>NC_073631.1:87742500-92742500 GCF_029407905.1 Bubalus kerabau | reverse complement strand
AACTGAGAAAACAGTGACAGACTTTATTTTCAGGCTCCAAAATCACTCAATTGGTGAATGCAGCCATGAAATTATAAGGTGCTTGCTCCTTGGAAGAAAAGTTATGACCAACCTAGACATTATATTAAAAAGCAGAGACATTGCTTTGCCAACAAAGGTCAATCTTGTCAAAGCTACTGTTCTTCCAGTAATCATGTATGGATGTGAGAGTTGGACTACAAAAAAAAGCTAGGTCCTGAAGAATTGATGCTTTTGAACTGTGGTGTTGGAGAAGACTCTTGAGAGTCCCTTGGACTTCAAGGAGATCCAACCAGTTCATCCTAAAGGAAATCAGTCCTGAATATTCATTAGAAGGACTGATGCTGAAGCTGAAACTCCAATACTCTGGACACCTGATGCAAACAACTGACTTATCTGAAAAGACCCTAATGCTGGGAAAGATTGAAGGTGGGAGGAGAAGGGGACAACAGAGGATGAGATGGTTGGATGGCATCACCAACTCAATGGACATGAGTTTGGGTAAACTCTGGAAGTTGGTGATGGACAGGGAGGCCTGGTGTGTTTCACTCCATGGGTTCACAATGAGTTTGACATGACTGAACAACTGAACTGATCTGAAATACTCCCAATGTGGACATTTTCCACCTATTAATATTTCCCCTGAATATGGAACACACAGTTATGTAGTACATCCTCTATACAGATACAGTAAATATAACCTCAAACATACAGATAACACTGCCATGTGGCAACAAATAGTTAGAATGTGATAAAATCTGAGTATTTACTACCTTCACTTTTAGTATACTTTAACTGTAACTTTATTTAATTTATATCTTAGTAATGGCTTTATTTAAGAGCCAGCTCACAACATTCCTGAAAACATAACAAACATCCCATGAGTCAATGTGAGCTGCCGTGAGCCAGTCTGGCATATCACTGAAGTAGGGCCATATGACAGATATAAGGGACTAGATCTCTCCCTGGTAGGACTCTATCTTGAGACCCAAGCTTGCTCCTCTGCCCTAGACTCCACTTTACCCTGGGATAGGAAAAGAAAGTACCTGTGAAGCTGAGCCATAATCTAGAGGAAGCCACTGAAATTATATCATCCCCAAGAGAAGAACATAAGGATCCAAGAGCAAGTTTTTCCAGGATCAGTGATCAGAGAACAGTTCACTGAGTGACTGGCACAATTTTTATACCTCATCCTGGTGAAGTAAAAGTCACTCAGTTGTGTCCTACTCTTTGCCAATCTGTGAACTACCAGGCTCCTCTGTCTATGGAACTCTACAGGTCACAATACTGGAATGGGTAGCCATTCCTTCTCCAGGAGATCTTCCCAACCCAGGGATCTGAATCACCAGGAAAGCCCAAGAATACTAGAGTGGGTAGTCTATCCCTTCTCCAGGGGTTCTTCCTGACCCAGGAATAGAACCAGGGTCTCCTGCAATGCAGGCGGATTCTTTACCAGTTGAGCTACCTCTTGGTACCTATTCCCAATCTCTTGAAGTTGAAAAGTGCTTCTTGTGAGTAAATCACATAAATGGGTTACAAATAAATTAGAATCTGTATCCATTTCTTAGTGCTGCAAGTAGTTCAAAAGCTTCTAAAGGTCAGAGATTTGTTGCTACAATACTTGGTGAAAAATTCAATAATCTAGCTTAATATTATGTGCATTAAACATAATCAATACAATCTAATATAGGAAGTAAAAAGCTCTGGGGCAATTTTAAGTTGCTCTCCCTTCATTGTCCCCTGGTGACTCAGTGGTAAATAATCCACCTGCCATTGCAGGAGATGAGATGCAAGAGACATGGATTAGATCCCTGGGTTAGAAAGACATCCTGGAGGAGGAAATGGCAACCCACTCCAGTATTCTTGGCTGGAGAATTCCATGGACAGAGGAACCTGGAGGGCTACAGTCCATGGGTTATAAAGAGTCAGATACAACTGAGCAAATGAGCACCGAGACCCTTTGTTACAGATCTTTGCCTCTCCCCTTATATCCCAGAAGCCATTGTAGATATATACATGACTTTTTTGGTAACCAAAAGACACTACATTTCTTTCAAGTCAAGGAAAAATAGATGCTTTCAGGCACATTCACTGATGTTACTAATTCCCAGAATTAATTTTTTAAGATCCTGCGGTTGAATGCATCAATATGGTTTCTACGCTAATAAAAATTATAACAGCACCACGCATTTTTTTAATATAAATCACTGCAGATGGTGATTGCAGCCATGAAATTAAAAGATGCTTACTCCTTGTAAGGAAAGTTATGACCGACCTAGACAGCATATTAAAAAGCAGAGATATTACTTTGTCAACAAAGGTCCATCTAGTCAAGGCTATGGTTTTTCCAGTGGTCATGTATGGATGTGAGAGTTGGACTATAAAGAAAGCTGAGTGATGAAGAATTGATGCTTTTGAACTATGGTGTTGGAGGACTCTTGAGAGTCCCTTGGACTTCAAGGAGATCCAACCAGTCCATCCTAAAGGAGATCAGTCCCAGGTATTCATTGGAATACCCAGGATGTTGAAGCTGAATCTCCAATATTTTGGCCACCTGATGCGAAGAGCTGACTCATTTGAAAAGACCCTGATGTTGGGAAAGATTGAAGGCAGGAGGAAAAGGGGACAACAGAGGATGAGATGGTTGGATGGCATCACCAACTCAGTGGACATGAGTTTGGGTAAACTCTAGGAGTAGGTGATGGACAGGGAGGCCTGGCATGCTGTGGTTCATGAGGTCGCAAAGAGTTGGACACTACTGAGCGACTGAACTGAACTGAACTGATGTTTGCATACTATAGACTGTTTTACTCTAGAAATAATAGCAAAAGATTTTAAAGATAAATCTTTTAAAAACATGGATAAGTAAATATATCTAAATTTAGCTTTGCTTATTCTGAAACTACTCACACATTTTATATCCTGATAATGTATTCATGAATCTACTTATTTTAGCCTTTGTTATAGAACTTCTAGCTGTTTCATTTGCATATATGCAAAATATATTTTATATTAAGAGAGGAACTTGGCACCTTTTTAAGTCTTGTGGTACATAGTGCTGTGAAGTGTGCACACTGTCCAGCTCTTGTGTTCCCATGGACTATAGTCTGTCAGGCTGTCCATGAAATTCTCCAGGCAAGAATATTGGACTGGGTTGCCATTTCTTCCTCCAGGGGATCTTCCCAACCCAGGGACTGAATCCCTGTCTCTTACATTCCTACATTGGCAGACAGGTTCTTTAACACTAGTGCCACCTGGGAAGCCCCACACTTATGGAATACTTGTGCTAATTTCTAATCCCAAACCCTACATACAGAATTTTTCATAGATTATATATTCTTAATATCTCTGTACTATTTCACTCATGATAAAACAGTCAGAATGTGTTAGTTTCAGAGAAATTAAGCAAGAAAATATTATTCCCAATCTATGTAAAACACATGTTGAAATAGCACATAATTCACTTAGTCAATCAAGTACTATGGTTAGGCTCTTGTTGCTAGGGAAGATTGTTTGCTGTATACCTTTCTCTGGTTTTAAGATTCTCCACAACTCTAAAAAACTGTTTGATAAGTATTTTACAGACTTTTTACACTTTTCTTTTTTATTGGATTATACTTGCTTTACAATGCTATGCTAGCTTCTGCTGTACAACATCATGAATCTGCTATCACTTTTAATTTGCAAATGGATATGAAAATAATTCCAATAGCTTATTTAAAGTAGTATAATTCAGAACCTTCTTTCATTCTACTCATTCCTTACAATAACCTTTCATAGATAGTTTACAATGTACATGAGGTTCTTTAAGTTTTTAGGGATATTCTTAAAGTTTTAATGGTTATTATTAATAATTGAAAATAAAATGTGTATGAAGCCAATTTTTCAAAACACTTTTAACAGATGCATAATATCATGACAGGCTCAATTTATTCATCTTTTTGGTGAGTCATCTCAAATTAGTCATATTTCATCTAGTGATAATTACAAACTTTGGAAATTTCTTAGCAATATTTTTGTGATTAATTAACTATAGTAAATATGCTGAACATAGAAGAATTAGTAAATATAAACAAAATGCCTATGTGTTTCACACCTTACAACATTGAATTTTATACCTTAACAAATAAACAAAATAAAGGTAAACTTATATAGAATGTCTATATTTGCATATGCAAATATCAGTGATAAAGACTCTGCGTGCCAGTGCAGAAGACATAGGAAATGCAGGTTCAGTCCCTGGGTCAGGAAGACCCCTAGAGGAGGCCAGGAAGAATACCTAGTCCAGTATTCTTGCCTATAGAATCCCATGGACAGAGGAGCCTGGAGGGCTACAGTCCATAGGGTCACAAAGAATTGGACATGACTGAGCATGCAGGCACACACCTGCTTATCAGTGTTGAACACAAAATTTTAAAATGGAAATTCTAATTTTTATGTTTAAATGACAATCACTCTTAGGAGCAAAATATTTTTATTGTGGATTCTTCTTGCACAGCAGAAGAACCCTAATAGTAATAGAATAGGTAGGATAAGTGAAGTTAAAGTCGTTCAGTCATGTCCGACTCTTTGAGACCCCATGGACCATACAGTCTATGGAATTCTCCAGGCCCGAATACTGGAGTGGGTAGTGGTTCCCTTCTCCAATGTAGGATACAGATGCTAGCAAAAGTGTTTCCCTCATATGATAGAGTTTCTAAAAGTTAGTGGGCTTAATACCATTAAAATTTTAATGATTATACATTTATATAAATATCTAATATCTAATATAGATCTAATTACTAAATCATTCCAGGAAAATCAAACAATTAAACAACAAAAGCCAGTTTACCTGAAATTACTACAAAACTGCAATGTCAGTGGTGAAATAGAAACAAATGTAGACAATCAAATGTGAGGAAATTCATTGACCATAAGACCACTGATATTAGTGATGGTTGTTTGCATTCAATTTTTCAGGTTTACAATAGTTCTATGTAAGAAGAATTATATTTAGTGTCATTCAAACTCATGCTTGAGAGATACACCAGTATCATGAAAGAGAGCCCTTAGATTTTAGGATGAAGAAATGCAGGGTCTGATGATAACACTTGAATTTTAAAAGACACTGATATATGACAAATCACTTAGGAAAATGTTAGTGAAGTGCTGATAATAAGTATAAAAAAGTCTACTTCTAAACTTTGTCATTTTAATTTAAATCACTAGGAATGTCTTCCTATTTATTATCACTATACACACTAAAATGTACTGAGTTTATCTATTTTCATCAATATAATGTGTCTGGTTTACAACAGAAACTCCTTCATATCTAATTCTGTTGGTTCCTGAAGTAGTTTAGGTTCTTAGAGAAGACCCTCAGGAGTAATTACCCACATCACAAAACCATTATTCCATTTCATATATTTAACAAGACACAAGACTAGAATATCAGTGATGTACAAAATCAGTGTTGAGATCTAGGAAAACCAGTTTAGCAATTTTCCCCATAGTGCATGTCTCCAGACAACACTAAGTAGCAAATATTTGTTGTATCTTAATGGTATTTACAGTAATAAGCACTGGATTCCTTGATTTCATTTTGTTTTCTGGAGTATATATAAATTAGATAAGTCAATGTTAAAATGACATGTGGCCAGTCATGAATGAAAATAAAATTAGAGGCAGTAACACTTTGTAACAACTTAAAAATCACCTTCCAAGGTAGCAGTGATTTTCCTTGCTTGTATTTTCCAGACCTCCTTCTACTCCTGTTTTAAGCTATAGTTTCTTTAGGACTTCATTATGTTCCTTGGGAGACAATTTCACACTCTATTAGTCACAGGCAATTTCATCACATTACTAGAAGTATAAGCACCCACAGTTTTTGCACCTCTTGAAAGCACATTTCTTCCTTTTGGTATTTAATAAACTGTAGGCTGGAACTTGAATTAAAGGGTAATTTTACCCCTTCTGGCAGAAAAGTGGGGAATCTTATTTCCCAATTTCAAATTCTATATTATATAAAGATAAGCTGCATACGTTTTCTGTATATGATACTTTTTTGTATCAGAAAAACTCCCCAAAACTTGGAACTAATGCAAGTAATTGGGGTATACTTCTTTTCGATACTATACTCTGAAAAAAGTTACCTAAAGATTGTCTTTCCTTTCTCCAGGTGATCTTCCCAACCCAGGGACTTAACCTAGGTCGCTTGCATTGCAGGCAAATTCTTTACCAGCTGAGTCACAAGGGAAGCCTAAGAATACTGAAGTGGGTAGCCTATCCCTTCTCCAGTGGATCTTCCCAACCCAGGAATCAAACCAGGGTCTCCTGCATTGCAGGCAGATTCTTTAACAACTGAGCTATCAGAGATGGTCAGATAGCATCACTGACTCAATGGACATGAGTTTGAGTAAACTCCAGGAGTTGGTGATGGACAGGGAAGCCTGTAATGCTGCAGTCCATGGGGTCGCAAAGAGTCGGACACGACTGAGCAACTGATCTGAATTGAACTAAACTGAAGGATTTTCTAAGAGAATGTGCTTAGTTCATTTCATTATTTGTTACTAATTAAAGGCCCTGGATTTAATGAAGTTATTTATTAATACTTATAGTTTTTTTTATAAAGATGAAAGTTGTTTTTGTCTGCTTAGATAACTCCAAAGATGTGTGATCTATTGGATATTAAAAAGTATTCGATCCAATTTAGCAATCTTATCCTAAAATCTTTTTGATGAGTTTCCTACAAATACATCAACTTGTTAAGTGCTCTTTGAACCAGTCATTACATCTTACTGGTCCCTTCAGAAACTAATGTGTTAAATAAAAATTTGATATGGCCACAATTTCTGAGACTTCTCCCCTTGTTTGAAAAGCTGACTCATCGGATAAGACCCCAATGCTAGGAAAGTCTGAGGGCAAGAGAAGAGGGCAACAGAGGCTGAGATGGTTGGATAGCACCACTGACTCAATGGACATGAGTTTGAGCAAACTCAGGGAGATAGTGAAGGACAGGGAAGAGTGGCATGCTGTAGTCCATTGGGTCGCAAAGATTCAGCCACGACTCAGCGACTGAACAACAAAATTTCTATCTGCCTGAGAGTCATGATTTCGCTTTTTAAGTTATGCTTTAATCTATGCAATGATCAAAATTTATCCAAGCAATATGAGTAATATTACTTATTCTGCTAAAGATCCAGAACCTATCCAGATTTTTTCTAAGAAATTCAAATACTGGAATACAACTTTATTAGCAGTATTACAACAGGAAGATCCTGGTTGAATTAGTCTCCGTGTGCATCTTACTCTTCCTTAGTCATCATTCTTCATGTAGTTTACAGTTTGATAATATGTCAGATCAACTTCTGGTGTCTCAGGTGGTAAAGAATCTGCCTGTAAGGCAGGAGTCCCAGGTTCGATCCCTGGGTTGGGAAGAACCCCTGGAGAAGGAAATGTCAACCCACTCCAGTATTCTTGCCTGGAGAATTCCATGGAAAAATGAGCCTGGTGGGTTACAATCCACGGGGTTGCAAAGAGTCAGACATGACTGAGTGCTAACACAACAACAACAACATTTCAGAGAGGTTATAAAAATATAGTATCATTCAATGCATTTACATTCCTAAAACCTCATCAAAAGTCATTTCCACAACAATTTATGTCTAGTACATTTCAACACGTATCACATAACAATACTGACTTACTTGTTAGTTAATAAAACTTCCACATGATATATTCAATAATTTGTCAATCCACATCCTCAGATAGGCATAGACATTTACAAGTGTACATATCTAGACAATTTTCACTGCTTAATTAAAAAAAAAATCTCTTCTCACATCTATAAAAATGTTTGTTATATACAAGTTTCACTGTATCATTGTTTTTGCATATTAAAAATATCAATTTTTGTGCCAAAAAACAAACATAGAAAGTGAAGAAAAAGACAAACTATGCAGTGGCGGGTGGAATGACCTAGAGGCTGAAATATAAAGCAGCAAAAAAGTGAGACAACACAAACTATATACTGAGTTAATAATCACCTCTGATACATGCTACAAAATAGGAAATATAAAATTGTACTCAGGCTTAGAAGCAGATGAGAAGTATTAAAAGAAATTTAAAATTATCACTTATCCTGAATTCATCAAAGTAAAATTAGAAATCTCTATCGTATCATTGGGAATGTATATCAATATTCTTACTTTGCCTAGAAATAGTTGCTTCAGGTATTCAAATTTATCTATGTATTAATTGATGACAAATACTGTATTTACGGTCCCTCAATAAACTTTGTGCATTTGGATCATTTATTTGAGGTGGAAAATAAAAGACCATTTTTTTGACTTTTGCCTGGGTGTTGCTTCACAGAAATCATTTCCAGAGGCCTGGAGATATAAAATACCCTGAAGAATATTATCTTAATTCCATTTCAGAGATAGATGGGTCAGAAGTAAATAAAAGCCATTTTCTTCAGCCACTTTTCCAATACCAACTTAGGCAGCCATTCCCCACAAGAATGAGCTTCATAATTAATAAGGCTTAGAAATAAGGCTACAAATAAGGCTCTCAAATCTCCAAGTATATCAGATTCCTGTGACTAAAAAAAAAAAAAAAAAAAAAAAACTAGCAAGCTGGTTTAATTGCATTCTAGGATCTCAGTTATCTCATGCAGATGATCTAGCACAGAAATGATATACTTCAAGCAACACAAATGCATTTAAACAACAATTTTCCTAAGGATGCTTGAAAATCTACTTTCTTCTGTACGCTACAAGTAGATGCCAGGAACTGGATGACAGCAAAAGATACTAGCAACAGGGTTGATTTTATCTAAGGTGTGGTTATAGCAAATGTACAGAGAAATCAAGGTTTGGGTTTAAAATTGTATAAAACAAGAGAAAGTGTTAAGCCTAAGAGTTCATTAGCAGTCTAGGAAAATAGTAACCAAGTCCTCTTCTTGATAAGCCTTATTTTTCAAATACTTTTTAAAACTAAAAGCATCTAGGCAGAATTATATTCACATCATATGTGCAGAATTCAAAGAATTATCACCAAGATACAAATATGATTACCACCAAAGTCAATAAAAATACTATTGATACCACATCAGAAGTTCATCACATACTATTTTACAATTGCTACCCTTCATGTCTCCCCAGAGATAACTATGACCCTGAATTCTAAAAGCCTTAATTTTTTTTTTAATTTTTAAATGTCAAATAAATTGAAGCATACAATATGTATATTTTGGCTAGTTTTTTTCACTCAAAATAGGTTTGTGGAATTCACTGTAACTCTATCAATAATGATTTTATATATATATACAGTATCCTAAGATATGAATATACTACACTTTATCCATTTTACTAATAATGGGAGATTTTCACTTTGGGGCTATTAAAAACAATGTTGCTCTGAACAGCTTTGTACATGCTTGGCACACACATACACAAAATTGTCGCTTCAGTACACATATACACAAAATTCTGTTGCGAACCCACTCAGGAATGGAATTCATAGGTTATAGTATACATTTATGTCAACTTTAGAAGACACTACTTAGTAGTTTTCTAAAATGATTTAACAATTAATAGTCACATCAGAATTGGAATTGTTCCACATCATTGTACGATCTTGATATTAACATTATTTTAATATTTAGTCATTATTAAAATGTATAGGATGTTATATTGAGGTTGCATTTTCCTGTTGAATAATGAGGTTGAGCACCTCCTATTTTTTTTATTGGCCATTTGGATATCTTTTTTTGTGAAGAGCTTACTCAATCTCATGAATTTTTCTGTTGGATTATCTGTCTAATTTTTATTAATATGTGCAAGATTTTTATATACACTGGACAAAATACTTTTGAGCATTATTTATGTTGAAAATGTATTCACCTACTCAATAGCTTGACTTTTCACTCTCTTAGTAGTGTCTTTTGATAAACATATTTCTTAATTTTAATGAAATAATATTACTAATAGCTTATTTTAGTGATATTTATATTCTATTTTATAATATTAACAATCTCCATTATGATCTTCAAGGATTATATGAGAACTTTAACATTCATATTTAGACATATAATCAGGAATTGGGTATTGTCTATTGTGTCAAACAGTGATTAAGAATTTCCCCCTCTTTTTTTATATATACAGTTGACCCATTACTATTGAGATAAATCATCCTTTCCTTACTATTTTTCGGTTATACTTTCTTATCATAAAGCAACAGTCATTGTACCTGTGTATGCCTATCTCTTGACTCTATTAGATTACTTGTCTCTCATTGTACTAATTTAGTTTGAAAAATAAATATTGAAACACAAATCTCTTCTATTTTAGGATGGTCTTAGCTATTCTTTTAGAGAAGGCAATGGCACCCCTCTCCAGCACTCTTGCCTGGAAAATCCCATGGATGGAGGAGCCTGGTAGGCTGCAGTCCATGGGGTCACCAAGAGTCAGACACGATTGAGCGACTTCACTTTCCCTTTTCACTTTCATGCATTGGAGAAGGAAATGCAACCCACTCCAGTGTTCTTGCCTGGAGAATCCCAGGGACGGGAGAGCCTGGTGGGCTGCCGTCTCTGGGGTCGCACAGAGTCAGACACAACTGAAGCAACTTAGCAGTAGCAGCAGCAGCTATTCTTTTAAAATTTTAATATGCATTTTAGTCATGGTAAATGTTCATAAGCATTTTGGTAGAATTTTGGTTGATATTATACTAAACCTACATGCTTTTCCACCAAACCCAATGTGTAGTAGGAAAGGCAGATGACTACATCTGAATCAACTGAAAAAAGAGGCAGAAAGTTTAAACTATATATTGCCATCCCCATACCTTATTAAAAGGACAAGTTCCAATGACAAGCAGTAAGTGTCAAAAAGAGATATCACCTCAGACCCTTTGGTTCCCTTACTCTCTGGTAAAAAGATAAATATTCATATTCATCACCTTGAACTGTTGCCAATCGTTCCTTAGTGAACAATAAAACTTCAACATAGTTCAAAGAGCAACATCCAATGCACCAGGTCCAGATTTGGGGCCCAAATTTTTCATTCTGAAGCATATAACTCAACAGCTCATTGAATCTCACTGGATTTCATTTCTCTCAACAATAAAATAACAAGGTCAGCTCCATATTTCCTAAGGCTACTTACTTCTGTAAAGAAAATTCTATTCTTTTAAAAGGATTTTAAAATTTGCTTTAATTATTTTGTGTGTGAAAGTGAAGTAGCTCAGTCGTGTCTGACTCTTTGTGACCCCATGGACTACTGCTTACCACGCTCCTCTGTCCATGGGATTTTCCAGGCAAGAGTACTGGAGTGGGTTGCCATTTCCTTCTCCAGAGGATCTTCCCGACCCAGGGATCAAACCCAGGTCTCCCTCATTGTAGGCAGACGCTTTACCATCTGAACCACCAGGGAAGCCTATGCTGCTGAATAGGTAGTTTCACTCTTCCCTATGATACAGAGACACAAAGAACAATGCTCCCATTCTAATTAAAAAAAAAAAAAATTATAAGAGGTGCATAAGCTACAACATACAGAAATTCAGGGGGTAAGTGACTCTGGCTGGGGAACAGGCTGCAGTCCCTGAAACAATAAAACGAAACAATTTATCAGTGGGTGGTGGTTAGAGATACACTGCCACCATTTACTCTTGCCTTTTAACTTTGTAACTTGCTAATTAGAAACCAAATCCAATCAATCTGAACTGAAGACATCTACATCTCAGAAATAAGGATAAATGTGGCCGTCTCCTAGAGGCATATGGAAACATATATGTGTAGAAAAATTCTAAAAAGTATTTGAAGAAAAGAACTTAATATTCAAAAATGTTTTAAGAAAAATGTTTAAATATATATTAAGTAGTTGAAGGAGATGTACAAAATTGGAATTAAATGTTTGGAGAAATGTATAAGTCCTTTATTAATATTTCTATGACAGAGTGATCTTATATTTCAGAGGGCATCATTTTGACAAAACTATATGAAAACACTGACAAATATTTTAAAAATCACATGGAGAGTACTCATTCACTGAAATGATTGATCCCACTTGTTGTGGCTTTAATGTGTTTTTTGTATAACTGTATTTGTTACCATCTCTGAGACTATTCATAAGGCTTTGATGAAGTGCATACTAAATATGCTGTAATAACTGTTTGAAGCTTCTGTCAAATATGACTGTGCTTAGTAAATCATGCATCACCAATGTTATGATTTGCAGTAATAAAGTTATGCTATGGTAATTTTTTTGGAACACTGAAGCATATGGTACCAGATGCCACAGGCATACTAATTAATGAGAAAATTAGCTTATAGATACCAGACCATGGTAATGTATCTATAACCAAAGCTTAACGTATAACTCAGAAAGTAATTTGAAATTTTAAGGTTAGTATTATACACAACTTAGTATCCTTAATAGCAGTATACTGCCGGGGTCCAGCCCCGGCTGATCCAGGGTATTCAAAGGAGAGACGGCGTAGGCGAGGGTCAGGAAACAACTGCTTAATTACACTTTAATTAAGGATACAAAGAGTAATAGAATAAGGATAGCTCAGTGAGGAAATTCAGTGGAGAAAAGCGGCTGAAATAAGAATAGCTCAGTAGGAAAATTCAGTGCAGAAAAGAGGCTGAGTAGCTTGGTTTACATGGGAGACCAATAAAACTTCAAGACAAGAAGTTTGCACCACTTACATAGGCCACAGGCGTCCTTCCATTCTCCCGAAGGAGAGGAGACACTGAGGCCTCCCCGGTCGGATCTTTGAAGCCCAGGCATAATTAGCAAGCATGGTGGGTTCCGCGCTCCAGATGGAGACTCAGCCAGAATTTGAAAGAGAGAGCTACATGGGAAGACCAAGTTTTGGTGAACAAGGCCCGCCCTTTATTTTCCAAAGTAGTTTTTATACCTTAAGTTGTGCATAGAGGATAATGGGGGAAGGGGTGGAGTCATGCAAGGACAGCAGTTCCTGGTCCTAATCGAAGCCAGGCTTTCAAACTTATCATATGCAAAAGTTCAGGTGATTGATATCATCTTCTGGCCAGGAGGCCTGTTAACATTTTAAGAAACTTATTTTTCTCTAAAGGTGATTATTCCAAAGTCAGGCACCAGCCTCCCAAAAAGCATTGGACAAAGCTGCATTTTACATTTCTATACACCCATTATATCAGTCAATACACTGCCAAGGACACAGTAGGTAAGGAGTATGGAGACTTAGCAGCAAACATTGGCCCAACAAGTGAAAAACCCTTCACCAATACAATTTCTAATCAATCTTTTAACTACTCAAAGGAATCTGTGTTTAGTCAGTTTAGAACATCTCCTGCCTCTCACAGTTGGGAGGCTCTGAACAATCACATGTGGCCGGAAAAACCTATTCAGGCAGGCTAGAGGATTTCCAAAGGAGTTTTTAGGTTGAAACACTGTCACACCCAGGAATTATTAACTGGAGCTGTAAGCTAATTCTTTTTTCAGAGAGAGGTAGTGGGGGACAGCCCCCCATAAAGTCAGAGGTGTAGGTGAGAGCACAAAGCCGAAAGTAGGCAGACTCTGGTTTGGGGGGTAGATGCTCGAGAATTTCCAGGGGGACTCCTGAGGCTCGATCCCGCCTTTGCGTATGCCGAGCCTCCTTCCTCATGACCTTTGTCACGGGCGGAGTTCCTCACGCTGGCTCCCGGCAGTGATAGAATTCCAGTTGAGCTATTCCAGATCCTGAAAGATGATGCTGTGGAAAGTGCTGCACTCAATATGCAATATGCACTCAATATGCAATATGCTGGCTCCTGGCAGTATACAGACAAAATATTCATGGTCTTTGGAACAATGAGGATATAGAAGGCGTGCTATTGATCTAATTATTCTATCTTTCCCTTTCAGACAGGAATTATGCTGAGAAAAGCAGTTTCTCACATACTGTGATCAAATATCTTTATCAAAAATATCTTTCACATTCCACTGGATACTCTCAAGAATAAGAACATGTTTCAGGGTGGAATCATCAATAAGTCGAACAGGTACTAGTCCAATCTTTTTTGCCTCAGACTTCCTAAGGGCAAAACAACCTTAGATGAAGAGCCAAAAGGCCTCCCAATCAAAGGTATTCCTGCCTCTATTAAGCAGTTTTAATAACTAACTGATTTGCAGTTACACAGATCAAGTTTTTATAATAAAAATGCTACTACTTTACACTGCTGTAGGCTTTAAAGTCCTACAGATTACTGTGTGACACTGAAGTTAAAAGCCTGAGTTCTGGAGACAGATGGACATATTCCTAAGGACAAACTTCAACTCTAGGACTTGTGATCTTTGTGATCTTGGGAATGTTATCTAAACAGTCACAGCTTGCTTCCCTTGCAGTGGAAATCACTGCAGTATGTATTTCAAAGGGCTGTTGAGCAAACTGACATACTCCACGTAACGTTAAAACAATGCCTGCACATAAAAAAATTCAACAACTTTAATAAGTTATTGTAAGTTTTCTCCCTGCAGCTCAGTGATGTTGTTATCACATTCACAATTATCACAAATGAAGAAATGAACAATGAAGAATTTAAATGGCTTTCTAAAGTTTAGGGCTGATGCTGAAGCTGAGGCTCCAATACTTTGGCCACCTGATGTAAAAAGCTGATTCATTGGAAAAGACACTGATGTTGGGACAGATTGAGGGCAGGAGGATAAGGGGGTAACAGGATGAGATGGTTGGATGACATCACTGACTCAATGGATGTGAGTTTGAGCAAACTCTGAGAGAAAGAGAAGGACAAGGAAGCCTGGCGTGCTGCAGTCCATGGGGTCACAGAGTTGGACACGACTTAGCGAACAACAACAATCAAAGTTTAGGGATGTGATAAGCTACAGAGTTGGAACTTGAGTCCACTACCCAGATTCTCTCTAGAGTTTCTCACTTCAGTTCAGTTCAGTCGCTTACTCGTGTCCAACTCTTTGCGACCCCATGAATTACAGCACGCCAGGCCTCCCTGTCCATCACCAACCCCTGGTGCTCACTCAAACTCAGGTCCATCAAGTCGGTGATACCATCCAGCCATCTCATCCTCTGTCATCCCCTTCTCCTCCTGCCCCCAATCCCTCCCAGCATCAGAGTCTTTTCCAATGAATCAACTCTTCACATGAGGTGGCCAATGTACTGGAGTTTCAGATTTAGCATATTTCCTTCCAAAGAATACCCAGGGCTGATCTCCTTTAGAATGGACTGGTTGGATCTCCTTGCAGTCCAAGGGACTCTCAAGAGTCTTCTCCAACACCACAGTTCAAAGGCATCAATTCTTTGGCACTCAGCTTTCTTCACAGTCCAACTCTCACATCCATAAATGACCACTGGAAAAATCATAGCCTTGACTAGACGGACCTTTGTTGGCAAAGTAATGTCTCTGCTTTTGAATATGCTATCTAGGTTGGTCATAACTTTCCTTCCAAGGAGTAAGCGTCTTTTAATTTCATGGCTGCAGTCACCATCTGCAGTGATTTTGGAGCCCAAAAAAATAAAGTCTGACACTGTTTCCACTGTTTCCCCATCTATTTGCCATGAAGTGATGGGACCAGGTGCCATGATCTTCGTTTTCTGAATGTTGAGCTTTAAGCCAGCTTTTTCACTCTCCTCTTTCACTTTCATCAAGAGACTTTTTAGTTCCTCTTCACTTTCTGCCATAAGGGTGGTGTCATCTGCATATCTGAGGTTATTGATATTTCTCCCATCAGTCTTGATTCCAGCTTGTGCTTCCTCCAGCCCAGCGTTTCTCATGATATACTCTGCATACAAGTTAAATAAACAGGGTGACAATATACAGCCTTGATGTACTCCTTTTCCTATTTGGAATCAGTCTCACTACTTTCCCACTAATTGATACAGACATGGATAGAAATGACTTAGGTTTATTTGATGGACTGTGTCAATTCTAGGGATTATTTTATGCTTTGTGATTACTTTCAGTCTTATTTGACTCTATATAAGCATAACTAGGTCTTCTCCGATGGCTCAGTGGTAAAGAATCTGCCTGAAGTACAGGAGATGCAGGAGACGTGGGTTTGATTTCTCCTTTGGGAAGATCTCCTGGAGGAGGAAATGGCTACCCACTCCAGTATTCTTGCCTGGAAAAAATCTCATAGATGGAGGAGCCTGGTGGGCTACATTCAGAAAGAGTCAGACAAGACTGAGCGACTAAGCATGCATACAAAGGATGACTAACCCATCATGTTAAGGATAAATATCTTAGAATTATTTCTGATTTCTCCTCAAATTCTAAACTGAGATGTGCATTTGACAAGCTGCATTGCTGATAACAGCTATTGAAAAATGACTGCAAGAAAGCTATGGAAAGTTAGCTTCTGCTCCATGCCCTTCCATGTGGTAAACGTTCATGACACAATTCTTAAGGAAACTTAAATAAACAAGTGTGGAGAAAATAAACTGTGTTACAAAATGTAAACCATTCAAAATAATACTAAACACTATAACTGTGTACTTTAACCTATAATTCTTTGACTTTATAGGACAGTTATTTGCAACTGAAAAGACACAAAAATTTTCCAGTTGCAAACTAGGAACAAAAAACAAGTTGCAAAAATCCATAAGTCTATCTATATGAGTTCTTAGGAAGACCCCCCTCCTTGTAGCTTGCAGGCAGTGTTGAACCCTGCTGAATTGTTGACCTAAACTCTCGTTTTTATACTCTTTTTATTTCCTTCCAAAGATTTTAAACCTACAATTCCGGAGAAATAAAAGACATTTCCATGGGAATGCTGAAATCACCAGTATTGCCCATCAGAGGACAAAAGTTCTCAAAAAACTACTTGCTGAGGCAGGTTTAGAAGGATTATTCTGAGAACTGCCTTGCAAAGTCAAAGAATTAAGCCTAGGTGACCTACATCGAACAGGATACGAAAATATGTTTAACATGCAAATCCAAAAGCATGACCACTGATAGAAATAGAATCATGTCATCCTTGTTAAAAACATGAAAATCATTAGCAGATTTCATTGACTCCTCAATGACCCTATGAAAATAGTTTGAACCTAAAGAACCAAATCTAATTTTGAACAGGTATTACCACTGATAAAATTTACTCTTTTTTGAAAGTATATTTATTATCTCAAGTGCACAGAAAAATTTTTCTTTCCCTATCTCCCTTCTCAATGTTTTATTGTCTCTCTCATTCTGTGTGTAAAGTCTAATAGATTATTTCATAAAATTTCTTAAATGCCATCTAACCCCTAAGCTGGCCAGTCTCATTTAATGAAAAACAAAATTATATACTTTTAGAGTGCAGTTTTATTATTTTTCAGTATAAGAAAATCTATACTAAGATTAACTTCAAAATACAACAACAATAATATAATCTACACACACACAAAAATCTTTCTACGTGCTCTGTGAGGAGGGGTATTAAGGATCAGTTGGCTACAATTCTGATCTCTTAGACTAAAAGGAAATAATAAGATATTTATAACCATGAGCCAAATTCACGCTGCTTCCATTCAGTCCTCAAAACTCAATATATGTTTGGTGAAATTTTGATGTTACCACCTTAAAAATGTGTTAGTTTCTCTCCCAGTCTTTAAGGGTTACACAATGTTCTTATATTTCTGGATTGCGATAACATCTCTATCCCAAATCACTATAATTAAAGAAATTCTCATCACACAGTTTTACTTATTTCTTCCTATACTAGATACTACTAGCATTTTTATGTTTCTACACATTGTTGTTTTTGTCTAGTTGCTAAGCCGTGTCTGACTCTTTGCGACCCCAAGGACTGCAGCACGCCAGACTTCCCTGTCCTTCACTGTCTCCCGGTTTGCTTAAATTCATGTCCATTGAATCGGTGATGCTATCTAACCATCTCATCCTCTGCTGCCCCTTTCTCCTCTTGCCTTCAATCTTTCCCAGCATCAGGGTCTTCTCCAGTGAATCAGCTCTTTGCATCAGGTGGCCAAAATATTGGAGCTTCAGCTTCAGCATCAGTCCTTCCAATGAATATTTAGGGCTGATTTCCTTTAGGATTCCCTAGTTTGATTTCCTTGGAGTCCAATGGACTCTCAAGAATCTCCAGAACCACAATTCGAAAACATCAATTATTTGGCACACAGCCTTCTTTATGGTCCAACTCTCACATCCGCACATGACTACTGAAAAAACCGTAGGTTTGACTATATGGACCTTTGTGATGACATCACCAAAGTGATGTCTCTGCTTTTTAATATGCTGTCTAGCTTCGTCATAGCTTTTCTTCCAAGGAGCAAGCATCTTTTAATTTCATGGCTGCAGTCACCATCTGCAGTGATTTTGGAGCCCAAGATAATAAAATCTGTCACTGCTTTCACTTTTTCCCCTCTATTTGCCACGAAGTGATTTGACTGGAATGCCACAAATAGCAGTCCTCAAAATGAGAAATTTGCCTAGGTTCTGAGAACAGTCCTAGTAATGCTGGCTGTCATTAAATTTATGATAAAGTTAAGATTTAAATAACTAAAAGTAGTAATTCTTAGATGTATACTGCTGCTGCTGTTGCTAAGTCGCTTCAGTCGTGTCCAACTCTGTGTGACCCCATAGACGGCAGCCCACCAGGCTCCCCTGTCCCTGGGATTCTCCAGGCAAGAACACTGGAGTGCGTTGCCATTTCCTTCTCCAATGCATGAAGGTGAAAAGTGAAAGTGAAGTAGCTCAGTCCTGTCTGACTCTGAGTGACCCCCTGGAGTGCAACCAACTTGGCTCCTCTGTCCACGGGATTTTCCAGGCAAGAGTACTGGAGTGGGGTGCCATCACCTTCTCCGAGAGGTATACTACTGAGTTATAATATCTTTAAATATATGATGTTTGTATTCACCAAAATCTATATTAAACTGATAGTAAAAGATACCTCTCAATACAATGGCATAAACATGATGGTGTCGAGTTTTATTTTGCAAAAAACAGGTCTCTATTCTTTGTAGTTGGTGTCTACCCTCAAGTTTACCTCATTGTAACAAGATGGTTGGGAGAAGGCAATGGCACCCCCCTCCAGTACTCTTGCCTGGAAAATCCCATGGATGGAGGAGCCTGGTAGGCTGCAGTCCATGGGGTCGCTAAGAGTTGGACACGACTGAGCGACTTCCCTTTCATTTTCATGCATTGGAGAAGGCAATGGCAACCCACTCCAGTGTTCTTGCCTGGAGAATCCCAGAGACGGGGGAACCTGTGGGCTGCCGTCTATGGGGTCGCATAGAGTCGGACACAACTGAAGTGACTTAACAGCAGCAGCAGCAACAAGATGATTGTGGAACTCTAACCATTACATCCACAGCCCAAGCAGGAAGAAAAACAAAGGAAGATTTCTGAGATGACCCATGAGACTTTTTTTCCAGCTTTCTTCAGATACAATAAACATATAACAATGAGTTAAGTTTAGGCATACAGCATAATGATTCAATATACATATACACATTGTGAAATGACTAGCACAATGTTTCGGTACCATATCCACCACCTCACACAGTTACAAGTTCATTTTTCTTGTGTTAAAACCTTTTAATATTTATTCTCCTTAGCAACTTTGAAATATACAATACAGTATTGTTAACTACAGTCACCAAGCTTCACAGTACATCACTAAAACATATTTATCTTATAACTGGAAGTCATTGGCCTTTTACTTACATCTCATCAGACCTTATTTATGAAAGAGAAACTGTGAGTTACAGTTGTTATTTACTGGGTACACCGCCAGCCCAAACAATAAAGTTCATTTATGGAAGACCCATAGCTTCAACATACTCAATGGTGAAAGCTGAAACCTTTTCCTTTAAAAATCAAGAATAGACAATGGAGCTCACTTTCACCACTTCTATTTAGGTAGTATTGGAAGTCCTAGTAACAACAATCAGATAACAAAATAGAAAGGCATCCAAATTGGAAGGGAAGAAATAAAACTGTCACTATTTGCAGATGACATGATACTATATGCAGAAAACCAAAAAGGCCCCACTAAAAAAATCTATTAGAATTAATAAATGAATTCAATGAAGCTGCAGGATACAAGATTAATACATGAAAATCTGTTGTTTTTCTATGCACTAATAATGAACTACCAGAAAGAGAAAGCAAAAACCAACCTTGTTTAAAATCACATCAAAAAAGAACAAAATACCTAGGAATAAACTTAACCAAGGAGGTGAAGGACCTATACTCTGAAAAATATAAAACACTGATGAAAGAAATTGAAGATGATCCAATATTTTTTATTGAATTTTAAGTTTTAGGATTAGTTTTGTCCTATCACTTGGGTTCATATATAGTAGGAATCATTTTATACATATGCCTTATGTTCTTCTAATCTTCATCCATCACTTATACTCATTAATATCTTTTATCCAATTATTTTTAAATGTTTGCATATTGTTATCTGTCTTAAGACATCGTCCAAGGTATTTACATACTCTTTTGAATTATACTTTGATCTTGTTTCCCAAATGATTTTATATGTTTTTTTAAATTATTTTATGAGTTATTTCAAGTTACTCTAGAAATCTTCCTTTTCTTTAAACACATTTATCTCATCTGTGTTTATCTAAATCTGATTGAGTCATTCATTCTTTTATAGATTTCATTTTTTTAACATATTTCATTCATATTAAAAGACTATTCATGTCATTATTCGTACAAATTTTTATTCTGATTGTTGTTATCTCTTAAAATTGTAGTTGCAATTTTTCTGTAATCCTTTTACATTATTTATATTTTATCAAGATAGATTTTCTATACTAATAGTAGAGAAAGGTGGGACAGAATAGCTTTCTAATATTTGTGATTTGGGACTCTCCTAATGGCACAGTAGGAGATTAGAAAATACAGTCTGTGTATTTTGGGGATCTGACTCCTTTGTTACCTGGTCCTGTCTTTTTCCTTCCTTTGGTCCTCTTCCTTCTCAGGTAAGTTTTCAGTCTCAGCAATATTTTCACATTGCAGGCCTTACTGGGAAAGAGCATCAGCTGGATAGCTTGAGAATTCACTTGTCCAGTGTGACCCATAATAACTAACCTTTTAGTGGTCCTTCTATATTTGTTCCTTGAATGGTATCCTTGGAACTCCCCTCTCAGTCTAGGCTATCTTCCTGAATTTGGCCCATTGAACTTCCCATGCTAACTGGGATTCTGGACTGCATATCATGGTATTGGTTAGATGCATAGGTTTTCCTGCTACAAAGTTCATCAAAAGTTCCTTTCATTTCCTTTGCTTCCTCCCACACAGCTATTAACACCAAATGTGACTTAATGCTCTTGGTGTTGGCTGACAGTTATTTTTCAGGCTTCTTAGGATTATAAAATAATTTTTGTGAACACTGAATATGTGTTTTTAAAATTTTGTTTGGCTAGTCCTGTGCTTTTTTTTTCCTCCTTAACTGGGGGTGGGTGTGTCAAATATATACCAGTGCTAATATATCTCATTCAGAATGCTCTCAGTTTTTCTTTTGTCTTATCTGTTTATATTTTAATGCTGCCACATCAACATACCCCTATCTCATTTTTACTCTTCTTTAATATCTTTCATAATTTTATTCGCACATACATTTGAGCTCATGTTAATGGGGAGGCTAGTATTGGAGAAAGGTAAATGGAAATAAAGAAGGAAGTCATCATTTTGGTATCTATATTCACATCTTAACCACTTCTTCCATAGTATAAATAATGCATCAAAAGAAAAATTATTTTCCTTCTTAAAGACAGAAAAAACAAAACAGGTGGAAATGCTCTTCTTACTCAGCATCCAAGAGCACCTGAGGTGAACTGTTAAGGATTCTGACCCCCACTGACCCTTATTGCTTTTGTGAATCAGTTGGCAGACAGGACAATTATGACTTTTTTAAAACAAACTTCACTTTTAAAGTGCCAGTTTGAATACAGTATATGTTTTAAAATACAGTATATGTTTACATTTTATTTTGTGCTAGAATTTCATCTGAAGGAGCCAGTCATGAAACATTAAATATTTCATTATATTACTAAAAATAACACAATTGCTACTAATAATCTCCCTAACATTTCACAGTGCAATGTTATATTCATAGTCTCCAAAGCCATGTGAGAGAGGTACAAATTCTTTGATTTAAAAAGCACAGGAAACAAACTCCATTAAACATGGTTCACAAGCAGATGTGACATTTCTATTGTGGAAAGTACTTTCTTGATTTATAGAACCGTCATGAATGAGGGTCACAAAACACTTATTTTTACAGACAACCTTACAGGAAAGGTTAAGGCCTGTATAAAACGGTTCAGATGCCCTTAGTGTGAGGAAAGGAAGCTATGTTTCACGCAATGCCTTTGTCATTTCTCAGTTGTGTTTCTCCCCTGCTCATTATTTATGTTTTGTATGTTCTACAAGCTGACCTCATCTCCTTTACTCTTACTCACTCTTCACAGGCAAGGGGACATCGCTGAGGAGCTAAGGCTTGTCATCTAATCAGATTAACAACCGTGATGTTAGAGGGCTTTACTTGTATTATTAAGACAAATGAATGGGAAATTTATTGCACTTAGGGATCAAACTATGAGCAAGCTTTTGGTCAGTCCTCTAGCTTCATCTAGATCAGATGAGAAGAAAACACGTCTGAGATTCTGCAGCACATACTAGTTTGATGTTTCTATTTGTGATCTCCCATATTGGTTTAGAAAATACAATGACTGGATGTTTCCAATCATTTCTAATGGGAACAAGATAAATAATCCAGGAATCTTCATAAAATATCTTAATATAAATACTTCAATGGTCCTCTGAAGTGTTGTCCTGCAATTCCTTAATCGGTATCAGTTTTAAACAAGAAGTACAGTAAAAAACACGATCTCCATATTTAATAATAACCCACCAAAATTGCTAGATTTGAATTAAAAATCAAAGTCGGAGTTTATAACATCCTTTGATTTTATATAGGTATTTTCAAAACACCTGCCAATTAATTATTGCATTGAAACAAACTTGCAAGATGGACAGAGTAACTATTCATACCACACAGATGTGGAAACTGAGCAACTGCAGTCATTTTGTGACCTTCAGAATACTCAGCTTAGTGAAAACTCAGCCCCAGTCTGTCCCCTCCACCGTGTTGCTAACAGACATAAGTTATCACTGGGATGCACACACACTGAGGAGAAAAGGCATGTAACCTGGGCTTTTAGGACTCAGCCGGGGTCATGCCCTTCTGCTCATCTGGATAAAATATGCTGCTTTTGTCTCTTTTTAATATTATCCATGAATTCCTCATGTTTTCTGGTTGCATCATGATGGATCACTAAATGAGGTAATCCATTCTCTTTTTGTTTTCCTCAGAACATTTTATGAGTCTAGAGAATTAGAAAGCATTCTGCAACTGTTTTGCAGACAGAAGAGTGGAAATAGAGTAAATTGCCTAATCAGAGGAACCGAGGTTTGCAGGCTCAACACTAAAGTTTTAATGACAGGGTCTCACAGGGGTCATTGATCTGATTACAGGCTGTTTTTCTAATCCACTGCCCAACTTACCTTTAATTCTAAATAAGTGAAACTGAGAATCATGTCCTGACAGAATCTTTTGTTAGCTTTTTTTCCAGCTGCCCAAATAGGAAGACCTGAAATAGAAGATATTCTTGCACCACCTTGCTCAGAAATCTGTAAGTAAAATAAGAGTGCCAGGCCAAGACACATGTTCCAAGGGCACGAGTTTTTCTTCTTTAAAAAATTTTTATTTTATATTGCCATATAATTGATAAACAATGTTGTGTTAATTTCAGCAAAGTGATTCAGTTAGACATGAATCTGTACTTTTTCAAATTATTTCCCCATTTAGACTCTTACAGAATACTGACCAGAGTGAATTTCACTGCCTCTATCTTTTCATTTAGGATTTATCAAAACTCCACCAATGTTAAGGGCTTCCCTTGTGGTTTAGATGGTAAAGAATCCACCTGGAATGCAGGAGCCATGGGTCACAGGTTCAGTTCCTGGGTGGGGAAGATCCCCTGGAGAAGGAAATGGCAATCCACTCCAGTATTCTTGCCTGGAGAGGTCCATGGGCAGAGAAATGATGGGCTATCGTTCATGGGGCTGCAAAGAGTCAGACATGACTGAGCCACTAACACTTTCACTTTCTAACAATGTTAAAGCATATAAATGAAAGTAACAGAATTTTTGTTACCAATTGTTATTTTCATTCACAGGTGATTCAGAAAAGGGTCAACTTTGGGAAAAGATCTGAGATAGTAGGTTATGTGATATGTCTGATAAGTTACATATATCTCAATTTGTTGCTTCTAGTGAAGTTCAGGTTTTATGTAATAAGAAGGCAAGATGATCATCTTGGTCCACTCACATGCTGAGAAATAAGAGGGTGTTCTTTCCTTTTTCAATACTTTAAGTTAGAGGGCAAACATCAGTAAGAATAGTGGCCTGCACATAACACAGTGTACATACTTTATAACAACAGTAGACTGTTGAACCTTGGAAATAAATCTATGAGCAAGAAGTAGAGGGGAGGGTGAAATCAGCCCACTTTAAGAGTGGAAAATTTATCAAAGAGCAGAAAATTGATGTAAAATTAATAATGCTTATATTTCCATTTTTCCTTAGTTGCATTTTTTCATCTTTTTCATTTTAAAGAAAGTTACAATTAAAATGTAACTAAGCAAGACTTCACTGGGTATTATACAGGCTGGACAATTTGGAGGTTGGTGTTACACACATACTACCTACTAGGATGTGGCATAGAATTTCCTAGCTCAGTACAGCTATATTGGTTTCCAAAACCCTCTATGGATTCCATTTAATCCTTCTTTTTTAGACTGAGCCCCTGATACTTTCAATTATCAAGGTCTGGTGATTGAATCATTATCCTTTCAATGACTATTTCTTCTCCTTCTATCAAAATTTACCCACTATGCCCCAGAATTAGTCTCTCCAAAGTGATAATAGGCCTCTCTGAGAAATAATTATGTTTTAATAAACCAAAGAGGAAAGACTTTGGCTGACATCTTACTTTTTCTCAGGCATGATTTCTTGTCTTAGGTCAGTGATATTCAGGCTAAGTTGTGCAAAGTCCTGGAAATGCATGAAAACTTATACACAGCCATGAAAAAGTTTAAGTGATTCAAATTCAGATACTATTTCCTGAAATTAATATGTCTAAAGAAAACCCTGAAATTAGCCTTCATGTCATTTCTACTTTTTAACTCCTCTTTTAAAAGGTCCTTCCTCCAATGTAAAAAAAGAAAATAATGGTAGAGAGAGAAAGTATCATCTAATCTTATATCCAAAATTTTTCTACAAATATCCATACATTTCTTTCCATGATATCACAAAACATAATACATACCAGAACAGTTAAGTACTTGAACTTTTGTGTTAGAACTCAATTCTAATCTTATTCACTTATAAATTGGGTGACTTTATGTAAGTCACACAGCTTCCTAGGTGGTTCAGTGGTAAAGAATCCACCTGCCAATTCAGGAGATGCAGGAGACATGGGTTTGATCTCTGGGTCGGAAGATCCCCTGGAGAAGGAAATGGCAACCAATTCCAATATTCTTGCCTGGGAAATCTCATGGACAGAGGAGCCTGGTGGGTTGCAGTCCATTGGGTAACAAAATGTTGGACATGACAGAACAACTGAACACACACACACACGCATGTAGGCCATGCAACGTAGAAGTGTGTAAATAATATCACACATGGTTTTTCCTGTGGTCATGTATGGATGTGAGAGTTGGACTGTGAAGAAGGCTGAGCGCCGAAGAATTGATGCTTTTGAACTGTGGTGTTGGAGAAGACTCTTGAGAGTCCCTTGGACTGCAAGGAGATCCAACCAGTCCATTCTCAAGGACATCAGCCCTGGGATTTCTTTGGAAGGAATGATGCTAAAGCTGAAACTCCAGTACTTTGGCCACCTCATGCGAAGAGTTGATTCATTGGAAAAGACCCTGATGCTGGGAGGGATTGGGGGCAGGAGGAGAAGGGGACGACAGAGGATGAGATGGCTGGATGGCATCACTGACTCGATGGACGCAAGTCTGAGTAAACTCCGGGAGTTGGTGATGGACAGGGAGGCCTGGCGCTGCGATTCATGGGGTCACAAAGAGTCAGACACGACTGAGCGACTGATCTGATCTGATCTGATCTGTTGATAAGGAGAAATATCTCCAAGAAGTAAAATGTTATAATAGTTTTAGGATAACTAATCTTCAGATTGCCAAGTTCATGCTTTCTTTTCTAAAACTGATCTGCCTGAGAAAATAGGACATCATGCAATTTCTCCTATCTAACCTTTCACATTGGAGAAGGAATTGGCAACCCACTCCAATATTCTTGCCTGAAGAATCCCATGGACAGAGGAGCCTGGCAGGCTACAGTCTGTGGGGTCTCAAGAGTCAGACTTGACTTAGCAATGAAACCACCACCACCAACCTTTCAGATGCATTTCTCTTGAGGGACAACCCTGTGTATGAGAAATAAGTGGAGTGTTGGTAGGAAATGTTAATAGCAATGGAGGCTTTTATCTTCCACCCAAGACAAATTTGGGTCTTTTCTATCCATTCATCTTAGAATAAGAATTTAAAGGTTATTAAAAAGTGAAGTCAGAGGTTTTTCTATAAGAAATAATTATATTGCAACTTGTGTGATTACTTTGACAATGAGGATTGGTTTTCCCTTTATGATTTATGATGGATATTTACCATAAATTGAATGAGTTAAATCAGCAACTGCAACTTCTGAGTATATCAGGTTAAATAGGGTGCCTCTGAGTAAAACTTAAATTAAGATGGCTACAGCAGCACTGTTTGCAATAGTCAAGATGAGAAAGTGACCTAGATGTCCCCTGACAGATGCATGGATGAAGAAGATGTGGGAAAAAGAAGACGTGGTACTTAAACACAATGCAATACTAATCAGCCACAAAAGATAATGTAATAATGGCATTTGCAGCAACATGGAGGCACACAGAGATTTCATTCTAAATGAAGTAAGTCAGAAAAAAAAGACAAATACAATATATCATTCATATGTGAAATCTAAAATATGATACAAATGAGCTTATCGACAAAACAGAAACAGACTCACGAGACACAGACAAGGAACTTACAGTTACCGAAGGAAAAAAGGCATAGGGTAGGCATAAATTAGGAGTTTGGGATCAGCAAATACAAAATACTATGTATACAACAGATAAACAACAAGGTGCCACTGTACAACACAGGGAAATGTATTTAATACCCTATAATCAACTATAATTGAAAATAATATGAAAAAGAATATATATATATATATATATATATACAACTGATTTACTTTGCTATATACCAGAAACTAACACAATGTTGAAGGTCAAATATATTTCAATTAAAAAAATTATTTAATTAAGGAACTGATGCATGTTAGTGAATTATTTTGATATACTGCCCAGAACCTGAAGAAATAGATGATTTTATTTAATAGAGTGTCATTTGGAAGTCAGATGGTCTTCTAGTCTTTGTTTTCTTCAAATATATAAGATATAAATGAATCAGAAGCTGATAGAGCATCAAAAATAATGATAAAGTACAATAATCTTCAGCTTTACATTTAAATTTTTAAGAAAATGTGTGACATGACATTAATAAAATTCCCAGTATGTATTAACAGAAAATATTTTCACTACTACCATCAATAAAAATGGTAGAAATGATCTTAAACCCTGTTTTATAATAACAATAAAAGAATCATTTTTGGACATATCAGTTCAGTTTAGTCGCTCAGACATGTCTGACTCTTTGTGACCCCATGGACTGAATGAAGCACATCAGGCCTCCCTATCCATCAGGTAAACTCCAGGAGTTTACCCAAACTCATGTCCATTGACTTGGTGATGCCATCCAACCATCTCATCCTCTGTTATCCCCTTCTCCTCTCGCCTTCAATCTTTCCAGCATCTGAGTCTTTTCAAACGAGTCACTTCTTCACATCAGGTGGCCAAAGTACTGTAGTTTCAGCTTCAACATCAGTCTTTCCAATGAACATTCAGGACTGATTTCCTTTAGGATTTAGTTTCCTTTGGAACTCCTTGCAGTACAGGGAACTCTCAAGAGTCTTCTCCAACACCACAGTTCAAAAGCATCAATTCTTCAGCGCCTAGATTTCTTTATAGTCCAACTCTCACAACTCATACATGATTTCTGGAAAAACCATAGCTTTGACTAGATGGACCTTTGTTGGCAAAGTAATGTCTCTGCTTTTTAATATGCAATCTAGGATGGCCATAACTTTTTTCCCAAGGAGCAAGCATCTTTTAATTTCATGGCTGCACCATCTGCAGTAATTTTAGAACCCCCCCAAAAATAAAGTCTCTCACTGTTTCCATTGTTTCCCATCTATATGCCATGAAATGATGGGACCAGATGCCATGATGTTCATTTTCTGAATGTTGAATTTTAAGCCAACTGTTTCACTTTCCTCTTTCACTTTCATCGAGAAGCTTTTTAGTTCTTCTTTGCTTTCTGCCATAAGTGTGGTGTCATCTGCATATCTGAGGTTATTTATATTTCTCACAGCAATTTTGGACATATGAACTATACAAAAAATATAGTCCCTTTTTTCATTAATAGGAACATTTACCTTAAAATCTTTTCTTTATATTTAGTAATCACTTGTCAAATCTTATATATGTCTGTTGCTTTGATTAACCCTGTACTAATTACATTATAATCTAGTCCAGGAGAAAATTTTTAATATTTAGAATCTTAAATTAATGGAAAATAAAATGTTTAATTTATAAATACAGTTTTCTCACAGAGAAGTATGAGTAGTTTATTTAATATTTAACTAATAAGAGACATGAGTCTATAAATATATTAATTTAGTATAAAATTCTCCAGAGCAAATGAAATGTAAATCAGGTTGAAGATTAAAAAACATGATAACAATTTTTAATAATTAGGAAAAGATTTCTAATGTAATTATTAAATATCTGGTTGTAGATATTAAAGTCAATCCTAAAGGAAATCAACCTTGAATATTCATTGGAAGGATTGATATTGAGGCTGAAGCGCTAATACTTTGGCCACATGATGCAAAGAGCTGACTCATTAAACTGTTATGGTACTTAAATTCTATGGAAACTTTATGTAAGATTTATATAATTTTATGAATAAATCACACTACTTTTTTAAAGAAAAAGAATATATATATATATAACTGAATCACTTTGTAGATGCTAAATACAACATTGTATCAACTATACCTCAATCAAAAAAACAATATAATGAATTTTTTCATTTTCGAATGTACAAAGGAGTCTATACTTATTTTCAGAATAATCCTTAGGAGTTTGGTTCAGTTCAGTTCCATTGCTCAGTCGTGTCCAACTCTTTGCGACTCCATGAACACAGCACACCAGGCCTCCCTGCCCATCACCAACTCCCAGAGTTTACCCAAACTCATGTCCATTGTGATGCCATCTAACCATCTCACCCTCTATAGTCCCCTTCTCCCACTGTCAATCTTTCTCAACATCAGGGTCTTTTCCAATGAGTCAGCTCTTCTCATCAGGTGGCCAAAGCATTGGAGTTTCAGCTTCAACATCAGTCCTTCCAATGAACACCCAGGACTGATTTCCTTTAGGATGGACTGGTTGGATCTCCTTGCAGTCCAAGGGACTCTCAAGAGTCTTCTCCAACCACAGTTCAAAAGCATGAATTCTTCTGCACTCAGCTTTCTTTATAATCCAACTCTCACATCCATACATGACTACTGGAAAAACCATAGCCTTGACTAGATGGAACTTTGTTGACAAAGTAATGTCTCTGCTTTTTAATATGCTGTCTAGGTTGGTCATAACTTTCCTTCCAAGGAATAAGTGTCTTTTAAATACATGGCTGCAATCACCATCTGCAGTGATTTTGTACATAAGCAAAAATTTGAAGACCCCTAGTCTAAGCATATGCATTTCATAAAGGCCATCTGATTTGCTGAAGATCTGACTCACTTAACTACTCTACCTTATTGATTTTTAATCCTTAACATCCAATATAATGCCTAGCAAAACATTTCCAAAAGAAGGAATAATAAAACAACTATGAGATACTCCTAAGCAAACTGAGATTTTAGCACATTACTTTTTTGAAGCATTTATATATATACCATTTATATATAAATTTATTGATCAACAATGGCTTTTAAGATATTTCCTGATTGGAAATACACAGGTTTATTTTAACACAGCTTAATGTGTTCTTCATCTCAGGGACAGTTGCCTTTTGCAAAGAGAATACTATATTTCAATTTTGATTCAATTCATTGAAGTTGTCTTAAGCTGTTCCTATATATTACACACTTTGTTAGTGGTTGATGATATGTCAGTGAAAATAGTCATGGACCCGCTTTCATGGAAATTTCATTCTTACAGAGAGGGAGGATTTAAATCAGTAATAACAAGTGTGATAATGGTCACAAAGGGAACATATAAGTGAGTATCGAGGCACAGAGCACAGGGGTATAACCCAGTCATTGAGGCCAGACATATACGTGCCAGTGAAGAAACATGGCACAGAATTATATTTTGACTGCTTGAAGAGTAGAAATGTACATATATATATATATATATATATATAAAATTAAATAAATTTTGAAAATAATATATGCAAATGTATGTGTGTGAGGGTGGTGATTCATACCTCCCAAACTTAAGTGAACTATTGAGCACTTAAAATGTTCAAAACCATGAATTACCACACAATTGACTAATTTCACAAGCTAGCAAGGCAATCAATACTCAAAATCCTTCAAGCTAGGCTTCAATCGTAAGTGAACTGAGAAATTCCATATGTACAAGCTGGACTTAGAAAAGGAAGAGGAACCAGAGATCATATTGCTAACATCTGTTAGATCACAGAAAATGAAGAGAATTTGAGAAAAACATCTATTTCTGCTTCACTGACTATACTAAAGCCTTTGATTTTGTGGATCACAGCAAACTGTGGAGAATTCTCAGAGAGATGAGAATACCAGACCACCTTACCTGCCTCCTGAGAAACCTGTAAGGAGGTCAAGAAACAACAGTTAGAACCGGACATGGAACAATGAGCTGGTTCCAAATTGGGAAAGGCTATATACTGTAACCCTGCTTATTTAATTTATATGCAGAGTACATCATGCAAAAAGGCTGAACGAAGCACAGCTAGAATCAAGATTGCTGGGATAAATACCAATAACCTCAGATATGCAGAGGACACCACCCTAACGGCACAAAGCAAAGAAGAATGAAAGAGCCTCTTGATGAGGTGAAAGAGGAGAGTGAAAAAGCTGGATTAAAACTCAACATACAAAAAATGAAGATCATGGCATCTGGTTCCATCACTTCATGGGAAATAGATGGGTAAAAAATGGAAACAGTGACAGACTTAATTTTCTTGGGCTCCTAAATCACTGAAGACAGTGACTGCAGCCATGAAATTAAAAGATGCTTGCTGCTTGGAAGAAAAGCTATGACAAACCTTAACAGAATACTAAAAAGCAGAGACATCACTTTGCTAACAAAGATCTGGAGAGTCAAAGCTATGGTTTTTCCAGTAGTCATGCCCAATATTTTACTGGAGAAGAGTGGAAAAATAGCTCCAGAAAGAATGAAGAGGCTGGGCCAAAGTGAAAGCAATGCCCAGTTGTGGATGTGACTGGTGATGGAAGTAAAGTCCAATGCTGTAAAGAAAAATATTGCATAGGAAACTGGAATGTTATGTCCATGAATCAAAGTAAATTGGAAGTGATCAAACAGGAGATGGCAAGAGTGAACATCGACATTTTAGGAATCAGTGAACTAAAATGGACCCAGAATGGGTGAATTTAATTCAGATGACAATTATATCTACTACTGTGGGCAAGAATCCCTTAGAAGAAATGGAGTAGTCCTCATAGTCAACCGAAGAGTCCAAAATGCAGTACCTTGGGTGCAATATCAAAAACAACAGAATGATCTCTGTTCATTTCCAAGGCAAACCATTCAATACCACAGTAACCCAAGTCTCTGTCCCAACCACTAATGCCACAGAAGTGAAGCTGAATGATTCTATAAAGACCTACAAGATCTTCTAGAACTAACATCAAAAAAAGGATGCCCTTTTCATCATAGAGGATGAAAGCCAGGCAAAGGTTAACAGAATTTTGCCAAGAAAACATACTGGTCATATCAAACACCCTATTCCAACAACATAAGAGATGACTCTACATATGGACATCACCAGATGGTCAATACTAAAATCAGACTGATTATATTCTTTGCAGACAAAGATGCAGAAGCTCTATACAGTCAGAACAACCAAGACCAGGAGCTGACTGTGGCTAAGATCACAAATTCCTTATTTCAAAATTCAGACTTAAATTGAAGAAAGTAGGGAAAACCACTAGACCATTCAGGTATGACCTAAATCAAATCCTTTATGATTACACAGTGGAAGTGACAAATAGATTCAAGAGATTAGATCTAATAGAGTGTCTGTATAACTATGGACAGAAGTTTGTAACATTTGTACAGGAGGTGGTGATCAAAACCATCCGCAAGAAAATGAAATGCAAAAAGGCAAAATGTTGGTCTGAGGAGGCCTTAATAATAGCTGAGAAAAAGAGAAAAGCTAAAGGCAAAGGAGAAAAGGAAAGATACATCCATCTGAATGCAAAGTTCCAAAGAAAAGCATGGAGAGATAAGAAAGCCTTCCTAAGTGATCAATGTAGAGAAATAGAGGAAAACAATAGAATGGGATAGACTAGAGATCTCTTCAAGAAAATAAGAGATAACAATAGAACATTTCATGAAAAGATGGACACATTAAGGACAGAAAAGGTATGGACCTAACAGAAGCAGAAGATATTAAGAAGAGGAGGCAAGAAAACACAGAAGAACTACACACACACACACACACACACACACACACAATCTTAATGACCCAGATAACCACAATGGTACGATCACTCACCTAGAGCCAGACATCCTGGAGTGTGAGATCAAGTGGGCCTTAGGAAGCATTACTATGAACAAAGCTAGTGGAGGTAATGGAATTCCAGCTGAGTTATTTCAAATCCTAAAAGATGATGCTGTGAAAGTGCTGTACTTAAAATGCCAGCAAAATTGAAAAACTCAGCAGTGGACACAGGACTGGAAAAAGTCAGTTTTCATTCTAATCCCAAAGAAAGGCAATGCCAAAGAATGATCAAACTAACACACAATTGCACTTATTTCTCATGTTAGCAAAGTAACACTCAAAATTCTCCAAGCTAGGCTTCACCAGTACATGAACCAAGAACTTCCAGATGTTCAAGCTGGATTTAGAAAAGGCAGAGGAACCAGAGATCAAATTACCAACATTGGATCACAGAAAAAATAAGAGAGTTCCAGAAAAACATCTGCTTCATTGACTATGCTAAATCCTTGACTGTGTGGATCACAACAAACTGTGGGAAATTCTAAAAGGGATGAGAATACCAGACCACCTTACCTGACTCCTGAAAATCTGAGTGCGGGTCAAGAAGCAACAGTTAGAACCTGACATGAAACAACGGACTGGTTCCAAATTGGGAAAGGAATACATCAAGACTGTACGCTGTCATCCTGTTTATTTAACTTATATGCAGAGGTAATCATGTGAAATGCCAGGCTGGATAAAGCACAAGCTGGAATTAAGACTTGCAGGAGAAATATCCATAACCTCAGATATGTAGATAACATCACCTTCCTGCCAGAAAGTGAAGAGGAACTGAGGAACCTCTTGATAAAAGTGAGAGAGGAGAGTGAAAAATCTGGCTTAAAACTCAACATTTAAAAAACTAAGATCATGGCATCCAGTCCCATCAGTTCATGGCAAATTGATGGGGAAAGAATTGGAACAGTGACAGATTTTATTTTCCTGGGCTCCAAAGGTGACTCCAGTCATGAAATTATAAGACGCTTGCTCGTTGGAAGAAAAACTATGAGAAACATAGACAGCATATTAAAAAGGAGAGACATTACTTTGCTGACAAAGGTCCATATAGTCAAAGTTATGGTTTTTGCAGTATTCAATTATGGTTGTGAGAGCTGGACCATAAATAAGGCTGAGCATTGAAGAATTGATGCTTTTGAACTATGATGTTGGAGAAGGTTGTTGAGAGCCCCTTGCATTGCAAGGAGATCAAATCAGTCAATTCTAAAGGAAATCAACCCCAAAAATTCATTGGAATGACTAATGCTAAAGCTGAAGCTCCAACACTTTGGTCACCTGGTACAAAGAGCCAACTCATTGGAAAAGACCCTGATGCTACTAAAGATTGAGGGCAAGAGAAGAAGGGACCACAGAGTATGATATAGTCGGATGGTGTCACAGAGTATATGGACTTGAGTTTAAGCAAACTCTGGGAGATAGTGGAGGACAGGGAAGTCTGTCATGCTACAGTACATGGGGTTACAAAATGTCAGGCTCCATTGAGTGACTGAACAACAACAAAGACCCTTATAGAAATAAAAACTCAAATATGCTTGAAAACAACTTGTGTAAAATTTTGCAATAATTCTGAGGGTTGAATTATAATGTATAAACTTTATCTCTCAGTAAGACACATACCCACAGTTTTTGAGATTTTAAAATACACTTACATTGCCTAGAACTTCACTGACTATAAAATTTATTTAAAATTGTGAAGCATACAAAGCTTACTTTTAATTCAGGAATCTTTTTTCTTTCCCCTCCAGTAGCTAATCCACATTTTCTAACCATTCTCAACAGTACAATAGGTCCAGTGTCCAGGCCACTGTAGCAGACAGACCAGCTTTGAGTGCCTGTTTACTAGTTCTGACTCTCTATGATCTTAGAAAAGTTACCTATCTTCTCATTATAATATCAACAGAACAAAACAAGATAAAAATATCTAATTTACAATCATTTTACATCTTAAGGGAGATAATGAATGGAAACATGTCTGTTATAAAATCATCATTAAACATATGTGAAATCCTTTATCTTTTGGCACTCTTTGAATATTGACTATTTTATCCCCTTTCCTGAACCTAAGTCAATATGATTTTACATTTTAATCTTGAAATTCAAGGGCAAAATTAAAAGCCTTGCTACATGTGAAAAATGCTTCAGAACTCAGGATGTAAGCAGATGGAGGAAGTTTGGAAAAGGGAGTTAAGAGGGTCTTACCTGGGACTTCTAAATGCAATCATAAAGATAATTGTTTATTCTGCCATTTCAGGAAACCATATTTATGTATCTGATACAGGTTATTCATATTGCTTCCCTGATTGGCACACGCACACATACAAACACACACACACACACACATATCCATATATGGACAAAATTGGGAGTGGACAGGATTCAACTATTTGTTTTCAGTCCCACTGACCAGTTTTCTGAGACTCCTCTAATTTCTTTACAGCCTTGAGCAACTGAGGTAGTTGTATTTTCTTTCCTGGTTTATTACTCATGTTTTATCACCTGAAATACCTCTGGGAAAAAAAACGAGAGGGAGAACCTTATTTTTGGTAGTATAGTTTCCTTCTAACTAAAATGAAACCCATTGCTCAAATCCCAGAGATTGCATAAACACAGAAACTTAATTTCCTGCAGGCACTCATTCATTTCAGACCTATAACAGTATAGTGTAAAGAAGCCATCCAGAAACTTATCATGACCCTCGAAAAAGTCAGCATGTTTAATGTGGGAAAAGTACTGCCCTTTTTATGAGGTTTCAGTTACTTCTACTTTATGCTTTTTATTTATACAATTACTTGGAGGAAAGAAATGGTAGGGAATTTTTAATCATGGCAAAACGTAGTAGTTTTTAAAAGTAGCTTTTTCACTGAAATGTTAAGGTGGCTGGATTTATGGGGAAATCGCTGGAGGATGAAGATATTATTTTTCTAAAGTATCAGCTGAAGCCCATCTGTGTACCAGTGTCTGGTGATGTCTTAATTCACAACCTCATTATCAAAGGCTCTCAGAAAAGGTCATCAAACAAACAAACAAAGCCATTTGTTAGCGACAGATTTTGTGAGAGAAAAAAGCGTGAGTCACCGTTTTGCACTCTCCATCCAGAGAAGTAGAATATATAAATTCTTCTAAAAATTGTTATGCATTAAAGCAATAGTCCCTCATCCCAGAAAATGTTTTACTTCCTTTTTCCAACTTTTATTAAGCTTTTTCATCTCTTACTATTTCATTTTCAAAGCAAAAAAGTTCCCTGTAAAGAAATGGCAAAATGTTAAAGATCTTTTTTTTTTTTTTTTTTTTTAATGAAAAAGGGAAAACAGTTCAGATCTCTTGTTTTCACTTTCCAAGCACGGTTGTTTTGTTTTCATTTGGTTTTCTTTTTAGTATATGTAAACATTGAATAAAAATCACATAGAGAAGCCTTTAAAAGAGAAGCTTCAGTAACTGTGGGCACACGTATTCCTAGGTAAACCATGCTACTTTAGGATGATTTAACACTCTCATATGCCTAATTCAGGAATTGGTCTCCTGAGGAGAACACTAAGTTCTTATGGCCTTTGGGGTGCATTGACACATAATTCCTGCTGGGTAAGGAGCTAAGAGAAAAGATTTTCTGAGATTTTAATATCAGAAAACTTGTGATATCACAGTTCTAAAATTAAAGAAAGCAAAAAGAAGCAAGGTACTTATTTTTATCCATAGGAGAGCAGGCTATCTGGGACCTGATAGAGTGTTCCTGTCACAACAATTAATATCCATGTGTCAATGAGACACAATTACTTTTCAGTTCAGTTCAGTTCAGTCACTCAGTCATGTCTGACTCTTTGCGACCCCATGAATCGCAGCATGCCAGGCCTCCCTGTCCATCACCAACTCCCGGAGTTCACTCAGACTCATGTCCATTGAGTCAGTGATGCCATCCAGCCATCTCATCCTCTGTTGTCCCCTTCTCTTCCTGCCCCCAATACCTCCCAGCATCAGAGTCTTTGCCAATGAGTCAACTCTTCGCATCAGGTGGCCAAAGTACTGGAGTTTCAGATTTAGCATCATTCCCTCCAAAGAAACCCCAGGGCTGATCTCCTTCAGAATGGACTGGTTGGATCTCCTTGCAGTCCAAGGGACTCTCAAGAGTCTTCTCCAACACCACAGTTCAAAAGCATCAATTCTTCAGCACTCAGTCTTCTTCACAGTCCAACTCTCACATCCATACATGACCACTGGAAAAACCATAGCCTTGACTAGACGAACCTTTGTTGGCAAAGTAGTATCTCTGCTTTTAAATATGCTATCTAGGTTGGTCATAACTTTCCTTCCAAGGAGTAAGAATCTTTTAATTTCATGGCTGCAGTCACCATCTGCAGTGATTTTGGAGCCCAAGAAAATAAAGTCTGACACTGTTTCCACTGTTTCCCCATCTATTTCCCATGAGTGATGGGACCAGATGCCATGATCTTCGTTTTCTGAATGTTGAGCTTTAAGCCAACTTTTTCACTCTCCACTTTCACTTTCATCAAGAGGCTTTTGAGTTCCTCTTCACTTTCTGCCACAAGGGTGGTGTCATCTGCATATCTGAGGTTATTGATATTTCTCCCGGCAATCTTGATTCCAGCTTGTGCTTCTTCCAGCCCAGTGTTTCTCATGATGTACTCTGCATATAAGTTAAATAAGCAGGGTGACAATATACAGCCTTGACGTACTCCTTTTCCTATTTGGAACCAGTCTGTTGTTCCATGTCCAGTTCTAACTGTTGCTTCCTGACCTGCATACAGATTTCTCACGAGGCAGGTCAGGTGGTCTGGTATTCCCATCTCTTTCAGAATTTTCCACAGTTTATTGTGATCCACACAGTCAAAGGCTTTGGCATAGTCAATAAAGCAGAAATAGATGTTTTTCTGGAACTCTCTTGCTTTTTCCATGATTCAGCGGATGTTGGCAATTTGATCTCTGGTTCCTCTGCCTTTTCTAAAACCAGCTTGAACATCAGGAAGTTCACAGTTCATGTATTGAATTACTTTTAAGAAACTTCAAAAAACTGAAGTCTCCAAATATAACCCACAGAACCTCTTCCTGCAAAGAACAATGACATTCATTCATTCATTCAAACTTTCATTAATTTATTCATCAGTTCATCAATTTACTGAGTAGTTTATCTGCAGTCAGCATTATTCCAGGGACTGGAATATATCAGTGGAAAAACTTCCGACCCCCAAAGTAGCTTCTATATTCTTGGAGTATAAGGATAATTAAATAGATAATACAAAAGTATGGATAACTAAATGGACAAGAGAATTTCACACAGTTATAAGTCTTGTGAAGACTATAAAAAATAATAAGAGGGAGAGAGAGAATGGAAGGGTCTAGGAGCAGTTTCTGAGAAGGTGATATCTGAGCCTGAAATATGAGTACTCACAAGCAGCATGATACAAGAAGATGGTGAATGAAAGAAATTCAAGTAGAGGAAACTGTAGTTAGTGTATTTTAGAAAAACAGAGTCTGTATGGTTGGAGTTCAGAAGGTAAAGAGACTAGACAGGAGATAAGGTTAGAGAGGTAAGTAGGATAAAAATCGTCAGACACTTGTAGATCATAAGCAAATCAGATTTTAAATCCAGTGGGACATAATTGTAGACTCAAAAGCAGGAGATTGACTTGATTTGATTTATACTTAAAAAAGAATATCTGGCAAGAGAATGGAAAATGGATTATAGACAAGCAACAGAAACAGGTAGAAATGATAGTTGCTATAATAGAGTAATAGCAGTAGACATGGTCAGAAGCATGGAAATTCATGGAGACCTGCCTATGGACAGGAAGAGGATGTGGGGAAGTAAAGAAATCAATCAATGAATCATATCTAAGTTTTTTGCTTGAGTAAATAGATGGGCTGGGAGCCATTGCCTGGCATGGAAAAAACTAAGACGATAAAAAAATGTGTTGGAAATAGAAATCAGAGATTTGCTTTGTCAATATTAACTCCAAGATGTCTCTTATACATTTAAGTAGAGATCACATGTAAAAAGTTGGCCATACCAGACTAGGGATATTCCAAAACCCCCAAGTCTATCACACACATACAAAAAAAAAAGACAAAGAAAAGCAAGCTGAGAAGGAATACCAGTGAAACAGGAGAAACACTGGAGAAGGATGGTGTCATCAGAGTGAAGAGGAAATGGTTCAAGAAAAAGGGAGTAGATAGCTGTGCTGAATGCTGAGAAATCGAGAAAGACAAGGACAGAGAAGCAACGGTTTTGACAAGAGCTGTACTGGTGGATTTGTGAGGATATGTATTAATATTAATGAAAGAAGGTTAGAATATTCTGTGATAACAAACAAACCCTCAAATATCAGTGGTTAAGCTTAATAAAGTCTTCCTTGCCAAACAGGCGATGTCCTGAGGTCAATCACTGAACTCCTTTCCAGTTCGCAGCCCTCAATTCATCTTGTATAATGCCACTTTAAACAAATGGCTTTTAAGTTTGTCACAGCAGAAGAAGAAAGACAACACGGTTTATTTTTAAAAATCTGGCCTGGAAAATGTTTACATAACTTCCATACACATTATCCAAAATCCAATAACATGGCAAAGAAAACTGGCAAATATAGAAGAGAACACGAGTATCTGCTGAGCACAGTGTCTACTTGGGATAGCAACCTAAATTACTGCACTGAAGACAGTATGAGAGATGACAAATTAGAAAGAAAGAAAAAGGACAATACAAATACTCTCCATTTCATAAAAGCCTTCCTTGACCCCACCTCCTCCTCAAACTACCAGTCCATTTCTCTGCTCTCGTTTGTACTTGACACCTTGAATTACCAACCAACATCTTAATAATAATCTTAATAAAACTTTTACTCTGTCATGGGCCAATGATAAAATTTTTGAACATAACTGGCAAAAAATATCTGATACAATTATATAGTTTGGAATTGTTACATAATGAGCATTCATAGGACAAGGACAGTAATTTTTTCTAACCTTTGTATGATTAATGGACGCCCCCCCACACACGCACAAATAGGAACTGCATCAAAGAAAACAAACAAGTGAAGTGAAGTTGCTCAGTCATGTCCAACTCTTTGTGACCCCATGGACTGTAGGCTACCACGCTCCTCTGTCCATGGGATATTCCAGGCAAGAGTACTGGAGTGGTTTGCCATTTCCTTCTCCAGAGGATCTTCCCAACCCAGGGATTGAACCAGGATCTCCCTCATTGTAGACAGACGCTCTACCATCTGAGCCACCAGGTAAGTTCTAAAAAAAACAAAAGTACATGACAAATTTTGAGTTAGGTACTTATGGAGAGAGACTAGTATTTATAAGTTTTTTCTTTTGTTAGGCATGTTAATGCATTGTTATATAAACCACATAGTAACATTAATTAGTATTAGGATCTTATTTGAAAGGTGAAATTTAGGCTCTAAGATGAAATTTTAGTAAGCGACATAGCTGGGGGTCTCAAATCAGTTGATTTTGATTTCAAAGTCCATGTTCTTTCTACCCCTTGATAATTTCTGTTCAAAGTTCAATAAATCAGGGTGCTTAACTATTCTATTTTAAAATTCTAAGATCAAGAGCTTCTAAAAAATGGCCTTTGAGGGAAAAAAATCTTCTATTAAAACTATACTTTAATTCTAATAATCTCGTCTAATTTAAATTTCAGTCTTCTATCAAGGAGCTGCTTTTAGAATACCTCCATTTTGATATTTCACATGACATCAAACCCAACACCCACCAAACCTGATTTACCTTTTAAAAGCTACTCTCTCCCCAAGATTCTCATTTTACCATGGCATCACTTTTCCTGTCACCTCACAATTCAGTCTATTGACCTATCATCAAGTTGTCCATTATTCTTATGTACGTATTTTCTCTGCTCGTTTAAAACTCTTTGAAGAAAAGACCCCGTGACTTCTCCATCTTTTTATGTCCATTATCTCTGCCATTACCTTATTTATAACAGGTGCACAGCACATGTTTGTTGATGTCGTTAATGACAATTTATAACTTTAATTCACTCTTCTATTTTTACTCCATTTACTACCTAAATCGAAGGTCTTATAAGCTAGTTCCTATGACAGCTGCATCACTGACCTCCTAGCTCCCATTAGGTCTCCTTATAAGTAATCCTATAGACTCCCTGGAGAAGGGAATGGCTACCCACTCCAGTATTCTTGCCTGGAGAATCCCATGAACAGAGGAGGTTGGTGGCTTACAGTCCATGGAGTTGCAAAGAGTTGGACCTGACTGAGCAACTAAGCATTCACTATATACTATAATCAAGCAAAAAAAAAATTATAAAATACTACTTTATCATATTGGTTCTCCTTTCCCAATTCTACAATGGAATTATATTGACTATTAATTTAGATGAAAGTTCTTGACATACAAAGTCTTCCTAATCTAGGTCATCTTTGTCTACCAACCAATGAACAGGTAGGGTTTTAAACACTGGAGATAATAGAATAGATATACACTTCCTTATTCCTCACTTTAAGTATAACTAAAAACTCTGGAAATGATGTATAAAGCAAATATAAGAAGACTGTTAAAGAGTGAGAGAAGAAAAGGATAGCTAGAAACCTCAGGACTCAGGAACAACACGGTGGTGACACCTCTGGGTTTCTTTTGGCCTCATGTAACCCAGATTTACAACTGAAGAACCCAGAAACCTGAACGCACCTATAATCATAAGCAAAAAAATATCTCCAAGAAAAGCCTTACTCAAAGGATCAATCTATGAAAGCAGAAAATGTTTAGATAATAACTGCACTACCCCTAGCAAATATCACAGGGAAGGTTGTGACCCCACTCTGCCCAACGCCAAGGCTGAATGAAGAAATTAGACTGCAAAATTTGAAGCTATAATAAGGCACCTCAGCATTCTTGCCAGAATGATGTTAAGAGGAGGCTAGGTTGAAAGGCAGGATGTTCAGCACCACCCAGCAATAACAATGCCTCATATCATAATGATGCCATTGAGACCAACTGGGGAACAAAACTCTTACCCACAAATAGCAATAATGAGGAGGCCAAATTGCAGGTGTTAAAATCCTAATGACAAGCCTGGACTTCTACACCCACCAGAATGTAATAAGATAGCAGAATGATGTTCAGAAAAAAGTAATCTGAAAAAGAAGTTTTAGCAACTTTGTAGATATTGACTAACTAATTCTAAAGTATTAAAAGGGAAAACATCTAAAACAGCCAACACAATGTTAAAGAATTAAAAAACAAACAATGAAAACAGACTAACAAGATTTACTATAAATGTACAGTATAGTATTGGTGACAGTGTGGTACTGGTGAAAGACTAGACAAAGAGATCAAAGGAACAGAACAGAGTCAGAAACAGACCCACAGAAATAACATGTATACCTGTGGCAGATTCATTATGATATTTGGCATAACTAATACAATTTTGTAAAAGTTTAAAAATAAAATAAAATTTAAAAAAAAAGAAATATAGACAATCTTCAACAAATGAGCAAAGGCAATACAGTTGAGCATATTTTTTTGCAACAATGGTGCCAGAACAAGTGGACATCCACATGCCAAAAAATAATAATAATAATCTAAACATCACCGACTTGACGGACGTGAGTTTGGGTAAACTCCGGGAGATGGTGATGGACAGGGAGGCCTGGAGTGGTGCGATTCATTGGGTCGCAGAGAGTCAGACACGACTGAGCAACTGAAATGAACTGAACTGAAACATAGACCTTGGAAAAGGAATTGGCAACTGACTCCAGTATTCTTGCCTGGAGAATCCTGTGGACAGAGGAGCCTGGTGGGCCGCCATCTATGGGGTCGCACAGAGGCGGACACAACTGAAGCGACTTAGCAGCAGTGGCAGTAAACAGAGACCTATACACTAAACTGAATTAAAATAAAAATACAACATATCATAATTTGTGTGATACAATTAAGAGGAAATTCTTCCCTGGTGGCTCCGATATTAAAGAATCTGCCTGCAACTCAGGAAACCCAGGTTCAATCCCTGGGTTGGAAGATCCCCGAGTAGGGAATGGCAACCCAGTCCAGTATTCTTGCCTAGAGATTCCCATGGACAGTGGAGGCTGGCAGGCTACAGTCCATGTGGTCGCAGAGTCAGACATGACTGAGTGATTAACATTACATATTCAAGAGGAAATTCACAGCACTAAACACACTCATTAGAAAAAAATGAAGTCTGAACTGAGTAATTTCACCTCCAGCTTCAAGAATTTAGAAAAAGAAGAGCAAAATAACCCCAAACAAGTGGAAGGAAGGAAATAATGTAGAATAGAAATGAATGAAATTGAAAACAGAATAGTAGAGAAAAATTACTGGGACAAAGTGCTGATTTTTCAAAAATGCAAATAAAATTGACAAACTTCTAATAAAATGAAAGAAAAGAAATTCATTGATAGATAAGACACATGGATCAATGGATATCAGATCCACGACCCATGAATCTACCCATAGAAAGAGGCCCAAGTGATTTTGGACAAAGTTTATATAAAATTCAATGGAGTCTTATAAATAAGGCTGCTAGAGTAATTGGGCCATTGGACATTCATAGACAAAACAAATAAGCACAAATCTTATAGAAAAACATATTATCTTCAAGGACTATGGTGAGGCAAAGAGTTCTTAAACTTGATGTCAAAACTACAACCCATAAAAGGAGATATTGATAGACTACACTTCACCAAAATAAATAGATTTTACTCTGTGAAAGACTGTGTTAAGAGGATAAAGATATGAGCTACAGTGACAGAAAACATCAAATTACAACTAGCATCTAGAAAGATAAAGAATTCTCAAGACTCAGTGTTAAAAAAGAAAATAAAAAAGAAAACAATAATCCAGTTTTATACACAAAGATACAGCCAGACAGTTCACCAAAGAAGATAGATATGCAAGTGCAAATAAACATGAAAAAATGATCAAAATCTTTTCCTAAAACATCACTATACACCAGTCAGAATGGCTGAAGTCAAAAAATAAAGATAACTCTAAACACTGACAAGAATGTGGAGGAAATACATTACAAATACTTTTCTACTGAAAATGTAAAATGGTACAGCCACTCTGGAAAATCATTTGGTAGTTTCTTAATAAAACTAAACATTCAACTACCATATGACCCAGAAATTTCACTCCTGAGGATTTATCCCAGAGAAATGAGGCTTAAAATGAAGACACAAAACTGTATATGAATGTTTATAGTGTATTCATAACGGTTCAAAACCTGAAGCAACCCAGATGTATTTCAATAAGTGAATGTTTAAATAAATTATGGCACACTGATATCATAAAATAATTTTTAAATGCAACCACCTCTAAATGAATCTCTAGATGATTATGCTGAGTGAAAATTATATATATACTCCATTCTTATAATTATATAACATTAATGAAATGGTAAAATTATGAAAATAGAAAACAGAGTAGTGGTTATCAGGGGTTAAGGTGAGGAGAGGAGCAGAAGGGAAATGGATCTGGCTGTAAAAAGACAACTGAAGGACTCCTGGGGTGACAGAAGTGTTCTCTGTCTTGACTTTATCGATGTCAATATCCTGACTGTGATACTATACTACAGCTCTGCAAGATGATATCACTGGAGGAAGCTGGGTAAAGAGTAAGGGGATCTTTTCATTATTTCTAACTGCTTCATGTTAATCAGTGATTATTTCAAAATAAAAGTTTAATAAAAAATTAAACATACGAGGGAATAGACACCATTTTCATTTACTTAGATACAGGATTCAAACTAAGAAACATGAATACTCAGATTCATTTATAGAGCCAGATGATTTCTTCCTGTGCATGCTCACTCAGCCGTGTCCTGACTGTTTGTGACCTCATGACTGTAGCCTGCCAGGCTCTTCTGTCCATGGGATTATCCAGACAGGAATACTGGAGTGGGTTGCCATTTTCTTCTTTAGGCGATCTTCCTGAGTCAGGGATCAATCTCCACATCTCCAGCACTGGCAGGCAAATTCTTTACCACTGAGCCACCTAGAAGGAACGATGCTGAAGCTGAAACTCCAATACTTTGGCCACCTGATGCGAAGAACTGACTCATTGGAAAAGACCCTGATGCTGGGAAAGATTGAAGGCAGGAGGAGAAGGGGACGACAGAAGATGAGATGGTTGGATGTCATCATTGAATCAATGGACATGTGTTTTAGTAGACTCCAGAAGTTGGTGATGGACAGGGAGTCCTGGCATGCTGCAGTCCATGGGGTCACAAAGAATCGGACATGACTGAGTGACTGAACTGAACTGAACTGAGCCACCTGGGAATCCATGATTTCTTCCTAAACTCCTTCTTTTAGAATAACTCATCAGGAACTTCCCATTTCATATTTCTGATCTTTGCGATCAAATTTACAAAATTACTCTTGATGGTAAAGAGCTTTCATGATACGAGTGAAGTGAAAATACCCCATGTATGGCCTGCTATTCTATTGTTTAGGACTCTTTTTCTGATTCTTTGTCTTCATGATATATTTGTTTGGAGGGCCCCATGATCTACCTGTTTCTGTCACTTCCAAGAAATAAACCACAATGTCACCCAGAAACAGGTAGTGACGTACTTCATGATTTTATTCTGCTCAATTGCTTACAGTTTCCTTTCTTTACTTTGCCACGTCAGTAGCTTTCAGACAACCCTTCTATCTTACAGGAATCTTTTCTATTTGATTTTTCATATGTTCAGCTTGGTAGAGCTAAGTCACTCTGAATACAGCTTCAGTGCCCAGTAATCCTGCTTCAGAACTTTATTGGATCATGTAAAATTCTCAAGCAAGAAACTCACATAACTAACCCTAACTTTCCAAGCTGGATTTTGTATATAGGTGAACTGGCTCCCCAAATGGTGGCTCTTTCAAGGCACTTAAACACATTTTAAAAAATAAAAATCAAACAAATGTTTGTAGAGTGCTATATATGTACCCATCACTGTATGTCACTGTAAAGAATCCCAAAGAAACTCCTGATAGGAAGACACCAGCTTGATTGGGACAGAGGCACATGGCATCAAGAAGTAGGAAATCAATTAGCATTAAAGAAATGCATAATATGATCTCTAACCTAACAACTGTAGAAAACATTTTATTAATAACTAGTTTTTCAATGAGAAATGTCAAATATTACCATATTTATGTACTTTTAAAAATTTTCATGGAATCTTTACTGTATGAGTCTAATGCTGTTCTAAACATCAGGATGTATATTATACTGGAAATACCAAAGACAGGGACCATGACTTTAAACAGCTAGCATTTTGATTGGAAAATGCATCTTATCATGGGAAAATATATAAGTGATACATAACAATGTAAGAAAATAAAAATATATTTAATAAGAAAAGCACTCGAGACCAGCAACCAAAAAGTATCAAAATGTAGTAGAGACATTTTTATAGAAGGAGTGTGACTAGAGATGAGACTTATAAATAAATACTGGAGTGTTGACGGAATTGGCAGATAATCACATGAAAGTTTAAATCCCAAAGATTCTATTTTTCCAACCATATTTTCACAGCTTAGATCCCTTTTCTTAGGCATCTTCTCAGTGAACAGCATTCTGAGCTCAGGACCTTCCTTTCTTCCTGTTAAGTCTTCATCCATTTTCCCCACTCAAAGTCTTACCCTACAACTTCAGTCTCTTGCTCTCTTTTATTTATGCTTAAATATTCTCAGTCTTGACTGCTTACCTAGCTTCCAGAGATCTCCACCTCCCTTTCCTGGGTACTTGCTGAAAGCAATTTCTTGCCTGGACAGAATCTGTCAACTGACACTGTATATTACCCACCTGACTGTATTATTTGTAGGCGGGGTTCTCCTCAGGTGTGTTTCCTACCCCAATGTGCCTTCCAAGTTCCTATTGTTTTGGTATCACGTTCTATGCATCAATGACTGTAACTTATTGAACATTTAGACCACTGAATCAGATCTGTTTCACCAAAGTGTCAAAATGACAGATTTATTCACTATTTTGTTTCTTTGAAATGATCATCTATTCTTCTAAAGAATGTACACAAGAGTTTCATGAGGGTGGATTATACTGAATGAAATCCTCACTAAAAACAGTGAAATTTTGAATTTAATTTAGGATTACAAAAAGATCTTGGAGGGAAGTGATTGTAAGTCATGCTAATGGAATAACAAGTACTAGAGTTCAATACAAAGTGATAATGATGTACACAGTGCAAGATGTGCTATATTATATTTGCAATCATCACAAACATTTAGTTCTCAGTCCTGTCTGACTCCTGGCCACTCTATGAACTGTAGTCTGCCAGGTTCCTCTCTCCATGAGATTTCCAAGCAAGAATACTGGAGTGGGTTGCCATTTTAAAACAGGGCAAGTATTAAGAAATTAATGCATACAATAATCCTGGCAATGTCAGTATGAAAGAGGTTTGGTCACTTATTATATAGGAAAAATTAAACAGATTGGAAAAGAGGCTGCTGCTGCTGCTGCTAAGTCGCTTCAGTCGTGTCTGACTGTGCGACCCCATAGACGGCAGCCCACCAGGCTCCTCTGTCAATGGGATTCTTCAGGCAAGAACACTGGAGTGGGTTGCCATTTCCTCCTCTGATGCATGAAAGTGAAAAGTCAAAGTGAAGTCGCTCAGTTGTGTCTGACTCTTAGAGACCCCATGGACTGCAGCCTACCAGGCTCCTCTGTCCATGGGATGTTCCAGGCAAGAGTACTGGAGTGGGGTGCCATTGCCTAGATAATAGATATTAGATAATTCTAGTAAGTATGAATGAAGAGTGATAAAATCACTATATATGTCTTAGTGAAAAACAAAATTTGAAAAAACTACCAGCAATTTTTTGATCCTTATTTATGTAAGAATGGTAATTCCTTTAGTGACTAGAGTTATAAATGGTTTCTATTTTGATTAAAACCTATAACTACAGAAATGTAAAAATTTCAGGTCTATTTTGAACTGTGTTGTTGGAAAAGACTCTTGAGAGTCCTTGGACTGCAAGGAGATCAAACCAGTCCATCCTAAAGGAAATCAGTCCTGAATATTCATTGGAAGGATTGATGCTGAAGCTGATGCTCCAATACTTTGGCCACCTGATGCAAAGAACTGACTTACTGGAAAAGACCCTTATGCTGGGAAAGGCAGGAGGAGAAGGGGATGACAGAGGATGAGATGGTTGGATGGCATCACCAACTCAATGGACATGAGTTTGAGCAAGCTCCGGGAGTCAGTGATGGACAGGGAGACCTGGCATGCTGCAGTCCATGGGGTCACAAAGAGTCTGAGTGACTGAACTGAACTAAACTGATGGCAGCCTAGGATCTCATAGCATAAAACTCCAAATCCAAAACCAGTAGGGCAGTTAATCACCACACCATTGTCTGTTGTCTTATTTCCTACTTCACACACCCTTAGTTTTTATGGTTTTTTGTTTGTTTGGTTGGTTGGTTGGTTGGTTTTTTAAATGGTGCAGTATTTCAGGTCCAGCTCTCCAGAAGTCAGTAGAGGAGCATGTCATTAGTTATGTCTTCCCTCCCCTCCAATGGTCTTCAATTACCATTTTAGTATTGCAATGATAATTTGAGTTAATAGAAGCAAAACTAATTAAACAAACAAATTCTGCTTAATATCTCCCATCTGTCCCTGGGAATATAATCAACTCTCCCTTCATTGTTCTGTGCCTTGGATGGCTGCTGTCCCTGGTCCACATTCCTGACTCCTTTGCACTCTAGTCTTTGGTTGGCAGAAGAAAGGAAGGAAGGAGGAAATATGCCTGGAGTTTACTTCCTGAGCCCTCTCACTGTGGTTGCTGTAGGCCAGTGGTAACAGTGTGCCTTCTTCTGACAGGGACTTCTCTCTAGGCATTCTTATTAGTCCCTCTCACATCTCCACTTCAGAGAGGGCTGGCAGACATTCTATTCCAATCCCAGGGAACCAAACTATTCATGTATTTCCCTACAAAATGTTCAATTTTGTAATAGCCCTTTATTATATTCACTTCCACTTTCTCCAGTTTGGTTGTGCTATCATTTCCTGCTGAGACATAGCTGACATCCAAAAAATTAAACACATTGCTTTCTGGCATCACTTCATGGAATATGGATGACATTAATAAAAGTTCCAAATCTTCCCATATTCTAACATGCTGTTCACTACATACATCTTGAACTACGCACAATAAGCATAAAAGGTAGAAATGTTGGATGCAGATATTGACAGATTTTAGAAATATTCCTTATTGGAGAGCTGCAGTTTTGCTAATGAAATTTCAGAAACTGCATATTGTATGAATCATTTTGTGTGTTTGGAGTATTTGGTGATGTTAGCAAGGGACAAATAAGGGTTGTAAGGAAAGCCTACTAGTTGTATAAAAGCTTTGAGAAAAGTCAAGCCTTTTAGATCTATTATTGATATTGATTATTTCATTTTATTTAATTTTTTTCAGAATGAATTTCTTTACAAGACCAGCTGGAATGGATCTACTCTTTAGAAGTCCCACTGGCTATCCTTAAAAATGCCTGTTTCTGTGTAAACCTCCACACTCTCTATCCAAACACACTCAATGACAGATTCTTTCCTCTTTCTCTTCCTGTGAAATCCTGTTTCTGTCCAACATCTAGAACAATGACAGCTGCTCCCTGAGGTCTATGCGGATGTCTCCAAAGGCTATTACTTTCTCTGTATTTTCAAATTCTTAGGTGTACCTCTACATTAGCATCCCTTTAATATATTAAAATTAGAACTCTAAATATGTTGTGAGTTTCTGGATAGCAAAGGTCTAATTTATTTCTCTTCCCCTAGTATCCAGTTCAGTATATAACAGCATACAATAATTATTTAATGAATGAATTAGTGAATGTATTAGCTACCCACAATCCAAACCCTCATAGAGCATTTAGATTCTGTTCTTATAAAGCCCCAAATGTGTATTCCTTAACATAAATAAGGGATTATTTTCTGATAAAAAATAATTAAACATATTATCTATTAAATTATTTTAATACTTAATTTAACCATTGTTACTTCAACTGAGCTGGGATATTTTATTTCTTGATTTTACGTAAACACAAACTTCAACCATATCTGTTAAAACATATGCGTTGTTTTCCACTTAAATTGACTGAGAAAGAATTCATGAAACAAAAACAAAAAAATACAAACCAAATTCTGCAAATGATCATAAAATGGTAACTGTTTGAAAAGGATACGGGAAATCTACTTGAATCTTTTTTATGCACTATCTAACATTAAACTGTTCATTGAAATCTTTAAAAAACCTGAGAGGTAATATAATGAATGACTATGGAGGAAGTCAGCAGATGGTATTCCTCAGCTATAATACAACTGGACATGATGACTAAGGATACTGTTGTAAAACTTGTCCACAATTTTAACAATGAATGCTGTAAATTTCATAGGTCTATAGGCTGACCAAACCAGCATGATTCTTCTCACTGTTAAGACTGTAAATATAACTGCTTATTCTACTGGGCTTTTCAATCCTGCTATCTCACTATTCTATCGTTGCTTAGCAACCTTGGTACTATTATGGCATGCTCACTTAAAAAAAAAAATAGAATCACCAAAATGTGTTTGCTGATTTATTTATTTGAATGGAAATGATCCAGGACCAAAATAAAATCTTTTCAATGTGACAGCTGGCACTGACTGGGTAACAACTTGCAACTTGACTGTAATCAGAGTTAAGACAATGTTTTTCTCTGAAAAGGTAGACGCCTATGTACCCTCTAATCCCAAATGTATATTTGTTTAATCATTTTTGGTCGGGTTTGCTTTTGAATACCTGAAGATAGATTTGGCCTTGGAAGTTCATGTGAAAAAGTGTTATGTGTAGCGGAGCCCAGGGCCAGGACGTTTGTAGGACAATATGAAGTATGAATTATTGCGACTGTAGAACTCAGTGAGCAAACTAACCCATCAAGCTATGTAAGTTGTCACAAAATGTACTGAGGCATTCCGTTCCACTCAGGTGAGATAGGACGAAGGGTAGAAAGAAGGAGTCTGAGTCATAAAATCTTTCCTGCCTCAGGGTAATAGTAACTTATTTCACTATATTTATAGGTCACTAATGGTAACTGATCCAAAAGAAATGGTGGCATCGAATTGTCCTTGGCCTCTTGTCAAAAAGAAAGAAATCATCTATGAATATAGTCAAGGGCCAAAAAAGAAAAAAAAAAAACACAATAAAAGACAACACTATTAGCATAAATACAGGAATAATCATAGTATGTAATTTATATGGTCTATCTTCAATGTTTTTTCTAATGGAATTATTCAAATTCTAGTACATGCAGAGAATATTTATCACACAGAGAAAAAGAAAGTCTACCAGTACACTATTCAAACTTATGAGACTAAATTCGCTATATTCGCTTTGACTGTTCCTGGGTGAAGAGAATAATTCAATGAATCATACTTTTCTCCCTCTATTTCTCCTTTTCACGTTAGATGGTTTTGTCACGAAAAGCTGAGATATTGGAAAATAAATTCAGCTCTTTCCTGTACTCTGTATCTCAGAGCAGCACACATACATTTTTCTAGTTCTTAATTTTTATCCTTTCATGCTGTTCCTAAGCTGCCCTTTCCCGTGATAACTTATGCTAAAGAAAACTGCATTATTTAGTGATATTACTCATGGCTACCATTTACTAAGGACTTGATATGTGACCAGAGTTGATACCATTCTAGATTATTCTTTGCTTGTTTGCCCAGTGTAATAAAAATCCATTAAATAATACAGAATCTCTGTTTCAGGGAAGAATGGATATAAAACCAGTGAAAATTCAAATTTTTTTCTATGATAAGCACCACAGTAAAACAATACAATGAAATAGGGTAGCTATTTTATTCCTAAAATATAGATTATGATTCCACTCACTCTTCTGTTATTCTGATGAAATACTTTTAAAAGGTGTTATACCAAGGCATAAACTCTGCTGAGAATCATCAGACATGTGTATACTATAAAGAAGTCACACACTTCTTGTTTCCATAACCTTTATGGCTAAGCTCTTTTAATCAAGCCTATAACATCTATTCTGTTTTATATTGCTAATTGTCACAAACGTGGTATAACACTCTTACCCATCAATTTAGGGTTTAGAAATTCATATGGGAACTCTGGGAAAATTTAGTGTCACAGAATTCGTTGATGAATTTCAATTTTGTATAATACATGTTTAAAAGTTTACTTATGAGTAAGTTTGTGTCTGGCAATAATTAGTCTGTTTGACTGAATGATAACTGAATTAGCTAATTATTTGAATATATTAAACTGCCAAGTTTGAGCATATATTGATACAAATAAATCATTCTTAAGTTTTAAAATTTATTTACATCAATGTCTGCATTATATTGCTTCCCAGGTGGCATTAGTGGTAAAGAACCCAACTGCTAATGCAAAAAATGTAAGAGAAGCCGGCCAATGCAGAGATGTGGGTTCGATTCCTGGTTTGGAAAGATCCCCTGGGAGACGTCATGGCAACCCACTCCAGTTTTCTTGCCTGGAGAATCCCATGGACTGAGGAACCTGGTGGGCTACAGTCCACAGGGTCGCAAAGAGGCAGACATGATTGACGTGCCTTAGCAGCAGAAGCGGTTGCATTAATTTAGTTGACTACTTTGAAAGACATAGACTGTATTGTAAAAATATTTTGAACTTTATTAAGCAAACAATGGGATAAACTTAATTTCTACCTTTAAATAAAGATATTCATTGCTTACTAAAAAATAAACAGTTTTGTTAATTAGACTCCTCTAGTTGGTAAAGAATCCACCTGCAATGCAGGAGACCCTGCTTCGATTCCTGGGTCGGGAAGATCCACTGAAGAAGGGACAGGCTACCCACTCCAGTATTCTTGGGCTTTCCTTGTTGCTTAGCTGGTTAAGAATCTGCCTGCAGTGCGAGAGGCCTGGGTTTGATTCCTGGGTCAGGAAGATCCCCTGGAGAAGGGAAAGGCTACCCACTCCAGTATTCTGGCCTGGAGAATTCCATGGACTGTATAGAGAATTCCATGGACTATAGAGTCCATGGGTCTCAAGGAGTCGTACACAACTGAGCAACTTCACTTTCTTTCACCCTGAAACTCAATTCAGTTTTACGTAGACTTGTTATACCATGTGGCTTCAACTTGTGCTTATAGATGACATTTCAATTGACTCAAGAGTGTCTGGTTTTGCATTCATAAGACAGTAAACATTTTTATGCCATAAAACTGTTTAACTCAAATGGATGGCACTCACATGTGGGCTTCTAAGCTGCATTTATACATCTCATATTGCAGTGTACTTATATAAACCTGCCTCTTCTGGAGAGCATACTTCCCTTGAGAGGTTCACCTGAAATGTCAGATCGACTAGAGCATGAAGAACTAGCCTAGTGAACAATTCAATAGTCTGAAAATATTCAGGTTGAGTTAAAACAAATACTTTATTGTTTATAAAACAAAATCTACTTATTAGCACCTATTTAGGTATTACTTTAAGCTTTTAAACATAGATCTACTCACATTTTGTTTCTGTCCATGCTGCTGCTGCTGCTAAGTCGCTTCAGTCGTGTCTGACTCTGTGCAACCCCATAGACGGCAGCCCACCAGGCTCCCCCGTCCCTGGGATCCTCCAGGCAAGAATACTGGAGTGAGTTGTCATTTTGTTCTCCAATGTATGAAAGTGAAAAGTGAAAGTGAAGTCACTCAGTCATGGCCGACTCCTAGAGACCCCATGGACTGCAGCCTACCAGGCTCTGCTGTCCATGGGATTTTCCAGGCAAGAATACTGGAGTGGGTTGCCATTGCCTTCTCCATTTCTGTCCATAGGGGACAGGAAAAGAGAAACAGTAGAAAAAAAAAAAGGAAAATGAGACTTATGCATGCTTAGGATGCCAATTATTATGAAACAAAGTGTTTTATGGCTAAAAGTTACTAATAGTCAAAAGCTTAAAATAAATATTATGCCTAAATATCTAAAAAGTAGCATATTTTATTGCAATAACCATTTAATCATAGCTCAGTGTTAACTTCATCACATTTGAAGAAAATCTAAATTTATAAATTCTTTATTTATTTATCTACTTTATAAAATTGCCCATCATATAGAGTGAAGTAAGTCAGAAAGAAAAACACCAATACAGTATATTAACGCATACATATGGAATTTAGAAAGATGGTAACGATGACCCTATATGCAAGACAGCAAAAGAGAGATAGATGTAAAGAACAGACTTTTGTACTCTGTAGGAGAAGGCGAGGGTGGGATGAGCTGAAAGAATAGCATTGAAACATGTATATTACCATATGTGAAATAAATCACCAGTCCAAGTTCGATGCATGAAACAGGGCACTCAAAGCCACTGCCCTGGGACAACCCTGAGGGATGGGATGGGGAGGGGGGTGGGAGGGGGGTTCAGAATGGGGGACACATGTACACCCATGGCTGATTTGTGTCAATGTCTGGCAAAAACAACTATAATACTGTAAAGTAATTAACCTCCAATTAAAATAAATAAATTTAAATTTAAAAAAATAATAAAGTTGCACAGAAGATAAAATTTTTCATCATCTTACAGGTTAAAACAATCTTTGATTTGGGGAAATGATCCTTAACAAGAAGTTAAATAAAACAACTCTTTCCTGAACACTTCAATATACTTTTGGGCAGTAGGTATTAAACTATATAGGCTAATCCTATGTATTAGAGATTCTCACTTTCTAACATTCTTTTCAAAATGCTTCTAAATCTTGCTTCTCTGAACAGCAACAGATAATGAGATGTGGACTTCCCTAGTGGCTCAGAAGGTAAAGAATATGCCTGCGATGCAGGAACCAACCCCTAGGTCAGGACAATCTCCTGGAGAAGAGAATGGCTACCCACTTCAATATGCTTGCCTAGGAAATCCCATGGACAGAGGAGCCTGGTGGGCTACAGTGCATGGAGTGTCAAAGAGTCAGACACATCATTGAGCAACCAACACTTTTCACTTTCATACTTTCACCTCTCATATATGTCTGTTTGTTTTTTTTTAATTGCATCCTGTGATGTTGAAAGGGGAACAATTAAATAAACTACAGAGGACAGTATATGGCAGAGTTGTCTCCTAAGAGCCCTTAAGAATAATTTTTGGATGTAAATATCAAATGGTCACTCCAAAATCTTAGACCAAGGAACCACACTTTCAAAGTTGTCTTTGATGCTGCTTCCAGAAAATAGGGTCCTTACTTTTTAGTCACAATCACTGACTTCCTCCACAATCCCTTATCTACAGGTGATCTAAGAGATGACTGAATGTCATGTAATAACAAACAAACAAAAAAATGGTCTACAAAAAATTCTTACTTGGGGCTTTCTCCCTAATTAAAACCCCTATCCTCATAAACAGTTAATATTCGCCACCTTGATAACATTACTTTTAGTTGTTGAAGCACAATGATGTTCATTTAATAAAAATTGAACTTATTTGGAACACTCATATAAAACAATATATTTTCCATTGAACATAAGGATGTCCTATGTATTCAAACATATTCACCTTTCCTTTTAGGTTTTTAAATGCAACAAATACTTACAGTGAGAAAAACTTTTTTCCTTTATGATATTTTCATGTGGTAAAGAACCCACCTGCTGATGCAGGAGATGCAAATTTGATCCCTAGATCAGGAACATCCCCTGGAGAAAGAAATGGCAACCCATGCCAGTATTCTAGCCTGGGAAATACCATAGACGTAGGAGCCTGGTGGGCTACAGTCCTTGGGATCACAGGAGTTGGACATGACTTAGCAACTGAAAGACAACAACAGTCATTTTCACTATATATTTCAGAGAATTCCCCATCACGGATTCACTGTTACTAAGGAGTTAAAATGTGGACTATGAAAATAAAGGGAAAATAAATAACAGTGGCAAACCAGGAGGTTAGTGTGTCTTTCCCTTTTTATTTATGCTCCTTCTCTTCCACCTTCCAAATTTTGTGAGAGTGCTTCTATTGGCAAATTACAACACATTGGATATCACCAGTATGGTACTGGGACAAAAAACAGACATATAGATCAGTGGTGCAGAATAGAGAGCCCAGAAATAAATCCATGCATACATGACCAATTGTCGTTATTGAGTCACTAAGTCATGTCCATCTCTTTGCAACCTCATGGACTGCGGCATGCCAAACTCCTCTGTCCTCCACTATGTCCTGCAGTTGGCTCAAATTCAATAACTAAAATTCAAACTGAAAAGCTTTCACACAATGAAGGAAACCATCAAATGAAATGAAAAAGCAACCTACTGAATGGGAGAAAATATCTGCAAATGATACACCTGGTAAACCACTAATATCCAAAATACACAGAAAACTCATGCAATTCAACAACAACAAAAAATCCAATTAAAAAATGGGAAAAGGACTTGAATAGGCAGTTTTCCAGAGAAAAAATACAGATGTTCAACAGGAATATGGAAAGATGTTCAGTATCACTAATCATTGGGAAAATGCAAATATAAGTTACAATGAGATCTCACCTTATACCTGTAAGAAAGACTATCCTCAAAGAGACAACAAACAAAAAGTATCAGTGAGAATGTAGAGGAAAGGTAACTCTCACGCACTGCTACTGGAATGTAAATTGGATCAGCCACTATGGAAAATAGTATGGAGGTACCTCAAAAAATTAAAAATAGAACTACTATACAATGCAGCAATTTCATTCCTGGCTATTCATCCAAAGGCAACAAAAACAATAATTCAACAAGATACCCCCCTATGCTCATTTCAGCATTACTTATAATAGCCAAGATATGAAAGTAATCTAAGCATCCATTGATGAATAGATGAAGAGAATGTGATATATACATACAACAGAATATTAATCAAACATAAAAAGAATGAAATCTTGCCATTTGCAACATAAATGAACCTAGAGTGTATTGAGCTAAGTGAAATAAGTCAGACAAAGAAAGATAAATAAAGAATGTTTTCACTTATGTGTGGAATCTAACAACAAAAAAAGAATAAATATAACAAAACAGAAAACAGACTCACGGATATAAGAAACAGAGTAGTGGTTTCCAAAGGGGAGTGGGATGAAAGATGGATGAAATGAGTAAAAGGGATTAAGAGGTAAAACTATTTAATACCAATTATAAAATAAATAAGTCACAGGGATGAAATGTATAACACAGGAGTATAGTCAATAATACTGTAATAACTTTGGTGCATAATATAGAACACATTATAAAATTAATTTTATTGGACTATAGTTGATTTACAATGCTGTGTTAGCTTTTGCTGCACAGCAAAGTGAATCAGTCATACGCAGACCTATATCCACTCTTTTTTAGATTCTATTCTCATATAAGTCATTACAAAGTATTGAGTAGGAGTCAATTGCTATTCATCACCAAGACAGGTTACTATGTAACTACGGAGTAAGCAATGAAGAAGAAAAAAGGGGTTCAGTGACAACTATTCATGCAGAATTCTTATTTAGCCAGTATAGATAGAGTGTAGCTACTTGCACTCATTGCCTGCCCTGGTCATTTCATCTGTCCTTTTACCTTTAATTTTTCCTTCAGTTCAGTTCAGTTCAGTCTCTCATTCATGTTCGACTCTTTGCAACCCCATGAATCGCAGCACGCCAGGCCTCCCTGTCCATCACCAACTCCCGGAGTTCACTCAAACTCATGTTCATCGAGTCGGTGATGCCATTCAGCCATCTCATCCTCTGTCGTCCCCTTCTCCTCCTGCCCCCAATCCCTCCCAGCATCAGAGTCTTTGCCAATGAGTCAACTCTTCGCATCAGGTGGCCAAAGTACTGGAGTTTCAGCTTTAGCATCATTCCTTCCAAAGAAACCCCAGGGCTGATCTCCTTTAGAATGGACTGGTTGGATCTCCTTGCAGTCCAAGAGACTCTCAAGAGTCTTCTCCAACACCACAGTTCAAAAGCATCAATTCTTTGGCACTCAGCTTTCTTCACAGTCCAACTGTCACATCCATGCATGACCACTGGAAAAACCATAGCCTTGACTAGACGGACCTTTGATGACAAAGTAATGTCTCTGCTTTTCAATATGCTATCTAGGTTGGTCATAACTTTGCTTCCAAGGAGTAAGTGTCTTTTAATTTCATGGCTGCAATCACCATCTGCAGTGATTTTGGAGCCCAAAAAAATAAAGTCTGACACTGTTTCCACTGTTTCCCTATTTCCCATGAAGTGATGGGACCAGATGCCATGATCTTCGTTTGCTGAATGTTGAGCTTTAAGCCAACTTTTTCACTCTCCACTTTCACTTTCATCAAGAGGCTTTTGAGTTCCTCTTCACTTTCTGCCATAAGGGTGGTATCATCTGTATATCTGAGGTTATTGATATTTTTCCCAGCAATCTGGATTCCAGCTTGTGCTTCTTCCAGCCCAGCATTTCTCATGATGTACTCTGCATATAAGTTAAATAAGCAGGGTGACAATATACAGCCTTGATGTACTCCTTTTCCTATTTGGAACCAGTCTGTTGTTCCATGTCCAGTTCTAACTGTTGCTTCCTGACCTACATATAGGTTTCTCAAGGGGCAGGTCAGGTGGTCTGGTATTCCCATCTCTTTCTTGCTGCTAAGTTGCTTCAGTCGTGTCCGACTCTGTGGGACCCCAGAGATGGCAGCGCACCAGGCTCCCCTGTCTGTGGGATTCTCTAGGCAAGAACACTGGGGTGGCTTGACAATGCATGAAAAGTGAAAAGTGAAAGTAAAGTCGCTCAGGTTGCCTACTTGAAAGTTACACAGTCGTGTCCAACTCCTAGCGACCCTATGGACTGCAGTCTACCAGGCTCCTCCATCCATGGAATTTTCCAGGCAAGAGTAGTGGAGTGGGGTGCCATTGCCTTCTCTGATCTCTTCCTTAGTCCTACCCAAACGTATTCTGGCTCTCCTGCTCAAAGCTGCAGGATTTCACAGGCAACATTATGGAATTTTACATTTTTCACCACTGCTAAGAGGGTCATATAGGCCACTTCTGGCTTCCAGCTTCTCCATGTACCCAATTTTATCCATGCTATTTCCTACACTTCACTCTTAATGTTGCCGTGTGTGTGTGTGTGTGTGTGTGTGCCAGTCACTAAGTAGTGTCCCACTCTTTGCAATGCTATGGACTGTAGCCCACAGGCTCCTCTGTCCATGGAATTCTCCAGGCAAGAATACTGGAGTGGGTAGCCATTCCCTTCTCCAGGAGATCTTCCCAACCCAGGGATTGAACCCAGGTCTCCCGTATTGAAGAGATTCTTTACCATCTGAGCCACCAGGGAAGCCCAATGTTGTCTCAAGGACTTTCAAAAAGAAATACTCTTTTTTTTTTTTTCTGCCTAAAATATTATGCTCTTCAAGAAATACTGTCTATTTAGTCAATAAAAATTCACCTAAGAAATATCCAAAGTAGTAATCTCTAAAATTAATCTAGCCATGCATATAAAAGGTTAAGTTCTGTTAACTAAGCAAAAGAGTTTGGTGTGAGTAATGTTTCAATGATGATATTAATGACTGCATACATACTTGGTCAAGGTGAAATTATCTTCTCTACATATTTTAAGTGAATATATTTGAATATTGAATGTATTTCAATGAAAGTGTTAATAATGAGGGCTAACCCTAGCAAAAACATTTATATGAAAAGCACTTCTTTGCAATGGCAACTACTTAAAGACTGATCCAAGGATTTCCAGAAACAGCATCTTCACATATTTGACAGCCCACAGTATGCTTTGCTCCAGCTCCAGAAGTCTCAGTAGATTCTCTTTTCACACGTACCCTCCGTACAATCCTCACGCATGCTGTTCTCCTCTTTCACTTTTGACTTGGACTCTTCTCCTAACCACCCCTGCTGCCACCACCATATTCAACCATGTTTTTTCCTAACCAAGTTCCCTAGATGCTTAATGTAGGATTTATGATATAGCTGGCATTATTCTAGTGCACCAAGTTCTATTTTCCTTTTTTTTACATTGCTTTTATTGGAGTATAGCTGCTTTACAATGTTGTGTTAGTTTCTACTGTACATCAAAATGAATCAGCCATATATCCTCTCTCTTTTGTATTTCCTTCCCACTCAGGACACCACTGAGGATTAAGTAGAGTTTCCTGTGCTGTACAGCATGTTCTCATTAGTTATCTATTTTATACAAAGTATCAATAGTGTATACATGCCAATCCCAATCTTCCTTCTATTTTCAATGGAAACCATTATTCCTTCACATTTTTAGAAAATACTGGATGTATGCACATGCCTCCTATATTGTTTGTATGTTTAGTGACAATATTACTAATCATCTATACAAGATTACAGCTTATTGTAGAATAGGAATTTTTTTTTCATATTTGTGTCAGTTATAAGAAACAACTGAAAATCTTTTTCTCAATAAGGAGTTTAGTTCGTTTTCTGGTAAGAAAACTTTATCTGCAAGCTATATTATAAAAGAAAGGCCAGTGATTAACTCCTGCAATAATCTTCTATTGCTTCTAGTCACATGTAAGAATTAAGTGAGAATGGATTCCTCTAATACAGGCTGTATTCAGAAGATGAAAATGGTGTAAAAGGTAGTGGAAAGAACAGAGCCCTTATCTCTAATGATTATTTCTTACTGAAAGAGGCAGGAAAGAGTCACAGTGACAAGACCCATATCCTCTCATTTAGGGATCAAAAACATGCAGCTTATAACCAAAGATAAGTGAAACCAAACTTTCCCATGGAATGTAATAAGGAACAAGGGAGTGAAGAAAATTTTTAACAGGTTGGAAGAATATTCTAGGAAGGACAGGCAGAGTTCTCTGCATGACCCACCTACGATGACTAGACCCTGTCCCTATCTTACCAAGCTCCTGTCTCATTAAAAATCCCCAAGTCACACTACCAAAAAGCTGTTTGAACTAATGATCAATGGATGTCCTTGTTACTTTGTTCATTTCATAAAATCATAAGAATAGGGTTTGGTTTAAAATTAGGATTTAATTTGAGATGGAAGAGAAATGAGTTTAAAATTTTAGATATATTACTATTCCTGGAAATCTGACTTTATGGAGCAAGTCACACCCATTAGATTTCTGACATCACTTTTATTAACATATTGATTATAGCCCAGATTAATGTAATTCTTAGAAATTACCCATCTTCCACAGAAATGTAACTTTTATGTTCATTATGGTAACCCTAATTTCTAGTCTTGATCTAAAAAAATGAACAATTAGCAATTAAGTGTAAGGGCACAATACCACTGAGCTTCAACTTATTGCCTGAAGTTTAGAGTCAATGAGTTGCTATGAGTATTTAACAGAGTAAGAACTTCACTATGGCTTAGAAAAGTTTAGAATTTAATCTGAATTTTGTACTGGCTTTCATTATTATTTATATACACAGAAATAAAAGAAGGTAAATTCAAACATCAAATGAACAAATTGTGTTTTCTTTTATTCTTTTGCTATAAGAAATCTGCTTTTACAACTACTTCATTTGTAAATTTCAGAGTTATACTTTAACAAATGAATTTATCTTAACCTACTAAAGACAGCTGGTAGAAACACTGCTCTCTCTACAGTATCTAACACTTCACTACCTTGTACACACATCCTGTGGTGACTTGTTCAAAACTCAGTTACATAATCCTTGAAATTAGACAAATTGTGAAATTTGGTGAAATAATTAAATTTAAATAAATGTTAGGAACTGACAAAATCCCATGGACGGAGGAGCCTGGTGCACTGCAGTCCATGGGGTTGCTAGAAGTCAGACACGACTGAGCGACATCACTTTCACTTTTCACTTTCATCCATTGGAGAAGGAAATGGCAACCCACTCCAGTGTTCTTGCCTGGAGAATCCCAGGGATGGGGGAGCCTGGTGGGCTGCCGTCTCTGGGGACACATAGAGTTGGACACGACTGATGCGACTTAGCAGCAGCAGCAGCAACTGACAAAAATTGTTTCCCTATCCTGGTTTACCAACTGTTTACAGTAATCAATTAGCACTTAGGACTGTTATGTATATCCACAGAATTTTAGAACCCAGACAGTGAAGTAGAGATCCCAAGATACTAAGTAACTTACCTCAAAATTCCATTTCTCCTTTTTAAAAACTGCCTCATTCCCATTTGTAACTTGTAATGAAACATGCCTTGGCAATGTTTTCCACCATCTTACAAAAATTTTTAAATTTTAATATCATTGTTTTATACTAAATAAATTAAACTTTAGCAAGATTTAAGGTAAAATATACAGTCTCAGCAGTATGTGAACCATGAACTTCCAGATGTTCAAGCTGGTTTTAGAAAAGGCAGAGGAACCAGAGATCAAATTGCCAACATCCGCTGGATCATGAAAAAAGCAAGAGAGTTCCAGAAAAACATCTATTTCTGCTTTATTGACTATGCCAAAGCCTTTGACTGTGTGGATCACAATCAACTGTGGAAAATTCTGAAAGAGATGGGAATACCAGACCACTTGACCTGCCTCTTGAGAAACCTGTATGCAGGACAGGAAGCAACAGTTATAACTGGACATGGAACAACAGACTGGTTCCAAATAGGAAAAGGAGTATGTTAAGGCTGTATATTGTCACCCTGCTTATTTAGCTTATATACAGAGTACATCATGCGAAATGCTGGGCTGGATGAAGCACAAGCTGGAGTGAAGTTTGTTGGGAGAAATATCAATAACCTCAGATATGCAGATGACACCACCCTTATGGAAGAAAGTGAAGAGGAATTAAAGATCCTCTTGATTTAAAAGGAGAGTAAAAAAGCTGGCTTAAAACTCAACATTTAAAAAATAAAAATCATGGCATCTGGTCCAATCACTTCATGGCAAACAGATGGGGAAACAGTGGAAACAGTGACAGACTTTATTTTCTTGGCTGAGAAAATCCCTTTAGGTGGTGACTATAGCCATGAAATTAAAAGATGCTTCCTCCTTAGAAGAAAAGCTATGACCAACCTAGACAGCATATTAAAAAAACAGAGACATCACTTTGCTGACAAAGGTCCATATGGACCTTTCTCCAATAGTCACATGAGGTACAATATAAATTGGGATTCCAATTCACTCATATTCTGAGCTCTTTTGGACCTGTATGGATTGAAAGCAAGTATAGATTACCCATCCAGTCTTTGTACATTTATCTCCTATGAAACAGGAAAATATAAGCTTGACAATGCCTTGATCCATCATCTGGTACATGGCTTGGTGTGAAAATCAACAAGTGAAGGCCAAACAGTTATATGGGGATGGGAATGATACCAGCCTGCAACTCTCATGGGGTGACCTGTTAGTTCAGCCAACTTCTCTGCCTCTGTTGAGGCCACAGACAACTATTTGGAGAAATTTCCACTTTATCCTTCCTCTTATCAGAACATCGCAAGATGATGACAAAATGAACATGAACACTTATGTTGATGTCAACTTTTCAGCAACAATACAGATTTCAGTTCCAATACATGTAAATTTGGAGTCACTACTTAAATCATCATTCAACGCCCCTATGCACAACCCCATCATCTCCTCCCTCTCTGTGCTGACGTGATTGAGACATACGAGGAAAGCATCCAGATGAACTGCTCTCACTGCCTGCACCACCGGCACTGCCATCTTGACCCAGTCCAACTCACTGTCCGCTTCCCACCAGCTTGGGCCGACCAACCAGTTGCTCAGGCGTGTGGGTTGAATCCAAACGTTCTTTGCTTAAATCCACAGAACTAAGTGTCTAAGAAAGACACAAACTTTTGTTCTGAATGAGCATGTATTTTTTAATGTTTTTTAATAAGTTATTAGTCATTCCAATTCAAATATATTAATTTCATAGATTTCATCCAGGAAAAATGCTACTCATTACCTTTCAAAAATTTTTTTACTAATGCTGCATTTTTAAGCATTAGAAAAACAATTGCAATACCACACATGAAGTTTTCATTCAGAATAATTCATGTTTTAAAAATTATTGGATTGATTTATTAATTGATAATCAGAAAATTCTTTTCTCATAAACTTATATGAAGCCCAGTAAAAACACTTTTTCCTTATTTAGACACTACCAGAATTTATTTAAAATGGCAAAGAAAAGTTAGTAAATCTACATTTACTATTGAACGGTCTACTAGTTATATTTCTAAAAACCCCTTTTTCAATATTTTACATCATTGATATCTGGAAAAATAATCAGGGTTATAAAAATCCAAGCCTGATTATCTGTGTTCTCAGATCCTTCAAACTTTGTTCTCAATTATATGAACAGCACAATGCAGCATTATAGCACTTGAGGCTTAATATCATTTCATTTAATTCTGTAGCCTCAAATACCTAATGATTATGAAAAATGATAATATGATGATGTGATTTATAAAATTAAAATATTCACTATTCTATTTGACTCTGTTTAAAGCAACAAATAATAAAATACTGATACCTTAATAGTTCTTAACGGTAACTTAAAATCTAAGACTGATGGTGACTTGTAGGGTACACACCAGTTCAGCATAATGGCTGCCCTCAATTCTTACAGGTCAGTAAACATATTATTGGCCTATGCCCAATGTGTATTATTTTGAATATCACCCCTGAATATACCTGTCCTTTCTCTAAGCTAAACTGGGCACAGTGTTGGTTTAGACAGACAAACAGAAAGACAAACAAACAAGCTTAAACCATCAGTCTGACAACCAAAATGCATTAAAATTTCATAGATAATTAATGAGATCCTACCGTACAGCACAAGGAACTCTACACAACGCTCTGTGGTGAACTAATGGGAAGGAAATTGAAAAAAAGAGGGGATATGTGTATGCAAATGGCTGAATTACTTTGCTGTACAGTGGAAACTAACACAACACTGTAAGGCAACTATGTGTGTTAGTAGCTCAGTCGAATCTGTCTCTTTGCAATCCCAAGGAATTCACCAGGTAAGAATACTAGGGTGGATAGCCATTTCCTTCTCCAGGGGATCTTCCTGACCCAAGGATCAAACCAGGGTGTCCTGCATTGCAGGTGAATTCTTTACCATCTAACCAACCAGGGAAGCCCAAAGCAACTATACTCCAATGAATTTTTTTTTAAGTCATCTTAACTGCAATCTACAGCAGAGCTACTAGTCATCTAGCTCTCAAAGTATTTATTCATAAGACAAGCTGCTTCCCCTTCTTTATGTTGCTGTCTCCCTAACTTTCTGGCCATGCATATATTCTCACTCTTCCCTATCCATGCATGTATTCTCACACCACTCCTGTCCACTGCATCAACTTGCAGAGACTCTCTCCTTAGTGGAGTCTTTTGCAGCTTGGAATTTTTGTCAACATTTCTGCACCCCCTCAGCTTCCCCTGCCACCCCTTGAAAGGATCACTTGGTCACCTGCCTTATTTGCTCATCAGTACTGTTCCAGATATAATCATGTCATCTCCTTTTATCTATTATCTAAGCCAACAACAAAAGTCAAGGAGGCAAATACAGAGTCTTCCTGAGTGAGGAGGATGAAAGTTTTAAATACATATTATTAATATATTTTGCCACCTTCACTCAAATCTAAATAGCTACTTATACTTTCACAGTAGTTCATACAACTTGTATAAGACCATTAACAGTATATTATTAAATATGTGGCCCTTTTTAAATGGCCCCATTCACCCTTTTCATAATGAAGCTTACTCCCACTTTATTTTTTTCCCCTTGAGATATCAAGTATCAGTTTAGTGGAATTTTTTTCTGTGTCACCATTTGCTTAGCTTTTGTTTATGGTTTTTATATGATATCCCTAGCCTTCTGGCATGAGGCAAGTGGCCTATTCTTTCTTTCCTTCTTTTTTCAGAGCATCTTGGGCATTGGAGGATCAGAGGACGAGGATGAAGTGTAAATGCTGCCTTACTAACTGAATAGGAAACAGCATTCTCCCAACAGGTTTCGGTTTGAGTATTACTCATTCCAGGACTGCAGGTGATGATCACCCTGCACAGGAAAGCCAAGTCTCCCATGATGAATAATGATCTCAAATATAACTGAGCAAAAGTGAGAATCATCACTAAGGCAGCATTTCCACTGGTAGAGCACTCCCTGAGCATCTGGCCAGAAGGCTGGTTCAGAACTGACTCAAAGGTAGCCCTGTTGTTGAATTATTTCTTAAAATAGCTATTCTACAGAAGGTGTTCCTCAGAGACATCACCAAATACTGACCCAGTCTGTTCCTGCTTAGCTTAATGACAGGTTCAGTATTTTAGTTGCACTGCCTTTAGTTCAGTTATGTCGTTCAGTCGTGTCCAACTCTCTGTGACCCCATGGACTGCAGCACACCAGGCTTCCCTGTCCATCACCAACTCCCAGAGTTTGTTCAAATTCACGTCCACTGAGTCAGTGATACCATCCAACCGTCTCATCCTCTGTCATCCCCTTCTCCACGTGCCTTCGGTCTTTCTACCTTAGCATGGAAGAAATCCTACTTGCCTTCTCTTAACATATTAAGAGTGTGGACACAGGCTCCTGTCACCTCTTCTTCTCAGCAGTTCAAGGTAAAGTTTTTCTTTCAACAAGCCAGTGTTGACAAAAACTGGTTGGTTTTTGTCAGGTTTCAGCTGATAAAAGGAAACTTTCCAAATGGATCTCTATTCCTTTTCATTCTGTATTGAATAATGGGGTCAATGGTCTCGCTTTTGATGTAACTGTGCAGGCTATGCATATAAAGCCTTTACTGCTTTGTGACTCATTCCTTCTGGAAGTTTCCTTCTCATTTCTTTTCCTATTTATGATCCTCTATCGCAACTCAGACTCATTCTCTTACATCTTACCTCTTATATATAAAACATCAAACATCCGGAGCCCATCAGTTTCTCTGTTTTATTTCAGTTTGAAGAAAATACATATAAAATAATAATAAACCATTTCTGTTCATTAAGAATAATATGATGAATACCGATGTACTCAACCTCCATGTTAACATAAATTTAAAGCCCATTGTGCACCTGTTCCCAACACATTCCCTCAGAAGCATGCCATTTCTACCTTTGTATCTGTGATTCTGATTCATTTTTGGTTAAAACACTTTAGAATAATTTTTTAACTAATACATTACTTAACCTTTGTCCTTTCTTGAACTTTATATACATTAAATTATACTACATGCATTCTTATGTGAACATGTCTTTTATATAAGAAATGTATGGGATAGGTCCAGGTTAAAATCTCAAAATCTTCACATGATGGCTGTCTTGGCTGTTTTTCACTAATTTTATTATTGTACAATGCTCAACTGTATGACTACACCACAGTTTAATAACTGGTCCTATTTTTGGTGTCGTAATGGTCAAAGGAAAAAGTCTTAAACAAACAAATTAAAACAAAAAGATTTTTTAACAGTATAATATCCCCAACTAACTTTAAAAGTCATGATTGAAGAAAAATTATATTCAAGAAGTAGAGTTGAGATACAGTTAGGAAGCCTTTGAAAAACTAGAAGGAAAGAAAGATGGTAAACAGAATGACAAGTGGATCAGTTCAGGACATGCAACATCTGAAGAAGTATAGTTTCATAAAGAGGGAATAGAAAAAAATAGAGGAGTACATTACTAAGAAAACAATTTCAAAAAGATTCTAGAAGGATATATGAAGGATATGAACTTTTTTTATCAGAAAACTCATCAAGTGCCCAGTAAAGGAGATGAAAAATGATTCATGCCAATGCATATTGTTATGAAAGCTCAAGAGAGAAATGTCACACTAGAAGCAAGACAATGCAGGATGCTTTCAATCATTTAAAGAAAATAATTTTCAGCTAAGAATTCTATGCTGGTACATCCTCTCAATCTAGTGTGATGGTAGAAAATATATATTTTTAAACATGGATTTCTCATGTTTTCAGATTTACTTTTCTTAAGCAAACCAAAAAAAAACAAAAACAAAAACAAAAAAGATCCAGTACACCACATGGGAGAAAAGAAAACAAAACCCCAGGATGACAAGAAAGGAAAGCTTTAAGGATATAACCTGAAATTTTAAACATTTAGGAGAAATTATAATTCTGGAAAAGAATTCAAAGATAACTATGCGATACTCACATTGCAAATTATTCAAAGAAAGAAAAAGACAATTACTGAACTCAAGGAAAACAAAAATTTATGTAAGAATGCAGCAATTCAGGAGTTCTAATGTGATTTACTCCTATCTACATAAATTCTACCTACTTGCCGCCCTCATCCAACTTCTTTTTTTTTTTTTTTTTTTTTTTATTTTTTTTTAAAGTTTTCTTTTTTTTTTTATTTTATTTTATTTTTTTTTTTAAATTTTATTTTATTTTTAAACTTTACATCCAACTTCTTAACTACACCTCTACTTCTGACGTGTGGATAGCTTCTCCAATAGTGTTAGGCGCTCAGTCATGTCCGGCTCTTTGCAACCCCATGGATTGTAGCCCACCAGATTCCTCTGTCCATGGAATTCTTCAGGCAAGAATACTAGAGTAGGTTGCCATACCCTTCTCCAGGGGATCTTCCTGACCCAGAGATTGAACCCAGGCCTCCTGAATTGCAGGCAGATTATTTACCATCTGAGCCACCAAGGAAGCCCTTCTCCAACAGAACAGGACTAAAAGACAACATACAAAATCTTAAGCTCCAACAGCATCTCATTCTAAGCTAGACTCTGCCTTCAAGATAAACTTTTCACAAACTGTATTTTTCCACATAGACTAATAAACTGCATCTATCTGGTATGTGTATAAGATGTCAGTATCAGAATCCTTTTATATTCATTATATTTATCTAAAACTGATAGGGAAATCTCTTTAAAAATTGTCAGCAATGAAACAGATGAGACTCAAGTCAATTTCATACAATTTGTCCTCTGCTAAACTAATATCATGTTCATACTCCTTATCAAGCTGTTTTTCTTTCCTGTTTGACCTACTTCATAAAGCTTCACATGAAATGAGGTTGAAATAATGCTACAAATAAATGTGTGGTTTTAATATGCTCTGAAATATAGGAAGGAAAATTCCTTTTGATGTCTTTGAGTATAAAAAGTAGACAATTAGAGGTAATAGGTAATCATTGCTGGTACCAATCTGTAATACATGAGAGAGGCAAAACTCCTTTATTTTACAAATTGAGATGATAGGCAAACGGCTGAGGATTAGAGAAAAAATATTACAACAAGCAGCCAATATGACATGGATGTCAAGGGAGAACAGTGCCCAACAGAAAGTTTATATCTATACAAAGTGACCGACTTCATATAAAATAAAATTAAGTTACTGCAAGACAGAAGTGTCAATATAGGCAATATGAATGCCTATTCATCTTATGTAACCTACTTTTGCTTTAAGCTTCCCTGGGTGATTTCTTACAACTAGAGTATATAGTCACACTCATTTAAATACAAATGCTTTACAAAGAAAGTGTATAATTTTTATTGTGATATTTAAGTGCTGCATTTTGCTGCACTGGGGATATATTTAAAAGGCGGAATGTGAAAGAATGATTTCTAAGTAGTTTGTCATGTTTTAACAATTGTGAATGAGGTGAATCTTTATTTCTCTTTGTCAGTTTCATCACAGAAATACCAAATTAGCATCTATCTGGTTGTAGATAGTTTATTCTTTCTCTTTATTAAAAAGTAACTTTCCCATTTGCTTCTGTAATTAATTTTGTTACTATAATCTATAGGCTTCCTATATAATAATTTTAATTACTTTACGGAATTATTTAAATTATAACTCGCAATTGGAATATATCTACTTCATGCTTCTCTGTTCATGGTCTTTCCCCTACCAGGAACGCCTCATACTACATTTCTGTGATTCCAAATCCCAAATACCTACCCCTTAGTAAAATGTCAGTTTCTTACAAAATTGCCTCTGATGGTTCAGCTGGAAGGAATAGTTTGTTGTCCTTAAACTCCCAGAGCAATTTAGCCATACCAATGCAATGGCAGGCTTCCCAGAGAGCTCAGTTAGTAAATGCAATTCAGTGACCCCAGTTCAATTCCTGGGTCAGGAAGTTCCCAGGGAGAAGGGACAGGCTACCCACTCCAGTATTCTTGGGCTTCCCTTGTGGCTCAGCTGGTAGAATCTACTTGAAATGTGGGCAATCTGGTTTTGACTCCTGGGTTGGGAAGATCCTCTGGAGAAGGGAAAGGCTACCCACTCCAGTATTCTGGCCTGGAGAATTCCATAGTCAAGGCTATGGCTTTTCCAGTGGTCATATATGGATGTGAGAGTTGGACTATAAAGAAAGCTGAGCTTTGAAGAATTGATGCTTTTGAACTGTGGTGTTGGAGAAGACTCTTGAGAGTCCCTTGGACTGCAAGGAGATCCAATCAGTCCATCCTAAAAGAGATCAATCCTGGGTGTTAATTGGAAGGACTGATGTTGATGATGAAACTCCAATAATTTGGCTACCTGATGTGAAGAGCTAACTCATTTGAAAAGACCCTGATGCTGGGAAAGACTGAGGGCAGGAGGAGAAGGGGACAGCAGAGGATGAGATGGTTGGATGGCATCACCAACTCAAAGGACATGAGTTAGGGTGAACTCTGGGAGTTAGTGATGGACAGGGAGGCCTGGCGTGCTGCGGTTTATGGGGTCCCAAAGAGTCAGACACTACTGAGCAACTGAACTGAACAGAAGCAGAAATATTATTGCATGGATAAATTAACATTTATTAATGTTTGCTTTAAAAAGCTCTCGCAAAACATGAACCTGAAAAAAAAAACTATATATTTGTATTCTGATCATGAAAAGCAGTGGCCCAAAATAAATGAGAATTTTTCTTCCAGCATATTTCTTAGATTAAGCAATCAATCATAAAATCTTAGATGACTTAAACAAACCTGACCAATTTCAGACATCTGTCCCACCTAGGGCCACATAACTACTACAAAGTCACCCTCTGTGTAATACCCTGGACATGAAATGGGAGTAAAAGTATAAAGGTTGCAGACGACTTCTCTACATGTGTCCAATACATTGACTTTAGAGACTCATTTCTCTCAGACCTATCCAACTCTCATAACACCATCAATTAATGGTATAATCCCAAGAAACAAAATCTAGGTCCTCCTAACAAAATGGGTAGAGACTTCAATATTCAGGTACTTCTTAAAGGGGAGATAGAGAGATTGACTCTACAAGTTTCCAAAAGCTTTATTGTTTTAGCATTTATATTAAATCCACAATCTATTTTGAACTGGTATTTTTGTGTATAGTAGAAGATAGGAATTATAGTTTATTTTTAATTACAGCTAGCTTTTTAACCTAGCACCCTGTGTTTAAATGACCATCCTTTTCCTCCACACTGCTGTTGTCAACTCTTATAAATCAGGAGATCATATGTGTGATTGATTTCTGAAAACCATTGTTTCATGGTTCTATTCGTGCACTCTTTTGTTAATATTTTGGTCTTAAATACTATGGTTATGTAATAAAGTTTGTATCTGATAAAGTAAACTTTACCTTTACTTCCAGATAAAGTTTGTATCTGGAAGAACACATCTCCCAGCTTTGTTCTTGTTCAAGATTGCCCTGTTTGTTCACAGCTTTTAATTTTCCATAAAAACATTGGAAATAGCCTGTTACTTTCCTCCAGGCAAACCTGTTGGAATGTTGACTGGAGTCTATTAGGGAAATTTTACTTCTTTAAAATATTGATTCTTCAATTCCATTGACATAAAATTCCATGACCAAATTATATTTATTATTTTGGCATAGATTGCAGCCAGTATTTCCAACCTCCTTGTTTGAGTGTAACTGTAAAGATTTCTAAATATAAATAATTTATCAGTGTACTTTACAGTTGGGAATGCCGTGTGACATAGGTCTGGCTTATTAAACACAGGGGAAGATTAAGAGGCTTTTTTAAAATTAATTAATGTGTCTATTGAAGTATCATTGATGTACAGTATTATATAAGTTATAGATATACAATATAGTGATTCATATTTTAAAGGTTACACCTCATTTATAGTTATTAAGAAATATTGGCTATATTCCCCACACTGTATATCCTTTTAGATTATTTTATACCTAATAGTTTTTACCTCTTAATCTCCTACCCCTATATTGCCCCTTTCCACTTCCAACTCCCCAGTGGTACACACTAGTTTGTTCTCTATATCTGTGAATCTATTTCTTTTTTGTCATATTCACTAGTTTGTTCCATTTTGTAGATTCAACATATAAATGATATAACACAATATTTGTCTTTCTCTGTCTGACATTTCACTTAGCATAGTACCTTCCAAGTCCAACCACGTTGTTGCAAATGGCAAAATTTCATTCTCTTGTATGGCTGAGTAGTATTTCATTGTGTATATATACCACAACTTCTGTATCCACTCATTTGTTGATGGATAATGAGGCTTTTATATTCTTAATAAAGGGCACTGTAAGTAAGTGGAACTGTTTTCCTCTTTCTTATGCACTAAATATATGTGAGCCATCACTATCCAAAGGAATCACCGACTAGAGCAAATTAAGGCCAGATGCTACTTACTTCCAAAAAAAAAAAAAAAAACACTTCATTTATTAAGTTACTAATTACCTAAGGTTTCATATTCTCAAAGGACAACCCATTGCTAAGCAAAATTATATTTTTTAAAAAGAAAAAACACTAAATTAGAATTCTATGTATTCTTTCCATGTAGGAAGTCTCTGATAACTAGAAATGCTAAACAAAATAGTGTGATTGAGAAGAAATTAGTCTCCAAAATTTACAAATAGCTCATGTGGCTCAATATTCAAAAAAACAAACAATGCAATAAAAAAAAATGGGCAGAAGACATTTTTGAGAAATAGATATTTCTCCAAAGAAGACATACAGATGCTCAACAAACACAGGAAAAGATGCACAACATCACTAATTATTAGAGAAATGCAAATCAAAATTACAATGGAATATCATCTTTCACCAGTCAAACTGGCAATCATCAAAAACTCTACAGTAAATGCTGGAGAGGATGTGGGGAAAGGGAACTCTCCTATACTGCTGGTGGAAAAGTAAATTGGTACAGTATGGAGGTTCCTTAAAAAACTAAAAATAGAGCTACCATATGATCTAGCAATCCCACTCCTGGGCATATGTCTGAAGAAAAACATGCACCCCAATGTTCACTGCAGCACTGTTTACAATAGCCAAGACATGGAAGCAACTTAAATGTCCATCAAAAGATGAATGGATAAAGAAGATGTGGTACATATATACAAAGGAATATCACTCAACTATTAAAAGAATGAAATAATGCCACTTGCAGCATCATGGATGGACCCAGAGATTGTCACACTGAGTGAAAAAAGTTGGACAAAGAAAGACAGGTATATATGATATCACTTTTGTGCAGAATCTTAAAAAAAATGATACAAATGAGCTTAGTTACAAGACAGAAAGAGACTCACAGGCTTAGAGAATGAATTTACGATTACCAGGTGGGAAGGGTTTGGGGAAGAATAAATCGGGAGTTTGAGACTGACATGTACACACTGCTATATTTAAAATAGATAACCAGGACTCCCCTGGTGGTCCAGAGGTTGAGAATCCACCTTGAAGTACAAGGGATGCAGGTTTGATCCCTGGTTGGGGAACTAAGATCCCACATGCTGCAGAGCAACTAAGCCCATGTGCCACAACTAGAAAGCCCACAGGCTGCAACTTTTGAGTACATGTGATGCTGGAGACTTTGTACTTGCAATAAAAGATCTGCATGATGCCACAAAGATCCCACATGCTACAACTAGGATTTGATGTGGTCAAATAAATAAATATTTAAAAAAATTAAAATGATAGATAACCAACAAGGACCTACTGCAAAAATAATATAGAAAGAAAAGGAAAAAGGTGAGCATGGAAATTACCAATTTTATGAAGACCTGCCACAAATGGCTAATAAGAGGAATTTCACTTCATTAATTATTAGATAAATAAAAACTAGAACTAAAATCTTAATTGAATAGCAGGAATTAATACAACATTGTAAACAACTATATTTCAATAAGGGCTTCCCAGGTGACTCAGATGGTAAAGAATCTGCCTTCATTGCAGGAGACCTAGGGTCAATCCTTGGATTGGGAAGATCCCCTGGAGAAGGGAATAGGAAGCTACTCCAATATTCTTGCCTGGAGAATTCCATGGACAGAAGAGCCTGGTGGGCTACAGTCCATGGGGTCACAAAGAGTAGGACATGACTGAGTGACTAATGCTATGCTAATACTTCAATAAAAAATTAATTAGAAAGCTTTCAGTCTACTATAAATTAGAAATATTAAAGAACTATATAAATAATAACATTACTTTTCTTGGCTATATATAAAATTCATATGCAGTAAGCATCTTGAAAACATCAATTCCTAATGTAATATAATGTCTTACTTAACTCGCATAAAGGAACAATATTTCCTTCTCCTCACTAAAAGTTTCACATGTTATTCCCAGTGTCTGTGTTTGATCTTTTAAAGACAAAGCAAAACACAGATAAAGAACAGACTTTTGGACTCTGTGGGAGAAGGCGAGGGTGGGATGATTTGAGAGAATAGCACTGAAACATGTATATTACCATATGTGAAATAGATCACCAGTCCAGATTCGATGCATGAGACAGGGCGCTCAGGGCCAGTGCACTAGGATGACCCTGAGGATGGGGTGGAGAGGGAGGTGGGAGGGTGGTTTTCAGGATGGGGGGACACATGTACACCCATGGCTGATTCATGTCAATGTATGGCAAAAACCACTATAATATTGTAAAGTAATTAGCCTCCAATTAAAATAAATTAATTTTTTTAAAAAAGACAAAGCAAAAACCCTAATGGCAGGTAAATGGTGTTCTTATTTATAATTTGGTCATTTACACTAAATGATTTAATGATTTACTAACTATGGATGACTGCCCTTTCCCTTCAAATGCCTTTAAGATATTATTATTTTGAAAATTTGTAAATATATTTTATTTGCTTAAATGTCACAACTAGATGTAAATAACATGTGTTTTTTAAAATATTTCAAAAATAGCACCTAATATGACTCTTTAATAGAGCAAGATAGCATGTGCTAAAATAAGAAGTGAAATATACCCAAGGATTAATATGTAGTTTATAGATTAAAACTTTATTTTAAAAGTTGCACCAGAGTCACCTTTCCTAGACATAGAATTATTTTGTCAGAACTCTTGGATCCATAAAAAAAATTAAATCTTAAAAAATTTCTCTAAATACCATTTTCATGCTTATTTGGAATCACCTTGTTTCAATTTGAGTCAATGAAAAATTGTTATGATCTGAAAGGCAGTTTTCCAGGGGAACTCTAGTGAAAAATGGAAATAATTAAACCAAACTATAGCCCATAATCCCAGACTGCTACTCTATACTGCTCTACCCACCCCCCAATACAAATACCTGTGGTTTCAAAAGATTCCTATAAAGTATACTATTTAAATATAATTTTATATAATAAGCATACAAAATAAAAGTAGATCACCTATTGTTGGTGGCAATTTATGCCATATTCATTAGCAGTTGGAGAAAATACAGTTACATCATAAACTTTTCTCTATAAATTTTCAAGGAAAAACACATTTTCCTTGAGTAATATACAAAAACCGACTAATAGTTTTCATTTATTTGATAAAGATGAAGACCCTCTGTCTCTTGACAACATCTTACTTCATCAGATTTTTTCCATATTATCATTACAGCCCAGAAATAATCCCTGTATACTGTCTTGGCTATTCCTACTACAAGTTTAAAAATAAGAGCTATTGAAAAATTCATCTGCAAATAGTGAGAGTTTTACTTCTTCTTTTCCAATTTGGATTCCTTTTATTTCTTTTTCTGCTCTGATTGCTGTGGCCAAATCCTCTACATAGAAAACCCTAAAGACTCCACCAGAAAATTACTAGAACTAATCAATGACTATAGTAAAGTTGCAGGATATAAAATCAACACACAGAAATCCCTTGCATTCCTATACACTAATAATGAGAAAACAGAAAGAGAAATTAAGGAAACAATTCCATTCACCATTTCAACGGAAAGAATAAAATACTTAGGAATATATCTACCTAAAGAAACTAAAGACCTATATATAGAAAACTATAAAACACTGGAGAAAGAAATCAAAGAAGACACTAATAGATGGAGAAATATACCATGTTCATGGATTGGAAGAATCAATATAGTGAAAATGAGTATACTACCCAAAGCAATTTATAGATTCAATGCAATCCCTATCAAGCTACCAACGGTATTCTTCACAGAGCTAGAACAAATAATTTCACAATTTGTATGGAAACACGAAAAACCTCGAACAGCCAAAGCGATCTTGAGAAAGAAGAATGGAACTGGAGGAATCAACCTACCTGACTTCAGGCTCTACTACAAAGCCACAGTTATCAAGACAGTATGGTACTGGCACAAAGACAGAAATATAGATCAATGGAACAAAATAGAAAGCCCAGAGATAAATCCACGCACATATGGACACCTTATCTTTGACAAAGGAGGCAAGAATATACAATGGATTAAAGACAATCTCTTTAACAAGTGGTGCTGGGAAATCTGGTCAACCACATGTAAAAGAATGAAACTAGAACACTTTCTAACACCATACACAAAAATAAATTCAAAATGGATTACAGATCTAAACGTAAGACCAGAAACTATAAAACTCCTAGAGGAGAGCATAGGCAAAACACTCTCTGACATACATCACAGCAGGATCCTCTATGACCCACCTCCCAGAATATTGAAATAAAAGCAAAAATAAACAAATGGGACCTAATTAACCTTAAAAGCTTCTGCACATCAAAGGAAACTATTAGCAAGGTGAAAAGAAATCCTTCAGAATGGGAGAAAATAATAGCAAATGAAGCAACTGACAAACAACTAATCTCAAAAATATACAAGCAACTCCTACAGCTCAACTCCAGAAAAATAAATGACCCAATCAAAAAATGGGCCAAAGAACCAAATAGACATTTCTCCAAAGAAGACATACAGATGGCTAACAAACACATGAAAGGATGCTCAACATCACTCATTATCAGAGAAATGCAAATCAAAACCACTATGAGGTACCATTTCACACCAGTCAGAATGGCTGCGATCCAAAGTCTACAAGTAATAAATGCTGGAGAGGGTGTGGAGAAAAGGGAACCCTCTTACACTGTTGGTGGGAATGCAAATTAGTACAGCCACTATGGAGAACAGTGTGGAGATTCCTTAAAAAACTGGAAATAGAACTGCCATATGATCCAGCAATCCCACTGCTGGGCATACACACTGAGGAAACCAGAAGGGAAAGAGACACGTGTACCCCAGTGTTCATCACAGCACTGTTTATAATAGCCAGGACATGGAAGCAACCTAGATGTCCATCAGCAGATGAATGGCTAAGAAAGCTGTGGTACATATACACAATGGAGTATTACTCAGCCATTAAAAAGAATACATTTGAATCAGTTCTAATGAGGTGGATGAAACTGGAGCCTATTATACAGAATGAAGTAAGCCAGAAAGAAAAACACCAATACAGTATACTAACGCATATATATGGAATTTAGAAAGATGGTAACAATAACCTTGTGTACGAGACAGCAAAAGAGACACTGATGTATAGAACAGTCTTATGGACTCTGTGGGAGAGGTTGGGAAGATTTGGGAGAATGGCATTGAAACAAGTAAAATATCATGTATGAAACGAGTTGCCAGTCCAGGTTCGATGCACGATACTGGATGCTTGGGGCTAGTGCACTGGGACTACCCAGAGGGAGGGTATGGGGAGGGAGGAGGGAGGCGGGTTCAGGATGGGGAACACATGTATACCTGTGGCGGATTCATTATGATATTTGGCATAAGTAATACAATTTTGTAAAGTTTAAAAGTAAAATAAAATTTAAAAAAAAAGAAAAAAAAGAGAAAAATTCAAAGGATGTCCTAATTAACATGCTAAAGAGTTATATAATAATAATATATTGTTATAATAATACCTAATACCCAAGTCCATTGCATTGAAGAAAATAATGTCATTCTTTCTCTTTTCCTCTCACCAAATGCCCTTCTCCACTAATGATTCTCTTTCTTCCTAATATTTAGAGCTTAAAATTCATTCCTTAAAGTTAACTGAGCTTTTGATTAAACATTAGATTTACTTATGTACTGGATTTCCAAGTTAAAATGATTATTGAACTAGATAGGTAATGTATGTCAAAAAAACAGGTCAAGTGTGATAAAATAGAATGTACATATCCTATCTAAAGAAAGCAGCATCCAGTGGATTATTCTTTTGGGAACTGACACATAGTTTTGGTAGAACTTGATTTTTCACAACTCATAATGAAGGTAATTCAATAAAATATTTCAAGTTTAAATGCTGGCAACCAATTAAAATTTAATGAGAAACAAACAACATACAGTACATAGGAGCATACTTGTTGAATTAAACAATATATATTTGTTGATATATTCAGTCTTGTTTCTTACTTTTGTGCTTATACAGACATAACCAGCAGAATGTATACAACTATATCATTCTTTGTCTCATCCCACCTATTATAATGTTTGTTTTTCCAGGAAGCAGGGAAACTCTACAGTTTCCTCTTGTCAACAAGGAAATTTTAAATTGTGTATAATTTTACCTTATTTCTCCAGGTCTCAATGGGAGTCATTTTGCCCCCTCAGAGACATTTGGTAACATCTTTGGGCATTTTTGGTTGTCATAATAGGGGAATGGATATGCTACTGGCATCTAATGAGTAGAAGCGTCTACAGTTCAGTTCAGTTCAGTTGCTCAGTCGTGTCTGACTCTTTACAACCCCATGAATCGCAGCACGCCAGGCCTCCCTGTCTATCACCAACTCCCGGAGTTCACCCAGACTCACGTCTATTGAGTCAGTGATGCCATCCAGCCATCTCATCCTCTGGCGTCCCCTTCTCCTCCTGCCCTCAATCCCTCCCAGCATCAGAGTCTTTTCCGATGAGTCAAAACTTCCCATAAGGTGGCCAAAGTACTGGACTTTCAGCTTCAGTATCATTCCCTCCAAAGAAATCCCAGGGCTGATCTCCTTTAGAATGGACTGGTTGGATCTCCTTGCAGTCCAAGGGACTCTCAAGAGTCTTCTCCAACACCACAGTTCAAAAGCATCAATTCTTCAGCGCTCAGCCTTCTTCACAGTCCAACTCTCACATCCATACATGACCACTGGGAAAACCACAGCTTGGACTAGATGCACATTTGTTGGCAAAGTAATGTCTCTGCTTTTTAATATGCTGTCTAGATTGGTCATAACTTTTCTTCCAAGGAGCAAGTGTCTTTTAATTTAATGGCTGCAGTCACCATCTACAGTGATTTTGGAGCCCAGAAAAATAAAGTCTGACACTGTTTCCACTGTTTTCCCATCTATTTCCCATGAGGTGATGGGACCGGATGCCATGATCTTCATTTTCTGAATGTTGAGCTTTAAGCCAACTTTTTCACTCTCCACTTTCACTTTCATCAAGAGGCTTTTTAATTCCTCTTCACTTTCTGCCATAAGGGTGGTGTCATCTGCATATCTGAGGTTGTTGATATTTCTCCTGACAATCTTGATTCCAGCTTGTGTTTCTTCCAGTCCAGAGTTTCTCATGATGTACTCTGCATATAAGTTAAATAAGCAGGGTGACAATATACAGCCTTGATGTACTCCTTTTCCTATTTAGAACCAGTCTGTTGTTCCATGTCCAGTTCTAACTGTTGCTTCCTGACCTGCATACAGATTTCTCAAGAGGCAGGTCAGGTGGTCTGGTATTTCCATCTCTTTCAGAATTTTCCACAGTTTATTGTGATCCACACAGTTGATCCTGTTAAAAATCCCACAATATGCAGGACAGCCCCATAACAAAGACTTATCTGGCCCTAAATTTCATTGGTACTAAGGTTGAGAAAACCTGGTTATAATATCTCCCCCTTCCCCCCAGTTCTTAATACTTTCCAAAATTTTTATGAAAGCTTAATGTATGAGAAATGGTATTGAAAAGAACTGAATAAAAATTTATGAGGGAAATTAAAGGGTGCTGGATACGAAATGAATAGTTCCCATTTTGTCAAGAGTTTTAATTTATTTCACTTCTCAATTAGTGGAACTACCTGAAACAGAGTTCTTCATTTTACTTAAATTTTATTTAAAAGCAATATAAGGAAAATCATTCCTATTTCTTTTTCTTTACCTTAAGCCTAGATGTTTATTTTAAAGTCTTATTCTTCCATCATGTTTAGGCCTCATGCAATTCTATTTAAATATTCATGCTCAGTTGCTCAGTCATGGGATTCTCCAGGCAAGAATACTGGAGTGAGTTGCCAACCCCTCCTTCAGGGGACTTAAATGTTCAATTTACTATTATTATTAATACCAATAGCCCAAGTAATAGTCTACTGTTTCAGACATTTATGAATATTTGTGACATATAATAAATACTCAATAAATATTAGTATTATTTTTGTTATTGTTCACCTGCATTTTCAGTGACTTTTAATAGTAATTTTATTTTTCCTTTTCTTAGACTTTCTGGTTTTTATTTATTTTCATATGCTTTAGCTAAAAGTTGGAGATTTATTCCAAAAGGTTTGAGCTAGACAAAATAAACAATTACATACTAAAACTGAAATATCATTGCAGTAGGGTAAATTAATTCATTCAGATATATTTTCCCATCTTCTGGGTTATCACATAATTATTAGGAAACATAAATTCTTCTAATAAAGATATATTTAAAAGAAAATTTCCTGATGAGTCAGCTATCTGGATACCTAATTCATATGTATAGACCCAGGAGTTCTGCTCCTTTCTTGAGCTCAGGAATCATTCAATGGGGTAGTTCCCTTTCTTGAAATGTTTTTTTGTTTTTTGCATTTTCTAATTCATAATCACTATAAATTATTTGCTTACATTCTCCATAGAAATTTATACTGCATGGTTCAAGGATATTGGATAGAGTCTTTGTAATATTTTTTCAGGTTTCAAGAGACCACTAGAGCAAATCAGATTTTCTTAACAACTTCTGACAAGCATCAAATTCATTTAGACTGAGGAGTTAGTCACCTTGAAAATTTCAGTTTATCTTAATCTATGACCAAATACACCACCAATTTCATTCAATTTACTCACTTAAAAGTAGGGTTGAGGAGTTTTAACTTCTTTAAAATATCTATTGGTGACTAGCTATATTTTTGTTTCTCTTATGTTGGTTTGATCTGTTGACACTATTTCATTGGATGAGCTGAAATTTTCATTTTTGCCAGTTTGTTTAGGCATTATATAAATGCAGCATTTATGTGATTTCAGATTATATACTAACTAAAAACCCTAACTACAAACTCAAGACTAACTACAAATACTAACTACGAACTACAAACCTAAGAAACCCTCTACTTCAAAGTTAAAAGATTTCAGATTCCTCCATCTTCCTAAAATTAAAAGATTTTAGATTAGAAAATTATCATATTTTAGCCATGAGTAAAAGTTATGGGAAAATTTTCTCTTACTCTGTAGCAATTAAGGAAATGCTTTAAAAAATCAAGAGTTTTATAAGATGATTTCATTAATATTAAAAATAGTTATACAGGTATATACAGACATGTGGGTACAGTGTAGAGAGTTATGTATGGTTCCAAATGATTGCAGCTCCTTAAAACTTCTGAAAGTATAGAACTCATGGAGAATATAATCACATACTTCCTGAACATATTTAAGAACACTAGCATTTTTTTTTTCCTATTCTCTCAAGCTCAAGGGGATTTATTTAGGACAAATAAATGAATATACTACTTTGTACCATACAACTTTTGTGGTTAACACGCTGAAAAAACATTTCTTTACACATAACATCACTTGTTTTTTTTCTTCCCTTCCCTTCAGGTGATGTCACTAATTTACAAAGCTTCAAAATGTGTTAATGTGTATGTATATATGAGCAGCTTTGTTAATTCTTAAATTATTATGAGTATGCAAACATAGTAACACTGAACATTGAAAATTATTATTAATACTTCATTAACTCAGCTTTAATTATCTCCATTTAACAAAATTATTCTAGTCAACTACTTTAAAAGTTCAAAAGTCCTAGCATTTTAACTCGAGGACTGACCCAGTACTGCCTTTAGATCTGGACAAGTGGGGCCTCTGTCCTAGGCCCTGCAATGCAGAGGATGAATGCCCTCTCTCTAATCTTCTAAGTCAACCCTGGGTCCCTGGGTAGAGTCAGCAGTGCCATCTGGGCATAGTCCCCTTGACCAGACTGGTACCTACCTTGGCCATAAGGCCCATTTCTCTACTTGGGCATTCTCTAACCCTCTATCCAAGTACATGGGCTCAATCAGATATCCATTAAGTTCTAGAACTCACTTAGTCTACAGAGTCTTCTGTAGTCTCCATGAGGTTGAGGTCCATGTCTGGGAAGACTGCCTAGCAAGAGGATTGCTCCAGGTGCTCAGAAAAGTGTTTCTTCTGTAGGACTTCACAAAACTGAGCTACTATTATGATGAAGACACACTCACTGGGGAGACTTCCACTCATGTTGGACACAGAGTGAATTCAGAGTTCCAGGCTGCTATGGATCAACACTCACCCTTGGTGACATGAGTTGAATGTGTGGACCTAAGCATTAGCTCTTGTTCTCCATTCAACTGTAGTGCCACCTCTAGTCTTTGGCACACAATGGTGCCAAGGTGGTGGCAGGTGACTTTGACCATATATGTCCCTGCTGCTGACACCTGAAGAGAACAGAACCCCCTCTTAGCAGGTTTTGTGCCACCTGACAGGCATTAAAGTCCACAAAGTTTTAGGGACTTGCTCACAAGACCTATCCTTCTGACTGGTCTTTTTCTGATAAATGTAGTAATGTTATAATCTCCTGGATCAGTCTTAAGCTTTGCCAGACAGGGACACTTAACAGCATTGTTAGCTTTATTATCATGGTATGCCAGAAGATATGAATCTGTGCGTGAATCTTACTTTGGAAACTAAAAACTTAAAAAATGTTCTGGAGTTGAACTGGAGGGGATAGTGCATAGAACCTATGAAGAAAGTTCTTGTATAATGAGTAGACAATCAACAAATCCCTAAAGACATCTCTAACCATAATTCTAATGCATCATCAATAAATTACTATACCTCACAAGGGCCTGTGGATTTTGCAACATTTTTTTTACTCCAATTATTTGTGCAGACTGGGGCCTAACACATCCTAGGGGATGCCCCAGAATAGCCATCTCTATTGCTGGAATTTGACAGATACTACTATGTAATTTAAAATACTTAAAAATGAGACCACAGACAAGAAATAAAGAGACAAAGTGAAACATACAGAAGACCATTTTGAAGATAAACCTTACAAATTCCAAATTCATCTTTTATGTGGCTTATTAATAAAAGATTGAAATTATTAACCTTTTTGTTAACTTTTCTATGTATTTATATTGTAGTTGTATATCTGTGGCCTTTTTGTTTTTTACTAACAAGCACAGGTCTTGAAAATAACATACTCTGACCATGAAAATATTACTGGTGCCAGATTAGCTGTGGCAAAAAACAGCTGAAAAAAAATTATAAAATATATATGACAACTGTTTTCAGAGGACAGCAGGCAGGGAATAAAACACAAGTAGGGAAGTACATAGGTAAGCAGAGCAATCACCCTGGCTTTGTTCCTGGGGACACTTTTCAGATTGTGGTGCAGAGAGTTGGAACCCAAACAGAGCACAGGGGTCCTGCTGAACTGTGAAGTCAAGGATCAGGGTTCCAAGGTGCTAAGCTGACTAGACTCTGTAAAACAGAATATTACAGGTAAAGAAGAGCTACAGAAATTCTGTATGGGCTCCATCACTATTAAAACATATACTAAGCTTTGCTAGTATACTTTTTCCCAGGATAAAATTCCATAAGGTTTATTAGAGAATAGCTGCTGGGGAATATGATGATCTTACATCCCAGCCAACACTTGGCCTCCAACAATATGTTAAATTTTTAACTGATTCATCTTATGTGCTTGTGTAGTTTCACCAATTTCTCCCATGCTCTGCCACAAATAAGCCACTTTGTATGTTGTTCTCCCAAGAAGAGCCATTTCTGATTTGTATTCCATGTTATTTATTTGTTCTGCTGCTTCAGTTCTTTAACAGTCTCAAGAAGTTATAATTTTACAGTATATCCAGCCATGAATAGTTGTTAGAATGGATAAGACTCTTTTCAGTTTTACATATGCTGGGCAGAAGCAGAAATAACATTCAGTTTATTTTCAACAAAGGTGCCAAAGTAATTAAATTGGGTAAAGGAATGTCTTTTCAGAAAATGATTCTGGCATAATTGACTATTCATATAGAAAAAAACAGGGGGCCTCAATGACTATTTCACATCATGTAGAAAAGTCAACTGGGGGTGAGTCATAAACTTAAATGTAAGTTAAAGCTCTAAAGCTTCCTGAACAAGGATGCCACAAAAAAGAAAACTGCATGCCAGTGTCACTGTTGAAGATAGATGCAAAAATCCTCAACAAAATTCTAGCAAACAGAATCCCACAATGTATTAAAAAGATCATACATCACGACCAAGTAGGCTTTATTCTAGGGATGCAAGGATTCTTCAATATTCACAAATCAATCAGTGTGATACACCATATTATCAAATTGAAAGATTAAAACTATATGATTATCTCAATAGAGGCAGAGAAAGCCTTTGACAAAATTCAACACCCATTTATGATAAAAAGTCATCAGAAAGCAGGTATAGAAGGAACATACCTCAACATAATAAAAGCCATATATGACAAACCCACAGCAAACATTATCCTCAATGATGAAAATTTGGAAGCATTTCCTCTAAAATCAGGAATAAGACAAGGGTGACCACTCTTGTCACTACTATTCAACATAGTTTTGGAAGTCCTAGACACAGCAATAAGAGAAGAAAAAGAAATAAAAGGAATCTAGATTAGAAAAGAAGTAAAACTCTCACTGTTCACAGACAACATGATCCTCTACATAGAAAACCCTAAAGATACAACCAGAAAATTACTAGAGCTAATCAGTGAATATAGTAAAGTAGTAGGATATAAAATTAATGCATAGAAATTCCTTGCATTCCTATACACTAACAATGAAAAAACAGAAAGAGAAATTAAGGAAACAATCCCATTCACCATTGCAACAACAAAAAAATAAAATACTTAGGAAAAAATTTACCTAAAGAAACAAAAGATCTATATATATAGAAAACTATAAAACACTGACAAAAAAATTAAAGATTACACAAATAGAGAAATACACATGTTCATGGATTGCAAGAATCAATATAGTGAAAATAAGTATACTACCCAAAGCAATCTATAGATTCAATGCAATCCCTATCGAGCTACCAATGGTATTTTTCACAGAACTAGAACAAATAATTTCACATTTGTATGGAAACACAAAGAACTTTGACTAGCCAAAGCAATCTTGAGAGAGAAGAGTGGAACTGGAGGAATCAACCTTCCTGACTTCAGACTATACTACAAAGCTATAGTCATCAAGACAATATGGTACTGGCACAAAGACAGAAATATAGATCAATGGAACAAAGTAGAAAATTCAGAGACAAATCCATGCACCTATGGACACCTTATCTTTGACAAAGGAGGCAAGAATATACAATGGAGAGAAGACAATCTCTTTAACAAGTGGTGCCTGAAAAACTGGTCAACCATGTGTAACAGAATGGAACTAGAACACTTTCTAACATCACACACAAAAATAAACTCAAAGTGGCTTAAAGATCTAAATGTAAGACCAGAAACTATAAAAGTTTTAGAGAAAAACATTGGCAGAACACTCCCTGACATAAATCACAGAAAGATCCTCTATGACCCACCTTCCAGACTAAAGAAAATAAAAACAAAAATAAACAAATAGGACCTAATTAAACTTAAAAGTTTTTGCACAATGAAGGAAACTATAAGGTGAAAAGGCAGCCTTCAGAATGGGAGAAAATAATAGCAAATGAAACAACTTACAAAGTATTAATCTCCAAAATATACGAGCAGCTCATGCATCTCGTATGCATATACCAGGGAAAAAAAATCAAAAAGTGGGCAAAAGAACTAAACAGACATTTCTCCAAAAACATACAGATGGCCAATAAACACATGAAGAGATGCTCAACATCACTCATTATTAGAGAAATACAAATCAAAACCACAATGAGGTATCATCTCAAGCCGTCAAAAAGTCTACAAACAATAAATGCTGGAGAGAGTGTAGCGAAAATGGAACCCTTTTACACTGTTGGTGGGAATGCAAACTAGTACAGCCACTATGGAGAACAATGTGGAGATTTCTTAAAAAGCTGGAAATAGAACTGCCATATGACCCATGTGTATGTCCAATACCATTGCTGGACATGCACGCTGAGGAAACGAGAATTGAAAGAGACGCATGTACCCCAATGTTCATTGCAGCACTATTTACAATACTAGGACATGGAAAAACCTGGATGTCCATTGGCAGATGAATGGATAAGGAAGCTGTGGTACATATACACAATGGAATATTACTCAGCTATGAAAAGGAAAACATTTGAGTCTGTTCTAATAAGGTGGACAAAACTGTAGCCTATTATACAGAGCTAAGTAAGTCAGAAAGAGAAACACCAATACAGTGTATTAATGCATATATATGGAATCTAGAAAGACGGTAATAACAATCATATATGCAAGGCAGCAAAAGAGACACAGATATAAAGAACAGACTTTTGGACTCTGTAGGAGAAGCTGAGGGAGGGATGATTTGAGAGAATAGCATTGAAACATGTATATTGGAGAAGGCAACGGCACCCCACTCCAGTACTCTTGCCTGGAAAATGCCATGGACAGAGGAGCCTGGGAGGCTGCAGTTATTACCATATGTAAAATAGATGACCAGTGCAAGTTCAATGCATGAAGCAGAGCACTCAAAGCCAGTGCTCTGGGACAACCCAGAAGAATGGGGTGGGGACAGAGGTGGATGGGGGGTTCAGGATTGGGGGACACATGTGCACCATGGCTGATCCATGTCAATGTATGGCAAAAACCATCACAATATTGCAAAGTAATTATCCTCCAATTAAAATTAATTAATTAATTTAAAAAAATAAAGCTTCCTGGAAAAAAACACAAATGAATATCTTCATGACTTAGGGAGCATTAAATATTGATTTCTTAGACTGTGTACAGAAAGCAAAGCCCTCTCCCCCAAATTTTTAAATGTTAAATTATATTTCATTAAAATTAAAAATTTATGTTCATCAAAAAAGACACCAAGTATTGACAAAAAACTGACAAAGGCTTGTACCTTTTGTACAAGTTATTTATATATGGTATATAAATAATTCCTGCAACTCAGAAATTAAAAAAAAAAAACACTTCAATAATAATGGGAAAAAGACTTGGGACATTTAAAAAATATATGATGACTGATAAGCACATGAAAAGCTGTTCAATCATTAGTTTTTAGGGAAATACAAATCAAAACCACAATCAGTTAGGTATTTCCCTAGTGGCCCAATGCAGTGGTGGTGAAGACTCCACACTTCCAGTGTAGGGCCATGGGTTCTATCCCTGGTCAGGTTACTGCGATTTCACATGCCTTACAGTGCGAGGAAAAAAACAAACAAACAACCCAGCACAATGTGTTATTTAAAGATGTCCAATATAACTAGAATTAATACAATTATAACAGCAAATATGAGCAAAGATGTAGAAATACTGAAACTTTTACAAACTCTTAAAAGGAGTGTGAATTGGTACAAATACTTTGGAAAACGTCTAGCACTTGCTTATAAAGTTAAATGTATATCTGTGCTGTGCTATGCTTAGTTACTCAATCATGTCCAACTCTTTGCGACCCCATGGACTGTAGCTCACCAGGCAACTCTGTCCATGGGGATTCTCCAGGAAAGAATACTAGAATAGGTTGTCATGCCCTCCTCCAGGGAATCTTCCCAACATAAAGATTGAACCCAGGTCTCCAACATTGCAGGAGGATTCTTTACCTTCTGAGCCACCAGGAAAGCCCAAGAATACTGGAGTGGGTAGCCTATCCCCTCTCCAGGGGATCTTCCTGACCCAGGAATCAAACTGGGATCTCCTGGATTGCAGGCGGATTCTTTGCCAGCTGAGTTACCAGGGAAGCCCCAAATCTTCACTATGATTCAGCAATTCTATTTCTAGATATTTCCCAAGAGCAACAAACAAACAAACAAAGAAAATCATCCCACAAAATAACTAGAACAAGGGTTCCTAGCAGGCTTTCTCATAGTTGCTGAAAAAAAAAAAAAAGTCAACCAAAACATTCACTCCCTTAAGAATGAATAAACAATCTGTGGTTTATTAGTGAAACACTACTTAGCAATAACAGAGAAGGCAATGGCACCCCACTCCAGTACTCTTGCCTGGAAAATCTCATGGACAGGGGAGCCTAGTTGGCTGCAGTCCATGGGGTCGCTACGAGTCGGACATGACTGAGCGATTTCCCTTTCACTTTTCACTTTCATGCATTGGAGAAGGAAATGGCAACCCACTCCAGTGTTCTTGCCTGGAGAATCCCAGGGACGGGGGAGCCTGGTGGGCTTCCATCTATAGGGTCGCACAGAGTCGGACAGGACTGAAATGACTTAGCAGCAGCCGCAGTAGCAACTTAGCAATAAAAAGGGCAAAACCACTTACGAATCCCAAGAACATTTTACTGTGCAAAACAAGATGGATAAATTAGTGTACACGCTATTTGATTTCATTACTATTGAAAAAAATTTGAATACAGATTTTGATTTAGATAACAGTTTTGTTTCAATGTTAACTTTGAAGTAAAATGTCCTCCTTCTAGAAGAACATATTGGAATATTTAGAGGTATAGAAGGGCTAAACTTGAATATATTCAGCAAAGTTTTTGAGATGTTAGTATGTCTGTGAGAGAGAGGGACAGAGAGAGAGGGTAATAAATAATAAGGCAAATGGATAAAAATGTGAACAATTAGAAACTGCATAATGGGTACCAAGAAATTCCCATTTTGGCAACTTTTCTGTAAGTTAGAATAATATAAAAAGTTTAAGTTCCAAAAATTAGCATGCTCTACTTTGTATAATCAAAGTGCATACAAAAGTCTCTTACTACCAAAGTATTATGCAATGCTCAAGGCAAATTATCTTACCTCAAATTTTGACTGAGATATTTATATATCATACTATCCATTCTTTTAAAAAAAACAGGCTTTTTAAAAATTGTATTTATTTATTTAGGCCATGCCACACCACATGTGGGCTCTTAGTTCCCCAACTAGGATCAAACCTGTGTCCCCTGCCACTGAAGTGTCAGTTAGTTTTGCCATTCATTCTTAATAGCTAGTAGAATAATGGATACCTAAGATACTAGTGTAAGGCTATCTCCCACATAAGACCGGTGAAACAGCATTATAATAATTCTTTAAACCACCCTCCTTATGAATTTTGTTAAGATTTGAGACTAACAAATGAGACAAGAGCAGTAAGCCAAAGCTCTGTCACCAATGATCTTATTTATTTACCATGCTAAAGTGTTTAGATTTCATGAGGAAAATAGGAAGCTACTGAAAGGTTTTAGGCAGATTTTTTAAGTTCAGATGGAAATTTCATTACATCAATTTAATAAATTTGAGGACTGCAAACTATTGGCGAGGAAAAGAACTAGAAATGTATTGTCACAATCTACGAGTAAGAAAAAAAGGGATTTAGAGTGCAGACAATATGAATACTAACTGTATCTGTAAAATATTTTAAAAGGTGGAAGCATAAAGGTTTGTTATGTATTCAGTGTGGTGGTAAAGAAGTGGAAGAAGTAAAGCATTTATTTTGTAGGACAGAGAATATAACAGTAACAACAGATTCAAGAAAATGATTAGCTCTACTACAAGTTTCAGACCTCCATGTAATGGCCAAGGTGAAATGATCAGAAAAGATCTGGAGTTCAAGAAGGTGAGCTGAGCTAGAGGTAGTACTTAAGAAGTCATCAGCATATAGATCTATCCTCTTGCTGTGAAATACTGGGCAAATAACTCCTCAGGTATAAAATATTTTAAGTTTTTATCAATTTCATTGTTAAATGTCAGGTGGTGTCATGATCTTTCATTGTCTATTATCCAAATAAATAGATTAAAAATGTTAAAATGCAGATAAACCACTAGAAACTGTAAATAAACATCTATCACAGTTTCTTTGAAAGAAATTTCTCTTTCTTTTGATACTTTCTTCTAATTTCAAGCATTTTTTTTTCTTGAATATTAATGCTGGTTGTTATATGAGAAAAATGCCTGTAGGCCAATTTTCAATTGGCTGATGCTCTAATTACCCAAATTATGTTACATTTCTTGACAGGCTCCATGTTAACAGAATGTGAAATATGAAGTTTTCTCCAAATACAAGATTCCTTTCAAACTAATACAGTGTTTGAGGTTTAAAAATAAAATAAAATAAAATAAAATAAAAAGATTTTCAATAAGACATTTGAACCTGCCCAGAAAAGCAGAGGAAGGATAATGTAATTCTAATACATTTGAGATTCTTGATGGTATTAAAATTTTCAAGCCAAAATATGTGCCAATTCCCAACACAGAAGGGTTCAGCAAAGCCTCTCTGATGAAAATATTAATAAAAGCCAAGATGAAAATGGGGAGAAACATCAGTCATTCACTCCTCCTACAATCAGAGAATAACCTGTAAGAGTACGCATGCATGTGTATATGTATACATATGTGTATGTATATTGATAGATAGATATAGATGCAGCTGTATGAACACCAGTGGGAATGTGGGAAGAAAGTAGTGGGAAGAAAAGTTACCCAACATTTCAGAACTATCTCAACTACTTACTAATAAGATAAAAGTAGGACCTCCAAAGAAGTGGAACATCTTTGATCACTTGGCCATTTAAGTAGATCTTAAATCCCTGTTTTCTGGATTTGGCTACTGGTTAAAAATCTTTTGATTTTCAAAAATTTTGGCCTGTCATAATCCATCCATTCTTTCCTTATTTGGTAGAGACATTTTTACCCTATCTATAACAATTGTAAACCATTCTGCCAATATTAATCACAGAAATATAAGCATATTTATATGTTTATAATAAAGTGATACTTTTTAAAAGTTTATTTCCCAACTTGCTACATTTTTAAAATTTCTTTTCATTTAGGAATTAAGATTATCAGTGTTGAAAAAAATGTCATGAATGTAGGTAATTTGAATACATTGTAAATTTGCTTACAGGACATTATTAAGATATGCTAAATATAATATGCCCCACAATAATGCCTAATAGGTGAACTGGACTTCCAGAAGTACAAAGGAGTTCTGAATGTTTCCTACTATTCTTGAAAGATGTAACACTATGGCCTTAGTGGATTACTTAAAGAAAATAAAATGTTCCTTTATTAAATGTAACTGATTATTATCCAAAACATCACTTTTCCAAGGAGAGCAATCTGAGATTTCCTCATTGACATTTAAATAATGCTTTACCACAAAACTAGAGTTGAGAAAATAATAAATTATGCCATATGTTCTTATCTAGTTTGTGCCCCCAAAGGCCTAGGGAATGGGCTCAGTTTTCTAAAGCTAAACAAATTAAATAAATGTTTTGCACTTGTAACGCTGTTACCTTTTAGCAAAAAAAAATGAATTACTGCCAGGGGAGCCACAGAATTAAGAGACCCTGTAAACAAACGAACAGAAGGCTGTCTGCATCTTCACACTAAATTAACGAACACCAGACAAGTTACAACAGATTATTCAGTTTATCAAAACAGAGAGCTAAGTCATTGCAGTTTATCTGCATGGACTGTATATAAAAATATTTATAAATATAGCCTTATTTTAATCATTAATGAGGAAACACACAAAAAATTTTCAGTTTCTCAAGAAATTAAATGCATTTTTAAAAGCACAATGTAAAAATCTTGAACATGCCTTTCTAAACCTATTTCAGATTCTGTATCTGCCTACAAACACAAATACTGATGTTACTTCTCCCTGTAATCATCTGACTATACACCAGCACATGTACATGAGCCTTGGCTATTATATGCCCCACACTTTGGGAAAATTATAATTTTGTTTCCCTCAAATTCTACCAGTTTCGTTTTGTTTTTATTTTTTTCACAAACAGAATTAGTCAAGTTTTCTAATTTTATACCATGAAAAAAATCAATGTAACATTAGAAGGATGGACTTTTATTTTGCATGTTTACTTGCTAATCTTTTTTATCTTACTACTTCTGATGAATCTGTGTACTACAGATTATATTAATAATTCTTAAGAGTTATGTCAGCAAATTTGGAAAATTCAGCAGTGGCCACAGGACTGGAAAAGGTTAGTTTTCATTCCAATCCCAAAGAAAGGCAATGCCAAAGAATGCTCAAACTACTGCACAATTGCACTCATCTCACATGCTAGTAAAATAATGCTCAAAATTCTCCAAGCCAGGCTTCAGCAATACGTGAACCATGAACTTCCAGATGCTCAAGCTGTTTTTAGAAAGGACAGAGGAACCAGAGATCAAATTGCCAATATTCGCTGGATCATGGAAAAAGCAAGAGAGTTCCAGAAAAACATCTATTTCTGCTTTATTGACTATGCCAAAGCTTTTGACTGTGTGGATCACAAGAAACTGTGGAAAATTCTGAAAGAGATGGGAACACCAGACCACCTGACCTTCCTCTTGAGAAACCTATATGCAGCTCAGGAAGCAACAGTTAGAACTGAACATGGAACAGCAGACTGGTTCCAAATAGGAAAAGGAGTATGGCAAGGCTGTATATCATCACCCTGCTTATTTAACTCATATGCAGAGTACATCATGAGAAACACTGGGCTGGAAGAAGCACAAGCTGGAATCAAGACTGACGGGAGAAATATCAATAAACTCAGATATGCAGATGACACCACCCTTATGGCAGAAAGTGAGGAGGAACTAAAAAACCTCTTGATGAGAGTGAAAGAGGAGAGTGAAAAAGTTGGCTTAAAGCTTAACATTCAGAAAATGAAGATCATGGCATCTGGTCCCATCACTTCATGGGAAATAGATGGGGAAACAGTGGGAACAGTGGCAGACTTTATTTTAGGGGGCTCCAAAATCACTGTAGATGGTGATTGTGCCATGAAATTAAAAGACGCTTACTCCTTGGAAGGAAAGTTATGACCAACCTAGATAGCATATTGAAAAGCAAAGATATTACTTTGCCAACAAAGTCCGTCTAATTAAGGCTATGGTTTTTCCAGTGGTCATGTATGGATGTGAGAGTTGGACTGTGAAGAAGGCTGAGTGCCAAAGAATTGATGCTTTTGAACTGTGGTGTTGGAGAAGACTCTTGAGAGTCCCTTGGACTGCAAGGAGGTCCAACCAGTCCATCCTAAAGGAGATCAGTCCTGGGTGTTCATTGGAAGGACTGATGCTAAAGCTGAAACTCCAATACTTTGGCCACCTGATGCGAAGAGTTGACTCATTGGAAAAAACTCTGATGCTGGGAGGTATTGGGGGCAGGAGGAGAAGGGGACAACAGAGGATGAGATGGCTGGATGGCATCACTGACTCGATGGACATAAGTTTGAGTGAACTTTGGAAGTTTGTGATGGACAAGGAGACCTGGCATGCTGTGATTCATGGGGTGGCAAAGAGTTGGACACAACTGAGCAACTGAACTGAGGAGAGTTACAGTCACCAAATCAAGACCAGTATTCTATTGACTCAATTATGTTTCTCTCCTATTTGACTCACATATTGTCAAGAAATGGAATTTGCTTCTGGCCACTCATCACAAGTCATTTAGGAGAACCCATCCCCTCTTTTACTAACCATGAACCTCAAACGAAGTTTATTTCCAGAGCTAGTGGCATTAATGAACATGAAAGAGGAGAGTGAAAAAGTTTGCTTAAAACTCAACATTCAGGAAGCTAAGTTCATGGCATCTGGTCCCATCACTTCATGGGAAATAGATGGGGAAACAGTGGAAACAGTGGCAGAATTTATTTTGGGGGGGGGGGCTCCAAAATCACTGCAGATGGTGACTGCAGCCATGAAATTAAAAGATGCTTGCTCCTTGGAAGGAAAGTTATTGAAAGGTTGTTGTTGAATCACGCGAATACACCGGGATTCTTGGACCCCCGGAGGAGAAGAATTCAATCCGGGGCCAGAGACAAGGCTTGATCGCTCAGAGCTTTTGTGTAATAAAGTTTTATTAAAGTATAAAGGAGATACAGAAAGCTTCTGACATAGGCATCAGAAGGGGGTAGAAAGAGTACCTGCTTGCTAGTGTTAACATTGAGGTTATATAATCCAAAGAATGTCTGGAGGTTGCAAAGACCTCATCAGACCCACTCGCATAATTTACATCTTAAGGTAACACGTCCTCAGGCAAGATACATCCTTGTAAAGACCAGGTCTACTCCCATAATTAACATTTTAAGATAACAAAAGGTTGAATCCAAAGACTGTCCTTAGGCAGGATACATTATTGTTAAATAATCCTAAGGAATGTGGAGAAAGAAAAAAAGCTTGTCCTTTCTTCCTCCTTGAGAATTCCAGACCCCTCTCTCCCTGGGGACCCCTAGACTCCCTATCTACTTGCCTAGGAACTGACTCTCTCATTATGACCAACCTAGATAGCATATTCAAAAGCAGAGACATTACTTTGCCAACAAAGGTCAGTCTAGTCAAAGCTATGGTTTTTCCAGTAGTCAGGTATGGATGTGAGAATTGGACTAGAAAGAAAGCTGAGCACCTAAGAGTTGATGCTTTTGAGCTGTGGTGTTGGAGAAGACTCTTGAAAGTCCCTTGGACAGCAAGGAGATCCAAACAGTCCTTCCTAAAGGAAAGCAGTACTGAATATTCATTGGAAGGACTGATGCTGAAACTGAAGCTCCAGTACTTCAGCCACGTGATACAAAAAACTGAGTCATTGGAAAAGACCCTGATGCTGGGAAAGATTGAAGATAGGAGAAGAAGGGGATGACAGAGGATGAGATGGTTGGATGGCATCACCTGCTAGATGGACATGAGTTTGAATAAACTCCAAAAGTTGGTAATGGACAGGGAGGCCTGGTGTGCTGCAGTCCATGGGGTCACAAAGATTTGGACACAACTAAGCGACTGAACTGAACTGAACTGAACTGAACTGAGTGGCACTAAAATCCACTTAAATCTTTATTTTTTTTTTCCCCAGGCAGGTCACTTAACTCTCTTAAACATTCGTAATTTTTACCCAAATTACTTCATAGCCCAATGAATATATCTCAGGAAAGAAACAGAAATCTCCACTTTAAAGGTAACTAATAATTTGCTTTTGGATCCTTAACAGTTCTATGATTTCATTTAAGCCACATTTTAAAATCACTCAGCAATAAAGTCACGTTCAACAAGAAGTTCAAATCCATGTTAACAGGGTCAAATAAAAAATTAGGACACTCCCAAATAGGACTTTTTAATGATGAGCTACTCAGTAAAATGTCAGTCAATTCAATTTATTCAACAAATTTAGAAAGCAGATATTACACCAAGCCTGTGGGCTGTTTCATACACTGATCTACTATTCTCAGTTCTCCCCTCTTAGTGGTATGGTACTGTGTACAGCAATAAACAACATCCCAAAAGGAAGGAAAGACTCTCATCTGCTCCTGAAATAGAGGCATTTAGAGGGGAGGGAGAGGAGGGCATGGCAACCCACTCCAGTATTCTTGCCTGGAGAATGGCCATGGACAGAGAAGTCTGGTGGGCTACAGTCCATGGGGTTGCAAAGAGTTGGATATGACTGAGCAACTAAACACAGAACACACAGCACAGACAGGAAGGAAATAAGAACAAGAAGCCAAATTCTCTCACCACTCCATAAATTCTTAAAATGTTCTCTTCCTCTTAAAAACAACACCACCACAATATTCAGGCCAGAAACCTAAGTGTGCAAGAATTGCAACATAATTTTTTTGGACACAAGTACCAGTATCTGTGCATTTCTCTTTCCTTTGTCAGAACAGCTCAATGGATTATGATAGCACACCTGTGCTATAAATGGGCTCCAGGTGTGATGAGATTTTTTGTCCTCATTCTTTGCCCTACCTGGCTATAGCCTGGTATAGGATGCTCACAGTTAGTTGCCTCTACAAATATCATAAATTTTTATGAATCCATGACTTGTAAAAGGTGTGGAAGTACCATTATATCCAACTGTCTCCATCTTCCTGGGCCAATGAAAACACACTGATTCTGTTTGATCTTGTATTCTTCCAAATTACTTTCTAATGGCATACGCTTCACTCTCAGTGTCTTTTGGGGCTTTATTTAGTAATTCTAAAGCTAAGAGTGAACTCTTCTGTCATCTGCTTTTATAAGGCAATGATTGTTGCTTACTGAATGGGAAAAGGTCTTGAAAAAACTACTTCAACTAAGTACACGTTAGTCAGCATATCACAATAATCTTCCTATCTTTAGGCAGTGTCTTCATCAAGAATCAATCATGGTTGAAAATGAACTGAAATGTTTTCAAATTGGGTTCAGCAGAAAATAAAAGGGGTGTAGCTCTCTATCATCCACAAATATAAGAATCAGACAGAATAAATAAGACTTATGGGGGAAAAAAAACTACCTACCCAAGGACAAGAGGAGTTAATTGAGCATTTTGTGAGACTAGAACCAAGTTCAGTCTCACTGTCTCTCTGTACCACTTGATCTTCTTTCTAGGTTTCAGATTCATTCTTCCTTCACTCTCCTTTTGCACCAAAGATTATTTTTCTAATTAATTTACTCTTGCATACTTCAAAAAGACAATTTTACACCTTTTCTCTCCTGATATCTCCAACAACCCTTTCACACTTTTCAGTCTCAGATAAAAAAGTCCTCATACCCATTAAAAAGAAATAATCAGAAAAGCATTTATACATCCCCCTTACCATCATATCAACAAAATGAGCTGTGTCTGTCCCTATATACTGACTTAATTCTTGTAACAATGAATGAATTGTTCCCTGTCTATGGTCAACCACTTTATTGGTGGACTAGATCACTTCCTCCTCTTACCTGAGCAAGAACATCAGTCCTGTAATTATCCCCTTCTTCTATGTCATTTTTCCACTTCACCAGATCATTCCATAGTCATCCTTACATTCAAATCACACTCTGAATTATCTATCTCCATTTGGGAAAAAAAAAAAGCCTAATCTAAAATCCCCTTATAGATTGTATCCTGTTTCTCCATTCCTTTTTCAAAACTTGTTGTGACATTTGTCTTTATTTATTTCTTATGTTCTCTTCAACTGAACCCATATGTCTTTTTGTCCTCCCTAATCCAATAAAACTGCCCTAGTTAATCTGAACTCTAGACACATATATTAGTATCTATTCAATGTACTGACTTCCACATCAAATAGGCATCCTGTATTTAACGTACCCCAAACCAGACCCTTCATTCTGCTGCCACTTTAACCCCAAACTAGCATGCTTCTCCCCAAGTGTTAACTTTCCATAATCAACACCACATTCATCTAGTGGATTCACCCAATGGATGCACCCGATAAACCCACTACAAGGTGACAGAAATTTTGAATTATATATCAAAGATATACAACACCTCACATGCAGGCTTCCCTGGTAGCTCAGCTGATAAAGAATCTGCCTGTAATGCAGAAAACCCTGGTTCAATTTTGGGGTCAGGAAGATCCCCTGGAGAAGGGATAGGCTAGCCACTCCAATATTCATGGGCTTCCCTGGTGGCTCAGATGGTAAAGAATCTGTCTGCAATGTGGGAGACCTGGGTTTGATCCCTGGGTTGGGAAGATCCCCTGGAGGAGGGCATAGCAACCCACTCTAGTATTCTTGCCTGGAGAATCTCCATAGACAGAGGAGCCTGGCGACTCTAGTCCATGAGGTCACAGAGAGTCGGTCGTAACTGAATGACTAAGCACACACATCCACACCAACAGCAAATCCTCTCAGCTCTACTTTCAAAATATATCTTGAATCTGGGGCTTCCCTGGTGGCTCAGTGGTAAAGAATCTGCTTGCCAATGCAGGAGACATAGGTCTGATCCTTGGTCTGGGAAGATCCCAAATGTTGCGAGGTAACTAAGCCTGCAGGCCACAACTACTGAGCATGTACTCTAGAACGCTGGAGCCGCAACTAATGAAGGCCACATGCCCTGGAGCCCATGCCCCACAACAAGAGAAGCCACTGCAATAAGAAGCCCGTACAATGCAACTAGAGAGTAGCCATCACTCGCTGCCAACTAGAGATAAGCCTGCACAGCAATGAAGACCCAGCACAGCCAATAAATACATACATAAAAATTTTATATATATATATATATACATATATACATATCTTGAATCTAAGCATCAGCACACCCACCACTACTACCTTACTCCTTGACCAGTATAACACTTTAATTTGTTTCTCAGTCTCCACACTTTGTCACCCATAATGTTATTCTGACTATATATATATATATAGAGAGAGAGAGAGAGAGAGAGATCTATATATCTATATCTATCTATATATATCACTCTCTTTCTTAAAACTGTTTAAAAGGTGTAACAGCACCATTTGAAAAAATTCTGTCCTTACTTTGGCCCTCCAATTCCAAAGAATTTGGCTTGTAACTGTATTTCCAGTCACATCTCCTATCATCACCTACCTCACTCACTGTACTCTAGCCAAACTCTTGCTTTTGAGCTTTTATGCTTGCTGTTTTCTTTGCCTGGATCATTATTCTCCAAGTGATCCATATAATTTTTTCCTCACATTATACAGGTCTCTTTTCAAATGTAATCAACTCAGAGAGTTAGTCTAGTACTATCCTATGTAAAATAATACCTCTGTCTGCTATATATCGGGTTTCCCTGGTGGTTCAACTGGTAAAGAACCTGCTTGTATTGTGGGAGACCTGGGTTGGATCCCTGGGTTAGGAAGATCCCCTGGCGAAGGGAACAGCTAACCTTTCTACTATTCTGGCCTGGAGAATCCCCATGGACAGAGAAGCCTGGCAGGCTATAGGCCATGGGGTTACAAAGAATTGGACAGGACTGAGCGACTTTCACTTTCACTTGTTATCTGTCATTTTGCCCTGCTTTGTTTTTCTCCTTAACACTAAGTTCATAACTATTATTTATGTAATTATTTTAATAATCTACACATCCCCATAAGTGTAAGCATTAAAGCATGCTTTATTGACTGAAGCATTCCTCTCACCTATGAGATAGTAAATAGTGGATAATCATTACTTACCCATTGAAAAAGTTTACAGAAAATAGCCCACATAGTATCACCCAGATCAAATGGTGAACACAGTTTCGTGAAGTCTCCATGTTTTATCTCCATGTCCCCAATCTATATTTCTAGGGCAAAGAAATACTTGGACAAATTTACCCTGGACCCATCAGTTACACATCCCATTAGCCATGGTGAAAGGGTGGCAGTCAATACAGGTACCACTGTACACAGTTACAGCTATGGGAGTATTTAAGAAAAAGGGATATGAATAGGCAGGAAAATTAAATAACTTGTCTTCACTTTCATCTATTCAACAAATATTTATTGAGTACTGAAACTGTGCCAAGAATTCTAGAAGGTAGGATACAATAGGAACTTGGCAAACAAGAACCTTTCTCCTATAAATCTTTCACTTAGTGAATGGAGTTCCAAGTATATATGACACTCTTGCCTCTGGTCCATGAAAAAAAAAAATCAGAGTAAATAAAATTGAGTTATTTTGTTGTATTGCATGCTACAATTATTTAAATGTATTAATTAAAATAAGAATCCTTAGAAATCATCATGAAGTGAATATTGAATCATTTTCACACTGACCTTGATTATAATTTCACAGATAAAGCCTTAAAATTTTTTGTCTCCTACATATTATTTGGAATTTATAAATATGAGTATTTATTCCAAAAAGAATACATCTTTTTAAATATGTGGTATGCATGCACTTGACTCATTCTCATAACCACTACTAAATTTATTCACTGTTTGATCTTCAGCACATTGCTCAGCCTCTCAGCCTTATTTTGTTATCTACAAAATTAACAGACTGGATTAGATGTTCAGAAAGCCTTTTGTGAGCTTAACATATTTTCAGTTCAAAAAGATGTATGGCAAAACCAATACAATATTGTAAAGTAAAAAAAAAAAAAGAAAGAAAGAAAACCAATGGAGACAGATTTCTGTATTCTAGAAAGATGTATCTGGTGCACCATGGTCCACCATTCTCCTTTTATGAGAAGGTCCCATTGACTCTAAATGCTTTCGATGGTTAAGACTGCTGTTTAGAGGATATACAGTCAGGGACAGCAAAATGGATAACCACAGAGAAATGTTTTCTAAATAGCTCAATTATGACCAATTAAAATTTTGAGCATTCTAGAAATGAAAGTGTCAAAATTCCTCTGAATCTGAAGACATAAACTGACTTACCATGGGTTAAATTCTTCCCTCACATGTGATGTTTATGTTTTGTTTTGGTCAGCTCAGTTTGTTGACATTGAATTTGAATGCTTTAGGACATACTCTAGTTTACTGAAGTCCATAATTTCCCATTATTCTACACTGGTTGTTCACAAATTTGAGCATAAATTATAATCACCTGTAGAGCTTGTTAAAACACATATTGATGGTCTCATCCCAAGTCTCTGAATTGCATCTTCAGTGGGGCCATATAATATGCATTATTTAAAATTTCCCTTGTGTTGCTAATGCCACTGGTCTCAGGTCTGCATTTTGACAACTACTGCTCTGTACTACTTCTACACTTTATATTATTTGTCAAGCCTCTAAAGACATCTAAATTCATGACTCACTGCCAAAAACAATTTACTCTAATCCTAAGATTTTTTTTAACTCTTAATGAGTAGACATCAAAAAGAATTGAACTGAGCTTGTCAACCCCCATCTGGCCTTGGATGTGATTAACATACATGGTGTTCTTTAAAGCTGTTTGACCAGACAACAAACTATTAGAAAGAGTAACTCAGAAAACAATCCCTTTTATATATGTGCAGGAAAAATAAAATATCTAGGAATAATTTTAACTAAGGAGGTTAAAGACTTGTACCTGTTACAAGATGCTAATGAAAGAAATTGAAGATGACACAAACAAATGGAAAGATATACCATACTCATGAGTTGGAAGGATTAATATTGTTAAAATGACCATACTATCCAAGGCAATCTACAAATTTCATGTAATATTGGTCAAAATACCAGCGGTGTTTTTCATAGCACTAGAATAATTCTAAAATTTGTATGGAAATGAAAAAGACCCTGCATAGCTAAAACAATCTTGAGAGAAAAACAAAGCTAGAGGCATCACATTCCCTGCTTGCAAACTATACTATAAAGCTACTGTAATCAAAACAATATGGTACTGGCACAAAAAAGACACATAGATCAACTGAATAGAATAGAGAGCCCAGAAATAAACCCATATTTGCATGGGCAATAAACCTAGGGCAAAGGAGGCAAAGATATACAATAAGGGGAAGATAATCTCTTTAGCAAATGGTGTTGGGAAAACTTTTGCCAGCTATAGGCAAAAGAATAAAACTGGACTGCATGTTAAGTCACTTCAGTCATGTCTGACTCTTTGTGACCCTAAGGACTGCAGCCTGCCAGGATCCTCTGTCAACGGGATTCTCCTGACAAGAGTACTGGAATAGGTTACTGTGCCCTCTTCCAGGGCATCTTCCTGACCCAGGGATTGAACCCACATCTCCTGCACTGGCAGGGGGGTTCTTTACCACTAGTGCCACCTGGGAAGCCCAAAATTAAACTACTTCCTCATATTGTGTACAAAAATAGATTCAAAATGGATTAAAAAAATGTCACACTCGAAACCATAAAACTTCTAGAAGAAAACGTAAGTAATATAGTCTTTGACATTGGTCTCAGCAATATTTTTTTGGATATGTCTCCTCATGCAAGGGAAACAAAGCAAAATAAATAAATGGAACTATATCAAACAAAAGGCTTTTGCACAGTGAAGGAAACTATCATCAAAATGAAAAAACCACCTACTGAATGGAAGAATATATTTTGGCAGGGAGAATTAGATGAAGGCAGTCAAAAGATACAAACTTCCAGCTATAAGATAGGTAAGTACTAAGGATATAATGTACATGATTAACAAAATTAACATTGTTATATGTTATATATGAAAGTCGTTAAGAGAGTAAATCCTAACAGTGCTCATCACAAGGAGAAAATACTTTTTTTACAATTCTTTAATGTTGTGTCTATATAAAATGATGAATATTCACCACACTTATTCTGGTAATCATTTCATGATATTACATAAATCAAGCCATTATGCTGTACACCTTTCACTTATACAGTAGTGTATGTCAATTATATTGCAATAAAGCTAAAAAAAACTAGATAAAAAATTGTAAAACATTGTTTGATCTGGACTGTTATGTGACTATCTTATTAGGACCACACAACTAAACTATACACCTAGTCGGGTATGAGGATTCTCCTAAAAGGAACAGATATTATCATGTTCTTAGAGAAATACTATATATTGGGGTACAAAAATCTGTAGTTATCAGATTTATCTTTAGACCTTGATAATGAGTTCATCTTAAGTAGTGAGAGCATAGGTAGTATCAATCTTCTATGTTATTTCTCACTATAATTATATACATATATAAAGCTATATATATATAGTGTGTGTGTCTATATATATCCATATATGTTCATCTACCTGTCCACCAGAGTGATTCCCACAGTAGATACATTATTTTTCATTCCTTTCCCTTATCCTCCTTAACTTGCCTAAAAAATCAGTACTGATTCCTCTTTTCCAAAACCTACCCATTCTGCAAACTCTAAAGTACATTATTTCCTTACTGGACTCTGGGGGAATCTTACTGCCATTGTGACACAGAGCTGTACTGCGGATGCGACAGGAAAGAATAACTACTATAAAGATCTACTATTTGGATGGATTGTAACAGCATTTCAGAAGAGAAAAGTTATTATATTTGACAGATAAAGCAAACTACATTGCCAGAGAATTAATTACTGTGGCCATGAAACCTATAACTTTTGTTTATGCTCTCTATACAAAATGTGTTTGTTTATTCAGAGAAATTGATATGTGAAAATGTCAAAACAATATTAAGCATCCAAAGTGTATACTAATCATGATAAATATTGATAAAAATCTAAATTCCATATAGGTTAAATGGATCTTTGCTTCAGAAGTTTAAGTCTTTTATAGTGCAACATGTAACTGGTTTATTGTTAAATCATTAGAAATAATCAGCATCATATTACAGGGATTTAAATTTTTAAGATCTTTACCTAAAGAAACTAGCCAGTTGCATTTTTATTTCTTTACTTAATAAATAATTTGGCTGATTTTGTTTGATTGCTTTATTTTGTTATATCTATCATGGCCCTCAGTCTTATAGCAAAGCTCAGGGACCAAGCTGAGAGCTTGCGCCCTGTGATGTAAAGGGAAGGGACCATCACTAGTCCCTGCCTTCAGCTCTCAGAAAGCAGGAAGTGGAGGTGACTTGTGAAGACATATAATCCTCAAGGAAGCTTTGCCCTTTCTGTTGCCTGTGCCTAAAGCATATTCACCCTGCCTCTTTGTCTAATTAACATCTATATATTCTTTTTCTCAGTCAGTTTGGGCATCATAGCCCCTAATTAAGTTTACTCTCCTTTCATAGGGCCACTAAGCTTCCCTTTATTGCACTTATTGCAGCTGCATATTATATATTCATTATTATATTATTTAATGGATTCCTCTCTCACCCCCAAAAATGAGCTTCCTACAGGCAGTAGTGTGTTTTTACACAGAAACAGTGTGTAACAACATGCCTAACATCCAATAGGTACAAAATCTATATATGTATATCTTATACATGCATATATGTGTTCAGTGAACAAATGTATGAAAATATCTTTGCTCTTGGTCTACCACTTGAATTGAGATTTCCAAAGTTATAATCATTGATTATTATATAAATGAAATAAGAATTTTGCCCAATTGTTCCCAGATAAAATGAGAAATATTATCTAGGTTTTTCCTTTTTATATGGGCAATTTATTAGGTCCTATAGATATGGCTAGCTCATTAGATTAAATTTTAATTGAAAGACAGGTGAAAGAGTAGGACTGTGCCTTTTAAAGCATATTGAAATGTGACCTGAGCTGAGAGCTCTGTGCAGCAAGCATGAGCAGTAAAGGAGAACACTGACCGTTTAATCCGGTGGAGAGAACTCTGAAATGACAGAGAGGGCTCCCTGCTTTAGAGAACTTTTTAAGGTCCACTCTATTAGATGTTGTACAGGAGACAGGGATCAAGACATCCCAATGGAAAAGAAATGCAAAAAAGCAAAATGGCTGTCTAGGGAGGCCTTACAAATAGCTGTGAAAAGAAGAGCACAGCAGGATCCTCTATGACCCACCTCTCAGAATATTGGAAATAAAAGCAAAAATAAAGAAATGGGACCTAATTAACCTTAAAAGCTTCTGCACAACAAAGGAAACTATTAGCAAGGTGAAAAGACAGCCTTCAGAATGGGAGAAGATAATAGCAAATGAAGCAACTGACAAACAACTAATCTCGAGAATATACAAGCAACTCCTACAGCTCAACTCCAGAAAAATAAATGACCCAATCAAAAAATGGGCCAAAGAACTAAATAGACATTTTGCCAAAGAAGACATACAGATGACTAACAAACACATGAAAAGATGCTCAACATCACTCATTATCAGAGAAATGCAAATCAAAACCACTATGAGGTACCATTTCACACCAGTCAGAATGGCTGAGATCCAAAAGTCTACAAGTAAATGCTGGAGAGGGTGTGGAGAAAAGGGAACCCTCTTACACTGTTGGTGGGAATGCAAACTAGTACAGCCACTATGGAGAACAGTGTGGAGATTCCTTAAAAAACTGGAAATAGAACTGCCTTATGATCCAGCAATCCCACTGCTGGGCATACACACTGAGGAAACCAGAAGGGAAAGAGACACGTGTACCCCAATGTTCATCGCAGCACTGTTTATAATAGCCAGGACATGGAAGCAACCTAGATGTCCATCAGCAGATGAATGGCTAAGAAAGCCGTGGTACATATACACAATGGAGTATTACTCAGCCATTAAAAAGAATACATTTGAATCAGTTCTAATGAGGTGGATGAAACTGGAGCCTATTATACAGAGTGAAGTAAGCCAGAAAGAAAAACACCAATACAGTATACTAACGCATATATATGGAATTTAGAAAGATGGTAACAATAACCCTGTGTACAAGACAGCAAAAGAGACACTGATGTATAGAACAGTCTTATGGACTCTGTGGGAGAGGGAGAGGGTGGGAAGATTTGGGAGAATGGCATTGAAACATGTAAAATATCATGTATGAAATGAGTTGCCAGTCCAGGTTCGATGCATGATACTGGATGCTTGGGGCTGGTGCACTGGGACGACCCAGAGGGAGGGTATGGGGAGGGAGGAGGGAGGAGGGTACAGGATGGGGAACACATGTATACCTGTGGCGGATTCATTTTGATATTTGGCAAAACTAATACAATTATGTAAATTTTAAAAATAAAATAAAATTTAAAAAAAAAAGAAAGAAAGAAAAGCAAAGGAGAAAAGGAAAGATATAAGCATTTGAATGCAGAGTTCCAAAGAATAACAAGAAGAGATAAGAAACCCTTCCTCAGCAATCAATGCAAAGAAATAGAGGAAAACAACAGAATGGGAAAGACCAGAGATCTCTTCAGGAAAATTAGAGATAACAAGGGAACATTTCCTGCAAAGATGGGCTCAATAAAGGACAGAAATGGTGTGGACCTAACAGAAGCAGAAGATATTAAGAAGAGGTGGCAAGAATACACAGAACTGTACAAAAAAGATCTTCAAGCCCAAGATAATCACGATGGTGTGATCACTCACCTAGAGCCAGACATCCTGGAATGTGAAGTCAAGTGGGCCTTAGAAAGCATCACTACGAACAAAGCTAGTGGAGGTGATGGAATTCCAGTTGAGCTATTTCAAACATGAAAGATGATGCTGTGAAAGTGCTGCACTCAATATGCCAGCAAATTTGGAAAACTCAGCATTGGCCACAGGACTGGAAAAGTTCAGTTTTCATTCCAATTCCAAAGAAAGGAAATGCCAAAGAATGCTCAAACTACCGCACAATCGCTCTCATCTCACATGCTAGTAAAGTAATGCTCAAAATTCTCCAAGCCAGGCTTCAGTAATACGTGAACCGTGAACTTCCAGACGCTCAAGCTGGTTTTAGAAAAGGCAGAGGAACCAGAGATCAAATTGCTAACATCTGCTGGATCATGGAAAAAGCAAGAGAGTTCCAGAAAAACATCTATTTCTGCTTTATTGACTATGCCAAAGCCTTCAACTGTGTGGATCACAATAAACTGTGGAAAATTCTGAAAGAGATGGGAATACCAGACCACCTGATCTGCCTCTTGAGAAACCTATATGCAGGTCAGGAAGCAACAGTTAGAACTGAACATGGAACAACAGACTGGTTCCAAATAGGAAAAGGAGTACGTCAAGGCTGTATACTGTCACCCTGCTTATTTAACTTATATGCAGAATACATCATGAGAAACGCTGGGCTGGAAGAAGCACAAGCTGGAATCAAGATAGCCGGGAGAAATACCAATAACCTCAGATATGCAGATGACACCACCCTTATGGCAGAAAGTGAGGAGGAACTAAAAAGCCTCTTGATGAGAGTGAAAGAGGAGAGTGAAAAAGTTGGCTTAAAGCTCAACATTCAGAAAACGAAGATCATGGCATCCGGTCCCATCACTTCATGGGAAATAGATGGGAAAACAGTGGGAACAGTGGCAGACTTTATTTTTGGGGGCTCCAAAATCACTGTAGATGGTGATTGTGCCATGAAATTAAAAGACGCTTACTCCTTGGAATGAAAGTTATGACCAACCTAGATGGCATATTGAAAAGCAGAGACATTACTTTGCCCACAAAGGTCCGTCTAGTCAAGGCTATGGTTTTTCCAGTGGTCATGTATGGATGTGAGAGTTGGACTGTAAAGAAAGCTGGGCACCGAAGAATTGATGCTTTTGAACTGTGGTGTTGGAGAAGACTCTTGAGAGTCCCTTGGGCTGCAAGGAGGTCCAACCAGTCCATTCTAAAGGAGATCAGTCCTGGGTGGTCTTTGGAAGGAATGATGCTAAAGCTGAAACTCCAGTACTTTGGCCACCTCATATGAAGAGTTGACTCATTGGAAAAGACTCTGATGCTGGGAGGTATTGGGGGCAGGAGGAAAAGGGGACAACAGAGGATGAGATGGCTGGATGACATCACCGACTCAATGGACATGAGTTTGAGTGAACTCCAGGAGTTGGTGATGGACAGGGAGGCCTGGCGTGCTGCAATTCGTAGGGTCACAAAGAGTCAGACAAAACTGAGCGACTGAACTGAACTGAACTACTAGATGTTGATTCAACAAGATATTTGTTCTTGTTGCTAGGAGGATGCTAAGTATTAAAGACTAATATAATAAAAAGGAAAATGAATATGATAAGACTTTTCATTCCCATTTTAAAATTCTTAGCAATTCATATTATTTGATTAGAATCCTCCACAATTTTTAATTCCATTAAATAGCCACTCATCCAGAGACAGAGGAAACTGGAAGTTCAAGATTCCTTTTATAAGCAATAGAATAGCCAGTCTTGAGAAGTTTTGGAAAGATTGCCAAATCTCACCTTGTGGTCTGCATAAGAATTGATGTTGTTTTCTTTTGATTAGTTTTCTAATACTGAAACAGTAAGCACTGATTTAAATTGCATAGTGTTAGGGTTTGATGGATCAGATTATCAAGAGGGCTATCACAGGGCTTCACAGGTGGCAAAGAATCTGCCTGCCAATACAGGAGACATGGGTTTGATCCCTGGGTCAGGAAGATACCCTGGAAATGGCAACGTGTTGGACATGACTGAAAACACACACACACACAAGTTCATTATAATTTTTACAGGTCTATATTTAAAAAAATTTTTATTGTAAAATCTGTTTTTCATGCATGCTAAGTCACTTCAATCGTGTCCAACTCTTTGCAACCCCACAGACTGTAGCCCACTAGGCTTCTCTGTCCATGGGATTTTCCCAGAAAGAAATTAGAGTGGGTTGTCATTGTTCCTCCATGGGATCGAACCTGTGTCTCCTGCATCTCCTGCACTGTCAGGTAGGTTCTTTATCACTGTACAACCTGGGAAGCCCAAATCTGTTTTTAAACTAAATACCCATAATTATTTTCCTATCTAATGAGTTTAATGATGAGTTTCAAAATAAAAAATTACAGAAAAACTAGACTATATTCCTTGATATATTTAGAATATAACATATTTTATTTTCTTATGTTTTAGCACTTGAAATTTTTTAAAAAATGAAGTGAACCAACCCAATATTCTCTGTGTTTAGCATAACTGTATGCATGATTGCTTTGTTGTGGCAAGCTAACCAGGGATGAGGAGATGATACTAGAAATTAATACAGTTACTTAAGAAAAGCAACAATTTACAATTTCTTTTTTTTTATTTTATTTTATTTTTAAACTTTACAGTATTGTATTAGTTTTGCCAAACATCGAAATGAATCCGCCACAGGTATACCCGTGGTCCCCATCCTGAACCCTCCTCCCTCCTCCCTCCCCATACCCTCCCTCTGGGTCGTCCCAGTGCACCAGCCCCAAGCATCCAGTATCGTGCATCGAACCATTACAATTTTGACTTCAATGATGATAGTGAACATGAGTTCAATTATATGTGGGTTTAATTTGCTTAAAAGTTTGCTTCTGTTAATTCAATTTCACTATTTTTAAAAAATCTTGCTCAAAAGAGTAATTTAAATCAGATAGACTTTCAAAGAAATGCAGGCTTGACTCTCAAATCTATTTGAAAATATTTTAATATCAAGGCATCATTAATAGCTACAGCTTCCATGACTTTGCATATCCGATACCTATCTAAAAACTTTAATTGTCTCTTGAAAAGTCAATAGTGCTGAGCAGCATGCCCAGCAGCAGTGCTCTCTCTTGCTGCCTCCAAGTCTCAAATTGTGAGCCACCAAAGCAATGCTACGAGTGTGCACCCCTGCAAGATCAGACTGGAGCTTGTTTTAAGGCCTGATACATCTATAGATGAAACTACAATTATAACCTGATAAAATCATACAACTTCCCTGGAGGCATGGAAGATGCTGCTGCATGCAAAGTACTGGGAATGACTGGAATTGTCCTGGAAACTTTCCCTGTGTGTATATATTAACAGCATAAACACAGTGATTAAAGAACCTCTCTTTCATGAAGTTAATAAATATCAAGTATTTCTACTGAGTTTTACAATTGTAAATTTACTGGCATACTTCTGTAAACTTTCAGATATCACCACTTGGATAAATGTATCCTGATAAGGTAATCCCCTAAAACCTCCAAACTCATCCAGTTTAAAGCTAGTCTTAACTTGAAGACTGGGAAGAAATCTGAGAGTAAGATCGATTTTTCAGATATTGATGGGAGACATGTGAGGTTAGCTAAGAAGCCCTCAGCAGCCTGATTAGAACTTGCTTTGTAACATTTCTTTCCTCATGATCTCCTTGGTGTCCTCTGTGGAGAACTTCCATCCTAATGCTACTATGTAAATAAATGCTGTGTGTTAATGCTTGTACTTCAATGTATACATAATCAGTAGTAACATACACATATATATTTTAAAATAATACACTCCTCCATAAAAATCATCCCTAGATAAGCACAAATTAGAAGAAAAGTTTTCCTATTCATTAATAAGAGCAAATATAAAATATCAGTCAAAACTTTAGTAAAATGGACATGCTTTCTTTTGATTGCAAAAGTAAACATTAAAACTATTTTAAAATAGTAAAACACAAAGAGGAAAATAAATATGCTTAATAATCTCACCCTCAAAGATAAATGCTAAGAAAATGTTTGTGGCTTCCAGGATTCAACATCTTGTACTTATATAAGTGAAGTTTTACAAAAACACAGTTGTTTAAAGTTCTTGAATTTGTTCTATTACATTCATAATGTTATGATTATTTCCCCCATGCCATTAAATAGTCTAAGCATAAGTCTGAATGGTTGTTCATTGTATTTTTGTAGGAGTATTTGTTTAACAAATTCCATGTTGCTTCATATTTAACCTTTGTTGTTGTTCAGTCGCTCAGTCATGTCCAGTTCTCTGCCACCCCATGGACTGCAGCAAGCCAGACTTCCTTGTCCTTCACTATCTTCTGGAGCTTGCGCAACTCATATCAACTGAGTCGGTGATGCCATTCAACCATCTCATCCTCTGTCATCCCCATCTCCTCCTGCCTTCAATCTTACCCAGCAACAGGGTCTTTTCCAATGAGTCAGCTCTTCATATTAGGTGGCCAAGTATTGGAGCTTCAGCTTCAGCATAAGTCCTTCCAATGAATATTCAGGACTGATTTCCTTTAGGATTGACTGATTCGATCACCTTGCAGTCCAAGGGACTCTTAAGAGTCTTCTCCAACACCACAGTTCAAAAGCATCAGTTCTTTGGTGCTCAGCCCACTTTATGGTCCAATTGTCACATCTATACATGACTACTGGAAAAACCACAGCTTTGACTATACGGACCTTTGTCAGCAAAGTAATGTCTCCAATTTTTAATACACTGTCAAGGTTTGTCATAGCTTTTCTTCCAAGGACCAAGTGTCTTTTAATTTCATGGCTGCAGTCACCATCTGCAGTGATTTCAAAATGGAAAATGAAAGTCACTCAGTTGTACCTGATTCTTTGCGACCCCATGGACTGTAGCCTGCCAGGATCCTCTGTCCACAGAATTCTCCAGGCCAGAAACTGAAGTGAGTAGCTATTCCCTTTTCCAGGGGATCTTCCCACCCAGAGATCAAAGCCAGGTCTCCCACCGTCTGAGCCACCAGGGAAGTCCAATTCCAGCAGTGATTATGGAGACAAAGGAAATAAAGTCTGTCACTGTTTCCATTGTTTCCCCATCTATTTGCCATGAAGTACTCTGCATATAAGATAAATAAGCAGGGTGACAATACACAGCCTTGAGGTACTCCTTTCCCAATTTGGAACCAGTCAGTAGTTCCATGTCCAGGCACTAAATAACAAGAAAATCTGTTAGAAGGTTGTGTCTCATTCTAAAAGAAAGATAATGAGTCAGGATCAAAACACTGGCAAGGATCATGTGAAATAGGGGAAAAGAAAGGGATTTAATACATAGATTAGCAATCACATGCTGAGAAATCAGCACAGAGGGAGTGGGCAGAGGTGGGAGTGATGGAAGTAAAAGTAAGAAAGAGACCAAGGATGATTCTGAGGTTTCTAAAGGACCTAGGTTAACATTTACCCTGTCAATTTATATATTTCATATGCATCCAAGCCAATTATTTTTATTCTGTGTGAAGGTTATTTCATATACTAGAAAAACTTTCAAAAAAAAAGTCTCAGTGAATCAGGTGATATTAAACATCAGAACATCTAATAAAATGAGAAAATTCTGAGAACATGTTATGATTTTGAGGACAACAATCATTTCACTCTTCTAATTAGGAATACAGCCTAGAGTGTCTTGTTTAAATGGACCCCATTTATTATAGCATGCCTTTAAAGGAATAGTATTTTAGTCCTGACATTTTAGCAACAAGCTGAATAGAAAGTTAGTTAATTGGTTCTGCTATGGAAGCATGGCTTCCAATTAGACTATAGGCTCTGAAAGTCTAAGTTTAGCTACACTGCAGGTGGAAAATGGACTCCAAGGTATTTTATAACTTACTTCTTACAATAAATATATATATATAATAACTATGTCTCATAACCATAGTTTCAGGCATGAATTAATTTATTTGTATTTAATCTGTATTAAATTGTTCATTTATATTAAGTAAAAATACCGTAAAAATATTAGTGTTCTTCCTTCCCTTCCTCCTTCCCTCCTTCTTCTCTTCCTCCTCTACTACCTCCTTCCCATCCTTTCTCCCTTCCTTCCTTTCTTTTTCCTTTTCTTCCTTCCCTTCTTTGTTTTGGCTGACACATGCAAAAATCAGTAAACAGTATTAATGGAAGAGAGTAGAAAGGCAATATTGCATAACAGATTCTGAACTCCAATTGTCTTGGATTCAAATTCTGGCTCTGCTGCTAATCAGTATCCTGATCATGAATAAATTACTTATTTCTCTAAGACTCATTATTTTCTAAAATAGAGATGATGATGATAATATCTACTTTGAAGGGTAATTATAAAATTTAAATAAGAAAAGGAATGTACAGTAACAATGGGCCTAGCACATAGTATATAGTTAATACTGATTAGCTATTATTACTATTAATAAATAGTCATGTGCACTGATATTAGCTATGAAGGAAAAAAATCATGACAGCCTGAAAGAAACAGATACAAAAACGGTCAAAAACAGATTAGCATCTTTTTTGAAGAAGTCTCTTTTTCTTAGCCCATCTTTACTGATGATTAACTGTAAAAAGGTCCCAATTCACCACCTTTTCCTACATCCACAGTCTTTTCCTCATGACTGTGCAGCTCCTTCCTTCAGAAGGTATAGACTTTGGCCACAAGGATAAAATAGAAGTGAAAAAGTGCCAGTTCCATGTGGGGGACTCAATAACCTTGAACACTTCCTCATGCTGCTTCCTGGAAAGGAACCAGTCTTGGCTGGTCTGCTGGAGGATGAGAGATCATGGGGACCAGAGAGCAGATGGCCAGCTGAGATCATAGATGAGCCAACCCCCAGCTGATCTACAGCTGTCCACTGATGGGGTTCAGGACAAGCTGCCCTAAGAGGTGTCACTCTGGTGTTCAGATTGTTTCTAGCCAAAAACAAGTAAGGCCCCAAAGACTCAGCATAACCCTTGAACTTCCCCCTACTGACTAAAAGAATTCAAGATAGAAGGTGTGTTCCAAGGAGTTATCACCGCAGATAACTGCAGTAAAGAAGTGGCAACCCACTCCAGTACACTTGCCTGGAAATCCCATGGACAGAGGAGCCTGGTAGGCTACAGTCCATGGGGTCACGAAGAGTTGAACACAACTGAACGACTTCACTTTCACTTTTTACTTTCATGCATTGGAGAAGGAAATGGCAACCCACTCCAGTGTTCTTGCCTGGAGAATCCCAGGGACGGGGGAGCCTGGTTGGCTGCCGTCTATGGGGTTGCAGAGTCCGACACGACTGAAGCAACTTAGCAGCAGCAGCAGCAGCAGGTGTGGTAGACAAGGAGGAATTTAGCAAAGCCCCCACAGTCAAAGCCCTTTCTGCGTCCCAGTGTCTCTTGGTGACCAAGCAAACACTTGTTTATCAAACATTAACTTTTTTCATCTTCCTGTAAATTTCCTTATTCCTTTTTGAAGTCCCAAGCCCCTAACTCATTCTACTTAATCCAAAATTATCTGTCTTTGGCATCCTTCATACTTATGTGAATTCCCCACAGGCACATACAAAATTTTATTTTCTCCTGTTAATCTATCTTATGTCATTTTAATTATTTGACCAGAGGAAAGAACTACAAAGGGAAGAGGTGAGCTTGGGGGAGATATTACCTTCTCCCACTCCACAGACACAGTAGAGATTGGCCCAGTCTGGTCCAGATCTGCAGAAACAGCAAACCATGAACTTATAAGCAAAAACAAATGTGTATGTAGTATATCACTGAGGATTTTACTTGTTTGTTAGCAGGCATTATTGGGGCAGTAGATTCTTGGTAATTTCCTGCATATAGAAGAAATTGAACATATCTTTGATAAAAAAAAAAATGTTTGCTTGTGAATAAAGACTTAAAAATAAACATAGGAAAAGAAAAAAGCAAAGCATAGCAATTTAGTTACCACTGGAGCACTTACTAACTGCCAGAGAGTGTGCCAAACTTTATGTGTACATATAAATATATACTATTTATGCACCCACACATATGTAATTTCATTTAATTCTTATGAGAAACTTTTGAAGAAATTTATCAGAAGAAATCAAAGCTGAAAGAATTTAAGTAACTTACCTAAGCTTTCACTATGATTTCTGCTCGGGTTTGTCTGACTCCAAAGTGTATATCAATGCTCTTGTGATATTGTCTTCCAGTATAGATTTATTCATAACTCACAAGGCCTCTGCATTCATTTACTGCTGCTGCTGCTGCTGCTGAGTCACTTCAGTCGTGTCCGACTCTGTGCAACCCCATAGATGGAAGCCCACCAGGCTCCCCCGTCCCTGGGATTCTCCAGGCAAGAACACTGGAGTGGGTTGCCATTTCCTTCTCCAATGCATGAAAGTGAAAAGTGAAAGTGAAGTCGCTCAGTCGTGTCCGACTCTTAGTGACCCCACGGACTGCAGCCTACCAGGCTCCTCCGTCCATGGGATTTTCCAGGCAAGAGTACTGGAGTGGGGTGCCATTGCCTTCTCCGCATTCATTTACTAGAACTTGATTAAGACACAGTTTTATAAGTGACTTATAATTTCTACGGTAACAATGAATTATTATTCTAAACATTTTTTGGCTCCTTTTAACAGAAGCAGATAATCAAAATCAGCAATCCAGACAAGTGCAAACAAGGCAAAACACTTTCTAGTAAACACATTATTTTCTCAAACACATCCTTTTTATAATTAGCAAAATAATAAATTCTAAAGAAATTCAAAGCACATATACAATCTGAGGATAACTAAGAACTAATCTGGTCAATAGATTTACACAGACTAGGACAAATCAAGTGAAGGAATACCTAGTTTCTCTGTTTTCAGAGAGCAACTTTTGTAAAGGTCTAAGAATTTTGTGGAAATCATTAGAAGAGACACGAACAATGTAAATTGTTGAAAAAAGAAAATGCACTCTCCCTTGGAAGAGATGGTTTTGAAATTTTATGAACATGGAAATATCACTGTAGACTGAACCTGGAAGAATTCGGGTATCCAACTTAAATAAAAAGTGTCATCAGCTTTACTGAATGAAATGACCTTACGCTGCTTAGTCCTCAAAGGAAGGGAAAAAGCAACCAGCTTTTATGTTCTAGAAGCTGCCAGTCACGCAGCAGTAAGCATGAGCCGTCACATGAGTCACTTTTCTTTCAGCTATAATCTCTTTTCACAGTGACAAACGAATCACAGAAGTCAATCTCAACTCTGACTATGAAAAATCTTCTGCAGGAATTTTTATTTGAAAAGAGTAAAGACAGGCAACCCAAGATTTCACATTAGGAGGCAGACAAAATGAGTGCGAGCCTAAACTGGTTCAGGTGTGCACAGAAAGGGTTTCAGAGCTCTGCCTGGCATGTTAGAGAGAGTTCAGTCCTTGAGACAGAACAGATAAGACCACATCCTGTCCCATGGCCTATTAGCTCAGTGAGTGGCTAAATTAGTCAACCTCTGCAAAACTTAGTTTTCTCATTCATCAAAAAAGAGAAGATAATAAAATCTACATGGTAAGACTGTGATGAATGTTAAACAACGTACTGAGGCTTTTTTACCCACATGCCACTAAAAGCACTGATACAGAATCAAATAAGCACAAAGCAATCCTAACATCATTTTATACTATATGACTTAATGATAAAAATACCTTGCTGCTATTTTTCTGCAAGCATATGTTTATTTCACCCCCCTAATCAAACAACAATTTCCAAAAAGCATGGCTTTCTATTTCTTTAATGTACCCTTCAGTTCTGAATACTGTGAAGACCCTCTCTCTGCCCAAAGAAGGAACTCATTAAATAAGGTAGATAACTATTGAGCTACACATTCCAAACAAAAGAGTGAGATGTTGCGAATCATGTTTTTATATGGATTCAGAAGGCACTACAGGAATCATACCAAAAGCAAAACATGTACCAATACTATTTCTGCTCATTAGTAAAGTTTTATATAATCTCCATGGTTCTTTCTCCTGCGCCAGTGCCTTGCGGACAGTTCCAAGGCATACCATTTGTTTCCCAGTCATTAGTAAGAATTAGTAAGATAATTCTGGATATCTCAATGGAACTTTTGCTGAATACTCTTGTCTCTCTACTTATTAGACAAAATTATTGTCAGGTTAAGAAACCTCTTAGTGGTTGCTGAGCTTCTGTTGCTACTCATTTGAAAATTCTGGAGCCAGGAGCAATACAAAAGGAAGGGGTTTATTAAGGTTCATTTTTTACGCTGAATAAAATTTCTGCTATTAGCACACATTGCGGCATTTCAGTTTATACTATATTAGCTACCTTTTAAAAATACACCCATAAATACATTAAATGAAATACATTAAATGAAAGCAGTGGCAAAGGGATCCTTGCTCTGTTAAAACCTCTGATGAATGACGCTGCCTTGCTATAAACAAAATGCAACATAAACATGCCCCCAACTTGAATTTTACTGGGCTACTGCTAAATGTACGTAATTTAAGTACAGAAGCTATTATTTTGTGGTTAGTCTCAGGAAATTATCACAGTTTTAAACCTTGCCTTTGGTTTCTATTATTCTGTTTTTTCAGTCTCAGCACAGTAGTGTGTGTGTGTGTGTGTGTGTGTGTTTGTCAGCACATAACTTTCAAATGATTCAAGATATGTTATATATATTTAGTTTCAAAATCCACTAATTAGCAGTTTCATACTCAAGATGCTTTTATAATGTGAAAAGCAAGAAGAGAGAAAGCATGAGAAAAAAAAAAATGTGGTACTGTGTAAAACATTTTTAAGCCTTTCCCACCCGGATGGATAGCAAACTTATTTTACTATATAGGCATTAAAGATAAGGTGAGCATATCATCAGAGAGTTATTTGCCAAGCCCTAGGAATTGTTTTTAAATACTTGGATAATATTTATCTACATTCCATAAAATACAAAAGATTTGTTTATTGATATAGCACCATCTTCTGGTAAGTATTATAAAGGTAGTTGGTTTCACACCAAAATAGTATTGAAATCATTTAAAGAATTTAATGAAAAATTGATCCATTGTAACAAATGTCTAGAATTGCACTCTACTAGGGCTTTCTTAACATTTTAGTGTTATACTAACTTGCTACTTGTTAACCTTGACTTTTAACCTTTTCCAAGAAGTTTAAAGTTATTGTCAAATGGCTACACACGGCATAAAATCAATACAAACTGTAAGATGAAGTTATATATGAGTGTCTTTTATACATAACGTGTCATTTTATAAATTCATTTTATATGTAATATAAATACATATCTATATAAAAATAAAAATGTACTTGGATAATCTAAAAATTAGAATTATGTATTCCACTGCACAATGGAATATAATAAATACATATATATACACACACACACACACACACACAATTCTACACATATAAGATGCAAAACATAGGAACTGGCTAGCATTAATAGAAATGCAACACATCAAAAATGGGCTACTTGTCTAAATATACCTTAACAAAAATTAAAAATTAAAATGCAAACATAAAATTGAACAAAACTCTTAGCATGTATGAAATAAAAAGGGCCAATAACTCTAAAATATAATCATTATAATTATTATCAATGACAAATGCTAACCTCCTTAAAATATTATAATTTAAGGAGCAATTTTTAAAAAGGCAGTGACAACACAGAAAAATGAGATTAATAAAATTTTATAAGTGAGGAAATAGAAACTTAACAAAGAATAAGCTTAGTAAATAAACCAAAAAATATTTTATCCTTATATACAATGAATTGTAAGCTAAAAAATATGTTTTTAACTAAAATTTGATAAAAAATTAAAACTGCAAATTCATAATTTTAGGAGTATAAATGCATACCATATTTCTGAAGTTATTTGTCAATATGCACCAAAAGTTCATTTTAATGTATATAACCTCGGATAACAAGGAAATGTGTGAGAAACATGTAAAAAAGAAAATTTAAAAATTTTAATTTTGGGAATTCCCTGGCAGTCCAGTGGTTAGGACTCCATGCTTCCACTACAGGGGCCAATGGTTCAATCCCTGATCAGGGAACTAAGCTCCTGCATGTGTGCAGAGCAGCCGAAACAAAAACACACACATAAAAAATTTTAGTTTCATTTGGTTTGTTTGTATTATACATTGGGAATATTTAGAAACAAATTAGACATCTTAAGACATCTTAAGAGGATTATTTATATTAACTGCAATGCCTTAACATGATAGAAAGATACTATTGACAGAATGATGGTCACAACATATTGCTTAGGAAAAAAAAAAAGAAAAGAAAATGAACAAAGTAATATGTACATGATTCATGGAAAACAATGAATGGGGTACATCAGTTACTCACAGGTCATCTCTGGATATTAAAATTACATGTAAATGTATTTTTATATTAATCCTTATTTTCTGTATTCTAAATAGTAACTTATTTAGAACAACAGAACTTTTAAAAATTATAAATGCTAAAATTCTTTAATTTTCAAGCACATATAAAATGACATAAATCAATAAACAGTTATTAAGAGCCTGTATTTTGTGTACTTACACTTAAGTATAAAGTGTACTGTGGAACTAAGTTACAAATCAGTAACATAGCAGGGTAGATGAAAAGCACTGTATAAGTGAATACATCAGCAGGATATTTTGACTTTAAGACTTCAAGAAACTGAATGTAACCTTGTTGAATATGCTTAAACAAAAAATAAACAAAAAAATATGGGCAGGGGTTGGGGGGGAATTATTTGCTTACACAACTGGGCAGAGCAAAACTCAGGCTGATCTTAAAGATGACTGAAAAGAAGGATGTAGAAGCAGACAGATCTGGGCTCTGTTTCTGTCCATGTGACATCATTTTCTAATGTCAGGTTTTCCATATGGTGGAAGCAGAGGATGGTCCATAGCAACTTAGGGCTCATACCCATGTAACTCCATTAAAAAGACTACAGTTCAAAAAATTTTGACTGGTTGAGCTTGTGTTGTACCCACACTCTACAGCCCAGGATATAAGTTAACATGACTGACACTCTCCACTGCTAAAAAATAATATTTGACACCTGTTAAAATAGTAAATTAGACTTTTCTTTTGGCACTATTGTGATAAATATCAAGATATCAAGACTATCTGGGGTCTCTGGTGGCTCAGCCTGCCAAAAGAATTTGCCTGCCAAAGCAGGAGACCCAGGTTCTATAGGAGGATCCCCTGGAGAAGGAAATGGCAACCCATTCCAGTATTCTTGCCTGGGAAATCCCATGGACAGACAGGCCTGGCAGGCTACAGTTCATGGGGTCACAAACAGTCAGACTTGATTTAGCGACTAAATAACAACAATATCAAGACTATCATAACAGAGAAGAGAGATCAGCCAAAACTCCTAATACAGAAAAGACAACTGGAAATGTATAATCGATGAGCAGAATAAGTGGTTATTGGATGAAAGTTACAAAGAGAAGACATCAAGGGTGGGGAATTCTTGTTAAACCCCCTTAACAGGGTTCTTGATGAAGACAGGCCAGGGTGATCAGATATCAAGGGTGGAAGGACTCTTAATAAGCAGGCTTAGCAGGATTCTTGCTACAACTGAACTAGGCAGGCTACACAGAGGGCCCAAGGACAAGGACTAGTTAAAAAGTGGGCTCTAAGGACCCTGACTAAAGTTTGGTCAAGGAGAGAGTCTTCGTTACCACTAAAACCACATTTTTGAAAGAGGAAGAAGGGTATGGGAACAGAGTTCTGCTCAAAACAAAGGATAAGAATTTAAATATCATAGTGCAACTGACTAGAGGCTTATAAGAAATCAGTCATGGGAAATAACTCCAACTTAAAGATACTTAAAGAAAAGATGAGTATAAATGTGATATTGAAAATTAATTAGCATTTTATAGGCAGACATGAGAGCAGGAAGGAAGCCACTGCTAAGTCATGAACAAAGACAAGAAAGCAGGAGAAGAGAGATGAGCTTGTATGTGAATAAGTTCAGCAGTCTGGCTGGTATGTAGGATTCATGTAGAGAATTAACGGAAGATAGTTTATAAACGTCTATTAAAGCTATATGTGGAGTATCATGAAATTCCAGCAAAAGAGTTTGAACTCAGTCTGACTTTTCAAATCAGAGTACTTCTACCTCCATGAAAACGTGGTACAGCCAGGGAAACTTGGAGGCATATGGCAAATCTTCCTGAACATCAAAATCACTTTAAGATTTGGAATGAAATACTAGGCTCTTTAACCAGGAAGTATTTTTAATAACATTAAAACAAATGTTGATAGTGAGACAGGCCTGGGACCTGGGACCCTTTGAAGCAGTGCTGCAAAACTTGCACCCGGGCACACCTCTCCCAGAGCAACAAAATACAAAGAAGCTGCATGGGGCTAAAAATAACTGTGCGCATGTACAGCTGGGGCAAATTCTGAACCAAAAGATGCGAAGACAGCAACAACAAAAAGCTCAACTGCCATTTCTGAAGAGCCAGTAACAAAAGAAAAATGGGTGGCAAAAGCAGAGTACTATGCATGCCTGCCTGCACTCAACAACGCAGAGGGGTGGGCAAACCACCTAAGCCATTCCTCTGCCCCCACCCCAGGATGTACCCCTATTCTACCCTCACTTCATATAAAGAATGGAACCGGAGTGTGTAGGGGGAGCAAAAGAACAAGTTACTTGTTTCACTTCCTCCTACAGCCAGTGCAGGAGCCCCAGTAAAGCCTTGCCTGAAATTCTTGTCTGGCCTCTAGTCAATTTCTGTTACTTGGGAAAGACCAAGAACTCTGGTTGGTATCAATAGTATGTGATTAAGAATGAAAAATTAATTTGCATTTTAAAACTACAAGGCAAGATTGGAGGAGAATTGATAAATTCTTTGCCCCCAGGATCTTCCAGTCCTCTCCCATCTGCCATTTGGGTAGAAATTCTTGAGAACTCGGCTGCAATTCAAGGATGTGTGAGCATGAAGACAGAATAATGAAAAAGCACATATTATATAAATATTAGTGTGAAAAGTGAACATGAAAGCCGCTCAGTTGTGTCTGACTCTTTGTGACCCCATGGTCTATACAGTCCATGAAATTCTCCAGGCCATAACACTGGAGTGGGTAGCCTTTCCCTTCTCCAGGGGATCTTCCCAACCCAGGGATCGAACCCAGGTCTCTTGCATTGCAGGTGGATTCTCTACCAACTGAGCCACAAGGGAAGCCCTAGTGTATACAGAATCAGTAAAGAAGGGTAAGAATAAAGAAATGGAAGCTAGTTAGAAAAATATTTTTATAATTCAGGTATAATACCATAAGGTAATGGCAATGGAGATGGGGGAAAAAGGAATGATTTAAGAAACACTATAAAGGAATTTAAAAATATGTACCATGTCCATGGGGTCGCTAAGAGTCGGACACGACTGAGCAACTTCACTTTCATTTTTCACTTTCATGCATTGGAGAAGGAAATGGCAACCCACTCCAGTGTTCTTGCCTGGAGAATCCCAGGGATGGGGGAGCCTGGTGGGCTGCCGTCTCTGGGGTCGCACAGAGTCGGACACAACTGAAGCGACGCAGCGGCAGCAGCAGCAGCAACCATGTTTTTAAATAAAATTCTAACCACATTAATAAAAATAATGTTAATACTATGTTGTTAAATCAAACTGACACTAAGGTCATGAAGAATACCTAAGTCCACTGAGTTATTTGGTCCAATGCATCTTTTTGTCACCCCTTTTTGCTTACCTGCCACAACATAGGGCTAATGATTAAGAAGGTAATATTCATGAACTCTCACAGACATTGTTCTCATCAGACTCCAAGACTTACATGGCAAGAGGAGCCATAAGTCTAATGAGTAATTCTTCATCCCTTCCAATTTCAACAAGACTTCACTTTCCTTCTGGGATACTTTAAAATGGAAGCTAATTACAAGAGTTGATAAAAAGTCTGAACTCTTGGGTATAGTTCTGGTGCTGTGCCTGAAGAAAGACAATATAAACTTTGAGACAGGATAAAAGGTAGTTAAAATCAAGAATATTTGGAAATTTTCATATAATGAAGTGGGAATCATGAATCACAGAAAAAGTAAATAAGAAAGGGAACATAACTGAATTCTATAAAAGAATGAGGACAATACTGAGGTAACTGATTCTGGAACAAAACAGCACCTACTATGTACTAAGAAATTGTATTTGCCATAATGCATTCTATTTTGAGACCAAAACTGGTTATTATTATTCTGACATTTCAAATAAAGAAACTCGGGCTCAAAGAATTTGAGGATTATCCCATAATGAGTGAATGAAATAGTGCCAGGTGATATCAAAGAAATTATCACTCATACCCCAGTGGATGAAGATAAGAGGTATCAGAGCCTAAAACTAAAATTAAATATAAGTGAATAAAAATTCAAGGAGAACTTGGATTCTTGACTACAGCTGTGCAGTGAATAGTGAGTATATATCATGAAGATTTTTGGAGTAGAAGGCTAAACCCTTTGAGATCAAAGCATGGCAAATAATTGGGAAGCTTTATAACACCACTGCCCTGTCTCTCTCAGAAACAGAATTAATGTGTAACAGCATCAAAGTTGTTAAAATGTGACACACATTTATCAAGCACAATGCTTAGGATATCTTAACTCTATTAACATTCCTATGACATTACTAAAAATAATCAAACATCTGTGTTTTAAAAAGTTGTTTTTATGTGTATAATATCATATATGAAATGAGTCGCCAGTCCAGGTTCGATGCACGATACTGGATGCTTGGGGCTGGTGCACTGGGACAACCCAGAGGGATGGTATGGGGAGGGAGGAGGGAGGAGGGTTCAGGATGGGGAACACATGTATGCCTGTGGCAGATTCATTTCGATATATGGCAAAACCAATACAATACTGTAAAATTAAAAAATAAACTTAAAAAAAATAAATTATAAGGGCAAAAAAAAAGTTGCTTTTTTTTTTTTACATAATTGCTTTTCTTTGTCGTAGAGACCCAGAACTATACTGTAATGTAATCCCCAGGATCCATGCCATGGGACTCTATTATAAATGAAGCCTTGGTACAATGAGATCTTTTTGGTATTTCCAGTAATAAATCCCCTCAGATAGGGTCAAAAACACATCTACTTTATACTGAATTCTACATTCTCCACAGCAGTACTGTGAGGCTCTGGCCTTATATCATAAATGTGAAAGCAAACCCTCAAAAAAATTTTGATTCAGATGGAAAACCTAAGAATTATATTTAATATGACCATGTAATGCTACAAAGAATTCAGAGCAGCTCTTGTCTAACAGCATTCTACTGTCTCATGAGATCTATGTACCAAATAATAGCTGCCAACCAAGCCAAATCCAAAGCCAATTTCTAATTTATTATTTCATAGGGAACTTTGAAATATGCTCATTTAAAAATCTGCCACATAACAGCAAGTTCTGTACCACTCTTCTGTAATGTCAGTACAATATTGCCAAGCACAGGAAAGAAGCATGAATGTAGACACTCAATTATGGATATTAAATTCAGTCTCCCATTTCAGATTATGTCAGATGTCACCATCTTCAGGAATTTATAAATAAGCAATTCTCTTCCTCTAGTCAATGTAATATGAACTATAGCTTGAGAAATATTATGTTACACCACTCTTCTTTGGCTACACAACTGTAAAATATTCTTTCGCACCCCAGAAGCTCTGGATCACAGAAATTTCCCAAATACTTCATACATCACTGTATTGTAGTTACCTCTCGAGTGTGATTTCAATATTCAGAGGCGAAATGGAGCATAGCAGATCATGACTTCTAACTAATTAATGATTTAAATTGTTATGCCTGGTAAGCTTGAGCATTTTTCAAAATAAGAATTGCAAGTGGCCTATTTTTAGGAGCAGCACAGTCTAAATTACCAGCTATATATCTATACATGCATGACTTCACAAAATGGAAAAATATGAAAAGGTATGTTGGTGATAACAGGGACATTTAAGGTCATTGTTTGTTGCTACTCTTGTTTATTTGAAGAAACTAAAAAAATAAGGCTTTATATTTAGCATTCTTTGACCACTTAAACTGTGTGCTGAAAGGTTAAAAGTTATATCAAAAGTTAAAGTTTTGCAATCAATTGTGTCTTAAACTCTCACCTTAGAGCTCAGCTGCTGAAAACATTTTACTTCTTCTCTGGAGACTTACTGTTCATGGGATTCACATTGCAAAATCATATTAGAGCTGAAGCATTTGTACAATTTTCTGTAATAAATGCCTTCAGACAATGGTCCCAGATTTAGAGCAGATTTCCTAACAGAGAATTCTATATTGGTTTATGGTACAGTGAAGGCCAAGATAATCAAAGAAATGTGGTTCACTTTCAAAGGAAAAGTTAAACATTTTGGTCCCTAAATCAGAAGTCATCTGCTTTTAGCAGTCATGATTACATGTAATAACCAGCAGGCTATGATACATTTTAAGAAATGTATGTATCACACAGTGACAACGTATATTGCCAATTCATTTTTCCTAACTCTTTTACTTCCATTTTATCATTTCTGACTAATTGCATGTTCTGACAGTTTCTATGATATGTGTGATACTGAATAATAATCATTGACTATTCATCCAGCAGTGGTAGGAAACATAGCCAGGGGAAAATGTGTCCCAGATGATACATCAGCAAATGTTGCTTAGACTTAAATAATTTCATGTTAATTTGGATTTCAGCAGTAATTAAGGAATTTATGCTTTAAATTTTTTTCACTTTTATTGATATTGTTAATACTTTTCAGTGGCTAATTTTTTCAAAAGTTTCTTATTGACCATTTAAACAGAGTTAGCTTATCAGTATAATAAACTTATAAGCTTTGGTTTTTTAAGGGAAATTTTCTACCAATAAAGAATGGCTTGGGATTTGTTTTCTCATATAAGTTTTGTTTATTAGTGGTTAGTTTCTGCTTCAAAACAATTCAATCTTATTTCCTAGATTAATTTTCCATTTGAGTGCGATATACATACAGGGACAGTCTTCATGTGGACAAACATCAAAACCAAACTGTAACCTGAAAATGCCATACCAGCAGCTCATCATCTTCAATGATGCATTTCAACAGAGTTGCAATTTCATCACAAGCGACCACTTCAGTGGCTACACTTGAAACCTGAACAAAGTCTGGTTTTACCTGTGGCTGTTCACTGAAATTGCAAACACAATTCACTACGCTTTTATATACATTCTAGGGCTTTAACTCAGTCATGCAAAGAACCCAAAGGCATCTGACCTGCTAAGTTGCCTGAAAATATGGGACTGAAAGTTTTTCTCTGAAATAACTCAAGTATGGCTTTGGTTTTATTACAGATTTCACTTGAAGGCAGTGAAGAAAATAACATGCTTCACAGGCTGTCCTTGTTAATCTAGCAATACCTGGTCTGAGGTTAAGGATGGAGTGAACACTTAGAAAATACATGTTAAATGAAAGAGCATTTGCATAGTTAAACAGTTTCAGTGACAAGGAAGTATCTGTAAATTCAAAATTCTGCAATGCCTACATAGATATTTTCTTATCTTAGACTATCATAAAAGTAAACAAGATTGAAACCTATGGCATCAAATCATTAATTTATTCATAACTGGTTGACCTGTTTAGCAAATGGGGCCTTCCTCATGGCTCAGTGGTAAAGAATTTGCCTGCCAATGTAGGAGATGCAGGCTTGACCTCTGGGCCGCGAAGATCCCCTAGAGAAGGACATGGCAACCCACTCCAGTACTCTTGACTGGGAAATCTCATAGACAGAGGAGCCTGGTGGGGCAGTCCACGGGGTTGCAAAGAGTCAGACATGACTGAGAGACTGAACTGAACTGAAGACTTAAATGTGGCAAGCAAAGAAAAAAGGAGCCAAATCACTCTATTTTATTAAAGATATTGCTATTCATGCCTGGGCACATTAAGTGCAAAGTGAAAATGATAGACAATGTCAGACTCTAGTATAAACAAACTCGAAATGGGAATTAGAGCATGAAAGAGCTCTGAGTCTCAGTTTCCTCATCCGTAAAGTGAAAGTGGTATTTCTGTAAGATTTCTCAGATACGCATGTATTGAAAACTGTTAAGGACAGGGTAAAGTGATTTCATACCCCTAAGTATCCAGAGCAACAGAGATAGCATAAAGAAGAAAAAAATAAATAAATAAACCTCCAAAAAGCAAACAATAAAACGTCTCACTGATTTGCTGTCACATCCCATGGTAATTTAAGATTATATTTGTTATACATACTATACCTAAGACATTTATACAATTTAGGATGAAATCATTTCATATGTTATTTCCTTCCCAAGAACATAAACTTGTTTTGTTTTTTCTGTTTATATGAATATGAGTTAGAAAATCATCACACTGACCATGGTTAGAGTCTTTCTCAACATTTAAGTAATGGAGAAATATCCCCAAATTAGCACATGCTAAATCATCTACAGAGAACCTTCCTGAAGTCTTACAAATGTGGAACAATATTTGAGCAGTAGTCCCCAGATGGAGAAGGAAATGAGCAGTGTTATTTCTGAACCAACAGGATTTTTTTTTTCTTTCTAAAGTATCTTTTCACTTGGGACTGACATATACAACTGCTATGTATAAAACAGATAAGTAAAGAGAATCTACTCAACAGCACAGAGAACTCTACTCAATGTTCTGTGGTGACCTAAATGGGAAGGAAAGAGATCTAAAAAAGAGTGGATATATATACACGTACAGCTGATTCACTCTGCTGTACAGCAAGAATCTAACACAACAAATATAAAGCAAATATACTTTATACTGGAGTAAAGCAAATATACTCCAATAAAAATTAATTTTTAGAAATGCATTCTTTCACTCAGAATGATATCTTTACAATCAGAACAGGGTTGTGGGTGGTGCATTTGTAATTTGGGAAAACAGGAATAATACATCATTATACACACATCTTCCTTCTTCTGCTCATCCACAAGAGGATCATCAAAATCACCCAGGGATTTCTGCAAAAACTCTGACAAGTAAGTGGAAATTCACAGGTTAAAGCAATGCGGTGTGGTGTTGGGGAGTTTTTCTGAAGCGTGAGTATTTTTGCCCGATTTCAGTTAGCCCCACCCTCGTAGGAGTCATAGCCTCAAAGCAGAACTGGAAATAACGTATATGTAAGTTCAAAGACTGCAATCATCTGAAAGTTGTCCAGTCATGTCTAACTCTTTGCGACCCCATGGACTGAATTCTCCAGGCCATAATAGTGGAATGGGTAGCCGTTCCCCTCTCCAGGGAATCTTCCCAACCCAGGGATCGAACCCAGGTTTCCTGCATTGCAGGCAGATTCTTTACCAGATGAGCCACCAGGAAAGCTAGCACATTCCAATTTACCTATCTGGTTCTCTCTCACTGTAAAACTAAGTAAGAATTTTCAGAAAGGGACTGGAGTCCCTATTTTGAGAAAACTACAATTTCACTTCTATTTTACCAATGTTTTAATATCATTTTACATCTTCATTTACATGAAAAAACTGGTATCTCTTAGGCAAAATGATATTTTAAAATACACAGATGCTGCAAATAAAACATCTTGTGGCTGTTCAACAGAAACATAAGGCCACAGAAATATATTAATTTTTCAGTACACATGTAAATGTGGCTAAGCAAAAATTTGGCAGAAGAACAAATATTCTCACAAAGAAAATACAACACAGTAAAACATAAATACAATTAAATGAGCCAAATTATACCCCATCAATGGATGAGAGAGGCGTGCCATTGACTCTGTCTGCATGGTAACTATACAGTCAATTTTCTGGATTATTAGACAAAATATGCACAAAAGCTTTTGGATGATTAACTGTGTATAATAGAATCCTATTAATTTAGCCAACATTCACTGAACACCTATCATATTTCATGCACTATGATAACCACTGGAACTACCAAGATGAAAAGAGGCACAGTCCACACACTTAGAAGCCTGACACCTTAAGTCTTTTCTTTACTGTGTAGCTTTAGATGCATTATAGATCAGCTTACATTTCTTGAATACCAACCAAAGTCTGATACAACATGATTCGTCAAAGTTCAGCAATGCTCTTGCCTTACACGAACATGTAAAGATGAAATTCACTTTACAGTCTATGACATTTCAGCAATATATAGACATTAAAAATATGTTTCATTTTAAAATGTCTTGTTCATTCATTTATTTCACTCAAAAAATATTTATCAAGGGCTTATTCTGTGCAACATTCTGCAACTGGAGACACAGCAATGAAATATCAGCATACTCCTTGTTTTTCAGAACTGTAATTGTATATTATTCTTTTCACAATAACAAAGCTCCTTAGAGCCTTCCATCTGGACAGATTATTTCTTTGTTTCCCTGCTGTTAGAGTCTGCCCTTCTCCTGAGAATATCTAAGCTTCTCTCATCTCCACTCAACTTATTTGGCTCAATCTTTACTTCCTTGTCTACCCAACAAGGTAGTAAAGATTATTATCTGGTTATTATTATCAGATCTGATTATTATTATCTGACACTAATATATGGTAATGAATTAATAAAATATCTGCCCCCTACTGAGTGACAGTTGTGCATTTGTGCAGTGTCCTTCTAGAGACCATGTGTTTAAACTTAAGTGAGTCTAATGGTAGGTATTTCAAACTCTTAGTTTGAGGAAATGATGAGATTGAATTCCTAAGCAGTTACCTGTATGGCTATGCAGGGATTATACTATAGCCACCTGGTGTTAAATGTTGTGAAAGTATTTTGGTATTCAACTGCATTGCCCATCTCATGGTGATGACACTCATCAACAATATGACACTCATACCTTCTGTTTTGGAGACTTAGGCATGGTCCTTTGATTGATGAATGTAATCATTTCATTAAAAGAGGTTTTTTTTTTTTTTTTCATCCTTCATCCTGCTGTGTCCTACTAATCATGTACTAAAATGAACAGAGGACATCCATCCTCAAAAATCAGGTTTAACAGCCTCTATTTCAAATGCACTTTATCAATCTAGTCTGCTGTCAGAGTAAACCAATAATCAGGAACACTTTCTATTATATGCAATGAATTTCAGTGTTCTAAATGCAGTTAATTTAAGACCACTGTAAGAATAAAGAAGCTAAAGGCAAAGGAGAAAAGGAAAGATACACCTATCTGAATGCAGAGTTCCAAAGAATTGCAAAGAGAGATAAGAAATCCTTCCTCACTTCTCAATGCAAAGAAATAAAGAAAAACAATAGAATGGGAAGAACTAGAGATCTCTCCAAGAAAATTAGAGATACCAAGAGACTATTTCATGCAAAGATGGGCACAAGAAAAGACAGATGTGGTACGGATCCAACAGAAGCAGAAGATATTAAAGAATAGGTGGCAAGAATACACAGAAGAACTATACAAAAAAGATCTTCATGACCCAGACAACCATGAAGGTGTGATCACTCACGTAGAGCCAGACATCCTGGAATTCGAAGTCAAGTGGGCTTAGGAAGCATCACTACGAACAAAGCTAGTCGAGGTGATGGAATTCCATTTGAGCTATTTCAAATCCTAAAAGATGATGCTGTGAAGGTGCTGCACTCAATATGCCAGCAAATTTGGAAAACTCAGCAGAGGTCACAGGACTGGAAAAGGTCAGTTTCATTACAATCCCAAGGAAAGGCAATGCCAAAGAATGTTCAAACTACCACACAATTGTACTCATCTCACACGCTAGCAAAGTAATCCTTAAAATTCCCCAATTAGGCTTCAACAGTCTGTGAACTTCCAGATGTTTAAGCTGGATTTAGAAAAGGCAGAGGCACCAGAGATCAAATTGCCAACATCCATTGGATCATTGAAAAAGCAAGAGAGTTCCAGCAAAACATCTACTTCTGCATTATTTAACTATGCCAAAGCCTTTGACTTTGTGGATCACAACAAACTGTGGAAAAATTTTTAAGAGACCACCTTACCTGCCTCCTGAGAAATCTGTATCAGGTCAAGAAGCAACAGTTAGAACTGGACATGGAACAACAGGCTGGTTCCAAATTGGGAAAGAAGTACCTCAAGGCTGTATGTTGTCACCCTGCTTATTTAACTTATATGCAGAGTACATCATATGAAATGCCAGGCTGGATGAAGCACAAGCTGGAATCAAGACTGCTGGGAGAAATATCAATAACCTCAGATGTACAGATGACACCATCCTTATGGCAGAAAGCAAAGAGGAACTAAAGAGCCTCTAGAGGAAAGTGAAAGAGGAGAGTGAAAAGTTGGCTTAAAGCTCAACATTCAGAAAACTAAGATCATGGCATGCGGTCCCATCACTTCATGACAAATAGATTGAGAAACAATGGAAACCATGAGAGACTTTATTTCTGGGGCTCCAAAATCATTGCAGATGGTGACTGCAGCCATGAAATTAAAAGATGCTTGCTCCTTGGAAGAAAAGCTATGACCAATGTAGACAGCTTGTTAAAAAGAAGAGTCATTACTTTGCTGACAAAGGTCCATCTAGTCAAAGCTATGGTTTTTCCAGTAGTCATGTTGGAGATGGAAATGGCAACCAACTCCAGTATTCTTGCCTGGAGAATCCCAGGGACAGGAGCCTGGTGGGCTGCCGTCTATGGGGTCACATAGAGTTGGACATGACTGATGTGACTTAGCAGCAGCAGCAGCATGTATGGATGTGAGAATTGGACTGTAAAGAAAGCTGAGCACCAAATAATCGATGCTTTTGAACTGTGGTGTTGGAGAAGACTCTTGAGAGTCCCTTGGACTGCAAGGAGATCCAACCAGTTCATCCTAAAGGAAATTAGTTCTGAATATTCATTGGAAGGACTGATGCTGAAGCTGAAACTTCAATACTTTGACCAGCTGATGAGAAGAACTGAGTCATTGGAAAAGACCCTGATTCTGGGAAAGATTGAAGGCAGAAGGAGAAGGGGATGACAGAGGATGAGATGGTTGGATGGCTTCACTGACTCTATGGACATGAGTTTGAGCAAGCTCTGGGAGATGGTGATGGAAAGAGAAACTTGGCATGCTGCAGTCCATGTGGTCGCAAAGTCGGACACAACTGAGCAACTGAACTGAACTGAATTGAACTAAGGAATAATTAACATTTATGCACGAGGAACTGTGGTACTTCTCTTTATTTTCCAACTCATGTGGTTCCCTTTATAGTTTCATGAGGTGGATTATATATCTCTACTTCACAATGAAGAAACTGAGATTAAAATCTTTGGCTTTGGTTGCATAACTAGTGAGTGTAACATTTTAGACTAAAACAAGCAGAAGAGATTTCAACAGTGTCAGAAATAGAGCCTGACCAAAACTACATCTGCCACTACCTACCACTGTGATTGAAAGTCTACTTTCAGAAAATCATTATTTGGAGTTCTTAAGATATTTTACTTGACTTGATTTTTTTTTTGCTGTTGTTTCATTTTAGAAGCTTATTAAATAAGTGTGTTCCCCTAAGAGGAATAATGCCTAAAGATTTTCACCTAAAATATTACTGAACATTTAGACATTTTATAGGGAGACACTGTCTTTATGAGTGCTACACCTTATATCTAATTTTACTAAATCTAAGATGCCATTAATTGGAAAATGCACCAATTTTCTATGTACTACTGAAAAAATGCCAGTTAATCATGACAGTGATAATGATATTTTATCACATCAACTAAAAGTTACATCTCAATTTCAAAGATGTTAAAATGTGAAAAATTCACTTTTTATGTTTGGCAAAATAATGTAGAACATCTGAATGTGAAGAAAGTAAAATAAGATGGAATTCAAACTAATATTACCTGCTTTATCCATTTTAAAAGAGATTACTGAAATTACTAGTTAATTCCTTAAATGGGTTTGATACATCATATTTAAATAGTTCTGTGTTATTGCAGAATTAGAATATGCACAATCATTATATTCAGAGGAATACAGTTGCTATAGTTATGAGTTTAATTAAGAAAATACTGATTTAATATCTATTACTTATTACTTTGTTTTGTACAATGTAAAGGCAAAACAAGAAGAGGCACGATGTTCTTTGATTCTTAGAATTTCTAACTGAGGCCAAGATGAGGAACTGTTTCAGTTTAAGTGGGTCAGTCAGTCAGTCAGTTCAGTCACTCAGTCGTGTCCGACTCTCTGCAACCCCATGAATCGCAGCATGCCAGGCCTCCCTGTCCATCACCAACTCCCAGAGTTCACTCAGACTCACGTCCATCAAGTCAGTGAAGCCATCCAACCATCTCATCCTCTGTCATCCCCTTCTTCTCCTGCCTTCAGTCTATCCCAGAATCAGGGTCTTTTCCAATGACTCAGTTCTTCTCATCAGCTGGTCAAAGTATTTAAGTTTCAGCTTCAGCATCAGTCCTTCCAATGAATATTCAGAACTAATTTCCTTTAGGATGAACTGGTTGGATCTCCTTGCAGTCCAAGGGACTCTCAAGAATCTTCTCCAATACCACAGTTCAAAAGCATCAATTCTTTGGTGCTCAGATTTCTTTATAGTTCAGCTCTCACATTCATACATGATCATTGGAAAAACCATAGCCTTGACTAGACGGACCTTTGTTGGCAAAGTAATGTCTCTGCTTTTCAATATGCTGCCTAGGTTGGTCATAACTTTTCTTCCAAGGAGTAAGAGTCTTTTAATTTCATGGCTGCAGTCACCATCTGCAGTGATTTAGAGCCCAAAAAAATAAAGTCTGACACTGTTTCCACTGTTTCCCCAACTATTTCCCGTGAAGTGATGGGACCAGATGCCGTGATCTTCTACACCATAACTCTGTCCTAACATCATTTGTAAAGTGCTTCTAAGAACCTTCTAGGTATTTGAGTCCTCCGGTATCCCAGCAGGCAGTGCAGCCTAGAGATGCTGACAAAGGACTGGAGGGAGCAATTGCAGCTGCTTTCCGAGGAGCCAGTGTTGCTGAGATTGCCAAAATGCTTTGGAGTTTTTAACTGATTTTTAAGAAAAACCCCAAATAGATTTGAGACTGTAAAAACTGACGCCTCAGCAAGGGGGATTTAGTGCCAATGCATCAACAAAAAAAGACAGCCAGAGTTAGTGGAAGGAAATCTTCCTGTCTTTGTGTTTCCTACAGAGCTAATATTTTATGCAGATGACCAGTCAACACATAAGCAAGTGTTGACACTCTATAATCCCTATGAGTTTGCCTTGAAGTTCAAAGTGTAATTCGTCATAGAGATGTCCGATCCTGTCACTGTTGTGCAATAGACAAATTCCGTCTCCAGGTTTCTGAGCAAAGCCAGAAGAGGGCTTTAGGAAGCAAAGAGGTTGTGGCTACTCTTCTCCCGTCCGCAAAAAAACAACAAAAGGAAAAGGAGGAACAAAGAATAAAAGATCATTTAACTGAAAGTTTATTTTTTGAGCAGTCGTTTCAACCAGAAAACAGAACTATCTCCTCAGGACCTAGTTTACCGCCTGTCTTCCTGGCAGTGGTGTGTATTACAGCTCTGATGCTTCCCACGCTGGGGGATGTGGAACCACTGGTGCCTCTCTACCTCCCTTAAGTGTGAATCAAAAATTAGTGGCCGCTTATATCTTAGGTCTTATCACAGGGGCTATATTTAGAACATGAACAAGGAGTTCAGTTGACTTCTGAAGTACATTTATCTTGAAAATATGAATGTGGACTGCCTTTTATCTCTATTTCATCCCATTAACATGCTACAAACTATTGAATGATTTACAATCATTTCATATGTATAATATATATTTTAAATTACTCTATAATTTTATTCCAAGGACTACAGCACATTATGTTACAGATAGCAAGGAGGGTTCTAAGTGACACTTAGGAAATTATTTGAAGAAATTCTTTTTATATCTAAGCCACCCATGCAAAAGACTTTAATTAAGACATTTCTTTTTTTCACATCCTTTTGCTAATTCACTTTGATTGTTGCAGTCATGTGTCCTTCAAAGTTAAAGGCCTAAAAGAGCAAACTGACCAGCCTAAAAGTAAAAGTGCATTTACTTCCTAGGTACGAACATCAATGTTCCCATGTAAACTATGCCTTGTCCCCTATCATTATAAACAGTTGCCATGGTGTTTCTAAAATATGAGTTTTACAGTTAATATGTAGAGAGTAATAAAAAGCATAAAGTAAAAAAAAAAAAAAAAAGAACACTTCTATATTCAGCTCAATACAACCATCATTGCCAATCCTGATTCAAGAATGTCCAATCATCACTTCTTGTATAACCTGAAGTATCCTCAGTTTATCCTCTCCTATAATTGTACCCTTTATCAACCACCTGAGCAAAATTTCAGATTAGTTTTTTTATTTATTTCTTGTTTTTAAATATAATCTATTTATAATTAACTATTAAGTAAACATCAGAATAGACAGCAATAGAAATATCATAAATCTCAGAGTCGGAGTTGAATTTGGATTACATTTTCAGACTTGATTTCTTTAGTTGCAAATCATAAGAATTAAAAGAAATAACATAAGTAGCTGGTATTTAATGAGTACCAATATACATTAGCTTCCCACAGACGCATGCTTTGTAAACAGTCAAGTGTGTTGATTTCTTTAAGGATGCCCTACGTTGTGACATTTTGGAGCTCTAGCAGTGGGTAAGAGAAGACACAACAATGGTGCTGAGGTTGAAAAGAAAATAAATATCCTAAAATTCTGGAGGACACCTAAGTAAATAATAAGTGTAGTCACTCAGTTGTGTCCAACTTTTTGCAACCCCGTGAAGTAGCCCTGTAAACTCCTCTGTCCACGGAATTCTCCAGGCAAGAATACTGGAGTGGATTGCCACTTCCTTCTCAAGGGACACTTAGGGAGACATCTAAGATATATTTAATAAGAAACACAATTTAATAATCTAATAATAAATATTTTACATTTCTCAAATGGGCACAAAGCTACTTATTAATATACACATTTCAAAATACTCTTAATACTTACACTTTTTAACAATGTGTTCATCTTTCCCTCCCACTTTTCTTCCCCACCACTTTTCTTTTTTTTTTTATTTTTTAACTTTACAATATTGTATTGGTTTTGCCATATATCAACATGAATTGGAATTTAGAAAGATGGTAACAATAACCCTGTATACGAGACAGCAAAAGAGACACTTTTCTTACTTTTACTTCCTAACTCTGCTTCAAAGTCCCTATTATTGTATAGTTGTGGCTTTGTTAACTAGTGCTTAGAAGAAGCCTTTCTAATTACTTTGTCCTTTCACCTCAATCTTTGGATGAAAATCAAATATGCAGAAAAGAGACTCCAATGGCTGTTTCATTCTCATCTCTGTAACAGGAAAAAACAGAATATGCTTCTCTTAAAACTGTCACTCATCTAAGTTTTTCTATTCCTATTTAAAACAGCTAACTTTGATTCAATGTTTTGCAAAATTCTAGTCAAGTTTCAGTGCCTGTGTAAAATTAATTGAGATGAACAGAAATTCTTCTTTGTTATTTCTGGTCCATGAATTAATTTTTCTAAGAGTTTCTACTTTGATTCTTCTATAGTAATCAGGATCCTAGGTACAAGTTAGTAGCTTTTTGGTGACAATCCTCAAGCAGGAGTTTGATAAGGATCTCTCTCCCCCTCCACCATTCTGGAAATGTACCTGCAAATATTTAATCTAAATTTCACACTGAATTTTTATTGTGACTTCTTATGCTGGTTTTGGACAACTTTTAATTTGATAAATAAATAGCCACACTTTATTTTTCCATATTTTAACTGCTATTTTATGCATCCTCCTACTTTGTACTAAGAAGGTAGAAAAAAAAAATCAGTACTGATCAGTGAAAATTCATAGTTACAAAAAACTGAAACGAAGCAACACCTGTACTGTTTTATTTTTGCTGTTTCAAGACAGGCAGAACTTTAATAATTAGTTTTAGGAAACAATTTTAACAAGTCAACAAAAAATTGGAACACCTCAAATTCATTTTTATGATGCATAATGACTAGTAACATCCCTACAGCTGTTTTTGTGTGATTAATTTCTCAGCACAACATATTTACTTTTAAAAAAAGTTTTCTTTATATTAGTTCCTTATAGGATTCTCCCATAACAAGGTTTTATTATACATTCACCTTAGCTAGGCTTCCCTGGTGGCTCAGAGGTTAAAGCGTCTGCCTGCAATGCAGAAGACCAGGGATTGATCCCTGGGTTTGGAAGATCCCCTGGAGAAGGAAATGACAACCCACTCCAGTATTCTTGCCTGGAGAATCCCATGGAGGGACGAGCCTGGTAGGCTACAGTCCACGGGGTCGCAAAGAGTCGGACACGACTGAACTACTTCACTTTCACTTTCACCTTAGCTAATGCTTCCTGCTCTACTTTCTTCATATTTATATTCTCAGAAGGAGTGCTACTATTTCCTAAAATACACACTAAACTGTTATCAGCTGGCAGTGAAGTTAGTCATAAAACTGAAGCTATTATATTTGAAGTAACTTGGCAATTAATACCAAATTACATTGACAGGTCTTATTAGGTAAATTATTCAACATAAATCCTCTGGCTCAATTAATTGCTGTATAATAAAACTTTTAACTTTAGGAATACCTATACTAAGAAGCCAATGATGTCTTGTTTCAAATGAATATTTGTTTTTCTTTTAAGCAAGTAATAGTACATTTCCTATGGTTAGATTTACAATGGCACAACTCCTAGGTAAGTGCTTACCTTTCCAATCTTCTAATCTTAGCAGAGAGCCCTCATAATGAGCAGGGCAGACAGATTGGTGAGGACTCCAGCTCTACATCCCTGGTTCCTGAGCACTACCTAAAACTCTACAGCGGGGAAAATTAATCTTAAAGAAGTATTTTCAAAGCAAAATAAAATACTTTAGAAGCACTGACTCTTGTCCATCACCTATTTTACAAATGAGGAAAGTGAAGACCCTTTCTTGTCCACAGTGACTTCTGTTCTAGTAATTCTCTTTAGCTGAGGAAAAACATTTTTTGAAACCAGATCTTTTCATACACAATGTTTATTTTCTCAGAGGGGAAGAAAATGTTTCCCACCTTTCACACTTGGGAACTTACATACCTTGAAAAACTTTAAGGATTTTTGACTCAGTTTAAAATTTAAAATATTTTACTAATTATGAAAATTACCATTTCTAACCAATAGTAGAAAGAATTCCTAATGTATGTCAGGTATTTTGGTAGACACTAAGGATCTAGAAATGAAAATATATGGCTCTCTGACATGAAAGATCTTACAGTCTAGAAAGGAGGCAAAGTGACAAATAACTATAATTCACTATACTGATGTCATAATAAAGGTGCATGTAACGTGACAAAAAGCACAGAAGATGGGAGTAATATCTGCCTAACAATGTAGAGTAACTTTTACATCTAAACACTCTTTCTTCTAAATTTGCTTGCTTTTTAAATAAATACCATATAAATCCTAGTATTCTAAAACTGATGTTTCAGAACTATGATATATGGCATTTCATCAAAAACATACTGAATCCATAATATATAACAAATTGCTCTCCAGTATTCTCTTACCTAATAAATCCATCATTAATTAGAGAAGATAAGAGCAGCTTAAAAAAAAACTTTAATAAATTTGTGATGTTGATCACTTTTCAAACATTTTGTTCTCAAGTGGTCACATATCAATAGTATTTATTGGGTCAAAATTTAAATCAGTTCGTAAATCATGTGACTCAACTTTGTGTAAACTTTCTAGACTTTTGAACTATATCCATTCCAGAGTAGAAAAGCTTCACTCTAAACTATGTGCAAGGAGATCCAACCAGTCCATTCTAAAGGAGATCAGTCCTGGGTGTTCTCTGGAAGGAATGACGCTAAAGCTGAAACTCCAGTACTTTGGCCACCTCATGCGAAGAGTTGACTCATTGGAAAAGACTCTGGAAAAGACTCCGATGCTGGGAGGGATTGGGGGCAGGAGAAGAAGGGGATGACAGAGGATGAGATGGCTGGATGGCATCACTGACTCAATGGACATGAGTTTGAGTGAACTCCAGGAGTTGGTGATGGACAGGGAGGCCTGGTGTGCTGCAATTCATGGGGTCGTAGAGTGGCACAGGACTGAGTGACTGAACTGAACTGAAACTATGTAGGGCATTGAACTTAAAATGCAATCTGAATAGGCTTTTATAACATTGTTTCTATTGAAAGTGTGATTATGCAACTCTCAGGTAAGCTCCTTCAAAGAGGAGGGATAGGAAAAATACTTAAGGCTTTCTGCTGAGGTTCCCAAAGATTTTCACAATAGTGTAAAGGCAAACTGGAAATAGAACAGGACTCAAAAATTCTGAAACAGTTTAAATACATGCATGGCTAAAGGTGGTTTCTTTGCTAACAAAAGGAAATTAAATTCTCTTTGGAGAAAGAAATAACATATAGTCCTTCTGTAACAGTTTAACTTTTCTCTATAACTTTTCCTAAAGATCTGTGGTATTCACTAAATGACCAAAACAGCAAGACCAAAATCCACATGACAGAAGATCCACAGGTAGACCATTTATATATTATAGCAATCAAACAGGGACTTTAAAGTAACAATGATAAATGTGTCCAAGAAAACAAATAAGATAAAAAATTTTACTAGGAAAATGAAACCCATTAAAAATAGTCAAGTGGAAATTCTATAAAAATAAACTTACAATAAGTTAAATTGTGAATTTAATAAATATGCTTACTGGATGATAAGATACTGCAGAAAAGAAGACTATTAACTTGGAAACAGAGGAGCAGAAAAATAAAGTTAGTAAAAGAATTAAAAATATATAAAAGAGAAGGAAAGTCATATGGGAATACTAAAATTATCTAACATGCCTGAAATTGGAGTACAAGAATCAATGGAATGAAAGAATATTTGCACATATATTGGACAGAGAATATTCCAAAATGGATAAAAACTAGCTGGCAACATCAAGCATAAAACATATTAAAAAGCTCTGAGATCAAAGAAGATAGGCACCTGAGCTGTACAGTCACTGAAAAAGGAAAGGAAAAAGAAAAAAAAAACTTAGGATAGAGGGGCAGAAAACAGAAAAAGAAACATTACCTTCAAAGGAGTGACAGACAATAAGACTGACAGCTTGCTGAGCAGACATGATGCAAGTCAGAAGACAATGAAATGACAGTTTAAAGTACTGAAAAAAATAAATGCCAACCTAGACACCTTCCATCAGTGAACACATCCTTAGAAAGGTGGTGAGATGAAGAAATGTTCAGATAAATAACATATGAGAAAAGTCATTTCCAGGGCAACTGCACTAAAAGATATAACAAAATTGTTCTTTAGGAAGCAGAACTTCACAAAGCAGAAGCATAGTAAAGCAAAGGATGGGTAAGTTTTGAAAGTATTGACCTGAGGGTAAACCTAAATAAATATTGACTGTTCTAAATAATAATATCTAGTGCTGTTTGAAGTGTGTGTATATGTGTGTGTATACACATATATGTACTTATATGCATATATGCATACAAACACACATATATATGTATCTGTACTTGTTTTTGTATATATCATTAAAATATATAACAATAGAAAAAAGTTTAATGAACTTAAAATGTATAAAGTCCAGGAATTGATAAAAAATATTAATAAAAAATAGACCATTGAAACCTCTGGTGCAGCAATCCCCAACCTTTTTGCCACCAGGGACTAGTTTTCTGAAAGACAATTTTTCCATGAACTGGAGAGAAGGGAATGGTTTCAGGATGATTCAAGCATATTATATTCATCGTGTACTTTATTTCTGTTATTATTTTATCAGCTCTACTTGAGATGATCAGGCATCTGATCCCAAAGGCTGGGGACTCCTGCTCTATGGATAGCACTTCAATAATAAATATATGTATATAATTAAAAAGCTAAGAGAATAAAGAAAATACTTTAAAATTATACAATTATTCTAAAAGAAAATAAGAGCGGAGGGGGAAAATAAACAAAAACAAAAAAACTGAATATATAAAGATAATAAATTTAAATTCCACATGTATCATTACTTACATTTATTATTTGAAATTTAAATGGATTATCTACTCTAAATTTTTTAAAAATTGTCAGACTGAATAGAAAAAATCAAACTATACACTGCTTACAATGGATATGCTTTAAATATTAAAAGACATAGAAAGTTTGAAAGAAAAAGGATGAAAAAACATGCCATGAAAAACTATACATAGAAAGAAACATCTTGTAATAATTGTATTATTACAATTATTTAATAATAATGTATTATTATTAGGGTTCTCCAGAGAAACAACCAACAGGAGATGATACAGAGATATATAGATATAAGGCTTTGTCATAGCTCAGTGGGAAAAGAATCTGCCTGCAATGCAGAAGATTCGGGTTCATTTGCTGGGTCAGGAAGATCCCCTGGAGAAGGAAATGGCAACTTACTTCAGTATTCTTGCCTGAAGAATCCCATGAACAGAGGAGCCTGGCAGGCTACAGTTCATGGGGTCACAAGAGTCAGACACAACTTAGTGACTAAACCACCACCACCACAGAAATAGAGAGACTTGGCTCATGCAATTACAGAGGATAATAAATCCCTAGACCTGCAAGGCAACTAGGCAGAAGGAGTTCTCTATTACTCTGGGAAGAGTCAGACTGTCTATTCTATTGAGACCTTTAGCTAGTCAGTTGGGGTTCACCCACACTGAGGAGAGCAATCTGCTTTACTCAGTCTACCAATTCAAATGTTAATCTCATCCAAAGACATTCTCACAGACACACCCAGATTATTGGACCAAATAACTGGACACCCATGGCCTAGTGAGGTTAATATGTAAAATTAATTATCACAACAACAAGAAAAAGATAAATTCAATTGAAATATATAACAATCTTAAATTTGTGTGGACTTAATACTACAGCACCAAAAGAGACGAAGAAAACTCTTACAGAATTGAAAGGAAAAATAGACAAATTCCAAAAATACTGAAAAACATTAATATAAATTCTTCTTGTAATTAATAGAAAAGAAAAGCAAACAACCCACAGAAAAACATAATTGACAAAAACCATAATTAACAGATGTGGAACACTGTCCCTAACAATAAAACAGTACACTCTATTTCTACCTACTAGAAATACTTTATATAAAAGGCCATCTATGGGTCACAAAACCAGTCTCTACAGATTTATAATGATGAAACTAACATACAAGTCAGTCCCCTATATATGAACAAATTCCGTGAGAGCACATTCATAGGTCCAATGAGTTTGTAAGTCCAATAAAGTTAGCCTAGGTACCCAACTAACACAATCGGCTATATAGTACAGTACTGTAATAGGTTTTATAGTATTTTTCCATTAAAAAAAAAAACCATAAAAAACAAACACACAAAATAAAGAAAACATTTTTAATCTTACAGTATAGCACCTTGAAAAGTACAGTAGTACAGTACAACAGCTGGCATACAGAGGCTGGCATCAAGTGAACAGGCAAGAAGAGTTACTGACTGGAGGAGGGAGAAAAGAAAGAAAGGAAAGGGAAGTCGCTCAGTCAGGTCTGACTCTTTGCAACCCCATGGAGTGTAGCCTACCAGGTACCTCTGTCCATGGGATTTTCCAGGCAAGAATACTTGAGTGGGTTGGCATTTCCTTCTTCAGGAGATCTTCCCAACCCAGGTCTCCTGCATTGTAAGCAGATGCTTTACTGTCTGAGCCACCAGTGAAGTCCAGGAGGAAGGAGAGAAGGTGGGAAATGGTAGAGCTGAAGGATCATCAGCAATAGGAGAAGAAGGGCAATCTGCAATTTCACTCATGCCTGACATTGATGGCACAGGTTCTAGTTCCTTCAATTCTGGATTCAATTCTATCTACCCCTCTGGAAAAGCAATCCAAAAATGTCTGGATAGTAGCTCTTTGTTGTTGTTGTTTTTTCTTATCATAGATGATATGGTAGCACTGTATTGCCGCATTCTGAAGTGTTGTGCAATCTTCGTGTACCATTCTGCGTTCAGGTCCTGTTCCTCAAAAAATAATATTGCCTCCTCAGATAAAAAAATTGCGCTGGCCATTTCCTGCATCATGAATCCCTTTGGCTCCTCAATTACTTCTTCTTCCTCTTGTCTCTCTTCATTCTTTCTCTTTCTCAACTCCATCAGGTCTTCTTCATTGGTAAGCTCTTCCTATTGCACAGCAAGGAGTTCAATAAAGCCATCTTCTTGCAGTTCTAGCTCCAGTTTTTCGCTGAGGGTCACAAAGTTACTGAAGACTTTTTTTCAGGGTAATGGCTGTAACCTCATGCTAAGCAAAGTCAATCGTTTTTATGGCCTTGTAGATATTATCAGATCAGATCAGATCAGTCGCTCAGTCGTGTCCGACTCTTTGTGACACCATGAATCACAGCACGCCAGGCCTCCCTGTCCATCACCAACTCCCGGAATTCACTGAGACTCACGTCCATCAAGTCAGTGATGCCATCCAGCCATCTCATCCTCTGTCGTCCCCTTCTCCTCTTGCCCCCAATCCATATTACAGTCCTTCCAAAATTGCAACAAGGTTCTTCCTGATTTGTCACTCACCTTTACTGCCTGCTGAAAAGTGTGATGTAAATAATATTTCTTGAAAGTTGCTACAACTCCCTGGTCTGTAGGTTTGATGAGTGATGTAGTATTTGGTGGAAGATGAACTCTTCTGACGATGGGGTGAAAGTTGTCCATGAATGGCGGTTGGCCTGGAGCACTGACAAGCAGCAAAAGAATGTTGAATGGGATGTCCTCCCCCAAGCAATGTTTCTCTACCTCTGAGATAAAGTGGTGGAAAAACAAGTCTTGGAAAACGACCTGTGTGACCCAGGATTTGGGGTTATTCTTCCACATAATACGAAGTGAGCCCTTTTCTATGTTCTATGTGGGAGAGGGAAAGGGTGGGATAATTTGGGAGAATGGCATTGAAACATGTATAATATCATATAAGAAACGAATCACCAGTCCAGGTTCAATGCAGGATACAGGATGCTTGGGGGTGGTGCACTGGGATGACCCAGAGGGATGGTACAGGGAGGGAGGTGGGAGGGGGGTTCAGGATGGGGAGCACGTGTACATCCGTGGCAGATTCATGTTGATGTATGGCAAAACCAATACAATATTGTAAAGTAATTAGCCTCCAATTAAAATAAATAAATTTTTAAAAATAAATTAATTAATTAATTAAATATCAATAGGCTTTCCACCTGTTAAAGTAGATGAATCCATAGCAATCCCACTGCTGGGCATACATACCAAGGAAACCAGAATTGAAAGAGACACGTGTACCCCAATGTTCATCACAGCACTGTTTATAATAGCCAGGACATGGAAGCAACCTAGATGTCCATCAGCAGATGAATGGATAAGAAAGCTGTGGTGCATATACACAATGGAGTATTACTCAGCCATTAAAAAGAATACATTTGAATCAGTTCTAATGAGGTGGATGAAACTGGAGCCTATTATACAGAGTGAAGTAAGCCAGAAAGAAAAACACCAATACAGTATACTAATGCATATATATGGAATTTAGAAAGATGGTAATGATAACCCTGTATGCGAGACAGCAAAAGAGACACAGATGTATAGAACAGTCTTTTGGACTCTGTGGGAGAGGGAGAGGGTGGGATGATTTCGGAGAATGGCATTGAAACATGTATAATATCATATAAGAAACGAATCGCCAGTCCAGGTTCGATGCAGGATACAGGATGCTTGGGGGTGGTGCACTGGGATGACCCAGAGGGATGGTACGGGGAGGGAGGTGGGAGGGGGGTTCAGGATGAGGAGCACGTGTACATCCGTGGCAGATTCATGTTGATGTATGGCAAAACCAATACAATATTGTAAAGTAATTAACCTCCAATTAAAATAAATAAATTTAAATTTTTTAAAAATTAAATATCATTTAATTCTATCTATCTAAATCGGGTTCTGATGATTATTTGTCTCCCCAGATAATATTTCTTGCCTTTAACGTGTCCTATACTTTTTTTGTTGAAATGTGAACAAGATAGGATACACTAGAGATAAATGGGACTCTTCTGTGAGAATTATTTTTTTCTTTCATGTCATCAGGATCAAGAGTTTCTAAAAATTTTATTGGAATATAGTTGATTTTCAATGTTTTTAGTTTCAGTGTACAGTAAAGTGATTCAGTTATACATATACATAATGTATTATTTTTCTAATTGTTTCCCCATATAGGTTATCACAGAATACTGTGAAGGGTTCCCTGTGCTCTACAGTGAGTTCTTATTATCTGACTCATATCTTAGTGTGTGGATGTTAATCCCAAATTCTTGATTTATTCCTCTCCCCCATATTTCCCTTTTGGTAACTGTACATTTGTTTTTGATATCTGTAAGTCTGTTTTTATTTTGTAAATAAATTCATGTCATTAAAAGAATAAATAAATAAAATAAAATAAATAAAATTAAAAAAAAATTCTAGGTGTAAACATAACATGGAACAAGAATGTTCATGATCATTATATCTATTCAATGTAGCACTGGATGGTCTATAAGGCAATAGAATAAGGCAACAGATAGTAAATATACTTCCCAATTCAACATTTTGTTCTGTATTTATGTATAAAATCATGCCATTTGCAAATAATAGATTTCTCCTTTTAATTTCTAATATTTGCAACTTATGGCATCTTCCACTAGCTTCAATTTTCTAATCTTAAACCTAGTTATTGGGTCTTCTACAGGACTACCCAGAAAACAGTATGTGTCTCCTGAGGTTAGAGGTGGCATAGTTGACCAGAAAGTCTAAAAGGCATAGAGATCAGATGGCTGTGCCAAACGAGTAAAATGAGCATAGCAGAAGTTACATAGCAGAAGTTACATGTCTAGAGTTTGCTCCTGGTAAGACGCATGAGTTTTTTCTGTGGATCAATAGAGGAACATATGAGAGAAAGTAGACAGAACCCACCATAAATTTTCTCACATTGAAAACAATAATAAGAACACTAGATCCCCTGGAGAAGGAAATGGCAACCCACTCCAGTACTCTTGCCTGGAGAATCCCATGGAGGGAGAAGCCTGGTGGGCTACAGTCCATGGAGTTGCAAAGAGTAGGACACGACTGAGCGACTTCATTTCAGTTCACATTATGTTTACCATGGGATTAGTGGATGGATAAATAGAGGGCTAGATAGGCAGGCAAGTAGGTAGGTATATAGATGTAATTTCCTCTCAGGAGCTCTATAATGTTAGTTCTATTTATTATCATACCTCTTCCAGATGACAAAACTGAAGCAAGAGATATTAAGTAACCTGCCCAAAGTCACATGGCTAGTAAGTGGTAGAACGAGGATTTGAACTCAGACAGCCAAGTTCAAGACCTTCTTTAGCACCACGCTTTGCAACATAAACAAAAAAAGTCTAGGAAAAGTATATCTCCAGAAAACTAGGAGGTGGTAAGAGGAAAGGTTGAATCCAGAGAAAATTACACCTCTTCATCACAGAAACCTATGAAAGAGCACATGAAAGAAAGAGCTTTAAATACCTATCAGCTCAAAAAGAGAAAGTTAACCTGGCAGAATCAAGTAAGCACATTTATTTGACAGCCCCCCACCTTTTATGCCTCTGTCTTTCCCTAGTTTGACCCTAGAGGGGTTTGGAACTTCTAGTTCCAGGTATAAAATATTACCTTCTTTCGCTTTCCTTTATTCATTTAAAATACTAAAAAAAAAAAAAGAATCACAGTTTAAAAAAAAAACAGCTTAACTCATATTTTTCAGATTATTCTCTTATTCTGACTTCACTGTAAGAAGGATTCACACCATTTCTTTTAGTTCATTATAATTTTCAAATTTCTAGTCTCTGCAGGTGTGTGTCCTGTTACACAAAGGATCAAATGCTCATATTTGGAAATACATGATAAAAAAGAAGAGACCTTAGTTGTTGTTTTCCTCCTAACAGTTTTTTTCTTGCCAAACCAATTAAGTAAATAAGCTGTAGTTTCTACTCTAAAAATAAAAACACACATTTACAGTTGCCCAAATATGTTTTCCTTTTCTTACATAAAAGGAAATACTCAGAGGATTTAATTATAACAAGACTTGACATTTGTGGCATAAATATGATAGGTTAGTTAATGTTTGTGTACTTGCTTTAAACACAGAAACAAATTAAAGGATCTAGCAAGCTGGCTTGAATGCTGTATGGCAGCTGACAAGCTGGAAACGTGCCACATGGATACTATAATTGTTGCAATTAGCTAGCGCCTCTTGGACAAAAATTTTGTCTTTCCTTATGGGATTTTTTTAATGCAGAGGAGAAATATTGGGAAAATTAAGACAGTCTTATGGAAGTGATAACTGTTAAAAGAAAAGAAAGATTAAGACCAGCCTATATTGTGAACCTGCAAGAATCTTCAAAAGAGGGTCTAAAATATTGCTTTCAAAGGAATAATACTGAAGGGCCTCAGCAGCAGCTTTCACATTAGCCTAGAGTCATTTTAAACTTATAAAGTTCAACTGAGGCAGGTGCTGGGCAGACAAAGACTGGAAGGATCCTGTTGAGAAATGATCACAGCAGGATAGTTACTAAGAATAAGAGCAAGAATATTAACCAAAAAGGGTTTTCCAAAGAAACAATTTTCCAAATTCTGAAGGAGCATCAGCCAAAGTATTATATTTCACCCTCTAACTCTAAATTTGATCTATTTGATCTACCATTTTTCACAGAGAGAATATTTTTTAAAAGCATTTCCCACTTTTTCTTGCTTCTGAAGTCAGTTCTACAAGTTCAACAAAAATCTAAATAGTGCTTCTAAAATAAACAGCTTCACAGATTAACTCAGCTGATGGATTTACAAAATGGTAACAGAGCAACAGAACTCATTTCTCCACCTATACTATGTTCTTTTGCACTTTCTTTTGCCTGTATACACTATCATGAACAATTACTTCAACTTGGAATTAGAACACATTTAGTTTGAGCTGAATCTCAATTTAGATGTTCCTCCCTCTAGGAATCTTCTCATGATTCTTCCAAATATTAGACAGAATCCTCAACACTCCCCAAACTATAGGACTTGTGCTAGGACACATTGAAAGTGAAAGTATTATTTAGTCAGTCGTGTCCAACTCTTTGCGATGCCATGAACTGTAGCCCGCCAAGCCCCTCTGACCATAGAATTCTTCAGGTAAGAACACTGGAGTGGGTTGCCATTTCCTTCCCTAGAGGATCTTCCCAACCCAGGGATTAAATCTGGGTCTCCCAAATTGCAGGCATATTCTTTACCAACTGAGCCACCATGGAAGCCCATGCTAGAACATATTAGAAAAATCTAAATGTTTAATGTTCTTAATATGTTTCCATAGCATCCTATATTTCTCCTCTCATAGTACATACTTAGCATGCACTGTACTGAATTCACCTATTTTTCTTCCTGTGCTCATCTTATAAAATCTATGAAAGCAGAAGACCTGCCTTTACTGTTCACTGGTACTTCCCCAAAGCTCAGTGCAAAGCCTGACACCACAATGACAACATTGAAAATACATGGATGGAAACAATAGCTAAGCTAAAATAGAGCATACACAAAAACTCACATAGTGAAGCTTTGACTCAGGACATATATGTGAATTTCGGACAGCACTATAAAAAATAAGAACAACCCAACAAAAGCAGCAGAAATCAGGGAGGAGTAATGGTTAACAAAAAAAAAAAGAAAAAAAAAAAAGGTGGGAAATAACAGCAAAACTTACAAACAAGAAACATTCACTAGAAAGTAATTTCATATGCAAGTTAAAAGCTGTACAAGTTACTTTGTCACAATTTGAGAAATACCTAATAAAGCCATCTCTTCCGTGAAGGAAGTCACAAACCAGAACTTTTAGAACTCAGAACAAAGATGGTGAGACAAAAGAGGAAATAATGTGTGAGCTGATAGTACTTGGGAAAGAAGTTAGAAGGAATAAAAACAATCACAGAAATGAAGGAACACAAAAACAGAAAGTGATGGAAGTTCTGAAGGAACACAAAGAACAGAAACTGATGAAAATATAGTAAGTGAAAGAGTGAATACAAATTTGTGTCAAACTTAAAAGAAATGGGTTTAAGGAAAATTGAGAAGAATCAGAGAGACTATATTTAAAGACAGGCAAACCAAGCCAATATAGAATAACTGGAGTCTCCAAAGAGAAAAAAAAGACAAAAATCTATATTTAAATATTCCATTCCAGAAAACTCTCATTTTCTGAAACCAGCAGAGTGTACCATAGCAGTAGAAGTGAGCCAGAATGACCAATAATAAGCTATATCCCAGTCAAGTTATTAAAGCTTGACAATACAGAAACAAGCAGGAGAAAGTGGTGGAAGGGGGAGAACAAAGCAAGCTTCAAATTTCTCTGCAGCAACAGATAATAACAGAATAGAGTGAAAAAATATCCAAAATATCATCAAAGAAGGAAAAGCCCAGGGTTTATTATACAGACAAATGTATAATAATTATAGAAATATTGTTTCCATGAACATTCTCAAGTATCTACTTAGAAAACTGTTATAAAAATCATTTTTTCAAAAAGTCAGACTGATTGAGATCAACTAATTATATTGATAGAATTGAGACTAAAATAAAAATGGAGATTAAAGTGGCTTGACCACATAATTTCTATTTTCATTGCTCTTTATTTCCTCCTGCATCTTTGAGTTTCCATCTGGAAAAGTTTCCCTGCTGTTTTTGTTCATCCAAAAATTTATTGATTTAACTTTCATTCTCAGTGAATTCTTTCACTCAATAGAGGATTTCCGCTTGGCATTTTGAAGTTGTTATTCCATTACCTTTAAGACGACAATTCTTTTTTATAGCAAGAAATCACCTGCCAGTGATCACTGTTGCTCTCAAGATAATCTTTTTTTTTTAATTCAACTGCACTTGGCATTTTATTACATCTTTTTAAGTATTATATTCCCTATCTACTCCTTCTCTCAACAATCCTACTTAAATCAGAATGAACTTACTTGTGTATTTTACATTCTCTTGCTTATTTTCAGTTTTGATTTGTTCATGTTCTTTCTGGGCATGTTCTTCTGACCTATCTATTAGTTCACAAATGCTGTCCTCATCTATATCTAATATATTGAGAAATCTTTACGGATTATTTCTAAATCTTGTTATTACATTTGTTGGCCTTAAAATAATTTCTTTCTTATGGTGTCCAGTTCTCTACAAAATTAAGTTCATATTTTATCTCCTTAACTTATTTGGGGTGGGGGCTCTCTGATGGCTCCACTATCTGGAGACCTATGGGTCTTTGCCATTGCTTATTTCTGCTGGGTTTTTTCCACCCTGTTTCTTCTCCTTGTGCACCATGTTATCCTGAATATTTTTTATTATGTTACCAGACATTGTATTTGCAAAATTTATTGTATGAATAATTTTATTTGAGGCTTAAAATGATGTGAGGTTTTGCCAGAGATAGTTTATCTTTAGTTTCTGCTAGGGAGGAGAAGGGGATAACAAAGGATGAGATGCTTGGATGGCATCACCGACTCGATGGACATGAGTTTGAGCAAGCTCCAAGAGTTGGTGATGGGCAGGGAAGCCTGAAGTGCTGCAGGCCATGGGGTCACAAAGAGCTGGATACGACTGAGTGACTGAACTGAACTGAGGGGCAGTGTAAACATGGGATTGTCTTTATCTACTCCCGGAAATTGAAATGTTCCAGAGCTGACATCAGTCTCCATGACAGCCTTTATATTTCCAATTTTCCCTTCTTCTAAGGCTGTGGCCTTTTGAGAATCCTCTATAAGGACATTGGCACCCACCAGACCCCAATTTCCTTCACATGCCTTAGACTCCAGCTCTGCTCCCACAGAAATATGGAATAAAATTAGAGTGATTTCTTTCCTGACATACCTCAAAAGTAATCATTATAAGCAAAAATTTAATTGTAACTTTCTTTCTTTTTTTACAATTTAAAGAAACTATAGAAGCAATGGAGGAAACTATGGAGAATTCACATATAAACTTAAAGTTGGAAAGGATATTCATACCATCACTCAAAATCTGGGGTTCTCAAAGAAAAGATTGATAACTTTCACTACCAAAAAAAAAAACTTCATGTCAAGAAATGCCATAAATGAATTCAAAAGGCAACCTAGGAATATATCTGTGATTCTAAAACAGATGAAGAACAACTCTTGCTAGAATGTATGTTACAAAAACTAAATTACAAAAATGAAAAATGGCAAAGGTTATGAGAAGAAAAGAAAATGCAAGCAGCTGCTAAACACATAAACAGATTTTAAACTCATCTATAATGAAAAAAATAAACTTATCTTGAAAAGTCACCTGATCTTATCATATTTGCAAAAACTGAAAATTCAAAATAACAGACTATGAGGAAACAGACATCTTCATATATCGCTGACTGGAATACATATTGGTGCAATTCTTAAGAACAAAAATTTGGCAATAACTATCAACATTACAGAGATCTTTGACACCACAATCCAACATATGACATATTTTTCAGATATGCTTGCACAGGTAGAAAAATGATACAGATGTACATACATTCTGTCTTATAAGCATACTGTCTTATAGCAAAAGCTTACCTTTGTAATATCAAAATATACGTCAAGCCCATACGTTAACACAAGACATATCAAATAAATTAAGGCATGAAGACCATAATTATAGCTTTTATTTTCATAGATATATCACCATCCTAACACCTATAATGTATCTTATTATATATGGAATTTAAATGATTACTGCTGCTGCTGCTGCAAAGTCGCTTCAGTCGCGTCTGACTCTGTGCAACCCCACAGATGGCAGCCCACCAGGCTCCCCCATCCCTGGGATTCTCCAGGCAAGAACACTAGAGTGGGTTGCCATTTCCTTCTCCAATGCATGAAAGCGAAAAGTGAAAGGGAAGTCGCTCAGTCATGTCTGACTCTTCACGACCCTATGGACTGCAGCCTACCAGGCTCCTCTGTCCATGGGATTTTCCAGGCAATGATTACTAATATACCCTAAACTGAAAAACACAGTAGCACAAATTAATATAAACCCGATAAAGTAAGAAACAAAATAAAGTAAACAAAGATTTATTTAGATAAATGCTTAGGCATTCCAGTTGACTTTGCAGATTTATGTATGGACAGGAATAATGAGGATTCTGTCAACAAAAGGAGAGATTGAGAAAGAGACTCTATCAGGATTCATCATTCTACAGTGTGTTTTAGAATATAGGAATGGTATATTTTATGTCTTTCAATAACAGAAAATAACTCTTGGTTGCCTTCAGAACTTCATGACAAATTGACAGGAAATAAAATTCTTAGATAAATTTACCTTTTGTTTTAATATCGGGTATGTAATTACTTCACTAATAAATTCTTCTCCATAATCTTATGAAGTCCATGATAGTAGTGACTGTGATTATTTTATCTTATTTTTCACCTAAGTTTGTATCTGATATAGAATTAAGTGTAAAATAAATACATTTTAAATTAATAAATGAGCAAATAAGTAATGCAAAGAAATACAGAAAGCCCCTATCTTTATTACTTCATTTTCTTCTAGCATTTACCATTTGAGAAAAGATATCTAAGGAATGGCAAGCTGTGCTCTGTAGAAAATAATCTGTATGTTCTAAGTTCATGTTTACAGGATTTTTAAATCCTCCTTTGAATTTGGTAAAAATATGTCTCTGTGTGAGATTTTTATAGTCTGTAGCATAGGACCACTTTTAGTTGAAACTATTTGGATTCAACATTTAAATACCATACCTTTTTTAAAATGCAAGTATGTCAATCAGTAGTGCAAGATCTTGGGCAAAAATGTGAAGACATTAATAACTAACACAGAGTACTCCCCTTGTACCAGATACTCTTTCAAGGTTTCCATAAAAAAAAAAAAAAAGTGCTCGCTTCGGCAGCACATATACTAAAATTGGAACGATACAGAGAAGATTAGCATGGCCACTGCGCAAGGATGACACGCAAATTTGTGAAGCATTCCATATTTTTAAAAGAGACACTGATGTATAGAACAGTCTTATGGACTCTGTGGGAGAGGGAGAGGGTGGGAAGATTTGGGAGAATGGCATTGAAACATGTAAAATATCATGTATGAAATGAGCTGCCAGTCCAGGTTCGATGCACAATACTGGATGCTTGGGACTGGTGCACTGGGACGACCCAGAGGGATGGAATGGGGAGGGAGGAGGGAGGAGGGTTCAGGATGGGGAACACATGTATACCTGTGGTGGATTCATTTTGATATTTGGCAAAACTAATACAGTTATGTAAAGTTTAAAAATAAAATTAAATTAAAAAAAAATAAAATAAAATTAAAAAAAAAAAAAAAAACCATTTATCCCAAATTAACTCTCTGAAGGTGGGTTAATTATACAGGTGAGGCATCTGAGATAACAAAGGTTAGGGATGTTGTCCAAAGGAAAGGACCATTTGGGCGTGAAGAGATTCTTCTAGATGCTTAAGACAAACATCATCTACATGTATGTAAAATATGTATGCATAGAACAGATGTGCAGAAGAAATTCAGCAGAGGTTACTTTCAGGGGGCACTGGAGGAATAAGGATCTACAGTAAGAGGAGAATTGATGTTTTACCATAAACACATTTGTACAACCTGAAAGGTTTTCTATGTGCATATGCTACACTTTCAGTTTAAAAATAAAAAGAGGGAAAATACTACATATGTTCAGTTTAAGTTACTTACACTCCATTTGGCAAGAGATGTCAAATGAAGGGAGGAAAGACAAGGCCTAAATTGTCAATGTCTTGCTCATGGTCTGTCTTGTTTCACAGAGAGTATTTAGGACACTTTATAGATATAAAAAATATGTATTTTATATATGATACAAATAAATCTTTAGGGAAAAATACAATACAAATATAGTTTGTTTATCCTTATTTGAATTGTTTTATACTTAATTCATTTTAAAAGGTTATTGTGAAATATATGTAATATATCCATACATTAGTAACTTTATTAATAGAATGATTTCACTAGCTACATGTTCTGAGATGCAGAGGCATTTCTTTGAAAACAGCACTGGCTTTTTTAGCCCCACAATTCCAGCCTTGTAATCATTCAATATCAGATCAGTAACAAATCTCATAATCCTCAAAGCTATGCAGAGGTGGTATGATGAGATATCGGTCTAAAATATTGTTTCAGTTGTCAGGAAAAACACTTGTAAGGAGAACTAGTCTATTTGTCTGTTTCAAAATGAGCTTTAAAAAAAAGCTGTACTAATCTCGAGAATATACAAGCAACTCCTACAGCTCAACTCCAGAAAAATAAATGACCCAATCAAAAAATGGGCCAAAGAACTAAACAGACATTTCACCAAAGAAGACATACAGATGGCTAACAAACACATGAAAAGATGCTCATCACTCATTATCAGAGAAATGCAAATCAAAACCACTATGAGGTACCATTTCACACCAGTCAGAATGGCTGCGATCCAAAAGTCTACAAGTAATAAATGCTGGAGAGGGTGTGGAGAAAAGGGAACCCTCTTACACTGTTGGTGGGAATGCAAACTAGTACAGCCACTATGGAGAACAGTGTGGAGATTCCTTAAAAAACTGGAAATAGACCTGCCTTATGATCCAGCAATCCCACTGCTGGGCATACACACTGAGGAAACCAGAAGGGAAAGACACGTGTACCCCAGTGTTCATCGCAGCACTGTTTATAATAGCCAGGACATGGAAGCAACCTAGATGTCCATCAGCAGATGAATGGATAAGAAAGCTGTGGTACATATACACAATGGAGTATTACTCAGCCATTAAAAAGAATACATTTGAATCAGTTCTAATGAGGTGGATGAAACTGGAGCCTATTATACAGAGTGAAGTAAGCCAGAAAGAAAAACACCAATACAGTATACTAACGCATATATATGGAATTTAGAAAGATGGTAACAATAACCCTGTGTACGAGACAGCAAAAGAGACACTGATGTATAGCACAGTCTTATGGACTCTGTGGGAGAGGGAAAGGGTGGGAAGATTTGGGAGAATGGCATTGAAACATGTAAAATATCATGTATGAAATGAGTTGCCAGTCCAGGTTCGATGCACGATACTGGATGCTTGGGGCTGGTGCACTGGGATGACCCAGAGGGATGGAATGGGGAGGGAGGAGGGAGGAGGGTTCAGGATGGGGAACACATGTATACCTGTGGCAGATTCATTTTGATATTTTGCAAAACTAATACAGTTATGTAAAGTTTAAAAATAAAATAAAATTAAAAAAAAAAAAAAGCTGTAATCTGAAAGACGAGAAATAAATGACAGAAAACAAGACTGATAGTACGATGACCCACTACCCTTATTTTGCCTTCAGCTCAATCAGTCAACAAAAAAATAATAATTCATAGGACACAGGATAGAATGCGATGTGGTTGGCAGAGCTTTCTTCATTTTTGAGATAAATACAGGTAAGCAAAGACCTTGAACCTTAAGAAAAGCACTTAATCTCTATTGAAAAATACATTTTAAATAAATACCTATTTGCTGTAAAAAGGATAATATCATTTGAAGAGAGAACGGCTAGCAATGATGGCTGACATTTAATAACACGTTCCAGTCAACCCTGCATTCTACATTGATTGTCACATTTAATATCCCAGTTTCTATATGTTCAAAATGGTGAAACAAGTGCCACAAGGGTAAGCGACTTACTCAAAATGAAACACCCTAGAAACAGAAGAGGAGAAACTCAAATCCAGGACTGTCAATTCTAAGTCCTGAGTTGGGCACACAGCATTTATTCACCAGATATTTATCTCACTCCTTTCTGCTAGGTACTCTGTTAAAACTTTGCTGCTGCTGCTGCTAAGTCGCTTCAGTCGTGTCCGACTCTGTGCGACCCGAGACGGCAGCCCACCAGGCTCCTCTGTCCCTGGGATTCTCCAGGCAAGAACACTGGAGTGGCTTGCCATTTCCTTCTCCAATGCATGAAAGTGAAAAGTGAAAGTGAAGTCGCTCAGTCGTGTCCGACTCTTCGCGACCCCATGGACTGCAGCCCACCAGGCTCCTCCGTCCATGGGATTTTCCAGGCAAGAGTACTGGAGTGGAGTGCCATTTTAGGATTCAATTATCTGAGGGAGTATACTTGTTAATGGGGAAGATTAATAATATCAAGTTAACTAACATTTTTAAAGTTATATTTTGTGATAAAATATATGATGGAAATGAAGAATGAGCTGTGCTTAAGACTGAAATGAGGCCTCTTTCAGTGGGGGACCTCTGAACGCCTTCTCAGAGGTTGTGGCACTGAGCTGGGCTCTAATGATCAGAAGAAGCTGCTTGTATAGAGCAGAAGAAAGGACATTAGAAAAAGAAGGAAAAACAAAGTTAAAGGTTCAAAGAAAAAACTTTACCTGTTTATGGAACAGGAAGGAGACCAGTTTTCTGGACTGTGGAACCAGAGAGAGAAGTCTACAGAAAAGGGAATGGGCCCAGATTATTAAGACTTTATATATCAGGAAAGGAATTTGAATTTTATTCTAAATACAACAGAAATTCATTTAAGGAGTTCAAAACAGAAAATAACTAATTTTAAAATACATTTTTAAATATAAAATTTGTTTGGCAAATCAACAGTAGTACTGTTGACTTAATTGTACAACCTATACTTGAACATCTATAGTTTTGAGAATGAGAGAAGGCCTTACTAATAATTACACCACAACAACATCTAAACTAGGACTGTTCCAGGTATATTAGTTGGGTTTTGCTACATAGCGTTATACCCATTGGATATAAGCAACATTTACCTAGCTCATGATTCTATCAGTTAAGTTCAGTTCAGTTGCTCAGTCATGTCCGACTCTTTGCAACCCCATGAATCACAGCACGCCAAGCCTCCCTGTCTATCACCAACTCCCGGAGTTCACTCAGACTCATGTCCATCGAGTCAGTGATGCCATCCAGCCATCTCATCCTCTGTCGTCCCCTTTTCCTCTTGCCTCCAAACCCTCCCAGCATCAGAGTCTTTTCCAGTGAGTCAACTCTTCACATGAGGTGGCCAAAGTACTGGAGCTTCAGCTTCAGCATCATTCCTTCCAAAGAAATCCCAGGGCTGATTTCCTTCAGAATGGACTGGTTGGATCTCCTTGCAGTCCAAGGGACTCTCAAGAGTCTTCTCCAACACCACAGTTCAAAAGCATCAATTCTTCGGTCCTCAGCCTTCTTCACAGTCCAACTCTCACATCCATACATGACCACAGGAAAAACCATAGCCTTGACTAGACGGACCTTTGTTGGCAAAGTAATATCTCTGCTTTTGAATATGCTGTCTAGGTCAGTCATAACTTTCCTTCCAAGGAGTAAGCGTCTTTTAATTTCATGGCTGCAGTCACCATCTGCATTGATTTTGGAGCCCAAAAAATAAAGTCTGACACTGTTTCCATTGTTTCCCCATCTATTTCCCATGAAGTGGTGGGACCAGATGCCATGATCTTCATTTCTGAATGTTGAGCTTTAAGCCAACTTTTTCACTCTCCACTTTCACTTTCATCAAGAGGCTTTTGAGTTCCTCTTCACTTTCTTCCATAAGGGTGGTGTCATCTGCATATGTGAGGTTATTGAAATTTCTCCCGGCAATCTTGATTCCAGCTTGTGTTTCTTCCAGTCCAGCGTTTCTCATGATGTACTCTGCATATAAGTTAAATAAGCATGATTCTGTAGTCAGACTCATTCTGTGATCTGGGTCTGCTTAGCTAAATCCCTCGATTCAGGCAAAAAGAAGAAGGCTAGTTGGTGGCCCAGTGACCTAAGATGGCCTCTGGATCACTCTAGACTCACATATCTGGCTGTTTTTCATCTGGGTATGGACACAAATGTGCCACTGATCTCTACTTATCCACCAGGTTGACTCACCCACATGGTAACAACAGGGTTCTACAAGCAACAAAGGCTGAGGCTACAAGGCCTCTTGAGGTCTTGGCTCATAACCCATTATAACTTGTACTTACTTCATCATTTGTACTACATTCAGTGTGTCAAAGAAGGCCACAAGACAAGCCCTGGGTTTAAGGGGTGGGGAACCAGACTCCACCATTTGGTGACAGTTACTATAAAATATTGTGGCCATTTTGCACATTTGTCAACTCTTAAGTTGACAGTTTGGGACGTTGTATAAGATGGATGTTCTGTGTTAGAATAATCCTTTAAACCCTCCATAAACCATCCATATTCTCAGAATAAAGTAGACATCTTTAAAGTAGACACTTAAATCAGACATAATCTCCAAAAATACAGGTCAAACACAGAAGATATTTGCCCATTCATGCTCCTATGTCTCCTGGTCACTCAAATTGCCTCTGAGGCAAAATACTCTTACAGCTCAAGGATTCTCACCCTTGAGCAGACGTTTTGATGGTAGCTGAAACACTAGTGACTGCAACAGGATAATTAATTGCCTGTAGGGGGAGGAGAAGAAGGGGACGACGAGGATGAGATGGCTGGATGGCATCACCAACTCAATGGACATGAGTTTGAGTAAACTCCGGGAGTTGGTGATGGACAGGGAGGCCTGGCGTGCTGTGATTCATGGGGTCGCAAAGTCGGATACGACTGAGCGACTGAAATGAACTGAACTGAATTGAACTTGCCATATTATCTAAGGAAATTCAAAGGACTCATGGTAAAACTTAAGAGCAATAGGAAGGAAGTGCAGGTCTCACAATCTGACGTGTTATTAGCTTTACGCCTCTTCTGGTATACTCAGGTCTTGTGGCTATGGTGCAAGATCACCACTAGCCCACAGTGTAACCAGATCCCCTCCTCCTCCTCCAAGTCAACTCCCAGTGGACCAAGATTTTACAAAAGTTTTTATTTATTTTTTTTTCAGCCATGCTGTGTGGCATGGGGTCAACCAGGGATCAAACCAACATGCCTGCGTTAGAAACACAGAGTCTTAACCCCTGGACTATCAAGGAAATCCCCAGAAGTCTTCATTTTGAAAAGCTTCCTAGAATATCTTAATGGGCCACCAGGTTTGAGAACCGCTGATATTATGGACAAATTTATAGTTGAACCTAGATTCTCACTTACTCTTACTCATTTGTGTTTTCTTGGAACTAAAGAAATCATAAGGTATAAGTTATTTTCTAAGACAAGACAAAATATTATTTCAATTCCTGTGAAATACTTTCACTAGAAAAAGAAAATTTTGCATCACTAAGAAATCCTTCTTAAGCACAATATACCTCAAATTTCAGACACCTGGTTCCTATAAATTATAATAGTTTCTCAGGGATATGGCTGGCAGATGCCACTTTTATGGAGTGAATCGTCAAGATTGGTACAGTATTGTCCTGAAAAGAATACTGAAATGTATAAAAATGAATGATAACAACCACAGAGCACATAGAAAAGAAAATTCTGTTCAATCACACCTAAACTAATGGCGAACAGAATCAGTGCAAAGAGTAAGGTTTGCCATTGCTTCCTTTTGTGTACACCAAACATTGTTAAAGTAATAATAGCACTAATGCTATAACCACTGAGTCCTACACTATAGCCTCCACAATGCTTCTCACTAAGCACTGTACTTGCATTAGTCTATTTAATCTTCACAAAATCATGATATAGGAATATTATCCCTCCTTCAGAGATAAAGAATCCAGAATGCAAGACTGTTAAGTAACTTATCCAAGTCACACAGCTGCTGATAGAGCTGGGATGAGACCAAGGTCATTCTATTTCAAAACCCCAAAATTCACCCATTACTTTAACCTGCCACAGAGTGAGATGAAGGAGCACAGCAAAAGCAGAGAAGTGACAAGAAAGCTGAAAACATGGTCATGATTTCTCAATATACACTCAGAAATAACTACAAATTTGGCTTCCAAACTTGAGCTTCTCCCAACCCACAATTCAGGTAAATATAAACTACTCCCAGAGGAAAATGAACACAGCATTATGTTCTATTATTATGCTCATCTTCTAGTCCTTTGCACTTAAGAGAATATTATTAAGCTAAAATGTTGGGGGGGGGGTTTCCCTTTTTGAGGGGGAGTATTGTTTCTTTTGGGAGAAGGCAATGGCACCCCACTCCAGTACTCTTGCCTGAAAAATCCATGGATGGAGAAGCCTGGTAGGCTGGGTCACTAAGAGTCAGACACGACTCAGCGACTTCACTTTCACTTTCCACTTTCATGCATTGGAGAAGGAAATGACAACCCACTCCAGTGTTCTTGCCTGGAGAATCCCATGGACATAGAAGCCTGATGAGCTGCAGTCCCTAGGGTCACACAGAGTCAGACACGACTGAAGCGACTTAGCAGAATTGTTTCTTTTACCATATCCATAACTGTCAGTAAGATGAAAATTTATTTTGTGCTTAATCAATAAAAAATAATGGCATTCAAGGGCTGCCCACCAAGTGAACAAAAGTCATTGGTAAAAATTATTTGTTAAGTCCAACTGAATGGGTTCCATACAAACGGGCAAACAGAAAGCAATGCAAGTCATCTTCTAACACATACCACTATATGAATGTGTCTTCCTACAAGAAAAAGGACATTTCATCAATTTGCCAAGTAGGGCATGAATTTTCACAACTACTCAAGTAAAAATTAGCCATATATGGATTATTCTTAGGAATAATTTTGTTTGAAAGTGATTTATGTCTCACCTAGCAATAAACAGTCAGTGCAGATCATCTGAATATAGCTTGCACTGTAAATTTTTGCTGAAAAGCTTTTCAAATCATTAGTAAAGATTTTTAAATATATATAGCTCTACTTTTTTGCTTCTGTTATTATATCTTCTAATTGGGAATTTGTCTTGTGAAAATTTACACAGCAAATACTTTAAGTTGTTTTATTAGATGTATTCCATAGACATTGTTTCCAGTAAATGGAATGTGTGTGTGTGCTAAGTCACTTCAGACCTGTCTGACTCTCTGCAATGCTATGGACTGCCTCTGTGCAATCCTATGGTCTGCAGCCTGCCATGGGGTTCTCCAGACAAGAATACTGGAGTGGGTTGCCATGCCCTCTTTCTGGGGATTTTCCCAACCCTACGATTGAAACCACATTTCTTACATCTACTTGCATTGGCAGCTGGGTCCTTTACCTCTAGCACCACCTGAGAAACCCAAATGGTGTATTTAATATTACATTTGTGGTTTCAGTCACACTGGAGAAGGCAATGGCACCCCACTCCAGTGCTCTTGCCTGGAAAATCCCATGGATGGAGAAGCCTGGTAGGCTGCAGTCCATGGGGTCACTAAGAGTCAGACATGACTGAGCAACTTCACTTCACTCACTCACTCACTTATCTATCACATATCTTTATTTTCTCATGGATATTTTATGTTTATTTTCTGTGCTATCATTATTAAGAATTATTAATAACTGCCTAAATTCATTTTAGGTACAATTTAACAAATCAAATTTAAATGTTTTGCAGATATCATAAAATTCCCTTATGACTCAGAGCTGCATGCTGGGTTCAATTATTTGACTGTATCTAGATGTGAGTCAAGAAAATAAAACCATATATTTTCTGGGAGTATGTTCTCAATTTTATAAGCCCTCCAATCTCCTCCTATTTTTAAGAACAAAGAAGAGGCACGAAGGGAGGTGTAAGAGCATTTGACCCAAATATCAGATGTGTAGAGACCTGTACCTACATTTTAGAAAGTAAAGAAGGGTGATGTTTTACTGTAAACACAGAAGTCCTGAAATACATCAGAGCTGCAAAATCAGAGTGAGATGGCAGGGCCAAGGTCACAGGAAAACTACACGGTCTTAACAAACGTGTAAGAGGACATTATCTTTCTTTTAAAATGCTCAGTTTAAATTAGTTCCTCATAACCGCTGTAGAAAAAGAAGGAAATAATCTTTACTCTTCAAACAACTTGATAAAATCTTTAATCTGTAGGTAAGCAGAGTGTGCAGGTGTGTCAGGAACTCCACTTAAAAGAAGTAGACAAGAAGCATATCTACACAGCCCATCTAGACGGGGCGGGGGGGTGGGGAACCTAAAACTTTGCTTTGTGGAGCTGAATAATACAACGAGTTGTTATACCAATCAAATTACATAAGAAATGGCCAAATGTCTGTTTTGTGCTGTGTGGAGACAGACACTAACAATCAAAGCTAGGGAGTTTTAATGAGGAGACTTAATTAAGACACACATCATCTTACGAAAACATGAGTCTAATTCTGAGAAAAATCACTGCCAAACTCAGTTCAGCTGTGCTAATTAGCAAAGACTGGGAATTCATAAAATCAGGCTGTTAGAAAAAGGTATGCTAAAGAATGACTATAGAGTATTGGCCACAGAGTATATTGTCGGGGTTCTGATCCTACGACAGAAACTTGTAGATGTGGAAAGGGACAGTTCTTCAAATGATACTCGACCAGACCTTTCCACGAAGAGCAGAGTTCTATAAACATCCTGATACCTGGGAACCTCAAAACCAGAGACCAAGGTTTTGGTCTCATTACATTCTTTGGCTATCCTTGCAATTTTTGAATAGCTCAATTTAATTGACAATAGTGTCTTCAATTGAGCTACATCTGTCTCTTTAGGGTTTTCATTTATTGCTTAATTCTTACTCTCTGAAATTATCCAGATGAAGTCTAACCCCATTTCTCATACATATATCTGTTTTCTCTTTCCTAACACAACAGGATTCCCTGCTGCTTCTACTGTCCCTCACATAATCCCACTTCAGACCTTACCACCATCTGGGTCAGTCTCTTCTGAAAAAGATCAGTTGCTGTTTTTCTTAAAACTGTAGTACCTTGAAGTGTAATGTGTTCAGTGTATCTCCAGTCCTCTGGATTCTAGAATTTTGTAATTGCTACCTAAATTTGCATTAACATTTTGGTAGTTACAACACACTGTTCACTGATTTTGAACTTGTAATCAGCTAAAACACCTGTTTTTTTATTATGAACAGCTATTGAGCCAGGTTCCTCTGTATTTCATACTCTACCAGCTGTTTATTAATTTAAGTTCAAATTTGTTTAATATTTATTGAACAAGTGATCAATGTACACTTGTTGAAAAATTAGAAAATCAGCAAGATGAGCAAGAACATAAATTAAGTATAAAGCATCGCTTTACTCCAAACATTTGAAGAAAACTGCTGTCTACATTTTTTAAATACTTTCCCAAGTGCCTTTTTGTATACATACACATGCTGACTGTTGGATATTTATGTGAATTTTTTTTTTTTTTATTTATGTGAATTTTTGTATACACACACAAAATTTAATTATTATATATAATGTATACTCTATGATATATAGTATTATTATTGTTCAGTCGCTCAGTCGTGTTTGATTCTTTGTGACCCATGGACTGTAGCCTGCCAGGCTCCTCTGTCCATGGGATTTCCCAGGCAAGAACACTGGAGTGGTTTGCCATGTCCTTCTCCAATATTACTATAGTATTACTATATATACTATATATAATAATATATACTCTTATGATCTACCCTTTTTCTCAATTGCACTTTGTAAATGTCTGTAAAACTTTAAAGATACATATTTTCCACCTACGTTTTTCTTTAAAAATACCCTCACAATATTTCAGTTTTGGAGGTAACTTTGTTCCAGGTACTATGGCTATGTATAATAATAAACCACTTCAAACTGTAGTGACCTAAAACAACAGTATTCATTTTGTTCACAAATCTGCAATTTGGAAGCATTCAACAATTTGTCTGCTCTAGTTAGAATCAGCTGTAGTGACTCAAAGGCTGGAGGCTAGCATCATCTGAAATCTCATTCACTTAGATGATTAATAGATACTGGCTGTTGGCAGCAATCTTACCTAGGGCTTTCTCCTGCAACACCTACAGGTGACCTTGCCATGAGATCTGGGCTTCATCCCAAGCTGAGTTTCAAGGGAGAAAAATCCCAAAGGAGAGAATCAGGTGGAAAGTCTTTTGCCTTTAAAAGTTATCCAGTTTCACTTTCATCATCTGTTACTCAGTGAAGGAGCCATAAAGTATTGCCTAGGTTCAAGGGGAAGGAAAACGGTAACTGGGGAGTGACAAGGTTAAGGAAGAACATGTGGGACTGAAAATACTGTTGTGACTATCTTTGGAAATCAGTATTTCCACAGCCATAATTCATTTAACCTATTTAATACTATTTAAAATTTTCACCAATATAAAAACTGCTGCAAAACAATTCTCAAATAGACATTTGTGAGTATTTATACAATTATATCCCTAAGATATTCTGAGACCAGTGCTTACAAAGTTTAAGCACATTTTTTAAGGCTTTTGATAGATATTGGCAAAATGCGACTCAGGAACATGAATGGCAATTTAGACCTTAATTATTAGTGTATTAAAGGAAAAGCCCATTTCTTAACTCAAGCTTAAACCCTGGGAATTATCAAATTTCATAATATTAGCCAGTTCTATATTATTGTTATTTAAATTTGACTTTCTTTGATTACATTTGAAGATTTTATACGTCTACTGGTTATTTGTATTTCTTCTTAGAAATTGCTTTTTTCTTGCCCTTTGATCACTTTTCTTTTGATCTCTCTCTTTGAAGTTTGTGTTAGAGAATTTTATGTATTAACATTAAACCTTGTCAAATATATTGCAATGCTTTTCCTGATTTGTTATTTGCCTATTTCACTTATGTAAAGTTCTTATACTTTCCTGTTTGCAGAAGAATACTCAGCTATATGTATACATATAGCTGCTTCACTTCATTGTACAGCAGAAACTAACACAACATAGTAAAGCAATTATGTTGTTGCTGCTTATTTGCTAAGTCGTGTCCAACTCTTTATCGACACCATGGACTGTAGCCAGCCAGGCTCCTCTGTCCATGGAATTCTCCAGGCAAGAATACTAGAGTGGGTTGCCATTCCCTTCTCCAGGGGATATTCCCGACCCAAAGATCAAACCCAAGTCTTCTATGACAAGTCTTCTTTACCACTTACCCACCAGGAAGCCTCTCTTAAAGACCTACACCTACATAAAAATTAACCTATAGATCACAATTTATTCATTTTTCCATTTATAATTTTAAGATTCTATGAATAAATTGTGATCTTTAGACAAAGCAATGCTTGTAGAGACAGAAAAAATAAATTCCACTGCCATTGAACAGAAAAAAAAACACTATATTTTCTTCTAATATTTTAAGATTTAATTTTTATATAAAATCCTTAATAAATATGAAATTTTGGTATATGGGAAGAAGACTACATTTTTTTCTAAATAATTATCTCTTTTCTCAAATACTGTTTAAAAATTAATCATCTATCAATTATTTATGTATTATTTATCATACACCAAATATATATTTTTTAAATTTTCTTTATGATTCCATTTATCTGTCATTTCCAATTTATATCAAGCTATACTACCCATTTATCAATGAATTTTTACTACACCATTCTATATACTGCTGCTTTATGGGCAATGATATATAAACTTTTTTGTTTCTTTAGCTCATTTGAGAATTTGATGGACTGTTTAGATTCTCTACTTAGAGAAATGTACATATATGCATACACAAAATTGTTTTCATTCAATTTCCTACAATTACCCATCTCTGACATCCATATAAGGTGTCTTCATCTTTGCCAATATCGCGTGAATTTAACTCTAAGTATTTTTATTTTTTAGACTGTTATTTTGATTGAGTTCTCTTTTGCATTTCATTTTGTTATATTTGTTTGTTGATAACATATAAGAAAGCTGTTGACTTTGTTAATTCTTTTTATCTAGAATTCTTTTTTGAATTCTTTCAAATCTATTTGTTTCATAAAATTTTTATGTATTCTATATAGGCTTCCCTGGTGGCTCAGATGGTAAAGAATCTGCTGCAGTGCAGGAGACCCAGGTTCAATACCTGGTTGGGGAGGACCCCCTGGAGAGGGGAAAGGCCACCCACTCCAGTATTCTTGCCTGGAGAATTCCATGGATGAGGATACTGGTGGGCTATAAATCCATGGGGTCCCAAAGAGTCAGATATGACTGAGAGACAAACACTTTCACTAGACAATCAAACCATCTTCATTGAATATAATATGTCCTTCTCTTTCACAGCATTTAAATATGATATCTATCATGTCAGAATATTTACAATATACATCTTGGTTATAATATCTAGAACAAGGCTTCATAATAATAGATATAATATACTTCTATTTTACTTCTATGATTTTTTCCATTTTTTTAATGCATGAGTTAATAAGAATGCAACAAAACTTTCACCTGGTTACATATGCAAGATAAAAATCCTTTACTATGTTCAATTTCCTTCTGTTTTTCATAAGTTTTTCTTCTATTCCCAGTTTATTAAACATAAGTGACTTTTTAAAGTTTTACTGAGATATAATTCACTTACCATTAAATTCATCCTTTTAAAGTGTAAAATTTAGTGGATTTTAGTATGTGCTCAGTTTCTCAGTTGTGTCTGACTCTTTGTGGCCCCATGGACTATAGTCCACCAGGCTCCTCTGCCCATGGAATTTTCCAGGCAAGAATACTGGAGAGGGTTTCCATTTCCAATCCCAGGGAATCTTTCTAACCCAGGGATCAAACCCACATCTTCTGCATTGCAGGCGGATTCAGGATTCCCACCTGGGAAGCCTGGATTTTAGTATAGTCAGAAAATTATGCAACCGTTACCATTATCCAATTCCAAAACATTTTGTCACTCCAAAAGGAAATCATTTGCTTCGTTTGCTAATAGTCACTCCCCATTTCCTGCTTCCCCCAGGCCTCGGTAACCACTAACTTACTTTTAGTTTCTATAAATTTGCCACTTCTGGACATCTCATATAAACACTTTCTTAGTGAATTCTGCCTATTATTTCAACTCTTCATGTATGGATGTGAGAGTTGGACTATGAAGAAGGCTGAGTGCCGAAGAATTGATGCTTTTGAATTGTGGTGTTGGAGAAGACTCTTGAGAGTCCCTTGGACTGCAAGGAGATCCAACCAGTCCATTCTGAAGGAGATCAGCCCTGGGATCTCTTTGGAAGGAACGATGCTAAAGCTGAAACTTCAGTACTTTAGCCACCTCATGCAAAGAGTTGACTCATTGGAAAAGACTCTGATGCTGGGAGGGATTGGGGGCAGGAGGAAAAAGGGACGACAGAGGATGAGATAGCTGGATGGCATCACTGACTCCAAGGACGTGAGTCTGAGTGAACTCCGGGAGTTGGTGATGGACAGGGAGGCCTGGCATGCTGCGATTCATGGGGTTGCAAAGAGTCGGACACGACTGAGTGACTGAACTGAACTGAACTGAACTGAAAGATTTTTCTGAATCCTGATTCTACTCCAGATCATATTAGCTATTAATTTTGTACTTCCAGATAAATGTTGATCAATTTTACATGTATGCCTCTGCATCTTAAGTCATTAATAAATTTCACAGAACTGTGTCAATTACTTATGCAACATCTATGTAGACGTCTCCTGTTACTTTGTTATTAATATAAAAAGCTAAAAATTTACTCATCTTTAGAATCATCTTGTCTGCACATCTCAATTTTGCCTAAAAAAAACTGTTAGGTGATTAGGTTAAAACATAATACATTGTTTCTCCTGTACCAATCAAACTTTGCCAAATGCTGAACTTAGTTTTGGAAGCAAAGTTTATTCTAACTCACTACATACTACTCCTAATCAATGAACCTTGTTCTGTATGTGAATAAATTATCTATTTCATAATGAAAGCCAGACTCTTTTCTAGTAATAACTACAAACTTTAATGACCCATGATCTTCAGAACAAAACTTTTAAAAATCAAAGTGTCACAGCTTCTCCTTACTTTACATTCTATGACTTTTCCCTTTTCCATTATCTGAAAAATCACAGGCAATGTGGCAATTACTAAATCTCCACTTTAGTATCTGCTTTGTAAACTCCACAGCTTAGATAGATAAATGGTGAAAGGGGAAACAGCATAATCCACATCAATCTGCCAAGATGCTAGTGATTCTTGACCCACAGTTTATGAAATGTTCCACACTGAATGTTAACAGATAATTCAATATATCATTTCTCCCTGGAACATTTGATCACTATAAATCATAATGAAAGATGAAGAGTCATAGACTCTAACATACACAGCAGTAGCATAGAGAAGGGCCAAAGAATGGTCCCATAGAGCACTTCAGATTTTCATGCCCCTCCTCACCAACAAGGTCCGATACCTGCTTCTGGGGCTAGGCTGGACCTGCCACCAGTGTGATAAAGGTGGTAAGGCAGGTATGGATGCTGATCTGTCCACACAAGCTCCTTTCCTAGCCCAATTCTTCCCACCCCTTGGGCTGTCAACTGCAACCTCACTTTTGGGCAGACTTAACTTTCCACCAGAGTACAGCCTCAGTCTCAGAAGACATCCATCTTCTGGAATCAATCTCTTTCTAATTCCTTCTTGTAAAAGCACTTGACCTCACAGCCCACCAGAATTTTGGCCTTGTGCAGATGTGTGTATACATATATGTATACTGTAGAACCAAAACAAAATGGAGTCACTTATGTCGGAGACAAAACGGAGTTGGTTAATGTAGGCACATGAAAGAAAAATTAAATTTAACTTTACGTAACATTAGTTGCAGGAAATTGACAGCTCTTCTCAGAAATTAGCAGAGTACACCAGCCAATTCACAAATGCCAAGTGTGTTCACACTGTCTTTGGACTTAGTTGATCCTGACGCAGCTACCTTCACCCAAAAAAGGAAGAAGCCACCAGTTCTCAGCTGAAAAAGACAATAACTTCTGCATTTACTCCATAAAAATCCTTTAGTTCTTAGAAGTCACTTATATTCTTTTATTTTCTTCTGGCTTTTTCTAAATTTCCTTTGGAATATCAATGTCTTTGTTACTGGTTTCTAAGAACTCATTTATGACAAAGGACATTAACCATTCGTCATGCAATGCAAATGAAATATCATGTTTTATTGGCATCAATTTACTATGGTGGTCTGTATTTTGGTTATGTATTAAAATATAATTATGTAGTGATTAAAAAACAAAACAAAAAACTGCGATCAGTAAGCAACAGGAAACATTGCCGGTCGCCTTGAGTTTCCCGGTTTTGCAGGCCCTAAGCCTTGAAAATAAACTCATCTTTCTGCTTTGTTTTATTCAGTGTGCAGAATTTGGTTTGGGACACTACATACCTGTGCACACATAAGAGCCAGAAGTCCATACTGAATGACACAGCCCATGCCCTAAGAAAGAAATGACAGAAAACCTTCTTCAAAAAACGGGGAACGGAAAGTTTGTCTACACCCGGCCGCACTGTGTTGTCGTGGAGAGTTACTGAGTGTCACACTGAACTTTCGGGAGAAGTAGCAGGTATCGCGCCTGCACACAGCAGTAGCTCCTGCCGGCGGTGGCAGGTCCGCTGGCAGATGTGTAACAGAAGCAGTCTGTGCGGAGGCCCCTGCACCACACAGGGTGCAGGTGGAAATCGCCACCATTAGCAGCATCTTAGCCGACACCGCTGGGATCGAAGCCGAGATGGCTCAGACTAAAAGTACAAAACCACTGCTTAGAGCTGCTTAAGGCTCTCTCTGTTAAGCTTCACAGAAAACTCGTTTCTCCAAAAGGTGGTGGTGCTGGTGAGCCAGGTTTTGGTGTGGCCAAGAGAGGTGATGCTCCAATTGAGTTAGTGGGCTTTCTAAGTATGTGGAAGTCCAAACAGTTCAGTAGCTTGGCCAAAGTATATTCCGAGATGGCAGCTGGGATTCACTCTTCTGACCACTGTGTCATCAGACACAAAGGAACCAAGATCCAGCTCCTGGATCCCTCAGATATCATTGAAAGTGTCAAGGATGGGAAAGGTAGAGAGGCCATCAAGTCATTGCAGTGGCCCGAATGTTTCACTTCACCCTGATTGTTCTGGGTGCTCTGAAACCTTTGAGACATAAGAATATATGAGCTGGATGCCTTTGGCATTCGCTTGAACAGCAAACCCTTTAATATTGGCTTTCAGAAGACGGATAAAGGAAGCATTACTCTGAAGGCCACTTGCTGCCAGAGTGAGCTGGATGCTGAAACTGTAAAGAGCATTCTAGCTGAGTACAAAGTTCGTAATGCTGACGTGACCATAGCAATACCACAGGGAATTACTTCACTGATGAGGTGGAAAGAAGCAATTTATATCCTCTGTAACTATGTGTTAGTTAAAGAAGATTGATCAGATCTCCACTGAGATATTGTATATCATCTATAAGAAGTCTCACTGTACCCACCTCTGCCCATCACTGGGATTTTGATAAATTGTTGGAAAAGATCTGGTAGTATCTGAAATTTGTGAGGACTTAGATTAAACCCAAAGGCCAGTTCCCAGATTAAACATACCCAGTTCAATGTTACCTTACCCAGGACAACAATGAGGATTACTGCTGAAAATTAATGAAAATATTATCAAAGAATTTAAATATGTTCCAGTCTGTGGTTTCTCTGTGAAAGACACACATGAAAATGGTTAATGGTTGGGGAATAAGAATGTCATTCAGACATGTAAACCTTCTCTTTCCCCATCTTCCATGCCAACCACTACAGCCTTTCCCATGACTAAGAAGCCTACCCCAAACCCATTCTGGATTTGGATCAGGATTCATAGGAGGGAGATGGATGCACCCAAACTGGAACTTCATTTATTTTCATGTCATCTTGTACTTGGAACTGCATAAAGGGCCAGGTTTAAAAATATATATATTCATTAAGATTTATTTATTTATTATTTATCTATTTGACGATTTATAATTAAGATGGTCATAGGCTCATAAACATTTTTGAAATCTTGTTCAGGGCATGAGTATGCAAATCTGCAAATATGTAAACAAGGACACCTTAACTGAGGTGAGGCTAATGAATATTTAATGAATTCTTGAGCGATGTAACCTTTCAGTGATGGTGCGATCTCTGATTTTCATGCTTGCATATAAGACACATCAGTAATTACTTATTTAAACTTTCATCTGTCATCATTTAATTAGTGGAAATAAAGACAAACCTGAATATATTATACTATTGAAAAAATGACAAAATATTATAAATACCAAAGAGAAAAAAATTGTGAGAGCTCATTTAAGACCACTTCTGTTGTTTTATAAATATCTGTATTTACAGAGCTATATTAAGATAAATATCAGCTTTATGGCAACCCAGATATTTCCTGTTGACTTATGAATATGATTGATAAGAACTGCTACAAAACAGAAGAAAAGGTAGATCCTTAAAATATTCAATTTTGGAATGTGTCCATGACCTTTTGTGCCTTGTGCCAATGTGATGAATTATTCATAGAACACTGATAACAGTGTGACCCATAAGTCTTATACACAAGGAATCACTGAACTGGGAAATGGAAGATTGTAATTCTCATTTTGGCTCTGTCATTACCTTTTGACCTTAGCCAATTCATTCATTCATTTAACAAAATCTTAGGAAATTTCTCTCATGTGCTATGCACTATACCAAGGAATGGGATGTAGCAATTAACAAAATGTCCCCAAATTCATAAAACTTACAATACAGTCATTTAACTTCTATTCATTTACTTTCTAGTCAAGACACATAATTTTTTTTAGTCTCAAGTGTTTTTGTTTTTAAATGAAAGAATTGGGTATTTATAATATCCTATCCTGAGTCCTCATCAGTAAAACACATGTTTTCATATGTTCTTCATAGTAATTATAGGTTGTCCTGTTGCAAAGTTCTTATGTGACCTCTAGCAACTGTTTATTGAGCCAACTGGCATTCTGTTATATGTCAGATGCTATCAGAGTACTCACTAAACAATGCACATGTCCATTTCATCACCTTGAACTAAGAGCATTCCAACCAGTGTGAATGGGCTGTGGGAGTGGGAGATGACCGTAGTTCCCTCTAGCTTTAGGGTAGTCTGATAAGGATATGATAGGTTAGAGTACCTGGCTTGTGATCTCCTAAAGGAAACAACCTCATATATCTCCTTTATTGTATTGTATACATATTTCATTTTCTAGGTATACCATGATGTGAAAGAAATTGGGAAGTATTACTCTACCCAACCAATTTACAAAATAAAAATGCAAATATTACAAAGTATTAAAGAAAAAAGCAAATTATAAGAGCAGAAGAAAATTAGGAAATAGTTACTGTCAAGTTCTAAACATCTTTTAGAGCACCAAAACTAATTTAATATTATCTGCATAAAATTGGAACCAACAGATATTAGACTATTTCAGAGAATACAAAACTATACATGATTATGCCATCAAATCTAAAGTGAAGGAATAAGTAGCATCTTTTGTCAGAAGTCTCAAGCTATAAATTAATCACTTCAGTTTATGAAGTGATGTCCCCTTCCCCTTTTTATGATATGTTTATAAATAATCATTCTCTAAAAGGGTTATAAATAGCCTCTATGTTTGTAAAGTTGAAAAATATACATTACAAAATCTAAATTCCACTGATTACATCCCTTTCATCCTAAAGGATAATTATTTTTAAAGCTTTCTTATTCTGACTTAAATATAAATAAATAAAGTGGATCAGAGCCCTGATTTATTTAAGAACTCATGTTGATCCTACCTACCATCCCTCAAGTTGCTCAAATCTGTCCACCTGCATATTTACATAGCCACTATAAGTCTGTCTTTCATGTCTATCATCCAGTCCACCTCCCCATTGTTTCCAGAATGCTTCCCTGTACTCTTTAAAGTGTTTTGAAGGATCCACTTTGTCTATAGAAATGGCTTTCACTGAAGGATAAATATGCAAGCTACTATGCCCTTAAAACTGTTTTAGGGAGGGATTTGTATGTTTTTCAAGTAGATTTTATATAAGAATTAATGACACTGGTCAGCTGACTAAAGTCAAAGTTCTTTGATATGGCACCCAAAGTCCTTCTCGATATGCCCTCAGCATTTCTCTTTAGTCTTTTCTTTTACTATCCATATTGGAAATGGATAGTAAACTGTCTGTATGCATGCATGCTCAGTCACTTCAGTCCTGTCCGACTCTTTGTAACTCTATGGCCTATAGCTCACTAGGCTACTCTGTCCATGGAATTCTCCAGGAAGAATATTGGATTGAGTTGCCATGCCCTTCTGCAGGGGATCTTCCAGACCCAGGGATTGAACCCACGTCTCCTGCAGACGTGGAATCTTTACCCACTGAGCTACCTGGGAGGCCCAATGTGGTCTACGTGTGTGCTAAGTACATACCAAGTCACTTTAGTCGTGTCAGACTCTTTGTGACCCTATGGACTGAAGCCTCCCAGGCTCCTCTATCCATGGGATTCTCAGGCAAGAATACTGGAGTGGGTTGCCATTCCCTCCTCCAGGGGGCCTTCCTGACCCAGGGATCAAACCCGGGTCTCATGTCTCCTGCATTGGCAGGTAGGTTCTTTACCACTAGTGCCACCTGGGAAGCCCCAACACTGTTTACACTTCCCCCCAAATATTGGTGCATCAAATGCTGGTGTATTTAAACATTCCTTTCCTTTGCTTATGATATCCTCCACCTGCACTTGTCACATCCTTCAAGTACACTTTTCTGATCTACACAGATAAAGTTAATCACTCCACTCCCTCCATGGTTTACATCTGCTGCTCTTACAACACAGAGATAAAAGTGTGCTTCTGTCCACCTTATCTGCTAAATAGGATCTGTCTGAGTACAGACAGTGTGGATTGTGTCTTATTCAACCAGTGTAAGCCCAAGCATATTAAGTACACAGCAGTTATAAATTAAAGGAAAATCTTTCCTATGAGGTTTTTCATAATATTCATTGAACCTTTAGAAGCCATATTATAGTCGCTGCTGCTGTTGCTGCTAAATCGCTTCAGTCGTGTCCAACTCTGTGCGACCCCAGAGACGGCAGCCCACCAGGCTCTCCCGCCCCTGGGATTCTCCAGGCAAGAACACTGGAGTGGGCTGCCATCTCCTTCTCCAATGCATGAAAGTGAAAGTGAAGTTGCTCAGTCGTGTCCGACTCGTAGCAACCCCATGGACTGCAGCCTACCAGGCTCCTCCATCCATGGGATTTTCCAGGCAAGAGTACTGGAGTCGGGTGCCATTGCCTTCTCCAAAATTATAGCTGAGGAGCCTTGAAAGATAATATGATGTCAACCTTGAAAAAATATTTTCAACTCCTTACAAAATTAAAAACAGTTTAGTTCTGTGTAGTGAAGAAAAGGTTTGATGTTACAATGCCTATATTCAAAAGTCCTTATTCATTTCAATAATGACTATGAAATGGGCAGTGTGCCAGGTACTGAGATTGAAAGATGAATAAGAAAGGATCATTAGAACCTTCAGTTCAAAATTATATCCGATTATCCATACTAGTTTCTGGAAGGAAATGAATGTGAACTGGTATTTTTCAATATTTAATTACTATTATATCTTGCCTTTGTTTCACAAAATAGACTCACCCTGCAGTCACATGGCATGTGCTTTAAGATTCTGAGAAAAAGTATTTTAGACCTAAACTCTATACCTAGCTATAACAGAGAAGCCATCCTGAAAGGGAGTTCCCAGCAGTGCTAGTTTACATCATCTTTTTAAAAAGAAAGCAGTTTAAAGAGAGATTCTCATTCTCAATGTGTTCCAGGAAAAACAAGTGTCAGTATTTCTTCTGAATGCACTAACATGGGTCATATGCCACTTTCTGAATCAATCACTCTGGCCAAGAGAATAAAATGGTTAATGGGCCAGACTTAGGTTATATCTATGTGCCTGGAAAAAGAGTAGTAAGGGTAAGATGTCAATCACATCTGAACCAGATTGAGAGTGGGCTCTTCCAAATATAATCAACTCAGCGGTATAAAAAGAAAGAGAAAAAGATGCTGAAAATCAAACAACACAAGTCTGTTATAGAGTAAGAAGAGAGAAAACCTCAAAATCATATGAATGCATGCTCTGCCTTCAGCATTATTCCTCACTAAGAATGTGAAAATTGTTGTGGTTCCAGGCACAGTAGATAGGGAAAAGAATGTCTTGCTACAATTATAAAAACAGGTGTGACCTCACCAACTTCAGGGAAATGCCTGGAAACTCCCAGGCATCCATGAGCCACATGTTGAAAGCCACTGCTATGGATAATGCTTCTTAAATGTTGATGTCTTACATTAATCTCTTGGGAATCCTGTGTAGATTGTGATTTGGTTGGTCTTGGATAGAACCTAAGATTCTTCATTTCTAACAAGCTTCCAGGCAATGTTAATGCTGCTGGTCCATGAATCATTTTTTGAGTAGCAAAATTTAAGCGATAAGCACATAATCAATTCTCTTGAATCCAGAGTCAGAGAGTTCATGACTGGTTTACCCTGTTGTTGTTCTCTGTATTCTATTATTCTCTTTCTCTACACTGCCATCACAATGTCAATTTTGTTTTAAGACTGACTTCACTCTTTAATTATGGGATGTCTTGTAAGAAACATCTGAGCTTTATACTTCACTCATTGATGTCCAGCTGGTAAAAGCACTTCCAACCCAAAGACTTCAGTGCATGCTTCTGAACCTCTTAAACTAATTTCTGTAGGCAGAAAAATGCCATGTGTGATTGGCTCAGAGCTTGATTGGCTCAGAGCTGGGATCTATGAGTCATTCACTGTGTTGGGGGTAGATGATTTATTCTAATTAATTGAAAAGCTAAATGGTGAGGTATAACATTGACCAACAAATTTTAATTAAATTAGCATAAAAAAATAAAAGGGTGAATTTTATGATATAAACATTGCTTTGCTTCAGTCACTCAGTCATGTCCAACTCTTTGCAACCCCTTGGACTGCAGCACACCAGGCCTCCCTGACCATCTCCAGCTCCTGAAGCCTGTTCAAATTCATGTCCATCGAGTGGTGATGCCATCCAACCATCTCATCCTCTGTCATCTCCTTCTCTTCCCACCTTCAATCTTTCCCAGCATCAGGGTCTTTTCAAATAAGTTAGTTCTTCACATCAAGTGGCCAAAGTATTGGAGTTTCAGCTTCAGCATCAGTCCTTCCAATGAATAATCAGGATTGGTTTCTTTTAGGATTGACTGGTTTGCTCTCTTTACTGTCTGAGGGACTCTCAAGAGTTTTCTCCAATACCGCAATTCAAAAGCATCAATTCTTCGGTGCTCACCTTTCTTTACACTTCAACTCTCACATCCATACATGACTACTGGAAAAACCATAGCTTTTACTAGACGGACCTTTGTTGGCAAAGTAATGCCTCTGCTTTTTAATATGCTGTCTAGGTTGGTCATAACTTTTCTTCCAAGGAGGGAATATGAAAAATAAATGTGGAAATTACAACACCAAAAAAGAAGGAATAGGAAGAATGAAAAAAATGACAGTGTTAAATAAATAGATAATAATTAATTTCTATTAATAATTAAAGTGCTGGAAATGGAGCAATGATTAAAATAATGGAGTCAGAACTTTTTCTAATGTTTAAGAACAGAGGGGTCTCCCACAGGCAGATTCTTTACCATCTGAGCCACAAAGGAAGCCCTAAAATAGAACAGTCAATCAAAAAATCAACAAAAGAGGGGAAATAACAAAAAACAAAAAGAGATGAGTGAGATTTACTTATTATAACCACAGACTTTTACATTATATTAAAATATTTTACATGACAGAAACTTTGAAATATGAAGCAACAGGAAACATGAAAAGAATAAAATGAAAATGTATGGCCAGTGTCATTGTTATGAACATATATTTGTAGACACACATATAGTCATGAACATGTAGATGTGCAAATATATATAGTTATAAAATATATGTGTAAAATGTTTCAGAAATGAGACATAAGCACAAAGTAATAAGTGGGTTGAAGCTGCAGGGATTCTGGATACCCAAGCTAAAGCAGAAGGTGAGAATAGGACACTGAATTCCCATGGGACTACAAGAAAAATGAAATGTTCCACAATATCAGGTAGCCAGAATTAACAAAAAGATGAGGGGAAAGCCTGCTGGAACTTGAGTCTGAACCTTTAAAAGATGTCACAGACTCTTTTACAAAGAGCCATAGGGTAAATATCTTCAGCTTTGTGGGTCTTCTGTTTTTGAACAAGTCTTTAAAAATATAAAAATATATTTTTAGCTCAAAAGCCATGCAAAACTGAAAGTGACCTGCCAGCAGTAGTTTCTGATCCTGTTTTATAAGAAGTTGTGAGCATAGATGAGGTGAGAGGATGGAGATGCAGCCATCTGACCAGATACTAAGCCAAGTTGCCCTTGTCCTGGAGGATAAATCTGCAATAATCACAGTATCTCTGTCACACCACTTCTAATTTCCCATCTCTCCTCTCCTCCTTTTCCTCATCCTTTCACCCCTTCTCCCCTTCTTTCAAGAGGTTCCCAATTTTCCTTTGGCTAAAAAAACCCAATTAAAATTATTTGCCTTCTAAAATTTAATATTAAGCAAAACTTTAAAAATAAAAAAAAAAATTACTTGCTGTCTCAGACTCCCTTGGTGTGCAAATAATCACATACATATCAGTGGCCAAGAAGGTAAAAGCAAAGTACTTAATGGAATTTCCAGAAATTTTAGAAGGTATAATTATAGCTGACATTCTACACAAGCATTTGCTTTTTTCACTTCCCTTTCATCCTCGATATCACAAATGCATGTGGGTACAAGAGCCCTCTGGAGTGTTTGAGGAGGAAAATCACAAGGTAACAACAGGGAAACAGATTTGAAAGAAGCTTATACATCTATGATATCATGGATAGCTTATATCCTTTGTGAGAAAAAAAAAAAAGATCTTTATTTGATGAAACCATTGCAGCTGTTATGATCCATTGATGTTTTCTCTACCACTGACTCCATTACAGAACCAAAAGCAATAATAACTGATGCACGATTGCAGTGTCATAAAGAGGACTGAAACATTCTTATGAGACATAAGTAGGCTCTAGTCTGAAGCAAAGATCCAGTAAAAGTAATAACAATTGTCTAAATCCTCCAAAGGAAAAGTGCAATTAAAAGAGAGGAAAGGGAATGAGAAGGACGTGTAGGTAGAGAAAGGAAGGAAATGAGAGAAAAGGTTCAAAATACAATCAAATATATCAGCGTGCAAAGCTTAAAATGCTCATGAAGAAAGCCAGCTGTCAGAATAAAAATCAGAACATGAATTTACTATATATTTTATTAGAAAAAACAGATAATAACTTTAAAAATAACAATGTTAGCTATTCACAAACATAAAGACCTAATATCCATGAAATGCAAATACAACTTTTGAAATGAGAAAAAATGAAAATGATACAAACAGGTTACAAAATGACATGTGTAGAATGGTGACAAAATTGTGAAAACACACAAGGTGTTATATTCATTGTGAATAAGTACATGCAAAGTAATGGTATGAATTATGTAAAGGTTTGATGAATAAATTCAAGTGAGTTGCTATTTCTGAGAGAAGGGGAGGAAGGAAAATGTTGTTGACAAGTTGAAAAATGGTCTGCAGGAGGTTTCAGTAGCATGTTATGTATTATTTTATTTAAAATTTTTTAAGTTAAGAATAGAAGAATGATGGGATTTCTCTTTTTTTTTCAACCCACCTCCTAGAATAATGAAAATAAAAACAAAAATAAACAAATGGGACCTAATGAACTTAAAAGCTTTGACATGGCAAAGGAAACCATAAATGATATAAGAAGATAACCCTCAGAATGGGAGAACACATTTGCAAATGAAGCAACTGACAAGGTATTTATCTCCAAAAGATAGTGCAAACAACTCATGCAGCTCTCTCTCTCTCTCTCTCTATATATATATATATATATACACATATATATATAATTAAAAAAATAGAAGGCCTAAATAGACATTTCTCCAAAGAAGACATACAGATGGCCAACAAACACATGGAAACATGCTCAACATCACTAATTATTAGAAAAATGCAAATCAAAACTGCAATGAGATATCACCTCTCACTGGTCAGAATGGCCATCACCAAAAAATCCGCAAACAATAAGTACTGGAGATGGTATGGAGAAAAGGGAAGCCTTTTACATTGGTGGGGATGTAAATTGATACAACCACTAAGGAGAACCATATGGACGGTCCTTAAAAAAATAAAAATAGAACTATACATATGACCCAGAAATCCCACTCCTGATCATGTACTTAGACAAAACCAGGTTCAAAAAGATCCATGAACCCTAATGTTCATTGCTGCACTATTTACAATAGCTAGGACATGGAAACAAATGTCCATCAACAGAGGAATGGATAAAGATGTGATACATATATACAATGGCCTTTTATTCTGGCTGTGTGGTAAGGAATCGGCCTGCCAGTGCAGGAGACACAGGTTCAATCTCTGGAACAGGAAGATCCCCTGGATAAGGAAATGGCAACCCACTCCAGTATTCTTGCCTGAGAAATCCCATTGTCAAAGGAGCCTGGGCTACAGTCCATGGGGTCACAAAAGAGTCAGACATGACTTAGCACCTAAAAAATAACAAAAACAACGTATATATAGTGGAATATTACTCAGCCATAAAAAGGAAAGAAATTTGCAGAGACTTGGAGAGTCCTAGAGGAGAAGGCAATGGCACCCCACTCCAGAACTCTTGCCTGGAAAATCCATGGACGGAGGAGCCTGGTAGGCTGCAGTCCATGGGGTTGCCAAGAGTCGGACACGACTGAGCGACTTCACTTTCACTTTTTACTTTCATGCGTTGGAGAAGGAAATGGCAACCCACTCCAGTGTTCTTGCCTGGAGAATCCCAGGGACAGTGGAGCCTGGTGGGCTGCCATCTATGGGGTCGCACAGAGTCGGACATGACTGAAGCGACTTAGCAGCAGGAGAGACCTAGAGACTGCCATACAGAGTGAAGTAAGTCAGAAAGAGAAAAACAAATATATAATATCACTTATATATAGAATCTAGAAAAATGATAGGTATGAACTTATTTGCAAAGCAGAAGTAGAGAATGGACATATGAGTATAGGGGGAAGGGGAGGAATGAATTGAGAGAATGCTATTGACATATATACACTACTATGTATAATAATTCATGCTGAATCAAATCAAATTTTTAGAGCCAGCTGCCAAAGAAAATGTAAGACAAAAAAGAACAAGTTAAATTAATTCCAAAGAAGCAAACAAAAATCCAAAATCCAGTTGATAAAAGCAACTGATTTAGTTTTTACAACGAAGCAGTAGTATAAAGGGAGAAAAAGGAAAGGGGAGTTGGGAGAAGTATAGCACTGGGAAGAACTGATCTAGATTTTTCAAGAGTCTTAAGAAACATTAATTTGACATATTGATGTTAACTAAAACAATAGTAAAAAGACATTCTAATGAGTCATGGAGAGTTGAATATGGATAGTAGTAGCAATAACAAAGGTTAGATAAGGCAGTGTCATAAAATCTTGATAACTGGGTGGTGGATATATAGGATTCAGTTTGTTATTTTCAGTACATTCTTGTATTGAGTTTTAAATAAAATATATCTTAATATAGTACTTTCCTAAAATATCAATACATGTTAGAAAATATAATAAAATGGTCTAGGTTTTTAGCAAAAACTATTAATAGTAAATGGAGAAGGCAATGGCACCCCACTCCAGTACTCTTGCCTGGAAAATCCCATGGATGGAGGAGCCTGGTGGGCTGCAGTCCATGGGGTCGCTAGGAGTCGGACACGACTGAGCGACTTCACTTTCATTTTTTGCTTTCATGCACTGGAGAAGGAAATGGCAACCCACTCCAGTGTTCTTGCCTGGAGAATCCCAGGGATGGGGGAGCCTTGTGGGCTGCCATCTATGGGGTCGTACAGAGTCGAACACGACTGAAGTGACTCAGCAGCAGCAGCATTAATAGTAAATATCTAGGAATAATTGCAAAGTATACATAATAAATTTTTTTAATTTTATTAAAATTTTTAAATGTCTAAAACAAAACTTGAATAAAGAGTTTCATGTTCCTAGCTACAAAAGTAGGATATTATAAAGATGTTGATTCTTTCTATAATAATGCCATTCCTATAAATATCCCAAAGGACTTTGTATCAAATAACAAAAATGATAGAAGGTTTTTCTGAAAGGATAATATAATGGAAGGATGATATAATTCTTCCACTATAATAATATAGTGGAAGAATATAATAAAGTAATATAAATGGAAGAAAAAAGATAATTTTGAAAATCACATCAGATGCTAACAATCTTAAACTTCCAGATATTATAAAATTTAGTAAATAGACTGCAGAGACCCCATGGACTGTAGCCTACCAGGCTTCTCCGTCAACCAGATTTTCCAGGCAAGGGTACTGGAGTGGGCTGCCTTTTCCTTCTCCAGGAGATCTTCCCGACCCAGGGATTGAACCCAGGTCTCCCGCATTGTAGGCAGACGCTTTTACCGTCTGAGCCACCAGAGAAGCCTCCAGATATTATAAAATTTAGTAACTAGACTGCAGAGGGCACACATATAGAGAAACATTAATATAATCAGATAGAAAGTACAGAAACAGATTTCCTTAGCATTTTTTTTAAGTGGCATTTTTAACTCTCAGTATAAACAACTCTTTTTGTAACAGCTGGTCAAATTCTTAAGAAATGATTAAGTTAAATCCCTTTCTTACTCTATTTCAGTTCAGTTCAGTCGCTCAGTTGTGTCCGACTCTTTGTGACCCCATGAATTGCAGCACGCCAGGCCTCCCTGTCCATCACCATCTCCCGGAGTTCACTCAAACTCACGTCCATCGAGTCGGTGATGCCATCCAGCCATATAATCCTCTGTCGTCCCCTTCTCTTCCTGCCCCCAATCCCTCCCAGCATCAGAGTCTTTTCCAATGAGTCAACTCTTCGCATCAGGTGGCCAAAATACTGGAGTTTCAGCTTTAGCATCATTCCTTCCAAAGAACACCCAAGGCTGATCTCCTTTAGAATGGACTGGTTGGATCTGCTTGCAGTCTAAGGGACTCTCAAGAGTCTTCTCCAACACCACAGTTCAAAAGCATCAATTCTTCGGCACTCAGCTTTCTTCACAGTCCAACTCTCGCATCCATACATGACCACTGGAAAAACCATAGCCTTGAGTAGACGGACCTTTGTTGGCAAAGTAATGTCTCTGCTTTTGAATATGCTATCTAGGTTGGTCATAACTTTCCTTCCAAGGAGTAAGCGTCTTTTAATTTCATGGCTGCAGTCACCATCTGCAGTGATTTTGGAGCCCTCAAAAATAAAGCCTGACACTGTTTCCACTGTTTCCCCATCTATTTCCCATGAAGTGATGGGACCAGATGCCATGATCTTAGTTTTATGAATGTTGAACTTTAAGCCAACTTTTTCACTCTCCTCTTTCACTTTCATCAAGAGGCTTTTTAGAGAAGCAAATGCCAAACACTTTCCAGTAAATTAAAAAAATACCCTCAAAATCTAAACATTGCAAACAGAGGAAATTTAATACAGAGAATTAGTTTTTCCTGTGCTGAAAATCTATAAAGGTGCTACAAAATGTATCAACAGCAGAAAGCTTTCATTACTCCTTTGTGATTGAAGGACAGAGTGTAGTAGCAATATTACCAGGGCCCAGGATCAAAGATAAAGGAGGAAAACACTGGGAAAATATTGTTGTGTTAACTAAAATAACAATTTTAAACAAAAATTATAAAAATAATTTGAGCCATAAAAAAGGGGGTAAATGTGTGCAACATACATAATGTATTTAATATATAAATAACTTTAAAGATAATTTGCAAAAGAAGAAATGTAAATAACATTTTTATTGTTCAGCTTTATGTACTAGAAATTAAATACTGCAAGTAAATCTAAGATAAGTCTGTATTAGCTCAATAAATATCTAACTTATTTAAAAATCAATAAGCCAAAAAAAAAAGAATGTATATCATATGCTACTTTTGCAATAGTAAATGTAGTTTTAGTTTTAAGGTTATATATATATATATATATATATATATATATATATATATATATTTACTCCTAGCTGAATACTGAATGGGGAAAACTGCAAGCCCATTTTGCAAGTATTAGAACATTTGTGGAAATAGCAACTAACGTATAAAAATAGTTGGAGTTGTTGTATAAACAAATGAATGGACTGGGGGGATATCTTTACTAAGAGAAAGAGAATATGAAATAAAATTATAATTCTAAGAATTGGATAAAATTATTTTGAAGAATTTTCAGCTTAGTTGGAATTCTTGCCACATAAAAGTGCTAAATCTATGCTTGTTGTGGAAGGCAAACATGTTATGTTGTTTTTTTAAACAAAACTGTACCAGTCAGAGTTCTTCATTGTAAACAAGAGCGTTGAGTTCTGGCCAACCAAAAGAGAGGAGGAATTTGTAAAAGGACTTAGAGATAGTCCCCAGAATCTGTTGGTATGTAGATAAGCAAGCTTGGAAAATAAGTAAAATCATGAGAGATCAAGGAACACAGTAACTGATTTCTTACTGCCTTTCTGTGGATCATTGCTATGAGTGAACATTCAGCGCTGTTCCATTGGCCTCACAAGTACCCAGTCATCAATGCAAGAATGAATACTCATGGTGTAACCTTCTTTGCCTCATAATCTCAAAATTAAATATCTTTAGCTATGGCCCTAATACAGGCTTCCCAGGTGGTGCTAGTGGTAAAGAACCTCCTGCCAATGCAGGAGACATAAGAGAGGCAGTTTCAATCCTTGGGTTGGGAAGATCCCCTGATGGAGGGCATGACAATCCACTCCAGTATTCTTGCCTGGAGAATCCCATGGACAGAGGAGCCTGGAGGGCTACAGTCCATAGGGTCACAAAGAATCAAACACTGAAATGACTTAGCACTCATGCACCTGTTTACTGGGTCATATGGGCTAAGAAGTAGAGTTTCTTAGCCCTTATGTACACTTCTCTTGATCCTTACGCACACTTCTCTTGGTCTTTTCAAATCACCTGGTAGATAACTTAGATGAACACATACACACACACACACACACACACACACACATATGGTGTGCCAGAATCCTATTAACCTATTTCCACTTTACTTTTACCTTGAGTTGAGGTTGTACTGTGTTCAGTGTGCCCAACTCTTTGCAACTCCATGGACTGTAGCCCATCAGGGCTCCTCTGCCCATGGAATTTTCCAGGCAAGAATACTGGAGTGGGTTGCCATTTTCTTCTTCAGAGGATCTTCTCAACCCAGGGATCAAACCTGTGTCTCCAGCATCTTCTGCATTGGCATGCAGGTTCTTTACCACTGCACCACCTAGGAAGCCTTTATTTTTATCTACTTGCACTTATGTATACATATACTTCTGTGTGCACTAGTTGACTTATCTGCTTGCCAAAATTCCATTATATTTGTTCTAATACCTTTTGTGTATGTTGTCCATCAATCTAAAATTGCTTAAGTTAACCTACTACTATACAAACTAGTGAAATATGAATGTGAAGAGTAAGTTGATTCTTTAAAAACTAAGTTGAATATATTGACATACTCAGTAAAATTAGTCTTCAAAATTATTATCATGTAGGCATGAGACAACAGTAAAATGTTGGGAAAATCTATATGTCTATAAAGATCAAGGCACTTAAATATTTTTGCAAGTGCTTTGAAGTTTTCAGCCAGTTTAAGAGGTTTAACTTGAATGAGGTTATTTTGAAAAGTACAATAGTAATCTAAGCAGGGGAAAAAAAAAAACAACCCTTTCTCTATATAGCTTTTGTCCTATATAAAAACCACTGATAACTGTACTTTTTATACTTATTTATAGAGTTTTTTCCTTTCAGAATTACATAAAGCTGTACTCTGTCATCAAAATAACAAGTGATCTAGCAAGCATTGTTCCTCTCTTAAAGTAAGTGATACATGATGAAGCAACTTTCCCTGTGGAGAGGACATCCATCCTGATAACTGGGCCCCCAGAAACTCCACTGAGCTTGCAGAAGCATATTTTCATGGGATTTATTGCCTATCCTTTGTTATGTACTTGTCCTACATGGGCATTGAAGGCACAAACAATATCTGGCTTTTCATGTCTTGTGAGTGAGCCATCAGTGGGCCCAGCTGGTAACCCATGGGATGATGACATAATGAAGATTCCTACAGGCTTTGGCTCTATTTGGCATGAATCCCTGAGATAACACTGAATTTCTATTACTGCCCCTGCTTAGTGTAATCAAACTTCTCCTGCATTTTTCAAGTATTAATATGTTGAGAAAGACAAAACATTATTTCCAAGCTTAATTCCTAGTAAACGTTTACGAGAGGTGGTAATACTTTCTTCAATAAGGATTTGAATAAGCAGTTTGACAATTTGATAAGTAATTAACTACATTTATGATAATCCATTAACATGGGCTTCCCTGATAGTTAAGTTAGTGAAGAATCTGCCTGCAATGCAAGAGACCCAGGTTGGATTCCTGGGTCCGGAAGATCTGCTGAAAAAGGGATAGGCTACCCATTGCAATATTCTTGGGCTTCCCTTGTGGCTTAACTGGTAAAAGAATCCCCCTGTGATGTGGGAGACCTGGTTTCAATCCCTGGGTTGGGAAGATCCCCTGGAAAAGGAAAAGACTACCCACGCCAGTATTCTGTCCTGGAGAATTCCATGGACTGTATAGTCAATAGGGTCCAAAGAGTCAGACACAATGGAGCGGCTTTCACATGATAATCCATTAACATTCTTCAAAATGTACCCATCTCCTGCATTTGCCAAGCCAGATGGTGAAATAAGGATATAATAAGAATTGCCAAAATTGCAACTTTCAAATGATTGATACTTGTTGATGTTTAGTTGCTCAGTCACGTCTGACTCTGTGAGTCCATGGACCACAGCACACCAGGCTTCCCTGTCCTTTACCATCTCCCGGAGTATACTCAAACTCATGTCCATTGAGTTGTGAGGCCATCCAACCATCTCATTCTCTGTTGTCCCCTTCTCTTCCTGCTCTCAATCTTTCCCAGCATCAGGGTCTTTTCTAATGAGTCAGCTCTTTGCATGCATCAGGTGGCCAATGTATTGGAGTTTCAGCTTCAGCATCAGTCCTTCCAATGAATATTCAGGGTTGATTTCCTTCAGGATTGACTAGTTTGATCTTGGACTCTTTGCAGTCCAAGAGACTCAAAAAGTCTTCTCCAGCACCACAGTTTGAAAGTATCAAATTGGACCTTCTTTATGGTCCAACACTCACATGCATACATAACTATTGGAAAAACCATAGCTTTGACTATACAGACCTTTGTTGGCAAAGTAATGTCTCTGCTTTTTAATGTGCTGTCTAGGTTGGTCATAGCTTTTCTTCTAAGGAGCAAGTGTCTTTTAATTTCATGGCTGTAGGCACAATCTGCAGTGATTTTGGAGCCCAAGAAAATAAATTCTGTCACAGTTTCTATTGTTTCCTCATCTATTTGCCATGAAGCTATGGAAGTGGATGCTGTGATCATAGTTTTTTGCCATGATCTTAGGAGTATCAATGCCATGATCTTAGCAGTATCAAGTCAATGATTGATAATACTTCTGATATATTGCTTTTGCAAAGAAAAACTCTAGGATCTTCCCTTGCTCCACACCGTCCCTACATTGTGAAGTTAGGGAACCAAAGTGAGGAGTTTGTCAGTTGCTGGGTGTACCTGGTATAGCCTTCCAGATTCATTTTCCATCCTTTCCCACCGTCTTCACCATCCCAGGAGACTGACCTGTATGAATTACACCATGGACTTCTGAAGTCCTCTGATATATGGTTGGTTTTAGCCAATAATAATTCTTTGCAAGGGAGTGAAGTCAGAGTATTTCTTTTCCTGGTTTCTTCTCTTTGAGTTCAAGTCACGCTAGCTACATTTCTTGATAGAAAGCTGCTGTTCTCAAGGCAGCCATGTCTGAACTCCAACTTCCCTTCAGGTTTTGATGACTTCTCCCTTCCCTTATACCTTTGGCTCTAGGGATGGTAATAACCACACTGTTTCTAGCCCTAGTTTCCCTCACTGTCCTATGTGGCATTTCTCCCTCCTTCCTATGCCTTTGAAATTAGCCCCTTTGTTTTAAAAAACAACCTAAAAAATAAATTAAAATGTCAAAAAGTATCCTAATTTGAATGTTCTGCTTGCCCTTGAGACTCAGATTGAAAAATCAGTGCATGTATCACCCAGTTCCCACCGAAAAAGCACAAAAATGGGCCTGGGTTCTACTAGGTTTCATATATATTTGGACTAAGATCCAATACTCACAGTCTTCTAATGGAATATTTCTGCTGCTCATTTGGGATAAAATCAAGTGTCCAAAGCCATCAAGAATTCTGGGTATGTATTTTTCCTCACCATACGTTTCCCCATCATTTGCCTGGAAATGGCCACAGGTCCCCCCGTGGATGGCTAAGAAGGAAATTCATCGACATATTTGTTATTATTGCAACATCCCCTTTATTAGAGGAGCTGTCTATGTATTTCAGTCATGATTCCATCTTTAATTAGCTATCACCAATAGCTGGTAAGTTAGGTAACCCTAATTGCCACATGGGTGCTACCTTCTTTTAAGCCATCTATACTTCTTTTGCCTCTGTTGGTTAACAGTCTCTCTGTCCTCCACATCTTGTGGACTGAACTTCTCATAGAAATTAGGAAGTCCTTGTCATCTGCAGTGTCTCTCATGGAGACAAAAATCTCTCATCATATTGATTTTTGCTTCACTCTTTTCTCCAGCACAAAGGGAGGCCTGGCGTGCTGTGATTCATGGGGTCGCAAAGAGTCAAATACAACTGAGCAACTGAACTGAACTGAACCCATGGTAGCTTGGATGTTTTGCAGGTTGATATTTTTATTTCTATCAAGAAGTAATCCATGAGTATCCCCACCTTAGGGAAAACAATTACTAAGTCATTTCTGAAAGACGTTGGCAGTCTACTCACCACTTAATTGTCATGGCCTAGGTGATGGCACCCCACTCCAGTACTCTTGCCTGGAAAATCCCATGGATGGAGGAGCCTGGTGGGCTGCAGTCTATGGGTTCGCGAAGAATCAGACACGACTGAGCGACTTCACTTTCACTTTTCACTTTCATGCATTGGAGAAGGAAATGGCAACCCACTCCAGTGTTCTTGCCTGGAGAATCCCAGGGACGGGGGAGTGTGGTCAGCTGCTGTCTATGAGGTCGCACAGAGTCGGACACAACTAAAGTGACTTAGCAGCAGCAGCAGCAGAGGAAGAAAATGCTACGTCATTTTTCTTTAGAGATATACTTAGCGGGCAATTTACACCTAGTAAATCTGCTACAATTTTGGATTAGTTTCATTAGTCATGTTAATATGTTTTACTGATGAACTTTCATACAGAATTCAAGGGAAAATAAAGAATACAAAGACTGCCACTATGTTTGCAACTTGAGTAAGTTTGTAATGTTGGGAAAAGGATTGTGGGAATCATTTTTTTGTTTGTTTTATATATGAAATTTCAGGTTCCTATTAGATGTCTAAATTGCAGATAAACTATATGATCTGAAGTTCAGGAATGTTCAAAGATGCAAGTTTGAGGGTCAACTGAACGTAAACAGTTATAAAGAGCCTTAGGACTGGATGAAATTATTTGCGAAAGAAGGGTAAGGAAAAAGAGGAAAAGGGCAACTCTCTAATCTATGAGGTAGACAAATTCTGAGACATTTCGGATAAGAGAAGGAACCAGAAATGTAAGATGAGAAGGAGCAGTCACTGAAAAAGTGTAGTAGCAGGGAAGTGAAGAAAATAAAGTGTCCCAGAAAGACAGTAATGATTAATTGTGTCTAATGCTGCAGAGAATGTAGTAAGATGAAGACAGAAGACTTACCAAGAGGCTACCAATGTGCAAGGACTATTTCACTGGAAATATCAGATGGTAGCTCATCTAGAGTCTCTGAAGTGAGAATGGAAAAGTGAAACTTTGCAGACAGCAAAGAAGCTTCCTTAATAAGTCTTGTTGACAAAGATTCAAAAAAGTATTGTGAAATATAAGTTTTGCAGTCAAAAAAAGAGTAAGTTTTTGTTTTAAGGTTGTATATGCTAAAACATATCACAAGAGAAGACTCTACACATGGACATCACCAGATGGTCAATACCAAAATCAGATTGATTAAACTCTTTACAGTCAGCAAAAGAGACAGGGAGCTGACTGTGGCTCAGATCATGAAATCCTTATTGGAAAATTCAGAAATAAATTGAAGAAAGTAGGGAAAATCACTAGACCATTCAGGTATGACCTAAATCAAATTCTTTACAACTATACAGTGGAAGTGACAAATAGATTCAAGGGGTTAGATCTGATAGACAGAGTGCCTGAAGAACTATGGACAGAAGTTTGTGACATTGTACAGGAAGTAGTGATCAAGATCATCCCCAAGAAAAAGAAATGAAAAAAGACAAAATGGTTGTCTGAGGAGTCCTTATAAACAGCTATGAAAAGAAGTAAAAGGCAAAGGAGAAAAGGAAAGCTGTACCATTTGAATGCAGAGTTCCAAAGAATAACAAGGAGAGATGAGAAAGCCTTCCTCAGTGATCAATGCAAAGAAATAGAGGAAAACAATAGAATGGGGAAAACTAGAGATTTCTTCAAGAACATTAGAGATACAAAGGGAACTTTTCATGCAAAAATGGACACAATAAAGGTCCATACATAACAGAAGCAGAAGATATTAAGGAGGGTGGCAAGAATACACAGAAGAGGTACGCAAAAAAAAGATCATGACCCAGATAATCACGATGGTGTGATGACTGACCTAGAGCCAGACATCCTGGAGTGCAAAGTCAAGTGGGCCTTAGGAAACATCACTATGAACAAAGCTAGTGGAGGTGATGGAATTCCAGTTAAACTATTTCAAATCCCAAAAGATGATGCTGTGAAAGTGCTGTACTCAATATGCCAGCAAATTTGGAAAACTCAGCAGTGGCCACAGAACTGGAAAAGATCAGTTTTCATTCCAATCCCAAAGAAAGGCAATGCCAAAGAATGCTCAAGCTACTGCACAATTGCACTCATCTCACACGCTAGTAAAGTAATGCTCAAAATTCTCCAAGCCAGGCTTCAACAGTACATGAACCGTGAACTTCCAGATGTTCAAGCTGGTTTTAGAAAAGGCAGAGGAACCAGAGATCAAATTGCCAACATCCATTGGATCATCAATAAAAGCAAGAGAGTTCCAGAAAAACATCTACGAAGATCATATAAAATACTCTTTCCTATAAATTCATATAGTCAGTTCTTTCACACAAAACAATTTTGTTGATTTTTGCTGAAGTGTTCTGTCCATGGCTAACTTATGGTTGCAACTGAACAAATGTAGCTAAATGTTAATGTTGGCTGATTTTCATTTCTGTTAACAAGGAAGATGAAAGGGAAACACTGACGATCTATATATGAATATTACTTGGTCAATGACATGAGGGACTTCTTTGTTGAATCATATAATAATTTTTTTAAATTGGAAGAATACTTACTTAATTTTTCAATATTTTCAATATAACAGCAACATACAAGACACTATTTAAATTTCATCTGTTTTATTAACATTTTTCTGTTGTTTGCTTAAGTTTAGATAGCCAGTAAAACAGTGTATCAAGTTCTGCAGGCATGAGTGTGATCAGTCTCTAAGTCATGTCGGACCCTTTGCAATCCCATGGACTGTAGCCTGCCAGGCTCCTTTGTCCATGGGAGTTCCCAGGCAGGAATATTGGAGTGGGTTTCCATTTCCTTCTCCAGGGGAATCGTCCCCACCCAGGGATTGAACACATGTCTCCTTCATCACAGGCAGATTATTTACCACTGAGCCACCTGGGAAGCCAAGTTCTGGCTTCAACATTACATCACTAAATACTGAGTTGACAAGTGGATAGTAGCATTTCATGATATGATTTTTTCCATGATTTAGACACAATAGGTATAAATAAATTCAAGATAATAGTAAAATGCAGTCAATTAAGAAGTGATGAGTTTTGAATATTTACTACCAGTAGTCTTGCCTGGATAATCCCATGGACAGAGGAGCCTGGTGGGCTACAGTCCATGGGCTCACAAAGAGCTGGACATGACTGAGTGACTAAAACCATTGTTTCAAATCTAATGCATTTAATTATAAGTTTATATAATAATGTCTGTAGGCTTTACACTAACATCTAGATTTAACAACCAGCTCACAAAATTCCTGGAAGTTTAGCTTTTACATGCTTGTTCAAACCAGGTCTTTTACTCATAGGGGTCAAATGACACAGTGCTTCACAGGCTATTCTAACAATGTTTGATGCCAAGCTAAGTGCAAAGGCAAGCCATTATGTGTTTAAACATTTAAAAGTGGAATAGTAGGAAAAATTAGACTCAGAGGAATATAGCTAGTTTATTTAATAAAATCTTGTTGGTTGCTTAATACTTCATCAAAATAGGAGAATTTAGAACCATGGTTTGATGGCATTAGGGAAGAGTTACATTGGAATGTGCCACAAAGATTGGAATTAAATGATTTTTAAACATCCCTTCCAGTTTAGTTATTCTGTAATTCTCCATGACTACACCAACTGTTGGGAATATGAAAATATAGGGCCCACAGCTGATCTTGGATCTTGGATAACTGATGCTTCAAGCCCAGTAGGTTTCAACAGAAAGCATGCTGATCTCAACTATAACAAGTTGTTTTGCTAGTTCCAAAATCTTCTGATAAATCTGGTACAATTAAAAAATATGTATGTGGAAAATAAGATGTTATCCGTGGGTTTCTAGAACTGAACTAAACATGTGTGAATGGTTCATATAATAAAAGGTGAAAATGAAATTTTTTTTATTGCTATAAAGCTAATGAAAAAAAAATATGTTAGGGAAAGGAAATGAAGCCATCATAACATTTGCTGGTAAAACGCCATTCCTAGTAGGAAAATTGTAAATAGGGAGGAGAGATGAAATCACTCTACAATGAAAAGATAACTTGACCAAACATGAAATTTTGCTAAATCCTTAGGAAAACCAAAATTAAACTGCAGAATTAAAAGTTGTGATTCCTACACCTGTGACATTAGCACACTGGTTGTTTCTCAGTGTCACTTTCAAAAGTGGTTTGATGGGAGCCAAAGTGTCTTTTGGCTTATGAGCCTAAGTGATAAATTGCTCTGCCAGCATGATCTCCCTCTCCAAGCCTGCAGAAGCCTTTCATTACACTCTCAGTGACAGTCCATTAGCAAGTCTAGCTAATCAAATCCCAAACCACTCTTATTAAAAGTTTAAGCTTTCAAACCTCAAAACAACAAAATTCTGTAAAGCAATTATCCTTCAATTAAAATAAATAAATTTTTTTTAAGTTTAAGCTTTATTGAACTTGTTGAAAATAACTCAAAAGAAATGTTCTATGTAGTGAAATAACACTGTAAATGGTTAACCAACCATAAATATAACCATGGGCCTAAGAGGTAGAAATCCTTTTAAAATTAGAGAAGCATGATGGTTAATAGTGAAATATCAAGAGAATTGATTGCAAGTGTATTTATCTTTCAAATTATTATTTTAAAAAGGGATAAATTTTCTTGCAATTACAAGTAAACAATACTCTCAAGAATGTGTACCCCAGTGTTGATTGCAGCACTGTTTACAATAGTCAGGACATAGAAGCAACCTAGATGTCCATCAGCAGATGAATGGATAAGAAAGCTGTGGTACATATACTCAGTGGAATATTACTCAACTATTAAAAAGAATCACTTGAGTCAGTTCTAATGAGGTAGATGAAACTGGAGCCTATTATACAGAGTGAAGTAAGTCACAAAGAAAAACACCAGTACAGTATATTAACGCATATATGGAATTTAGAAAGATGGTAACAATGACCCTATATGTGAGACAGTGAAAGAGACACAGGTGTAAAGAACAGACTTTTGGACTCTGTGGGAGAAGGTGAGGGTGGGATGATTTGAGAGAATAGCATTGAAACATGTGTATTATCATATGTGAAATAGATCGCCAGTCCAGGTTAGATGTATGAGACAGGGTGCTCAGCGCTGATGCACTGGGATGACCCTGAGGGATGGGATGGGGAGGGAGGTGGGAGAGAGATTCAGGATGGGAACACATGTACACCCATGGCTGATTCATGTGAATGTATGGCAAAAACCACTAAATATTGTAAAGTAATTAGCCTCCAATTAAAATAAATTTAAAAAAATAAAAATAAAAAAATAATAATTCAACAACAACAAAATGAATGCAGAGTGAAATTAACTTACTTATTTTTCATAATTCAGCTCTATATTTAAGAACCTCATTTATTTGCATGTTTCACATTCTTTATTGATCCATGTATAGAAAGGGTAGAATAATTAAGTTATTCTTGTTGAAATAGTATATTGGTTAAAAAAAACATTAATAAATATGTATTACTATCCATTGACAAGCATTGATATTCAACATAACATACTAATTCAGAGGAATAAAAGATCTACCTAGAAGCATAAAAACTAAAAATATAATGAACTAAATTACATAAAATTATTTAATCTTTAAAAGCAATATTCCCCCAAATCCTTTTGAGCCTGATCCTGTATCATTAGTTAGAAAAGAGTTACCAGCTATCGGGATATAATTCTTTAAAAAAATTTTGTTGTCACATTGTCTTGAATATGCGATGCATCATGTTATGTCACCCCCATGTAATGTAATATGTAGAATGAATAGTTTTCACTATAGGTACTTAACCATCCCTTAAATTCTCCTCCATTCTGCCTCTTTATTTGATAGTAGGATTAATTCTCATCAATTTTCTTCAGAAGTCAGTTAAGGTCTTCAAGTGTCTGATTCAGAGACAGAATGATTCCATGCACAGGTTCTTAATGAGCACATGGATATAAATTATCCATATGGCTTAGAGATAATAGCTAGAGAGAAAGGGAATGATGGGGAGAATGCATCTACAATTTGGTTTGAAAGAAGGCCCTTGTCATGAGTGTGTGAGTGAGTTGGCAGAGTCATTGTCTAGTGATCCTCTGTTCGAATATTAAAGATCTTTGAGGCATAAGGAAATGTTAACAGTATTAAGTTAATGCTTTCTATACCAATTTCCATGAAAGATAAGAATACATACTACTGACATGATCAGTTATATTTTTAAAAGTGAGAAATTATTAAAATCTCAGTTACTTTCTTCCAGATGAGTAAGTTGTACATAATAGTAAACACCAAAGATTTTTTTTGTTCCAAATAAATAAAAAAATCCATGCCATGTGAGCACATAATAAATGATCAAGAATGGGGACTCTAATGAGAGAAAGAATAATGAAGTCACCTCAAATGTCTTTCCATACATGGAGTATCTTTTATGAGTAACTGTCATGCTCTGACCCAGGATTTTCCACTTTGAGAAGCTTCTCCTAACAAAAAAATTAGATATGTATGCTAAGATTTATATGTAACAATTTTCATAGAAGTTAATTAAAACAAATATATTGTTCAGTTCAGTTTAGTTCAGTTGCTCAGTCATGTCAGACTCTTGCAACCCCATAGATTGCAGCACACCAGGTTTCCCCATCCATCACCAATTCTCCGAGCTTGCTCAAAATCATGAACGTTGAGTCAGTGATGCCAGCCAACCATCTAATCCTCTGTCGGCCCCTTCTCCTGCCTTCAATCTTTCCCAGCATCAGGGTCTTTTCAAATGAGTCAGTTCTTCGCATCAGGTGGCCAAAGTATTGGAGTTTCAGCTTCAACATCATTTCTTCCAATGAATATTCAGGACTGATCTCCTTTAGGATGGACTGGATGGATCTCCTCGCAGTCCAACGGATTCTCAAGAGTCTTCTCTAACACGACAGTTCAAAAGCATCAATTCTTCAGCACTCAGCTTTCTTTATAGTCCAATTCTCACATCCATACATGACTACTGGAAAAACCATAACTTTTACTAGATGAACTTTGTAGGCAAAGTAATGTCTCTTCTTTTTAATATGCTGTCTAGCTTGATCATAACTTTTTTAGCAACCTAGATATTTTACAAATGGGAAATGGTTAAATCTATCATGATTTAGTTATAAAATGAAACACCATGCAGTTGTTTTAAATGATGCTGAAGAATAATATCGGAAAAGAAAGTACATTTTAATATATTATTAAATGGCACAATTTGAACATCTGGGATTATTTAGCTATGTCTTAAATATATACATAAATATATAACTCATCTCATTTATATTTTAAAATTTATATGCAAATTATACACACACATAATGAAAAATATATACCTAAAATTAACAACTGTATCTGAGTGGTGATTATTTATGCTTTTTATACTTTCATTTTTTTCTTGTCTGTATATTTCAAATTTTCCATGTGACTATTGTATTTTTATAATGTTACTAGCCATTGAATGATCTCCTAAAGGATTTTTTAATAGATACTGATAGGACTAAAAAAGCATTTAGTGAGTACATTGATTTGATTTGATTTGAAAATTAAGGTTCTAAAGTATCCAGGAGTCATAAATCAGAGTTTATAGCCAATACTAACATGAATACTAGAACAAAGGACTCTGGGAATCCAAAGTATCAACTTTAAGTATTTGTGCAAGCTGCAATCTAAAAATAACCTGGAGTCTTCAAGTACCTTAGGATAGTAGAACACTAAATCAAGTAGACACTTCTTGGACAAGTTCATTATGAGGTGGTCACAATGATTGCTAATGCCTGAAAATCCATAATTAGAAAATGTGGCACTTCCTTCACATCCTGAACAAATGAGGGGAAAGCTAAGAGATCAGTGAGTGGGTATGAGAATCTAAGCAGCAGATGGCTCTGGTGGTCTTCAGCAGGTGCTCATTTACATATTTTGGCCATAACCTTCCTCGTCTTTCCCCCAGCATGGCACGATGCTCTGGCTTGAATGCACATTTAGATGAAAAACTGTGTGACCTACTGAAAAAATGTACTAAATATAGAGTCTTAGATTTGACTTGTGATCCCAGCTCTTATATTAAGTATATTCACAATCTTAAACATGTCCTTTAACCTTTGGGAATGACTTTTATCACAACCAATTTTTCTGGTTTCTCTAATATTCATTTAGAGATCGAAGGGAACTAATGGAAAAGTGTGCTTGCAAGGGATGAATTTTCACCATAAGTCAGATATTTTAGAGCCCAGATTTTGGGAAGAAACAGAATGATGCAGTGGGCAAAGCCACAAACATTGGAGATCAGGAAATTCTGGTCCTCTCCCTGTCAATAGTCCAAGTATGACCTTCAAAACATATAAATTCATACATCCTCAATTTATCAATGAGCAAAATGTAGTTAGGAGAATAGGGAGAAGAGAAGATAGGAGTTAAGTTACACTGTCTTTAAGATCTTATTAAAATGTAAAATGCTTTGATCATCTATGAAGTGAATAATCCAGTAGCTTTTTTGAGAAAAGTAAATTTATTCTAGAATTTTAAATGAATATACCATATGGTAATTGGATATATAACATTACCAAAATAAAAGATATGGATAAAAGAACATCCCTGCAACAAAATGATAAATGATGGTACATGAGCGTGTGTTAGTTGCTCAGTCATGTCTGACTCTTTGAGACCCCGTGGACTGTAGCCCACCAGACTCCTCTATTCATGGAATTCTCCAGGGAGGAATACCAGCCTGGGTAGCCATTCTATTCTCCAGGTTATCTTCCCAAACCAGGGATCAAAACTGGATCTCCTACATTGTAGGCCAATTCTTTACTCTCTGAGCCACAGGAGAAGCCTCTTATTTCATTTCCATTTCTTTAAAAGTTTCTTTGTGTTGATTGGGCCCCCACCCACTGGTGGGTAGGTCACACAGATTGCAAATGTATTACAAAGAGAGTATTCAGTTCAGTTCAGTTCAATTCAGTCGCTCAGTCATGTCTTACTCTTTGCAACCCCACAGACTGCAGCACAGCAGGACTCTCTGTCCATCACAAATGCCTGGAGTTTACTTAAACTCATGTCCATTGAGTTGGTGATGTCATCCAACCATCTCATCCTCTGCAGTCCTCTTCTGCTCCCACCTTCAATCTTTCCCAGCATCAGGGTCTTTTTAAGTGAGTCAGTTCTTTGCATCAGCTGGCCAAAGTATTAGAGTTTCAGGTTCAACATCAGTCAGAATGAATATTCAGGACTGATTTCTTTAGAAAGGACTGATTGGATCTTTTTGCTGTCCAGGGGATTCTTGAGAGTCTTCTCCAACACCACAGTTCAAAAGCATCAATTCTTCGGCACTCAACTTTCTTGATAGTCCAACTCTCACATCCAACGTGAATACCGAAAAACTCTTAGCTTTGACTAGACTGACCTTTGTTAGCAAAGTAATGTCTCTGCTTTTTAATATACTGTCTAGGTTGGTCATTACTTTTCTTCCAAGAAGCAAGCACCTTTTAATTTCATGGCTGCAGTCACCACCTGCAGTGATTCTGGAGGCCCTCAAAAATAATATCTCTCACTATTTCCATTGTTTACCAATCTATTTGCCATGAAGTGATGGGACCAGATGCCATGATCTTAGTTTTCTGAATGTTGAGCTTTAAGTCAACTTTTTCACTCTCCTCTTTCACTTTCATCAAGAGGCTCTTTAGTTCATCTTCACTTGCTGCCATAAGGGTGGTGTCATCAGCATATCTGAGGATATTGATACTTCTCCTGGCAATCTTGATTACAGCTTGTACTTAATCCAATCCAGTATTTCTCATGATGTTCTCTGCATAGAAACTAAATAAGCAGGGTGACAATATACAGCCTTGACATCCTATTTGGAATCAGTCTGTTGTTCTATGTCCAGTTCTAACTGTTGCGTCTTGACCTGCTTACAGATTTCTCAGGAAGCAGGTCAGGTGATCTGGTATTCCGATCTCTTGAAGAATATTCCACTGTTTGTGGTGATCCACAGGATCAAAGAATTTGGCATAGTCAATAAAGCAGAATTAGATATTTTTCTGGAACTCTCTTGCTTTCCTGATGATCCAGCAGATACTTGCAATTTGATCTCTGGTTCCTCTGCCTTTTCTAAGTCCAGATTGAACACCTGGAAGTTCGTGGTTCATGTTGAATCCTGGCTTGCGAATTTTGAGAATTACTTTGCTAGCGTGTGAGATGAGTGCAATGGTACAGTAGTTTGATCATTCTTTGGCATTGTCTTTTCAGGATTGGAATTAAAACCGACCTTTTCCAGTCCTGTGGCCACGGCTGAGTTTTCCAAATTTGCTAGCACATTGAATGCAGCACTTTTTTAGCATTTCAGATAGCTCAACTGGAATTCCATCACACCACTAGCTTTGTTCTTAGTTATGTTTCCTAAGGCCCACTTCACAAGAAAATTAGAGATACCAAGGGAATATTTCATGCAAAGATGGTCTCAATAAGGACAGAAATGGTATGGACTTAACAGAAGTAGAAGATACTAAGAAGAGGTGGCAAGAATACATAGAAGAACTATACTAAAAAAAGATCTTCACGACCCAGATAATCACAATGGTGTGATCACTGACCTAGATCCAGGCATCCTGGAATGTGAAGTCAAGTGGGCCTTAGGAACCATCACTATGAACAAAGTTAGTGGAGGTGATGGAATTCCAGTTGAGCTTTCTAAAATCCTAAAAGATGATGCTGTGAAAGTGCTGCACTCAATATGCCAGCAAATTTGGAAAACTCAGCAGTGGCCACAGGATTGAAAATGTCAGTTTTCATTCCAATCCCAAAGAAAGGCAATGCCAAAGAATGCTCAAACTACCACACAATTGCACTCATCTCACACAGTAGTAAAGTAATGCTCAAAATTCTCCAAGCCAGGCTTCAACAGCATGTGAACTGTGAACATTCAGATGTTCAAGCTGGATTTAGAAAAGGCAGAGGAACCAGAGATCAAATTGCCAACATCCACTCGATCATCGAAAAAGCAAAAGAGTTCCAGAAAAATATCTATTTCTATTTTATTGACTTTGCCAAAGCAGTTGACTGTGGAAAATTCTGAAAAAGATGGGCATACCAGACCATCTGACCTGCCTCTTGAGAAATCTGTATGCAGATCAGGGAGCTGTACTTAGAACTGGACGTGGAAAAACAGGCTGGTTCCGAATAGGAAAAGGAGTACATCAAGGCTGTATATTGTCACCCTGCTTATTTAGCTTCTATGCCGAGTACATCATGAGAAATCCTGGATTGGATTAAGTACAAGCTGTAATCAAGATTTCCAGGAGAAATATCAAAAACCTCAGATATGCAGATGGCATCACCCTTTCAAAGAAAGTGAAAAAAAAACTGAAGAGCCTCTTGATGAAAGAAAAAGAGAAGAGTGAAAAAATTGTCTTAAAACTCAACATTCAGAAAACTAACATCACGGCATCTGGTCCCATCAGTTCACAGCAAATAGATGTGGAAACAGTGGCAGACTATTTTGGGGGACTCCAAAATCACTACAGATGGTGACTGCAGCCATGAAATTAAAAGACTCTTACTCCTTGGAAGAAACCTATGATCAACCTAGACAGCTTATTAAAAAGCAGACACATTACTTTGACAACAAAGGTGGTCTGTCTAGTCAAAGCTATGGTTTTTCCAGTGGTCATGTATGCATGTGAGAGGTGGACTATAAAGAAAACAGTGCCAAAGAATTGATGCTTTTGAACTGCCATGTTGCAGAAAACTCTTGAGTGTCCCTTGGACAGAAAGGAGATCCAACAGTCCATCCTAAAGGAAGTCAGTCCTGAATATTCATGGGAAGGACTGATGCTGAAGCTGAAACTCCAACACTTTGACCACATGGTGCAAAGAACTGACTCACTGGAAAAGACCCTGATGCTTGGAAAGATTGAAGGCTGGAGGAGAAGGGGACAACAGAGGATGAAATGGTTGGCTGGCATCACCGACTCAATGGACATGAGTTTGAGTAAACTCCAGGAGTTGGTGATGTCAGGGAGGCCTGGTGTGCTGCAGTCCATGGGGCTGAAAAGAGTCAGACACAACTGAGGACTGAACTGAACTGAACTAATTTAATATTAAAGACTTCCCAGTTCATGTGAACCTGAGACTCATTTAACTTTACTTCTCTTCTATTAAGAATTGTTTGGTTTATAAGCACTTATTTTTATTTAAGCCAATTAAATAGAGCTCTTTTAGAAATCAACGGTCGCTATGCTATCCAAAAACAAAGATGAATAAATCTACAACGTTCAGTTCAATTCAGTCGCTCAGTCGTATCCGACTCTTTGCGACCCCATGAATTGCAGCATGCCAGGCCTCCCTGTCCATCACCAACTCCCGGAGTTCACTCAAACTCACGTCCATCGAATCGGTGATGCCATCTAACCATCTCATCCTCTGTTGTCCCCTTCTCCTCCTGCCCCCAATCCCTCCCAGCAACAGTCTTTTCCAATGAGTCACCTCTTCACATGAGGTGGCCAAAGTACTGGAGTTTCAGCTTTAGCATCAACCTTCCAATGAACACCCAGGACTGATCTCCTTTAGAATGGACTGGTTGGATCTCCTTGCAGTCCAAGGGACTCTCAAGAGTCTTCTCCAACACCACAGCTCAAAAGCATCAGTTCTTTAGTGCTCAGCTTTCTTCACAGTCCAACTCTCACATCCATACATGACAACTGGAAAAACCATAGCCTTGACTAAACAGACCTTTGTTGGCAAAGTAATGTCTCTGCTTTTGAATATGCTATCTAGGTTGGTCATAACTTTCCTTCCAAGAAGTAAGCGTCTTTTTATTTCATGGCTGCAATCACCATCTGCAGGGATTTTGGAACCCCAAAAATAAAGTCTGACACTGTTTCCATGTATATTTCCCATTAAACAAATAATTTACCAACACATTTTGATATGTGAATAGAAAATAATTGATGTATCCATTAGGTGTATGTTATTTTCTTTTCTAATACTAGTTATATATAAAAGTTCTTTCTTATGATAATATTTCCGTCAATTATTAGTATCATTATATATAAATATATTAATATCATAATATTGTGTTAGTGTGTTACATAGTTTATTATTTGTACCATAAACTTTTGTCATGATCCTTTCAGATTGTAGAAATCTTGCCTAATTCAATTCAATTTTTAATAAAACTAATAGAACTTTTGAAATAGTATATTAAATAAATACTAAAATGTTAAAGAAACTATTCAGACTAGCTTAAAACTTGTTTTGTGGAAAGTGACTAGATTTTTCTATTGACTTCTATTTATTTAACACTTTCCAAGTATCAGATCAGAGCAGATCAGTCGATAATCATGTCTGACGCTTTGCAACCCCAGGAATCGCAGCACGCCAGGCCTCCCTGTCCATCACCAACTCCCGGAGTTCACTCAGACTCACGTCCATCGAGTCACTGATGCCATCCAGCCATCTCATCCTCTGTCGTCCCCTTCTCCTCCTGCCCCCAATCTCTCCCAGCATCAGAGTCTTTTCCAATGAGTCAACTCTTCGCATGAGGTAGCCAAAGTACTGGAGTTTCGGCTTTAGCATCATTCCTTCCAAAGAAATCCCAGGGCTGATCTCCTTCAGAGTGGACTGGTTGGATCTCCTTGCAGTCCAAGGGACTCTCAAGAGTCTTCTCCAACACCACAGTTCAAAAGCATCAATTCTTCGGCGCTCAGCCTTCTTCACAGTCCAACTCTCACATCCATACATGACCACAGGAAAAACCATAGCCTTGACTAGACGGACCTTAGTTGGCAAAGTAATGTCTTTGCTTTTGAATACGCTATCTAGGTTGGTCATAACTTTCCTTCCAAGGAGTAAGCGTCTTTTTATTTCATGGCTGCACTCACCATCTGCAGTGATTTTGGAGCCCCCAAAAATAAAGCCTGACACTGTTTCCACTGTTTCCCCATCTATTTCCCATGAAGTGATGGGACCGGATGCCATGATCTTCGTTTTCTGAATGTTGAGCTTTAAGCCAACTTTTTCACTCTCCGCTTTCACTTTGATCAAGAGGCTTTTTAGTTCCTCTTCACTTTCTGCCCTAAGGGTGGTGTCATCTGCATATCTGAGGTTATTGATATTTCTCCCGGCAATCATGATTCCAGCTTGTGTTTTTCCAGTCCTGTGTTTCTCCCAGTCCAGTGTTTCTCATGATGTACTCTGCATATAAGTTAAATAAACAGGGTGACAATATACAGCCTTGACGAACTCCTTTTCCTATTGGGAACCAGTCTGTTGTTCCATGTCCAGTTCTAACTGTTACTTCCTGACCTGCACACAAATTTCTCAAGAGGCAGATCAGGTGGTCTGGTATTCCCATCTCTTTCAGAATTTTCCACAGTTTATTGTGATCCACACAGTCAAAGGCTTTGGCATAGTCAATAAAGCAGAAAGAGATGTTGTTCTGGAACTCTCTTGCTTTTTCCATGATCCAGTGGATGTTGACAATTTGATCTCTGGTTCCTCTGCCTTTTCTAAAACCAGCTTGAACATCAGGAAGTTCACGGTTCACATATTGCTGAAGCCTGGCTTGGAGAACTTTGAGCATTACTTTACTAGCATGTAAGATGAGTGCAATTGTGTGGTAGTTTGAACATTCTTTGGCACTGCCTTTCTTTGGGATTGGAATGAAAACTGACCTTTTCCAATCCTGTGGCCACTGCTGAGTTTTCCAAATTTGCTGGCATATTGAGTGCGGCACTTTCACAGCATTATCTTTCAGGATTTGGAATAGCTCAACTGGAATTCTATCACCTCCACTAGCTTTGTTCGTAGTGATGCTGTCTAAGGCCCACTTGACTTCACATTCCAGGATGTCTGGCTCTAGGTCAGTGATCACACCATTGTGATTATCTGGGTCGTGAAGATATTTTTTGTACAGTTCTTCTGTGTATTCTCGCCACCTCTTCTTAATATCTTCTGCTTCTGTTAGGTCCATACTATTTCTGTCCTTTATCGAGCCCATCCTTGCATGAAATGTTCCTTTGGTATCTCTGATTTTCTTGAAAAGATCTCTAGTCTTTCCCATTCTGTTGTTTTCCTCTATGTCTTTGCATTGATCGCTGAAGAAGGCTTTCTTATCTCTTCTTGCTATTCTTTGGAACTCTGCATTCAGATGTTTATATCTTTCCTTTTCTCCTTTGCTTTTCGCTTCTCTTCTTTTCACAGTTATTTGTAAGGCCTCCCCAGACAGCCATTTTGCTTTTCTGCATTTCTTTTCTATGGGGATGGTCTTGATCCCTGTCTCCTGTACAATGTCACAAACCTCATTCCATAGTTCATCAGGCACTCTATCTATCAGATCTAGGCCCTTAAATCTATTTCTCACTTCCACTGTATAATCATAAGGGATTTGATTTAGGTCATACCTGAATAGTCTGGTGGCTTTCCCTACTTTCTTCAATTTAAGTCTGAATTTGGCAATAAGGAGTTCATGGTCTGAGCCACAGTCAGCTCCTGGTCTTGTTTTTGCTGACTGTATAGAGCTTCTCCATCTTTGGCTGCAAAGAATATAATCAATCTGATTTAGGTGTTGACCATCTGGTGATGTCCATGTATAGAGTCTTCTCTTGTGTTGTTGGAAGAGGGTGTTTGTTATGACCAGTGCATTTTCTTGGCAAAACTCTATTAGTCTTAGCCCTGCTTCATTCTGTATTCCAAGGCCAAATTTGCCTGTTACTCCAGGTGTTTCTTGACTTCCTACTTTTGCATTCCAGTCCCCTATAATGAAAAGGACATCTTTTTTGGGTGTCAGTTCTAAAAGGTCTTGTAGGTCTTCATAGAACCGTTCAACTTCAGCTTCTTCAGCGTTACTGGTTGGGGCATAGACTTGAATAACTGTGATATTGAATGGTTTGCCTTGGAAACGAACAGAGATCATTCTGTCGTTTTTGAGATTGCATCCAAGTACTGCATAGTCATGTCATAAGCTGTGTGTTATAAAATCAAATTAATTATAGAAAATTCTCTCCGGAAAAGTAAAAAGAAAAATCATCTAGACATTTGATAATGTAGTAAAATATGTTAATACTGCAATAAGTAAACTAAAGTTTAAAAAAATTAAATGCAAAGTTTTCTACAAAGTTCACTCATTTATTAAACAAGGTTTAATCAAATTATCTGTATGCAGCACTGCAGTAGACATTAGGTAAATATTTGAGAAGAAAATCATTATAATCTCAGGTTCTTTGTATTGTTCTTTAGTCCTTGTGATATGCTGCTGATCTTTGTGCTGGAATAGCAACTTCTTACCCCTTGAGAATTTTCAGTTACTTGGAACTTTAGAAAAAAGTAAAGGAATTTCATATGTAAAGATCAGCTTAAATGAATAGTACTAGAGGTCACAAAGAATCCCTTCGCCCTAATTATTTTTATTCTAGGATGGAGGAAAATGAACAAGTTTCAAATACAATATGGGTTAATCATTCTGTGTATGAATTATAACATCTCTTAAAAAGATAATACCTTCCATGTTGAAAATTCATAGTTTTTAGACAGATGACAATGAATCATATTCAAAGGTGACAAATTAGTTGCTATAAATTTTGTATTTGTTGATAGAAATGTATTTCAATCCCAGAAAGAAAATAACGATTAAATTCTGAAATCTAAGCAAATTATCAGGTTTTCAAGTGAGTATAATATAATACAATAAAAATAATTACAGAGAAGGAAATGTTCAAAAAATCTGTGAACTTCATTTCTTCTGCAGTAGTTGCTTCAAATCCAAAAACAATCAAGAGCTTCCTTGTTACTAAAACTTAAAATGTTTGGAAGAACTTAGATGTGTCTAAACTTTTCTGAAACCCACTCTCCAGATAGAAATTGAAGTTTTCTAAAATTAACATTAAGAAAGACAGGCCAAATCTATCAGAAGTGAAAGCATTTTTAAATAATGATATAAAAATCAATCATATTACTCCAGGTAAATAGACTCAATATATGTATGCAAAAATGTATGGAAGAAATCATTTGATTAGTACAGAAATGTAAAATGTTTACCATTAGTTCTCTTAAAAGGCTAAGGTGGAAATAATGCATAAATAATTACCCCAAAGTTTACAAACCACATTCCATTGGTCACCCACCATTAAGTTAAGAGACTAAAAGGCCACATCTGACCACCTTTTACTCTAGTTGGCATTTCATGTTTTCTTTTTTATTTATTTTCTTCCTGGTTTTTAAAAGAAATCCTAAAAAAAAAAAAAAAAAAAAAAAAGAAATCCTAACAGGTAGCAGTTCTAAAACTCACTTCTTTCTCTAATGCAGAAAACTTGCAACAGAATTATTTAAAATGATAATAACAATAGAAATTTGCAAAGCACCATTTAACTGAAAAACAATTTTACATTGATAATTTAATTTTCAGAAATCCCTTTAAAGTCTATATTGATACATTGCAAACCATTTTGGTTCTTAAAGATAGATTGCAATGCATATAGAACTTGAAGCTATTTCTGTGATAGTAAGGATTGAGTTGTTCAAATCCATCACTGAATCTTCTGTCTTTCATGCATATTCAGAGTAAAACTGAACTACTAAATAAGCTTATCAGCAAGAAAATTAAGATTTAAAAAACAATATATATATATACATCTCAAAATTAGGTAGGGGTACTGCATGAATGTAAACACTTGTAATCATTCTCAAGAATAAAAGAGAGAGAAAGAGAGAGAGCAGAGGAATCCATTTTTATTTCTTTAAAATTAACTGAGATTTCATTTTTATCCCCAAAACAGAAGAGTTATATGGATCATTTCCCTTGACAGATCTAACATCTTAAAAAGGAAGGCAAAATGTAACAAGTATTTTTATATGGAGATATGCAGTGAATCACCATGTAAGAACTTACAATTGGAGGGGCAAAGAGGGTCAGTATTTTCTCAATAAATATCTTCTCAAGAGCTTTTAGAAATAACATTCTCCTCTATGCTGCTGCTGCTGCTGCTAAGTCGCTTCAGTCGTGTCCAACTCGGTGCGACCCCATAGACGGCAGCCCACCAGGCTCCCCCGTCCCTGGGATTCTCCAGGCAAGAACACTGGAGTGGGTTGCCATTTCCTTCTCCAATGCACGAAAGTGAAAAGTGAAAGTGAAGTCGCTCAGTCATGTCCGACTCTTCGTGACCCCATGGACTGCAGCCTACCAGGCTCCTCCGACCATGGGATTTTCCAGGCAAGAGTACTGGAGTGGGTTGCTACTGCCTTCTCCCATTCTCCTCTATAAGGTATACCTTATATATCAGCCTCATCTTCTTAATGACAGATGGCAAATATCAATTCCATAAGGGAAGTTTAGGAACTAGGCAAGAGAAAATAGAATGAAGAAATTTCTTCTAAAGTCATTTGACAAATCTGTCGGGGGGTGGGGGGAAATAGATGCTCAGACTTTAAACTGTATCTTTGTTGCCCGACTGAATAGACCATGTTGCCTCTCAGGATATGTGGGGTTGAGTAATTCTTACGGCACTAGAAACCTGTGGGGAAACACTGATTCTGTTTCAAGCTTCAATGGGTGTGAACCGACAGGTAGTCTGATGAAGGTAGTCATATGATTTCTTTATAAGAAGATGTTTGACAAGCTGTCAAAACTCTTTTGGAGAGAGAAATAGTGGATAGGGTTGCTCTAAGGAATACTTGTCAATTCAGTTATCTTATTCCTACATCATATTTTGAAGCAAGATACTCATCCATGGGTCTCATGCTAAGAATCAGGTTAAAGTAACACGAGTCAGATTGATTTTGAAACATAAATTTAGTTAATGTCATCAGAGCAAGATGACATTCATGCCAAAATTTTACCACAAAGTAAGCTTGTTTTTAACCAAGGTTTAAGACAAAACTTTATAATAAACAGGTATAAGTCTATGGCTTAGTCAAATAATTCAATACTATAGTTCAGAGAGTTGTAATAGATTTTCAAAAGTTAGAATCTGAAGGGAAAATCTATCTGAGAATAGGGGAAAAGCATTAATTCTCTGACAGCAGACTAAAACCTGCAATCTGCCTTCTGGGCAATGAGATCAAGAAACAAGTGTACAGTTGACATGTTGAGTGGAACATGATTTTTTTCAAAACTCAATTCTGTCATGCACTAAAATATTTTTATGACTTAACATTTCTTTTTTTTCCCCTCTGTGTCCAGATTTGGATTTTATTCTTTCACAGCAGGATACCCAACATAGAATATTAGTTCAGTTCAGTTCAGTTCAGTTCAGTTGCTCAGTCGTGTCGACTCTTTGCCACCCCTTAGAACTGCAGCACCCCAGGCCTCCCTGTCCATCACCAACTCCTGGAGGTTACTCAAACTCATGTCCATTGAGTCGGTGATGCCAGCCAACCATCTCATCCTCTGTCATCCTCTTTTCCTCCTGCCTTCAATCTTTCCCAGCATCAGGGTCTTTCAAATGAGTCAGTTCTTTGCACCATGTGGTTAAAGTATTGGCATTTCAGCTTCAGCATCAGTCCTTCGAATGCATATTCAGGACTGATTTCCTTTAGAATGGACTGGTTGGATCTCCTTGCAGTCCAAGGGGATCTCAAAAGTTTTCTCCAACACCACAGTTCAAAAGCATCAATTCTTTGATGCTCAGCTTTCTTTATAGTCCAATTCTCACTTCCATACATGACTACTGGAAAAACCATAATTTTGACTAGATGGACCTTTGTTAGCAAAGTAATGTGTCTGCTTTTTAATAAGCTGTCTAGGTTGGTCATAGGTTTCCTTCCAAGGAGCAAGTGTCTTTTAATTTCATGGCTGCAGTCACCATCTGCAGTGATTTTGGAGCCCTAAAAAATTGTCCACTGTTTCCCCATCTATTTGCCATGAAGTGATGGGACCAGATGCCATAATCTTAGTTTATACATAGAATATAATTGCAAATATTCAACTGTGCAATGACTTGGTATTTCTTAAGGAATACCATCCATCTACTTGGCCCTCTGTGATCTCAACTCCATTTGCCTTTCCAGTCTTATTCCTTGTTCCCTACATTCCAGTTACACTAGTCCAGTTTTTTGATGTCTACACATTGCCCGCTAGCCTTCACTGCTAGTCTCTTTCCATGAATTCCTTTCTCTCTCTCCATTTCTGACTGCTGAAATCTTACCTAATTTTTAACACTTAGTACAAATACTCAAATCCCATATCTTCCAAGGAAATACCCCTGATTTTCTAGCAAGCATTATACTCTTTTCACACATATAGATCTTGGGTTGACTCTATAGCTGACTCAACACTTTTTGCCATAAATCATAGTTAATTGTATTTATTTGTCTCTTCCCTATATATAGTCCTAAAAGTAAGGAGTTATATTTTTGTCACTTTGTATCTCATTTCTATTTGAAAGGTTTGTGGAATTTAACTAAATGAATGAATAATCAGACTAGGTAATCAATGTTTTTTATTTATTTTTTTTATTTATGTTTTTTATTTTATTTATTTTATTTAAATATCTTTTATTTTTAAAAAATGAACAAAATCTCAGACTGTCGTTACAGGTTTGACTTTCCATCTTATGTAAATGGGGAAAAACACCCTCTAGGATCTTCTGCCACATGTCTACTTTGCCATTTGAGTGCCCAAGTATGATCCTAGGATCATAAAGCTCTGAAAAATTCTTCTTAGACTTCCTTGTATATTTATCTCCTGCTGCTTCACCACAGTATCGTGTGTTCATGCCCAAAAGCACCACACAATTTCTTCTCATTTGGGATTTTAAGAACAGTCTCTGGGCAGAACATCACACCAACTGCACTCTAAATGCTAAACATTAAAGTTGGAGACATGAGATGTTGACAATAACTATTATATACTTTTAGGTATATGTGGAGTTTCAGATGCCAGACTAAAATGAAAAACATTTCTTTGATGTGCAATAACTGCAGGGTATTCCACAATAACATTGTGAATTTTCCTATGCAGCAAAAAGGAAAAGGATCTTTGTGTTCACTGATTTAAAAGAAAAGCATTATGTTGGAGTTATTCTCTGTCATGTGCTCAGATCTCACCAGACACTCTCAGCAGTTAACATCTACTAACTAAACCTTGTCATATTAATATTTTATGAAGACATGGGCTTAAATGATCAATATAAGAACTATCTCTCCCAGAAAATCGTGACTTCCTGCTCTAGCAATCCCACAGAAGTCAGGTCTTTGTTTTTGGATGCTAATACCTATAGGCATCCACGCAAGGGTTACTCAGTACTGAAACTAATTGGCGTGAGATAAGAAGAAAGAAAGTTGGGCTGTGCAGGAGCAAATAGCCTCAGTTTCAGAATCATTTCTTTCTCCATTACTCTGGCTCTGTATCTCTGTTCTCCAGTTACATTGCCCTAGCTCCTTCAAGTGATGAATATTTCTGATTCATCAATATTTTGACAAACCCATCTCCTACTGCTGCTTCAACTTATCCAGATCTCTTTGTTCCTGATCACTTACATGAAGCTTAGAAGTCCTGCTCTGCTTGGTTTCTTTATCTGCTTTTACATGGCATTGGGTGCTTCTCTTACCTGGACCTACTGTTTGTCTGTCTTTGGCTTCCTTCCGTACAGTTTTTTAGGGGCTTCTCTATCCACTGCCTGAAGAAGTAATCATAAATATCAGTTTTTACCTTCTCAACTTTTCTCAAATACCAGTTGTTACTCAACTGATTAAAAGCATTGAATTAAAAAAAAATTTTATGAGAAATGGTTTATCTTTAAATGTTATATTTTAGAACAGAATATGATCCTTTTACTGGCATTAAGATCTAGTTTTCCCTATGAATACACTTTTACCTAATGAATACTAAGATATAGGAAATCCTGTCAACATTTATGAAAGTTAAACATTAATTCTAAGAATAAAAATCTACAGCAAATATGAAATTCTCCATTCATGGTCTACCTGCCTCCCCCATCGTAGGTGCCCTGGGTGCTCCTCACCTCCCACTGATACCATCTTGGCAAACCCATTACCATGTGTTTTGCCTTTATTCCCAAGGAGACTCGAAGGATTTTAAGTGTTGACCAGAAATAATATCTCGAAACCATTCAGACTAGAAAGACTCCTATACTTCCCTTACATTAAATCAGTCCTAGGTGAACATCTATCTAAAATCAAGGAAGCAAAGAATTCTCCAAACAGAGTAAACTTCTCAGTCTTCATGTCTTGTGAATATTAGTGGGATTTAGTAGTTCTGTTTATTTTGTTGGCTATAGCTACAGATAGTTTCACATTTGTACTATAAACAGGCTTACATCTTATTCAACAAATGTTTACATTTCTATTCATTAACAAACCTCATTCCTCTCTGGACCAAAAAATTAGCCATTTTAGGAGTCATGCCTGCTTATCTTCTTGGCAAATGTCTTTATCCAGATGCACTGAGAGAATTAGAACACGTTTGGGAGCAAATTCATACCAAATAGATAAAAAGTTGATAATATTTTAAAATATGAATCTCTTGATACATAGACAGACATTAAAATTCTGCCAGAATTTGGAAGTAAAATTGCATTTGCAAAAATAACTTTATACATTCTTAAAAACATCTTACTCATAATTTCTCAGTACAGAATCTTTCTCCCATGCCTGCTTTTTTTCACTTTTAAAAGAACGCTGACTTTTAGAATTTAATTGGCTACTAAACTGCCATGTCATAGATAATAAAGTCGCATGTAACTTTTAAATATCACACAAAGAGACATTGAGGGCAAATATTTATAATGTTAAGTGCTCAGTGAAAGTATAATAAAAATACATTTAAGTTTGTATTGAAAAAATCATATGCCCTACACTGTACACCTTTATTTAGAAAGTCAAAATGAAATGTTCCTAAAGACACTTAAAAAGTTATATAATAAAAATTCATTGTTTATTAAATAGTTCATTAGTAAAGTGAGTGCATTTTTCATGCTAGAATTTATCAGCAAACTGGTATTTACTTGTCTCTGTATGTGTACAGAATTTTTTATCTGCCAGAGTAACAAATGCTATCCCTGAATGTAGAGCATTCACTATGAAAAATTATTGATGAAAACAAACAATAAGTCATTGTTCAATTTTATGGAAAGGTGTTGGGTGGAAATTAAATTAATTGAATTAAATACTATCTGACAGTTGGATGATCATGCTAAACTAATTAGTACAACACTAACTGAAAGGAAAGGAGAATTGGGAACCAAGCCAAGATATCTCCTTTTAAACAGGCTCTTCTGCTCCCTTTTAAAGAATGTGAAGGAAATGACAATCTCTAAATGAATGCTTCACTTACCCCATAAATAAAACACTAACAGTGAAGATGGTATAACAGTATCACAAGCATCAGTGAGATTGTGAATCATTTCACAGTTCTATTTTAGTAACTGTTTTCTCCCCTCACTGTATGGTCATTTTTTAAAAAACAATTAAGACAGTAATACCTTGAAACATAATTTTTTAAATTATTGTTATAACCTGCTAAAGTCTTTCATCCAAGCAACTGATATCAATGGAATTTGCTCAAGGTGGCATCAAGGGCTTCCCAGGTGGCACACGTGATAAAGACCCAGACTGCCAATGCAAGAGACATGAGAAACACGAGTTTGATCCCTCGATAGGGAGGATTCCTTGGAGGAGGAAATGGCAGCCCACTCTAGTATTCTTGCCTGGAGAATCACACGGACAGAGGAGCCTGGTGGGTTACAGTTCATCTGGTCGCAGTTAAATTGAGATCAGTTCATTCGCTCAGTCGTGTCTTTGAGACCCCATGGACTGCAGCATGACAACCTCCCTGTCCATGGCCAACTCCCGGAATTTACTCAAACTCATTTCCATTGAGTTAGTAATGTCATCCCGCCATCTCATTCTCTGTCATCCCCTTCTCCTTCCACCTTCAAGCTTTCCCAGTATCAGTCTCTTTCCAAATGAGTCAGTTTGCCGCATCAGGTGGCCAAAGTATTGGAGTTTCAGCTTCAACATCAGTCCTTCCAATGAATATTCAGGACTCATTTCTTTAGGAAGGACTGGATGAATCTCCTTGCTGTCCAAGAGACTCTCAGGCGTCTTCTCCAACATCACAGTTCAAAAGCAGCGGTTCTTCAATGATCAGTTTTCTTTATAGTCCAACTCTCACATCCATACACGACTACTGGGAAAACCACAGCTTTGACTAGATGGACCTCTGTTGGCAAAGTAATGTCTCTACTTCTTAATATACTGTCTAGATTGGTCATAACTTTTCTTCCAAGGAGCAAGTGTCTTTTAATTTCATGGCTGAAGTCACCATCTGCAGTGATTTTGGAGCCCAAGAAAATAAAGTGAGTCACTGTTTCCATTGTTTCCCCATCTATTTGCCATGAAGTGATGGGACCAGATGCCATGATCTTAGTTTCCTGAATGTTGAGTTTTAAAACAACTTTTTCACTCTCCTCTTTCACTTTCATTAAGAGGCTCTTTAGTTCTCTGCTTTCTACCATAAGGGTGATGTCATCTGCATATCTGAGGTTATTGATCTTTCTCCCAGCAAAATTAATTCCAGCTTGTGCTTCATCCAGTCCAGCATTTCTCATAATGTACTCTGCATATAAGTTAAATAAGCAGGGTGACAATATACAGCCTTGATGTACAACTTCTCGTATTTGGAACCAGCCTGTTGTGCCATGTCCAGTTCTAACTGTTAATTCCTCACCTGCATACAGATTTCTCAGGAGCAGGTCAGGTGGTCTGGTATTCCCATCTCTTTCAGAATTTTCCAGAATTTGTTGTGGTCCACGCAGTCAAAGGCTTTGGCATACTCACTAAAGCAGAAATAGATGTTTTTCTGGAACTCTCTAGGTTTTTCTATGATCCAACAGATGTTGGCAATTTCATCTCTGGTTCCTCTGCCTTTTCTAAATCCAGCTTGAACATCTGAAAATTCACAGTTCACGTGCTGTTGAAACCTGGCTTGGAGAATTTTGAGCATTACTTTACTAGTGTGTGAGATTGTGTGGTAGTTTGAACATTCTTTGGCATTGCCTTTCTTTGGGATTGGAATGAAAACTGACCTTTTCCAGTCCTGTGGCCAGTGCTGAGTTTTCCAAATTTGCTGATATAATGAGTGCAGCACCCTCACAGCATGATCTTTTAGGATTTGAAATAGCTCAACTGGAATTCCATCACCTCCACCAGCTTTGTTCATAGTGATGCTTTCTAAGGCCTACTTGAACATGGTCCACTGGAGAAGGTTTTGGCAAACCACTTCAGTATTCTTGCCTTAAGAACCCCATAAATAGTATGAAAAGGAAAAAATATACGACACTGAAAGATGAACTCCCAGGTCAGTAGGTGCCCAATATGTTACTGGAGATCAGTGGAGAAATAACTCCAGAAAGAATGAAGAGATGGATCCAAAGCAAAAGCAACACCCAGTTGTGGATATGACTGGCGATGGAAGTAAAGTCTCATGCTGTAAAGAGTGATATTGCATAGGAACCTGGAATATTAGGTCCATGAATCAAGGCAAATTGGAAGTGGTCAAACAGAAGATAGCAAGAGTGAACATTGACATTTTAGGAATCAATGAGCTAAAATGTACTGGAATGGGTGAATTTAACTCAGATAACCATTATATCTACTACTGTGGGCAAGAATCCCTTAGAAGAAATGGAGTCGCCACATAGTTAATAAAAGAGTCCTAGATTCAGTACTTGGGTGCAATCTCGAAAATGACAGGATGATCTCTGTTAGTTTCAATGGCAAACCATTCAATATCACAGTAATCCAAGTCTATGCCCCAACCAGTAACACTGAAGAAGCTGAAGTTGAATGGTTCTATGAAGACCTACAAGACCTTATAGAACTAACACCCCAAAAAGATGTCCTTTTCATTATAGGACATATGTTGGGCATTATAGGGCACTGGAGTGAAAAAGTAGGAAGTCAAGAAATACTTGGAGTAATAGGCAAATTTGGCCTTGGAAAACAGAATGAAGCAGGGCAAAGGCTAACAGAAGTTTGCCAAGAGAACACACTGGTCATAGTGCATGACAACACCTTCTTCCAACAACACAAGAGAAGACTTGTGTTGAAGAGAAGACACGTGGACATCACCAGATAGTCAACACTGAAATCAGATTGATTATATTATTTGCAGCCAAACATGGAGAAGCTCTATACAGTCAGCAAAAACAAGACTTGGAGCTGACTGTGGCATAAACCATGAACTCCTTATTTCCAAATTCAGACTTAAATTGAAGAAAGTAGGGAAAACCACTAGTCAATTCAGGTATGACCTAAATCAAATCCCCTATGATTATACAGTGGAAGTGAGAAATAGATTTAAGGGACTAGATCTGATAGACAGAGTGCCTGATGAACTATGGACGGAGGTTCATGACATTGTACAGGAGGCAGGAATGAAGACCATCCCCAAGAAAAAGAAATGCAAAAAAGAAAAATGGTTGTCTGAGAAGGCCTTACAAATACCGGTGAATAGAAGAGAAGTGAAAGGCAAAGGATAAAAGGAAAGATATAGCCATTTGAATGCAGAGTTCCAAAGAATAGGAAGGAGAGATAAGAAAGGACTTCCTCAGCGATCAATGCAAAGAAATAGAGGAAATCAACAGAATGGGAAAGACTAGAGATCTCTTCAAGAAAATTAGAGATACCAAGAGAACACTTCATGCAAAGATGGGCTCGATAAAGGACAGAAATGGTATGGACCTAACAGAAGCCGAAGATATTAAGAAGAGGTGGTAAGAATACAGAGAAGAACTATCCAAAAAAGATCTTCATGACCCAGATAATCACGATGGTGCAATCACCAACCTAGAGCCAGATCCTGGAATGAAAAGTCAAGTGGGCCTCAGGAAGCATCACTACGAACAAAGCTAGTGGAGGTGAAGGAATTCCAGTTGAGCTATTTCACATCCTAAAAGATGTTGGTCGCATAGGTGGACACAAACTGAAGTGAGTTGGCTCGCACACACAGGAGCAAGGTAGACCCCACGCAGCATGTATGAGGAAGATAACCATTCTCTTCAGGTCTTGGTTCCAAAGCAGACGATTATGGCAGCAGGAATATAAGCCCTCATGTACTGTGCACTCTAATTCTTCATTTTCAGTTGTTTGGACAGGTAGTGGATGTGTTGGCAGACCTCACAGAGGTCTACTTAGCAGGAGAAAGAATAGATCTACACTGATAGAACATTCTAGAAGTAAATGTTGCTTAGGCTAATTATTTCTAGAATTCATATAAAACCAAGAACTGGTACCCAAGGTCAAAGTGTTGGTGAGTTTCTAACAACCCTAAACTTTTATCTGAAGCTGACCCTCTGCCTTATTTGGTAGAATTTTGTTTCATCCCTGTTAATAGGAAAATTTTGGACCTGCTTTTCTTGCTCTGATCTTTTTCTTTTTCTCTCTTCTACATCATTTTCACCTCTATCCAGGTCTATTATTGATTTTATATAGCTCTTCTTGCACCTATGTGTATTTCCCTGGAAGTTATATAGAAGATTTGGCTTTCTGGTTTGATATTAATTCCATTACTCTCCAACTTCTTAAAAGAAGTTTGGTCATACCAGAGAAAGAATAGGAATCAGCATTAAAGAAAGTTTGTAGGTAGGAAAATGTTATTAAATTAAAAGTCTGTCAAGGCAATAAATGGGGGAAATGATGTGAAATTAAAAGGCTGAACAATCAGAGACAAATTAGAATGTGATAGTTGTAATACTGAGATTTACTTTTTGAGAGAGTTACCAAGAAAAAAGGAAGGATGTTGGTGACCACTTAAGTAGAGTGCCAACTGTGTTGTAGAAGTTAAGTCAGAAAACTTAATAGGACCTGTCTTTCTCTTTGAATACCTTTGTCCACCCCACTCCAATCTGCCTGAATAATTCCTGTTTGTTCCTCAACTCCTTCCACCTATCTCTCTCATATCACCTTATTTTTTGATAACATTTGACAGCATCTGTGTCTAATGTGTTGTATTTTTTTGTGAACATGTTTATCAGCTCTTTTTCCTAATAGAGTATATGTTGTATGATATCAGAAGGCTCTCTTGTTTACAACATATAGCCAGCACTAAGCATGGGGCCTGGCACAATATTGATGCCGAATAATTTTGAGACATACATGCATGCTTGCATAAATGAAGGAATTAATGAATGAATTCAAGGTCTAATTCAAGCATCATATCCTTTGTAAAGCTTTTACTATACACCTTAGTAACTTCTTACAGTGAGGGTACCTTCTATATTCAGTTGTATTGTGTTCTACCTTAACAAATTCATTTTTTCACTTTTGACTTCTAACAGACTATTCATCCCTTAAAGGCCGGGTCATGTATTATTTCTCTTTGGAACTCCCACTTAGGGTATGGTTTTATGATCAGATGAACATTTTTGAGAATATATTATTGGGGGCCCAGAACCATCCTGACTGCAAGAGAAAATCCAAATTTTCTAAGTTATCAAATATGAGAAATATACTTTATAATTCAGATAGCAGAGAGGTTTATATTATTTACTTATGAAAATCTGTCACATTTTAATTACATATATTTCTTTACTTGTAAACTCTATATTTTAATCACTTCCTTAGCTAAAAAAATAGCTGTCAATGTAGGCAAAATTTGTATGCAGGTCAGGAAGCAACAGTTAGAACTGGACATGGAACAACAGACTGGTTCCAAATAGGAAAAGGAGTACATCAAGGCTGTATATTGTCACCCTGTTTATTTAACTTATATGCAGAGTATATCATGAGAAACGCTGGACTGGAAGAAACACAAGCTGGAATCAAGATTGCCAGGAGAAATTTCAATAAAATCAGATATGCAGATGACACCACCCTTATGGCAGAAAGTAAAGAGGAACTAAAAAGCCTCTTGATGAAAGTGAAAGAGGAGAGTGAAAAAGCTGGCTTAAAGCTCAACATTCAGAAAACGAAGATCATGGCATCCGGTCCCATCACTTCATGGGAAATAGATGGGGAAACAGTGGAAACAGTGTCAGACTTTATTTTTTGGGGTTCCAAAATCAATGCAGATGGTGACTACAGCCATGAAATTAAAAGACGCTTACTCCTTGGAAGGAAAGTTATGACCAACCTAGATAGCATATTCAAAAGCAAGACATTACTTTGACAACAAAGGTTCATCTAGTCAAGGCTATGGTTTTTCCTGTGGTCATGTATGGATGTGAGAGTTGGACTGTGAAGAAGGCTGAGCACCGAAGAATTGATGGTTTTGAACTGTGGTGTTGGAGAAGACTCTTGAGAGTCCCTTGGACTGCAAGGAGATCCAACCAGTCCATTCTGAAGGAGATCAGCCCTGGGATTTCTTTGGAAGGAATGATGCTAAAGCTGAAACTCCAGTACTTTGGCCACCTCATGCGAAGAGTTGACTCATTGGAAAAGACTCTGATGCTGGGAGAGATTGGGGGCAGGAGGAGAAGGGGACGACAGAGGATGAGATGGCTGGATGGCATCACCGACTCGATGGACGTGAGTCTCAGTGAACTCCGGGAGTTGGTGATGGACAGGGAGGCCTGGCGTGCTGCGATTCATGGGGCTGCAAAGAGTCGGACACGACTGAGCAACTGAACTGAACTGAACTGAACTGTAGGCAAAGGCAATGCTATCAAACTCTGAAGTATTCTTTCTAAAAATTGATAAATAGCTTAATAGCTTTTTCACTTTCTTGAACTTATCAGATGGTAAGATGCCTGAAAGTAACTGTGAGTTTCTCTACAATGCTTCATAAAAACTCAAGGAGTACTAAAGACTTGACAATATATATTAATCTAAAGGAAGTCATATTCTACCATTTTGCAAATTTCCATTTAGTAAAAACTCTCTATATTTAACCAAATTAGAAGAAGATATGTAGGCTACAAAAGCATATACATTTTCCTTTTGTAGCAATAGAAATAGAAGACTTTGATTTTTAAAACTTGTTATATTTTTCTCTATAATGGATATTAATTTGGTTGTTGCCCAAACATATATGAGTTGTATGTGCTATAGATTTCTTAAAAGAAGAGTGAGATTATTGGGCAACGAAATATCCCAGTTTCCTTGAGATTGAATTCCAACCTGAGAAACTTGACTTTCAGTGCTAAAATGAGGCAGACCAAATGGTTGTTCACCTTACACTGACATAGCGTTATTTTTTCTTTTCTAACTTAAATAATATGCTTGAAAGACTTTCTGGAATTTTACAAGAATGTGTCTCTAAGGCACAGTTAGAGAAAGGAAGGTAACTCATTTTTGTTTGAAAGGTTGACACTTTTATGTTTTATTGTTCCCCAAGATGGTCATTATTATTATTTATAATAGTTGTAAGGGTAAATGGCACTTATAAACACATAAAATACAAAGCTCCTGTGAGATTTTCTATCTAACTCAATATAGGGTACACTATATAAGAGCATAGGGGGAAGTAGAAATGGGCTAGAAAAAAATCAATACTGGTAGGCTTAGTGGGAGAAATGTGTTCTAAACTTTCAAGGAGAGATGTCAAGGAATAAAAAGAAATTTGTTCAAGTAGGACTAATATAGTATCAAGCCTTTTGAGAATTATACATTCATAAGTAACAGGAAAATAGATTCTTAAACCATTTTTCTTGTTATATCTTCCTAGTGAGTTTTTTTTTTAATAATTTTACAACAACCCTTTTAACCTGATTAATGTTTCCTTCCTTAAACTGTTTTTCCTGAGAGTTACATAGTCACAGAATCTTCTTGTGGTTAATATGTGTCAGATACAACATTTTTCTTCCCCTTATTTTCAAGCATACTGAAGGGCAGTTAAGGTAAATACTTACTTATAATATTTTTATTTTAAAGTTCTGATTTCGTTCACATTGATGACAATGTTATTTTATATGATTATCTATGAAATACGGTTTTAAAATAAAATATTAAATATTTAAATTTTTTCTTGTCAAAATAGTTTTCTTTCTGGAAGGCTTATTTTTTGTGCTGCCAAAGACATGTTAAGAAGCAATAAATTTCATTTTAAAACCAAAATTTATTCTTCCAGATAAATATCACAAAACATTTGTTACAAATCCAGGTCTTCTTACAAAACATGAATGATTTCACATAGTTCCAAAATATCTTCTAGCCATACAGCCTTGACTAGCTTCATTTTAACTGGTGACAAAGTTAAGAAGCTGGATATCTGCATTAAATACATATGGATTTTATTCACAAAAGAAGACAAGCAGAAATCAAGGTATACAATATGCTTCAGTTCAGTTAAGTTCAGTCGCTCAGTCATGTCCAACTCTTTGCAACCCCATGGACTACAGCAAGCCAGGCCTCCCTGTCAATCACCAAATTCCAGAGTTTACTCAAACTCATGTCCATTGAGTCAGTGATGCCAGCCAAATATCTCATCCTCTGTTGGCCCCTTCTCCTCCTGCCCTCAACCTTTCCCAGCAACAGTGTCTTTTCAAATGAGTCAGTTCTTTGCATCATGTGGCCAAAGTATGGGAATTTCAGCTTCAACATCACTCCTTCCAATGAACATTCAGTCTGATTTCTTTTAGGATGGACTGGTTGGATCTCCTTCCAGTCCAAGAGACTCTCAAGAGTCTTCTCCAACACCACATTTCAAAAGCATCAATTCTTCGGTGCTCAGCCTTCTTTATAGTCCAATTCTGACATCCACACATGACTACTGGAAAAACCATAGCCTTGACTAGATGGACCTTTGTTGGCAAAGTAATGTCTCTGCTTTTTAATAGGCTGTCTAGGTGGGTCATAACTTTTCTTCCAAGAAGCAAGTGTCTTTTAATTTCAAGGCTGCAGTCACCATCTGCAGTGATTTTGGAGCCCCCAAAAATAAAGTCAGCCACTATTTCCACTGTTTCCCCATCTATTTGCCATGAGTGATGGGACCAGATGCCAGGTCCCATCACTTAGTTTTCTGAATGTTGAGCTTTAAGTCAACTTTTTCACTCCCCACTTTCACTTTCATCAAGAGACTCATTAGTTCTTCACTTTCTGCCATAAGGGTGGTGTCATCTGCATATCTGAGGTTATTGATATTTCTCCCAGCAATCTTGATTCTAGCTTGTGTTTCTTCCAGCCCAGTGTTTCTCATGATATACTCTGCATATAAGTTAAACAAGCAGGGTGACAATATACAGCCTTGATGTACTATTTGTCCTATTTGGAACCGGTCTGTTGTCTCATGTCCAGTTCTAACTGGTACTTCCTGAGCTGCATACAAATTTCTCAAGAGGCAGGTCAGGTGGTCTGGTATTCCCATTTCTTTCAGAATTTTCCACAGTTTATTGTGATCCACACAGTCAAAGGCTTTGGCATAGTTTGTATGAATTTATATATGTGGCTTACTTCATCAATTAGAATGATTGTGAAGTCATACATCTAATAAATATATATAGCATATGGTATAACTATAATTTTTCTTAGCTCCAACACAAAGATGTTGACTTAAAAAATATTGACAACCTAAAAGTTGAGAGCTTTGTTATATTCAGTGGGAATTTTAGAATTTCAAGCCCAGGAGACAGCATCTCAAATGACCTAGGTGAAAGAACTACTCAAGGAGACAAGGGGACTAGCCAGGTAAATAGAAGTTTTACAACAAAAGGCAGGTAGTGTAAACATCAAAAGTTTTTTTGTAAATTAAAGTAAAACAGATATAACAAGTTAAGGAATTTAGTTCTTCTTTGTAGTAAAAATGGAAGAGTCTGGGAACACTAAAATCATTCCTTTGATATGGACCTCAGCTATCTGAAGCCAGGATCCTGTTTTCACATCCTGAGCTCCTTAGATACTCCCTCAGGGCTCACCTTAGGGAGTAGCTACAGTCTCAGTTCCTTCAGTGGCTCATTTACAATTCTTTGTGACTCCATGGACTGCAGCACTCCAGGCTTCCCAGTCTACCACCAATTCCTGGAGCTCGCTCAAACTCATGACCTTCCAGTCGATCTGTCATCCAACCATCTTATCCTCTGTTGTCCCCTTCTCCTCCTGCCTTTAATCTTTCCCAGAATCATGGTCTTTTCCAATGAGTGAATTCTTTGAATCAGATGGCCAAAGTATTGGAGTTTCAGCTTTAGCATCAGTCCTTCCAATGAATAGTCAGGACTAATTTCTGTTAGGATTGACTAGTTTGATCTCCTTGAAGTCCAAAAGGCTCTCAAGAGTTTTCTCCAACACCACAGTTCAAAAGCATCAATTCTTTGGCACCCAACTTTCTTTATAGTCCAATTCTCACAACCACACATGACTACTGGAAAAAGCATAGTTTTGACTAGATAAACTTTGTGGGAAAGTAACATCTCTGCTTTTTAATATGCTATCTAGGTTGGTCAAAGCTATTCTTCCAAGGAGCAAGCATTGTTTAATTTCATGGCTGCAGTCACCATCTGCAGTGATTTTGGAGCCCCCCAAAATAAAGTCTCTCACTGTTTCCCCAACTATTTGGTATCAAGTGATGGGACCAGATGCCATGATCTTTGTTTCCTAAATGTTGAGTTTTAAGCCAACTTTTTCAATCTGCTCTTTCACTTTCACTGAGAAGCTCTTTAGTTCTTCTTTACTTTCTGCTATAAAGGTGGTGTCATCTGCATACCTGAGGTTATTGATATTTTCCTGGCAATCTTGATTCCAGTTTGTTCTTCATCCAGCCAGGCATTTAGCATGATGTACTGTGCATAAAATTTAAATAAGCAGGGTGACAATATACAGCCTTAATGTATTCCTTTCCCAATTTGGAACCAGTCTGTTGTTCCAAGTCCAGTTCTAAGTGTTGCTTCCTGACCTGCATACAGATTTCTTAGGAGGTAGGTCACGTGGTCTGGTATTCCCATCTCTTGCAGAATTTTCCACAGTTTGTTGTGATCTATAGTCAAAGGCTTTGGCATAATCAATAAAGCAGAAGTAGAAGTTTTTCTAGTATTCTCTTGCTTTTTTGATGATCCAGTTGATGTTGGAAATTTGAATTCTGGTTTCTCTGCCTTTTCTAAATCCAGCTTGAACATCTGGAAGTTCACAGTTCACATACAGTTGAAGTCTGGCTTGGAGAATTTTGCCCATTACTTTGATAGCATGTGAGATGAGTGCAATTGTGCGGTAGTTTGAACTTTCTTTGGCATTGCCTTTCTTTGGAATTTAAATGAAAACTGATCATATTCAGTCCTATAGACACTGCTGAGTTTTCCAAATTTTCTGGCATATTGAATGCAGCACTTTCACAGCAACATCTTTTAGGATTTGAAATAGCTCCACTGGAATTCCATCACTTCCACTAGCTTTGTTCATAGTGATGGCTCCTAAGGTCCACTTGACTTCACATTCCAAGATGTCTGGCTCTAGGTCAGTGATCACACCATCATGATTATCTGGGTCATGAGGATCTTTTCTGTACAGTTCTCTGTGTATTCTTGCCACCTCTTCTTAATATCTTCTGCTTCTGTTAAGTCCATACCATTTCTGTCCTTTATTGTGCCCATCATTGCATGAAATATTCCCTTGGTATCTCTAATTTTCTTGAAGAGATCTCTGGTCTTTCCCATTCTATTGTTTTCCTCTGTTTCTTTGCATTGAACTTGAAGCAGGCTTTCTTATCTCTCCTTGTTTTTCTTTGGAACACTGCATTCTGATAAGTGTATCTTTCCTTTTCTCCTTTGTCTTTAGTGTCTCTTCTTTTCTCAGCTGTTTGCAAGGCCTCCTCAGACAACCATTTTGCCTTTTTGTATTTCTTTTTCTTGGGGATGTTCTTGACCACTGCCTCCTGTACAAGGTTAAAAACCTCCATCCACAATTCTTCAGGCACTCTATCAGATCTAATCCCTTGAGTCACTTCCACTGTATAATCATAAGGGATTTGATTTATGTCATACCTGAATAGTCTATTGGTTTTCAGTACTTTCTTCAACTTTAATCTGAATTTTGCAGTATCTGAGCCACAGTCAGCTCCCGGTTTTGTTTTTGCTGACTATATAGAGCTTCTCCATCTTTGGCTGCAAAGAATATAATCAATCTGATTTCAGTGTTGACCATCTGGTAATGTTCATGTGTAGAGTCTTCTCTTGTGTTGTTGGAAGAGGGTGTTTGCTATGACCAGTGCATTTTCTTGTCAAAACTCTTTAGCCTTTGCCCTGCTTCATTTTGTACTCCAAAGCCAAATTTGCCTGTTACTTCATATTTCTTGACTTCCTACTTTTGCATTCCAGTCCCTTATGATGAAAGGGACATCATTTTGAGGTGCTAGTTCTAGAAGGTCTTGTAAGTCTTAATAGAACTGTTCAACTTCAGCTTCTTCAGCCTTACTGGTCAGGGCATAGACTTGGATTACTCTGATATTGAATGGTTTGCCTTGGAAACAAACAGAGAACATTCTGTTGTTTTTGAAATTTCACCCAAGTACTGCATTTAGGACTCTTTTGTTGACTATGATGGCTGCTCCATTTCTTTTAAGGGATTCTTGCCCACAGTGGTAGATATAATGATCATCTGAGTTAAATTCACCCATTCCAGTCCACTTTAGTTTGAAGGAGGAAACAGACAGCGCTGGACTCCATCTTAGTCCTGTTTATGCTGATCATGCTCGGCCACCTCTCCAATGGACTCTGAACTCTGCGCTTAGTGCCTATGGAAACTACAACAGAAGGATAAGACCCCCCTCTAGACAGGGGAATCTTGAAGATCATATCCATGGGGATATGTATCCCCACATACATGGGGAACACATGTATACCTGTGGCAGATTCATTTTTATATATGGCAAAACCAATACAATATTGTAAAGTTAAAAAATAAAATTAAAAAAAGTTCAAAAAATTAAATTAAATTTAAAAAATAAAAAATAAAAGTAGTAAGCTAAAATCTATATACAAACAATTGAAATTGGGCTATGCCAACAAAAAGTGACTTTTGAGATTTTGAAAATGCTGTTACTAGTTCTTGTGTTAATCTTGGACTTCAGAATAAAAGATTAAAAATGAAAAAAAAAAATCAAATCCAGGTTACTCATCACCTAAGAGAAAACATAATCTAATTACCCCTGTCTCCAGACAGGTCATAAATTCTTTCTGTATCTTTCAGAATGTAACCATAGGTTTATTGATTATTAACTGTTTGGAATGTAACCACAGGCTTATAGATTATTAACTCTTTGGAATGTAATCACGGGCTTATTGATTATTAACTGTTAGAACACATAACACATGAATGATGTGGTTATTGTGATTGTATTTACCCTTCCTTTGTTTATGTAAGTCTCAAGGAATTTGGGGTGGTGGGTTCGGACACATACAAAGGGGTATAAAGATTTTCACAAATGCTGGTCGGAGTTCTTGGCTAAGAGGAGATTCTGCCTTGGGCCCTCCGGTATAATAAACTGCACTCCACTATCTGCATTGTCCTTCTGAGTGAGTTTGTTTCCTGGAACGCGTGGCTATAACAAATTCACTGATTCCTAAAGTGTCGATATTCACTCTTGCTATCTCCTGTTTGACCACTTCTAATTTACCTTTATTCATGAACCTAACATTCCAGGTTCCTATACAATATTTTTCTTTACAGCATGGGACTTTACTTCCATCACCAGTCAAATCCACAACTGGGCCTTGTTTTTGCTTTGGCTCCATCTCTTCATTCTTTCTGTAGTTATTTCTCTACTGATCTCCTGTAGCATATTGGGCACCTACTGACCTGGGGAGTTCCTCTTTCAGTGTCCTATCTTTCTGCATTTTCATACTGTTCATGGGGTTCTCAAGGCAAGAATACTGAAGCAGTTTTCCATTCCTTTCTGCAGTGGAACACATTTTGTCAGAACTTTCCACCTTGACCTGTCTGTTTTGGGTGGTCCTACATGGCATGGCTCATAGTTTCATTGAGTTAAACAAGGCTGTGGTCCTTGTGATCAGTTTGATTTGATTCCCTCAGGGTTCACCTTAGGGAGTGGCTGTAGTTTGATGGCTGCTAAATGGCTTCTCTGGTGGCTCAGAGGTTAAAGCGTCTGCCTGCAATGTGGGAGACCTGGGTTCGATCCCTAGGTAAGGAAGATCCCCTGGAGAAGGAAATGGCAACCCACTCCAGTATTCTTGCCTGGAGAATCCCATGGATGGAGGACCCTGGTGGGCTACAGTCCACGGGGTTGCAAAGAGTTGGACATGACTGAGTGGCTTCACTCACTCAAATGGCAGATATTCTTCTCCTTCCTGAGTTCCCTCAGGGCTCACCAGCTCACATTGAAGGGCTGCAATTGTTGATGACTGTGAAATCCTTTTTACTAGTATGGCAGGAAATACACCATTTCTCAATGGTTTTACAGAACATAAAACTTTGTTTTACATTACATGCTGACATTATTTTATATATTTTTGAACTTGTGTTTTGGTTGAAAGTTGATCTAATTCAAATATGGGCATGTGAGTATACTTACTCTTTTCTGAGTCTTTGTGACCCTATGAGTTGCAGGAAGGGGGACCCCTTCCAGGGCTGAAAATGCACTCTTGTCTAACACTTGGAAATAAATCTGAGGAGATACATGCAATGACAAAGCAAGGTATTTTATTGGGAAGGGGCTCCCAGGAGGAGAGCAGTAGGGTAAGGGAACCAAGGAGAACTGCTTTGCCAGCTCTGTCTAGCAGCCTCGGGTTTTATGATGATGGCATTAGTTTCCAGGTTGTCTTTGGCCAATCATTCTGATGAAGAGTCCTTCCTGGTGGTGCACGCATTGCTCAGCCAAGATAGATGCCAGTGAGAAGGATTCTGGGAGGCGGTTGGATGCATGGTATCACCTTTTGACTTTTCCTGAATTCTTGTGGTTGGTGGTGGCTTATTAGTTCTATGTTCCTTAAGGACCTCCTGTCATATAAACAACTCATGCAAAGGGTTACTATGGTGCCTGGCTAGGGTGGGTGGTTTCAATCAGTGTACTTCACCTAATACATGGACTGTAATCCTCTAGGCTCCTCTGTCCATGGGATTTTCCTGGTGGGAATACTGGGGTGGGTTAACCATTTCCTTCTTCAAGGGATCTTCCTGACCCAAGAATCAAACTGGAGTCTCTAGAGTCCCCTGCTTTGGCTGGCTGGTTCTTTACCACTGAGTCACCTGGGAAGCACACTTCCAATATATTAAAATATGTATTTGATTTTCTGTAATTCTACAGGTTCAGTATTGTAGGATGAAGATTTAAGCATGCTATTGCAACAAAATTAAGAGCTAATATTGCCTGCCTTAGCTGTGAGCTCATTTCATAAAGAATTGTTTTGTTCTGTTGCATTTCCCAGTAGATTTTAATCTCATTTTCTCATAATTTAATCTTTTAAAATCTTTACAAGTGATGTTATTATTATTATGTTAATACCTCACACACTAGTAAAGTAATGCTCAAAATTCTCCAAGCCAGGCTTCAGCAATATGTGAACCATGAAATTCCAAATGTTCAGGCTGGTTTTAGAAAAGGCGGAGGAACCAGAGATCAAATTGCCAACATCCGTTGGATCACCGAAAAAGCAAGAGAGTTCCAGAAAAACATCTATTTCTACTTTATTGACTATGCCAAAGCCTTTGACTATGTGGCTAAAGCCTTTGACTGTGTGGTTAAACAAACTGTGGAAAATCCTGAAAGAGATGGGAATGCCAGACCACCCGACCTGCCTCTTGAGAAAACTGTATGCAGGCCAGGAAGCAACAGTTAGAACTGGACATGGAACAACAGACTGGTTCCAAATAGGAAAAAGGAGTACGTCAAGGCTGTATATTGTCACCCTGCTTATTTAACTTATATGCAGAGTACATCATGAGAAACGCTGGACTAGAAGAAATGCAAGCTAGAATCAAGATGGCTGGGAGAAATATCAATAACCTCAGATATGCAGATGACACCACCCTTATGGCAGAAAGCAAAGAAGAACTAAAGAGCCTCTTGATGAAAGTGAAGGAGGAGAGTGAAAAAGTTGACTTAAAACTCAACATTCAGAAAACTAAGATCATGGCATCTGGTGTCATCACTTCATGGCAAATAGATGGGGAAACAGTGGAAACAGTGGCTGACTTTATCTTTTTGGACTCCAAAATCACTGCAAATGGTGACTGCAGCCATGAAATAAAAAGATGCTTACTCCTTGGAAGGAAAGTTATGACCAAGCTTGACAGCATATTAAACAGCAGAGATATTGTTTTGCCAACAAAGGTCCATCTAGTCAAGGCTATGGTTTTTCCAGTGGTCATGTATGGATGTGTGAGTTGGACTATAAAGAAAGCTGAGCACCGAAGAATTGATGTTTTTCAACTGTGGTGTTAGAGAAGGCTCTTGAGTCCCTTGGACTGAAAGGCGATCCAACCAGTCCACCCTAAAGGAGATCAGTCCTGAACATTCATTGGAAGGAGTGATGTTGAAGCTGAAACTCCAATACTTTGGCCACCTGATGCTGAGAGCTGACTCATTTGAAAAGACCCTGAGGCTGGGAAAGATTGAAGGCAAGAGGTGAAGGGGACAACAGAGGATGAGATGGTTGGATGGCATCACCGACTCAATGAACATGAGTTTGAGTAAATTTCAGGAGCTGGTGATGGACAGGGAGGTTGGAGTGCTGCAGTCCATGGGATTGCCAAGAGTCCAATATGACTGAACGACTGAACCGAACTGAACTGAGTAATCTACATCTATGATATGCTGTTGTTTATTCACTAAGTCATATCTGACTGTTTTGTGACCTTGTGTACTGTAGCCCTCCAGGCTCCTATATCTATAGGATTTCCCAGGCAAGAATACTATAGTGGGTTGCCATTTCGTTCTTCAGACAATCTTCTCCACCCAGGATCAAACCTGGCCCTCCTGCACTGGCAGGCAGATTCTTTACCATTGAGTCACCAGGCAAGCCTACATATATGTTAGGTCACGTTACTATTTCTGATATTTTTATAACATCTTGGCTCAGTCTAAAGATGTTAATTAAATGCCTTTCAAAGTTTCCTGTTTGGTCTCTTGAATATTGAGATTAATTTCTTCAAAAATTGGGTTTGGCAACTTATGTAATAAAGCACATGTGCTTGCTCAGTTGTTTCAGTCGTGTCTGACTCTTTGCAACCCTATGGACTGTAGTTCACCAGGCTCTCTTTGGGATTCTCCAGGCAAGAGTACTGGAGTGGGTTGCCAAGGCCTCCTCCAGGGGATCTTCATGACCTACAGATAGAACGCACATTCCCCATGTTTCCAGCATTGCAGATAGATTCTTTATACACTGAGCTACCTGGGAAGCCCTAATAAAGTATATTTCCTTACAATTTTGTTTGTTACTTTCTGTTTGGCTGGCTGTAGATATATGCTCTGATATCAGAGCTGGCCTCAGGAAACCATGGGATTGAAATGCTGGTCGACTGCCTCAGATTTCTGTCTGATTATGTCTGGTTTCAGTGACGCAGGCACTGACCATCACCTCTTTGCTCTGAGGGCAAAAGCAGCTGATCCCCAGAAAAGGAGAAGATTCTGCCCAGCTATTCCACATGCACTCACCCAAGTAATCCCTTCTCTGGGGATCTCCCCAACCATTTTAATGTGTTGCTGTGTTATTGAATAATCCCTTGGTAAAGATTTCACATCTGTCCCTCTGTCCTCCTAATGTCTTTTGGGCTGTAGTTTGCACGAGCCTCTTTTCTTTGTTTTATGTATGTAACTAATTCCTAAAATTGCATGGCTAATTGATAAAAGATATTCTAGTTTTCCATCACCACTTTATATTCATTATTTTGTAAAATATATATATGGCCATTTAAAAGAGATTTGGCCAGGAGAGGGTTCTTATGTTTAGTCAGCCACCTTCATCCAATGTCCTTGTTCCACACTTCCTATGATTACTGATTAGAAGCCTGATTTTTTTCTCTGGTCCAGATTGAACTTTCCTAAGAAATTGTATAGTATCTTTGTGAATTTATTTATTCTAGAAATTTAGGAGGTTGTGTTAGCGGTACTTTTGGTGAGGGAATTTGTCACTTGCAGAATGTTTTTTTCCATGTGCATTTAAGAGATGGGGCAGATTGCAAAGCCCAGAATGGCTTTATTATGGCTTACACATTAAAACACAATAATATGTGGTGCAAAGTTCTGAAGAGTATCATTAGATATTGTATTATCTAGTGGTCCTAATTGAAGGGGGCCCTTTAAAGCTTGTAATTTAATTAACTTTAGGAGTTTTAGGACTTCCCAGGTGGCACTAGTTGAATCAACCTGCCTATGCAGGAGACACAAGAGATACTGGTTCCATCCCTGGGTCGGAAAGATTCCCCTGGAGGAGGAAATGGCAACCCACTCCAGTATTCTTGCCTGGAGAATTCCACAGACAGAAGGGCCGTTGGAGGTGCAAACACTCAGACATGACTAAGAACACATACATGAGGATTTTCGATATATAATAGCGTCTTTGTTTTTCACCTCTGTGGTAGTCATCTCCACAGAATACAAATATCAGGTCACAGACATGTGTAGATGAATCCATGCAAAAATGTGGATATTTGCTCTCTCACTTAAATGAGTGTTGTTTTAATATTTGCTTTCATTAAAAAATTGGGGATATGTCAAAGATAGCTTCAAAAGTCTAACAGTTAAACTTGGAGCTATCAGAGAGTAATCAAAGTATGCAATTAAAATTAGAATGTGTTTGGCCCATCAATCTACAAAAATGACTCTAGCGGTCGTGTGTATTTTATTATTTGAATCTGGGGAAAGCTGGAAAATTGTGAAGTATATAAAAGCCTGTGGAAATTGCCCCATATACTATTCTGGAAAGTCTTATAATTTTCATATTTCATCTTATATTAATAGTTTATATGAGTTTTTTTTTCTTTTTACAGTTCTCCAAGATTAGCAACAGTGTTAAACTAGGGTAATAGATAATTGTATTTGCCAAAGGGCCTCTGAGAAACCAGAATTAGATTATCTATTACAGGTCCCAGAATGTTCTGAAAAGTGTTCATATTACTGTTTTCTCATGGATTGCTGATTCATCCTCAAAAAAAATAGTTTGGATGAGGTTTGTTTTACCTTGAGGTTTTTACTGTCTGGACTTTTTCTTTTTGTTTAATATTCCTCAAGGGTAAGTGCTTTACCTTCTAATTCTGTGTCCTGGAATAGATAGCTGTAAATCGGTTTTCAAAAAGTGAGATAGAGATACCTAGCATATACCATATGCCCTCTCTTTGCCCTTTTAGACCTTCTCACTCTTCTTCTTTGATCTGCTCTCTGCTGGAAGAGCCTTACATGTACAGACCAAATCATTTGTACCCCATCCCTTCTGGTTTCCCAAGACTAGGGATCTGTGGTTTATCTTGAAGCCAGCTTCATCACTACACTGAAAGTCACATCTCTACTCAACACAGTCTTCTCTATGTGACTTTCTTTTTCTAAGATCTGGCATCTTCTCCTTCTCCTTACTGTTGACATAAGTGGTCTCAAGTTTCACAAAGGAAAGAGTAATGGAACTGGTAACTAAAAGGAGATGGCAGTAGTTCTAATAGTGAGGTTTACACAATATAGCCAAGCTCAGATTTTGGCTCATGGAGAGTTAAACACTTGTACTAACTATTTTGTTGCAAATGAAAACAAAACAAAACAAAAAACAACCTCATGTCAAAATGTTGTAAGCAAAAATGGATTATACCTCTTATCACTGAAAAATCTAAGAGCAGATGATCAGTTATCAACAGATCTGGTGGTCAAATATTGTCATTAGGGCTGATAATATACAGTCACTTATTTGCTTTAGAACTAATACAAGATAGTAAAGAATAGTGAACAAATGGTTAGGAAATCACCCTTCAGCAAGGTGACTTTTCAGTAGAGACCTCAAGGAAGAGAGCCAAGTTTCTTGAATATTTGGAGAAGAGAATTTCAGTGTGTTTAGTCTGTTTCCAAACCAGCAGAGGTCAGTACTTTTTAGCAGAGAGACTGGGGGGAATATTTGAATGTAAAAGTGGAAGCGGTGAGAGGCTAGATTTTTTTTTTTTTTTTTTTTTTTGAGTGTGGTGAAAAACCACTGAAAGATATTGTTAGCGGAAGTGACATTTTCTCAATATATTTTTAAAGAATCCCTTTGGGTCCCATGTGGGGAATTAGATGTAAAATGATAAATCTCTGCTTTTGAATATGCTATCTAGGTTGGTCATAACTTTCCTTCCAAGGAGTCTTTTAATTTCATGGCTTCAATCACCATCTGCAGTGATTTTGGAGCCCAAAAAAATAAAGTCTGACACTGTTTCCACTATTTCCCCATCTATTTCCCATGAATTGATGGGACCAGATGCCATGATCTTCGTTTTCTGAATGTTGAGCTTTAAGCCAACTTTTTCCACTCTCCTCTCGCACTTTCATCAAGAGGCTTTTTAGTTCCTCTTCACTTTCTGCCATAAGGGTGATGTCATCTGCATATCTGAGGTTATTGATATTTCTCCCAGTAATCTTGATTCCAGCTTGTGCTTCTTCCAGCCCAGTGTTTCTCATGATGCACTCTGCATATAAGTTAAATAAGCTGGGTGACAATATACAGCCTTGACGTACTCCTTTTCCTATTTGGAACCAGTCTGTTGTCCCATGTCCAGTTCTAACTGTCACTTCCTGAGCTGCATACAGATTTCTCAAGAGGCAGGTCAGGTGGTCTGTTATTCCCATCTCTTTCAGAATTTTCCACTGTTAGTAATCCATTTTAGAAGGCTGTTAGTTTGAAACAGTGAAATGTAATTGACTTGATGGAAGTGATGGCAAGTGCCTGAATCCAGAATAGTAGATATGATGTGAAAACAGACAATAGAATTTTCAGATTGGTTGTGGAAAGTTAGAAGAAGTAAGAGCAGCCTCAAGGTGGTTTAGCCTGAGTAATTAATTGCTTGAAAGTGGTGCCATTCATTGAATTAGAGAATATTAAAAAGGAACAATTTGGAGTTCATAACATCTGGAGTTCTCTTTTGAGCCTGTTCTTGTTTGAAAGTTGGAGATATCTTCCAGAAATATGAGTGGAGATATCTGAATGATAATGAAAATATTAGATTATTATTAGCAATGTTAGATGTCTTGCACCTATGAATACCCTGGTGCTAGCCTGAAAGAAGTCTTCTTTTGACTGCCAGTCATGTAAAATTGAACCAAGTTCATAAAACTTGAAATTCAGAGGCATGTGAATTTCAGAGTTAGTTGATACAAGGGCTTAAAGTTATTAAATGCAGATTTTTTAAAAATCTGATATTCTGCTCCTTTACCACAGACTGGCTTCATCTTAAATTTGTTTCCTTTTTGGCCATGGAATGGCATACAGGAGTAATTGATCTACATGCTTCCTCACTTTGTATTAGAAAGATGGGAGGCTGGTTTGCCATACTGTTGCTATGACAACAGAGAGAGGAAAAAATTTTCTCCCAGAAGTCCCCAGCAAATACCTTTTCATCTGTCCTTGGGCCACATGCTCATTCCTGAATGTGTAACTGTGGCAAAGAGGAGAGAATTTTTCTGAGGGAGGAATGAATGGTTTGATATAAAGGCTAATGGGCAAAAATTGAAAGAAAAGAAGAATGTTTAATATAAGGGAAAATTGAGATTTATCCGGATTAATATTATTAGTATTGTAAATTTAACATGAATAGAATTGATTAGTGGATTACTTGGAGTACATAAACAATTCTTCATGGTCAGTACAAATGACAAAGCAGAAAGAATGAATTTTCTTTTTACCAATTCCTTTATTTTTGATAGAGTTACAAAACTGTTAAACAAACATGCCTCTAGACTTTGGACTCATTTACACCATCTTAATACAAAAATAAGTAGGAAAAGCAAAGTATTTGTTTTTCTCCATCTGTTCTATTCCTTTGACTATGCCAGACTTTGACAGTGCCAGACTTTGACACTGTACTCTGGGTTGAATATACCCTAATTAAACTAGAAGTTTTTCAAATATGATTATATGGCAATCATTTCTATTCTACTCTAATCATAGGAAAGATGCTTTGGACTAATTATTTTACTACTGAGGACTAGATAAAAGTAGGGCCAACACAAATGATGTTTCATCTTCTAATACAGTAGCTATAACCTATCACTGTAGGGATAAAAGATAAACTGTCATTTAGAACTTCTCACTGTTACTGTGTACAAGTGAAAAAAGAATAGGATATCCTCAATTTTCATCAAGGGGACTCTATGATGTTGAATTTTCCATTTTCTCAAAAAATGTATGAATGTAATGAATAAATGCAGATGCTATTTAAACTAATAGAAGAAAGATCTGACAGAAGTAAAACATGTCTTTTTGTGTTAAAAACATGTTTTGAACCTAAAGCAATGGTTCTCAATTATGCCAAATAACCATGATGAACTAAAAAAAAAAAAATGCAACCTCCTAATCAATTTTCCATTATTTAAACTATTCATTATGAAGGATTTAAAAGTGTGCCTATTTTTGATCACTCAAAACAGATGGGTAGAAAAGAGAAAAAAAAATCAGATTACACTTTACTACCTGATACCATGCTCTCCACCTTTCAGAACTGGACCAGAGTCTTTTAAAAACACATATGTTGAAGTCTAACACATTTTTTTTATCCTAAGATTATAAAAAGTTCTAGATGTGAGTATTATTGCATGCAGGATTTTCCAAAACTATCTTCATAGTATACTCTGCAGGACATTCAGAAAATAGTGACTCTAAACTCAAGGCATAAACCCATACATCTACAGTGTTAAGAAATTCAAAGTTCCTCTTTGACTAATCTATCCTTCATGTCTGCTCATTTTCAGCAGTTCTTTCATTCTTATTTTTCTTTCTCTCTCTTCAGTGTGTGCTGCCTCAATTATACTTGTATCAGTCTGAACACAGACCAAGTCCCTTACTTCCTTACTGTGATCAATCAGTTCAGCAATTTAGTCATGTCCAACTCTTTGTGACCCTATGTACTGCAGCATGCCAGGCCTCCCTGTCCATCGCCAATGCCTGGGGTTTACTCAAACTCATGTCCATTGAGTTGGTGACGCCAACCAACCATCTCATCCTCTGTCATCCAGCATCAGGGTCTTTTCCAATGAGTCAACTCTTCACATCAGGTAGCCAAAGTATTGGAGTTTCAGCTTCAGCATCAGTCCTTCCAATGAATATTCAGGACTGATTTCCTTTAGAATGGACTGGTTGGATCTCCTTGCAGTCCAAGAGACTCTCAAGAGTCTCAACACCACAGTTCAAAAGCATCAATTCTTCTGTGCTCAGCTTTCTTTATAGTCCAACTCTCACATCCATACATGACTACTAGAAAAACCATAACTTTTACTAGATGGAACTTTCTTGGCAAAGTAACATCTGCTTTTTAATATGCTGTCTAAGTTGGTCATAACTTTTCTTCCAAGGAGCAAGTGTCTTTTAATTTCATGGCTGCAGTCACCATCTGCAGTGATTTTGAAGCCCCCCAAAATAAAGTCTGTCACTGTTTCCATTGTTTCCCCATCTATTTGCCATAAAGTGATGGGACCAGATGCCATGATCTTTGTTTTCTGAATGTTGAGTTTTAAGCCAACTTTTTCACTCTCCTCTTTCACTTTCATCAAAAGACCCTTTAGTTCTTCTTCGCTTTCTGCCATAAGTTCTTCTTTGCTTTCTGCCTAATTGGGTCAGGCCCCAAGATTACCTCCATTTTTTGTTGTTTAGTCACTACGTTGTGTCTATTAATGCTAAAAGATAACCTCCATACTTAACATCAATTGATTTGTAAAATCCCTTCATAGCAGTACACAGATTAGTTCTTGAATGTTAATTAAGGAAAACCAGATATCTCAAGGAATTTAATGCTTTTCTACATATGGGAAGATGCAAGCTGGGCTTACTGAAATCATTTCTTTCATGTGCACCTAATCTCTTTGGGGCCACTATCCTGTTTTCACATCCTGAGTTTCCTTTCCTCAGGGCTCACTGTAGGGAGTGGCTACAGTCTGATGGCTGTTCAGTTCAGTTCACTCATGTCCAACTCTTTGTGACCCCATGGACTGCAGCACCCCAGGCCTCCCTGTCCATCACCAATGCCCAGAGTTTACTCAAACTCATGTCCACTGAGTCAGTGATGCTATCCAACCATCTCATCCTCTGTCATCCCCTTCTCCCACCTTCAATCTTTCCCAGCATCAAGACCTTTTCAACTGAGTCAGCTCTTCACATCAGGTGGCCGAAGTATTGGAGTTTCAGCTTCAACATCAGACTTTCCAATGAACATTCAGGACTGATTTCCTTAAGGATGGACTGGTTGGATCTCCTTGCTGTCCAAGGGACTCTCAAGAGTCTTCTCCAACACCACGTTCAAAAGCATCAATTCTTCGGTGCTCAGCTTTCTTTATAGTCCAACTCTCACATCCATACATGACTACTGGAAAAACTATAACCTTGACTCGATGGACGTTTGTTGGCAAAGTAATGTCTCTGCTTTTTAATATGTTGTCTAGGTTGGTCACAACTTTTCTCCCAAGGAGTAAGTGTCTTTTAATTTCATGTGATCAACAACTTTACCAAATTAAAAAAAATTTTAATGGGTTAATGAAGGACAGCACAGGCATCAGAAAATGACATCTCTTCAGGGACTCATGTATACCCTCTGGATTTTTGCTGGTTCCCTCTCAATTCCTCTCTCTTCTGCACCTCTACAGAGAAACAAAGAACCATTTTGTTAGGCAACGTGTTTCATCTCACATATTGGTACCTCGAGGCTTTTTTAAAAATTTTTTTTTCTCGATAAACTGTTTTCTCAGAGAATCTTATTCTGAATTAACTTATGTTGATATTGTAAATGCAGATTTTTCCCAGTATTTATCTTTAGTGTAACTTAACTAAAATTTATCTCTGTTGAGACAGCCTGTTTCAATCAACCCTGTACCTCTTAGAGTCTATGAGTTACTTAGGGGCCTAATGGCTTAGTTCAAAAAGGAGAGTGTCTCACTCTTCTTTCTGATAAGCTCATGGTCCTTCTTGGTTTGCTCACCCTTCCTTCATGTATCTGTATCCCTGTAATATTTACTAAACGTTCAGGCTGTTATGTTCTGTTTCCAGTCATTCACTTTTTCCTTAGTGTATCATTTGTCCCTCAGTATTCCTCTCAGACAGAGCTTTTCACTGAACTTGATGTGACAATAACTAGAAGTTATATGTAATTAAAAAAAATACTACTAAAATACAGGAATTGTGGTGGAATCTCTTCAATAGACTTTAATGTTTTTCTCAATTTGTGATATTCAATATTATGTTTTTTTTAAATATCTTTACTGTTTTCATAATATACCCTGTGATTGCATTCCTTATTTAAATTTATGCTTGAAATATAAAGTTGCTATAAATTTATGTTTGAAACATCTTTTAAACTATATAACAATATAAAAAGTTGATGCTTTAGAAATAAGATTTTATAGATACTGATATGTTTATTAGGAATGGACACAAATGCTATTAGATTGCAAAGAAATGAACTCTAAACAATGTAATCTAGTTATTACTGTTAGGAAAACTAAAGAATAAGTAGAACATGATATTGTCAAGCACTTGGGATGCAACATGATGCCAAATACTTTCAGGAAGATAACTGATTACAATAGGAATGAGTAACAACCCCACAATTAATGCATTGGAAATAAATTTGGAGTATTGGGTGACTAGAAAATTCAACTCAAAATATCAACATTAAAAAATAAATAGGTAAGAGCAGAATAAAAATGCTTATGAGAGATAAGAAGTGCAGAACCTTGTAGATTAATTTCGGTCCTTCTGGTCAGTTACTTAGGAAAAAAGTGTCCATCCATCATGCTCTGCTGTGTACAACTCTTTGCGACCCCATGGACTGTAGCCTGCCAGGCTCCTCTGTCCATGAGATTCTCCAAACAAGAACACTGGAGTGTGTTTTCATTTTCTACTCCAGGGAATCTTTCAGACCCAGGGATTAAATTCATATCTCCTGCATCTCTTACAATGGCAGGTGGTTTCTTGACCTGAGCCACTAGGGGAGCACTGAATCCATATATTCATGCTTTTCTTAGTGAAAAATTCTACTTTTAGCACTTATTTTTTACTAGTGAGAATCCCATTTTAACTTTTCTTAAAATTGAACATTTTCTTAAAATTGAACATTTTCTTAAAATTGAACATTCTGACAGAATGTGGTCCATCGGAGAAGGGAATGGCAAACCACTTCAGTATTCTTGCCTTGAGTACCCCATGAACAATATGAAAAGGTAAAATAATAGGATACTGAAAGAGGAACTCCCCAGGTAAGTATGTGCCCAATATGCTACTGGAGATCAGTGGAGAAATAACTCCAGAAAGAATGAAGGGATGGAGCCAAAACAAAAACAATATCCACTGTGGATGTGACTGGTGATGGAAACAAGGTCTGATGCTGTAAAGAGCAATATTGCATAGGAACCTGGAATGGCAGGTCCATGAATCAAGGCAAATTGGAAGTGGTCAAACAGGAGATGGCAAGAGTGAACGTCAACATTCTAGGAATCAGTGAACTAAAATGGACTGGAATGGGTGAATTTAACTCAGATGACCGTTATATTTACTACTGTGGACAGGCATCTCTTAGAAGAAATGGAGTAGCCATCATGGTCAACAAAAGAGTCCGAAATGCAGTACTTGGATACAATCTCAAAAATGACAGAATGATCTCTGTTTGTTTCCAAGGCAAACCGTTCAATATCACAGTAATCCAAGTCTATGCCCCAACCAGTAATGCTGAAGAAGCTGAAGTTGAAGGGTTCTATGAAGACCTACAAGACCTTTTAGAAATAACACCCAAAAAAGATGTCCTTTTCATTATAGGGAACTGGAATGCAAAAGTAGGAAGTCAAGAAACACCTGGAGTAACAGGCAAATTTGGCCATGGAATACGCAATGAAGCAGGGCAAAGGCCAATAGAGTTTTGCCAAGAGAACGCACTGGTCATAGCAAACAACCTCTTCCAACAACACAAGAGAAGACTCTACACATGGACATCACCAGATGGTCAACAGAAAAATCAGATTGATTATATTCTTTGCAGCCAAAGATGGAGAAGCTCTATACAGTCAGCAAAAACAAGACCAGGAACTGATTGTGGCTCAGATCATGAGCTCCTTATTGCCAAATTCAGACTGAAATTGAAGAAAGTAGGGAAAACCACTAGACCATTCAGGTATGAGCTAAATCAAATCCCTTATGATTATACAGTGGAAGTGAGAAATAGATTTAAGGGCCTAGATCTGATAGATAGAGTGCCTGATGAACTATGGACGGAGGTTCATAACATTGTACAGGAGACAGGGATCAAGACCATCTCCATGGAAAAGAAATGCAAAAAAGCAAAATGGCTGTCTGGGGAGGCCTTACAAATAGCTGTGAAAAGAAGAGAAGTGAAAAGCAGAGGAGAAAAGGAAAGATATAAGCATCTGAATGCAGAGTTCCAAAGAATAGCAAAAAGAGATAAGAAAGCCTTTCTCTGTGATCAATGCAAAGCAATAGAGGAAAACAACAGAATGGGAAAGACCAGAGATCTCTTCAAGAAAATTAGAGATACCAAGGGAACATTTCATGCAAAGATGGCCTCGATAAAGGACAGAAATGGAAGGGACCTAACAGAAGCAGAAGATATTAAGAAGAGGTGGCAAGAATACACAGAAGAACTGTACAAAAAAGATCTTCACGACCAACATAATCACGATGATGTGATCACTCACCTAGAGCCAGACATCCTGGAATGTGAAGTCAAGTGGGCCTTAGAAAGCATCACTACGAACAAAGCTAGTGGAGGTGATGGAATTCCAGTTGAGCTATTCCAAATCCTGAAAGATGATGCTGTGAAAGTGCTGCACTCAATATGCCAGAAAATTTGGAAATCTTAGCACTGGCCACAGGACTGGAAAAGGTCAGTTTTCATTCCAATCCCAAAGAAAGGCAATCCCAAAGAGTGCCCAAACTACTGCACAATTGCACTCATCTCACACGCTACTAAAGTAATGCTCAAAATTCTCCAAGCCAGGCTTCAGCAATACATGAACCATGAACTTCCAGATGTTCAAGCTTGTTTTAGAAAAGGCAGAGGAACCAGAGATCAAATTGCCAACATCCACTGGATCATGGGAAAAGCAAGAGAGTTCCAGAAAAGCATCTATTTCTGCTTTATTGACTATGGCAAAGCCTTTGACTGAGTGGAATCACAATAAACTGTGGAAAATTCTGAAAGAGATGGGAATACCAGACCACCTGACCTGCCTCTTGAGAAACCTATATGCAGGTCAGGAAGCAACAGTTAGAACTGGACATGGAACAACAGACTGGTTCCAAATAGGAAAAGGAGTACGTCAAGGCTGTATACTGTCACCCTGCTTATTTAACTTATATGCAGAGTACATAATGAGAAACACTGGGAAGGAAGAAGCACAAGCTGGAATCAAGATTACTGGGAGAAATATCAATAACCTCAGATATGCAGATGACACCACCTTTATGGCAGAAAGTGAAGAGGAACTAAAAAGCCTCTTGATGGAAGTGAAAGAGGAGAGTGAAAAAGTTGGCTTAAAACTCAACATTCAGAAAACTAAGATCATGGCATCTGGTCCCATCACTTCATGGCAAATAGATGGGAAAACAGTGGAAACAGTGTCAGACTTTATTTTTTGGGCTCCAAAATCACTGCAGATGGTGATTGTAGCCATGAAATTAAAAGACGCTTACTCCTTGGAAGGAAAGTTATGACCAACCTAGACAGCATATTCAAAAGCAGAGACATTACTTTGACAACAAAAGTCTGTCTAATCAAGGCTATGGTTTTTCCAGTGGTCATGTATGGATGTGAGAATTGGACTGTGAAGAAAGCTGAGCGCCAAAGAATTGATGCTTTTGATCTGTGATGTTGGAGAAGACTCTTGAGAGTCCCTTGGACTGCAGGGAGATCCAACCAGTCCATTTTAAAGGAGATCAGCCCCAGGTGTTCTTTGGAAGGAATGATGCTAAAGCAAAACTCCAATACTTTGGCCACCTCATGCAAAGAGTTGACTCATTGGAATAGACTCTGATGCTGGGAGGGATTGGGGGCAGGAGGACAAGGGGACGACAGAGGATGAGATGGCTGGATGGCATCACTGATTCAATGGACGTGAGTCTGAGTGAACTCTGGGAGTTGGTGATGGACAGGGAGGCCTGGTGTGCTGTGATTCATGGGGTCACAAAGAGTTGGACAGGACTGAGCAACTGAACTGTGCTGAACATTGTAGATTTTATACCAAAACTTCCTTTTTTGCACCTTTAAAAATTATAACTTGAAATAGCTGTTAAATTGATTGTTAGTCTTAGTGTAGCTTTTTATATTGCTTCAGTAAAGGTAGAAAAACAATAATGGATTGTTTTGGCATTATATGAGCTCATTACTCTATCTAGTTGAGTCAATCTCTTTTTTCCTCCTCTTATTATCTTAAATTAGACTGTATTTCATATTCAGGTTTTTTTTATTTGTAGGACAAACTAATTGCTAATGTGAGGAAGAAAAGTGTAGGATCTGGAGCCAGACCCATCCCCAACTCAGCCACTAACTGGGAGGTTATGAAGAAGAACAAGATTAGAAGTTGCTTGAATGTGTAAGGAGCATTTGGGTCCTAGAGTAATTGAGAACAATCACAACAAAAAAAGAAGTTTTGTACACCTCTCTTAGATATCTTCATCATAGTAGAATATGGATATTCATAGACTTTAACAGGAAAGGAAAAAAGAAAACTTTAAAAGTTTCTGTTGATAGAGGGTAAAAGAAAAACTAAGAACGTGTGGTAGTGTTACTAAAGTTAAATTTGGCTGCTTATGGATCAAGAATCTGATACTGAGAGCCCAATATTGGGTAAAAGGAAAGAGCATTATTGAGGAAGTTGTCAACCCCAAGGAGAAGGTTGACTCATGGACCAAAGAACTGAGTCCTTACTCCCCATGGTTTACTTGGAGGTTATACAGGGGAAAGAGAAAAAAGAGCTACATGCTCATGAGAAGGTTTCAGGGTATATGCTCAGTTCATGGACATCCTTTTGTTTGGCTGGTGATGAGATAAGTGGGAGTCAACATCATCAACTTCTGGTTCCAAATGGTCTGTGGGTCTACATGCTTGTGGGCAAACTCATCTGACGGGGGTTGGGTTTTAGTATCTGCAAAACTGTTCAAAAGATATGGTGCAGAATGTTTTATATAGCCCTTATAAAAAACTAACTGTCTTTGACTTTGTTTAATGGCTAAACTATCATTATTTAGTCTTGTTTGATAGTTTTCCTTTGTTTCTGAATTTTCTCATTTATCTGATTAAATTTATTATCTGGCAAAAGTTTTTTTTTACAGACAAGAGGCAAGTGGAGGACATGATGGGGGAGGGCCTGTCCAAGAGAGGCCCCATAAGGCCTTGTGCAGTTACAGTAGCAAGATGAAAATACTTTTTTAAAAAGTATTTAGTAAGAAAGACTAAAAAGTATCCTTTTGGCTTAGCAACAAAGAAATCTTCAGTTATCTTGGAATGACAATTTCAATGTAATATGGTAAATTAGGGGTGAAATGGAATGATGGAAGCCAGAGGCAAGGAAAGAGAAATTTTTTTTCCTTAACATTTGTTCATTCAACAAATATTCAGCACCTACAATGTGCCAGACATTGGTGACAATTGGTCACATTGGTCACAATAGCAAACAATTCTCCTTGCCTGTAGTAAGCTTAGGCTGTGGATGAAGGTGTTTAAATGTCAATTGCAAATGTAAAAAATAAAATAAAATAAGCAGAAACCTCAATTAAATAGAGTTGGATTGGATACAATTATAATTACCATTAGATACAATGACATATTATTCTCCACAGTCAAACTGACCTTTCAAAACAGTCCTTGTGTTCTAAACTTTTACAACATATACCTTATTTATATAACTTTATTGAGTAAATTGTCTTGGGGTTTATGGAGATGAACAATTATGTTTGTATTAAGATTTGGTGGGAGTGATAGGTGGACGTATCTATATGTCAATAAGGACTAATCATCTCTCTTATTTTTTGTATATAGGAAATTGATAACTATACTGTTTGAACCCCACAGTGTTTTACTCCACTTTCAAAAAGATCAATTTGGTACTTTTCCCCATTTTTTTTTAATTGAAAGTAAGATTTTTTTCCTCATTTTAGGGCAAAGGATAACTTGAAGGACTAACTAAAAAGATAGTTTAGATGGTGTATATTTCTAAAACTAAGAACATGTATACAGATTCTGTGTTACCAAGTTTATATGTGACAGTTGAAAAAAAAATTCCCCTGTTATGATCATGGTGTTAAAATTTGGGGCTTTAGTAAACTTGGAGAACTGATAGTCATAAGATCAGTGGATAGTTTCACTCCCAAAGAAATGAATTGCTCCTGTGTATTTCCCTGTAGGACCCAATAGTAAATCCTGTCTCAGTCCTATATATTTATAAGGACACTATAAGATGACCACCAAGGCTTTGGGGCTATGCTAAACAGGAAGCCTATGAAAATATCTTCTATAAACTTTTTTTTTTCTTTCCAATAAGTTCACGTTTGGATAAGTTAAAAAAGATAGTAATTACCTTTATGTTTCCAGAACACTATAATTTGGGTGATTGTTAATTCAATTAGATATTGGGGAAAAAAAATAGAGTTGGGAGACGAGAAAACTGAGATCTTACACCCTGCTGACCTCAACAGGAAGAAGATAGACTTCCCTTTCCTGGCAAAGATATTTGATACAAATGAACTTACTAAACAGAGACTCATAGATTTAAAGAATGAACTTGTGGTTGCAGGGAGGAGGATGGAGGGAAGGGATAGGTAGAGAGTTTGGGATGAAGTACACACTGATGAAAGTGAAACAGGAGAGTGAAAAAGTTGGCTTAAAGCTCAACATTCAGAAAATGAAGATCATAGCATCACTTCATGGGAAATAGATGGGGAAACAGTGGAAACAGTATCAGACTTTATTTTGGGGGGCTTCAAAATCACTGCAGATTGTGACTGCAGCCATGAAATTAAAAGACACTTACTCCTTGGAAGAAAAGTTATGACTTTTAGATAGCATATTGAACCTAGATAGCATATTGAAAAGCAGAGACATTACATTGCCTACAAAGGTTCGTGTAGTCAAGGCTATGGTTTTCCAGTGGTCATGTATGGATGTGAGAGTTGGTCTGTGAAGAAAGCTGAGCACCGAAGAATTGATGCTTTTGATCTGTGGTGTTGGAAAAGACTCTTGAGAGTCCCTTGGACTGCAGGGAGATCCAACCAGTCCATTCTAAAGGAGATCAGTCCTGGGTGTTCTTTGGAAGGAATGATGCTAAAGCTGAAACTCCAGTACTTTGGCCACCTCATGCGAAGAGTTGACTCATTGGAAAAGACTCTGATGCTGGGAGGGATTGGGGGCAGGAGGAGAAGGGGACGACAGAGGATGAGATGGCTGTATGGCATCACTGACTCAATGGACGTGCGTTTGAGTGAACTCCGGGAGTTGGTGATGGACAGGGAGGCCTGGCGTGCTGTGATTCATGGGGTCACAAAGAGTCGGACATGACTGAGCGACTGAACTGAACTGAACACACTGCTATATTTCAAACAGATAACCAACAAGGACCTGTTGTATAGCACATGGAACTCTGCTCAATGTTATGTGAAGCCTGGATAGGAAAGGAGTTTGGGGGTGAACAGATAGGTTTATATGTATGGCTGAGTCCCTTCACTGTTCACCTGAAACTAATCACAACATTGTTTATTAATTGACTATACTCCAATATAAAATAAGGTTAAAAGAAGACTCAATGAAAAGCCATGAACTCTTTGCTTATTAAAACTCTCCTACCTCTCTTTCCCCCTCTATACCAGCTTTCTTCTTCCCTTTCCAGTCCTTTTCTTGTATGTTTCCTCGTGGTTGCAAACCTTGAGTTGCCACGTTCTACTGATCCCAAATAAACACATCCTTGTTGGAGAATTATCTGGTAGTCTTACTTGTTTCAGATCAACACAGAGAATAAGAAGGAAAAGTTGAAAATAGGTTGAGAAAAGATGTGTAATTGACCCCTTGGATAGTTTTCCTCAAATAACCAGCTGCAGAGCTCAAATTGTTATCACAATATGAATACACAATATGAATACAGGGATGGCAGAGAAAGGGAAGATGGACTAACACATGTGCTTCCTGCTGAAAAAAAATTTTTTTCTTCAAATATGTTAGCTATTTCTTCCTGCAAATATGTATGTACAGCAGATGTTTCAGTCCAAATAGCATTGGAAATATTTATATGGATATTTATTTCATTCTAGTTTTGCACTGGGTGGTTTCACTTAAATGACTGGAGGGCGGAATCAAAAATAAGCAGAAGATTCACATTTAACAGCATCTCATTAATTACGGTGGCTCAGTGGTAAAGAACTCAAATGCCAATGCAGGGGAGGCAGGTTTGATCCCCGGGAGGGGAAGATTCCCCTGGCAAAGGAAACCGGCAACCCACTCTAATATTCTTACCTGGGAAATCCGACAGACAGAGGAGCCTGGCCAGCTACCATGGGGTCGCAAAAGAGTCTGACAAGACTTAGCAACTAAACAGCTCATTAATTATAGCATAAAATGATAGTCCTATAAATCATTGAAGTGGTTAATCAAATCTGAAAAGTAGCATTCCTTCTTGCTAGATTTATTTCACTGTAAAAACTGCGCTAGAGCTTTTGCCTTTAGGGGAAGACAACTGGGAACTAAAATAAGGGCCCTGTCCCCAGGAGCTTCCAAATCTACCAAACCCGCCTAGGTCTGCGAAAGGCTTTTCATTGGTTATTGGATTTAGGAAATGTGTAGCACCGCCTCTCCTCCCTCTGCCACCCGCCGGAGAGACTGCTCGAAATTGGCGGGAGCTGCCCTAAGTGGATCCGCGGGAATTCGGGGCGCGGGAGTAGTGCAGCCGCCACCCTCCCCGCCACGCGCTGGATCCTCTCTAGCTATTCCGGGAAACTTCCAGGGCATTTTAGGCCTAGACACCATCTCGCAGTTCGTCCTCCAAAGGCCCGAGAATGAGCCGCTCGTATGCCCTAGCGGTCGTGTACGCATGCGTAGGACTGGGTTGCTGCCGTGCGTGTGACGTCACGAGCGCGCCCGTCCGAACGCTTCCTAGTTTCTCTTTTAAGAGAGCGGGTCGGTCAATTTCCAAGTAAGTTTGGAGATCTTGACGTGGTTACGAGGTGAGTCGGGACCTGAACCGGTATTATGAAGTGCCTGGTTTAGTTTAGATCAACATTTGGAGGAGTTATTGCAGGGAAAATCTTCATACTTGTCTTTCTCGTGAGCTTACTTGTGTTGAGCATTTTAGCGTTTTGTGAGCAGCTGACTTCAGTTAATCCAGGTCTCTGCCCTCAGACGGTCATCTGGCTTGGAGAAGCTTGGTGCGCACACACTAAAACTAAATGTCGATACTAGTGCGTGTCCCAGGCAATAAGTTTGGGGAAAAAAAAGAATCTGAAAATGCGCAAGTTAACAGCAGTTCAATGGTTTCTTTCGACTGCATAGGGGCTGGAGGGAGGAGGCAACAGATATATTTTGGAGTCATAAACTTTTGGGGCACAGTTTACCTACACAGTGTTACAACTGCCAAAGGAATTTAAAAACAAGCGCAAAACTTTTCAACCTCCTTTCCCTTCGTCAATAGTTTGTACCTTTTAAAGCACAGTGGTAAAGGCGGTTGTTGGTGCCCTTTTCACAGATCCTAAAGCTGAATTATACAAGTAGTTCTTAAAATACAAGACTAATAGAAAATGGTTAAGTTTGAATGCCTTAGGAGGATGTGTGTATTGATCATCGTAATAAAATTACAGAATAATTCACCCGTCCTTCTCCCGCAACAGTGATGACTAACTAAAAACGAAAAGCAAATCAAAGAAGCTTAAAGCAAATTATTTACTACATTTTGGATAAAATACTGGTTTTTGTGTTTTCAACAGTAAGTTATCAACTTCCCTAACTGAATTTGCTTTCCATCACACTATGAAGCAGATCTGATATGCCACTTGAATTAATAAAAGAAGTCAATGGAGTGCCTGAAGTTGATCTGCTAAATAAATTACACAAAGTAGATATCAGATCCCTACAGCCAGGTTGTGATTATGACAAGAAATATATCCAGGTAAGAATTGACACAACTCAGAATAATTACTGTTTTTTTTCTGAAGTTGGATTGTCAAGTGCCTTGGTGTAGTTTTTATTTGAACTTATCCTGATGTGAGCAACTGAACTTCTTGGATGCAGAGGTCAACAGTTTTTATCAAATTAAGGAAATTATTGACTTATGTTTCTTGGATTTTTTTTTTCTTGCATATTACTACTCTTTTTTTTCTGGATGTCACTTACATGTATGTATGGTTGCATGTTGGGTTCTTTGATATTGTCCTTCTGGTCTGTCAGGTACTGTTTGTCTTTCTTCAGTACTGTTTTGTTTTGTGTTTTCGCTGAGGATTTCAGATTTTGGAATTTCTATTGATTTTGTCTTTTAAGTTCCTGAACTTTTGGGGGGGTTATATCCAATATTTTTTACTTTTTTAAATTTTTAAATTTTAGTTGTATATTTAATTTTGGGTCAAAGTTAAGAGTGATGGGAAGCAGGTAAAGGGCTTACTGACAAAATGTGTCATATAGTAAAAGAGAAATGATGTCACTTTTCAGTTTTACCCGGTAATCAATATTCTTCATGTAGACATTTGTTATCTTCCATTTTTTTTGTTTTCCATTTTCCTGATATTTTCTGTCATATGAAATAAAGTTCTATGTATTACAGCTGGTCTTCTCTACTTCATTGTATTTAAATTCCTAATCAAATGTTTTTTAGTATTTGCAAACTCACTTCACATTTGGTTGATTAGGATAATGCTTCTTGCATCAGTTCAGTTCAGTTGCTCAGTTGTGTCTGACTCTTTGCAATCCCATGAAGCCAGGCCTCCCTGTCCATCACCAACTCCCGGAGTTGACCCAAACTCATGTCCATCGAGTCAGTGATGCCATCCAGCCATCTCATCCTCTGTGGTCCCCTTCTCCTCCTGCCCCCAATCCCTCCCAGCATCAGAGTCTTTTCCAATGAGTCAACTCTTCGCATGAGGTGGCCAAAGTACTGGAGTTTCAGCTTTAGCATCATTCCTTCCAAAGAACACCCAGAACTGATCTTTAGAATGGACTGGTTGGATCTCCCTGCAGTCCAAGGGACTCTCAAGAGTCTTCTCCAACACCATAGATCAAAAGCATCAATTCTTGGGCGCTCAGCCTTCTTCACAGTCCAATTCTCACATCCATACATGACCACTGGAAAAACCATAGCCTTGATTAGACAGACCTTTGTTGGCAAAGTAATGTCTCTGTTTTTGAATCGAGGGATTGGGGGCAGGAGGAGAAGGGGACCACAGAGGATGAGATGGCTGGATGGCATCACTGACTTGATGGACATGAGTTTGGGTCAACTCCGGGAGTTGGTGATGGACAGGGAGGCCTGGCTTCATGGGATTGCAAAGAGTCAGACACAACTGAGCGACTGAACTGAACTGATGCAAGAAAAGTCATAACTTTTCTTCCAAGGAGTAAGCGTCTTTTAATGTCATGGCTGCAATCACCATCTACAGTGATTTTGGAGCCCCCCAAAATAAAGTCTGCCACTGTTTCCAGTGTTTCCCCATCTTCTTGCATACTTGTGTTTATTAATAAAATGATTTGATTAATTTTCTTTCTGACGGATCATTAATATTATTACTGTGCTGTACCTAACTTCATCATTCTTCTCTTATTTTGTATGTTTGATGTAGAAGAATTTAAGTGAAATATTTTAAAAATTCTAGCATTTTTATTGGTGTTATTAAGATAAACCCTTTTAGATATAAATGAAATGTCAGTTTGAATTCTTATATTCCTTTTTCTAACCTGCACATGTCTGCAGGTATCTCAACATTTCTTGACTTTTATTAAATGCATTTTGCTATGAAATTCACTGGTTTTTACTATATATAGGTCTGTGAGTTTCGACAGATGTATAAAAACGTGTAACTGCAACCATAATCAAGCTGTAGAACAGGCTTTCACTCCCCCCAAATTTTATAGTCAGCTGCTACCTTAATTTCAATCCATGGCAACCACTTTTGACCAGTTTTGCAACTGAACTGAACTGTATGTAGCTTTTTTCTTTTAAAGTATCAATATTATATGTTACACGTATCAGTATGTAGCCTTTTGATTGTGGCTTCTTTTCACTATTTGCAATTCTTCAAGTTGTTACGTTTATCAATAGTATTATATTTTATTGATTGCTGAAATTCCACCACAGTCTGTTTATAACATTCCCCTGTGCAGCAGTACTTGGATTCTTTCCAGTATTTTGTAATGATGAATAAAGTAGCCTTAAAAATTTATTCCAATTTTAATTATGTTATTACAGTCTCTTGGATTTATGTGTAACTATTTTTCTTTCACTTCAGGGAAAACTCTCACTTATCTCTTCTTTAATTTGTGGTGAAAACAGAAGAGCTGTTTTAAAGATTGGACTTCAAGGTAAATGACAAGACCATTTCTGCTTAACTTTTTGCTTATAATCTAGAAATGGGTAACTTTATGTATACATACACATATAATCATTTTTAGTATGAACCACAGAAATCATTTTTAGTATGAACATCTATGGAGTGAAAATTTATTCTTTTACTCTAGCATCAAATATATGGAATGAAAAGTTATTCTTTTCCTCTCTAAATCTTTTCCTTCAAAGTCTGTCCACTCCCTACTCCCCCATGGCTTCTGTTTTGCTTCAGATTCCTTTAATGTGCTACCCAGATATTACAATGGCTAACTCATCTCCCTATTTTCTAGTTTCATGAATGTGACCCAAACAGCAAATTGTAAGATAATGCTATTTTCAGCATGTTATTTCTTTCCTAGGTGTTACGTGAGCTAATTCTTCTCCCTAGTAACCCTTAAATAATCTTGGTAAGAGTTTAGAATACTTGGAGACCAAAGTAAATCTCATCTGAAGTCTGAAATTAGTTGAATGAATGAAGAATGGTCTACAGCAGGGAATGGGAAATAAACTTGGAAGTATATTTCCAAAACTATTGGAAACCATATACATAACAGACACTGTTCTAGGTACAGCAATGTAGCTAGCAATATAACAATGACCAAAACAAGGTTCTTGCATTCATGAAGTTTACATTGTAGGGGAATAAGTAAATTCAGCAAATAATTGTACAAGGTAATAATTGACAGAAATTTGGTTTGAAGAAAAATAGAGCAGGATGTGGTGGCATGCCTGATGTATTATCCTTTTATATATTCCTAGGTTTGATTTGCTAATGTTTTGTTAAGAATTTTTGCATTTAAATTTATGAAAAATATGGTAGGAATCTGTCTTTTCCTGTAGTGATTTTGACTGGTTTTGATATTGGGGTAATGCTGTTCTTAGTGAAGAGTTGTTTATGGTCCCTCCTTTCCTATTTTCTGGAAGACTTTACCTGGAATTGTTTATTTTTTCCTTAAATGTTTGTAGTATTCACTGGTGAAACCACTTGTATATGGAGATTTTTTCAGTAGGAAGATTTAACTCTAAGTTCAGTCCCTTTAATTGACATAGGGCTGTTGAAATTATCTCTTTCTTTCTTGAGTAAGCATTGGTAGATTGTGTTTCTAAAGGAATTTATCCAGGTCATCTTGCTTGTCAATATGTTGGTGTAAAGTCATTCATAAAATACTTTTTATATGCTTTTATTGTTGGTAGGATCTGTAATGATGATGTATTTCATTGATTTGGTAATTCATGACTTCTGTCTCTCTCTCTCTTACTTTTTTCCTGATTGTTCTGGCTGTAGATTTATTTTATTGATTTTTAAAATCAGCTTTTGTATTAATTGATTTTGATTTTTCTGTTTTCCTATTTTCACTAACATTTCTTTTCTGTTAACCTGCTGTTAACTTTGGTCATTGTATGGTTAGCTTCTAATATTCTATTTTTCAACTCTTTAAGTTCCTGTTTAGTTTTTTTCATGTCTCTCAGTTCTCCTCACCTATTGTCTTCTACTTTCTTGAACATGCAATTTTAATAACTGTTTCAAAATCTTCTACGTCAATGCTATTATCACTGTTATTTCTGAGTTATTTTCTATTGACCCCCCCCAACCCCCCACCCTATATCCTCCCTACCCCAGTTCTTATGTATTTTTCCTTTCTACATTGTTGGTAGTTTTTTTAACTGAATGCTGGACATTCAGAATTTTAAATTATCAAATATTGGATTTATTTGTAATTCTTTAAATATTATTTGTCTTCAGTTTGGAATACTGTAAATTCTCTTGAAATCAATTTGATTAACTTTGTTAGGATGGGTCTAGAGCAGCGTTTATGTCGGGACTAATTTGTCCTGATAACCAAGGAAGTGCCCTTCTGACAAGTTTACCACGTGCTTTGTGTGTGAAGATTCCACTCTGGAGCCAGAGCAGTTCACAACGCTGTGTGAGTCTCAGAATTATTCTGCCTCTTTCTTTCAAGTGGTTCTAATTCCTTTCTGGGATTCTTTCCTCCTGTGCTTTTGGAGATCAGTACTCAGCCAAAGACCCAAAGGCACTCATCTCCAGAGCACTTGTCTATGCTGCTGTCTTCCTTTCAGCAACATGTCGCACAAATTCTATCCACTTTGCTGTCCTCAAATCTGAACTCTTCTGAATTCAGTGAGGCTGCTGGGCTTTCTTTAGATTTTACCTCCATTTTCTGTTGCCTAGAATCTCCAGGAAATAAACTAGGGCTCTGGCTTTGCTTTCCTTCTCAAAGAGAATAGTTTCCTGCACTTCCTGTTGTCCAGTGTCTGCAAACTGTTGTGTGTGTGTGTGTGTGTGTGTGTGTGTGTGTGTGTGTGTATATATATATATATATAGTTGTTGTTTTTGTTAGTTTCTTTAAGGACAGAACAAATCCAGTTCCCATTACTTTGTCATGGCCAGAAATAGACATCTGACAGGGCATTTACTATATTAAAGAAGTAAGTTATATCTTGATTAGAAGCCATTGTATTTTTGTTTTTGAGAACATTAGTGTTTCAATTTATGTATCTACTTATTTTGAGGAATTGGATGACAGAAGTGAGTGAAAGGAGGTAATAGGCAGATGTGTGATAGTTTTTTCATTGCTGGTGATAGAGTAGCAGATTTAAGAGTTACAAGTTACACTGAAAGTTTTGGAAAGATGTTTCATGTACTTCATAGATGCATGAAAGTCTGATGTGAGAGCAGTTGGAGTAATTGAATGTTTGAAAGCTGGTATTAATGAGACCTCTCTCAGATGTTACAGTAATTGAATGTTAGCATTTGGCCTTGCTTCAGTGGTTCTAGGAGGTGACCTCTGGAGAACAAAGATTATGGAGAGTCTTCCCCAAAGCCGAGAAATTTCCAAGTGAGATTCCTCGTAGCATATCTGTTTCTTCTTTTCCAGATAATTCTTATTGTCAAAATCACAAAAAGCTCAGTTTTTACACACACACTGCTCTTTTACTCTTCAATATATGGGTGCTGCAGAGAACTCACTTGTCTAGATTAAAACTTAAAGTTCTAATAATTATATATTACCAGAAGTTCAGTAAAAATAAAGTATTTGGAGAGTGATGTTATACAGTATAAAAATGGAATTATTTTTATTTGGTTCTTATTCAGTACCTTATTCAGTTCTTTTGATGGTAACCATGGGAAAATGAAAGTGATCATTATGTGATGTTAATGTGGTATTTACAGAAATTTGTAAAGCATATTATAGTTGAAACTGTTATAATTTTGCTTTTAATGCCCAGTAGCATTCTGTACATTATTTTTGCAGTTCTTAAGGTGATAGAGTAAACTAAAAGTGAATTATAAGCATTTTAATTACTCTTCTTCATAATTTTATTTTGAAGTAACTATAGGTTTTAGAATTTAGTTGTCAGCAATTTTTTTGTGTCTATAAAAGTTCTGTATCTGAAGTGTTTTTCTGTGTGTGTTTCTCTATAGAACAAGATAATTCGAATTCAGAGATCAGCAAGATCAATATATTATTTTTTGGAAGCTTAGCAAAGGACTGTGCTAAAGTTTTCTATGAAGGGGTAAAATATTTTTATATTACTTGATCTCTTTAGAAATAGAATTATTGATCACGCTGTATGTATCCTACAAGCCATTTTTTAGAAATTCATTGTAGATTTGCAGATATATGAAAAATTATACTTTTTTAAAAAGCAACATCCTTAAAATTGAACACTCCAAAGAGATTAGTGAAACTTATCATTGACAGAAAAAGGGACAATTTTTCCTCTCACTTAAGTTTAATTTTCAATATTCAATAGACTGTCTTAAAGATAGGTACATTTTCTCTTACTTAAAAATAATCCTTACTAACTAAAAAATAATATGAGCTAAAGTCTATATGAGTATGTCCATAATACTTTCTATAATTATTATAAAATAAATGCCTGCTAAAATCCCCAACAAGATGATACCAAACCAAACCCAGCAGTGTATTAAAAGGAGAGTAAACACCATGACCAAAGGGATTTATCCCAGAAATTATGTTTGGTTCAATGTAAGAAAATCATTATACTACATTGTATTACATTGTAATAGCATCACTGACTAGATGGATATGAATTTGGGCAAACTCCAGGACGTAGTGGAGGATAGAGAAGCCTGAGTGCTGTAGTCCATAGGGTCTCAGAATTGAACAAATTTAGCTACTGAACAACAACAAAATACATCACATTAATAATAGAACAAAGGGATAAAAAACACAAATGATTATCTTAATTGCAGGAAAGGTATTTGAAAAATTCTACATACTTTTGTAGTCAGAACACTCAGAAAAATCAAAGGGAACATTGTAACACAATAAAAGTCAATTATGAAAAACCTATAGCTAACATACTCAATTGTGAAAGACTGAAAGCTTTCCTCATAAGCCAGGAACATGAAAAGGATGCTTGCTTTCACCACTGCTATTCAGCCTTGTACTAGAACTTCTAGCCAGAGTAATCAAATAAGAAGAAAAGAAAAGACATCTAATTTGTAAAAGAAGAAGTAAAATTATCTCTCTTCTCAGAGTAGGAAGTCAAGACATACCTGGAATAACAGGCAAGTTTGGCTTTGGAGTACAAAATGAAGTGGGGCAAAGGCTAACAAGAGTTTGGCCAAGAGAACACACTGCTCATAGCAAATACCCTGTTCCAACACACAAGAGACGATTCTACACATGGGCATCACCAGATGGTTATTACCGAAATCAGATTGAATATATTCTTTGCAGCTGAAGATGGAGAAGCTCTGTACAGTCAGCGAAAGCAAGACTGGGAGCTGACTGTGGCTCAGATCATGAACTCCTTATTGCAAAATTCAGACTTAAATTGAAGAAAGTAAGCCATTCAGGTATGACCTAAATCAAATCCCTTATGATTAAACAGTGAAAGTGACAAATAGATGCAAGGGATTAGACCTGATAGGGTGCCTGAAGAAATATGGACAGAGGTTCATAACATTGTACAGGATGTGGTGACCAAAACCATTCCCAAGAAAAAGAAATGCAAAATGGTTGTCTGAGCAGGCCTTACAAATAGCTGAGAAAAGAAGAGAAGTGAAAGGAAATGGAGAAAAGGAAAGATATACCTATCGGAATGCAGAGTTCCAAAGAATAGCCAGGAGAAATAAAGCCTTCTTAAGTGAACAATGCAAAGAAATAGAGGAAAACAATAGAAACCAGAAGACTAGATCAGTTTTCATTCCAATCCCAAAAAGGGGCAATGCCCATGAATGTTCAAACTACTGCACAATTGCACTCATTTCACATGCTGTCAAAATAATGCTCAAAATCCTTCAAGCTACGCTTTAACAGTAAGTACGTGAATGAAGAACTTTCCGATGTTCAAGCCGGATTTAGAAAAGGCTGAGGAACCAGAGATCAAATTGCCAACATCCATTGGATCATAGAAAAAGCAAGGATATTCCAGAAAAAATCTGCTTCATTGACTGTGCTAAAGCCTTTGATTGTGTGGATCACAACAAACTGGAAAATTCTTAAAGAGAGGAGAAAACCAGATCACTTCACCTGCCTCCTGAGAAAACTTTATGCAGGTCGATAATCAATAGTTAGAACCAGAAGTGGAACAACAAACTGGTTCCAAATTGGGAAAAGAGTATGTCAGGGCTGTATATTGTCACCCTGCTTATTTAACTTCTATTACATCATGTGAAATGCCAGGCTAGATGAAGCACAAGCTGGAATCAGGATTACCATGGGAAATATCAGTAACCTCAGGTATGCAAATGACACCACTCTAACGGTAGAAAGCGAAGAGGGACTAAGGAACATTTTGATGGAGGTGAAAGAGGAGAGTGAAAAAGCTGGATTAAAACTAAATATTCAAAAAATGAAGACCATAATATCTGGTCCCATCATTTCATGGCAAATAGATGGGGAAGAAATGGAAACAGTGACGGACTTTATTTTCTTGGGCTTGAAAATTTCTGCAGACACTGACTGCAGCGATGAAATTAAAAAAGATGCTTGCTCCTTGGAAGAAAAGCTATGACAAACCTAGACAGCATATTAAATAACAGACATCACTTTGCTGACAAAGGTCCATATATAATCAAAGCTATGGTTTTTCACTAGTCATGTATGGATGTGAGAGTTGGACCATAAAGAAGGCTGAGCACTGAAGAATTGATGCTTTAAAACTGTGGTGCCGGAGAAGACCCTTGAGAGTCCTTTGAACAGCAAGGAGATCACACCAATCAATCCTATAGGAAATCAACTCTGAATATTCATTGCATGGATTGACGCTGAAGCTTCAGTACTTCAGCTACCTGATGTGAAGAGCCAACTAATTGGAAAAGACCCTGATGCTGGGAAAGATTGAGAGCAAGAGAAGAGGGTGATAGAGGATAAGATGGTTGGATGGCATCCTTGACTCAATGAACATGAGCTTGAACAAACTCAGGGAGAAAATGAAGGATAGGGAAGCCTGGCATGCTGCAGTCTGTGGGGTCGCAGAGTCAGAAATGACTGAGCGACTGAACAAGTCTTCTCAGATGACCTGATCCAATATATATAAAATCTTTAAAAATCAAAAAAAAAAAAAAAAAGCTGAGAGGGCTAATATATGAATTTAGAAATGTTGTAGGGTACAAGATAGACACACCAAAAACAGTTCTACCATCCAATAGATCTGTTTGCTATGCTGGAAATGTTCTAGATCTGTGTTCTCAATATGGTAGCTACTTGTCTTATTTGGCCAATGAGCACTTAAAATATGGCTTGAGGAACTGAATTTTAAACTTTGTATCATTTTAATTAAATAGCCACATATGGTTAGTTTTTACTGTATTGGACAGCACATCTACAGAAATTACTCTCTGGTGTATACTACAGATTTTTTTTCTGCATGTGTATTAAAATGATTTAAAATTGTTTTTTAATAAGAATCATATGACATCTTTGATGTTAATTAGTAATTCTCTGGATATTTGTAGAACCAGTTTTGGCAATTAACTAATATTGAAGCATATAGCTATAAAAATTACTGAGTCATAGATGTCTCCAGATAAATTGTTTAGTATTAGAAAGTACTTCTAAAATGATGCTACAGAAATATTAGATATATGGTTGATTTAAGGTTGTTACTAACAAGTAAATGATACGGGGAAAAACAATAGTTTCTGCAAAACAACAAAGTCAGATGAGATTGTCTGTACTCGGTCTCTTTTTTTATTTACATTCATTTAGGTTCAGTAAACATTTATTAAGGGCTGACATTTTGCTTGACTTTGTGCTAGGCTCTAAAGAAACCAAAATGAATAAGACACAGTGCTTGACCTTATGGTGTCCACTCTCTCTAGTCTATTGGAAATCTTTAATGGTGGTGACTGCAATAGAACTGGAGTAGCAACCTCAATAAACTGGGCATGAATCTGCCTGGAGGATTTGGGGAAAAACATCAAACAGTAGGCACAGAATTTTTAGTGGAACATTTTACCTGTTAGTCTTTAAAATTTTTATTATGAAAAATTTCAAACACATGTATAAGTGGTAAGAATTGAATAAATACTGTCCATATTCTGAACATCTAACTTCAGCAGTAATCAGTATTTAGGCTCTTATTTCATCCATTTCATCTACTCATTTTACTGCCACAGATTATTTTGAGGCAAATAGCAGGAGTTATATAATTTAAACCCTAAAAATTTCAGCATATAAAAGAGAAAGCGTCCTAAAATTATGTATATATGTATATGTATGTATGTGTTTATGTGTATACACAAATGAATACATACACAATATAATTAAACTACTGAAATGTTAACATCAACTTTTATAAATCATGACATCATCGGCGCAGTCATGTATATACACACAGACACACACACACATCTATGTATATTTCTCTTTTCCTATGTATTTGTATACATGCATAAGCACAATTTCATCATTATGCCTACAATAATTTATATATATATATATATATATATATAAAATATCAAGTCTGTTCCAGTTTCCCTGGTTATCTCCCAGATTATTTTTCAATTTATTTTCTTCTACCAGGAAGAGATTTAAGGTAGAGGAATCAGTGAGAGCTTAACAGTAATTCAGAAACTGTAAAGACGAAAACTAATAAGGCACTTGTTGACTTGACATAGAATTGATTAGTTGTATACGTGTTTTGTGTTTGGAGTTTGGAGACTGACGTGAGAAAACATTGCTACTGTTTGTGTCAGAGAATGTTTTGCCTATGTTCTCTTCTTGCTAAGTTTCTGTGAAGAGGTGGTAAATCAGTTAATTTTTAATTGGAACAAAGAAAAGAACGTAGTCATTTATTTTTTCCTCAGTGAACAGCTATTATTCAATCAGTGGTGTATCTTAAAATCTTACTTTAAAACTTGAGGAAAGCAAATAGTTGCCATGCAGTTCATGTTATAAAACTCCTAGGATAGTTCATTAGGCTGTTTTCTCTCACAATAGTAACCAGAGTGACTTTTGATGCAATTTAAACATCTTTGATTGTGATATAGTTTTAACAGTTGGTATGGCACTGTGAAGTTCTGGAGGCAAGTATACTAAAAAAAATGTACCACCTGACAGCCTTATCAGGAAAGTAGACTAGGAAATAAAAGTTTATAAAGCTAGTGTATCACACACACAATTAAATCTGCTTGAGGTTGTTTAGGTAGGGTAAAAATCAGTATCTCTGTATAGCTATTTTAATGAGGCACTTCTATGAGTGGCTCCAGTAGAGGCCTGTTCTTACTGTTATTCCTTATTAGTATTCTTGCCCTTAAAGGCATGACGTTATTTCAGCTTTGTTTAAATAATTAATATTTATGATGACAATTCTGAATTACTAAGAATTCAGTGTTTCATAAGACACCAAATCATGTCTTTTTTTAAGAAAGATATTCTTCAGAAATGATGAGAGGGAGAGAGAGAGGGGAATGAAAGTGAGAATACTTAGTAGGTGTTTAACAGGGAAAGTTTCACTCCCATCACTTAGTCCCATTATTAGATAATACCACTGCTATGCCATTTTTTTGGTATCCTTCCAGTGTTATATATGTATGTATATATGTATACTTACATATGTATGTGTATATATATGTATATGTAAACTCATATGTGCGTTATCAAATGACATCATACTATCCATGTTTTGTAAATTGCTTTATTTCACAACATATCTTGAACATCTTAGAGAAGTGTTTTAAAAAATAAATACATGGTATTGAATATTAGGGATCTATTTGCTTATATTTTAAATACATTTTTATCTTTATCTTTAAAATTCTTGTATTTATTCTTATTTGAAAAGCAATATAAAAAGTTTATAATAAAATGAATTAGCATGTATGCATTCTATAAAACATGTGTGATATATTAGATATTAGTATTTTTCCTAACTGATATGAAAGGTGTTTTCTGCTATTGAAATATATTTTAAGTAGGTATTCATTAAAATAGGATAGAACTACACAACTAATTCAGAGAAGGCAATGGCACCCCACTCCAGTACTCTTGCCTGGAAAATCCCATGGATGGAGGAGCCTGGAAGGCTGCAGTCCATGGGGTCACTGAGGGTCAGACATGACTTCACTTTCACTTTTCACTTTCATGCGTTGGAGAAGGAAATGGCAACCCACTCCAGTGTTCTTGCCTGGAGAATCCCAGGGATGGGGCATCCTGGTGGGCTGCCGTCTATGGGGTTGCAGAAAGTTGGACACGACTGAAGTGACTCAGCAGTGGTAGCATACAACTAATTAGTACTTGTCTGGTAACAGGATATTGATAATGGTAAGTCAAAGTTTCTCCTTTTTAAAATATAATGGTGAGAAGATTGAGGTCACAATTTAGTTTAAATTCTTTCTGCATTTAAAATCATGAATGCTAATCATCTAAGAGGTCTAATTAGGCTATTTATTTTAGAGTTTTTAGTGTCTAGGGTAAAGATTGTTGCAAATCAAAGGTAAAACTTTTTGCATAAAAGGATCAACTTTATACTACAGTTCTTATACCATTCTTCGTCACTTGTTTTCTTAAGTTTAGCTCTGTGTTTAAGTACAGCAGTCCTAAAACATGTTTGCTAGATTAATGGCACATTTTGCAAGAGTACGAATGCTCTGATTGAAACTCCATTCATCTGAGGCATTTTTTTTCAGTTTTAGCTTTCGTTTAAAGAAAGTTTTAACATTAATATGTAGATATAAAATACAACTTTTTCAAAGTACTTAAAATTTTTTTTTCAAAGATCTTACCACAAAACTGACAAAATTATAGACGTTTGTTAATATATTTTTTTCCCACCCCTGTAAGATTTAGTTTTGAAAGGGCAGGTAGAGTAGTACCTGGAAATCAGAGATCTGGATTCTTGTCTTGTTCTACAATAATTAGCTGTATGTGACCACAGACTGCTCATTTATCCTCTCTGGCCCTTATTTTCTTATCTGAAAAGTGAAGATATACTTGATTATATGATTTCTAAGGTCCTTTGCAATTCTAAAATGCCAGGTTTCTATGAAGCAAGTTTTGTGGTAGTTGTATAGTTTATGTTAAGATTTAATGAAGGTTTATTTTATATAATATGTGTGTATGTTTCATGTGTATATTCATATGTTTCAGTGTTCATTGAGTTGTCTGAAGATTTGTTGAATGTTTTTTGTCTTCTATGCTTGATGTCTGAAAAATCTTCACTGATTAAGACAGTTATGAACCTTGCCATCATGCAGTAATTTTCAGTGGAGAAAAGTGGAATTAAACAACTATTATGTAATTAATTATTTTATCCAGATGTGATGTGTACTGAGAAGATTGAGTAACAGAATAAGAAAAATCGCAGGAAGAATGAGCACAGGGGTACTAGGAGAGTAGATCATCCCTGCATGAGGACCCTGGAATGCTAAGGAATTATGGGAAGGCAGAATTCCATAGTTAGTCACACAAAATATGACTGTTGGACTGTGGTGGGGGTATCAGATCATAAAATGATTTGAGACCACTTAAAGATTTTGCTTTTCATGCTAATATTGCATGTATTACTTCCAATTATGTCCTTGGTGTTACACGATCCAATAGATGCTAGTAATACCCATGAAATACATTTCTTATGTTAGAGAAATATTTTCTGTCAGTCACTGTACTATCAGTGACATCAGGTGCCTGACTTTTCCCTGTACCCTTTCACTCTTTAGCAGTGTTCTAAGGTGTAATAACCTACCAATATTTGCAAGTTCCATATAGTAAAAATTACTTTAGTGCTTGGTAAAGTCAGATAAATTTTTCTTTTTGGATTATCAGTTGCTTCATATTTTCTCTGCCCTTTTCCTGCTCAGTCATGAGAAATTTTAATGTATTATCCATTAAAATTAGCAAATTAATACACTAGTTTTGTGATTTACATGTTTGATATCTATTGATTTGCTTCCTATTGCACCACTGATTGTGTTCATCATTAGGAAATATTAGCATGTAAAAACCATGTTTGTTTATATGCAAGTAAGTTGCCTGATTTTTTTTTTCTTTTTAATTGTTCATTTTTAAAGAATACTTATGTTAAAAAGATGTGTCCTGATTTCATTATCTCGGAGACTGATTTGTGGTTATAAATATTTATTTTGACTAAACTAAAAATTGTTTAATGACGAGGACTCAGTCTAAGGCACTGTAACAAAAGGGAAATGACCCCTTTGTGATTCCTGAGTATTCTGAGTTAGTTCAAAGATTTCATTTCATGTTTTTTCACTTTTTTAACATTGATGCAATGATAGCGATTAAAACCTTATCATTTTTAGTAGCACAGTTATACCTCTCAGGCTGATTTCCTATTTCTGGTTTCAGTAGACTGAGATAGGTACCCAACTCTGATATATCAGAATACTGTAGTCTCACTACTAAACTGTGTATTTCCCATTCTTGTTTGAATGGCTTCAGTATGCTCTTCTCAGAAACTTAGAACAATGTATATTAAATCTCATTTTCAACTTAGTCTAGTGAATGTTTGTACAAACTAAAACAGCCTATTGTATATTTATCTTTCTTATCCTCTGTGTATTTGAATTAATTTGAGAGCCATTATGATTAATAAATCATTAAATATGAATCCTAGGCCACTTATTTTTCTCTTTTTAAAGTTCAGTATTTCTGTTTTTACCAGTACTGATTAATTTATTCAGCACATATTTATTGACCACTGATTATGAACAGCAACTTCCACCAGTCACTTGTATGAGATAGCCATATGGATAAGACATTCCTCGTCCCAAGGATCTGACAGAGTTTTAAGGGCAGAAAAATATTAAGAAAGTTTATAAATAACACAATATAAAAAAATATTAAAATGATGTATAGGAGAGTATAGAAGAAGAAAGAATTATTTTTCCTTCTCCCTTCTTTGGGATACAATCTAAGATAAACCTCACAGGGAAGAAACATTTACAGCCTAGATTTTCAGAGATAGATAGGATCAGATATGTGCAGAAGAGAAAAATGCTATTTATTATTAGTGGGGGCTCAGAATATTCCAAAAATGTATGTGGAAAAGCACTAGATATTTAAGAGAATATGATTTATGCAGTATTGAATGGCAGTATCTGGAGATAAAACAGGCAAATTCAGTTGGGATGAGATCACCAAGCCCCTTCAGTGCAATTTATATGTGTAAATTAAACAAATTCATGTTTATAGGGCTTCCCAGGTGGCTCAGCAGTAAAGAACCTGTCTGCAATTCAGGAGATGTGGGTTTGATCCTGGGAGGATCTCCTGAAAGAAGGAATGGCAACCCGCTCCAGTATTCTTGCCTGGAGAATCCCAATGACAGAGGAGATTGGTGTGTTACAGTCCATGGGTCGTAAAGAGTCTGACACGACTAAAGCGACTGAACACATGACACACATGTTTATAATATAAATATATATATATAGGGGAGAGATAAATTGGGAGATTGGGATGGACATATACACATTGCTGTATGTAAAATAGATAACTTTAAGGACCTACTGTATAGCACAGCACTCTGTATAGCACTCAGGACTCTGTAATGTGATATATGGTAAAATAGCCCAAAAAGAGGGAATATATGTATATGTATAACAGATTAACTTTGCTGTACACCTGAAACTAATACATTGTAAATCAACTATACTCCAATGAAAATTAAAAATAAAAAAAATGTACAATAAATTAGACATGTTATTTTTCCTTTCTTAGATTATTTTTGGTAATTTCCAGTTTGTTGATTATATGCTAGAAAAGTGGTAACTTTTTTGAGTTGTGTTTCTAATGTTAAAATAGAATACACTTGGAAAAAGTTTTATTATGAATACTTATGTCCTGCTTTTAATAATTTATCTCTTTATTTAAAATTTTTTGCCATCATAAAAGAAATATTTATTCTTTAAAAGTTTAGTTTACCCAGAAAAATAGAAAAATGTGCATCTCTACCCCTAACACTTTCATTTAGTATATATCTTTATGTTTAAGACATTTTAAAGTAAGATAGAAAATAACATGAGATAGTTTATTTTTTGTATTTTGAAGAGAATGTAGAACTGACAAACCAGTGACTTCCCTACTTCTGTTTATTTTCTTGTGTTAGTTTGATTAAACAACTTCACATCTTTGACTAAAATATTAAGTTTTCATTTAAATCAGAGTATACTGTTCTTAGGTACATTGGAAAAAATTTCATATTTTTTAGTTATAAAAGTAATTTATTCCTGAAGGAGTCTTTAGAGCTCCCTAAAACAGGATAATGGAAAATCTTCAGTGGGAAGGAAAATTTTCTCCCATTTAACTATAGCATTAGCAGCACAGACACAATTATGTTTTCAGTCTCACTTGAAGAAAATAAAATGGAGAAATTCGCACAGCTAAAATATCTAGAAAGAGCCAGAGATTTTAGAAAGACATTTTATGATCCTTCCTTTGATTCATGGATAGTTTATGGAGGGCCTACTTTGTGCCAAGCCCTCTAAATACAAAGCAGAATAAGACACCACTTTGTCTTCAAGGTGCTCATGGCCCAGTTAATGGATCTAAATAGAGAATCCTGGGAATTGACACTATACACTTGCAAATAAAAAATCAGTAATGCAGAAGACTTCTTTTTGGTAGAGATTAAAATTATCGAAGGAAACTGCCTAATGCTCAATAATTTCTATATATCTTAAGGTTTTGGTGTTAAAATTAGAAGAGTAAGGTAAGAAAATATATACATATATTTTTATAATAGAGCAAGACAAAATACATTAAATATGGATGTTCCACTATTTGGGAAATAAAACAGGGAGATTTAACTAAAAAATGAGAGAGGCAGGAATAAATCGAGATTGACTTATTACTATTATAAACCTGAGTGGAAAGAAGATATCTTTGTTCTTATTAGTATATAAATGGAAATTTCTTATTAATGTCTTCTACCTTGTATCTTTATACAAGTTAGTTTTATAACCGTATGGAGTTTTTGCACTAATGACATGTGTTTCTCCATGTAGTCTCTCTTGCAATTTAGTTTCATTTAATATCCATTCTTAGTACTCTTGGCTCATCTCTATCTCTTCATTGTATTTATGTAAGTTTATGCACATAAAGTGAGATAAACATTCATTTTTTTTGCTCTATTTGATAAATAAAAATCTCTACGTAATTTAATTAGTGTTTTCCTGGTCCATTAAGAGAGGCATTGTACTTGTCTATGCCTACATTACTGATACCCATTTTTGTAGGAGATGGTATTCTAAATCTTAGAGTCAGAAAACATGAAGTAAGTTTAGGGAAACATGTTTTCCATTTTACAGAAATGATTTCCTCTTTTACATAGTAATAATCAAAATCTATGTGGCTTTCAGAATTATGTTATATTGATGGTTTTAAATTATTTTATTCTATATAGGACACCATTGCAGTGGCTGGATTTGTTGTTTTGTCAGCATCTTCATCTCCAAGCAGAGATGGTAAACATTGCTTATTTTTGAAAGCATCTGAGAACTTCAAATCAACTGTTTATGTAAGTGTGCAACTTTTTTAGTCTAATCATTTTATGATTTTAATGAGCTAAAGTGATGGAAAAGAAGTATTTCTGTACATCTGCAGATAAACTATTTTATTATTATAATTAAATATTTTAAGTTTAGAAAATAGAAATCCGTTTCTTAGCTTTATGTTTAGAATGACGCCATTTCTAAACATGAGAAGGACGCCATTTCTAAACATGAGAATGACGTCATTTCTAAACATGAGAATGATGTCATTTCTAAACAGTAGAATGATGTCATTTCTAAACATAATATCCCTTAAAGATATGTAATTTGTTAATGAAATTCTTAAAACTTCACAGGCACTTTAAACCTGATCCTATTCTTTGCAATTGTACTGTCATCCTCTTTTGATGGTCTGCTTGATTTTGCCTTAAATTAATCAGATGCCCCTTTTTAGATAAAACTGATTTCCTCCTGTTGTTGTTGTTCAGTCGTTGAATCTTGTCCAACTCTTTGCGACCCTATGGACTGCAGCACTCCAGTCTCCTCCTTTCTCTAGTGTCTCGCAGAGTTTACCCCCTTCTTTTGCCTTCAATCTTTCTCGGAATCAAGATCTTTTCCAATGAGCTTCCTGATCTTCACATCAGGTGATCACAGCTTCAGTATCAACTTTTCCAATGAATATTCAGGATTGATTTCCTTTAGGATTACCTGGTTTGATGTCCTTGCTATCCAAGGGACTCTGGACAGTCTTCTCCAGCACCACAGTTCAAAATCATCAATTCTTTGGTGCTTAACCTTTTTTATGGTTCAATTCTCATATCCATATATGACTGCTGGTAAAACCATAGCTTTGACTAAACAGACCTCTGTTGGCAAAGTGATGTCTCTGCTTTTTAATACACTATCTAGGTTTGTCATAGCTTTCCTTCCAAGGAGCAAGCATCTTTTAATTTTGTGGCTACAGTCACCATCCGCAGTGATTTTGTAGCCCAAGAAAATAAGATCTGTCACTACTTCCACTTTTTCCCCTTCTGTTAGATTGGTTCAAAAGTAATTGCAGTTTTGGACTGTGAATTTTAAATCATAATAACTAGACTCAAACACATCTTTATTAATCAAAATAGGAATAATTACAATCAACATATTTTTGCCAATAAGAAATAAGTCTCTTTATTCCTGTAGCATAAAAATCTGTGCTTCAGGATTCGATGAACTCTTGGAAAGCATTTTCTGCCTCCTGCTCATTGTGGAAGCATTTTCCTGCAAAAAGTTGTCGAGATGCTTGAAGAAGTGGTAGTCAGTTGGATATGGCAGATGAGGCAAAGCTTCATAGCTTTGTTTTGTTTGTTGAACAAACAAAAGTTTGTTCAACTTTTGAAGTGTTGGTGCAGTCAGGTATTGTGGAGAAGAATTGGAACCTTTCTGTTGAGCAGTGCTGGCTGTAGGCTTTGCAGTTTTTCATGCATCTCATGGATTGGCTGAACATACTTCTCAGTTGTAATGGTTTTGCTGGGATTCAGAAAGCTGTAGTGGATCAGACCAGCAGCAGACCACCAAACAGTGACCACGACCTTTTTTAGGTGCAAGTTTGGCTGTGGTAAGTGCTTTGGAGTTTCTTGGTCCAATCACAGAGCTGCTCATCACCGGTCGTCATATAAAATCCACTTTTCATTACACGTCACAATCCAATTAAAACATGGTTCATTGTTATTGTGTCGAATAAGAGAAAATGACACTTCAAAACAATGATCTTTTTGATTTTTCATTCAGCTCATAAGCCACCCCTTATTGATCTTTTTCACCTTTCCAATTTACTTCAAAGGCCAAATGACTGTAGCATGAACAACATTGAGTTCTTTGACAATTTCTTGTGTAGTTATAAGAGGATCAGCTTCTATGATTGCTCCCAGTTGTCAACTTCTGACCGCTAGCCTCTATGCTCCTCATCATCAAGGCTCTTGTCTCCTTTGCAAAACTTATTGAACCACTGCTAACATATTGCACTGTTTATTAGCAGTTAGCAGTTCCTAGGCCAAATGTGTTGTTGATGTTGAAAGTTGTCTCCTCTGCTTTGTGACCCATTTTGAACTCGAATAAAAAAGTTGCTTGAATTTTTCTTTTTGTCTAACATTATTTCTATATTCTAAAATAAATATAAAATAAATACCAAATAATAAGTCATTAGCAAAACCACAGTTAAAAATGCACATTAAAATGATGTATGACACAAACACATTTATTTAATAACGTATTCCAGTATCAAACAGCAAAATTCAGCAATGCAAAACTGCAATTACTTTTGCACCAACCTAATATTTGCCATCAAGTGATGGGACCAGATGCCATGATCTTAGATTTTTGAATTTTGAGTTTCAAGCTGCTTTTTCACTCTCCACTTTTATCCTTACCTAGCGGCAATGGCACCCCACTCCAGTACTCTTGCCTGGAAAATCCCATGGACGGAGGAGCCTGGTAGGCTGCAGTCCATGGGGTCGCTAAGAGTCGAACACGCCTGAGCGACTTCACTTTAACTTTTCACTTTCATGCATTGGAGAAGGAAATGGCAACCCACGCCAGTGTTCTTGCCTGGAGAATCCCAGGGATGGAGGAGCCTGGTGGGCTGCCATCTATGGGATCGCACAGAGTTGGACATGACTGAAGTGACTTAGCAGCAGGAGCGGGGCTTTAGTTTCTCTTTGCTTTCTGCCACTAGAGTGGTATCATCTGCCTATCTGAGGTTGTTGATATTTTTCCTGGTTGATATTTCCTCCTGTTTCATTCTTTATGATCATCCTCTCCCTCTCTCTTTACCCCCCACCCCATAAACACACACACACACACACACACACACACAGGTGTTCATCCTCTCCCTCTCTCTTCACCACCTCCCCCCACCACTGCCACCGCCATACACACACACACATACACACACACACACAGTTGAAGACTACCTGTTTGGTCAAGGCTGTCAGGCAGAGAGGCAAAATTGGGTCAAGCCATGTGCCTGCAGGCCAACATCGACCTGTTTTGTATTCTGTTTATCTGAACAGGGCATTATATAGACCAGTGTGGTCCTATGATACTAAAATTAATGAATTAAACTGAAGCTTAGCTTAGACAATTTTGTAACTGTCACTGTTCATTTGTAAGCTTTATGCCATTCTAGTGAACTTTAATATTTTAAATTAAGATTGTAGGTTTAATACAGTAAAAATCTGTAATCACATTGCACATGTTTGGATACAAATAAATCCTCTTGTTTTTTTCAGGTTTATGTTAAATCTGTAAGAGATTGTTCTACAGAATCAATGTCTTTGGTAAGATGATGTTCATTTTAATTTAGAAATGTACACCCTCCCACACACACATACATATATATACATACAAATATGTATTCAGGCAACTTTATAGCTAGCTATAAAGTTTGAAATAGTATCAGTACAGTGGGAAAACATAATCTCTGTTTTTTTAATACACAATGATATTACATTTGAGTTATATATTTGCATAATAATTAATATTTGGTTTGTCTGTTACCTGGAATATTTGCAAAAATTTTGCAAAAGTTATGTGCACAAGAAAATTAAAGTGGAAAAAAAATTTTATTGTGTGAAGACACTAGGATTTTTGCTGCTTCTAAATCTTAAGCAGTCATTTCTTTTGCTTTTCATCAGCTTATGTTTAAAACTGATTATTATGCACTAAACTGTGATTTGATAAATTATGTAATTTTCAGTAAAAAAAGTTTTTTACACTTCTGACACATTTCGCTTTTCTTTTACAATCATTTTTTCAATATTTTAAAAAATATTGTTGTCTCATAGCAATGAAAAGGTTCCCATTTTTTCAAGTAAACTACTTGTAGCTGAGTGAAACTAGAACGAAGGTAATATGTTGATAAAGTTTAATATAAAGTTTATGTTCTACCTGTTCTTAAACCTTTACTTTCTATTGGACAGAGTTCGTCAACTTTGTTTCTAGTTAACAGTAACTTCAGGGTATAGGCTTTAAATTCTGAATACTACCATAATAGTATAATATAAATTTGTTATTTAGGGAAACAATAACCAATAAGAGGATTATACTTTTTTAAAAATATCAATTAACTCTGATATTAGTATTTTAAAAATTGTTATAAATAGGTCAAGTTCAAATATTTGATTCATCCATGCACCTGTAAATAAGGCAGAAGTAAATAAAAGCCTCTGAACTTAGGAAAAATGGTTTTTCAGGAAGCTCAGGTATTCTGAAATAGTAGCATATAATTTAGCTGCTATACACACATATACATATGTTTTACTTACATTGAGAACCAAATTACTGTCAAGAAGTTTATTGCTAGTTGTGAATTAACAAGTATGTTATTTGGAAGACCATAATGGTTAGGGTCTTTGAGCTGTGCTGGCCTTCCTCTTCATCTCTACATTGGGGAGATGTTTCTTAAGATAATTTATTTGATCTGTTGTTTTGGGAGCTGAGCTCCTCTCAGGTCTTCCTGTTCTATATGCTGACCATTATTTTTCTTTCATTTTTTTATATCATGTTTTGATGAGATTTCTAAGCAAGCTCTGTCCTTCCTGTGTTTGACCCGAGCCTTCTTGAAAAAACCAATTCATTTTGATTTGATTTTTAAAATTTTAACTGTTAGTATGATAGGTAACCTTATTTCAGTTGGGAGTGAGATTGGTGGGTGACAGAGCCAGGTGACAGAGCCCTTTTCAGGATTGTTTGACTAATAGTGTTTGTAATTTCCTCGGTTCTGTCTTGCCGCAGCAAAAATTTGAAGCAACGGACGGACAAGTGTTATTACAGCTCAGTGTTACTGCTTGGTTACAGCTCAGTTTTATTTGGCAAACAAAGGAAAGTACATCCTCGAGGCATGAGGGTGGGCCAACCCAAAAGAAGCACAGAGAAGAGAGAGAGAGTCTCAATTTTGGCTCCTCGTTTTATTTGTTTTTCTTTTCTCCTCCCCCTGAGCCTGCCCTATGTAAATTGGGCTAGCCAGGAGGGCTGCTTGTTTCACCTGAGGTTCTCACTCCACTCCTCAGGCCTTCCTTTGTTCTATTTTTGTGGGCTTTTTCCTTTCTTTCTCAGTTAGCCACCACCATTCTGGACTCCGTTTTCCTATTCTAACTACCTAACATTCCTCCCTCAAGAGACTCAAGATGGGAGGCCCAATTCTTTGGGAATAGGGGTGTTGAGGTCTCTCTGGCTACTTCCTGCTGAACTGGGATGGGGAGGGGCATTGGGCCTCCCCTTCTTGCTAGTTTCAAGCCTCAGAGTCCTTATAGCAGTGTCCATCTAAGGGTGAGTGATATTTTCAATGGTCGGCTCTAGTTTTATATATCCTTGTTGAACTGGCACTGAATGTTGTAGCTTGTTGACCTGGGCAGAGACAAAACGGGTTAGACAATTGATACTACATGGAGCAATCATAAGCACCATCAATATGGTGATAACAATGATTAATAGGGGTATTAGCCAACTCCAAATTCCCCATCGCCAGGAGAAGGATCCTCCAAAGAGAGATTGTAGCAACCCCTAGAATTCTTCTGCTCATTCTTTGAGATCCTGTAGGATCTGAATTTTTTTTTTGAGTACTGTAAGATTTTCTTTAACTTCAGTTCAGTTCACTCGCTCAGTCGTGTCCGACTCTTTGCGACCTCATGAATCACGGCACACCAGGCCTCCCTGTCCATCACCAACTCCCAGAGTTCACTCAGACACATGTCCATCGAGTCAGTGATGCCATCATCATCTGTCGACCCCTTCTCCTCCTGCCCCTAATCCCTTCCAGCATCAGGGTCTTTCCATGAGTCAGCTCTTCGCATGAGGTGGCCGAAGTATTGGAGTTTCAGCCTCAGCATCAGTCCTTCCAATGAACACCCAGGACTGATCTCCTTTAGGATGGACTGGTTGAATCTCCTTGCAGTCCAAGGAAATCTCAAGAGTCTTCTCCAACACCACAGTTCAAAAGCATCAATTTTTGGTGCTCAGCTTTCTTGACAGTCCAACTCTCACATCCATACATGACCACTGGAAAAACCATAGCCTTGACTAGATGGACCTTTGTTTGCAAAGTAATATCTCTTCTTTTCAATATACTCTCTAGGTTGGTCATAACTTTCCTTCCAAGGAGAAAGCGTCTTTTAATTTCATGGCTGCAATCACCATCTGCAGTGATTTTGGAGTCCAAAAAAATAAAGTCTGACACTGTTCCCACTGTTTCCCCATCTATTTGCCATGAAGTGATGGGACCAGATGCCATGATCTTCGTTTTCTGAATGTTGAGCTTTACGCCAACATTTTCACTCTCCTCTTTCACTTTCATCAAGAGGCTTTTTAGTTCCTCTTCACTTTCTGCCATAAAGGTGGTATCATCTGCATATCTGAGGTTATTGATATTTCTCCCGGCAATCTTGATTCCAGCTTGTGCTTCTTCCAGCCCAGCATTTTCTCATGATGTACTCTGCATAGAAGTTAAATAAGCAGGGTGACAATATGCAGCCTTGATGTACTCCTTTTCCTATTTGGAACCAGTCTGTTGTTCCATGTCCAGTTCTAACTGTTGCTTCCTGACCTGCATATCGGTTTCTCAAGAGGCAGGTCAGGTGGTCTGGTATTCCCATTTCTTTCAGAATTTTCCACAGTTTATTGTGATCCACACAGTCAAAGGCTTTGGCATAGTCAATAAAGCAGAAATAGATGTTTTTCTGGAACTTTCTTGCTTTTTCGATGATCCAGTGGATGTTGGCAATTTGATCTCTAGTTCCTCTGCCTTTTCTAAAACCAGCTTAAGCATCGGGAAGTTCATGGTTCATGCATTGCTGAAGCCTGGCTTGGAGAATTTTGAGCATTACTTTATTATCTTACCTGGAGGTATTTACCCAGAAACAACATGTCTCATTCAATATGACTCAAGCCCCTCCCTGTTCAGGGATCAGGAGATCTATCTCATGTCTATTTTGGAGTACAGCCCCTGCCAAGCTGTTTGCTCTTTAGAACTGTCCTGAGAAACCTTATCCCTGGAAACTTAATTTTGGGAGTGTTCATTGGAATGGCACTCATCTGTAGTCCTGAATAGGTGTCTGAGATCTCCCAGGGGCTCACAGGTATATTGAGTGTCCTCTTCTGTTTTTTTCCATGGCTTGACTCATAAGTAGTGAATCCAGGAGTTGTGTCTGAGTACCTTGACTGCTGCGGGGGTAGAAAGTATTACAGCATAGGGTCCCTTCCATGTGGGCTGGAGTTGAGCTTTTGGGACCCATCTTTGCAGACTTTAATCAGGACTTGAGTCCCTGGAGCATATAATGGTAGCTGTTTAGAATCTTTTGGGCCCTAGTTGACATCCCACAAGTGTATATCTTGTTGGAAGTGCACAATGGCCATGGTATAAGACTGGAAGGTCTGAGCCTCTGAACCTAGGAAGAGGTCACTGACATACACAAAAGGTCTCCCATATAGCATCTCATAAGGACTAAGACCAACCTGTTCCTTAGGGGCATTACAGATGTGGAGGAGAGCTATTTATTGGTAAAGCCACCTTCCATCCCAGGGAGGTCTCCTAGGTTATTGTTTTATTGCTGATTTTAAGAAATGGTTTACCTAACCCCTGTAAATCACTTCCCCTTTTATTTCCAAACTTATGTACAGTTATTTCATATATTTTCTCCTTTTATTACCATTTTAATGTCTTTGTATCATTTATATTCAAATCTGTCTTTATTTAGGCCTTAGTAAAATCTTCATAGCAGTATAAGAAAAACAAATATATGCCATAAGTTTTGAAGTGATTCTAGTTAAGGTTAAAAAGTAGAACTAAAATCTCTTAAACTGCTTTTTTTTTAAAGTTGTATACAGATTGCAACATTAATAATCAAAGATATTTATAAGAAAAACTAGTTTATACGTAACCTTTATAAGCTGTGCATTTCCCTTTTTTTTTAGCCATCTCTTTTTAGACACAAAGAAATAGATGCAGATCAATTTATTAACTTACAAATTGATCATAACATGATTCTAAAATCTAAATAAATACTTAATAATATTGATATATTCACTGTCTTTCTTTAGGCTCCAGCCACACATTATGTATATACACCCCTGAATCAACTTAAAGGTGGCATGATTGTGAATGTCTATGGTGTCGTGAAGTTCTTTAAACCTCCGTACTTAAGCAGAGGAACTGGTAGGTATTGGGTGAAGATTTTAATGGACTGAATCTGCTTTATTGGTTTCAACACAGCTCCTTCGGTACTCTAAGCCTAACAGGCTCAATTCTGATTTGTCATTGTCAAACAATACTGATGCAGATTTTTTTGGCCAGTTTTATTTATGAAATAAATGTTGTCTTTAGGTTCTAAAGAATAAAGAAATTAAAAGGATGCTAAACAGTAATATGACAGGATATGAAAGTATATATGAAAGAATAAGATAGAAAAGGTAAATATATAGCAAATTACAGAATACTGTAATACTGTAATGATGATTTGTAAATCATTTTAATTCTGGTATAGAAGTTAAATAACAAATGTATAAAAAAGAACCATCTGTAAATATATGTTAGTGGGTACACAATATAAAAGAATAACATTGTAATGTTGTAATGTCAGTGATCTAGAGTATGTGTTGGGAAGAGTAAAAGTGTAGCGTTTTTATGTGTGATAGTTTATTTTTTATCAGCTTGAGACAGTTTTAACTGTAAAATGTCTTATGTAAATTTTGTGTTAACCAAAAAGAAAATAATCTATGGATGATACTCAAAAGAAAATGGGAAAGGAATCAGACCTTATCTAATGACAAAAAAAAAAAAAAAACAATGAAATACAAAGGAAGATCATATGAGGAAACAGGGATCAAAAGAGCTACAAGTCAAAAAAGAATTAGCAAAATGGCAAGAGTAAGTTCTTCTTTAAATGTAAAAGGGTTAAAGGCCCTATTCAAAAGACTTGGGTTGTTTTTAAGGTTAATTGAAAAGATATAACCTATTCTTAGCAGTGGCCACAGGACTGGAAAAGGTCAGTTTTCATTCCAATCCCAAAGAAAGGCAATGCCAAAGAGTGCTCAAACTACCGCACAATTGCACTCATCTCACATTCTCGTAAAGTAATGCTCAAATTCTCCAAGCCAGGCTTCAGCAATATGTGAACCATGAATTTCCAGATGTTCAAGCTGGTATTAGAAAAGGCAGAGGAACCAGAGATCAAATTGCCAACATCCAGTGAATCATCGAAAAAGCAAGAGAGTTCCAGAAAAACATCTCTTTCTGCTTTATTGACTATGCCAAATCCTTTGACTGTGTGGATCACAATAATCTGTGGAAAATTCTGAAAGAGATGGGAATACCAGACCACCTGACCTGCCTCTTGAGAAACCCATATGCAGATCAGGAAGCAACAGTTAGAACTGGACATGGAACAACAGACTGGTTCCAAATAGGAAAAGGAGTACGTCAAGGCTCTATATTGTCACCCTGCTTATTTAACTTATATGCAGAGTACATCATGAGAAACACTGGGCTGGATGAAGCACAAGCTGGAATCAAGATTGCTGGGAGAAATATCAATAACCTCAGATATGCAGATGACACCACCCTTATGGCAGAAAGCGAAGAAGAACTAAAGAGCCTCTTGATGAAAGTGAAAGAGGAGAGTGAAAATGCTGGCATAAAGCTCAACATTCAGAAAATGAAGATCATGGCATCTGGTCCCATCACTTCATGGGAAATAGATGGCGAAACAGTGGAAACAGTGTCAGACTTTATTTTTGGGGGCTCCAAAATCACTGCAGATGGTGATTGCAGCCATGAAATTAAAAGACGCTTTCTCCTTGGAAGGAAAGTTATGACCAATCTAGACAACATATTCAAAAGCAGAGACATTACTTTGCTAACAAAGGTCCTTCTAGTCAAGGCTATGGTTTTTCCAGTGGTCATGTATGGATGTGAGAGTTGGACTGTGAAGAAAGCTGAGCACCAAAGAATTGATGCTTTTGAACTGTGGTGTTGGAGAAGACTCTTGAGATTTCCTTGGACTGCAAGGAGATCCAACCAGTCCATCCTAAAGGAGATCAGTCCTGAGTGTTCATTGGAAGGACTGATGTTGAAGCTGAAACTCCAACGCTTTGGCTACCTGATGCAAAGAGCTGACTCATTTGAAAAATAACTGTGATGCTGGGAAAGATTGAGGGCAGGAGGAGAAGGGGACAACAGAGGATGAGATGGTTGGATGACATCACCAACTCAATGGATATGGGTTTGAGTGGAATCCAGGAGTTAGTGATGGACAGGGAGGCCTGGCGTGCTGCGGTTCATGGGGTCGCAAAGAATCGGACACGACTGAGGAACTGAACTGAACTGAATCTATTCTATAAAAAAGTGCAAACTTTTAAACAGACTAATGTAAAATAATGTGTTCAAAAAGCCTGAATTTCAGTTTTCTGAGAGTTAATGTATTTAACAGACAGTGCACTTTCATCTTGGTTTAATTCAGTTCAGCATTAAATTTCACATTTTTCTGTTGAGTCTAATTTTAAACAACAGTTTGTAAAATGCATCATTGTTTTATGTGTTATTAATAAAAGCTATACTTTACTGTCAGTTTTAAGATGTAGCCATATTTTAAGATGTAAAAATATGAAACGGGTAGTGGTAATGAAACATTTTCTTTATATACTGTGTGTCTGCCAACTGAGAACTGCTCAAGCTGAGAACACTAAGATGTTCCTAGTGAGTTAATATTCTTTAAAGATTTAATTTATTAAATTGTTGTTTAGTCACTAAGTTGTATCTGACTCTTTTGTGACTCCATGGACTGTAGCCTGCCAGGCTCCTCTGTTCATGGGATTTCCTAGGTGAGAATACTGGAGTGGGTTTCCATTTCCTCCTCAGGGGACCTTCCTGACCCAAGGATTGAACCCATGTCTCCTGCATTGTAGACAGATTCTTTACTGAGCTACCTGGGAAGCCCTAATTAAATTACATACGTAAATTTTATTATGAAATGGCCTCTAAGTTTACTCCTTGCTTTGTTGGATGGAGGAAAATTTTATTTTCATGTGGTCCGAATATTTTGTTAATGTGTAGGTACAACTTAGTTTATGTGAAAATGATTATGTGAAGCCTATTAAATCTAGAGATAAGAAGTTTTGAAATAGAAGGTAACTAAGTTTAAAGAGCCCAAAGGGATGTTTAATTGAAAACCCTGATTTCTGTTGTTTTAGCAGGAGGGGAAAAAAACCCTAAGGTTGAAGCAGAGAAATTTTTGTTTGAATTTCTCAAATATTTTCATTCAACTTTACCTTTTTGCAAAATACATTCCATACCCCATCATACCGTTCAAAATACACATGCATACTTTCACTTTAGTAGTTTTCTTCTCATTGAATTTTCCCCCCTGAATTTTACATTGCTCATTCTGAGAATTCTGTTACTGTGATCCTCTTCCGATGGTGAGTGTTATCCTGCTGGCTTTCATTGGCCTGCCAAATGTAGGAATAAGCGACATATTGGTAATAATGTTCCTCTAACTTGGTAAAAGATATAATTTTAAAACTTTTTTGCACTTGGTGTGTTGCAATTGCTTATCATTAAAAGTTTATAGTAAATTAATCAGCAAGTATATTATGTTAAAAAATAACATGAAATGAAATTAGAAAATAAAAAGATAGCTGTTTTTAAAACAGCTGTGATGACTCAACATTAATTTTATATAGCATAATCATTTTCTTCTGACAGTGTTATTAATTCACATGTATATAATGAAAGCACTGGGAAACTCTATAATAATATATTTATTATATATTCTATGCATCTTATATGTCTCTCAGATATCCAGTCCCTATATTTCTCTGTTTCTTCTGAGATACTAAGTTAAAATGAATGTCATCAATTTTTTTCTGAATATATTCATTGAAACTCTAAAATATGTCTGAAGATATAGGGAGATACCTTTACAAGCAAGATAATAGCAAGATAGTAGCATTTGCAAACTATCTGTCTTTTCATTTTAGTTACACTTACATTTTTATTTCTGTTTGATAGAGTTCATCCTTCAACATGCTGCAGGAGAGTCAGACAGAAAGCTCTAATTTTTGTGTTCAGGAAAGGATCAACTTCATTAGTATTACCACTGAAAAGTACTAGAATAAATGTACAGGAGTAACCCACAGCTGTGCCTTTTTTGTATGATATAAAGCAACCTTATTTCACAAATACATGGCTAAAACCTAAATATTACATCTTAATGTACAAAATAGTTATGTGGAGGAAAGTTACTTTTATGCAACTCAAACTTAGGTAGGTGGAAAAAAATTCTCTTACATATCATCAGCCAGAATTTTTCATTAAAATTCACTTTATAAATGTTCAATTCAGTGCATTAGAGGCAATTAGGTGCAATTTTGCATCCTTACTACTTGGCTGGAACTTTTCTTGAAGACTTTCCTCCTCTGTGATAATGATTACACATGACCTGTGGCACATTGCCATCTTGTTTTAAAGCATTGCACATGCTTTATTTCCTAAGCTTTGTATTCAGTCTCAGGGCAGTTGCAGCTTTTGCAGAAGTCTTATCAATCCTGTGTTAAAAGGACTACAGATACTCAGTCTCTTACTCATTTGTGATAAGATGTCATGAAAACCAAGAATATCTCAGGGATAATGAGAACACCATGTATTAAAAGATCATGGTATCATCAAAAATGATTTTGATAATCTCTCATTGGGGTACATAATATGGCCTCTTTCATGTAGGAAGAAAAGGTAATTGTCACCTTCTTGGGATTTTGAGATTTGTAGCAGTTAGCTCCTGTGAAAACCTTACAGTTACTTTCACGTTACAGAGCTGGATATAGAGAGCTAGGTATGTGGTGTTTCATCTTGTACAGATAACATTGGGCATGTTTTCTTAGATAACACGTATAAAGGAATTTATTTTTAACTTTGTCTCAGATTTTAAGAAATAGCTTAATTCTTACTTTAAACTTGAGACACCTTTACTCTGTTCTTATTGTCTGTTCTTACTAAGTAAGGTGGATAGAGGCAGGCCATAAATCATTTCCATCCAGATCTGTTAACAGTGTATAGTGATGCTTGCTTGGTTAATATAGTTCCTGCTCACAGAGCAAATGGGATGAGTAGGGGGAACTCTTGTTTGTGCTTATTCTTCCTAATATTTGAGCCCAGAGGAAGGGAGAGAATAGTCAGAGTATTCGTATCATCTGTTTTTATTGTTTACCTCTCCTTTTTCCATTCTCTCCCCACCTTTGAGGCCCTAGAGGTCTCAGCCTTTTTGTGCCGTGTGGTATGGCCCATCACCTATGGCTTGCAGGGTTTTCTCAGGAATGCTTTATGTTGTGAAATTATTTTCATACCTCACCTTCCATCAAAAATTCTCAATATCAGAAAAAAACATCTTAGTTAAACTGACCAGTTTTGGATGTTACAGTGTGTCTAGAAGTGGACTTCTTCTATTCAATTTCTTAGAAAAAGGACACCTGTTGCAGCTCCTTCCTGAGCAGTATAATCAAATTACTAACATTGTATCTACAACATTGGATTTCTGAGAGCTCCTATCTATTTTACTTACTTTTAGTTTTTAGGTTAGAGTACTAGGATATAGAACCCCAGGACTTTATCTTTTCTTGTTTTGTTAAACGTTCTAGCTAACTCTGGATTACTAGTTTTGGTTTTGTAAAAATGCTGTTTTCACTTATGAAAATCTCTTAACCATTTTTGTATTAATGTCATGTCGCATAATTTTTTGAATATTTTTGTTTTGCATGAGTAATATTGGTTGCCTATTAATGATGATATAGCTAGTAGCTTTTAATTTCACAAAGTATAATAAATTCTGACATTTTCTACATTTAAATGATTGAAAAAGCATTTATTAAATACTGAATGATTAATGACTCTTTGGTACTCCATATAATCCAGGAGCTTTTCTGATTCATCAAAGATTAAAACATCAGGTGTAACATAAATTGTGTGTAATATAATTATATTTTTAATTTTTTACAATTGATAATGCATCTTTAGACATTTGATTGTTTTGTAGTCTTCAACCTTTATGTTATGAAAGTATGATGACAGCTATGTAGAACCTGCTCTAGAAAAATACATATGCATGTGTCAAGACTTAAACATACAATATCAAAGATTCATTCCCTGCTTCCTTTGAGCTTCAGATTGGAAACTCCTGATCTGTGTTATGTTTAGACTCACTTATCTGAATATTCAGTTAATATCAAAGCTACAGCATATGTATTGGCTTAATATATGGCATTTAAAACAAAATAAATATATAGGTTTTTTTTTTTTCAGTTCACTCGTTTGCATTTATTCAAAAAACATTGACAACTTTCTATGTGCCAGGTGTTATATTAGACATGAGACATTCAAAGATTTACGTAATTGTTTTCCACCCTCCATAAATTAAAATTTACAGTTTAGACAGATAATCATTACAATACAATAATTATAATTATTCACGATTTCACTTTGGTTTTAGTCTTTCCCCAATTTGTAAAATTCTAGTTGTCTGTTTTATTGTTGAAAATGGACAGAATCGTCATTGTGAAACATACTAAACTTTTTAAATGTGTATTTTAAAGCTGAATGGTGGATTTACCTTTTATATGAGATGAAGGTTGTGGGCAGGCATGGAGTTTTCCATTTCTTTCGAGCTAAAGCATTATGTCTAGTTGAGTGAGTTGAGACTTCTCAATTGCTTGGCTATCTTACTTTCATGATGGGAGGGCAGCCAGAGCACGGCTAGTCATCACTTATCTCTTTAAGGATTTGGAAAGAAGAGCTAAGCCTCTCTTCACTGTTTTCAGGCTATTCTGTCCATGCCAGTAGGAAATATTTAGGTTTCCACTTGGAGAGTGAAGGTGAAGAAAGATCTTTCTTATTCTGTCACTGAACCTTTGTATGGATTGCTTTCTTATATGCAAGATGACTTCTTTGAGGTTTGTGGCATCACCTCTTTCCTGTCCATATCCTAGGAAGATGTCTCTCAGAACCTTTTCCTCTAAAAAATTATTAGCCCACTTACTATGTTTCATGAGTTTATAGTTTTAATTATTTCAGTGAATAATAATATCAGTGTTTTCTCATTCTTTCATGAAACTTGTGGTACATTCTTTTATTCATTCACTTAGAAAATGTCTTTGCTAGCTTGTGTAGCATTATACTATAGTTAGCTGTTGTCTAAAGACAGAGACTAATAGATTGTTGTCCATAGATAAAATAACTCTCAGAGAGTTTATAAGTGAGAGAGATCCAAAGGTAATCAGCTAGTTAATACAAGGCACAGTTGTATTATGCTGTGATTAAAGGAATAACAAGGTGCTTTTAGAGTAGGAATGCAGAGATTAATGCTAACAGAGAAAAGTTTCTAGGAGATGTAGCCCTTTGAGCTGAACTTTAAAGGATATTGGATTTTGATAGAAGAGGAAAAAGAGGTAACATTCCAGACTTTGAAAATAGCAGCAACAGTTGTCAGCTTTATAATGAAAATGTGTACTAGTGCTGAAGCAGTCGACTTAAATATAATTTGAAGCAATAGAATGTCAGCAGTATATTGATGCATACTTTTATGCTCTTGTAGCGGGCTTTTTTAGGGATCATTATTAAGGACCTATGATACACAGTGTGATACACTCCTTGTTTATATTCTTGAATAAAATTAAAAAAAAAATTTTGTATTTAATTTATGGTTTTCATATGTGGTAAAACTGGCTTGTTCAGATTGTATTGGTTATATATACAGTCAACATCTTTATATGCTAGAACTGTCATGTATCAATCATTGGCAGTTGGTCTTTGCAAGGTTATTCAGAATTATTACAAATATATTTTAAGTGGACTTCCCTATAGCTCAGATGGTAAAGAATCTGCCTGCAATACAACAGACCCAGGTTTGATCCTTGGGTCAGGAAGATCCCGTGGAGAAGGAAATGGCAACCCACTCCATATTCTTGCCTGGAGAATCCCATGGACAGAGGAGTCTGGTTGGGATGCAGTCCATGGGGTCACAAAGAGTCGGACACAACTAAGGGACTAACACACACTCATATTTTAAGTGGCTATCAATGCAATACTTCATTATATTATATAATATATTATATAATGTATTATATTATATATCCATCACAGGTCTAATGGATTCTATTAATATTGGGCTCACAAAAATTACTTTTAAGTTACAAAAAACTTTGATTTCTATCTGCATTTTTAAGATTTTCTTCTACTTCAGTATATTGCTTTCCCTCCCAACTTCACATACATCAATTAAGAAAATAAAAATATATTCTGTTCCGTATTTTTCAGTTTGGTTGTCCTTTTTCAGTGATTTCTGGCAGCTTCTTGCTCTTTTTCATCATAAATGTTATAGATGATTTCCCCAGCATTTTAGTTTTGTGCTGATAGTTTTTGAAATATAAATGTTTATAGTGCTTGTGGAGTCATAATTTGTTTGTTTGGTGAGTCTTACCCATAGAAGATCTGCAAAAAGATTTTTTTCTTTAAGATTATTTTATAGTTTTTAAAACTGGATGTATTGCCTCAAATTTTATTTTGTATGTAGTGTGCAATGATCTCACTTTTTGTTGATAACTGCCTTGTTTCAAAATCATCTATTAAATATTATGATGTGTCTAAGTCATGTATATTATCTGTACCTCCATATAAGGCTCTGTGGAAGAACAGCTAACAGAGAGCTTGGGGTGAATTCTCTTCTCCCAGTGTATGATCTGCAACAGGTCTCCTCAAAAAAGAGGACTATTCAGGTGTTGCCCAATTTTTAATCATTAGGCAGAGTATTTACTACAGTCTCTACATGAGTTTTTTATGCCACTGCGCTCCTCATCTTCAAGGCTTTGTCTCCTTTGCAACACTTCTTGAACCACCACTGCACTGTATGTCCGTTAGCAGTTCCTAGGCCACATGTGTTGTTGTCGTTGCAAGTTGTCTCCACTGCTTTACAACCCATTTGAACTTGAATAAGAAAATTACTCAAATTTGCTTTTTGTCTAACATCATTTCCACAGTCTAAAATAAATATGCAATAAGCAGCAAGTAATAAGTCAACCCAGTCAGTCCTACATGAAAGCAACCCTGAATACTCATTGGAAGGACTGATGCTGAAGCTGAAACTCCAATACTTTGACTACTTGATGAGAAGAGCTGACTCATTGAAAAAGACCCTGATGCTGGGAAAGATTGAGGGCAGGAAGAGAAGGGGGCAACAGAGGATGAGAGGGTTAGAGAGCATCACTGACTCAATGTACATGAATTTGAGCAAACTCTGGGGGATGGTGAGGGATAAGGAAGCCTGGCGTGCTGTAGTCTATGGGGTCGGAAAGAGTTGGACATGAGTTAGCAACTGAACAACAATAGGAAGTCAGCAAAAAAAACATAAAGGGAGAAATGTGCGTTAAAATGATGTATAATATATAACCATATTTATTTAAGAATGTATTCCAGTATCAAACAGCAAAATTCAGTAAAGTAAAACCGTGATTACTTTTGCACCAAACTAATATTTTTATGCCATTATGTTCACGTCATACAGAGAGCCTCACTTTGCTTCTGGCTTCTTTCACTTAGCATAATGATTTTAAGGCTCCATGTTATAGCATGTATTAGTAGTTTATTCCTTTTTATTGATGAATATCAATATACTTTTATAGTTATTTTAAAAGTCATTCTTTTTATTTTATCTACCTTATTTTAAGCACAAACTCTGGAAAGATAAAGAACACTGCTAGTTTTAATATAAATCCTTAAACCTAGTATACCATCTATGACCTGTGGTTGCTTAATACCTAGAGTAAAACATAAGAGGAAAATGCCCCCAGGTGTAATTCTAGAATAACATTTATAAACTTGTCGAGTGTCTGTCTACCTACCTACTTACTTTCCTGTCTAATCTGTGTGTATGTGCACACATGTATTTAGAACTTATATCTCTATCACACTGTTTACGCTTTCTTCTCTTCCTGCTTCCCATGGTCTTTTCCAATATTATAAAAACATGAGTGGAAATTATGATAACTTCATACCAGCATAGTTACAGAGTGCTGTTATGTATTATATAGAAAGTATCCTTGTAAACAGATAAGGTTGTAGCATATAGTATCACCTGAGTTCAGTGATTTGCCTTCATGGCTTTTACTTTAGTGATTCAATAATAAACTTTCACACAAATAGAAAACTGTTGGGGAAATACTGATTGGTTTAAAAGCAATGCTGCTCTAGTATTGATAATAGATAAAAGATGGTAAAGCAACTTTCATGGAGGAATTTTTTGTGGATTATATAATTTATGCATGCATGCATGCTTCTTTGATTAAAGACCTTGCTTAGATGAACTACCAGCTTTTCCTTATAATATAACTCCAAGGCAATTTACACTTAATCATACTGAGGAAATTAGGTGAATTGCTTAAGATTGCAGACTATAGGGCTTAATTTATCATTTGTTATCTTTTCTATATTTATATCAAGTTACATGAAGTATTACCTAAGTGTTAAAGTAGTTAAAACACTTTCTCAGTTTAAACATGAAGTCTTACTGAAGCATTAAAGTAGTTAAAATCAATCCTTTATCAAAAGTTTAAATATGTGTTTTAGAGGTTATTTGGGGGTTCCAGGTGGCTCAGTGGTAAGAGAATCTGCCTGCAACTGCAAGGGACACCAAAGATGCAGGTGTGATCCCTGGGTCAGGAGGATCCCCTGGAGGAGGAAATGGCAACCCACTCCAGTATTCTTGCCTATAGAATCCCATGGATAGAGGAGTCTGCTGGCAACAGTCTGTGGGATCACAAAGAGGCGGACAGAAATGAGCACACACATGTACACATACACAGACATTATATTAATATTTAGATAAACTAAGAAAGAATAGTGATTTATTAAATGTCATTCTACTCTCCGTACTTTCTCTACTGGTATTAGCTTTCAAGAAAATAAACTTAAATTACCTTTGTTTTTCATACTTTTCATGGGGTTCTCAAGGCAAGAATACTGAAGTGGTTTGCCATTCCCTTCTCCAGTAGACCAGAAAGACTAGAGATCTCTTCAAGAAAATTAGAGATACCAAGGGAACATTTCATGCAAAGATGGGCACAATAAGAGACAGAAATAGTAGGGACCTAAGAGAAGCAGAAGATATTAAAAAGAGGTGGCAGGAATACACAGAAGAACTGTACAAAAAAGATCTTCATGACCCAGATAATCACGATGATATGATCACCCACCTAGAGCCAGACATCCTGGAATGTGAAGTCAAGTGGGCCTTAGGAAGCATCACTACAAACAAAGCTAGTAGAGGTGACAGAATTCCAGTTGAGCTATTTCAGATCTTGAAAGATGACACTGTGAAAGTGCTGCACTCAATATGTCAGCAAATTTGGAAAACTCAGCAGTGGCCACAGGACTGCAAAAGGTCAGTTTTCATTCCATCCCAAAGAAAGGCAATGCCAAAGAATGCTCAAACTACCACACAATTGCACTCATCTCACATGCTGGCAAAGTAATGCTTAAAATACTCCAAGCCAGGCTTCAGCAATATGTGAACCGTGAACTTCCTGATGTTCAAGCTGGTTTTAGAAAATGCAGAGGAACTAGAGATCAAATTGCCAACATCTGCTGGATCATCGAAAAAGCAAGAGAGTTCCAGAAGAACATCTATTTCTGCTTTATTGACTATGCCAAAGCCTTTGACTGTGTGGATCACAATAAACTGTGGAAAATTCTGAAAGAGATGGGAATACCAGACCAGCTGACCTGCCTCTTGAGAAACCTATATGCAGATCAGGTAGCAACAGTTAGAACTGGACATGGAACAACAGACTGGTTCCAAATAGGAAAAGGAGTACGTCAAGGCTGTACATTGTCACCCTGCTTATTTAACTTATATGCAGAGTACCTCATGAGAAATGCTGGGCTGGAATAAGCACAAGCTGGAATCAAGATTGCCGGGAGAAATATCAGTAACCTCAGATATGCAGATGACACCACCCTTATGGCAGAAAGTGAAGAGGAACTAAAAAGCCTCTTGATGAAAGTGAAAGAGAAGAGTGAAAAAGTTGGCTTAAAGCTCAACATTCAGAAAACTAAGATCATGGCATCCAGTCCCATCACTTCATGTCAAATAGATGGGAAAACAGTGGCTGACTTTATTTTTCTGGCCTCCAAAATCATTGCAGATGGTGATTGCAGCCATGAAATTAAAAGAGGCTTACTCCTTGGAAGGAAAGTTATGACCAACCTAGACAGCATATTCAAAAGCAGAGACATTACTTTTCCAACAAAGGTCCGTCTAATCAAGGCTATGGTTTTTCCTAAGAGTTGGACTATAAAGAAAGCTGTGCCTCCCGGCCTCCGGGTGCTGCGCCCTCCTCCGCTTCCCCACCGGGGGCCCTTGCCCGCGGGCCGGGCTAGGGGACGGGCGATAGGCGTGTTGCGGGCGAGAGTCCGGGGCGTTGCAGGGCGGCCCCGCCGTCCCCTTTCCCGGGGTGGGGGGGCGGGACACGCGGGGCCTGGGGGCCGGGAGGCTGGCGGCGCGTGCCTGTCGTGGCTGTCACATGCTTCCGCGCATGTGTCCGTTCCCTCTGCCCCAGCCGATGGGGGGAGGGAGGACGGCACGCCGGCGTCCACGTGGCCCTTGCACTCTCCCCTTCTTCAAAAACAAAGAAAAGAAAAAAAAATTAAAAAAAAAAAAAAAGAAAGCTGAGCACCGAAGAATTGATGCTTTTGAACTGTGGTGTTGGAGAAGACTCTTGAGAGTCCCCTGGACTGCAAGGAGATCCAACCAGTCCATCCTAAAGGAGATCAGTCCTGGGTGTTCATTGGAAGGACTGATGTTGAAGTTGAAACTCCAATACTTTGGCCACCTGATGTGAAGAGCTGACTTATTTGAAAAGACCCTGATGCTGGGAAAGATTGAGGGCAGGAGGAGAAGGGGATGACAGAGGATGAGATGGTTGGATGGCATCACCGACTCAATGGATATGGGTTTGGGTGGACTCCAGGAGTTGGTGATGAACAGGGAGGGCTGGCGTGCTGCGGTTCATGGGGTCGCAAGAGTCGGACAGGACTGAGCAACTGAACTGAACTGAACCTTTGTTTTGTAATTCTGTTATTAAAATACAACGTTCTAGGTTGATTGTGACTTCACACTTTTTTTTTTTTTCCCATTCATTTGGGAGTCAAAAATGAGGCATGGGGAAAATAACTTTTTATTATTTTAGGTAGTCATTATTGAAGGATTATTTAGTTGGTGGAAAACTCATTTGATAGTTTGCCCTGTTAGTATTTGTTAAAATGAGTAGCTTGGTTTCCAGTTATATCAGGAATCTAATCTAATTTTTGAAAGAACCTGAAAGCTGTTTAATATTTCATCTGTATTGCTACTCTATTGTTCTTCAGGGCAAATTATTGGACAGATTTTTTTTTTAATGCCTCCTATTTCTTGGATCTGAAGTTTTGTTTCTTACATAACTGTATACGTATCTAAACACCAAAATACATAAAATTTTAGTTCGAAACTCCTCTATTTTTGTAGATAACCTTAGGAGAGTCTGAGAACTTCCTCATGTTTAGTTATGCTCTTCTAGAGAGCTTGTTTTGTAGCCAGTAGATGATATTTTGAAGAACATTGCCCGCAGTGCAGGAGACCCAGGTTTGGGAAGATTCCCTGATGAAGGGCTTGGCAACCCATTCCAGTATTCTTGTCTGGAGGATTTCATGTAGAGAGGAGCCTGGTGGGCTACAGCCCATAGGATTGCAAAAAGTCAGACAGAACTAAAATGACTTACCACACATGGATATATTAATGTTACCTTTTGAATGTATAGATTAAGTTTGAGAGCAAAGTTGTTTTTGAAACAAAACACATTCTGCTGAAATGTATAACTTCTACCCAAATGGCTTAAAAATAGATTGTTTTTCAAGTTTCTTCATAAACTTCCAACTTTCTGAGAGTTGTATGATAACCTCACCTTCCCATCTCCTCTTTGAGTGAAAACACATTCAAAAAAATTCTTTTTTGGTTAAAAAATGAGAAGGATTTTTTTTAAAAAGAAGTTTGGAATAGGAAAACCAATAAAAATTAACTTATGCCTTGGATTATTTCTTATAATTTTTTATACTTTTAGTTTTTTACTTTTAGACATTTGAAAATTTTTGCTTTACTTGGAAAACAGTATCAGGACTTCATAGAATTTGTATGTATACCTAGAGGTTATTACCAGTGAAAACCAGTGAACATGATTTTTAGGGTGGAGTGATAAACCAAATACATATTCTCTGCAGAAATATAATGATAAGAAAGCTCATATTTTATGCTAAATATTTGAAAGATTTGTCATTGAATGCATTATATAAATTAGATTTAAGCAAAAGGTTAATGGTACCATGTACCAGCAACAGAATAAGAACTTAGAAGTACACATGAATTTCTGTTACCACTAAAAACAATTTTGATCATTTAATCATAAACAGTGTATATACCCCAATCCCTACCAAAAGCTCAACAGCTGTCCATCAGTTTTTAGCAGACTCTTCAGGCTTCTCTTAACTCCTCTCAATTTCCCAGTACAAATTTTGAGAAACTGGTATCATCACCCACAATCACCTTCTATAACTAAAATAAGATTCATGTAGCATTATAGATAAGAAAACACTTCAAATTGAGAAAAGAAGAAAGATCAAAACTATGGTTTATTGATTTGTTTATTATCTTCCATAATACTGTCGAACTATTTTCTTTCATTCTTGGTACTTTTGAGATAAGTTTATTAATACCTTTTAATTTCTGATATACCTAATTCAGGATTTTTTGAGAATTTAACAGGTCAAAAGATTCTATAAAGGTGTTCTAGTCAAACAGCTAATGATAATACTGTTAAACAGGAAATATTTAATTTAAAAAAAGTACTTGTTTTTCTCAGCATTTTAATAAAAATATTTAAATATACAGAATATTTGAAGGAATTATGCAATGAACACCCATATATACTGACCATTGTTGGTGACTCCATTAGTTAATTTCTTTTTTGATCCATTTTGGAGTAAGTTGAAGATATCAGTACACATTATCCCTAAATATTTTAGGATGTACCTCACTAACTATCAACTAGAGTTCAGTGTTTATATGCAGTTCTTTTTTTGTGGGGGGAATCTGTTACATGCAATGAAATGTATGAGGGTTTTGTTCATGTTGGTCCACTTAAATCCATTATATGTAGTACAAGTTTATGACTATGTTTTTGTCTATCCATAATAATATAAAATCAAATACTATAATACTATTGGATATTCAAAAAATGAACAGCTTTATCACTTTATTGCTAGAAAATACTCATTTGTATAGGAAATACTAAAAAAAGGTCTATAAACTTTAAAGAAGATAAAGAAGATGGAAACTGAATCTTAGACTTCTCTGATGGTCTAGATTGCTAGTTACTTGTATTATTAGGGACAAGTTATAAGGTTACATATGTCACTGGGTTTTAGTTCACCCGGTTGTTTCAAAGTTTATTTTGGTTGTTTTTGTTGTTCAGTTGCCCAGCCATGTCTGACTTTTTGTGACCCATGGACTGCAGCACGCCAGGCCTCCCTGTCCCTCACCATCTCACGGAGTTTGCCCAAGTGCATGTCCGTTGCATCAGTGATGCTATCCAGCCATCTCATCCTCTGACACCCTCTTCTACCCTCAATCTTTCCCAGCATCAGAGACTTTTCCAATGAGTTAGCTGTTTGCATCAGATCACCAAAATACTGGAGCTTCAGCTTCAGCATCAGTCTTTCCAACGAGTATTCATTTGATTTCCTTTAAGAATGATTGGTTTGATCTCCTTGCTGTTAAGGGACTCTTAGGAGTCTTCTCCAGCACCACAGTTCCAAGGCATCAATTCTTTGGTGCTTTGCCTTCTTTACAGTCCAGCTGTCACACACATACATGGCCACTGGGAAGACCATAGCCTTGACTATAAGGACCTTTGTCAGCAGAGTAGTATCTCTGCTTTTCAACACACTGTCTAGGTTATTTTGGTTACTTAGTTTTATAGTTTATGTAAGTTGGGAATATTCTTCAATGTGGCAGTTGCTCCATACTCATTTTATGGACACATAAGGACAGCCTTTTGACATCCCTTTTGGAGGATTAGGAGAAGTCAGCGTAGCAATTGGTTTGATATCAGGAAGCATCAAAATGAAATTTTACTTTTTTGATTTTAATTTTAAATTGTTCTCTTGTAATTAACAACAAAGAGGGAGATAAGAAGGCAAAAAAGAAGAGACAAAAGTGTAAAACAGTGGATAGCCAGGAGATAGGTAGATAATGGAGAGGCGGGAACTGCCAAAGAGAATATCCCAAGACAAGAGTGAACTGCAGTCCTGAAGAGGTGTCTGCCTCTTCCTCAAGTGAGTCTGTAAGTTCTCCATTTTCTCAGTAATACTTCCCTTAAAATAACTTGCAGATCTAATCTGCATACACTTTTAGCAAAGCATTTTCAGTGGGAAAAACACCAATTCTGTGAAACATTCTATGAAAAAGTGGTAAATTTTGCATACTGTATCTGACTCTTGAGGTTCACAATGTGTTATTAGCACGTTATCACCTCTGAAAAGTTTTAAGAAAGGAACCTGTTTAACTTTATTTTTAGCATATTTTACTTGGAATTACTTGAACATGGAACCCTTTTTAATGTACTCTGATTTTTGTTTGCTGAAACTTGTTCTGTGGAGTCAAGTTTAGAGATTAGCAACTAGGAAGGGTTAGGGCCAATTCTTATTTTTTTGCAATTTTTAAAAATTTATTTATTTTTAATTAGAGGATAATTGGTTTACAATATTTCATTGGTTTCTGCCGTACATTAGCATGAATCAGCCATAAGTATACATCTGTATCTTTGCAGTTTGATTATGATAGAATTGCAAGGGCCTCATCTCTGTAGTTTTCTATATAAAATGTAGTACTTTGTGAATTTTCACTTGCAAAGAGTATAATATTGTTGATGCCCTAAATCAGTGATTTTTAAGTTTTCTGTTCTCCTAAAAATTATCAAGATCTCAAGGAGCTTCTATTTTTATGGGTCGTAGTTACAGATTATTTAAACATACTGGAAATTAAAAGTGAAAGACTAACATTTAATAATTCATTTAAACCAAAAATAGTCTATTACATGTAAACATAAATAACATTTTTAATGAAAAATATATTTTCCAAAAACATGGAGTATGGTATTGTTTCACATTTTTTAAAGTATTTTTATCTTTAACACATAATAAAAGTAGCAGGATTCTCTTATCTCTTTACAGTTCTATATTATCTTCAACATTTTAGTTTTTGAATAAGTGGTTAATGTTATTTTCTACCTTATAGCTTCTCAGAAACTCTGTGTTCCAAATGATATTTCAGTTGAGAACCAGATTATCTTGTTAACTATAAGATATTTCTCTGTGGATGCTTGATTGATGCATATCTAAAAGCCACTAATTGAAATTCCAGTGGAAATTCAAATTGGAATTCTTTTGCAATGTCTTACATCTGTACTTTTCTTTTCATGTACCAACTACAGTCAGTTTGACACTGTATATTGGCAGTGTCTTTAGGTTCTTTGTTACGGCAGATTCTAAGATTATATCTGTGTTCATTAGATAAGAATGTTACAGTTTATTAACAGTAAGAGACATGCTGCTATTGCTGCTGCTGCTACCACCACCATCACCACCACTGACCAGCTCTTATATATACCATTTAGCCATGTTCTAGGTGCAGTTTTAAGCAATTTACATGTGATTACATATTTAATTTTAGCAATCATATGAGGTGAATACTAATTTCCCCCATTTTTCAAATAAGGAAATTGAGGCATAAAGAGGCTAAATGATTTTCAGTGTTTGCAGTAAGCTTCAGTTCAGTTCAGTTTAGTTGCTCAGTCATGTCCAACTCTTTGCGACCCCATGAATCGCAGCATGCCAGGCCTCCCTGTCCATCACCAACTCCCGGAGTTCACTCAGACTCACGTCCATCGAGTCAGTGATGCCATCCAGCCATCTCATCCTCTGTCGTCCCCTTCTCCTCCTGCCCCCAATCCCTCCCAGCATCAGAGTCTTTTCCAATGAGTCAACTCTTCACATGAGGTGGCCAAAGTACCGGAGTTTCAGCTTCAGCATCATTCCCTCCAAAGAAATCCCAGGACTGATCTCCTTCAGAATGGACTGGCTGGATCTCCTTGCAGTCCAAGGGACTCTCAAGAGTCTTCTCCAACACCACAGTTCAGAGGGAGGATTTTTACAAGTACCATACATTCACTGTAGGTGGTGCTTCCCAGGTGGCGCTAGTGGTAATGAATTGCCTGCCAATGCAGGAGAGACATTGCCAGAGACTTGGGTTCAATCTCTGGGTCAGGAAGATCCCTTGGAGTAGGACATGGCACCCCTCTCCAGTATGCCTGCCTGGAAAATCCATGGGCAGAGGAGCTTGGCAGGCTACAGTCCATGGTGCTGCAAAGAGTCAGACTCAACAACTGAACACACAATGACATGCATTAATTTAGTAAAGATGGTTGGTCAACTACTATGTATTATAGAATTTGTGAACTGTGAGGACTTAATACTAAATCTGGAAGCCTATTGTCTGTGTTTTCTGGTTAAAGAATGTCTGCTTCTGGCGTGCTTTAGAAATCCTCTAAATCTAATATTCTGAAAAATATTTTCTGTGTTCACATATGTCATTCATTACACAATAAATATATGTGATCTATTTCAAGACACATTGGGTGTCTTCCCACAGCTAAGTCCTTATTTAAATAAGAAACTGTCTTAACCTACCTCTTATCTAATTTGACAATGAGCAAAGTGTTTCCACTCCCCCATTAAACCGTGTTCAGTTCAGTTCAGTCGCTCAGTCGTGTCCGACTCTTTGCTCTCACAACTGGGAATTGGTGATCCAGAATTGACCAGCCCTAATGCCCCTGCTCAATTTCTGCTCCTATTAGTAGAACTGTATTCTCTCAAGACTTGTGTTCTTGCAGTTTTGTTCCCAAATCTCTTTGTACTCTTTTTCCTTGTTATTCTGATTAAGTAATTTCATTAAATCTTATGGAGACAGATGAATATGAATGTGAAAAGACTGTTTTTTGTGTGTGTGTTTTTTTTTTTTTTTTTGAAAGTTGAATGCTTTGGAAAGATAATAAACAGGCAGTGGGCTGGATGTGGCTGTGGACCATAGTTTGCCAGCTCCTAATTTATAATACTGTGCTCTCTTCTTTTTCTTCTAACCACTCAAAATACCTCTCTATGTAGCCTCACATTTAACTATATATCTTCTTTTATTGCCTTTGTCTCTTCACTAGGATTTAACTCTTGTTCAACTACCTCAGAAGATGCTCTTTTTTGTTTCCTTTTCTTCTTTTAACTTATGAGTCAAAAAATAATTGTTGCAAAGAATGTAAAAATAAGTTCAAGCATCATCATAATGAATTTTTATAGACTTTTTCTATGTTTGTGAGGTCTGTTTCTGGAGTAAATTTATAGGTGAAGGAAGTTTCATTATAATGAATGATATGTTAATTCTTTAGTAATGAATTCTTTAACAGGAGATGCATGAAATTGTAGATAATATAGAGTTAAGATACAGTATAATTTTTCCTATTTAGAAAAACTCTCAAGCCTCTATCACAGTTTTAAGCATAATATTTTACTTTCTTTGAAATTACTGTTTATGTTTGAAAAACATGTAATATGGAGACAGTACAGTGTTCTGGTTAAATATAGAAACACAGGAATCAGTTATGCTAAGCTACATGTGACTTTCATACTTGGGTATCTTACTGAGACCTTTTAAAAAACTTAAGTTCTCTTGTTTGTTAATTGCAGTATACAGCTATCTAAAAATTCAGGGAGACAATGCGTATAAATTGCTTAGCAGAAACCTGGTATTTAGTAAGCCCTCAGCAGTTGCTGACTGCTAAGTAACATAATTCCCACACCGCCCCCCCCCCCTCCATTTTTAGACTTGGGAATAAGATACCTTGCATAACATAGGTACTGTGGTTTGGTTTTGTTTTCTGTCTGAAAAGTCAAATACATTCAGTTCGGTTCAATTGCTCAGTCGTGTCCGACTTTGCGACCCCATAAACCACAGCATGCCAGGCCTCCCTGTCCATCACCAACTCCCGGAGTCCACCCAAACTCATGTCCATCGAGTCAGTGATGCCATCCAACCATCTCATCGTCTGTCGTCCCCTTCTGCCCTCAATCTTTCCCAGCATCAGGGTCTTTTCAAATGAGTCAGCTCTTCTCATCAGGTGGCCAAAGTATTGGAGTTTCAGCTTCAACATCAAATACATTATTCCATTTCATAAATTAATTTGGAATGTTGACATTTTATTTTGTACATTATTATTATTATTTGATAACTCAAACCATATTTAGGACTATAAATATCTTTTACCAAAGTATATATCCTTTAATGTTAAACATAATTTCAGACTCAGGTTAAGCTTCAGTCATGGTTTGAAATTTAGCTTTAGGTCTCATTTTTTGAACTCCAAAGCTGGATGTGAAATGTATGAAAAATTTTGTTTTCACCACTTTTCTGAAATGTGAATGCTTATTTTACTGCTCACCAAGGATCCAGGGCCATATCTTAAGCCTGTCTGTTTATCCAGTGTCAAGCTTAAATGTCAGTTTCCAGTTATTCTAGAAAATGTCATCTGGATCATTAGTTCTGTGGTTATTGTGATGAATCATTACATATACAGAGTATAAACTCTACACACTAGCAAATATTCACATATAAAATAACACACAAACTGAGATCACAGCATTAGTGTTAAGATGTAAGTCAATGTAAGGAAAATGTAAACTTCATAAGAGAAGGTGCCATGCCCTGTTCATTTAGTAGTCTTTCTGACTAGTACATATATATACCTAGCATTAGGTAGACACTCAATAAAATTCGGATTAGCTTATGTACTAAATTTTTTAAAAAACTGGATTGGGAAATAGCAGAGACCCAAGTAGAGTTCCTTGCTGCTGAAATACAGACTACTAACCACCACTGAAATATTCAGCATTCTGTGGTGGTGGAGGGAATTCCTAAGGAGGTTTATGTTCTAGAGAGCTTTGTCATTCACCTATAGTTAGTATCTATGCTGATTCTACCGTTGCATAATATTTAGATCCTTACTGAACTAAGTCTTATATGCTTACAGATGTCAGTATTTTATCACTGTATATATGTATGTAGTATAGTTTTTTTTTTTTTTTGCTTTCAAGGAAGCCTTTGCTCTATGGAAAGATTCTCTTTTTTCTCTGTTAATAAAATCTTATTTTTATAAAAGGATTTGAGCACTAGGTAGATCTATTTGGCTTACACTTGTGAAAAGCCATTGGTAGTACTTCCAATGAAAGAAAGAAAGGAAAGAACAGGGACTTGGCATGTGATAGCTCGTGTATGAAGTGCACAGGTGTGCACTGTCTAAGGAGATGCCTTTTTCTTCCACATGGAGTCACTTAGATGAAAACACAGCTGTGTAGATTGCAGGCCAAGTTCTGCTGCCACTTGGGAATGCCCTCTGCTACATAAATCTATAGCAGCATGTGGAGCCATTCCTTTTACCCTCTTAGAATTCTGAGCATGTATCAACAACACAACCTTTGTGTTGTTCTTTGGGCAGTCCCAAGGTCACTTCTTTCTTTCTTGGCAGTCCGTTCCTACCTAACTCCAAACCTGACACAGACACTTCAAGGGGAGTGGGGAGGAGGAAGGACTTAGAGAAGGAATGTGTGCATTGCAGGTGTCACATGTACAAGTGTCCCTGTTTCTGAAGGTTTGGATAGAAAGTTGTTCAATCACTAAGTCATGTCCAACTGTTTGTGACCCCATGGACTGCAGCACACCAGGCTTCCCTGTCCTTCACTATCTCCTGGATGTCTCACTGTCTCTTGTTCATACTCCTGTCCATTGAACCATTCAACCATCTCATCCTTTGTTGACCCTTTCTCCTCCTGCCCTCAATGTTTCCCAGCATCACAGTCTTTTCCAATGAGTCAGCTCTTTACATCCAGTGACCAAAGCATTGGACAGAAAGGCCAGAAAGTAAATGTGTGCCAAGACTGCTACTCTCTTGGGCTCAGTAAAGTTCCTCTTAAAGCTAGTTAGGTTGTAGAGTATTTCTACTTGAGAAAGAGGAGTCTTTTTCTAATTTGCACAAAGATACTACAAAAGCTAATGGTGACCCTATATTAGACCCTCTGGACAATGGGTCTCTACACTGCTTCTCAGAGTGTCATATGGAGTCCTTTGCAACCTATCAAGTTATCTATGGGAAGGCTGCATTTTCCAGGAAAAACAAAACCATGAGGCAGTTTTCAATATTCTGAAATTTAGGTTAAGCCTGATTTTTTTTAACCACACCCCAGTTTGTTTTGTTTTTCAGTTATTCCACTCTTCAGTATCATGTATATGCCACAAAGACGGCTCTGTCAGTTCATCCTGGCTAACGTTTAGATTCAACTACTGTTATTTATGCCTCCTAAATTTGCAATTTTGTTGACGTATTGTATTTCCAATTTACAAAAGAGGACCATTGTGAAGCATTTAAAATGAGAGGAGTAATTTAGAATCACTGCAACTTAAAATAAGTACAAGTAGTAACTAGTTCTCTGATATAAATATGAAATGTGAGTTTGTGTATTCTAGTACAAATAAATATGTGATACATGATTTTGCAGAAGCTGTCAGGAAACAAAAATGTAAAGATACCGAGTTTGATCTTTGATCTTTGTGTACCTGAATTAGATTTCATTAGACCAGCGATCTCTTTGCCTTTATGTTTTGTCTGTCATGAAATTACATGAAACTTAAAACCTTCAGATCATTTGTGTTTTATTCAAAGTACATTACTCATTATCCATAGAATCTAATGTGCTGTTGCCTGTCTTTGCATTCAGCTTCTGCTTCATCTAATAATGGTTAAAGGAATTCTATTGATTTTCTTCTCTATGGCCATTGGCAGAAAATTTCACTTCTGAATTCTTAACTGAATTCTTAAAGCAGAAGAAGAAATTCCAAAGATCGTTTTCCAACTTGTTTTTTTATATCATCTTGAAAGGTGTTATAACACTTTGAGCAGTGCATGCACCAGGGATGACTCATTACACTCTTGCATCTTTCTCCTAAGCAAGTCTCTCATTTTCCCATTTTAATATTAATTTAGTCTTTTTTAAGCATAGTTAGAAATAATGGTGAAATAATAGAATGAAATTGACAAATATTTCAAGATAAAGGAAAATACATGATTAAAAATTCCATAATAGATCTTAGATTTATAAAAGGGTAAAAAAGAGCCATATGGTCATCACAAGCAAGAATATGTTTTATTCTATTAAAAAAGAATGTGTTTTATTCTATTAAAAAATGAGTGAATTTACCTTTAATCTTTGGAAGACTGCTAAGAGACAAAATGTCACAAAATAACACTCCTTACAAATAGTTAAAACTACTGACAAAGGAAACTCCAAAACTAAAAAGTGGGTCCAATAGACCCTCTACATCAAGAGATGAGGATATAATATATTTCACTGTTTTTGAAGATGCTCGTTAAGGTTTTGTTTTTGAAGTTTTTTATGTTCTCTGAGTTAATTACTGTCCCCTCCTCACAGAATCAGGTTTCTGTTTTCCCTCTTTCCCTCCAGTCCTGTCTCCTCACTTTCCCATTCCTTCCCCTTTCTCCGTACTCCTCTGTTCTCTTCCGTCTCCTCCCTTCCCCCTCCTGGTGTTCTTCCTCCTTTTCTTCTATTTTTGTTCTGTGTCTTATTTTTACATTTACAAATGTAGGTATCATTTATTTTAGATTTTTGACGTTTTAGACATTTTAGACATTTGTTTCCTTTGCTTTGTATATGAAGAGTTTGTTTTTTCAACATGATCTCTTTTTTAAACGGAAAATCTTATAATGTTCACACTTCTAATAAGAGACAAATCTTATAATAGGAAACAAATAGTACTCACATGGGGCACATTGAAAGTGTCAGTCTAAGGTGGGTGGGAGGACAGCTTTCTATCTGGTTATAGACCGCCTAAAGTGATAATGCTGCGGCTACTGCTAAGTCGCTTCAGTCGTGTCCAACTCTGTGCGACCCCATAGATGGCAGCCTACCAGGCTCCCCTGTCCCTGGGATTCTCCATGCAAAAACACTGGAGTGGTTGCCATTTCCTTCTTCAATGCATGAAAGTGAAAACTGAAAGTGAAGTCGCTCAGTCGTGTCCGACCCTTAGCAACCCCATGGAGTGCAGCCCATCAGGCTCCTCCATCCATGGGATTGTCCAGGCAAGAGTACTGGAGTGGGGTGCCATTGAACATCCTCATCAGAAGCCTTACCACTTCTTGGTCTATCAGTGAAACTTCCTTGGAAAGCAGTCTGTTCCACGAAGAGGTGCAGTTAGAGACTGAGATATCCTACCTGCCTACCTGAAATCATCTTCAAGGGAAGGTTAAGATGGGTGATCATTGAAGCAGTTGTTCCATGTGTAAACTTTTCATTGGCCCCAATTTTAGCTGTTTTTCACTGTCTCCCTTAATCCTAAAGGCTCCCATCTTTGCTGTAGCTGCTTCAGAGTATTTTCTGTTTGCATCCTCTCTGTCCATCTGATCCCTTAACCATTTACTTTCCCAACTTCCTGAAATAATGTTGATATCTTTTTTCCATCTCCTTCATGCTCCTCTCCTCACCTCTTCTCTCCCTTCACTGTTTTGGATTTATCTTTTCCTCTGTACTGAGTATAGTATTGAGAAGGAAGGAAATCAACACATATTCTCAGTGTTCATTTTTCTGAAACATGTACTTTAAATGATAACATCTATTATAGTTTTTGCTACCACCAGTTTGAAGTTACTTGTTTTTCATGGCAGCCCAACTATCATTAAATTTGGTTAGTTCTTTTTTGCCAGTTTAAATCGTATAAAATACCCCTCTTGTTCTGATGTGTAACCTTTTGTAAGTATTAATAGCAGATCATCGCTTTTCCTTTTAATTTGGTATTATACAGTTTTCTATGAATTGTTCATTTGAATTTCATATTCACTGTAAATCCCTGGGGTTTATAACCAGTTTTTAGAGTGTCTTTTTGCAATATGTTCACTCTTAATCATATTAACTGCAAATATCTTCTGGTATTTTTTGTTTGTTTTTACTCTAAATTTAATTGTATTTATAAATTATGTTATTTAAATATTTTGTCTGTTTTACAGTTTATAAATTTGAGGTAATAAAAATGTTATTTTACCTCCAGACAATTTACATTAAGTAGGGTTTTTATTTTTGTTTTATTAAACTTTCTAAAATGAATTTTTGTGAAACATTTTTGCAAAATAATTTGGCAGTGCGTTTCAAGAGAGAAGAAAATTTCTCTATGTTTTGATCCTGTTCTTAGAAGACTAAAGGGAGGAATAAAGTTTGATGTTTTGAACTCAGTATTAATACTTTCTTATTTTATTAGATGCTTTGAAATACGAAAAGTCAAGTAAAATATTTTTGTGTTTTCCAGATTATTGCTCAGTTGTAACAATTGTGGACCAGACAAATGTAAAGCTAACCTGCCTGTTCTTTAGTGGAAATTATGAAGCCCTTCCAATGATTTATAAAAATGGAGATATCGTTCGCTTTCACAGGCTGAAGGTATAACTCATACTGTTTAGAACTTACATTTGTTTGAAGAGAACTCAATGTTGCTCACTGAAACTATTTAACACTAATTAATGTGATTGCTTTGTTAGAACATGACTTCAGGCATTTCAAGAGATAAGAAGAAATGTAAATAAGATCAGACTTCAAATGATTTATATTAAGAAACCTCTTCATTTGAACAAACTACCTGACCTCTGTCTACGGAAGTGTTACCTGCTGCGATTCAGACTAGCTGCATTTTGTGAAAGAATTTTAGTAAAAAGGCAAAACTACTAGATAGTATGTGATTTTTTAATAATCAGCTTTTCAGTACTTTAATATTTTCAGTCTCTTAAGTTTTAAACATTTTAGTCCCTTGCTATTTTGCTCTTGTTACATGAGTTTCCATGCAACTCCTTAACTATCTTTGTTGTCTTTTCTTCTAATGCTTCGGTTTATCTGTGGTTCTTGTGATCACTGATGCTCATAAATGAGTGAGGTACTCCGGGTGTATTCTATCAGTGGTCTTAGATATGGTGGGAAATAACTCTCTTGCTCTATTAATGCCTTTCCCCTGAGGACAGAAGAATAGTGGAGAACATTTGGTTAAAGAGAACTGGAAAGATTATTATTATAACACTATATTACAGGCTTATCCACATTTCAAAAAAAAATAGCTGATTCTCACACATTGCTATTTCCTATAGTACAGTTGACTTTTGAACAGCACAGTTTTGAACTTCACAGGTCCACTTACGCACAGATTCTTTTCAGTAGTAAACAAGATCCCATGGTTAGTTGAATCCATGGATGCTGAAATGAGGATAGAGGTCTGCTAAGCTAAGTCACTTCAGTCGTGTCTGACTCTGTGCGATGCCAGAGACAGCAGCCCACCAGGCTCCCCCGTCCCTGGGATTCTCCAGGCAAGAACACTGGAGTAGGTTGCCATTTCCCTCTCCAATGCATGAAAGTGAAAAGTCAAAGTGAAGTCACTCAGTCGTGTCTGACTCTTGGCAACCCCATGGACTGCAGCCCACCAGGCTCCCCCGTCCCTGGGATTCTCCAGGCAAGAACACTGGAGTGGGTTGCCATTTCCCTCTCCAATAGAGGGCTGACTGTAAGTTAAAAGAGGATTTTTAGTTACATGGATGGTTGGTGCCCTTAACCTCACTGTTAATGGAAAACTATATTTACAATTCTTGTCTGTTGTTTAATTGAAGTGGAATATACATCTCTCTTTCCACAGTATTAGCATGCTCATATATCTAGCACTCTAGAAACTTCCATTGTACCCTCACCTAGGGTCGCCATTCACACTCTCCTCACCCTTAGCAGTAAATAATCTCATAACTTCTCACATTTATTAGTTTCTCTATATTTGTTCTTTATATAAAAAGAATACACTCTTAGTCTTTTTTTTTTTTTTGGAACATTTGATTTCTGCTTCTTTGATTCAACTGTACTATTGCATATAGTTTTACTTTCTTCATTTTCACTGCTAAATGGTATACTATTGTTAGAACACACTAGAATTTATATATTCCGTTAGTTCATGACTTAGTTCAAACAACTAACATGACTGTTAGTTGTTTAAGTAGTTTTCAGTTTGGGCTATTATCCTGCTATAGACAGTCTACTACATATATTTTACTGAATATGTATAATTTTATAACATATACACATTTACATATGTAGTTATAATGTATATTATATAATATGCATTTCAGTTGATTGCATACCAAGGATTGTAGTTCCTAAGTTCAAGGCTGTGCATATATTTGCTTTAGTTTATAGCTAAACTGGGCTTCCCTGGTAGCTCAGACGATAAAGTGTCTGCCTACAGCGCGAGAGACCCAGGTTTGATCCCTGGGTCGGGAAGATCCCCTGGAGAAGGAAATGGCAACCAACTCCAGTACTCTTGCCTAGAAAATCCCATGGACTGAGGAGCCTGGTAGGCTACAGTCCATGGGGTCGCTACGAGTCGGACACGACTGAGCGACTTCACTTCACTTCACTTCATAGCTAAACTATGTATTTAATTTTCCAGAGTGATTTTTACCACTTATACTCTCTTAGTGATACAGAAGAATTCTAGTTGTTCCACATTTTCACCAGCGGTTGATATTTTCCATTTTTCTGAATTTCAACCATTCTGTTGCATTTATATTAGTATCTTATTGTGATTTTAACTTGAATTTCTCTGAAAAATTATGAAACAAAACCTTTAAAAATGTGTGTGTCTTCTCAAGTATGAAGTGTCCATTTGAGTTTTTGGTTCATTTTTTATAGGATTTTAAAATCCATTTCTTAATGATTTGTGAAAGTTCTTTATATATTTAGGCTCTACAGGTTTTTTGTCAGGTATATGAATTGTGAATATTTTTTTCACTCTGTGTTAGTGCCTATTTACCCTCTTAATGGTGTCTTTGGATGAACAAAAGTTCTTTATTTTAATATAGTCTGCTTTGTTAACTTTTATTTTATGGTCAGTACTTTTGTAATTTCTTGTTTAAGAACTCTTTGTCTACTCATTTTATGAAGATAGCTTCTAAGTTTTCCTCGAAGTCATTACAATTTTCTTGTTTCATGTTTAGATCTGGAATTTCCTTTTCCTACAATGTCTTTGACAAATTTTGAAATTAAAGTTTTTCTGCCTCATGAAAACAGGAAATGGGCCCTTCTTTATCAATTCTGGAAGAGTTTATGCAAGATTACTGGGTTTTTTCCTTACTTAACTGCTTGGAATAATGCACTGGTAAAGCTATCTGAGCTTGATGATTTCTTTATTGATAGATTATATTAATGAATTAAGATTTCTTTAAGACGAATGAGTTTTTTTATTCTTTCTATCAGCTTTGATGTATTTAATTTTTAGAAAAAATTATTTCATTCAAATTGTAGACTTTATTGGTATAAATTTGGTCATATGTTACTCATGTTTTAGATGTTTGGTGGATTTGTAATGATAAATCCTTTTTTGCAGTCTTGATATTATAATTTGTGTTTCATTTTTTTTTTTCCAAGTCAGCCATTTTCTAGGGTTATTATTTTTGTTAATCTCTTCAGAGAACTAGTTTTTAGCTTTGATTTTCTATTATATGTTTCTATTTCTCTTACCTTTGACTGTGTTTCCCTTCTACTTTCCTTGGATTTGAGATAATATTCTTTGTGCAGCTTCTTGAGATAGAAGCCTAAATTTCTGATTTTTAACCATTATTCCTTTGTAAAATATTCACTTATTTCTATAAATTTTTATCTATGTACTGATTTAGTTATATCAAACAAGTTTTAACACATCACAGTTTAAGCATCTATCAGTTGAATACATTTTCCAATTTTCCATAAATACATAAATATATTTATTAATATCAGACAGTGTTACAGGAGACTTAAAAGGCATTTCAAAAGGATTATTTTATGACGATGTAACAGTCATGTTGCATGTGCACCTAATAACTGAGCCTCAAAATTCAGAAAGCCAATGTTTTTAAGGCTTATCTGAGTTCTCTCAGTCAGACTGATGAAACCTTAGTTTCAGCTCCATTTTATCCACTTCAGACTCTTATATTTTGAGTGTTCTAGTTTTCCCTACAATATTCATAAGTAACTATTTCTTATTATCCTTTTTCTTTTTATAAATTATATCTTTAAAAAAGCTAATGATTGTCTTGTTAGTAAAAGTGCACCGATAGTATTAAGGGAGCTACCACCTAGCTCTTTAAAAAATAAAAATAAATTTTGCATAATGTGTTACAGTTTACATGGTACTTAAGGATTTTGATATAGCCCAGTAGATTTTTATCATTTCATACGCTAGTTATTTAAAGATTATGTCCTCCAATAACTGTATTGGCAAAATTTTATAGTCTCCTGTTCCCAGTTCCTAGGTTCTACATCAGTAACCTGTTTGTTCTGTTTTCTACATTGCCACTTTCTTAGATCCAAGTATATAAAAAGGAGACTCAAGGTATCACCAGCTCTGGCTTTGCATCTTTGACATTTGAGGGAACTTTGGGGGCTCCTATCATTCCTCGTACTGCAAGCAAGTGTTTTAACTTCACTGCTGAGGACCAGAAAATGGTAGAAGCTTTACGTATTTGGGCATCGACTCATATTTCACCTTCTTCAATATTAGTCAAATTGTGTGATGTCCAGCCAATGCAGTATTTTGACCTGACTTGCCAGCTCTTGGGCAAAGCTGAAGTGGATGGAGCATCATTTCTTCTAAAGGTAGGTATTTTTAAGTACTTAAAATTGTAAGTTAGCATGACCTCGAAGTCTAAAAAGGCCTTATATTTCAGCATTCTGATGGAATAAATAAGCAGCTATGTACTAAGAACTTAAAATCTAACCTTTTTAATGATCCTGTATTCCCATGTGTCTTTATTTTTGAATTTTTCTTCTTCATCCTAAACTTTTAGAGAAAAATAGTATTATCAGTTCTATATTTTAAATATAGTATACTTTATGCTGTTTATATATTTCTTATTTTAGTACTGGTAAAAAGAGTTGTTTCCTCTTGCTATTTTTAAACTACATTTCGAAAAATGTGTAGTTTTGTAGCTCCATGTGGATGTAGCCTTTCTTCTCACTTATCTGCTTTCTTGGTTTGTTGACATTGGGTTCTCTTCTGGGTTATTTCACTACCTGCTTCACTGGTAGATCATAGATGGTTTTGAAGTGTTTATTTTTCTTGTATTTTGTTTTGTTTTTAAATCCAAAGGATTAAAAAGGTGACCTAAGACCCATCTAATCTTTGTTTATACCTATTCCAGTTTATTTATGAATAGCTTCTGGAGAGGTCAGTTGTCTGATATTATCTTCACCGAACCCTGCCAAGGCAGGATGCTGTTAAACAAACACTACTTTAGCCCTGCTTCTGTGCTTCTTTCTTAGCTTCCTACTCTTTGCGGTGATGGAACGTAATGGGAAATGGAATTCAGTGGCATTGGGCAGGTATTGGGTTGTAGCATTATTATCAGTTGTATCGTGCCCATATTAAAAAAAAATAGCGGAGATAGAAATGATTGAATAAAATAGGAAGTTTCTGAAGTTGAAAATAGCACATATTTATATATACGTGAAATAATCTGAGAAAGTAAATGTGTGCTATAAAAAAGGGTGAATGAGTTAAATCTGACAAAACTGAAGCTAAAGCAACATAAAATCATCCAAACAAAATGAGAAGGTATTTTAAGTCAACTAGTCACTTTATGCCCAAAGTGACTTACTTAACAAATGAGCATTTGTTAATCATCAAACACGTCTAATGATAATGAATCTGCTGTGCGCAGAAGTATTCTCCATCTTTTGACTGCTGTGTTGTTAGTACGCAATTCTGCGGTAAAACCTGCCACCTTTTAGCTGACATAGCTGAATCTGCATTTTCTCTCTAAAGCAAGAAATCATGCATGCATCCCATGTTTGTCGATAGCCTTTTCAGATAAAAGTAGAAACAACTTTCATGTAGAGATTATTTTAAAATGTAGCATTCAGCTATGAATATAAGAAATTATTTTAGTAAGATTTCCTTGAGGACAATTTGAAAGAAATCTCAGAAGTCTCTCTATACATTTCAACAACTCTTTTCATAAATTTATTTTATACTAATAATTTAGAATGTGAGAAAATGCCTTTAAGGGAATATTTCTCCATATATTTCTTACAGTGACAAAAATCAGAAAAAAACTTGGGTTCTAGCAATAGAGAATTTTGTGAATTATTTATGTATTATGGAATACTGTACTCTAATGACTAAAATGACATTGCAGACATAAACTTACTAAGAAATTCACAATATTCTCTTTAGTGATTAATGTACCTTCATTTATATACTAAAAAATGTTTCCTATACATAGCAAAAATATATTGAGATGAATATATAACAATATTTTACTCATTTTATATACAGGAAGTCAGATTTTAATACTTTTTTTCTGAAATTGATATTCCTATCCCAAACTAGAACTATATATTTTTTAAATTTTATTTTGAAAACAAAAGAAGCCAGATCTTACTCCAAATGAGTTCCGGTCACCATAGAATATAACATAATTATTTCTTCTCTCAACTGAGATATGATACTAATATCAGTCTCCTTATTAGTAACTATAAATATTATAAAATATTATAAATATTATAAAATAGTAAACTATTCACTTTAATTATTCTAGTAGACACGATTCCCTTATATAGTGCTGTTTGTTAAAAGAAATTAATTTTAATTATAGGTTATTAAGACTATAATGTTAATAAGAATAGGTTAAAGGCTATGTCTGGAGGTATACTCAAAGACAAAATTTAGAGCCTTAAATGTCTTCATAAACAAAGAAAGAAAAAAAGGCATAGCATATTAGAATAATCTTTCATGTCAAGAAATTGAAAAAGTAACAAACATAACTGTAGAAAGTACAAGGTAGTATTTTAATAAGGTATTTAATTTTGGAGTATGTAATTTTAGCATTGCCCAGAAATTTAAAATATTTTTTTTAAACAGTACATAGTAAAAAAGTTTCTCTCCTTGCCATCCTCTCTTGGTCCCATGTTGCTATTAATATAATAATAAAAATAACATTAGCATTTCAGATTGACAAAGAAAGATTGTTAAATGGTGATTGTTATCTATTTGGAAAAAAGATCTGTATATAATATGCAAATTCCTAACACATTGAGTTTTGATACAAGATTGCAAAAGTTCCAGAATTTCAAAGCAAAGTCTGATTTACACTCTACTCTCTCAGTCCCTCCTTGAAAAGACTCATGAATTGGTCTGCTCAAAAACATGTACACACAATGAAAGAACAAATTCCAAGTGAAGATAAGTGTCTGGGACATAATGTTACTACTTCCAACATTATTGTCCTGGTTCTTTTAGAAACAGAGCTAGTGACGCAAACTCATGATACTTGAACACGTAGCACTGGCACCAGCGTTCTTGAGGGCTTCCTCTGTAAGCTGACCCTAGCAGACACTTGTATGGCAATGTGGTCTTTTCCAAACAACCCCATCAGAAAATAGGCAGAAAACCTAAAATGATATTTCTCCAAAGAAGACATGAAAATGGCCAAAATGCACATGAAAAAATGCTCAATATCACTTTATTAGAGAAACACAAATCAGAACTACAATGAGTTATCAAAACTGGTCAAAATGGCCATTGTTAAAAAGTCTTCAAATAACAAATGCTGGAGAACGTAGGGAGAAAGGGAAGCTTCCGACACTGTTGGTGGGAATGTAAATTGGTGCAGCCACTGTGGAGAACAGTGTGAAAGTTCCTTAAAAAACTAAAAATAGAGTTACCATATCATCTAGCAGTCCTGTTCCTGGGCATGTATATAGAAAAGACAAAAACTAATTTGAAAAGATACATCCAGTTTTCATAGCACTATTTACAATACCCAAGACATGGAAGCAGCCTAAATATCCAGGAACAGATGAATGAATAAAGAAGATATACCATTTTTATGCACACACGCACACACACACACACAATAGAATATTATTTATCCAAAAAAAGAATGAAATAGTGCCATTTGCAGCAACATGGATGGACCTAGACATTATGGTACTAAGTAAAGAGAAAGACAAACATCATATATCACTTATTATTGGAATCTTAAAAAATAAAACAAATGAACTTATTTACAAAACAGAAATAGACTTAAAAACATAGAAAACACATTTACAGTTACCAAAAGGGAAAGGACAAGAGGAGGAATAAATTAGGCATTTGGAATTAATAGATACACACTAATGCTAATGCTATGCTAATGCTAAGTCGCTTCAGTCGTGTCTGACTCTGTTGGACCCCAGAGACAACAGCCCACCAGGCTCTGCCGTCCCTGGGATTCTCCAGGCAAGAATACTGGAGTGGGTTGCCATTTCCTTCTCCAATGCATGAAAGAGAAAAGTGAAAGTGAAATCACTCAGTCGTGTCCGACTTTTAGGGACCCCATGGACTGCAGCCTACCAGGCTCCTCTGTCCATGGATTTTCCAGGCAAGAGTACTGGAGTGGGGTGCCATTGCCTTCTCCGAGATACACACTACTATATATAAAATAAACAATAAGGATCTGTGTATAGCACAGAGAACTGTATTCAATATCTTGTAATAACCTATAATGGAAAAGAATATGAAAAAGATAATGTGTATGTATGTGCGTGCTCACGCATATGTAACTGATTGCACACATGTGTAACCAGTCACACACATGTGTGACTGAATCACTGTTGTACACCTGAAACTAATACATTGTAAATCAGCTCTACATCAACTAAAAAAAAAAAACAACAGTTAAAAAAAGAAATGTGTTTTCTACTTAAGTAGCTTGTTTTCTGTTGTACAGCCCAACTTCGGACATGCAGGGCCATTCCCACGTCTCATTAAATGTCTTTTGCGATGCCTTTTTAGCATAATAAAGCATCAGTCGTCTTTACCAGCTTAGCACAGCACAAGCTAGTTCAAGTCTTAAGGATGGGATAGTGCATACTTGTCCTGTGCTCCTTTCCTATCTCTATCTCAAGGTAACTTAAATAGCAATCCAACATACCTTTCCCTTTTCAAGGACCCATGATTGTCATTCACTTGTGTTCATTACATCTAATATAAGATTGCTTGAAAAACTGCCCAGCAGTAAAGTAAGAAATGAAAAGCAGAGTAGAATGCCAGTTTGGTAAAAGGGAAAATACATATATATTATAAATACACAAAAGAAAAAATAATAAAATTTAGCAATGTGTTAATCATTTTTCTAAGCTCACAGTTTGAATTTTTTTACTTATATTTTATTCATTGCCTATCCATATGTAGTTCTTGTACAATCAGGAAAAAATATAGATCCTATTTAAACCTTAGCAGATATTTGGGGGAATATATTTAATTACTTTTAAGCTATATTACCAGCAAATAAACCTCTTCTAGCCTCCACAGTTTTATAAAAAGATCATTAAAGTTTTGTTCTGCCTCTTGTGCAGGTATGGGATGGCACCAGGACCCCATTCCCATCTTGGAGAGTCTTAATGCAGGACCTTGCTCTTGAAGGTGATTTAAGTCGCATCCATCAGCTGCAGAATCTGACAGCAGACATTTTAGTCTATGATAACCATGTTCAAGTGGCTAAATCTCTAAAGGTGATGTTACATTGCAAACTTGTTTGTCTTTTGTATTTTTATTAGTTTTAGGGTAAATCACATGGTAGGTGATATTTGAGGTCTAGAAATTAATTCAAAATTTATTTTTTCTTTAATTTCTAATTTGTAAAATGCATGTTTAAAATAAATTATTAGATGATACATTAAAATTATAATGGCTTGAACAACTTTTTAAAATTTAAGAGCATTTCTGAATATCTTCAAGCTGTGCCCAATTTTGCTATGAAAATAAGAAAGAAAAATTTTATCCTGCGATAAAATTTGCTGAAACTGATGGAGGATGTATGAAATATTTGTAAACTTAAAAAATGCTAAGCTTTTTTAATTGGTTTGATAAAATCCAGTCTTTAACTTTGTACTCATTGGTCTAAGAAATTGTTAATCTACCTCTAAAATATATTATAAATTGTTTGTGTGTATCATGCATTTTATTAGAATTTGCTCAGTTTTTGAGATAAAATTTTCTAGGTAAAAGCATCCTGCTTAATTATGGCACTTCTTGTTTATTAATAACATTTTAAGAAATATTTTTCTTCATTTTACTATATTTGATGTTTGCAAGTATCCTTTCTTGCCAAGAAGAGTATCATTAATAATAGCAATCATAATAGTAACATCCATGAAGCACTTCATATGTATTTAGCACTGTCTCGTGCATTAGGTACTACCATTTCTGTTTACAAATGAGAAAACTGAGGCACTCAGAGGTTAAGCCCAAGATTTCACAGCCACTTGGGTGAAGCGTGTATCTGAATGTACAGTGTCTGCTTCCAGAGCTAATCCTCTTAAGCAGTATAAAGAAATGATTTTCTTTATTGCAAATAAAGCTTCCATCCTACCTTGAAGAAGTTATACAGCCAACTTAATAGGAAGAAAACAGTGAAAGTGAATTGTATTTTTTTTAGATATGAATTTTAGTGCCTAATTTCTTTTTTGCAAATAAATGTCCTTGAGGAAGTATTTCCACTTTCATACTATGTTATAAATAAGCCCACCCAACTCAATAAATTAGGTTCAAATCCAGATCAAGGAAGGTGATAAGTGCACTTTTTTTTCCTTTGTGAGTGTGTTCATACTTTATGTCAGAAAATTGACCGTTGAAGGTATCTTTTGATGCTTTTCCTTGATTTTATCTGCATTGATTAGTTTCAAAAATAAATATAATGATAAAGCTAATTCTAAAATCTTTTTAAGATACAGGTAGAGTTGTTTTACAAATGAAAAAATTTACATTTTAGATTGGACTTTTACCGTTTAATTCCCTTCCCTGTCTCTGTGCTGCTTCTATAGGTCGTTCTGTTCCTCTCTCTTGTCCAAGTCCTGAACAAACAGTACCTACCACAATGCTTTCCATATTGTAAGGGTGAAGTAAATACTGTCTTCTGATGAATGAATGAATCAGTGAGCCTCCTGAAATTTAAAAAAATATTTTTCATCTCCCTTTTCGCTGCTTTATCTCACCCACTAGAGGGTGCTCTGAGCACACATAATTAAGAAAATGTAGGCAATTAATTTTTCTCTAAAGATATCATGACATATTTATCTGTAATGTTATAGAAAAATGGAAATAATTTTATCTGTATAAAAATAATATAACTGTAGGCTTTTATTTAATGTACAGTAATAGCATATTTTAGTTGTTCTGAGGTAACCTCCATACCAACCATTTCATACTAAATTAAGAAAGCCTGAATCGAATGATACTGGTAGCCAATGAATTCTTATCAGCACTTGAAGAAAACTGGTTAAAGTTGCATATCTATAATGAAATGCATGGAATGCATGTATTTTTGTTGAGTAGGAACAGGAAAAATGTGGTTTTTATTTTATTTAATAAAGAACAATTAAGGCATTTATAAAGTATGATATAATTGAATTCTCTGTACATTTTACAACTTAAGTTTTTTAGCTGTAACGTTTTTAACATTTTTCTGAAAATTTGCTTTTTAAGTAAGATTTCACATTCCCTAAACATTTAATACACACACACATAATGACATTTCAAACATTTTGTCTATAAACAAAAGCAGGGTATTTTCAATCCCCAGGCTTATTCTGACACAACTTAAAAATAATTATGAAATATACCTAGTTAGTATGTTTGGCATCAGTGACCCAAGAACTATAGTTTGATTATTTTCAGACATATACAGGTTATTAAAAATGTTAAACCTAAAGGGAGAGTTTTGAAAGTTTATAGGGAATATTTAAATTATTTAAAAAGGAATAATAATTTCTTAATAGCTAGTTTGTTTTGCTTTTTTTGTTTATGTATTAAAATGGACTTTTATAACAATGTTTAGACATATGTTTTATAATTTGGGGGTTATGATTCCCTCACCTGTATTTTTGGAATCTTACCACATTAACAACAAGACTATTTATTATGTATTTGTCTATTTTAACAGCACATCGGGCATATTTTATAGTATATTTAGCAAGCTTAAAAAATACAATGCTGCCTCCAGAAGGAATTTCTGGAAATAGCAACTTGTCATTTTTATAGCCTATGTATATATAAATTCTCTCTTGATCTTTAAAATATTATTTTGTTTAATTATGAAATGCAGTAGTAGAGACAAACGAACATCCATGTGTCTGTCACCCAAACTTAATATTTATAAATGTTTTACACACTTATTTTAGGTATTTTTAACTTTAAGAAATGAAACTCTGTGTGTGGAACCTTCTTTGTACTTCTGCCTATCCTAATTTTTTGCTTCCCAATATCCTTTTTTTATTTATCCTAACATGTAGGTATGTACAACCATGTTTAGTATGCTTTTATTTTATGAATTTTTTCTGAAAAATGCATATAGTTATTTATCATACTATAAATTGCTTTTCTCCTTTGGCATTATATTTCTAAGATTTATCCATGATCATACATGTGTCTCCATTAATACCAGCCTGTCTTAATTTTTATACCTTTATTTTTAAATGAAACTTCATAGGTTAAGCCCTCACTCCCAGTTCAGTCTTCAAAACTAACTTAACTGTTCACTTTCAGATCAATGTTTACAGTTGCAGGAAAAGCACTGGGGATTTTGACAGAAATTGCATTAATTTTAGAGAATAATTAATTAGGAAATTATCATTATATTTTGAAACTTTTCACTTATGGATATGGTATCTTTCACCTGGGTCTGGCCTTAAGTACTTTGTAGATTACATACAAATACTGTCTAATATATTGAGTATATTAAAAAGAATTATAGAATAATAAATGTTCAAAAAGAATGAGATAGAAGTGCATAAATAGAAATAAATTTTATATTTTCTTTTTACTTTACTTTGGAGACCATGAGGAAAATCAATTTTTCATCCTTTTTTTTCTTTTTCCTTTTGTGTTTTTCTTCTTTGAGTTTATTTTTCCTGCTCCCCTGCTGTTCTGTCAGTGTTAGAAGTCAGGGAAGAAAAGAATAAATGCTTTACCTCTTTATAAAACGCATGATTATTTGGGAAAAGTATCCTTGAGAATGAAGAAGTAGCTCAAGGAGTATGGATGTCCCCCTCCTTTTCTTTCGCCCACCGTTTCTCTCCTATCAAATCCAGAGTGATGACAAGAAATACAATGAACTGAGACAATAATAAGCAGAGGTGGGAAATTGATTTATAATAAATGTGATTTAGGTTATACAGCTTCTTCCTTCAGTAGAAGTCAGTTTCTTTAATAATATTCTGTATGTGTCTCTTTTTAAGTCTTGTTAAGAGAATATCAAATACTGTATATTAAAGGTATTTTTAGGACTCAGTTCAGTTGCTCAGTCATGTCTGACTCTTTGTGATCTTGTGAACTGCAGCATGCCAGGCTTCCTTGTCCATAAGCAACTCCTGGAGCTGGATCAAACTCATTTCCGTAGAATCGGTGATGCCATCAAACCATCTCATCCACTGTCGTCCCCTTTTCCTCCTGCCTTCAATCTTTCCCAGCATGAGGGTCTTTTCAAATGAGTCAGTTCTTGGCATCACGTGGCCAAAGTACTGTAGCTTCAGCTAGAGCATCAGTCCTTCCAATGAATATTCAGGACTGATTTCCTTTAGGATGGACTGGTTTGATCTCCTAAGAGTCCAAGGGACTCTCAAGAGTCTTCTCCACATCACAGTTCAAAAGCATCCATTCTTCAGCATTCAGCTTTCTTTATAGTCCAACTCTCACATCCATACATGACTACTGGAAAAACCATAGCTTTGACTAGATGGACCTTTATTGGCAAAGTAATGCCTCTGCTTTTTAATATGCTGTCTAGGCTGATCATAGCTTTTCTTGTAAGGAACAAGCGTCTTTTAATTTCATGGCTGCAGTCACCATCTGCAGTAATTTTAGAACCCCAAATAATAAAGTCTGTCACTATTTCCATTGTTTCCCCATCTATTTGCCCATGAAGTAATGGCACCGGGTGCCGTGATCTTAGTTTTCTGAATGTTGAGTTTTAAGCCACCTTTTTCACCATCCTCTTTCACTTTCATCAAGAGGCTCTTAACTTCTTCGCTTTCTGCCATAAGGGTGTCATCTGCATATCTTAGGTTATTGATATTTCTCCTGGCAATCTTCATTTCAGTTTATGCTTCATCCCGTCCAGCATTTCGCATGTAGTACTCTACATATAAGTTAAATAAGCAGGGTGACAAGATACAGCCTTGACAGATTCCTTTCCCTATTTGGAACCAGTCTGCTGTTCCATGTCCAGTTCTAACTGTTGCTTCTTGACCTGCATACAGATTTCTCAGGAGTCAGGTCAGGTGGTCTGGTATTCCCATCTATTTTAGAATTTTCCACAGTTTATTGTGATCCACACAGTCAGAGGCTTTGGCATAATCAATAAAGCAGAAGTAGGTGTTTTTCTAGAACTCTCTTGCTTTTTCCATGATCCAGCGGTTGTTGGCAATTTGATCTCTGGTTCCTCTGCCTTTTCTAAATCCAGCTTGAACATCTGGAAGTTCACAGTTTATGTACTGTTGAAGCATGGCTTGGAGAATTTTTAGCATTACTTTGCTAGCATGTGAGATGAGTGCAGTTGTGCAGTAGTTTGAGCATTCTTTGGCATTGCCTTCCTTTGGGATTAGAATGAAAACTACCATTTCCAGTCCTGTGGCCACTGCTGAGTTTTCCAAATTTGCTGGCATATTGAATGCAGCACTTTCACAGCATCATCTTTCAGGATTTGAAATAGTGCAACTGGAATTCCATCACTTCCATTAGCTTTGTTTGTAGTGATGCTTCCTAAGGCCCACTTGACTTCACATTCCAGGTTGTCTGGCTCTAGTCCAGTGATCACACCATCATGGTTATCTGTGTCATGAAGATCCTTTTTGTACAGTTCTTCTGTGTATCCTTGCCACCTCTTCTTAATATCTTTTGCTTCTATTAGGTCCATACCATTTCTGTCCTTTATTGAGTCCATCTTTGCATGAAATGTTCCCTTGGTATCTCTAATTTTCTTGAAGAGATCTCTAGTCTTTCCCATTCTTTTATTTCCCTCTATTTCTTTGCATTGATCACTGAGGAGGGCATTCTTATCTCTCCTTGCTATTCTTTGGAACTCTGCATTCAGATGGGTGTATCTTTCCTTTTCTCCTTTGCCTTTAGCTTCTCTTCTTTTCTCAGCTATTTGTAAAGCTTCCTCAGACAACCATTTTGCCTTTTTGCATTTCTTTTTATTAGGGATGGTATTGATCACTGCCTCTTATACAGTGTCACGAACCTCTATCCATAGTTCTTCAGGCAGTCTATCAGATCTATCCTGGGAATCTGTTTCTCACTACCACTGTATAATCATAAGGGATTTGATTTAGGTTATACCTGAATGGTCTAGTGGTTTTCCCTACTTTGTTCAATTTAAGTCTGAATTTGGCAATAAGAAGTTCATAATCTGAGCCACAGTCAGCTCCCGGTCTTGTTTTTGCTGACTGTATAGAGGTTCTCCATCTTTGGCTGCAAAGAATGTATCTTGATTTCGGTGTTGACCATCTGGTGATATCCGTGTGTAGAGTCTTCTCTTGTTTTGTTGGAAGAGGGTGTTTGCTAAGACCAGTGTGTTCTCTTGGCAAAATTCTGTTAGCCTTTTTCCTGCTTCGTTTTGTACTCCAAGGCCAAATTTCCCTGTTATTCCAGTTATCTCTTGACTTCCTACTTTTGCATTTCAGTCCCCTATAATGAAAAGGACATCTTTTTGGGGTGTTAGTTCTAGAAGGTCTTGTAGGTCTTAATAGAACCATTCAACTTCAGCTTCTTCAGCATTACTGGTTGGGGCATAGACTTGGATTACTGTGATATTGAATGGTTTGCCTTAAAAACAAACAGAGGTCATTCTGTTGTTTTTGAGATTGCATCAAAGTATTGCATTTCAGACTCTTTTGTTTACTCTAATGGCTATTCCATTTCTTCTAAGGCATTCTTGCCCACAGTAGTAGATATAATGGTCATCTGAGTTAAATTTTTAAGATTAAGTTTGGCACAACATCTAAAATTTACAATAGGACATTTAGTTCAAAAATATATTTGGTTTAATTCTACATTTGAACTCACAGAGTCTGTTTCACATTATGGTGTCCTGACAGAAATTGTTTTTACAAATGTTTTCTTTCCATCAAACTTGTGGAATGTGTGCTGCATTCAAAGTTGTTCAGTTGTATCAGACTCTTTGAGACCCCATGAACTGTAGCCCACCAGGCTCCTCTGTCCATGGGATTTCTCAGGCAGAAATACTGGAGTGGGTTCCCATTTCCTACTCCAGGAGATCTTCCCAACCCAGGGATTGAACCCGTGTGGCTCTTGCATCTCTTGAACTGGCAGGTGAATTCTTGTGGAATAGAGGAAGTTTATTATTTTGATATAATAATGCATTTAAAAATATTCTAGTAGTCTCATAATTAGAGTGTTTTAGTGGTCATATTTAATTGTTACCTGAAATTGGGCTTCCCAGTGGGCTTAATGGTAAAGAATCCACCTGGCAATGTAGGAGACACGAATTTGATCCCTGGTTAAGAAGATTCTCTGGAGTAGGAAATGGCAGCCTACTCCATAATTCTTGCCTGAGAAATCCCATGGACAGATTAGCATGGTGGACTGCAGCCCATGGAGTAGCAAAGAGTCAAACACAACTGAGTGGGCCAGCTATCAGTGATATACCTTAAATTAGCTAAAGCAGGTTATTTTCAACAACCCAATCAAATAGGGGGCTTGAATTTGATTTAGGTAATAGGTTTCTCAGCTACTATATTTTACTAAAGCTAAGACTCAATCGTATTTCATGTCTTAATATCCCCAAAATGAAAATGTGCCTTTAGATTCGAAAAAAATGCATACATACGTATCTATACATGCATATGTATGTATACTTACATACATTTTGGTTTCAATATGGTGTCCTTGGGGCTGATATTGAGTATACATCAGTGTAGCATACCAGTTCCCTTTCTGATGGGTCAACAACCCTGGTTATTGGTCTGTACCCCATATTAGTTGTTAAATATTGTATCAGAGATTTTTTTTTTTTCATTTTCTCCATTTTCTAAATAATAAACCATCTGCTTTTAGGTTGGAAGCTTCCTTAGAATTTATAGCCTCCATACCAAACTTCAGTCAGTCAGTTCAGAGAACCTGGCAACGTCTTTAGCCCTAGAGTTTCATCTTCATGGAGGCACAAGTTATGGTCGGGGAATCAGAGTCTTGCCTGAAAATAACTCCGATGTGGATCAGCTGAAAAAGTAAGCCTATTATATACCTATCTAGAAATTGTAAATAAGGTATTAATTAAGCTGATTTCTAAGATTATGTAGTTCTGAGGTGAGGAGAGGGAATCTAATGCTGCTATTGCTAAGTCGCTTCAGTCGTGTCCGACTCTGTGCAACCCCAGAGACGGCAGCCCACCAGGCTCCGCCGTCCCTGGGATTCTCCAGGCAAGAACACTGGAGTGGGTTGCCATTTCCTTCTCCAATGCGTGAAAGTGAAAAGTGAAAGTGAAGTCGCTCAGTCGTGTCCGACTCCTAGCGACCCCATGGACTGCAGCCCACCAGGCTCCTCCGTCCATGGGATTTTCCAGGCAAGAGTACTGGAGTGGGGTGCCATTGCCTTCTCCGGGAAATCTAATGAGTCCCTTGTAATTGATTCTCAGAGCCTTCTGTGCCATTATCCATTTTTTAAAAATAGCTGAACCAAATGAAACAAATCAAGTGATCGTCGGTTCAAATAGCTAAACAGTAGTAGAGCTGAGTTTATAGTCCTTAGTTTTCTAACATTTACTTATATTCTTTCCTACCTTTACTCTTTGCACTTTATGTTCTACCATTTTCCACCTTCTCTAAGTATGGAAACAAACAGTGGAAACTGGAGCTTAGCTAAAGTTTGGAAAACTTGATATATATATACCTAGAATGCCAAACGTACTTGGTCCTCTATGGAAAAAATACTGCCTTTCTAAAGTATGTATACCTAAGAAAATAGGTAGCAGAATTATTTCATGGTGTCATATTTTTAAAACTTTCAGGTGTGCCCAGAAAGTGAGTAGTACCTTAAATCCTGCTACACTTGTACTTCCCTTTTCCATGAAGTATTCCTATTAGTCATTGTGTGTAGAAACTCTTTGACCTATACTCTGGGGAAATAAAAAGTCTTCTGCATATTTTCAAAGAGATATACAAAATATCCTGTTCAGTAAATTGAAATGACATAACTATTTTCTGTTTTAACATATTGAAATCAAGATGACTTTAACATCAATGAAATTAGCTATTTTAATAACCTTATATCAGTTTTCCTACTTTATTTCGTAGATTGCAGAATATAGCCATATAGTATTTCATTGCTTGAGTCTAGAGTGAGATTGTTCTTAGAATGACATGCATTATATACCCAGCTTATTTGTAATATTTCACGATCCCACTATTTCACTTTTATCTTTCTAGACTTGGGTTTTTTAAATTTTAGAGTCTCTTGGAACCCCCTGATAATCTGATGAAAGCTATAGACCTACTGAAGAATGTGTACACACACAAAAACGCACACAGAATTTTCATGTAATTTCACTAAGCTCTTGGTTTCTCTGGGTAAACTGACCATTGTTTGACTGTGCTTTATGCAATTAAAAGTTGTATTCTTTCAATTATAGGATTTTAGAATCTGCACATTTGCCCTCCAACCAGAGTTTTGGTGGTGTATGTCAATCAGAGCAAGAGGACAGCTTTTCAAACATTTCAAGTAAGGACAGTTTTTTAATAAATTACCTAACTGTAGTTGACTTATAATATTGTGTTAGTTTCAGGTGTACAGCTTTAGATTATTTTCCATTATAGGTTATTAACAAGATACTGAATATAGTTCCATGTGCTATACAGTAAATTCTGGTTATTTACCAGTTTTTATATATAGTGGTGTAAATCTGTTAATTCCATACCCCTAATAACTAAGGGTGATTTTTGATGCTGCCAGTTTAGTTTCTGTTAAGTAAAATTACTACATCAACATAAATTCTCTTTTTTAATATCTCCCTATCTCCTTTTTTTTTTTGTTAAATTGATATTCCTTATAAAGAAACATGCTAAACCTTTATGTATCCTAATACAAAAAAACATTACTCCTCCCTTAATTATGTAGTTACATTTTCAAATTGGAATGGTAAGGATTACTTGATTTGGGTTATATTAGTATTTATGTACATACATTTATGTGTGTGTATATATACCTATTGGGCTTCGCAGGTGACTCAGTGGTAAAGAATCCACCTGCCAATACAGGAAATGCAGGAGACATGGGTTTAATTCTCGGTCAGGAAGATCCCCTGGAGAAGGAAATGGCAACCCACTCCAGTATTCTTGCCTGAAAATATCCCATGGACAAAGGAGCCTAGTGGTATTGGAATGAACACTGACCTTTTCCAGTCCTGTGGCCACTGCTGAGTTTTCCAAATAGGCTGGCATATTAAGTGTAGCATTTTAACAGCATCATCTTTTAGAATTTGAAATAGCTCAGCTGGAATTCCATCACGTCTGCTAGGTTTTTATGTAGTGATGCTTCCTAAACAAACTCTTAAAGAGATGGGAATTCGAGACCACCTGATCTGCATCCTGAGAAATCTGTATGCATGTCAAGAAGCAACAGTTAGAACTGGGCATGGAACAACAGAATGGTTCCAAATTGAGAAAGGAGTACGTCAAGGCTGTATATTGTCACCCTGCTTATTTAACTTATATGCAGAGGACATCATGCTAAATGCCAGGCTGACTGAAGCACAAGCTGAAATCAAGATTACTGGGAGAAATATCAATAATCTCAGTTATGCAGATGACACCACTCTTATGGCAGAAAGTGAAGAAAATCTTAAGAGCCTCTTGATGAAAGTGAAAGAAGAAAGTGAAAAAGCTGTCTTAAAACTCAACATTCAGTGAATGAAGATCATGGTATCCAGTGCCATCACTTCATGTCAAATAGATGAGGAAACTGGAGAAACAGTGACAGACTTTATTTTCTTGGGCTCCAAAATCACTGCAGATGGTGACTGCAGTCATGAAATTAAAAGATTCTTGCTCCTTGGAAGGAAAGCTATGACCAACCTCAGTACAGTGCAGTTCATCACTCAGTCGTGTCCAACTCTTTGTGACCCCATGGATTTCAGCACTCCAGGCTTCCCTGTCCATCGCCAACTCCCAGAGTTTGCTTAAACTCATGTCCATAGAGTCGGTGATGCCATCCAACCATCTCATCCTCTGTCGTCCCCTTCTTCTCCTGCCCCCAATCCCTCCCAGCATCAGAGTCTTTTCCAATGAGTCAACTCTTCGCATGAGGTGGCCAAAGTACTGGAGTTTCAGCTTTAGCATCATTCCTTCCAAAGAAATCCCAGGGCTGATCTCCTTCAGAATGGAATGGTTGGATCTCCTTGCAGTCCAAGGGACTCTAAGAGTCTTCTCCAACACCACAGTTCAAAAGCATCAGTTCTTCTGTGCTCAGCTTTCTTTATAGTCCAACTCTCACATCCATACGTAACTACTGGAAAAACCATAGCTTTGACTAGATGAACATTTGTTAGCAAAGTAATGTCTCTGCTTTTTAATATGCTGTCTAGATTGGTCATAACTTTCCTTCCAAGGAGCAAGCGTCTTTTAATTTCATGGCTGCAGTCACCATCTGCGGTGATTTTGGAGCCCAAGAAAATAAAGTCTGTCACTGTTTCCACTGTTTCTCCATCTATTTGCCATGAAGTGATGGGACCAGATGCCATGGAGAGAAGACCAACCTAGACAGCATATTAAAAAGCAGAGAGATGATTTTGCCAACAGTGGTTCGTCTGGTCAAGGCTATGGTTTTACCAGTAGTCATGTATAGATGTGAGAGTTGGACCATAAAGAACTCTGAGCACTGAAGAATTGATGCTTTTGAACTGTGGTGTTAGAGAAATTCCTGAGAGTCCCTTGGACAGCAAGAGATGAAACCAATAAATCCTAAAGGTAATCAGTCCCGAATATTCATTGGAGGACTGATGCTGAAGCTGAAGCTCCAATACTTTGACCACCTGATGCAAAGCACTGACTCACTGAAAAATACCCTGATGCTGGGAAAGATTGAAGGCAGGAGAAGGGGATGACAGAGGATGAGGTGGTTGGATGGCATCACTGACTTAATGAACATGAGTTTGAGTAAGCTCCAGGAGTTGATGATGGACAGGGAAGCCTAGTGTGCTGCAGTCCATGGGGTCACAAACAGTTTGACATAACTGAGCTACTGAACTGAGCTGAGGAGCCTGGCGGGCTATAGCCCATGATGTGGCAAAGAGTCCCACACAACTTAGCGAGTAAACAACAATAACAACAAAAATATATATACTTATTAAAAATCTGTATTCGTTTCCCAGTCAACTATTTGCTTGTTATTTTCTAGCTGCTTTACTTCCAATAGCCCAAGTATTTTTTGATCATACATATTATACCTATTATAAAATATTAGCAGATAATTGATGGTATATTTATATTGTTATCCACCTGAATAGATGGCTATTCAAATATAAATTTTAAAAATTTGCTCAATCTGTAATAATTTCTCCTTTATCATTTTGTCTCAGTATTTGCTTGTACATTTTGAGCTTTAAAATCTATGTCATGTTTCTATCCCCTATGTTTTTTTTTTTTCCTACAACCTAACTTCTTCCCTACTGTGATCTATTTAATGAATATTTATGCTCTATCTATATCAGTAATAATAAGCATTAAAATTAACATCTGTGACTTGATAGGCACTAAATAAATGCTAACAGTCATTATTTAATCCTAACCGCACTCCTGTGAGGTTGCTATTATTCTTCCCTTTTGCAGAAAGGAAACTGAGGCTTTGAGTAATGGGGATCATATAATTTGCCCAACCTCTCTTACTATTAACTGATGGCAAAGTCAGTGCCATTCAAATGCTGGTGATTTGGTTATTTTGTCCATGTTTATTTCTTCATTTTATGTGCTTTAAAATTCTTCATATTTCCTAGCACCTTGATGACAGCATTTTAGCCTAATCTGTGACAACTTGAACTACCCATTATGAGGCCAATTTACTTCAGTTGACAATCATTTAGAGCCAGTATGATTTATAATTATACTTTTTGAAATCTCTTTTCTCCTAAAATGTTTTTCTGATTATTTTCAAGTAACAGAAGTAGTATATACAACAGTATCAAGCTATGTAGCTTTTCCATGCCTTTATGCCCACTTGCTGAGGTAAAGGTAACAGTTGACTATGATTTCTTCAAACCATTCATGTTTATAAAAATACATATATAATTCTATATGAACATATATATCTTTTCCTCTGTTTAAAATTTTCACAAAAGTGAGACCTTAGTATACTGGTTGCTTTCTTTAATGATAGATCATAGACCTCTTTCTGGGCTAATTCATATAACTCAAACTCATTCTTTTAATAGCTGCATTATATTTTACGTCAATCTAATATAATGAATGCAGCCATTTTCTGTTTGATAGACAGGTAGTTTTCAGTTACTTACTCTTACAAATAATGCTTTAATAAACATCCTTGAACAATTGTACATTCAAGCTTATTTTTTCTCTAAAATAAACTTGTAAAGGTGGGGTTGAAGAATCAAAGAGTAAACACATGTTATTTTCATAGATGACACCAGATTATATGCCAAAATGTCATAGGATTCAAATGCAAATAGCATGTCCCTTCCTTATACTGTCAATGGTATTGCTTTAGCAATATGTGTACTTTTTTCAGTCTGGCAGGTTTTAGGTATATTTAGTTTCCCTGAGTACTTGGAAACTTAAAAAATCTTATATTTATCGACCCTTTTTACTTCTTTGAATTGTCTGCTCTTACTCTTTACCTGATTTTCTGTTGGGCTTTTTTTCTTTTTTCTTGTCAGTTTGTGGGAGACTGTTTTAATACAATTTTGCACATCTTTTCTCTTATTTTCTTATTATCTGTTTACTAATCAGACTTCTGCATTGTTTCACTTCATGCAGAATGGCAGATATTAAGTAATCAGATTCTTTGAAATTATAGTTTGCCAGTTTAAGGTGTCCATGCAGGTTCTCTTACCATGGGTCTTTGTGCCATTTATTAGTGATGTTAAAGGACAAGTAATCCATATGTTTGTATATGATGTTTCATATAAAAATTATAAAAATGTAACATACTATTATATGTAATAGAATGTGGTAAGCTCATGTAAGTGCAAAATGTGAATACTTTTTTTTAAGTCTTGAATTCTTCATTTTAGAAAGCATTACTAAAACGTATTGCTGTGATCACTATTTTTGCTCTTTGGTTTAAGTAAAATTATATTTTATGGCATTCATCAAGTCATCCTATTAAATTTAGTTAATTTATTATTTTATCTACCTATCCCTTATTTCCATCACAGTGTACTTTTTCAACATTAAAAAAACTTTCAAACATATAGAAAAGTTGAAACAGTTGTTCTGTCAACATTCATATTCCCACCATCAGATTCTCTATTAACCTTTTACTCTTTTTGCTGTGTCTTTTATCTTTTTTAATCCATCAATTCATTTTAGTTTTTGATGCATTTCAAAGTAATTTGCAGATGTAAGTACACCTTCTAAATACTTCAGTGAATGAATGTCATTATCTACAGTTCAGTATTTGTTTAGGATTCTAAACAAGAAATTTAAAATGTTTATATTTTAAATTCCTTGCCATTTTCACTTAATTGATGGAATCCACTTGTCTCTATAATAAAGCCTATGCAATTTTGATTAAGATTGCATTGAATCTACAAATCAATTGGGAAGAATATCAGTTATTAACAATATTGAACTTTCCATTCCATGAACAGATGACATGAATCTATAAACAAATTTCTCCATTGACTTAGCTTTTCTTCAGTTTCTCTCAGTAATGTTTTATAGTTTTCATTGCCACATTGAGCTTTTAATGGATTTTAAAATATAATTCTCTCCTTTTTCCTAATAGGCTCTGGATCAGTATCATTATATGAAGTTGAAAGATGTCAACAACTATCAGCTACAAGTAAGACCATTTTCATCTTTGAAATTGAGACACAATAGTGAGCATAATGAAGTCTGTCTGTATATTTATCAAAGAACTCATCATTAGGCTTCCCTTGTGGCTCAGATGGTAAAGAATCTGCCTGCGATGCGGGAGACCTGGGTTTGATCTCTGAGTTGGGAAGATCCCCTGGAGAAGGGAACAGCTACCCACTCCAGTATTCTGGCCTGGAGAATTCCATGGACTGTATGGTCCGTGGGGTCTCAAAGAGTCAGACACGACTGAGCGATTTTCACTTAGCACTATCTAATATTGAGAGCATATATCCATGAGAACAAAAACATACCCATATTTATCTTTTAATCCTCTACCTCATCCTAACTGGCATAAAATGGAACCCAGAAAGATATATGTTTTTAAATTGAGTGTGTATATTTATATCATTTATCTATAAATTTTATAGATAAATTTAGACATATAAATAAAGACATATTTATAAAAATAAGCCCCACTGCATAGCAGAGAGTATAAAATATCTTAGTTAGTATTAGTTTTAATCAATCCACACTGTGTATTTAGTGGTATACCCAAAAAGGAGCTCCTTAAAATATTCCCCAAAATTTTAATGTTAGCAATGATAATCAATTCATCAGATACCCATCTTTTGTTACTTCGGCTAAGGTGAAATAGAACAATTTAGAAAATATTTCTATGCACAATATATTAAATAAAATTATGTAATATACTATTATAAAAACAAGAGTTTTTCACAACTGGAGAAAGGATGTATAACTATGAAATGGCAGAGGGCTAGAAGAAAGAAGCTTATGGTATTGTATTAGATTTGGAGGTGTTAGTATGCACTCATGGTGTTAGAGACAGATAAAGAAATAGATATATGTGTGTGTTTGTATATATGTATTCACTCATGTATATATTCATACACATGCAGGCTCATATGTGTAAGTATAGGTGTAAACATATATGCATATGTGCCCCAGCTCTGTTGATAAAAGGAAATGGAAACAATGACATCCAGTAGCAATGAGCACACCTAGTGTTCAGATCCTCGGAGAAGGCAATGGCACCCCACTCCAGTACTCTTGCCTGGAAAATACCATGGACATAGGAGCCTGGTGGGCTGCAGTCCATGGGGTCGCGAAGAGTCACACACGACTGAGCGACTTCACTTTCATTTTTCATTTTCACGCATTGGAGAAGGAAATGGCAATCCACTCCAATGTTCTTGCCTGGAGAATCCCAGGGACGGGAGAGCCTGGTTGGCTGCCACCTATGGGGTTGCACAGAGTTGGACATTACTGAAGCGACTTAGCGGCAACAGCAGCAGCAGTGTTCAGATTTAGTTTATAAATAATATCTCCAACCAGGGCTTCTTGGAGAAATAACATATTCCAGAATTGGGAAGGAGAATTGTAAGATGATTCTGGAACATCTTATTGTGCCATAAAGTAGAGAAGTCCACAGGTTAATGGTGGCAGGTGTCAAATCTCGTACAATTTAAGTGTCAAAATTAAAATTACTAGTGATGAGATAGTACTGCTTGAGTAAAGTAGGAATCTATTAGTCCATATGGAGAGTAAAGAAAGAAGAAAACAAATAAATGAGGTTGAATAGAAAATTGTTATTTCAAATAGAATGGAAGCTGATAAACATAAAAGAAATAATCAAGTTAGGGAAAAAAGTCACCATTTTTAATCATGATAGTGATAATTTATTAAGTTGCCAATCATTGGTGGATCCTAAGCTAGCAGGATTCTAAACATTTGATGAAATTGGGATATTTATATTTTATCAAATGCTTTCTTATTAATAATGGAGGGAGAAATAATAAGGTTATAGTGGAGAAACCTACTGAACAGCACCTTAATGAGCTGAGCAAAGTTCACATCCCCAGGAATGAAAACACTGACACCACGTGCCTCTTCATGTGCTCGTCATGTGCTCTGAGGGCCACAGTATCACTTATATGGTAGTATTCCTACCAACAATGCATAATTGGTATCTGATCATGATAAAAACCAGACACACCCAAATAAGCAGCCTCAAATTCTCAGTATATCAACGTCTTGAAAGACGAAGAAAATCTTAGGAACTATTTTACACTAAAGGACTCCAAAGAGACGGAAGAAATAAATGCAATGCATTGTTCAGGATTAGATCCTGGACCTGAAAATAAAATGCTGAATAGAAGCATTATGGGGCTAGTTGGAGAAATTTGAACGTCTGTTGATTCAGTGATAATCATTGGTAAGTGTTTTGATGTTGAAAATTGCATTATAATATATTAATGAAATTTCTTGTTCTTGTAAAATACACACAGAAGTAGGGGTAAAGGGGTATAATGTTTGGAAATTACTATCAAATGATTCATATATATATATAAATATGTGAATATATGTATATGTGAATCATGTATCTGTAAGATTTATATATATATATATATATATATATATATATGGAGAGACAGAGAAAATGACAGAGATGATGTGGCAAAATTTTACCAAGGTTGACAGTTAAAACAACTTAGATTTTATTGTAAATTTTTTTCATGGAGATTCTTATCATGAATATATTGATATCCTTATAGATTTATCTAACTTAATCCAAAAATTCTTCATAGTACTTACAGATCATCAATATTTGGAGAAAACCCCACTGTGTGCTATTTTGAAACAAAACGCTCCTCAGCAATATCGTATCCGAGCAAAACTGAGATCATATAAGCCCAGAAGACTCTTTCAGTCTGTCAAACTTTATTGTCCAAAATGTCATTTACTGTAAGTATTTTCTGTAATAAAACCAAAGTTTTCATTTCATAAATTTGTGTATATATATTTTCTTATGTATAAGTTTAAGTCCTGGAAGTGAATCAGTTATGGTTTAAATCTATTGTATTTTGAAAGAATGGTAATCTTTTTAAGAGAAAACATTAATTCCTTAAAGATAAATCCTTTTGATATTTCTTCATAATAGTAAAAAAAAAGTAGGTGCTATTTTTAGATCTGAAATTCAATTTAGTAGCTCTGATACATGCAAACAAGTAACAGACTATGAAAATATTTAAGCAGACTTTCTCATTTGTAACAAAAAACTCTTGAAAGTAAACCATTATTAACTAAAATTCTTAAATAGATAAGATTTCTGGTTAGTTGAAATTCCTAATTGTTACCTTGTTGGAAATATTCCTGTCATGCTTAATAACTATAATGCAGTGAACATAATTTAAATTTTTGTTAATAATTGAGGATTTCTCAGTTTCTGAAAATCTTTATTCTAAGCATCCATTTTTATATAAATGAGTAAATATATAAAACATTAGAATATATATGTACTTATTATTGGCTCAAGACATATTCTGAAAATTATTTTTAATCCCTCTTCCTCTATTTATGCAATTTGACTATCTTCTCTCTATGTATGTAACAAATACATGTATATGCATCGTCATTCGAACATGTTGTGTGTGTGCTCTGTACACTTATATACATATAGATTCCCCTCTGAAATGTAAGTATAGTACTGTTTGTGGAGATTTTTAATCATCAGATCTCCTTCTGTAAAACAAGGGATTGTTTTTTATCTATTTGGGCTTGAAATAATAGTTAGAATATAAGTATAGATTTTAGATCTTTAAGTATTATCAAATTATAGTTGGTAAAATTCTGTAAAATAATATAACTTTACCAAAAAAAGCCACCCTGTATGATCCTTTTTTAAACAAATGAGGAAAACATTTCAGAAAGGTTAAGAGGTTTGGGGCTTTCCTGGTAGTCCAGTGGTTAAGAATCTGCCTTGTAATGCAAGGGACACTGGTTCGATCCCTGGCCTGGAGGGTAGCCACATGCCTCAGGGCAGCTCGGCCTGTGTACCACAACTACTGAGCCTATACTCTGGAGCCCACAAGCCCCAAGTACTGAGCCCATGTACAACTACTGAAGCCTGTGCACCTTAGAGCCTGTGTTCCTCAGCAAGAGAAGCCACCTCAGGAAGAAGCCCATAGTGAAGTGAAAGTTGCTCAGTTGTGCTCAACTCTTTGTGACCCATGGACTATACAGTCCATGGAATTCTGCAGGCCAGAATACTGGAGTGGGTATCCGTTCCCTTCTCCAGGGTATCTTCCTAACTCAGGGATCAAACCCAGGTCTCCCTCATTGCAGGCGGATTCTTTACCAGGTGAGCCATGAGGGAATCTCCTGAGAAGCCCATGCACTCCAACAAAGAGTAGCCCCCACTCCCCACAACTAGAGAAAGCTCATGTGCAGCAACAAAGACCAATCATAGCTGTAAAATTAGATAAATATTAAAGACAACACAAAAAAGTAGAACATTTAGTAAGGTTAAGAGATTTTACCTAAAGTTACACACTTGATTGGTGACAGAACCAAGAAAGGAAATAGACCTTTTGATTCCAGATTATGTAATTTCTACTGTATCATATTTTGCCATATGATTTAAAAAATACATATTCTAGATTAAAAGGAATCAAAATAAATACTGTTCTATAAAATAGGTACCCTATGAAAGTGAAATTACTTAAATGGTAAGTGCATGTTTAGCTGGAGTGAAGATAGGGTTCCTACTGGGAGGTTTAGCATTCCTTACAGAGGAGAACAATTTGGTGAAGAAATAATTATACATAATCTTGGTATCACAGAGCCAGGCAAGGAAATTGCTGGTTGTTAATGTAATTATGATATGGATCTAATTAACCATGCTGCTACTAAGTCACTTCAGTCGTGTCCGACTCTGTGTGACCCCATAGACGGCAGCCCACCAGGCTCCCCCATCCCTGGGATTCTCCAGGCAAGAACACTGGAGTGGGTTGCCATTTCCTTCTCCAATGCATGAAAGGGAAAAGTGAAAGTGAAGTCGCTCAGTCGTGTCCAGCTCTTTGTGACCCCATGGACTGCAGCCCACCAGGCTCCTCTGTCCATGGGATTTTCCAGGCAAGAGTACTGGAGTGGGTGGCCATTGCCTTCTCCAAATTAACCATGAAATGTCATCAAATATCTTTCTATTGAATGAGTCCTTTAATCTGCAGAGTGAATTATCTCAATATTTTAAAATAAGTAGATGGTTCATAAGCATATAAATGTTCTTTTAATTGGATAATTTGTTAAATTTGACTTTCTAAGCTTATACCAGTTGTTTTTGTGTTATTCCATTGTTGATGATTTTAGGCAAGAAGTGCCACATGAGATTGATTTGGATAAGATTTTGCAAGAGGGTACAAGCAAAACCCCAGATACCATGCTACAAAATACATCCTTATATAATTCAAAGGTCTGGACCACTAAAGATCAAGGAGAACGAAAAGTAGCTATTCATTTTGTGAAAAATAATGGTATTCTTCCACTTTCAAATGACTGTCTAATTTTGATAGAAGGTATGATGTTTTTACCGTTTTGTTAACATACAGCTTTTTCTTCTGCCTTTCTCTGATTAATTATTGTTAAATTTATTTTAGGGGCAACCTTGAACATATAAAATCAAAATATTATTGCTTTAAATTTCATATAATATAATATATGTAACAGATTCAACTATATACGTACACATATACATATCTAAGTTTAACTGAATGACATTTTGAAATTATACATTAAACTTAAGTGTTTGCATTTGTTCATCTTGTTAGAGTCCTACATGCAATCTTAATGAGATCCAGTGTGATTTTTGAGCTGAATAATAATCAAGAAGCTGTTTATTATATATTGTTGCTGTTGACTTGGCCTCTGGATGTCACTCTTGTTTCATAAAAATACAGTGAAAGTCATCTATTGACAGCTAACTCAAGGAAGGAATCCTTAACTCAAATAAAGATAACTTGACATACAGTATTTTAAAAGAATGAAGCTTTAAGTCAAATTTGTTTTTTCTTTTTTTTATACTTTTGTCTTATTTTTATCTAATATTTATATAACAATACATAATAAAAGACGACCACCTCTAATTTGCAATAGAGAAAACTTTAGTTTCATTTTGTAAATGAACTGATCTTTATTACAATGGATGATGATCATTTTTATTACTGATGTTTTTCTGTTTATAAAGTAATTCATAATCTTTTAAAAAATAATTATATATATATGTGTGAATACATATGTGTTTAAACATTGGTGGTGTGTTCATGAACATTTCTTGTTTTAATACATTATAGCATATAGGAAACTATTCTAATTAATTTCTATATCTTAACTGATTTAATAATCACAATAATCCTGTGAAGTTGGTACTATTATAAGCTATTTTATACATGAGAAAACAACCACAGAATAGTGGTTCCCAGTATAGTGACTAGTGAAACTGAGTTACTTCCTGTTTCTTGACATAGTAACTCTGTGATAAACTTTATCTCCCCCTGGATGAAGTGTAATTATGGGGGCACAAAGAATTAAGTAAATGTTACCCAGTTTCTCTCTAGGAGAGTTATCGTAGTGTGCATATGCTTTAGTAGCATATGAAATTATCTGTTCCCCTACCCTCATCATTATGATATACTAGAGCTTTAAAAAACTTGGCCACTTTTATGAGTGAAATGTGACAACTTACAGTATTTTTACCTGTACCAGGAGATAGACATAAAACAAAGACATATACACACACACACACAAATGGAGTAAGACTATTTATATGCCCTAAAAATAAAATAAAGCCATGATCCTATCAGACTATATTAGAACTGTCCTTGTAGAGCCAACTAAGAGGATGACAAATACGCCTTTGGGTCCTTCTGTGCTTTGCTGCCTCCCACAGAATTCTGTTCTTAGCCAAGTTGGCCTTGAAGGTCCAAAGGAAGCTTAACAGAGAAGTCCCCATAGCTCCTGCTTCTATCTTTAATTACCAGTTATCCCTCAAACTTTCAATCTCATCTCCTACCTCAATTCCCATCCCACCCTGTAGGCATACTGAACTGCTGATAACATCTTAAACCTAGTGTATTTCTCTGTGCCTCTTTGCCAATCCATTGCTGCTTTCCTGGGAAATTCTGCTGTAATACGTCTTCAGAAGTAAATGCAGCAATTTTCCAGCAATTCACATATAATATTTAATGAACACCTACATGCATCAGGCATTTTTCTGATTCATCAGACAGATTTGAGTCGTTCTTAATACATACCATATGAACTTCTAGTAGGGCATTTTCTTCTTATATTTGTGCCTTATCTGTCTGTTTATAGATTTGTTGTCTTTATTAGAATGTAAAAATTCCCTGAGGTCAGAATACATGTAATTTTAATTTATGTAACTTCAACACCTGGAGTAGTAAACCTGATGTGTAACTAACTTTGTTTGCAACCCTATGGACTGTAGCCAGCCAGGCTATTTTTATTTTACCATATTTCTGAGTATTATAACTCCAGGCCTAGGCTATTATCTAACTGTAGTTAGATCCTGCTATTACAGATCTGAGAAAAGAGGTATAAGAGCCGGGCAAGTTAAAACGCCACAAAGCTTGCTGTTCTCACCAAGATTTATCCACTATTTTTGAATGACCACTCCTTGAATTGTTGCAAACCTTTGGTTGGTTTCTGTGCTTAGTCACTCAGTCATGTCCGACTCTTTGTGACCGCATGGACTGCTAGCCACCAGGCTCCTCTGTGGTTGGAATTCTCCAGGCAAGAATACTGGAGTGGATTGCCATGCACTCCTCCTGGAGATCTTCCCAACCCAGGAATCGAACCCAGGTCTCCCACATTGCAGGCAGTTTCTTTACTGTAATTTCTAGAGTTCTGAAAAAGTTGAATTTGATCATTTTTGCCAATGTTCTTTTTGCTATTATAGAGCTGTGTATTTTTGAATGTTCTTACTCCACTATGCCAGAAATACTTCCCCCTCACAATTGAATTTAAACATTATAAATTTTACACAAATTTTAGGAAATACACGAAACTATTTTTATAAATCATCTTCTCTTTCCCTGGAGAGGAAGAATTATCAGTCTAAGTAAAAGTATACCAGAAAAGGTACTGGTAGGTTTGAGTAATCAGAGATAAGGCTGCCTTCTAATAATGGTATGCCATTGAACATTCTGTTTCTTCTCAGCCAACCTGATGGTTTTAGTGCCCTTCCTGTCATAACATTTGGGTGTGATGATTTTTCATAGGAAAAATGAATAAACCCTATATAGGAATTTCAATTACTTGAACTGTTCACATCTATATTTGCAAAACTAATACAATTATGTAAAGTTTAAAAATAAAATTTAAAAAATAAATAAATAAATAAATTAAATGTTAAACTGAAAAGAACTGTGAACTTCCAGATGTTCAAGCCAGTTTTAGAAAAGGCAGAGGAACCAGAGATCAAATTGCCAACATCCTCTGGATCATCAAAAAAAAACCAAGAGAATTCCAGAAAAACATCTATTTCTGCTTTATTGACTATGCCAAAGCCATTGATTGTGAGGATCACAATAAACTGTGGAAAATTCTGAAAGAGATGGGAATACCAGACAACCTGACCTGCCTCCTAAAGGAAATCAGTCCTAGGTGTTCATTGGAAGGCCTGATGTTGAAGCTAAAACTTCAATACTTTGGCCACCTGCTGCGAAGAGCTGACTCATTTGAAAAGACCCTGATGCTGGGAAAGATTGAGGGCAGGAGGAGAAGGGGATGACAGAGGATGAGATGGTTGGATGGCATCACCAACTCAATGGACATGGGTTTGGATAGACTCCAGCAGTTGGTAATGGATAGGGAGGCCTGGTGTGCTGCAGTTCATGGGGTTGCAAAGAGTTGGACATGACTGAGCGATTGAACTGAACTGACCTGCCTCTTGAGAAATCTGCGTACAGGTCAAGAAGCAACAGTTAGAACTGGACATGGAACAACAGACTGGTTCCAAATAGGGAAAGGAGTCGGTCAAGGCTGTATCTTGTCACCCTGCTTATTTAACTTATATGCAGAGTACATCATGAGAAACGCTGGGCTGGATGAAGCACAGGCTGGAATCAAGATTGCTGGGAGAAATATCAATAACCTCAGATATGCAGATGACACCACCCTTATGGCAGAAAGTGAAGAGGAACTAAAGAGCCTCTTGATGAAAGTGAAAGAGGAAAGGGAAAAAGTTGGCGTAAAGCTCAACATTCAGAAAACGAAGATCATGGCATCCGGTCCCATCACTTCCTGGGAAATAGATGTGGAAACAGTGGCAGATTTTACTTTTGGGGGCTCCAAAATCACTGCAGATGGTGATACAGCCATGAAATTAAAAGACACTTACTCCTTGGAAGGAAAGTTATGACCAACATAGACAGCATATTAAAAAGCAGAGACATTACTTCGCCAACAAAAGTCCATCTAGTCAAGGCTATGGTTTTTCCAGTAGTCATGTATGGATGTGAGAGTTGGACTATAAAAAAAACTGTGTGCCGAAGAATTGATGCTTTTCAACCGTGGTGTTGGAGAAGACTCTTGAGAGTCCCTTGGACTGCAAGGAGATCCAATCAGTCCATCCTAAAGGAGATCAGCCCTGAGTGTTCATTGGAAGGACTGATGCTGAAGCTGAAACTCCAATACTTTGGCCACCTGATTCGAAGAGCTGACTCATTTGAAAAGACCCTGATGCTGGGAAAGATTGAGGGCAGGAGGAGAAGGGGACAACAGAGGATGAGATGGTTGGATGGCATCACCAACTCAGTGGACATGAGTTTGAGTGAACTCCTGGAGTTGGTGATGGACAGGGAGGCCTGGCGTGCTGCAGTCTATGGGGTCACAAAGACTCAGACACGACTGAGCAACTGAACTGAACTGAAAACTGAAAAGATTCATTTCAAACTCAAGACTAAATTTGCCTAGACATTAGTAGTATATAGAAAACTTAATGGGAATCCCATCATTTTTTTCATTCTCAAATTTACCTCTTTTTAGGTCATTCGAACCAAAGTGTTCCAGGCATAAAGAGCAATTTGTATAAATTTTAAAAGATGATGGTTCATATTTCACAAACCTTTTATTTTGCTCATATCTCAGCATTTTTTCTCAGTGGTTTCTTTAATCAATGAATAGGATCCTAAGTTTACAAATTGTTATTTTTAACAATAAATGTATAAGCGTGTTAAATTCATGGCATTTATTGTCTTTTTCTCTCCATCCTTTTAGTATTTTACTGCCTTTAAGGTGTTGCACAGTTAATACCCCAGTTTGTCTACTTTATATTTGTACTATTTGAAGGGTTATTTGTTCCCTTTTAATAGGAGGTACACTCAGTGAAATCTGCAAACTCTCAGACAAGTTTCATAGTGTAATTCCTGTAAGATCTGGCCATGAAGACCTGGAAGTCCTTGACCTTTCAGCTCCATTTCTTATACAAGGAAAAATACATCACTATGGGTATGTTTTCAATCATGAGAATTTTTAATTTTATTTGTTTGTTTATTATTTTATCCCAGTTGTTACTGTATTCAGTGGATAGTGATTGAGTACCAGTTTATACGTGATAGATTTTTTTGGTATATGTCTCTTCTTTGAATAGCATGAATAGTGAGTGTCTGTACTCTGCTAGGTTTAAGGCTGCCCTAAAGGCTAATATTCATTTGCTTTCTAAAAATTTAGATGCTTGTTACAGAGAAAGTTCAGAGCTGCATCCTAGTAAAAGTTAAGTAATTGAATTCCAGAATTTCTGTGCCACAAAATTATAAATGAGTTGCCAGTGAGAAAGTAAAAGATATCAAAATACATTAGGAGCTACTTACTAGGTTTGGAAAGAGGCAGTGTAGGTAACATCTGTGTCTCCACCTGATCAAACAGACAAAGGGTTCTGCTTTGTGAAGCCTTGGGTTATAGAATATTTTCTGCTTTATTGGAAAATACCAGATTGTTTTTCCAATGATTATGGTCCAGTCATGCATGTGTGCATGCTAAGTTGTTTCAGTTGTGTCTGACCATTTGCGACTCTATGGACTATAGCCCTCCAGATTCCTCTGTCTATGGAATTCTCCAGGCAAGAATACTGGAGTGGATTGCCATATGGTTGAATCAGCAATGTGTAAAAATTTGTTTATCTCGGATTCTCTTTGACACTTAGCTCTTGGTATTAGTCTGACTTTTGATTTTGTTAGACTGATGAGCATCAAGTAGTATCTGTTGTTTTTGTGAGTTTAAACATCTCTCATGTTTATTGGCTATTTAGGTTTTCTCTTCTGTGAATTCCATATACACATTTTTCACTTGTTTTTCCTATTGAATTATCGGTCCCTGTTTTGGTTCTTGTGTGTGTTTGTGCCATATGCTTACTCACTCAATTGTGTTTGACTCTGTGACCCCTATGGACTGTAGCCCGCCAGGCTCCTCTGTCCGTAAGGATTCTCCAAGCAAGAATACTAGAGTGGGTTGCCATCCCCTCCTCCAGGGGATCTTCCCAATCCAGGGATCGAACCCATGTCTCCTGCATTGCAGGCGGATTCTGTACTGTCTGAGCCATCAGGGAAGTCCTGTGTGTGTTTAACCAATTGTAATAATTCTACAAAGAGATGTAGAAAGAATTTTTGTAAGCTTTTGTATGCAGTTACATGCATCTCATCAAACTTCTAGTCCGCCCTATACTTTTTTAACTCTATGGTTATTTTTATTTTATAGATTTTTCCAATATTAATATAGTCATATTTACCAAAATGTTTGATAAGACCTTAAAGTTTTTATAAAACTTTACTTAGATTTCTGGATATGATACTTTTTTAATAGAACTGAAACTAGTGCTTCAGTTTTTTAGCAGTTGCACATCTCTTAAGAATTTGTTTGTCCTTGAATCTATTTTGGTAATGAAAGTTTTCTAGAATAGTATTTCATTTGTTTTTCAGGTTTAAATTTATTGACATAAAATTATTCATAGTGCTTAAGTCTTCTTTTTGTCTCTTCTTGAATTCACTTCATATTATTTGCAACTTTTTAACCCTTGGCCTTTTTTGCCAAAGCAACTAACTAGCTTTTGTTTTTGTTGATGGTCTGTATTTTGTTTATTATTGTTCTTTACTTTTTTCCTTTACTTTCTGTAGGTTAGTACTCCATTTATGTAATGTTTTAAATTGAATGTTTGCCTCACTTAATTCATTGTTTTTTAGTATACATTTAAATATTTATATTGAAGTCTATAATTTTCCCCTGAGAAAATAGCCATAGCTTTAACTGAAGCTTTGATAGATACTATTTTTCTTGTCATTTCTAAATGTTCCACAATTTCCATTATGATTTCTTTGGCCCATGAATTATTTCACTGTATATTTAAAATTTTTTACACACTCATTTTATGCGCTACATTCTTATTTATATTTTAGTTACTTTTTAACCAAATAACTTGATGTATTTCATAATGATTCATCTTTGCTTTATCAAGGAATATGTTTGTTCATAATTTGTACATACTACATAGATTTTTAAAAGAATGTGTATTTTCTAACAGTTGTGTTTAATGTTTAGTAGTGTTTAGTTATGTCCATTAGACAAGCTTATTAATTGTAGCCAAACCTTTCCTTTGTGATTTTAATTATATAATACCTTCTTAGAGGCTATGGTTAATGTCCTCTGTGATTGTGGGTTTGTGGCATTTTATTCTGTCAATGTGTACTTTATATGTTTTGAGTCTTTTTTGCTTGTTCATTCAGGTTCAGCATTTCATCTTCTTGGTGAATTCAGTGTACAATATATCCTTATGTAATAACTTCATCTATAATCATGATTTTTTGCTGTAATGTTTATATTTTTTCATATTATAACTGTATCAGCATTTTTGGTTGGTAATTGCATGTTGTACCTTATTCTCATCCCATTGCTTTTATATTTCTTTGTTGTTATATTTTAGTAGGTCTCATAAATAAATACCAATAGATTTTAGTTGTTTTTTGTAGATGATTTTAAAATAAGTTAATTACTGAAACATCTAGGTTTTATTTCTACACTATATTTCATGTTGTTTCACACTTGGTAGTGGTGGCAGTGGTTTAGTTGCTAAGTCATGTCCAACTCTCGCGACTCTATGGACTGCAGCCCGCCAGGCTCCTCTGTCCATGAGATTCTCCAGGCAAGAATACTGGAGTGGGTTGCCATTTCCTTCTCCACGCTTACCATAGTATTGTTGTTTCCCTTCTCACCCTTTTTTGTTATTACTTTATTTTTTTTCTCCAGTCATCTATTGGATTAATTTATTAAAATGTTCTTATTTTTCTCCTTTTTCCTCTTTCATTACTTTGGAAGTAATGAATTCTCTAATTTATGCTTGTTACTCTAATTTTTAATTTGTATACTTACTTTATCAATGTCTAAAGTTTAGTATTAGAGCCATTTTTAAAGGTAACTCACCCAGTTAGCTTTTTCTGTTAAAGAAAACACTTCGGTGTATTTGAAGAGTGAAAGGAGATAATATTTAATATAGTTACCCTCTGTTCCTCCCTAGATTGCAAATGAAAAGTATTCTGCATAAACCTTTTAAATGTTAATTTTATATTTTTATCCAAGTGTATTTTCTTATCAACATCTCCTGAATATTAATATGTATAATAAAAAGTCAGTTCAGTTCAGGTCAGTTCAGTCGCTCAGTCTTGTCCAACTTTTTGTGACCCCATGGATTTCAGCACGCCAGGCCTCCCTGTCCATCACCAACTCCTGGAGTTCACTCAAACGCATGTCCATTGAGTCAGTGATGCCATTCAGCCATCTCATCCTCTGTCATCCCCTTCTCCTCCTGCCCCCAATCCCTCCCAGCATCAGAGTATTTTCCAATGAGTCAACTTTTCGCATGAGGTGGCCAAAGTACTGGAGTTTCAGCTTTAGCATCATTCCTTCCAAAGAAATCCCAGGGCTCCTTTCAGTCCAAGGGACTCTCAAGAGTCTTCTCCAATACCACAGTTCAAAAGCATCAATTCTTCAGCGCTCAGCCTTCTTCACAGTCCAACTCTCACATCCATACATGACCACTGGAAAAACCATAGCCTTGACTAGATGGACCTTTGTTGGCAAAGTAATGTCTCTGCTTTTGAATATGCTATCTCCTATTGGCTATATTTATAAATTTAAGGTCTTAAGTATTACATATTGTTCTCAGAGCCATAAATCGAAAGAGTCGTTAGAGTTTTTCACTTTACCAAATAAGGAAATTAGCCAAATTAATTAATAGCCTGCACCTGGAACCTTTCTCATTGTCAGCTTAGCAATGTATATTCTGACTGTACTATCTTTTTTGATTGCTTGTATTGTAAGAAGTTTATTTTTTTAATAATTGTTTGTAATATGCACATTAAAGTACAGAAATTGCAGTGGTCTTTTGTTTAATAATATACTTTTTAAATTGTGTGTGCTTGCACAGCAAAGATTTATAATAATTAAATGAGTTATAATAATTACTTATAATAAATTATTTTTTCTTTTATTGATTTCAGATGTAAACACTGCTCTAGTTTGAGACCAATAAAAAATCTAAATTCCCTGGTTAATAAAACATCATGGATTCCTTCTTCTGTGGCAGAAGGTTAGCTAAATTTCTATGTCCTATAATTGTAACTGTCTTTGTATAGGATAGTCTCACTCATATTTCAGTATTTGTGGATATTTTAAAATCAGAGTAAAGGTTATGCTAAAGTTTAGTTTTTCTTAAGCAGAACCATTTGCAGTGATCCTAATAAAAATTTAAATATTTAAAAAACCTGAAAATGTACTTTTAAGAATCTGCCAGTATTTTTCAGTTACTACATTTTAATTTTCAGTAATTTAGCATTAATCATAAATACAACTTGTGAAAAATCTCTGCAGTTTATGCTATCTTGGGTTTGAAAAGAATTTTAGAGCTAGCTATTACAACTTTTTACCCAATACAAGTCTTTAGCTGGAATAATAAGAGTCTTTTTATATCACATCATTAACTGTGGTCATCCAACCTTGACTTAAAACTCCCCAGCGACTGGGGACCAGTTTACATTGCTAAGTCACTTCAGTTGTGTACAACTCTGTGCAACCCCATGGACAGCAGCCCACCAGGCTCCTCTGTCCATGGGATTTACATTGTAAGGTAACAAATCTCTTACTTTTTAGATGCAGTACTTAACAGTGGGGCAAAATCTGCTTACTTGCAATTTCAACATGGGCCACATTTTGTCTACTATTAATAGAATTAGAGTCCATGTGTTCCCTCTTCTATAAAATCAGTAGACTGCATTTGAAGGTAATCTGTCAAGTATTCATTAAGTCCTTATTTCTCCAAGCAGGCGCCCACACTTCCTTTGGTACTTTCCCATGTTTCTTACTGCTTTATTTCTCCTCTTCAATAAGCATTCCATTTTACCCATGTTCTTCTCAAAGTTTGGTACTCAAAGCTAGAAATAGGGCTGCAGACGTTGGCCAATTTGGAATATGGAGAAAACCTTTATTCACTAAAATTGGACAGTGCTCCTGCTTGCCTGAAAATTTTATTGTGTAGATATTGGTTTGTATTCTTGGTTTTGTTTTCTTTCTCTTTTAATCTAGCTATATGATACTACTGATTTATATTTTGTTTGTGGTCCAGTTAAAGTCCAGGTTAACTTTTGCATGAGTTTCTTGCTGTGTACTTCAAGCTTGGTCTCATCATCCTGTACTTAACATAGTTCTTTGTTTGCTTATTGGTCCCTTAGAGTAGGTTTTATGTTCATCCTTCTTGGTTTTAGCCCACAGTCTGTTGAGGACTTTTGAATCTTTAAAATCGGTTCCTCTATATTAACAATTTCTCTCATGTCTCTATGCCCTAATTTATTTTTCTTACTTGCCCCCTTTATTAGTCATATTTGAATATGAATTCCACAGATGGAAGACAATATTCCATTATATAGGCATTTTGAATGTCTTTCATTTATAGACACAAAGTAAGATATTCATTTTAACCTATACATTTTCATATGATTTAGTATCACTTTAATTTCTTCCTTTTTCCTCATCTTAACCAAATTATGAAATCTCAGATTCTGGCATCATTCAACCAGATGCTATCTTTTAAAAAATAAGTGATCTCTGTGCTTAAAATCCAAAGGATAGAGACAGGTTACAAATCCTAACCATTGAACTGTATGCTGTTTTTTGTAAGAACATTCTGGCATTTAAATTTTCTCTTTCATAAGGTAGCATTCATTGAATTGCCTTTCTTGAATTCATTTTTATATTTTCTATGAAGATTGACTCATTTTAAAGATAATGCTATATCAATATTTAGTTTTTTAAAAATATACTGGGACTTCTCTGATGGTCCAGTGGCTAAGAATCCACCTGCCAATACAAGGACATGGGTTCCATCCCTCGTCTGGGAAGATCCCACATGCTGCAGAGCAGCTAAGCCCTTGCACCCTAGTTACTGAGCCCATACTCTAGAGCCTGTGCTCCGCAACAAGAGAAGCCACCACAGTGAGAAGCCCCTGCAGTGCAATGGAGAGTATCCCCTGCTTGCCACTCACAACTGGGAAAAGTTCTCATGCAGCAAGGAAGACACAGTGCAGCCAAAACATAAATTTTTGAAAATAAAATTAACAAAAAAAGATACCGTTGCTCTTGAGTCATTGTCTCTATACAGGTGTAGTGTAATATTCCAAAATTACCCTTCTGAAATGAGCTTAACATATTAGTATTTGGGAACAAAAAGGAGTGCCCCCCCCCTTTTTTTTTTTGGTCTCTTGAATTATTTTAGTAAACAAGATTAACAGGAACATAATATCACAAAACAACTTTTTTCTTTACTTTTATTAAAAGCCATAGTGGGACTTCTTGGTGGTCCAGTGGTTGCGAGACTCCATGCTTTTACTGGAGGGAGCACAGTGTGGTCAAAGAAAAAAGACATAGATTCATATGGTTTCAACTTTTTTCCTTCATTAGCACTGGGCATTGTTCCCCTCCAACAAGTGTTTGTGATGACATTTACTCTTGACGATGGAACGGGAGTATTGGAAGCTTACCTCATGGATTCTGTAAGTAAGAGAGGTAGTGAAGATATTTCTAAAATAGTACTTTTTTGAATTTTAATATATTTATTCATGCCTACCTTATTACTGAGAACATTTAAGGCAACTCAGAAGAATAAATAAAACACAAGCACATAAATCTTAAATTATGTGTATATTTACTCTCTTTTAATTTGACACTATAATCTTAATATGTGAATAGTGAGAAATTGAAAAATAAGAATTTAAGAAAAGACTCCTCCATACCATGCCGAAGTTCTACTCCAAGAACAGAAGGCAGAGGCGTGGCCATACCCTCAGGCAATATCTATTAGCATTTCACTGGGCTTTTTAAGTCTCCAATATTTCATATTAGAAAGAATGAAATTACTTTTATGGGGAGATCCTTTGTATTATGTGAAGCTTGGTAGCTATCCACAAGACCACCTTCATTTCTAACAATTTCAAGTTGAGGGGTTCCCGAGACCAAGACCCTTACTTCTGACACCAATCGAAAGTACAGAGGTCTCCACAACCACTCTTTTACTAGAAAGACTCACAGAACTTACTGTGTGCCATTATGCTCACTGTTAACAATTTATTATGGCTAAAGGGTATAAGTTAAAATCATCAAGGGAAGAGGTGCATAAATGAATCCAGGAAAGTTTCAAACATGGAGCTTCCATTTGTTCTCTTCCTGTGGAGTCGTGAACAGTGTTACTTTCCTGGTAATGATGTGTAGCAGCAGTACACATGAGGTATTGCCAACCCGGGAAGCCCAAAGGAGCCGTAGTATCCAGTTTTTATTGGAGCTTCATCAGGTAGTCATTATTGGCTGCCCATGTGACTTATCTCAGTCTTCAGCCCCTCCAATGGTCAAGTTAAAACCACATGCTCCAAACTCTCCACCCTAAATCACAATGTTAGAGTGACCCAAGTTCCCCAGGCAAATGCAGACACGCCTGTGAGGCATGATGTCCCAAGGTTTTAGAGATTACTTCTCAGAAACTGAGAGCAAAGGCCAATGAGGTTAAATATTTTACTACACAAATTGGGAAAATATCTGGGATAAAGAGGAGGACAGCTTTTCTTCTGCCTAAGCAGTTTATCCATTTATTAAATATTTAATGAGCACCTGTGCTATGCCAAGTGTTATTCTTTGTGATAGGAATATGGCAATGAGTGAAGCAAGCAAACTCCTTTCCCTCCTGGATCTTACAAATAATAGAGGAGAAAAAAGTTAAACAAATAAATATATAGTATATATTACACTCTTTTAAACTTGGCACTTAGACATTGTAGGTGCTTAGTCTATGTGCTGTCAAGAGAATAGTAAACTTCACTGTGTTCTGCTCATTACTTTTATCATTTGTCAAAACAATTTAACTTGATTTTATATGTATCTCAAAGCTGTCTTTAGATTAAAGTAATGAATTAGATTTTAGTGTTAGTTTACGAATTCTCCAATATAAATAGGGTAAAATAGTATAGATGATTTTAATTAGATAATATTCAAATACTTTCACATTGATTATAATTTCTGATCATTTCCTTGTTTCTTCATGTTTTTCTTAAGGAAAATTTCTTCCAGATTCCAGCATCAGAAGTCTTAAACAATGATAATCTTCAGCACAGTATGGAAATGATTATGGATATGTTTTGTCCTCCAGGAGCAAAAATTGGTAGGCAGTAATATTTGTTAATGCCATTCATTCTTTTTCTTGAAATAATACTTAGCTTATGGCTAATCTCTGGACTTTTAGAGGTAAAAAGTTTTGAAATCTAAATCCAAATAAATTTATAAAGTAGTGATTGATGAGACTGTGTGACCTACCTACTGAAGAAGGCTGTGGCAAGGATAAGACAGGTATGAATCGTAATTCCTGAAATGAAAAAAAGAGTTTTTATATATTTTGAAATGTATCAGGGGGAGGCAGTTTTGATCGCAAACACATTTGATAAGCTGCTTGTGCATACAAACAGTTGAAATTAAGCCAACAGGGATGAAATGTTGACAAACATTTCCTATAAAAAACTTACTTAGGCAGTTCACTGATGAATTGTTTATTCAATATTAACTAATTTCAGATTTTACAAGTTTTTATTTTACTAAATATTTTGCTAGCTTTTGTTGTTTTCTGTGTAATATTTGATTCAGCAGCCAGTCTTCAAGTCAGACTGCATTGATTACACCTGCTTCCTTTTGTGGCCATTATTTCTCTTTGCCTTAAATGTGCAGATCTAAATCATTTTTAGGCAATTTGACTTCTTCTAACAATTTTTCATCAGTAACAGATTTTACCAGCAGCAAATTTAGCTGTTGTCAGTTTAACTTTTATAGTTTGTCTTAAATCAGGTTTTATTTTCCCCTGGTCAGTCTTTGCATTTTATAACAATTCCAAAGAGAGAGTTTTTGTATATCCATAACTAAGTCTAACTTACATACTTTTATTTGATGTCAGTTTTCATTTTTATTGGCTGTTTGGATTCTTTTGGATAGATATTTGAAAATAAAACACTCATATCAAAAACCATAGATGTGACAGGCTTTTGGTACGTACCGCCAGATGGCTTTTCAAGAGCATTTTCCCTATTCATGGTTCTACCGACAGCGTGGGACAAGCCTGTCTTGCTTGACCCTTACCAATAGTTAGGATTATATTAAGTGTCTTTCCAATTCAAACTTGAAGAAATATTACCAGACTGTTCTAGAAGCTATATATAGATTCACTGTGGTCATGACCAAAGCTTGGAAATGGCACCTGTGGCTACCGTATTGCCTGGACAGAGTACCTGGTACCTGACAGGGCTTTCAGCTAGACAGATGTAAAGGGGAGCTGGTTTTCTTCACAGTCAACCAAGAAAAACAAAACAGGGGAGATCAGTAAGCACTCAGCAGAAAAAAAAAAAAAAGAAAAGTCCCCACCAGGGACTTCCCTGGTGGTCCAGTGGTTGAGAATCTGCCTTCCAATGCAGGAGACATGAGTTCAATCCCTGGCTCAGGAAGATCCCACATGCCACGAGGCAGCTAAGCCTATGTGCTTATAACTACTGAGCCTGCACTTTAGAGGCTCCTGTGGCTCAACTGCTGAAGCCCACGTGCTCTAGAACCTGTGCTCTGCAACTAGAGAAGCCACCACATTGAGAAGCCCATGCACTGCAAAGAAGAGTAGCTCCCGCTCTAACTAGAAAAGAAAGCCCAAGTAGCAGCAAAGACCCAACACAGCCAAAAAATAAAATTTAAAAAAATTGGGAATGATTTAGATTCCTACCTGTGATATCAAATATTTTGAAAACCCTACATTGTTACTTTTTCTTGTTATTCGGGAAAAATTCAAATTAGTCAGAATTGCTACAAAACAGTAACATGAAGCCACTGTGTATTTGAAAGAACAGATGATGTTAAATTTGGTGAGTGTATTTATTTACTTCTCAAGCTAAATTAAATGTGTTAATTTTACTAGTTAAGTGTTATGCTTAGATACATATTTCAGAGTTATTTGTTTAGTTTTAATGATTCAATATCACTTCTTTTTTTGATTTGTAGATGCATATCCATGGCTGGAATTCTTCATCAGGTCATATAATGTCACAAGTGGAAAGGAGCAGCAGATATGCTATCAGATTTTTGATACTACAATTGCAGATGATGTTATCTAATTTTGACATTCAGCTTAGAGCATATGAAATATTGTAATTTTAGAAAACATTACCATTTTCTATGAGATTGCTATAAAACACATGAAACATCTAATTCTGTGGTTTATTTTCCATTTTAGCCAGGTTTTTTTTGTTTGTTTGTTTGCTTTTTTTGACCAATAGGCATTGTGTTATCTTAATGCCCTCTTGTAAGTTCAAAATGTTCCTGCTGCTCAGAATCTCCAATATGATAGCTGTGAGGGGTATAAAAGAGAGACATCAAATAAATAAGGACTGTGTTTTCACTTACTCTTGACTCTTCTCCTTTCAGAGAAGCTATTTTGTTACCCTGCCCTAACAGTTGGAATAGGAAATGGCAACCCACTCCAGTATTCTTGCCTGCAAAATTTTGTGGACAAAGGAGCTTGGGGGACTGACAGTCCCCAGGGTCACAAAGAGTTGGAACCAACTGAGCTGCTGAGCACGGGCACCCTAAAAATCCTCCCCCTGTTGGTATTTCCATGTGTCACCCACTGATTTCTCTGTCATCTATCGTCCCGGTTGAACTGCTAAAGCATCAGCATTACATCAGCCATGTGGATGATTTTAGCAAGCTTATGGGCTTAGGAAATGTCCTCACCTTAAACCTTCAACTTTTACTGAATGCAAGGATTTGATTTGTTTCATTTTGGTACAAAGGGATCTGCTTAAACAAGTACTCCTGGAAGAAGTGCTTTTCTGCATGAGCTACAGTGTGCTTGGAAGAGTGAATCGCTTTAAGTGAAAGTAGTGGAATTGCTTTCCTCGGGTGCTGATTATGACCCGTTGAGGATAACTCCATTTTTTCAGAATCATGTGCTTTGATTGCTTGTTTCTCTACATAATACTAGAAGTTATTCCATTCCTTCTCAATCTAATCAAGTGGTCAAATTTGCAGTGTTCGTGGCTGACTTGTATTAACCTTTTTGTTAGGATCTTATGTAAAACATACTTCTATTTCAGGTTGAACATTGAGAGAAAAATTAACTCAGTATGATAGTCTGCTTTTTACCTGATGGTATTTGTCAAATTTAAAATCATGAGTATTCAGTTTTATACAAATACTTGTATATATTTGTATATATGTACAAATTTTTGTATGTTATTTGCTGACAACTGAGAGATACAGATCTGCCTAGTTCAGTATTAATAAAGAATAAATAAATATATAATTTCAACCGTTTTTATTTATTTGCCCTATGTTGAGCTGAGGCATGATTGTAAGTGAAGAGTCAAAGCAGATGTATCAATATAACAGATATTTAGGACTGTCCATGCACCAAGTACCATACTAAGTAAGTACTTAACTTGTATTTTGAACTTCTCTGGTTGCTCAGATGGTAAAGAATCTGCCTGCAATGCAGAAAATCCAGGTTTGATCCCTGGGTCAGGAAGATCTCCCAGAGAAGGGAATGGCTACCCACTCCAGTATTCTTGCCTGGAGAATTCCATGGACAGAGGAGCCTGTTGTGCTACAGCCATGGGGTCACAAAGAGTCAGACAGACTGAGTAACTAACATGTATTTTAGTTTCAGGTAACCCATTTTCCTGATAAGAAAACTGAGACTTCACAAGCTGACTTGCCTAAATGCATACAATTATTAAGTGTCAGTCAGCACTTGAATTCACACTGTCTCTGCTCAGAGGCTACACTGCTAATAACCACTCTAGGATTCTGGAGCAAAAGCTAGCATGGGGTTTTTCTGCAAGTGAGTTCTCTTAAATATCTGAAGTAACATTGGCGATAGGTTAAAAGAGGAGTCAGTGATGTGTTCTCTTACACTAACTAAAAGGTTTTCACACGTTATTGACAAAAAAGGATTGGATATCTGATTTCTTCTGTTCACAATAACTCTAAATTAGAGCTCCTAAGTATATTAACACATCTCCCTGGCTAACTGCCCGTCTCCCCCCATCACCAAATTGTCAGCATGTTCAAGACAGTGAAGGAGACTGATACTGTGGTTTTGGATTCAAAACTTTGAATCAAGAGTTTGAATCAAACTCTTGATTCAAAACATTGGAGGAAGAAAGTGTTAAGAACCATATAGTTGAGTCGGTATGTTTCCATGTTGGTGGTACGCTAGGAAGACAAGAGTAAGAGAGGCATTTTCTCTTCCTTCAGGAAGCACCCAGTCTAGGGGAGTAGGGGTCAGAGGTGCAGTGGGTACCACACATGTCAGCCTGGGCTGTCTTGTTAATAAAGTAACTCTTCCTATGAGTTTTCATGCTTTATCTTTGTCCGTTTTGATAAACCCCAAGACTGTCATCGTTTGTTTTCTAAATTGTCACTTTTGAACAAAAAGAGTTTGTCAGCCACTAGTGTTTATCCAGTGATATATGTACCTTACCCTAATTGGGAACCCTAAGTTTTAGAGGAGTTCCATTTCTGGAGCAACAACTAGTTCATTGTGCCCAGGTTGAAACCCTGTCCCTTTTGTGGTCCCTGTGAATCGTGGTAGGAACTTCCCACCAGACTTTAAATTAAATAAACTTAAGAATGCAGTTTGTGTTCAGCCTCTTCCTCAGTCTCTAGTCTCTGCAACTTCCATTGTTTCAGACACTACTAGATCAACTCTTGAGGCCCCTGCCCTGTTGTATATGAGGAAGAGAGTGCATGTCTTAGAAAATCTGAGGCAGTTGATCCTTCTTTATCTAGATGTGACGATGAAAAGTACCTGCTCGCAGGCTGTTTCTGTGGCCATCCTCATACTGCCTCATTTGAAGGAATTATACCTGCCAAGGAGTGCATCATTCCCCACTTCTTTTTACCTTGGTCATGTTGTTGCACATTAGGTATTGTTTCTAAATAAATAGAGAAATGTTGGTGTTGATAGTCTGGAAGGAGCTGAATACGTGTCTGACTACCTGGGAAAGCAGTTGCCACACAATACTGGCTGCTGGATTTTTGAATCCTATACCCAAGCTTGGGGCTACCCTGGTGTCTCAGGAGTAAAGAATCTGCCAGCAATGTAGGAGACACAGGTTCCATCCCTGAGTCAGGAAGATCCCCTGGAGAAGGAAATGGCTCTCGCCTGGGAAATCCCATGGACAGAGGAGCCTTGAGAGCTACAGTCCAGGGGGTCGCAAGCTAGTTGGACTGGACTTAGCAACTAAACCACCATCCAAGCTACTTGCACTCACAGGACTGGACCAAAATCTTCCTCCCGCCTGCTTACCAGCTTACTGCCATTTTGTTTCCAAAGTCAAAGCATGCGTTTGTCACTAATTGTGACTCTCAATCCAGCCAACTCTCTTCTATATCTTCTGGAAACTTTCACTGGTACCTGGGAAAAACACTACTACATTATTTTGATTATTTTCAGTGTCTTGAATTTCTACCATGCATTTCATTGAGTTTTGCTTTTATCCAGCATTTTTAAAAAATGAAAGTACTATGTACTTGTAAAAATTTCAAACAGCATAAGCTATGTAAGTTTGTATTAATTGCTGGTTTAACTAGCACCCCAGAGGAAAACACTTTCAATAATTTGGTATATAATTTTCCAGACTGTTTTTCCTGAGAACAACTATGTATATATATACATCTTTAAAATAGCATTATGTTACAAATATATTTCTGCAACTTGCTTCTGTCACTTTGTAGACTTTTTTTGTCCGTACACATATAAGGGAGCTTCCTTGGTGGCTCAGGATGGTAAAGAATCTGCCTGCAATGCAAGAGACCTGGGTTTGATCCCTGAGTCAGGAAGATTTCCAGGAGAAGGGAATGGCTACCCACTCCAATATTCTTGCCTGGAGAATTCCATGGATAGAAGAGCCTGGTGGGCTACATTCCATGGGGTTGCAAAGAGTCGGACACAACTGAGTGACTAACACACACATATAAAGAGAAACTTGTTTGTAATCACTCAGTAACGCTTTAGTGAGCAATTATTACTGTTTAGACTGTTTTATCTGGTATTGTTTTCCCTTTGGGCTTCCCTTGTGGCTCAGCTGGTGAAGAATCTGCCTGCAATGTGGGAGACCTGGGTTTAATACCTGGGTTGGGATGATCCCCTGGAGAAGGGAAAGGCTACCCACTCCAGTATTCTGGAATTTTATTAAAAACTTTCATTAAAAGTTGTTTTTGTTTTTTTTTTTAAAGAGTGTTCCCTTTAAATAAATCTGAGCCCCTAGGACCTCATTTCACTCTTACCCTCTGGGGGTTTTCAAGTGATCAGACTTTTGAAAGCCTGTCCGTACTTCCTAATGCAGGTTAAGACTGCCATAGATATGGCTGCCTTGATATATTCTTCTATGTTTTTTTCAAGAACTCATTGTGAAAAAAGTATGTTAATGTGAAAAAAGGAAAATGCCTCCTGTAGCGCTTTTCATTAGGAAAATCAGGCTCTTTTATGGCTATGATGAGTCACACTCAAGTTCTAGAGCATCGTTTTAGGTGAAATGAAAAAGATTTCTTTCCGTGTTGGCCCTTTGGGGTCTCTGGATAGTGTCAAAGCCTCCCACTACTCCAGGAAAGGCAGAGTGATCTTTCTTCTCCACCCTCTGGTACTTGGAAATAATACCAGAACTCACCAGGGTGCTCAGGTATGTGAGATCATATCTTTTGGTAGTCAGGAAATGAATCAGTAGCACTCTGTATTATTGTTCCCTTCAGCGTTGTGATTTAAGCTGTTAGGAAATGTGAGATCACTTAGGATTTCAAAGTGATGATCGTCTTACAAGGAGATTAATGTCCCTTCCATTCAAGACTGCTTTTGATGGGTAGAAAAGCATTAGGCATCAATTACAATGATAAAGATAATGCATCAATGTATAAGGGAGCATTCCCTCGGATGTGCCGATTGGTGAAACATGGATAGTTCAGAGACTCCTCTACTATTTTTAGACCATAGCAACATCCTGATGAATGTCTGTCTTGTCTTCCCCTTGAAATCTAGGCCATAAAGTCACATTGGTATTAGTGTGTGCATGGGAGTGTATGCTCACGTTTATTCTCTGCTTTGAGTTCACTTTGCAGGGCACTGTGTTGGAATTTACTTGACAACCTTAACCCACGATGGCCAAAGCAAGACATGTTCAACTTGTGTGAAAATTTTGTTTTATTTCATCTATTCCACAGTATTTTGAAGATGTGGAGCATGTGTTTACTGAAAGCCTTAACATCTATTAATAAAATTTTCCATCAAATATTGTTGCAGTTTCTAAATAGGTACCTTTTCATATATAATGCTGAAACCCTGGTATATACATTTTTCATTTTCCTGTACCTTCAGAATGATTTTTCCCTGCTATGCAATATGGATTCCCAGATAAAGCCAATTTGTCTTTACATAAAACTATCCCTCAGCAGATTTTTGTCCTCCATTAAAGGGCAAAGTCTTTGTAGAATGTCTCTTGCCAAGTTTGTTGCTGCTGCTAAGTCGCTTCAGTCGTGTCCGACTCTGTGCAACCCCATAGACGGCAGCCCACCAGGCTTCCCCGTCCCTGGGATTCTCCAGGCAAGAACACTGGAGTGGGTTGCCATTTCCTTCTCCAATGCATGAAAGGGAAAAGTGAAAGTGAAGTCGCTCAGTCGTGTCCGACTCTTAGTGACCCCATGGACTGCAGCCTACCAGGCTCCTCCGCCCATGGGATTTTCCAGGCAAAAGTACTGCCAAGTTTAGCTACCTCTTAAGTGATTTCCTGTCCCAAGTTGCCATAAGTGTTAATAAGAAAGGTAATACATTTGAAAATTATAATTGCTGAAGTCAGGTGAAAACACCGCTTGTGATAAGTAGGCATAGTTGTGGTTTTATGGGGTTGGGTGGGAAGTAGTATCGGCTTTCCTGTGGTTCAGACAGTAAAGCCTGCAATGTGGGAGACCCAGGTTCAATCCCCGGGTTGAGAAGATGCCCTGGAGAAGGGAATGGCTACCCCCTCCAGTATTCTTGCCTGGAAAATTCCATGGACAGAGAGACCTGGTGGGCTATAGTCCATGGGGTCTCAAAAAGTTGGACACGACTGAGCGACTAACGCTTTTGCTTAGGAAGTCCTACGTGCCTACTCCCCATGGTTCTTAAATGTTAAACTTGCCCTTAAATTTTAGAATCATTAGCAAATACTTCTGCACAATGATCAAAGCTTAAATGGAGGTTAGATCAAGAATACAGAGTAGGCATTTAAAAGTCAGCTCACACATTTACATTCATTTATAATTCATATTGTGTTTATCCAGAGAAGAGTTGGATGTGGTTTACAATAAAACAGAAACATGGGACACAGCCTTTGGAAATAGAGCAAGAAGACAAGAACTAAATAAAGAGAAGAGTGTTAAAACAATTCAAAATTCCAAACCTATGGGCTACTGCAGGTGTACAATACTAATACACGAACATATAACAGGTTACCTAGTTCATAAGAATCACATCTTTTTTTAGATACAACCCTTTATTAACCTCAATTTGAAGACAGGGTAGATTTTTAAACACATGAAACAACAATGATTTGGGGATTAATAGTACTTATTTTAAAACTTGATCCAGAATGGTGGGAGGTAAACTCTGAAAATGAAAGAAATAGAGTAAGGGAATTTTCCACTGGATATCTACCTTTTGGTTCTTATATGAGGCACTTTTTTGTTTTTACTATTAATGATTAAAGTGTTTCAAATATCTATGCATATTGAAGAATTACTAGATGCATTAATGAATTAACAGGGAAAAAAGTCAATTCCTTTCTGATATAAATATCACTGAGAAAATTAGCTTTTTACCTTTTTCTTTTCTAGTCGCAGGTAATGAAATGAAAGAGATGTCATGTGTTCAGTGTTTCATGTCAAGAAGAATGTGGGTTTTAATGAATCACAGTTCTTTGCAAGATAATGTGCTCCCGTATTTCACCTTCAGTGTTCCAGGGAAGGAACTTACTTTAGTCATAAGTAAAAGAAGCTCCACACTGGTGCCCAACTGGGAATTTGCTGGGAAGAGTATTTTATCTTTATCAGGTTTACTGAGCACTAGCTGCCCAAACAGGACTTCCCTGTAGCTCAAACGGTAAAGAACCTGCCTGCGATGCAGGAGACCAGCGTTTGGTCCCTGGGTTGGGAAGTTCCTCTGGAGGAGGCAATCCACTCCAGTACTCTTGCCTGGAGAATCCCATAAACAGAGAAACCTGGCGGGCCACAGTCTGTGGGGTCCCAAAGACTCGAACACGACTGGGTGACTAACAGCTGCCCAAATGGGCTTCCTTGATGGCTCAGCAGTAAAGAAATCTCCCTGCAATCCAGGAGACCCAGGTTTGATCCTTGGGTTGGGAAGATCCCCTGGAGGAGGTCATGGCAACCCACTCTGTACTCTTGCCTAGAGAATTCCATGAACAGAGGAGCCTGGTAGACTGCTGGCCATAGGGTCACACAGAGTCAGACATGACTGAAGCAAGTAAGCAGCGGCGGCGGCAGCAGCAGCTGCCCCAAACAATTGATCTTGTCATCTTGATGCCTCTTTCATTCACAGCCTACATCCAATCCATTTGAAAAATCATCATGGATTGCTCTTAAAAATTCATCCAGAATTTGACCACTTCTTAGTGCTTCCTCTGCTACCACACTGGCCATGCAGCTATCTTCTCCTACCTTGACTGCAGCCATATTCTCCAACTGGTCTTCCTGCTTCCTCAGTTTCCCCACATGGAATAGTCTCTGTTCAGCAACCTCACTGATTGATTAAAATGTAAGATGGATACCATCATTTTCCAGTGTTTTCTAATGTCACACAGAGTAAACTTACCATGGCCTTCCCCACCCAGTGTGATCCATTTCCTTACTTCCTCTCTGATGTCTTTTACTATTTCATTTTTCCTCTCAAACTTCTCCAAACACTAGTTCCCTTGTTTTCACTTTGTAACTCGATGTTGTTACTTTATTCTGGACATTGTTGAACCTTCCAGTTTCCATGGTTCAGCCTGCCACATGCTCTATGGCATAGAGACTTTATAGGAAGGCCCTCCCTGATCATGTAAAGACCCCTCGACCCCCTCAGGCTTTATTCCCCATTCCTGACTTGTTTTTCTCCATTGCACCTATCCATCTGACATCTTTTTTGGTAGTTAATATGCTGTTTCCCTTTCCCAACAAAACATGAACTCAGAAGCAAGGCGTTTGATTTGTTCATTGCTGTTTACCTAGTGCCTAGAAGTTCCTGGCATGTAATCGTTGCCTAGTAATATTCCTAGAACAAACAAAATATTTGAAACTCAAATCTGAGAATACTAGAATTCACTAGCACCTATGGTGATACTTGGAGAAGGAAATGGCAACCCACTCCAGTATTCTTACCTGGAAAACACCATGGACAGAGGAGCCTGGTAGGCTACAGTCCATGGAATCGCAAAGGGTTGGACACACCTGAGCAACTTCACGTTCTTTCACTTATGGTGATCAGTTCAGTTCAGTTCAGTCACTTAGTCATGTCCGACTCTTTGCGACCCCATGATTCGCAACACGCCAGGCCTCCCTGTCCATCACCAACTCCCGGAGTTCACTCAGACTCACGTCCATTGAGTCAGTGATGCAATCCAGTCATCTCATCTTCTGTCGTCCCCTTCTCCTCCTGCCCCCAATCCCTCCCAGCATCAGAGTCTTTTCCAATGAGTCAAATCTTCGCATGAGGTGGCCAAAGTACTGGAGTTTCAGCTTCAGCATCATTCCCTCCAAAGAAATCCCAGGACTGATCTCCTTTAGGATGGACTGGTTGGATCTCCTGGCAGTCCAAGGGACCCTCAAGAGTCTTCTCCAACACCACAGTTCAAAAGCTCAATTCTTTGGTGCTCAGCTTTTTTCACAGTCAAACTCTCACATCCATACATGACCACAGGAAAAAGATGATCTTTGTTGGCAAAGTAATTTCTCTACTTTTCAATATGCTATCTAGGTTGGTCATAACTTTCCTTCCAAGGAGTAAGTGTCTTTTAATTTCATGACTGCAGTCACCATCTGCAGTGATTTTTGAGCCCCCCAAAATAAAGTCTGACACTGTTTGCACTGTTTCCCCATCTATTTCCCATGAAGTGATGGGACCGGTTGCTATGATCTTCATGGTGTGAATGTTGAGTTTTAAGCCAACCTTTTCACTCTCCTCTTTCACCTTCATCAAGACGCTTTTTAGTTCCTTTTCACTTTCTGCCATAAGGGTGGTGTCATCTGCATATCTGAGGTTATTGATATTTCTCCCGGCGATCTTGATTCTAGCTTGTGCTTCTTCCAGCCCAGCATTTCTCATGATGGACTCTGCATATAGGTTAAATAAGCAGGGTGACAATATACAGCCTTGACGTACTTCTTTTCCTATTTGGAACCAGTCTGTTGTTCCATGTCCAGTTCTAACTGTTGCTTCCTGACCTGCATACAGATTTCTCAAGAGGCAGGTCACGTGGTCTGGTATTCCCATCTCTTTCAGAATTTCCCACAGTTTATTGTGATCCACACAGTCAAAGGCTTTGACATAGTCAATAAAGCAGAAATAGATGTTTTTCTGGAACTCTCTTGCTTTTTCAATGATCCAGCGGATGTTGGCAATTTGGCCTCTGGTTCCTCTGCCTTTTCTAAAACCAGCTTGAACATCTGGAAGTTCACAGTTCACGTATTGCTGAATCATGGCTTGGAGAATTTTGAGCATTACTTTACTAGTGTGTGAGATGAGTGCAATTGTGCAGTAGTTTGAGCATTCTTTGGCATTGCCTTTCTTTGAGATTGGAATGAAAACTGACCTTTTCCAGTCCTGTGGCCACTGCTGAGTCTTCCAAATTTGCTGGCATATTGAGTGCAGCACTTTCACAGCATCGTCTTTCAGGATTTGGAATAGCTCAACTGGAATTCCATCACCTCCACTAGCTTTGTTTGTAGTGATGCTTTCTAAGGCCCACTTGACTTCACATTCCATGATGTCTGGCTCTAGGTCAGTGATCACACCATCGTGATTATCTTGGTCATGAAGATCTTTTTTGTACAGTTCTTCTGTGTATTCTTGCCACCTCTTCTTAATATCTTCTGCTTCTGTTAGGTCCATACCATTTCTGTCCTTTATCGAGCCCAACTTTGCATGAAATATCCCCTTGGCATCTCTAATTTTCTTGAAGAGATCTCTAGTCTTTCCCATTCTGTTGTTTTCCTCTAATTCTTTGCATTGATCACTGAGGAAGGCTTTCTTATCTCTTCTTGCTATTCTTGGGAACTCTGCATTCAGATGCTTATATCTTTCCTTTTCTCCTTTGCTTTTCGCTTCTCTTCTTTTCACAGCTATTTGTAAGGCCTCCCCAGACAGCCATTTTTCTGTTTTGCATTTCTTTTCCATGAGGATGGTCTTGATCCCTGTCTCCTGTACAATGTCACGAACCTCAGTCCATAGTTCATCAGGCACTCTATCTATCAGATCTAGTCCCTTAAATCTATTTCTCACTTCCACTATATAATCATAAGGGATTTGATTAACTTAAACTGATTTCTGGCACCCAGAAATTTGCATTTAAAAATAAAACCTAGGGTAACTTTGATATAAAATGAACAAAGTTTCTGTAGGTCTGAGGCTCAGTAATTTGCATTTTTAACAATCTCCCTTTTAGGTAAAAGATTCAGAACAATTATTTTAGAAACTATTTAGAGTACAGGGTCTGTATCTCTTTGCTTCATTTATTTTTTAATATTGGATAGTATCTAATTTTGGAATGGGCTTATATAACTCCACATACCTGTCTCTTTTTCATGTAATGGAGCTTTGAACAAAGAATAATGATATAATACACTGCTAGTGTTGAATCCCTATAGTTTTAGCTGAATCTAAATGCAAATCAAAGTGCATTTTTTATACTGGTATATTTGGTGAGATATTTTAAATGCTTATTTTATGGTTGTACAGACTATAACTGACACCTCTTTGAAAGCACTGAATTTTCAATATTGAATCTGCAAAAATAGTTTCTACTCTCAGATCACACACACACAAAAAAGCATGTGATACATATCATAATTTATCTACCTCAGAAAATAAGACATGGTTATTACAGATAGGACACATATTAGGTATTTAAAATTTGCTAAAACCTGGCTTCTGTGTATCTCTGTCTTTCTCACATAATACTTACTTATAGTAAGATAGTGGTAAAACCAATCTTTCAGAACTAGACCACACCTACAGGATCATGGCATTCTGCTATGGCTTCCTAGGTGGCCCTAGTGGCAAAGAATCTGCCTGCCAATGCAGGGGTGCAGATGGGGGCTGAATCTACGCAGTCCTGAGGAGAGCCCGAGGATTTGGTGCTGCTAAAGCTCCCTCTTGTGTGATTATAATATGAAGTCAAGGCTAAAACCCACAGACTGGTTTAGATTCTAGTTTAAGGTGCTTCAACTCAAATGCTTTCAAGACCAGGCAGATAAAATAAATGAAGTGAATGTTAGAGATGTGGGTTCAGTCCCTGGGTTGAGAAGATCCCCTGGACTAGGAAAGGGCAACCCGCTCCAGTATTTTTGCCTGGAAAATAAGGGAAGCCAACACCGCAAACATTCATAACATGATTTTCCTAGATCCACTCTAAATAGATCAGTGTCTTTTTGGAAAGTTAAAATCCACTTCCTATGTGCCTTAATCACTGGCTCTTTACCAGAAATTCCTGTCTGTCTAAAGAATACCTTGTGAAAGGCTAAACCTCTTTTAGAAGAGCTTCAGTTCTTTGGTTTAAAGCTTTAGACCTTCATAAAAAGCAAAGAAGCCGGGAAAGAAGACAACACTTCATGTTGTTATAAATATTTAAAATTAGTATAAAATCTTCAGTGACATTTTATTTGAAATAGAGGACTGGACAGGGTTCCCAAGCACAGGAGTAAGAAGCCCACATCACACAACTCTGGGGATCACCTCTAAGGCATGTGATCAACTCTGGGCACCAGTCTCTAAGAAATTTGCAGTACTAGAAGATGCAGTTGTTTACCCTGCCTCTCACCTACTGCGATTCAACAAACTGGGTATCCAGTCCTAGCCTTCACACTAATTCACTTAACTCCTATGGACTCTCGTCTTTATAGACCATTTGTTTCCAAGTTTTCATCATTGGTTAGTTTGTAAAGATTTTACCTGTGAAATTTCATCTATTAAATAAGAATTTGTTTCTCATTTTTATTAAAAACAACACTAAATAAAAGTTTTTGGTCTGATTAATATAACTAAGTGCTGTCTAACTAAATTCATATAATCCTGAACAAAGTTAAAGAATCAGAGCAGATTTCTCACGAGTCATTGTACGTTTTAAGCATTTTGAAAAGTTAAAAATCGTTTAAGAATCCCATATTCTACCCTTTGTTCCTTTAAAGTCCTCTATGCCTGCAACATGGAAGACCCGGGTTCAATCACTAGGTCAGGAAGATCCCCTGGAGAACAAAATGGCAACCCACTTCAGTACTCTTTCCTGGAAAATCCCATGGACAGAGGAGCCTGGTAGGTTATGGTCCATGGGGTCGCAAAGAGTGGGACACGACTGAGCGACTTCACTTTCACTTTTCACTTTCACTTTCAATAGTTCAGAAGTCCAGATTGTAAACCGGTGAACCAGGATGATCTTTAAAATTCCTCCTAGTTCTGACATTTCTTTGATTTAATGAACCTTGGTTTCACTTTCACAATTGTTGTTGATTTAGCCACTAAGTCATAGCCTAGTCTTTGCGACCCTATGGACTGTAGTAGCCAGTCAGGCTCTTCTGTCCATGGGATTTTCCAGGCAAGAATACTGGAGTGGGTTGCTGTTTCCTTCTCCACGAGATCTTCTCAACCCTGGGATCAAACCCAGGTCTCCTGCATTGCAGGCAGATTCTTTACATTTTTGCCAGAGACACTTACCTTTATTCACTTTCACAGTTCCTTTACTGTTGGGTTTCTTTCCTCTTCTAGAATGAAAATGTCTCTTTGGAATCTGAAAGATCTTTCTTGGAGAAATTTGGATTGTCTGTGTTCATTTCAGTGTTTTAAGAAAGGGGAAAAATAATTACTTAGATCCTTCTTCATCTGAATGGAACTTTTTTACAATTAATTTCAATCTGTAACATTGAACACTAGTGTTCTGGCAAACCAAAATGGAGTCATTAATATTCTTTAAATGCCTGGCAGGTGATTTAGGAAATAGGTGTTATTTTAAAGGGAAATTTACAGACTTAAAGAAATAATAGTGTACACTCAAATAACCCTTTACAATTTATAATGCACTTCCGTAGAGCACAGACTGGCAGTATTGATTTGCCCTGGATACTCCTATGTTCTTTCTCCAACCTTGGAGTAATAATTGATTTGAAATTTTCTATTTATAGAGAAAAGTCACAAATACGTTTCCATGCGTGCAGTATGAATTAAATAGATGAAGGGATAAATATGCTTTTATAGCATTTATTTAACATCGACGTCTTTCCAGTTTTTTCTCTTTTATGAACTATGAAAAACTGAGAATGACAATAATGCCCCTAAAACACTATTTAGAAAAAGTGGGAACAACCATAGTGTCCCAAAATATACCAATTAGACAAATTATAAGTTATCCCCCAAAATTGTAATATAATGCAGCCCTCAAATATGAGTTTTAGAAGAATATTTAAGAAAATACTTATATTTACTGTTATAGGTAAAAAGAAAGGTTTATGCTAACAATCTGACCCCATCTGAGTATGTTTATCTATACATTTATTCAATAAGCAAGCATATTCATGGGTATTTGTTCAGAGCAGTGATGAGAATTACAATACAGCTCTCAAAGACAGTTCCTTCCTTCAAAATCATATGCATGCCAACAACTACAGGTAGAACAAACCAGAATGCTAGCAGTTTGGAATTTTTTTTTTTTTTTCTTGAACCTGACTGTGTTTTTCTGAATCCTATGAAGTTCATGCATCGACTCACATTCAAACTAAAGCTTAAACACATTTTTGTAATTTTACTCATTTTATGCTTAGATGAGGAAAAATTATAGCAGAAAGAAAGCAGTCTCATTACATCATAGCAATTATGAGAGTCTTCACAACATGTTACTACTCTCTGAAATAAGAAGGAAAACTAATAAAAAGAAAAGAGCACACTATTTTCTGGTATTTTAATTTTGCAATCAAGAGAGGCATTCTTTAAAAATTTAGGGTGCAAGAAACATATTATATTATTAATGCTTTGGCTATTCAAAATCTGTATAAAATCACTTAATTCAACATTGTTTCAATAAAGTAGAACACTATGTATAATCTGTCGTTTTTAATTATGCTAAAAATCCCATTTAAAGATCTCAGCAAAGAGTTTATCAATTTATAATTATCAGTGGAAAAACTTTTTGATTCCACTAGGCTTCTAGACGCAATGCATAATTCAAGAAACCCCTTGCCGATTTTAAGTTAACATCATGTAAAGTAAGTCTTCTACATTTTTCATAAGCTTCACATTAAGCAGAATTTATTATTTCTTATGCCCTTGATGAGAAGGTTAATTTTTGTTAGGACTTCATAGGACTTATATTAATTTGAATAGAAGTTCAAGTTAATATTAAAAGATTTGACAGAAGCTTTTGGCTGCTTTGTCAGTTGTAAATAGGCCATGATTTCAATTATTAACTTTTGTTATAACCTTAAACAAATATCACAAGCACGTGACAGAGAAATTGAACCTGGGTCTCTTGCATTGCAAGCAGATGCTTTACCCTCTGAGCCACCAGGGAAGCAGAGAAAATAACAGTAAACTTGAAATAACCAAGGAAACTCACATTTCTGCGGTCAGTAGACCATTTAAGCCTTATTCCTAAAATTAAGGTAATTGATATATGTCATTGTCTTCACTTCAGTGATTTTACACAGTGATTACACAGTGATTTTACATATCTTCACACAGTCATGTGCATGCTGAGTTGCTTGCTCAGTCATGTCAAACTCTGTGCAACCCCATGGACTGTAGTCTGCCAGGCTCCTCTGTCTATGGGATTCTCCAGGCAAGAATATTGGAGTGGATTTCCATTCCATTTTCCAGGGGATCTTCCTAAATGCAGGGATGGAACCCACATCTCCTGCATTGGTTGGTGGATTCTTTACCACTGAGTGACCTGGGAAGCTCTAGGATTTGATAGGCAGAAAATAATCCATTTGATAAACCTTTTTTACAATACTCAAAATTTTCTATTTCACCCACTCTGAGCAGATATGATTTGTATCCTTTGGATTTCTTTATTCCTCCATCAGGAATTCATTTGCAATTGCTTTCCAAAAGGAGAAAGGGATGAGTTTGGGGCTTGTGAATGCTAAAGAATCTTACTGCACACATTACAAATACAAATACTTGCTGTCAACTCCAACAACTTAAAATGTTGACTTTGTTTCAGATGCATAACATTCGAGTATGAATAAGAATGTCAGAATACTAACTGGTTTTTCTGTGTAGCTACTATCTATATCTCTTTAAAGATCTTTTGATCTCAATCCTGAGTAAAAGGATCAGAAGTTCTATGAGATCAGTCTTGCATTAAATCCAGACCAAATTGTCCTTGTTCTTGCCCTGTCTTATCCTGATAGAACAAATAAGCTAAAAAATCCTGACTATTGGAAAGCCAGTATTTGTCTAAAAGTTAAAAACCATGAGTGAATGTAGATGGGTTTAGAAATCTATGATCTCATAATTTGTTTTTTTATTTAAGTTCTTATTAGGTAATGAGTTTTCCTGGATAGTTTACCTGGTCTATTTAGGAGGGACTTTTGTCCATTCATTTAACATATATGCATGAATCTGCCATGTAACAATAATAATTCATAATCCATTGTACTTATCAAGAACAAATTGAGTAACTCTATATGTGTGAGATTCTGAATTCTGAATACGAATGGAAATATCTCGTGGGCAAGACATGCCTTCATAACTGAGAAGTCAACTGGACTCCAATGTCTTACTGGTTTTGGCATTAATTTAGCACATGGATCTACCACAGAAGCCTACTTCATTGCATTGTATTTTTTTCAAGTTAAAGAATAAATGTATTTGCCGTCTTTGAAGCATTACCTATCTTCTGTAGTGAACTTTATAAGAACTGAAGAAACTTTTGTGACATTTACCAGGTTATTTGCCTGTTATAAAACTATTTTAAAGTATTTTCATTAAGGTCAGCAGAAAACTCAAGATCTTAGAAATCTTCATTTTCTGATCTCAAGTGCAAATACATTTGGCCTTTAAATTGTCTCCATAATTTAAATCAAAATAATGAAGATTATTTATAATTTTTAGGCCTCTAATAAAAACACATTGGGTTGGCCAAAAATTTTATTTGGTTTTTTTTGTAAGATGTTATGGAAATTGTTGGCCAACCCAATAATTATTCCATAGTTTTATTCAAGCACTTTTATAATCTAATTATTTTTAAAAAATCTTTGATCTACCTAAAATTTATTTTGATGTAAGACATGAGATAAACTGCAACTTTCTCAATTTATTAGAATGTTGCCTCTAGCATATAAAAAACAAACCAAACCAAAACATAAGATCCTGTGTATTTTGTCAATAACTGAACTTTCCATTCTTTCCTATTAGTCTCTTATAATAAAGAATATCCTTTTCATAACCATAGTTAACATCATGACTAATAAAGAATTATAGGAAGTATTTCTTTTATATTTAGGAAAAATAGAAGTATGCATTATGATTCTATAACTTCATAAATTTCTGGAGATCATGGCCAATGTATTAACTTAGGAAGCAAACCCAGCAGTATAAATATAGGAAAAGAAAACATAAAATTTAAATATTGGCAAAAATCTTTATGACATTAGAAAAGCCTAGTGCTGAGAAACTAAACATTAGAATGAACCACAACAACTCAGCAAATAAGCAGAACAAAGTTTAATATTCCCAAATCATGAGTTTTCTTAAATATCAGTGAGACTAGATAAATGTTTTGAGATTCTCATTTGTTTTTTCCAAGTTTTTCCTTTATCTCCCCGCCCCCCGCTCCCCCCACTGCTGCCCCCAGCTCAGCTGGTCAAGAATCTGCCTGCAATGTGGGAGACCTGTGTTCGATCCCTGGATTGGGAATATTCCCTAAAGAAGGGAAAGGCTACCCCTGCTAGTATTCTGGCCTAGATAATCCCATGGACTGTATGGTCCACAGGGTCACAAAAAGTTAGACACTACTGAGCAACTTTCACTTACTGTATTTATTTAGAAACATTGACTGAGCAGGAAGCAAAAATGGCTTGTAAGATGTTCTGACTTCCTTCTGTCCAGAGATTTTTGAGTAATAATACTTAGGAGAATGTGAAGGGTTTATTGGGAAGGTAAGATCAAATTGCCAACATCTGCTGGATCATGGAAAAAGCAAGAGAGTTCCAGAAGAACATCTATTTCTGCTTCATTGACCATGCCAAAGCCTTTGACTGTGGATCACAATAAACTGTGGAAAATTCTGAAAGAGATGGGAATACAAGACCACCTGACCTGCCTCTTGAGAAATCTGTATGCAGGTCAGGAAGCAACATTTAGAACTGGACATAGAACAACAGACTTGTTCCAAATAGGAAAAGGAGTATGTCAAGGTTGTATATTGTCACCCTGCTTATTTAACTTATATGCAGAGTACATCATGAGAAACACTGGACTGGAAGAAGCACAAGCTGGAATCAAGATCACCGGGAGAAATATCAATAACCTCAGATAGATGACACCACCCTTATGGCAGAAAGTGAAGAGGAACTCAAAAGCCTCATGATGAAAGTGAAAGTGGAGAGTGAAAAAGTTGGCTTAAAACTCAACATTCGGAAAACAAAGATCATGGCATCTGGTCCCATCACTTTATGGCAAATAGATGGGGAAACAGTGGAAACAGTGTCACACTTTATTTTGGGGGGCTCCAAAATCACTGCAGATGGTGACTGCAGTCATGAAATTAAAAGACGCTTACTCCTTGGAAGGAAAGTTATGACCAACCTAGATAGCATATTCAAAAGCAGAGACATTACTTTGCCAATAAAGGTCAGTCTAGTCAAGGCTATGGTTTTTCCTGTGGTCATGTATGGATGTGAGAGTTGGACTGTGAAAAAGGCTGAGCTCCGAAGAATTGAGCTTTTGAACTGTGGTGTTGGAGAAGACTCTTGAGAGTCCCTTGGACTGCAAGGAGATCCAACCAGTCCATTCTGAAGGAGATCAGCCCTGGGATTTCTTTGGAAGAAATGATGCTAAAGCTGAAACTCCAGTACTTTGGCCACCTCATGCAAAGAGTTGACTCATTGGAAAAGACTCTGATGCTGGGAGGGATTGGGGGCAGGAGGAGAAGGGGACGACAGAGGATGAGAGGGCTGGATGGCATCACTGACTCGATGGATGTGAGTCTGAGTGAACTCCGGGAGTTGGTGATGGACAGGGAGGCCTGGCGTGCTGCGATTCATGGGGTCGCAAAGAGTCGGACACGACTGAGCGACTGAACTGAACTGAACTGAACTGAAAGGGGGAGTGTGGGGTGTGTGCGATTATATTATTAAGATAGTAGAAGTCTAGCTATAGAAAGTCATAGTCCATCTCCTTCCTCCTTTGTATGCATTCTCCACTGCAGCTTAGGATGTGGCTTAAAGATAAATAAATATGTTACATCTGCTTCTGACATGGTGTGAAGCAGGCCAGCAGTTCATATTGCCTCCATAAGGCTAGTGTGAGCCTGGAGGGCCAGGGGCTCTGAATTCTTTGCCTCCTTTTAGACTTGGTTCTGCCAAGCTCTCATGCACTGTTTTTGAAGACCCAAGAGAAGCTCTTCAAATAAGGTAAAGAATCCACCTGCAATGCAGGAGACTCAGGTTCAATCCTGGGTCTGAAAGATCCCCTAGAGAAAGAAATGGCAACCCACTCCAGTATTCTTGCCTGGTATATATCATGGACAGAGGAGCCTGGGGGGCTATAGTCCATGAGGTCACAAAAATTGGATACAGCTTAGAGACTAAACCATCACAGACTATCTCCAATGCAATATTGACTTTACTTTTATATTAAATTTTAAAAATCTTGTGCTTCTTAGAGTTAATATTTTGATCAAGGCTATATGTTTGTTAAAACTACAGATAAGTAAAGATGAGGCTTTCGTGTCTTTATCATTTCTCATTAGTAGGTTTGAGTGGATGTAGGAGATTGTTTTTTCTTTTCTTCTTTATAACATCAAGTTTGGGATTTGGGTTAACGTGATAGTTATTAACAGTACTTACATAGTATTACTACATAATGAACTCTCTGCAATATTTCTGCTGGCAGTCTTAGGTGAACATTTACAGAACATACATCTGGAAAGCCATATCAGGTCACTAATTAAATCAGATAGTAGTACTGTATCTTTTAGTATCTTCTGTGTAGCAAGCATGGGCTTCCAGGCAGCACAGTGATAAAAAATCTGCCTGCCAATGCAGGAGACACAAGAGACTCAAGTTCAATCCCTGAGTAGAGAAGATCCCCTGGAGAAAAAAAATGGCAACCTATTCCAGTATTCTTGCCTGGAGAATTCCATGAACAGAAGAGCCTGGCAGGCTACAGTCCATGGGGTCCAAAGTGTCAGACATGATTGAGCATGCATGCATATAGCAGATTCTACAAAGAAACAAATGTTAATAACATACAATTTCATAGTCTATTTAGGCAAACAGAACATAACCTTTCAGGAAAAGGTGACCATGTTACATAACAGGGGTTCCAGTCTCCTCCAAGATTGGATTTGTTCAATTAAGCATTATTTTATCTTCACTGATTCACTTAAAATGTTCTAAATTGCCCCTGGAAATTCTTTGTATTTAATTATAGTCACACATACTTTAACATGTAAAAATTGTATTCAAATATAAGAAGCATGCATATCTCAAGAAAACTGTCCTGCTTTTTTTGCAATTTTAATCTCTTTTAATGACTAAGATAATCCACTTGGCCATAAATCAAAAATTTATGTTTGAAGCTACTTGAACTATAAATCATCTTTCTGTTTTTGATCTGGGTCTATTCCATCTATGACATGGAGTACTTGTGGTCTTATGGTTTTCTTCCTTGTATATATTTTGTGCACATCTCGTTAAAGAATTCAATGTGAGATTAAGCACCATTTTAGTTGGAATCCTTTAAAAAATATCACTTCTTCTTTGGTGTGTATGTGTGTGTCTACATGGATTTTTATGGATACATTTTAAAAGGAATTCTTTAAATGAAAAGTTTAAAAAGACAGTGTTACTGTACCTTCAATAACAAGGCACAGTTGTTTAGAGCCTAAACAAAATTATTAAAGACACCACTATCAGTATTTAAAATCAGAAATTTAAGGGAGGAAAATGGATTGTTGGGTAATGGAAGAAGCTGAAAAGCTACCTAGAGGACAGTGGGGCTCTGCATAGCTTGTAGAGATCCATAGCCCTATAACCAACATTCCCAGCATTGGCGAACTGAAGGACAAATGAGTAGGGGGTATGATGGGAACCCATGGTCTTGAGTTACTACATGAAGGCTGAAGCTAGTGGGCTTTTCTGGAAGGAGATGAAACCTTGAAAGTGTTGATAGCTACCACCAAAGGCAGAAAAGGGATACCTTGAGGTCTCCCTCCCTCCTGTCCTCTACTCTGCTGATGGTGCCTGAAGCCTGGGAAATACAGGTTATAGAGCAGAACTGAGAAAAGCAAGGCAAACATGACACAAGAGGCACAGAGAGCAAGCGAGCCTAGTTGTTTTTAGAAGGAGGGATGGACTTGCTCTGAACTGCCTCTGCTATTGTTCTTGTCAGTCCCTTGCTGTCACTGCTCTCCTCCTGTGGGACAATGAAAGGGAGTCATGAAGCGGTGATGTCAGAGCTTGTATGGGGCTTAAATCAATGGCAATTGCCTCATTGACCCACTAATGCATCCTGCTGATCAAACCAAGTCACATGGAAAGTGGTTCTTTTCCATAGCTTACTTTTGGCAAAATTATGACATTGCCACTTCTCTTTAGTAATAGTCACTGGGAATACTTTTGGACTACAGAGTAGTACAAATGATATCCCTAATGAAGAAATTTATTTATTTATTCTCTTAGTAGTGGTTCTTCTATCCATAGCTTTACTTACATGTGACACACCAAACTATTGAGCTAATAAAAGTGAAAATATAGACTAGTTAAATGATACTGAGAATTAGGAATTTAAAACTTGGAGATCTGTCAAAGGAAAAAGTCAGTGACCCACTATTGTTACACTCCTGCTGCTGCTGCTAAGTCACTTCAGTCCTGTCCGACTCTGGGCGACCCCATAGACAGCAGCCCCCCAGGATCCCCAGTCCCTGGGATTCTCCAGGCAAGAGCACTGGAGTGGGTTTCCATTTCCTTCTCCAATGCATGAAAGTGAAAAGTGAAAGTGAAGTCACTCAGTCGTGTCCGACTCTTCGCAACCCCATGGACTGCCGCCCACCAGGCCCCTCCGTCCATGGTATTCTCCAGGCAAGAGTACTGGAGTGCGGTGCCATTGCCTTCTCCATGGCCTCAAATATTTTCTGCTTGATTTCTTTCTACTCCCTCAAATATAATCGCTGTATCAATTCACAAATAATTATAAAATGTTTTCCAGTATTTTGAAGATATAATTGGCATAAGTGAAAGTGGCTCAGTCGTGTCTGACTCTTTGTAACCCCATGGACTGGAACCCGCCAGGCTCCTCTGTCCTTGGAATTCTCCAGGCAAGAATACTGGAGTGGGTAGCTGTTCCCTTCTCCAGGGTGTCTTCCCAACCCAGGGATTGAATCCATGTCCTCCGTGCATCACAGGTGGATTCTTTGTCATCTGAGCCACCAGGGAAGCCCAAGTTTACTGGAGTGGGTAGCGTATCCCTTCTCTAAGGGATCTCCCTGACCCAGGAATTGAACCGGGGTCTCCTGCATTGCATAATTGACAAAGAATCTGCCTGCAATGCAGGAGACCTGGGTTTAATCCCTGGGTTGGGAAGATCCCCTGGAGGAGGGCATGGCAACCCACTCCAGTATTCTTGCCTGAAGAATCCGCATGGGCAGAGGAACCTGGCAGGCTACAGTCCATGGGGTTGCAGAGTCAGACATGACTGAGTGACTAAGAGCAGCACAGCACATCCTATATGTTTAAGGTGTACAACACAATGATTTGATACATGTAGAATATGAAATGATTACCATGAGTTAACATCCATTACTTCACATAGAAATGACAAATTCTTCACGAATAAATGAAGCCATTGGAGAATGCCCGAAAGTGGAATTTGCCCTTCTTTTTCACCCAAACTTTGTATAGCATAGGGCAGCAGAAACTCAAAGAGAGCTGTAGGATTTCGGGCTTGAATTTCGAGGGACAGAATCTGGAGCTGCCTAAAGGGCTGAGAATTTCTTCCCAGTAAGGAAAGAGTTATGGAGGAAGGAGTACCACTGTAGGGTAAGGGAGTTAGAGAAGGCGAGGTTCTGAAAAAGAACGAGACGGGTACTTTACAGGAACAGATCACCATTAATGAGGCGAGAAGGGGCAGCAGTCAGTTTAGTGAGCCGCTGCACTAACCCAAGAAAAGAGTGAGTATATATAGGCATATATGTGGAAATCTACTGTCTTAAGGGGGCCTGTTCTTCTCCAAGGGTGTTCAGATAAGTTATCTCTTAAACGGCTGGGGCAAGGAATTCTGGAGATCAGGCAGAAGCTGGGACGGGCTGGGAGCTGGGAGTAATCAACTTTAATGTCCAATTTTTTCTTGGGTGAGAGAGTTCTTGTTTTGCATAGAATGGTGGGGAGGACATAGAGGGAAGTTTTAACTCCAGGCTATTTTGAGCCATGTAACTTCCTTCAACCACAATTAAATATAAACCTTCCTCAAACCCTTGATGACTGTCTAAGTATAAGGGAAAAATCCAAGGAACTCAGTGGAAGGCAATATCTTGGAAGTTCAAAAGGTTCAGTAGAGATTTTAGCTGCTTCCCACTATGAGGAAGACAAACATTTGGAGTGTGAGTCATGGCAAGTTAAGTGGCTTGATAAATACCTTAGGTTTTCCACTGAAACCCCATGCTTTCAGGTTAAAAATTGTATCACAGAGATTTTCCCTATAGGTTTTTCCCCTAAGATGTGAACCATCCAGAATGAATCCTGCTCTAAGAATATGTAAAAGCAAGCCTTCATAAGTTCAAGGTGAGTAGTGCGTGTGCATGCATGTGTGCATGTTAATATAGTCAATACCTGATAGAAAACAAAACAAAACAAAACAATAGTTCTTAGAGAATGATTTAGAATCCAGCTTCTCACTGATGTATCATCTACAATGTCTTGAGGGGATCTTCCCAACCCAGGGATAGAACCCAGGTCCCCTGCATTGCAGGTGGATTCTACCAGCTGAGCCACAAGGGAAGTCCAAGAATCCCGGAGTGGGTAGGCTATCCCTTCTCCAGGGGATCTTCCCGACCCAGGAATCAAACCAGGGTCTCCTGCATTGCAGGTGGAATCTTTACCAACTGAGCTATCAGGGAAGCCCTGAATATAACCAACATCACTAAATATGCACAATAAAATTATGACACTAGATCAAGAGGAAAATCTGTCAACAGAAATAGCCCAACAGACTCAGAGATGGATACGATGTTGAAATGATTAGAAAACACCTTTAAAACTACTTCTTTCAAAGTGTTCAAGGACTGAAAGTAGAAGATGGTTATGTTGAGTGAACATGAAGAGAATCTTGGCAGAGAAATGCAGAATATAAAACAGAACATAATGCAAATGCTAGAGCTGAAAATTAAAATATCTGAAATAAATATTTCACAGGATGGGATAAACAGTAAGTTAGAGATGGCAGAAAAAATAGTCAGCTGAATTCGAAGACAGATCAATAGAAATTATCCCATGCAAAGAACAAAGAAAAAAAATATTAAAGACAAGGAACAGATATTCAGACATACGTGGAATAATGTTAGGTTGTCTAACATACATATATTGGGAACCCTAGCTAAAAAGAAAGAAAATGAGAAAGAATCTACATTAAAAATAAGTCTGAAATTTCCCAAATTTAGTGAAAAACAGAAATATCAGGTTTAAAAATCTCAAAGAATCCTGAGTAGGGTTAATACACATAAAACCTTAAGTTTACATATCATAATCAAGCTGATATAAAAAAATAATGAAAAAATCTTGAATGCAGCCATAAGTGCATATGCACGTGGTGAAATATTATATACAGGGGAACAATGATTCAAAGATGACTGATTTCTCATTAAAAATACTGGAGACCAGAACAAACCATTTAAAGGACTGAAAGAAAATTCTCTCAGAATTCTATCTCCAGAAGGAATATATTTCAAAGAGAAAGGCAAGACAAAGACTTTTCAAATAAGTAAAAGCTAATAATTTGCTAATAATTTGGGAAGGATTGGGGTCAGGAGGAGAAGGGGACGGCAGAGGATGAGGTGGCTGGATGGCATCACTGACTCGATGAATGTGAGCCTGAGTGAACTCCGGGAGTTGGTGATGGACAGGGAGGCCTGGCGTGCTGCAATTCATGGGGTCGCAAAGAGTTGGACACGACTGAGCGACTGAACTGAACTGAACTGAATAATTTGCCACCAGCGGACTTACACTACAAAGAAGTGCTGAAGGATTTTCTTCAAGGTGAGGGGAAATAATGATTGGGGAACTTAGCTCTTCAGGAAGGACTGAAGAGCAGAAAGAAAGACAAATAAATGGATACATGTAAAGGAATATCTTTTTTTCTCTTAACTTTTTAAAAGGACCACTGCCTTTTAATGAGATATTATATGGAAGACTGTATTATAGGTTTTAAACTGTGTGTAAAATTGAAATGTGTTAATAATAGCCCAGAATATGGGGGTAGACAGGATCATGCTCTAATTGTTGTTCAGTCACTCAGTTGTGTCCGACCCTTTGCTACCCCATGGCCTGCAGCATGCCAGGCCTCCCTGCTGTTACTAGGCTCTAGCGTTTTACATCAAGTGAAAAAAGTATTAACTCTAAATAGATGGTGATAATAGCACCCCACTCCAGTACTCTTGCCTGGAAAATCCGATGGACAGAGGAGCCTGGTAGGCTGCAGTCCATGGGGTCGCTGAGGGTCGGACATGACTGAGCGACTTCATTTTCACTTTTCACTTCCATGCATTGGAGGAGGAAATGGCAACCCACTCCAGTGTTCTTGCCTGGAGAATCCCAGGGATGGGGGAGCCTGGTAGGCTGGCGTCTATAGGGTCACACAGAGTAGGACACGACTGAAGTGACTTAGCAGCAGCAGCAGCAGATGGTGATAAATTAAAGATGCATATGATAATTATATATAAATTACGGCTATAAAAACAGCACAGATGTGTAGCTAAAAACCAAGAAAATTTAAGATGGAATCTAATTAATATTAACTAACCCAAAAGGGGCAAAGAAAGAGATCATGCTTTTCATTCTATGTAAAATTTTAATAAAAACATAAGAAAAAATACAAACAAAATAAAAATAGATCTGGTGGATCTGAATATCACAAGCGGGATTCAGGAATTTATATTTGATAACACCCCCTCCCCACTAGTTACATGGCTCATCCATGTTTGAAACTACTGATGTAGATAGACCTTACCACCTTTCCCCTGGTTTTGAAGCACAAAACCTCTCCCAAGGTCCTTAACTCCTTCCTACAGACACATCACTCAATCGTAAGAGCAGCAGGAACCTCAGACTTGTCAGCTGGAAGAAGCAGGCTATGGCCTAATGGTCTGCGAGAACGATGTTATCAAAATGACAGCAGTTATGAAAGCCTTGGTGAGTTTAACAGCTTGCTCTTTCCTCTTTGATTCTTACATACCTCTTTCTAACTCTCATCTTCCCTCAATTTGTCTGTCTTTTTTGATGGAGAGAGAATTATCATAATCTGACACTTCCATTTTTGCAGGAAAGAGACCTGCAGGGGAACATCAATGTTTTCTGTCGACTCACACATTTATGGCCTGAGCAAGTATGGCATTGAGGTTTCAGGGATACAAGTCTGTAGCACTTATTGTGTTTGTATGAAGTTAAAACTGTGTGGGAGATGGACAGTCTGTCAGAAATGCTGGTCCTGTGGGGCCAGCAGTGCGTCATAAGGTGAGTCCTGATGGATGGGCTATAGATCTGTGTCTTATGCCTCTAGATGTCACTTTCCATCACACTGAGGCAGAAAAGGAAACTCTTCAGAAAATATTCTGATTTGAAATCAGAAAATTAATTTCCAGTACTAATGTGTATGTGCTGAGTGTGGAGATTACATGTACAAATCTCAACCGGGATTTTTTAAAAGGTGGAATTTTTGGATCATAAATTCCTATTTAATGTAATACAAAGCAAATTGTATAATCATTTTTGAAAATGCTCATTTACTTCCAATAGCCTTCTAGGATAGCAGATAAGGTTCCATATGCCTAGGTATGTAGTCCCATAGGAATCCTCTAGTTTCTTAATATCCTGATTTAGGGTTATGTCCAGTGTTCTTGCCTGGAGAATCCCAGGGACGGGAGAGCCTGGTGGGCTGCCATCTATGGGGTCACACAGAGCTGGACATGACTGAAGCAACTTAGCAGCAGCAGCAGCAGCTACTCAATTTAATTCTTTACCTGACTTTTTGAGTTGGGATTTTTTTCCATCAGTTCAGTTCAGTTCAGTCATTCAGTTGTGTCTAATTCTTTGTGATGCAATGGACTGCAGCATGCCAGGCTTTCCTGTCCATCACCAACTCCTGGAGCTTGCTCAAACTCATGTCCACGATTCAGTGATGTCATCCAACCATCTCATTCTCTGTCATCTCCTTTTTCCTATCACTCCATATTTATTGAGTAGCAGTGTTTAGGACTCTGTGCTAGACTGTGGAAATACTGTCTCTATCCTCACAACTCTCAATCCAATGAGAGATGCCCACAATTAAAGACAATTATGAGACGCTGTGCTCAATGCCACAATAGCGAAGTAAGGACGTGCTCTTTCCTACAAGCACATAGGAAAGAGCATGTAGTTCAGACTTGGGATGTCAGAGGACACTTCTTGAGAGATGTCATCTCTAAGGTGAGACTTAAAGAATGATTAGGTTTAGGGGAGTAATGGGGAAAGAGGAGGAGAACAGAAGACTGTTCCCGGAAGGAGAATCAGTTCAGGGAAAACCTTAGAGGTAGAGAGAGCAAGGAAAATTTAGTTAACTTCCCCACAAAACTCAGGCTATCTGAAAGAAGAGGTGAAGTAAAATAAGGTTAATTAGTGAGAGAAAGAGGCTTTTGAAGAAAGTAGATGAAGTAGAAGAAAGTAGAAGAAAGATAATTAACTTATATTTAGGAACTTGTTGTAATGACTGGGAGTAATTATACCTGTGGCGGATTCATTTTGATATTTGGCAAAACTAATACAGTTATGTAAAGTTTAAAAATAAAATAAAATTAAAAAAAAAATAAAGGGAAATTAACAAATCGGCTTGGTCCAATTTGTATTGTGGAAAGATCACTCTGGCCACAGTGTAGAGAATGGGCTAGAGGGTAAGTCTGGAAGGATCAGGATCAGAAAAATTAGTGTGGTTATTGCTAGGTAATCCATATGAGGGGTAATGGCGACTTGAACTAAGGTGGTGACAGTGTGATAGAGAGAAGAGTACAGACTCTTGACAGTTCAAGTGGTAGAATTGCAGGCATTGAAATATAAGAGAAGGGTCCTTGGAATCTAAACTGAATTATAAATGATGTGGATATCAATAAGAGTTCATGGAAGTGGCTTCAAGAGAACTGAGGTCACTGTGAAGTAAAACGATGTTAAGGGACAGTGACAGCACTGGAAGAGTGACCATCTGTACACAGGGTGGGACTTTAAAATTAAGATTTCAGAGGTGGAGAACTGTCAGGTAATGATAAAGACCAGGATGTGGCACTGGGAGCCAGTGACTGAAGGTGAGGGATGTGAAGCTCACTGGAGAGAAAGCCAAGGAGGCAGTAGGCATACCTCCTACTGGATGAGATTCCCATATTAATAAATAAATGAAAATTAAGGCTGAGATGAAAATCGTGAGTCAGACACTAAAGGTTTCAGTGAATGAGAGGGAGTTACCAGGAAGTCAGGAGGTGACAGAGGGAAGGAGTAGAGGCTAGTATACAACACAGTAAGTGAATCAGCTTGTATTTCCCAGGAGAAAAAAGTAGAGATTTTCCTTTAGTAACATTCTTTCCTATCATGCCAGATCTCCCAGACGGAAGCTGATGAGCACAGTAGCTGCTCTTACTTCTTAGTTACGTCTCAACGACTCAAACCCTTCAACCCCAGCTAGCCTCTACTCACTCACCACTCACTCACTGGGTCTCACCTCTTTGAGTCCCAGTTCTCCTGGTGTCTTACTCCAATGCTTCCCCTATTCTAATATTTACAACTCCTTGGAAATGTGTGCAAGTGTATGTCTTGCCTGTGTGTGTGTTATGCAGAAATGATGGTCATTCTACCCATACAGTCTTTGTGTTTCATTTTTGGCTCATAGAAACGATGATCCTTTGGGTCCAAAAGAGGAAAAAAAAATGAGTCATTGTCTGAGAGGTCAGCTAAGTGTACAAAACCAAGAGTAACACAGGGAGGCTACAGACAAAGACAGAGACATGAGCTCTAAAGATTGAGTCCAAGAGAAGGCAGAGAGTCATGAAGAGCATCGCTGAGAGGAGAGCAAGTCAATCTCTACCTTGTTCGAGATCAGCTGCTGATTTTGAGATTCTGGATTCTCAGGACTTCACTGGAGCCAGAATGAAGTCATGTCTGCAAGAATCACTCTTTCTGTGAATGGAGGGCATGGGAAAAATGAAGGTGGGATGGGAGGGAAAAATAGTTTTTATAGAAACAACCCTCATGAGGGCCTCTTATTCCAACAATAACTGCCATAAAATGGGGAAGGCAGAGCCATTTACAAATGTCCAGACTGTGAGATCACTGAAAGCAAAAAGTGTCTTATTATCTTTTCTTTGCCTTTAGGAGTTCCTACAATTTTATTATAATATTTGGAGGTGTGAATTCATTTATCATTTACTGCTTGAGATTCGTTGAGTTTTGAATCTAAATATTGATGTCCTTTATCAGTTCTATAGAATCTTTAGCCATCATCTCTTCAAATATCTCTGGTATCCTATCTGGAATTTAAGTAGCTGCATAGTCCTTTTATTCTTACATGCTAGTTACTCTTGATTTCACTTTTTGGATAATTTCTTTTCTCTACAGACTCAATCATTCTCTCTTCAGCTGTGCAAATCTGCTGTATAATCCTTTCACTGGGTTTCCTAACTCTGATGTTTGTCTTTTCCACTTATTAAAGTTTTATTTTTTAAAAAATTAAAACCAGGACTACTCAATTAAAATCTCCACTCCAGCTTTCTTCAGACAACAAAAATGGTGATGATTTGGACTGAAGCTCAGGCGAAAGCTTACTAATGGTTACAAATCCTCAGAGGAGGCATCAGTTTCTAGACAGAAAAGTTTATTTGTTATCCTCTTCTAAAGAGAGGATTTATTTCTCATTCACCTTTACTCTGAGGGTTTTGTGTGCTGAAGTCCAAGCTATTTTCAGGCTTTAGTCTCTACCTCCTGCCTGCTTACACCCCAGTCCTGTCATGGGGTTGTCAGAAACCACTGATAACAAAGCTAGTTTTGTCACTTACCTCTCAGAGTTCTTGCTTTTTCAGATTTGGACTCTCTATTGCTCCATTTGCACCATATCTGCTAGGCATTTTAAAAGATTTTTTGCTGTTATATCTAGTATTTCTGTTGTTTCAGTAGGACGACCATTCAGGGCATCTAACTTGAAAGTCTTTGAGGTCACTGTTGAGAAGGAAGAAGTCAACTTTTGAGAGCAAAAAGACAGGAGGACCTTCTCAGACTCAAAGCTAAAAGCTCCTGGGAGTCATAGAAGTGAGGAGTGTTACACAGGCTTCTGAAGTCACTCAGGATGAGGGAGGAATCTAGTCTTTGATAAGTGTGGAGGTATGTTCAGGGACTAAGACAATGGTGGGAAGAAAAGGCTGGCCTCACTATGTTGAAATTCAACTATACTCCAATATAAAAATATAAGAAAAGGCTGGCTTAGGTTAAGGAAACATGAAATGTGCCTTGCAGAAGACTGCCTTTTATATTACTATGGAGAAAAAAATTGCTTCTCATCAGCAAGCGATTGAGAGACCTGATCTAGATAGAGATCTAAATTGAGTGCATTTTGTATAATTAAGTAAAATATGCTTCTTTTATTAAACATGAGAAAATATGATAATCATAATGAACATGAAAGCAAATTATACATTTGAATCTATGAATTTAATGTTTATTCCTTTTATTCCTTGGAAAGGAAAAGAGTTATAAAAGCAGAAGAAACTGGAGCAAAAATTAAACTAATCATGGGAGGTAAAGTAAAATGGCAGTACTGCTTCATCTTTGTGGGAAAAAGGAGAGAGATAAAGGCAGTGGTTCAGGTTATAAAGGAGAAAATAGGAAATGTGAATGATAAAAATAGAAGATGCATGGTGAGTGGACACACGAAAAGATGCTCAACATCACTGATCATCAGGGAAATGCAGATCCAAACCACAGTGATATATCATCTCACACCTGTCAGAGTGGCTATTATCAAGAAGACAACAAACAGGTGTTGGCAAGAATATGGAGAAAAGGGAACCCTCATGCACTGTTAGTAGGAATGTAAGTTGGTGAAGAAGCTGAAGTTGAACAGTTCTATGAAGACCTACAAGACCTTCTAGAATTAACACCCAAAAAAGATGTCCTTTTCATTATAGGGGACTGAAATGCAAAAGTAGGAAGTCAAGAAATACCTGGAGTAACAGGAAAATTTGGCCTTGGAGTACAGAATGAAGCACGGCAAAGACTAATAGAGTTCTACCAAGAGAACACACTGGTCATAGCAAACACCCTCTTCCAACAACACAAGAGAAGACTCTACACATGGACATCATCAGATGATCAACACCAAAATCAGAATGAGTATATTCTTTGCAGCCAAAGATGGAGAAGCTCTATATAGTCAGCAAAAACAAGACCGGGAGCTGACTGTGACTCAGATCATAAACTTCTTATTGCCAAATTCAGACTGAAATTGAAGAAAGTGGAGAAAACCACTAGACCATTCAGGTATGACCTAAATCAAATCCCTTAGACTATACAGTGGAAGTGAGAAATAGATTTAAAGGACTAGATCTGATAGACAGACTGCCTGATGAACTATGGATGGAGGTTCGTGACATTGTACAGGAGACAGGAATCAAGACCATTCCCAAGAAAAAGAAATGCAAAAGGCAAAGTGGCTGTCTGAGGAGGCCTTACAAATAGCTTTGAAAAGAAGGGAAGTGAAAAGCAAAGGAGAAAAGGAAAGATATACCCATTTGAATGCAGAGTTCCAAAGAATAGCAAGGAGAGATAAGAAAGCCTTCCTCAGCGATCAATGCAAAGTAATAGAGGAAAACAGTAGAATGGGAAAGGCTAGAGATCTCATCAAGAAAATTAGAAATACCAAGGGAATATTTCATGCAAATATGGGCACAATAAAGGACAGAAATGGTAGGAACCTAACAGAAGCAGAAGATATTAAGAAGAGATGGCAAGAATACACAGAAGAACTGTACAAAAAAGATCTTCATAACCCAGGGAAGCACGATGATGTGATCACTCACCTAGAGCCAGACATCCTGGAATGTGAAGTCAAGTGGGCCTTAGGAAGCATCTCTATGAACAAAGCTAGTGGAAGTGATGGAATACCAGTTGAGCTATTTCAAATCCTGAAAGATGACGCTGTGAAAGTGCTGCACTCAATATGCCAGCAAATTTGGAAAACTCAGCAGTGGCCACAAGACTAGAAAAGGGCAGTTTTCATTCCAATCCCAAAGAAAGGCAATGCCAAAGAATGCTCAAACTACCACACAATTGCACTCATCTCACACACTAGTAAAGTAATGCTCAAAATTCTCCAAGCCAGACTTCAGAAATACGTGAACCATGAACTTTTAGATGTTTAAGCTTGTTTTAGAAAAGGCAGAAGAACCAGAGATGAAATTGCCAACATCCTCTGGATCATTGAAAAAGCAAGAGAGTTCCAGAAAAACATCTATTTCTGCTCTATTGACTATGCCGAAGGCTTTGACTATATAAGTCACAATAAACTGGAAAATTCTGAAAGAGATGGGAATACCAGACCACCTGACCTGCCTCTTGAGAAACCTGTATGCAGTTCAGGAAGCAACAGTTAGAACTGGACAAGGAACAATAGACTGGTTCCAAATAGGAAAAGGAATACGTCAAGGTTGTATATTGTCACCCTGCTTATTTAACTTACATGCAGAGTACATTATGAGAAAAGCTGGGCTGGAAGAAGCACAAGCTGGAGTCAAGAATGCCGGGATAAATATCAATAACCTCAGATATGCAAATGACACCACCCTTATGGCAGAAAGTGAAGAAGAACTAGAGCCTCTTGATGAAAGTGAAAGAGGAGAGTGAAAAAGTTGGCTTAAAGCTCAACATTCAGAAAACTAAGATCATGGCATTTGGTCCCATCACTTCATGGCAAATAGATGGGGAAACAGTGGCAGACTTAATTTTTTGGGGCTCCAGAATCACTACAGATGGTGACTGCAGCCATGAAATTAAAAGACACTTGCTCCTTGGAAGGAAAGTTATGACCAACCTAGACAGCATATTAAAAAGCAGAGACATTACTTTGCCAACAAAGGTCCATGTAGTCAAGGCTATGGTTTTTCCACTGGTCATGTATGAATGTGAGAGTTGGACTATAAAGAAGACTGAGCATTGAAGAATTGATGCTTTTGAACTGTGGTATTGGAGAAGACTCTTGAGAGTCCCTTGTACTTCAAGGAGATCCAACCAGTCCATCCTAAAGGAGATCAGTCCTGGGTGTTCATTGGAGGGACTGATGTTGAGGCTGAGACTCCAATACTTTGGCCACCTCATACAAAGAGCTGACTCATTTGAAAAGACCCTGATGCTGGGAAAGATTGAGGGCAGGAGGAGAAGGGGACGATGGAGGAAGAGATGGTTGGATGGCATCACCTACTCAATGAACATGGGTTTGGGTGAACTCTGGGAGTTAGTGATGGACGGGGAGGCCTGGCGTGCTGTGGTTCATGGGGTCACAAAGAGTCGGACACAACTGAGCAACTGAACTGAACTGAAGTTGGTATAATCACTACGGAAAACAATAGAGATGCACCTCAAAAAATTAAAAATAGAACTGCCATTTCCACAAAAGATATATGTACCCTTATGCTCACTGCAACATTATTTATAACAGCTCAGATATGGAAGCAACCTATGTAGCCATTGGTAGATGAACTGCAATGTGGGAGACGCAGGAAACACAGATTCGATTCCTTAGTCAAGAAAATCCCCTGGTAGAGGGCATGGCAACCCACTCCAGTATTCTTGCCTGAAGAATCCCATAAACAGACGAGCCTGGAAGTCTACAGTCCGCAGAGTTGCCTAGAGTTGGACACGACAAGCGACTGAGCATGCACGCACTAAGTAACTGTACACACAGTGGAATATTACTCAGCCATTAGAAAAACACTAAATCTTACCATTTGTGACAACATAGATGGATCTAAGAGGTATTATACTGAGTAAAATAAATCAGACAGAGAAAGACAAATAGTGTATGATATCACTTATATGTGGAATCTAAAGAACAAACAAATCAAAAGGAAAACAAGACTCATGGATACAAGAATAAAAGGATGGTTGTCAGAGGGGAGGTGGCTGGGAAGGGGCAAAATAGAGGAAGAGCAGAGGTATAAACCTCCAGTTATAAAAATAATTAAGTCATGGAGATGGAATATACAGCAGAAGGAATATGGTCAATGATATTATAAGTTTGTATCAGGGCAAGTTATTAGTAGACTTACCATGGTGATCATTTCATAATGAATTCAAATGTCAAGTTACTGTGTAGCACACCTGAAACTAACATAATATTGTAAGTCAACTATATTTCAATAAAACAAAAATATATAGAAATAACAGGTAATATCAAGGAGCAAAAATAAAAGGATAAATGTCAGCTAGTACATCAAGAAAGGAGACTAGGAAAAACACATGAAATAATGACGCTTGAAAAACTGAGAAACTGCCTGAAGAAAAAAACTAGTAGACCAAAGAAACATATAGAGATGAGGAACAGGAAATTAAAAAATGAAAAGAATTTAGAGGATAGGTAAAAAATGGAAATCCTGAGGAAGGAAAGCAAGTATAATCAGGAAGTGTGTGTGTCTGTGGCTTTTAAATTAATTGTGACAATGTTTATGCATGTCTCCAAACAACATGATTCCCAGAATTTGGGAGAACTTACTGATTATCCATCCACAGGAAATTTAAATGATTTTTTCTTAGTAGTAGTCTGGAACAAAATGGAAAGGAGGTGAGCAGTAATCTTCCCGTGGTCGTGAAACAAACTTTCATAAATAATATTTGCTTAGAATTTTTTAGTTTTTATAGGATTTGACTTCCTTCTTAAATATTTTAAACTGAATTTTTAAAAATAATCTTTTAAATAATATATGGAAAAAATTCCTTACTCTTTCATAGATCCGCAAACAGGTGTTGAGGACCCACTGTGTTTAGATCTCTAAATAGGCAGAACCCAGTCCAACTGTGACACACAATTACATATCAGACAAAAATATTTCATCCATTTATTTGAGAACAAATAAATGGGTAAAACAGTTATAATCTGATTCTTGCATTCATATAATGTACTTAAGCATAATTTGAAATATATTCTAGGTGTGCAAATATACAAAAACATAATTACTTAGACGATTTCCCTGAAGACATTTGCTAGTTTTGAAGGGCTTAAGGTTTACTTCATTAAAAATATATGAGAATGAATAACATGGATGGACCTAGAGACTTCCATACTAAGTGAAGGAAGCCAGACAAAGACAAATACCATATGATATCACTTATTTGTGGAATCTAAATAATAATAATAATACAAATGAACTTATTTATAAAACAGAAATAGACTCAGAGACATAGAAAACAAGTTTACGGTTACCAAAGTGGGAAAGGTGGGATGAGGGATAAATTAGGAGTTTGGCTTTAACAGATACACACTATTATATACAAAATAAGTAAACAACAATGACATTCTATACAGCCCAGGGAATTACATTCAATATCTTATAGTAACCTATAATGGAAACAAGTGTGTGTGTGTGTGTGTGTGTGTGTGTGACTGAATCATTTTGCTGTACACTTGAAGCTAACACAACATTGTAAATCAACTATACCTCAATTTAAAACCTGTAGAAGGATGGTCCCTTCAAAAGGGACTTAGATTTATGATGGCCACATTTCACAAGTCTAATTCCCTCTATGAAGATTGCTATTAAAATGACCAGTGGATTATTTAACCAGAAAAGAAAGAAACTCTTCACTAGTGCAGTTAAATACAGAACAGTGATAATCACTCTCTGCTGCTGCTGCTGCTAAGTCACTTCAGTCGTGTCCGACCCTGTGCGACCCCATAGATGGCAGCCCACCAGGCTCCCCCATCCTTGGGATTCTCTAGGCCAGAACACTGGAGTGGGTTGCCATTTCCTTCTCCAATGCATGAAAGGGAAAAGGGAAAGTGAAGTCGCTCAGTCATGTCCGACTCTTAGCGACCTCATGGACTGTAGTCTACCAGGCTCCTCCGTTCATGGGATTTTCCAGGCAAGAGTACTAGAGTGGGATGCCATTGCCTTCTCCAATCACTCTCTGCTGCTGCTGCTGCTGCTGCTAAGTCGCTTCAGTTGTGTCCGACTCTGTGTGACCCCATAGACGGCAGCCCACCAGGCTTCCCCGTCCCTGGGATTCTCCAGACAAGAACACTGGAGTGGGTTGCCATTTCCTTCTCCAATGCATGAAAGGGAAAGTGAAGTCGCTCAGTCATGTCTGACTCTAGCGACCCCATGGACTGCAGCCTACCAGGCTCTTCCGTCCATGGGATTTTTTAGGCAAAAGTACTGGAGTGGGGTGCCATTGCATTCTCCGAATCACTCTCTAGAAACTGAAATTTCTACTCAATGTAGAGCAAGTGGAAGAAGAAGGAAGGGTAAACTTCAAGGGCCATCTTACAGTAAAGAGTACCTGGGCATGAGTGGGTATCTCGAAGAAATCCTTGATGCTCACCATCTGGAGAGCCTGAGGCATTACTTGGCGCTAAAGTCACAGTGAATATCACGCATCCTCCAGATTTAATGTGTCTTAGTTTATCCTGGACAGAACTTCCCATTGCCAATCAAAACAGAAAATAACACCTTTAAAGAAAAAGTCTGCACCTCTTAACTTCCTCCAGTCTGTTGAATCTCTTAACTGGTTGAGTAAATGCACAGTCTAGATTTATCCCTCTCTTCTTCCTCCAGTCCCAAAAGATTCAGAGACCCATATTGACATGGCATCTGGTCCCATCACCTCATGGGAAATAGATGAAGAAACAGTGGAAACAGTGGCAGATTTATTTTGGGGGCTCCAAAACCACTGCAGATGGTGATTGCAGCCATGAAATTAAAAGACACTTACTCCTTGGAAGGAAAGTTATGATCAACCTAGAGAGAATATTCAAAAGCAGAGACATTACTTTGCCAACAAAAGTCTATCTAGTCAAGGCTATGGTTTTTCCACTGGTTATGTATGGATGTGAGAGTTGGACTGTGAAGAGAGCTGAGCACCGAAGAATTGATGCTTTTGAACTGTGGTGTTGGAGAAGACTCTTGAGAGTCCCTTGGAGATCAGTCCTGGGTGTTCTTGGAAGGACTGATGCTGAAGCTGAAACTCCAATACTTTGGTCACCTGATGTGAAGAGTTGACTCATTGGAAAAGACTCTGATTCTGGTAGGGATTGGGGGCAGGAGGAGAAGGGGACAACAGAGGATGAGATGGCTGGATGGCATCGCCAACTTGATGGACATGAGTTTGAGTGAATTCCGGAAGTTGGTGATGGACAGGGAGGCCTGGTGTGCTGCAGTTCATGGGGTCACAAAGAGTCGGACAGGACTGAGCAACTGAACTGATAGCCCATTTCAAGCATAGACCGTCCTTTAAAAGATGGAGTAAACAAGCACAAAAATGATAATTACCTACTTATAAAAATACATTCCATTTATAAAAGAGTATTGAAAAAATATTTTCAATCAACTGTAGGAAATTTTAGAAAATTTTTTTCCTGTTTTCTAAAAATAAATATGTACTACAATGGTTACAATTAGAAATAATATACAGAATATTTCCAGTGCAGCAACCGAATGATGCCCATTCAAGGTCATATACAACATTCATCTTTATTAATTGGCTCCTTCCTTGTTCTAAAACATATGTCAGCACTTGGAATCAAAGGTGTGGGCTTCAGTTTGGACTCTAAATTCTGTCATCTAAGTGTGCTCCAAAATGTTGTTTAGCACCTCCATCTGTAAAAATGAAGAAAAGTATTTTAAGATATTTTGTGCTTAGAGTAGTTAATATGAAAATTAATGGATTGAACATATTAAAAATGCCTAATCTGTGAGAAATTCTAAATATAGTTTAGTTTCCCATCCTCTCTTTTCTCTTTGTTCTTTCCATTACCCCTTTTCCAAGTACTGGTTCATTTTTCTCCTCTACTTCATAGCTACATTTCTTTAATGTACATTTTTCCTTTGACATTCTGCATTTTCTAACACCCATTCCATTCTGTACTTCATATCTTGTGAACCCAGGTCTCCTGCATTGCAGGCGGATTCTTTACCAGCTGAGCCACTACGGAAGCCCCTGCTATCTTACTGAAGCCCTGTCATTCACTAAGTTAACCTCTGCCCATATCCACTTATATTCTTTATTTCTCTTTTTATCTTCTCTTGTCTTTCACATCAAAAGGTAAATTTTTTCCTTCTCGAACTCTTTCTTGGCATCAAAGTTGCTATCCTGGACCTAACCTCCAACTTCAGTTCACATAAAATTCAGTAACCAGTAGTATACCCGGGAAATGGCAAAGGACTATGGGAGAAACATAGTTGATAGTAAATGTTTTGGTCTGAAATGTACAGTGTAGTGGTTAAGTGCATGGGATCTAGAGCCAAGACTTGGTTAAAAATCTAGCTTTATTACTTCCTTGAAATGTGAGCTTGGTCAAGTTGTTTCACTTGCTTGACCTTAGTTTGCTTAAATTTTCTTGAAACTCCGAAGTTTAAAAGGAGATAATGAATATAATGCAATCAGCACAGTGCCTTGTACATAATAGCAGCTAATGTCTATGGAGCACTCAGTAAGTATTAATTCAGATTAATTTGAGGGTCTTCCAAATGAATGATGAGAATTAAATAAAGAAGAATGATGAGAATTAAATAAAGCACAGATGAGTGACATTACTGAACATTAATTACTTTTGTGTTCATCTTTTAATCTCATAGTTTTCCAGAACAATTCCCTTCTACTATTCAGAAAATTGTAAAGTTCCTAATGAAAGTTGAACTTTCATGATTAAGATTCAGAAACAGTAGTACATTTTCAAATATTTATGAACTGAAAAAAAAAAAAAAACAGTTCTATCACAGAATGGTCGCTTACCTATATGTATACTCACTTCAATTCTGCAGACAGGTCTAAAACCTCTAGAATGACTCTTACAACAATGAATTTTGCTGGAAGAGGCAGGTGAAGTTTTGAATACAAGAATGTTTTCTTGTTTCCAGCATTTTGAACATTTATACTTTATAATTCAACTGTTATCAATAAGTGAAAATTATTTGGCAAGTATTAATTAAACTCTTGATCTTCAATATGTCTACAGGTAAGGCAGATCTTTCTGTCTTTTCTGTCATTTTCATTAGGAGGCTAAGGCTTTAAGTTTTAATACTTGGCAGTCGTTCGTCTGTCAAAATTCATTTAAACTCATCCATAAATATGTCATTTACATGTTGATTAACTGTCACAATTTCCTCTAAAACAATATCAGGTTGGAACAGCACATAAATCACAACTGAACAGATTCCTATTAATTCCAAAGCCTCATGTGAAATAATTGATTTTCTGAAGAAAATTTGTAACCAATGTGCAAATTACACATTTTGTATATACATGCGATCTATAGTTGATGTTTTAATTATGCATTTGTTTATATATAAAACCTGGATTTCCAAATCAAGGACTATAAATACAAAAAAGATCTAGCCAGCCTAAAATGCAAACCTCCTGATTGAATTCAACAGTTTGGCAGCGGGAAGCCATAAATGGCAATCCGGAGCAGTGCATTTTCCCCTGAAAGGCAGGCGAGGGCGCTCTTCCCCACAGTATTTTGGTTTAATCCTCCAGGAGCAAATCATGTGTGAGAAGCCTGCCAAATCAGAGGAAACGCCCCAAACGTTTAAGCAGCATCTTGGTGGAGTCCTGTTCGGAGACCTTGAAAAACTGAATTAGACCTGTCACAGCTGGGGGCGGGAGGACCTTTCTCAGTTTTGGTGAGGTTTTCAGAGACTCCAAATGGCTTTGGAGGAATACTGAAGTTACAGTGTCCACTAAGATATAAAAAAGGAGGATTTTCAACCCATTTAGTGCATCCTAGTGAATTCCCCGCCAGCAATCTTAAATGTGCTGAGCCAAACTTTACTAACTGGATGAGTGCCTTCTAACCTGATTTCCCTGGGTAATGAAGGCAGCATTTACTCCTGAGGAGGGTTCTAGAGAGCTTCCCTGTCGGCCTGCCAATGCAGGAGACACAGGTTCCATCTGTGGGTAGGGAAGATCCCCTGGAGGAGGAAATGGCAACCCATTCCAGTATTCTTGCCTGGGAAGGCCCATGGACAGAGGTGCTTGGAGGGCTACAGTCCATGGGCTCCCAAAACAGTCGGACAGGACCTAGCGACTAAACAACAACAACAACAGGGTTCTAGAAGACGGAGGATTTCACAACTCTGAAAATGCAGCAGACTTTAACTTCTGAATGCCTTCCTTCACATATCCTTTAAGCCTTTGAAATACAAAATAAAAATTCACAGTCTTAAGAGGGTTGAAGTTTTAAAGAATGGTTCTAACGGTTTTGGGAACTCAAGAGTTAGAATTCTCCAGCATTATTATTTTTATCCTCCTTTAAATTTCACTATGATTGTCATGAGCTTCATTTCTTTACTTAAAGCATTATTGACAGCATGGAAACACTTCAGTTAACAGTGAGAGGGAGATTCCTGCATCCCCAGCCTTAAGACTGAGCGACTATACCAATAACATTTAGGTCTATTTTTAATTGAATTGTAATCTTTAGTCCTGTTCTTCTGAAGGAGTTTTATGTGTTCTACATTATAGAGGCTTTGAGGTGCTCATCGTTTTATCCCAGTTACTGTTATTCATGCCCAAAGAGCACTGTGCTCTTGCTTTTAGCAAATCAATGGGCATTTCTTAGTTTCAAGTTTTCATCCCTGAAAATAAAAACAGGGTTGACATAGAATTGTGATAGGATGATAAATAGTTCACCTTCAATTTGTTCTCAAAAATAAATGAAAGAAGAACATCATCTATAAACATAGGTTATCATGTTGAAATGATGACATCTTTCAATAGGTTTCTAACATTCAGAAAATAATTTGAAGGGGTATGTATGTTCTCAAAGAAAAATAAGGAAAATGGAATGAAATGGCATTTTATTGGCAAATTAACATCTAGCTAGTCTTCAACTAAAACCTTTATCTAGGGAGACAGTTTGTGCCCTAGAGGAAAAAGTAGGAAAGTGAGGACCCCCTGGGTCTGGGGGTCTGTCACTAATTAGCTGTTTCACTGTGATATTTATTTCCAACTCTGAGTCTTAGGCTATGGAGTTGTGAAATGTTCAGGATGTAAAAGTTATCTGAGGAGTATTCACACTTATATGGTGTTTATTAGAAAAAATAAAAGCATATGTTATATATATATATATATATATATATATATGATATGTATACATCTATACATATAGCTATAAAGAAACTCATGTCTATGTGATAGATACAGATCTAGGTAGCTACAGATACATACTCCTGGCCAGTAAGGCATTATGATGAAACACATAGAATCAGTAAAGGAAAAAAGGGTAAGAGAGGAAGGAGAAAAACAGTTTGTGGGTAATATTGCTCTTCTATTTTTTTTCTGGCAAAGTTAATTCCAAGTTTCTTGAGTTAAAAAGAAAGAAAATTACGTAAAAACATATTTCTCTCCCATGAAAATATGTTTTGTTCATTTCCAAACTGAATGGATTTCTTTGACTTAATTACTTAGGTCAAAATACCAAGGATATTTTTTTCCAGAAACTAATACATACGTTTTACAAAGCACTTTCCCCAAACATCTTTTCAAGTTTGAAATGCAGCAGTTTGCCTGCAGTCCTACAGCTTTGCACAGCCCCTAATAACTGACCCATTTAGTTACTGAGTCCAAGGATATGTCTTACAGCTCCTTCCCTCCCTTCCTCTGCCATCTCCCTGCCCCGGCCCCCATGCTCCTCCCCCTCATCTTCACCCTCTCCTTACCTGGCTCACTGCCCCCGCCCTCCCCCCACCGAGGGCCCCCACCCCCACCCCCCAAATCTCTCCCTAGCCCACTCGGTTCTTTCCTGGAAGTTCCCATGAATCTCCTTTATCACTTTTCTTTATCTCTTTCTTAGTTTGTCTCTCTGCCTTTTCTAGTCTATTCTTCTCTCCCTTTCCCTTGGTCTATCTCCTTTCTTCTTCATTAAGAGTAATATACATTGGACCTGTAGTTTAAAAAATATTTGATGTGTAAATTAATAAAATTGTGTGTCCCATTCTAATTTCAAAATAGGATAAATTGTTTCAATGTTTCTTTTAAAACAGCAATCAAACCACAACAATTAAAAGAAGGCTCTGTGCAACGTTTAGGTGTGCAAGCACATGTGAGTGTGTGAGTGTGTACACTGCATTGTTATTAATCGGTTATCTGGTCAGGAGAGCAATGCAGGCCTCCCGCTAAGACAACAACTCAAGTGTTTCTGTTTGCCCTTCAGGATCCAGGCTCCACCCTCTTCTCCCCTGGCCACTCCCCCTTGAGGCTAATTTGCATAAACGTCATCAGCAGAAATGCTGTTCCCTCAAGTCAGGCTGGCTCAGCAAATGAGAATTCTAGGAGGATGCAGGAGAAAGGTCACTGCTCTGTGCAGACTGACCCACTCTTTGCTTCTGAGTTTTGGTAACTCTACTCCCACTAGCTCTTTAGCTTGGGTTCCTGCCCTGTCGGTTCATGTCCCCAGCACCTAATTTATTTTTTAATCTTTCTTTTTTTTTTTTGCTGCTCTAGGTCTTTGTTGTTGCACGTGGGCTTTCTCTAGTTGTGGTTAGTGGGGGCTACTCTCTAGTTGTGATACATCAGATTCCCATTGCTGAAAACCTCGTTTATATCTTTTAATTAGATTTTTTATAAATAAACCCTCTTCAAATTACCCTATATCAGGTGTGTCATCTGTAGCCGGTTGGAAACCTGGTGGACACAGCAACCTTCACTCATGTATTCATTCATTTAATAAGCATTTTTTCAATGCCCACTAAAGTGCCAGCCAGGCTTGGAACTGGACTTCAGGGATATGACTGGTTAACAAAAAGCAGCCACAGCCTCTGACCTCATGGAGATGAAAATTTAGTATAGAAATGTTTCTCTGCCTCTTTGGTTGGACAAAACTGATTGGACTTATCATTGTTTTAAATTTGATACTTGATAAAAATCCAGCCCAAACTCAATGTAAATGTTACTCTCCAAGCATTGTAAGCAATTGCTTTATCTCCTTAGACTATTTCCTAATTGCTGTTCTGCTGGAGTACAGGTGGGAACAGCAGGTGCAGGTATTGCCAGACAGGAGCATACTAATTAGCTGCCAGCATGGTCCACCTGTTGGAGTTGAAGTCCACTGGCAAAATTCCCTCTTGCTTGGGGGAGGTCAGTCTCTAGTTCTATTCAGGCCTTCAACTGATTGGATGAAGCCCACCCACTGTATGGAGGACAATCTGCTTTACTCAAAGTCCACCAACTTACATGTAAATCTCATCCAAAACATCCCTCAAAGAAACATCACTTTTCTATATCCCCCAAATGCCAAACTATATCTTTTCACCTTAATTAAATGATGAAATATTTCAGGTCAAATGGGTTTTGAAAATTTAGAAATGTAAGTACGTACTGCATGACTATGATGTACAAGGGCTATTTGCTTGATACTGACCTTACACAGATGTATGACAGATTTCCCATGCTCATAGAACGTACAGTTTGATGGTAAAGTAAATACATTCATGTGATCATATGATTTTTATGTATAACATGAAAAGAACAACCTAAATTCTCTCCATTCAGTATCACAGGTACACATTTATGAAACTTCCCCCCCCCCCTTTTTTTTTTCTCACAGTGCTTGTCCTATAACTGTTCCATCAGCCTCCCTGACCTTTTCCAATAGTTACATCACAAAGACCTTGGCTGTGTTATCGGGACATCAATGCTGTCGCTTGTTAATCTGGATGAGTTACTATAATGCTCAGAGCCTCTGTGTCTTCATTTCTAAAATGAATGTAATAATTTCTAGAGTGTCACGATGGAATGGTAATGTGATTGACAGAAAGATAGAAAGTTTTAGCGGCAAATGGTAAGGAAATTTACAGCGATGGGAAGAACAGAGAACAGTTACATAAAGCAGAGGTTTACGCAGTGAGGTTTCAGCGACCTTATGGCTTTTTATACTTCCCAGCATTCCAGTGAGATTATGCAGCTTCACAGGCTGCTGCCTGAAGGGAGTGAGGATCCCTCTAGGTGGGAGATGCTTCCTTTCCCATTTTCAAGAGTTTGTTAATACCCTACTACTGGTATGAGCCTGGAGACTCTGGCTAGATGCCTGCCTCCTGACTAGGTGCAAATAACTAGCAACAAAACAAAATTAGCACCTTTTCGAGTGTTTATATGGAGGTGGGATGAAGCAAGCTTCTATTACCCACACTCAGGCTTCAGCAGGCCTGGGCTTCAAGCTCTAGGAGGGTCCCTCCTACAAACAACTAGCTCACAAAGATTCTATATGGAAACTTTTAAAGTACCCAGCCCATGATGGGCACCCAATCAATTAAAAACTAGAATTCTGTGACATGAATAATATTGGTTATATTGCTATATTACTAAAATGGCAAAAAAAAGGATAATGTGTTGTAGGCTGGGTTCTCTTTATTGCTGAAGTTACTCATAACAGTAAACTATTATTATTATTTTATTCTGTATATGATTGTTTAATATACTGTACTTAGGGTACATTCAGATATTTTATATTCCCAACCTCTTGTATATTTACTATATCCTGAGTTTCCCATAAACAAACACTTCATCTTTGGATGTAACTAATATTGGTGGTTATGTATTTTATTTATTCTTTTTTTTTCAGGAACAGCATGCATGCTTCAACAGCATGCATGATTATTCAATTATTAAATTGGTTTTAGTCAAAATGACCTTTCTCTGTAATTTCTTCATGTTAGGAATAGCAAACTATACTATTTTTGAATGCAAATCATACATTAGAAAGCCATTCAATTGCATTACATTACAAATGAAAACATGTTAAGATTGTGATAGTGTTTTTACATATACTGCTTTAATATTTTCTTTACATACAATGCCATATTTGTGTTTTCCACAATCTAAATGTAAAACCCTATAGCTCATCAGGTAAAGAATCCACCTACAATGCAGTAGGTTTGATTCCTGGGTTGGGAAGATCCCCTGCAGAAAGATAAGCTACCCACTCCAGTATTCTTGGGCTTCCCTGGTGGCTCAGATGGTAAAGAATCTGCCTGCAATGCAGGCAACCTGGATTAGATCCCTGGGTTGGGAAGATCTCCTGGAGAAGGGAATGGCTACTCACTCCAGTATTCTTGCCTGGAAAATTCCATGGACAGAGGAGCCTGCCGGGCTACAGTCCATGGGGTCGCAAAGTGTCAGACATGACTGAGCAACTAAGCTCAGATATAAAACCACTTTATATTCAACTCCAATTTCTCTTCCAATGTAAAGAAACTGTTACGAAGGACTATTGTCTGTTGGTAAAATTAGGAAGTGATCAAAGTATAGAGTATGAATGCAAATCTGATCATGCCATGCTACTCAAATAGTGTGACACCTCACTACCAGCAAATACACGGTACTCGTGGACACACAAAACTGAAGTGTTCCATTGGCTTTATTATTATTTTTTTTAATAATTTTTCTTTGCTCTTTCATTTGTTTGTTTTTTGCTGCACTCAAGACTTTAGTTCCCTAACCAGGGATAGAACCTGCAACTCCTGCATTGTAAGGGTGGAGTCTTAACCAATGGACCACAGGGGAAGTCCTCTGTTGACTTTATATTATCTCTCAGGATAGAGACAAATCCCTTTACCATGCCTATAGAGGTCTTTCAGGATCTGGTTCCATCACAGCTCTTTAGCCCCATAGCATTCCACAATGCCTTGGCACTGCCTGCTTTAGCCACGGTGACCTCTGTCTAGTGTCTTAACTGATTATACCCTCTCCTGCCTCCATGCCTTTAAGACATGGATGCTCTTCTGTCTGAAGCAGACAGAAGAACATCTGTTGAGTAGTTAACTTCTAGGAATTCTTCACAATGTCTTTGTAGAAGTTTTCTTTGACCTTCAGGATTTGCAGAAGTACTCCAACCATAGAATCTAAACATCACACAGCTCACAATCTGATTTATCTCCACTGCAATTTCACATTTGCTTGTGCAAATACCTCAACACCTGCCTCCCCATCGCCATTAGAATGTGGGGTTGGTGAGGGAGAGTCTTTGTCCGTTTCTGTTCATCATTACATCTCCTCAGAGCCCAGCACTGTGTTTTGGAGTAGTACAAGTTTGATGAAAGTCAAAGTGTTAGTTGCTCAGTTGTGTCTGACTCTTGGTGACCCCATGGACTGTAGCCTGCCAGATTCCTCTGTCCATAGAATCCTCCAGGCAAGAATACTGGAGTGGGTAGCCATGCCCTTCTCCAGGAGATCTTCCTGACCCAGGGATAAAACCTGGGTCTCCTACATTCAGGCAGATTTTTACCATCTGAGCCACAAGGGAAGCCCTAGGAGCTTGATAAATACCTGTAAAAAGGGTAAAAAGTACATACAAAGCAGTGTGTGAAAGCATGTAATGTTGGCCAGATTTCAAGCTCATGTATTAGTGCAATTGAATGTCAGAAGACGTTAATAGAGGGTTTAACTTATGTTTGGAATATTGAAATGTAAAGATTTCCATGAATGAAGTGCAATTTGTCCCTGCCCCTCCTTTGATTCCTTGGAGAAGCATTTGCCAAGTGCCTTTGATGAAAATATTTGCATTTTGCTCAATTTTTGTTTGTTTTCTTGTTGTCCTTGGGGAGTGGAATGCCTGTCTGACTCCCCCTGACAGATCAGCTGTGGCAGGTCTGCTGTTACAGAAAATTCTCCACCTCAAAGGCTGTAGATCTCCTACAGGGAAGACTCTAAGCAAATGCTGTCATTAGCAGCCACGCACTGCTGCAGACATGCAGTGAGAAAATATGTCAGGCTTTGTTTCAATGTACAGGTTTTAGTAAAAAAAAAAAAAAAAAAAAAAAAAAACAGGAAGAATTTTCAGGATATTGATTACAGATTAAAACAACAACCTTTAACTTAATTCCTGAGAATTTCCCTTGTCATTTTTATTTTCTTATTTTTCTTGCCAATTTTTAAAGTTAATGCATTTGCCCCCCTATTTTTTCAGGGAAAGGTGATTTCATCAGATAATTTTTTAGCTATATTATTTCATTTCACCTTTTACGTAGTCTATTTCAAATTTCTTGGTTTAAAACCACCAAACGCAACCTTCTCTAAACCTAGGACAATAGGCATATTGAGCTTCCATTATATAAAATCTCTTTTTTTCTTTTTTAATGTACATAGAAGCACACTGCACTGTCTTGGGCATAATAATCAGAATATCTGTTGAATTAGTGAGCACTAAAAATAGTTATGGGCTTCCCAGGTGGCACGAGTGGTAAAGAACCCGTCTGCCAATGCAGGAGACAAAAGAGACGCCAGTTTCATCCCTGGGTTGGAAAGATCCTCTGGAGAGGGAAATGGCCACCCACTCCAGTATTCTTGCCTGGAGAATCCCATGGACAGAGGAGCCTGGAGGGCTGTAGTCTGAGGGGTCACAAAGAGCCAGACACTACTGAAGCGACTTGGCAAAAATAGTTACATAATCTGTATGTGTGCAGGCATGCTAGGTTGCTTCAGTTGTGTCTGACTCTCTGAGACCCCATAGACTGTATTCTGTCAGGCTCCTCTGTCCATGGGATTTCCCAGGCAAGAATACTGGAGTGGATTGCCATTTCTTTCTCCAGGGCATCTTCTTTAGCCAGGGATCGAACCCACATCTCCTACGTTGCAGGTGGATTCTTTTACTGCTGAGCCACCAGGTAAGCACCCAGGTATTTGTGGAGCATGTTTGGGGCATGCCTTCTGACACACATCTGAGAGATTTCGTATGACTATCTGACCATGTTGGGTCCTTTACTGGAATATTGGAACTAGAAAAGGGAAGTCAATAACTTTCTCCTTCTAAAGATCGATTTATTTAATGTGTAATGAGTCAGCAGGTGTATTTTTATACAATATTTAGGTGCAAAAATAGCTGGGATGCTGGAAAGAAAGGAAAAAATGGTGACTGGTGAAAAGAAGCAGACAAAGAATGGGTCAAAATTCCAATTAGCTTCTGGTGCCTCCAGTCACGCACACCATGCTCTCAGGGCATCTGTAAGGACTCCTTGCGGGGGTCTAACCTCTTAAAATCACTGGCTGTCAAGTTTATTCAAAAGGCATCCCTTTATTGTTTCTCTGGCCGGTCTCTCCTCAATCTACCTTCAACTTTGTTCTCAGCCTCACAGTACTATCGCCACTATTATAAGTCTATTACGCTGAATTTTAGTTCTGCCCTAGTTTCTTCTGGATGTCTAACCCACCTCTCCCCTGCTCTCCTTCCTTCGCCACCTCCCCCACGTTCACTTACAGGTCTCAGTTTAGAACTTTCTTCTTTAAAGGTATCTACTTTGACCCCTCCTCCAGTCAGAGTAAAACATCTCTTTATGTTTTCATAAGCAACCCCCTCTTTCCCTATTCTAGAGCTGACTTTGTCATCATAAATTCCAATTAAGTAGCTGTGTACTTGACTGGATTCTCTTGTTACAGTGTGAGCTCCTTGAGGAAAGGATCATAACTGTTTTGTTCACCACTGTATATCTAAAGGTGGCTCAGTGGTAAAGAATCCGGAGAAGGCAATGGCAACCCACCCCAGTACTCTTGCCTGGAAAATCCCATGGATGGAGGAGCCTGGTAGGCTACAGTCCATGGGGTCGATAAGAGTTGGACATGACTGAGCGACTTCACTTTCACTTTTCACTTTTATGCATTGGAGAAGGAAATGGCAACCCACTCCAGTGTTCTTGCCTGGAGAATCCCAGGGATAGAGGAGCCTGTTGGGCTGCCGTTGGACACGACTGAAGCGACTTAGCAGCAGCAGCAGCAGTAGTGGTAAAGAATCTGCCTGCAAAGCAGGGGACATGGGTCCAATCCCTGGGTCGGGAAGATCCCATGGAGAAGGAAATGGTAACCCACTCCAGTATTCTTGCCTTGAGAATTCCATGGACAGAGAAGCCTGGCAGGCTACAGTCCATGGGATCACAAAGAGTCGGACATGACTTGGTGACTCAACAGCAACAACAATACATCTAGCACACAAAGCACCATTCTTGGTGCAGAGGAGGTAAGCAATAAGTATTGTCTTTTTTTTTTTTAATTTATATTTTTGGTTGTGCTGGGTCTTCGTTGCTGTATGCAAGCTTTTTCCTAGTTGTGGTGAGCGGGGGCTACTCTTTCTGGCAGTGAGCAAGCTTCTGATTGTGGTGGCTTCTCTTGTGGAGAACAAACTCTAGGATGCAAGGGCTCAGTAATTGTGGTGCATGGGCTTAGTTGCCCTGAGGCATGTGGGATCCTCTTGGACCAGGATTGAACCCATGTCCCCTGCACTGGCAGGCAAATTTTTATCTGCTGCACCACCAGGGAAGTCCAAGTACTGTTGAATAAATGAAAGATAAATATATATATTTAGATATCACAGAGTAAGTAGATCTCTGAGTCAAATATGCCTAAGTATTATAATTTTGCGTTCTTCATAAAATAAAATTGACATTAAGCTCTTTTTTTACTATCCCTTGTGGCTCAGACAGTAAAGAATCTGCCTGCAATGCAGGATACCTGGGTTCGATCCCTGGGTTGGGAAGATCCCCTAGAGAAGGGAATGGCAGCCCAATCCAGTATTCTTGCCTGGAGAAATCCATGGATAGAGGAGCCTGACGGGCTATAGTCCATGAGGTTGCAAAGAGTCAGACATGACTTGGTGACTAATACTTTCACTTTTTTCAAGCTCTTTTTTAAGAACAAAAATCCTCATATTCTGTTCCTAGCAACACTGAACTACTTGTTCTGTACACTTCATTCTTTTTCTCTTCTCCTCATCTTGGATGGAGTCTGTCCCTCTGCTTACAGGGTAGGTTCTTCCTCCTCCACTTAAGTAACTAACTCTTACTATTCTACACTATTATCATCCACCTCCTTCAGGAAGCCTCTCTGAACCACTGACTGGTGGCCCTTTCTCTTCACTTTCAAAGAACTTTTAGTCCATGATATAGGGCCTGGAAAATCCCATAGATGGAGGAGCCTGGTAGGCTGCAGTCCATGGGGTCAAAAAGAGTCAGACACGACTGAGCAACTTCACTTCACTTTTCACTTTCATGCACTGCAGAAGGAAATGGCAACGCACTCCAGTGTTCTTGCCTGGAGACTCCCGGGGATGGGGGAGCCTGGTGGGCTGCCATCTATGGGGTCGCAGAGTCGACATGACTGAAGCGACTTAGCAGCAGTAGCAGCAGCATAGGGCAAATAACCTCACCCACTTTGGCCACGGTTGCCTTATTTCTAAAAATGAAGAGGTTGTATTGGATTATTCATCTTTAAGTTCCTTTTAGCAGCCAAATTCTCTTATTTTTATAAGTAAGATTCTTCTATGAAGTCCAATCCAGGGAAACTATCCCAGACTACATTGCCCAAAAGGGATCACCATGGGGACTCCCTCTTAGACAGAGAGTAGACCACTGCAAGGGCATATTATCACTTAAATGTCCTTTCTTGGTTACAAGAGGAGATAATTGGCTTATTTCTGATCTGAAGTGGAAATGAAAGCCTTCCCTTCTCCTAAAAGTGGATGCTCAGGGAAGGAGACTGAGTTCATGAACAGGTGAACCTGAAAATGCAAAACACTAAGGAACTAGTTGGACCATAAATAAAGCTGAGCACTGAAGAACTGATGCTTTCAAATTCTGGTGTTGGAGAAGACTCTTGAGAGTCCCTTGGACAGCAAGGAGAACAAGCCAGTTAATCCTAAAGGAAATTAATCCTGAATATTCACTACAGATGGTGACTGCAGCCATGAAATTAAAAGACGCTTACTCCTTGGAAGAAAAGTTATGACCAACCTAGATAGCATATTCAAAAGCAGAGACATTACTTTGCCAACAAAGGTTCATCTAGTCAAGGCTATGGTTTTTCCTGTGGTCATGTGTGGATGTGAGAGTTGGACTGTGAAGAAGGCTGAGCGCTGAAGAATTGATGCTTTTGAACTGTGGTGTTGGAGAAGACTCTTGAGAGTCCCTTGGACTGCAAGGAGATCCAACCAGTCCATTCTGAAGGAGATCAGCCCTGGGATTTCTTTGGAAGGAATAATGCTGAAGCTGAAACTCCAGTACTTTGGCCACCTCATGTGAAGAGTTGACTCATTGGAAAAGACTCCAATGCTGGGAGGGATTGGGGGCAAGAGGAGAAGGGGATGACAGAGGATGAGATGGCTGGATGGCATCACTGACTCGATGGACATGAGTCTCAGTGAACTCCAGGAATTGGTGATGGACAGGGAGGCCTGGCGTGCTGCGATTCATGGGGTCGCAAAGAGTCGGACACAACTGAGCGACTGATCTGATCTGATCTGATCTGATTCGTTGGAAGGACTGATGCTGAAGCTCTAATACTTTGGCCACCTGTTGCAAAGAGCTGATTCATTGGAAAAGACCCTGATGCTGGGAAGGACTGAGGTCAGTAGGAAAAGGGGACAACAAATAATGACATGGTTGGATGGCATCACCGACTCAATGAATATGAGTTTGAGCAAACTCTGGGAGATATTGAAAGATAGGAAAACCTGTGCTGCAGTCCATGGGGGTCACAAAGAGTCGCACATGACTTAGCAACTGAAAGACAACAACAAAGAAATAGTAGCCTCAAGTGTCCAAATTGATGACATTGGGCCACATCTTAACATTTTATTAATTTGACCATTCAAAATATCTATGTTATCAAACCAATTTGTTGTAGTGATAATACCCAATCCCACCCTCTCCAAATACTGTTAAAAATAGATATAAAGCAGACCTCCTTCTAAAAAAAGTGAAATATATCATAAAGATTATACTAGAAAAGTCCATTGTTTCTTCTTTGCTAACTAATCTTTGGGGTAGAGTTTTATGACTCTCACAAAGCAAACCTAGTTTTGGCACCACTTGCATTTCAACTACTAATCATGAAAATAATGGCTAAAAGTGGCAAGATTCAAGGCTGAGATGAGTCCATTGAATCAATTTCTTTGCTGGAGCTAAGATTTAATAGCTTGGCAAGAGAGCCAAATCAATGATGCATTCTTAAAAAAAAATCCTTCTAACGATCTCAGTGTTTCACTTTTCATGTCGAAATGCGTGCTCTTCTTTACTGACTTTGTATAGAAAAATTACATTCTAGTCAGCTAAAAACTCAAATTTCGTAGTATTTTAAGATTTTTTAAAATTTTACTTTTAGTTGGAGGATAACCACTTTACAATGTTGTGTTAGTTTCTGCTGAACAACAACATGAATCGGCCATATGTATACATATATATACTCTTTCTGGAGCCTCCCTCCTATCTACTCCCCATCTCACTCTTCTAGGTCATCACAGAGCACTGAGCTGAGCCCCCTGTGCTATACAGCAAGTTCCCACTAGCTATCTATTTTATACATGGTAGTGTGTATATATTAATGCTACTCTCTCAATTTGTTCTCCCCCATTCTTCCCCTCTGTGTCAACAAGTCCATTCTCTACATCTGCACCTCAATTCCTGCCCTGCAAACAGGTTCATCTATATACCATTTTTCTAGATTTCATATTTATGCACTGATAGATGATAAAGAAATGGTATGGACCTAACAGAAGCAGAAGATATTAAGAAGAGATGGCAAGAATACACAGAAGAACTGTACAAAAAAGATCTTCACAACCAAGATAATCACGATGGTGTGATCACTCACCTAGAGCCAGACATCCTGGAGTTTGAAGTCAAGTGGGCCTTAGGAAGCATCACTACGAACAAAGCTAGTGGAGGTGATGGAATTCCAGTTGAGCTATTTCAAATCCTGAAAGATGATGCTGTGAAAGTGCTGCACTCAATATGCCAGCAAATTGGGAAAACTCAGCAGTGGCCACAGGAAGGGAAAAGGTCAGTTTTCATTCCAATCCCAAAGAAAGGCAATGCCAAAGAATGCTCAAATTACCGCACAATTGCACTCATCTCACACGCTAGTAAAGTAATGCTCAAAATTCTCCAAGCCATGCTTCAGCAATATGTGAACCGTGAAATTCCAGATGTTCAAGCTGGTTTTAGAAAAGGCAGAGGAACAAGAGATCAAATTGCCAACATCCGCTGGATCATGGAAAAAGCAAGAGAGTTCCAGAAAAACATCTATTTCTGCTTTATTGACTATGCCAAAGCCTTTGACTGTGTGGATCACAATAAACTGTGGAAAATTCTGAAAGAGATGGGCATACCAGACCACCTGACCTGCCTCTTGAGAAACCTATATGCAGGTCAGGAAGCAACAGTTAGAACTGGACATGAACATCAGACTGGTTCCAAATAGGAAAAGGAGTCTGTCAAGGCTGTATATTGTCATCCTGCTTATTTAACTTATATGCAGAGTACATCATGAGAAACGCTGGGTTGGAAGAAGCACAAGCTGGAATCAAGAGTGCCGGGAGAAATATCAATAACCTCAGATATGCAGATGACACCACCCTTATGGCAGAAAGTGAAGAGGAACTAAAAAGCCTCTTGATGAAGGTGAAAGAGGAGAGTGAAAAAGTTGGCTTAAAGCTCAACATTCAGAAAACTAAGATCATGGCACCTGGTCCCATCACTTCATGGGAAATAGATGGGGAAGCAGTGGAAACAGTGGCAGACTTTGAATAACTGTTGAAAAGTTCTGCCTATTGTGATTATTTACAGGATTTAAAACTAGTATGATGTAATTGCTAGGGAAAATATACTATTTGAGAAGTTATAGAGGACAAAAGCTCAAAGTGATTGGGTCTCTTGCTATTAACATATCACCTTGACTAGGTGCCAGCCAAGAGCTTCTGAGTCTCAATGAATTTTCACCAAAAGGTGGGATTGAATTTCACAGAGAATTTACCTCTAAAGAGCTGAGAAAGGCTAAAGCATTTATTTATATATGTCAATGACTCTTCAATATTATCCTTTTTTACATTTAAGTTTCTTTCCAATCAAAAAAAAACTTGATCATGCAATATAGAATAGTTTTTTTAAACATATTTTATGTAGCCCAGCAGCTACATTTTTTTCTGTTAAAGGACTATTTTTATTATTGTTGATTCATTTAAAATTGAAATATGTTTACACTGATAATTGATTTTCAAGATTTTCATTGATTTTCAATCATATTGGTGTTTTATCCCAAACAGTACAATTTGTTCCCATTCATCAGTTTTAGTTGGGCTCTCAATAGGGCACAGGGATGGGATGGAGCACGTAGTTAATAGAGGCTTCTAAATGAACAATGTGTAATTTAGGGACAGAGTTTGCAACAACAGTTTGTAAAAAGACATAATTTGACTCTCAGAGCATAATAATCTGTTGGTTGCATGTTACAATTTCTTTTAGAAAGTGGTCCTTTTGAATTGTCCTATTTGAAGCCAAATAAAAGGAAAGAAAAATCAATAAAGTGCATTGGGTGCTGAGTAAAACTTGTCTTGTTAAGTGATGTTATCGTAGAACCTGAAATAGTGATTTCTCTTATTTTGTAATGTGCCTTATTTTAGCACACAAAACACTAAGTGAAGTGTAATAGACTGTATAGAAATGCCAAGACAGGTGATAATTTACATGTTCTCTTTTGTATATAAAGTCAGTATTGTATATTATAAACTCGGTGGAATGCTGACACAGAAAAATCCATGTTCAAATCAGTTCTTGCAGGGATAAACTATCTCTGATGTAAACAGACAATGATTAGCCAACATCTTTTCTGATCTATTTTTCTAAAACAGAAATTATAGAAACAGATAAATTGTGACTATTACCATTTAAAAAATTTATGTGGAGTTCGTTAAATAAGAGGAATTCTCATTACAAATGGTAGGAGTGGTGGGCTAGTCAGTAAATGGCACTGAAACTCACAACTCATATGTGTGTGGGCTCAGTTGCTTCCATCATGTCTGACTCTTTGTGACCCTATTGACTATAGCCCACCAGGCTCCTCTGTCCATGGGATATTCCAGGCAGGAATACTGGAGTGGGTTGCAATGCCTTCCTCCAGGGGATCTTCCCAACCCAGGGATAGAACCCATGTCTCCTCCCTTGCAGGCAAATTCTTACCACTGAGCCACCGGGGAACCCCAACAACTCATAAAGATAAAAATAAAATTATGTATGTCTCTTCATATTATATATAAAATATATTCCATATTAAAGACCTCAGTATGAAAACTAAATAGTGAAAACTTTGAAAAGAATGTTGGGAAAGATGTGATTATGACATCGGAGTAGGAAAGATTTAATAAGCAAAACTCAAGAAGCAAAAGTATAAAAGACAATAATGATTAGTATTTCTAAATGTTTTACGTTTCTGAACCAATAAGGACACCATCAGCAAACTAAAAATCAAGCCACAAGTTGGAAGCAGACTATGGTACAGTAGTAGTAAGACCCATTGTTCTAGGATGGTCTCAGGAATGTCACAAAAGACAAAATCCAGGTACCAGTAAAATGTGGAAGATGCCCAACCTCATCAATAAGTATAGGACTGCAAATTATAGTAGCAATGAAATGCATTTAATCTCCACTGGACAGGGAACAATGAGTGAGAAAGACAATATGCAAACAACTTTTTGAGGGGATGGGAAGAAAGCGGGGGCTTTCATATCCTTCTCTTGGAGAAGAAGCTGATGGTGTTAATGCCCTATGAGCCTGAAACATTAAGCTGGCCTAAAAGTTTGTTTGGGTTTTTCTGTAAGATGGTACAGAAAAACCCAAACAAACTTTTTGACCAAACCAATATCATGCCTAAGTATAATCCCTAGAGGAGCTCTTGCATGTGCGCACAAGGAAACTTCTATGCTTGTGTTTAAGAGTAAAAAGAATGGAGACAGCACAAATGTTAACCAATATAGGAATGAAAAAATTAATTAGAGCATACTCATAATAAGGACAAATTAGACTTACATGTATAGATAAGGCTGAATCTCAGAATTATGAATGTAAGAGGAAAAGAACAAAATTCAATGTCTCAATTATTCTATGCCACCATTTGTGTAACTCTTAAAAAGCATGCAAAACCATATGATAAATCATATATGATCTATCATAAAAGTATAAAATATATGGATGAAATGGAACACATCAACTTCAGAATATTAGTCACCTTGGGTGACAGAGTGATGGGAATAGAGTGGGAGAAATCTTCTACTTTAACTGTAGTATTTCATTAAAAAAAAAAAATTCAGGAGGGGGCAATTCAGGTTGGTTGTGAACAAGAAAAATAAAGTTGCCAAAATAAAGCCAGAGATACTGCCTCCCCTCACATCTCATTAGTTTTAAGTCTGGGTTATACATGTGAGCTATTTTTATATCCTTACATTAGACCACATTAATGTATCACTAATTTCTACCTCTACCCATAGCAAGGAATTCAAGTTCAACAAGAAAATACCTTTTTGTACTCTCCCCAGAAACTCCATTGTATAATTAATTGTATTAATAATTGACAGGTGGCTTAAAGTGGTTCAAAAAAACACAAATTCATTATTTTATCATTCTAGAGGTCAGTACTCTAAAATGATCAGGCAGGGCCTATTTCTTGCTTTTTACAGTTTCTGGAGATCTCCAGCATTACTTTAGTTCAGAGTCTCACTTCATTCAGACCCTCCTGCCTCCCTTTTGTACCGGCCCTTGTGATTTCAATGGACTCACTTGGATAATCCATGATCTTCTCCCCATCTCAAGATCTTTAACTGAAGCACATCTGCAAAGTTCCTTTTGCCAGGTAAGGTAATATTCTCACAAGTATTAGGAATTAGGATGTAGACATCTCTTGGAGGGCCATTATTCTACCTACCACCATTGGCATTATTTCTCATTGTGTTTTTCTCCTGTTTCTCTAGATGTTTTTCCGTCTTCTGCTTTTTGGCTTTGTGGGATCTTAGTTTCCTGACCAAGAATGGAACCCTGCACTCACTGCATTGGAAGCAGAGCCTTAACCACTGGACCACCAAGGAAGTCCCTAGATGTTCTTTCTTTTTTCAAAATGTGTTTATTTCTTTCTCTATCACTTGCTCTCTCTTAATCAAATTGTCTGGTATTTGTCTGTTGAATTAGCTATACCCTGACAGCAGTGGCCAGAGTGTGGGATTTTATAGTATAAAAGCTGGAAAGGCCTGGTCAGCCAGCCTGAAAGTTCTAAGTTAATTTCCCCCTACCTGTCATCTCCCTCTGCTTCATCAAACAAAAGTACTTTCATTGTGCTCTGAGTGGTTCCATTGTCACCCCTGGCAGGATGCCTCCTAAAGTATTAAAACGGTGTTAATCGCTCAGTCGCAACCAACTCTTTGAGACCAGGCAAGAATACTGGCGTGGGTTGCCATTTCCTTCTCCAGGGGATCTTCCCAACCCAGGGATCAAACCTGTATTTCTTCTGTCTTCTGCACCGGCAGGCGGGTTCTTTACCAGTAACGCCACCTGGGAAGCCCAGGGTATTAAAGGTAGAATGGTTAAAGGTCATGGGGCATCCTGAGCATCCCCATTCTGCGTCCCACTCCCCAAACTGCTCATTCTCTGTGATCATCTCTGAGCATCTTTTCTTTCCCGTCCTCAGTTCTTGGGAATCCCTCAAGAGGTGAGCGCCTCACCTTACCACTCCCTCCGGGAGCCGGGCCTGAACAAGCTCAGGGGCCACAGCCGATTGGAAGCGAAAGCATGGGTCTCTCCCCTCTCTCTTCCCGCAACCTGGCTCTGGGACCGGTCTGGCTGGCTCCGACATCTGGGGAATTAACATGTCCCGCCCATCCCTAGCCTCGAGCCGCGCAGGCTCCGCGTCTCCGCCCTTGTTCCCTCGCCGCTTCCAGCTCCTACGTGTGAAAGCCGCTACAAAGGGCTTGAATGAAACGTGTGTGGGTTTAGTGAGTCGTAAGCCACCAGGGGATCCCGTCTCCCCACAAACCAGAATCTCTCGCAGGAGGCTGAGGAAGGGGAGGAGGCGAGGAGCGGAGCACTGGGTTTCGCGGGCGCGCGCCGCGGCTGGAGCGGCGGGGAGAGGCCGGGCCGCCTCCCCCCTTCCCAGCCATGCACGGTGGCCTCGCCCGCGGCGGTTCCAGGCACCACAGTCTCCGCCCGGGCTGCGCCCGCCGTCGCCGCAACGAGCTCCTGCGGCCGCCGGCCCCGTCCACCGAGGAGCAGCGCCAGCCCTCCCCACCCCACCTCCACCACCGATTCCCTTCTCCGCGGGAACGCGCCGCCCAGCAGCCCGCGCCGCCCCCTGGTCAACTTTGAGCGAGAGGAGAAACAACTTTGGCAGTGGCCGCGGGTTTCCAAACCCTCGCCTCCCGGTCCGCAGCAGCCTCGGGTTGCCTGGGTTAGGTGGGGGCAGTTTCCCGGGCGCATCTGAGCGGCGTCTGGCAGCTAGCAACCTGTTTCCAGCGAGCGGGAACGGGACTGTGGCTCCTAGGGATCCGAAGGAGGGCAACTTGTTTTTCTTTCCCTTGAGCGACCTCGGCTTGCCGCTGGATAGAGCCGCCTCGAAAGGATGTAAATAGGCGGAGCAACTGTTACCGAGAAGGCAACCACCCAAAAGGCAGGGAGGAGCGCGGGGCTTCGTCCGGGCTTCTCCCAGTCGCAACATTAATCATCAAGCAGGTGTTGGTTGCAAGTTTTCAAGGTCAGCCACTCGGAGCAGCGAGTCCCTCCCTGAACCTTGGGGATACGTAGCGCCCGGGTTGGATTTGACTGAGAAATGCTCAGGACGCCAAACAAGGAAGGATCGTAGAGGGGGAGGGTTGTGACCCCAAGACCCATCCCCCAACATCCCCGTAATCTCCCGTCCCCCGCTGCCGGGGCGGGGGTTAGTATGTGACATGTGCCTAACTCTCAGCGGCAACTTAGGCAGCAGGTGTCGGTCCTAAGCAGGAGCCGCTGCTGCAGGGTGCGCCCTCGCCCAGCCATGCGGGCCGCGGGCGCACCTCTCGCCCGCACCTCGCGGCTGCTGCTTCTGCTATTGCTCAAGGTTTCCGCTTCTCCTGCCCTCGGGTCCGCCCTTGCGCCCAGGAAGGAAAATTGTCTGGGAGAAAGATGTTCACCTACACTGATCCAGCGTCGCAGCAGGGACGCTTGGGGACCAGGAGATTCTGCAGGAGACCTTCTGCCAACTCGTGTGCCCAGGGAGGAGGAGCAGGAGGCAGTGGTGCGCTCGGCGCCCCCGTGGGACCTACCGGCAGGTCCCGGCGGTGACCCAGGTGTGGGCAGAGGGGTGGAGGCGTCGGCAGCTGAGACCTCGGGACCTCTGGCTAGGCCACCTGGATCCTGGAGGTGGAAAGGTGCCCGGGGTCAGGAGCCCCCTGAAACTTTGGGGAGAGGGAACCCCACGGCTCTCCAGTTCTTCCTTCACACCTCAGAGGAGAAGGAGAAGGGTTTCAGAGGCGCTGGCCTTTCTGGGCGTAGCCAGGAGCAGAATGCAAGGAAAGAACCCGGAGCCAGCGACCTTTATTATTGGCCAAGGAGAGCTGGGAAACTCCAAGGTTCTCACCATGACCCCCAACCCAAGACGGTCCATGGGCCGTCAGGGTACGCAGGGCGGACGATTGCACCCCCTGGCAGGGCGCTGGCTCAGAATGGGTCCTCCCTTGAAGGAGTTCATGAACGTGGGGGTCCCCGGCGGGGGAACAGCACGCACCCACGCTTGCGACTGAAGAACCCCTTCTACCCGCTGACCCAGGAGTCGTACGGAGCCTATGCGGTCATGTGTTTGTCCGTGGTGATCTTCGGGACCGGCATCATTGGCAACCTGGCAGTGATGTGCATCGTGTGTCACAACTACTACATGCGGAGCATCTCCAACTCCCTCTTGGCCAACCTGGCCTTCTGGGACTTTCTCATCATCTTCTTCTGCCTTCCGCTGGTCATCTTTCATGAACTGACCAAGAAGTGGCTGCTGGAGGACTTCTCCTGCAAGATCGTGCCCTATATAGAGGTAATGCCGTCCAGGGGGTCTCGAGCTACTGGCTTTATTCATTTCCGGGATTTATAGCATCAGGACCGCTGTTCCACACACCTACCTGGCTGCTGAACCTCTGTGCTTTTCCTGAGTCTCTCCCCCATTTCTCTTGCCCATCATGTATATGCATTGGCATTTATACACTGGGTGTGGGGGGCGGACCTGAGCAGGCTTTGTCCGGTCACCTTCAAACTCTTCTGCTCCTGAATTGGGAAATAACTATGATCTCATTATACATAGGATTGTTTAGGTTTTAAATGTATTTCTCTGAATATGGTGTTTTATGGTGTGTGTGTGTGTGTGTGTGTGTATTTGGAGACTGTCAGATTCTAGGGTTAATAAACAATCAGTCCTTGACTGTCATTATTAGAGCCAAAGCCCTATATCATTTATCTACTAGGTTTCTAGTGCACCAATATGATTTATTGGTCATAAATATGACCCTAACCCAAGAATATTATTAAATTCTTTCCTTAAATATAAAAAAATTGAGTAATATTTTGTTTAACAGAGGAAATCTACTTTTCTTTGTTTGTCACTTGCTTCGATACATTAGTAACTTCCCAAATTAGTTTTAGGGTCTGGCTGTCTGCCATGCTATCCTATCTGAATTCTTATATTCTTATGTCATTTCTGTCCCTGTTTTCATTCCTCAATTTTGTAACCATTTTATTTATTTTGTATGAATGACCTTAAGCAAAAATAACACTTTGAACCTCATGGCACAGAATTTAATGAACATTCTCAAAATATATAGTATATATTTGCATTTGTTAGGGTGTGATGGAGTGACTACTTTTCTAAGACTAGAAAATTTCTTAAGACGTAGGGGACACTTAATAGGTTCTGAAGTTTGGAAATGAGAATCTTTGAGTAAAATTTTACTGTAACATCCTACAGCTAGTGTCCTTAACCGTTATTATGGTAGTTGGAATTTGCTCTTTAAATGGCTTCTCTTTAAACACCAGCTCTTGGATGGAGCCCAAGTGCTTTGTTGCCAGTTGTGTTTTTAGCCAGCTGGCCCTTGATTTCCTCCATTCAGACTGCCCATTTCATTTATGGAAGCAGAAGAGAAACTGTAAATATTCCAGAGCCCCTGATCCTGTCTGGCACCAGGGCCAGTGACACTATGTTCAACATTGTTCCAGGGCCCAGAGCTAGGGGAAAAGTAAACAGAAAACAGTACCTACTTAGAAGGACCAAGGCAAGAAGCTGTAAATAAGACCCTCTGCTATCCTGGCAGGGATCAGCTGCAGGATCATTGCATGCTTGCTAAATCAGCTGTTGCTGCTTTACCAAGATCTAGGATTTCTCTTGTTGCCAAGCTCCAAGTAGCTCCGAAACATCTAATTTATTTGGAAGACAGCTCATTTTTGAATTGCAGAGAAGGAAGTTAAATTTATGGAAGAGAATATGTGTCTACCAGTCATCTTTTCAAGGTCAATTTCAATGTAAGGTTTCTCTGATTGTTTAAATAGTGCAGAAGAAATTGACATATGCAAAAAAGAGACAAAAGTAAACTCATAAGTAAATAGGAGAGTTACTTCCAAGAAGAGGAAAGTATATTGGCTTGTTTTAAATGTACTGGACAGGATAAAATCTTCATACAGAAGAGGGAAAACAATAAAGAGGACAGAAAAAAGAAACTGGGAAAGAAAAAAAAATACTAAAGTTCTTTAAAACAAAAACACACAAACTTTAAAATAATTTCATTCAAAATCAGAAAAGAATAATCAAATTTTGGTGAGTTTTATGAGACCTATGAGTTTCGAGTGATGGTATTTATTATGTATGTGTTTTAATTTTCTTTCTCTAATTTTCTTTCTCTTTCTAATTCTGAGGATTTTAGAAAATATATATTTTTTTCATTTGTATTCAGTTTTTAAATTTAATTCTCATCTCCTTAAGAATAGCAATTATTGTTATTTTTTACTCTGTATTTTCTCCTCCTTCATAGCCCTTTCTGTTTTTTTAGTTATTGGTACAGAGCGTTTTTTTTTTTTTTTTTCCTCTAGAGAAGCAAAGGCTTGAAGTAAAAATTCATTCATTTTTTTCTTGAAAAATTAAACTATAATATACATTTTCACTGTTAGAGTAATGAATAAAGACTTTAAGATTTAGTGTTTCTATACTCATACTTAATCCTGTTCTTCTGAAATAATTCTATAATATTTCATCATTTTCTATGAAAATGATCACTACTGTGATCAGACAGTAGTATTAGCTCCACAGTTCCTGATTATGAGTGCAAGAAATACAATCCAGATTTCAGAATAAAGCATTTCTGCCTCTAAGAGGCATTGCTATTTTCACAAAAGTAAGAGGGATCTAATGCCTATTCCATGTTGGGTTTCTGGGAAAAAACGGGGAAGTTGAACTGTGATACAGATGTCACAAAGACTTCAGCAGACAACACAGGAGCTCTACAGGCTCTACCATCCCCACAGGCTGGGATGGTTCTACAGGAATGTCCTGAATGTAGTCAAGAGGACCCAGCCCTTATGGACCTGTCACTGGATACAAGTTGCTCCCAGGAAGGGGGCATAACCTCGAGCTGGGTGGATCTCTTTGGTCAAGGGCAATCCTATAGAGGAATGCAGCTAAGAGCCATCAACTACCAATAGTCCCAGCAGCTGGGAAGTCAGCATTTGATTCCTTAAAGGACTTTTGGATGGGGAAGCAATCTGTGTGGGAACAATAGCATCCACTACAGTGACCTTTGAATTACCACATTGAATTAGAACCAGGTAACATTCTAACTGAATCCCCTCATTTTAAAGATGAAACATGACACTCAGAGAAGAGAAATGACCCTCCTAAGTATATACACTAGTCAATGGCAACCAGACCCTCCGTCTCAACCCTTGATGTTGATATTTGGTTATTAGGCAAAAATCTATGAGGCAAAACAGTGTCCAGTAACTGTTTTCTTTTTCTGCTCCTTGTTATCTTTTAAAAAGACTTTTGAATCCAACAGACAGGAAAAAAACAATAAACCTAGTTGACATCATTCATTTTATGATGAAATTTATAGCTTTTTATATTTTAAAATTTCATCTTCCTTCCAATAAACTGACAGTAAATTCCCTAGTTGGTAGCTCATTAAATTTTTAAAAGTTGCAATAATTTGGGACAACTGCACTTTTTAATGTGCCAAAGATGATTATCTTAATAATCAAATACTTATATATAGGTTGTACTTTATGTTTTTAACAACTACAAAGTGTCTTAGATTGGGGAGCACATTACAAATATTTTTAAAAACCTTTTCCACAATTTGCCCTCATTGTGAATCTTTTTCTTCTTGGCTGCAAGACTCTGAAGATTATTTGACATTTCATCTCCTTTTATTATCTAGATTTGATCCTTTCTTTACTTTTTACTTTTTTATATTTATCTTATTTGTTGGCTATTCTTCCTTTTTTTTTTCCCCATAACACACTCTCTATTGATTTAAAATGTCTGAGCTACCATTTTTCTAGTAGTTGTTTTTGCCTTTTTCAATGTGTTTATTTTAAAATTTTAACCACAATTCATTTTGATTGATCTTTACAGATTTTCTCTATCTTCTCTTTTGCCTTCATTTCCTTCTCTACTATAGTTCTTTCTTCTTCAGCTTGAGTATTAGCATCATCTTAAGGAGGTAGAAGAATTTAGGGGAGAGTTCTGTTTGACTTCCCTGGTGGCTCAGACAGTAAAGTGTCTGTCTACAATGCGGGAGACCCGGGTTCGATCCCTCGGTGGGGAAGATCCCCTGGAAAAGGAAATGGCAATCCACTCCGATACTATTCCCTGGAAAATCCCATGGACAGAGGGGACTGGTAGGCTACAGTCCATGGGGTCGCAAAGAGTCTGACACAACTGAGCGACTTCACTCTGTTTGTATAGAAAAATAGGTGTTTCTTCAGCAGAAAGAATAGGTCTTTGCAATTTGCATTCAACTCTTCTTTATTTCAAAGTGTTGACATAAAGTGTAAGGAGAACACTGAGCTTCCAGAGTCTATCTCTAGAAAGGGAGTTCTATTATATTTAATGTTACTGTGAGTGGGATCATAGTGGGAATGTATGTAGTTGATAATTTCTCTCTTTCTGTTCCAGGATTGTGAAGTCTTTGTGGTCTAGTGATAAGTCCCATAAAGACCAAGGGTAGATGGAATGGTAGGAAAGGGGGACAGGAGAGAAGGAAGTCTGGGTGGATGGTGGCCATCCTAACACATACATCATTTTAAACTGGTTTATCAGAGAGTCACCAGAAAAAAAAAAAAAAAAACAACAAAAAAAAAAACAAAAAACTATACTCCAAGCAATAGTTGTTTGTGGAGAGAGAGTGTATGTGTGGCTTGCATATGGAGGTCTGGGTATGGACTGCAGTCTGGGTGTGGATGGCAGAAGAGCTCCCTAACGTACCATTCTCTAGGGATCTAACAAATGCTTCAGTTCAGTTCAGTTGCTCAGTCATGTCCAGTTCTTTGTGACCCCATGGACTGCAGCATGTCAGACTTCCCTGTCCATCACCAAATCAATGGAGTTTGAGCAATGCAGCTTGCTCAAACTCATGTCCATTGAAGTCGGTGATGCCATCCAACCATCTCATCCTCTGTCGTACCCAGTATTCTTGCCTTGAGAGAACCTCATGAACACTATGAAAAGGCAAAAAAGATATAACAAGCGCTTAAATCCAAATAACTCAGGCATTGAATGTGGCAACTGGAACACCTCTTTGCTCATTACATGATGAAAGTCGACCCGAGTGAAGTATATCATCTGATCCAGATCCGCTGCTAAATGTATATTTCTCTTTGGATGTCAGTTGGAGGTTTTGAATAATATGTTGTTTTTTGGTTGCTAAGTTGTGTCTGACTCTTTTGCCAGGCTTCTCTGTCCATGGGATTTCCCAGGCTAGAATACTAGAGTGGGTTGCCATCTCCTCCAGGGGATCTTCCCAGCCTGGGGATGGAACCCTCCTCTCCAGCACTGGCAGACATATTCTTTACCACTGAGCCACCAGGGAAGCTATGAGAGAATCCTTGTTGTTGTTGTTCAGTTGCTAAGTCCTGTCTGACTCTTTGTACTTTGTGCTGTCTGACCCCATGGACTATAGCCTGCCAGGCTGTTCTGTCCTTGGAATTCTCCAGGCAAGAATACAGAGTGGGTTGCTATGCCCTCATCCAGATGATCTTCCTGGCCCAGGGATCGAACTCCTATCTCTTATGTCTGCTGCATTGGCAGGCATGTTCTTTACCACCAGCGCCACCTAGGAAGCCCTTATATTGCTATTGCTACTGCTAAGTCACTTCAGTCCGACTCTGTGCGACCCCATAGACGGCAGCCCACCAGGCTCCATACAGGTATGCTATTCTACACAGATTTCCCTAGAACTCCTACATTCAAGTACTAACATGCTGATCACAGCAGATAGTAACTTTGCTTGAGGAGTGCATTAGACATTGGTTTGTTTAGTCGCTAGGTCATTTCTGACTCTTTGCAACCCCATGGACTATAGCCCACCAGGCTCCTCTGTCCTCGGGATTTCCCAGGTAAGAATACTGGAGCGGGTTGCCAATGGCCTTCTGTGGTGGCTCAGAGGTAAAGAATCTGCCTGCCAAGGCAGGAGACAGAGGTTAGATCTCTGGGTATGGAAAATCCCCTGGAGAAGAATTAGTTATACTGATGGACTTTCAAGTGGAAGAACACAGTTTTGAGAGCCATTTGAAAATTACTAATAATGTTCTCAGGGAAAATAAACACACTGAATGAGGATGGTACTTAACAAATATTGTATGACTTCCTATTAATCCTTTATAATAATTTTCACATTCCCATGCAAGAGAAATATTTGGCTGATAACTCCAAAGAGTTAACCAGAAAAGAAAAAAAAAAAAAATAGAGTGTGCGCCTATGTATAACTATTCATGAACAGTGTATGATGAAGTTTATTGAACTTGGGTTCCACCTGAGAAATGTTGTTGTTCAGTTGCTAAATCATGTCTGACTCTTTGTGACCCCATGGACTGTAGCACTCCAGGCTTTCCTGTCCTTCACTATCTCCCAGAGTTTGCTCAAACTCATGTCCATTGAGTCTGTGATTCCATCCAACCATTTCATCCTTGGTCATCCCCTTCTCCTCCTGCATTCAATCTTTCCCAGCATCAGGGTCTTTTCCAATAAGTCAGTTCTTCACATCAGGTAGCCAATGCACTGGAGCTTCAGCTTCAGCTTCAGCATCAGTCCTTCCAATGACTATTCAAGGTTGCTTTCTTTAGGATTGACTGGTTGGATCTCCTTGCAGTCCAAGGGACTCTCAAGAGTCTTTAGCACCACAGTTCAAAAGCATCAATTCTTAAGGTGTCAACCTTCTATATGGTCCAACTCTCACATCTGTACATGACTACATACATGACATGTCATAGCTTTGACTATATGTACCTTTGTTGGCAAAGTGATGTTTCTGCTTTTTAATACACATGAGGAATGAAAGTTTTACAATAATCAAATGTGAAATTCAAATACTTTCCTTAACTATTGATTATAAGAATGCTTTCCTTTTGTAAAGCTTGCCAATGAAGTAGAAACAAAAATATAGGTTTTTTTACTTGCCTCCTAGAGATATCAGTTGGCTTTCAGCTTTTAAGAATTATACCCAAAACACCAGCACCCAATAAGGACTAAAGAGCAGCTTAAATAATTCATTATTTTCTATAGTCCTCTTCCATAGATGTCATTATTCATTCATTTATTTACTATCCATTCATTCATTAAACATTTATTGGGCTTTTCTTCTATGCTAGGCACTAAGTTAGGAGGGAACAGGAAGGAAAAAGAGGAAAAAGTTTCCAGAGTTCAGTAACATAGCTGTGTTACTGCTATTACAGACAAGTGAAACCACATGCTATACAGTGTGATAATACGATAAGAGGGGCTTAAACAAGCTGTCATGGAGGCTCAGGAATGGCCCTGGAATCAGTCATCTTACAACTGTTCTTCCTCTCTCAAAGATGAAAAAATTCAACTGAAAACTATGTTCCCTTTCATTCTTTTTCAATCATATTCTTACTATTAGTTTTCATAAATATGTACAGCTTAGAGCCATGGTGAAAAGCTACAACTATTAATTCTTGCTTTCTGGTTTTTTCAATTTGTCCTAGGATATGAGGTGTATGAGATATTTCAGCAGAAATGACTGTCCTAGACATTTCATTTAGAATACAGAATTATTCTAAATATTGTTAAATGTTAAATTATTATTTGGAAATACAATGCCTGAGATAACCATTTCTGAGTTGGAATTAGTCATCCTTATTAGTCATAAAGACATTAAGTAAATCGAGTTTTTAAAATTGTACTTAAATGAATGGTTTATGTAGCAGTACAATAGCAGAATGTTAAATGATGTCCTTTTCTTCCGAAAATCTCTTAAACATACCAACTGTTTGGTTTGACCTTAGAGGACCTGGGAAGAAAGGCTGACAAGAGAGATACTTTACACCTTATTATAGAGCCAGGGAAAATGGAAGCATGGAGAACTGGAGTCATCCCTCAAGCCCACAATCAACTTTAGGACTTACCCTCAGTCTTTGAGGGCTTTCAAAGTATCTGGTTATATCAACGAAATAGCCCTCAACAGCGAAAAAGAAGTAAATATTTATGTGAAAGCAAAATAGATCTGAGCTTCTGAGTCTACCCAAGGCTGAGCAAGTAAGGCTCTGCCTTGTCCTCCACCCTTGTACTACATGGGCCATGAGAGAAGTCCCACCTTTAATAGCTCTTCCTGTGAATTGTAGGGTTTTCCTGGTGGCTCAGTGGTAATGAATCCACCTCCAATGCAGGAGACTTGGGTTAGATCCCTGGGTTGGGAAGATCCCTTGGAGAAGGAAATAGCAACCCATTCCAGTATTCTTGCCTGGGAAATCCCATGAACAAATGAGCCTGGCAGGCTACAGTCCTAGGTTTAATGGTATCCCATTGGAAGCACAGGGCTCTGAGTCTGGGATGTGGACCAAGTGGGGAGAAGAATGCGAAGACCGCTGTGCACTGAGGTTTGTCTCTGACACTGCACTTCTGCACGCATCCTCCAGGGATCTTCTGTCATTTTTCTTACCACAAATTGACCTGCCAGAGTCCCATAATTAACTCAACCTTGTTGCCAAGACTAACTCTTAGGTGTCCTTATGAGAATGGTATTCTTTGTGCCAGAAGAGATGATCTCTTCTGAAATTTCAAGGTGGAGTGGAGAATGGAATTGCTACAACCTCAAATATGGGCTCTTTCTATTTGCAAAGTCGGTACAGACACTTTCCATAAAACTTCCATAAAAACCGGATATAATCACAGTTCCAGACTTATTCTTGAGATAGAATACTTTCAGCTTGTGAATTTATGATGGTTTTCAATGTGATCTATCAGCACACTTGAGTGGTTCACAGCATGAACGAGGCCAAGGTCACTGATTTGATCCTAGCCTACAATGAGTCATTTCAATTAGGTCTATGACTGTACTCGGGGCTGCTATTTTTCACTCTCTTCTCATCACTTCCTGCCTTCAGGGAACTTTCCTCCTACCTCTGCTACTTCTCCTTGGTTCAAATTTCTCTCGTATAGGAAAAGCATCTGTTAACTAATTCACAGTAAGATGTGACATTTAGAGATACATATCTTTTATAAGAAGGATGAATAAAGAGTACTACTTCCTTAACCTATTACCCAGAATGGGATTTTGGTTAAGAACAGAGAAATTTTGTCTTTAAATATGGTCTCTCAATGTCCTTCAAATCATAATTACCTAACAACAAATGGATGAGGCCAGTTCTGATTTTGTCTTTAGTTTAGGTTCACCACCATGTGCAATGGACTGCTTGCTATCCAAGGAGTCCCATGGACAGCAAGGAGATCAAACCAGTCAATCCTAAAGGAAATCAACCCTGAATATTCAGTGGAAGGACTGATGCCAAAACTGAAGCTCCAATACTTTGGCCACCTGATACAAAGAGCTGACTCGTTGGAAAAGATCCTGATGCTGGGAAAGATTGAGGGCAGGAGAAGAAGGGAGCAACAGAGGATGAGATGGTTGGATGGCATCACAGACTCAATGGACATGAGTTTGAGAAAACTCTGAGAGATAGTGAAGGGCAGGGGAAGCCTGGCATTCTGCAGTCCATGGGGTCACAAAGAGTCAGACACCACTTAGCAACAGAACAACAACAGGACCATATGCAATGGTGCAATGTCATTATTCACAAGAAAAAACAGGTGAAAATTTGTTATTGGTCTTTGGAAACTCATCAGAACCCCTAGGTGAAAAACAGAAATTCCAGTTCATTTTAAAATTGATTAGAAACAACATTATAATATTAAGAGTTGAAATCTAGACTTTGGGCTTGTGGCAAATACTACACTTTGAAATGAATTTCTAATTATTGAGAATAAATTTAGAATGCATAAATTCCTTAAGAACTGTTGATTCCAATAGATGGTTTGCATTTTAGGACAAATGATGTTAATCTTGCTTCAGTTGCAATTTTTTTTTTTTTACCAATAAGCATTGGCATAGTTATATTTAAATTATAACATTTTAGATAAGTTGTAGCAAAATGATTTTTTTCTAACTGCAAAGGAATGTACTTCTACAGAAGTCAAAAGTTGCAATTGTTAGGAATGTCAAGGTGGGAATGATAAAAGTAAAAGGATAAATACGAATTTTAGGATGATATGTTGACTTTTAAATAGTCTCCATTTTTTTTAACTTAGTAAGAACATGTTACCAAGTTTAAAAATGAGGGTGTAAAGTTGAGAATGCAGCAATAATGATAGTTGATACCTTGAAACTTGTCTTTCCCTGACACTGGATATCATGTAAAGATGAAATAGGCTGGGTGCAATTGAAATAAATAGATATGTATAATATGCAGTTGTATCAGATTAAATCTCAGTGATTTTGATAAAAGTAAGAAGCCCTCTTTTTGACTGTGGAAGAGTGCCTGTGAAGGGCTTTGTTTCATTTCAGAGGCCTATGCGTCCTTGCCAGGACTGAGACACATCTCTCCTACTCACTCTGTATTTTGGTTTGGAAACACTAATACAAGTGTGTTGCTGCCACAGGATCGTGATTAGCATGTGCTCCAAAATGAAGACCTTTTGATAAAGGCCATCACATTGATAGTGATGAATAAAGTGGCTTTGATAAACAGTGATGATAAACAGTGGCTTTGAAAAACATGGTTTCTACACTGTTGCTCAAAAAAGTGTCTCTGGTGGGGAAGTTGCCCTGAGAGTTTCGAGGAGATGCGTTATGGAAAATCCAAGAGGAAGCCAGAGACACAAGCTCAAGCCATTTAGAGTTTCACAGGAAACTCTACCCTGTGCTTCTCCTGCTTTTTTTCCTGACTGATTGTTAGGTCTCTAACCATGGACTTATAATGGGTTATCATTCATGGCCCAAATGAATGGGTTTTCTTAACAATGATGCCCTTGTTTTGAGGGTTACTTGTGTACAAAGGACAGCCCATAAATAGATGCACTTGTCTTTCTGAGGTAAAATGTAAGTTAGGCGAGAGTACAGTGTCATGACTTTGGTTAGAAATGTTCCTGTTTTATAAAAATCAGTGTATTCCAGTTGCTTCACTATAGTTAAGCATGTGGGTTCAATGTCATATGAAAGAATTTTTGCTTGGAAGTTCATCTGTCTTTTCTTTCCCCATCAGTGTTATCACTGATGTCTATCAGAGGGTTTAGCAAAATCTATTACTTATTTGGTATGAGTTAAACTTTCACAGCTTGACCTCATTCATAAACATTTCTTTCTTGCCTGTCTGCAGGACACTTCTGAGAAGTGGAGCTATAGCTACCACAGGATTTTCATAGATGACGGTTTTTCATAACATATCCATGTGCTCCTTCTTCACATCATTTTGAATGAACAGGGATTTAAAATAGTACTAGCTGAAGACAGTACTTTCCTCTCAGCTGGCTGTTTGTATTGAGTTAGACCCTTAAATGGTAGGGAGAACTCTTGTGCATTGAACTGCTGCTTTCCCACGTGAGGGTCTCCACTAGCCCTGTGCCTCTATGGTCCCTTGAAGCAGCTCTGCAGGTGACCACAGGTGAACACAGCTGCCCACAGACTCACTGTTCTAGATGGTGACTGGGCAGCAACATTTGCTGTTGTTCTTCTTCCAGGACACAAAGAAGAGCAGACCATGGCTGGTGAAAAGATTTCAGAGTTGTTTATTCCGATTCTCTAGTGCCTGTATTTTGATGCCAATCCCCTCAAAATGACATATTATTTTCCCAAATAGTTAAAGATTTCTGCTTCCAACTTTCCTTTGATCTTGATTCTTGGAATTAACCATCTTGTCCATTCAAAGTGTTTACATTTCTGCTTTTGTTGATGTTAATTATTCCTCCCGTTGCAGTTTAATTAATAAGAGATTGCATCTCACACATTCCATCTCTCAGAATATGCTTCAAAGAACTAACCATCTAAGCTAACGCTTAGAATTTGACTCCCAAGAGCATATTTCTAGTGATATGGAATTTTAGCAATCAGATATGGTCATTAAATTCAGACAGATCCAGCCTTCATGATACAGTTTTATAATTGTATATAATTGCACCATTCATCTTGGTAGAATTTCTAATGAGCTGTATGTAAACAAGTATATTTAAAAATTGTGATAGAAATCTTTTCATGGCCAAATGTTACCCCAACATTTAGCAATTCTAATTACATGGATAGATTCCATATCTGAGTAAACAGAAATTAGCCCACCACTCCTTCTCCAACTGATTTTTATCCATGTATTTCTGTGGCATGCAGATGCTTCTCTACAAAGGTTTACAGCCTCCTGTAAATAACTTGGGAAAGTACTCCTTTCTCGCTGTTTCACGTCATGTTTCAAGTGCATAAGTGAATTTATAGACAAATATCTGGAGTAATAACACTGCAGGCAGTGGCAGCAGGAGAGAGTAGCTATCTAGGACTGGCATTTGGGATGCAGTTGCTCTTGGCAACTGCGTAGTAAGTGCTGTCTGTATTTGGGGAGGTGTTTGTCTCAGTGGTTCTTTAAACAACTCTCTGTAGCTCTTGTGACCTTCCTGGATGGTTTACCTCATTTCAGCTGGATCCTAATTGCAGGGAATTTTATCAGAGAGAAGAACAATTTGAAAGTAGAAGGCTATATGCAGGAATTTCCTGAAATTTGTGTATGACAACTGAGAAGTTTCCCATAATCCGTGGTTTGTCAAGAGCACTACACGTCAAATATGTTTGAAGTCCTCAGTACTGCAGCTCTCAGGAGTATGGTGGAAGAACTGAGCATCTTCAAATAAAATAAAATGTGGAAGGATTCCTGAGTGAAAAAAAAATCGAGGCACATGTAAATCCTGCTTAATCCTTTGTCTTAATTTTTTCTTTTTTAGATGAGTTATACAGGATCTATAAACACCCCCCCCCTTTTTTTTTCTTTTTGCTTTTTGAAGCAGTGAACATCTTTTCATTAAGAATGAAAATGCAGCAAAGTTTACAGTATCCAAGGAGCTGATAATCTAACACACCTGTTTTAGTATCTGTCCACCTACATTCATTTGCTCTTTGCTGTTACCTCACATTAAATGCTTTCTAACAGGTTTGAGATAAGCATGCACATGATAGCTCCTGTAATAACTGGTTCAGATTTTAAATCTCTAGATTTAAAATGATGGAGCTCAACCGGGGAGAAGATACTGTCTCTTGGGCATCATGTATTCTCTGTAAGTAATGATAGAAAATTACCAAGCAAATAGATTTTGTGAGCCTCTAAGAGGCTGCTTCTTCTCAGAGTCTAGTACTTTCATATTGCCAAGTTGTCCTTTTAATAGAAATGTTATTCATAATTGTAAAAGGCTGCTGAGCATAAACTTTTGCAGCTTTGTATTTTTGGACTGACTGTGGAAACAGGGTGACAAGGAAGTATGCACATGCTTTGCCTCAGTGAAAATGGTGCAGAAAGTCTTGCTGAGGACTCTTGTACATTTGATAGCCTGAGAATTTTTTTTGTTTGTGCTTTACAATCTTATAGAGAGATGACTCAAAACACTTGCAGAGATAATATATACATAAAAACTTCCAAAAATCTGTACAAGAAAATACAGCAATTTCCCAATAATACTGTTTGATGCAGACCTTTAGAAAATGACACATTCTTCTTAGATTTCCAAAATGTGATGTTAAAAAAAAGTATTGACATAAAATACAATCTGTTCTTAGGACAGCTGCACAGTGTGGACTTCAATTTCAGAATTATTTTGAGTCTCTAGCATAAATGAAAAATATATTTCTAATAAGGTGAACAACTCATTAAGTTGAAAATTAATTTTAAAAAGGTAAATGTAGAGATGACTCAGGCATATTAGATTGATGTTTATGCTGATGTTTATAGAAAACTTCATGAAGATTTTGTAGTAAAAGAACTGTGGTTATAAGTTTAACCATGACCTCTTGATTTTCTCTGATGTAGACTCTATTATTCCTATTTTCCTTCATTTTTGCTTTTCACACAGCTAACCCCTCATTTTATCTCACTTTCAGACTGTCTCTACCAATAGTTATGAGAATAATCAGGACATGCATGCAGTATCCTTATTTTCCATATGAGAACTAGTAGACAATAATATGTGGTGTATAAGAAGCAAGGCTATTTGCCATTGGAATTCATAGAATCCACAAGGCAAGTTTCTATTTTTCTAGGGAGAATGACAGCTTAAATGTAGTAGGTAAACAGTTAATATTTTGAGTGCTGAAATTGTTAGGACGAATGGTTTTCCTTTTGTCAACATGGTCCTTTAGAGTCCTAAAAATTTAGACATTAATGTATATTAATTATAGATATATATACACACACGTGTGTGTCTGCATGTGTGTATGCATGCTAAATCACTTCAGTTGTGTTTGACTCTTTGTGACCCTGTAGATCGTAGCCCTCCAGGCTGCTCTGTCGTCCATAGGGTTCTCCAGGCAAGAATGCAATACTGGAGTGGGTTGCCTTGCCCACCTCCAGGGGATCTTCCTAACCCAGGGATGGAACCACATCTCCTGCATTGACAGTGGGTTCTTTACCATTAGTGCCACATGGGAAGCCCATTTGAATGTAGGTATTTGGGGTATACCCCAAAGCAGCCCATTCACTTAAGGGATTTTCTGTTAGTCTCCTGTTTTATCTGAACCTTCAGGAACATTTTACCTCCTATCCATTGTCCTTGTTTAAATATATAAATAATGACTTCATTTATTAAACATTAAATTACTTTAATTTCACCCCAAACAGTGGAATAACTTTGGTGCTCTCAGATGATTACTCTGCTTATCTTGTGACTTTGAGAACCGCCTTACCTCTCTTGGTTGTCTATAACATAGCTGATCTTTATGCATCCTTCCAGCTTTAATATTTTTTGGCTCCATGACCCAGAACCACTATATTTCTTCTTTTTTTTTCTTCTATTTTTATTTGTTGTCCTTACCATGATTCATCAGAAGTCACCAACAACAGTTACCCATGCCTGATTCTAGGAAATTGTTCTTTTCTTTTGGGGGGTACTTTTCGCCCATCTATCTGTATTGATTGCCTAATGTTTTGCTCTTTCTGAGATGACCCAGGATAAACATATTCTATGTTCCTCTTGCAGGTTGCTTCTCTGGGAGTCACTACCTTCACTTTATGCGCTCTGTGTATAGACCGCTTCCGGGCGGCCACCAACGTCCAGATGTACTATGAAATGATAGAAAACTGTTCTTCCACAACCGCCAAACTTGCTGTGATATGGGTGGGCGCTCTCCTGCTAGCCCTGCCAGAAGTGGTGCTCCGCCAGTTGAGTAAGGAGGACCTGGGCTTGAGCGGGCGAGCGCCTGCCGAGCGCTGCGTCATCAAGATCTCCCCCGACCTCCCCGACACCATCTATGTCTTAGCCCTCACCTACGACAGCGCCAGACTCTGGTGGTATTTCGGCTGTTACTTCTGTTTGCCCACGCTTTTCACCATCACCTGCTCTCTAGTGACTGCAAGGAAAATCCGCAAAGCCGAGAAAGCCTGTACTCGGGGGAATAAGCGACAGATCCAGCTAGAAAGCCAGATGAACTGTACAGTCGTGGCTTTGACCATTTTATATGGATTTTGCATTATTCCTGAAAACATTTGCAACATTGTGACTGCTTACATGGCCACAGGGGTTTCCCAGCAGACAATGGACCTTCTTAATATCATCAGCCAGTTCCTTCTGTTCTTTAAGTCCTGTGTCACCCCTGTCCTCCTCTTCTGTCTCTGCAAACCCTTCAGTCGGGCCTTTATGGACTGCTGCTGCTGCTGCTGTGACGAGTGCATTCAGAAGTCGTCCACGGTGACCAGTGATGACAATGACAACGAATACACCACAGAACTGGAGCTCTCACCCTTCAGTACCATACGCCGGGAGATGTCCACGTTTGCTTCTGTTGGAACTCATTGCTGAAAGAGGGACCACAGCCTTGGGTTGGCTTAGCTTTCTTTTTTTTTGTTTGTTTGATTTTCATACCCTGTGAAAGTTTTTACTCCTATTTTTCCTTACTGGGAAAAAAATGCGAAAGAAAAAAAAGAGAGAAATATTAACTACTGGTAGAACTGATTTTGCAAATTAATATTTGTGCTTTGAAAAAGAAGTTTATATTTAGTTATTTAAGAAGTATGGGAGGCCCATAATTTTAGATCATTTTATCTGGTATGGTGCTAATATTTTATTTGAAAAAAAGTGACTGCACCTTAATTAATTGCTAACTTACTTTCATTCTTTTAAAAAATATAATCACTGTATATTGGTTATAGCCATGTGATTTTGTAGGCTATTTTCTGTTTGAGTTGTGATTGAAAGTATATTGTATGTGGTTTTGTGAGATGAGTTGTAGTTAAGAAGCACTCACCAAGTAGCACCAAATAAATGACACTTTATTCTTTAACCTCATTGTCAATCTACTTTTAACCAAGATTCAATAAATATTTTAATTGCTTTAAATACACAATTACTGGTTTTATGCACGATTTAAAGTTGACCTTATTGTTTTATAAATTCTATTTTCCTTTAAGGCTTCTCTGATAGCTCAGTTGATAAAGAATCCGCCTGCAATGCAGGAGACCCTGGTTTGATTCCTGGGTCAGGAAGATCCCCTGGAGAAAGGATAGGCTACCCACTCCAGTATTCTTGAGCTTCCCTTGTGACTCAGCTGGTAAAGAATTCACCTGCAATGTGGGAGACCTGGATTCGATCCCTGGGTTGGGAAGATCCCCTGGAGAAGGGAAAGGCTACCCACTCCAGTATCCTGACCTAGAGAATTCCCTGGACTGTATAGTCCATGGGCTTGCAAAGAATTGGGCATGACTGAATTACTTTCACTCAGTTGACTATTTTGCTTTAAGATTGGAAACCATTATGTTACAAAGAAGTTTTCCTAACAGTACTATTTATATGTATGATTCATAAAACTATATTATATGTTTCAAAAAAGTATTTTTAATATTCAGATAGAGATGCAAATTACATCCAAATATTTATAAAATATGAATAAATAGCAGAGTAGGAAGAAACTATCTTTAAAAAAAAATTTACCTCTTATCCAGCATATAGAGCTACAGGTTTTCCCATGAGGAATTATGAGTGGAACCAAAGATGAAAAAACAATGCATTTGTCATCTATTTCCTCTAAACACTGACCTCTGAAGCACTATGAATTCTATGTGAAGCACTTTGAATTCTTATTTTTCCCCTTTTAAAAAATGAACTTGGTTAAATCTGTGTGGCTTAATTTCTTTAATAAATTACAGTATGGTGGAATAATAAAATATTTATACATCTTGATTTAATCACTTAAATATTCAAGTATTGCCTTTAAATTGATATTCTGTAAACTCCCAACAAAAAAACACTAGTCCTCTCCATTTGAATTATATGAATGCCTGAAGGAGTTCAAGTAAAAGCAGTTGTGTAAGATGCCTGCCATGTGGGACACATCCCTAGTCAGATGGCAGAGGCAGTGACCTGAGTGACTCAGTGTGATTGTCATGTTGCCGTGCTCAGAAAAGTCATATAGGGGAAGCCAGCTTTCTGGCTGGAAACTGCCCTGTGTGTTTTCTGCTTGTCAGTTTCTGTACTATTTAATATAACCGAGTAGCACATTTTTTCTTCCTGACTAAATGCTATTTAAATCATTCAATTTTAGTGCTAGTAAAATTAAAAGTACTTAATTCAGTCCACTCATTTTCTGCATGAAACCCAGATTAACTAAATGATAGTGCCCAGAATATCTCCTTTTCCCCAGTCCAGGACTCTTCAAAGGGATTTTCCCCCCTACTGTCTGTATTTAAAAGAATTTGAGGAAGAATAAAAACAAGGCACCATTGTTCCTCTTACAGATCCCTGTAATAGGTCTTTGGAAATGAGGATGCCTGAACTGGGTTTTGGCTGCTGAGCAGATCAACAATTATCATTCCACAGTATGTCTCATGATATTTAGTTGAAGAACCGACTCACTGGAAAAGACCTGATGCCTGAAAAGATTGAAGGCAGGAGGAGAAGGGGACGACAGAGGATGAGATGGTAGTATGACATCACCAACTCCACAGACATGAGTTTGAGCAGACTCCTGGAGATGGTGAAGGACAGGGAAGCCTGGCATGCTGCAGTCCAGGGGGTTGCAAAGAGTCGGACATGACTTAGTGACTGAACAACAACAACAATAAATCAAGAAACTGATCGAGCATGTGGTATAGAAAAGATTCTGTGCTATAATCTGCAATAAATAAACATAAATAAAACTTAGTGTCAGACCTTATAAAAACAGGTAGGGGTGGGCTGAGAAGAAAGGAATAAGACACATATATAAACAGATATGATATCTGCTGGGACTGGTTGCTGCTGCTGCTGCTAAGTCGCTTCAGTCGTGTCCGATTCTGTGCGACCCCATAGACGGCAACCTACCAAGCTCCCCATCCCTGGGATTCTCCAGGCAAGAACACTGGAGTGGGTTGCCATTTCCTTCTCCAATGCATGAAAGTGAGAAGTGAAAGTGAAGTTGCTCAGTCGAGTCCGGCTCTTTGCAACCCCATGGACTGCAGCCTACCAGGCTCCTCTGCCCATGGGATTTTCCAGGCAAGAGTACTGGAGTGGGGTGCCATTGCCTTTAGAAAGGTGTAAAGTTCTAGGATAATTGAGAGAGAATGCCTCAGATGAGAGGAAATCACGAATGACTCTATAGGATGACTGGAGGGGTAGGCTTTGACTGGAGGGGTAGGCTTTCAGAAGGAGCTGATGAAAAACAGTGGGAGAAGTGAACACTTCAGGAGGAGAGAGATAACAGAGGAATAGAGGAAGGCATCCTGGCCTGTGACTGAAGAACAAATAAACAGTCCCATTAGGTTCCTATACTATGTGTGAACAGAAGCCTCATGGAAAATCCTGGTGAAAATTTGTGTTTAAAACATATTATTAAAGGGTATTAGCTTTATGATTTTGGCATTCAAAATATTTTGTGTTCAAGTGAGAGGCCTTGCCCTCCCCCTCCCCCTCCCCCATGTTGTTGTTCAGTCCCTAAGTTGTGTCCGGCTCTTTTGCGACCCTATGGACTGTAGCCTGCCAGGCTCCTCTGTACATGGGATTTACCTGGCAGAAATGCTGGAGTGGGTTGCCATTTCTTTCTCCGGGGATCTTCCCAACCCAGGGATCAAAGCCACATCTCCTGCATTGGCAGGAGTATTCTTTATCACTGAGCCACCAGGGAAGCCCCTCTTCCCCATACTCTCATATTAATACAGTATGTACATTCAGTTCAGTTCAGTCGCTCAGTCGTGTCTGATTCTTTGCGACCCCATGAATTGCAGCACGCCAGGCCTCCCTGTCCATCACCAACTTCCCAGTTGACTCAAACTCATGTTCATCGAGTCGGTGATGCCATCTAGCCATCTCATCCTCTGTTGTCCCCTTCTCTTCCTGCCTCCAATCCCTCCCAGCATCAGAGTCTTTACTAATGAGTCAACTCTTCGCATGAGGTGGCCAAAGTACTGGAGTTTCAGCTTTAGCATCATTCCTTCCAAAGAACACCCAGGACTGATCTCCTTTAGAATGGACTGGTTGAATCTCCTTGCAGTCCAATGGACTCTCAAGAGTCTTCTCCAACACCACAGTTCAAAAGCATCTGTTCTTCAGTGCTCAGCTTTCTTCACCGTCCAACTCTCACATCTATACATGACTACTGGAAAAACCATAGCCTTGACTAGACGAACCTTTGTTGTCAAAGTAATGTCTCTGCTTTTGAATATGCTGTCTAGGTTGGTCATAACCCTCCTTCCAAGGAGTAAGCGTCTTTTAATTTCATGGCTGCAATCACCATCTGCAGTGATTTTGGAGCCCAGAAAAATAAAGTCTGCCACTGTTTCCCCATCTATTTGCCATGAAGTGATAGGACCAGATGCCATGATCTTTGTTTTCTGAATGTTGAGTTTTAAGCCAACTTTTTCACCATCCTCTTTCACTTTCATCAAGAGGCTTTTTATTTCCTCTTCACTTTCTGCCACAAGGGTGGTGTCATCTGCTTATCTGAGGTTATTGATATTTCTCCCGGCAATCTTGATTCCAGCTTGTGCTTTTTCCAGCCCAGTGTTTCTCATGATGTACTCTGCATATAAGTTAAATAAGCAGGGAGACAATAGACAGCCTTGACGTATTCCTTTTCCTATTTGGAACCAGTCTGTTGTTCCATGTCCAGTTCTAACTGTTGTTTCCTGACCTGCATACAGGTTTCTCAAGAGGCAGGTCAGGTGGTCTGGTATTCCTATCTCTTTCAGAATTTTCCACAGTTTATTGTGATCCACACAGTCAAAGGCTTTGGCATAGTCAATGAAGCAGAAATAGATGTTTTTCTGGAACTCTCTTGCTTTTTCGATGATCCAGTGGATGTTGGCACTTTGATCTCTGGTTCCTCTGCCTTTTCTAAAACCAGCTTGAACATCTGGAAGTTCATAGTTCACGTACTGCTGAAGAATTTTAAGCATTGGAGAATTTTAAGCATTACTTTATTGGCGTGTGAGATGGGTGTAATTGTGTGGTAGTTTGAGCATTCTTTGGCATTGCCTTTCTTTGGGGTTGGAATGAAAATTGACCTTTTGCAGTCCTGTGGCCACTGCTGAGTTTTCCAAATTTGCTGGCATATTGAGTGCAGCACTTTTACAGCATCATCTTTCAGGATTTGAAATAGCTCAAATGGAATTCCACCACCTCCACTAGCTTTGTTCGTAGTGATGCTTTCTAAGGCCCACTTGACTTCACATTCCAGGATGTCTGGCTCTAGGTCAGTGATCACACCATTGTGATTATTTTGGTCATGAAGATCTTTTTTGTACAGTTCTTCTGTGTATTCTTGCCACCTCTTCTTAATATCTTCTGCTTCTGTTAGGTCAATACCATTTCTGTCCTTTATTGAGCCTATCTTTGCATGAAATGTTCCCTTGGTATCTCTAATTTTCTTGAAGAGATCTCTGGTCTTTACCATTCTGTTTTTTTCGTCTATGTCTTTGCATTGATGGCTGAGGAAGGCTTTCTTATCTCTCCTTGCTATTCTTTGGAACTCTGCATTCAGATGTTTATATCTTTCCTTTTCTGCTTTGCTTTTGGCTTCTCTTCTTTTCACAGCTATTTGTAAGGCCTCCCCAGACAGCCATTTTGCTTTTTTGCATTTCTTTTCCATGGGGATGGTCTTGATCCCTGTCTCCTTTACAATGTCACAAACCTCCGTCCATAGTTCATCAGGCAGTCTATCAGATCGAGTCCCTTAATTCTATTTCTCACTTCTACTGTATAATCATAAGGGATTTGATTTAGGTCATACCTAAATGGTCTAGTGGTTTTCCCTACTTTCTTCAATTTAAGTCTGAATTTGGCAATATGTATATTAGCAGTGGGAAATAGGAGCTTCCTCTCCCCACATTCACACCGGTCCTGAACTAAACATTTTTTGATAGGAGCTTGATTCCTCTGAGAAATGCTTAAGATATTTCTATCAAGAAATTTTATTCTCTGACCCTTCGCCATGATTTTTAAAATAGATGGACTTTTCCCAGTCTTCAAGGAATCTCCAAGATAATAGGTGGAGGTTTCTCCCTGGTAATTTGAATTCATCTTACATTTTAAAGTACTCTTTGATTACTTTGTGAGTTTGGCTTTCTCTGTTCTCTTTCTGGGCAGCATATTCCCAGTGTACCTGATTATGGCTAACCCTTCTCATAAAGAAAGAGGAAGGAAAAACATTACAAGTTTCTATAATTTCAAACTCATGTTTTATGAGTGTTCTCTCCTTGTTTCTTGGGAGTAAGAAAATATGTGCTATATTTCTTGGTCCCTGTCTTTTAGTGAAAACAAATGAGAAGTATTTGCTGAACCCCAGTTTGCTTTGATACTTTTAATGTTAGTTTTTGAATTCAAAGCAATCAGTGTGGTACCTATAATAGATTGAAATTACATTACTTCAGAGCTTAAAGTGATCTCAAAGTCTTAGAGTATTAATTACTCAGCTCTTTCTTTGTATGTACAAGACTGATTTTCTGAGAAGTTAACCGAGTTACAGAAAGTCACATAATTTGACCCTGGTTGAATATTGACTTAGTTTAATAATTCTAAGAATAGATAGAAGACTTCCTTCCAGGGATTATAAATAATAATTCTTTTCAACTTAACCAGTGGGCTCGCAGCAATCTGTGAAATACTCTTGATTAAGATAGGAGACAGTTAATGTTCAGTAACTACTTTCTCAATGAAACAATAAACAAATCTTTAAATGAAAGAACTCTCAGAAAACACAGTTTAGCAAAAATACAGATGGAATACCATGACTGTGGTTAAGAAGCAGTGACATAGGAAAAAAAAAAACATGAAAATATCGTTTTCATGTAACTGTGTCCAACACTAATCAAATGATATAAATATGTATGGCCATATGCGTGGTATGTCTATCTATCTATATAGATAGATATATATGTTCTAGACAAATTATAAAGACTGGTGCTACAACTGACTCTTCAAACCTCTCTATCTCAAAGTTATTAAGTCCAGGTATCCTAAAATCCACTTGAGTTCCTTGCACATTTTATGCCTTCAGTCATTCACTCCATTCATTCAGTTAAACATCTGTCGCTGACTTTGTGCAGTGGCAGCATCATAGCCAATGATGTTTATCTGTGGCACAGTTATTGGTAATTGAAAACCCTTACATGCTAGACACTATACTAAATCCCAGGGACAGAATAGTATGTGATTTGGATACAATTCAGTCCCTTTTGGAGTTTACATAATGTGCAGTGTCTAAACATCAGATTATTCCCTACACATAGATTATTCCCTCTATTGAGTATTTAGTGAAAATGTGAGTAGTGCTGAAAAAGAAAAGTTCAGGAAGAAAAGTTCTCTGACAGTTTGTGATAGGGGATCCTGACTAGTGATGGTGTCAGAGAAAATTCCCTTGGTGAAAAGCTCAGGGAGAAGAAGGAAGTGCATTAAGGCTCTGTATGGACACAGACAGGCTTTCCAGGTGGTGCTAGAGGTAAGGAATCTGCCTGCCAATGTAGGAGACACATGGGTTTGATACCTGGGTGGGGAACATACCCAGGTATGTTCCTGGTATGTTCCAGGTATGTTCCAGGTGTAGGAAATGGCAACCCACTCCAGTATTCTGGCCTGAAAAATCCCAAGAACAGAGGAGCCTGGCAGGCTACAGTCCATGGAGTTGCAAAGAGTTGGACACCACTGAGCAACTGAGTGTGCGTGTGGGCTCACACACATACACACACACACACACACACACATACACGGACACAGACAGAGCAAGCCCAGGAACCAAGAAGGACCAAGAAGCCTGGCATGCCGAAAGCAAAGGCAAGTATGAGACCAGAGTTTGTATGAAACAAATTGCTGTTCATCTACAAAGGGTTTTGGTTATATGTAGGTAAAATCACTTCATCAATGTGAGACTGCCCTTCTGTGGTTCATGGGGGACTACTTATCATTGTGATTAGAAAACTGACTTCCTTTTATATTTAACATAACAGCCTCACAATTCTGAGTCTTGATTTTTCATTTTATTCACTGAATTGTGTTTCCACACTTTCACTCCAAATATTGCAATATGAAATAGGATAATTAGTCATTAATTGGAGAAATCATATTGGTATAAGTAGGAGATCATTGTTATCAAGTTATGAGATCTTTGATTCCTACAAAGATCAAAGGAAACACTTTGATTCCTCTGGTGTTAAATCAATAATTGTCCATTGCATTTATAAACTTACAGAGAATTAGCAATCTTTTGGCTCCAGTGCTCAGAATTTAAAGATTGATTTTACAAAATAGTATGGTAATCAATCTCAAAGTGATCATTCTCTTGAACCAGTAATACTTTAATCAATTGCATAACTGTTAAATGACATTTTCATTTCCTATTACTTCAACTGCTGTCAATTCCACAAACTGAATTAAATATTTTTCTTCAAGTTTTAGGAGATATAAATAATTCATATGAAATACATTCTGTGAAATCCATAGAAACCTTCTGAGTTGAATGCCTTGCTATATAGACAGAGATGTGACTGGTTTGTTTTACTCTTTAGATATTTACACCAAATTTAAGTATGGGTGTGTTTGTGTGTGTGTAGTGTGTGTGCTGGGTTGTGTCCAACTCTTTGTGACCCTATGACTGTAGTCTGTCAGGCTCTTCTGTCCATGGAATATTCCAGTCAGAAATCCTGGAGCAGGTTGCCATTTCCTCCTCCAGGGAATTTTCCCAACCCAGGGATAGAACCTGGGTCTCTAGTGGCTCCTGCATTGGCAGGTGGATTCTTTACCACTGTACCACTTGGGAAGGGGTAACTTTTGTAATTTTATTCCTTTTATTTGTCTTTTAATTGATACTGTGTTTAGACACTTAGGTCTATTAGGATTTCTTTTCCCTAATCAAATAAAATATGATGAACTTGATAAAATTGGAAGGTTTGCTACAGACAGAATTTGGAAATTTAAGGGAACAGTATCTCTGAAGAGAAAAAGAAAGGGAGAGAGAAAAAGAGTGAGAGAAAGAGAGAGGAGAGGACATTTGGGGTGTCTAGAATAAATTGGGATAGTTATGAGGGACGCTTTCAAAGGAGTTCATGAAAATACCATAGTCATATTTTTCTTATCCTTCTTACACTAATGACTTTTATTCCTGATTTTGTTATTGTTTCTAATTCTGTTCACTGAGAAGAGTAGGCTCTGATCACCAATACTTTTGAGGCAGTGGAACAGTGACCTAAATCAGGAGGCATTTCAATAATGGGGAAGTTATGTTGGGAGGTATGATTATGTGCTTTAGTCATTCAAAAACACACCCATGGTTTTGTTTAAAAACATGTTCTAAACATGTAGATACATTTACAAACTCTCTAAAGCTTGCTTCTATCACATGGACATTTCATGATTCAGGTTTAAAGCTATTACGAAAGAAAGTGCTAAGTCATGTCCGACTCATGTGATCCCATGGACTGTAGTCTGCCAGGCTCCTCTGTCCACGGAATTCTCCAGGCAAGAATACTGGAGTGGGTTGCCATTTCCTTCTCCAGGGGATCTTCCCAACCGAGGAATAGAACCCAGGTCTCCAGAATTGCAGGCAGATTCTTTACCAACTGAGCTACATGGGAAGCCCAAAGCTATTAAGAACAGTTTGTGATGACAAATACGTTCTTTTGTGAATTGTCCATGTATGAACAGGAAGGACATCAAGAATCACACTTACAGCGCTGAAAGTCATGTGGGTCATGTTTTCTTTCATTTTGAAAATATGTTCTTGTCCTGTGGGCAGAATTCCCTTATATTAACTTTTAATTCTGCCTTCACTACTTTGGCCACCTGATGCGAAGAGCTGACTCATTGGAAAAGACCCTGATGCTGGGAAAGATTGAGGGCAAGAGTAGAAAGGGGCGACAAAGGATGAGATGGCTGGATGGCAGCACCAACTCGATGGACATGAGTTTGAGCAAGCTTCATGAGAACGGGAAGGACAGGGAAGCCGGGTGTGCTGCCATCCATGGGGTCACAAACAGTGGGACACGATTTAGCGACTGAAAAACAACAGCAACAATTTCTACTCCTGGAAAGAAGACTTATTTTTGGTTTGTTTCCCTATGTTTGGCTTAGCCTTAATGACTTGGTATTGGGGTAGCATTTGGTTTTGGTTTACTCTGAATTCCAAATTGATTGCACAAACCCCACATCACAGGTTGGCATTATTCTATGGGCATAATACAGTGATTGTTGGAGAAGTGTGCTTGAAAGTCCACGCAGGGTGTCAGAGAGTAAATGGGCCTTTTGTTAGGTTGGGGGATGGAATATTTTTCTTTGTCTTGCTGATTTTGAGATTGCTGAACAGAAATTTAACTTTTTCTTTTTTTTCTGTTGGAAAGAGATGAAAAAATCTCACTCATGTTTCTTAAAAAGGCTTCATTGACTTCCATAAAACTTTGTTTCTGACTTAACTTTTATCTCCTGAAAACCTGTGGGCAGGACAAGCCAGGCATATACAGGGCATTTGCAACAATTAGAAAGTTCACTGGTTGGAACTGATCTTTGGTCACCGAGTTTAAAAAAAAGATGGGATGTTGTCATGCCCACTGATTGTGTGATTGTTCAAACCTCACTCATAAAGGGTTTTTGCTGAAGAGTCTTTGTGTAGGGTAGGCCTGTGAGATGCAGCTGCAGCGGTCATGGAATGAATGCCTTTGTTTCAATGGTCAGCTCCCTCTGATATCTGATCAGCCCCTATTTGTACGGTGACCTATTTCTACATCGCAAAGTGTGCATATAATGCTGGACTTTGTAATCTGGCTGAGAAAATGCATGGGTGTTCAGAGGTTTCCCCTAAACTGTCACCTCTGGAGGATTAAGTCGAGTGGAAAGAAGTGTTCTGTGAATAATGAGAAACACAGAATGACTGACTCGGATGAAGCTGAGTTAGAACCGTGACTTTGCTTGCAGGGCTGCAATTTCCTGTGGTCAAGTTATCTGATTTGGCCGCTTTATCAAAAGCTGTACTGAGGTAGATGAACCTAGAATAGAGTGAAGTCAGTCAGAAAGAGAAAAACAAATATCGTATATTAACACATAGATATGGAATCTAGAAAAATGGTACTGATGAACCTATTAGAGAATGGACCTGCGGACAGTTGGGGAGGGAGGGTGGGACAAACTGAGAAAGTAGCATTGCCGTATATACAGTATCAGGTGTAAAACAGGTAATGAGAGGTTACTGTGTAACACAGGCAGCCCAGCCTGACACTGTGATGACCATGAAGGGTGGGTTGGGTGGAGGGGAGGTAGGCTCAGGAGGGAAGGGATATATCTATAATTATGGCTGATTTGTGTTGTTGTAAGGCAGAAACCAACACATTGTAAAGCAATTGTCCTCCAATTAACAAATAAATACAATTTAAAAAGCTAGCTAGAAAGTTTACAAGATTTTCATTTCCTCCAGACCCAAGGACTATGTCATCAGTCTCGTCACTGAAAAATGAGAAAAACTAATTTTTACTGTTAGAGTCTTTTGGAGAGTAAAGAAATTCACACAAAGCCAGCCCACCCCACCCCGTCACAAACATACAGTTATATACAATGATACAGAAATGGAAACTTAAACTAGTCATACCATTTCCTGATCTAGCTGCAGTAAATGCACCTAAACCCCTAGTGTCTTTTTGTTTTAAATCGTAATCTCAGAAGGTCTCCAGCAGTCCTTACATCATAAGCGACTAGGAGCACTGTTTCTCTACAGAAATAGAATTGGCGTTTAGGACAAGACAGTTCTTTGTTCTTTGCTGTGTGTGACTTTCCCAATATTGCAGTGTGTGTAGTACACCTGACCCCTTAGGACCTAGATACCAGTAATATCTCCTAGTAGCTGTGACAAGAGAATGCTCCTTTCTTGTCATCCCCACTCCCTATACTTTCAGGTGTCCCAGGGAAGCTCTGGAGTGATGCCAGATAAGCAGATTGAGAACCCCAGCATGGCATTATTTCTGAAATAGTTTGAAAAATACAGAGGCATAGCCACTATCTATAGTTTACCGTGTTTTGTGAAATTTGGAATGTAAAAAGAAACATTCAATCCTAAAATTACAGAATACATACAGACAACTCAACTAAAAATATTATCCCAGGGGAGTTTTTATTTTTTCAATGTTTTTATAAAATTAAAAAAAATTTTTTACAAGGTTGCATTGGTTTCTGTCATACAACAATGCATATAGCCATAATTATACATATATCCCCTCCCTCTGGCACTTCCCTCCTCCCCTGTCCCATCCCTCCAGGTCATCACTGAGGGCTAGATTGGGCTCCCTGTGCTACAAAACTTCTCATCCATCTTACACCTGATAGGGTATATATATTTTAATTAGTTATTTATCTAATTTTATACACATTTTCCCATAGGCTATATCTCCAAAATAATTTATTTAGCAAACTATAGACTTTTTTTTTTTTTTTTGAGTGCCATCCAGAAAGAGACACTATAGAGATGAATTTCCCAAAGTGCAAAGTCTGTTTCATGGCCTTGAGCTCTCTCACCATAAACCAGGGACAATGTGACCTGGGTTGAGATGTGATAGAGTATCAGTTACTTTGTATATTTCAGGATGTATACACAAGGTCCCTGATGCTGTGTCCTACTATTAAAGACCTGAGAATTTGCATTAGTAACCACTGTGTGGCTGCTTGGTAGGTGAGGAGAAATGATAGGTCTGGATGGCTAGTCCCTCTAGGTCATGGCAATGCCTGGGCAAAGTCCTTTCACAACTGAGATGCCCATGTCCTTCAGATTCTTTCCTTTGGAAAGTGATAGATAATCTACAAAAGTTTACTTCTGTTTTCATTTCATCTATTCAATTGAAAGCTATTTCTAGCCAAGCTTACTGTTCCTGCATGTCTAAGAAATGATCTATTACTTTCTATTTAGGATTAACATTAATTTTACCTTCAGCATATAGGTCTTCCCTATACCTCAGGGTTACTCTGGAAGAAACTCTGAGCCATCCCATATACTGTAGATACTCATTATAGAGATAAAAATAGCATCAATTCCAGAAATGGAAAAGTTGGAAAACAGGTCTTTGTTAATACACATAAGGAAGTCTTGAAAGACCTCAGTGAACTAAGGATTATATGATACATTTAAATGGGTTGCTACAATACTTTTTCATGAGTTTATGATTCTATATTATGATCTAGCTAGGTAATAAAAACATCATACTTCCATAAACAGTTGGTCATACTTTTGTCCTGGCCTTATTTTTCTTCCACTGAATCATTTTTTCCTCCATTAGGCACTGAGCAAGCATTTTCCAAGCATTAAACATCACTCATCTAATTTCAGACAGGTTCTGTGACAAATTACAATCTCCTCAGACATTAAAAATACATTGATCAAGAGGAGTTGTAAGACATGGAAGAAAAATCAATCCATATCCCTCTTAGAAAGAAAAGAAGAAATCACATTTTTGAGTAACCTTGGAGCTGAACAGACCTTGGAGTCTTCAAGGAATCTCACAGCTTCACATCCCATCTAAGGTCAATGCACTATAGTGCATGTTGTAGACAGCCCACACATATTCTGTTCTCCACTGTGGGACAGCTATGGATCATGTGGATCACTTCTCCCAGCTCTAAAGGTTCATTGTCTCTTTCGTTTTTTTATTTTTTTTAAATTATAAAAGTAGGATAACACAATTACAGGAGACTTGGAAAAAAACAGGAAAAGTTGCATATAGTTCCACTGTATATTATGATTCTTTTTTAAGTAGAAAAAAATAAGATTTTTAGCTAGAGTTTCAGTATAAAACTCTCAAAAACTAGTAAAATGAATATACAGAGAAGTAGAAGGACATAGTAGACCTGAAAAGCACTATGAACCAATTCAACATAATTAAGATTTATACAATTTTCACACAAGAGTAGAATACAAATCCTATTCAAGTTCCCATAGACTATAAACTAGGAGACACTGGAACATAGCCAGGGATATAAAACATGGTATAAAAATTTCACGGTCCAAAGGTGTTGAAATCCTACAGAGTTTGTTGTGTTATCACTGGAATTATGTTAGAAATCAATATCAAAAGATATTTGAAAACAACCCACATATTTTCAAGTGCACTGTGACACTTAAAGTAGGCCCATTGATTCTTCTTCTTTTTTAAATCTTATCCTATCTTTCTCTCCAGAATAGTTTGTTTGGTTACTTAATTCATGCCTCAGTCAATCAGCTAATGGTATTTCCCTCATCCCTGTCACGTGTTCAGCAGCGTATCTAAACATGTCCAATCTACATGTCCTAACTCAGTGTGTTAGTTCTACGGCTATTGTAACAAAATTACCATGAATCTAACAGCTTATGCAATATGAGTTTATTCCGTTACAGGTTTGTAGGTCAGAAATCAGACACCTGTATCACTGGGCTGGCAGATACCACTGAATGGCAGAAGGAGAAGAGGGCGACAGAGGATGAGATGGTTGGATAGCATCATCAATGCAATGGACATGAACTTGGGCAAACTCTGCGAGATGGTGAGGGACAGGGAAGCCTGGTGTGCTGCAGTCCATGGGGCCGCGAAGAGTAGGTCATGACTTGGTAACTGAACAACAGCATCACTGGGCTAAGGTCATAGTGCTGGCAGGGCTGAACTCCTTTCTGGGGATTCTAAGGGAGAATTCCTTTCCCTGTCTTTTCCAGTTCCCTGTGGCTGACTGTATTCTTCAGCTTGTGACACCTGCTTTCCTCAGTCTTCAAAGACAGAAGCCCTGCAGAACTCTGACCATTCTTCTGTGGTCACATTTTCCTCTGAGTACAGCTGGGAAAGATTCTCTGCTTTTAAGGACACAATTTATGAGACTGGGTCCATTTGAACAATCCAGGATAATTTCCCATTTTAACATCCATAACTTTAAAGACATTTTCAAAGTCTCTCTACCACATAAGATAACATTCACAGATTCTAAAGATGAGAACACAGACATGATTGGAGAAGGTCAGTATTTTGCCTATGACCCCAGATTTTTGTTCAACAGTGAGTAAAATGACTTTATTCTGGATAGTTTTATTTGTGATGTGAGTTATGACCAGAACCTACTGCAGCTCTCCTAAAGAAGGCCAACCTGAGTATAAACTTAATATGAAACAGCAGCAGGGCTGGGATACAAAGCAGAGAAATTGTGTAATACTTATTTAAGTGTACACACTTTCTCTAGACTTTGCAGTAACTTGAGCCATTATATCTCCCTTTGTGTATCAGCTGGTTGCAGTTGAATATTATATTTTTTTACCTGAAGAATATATATCCAGGTGGTTCATTTTAGTTTAAGTTATCCCATGATTTTTGAAACATGTAGGGAATATATTAGTCCAACTTTCTAGCAGCACACGAAGGATTGTCACAAAGACAAACCTAAGTAGTATTATTGATGCAGCAGAAGTACATCCCCACTGAACTGGCCCAACATAAACTGTCCCAGGACCCAATCGAATCTTCCATTTGGGCTATGTATTTTCTGGGTAAATAAATCAATGATCTGGTCACTTAAGCTCAGATCAATGCATAAGCTCATTGTTCATCAGAGTTTTTGTGAACATCAATACTCAGAAAAATTCTGGGCTCATGAAGCTGTTCTATCTTCCTGCATAACTCCACATGCAATCAATTTCCCTCCTCACAGGTGATCTAACTGCATTTTCTTACTTATAAGTGTAAGAAAACTCAGTAACACATTTCTCAAGACTTTTCATGTAAATTGATGGTTTACGGTTGCTCTTGGCATGGACCACACTCAGTGTAAAAAGCTTCTGTGTTCCAAAGGGTCTCATTCTCTCACCTTCTCTCTTTTTAGAGTAACAGCACCTAAGTCAATTCCTGTAACATAACAAAGTTTACATAGTGGCTCATGACTATGATTGCTATTTATAAATCTAGCTTTTGGATTAGGTAGAAGGGTTCCAGTAAACATATTTCATCACATTTACTATCCTCTTCACTTCTCCTATTTTATTATCTGCAATTTAAAATTTTATAAACTTTTAAATCTTTATAAATCTTAAAATGCAGATACTTCCAGAAGTGAAGAAAAGTTGCTCAATTGTGTCTGACTCTTTGAGACCCCATATACTGTAGCCCACAACGCTCCTCCGTCCATGGGATTTTCCAGGCAAGAGTACTGGAGTGGGTTGCCATTTCCTTCTCCAGAGGATCTTCCCAACCCAGGGATCAAACCTGGGTCTCCCACATTGTAGGCAGATGCTTTACCATCTGAGTCACCAGGGAACTACTTCCAGAAGAGGTTAATATATAATATTTAAGTGTACAGATATTTTCTCAGAAACAGATTTGGGTAAGAGAGGAAATAAAAGAATACAAAGATAGTGAATTCCTAGACTTAGACATTAGGAGAAGTTTATTTCCAAATGTAAGGAAATGGTACCAAAAGCAAAATAAACTTTGTTGTTGTCCAGTTGCTAAGTCACGTTTGACTCTTTGTGACCACATGAACTGCAGCACAACAAGCTTTCCTGTCCTCCACTATCTCCAGGAGCTTGCTTAAACTCAGGTCCATTGAGTCAGTGATGACATCTAACCATCTCATCCTCTGCCGCCCCCTTCTCCTTTTGCCCTCAGTCTTTCCCAGCATCAGGGTCTTTTCTAATGAGTCAGCCCTTCACATCAAGTGGTCAAAGTATTAGAGCTTCAACTTCAGCATCAGTCCTTCCAATGAATATTCAGGGTTGATTTCTTTTAGGATTGACTGGCTTGATCTCCTTGCTGTCCAAGGGACTGTCAAGACTCTTCTCCAGTACCACAATTTCAAAAGCATCAATTCTTTGGTGCTCAGCCTTCTTTATGGTCCAACTCTCACATCCATACATGACTACTGGAAAAACCATAGTTTTGACTATATGGGTCTTTGTCAGCAAAGTGATGTCTCTTCTTTTTAATACACTTAAATCAAAATTCTGCCAGGACCAACTCAGAAGAATGAGAGTTGATTAAATAAAATTTGTGATATTTGTCATATTATATAACCTCAGGTAGAAGGATATTCTTTTCACCACTAGCATGAGACTAAAAGAGCCCCAGAGAGAACACATTTCCAAAGTCAAAGGAGAGAAAAATAGATACCAGACAAAAGATATTGACATAGACACTTTTCTAAGAATGGTGACTATGTTTCTTTTCATAGAGTCACCCTCAGTATCCACAGGAGATGATTCCAGGACCCCTCAGGTATCAACATCTCAGAATGCTCAAGTCCCTTATGTAAATACTACATCATTATAAAGGATTATTTGCTTATAACTTGTGTGTGTACTACCATATACTTTAAATCATCGCTAGATTACTTACAATACCTGTACTGTGCTGTGCTCAGTTTCTCAGTTGTGTCCGACTCTTTGTGACCCCATGGACTGTAGCCCTCCAGGCTCCTCTGTTCACTGGGATTCTCCAGGCATGAATACTGGAGTGGGTTGCCATGCCCTCCTCCAGGGGATCTTCCCAACCCAGGGATCAAACCCAGGTCTCCCACATTGCAGGCAGATTGTTTACTGTCTGAGCCACCAGGAAAGCCCAAGAATACTCGAGTGAGTAGTCTCTCCCTTCTCCAGGGGATTTTCCTGACCCGGGAATCAAACTGGAGTCTCCTGCATTGTAGGCGGATTCTTTACCACCTGACCTACCAGAGAAGGCCCCTTAAAATACCTAAGAAAATGTAACTACTGCGCGCTGTGCTATGCTCAGTCATGTCCGACTCTTCATGACCCAATGGACTGTGGCCTGCTAGGCTCCTCTGTCTATGGAATTTTTCAGGCAAGATTACCATGGTGGGCTGCCATTTCTTACTGCAGGAGATCTTCTCAACACAAGGATAGAACCCACATCTCTTGTGTCTCCTATATTGGCAGGCAAATTCTTTATCACTGTGTCACCTGAGAAGCTCAAATGCTATGTTAATAATTGTAAATACAGCATAAATGCTATGTAAACAGTTACTGGAGTGAGACAAATTCAAGTTTTGCTTTTTTGAACCATCTGGAATTTAAAAAAAAAATCTTTTTGATCTGCAAAATCATGGATGCAGAGCCTGCAAATATGAATGGTCCACTGTACAACCGTTTTTAATGTTTGATTTAAGTAAAGCAATCAAATAAATTATTAGATATAAATATATAAAGAATGCAGTGCCATAAACAGAAGTATCAGTGTGCTTCCTTCTGATATTTCAGGAAACTAAGGAATTTGTTTTTGCTATAATTTTCAAAGTGGGTATCATAAAACTAGGTCAACATCATTTGGTAAAAGAAAACCAAAAAATTATACTTTCCAGCTAAATTCTTCCTCCTCTTTGTTTCATTTTCCTTAGGGAAAAACTTTTAAACCATAAAAACTGATAATTAACAAGGCAGTAAGGAAATAATGAGAGGAAAACATTACTTAGGAATAAAAGGGATTATTATTAACATCAGAGATCACTGGTTTCCAAATGTTTTTAGTCAAGTGAGAGGATAGAAATTGTAATCATATATTTAAAGGAGTAAAGAGGAAGTGCAGATATTTTAAAAATCTTTAATAACAAAAGTACATAATCAGCTCCAACATATTTCACAAAACACACTAGTAAAATATTGCAAAAAATACTCATTAGTTTCTGTAGTTTTTGTTTCCTCATGCAAATTATCCATTCATCTAAGTTCCCTAATAATTTTCTGTTGACTATGATTTTAAGCTTAATTTTAAACTATTTTTGCTACTTACAATCCAATATTGATATTTTTATGAGCTGGCTGAGGAAGATTAAAAATTATCAAAAGTTTTACTGGCTGGAGCCTTATCTTATGATTCAAACAAAATTTTAAAAAGATTGAAGTTATATAATGCTTAGAGTTAAATTAGATTTTAACACTTAATATTTTAAATTCATGGTTTTTCCCCACAAAAAAACAAAGTATGATAGTTTAAAAATAAATATTCTGAAAATAATGACCATAAAGGTAGGCATTTAAACCTTCAATCTGTTGTCCAGGAAGTCCATTTTTTTTTTATGTTCTCTTAGAATAACATGTCTGCTCTTGCCTGGAAAATCCCATGGATGGAGGAGCCTGGAAAGCTGCAGTCCATGGGGTCGTTGAGAGTCAGACACGACTGAGCGACTTCACTTTCACTTTTCACTTTCATGCATTGGAGAAGGAAATGGCAACCCACTCCAGTGTTCTTGCCTGGAGAATCCCAGGGACAGGGGAGCCTGGTGGGCTGCCGTCTATGGGGTCGCTCAGAGTCGGACACGACTGAAGTGACTTAGCAGCAGCAGCTTCTAATTAGATGTCTGAGAAAAATTATGTGTTGTTTTGATTTATTAACAAGAAAGTAAACCTTGCCACAGTAGTCAATATCAGTTACATAGAAGAGAATGAAGATCAAATCTCTCAAACTGAATAATTTTTTTTTTCCACTGGAATTCAATGTGTTGCTTAAAAAATCGGAGGAACAGCAGGGCAACCTCAGTATAGAATTTTATTAAGTCTGGGTAAATTTAAAATCAAATTGAAACTGTATACAAGAGTCCCATTTTGTCCTAATTCTCTAGAAATACTCTTGTCAGGCATTGTAAAGGAGACTACTTTATTGAATGACCTAAAATTTTGCTACTTGAGTTGTTGCTCCCAAACAGCTCCTGGCACTTCAGAACCCCATGTGGAGCTCACAGAGGCAATGGGCTTCGATGTGCAATTTCCAATTCTTCATTCATTTTCTAGCCTTCCTATTACTTCTTCAGGCAGCTGAAATGGAGGGGGTCAGGACAAATTTATGTTTGAAATGGATACAAAAGAGTTAGGGAAAGAATTGCAAATCTGAGCAATTCGATGCTTCTGAAGACTTAATATCAGGGCTCACCTTAATGTTGAAATTTCTTTCTCTGTATTCTTTTAAATGTGGCTTGTCTCTGTTCTAGGATGTCTGAGCTTCAGCTGGAAGACTCAAAGGGTGGGGGCAGAAGTGATCTGGAGAATCACTCATTCACACATGAGGTGGTTGATGCTGGCTGTTGGCTAAGATGTCAGCTAGGGCTGTGGGCTGAACACTGACTTGTGACTTGTGACCTCTTTTTGTGATCTGAGCTTCTTCACAATGGAGAGTCTGGTTTCTGAGGGCAAATGTCCCAAATGGAGCTGAATGGAAGGTGTGTGTGTGCACGTGCATACACACATCACATCCAACTGTTTGTGGACTGTTTATGGACTGCAGTCTGCCAGGCTCCCCTCTGTCCATAGAATTTTCCAGGCAAAGATGCTGGAGTGGGTTGCCATTTCCTCCTTCAGGGGATCTTCATGACCCAGGGATTGAACCCAAGTCTCCTGTTTTGCAGGCGGATTTTATCTTTTAACCACAGAGTCACCAGGGAAGCCTGATGGAAGATACATCTTTTTTATAATCCAGCCTCAGAAATCAGTGTAACTTTCTGGGCTGGAGCAGCCTCAAGTCTGCCCAAATTCAAGGACTGGGGACATAGACTCCATCTCCTGATGGGAAATCAACCCTAAGCATTCATTGGAAGGACTCTTGCTGAAGCTCCAATATTTTGGCCACCTGATGCAAAGAGCCAACTCATTGGATAAGACCCTGATGCTGGGAAAGATTGAAGGCAAAAGGAGAAGAGAGTGGCGGAGGATGAGAAGGTTAGATAGCATCACCGACTCAAAGGACATGAATTTGAGCAGACTCCGGGAGATAGTGGAGGACAGAGGAACCAGACAGGACTTAGCAACTGAACAGCAACAACAGCCTAATGGGGAGTGGAAGTTCTGCATCAGAATATGGGTTTGGGGAATCAGATCAGTTGCTCAGTTGTGTCCGACTCTTTGCGACCCCATGAATCGCAGCACGCCAGGCCTCCCTGTCCATCACCAACTCCCGGAGTTCACTGAGACTCACTTCCATCGAGTCAGTGATGCCATCCAGCCATCTCCTCCTCTGTCGTCCCCTTCTCCTCCTGCCCACAATCCCTCCCAGCATTAGAGTCTTTTCCAATGAGTCAACTCTTCACATGAGGTGGCCAAAGTACTAGAGTTTCAGCTTTAGGGAAACTAAAGGTTTCAGGTTTGGGGAATATATGAGACCAGAAATATTCCTGTGCTATTTTGGAAAATACAAACTTTAACACTGTGTAAAAAGGCAGATCTAATCACTTAATTATTTTGTCATAGAAAGTATAAACCTGCTTTGAGCAAGCCCATTCATTCACTCTAACACTACTCACTGCATATTAATAGTGTAAACAGTGTTACATGACAGCTCTTCATACTCTTGAACTCTGTTACTTTGACGCCCTCTTTTCTTTATTTAAAATTCCTATGGATACACTCTGACTTATCAATGCACTTTAAATGTGATATCCCAAAATGAACACAATATCCCAACATTTCAGGCTAGGTTTTAGTAAATAAAATAAATTGTAAGCCTTTTTAATTCACATTTTACACCATAGATAGTGTGGTGGTGGTTTAGTCGCTAAGTCATGTCCGACTCTTTTTTTTTTTTTTTTTTTTAAGTAAGAAGGAATTTTATCTTCCATAGTAAAGTGTACTCAAATTATAGTAATTGAAACAGTCTGCTATTCATGGAAAAATGGAACAACAGATCTGCTACACCTAGTAGAGAGCTCAGGAACAGAACAACATACATGGTGTTTCTGTTCAGTTGCTAAGTCGTGGCCAACTCTGTGACCCCATGGACTACAGCACACCGACTCTTGCCACCCATAGACTGTAGCCCACCAGGCTCCTCTGTCCATAGGATTTCCCAGGCAAGAAAACTGGATTGGGTTGCCATTTCCTTCTCAAGGGGATCTTCCTGACCCAGGGATCAACCCAGGTCTCCTGTATTGTAGGCAGATTCTTTACCAACTGAGCCACCAGAGAAGCTACTAAAGTAGCCTAAAGGAACTAGCTTTTTAAAGTAAATCACACTCTTATCTTAAATTGGGTACATTGCTAACTAAATCATATTCTATTCTGTTGTGAAAGTTTCAGCTTAAGTGATTCCTATTTTATTTTTTTCTCTTCACTCCCTTCCTTCCTTCCTTCTTCCCTTCCTTCCTTCCTTCATTACTTCTCTTCCCTCTTTATTCATTGTTTCCCGAGTTTAAAATGTGAACAAATATTATTTTCTCCTGCAAATGTTCTTTATATAAAATTTAGAACAAAATTGACTAATTTAGCCTATCAATTTCTTTATGAGATTATAACACTGTTCTCTCAATAAACCATTCTCTCAGTTCAAATACTTACTGGCTCAGTTCTATATACATGGCAGATATAAAACTTCATGGCCATGAAAATTAGCAATGAGAAAAGGGAAAAAAAGCGCTCTGTCACTCAAGGAGGAAAATACATAATGAAAACTTAGTAGTAAACACTAGTTTAAATCCTTTTGAAAAAGCCTGCCAGGGCTTGACCTATTTGGATGAATCTTCGAATAATGAAAGTAATGATAAGAACATAAGTGAAAATAGCTGAAAAAAGAGATGTGAAAGGCAAAAGAGGAAAGGAAAAATATACCCAACTGAGTACAGAGTTTCAGAGAATAGCAAGGAGAAATAAGAAAGCCTTCTTAAGTAAACAACACAAAGAGATAGAGGAAAACAATAGAATGAGAAAGAGTAGAGACCTCTTTAAGAAAATTTGAGATACCAAGGGAACACTTCATGCAATGGGCACATTAAAGGACAGAAATGGCAAGGACCTAACAGAAGCAGAACAGATGAAGAAGAGGTGGCAAGAATATACAACTAATACTACAGTAATTTAAAAATACTCATCATGTATGTATTACATAAATGATTTCTTGCAACAATGAGCATTGCAGTATTACTATCCCCATTTTACAACTAACATAACTGAGACAATATTACTCTTCCCATTTTACAACTGACAAAACTGAGCTTTAAGGAAATGAAATAGCTTGTTCATGATTAAAACAGCTAGTAAGTGGCCTGACTTGGTATTCAACTGTTGACAGTTTTAATCGTATATTGTATACCTTTCTAACTATGTCACAGATTTGCCCTTCTGAAGAATGCAACTGATTTTTTTTTGCAAATCAGTTGTCTCATAATAACGCAAAGGCTTACAGCAATGGAAGAATTCTCCAGTTAACTTAAGTGAAAAAAAGAAATGTATTGAAAGAATAGAGGTGCTTATATCTGAAAATAAAGGTAGCACGGTAGCTCTGGGATCCAGATTTTTAGTTGTTGTTGTTGAGTCCCTAAGTTGTGTCCAACTCTTTTGAGACCCCATGCACAGTAGCCCACGAGGCTCCTCTAATCATGGGATTTCCCAGGCAAAAAACTGGAATTGGTTGCCATTTCCTTTTCCAGGGGATCTTCAGGACTCAGGAATCAAACTTGTGCCTCCTGCATTGGCAGGCAGATTTTTTACTGATGTTTCATTTGGGAAGCTTGGGATCCAGATTAGGAACTAATATAAGGTCTTTTCTGAAGGGAAACACCATCGAGATGAATCTGAGCAAACTCCTTTCTGCACTAGCACCATTCTGCTAAGATTCAAAATCTTCAAGAGAGCTTCACTGACTCTGGTTGGATAATATGCCCACTTTGTGGCTTATGGGAGAATACTGTGATTGACGGGGCTTCCCAGGTGGCACAGTGGTAAACAAACTGCCTGCTAATTCATAAGATGCAAAAAACATGGGGTTCCTTGGGTCAGGAAGATTCCATGGAGTAGGGAATGGCAACCTAGTTAAGTATTCTTGCCTGGAAAATTCCAAAGGCAGAGAAGACTGGTGGTCTACTGTCCATGGGGTCAAAAGAGTCAGAAAAGCCTAAGCAACTGAATACACATAAATACAACCCTCCTAAGATTGCCATAATAGGTTCTGGAAAATGGTGGGCGATTTTCTCAAAGGAAGCAGGATATTATTACCAAGTGAAGGCAGAAGGACGGTGGGCAGTTAAAAATAAAAGATATTCACTATATAACCTTCTAGGTTTGTTGGGGAAATTAAATGAGATAAAAAGTATGAGATGGTTGGGACCTAGTGTTCAAAAAGTAGTCATTGCTATTATAATAGTCATCACTTAAATAAAACTCAATCCTCTGTGCCTGACACATCAAACATTAACTAGCTTTTGTATGGGAGAAAGATTTACCCCATGGGAGGCTGATCCACATAGGCCTGAACATTCAGAGTTTTAAGCCAACCAGCTAAGCACTTCATGTGCAGTTAAAGTGAAAGTGTTAGTCGGTCAGTGGTGGTCTACCCTTTTCGAACCCCTGGACTGGAGCCTCAGGCTCCTCTGTCCATGGGATTCTCCAGGCAAGAACACTGGAATGGGTAGCCATCATGTGCAGAAACACCAGTAACCGTCTCTCTCATTCCTTCCCAAACTGGTGCCTAGACAAGAACAAGCCCTACCACTGGGGAGGCTAGTCCAAGCAGGCAGTGATGATAGGTTTAGAGCCAGTGTTCCTTTCAAGATACTCAAGCAAGACAGTAGTTGGTTCACTGGATGATGCTCAAAGACACATAAGAGTCCCATTGGGCAGAGTAATCTCAAATACCTGCAAGTGCTAGAAAAGTGGTCCATTGTCATGAAACCAATAAGAATTGCTGGCAGCAATTTGGGGAGAATGTGACCAACCCCAGAGGACACCTGATATTTTGTTCCAGCCAATGTAGTAAGGAGGAGAAATGCAGGCCCTGGGTGATCAGACCACATGATTTTTGACAGAGCTGGAAATCCTGATCCTTAGATGAAGTTAGTTTGCATAGAACTCAAAAAGTTTGTGTGTGTGCTAAGTTATTTTAATCGTGTCTGACTCTGTATAACCCTATGGACTGCAGCCCACCAGGGTTTTCTGTCCATGGGATTATCCAGGCAAGAATACTGGAGTTGTTGTTGCTGTTCTTTTGCTCAGTTGTGTCTAACCCTTTGAGACCCCATGGACTGCAGCATGCCAGGCTTCCCTGATCTTCACCATTTCCAATACTGGAGTGGTTGCCATTTCCATCTCCAGGGGATCTTCCCAATTTAGGGATCGAACCTGGGTCTCTTATGTCTACCTGCATGGCAGGTGGGTTCTTTACCACTAGGGCCACAAAAGGTTTAAAAAAATACTTTGTAATTTAACACTGGGCAGGTCAAATAAAACCCATTTGTTGATTAAATTTTCCACATGGTGGTCTGTCTGCCATTTCTATTCTAAAAAGGTTATCAGCCCATAACCACGTGGTCAGTAAATAAGTTCTCTTTGCTCATAGTTGTGCTGTACATGGGTTGCTGCAATTTCTACATTAATTTCTCACCCATGCTACCATTCATAGCTGTTCATATTAGCATATATTCAATTATAGAGGAGAGGTGTTGGGGAGAAGGCAAGAGCTTTGGGAAGAATTTTATTCAGGCAATGACACACTACTGTACCTATTCCTCAGGCTTAGACTACGAAGCTTAACTACCTCTGGACACCAGCTGAAGAGGGTGCCTGCACGTGGCCCTTGGAAAAAGGAGAAAACCAGAACTCTGTCCCCATTCCCCAAGACTCTTCACATGATCACGCCACAAAATACTTGTTGAGTTGACAGCTGGGATAAGAGACACATTATTATGTTTGGTTTTTCTTTTATGACATTTCCTTCCTTCCTTCTTTGTTGGGCTTCTCTCTGTGAAGCTATTCTGGGGAACTTCTGCTTTCTGAATAAGATCTCTGCTGGATTTTTATACAGTGATAAACACCCAAGGCTTAGATTTCTGCAAGCTGCAAGATTTAGCTTCTGGGCAATTTTCTGCCAGCAGCTGGGCATTTCCAAATTACACTGCAGTATCTAGAAGGGTCAAAGAATATTAGACATCTTTTTCAGCAGAGCTTTATCTTATGCTGCTTTGCTTCACAGAACCTAGATTACTACTGGTCACAGAATAAATGCTTCTTGATTTATAATAGGAGTGACCCTAAATAAAGCAGAAATATAAGACCATGTCAACAGGGTACCTTGAAAATTCATAAAGATATCTACCTGTAAATATCTTCTCATCAAATTATTAAGGTACTTAAAAGTAACATCATTATTAGTCACCCTTTTGGACTTTCTTCTGAAGACACAGTGTAATTATCACCAAGAGAAACGTGCTTTATTCTATTAGTTACCATACTTTTAAACAATAAAATAATTGTAAAATAATGAGTAAAATTAAAAATGGAGACCAAAGACCCACTCAGGACAATGGCTGCTTAAGGCATGAGAAGGACCCTGGGACTCTAAAGGGTAGGTGGTGTTTACCAAGAGACAAGACGAAGCTATCTGGGGGGAAGTTGTGCTGGTGAACATTTTTCTTCTATTGAATGTTTGTCAAGATTTTTGGTCTTAGTATAGTTTCCAATTGTGGTGCTGGAGAAGACTCTTGAGAGTCCCTTGGGCTGCTGATTTCCTTTAGGACTGACTGGTTTGATCTCAAACCAGTCAGTCCTAAAGGAAATCAACCTTGAATATTCATTGGGAGGACTGATGCTGAAACTGAATCTCCAATACTTTGGCCACCTGATGCAAAGAGCCAACTCTTTGGAAAAGACTCTGGTGCTGGGAAAGATTGAAGGCAAAAGGAGAGGGGGGCGACAGAGGATGAGATGGTTAGATAGCATGGACCGACTCAATGGACATGAGTTTGAGTAAACTCTGGCAGATAGTGGAGAACAGAGAAGCCTGGCATGCTGCAGCCCATGGGGTCGCAAAGAGTCAGACATGACTTAGTGACTGAACAGTAACAACAACAACATAGTTTCCAGTAGATCTCAAAGCTTCAAAAAATTTACCAAGGTCCGGGGTATATCTCCAATTACTTCAAGGAGAACAATTTGCAACCTATGGGGTAGATGAGAAAGAAAGTGTAATATATATGTGTAATATATATTTTATATATATATAAAATATGTTGCATCCTCTAGTTTGTAATCAGTGTAGGGTTGAAACTGTTGAGGTTTTCCGCCTCTTTCACAGATGTCACCTTCAGTAAACTCCGCATATAAAAGAAGAAAAGGGTCAAGTGTACTTCCAACTTTAAATGGGTGTCTTGAGTGTTCTTAATTTAATAGAATATCTAAAGAACATTTTGAGAAATCTGAGTAGGAGGTGCACTGCAGCCACATAAATACACTTGTCACATTGCAATGGAAGCTGATTGCTTAAGTGGTTTAATAGTACTCGTAAACATTATCAGCAAGTCTGTCACATCTCATTATGAATTATGCTTTGTTTCTCCAGTTCTAAAATTACCCATTTGAGGTTCTCTAATAACCCCAGAGTGACCATTTTCTGCTGTTAGATTTCTGTCTTCTCCCTGTGTGAACGCTCAGCTCTCACCCTGGGTTTATTGTCTTGAGAACAAATTAAATGAATAACTAACTGACCAAAACTGACAGGTTTTATAATACTGTAAACATACACACTTAGTTAAAGAGTTCAATAACTTTCTGGATGTGCATTTTTTTTTTAAATTTGCATTTATTCTTTGTGGCATTTTTTTCCTGGGCCATAAGTTTTTGTTTCTTCAGTTTCTTCTGGGGTATCTTTTCCTTCTGTTCAACCTCTTCTGGTTTAGGAACAATCTGTTCTTTTTCAATAAGGAAAGTCTCAACGTGGCAGGGAGAGCTCATGTAGGGACTGATCCGACCATGAGCTCTGTAAGTCCTGCGGTGCATCTCAAGGGCTTTGTTCACCAGGATGTGCCCAGTGCCCAGAGAATCAATATCTAAGCCCTTAAATTCAGCATTACTATCTGCATTTTTGAGCACATGCAGTAAAAATTCAGCACTCTTTGGGCCACCAGCCCTTTATCCAGCACCAGTTTAGCCTGGGCTTACCCACCAACTGCACCACTGTAATGATGAAATGGTACACATTGCTTCTTTAAAGTGACATCCTTCAGATACTTGGTAGCTTTCTGGATATGCATACCCTTAATGGCCAGGATGGTTTCATGAGTGTTCTTCAGGTGAACATGAAGATTTGAACCTCTTGAATTGCATGATTTGGTGGGGTTTTTTGGGTCAAATGAATAGCACACCATTTTTAGAGGTCACCTAGGGCTGCTTCCCAGGTGGTGCTAGTGGTAAAGAACCTGCCTGCCAATGCGTCAGACATAGAGATGTGGGTTCAGTTCCTGGGTTGGGCAGATCCTCTGAAGGAGGGTATGGCATCCCACTCCAGTATTCTTGCCTGGAGAATCCCATGGACAGAGGAGTCTGGTGGGTTTGCAAAGTGTTGAACACAACTGAAGTGACTTAGCACATGTTATCAGGTGGCTTACTGGAAAAGCTCTGGATGTGTATTTTTTAAGCAAACATATTTTGAGTATTTCAGAGTTGCACCATTGGGTTTTACTGGAGCATACGCATGTATGAGATACAAGATAGAAGTCTATTCCAAGTCACAGTGGAGCTCTGCTCTATACCTGGATGCTTGTTGATGGACATGGAGGTCACAAGTGGGACTGTTGGAACATCTTGATGGAATTTGCCAATATCATTATACTACAGTTGTAAATGAAATGTAGCCTGGAATAAGACATGTATCAAATATGTGCACTAAGACTATATGTCAGCAGAGCATATTGTTGGACAGAACATGTCCAACCCAATGTTATGACTATTGGCAAATGCTCTATGAGTGATGAAGTAAACTTTAGGATCCCAAGATATATACACATGACTGAATAAATTACTGTTTGGTGCAATTTGTATTTCTTTAATGACAAATGTTAAATGATCAATTATTAATTGTCTAATAAATCAATGAATTAAAATGGTAAATTGTAATTATCATTAAATAATACCTTATAGTCAATAATTTTACTCAGAAGAATAAAAAATTATAAATGCATTTATACTATACCTAGAAGTTTATAGAAACATTTCATTCGATCACAGCCATAGAATGACGTAGCCACAGATCATGAGTCATGAAATTGTCAATTTCATAGATTTAGACAGTCAAATGTTGGCAGTTTCATCTAGCTCAGCCTAAGAGTTGAGAAGGCCAAAACTCCAAATGATTAAATGATTTGTACAAGCTCATACAGTTTGCACTGACAGAGCCAGGTTTGATCCAATTTGTCTATGTGCACCTCTCTTGGCCATTCGACTTTCAGTGCTCAGTCCTGTCCAGCGTCTCCATGACAGCCCCAGCTACCTGGCAGTTATACCGCAGTCAGAGGCACCTGGACACAGAAGCACGCTCTGGTGGGACACAGGGATGCACTGCAATCTATTTCATGCCTGAATCACTCTAGTCGGCATCAATCAATTTTCCTCCCTTTCAATAAGGTCTTGTCCTTGGTTATACATCCCGAGTGAACAATGAAGCAGTCAAGAGGAGAACTTACCCCATTTTCTTTAGAAACTAACTGACTAGTATATTAAGGTATATATAGGAGCAAACTAACCAAGTCCATTAAAAGACAGAGCTCACACATATATCTTTTATATGCCAATAAAATTGATTTTAATTAGTGTTCTAGATGTGCTCACCGAAACATTGAACTATTGTATGATACATATATCTCCCCACTATGCCATGGTATTTGAAGCAAGGAACAAAAATAGCTTTGGGTCTTATCATAATTCATTTCCTTATTTTGCTATAGGTTTGAATTCATTTGCCATAGCCACCTTCCTTGTTTGCTTCTTTGCCCTAGTAGTTCAAAATACATGATATTAAAATAAATTAATTTGAGACTGAAATTAAAAAGAATAAAATTGTTTTGTTTTCCTCCTAGGAGATTCAGGTATATATGTATTATAATTTCTTTCTCTTCCTTTTCTTTCCAACAGTCTCCTGTATATGCAGCATTTTAGTGATTGTTTTATTTTGAACTAATAAACAAAGACCTAATTTGGCACAGGTTAGTGTCTCCCCGGTGGAAAGATGTTGGATCATGTCAGTCATGATTTCATTTTCTGAAAACAACTTTACAGATCCATTTCTATTCTGCAGTGGCTACTATCATCATTTTCTTTCCTTTATCTCACTAAGATTTTTATCTCTTGGTATTTGTAAGGAACAAAAAATAAATGTTTCCATTAAAAAAATTCATTTCAACTGTAACATGAGGAAATAATAGGCTTTTGAAAATCCTACAAAGATATAATGTTTATTTTAGTTCTCCTTTAGTTTTTACATCTAGCCCTACAGAACTAGTATTGTAGAGCTAAATGTAAAAAAAGAAATAAGAAACTAAAATAAATGTTATTTTTTTTTTAAAAAAAGGATATTAAGCCCAGAGCCTAAATAGGGTACGTATTTTATTTCATGATTGTAAGAACATCAGATAAGTTGCCAGATGGAATGTTGATTTCATTAATATAGTTTCCAAATTAATATAGTCATGCTATCATGATAGCTGATAATATGGAATTACATGGATGTGACTTGAATTGGAAATAACAACTAAAATAAGATTTGGCAAACTACAGCCCATGGGCCAAAATCAGCCTGCTGCTTGTATTTGTAAAGAGACACACTTATTGGTTTGTGTGTATTGTCTATGGAAGCTTTCGTGCTACAACAGAATTGAGGAGTTGCAACAGAGATCATATGACCCACAAAGCTGAAAATATTTACTATCTCACCTATTTGTCCTCTTAACTCCAGATCTATAGCAAAAGTATTTCAAAAGAAATCCTATGAAGTGACTTCAAGGCAGAAGATAAAGATGCAACCCTATTTTACATCTAAATTAAAAGGCAGGTAAGAAATCTTCCTAAGGTCATGGCTAAACTGGCATTCTTTTAAAATATTTGCAACTCAAAGAAAATTGCTAAGAAGAAATGGGCGAGTATATGAAATGATGCAGTCAGTAGAGCATTGCTTTATAAATAATCTTATTGGACACACTCATCTTTCAGTCAATAGTTTAAAGGAGTGGTATGCTTTACTGAAAATATTAAACTAATAAAAATTGTAAAGTTTGGTGATAAAGTTACAAATTCCTTTATTCTAACATAAAGCTCCCTGCTAACTTAATTGTCCACTGATTTTGATACCAATGTATTAAGGCATTTGTTTTGTTTATTTCAAGTCTTCAGGGAAGTTGGAGCTTGTATTAGTCAAGATAGACTAGGTTATGGTGCAGCAATAAACAACTTACTTCCAAATGTTAGTGGGCTCAAAACAAAGGTTTAAACCCTGTTCAAAGTGCACTATACATCTCATGACCCCACCCAGGTTCTTGTCCTCCATGTGATGGTTCAGTGTTCCATCTCCATATCAACACATGCTACCATGATTACAGCAGCCAAGGAAGAAAGTTCTGAAATGTCTCCAATGGCAATTAAATGTGTCTGCCCAAAGAAGACACATGTCACCTGTCAGTTTAGTTCAATTGCTCAGTCATGTCTGACTCTGCGACGCCATGGACTGTGGCACTCCAGGCCTCCCTGTCCATCACCAACTCCAGGAGTTTACTCAAATTCATGTCCATTGAGTTGGTGATGCCATTCAACCATCTCATTCTCTGTTGTCCCCTTCTTCTCCCACCTTCAATCTTTCCCACCATCAGGGTCTTTCCAAATGAGTCAACTCTTCACATGAGGTGGCCAAAGTATTGGAGTTTCAGCTTCAGTATCAATCCTTCCAATGAAGACTCAGGACTGATCTCCTTTAGGATGGACTGATTGGATCTTCTTGCAGTCCAAGGGACTCTCAAGAGTCTTCTGCAACACCACAGTTCAAAAGCATCAATTCTTTGGCACTCAGCTTTCTTTATAGTCCAACTCTAACATCCATACATGACTACTGGAAAAACCATAGCTTTGACTAGATGGACCTTTGTTGGCAAAGTAATGTCTCTGCTTTTTAATATGCCATCTTGGTCATAACTTTCCTTCCAAGGAGTAAGCATCTCTTAATTCCGTGTAATTGAAATTAAATCACCATCTGCAGTGATTTTGGAGCCAAAAAGATAAAGTCTCTCATTGTTTTCATTGTTTCCCCATCTATTTGCCATGAAGTGATGGGACCGGATGCCATGATCTTTGTTTTCTGAATGTTGAGCTTTAAGCCAACTTTTCCACTCTCCTCTCTCACTTTCATCAAGAGGCTCTGGAGTTTTTCTTCACTTTCTGCCATAAGGGTGGTATCATCTGCATATCTGAGGTTATTGATATTTCTCCTGGCAATCTTGATTCCAGCTTGTGATTCATCCAGCCCAGGTTTCTCATGATGTACTCTGCATGTAAGTTAAATAAGCAGGGTGACAATAGAAAGCCTTGACGTACTCCTTTTCCTATTTGGAACCAGTCTGTTATTCCATGTCCAGTTCTAACTATTGTTTCCTGACCTGCATACAGATTTCTCAAGAGGCAGGTCAGGTGGTCTGGTATTCCCATCTCTTTCAGAATTTTTCACAGTTTATTGTGATCCACACAAAGGCCTTGGCATAGTCAATGAAGCAGAAATAGATGTTTTTCAGGAACTCTCTTGCTTTTTTAATGATCCAGCAGATGTTGGCAATTTGATCTTTGGTTCCTCTGCCTTTTCTAAAACAAGCTTGCACATCTGTAAGTTCATGTTTCACATATTGTTGAAGCCTGGCTTGAATACATCACCCGTGTTCATATTCTGTTTTCAAAAATAAGTCATATGGCCGTTTCTAAGCTTAAGGTGAAAGTGAAAGTGTTAGTTGCTCAGTCATGTCCAACTCTTTGCTACCCCATGGAATGCAGCCCACCAGGCTCCTCTGTCCATAGGGTTCTCTAGGCAAGAATACTAGAGTGGGTAGCCAATCCCTTCTTCAGGGGATCTTCCTGACCCAGGGATCGAACTCCTGAAAGGCTAAATATACTCCTGAGGAGTATAATTACCTCCATGTATCCAGAATGAAGATAGGAAATTTTGAGAAGCAGCACAATAGTAGTTGTCCATATTTTACCTCAACTTCCTCTCACCAACTCCCAGGAGTGTCTTCAGAATATCACATATTTAGCCTTTCATGAATAAGAATGAATCGGTGGGGAACCTGTTGGTATTCAAAGTATATGCATGTAGGTTGATCGTACTGTTGCAGAGGTTAAACTAGATTTCTGAATTCTTGGTTGCTATGAATTTCATTCTCATCCCACTAGTCTGCTTCCTTTAGTAACCAGTGTTTGATAGAAAGCAAAGGCCCTTTTCTGACTGGGTTCCCAGTGAAACAACTAATTTGAAATAAAACTATTATTTGTACACCTACAAACCCAGCTTCAATGAAAAGCAAAAAAAACAAAACTGAACTAATTGCTTCTCACTCTGAATTCCACACAAAGAACATTCGAAATCATTTTTTCCGTGTCCTTCAACCCAGGGTCAACTCTAAAAGCCATCTCTCCATTTCCTTCTTGGCTAACTCAATTCCTTCTTATCCTCTGTATGTAGGAACATAGGTCAACATTTTTGCTCCAGTGGCTTTGTTGTAATTCACATTTTTCCTTTGATTTTTCTCTGTGAACATTTTTGTCTCTGTTTCTCTCATGGATCAACAGTTGTGTTACAGACCGCGTATCTACACTCTAACCCTTCCCAGGTGGCTCAGTGATAAAGAATCTGCCTGCCAATGCAGGAGGTGTAGAGACTTGGGCTCGATCCCTGGATGGGGAAGATCCCCTGGAGAAGGAAATGGCAACCCACTCTTGCCTGGAAAATCCCATGGACAGAGTAGCCTGTAGGGCTACAGTCCATAGAGTCACAGAGTCGGACACAACTGAGCACTGCACAGCACAACCCTTACCCCAGTGTGATGGTGTTTGGAGGTGGGGGCCATTGCAAGATACCTAGGTCATGAGAGTGAAGCTCTCGTGAATGGAACTAGTGTTCTCATATGAAAGGGCCAGAGATATAGCTCACTTATCCTTCTACTATGTGGGGGTACAGTGAGAAGTCAGCCATCTGCAATGTAGGTGAGAACACTCACCAGAACCTGACCATGTGGGCTCCATGATCCCAAACTTACAACCTCTAGAACTGTGAGAAATAAACCTTTGTTGTTTAAGTAACCCAGTCTATGATTATTTGTTCTGGCAGAATGAACTGACTAAGGCTGCTTTATCACAAATATGATGAACTTCCCTGTAGCTTATACGGTAAAGAATCTGCTTGCAATGCAGGAGACCTGGGTTCTCTCCCTGGGTGGGGAAGATCCTCTGGAGAAGGGAATGCAACCCACTCAAGTATTCTTGCCTGGAAAATTCCATGGACAGAGGAGCCTGGTGGGCTACAGTCCATGGGGTCACGAAGAGTCAGATATAACTAAGCGACTAATGGCACCCCACTCCAGTACTCTTGCCTGGAAAATCCCATGGACGGAGGAGCCTGGAAGGCTGCAGTCCATGGGATCGCTGAGGGTCAGACACGACTGAGCCACTTCACTTTCACTTTTCACTTTCATGCACTGGAGGAGGAAATGGCAACCCACTCCAGTGTTCTTGCCTGGAGAATCCCAGGGACGGGGGAGCCTGGTGGGCTGCCGTCTATGGGGTCACCTAGAATCGGACACGACTGAAGCGACTTAGCAGTAAGCACACACACATATCATAAATGTATAACATCATATAATATTCATGAGATAATGTTAGTCTTCTCACACACAACAGGAGAAAAGCTATTCATTATGGTCATTATATTTATGACTTCAATTTTAGTAAGATTTTGTTAGAACAATGGGTGATTTTAATTTTGGAGTTTTTTCTTTTCTATAGTACAGATGGAAATAATGGATGGTGGGCTCTGTGTTCCAAACTTTGTAAACCTCTCTGTGCCTATCCCTACCCACTCATACATGTTTGCAGTGTTCATAAAACTTGCCTTTCCCCAAATCTCTTATGTTTTTCTCTGATATGATGAATTTTTGTTTGATTCTCTTCATGTATACACATTGTAAAATGGTCCTCAGTTTCCTTCACATTAAATTTCTTTTCCTAAAAATAGCAAATGAAAATGCTGACTTAAAAATAATCATCGCTATGTATGGACTAAAGGTTAATTCTGGAATTTCACAACATATGCAATTCCCTATGCTTTAAATTGAGATCTCTCACAAAAAAAAAAAAAAAAAAAAAAGACATTTGAGTTCTTTTGGTCAGTAGGGTCCTCAGTTGTTAGTAAGTCTTACTATATTCGGTTTTATTTCTCACTTTATGGATCATATATGGGACAGAGCCCACAGTAATTGTATCTCTAGTCTGCTGTTTAGTTCTCAGCACTTCAGTATCAACTGAGGTCCCTCATTAATCTCATATATCCCTTTCCCAGTATCCATTTGGAAAGGACTAGCCCATCTGAAACTAAAAATAGCTATCAGTTGATTAATATCTTGCAGATGTCTGAAGGGGCAGTAAGTAGAGCCCAGCTTCAAAATGGTGTCCAGAATTCATAAGTCTTTGTCTTGCCATTAGAGCAGATCAATGACCATCACGTGGGCAATGAGCATAGGCCTGACAGTTTCTATTAACACTGGGTGTTATAGATGATGCCCTCTCGCACCCAAATATTCATGTGATTCACAGTTGGCATCTTGCTGAAGATTAATGGCGCAATGTGAAATGATGGGTTTCTGATGGATTTCACTGATGACTGTTTTTTGACTATTTCACTTAACATTCTTCTTCAGCTGGAAATTCACCAGCTTCAATCACTGAACTCATTCAGTACAACAGTTTAAATTTTCACACATTTACTGGCCATATCTTTTTAAAACTTTCTTTCCTCTAAAACTGTGAATCAAAGAAATAATTCCCCCCCCCATCTAGCCAATGGAAATTGTTCTTTTGTAGGTATAAATTGTTGGCTGTTTCAAGTTTCAATTCACTATAGGGTATACTTTACAATGTAAAAAATTTGTATAACATACTAGTCATAGGGTAGTCATAAAGTCCCATTCTTAATCATTTGAAGGAATATGAAAGAAGACAACAATGAGAAAAAGAACATTTTCGACATTGGAATTAAGTGTTCAACAAAAATAAAAACAGAAGTTCAAAATTAAACCAAACCTTTTAGTAAAACTTGAAGATTTTAGTTCTGGCTTACTATCTTTTACAGTACTCTTTGTTTTATGATGCTTGTTGGCTAATTTCGATATAACCACATATGATATTCTGGCCTCTCATTTCCTTGACTCTCAATAATGTCCTTCATACAACCTCAGTCACTTACTCCCGTATTTACACCTGGATATTGAATTCTCTCTCTCTCTCTCTCCTGGATGATTACTTCTTACCCTCACCTCTTTTTCACATGGCCAATTCTGCTTCCACTACCCTCATTTTGTGATGAAAACCTTGATTCTTATTTTATGAATTACAGAAACAAACAAACTAAAAAACGCCTTCCCCAAACTACATGACTCCCTCTACTCATATGCATCACCACAGCCTACCTCCTGTCTTCCCATCATCACTATGGATCCATCATCCCCATCATCACTGTGGATCCATCGCTCCGGCTCCTAATTGAACAGCTATTTCTGTTGAGCACTACCTCCCATCCTCTCTCACCTAGTTAGTTGCTTTGACTGTCATGTCCTCTCTTTCCCATCCGTTTTCCCTCTCTGCTATATCATTACTTTAAATCTAAAATATGTTGTTATTTCTCCTTGTTAACAGAAACAACCATCTCTTAACCCTACTTCCTCTCCCAATGACTCTCTTTCTAAAGCAAAGCTTTTCAAAAGTGTCATCTATAATCTAATCCATTTCTTCCCACTATAACTTTAACTATAGTTAAACCCGCTATAAATAGGCATTTTTTTCCTTCCATGCTACTAAAAGTTTTCTTGTTATGGTCACCAACAACCTCCCCATCCACTCAATCAGCAAATCTCGTTGGGTCTAGCCTCATAATATATCCAAAATTTCATTGCTTTATATCACTTCTATTGCTATCACCCCGGTCAGGTCACCTGGCCTGTAAACCACCTGGATTACTGTAATAGTCTCTCAACACGTCTCCCTGCTTCAATCCCCCATGACAGCCTCTCCCTTATAACACCTATTTTCAGCACAACAACATGATTTGCTAAAAAGTAAGGTCAGCTCAGCACCGTTTAAAATGTTCCAGTGTTTCCTATCTTCTTCAAAGTAAAAGTTGGTGTCCATATAATAGCTGGTGGGGTTGGATCCCCCTCTTTGACCTCATTCTGCTACTAATCAATCTCTCCTTTGTTCATTTTACACCAGCCTCTTGGATGTTTGTTGAACATTCCAGAGCACGTATGCCTTTCATTTTTCATCCTTGTTTTCTTTTTTGAATTTTCTCAACATATATATTTTATTGAAGTATAGTTGCTTTACAAGGTTTCAGGTGGACAGCAAGGTGATTCAGTTATACACATACACATATACTATTTTTCAGATTATTTTCTATTATCGGTTATTCAGATCAGATCAGTTACTCAGTCGTGTCCGACTCTTTGCAACCCCATGAATCCCAGCACACCAGGCCTCCCTGTCCATCACCAACTCCCGGAGTTCACTCTGACTCACGTCCATCGAGTCAGTGATGCCATCCAGCCATCTCATCCTCTGTCATCCCCTTCTCCTCCTGCCCCCAATCCCTCCCAGCATCGGAGTCTTTTCCAATGAGTCAACTCTTCACATCAGGTGGCCAAAGTACTGGAGTTTCAGCTTTAGCATCATTCCTTCCAAAGAAATCCCAGGACTAATCTCCTTCAGAATGGACCGGTTGGATCTCCTTGCAGTCCAAGGGACTCTCAAGAGTCTTCTCCAACACCACAGTTCAAAAGCATCAATTCTTCGGTGCTCAGCTTTCTTTATAGTCCAACTCTCACATCCATACATGACCACAGGAAAAACCATAGCCTTGACTAGACAGGCCTTTGTTAGCAAAGTAATGTCTCTGCTTTTGAATATGCTATCTAGGTTGGTCATAACTTTCCTTCCAAGGAGTAAGCGTCTTTTAATTTCATGGCTGCAGTCACCATCTGCAGTGATTTTGGAGCCCAGAAAAATAAAGTCTGACACTGTTTCCACTGTTTCCCCATCTATTTGCCTTGAAGTGATGGGACCGGATGCCATGATCTTCGTTTTCTGAATGTTGAGCTTTAAGCCAAGTTTTTCACTCTCCACTTTCACTTTCATCAAGAGGCTTTTTAGTTCCTCTTCACTTTCTGCCATAAGGGTGGTGTCATCTGCATATCTGAGGTTACTGATATTTCTCCCGGCAACCTTGATTCCAGCTTGTGCTTCTTCCAGCCCAGCGTTTCTCATGATGTACTCTGCATATAAGTTAAATAAACAGGGTGACAATATACAGCCTTGATGAACTCCTTTTCCTATTTGGAACCAGTCTGTTGTTCTATGTCCAGTTCTAACTGTTGCTTCCTGACCTGCATACAAATTTCTCAAGAGGCAGATCAGGTGGTCTGGAATTCCCATCTCTTTCAGAATTTTCCACAGTTTATTGTGATCCACACAGTCAAAGGCTTTGGCATAGTCAATAAAGCAGAAATAGATGCTTTTCTGGAACTCTCTTGCTTTTTCGATGATCCAGTGGATGTTGGCAATTTGATCTCTGGTTCCTCTGCCTTTTCTAAAACCAGCTTGAACATCAGGAAGTTCACGGTTCATATATTGCTGAAGCCTGGCTTGGAGAATTTTGAGCATTACTTTACTAGTGTGTGAGATGAGTGCAGTTGTGCGGTAGTTTGAGCATTCTTTGACATTGCCTTTCTTTGGGATTGGAAAACTGACCTTTTCCAGTCCTGTGGCCACTGCTGAGTTTTCCAAATTTGCTGGCATATTGAGTGCAGCATTTTCACAGCATCATCTTTCAGGATTTGAAATAGCTCAACTGGAATTCCATCACCTCCACTAGCTTTGTTCTAAGTGATGTTTTCTAAGGCCCACTTGACTTCACATTCCAGGATGTCTGGCTCTAGGTGAGTGATCACACCATCGTGACTATCTGGGTCGTGAAGATCTTTTTTGTACAGTTCTTCTGTGTATTCTTGCCATCTCTTATTATCGGTTATTACAATATCCAATATCTTATTATCGGTTATTACATTATATTAACCATAGTTCCCTGTGCTATACAGTAAACCTTTGTTACTTGGTTCATATCTATTTTTAAATTAGAAATACATATATATAAATACTATGTATAATACATATAGTCTTGAAAACATGAGTTTTTGCTAAGCTTATGATATTTTGATTCTACTTGTTTGATTTAGTATGACTACAATGCTAGATTTCTAATGCCCTTTTTTTCTTTATTTTTGCCTAGAATGCGTGCCCCTATGTAATTCACTGGGCTCACTAGCTCGCTTTCTTCAGGTCTTTGATTAAATATCTCCTTCTTGTTAGAGTCTTTCTTGACCATTGTTTAAATTTGCCCCCACCCCCTGCCATTGTCTCCACCTCACTCTCTGGCCTAATTTTCTCAACATTTATCATGATCTGGAATACTGTGTATTTTACCTTATTAATATCTGGACTCATGTTCCACCACTGCAGTGTTAGCTCAAGGAGGGCAGGAATTCCAGTCATTTGCCTTTGTTACTGTAGCCCAGCCAGACAGCGCCTGGCACAGGGTAGGCCTTTAATAAAATGTCTTAAATCATAAATGAATGGTACTTCACACTACGCTTGGTTGTAATTACATGGCAAATATGACAAAATGACTCAGGCGTTTCTTTAAAAGTGTTTCCTTCCACACTCCAATAGGAAACTCTGTTACAAAACTGATTTGTCAGTTTTGTCAATCATTTATCTGTCTTCCTAGGAACGGAGAAGGCGATGGCACCCCACTCCAGTACTTTTGCCTGGAAAATCTCATGGATGGAGGAGCCTGGTAGGCTGCAGTCCATGGGGTCGCTAAGAGTCGGACACAACTGAGCGACTTCACTTTCACGCATTGGAGAAGGAAATGGCAACCCACTCCAGTGTTCTTGCCTGGAGAATCCCAGGGATGGTGGAGCCTGATGGGCTGCCGTCTTGGGTCGCACAGAGTCGGACACGACTGAAGCGTCTTAGCAGCAGCAGCAGCAGCAGGAATGGTTTGGTTTCATGAGGGCACATGTGGTGATTTTAAGTTTTATGTTTTTATCACCTGGAAAAAGGGTGTATGCAATAAACATTTTTTGAATGAGTCAATATGTCAATGGACAAAGGATACTTTGGTGGACAGCAAAGACCTAGCTCTTTCTGTGTTCTGTAAGCCAAAACCCTGACTGAAGATCGAGGCTCTAACATCTTTTTCAATAGCGTCATGAGGATGATAATGCCTCAAATTACTCTCTGATCATAAAGAACAATTCTATACTTCTCTGAAACTGGTTCAGAAATGAATATTGTGGATAATCTCAGTTGCCCTAGGAATCAGTTGTCTCCAAATGAATTAGATTTTTAAATAAGTAGAAACAGAATTAGTTTTCAAGGTTACCTTTAGTTTCCTTACTTGGTCACAAACTGCTAATGGGTGATTTCCTAACATCATAATCGTCATCATTGTCATTTACACATACCAATCAGAAGCTTTTCAATTTCTTTAGCAAATATTGAACATTTGCTACCCTGGCCTTTTAGACTTTACGGTGATTATGAATTGCTACTATGGTACAGAATGGGGTATTTTTTAAATTAAAGAAAAAATCTTTATTGAGATATAATCCCCATACTATGATGCTCAATATTTTGAAGTATACATTTCAGTGCTTTTGTTTTTTTTTCGCATAGTCACAGAGTTATACAACCACTTCCAGAATTTGAGACTATTTTGACATTCCCCCAAAACTCCAGCACCCAGCCACTCCTCAATCTCTACTCAGCTTATCCCCAGGAAACCACTAACCTTCTTTGTGCTTCTGTGGATTTGTCTACTATAAATGTTTCATATAAATGGAATCAGATTATATGTTGTCTTTGTGACTGGCTTTCCTCATTTATTATAATGTTTTCAAGGATAATTTATATTTTGACATATATCAGTACTTTATTCCTCCTTATTGCAGAATAATAGTCCATTGTATGGATATACTGTATTTTGTTTAACTGTTCATCAGTTACTACGCATTTGGATTGTTAACAATTTTTGGCTGCTGTGAACATTTATATACAGGTTTTTGTGTGGACATACATTTTTCATTTTTCTTGTGTTTATACCTAACAGTGGAATTGCTGCATCATGTGGCAACTCTAGGTTTAAAATTTTGAAAACCTGTCAAACTGGTTTCCAAAGTGGCTGCATCATTTTCAATCCCACCAACAATATATAAGGGTTCTGACTCCTCTACATCCTTGCTGATATTTGTTATTGTCTGTTCTTCATTTTCACCTTCCTAGTGAGTATACAATGGTGTATAATTGTGGTTATGATTTGCATTTTTCTGATGACTAAAAATATTGAGCGTCTTTTTGTTTGCTTATTGGCTAAAGAATGGTATATTCTGAGAAAATTTGTTTTCAGGGAAGGCCTTTCTGAGAACAAGTTATTTTTAATAAATGTGAATATAAGTAGGATTTAGCTGGAATGAGGATGACAGAAAAAATTCTTCATGCTGGGAGCACAGCTGTTCCAAAGATCCTGAGGTTCAAAGGTACTTGACTTTTGGAGGAACTTAGAAGGTTAGTGTGACTGGCCAGTAGTGAGTGAGGCAAAACGTAGCAGTGAAAGGTTGAGAGAGATCGGCAAGAAGGAAAGAATTGCAAACACTTCAGAGGACATAATTCAGCAAATTAGTTATCAGCATATAGATTTTTAAGCAGAGAAGTTTAAAGAAACAGATTTATGTTGTTAATAGTGGATGCTACACAGCACCTAGCATATTGTAGGCACCATTCAAAGTGCTTTATTTGTACATATATCTGTTATTTTCATGAAAGTGTCAGTGTCTCAGTCATTTCGATCTCATGGACTGTAGCCCGCCAGGTTCCTCTGTCCATGGAATTCTCCAGGCAAGAATACTGGAGTGGGTACCAATTCCATTCTCCAAGGGATCCTCCCGACCCAGGGATCAAACTCTGGTCTCCCACATTGCAGGCAGATTCTTTACATTTGAACCACCAGGGAAGCCCCATAACTCTATAAGGTAATGTATTATTTTCTTATTGCTGCTATAATAAATTGCTGTAAACTTAGTGGCTTAAAACAATGTGGCTTATTGAATCTAAGCGAAAATCAAAGTGCCAATAGTGCTGTGTATCTTCTAGAAGCCCTAGGGGAGAATCCATTTCCTTGCTTCCTTTCTGTCTGGAGGCTTGACATTTTTGTTTCAGAAGACACATTTCTAGGCTCAGGAACCTGCATCACTCTGACCTGGGCTTTTGTTTTCACATCTTCCCCTCTTCTAGGGAGAAATTATTCTTCCATCAAGGTACGTGCTATTATTTTCTGCAAAGTAACTTGTTTACAGTCACATAGATAGTGAGAGCATCAGGATTTAAACTAGAGGTCTGATTCCAGAGACCACTTTGTGTCTCATAGTTACTAGATTTTCACGTGTATAAGTATTTCTTTCCAATGCTAATGCTCTATTGAACTCTGCATCAGAATATAGTTAATATAATTGATGTGATTCTTCTGTGTTCTTGTGGGTGAAGCTCAATATATCTGGTTCCTTTTAAACTTGTGGGCTTTTATTTTCCGGTTTTTATAAATGCTCTCCTATGTGTTAACATTGGTATTTTTCTTTCACCTTTTCAAGAAGCTGGCTATTCCATCAAAAACTCTAAATGGTAGATTGCTGCCTGTTATTACAGAAAAGGAAATTTGACCTTTGTGAGAGTCAGCTGTTATGAATATCCTAATATAATCATCAGTCTGCACAAATTAGTATAGTGATGAAATATCCAGGATAGTTCTGTCATCTTTGGCCACTTAAAACTCTCCAAAGCTAAATGTTGATGAATAATTTCTGTCTCAGAGGGTTTTTTTGTTTGGAAGACTTAATGGAGAGAAAAGTATGTAAAATCATTTTATAAGAATAAGAGGTGTACATATTTAGTACAGATATGGAAAGACATCCTATTCCTTGTCTGTTAAACCCTGAATATGGTGAATAATAGCAGTTTTAAAGTTTGCAGTTTCTTTAAGTCTTGTCCGTTATCCTGTGGGATAACTATTCATTTTATGAATTGAATAGAAAATGTAGCTTACAATGTAAAGTTTAATATCTGAATTTGTATGCTTTCACTTAACTGCTGTTGGTAGAACAATTACGTTTGTCTTTTGGGGAAAAATTTGCCAGAATTTTCCTTCATCTGTAATTCAGGCTTTTTAATTTATGATAATCATGTTCAAAATAAATACAGCTTTTTATCATTTTGGGGAAGCAAGTATTGGAAAAGACCCTGAGGCTGGGAAAGATTGAGGGCAGGAAGAGAAGGGGTCGACAGAGGGTGAGATGGTTGGATGGCATCGACTCAATGGACATGAGTTTGAGCAAACTGGGGGAGATAGTGAAGGACAGTGAAGGCTGGTGTGCTGCAGTCCATGGGGTCACGAAGAGTCGGACATAACTTAGCAACTGAATAACAACAAGTACTGGAACAAGCAAATATGTCCTTCATTAATACACAATGTCTTATATCATACTGGAACAAATCTTTGCTTTACGAATTGTTAACTAGAACTCTCCTAAATTGTACATATATTAAGATGTGTTCCGAAAATAAGAATTTCCTGTGAAATGAAACATATATCTTTGGTCCTGAACATGTTGATCATACTGTGAATTAAAAGTCTTTGTCTGTAATGGGAAAATGTATCCTTAATAACAGCAAAGGTGTTTACAGATTCACCTCTAACTCTTGCAAGTATGTAAAATGATTTAAAATATGACTGAGATCTTGGTGAAAAAGAGGATGACTGAAGCTTCTTAACTGTTGTATTTCTATCTTTTTAATTGGGCTTCCCAGGTGGCTTAGTGGTAAAAAATCCATCTGCCAATGCAGGAGATGCAAAAGATTCAGGCGAGATCCCCTGGAGGAGGAAATGGTAACCTGCTTCAATTTTCTTGCCTGGAAAATTCAATGGCCAGAGGAGCCTGGAGGGCTACAGTTGATGGGGTTGCCAAGAGTTGGACACAACTGAGTGACTGAGTGCAACATACTATCTTTTTGATTAGTTTCCTTGTAAGCAAAAAGGCCATACTGAGATGACACACCAGCTTACACCATCTCGTCTGGTTCATTTTTAAGGCACAGGATGGGGCAGGGGTACTTTTAGCAGTTTCCTTTAAGTGTGCTTCTCTCTTTCCTCTGCCTCACTGCATGCTTGGGTGGAGCACAATTCAGAGGTTTTTGATATTGTAGCACCAGCTGGGACTAACAGTGTGGAAAACTAGATTTCCGACTCAGCCCTGCCTTAAATATGACCTAGGGCCAATCATGTGGGCTTCCCTGGTGGCTCAGACAGTAAAGAATCCACCTGCAATGCGGGATACTTGGGTTTGAACCCTGGATTGGGAAGATCCCCTGGAGGAGGGCATGGCAACCCAATCCAGAATTCTTGCCTGGGAAATCCCCATGGACAGAGAAGCCTGGCGGCCTATAGTCCAGGGGGTCGCAGTGAGTCGGACATGACTAAGCACGGGGCCAATCACATGGGCTTCCCAGGTGGCTCAGTGGTAAAGAACCCGCATGCCAATTCAGGAGATTCGGGTTTGATCACTGGGTTGGGAAGATCCCTGGGAGAAGGAAATGGCAACCCACTCCACTATTCTTGCCTGGAGAATTCCATGGACAAAGGAGCCTGGCGAGCTACAGTCCTTGGGGTTGCAAAAGAGTTGGATGTGACTCTGAAACTAAACAACAAGGGCCAATCACGGAGCCTTTGGGGGAACTAATTTGCTAAATTACAATCTGGAAGAACTGGACTGGGTGATTCTGAATGTATCTTCCTGTACAAAGTGTGCACATTATAAAAGTAATAAGCAGCAACATAATTTTCTAGGAATTGATGATATAATGCAGATTGACACTGTCCAGGGATGGCCAGCACAGGGCCATTTCCACTTTGCATTCCTCGGCTTGGAAAGCCTTTGCCCAGACACTGAAGTCTTACCTCTCCCCAGCTGAAACCCATGTTTTCTTTTTTTTTTTTTTTCATTTTTGACTGCGCTGGGTCATTGCTGTGCTCAGGCTTTCTCTAGTTGTGATGAATGGGGGCCACTCTCTAGTGGTGGTATGTGGGCTTCTCATTGTGGTGGCTTCTCTTGTGGATCATGGGCTCTAGGGTAGGGGGCTTCAGTAATTGTGGCACACGGGCTTAGTTGCCCTGTGGCATGTGTGATCTTCCCGCACCAGGGATCGAACTTGTATTCCCTGCATTTGCCGTAAGATTCCCTGGACCTCCGGGGAAGTCCCCACGTTTTCTTTGAACTATGTTTTCTCAGATCCTCTTTGTTTTACCTTCAAACCAAATTTAAGCCCTTTCTGGTCACTGAACAAATCAGCCTTCTTCCCATTGGTTTTTTTTTATTTCTGTAAGATGGAGAAAGTAGAATAAACAAGTTCTTAAATCCCTACATTTCTTATATGCACAACTATGTGGACCCCATAAAGCTAGAAAACCCTGTGGTTTTTTTTTTTTTTTTTTTTTTTATTTTACTGACTCTGATTTTTGGCTTCTTTTGTTCATGATTCCTCGTTTTCCCCTACCTTTCTATGACCATATGTGGGGGATGCCTCTTTTCTCTCTCTCTTGCTATTCATTTTCTATATCAGCCAGTTAACCAAGTCAAGTGTCTTATCCTTTTACAAATTAGCAGATTTCAGCAGCTTCTTCTCTGAAGAAGACATATTTGTGCAATGACTACTAGCAAATTTAATGGCATAAAAAGGGCCTATACTCACTCATTTCTACATATTTTATGGATTTTGCTATTAAGATTATTACAGCTTAGAATTGAAAGGCTTAATGGTCAAGTTCCTTGTATTTCTTTAATGAATTCTAATTAAACATCTCATCTGAAATAGCAAGAGTAATCATCTTTTTAATATTCAGTGCCAGAAAAATTTAAATCAGTTGAAAATACCATGTTTGTAAAGTTTAGAAACTTTCCTAAGACTAGAATGTATCTGTTTCTGCTATGTTAACATAGCCTCAATTCTGTTCCAATGATAATTCATAATTCATAAATACAAAATTTAAACTAAAAAATAATATTTTTCTTTGGTGAAAACCTGTCTTGGCACTTAAGAGGTACATTGTGGACAAAGCCTTGTTGCTCAGCGTGGCCCTTGAACATATGCGTCATTCAAGAGCTTATCAGAAATAAAAAGTTAAAGACTAATAAATCAGATTCTGCATTTTACAAATATCCCTAAACAATTCTTATGCACACTAATGTTTGAGAAACATTGCTGTAGAAAGGATTAATATGAAAAAAGACTAGAATAAAATATCCATATAGGTATGAAAATATAAATAACGTGTGTTTCATTGGTTGATTTCCCAAACTTCCAGGGAAATTAGACTTATGTTAAAGTGTCTGCCTGTAATGCAGGAGACCTGGGTTCAATCCCTAAGTTGGGAAGATCCCCTGGAGAAGGAAATGGCAACACACTCCAGTACTCTTGCCTGGAAAATTCTATGGATGGAGGAGCCTGGTGGGCTACAGTCCATGGGGTTGCAGAGTTGGACAGGACTAAGTGACTTCACTTTGACTTTACATACATAAAGAGCACACAGTTTAAAACACACACACAGCATTTTCATTACAAATAATCCCAACTGTCTCCAGAGAAAATTGAAATCCAGAGGTACAGGTTTTCATTTGACCAAAATATGTGATAATAATTTCAAACAAAACACTAAAAGTCCTCATGCTTGGGAGGTGTTATATAAGGAAATTTGCTTTTCTATGCTTTGATAAAATAAGTAAGGTAAGTAATATGGTGTGCAGAACATCCCACAGTTTTAAAAGCAAGTTGCCTTTATTCTAACTTCATGTGTTTATCTGTGCTGTGACCCCCAATTCCACTAAGGGAGTTTTCACAAAGACTTAATCACACTGTTCTTTGTGTCTCCCACCTAATTATAATCACACTACCCTGTTCAGTAGAGGGCTAATTGTTTCAAAATAGAGTTCTGAAGCAAAAGCCTCAGGTGTATAGTTAAATGAGGTGTTAATTGGATGGCAGATGCACTAACTTGCAAGTCAGAAAATCAAAGGGTGGTGGTTACACACTTGGCTAGAAGGCCAAAGGGTCACTTTAAGAGTTCACCAGTCCAATTTTTAAGGTATATATTTACATTCTTCTGTAATCATGAGATCTGAAATTCAGGTAAAGTGCAGGAGAAATGAAATTGTGGTCAAATGCTAAGCGTGATTAAGAAGCAGAACTATAATTCATTTCTTTTTGATGGCATTTTTGGGTTTACTTGTGCAGAATAGGGACCCAATTTGAGGAGTCACTACACTGAATTCTCCTTGCTGATACTCCTGCCTACTTGCCTGTCCATTCAGACCAGTCCAGGTAGGGATGTTTGTTGCCCCCTCTCTCATCTTCAGCAGCATTCCCCCAACCAGCGTATGTATCTGTGTATCCACCAGGAGCCATAACCACTTCCTAATCGCAAAATGGGGCTTCCCTGGTAGCTCAGCTCGTAAAGAATGCACCTGCAGTGCTGGAGACCCTGGTTCGATTCCTGAGTCGGGAAGATCCCCTGGAGAAGTGATTGACTACCCACTCCAGTATTCATGGGCTTCCCTGGTGGCTCAGACAGTAAAGAATTTGCCTGCGATGTGGGAAACTTGGGTTCAATCCCTGGGTTGGGAAGATCCCCTAGAGGAGGGTATGGCAATCTGTTCCAATATTCTTGCCTGGAGAATCCCATGGTCAGAGGAGCCTGGTGGGCTACAGTCCATAGGATCACAAAGAGTCAGACATGACTGAGTGCCAAAGCACAGCACACAATCATAAAATGGGTGCTTCCTTTTGTCTATTTCCTAACTTCACCATTTAGCACCTGTCCTGAGATGTTTACCACTTACGCTATTATTTAATACACAAGAGAAGGGTTGAGTTTAGCATGACAAAGGGAAAGTGAGCCAGAAACAAAGAGAGGAGAGAAAGAATCCAGAATGATGTCCTGCATCAGAGTGACCTCTCCAAGCCTGCCTCTTGTATCTATCCCTAGCAAGTTTCACATGGTTACTTTGTCTTGTATGTGCCAATTCTACAGATAAAATTACTGTTTTCAAATTTGATTGTAAACCACCCTGATTATAGTTGCCTGAAAGTGATGGTTGCTTCAGTTGTGTCTGACTCTTTGGGACACCACGTACTGAAGTCTGCCAGGCTCTCTCTGTCCATGGGATTCTCCAAGCAAGAATATGGGGGTAGGTAGACATTTCCTTCTCCAGGGGATCTTCCTGACCTAGGGATAGAGCCCAGGTCTCCTGCACTGTAGGTGGATTCTTTACCATCTGAGCTGCCAGGGAAGCCCTAGGAGACTGTTAAAAATGCAGATTCCTGGATCTCATTTCAGTCCTTCAGAATCAGAATCATGGGATATGGACTTCAGAAACTTTACACAAAACCCGCAGGTGGCTAATTTGATCAATGAACCACTAATTATATCCTGGCATAGACAGGACATGAGGCTCATTCAGTACATTGTCTACGATTTCCAAAGCAAGTCCCTGTCAGTCAGCCATCCCTGTCTCTATAAACACCAGTAAGCAAACCACCAAAACCCTCACTTGTTTCAGTATGTTTTAAAAAGTGTAGAATTTTAAGTGTGAGAAAGACAGGTGAAACATGTATAAGTCTTATTTTTTTAGCTCTCCATTAACGCTCAAAGTGAAGTGAAAGTGAAAGCTCAGTTGTGTCTGACTCTTTGTGACCCCAAGGACTGTAGTCCATGGAATTCTCCAGGCCGGAATACTGGAGTGGGTAATCTTTCCCTTCTTTGGGAATCTTCCCAACCCAGGGATCGAACCCAGGTCTCCCTCATTGCATGTGGATTCTTTTCCAGCTGAGCCACAGGGAAGTCCAGTGCTCAGAGTGACGGTATGCTTTAGGTTGTTATTATTTAGTTGCTCAGTCATATCTGACTCTTTAGAGACCCCATAGACTGGAGCCCACCAGGTTCCTCTGTCCGAGGGATTTTCCAGGCAAGAATACTGGAGTGGGTTGTCACTTCCTCCTCCAGGGAATCTTCCTGACCCAGGGATTGAACCCGCATCTCCTGCACTGACAGGCAAATTCTTTACCACTGAACCACCAGGAAAGCATATCCTTAAGGACTCTTCAGCAGTTAAATAGAAATATAACCAAACCACTTAGCAGCAACACTCTGTAAGGATGACCAATTTAACTGAAAAGTAACACAAAGATAGATTAATGTCTGTGTCATCATCCTTTCACAATACACACTTCGTTCACACAAACATGTATAGGATATGATTATTCTAAAAAGAAAAGCTTTCTGCCTTCATGTCATGATATATGCTAAATATGGGCTGTGTAGAAGCCATAAATGTCAATAAGGCCCCAGAAGAGCAAGAATAGTTTAAAGAAAACGAGAAAGATGATGAATGGGAGTTCCATATGAGGAAGTAGTTATGGAGTCAATTGCTATAACCTTTGGGGGCTAATTAGCAATGTCCATAGGGTACCAATGATGCAGTGTGCCCCAGGATACTGAAAATATAATACGTTTTTCTAATTTAAAAGGCAAGTTAGATATTTAAAATAGGATTACTTCTTTGGTTGATCAGAAACATTATTTTGCTAATTAAACTGTTGATTGTTAAAACACCATTAATAAGTACTGAAAGTTATTTGCATGACCATATAAATTTACATATTCTAGAAAATTAAATGATAGGGAACTGTTTATTATTCCTTTAGTACCAAAGGATTTGCAGCAAATGACAAGGAGAGTATATATAATGCATTAAAACTTGTTAATTTCTTATGGAAGCTTTGGGTGTAACATTAAAACACTTTTAAAAGATCACTAAAATGTTACTATTTTCTCAAAAAAAGAAAGATGTTACAATATAGTCAATTAAGAGAGAAAAGCTTTTATTACTGATATGAAGATTCAAAGAGACTGCCACTGATTATTAACTGCTAGTTAAGTGCCTTCTGCAAATTGACTTTAAAATTTTAGATGCCAGACTGAATTATGTTCTTTTGAACCTCGGAAAGAAAAACCATAGTGGTTTTCTGACATAATTAGAAAACCTTTCATATCAAACTATATATCATTCTTACAGGGCAGAATTCATTGACTTAAGGAAAAAAAATTCATTTATGAGTTATTTCCATTCTGAAATAATTGCAAAACTGTATATTTTAGCCAAATTTATCTAGGTGTATTCACATCAAACACTATGACCAAAAGCCTCATGGGAATCTGAAGAGCTACATGGTTTTGTCCTTATGTCAGGTATATTCACCAGCCAAACTTCTTATATAATCAGTATTCATAAGCTGTCTCCCTCTGAAGCAAAAGTTTTTAAATGTATATTTTTACTCCATATTTCTTTATCCTCTTTTGGTTGATTATATACTCTAGAACTTAGTAGAATGAGCTGATTTGAGCTTCATTTTATCATTGTACAAAAACTATAGAGGTAGAAACACTGCCTGTAAAGCTTCAAGTCAGTAGCTTTGAAATAACTCCTAAACTGCGCTCTGTAACTTAGTCCAAAGTTTTATTCTTTTTCTATTCTTTTTCCAGAGTTTCTTTTTATGATAAAGGGCAATAAGAAATTAATTTGTGGGTGACTAAGCAAGAGATTGGGCTTCCCAGGTAGCTCAGTGGTAAAGAATCCCCATGCCAATGCAGGAGACATGTGTTCCATCCCTGGGTTGGGAAGATCCCCTGGAGAAAGGAATGGCAACCCACTCCAGTATTCTTGCCTGGGAAATCCCATGGACAGAGGAACCTGGCAGGCTACAATTCAAGGGGTCATGAAAGTATAGGACATGACTCAGCAACTAAACAACAAAGCAGTAGATGTCAAACAAAGGTCTGGGATTAGGATATTAGATAAAGCTTAAGTGGCTACAGCTGTTTTCACCTGATGATTATTCCCTGGCATAATTTTTATATGTTCATGTATAATGTCATCTCTAATTCTCTAATCTCTAATTAGAGATTAGGGATAATTATAAAGAAAAGAAAATTAGAGATACCAAGGGAACATTTCATGCAAAGATGGGCAAAATAAAGGACAGAAATGGTATGGACCTAACAGAAGCAGAAGATATTAGGAAGAGGTGGCAAGAATACATAGAAGAACTATACAAAAATGATCTTCATGACCCAGATAACCATGATGGTGTGATCACTCACCTAGAGCCAGACATTCTGGAGTGTGAAGTCAAATGGGCCTTAGAAAGCATCACTACGAACAAAGCTAGTGGAGGTGATGGAATTCCAGTTGAGCTATTTCAAATCCTAAAAGATGATGCTGTCAAAGTGCTGCATTCAATATGCCAGCAAATTTGGAAAACTCAGCAGTGGCCACAGGACTGGAATAGGTCAGTTTTCATTCCAATCCCAAGAAAGCCAATGCCAAAGAATGTTCAAACAAACTACTGCACAATTGCACTGATCTCACATGCTAGCAAAGTAATGCTCAAAATTCTCCAAGCCAGGCTTCAGCAGTACATGAACAAAGGAGACCTTCCAGATGTTCAAGCCAGGTTGAGAAAAGGCAGCGGAACCAGAGATCAAATTGCCAAAATATGCTGGATCATTGAAAAAGCAAGAGAGTTCCAGGAAGACATCTACTTCTGCTTTATTGACTATGCTGAAGCCTTTGACTGTGTGGATCACAACAAAGTGTGGAAAATTCTACAAGAAATAGGAATATCAGAACACCTTACCTGCCTCCTGAGAAATCTGTATGCAGGTCAAGAAGCAACAGTTACAATTGGACACGGAGCTACAGAATGGTTCCAAATTGGGAAAGGAGTAAGTTAAGGCTGTCTATTGTCACCCTGCTGATTTAACTTCTATACAGAGTACATCATGTGAAATGCCAGGCTGGATGAAGCACAAACTGGAATCAAGATTACCGGGAGAAACATGAATAACCACAGATACAGATAACACCATCCTTATGGCAGAAAGCAAAGAAGAACTAAAGAGCCTCTGGATGAAATTGAAAGAGGAGAGTGAAAAAGGTGGCTTAAAACTCAACATTCAAAAAACTAAGATCATGGCATCTGATCAATAGCTTCATGAAGTTAAACATATACCGGCAATTCTACCCCACATACAAAAATTTACTTAACATATAAGAAAAAATGTCAAAAATTTTGCTAGAATGTTAAGAGAGCTTTATTTATAACAATAAAACCTGAAACAATACAAATTTTCATCAACAAGCAAATTAAGGTATATCTATATAAAGCCTTTGATTGTGTGGATCACAATAAACTGTGGAAAATTCTGAAAGAGATGGGAATACCAGACCACTTGACATGTCTCTTGAGAAACCTGTATTCAGGTCAGGAAGCAACAGTTAGAACTGGACATGGAACAACAGACTGGTTCCAAATAGGAAAAGGAGTACGTCAAGGCTGTATATTGTCACCCTGCTTATTTAACTTATATGCAGATTACATCATGAGAAATACTGGGCTGGAGGAAGCACAAGCTGGAATCAAGATTGCTGGGAGAAATATCAATAACCTCAAATATGCAGAAGACACCACCCTTATGGCAGAAAGTGAAGAAGACTAAAGAGCCTCTTGATGAAAGTGAAAGAGAAGAGTGAAAAAGTTGGCTTAAAGCTCAACATTCAGAAAACGAAGATCATGGCATCCGGTCTCATCATTTCGTGGCAAATAGATGGGAAACAATGGTTGACTTTATTTTTCTGGGTTCCAAAATCACTACAGATGGTGACTGCAGCCATGAAATTAAAAGACGCTTACTCCTTGGAAGGAAAGTTATGACCAACCTAGATAGCATATTCAAAAGCAGAGACATTACTTTGTCAACAAGATCCATCTAGTCAAGGCTATGATTTTTCCAGTAGTCATGTATGGATGTGAGAGTTGGACTATAAAGAAAGCTGAGTGCCAAAGAATTGATGCTTTTGAACTGTGGTGTTGGAGAAGACTCTTGAGAGTCCCTTGGACTGCAAGGAGATCCAACCAGTCCACCCTAAAGGAGAAAAGTCCTGGGTGTTCATTGGAAGGACTGATGTTGAAGCTGAAACTCTAATACTTTGGCTACCTCATGTGAAGAGTTGACTTATTTGAAAAGACCCTGATGCTGGGAAAGATTGAAGGCAGGAGGAGAAGGGGAGGACAGAGGATGAGATGGTTAGATGGCATCACTGACTCAATGGACATGAGTTTGGGTAAACTCTGGGAGTTGGTGATGGACAGGGAGGCCTGGAGTGCTGTGGTTCGTGGGCTCACAGAGTCAGACACGACTGAGCGACTGAACTGAACTGAACTACGTAATAGATTCAGCAATAAAAAGAAACAAGGAAATAGACAAATTGAGACATAACCATACAATAGAATACTATACAACAATGCAAAGAACAGGTAACTACTATATGGCTGGCTTTCAAAGAGATTTTGCTGAGTTACAGAAGTCAGAAAAAAATGGAATATACTATGAAATTCCATTTACAAGAAGATTACAAATACTCAAAGGTAACCTATGGTGTTAGGAATTAGAATAGTAATTGCCTCTGGTTGGGGCAGGTAGTGGTATGAAAACGAGAAGCAATGGAGAAACAAAGGAACTTTTTAGGCGTAATGGAAATATTCTTCATCTTGACTGGGCTGATAGTCCCAGGTGTACAAGTTTTTCAATACTCATTTAACTGAATATGTAATATCCATGTATTCCACTGTATGTAAATTATAATATGATACAAATACCTACATCCATGCATAAATAAATGGATGGATGAATGAATAAAAAATACAGCTTCTGGATTCAGAAAGTTTAGATTTGAATCTTGACTTCCCTGGTGGCTCAGATGGTAAAGCATCTACCTACAATGTGGGAGACCCAGGTTCGATCCCTGGATTGGGAAGATCCTCTGGAGAAGAAAATGGCAATCCACTCCAGTACTCTTGCCTGGAAAATCCTATGGATGGAGAAGCGTTGTAGGCTACAGTCCGTGGGGTTGCAAAGAGTAGGACACGAATCTTGGCATTAAAATTTCCTGCTGTGTGACTACATACAAATTATTTCTTGTGCTTAAACTTGATTTGATAATAATAGACTGTTGTGTGGATGAAGTAATTTAATACATCTAATGAGCATTGGACGGTGCTAGGAATAGAGTAATACTTCAATAACTTTTATGATGACATTTCTCTTTGTGATATGAAGACATTAAGTGGATTGTAACTCAACATCTATATTCTGTTTCATATATATTGTTTCTTTCTGGGAAACAAGATAATTTATTGGCCACCCAAGAAGGTGTATCTTCTTATTGTACAAGCAATCATTTTTATTATATAAATGAAGGTACTAAATGATCACTTGCCATTTTACTGTGTTAATCAATTAGCGAGATCTGTTCACAATTAACTGTTATAATCTAAAGCTGTCAGTGTACAAAAACAATGTGTAAAACCATTGGCAGGTACAAAACCAATATGTAAAGATTGAGACCACTGAAAAATATAGTCCCACATATTTATATATTTTTACATTGAATTCCAAAGTTCTTAGTTTATTAAATGAGAAGCCCTATAAAAAAGTCTTAGACACTTTCATATAGTAGGTAGAGAGAAAGCCACTACTTTTCATAATTGAAGCAATAGAAACAGTAGGAGTGAATACAACTCCCAATTATTTCAATCCACCAAGTAAAGCTTTCTTTAAAAACACCAGGAAAAAGAAAAAAAACTTTAATAATTTAAATAATCCTTCCCTAGGATTTGTCTGTTAGCTGAAAGGTCTTAAATTTTCTATTAGGAGATAAAGTACTGAAAGCATTATGGACGCTCAAGCCTGCCTGTCTGGCTTTAATGTCTTCTATTAGCACTTGCATATGTGAGCAATAAGGAAGTCATCCTGTCATCTCCCAGGACAGCAATAGTCACAATGAATGATCGGGGAAAGATTGGTTTCTCCCACTGAGGTCACTTATCATTGCCCATGATTTCTTACTTCTAAGGCTACTAGAAAGTCATTCCTCACATGGTTAGCTCCTAAGGAGAGCAGTTAGAAAAGCCATAGACGTACCTGGTAGTATTCCCATTTACTGAGTCATAAGAAAGTGTTTTTCCTTTATTAAATGTGATGTCATCAGACTCTGTGTTTGAGGCCTTATTTATTAAAATAAGTGTATCTAGTTTTCTTCTATTCTGCTCAGAGATATAGATTATCTATCTTCCCATTAAGAAAAGATGTGGATTCTTGGAGATCTGAAATTCTTGTGTCCATTCATACAAAATCTACTGATGAAGCTCCAATTTTAATCCCTGTTTAGGTTAGTTATCTGATCATATAGACAGTAAACAGGACAATTCACCATCACTTAAAAGCAATTTAAGGTGTGAAAAGTTAATTAGCAGTTATGCCATGTCCATTTATATTAGATACTATACTAAGCATCAGGAAGATCCACTGGAGAAGGGATAGGCTATTCATTCCAGTATTCTTGGGCTTCCCTGGTGGCTTAGCTGGTAAAGAATCTGCCTGCAATGTTGAGACCTGGGCTTGATCCCTTGGTTGGGAAGATCCCCTGGAGAAGGGAACGGCTACCCACTCCGGTATTCTGGTCTGGAGAAGTCCATGGACTGTAGTCCATGGGGTTGCAAAGAGTCAGACACAACTGAGTGACTTTCAAAAAAAAAAAAAATACTAAGCACTAGGTATCCTTTATCTGATCAATTTCAGTTTCTACATATTTATTACTTTAAAAGTAATTTTTTTTGAATATAAAAACTAGTTCAACTTTCATACTTCTTACCACTAGTAAACCTTTCCCAGTTCTTATGAAGGAGGCCACTCACCCTAGACCTACGAACTTTTAACACGTTATCTACTTAGTCGTACAGGCTTTGATTTCACTGCAAATTCAATGGCAGTTCTTAAAGTCTTGATCTCTGTCCATTACATGTTGGACAGGAGTGAACAACTCATTTGGTGCACACAGAAAAAATTTTATGAAAAAAGGTATAGCTATGACTGGCTGTGGGAACACAGTGTCAGCTGTGAGAACACTTCATTACATACATGTATCCAAATGATAGTAGACTCCAATAAGATTATAATAGTCCAAGTTATCTTCCTTTACCAGCTCTCAGAAATGTCAGGGTTTTCCAATAAATATTTCTGGTATTTCATTGGCAGATTCCTTATTAGATGCAAATTGAGGTACTGGGAGGGATAATTAATCCTTCTTGCCTTTGGACTATTTGGTAAGTTGTTAAAGGCTTTTGTTAAAATTTCATAAAAGGGCATTAAGGAAGAAATCACTAAGGACTAGGAAAACAGGGAGAAACATCCCACATTTTGAGTAGGCTTTCAAAACCTCAGTTTGAAAACCGCAGGGAAGTTTATTGCAACATCTCTAGATGATTATTCAAAACCAAAGTAAGAGTCCTATTCTTATGCCTCTGCAGGGAGCCTCTTATAATGATGACCTTCTCGTTAAAAAGGATATGAAAGCAAAAATTCCCTCCAATGGCATCCATAGTGCTAAAATTGTAATTTGCTCATCACAATATGGCTAAAGAAGACATTTTCACCCCAGAAATTAAGGTTAAAAAATTTTCAATGTGATAGTTGAACATTCCCTCTTATTTTCCTGTGCTCATTAATTTTCTGGGAATCATGAGAGAAATAGTCCTTTTTAATTCAATTTCAGTCTGTCTACAAGATGTTGCTTATGCAGATAATAATGACAACAATTGTAAGTTTTATCAATTTAATCATAGTAGTTGGCTATAAATTATGATTAGAAAGTTTTACCTTCATTCTCATAAAAACCTCCAAAGGTTAAAAAATTATAATCTAAGATATGTTTTCTATGTTTCAAATTTATAACATTTATATATGTGTGAGTGAGTGAGTGCAAATCGCTCAACAGTGTTCAACTCTTTGCGACTCCATGGACTGTAGCCTGCCAGGCTCCTCTGTCCTTGGGATTCTCCAGGTAAGAATACTGAAGCGGGTTGCAGTGCCCTTCTCCAGGGGATCTTCCTGACCGAGGGATTGAACCCAGGTCTCCTGCATTGCAGGCAGATTTTTTACCATCTGAGCCACCACAGAAGCCCTGTATATATATATATATATATATGCATATACATGTATAAACACACACACATATAATGGTTTTATTGTTTGGTCCATTTTGAGGAAATTCTCTGATTTATATGGGAGGAGAAATAATGATTTTTTCTGGGCCCATGGAAACATACTGTAGTTGTTCACTTGCCTTGTAGCTAAGGCAGGACTTGTGAAGCAGGAAAGGGCACCATGGGATTCCTGAACTGAGGTATGAGTACCAATGCTGATGGAACTGACCAGCAACAGAGGCCGACTGTAGAAGTACAGCCTTGAGACTCAGGCTTCCATGTATGTTCAGTTCTTACTTCCACTGAGACAGGTGGAGCAAAATAATGGCTGATACTCACAGAGTCAGCTAGCACCCCAGTATCCTTAAGATACATCTATTAACTTGTTGGTTTCAGGTCCAGATCTGTAAAAAGAAAGCAAATCTCCAATACCCCCAACCACCAAGCTAGAGTTGGTGTAGGAGTTTGGGGAAGAGAATTAAGATTTAAACTGGAAACTGTGACTGAATATATAAGCTTGGCAGCAGGTAAAACTGGTCTGATTAATTATAATGATGTTAATTTTAACCATGATTATATCTGAGACAGTGACAATTACTGTGTTTTGTTTTGGTAATTATACTCTGTGATGTTCATGTTTTTAGAAAAAGGGTAGCAAGGGCATATCCCATGATTATCTCTTGCTTCAGACAGGGTTGCCGTGGGTCACGGGATGATTCTGAGCCTTGAAGTGAGCACCTTTCCTAACATCTGTTACCTACTTAACAGATGCTGGAAAATAGAAAGGTACAAGAGGAAGAAGGCAGACACACAACTTTCCAAAGTCCAGTCGTGTCCGACTCTTTGCCACCCTGTGGACTGTAGCCTACCAGTCTCCTCTGTCCATGGGATTTTCCAGGCAATAGTACTGGAGTGGGTTGCCATTTCCTTCTCCAGGGGTTCTTCCCAACCCAGGGATTGAACCTGGGTCTCCCGCATTGTAGCAGACACTTTACCATCTGCACCACCAGGGAAGTCCCTCACAGAATGACAGTACTTACCTTCTCAGGACTTAGAACCGTCTAGAGCATCTCTTAAGTTTTTCTTTAATATTATGGCTGTCGGCTTGGAGAAGGAAATGGCAACCCACTCCAGTATTCTTGCCTGGAGAATTTCACAAACAGAGGAACCTGGCTGGATATAGTCCTTGGGGTTGCAAAGAGTCAGACACAACTGAGCGACTAATACACACACACACACACACACACACACACAGCTGTTGGCTACATTTTAGATATTCTCTGCTTGAACTGGAATAAGCTGTGATGCAAGTGCACAAAATGAAAAGATGAATAATATTTGATGATTAGATTCCTATCTCTTGTAGAATCTGTTTTGTAGCCCAGGTGTCCCCAACCACTGGGATCTAATACCTGATGATCTGAGGTGGACCTGATGTAATAATAATAGAAATAAGTGAAAGTTGCTTAGTTTGTGTCTGACTCTTTGTGACCCCATGGACTGTAGCCTGCCAGGCTCTTCTGTCCACGGGATTCTCCAGGCAAGAATACTGGAGTGGGTAGCCATTTCCCTATCCAGGGGATCTTCCCAACCCAGGGACTGAACCCAGATCTCCCACACTGCAGGCAGATTCTTTACCATCTGAGCTACCAGGGAAGCCCTGGTGCACAATAAAGTATACGATAAATGTAGGTACTTGAATCATCCTGATACCATCCCCCATCCAGCCCATGGAAAAATTGTCTTCCTCCAAACTGGTCCTTGGTGCCAAAATGGTTGGGGTCCACTGTTGTAGCCTATACAGAAGGATGGAGAAAGGAGGAAAATAATCTAAGTGGAGAACATGGATGCCCTTTCTGCAAGCATGGGTCTTGTAATTTGCCAAAGGCAGAGAGAATGTAGGACTATGGACACATTTCAATTTCAATGAATATATGCTAATTTAAAAAATCACATATCATAATATTATCTTCAGCTATTTTCAAGTTGGATAAGCAGGGCTTGGAGGGTGTGAAGTGCAACACCACAAAACACAAATATGCTCCTGAGATTAAAACGTAGTTTTATGTTTTTTTGTTGTTGTTGTTGTTTTTGTTTTTGTTTTTTTACCTGTTGCTAGGGCATATTTTAGGAGAAAGCGATGGCACCCCACTCCAGTACTTTTGCCTGGAAAATCCCATGAATGGAGGAGCCTAGTGGGCTGCAGTCCATGGGGTCTCGAAGAGTCGGATACAACTGAGCGACTTCACTTTCACTTTTCACTTTCATGCACTGGAGAAGGAAATGGCAACCCGTTCCAGTGTTCTTGCCAGGAGAATCCCAGGGACGGGGGAGCCTGGTGGGCTGCCATCTATGGGGTCGCACAGAGTCAGACACGACTGAAGCGACTTAGCAGCAGGGCATATTTTGATACCCAAGTAAACAATTAATATATTTATGTGACACTTAAACTGAAGATAATGTAGGAATTTACTAGTTGCTCTTTCCCTTTCCAGATGGCCATTAATTGTGTAACTCTGAAATGTTTTTTATAGTAATAGTTGGGAAAATGGAGCAATTAATTGAATGATAAAGGTTTCCTCATTGAAATTCAGTATTCTCTTTTGTCGAGAGAAAAGGAGACATATTTGGCTCCAGTGGAAAGTGCCACAAGATATACTACTTGGACAAAGAAACAAAGAAAAACACTGAAGGGAAGTCTGTGCAGTAGATAGTACCCAGGATCACAGGGGGTCAGCTTACACTGAAGCCCCTGGGGCAAAGACTTTCATGTTTGTACATGATAAACTCATCTCGACCATTCAACAACAAAAAGGAGGTGATAACAACATTAATTATAAATACAGAAAATCAAATACGCCAACATAAAATACTGTCAGATTTTTTTTTTTCTTTGAAGCTACCTCTTTGAAGACTCGTATGCTCAAACACTCAACAAATCCGTTCCAATAGCAACTTTGGAATTCAAAGAAAAAATATAACATAGCTCTATTTTCATCAGGATTTGAGTGCCTGTAATTTCTGACTTCTTGAGATTGATCTTGATAGGCATCCTTTTAAAGATCCCCCGGTGTGGTTTTTCTGGTGATTCTCTAGAGATATTTTTATTATAAGAAATTGTGGCTTTTTTTGTCATTTATTCCAAGTAACTTTCAATAGAACAGTATTTTCAGATTCCTACTAGATACCAGGTATGGTTTACCCTCAAGCCTAGAAATGATAATAGTGTAACAATAATAGTAATAGTATTATATATAATACTATGTATGTAAAACTATGCTTCCCTGGTGACTCAGTGGTAAAGAATCTGTCTGCCAATGCGGGAGATGAGGGTTAAATTCCTAGGTTGGGAAGATCCCCTGGAGGAGGGCAAAGCAACCGACTGCAGTATTCTTGCCTGATAAGTCCCATGAACATAGGAACTGGCATGCCACATTCCATGGGGTCACAAAAGAGTCAGACACGACTTGGCAATTAAACAACAACATACAGCTATATATATCAATGTGTAACATATATCAATTGGTGTATAATATGACAATAATAATAGCTATTATGCTTTTTGAACCTTAGTGTATACTGGGACCTTCAGTGGTTTTTAAAAATATAATCTCATTTTACTCTCAAAATAATCTTATAGGGGTAGGACTTCCCCACCCCCCCGCCCAATTTTATAAACAAGGAAACAGAGAGTAAATAACTTGCCCAAGCCCTTACTGTTAGCAGACGTCAAAGCCTTACATACCCCAATACTGAATCCACTTTACTCATCTACCCAAGCAACCTAATCCATTAAGAACACACATGGTAGAGTAATCAAGGGCAAATATACCTTTAACACTGCTGCCAATCCTACTTTTCTCTCTCAATTCACTCAGCTCACTCTCTGCTCTCAAACAACTTGCCCTCCCTCCTACCCTCTCACTCTAAGCAGATGAAATTGCCTCTGACTTTAAAGAGCAATTAGAGAGGAACTCCTTGAATCCTGTTCTTCACCTCCATGACTCACCACATCAGCATATTCTTTTCTTTCCTTGTGTTACAGGAAAAAAAGGCACCCCCTCCTCCTATGGCAACTGACACCCAGACTTCTCCTCTTTCATCTACTAGATCCACCATCAAGCAAGGTATCCTTGCTCGCATACATTCAATGTGAAGTGAAGATACTAATTATACTCAGTTGTTAGGGTGATTGTGAGGATCAAATTTGGCTAGATGTGAAAAGGTAACACATAGTTAACACACACAGAATGGTAAAGAAGATGAGGAAGACAATACTACTCTCCAGACATCCTGTTCTTCATTGGAAGCTATGATCTCTATACCACTTTCTTCCTCTTTAGGATAAAACTTTGACAAAGGGATTAACAGTACAAAAAAAAAATTAAATACAACAAAATATCTGTGCAAGCTTTGGGAATAGCTGTGACAGAAGGGTGCTTAGTGGCTTGAGAAACAGGTTTAATATTCTTTCATTGTAAAAAATACTGCCATATAAATTTTCTGTTGTATACAATAAGCCTAAGTGGGTGTTTTGTGAGCTAAAATGATGCTAAGAAATAATAAAAAGATTTCAGACTCCCCAGTGTTGTTTCTACCTGCAGATTTCCTTCTCCATACTCTCAAGATCTCCTGGGCCATGAATGCATGTGCTAGTTTTAGCATTTCAAGAGGAAATTATAAAATCTCATTAGGGACATCTCTCTGGGGCCACATAATTTTAATAAAGTATAAAATAAGTTCAGTGTGGAGACAATTGCTTGGAAATTCTTCCTGTCTCAGTCATTTTAAATAATTTATTTTCAATAAATAGTAATGAACCAAATTGGCTTTTATAGAAGACCCTTAACCTTTTAAGTGGTACTATTTGTAAGTTTATTTTTTGCTCACTTTCCTAAACTGCAGGCCAAACTGTGTTTTCTTATCTCCACAATTTCTCCATTTGGTTTCTTTTTATAAAAAAAAAATCATTGTATCTTTTGATGTATGTACAATATGGGCACAATTTACCACTAGAAGATTACATAACTTTTCTTTTGTTATGACTTAAGTGAAATCCCAGGTCACCAAGAGGACCAGAATCAAGGTGGAAAAGAGTATGTCTGTTTGGTTGGAGAACAGTGTACCCAAAAATAACATAAAATCATCTAGTTCAATCTTTTAGTATTAATTTGTGGACTGAGGACGTACAAGATGGATTGTCTTCTATACAAGTAGCCCAGGTGATTAGAGACAGAGTGTGTTCCAATACCCAGACCTCTAGGCTCCATTCCCTGCTGCCTTCCATTCAAACAGGGTGAGATCTAGAAATGCAGGAAACACAAAATATATATATTTCCTTATTCAAGCAGAAATTCTGTAAAGCCAACATTCTAGAAACATATTTATGAACATTTCCTAATGGCTTCATAATTAGGCAGAGATTTATCTTCTGAAGTTAAAAAAATCATATGATATATATTAATTTGCTTTTCTATTCTAATAATGAGTTGCAATTTAACCCTTTGTTTGTTGCATGATCTTAACTGCTTCTGATTCATCTTAAGTGTAAGCGACGGTGGATAATGAACATGCATTATTGTAGAAGATAAACAAATGCTGACTTAAATATTTGTATTTGAATTCCACGCAACTAAGTTGGCCAACTTAGGGTTTCTGCATCTCAGTTTACAACTAAAATGGAGATCATATATGTTTTGCTTTCTTTGCAAGATTTATGAATGTCCAAGGAGATGACCTATGTGAAAAGATTCTTTAAAGAATATTACAGTTTCATAGTGACATTGGGAGACTTGATGAAAGACATAGTGACAAGACATATATCCAAGGGAGGATATTTGGTCAGTTTTCTAGAGGCTTAAGGAGTTAGTACATGGGTAAATTCACCATGATGTAGGGTTTAGTTCCCAGCCTTTGCATAGGCAGAAATCCAGACTGATTTAAACTCAGGTGAATGGACTGACAAAAACTAAACTCAAAATCTATTACAAACCAGCAAGAAAATTTCTAAGTTTTAAAGACCAGAATGCTCATGCTTCCATTCCAGAAAAACAGCCCGCTGATGTCAGATAGGATATAAGCAAGGGAACTTTCTAAATATAAAAATGAGTTTCTTCCTTTACAAATACATTAGAATGGTGGGTCTTTAAAAAAAATTTACTCATTTGCTACTTGTTTTTATTATTCTCTTTCTTTCTTGTAGACTCACACACATATGTATGCAAAATTTTTTTTCTAAACTATTTGAGATTAGGTTATAGATACTGGAAGAAAAGCTGCAACCAACCTAGAAAGTGAAAGAAGGTGAAAGTGAAGTCACTTAGTCCTGTCCCACTCTTTGCGACCCCATGGACTGTAGCCTACCAGGCTCCTCCCTCCATGGAATTCTCCAGGCAAGAGTACTGGAGTGGGTTGCCATTTCCTTCTCCAGGGGATCTTCCTGACCCAGGGATCGCACCCGGGTCTCCTGCATTCCAGGCAGACGCTTTAACCTCTGAGCCGCCGGGGAAACCCAACCTAGACAGCCTGTTAAAAAGCAGAGACATTACTTTGCCGACAAAGGCCCATCTAGTCAAAGCTATGGTTTTTCCAGTAGTCACGTATGGATGTGAGAGTTGGACCATAAAGAAAGCTGAGTACCAAGGAATTGATGCTTTTGAACTGTGGTGTTGGAGAAGACTCTTGAGAGTCCCTTGGACTGCAAGGAGATCCAACCAGTCCATCCTAAAGGAGATCAACCCTGAATATGCATTCAAAGGACTGATGCTGAAGCCAAAACTCCAATAATTTGGCCACCTGATTGGAAGAACTGACTCATTGGAAAAGATCCTGATGTTGGGAAAGTTTGAAGACAGGAGAAGAAGGGCTCAACAGAGGATGAGATGGTTGGATGGCATCACTGAATCTAGGAACATGAGTTTGAGCAAGCTCTGGGAGTTCGCGATGGACAAGGAAGCCTGGCATGCTGCAGTCCATGAGGCCACAAAGAGTTGGACGTGACTGAGTGACTGAACTATAGATGTTGTGATTTTTATTATTTAATATTTAGTGTATATTTTCTAAGAACAAATACATTATCTTACTGTATCTTTGGTACAGTTATCAAATTAAAAAAATTTAACATTGTTATAATACCTTACTATTCATACTCTAATTTTGTCAGTTGTTCTAATAATAAACTTTACATATTTTTTCCCTTTCAGTCAAGGATCACAGATTGCATTTAGTTGTCATGTTTCCTTAGAATCCTTTCTTTCTCCATATGACATTGACATTTTAAAGAACACAGGCCAGTTTTTTTCCTTCCTTCCTTCCTTCTTTTGATTTTTTTTAGAGAATGGTCCTCATTTGGATTTATCTGATGTTTGCTTGTGATTATATTCAGATTATATCTGTCTGGCATGAACTGCATGTTACTACTGGTTATAGTGTCCCCTGGATACCATATGTGGAGGTACTCTTCATTGATGATATTAATTTTGATCACCTGGCAAGGTGTTATTTTGTTTCTCCACTGGAGAGATACACTGGAGTGTCCCCTTGGCACTCATTAACAATTTATGGGGAGAAAAAGACTTTAAGTCTATATTTTGCTCCTCGTTAAACTTCCCTCACGATTTATCACACACTGACTGATGATTCTTTCCTGAATGATTTTCATGTTGCAGTGATGGTAATTTTAAATGGTTGCTTAAACAGTACAGTGGTTCTTTAAGAGATATTTTATCCAGACTCTGATAGTCTCAGTGAATCCTTTTCACCTCCCTAACAGTAGGCAAAGGTTTGGTGACACCTTCCCGAGTATAGCAGTGGATGAACATTGCTGCCTGCTGTCTCTTTGAGCTTCTCTTTTCCATGCTGTGGGCTAGCCACCCCTCTTTCTGTTCAATCTTTCTCCAGACAGGGTAAAGTTCAATGTCTTTCTTTTTTAGATGATTAACTGCAAACACATTTCAAACCTGTCTTTCTGTCAGTCAGTTCAGTTGCCAAGTACTGTCTGACTCTTTGTGACCCCATGGACTGCAGCATGCCAGGCTTCCCTGTCCATCACAACTCCCAGAGGTTGCTCAAACTCATGTCGATCAAGTCTGTGTTGCTATCCAACCATCTCATCCTCTGTCTTCCCCTTTTACTCCTGCCTTCAATCTTTCTCAGCATCAGGGTATTTTCCAGTGAGTCAGTTCTTCCCATTAGGTGGCCAAATTACTGGAGTTTCAGCTTCAGCATCAGCCCTTCCAATGAATAGTCGGGACTGATTTCCTTTAGGATGGACTGGTTTGATCTCCTTGCAGTCCAAGGGACTCTCAAGAGTCTTCTCCAACACCACAGTTCAAAAGCATCAGTTCTTTGGCACTCAGCTTTCTTTATGGTCCAACTCTCACATCCATACATGACTACTGGAAAAACCATAGCTTTGACTAGATGGGCCTTTGTCAGCAAAGTAATGTCTTTGCTTTTAATAAGCTGTCTAGGGTGGGCATAGCCTTTCTTCCAAGCAGCAAGCATCTTTTAATTTCATGGCTGTAGTCACCATCTGCAGTAATTTTGGAGCCCCCCAAAATAAAGTCTGTCACTGTTTCCATTGTTTCCCCATCTATTTGACATGAAGTGATGGGACCAGATGCCATGATCTTAGTTTTTTGAATATGCTGAGTTTTAAGCCAACTTTTTCACTCTCCTCTTTCACTTTCATCAAGAGTCTCTTTAGTTCCTCTTTGCTTTCTGACATAATGGTAGTGTCATCTGCATATCTGAGGTTATTGATATTTCTCCCAGAGATCTTGATTCCAGTTGCGTTTCATCCAGCCTGGCATTTCTCATGATGTGCTCTGCGTATAAGTTAAATAAGCAGGGTGACAATATACAGTCTTGATGTACTCCTGTCCCAATTTGGAACCAGTCTGTTGTTCCATGTCCAGTTCTAACTGTTGCTTCTTGACCTGCATTTAGATTTCTCAGGAGGGAGGTAAGGTGGTCTGGTATTCCCATCTCTTGAAGAATTTTCCACAGTTTGTTGTGATCCACACAGTCAAAAGCGTTAGCGTAGTCAATCAAGCAGAAGTAAATGTCTTTCTGTAATTACATTCAAATCAAATTCACTGGCATCTTAGTTATTTCCAGACTCTTAAGTTACATATTCAAAGATAGTTACTTAGTTAATTCTCAGGATAGTCACATCTGTTGTTTGCATTTTAGCTAGTTAAAAGTTCAAAGGACAACTTGATTTTTCTTCTTTCCATGTTCTTGAAAGCCACCTTATTGTCTTGTTCTCATACTTCTTAAGCAAGTATTATTATACTGATGTCTATTATGAATAATGTTAGTAATGTAGATGTAGACAATTCCAGAATAAATTCAAGAATTTCTTCTGTTTAATTATTGTTTGCTCAAAAATTAAAATACTTAAAAATTGTTCAAAAGTATGCTTTCCAATCAGTTGGACATCTGCTTAGAGTATTAATTTCTAAACTGATTTTGGATTTTCCCAGCAGAAATAAAACTTGACAGTTAAGGATAAGGCATTAAATATCATGGCAAAATGACTCGCAAAATATATTTTTTAATTTGCCTTGTACTTGTTATAGAATTTGCAGCCTAGAAAATGTCTTAACGAATATGACTTTACCAACTCCTTTTATCAGTGGGGACTCAAACCTCAGGATTTTAGTGTCTTGTTCGTGGTAAATTTGGCAATCTCCTTTGCACAGCCTTTCTTTTTTTCCAAAATGCTGCCAGTTTCTTGGTTCTGGCCTTTATAGTTGATCATTCAAGTTTCTCAAGGTTTTGAAATAGCATCTTTGCCTTCATTCTTATTCATTTGTAATTAATGAGAGCATAGAGCAGGGAAGACTTAAACTAGACAGGGGGCTGCAGGAGCCCAGAGAAGCTTCTAGAAGCTTCTTGAGCTTGAGTTTAAAAAATGGTCAGGGAAATCAAGAGTGGAACTTTATAAAACTCCCACAAATCATGAGAATAAACTGTAGAAATATTCAGCCTTCATAGTTATTTTAAAATGGTGCTCCTAGGATACTTGCAGTTGAGAGAGGATGTGATTGAGTGGTTTCTTAAAAGAGGTTCATGAAGTTCTTGGTTTGCCTTTTATCATAGCAGTTATGTGAGAAAATTTTGTTGAAAAAAAGAAACTAAAGGGTTTTTTAAAAAACTAATAATTTAAGAACTTACGTAACTGATGATCAGTGATAATTCTGACACTTTGAACTTTAGAATTCTCTTAAATAAGTTAAAATCCATTTCAGATAATTTGTTTTCCAGTTATCACCTGCAAAGATTTTCTTCTAAGTAATGACTGATTGCTACCTTTAAAAATAATTTTATTTGCATGAAAAAATCAAATATTTCATTGCATTAAACATGTTTGGCATGTGAAATTCTCAGCAGAGCCAACCATGTTGTAATTATCCTGATGGTGATGAGTCTCAATATAGAAGTGTTTTAATATCAATTTTACAGGATATCAGAGCAGCTGTCAGGATGAAATGTATTTACGTTCTGCCAAGGAACTCTTAGGAGCTAAATCATATGACCTAATCCATTAGATTCTGTGAACTAAAAACAAGTTATTCCAGTAAATAATAAGAAATACAAACTAATATTACTGACTAAATGACTAACAAGTACAATTTTCTTCTTCGCCTAAAACAGATGACTCACATCACCCTGTTTTTCTGTTTTTCTTACTTACCAATAACTTTTTCCTCTTCTCATTGACTTAAATCTCATCAAATGAAACCCAATGGTTAGCTAAAGGTTTACCTTAACAGTCAGTTTAAAGTATTTTTTAAATAAGTGATATAGGAAATTGTTTCTTTTTATGGCTCTTCAAATGGACTATCTGTCAGCTGGCACCAATGCAGCAGTTAATCGTACTGAGTACGATCAAAAGACAATTCAGTCTCTGATTATTTTCACCATTTTAAGGAACAAACGAGGTTAACCATCTAGTGTTGCATATTACAAAGACATTATCTCTAATAATATTAATTAACATGACAGGTTGTACATTAGAAAAAATGTACATGAAAAATATATTACTTTTTCAAATGGCCCATATTTGTTAACATTAGAAATGGTAAGAATTAAGTAAATTGATGATTTTCCATCTTAGTCTTTATTTTCCTTAAGATTTCTTCCATAGCTCAGGTAATTGGAATAGGTCTCAGTGACACAAAATTATTAGCTTTTCCTCATTTTTCTTTTATGTATTGCATTAGTCATTTGAGAAACACTTGGCATATGTTTGGGGGGTATCTTTTGGGATTCCCTGGTGGCTCAGACGGTAAACCGTCTGCCCGCAATGCGGGCGACCCGGGTTTGATCCCTGGGTCAGGAAGAGATCCCCTGGAGAAGGAAATGGCAACCCACTCTAGTACTCTTGCCTAGAAAATTCCATGGATGGAGGAGCCTGGTGGGCTACAGTCCATGGGGTAGCAAAGAGTCAGACACAACTGAGTGACTTCACTTTCACTTTCTTTCTTTATGGTAGACAATGATATTATGGAGGAAACTTGTTATACAAAAAAGAAACATATCAAACAAAATAAAATGTAGGTTTCCTTGAAGTAAAAGATAAAAACAAGCAATATGACCCCACTTTCATTCTAAACTTGGGAGCTTGCTTGGAAAGAATGATAGTAATATTATTAGGGATAGAAAGATATCTTTTGGAACCAAAAAAGGGGGAAACTTTACCTGAGGAAAAGTATTTTTAAAGCAACCTGTTGTTAATATTGCTTCCTCCAAATAATACTGCAATTTATAATTCAATTAGTTTCATCTTATTCAGTGACTTCCCTGGTGACTCAGGCAGTAAAGAATTTGCCTGCAATGCAGGAGACCCCAGTTCAATCCCTGGATTGGGAGGATCCCCTAGAGAAGGGAATAGCAACCCACTCCAGTACTCTTGCTTGGAGAATTCCATGGACAGAGGAGCTTGGTGGGCTACTGTCCATGGGGTCGAAAAGAGTCTAACAGGACTGAGCAACTAACACTTTCACTTTCATCTTAGTTTTTTTATTATAGGTAATACATTCTACTGATCACAGGGACTCAGTCTTTAATCTCTTCTTTGCTTAAATTGTAGTTATAAGAATCTGGATTTTTGTTAATAGTGCATGCTTATCTGCAGGATAAATAAAGCTTCACCACCCACTTCAAAGCCTATCCTGAACATTAGTTCTGAGTTCCTGTTTCATAAGAACAAATGTTTTGAAATGGTGTTTTAATATATAGGCTTCGGGATTAGTTTGTTAAGAAGCAGTAATTGAGGAAACTGTATTGAAGTCACGCATTTCCCTAGTTCACCAGAGTGTGTGCTGCTGAAGGTGTAAAAACCTGTTTGACCTCTTAGTAGAAAATTAAAAGAATTAGAGGAAAATGGAAATAAAGATCTTGAATGGGTAAAGGAGTTACTGAGGTTACCCATCAGTGACAATTCTGTAGATAGCTCTGTTTCCTAATCAATGTTTTAGAACTGTTCTACTTCCTAATGAGATGAATGAGAAACCATGCATGTTTCACAGTGAATAAACAGCGTTCAATTGGGTATTTAAGAGAGACATTTTCAGAGTGAACCCGTTATAGGATAAGGCTGATTTTGGCTTCCCCAAACATTGTTTTACACATTCTCATCAAATCATCCTTTTGAGGTAAATGATTTCAGAAGACATCCATGAGAACATTTTTAAGGATAGAAAGTATTTTAGGAAGAATATGGAATTATTATGGGGGGAAAGGGTGTTGGGTTCTTCCACCTGAATTGACTATTTAAACACGCTGTGTGAGAGTAGGGTATTTATTAAATCCTGCGACAGAGTTTTAGGTGGGGATACAGGAAAGTTTTCTGATGGTCCTCACATCCATGTCCTCTACTATAACTTGACTTACTATTTGTCGAAAATCCTCAGTTTTACTGCATTTGCATTTAGTGAGATTAAAAATAATTTGGCCACCAGATGAAACTTTGAAATATCTTTGTCATAGAGCAATGAATTTCCAGGGATTGTAACTCATCTTTTATTCTGGTCCACCTTATTTGATATCAAGTAGAATGCCTGCTCCTGATTCTTTATATACTGTTTGTTTGCCTGTAGAAATGTCACCAAACAGCATCAGCTATGGCCTGAGCTTCTTAGGAAAATGCATTCGTTTTCTATTGCAGCTGCAACAAATTATTCACAAAATCAGTGTCTTAAAACCACATCATTTTTATCTTACAAAATATTATTATAAACTACAAAACTATTATCTCATGGTTCTTTAGATGAGAAATCCAGCACAAATGCCACTGGGCTAAAACCACGTGTTAGCAAAACTGTGTTTCTTTCTAGAGGATCCATATATTTTCCTGGCTTTTAGTTTCTATTGCCCTCCCCCCCACCCACTCCAGTATTCTTGCCTAGAGAATCATGTAGACGAAGGAGCCTGGTGGGCTGCTGTCCATAGGGTCTCACAGAGCCGGACACAACTGAAGCGATTTAGCGTGCTTGTGTGCATTGGAGAAGGAAATGGCAACCCACTCTGGTATTCTTGCCTGGAGAATCCTAGGGACAGAGGAGCCTGGTGGGCTGCCATCTATGGGGTCGCACAGAGTTGGACATGACTGAAGCCACTTAGCAGCAGCAGCAGCAGCAGCTCTCCTCCCCTACCCTCCCCCCATTCTTTGATTCATTCCCTTCTGTCATCTTCAAAGCCAGCAGTATCTCCCTGAGCATTCTTTCACAGTCACATTTCCCTCTGAGTTTCTTCTTCTGCTTCTCTCTGACATATTCAAGGACCTTTGGAATTTATTGGGCCCGCTCAGAGAATCCAGAACAGTTTCCTCATTTCAGTTGTTCTCAATTCACATATGAGAAGGCCCTTGCCACACAGGATAACAGATTCACAGGTTCCAAGGATTAGAACATGGACCTCCTAATTTTATCTTAGAATACCCCAGTTCTGTCTGACCATGGAGCTGTAACTTTTCCTCCCAAATAATATCTATATTACATTCCACAGAAATTATTTTCTATCAAAAGCCCTTTATGAAGTAATAATATGATAACGCTTTGTGTACTTTTTAATCATTGTCAAACATACTCTCCATTTGAACTTTTATGTAAGGAGGTACAATTAAACTACAGTGTTCTGCCTCTCTCCAGCAGATAGTTCATTCTCAATGAATATTTTTAAAATAAATGAAAATGAAAGATTATTTTTATTGAAGATTTTAAGTTAATGTGTACTAAGCACTTAACTCATACGTAGATATTATTATTTTTAACCATTAGATATTTCTAAACAGCAAAACTTTGTCACTCACTTATAGATTGAGGCATTAAAAAACAACTCAAGTTGTTTCAAGTTTCCTTAGCTTTCTTATTATCTCTTATACAAAGCAGATAGGAAACTAAAAGACACCAACTGTCACATGTAAATCATAAAGACCACGTTTTGTGAATCAGAAATCAAAATGGATTTGTTACTCTAAATTAGTGTTAGTAAACAAGCAGCTGGGCTTCCCAGGTGGTAAAAAACTTGCCTGCCAGTGCAAGGGGTGTAGAAAACACGGGTTCCATCCCTGGGTTGGGGAGATTCCCAGTATTCTTGCCTGGAGAGTCCCATGGACCGAGGAGCCAGGCAGCAGCTGTAAAGAGTCAGACACAACCGAAGCGACTTAGAACGCATGCAGTCAAGCAGCTCTGTGCTACTTCCATTTTATTTCTGTAACTCTATTTAAGTTTGCCTTTGTTTAAGCTGAATATCTTTATTGTAGATAATAGAAATATTGACTTCTAGAATATGGAAGTTGGCAAAGTTTTAATGTTTTAGAGGACTGTTTAATACAAAAAATTGGTAGTTGTCCGTCTAGACACTGTCTTTATTATGCTAAAATAAGGGGCAGTCTATTCAACTCACTGTGGAAAAATAGAAGTGTTTATTTTTTTATAAAAATGGAAAACAGAAGCAATCGATTGCTTATTACAAATAAATCCTAATTTGGAATCATTGGCATGGATTGTACCCTTAGGTAAGTGGTAGGCGATAAACAAATAGGGTGGTGAATCAAAAAAATACGTTTAAAGACATTACTAGTTTTGTTTCAGAATAAGGTGACTTCTTGGGGCACAATAAATTGTGACATAACATTATTTTTCATGTTCTGTAAGTTTTCACGGATAATTCTTTTAATTGTGTCAATGCATCACATCTCTAGGAAACACTAAAGAAAATCCTTTTATCATTGATACTGGTGATTTTTCTGTGGAATGATTTTAGAAACTAAAAGATTTTCCTTTCTTTTGACAGACGTTATAAAAAATGCTCAGATTACTTTTGATCACACCTACATGGCTGATGAATTAAAATAGTTAACATATCAAACCAATTTTCAGATACTTTCTCCTTTTTAACTCTATGGGAATTTTCCCAAGGACACATCAGTGGAGAATTTTCCTCAAGTTAACTGATTAATCAATCACATGATTCTCTAGGCAGCTTCTCTATCACAGACTGAACCTCTGTAGCTGGAGCAGCACAACTGAACTTTGAGCTGCATGTTGGGAAGATACCTACTTTTGTCCTTCTAATCCATTTTCCACATTGCAGGTTGAGTTTTTCAAAATACTATTCTGATTAAGTCATTTCTCTGCTTAATACATGGTGATGACTCCTCATGCTTTTAGATTAAGACCCTAGTCTCTAAGGTGGCCCACATGGCTCTGCACAGTACACCCACCTCTTTAGATTTCTTTCGTACTGTGTCCCTAACATACCTGCTCCTTCTTCCTGCCCCTCATCCTACACTCCTTGTCTTTGGCATTTCATCCACAGTAACCTTCTGTGGTTGATCAGTAATACATTAGTTTCTCCTACCAAGGCCCCTTCTTCATAGATGATATCCTATGTTTGGAATAATCTGTTTCTGTTCATCATCCTTTACCTTTTATCAAATTAAATTTTTCATTTTGCAATAACTCTATAGTTTCACATGCAGTTTTAAGAAATAACACAAACATATTCTGTGAACCCTTTATTCAGTTCCCCAAAGGTATGTGTGTACTCAGTCATGTCTGACTCTGTGACCTCATGAACTGTAGCCTACCAGGCTCCTCTGTTCATGGGATTTTCCAGGCAAGAATACTGGAGTGAATTGCCATTTACTCATCTAGGGAATCTTCTGGACCCAGGGATTGAACCCAGTTCTCCTGCATTGGCAGGATTCTGATTCTTTACTACTGAGCCACCTGGGAAGTCCTCCCCAAAGGTAACATCTTGACTATCACAACCAGGATATTGACACTGATACAGTCAAGATTCAGAACATTTTCATCACCATAAAGATCTTGAATATTGCTCTTTTATAACCACATTGTCCTCCTTCTAGTATCCCCAGCCCCTACTAACTTCCATCAGCCAATATCTGTTCTCCATTTCTATAATTTGTGATTTTAAACATTTTAAATAAATGGAAACATTAAACATGTAATCTATTGGGGTTGGCTTTTTTTTTTAAAACTCAGCCTAAGTCTTTAGAGATTCATCCAGATTGTTATACTGTATAAATAGTTTAAAATTTTTTATTGTGGTGTACCTGTCTGTTAACCTTCATCCGCTGATGGACATCTAGATGTTTCCACATTTTTACTATCATGAATGCTGCTGCTGCTGCTGTTTACTGGCTAGCTCGTGTCTTTGCCACTCCTTGGACTGTAGTCCACCAGCCGCCTCTCTCCATTGGATTTCCAGACAAAAATAGAGCTGCTATAAACATCTGTGTAGCTGTTTTTGTATGAACATACATCTTTACTTCTCTGGGATAACTGTTCAGAAGTATAACTGCTAGGTCACATGGGAGGTAGTTGCACGTTCAGGAGATTTCTTTTGTTGTTATTGTTGTTTATAAACTACTAAACTGTACCAGTGGAGAAGGCAATGGCACCCCACTCCAGTACTCTTGCCTGGAAAATCCATGGACAGAGGAGCCTGGTAGGCTGCAGTCCATGGGGTCCCTAAGAGTCGGACACGACTGAGCAACTTCACTTTCACTTTTCACTTTCATGTATTGGAGAAGGAAATGGCAACCCACTCCAGTGTTCTTGCCTGGAGAATCCGAGGGACAGGAGAGCCTGGTGGGCTGCCCTCTATGGGGTCGCACAGAGTAGGACACAACTGAAGCGACTTAGCAGCAAACTGTACCAGAGTGGCTGCACTTTTTTTCATTATCACCAGTAATATAACATGATCCAGTTTCTCTGTGTCCTCACCAGCATTTGGTCTTGTCGCTAGTTTTTGTTTTAGTCATTCTGTTAATGTGTAGTAATACCTCATTGTGGTTTTAATTACATTTCCTAATAGCCAATGTGGCTTTGGAGGTGGTGGTGGTTTAGTCACTAAATCATATCTAACTCTTGCACCCCATGGACTGTAGCCTGCCAGGTTCCTTTTTTGATGGGATTTCCCAAGCAAGAGTACTGGAGTGGGTTGCCATTTACTTCTCCAGCAGATCTTCCTGACCCAGGGATCAAACCTCTATCTCCTGATCGATGGACTCCTGCAATGCAGGCAGTCTCCTGAATTGCATGCATATTCTTTACCAACTGAGCCACCAGGGAAGCCCACCTGCCAATGTAGGAGATGAGATGCAGGTTCAATCCCTGGTCAGGAAGATCCCCTGCTGGAGGAAATGGTAACCCCCTCCAGCATTCTTGCTGGGATAATCCCATGTACAGAGGAACCTGGTGACCAATAATATTCAGTTCAGTTCAGTTCAGTTCAGTCGCTCAGTCGTGTCTGACTCTTTGCAACCCCATGAATTGCAGCACGCCAGGCCTCCCTGTCCATCACCAACTCCCGGAGTTCACTCAAACTCATGTTCATTGAGTCAGTGATGCCATCCAGCCATCTCATCCTCTGTCATCCACTTCTCCTCCTGCCCCCAATCCCTCCCAGCATCAGAGTCTTTTCCAAGGAGTCAACTCTTCACATCAGGTGGCCAAAGTACTGGAGTTTCAGCTTTAGCATCATTCCTTCCAAAGAACATCCAGGACTGATCTCCTTTAGGATGGACTGGTTGGATCTCCTCGCAGTCCAAGGGACTCTCAGGAGTCTTCTCCAACACCACAGTTCAAAAGCATCAATTCTTTGGCACTCATCTTTCTTCACAGTCCAACTCTCACATCCATACATGACCACTGGAAAAACCATAGCCTTGACTAGAAGGACCTTTGTTAGCAAAGTAATGTCTCTGCTTTTTAATATTCTGTCTAGGTTGGTCATAACCCTCCTTCCAAGGAGTAAGCGTCTTTTAATTTCATGGCTGCAATCATCATCTGCAGTGATTTTGGAGCCCAAAAAAATAAAGTCTGACACTGTTTCCACTGTTTCCCCATCTATTTCCCATGAAGTGATGGGACCGGATGCCATGACCTTTGTTTTCTGAATGTTGAGCTTTGAGCCAACTTTTTCACTCTCCTCTTTCACCTTCATCAAGAAGCTTTTTAGTTTCTCTTCACTTTCTGCCATAAGGGTGGTGTCATCTGCATATCTGAGGTTATTGATATTTCTCCTGGCAATCTTGATTCCAGCTTGTGTTTCTTTCAGCCCAGCATTTTTCATGATGTACTCTGCATATAAGTTAAATAAGCAAGTGACAATATACAGACTTGACATACTCCTTTTCCTATTTGGAACCAGTCTGTTGTTCCATGTCCAGTTCTAACTGTTGCTTCCTGACCTGCATATAGGTTTCTTAAGAGGCAGGTCAGGTGGTCTGGTATTCCCATCTCTTTCAGAATTTTCCACAGTTTATTGTGATCCACACAATCAAAGGCTTTGGCCAGTCAATAAAGCAGAAATAGATGTTTTTCTGGAACTCTTCTTGTTTTTTCTATGATCCAGCGGATGTTGGCAATTTGATCTCTGGTTCCTCTGCCTTTTCTAAAACCAGCTTGAACATCTGGAAGTTCACGGTTCATGTATTGCTGAAGCCTGGCTTGGAGAATTTTGAGCATTACTTTACTAGTGTGTGAGATGAATGCAATTGTGTGGTAGTTTGAGCATTCTTTGGCATTGCCTTTCTTTGGGATTGGAATGAAAACTGACTTTTTCCAGTCCTGTGGCCACTGCTGAGTTTTCCAAATTTGCTGGCATATTGAGTGCAGCACTTTCACAGCATCATCTTTCAGGATTTGAAATAGCTCAACTGGAATTCCATCACCTTCACTAGCTTTGTTCATAGTGATGCTTTCTAAGGCCCACTTGACTCCACATTCCAGGATGCCTGGCTCTAGGTGAGTGATCACACTATCATGATCATCTGGGTTATGAAGATCTTTTTTGTACAGTTCTTCTGTGTATTCTTGCCATCTCTTCTTAATATCTTCTGCTTCTGTTAGGTCCATACCATTTCTGGAAATGTTCCCTTGGTATCTCTAATTTTCTTGAAGATATCTCTAGTCTTCCCCATTCTGTTGTTTTCCTCTATTTCTCTGCATTGATTGCTGAGGAAGGCTTTCTTATCTCTTGTTGCTATTTTTTGGAACTCTTCACTGGTCATAGCAAACACCCTCTTCCAACAACACAAGAGAAGACTCTACACATGGACATCACCAGATGGTCAACACCGAAATCAGATTGATTATATTCTTTGCAGCCAAAGATGGAGAAGCTCTATGCAGTCAGCAAAAACAAGACCAGGAGCTGACTGTGGCTCAGATCATGAACTCCTTATTGCCAAATTCAGACTTAAAATGAAGAAAATAGGGAAAACCACTAGACCATTCAGGTATGACTTAAATCAAATCCCTTATGATTATACAGTGGAAGTGAGAAATAGATTTAAGGGACTAGATCTGATATATAGAGTGCCTGATGAACTATGGATGGAGGTTCGTGACATTGTACCGGAGACAGGGATCAAGATCATCCCCTTGTGTTGGGGGCCAGAGTGAGGCACTCCACCAGTGGCAAAGGTCCTGAGGAAGGAGGCTTGACATACGCAAAGGCGGGATCGAGCCTCAGGAGTGCCCCTGGAAATCCTCGAGCGTCTACCCCCATAACCAGAGCCTGCCTGCTTTACTACTTTGAGCTCCCACCTACACCTCTGACTTTACGGGGGGCTGTCCCCCACCACCTCTTTCAGAGAAGGAGTTAACCTAGAGCTCCAGTTAATAAAAACTCCTGGGTATGACAAGAGTGTTTTAACCTACAAACTCCTCTGAAGGTTCTCTAGCCTGCCTGACAGGCTTGTCCGGCCACATGTGATTGCTCACAGCCTCCCAACCGTGAGAGGCACGAGATGCTTTAAACCTTCTAAAAACAGGTTCCTTAGAAAAGTTAGAAAACTATTAGAATAAGTATAATGGGCTGATTAGAAATTGTATTGGTGAAGGGTTTTTCATTTGTTGAGCCAATGCTTGTTGCTAAGTCTCCATATCCCCTGCCCTTACACACATTAATGAATATATAGAAGAAATAAGTATTAACCTTTGATATTAATCATGTTAGACCTTAGGCTAAGTAAATTCTTTCCTTAACTAAAACCCACTACACCCTCACCCTATAGGAATGTAACTTTATTTGGGTGGCATCTGTTTTAAGAATAATCACCCTTGGAGAAATAAGTGTCCTGGTTGACTGACCGCTGTCACAAGGAGAGGGTCATAAATTGTCAGCAGGCCCCCTGGCCAGAAGATGATGTAACACCCCTAAGACCTCTGTATACATTTGTATGAAGCACCTGACTTTGATAAAAGTCAGGACTGCTGACCCCGCGTGACTTTTGCATAACATCTCAGTGTATAAAAGTAGACCATGGAAAATAAATAATTGGGATCAGTTTCTCGAAATACTGGTCTCCCCATGTCACTCTCTCTCTCACTCTGGCTGAGTCTCCATCTGGAGCGCGGAACCCGCCATGCTTACTAATTATGCCTGGGCTTCTAAGATCCGACTGGGGAGGCCTCAGTGTCTCCTCTCCTTCGGGAGAACGGAAGGACGCCTGCGGCCTCCATAAGTGGTGCAAACTTCTTGTCTTGAAGTTTTTATTGATCTTCCGCATAAACCAAGCTACTCAGCCTCTTTTCTCCACTGAATTTTCCTACTGAACTATCCTCATTCTATTACTCTTTATATCTTTGATGAATAAATAATTAAATAGGTCGCCTATGCCGTCCCCGCTTCGAATACCCTGGATCAGCCAGGGCTGGACCCCGGCACCCATGGAAAAAAAGTGCAAAAAAGCAAAATGGCTGTCTGGGGAGGGCTTAAAAATAGCTGTGAAAAGAAGAGAAGCAAAAAGCAAAGGAGAAAAGGAAAGATATAAGCATCTGAATGCAGAGTTCCAAAGAATAGCAAGGCGAGATAAGAACCTTTCATGCACTTAATTGCCATCTATATGTCTTCAGCTAAATGTTTCTTTATGTCTTTTGACTATGTTTATTGGATTATTTGACTTTGTATTGGTGAGTTTTGAAAGCTGTTATATATTCTAGATGCTCGCTGGTTATGTGGCTTGATTCTCCCACTTTGTAGCTTGTCTTTTCATCTTCTTAACAGGGTCTTGTACACAGTAAAATTTATTTTTAATGAAGTCCAACTTATTAATTTTTCCTTTTATGGATTGTTTTTGGTATCAAGTCCAACAACTCTGCCTAGTCCAAGACACTGAAGATTTCCTCATTTTTTTTCCCCTAAAAGGTTAGTTTTCACAGCTTACCTTTAAGTTTTTGATATATTCTGAGTTAATTTTGTGTTAGCAGTAAGACTGAGATCAAGGTTTATTTTATTGCCTAGATATGTCTTATTGCTTCAGCAGTAAGTTGAAAGACAGTCTATCCTCCCTTGAATTCTTTTGAACTTTTGTCAAAACATCAGTTGGGAATATTTATGTGCATCTATTTCTGTGTCCTCTGTTCTCTATTGATCAGTGTGTCTGTTTATCTAGCAATGCCACTCAATCTTGATTTATGTAGCTGTATAATAAGTCATGAAATTGGGAGGTAGACTCCTCTTATTTTATTGTTCTTATTCAAAATTGTTTCAGCTATTTTAGTTTCTTTGCCTTTTCATACACATTTTAGAAAAATCTTGTCTAGATCTATGAAAAAAATCTTGCTTATGTTTTGATAGGAATTCATTATACCTGTATATCAATTTGAAAACTGATGTCTTTCTTTATTAGTTGAGCCTTCATTAGTTGAGCCTTCAAATCCATGAACATATATGTCTTCGTTTATTTAGACTTTTTATCTCTTTAAATAGCAGCAGCAGCAGCAGCAATCAGTGTGTAGGCTAAGCTTATAAGTCTCATAATGTTTTGCTAGATTTATGTCTAAAATGTTTCATTTTTATGGGCTTCCATGGTGGTTCAGTGGTTAAGACTTCATGCTTCCAGTGCAGGGGAAGCAGGTTAAATCCCTGGTCGGGGAACAAAGATCCCACATTGTGAGTGGTGTGCACAAAACTTTGAAATAAAAAAAAAATTTTCATGAATAAAATATTTCATTAAAAAACAATTTTAAAAAGTATGTTTAATTTTGTTGTCCACCTGTTTAATTGCTGCTGCTACTGCTGCTGCTAAGTCAACTCAAGTCGTGTCCGACTCTGTGCGACCCCATACACGGAAGCCCACCAGGCTCCCCAGTCCCTGGGATTCTCCAGGCAAGAATACTGAAGTGAGTTGCCATTTCCTTCTCCAATGCATGAAAGTGAAAGGTCAAAGTGAAGTCGCTCAGTCGTGTCCAACTCTTAGAAACTTCTTGGACTGCAGCCCACCAGGCTCCTCCGTCCGTGGGATTCTCCAGGCAAGAGTACTGGATTGGGTTGCCACTGCCTTCTCCTATTCAATTGCTAGCATATAGCTATACAACTGCTCCCCTACATTCTTTTAGCAATCAATTCTCTCCTTTTTCTTTCATATGAGAATATGTTTAGTTTCTCTTCATTCATTCTTATTTTCACTGGGCATAGAATTCTGGGTGGTCATATCCTTTCTTTTAGCACCTGAGAAATTTCGATGGGAGCTGATGTTCAGTTCAGTTCAGTCACTCAGTCGTGTCCAATTCTTTGTGACCCCATGAACTTCAGCACGCCTGGCCTCCCTATCCATCACCAATGCAGAGTCCACCCAAACCCATGTCCATTGAGTCGGTGATGCCATCCAAAAATCTCATCCTCTGTTGTCCCCTTCTCCTCCTGCCCTCAATCTTTACCAGTATCAGTGTCTTTTCAAATGAGGCAGCTCTTCACATCAGGTGGCCAAAGTATTGGAGTTTCAGCTTCAGCATCAGTCCTTCCAATGAACACTCAGGACTGGTCTCCTTTAGGATGGACTGGTTGGATCTCCTCACAGTCCAAGGGGCTTCCAACACCACAGTTTAAAAGCATCAATTCTTCAGTGCTCAGTGTTCTTTATAGTCCAACTCTCTTATCCATACATGACCACTGGAAAAACCATAGCCTTGACTAGACGGACCTTTGTTGACAAAGTAATGTCTCTGCTTTTGAATATGCTGTTTAGGTTGATCATGGAGAAGGAAGTGGCACCCCACTCCAGTACTTTTGCCTGGAAAATCCCAAGGATGGAGGAGCCTGGTAGGCTGCAGTCCATGGGGTCGCTAAGAGTCGGACACGACTGAGCGACTTCACTTTCACTTTTCACTTGCATGCATTGGAGAAGGAAATGGCAACCCACTCCAGTGTTCTTGCCTGGAGAATCCCAGGGATGGCGGAGCCTGGTGGGCTGCTGTCTATGGGGTTGCACAGAGTCGGACACGACTGAAGTGACTTAGCAGTAGCAGTTAGGGTGGTCATAACTTTCCTTCCAAGGAGTAAGCGTCTTTTAATTTCATGGCTTCACTCACCATCTGCAGTGATTTTGGAGCCCAGAAAAATAAAGTCAGCCACTGTTTCCCCATTTATTTGCTATGAAATGATGGGACCGGATGCCATGATCTTTGTTTTCTGAATGTTGAGCTTTAAGCCAACTTTTTCACTCTCCTCTTTCACTTTCATCAAGAGGCTCTTTAGTTCTTCTTCACTTTCTGCCATAAGGGTGGTGTCAATATGCTGCTATTTGAATTGTTTTTTTCTCTATAGGCAAAATGTTATATTTTTCTGGTTACATTCAAGAATTTTCTTTGTCTTTAGTTTTCAGAATTTCAACTAAGATGTTTCTTGACATGAGTTTGTTTTTTATTTTTTCCTGTTTTGGGTTCACTCAACTTCTTAAATCTGGATGTTTATGTCTTTTTATAAATTTGGGAGCTTTCACTCAGTATTTTTCAGGCCTGACTTCTTGTCCTTTTCCTTCTTGAACTCTCAAGTCATGAAAATTAGCTATTTTGTTATGGGTTTCCAAGGCTTGGTTTACTTTTTCAGTATATATTTCTCCTTTTTCTGGTATTGTATAATATTCTAACTTCCATTTCATTAATCTTTTCTTTGTTCATTCTAATCTGCTGTTGAGCCAATTACTAAGCTTTTAATTTCAGTTAGTATATTTTTTCAGTTCTAAAGTTGCCATTTGGTACTACTTTATATGTTCTGTTTCTTTGTTTAATATTTCTAATTCTTTGATGAAATATTTTTTTCATTTGTTTCAAGCATGTTGGTAATTGCAAGTTGAAGCATTTTTATCATGGATGTTTGAAAATTTTTATTAGATAATTATAACATCTTTGTTATATTCTTGTTGGCATCTACTGATTGCTTTTTTATCCTATTTGAGAGCTTCCTGGTTATTGGCATGAATAGCAATCTCTAATTGAATTCTGGACAGTCTCCTCTATTATTTTCTGAGACTCCGGACCTTCTTCAAATATTTTTCCCTCAGACCCCACTCCAGAAAAAGGAAAGGAGAGGCACAACCACATTGCTGCCAAGTGGAGATAGAAATTCAGGTTCCCACACAAGCTTCATAGGCGAGATATGTCTATGTGTGTGTGTGGCGTGGCTCCTTGTTACTACTGGGCAGGGCTGAGAGCTTGGTGATACGAGCTGTCTCCACTGGTATCACAGCAGATGTGAACTAATTATCTCTGAGTTACTATGAAATTTCTGACCATCCACTCAGCCCCCAATGTCATTTCTATTGATGCCTTGGGAGTGGAAGAGGGTGGGGAATGGGTACTTATTACTGAACCAGTGGAATGAAAGTCTTATCTCCCTATTTGTTTTTTTCTGACAGCAGCCTGGCAGGTGTTTGGGGGCACTTGTTATAGACTCTTGAGGGTGTAAGTCTTGACTCCTCTCTTAGCCTTCATTAGCATGGATGGCTACAGATTTTCTGTGGTACATGCCTCAAGTAAAGTAATTATTGTCTAACATTTTTCTATTTCCTTTTCCTTTTTTTTTTTTTTTTTACTAGAGATCAGGCTCTCTTGGAGACTTCTGTCTGCAGATATTGGTGTCCCTGGGTTACCAGCTTCTTGTCTCCAAGTCTAGTACATACAAAGTAGAAGAAAACCCAGGGAACTTATTTTTATTCCTTAAATTCTGTGGTCCCCAGTCTCACTGCCTTCTTTTCTATACCTTTCAGAGCCTTGTGACGTTTGTTTAGTATATAATATCTAGGGTTTTAGTTATATTTAGGCATGAATAATAGGGGAAAACATGTCTATTCCATTTTGCCAGAAGTGATAGTGACTCTTGACTTTCTAAAATATCCTTTGTTCATTATTACTTTTTAAAAGTTTTTTTTTTTTAATGTGGACCATTTCAAAAGTATTTATTTAAAATTTTACAATATTGCTTCTGTTTTATGGTTTTGGGATTTGGGGCCATAAGGCATGTGGGGTCTTAGCTCCCTGACCAGGTGTTGAATCTGCACCCCTGCATTGGGAGGTGAAATCTTAACCACTGGACCACCAGGAAAGCCCTTCCTTTGTTCTTTAGACTTTAGTCTAACATTCCTTCATCTGTGAACCATTCTCTCATTTTCCTTAGGACCTACATTGTTTGACTATTAGAGGCTCTCATAGAAGTATGCATTTCTCATCTTAGCATGTGTTTTTAATTGAAGTCTTAAATAAATTTGAGTATTTGATTAATTGCCTTAATTGGACTCTGAATCATATATGTCATGATTATGACTGAGTTTTGGTTATTTTATTCACAGTACCTGGTAGTATGTATGGCATTAACAGGAGACTCTCAATAATCTTTGTAGAATGGATATGGTAGTGCAAGAAAGTAGAAAGGGCTTTCGTTCTGCAGTTAGATTTTGCCACTTTACTAGAAGTGTAATCTTTATAAGTTTTTTTGTTCTGTATATTTTCTCACATGTTGATACTAACCGATGTAACATGTAAAGTTCTTCACTCAGTTCATCGGGTAACAATTTCCAATAGCTATTCATTTTCTTCTTTCTCTCTTTCCTAGGAAATTACAGCCTTACTTTTTTTGTTTGTTTTACTTTTTTCCTATTTTTGTTGACAGGCACAATGACCAGGACATAATGGAAATTCAATAATTATTGAATGGAATTAAATTAATATGCTTATTATTACTGTATAGGACTTATATAAAGTTTCCAATTAGCATTATACATCTAGGAAAATGTAAATTAAAAAAATCAAAATTTATAGGAGGAAAGAGTTTTGTTTATAAGTGAAAAGCTGTTTGGCCAATGATTCACCTTTGAATTAGAATCGCAGCAGGTTTAAAATAGTAAATAAAATTCAAGGAAACTGTACAAATGTTTATTCTATAATAATTGCCACAGAGAGTTACAAGAACAAGTCCATTTGGAAACATAAAAAGAATGTGAACTGTGTTTAGAGGCCAAAAAGTCCTCTGAAAAAGTAGATAAAAGAAATTTTTGACAAATGGAATCAATTTTATCTCTTAGAGTCAGGAAAAGGGAACAAGGAAAAATAGACTTTGAAACACAAACTTGACATCGATCATGGGAGAGAACAAGAGAAAGAAAAAGGGTTCAAAGCCTTCAGCTGACCTTTTCTTCAGCAGTTCAGGTCTGTGCCCTGGGCTTGTGGCACTGCCCACAGGGTGACTGTAAAGGGGTTATCTTTGCAGTTAAGGGTGCCTATTGAATTTTGGACAGTGTGATATACACAGCACAGCAGTTGGTTCCATCTCCCAAGAAAGCTGTAATTTATGGTTGTAAGAAAGGAAGAGAAAAGTCACAAAGAAATCCAGAACATCTCTGGGCAGATGTGAGTGAAAAATGGGAAAATGTGTAGACAGGAGACCACTAGTGGATGTGTACAAATGGTGGTAAGTATACTATGTGCTTGGCACTGTTCTATGAGCTTTACGTGAATTAAATCATTCAATCTATCATGACTGGTATTCCTATCATGATAGTCGTCTCAGGATACTGAAGTTACAACAGTTTTCTAGGTTTATTGATACTATCTCTCTTGCCAGGTTGGAAGTTGGGAAATGGTGTTTGGAATGGGGAAAAAAGATATTTTACACTCCACTGCTATGCTTTCTGTTATAGGTAGAATTTTCCCCCCAAATGTATATGCTGAAGTCTTAATCCCCAGGACCTCAGCATGTGACCTTATTTGAAACTAGTTGGTGAGGGAGAAATATATATTCATATTTGCTTGTACACACATAAAGATACTTTGAATGGATACCCGGGAAAACAACCATAAGCCTAACTCGAGAGCAATGGGGTCCTGGGCAAAGTGGGAAGGTGGTGAGAAGCACAATGTAATGTATTTTCTATTTTTAGGATCCTGAACCATGTAAATGTATTATAACAGTAAATCTCAAGAAGCCAAAGTTTTTTAAACCTCCAAAGATTAAAATGTGCCATACTATTTCTGCAAAAAAATAAAGAAAATAGGGTTGTTGTAGATGTAATTAGTTAAGATGAAGTCAGAGTGGAGTTATGACAGTGCATGTATAGCTGTGTCTGACTCCTTGTGACTCCATGGGCTGTAGCCCACCAGGCTCCTCTGTCCATGGGATTTTCCGGGCAAGAATACTGGAGTGGGTTGCTGTTTTCTTCTCCAGGGAATCTTCCCAACCCAGGGATGGAACCCGCATCTCTTGCGTCTCCTCCATTGGGAAGCAGATTCTTAACCACTAGTGTTACCAAGATGAAGTCAGAGTAGAGTTGAGTAGAATCTAATTTCTGTTGTTTAAGCTATGCAGCGGGTGGCACTCTGCTGTTCTGGCAACCCTGGCAAACTGATACACTTTTCCTGGAGCACAGACCTTTGTAATCTAGAAGGTTATGTATCCTTTTGAAAAGTATAAATTAAACAATGAGAGCATTCTCTCAAAAAAATGCAAATAGCCACAATTTCGCATACAATCTCAATAGTTCACAGATATTCTGCAGTCCATTTCCAGATCCCACCCCTCACCACAGGTCAGACTGAAAACCTTGATCCTAGAACCTGTGTGATTTCACCGGACTGGTTTCTTGGGTGATGCTTCCTCAACACGTGGTGCTGCAGTGAGCACTTCCCATTAAAAGAACCACCGTTGACTCTATGACGGCATCTTACAGCAACAGAAGGCAATACTGCTCTTAGGAGCCAGTCCCCTGGAGCTGTGACTCATATCAGAGTATTCAGCTTAGAAATGCTGGGAGCCTTACCACAGTCTCCTGCTAAAACATACAGCTGCTTTTCTATATCCTCTTTGGTTTAAATTAAAACAATCTTTCTCCGTAGTTTATAGGTCGAGTAGAGAATTAGGTAGAGGAAACTCTTGCCATTTTGGCATGCTTTAGGGAAAGAGCTTGATCTCTGAGGGACTATTTGTATTTAAAATCCAGATATAATTGGGGTGGGGGTGGCTGTGGGGTAAAAAGCAAAGAGACTAAGAAAGTGGTTCCTGAAAGGAGAGACAGGCTCTTGCAGAGGATGTGAGAGGGAGCCAAAAACTCCCTCTGCTTCTTTTACACTCTACTTGGCACTGCGAGTGTTTGTACATATTCTGGATCTCACTGCGTATGTTCTGTGCACACGAGGCTGAAAGGCTTTAAGAAGAGAAATGTAAGAACCACCTGCCTCCATTCTGCTATATGTGTGTTTGTAGCTGTGTCTTGCTGTCTAGGGGCTGGCTTCCTGCTCCTGCTCAAATAAGGCATCTTTCTGTTCTTGTGGTGAAACTCTGTGAAACTCAGTCTGTCTCAGCCAGAGATAGAACTGCCCTCACCGCAGCTCTGTGTTATCCTTGAAGAAATCCTTTTGCCTGAGTTTATATGATTTCTCTCTGTCATTCGCTTTGAGGAAGAGACACCTTGTCTTGATGTTGCCAGTGCCCCTCACGTATTGACTCACAGGAGTGAGTCTGTGTTTTTCAGCTGTCGGTATTGTATTCAAACAAACATGAAACACGGTCTGGCAGATAATCTGGTCTGTACAAGGGATGAGATTTCAGAAAGCCCAGTTGCTCCTGACATTTGCTACCCTAGAACAGAGGGATCGTTATTAGGATTCTTCTTTTCAGGTTGCTCTTCCCTAGGATCAGTCTCGCTGTCTGGAATGATCAACTATTTGTGCTTGTGGAAATCCTGCTCACTCATAACTACCTACGGTACATGTTGCCTTCAGGAAGCCCTTGGAGATCTCTCAACTGCATGGGGGATTTTGACGGTTCATGGTTTTCCTTAGGTCATAGTTCTAAACTCAGAGTGAGTCTGTCTGCGCCTGAGATCATAAGGTCCTGAGGACAATGCCTGGCCTTCGTCGTTTTGCAGTCTCCCTCAGCACTTCACACAGGATGCTCACTACAGAGTGCTTTGAGGTTTTTCTTTTTCCCTGAAGCCTTCTAATACCTGACTCTGCCACTTAGTCTTCCTACATGAATCAGAACTGGGGTTGGCTTTGAATTTGAGGTGGAAAGTGTTTTGGAAAATGCAAAGTTGAAGAATGTAGGCAACGGGACTTAAAAGGAGATGCCAGTCAATATTATTTAATGAGATCTTATAGAATGCCATGAAAACGGAGTAGGAATTTATGAGAAAATGAAATAGAGAATAGGGGAGAAATTTGAGATGGGGCACGTTTAGAATAAGTTAAAGATGATAAAATATTTAGATTTACATAGTAGTTTGCTTTTGAAGAACTCTAAGGAATTTCAGTAATATAAGCACAGGTTAATCTATTTGCTATAAATTTTATATCACCAGAAACATAAAGCCTGAAATCAAATAAGAATTTAGCTATTTATAGGATGTGACTATAAGATGTGATGTACTTGAACAAGACCACTGGATTACAAAAGGATAATAGAGAAAACCAAGGCTCATTTTTAGATTTTAGCCTTACTCAATTTAAGGAAGAGATATGGAGGAGAGGCATGGGAAACAGTGAGAGCTAATCAGATTACGAATCTTCCTGGTGAAAAGACAGATAGGATGTTTAAAATAAAAGTGAAAGTGATAGTCGCTCAGCCGTGTTCGACTCTTTGTGATCTCATGGATTGTAGCCCACAGTGCTCCTCTGTCCATAGAATTCTCAGGCAAGAATACTGGAGTGGGTTGCCATTTCCTTCTCCAGGGGATCTTCCTAACCCAGGAACAAATGCAATTTATTAGCCTCTGGCTGTAAACTGCTCAGTTACAGAGCAGCAGCACCCACCTTCTTGAAACTTGAGTTTTAGATATGCTGTAATCTAACACATCTGATAGTGGGAACTTTTTATAGTGATAAGAACACTTAAAATGAGACTTATCCTCTTAATAAATGTTTAAGAGTACAATTGGGTTTTTCTGGTTGCTTAGTGGTAAAGAACCTGCCTGCCAATGCAGGAGACCTGGATTTGATCCCGGATCCCCTAGAGAAGTAAGTGGCAACCCACTCCGTTATGTTTGCCTGGGAATTCCCAGGGACATAGAAGCCTGGCAGGCTATAGTCCATGCTGTTGCAGAGTTGAACACCACTGAACTGAGCAACTAAATGATGATAACAACAAGTGTGCAATCAGATCAGATCAGATCAGTCATTCAGTCGTGTCTGACTCTTTGCAACCCCATGAATCGCAGCACGCCAGGCCTCCCTGTCCATCACCAATTCCTGGAGTTCACTGAGACTCACGTCCATCGAGTCGGTGATGCCATCCAGCCATCTCATCCTCTGTCGTTCCCTTCTCCTCCTGCCCCCAATCCCTCCCAGCATCAGAGTCTTTTCCAATGAGTCCACTCTTCGCATGAGGTGGCCAAAGTACTGGAGTTTCAGCTTTAGCATCATTCCTTCCAAAGAAATCCCAGGGCTCATCTCCTTCAGAATGGACTGGTTGGATCTCCTTGCAGTCCAAGGGACTCTCAAGAGTCTTCTCCAACACCACAGTTCAAAAGCATCAATTCTTCGGCACTCAGCCTTCTTCACAATCCAATTCTCACATCCATACATGACCACTGGAAAAACCATAGCCTTGACTAGATGGACCTTTGTTAGCAAAATAATGTCTCTGCTTTTGAATATGCTATCTAGGTTGGTCATAACCCTCCTTCCAAGGAGTAAGCCTCTTTTAATTTCATAGCTGCATTCACCATCTGTAGTGATTTTGGAGCCCAGAAAAATAAAGTCTGACTCTGTTTCCACTGTTTCCCCATCTATTTCCTGTGGGGAGCCAGAGTGAGGCACTCCGCCCATGGCAAAGGTCAGGAGGAAGGAGGCATGACATACGCAAAGGTGGGATCAAGCCTCAGGAGTCCCCCTGGAAATCCTCGAGCATCTACCCCCATAACCAGAGCCTGCCTACTTTACTACTTTGTGCTCTCACCTACACCTCTGACTTTACGGGGAGCTGTCCCCCACCACCTCTTTTGGAGAAGAAGTTAACTTAGAGCTCCAGTTATTAATAATTCCTGGGCGTGATCAGAGTGTTTCAACCTACAAACTCCTCTGAAGGTTCTCTAGCCTGCCTGACAGGCTTGTCCGGCTACATGTGATTGCTCACAGCCTCCCAACTGTGAGAGGCACAAGATGCGTTAAACCTTCTAAAAACAGGTTATTTAGAGAAGTTAGAAAACTATTAGTATAAGTATAGTGGGCTGATTAGAAATTGTATTGGTGAAGAGTTTTTCATTTGTTGAGCCAATGTTTACTGCTAAGTCTCCACATCCCCTGCCCTTATACACGTTAATGAATATATAGAAGAAATAAGTATTAACCTTTGATATTAATCACGTTGGACCATAGGCTAAGTAAATTCTTTCCTTAATTAAAACCCACTACACCCTCACCCTATAGGAATGTAACTTTATCTGGTACCTTCAGAAGGTGGCGTCTGTTTCAAAAATAATCACCCCTGGAGAAATAAGTGTTCTGGTTGACTGACCGCTGTCACAAGGAGAGGGTCATAAATTGTCAGCAGGCCCCCTGGCCAGAAGATGATGTAACACCCCTAAGACCCCTGTATACATTTGTATGAAGTACCTGACTTTAATAAAAGTCAGGACTGCTGTCCCTGCATGACTTTTGTATAACACCTCAGTGTATAAAAACAGATCCTGGAAAATAAAGAATTGGGATCAGTTCCTCGAAAGGCTGGTCTCCCCATGTCTCTTTCTCTCTCAAACTCTGGCTGAGTCTCCATCTAGAGCGTGGAACCCGCCATGCTTACTAATTATGCCTGGGCTTCTAAGATCCGACTGGGGAGGCCTCAGTGTCTCCTCTCCTTCGGGAGAATGGAAGGACGCCTGTGGCCTACGTAAGTGGTGCAAGCTTCTTGTCTTGAAGTTTTATTGGTCTTCCACGTAAACCAAGCTACTCAGCCTCTTTTCTCCACTGAATTTTCCTACTGAGCTATCCTCATTCTATTACTCTTTATATCTTTGATGAATATGTAAATAGTCACCGACGCTGTCTCCCCTTCGAATACCCTGGATCAGCCGGGGCTGGACCCTGGCAATTTCCCATGAAGTGGTGGGATCGGATGCCATGATCTTTGTTTTCTGAATGTTGAGCTTTAAGCCAACTTTTTCACTCTCCACTTTCATTTTCATCCTTGAGAACCCCATGAACAGTATGAAAAGGCAAAATGATAGGATACTGAAAAAGAAACTCCCCAGGTCAGTAGGTGCCCAATATGCTACTGGAGATCAGTGGAGAAATAACTCCAGAAAGAATGAAGGGATGGAGCCAAAGCAAATACTCAGCTGTGGATGTGACTGGTGATAGAAGCAAGGTCCGATGCTGTAAAGAGCAATATTGCATAGGAACCTGGAATGTCAGATCCATGAATCAAGGCAAATTGGAAGTGGTCAAACAAGAGAGGGCAAGAGTGAATGTCGACATTCTAGGAATCAGCAAACTGAAATGGACTGGAATGGGTGAATTTAACTCAGATGACCATTATATCTACTACTGCAGGCAGGAATCCCTCAGAAGAAATGGAGTGGCCATCATGGTCAACAAAAGAGTCCGAAACGCAGTACTTGGATGCAATCTCAAAAATGACAGAATGATATCTGTTAGTTTCCAAGGTAAACTATTCAATATCACAGTAATCCAAGTCTATGCCCCAACCAGTAACGCTGAAGAAGCTGAAGTTGAATGGTTCTATGAAGACCTACAAGACCTTTTAGAACTAACACCCCAAAAAGATGTCCTTTTCATTATAGGGGACTGGAATGCAAAAGTGTGCAATACAGTGTTGCTAATTAAAGCCACCATGTTTTACAGCATATACATGGAACTTAATCATCTTATATAACTTCTTTTAAAGACATGGTCCCAGGCTACCTTAACTCAAGACAGCCATTCCTTCTATGAGGTCTCTCACTTGATAAAAAAAAAAACACATGTATACCTGTGGCGGATTCATTTTGATATTTGGCAAATCTAATACAGTTATGTTAAGTTTAAAAATAAAATAAAATTTAAAAAATAAAAAAAAAATAAAAAAAAATAAAAAAGTAAAGGAAATCAACCCTGAAAAAAAAAAATAAAACAAAAAAAACAAAAAAAAACAAAAAAAAAACACTCTGAATAATTCACAGTGACTAATTCTAAAATAAATAAATAAATAAATAAAATAGAAAACTAAGAGCATGGCATTAGTTCACTTCATGGCAAATAGATGGGGAAACAGTGAGAGACTTTACTTTTTGGGCTCCAAAATCACTGTAGATGATGACTGCAGCCATGAAAATAAGAGAAGCTGCTCTGTAGAAGAAAAGTTATGACCAACCTAGGCAGCATATGAAAAAGCAGAGACATTACTGTGCCAAAGGTTCATCTAGTCAAAGCTATGGTTTTTCCAGGAGTCATGTATGGATGTGAGAGTTGGACTATAAAGAAAGCTGAGCTGAGCGCTGAAGAATTGATCATTTTGAACTGTGATGTTGGAGAAGACTCTTGAGAGTCCCTTGGACTGCAAGGAGATCCAACAAGTCAATCCTAAAGGAAATCAGTCCTGAATATTCATTGGAAGGACTGATACTGAAGCTGAAACTCCAGTACTTTGGCCACCTAATGTGAAGAGCTGACTCATTAGAAAAGACCCTGATGGTGGGAAAGATTTAAGGTGGGAGGAGAAGGGGATGACAGAGGATGAGATGGTTGGATGGCATCACCGACTCAATGGACGTGAGTTTGAGTAAATTCTGGGAGTTGGTGATGGACAGGGAGACCTGGTGTGCTACAACCCATGGGGTCGCAAAGAGTAGGACACAACTAAGTGACTGAACTGAACTGAACCCTAAAATAAGATGCATAGTGTTCTTTTTCTCTGGATGTAATACTGAAAAGTGGGTACTGGAAGTTGTACAAATTGACAGATAATTTTAGTGAGAGAAGAGAAGGGAAGGAGCCCAGCTTATAATCATTTGTTCAGTTGATGTTCATCAAAAACCAACTACATGTCAATAAATAGTCCTATAGTGGGAAACACATTGGTATATTTGGGGAATATCAAGGGAGATTTGTCTTAGAGCAATGAAAAATGGGAGAAGATAGTAGGAGATAAGATGTGACAGTTGGCCAAGGCCAGATCAGAAGGTGGTAAGCAGTTCGGTTTTATCCTAAGTGTGGTGCCTGGACCCTGGAAGCTTTTGAGCAGGGGAGTGACATAACCTAATTTAGTTTTCACAAGCTTTGTCTGCCTGCCCCATGGAAAATGCAGTTTGGGAGGGCAGGCAGAGAAGCAAGCCAACTAGTGGGGAGACTATTGCACTCGTTGAGGTGAGAGTTAATGATAACATGCCAGGATGGTAGCAGGGGAGGCAGCAAACATGACTGGAGTGAGGAAATGTTTTGATGTATATAAGTTGACAAGGTATTGCAGGGGAGACAGAGAGAGAATTCAAAGATGACTTCAGGGTTTTCAGACTTAGCATGTGAGTCAATTCAGAAAAGACTCGAAGAAGCAGGCTCTAGAGGGGGATGAAGGCTGATGCTTCAGGAAGATGCTTAGTAGACACTCAAAGGAGATGATGAGTAAGCTGTCAGATATATGAGCCTGGGATTCAGGAGGTGGTCAGGGCTGGATATATACATTTGATAATCATTAGCAAATTGGGGTCTGGATGAGGTCACATGATAGAATGTTGATAGAAGAGAAGATGGAACCCTGGCCTTAGTCATGGGACACTCTAATATTAATTTGGAGGTAGGAAGAAGAAAATGAGTAAGCAAAGAAGCCTGAGAAGGAGAGGCTGCAGAAGAAGGAAGAAAATTAGGGTGGTAAATGTCAAAAACAAAAATATATCCAATACTGCTCACAGGTTGAGAAAGATGAAGATGGAGAGGTGACCACTGGGTAGGGTGAGATGGAGGTGCTAATAAACTGACTGCAGAGTGTTGAGTAGATAGTAAGAAATGAGGAAACTGAAACACTTGTTTCCACTGGTTTTAGCTATAAAGAAGGCAGTGGGCAGAAATAGGGAAAATTCATCCATTCTGACAGGTGGGAAGGTGGAATTGGAGGGTAAGGATGCAGGTAGAGGCTGACTTGATTTTGAAAACAAGAAGTTGTTATTTTTTCATATTACAACAAAAAATAGAAAGCAATTGTTCTTTTATTTTCCAAAAGCATCCATCCCCATATTTGTTGCTTGATGAAAAGTTAGATCAAAGGAGAATGAAAGCTGCAATGGGACTCCTGAATACTCACTTGGTGTAAATTTGTTTTCATGTTTCATGTTTATACGCCAGTTGTTTAAAACCAATCATCTTAGTATTTAGGAAAGCTTTCTAGTCAATTATATGTAGAAAAGTAAATAATACAACAACATTTAAAATACTTTAAATTGCTGTTTGGCATCAACATAAAATATAATTATTCTCTGATTACTATCTTCTGTCCCACAGGTCTCTCAAGAAGCATAAAAAATACAACACTGGAACATTCAGTGATAACAGGTGATTATACAAATGATTATTCTTCTGAACTGTTATGCAGTAAGCATATATAAATGAACAAAACCCAGCTTGCTCTAGTCAGTCTCTTCAGATTGCCATATTCAGAATTTTAATGCTGTTTGCCTCTGCTTTGCTGAGTAACAGTGAACTAGCAATTGAGCTATTCTATGCCCATTCAAATATATAAAACCACTGACAAAGGACCAGTATTTTAAGAGCTTGATGCCCTCTTAATGAAGCAGTATCAATATATTTTTTCTAATTTCTGTATCACAGTAAAATACATAGAACATAAAAGTTATAATGTTAACCAATTTTAAATGAGCACTTAAGTGGTATTAAGTATATTCATATTGTTGTGTAACTCTCAACACCATCCACATTCATAACTTTTCATAAAATACGAAATGTTTCCTGAATTTGTATGGCATCACTGAGCAGGTGTCATGCTAATCTTCTCTGTATTGTTCCAGTATTAGTAAATGCACTGCTTCAGTGAGCACTGACACACGTTTTAATGAAAACACTTATTTACATAAAGGAGCAAAAAGTATAGAGATGGTGACTCTGAAAGACAAGCAAGATTCATCTGATGATGACTGTAAAACCAAGAGCTTTGATCGATTCTCTAATGCTCCCTCGCAGAGTATTGACACATGGAAAGTGACTAAAATACCTTCTGATTCTACACACAGGGATGGAATACAGGGATAGATTATTTGATCCAAAATGATCATTGCTGTATTCTCCCAGTTTGTCTAGTTAAAAAGGAAACAACTGAAAAATAACTCAAATCTAGGTTGAGTTCTTACTCTATGCCAGACACTATGCTAAATCATGCACAATGCATTTCCAGCTTACTTCAAAAATAAAATGTCTTGTTTTCATTTTAAAGACAGTAAGACTAGATTCAGAAATGGTAGTGTAATTAACTACACATGGTCTCACAACCAGTAAGATGGGGGTGAAAGATACGGCTCTGGGTTAGCTTGCCCACACAGCCCTTGCTCTTAATCTCTGTGATCTATTGTCTAAAGGTGACCACATCTGCCCCCAATTTTTTCAGTTTATGGCCTCAGACAGCCCCCCAAACATACCCTGTTCTGTGAACATATCCTGTTCTTATGAACACATTCTTTTTGCTTGTGCAAACATTTATATGCTGAACAATGCTACTTGCCTCATCCAGGTTTTGTGTTGAACTCTCACAATTATTTCTAAATGTTTGCAAGCAAACATTTTCTTGATAGCTACAGTCAAGATTTGTGGTTTGGGAGGATGGGGAAAGAGTTCATCAATATTCTTTGGTGCAGTTTCTGTGTATTCAGGTTTACAATTTGCTGACTTCTGGAATGATAGTTTGAAATTAGAACATCTCTTGAAATAAAGCTGCTGTGCCAGAAGACATCACATAGAATTCCATTTCAGCTCTGATGTACAAACAACCCTGCATGTACGATCTGATCCTCTCACTTGTTATGCACTAAGTGCCTGCCTGTATGCATGTGTGCTCAGTTGCATCTGACTCTTTTTGACCCTATGGACTGTAGCCCACCAGGCTTCTCTGTCCATGGGATTTTCCAGTGCGGTGCCATCCAGAATGGGCCCTAATGTAGCTTTCATTCACTATGTAATTCAGGAAGCCCTTAAATATTTGTAAGCTGTTGGTGAGGTTTATGCTTGTTTTGTTTAGACTCTGTTTGTGGGCTCTCCTCACCCAGCGCTCCCCCTATTGTTACCTACCAGGAACTCTTTGCTGTGGCAAGGGCATGGCTTTAGGAAGACACCCCTGACCCAGGTTTGATGTTGACTCCTTCACTTTTTGCACATAATGCACAATGATGTTCAACTTTTTTTTCCCCCCTAAGAGTAAGGTATAATTTTACATTTACCTGTGATCCAGTAGACATTTATACAGTTGAGAAATGCTTCATATTTTTTGGGGAAGGGTAGAGGAGATTGGTATAGAACAGTCTTATGGACTCTGTGGGAGAGGGAGAGGGTGGGAAGATTTGGGAGAATGGCACTGAAACATGTAAAATATCATGTATGAAATGAGTTGCCAGTCCAGGTTCGATGCACGATACTGGATGCTTGGGGCTAGTGCACTGGGATGACCCAGAGGGATGGTATGGGGAGGGAGGAGGGAGGAGGGTTCAGGATGGGGAACACATGTATACCTGTGGCAGATTCATTTCGATATTTGGCAAAACTAATACAATTTTGTAAAGTTTAAAAATAAAATAAAATTAGGGAGGAGGGTTCAGGGTGGGGAACACATGTATACCTGTGGCGGATTCATTTTGATATTTGGCAAAACTAATACAATTATGTAAAGTTTAAAAATAAAATAAAATTTTAAAAAATTTTAAAAAAATAAAGAAATAGAGAACAAAAAAATAAAATTAAATTAAAAAAATAAAGAGCTTTAATCTTATTTTTTTTTTTAAGATTTTTTTGTTGTGGACTATTTTTAAAGTCTTAATTGAATTTGTTACAATATTGCTTCTGGTTTACATTTTGGTTTTTGGCTGCAAGGCATGTGGGATTTCAGCTCCCTGACCAGGGATTGAACCTGCACCCCCTTCAATGGAAGGCAAAATCTTAACCAGTGGAACAACAGGGAAGTCCCTAGGGGAATTTAATCTTATGCCAACTAAGTTATGTGACAAAATAAGTGGATCTGGGTGAATTTCATGTTCCCTCCTGCTTTCTTCCTTTCCACACTCCTTTTCTTTCCTTCCCTGAGCTTTCTCCCCCAGCAGAACCTGACCAACCAGAGATAATACCCCGCAGTTCAGTTTAGATACATGTGGGCAGGAGGATGGAAGAATGGCTTTCCTAATCCCTTTTACTCCCCTCTTTTCACACTGGGTTCTGTGCTGTTGGAAAACATGTCTCAACATGGAGGCCCCCTCAGACAACTTTACTGTCTCAAGCCAGGCTGGCTTTTCCCTTCATTTACAAGTTTGTAAATTCTGAGATACCTGGTTTTTATTTAAGAAAATGTGGTACATACATACCATCAAATATGATTTGGCCTTAAGAAAGAAGGAAATTCTGCAATATGCAACCACATGGATGAATCTTGAGGACATGAAAGTGAAAGTGAAGTAGCTCAGTCATGTCCGACTCTTTGTGACCCCATGGACTATAGCCTACCACGCTCCGCCGTCCATGGGATTTTCCAGGCAAGAGTACTGGAGTGGGTTGCCATTTCCTTCTCCAGAGGATCTTCTCAACCCAGGGATCAAACCCAGGTCTCCCGCATTGTAGGCAGACGCTTTACCATCTGAACCACCAGAAAAGCCTCTGCTAAGTGAAATATGCCAATCACAGAAAGGCAAATACTGCATAAATCCACTTGCATAAAGTAAATCAGAAACCAACACAATATTTTAAAGCAACTATCTTCCAACTAAAAATACATAAATTAAAAAATAAAGAAAGTCAAATTCATGGAACCAAAGAGTAAAATGGTGGGACTGGAGGAAGGAGGAAATGGGGAGTTACTGCAAAAATTTTCAGCAATGCAAGATGGATGAGTTCTAGAGCTCTGCTGTACAACGTTGCATCTGTAGTCAACAAAGCTGTATCATACATTCAAAAGGGCTTCCCTGGTGGCTCAGGGGCAAAGAATCTGTCTGCAATGCAGGAGACACAGTTTCAATCCCTGGTTTGGGAAGATCCCCTGGAGAAGAAATGGCAACCCACTCTAGCATTCTTGCCTGGGAAATCCCATGGATAGGAGAACCTGGGGGGCTACGTCCATGAGGTCATGAGAGTCATACACGATTTAGCAACTAAACAACAATAACAACACTCTCATAAATTTGCTAAGAGGCTAGCTTTCATGTTGTGTTCTTGCCAAAATAAAGAATATTAAACAACAATAACAAAAAAATAGCTGCTTTTTAAAATCTAGATTTCCGGTGCAGAAGGCGAGACTGCATTTGAGTGGTGCTTAAACTTTCCAAATGCATTTGGTCTCTCTAATCTAGCAGTTTTTCACACCCAGAAAGTAATTTAACTGTGTGGAGCTGAAGAGCTGACTTTCTAGTGCTTGGTGAGCTCTTTTAAATTATGTTACCCAGAAAAAATTTCTGACTAAGTACCATAAGAAAAACATATCTTAAAATCTGGGCTATTGCTTAAATAAATAAACTTTTGAATGCTTAAAGATATGATATTTCCCAAGTTATCATTTAGGAGATAAACTACTACTTTGAATTTTCTCCCCCTAACTTTCAATTATTTTCAATTGCCAAATATAATTCTTGATAAAGCAGACAATATTTCTTCAACATGAGCAATTTTTAATGTCTTCAGCTTATAATTTTGTTGCCTCAATTTTAATTGTAATTTGTCTTTTCTGAGCCAGAATAGTTTAAAATGAGCACAAAAGTTTCCATTGTTTAGTGTCCTACAAAATGAATATGCCTGAGTTGCAGTCATTAAGAGCCTTACATGGGTCAGTTTTTGTTATTGTCTCCCCTCTTCCCTCCAACCCCACTTTATTTTTTAGCATGAGTGAGCTAAGAAGAAGCAACTATTATTTGACCAATTTACTTAAATAGAAAATGAGTGACTATGTGTCTCCTAGAAAGATGGCTGGATGTGTTTTTAAATTCTGAATGCTACAACTAAATTTAGCCAAAGCGCATTGCTTTCTGAATGCTTCCAAAATGGAACACTGTGCTTTGATTGTTGCTTTGGGAGTCTCATTAAGACTCTAAAAGGTCAAAGGAGTAAAGACTGAAGCAAAATACATTCATTTACAATACACACAGCACAATCAAAATGTAGAAATCAGCTACATATGTGATGCGGTTTTCTTCCAGGGTATTTGTATAATAGAGTCCTGTTTTTGTGGTTAGCTGATATGTCTAAATGGTTACATTTATTCGACCAAATGTCTACAGTGTTGTTACTAGTGGAGAAACATTTCAGATTGCCAAATGCTTGTTTCATAAATTAATTTCTGAACAGAGGGTGATGTTGGAATCAGATATTTTTCCCATAAAGTGAGATGGCTATCCCCATAGCAGACAGGTTTTTACTTTCTTAAGAGACAGACATTTTTTTATAAGACTTTTGCTCTAACACACACTTTGAAAATTTCATGAGGGGAGGAGAGAATGTGGTAATTTTGGCCCCTGGAAAGTTGCCTGTGAAGGATGACATCAGATCTTGACAAAGAATACAAACTAACTTAAAACTCAGTTTTTCCAGAAGAGTCTGCTCTAGCTTGAAACTCAATTTTCTCAGGTACATTTCAGTAATTTGTTTCTGCCAGTAATAAGGGGATTATTTTCATGTGAATGTGATGATATTCTATAGAGGAATCAATGGGAGTGTTCCTTTAATTTGAATTTAGCCTTTTCTCTAACATATTAAGAGGACAGAATAATTTTTTAATATCTTGCTACTTGGTTTTCCACATTCTAGATTTTAGCAATTATTTTCTTTGGCTCCTGAATATCTCGGTAACCTCATAACTTTCCTTTTTGTGTCCATAACTGATTGCTATAGTATTTAATATTCTTATAAGGATTAACAAATACCATAGTCCAGGCACTTGTCCAGGCGCTAGCAACTCATCAGTGCACGTGGGCTCAGTCACTTCAGTCATGTCTGACTCTATGCAATCCTATGGACTGTAGCCCGACAGGCCCCTCTGTCCATGGGATTCTCCGGGCAAGAATACCATAGAGGGTTGCCATGCCCTCCTCCAGGGGATTTTCTGAACCCAGGGATTGAACCAGCATCTCCTGAGTCTCCTGCATTGCAGGCAGATTCTTTACCCACTGAGCCACTTGGGAAGCTCCTAAAAATTCCATCATGAAATACAAATAAAAATCTCTGCCTACATGGGTCTTTCATTTCTGTATATGTATTTACACTTAAGTTTATCTTTTCCGGCTCCCCCCACCCCAAGCTTCAATAAAAATTTCCAAACTTGTCACCAATATTACAGTTTTAAAGATTGTAAACTTTTGGAAGAAATGACTATGAATTACTTTCAATCTGAGGATACAGTGTCCCTGGCACTCTTTGGAGCTGAGAATGAAATCAATGTTATTTATTGTTTTTATCAATGAAAAGGTCAGTGTTTCTTAAATTGTGTCCTTTGGACCACGGCTGTCAGAACCCCTTTTAGGCGGTGGTCACAGTCCCTGAGACCCACTTCAAAGCTCCTGATTCAGGATATCAGGGTGAGGATCAGGAATCTACATTTTAAAGAAGCAGTGTAAGTGACCCCTACACATGCTGACAACTAAAAATTAAGTACTAATTTAGACAAAGAGCTGAAGAAAGTGAATCTTATATTAGAAAATGACCATAAGCAATTCTATGAAAAGGACTGACCTTGTGTATGCTCAGTAGTTAACATGATGTGAAAGGGCAAAAGAAGTTGTCTTTCACAAACAACTGGCACCAGACTTTCTCCTGGGGAGAAGACTGTTTCTTGTTAAGGAAAACTTTGATTCCGCTTGGAGAGAGAACATAAGCCAAGGAGAATAAAGGTCACTGAGGCACAAAAAGAAAACAAAATTGAAACAAGATTGGAGGGGGGGAGACTGAAGAGAGGAACAGAGAACCACACATCTCAGGGGAAGGCTGGCAACTGGTGGAAATGGCCTACTGCTGCTGCTGCTAAGTCGCTTCAGTCGTGTCCCACTCTGTGCGACCCCATGGACTGCAGCCTATCAGGCTTCTCCGTCCATGGGATTCTCCAGGCAAGAACACCGGAGTGGGTTGCCAATGGCCTAGCAGATGTCTAAGACAAGTTTTAGGCATTTGTGTGGTTGTGATATCAACGCTTTTTTTTTTTTTTTCTTCTCAAATACTCAGTTATGGCTGTTACACACACAAAAGCCTGATGTGAGTGGTTTTTGTGGGAAACAAATTAAATCAGTGAAGGGCTGCATTGAGGTTAAAGAGGAGCAGTGAGGATGAAGGAACACCTAACCACCAGAAGCTGGAAAGAAGACGGAGGATTAAGAAGGGAGAAATCAGAGCCAGGGAGCTTCGAGAAATGGTGGGAGATTTTCAGAAAATCAGAGGAAGACAATTGTCTTCCCACTGAACGAGCAGTTTGAGGTTCAAGCTAATCGTATACAGATCTTGAAGGGCAGGATGAGCAAGTGGACATTTGGCATTGTGGTTAGGTTACCATTTTATGTGGTTATGCCTTATCTTTTTGACTAGATTTTGAGTTTCTAGTTAGAGTATTCTTGTCTTTTTTTTAATTATTAATCACTTTTCTGCATAGTATATTTTCCACACTATATGCTGCCACATAGTTATTGAAATGTTTTGTGCTATAAAGTGAAAAATGTAGTGGATTGTGAATAAAAATGTGTCCTAGATTAAGATCATTCCTTTATTCCCTTGTGGACCTTTTAAGTTCTGGGCCCTTAAGTCTTACAGACACTTTTAGAAAATAACTTGTCTGTGCCTTTATTTCTAGAATGTCTGAGTTATTTAATGTTTACCATTTCAGTGGAATGAAATGCCATTTCTTGAGAATAACATCTATAAACTACTTTTCTCTATGAAAATATATGATACTTTAATTTCCTGAAGTTAGTTTAATTTCCAAGCAAGTATTTCAGATCTTATATGTGCTCTGAAGCCTTATGATTATTTTAACTTTGTGACTTAAAAATTTGTGGCTAAGCTCATTACATTTTTAATGCTGGAAGTACATTTATTTTCCTATGAAGATTCTAAATATTTAGAATAATTATACTTGGCATCTAGAATTTTGTTGGAGCGTTAAAAACTACTACTTGGATAAAAGAAAATCAAAGCACAAACAAGTGGGTAAAGTACAGAATGGCATTTTATCTTTTGAATTCTGGTCATGACTCTAACAGTAATTTCTGTGCAGTGAGAAGTTCCCTTTAAATCTTTTTCATCTGCAAGAAAGTTTTTGTGTTGACCTTATATATATTAGTGTAAGTCTTTACAAGGACTTGAAATAAGTTACAGCCATTCCTCAGCATCCCTAATAGATTGATCTTTGAACCTCTGCTGCTGCTGCTGCTGCTGCTAAGTCACTCCAGTCGTGTCCAACTCCGTGCGACCCCATAGACAGCAGCCCACCAGGCTCCGCCGTCCATGGGGTTTTCTAGGCAAGAGTACTGGAGTGGCTTGCCATTGCCTTCTCTGTTGGACCCTTAGAGATGTTATAATCAGCAGATGCTCAAATTCCTTATAGAAAATGGCACAGTGTCTCTGTATAACCCATGCACATCCTCCTACATAATTTTATCATCTCTAGACTACTTATAATACATAATGCAATGTAAATGCTATGTAAATAATTGTAAATACAATGTAAATGCTATGTAAATAGTTGCTGAGCATGCAGCAAATTCAAGTTTTGCTTTTTTGGAACTTTCTTGATTTGTTTTCTCTGAATATTATTGATCTATATTTGGTTGAACTGAAAGATGTGGAAATGGTGGACACCAAGGACCAACTGTATATACATATAAGTTATTGACAATATATTTATCTTGTGCTTTTATAACCAACCATTTTGCATGGCAGGGAATAACATTTCCATTTGATACACAAGTGTGGCAGACAGCCTTTAGGCTTGCCTCTGATGAATCACGATTCTCTCTTGATTATTTGAGTGTGGGCTTGACCTAGTCACTATTTCTAAAAGTAGAATATGGCAAAAGTGATGGGATATCACTTTCAAGATTAGGTTACAAAGAAAAGGTAGCTGCCATTTTCCTTTCCTTTCTTCCTGTCTCATAGGTTGTCTCTGAAGGAAAGCAGCTGCTGTGTTGTGAGGTGCCCTGTGGCAAGGGTCATGTGATAAGGAACTAACATCTCCAGTCAATGGCCAATGAGGACCGGCCATATAGGTGGTTTGGGAGTATCCTCAGCAGAACCTTAATTTAAATACACCTACCTTAGGAAGCATCACTACAAACAAAGCTAGTGGAGGTGATGGAATTCCAGTTGAGCTACTTCAAATCCTGAAAGATGATGCTGTGAAAGTGCTGCACTCAATATGCCAGCAAATTTGGAAACTCAGCAGTGGCCACAGGACTAGAAAAGGTCAGTTTTCATTCCAATCCCAAAGAAAGGCAATGCAAAAGAATGCTCAAACTACCGCACAATTGCACTCATCTCACACGCTAGTAAACTGATGCTTAAAATTCTCCAAGCCAGGCTTCAGCAATATGTGAACTGTGAACTTCGAGATGTTCAAGCTGGTTTTAGAAAAGGCAGAGGAACCAGAGATCAAATTGCCAACATCTGCTGGATCATGGAAAAAGCAAGAGAGTTCCAGAAAAACATCTACTTCTCCAGTACTCTTGCCTGGAAAATCCATGGACGGAGGAGCCTGGTAGGCTGCAGTCCATGGGGTCGCTAAGAGTCGGACACGACTGAGCGACTTCACTTTCCCTTTTCACTTTCATGCATTGGAGAAGGAAATGGCAACCCACTCCAGTGTTCTTGCCTGGAGAATCCCAGGGACGGGGGAGCCTGGTGGGCTGCCATCTCTGGGGTCGCACAGAGTCAGACATGACTGAAGCACTTAGCAGTAGCTGATTTATTGACTATGCCAAAGCCTTTGACTGTGGATCACAATAAACTGTGAAAAATTCTGAAAGAGGTGGGACTATCAGACCACCTGACCTGCCTCTTGAGAAACCTGTATGCAGGTCAGGAAGCAACAGTTAGAACTGGACATGGAACAACAGACTGGTTCCAAATAAGAAAAAGAGTCTGTCAAGGCTGTATATTGTCACCCCACTTATTTAACTTATATCCAGAATACATCATGAGAAATGCTGGGCTGGAGGAAGCACAAACTGGAATCAAGATTGTAGGGAGAAATATCAATAACCTCAGATATGCAGATGATACCACCCTTATGGCAGAAAGTGAAGAAGAACTAAAGAGCCTCTTGATGAAAGTGAACAAGGACAGTGAAAAAGTTGGCTTAAAGCTCAGCATTCAGAAAACTAAGATCATGGCATCCAGTCCCATCACTTCATGGGAAATAGATGGGAAAACAGTGGAAACAGTGGCTAACTTTATTTTTCTGGGCTCCAAAATCACTGCAGATGGTGAGTGCACCCATGAAATTAAAAGATGCTTACTCCTTGGAAGGAAAGTTATGACCAACCTAGACAGCATATTAAAAAGTAGAGACATTACTTTGCCAACAAAGGTCCATCTAGTCAAGGCTATGGTTTTTCCTGTGGTCATGTATGGATGTGAGAGTTGGACTATAAAGAATGCTGAGTGCCAAAGAATTGATGCTTTTCAACTGTGGTGTTGGAGAAGACTCTTGAGAGTCCCTTGGACTGGAGGAGATCCAACCAGTCCATCCTAAAGGAAATCAGTCTGAACGTTCATTGGAAGGACTAATGCTGAAGCTGAAGCTCCAATACTTTGGCCACCTGATGCGAAGAACCAACTCATTTGAAAAGACCCTGATGCTGAGAAAGATTGAAGGTGGGAGGAAAAGGGGATGACAGAGGATGAGATGGTTGGACAGCATCACCCACTGGATGGACATGAGTTTGAGTAAACTCTGGAACTTGGTGATGGATAGGGAAGCTACAGTCCATGGGGTCACAAAGAGTGACACAACTGAGCAATTGAACTGAACTGAATTCATAAAGAAACTGAGTCCCCAAAAGGTCATCTGATTTGAACAGGGAATCATGTAAAGAATTGAAAATTTAAAGGTTTTCAGACCACTTGGTCAGAGAAGTTCTCCCTTCTCTGGGAGAAGGTGGTATTGAAGATACCTAAATGAAGTGAGGCATATGGACCTCTGGGGAATAAGCGTGTAGGCAGAGAGATTGGCAAGTGCAAATGTTCTGCCATGAGAACACTGGATCAGCATCAAGACCAATGTAGAGGGACTTCCCTGGTGGTTCAGGGGTTAAGACGTCACCTTCCAATGTAGGGGGTGTGGGTTCAATCTCTGGTTGGGGAGCTAAGATCACATACACCTCACAGCCAAAAAACCAAACAGAAGCAATATAGTAACAAGTTCAATGAAGACTTTAAAAATGGTTCACATAAATAATATTAAAAAAAAAAAAAACAGTGTAGATAGAAGAGCAAACTAGAGAAAGATGTAAGGATGAAGTTAAAGAGATAGAGGCCAGATTATGCAGAGCTTCCTAACCACGGCAAGGACTTTGAATTTTGTTCTAAATCTAATTGGGAAGACATTAGAGTATTTTAAACAGAGAAGTGATATGATTTGATGCACTTCTTAATATTTGCGGAGAACGGAAAGAGAAACAACAGGATAGGTAAAGGCTCAGTAAAAAGATTTATTGAAGTGTATAACTTGCCTAGATGAGTGGTAATGATGGCCTGGACTAGAGATAGGAGTGAAATGGTAATAAATGGTAGAAGGAGTGCATGGAAATTGAAGTCGTTTTCATTTCTGGTTGCTTCTATCGACATTTTGTCAAAGAGCATGCACTTTTGGAAGGCAGGTTTAACTATGACCAGAGTGCCATCTAGGTTTTTGATCACTGGAACTTCACAGTTTTGAAATTATGACTGTGCTCTGCTTTAACCAAATTGAATGAGCAGTCTTGACTGAGGGCACTCAGGCATTAGAGAAGCCTTCAAGTCAAGGTATGTCTAAAGGCATAATCCAAGTGAGGCTTCCCTTTAGATTTTGAGCAGATGACCACAATCGTTGAAAAGAGTCAAACATTTATTTGCTTTTGCCCTACACAAACTGAAGTTGGTTTTTGTTTTTCTCACATTATCCTTTGACCAACGTTCTTGGGAGATCTCAGAGAACTCTCCAAACATTTCACTTTTTATAATTGTTCTTTTTCTAAGATCACACACACACACACAGAAATAACACAAATTATATTTGATTTTGTTGTGTATGAGAACACACATTCTTAAATAATATGGACAGACTGTTTAAGTTTGGACGTTGGTTGAGATTCCCAGGGAGCTGAACACTGGCACTTTTATTTTGAAATGTCCTATTGCTGCCTGATCAGCGTTAATCTTCCATTTTCTCCTCAAAGGTGAACTGGAGTCTTTCATTCTTTACATCTGTCCCTCTAGGGGGCCTAGAGTTGAACACGGTTCAGGAGAGCTCTTTGTGTACTTGATTTCTTCACAAGCTTTGTTTTGGAGAAAGCAAAAAAGTAAATGCTTATTTGATCATTTTGAGTCTTTTCATCTTAAAGCAAGAAATTATATGGTAAAATTTCAGTACACATCACTGATAAATATTTCCCTTTTGTTAAGTGTAACTGACTTTTTTCAGATTTCAGAAATAAGGTTTAATATGTATTCAGTATAAACAATATGAAACATTCATATGTCTATGGGGTATGTTTCAGATTTAAAGTAAAACATTTAAAACCCACAGATCAGATTCCTCAATAATAAGTTCATGTAACTATGGATTTTTAAATAATATATTTTTGAGAATGAAATGAATGATATCTGAGAAGTTACTGATTATTTATACAAGGTATTGTATATATTAAATATTTTATGCTATAGTAAGCAAAATAAGTCAAAGACAAATATTATATGATAGAGCTTCCTTGGTGGCTCAAATGATAAAGAATCTGCCTGCAATGCAGGAGACCTGGGTTCAATCCCTGGGTCAGGAAGATCCCCTGGAGAAGGAATTCACAACCCACTCCAGTACTCTTGCCTGGAAAATTCCATGGACAGAGGAAGCCTGGCAGGGCTCAAAAAGATCCCTGGCATGGGATCAAAAAGAGTCGGATATGACTGAGTGACTTTCACTTTTCACTGTCTGATGTCACTTATATGTGGAATCCCCAAAATACAAAAACAACTAGTGAATATAACAGAATTGCAGCAGACTAACAGATACAGAAACAGGCCAGTGGTTACCAGGGGGTGAGGAAGGTGCAATATAGGGGTGAGGAAGTGGGAGGTCCAAACTGTTGGATGTAGTAAGGTAAGCTACAAGGATGTATTGTGTAACACAGGGAATACAACTGATATTTGTAATAACTGTAAATGGAAATCAACCTCTAAAAATTACATTAGGGACTTCCTTGGTGGTCCAGTGGTTAAGAATCTGCCTTCCAATGTAGGGGATGTGGGTTCCATCCCTGGTCAGGGAACTCAGATCGCACATGCCACCGGGAAGTTAAGCCAATGTGCCACAACTACTGAAGCCCGCGTGTCACAACTAGACATTCTGTGCAGTGTAATGAAAGATCCTGCATGGCAAAATGAAATCCCAAGTGCTGCAACTAACACCCAAAGCAGCCAAATAAATAAATACTAAGAAAATAAAAATTATATTAAAATGCAGTTGGTAGCTCTGCTGGTAAAGACTCCACCTGTAATGCAGAAGACCCCGGTTTGGTTCCTGGGTCAGGAAGATCCCCTGGAGAAGGGGTAGGCTACCGACTCCAGTATTCCTGTGCTTCCCTTGTGGCTCAGAGGGTAAAGAATCTGCCTATAATGCAGGAGACCTGGGTTTGATCCCTGGGTTGGGAGGATCCTCTGGAGGAGGGCATGGCAACCCACTCCAGTATTCTTGCCTGGAGAATCCCTATGGACAGAGGAGCCTGGCAGGCTGCAGTCCCTGGAGTCACAAAGAGTTGGACAAGCCTGGGTGACTAAGCACAGGATCTCTCACCCTATTCACCATTCCTTGATTGTCTACTATATTTAACCCACCCCAAGTGACGAATGGTCCTGCAAGGAGTTGGCTGAATTTACAGAGCAGGCATTTAACACACAAAAAAATGTTATTTTCCTTCTCTCAGGTTTGAGAAACATTATATCATGATGAAAACTGGAACAATTCCAGCCTCAGAAGTGTCATCTAGAATTCCCACATGTCACAAATTTCCACTTCAGAGTGGAGATATCATAATTTATAAACCTTTAGGGAATAAAAAAGGACTAAACACTAGGTTGGATGTTAATAAGATGTTGTATATTATTTGTGTTTTTCCTCATTATATAAAAGCAAAGTTTTTTCACTACATTAGCACAGTTAATTTATTATTTTCAAACTAGTGCCTAAACTTCTGAAACACATAATTAATGGGTTCTTGGAAACCTCTGAATTGCCCAAAGTCAATGGTGGTTCTTCCCATCTGTCACCTTAATGTGTAGTATGTCTCCCAGATGCATTAAAACACAAAGATACACACTAAACTTCTTTGCATTCCCATTGGCACTAAGCCAATGGCAAGAGTAGTCAGAAATGAATTCTTTACAAGAAAACTCCAAAACTGGAAGCCCTGATTTAAAATAAACTTGGATGTCACTCAGCTTTGCCAACCAACTCTTTCAGACTGCAAATGACACATTTATTTATAGAGATATTTAGATAATAATGGAAGAAGGTTTAATCACTTGTTTTCTAAAGTAGCACCCAATGTCAGCTCCATGAGTTTGATGACTGCTTATAAAATGATCTGTTTGCATCTGTTTTCAGTTGAGATTATTAAATTGGAAATGATAAAAAAATATGTTAATATTCAGCATACACTTGGCTTTGGTCATATTCTGAGAGAAGATTATATTTTGATCCAGAATTATGGCACTCAAAGTTATTGAGAATGAATTAATTTCTGGCTCCCATATCTCTTTCCATGATAAAAGAGTGATGGAAAAATTGGGTAAGTAATTTTAGTGTTTTATGTTGTCTCATGTTGGAATTGAATCTAGTTTAGCGTGGGGAGAATCCAAATCACAGCTGAAAGGAGACCAAGTTTGTAGTGGAAAAACAGTACTACAAACAGCAAGTCCAAAGAATGAGGTAAGCTCAAGAATAGAGGGTCAGGGTGGTGAGAAATGAAGTCAGAAAGCTGGAGAAAAAGAAAGTTAGGATGTGGCTTAAGGAATTAGTCCAGTACAGAGGTTTATGAATCCCTGGTGGCTCAGACAGTAAAACGTCTGCCTACAATGCGGGAGACCCGGGTTCAATCCCTGGGTTGGGAAGATCCCCTGGAGAAGGAAATGGCAACCCACTCCAGTACTCTTGCCTGGAAAATCCCATGGATGGAGGAGCCTAGTAGGCTACAGTCCATGGGGCCACACAGAGTTGGACATGACTGAGTGACTTCACACTAAGGCATTAGTCCCCTACAGAGGTTTATGACTAAGGTCAACCATTTTCAGACAGTGCCAGCATTATTCTGCAGCAATGGTGCACATCAAAGTAAGAATGGGGATTTACAGGAACTGTAAAAGCAAGACATAAACCTCCACTATCTCCACTCCTTACCCATAATTGCTGTAGCTCCTTCACTATTTATTTTATTTTTGTACAGTATAGCTAAAAATTTGAGTGTCAGGCTAGCTAAAACACCAGGTTTCCCTGACTCTGTCCTAGTCAATGGCTACCTTTTTGTATAGTTAGAATAACATCCCTTTTTACTCTCTGGAGTTTCCCAGTTTGGATGACAAAGTTTATGGTGAAGGACATACATGTGAATGAAGGACAAACATGAATGCTTTAATGTTTTTTGGATTACATGATTATCATTTTACTAACAAAGTCTGTTGAAATCCATGTAGGAAAAGATTTGTTTGTTTGATCATTCTAGAAAGGGATGAGATATATTCCTGGAGAATATTTTAAAAAATAGATAAATCTGGTTCTTAAGAGTTCAGGACATCAGAGATCCACAGACTATGAGGGTAAGTTTAAGAAAATTGATATAAAGTTAAATTACTTAGTTCCATTTCATTGAACTTTTCCCCCTGAAGTTCAAATATTTTCTTTTGTTTGGAACGTGGTCTTCTATTTCTCTGTTTTACTTGACTCCGTGTTGGTGTCCATGCATTAGATAGATAGCCCCTCTCCCCATCTTGAAGAAGGGGCCCCATGTAGGAGATGAGCCTCATCCTTCAACCCTGTCCTGGCTCTCTCAAACTTTTGCAATCGTTCAAGCAGCCGATTTTTAGTAGCTCCCTGTAATTGAGGGTTTTCCTATCCTGTGTCCCAAAGGGAAGGATCTCTGGCAGGAGGGAGATTCAGGCAGATTGGCAGCCTGACCCTCAGGTAGCAGTTTTGAAAATATGCAAATGTATACAGTCCTGTGGTACCCCAAGCTTAGGCTCCACAGGCCACCAGAGTCAGATCTAGAGGTGTCTTCTGGGTGTCAGCTGCAAAAACCAGGGCAGAAGATGTACTTAAAACTTCCCCTCTAGGAGATATTGGTGATCAGGAACACGCATAGGGAGAGTAGGAGATGGGACGCATCAGCCAGGTTGAGGCCAGGCGGAGGCTACAGACCTGAGCTGCCAGGAAGGAGAGAGAAAACAATGGCACCCGAGGAAAACTCGGCAAGAGGCCACCTGCCAGCAGGAGCTGTGGAGAGGGACAGTGTATAGATGACACGCTCAAGGAAAAGGGCGGGAAGGGGCCGGGGGCGGGCAAAAGAAAAAAGAAAAGAGTTTAGTTATTTTTTTCTTTTAAAGATGGTGCCCGGGGCTAGAACGAGGCTCAGGGGATGGTGCCACCAGCCATCAGGTCCCAGATATGAGCTGAATTAGATACCTACCCCTTCTGTCAACAGCTTCAAGGTAAGCAAATGAGTTTCATTCACAAAAATTTGGGACTTCATCCACTGCCTTTGAGTTGAGCCCTGCAGCAGCTGAGTCAGAGAGCTGGAGCCCTTTAGACGGGTTTTAAACAGCCTAAACCTTGTGGGTCTTGCGGACTGAATCCATGGGATTTTCAAAGATAGATGCTTACACGGCTTGTCTGTCAGGGGCAGGCCTAAAAACTTGGGGTTCCCCATGCAGGCAGGGGGAGGGGGAGGCGTCAAACCCTGTACTCCTCAGGGAGAAGCTCTGGAGGTTGAGTTCCCTTCTTGCTGGGCATCGCTCTGTCCTTGGGGTTTACGGGGTGACATGTCCTAGTCTCCTCAACCTACTTCCACATGGGACTTACTTCCCTCATTCAGCTGATGCAAAGCAGCCCCTCAGTTATTAGGTTTATTTCAGAGGAAGTTGTTTCATATTTAGTTGCGGATTCAGTGTGCTGTGGAAGGAGGTGAGCCCAGAACCCTCCTATGTCTTGTCTTGACCTAGATCTCTTTGATATAAAGAGATACTGTCAAGCTTGGTAATTTTAAAAGGTTTAATGGAATCGTAGGATCACATAAAGTGTAGCACAAGTGATAAATGAATCCTTAATTGAGATGAATAAAGAATGGTAAAGTTAATATTAGAATGGGGTCCTTTATTTTATGTAAGATATTTTTTATTCAAGAGCTATTAATGCCAAAAATGGTTAGAATTAGATGTTGAAAAAGGAGAATTCTTTAGGCTTAAAGGTAAATAGGAAAATAAAATATTTATGGGGATTTGCATTTGAAAATTGAAATATGGGGAACACATGTATACCTGTGGCGGATTAATTTTGATATTTGGCAAATCTAATACAGTTATGTAAAGTTTAAAAATGAAATAAAATAAAAAAAAATAAAAAAAAAAAGAAAATTGAAATAAATTTATCACTTCTCATTCTATTATTCAGTGTGGTGTTGTGTTCTAGGGGATGTTAAGACCTTTCTCATGAGCATCTGTAAACTTATTCAACTGAATGGGGCCTTCGTGTGGGGACCCTGACAACAGAGGCATAGAGGAGTGACTTGATTACTTGGGTGTTTAGTAATTCTGTTTACGTGGTTTGTTGTGATCATGTCTGTAATTAGAAGTTGAAAGCTGATTAGTAAAGTGAAAGAAAGTGAAAGTGAAGTTGCTCAGTCTTGTCCAACTCTTTGCGAACCCATGGACGGTAGCCTACTACACTCCTCCGTCCATGGGGTTTTCCAGGCAAGAGTACTGGAGTGGGTTGCCACTTCCTTCTCCAGGGGATCTTCCTGACCCAAGGATTGAACCTGGGTCTCCCTGCATGGTAGGCAGACACTTTACCATCTGAGCCACCAGGGAAGTCCTAAGTGGAACTAATTTGGAAGGAATTTATTAAAAGTTTGCACATGAGTAAGTGTTAAATGTGTTAGTTGATGTTTTCATGAAAAATATGTGTGATGATTTTTTCCCACAAAAAACTTAAGACTCTTGTCCTTAGTTCTCTTGTTTCTCCTCAATATCAAGATATAGTGGTTCAGACACCCTCTTCCACTTTCTCACTTCCCATTTCCTATTCAACCCACTACAGTCTGGCTTTGTGCCTGTTACTTTACAGATACTTAGAAACGGCTCTCACAGTCATTATGACCTGCAGTCATATGTTGGACTTCTCAATTATATTTGACCTAGGATCATTTTCTCCTTGAACTTCTATGCTTCCTGTGTGTCCTAACACCACCCTCTCCTAGTTCTCTATGACCAGTTCTAGTATAAATATGTGCTGCATTTTACAATGGAAGTAGGATCAAGCAACAGATAATTCTGGCTTGTTCTTCCCCCCCTTCTTATTTGTTAATTTTAGTAGTTGGGTCAAGAAACCTCAGGATCACAAACAAGAAAGCACTTCCTAACCAAAGTGAATATCTAAGTGTTTTGAGGACCTTATTTGTTATTTTCATTCACTTTATGTAATAATCATACATAATATTTCTAATAAAATATTTCATTTGATAAAAGATTGCTACCAACCTTGAAAGAATTGCTGTCGACTCCCTGTCTTTATTTTAGTTCCAGCTCCTGTCTTATCTTGGTCACTGTATTTTGACTTTCCTTCTATGGGGATGTTGATACAAGAAAAATGAAAAAGTCAGGCATGTTCTTTTGTGTGGATGCTATACCCAATCCACCACTGTCTCCTGTGAGTGGTAGCGGTATTGGTTTTATCCTGTTGCCTTTTGTACCGATGTTCTGCTTAAAGAGTAGTTTTTTCACTCAAAGGGGAATATTCCTCTTGAAAATGTGACACCCCGATTCAGTCGACACTAGCAAATTGGTTCTGTGTGAGGATAGCTCTTTTATGCCCCAAATGGTAACCTTCCCTTGGATGATTACAGTGTCTTAGATGATACCTGCACCTTGGGGGTGTTTAGTGAACTCCTATGCTCTTTTCAAGAACTCTAGGGATTATTTATCCAGTGGGGGATAAATATGAGGGAGATGACTCTGTATCCCTCTTTAAGAGTCATCTTGAGTGAGATGTTTGTCCACTATTTATCACTGGCTTTAAGAAAACATCCAGGAGTTAGAACAGTCTTTGCAAATGAAAATCTTCAGGACAGAGACTGGATATAATCAGATGCTCCTTACATGATGCTTCCTGAACAAAAATTTATGTATGAAATTTTTATTGTCTTTATTTATATACAAGGAACTTCACTGAAAGATTATGATCTTCCCAAGGTTATTTACCTGATACTTGCATACCTGAGACCCAGCTCAGGAGATGTGAATTCAACTTCTGCCTACATTTCCTCCAAATTGTATAATTTTATTGCAGTAATAAATTTTTGAAGTTATGTATAAATCTTAAAAGAATTACCTCCAATTTTAAACATTTTCTGACATTTTAATATTCTGTAATTGGACTTAGTTCAATATAAGCAAATCTATAAACTAGAAACTCTGTATTTCAAATCTGTTAAAATGAAAAATGAAGTAAAATCAGCTCAATTACTTTAACTGGTGATCTCTAGCTAAGGAAGCATAAGCCCATATAATGAATCCCTCCAGGAGTTTGGGAATTTAGTTCAACATGCATGGTTAATTATTATATTATTTCCTGAATGTGTCTTTGATTTTTTGAGTATTAAATAAAACCACTAATAACATATTAAATCTGGGGAGGCAATTAGAAGAAAATAAATATAGATTAATAGAAGTTTTATGATGAATAAATGAGGAAAAGGAGTTAGACTTGAAGACAACAGAAAGGAGTAATACCAAGTATCTATGAATAAATAAAGGTAGATCCTAGGAAGAACATGGGGTCAATTTTATGAGTGCTCATCTTAAAATAAGGTATTAACTTAAAATTCTCGACAGAAAAATAATTTAATAAAGTTTTGATATGAAAGCCTCATCATTTTTAAGAATGGTTGAGTGACAGAATAAGCTTTTAGAGAAGAGGAGGGAATCTTATAATGTAAAATCCTTGAACTCAGGCTAATGGATGGGTTAATACTGATGACATCAATCCTATAATGCAGGAGAGTGGCTTAACTTACTTGCTGGGGAACATTACTGATTCAAATTATGTTAATCTGCTTGGAAATAATACTTTGGGAGAGTCTGGGCATCTGGAAATATAGTTTTGCTTTTTCAAATTATTCAAAATAAAAGATATTGCCAGAAACTCAAGTCATGCAATCAATGGATGGAAAAATCTTCATTTTGCTTTTAAAAAATGTTCTCATACTATATGTACTTCAATTTAATCTTCAGTAAGTTGTAGAGACTTCTGCAGTATTATTTAAATTTTTGTGTCTTATGCCTAACAGCATGGTTTTCCTATTTGCTAATTTTTGTGTGTTTTTTTTTTTGGCCACAGTTCCCTATTTCTTAAATGAAGTATCTATTTTAAAGAAACACCGGAAACATGTTTGCAAAATAGAGATATACCTTTCCTGATGCAAAAGACAAATTCTTGAAAGAATGCATGTAAACTCAGTTCTGGCTTAAAATTGTTTTTTGGCTAGCATTTTCTCACATTTCCACCAAAATATGAAATCAAAGAAGTTAAAAGAAAGTTTTATAGATTCGACTTTGGTCATGTAGTTAAAGAATACACAAACAAACCAATTGTTTAAAACTTATAAGAGTGCTATAAAAGCATTAAAAAGAACACTCATATCCTTTTTCAAAAAGTTAGTTGTGTGTTTCACTTTATTAGATACTGTCAGTTTTACAAATGGTTGTACCATTTTACATCCACACTAGTAATGTAAGTGTGTTTTATTTGTGCCACATTTTTGCTGGCATTAGGTATTGTCAGTCTTTTAAATTTTAGCTTATTGTGGTTTTAATTTGCATTTTGCTAATATGTAAGCTTTAGGCAACTTTCCATTGCTTATTGTCCATTTGATTATCTTCAAAAGTCACTGTTGAAATCTTTGTTCCATTAAAAATATTTTAGTCTTTTATTAATATATTTGTAGGAGTTCTTCATATAATGTAAATGAGTTCTTTGGCAGATACCTATATTGTTAATATTTTCTCCTTATCTTTGGTTTGCCTTTACACTTTCTCTTTTTTTAGTTTTTATTTTATATTGTAGTATAGTTGATTATGGAGAAGGCAATGGCACCCCACTCCAGTACTCTTGCCTCGAAAATCCCATGGATGGAGGAGCCTGGTAGGTTGCATTCCATGGGGTTGCTGAGGGTCAGACATGACTGAGCGACTTCACTTTCACTTTTCACTTTCATGCATTGGAGAAGGAAATGGCAACCCACTCCAGTGTTCTTGCCTGGAGAATCCCAGGGACGGGGGAGCCTGGTGGGCTGCCGGTTATGGGGTCGCACAGAGTCGGACATGACTGAAGCGACTTAGCAGCAGCAGCAGTGATTACAAATGGCAATTTTCTGGTTTCATAATTATTTCTATAGTATTAGTTGGCATTCTACTGTAAGGTAGGGATTTTTCTTCTTTTTTATTTCTTCATCTATTGATTGATCTTTATGTAGACATACAGATTTCTGTTTTTCATGTGTTATGTTTTACATAATTCTAAAATAAAATCAAAATTTTTAATAACTAAAAATAGAAAACAAAATGAAGCACATTGATCTCGATTTGTACCCGGTGGTAGGTAACATAAACATAGGGGCTGTTTCAAGTGACTTTAAAATGGAGTAATATGACTATTCAGTCTTTGTATGATATCTTAAGTTTTAAAAGAACATCTCTCCCCAGTACTTTAATAGTGTGTTGTGGATGGCAGTATTGGTGGTTATGATGTCTATTGTGTATGTAATATGGAATAAAGCCAACAAGTCATTGTTTCCAGCTCTGTCCTCTGAACGGTTTGAGGGCAACAGCAATGAGCATTCCAAATATCATTTCCCATTAAAATAAATCAGGGCTCCTTGGAGAATTAGTAATTCTAAGACTGAGGCAAGACATATCCATTATGAATTTTGAACAACTTGTCACATCAGAAGGCAAGAATAACTCCTAGGGTCATACTCAAAGGACTTAGAAGCCATTAGGACACCAGCTCTTGGAGGCAAAGCAGGCAGTAGAAATATAGAGATGGGGAGGTGAATCGAAAGGACACGTGATACTCTGGGAAGTTTAGTTCCAATATGTTAATTATTCTCCAGAGGAGTAGAACCTTAAGAATCTCCATATGTGAGAAATTGTGTACTTCATTGAGTTTGAACACTGGTGATTAGGTAGTGAAATTATAAAGATACACTAACAAATTTCATTCATTTCAGTTCAGTCGCTCAGTCATGTCCGACTATTTGCGACCCCATGAATCGAAAGAATGAAGGGATGGAGCCAAAGCAAAAACAATACCCAGTTTTGGATGTGACTGGTGATAGAAGCAAGGTCCGATGCTGTAAAGAGCAATATTGCATAGGAACCTGGAATGTTAGGTCCATGAATGAAGGCAAATTGGAAGTGGTCAAACAGGAGATGGCAGGAGTGAACGTCGACATTCTAGGAATCAGCGAACTGAAATGGACTGGAATGGGTGAATTTAACTCAGATGACCATTATATCTACTACTGTGGGCAGGAATCCCTTAGAAGAAATGGAGTAGCCATCATGGTCAACAAAAGAGTCTGAAATGCAGTACTTGGATGCAATCTCAAAAATGGCAGAATGATTTCTGTTCGTTTCCAAGGCAAACCATTCAATATCACAGTAATCCAAGCCTATGCCCCAACCAGTAACGCTGAAGAAGCTGAAGTCGAACCGTTATATGAAGACCTCCAAGACCTTTCAGAACTAACACCCAAAAAAGATTTCCTTTTAATTATAGGGGACTGGAATGCAGAAGTAGGAAGTCAAAAAACACCTGGGGTAACAGGCAAACAAATTTCACTAGAGCATACCAAATGAATTGCATGTTTTACACACTGGAAACTGGGTTAGGTACTGTCCTAATAATGATGGGGCTTCCCAGGTGGCTCAGTGGTAAAGAATCTGCCTGCCAATGTAGGAGACACAGAAGACACGGCTTGGATCCCTGGGTTGAGAAGATCCCCTGAAGGAGGAAATGGCAACCCACTCCAGTATTCTTGCCTGGAGAATCCCATGGACCAAGGAACCTGTGGGCTGCAGGCTGTGGGTTTGCAAAAGACTCAGATACAACTGAGCAACTAAACAGCAGCTGTCCTATTATATCCTATTTTCCATATCATTGTAAGTCTGAGAGGATTCCACACTTTTAGAAGAATAAACAAGCAAACAAAAGAAAAAAAAAAAGAGAAGAAACTCAGGCTTGTCTCTTAACAAATAACAGATCTAGAAACCTTATCCTCATCCCGAGATGATTAAATAAAAATATCCAATGTTCTTTATCAGCCATATTATAAAAGAAAAAAATGACATTAATTTTAATAATATATCATATTTAATATTTTTCAAATACCATTTCAACATGTAATCAATGGAATAATTATTGAGATATTTATATGTATATTTTCTAGTATTAGGTCATCCATATCTGGTATATATTTCACATTTATAACACATCTCAGTTCAAATTAGCCACATTTCAGATGTTGAGTAGCTCTTTGTGGTTTGTGGCTTCTGTATTACACAGCACAGATCTAGATGAAACTTCAGTCAACATGGGTTCTTAATAATGGTAATGAATGGAGACCACAGTTGGCCTGAATTGAACATGAAATGTGAAAAATAAGCTGTGATTGGTTGAAATCATTGAGATTCTGGGGTTCTTTGTAGCATAGCATAGTCTTGTTGGTCTTAATTGCTACACTGTGCTTAGTAGCTCAGTCATGTCTGACTCTTTGCGACCCTATGGACTGTAGCACGCCAGGCTCCTCTATCCATGGGGATTCTACAGGCAAGAATGCTGGAGTGGGTTGCTATGCCCTCCTCCAGGGGATCTTCCCAACCCAGGGATTGAACCCAGGTCTTCCACATTGCAGGCGGATTCTTTACTGTCTGAACCACCAGGGAAGCCAGTTTATCCTAATTAATACAACATACATGTATAAAAAGTATTTTAATAACAGTGAAATATGTATTTCTATATATTTCAAATTTTATATCATAAGCATTGAATAGGTGAAGAAACAGTCAATAAAGACTTTACATGCAAAATCTTGTTTTCCAGAGGGATTGTGTTTATTATGTGAGGAATTATCTTCAGATTAGGGTAAGGGGGATAAAAATTATAATCAATTAAAAAAAAAAACTTTTGTGTTTGGAAATTTACTTCCTTAAAATGAATCTTGCTATATCATGGCAGTTACTATTATAGTCTATGAAACATTAACACATGCGAAATGTGCTAAGGAAATTAAGTAAAATCAGTGGGGAAAAAGTACTTTTTTCTTTAATAAGAAATGATGACAACAAAACCCAACCTTACCCTCCAACGTGAAAGGGAAAGCTCCTTTAGCATTCTTGTTTGCCACGTGTACAACTTGCTTAACAAAAATTCATAGGACAAAATTAATGAGAAGCACTTTTATATTCCAATATTTTACCTAGCAATCATATGATTTTGACTCTGTTATTGTGAAGAAATGCAAAAGGAGATTAAGAACTACTTGTCTCGCTCTCAAAAAGATAAGAGGTAATACATAGCCTATCTATCATGTGTATATGTGTGTGATATATATGTATCTATCATGTTTATAATATATATGTATACATAGGTACACTTTAGCTTTAGTTACTTAAAAGCTAAACTGATAGTTATTAGCAAATTTACAAATCATTGATCATGAATGTGAATCTTAGTATTTATATTTTTCTTTTGTTAATGTCAACAGTTATATACATAATGTGTACATCATATGCATATATTTTTTATGTGAAATAGATATATCAGGAAAAAATTAAAAAGAGAACAATTGTGATATAAAGAAAAAAAACAGGATAAGAGACAAAGTTATGGACAAGATGAATGGACAAAAATGCATGTCATATAGTCCTATACAACAACAAGTAGGAAGAAAATTTGTTTCTGAATTACCTCTTAATGATGAGAGCAAAGAAAGTAACAAAATTGATAACATGTTTCAGAATGTTAATAAAATAGGAGCAGTACTTTATTCTGGATAATACTGAAAAACACTTCTCATATGAATTCTCATAAATGTGCTATAGTGTAGAACATTAAGAGCTCTAAAAAATAAATATGTTAGCAAATATCAAGTATTAGTTTCTTGTTTGCATTGTGAAAACTGATTGCAAAATATAAAATTGTATTTTGCTAAAAAAAAAGGCTCTACAAAATACATTTTTGACATTAATGTAAGACAATGCTGATGTTAAAATTCATGTTCAAGTTTTGTGACTCATGGATTTGTCAGTACTTTTTGTTTAAATTTTGAGTGACTAAGCAGTGCATTTTCAAAACACTGAGCATCTAGCTAACAAATGAAAAACTATGATTCAACAAGGACAAATCTTCCTTGGATTTCATTAAAATGATTTTATTATACAGTGTATCACTAGGAACTCATTACAACCTTGTCTCATCTCTATGTCACTAGCCTAAGGCTATATCATAAACCCAACTCTGTGGATATAGACTCATATTTGTTCAAATTTTATAGATATCCAAGACCCAGTGTGCTATATTGATAGGCCCTTAATAAATATTTCATTGACTGATTGAATTGCTGATTGCCGTTCACCCCCTTTACCTTCACCCCTGCCTCTGCTCTTTTTTCTCTTCATGTTCCAGAGTCAATTATTGACTTATATTCTGAGCTCTTAGCTTTCCAGTCTGTGCTGTTAAATATAGGTTTGCCTTTATTTTTCTGTCCCTCCTTCTCCATGCCTCTGGTTCTGTTTTCCTCTAGATGGTAAGTTTCTCCTAAACATGGTCTGCCTTAACACATGCCTTTAAAACTATAGTTGATAAACCATAATTTGATGATGGATTTGGTGTTAATTGTGACGTAGTTTCTCACTGAAGTAATATAGTACTTGTGTTTTTAAAGGTATTTGATGGGGAAATTCCATTATATTGAAATAAATAATGGGAATAACCATTTATTAGTAGAGCTAACCTCTGGAGTGGAGAAGCTACAAAAGCATTACAATTTACCTGGTGTCTGGAGGCCTGGCCATTTTACCTAAAACTTTGTTCATGTGTGGTATTTTGAAAACTGCTTTAGAACAAGTTTCTGGTATTATTTTACTTGCGAATTCACTTGGATATTTGGGAGGGAGGTGGAAATTGACTCAGAATGTTGGAACTTATTTTTGTTGGTGATTAAATGATTATATATTTATTTTATCTTAATTGTTTCTCCTAAAAAACAAAAACTATTTATCAATGCAATCAGCATATTTTCAGAACATATTAAAGCCACTTGTGGAATAAGTTAAGCATCCCTATTTGAACTACTTAAAAGGCAGATTGTCTTTAACATGAGTGGGTTTTGTCAGAACCCTATGATACAGGGTTTATGCAGAACTGAGAATAACTACTAAATGTTTGAAAGAATAAATAATTAAAATTGTTTATAAAAACAACAGAAAGTTGCAAAAGTATATCATTTTTCTTAGGCATTGCAAGTTTGCTGTTAGATTAGATTTGATTATAAGAAATGCCAATTTATTAAATATTTATCATTTTTATTTAATTTTAAATCCATCTACATCTGCAATTGTGGAAATCTAGTGTTTCAAGATACCAAAACCTTGGGGGGAAACCAAAATGGAAAATTGTAATGAGATAAAATTATTTTTAATATGTTACCTATGATGTTTTAAATGCTAGTCTCAAGTACCACAAGAGTTCTAAATTTTTTCCAAGAATGTCTAATGCTGTACAGCCTAAATGATAACTGTGGATTATAATAAAAGGATGGAAAGCAATACTAATACTAATTAATATAGAAGTGAATGTTGAATACAATAATAATATGAGCTAATTTTCCTTTTTCAAAATATTTTTGTATAGATGTAGTTGTTGAACATGTCTAGGGTGGATGGATTTTTCCATGAAATTAACTAAACCTGGGTTTCTAGTGGACTTTTCATCTTGTCTTGCTGGGAGAAGAGCTCTAGGAGATGCTTATTCTTTTACAGGGACGACACAGTCACCTGAAGTCATGCTTTGGTGGATATAAGAGTTTCACCATAATTACCATTAACTATGTCAGAATAATCTCTCTTCTTCTTTCCGCAAGTATCTATAGCCCCTTAGCACTAGTTTCTCTTAAATTCACTAGACATTGTGGATATTTTCTGAGTTGCAAAAGACTGGAAGACTTTAAGTTTTATTTTTTAATTGAAGTAGAGTTGATTTACAATGTTATGTTAGTGTAGAGAAAAGTGATTTGAAGATATATATATACATATATATATATATATATAGTTCTCTATTATGGCTTATTACAGGAGATTGAATATAGTTCCCTGTACTATACAATAGTACCTTATTGTCTGTCTACTCTAAACCTTGTAGTTTGTATCTGCTAGTCCCAAATCCCTATTTTATCCCCCTTACTCCCTTCCCCCTTTGGTAACTGCAAATTTGTTTTCTATGTCTGTGAGTTTGTTTCTTTTTTGTAAATAAGTTCACTTGTGTCATCTTTTTTAAAAGATTTGATTCACATATAAATGATAATGTACGATATTTGCCTTTGTCTGATAATCTAGCACCATAATCTCTCGGTCCATCCAGTGTTGCTGCGAATGGGATTGTTTTCTTATTTTTTATGGTTGAGTAGTATTCCATTTTGTATGTATACCACATCTTCTCTATCCATTCGTCTCTGGATGGACATTTGGGTTGCATCCATGGGAAGAGTGTTTTATATCACTTGTTAATTTCTCATGTCCCAGTCAGAAGAAACCAGTGTTTACTCTTCATCTCTCTCTGTTCTCTGGCACCCTGGCTCATTCTTCTCAGTCATCCTGCCCACTTGCATTACTGCAGGAAAAGACTGCACAGAGTAAATGGATATATCGTCAAAGACTCTGGAAGCTTTCTAGTAAATTTAGCAAATCTATTCCTGAGTTTTGGCTGTCTTATTCTTGTGTGAAGAAGCCAAGGTTTTTCCCACCTAAGAATTGAGTCACTTTCTTGAATTAACAGGAATGATATCTCAGATGAAAACCTTTAAAAAAGTTTCTTCCACATAAAACCTTTTCCTAACTTGTGGCCTCCTGAAAGGGAAATACATTTTTGGTTTGTGTGGACCTTGAAGCACATATATAGTCACACAAACACATGTACACGTGCATACATAATATATGTGTGTGTGTGTGTGTGTGTACCTTCATATATATTTTATATTGCCTTAGAAAATCCTGATTTGATACTATTTTATTGTTTGACCTTGAATATGTTGCTTAGCTTCTATGTCTTCAACTATAAAACATGTGTTTATGAGACTAAGAAAGATGGAAAGTACTTATTAAACTGTCTGATATCAGGAAATTTTTCAATAAATGAATGGTACTTACTATGATACATTTTGTGGTTTATTAAATTTATACAATAATTCTAGCTCTGCTTACCACCCAGGATTTTCATGTGACTCATATAAGATAATTGTATGAAAGTATTTTATACACAGGGAAGTGTCAAACAAATGAAAGGAAACATTGTGATGGGTGCAATACATCAGAGGGGGGAGCTAAAAAAATAAAATACAGCAAGCATAACACAGATGGTACAATCATTTAGTCAGAATGGAGAAGAAAATTCTGACATCTGCTTCTTTGATAATAGTTTGCAAAATCTGCACAGTTTAACAATCTTAACACACCTTATAGCCCCAGTAATGTCCAAAGTAGCAAGAGTGGTGGTTGAAAGCATTAATACACCAATACAAAGGCAGCCCATGCCATGCTATCAGCAGATGACCTTTCTTTGTACTCTCCTCATTTTTCTCTTTCATGATTAATCTAATGTCTATCACAGTGAAAAGAGAAGCACCATGGCAAGAGGATCTGGATGTCTTCATAATGGTTGAAGTCAGGTAAGTCCTTCTTTGCTAAGAAGAATTGTAAAACTGGCTGGTAACCTCTTATTGGGGGCTGGTGTTTTTTTCATTTGATTTTTATTGTGTGTACTATAGAGCTTTAGAATTCTACTAAAGAAAAGCGAAGTTGAAAATTGTGTAGCAATTTGGTGAGCACAAACTCTTGAAAAAAAGAGAGCAAGGAGAGTTGTATAGCCTCCCTATTTTATTTGGGCATTTTAGCTCTTTAATTTCTTAATGGACTACTTTTATAAATATCAGAATAATTCAGTTTCAGTTTATAAATACATTGTCTTGTGGTTCTTCTGAATTAAAATAAATGTAAAACAAAATATAAATTGCTCTCTTACCCTTTATTTTCTAAAGACTACCTTTTTTATTTGAATTTTATTAAATTGGATTAAATGGTTAAAAAATTAAATAGATAAATGATTAAATAGTTAAATGCTTAAAATTTCAAAGAATGCCACTCATTTTATATGTTATACTTTTGGTATTGGTTGATGAGTATTGTTCAGTGTTTTTGAAAAGTTTTCATGTGCCAGGCACTGCGCTAAATGCTAAGGACTTAAGGATAAATAAGATATGTCCCATCACCCCCAGTGAGCATCTGAATTGTTCAAAGAGAGACAGACGAATAGACTAACAATTTTAATACAACGTGAGAGGTGAACTCTATATGCAACATTCTACTGGAGCACACTCTAGAAGAAGGAAAGGAAGTTCTTCAGCTTTAGAAATTTAAAGGGAACCCAAGAAAAATGGTTTTTCAGCAAAACAAGAGGCCTCCTGGGTGGGTGGTAAAGGGATATTCTAGGTGTGAGTTATCTGAAGCTGAAAGAACCGCTTAATGGAGTTAAGAGTACACAATTTAATGAGGAGGAAACAAGAAGTTCATGTTGGATGGAATAAGCACAGACTTGTTAATGAAGAGAATTGACTGTTTTCCTAAAGGATCCAGGCTTATTCGGAAGATGAGGGAGGGGAGATGGTCCCTGGAGACGGTCCCAGAGCACTGGAGTGACACCCACGGATTTTCATTCAGGGAGCTCACTCAAGTAGGTATGCAGAAACAAGGGAAGTGGTTGAGAGCTGGATTTCACAGTGTCCTTTCGGCCACTGTGAGTGCTTTAGATTTTATTCTGAAATGAAGATTCTGAGTAGAGGAGTGACATCAGCTATATCGGATTCAAAGGAGAGTTCTATATCCTTGTAGAGAGTAAACTGTGGGTAAAGAAGTCAAGGCTACCAGGTAGGGGGCTAAAGCACCTATCCAGCACAGAGGTTTTGGTGGCTTGAACAATTGTTGTAGTGTTGGTGAAGGTGTGAGCAGGGTTTGTTTTATAGGATATACCTAGAATGCAGAGCTGAGAGCATTTTCTACTGACTTTAACAGGAAAGTAAAAATTCAAGGTTTCTGGCCCAAGCAATTGGGAAGAATGAGCTGCTAGTCCTGGGGAGGCTGAAGAGACCCTTTCAGGAAAAAAAAAAAAAGGGTGATGTCATATGTTCTGCTATAACTTTGCTAAACTGAGCTAGCTGCCTGTAAGCATCCAAGTGGAAATTATAAGTAGGGAATTATATTTATGAGATTGTATTTGGAGGAGGAATCTGGTTGGAAATACAGACTTGGGAATTGTCAGCATATAAATTTATTTTAAACCGTGGCGATGGATCATTTTCCTGGAGAGGGAGTGTATATTGAGCAGATGAGTCAGAGAACTGAGTGCGGTGGCACTCCACCATGCGGTGCTTGGAAATAAAAAGAGGATCTGGCAAAGGAGCTTGAGAAGAAGTAGCTAGTGCTGCTGGCAAGAGGAGAACCACATGTTCCGCAAATCAAATGAAAAAAAAGAATGTTTTAGAAAGGAAAGAATGAAACTATTGTATTAAATGTTATTGATCAACAGAGGAAATGAAGAAATGAGAAGAAACCATTTGAGTTTAAACTTGCAGATTATTTGTGACCTTGACCAGTTCGATTACATGGTGGGGACAAAAGCATGATTGAAATAGGTTCAAAAGAAAATTGGGAAAAGTGGAAGAAGAGAGAATGAGAAAAGAAAAAGTGGAGATTAAGAAATGTTTGTTCTAAAGATAAGAGTGAATAGGGGCAGTGAATGGAGGGTTATATGGGGGCAAAAGAAAGTTTTTAATTTATAAGATGGAAGATAATAGAGCTTGTTTGTATGTTAGTAAAAATTACCCTGACAAGAGTACAAAGTTGATAATGCAAAAGATAAAAATTTTTAATTTTTATTAAAAATTAATTTTTTTATAAAGGTCTTTAATCAAAATACCTTGAGAATATGGAATCCATTATAAAATGGAATTTAGTGTTAGACAGGAGCTTGGACAAATTTATCATTGTGACAAAAGGGAAAATGTATATAGGTGCAGATGCAAGTGTATTGGTCTACTTGGTGGTGGTGGTGGTTGTTTAGTCGCTTAGTCGTGTCCAACTCTTGTGACCCCATGGACTGTAGCCCACCAGGCTCCTCTGTCTATGGGATTCTCCAGGCAAGAATACTGGAGTAGGTTGCCATTTCCTTCTCTGATTGGCATAGTTAGACTGTTTCAAAACAAATGACAAATAATGGTCCAGATCAAGTCGCTGCTTGGAGACAGAAGTACACAGGTTCAGAGGATACTTGGAAAGCAGTATGGATGGGACTTTGTGCTTGTTTTAAAGTGGAAGATGAGAGAGAAATCTCTTAAAGCTATCTCATAAATTGATCATCAAATAAATTATAATTCAGTTAGTCTAATTTGAACAAAAGATAAAGATTCATGAGTCACCAATTATGGAAGATAAAAATGAGCTAGTGGAGGATACATTATATATTTTGTATATTTTCAATGTGGGATTTTCTTATGCATATTGCATTCAGAAGCATGAGTGCATGCATGAAGCATGAGAACTTTGACAGAACAATGTTCAGGGTAGAAAGAGGAGATAACAGAGTAGAGAGAAGGACAGCCTTTTAAAGCCCAGTTTGAGAGCCCAGATGGATGGATAAAATTTCCCTAGAGAAAAAAAAGCCACTTCCTTCTGAGGTTGTATAGAGTTTGAGAGGGGTAGATTTACATGTATGTTTAGTGGGGAGAGAAGTAAGGGCCTTAAGGTAGTTCTTAACTTACAGTTTCTACTTTCTGTTTGTCATGGATAAGAGATGATGGGACACAGACCTCCTGAGGCATGGGAAGTGGTTAGATGCTTGAATAGTGCTTTGGAAAGTGGTAGGAGGGGCAAACCAAGTAGAATTTAAAGAGGACATATTTGCTAATGAGTGCCAAAGGACTGATGCTTTCTAATGTGGTGCTGGAGAATACTCTTGAGAGTCCCTCAGACTGCAAGGAGATCAAACCAGTCATCTTACAGGAAATCAACCCTGAATATTCATTGGAAGGACTGGTGTGGAAGCTCCAATACTTTGGCTGCCTGATGCTAAAAGCCAACTCACTGGAAAAGAATCTGATGCTGGGAAAGATTGAAGGCAAAAGGAGAAGCGGGTGGCAGAGGATGAGATGGTTAGATAGCATCATTGACTCAATGGACATGAATTTTAACAAACTCTGGGGGACAGTGGAGGACAGAGGAGCCTGTTGTGCTATAGTCTACGGGATCGCAAAGAGTCAGACGTGACTTAGCAACTGAACAGCACCGGTCTTTATGACTGTGTGGCCATTTTTAGCAGGATTCATGGCCTGGGAATAAGAATGGAAATGCTATTGCGGATGGGGATTCCTGTGGATAAGGATTTTAAGAGTAACAGAAATGCAAGCATATGAAGGAGGAAATGAGAATTAATGTTACCAATTATTAAATTCTGTTACATAACAGACACAGTTCTCACTATCTGACCAGACCTTACCATACATTTCTGAGCCTATAGTAAATTTATCCCAGTAGCCATGCTTAGAAGATGTAATTTGACCTTTTCCTGGCCTCAGCTAATTGTTCGCAGAAAGGTACCTGGTTCAGAGGGAGCTTGTCTAAAGACTATGTAACACAGAGTAATCGCCATGTCTCCCAATCAACTGATAGTCAAAGGGGATTACATCTTCAACCTTAATTTTCTTTTGCCGTGTAAGGTAACATGTTCACAGGTTCTAGTGATTAGGATGTGGACCTTTTTGGGGACCCATATTTTGCCTACCTCAGTGTCATAACACGACTCGGTTCAGTTCAGTTGCTCAGTCTTGTCCGACTCTGCATGGGACCCCATGGACTGCAGCTCGCCAGGCTTCCCTGTCCATCACCAACTCCCAGAGCTTGCTCAAACTCATGTCCATACAGTTGGTGATGCCATCCCACCATTTCATCCTCTGTTATCCCCTTTTCCTCCTGCCTTCAATCTTTCCCAGCATCAGGGTCTTTTCCAATGAGTCAGTTCTTCACATCAGGTAGCCAAAGTATTGGAGTTTCAGCTTCAGTCCTTCCAATGAATATTTAGGACTGATTTCCTTTAAGATTTACTGGTTGGATCTCCTTGCAGTCCAAGGGACTCTCAAGAGTCTTCTCTAACATCACAGTTCAAAAGCATCAATTATTTGGTGCTCAGCTTTCTTTATGGTCCAACTCTCACATCCATAACAAGACTACTAACTGAAATCACTCTATTCCTTGAGATCTTGTAAGATTGAGTAAAAATATGATTCTACGGCATGTGAATACTTTAATGTATTCTCTTAAGATTCTCTGCAAATTTTTGTAGAACTTACATTTTTATTGTTATCTCTAGTGCTGAGCTATATTCCTTCTGAAATACTTCACAATCCTAGTCTTTCTGTTACTGTTTTGTGCCATGCCAGACAAAATGGAAAATGTGATTTCTGGCATTGAGGGTGGAGTGCAGGGGATGGGTGATAGATAAAATTAAATAAAAATGTCAGTCTCAAGCTTTTGGATATAGGAACATTTATCAAAGATCAGATCAAGTGGAGGAGAAGTTGGCACAATAGTGGCAATTTATACAGCCAATACCAAATATTTGAAAATTGAACATCCTTAGTCTTAAAAATTATTTCATTCACTCCATTGTAGGGGCTGTTTAAAATTTTTTTCCATTGGCAGTGTCATCCTACAAAGGTTTCTTGACTTTGAAAATCTGCTAGGGCTTTTCCCTTCTTCTCATTCCTTCCTCTTTATTCAATTTAAAAAAAAGGAAAAGAGAGAAGGAAAGCCTTTTTACCTGTCTAGTCCTCAACCGGTCCTCTCTGTCTCTCTGCTTTTTTCTTATTCTGAGGCTAGTTCTTGTTATGAAGCTGTTTTTTTTTTTTCCCCTAAATTAAAAATATTGGTAAAGTGATTCTTCGATATCATAGTCAAGTTTTAAGCATATGTTAATATTATGGAAACTCCTATCCCACTTGAGTAAGTGGTAGATTTTTGCAGTTCTAAAAGTCTTCAGTTCTGAGTTAATTTGCTGCTGATTTAATAACCCTCATAAGTCGAACTGTTGTTGATCAAGGTCAGTATAATAATTATACTAGATCTTCTGGCGGAAATATTTAAGACAAAGGATAATTTCACTTTTACTCCTGTGTGGTGTTACAGACACTGTATTTAACTTTATGTATAATTGACTTTTTGTACTTTATATGTTCTTTAGTAATGGAACAAAGATTGCATGTTTTAAAAGGATTTCATGTTACAAAATACAAATGTATTTCAAAAATGACATTAAATACTTGCTGTTTAGAGGGCATTGTTCTGAAGAAAGTTTTATCCTTGTAAAAATTTCTCTATAATAAAATATTTATATTGTTTGAATATTATAACTTCCATGTCAAGAAATGTAATTAGAAAGATGGCAACAATAACCCTGTGTACGAGACAGCAAAAGAGACACTGAGGTATAGATCAGTCTTATGGACTCTATGGGAGAGGGAGAGGGTGGGGAGATTTGGGAGAATGGCATTGAAACATGTATAATATCATGTATGAAACGAGTCCCCAGTCCAGGTTCGATGCACGATACTGGATGCTTGGGGCTGTTGCACTGGGAGGGAGGAGGTGGAGGGTTCAGGATGGGGAACACAGGTATACCTGTGGCAGATTCATTTCGATATTTGGCAAAACTAATACAATATTGTAAAGTTTAAAAATAAAATAAAATAAAATAAAAAAGAAATGTAATTAATGAAAATTAGGAGAAAAATTCAGAGTAATTATTATTCAAAAGGTTACAGTGAATTCATATGTAATACAAGGTATTTAGGATTAAATTCATTATTGGATTGCATTCTAACTATAGATAGGACCCATATATTGTGAATGGTAGTGGGGTAATTGGGAGAAGTGTAAATAATCATAACCTTACATATTGTCTCAGCATGCCATATCAGATCAGATCAGATCAGATCAGTTGCTCAGTCATGTCCGACTCTTTGCGACCCCATGAATCGCAGCACGCCAGGTCTCCCTGTCCATCACTAACTCCTGGAGTTCACTCAGACTCACGTCCATCGAGTCAGTGATGCCATCCAGCCATCTCATCCTCTGTTGTCCCCTTCTCCTCCTGCCCCCAATGCCTCCCAGCATCAGAGTATTTTCCAATGAGTCAACTCTTCACATCAGGTGGCCAAAGTACTGGAGTTTCAGCTTTAGCATCATTCCTTCCAAAGAAATCCCGGGGCTGATCTCCTTCAGAATGGACTGGTTGGATCTCCTTGCAGTCCAAGGGACTCTCAAGAGTCTTCTCCAACACCACAGTTCAAAAGCATCAATTCTTCTGTTCTCAGCCTTCTTCACAGTCCAACTCTCACATCCATACATGACCACAGGAAAAACCATAGCCTTGACTAGATGGATCTTTGTTGGCAAAGTAATGTCTCTGCTTTTGAATATGCTATCTATCTGGGTTGGTCATAACTTTCCTTCCAAGGAATAAGCGTCTTTTAATTTCATGGCTGCAGTCACCATACTCCCTTTTAAAAACTTACCAGTAGTGCTCACTTCTGTTTTCAAGAAATTATCTTCTGTTGTTTGATATTACCAGGTAATTCCATCATGTTACTGAATCTTGATGAGGATTTGGGGATATCATTATGGTAAAAGAATCATAGGGTAGGGGAGAGGGATGAATTGGGAGATTGGGATTGACATATATAGGCCATTGATACTATGTATAAAATAAATAATGAGAACCTACTGTATAGCTCAGGGAACTCTAACCAGTGCTCTGTGGCGACCTAAATGTGAAGGAAATCTAAAAGGAGAGGATACATGTATACATATGGTAGACTTCCCTCATAGGTCAGTTGGTAAATCATGTGCCTGCAGTGCAAGAGACCCAGGCTCAGTTCCTGAGTCGGGAAGATCCCCTAGAGAAGGAAATGGCACCCCACTCCAGTATCCTTGCCTGGAGAATCCCATGGACAGAGGAGCATGACAGGCTACAGTCCATGGGGTTGTAAGAGTTGGACATGACTTAGCAATTAAACCACCACTATGCATACATATAGCTGTACACAACTATACACAAAGCAACTCTATTATAATAAAAATTAACTAAAAAAAATCATACAGTCTTAAAGTTTCAGCATGAACAGTACTCCCAGAACTTCATGAGAATCAGAATCAGTCTTCTCCATAGCCCTCCAGAGGACCTGACTTGAGTGAAAATGTCCTGGACAATAGTGAGAAATTGGAGGTTTGTCTTTGCCATCCAACTTTCTCTTTTTCTCTGGTGTGCCTGATCTTGTGTCGCTAGAAGGCATCCCATTTTGCAGAATCACCACAGATTCAGTTCCTTTACCAGAGGTGCTTAAGCCATACCTTCAGGATCACCTCTAAATCAAACTTCTACTCTCAAAGTGTTGTCAAATCTTCGATATCAGTAAAATTCAGGCAAGCCCAATTTATTTGCTTTTAGTATTCTTAAAGACTACTTTGGCCAAGATAAAAATTGGTTTGGTGAATTCCTGAAGCACTCACCTTTATCCCTGTCACTTCTGCTTTTCTAAAGACTGAGAAAAATAGAGCCAGTCACTCTACTCTGTAACCAATAACTAAAAAGTCATTTCTGAGGGTATAAATAAAAATGAGAATATGATATTGTTTATACACTTTTATGGCAATTGAAAGAACACAAGAAGAAACTGAAGCTCCTACGTACTGGACAGTTAACAAGTGTGAGATACCACATCTGTCTTATGACAGACACTATCGAATTAGGAAGGTAGAAGGTTGGTCTGGTCAGGCAGCTGGCCCAAGGAAGGATCACAGCATTTTGCACTGTTTGAAGCTGAACCCAGAGAAACCTATAGCTTTTACTTTTCACACACTTCCATTCTAACTCTGTTATTCAGGGACATTTCCAAATATTGAAAAAAATAAATGAGTTGAATATGGTTTTTTTACTTTAAAAATCAGCAAAGATAATTTTAAACTGACAATAACTGAGTATTTTTGTTATTATGAACATTTTCTTTTCTCAGACAAAGAGGATCATTCTAGTTCATTGCCTTAAGCATCAGACCAAGTGTTTAAATAAATGCAAGTCAATTTAAATATTTTAAACATTTTCTTAATGTTTTTGTTTGTTTTTGCATTTGGCACTTTTGAGGACCTAGAAAGTGGTATGAACACTCCTGAGAAAAATGCTCAGTTGCCTAAAATGTTGTGTTTAGAAATCTCCTAAAGCTTATCTTTATACCCAAGCTTGAAAAATCTCTGAATGAGAGAACTGTGATAAGGGAGCAATCTAAATAATTTTGCAAGCATTGTTAACAATTTTCAAATAAAATACTGTATTAATTTCACAGAAAGCAAAAAATTAAAAAAAGAATGAATTGAGAGCTACACATTCTTGATAGAAGCATACAGTATAAGAGGCTTTAAGTGGTTATAAATGATGACAAGGAAAGACTTAATGTAATTACTCAGGACAGATCTACACATTTTTAAGTAAATAAATATAGTATGTTTGCATTAGAAATTTTATCATGCTGAATAAGCAGATATATGTGAAATCTCCATTGGTAAAATGTCCATTTTTAATTCTTTGTAAAAGTTGAGTTTGCCCTTTACAATTTTATTTTTACTTTCTTTTTTATTTCTTACTTCTTTGCTGAAATGTCTGGTTAACACTTAAATCCCATTAAACTTCATCTTCTGCTGATGCTAGGCAGCCCCTCAGGCTGAAGAATAACAGTAAATAATAGAAAAATAGCAAATATGCTTCATTTGGCTGTATTCATTGGTCTTTATTAATCCTTTGGGCCACACTATTTGTCTTTTGTTAACTGTGCTATATTCTTGAATGTGTGAAAACAGTCTTTAATCAAAATTATGCCAAGCCATCTCTGGGATCAAGCTTTCACATTTGGAAGAGGATAACAAGCTGGACATTGGGTGCTATAAAAGTTTGAATCGTGGTTAAAGAAAAACAAACAGATTTGTTCAAGAGCAGCAGTGAAAACTCCAGGGAAATTGTTTACTGCTCTTGGCATTAACAATGTTTAAAACCAATGGTGCTTTGAGTCCATAGACCATATCAACTAAGGAGCATTAAACTTCCAAACAGTCAGCCCTGGGGTTTCTTGGAAGGATTCAGACCTCTCTTCAACAAGACATGAAAAGTATAAATATTTTTAATGGACTAAATTTGAGATCCCTGGTGTCAGTAATATCAGTCAACAACTAAGTACTCAATAGGTATAGATGTGAGTCTGAGTGAACTCCAGGAGTTGGTGATGGACAGGGAGGCCTGGCATGCTGCGATTCATGACACAACTGAGCGAATGAACTGAACTGAACTGTAAGTTTCTAAGGGCTAAGAATTCTGATTAATACATGTAATTAAAATGACTATAATTAAAAAAGGTAACCACCAAAAAAAAAAAAAAAAAAAAGAAATAATGAGGGGCATCACATAATAACAAAGGGTTCAGTACTCCAAGAAGTCATAATAATTCTTGATGTGTATGTGGAGTAGGAAATGGCAACCCACTCCAGTATTCTTGCCTGGGAAACTCCATGGACAGAGGAGCCTGGTGGGCTGTAGTCCCTGGGGTCACCAAGAGTTGAACACGACTGAGTGCAAATGCACACACATATGCCTAACAATGGAGCCAAACCATGTAAGGCAAAAACTGATAGAACCTAAAGGTGAAATAGATGAATCCACTATTATCATTGGAAACTTCAATACGTCTCTATCAAAAATGGACAGATCCAGCAGGCAGAAAATCAGCAAACACATAGTTGAACTTGATAACACCATCAATCAACTGGATATAATGAACATCTATACACTGTTCATTTAACAACAGCAGAATACACATTTTTCTCAAGCTCATATGGAACATTTACCAAGAACAAAAATAATACAAAGTCTGATTTCATAGTGCAACTAAATTAAACTAGAAATCAATAATAGACAGATGGAAAATCCAAAGATACTTGGAGATTAAACAACACTTCCAAATAACATTTGAGGCAAAGAAGTAATCTCAAGAGGAAAAGAATATTTTGAATTAAATGAGACTGAAAATACGAATCATCAAAACTTCTGGGATGCGGTGAAAGCAGTACTTAGGGAAAATTTATAGCACTAAATGCATTTTTTTAAAAAGAAAATAACAAAAATGTAAAGATCAATAATTTAAGCTTTTACTGAAGGAAACTTAAGAAAAGCAAAATCCAAAGTAAGTGGAAAATAAACGATAATAAGTAGAACAGTAATCAATGAACTTCTAAAAAGGAAGTTAATAGAGAAACAAAATAAAAAGCTGATTCTTTGAAACAAAAATGATAAGCATCTACCCAGACTTAACTAGGAAAAAAAAAGGATAAAACTAAATATTATGTTGAAATGAAAGAGGAGACATTACTATAGATCCCATTGACATTAAAAAAATAGAAAATGAATACTGTGAACAACTTTATACTCATAAATTTGATAACCTAGATGAAATGAAAGAATTCCTTGAAAGATACAATCTTCCAAAACTAATACAAGAAGAAACAGACAATCTGAATAGGCCTTTATTAATTTAAACAATTGAATCAGTAATTATTAACATTTCAAAAAAGAAAATACCAGGCCCAGATGGATTAAGCTGGTGAATTCTAACATACACTTGAGAAAGAAATTACATGAATTTTCTATAATCTCTTACAAAGGACAGGAGCTGAGAGAATACTTCCTAACTCAGTTTGTCAGTTTTCTTAGAAAACTAAATTTACCCTTCCTAGATGATCTAGTGATCAGGGTCTTTGGTATTCACTCAAGTGAGTTGAAAACTTAAGTCCACATAAAAACTTGCACACAGATATTTATAGCAGCTTTATTAATAATTACTAAAACTTAGAAATAACCAGTAATGTCCTTCAGTAAGTGAATGGATAAACTATGGCACACTAAGGAATATTCCTCAGTGCTAAAAAAGAAATAAGCTATCAATCAAGTCATGAAAAGACAAGGAGAAAACTTAAATGTATATTACAAAGTGAAAGACACCAATCTGAAAAAGCTACATGCTGTTTGATTCCAATACATAACATTCTGAATAAAGCAAAACTGGAGCAAGTAAAGGGATATGTGGTTTCTGATCATTAAAGAGAAAGTAGGGATGAATAGTTAGAACACAGAGGATTTCAGGGTCAGTGAAACAAGTCTGGATAATACTATAATCTGGATATACTACGGCATAATTTGTGGATTGTGGATATGTGGCATTATTTTCTAAACTCATAGACTATACCACACCGAGAATGATCTGTAATATAAACTATGAACTTTGGATGGTGATTCACTGATGTAGGTTTATTGATTGTAACAAATATACCGTTCTGGTAAGGAATGGTGATGATGAGGAAGCTAAGCATGTATGGAGGCATGGGGATACAGAATCTTTGTATCTTTCACTCAGTTTTGCTGTGAATCTAAAACTGTGCCAAAAAATAAAGTCTGTTTAAAAAGCCCCATATTTTCTCATTATAAATGACACTAATATGGAAGATTTCTAGAACATGTCTTAAGTGGGCATATATATTTCATACTACTTTGTTAACTCATGAAGTAGGTTCAAACTCCTTTATAAAAGGAAAAATATTGAAGTATTTCCAGTTTATGATATTTAATATGAACATCACATTTTTTTAGCTTCTGAAAAATATTAAACATTCACATGAAATACCCTACAATGAAAGTTATCACAGCTATTGCATTACTTATCAAGTTACTTCAATAACTTGTTGTTGTCATCATTCAGTCCCCCAGTCGTGTCCGATCTTTTGTGACCCCATGGACTGCAGCATACTGGACTTCCCTGTCCCTCACCATCTTCCAGAGTTTGCCCAAGTTCATGTCCATTGCTTCCCTGATGGCTGAGCTGGTAATGGATCCACCTGCAATGCAAGAGACCTGGGTTCAATCCCTGGGTTGGGAAGATCCCCTGAAGAAGGGAATAGCTACCCACTCAAGTATTCTGGCCTGGAGAATTCCATTGACTGTATAGTCCATGGGGTCACAAAGAGTCAGACACGACTGAGAGACTTTCACTTTCATGTCCATTGCACTGGTGATGCCATCCAACCATCTCATCCTCTGTCACCCTCTTCTCCTTCTGCCTTCAATCTTTCCCAGCATCAGGGTCTTTTCCAATGAATAGGCTGTTCGCATCAGGTGGCCAAAGTATCAGAACTTCAGCTTCAGCATCATTCCTTTCAATGAGTATTCAGGGTTGATTTCCTTTGAGATTGGCTGATTTGATCTCCTTGCAGTCCAAGGGACTCTCAAGAGTCTTCTCCAGCTCCAGAGTTGGAAAGCATAAATTCTTCAGCGGCTCTCAGCCTTCTTTATGGTCCGTCTGTCACAACTGTAACGTGACTACTGGGAAAAACCGTAGCCTTGACCATATGACCTTTGTCAGCAAGATGATTGCAATAACTTCAATAACTTAGCTGCTTCATATTATATTGGATTTTCAAGCTGTTCCAAAAAAAGCAAAGCAGAAATTTAAGTAGGCAAAATACAGAGATTAGAGGAAAATAGCCAGGTTTTAGTAATCTAATGATGATCTTAGTGATCTAGTCTGCCAGAGAAGAGTTCAGAATATTTTCCTTTATTGTTGCTCATTTTCTTTATAGGATACAATGACACATAATGGCTCTAAAACAAAGTTTTCTACCTAAAATGAGAGAAAAAAAAAAAGAGTTGTTTATCAGTTTTGGCCTTATTTTTGAACAACTGTCTTGTTTTAAAAACAGTATGAGCTTACAGAGAAGCAGAGTTTTATAGTTAAACTACTTTTTCAATCATGCAATTATACAAAAGCACCTTAAAATTAATTAATATATCTCTAATTAAATATAAAATATCTCACATTATTATCTACTCTATATTTTAGTATATAATATTTTATTATTATTAGTGCATGTATCTTTACCCTTCTAAATTATAAACTCACTCAACTGGTACACTCTTTCCTATTTATTTGCTTGTTTTTTTTTTTTTAGGCATACCTGTGTGTGTGTGTTAGTCAGTCACATCTGACTCTGTGAACTCATGAACTTCAGCCCACCAGACTCCTCTGTTCATGGAATTCTCCAGGCAAGAATACTGAAGTGGATAGCCATTCCCTTCTCCAGGGGATCTTCCAGATCCAGGGATCAAACCTGGGTCTCCAGCATTGCAGGCAGCTTCTTTACCATCTGAGTCACCAGAGAAGCCCCTTTTTAAGGCTTAGTACTTTTGCAATGGACATGAACTTAGGCAAACTTCAGGAAATGGTGAGGGACATGGAGGCCTGGCATGCTGCAGTCCTTGTGGACTCAAAGAGTTGGACACGACTGGGCGAATGAACAACACTTAAAAAAAATATTATTTATTTACTTTATTGAGGCATAGTTGATTTTCCATATTATATTAGTTACATTAGGTGTACACATGGTGATTCAAAAATTATGTACAATATACTTTCCAGAGTTGACTTTCACTATTTACTGAATAGATGTGTAAATAAAACTAAGAATTTATACATTTTACCTATTCAAAGTAAAGCAAGACTGAATTGTGTAGGTGAATATGTAACCATTGTCAGTCTATTTAATAAAAACTTTTTCTTAATTTTTAATATTCTTTTAACATTTACTAAGCACTTACTATGTGTAAGATACTATTCTGTGTACTGAAGATATATAAGAAAATAAGTATATATGAAACTAACACAACATTGTTAATCAACTATACTCCAATGTAAAATAAAAATTTTGTATATATATATATACACACACACACACACACACACATATATATATATATACATAAAAGAAAGTGAAACAGTAGCTCACATGGAGCCTTTACTCTTATGGACAGAAAACAAATTTATGAAATAATTAAAAAATAAGTAAATTAAATAATATGTTAAGAATTAATACATTTTATGGAAAAATAAGCAGGGAAATGAGAGAGGTGGTACCAGGCATTGGGGTTTGTAATTTCAAATAGTTAAGCCAGGGAAGGGATCAGGGAGACAGAGACATTTGAACAAAGACTACAAGAGAGTGAGGGTGAGCCACATGAGAATCTGAGAGGAGAGCATGCCAGGCTGAGGGGACAAGAAGCGTAAAGGTCTCGAGGCAGGAAAGTGTCCTGAGTCTTCCCAGAATAGCAAGGAGGCAGTTGTAGCTAGAGTGAGTCAGCTGGTGTGAGTAGCACAACAAGTCAGAGAGACCATGACAAACTCAATCATGCAAGGTCTTGGAGGTCATTGTAAGACTTCTGACTTTTACTCTGAATGTGAGGGGAAGAATCGGAGGATTTGAGCCAAGAAATGGCATGATCTGAACTGCATCCTAAATGGGATCACTTTGCTGTAATGTTGAGGATGGACTGTAGACACTCAAGGTGGAAGTAGGGAGACAGACCAGTTAGGCAGGAAATGATGGTGAGCAGAACTAGGGTGGTAGCAGTGATGGTAATGAGAGGTGGTTAGTATCTGTACATACTTGGAATTAAAGTCAATATTTGGCTTTTTAATGGAAAGGAATCAAGCCTAATAGCAAGGTTTTAAACTAGCAACTAGAAGGACTGGGTTGCTATTGAGAGGGAAGTCTGATGGGGGAACAGATTTGTGCAGATTAGAAACTTACTTTTGAAAGGTTAAGTTGGAAGCACCAGACAAACATCTTATAGCAGTTCCTTTCCATACAAAGTTCACTTCAGTTCAGTCCCTCAGTCGTGTCCAACTCCTTGTGACCCCATGGATGTCTGCACACCAGGCTTCCTTGTCCATCACCAACTCCCAGAGCTTGCTCAAACTCATGTCCATCTAGTTGGTGATGTCATCTAACCATCTCATCCTCTGTCATCCCCTTTCCCTCCTGCCTTGTATCTTTTTCAGCATCAGGGTCTTTTCCATTGGGTCAGTTCTTCATATCAGGTAGCCAAAGTATTGGAGTTTCAGTTTCAGCGTCAGTCTTTCCAGTGAATATTCAGGACTGCTTTCCATTAGGATTGACTGGTTTGATCTTGCAGTCCTAGGGACTCTCAAGAGCCTTCTCCCAACAACAGTTGAAAAACATCAATTCTTCAGCACTCAGCTTTATAGACCAACTCTCCCATCCATACACAACTACTGGAAAAACCATAGCTTTGACTAGACAGAACTTTGTCAGCAAAGTAATCTCTCTGCTTTTTAATATGCTCTCTAGGTTGGTCATAGCTTTTCTTCCAAGGAGCAAGCGTCTTTTAATGTTGAAGTCACCATCTGCAATGATTTTCTTACCCAAGAAAAGAAAGTCTCTCACTGTTTCCATTGTTTCCAATCTGTTTGCCATGAAGTGATGGGACTGGATGTCATGATCTTAGCTTTTTGAATGTTGAGTTTTAAGCCAACTTTTTCACTCTCGTCTTTCACTTTCATCAAGAGTCTCTAGTTCTTCTTCACTTTCTGCCATAAGGGTGGTGCCATATGCATATCTGAGGTTATTGATATTTCTCCCTGCAATCTTGTTTCCAGGTTGTGCTTCATCCAGCCCGGCATTTCAGATGATGTACTCTGTGTGTGTTAAATAAGCAGGGTGACAATATACAGCCTTGACATACTCCTTTCCCAATTTGGAACCAGTCTGATATTCCATGTCCAGTTCTAACTGTTGCTTCTTGACCTGCATACAAATTTCTCAGGAGGCAAGCAAGGTGGTCTGGTTTTCAAATCTCTTGAAGAATTTTCCACAGTTTGTTGTGATGCACACAGTCATAGGCTTTAGTGTACTCAATGAAGCAGAAGTAGACATTCTTTTGGAATTCTTTATTTTTCTATGACCCAAAGGATGTTGGCAATTTAATCTCTGGTTCCTCTGCCTTTTCTAAATCCAGCTTGAACATCTGGAAGTTCATGGTTCGTGTATTGTTGAAGCCTGACTTAGAGAATTTTGAGCATTACTTTGCAGTGTGAAATCAGTGCAATTGTGTGATAGTTTGAACGTTCTTTGGCATTGCCTTTCTTTGGGATTGGAATGAAAACTGACCTTTTCCAGTCCTGTGGCCACCGCTGAGTTTTCCAAATTTGTTGGCATATTGAACGCAGCACTTTCACAGCATCATCTTTTAGGATTTGAAATAGCTCAACTGGAATTCCATCACCTCCACTAGCTTTGTTCATAGTGATGCTTCCTAAGGTCCATTTGACTTTGCACTCCAGGATGTCTGGCTCTAGGTGAGTGATAACAGCATCGTTGTTATCTGGATGGTTAAGGACTTTTTTGTACAGTTATTCTATATATTCTTGCCACCTCTTCTTAATATTCTGCTTCTGTTAGGTCTATAACATTTCTGTCCTTTTTGTGCCCATCTTTGCATGAAATGTTACCTTGGTATCTCTAATTTTCTTGAAGAGATCTCTAGTCTTTCTAGTCTTTTCTATTGTTTTCCTCTGTTTATTTGCATTGATCACTGAGGAAGGCTTTCTTATGTCTTCTTGCTAGTCTTTGGAACTCTGCATTCAGATGGATATATCTTTCCTTTTCTCCTTTGCCTTTCACTTTTCTTATTTTCTCAGCCATTTGTAAGTCTTCCTCGGACAACCATTTTGCCTTTTTGCATTTCTTCTTCTTGGGAATGGTTTTGATCACTGCCTTGTGGTACTAGTGGTAAAGAACCCGCCTTCCAGTGCAGGAGACATGAGACGCAGGTTTGATCCCTGGGTTGGGAAGATCCCCTGGAGAAGGAAATGGCAACCCACTCCAGTATTCTTGTTTGGCAAATCCCATGAACAGAGGAGCCTGGTGGGCTATAGTACATGGGGTCGCAAAATGTCAGACATGACTGAAGTGATTTAGGACCCATGTACCACCTGTATATGGCTTCCCTTTTAGCTCAACTTGTAAAGAATCTGCCTGCAATGCAGGCAGATCTGGATTCGATCCCTGGATTCAGAATATCCCCTGGAGAAGTGAAAGGCTACCCAGTTCAGTATTCTCACCTGGAGAATTCCATGGACAGTTCATGGCGTTGCAAAGAGTCAGACACGACTGAGTGACCTTCACCATCTGTACAAGGTAACGAACCTTCGTCCATAGTTCTTCAGGCACTCTGTCTATCAGATCTAATCCCATGAATCTATTTGTCACTTCCACTGTATAATCATAAGGGATTTGATTTAGGTCATACCTGAATGGTCTAGCGGTTTTCCCTGCTTTCTTCAACTTAAGTCTGAATTTGGCAATAAGGAATTCATGATCTTAGCCACAGTCAGCTCACCGTCTTTTTTTTTTTTTTTTTTTTTTGCTGACTGTATAGAGCTTCTCCCGGCTGCAAAGAATATAATCACTATAATTTCAGTATTGACCTTCTAGTAATGTCCATGTGTGGAGTTGTCTTTTGTATTGTTGGAAGAGGGTGTTTATTAAAACCCATGCATCCTCTTGGCAAAACTCTGTTATCTTTTGCCCTGCTTCATTCTGTATTCCAAGGCCAAATTTACCTATTACTCCATGTATCACTTGGCTTCCTACTTTTGCATTCCAGTACCCTATGATGAAAAAAAATCTTTATTTTGGTGTTAGTTCTAGAAGGTCCTGTAGGTCTTCATAAAACCATTCAATTTCAGCTCCTTTGGCATTAGTGGTTGGGGCATAGACTTGGGTTACTATGATGTTTAATGGCTTTCCTTGAAAGCAAACAGAGATCATTCTGTTGTTTTTAAGATTGCACCCAAGAACTGAATTTCAGACTCTTTTGTTGACTGTGGGGGCTACTCTATTTCTTCTTAGGAATTTTTGCACACTATAGTAGATTTACTGGTCATCTGAATGAAATTTGCCAATTCTGGTCCATTTTAGTTCAGTGATACCTAAAATGTTCATGTTCACTCTTGCCATCTCCTGTTTGACCATGCCCAGTTTCCCTTGATTCATGGACCTAATATTCCAGGTTCCTATGCAGTATTGTTCTTTACAGCATTGGACTTTACTTTCATCACCAGTCACATCCACAGCTGGGTGTTGTTTTTGCTTTGGCTCCATCTCTTCATTCTTTTTGGAGTTACTTCTCCACTCTTCTCCAGTAGCATATTGGGAACCTACTGACCTGGGGAGTTCATCTTTCAGTGTTCTATCTTTTTGCCTTTTCATACTGTTCATGAGGTTCTCCAGGCAAGAATACTGAAGTGGTTTGTCATTCCCTTCTCCAGTGGACCACACTTTGTCAGAACTCTCCACCATGACCCATCCGTCTTGGGTGGCCCTACATGGCATGGTTCATAGTTTCCCTGAGTTAGACAAGTTGTGATCCAAGTGATTAGTTTGGTTAGTTTTCTGTAATTCTGGTTTCCATTCTGTCTGCCTTCTTTTCCATACAAAAGGCAAGCACTACTTTTTTTTCCCCAAAAGTGCTTTTTACCATACTGGACAAAAACCAGCACAGCAGTGCTTGAATGGTTTCATACTTTGGAGATAAAGTAGGACTAAGAGTGATGGAATGTTAGTTACTCTTAGCTTTATTCATTTAACAAATTGAATGAGTCCTTGCTATATACTACTTAGCTCTTCACCACTGAAAGGTAATCAGTGCACAAAACTCTAAAAAAAAAACAAACAAAAAAAAACCACCTCTACTTTTTGTGGAAGTTATAATCTAATGGCGATAGATAGACAATATGCAAGAAAGATAACTGACAAGTAAATTTTACGGTATGTTACAAGCTAATAAGTGCTATGGAAAAGTACATTAGGGTAAAGGGGATTTAAAATCTGGGGAATTAATAGTAGTTACAAATCCTGTCTTTGATGCTAACATTCCTAACAAGGACATGAATATTTTTAAAGCAGAGAACGACTTCCAAATCAGCAGAAAGAATTTTCTTATGTCTTACATATAGTGTTGATTGCTTATAGTCTAAAGGCAGTAGTACTGAATTCTGAGGCACAGCAGTGGTGTGGGAATTGGGTGAACTTAACTGTCACCCTTTGAGATTCTTGTTTCTGACAGGTCACATATTTCAAAATCTCTTGTTAGGAACACTTTGAGCATGTTCCTTTCTTGGGGACATTTTCATCTTTAATAATAACCAACTTAGAGAAAGTAGGACAGAGCAACTAGGATGTTTTGAAAACAACAAAGAAATAGAAGCTTCATTGCTAACTGCTTGGCAGTCTGAAACTCTGAGTATTTAAAAAGCATCAATTGTATTGTAAAATTTGAGCAAGGTCATAGGCTAACAATACCATCCTGAAAAACTCAGATCATAAAACTGATGAAATTGAAAATTAGTGGTATTTTACAGGGCAATAAAAGGAGGAAAGAATATCAGGTAATTATTTTTGTATTTCCCTATACCCAGTGCTTGTCAGTGAAAAGCTCTGGGGAAGAGACTTGGATTATTTCTGCATACTCAGAGCTGAGCACAAGATCTAATATAAAGTATGTTTGTTCTCAGATGCTGAAGTTCCAAAGAATCACCCAGGATACTTACTAAGAACACATAATCTTGAGTTTCACTGTATGGAATACACTAATACTAACTTGTACTACCAAAATATGTGTTGCTCATGAAGTTCAAATTTAAATCTGGCAACCCTAATATATAATTAAAATTAAGAATGGGTATCCCATATATCTATAAGACAGATTTCATATCTGTGAGATAATCATCTATCTGAGTAACAAAAGTCTGTGAATTAATTCAGTTTTCTGTGGCTCTAAACAGACTAAATTCTCTTACTTGCCAAAGTAGGTTTATTTATTTCCTTCTGTTTTGAGGCTAGAAATTAACACTGGCTTCTCAGCTTGGAGGTAACTATGATTAGTCATATAGTGGGACTCAGTAGGTGAGTGTGACTGAATAAACATTATTAAGAAACTTCTTAAATAGCCAGATGACATTATTACAGCTTCAGTTTTTTTAATTTTAGGCTTATGTCATGATAATTGAAAATCTAGCTGTTTCAGTATGGGTATGTTTGTGTTTCAATGAAAGTTGCCAACTATTAATTTCTTTAGATGGACATCAATGTTCTAACCACTCTTTAGTTCTTAAAAATTCTCATAATGAAATGGTCATAAAATTTTCTGCACACTGGCTGATTGTTTTTATTCCTCAGGTATGCTCACCTTTGTTTCATTTTATATTCAAGTTGATTGGTTTTTATTGATTCTGCTACACCATCAGGGACTCCAAATAAACCAGTCTTAAAAAATTGTGCTTATGTCTTGAGAGTCCCTTGGACAGCAAGGAGATCAAACCAGTCAATCCTAAAGGAAATTAACTCTGAATATTCTTTGGAAGAACTGATGCTGAAGCTGAAGCTCCAGTACTTTGGCCACTTGATGCAAAGAGCTGACTCATTGGAAAAGACCCTGATGCTGGGAAAGATTGAAGGCAACAGGAGAGTGGGGTGACAGAGGATGAGATGGTTCGTTGGCATCATTGACTCCATGGACATGAGTTTGAGCAAACTCCAGGAGACAGTGAAGGTTAGCGAAGTCTGGCTTGTTGCAGTCCATGGGGTCACAAAGAGTTACACATGACTTAGGGACTGAAAACAACAAAAATAGTGATGGATATTAACTAGACTTACTGTGGAGGTCATCTTATAATATATACAGATATCAAATCAATATACTGTATGCCTGAAATAATGTAACAAAATTCTTTGCTATAATGTTTTTGTAAACCTCTACAGTATCCCAGAATCTCAGAAAAGCTTATTTCATGTGGATTACTCATAGAGACTGAGAACTGATAATTGATAATATAGATAAGCGGGCTTCCCTGATGTCTCAGTGGTAAAGAATCTCCTGCCAATGCAGGAGATGTGGGTTCAATCCTTGGGTCCAGAGAATACCCTAGAGGAGGAAATGGCAACTTACTCCAGTATTCTTGCCTGGAAAATTCCACAGACAGAGGAGCCTGGCAGGCTAAGCCCACAAGGTCGCAAAAGAGTTGGACATGACTTAACGACTAAACAAAAGCCACAAATATAGAAAATCATGACTCTTTGGTTATATTGTGTATACTGCTGGTTTTCCATTGTATATGTGATCAGGGTTTAAGTCCATTTTTCTTATATATTAGAGAACAAGATGATCACAGCAAATGGGAAGTCTTGGAAACATTTAAAAATTTAATTTGTGGATTACATATGTTTCTGTCTGAGAGGAGAACAATGATTAGAAGTTAACTTAGAATATATAGACAAACCTACATCAGGATAGGCCAGGAGAATATGGTTCATTATAAAATGAGGGCAAACAAGTAAACTTCAGGGTCATAAAACAGACAAACAAACATGCTTTTGGAAAGAAGAACTTGGAAATGTTTTTATTGTATTAGCAAGTGCTTACTGTCATATGGCCTTCATAACCCGGTATCACAATTCCAGATATTACCTGTGTCAGCAAAATGCTGCCCTTCAGATAGATGGCAGTTTATTAGATTTTCAAAATTGCACTTTTCATAATAAAAATCACCTCAGGGCTCAAGTACAAAAGAAATGACATGCGTTTATATGAGTTTGATTCAGAGATTAGAAGATGTGAAATAGTAATGCTATTTACAACATTCAACACCTGCCAAATATAAATTTCCACAAAGTCAGCATAAGATTCCTTCTCTTTGTAAGAGGACTGAAATCATACAGGAAGCGCTCAATCTATGCAAATTAGGAAACATTTTGGTGTTTGGTCTTCAGGTTGGTTGAATACTAGGGATATGGCTAAGAGAGATGACAGGAGAAGCAGTATGTGACAAGAACAGATTTAGAACCAGAAGTTCTTTCTTCCAACCCTGTTTGTGTCTTATATGACGTTGGGTGAGTAATTTAACATTTTAAGACCATAATTTTCTCTTCAGTAAAATGGGGACAGCATCCAGGATGGATAGTGAATGTTCAAGGGGGTTGCAAATTATGTTACCATAATAACTTGAATTATTATTTTCTAATGATTCTAAGCTAGGAACTACCCAAATGTTTACTTCATAAGGAAGAGGCAGTCAAAGCACAGTGTGGGATGTGATAACAGGTTTGTAGCCAAAAAAAAAAAAAAAGGAGAATGTGTCAGATGTAACTGGGACCTCTGAAGAGTCTCCATTCATATATATTCTCAACTCATCCAAACTCTTTCAGTCACAAAAAGGTACCACTTTGTAGGCAATTACTTAGCTTAAACATTGTTCTACATGAAAAACTAAAAATGAAATAACAAGGAATCTAAGCTTTGGTCAAAGATCTCTACTTATTCCTTTTGTGTACTAAGGTTTGGCATTGAACAGAACTTCAAAGTTAGGGCATAGATGTTATTCCAGTTCTGTCAAAGATGGAGCTTTCTTACTGAAGCTCTGCTGGCAAGATATTTTTAAAATTGAAACACAGGTGATTACAGTACTGTGTCAGTTTTGGGTATACAGCAAAGTTCTTGAATTATATATATATATATATATATATATATATATACACACACATACACACATATATATATGTATATATATATTAGATTATTTTCCATTATAGGTTATTACAAGATATTGAATATTGTTCCCTGTGTTACACAGCAAATCCTTATTGTTTATCAATATTATGTATAGTAGTTTGTGTCTGTAAATCTCATACTCCTAATTTATCTCTGTCCCCCTTCTCTTTCCCTTCTGGTAAGCCTAAGTTTGTTTTCTGCATCTGTGAGTCTGTTTCTGTTTCATATAGAGGTTCACTTGTATTATTTTTTGGATTCCACATATAAGTGATTTAATATTTATTTTTCTCTTTCTTACTTACTTCACTTAGTATGATATTCCCTAGGACCATCAGTGTTGCTGCAAATGGTAACATTTCATTCTTTGTTATGGCTGAATAATATTCCATTGGCTTTCAGGTGACTCAGTGGTAAGTGATCTGCCTGTCAATGCAGAAGCCCTGTGGATTTGGTCCCTGGGTTGGGAAGATACCCTGGAGAAGGAAATGGCAACCCACTTCAGTATTCTTGCCTGAAGAATCCCATGGACAGAGGAACCTGGTAGGCTACAGTCCATAGGGTCACAAAGAATTGGACACGATTGAAGAGACTTGGCATGCACCAGTATTCTTGCCTGGGAAATCCCATGGACAGAGGCGTCAGGTGGGGCTACCGTCCATGGAATTGCAAAAGAATCAGACACAACTCAGTGACTGAACAACAAAAAACAACAAATATATACATATATTGATGGGCATTTGAGTTGAATATTGTAAATAGACTTACTATAAATGTTGGAGAGCATGTATCCTTTTGAATTAGAGTTTCCATCTTTTCTGGATATATGCCTAGGAGTAGGATTCCTAGATCATATGGTAATTCTATTTTTAGTTTTTAAGGGAACCTCCATACTGTTGTCCATTGTGGCTGCATCAATCTACATTCCCACCAACAGCATAGGAAGATTCCCTTTTGTTTACACCCTCTCCGACATTTATTATCTGTACTTTTTGATGGTGACCATTCTGACAGGTGCAAGGTGATACTTCATTGTAGTTTTGATTTGGATTTCTCTAATGAAGGAATGATGCTAAAGCTGAAACTCCAATACTTTGGCCACCTCATGCGAAGAGTTGACTCATTGGAAAAGATTCTGATGCTGGGAGGGATTGGGGGCAGGAGGAAAAGGGGACGACAGAGAATGAGATGGCTGGATGGCATCACTGACTCGATGGACATGAGTCTGAGTGAACTCCAGGAGTTGGTGATGGACAGGGAGGCCTGGCGTGCTGTGATTCATGGGGTTGTAAAGAGTCGGACACGACTGAACAACTGAACTGAACTGAATGATTGAAAATGTTGAGCATTTTTTCATGTTCCTGTTGACCATCTGTATGTTCTCTTTGGAGAAATGTCTACTTAGGTCATCTTGCTGGCAAGACATTTCTAATGCATAAGATGAAAGGATAGGATAAGTGACAGGGCTAGTTACCAGAAATGAGGCTTCACTGTATTACATCATGATCCTCTCATTGTTTCTGTCTCCATACTAATCTCTTTCTCTGTCTTTCTCTCTTGCTCTCTCACTATCTCTTATATCTAAAGGTTAAGTGAAAGAATTTAGTCTAAATAAGGTAAAAGGATACTAAAAAATATTGCATATAAAACAAAGGTCTAAAAGGATGCATTTCAGATTTCTCTCAGAACCTCCGAGAAAATCAGAGTCACACTGTAAAAACAAACTCCCTTTGGAGGGAAACCTATTCATTTAGTGGCATCAAATCACACATTAATGAAAATAGAACAAGGTAAGTTTTGTGTTTTGACTATTGTAGTCGTTATTAATAAATTTTAGAGTGACTTTATTAGTCATTTTCATGATTTAGTGTATCCATAACTAGTCTATAAATAGCATTCTAGAAAACTTTCACATTGTTTTCTCTGTAAACCTGCTTCTTTTGCTTTTGATTCTGCTCTCTTCACTCGGTCAGAATCTATTTCTTGAACAACTTATCTAATTATTTGTTTCCTTTTATTTGAATGTTTCTATTAGCTCTGGAAGGCCTTCAGGAAATATATTAAAGCCTCTGGTTTGGCACTCAATACACCTCCTCCTGTGGCCTGAAATGACTTCACTGACCTTATTTTCACACATGCCTCTCAACACCGTAGACCCACTCATGTGACTCTATTCTGGTATATTTATGCCTCATTCTTCAATAAATATTCTATATCCTTTCATGAGACTAAGTGTCTACAAATGCTGTCCCTTTGCCCAGAATATCATTCCTCCTTTTGTACCTGACAAATTCTGCTCAGGCTTCAGTATTAAGTGTAACTTTATTTGTGAACTCTCAATTGAGTCCTGTGGGCAAGGAGTCTTTGCTTCCCCTGAGTTTTAGGAGATAGTCTTGTCTCCGTATTATAACATATGCTAGATTGCATTGCAATGGATCTGTTTCCATATCTGACTTCTCTATAAACTATAACTCCATTTGGTACCAGGACTATCTAACTCATTGTTAATTCTACAGCACATGATATGGTGTTTGTGACCAGCAGAAAATCAATAGATGTTTGTCAAACAAATTAATGCTCCAACAGCTCTATTCTTTAAATTACAAACATTTCTGATTGATTCTTTTAAAAAAGTGTTTACTTTTTTAATAAGTATTTTGAGTCTTGATTTTCTGTTCTAGGTGGAATATAGTAGGTTATAGTAAGCCAATACTCCCACTGTAGCAATGTGAAGGAGATGGATAAGTTGCAAAAACTGTAATGTTGAAAGCTTTCAGAAACATAGGGAATCAACAAGGACTAGGTGAAATAAAATTATAGAGAGGGAAACTGCATACAAATGAGCTTTTGTTGTTGTTGTTCAGTCGCTGTCATGTCCAACTCTTTGCAACCCCACGAACTGCAGCATGCCAAGCTTCCCTGTCCTTCACTATCTCCTGGAGTTTGCTAAAACTCATGTCCACTGAGTCGGTGAAGCCATCCAACCATCTCATCTTCTGTCAGCCCCACTTTCTTCTCTTGGCTTCAATCTTTCCCAGCATCAGAGTCTTTTCCAGTGAGTCAGCTCTTTGCATCAGGTGGCCAAAGTATTGGAGCTTTGGATCACTGGATATTTTTTATTGCAGAGGAATTGCCAGTTCTGTTTTGAGCTGAGGGTGAGGGTGGGCCCCTGTGCAGAGCCTCTACTGCAGAGAAGTAGGAAGGCCATTTGTATTGTGTGTATCTGGAATTAGAAACTGGAATCTTGAGGAACCACAAACTTTTGCAATCATCAGTGACAGAATTTAAGTTCACATGAAATATTTACCAATCAACCACCTAGTGGGCCATAAAGAATCTCCAGAAATTTTAAAGATTGGAATAGCTTAGATCACAATACAATTAATGTAGAAGTCAATAATATGATAACAAGAAAAGCCTCACTGTCTGGAAATTAAATAAAGCATCTCATATATTAATAATTAAGAAGTCAATGAGAATTAGTTTGAACTGAATCATAATGAAGATTCAACATATTTAAGCATACACTTTGCAATTAAAGCATAGTAAAATCAGTATTTATAAGGATATGTATACTTGTAAACATACATATTTAAAAGATTAAAAATTAATAAAAATTTAATCTCAAGAAGCTGGAAAAATAACAACATATCAGTCCTCTGCAAAAGAGAAGAAAAATAAAGAGCAGAAACATGGAATATAATAAAAAAATCAACTAAACCAATATTTTTTTAAAACTATTAATAAAACTACCAAAGCTCTAGGAGACTGTTTAACAAAAATAAGTGAAAGTCACTCAGTCATGTCCAACTCTTTGTGACCCCATGGACTCTGTAGTCCATGGAATTCCTTAGGTCAGAATACTGGAGTGGGTAGCTTTTCCCTTCTCCAGGGGATCTTCCCAACCCAAGGATTGAACCCAGGCCTCCCACACTGCAGGTGGATTCTTCATCAGCTGAGCCAACAGGGAAGCCCAAGAATACTGGAGTGGGTAGCCTATCCCTTCTCCAGTCAATCTGCCTGACCCAGGAATCAAACCCGTGTCTCCTGCATTGCAGGCGGATTTTTACCAGCTAAGCTACCATGGATTTTGTTTACAAAAATAAAAGAAAACATAAATTATCATTACTAGAACTTTGAAATCCATTGCCAAAACCTTCCCACAAAGAAAGTACTTAAAATGTTTCCAATATTTAAAGAAGAAATTAGCGCCCAGTCACCCAGTTTATGCAGTCTCTCCCAGATTATAAAACTGGAGGAAACTTTTTAAAGTGATATCAGCATAATCCAAAACCTGACAAAGACGTTATGAAAAAGGAAAGTTAGAGAACAATCTCCTTTACATAAACAGATGTAAAATTCATTAACAAAACATTTAAATTAAATCAAGTGATGTGCAAAAGGGAAAGTACAATACAACAGAGTGGAGTTTACTACACCTATGAAAGGCTGACTTCACATTTCAAACTGAATGTAATTCACATTATCAAAAGAGAAAAGGAGAGAAAAATATATGACTATCTCAATAGATGCATAGTTGGCTTTTGATTCAATATCTGTTTTTAGTAAAACTTTTAGTTAATGAGTTGTAGAAGGGAACTTCCTTAATCTGATAAAGAATATTAACAAAACACCTATAGCAAATGTAATACTCAATGGTAAAATCTTGAAAAAGTTCCTCTTAAAGTCTGAGTGAAAAAGTAAACCTATTTTTATTTAGCACTGTGTGTGGGTGTGTGACCACCCATACTCAGTCATGTCCAACTCTTTGTGACCCCATTGACTGTTGCCCACCAGGGTCCTCTGTCCATTGAATTTTCCAGGCAAGAATACTGGAGTGAGTTGCCATTTCCAGCTCCAGCGAATCTAACCCCTGTCTCTTGCATCTCGTGCATTGCCAGGCAAAGTCTTTACCACTAGCGCCTCCTGGGAAGCCCATTTAGCATTGTACTGGGGGTTTTATTCAATGCAATAAAATAAGAAAACACACATCAACTCCCTAGCAGTCTTCTCTGTTCTCTCTGAACTCTGTGACCTGCCCATCCACATCTAGTACTACAGTTTTCCAATTTCAGGAAACATTCCCTAATAGCTCAGTTGGTCAAGAATCCACCTGCAATGGAGGAGACCCCGGTTTGATTCCTGGGTTGGGAAGATCCCCTGGAAAAGGGATAGGCTACCCACTCCAGTATTCTTGTGCTTCCCTTGTGGCTCAGCTGGTAAAGAATCTGCCTGCAATGCAGGAGAGCTGGGTTCGATCCCTGGGTTGGGAAAATCCCCTGGGGAAGGGAAAGGCTACCCACTCCAGTATTCTGGCCTGGAGAATTCCATGGACTGTAAAGTCCATGGGGCACATAAAGTCGGACACAATTGAGCGACTTGCACTTGCACCTTCACTTTTCTTATACCACTTCACAACTTTACAATTGGTCCCCTCCAATGCTCACAAGCAGCTTTAGATCACTTTCAAAGTGAAGCGTCGTTATAGTTATTATGCTCCTTGTGAATTTCGGATCCACTGAACATACATAAAACTGTTACCACTTTTACCAGACTCCTATTTTTTTGTATATGTGTCACTGGTGAAGTTTGTTAGCATTGTGCCCCTAACCCATTGTCCCATAAGCCCTGTTTTTTTTTTTTTTTTTGGTTTTTTTTTTTTTTTTAGGTTTTTGTTTTTTATTGTGAGATTTTTGCCCAGCAGAGTGATTCTCAGGGATCTATGTCTATATCCATATATAATAGTAAAACTGACTGTCCACAAAATTCACTGAAAGTCAATCAGCGTTTTTGTGCATAAAATTCATCTCAACGTGGCCAAAACAAAATATGACTTTGGACTCATATTTGAAATAAAATAAGTTATGAAGTATATGACTCTGTCCCCATATTCACATATGTTTAGGAATTCCTTTCCTCTCAGGATACACTTTCGCCATTGTGTAGCATTGCTCTTTGCAGAAAACATAAAGATTTTAAAAATTATGAACTTTCTACATATTTATGCAGTAGACAATGAATTGTGTTACAGACATGGAGTTTAAACTAGTCAATTCACGCCACTTCTAGCAAGAGCTTCCTTCCTGCCTTTGGTGATGGCACATGTCACAGTCTGCCCTGGAGTGTATTAACATGGATGTTGGTCACATGGGATTCAGAACTGCCTAGAATGCAGGAATACAAATAAAGAATATACTCTCACTGGAACAAAATGGTAGTTTTAAGGCAGTGGTGCAAAATTTAATTGCTTTGGGATGGGTAGATATGTTTTTAATGAGGTATTTGAGAAATGCTCTCGTTCATAAAGAGTACGTTCTCTGTGATATGAACTGTTTAATGTCATCTGATGGGAATATGATGAGAAAGATCATTTTTAGGACAAGTTTTATATAACGTTGATTGCCACAAAAGGGCTGTCTTGTAAAAAACATAAAGACTGCATCCCAAATTCCTTATTGTAACATGAGCAACAATAATAACAAGACACAAAGTTCAAAAAGAGCTTGGGGAGTTCTAGTGTCTGACAGTTTATGCATCTAATTACTGAGTTGTCACCAGAAGTCTTATTATGTCGGAGGGAGGGAGGGAGGGAGCGGGTGGGAGGTGATGTGATGACAGAGCTTAAAACAAAGGATAACATTGTCTCTGCGTATCTGGATCACTGTTCTTTGGGTCACAAGAGAATCCGCAATGTGAATGAACTCTTTGCCCTGTTGGTGCATGAAGCGAAGTGTTGCCATGAAATTAGGCATTGTCACCTGATGCTTGGTATGGATCCAGCCATGATGTTTATCTCCTTTGATTCAGATTTTGGTGTTCCTAGAAAATATTTTAAATTGCAAACCATTTGATTCAACTTGAAATCTCTACCCGCTGTTTTGGGACATAGAGAGGAATGGTAGGACTAAGTCATGCTTCCTGTCTCATCTCTTTCAGTCTTGGCCAATAGAAGAGGATCAGAGCCATACAGCTCTGCGGGGACACAGCCAGCCTCCCTCTCCTGCAGGGGAGGCAGATCCCAGGAGTCCCCAGGATCCCACAGAGGCTGGCAGACTCACCTTTGCCAGCTGTTGGCAGGCTGGCTTTTATTCCCAAGAAAAAGAGAGTCAATTAAAAAGATCCCCCACCCCCCACAAAAAAAAAAAAAAAAAAAAAAATTAGTTCTGTATGAAAGGGATCCAGGAATGCCAAAAGACTGCTTTGTTAAACTGTTTTGGTGGGTGAGAAAGTGGGTTCTGTTAGACCCTCTCCCTGCTGCACTCTGCAGTTTTGAATTGCCTGCTGATGAGTGCTAGGAGACAGACTAGCCTGATTTTCCTCTGTGCCCCTGGCAAGTCTGCGTACTTCTAAAGGTCAGAAGTGAGATTAATAAAGGGAGACATAAGCAGAGTTTCCAAATTACCTCTTTACCCATATATCATTCATGCATTATTCATCAACTCATCTACTATGTGCTGAGAACTGGGATGAGCACGGAACAGGGACAAGTATGATGTGGACTGTGTTCTAAACATCCTCTAGTGGAGGATGACGGACAGGAAAGCAAATAAGGGCCACCACATACTGTAGACACTCTAAGGAAGTGATAGAGGAAGAGTAGTCACGTCTGCCTAGAATGCAGGTCTTTAAACAAGTTTTATCCTCTGGACCCATTTGGCAGTTGGCAAGATTTAGGTCCTGATGTTCCAGTGTCAAACAAATGCTCAACAAAATATTTATTAAACGTATAATTAAATGTGACAGTGTTTGGCTCATAAGTTAAATTACAGAATCATAACTACTGCCCTAATTCATAAGTATATGAAAAAGGAATTAGAGCATATTGTTGTAAGTTACTCTGAAAATGCCATGGTGCAGGTGAAAGAACCTGGAACACCTGTTATTGCTTAGCTTTGCAAACACCGAGCTGTGTGATCTTGGCCAAATCACTTGGTTTTGGCCTCAGTTTCCTTAAATGTAAAACGAGAAAGTCTCCTATTCTAGACAGTAATGATTACAGAAAAATTCGAGGACTAAAAATAGAAAAAAAAAATGTAAATTCTTAATGATGTTTTTCCAAGTATAAACAAACTTTAGAGAGCAACTGGATGATTTTGGACTTCCCTTGAAATTCAAGCCAAATTGGGAGCCAGATGGTTGTTACCCACAAACCCCCCACCCGAGCTGATTCGCAGGAAGCCCATCTGCTTGAATTCCCCCCGTTTCCACATGGAAGTGAGGATCTCCAGATAGTCATATTCCGGTGAGTCATTTCACCGTCTCTCTTTTCTCATGCATGCCAAAGAAAATTTCTCCAGAGGAATATAAGAAATCTAAATTCCGAGTGGTGTCCCTGGAGTATGCAATAAAAATAGTTCTTATCATGAATATCTGTAGAAAACTCAGAAGAGTACAAGGTACTATTGTGCATTTTATAAATGAAATTCTATTCCCTGTGACAGCTACTCAGGACTTCTAACCTTGATTGTTCATATCAGCTTCCTGTTTATGGTTTCCTGTCCCTTCCAATCCATTTATAGAGAGCTACTGGATTAATCTTTTAAAGCAGCTCTGTTCAATAGAACATTCTGTGATGATAGAAATGTCCTATATTGCTCCTGTCCTGTATACAGAAGCTACTAGCTGTTGGGCATTATTGAGCATCTGAAATATGGCAAATGCAACTGAGGAGCTGAATTTTTTATTTTATTTAATCTTGACTAATTTAAATTTAAACTTAGGCAACTACATGTGCTGGTGGCATCTGCACTGAACATTTCCATTTTCAAGCATAGCCCTGACCATGTTCCTCCTTGACTCAAAACATTATGGAGCTTTGCTCTGCCTAAAATGTGGTGGTGTGTCGGTGGTTCAGTTGCTAAGTCATGTCCAACTCTTTGTGACCCCAAGGACTGTAGCCCATCAGGCTTCTCTGGCCATGGGATTCCCCATGCAAGAACTGAAGTGGGTTGCCATTTCTTTCTTCAGGGGAAATTTCTGACCCAGGGATCAAATTTGTCTCTTGCATTGAAGGCAGATTCTTTACTGCTGAGCCACCAGGTCTAAAACATAATATTAAAGTGTCATAGCATTCAAAAATTCTATAAACTGTTTTCAAACATTGCTTTTTGTGCAATAAATATTTTATTCAAACTGAAATGTTTGCTATTTTCAAATCTATCTTCTGTTTTCCAGGAGCCATACTTTCCTTATGTTTTTTTAAAAAACAATTTTGTTCATTTATTTAATTATATCTGATGTTGAAATAGCTCAATTTCCTCATCCTTTATAAGATCATATTTCATTCATATCCATTGATATCTCGCATGCTCATGAAATCCCAGTACATTTTACTGCATATCTTAACTATTTATTAATATGTATATACATTAAATCTGCTACTTGATTGTATTATAATCATCCTGAGACTGTTGTCTATGTCTGATTAGAGTGAAGTAAGCCAGAAAGAAAAACACCGATACAGTATACTAACGCATATATATGGAATTTAGAAAGATGATAACAATAACCCTGTGTACGAGACAGCAAAAGAGACACTGATGTATAGAACAGTCTTATGGACTCAGTGAGAGAGGGAGAAGGTGGGAAGATTTGGGAGAATGGCATTGAAACATGTAAAATATCAAGTATGAAACGAGTTGCCAGTCCAGGTTCGATGCACGATACTGGATGCTTGGGGCTGGTGCACTGGGACGACCCAGAGGGATGGAATGGGGAGGGAGGAGGGAGGAGGGTTCAGGATGGGGAACACAGGTATACCTGTGGCGGATTCATTTTGATATTTGGCAAAACTAATACAATTATGTAAAGTTTAAAAATAAAATTAAAAAAAATAATAATTTTATATTCTTCCTGGCTCTTTTCACAAAGAAGACATATAAATTAATCATTAACAAAAGTCATTAGCATTGGATTTAAATCCCAGTTATTTGAACTACTGGGCTTTCTTGGTGGTTCAGCAGTAAAGAATCTGCCTGCAATGCAGGAGCTTTAGGAGACATGGGATTGATCCCTGGGTCAGGAAAATCCCCTGGAGAAAGGAACGGCAACCCACTCCAGTATTCTTGCCTAGAGATTCCCATGGACAGAGGAGCCTGGCGGGCTACAGTCTGTAGGGTCACAAAGAGTCGGACACGACTGAAACGCCTTGGTATGTCCTTGAACTACTGCCTGTGTAACTGATGAGCACCATGCCAAGGTACATAACAAGGACAATAGCAAATGCTAGCTAATTCATAAATGCTAAAGACGTAAGTTCAGAATTTTCACAGGCAGATCGTCATAGTTACTGTTGATCCACAAACAAAAGGCCATCTTCTGTTATTGAAAGAAGCCCTTGATTAGCAGATACCTTATTCTTCAAGACCAGGGGTGATAGAAAGAAGCTTGTTCTCTCTCACAGCAGAGGGAACAATTGTTGATCTACATTCACCTCTCTCTCCATCACTAAGAGCAGAGTTTGGGGCAAATTATCAAGTTAGAAGACTTAAAACGTAGCCCCAGGGCAGGACCAACGGCAGGTCATCCTGGAAGCTATTCTCTGGTAAAAGCAGCCCCACATGGAGGGAAGCATGTGGTGTCTGCCCTCCTGCCCTCCGCTGTGTTCCCATGCCAGGACCCACCCTTGGCAGCACCAGGGTTGAATGACTTATTTTTTTTGGCCCTGGGCTTCAAAGGAATTATAAAGATATGTGGGTGAAAAGGGAAGAGAACAGATTTCAAGGAAATCTGTCCTTCTCAACATGTGAGAGAATTCTTTGTTCTCTGCTTTTGGCCCCTAATCTTTGGGTTATTTAGGCTGACTTTTCCACAACAGTTGAAATCAAATGCTTTCAAAGCTCTACAGTAAATAATTTTAAAGATTTTCCTCAAAGACACAAAATTCCACTAAAATACCAATATGTTTAAATGACCAAATTCTTGATTCAAAAATATTTCTAAGGAATAGAATTGTTTTTATCTGCAAAATCACTGGAACTAACTCCTAACCTACTCTTAGCAAGTGCCAGTGACTGACATGCTTAGAAGAAGATGTAAATCATCTGGGTTCTAATCCTAGTTTGCTGTTCACTCACAAGGTAGTTAATTTTCTTATTCATGAATGTCAGCCAGCTTCTCTGGGTTCGAACATGAACTGGAACACATAAACTTTACAGTCTCCCACAAGTTACTTAAGTTTCTTCATTTACAAAATAAAATATAAAATAATGATAACTCCTACTTCTCAAGAATATGGTTAAATATGAATTCAATTTACATTAAGCAAATAAAGCACTTTGCATAGTTCCTGGCACATAAAAGACACCCAGTACATTTAACTATCTTCCCTATATGGTTTGTACTAAGATAAATACTATAAATTATTAAAGAACAGTTCCATCTTTGACAGAGCTATTTATAATGGCTCCATATAACCCTGAGTATCCTATTTTTTGGGCTTCCCAGGTGGCGCTAATGGTTAAGAACCCACCTGCCAATGCAGGAGACATAAGAGAGGTGAGTTTGATCCCTTGGTTGGGAAGATCCCCTGGAGAAAGGCATGGAAACCCATTCCAGTATTCTTGCCTGAAGAATCGCATGGACAGAGGAGCCTGGTGGGCTACAGTCCAGAGGTTTGCACAGAGTTGGACATGACTGAAGTGATTTAGCATGCATGCATCTTATTTTTTAAATCTTTTATTTGGAAATAATTTCTAGCATTATCCTGATTCAGAAATTTGTAAATATTTTGTTCTATTTGCTTCATCATAAGTACTCTCTTCATATATCATACATCTATCATTATAGCCTAGGCTGGGCTTTTGAAACCACACATTCAGCTCTCTGCAACAACAGAGAAAGTTTTTTCTTTTCTTGTTTTTCATTATCACTGAAGGCATGTGGATTTCTTTCATAGAAACTAGACTTAAAAACTTTTGGGGAACTCCATACTCTGGATATGCCACTCTTTGACCTGTGTATCCACACATTACCTCCATATAAAGCCCCTCAGAGCAACCCCTGGAGTAATTTCTCCTCTAGAAAGTGAAGGGAGGCTTGAGAGCAGCAGTTCTCAAACACTTTAGTTTCAGGCCTCTTTCCCCCCTTATACATTACTGAGTATCTCAAGGAGATTTATTTAGGTTTGTTACAGCTATCCCTAGTTACCACATTGGAAATTAAATGGAGGAAAATTTAAATATTTATTAATCATTAAAAATAGCAATTTTAATCCATTGTATTAACATATGGACCTTAAAGAAGACTGAGCGCTGAAGAATAGATGCTTTCAAACTGTGGTGCTGGAGAAGACTCTTGAGAGTCCCTTGGACAGCGGAGATCAAATCAGTCAATCCTAAAAGGAATCAACCCTGAATATTCATTGGAAGGACTGATCCTGACGCTGAAGCTCCAATACTTTGGCCACCTGATGTGAAGAACTGACTCACTGGAAAAGATCCTGATGCTGGGAAAGATTGAAGGTGGGAGGAGAAGGGGACAACAAAGGATGAGATGGTTGGATGGCATCACCAACTCGATGGACATGAGTTTGAACAAACTCTGGGAAATAGTGAAGAACAGGGAAGGCTGGCATGCTGCAGTCCATGGGTGGCAAAGAGTCAGATATGACTGAGCGACTGAACAACAACAATTAACATATTAACATAAATAACTTCCTTTAGTGGGAAAAAAAAACTATTTACCAATAATAACCATGTTAATGAGAATTGGGTTCAATGTTAATCTTCTTCAGTTCAGTTCAGTTCAGTCGCTCAGTCGTGTCCGACCCTCTGCAACCCCATGACCGAGCAAGCACAGCACAACACGTGGCTTTGTATCATCATTCATTGGCCATTTGAAAAATCTTGGCTCACTGAGTTTCACAGATCTTCTGCACATTCCATAAATATCAAAAAACACATTCGTTACTATCCCCACTAATCTCCATAGAAAATCCACCACTGGGAAGCTGTGAAGCATATCAGACCAGATCAGATCAGATCAGTCACTCAGTCGTGTTCGACTCCTTGTGACCCCATGAATCGCAGCATGCCAGGCCTCCCTGTCCATCACCAACTCCCAGAGTTCACTCAGACTCACGTCCATCGAGTCAGTGATGCCATCCAGCCCTCTCATCCTCTGTCGTCCCCTTCTCCTCCTGCCCCTAGTCCCTCCCAGCATCAGAGTCTTTTCCGATGAGTCAACTCTTCGCATCAGGTGGCCAAAGTACTGGAGTTTCAGCTTTAGCATCATTCCTTCCAAAGAAATCCCAGGGCTGATCTCCTTCAGAATGGACTGGTTGGATCTCCTTGCAGTCCAAGGGACTCTCAAGAGTCTTCTCCAACACCACAGTTCAAAAGCATCAATTCTTCGGCGCTCAGCCTTCTTCACAGTCCAACTCTCACATCCATACATGACCACAGGAAAAACCATAGCCTTGACTAGACAAACCTTTGTTGGCAAAGTAATCTCTCTGCTTTTCAATATGCTTTCTAGGCTGGTCATAACTTTCCTTCCAAGGAGTAAGAATCTTTTAATTTCATGGCTGCAGTCACCATCTGTAGTGATTTTGGAGCCCAGAAAAATAAAGTTGGACACTGTTTCCACTGTTTCCCCATCTATTTCCCATGAAGTGCTGGGACCGGCTGCCATGATCTTCGTTTTCTGAATGCTGAGCTGGTAAAAGTTTAAAAAACTTTAATTTTTGCCTAAAAGTTTGAATTATATCACTAGCAATACTGTCAGTTATTTTCTTTGGAGTGACAGGCTGACTTCATTTGTTTTTGAGAAAACATCTGCCAAATACCTGCTGTTTTCCTAAAAGCAGTTTATTAAGATAATTCATATACTATAGAATTCACCAATTTAAATTTTAAAATTCAGTGATTAGCATATATTTACAGAAGTAAGCGACTACCTGTACCATAAAATTTAGCACATTTGTGTGTGTTAGCTGCTCAGTTGTGTCCAACTCTTTGCGACCCTGTGGACTGTAGCCTGTCGTGCTCCTCTGGGCTATTATGCTTCCACTTTAGGCTATTGTGGATAGTGCTACTTTGAACATTTGTGTGTATATTTTTGTTTGGAGATATATATATATATATATATATATTCAGTTTTCTTGGGTACATAATTAGTAATGGAATGCTGGATCATGTAGTAATTCTATATTTAAAATTTTTAGGAACTGCCTGTTTTCTATGTCTGTGCCATTTTATATTCCATTCACGAAAGCAATAAATAAGGGTTCAATTTCTCTATTTCCTTGCCAGTACTTGTTATTGCTTGTCTTCTTTAATTATAGCCATTTTGGTGCATATGAAGTGGCATGCCACTATGGTTTGGTCTGCATTTTCCTAATGGCTAATGCAGTTCAACCGGAGAAGGCGATGGCACCCCACTCCAGTACTCTTGCCTGGAAAATCCCATGGATGGAGGAGCCTGGTAGGCTGCAGTCCATGGGGTGGCTAAGAGTCGGACACAACTGAGCGACTTCACTTTCACTTTTCACTTTCATGCATTGGAGAAGGAAATGGCAACCCACTCCAGTATTCTTGCCTGGAGAATCCCAGGGATGGGGGAGCCTGATGGGCTGCTGTCTATGGGGTCGCAGAGAGTCAGACACGACTGAAGCGACTTAGCAGCAGCAGCAGCAGCAATGCAGTTCAACATCTTTTTGTGCAGTATTGGTCACTTACATACATATACTTTTGAGATATGTCTAATCAGAACCTTTGCCCATTTAGAAATGGGATATTGATTTTTAGTTCTGTCCTGGATATTAGATTCTGACCAGACGTATGATTTGCATATATTTCTTCCATTCTGTGAATTATCCTTTCACTTTCTTGATGGTGTCTTTTGAAGCACAACAGTTTTGACTTTTAAGGAAGGTTATCACTTTATTCCTTCTTTCATATCTTTTTTTCCTTTTGTGTTCTTCATGTCAGATCTAAGAAACCTTTCCCAACCTATTGGTCGCAAAGATCTACTGTTATGTTTTATTGTATGGATATTTCAGTTTCAGTTTTTAGATTTAAGATATGAACCATTTCAGGTTAATTTTTTTTGTACGTCGTGAGGCAGGGTTCCAAATACATGCTTTTATATATGGATACTCACTTCTCCTAGCACCATTTCTTGAAAAGATTCTTTTATCTCCATCGTATCTCTAGCTTCTCAGTTCTATTTCTTTGACCGATATGACTACCCTTATGACTACCACACTGGCTTGACTACTGTAACTTTGTGCTGAGTTTAAAATCAAGTAGGATGAGGCCTCCAACTTTGTACTTTTTCAAAATTGTTTCGGCTCTTCAGACATCCACTTCTGAATACCCATATTTTTTTGTTGGTTCGTTTAAGTAAAATTTACATACTATGGTAATAGTGGCTAGTTCCACTCTCAAGCTCACAAGTGCTTTTGCTCAAGACAACCACTGGCCTTTACATGTGTAACAGAAGTGCTCTATGCTTCTCTTTTCACATAGGATATTAAAGGATATGTACTCAAGGGCCAAGATTTAATATAATTAACACATTTTTCTACTTTATCAAAACTTCTTTAGAGAAATTAACTTTTTAAAAATTTATTTATTTTACAAATGTGTGTGAGAACACAACGACCATGAGTGCCACTGCCTTGATTCCTGCTAAGTCCACAGCAGTTTTGCCCATCGCTGAATTTGCATTATCACTACAAATATCAACACAGTAAAAAAGTAAACATTTTTCTGCATGTATTTAGTAAAATCAAGTCTGGTAAAAAGAAATTTGTTAGGAATAAAAATGCCATTTTAAGATGCCATTTTAGGGACTTCCTGGTGGTCCAATGGTTAAGACTTTGCCTTCCAGTGGGCGCCAGTTTGATACTCATGGGGGAACTAAGTTCCCGCACGCTGCTGGGTGTGGAACAACAAATGCCTCTAGAAAGCTTGAATATCTCTATGCAAGAAAAAAAGAAAAACAGCAACAACAACAACTGATCATACCCTGCATTATATACAGAGATTAGCTCAAAATGGATCATAGATCTAAAATGTAAAACCTGAAAAAAGAATACAAAAATTAAATGCCATTTTATTGCCCACATAACTTCAGAAAACCTGTCAACAAGGATTTAATTTGTATTTTATCACACATATCATTTAAACCATATACAATAAAAATAATTGTCCAACAGCTTTATAGTACAGGTCAAAACTGCTCTTTGACATAATTTTATGTTTTATGCTAATTCTTATTTACACATTAAAACAAAACATGACAAAATAAAAAAAATTATCCAAGTAATCTTGTCATAGTTATGAATATTTACTCCAATAGAAAAGATAGTTATTATTGGTGCTATCATTATTTAGATAAGGATAATTTTTAGGTCTTTTAAAATATCCCCTTGATCCAGAATAGTCTATGATTGTGTAGTAAGGTATTTTCTGTATACAATGCAAGTTGTGGCTATGGCATTTGAGATAGCATAAAATATTTTAGACAAAGCATTCTTTCAGTGAAATTTACATTTTTTCTACTAGTAATTACCAAATGCCAGAATTAATTTTTCTCAGATAATTATTCCTTTAGCATAGCTGACTATCCCAGGCATTTAACTCATTCATTAAAATGCAATAATGATTTCACCAATGGTTTTCACTACCAGTAATGACATGCATTATTATACGTCACTAATTTCCATGAACAACAATAAGATACTATTTTATTGGTATTTACATTTACAGGACTATACTTTGCTAGTATTCCAATGTTTACATTTACTCATTAAAATAACAGTTACTTTTCGATAAAAGTTGATTTGCGATTTGAGCCACTAAAACAATAAAATTGAAGCTTTTCTCAGTTTTGCCTTGAAGAGTCATCTTCAGTTTTATAAAATGTCATCTTATAAAACACTATGTTTATAAAACATTAAAAAATGTTCAATTAAAATCAGACTTTATATCCGGGAGGCAATATATCAAAATGTCCACATGTGTTCATTGATTAAAACACTTATTCAGTTGGAAAATCACTAATTGATATGCAAATATTTAGTCCATTAAGGTGAGCTTTACTCAGAATATATGATTTGTCTTTAAGATTACAGCTCCTCATTGCAGACATGCTATTTTCACCCTATTTGTATGAAGCAGTGGTGACATGCAGAGACTGATTAGCTTAAACCACAGATGTGTTTGCCTTAGGGAAGTAGCAGTAGCCTAGTTTTCCCCATAAAGGCGATAGTCAGAATTCAAATTATTTCCAATCCAGAGCCACAACTGCCCCAATTCTAGTAGTTCAGTGATTAAATTGGAATATAGTAAAGAGGAAAGGAAGACTGAACCTGTAAACATGTAATGTCTGTATGTTAAGGTTAAAAATAAGAATTCTGTATATTACTAGGGATTGGCTCTCACTATGCTAACATCAATAGGCAATTCATTTGTGCAGCACTTGAAAAATTCATTTGCATCAGTCATCAACACATGGATGCATAATGAGGGCGGGTATTTTTCAGGAAGAGAACACACATTTAATTTGACATTTTCATGTTGAACTTGAGGCAGCCAGCTTCCCTGGTTTTATTCCATCTTTTCATCCCACCAAACTTTCCCTCCTACTCATCAAATAATCACAGCATTCTTCACCCTAAAACACAGGCAGATGGGTTCTTGTGTCATTGTTTGTAATCCGATTGAAAGATCTGTTTTTGCTTCTGGTCCCTGTTCCACAGTTCTCTAAAATCAACATTCAGTTCCTTACATTCACAGTCTTTCTTTTTGCTTAGCAAAGAAATAAAACTTATCAATAGCACTCGTTTGCAAGTTTCTCATATACTCTATAATTATGCATAATCTATTGGTGAGAGTAATTCACATGAAGTGTTGGAATCTTTTTGTTAATTTAATAACAGTAGTACACTTATAAAATGGAAAGTACCACATAAATGCTGTGTAATAACAACTTGATGGAAGTCATCTACCCTTTCCCATAAATGTAAATACTTCATTATTTAAGCATGCATTAAAGAACCATTTTCCTGGGTTCTGTTTATTCATTACCATTTATTCTGAATTTCCTCATAATTGGATTATTTCTCATTTTCTTTTAATAATTGCTTGAAGCATATAAAAAGCACTAAGTGTTAAGAGGTCTTTCCTTAACAGTGACTGCTAGAATTTCTTGGAAATGATTGTCCTAGGTTTCCAGGTTACATTTTTCTTTCCCCATTAGGATGTCTGAAATTCTTTGTTGAACAAGGGAAGGATATATAATATATGTTTTTAAGCTGCCAATCAATACTTGTGTACCCACATTCGTGAATTTTTTTTAACCTATAAAGAACTACATAAACCTAATGTGTGAAAAATAAAAAGTGCAAGCCCCACTGGGGGCATATGAAATAATGGAAAACATAGTAAGAATCAATAAATACTGAGCCCTGGAACAACATTTAGCAATGTGGCATTTTCCATTCTTCAGATTCATTTAAAAAAAAAAAAAAAGCTTACCTTTTATCCTGGAGAAAGTGAGACTACTTCCAGAGCTCATGGCAGTTGATTTTGTTGTTGTTCAGTCACTTAGTCTTGTTTGACTCTTTGCCACCCCATGGAATGTAGCACACCAGGCTCCCTTGTCCTTCATTATCTCCTGGAGTTTGCTCAAATCCATGTCCATTGAGTTGACAATGCTATCTAACCATCTCATCCCCTTTGGCCTCTTTCTCCTGTTGCCTTAAATCTTTCCCAGTTACGGTCTTTTCCAATGAGTTGGCTCTTCAAATCAGGTGGCCGGAGTATTGGAGCTTCAGTTTCAGCATCAGTCTTTCCAATGAATATTCAGGGTGGATTTCCTTTAGGATTGACTGGTTGGATCTCCTTGATGCTCAAGGACTCTCAAGAGTCTTCTCCAGCACCACAATTCAAAAGCATCAATTCTTCAGCACTTAGCCTTCTTTATGGTCCAGCTCTCACATCCATACATGACTACTGGAAAAACTGTAGCTTTGACTATATGGACGTTTATTGGCAGGTATAGTGATGTCTCTGCTTTTTAATACACTGTCTAGGTTTGTCATAGATATCCTTTCAAGGAGCAAGGGTCTTTCAATTTCATGGTTGCAGTACCATACACAGTGATTTTGGAGCCCAAGAAAATAAAGTCTGTCAGTGCTTCCACTTTTTTCCCTTCTATTTGCCATGAAGTGATGGGATCAGATGCCATGATCTCAGTTTTTTGAATATTGAGTTTCAAGCCAGCTTTTTCATTCTCATCTTTCACCCTCATCAAGAGATTCTTTACTTCCTCTTTGCTTTCTGCCATTAGAGTGGTATCATCTGCATATCTGAGGTTATTGATATTTCTCCCAGCAGTCTTGATTCCAGCTTGTGATTCATCAAGACCTGTATTTCACATAATGTACTCTGCATATAAGTTAAACAAGCAAGGTGACATTATACAGCCTTGTCATATTCCTTTTCCAAGTTTGAACCAGTCAGTTGTTCTATGTCCAGTTCTATCTGTTGCTTCTTGACCTGCATACAGGTTTCTCAGAAGACTGGTAAGGTGGTCTGATATTCCCTTCTGTTTAAGAATTTTCCATAGTTTGTTGTGATCCACACAGTCAAAGGTGTTACCATAGTCAGTGAAGCAGAAGTAGATATTTTTTCTATAATTCTCTCACTTTCTCCAATATCCAGCCAATGATGGCAATTTCATCTCTGTTCCTCTACCTTTTCTAAACCCAGGTAGTCCATCTGGGAGTTCTCGGTTCATGTACTGAAGAAGCCTAGCTTGAAGTATTTTAAGCATAACCTTGCTGGCATGGGAAGTGAGTGCAATTGTGTGATATTTGAACATTCTTTGGCATTGCCTTTCTTGGCTTGGAGTGATTAGACATAGTTAAATCTTTGCATAAGAAGTATGAGTGTTTGGACTTTTTAGCTTGATAAAATGAAATTCGTATTCTATATTTAGTAGACACTCTCACCTGATTTAATCACAAATTATAGAAATATCCCAGTGAGAAAAGGAAAGTGAAGGGTGGCAGTTATATGAGAGAACTGGTTTTAACAGCTCTACCATTTTCCCTATTCATTTTTAGTTCTCCATCTTCTTTGATTCTATCTTTCCAGATCATCTAAAATAATTTCAAAGAAGTGCTTTATAGGAAATGCAGGTTTTCTAGAGGCAGGCAACAAAAAGATTGAAATTTACCAGTGTGTGATTTTCACTAGGGGACAAATACCCTTTCAATCTCTTTCAATAAGATAAACAAAATGCTTGTTATTATTGATATATTTGAAGTTTTCTACCACATAAGAATATGTTGTTCAGTATCAGGAAAAGTTAATTCTGAAAAATACAATATCTCTGCATCAGAGAGTTTACATATTAAGAACACATGTATACCTGTGGTGGATTCATTTTGATATTTGGCAAAACTAATACAATTTTGTAAAGTTTAAAAATAAAATTAAAAAAAATAAAATAAAAAAAAATACTGTATAAGTTTCATAAAAAAAGTGTAAGATTTATATACTGGAAATTCTAATTTCTTGTTGAAAGGAATCCAAGAAGAATAAATGAATGGACAGACAAAAAAAAAAAGAATAAGTTGCTGGATAATTAAAAAAAAATGAGGCATAAGTGTCCTAATGATTTTTATTCAGCTGATAGTCTTTCTTAAGATAATTATTTAGCATCATGTAGTGAAAATTTCATCATGTTGGAGATTAGGAAACAGTGCTGCTTTTGACTCTGGCTTGATTGGGTGACCTTGGTTATGTTATTGAACATCTCTAGATTTCAAATGTATTGTCTAAAGAAAACAAAATTGATTGAACAACCTCTAATTCATAGTCATTCTGTATTATTTCTTATGAGGAAAAAAATGTCCTTTTTAAAGATGAGTGTTTTCACAGTTTTCCTGTTAATGCTTTAATGCCTCTTTTTTCTATCACATCTTTTGAATTGCTGTCTGGTACTTAAGATCCTCCTATATATATACCTATATACATATATCTATATATGTATATCTTTAGTGCTTATGTATTTTTTTATGAAATGACAAACATTGATTTTTCACATGGTTAAGCACTTTCCATGGATTGTTAACTCTTCATAGCACTCTCTGAAATATTATTATAATTATGCTCATTTTCCAGGTAAAAACTTGGAGACATAGTGAGATTCAGTTGCTAACCTAAGGTCTCATTAACAGTAAATGGGGAACTAAGTTTCAAGCCCAGACAGTCTGACTCTGGGGCTCACTTTCTTAACAATAGCACTGCATTTATTATTTACCAACATTGCTGATTTCACAACGTTCTCCATATTTTTCCATTTCTAGACAGATTGATATTTTTTTGTTTCAAAACAGAAGCCTATGTGCTCAGTCAGGGCTGCAAACCTTTACATCTTGTCCCCATCCTGGAATGCTTTTCTCAAACCTCACTTCTCTTGGCTCCAAATTACACAGTGCTCCATGTGGCCTCTGCATCAGTTGATCAGCAAACAGGGACTATTACCATGGTAGAACACAAGGTCCCCAGATCTTGTCTCAGCACTGATTTTTTTCCAGCCAGTATCACATGCTACTGCCTGTAACATCACACCATCTTTGAATATGTGTAGTCTGGCAGCTCCAGTGCCCCATTGTTGGCTCAGGCCACTACCCACACTTGCTCTAGACTCATCTATCTACTACTTTGCTAAGACACATGCCATGCCTGGCATTTTCCTACACACAGTTCACACCACTAACGCCACAACTGTCTCATTAGGAATCGCTGCTTATCACTCCTCTAAAATCGGTATGAGAGTGAATATCTCTGCATCAGTTGCTTCAACTGATCTGAGAATAATCCTCTACATCATCACAGGCATATGGCAGTGGCTCCCAACCGGATTTCAGGGCCCTGACTGTTCTAATGAGCATCTCCGCTGAGCCAGAGACTCCTCAGATAATATCACATTTCTCCCTTTGCAATGTCTCTGATCCTCTTACAGGTAAACACACCACTAAATCTCCCCAAGCAACAACCTTGGAATTCTAGATCACTCCTTTCTCACCATGTGCACCCAGTCCCCCAAATCTGCTGCTTTTGCTCCTGTTGTGTCTTTCAAGCCGTTTTATTTTTTTTTTCCCCTCAATTCTCATGCTGCTGCTAAGTCGCTGCAGTCGTGTCCGACTCTGTACGACCCCATAGACAGCAGCCCACCAGGCTCCCCCGTCCCTGGGATTCTCCAGGCGAGAACACTGGAGTGGGTTGCCATTTCCTTCTCCAATGCATGAAAGTGAAAAGTGAAAGTGAAGTCGCTCAGTCGTGTCCGACTCTTAGCAACCCCATGGACTGCAGCCTACGAGGCTTCTCCATCCATGGATTTTCCAGGCAAGAGTATTGGAGTGGAGTGCCATTGCCTCTCTCAATTCTCATAGTCATTCCCTAAGTCTTTATTATTTTCTGTCTAAATTATCACAATAGCCTTCTTATCTGCTCTCTGTATTTCCCACCATGCCCTACTCCAGTTCTACCAGAGTAAATCTGGAGCAATAATCTTAAAAATGGTTCATCTTTCCGCTTTCCTCCATAATTTTCAGTGCAAAATTTAAACTCCTTGTCATAGTTTTTAAGGCTTCTTTTCCCCCTCCCTCCCTATCTCTCTCCCCTCTTTTCCTGATACTTCTCCTTGGGCTTCCCTGGTGGCTCAGTTGGTAAAGAATCCGCCTGTAATGCTGGAGACCTGGGTTCAATTCCTGGGTTGGAAAAATCACCTGGAGAAGGGAACAGCTACCCACTCCAGTATTACTGCCTGGAGAATTCCGTGGACTGTATAGTCCATGGAGTTGCAAAAAGTCGGATACGACTTTCGCTTTCTTCCCGCCCTCCCAGTCTCTCTCACCTCTTTTCATGACACTTCTCAGGCAAGGTTCAGCACCTTCCCCAAGGGTACGAGCACCTCCTCTGTATGCCTCCGCTGAAACTGCCAAAGAAGACCACGCTCTGCGCATGTAGATCCCCAACCCCAGAGCAGTTTAAAATAAATCTTAAGAGCTCATGCTTTGAAGCTGCATAAACCTGGTTCGAATTTCTGGTCCATCAATTACTAGCTTTTTTGGATGAGCTTGGATAAACACAGTCACCTCACTAGGTCTTAGTTTCCTCAGCTGTAAGATGGGCAGAATAAAGGGCCAATCTCACAGATTTGTTAGGAGGGTTAAATAAGGTAATTAATGAAAAATCCTTACTCTGATGCTTGGGACACAGTAATTGCTGCATGAATGTTGCTACTACAACTGATGCAATACCTAGAATTAAATGAAATGATAATGAAATTTTTAAATGAATAAACAATGAATGAGTGATGAACAGGATGTGTGAACTTGAATCTAAGGAGGAGAGAAAATGCTCCAAGTCAATGATATGATAATTTCAGGAGACTTCAAGTATAATAAATAAGCAGCATTTCAGATGTATCCATTTTTTTGCTTTCAAATATGTTCAGCTGATATTATTTTAGTACAAAAGAAACCATCAAAAGCTTATTTTTAGTCTTTTATATTTCCACTGCCATGTTATTCGTGCCATTTGAGAGGTACTTTTTACTACTTCCAAGATTGTGGTCTTTGTCCATCTTTACTGAATTAGAATAAGCACAAAGCTCTTCCTATTGCTGGAGCCAGCTGAGGTTCCTGGCCTGGAGGGGCACGGATGAAGGAAAGCTGTTGTCAGCACATTTAGGGCGCATCAGGGAACAATTGAGCAGTGTGCAGGGTCTGTGCAGTCACTTGCTCTCATTAGATACTTTTTAAATGTTTGCCTGCTTGCCAGAGGCAAAGATGGCAAACTTCAAGTAATTGGGAACAAAATTTTTATTGTCCCCTGCAGTTCCATTAAAACTGAAGATTAATATGTTTTTCTTTTTTTTTCCTGAATGGCTTTCCACTTCAAACCTTTGGTTGAGAGTCTGGGTCTATGATCAGTATCTGGAATCCTTAGCAGATAGGATGAGAGGGTTTAACAGGCATTTCTGTAGGTGGTAAAGTGGATCCAGCAAGATACTAGTAGCTCATGTATTTAAACTCTTGATAATTTACATTGTGATTCCCATATATGATCTCATTTGGGCTGTTTCCCATATATTATCTTATTTGGGGAAGGGAGGTATTTTTCTTAACCTTCCTTTACACTTGAGGAAAACTTAGGATAATCAAGTATCAGTTAATTGCTCAAATTCACTTTCTAGGGGTGCCATTGTTAAGGCTATTTATGGTGAATCACATACCCTTTCCCTTCTCATCTCCAGATCATCTTGGAGACTGATTTTTTAATGGATTTAAAAATTAAAGAGGCAAGAAATCCTACCATTGAGGGGATAAGTGATGTGGCAGATGTCTTTCACTCAAGGCAAATTTAAGAATGTACATTTAGAGAAGTGTGTCCCATAGAGCAGGGGTCCCCAACCCCTGGAACCACTACTGGTCCATGGACTGCTAGGAACCGTGTTGCATAGCAGAGGTGAACAGTGGGTGAGTTAGTGAAGCTTATTCTGTATTTATAGCTGCTAACCCTCACTTACATTACTGCATTCCCACCTGAGCTCTGCCTCCTCTCAGATCAGAGGCAGTATTAGATTCTGTGCTTGAACACTCCTGAAAGCATCCCTTCCAACCCCATCCAGGTTTGTGGAAAAATTGTCTTCATGAAACCCGTCCCTAGTGCCTGAAAGTTTGGGGACTGTTGCTGTAGAGTGAGGAGGTTTGTCTAGACTGTAGTTACCTGAAGAAGATAGGGCAAAGACATTAGAGGGGAGAAAAGTAGCTACAGCAAAGAATTTCTCTTTCTATTGCTCCAATTACCATTTACACTTACCTGCTGTTGAAATAAAAACTCACATTTTAAGGCAAGACCAAAAATTAGCATAAAACTCTTCTCTGTCCATTTGGTTCTGCTCCCTCCCCTCTAGTGTGCAACTGTGCATCTGTATTTTGCTTTCACCATATCTCCCAATGGCCGAAATACCTGCTCAAGCATAAATATCATTTTTTGTTCTTCTAAAGTTAGTCACGTAACTGCCTAGCAGATACATTCTTTCTCATTCTGTAAGGGGCTAGGATGACCCACTACTTGCCTTGTGTGTACAGACGACTTTGTGAAATTTATGTCAATATATCATTTGCCTTAGACACAACGATTGGGTCAAGAACAGACTGGTCAAATGACCTGGGGAGATACTTGGCCATACCTAATGAAAGTTTATAGCTTAAATAGTTGCTTATGATCTTATTAATGATACTAGTTATGTTACTTGTATTCTGCTACCTGCAATTGAGTTGCTGAGTCGTGACCAACTCTTTGCGACCCCATGGACTACAGGCTTCCCTGTCTGTCACCAAGTCCTGGAGCTTGCTCAAAATCATATCCATCGAGTCGGTGATGCCATCCAACCATCTAATCCTCTGTCGTCCCCTTCTCTTCCTGCCTTTAATCTTTCCCAGCATCAGGGTCTTTTCTAAGGAGTCAATTCTTCACATCAGGTGGCCAAAGTATTGAGCTTCATCTTCAGCATCAGTCCTTCCAATGAATATTCAGGACTGATTTCCTTTAGGATTGACTGGTTTGATCTCCTTGCAGTCCAAGGAACTCTCAAGAGTCTTCTCCAACACCACAGTTCATAAGCATCAGTTCTTTGGTGCTCAGCTTTCTTTATGGCCAACTCTCACATCCATACGTAACTATTGGAAAAACCATAGCTTTTTCTACAAGATTGTTGTTTCTTGCATTACAAATGGATGAGTGAGCCTCAGATAAAACTAATGATGATTAGACAACTTGAATTGATTGATCAAATATATATTCCTATAAGATCATTGACTGTAATAATATAATTCTAGATATAGGAAGAAGAAACCAGAAGGAGCCATTTATTGAGCCGTAACAGACTAGTTCCAAATAGGAAAAGGAGTACATCAAGGCTATATATTGTCACCCTGCTTATTTAACTTATATGCAGAGTACATCATGAGAAACGCTGGGCTGGAAGAAGCACAAGCTGGAATCAAGATTGCCGGGAGAAATATCAATAACCTCAGACATGCAGATGACACCACCCTTATGGCAGAAAGTGAAGAGGAACTAAAAAGCCTCTTGAGGAAAGTGAAAGAGGAGAGTGAAAAAGTTGGCTTAAGCTCAACATTCAGAAAGCTAAGATCATGGCATCTGGTCCCATCACTTCATGGGAAATAGATGGGGAAACAGTGGAAACAGTGGAAGACTTTATTTTTTGGGGCTCCAAAATCACTGAAGATGGTGATTGCAGCCATGAAATTAAAAGACACTTACTTCTTGGAAGGAAAGTTATGACCAACTTAGACAGCATATTGAAAAGCAGAGACATTACTTTGTCAACAAAGGTCCATCTAGTCAAGGCTATGGTTTTTCCAGTGGACATGTATGGATGTAAGATTTGGACTATAAAGAAAGCTGAGTGCCGATGCATTTTTTGAAAACTCACAGATAAGGGGATTTCCCTGGTGGTCCAGTGGTTAAGCCTTCACCTTACAATGCAGGGGCTAGAGATTTGATCCCTGGTCATGGAGCTAAAATCCCACCTGCCTTGAGGCCAGAAAAATAAAAAACAAAAATTCCCACATAAAACAGAAGCAATACTATTAATGAATTCATAAAAACTAAAAACGGTCCACATCAAAACAATTTTTGTAAAAGCTCTTAAAAAATGGAGATACGTGTACTAATAGTCAAGTCAATAGAGATCATTGTTGGCTCCTTCTAAGGAAACTTGAGTCTCTCTGTCCACCACAGCCAGGATTCCCTCTGGTGGGCAAGGCCACAGCTGATGCTAGAAAGACCTTGGTATTCCCTACACCTACACTCCACCCATCAACAAACTGCCAGGAATAAATCATTTGGCAACCCTGTGGTAAATCTAATCAACCAGGACTCGTTATCTCTAGTCACCACTCAGTATGTAGACTCCTCAGTCATCTACTCTTTTCAGCAGACTCACCTCAGATTCTTTTAGACCTCCTGCTCCTGAGCAGTCCTAATGCTTCCCTAGTGACTCTGACAATAAAGAATCTGCCTGCAGTGCAGGAGACCCGGGTTTGATCCCTGGGTCAGAAAGATCTTCTGGAGAAAGGAATGACTACCAACTCCAGGTATTCTTGCCTGGAGAATTCCATGAACAGAGGAGCCTGGCAGGCTACAACAGTCCCTGGGATTGCAAAGAGTCAGACATGGCTGAGCAACTAACATTTTCACTTTATTCACTTCACTGCTGATCAGTCCTAATGCTACTTCTCTTGGCACTGCCTTCTGGTCCTGACCTCTGTATTCTACTCCATGAAACTCCCTGATTATAGTTAACTGTCCCATGTTTCCTGCAACTGATGGCCTTAATTGAAAAAGATACCTTCCTTATGTCATCTTCTTCTGTTCAAGTGGGAAAATCTATTATTAGGAAGGAGATAGTTACAAGAGTTTATGTGTATTTATGGCTACAAGAATTATTAAAATCTATAAGAGTTCTAGAAAATAGTTGCTTGTTTTGGTGTTGTTTTTAGAAGCCATGGGGTGAGAGCTTCACAAACGTGTTCCTACGATCTTGAAATCTGTCCGTAGTAAGCCTTGACTGGATCTTTAAGTATCAGAGTAGCTACAAAAGTAAGAGCATAAAAATAAATCATTTGATGAACTTATTCTATGAAGCGGAAACATACTCACAGACCTAGAAGACAAACTTATGGTTAGTAGAGGGGTAAGGGGGCAGGGATAAATTAGAAATTTGGGATTAACAGATACACACTGCTACTGCTGCTAAGTCGCTTCAGTCGAGTCCGACTCTGTGCGACCCCAGAGATGGTAGCCCACCAGGCTCCCCTGTCCCTGGGATTCTCCAGGCAAGAACACTGGAGTGGGTTGCCATTTCCTTCTCCCATAGATACATACTAATATATATATAAAACAGAAAAATAACATGGTCCTATTGAAAAGGAAAGTGGAGAGTGAAAAAGTTGGCTTAAAGCTCAACATTCAGAAAACGAAGATCATGGCATCTGGTCCCATCACTTCATGGGAAATAGATAGGGAAACAGTGGAAACAGTGTCAGACTTTATTTTTTTGGGCTCCAAAATCACTGCAGATGGTGACTGCAGCCATGAAATTAAAAGACGCTTACTCCTTGGAAGAAAAGTTTTGACCAACCTAGATAGCATATTGAAAAGCAGAGACATAACTTTGCCAACAAAGGTCCATCTAGTCAAGGCTATGGTTTTTCCAGTGGTCATGTATGGATGAGAGAGTTGGACTGTGAAGAAAGCTGAGTGCCAAAGAATTGATGCTTTTGAACTGTTGGAGAAGACTCTTGAGAGTCCCTTGGACTGCAAGGAGATCCAACCAGTCCATTCTGAAGGACATGGGCCCTGGGATTTCCTTGGAAGTAATGATGCTAAAGCTGAAACTCCAGTACTTTGGCCACTTCATGCGAAGAGTTGACTCATTGAAAAAGACTCTGATGCTGGGAGGGATTGGGGGCAGGAGGAGAAGGGGACGACAGAGGATGAGATGGCTGGATGGCATCACTGACTCAATGGACCTGAGTCTGAGTGAACTCTGGGAGTTGGTGATGGACAGGGAGGCCTGGCATGCTGCGATTCATGGGGTTGCAAAGAGTCGGACACGACTGAGAGACTGAAATGAACTGAACTGAACTGTATAGCACAGGCGATTATATTCAATATTCTCTAATAAACCATAGTGCAAAAGAATATGAAAAAGAATAATTTTATATATATATATATAATTTTATACTTAACCATGATTTTTTTGTCCCTTTGTAATTTATTTTTCACTTCTGTTATCTCTTAAAATGAAGAGGCTGATATGTTTGCCTCCTGCTGGGGAAAGTACTGTAAGGAATTTTGTGTCATTTTGAATAACTGAGTAATGAAGTATTCTGATTACCAGAAGAAAAAAAAAAGTCAAGATACAAACTTTCAAGAAATAAAAATGTAGCATGTGTATGTATTAGTCGCTCAGTTGTATCCAACTCTTTGTGACCCCATGGACTGTAACCCACCAGACTCCTCTGTCCATGAGATTGTCCAAGCAAGAATACTGGAGTGGATTGGCATTCCCTTCTACAGGGGATCTTTTGGACCCAGGGATTGAACCCGGGTCTCCCACACTGTAGGCAGATTCTTTACTGCCTACTGAGCCACCAGGGAAGCCCAAAGCTGTAGTAGAGTATACCTAATAATAATCCTGCTCTAAGCCCATTCAGCATCACAGTAATCCAAATCTATGCCCAACCACTAATGCTGAAGAAGCTGAAATTGAACAGTTCTATGAAGATCTACAAGACCTTCTAGAACTAACCAAAAAAGATGTCCTTTTCATGATAGGGTGCTGGAATGACAATGTTGGAAGTCAAGAGATACCTGGAGGAACAGGCAAGTTTGGCCTTGGAATACAGAATGAAGCAGGGCAAAGACTAATAGAGTTTTGCCAAGAAAATGCACTGGTCATAGCAAACACCCTCTTCCAACAACACAAGAGAAGACTCTACACATGGACATCACCATATGGTCAACACCGAAATCAGATTGATTATATTCTTTGCAGCCAAAGATGGAGAAGCTCTATAGAGTCAGCAAAAACAAGACCAGGAGCTGACTGTGGCTCAGATCCTGAACTCCTTATTGAAAAATTCAGACTTATTGAAGAAAGTAGGGAAAACCGCTAGACCATTCAGGTATGACCTAAATCAAATTCCTTATGATTATACAGTGGAAGTAATGAACAGATTCAAGGGATTAGATCTGTTAGACAGAGTGCCTGAAGAACTATGGACGGAGGTTTGTGACATTGTACAGGAGGCCGTGATCAAGACCATCCCCAAGAAAAAGGAATGCAAAAAGACAAAATGGTTGTCTGAGGAGGCCTTACAAATAGCTGTGAAAAGAGAAACAAAAGGCAAAGGAGAAAAGGAAAGATATACCCATTTGAATGTAGAATTCCAAAGAATAGCAAGCAGAGATAAGAAAGCCTTCCTAAGTGATCAATGCAGAGAAACAGGGGAAAACAATAGAATGGGAAAGACTAGAGATTTTTTCAAGAAAATTAGAGATAACAAGGTAAAATTTCATACAAAGATGGGTACAACATAGGACAGAAATGGTATGGACCTAACAGAAGCAGAAGATATTAAGAAAAGGTAGCAAGAATACAAAAAGAGCTATACAGAAAAGATATTAATGACTCATATAACCATGATGGTGTGATCACTCACCTAGAGCCAGACATCCTGGAATGTGAAGTCCAGTTGGCCTTAGGAAGCATCACTACGAACAAAGCTAACAGAGGTGATGCAATTCCAGTTGAGCTATTCCAAATCCTAAAAGATGATGGTATGAAAGTATTGCACTCAATGCTGGGTATGCCAGCAAATTTATAAAACTCAGCAGTGGTCATAGGACTGGAAATGTCAGTTTTTATTCTAATCCCAAAGAAAGGCAATGCCAAAGAATGCTCAAACTACCGCAAAACTGCACTCTTCTCACGCACTAGCAAAGTAATGGTCAAAACTCTCCAAATGAGATTTCATCAGTAGGTCAACCAAAAACTTCCAGATATTAAGCTGGATTTAAAAAAGGCAGAGGAACCAGAGATCAGATTGCCAATATCCGTTGGATCATTGAGAAACAAGAGAGTTCCAGAAAAACATCTACTTCTGCTTTATTGACTACACCAAAGCCTTTGACTATGTAGATCACAACAAACTGTGGAAAATTCTTAAAGTGATGGGATTACCAGACCACCTTACCTGCCTTCTGAGAAATCTGTATGCAGGTCAAGAAGCAACAGTTATAACTGGACATGGAATATTGGACTGGTTCCAAATTGGGAAAAGAGGATGTCAAGGCTGTGTCTTGTCACCCTGCTTATTTAACTTATATGCAGAGTACATCATGCAGAGAGCTGGACTAGACAAAGCACAAGGTGGAATCAGGATTGCCAGGAGAAATATGAATAACCTCAGATATGCAGATGACACCACCCTTATGGCAGAAAGTGAAGAGGAACTAGAGAGCCTCTTGATGAAATTGATAGAGAAGAGTGAAAAAGCTGGCTTGAAATTCAACATTCAAAAAATGAAGATCATGGAATCTGGTCCCATCACTTCATGGCAAATAGATGGAGAAACAGTGGAAACAGTGACAGACTTTATTTTCTTGGGCTCCAGAATCACTGCAGATGGTGATTGCAGCCATGAAATTAAAAGACATTTACTCCTTGGAAGGCAAGTTATGACCAACCTAGCAAGCATATTAAAAAGCAGAGATATTACTTTGCTGACAAAGGTCCATCTAGTCAAAGCTGTTTTTTCCAGTAGTCATGTATGGATGTGAAAGTTGGACCATAAAAAAAGCTGAGCACAGAACCATTGATGCTTTTGTTGTGGTGTTGGAGAAGACTCTTGAGAGTCCCTTGGACCACAAGAAGATCCAACCAGTCCATCCTGAAGGAAATCAGTCCTGAATATTCATTGGAAGGATGATGCTGATGCTGAAGCTCTAATACTTGGGAATTACTGACTCATTGAAAAAGACCCTGATGCTGGGAAATACTGAAGGCAGGAGGAGAAGGAGATGGTTGGATGGCATCACTGACTCAATGGACACAAATCTGAGCAAGCTCCAAGAGTTGGTGATGGACCAGGGAGACCAGGAGTGCTGCAGTCCATGAGGTCGCAAAGACTCAGACATGACTGAGGGACTGAATTGACTGAACAGACTTGGATATCTCAGGAGGCAATTCAAGATTGCACAGAAGGCTCAGAGGCAGCATGACATATTACGGTAAATATGCAGAAGTGTCAGTTAACATAGTTCAGATTCTCTGAGCAATATACTTTATGTTTAAAGGTAAAAAAAAAACTATATTAATATAAAGTGATATAAATACAATTATATATGCTATTTCTGAGAAAATAACAAAAGTAAAAGTCCCAAGGTCACTTTCTTGAAGTCTAGAAACTTCTTGCAAAGAATAAATCACTAATCTGTTTTCTAGATATCATTATCTTCTTTCAAATGTGATATTCATGTTTTTGTCAATGCCAGTAATATATTCTCTAATTCCATCTCCTCTGTGCCATCAAAACACAATGTTGAAATAAAGAGAATATGAGTACTGAATGAAATCCTCTTCCTAGCTTTGTGACCAAGGATAACTTAAAAAAAAATTTAATGTTTCCCAGTTTTATTATTCTAGTGTATCAAATGGAAATAATTTTTTAGCACATTGAGTTCTTGTGAGAAGTAAATAAGACAATTTAGGTAAAGCCTTTAAAATTGTTCCAGCAAATGCTTTCTTTTAACACTATAACTTTTTATTTTTACATTTAGTAGTTCATAGGTGAGGCCCTATTATTTTGAGATTTTATGAACACATCTTTTAAAAGTTGAAATGGAATTATTATCTTCTAATGGTTGTTTTTCTAGAGGTGTAACCCCTTTAGTTGGTGCTTATCACCCATGTCATTGTGAATACAGAATCTGGTAGCTGAAAGTGAAAGTGAAGTAGTTCAATTGTGTCGGACTCTGCGAACCTGTGGACTGTAGCCCACCAGGCTCCTCCATCCATGGGATTTTCCAGGCAAGAATACCAATTGAGTTTAGTTCAGTATAGTCGCTCAGTCTTGTTCGACTCTTCGCAACCCCATGAATCACAGCACACCAGGCCTCTCTGTCCATCACCATCTCCCAGAGTTCACTCAAACTTACGTCCATCGAGTTGGATACCATCCAGCCATCTCATCCTCTGTCATCCCCTTCTCCTCTGGCCCCCAATCCCTCCCGGCATCAGAGTCTTTTCCAGTGAGGCAACTCTTCGCATGAGGTGGCCAAAGTACTGGAGTTTCAGCTTTAGCATCATTCCTTCCAAAGATATCCCAGGGCTGATCTCCTTCAGAATGGACTGGTTGGATCTCCTTGTAGTCCAAGGGACTCTCAAGAGTCTTCTCCAACACCACAGTTCAAAAGCATCAATTCTTCGGCACTCAGCTTTCTTCACAGTCCAACTCTCACATCCATACATGACCACTGGAAAAACAATAGCCTTGACTAGACAGATCTTTGTTGGCAAAGTAATGTCTCTGCTTTTCAATATGCTATCTAGGTTGGTTATAACTTTTCTTCCAAGGAGTAAGCATCTTTTAATTTCATGGCTGCAGTCACCATCTGCAGTGATTTTGGAGCCCAAAAAAATAAAGTCTGACACTGTTTCCACTGTTTCCCCATCTATTCCCCATGAAGTGATGGGACCAGATGCCATGATCTTTGTTTTCTGAATGTTGAGCTTTAAGCCAACTTTTCCACTCTCCTCTTTCACTCTCATCAAGAGGCTTTTGAGTTCCTCTTCACTTTCTGCCATAAGGGTGGTGTCATCTGCATATCTGAGGTTATTGATATTTCTCCTGGCAATCTTAATTCCAGCTTGTGCTTCCTCCAGCCCAGAGTTTCTCATGATGTACTCTGCATATAAGTTAAATAAGTAGGGTGACAATATACAACCTTGACATACTCCTTTTCCTATTTGGAACCAGTCTGTTGTTCCATGTCCAGTTCTAACTGTTGCTTCCTGACCTGCATATAGGTTTCTCAAGAGACAGATCAGGTGCTCTGGTATTCCCATCTACCAGAGGGGTTGCCATTTCCTTCTCCAAGGGATCTTCCTGACCCAGGGATCAAAGAAGGGTCTCCCGCATTGTGGGCAGACTCTTTACCATCTGAGCAACAACAGAAGCTCTTCTGGTAGCTAAGAGTGTAAGGAATTATTGTGGAGGTAGAGGAGGATTCAGGATTGTCCTAGTCTCTCATTCTGAAAGTTCTGCCTCCTACTGAAGCAAACGCAGCTTTTTCTGTTTTTCTTTCCACTTCTCTTCTCCTGCATAGATTGTGTTATCATTCTGGTCACTGGACAAAGTTTCTAATATTTTAAATGTTTTATACTTTCTAGCTAGATTCAAAGCTTGCTGAAGTTTTGATATCTTCCCTTTCAGTTATTTGGGATACATGTTTAATGACCGTTTCCTAAAAGCAACATGTAAGTGGTTTATTTTCTGAAATCTTTTATGTCTGTAATGTCTCCTTCTTAGTTCACCTGTTAAGGACTACATGAATTTTTTTTTTAAATTTCTTGAGTGTCATCCTTCATTTCCTCTGAGCCTGCAGGGGAACTTCCCATGGAAAAGAAATGCAAAAAAGCAAAATGGCTGTCTGGGGAGGCCTTACAAATAGCCGTGAAAAGAAGAGAAGTGAAAAGCAAAGGAGAAAAGGAAAGATATAAGCATCTGAATGCAGAGTTCCAAAGAATAGCAAGAAGAGATAAGAAAGCCTTCCTCATCAATCAATGCAAAGAAATAGAGGAAAACAACAGAATGGGAAAGACTAGAGATCTCTTCAAGAAAATTAGAGATACCAAGGGAACATTTCATACAAAGATGAGCTCGATAAAAGACAGAAATGGTATGGACCTAACAGAAGCAGAAGATATTAAGAAGAGGTGGCAAGAATACACAGAAGAACTGTACAAAACAGATCTTCACAACCAAGATAATCATGATGGTGTGATCACTGACCTAGAGCCAGACATCCTGGAATGTGAAGTCAAGTGGGCCTTAGAAAGCATCACTACGAACAAAGCTAGTGGAGGTGATGGAATTCCAGTTGAGCTCTTTCAAATCCTGAAAGATGATGCTATGAAAGTGCTTCACTCAATATGCCAGCAAATTTGGAAAACTCAGCAGTGGCCACAGGACTGGAAAAGGTCAGTTTTCATTCCAATCCCAAAGAAAGGCAATGCCAAAGAATGCTCAAACTACCACACAATTGCACTCATCTCACACACTAGTAAAGTAATGCTCAAATTCTCCAAGCCAGGCTTCAGCAATAAGTGAACTGTGAACTTCCAAATGTTCAAGCTGGTTTTAGAAAAGGCAGAGGAACCAGAGATCAAATTGCCAACATCTGCTGGATCATGGAAAAAGCAAGAGAGTTCCAGAAAAACATCTATTTCTGCTTTATTGACTATGCCAAAGCCTTTGACTGTGTGGATCACAATAAACTGTGGAAAATTCTGAAAGCGATGCAAATACCAGAGCACCTGACCAGCCTCTTGAGAAACCTATATGCAGGTCAGGAAGCAGCAGTTAGAACTGGACATGGAACACCAAACTGGTTCCAAATAGGAAAAGGAGTAAGTCAAGGCTGTATATTGTCACCCTGCTTATTTAACTTATATGCAGAGTACATCATGAGAAATGCTGGGCTGGAGGAAGCACAAGCTGGAATTAAGATTGCCAGGAGAAATATCAATAACCTCAGATATGCAGATGACACCACCCTTATGGCAGAAAGTGAAGAGGAACTCAAAAGCCTCTTGATGAGAGTGAAAGAGGAGAGTGGAAAAGTTGGCTTAAAGCTCAACATTCAGAAAACAAAGATCATGGCATCTGGTCCCATCACTTCATGGGGAATAGATGGGGAAACAGTGGAAACAGTGTCAGACTTTATTTTTTTGGGCTCCAAAATCACTGCAGATGGTGACTGCAGCCATGAAATTAAAAGATGCTTACTCCTTGGAAGAAAAGTTATAACCAACCTAGATAGCATATTGAAAAGCAGAGACATTACTTGCCAAAAAAGGTCTGTCTAGTCAAGGCTATTGTTTTTCCAGTGGTCATGTATGGATGTGAGAGTTGGACTGTGAAGAAAGCTGAGTGCCGAAGAATTGATGCTTTTGAACTGTGGTGTTGGAGAAGACTCTTGAGAGTCCCTTGGACTGCAAGGAGATCCAACCAGTCCATTCTGAAGGAGATCAGCCCTGGGATATCTTTGGAAGGAATGATGCTAACGCTGAAACTCCAGTACTTTGACCACCTCATGAGAAGAGTTGACTCATTGGAATAGACTCTGATGCTGGGAGGGATTGAGGGCAGGAGAAGAAGGGGACGACAGAGGATGAGATGGCTGGATGGTATCACCAACTCGATGGATGTGAGTTTGAGTGAACTCCGGGAGATGGTGATGGACAGCGAGGCCTGGCGTGCTGTGATTCATGGGGTCGCGAAGAGTTGGACATGACTGAGCAACTGAACTGAACTGAACTGAACTGAGCCTACAGGATAGTTCTTGCCTCTGTGTTTCTGCAGGGAGTTTTCTTAGGCTCTTGTTGTTTTACTTTTCTCTTTTTTAGTCCTGTGCAGAATTTTCCCACAGTCCCTTAGCTCTGCAGTCTTATCTTCTTGAGCTGGACGCTTGAACCCCTTCCTCAGTTCCATGGCAAGAACTTCAGAAGAAATATACTCTAGTCCATTTCCCCATTTCTGATACTCTTCTCTTATAACCTGTTTTTTGGAGACACTGAACCAATTGGTTTTATTAAAAATTATACTTCTCAACATACACTTCTCCCAAATTCTTAATTCTTTCCCTTTCTTGAATGTCTTAATTATAATTGCTTTAAAAAGCCATAATTTCACTCCCTGGCTTATTTCACATTGTATGACACCCACACACAAAAGTCATAATTTCAGTTTTAGATTCATTTTCAATATATCAGTATTTGGGGAAAATACTTAAATTCCTATATGCCTTTTTGAATATTTTGTTTAATATTTAGATGTGAAGTTTTATTTTTATTTGATTAGAAAATACACAGTTTTTCTCTTTTTAAAAAATTTATTTTTATTATTTGACTGTAGCAAGTCTTAGTTGAGGCATGCAAGCATCTAGTTCCTGGACTAAGAATGGGACCCAGGCCCCATGCATTGGGAGCAGGGAGTATTAGCCACTGGACCACCAGGGAAGTCCCTTTCTTTTTTTAATCACAAGTCTTTTCCACTTTCTTGCTCAGGTTTATGTGTTTTTGTCAGTCAGTCAGTTCAGTCACTCAGTTGTATCCGACTCTTTACAACCCCATGAACCGCAGCACACCAGGCCCCCTGTCCATCACCAACTCCTGGAGTTTACCCAAACTCATGTCCGTTGAATCAGTGATGCCATCCAACCATCTCATCCTCTGTCATCCCCTTCTCCTCCTGCCCTCAATCTTTCCCAGCACCAGGATCTTTTCAAGTGAGTCATCTCTTCGCATCAGGTGGCCAAAGTATTAGAGTTTCAGCTTCAACATCAGTCCTTCCAGTGAACACCCAGGACTGATCTCCTTTAGGATGGGCTGGTTGGATCTCCTTCCAGTCCAAGGGACTCTCAATAGTCTGTGTGGTCCAGTGTAATTTCTCTGTATTTGTGATTTTATACATCTTATACTTGCTTTAAAGTTAGCTGAATATCATTGGGTCTTTACTGAAGACCTAGGAGTCAGGTAACAAGTGAGCCCCTCTCCCTTCATCTGTTTTCCTGCTCATGTCTACTCCAGGAGGTAGTTTACCTAGGAAAAAGACCTGCACTTTATTTTATTCATTTTAACTCCAATCTTTCTAATGTTTTCTTTTTCATGTAAATAGGTATGTGAACTCTGAGTTAATTACTATGCTAGACACCGGCCCTACAGCTGAAATAGGGCAGTCCAACAGAGAGTAGTCTAACAGAGAACACTGATATAATATACAGTACAGTAAGGTAGAGTTCTTCTGTGAAGAGACAGATAAGCAAGAAAAAAAAAAAAGACCTTACTGACACTGACATTTTCCTAATCCGTAATGAAACAGCTTAATGACCCCAAATTGTTGCCCACCACACAGAAGTTCTGATCAGTTTGGGATGCCTTTTTGTTGCATGTTCTTGTAGATTCCCCAGTTTATGTGGGACTCTTTCAAAGAACTTGTTCTCCAAAATACCTTATTCCAGAGCTTTACTTGCAGGAATATTCAGCCTATCTACTGTTTACCTCAACTATTACCCTTTGCCTCAGGTCTCAGTAGCTAGTTTATTTTCCTTTCCCAGTGTTTTTGAGGAATTTCATTACAGTCTCTTCATTCCCCTGAGAGAGTTCCGAGTTAGGTGAAATAAATGCAACCCCTCTTCATGACTCCTCCTCAGAGTTCTCAGAGAGGTCAAAAGAGACAGACACAAATTTTTGAGAACAAGGTTCTCTCTGCTTCTTACGGAACCAGAACCAATGTCCAGAATGGGGACTGGCAAGCTGTGGAGGGGAGATGGGGCAAAGGCAAGTCAAAGCATCACAAATGTCTCCTACTTGGTTTCAGTCCTCGTTCTCCTGATTAAGTATTCTCATGGCTGCAGTAAACCTCAGACCGGATATTTTTCCAGAGTTGTGATACAGTTAATTCGGCATGTTTTTGTTTTCTTTTCTTTTTGCCAGAATTTTTAGTGTTTCTGAAGCATGATAGTTCCCCAGAGGTCCCCGCTCTGCCATTTTCACTGATGTTACTCTCAACTTATATTTTTTACTTAAAAGGCATGTGTGAGCACAACCCCATAGCAACACATAAAAGCTTCTTCATTCTTTTTATATCATTATGGTGTTCTATTGTGTTCAGTTCAGTCACTCAGTCATGTCTGATTCTGCGACTCCATGGACTGCAGCACACCAGGCCTCCCTGTCCATCACCAACTCCGGGAGTTTACTCAAACTCATGTCCATTGAGTCAATTATGCCATCCAACCATCTCATCCTCTGTCATCCCCTTCTTCTCCTGCCTTCAATATTTCCCAGCATCAGGGTCTTTCCCAGTGAGTCAGTTCTTCGCATCAGGTGATCAAAGTATTGGAGTTTCAGCTTCAGCATCAGTCCTTCCAATGAATATTCAGGACTGATTTCCTTTAGGATGGACTGGTTGGATGAAGCACAAGCTGGAATATAGATTTCCAGGAGACATATCAATAACCTGAGACATGCAGATGACACCACCCTTATGGCAGAAAGCAAAGAAGAACTAAAGAGCCTCTTGATGAAAGTGAAAGAGGAGAGTGAAAAAGTTGGCTTAAAACTCAACATACAGAAAACTAAGATCATAGCATCTGGTCTCATCAATTCATGGCAAATAGATGGGGAAACAGTGGAAACAGTGACAGACTTTATTTTTTTGGGCTCCAAAGTCACTGCAGATGGTGACTGCAGCCATGAAATTAAAAGATGCTTGCTCCTTGGAAGAAAAGTTCTATTGTGTAGCTCTACTCTAAAGATTTAATGAATCTCCTATTGCTATACATCTAGCTTATTGACAGCCTTTTGCTATGACAAGTGGTGTGTAATGAGAACATGTTATTTCATCTCTCTGCTCATATATTTCTGTATGATAAATTCTGACATTGGTTTGCCAGTGGATATGTGCATTTGTAATTTCAAGAATATTACCAAATTATGTTATATATGACTGTTACCAGTTTACCTATTTACTAACAGTTACAGGAATTTGAGATTTACTATAAGCTTTCTAACATAGGGCTTCATCATTTTTTTTCATCTTTTTCAGTTTGATGCAGTATAATTTTTATTTGTCTGACACTTTGTGACCCCATGACTGTAGCCTGTCAGGCGCCTCCATCCATGGGGGTTGCCATTCTTAACTGCTAGACCACCAGGGAAGTCCCCTCTTTCTTAGTAATATTTATCATTTCTTTGTCCTCTTTTGTTGGTTTAAAAAAAAAACAAAAACCCAATGTATGTTTCATGTAGTGAAAGTGGAAGTCGCTCATGTAGTTGCTCAGTCATGTCTCACTCTTTGTAATCCCATGGACTGTAGCCTGCCAGGCTCCTCTGTCCATGGAATTCTCCAGATCAGAATACTGGAGGGGGTTGCCATTTTCTTCTCTAGGGGATCTTTCCGACCCAGGGATCGAATCCAGGTCTCCTGCACTGCAGGTAGACTCTTCACCATCCAAGCCACCAGGGAAGCCACAGTTTTTATTTGCATTTCTTCAGATATTAATGAAGGTGAATATCTTTTAATGAACTAGAGACCTACTTTTTTTTTTAACTTATGTGACTATTCTGTTTATTTATTGCTCGTACTTATATGGCCATTGCTATTGGTGTGTGAGAATGTTGTATTGAGAGAGCACTCATAATGTTTCTGGGGTTTTCCTGATAGCTCAGCTAGTAAAGAATCCTCCTGCAATGCAGGAGACCCTGATTCAATTCCTGGATGAGGAAGTTCCCCTGGAGAAGGGATAGGCTACCCACTCCAGTATTCTGGTCTGGAGAATTCCATTGACAGAGGAGCCTGGCAGGCTACAGTCCATGGGATTACAAAGAGTGAGACATGACTGAGCAACTACATGAGCGACTTCCACTTTCACTACATGAAACATACATTGGGTTTTTTTTTTTTTTTTTTTAAACCAACAAAAGAGGACAAAGAAATGATAAATATTACTAAGAAAGAGGGGACTTCCCTGGTGGTCTAGCAGTTAAGAATCCACCTTGCCATGCAGGGGATGTGGGTTCCTTCCCTACAGGGGAACAAGATCCCACAGGCTGCAGGACAACTAAACCTGCCTGCTGCAGCTATAGAGTCCATGCCCCACAACGAAAGATCCCACGTGATGCAACTAAGAGCCAGCACAACCAAATAAATAAAATAAAATAAAGAAACTTGAAGGGCTGCAACATAAGATTATGGGTTTTAGTGCATAATTTTATTAATTTTTGAACAGAAATCCAGGGAAAAGCACTTTTGTTAAGAATTTTCAGTGACACTGGACATACTTTGGTTGCATCATCATGTGGTTTATAAACCAAAATTGCAAAATTCTGGTACTTCCATTTAGAAATAAAATTAAGTAGTTATAAAGGAATGAAAATTAATAAGACTTCAATTTGAGAAACATAATTGCCTATTAAAGTAAGTAGGATTAACTTTTATATGCAGGACATGGATGTGAATTCTAAGACATATCCTTATGTTTTGTACTTGCTAAAGATATGTCTTGTAGCTCTAATACTGAACATATCACCTATACTTATCTTTGAAAGATAAATGCTCAAATATATTAAAAAATTAGCTACAAACACTATAAAATCAAGTATTAAAATTGTATAAGCTGTGAACCAGTGCACATTCAACATGGTTTAACTGCACCATTAAATTTTGAGATATTATTTTTTAAACTCACAAAATTTCTATAGGTTACTTAGGCACATTAATTAATTACCCAAGATTTTTGAAAATGGAGAGTTGACTTTGTTTCATGAATGAGGAAGGCTTCTTTCTTGGAAACTAAAATGTTTCAGTTAGTGCCAAAACCCACATAATTGTTTTGACATCGGCTTACTCTTTACAGTCTTTTGATGATTATTTGTTGAAATCTCTCAGCTTTAATTTACTCAGCTCTCTCCAAATATAATCCAGCTTATTTTTAACCCCATTTGAAAAGATTTCCTTATGCCAATAGAAACATTTTAAAATCAAGTTGGGATATACACAGAAAACAAGGTAAGTATTTGTTCCACCAAATCATTGGTTGCAGATTACCTGAGTTATAATCAACCTAGCCTGTAGGAATTTAGTTTTTGAAGATGGAAATGACCCCAAGAACCTGACTTGCATTTTTTATTTAATTCAAGTTACAGAGACTGGTTTTGATGGGACTTAGTCACCATAAATACGGGATAACAATCCTTTCCAAAACCCAGTGGCATAAGAAAAAAGTATTTATATAGCCCATAAATTTGTAGGTTAACTGGGTTGGGGGTACTTTTCTGCTCTTTAGGCTCTCCCAGATGTCTTGGGCAGGCTGGCTTTGGAGTCATCTTGAATGGACTTGACTGAGACATCTCATCTCTTTTCCTTCTGTCTCATCTTCCAGCAAACTAAGAATAACATGTCTTTCTTGTGGTTAACAGGGAACAGGAGAGAAGCCCAATTGTACCAATGATGGTCAAGTTTGTGGTTGAGCAAGTCACATGGCTGACCCCAGAGTCAGAATGGGAGGACCCTACAAGGCTAGGGCAAAGAGCATGAATACAGGACCAAGTAGAGTGTGAGAGCCATTTGGCTATCTACCACTGTGGTTGTTCTAGGACTGTATCGTACAATATGTATACTATCTTCTTTGCTGCTGCTGGAGAATAGAACTAATTCAAAGCTTATAAAACCTCATTGGGGAGGCAGGCTTAAAGCTGTACTACCTTATGGCACCGTGTTCCACAAATGTTGCACTCAAATATTCAGAGCTCTTACCGTTGACTAATAATGGGAAAGATGTCATTTGGGAACATTATTCTGATGTTAAGGTCTACTGAAACTCCAACGACAATGCAATTCAGAGTTTTCCGGATTTATCTCTTAGGAGGAATAATGGAAACTCAATTATAGGTTGAATTATTGCTCTCAAGCAACCAATTTGTAAAGGATAATGATCTAACCTAGAAGATGAAAGTTTTCATATGATTAGGTTCTTCAGTCCACGAAGCATTGTCAAATACCTGAGAGTAATATGAAAAAGATCTTCCCTCCCTTTCTTGGGCTAATTAAAAAGAATGGCATCTGTAAAGGATTTTCATGCACAGATCTTCCATGGGGCCTTACTTGATGTTTCAGTTACAAGTCATGACTCACAGCAGCTAGGTTTTCTTCAGGACCATACAGTTTATTTTTAAGATGTAGTATGAATTTTTTGTGTTAGGCTCTTTGCTAAGCAAATACCCTCACTGGTCATTTCACAAAACTGTACAACACAATTAATAACAATTTGTAGTATTTCTGTTTTTTTCTATCCCATGAAAAGTCTGATTGTTAAAAGAATTCCATTTCCTATGATTGCCATTATGTGGATTTTGACATGTTTCTCTCAATTTTATAATCTTATGATAAGCACTGTGTTTTCATGAAATTCTAAATTTTCTTCAGTTAAACTCAGTAAATTCACTCGGTACATGAAGCATTGTGATATATCTACTTACTAGTAATAATAGCTAAATTTTACCAGATGCTTACAGTGACTCCAGTACAGCATGTTTAAAGATTGTATCAAATAGAAACAAGGATATTTCAATTGTCAGGAAGTTGAAGCTCAGAGCAACTAGGTTTTTCAGAAATCATTTCTTGTAGGTGAAAGAAGGGGTTGTGCTCATCTTGGGAACCCTTTCTACACTGAAGTCTGAAAATTGCTTCTTAGTAGAAAATCAAAAAGATTGTAGGATTTATCTCCTTTGTGACTCTTTTCTCAGATGTCACAGAGGTCTTACACTGCTTCTTGTTTAATGTCTGAAAACAGTTGTTTTATATATTCTTTGCAGTTTTCTATTCCTTTATTAAAAAAATGTCTAGAACTAGATACTTGGGCATGATAGAGGCAGAATTCCTCTGGAATGTTGTTTCAAGTTGGCCAACTTTTCCAAGAAAAAGGGAGGCGTGAAAGAATTGGAAATGTCCAATCCACACTATTTACCATACCTTCTCTGATGCACCTATTAGCAGGGCAGAAAGAGAGATGTGGATGTAGAGAACAAAGTAGTGGACACAGCGGAGGAAAGAGAGAGTGGGACAAATTGAGAGAGTAGTATTGACATATATACACCACCGTGTGTAAAACAGCTAGCCAGTGGGAATCTCTTCAAGAAAATTAGAGATACCAAGGGAACATTTCATGTAAAGATGGGTGCAATAAAGGACAGAAATGGTATGGACCTAACAGAAGCAGAAGATATTAAGAAGAGGTGGAAAGAATACACAGAAGAACTATACAAAAACAATCTTCATGACACAGATAATCATGATGATGTGATCACTCAACTAGAGCTAGACATCCTGGAATGTACAGTCAAGAGGGCCTTAGGAAGCATCACAATGAACAAAGCTAGTGGAGGTGATGAAATTACAGTTGAGCTATTCCCAATCTTAAAAGATGATGCTGTGACAGTGCTGTACTCAATATGCCAGCAAATTAGCAAAACTCAGCAGTGGCCACAGGACTGGAAAAGTCAGTTTTCTTTCCAAGCCCAAAGAAAAGTAATGCCAAAGAATGCTCAAACTACCACACAATTACACTCATGTCACATGCTACCACAGTAATGCTTAAAATTCTCCAATTCAGCCTTCAACAGTACTTGAACCATGAACTTCCAGATGTTCAACCTGGTTTTAGAAAAGGCAGAGGAACCAGAGATCAAATTGCCAACATCGTTGGACCATCTAAAAAGCAAGAGAGTTCCAGAAAAATATCTACTTCTGCTTTATTGACTATGCCAAAGCCTTTGACTGCATAGATCACAACAAATTGTGGAAAATTCTTAAAGAGATGGGAATACCAGACCACCTGATGTGCCTCCAGAGAAATCTGTATGCAGGTCAAGAAGCAACAGTTAGAACTGGACATGGAACAACAGACTGGTTCCAAATAGGAAAAGGAGTACATCAAGGTTGTATATTGTCATCCTGCTTATTTAACCTATATGCAGAGTACATCATGAGAAACACTGGGCTGGAAGAAGCACAAGCTGGAATCAAGATTCCCAGGAGAAATATCAATACCCTCAGATATACAGGTGACACCACCCTTATGGCAAAAAGCGAAGAAGAACTAAAAAGCGTCTTTATGAACGTGAAAGAGGAGAGTGAAAAAGTTGGCTTAAAGCTCAACATTGAGAAAACGAAGATCATGGCATCTGGTCCCATCACTTCATGGGAAATAGATGGGGAAACAGTGGAAACAGTGACAGACTTTGTTTCTCTGGGCTCCAAAATCACTGCAGATGGTGACTGCAGCCATGAGATTAAAAGACATTTGCTGCTTGGAAGTAAAGCTATGAGCAACCTAGACAGCATATTAAAAAGCAGAGACATTACTTTGTCAGCAAGGGTCCCTCTAGTCAAAGTTACAGTTTTTCCAGTAGTCATGTATGGATGTGAGAGTTGGACTATAAAGAAAGCTGAGCACAGAAGAATTGATGCTTTTGAACTGTGGTGTTGGAGAAGACTCTTGAGACTCCCTTGGACAACAAGGAGATCCAACCAGTCCATCCTAAAGGAAATCAGTTCGAATATTCATTGGAAGAACTGATGCTGAAGCTGAAACTCCAATACTTTGGTCGCCTGATGCGAAGAGCTGACTCATTTGAAGACCCTGACGCTGGGAAAGATTGAAGGAGGGAAGAAAAAGGGACGACTGAGGATGAGATGGTTGGATGTCATCACCCACTCAAAGGACATGAGTTTGAGTAAACTCCAGGTGTTGTTGATGGACAGGGAGGCCCGGCGTACTGCAGTCCATGGCATCTCAAAGAGTCAGAGACAGCTGAGCGACTGAACTGAAGTGGGAAGCTGCTGTATAACACAGGGAGTCTAGCCATGCGCTGTGATGACACAGAAGGGTGGGATTGTGGGTGGGTCGGAGGGAGGCTCAAGAGAGAGGAGACATATATATATATATATATATTAAAGCAACTATCATCCAATTGAAAAAAATTTAAAGAAATCTAAGCAAACAAGAAAAACACTGTCTTTTAGACGGCCAATGTTTAAGTGCTCATTGCTTTTTGCACTAAATCAGGCTTATGGAATCTAAGTCCAAATCTTACACATAGGATGATTCAGGGGCAGTCATTCTTTATCCTCCTATTAAAATATCTTCATAGGCACTGCAATTTAGAGTTTTGCTATCTTCTTTCTCTTTAGTTTTGAATCTTAGGTCATCAGACTATATCAATTCTTAGGAATCGGAAAAGTTATACAGATGGGTTAATTTGTCAATTGAGATATTTCTTCATTTCAAGGAATTTTTTAATGCTATATATTAAAATTCTTTTTCTGCTCAATTGGTTGGATTCTCTCTGTAAGAGCCTCAGTTATCTTTATGATGGCTCATTTTTGTCTGGCCTCAATGTCTATTATTTTCTGTCAAATTGCTTTGATTGCTAGTCTTTTGTCTGCATCCACTGTAATTATCTCAAGTTATTCTTCTATGTTATTATCTCAATATTAAAGCATATCCATTATGTACTTTATTTCTTGTATTTTTTACTTCTGTAATAGTATTATTTAGCCTTCAATTCATTTCATTGGCTCTAGTGGAATCTCTTCATCTCATTTTTTGTTTTATCATCTTGTGTTTGAGTTTTTTTATGTATTAAGTCCTTGTTCACATTAATTTCTCTCACTGCAAAACACTAATAGGAACATTTCCTCTGACTTTTTGCTAACAATTTTTTAAAAACTAGTCTTTTTTTTTAATGTATACATTTTTAGAAAGGTTGTTCAATACTTTTGCACGCATGTGAAACCATTTCTTTGACACTTACAGGATCTGGAGAGATCATTTCTCCTAGTATATGAATGTGAATGAGTTCTCCTTGACTCTCTTTCCACCTCTGACTGATGAGTGTCTCTAACTGAGAGAAAAGGCTCTTTTGAGAATTTTGTTACTCCTGTGCAAATTTTTTTCTTAAATAATGTATTTATTTATTTTGGGTTGTGTTGAGTCTTTGTTGCTGCATGGGCTTTCTCTAGTTGAGGTGCGTGGGCTTCTCATGGAGGTAGCTCTCTTGTTGTGGAGCACGGGCTCTAGGCACACAGGCTTCAGTAGTTAAGGCTCGTGAGCTCAATAGTGGCATCTGGCAGGCTTTAGAGCACAGGCTCAGTAATTGTGTTGCATTGGCTTTAGTTACCCGTAGCATGTGGGATCTTCCCAGACCAGGGACTGAACCCATGTCTCTTGCATTGGTAGGCAGATTCTTATCCACTCTACCACCAGGGAAAGCCCACATGTTTTCTTTACCTGGTAAAGATCAGGAGTTCTACTTCCACAGAGGTGGTGGTGGAAGTTTGAAGAAGGGAGTATATTTACTCCAGAATTTTGGATCATTTTTTTAGGAAGATGCTTGGAGTCTCCGTTTTGTTGAGTAAGAGCAATTTCCACTTACTCACTCCAATCCACGTCACCATGTTCTTTCATTCAAAATTTAAAAAGAAATAAAAATTGATGGTATTTGTGGGAATTGTCAATATTTAATCAACTCTCAGTACCATTTATATAAGGCGGGGTTGTGGCTAAGGTCCACATTGCACTGTGTCCTTCTTTACTTGGGCTTCCCTGGCAGCTCAGATGGTGGCTCATGCAAGAATCTGCATGCAATGCAGGAGACTTGAGTTTGATCCCTGGGTCAGGGAGATCAGTATCCTTGGATAATTCCATGGACAGAGGAACCTGGTGGGCTATAGTCCATGGGATGGCAAAGAGTCAGACACAACCAAGCAACTAACACTTCTTTACTTACTTGTGGACTGGGAAATTCTTTTTTTCCTTCTGGTTATTACTTTTTGTTCATTTTATTGAATTTTGAAGGAGGGAGAAGTCTATTATTTTTATCTGGAAGTCTGGTGCTAATTTTTAATTAATTAATTAAGGGTTAAGTATCCTGTGGTAAAAAAAATGTCTATTCCTTTTGAACTGAAATATTTCCATTATAATTTAATTAGATTTGTGTTGCCTTTGTTGCCAAGAAATTTAATGCAGTAGCTCTTTTCAGTCTGATATTTTTTAGTATAAGCATCTACTCCCAATGTGTATAATATGATTGTATGACTCTTGTTATTTTATCAGTGGTTCTATGCACTTTTGCTTTTGATTAAAGGCCAACTAAAATTCCATTTGGAGTTAGGTAAAATATGTAATTTAAAAATAAAGTCAGTTTCTTGGAGAAAAGACAATATACTTTAAATCCCTATTATAACAATAGCTTCAATGCTATAATGATATTTTTCTCCACCATCATAAAGGGACTCAAATTATTTTAACTCTGTGGCTTTAAAAATCAAAATGTGATTAAGTAAAAAATTAAAAATGCACACACTCTTAGTTTTTATTCATTCAAGTGGTCACTATTTTATAGAGCCTTTCAAATAGAAATATAGCTGACAAATGGAGACCAATTTACATGTATTTTAAGGTTTTGATCTTGCCATCATGCCCTTGGTCTGCATTGAGAGATGGTATAAGAAATAGCTATGTTAAAATTAATTAGAAGGATGTCACTGGAGATGAAATTCATCCTGTTAACCTAATTTGTCTTCATGAAAATCTAAGGAAGAAATTTTTTCAAGTCATTGTATCTGGAAAAAGTGTAGCTAACCCTGAGAATAGCATTATTTTAATCCTAAGAATTGAGACTCAGTTATTGGGACTCAGAGTATGTTTCCCTTTCTGGTTTGGCTATTCAGAAACTCCAGAAAACATTGTGACTTGCTTTTATTAAATGTATGGATTCCTAAGTTGTATATTTTGAGTATCTGTGTTCCTTTAACTGCATTTCCTTTCCTAATTCTCATTTTTTCCTGCTTTAATTTGCTTATTTATTTTTTCATTTGAAGGTGTTAATTGTTGTTGTTCAGTCACTCAGTCATGTCTGACTCTTTGCAACCCCATGGACTGCAGCATGCCAGGCTTCCCTGTCCTTCACCGTCTCCTATAGCTTGCTCAAACTCATGTCCATTGAGTTGATGATGCCATCCAACCACCTTGTCCTTTGTCATCCCTTCTTCTGCCTTCAGTATTTTATTTTGTTACATTACATCCCTGGTGACTCAGATGGTAAAGAATCTGCCTGCAATGAAAGAGACCTGGGTTCCGTCCCTGGGCTGGGAAGATCCCCTGGAAAAGGGAATAGCTACCCACTCCAGTATTTTTGTGTGGAGAATTCCATGGACAGAGGAACCTAGCCGGCTATAGTCTATGGCATCGCAAAGAGTAGGACACGACTGAGAGACTGACACTTTCACTTTCACCTTGGCATAATAAATAAATTAAGTATTGAACCATTCATCTGATCACTGATGCACTATATTTAAATTTTCATAAACAGAATGAATAGAATTATAAAGTCACTACTCAAAGTAAAACTTACATACTTTGGCCACCTGATGTGAAGAACTGACTCCTTAGAAAAGACCCTGATGCTGGGCAAGATTGAAGGCAGGAGGAGAAGGGGACAATAGAGGATAAGATGATTGGATGGCATCACTGACTCAATGGACATGAATGTGAGCAAGCTCCGGGAGTTGGTGATGGACAGAGAAACCTGTTGTGCTCCAGTCCATAGGGTTGCAAAGATTCGGACACAACTGAGTGACTTAACTGAACTGATAGAAGGGTATGTAAAAGGATAAATATAGGAGGATAAGGCCTAATATTCATTATGGTGTTTTTGTGTGAAGAAAATATTCAATGAAAAAAAAATTTGTTGAATCTGCTGTTCTGAGCCAATTAGTAGGCTGTGAAACATGTTTGCTACTACTGCTAAGTCACTTCAGTCATGTCCAACTCTGTGTGACCCCATAGATGGCAGCCTACCAAGCTCCCCAGTCCCTGGGATTCTCTAGGCAAGAACACTGGAATGGGTTGCCATTTCCTTCTCCAACGCATGAAAGTGAAAAGGGAAAGTGAAGTCGCTCAGTCGTGTCCGACTCTTAGTGACCCCATGGACTGCAGCCTACCAGGCTCCTCCGTCCATGGGATTTTCCAGGCAAGAGTACTGGAGTGGGGTGCCATTGCCTTCTCCGTGAAACATGTTTAGTGAATAGCTAACTGCAAGTTGCATTTTAACAGCAAAAAAGGAAATACTAAATTTTATTCTTGTGGCAAAGGGAGGGTCAATTTTATTCTTTGGCATCTATGTAATGTTTATTAGTTTTGTACTGTGTCTCATACTATGAAAATTGTGAGAAACCTGAATCCAAACAGAGAGATTATATATCTAACTTAACTATAAAAAAAAGTAAAACTTACATATTTGTATATCAATCTTAGCTCATTTAAGATACCAAAAAAAGGACACATCTTAATACGTAACCGTAAAGGAATAGTTAAATGTATTTTCATTTATATATATGATTTCTTCTGAATAATATTATATGGGTAAATGTTTGTGACATAACATCATTAAAATAATAGGATACAAAATTATATTACAATATGATCTTAATTTGATACCATGAATCCAGTTGATATCTTAGTTGATATCATATGAATATAAAATATCTTCAAGTAAAATGCATCCATGTTAACTCTTACTTGTAATTATTGATTAGAAGCAATTTATATTTTGTCTTGTATTTATAGGCTTCATGCATTCTACAATACTATCCTCTTTATTAAAAACACACACTATTTTAAATCATCTTTTGATTTTCAGCTTACTGTTGTTAATCTTAAAATATATTTGTAGACATACATTCCCACCCATACATAATTAGACTACTAAGGACCTTAAGGAGTCTCTTGATGTGGGTGAAAGAGGAGAGAAAAAAAAACTGGCTTAAAGCTCAACGTTTAAAAAAAAAAAAAACTAAGATTATGGCATCTGGTCCTATCACTTCATGGCAAATACAAGGGGATAAATGGAAGCAGTGACAGGTTTTCTTTTCTTGGGCTCCAGAGTCACTGCAGATAGTGACTGCAGCCATGAAATTGAAAGACACTTGCTCCTTGGAAGGAGAGCTATGACAAACCTAGACAGTGGATTAAAAAGCAGAGATGTCACTTTGTTGACCAAGGTCCATATAGTCAAAGCTATGACTTTTTCAGTAATCAAGTACAGATGTGAGAGTTGCACCATTAAAAAAGCCTAGGCCCCGAAGAACTGATGCTTTCGAATTGTGGTGCTGGAGAAGACTCTTGAGAGTCCCTTGGACTGCAAGGAGATCAATCAGTCAATCCCAAAGGATATTAACCCTGAATATTCATTGGAAGGACTGATGCTGAAGCTGAAGCTAAAGCTCCAGTACTTTGGCCACTTGATAGAAACAGCCAACTCATTGGGAAAGACCCTGACGCTGGGAAAGATTGGAGACAAAAGCAGGAGAAGGAAGAGGATTAGATAGCATCGTCAACTCAGTGGACATGAACTCGAGTAAACTCTGGGAGATAGTGGAGGACAGGGAAGCATCGTGTGCTACAGTCCATGGAGTCCCAGAGTCAGACATGACGTGGCAACTGAACAACAACAGCCACATCAAGAACCCTAAGACCTTAACTCCTGATGCAATTGTGCTTTTCCTCTAAAAATATCCAGAGATGAGTTTCTTTTTCCCCTAATGACTGGGGTGTTTGTTTTTTTTTTTATCATGAAAATGAAAAGCATCACAGTCATATGTGTGGGTACCTAAAATGATCACTTGGGCCTAGGTATTTTCCATTTAATTTGTGAAATAAGTAGAGTTGACTGCGATTTCAAAGATACAAACTTTCTCTTTCATCATCCAGATTTATTCTGCAGCATGCCACTGCTAAAGGAACTGAACTTTTCTATGCTACTTAATTTTAAATTTTTACTCTACTTCAATGGCTTTTATATTCTGAAAAATATAGTGAGGGAAATCTGTCTGTGCAAGATATATCATGATTTGAATGTTGCCATTTTCCTTCATGCATAATTATGCTGATTCCATTTTTGTGTTATTCTCTATTGACATTAGTATCATTCTCCACATGTTGAGAACACAGAGAGTATACTTTATTTCAAAGGAGATAAAACAAGAGATGGATTGTAATTGTTCATGTTGTGTTGTGAGTGACTTTTTCTCCTTAGGAAAATGAATACTATTTTACTACAGCCTCCAGTTCATTAAACACTTGGCAATTTCTTTTTCTTATTCTTAATCTTTTCTTCACAATAAAAATACTCTCTTTAGTATTGGGATTAATACGCTTTCTTTCCTTTCTTGTCTATTCTACTTTCCTAGCTAAATTATTGCTTTTTAGGGATTTTGTTTACGGTTTCTCTGTGTGTGTGTATGTGTGAATGTGTGTGAGACAGAGAACCAAATAATTCAAACCAAAAGTAGTTACTATATTTATTTTAGTATTTCCAATAGTGTGAGAAATCAACATTTTAAAAAGATTTGTTCTGTGATCTGTAACATTAAGTTGTTCTGTATTCCCTGACAGTGTCAGTGCCTTGAACTCCCTCGCATGGAATGAGAATTCTTCTAGTTAACAACTTTTGGCACTAGGACTTAATAACAACTGTAGATGGTATTAATTTTTTTCTCCTTTGCTGGTTATTAAAAGTATTATTTAATTTACATAACAATACCATAAGATTACTCAGATTTTTCCCCAAAGATAATTTGATTTTATAAAAATAGCCAAAAATAGATTATCCTTTTAAGTTTTGTAAGCATCTGGAAATGAAAATATTTGTTTAACTGACATTTGACTTGCATTTTCCCAAGAGTGACTTACACAAAACATAAGTAAAAGTAAAGCATTTTAATATCCTTGGATATTCTCCTGCAGTTAAAAACTCTGCTTCTGTGCTCACATATACTATAAAACAAACAAACAAAAAACACTGCTTCTAGTTTTCACCTTTTTGTCTCTTAAGATTCATTCAAGGATGTGGGTTTTGCAAACATAGGAAGAAGAAACTTAGTGTGTTTGAAAGAAGGTCATATGGTGTTTATGAAGTACAATATAAACCATTGCTCTTGCAATTATGTCAACCATTACCTTCAAATATTAATGCTTTCCCTGCCCTCAAAATAGTTGTTCCAAGATTATATCATCTTATTTTCTTGTTTCTCTTTGGTACATGGATTCTTTAAACTATTGCTTTTCTTTTTTTTTTTTTTTTTGACCAACTCTCAAACACCCATAAACAGAAGAAAATCCACCCTATTTTGCCTATTTTAAAAAAAGAAAAGAAAAAGAAAACTTTCCGGTCTTCATTTACCTCTGTTTTCTTTTACATCAAAACTCTTTAAGAAGATTTTCTACTCACAGCCTCTGATTTTTTTTCCCTTTATTATTTCTTGAATCATTCCAACTAGCTTTCATCACTACCACTTCACTAAAACTACTTTTGTCAAGAGTTTTAGAGGTCACCACTGACCTCTACATAGTTAAATCCAATGCCATCTCTCAATCTTAAACACGGTTGACTTATCAGCACCTTTTGACACAACTGATCCTTCTCTTCTTAAGAAACTTTTTTGGTTTCCAGGAATTTTACTCCTTTCAGTTCCTTTTGTTGGTTGCTCCTCATTTCTCCAACCACTAAATAATGGAATGATTCCCACTCAATTTCTGAACCCCTTCTCTCTATATATATTTCCATTTTGCAAGTTAATCTGGTCTCATGGACTTAAATCCCTCATATAAGTCAGTGGTACCTTAGTGTACACATTGTGTCTGAAACACCTCGGAATGCCAGGAGGAGGCATTGCTTCATCTAAATCTCTCTGGGACTTCTAATAGGCAACTCACACATAATGTCTAAGCTTGCTCTTCCTATGGTATTTCTCATCTCCATTAATGGTCACTCCATTCTTGCAGTTGATAAGGCTAAACAAGCTTGAGGTCAAAATGCATGCTCTCATAGTTCACATTCACTTCAAGAGTATATCCTGTAAAACCTATCCCCACAAGACACATCTGGTGCTAATGATATGACCCACATTGCCAGTCTCTTTCAGCTAGATCACTGTATGATAACCTTCTAGTCGTTCTGCTTCTTTCCTGTGCCCCATTATTTTCCATATTGCCTTCAGGGGACTTGTTAAAAATATAAGTAAAATCGTGTCTCCCTTCCAGAACTCTCTTATGGTTTTTTATTATGACCCCAAAGGCCTTGGATTTGGCTGCCCTGGTTTCTCTGAACTCTTTCACTCTACTTTCTCTCACTCTTCTTCAGCTACACTGGCATCCAGGATTTTCCTATAATATTCTAGGTGTACTCCTGTCTCAAAGCTTTTGCACTTGCTTTTTCCTTTGTCTGGAATACTCTTTCCCCAGAAATCCACAAAACTTGCTCTTACCTCCTTCAAGTCTTTATTTAAATGTCATGTTTTCACTGACACTTTCCTTGGATTTCTGATCAGAATTGCACCTCTACATGCCTGCTATCCCATTTTTTCTGCTTCATCTTCCTTTCTAGCAGTTCTAACCATTTTACATACTATATATTTTAAAATTTTAACTTGTTATTGCCTATCTTTCCCCAAGCAAGATTTTAAATTTGAATCTTAACTCTTGTTCAGAACTGTGTCAACAGGACCTAAAACAATGTTTGATATATACTGGGCACATGATAAATATTTGTAGAATTTATTAATGAATGCAGAAAAACTGTTACTACTGTCATGCTTTTAAACTTAAAAGTGAATTATGTTATTTTGGATAGTAGATTTATTCTTCTAATATGCTTTGCATATACTGTTACAGTATATAGGCTTATTACACTGTACTTCCATTACCTAACACAAAATAAAACCTCCTTAGAAATGTCTTGGATTAATAAAATCTCTGTGTGCATATAAATGGAAGTGAAGGGAAATGCTAAGAGATGTGAACAAAGTTAAGAATTTTTAAAATGTATCACTTAACTTTGTTCACATCTCTTAGCATTTCCCTTCACTTCCATTTATATGCACACAGAGATTTTATTAATCCAAGACATTTCTAAGGAGGTTTTATTTTGTGTTAGGTAATGGAAGTACAGTGTAATAAGCCTATATACTGTATTTTTATTTTGATATTTGGCAAAACTAATACAGTTATGTAAAGTTTAAAAATAAAATAAAATTAAAAAAAAATAAAATGTATCACATGAATAATACTTCAATAATGGACTTAATAGGTGAGACAATAAATACAAAATTTGTAGGATTCCCCTCCATCCAGCAATAAAATAGAATTGTTAAAGAGCTTTGTGTAGAGACATCTGGAAAATTCTAAGTTGTACCAAAATGACATTCTTAGGATGATTTTCCTTGTTACATAGTGCTGCCTTAATTGAGACCATTTTCTGGGCAGACTTGTCTGTAAGTCTAGATATATATTTTAAGCAACCTATTATTAGAAGAAACACATTTTTCCCCCAAGAGAATGATGAACTAATACCAAAAATATCCCCCTGTTGTGTTCGCTGAGCCAGGAGTCTGCTTTCCCTAGGCAGTCTGGATGGCATCATTCTGGATTCATGGTAAGAAAACCTGGCAAAGAGTCTGGAGATGAGAGTTGTAGTCTCAGTTCTTTCTCTCCCTCCCTTCTTTCACCTACCATCTTTCACTCGGTATACATTGTTTAACCATCACAGTCTGTTAGTGACACATTTGAAAGTCATGGGATAAAATCCATTCTGTATGTGAAAGGGCTTTTTAGGGTCTTACTAGAAAGGATAATATGGTTGTTTTCCAGAGGTATTGTTGAGAGGGTTCTTAATTGCCTGAGAGGTTGCACTAGACGACCTCCAAGTTCAATTTAAGTATCTAGATTTGATCATCTTTAAAAGTTATGTATTACATACAGCACTGTTGTATTTATGCCAGGAAAAGAATTTCATTCCTGGGCCATATTTATAATTTATCTTTCAGAGTCTGTAGTTGAAAATGCATTTTTTTTTTCTCTGTAAATTTTGCATGACTAAATAATAGAGTCTGGATATAATTGGCAGTTTCTATAAGAAAATAAAAATGATAACTAGAATATTTTAACCATAAATGACACATTGCACAAAATGTATTTAAGATGGAAAAATGGCTCCAGTTGAAGAGCAGTATAATGTATTGTTTGGCAAGCTTTTCTCCTTCTAAGAGGGAAGAAAGAAGAATATGAATTGCTCTCTGAAAATGTAGATTAAAAGCTAAGTATTCTGATATGACAAACATAGATAACATATTAAAAAGCAAAGACATCACTTTGCTGACAAAGGTTCCATATAGTCAAAGCTATGATTTTTCCAGTAGTCATGTATGGATGTGACAGTTGGATCATAAAGAAGGCTGAACACTGAAGAACTGATGCTTTTGAATTGTGCTGGATAAGACTCTTGAGAGTCCCTTGGACAGCGAGGAGATCAAACCAGTGAATCTTAAAGGAAATCAACCTTGAATATTCATTGAAAGGAATGATGCTAAAGCTGAAGCTCCAATACTTTGGACACCTGATACGAAGAGCCAACTAGTTGGAAAAGACCCTGATGCTGGGAAAGATTGAAGGCAAAAGGAGAAGAAGGCGGCAGAGGGTGAGATAGATAGCATCACAACTCAATGGACATGAGTTTGAACAAACTCTGGAAGATAGTGAAAGACAGGGAAGCATGGTGTGCTCTATTCCATGGGGTTGCAAACAGTCAGACACGATTTAGTGACTGAACAATAACAATGATTTTGATGTGACACACATCGGCAGTCTCATTAATAAAAGTAGATGCCTAGCATTTGTATTCTTGAAAAAAAATTAACATATTATGCAGTATTTTGGCCAGAGTATGATACATATAAAATAAAAGTTCATATATAAATCAGTCTGTGAACTTTAAAAACATTTGAACCAAAGTTGTTAAATTTTTTGCAGACATCATGTAACATTTATAAGAAACTTTGGAAATCAAAGAAAAAGAGGTTGAACTGTTATTGATAAGTTGCTAGAGTTTCAGTGTGGACAAGTCTGAGAGTTAAGAACTCCAGCAGTAACTAGGAGAGACCCCCACACTTTCCTGAGTTTTGCCTTCACGATCCTCACAGCAAGTATCATAGAAAAATCCCTTCATGCTTCTACCCTCAGAAAAAAATATTTCCCCAGAGGCTAACATTCTATGGTTTTATCAGAACCTAACCTACCCAGAGGAAAAGAAATACCCAACTCCAGCCTCAGCCCCATCTAATTAGTCTGAGAAGCAGTGATGAAATTCCCAGTCCAAGGGCACAGCTTAAAAAAAGACTGAGACTTTAACAAGCAATGCAAATCAACTATACTCTAATAAAACAACTTTTAAAAAAGACTGAAACTTAATCATAGCACTATATAGAACACTTTCCTCTCTTCTCAAACTTAATATTACATTACAAAAGTCCTGTTTACTACAGATCCTTTTACCCAATAATGCTTACCTTTTAACAAAAAATTACAGGACATCCTCAGAGACAAAAATCAGTTTGAAGAGGAAGAACAAACATTAGAACCAGAGTTTGATATGGCAGGAATACTGGAGTTATCAGACAAGGGATGTAAAATATTATGACTAATATACTGAAGGGCATTAATGAAAAAAGTAGATAACATGCAGGAACAAATGAATTATATAAATAAGGATGGAAATCTTAAGAAAGAATTTTTTTTAAGTGCTAGAGATCAAAAACACTGTAATAGAAATGAAGAATGCCTCTGTTGGACTCATGTAGACTAGACATGTCTGCTGAATGAATTTGTAAGCTTGAGGATATCTCAATAGAAATCTCCAAAACTGAGGGGGAAAAAAAGACTGAAAATTCAAAACATAATATCCAAGAGCTATGAGATGACTACAAAAGGTATAGTATATCATGTAATGGAAATTTGTTGTTGTTTAGTTGATAAGTCATGTCCAGCTCTTTGCGACCCCATGGACTGTAGCCTATTAGGCTTCTCTGTCCATGGAACTGTCCATGGAATTCTCTAGGCAAAAAAACTGGAATGGGAAGCAATTTCCTTCTCCAGGAAATCATCCCTACCCAGGGATCAAACCCACATCTCCTGAATTGGCAGGCAGATTCTTTACTACAGAGCCACCAAGGAAGTTCCTATATTACTAGGAGAATAAAGACAGAAACGAATTTCCTCAAACTAATGTCAGACACCAAACCTTCAAGGTGCTTAGAGAATACGAAGAAGGATAAATGTCAAAAAAAAGAAAAAAGAAAAACTAAAGTAAAACAAAAAAGCCTATACCTAGATATATAATTTACAAACTGCAATTTTCTATTTTTTCAAGACAGATTGTCTGATATAAAATCTAAGCAAACACAATCAGGGAAAAATGTCTGCATAACCTATTCACTTAAGGAAAAATGTGCAAATGTAGCAACCATCAGGGATGGCTGTTTGGGAAGAACAGCCCCACCTCCAATGGAGGAAACAGAAAACATATTTGCAGTCCCAAACTTGTTCTCTCCTCATGGAAGTAATCCATAAAGGGTGATTTTTTTTTTTTCTTTTCTCTGTTCTCTCATTTTGCTTCTCTGATGCCAAGCTATTAGAAACTACACAACACCCTGCCAATACATTTCAGTAAAGTTCTCTCACATCACCGAGGCCTATTGTAATTATTCGTGTTCTTTTGGAGCACTTAATTGCCCCTACATCATAAATCTCTTCAACAACAACAAGACACAGAGAGGGACTCAAGGAAGTTGATTCTTTTTATTTTGTTCCATTGCCTTTGGGTAAAACCATCTCCACAAGATTCTTGTTAATGGCAGGACAATAGAGGCTAGCCCTGGCCTACACTGTGTTCTTAGGTTTACATTTGGCCAAGAAAAGATTTCACCAAATATTCAAACAACTTTCTGAACAGCCTCAGCTTATGAATCGAATCTAGGCACATTTTACTGAGTTATCCCCCAGTCCTTCGAAAATTCATGTTTATGAATTCATGCACAAATGACAAATTACCTAATAGTGGAATTAAAAGCTATTTGATCCATTAAATATATTAGGAACTTTGTAAGTTAATTTTGTAATCTTTATTTTTCAGTTTTGTTTTAACTTTGCTTTAAATCAACAGATCATTTTAAACATATATATCAGTCCATGCCTGATATGACTAGAAAATGACTTCAGTAATAGATACCTAGGCTTAAATAGCTAGTCACTCATTTAAAAAAAAATGAAACTTACTGTGAAGTCAAGTCAGCATGTTGTTGCTCAGTCTCCCAGTTGTGTCAACTCTTTGCGACCCTATGGACTGTAGCACGCTAGACCTCCCTGTCCCTCACCGTCTCCTGAAGTTTGCCCGTGTTCATGTCCATTGCATCGGTGATGCCATCTGGCCAGCTCATCCTCTGCCGCCCTCTTCTCCTGCTGCCCTCAATCTTTCGCAGCATCAGGGATTTTTCCAATGAGTCGGCTGTTCCCATCAGGTGACCAGAATACTGGAGCTTCGGCATCAGTCCTTTCAATAAGTGTTCAAGGTTGATTTCCCTTCAGACTGACTGGTTTGATCTCCTCCCTGTCCAGGGGACTCTCAGGAGTCTTCTCCAGCACCACAGTTCAAAGGCATCAATTCTCTGGCGCTCCACCTCCTTTACAGTTCAGCTCTCACAACCGTATGTGACCACTGGGAAGACCATAGCCTTGACTATATGGACCTTTGTCAGCTGAGTAATGTCAGCTTTTCAACACACTGTCTAGATTTGTCATAGCTTTCCTGCCAAGAAGCAATCATCTTCCGATATTTGATATCATACAAATATGTGGAGGGATTTCTCTGGCAATCCAGTGGTTAAGACTCCATGCTTCCATTGCAGGGTATATAGGTTTGATCCCTGATCAGGGAACTAAAATCCCTCATGCCACATGGAGTGGCCAAAAACAAAAAAGTGTGGAAAAGGATTGAGGAGAAAAAAAGTGAATATTTTAGGTCTCTTAAATATATCTTCGGAGAAGGAAGACATTGTAGAGGTCAAAATCAGCCCGTTAATAAAAGCAGAATGTCTATGTGGTAGTGAAGTGAAAGTCACTCAGTCGTGCCCTACTCTTTTCAACCCCATGGACTATACAGTCCATGGAATTCTCCAGGCCAGAACACTGGAGTCAGTAGCCTTTCCCTTCTCCAAGGGATCTTCCCAACCCAGGGATTGAACCCAGGACTCCTGCGTTACAGCAGATTCTTTACCAGCTGGTCAAACCAGGGAAGCCCCAATCTATGTGGTATAGATCTATGTGATAGATGGCACTCTAAAATGATCTCCAAGTTTTTCATCATGTCATATACTATATACCCCACTATAATCTATTCCCCCTGGATATGGCAGAATCCATGATATGATGGAAGAGTTACTCCATGATTAGATTGATTAAGGTGGAAATTGTTTGAAAATATAATTAAGGTCCTAAATCAGTTGAGTTTGAGGTAATCAAAAAATTGATTATCCTGTGTTCTTCCTCAAACCTTTATCAAGTGTAGTAGAAAGCTTTTGTATACATATTATACATATATATATATATATATATGTATAATATGTATGTTAATATATTTTAGGAAACATGAATTTTTGCCTAACTAAAAAATGTATGACATTTTGATTCTACTTGTTTGACTCAGTGTGAATAGAATGCTAGATTTCTAATTTAAAAAAATAGACCTGTAACAAGCAACTAATGTTTACTGTATAGCACAGGGAACTATAGTCAATGTCTTGTAATAACCTATAATGGAAAACAATCTGGAAAATAACACATGTGTATATGTATAACTGAATCATCTTGCTGTGCACCTGAAACTTTGTAAATCAACTATACTTCAATAAAATGTATATATTAAGAAAAAATAGACGAGAAACAAAGGAAAAAAAAGAGTCAGACAGTACTGAGTGACTAATACTTTATTACTAGTCCACAGAGTTTTAATATTTTGATCGTCTGACTAGTCTAATAAAGAATCTAGCCAACTGTCCTTCTGTAAAGTCCCCCTTGTAGGCTTTTTTAAAGCACTATACATATTTGTAATTACATTGCACATAGATTATTAACGGGTAATTTTCTTTTGACAGGCTACAACAACAAACCGCAGATTTCTTATTTGTAATGTAAATGACTGAATATGTTTCATTCCTATGTATTGCTATTAAAAATGTTATAACATTTCCAAGACAAAAAAGTACAAATTTTTGCTTTGAAAAATTTGTGTGGTTAAAATTTCACTAAAAAAAGTAGATTATTCTAGAAGAAAGGTAATAACAAAGATCAGAATGGAAATAAATGAAGTAGAGACTAAAAGAGAAAAATGCTACCATGCCATGCTCAATAGTGTCTCTTTGCCACCCATGGACTATAGCCTACCAGGCTCCTCTGCCCATGGAATTTTCCAGGCAAGAATACTGGAGTGGGTTGCCATTTCCTTCTCCAGAGGATCTTCCTGACCCAAGGATCAAAGCCACATCTCCTGTGTTGGCAGATGGATTCTTTATCGTGCCACCAGGGAAGCCCAAAAGAGAAAAATAGGAAGGATTAATAAAACTAAGAGATGGGATTTTGAAAAGGTAAACAAAATTGAAAAACTTTTAGCTAGACTAATTCAGAGAGCATAACTGGAAAGAGCCAGTGACTTTGTTTCTCTTTCTCTATTGCCCTTTCTCTATTTTATATTATGGAAACAGAATAACATCAAAGATCAATATAAAGTTCCTGAAGAGAAAAGAAGAACAACATCCCAGACCTTCTATTTCATAACAGCAGTTATTATTTCCACTTCCAGGCATGGTGACTATTGTTCAGTATGACTTTCATTATCTTACTGAATAATTCAATTGAGAAGTTATGATTTTTTATTTCTGACTGAAAATACAACTAACCTACATGCTATTTGAGAATATGCCTCTGTTTTTCATTGAGATTATACCAAATGTCAAAATATAGGACCTCCTGTACTCTCTCTGGACAGATGAATGAAAAAGAAACTTTTTTTTTAAGTAAAATTGTTTTTTAAAAAATACATGTAGAAACATAAAATAGCTGTCTATATTAAAGGCACAATGCCAGTATTTCAGCAACCAGGTTTCAATTTCTGTGTATACCGTAGGTTTTCTCAGGATTTTATAGCTATCGTCACAGTGGTTATGAAGAACTAGGTTACAGTAGCATCCACATTGTTATAATTCTTACTGGTTGTTTAATATAATTGCAATATTTACTTTTACACATACTGAGAATATTATATACTAAATAAAACAAGTGTCTTGTAATGTTTCTTCACAAGTAATAGAGATACTGGCTGTGGAATATATGGGGGTTCTTTGCAAGTTATTTTGCAAATTTAAATCTATACTCAAATATTGGGTTGGCCACAAAATTCATTCGGATTTTTCCACAAGATATTCTGGAAAAACCCAAGTGAACTCTTTGGCCAACTCAACACAAAGTAAAGAGGAAAGTACAATGCTTTTAGCTTCCATCTAGCAGAATTTTAAAGGAGTCAAGAAAGTATGATTTGAGCAGCACTCCTGCCTGTGCAGAGACATAAAGAGCTGCTTGGTCCTCACCATAATTTGAAATATTCAAGATCTTCTCTTCTAAATTGATTTTCAAGCCTCTCAGAGGAACTCTTTGTGCTTATTATGAAGTTAACTCAGTAACAGTGACCTGAAACTTGTCATCTGTGGACAGGCACCTGACAAGTTAAATTAGCGCCCCTGGGTATGCATGCACTCTCAGGAGATCTAATGCCACTTGACCAAGGGATGGCTGTCCCATTGCTGTGAAAGCCAAGGGTAGTGTCGCCTTGCATATCACTAATTACCTCTGCTCAAGTCCAAAGGTGGCTTAGTGTCTATTCTCAGATTCACCTTGATAGCCACTTAAATATTTTCTGGGTGAAGCCCAGTCCATAGACACAGAGCATTATCTTTCTACCTTGGGAAGTGATGAGTCTGCATAGCCAGCCCCAAATTACACTGACCCTTTTGATAGCAATGTCACATCCTTCAGTGATAGTCAATTAGGCTGCCCAGCTCACCCTTCAGTTTTTTTAAGCACTGAAGATTAACAAGATTTTTTTTCCTGTCTCACTAAATGTCTTACTTCTGATTTGTGTCTCTATGCATTGAGCTCTATTTCTGGGTCCCTTTTTGTTCTGGATTTATAGCTTTTCCCTTTCTACATTCACTTTTCTCTTTGAAAATCCTTAATTTGTGTTGAGAAGAAATAAATAATTTACTGCTTTAAAATGCTGAAGACTCAAAATAACTCTGACATTTTCTCTTTTATAAGTGATTGGAAATCAAAGTCATCGTTAGAGTATGATTAAAAGTGCCCTTAAAAATGCATTTGAGACTTAGAAGCAGATATGTATAATTATTATGATGATAAAATAATTGCTTCTTTTTTTTCCAAAATGTACTTTTTTACCAAGTATGTATGAATTAGTACTTGGTTCAGAAAGTCAGGGTAGATTTACAGAGAAAGACAAACATCATATGATATCACATATATGTGGAATCTAAAAACAATATGAATAAATCTATATACAAACAGACTCACAGAAAAAGAAAACAAACTTATAGCTACCAAAGGAGAAAGGGTGGGAAAGGGGTAAATTATGAATATGGCATTAGCAGATATAAACTTATATATATAAGCAATTATATATGGGATTAATATATAATTATATATTGGATTAATATACAATTAAAATAAGGATTTACTGTATTACATAGGGAACTTTATTAATATGCTTCAATAGCCTATAATGGAAAATAATCTTTAAAAAAGTATGTATAACCGAATCACTTTGCTGTACACCTGTAACCAGGACTTCCCTGGTGGCTCAGATGGTAGGTAAAGAATCTGCCTGCAATGCCGGAGACCCAGGTTTAATCCCTGGGTCAGAACAATACCCTGGAAGAAAGGAATGACTATCCATGCCAGTATCCTTGCCTAGAAACCTCCAGGAACTGAAACACAATATTGTGGATCATCTGTACTTCAATTAAAAAAAAAAAAAAAGAAAGAAAATCAGGTAGATTGCCATCAGAAAAACTTCTGAATAAGGAGTTCTCGTTTCTCCAGTGGAATCTGTCTGGAAGATTTCATGACAAGAATACTGAAGCATCAGTAAACTTGAGACATTGACCTCCAAGTTCCCATGGCCTTCCAGGCAACTCCAGAGTCTCTTCTTGAGAAAACGCAGTGCTCACACTTGTTGACTAAAGAAGGTATAGTAATTCGCTTTCCTGTTTAATGTGTCCATTGTCTAAACCATCACCACCATGAAAAAAGAAGCATGCATTCATTACCAATCGCTCAGAACCCTTTTCTGTGCAGCTTACAAACGACAGCACACATCTGGTTGGGTACTTTTGCAGTCAATACTGCCCAAGGTACACAATGCAATGTATGCATCCAGGTATAAAATTTTTGGATGGTAAGAATTGTCATACTCTATTTCCCAGTGTACTCAGCACAGTGCCCTATTTGTAGGTGCTTAAGAAATATTTGTTGCACTGAGTTGAAGTATAGTGAGAAGAGGCATAAGCAGGCAAAGTGAATATCTTGCCAAATCCCTTAATTCCCCAAATCCGCATACTGCCAACAACAAACTGTAAATTAGAACTGCCACAGATATGTTTGAACTTCTGTTTAAATTCCTCCCTAAGTTAGTGCTTCTAAATTTAACACTCCAGTCACATTCCTGGCAGGAGGATAAGCACCAAGATGGAAAATGAGAGAAGTCTAGTCTAGTTCTCAGCTTGGCATCACCTACCGACTCGATACAGAAGCCCCAGGGCAAGGATGCACTGTGCTGCTGCCTCACTTCCCTTGCCTGGCTGGTAAGAGAGAGAAGAGGAGCAAAAGCAACATTTTTAAAGCAATTTAATCCCTTAAAAGAGAATAGAAATTTTACAAATACCCATATTCAACTCTTTGATGACTTTCTGTCATTAACACCATGATAATAAATGATCAGAAAACAGCTTTCAAAAGCAATACAGCAGTTCAGTATCTTAACTCATCAGGGAGTCCAAGCTTTGCAGAAGAGAGGACATTTGATAATTGCCCATATTTCAGGTAGCATGTTTGGGCTAGGCTCATATGAAAACTCCTCTAGGTGCTCACTCTGGGTTGCCTGGACCTCACACTAGCTGTGTACAGGGTGACTTCCCTTTTCCCAAGCAGAGTGGCAGTGCCCTATGTCAACTTACTATGAAATTGAAGATTTCTTCCCAAGCAGGGCTCTGCAATGCATATCAGAAGGTTGGTAATCCCAGAACATACTGGTAAATGTCTGAAACTCAGAATTCAGACTGACTGGGGCCAAACAACCTATCTTTGTTGTTTTTCAAAGTATTGATTTGTTTATTTTTGTCCATGCCAGGTCTTTGTCACTGCAAGCAGGGGCTGCTGTCTAGCTGTGGTCCTCGGCCTTTTCATTGTGACAGCTTCTCTTGTTGTGACTCCTGGACTCTATCCCTAGAGGGATGGGGTGGAGAGGGAAGTGGGAGGAGGGTTCAGGATGGAGGGGCAATATATACCTATGACAGATTCATACTGATGTATGGCAAAATCCATCACAATATTGTAAAGAAATAATTCTCCAATTAAAATTAAAAAAAAAAGAATAGGGATGTGAGATTTCTGGGAAACTTTTTTCCTGACTTCAGATGTGCTTGCATATGGCCATCTACTCCAGGCCTAAGCATAGGGCAGCTGCAGGTAATTTTTCTATTATTCTCCATTTATCCCTAAATAAAGACGGATGCTGATTTCTTTCCCTCTTCTGGTGCCTGTGAGACCTGCCTGGTGTTCAAGGCACACACCAATGGGTGCCAGAGGACAACAGCATTTCATAACAGCACGATCTCTGCTTTTGGAAAGCATCTGAATTACATCATATAAACCTCCTTGCAAACTGTCTCAAGTGGTAGCAGTTCCCAAAGGCAGAGGCGATGCTGCCCAGATGAAGTCCAGGGTAGGCTTTCATTTATGACCACATGATTTACATCGGGCAAAGACAGCTGCAGCATCATAATCACCCTGGAATCAGCTTCGAAAGACTCATAACTCTTTAAATGGGTACAGTAGCATTCAAGCTGTCAGAACAAAAAAGGAATCGTTTATAATACCAGTAACTTCCCAGGCTAAGGAAACAAATAGAGTCCTATGTATACCAGAATGAGACAATCAACCCGCCAATACTATGAACTGCCATGCTTTCAAAGAAGGAGGGGGAAAAAAACCACTTTCAGTATTTCTGTTTCCAATCTTCTTGACTTAAAATATTGATCTGTCAATCGCATACACAGGATTAGAAGTGTAGACAGATCAGACCAAATGCCAGTTCAGAAGGTAAGGTGCTCTATTACTATCAGTGAAAAGTGAGTGTCAGTTGCTCAGTTGTGTCCAACTCTTTGTGACCCTGTGGACTGTAGCACATCAGGCTCCTCTGTCCATGGAATTCTCCAGGCAAGAATACTGGGGTGGGTAGCCATTCCCTTCTCCAGGGTATCTTCCCAACCCATTTCCTGCATTGTGGGCAGATTCTTTACTATGTGAGATTTACCCTCAAAGCTACACTGATTTTTCCATTTTATGTTATCTTAACTGTATTCATGTGCACTCCAGTCCACAAAGAATAAATTCCTGTTTAAGTTTTCCATTCCAGAGGATTTTTACGATACATGTAGCAGAATTCTGGAAATCATCTTCCAAAAGAAGAAACACCAAGTCAGTTCAGTTCAGTTCAGTCGCTCAGTCGTGTCCAACTCTTTGCGACCCCATGAATTGCAGCACACCAGGCCTCCCTGTCTATCACCAACTCCTGAAGTTCACTCAGATTCACGTCCATCGAGTCAGTGATGCCATCCAGCCATCTCATCCTCTTTCGTCCCCTTCTCCTCCTGCCTCCAATCCCTCCCAGCATCAGAGTCTTTTCCAATGAGTCAATTCTTCGCATGAGGTGGCCAAAGTACTGGAGTTTCAGCTTTAGCATCATTCCTTCCAAAGCAAAGACACCAAGTCACTGCTTATCAAAGTTGGAGAAAAATGATTCTGCCTCCTGGGGCTCCAGTCTCCTATGAAGGAAGGTGATGTTGAAAACTCTTATCTTGAATTTGTATGGATTTTGTTCTTTATAAGCCACTTTCACATATTGCATCTGGGAGAGGCAGACACCACTAGTATGTATGCACACATATGCACACAAGGGCATTTTAGGAGCCTTTTCAGTCCCAGATCTCTTATTCATTGACTATATAAAGGTTCAGAAATGCCTATCCACTTCACCACAGGAAGTGGCAATGGCTCTGAGTTTGGAATCAGAAGCCACTTGTATAAAGTCTCATCTTGGCCATTTACTAACTTTGCTTACTGGGAAGATACTTACTCTCTTGGAAGCTAGTTTCTCATTTCTAAAATGGAATTATATGAACCTGATGCTCCCTATGGTCCTTTTCAGTTCTAATATTTTATGATTTGGGGCGATGGCCGAGAGGAGCTAACCCACATCAGAGGTAAGGAGCAGCGGCTGCACTTTGCTGGAACAGCTGTGAAGAGAGACCCCATGTACAAGGTAAGAGAAACCCAAATAAGATGGTAGGCACTGAGAGAGGGGATCAGAGAGCAGACAGACTGAAACTACAATCACAGACAACTAGCCAATCTGATCACATGGACCACAGCCTCGTCTAACTCAGTGAAACTAAGCCATGCCATGTGGGGCCACCCAAGATGGCCGGGTCATGGTGGAGAGGTCTGACAGAATGTGGTCCACTGGAGAAGGGAATGGCAAACCACTTCAGTATTCTTTCCTTGAGAACCCCATGAACAGTATGAAAAGGCAAAAAGATAGGACACTGAAAGATGAACTGCCCAGGTCTGTAGGTGCCCAATATGCTACTGGAGATCAGTGGAGAAATAACTCCAGAAAGAATGAAGGAATGGAGCCAAATCAAAAATAAACACATGTATACCTGTGGCGGATTCATTTTGATATTTGGCAAAACTAATACAATTATGTAAAGTTTAAAAAATAAAATAAAATAAAATAATAATAATAATAATAAAAAAAAACACCCAGTGGTGAATGGGACTGGTGATTGAAGGAGGGTTTGATGCTATAAAGAGCAATATTGCATAGGAACCTGGAATGTTAGGTCCAAGAATCAAGGCAAATTAGAAGTGGTCAAACAGGAGATGACAAGAGTGAAACATCGACATTCTAGAAATCAGTGAATTAAGATGGACTGGAATGGGTGAATTCAGATGACCATTATATCTACTGCTGTGGGCAGGAATCCCTTAGAAGAAATGGAGTAGCCATCATGGTCAACAAAAGAGTCCGAAATGCAGTACTTGGATGCAATCTCAAAAATGACAGAATGATCTCTGTTCGTTTCCAAGGCAAACCATTCAATATCACTGTAATTCAATTCTATGCCCCAACCAGTAACACTGAAGAAGCTGAAGTTGAACAGTTCTATGAAGACCTACAAGACCTTCTAGAACTAACACCCAAAAAAGATGTCCTTTTCATTATAGGGGACTGGAATGCAAAAGTAGGAACTCAAGAAACACCTGGAGTAACAGGCAAATTTGGCCTTGGAGAACAAAATGAAGCAGGGCAAATGCCAAGAGGGTTCTGCCAAGATAATGCACTGGTCATAGCAAACACCCTCGTCAAAAAACACAAGAGAAGACTCTACACATGGACATCACCAGATGGTCGACACCGAAATCAGATTGATTATATTCTTTGCAGCCAAAGATGGAGAAGCTCTATACAGTTAGCAAAAACAAGACCAGGAGCTGACTGTGACTCAGATCATGAACTCCTTATTGCCAAATTCAGACTGAAATTGAAGAAAGTGGAAAAAACCACTAGACCGTTTAGGTATGACCTAAACCAAATCCCTGATGACTATACAGTGGAAGTGAGAAATAGATTTAAGGGACTTGATCTGATAAAGTGTCTGATGAACTATTGATGAAGGTATGTGACATTGTACAGGAGACAGGAATCAAGACCATCCATAAGAAAAAGAAATGCAAAAGAGTGAAATGGCTGACTGAGGAGGCCATACAAATATCTGTGAAAATAAGGGAAGCAAAAAGTAAAGGAGAAAAGGAAAGATATAAGTATCTGAATGCAGAGTTCCAAAGAATAGCAAGGAGAAATAAGAAAGCCTTCCTCAGCGATCAATGCAAAGAAATAGAGGAAAACAATAGAATGGGAAAGACTAGCAATCTCTTCAAGAAAATTAGAGATACCCAGAGAACATTTCATGCAAAGATGGGCTCAATAAAGGACAGAAATGGAAGGGACCTAACAGAAAAGAAGATATTAAGAAGAGGGGGCAAGAATACACAGAAGAACTGTACAAAAAAGATCTTCATAACCCAGATGATCACGATGGTGTGATCACTCACCTAGAGCCAGACATCCTGGAATGTGAAGTCAAGTGGGCCTTAGGAAGCATCACTATGAACAAAGCTAGTGAAGGTGATGGAATTCCAGTTGAGCTTTTTCAAATCCTGAAAGATGACGCTGTGAAAGTGTTACACTCAATATCTCAGCAAATTTGGAAAACTCAGCAGTGGCCACAGGACTGAAAATGGTCAATTTTCATATCAATCCCAAAGAAAGGCAATGCCAAAGAATGCTCAAACTACTGCACAATTGCACTCGTCTCACATGTTAGTAAAGTAATGCTTAAAATTCTCCAAGCCAGTCTTCAGCAATACATGAACTGTGAACTTTGAGATGTTCAAGCTGGTTTTAGAAAAGGCAGATGAACCAGAGATCAAATTGCCAACATGCACTGGATCATCGAAAAAGCAAGAGATTGCCAGGAAAACATCTACTTCTGCTATTGACTATGCCAAAGCCTTTGACTGTGTGGATCACAATAAACTGTGGAAAATTCTGAAAGAGATGAGAATACCAGACCACCTGACCTGCTTCTTGAGAAACCTGTATTCAGGTCAGGAAGCAACAGTTAGAACTGGACATGGAACAACAGACTGGTTCCAAATAGGAAAAGGAGTACGTCAAGGCTATATATTGTCACCCTGCTTATTTAACTTATATGCAGAGTACATCATGAGAAACACTGGGCTGGAAGAAGCACAAGAAGAAATCAAGATTGCCAGGAGAAATATAAATAACCTCAGATATGCAGATGACACCACCCTTATGGCAGAAAGTGAAGAGGAACTAAAAACTCTTGATGAAAATGAAAGAGGAGAGTGAAAAAGTTGGCTTAAAGGTCAACATTGAGAAAACGAAGATCATGGCATCTGGTCCCATCACTTCATGGGAAATAGATGGGGAAACAGTGGAAACAGAGTCAGACTTTATTTTTCTGGGCTCCAAAATCACTGCAGATGGTGACTGCAACCATGAAATTAAAAGACGCTTACTCCTTGGAAGGAAAGTTATGACCAACCTAGATAGCATATTAAAAAGCAGAGACATTACTTTGCCAACAAAGGTCCATCTAGTCAAGGGCATTGTTTTTTCCAAAGATTTGGACTATAAAGAAAGCTGAGACCCGAAGAATTGATGCTTTTGAACTGTGGTATTGGAGAAGATTCTTGAGAGTTCCTTGGACTGCAAGGAGATCCAACCATTCCTTCCTAAAGGAGACCAGTCCTGGTTGTTCATTGGAAAGACTGATGTTGAAGCTGAAACTCCAATACTTTGGCCACCTGATGCGAAGAACTGACTCATTAGAAAAGACCCTGATGCTGGGAAAGATTGAGGGCAGGAGGAAAAGGGGATGACAGAGGATGAGATGGTTGGATGGCATCACGGACTCGACGGACATGGATTTGTGTAGACTCTGGGAGTTGGTGATGGTCAGGGAGGCCTAGCATGCTGCAGTTCATGAGGTCGCAAAGAGTCAGATACAACTGAGTGACTGAACTGAACTGAAGTTCTCCTTTTTATTCAATTTTAAGTTTTCTATATTTAAACTAGGGATCAAAGCCGTGAAACAGCAGAAGTATTTCAGGATGCAGGCTTAAGGGCAGAGGCAGATGCAATGGGAGAGTCTCCAAACCAAGAAAAGCATGTAGAGGATTCCAAGTGGAAAATTGACTCAAGGTGAAGCTTACAATTCCAGAGACTTGAAAGGACAGATCTGGCTGGGAGCACAGGCACCATTTCTCTACCGTCTATCTCAGTTCAGTTCAGTTCAGTTCAGTCAGAGAGTTCAGCAGAGATGGCAGAAAGTGAAGAGAAGCTAAAAAGCCTCTTGATGAAAGTGAAAGAGGAGAGTGAAAAAGTTGGCTTAAAGCTCAACATTCAGAAAACTAAGATCCTGGCATCTGGTCCCATCACTTCATGGAAAATAGATGGGGAAACAGTGGAAACAATGGCAGATTTTATTTTGTGGGGCTCCAAAATCACTGCATTGGTGACTGTAGCCATGAACTTAAAAGATGTTCAGTTCAGTTCTGCCATCTCTGCTTTTTAATATGTTGTCTAGGTAGGTCATAACTTTCCTTCCAAGGAGCAAGGGTCTTTTAAGTTCATGGCTGCAATCACCAATGCAGTGTTTTTGGAGCCCCACAAAACAAAATCTGCCATTGTTTCCAATTTTCCCCATCTTATTGCCATGAAATAATGGGACCAGATGCCATGATCTTAGTTTTTTGAATGTTGAGTTTTAAGCCAACTTTTTCACTCTCCTCTTTCACTTTCATCAAGAGGCTCTTCAGTTCTTCTTCACTTTCTGCCATAAGGGTGGTGTCATCTGCATATCTAAGGTTATTGATATTTCTCCCAGCAGTCCGGATTCCAACCTGTGCTTCATCCAGTCCAATATTTCTCATGATGTACTCTGCATATAAGTTAAAAAAGCAGGGTGAAAATATATAGCCTTGATGTAATCCTTTCCTGATTGAGAACCAGTCTGTTGTTCCATGTCCAGTTCTAACTGTTGCTTCTTGACCTGCATACAGATTTCTCTGGAGGTAGGTCAGGTGTCTGGTATTCCCATCTCTTTAAGAATTTTCCAGAGTTTGTTGTGATGCACACAGTCAAAGGCTTTGGCATAGTCAATAAAGCAGAAGTAGCTGTTTTTCTGGAACTCTCTTGCTTTTTCCATGATCCAGCGAATGTTGGCAATTTGATCTCTGGCTCCTCTGCCTTTTCTGAATCCAGCTTGAACATCTCGAAGTTCATGGTTCACTTACTGTTGAAGCCTAGCTTTGAGAATTTTGAGCATTACTTTGCTGGCATGTGAGATGAGTGCAATTGTGTGGTAGTTTGAGCATTCTTTGGGATTGGAATGAAAACTGACCTTTTCCAATCCTGTGGCCACTGCTGAGTTTTCCAAATTTGCTGGCATATTGATTGCAGCACTTTCACAGCATCATCTTTTAGGATTTGAAATAGCTCAACTGGAATTCCATCACCTCCACTAGCTTTTATTCATAGAGATGCTTCCTAAGGCCCACTTGACTTCACATTCCAGGATGTCTGGCTCTAGGTGAGTGATCACACCATCATGATTATCTGGGTGTGAAGATCTTTCTTGTATAGTTCTATGTATTCTTGCCACCTCTTCTTAATATCTTCTGTTTCTGTTAGGTCCATACCATTTCTGTCCTTTACATTGCCCATCTTTGCATGAAAAGTTCCTTTGGTATCTCTAATTTTCTTGAAGAATTCTCTAGTCTTTTCCATTCTATTGTTTTCCCCTATTTCTTTGCACTGATCACTGAGGAAGGCTTTCTTATCTCTCCTTGCTATCCTTTGGAGCTTTGCATTTTAATGAGTATATATCTTTCCTTTTCTCCTTTGACTTTCTCCTCTTTTCTTTTCACAGCTGTGTGTAAGGCCTCCTTAGACAACCATTTTGCCTTTTTGCATTTCTTTGTCTTGGGATGGTCTTCATCACTGCCTCCTTTATAATGTCACAAACCTCTGTCTATAGTTCTTCAGGCACTCTGTCTGTGAGATCTAATCCCTTGAATATATTTGTCACTTCCATTGTATAGCCATAAGGGATTTGATTTAGGTCATACCTGAATGGTCTAGTGGTTTTCCCTACTTTCTTCAATTTAAGTCTGAATTTGGAAATAAGGAGTTCATGATCTGAGCCACAGTCAGCTCCCAGTCTTGCTTTTGCTAACTACATAGAGCTTCTCCATCTTTGGCTGTAAAGAATATCATCAGTCTGATTTCGGTATTGACTATCTGGTAATGTCCATGTGTAGAGTCTTCTCTTGTGTTGTTTGAAGAGGGTGTTTGCTATGACCAGTGTGTTCTTTTGGCAAAACTGTCTATCTAAACTGTTTATCTAAAGTACTGCATGCAGTAGCACATTGGAGATGCTTAGACAAGCCCCTTGGAAGGACTGATGCTGAAACTCCTGTACTTTGGCCACCTGATATGAAAACCTGACTCACTTGAAAAGCCCCTGATGCTGGGAAAGATTGAGGGCAGAAGGAGAAGAGGGTAGCAGAGGATGGGGAGGTTAGATAGCATTGCTGCCTCAATAGACATGAATTTGAGCAAACTCCTGGAGATAGTGAAGCACAGGAGAGCCTGGCATACTGCATTCCATGGGATTGCAAAGAGTCAGACATGACTTAGCAACTGAATAACAACAGACAAATCCAAGGAATCCATCCTGTACACACTATACAAAACCAGCCATACCATCCAAAATAAAGACTTCTACAAGGCCCTGTAAGCATGAATGAAGACTATATTTGTGTACTTCTCGAAGTTTATCCATCTCAGAAGACTGTCTAGTAGCAGGAAGTTAAGTTATTCATAGGGGTTGGGGAATGATGACTTTTATACTCTTCTTCTTCTTTTTTTATTGCTGTATCACTTCATAGTGGAAAACTTGTCAAAAATCCACAGCAATCAGAAGAAGTGAAGGATTTAGTAGAAAATTGGAAGAACAAGATGTTTTATTGAGAATGCTCATTTGAGTGTGAAGAAAAGGTTCACAAAAGTGATAGAGAAAATTACCTGCAAAAAGAAGCTTTTGCAGAATCAAGTACTTGCAGTTAAAAACTGTAACTGAGGTGTCATGTCTTCAGCATGAGCCTAGTTATAAGAAAGAATAATCAGTGGTGAATAGACTTTGAGGTCTTAGTCTTCCAGAAAAAATAAAGTTAAGCAAGAAGTATCAGGGATAGTGTTCTGCAGGGGGGCCTCTAAAGCTTTAGATTCTTTCTGTTTCTCAACATGAACTCATGAACTTCCCTGCAGTTCTTTTATTTTGGCAAACAGCAAAAACATCAAATCTAGAGTCTGAGTTCAAAGAAAAGTGGATTAAAAGGAAAAAAAAGAATCCTAATTCCAATGGTCAAATCAATAAACTGAGAATGGAGAGAAAATGTCCCTAGGGCATTAGATGGATTTGCATTTGACATGCAATGTTTTGTGACCTGCCTGTATAGAAGGCAAAGATGAATTTTGTGCTGTTACCAAGGAGGCAAGTCTTGTCTGCAAGATATGGTCTGTTTTGGTGTTTAATCATTTACCTTTTCCACAAAAATATTGAAGTTGGGAAAAATCCTTGAAGATTATTTTTCTCAGAAGACTGAATTTACATTAGATTAGAGGAGCCTGAGCATTGGGAGAGGTGAATCGATGGCCCTGGATTTAGACACATTGATTGAGATTAGAAGATGCACCTGGAACTAAGACGTCCTACTCAGAGTCTAAATAGCCTTTGTTTTTTCTCTTTTAAGCATTTCCCAAAGCCACTTTGAGGGCTTTTCCCCTCCATTTTTCCTTTGATTTTTGTCTTTCTTTCTCCCCTCCCTATCCGTTTTCCGATTATTATTTTTTAACAGAACTTCAATTTCAACAAATCACATTGTTTCACTAAAGATTGTACTTTCTTTTTGAGTCAACTGTATTCTATCTTCTTTCCATTTTCAATGATTCTGATATATCCACCAGCGGCAGATTTTTTAAACTTTCCATTTTCAATGATTCTGACATATCCACCAGTGGCAGATTTTTTAAAATTGTATGAGAAATTGGCAGGATTAAGTAAAAGATGTTATGGTACCTGTCATGGGGATTTAAAACATCCCAGTTAAAGTCAATGAAGTGACGATCAAAAATAGATCTGAAGCAATTATAGCAACAGCGGCTCTTGAAAGAGTATGAAATTAATCATGTGGGAAATAAAGTAAGGCAGGAAGTAGCCAGAGAGGGAATCTCTGCAGAGGGACCTCTAAAGCTGTAGACGTTGATTCCTGGATATTGCAGCTTTCATGCGCTGCTAGGAATAATTCCTAGAAATAGTCTTAACCCAAATCCCACTAATACAGGAAGAGTCCTGGGTGCAGGCTCTGGACTCTGAACAACAGTTTGTGTGACTGACAAAATATTATATTATAAAAGGCTAATGTCATCTACAAATTTTAGTTGTCTTAATTATAGTCTGCAGCTGTTATGCAAAGCTAAAAATAATGTTAACTGTCACCATCAAAATGTATTTTTTAAAGGAATGCCTGTACACAGACACTGTGGTGAATGCTTTACAGGCTCAGTAGATTTAAAGGTTCCCAATTTAAAGTGCATGACTGGGTTCTGTCATGCAGCTGGTGAAATTGGCTAAGATCTTAATTCTTTCGAGACAAGGAGATAGGCCCTCAAGGAGACTCAAGATCTCTGAGCGCTTGCAGCCCTTTGTATTAGGTGTACCTTCTCTTGTAATTTACAGTATATTTGCTATGAATTCTCTGGCTTCATTTGAAGGCTTTTCTCTTCTGGGGACCTTGAAACATAATAAATCTTTTCATTTTTTCTTTCATAATAATAGGGTTATTTGGGAATAAACAAGAGGTAAAAAGAAAATAGAGAAAAGTATAAAGTACTAGCTTAATAGTGATTTATACTATTATAAATTACTACAGTAATTTACACTATTATAAATAGCAATTTATGCTAAATATCATAAATATTAATTTATACTATTATAATTATAAAAATAAATAGAGAAAGGTATAAATTACCATCTTAATAAATTTTATTTTAATTATTAGGTTCTTAAATATAGCCTTAGATAATAATCACAGTAAGATATAGAAATGCTCTTTGATGAGAAAAATACCATAAATTATTTTTATTGTATATAAATGACTTTATCACATTCTTTTGACAAAAACTATGGTATTAATGGGTACTTTCAAAATTAAAATACTTGTAATTCATTTTTCAGTATTTGGATTGCCATACGCCACTTCCTCTCCTAAAGCAAAGAAAGAGATCTCTATTTACAATATCAAAATCATTACTAAATAGTAAAAGATCCTAGCAACCACTGAGGTTTCTTTTTTTTTTAGTAATTGTGCAGAGATGATTTTTTTTAATGCAAAAACTTTGCAGCCCTCAGGTTTTTGTTGTATTGTGGACAATGCTGAAATATTAATATGTGGTTGATGTTAATCACCATCATATCAAAACAGCCAGAAGTGTGGATAATTGAATTATTTGGAAGTTATGTCTGAAGAAGGAAATTCCATCTTTGGTTGTTTTGAAATATAACCAATCAAGAACTGAAAACAGCAGAGAAATTTTAAAATATGAGGTTGCTCTTTATTGTATGAAAAACTGAATTGTGAAGGAAACAAGAAATTTATCTTTTAAATATTTTCAGAATGCTATTTTTTTTGTTGTAATATTCATGCACGTATTGTGAAACAACCAATGAAATACAGATAAGCAAACAAGGAAAAATATTTCTTCCTATACTACAATCCTGGCCTATTGGTTTAATAGCACGAGCACTTTGTCTGTCTCCTGGAGAAGCATCTTCTATATCTTGCCAGTGTCGGTGGTTAAAGAATTGTCATGAGAGAGCAGAAGAGGACAGACCAATTTTGAGATAATAAAAATAAATGTCTCTATAAGACTGGTCACCATGAAGAAAGATTCACATTTTGCTTCCTCCACCATTCCAGGGGAGAGCTATTTTTAGCCACAGATTTACTGTGAAGTCCATTAACCAACTAAAACCAGTAACTGCTTAGGGATAATTCTGAATATAGTCTGATGTAAAATATAAATGAGTGTGGGAGTCATCGGAAAAGCAATGTTAGGGAGTCGGGCATTACAAACAGCAATATTGGGGTGGACATTAGGGAAGCAAAAGGAATTGTTTGGGGATTTCAAGAGGGAGGGGATATATGTGTAATTACGGCTGATTCACATTGTGTTGGCAGAAACCAATGCAACATTGTAAAGCAATTATCCTCCAATTAAAAATAAATTAAAAAAAAAAAGGAATCAGTGGTCTTTAAAAGGCAGTTTCAGTCACCCCAGGAAGGTTATGTCTGTGATCAGAGGCTTTCAGATTTTTGTTGATCAAGTTATAGCTTCAGTCGATTATAGTGAGGTTTCCCAAATTTCTGCTTCCCAAGCCTTGTTCCTCTGTCTCAGGTATACCCTACTCAGTCGTCAGCGAAGACTCCCCCAGAAAGCTCCTTGAGGGATGGTTTTTCAGGCACCAGCTGGAAACCTCATTTGTATTGTACTGCTCTTTCTGCCAAGACCCAAGCCTCCACAGGCACAAAAAACCCTGGAGCCTCTCTGCTTTGTATTAAAGAAAGCATTCTCCATCATCCCTCTAATCCACCAAGTTCACACCCAATAATAGAAGCTTCAACTCTGCAAATTTCACAGGCTATACATGTTAAAACTACACTGAGCCCTAATAAATAGGGGACATCTAATCACCTGAGGCTTTGGTGCAGGTGTGCTAAGTCATGCCTTCCCCGGTAGCTCAGAGAGTAAAGAATTTGCCTGAAATGCAGGAGACCTGGGTTCGATACCTGAGTTGGAAAGATCCCCAGAGAAGGAAATGGCAACCCACTCCAGTACTCTTGCCTCGAAAATTCCATGGATGGAGGAGCCTGGTGGGCTATACAGTCCATGGGATCGCAAAGAGTCGGACATGACTGAGCGACTTCACTGGTTCACTGGTGCTAAGTCACATCAGTCGCATCCGACTCTGCAACCATATGGATTGTTGCCTGCCAGGCTCCTCTGTCCATGGGAGTCTCCAGACAAGAATGCTAGAGTGAGTGGGTTGCCATGCCCTCTTCCAGGGGATCTTCCCAACTCAGGGATTGAACCCTGGCCTCTTACATTTCCTGCATTGGCAGGCAGGTTCCTTACCACTAGTGCCACTTGGGAAGTCCCATCTAAGGCTTTCCCCATATCTAATTCTTGAAATTGAATGTATGAAAAATGAAAAAGAGTTCTTGGAGGAAGACAGAGACACGAGGAATGTAAGATCTCTGTTTCTTTCATTTTAAAATTCACTTTTTTGTTTTGTTCTTTTTAGTCGCAGAGTGTACTCTTATTAGGTATTATTCAGTTCAGTTCAGTTCAGCCACTCAGTTGTGTCTGACTCTTTGCGACCCCATGAATTGCAGCACGCCAGGCCTCCCTGTCCATCACCAACTCCTGGAGTTCACTCAGACTCATGTCCATTGAGTCAGTGATGCCATCCAGCCATCTCATCCTCTGTCGTCCCCTTCTCCTCCTGCCCCCAATCCCTCCCAGCATCAGGGTCTTTTCCAATGAGTCAACTCTTTGCATGAGGTGGCCAAAGTACTGGAGTTTCAGCTTTAGCATCATTCCTTCCAAAGAAATCCCAGGGCTGATCTCTTTCAGAATAGACTGGTTGGACCTCCTTGCAGTCCAAGGGACTCTCAAGAGTCTTCTCCAACACCACAGTTCAAAAGCATCAATTCTTCGGCACTCAGCCTTCTTCACAGTCCAACTCTCACATCCATACATGACCACAGGAAAAACCATAGCCTTGACTAGACGGACCTTTGTTGGCAAAGTTATGTCTCTGCTTTTCAATATGCTATCTAGGTTGGTCATAACTTTGCTTTCAAGGAGTAAGCGTCTTTTAATTTCATGGCTGGTCACCATCTGCAGTGATTTTGGAGCCCAGAAAAATAAAGTTTGACACTGTTTTCACTGTTTCCCCATCTATTTCCCATGAAGTGATGGGACCAGATGCCATGATCTTCGTTTTCTGAATGTTGAGCTTTAAGCCAACTTTTTCACTCTCCTCTTTTACCTTCATCAAGAGGCTTTTTAGTTCCTTTTAACTTTCTGCCATAAGGGTGGTGTCATCTGCATATCTGAGGTTATTGATATTTCTCCCGGCAATCTTGATTCCAGCTTGTGCTTATTCTAGCCCAGCGTTTCTCATGATGTACTCTGCATAGAGGTTAAATAAGCAGGGTGACAGTATATAGCCTTGACATACTCCTTTTCTTATTTGGAGCCAGTCTGTTGTTCCATGTCCAGTTCTAACTGTTGCTTCCTGACCTGCATACAGATTTCTCAAGAGGCAGGTCAGGTGGCCTGGTATTCTCATCTCTTTCAGAATTTTCCACAGTTTATTGTGATCCACACAGTCAAAGGCTTTGGTGTAGTCAATAAAGCAGAAATAGATGTTTTTCTGGAACTCTCTTGCTTTTCCCATGATCCAGCGGATGTTGGCAATTTCGTCTTTGGTTCCTCTGCCTTTTCTAAAACCAGCTTGAACATCTGGAAGTTCACAGTTCTAATCCTCCCCAAGACTGCTATTTAGTGAGTGCTTGCTATTCTCCAAGCCCTATATGCTAGACATTTTACAATCAAAGAATCATATTCTTAATATAGATCTTTTATGTCAGAAATTGGTAATAACAGAAGAAGTTAAAAACTAATATTGGAAATAAGGACTTTGATGATACTTCTGTTATCACCTTTCTTTCACATTATTTCCAGTCTTTCACTAACATAAGCCACACTGCAAGATCTTGTGTCTCCTTGTACACATATCCCAGGGTTTGTAATACCTTGTCATCCAGAATTACTGGTCATAGGGTATACACAGCTTTAATTTATCAAGATATAATTTACACTTTTAACCAAAGGTAATTATATAGTATTTGCCATACTAATACATAGATCTAGGCCCCAGAGATGGACATAGGAGTGGCCCTGATCACCTGGAGAACTTTTGCTTCCTATCCCCTCCCTGATAAGTTCAGACTCTACTAGGGTCCTTGTTCCCAGAGGAGGAATGATTCTACCAGAAAACATAGTAAAGGTTTCATTAAATCTAACTATAACTTCTGCCTGAGCCCTTCAACACAACAGACACACACACAAAGAGAGGGACTGTTCTCCTGGCAAAGGTAATCCACTCAGATTATCATGAGGAGATAGGATTGCTACTTATAATATATAGGGACAGAAAGCCATAAGTGGCTCTGGTATTCAGAAGATTCTCTCTGATGCTTCTCTTTCCAGTAACAATCCTAAAGGGACATTTGCAGCAACTGTAGCCTGAAAAGAGCAAGTAACTGGGTCCTCAACCACTCAGGCAAGAAGACCTGGGTTACTCCATGGGGCTGGTAATGTTCATCAGCACACACGCTAGCCAAGGGGGAGGGAAGTCTTGAATTAATGAAGCAAAAGGCAGATGATGTATATCAGTCATGGTCTTAGGACCAACTGTAACTCTTTTCACCAAACCTGTGGTAAATTTCTTCTGAGAAATTGTGACTGGATGGCTCTTGGAAGAAGCAAGGAGAGAATGGAGTAAGCTTAATGTTGGGTCAAATGAATCAGAGAGATGCAAGAGTATATCAGTGTCCTGTGCATCTCATTCTTGCTGACTTCAATGACTGTATCTGCATCTCCACGCCTCTTATACGGGCAGCCCTGAAGTACAAAAGAATTAACACTCGCAGAAGGAGCAGCTCTCAACCAGTAATTCTCTGGCATTTGTGTATGTATCTCCCAGTTCCCTGGCTCTTTGGGCAGTGTTATTCTAATGAAGGCGTTTCCCTGAAGATTTCATCCCTAGCTGTCCACCATAATGGCTGGCTAATTCGTGTGTTCTATAATGCCTACCTGCTACTTCTATATTATGTATGCTACTTGCCTTGTGGCTCAGCTGGTAAAGAATCCACCTGCAATGCAGGAGACCTGGGTTTGATCCTTGGATTGGGAAGATCCCCTGGAGAAGGAATGGCTACCCACTCCAGTATTCTGGCCTGGAGAATTCCAGGGACTGTATAGTCCATGGGGTCACAAAGAGTTGGACATGACAGCGACTTTCACTTCACTTGTCCTAAAATTTTTGTCTCACATCTTGCTTCTGGAAGAACTCAAATTAGGATCTCCTCTGGATGCAAGAACCTCTGTTCCAGCTCTTGAAACTCAAAGTCATATCTCCATATGGGGGTGGACCTATCTAGATATCTAATTTATGATGGAATAACAGAAAGTCAACAATGACTTTGGGTTCCTCTTTTATTTTTTGCACTGTTTCTACTTTTTAAAGTTTGGGTATGTTTAATTTCATTTTCAGAAAGAAACTCAAACAATGAAGTATCAGGTCATTTCTATTACACTGACAGAAATGAGAACATTGGATCCAAGAGTGGGTGGGGTAGGGGGACCTTGGCAATATTCATGTGTTACTGCTAAAGGTGAATATTGGTGAAATTTGTCTGCAGAACAGTCTGGCAGTACTTAGTAAGTTTTCACTTACTCTATGAGACCCAGCAACTTTGTTCCTATATATTAATATATATTCAAAAGACATGTTCAGTGGATCTGCAAGAAGATATGAGTGAGAAAGCCCAGCATAGTGCTATTTTTGCTGGTAGGAAATTGCACCAATGCAAGTATTGACCATGAGAGAAGTAAACGGTAAGATACGTCATTGCTCACCTCATAGTACATACATCAGTACAAGTAACAGACTAATGATATACACAGCAACTTGTATAGATCTTAAAAATGTATTGCCAGATGAATAGAGTAGAAATCACAACAAGATATATAACAATTCTTTTGTGTATATTAAAATATGCGTACAAACAGCAATTCATCTTCTGTAAGAACACACCGACTGCAGTCTATACAGCAAATGCATTGAGAGGGAAGAGGAAACAAAGGAAACAGGAAAGAACAAAAGAAAACAAATGAACAAAAGAAAACAAATGAACAAAACAAGAACCATGCCTTGTGGAGACCACTAATTATAATACACCAAGTACTGACAAATAAGATAAAACTAGCTGTTGGCACCTAAGAAATCTATGTACATATTTCAAGTATTTCTATAGGTTTGCTGCAGATGGAAGTTTGGCACAAGTTTAAGTGTTGGATGTACCTGTAATTCATTTAATAATTTTCATGTTGATAGCTGTTAGTTTGACTTCAGTTTCTTCTATTACAAATAGTGCTGCAATGAGTAGTGTTCTATGCCATGTGCAACACGCATAGCTCTAGTGAGAGAAGCAATGAGATGCAATGATTAAGAATGCTGGGTCCAGTATTGGAGTCTTGGCTCCACTACTCTGTGCCCTTGAACACAACAGCTCATTGTTCTGGGCATCAGTTTCTTGATAATAATATTACCTACCCCATGGAATTATGGTGATAATAAAATGATCTAATGTTTGCAAAGCATTTAGAGTAATGCTGGTACATGCAGCACTCAATCAATGTTATTAATCCTACTGTTTTAACATATATTTCAACAGGGTAAAATAACAGATATGGAGTTTCTTGATTACAGGGAATACATTTTCAATTTTGATACATTTTTTAAAAATTGCAAATAGGCCATTTCAATTTAGTCTACCACCAAATATTCCTGGGAATATAATTTTCCTATACTCTTGCCAAAATCTGATATCTTTATTCTTTTCTCATTCCTTTTCATCTTTTGGTGAATAAAACATTATTTTACATTAAATTTCCTTGATTTTACACATGAGTATTGGACCTTCAAACTTTTATTTGATATTCATTCAGAAGCTGGCATATTAACAAGATTAATCCTGCCCAGTTTTAGACAAAAGAGGCTTCAATCAGCTTTTGTATTTATTTGGCTTATGACCTGTGATAGATTCAACCAGTGCTAAGCTTAGCATGAAGCAGCCCTACACACTGGCCTTACAGATTCTATTATTTTCTCTCTGGCCAGATGGGCTATTTGGGATGTATAAATGATCATGATTATATCATAATGTTGTCATTGTATTTCTTTTCCAAATATTCATAAACATCATCTTGATTAAAAGCAAATCTCTAAAGCTTCTAGAAGTGAAACTAAATTGACACAGAATTATTCAACATTGGATTACTTTAGAACATTGCTTTGGCTTTTAAAATTTTTTGTGACATGCAAAATTTTAGCAGCATAATTTTAATCCAAATGCCTAAATTCTTTTCTGTGACCTTAAAGAAATTTAAATGTTTATTATATTCTTGTTAGAATAAAATGCCAGTTCATGAAGATTTAGAAAATGTCAGCCAATATAGCCAAGGGGGTATTTATTAAGGAAAAAATCGAAGCCCATATAATCCTAGGGTAATTTATATGGGAAAAATAAACTAATGGACTGAGAAGTCACTTCCTGTTAAAATTATCTTTAGCCTATGATGATTTTTTTCTATTGGGTTCCTAGAAGAGTTTGCCAGTAAAAACATTTTTTATTTAGTGTGATATATATTCAGACAGTTCTCCATCTTCTATCCCAGATATAGATTTGAAGCCCAGAGAACTCCTGCTGATTCCATAGCAACCTTCATCAATATAAAAAGCCTGCAGATATGTGGAGAGATAAGAGAGAAGTAAGAGTCAGAGCATGTGTCATTTCATCAATCTATTGTAACGAAGGAACAGGAGTGGTAGCGGAATTGTCAGATATTAGAACCCTTTGCTGCCTTATATTCTCAGCTCACTGCTTTGGGAATTTGAAAAAACTGAAAGACTTCATGTTTCATGTATTTTTCAGTATTAAACCAGGTTATTAATTATTGCTTGCATAATCATTGTAGTAAATGCTTCTATACTCCAAAGTTCAGTTTATATTTTTGGGAGTTCATCTATCTATTTAGTAAAAACCTTGCCTAGAAATAGGGTAAAACATATTAGGAATACAGAGCTTTCACAACTGAAAACACATTGGCCACAAAATCCTTCTGAGTGAAGTTTTCATCTAATGCCCTTGTAATATATGGCAGGTTATGCTTTATGGAGAGTGGTTTAACAGATTCATTTCTTGTTATATAACTGATACACTCTGTATACAGTCTCTGCAATATTGTGATGCAAAGTGCTTCTGGGATAACCCTGTGGAGATGAATTCTCATCAATCTATCCATTGCCTAACTTCTCACTGATATCCCTGGTGAAATAAAGCAGAGAACTCTTCTCCAAAGACTCTTGGTATTAATAGACCATCCAGTTATCTTTTATGCATTTCCTTATCAAGTCTACTACAATAAAGCAGACAACACCAACAACGAAATACACACTTCTCTTTTTTCTTTATTACAAAGCATATTGAAATTAAGATGTTCTGATTATGAAAATCATAGACATAGTCTAATTATGAACTCCACATCAGCTCAAGTCAGGTATTCATTCATTCAGTAAGTGTTTAATGAATCCTGACCATTAACAAGTTACTGTACATTATAGAAAATTTGCATATAAAGAAACAACTTTCCTCAGTGTATCTAGGTGGATAAGTTATGCACTTAATTATTTGTGGTGAAAAAAATAGAAAAAAACAAGTTCTATAGAAGGTTAGCAAAGAACACACCATGGGATGACAAAGAAAGATGAGAATATTTTCCAAATGAAAACACCATAAAGTCCTTTGTAGAGATGTCATGTAGTCTGAGCCATGAAAGGTGGGTGGTATTTCAACATGTTGATATGAGGTAAAACAAGTTTTGAACGTGAAAAGAAAAACTGTGGGAAGAAAGCCCAGAATAGGACCATGTAGAGATTGTGCAGGAAATATCTAGGAATCTGGTCTTTATGGACTAAAGTAAGTGAAGTGGACATATGGAAAGCAGTGAAGCAGGAAGTTGATACTAGATAAGGAGCCTGGTGTGCCCATGCCAACAAGCTAGGGCTTTTCTTGGTCACTGCAGGTATTAAGCAGAGATTAAACTATCAGAATTGTGTTGTACAGAATGAATCTGACTAAGATGCTCAGGCTGGATTGAAATGAGGAGAAACTAGAAATAGTAAAAAGGGAATCTTCTTACAAATGTCAGGAGATTTGTTAATAAGGGCCTCAGCTAAGATAATGCCACTGAAATAAAGACGAGAGGCAGGGTAGGAGAGGAATGTGGAGAACTTTGTACAGTAACCAGATGCAGGCAATGGGAAGGGAAAAAGGACTAAGTGATGCTACTAACATAAGAAAAAGACACAGGAGATGAAATGAGTGTTTGGAACAGAAGCTGACTCTTTCAAGACATACTGAATTTTAGGTCTGGGGAAGTAGGTACATTTACTATTAGGTACTGAATCAAAGGAAGAGTAATTATGAAGAATGAAGGGAGGGTCAATGGTTTAGAGAGATTAAAGAAACAAAGAAAGGTCTTTGAATTTAATGACTAAGAAGTCACTGGTGAATCTATTTTTGAAATATATAAACAAAAGAGAGAAAGAGTAGATCCAAAAAATATTAATTTTTTACACAGACAGAGAGCTTACGAGACTGTTGTTCTGTATATTTTTTCTATAATGACCTAGCAATTCTGAGTAACAAAGAAAACAACAGTGAAAAGTCAACAGACTTTGGTGACATTTAGGTAGGTAGTGAGAACAGGAGGCATATGCGAAGAGACCGCAAAAGCCAATTGTCAAAAGCTCTGATTGTTTGGGATCATAATTATTTATTTAGAAAAGCTCTTTGAGCGCCATTTCTGTATTCAGGGTAAATCGTCCTGCCATGAACCTTATTCCCTTACAGCTCCCTAATCTGACTGAGATTTCATCACTTGTAGATCACATTTAACTCCATCTAGTGACTCCTTAATGCTTTTACTTGAAAAAAAGAAAATGATCCTGATTTTCTACAGTTTCTTCTCTGTAGAAGAAACTGTAGAAACTTCTTCTGCCCAACATTCTACAGAGGTCACTGTAACTGACTCCCCTCTCCAGGCAATTATAACTCACTTTAATTAGCAGCTACTATGTGATGTATATTTTAATATTATATTTATATGCATTATCAGTGGGAATTCTCACAATGATTCTATGGCATCTCTGCTTTTATAGTCCCTATTTTGCTTAGGAGGAAGCTGATGTTTAGTGAGTTTAAGCGACTTGCCGAAGGCAACTCAGTTAGAAGCTACCATGGAACACATGCCCCAACTATCCTGTCTTTTCCAGAAGGAGATTGGGTGATATCCACCAAAGAAACCATATGCTAAATGGTTCAAAGGTTCATAAACTGCACATGAATTCTCCCTAAATTACTAATATTACTAAATTACTAGCTTTTCTGTGACTGTTAGCAAAATGGAATTATGGAAAGTCAGAAAACCATAGTTCCATTGCTAAGTCTTTCAGTACGTGTATAGGAAAATCATTGAGTCTCCTTGGGTCTTTGAGTTCTCTTACACAAAAATGGGTTAGTACTTGGCTACCTACATCATGATGGTTTTGTAACTATTGATTTAGATAACGCCATGGAAGTTCTCCATAAGCCTTAAATTGCCTTGAAAATTATCCAGATGCTCCTTGCTCTTCTGTCCTGCACCCCAGGTAGAAAAACATTTCAAGTCTGTTTCTAAGGGCATTGCTTTCTGTCTAAATAAAGGAAATTCATAAAAGAAGGGACTCTGCCTCTTATTCTTGCTAAATAGGATTATACTTGTAAATGCAACTAAACCTTGGATAAAACAAGAGATTATAGTATTACTGGTTTTACTTTTCAGGTTGAACCCAAAGTTGAAATGCTAAAAATCATGCCGGGAATTATGTTTCTGGTAAAATTTTCTGGGAAAAAATAAAATCAACTTGTTTGTATTCAATGACCTCCAAACTCCTGTATCTGGGTTTTCATTTATTCAGTATTGTTGAGGAGCTACTATGGGTCAGGCACTCAGGTACCTCATAGCCGGTGATCAGATAAGGAAGAAATTACTATTCAGCCTCTGCCTGAGAAGGGGAAAGGAGCTCTGAGTGGATGGAATAGCATGTGCAATGACACAGGTAAATCTCAGAGCTTAGTTTTCTAGGGGGCCTTGACAGGTAGCACTAGTGGTAAAGAACATTCCTGCCAATGCAGGAGACATAAGAGATGTGGGTCACGAAGATCTCCTGGAGAAGGGTATGGCAACCCACTCCAGTATTCTTGTCTGGAGAATCCCATGGACAGAGGAGCCTGGCAGGCTACAGGTCATGGGGTCGCACAGAATTGGACACAAACTGAAGCGACTCAGCATGCACACACATGCCTAGGGAGCTGAAATTGATCTGGAGAATGAGGGTGAAATCAGCAGATTTGGGGAAGCCAGATAACAAGGGCCTTGTATTTCGTGTTAAAATGTTTGGACTCTATCCTGAGGACAATGAAGAGTATTTTGATGGATTTTAAATATAAAACAATTCTTATGTTTTGTCAAAGATCTCTCTGATTCACGTAGAGAATGGATTTAATGGGTGAAGTCATTTGTCCTTGTTTCTCCTGTTATAGCACTATTTTTAAAGATCAGTTTTACTGTGAGACTTGGACTATAAAGAAAGCTCAGTGCCGAAGTATTGATGCTTTTTGAACTGTGGTGTTGGAGAAGACTCTTGAGAGTCCCTTGGACTGCAAGGATATCAAACCAGTCCATCCTAAAGGAAATCAGTCCTGAATATTCATTGGAAAGACTGATGCTCAAGCTGAAGCTCCAATACTTCGGCCACCTGATGTGAAGAACTGACTCTTTTGAAAAGACCTTGATGCTGGGAAAGATTGAAGGCAGGAGAAGGGGACGACTGAGGATGAGATGGTTGGATGGCATCACCGACTCAATGGACATGAGTTTGAGTAAACTCTGGGTGCTGGTGACGGACAGGGAGGTCTGGTGTGCTGCAGTCCATGGGGTCACAAAGAGTCGGACACAACTGAATGACTGAACTGAACTGAATTTATATAAAATGTATCAATTTCAAATGTACAGTTAAATGCATTTAGAATATTGTACACACTATGCAACTATCACCACAATCAAGATATAGACTATTTCCAGGACTTCCCTGGTGACCCAGTGGCTAAGACTCCCAAGCTCCCAATACCAAGGGCCCAGATTGGATCCCTGGTCGGGGAACTACATCCTGTATTCCACAACTAAATATCCTGAGCGCTGCAACTAAGACCAGGCACAGACAAATAAATAAATAAATGTTAAAAAAAAAGAGAGTTTATTTCGATCATCTCAAAAGTATTATCCTGCCCTCTTGTTTTCAAGTTCTTCCTTTCAACTCCAGGCCCCACCCTCACTTCTGAAATCACTAATGTACCTTGTGTCACAGGTACGTTAGCTCTGGCTTTTCTGCAGCATCAGAAGAATAATATTTTAGTATTTGTATGTTTTTGAGTCAGGCTTCTGCTGGGCATAATATTTTTGAGATTCCTTCATGTTGTTACATAATTTTATATAGATAGAAGATAGATCTCACTGTTACATTCTGTTTTATGTGTAGTGTTCCATTTTATATATGTGTCAAACATGGCTTTTCCTAATCACATATCATGGAAATTTGCATTATTTCCAGTTTTAAACTATTATAAATCATGCTGCTATGAACATTTATGTACAAGTACTTGTATAGGCATAAAATTTCATTTCTCTTGCCTAAATACCTAGAGTGGAATGACAGGGTCATATGGTAAGCAAGTGTATATTTAACTATATAAATAACTAAAAAAGTATTTTCAAAAGTGTTTGTCATATTTTACATTCCCATCAGCAGTATGAGGGTTCCAATTGTTCCACATATTTATGAACACCAGGTATTGTCAATCTTTCTAATTATCGGCATTTTAGTGGGTATTTAGCGATAATCTTCTTATGGTTTTAATTTGCATTTCTCTAATGATAAATGATGTTGAGCAACTTTTGGTGTAGTCCTTGCCATCCCCATATATCTTCTCAGATAAATGCTTATTAAAATTGTTTGCTTCTTTTCTGATTGGAATGTTTGTCTTATCATTGAGATATTTACATATCCTCAGAATAATTCCTTTGTGAGATAAATGCTTTGCAAAGCTTTTCTCCCAGACTTGGACTTGCCTTTTGATTTCCTTAATGGTACTTTTTGAAATGATAAAATTTTGATGAAATTGGATAGCACTCACTTAAATATTGTAATTAAAAAGCCATGATTGATTGATTTAAAAAGAAAAGCAAAACTATATACTGGCTAGAAAGATACACTTTAAATCTGAAGACAGAGAGGATGAAAATATAATAGATGGGAAAAGATACGCCATGCAAACACAAAACACATGAAGACTGAAGCAGATTTTTTAACATGTGATAAAATGGTTTTCAAGACAAATGGTATTATTAGAGATAAAGAGGGGCCTTTCATAACCTTTCATGATGATAAAAGGAACAATGTATCAGGAAGATGACAATTGTTAGGTGTGTGTGTGCTCAGTCATTCAGTCATGACTGCGACCCCATGGACTGTAGCCCACCAAGCTCTTCTTATCCGTGGAATTTTTCAGGCAAGAATACTGGAGGGGGTTGCCATTTCCTCCTCCAGGGGATCTTCCCAACTCAGGGATCAAGCCTGTGTCTCTTGCATCTCCCACATTGGCAGGCAGGCAAATTCTTTACCAATAGTACCACCTGGGAAGCCCTGTAACTATATATGGCCCTATTTATAGAGTTTTGAAATACATGACACAAAAATGTATAGAATTTAAAAACTAGGGGATTTTAAGATTAACAGTAAGAGATTTTAATAGTTGTTTGTTGACAGTTGATAGGACAACTAGACATAAATCAGTACATTGCTTAAGTCTAATTAATTTGTGTAGAACATTAGAGTCATAACTAAAGAATACATATTATTTTTGGTTTCACCTGATACATTCACAAGTTAGATCATAACACATCTCAATAAATTTAAAATAATCAAAATCACATGATGTGTATTCTCTGAACATAACAGAATAAAATTAGGAATTAATCAAAGTCAGATGTCTAGGAAAAGCTTCCATAAATCTAGAAATTAAACAACAGACTTCTAAATAATTGATGTTAACATTTAGCAATTTTTATCTTAAAAAAATTTAACACAGGACAAATGATAAAATCTTCCTCATTTATCTCAGAATTATGATGAGAATAAAATGAGGACTAGAGATAAGATGGCTTTGACTATTTGGAGGTGGTATACACTACAATATTCTCTAGAAATAAAATTTTCAAAGCTTTCTCTGAGCTACAGTAAAACTACCTACAGAGTTATCTTTTGCAGTCAGTGAGGACAATCATGTGCCCAAGAGGGAAGTATATTATATTTTCTAGAGTAACTCTTTGCCTACAAAATAGAGTGAACCTCCTTTTCTTCCCCCCTGTGTTGCTGTCCTATTTCAAGTTCAGTCACTGCACATGACTAGTAAAGTTGTGTATAGCTAGAATCTATTTTATTTAATGTACAGCAAGGCATTGTACTCAGAGCTTGATCTGTATGAATATAATCCTTGTGGCCATACTCTGAATCAAGCACCATTATTATCTTTGCCATATAAATAATGAGCCAGTGCCAAGTCTGTGGAATAAGATAAACCTAACTTTGATCATCACTCATTAACTTCCTAAATGTCTAATGTTGGGCAAATTAGGTCGTATCAGTATCAACAATTCCATCAGGAAATTGCTGTTTGATTGGCAAAAGAGACTATTTTACAGACAGAGTAAATTAAGGTCTTGGGGGTTATCTAGGTAGATCCAAGTCATCAGAAGCATTTTTCTAGGCTTGGACAAGAGCTATTTCTAATGCATATACACGTACACTTTTATAGATGCAGGAGATAAGGCAGTGATGACTTGGATTTGGTCTTTCCCAAGAAAACCAAGTGAATGTAAGTGTGGTAAGACTGCAAAAGCAAGAAGGAAAATGTAACAATGGGTATATGATACATTTCCCCATATAGATGTAGTGGAGACTTAATGGTCATTCAATACTACATAAATGGAGTTAAACCCCAGCTCTGTTAGAATTTACAGAAAATATACATCAAACCCAAGAGCTTTCATCATTTCAGTTTGGGTTATATTTGTTGGCAGTGTGAACTTTGCTGCATGACCAGCTGGTTTTGTTAAGCTAATATACAAATAACAAGAGGCCCAAAATTAGCAAAAGATGAGATTTATTAAAGACATTTTATATATACAAAATTTTGCTATGCATTGGATTTATTATTATTTAAGATGGACAATACCTGACCTCATTGTATTTCCAGTAGAGAAGATAAACATTGATTAGATATATAAACATAAAGTCATGAAAAAGTAATGCATGTGTTACAAAACATAAGAATAAGGGTGACCTAGTTAATGGTTTCAGTGGAGTTGAAGGAAATATTTTTTGGCAATCAAATTTAAACTTGCCTCAAGAATAAAGCTGACTTAAATTATTGTTATTGTTTTTACTCTAAGAACTTTTGTTACACTGGAAAGGAGATGATCTTTAGGTTTTTTAATATTTATATATTTGGCTGAATAATTATTTGGCTGTACTGGGTCTTTGATCTTAGTTGCAGCATGTGGGATCTAGTTCCCAGTCCAGGGATTAAACTTGAGCCTCCTGCATTGGGAGCCAAGAGTCTTAGCCATTGGACCACCAAGGAAGTTTCCAGCAATTAGTTTTATTACAAGAAATAATGGAGCTTTAACTCTGATTGCTGCTGAGATCTAAGATAAGTGAAAGTTGTCAGAAAATTAAGTATCTTCCTATATAGGGAAATAGAACCTTACTTAGAACAACTAACTGGTCGAAAATTGGGAAAGGAGTACAACATGGCTGTATATTGTCACCTTACTTATTTAACTTACATGCAGAGTACATCATGCAAAATGCCAGCCTGGATGAATCACAAGCTGGATGAATCTCAAGATTGCCAGGAGAAGTATAAACAACCTCAGACATGCAGATGATGCCAGTCTAATGGCAGAAAACAAAGAGGAACTAAAGAGCCTGTTGGTGAGGGTGAAAGAAGAAAGTGAAAAAGCTGGCTTAAAACTCAACATTCAGAAAACTAAGATCATGGCATCTGGTCCTATCACTTCATGGCAAATAGAAGGGAAAAAAGTGGAAGCAGTGACAGATTTTCTCTTCTTGGGCTCCAAAATCACTGCTGATGGTGACTGCAGCCATAGAATTAGAAGATACTTGCTTCTTGGAAGGAAAGCTATGAAAAAAAACTAGACAGTGTATTAAAAAGCAAAGACATCACTTTGCCGACAAAAGTTCATATAGTCGAAGCTATGGTCTTTTCAGTAGTCACATTCAAATGTGAGTGTTGGATCATAAATAAGGCTGAGTACTGAAGAATTGATGCTTTTGAAATGTGGTGCTGGAGAAGACTCTTGAGAGTCCCTTGGACTGCTGGAAGATCAAAGCAGTCAATCTGAAGTCTCTCAGTCGTGTCCGACTCTTCACGACCCCATGGACTGCAGCCTACCAGGCCCCTCCATCCATGGGATTTGCCAGGCAAAGGTACTGGAGTGGGCTGCCATTGCCTTCTCCGAATCCTAAAGGAAATCAACCCTAAATACTCATTGGAAGAACTGATATTGAAGCTGAAGCTCTAATACTTTGGCCACCTGATGCAAACAGCTGACTCATTGGAAAAGACCCTGATGATGGGAAAGATTGAAGGCAAAAGGGGAAGAGGATGGCAGAAGATGAGATGGTTGGATAGCATCACTGATTCAATGAACATGAACTTCGGCAAACTCTAGGAGATAATCAGGAACAGGGAGGCCTGGCATGCTGCAGTCCATGGAATCGCAGAGTCAGACAATGACTTAGTGACTAAACAATGACAGCAATATAGGGAAGTAAGTCAGCTCTTTGAATACCTATACCAAGCATGGTTTTGGACATCTATCACCATACTAAGCCTATCCCAACACTGAATATTTTATGGCCTTGGATATAATGCATTAGAGAGAGAGTGAAGGTGTGCTTAGTCATGTCCAACTGTTTGTGATATCATAGACAGTAACCCTCCAGTCTCCTCTGTCCATGGAATTTTCTGGGCGAGAATACTGGAGTAGGTTGCCATTTCATACTCCAGGAATCTTTCCAACCCAGGGATTAAACCCGCATCTCTGGCATCTCTGGAGTCTCCTGCATTGACAGGTGGATTCTTTACCACTGTGCCACTTGGATACAATGCATAAAATTTTATATGTTCTTCCTTGAAATAATAAAGAATGATACCATTTTAATCTATTTAATAGTGATATAATATAGATGATTAAAAGGTATCTAAATTCTCTATTTGAAGGTTGTATGATAATGGTAACATATAATTATCATCCTGATTGATAACAATGTTAATTTTTAAAATTATTAAATGAAAAAATTTTACATCACTTTCATAGAAAAATTCTTGGTATATGAGTAGTTGACAGTTTTATTTCCACTGTGCATTCTCTTTCTTGAGAGGTAAAATATGCATTCAGACAGAAAATATTCATGTCAGAAAATGTGGAGAGCAGTCAAAAGTAAATTAGCAGCCTTCTTCATGAATATTTAAAATAGCCAGTATGAAAGCCCACTTCCATTTGTGCTAATTTTTGTTATTTTAAAAGTCATCTGTGGTTTTGGCTCATTGAGGATGAATTTTAAAGAATTTATTTTCCTGCACAACATAATCAGTTTGAAAAGAAAAAAAAAGCCTATAAAGCGTTTTGGTACTAAGCAGCACTAATAAGAGAAAAATCTGATCTTCAATTCATAATAGCCCACACTGATTTTTAAATTAGGGTTTCCTAATCTCAGAAAATTAACAAGCTAATTTCTCCATTTAGAAATTTTTCCCCTCTCCATTTCTAGATAGGAAGATCAGGAGGGAAGGAAAGAGGTAGATAGGTACATGATAGATAGAAGATAAATAAATAGATAGATAGATATAAATAATTAGATAATTTTCCTTCTTGTCCTACCTATCATAAGGGCCAACTGGCAGTCGATGGCCAGGTTTCCAATGACTAAAGAGTAAGAGAAAGAGATTATTGATGCCTGAAAGAATTCTGTTGTTTTGTTCCCCTCGGGCCCTAATATATCTCGACTGCATGAGAGTGAAACATTAGATCTAAGTGTGGTGTTTCCATTTGTGAGCAGGGCACCAGCTGTCTTCTTAAATTTCCATGCCACTTAATCTAGCTCTAAGCTTGGTTAGCTTTCAATTCACAAAGAAGGCAACAGCAACTACACAAGGGTCACATTTTCAGCAAGGTCTCTGAAGTAATGAAGTGTACAAAGTATGCTAATGAAGGGAGCAGCTAAGTCAATTCCTTGAGGCTCCTCTAAGAGCCACTTTTTGGTGCAGTGCAAGAAGTGACCTGTAAATAGGAGGGGTTAACCCTGGAAGGCAAGACTTTAAGAGTTTCTCAGCATTATTGAGAGATTACCACTCAATTAGTCTCGCCTGTGCTAATATGGAATTCACTACCTTGCAGATCCACTGCCTGGCAGGCTACAGTTCATGGGGTCGCAAAGAGTCGGACATGACTGAGCACAAGCACACACACAGGTCCTCTTCCAGCCACATAAATCAGAAGATGTCAGTACCCCCAACAGTGTCATCTAGAGAGCTACTCACATCAAAATCATGTGCTGCATCAACCATCTGAACGCACAGAATAAACTGGCAAAAGATGCAATGTTGATACATCCATTCTAATTACCACCATGACTTTTCAGAGGCTCTTAGTGTTTTTCTTAAAATTTCCAAGTCCTTCATGCCTCTGCTGGGTCAGAGGAGGATAAAAGGAGATATTTAAATAGGATTTGTTCCAGTTTTTTAAAGAAGTGAAGTAATTTGGTCAGAACATGACAGAAAGAGTTTTCAAATTGAGGATACCACCCCTGAAAATAACTTCTCATCTGACTCCCTAATACGTACTTGTCAGATAAGACGGTATCAAATCACTGAATTAAGCCTAGACTACATAAGCGTACACAGAAAAATACATGGAAAACAAAACTTCTGAAAGTTACCAAGAAATCATAGTATTATTCATATGTAAACCATATACCTTTTAAAGATGAGTAAGTAGTTGATAGGTCATGCTACTGGTCAAAAACCTGCTTGCTGATGCAGGAGACATAAGAGACCCAGGTTCAATCCCTGGGTTGGGAAGATCCCCTGGAGGAGGACATGGCAACCCACTCCAGTTTTCTTGCCTGGACAATCCCGTGGACAGAGGAGCCTGGAGGGCTACAGTCCATGGGGTCGCAAAGAGTCGGACACAACTGAAGCGACTTAGCATACTCGCACACAAGTAGTTGATAGGCATAATCCAGAATAAAGCATAGAATTAGAATCACAGTATATTAATGCTATAAGCTATGTTGGTACATTACTCCTATACTGCCACTTTAAATGCTGTCCCAAAATTCGGTGGCATAAAATGACAATCATTTGTTCTCCTGTTGGCAGGTCCCTTGGCATGGCTTTGTTTCAGTTTGCTGGCAGTGGGCCTTCTAAGTCTCTGCCCCATGCTGTGGGTCCATCCAGGTCTGCTTTATGAGTCTCATTCTGGGCTGGAGGCTACCTCAAGATGGTCTTCCAGTGATGGTTTGGAAGATCCCAGATACATGAGAAAGAGCCTTTAAGGTTTCTTCATGTGCAGGCTCTCCTGCTGGAACCTGCACGTGGTTATTTCTCTCAGTTTCCATTGGCTGGAGTAGGTCACAGAGAAGAAACATGTTCCTCCTACAGAAGTGGGTGGGGGAGTGACTCCAGTTGAACAATAAGTGATTCTACTCAAGCTGTAGACAGTAACCCAACCTCCTTGTTTTACAGACAGGAGGATGGCAACTGCAAACATGTGGGTGTTATGTGTATGTGACATGTTTCAGGGCACACGATAGGTTAATTTCAAAACTGGAGTAATGACTATGTGCTCCATATTTTAAAATGGGAAATTCTACTATATTTCAATATAGTGCTCTATATGATATACTGATATATTCTTACCAAGTGATAAAATGAACTATTGCTTCTTGAATGCTTATGGAGACAGCAGGAAGAGTTTTGAGATTTTTTTTAATTAATGGCCTCTTCCTCCACACACATGCACACCTACATATAAGCACACACATCTGCAGATACATAGGAGAGGGAAGGGTGGATAGAGAGGAAGAGAGAGAAGAGAACACAAACGTAGAAATGGAATTATTTACTGAATGTAAAGCCAAGCCAACCCTAACTGAATTTGGAGCTACAGGTTTTTTTCTTTTCTAGGAGTTTAGACATTTCAAGGACAAAATAGAAGCTGCGAGGCACTCCCCTTACCAAGTTTGTCATTTTGTTAACAGGAGTGTGAAGTGTGGTTTGATAATCAGGGCAACAAACCTAGCAAAGCAAGAATTTGTATTCCTCTTCTTTCACTGGAATGGAAAACAAAAATTAGCATTTTTAAAATTTGCTAGATTACTTTTTTTTTTTAATCTCAGGAAAGCAGGATGTGCTGACAAGATAGGTTAACCGAAGCCATAGGAAGAAAGAACATTTTCTCTCTTGACATAAACCCTGTGAATATCAAAAAAAAAAAAAAAAAAAGGGAATTGCTACAACATAAAAAAAAAAAAAATACTATTACAGCTGTGACTGGTGATCTGTATGGAACAGCCTGCCAATCTCACCCAGACTCACTCCGGAATTCACCCACCACACATATACTAAGCTGCAGATGGTTGTCTTGCTTTCCCAATGGCAGAAATCTCTGAACTGTTGGAATTAACCAACACTTAACTTTCTGAACAAGTCTTAAAATTTTTTCCCACAGATTTCTTCTTTAATCCACTGGATGTAGAAAGAGCATATAGTTAATTTACATACCAATTTGCAACCCACTTGGAGAAGGGAATGGCTACCCACTCCAGTATTCTTGCCTGGAGAATTCCATGGACAGAGGAGCCTGGTGGTCTACAGTCCGTGGGCTCACAGAGTCGCATGTGATTGAGTGACTAACACTTCCGCTTTCACACTTTTGATGGACCCATGTGTGCTAGTTTGTTAAAGGAGGCAGAGTTTGGAACTAGCTCTACAAAACAAAAGGCAAAATTCACTTTCTTGATAATAATGACTCTACTCCTAGAACTTTAACTTTTGCTGGCATCCAATTTAGGCTTTGGTTTTTCTCAGATTTATAATAACTACCATAGAATGTATCTTCCAGATGTTTCCCTCACTTTGGGTTTCCATTAAATTAATGAAAGTGCTGACATATTCCAGGAAACACCATATTCTCCACATAGGCAAAAACTATTCATTTTTTCTATGCAAGAATCCAAAGTAATATTTTAAGCTCATGAAGGGAGGGGTTCAGTGGCTTAAATGTCTTTAAGACAAAATTGACCTTTTTGTAGTTAAAAAAAAAATCTTATATTTGTCTTCCATTACCAGCTTTCCTTCATATCCTAACATAAATAGAAGAGTTAATTGGAAAGAAGAAGAATCGTCTTTAATATGATCATAGAAGGGATGCAAAGGAAAGGATAGAAAGACCAGTGTTTTTCTTTTTTTCTTTTAAGAAACTGTTTTGCTGAAGCATGTTTTCCAAAGCAAGCAATTCAGACACACAAGGACAAAAGAAAAATAGGCAGATAGATGGATACTGAAATTCCATCTCTGCAAATAGAAACCTGTGTGACCTTGAGCCAGTTATTTATGCTTTAATTTCCTCCTTGTGATGAGGATAAAATAATATATGCAAAGTACGTGACCCTTGGTGGGAATTCAGGAAATGATAACACATACTAAATCATTATATTTAAAGGGGCTTTACAGGTGGCTCAGCAGTAAAGAATCTGCCTGCCAGTGCAGAAGATGCAAGAGACCCAGGTTTGATCCTTGGGTTGGAAAGATGCCCTGGAGGAGAAAATGGCAACCATTCCAGTATTCTTGCTGGGATAATCCCATGGAGAGAGGAGCCTAGTGGGCTACAGTCCATGGGGTCACAAAGAGTAAGACACCACTGAGCGACTGAGCATGCACCCACATAATTTTATTTGGGAAAACAGTAGTATGTGGCAGGCAAAGAGTTCAACCTTTAGATTTAAGATGGATCTGGGTTCAAATTCAGACTCCTCCACTGGCTATATGAATAGCCATTGATGGGTTTATCCTGAAAGAGATTTAATTTCCTGATTTTTATAGTGCCAGAAGGTATAAGGGGAAATTCTTGACCCTCCCCCTAGCTTGGTAGATGGCTGTCACTCAGTAAGTGGTAGCTCATAGTAGTAGTGATGGAAGTAAAAGCAGTACTCAGAGTGAACCAGTGAAGATTGTTATTTGATAACATTTTTATAATTTATTTTCTTTATATGGTATTTTGGGGGCTTCCCAGGTGGCACTAGTGGTAAAGAACCTGCTTGCCAATACAAGAGACAAAAGAGACTCAGGTTCGACCCCTGGATCAGGAAGATCCTCTGGAGGAGGGCATGGCATCCCACTCTGGGATTATTGCCTGGAGAATCCCATGGATAGAGGAACCTGGCAGGCTACAGTCCACAGGGTCACTAAGAATTGGACATGATTGAAGTGACTTAGCAGGCACATACAGAATTTTAGCTCCTATTCCAGATAAAAAATAGAGTAAAATTTTCCTGAGAAGCTCTACTGAAATCAAATTTATTTCCTGACACCTCATCTATCCTAAGCAACCCATATATGGCTCCCAAAGACTCATAACTGTTATTGTGACTTTCTTTAGGGATCCCTTCCATCGCAGTCCTAGGAGGTGAGCTCCCATAGGTGGGGAGGACCACATGCACTTAGAAACCCCTAGGGGTGACAAGAAGGAAGACGTCTACTCTCTCATGTTTGCCTTCTTTACCCCCATGTTTCTTGATTTCCTGGGGAATACTATCACGTGAAATGTCTCCCTGGAGAAAACCTAAGCATTTTAAATTCAAAAGGTAAGACTGAAGGATTGAAGGAGTGCTCCAGACTCACAGGCAGTTGGCTGCCTCAGTCACCCACTCACCCCCTGACGGCTCGAGCCGTGGAGTCTGCAAAATGCGGACATGACTCTTTCAACATCCTGCGAGGCTGGTGGGGAAGACAGCTTGCTCTAAAGATTAATCTCACTGGGCCACTGATTGTATATTCTGCTGCTTATCCAGAAAGGTAATCATTATCTTCCAGCAAGGTAGACATAAAGTAAATCTTTTTTCTATTTAGAGATAATGGGTAAAAAAGAAAAAAAACAGCAAGAGTCACTGTTTTTGCCTGACACGTTTCTTTGGGTTTCTTCAAATGTTACTGACATTTGTAATTCAATTGATCAAATTTGCCATTTCATTCATTTTTCTTTATGATGATTTTAAAAAAAGTCCTCCTTTTTGTTTACATGGTGCCACACAAATAATAATAATAATAATTTTTTAAAAAGTGAAATTCATTCAATCTGTGTATCTCCTGAAGGATAAACTTCAGTTGAACTACTAATTTGATTGATTTCCCCTCTGCTACCCTGAATTAACCAGATTAATTTTATTCACTAGATAGTCTCATTCCCAAACTTCAATCAAAGGACATTTGTTGGTCTGGCTGCATTAGAATCATCTCGGAAACTTTCCAATAAATACAGATTCTTGGGCTTATTCCTGATACTTCAGATTCAGAAGCTCCTGACTCAGGAATCCGCATTTCAACAAAGATAATAGAGATTTTGGTAGCTTCCATGGGATCTGTTGCTGTGATTGTCTTGATGACTTAACAGAGATTATTTAATCAATCCTTCTAATATAAATAAGTTTATGAAACAGTGGTATAATTTCAGAGAACTAGCTCTGAAGCCTGTGGGGTAAGCATGGGAGTCGAGAAGCATCTACACTGGGGGTTATTTGGGGTTATTTCCTCTCCCTACTTCCTCATCTGTTATGATCATTGATGTCTTTCTACATGTTTTTCCCAATATGGTAAATAAGTAAATGGATGGATGAATAATGATGCTGCTCTCTCAGTAGGAGTAGGGATCTTGAAAACAGGCTAGATTTGAGTGTCTTTATGAATTACCCTGAGCCTTGGAAACTCTGGATTCAGACGAGAAAATGGCTGTAGCATTGTTGCAGCCGTGTTGGCAAAATTTGCAAGTGGGCTGTTGACTCTGCAAGACCCAGAGAGACCCTTGTCATAACCACCTGACACTACTGCCCAAGAAAGCTGCATCTCTAATTCCTGCTGATGTCAGTCATTTTACTGGCTCCATGGCTAAAAGTCTCAGCTCCTAAATCCAGCCAGATTTTTAGCCAATCTTTGCTACTAGTCAGAAAGTGAGGATGAAAGATGTGGATCACTGGTATAAACCCTTTTTCCAATATTAGGTGGATGGAGCAAAACTTAAAGTATGTGCCCTTCTCAAAGAGCCATTTTATTGCACACAGGGTAGCATCTATTTTGTAGGAATGATCATGGAGAACAGAGCTAAAGGCTTTAAAAAGTAGCCATGTCAATTTCTCAAGTATTTAGAAAAATGATCATTTTATGTAAAAATGTCAGCAATCTGGTAAAAGAGGCTTTCTAAAAAGGCAGTCTATTCTGTTAAAATGTCCCAATATGGGACAAATGTGGTATTTTTTTTTCCCAAAGTAGTCACTTGGAAAAGGAACAGCTACAAACATTTAAAAGGATCTGATGCAACCCTGAGCCATCATAGCAGGATACTATTGGAATTCTTTGCAACTGTGATTCTTGAGCAGCAGAAAAGTTCACATAGCAACTAGTAGGCTACAGAAGGATGTGAGATGGCCAAAAGGTGATTACTTACAAACAATAAAGCTTCTTTGCTTGCTTTGCTACGAAGCAGAAATAGTCACAAAGCAGAAATGCCTTCATAGAAGCCATATAAAGGATGTGAATAGAATCTAACTTTGATGGGGTCCATCATGCTTGTTATAGGATTCACAGTATGAACTCATCTTTATCCTTCCCTTACTTGGTATGGTTGTTGATGCCAAGTCTAGTTAGAATGATCCATATTGATGGATGGATGGTATGTGATACCTATTGATTATCCTCCCAGCCCCTCTTCTTTGGAACTACCCTTCTCATCTTTATTTGTACTGGATGTCCCCTACCTTCAGCCTGTAGTTGATTAATTAGGAACTAGACACCTGACCCAAGTTGGGTTCATCTCATTCTCTCTTCAGAATCTGGTTTTATTTAGGCTAGTTGGAAACTTCCACATGGTAAAATATATACAATTCCAACCAAATAATGATGCTGTACGAGGGTTGTATTGGATTTCTCCATTTCCTTAAACAACAAAGGAAATGAGAATTAAAAATAATGAAATAAAAAGAGAGTTTAGAAACAACCAGGATTCTGTGACACACTCTTTTCTCTTCTACGCCCCTGATATTATAGGAAGAACCATGAAATATGCCAATATCAGAGCATATTTTATTAATGATAATAGTGATAATGCTTGTCATTAAAAATAGCAACATGCTTATTATTTAATGTATTCTTAATAATAAAATTTGAGCAAATGCTTGGAGATCATGAAGGACAGGGAAACCTGGCATGCTGCATGCAGTCCATGGGGTCGCAATGAGTTGGATATGACTTAGTCACTGAACAACAATGCCTCTGATGGCTGGAACTGTGAGTTTCCAGGTCATCCATCAGCTGACACCTCCCCACCAGGGTTCCCAGAGGTGTGTGTACAAAGGACAAAGTCAGTGGCCCACTGTGGATGACTAAGTGGTGTCCAATTCAAACTCCTCTCCTTCAACACCATGGTTCTTTATCTCCTCTGGCCTAAGGCCTCACCCCTTTCTTCTATTTTTAGTTCTGATGCCAAGTCAATAAACCAACCAATTAAACAACAAACTTTGGGGCAGGGGAGAACTCAAGGAAAAGAATCAAAAGAACACTAACATACACACCATGACCTTTCCTCTGGGTTCCACTTGGCATTGTATCACAGTGCTTTCTCAAGCTTTAATGTGCACACAGATCAACTGAGGATCTTATTAAAATTCAGATATCGATTTGAATTCTCTCTCAGTGGGGCTGAAATTCTGCATTTCCAACAAGCACACAGTTGATGCCAATGACTCTCAATCTGAGCATCGAGATTTAAGGTCAAGTGAGGAAAATGCTTTAGACTACATTAACCAAATGGGGGGTGGGGGGAAAAGTAGAAGGAATCCTTCAAAGAAGGAGTCCCAGTTGCTATTCAAAGAGAACCCACCACACAGACATGGGAGAGGCCAACTTCTCCTGAGTCCCATGGCCACCTGGCATTCTGGGTTTTGATAAATATCTCAACTCCAGTTCAGAGTTGAAGTGAAAAGCAAAAAGGAGGTATGATTCCCTTGTGATCTTCCTACATAGGGGCTTTCCAGGTGGCAATAGCAGTAAAGAACCCACCTGCCAATGCAGGAGATGTAAGAGACACAGGTTCATTTCCTGGGTTGGGACGATCCCCTGGAGGAGGGCATGGTAACCCACTCCAGTGTTCTTGCCTGGAGAATCCCATGGACAGAGGACCTTGGTGAGCTGCAGTCCATAGGGTCACAAAGAGTTGGTTGGACATGACTGAAGCAAATTAATACACATGCTTCCTCAAAGGATTTCTCATCTGAATAGGTGGTGGAAGTTTCTTTTATTGGAAAGAATCATTTTACAGTGTTGTGTTAATTTCTGCTGTACAAGGCAGTGCATCAGCTGTATGTGTACAGATATTCCCTCCCTCTTAGATCTACCTCTCACTCCCCACATATCTAGAGCATGGAGCTGAGCTCCCTGTGTTATACAACAGGTTGTCCCACTAGCTATCTCTTTTACACATGGTGGTGCATATATGTCAGTTCTACTCTCCCAGTTCGTTAAAAACAACCCTCAGAATGGGAGAAAATATTTGCAAATGAAGAAACTGATAAGGAAATAATCTCCAAAATACACAAATGTCTCATACAACTCAAGATCAAAACAGCAAACAACCTAATCCAAAAAATGAGCAGAAGACCTAAATAGTCATTTCTCCAAAGAATATATACAGATAGCCAAGAGACACATGAAAAGATGCTCAATATCACTAATTATTAGAGAAATGCAAGTCAGAACTACAATGAGATATCATCTCACAAGTCAGAATGGCCATGATAAGGAAAAAAAAAAAAAACGGCAAATTTTTAAGGAGACAAACTTATATGACCCAGAAAAACCATTGAACAGCATCTTGGTGTGAAGACCCAGGTTTATATATGCTTACATAGCCCAAGAGATGATTCTAATACCTTCTCCTGGTTAAGAACTCCTGAATAGCAATTACACTGTACCCCTCACTGGAGAAGGAAATGGCAACCCACTCCAGTGTTCTTGCCTGGACAATCCCAGGGACAAGGGAGCCTGGTGGGCTGCAGTCTACGGGGTCGCACAGAGTCGGACACGACTGAAGTGACTTAGCAGCAGCAGCAGCAGTACCCCTCACAAACACACATTTGGTTACATTGAGAGTCTATTCATAGAGCCCATGTTAACACTTTACTGCTAGGTCTGAGGGTAATCACACTGTTTAATACATCTTTTTAATGGGTGTGCCCTTGCCAGTACTTGGAAAAACATCATTTTTATGCGTTATTGATCTATAATACTTTAATTGAATTTATAACTTTAAGTTTGCAAATTATGGGCTTCCCAGGTGGTGCTAGTGGTAAAGAACCCTCCTGCCAATATAGAAGATGTAAGAGACATGGGTTTGATCCCTGGGTCGGGAAGATCCCTTAGAGGAGGCCATGCCATTCCACTCCATTATTCTTGCCTGGAGAACTACGTGGACAGAGGAGACTGGCAGGCTACAGTGTGTAGGGTTGCAAAAAGTTGGACATGACTGCAGTGACTTAGCATATATGCATGTACACAAAATATACTGTAACTTTTTTTAAAAAAATGATATGAGTGATTGTAACTGATCTAGAGAATACTTTGGCCACCTGATGCAAGGAGCTGACTCATTGGAAAAGACCCTGATGCTAGAAAAGATTGAAGGCAGGAGGAGAAGGGGATGACGGGGATGAGATGGTTGGATGTCATCACTGACTTAATGGACAATGGAGTTGGAGCAAACTCCAGGAGATAGTGAAGGACAGGGGAGCCTGGCATGCTGCAGTTCAAAGAGTTGGACATGACTTTCTCACTGAACAACAAAGAGATTAAGACTCCTTGCAGGGTGCCTTATACGTGAATAGTTCTCGGTAGTTTACACTTTATTTCTATGTATAGTAGCAAATTTATTCCTGCAACGTGTTAAAAATACAATCATTTTCTCTTTTATAGATGAAGAATTCAAGAAAGAGTATTAAGTATTTGCCAAAAATCACAAAATTGCTAAGTAACAAAGCTAAGATTTAAGCAAGTTTTGTAAGACACTTAATCTCTGTGACATACTGCTGGTGTTTAAATCAGTGTAATAATTTTGAACAAATACATCTATTATGCAATCTATTGAAGTCTATTGAAAATTATCTTTCAATTAAAAGAAACTTAAGTGCTTGATTTAGTTTTCTGTTTTAATCATAATGAAAAGTTAACACTCTTTCTGCTTCTGGAATTATATTATGCATCTTCTAATCTCTGTCCAAAGGCCAGATTGACAGTTGAGAAGCAGAAGGAGATGAAACCAGAATAAAATAAACAGAAACCATTTCACTGGTAACAGTGTTCCAGTATTCCCTTTTAGATGAAGAGATTTTTAATGAATTATTTTGTTGCCATCTGTGAAAAGCTCAGTTTCAATTACAGAAAAAAATTTGAAAATAATTTATGGATCAAATTTTGCTCTGAACTGTAAAAAGGTTTTGTTTTTAACAGAAGGCTGTGGAAACTGGTAGAAGTCATCACCTTTTTCCTGTGAAGTGATCTTGATGTCACGGAAGAAAGGCAAAGATTCAAATGGAGTGTAGATGAGGGGAAAAATAGACTCACATTTAACTCATGGCCCCAGAGACTTTACCTCTTAAAATTTATTTGTGTAGTTACAAAATTCTTTAGCAGTTGAATGCCATTCCTCTCAGTCTCACAGCTGTCTCTCGAATTTTCTTCTCTATGAAGCCAATGTTTATTTCTGTCAGAAGACTAAATTACAAGTCGTTTGACACTTCTAGTTTATCTTCTGTAGCTGCAAAGGTTAATTTAATGCTTTCTCTCCTGCATTTTAGAAATAGTTCTGAGAGCAGCAGCTTCATAAATGGAAAAAGATTCAGAACCTGACATTCTAGTCACCTGGATTCCAAGGCCATCGCAAGGTTTGCCTTCATAAGCCAAGTCTGAGCCTTTGTCTCATGTTGAAATGTGTCTCCTGTTGAAAGGTGTTGCCTCATCACCTCTGGGGTGTATCTGTTCACCTTCCAGATTCAAGACTGTCATCCCCCAGAGGATGAGTGTGTCGGAGACTAAGGGCTCACATCTGAGAGGCAAATTTTCAACATAATTTATTTCAACTTTGATAGGTTTTATTTTGTAAAGATATTTGGAACCATTTTGTAAAGTAAAAGGAGATATTTACACCAGTTAATAGTGATCCTAATGTTATTTCATGTTACAAAACTTTTAATGTTTTCTATCTCCAATGAGCCGACTCATTGGAAAATATTCTGATGCCAGGAAAGATTGAGAGCAGGAAAGGAAGGCGGTGACAGAGGGTAAGATAGTTTGAGGGCATCAGCAACTCAATGGATATGAATTTGAGCAAATTCTGGGAGGCAGTGGAGGACAGAGGACCCTGGCGTGCTGTACTTCATGGGGTCGCAAAGAGTTGGATTCAACTTAGCAACTAAACAACAACAACAATCTGCTACTAGCAAAAAATAAAACTATTTGCCAGTTGCCAGGCTGATTAGATTTTAGCAGTAAATGATTTGTCTCTTTTGTCTTTTTTTTCAGCATAATAGGGAATGTTAGATCATGGTAGCTAGTGAACTCAATTGAATTCTGTCTGATATTTACATTTGATTGCTCCTCACTAAACATTAGAAATTCTTTTTAAAATTGATACTCTTCCCTTCCTAAATTAGAAATTCAAGAAATAATTCTAGAACAAAGAATAGGATGAGATCTTATGTTAAATTAATAACTTCTCTAAAAACAGAAAAATTAATGAAGTCTCGTCAACTTAGTTTAAGAAAACTTTGTTCAATGCCTATTTTGTCAGGCACTGTGCTGTACATGAATTGCAAAAGAAAAAAATACCTTTACCTTTGGAAATTAATCACCTTGCTCAAAAATTATTTTACATCATAAAATATAGGACTAGTATCACAATTGTTATACTTATTTTGCTGTAGATTAAAAACAGATAATCTCAGTTAACTAACTTCACTGAGCTAAAACATTTTCAACAATTCCTTTACAGAAAATGATTCTGGAAATGAGCAGTTTTCCATAATATCAGAGAGCAATTTAGCTGGAAACCATCCATTACCACAAATAGAATTTATATAACTCAATTTTACTGCCATTAAAAGGTCAACTATGAAAGGCTTTATTAATGTTATTTCCTTCCAAAGAAGTTGTTTCTATCAAAAATAATAAGTCACAGAAGTAAAAAAGCGATCATTAACTACTCCCTTAATCTGTATTCATTTTTTTAAATTTCTTTAGACTTTTGCCCTGCTAATGATAATATATATATATATATATATATATATATATATATATATATATATGTATATAGTTGTTTAATTGCTAAGTTGTGTCTGACTGTAGCCTGCCAGGCTCCTCTGTCCATAGAATTTTCCAGGCAAGAATATTGGAGTGGGTTGCCATTTCTTACTCCAGGGGATCTTCCTGACCCAGGGATCAAACGCGGTCTCTTGCATCTGTTGTATTAGTAGGCAGATTCTTTACCACTGCGCCACTTGGGAAGCCATATATATATAACTGCAGTCTTTAGAGTTAAAAAGTATATATCTTTTATATACTTGTTTAACTGTAAAGACTGTTTAACTGTAAAGACTGTCTACTAAGTGAGAAAGTTAGAGGTACAGACTCCCTTTGAAGAAGGAGTATTTTCCATTGAGTTGCCTTCTAAACAATAATCAATGGTAAGTGTCTTCTCTTTGAAGAGCAGAAAGAAACTTCCTAGAAGCTTTATCCTAGATTGTCTCAGTTACTGGCAGTCTCCAATAGTGTTTCACCAAGCAAACTGAGACATCCTGAGACTAAAAGAATAAGAGCTTAAGCTTGAACAGAGCCCAACCTCCCAGTTCTCTGTTAGGAAGGCTCTTTTAGCAACCTTACATAATCTCAATAGGAAAAGGAGTATGTCAAGGCTGTATATTGTCACCCTGCTTATTTAACTTCTATACAGAGTACATCATGAGAAACGCTGGGCTGGAAGAAGCACAAGCTGGAATCAAGATTGCTGGGAGAAATATCAATAACCTCAGATATGCAGATGACACCACCCTTATGGCAGAAAGTGAACAGGAACTAAAAAGCCTCTTGCTGAGAGTGAAAGAGGAGAGTGAAAAAGTTGGCTTTAAGCTCAACATTCAGAAAACTAAGATCATGGCATCTGGTTCCATCACTTCATGGGAAATAGATGGCGAAACAGTGGAAACAGCGTCAGACTTTATTTTTTTGGGCTCCCAAATCATTGCAGATGGTGATTGCAGCCATGAAATTAAAAGACACTTACTCCTTGGAAGGACAGTTATGACTAACCTAGACAGCATGTTAAAAACAGAGACATTACTTTGTCCACCAAGATCCATCTAGTCAAGGCTATGGTTTTTCCAGTGGTCATGTATGGATGTGAGAGTTGGACTGTGAAGAAAGCTGAGTGCTGAAGAATTGAGGCTTTTGAACTGTGGTGTTGGAAAAGACTCTTGAGAGTCCCTTGGACTGCAAGGAGATCCAACCAGTCCATTCTAAAGGAGATCAGTCCTGGGTGTTCATTGGAAGGACTGATACTAAAGCTACAACTCCAATACTTTGGCCACCTCATGCAAAGAATTGACTCATTGGAAAAGACCCTGATGCTGGGAGGGATTGGGGGCAGGAAGAGAAGGGGACGACAGAGGATGAGATGGCTGGATGGCATCACCGACTCGATGGACATGAGCTTGAGTAAATTCCGGGAGTTGGTGATGGACAGGGAGACCTGGCGTGCTGTGATTCTTGGGGTCACAAAGAGTCAGACATGACTGAGTGACTGAACTGAACTGAACTGAACTGAACATCATCCTCACCCTTGGTCTCCACCAATTGAGTCCTGATGAAACTCCTTGTATAAATAGACCAGGACAAAGAGTAAACCCACAACAATGAGTAAACCCACAACCAACCAACCTCCAGTTACAGTTGATTCTCATTTCCATACACACAGCCACGTCTTACTCTTTCAAAAAACAGGCTGATCTTTCAGCTGACTGTGCCTCACTTAGGAAAATGACCACTCAATGCTAATTAGATAAGTGATAAATCTACGAAGTTTTATAATCATAAGTCAAAATTTAAAAAAAAAAAAGGCTTGGATTTTCCCCCTACTGAAGGCACACTAAAGAACAGAACCCTGAAGTGCAGAGTCATTAACCAAATGCATGTAATTGCCAGAGAGTTGAACCACACCTCACTGCTGCTAGCAGGGTTTCTCCTAACAATCCAGGGCTATTTTAAGTGCAGACAGAATAGACTTACACAGCCAGCTTTCTCCATGTGGGGTATGGCAAGGCTACAAAGAGGTAGAGTACAGAATGTGAGTGCTTTATGAAGTGACTTCTAGCTCTAGTTATTCTCTGTTGTATGAACATCTAATTTACATGAGTAAATAAACACATGAGTTGTGTCTACCTCATAATGCAATGTGAAGATTAAATTAGTTATTGACTGTAGATGGAATAGAACTTACAGTATGATAAATGATCAGGAAGAATTAGCCACTACCCATAAATGTAATGTGTCAGGGTTTTAAGTATTGGCTTGTTCAGCTTGTATGTGTTATCCATATTCCTGCTTGCTTACAGAGTGGCAGAACCTCCCAGAACCTAAATCAATGGTCATCTGCTGCTGCTAAGTCACGTGAGTCGTGTCCAACTCTGTGTGACCCCACAGACAGCAGCCACCAGGCTCCCCCGTCCCTTGGATTCTCCAGGCAAGAACACTGGAGTGGGTTGCCATTTCCTTCTCCAATGCATGAAAGTGAAAAGTGAAAGTGAAGTCGCTCAGTCGTGTCCGACTCTTAGCAACCCCATGGACTGCAGCCTACCAGGCTCCTCCATCCATGGGATTTTCCAGGCAAAGTACTGGAGTGGGGTGCCATTGCCTTCTCCGCAGTGGTCATCTGCTGCTGCTGCTAAGTCACTTCAGTTGTGTCCGGCTCTGTGCAACCGCACAGACAGCAGCCCACCAGGCTCCCCCATCTCTGGGATTCTCCAGGCAGGAAAACTGGAGTGGGTTGCCATTTCCTTCTCCAATGCATGAAAGTGAAAAGTGAAAGGGAAGCCGCTCAGTCGTGTCCGACTCTTAGCAACCCCATGGACTGCAGCCTACGAAGCTCCTCCCATGGGATTTTCCAGGCAAGAGTACTGGAGTGGGTTGCCATTGCCTTCTCCCGGTGGTCATCTAGTACTTCCCAAAATAAGTACTATTTATTTTGTGTCCTCTTGTATGTTTTTTATTTCTAAGATTTAGACATCTAAGATTTTCCATAATGAGTTTAAATAGATATGATTAATATATTTTATTTAAAAATAGGATTATAGTAATCTTCTAAATATCTAGTGAAATTTAAATATCACAATTCAAAAAATAAATCAACGACTTCTTTGTTCTTTGACATTTAGGAATTTTACATCTTTTGTTTTTTGCTCCTTGAATTCATATTTCCATTCCATTTTTAACCATAATACTTAATATAATTTATTTCTCATTCTTGAAGGACTTTTATTGATAATCTTCCCTTTACTCATTGCAAAGAAAAAAATACCAAGGAAAAGTGGAAAATTATTTCAAGTGTTATAAATATTAAATATTTTTCCTGGCTTGAGTTATTACTATTATTACTGTACATCATAAGTATAGTATTGATATTGTTATATAATTATTGAATATCAATTTTATTAGAAATACATTTCTTATTGAGATTTTTTTAATTAGTTCTTATCTCTGTGAATGTGTAAGAAATTGTTAGAGTGGGACAGAGTCCTACACAAATTGTATTTTGATTTGTTTTGATTTTATAGATATGGACACAGAGAGATTATTTTCAAAGAAATCAGTAGAGAGGAATGGGAGGGAGTTTTATTTCTTTTTCAAAGGTGTGTCACTCAATTCCTTAAATACCAAAAGTCACAGTGATCTATCATCAAAAATCATTTTAAATTATAATCTGGTTGACACATATTTGAAGGCCAAAATCCCAGTAATATGTCACCAAAATCTATTTTTAACAGTTTTAAATTAAGTTCCATTTCAAATTGGCAATAGCAAAGAACTAAAAAGTACTTGATTTGAAAAATGATTTATTGCCCAGGCATTATTGTCCAAGCTTTCTAAATATCTGGGAATTAAACCAAAACACTTTACAAACACATACCAAATGGCTATAAATTATATCTACTATTCTTTTATTTAGAGGTGTATTATTTAACACAATAAGCCCAAATGGGTTAGAAAAAATCAAAATGCTATTTCATTAGTCTCTTTCTAATACAATATTTTTGTGTTAAATTCTTTTTTATCTTATTATGTGCTTTAAATTTAGTTTTATCAATACTTTGGATTGCAGAATTAATTTATTAAATTTATGCCCTTCAACTTAATCAGCAAAGCATCTCCAAGCTAATCAGACTTACGTTTTGTCAGAAAAATTTTGCCTTCATGTTTCAGTTCAGACAAAAGTATTAATAGGCTTTTCAAGCATTATTATAAAAGACTTGAGGAAATAAATTATATATAAATAGATTGCCAAAAGCAGTTTTTAGTATTAAAATGATGTCAATCACAAATAATTAATATATTATAAAAATAATAAACCAATAAGCTATTTCTTCTTACATAATTTGTCACAGTTTAGTGAAATGTTCAATTATAAACTATAAGTTCTTTATAAAGCAGGAGGAATAATATAAGACTTGGTGATCCTTCAGTACATGTAAGGGTTGATCAGTTAGCTAATGATATACTACCATTGCAAAACAACCATGCACATAACATCAGTGTCCTAGGATAGTAAACATTTATAAGTAGTTCTTATATTTATTTCTAGTGTCAGCTGATCTAAGTTAGCCTGGACTGGATTCCCTAATTAGCCTGGGAGTTAGCCAATCTAGACTGGGCTCAGAGTGGTGGTGGGTCAGCTTTTTTGCACAGTTCTCTTGGTGTTTTTCTAAGATGAGCAGGTTAACCTGGGCATGTCTTTCACAAAGCAATGGCAGAAACAAAAAAGACAAGTATTTCCAAACATGTGAGCCTCTTGTGGCTTAGGCTAGAAATTGGCCTATTATTTCTCATTTTATTGGCAACAGCAGGTCACAAGGCCAAACCTTGGAGTGGAAAATCATGCTGGCTCCTCTGGAGAGAACATGATATAGCTGTGTGGTTAAGGAGACAGATACAGGAAGGAATGGAGAATGGACGCCATTCAGTCTAATTCAGTCTACCACTGCCTGGGTAATGAACTTCAGACTTCAGCTTTTGGAAATAATTAAATGTAAATCAAATATAAATACCAGACATAATTCAATTGTCTTCATTAGCTACCATGTTCTAACATTTCCTGTATGTTGAATAAAGGAAAAAGAGGAAATCCTATACTGCTAAAATCTAATCAACTGGGTAACTGGTATGTACTTTTCTTCTTATAACATAAAATAAAATTAGGATCATCATTAATTGGTATAAATTTCTACTTATTGAGACTATCTTATTGACTAAGATATCATATTGAGTAAGGTGTACCAAATTGGAAAAGTTATGTTGAAATTTTACTTCTGGATTTTGACCAAGATACATTGAAAAAGTTGGGTGATATGAAAAAAAAAAAGCCTTCCAGCTAGAGCTGAGAGAATAAACATAACTCATCTATACTACTTAGACTATCCAAAAGTTATTTTCTCCCCAACTAGATAACATGTCTTAGGGTTGATATTTAAAAAGAGTGGGGAAAAAGAATTTCTTACATTTGAATACCTGCTGGTTTTGTACTTATTTCTTACTGATGGCCACTTTGCTCTTATCACTTTCTTTCTCAGTGGTGATGCATCCTTTGAAACTGGTGGGAGAATTAGAAACAACTTCTTAAATAATTGTCTTCAGTCTATCATATATCTGAATTTCAAACATTACAACTTGGCTGAAACCCATTTCTTACAGAAACACATGTAGGGTTAGAATAGACTGGGTGTACTACAACTTTAAAATGTGGTTTAAAAGTTATCAGGCCTGTCTCCACCTCTTATATTTCATATTTCTTTACTCAAATTAATTCTTTGTCCTTTTTTGACAAGTTTGGAATAATTTTGTCAAGTTCAAGCAGCATCTTTTAAGATTTGGCTTGTAATGGATTTAAATGCATCAGTTCAGTTCAGTCGCTCAGTCATGTCTGACTCTTTGTGACCCCATGGACTGCAGCATGCCAGGCCTCCCTGTCCACCACCAACTCCTGGAGTTTACTCAAATTCATGTCCACTGAGTTGGTAATGCCATCCAACCATCTCATCCTCTGTCGTCCCCTTCTTCTCCCACCTTCAATCTTTCCCAGCATCAGGGTCTTTTCAGATGAGTCAGCTCTTTGCATTAGGTGGCCAAAGGAATGGGGTTTCAGCTTCAGCATCAGTCCTTCCAATGAATATTCAGGACTGATTTCCTTTAGAATGGACTGGTTTGATCTCCTTGAAGTCCAAGGGACTCTCAGGAGTCTTCTCCAACACCACAGTTCAAAAGCATCAATTCTTCCGTGCTCAGCTTTCTTTATAGTCCAACTATAAAGAAATAAATGCATAGATTACCTTGAAGCAGCTATCATAACTTTGCCATATTGCTTTCCTACCCAGGATTATGACATCTGCATGCTTATTTATTAAAAAGTCATTAATATTCATAAACTAAAACTTGTCTTCTTCACATATTTTTCTTAGGTTATTATTTGATATTCCTATTTTTGCTCATGGGAATGAAAATTATTTTTAATTATAATTACCGATTCTCCTTTTTAATAGGAAAGAATCCCAGAACACATATTTTCTGGGTTATTAGTTGCAATGAATGGCCTCAGGATTTTTCCATTTAGGGAATTTTAATTAATGTTTAATAAAGTAAATATTAATTTATACATTTGAGATACATATATAAATTTTATCTTTATTTAATAATTTAGGTACTTTTAAATGACATTCAAACTTCTAAAGTTTTTCCACTCCTGATTTTGCAAAATCTTTAGTTTGAAAGGTCTCTGCTTTATACTTGTCATTATTGATTATAATGACCCACTCAGAATTTCAAAGATCTAAGTCCATTCTCTAAATAAACTATATAGATACAATTAGGTATGTGGCTCATTACTATCTCACTGAAATATAATTTCCTTTGTCCATCCTTATAAAGATATTTTCAGCAATTCAAAGTTAGTAAAAGTAATCTGAATAAGATTCCATTAGAAAATTCTAAGGAATATAGAAAGATTTTATGGTTATTTACTTTACCTTAAAAGAGTCCTCTTATACAGCCACAATAAAATATGTGTTGTGGGCATGTATCTTGATGTACCTGAGAAAGAAAGTCAGATTTATGGCCTCTGGTTATAATAGTGAAAATGTATATATTTGGTATGGATCTAATGATAAGAATATAAGGGCGAATTAAGCAACTGTCATACGAAAATAACAAAAGACAAATTTTTACCTTTATTTTCTTGTGAAAAGTTATGTATTTTAAAAATTATTTTTAGTTCAAAGCCTGATGGAATCAATAATTGTTCAAAAAATAGTCAATCCTTCTCCGAAGTCAGACACAATCACACACCAAAAAGAAGTATAACCCATTATGTGTCATTAGGAGTCATCTTACTCAGTGCCAGCTGAGAATTGATGGCAAAATAGAGAATGACTCCTTTAATTTGCTCACATTCATCTTGAAAGTCAAAAGAACGAATGGACTATTTTCAAAAGATGGAAAGAGGCAATTTATCTTTGTTCACACTGGACAAAATATCTTTACCCATCAGTGGCTACATATAAAGTAAATAGAAATAAGGGTGGAGAATGGGGAGAAATGATAACATTGGGGGAGGGGAAGAGAAGAGATAACAAATTTTTAATAAAAGGTGACATCATGTTAGAGACAGAATTTTTAAATGAAGGAATCATGGAAAGACTGAGAAGAAAAATCAACAGAAACAGTAAAAGAAGAATGGAATAAACAGACATGTTACAACGAACTGGAGACAAATAGTCTTGGCAGGAAAGAAAATCTGTGAACAAACAAAAAAGAAATAGGGTATCATTACGGTTTAAAATTCTGAACCTCTGGTGCCATTGTATTATAATCCATAGAATAATGTAAATATCTGCAAGACCATGCTGACATAAACTGAATAAACAAAGCAGTGAGAAGGGATATCCTTTTCCCTACTGAAGAATTCCAATTAATATATGTTGAAAGAATAAAAGAGAAACAAAATTACCATTAGGCAAACAGCAAAATAACAGTAGTTGTTGCAGGCATGATCCACCAATGGATGTATTACACATGAAATTTTGAACGAGAACTGAATATTTGAGTAGCCTTAAATATTTTCCCCAAGATATTTATTAATTACAAGTGAGCAAAGAGTAACTTACTTACAGCGAAAGACACAAGACCTACAGATTCCTTATTCAAGAAAATCACTAGTCATGTCACTAGTAATAAGGCACTGACATTATTGTCCTTTGAAGGGCACAAAACCACTTCTGTGATCTTTCTAAACGTATAACCCCATGAAATAACATCAGAGAAAAAACAAATGAGAGATACTCTAGAAATTAATAACTGATATTCTCCAAAAGTGCAAGGTCCTGAAAAACAAAGACTCAAGAATGGTCACAGATTGGAGGAGACTAAGAAGACAGGAAGACAACTAAATGTGATCTAGAATCTTGGATCAGATCTGGAAAAGAAAAAGGTCATTAGTAGAAAAACCTGATGATATTTGAATAAGGTCTGTATTTTAGCTAATAGTAATGTATGGTAACCAACTCCAGAATTCTTACCTGGAAAATTCCACGGACAGAGAAGCCTGGCAGGCCACAGTCCATGAGGTCACTAAAAGTCAGATGTGACTGAGCACGCACATGCACATAGACACCACCGTTAATTTCCTGGTTTTGATCTTTTTTTACTGTGGTTATGTCAGATGTTAACATTTTGGGGGCGCTAAGTGAAGGGTATATGGAAATTACTATTTTGCAACTTTTCTTATATCTAAAATTATTTCAAAATGAAAGCTAAAAAGGTTTTAAAAATTCTGGCCTCAAGCAAACATTTTAGGCAAGACTTCTGTTGTAAGAAAAATGTACTGATACATTTTTTTGCTTTTTGCTGTTTTTTGACCTATCAAATGGTGTTTCTCTTCAGTATTTTCATTCTTTACAAGAAGTGACTCTGCACCCTTTTCTCAAGGCGAACACTCAACACTGGAATTGTCAGCTCCAACTAAAATCCTGGAGTTCAGGCTTGGCAATGCAATCAGGACCTTGAGCAGTTATAACCTCCTGGTGACCCCGTGGACTTGGGAGATTACCAAACTGGTAGAAAACATTTGTGACAGGCATTTGCTTATTCTCCTGGTACCAGATAATTCTGGATCCCTATGTTATGAGATGGATAAGGAGAGGGAAATAACCCCCAATTCACTTAAATCCCTATCAAATGGCTGGACAGAAGTTTGAATCCAGTTTAATTCGTTTTAAGAAAATAATAGGATATTTCTTGCATCTTCAAGATTGTGGATTATGATTTATATTCACTACTTCTCCTAAATCTTCTGTTAATTATTTAACAAAACCATAATGAAGAAATACCTACTTTTTATGGAGTAAAAAGCACAAGTTCTTTAACTTGAAATGATAATATTTCTAAATCCCTCTGTTCCAGTTCTTGGAAAAATCCCTACTACTGACTATTTGGCTCGTGTACCTATAAAATATTGTTTCTCCATCCACCTTTTTTTCTTTTTGAAATTTGGAAGAATTGGTAATTTTCATGATGAGTTTCCATTTCTGTAACTTCAAGGTTCAAGTTGGTATGCTTTATGGCATGGGTTCAGAGAAGGCACATGACAGGCTCGTCAAACAGGGCCAGAAATACTTCGGTAACCACTTTCTCTGCTTAGCAACTGGATGAATATCTCTCTCTTATTTGGTTTAGACAAACAACAAACTGTTAATTTACAGAGGACTTTGATTTTCGCTTGATTCTACCAAAGTTCAGAAAAGAAATTCCCAGGGTTACAGTCCATCACTACCAATTGCTTTTTCTCCATGGTGTGTGAGTGCATTTCAGGGAGGAGAGAAGAGTTTGATAGATGGCTTATCCAGAATACAAATAACACAGTGTTTGCCAACTGCCACTGTCTTTTATGCCTAGGTAACCTGGATTTGCATTAGAATCCAGCCACAATTTAACAGCATAATTTATGGTGCTTCCAAAAGACCTGCTTTTTTTGTTTTTAATCCCTGGACTGGTCATCCAAGTTTATTCTTACTGCCACATTAGCGATTTAGATGTTTCTATTTTCCCTTGAAATTGTCAGTTTGATAACTGATAGTTGTACCCAAAGCAAATATTCTTTAAATCGTTACGAATAGTTTACAATGACATTATTCCTAACTTACATGGCTTTCACTGGGCTTTGAAGCCAGACACACTTTGGTTCTCTGATAAGTATATGGAAGAGTAACTAACTAGAAAATTAAGATTATACATTTGTTCTCTGAGCCTTAAAATGTAGTATCAACACTATGGGTTATGCTATGCTAAGTCACTTCAGTCGTGTCTGACTTTGTGTGACCCCAGAGACGGCAGCCCACCAGGCTTCTCCGTCCCTGGGATTCTCCAGGCAAGAACACTGGAGTGGGTTGCCATTTCCTTCTCCAGTGCATGAAAGTGAAAAGAGAAAGTGAAGTCACTCAGTTGTGTCCGACTCTTAGCGACCCCATGGACTGCACCCTACCAGGCTCCTCCATCCATGGGATTTTCCAGGCAGGAGTACTGGAGTGGGGTGCCATTGCCTTCTCCGACTATGGGTTATAGGTTGTCAATAACTGAAAATGAAAAAGGCTGGAGACCTGAACACAAAAGTTTCTGATAAGTATGTATGTTAATACATATAAGATAGTTTGTTAATCAGAATGGAAGCACAGCTATATGCACAGCTATATTGCAATAATACCATTAAAACTTTGATTCATCTACTGCTTCCTCTTCAGATTCCATGATCTCCAAGCATATCTGTGATTTCCACGTTTATCTGTCAGTTCTTAATCTTTTCATTCAACACATAGAACTAACAACCTAGCAAGAGAGAATATATTGATTCTCCTGGATTTCCACATTTTGGGACTGATTTTTCTTGGTAAATAAATAAAACAGCTAACAGTGAACTTTTTCCAATCAATTCTCCTGGATTTCCACATTTTGGGACTGATTTTTCTTGGTAAATAAATAAAATGGCTACCAGTGAACTTTTTCCAAAGGGCTTAACAGAAAGGAGTATGATTGTGAATGTTTTCAAAATGTATATACAGTCATACACCTGATTGTTTACTACTAATTATTTACTACTAATTGTTTACTAATAATTTGGCTTTCTGGAGTTAGCCTCAAGGAAATGCAAATCTAATGTGGCCACCTCTGAGTTCTAAAAGTGGAAGTTTTTGGAGTCTTCAAAGCAGTGATGAACCCCAGCCACACTAACCTTGAATCATAACACTATACCACTTACAAGCTGATTCTTTTACTGATTTGTATGAAATACCATCTCTGTGTTACTAACTAGCTATGTGATTTTAGGCAAGTTACCTAGACTTCTTTAAGGCAATTTTCCCTTATCCTAGGTGAAGCTAATAATTTGGACCTTGTGGAGATGTTGTTTGGATTAATTATAATACTAAGAAGGTGTATGGCACATTTCTTTGGGTATATCATAAATATTTAATAAGAAGTAGTAAAATTAAAATATGAGCTCAATGTAATTAATGTTCTTATTACAAAGTCTGTCACCTTTCACTACCTCTGATATTGTATTGTATTACTCAGACTTTGAGGTGAGGACCAATCCAGGGGCACAACCTCAGAAAATCAACATTAGATGATGAGGAATACATCTTATTTGCTTTAGAGAAGTGTCAGTTCCCAAACCCGAACACTGATGGCAAAGTTACTGGTCATCTAGTCCAATCTCATCACAAAGAAATCTTTATTAGGCCTTCATCTTGTTTCTTTAAAACTTTTTAGTGACTGAGAACTGAGATCTCTATAAGACACACTCCTTACTCTAATTTTAGAAAAACCTATCCCTGAAACTGAAATGTGTATCCTTGTTTATTTGTTCTTTGAATCTATTTGTCTCTAAATAACAAGTGATACAAATGATTCCTCTTTAAAATTTCTATCATGTTTCTGTTAATTTTTTCCAGGTTGAAAATCCCAAATTCCCTCAAACATTCTTCATGCCTCATAATTCTAGGTTTCTTTTTTTTTTTTAACCATTTTTTAAAAGGAAGATGAGCCTTCTCCATCTGAGTATAATAGTCCATAAGTTCACAATGGCAGTGAATGATGGGAAAATGTGACTATTACCTTCTTTGCTCCAAATATTGCTCTCCTACCATTGTGGCTTAATAACAAGTTGGTGTTTATTACATTGTTTTAGTGGGGGCTTCCCTGGTGGCTTAGACAGTAAGGATTCTGCCTGCAATGCTGGAGCCCTGGGTCCAGTCCCTGGGTCAGGGAAGATCCTCTGGAGAAAGGAAGGGCTACCAGCTCCAGTATTCTTGCCTGGAGAATTCCATGGACAGAGAAGCCTGTCGGGCTACAGTCTATGGAGTCACAGAGTCGGACAAGAGTGAACAACTAACATACCTTGTTTCAGCATCCAATCACAATTTTTTGTTCATGCTGCACTTACAGACAACTAAAGTCTTCTTTACAATCACTTCTATCAGAGTAGATCTTCCCTAAGTACAATATCTGAATATGATATTTTAACCCTGACTTAGGCATCCATTGGAGAAGGCAATGGCACCCCACTCCAGTACTCTTGCCTAGAAAATCCCATGGATGGAGGAGCCTGGTGGGCTGCAGTCCATGGGATCTCGGAGAGTCAGACACAACTGAATGACTTCACTCTTCCTTTTCACTTTCATACATTGGAGAAGGAAATGGCAACCCACTCCAGTGTTCTTGCCTGGAGATTTCCAGGGACGGGAGAGCCTGGCGGGCTGCCGTCTCTGGGGTCACACAGAGTCGGACACAACTGAAGCGACTTAGCAGCAGCAGCAGCAGCAGCAGGCATCCGTAGTTATCTTAAATATCATCTTCTTGATTTGTTTTCATCTACTATAATATTTATTCCTTTAAGACTTATTCAAGCATAGGTGTGATGCTCATATTAATAATTTTCACAATGTATTAAGTAAAATATCGAAGTTGATCTGGTAAATACTGAGCTATACAAAGGGCTTGAAGTTAAAAAAATTTTGAGTATTCCTCTAGATCGAAATCTGAAGACAGACTACGAAATATTCTTTAACTGAGATATATTTGTCAGTTTTTCTTATACATAATTTACTTTACAAAAGATTCAGTAGGACACATGGAATAATGAATTTTAAAATGTGTACTTATTCAATAATAGTTCAAATCAAAATAATTGAATAGATCAATGGGCTAGACTCAGAGGTTTATTAGGAAATAGTGTCATTTACAAAATTTGAGTATGTAAGTCAGATAATAATGACAATTTTATTTTAAGATTTTACTTACTGCAGTTTTTAAAATCTTATAATCCTATTAATATTTCACCCCATGGACTTAACTGACATCATACAAATTTCACAGTTTTTCTTCCTATTCAATTTTTGTTTTTGAGGCAGAATTTTCTATACAAAGAGAACAATGCAGAGTTCAGTAAACAACTAGCAATGGCTATTTGCATTGAACTAGGGCTTTCAAAGATAGTCTAATGTTATTTACTTTTCAGACTGTAGTATTTATGCTTCTTCCTTAGATAAATTATTTCCATTAGAAACTTGATGATATATGATCCTCACAGACAAGTGTAATAAGAGAAAGAAATTATCCCTCTCAATTTATGAAAGCACACTTACCAATAAGATAAAGCATCAGGGTATTTGAGAGTATTTCTCACAGTTTTACTATTTGCAAAGCATCTGATGCAATTAAATACTTCTGCGCCCATGCTCAGTCATGTCCAACTCTTAGTGACCCTTTGGACTGTAGCCCACCAGACACCTCTGTTACTGGGATTTTCCAGGCAAAAGTACTGGAGTTTGTTGTCATTTCCTCCTTCATGGCATCTTCCCAACCCAAGGATTGAACCCACATCTTCTGTGTCTCCAGCATTGCAGGCAGATTCTTTACCCATTGAGCCAATTAAATACTTACCAACAGTTTAAAAAATGAGGGAATGGGGCAATTAATCTTTTATTGGCTCCACCCCAAATATTGATTAATCAATTCAATTAAACAGTATGTGCAAACACAGCATAATAATAGAGATCTGGCTCTTATTAAATTATTATTAAATGCTCCCTAAGCTTCATTCTTATAGCTTTTCTTTTCTCCTTTGCTTTTCACTTCTCTTCTTTTCACAGCTATTTGTAAGGCCTCCCCAGACAGCCATTTTGCATTTAACAACAGAATGGGAAAGACTAGAGATCTCTTCAAGAAAATTAGAGATCCCAAGGGAACATTTCATGCAAAGATGGGCTCGATAAAGGACAGAAATGGTATGGACCTTACAGAAGCAGACAATATTAAGAAGAGATGGCAAGAACACACAGAAGAACTATACAAGAAAGATCTTCATGACCAAGATAATCACGATGGTGTGATCACTCACCTAGAGCCAGACATGCTGGAATGTGAAGTCAAGTGGGCCTTAGAAAGCATCACTACAAACAAAGCTAGTGGAGGTGATGGAATTCCAGTGGAGCTATTTAAAATCCTGAAAGATGATGCTGTGAAAGTGCTGCACTCAATATGCCAGCAAATTTGGAAAACTCAGCAGTGGCCACAGGACTGAAAATGGTCAATTTTCATTCCAATCCCAAAGAAAGGCAATGCCAAAGAATGCTCAAACTACCACACAATTGCACTCATCTCACACACTAGTAAAGTAATGCTCAAAATTCTCCAAGCCAGGCTTCAGCAATATGTGAGCCATGAACTTTGAGATGTTCAAGCTGGTTTTAGAAAAGGCAGAGGAACCAGAGTTCAAATTGCCAACATCCGCTGGATCATGGAAAAAGCAAGAGAGTTCCAGAAAAGCATCTATTTCTGCTTTATTGACTATGCCAAAGCCTTTGACTGTGTGGATCACAATAAACTGTGGAAAATTCCAAAAGAGATGGGAATACCAGACCACCTAACCTGCCTCTTGAGAAATGTATATGCAGGTCAGGAAACAACAGTTAGAACTGGACAGGAAACAACAGACTGGTTCCAAATAGGAAAAGGAGTCTGTCAAGGCTGTATATTGTCATCCTGTTTATTTAACTTATATGCAGAGTACATCATGAGAAACACTGGACTGGAAGAAACACAATCTGGAATCAAGATTGCAGGGAGAAATATCAATAACCTCAGATATGCAGATGACACCACCCTTATGGGAGAAAGTGAACAGGAACTAAAAAGCCTCTTGATGAGAGTGAAAGAGGAGAGTGAAAAAGTTGGCTTAAAGCTCAACACTCAGACAACTAAGATCATGGCATCTGGTCCCATCACTTCATGGGAAATAGATGGGAAACAGTGGAAACAGTGTCAGACTTTATTTTGGGGGGCTCCAAAATCACTGCAGATGGTGATTGCAGCCACAAAATTAAAAGATGCTTACTCCTTGGAAGGAAAGTTATGACCAACCTAGATAGCATATTCAAAGCAGAGACATTACTTTGCCAACAAAGGTCCGTCTAGTCAAGGCTATGGTTTTTCCAGTAGTCATTTATGAATGTGAGTTGGACTGTGAAGAAAGCTGAGAGCCGAATTGATACTTTTGAACTGTGGTGTTGGAGAAGACTCTTGAGAGTCCCTTGGACTGCAAGGAGATCCAACCAGTCCATCCAACAGGAGATCAGTCCTGGCAATGGAGATCAGTCTTTGGAAGGACTGATGCTAAAGCTGAAACTCAGTACTTTGGTCACCTCATGCAAAGAGTTGACTCATTGGAAAAGATTCTGATGCTGGGAGGGATTGGGGGCAGGAGGAGAAGGGGACGACAGAGGATGAGATGGCTGGATGGCATCACTGACTCAATGGACGTGAGTTTGAGTGAACTCCGGGAGTTGATGATGGACAGGGAGGCCTGGCGTGCTGCAATTCATGGGGTCGCAAAGAGTCAGACACAACTGAGCCACTGAACTGAACTGAACTTAAGCTTCATTCTATCATATAGTAATTCTAAGCATGTTATGTTATACTATAAAAATGAATGCAAGTCTTGCCCCAAATCTTAGGGTTTCTTCATTTAAAGACAAAAATTAAATTTCAAGGTAATTGTGTACTATTATGGGGTCCTTTTCTACCTTAAGCCTTGCTATCATTCTGAGTAAGCAGACTTTGCCATTCTTAGACAAAAATCCAAATAACCTTTCCTGTGCTTACTCCAGAAAACATCTCAGGCCTGTTATCATTCAGAACTGCCTCTCTAATCCCTTCTAGTTCAGTGGGAATTTTTTTTTTTTTTCTGACCTTTACCTATTTAACTATATGGCCCTCCCATAATGAACTGTTAGTGAGAAAATAAAAGTTGAAGAAAGAGGAAAGTGTTATTTGCTATGAGGTTACGAGATAGACAGAGCTCCATCTGCTCTTGGGGCTGAAAGACACCATACCTGGCCTGGTATTAGGCAGCACAGGTGACAATTCCTGGCAAGAGGCCCAGACTACACTTCAGCACAGTAAACAGTGTGATGAAGGCTAAAGCCCCAAGGACAGGAACTAGACCTCTCTCTCTAGTTTCTTCTGTGCCGAGTTCTCAGTTATGGCTCAAAAAAATTAAAATAAGAAACTCCGTGTGTAACAGTGCCACCATGTTAAATACAGTATGAGGTCAAATTCAAGAAAACAAAGCAACTATTAAAAAATGAAAAGTAACATTATAAAATAGCAATGAAAAGCAGTAAATAAAAAAGCAGGAAGAAAGATCAAACATGAATTTTGTGCTCAGAAGGAAAATGTGTCAATTGTTAAATGATATACAAAGAAAAATGGCACAATGAAATGTTTACATGGAGGCAATGAGATTCTAACTACGAAATAAAATGTCTTTGAAGTCAGAAACACATGTTACGTTGCATATTGCTTTGGGTTAGGTACAGTGAATAGTGATTGCAGCCATGAAATTAAAAGACGCTTCTTCCTTGGAAGAAAAGCTATGACCAATCTAGACAGCATATTAAAAAGCAGAGACATCACTTTGCCAACAAAGGTCCATCTAGTCAAGGCTATGGTTTTTCCGTAGTCAAGTATGGATGTGAGAGTTGGACCATAAAGAAAGCTGAGCATTGATGAATTGATGTTTTTGAACTGTGATGTTGGAGAAGACTCTTGAGAGCCCCTGGGACTGCAAGGAGATCAAACCAGTCAATCCTAAAGGAAAGCAACCCCTAATAGTCACTGAAAGTACTGATGCTAAAGCTAAAGCTCCAATACTTTGGCCACTTGATATGAAGAACTGATTCATTGGAAAAGACCCTGATGCTGGGAAAGATTGAAGGCAGGAGGAAAAGGGGAAAACAGAGGATGAGACTGGTTGGTGATGGACAGGGAAGCTTGGCGTGTTGCAGCCCATGGGGTTGCAAAGAGCCAGACATGACAGAGCACCTGAACTGAGAGGCACAGTGAACAGACAAAAAGGGATAATATCCTCTTCTTGGAAATATACAGACAAGCCATGAAAACGTACACAAGCAGATAGATATGTAATTCTTTGTAGCCCAGGGCTTCAGTAATTCCATTCTATCTTCTCATAATTTCTATAAAATACCTTTTTCTGATGGCCAATGTCCAATTAAGACTCAAAAGTCTGGATGTCAGACTTCCTCTTTACCATAAATGTAACCAAACTTCTGAGCTTCTTCAATTTCGTGTTGACACTAGTTTATCTCCTTCATTTCAGAATCCCTTGATCAATTTTAATAACCTTAAAAGCAGATCCAGATTTAGTATTCTTTAGATGAGAAATCACAAGTTACCAGGCTTAAATAGCTATTTAAACTACATCACAAAATAAATTAAAGACACTTTTAATAACTAAATGCTTAATAAACTTTTTATATTTATCTTTTCTACATTTACAGCTGCATATTCTGCTTACCTGTTCCTAATTCAGTGACTTTGTAACTGTGTTTTCTGTAAATATAATAGAATAGTGTTTCCTGTAACGAATTTGGTGCATATTTGTTTTCTTTAATTCTGATAATTTAGGAAAGTTTCTTCCAGCTTCATAATTCATGTTGTTAATACATGAATAATGCAGGCTTGTTTTCCACTTTGGGAAGACTTCTGTCAATTTTCTTTTGCACATAGGCTTTTAGTCTTCTTGCACAATAACTTATCTGAAATAGATTGTAAACTGAAGACCCTTAATTAGCAAGGTAATTTGCTGCCAATAGGATATATGGGTCTATTGTGTGTGAAGGGAGTGTTCCTGGAAGTCATCACTGCACCAGGAAGCCTATAACTCCATTATCCACGGCAATAACTATAACCTGTACAAATACATCCCAGTAAACTCACATTAAACTTATTCCTACATGAACTTCACATTTCTGTGCCCATTACTCCAACACTACTCAACCAAAGCAGACATATGATGAAGGAAAAGTGAGAGTTGAAAGTAACAATAATTTTTTTTTAATTTTATTTTATTTTTAAACTTTACTTAACTGTATTAGTTTTGCCAAATATCAAAATGAATCCGCCACAGGTATACATGTGCTCCCCATCCCGAACCCTCCTCCCTCCTCCCTCCCCATTCCATCCCTCTGGGTCATCCCAGTGCACCAGCGCCAAGCATCCAGTATCGTGCATCGAACCTGGACTGGCAACTCGTTTCATACATGATATTTTACATGTTTCAATGCCATTCTCCCAAATCTTCCCAACCTCTCCCTCTCCCACAGAGTCCATAAGACTGTTCTATACATCAGTGTCTCTTTTGCTGTCTCGTACACACGGTTATTGTTATCATCTTTCTAAATTCCATATATATGCCTTAGTATACTGTATTGGTGTTTTTCTTTCTGGCTTACTTCACTCTGTATAATAGGCTCCAGTTTCATCCACCTCATTAGAACTGATTCAAATGTATTCTTTTTAATGGCTGAATAATACTCCATTGTGTATATGTACCACAGCTTTCTTAGCCATTCATCTGCTGATGGACATCTAGGTTGCTTCCATGTCCTGGCTATTATAAACAGTGCTGCGATGAACATTGGGGTACACGTGTCTCTTTCCCTTCTGGTTTCCTCAGTGTGTATGCCCAGCAGTGGGATTGCTGGATCATAAGGCAGGTCTATTTCCAGTTTTTTAAGGAATCTCCACACTGTTCTCCATACTGGCTGTACTAGTTTGCATTCCCACCAACAGTGTAAGAGGGTTCCCTTTTCTCCACACCCTCTCCAGCATTTATTACTTGTAGACTTTTGGATCGCAGCCATTCTGACTGGTGTGAAATGGTACCTCATAGTGGTTTTGATTTGCATTTCTCTGATAATGAGTGATGTTGAGCATCTTTTCATGTGTTTGTGAGCCATCTGTATGTCTTCTTTGGAGAAATGTCTATTTAGTTCTTTGGCCCATTTTTTGATTGGGTCATTTATTTTTCTGGAGTTGAGCTGTAGGAGTTGCTTGTATATTCTCGAGATTAGTTGTTTGTCAGTTGCTTCATTTGCTATTATTTTCTCCCATTCTGAAGGCTGTCTTTTCACCTTGCTAATAGTTTCCTTTGATGTGCAGAAGCTTTTAAGGTTAATTAGGTCCCATTTGTTTATTTTTGCTTTTATTTCCAATATTCTGGGAGGTGGGTCATAGAGGATCCTGCTGTGATGTATGTCAGAGAGTGTTTTGCCTATGTTCTCCTCTAGGAGTTTTATAGTTTCTGGTCTAACATTTAGATCTGTAATCCATTTTAAGTTTATTTTTGTGTATGATGTTAGAAAGTGTTCTAGTTTCATTCTTTTACAAGTGGTTGACCAGATTTCCCAGCACCACTTGTTAAAGAGATTGTCTTTAATCCATTGTACATTCTTGCCTCCTTTGTCAAAGATAAGGTGTCCATATGTGCGTGGATTTAGTTCTGGGCTTTCTATATTGTTCCATTGATCTATATTTCTGTCTTTGTGCCAGTACCATACTGTCTTGATGACTGTGGCTTTGTAGTAGAGCCTGAAGTCAGGTAGGTTGATTCCTCCAGTTCCATTCTTCTTTCTCAAGATCGCTTTGGCTATTCGAGGTTTTTTGTATTTCCATACAAATTGTGAAATTATTTGTTCTAGCTCTGTGAAGAACGCTGTTGGTAGCTTGATAGGGATTGCATTGAATCTATAAATTGCTTTGGGTAGTATACTCATTTTCACTATATTGATTCTTCCAATCCATGAACATGGTATATTTCTCCATCTGTTAGTGTCCTCTTTGATTTCTTTCACCAGTGTTTTATAGTTTTCTATATATAGGTCTTTAGTTTCTTTAGGTAGATATATTCCTAAGTATTTTATTCTTTCCGTTGCAATGGTGAATGGAATTGTTTCCTTAATTTCTCTTTCTGTTTTCTCATTATTAGTGTATAGGAATGCAAGGGATTTCTGGGTGTTGATTTTATATCCTGCAACTTTACTATAGTCATTGATTAGTTCTAGTAATTTTCTGGTGGAGCCTTTAGGGTTTTCTATGTAGAGGATCATGTCATCTGCAAACAGTGAGAGCTTTATTTCTTCTTTTCCAATTTGGATTCCTTTTATTTCTTTTTCTGTTCTGATTGCTGTGGCAAAAACTTCCAAAACTATGTTGAATAGTAATGGTGAAAGTGGGCACCCTTGTCTTGTTCCTGACTTTAGAGGAAATGCTTTCAATTTTTCACCATTGAGGATAATGTTTGCTGTGGGTTTGTCATATATAGCTTTTATTATGTTGAGGTATGTTCCTTCTATTCCTGCTTTCTGGAGAGTTTTTATCATAAATGGATGTTGAATTTTGTCAAAGGCTTTCTCTGCATCTATTGAGATAATCATATGATTTTTGTTTTTCAATTTGTTAATGTGGTGTATTACATTGATTGATTTGCAGATATTGAAGAATCCTTGCATCCCTGGGATAAAGCCCACTTGGTCATGGTGTATGATCTTTTTAATGTGTTGTTGGATTCTGATTGCTAGAATTTTGTTAAGGATTTTTGCATCTATGTTCATCAGTGATATTGGCCTGTAGTTTTCTTTTTTTGTGGGATCTTTGTCAGGTTTTGGTATTAGGGTGATGGTGGCCTCATAGAATGAGTTTGGAAGTTTACCATCCTCCGAAATTTTCTGGAAGAGTTTGAGCAGGATAGGTGTTAGCTCTTCTCTAAATTTTTGGTAGAATTCAGCTGTGAAGCCGTCTGGACCTGGGCTTTTGTTTGCTGGAAGATTTTTTATTACAGTTTCAATTTCCGTGCTTGTGATGGGTCTGTTAAGATTTTCTATTTCTTCCTGGTCGAGTTTTGGAAAGTTGTACTTCTCTAAGAATTTGTCCATTTCTTCCTCGTTGTCCATTTTATTGGCATATAATTGTTGATAGTAGTCTCTTATGATCCTTTGTATTTCTGTGTTGTCTGTTGTGATCTCTCCATTTTCATTTCTAATTTTATTGATTTGATTTTTCTCCCTTTGTTTCTTGATGAGTCTGGCTAATGGTTTGTCAATTTTATTTATCCTTTCAAAGAACCAGCTTTTGGTTTTGTTGATTTTTGCTATGGTCTCTTTTGTTTCTTTTGCATTTATTTCTGCTCTAATTTTTAAGATTTCTTTCCTTCTACTAACCCTGGGGTTCTTCATTTCTTCCTTTTCTAATTGCTTTAGATGTAGAGTTAGGTTATTTACTTGACTTTTTTCTTGTTTCTTGAGGTGTGTCTGTATTGCTATGAACTTTCCCCTTAGGACTGCTTTTACCGTGTCCCACAGGTTTTGGGTTGTTGTGTTTTCATCTTCATTCATTTCTATGCAAATTTTGATTTCTTTTTTGATTTCTTCTGTGATTTGTTGGTTATTCGGCAGTGTGTTGTTCAGCCTCCATATGTTGGATTTTTTAATAGTTTTTCTCCTGTAATTGAGATCTAATCTTACTGCATTGTGGTCAGAAAAGATGCTTGGAATGATTTCTATTTTTTTTAATTTACCAAGGCTAGCTTTATGGCCCAGGATGTGATCTATCCTGGAGAAGGTTCCATGTGCGCTTAAGAAGAAGGTGAAATTCATTGTTTTGGGATGAAGTGTCCTATAGATATCAATTAGGTCTAACTGGTCTATTGTATCATTTAAAGTTTGTGTTTCCTTGTTAATTTTCTGTTTAGTTGATCTATCCATAGGTGTGAGTGGGGTATTAAAGTCTCCCACTATTACTGTGTTATTGTTAATTTCTTCTTTCATACTTGTTAGCATTTGTCTTACATACTGCGGTGCTCCCGTGTTGGGTGCATATATATTTATAATTGTTATATCTTCTTCTTGGATTGATCCTTTGATCATTATGTAGTGACCATCTTTGTCTCTTTTCACAGTCTTTGTTTTAAAGTCTATTTTATCTGATATGAGTATTGCTACTCCTGCTTTCTTTTGGTCCCTATTTCCATGGAAAATCTTTTTCTAGCCCTTCACTTTCAGTCTGTATGTGTCCCCTGTTTTGAGGTGGGTCTCTTGTAGACAACATATGTAGGGGTCTAGTTTTTGTATCCATTCAGCCAGTCTTTGTCTTTTGGTTGGGGCATTCAACCCATTTACGTTTAAGGTAATTACTGATAAGTATGACCCTGTTGCCATTTACTTTATTGTTTTGGGTTCGAATTTATACACCATATTTGTATTTCCTGTCTAGAGAATATCCTTTAGTATTTGTTGGAGAGCTGGTTTGGTGGTGCAGAATTCTCTCAGCTTTTGCTTGTCTGAAAAGCTTTTGATTTCTCCTTCATACTTGAATGAGATCCTTGCTGGGTACAATAATCTGGGCTGTATGTTATTTTCTTTCATCACTTTAAGTATGTCTTGCCATTCCCTCCTGGCTTGAAGAGTTTCTATTGAAAGATCAGCTGTTATCCTTATGGGTATTCCCTTGTGTGTTATTTGTTGTTTTTCCCTTGCTGCTTTTAATATTTGTTCTTTGTGTTTGATCTTTGTTAATTTGATTAATATGTGTCTTGGGGTGTTTCGCCTTGGGTTTATCCTGTTTGGGACTCTCTGGGTTTCTTGGACTTGGGTGATTATTTCCTTCCCCATTTTAGGGAAGTTTTCAATTATTATCTCCTCAAGTATTTTCTCATGGTCTTTCTTTTTGTCTTCTTCTTCTGGGACCCCTATGATTCGAATGTTGTAGCGTTTAATATTGTCCTGGAGGTCTCTGAGATTGTCCTCATTTCTTTTAATTCGTTTTTCTTTTGTCCTCTCTGATTCATTTATTTCTACCATTCTATCTTCTAATTCACTAATCCTATCTTCTGCCTCTGTTATTCTACTATTCGTTGCCTCCAGAGTGTTTTTAATTTCACTTATTGCATTATTCATTATATATTGACTGTTTTTTATTTCTTCTAAGTCCTTGTTAAACCTTTCTTGCATCTTCTCAATCCTTGCCTCCAGGCTATTTATCTGTGATTCCATTTTAATTTCAAGATTTTGGATCAATTTCACTATCATTATTCAGAATTCTTTATCAGGTAGATTCCCTATCTCTTCCTCTTTTGTTTGGTTTGGTGGGCATTTATCCTGTTCCTTTATCTGCTGGCTATTCCTCTGTCTCTTCATCTTGTTTAAATTGCTGAGTTTGGGGTGTCCTTTCTGTATTCTGGCAGTTTGTGGAGTTCTCTTTATTGTGGCGTTTCCTCGCTGTGTGTGGGTTTGTACAGGTGGCTTGTCAAGGTTTCCTGGTTAGGGAAGCTTGTGTCGATGTTCTGGTGGATGGAGCTGTATTTATTCTCTCTGGAGTGTAATGAAATGTCCAGTAATGAGTTATGAGATGTCTATGATTTTGGGGTGACTTTGGGCAGCCTGTATCTTGAAGCTCAGGGCTGTGTTCCTTTGTTGCTGGAGAATTTGCTTGGTATGTCTTTCCCTGGAACTTGTTGGCCCTTGTGTGGTGCTTGGTTTCAGTGTCGGTATGGAGGCGTTTGATGAGCTCCTGTCAATTAATGTTCCTTGGAGTCAGGAGTTCCCTGGAGTCAGGGTTTGGACTTAAGCCTCCTACTTCCAGTTATCGGTCTTATTTTTACAGTAGTTTCAAAACTTCTCCTTCTATACAGCACCATTGATAAAACATCTACGTTAAAGATGAAAAGTTTCTCTACTGTGAGGGTCACTCAGAGAGGTTCACAGCGTTACATGGAGAAGAGAAGAGGGAGGAGGGAGTTAGAGGTGACCCAAATGAGATGAGGTGGAATCAATAGTGGAGAGAGTGGGCTAGCCAGTAGTCACTTCCTTATGTGCACTCCACAACTGGACCGCTCAGAGATGTTCACGGAGTTATACAGAGAAGAGAAGAAGGAGGCAGGAGACAGAGGTGGCCGGAAGGATAAAAGGGGGAAATGAAAAGGAGGAAGACAGATCCAGCCAGTAATCAGTTCCCTCAGTGTTCTCCACCATCTGGAACACACAGAAATTCACAGAGTTGGGTAGAGTAGAGAGGGGTTAGGGAGGAGATACAGGTGACCTGGTGGAGGAAATGGAGAGTCCAAAGGGAGAGACAGCAGTCAAGCCAGTAATCTCGTACCCTAGTGAAAAATGGGTCCTGAAGATTGGGTTCTTAAAGGTATGAAATTGGTAACAAATACATAAAAGCAAAAATTAAAAATCTAGAGTAGAGTTTGGAATTTCAAAAATGCGATTTTAATGAAAAGAGAAGGAAAAGAAAGAGAGAAAAAACGAACAAAGAAAAACAAACAAGGTCACAAAAATTATAAAGAAACTACAGGTACAAAATTGATAACTAATACCAAAAAGCAAAAATTAAAAATCTAGAGTAGAGTTTGGAATTTCAAAAATACAATGTTAAAAAAAAAAAAAAGAAGAAGGAGAAAAATAAAGAGAGAAAACAAACAAACCAACAAAAACAATGTTGCAAAAATTATAAAGGAAATACAGGTACAAAATTGATATCAAATACCAAAAAGCATAAATTAAAAATCTTGAGTAGAGTTTGGAATTGCAGATATATGATGTTATATAAAAGAAGAAGAGAAAGAAACAGAGGGAAAAAAAAGAAAAAAAAAATCACAGAAATTATAAAAAAAAACTATAGGTACAAAATTGATAACATATACCAAAAGGCTAAAATTAAAAATCTAGAGTAGAGTTTGGAATTTCAAAAATACAATGTTAAAAAAAAGAAGAAGAAGAAAAATAAAGAGAGAAAACAAACAAACCAACAAAAACAATGTCGCAAAAATTATAAAAAAAATACAGGTACAAAATTGATATCAAATACCAAAAAGCATAAATTAAAAATCTTGAGTAGAGTTTGGAATTGCAGATATACGATGTTATATAAAAGAAGAAGAGAAAGAAACAGAGGAAAAAAAAGTCACAGAAATTATGAAAAAAACTATAGGTACAAAATTGATAACATATACCAAAAGGCTGAAATTAAAAATCTAGAGTAGAGTTTGGAATTTCAAAAATACAATGTTAAAAGAAGAAGAAAAAAAAAAAAAACACGGTCAAAAAATTACAAAATATATATATGAAGTTTGCTGAAGAAGAAAAAAAAAAAATAGGGTCTTTTTTTTTTTTCCAAAGTAATAGTTATAAAAGTGAAAATTAAAGGACAATAGAGGACTTAAAATTTTTTTTAAAAAAAATTAAAAAAAAAAAGAAAGAAAGATTGATCGTAAAAATAGTAAAAATATATCTAGGTCTTTCTCTGGTTTTGTTGTGAGTATTGTGGGTTCAGTTCATTTTTGGCTAGTTCCTAAGTCCGACTTATATTTCTCAAGATCTATAGGCCCCTTCCTATGTAATCCGTAGTAACCACAGGGTTTTAATCTATGGCCTGTAGCTTCCAAGGCGTTTCCCTCTGTTATAGCTTCTTCTGTTTGCTGGTCTCTTCAGTGTCTGGTTATATTTAATAGTATTGGTTATATTTTGTTTGTAAATGCTATATGAGTAGAATTAACTGTGTACATGATGAAAAAGCTAGTGCTAAATTGGAGATGTTAGGAACTGGGAAATACTGGTCAAGCAACAATTTATTGAGCCGTTTCTCTTTTAATTACTGTAGAAGATACAACTGAAGCAGCAAATCAGATCCTTTCCTTAAAAGCCTAAAATTCAGTTAAAGGAAGTAGATAAGCATAAAAATAGAGCTCAATTATACAACAGATTCTAACCAGTAAAGTGCATAATTATACTTTTTTAAAAATGGCATCCCAGAGACGATATAGTTGACCTAGATAAGAATATGAAATGAAAGGAAGGAATTCTGTGTGAAAGTACCTTTAGCAAAGGCATACGTGTTCTGTTAAGTATGATAGATTCACAGAATAGCGAGGATGCCAGAAGAGCGAAAGTGAGGGTCTGTGGCAGTGCTAGTTACTCAGCTATAGTGATGAGAACATCAGGGAGAAGCCTGCAAGATGAAGACGACTTAGATATAAACTAACAGATGATATGAAGGTGTGATAAACTTTGAAAGGGAAACCCACATGAAAAAATTCACTATATTTCAGTGTCTAAGGTTATCTGGGCTATACTTACAAATGAAAAACAAATAGTTCATATAACATTGTTAAATAGTCATTGCTTCATTTTCTTAATCCTCTCCCTCTCTACTTATATCATTTCCCCTCTTCCTTACAATTATGTGTTTTACACACTCTTACATGGTCATATTTTTTTCAATCTTTTATATTTTTAATTTGCCTTCTTTATAATATTTCTTATAAAATGATTGTGCATTTTACTCCCTATTCTTTTTTTAATGCATATATTCTTATAATAGTTAATGATTTCTAGACCCCTGTAGAGTTTGTCTTTACATTTCTTTTCTATATTTGTGAAAGTGAAAGTGTTTGTTGCTCAGTCGTGTCCGACTCTTTGGGACCCCATGGACTGTAGCTCCATGGCAAGAATACTGGAGTGGGTAACCATTCCTTTCTCCAGGGGTTCTTCCCGACCAAGGGATTGAAACCTGGTATGAAGATTCTTTTCCGTCTGAGCCACCAGGGAAGCCAGTCTATCCTCCTGTGTGCCTGCCAGGTTGCTTCAATCTTCAGTTGTGTCCGGATTTTTGTCATCCTATGGACTGTAGACCACCAGACTTCTCTCCCATGGGATTCTCCAGGTAAGAATACTGGAGTGGGTTGCCATGCCCTCCTCTAGGAGATATTCCTGACCCAGGGATCCAACCCGAGTCTCTTATGTCTGATTGGCAGGCCTGTTCTTTACCACTAGCACCTCTTCTGTCTTCATCCAGTGTTTAAATATCAAGGGACCCATCAAGTTTTAAATCTTTCAATAGGCTTTGTAGTTTATTCCTACCATCTCTATTCCAATATATGGGAACACAAGAACTACCTTAATTTTTGTTGATTTTGGTAACTAAAACAGAAGAAAAGACAAAAAAAGGGAATGCAACAAACAGGAACTAAAATTTATTGCTGCATGGTGGACACTTTGCAAAAAAAATTACCCACATTATTTAAACAGCATAATAATCCCATCGAGTAGAAACTGTTATCCACAGCTTGCAGATGAGGAACCAGGTGATTAGAGAAGTTAAGTAATCCACCAAAGATCACATAAGCTCTCCATGTAGAAGTAGGAATCCACACTTGGGTGTTTCTGACTTCGAAACCCTTGCTTTCAATCCCTGTACTATGCGATCTCAGCCCTGATTGTGTCTTCTTCAACTCCAGTCAAGCAGTGTTTTAAAAGAATACACAAAATTAAAAATAATCAAAGCTGTCCTTTTCAAGAATGTTATTTAGATAAGGCTTTGAAATTATAGTGACTTATATGTTCCACAAAAAGTATGGAGTCTTAAGATCTTAGAAACACTCTTTTTTTATATATTAAAATAAAGTTATAACTTGTGTGATGTGTATGATACAAAAGTTTCAGAAAAGCATTCAGACAGATAAGGGTATTTAGTTTAATTCACTTGTTCAAAAGGGCATTTGATTCAGAAAACAAAGGAAGAGGAGGAGAAGGAGGCAGAAGGAAGAGAGGGAGGGAGGGGTGGGAGGAAGGAGTAAAGGGAAAAGAAGAGGAGGGAGAGGAAGAGATCTACTTAAAAAGTATAAACTTCATGAGCTGGTTAAATGACTGCATAAAATAGCAAAATAGTATAAGATGAAGATAATTGTAACCAAAAGCTTCAGGAAAAAAATTAAACTCAGATCATAGCAGATTAAAAAACTAATAAGCCCGCATGGGACTTTGCAGTAGCTCATGCCTTTGGGTGTGAGTGTGTTAGTGAAAATATATTGGGCAGGGTGGGAGGTTAAACAGAAAGATTTAGAAAGAAGAATACAGAGTAAATAATATCACTACAAGACTTTTTTTTTTTTTTTTTGACTGCATATGGAGATCTTAGTTCCCTGACCAGGGATCAAACCTGTGCCCCATGCGATGCAAGCACAGAGTCATAATCACTGGACCCCAGGAAAGTTCCTAGAAGACTTGCCTTTTGCTTACTGACTTTATCCAAGTCTGAATGTTCTGAATAAATCCATTCTCCCCATACCTCACAGTATCTCCTAAATCAATAGCTTCTATCCTAGAATATTCTGATCTTGGTTCCCTCTCCCTTTACTCAAGGAGTAGAGTCCCAGTCGCCCTGACAGACTTGCAGGACTGTGATCTCCATCTGGGGAGAAGACTGTCTTGCTCCCTAGCCATGCCTTTCGCCTCCATTTATCACCTGAAAGGATGCGAGTTGTGTAAAGTTCGTTTTCTTTTACTCAGGCCTCATGTACAATATGTAGCAGGAGTTTCGTCAGGAGCTTTCCTTTTAAGGAGGATAGATTAAAAGTCACATCATGGCTTTCTTAAAAGTCCACACTAGCACATCTGGAGTAAGCAAGGTATTAGAAATAGGTCCACTTTGAAGGAAATGACTTGTGTTTCTGTTGAAAGGTTCTGCTGTATGAATAGGGGACAAATGCCCTGAAAAATCAGAACCAGGTCACCAAGAGTGGTAACAGTCCCCAAAGGTTAATTCATGAAGAAGGGTTGGAAACCATCGTATTTTGTAATGTCAGTTTCTATTATGCCATACTTTGAATAATGTCAACATATAGCATAATCAAACTTAAAGCTTAAAAGTGTTTAAATAATTCCCCAAATCTAAATTATTCTAAGATCACTCAGTAATCATGATGTTCTCATGGGTTTCCTATCCTCTTTCTTTTTAAAATCTCAAAATATATATTTCAGAACATCAGTATTGTGTGTGTGTGTGTGTGTGTGTGTGTGTGTGTGTGTTTGTCTGTAAGAAAGTACAAAATGATCCTTTGACCTTATTTAACATAAGAAGAGTATGAATTATAAAGAAGTTAAATGCTATTATCTGGCCACAGCAAAAGGTCACCAAATGAAGAAAGACAATTCGTGGGTCGAATTTCTTCCTCTGGATTATAAAGTTCAGGCAGTAGTAAAGAGAGCAGGAAATTTCCACAAGCATATGGGCAGACAAATCCTGAGTGAAGTTCCATAAGTCAAGCTCTCACTCTTTGCTCCAAACTTGTCTCCTCATCCACTTTAAGATGTACTAACTTTTAAAGAAATATTGAGGAAATGAAAGGTTATTGTTGAATCACGCGAATACACTGGGGTTCTTGGCCCCCGGAGGAGAAGAATTCAATCCGGGGCCAGAGACGAGGCTTGATCGCTCAGAGCTTTTGTGTAATAAAGTTTTATTAAAGTATAAAGGAGATAGAGAAAGCTTCTGACATAGGCATCAGAAGGGGGCAGAAAGAGTACCCCCCTGCTAGTCTTCAGCTGGATGTTATATAGCCACTAGCAGTCTGTTAATGAAAGAAAGGAATGTCTCAAAATTCAGAATGGCACCAGGCCCCTCGCCCATAAGATGCATTTTGGGATAATCTTGGCACCAAATGGTTTATCCTGGGCCATAAAATGATTAACTTGAATCTTAAAGAAGGGCAGACCACCATACAAATAGTTTCATTTACATAGATTAGGGGAACAATATCTGAGTATAACATACTGGTTTGTCAAGTAGGTTCTGGGCCAAGAGTCGGAACCGACTTGGAGACAGAATTTGGGGTAAAGGCGTAGTACATTAGCATAGCTTAAGACAAACATTTTCATAAGAAAAAGGCATTGGTTATCTCTAGGCTCAAGAATAGCTAACTTCAGGCGAAACCAGGTGTCATTATGGCAACACAGTATTTTAAGAGAAACCTCTCTTTAAATTTGTATAGAGAAGGAAAAACATATTGCTAGTTAGTTTCTTCCTGCCGCTTAAGAGAGATAAAAATGTCTGACACTTGCAGGCTATTTCCTCCATTTGGAGACCCCTCTCTCCTTGGGGACCCCTAGATTTCCTATCAACCTGCCTAGGAAATGACTCTCTCAGAAATTAATATGTATATCACAAGCATAAAGTAATTCCTAAACTTATGAAGGTATAATGCCATATCATTGATTTTTGTGATACTCTATATCTTCTTAAAGTTCTTAAAAAAGGTCAATGAACTTTTAAAACAGAAATTATGTATCATCTTTTTACTAGGATTCTATCACCTTTATTTTAGAGTTTAAGTTATTTCCCGACCCCAAGCTTGAGAATTTATCTGTTAATTCATTGTCTTTTTCTCTCTTTTCCTTACCTCTTCCCAATAAGTTTGTTTGACTGTTAAGTTTGTTCCTTAATCTCTGAAACCACAATTGTAAACAGTTTATTTTTAAATTTGAAGCAGATTGCTGTTGGCAGTATTTTTGTTGTGTAGTGGTTAACCACACACGCTCTGGAGGCAGACTGCTTAGGTTTACTTCCCTGTTTCCCCACTTATTATCCAGGAAACATAGGCAAGTCTTGCATAAGCGAGGCCTTGCTTTGTTCCAGTGTCCTAATCTATAAAAAAAAAATATAATAATAGTACCAACATCACAAGACTGTGTTAACGATTAAATGAGTTAAGATGCAGAAAGTGCTTGGAGCAGGGCCTGGCATATGTTCTTCACTGTGTAAGTGTTAGTAATGATTGTTTTTATTCCCCTGGTCCATCACCTTGCTAAATGGTTAGGAGGGAATCAGAAGTTCAATGCTGCTTATGGTCAACTTGCATCTTCAAGTCACTCACAGAATGATGCCCTACCAGATTCTAACCCAGAAAAGTTTGACAACTTGACACACAGATTCTTTGGCAACCAATGGCATGTGTGTGGCCTTGGCTCATCTGAAGACCCCTTATTGATTTTGCATCTGGACATAGTGGGCCAACATTATATGATGTACAAGGTGTCACTGAAGCCTGCAGGGGCTCCTTCAATCACAGGAAAATGGCAGGTTTCTTTGTTCCTGTGGGGGAGCAGACAGAGACCCCATGACAACTCTTTCAAGTGAGTAACATCCCAATTTGGCTTCTAGTTTGGAAAATAAGCTTTCCTGAGTTACGCAGAACCAAGTAAAACTGTATTATCAGTAAACATTTATTGACTCTGTCTCCATATCCCCCAGACTTTCATTTCTTCTTTATGATAACAAGCATGACTTTCTCCATGAAGCATCTACATCAGTATTTGTTATCCCTACAAACTGTGTCTACAGTAGCTGCTTTGCAGTTTCTTCTGAATCATTGCTCTAAATTATGTTCCCAGACTACTTTAGAAAGTAATATTCTATATTTTCACTGTAACCACTGATGTGCTGTATAGAAAAATCAAATTTTCTTATATTAAAACAATGTTGTTTACACTGATGAAATTCTAGAAAGGAATTATATGAAGACTCTATCATCACAGTCATGCAAAAGCCTTTTTTATTTTTTTTTAAAGGAATATCTTTATCACATTCAAAACAATCTGATGATAACATTTCCCTATACATTTAAAGCAATGATATATGAAACCTCCACTCTGTTTCCAAGCATTGTATATGCATAAGAACAAAGTAACAAAAATGATTGTATACAGATAATTTTATCAAAGAAACCCTTTCCCACATCTTGGTTTTTTGAGCTTTCACCAGGACATGGCATCTTGTACTGTTTCATAAGCTTGGAGCAGAGACTCTATAATTTTCAAGCTTGTAACTTTAGGAGAAAGTACCTGGAATAATGTAGATACTTAACAAATACTCATGAAATAAATTAGTGAATAAGTATCTAAGTATACTGTCTGTTGTCTGTCTGTATTTAGCACCTTTGCTCTAAAATTAATACTCTATTACAAGTTATAAGCAATGCCTCTATTAGAAGGTCATTAAGGTATTTATCCTGAAATTAAAAACAACTATTCTTAGTTGTATCTTCAGGTGATACTATACTGGATTACTCAGAACTGACTCCCTCAATCAGATCACAGCCAAGCAAAATCATTTTTTGTCTTTAATCAATTCTCATTTCTAAGAGATACAAAAATAGCACCCAAGAGAAACTAGGGGAGAGTTTCTAACATGTACTACAAGTTAGCTTATAATTTTTTAAAAATTGCTTTGTCATGGAGTCAGAAGCATTTTATATTCTTTAAAAAAAAAAGGATTTGCAACATTCTGACTAATGTCGAGGTTTCCAGTGAAGAAGAATCTCATAAATGTGCTGATTTAAATGAAAGATGAAAACAGAGTAAAAACAACCACAGGATGAATAATTTGTATCTCTAATATACACTGATTTCTTGTTTTAAACATGTACCAGCAGCAAGGGAATTCATTTGACCTAGAGGAGATACTGTTATCATTTCTAGCAACATCCATTATCCTGTTTGAAAGAACTATTTTCTATTACATTGTTAAATTCAAGTAAACATTTCAATGCGGTAATTAAGGTCCAAGATAATGATAACTGAATAATGATGAATTATGAAGAAACATTGTAAATTAATACCTCTCACATCAAGAATATGTGTGAACAGAATGAATTAAAAAAGGAGCCAAAAAGAAAAGGAATCTGTAACTTGTAACTTCCATATGCTGATAACGGTTTAATTAATTTGAAACACAATCTGCTGAAAAATTTTAGTTTTTGTTTAAAGTTATGGTACTAAGTGTTCTCCATATTTGGGCAATGGCCACCAGTGGCCCAGATCACATTTTAATTTTAGGAAACTTAGAGGTTTATGTTCAGGGTCAATCAAAACAAATACTATTCTAACCCTCTCAAGTTATGGAAGGGTTGATGTTTGTTTCAAGATATAAGGAAGAATGATGGGAGAAGAATGACTGTCAAGTCACTCTTCACTTTCCTCTAAAAGAGTGACCTTGATATCAACTGAGTATTGTATGTATCAGTTCAGTTCAGTCGCTCAGTCATGTCCGACTCTTTGCGACCCCATGAATCGCAGCATGCCAGGCCTCCCTGTCCATCACCAACTCCTGGAGTTCACTCAAACTCATGTCCATTGAGTGGGTGATGCCATCAAGCCATCTCATCCTCTGTCATCCCCTTCTCCTCCTGTCCCCAATCCCTCCCAGCATCAGAGTCTTTCCAATGAGTCAAATCTTCGCATGAGGTGGCCAAAGTATTGGAGTTTCATCTTCAGCATCAGTCCTTCCAATGAGTGCCCAGGACTGACCTCCTTCAGAATGGACTGGTTGGATCTCCTTGCAGTCCAAGGGACTCTCAAGAGTCTTCTCCAACACCACCGTTCAAAAGCATCAATTCTTTGGCACTCAGCCTTCTTCACAGTCCAACTCTCACATCCATACATGACCACTGGAAAAACCATAGCCTTGACTAGATGGACCTTTGTTGGCAAAGTAATGTCTCTGCTTTTCAATATGCTATCTAGGTTGGTCATAACTTTTCTTCCAAGGAGTAAGCGTCTTTTAATTTCATGGTTGCAGTCACCATCTGCAGTGATTTTGGAGACTCAAAAAATAAAGTCTGACACTGTTTCCACTGTTTCCCCATCTATTTCCCATGAAGTGGTGGGACCGGATGCCATGATCTTCGTTTTCTGAATGTTGAGCTTTAAGCCAACTTTTTCACTCTCCTCTTTCACTTTCATCAAGAGGCTTTTGAGTTCCTCTTCACTTTCTGCCATAAGGGTGGTGTCATCTGCATATCTGAGGTTATTGATATTTCTCCTGGCAATCTTGATTCCAGCCTGTGCTTCTTCCAGCCCAGCATTTCTCATGATGTACTCTGCATATAAGTTAAATAAACAGGGTGACAATATACAGCCTTGATGTACTCCTTTTCCTATATGGAACCAGTCTGTTGTTCCATGTCCAGTTCTAACTGTTGCTTCCTGACCTACATATAAGTTTCTCAAGAGGCAGGTCAGCTAGTCTTGTATTCCCATCTCTTTCAGAATTTTCCACAGTTTATTGTGATCCACACAGTCAAAGGCTTTGGCATAGTCAATAAAGCAGAAGTAGATGTTTTTCTGGAACTCTCTTGCTTTTTCTATGATCCAGAGGATGTTGGCAATTTGATTTCTTGTTCCTCTGCCTTTTCTAAAACCAGCTTGAACATCTGGAAGTTTACAGTTCACATATTGTTGAAGCCTGGCTTGGAGAATGTTGAACATTACTTTACTAGCATGTGAGATGAGTGCAATTGTGTGGTAGTTTGAGCATTCTTTGGCATTGCCTTTCTTTGGGATTGGAATGAAAACTGACCTTTTCCAGTCCTGTGGCCACTGCTGAGTTTTCCCAATTTGCTGGCATATTGAGTGCAGCACTTTCACAGCATCATCTTTCAGGATTTGAAATAGCTCAACTGGAATTCCATCACCTCTACTAGCTTTGTTCATAGTGATGCTTTCTAAGGCCCACTTGACTTCACATTCCAGGATGTCTGGCTCTAGGTGAGTGATCACACCATCGTGATTATCTTGGTCGTGAAGATATTTTTTGTACAGTTCTTCTGTGTATTCTTGCCACTTCTTCTTAATATCATCTGCTTCTGTTAGGTCCATACCATTTCTGTCCTTTATCGAGCTCATCTTTGCATGAAATGTTCCATTGGCATCTCTAATTTTCTTGAAGAGATCTCTAGTCTTTCCCATTCTGTTGTTTTCCTCTATTTCTCTGCATTGATCACTGAGGAAGGCTTTCTTATCTCTCCTTGCTATTATTAAAATCACTTAAAGAGTTTTAAAAATTACTGATGATTGAGTACCATTCCCCCAAAGTCTTATTTAAATAATTTGAATGACCTGGGCATTAAAATCTCTCAAATTTCCCCCAGATAATTGTAATGTGCTAAGAACCACTGATCCAAATAAAGTAAGAAGAAAGATGTAAGAAATGGTTAATAGTTTAAAATTCTTAAAAAATCCTAATTCAGTTAAATATTTTAGTCTCTTTCCTGTTGGCAGAGACCAGAATTGTTGCTTCTTATGCTCATTTGGGGGTTAAGGCAATGGATAGAACTGCAATAAAAGCAATGTTTCCATGCTTTATCAAAATGATCTATTCAATAATAGCAGTCACTAAATAACCTATTGTCTGCAAAGAACTGATGTAGTGTTGTAAAACATTCAAAGATGAATAAGATCTGATCCCCCTTTCAAGTAGCACACAAGCTAATGGAATGTTTGCTACATCAACAATAGTCAGATGTTATAAACAATCGGATCTGGAAAAGAGGCTAATTACTTCCTGAAAAGCACTTGTATAGCCTCAAAGTTATGATGGCAAAGCTAAAAACACAATTTGAAAAACAGTGCTAGGCCATAGACACATAGCACTGTGACTGACTAGGCCTAAGAAAGTAGAGATAAGAGCATTCGCTGATGAATTAGAGCTATGCATTGTTTGCAGACTTAGAAGCTAAGAGTATCTTGTTTCCAAGTACAGAATTTGAGATCTGAAATAGTTGCTTAGAAGTCTTAACATGCTAAGGTGTTTATCTGTGAAAATGCTTACTAGTTGACAATTAGAATTTTTTAAATTGAAATAAAGAGCATAATTATAAACAATCAATTGAATTATTAACAGTTGGTTTTAGGGTTTTAGATTAACCTTGAGCTTATCAGTTGAGTGTCATCCAGTAAACTCTGGCTTGGTAATTCAGTTTGCATTATTTTTTGATTTGTAATGCAGATATACACAGTGTGTATGCATGTGTGTTTAAATATATGTTTATGGGCTACAAGTGAGCTTGTGTTGTTATTTAGTCACTAAGTCACATCTGACTCTTTTGTGGTTTCATGGACTGTAGCCCGCAAAGCTCCTCTGTTCATGGGATTTCCCAGGCAAGAATACTGGAGTGGGTTGCCATTTCCTTCTCCAGGGGATCTTCCTGACCCAGGAAATGAACACAGGTTTCCTGCATTGGCAGGTTGAGTTTTTACCACTGAGTCTACAAAGAAGGCAGTAACATTATACGTAGGGAGAATTACTGCAGAAAACGCCATAGGTTTTCCTCCACACAAATCTACCTTCTGTGGTATTGGCAAGCTTTCCAGGCACTTTCAGAGCACATTTGACCTTGGAATTAGAATATCCCAACATTCCCATTGGACATGGAATAATGTACTGGTTCAAACTTTGGAAAGGAATATGTCAAGGCTGTATATTGTCACCCTGCTTATTTAACTCAAATGCAGAGTACATCAGGTGAAATGCCAGGCTGAATGAATCACAAACTGGAATCAAGATTGCCGAGAGAAATATCAACAACTTCAGACAGGCAAATGGCACCACCCTAATGGCAGATAGTAAAAAAGAAATAAAGAGCTTCTTGATGAAAGTGAAAGAGGAGAAAGAAAAAACTGAGTTAAAATTCAACATTCAAAAACTAAGATCATAGCATCTGGTCCCATCATTTCATGGCAAATAGAAGGGGAAACAGTGGAAGCAGTGACAGATTTTATTTTCTTGGGCTCCAAAATCACTCCAGACAGTGACTGCAGCCACAAAAGTAAAAGACACTTGCACCTTAAAAGAAAAATTATGGCAAACCTTGATCAAGTATTAAAAAGCAGAGACATCACTTTGCCAACAAATGTCTGTATAGTCAAAACTGTGGTTTTTCCAGTAGTCATGTATAAATGTGAGAGTTGGACCATAAAGAAGACTGAGCACCGAAGAATTGATGCTTTTGAACTGTGGTGTTGGAGAAGACTCTTAAGAGTTCCTTGGACTGGAAGGAGATCAAACCAGTTGATCCTAAAAGAAATCAACGCTGAATATTCATTGGAAGGACTGATGCTGAAGCTCCAATAATTTGGCCACCTGATGGGAAGAGCTGACTCACTGGAAAAGACCCTGATGCTGGGACATATTGAGGGCAGGAGAAGAAGGGGGTGACAGAGTTGAGATGGCTAGATGACATCATCAACTCAATGGACATGAATTTGAGAAAACTCCAGGAGATGATGAAGGACAGGAAAGCATGGCATGCTATAGTGCATGGGGTCACAAAGAGTCAGACACAACTGAGAGACTGAACATCAAATCAAGGTTTGTTGATTCAACAATGATAAAGTATGTTGGCAGTTTATGCATTTGATATGATGTGATGAATTTGACAGTTTATTTTGTGGCTTCCTCCCCTCAGCCCATGGCCCAGTCTGATTAAGAGAAAACATCAGACAAATCCCAGAGAAGGGATATTCTACTACAGATCCTTTTCCACCACTTACAACTTTCACAGCTCTGTTTTTCCCCATCAGCACCTAGAAACTCAGAGAAGAAAGTAATGCTAAAACCTAATCCTCATCTCTCTTTGGTATTTAAAAAGTGAAGGATGCATGTCATGTCATGTCATGATGTTGGATACCCCTGTTATAAACATTTCTGGTGGTGGTGGAGACAGGCAATAAGAGTTTCCAGCTCCTGCTGTAACCATAGTTTCCAGTTTGGGATAAAGTGACAGGAGAGTTGACCATCAGCAAGTGAAAGAGATCCAAACTCCCAAAGGAAGTTTATCACTATAAAAATAATCATTTTCTATCTAAGTCTGGAGCCCTACAGCTGAGCACATGATGCCAAGTTACCTTAGTTATTTGGCTATATTTGAGTGTGGAAATATCTTAGTACAACCTCAGAAGTCATTTATCCTCAAGACTTGATCAATATCAATTTGGTTACAGTGTATATGTTCTCCTAAGTCTGAATGCTTTCTATTTCTATTTTAATGCTGTACATTGCTGGGAATAAAGCTTGTATTCTTCCTCCTCCTAGATTGTTGTCACGTTTGCAGGAGCCTACTTTATAGGATTAATTTGTGATATCCCTTATGAAGAGTGTGAGACTTATCATAAGTCTTCTCATAGGGTCCTTTCATCATTCTCACCCCACCCACACATTTCTAGGGCTGCAACTAAAAAGTTATTTTTGAATTTATAAGGCATGTATAATCCTGGTGGAACTTTATTAGGCTCCAAAATCACTGCAGATGGTGACTGCAACCATGAAATTAAAAGACGCTTACTCCTTGGAAGAAAAGTTATGACCAACCTAGATAGCATATTGAAAAGCAGAGACATTACTTTGCCAACAAAGGTCCATCTAGTCAAGGCTATGGTTTTTCCAGTGGTCATGTATGGATGTGAGAGTTGGACTGTGAAGAAGGCTGAGTGCCAAAGAATGGATGCTTTTGAACTGTGATGTTGGAGAAGACTCTTGAGAGTCCCTTGGACTGCAAGGAGATCCAACCAGTCCATTCTGAAGGAGATCAGCCCTGGGATTTCTTTGGAAGGAATGATGCTAAAGCTGAAACTCCAGTACTTTGGCCACCTCATGCGAAGAGTTGTCTCATTGGAAAAGACTCTGATGCTGGGAGGGATTGGGGGCAGGAGGAGAAGGGGATGACAGAGGATGAGATGGCTTGATGGCATCACCCACTCAATGGACATGAGTTTGAGTGAACTCCGGGAGTTGGTGATGGACAGGGAGGCCTGGCATGCTGCGATTCATGGGGTCGCAAAGAGTCGGACACGACTGAGCCACTGAACTGAACTGAACTCAATGTGCATATATATGTGTATATATGTATGTGTGTGTGTGTGTATATATACACACACACAACTTGTAAATATACTTTGTCTTTAAATAGTTACTACTTCTCTCTCTCTAAATGGATTTACTATTAATCACTTAGAGACATTAATGATAAAACGTTTCAGCATTTTTCATATGATTCTTGAAATATTTGGATGCCTGGTAGAATGAATTTATTTAGAAGTTATTAGACATTTTACACTGCCATCTAGTGATGTGTAAACTCAGATAAGCTGAAGTTTGGGTGAAGCTCAGGAATTTGCCGAGTCTGTCTAAAAAACCTGCGCTCCCATTGCCAGCCCTTTTCAATAGTTTAGAGAAACACTCGTTTTAGTAACTCTTAGTTTTAATCTCAGTTTCTTCATTCTTTATAATTCACACTGCCAACGGCAGGGCAATGTTAGCTTACCTTTGAAAACTGGAGGAGGAAATGGCAACCCACTCCAGTATTCTTGCCAGGATAATCCCCATGAAGTGCCTGGTGGGCTGCAGTCCAAGGAGTTGCTAAGAGTCAGACACGACTGAGAGACTGAGCACCTACCACTAACTACCTTTGAAAAAGATACAGTTTCAGTTCAATGCAGCATTCCTCTGATGGGTACACTTGTGACAATGTTTGCCATTTATTGAATGCTTGCCATTTGTCAGTCACTGCTCTAAGTGCTTTCAAGGTCCTAATTCATTTAGTCCTAACCAGCCTTAGGAGGCAGTTACCATTTTGTCCTTCTTTAACGCAAAGTCCCATAGGAAATGGCCAAACTGCTCTTTAAATCCAGTCAAGCTGGTTTCAGCGTCCATATGTCTAACCAGACAAACATTCCAGAGAAGAATTAATACTGTCTCTACTGTCTCTCTCCTACATACATGTCCACCGATACTGACCTCTGACTGCCTAGAGTCACGTTGCTGTGGAATCTCATCTTGGTTTTGCTTTCTACATGCAGTTAGTACAAGTCAGGAGATTATTTTTGTCTTTCCATATTAGTGTTAGCAATTTGAGCTCTAACCTTAAAACTAAAAAGCAAGGCCTACTCTAGAGCACAGGGAGCTCTATTCAGTACTCTGTAATGACCTCTATGGGAATAGAAGCTAAAAAAGAGTGGATATATGTATGTGTATAACTGATTCACTTATTGTACAGTAGAAACTAACACAACATTGCAAATCAACTATACTCCAATAAAAATTAATTAGAAAAACACAAAAGGCAGACTTGATGATGTAATCTTAAAAAAAAACTATTTCTACATAAAGACAGCACAAGTTTTTTTTTTCTTTTCTTTTTCACCAAGAGAATACAAAATAAGAATGAGATAGAGTTGACTCCAGCAGGGCAGTGCAGGATATGCCTACTTAACTGTTGTTTATCAGAAAAATCATTTGAGTTAGCCAAACGATTAATTTTGTAACAAAAAGTAGCAGAAAATTGCATCTTTCATAGAAAGTCTAGGCAATCGTAACAACCCGTCAGCATTGCTTTCTCCACTAGGTGATTGCCTACAAGTCAGGGAGTTGTGGGAAGAATGTGGGGTGTGTTGGGGGCAGGGGAGGAGAGCAGATGACAGCGAAGCAGCAGTATGTTTTGTGATGGCGGGACTGTGCATGTGTTTGTGTGGGGAGTGGATGTGGGAAGAGGAGAGACCCTTGTGCCAAACAGAATAGAACTCTGTCATGGACCCAAATAGATAATTACGAAATGAACAATGTTTTACAAGTAGAACATATTCTCTTGCATTTCAGAGCATACAGAGTGTCCTAAGAATTTAAGAACTAAAAGATTTCCTAGAAACTATGGAAAGTATCGAGCTGAGGTTTGAAGGATTATTATTGTGCTGTATGAGTTCTGTATTTCAAAATGCCATCCCAACACTTTCACAGCCTTCTCACTCCTCCCTTTTGAAACATCTACACAACAAATGACACAGTGGAAAAATATTCATGGTTCTCTAACACAGGGAAATGATGGTTTACTTAAAATAGTCAACCGCTTATGGTCCTTTTGCTGACTCTTGTCTAGCCACTAAGTGTAAGTCGCTCGGTTGTGTCTGACTCTTTGCGACCCCATGGACTGTACAGTCTATGGAATTCTTCAGGCCAGAATACTGGAATGGGTAGCCGTTCTCTTGTCCAGGGTATCTTCCCAACCCAGAGATCAAACCCAGGTCTCCTGCATTGTAGACAGATTCTTTAGCAGCTGATCCACCATGGAAGCCCAAGAATACTGGAGTGGGTAGCCTATCCCTTCTCCAGGGGAATTTCCCGACCCAGAAATTGAACTGGGTCTCCTGCGTTGAAGGCAAATTCTTTAGCATCTGAGCTACCAGGGAAGCATTTAGTCACTAAGTGGTGTCCAACTCTTTGTGACTCTATGGACTGTAGCCCACCAGGCTCTTCTGCCCATGGAATTTTCCAGGCAAGAATACTGGAGTGGGTTGACATTTCCTTCTCCATTCTTAGGCATTTGTTAATTATACAAGTGGTATATTTTGAAATGTCTGATCAAGAAAACTTTAGGAAAAGGTATTCTGTGGGGACAACAGTCTTGTCCTTAGCAATGGCCTTGCCCTGTTCAGGAGAAATATTCTGTTGAGTCATTTCTTCAGGTTATTTAATACCTAACTTCAGGCCCAGATCCCTAGTCATGACCCTTCTGTTTTGGCCATGTCATTAAGATTTTGAAGCTTCATATAAGTACAGCCAGAAAAATTATAAGCAAGATATATAAAAAATGAGCCTGGCTAGGATTTAATGTTTTTGAAACACTTCAGTTTGCTCAGCACTCTCCCCTGTGATTCCAATGTATTTTCATTCAATCTAGCCATGTCAGGATGCATCAGCCATTGTCTGAATACTGAGGATATGAAGATAAATAAGACATGTTTAATTAATGTCTGCTGAATTAATGTCTTCTTGAACTTAAGCTTTCAGACAATGTCCTTTTGACCATTCCTTAGGACTTAGAGCTCCCAGTCTATTCGACAGTTGGTTAACTTCCATTACCTACTAGAAACACCCCTGAACTCTAATTCATGTGTTAGCCCCAAGAAGGCTTTTCTGCTTCCCTACTAGGGGGATCATGTTCTTGCATTACCCTCAGGAACAACTCCAGCCCCCACATATAGTTCATAGAATCATTACAGGAGCTCTGGTTGGCCCTTTGAAGCCACAGCTCTTGCCAGAAATCATTCATTAAAAGTTCCATGACTTGGAAATAAGTCATATTCATCTACATTGAAAGACAAGGCATGGGTTCCCAAGTTCTAAGAATTTCTCTGTGGCATGTAAGACACTGAGGTGGGAGATGAATTCACTGATATGTCTGGACTACAAATACACATCTGTGAGTTGTTTATGAAGGCAATTATATCCCCAAGTAGTGAAAGCTTGCCTTTATCTCACTTCCTAAAGAGACTTCGATAGACCCAACAAGGTGGATGTGAAGGAGAAAATCTGGAGTGATCACCCTGGGATAAAATGGAATTTAGAGAATTAAACAGGGCTGATATATGGGAAAAAAAATCAAGAAATGTTCTTCAGGAAAAGCTGCTGAGAAAGGTCAAGTCTGTTTCTCACCTTAACCAAATAAAGTCCAGTAATGATGATTATTAAAAATGTTGTAAAGGTTTCTGGTGAACTTGTAACTTGCCTTTATTTATTATTTTGTTTCCTTCTATTCCCACTATTCAAAAAATAACAACATATTTTATAATAGAAAATCTGTCTGTTTGCTTGCTTAGAGAATGGAGAAGAATGCAAAAAATGGTAAACAGGATCCCACCCGTCAATACCGCAAATTCAAGGTCCAGTTTGAAGAAATTTTAATCAAAACAAGAAGAAACAGGAGGAGATCTTCTACTTGAGATTATATAGACAGAGCAAGCTCCTGGCTCAGAAGTGATTTCAGGAAAATATAGGTGAGTGGGATCCGTGGCTTATTGTATTCATCATGTCTTTTCATTCTGTATTTTTGATGCTTTGTCATCTTGGGACCTCGCTGACTCTGGAGAGACCACTCCTGCAAGGACTAGCTATTCCTACAGATAGAAAAAGATTTGCCTGCTAATGTGTGGTTAAGATGCAAACCAACCAATCCAGTGCCAGTACCCCAAACAATCTCCTTCATCTACCTCTTACATTTTGGACCACTGTCCGCCTTCCCTATTGACCCTTGGACCAGGTTCCAGACCACTAGGAATAGCTCTGTGTCCCCAAACCTATTGAAATGCTTCAAGTTAGCCAATCCTAAACCTTATCACCTTGCCTTGCCCACACTTTGCCACAAAAACGACAATGAAGGCCCTTGTCCACATTTTCTGCTCACTTCCTCTGCCTCTTGATTAACCTTGATGTTTCCTCATGTACTGCTCTCCCCCACCTCCATGGAGTGCCATGCCTCTGTACAACGTTAATAAACAGAAAACTCAATTAAGTGGAGTTGGGAAACCAGAAGGGGGAGCCCTCGGGTGCCCTACAAAGATAGTAGGGACCAATAAGAACAAAGACTGCTTTTCTGGAAGTGACTCAGCCAATGAAAACAAAGTATGTTAACACATATATGTGGAATATAGAAAACTGGTACAGATGAATGTATTTGTAGGGCAGGAGTAGAGACACAGATGTAGAGAATGGACTTGTGAAGACTGGGGTGGGGAAGCGAGGAGGATGAACTGAGAGGTTGGTACTGACAAACGTGCACTGCCATGTGTAAAACATAGCTAGTGGGAACCTGGTGCATAGTGCAGGGAACTCAGCTCAGTGCTCTGTGGTGACCTACAGGGGTGGGATGGGGCAGGGGAGGTCCAAGGAGGAGGGGATATATGCATGTATATGTGGTTGATCACATCTTTGTACAGCAGACACTAACACAACATTGTAAAGCAACCATACCCCAATTTTTAAAAAAGCAAAGAAATACCATGGACTCCATTAACTAGAGCCCTCCCAACTCCCTTTTCCTCCCTATAAAGCATTCTCCTTTCCCTACTGTGTGGAGACTCGCACATGGCTTGCCATAGTTGCAGATCCTGAATTGCAGTTCTCTGCTGATGCCAAATAAACCCATTTTTTTCTGGGGGAAGACCTGATGGTCTATTTGTTTCAGATCAGCATCCCCTTCTGCTGGGATCTGTGAGTATAACAAACTACCTTTTCAATGGCAATTGTATTCTGATCTGTTTGCATCACCAAAAATAAATTAATATAAAATCCACACTCTAGAACAGTGATTTCAAAGCAAGCTCTCCTCCCTATGACCCACTTCGTGAAGGAGGGTAAGACTCGTTATTCCAAATGAGGCCTCTACTGTTTTCTCCTTTCCATTTTGACAATGAAGACAAAGATTTTTTTTCAAAACAGGTTTAAGATTGTTTTTGTTTAAGAATATTTCTTTGATTCATCAAGATTTTTTTGTATAGTCACACTTGATAATATTTTAGGTATACTAAGTCATACTTACCCAAACCCTTGACATACTTAGTATTATATAGATCAGGCTTGTCTCCATTTCCTGACCCTTTCCCTTTCTTTTGTTTCCAGGTAGGGCCATCTGAATTCCATGGGTGGGTGAGACTGTTCTAAGATGTGGTGGGGGTAGTTTAGTCGCTAAGTCGAGTCCAACTCTTGCAACCTCATGGACTGTATCCCACCAGGCTCCTCTGTCCGTGGGATTTCCCAGGCATGGGTTGGGATTGGGTTGGAATGGGTTGCCATTTCCTTTTCCAGGGTATCTTCTCAACCCAGGGATCAAACCCACGTCTCTTGTGTCTCCTGCATTGCAGGCGGATTCTTTACCACTGAGACACCAGAGAAGCTCCCAGATGTGGAAATGAGCCTAATATTAATTAAGAGATACTTCAGTCTCACTAATTCAACACCTGGATGGTGCAGAAGGCTGTCCTCCTTGCCCCTAGTCACTCCCCAGTGTTATATCCAACTCTGGCATCCATTTTAATCCCAAGTCCTTCCCCAGTTCTGAAAAGTGGCCTAATAAGAAATTTAATTAATCAAATTTAAAAGGGATTAGTAAAATTAAAACAAGTGAAAATAGACAGTAACTTAGATCCAAAGTTTGCTGAGTAATGCACAACAGTCTAGAGTGTGTGAGACAGGAGAAGCTGTTGGAATTGTGAGGGCTGTCGGTTACCTGAAAAGCAGAAAGAAGCTTGTACTGAAGAGGATCCATCAAAAATTTTAAAAATAAAACTGTTTTTAAAAAAGAGATCCAAATAATGAGAGAAACCAGGAGCACCGAGTTACAAGTTCCTCAGACCTAGGAATCCTGAGAATGCTGAAAAGAAAAAAAAGAGTGACTCAAAAAAAAAAAAAAATATATATATATATATATATATAAGCAAGAACTGCTTTTTTTGTGTGAAAGAATAGCTTATTAGGAGTCTAAGTGCCTAGAATGAAAGGATTCGAATTCTGCCCTTAACGGTTTCTAAAATATTTGGGTTGCTAAGATTGCTGGATGTAGCATAGGATGAGTACAGAGGAATGAACAGGCATCAACAACGGGCAATGTCTCAAGGGTATGTATTTGATGAATTCTTAGCTTCAGTCTTAAGATGAAAGAAAGAAGAGAAGTGATTGAACTGATCTGAGTATTTGAATTATGTATACAGATGTTTAAAATCTCACATTGGAAGACTTGTGTAGAATTCTAAGTTGTCCTGAAAAACTGATATTAAAATTGCCCAAGTGTAAAAGTAAGAATTGAAGGTCCACAAAGGAGAAATAAAATAAAGGAAACAATTCAGGAAATGTCTAAGAGTTGTTCATCTGGGAGTTGAGTTTTGCTGATTTTGGAACTCTTGTTCCTGGTGCACTTGATTTCTTATATACAGCAGATCACTGGATATGGGTAGTGTATTAGCTTCTGTACAGTGACAGAGACCACATGGACGGTTTCCAAAAGAGTCTGAGGCATCTGTTGAGATCACTGAACCTACGAGGCAGGAAGGGAGGAAGCCACTGGCAGGGCTGAGGTCAAGGTTGTAGCACCAGGGCTTTCACAGAGTAGCCTGCCTGGTCCCAGAGCCCCGCTTTACTTCCTTTTAGAGATTTTTTGTGTGTATAAAAATGAAAGCAAGTGAGACTTTAAGTCAAGTCTTGCTCTTAAAAAAAAAAAAAATATGTATATACACATAATACCCTCAAAATTTTCCTTTTTAATAATACAGGTAGGGTATTTGTTATGAAAAGCTTATTTATCAAAGCTCTAGGGGTATTATTCTTAAAGCCTTGCTTCTCTGTGTTCTTTATAAAGGCTATTGTGTTCCCATGTTATAGAAAATATTCTATGCATAGTAAGTAATGTCCTTGAATGAATCAACTGTACTTTCCACATAGAGGAAAGTTATACTAGTCAAAAAAAAACTTTTAGAAAAAACTATAAATCTTTAAGATGAATTTTCTGTTCTGTGATAAGATAAATTATTGTTTTAAAGGGGTTTGGTTTTGTTGGTTGAATTGACTCTTGTGAGGGACTGAAAAGTTTTCACATCTATTATTTTACTGCATTGTATAGACACAGGCAATCATTTGAATGATTATAAATATAGTAGATACATACATAGGAATTGATTATAGTGTGGTCTGCTGACATTATTTTGGTAAAATGGTGACAAAAACTGAAATGAACTTTTTTGGCCAACCCAGCAAATTTTGGGTTTGATGAATGTTACATGAATCTGCATGTAGTGGTGGTCATGCAAAAGCATTCTTAAAAGTCTCCTGTATACCACATTCAGAAACAAATAGTTTTCCTTTTTCCATGACGGCACCATGGTTTCGAGTTCTGCTTGTGTGATCATCAGTGGTGACCCAGAGACCATATTCCATTCACTGAGCAAAGTCTATTGCCCATGTCTACAATTTACTCCATTAATACTCTGAAACACTTGTAGGACAACTCATGGTATCTGTTTGGAAAAAATGAGATCTTGTGCACATTCATCATATTAGTTATGGTGTGACATTTTCTCCAGCATTCACTCTGACATGTTACCAATTTCATGTAAAAAATACAAAATTGCCTTTCTAAGATTTATGTTCATTTTAATAAGCCAAATGTACATATTGATTCTTAATACTTTATAGCTTCTATTTGATATCTAGGGAAGGTTATTCTATTTCTTTGAATAATGTTGTAGGATTATTATCCCTCTGGAATTTCTATATTCAGATATATGTTTGGATATTCATTCAATTTAGATCATACTTATATGCAGTATGGACATATAAGCTGAAAAATTAAGACATGCAAGAGCTTTAACTTACAAAGTATAGTCAAAATGGATTAAATTCAATCAATGGCACATAATTCAAACCTTTCAGTTCTTTAATATCTGGGTGAAACTTACCAATAAGGCATTAATTAGCCATATGTTACTTCAAAAAATATTTCCTCAATCATGTGGCAACACCCTAATTATAGGAAATGATAAGGACCATTTAATATTTGCAGATTGCCCATAGCCAGGGGAATTAGAGGGTAGACTGAACTGTAACACCTTGCTATAAAAGATGGGGCAGCTGCAGAGAGATTTATTATCCTGTCCTGTTTCAGTCTTTGCCAAGTATAGGCCCACCTCACTCCATTACCTATGGACATATGCAAAAAAAACTATTTCTTATATAGTCTGACAACAAACCCATATTAATATGCTAAACCCATATTAATAATAAACAGCAAACCCATATTAATAATAAACAGTAAAAATCTATGGTTAAATTGTGTGGAAAATGTTCCCAGTTAAATGCTTGTGTGCTGTGACTAGATCCATATAGACTGAAGCAAAGAGAAAGAAAACGCAGATTTCATACACTAACATTGCTACAGTCTCCCCAAAGACAAGCATCTGTAAGGTAGAATTTAACAACAACAATAAAAAGTCATAAAATGGCTTTCTAAGAACCACCTTGCCAACAAAAACTGACAGAAACTTTGTTTTTTAGTGCGATTATAAATTTAACATAAAGCATAAAAATTTCAGGAAGGTTCTTAAGAGCTGACATCTGTGGATGATATGCTAAGATCTCTTATCCTCTCTCCTGTGCTGATGAGTGGGTTTTCTTTCTATATGGAATACGTGATAGGAGCTCAGGCACAAACAACTCAAGAGGTACCTGCTGTGAGGGAGGCTTATGAACGGATGGGCACCTTCAGAAAGATTTTTTTCCCTAAAGTTATAGAGGCTTGTATAGCCTTTTCCTTGGCATAATTATCTCAATGAAGAACAAAATTCTTATTAATATTGGCAGAAGACAACAATAATGGGATACTCTAATTAAGAAATCAAGGAAGATAGTATGCCCTGATTACTGTTATTGATTTCCTTTAATCTACTAGAATAATTAAGTTCCTTGAGTTCAAGGCTTATATTTCTTTAACTTTGAATCTGCTGGAGACCAAAATAGAATGCTTTATTTGACTGTGTCCTATATATATTTATATATCTGAGCTTCCCTGGTGGCTCAGATGGTGAAGAACCTGCCTGCAATGTGAGTTTGATCTGGGTTGGGAAAATCCCCTGGAGAAGAGAATGGCACCTCACTCCAGTATTCTTCCCTGGAGAATCCCATGGACTGCGGAGCCTGGTGGGCTATAGTCCATGGGGCCTCAACAAGTTGGACATGACTGAACCACTAACATTTCATTTCATTTTTATATACTTAGTAAATTGCAATGTATTAAAATTTCATGATTTTTGGATTTTGAAGAATTGTACCAGAAAGACCACTTCAATCAACGTATTTACATGTTAAAATTTCTGCTTACAATATCAAAAAACATTTTTCACAAATGTTTTTGCTTAATTTTCTATTCACAGAAATAAATACAGATTTGAGATTTTAGGGGTTGAAAGTGTTCCCAGGTTTTGGGACTTTCAAATTGTTATATTAGGTACAATCTTGGTATTCCCTGGAGCTATCTCTGAGAAAGTACCAGAAGTTCATACTGCTACTTTAACCAGAGCAGCTGCACTTTTATGTTTTACATAATGTAAAATCCTGTTTGAAAATATATGAAAACCTTGTCAAATGAAGCAACTGACAAACAACTAATCTCAAAAATATACAAGCAACTCCTACAGCTCAACTCCAGAAAAATAAATGACCCAATCAAAAAATGGGCCAAAGAACTAAATAGACATTTCTCCAAAGAAGACATACAGATGGCTCACAAACACATGAAAAGATGCTCAACATCACTCATTATCAGAGAAATGCAAATCAAAACCACTATGAGGTACCATTTCACACCAGTCAGAATGGCTGCGATCCAAAAGTCTACAAGTAATAAATGCTGGAGAGGGTGTGGAGAAAAGGGAACCCTCTTACACTGTTGGTGGGAATGCAAACTAGTACCGCCACTATGGAGAACAGTGTGGAGATTCCTTAAAAAACTGGAAATAGAACTGCCTTATGACCCAGCAATCCCACTGCTGGGCATACACACTGAGGAAACCTGAAGGGAAAGAGACACGTGTACCCCCAATGTTCATCGCAGCACTGTTTATAATAGCCAGGACATGGAAGCAACCTAGATGTCCATCAGCAGATGAATGGCTAAGAAAGCTGTGGTACATATACACAATGGAGTATTACTCAGCCATTAAAAAGAATACATTTGAATCAGTTCTAATGAGGTGGATGAAACTGGAGCCTATTATACAGAGTGAAGTAAGCCAGAAAGAAAAACACCAATACAGTATACTAACGCATATATATGGAATTTAGAAAGATGGTAACAATAACCCTGTGTATGAGACAGCAAAAGAGACACTGATGTATAGAACAGTCTTATGGACTCTGTGGGAGAGGGAGAGGGTGGGAAGATTTGGGAGAATGGCATTGAAACATGTAAAATATCATGTATGAAATGAGTTGCCAGTCCGGGTTCAATGCATGATACTGGATTCTTGGGGCTAGTGCACTGGGATGACCCAGAGGGATGGTATGGGGAGGGAGGAGGGAGGAGGGTTCAGGATGAGGAACACATGTATACCTGTGGCGGACTCATTTTGATATTTGGCAAAACTAATACAATTTTGTAAAGTTTAAAAATAAAATAAAATTAAAAAAAAATAAAAAAATAAAATTGTCACTTCTGAGAACTTACAAAAAAAAAAAAAAAGAAAACCTTGTCTAAAACATACACCTCTGAGAATTCCTGTTCATATAATTTGAGATAAGACCAGTAGCAGTTTTTAAGTGGCTTATGCCTATACTGAACAAAGTAATTGCTGTAACTGTTTTTATAGTTGTATGTATTTCTTACAACTTCTTCCACTGACAAACTTTTGTTAGGGTTACTGGTAAGGATTGGTGCCATTCAGTTGTACTATTTCTATATACAGGAACTTGTTATCACTGTCCTATTTGATTGGACAATGCTTATGCTAAGGCAGTTGCTAAATAGTTTAATATAATCACTGTGGCTGTGGATCATATGATAAATAAATTTAATAAACTTTTTTCTACTTGTAGATATGCTGATGCAATGGACAATAAAAAAAAAAAGTAAGAAGAAGGATGTGAAGTAGAGATAAAAGTAAAAAATTAGATTTCAGATTAGAGCTCACACCAGTCCCTTGAGGGAAATTTCATCTGGTCAAAATCAAGTTCACTATTATAGTAGCAGACTATTTTCTCCAAATAGCAGAGATTTTGATTTATCATAAGGGTTGAACACTTCAGAAATAGCTGCTGTTTAAAAAATATATACTGGAGATATCATGTTTATGTCATTGAAAAGGAGTACCTGTCTCTAAACCCAGTGGTAGATTCTACTACATTGTCAGCCTGAAGTATTTAGTCTACATAGGAACAAGATGGGAATGGGGTGGTTGGAATGGAATTGCCTATGAATATGGAGTAAATACATACAGTTTGTAAGTGTGTAGAAGATATCAAGGCAGATCTTTGATGGTTCCAACTTATTAATGTTGGTGAATAACAATTCTCCAGATTCAAAGAGACCAGGGAAACCAAGACTAGTGCTTGAATTGTATGAAGTAAACACACTAGGAAAAACCTGCTTGAGGGATGATCTTGAGGGAGGTTAGTAGAATAAATATAATATTATTGTGGAAGTGTATAGACTTTTCATAAACATGGTCTTATATTTTTCACATTGTTTGTAATCAAAAAGGCTATCATTTTTCATGGTTGATGAAAAACAATGATCTCAAAAAGTTAGTTATATTGTCTCACGTCATATAGTTACTACAGGGTGAATCAGAGATTCAAATTCAAAACCTCTTATTCTAGGCTTAGTGCTAGCTTCATGTCATCATCATACTTTCACACCATCCTAGGTGCAGAAGAAGATCTCACTGATTGATCTCTGTAATTACATTGTTACTTGCTTTCCTTTATAAAGAGGAAAGCAGCCTTTAATATAAAATGGGCTTCTTACTGGTTTTAGGTAGTCACGCAAGCTATACAAGGTGCTTTCCTGGTGGCTCAATGCTAAAGAATCTGCCTGCAATGCAGGAGGCTCAGGAGCGGCCGATTTGTTCCCTGGGTTGGGAAGATTCTCTAGAGGAGAGTATGGCGACCCACTCCAGTATTCTTGCATGGAGAAACCCAGGGACAGAGGAGCCTGATGAACTAAAGTCTATGGGACCACAAAGAGTCGGACGCAACTGAAGGGACAACATGCTCACAAGCTATACAGATCATAAAAATTGCATTCCCTTCAGCTGGGTCTTCTGTGGTGACCTAGATGGGTGTGAAGGGGGTGGAAAAGAGGTCCAAGAGGGAGGGGATATATGTGTACATACAGCTGATTCACTTTGTTGTACAGCAGAAATTAACACAACATTGCAAATCAACTATACCCCAGTAAAAAACCTACTATTAATATACAGCACAGGGAACTCTGAACAAAATTCTCTAATAACCTAAATGGGTAAACAATTTGAAAAAGAATAGATATATGTATAACTGAATCACTTTGCTGTACACTGGAAACTAACATAATATTGTAAATCAACTAGAGTTCAATATAACATTACAATTTAAAAAATAAAAGATAAAAAGTTTAAAAAAAAAATGTGTGTTTGTTGACCTAATAATGACTGTGATGGACTCCCTGATCAAGTTACCTTTAGTAGTTGCAAGATAATATCTTTGATGTTAGACATGGTAAACAAGGATTGACAAATGTAATTGTACATAAATTAAATCCTTATTTAGACTTGGTGTTTTTTTCTCTGTATTATATGAGATCACAATAGACAGGCATGCTTATTTAAATGGGGAACGCTCTGTTAACATTGATGGCTCACTTCCTAACTGTCACATAAGTTCCTAACCAGATTTAAACCATCCCTCCTTCTAAACTCAGAAATTTCAGTCAATTAAAACATTTGTTGTTGTTATTGTTGTTGTATTGCTGTTAAAAAGTGATAGCTATAAGTGCTTTTATTGGACCCACTACATAAAAAGTTTCATTATTCAAAATACATCTTTTCTTTAAAAGAGAAGATGAACAGTAATTTTTCTAAACTTCTCCTTTTTTATCCCTAGAATTCAAGAAAATCAGTTCATTTGGTTTTTATTAGTCTTAACAAAGATAAGTTTCTCCCTCAGAATCTTATGCACTAATTAAAATTGACAACGGTTGAAAAAGTGATACTAAATGCAGGAAAAGCAGGTTTCTTTTAGAGAACTGTCAAGGAAATGTGAATGATAAAGTAACAAGGGAACAATATTAATAAAAATATGTGTTAGAAACATACAGTACTATGTCAAATTACACTGCTTTGGATAAACAATTTCAGTGAATCATTTTCTGACTGACAAAGCACTTAACCAAAGGAAAAGTGTGAAAATAAACAAAAACATATTCCAAAGAGCTACTAAGATTGGATTGACATTGGAGAGATTGAAATGTTCTAGGAAGTAAAGGAATTGTGTGTTTGATCAAATTATGTGTCAAATATGCAGAAGACTGAAAACCATTCAGATTCTGAAAATAAAGATAAAAATATATTGCTAAAAGAGTAACACTCAGAGTGAAACTGATTGAGGTATTTGGAATATTAAATAAAAATCCCATTCCATTCCATGAAGTAATGGAATGTGCCCTGAGATTGAGCTTTACTGGAAAGAATGTTGGATAAATGCCCAACATATAGCACATGCCCCATCTTACATGAAAGTAAAGCAATAGTTAAAAAAAAATTAAAATCAATCATATATGAAAGTTTGCTAGTGAATCTATGTAAATGTGAATGTAATAAAATGGATAGGTACCTATTTCCCAAGCTACCCTAGTCTGCCAAAAATTTTGAAAAGATAAGTGAAGTTTGTAACCAGGACAGTCATGAACCATTTATTTGAAAACTTATTAACTAAATAGGTTAATATAATTTAGTATGAAACGTCACAGGTACAGTTTAGTTTCTTGCGGTAAACTAATAGGAGGAAACAGTGTATAGTGTATAAAGACACGTGGCAATGAGATCTTCCTAAGTATCAAGTTCTTACATTGCACAAAATACTGAAAAATTTGGTATTCTGAAGTTCGGGTGGGGGTGGGGAAGATGCTTATTGCAACATGGGCTGAGCTGAGCTACCCCATTGTGTGAACGGTTAATAACTACAGACGATTTTGAACACCTTGGGTAGATGAATAATATAGTTTGTCTTACATGAGAGAAAAGATAATACATTATAGCTAATTCATTGATCTCAACCTGATAACTCAGTTCCATCAGGGATAAATCTCATCATCACTTTTATTATTTGGTTATATAAATTAATAGAACTAGTAATTAAGGGATTAGTAATTCTTTAGTAAAAATTTGGTAGCACCAAGGAAAAATTCACTTTCAATGGTCACTCTGACAAGAGAATTGGCTGTCTCGGACTCAGGTACTTAACTCTTATAAAAGGGTAATTTCTCTTGTGAAAATGTAACTGGACTATAAACTCTCTCTAATTCACTATCCAAGAGTCGCAACATCTTGGGTTTCATCTTGGACTCTTTCCCATCCTTAATATCTCTTGAAGCCATTTTCACTGATTTTTATCTCCTCTGTCAACATCATATTTCTCCTGAATGATTGGAATATCCCCTGCACTGATCTTTCTGCCTGTTGACTTGCATCAAACTGCAGTGAAGGGGGTGTTAACACAATGCACTCTTTTGCCTGATACTCTGTGTCACCTGTGCTTTTGAAGAACAGAAATAGTATTTCTTAAACTATTAAATCTCCAACATCTGACACTTATCACCACTGGTACAATATTTTTTAAATAAATCAATGAATAGATGGTTGGATAGCTGCCTGGGAATGTCCTCTCTCTACGGAAGCAAAATTATAAATTATGATTTACACAAAGAAATGTTACCTCTGGAACTACAATTTTGGTGCATAAAGAATAGATGTAATTTCACCATTAGCCATAAACATTTAACATGCATTCATAGCATGCCTTATGGGTAAATTCATTCCAAATTCCAAATAGGTGAATAACACCACAGACCTTTACAACATATGTCAGTCATTAGGTAGAGCTTGTTATACTTAAAATGAATAGCATCTCTTAAAACAAGTAAGGTTGTGGAAATCATGAAATACACGAGATTAATAAAAATAGAGAGTTTTCTGTACTGAAGTTGGAAGGCCATGTCAGACGAGTAGAAATAAATGATTAATGTAGGATCTGGGAAAATGGATGGTGAACCCAAGCAAATAATTACAGATATAGATTGCACTTTCTCCATTTCCAGTGTGACAAGTGAGATGTACCAGCTGCCCTGGAATTCCTTGCAAGTACTGCTTTTAAAATCCTCTAGACTTTTTATTTTATCCATCGTAACTGGCAGGCCATAAATAAATGTTGACATGACATTACTGTATGTCTGTTCCACTTCACTAATTTTTGGATTGTTTTCCTATTTCCCTAGAAACACAGTACAGGATAGCAAAGGAAAAGGTAGCAGGAAGGTATTTCTTTTCTTTTTTTTTTTTTTTTAATCCTTGATAGCTCAGTTACTAACTGGGATGTTTCTCTGAAAAAGATTAATGGTAACTGGAATGACTTAAGACTGCCCTTAATTTCTTTATCAATAAAATTTTAGGTGAGATGAGCTAGCTCTAAGACACTGTGCATCTTCAATATGTTTCTTTAGACTTGATTAAGATTGTCAAAGTCTAAAAGTAAAGATGATCCTTGACAATCTTTCAATGTCCAACGAAGTTTCTAATACTCTCAGTCTTGTATATTCTCTTGGGAGAAACTCAGTAACATATTCGTTCATGGGGCTTGTTGAGTTAAACTGGATAAATTTGAAAAGGATGGATGGATGTGAGAGTGCTGCTGCTGTTATTGCTGCTAAGTCACTTCAGTCATGTCCGACTCTGTGCGACCCCATAGATGGCAGCCCACCAGCCTCCACCATCCCTGGGATTCTCCAGGCAAGAACACTGGAGTGGGTTGCCATTTCCTTCTCCAATGCATGAAAGTGAAAAGTGAAAGTGAAGTCGCTCAGTCAAGTGAGAGTGGTATCTAACCATAAAACAAAATTGCCAGTTGATAGGAATCACTGCTAATTATTAACGATACTGCATACTACTATAATTCTTTCAAACAATTGTAAAATTTTTCAAATAAGGTTGATTTTAATTTGTTTCAACTGAAAAGCTGTATGGTATTCTGAATTTTATGGAAACTAAAGATGTAAAAAGAAGTAAAACTAGCTTCAGTTCAAAAAAGATGCAACATCACTTGTTCATTACAAGAGAACAGTCATAGAAAGGCATCAGCAGTACTTTGGATAAAATGAATTATTGGACTGTCTCTATGGCATTAAGCTAAACAGGGCTTGGAAAGGATCAAACATTTGGCTGTGAAGCCATAGAGGTAGTTTATAGCAGATAGTTTGAACCCATTTTTGTATTCCAAATAATCATTCAACCTACTTATAAAGACTAATACAAAACAGAAACTGATTTTTATAATTTTTATTAGGTTACAGTTGCTTTACAATGTGCTAGTTTCTGTTCTACAAAGAAGTGAATGAGCTGTATGTAGACACATGTCCCCTCCCTCTTGGACCTCTGTCTCACCCATCCCTATAATGAAACTTAATATTGTGTGTGTTAGCCCCTTAGTCATGTCCTACTCTTTGAGATCCCATGGACAGTAGCCTGTTAAGCTCCTCTGTCCATGGAATTCCCCAGGCAAGAATGCTGGAGTGAATTGCCATTTCCTTCTCCAAGGGACCTTCCTGACCCTGGGATCAAACCCGGGTCTCCTGCATTGCAGGTACATTCTTTACCATCTGAGCAATACGGAAGTTCCTGAAACTTAATATTAGGTAATATATAATCTCAAGGGATTTTTAACCCTTTTTAATAAAAAGATTCAGAAAATAAGTTTCAACTGTATTATTTTAAGACTTTAAAACACTATATAGACAGAGGTATACAAGCAAAATGATTATTTATACTATATCTGTTTTCAAGGAACTATGGAAAATCCCTGATGTATCTAGCTTATTGGATTCCATCAGCTGTTATGTGAAATTCTCTACAAAATGTCAAAAAACCAAGTAGTGAATTCCATAGGGTATTTTATTGAGAAAAACGACATTGTTATTTTAGTGTATTTTGTTTAAACATATTAATGTTTATTTTATAGATCACACAATGACACGGTCAATACAGTGCTAGAATTTTGGGATTTATTAGGCTACTATTTGCATGAAGTATAGCAAAAAGTTAAAATAATTTAATTCCCAAAATGTATGGGAAGAATTTGTAATCTCCAAGTAAAGAAGCCTGAATAACTAAATCCTTCATCAATGTTGGAGAAAACAATGTTTCCATGATCCTTTGAGCATTATAACATATTACAATTGTTAATTTATTAATTTTACATAGATTTATTGGCCATCTGCTATGTTCACGATACTTTGCTGTCTCTTTTTCTTATTTGGGTGTTTTATTTTCAGTACCTTTTCAGAAGAAAGAAAGGATATAATTTAGTATCTCCTTCTTTTCACCTACCTTTTAGACATATATATGCTCCCATTTACCATACCAGTTCAGTTCAGTTCAGTTGCTCAGTCATGTCTGACTCTTTGCAATGGACTGCAGGATGCCAGGCTTCCCTCTCCATCACCAACTTCCGAAGCTTACTCACTCATGTCCATCGAGTTGGTGATGCCATACCATATCCCTCTGAAACAGAGGGGCAACCTGTTTTAAGTTGAAAACTTTTAGTTACAAGTTGCACATGACCTCATTAAATATCCCCCCTTTTGGAAATATTTTAATTCGAAGGAATCTTTTTCTTATGTTGAACCATTGAACAAAAATATGAAAGAGAGAACGAGAGAGGGAGTGATTTATTATGAAGAATTGGATCATGTAGTTATGGAGGCTGAGAAGTCCCAAGATCTGCAGTCAGCAGTCTGGAGATATAAAAGAGCCAATGGTATAATTCCAGCCTAAGTCTATAGGACTGGGAACCTGGAGAGTCAATGATGAAAGTTCCACTTTGAATCAAGTTCAAAGGAAGGAGAAAATCAATGTTCCAGTCAGGCAGAAAAAGCAAATTCTCCCTCTTTCAACTTTTTGCTTTATTCAGGCCTTCAGCTGATTGGGCAAGGGCCACCCACCTCAGAGAGAGCAATCTGCTTAATTCAGTCTACTGATTCAAATGTTAATCTCATCCAAAAAACTCTCATAAACACATCCAGAATAACGTTTAACCAAAAACCTTCATCTGGCTGACACATAAAACTAACCATCACACTTATGTTGCTTCCTTGATCAGTGAACTCTTCTGACTGTGAAACAGACATGGCATCCAATCACTGTAGCAACCCTGTTCAGTATTGGTCCAAGTTCTCACCTCCAAAAACATTGCTGACTCCAAGTGTAGTTAGGAAATGACAGCAGGAAGTCATTTATTGGTTATCTAATGGTTTCTTGGACTGGGATGGTACCAGCAAAGGTGTGAAAAGTGCTTGGTTCTAAATATTGAATGGTGGACCTGATGGAATTTTTCTTGCAAATGGAGTGGCATAAGAAAGAAGTAAGGTAAAGAATGAGGCCACATTTGGCATGGACAACTAAGAAAATGGAGTTATTACACCTGCAATGGGAAAGATTCTGGGAGTTGCAGATGTTTAGGTGTGGAAGGAAGAGTCAGGACTCAGTTTTAGAAACATGCACTTTGAGAATCTTATTCAAAATGCAAGTGGAGATATCGGTAGGCCATTGATATGTTGTATATTTAGTTGAAATAATTTTGGAAAGAGTATATAAATAATTTTGAGGCAATCACACCACACAGATATCTGTAAGTCATGAGGCTGATGAAACCACCAAAGGAGAAAAGACAAATAGAAAAGTTAAAAAACAGAATGTGTTTAAGTACATACAAAAACAGAGTTATGTGTGTTCATTGAAAACAAATCATATGTATTGGAAAACTTTTTTTTTTATCATTGTCCTGCCTTTTAACAAATCCCTCCATACATAAACCTCAGACAAGTTCAGCTAATACTAAGAAATCCAAATGTAACTTAACCTGCTCCTAAATTAAAAAATAACTTCACTGATACTGTAAAAATAGAGCAGATGGTTGTACTGAGTCCACAAGTCAGTGGGGCAGTGGAAATCATGAAATTACCTTAATCTAGGAGCAGAAATATTTTTTAAAAAGCTAAAAATAGTACTGAGATCACAGATTATATACAAACCCTGAGATTTCAGTAATGTCACATCAGAATTATCCATTCTCTGTTGTTTTATATATGTGTTTAACTTTTATTACAACAAAATAAGACAGGGCATTTGGAGTGAAAGGTCAAGACAATAAATCTGTTCATATGATCTCAGTCTATCTAGACGCTATTGATTTTGTTGTCTGTATCTGCTCCAAACATTTCCTTTAATGACTTTAAAGCTCATAAATCCACTTATCCTATACATAAAACATGTACAAGGCAAAGCAATAGGAAATACTTATTCTTTTCAGCATTTACAGTCCTGTCTGCTTTGCAGGATTCTGTGAGCAGTAACATATTTTTCATAGGGTTTATAGTATTCTATCTAGAAAATGATCATACTAAGTCTGCTCATACAACTTTGATGACTCTATGTTCCTTGCTGAGCAAGCTCTACTCATGAAATAATAGTGTGAGCTATTTCCATGGATGATATTAAAGATTAAGATGATATTAAAGATTAAGTTATTTGACTAGTGACTTTAAGCAAATCAGACAGAAAAGCAAAGATTTTAAGTCAAAACTTTGTTCAATTCAATTATATCACATTGAAAACCTTCCAAATGACACCAGAAAAAATAAAACTAGACTCTAAAAACTTGACACATGCACACATATATATTTACATTGTTTATGTATTAATATATTGGGTGTGACAATAAATTGACAAAGGAGGACACAAGAATGGTCAAAAAGAAGATGATAAGATGTCCAACTTCACTGATTGTTAGGGAAATGCGGATTATAAAAGTGAGATATATTATGTCACCTATAAAATTAAAAAATAGGTTAGTCTGACAATTCAAAATGTAAGCAAAGATATAGGTAAATGGATATTCTTCAGCCTTGCTAGTTGGAATGGAAATTGGTATAAACTTTTTGAAGAATAATTTTGTAATAGGTAGAAAGGTTGAAAATACCAATAGCTTCAACTCAGCAATTCCTTTTCTATGTTGTTGCTATTCGGTCACTAAGTCATGTCCAACTCTGCGACCTCATGGACTATAGCCCCCCAGTCTCCTCTGTCCATGGGATTTCCCAGAAAAGAATACTAGAATGGGTTGCCATTTCCTTCCCCAGGAGATCTTCCCAACCCATGGATCAAATCCATGTCTCCTGTATTGGCAGGCAGATTCTTTACCACTGAGCCACCAGGGAAGACCTTTTAAAGTGTACACCCTTGAGAAATTTTCCCACATGTACCCAAGGAGACATATTCACAAATATCCATTGTGACATTGTTAAAATTTTGAAAACTAGATCAACCAAAATGTTATCAACAGATGAATGGATAAATAAATTGTGGTATATTTATGTGAGGGAATAGAACAGTATAATATTAATACTAAATGAAAGGGAGCTAGTTCCAAATTGGCAGGTAAAGATAACATGATTTGCTAATTATACAATAAAATTAATTTTAACTTTTAGAACTCACAAAATATTACATGCTTTCATGGGCATATATCTATGTTAAAATGTAAACAGAACATATGTATAAAGAATAAATAAAATTCATGATGGCGATTGCCTTAGACAAGAAGGAAGAGGAGTGAGTCTGGCAAAATGTACATAGGAGTATCATTGAGTTTTCTTTCTTAAAAATGATCTGAAATAAATGATGTATACTGCTAACATTTATTAATTTCAGTGGTAGTATATGCAAGTTTATCCTATTTCTCTCTATATTTTCCATTAGGGAAATTATAGTTAGATGATCTTACTACATGTATTAATTTTAGAGTCAGTGGGTAAAGAATCTGCCTGCAATGCAGGAGAGGCAGGAAACAGGTTCAATCCCTGGGTTGGAAGATTCCCTGGAGGAGAACATGGCAACCCACTCCAGTATTCTTACCTGCATAATCCCACAGACAGAGGAGCCTGGTGGGCTCCAGTCCATAGAGTCACAGAGTTGGCTACAACTGAAGTGACTGAGCACTTCACACTGTACACTTAACACTTACAGTGTATTACACTTACAATTATAATCACATATATTTTTAGCAGTATTAGTGTTGGTATCATATTACTGTTTTTAAAAGGTTACAGCAGAACTATACCATTACTGATCATGTTTTTAAGTCAATGCCAATAATTTCCAGCCGAAATGCATTTCCTCTGATTTCTACAAGTTCCTGGTAATTTTGCCACACTTCCAATCTACTCATCTTCTTTGAGGTTCCACATACTCATGGAAAGATCCTTATCCTTCCCCTGCATTGGCAGCCTTTATATTCCTGTCTAGCTCCTTGATCATAAAGAGGATCTCATGACATTGCTTATCCCTGTTTATTTGTATTACCTTTACAAGCCTAAGAGAGAAGGCTGAGGCTTTCTGACTTGTCTATAAGACCCAGAAATCCATGTTCATTTAGCCCAGGATAGCCCTTATTCTGAACCCATTGCCCATTCCGTCCCAACTCTTGAAATCCATTCTGGAGGGTAACCTCTGGAAGCCACAATTAATCATCAGCGAATTTCTTTATAACCTCTATCAACTCTTTACAAGTTAGCTTTCATCTTCCTTCCTGAATTGGAATCTGGCCCTCCCCTGATGATATGCATTCCTGTAGAGACTTTTCAAATCATCACTGTCTATCTCTCTCACGCATTCTACTGGGCTTTCTTGCTTTTCATTTCCATCTCTAGACAGTGACTCCCTCTTCCTGGAAATGCCAGCATATTTAAAACTCATACTTCCTATTTTATTATCCTTACCCTCCTCACTGTAAATGTTTATATGCCAGTGGGCTATTCCTCTTCATTCCCTGGAGATTTCAACTCTTGGACTTCTATGGATCCAGAACAGGACAACATATTAATAAATGTCTGGTTTGAGGCACCTGATCTATAGTATTTTGTTACAGCAGTCTGAGCAGACTCATACAGTGGTCATGGGTAACTGGTGGGGAAAGTGTTGCCAGAAAACAAAGTACCACTTATCTCTTTTAGAGGAAAGAGAGTCAGGAAGGAAGACATGATGAGTATTGACCTTATCATGTTAACTCAGAGACTGAGTAGTTCTGAAATAGATGAGTATAAATTTGGATAGTCATTGTACATTTTACATATTCTGTTTTATTATCAGACTGAATAAGCACTTGTCTTAACTTCAGGCACTTGCTGGTTGGGCCTCCAGGTATCATATTATCACAGAAGGAGTAGACACAGAGACAACAGGGCCAGCCATGGCCACCTGCACTGCTCTGAAATGTGCATGATGCCATCTATTGAAGTTACTGAAAACTTCTTGTCCCCAGGTGTCATTAATCTTATATTTTCTAGTGACTTTCTAATGACTGATTTTCACTGAGCCTGTACTTTATAGATATCTGTTGAATGAGTGAACAAATGAGCAGATTACATACAAAGTAAAAATTTACCTTCTGTTACTGGTTTTTAAAAATATAATACACATCTTTGAAATATTATATAATCTCTCTTTCTACATTGTAAATCATAACATTGAAATCCCATCTATCTCTTTAAAGTGAAGCATCTCCTAGCCCAATAATTTTCAATGTCATGGCTATAAAAACTTGTTTTGGAATTTTGGTGGCTTATAATTTCAGGTAAAATGAGATAACAGAAGGAAAGACTTCTTTGAATAATTTTATCATTTGACTTTTTAATGAAGCACAAATATTAACCTGATGGTAGAGGAAGAAACTGAGGCTTCAAGAGGATGACTTGCCCCAAATAGCATAGATAGTGAAGAAGAGTATTCAAATTCAGGATTATCTGGCTTAGTTTTCTTTTTTAACAGCTGTCTCCCCAAACCCATGTCTCTTCCCTTCTCTGACATAGACAAAAACATAGGCACATGTGGAATCTCTTTGAGAATTTTCCTCAGATAGGAAGAAAGGGAAAGTCATGTTCAAATTTATTTTCTCCTGGAAGCATCTGATTCACTTGATGATCTTGTTTAGTTTCCATTTAAAATCAACTTCACCTTTTCTGAGCTCATTTTGCACTCTATTATGTGACATTATCACTTATCTATGTTTTGTTTTGTTCTATGTTTGTTGATGATTTTGACCCCTCCGATTCTAGACTTTTAAATATAATAAAATACATTATTTATTTCTGATTAAGAAATTAAGAAAATTTGGAATACAGAGAAAACACAATCATGAAATCTCTAAAATCATTCATTATTCAATATACCCAGAAATAAAACTACTAACATTTTGGAGTTTTCAACTCCTTTGATTCTATAAATATATTTATAAATTTATATATGCTTTTTTCCTAAAATTGTACTCTAACATACTTTTAATTTTATATCTGTCTTTGCATTTGTTTATGTCATCATGTTATTAAACTCGTACCACCATTTTATTTAATTTTCTATCCATATTCATGAAGGAGTAAATCTGGTGTGTGTGTGTCTCTGTGTGCTCATGTATCTCTGTGCAGCAGTATGCTGGAACGGGTTGTGCTAACTTGTGAGGACCACTTGTATGCAGGTCTTCCAGACTTTGCTCTCAATGAAGTCACATGTTGTTTAAAAGCAACCAGGAATAGATCATTTACAAAGAGGAAATTGCTAGAAATTGAGAACTTTTTTTTCTCTTAAATTCCAAAGAGCTAGCTTATCAGCACTCTATTGGGTTTGGGTGTACAAGGTATGTGAACCTCATAAAATAAAAGCAGATAACTATATTTTGGTGCTCTGGAAATTTTTATATGGCACATACATTAGCTGTTTCCTATTGTAGATAAACTGGACTTCTCACATATTGCTGGCGGGGATGTAAAGTGGTGCAGTCACTCTGGAAAACAGTGTAACACTTAAGAATGTTAAAATATTTACCGTATGATTCAACAATTACACCCTTGAGCATTTTCCCCAGAGAAATGAAAACTTACATATCTGCATGGAAACACATACATTAATGTTAGTAGCAGCTTATTCATAATAGCTCCAAACTGGAAACAGCTCAAGTGCCCTTCAGTAGTGAAGGGTTAAATAAAGTGTGATGCGTCCATATTGTGGCATATTACTCAACAATAAAAGGGAATGGTATATTATTGCACATAAGAACTTGGATGGATTCAAGAGAATTATCTTGGATGAAGAGCCGATCTGAAAGTTTAGATGATATTTAATTCTATTGTGTTTATATGGCATTCTTAAAACACTACCGATGTGGAAATGGAGAACAGATTCAGTTCAGTTCAGTTCGTTCACTCAGTTGTGTCTGACTCTTTGCATCCCCAAGGACTGCAGCATACCAGGCTTCCCTGTCCATCACCATCTAGGAAATTGCTCAACTCATGTCCAGCAAGTTGGTGATGCCCTCCAACCATCTTATCCTCTATCGTCCCCTTCTCCTCCTGCCTTCAATCTTTACCAGCAACAGGGTCTTTTCCAATGAGTCAGTTCTTGGAAAAGAGAACAGATTTGTGGTTCAAAATAGTTTAGTTTAGTTTTTTTTTTTTTTTTTTTTTTAAGCAACCTGTTGCATTTACAGAGACTTTTTATGAATTTGGTTACTAACTATATAGTTTGCCCAGACTGCCATAAGAAAATCAGTTCAGTTCAATTTAGTTCAGTTCAGCTGCTCAGTCATGTCAGACTCTTTCTGACCCCATGGACTGCAGCATGCCAGGCTTCTCTGTCCATCACCAATTCTCGGAGCTTGCTCAAACTCATGTCCATCAAGTCAGTGATGCCGTCCAACCATCTTATCCTCTGTCGTCCCCTTCTCCTCCTGCCCTCAATCATTCCCAGCATCAGGGTCTTTTCCAACTGAAGAAGATTCAGTTCTTCCCATCAGGTGGCCAAAGTATTGGAGTTTCAGCTTCAACATCAGTCCTTCCAATGAATATTCAGGACTGATTTCCTTTTGGATGGACTCATCTGATTTCCTTGGAGTCCAAGGGACTCTCAAGAGTCTTCTTCAGCACCACAATTCAAAAGCATCAGTTGTTTGGAGCTCAACTTTATTTATAGTCCAAATCTCACATCAATACATGACTACTAGAAAAACCATAGCTTTGACTAGACGGACCTTTGTTGGCAAAATAAAGCCTCTGCTTTTAAATATGCTGTCTAGGTTGGTCATAGCTGTTCTTCCAAGGAGCAAGTGTCTTAATTTTATGGCTGTAGTCACCATCTGCAGTGACTTTGGAGCCCCCGAAAATAGTCTGTCAGTGTTTCCATTATTTCCCCATCTATTTGAAATGAAGTGATGGGACTGGATGCCATGATCTTAGTTTTCTGAATCTTGAGCTTTAAGCCAACTTTTTCACTCTCCTCTTTCACTTTCATCAATAGGCTGTTTAGTTCCTCTTCACTTTCTGCCATAATGGTGGTATCATCTATGTATCCAGGTTATTGGTATTTCTCCCAGCAATCTTAATTCCAGCTTGTACTTCGTCCAGCCTGGCATTTGACATGATGTACTCTGCATAGAAGTTAAATAAGCAGGGTGGCAATATACAGCCTTGATGTACTCCTTTCCCGATTTAGAACCAGTCTTTGTTCCATGTCTAGTTCTGTTTCTTCTTGACCTGCATACGGATTTCTCAGGAGGCAGGTAAGGTGGTCTGGTATTCCCATCTTTTTACGAATTTTCCACAGTTTGTTGTGATCCACATAGTCAAAAGCTTTGGCGTAGTCAATTAAGCAGAGATAGACGTTTTTCTGAAAATCTTTTGCTTTTTCGATGATCCAACAGATGTTGGTAATTTCATCTCTGGCTTCTCTGCCTTTTTTAAATCCAGTTTGAACATCTGGCAGTTCATGGTTCATGTACAGTTGAAGCCTGTCTTGCAGAATTTTGAGCATTACTTTACTAGCATGTGAGATGAGTTCAATTATGCGGTAGTTTAAACATTCTTTGGCATTGCCTTTGTTTGGGATTGGAATGAAAACTGACCTTTTCCAGTCCCGTGGCCACTGCTGAGTTTTCCAAATTTGCTGGTATATTGAGTGCAGAACTTTCATGGCATCATCATTTAGGATTTCAAATAGCTCAACTGTAATTCCATTACCTTCTCTAGCATTGTTCGTAGTGATGCTTCATAAGGCCCACTTCACCAGGATGTCTGACTCCAGGTGAGTGATCACACCATTGCGGTTATCTGGGTCATGAAGATGTTTTTTGTACACAAAGTTCTTCTGTGTATTCTTGCCACCTCTTTTTACTATCTTCTATTTCTGTTAAGTCCATACCATTTCTGTCCTTTATTATGCCCATCTTTGCATGATATGTTCCCTTGGTATCTCTAAATTTCTTGAAGAGATCTCTAGTCTTTTCCACTCTATTGTTTTCCTCTATTTCTTTGCACTGATCACTGAGGAAGGCTTACTTATCTCTCCTTGCTATTCTTTGGAGCTCTGCATTCAAATGGCTATATCCTTCCTTTTCTCCTTTGCTTTTCACTTCTCTTCTTTTCTCAGATATATGCAAGGCATCCTCGACCACAATTTTGCCTTTCTGCTTTTCTTTTTCTTGGGGATGGTCTCAATCCCTGCCTCCTGTACAATGTCACGAACCTCCGTCCATAGTTCTTCAGGCACTTTGTTTATCAGATCTAATCCCTTGAATATATTTGTCACTTCCACTGTATAATCATAAGGGATTTGATTTAGGTCATACCTGGATGGTCTAGTGGTTTTCTCTACTTTCTTCAATTTAAGTCTGAATTTGGTGATATGGAGTTCATGATCTGAGCCACAGTCAGCTCCCGGTCTTGTTTTTGCTGACTGTATAGAGCTTCTCCATCTTTGGCTGCAAAGAATATAATCAATCTGATTTCAGTGTCGACCATCTGGTAATGTTCATGTGTAGCATCTTCTCTTGTGTTGTTGGAAGAGGGTGTTTGCTATGACCAGTGCGTTCTCTTAGCAAAACTCTGTTAGCTTTTGTCCTGATTCATTTTGTACTCCAAGGCCAAATTTGTCTGTTACTCCAGGTATCTCCTGACTTCCTTCTTTTGCATTTTAGTCCTCTATAATGAAAAGGACATCTTTTTTGGGTGTTAGTTCTAGAAGATCTTGTAGGCCTTCATATAACCATTCAACTTCAGTTTCTTCAGCATTACTAGTCGTGGCATAGACTTGGATTACTGTGATATTGAATGGTTTGCCTTGGAAATGAACAGAGATCATTATGCTGTTTTTGAGATTGCACCCAAGTACTGCATTTTGGACTCTTTTGTTGACTCTGAGGGCTACCCCATTTCTTCTAAGGGATTCTTGCCCACAGTAGTAGATATAATGGTCATCTGAGTTAAATTCACCCATTTGAGTCCATTTTAGTTCACTGATTGCTCAAATGTCAATGTTCATCCTTGACATCTCCTGTTTAACCATTTCCAGTTTTCCTTGATTCATGGACCTAACATTACAGGTTCCTATGCAATATTGTTCTTTACAACATTGGACTTTACTTCCATCACCAGTCACATCCACAACTGGGTATTGTTTTCTCTTTGGCTCCGTCTCTTCATTCTTTCTGGAGTTATTTCTCCGCTCCGCCGGCAGCATATTGGGCACCTACCAACCTGGGGAGTTCTTCTTTCAGTGTTCTATCTTTTTGCCTTTTCAATACTGTTCATGGGGTTCTCAAGGCAATAATACTGAAGTGGTTTGCCATTCCCTTCTCCAGTGGACCACATTCTGTCAGAACTCTCCACCATGACCTGTCCATCTTGGGTGGCCCTACATGACATGGCTCACAGTTTCATTGAGTTAAACAAGGCTGTGGTCCACGTGATTAGTCTGATTAGTTTTCTGTGGTAAGAAAATACCACACATTAATTGGATTAAATAACAGAAATCCATTTTCTCACAATTCTGGAGGCTGGAAGTTCAAGATCAAGGTGTCAGCAGGTTTGCTTTCTTCACAGGCCTCTCTCCTTGGTGTGCAGATGGCACCTTTTGTGTCCTCACATGATCTTTCTTCTGTGTATGAGTGTGCTTCATGTCTCTCTGAGTCCGAATTTTCCTTTTCTTATAAAGGACATCAGTCAGATTGGATTGGGATCCACTCTTAGGGCCTCATTTTACTTAATCACCTCTGAAAGAACCGAGCTCCAAAACAGTCACACTCTGAGGCACTGAAGCTTATAGTTTTAACATATGAATTTGGCAGGAAGGGGACACCATTCATCCATAACACTAATAAAACCACAAAGTGAGCTTTTTCATTTCTATTTTTCCCATTTTGCATATAAGAAATCCTTAAATTCTCTCTTTAAGAAAAAGTTCATATTTGTGCTATTTTTCTTATCTCTTCAGAGAGACCAAGAATTCAAGATTACAAATGAAGGTTTAGCCAGCACTGGAGAAGTTTGTCCTTCTCTTGAGCCAAGCACCCTCTTTTCAGAGAAGCTGCCACTCACCCAAGAAGTTATCTAGATACCCTCACCACACTGCTAGGGAAGCCCCCCCTCTCAGCTGCCTGACACTCGTACTCTCTGTCATCAATGTCGTGGGGTCCAATGTAAAACCTCTGACTCTCTGAGAGGTCATTTTCTTTTCCTTGTAGTTCCTTATACCTATGTTGACAGAGGAATATTTTTCAACAAACAAAATTGTGAGCTGTCTATAGTGTGCATCTCTTTTCATTAGGTCTTGATCACATTTTCTACTTAGGAGCTGATGTGCACAATTTCCAGTTCAGCCCTCCATCCTTCACTTGGAAATGCATGCTTCTTTTGTCTTCAGCAATTTTTGTTAGAATTATATTTCCTAGGGTGACTTGGGCACCATCAGCCCCTTCTACCCTTAAGCTCACAATTCCTACTGAGTCACTTGTCTAGGAATTGATACCTTTGTATGTACATTAATAAATAATGATTAGGTAAAATGAAAAAGGCAAATATTAATTTGTTCCCCTTGCAATTCTGCACTTATAATTTTATTATTATCTCTTAACATTGTATAGTATTCAATTGTCTCTTAAAGATGTATATTTGTAAGAATATCTCTAGTAAACATAATTTTTTTAAATTTCATGTCATTTATTATTGTGCAGTTTCCTTATAAATTCATATTCATACATCAATAAACAATTTTAAGTATTTATTACATGTCTATTATTTTCTAGGTACCAACAGGTGCTGACTATATGAATAGAAATATCTTTTAATATCCTTTGTCCACGATGTAGTTGGCATAGCTTGTATTCAATGGCATGATTTATAGTTAGAAAGGAAAATTGTTAAGCACTTAAGAAACATTCCTAATTGACAAATTATTTTGACTTGTCTTCATTTCATTTTAGTATCAGTGGAAGATGTGTTTTTGCACTGAGATTTATACAGGCATATATACAATGTGGACAATTTTTTATGCCCCTTCTGTGAAAAAATGTAAATGCTACTGTTCTCAGTTCAAGTTTTCAAGGCTTTTAACTTTATGGTCATTCCATGTTATAAAAACACAAAACATGCCAAGTTTACTATTTATAGGATCCTATTTTAGTTCAAATTCTTTTCCTTTCCTTTAATTGGCAAAACTGAAGTTTCTTTTCCATCTCTATCAACCAACAACTAGTTGATTTTACTGAACCATAATCATTTAGCAAGAGCAAGCATTTAGATATTATACCTAAAGTTTAGAGCAAAATACAAACTTAAAATAGGTGGAAAAGTGTTAGTTGCTCAGTCGTGCCTGATTCTTTGCAACCCCACAAACTGTAGCCCACTAGACTCCTCTGTCCATGGAATTCTCCAGGCAAGAATACTGGAGTGGGTAACTATTCCTTCTCTGGAGGATTTTCCTAACCCAGGGATCAAACCCAGGTCTCCTGCATTGAGGCAGATTCTTTACCATCTGAGCCACCATAGTAGGTACTAGTTAATTAAAAAAAAAAAAAAAAAAATATATATATATATATATATACACACATTAGCTTGGAGTTAGAACCATCCATCTGTTACATAAATTGTATTTTAAAAACTATGGCTATTTTTCTTTTGGTATTTACTACTGATGGTATGATCATCTTGGTCTGAAATAAGGTGTCATTCTACATAAAAAAATTATATAAGGATTATTAAAATTATATTAGGATTACATATACATAGAAATGCTCTGTGGTCTAGAACATATCATTCAATGTTTACTTCAATTTGAGATTCTCTGAGAACCTGAATTCCTTAAGGTTTGTAACTATAGCAACAAATGTAAGGCCAATCCAAACAACAGATTACCAGGAGACAAGTATCCTACATTGTCATCAAATGTCAGCTTTAACCCAGGGCAATAGTAAAAGCTGTGACTGGAGATTAATTAAGCCATTTGAGGTCAATGTTCCATTGTTCTTGTTTAAGAAACAATGGCATACTGAAACACAGCAGATTTTTCTCCCATTTCCTTTCCATTCTCTCTGCTTCTTTGACCTATAGTATTAGCATTTCTTCTTTCCTTTGTCTTTGCTTACATTATTACAAGCAAAGAATTAACTTAGGATTCTTCCAGTGTTATTTTCTATCTGTCAATCTATTTATCAGTGTACATATAAAGCATAAAGATTCTAAGATGTGATGAGAATCATGTCAAAATGATTTGGCATTTAACTAGTTTATCAAATACATATCAAATCCTCTTTTTTTTTTTGGAGTGGGAATTTTGTTTTTATTGATATTAGTATTTTAATTCATCATAAAACCTATTTGCTTCGTAGGTGTAAATAAGGTCAAACTGTCTGACCCTAGGAAAAGGAGGTATACAAAACTAACATTTTAAAAAATAAATGAAGCAATATGGAATCTGTGTTTTAGACTATTCCAATGAATATTTATCTGCGAAAAAAATCACAGTAGACTTTTTAAAAAATTATGATGAAGTTGCCATAAATACTTTTAGAAGAGATAATTTAAAGGATGATTAAAATTCTTACCCCAAATGCATTGTTTCAAAGGATCTTTTTCTTAAGACCATGACTTGAAACTAATATAAAGTCATCTCTTCATATCTGTGGATGCAGAACCCACATATACTGATGGTCACCTCATATGAGGGACATGATCATCTCTGGATTCTGGTTTCCATGGAGATCCTGGAATCAACACCTATGGGATATCTGGGGGGGGGGGGGCACGATATAATTTTCCCCTGGCTCCTGTGAGCAAAGAGTGCCCCTATCAATTTCTTGTTTTATATTGTCATTTTGGAACAGATTTTTTTCTCAAATTAATTCTTAAAATATTTATTATGCTGCAATTCATCTTTTAATAGATATATAAACTGGCATTAACAGATACATTCATAGATGATTAATATCTTCATCTTCAGGTGTTCCCACTTCAGTGAATCTGAAATAATTGCTCAGTAGTAAAGACCTAGTTCTTGTTCAGTGATGAGAAGATATGAAGGAAAAACAAACGTCTCTTTTTTTTCAGTTGATGCCATTGTGTTGAATTTAAATCAGATAACATTTTAAGAAATGCATGATATAAAGATTGTCTTGTATTTGAATGGAAATGTTTGTGAATATGCATCATAACTTGTCAAGTGCTAGTGAATATAAAATATTTCTTCTAAAATTGGCTGTCTATATTTGTGGGTTCTGCATTTTGATCCTTGGTTGGTTGGGGAATCAGAACCTGCAGACACAGAGGATAGGCTGTACTACCCCTTCTAATATCAGGGACTTGTGTATTGGCAAACTTTGGGATTCTTGGTTTTCCTGGAGATAATCCCCAGAGGATACCAAGGGGTGGCTATACTTTAAAAGGCTAAAAGTCACACAAACAAGCAATTTGGAAAGCATATATGAACTATAGAAATGCAAAACGAAGAACTTTTCCAAGTATTATCTTGCCATGGGGTAGCCTTCAGTCTGGGATCTTTATCTGTGTTTTACTTTCATGCATTTCTTTATCTGAAAGAAGTTAAGTGTTGAGCTTTTACTTAGAAGATAATTCTGATAAAAGAGTTTATTTAATGAATGATCTTGTGAGTGCATTCTCAGTCTTGTCCAGCTCTTTGATCTTGTGGACTGTCGCCCGCCAGGCTTCTCTATCCATGGGATTTTTCAGGCAAGAATGCTGGAGTGGGTTGCCATTTTCTCCTCCAAGGTGATCTTCAGGACCAAGGAATTGAACTTGTGGCTCCTGCATTGACAGGCAGATTCTTTACCACTGAGCCACCTGGGAAACCCATGAAGAACAAGAGTGGGCAGAACTTTAATTTCCATAATGGTGGTGTTATTTTAATCTCCTTTCTCTCTCCTCTCAGTGTATATAAGCAAATACAGAATAAAATGGACTAACCAAAATTCTCAGATAATGGGCCACTTTTCTATATTTTCAAAATATAATAGCATACCATTTAAAATTCTGATTACTAAATAGCTGTCTTATAAATCCATTAACTTTTCCTTATATGTAGTTAATAGTAAACAAAAGTAAAATTTATCAAAGGAATTATTCTCCTATTGGAGCTACCTATGAATGGAGTGACAGATTTTATTTTCTTGGGCTCCAAAATCACTGTGGACAGTTACTGCAGCCATGAAATTAAAAGGTGCTTGCTCCCTGGAAGAAAAGCAATGAGAAACCTAGACAGCTAAAAAGCAGAGACATTGCTTTGCCTACCAAAGTCCATGTAGTCAAAGCTATGGTTTTTCCAGTAGTCATGTACAAACGTGAGAGCTGGACAACAAGAAAAGGCTGAGGGTCAAAGAATTGATGTCTTTAAACTGTGGTGTTGGAGTAGACTCTTGAGAGTCCCTTGGACTGCAAGGAGATCAAACCAGTCAATTCTAAAGGAAATCAATCCTGAATGTTCACTGGAAGGACTGATACTGAAGCTGAAGCTCCAATACTTTGGCCACTTGATGCGAAGAGTTGACTCATTGTAAAAGACCTTGATGCTCAGAAAGATTGAAGGCAGGAGGAGAAAGTGACAACAGAGGATGAGATGGTTGGATGGCATCACTGACTCAATGGACATGAGTTTGAGCAAACTCCTAGAGATGGTGAGGAACGGGGAAGCCTGGCATGCTGCAGTCCACAGGGTGGCAAAGAGTCAGACATGACTTTAATGTCCTGGTTTGTGACAATTTTAAAATAATCAGTTAACTGATTTTTAAATGAATTCAGAAGCCCTTTTTGATAGTGTTGGAATTCAATAATGCTAACGTTAGTTTTTTAAACTGGATTTAAATCTCTTTTAATAGAATGGCAAACCCCAATAGCTTAATGAAAATAAACTTGGATGCAAGTTTTAGCCTTCTGGTGGAAATCTGCCAAAAAAGCTTTCACTAGATAACAATCACTGTAATTATAATAGCAACTGACAAAGGTTTAAACATGACCTCCACACACATCCTTTTAGAAATCACAGTGCTCTTAAACAATAACATGGTCAATGACACAGTTATGGGTATGAATGTGAGAAGCCCAGGTGACAAGGATGGGGAAAGAAGGGGCCCAGACAAAGACCAGACCACCAAACATGCTGGGATAATTGAGATAGTTCATTTTGTCCTTGAATTGACAAGGTTACTTTAAATTTGACATTTTGCTACCTTTTTATTTTGCTTATAATTCTAGAAAGCTTTTCCATGAGTTCCTTGAATTGGTATAATTTATTTGGGGCATTAATAGTGTTTTGATAAAGTAGCTTCTTCCTTTGTATTCCTTTGATTTACACTATTCCACACTAGTGAGCAATTAGAAGTATTTTAAAAGAAAGTTTACAATTTAAGAAGCAGAGGCTTTATTAACCCAATATATAGGTATAATTATTTTTGTACTAAATTTGACTCATATTCACTGTATGTGATACACATACATACATATATAATGGGTATATATGTGTGTCATATACATGTATGTATACATATAGATATGTACATATATACATACACCACACATTATATACATATATATATATATATGCTTTAGTATAACCAAACATTTGCTTTATTTGAGAACTGAAATACAGAGAGTGAATAATTGAACATTAAAATTAAATTAGTAGAACACAAATATGCAAAGCCCATAATCAGAATTCCAGTAATTGTAATTGTTAAAGTGTTTATTTGTTCAAGACTTCAAAATTGAATCATTGATGTTTCTGGAAGCAAACACAGTTTTACTGTGGTCCAGAATAGTGTCCTGAATTATGCTTCAGTAATCAGATAATCTCTGTTATGTCTCAAAAAATCCCTAGAGGAATAAATGTGTTCCTAATGTTGCCGCGGGCTTTCCTGGTAGCTCAGGTGGTAAAGAATCCACCTGCAATACAGGAGACCCTGGTTCAATTCCTGGGTTGGGAAATTCACTGGAAAAGGGATAGGCTATGCAATCCAGTATTCTTGGGAGTCCCTGGTGGCTCAGACAGTCAGGAATTCAATGCAATGCAGAAGACCTGGGTTCAAAGCCTGGGTTCTGAAGATGCCCTGGAGGAGGGCAGGGCAACCCACTCCAGTATTCTTGCCTAGAGAATCCCCATGGACAGAGGAGCCTGGCAGGCTACAGTTCAGTCAGTTCAGTTCAGTTGCTCAGTCCTGTCTGACTTTGCGACACCATGGACTGCAGCATGGCAGGCTTCCCTGTCCATCACCAATTCTCGGAGCTTGCTCAAACTCATGTCCATCAAGTCGGTGATGCCCTCGAACCATCTTATCCTCTGTCTTCCCCGTCTCCTCCTGCTTTCAATCTTTCCCAGCATCAGGGTCTTTTTCAATGAGTCAGTTCAGGTGGCCAAAGTACTGGAGTTTCAGCTTCAGCATCAGTACTTCCAATGAATATTCAGGACCGATTTCCTTTAGGATTGACTGGTTTGATCTCCTTGCAGTCCAAGGGACTCTCAAGAGTCTTCTCTAACATCATGGTTCAAAAGGATCAATTCTTCAGCACTCAGCTTTCTTTATAGTCCACCTCTCACTACTGGAAAAACCATAGCTTCAACTAGACAGACCTTTGTTGTCAAAGTTATAATATCTATGCTTTATAATATGCTGTCTAGGTTGGTCATAGCTTTTCTTCCAAGGAGCAAGCATCTTTTAATTTCGTGGCTGCTGTCACTATCTGCAGTGATTTTGGAGCCCAGAAAATAAAGTCTCTGACTGTTTCTATTGTTTCCCCATCTATTTGCCATGAAGTGATGGTAAATGCCTTCAGTTGAGCAGTCAAATTGCTAAAAAAAAAAAATGTCTAGTTAATATGGCCAAGACTACTTTTTTGATGCCCAGGTAAAATAAATAAAAAATATCAAGTAAAGAAAAAATCAACCTTTTTAAAAGAATATGTAATTGAATTCCACTTTTTAGATTTTTAGTGATCAAAGAATTGTTTCATTCTACAACTTGTTACTTCATTAATGATTTTCTACTTTTATGTCTTTTCACATTCCATGAGCTATCTTCAAATACAACCATATCTTTTCTAACATTTATACTTACCAGTTTAGTTTTAGAATGTTTTACACAAAAATGTCTCTCCAATGAATTTTATCCCATTCTGATTACTCACTTCATTTAGCACTTACTTTCCACATTACGTTACAAACACTAATTTTTTTTTTTTTTACCTTACCTGCTCTTAGAATTAGGGCATCTTTTGGATTATCAAAGAATTGTTCTATCATTTTATATAATTTAAAACTCATATACTTATAATGATTTGGTATTATAAACTAAAGATACCATATTTACCAGCAAAATAATGTTTCTTTCCCTTAAAAATGTTAAAAACAATTTCTATTCTAACAAAATTTTGATGATATTCAGCTTTTAGAGAATTTAAGAGTAATCATTTTTAATGTAGAAGTCCTTTTTAAACTTCAAAACAAAGAACTAATTCTGAAAATTGAGTTTAAACATAAAATTTGGAGCACAAATAGTTCAGATTTTTGTTTTGTTTTGTTTCTGGGAATATCTCAAACTGCTTTCCATTCGCATTGATACGTTTGCATGTGCTTGCAGATAAAGCCAGAGTTAGAGCTTACATTAAACAAAAAGAGAAGCCCTAAACAAGAGCAACAAAGGCTTCCAACAGTCTTTCCTGGTGGACACAATTAAGAGCTATATTAGTCACTCAGTACTCAGACTAATCTTATTTGAACAGTTTCTCAACAAGGGCAGTATCGCCCCCTAGGGGATATTTTGGAAATTTGTGGGTATTATTTTTTTTTATTTATTTATTTTTTTGTGGCTTTTGTTTTTGTGGTTTTTTTTTTAATTTAATTTTATTTTTTAAACTTTACAAAATTGTATTAGTTTTGCCAAATATCAAAATGAATCCGCCACAGGTATACATGTGTTCCCCATCCTGCACCCTCCTCCCTCCTCCCTCCCCATACTATCCCTCTGGGTCGTCCCAGTGCACTAGCCCCAAGCATCCAGTATCGTGCATCGAACCTGGACTGGCAATTCGTTTCATACATGATATTTTACATGTTTCAATGCCATTCTCCCAAATCTTCCCACCCTCTCCCTCTCCCACAGAGTCCATAAGACTGTTCTATACATCAGTGTCTCTTTTGCTGTCTTGTACACAGGGTTATTGTTACCATCTTTCTAAATTCCATATATATGCCTTAGTATACTGTATTGGTGTTTTTCTTTCTGGCTTACTTCATTCTGTATAATAGGCTCCAGATTCATCCACCTCATTAGAACTGATTCAAATGTATTCTTTTTAATGGCTGAGTAATACTCCATTGTGTATATGTACCACAGCTTTCTTAGCCATTCATCTGCTGATGGACATCTAGGTTGCTTCCATGTCCTGGTTATTATAAACAGTGCTGCGATGAACATTGGGGTACACGTGTCTCTTTCCCTTCTGGTTTCCTCAATGTGTATGCCCAGCAGTGGGATTGCTGGATCATAAGGCAGATCTATTTCCAGTTTTTTAAGGAATCTCCACACTGTTCTCCATAGTGGCTGTACTAGTTTGCATTCCCACCAACAGTGTAAGAGGGTTCCCTTTTCTCCACACCCTCTCCAGCATTTCTTACTTGTAGACTTTTGGATTGTAGCCATTCTGACTGGTGTAAAATGGTACCTCATAGTGGTTTTGATTTGCATTTCTCTGATAATGAGTGATGTTGAGCATCTTTTCATGTGTTTGTGAGCCATCTGTATGTCTTCTTTGGAGAAATGTCTATTTAGTTCTTTGGCCCATTTTTTGATTGGGTCATTTATTTTTCTGGAGTTGAGCTGTAGGAGTTGCTTGTGTATTCTCGAGATTAGTTGTTTGTCAGTTGCTTCATTTGCTATTATCTTCTCCCATTCTGAAGGCTGTCTTTTCACCTTGCTAATAGTTTCCTTTGATGTGCAGAAGCTTTTAAGGTTAATTAGGTCCCATTTGTTTATTTTTGCTTTTATTTCCAATATTCTGGGAGGTGGGTCATAGAGGATCCTGCTGTGATGTATGTCAGAGAGTGTTTTGCCTATGTTCTTCTCTAGGAGTTTTATAATTTCTGGCCTTACATTGAGATCTTTAATCCATTTTGAGTTTATTTTTGTGTATGGTGTTAGAAAGTGTTCTAGTTTCATTCTTTTACAAGTGGTTGACCAGATTTCCCAGCACCACTTGTTAAAGAGATTGTCTTTAATCCATTGTATATTCTTGCCTCCTTTGTCAAAGATAAGGTGTCCATATGTGCGTGGATTTATCTCTGGGCTTTCTATTTTGTTCCACTGATCTATATTTCTGTCTTTGTGCCAGTACCATACTGTCTTGATAACTGTGGCTTTGTAGTAGAGCCTGAAGTCAGGTAGGTTGATTCCTCCAGTTCCATTCTTCTTTCTCAAGATCGCTTTGGCTATTCGAGGTTTTTTGTATTTCCATACAAATTGTGAAATTATTTGTTCTAGCTCTGTGAAGAATGCTGTTGGTAGCTTGATAGGGATTGCACTGAATCTATAAATTGCTTTGGGTAGTATACTCATTTTCACTATATTGATTCTTCCAATCCATGAACATGGTATATTTCTCCATCTGTTAGTGTCCTCTTTGATTTCTTTCACCAGTGTTTTATAGTTTTCTATATATAGGTCTTTAGTTTCTTTAGGTAGATATATTCCTAAGTATTTTATTCTTTCCATTGCAATGGTGAATGGAATTGTTTCCTTAATTTCTCTTTCTGTTTTCTCATTATTAGTGTATAGGAATGCAAGGGATTTCTGGGTGTTGATTTTATATCCTGCAACTTTACTATAGTCATTGATTAGTTCTAGTAATTTTCTGGTGGAGTCTTTAGGGTTTTCTATGTAGAGGATCATGTCATCTGCAAACAGTGAGAGCTTTACTTCTTCTTTTCCAATTTGGATTCCTTTTATTTCTTTTTCTGCTCTGATTGCTGTGGCCAAAACTTCCAAAACTATGTTGAATAGTAATGGTGAAAGTGGGCACCCTTGTCTTGTTCCTGACTTTAGAGGAAATGCTTTCAATTTTTCACCATTGAGGATAATGTTTGCTGTGGGTTTGTCATATATAGCTTTTATTATGTTGAGGTATGTTCCTTCTATTCCTGCTTTCTGGAGAGTTTTTATCATAAATGGATGTTGAATTTTGTCAAAGGCTTTCTCTGCATCTATTGAGATAATCATATGGTTTTTATTTTTCAATTTGTTAATGTGGTGTATTACACTGATTGATTTGCAGATATTGAAGAATCCTTGCATCCCTGGGATAAAGCCCACTTGGTCATGGTGTATGATCTTTTTAATGTGTTGTTGGATTCTGATTGCTAGAATTTTGTTAAGGATTTTTGCATCTATGTTCATTAGTGATATTGGCCTGTAGTTTTCTTTTTTTGTGGGATCTTTGTTAGGTTATGGTATTGGGGTGATGGTGGCCTCATAGAATGAGTTTGGAAGTTTACCTTCCTCTGCAATTTTCTGGAAGAGTTTGAGCAGGATAGGTGTTAGCTCTTCTCTAAATTTTTGGTATAATTCAGCTGTGAAGCCGTCTGGACCTGGGCTTTTGTTTGCTGGAAGATTTTTGATTACAGTTTCAATTTCCGTGCTTGTGATGGGTCTGTTAAGATTTTCTATTTCTTCCTGGTCGAGTTTTGGAAAGTTATACTTTTCTAAGAATTTGTCCATTTCTTCCACGTTGTCCATTTTATTGGCATATAATTGTTGATAGTACTCTCTTATGATCCTTTGTATTTCTGTGTTGTCTGTTGTGATCTCTCCATTTTCATTTCTAATTTTATTGATTTGATTTTTCTCCCTTTGTTTCTTGATGAGTCTGGCTAATGGTTTGTCAATTTTATTTATCCTTTCAAAGAGCCAGCTTTTGGTTTTGTTGATTTTTGCTATGGTCTCTTTTGTTTCTTTTGCATTTATTTCTGCTCTAAGTTTTAAGATTTCTTTCCTTCTACTAACCCTGGGGTTCTTCATTTCTTCCTTTTCTAGTTGCTTTAGATGTAGGGTTAGGTTATTTATTTGACTTTTTTCTTGTTTCTTGAGGTGTGCCTGTATTGCTATGAACTTTCCCCTTAGGACTGCTTTTACAGTGTCCCACAGGTTTTGGGTTGTTGTGTTTTCATTTTCATTCATTTCTATGCAAATTTTGATTTCTTTTTTGATTTCTTCTGTGATTTGTTGGTTATTCAGCAGCGTGTTGTTCAGCCTCCATATGTTGGAATTTTTTATAGTTTTTCTCCTGTAATTGAGATCTAATCTTACTGCATTGTGGTCAGAAAAGATGCTTGGAATGATTTCTGTTTTTTTGAATTTACCAAGGCTAGCTTTATGGCCCAGGATGTGATCTATCCTGGAGAAGATTCCATGTGCGCTTGAGAAGAAGGTGAAATTCATTGTTTTGTGATGAAATGTCCTATAGATATCAATTAGGTCTAACTGGTCTATTGTCTCGTTTAAAGTTTGTGTTTCCTTGTTAATTTTCTGTTTCGTTAATCTATCCGTAGGTGTGAGTGGGGTATTAAAGTCTCCCACTATTACTGTGTTATTGTTAATTTCTCCTTTCATACTTGTTAGCATTTGTCTTACATACTGCGGTGCTCCCGTGTTGGGTGCATATATATTTATAATTGTTATATCTTCTTCTTGGATTGATCCTTTGATCATTATGTAGTGACCTTCTTTGTCTCTTTTCACAGCCTTTGTTTTAAAGTCTATTTTATCTGATATGAGTATTGCTACTCCTGCTTTCTTTTGGTCCCTATTTCCATGGAAAATCTTTTGCCAGTCCTTCACTTTCAGTCTGTATGTGTCCCCTGTTTTGAGGTGGGTCTCTTGTAGACAACATATGCAGGGGTCTTGTTTTTGTATCCATTCAGCCAGTCTTTGTCTTTTGGTTGGGGCATTCAACCCATTTACGTTTAAGGTAATTATTGATAAGTATGATCCCGTTGCCATTTATTTTATTGTTTGGGGTTCGAATTTATACACCATTTTTGTGTTTCCTGTCTAGAGAATATCCTTTAGTATTTGTTGGAGAGCTGGTTTGGTGGTGCAGAATTCTCTCAGCTTTTGCTTGTCTGAAAAGCTTTTGATTTCTCCTTCATACTTGAATGAGATCCTTGCTGGGTACAATAATCTGGGCTGTAGGTTATTTTCTTTCATCATTTTAAGTATGTCTTGCCATTCCCTCCTGGCTTGAAGAGTTTCTATTGAAAGATCAGCTGTTATCCTTATGGGTATTCCCTTGCGTGTTATTTGTTGTTTTTCCCTTGCTGCTTTTAGTATTTGTTCTTTGTGTTTGATCTTTGTTAATTTGATTAATATGTGTCTTGGGGTGTTTTGCCTTGGGTTTATCCTGTTTGGGACTCTCTGGGTTTCTTGGACTTGGGTGACCACTTCCCCATTTTAGGGAAGTTTTCAACAAGGACCTAGAAGAAATAAAAAAGAGTCAATACATAATGAATAATGCAATAAATGAAATTAAAAACACTCTGGAGGCAACAAATAGTAGAATAACAGAGGCAGAAGATAGGATTAGTGAATTAGAAGATAGAATGGTAGAAATAAATGAATCAGAGAGGATAAAAGAAAAATGAATTGAAAGAAATGAGGACAATCTCAGAGACCTCCAGGACAATATTAAAAGCTACAACATTCGAATCATAGGGGTCCCAGAAGAAGAAGACAAAAAGAAAGACCATGAGAAAATACTTGTGGGTATTATTTTTAATTGTCACCATGATTGGAGTGGTACCACTCACAATTAATGTGAAAGTGAAAGTTGCTCAGTCGTGTCCAACACTTTGGGACCCCATGGACTATATAGTCCATGGAATTCTCCAGGCCAGAATACTTGAGTGGGTATCCTTTTCCTTCTCCAGGGGATCTTCCCAACCCAGGAATTGAACCCAGGGCTCCCGCATTGCCGGCAGATTCTTTACCAGCTGAGCCACAAGGGAAACCAATTAATGGAAGAGTGCTAAAACTGCTTTATATCCTGCAATGAATGGTACAGTGCCCCCCAAAACTTCTTTTCACACACCAACATACAAACTTGGACTATCCTACCAAACTTTAATATAGATGAAAAATCTGCTCTTAATTGTGTCCACCTAGCTAATCTCCGGGAGAAGGCAATGGCACCCCACTCCAGTACTCTTACCTGGAAACTCCCGTGGACGGAGGAGCCTGGTAGGCTGCAGTCCATGGGATTGCTAGAGTCGGACACGACTGAGCGACTTCACTTTCACTTTTCACTTTCATGCACTGGAGAAGGAAATGGCAACCCACTCCAGTGTTCTTGCCTGGAGAATTCCAGGGACGGCGGAGCCTGGTGGGCTGCCGTCTATGGGGTCGCACAGAGTCGGACACGGCTGAAGCGACTTAGCAGCAGCAGCAGCTAATCTCCATTTTTAAAAAAGTTTTTATTTTGTATTGGAGTAGAGCCGATTAACAATGTTTTGATAATTTCAGGTGAACAATGCAGAGACTCAGCCATACATATACATGTATCCATTATCTCGATTTTCCAAATAAATACAAAGGTTTTCTTTCTACCTTTGCATTTAAAGTAGACATTTAATTAATGGTAAATTTTCTAGGAATGGGAACTACCATTTAAGTTGAAGGAATACTGTAGTATATTTTGTTTGTAAATTTACCAGCCATTATTCAACATTTTAGAAAAATCACATCACTAACCACACTACTGCTCTGTTTATGAGTTGCAATAAGACACTCCAGTCTCAGTCTTCCCTTGCAGTCATCACATTTTGATGCTTCTATTCATCATGGTGAGCTTCTAACCCTTCATCGCGTCCTCTAGCGTTGCTGTGCCTGAACACCACACGTATACTATATTACAAATAATTGGCCTTATTTTTTCCCTTTATATTGCCCCAGGATGATTGTTTTTAATTATGTGTGCATGTAGGTTATATTGCCTATAAATTTCATTTCAGGAGAGTAAAGCAAGCACTACAAAATATTTTTTATAGAAGCAGGACTTTGGATCTGATGGGGTTGAGAACCACTAGGTAGGATGGAATGGCAGGGTTGAACTTCCCTTGGAGCTTCTAAAGTCAGTGTTTTGTCTGCTCATGTATTCCTTTTCTAATAATATGATAATCTGGGAAGCTTGGGTTTCATGTGGTAGCTAAAGTGTATAGGAAAATAAGGCATGATAAAGTTAATCCTGGTGGTATCTATGGGGCACACAGATATACATATAGAGACTTACAGGGTTGGTCTTTCAGTGAGTTTGCAGTGGTGAGCCTAGTAGTATTGAGAAGGGGTGTATTGATAGGAATAACAATGTATTGTCTAGGTTTCCTATGCAGACCTTTTGCGGGCAGTAAAAACAGAGTGAAAGGGCCATAAAAATGATATCTGATGTCTCTTCTGTCATTCTGTCAATGCTTTACATTCTCTATGATTTCCTATTACTGTCTGTTTATTGCTATCTGTGTATTATCCATCCAGCTGCCTGAATAGTTATGCTATTATTTTTGCCAGCAGTAGTCTCAATGCAAAATCTTTTTCTAGTTACATTGTCTACATATTAAGATCTGCATTTTTGTGTTATATGACTGGAACAAACCTTCAAAAACCTTTTAAAAGAGCATGTGGGTAGTGTACTTTCACAGCACTCATCCAGAAGAGTATCTATTCTTTTACTTAGGAAAGACAACTTGGGTACAAATATATTCTCAAGATGCAAACCTTGAAATTGTATATAGATGCATCTCCTTTGACTTAAGATGTGTATTTTTATTTTGGGAAAAGAGAATGGGTGTTTTACCACTTAATGGTTGATTCTAAATTTTTTTTTTACCTTAAACATTTTTGATCAGATGTGACAGGATGCTTTTTGGTGAAATTGTCTAAAATGCACTTAGCCTTTATGATATGCATTTTTTTAACTTCAGAAAAATCTGTTTGAGTTATATTTTCCTATTTCTTTCCTATTGTTCAAAATGTCTTCTTTATACTTACCAGTAATGCTTAAGTTGCACTCTCATTTTCTGTTTTTATTATTATGTATATGCTTTTATACTAATATGTTCTCTTTCATTAATTTTATCTTTACCCTCTGCACTCTAGGAGAGCTCTTCAGATCTATTATTTTACTGTATCCTGTCAATTCTAAGCTATAATGCCTCTGATATAGGCTTTGAAATCCTTCTACTGTTCTATTTACCTTGTAATTCTTCTTTATGTCTCTTACATACCTTTATAACTCATTTTCTTATCCATGTAGCTCAGCCTTCCCCTTGGGGATTTCTATTCTTGTTTAATAAACACTTCCTTGATTCTTCATTAGTGAGAATCAATATATTTTCTAAATTTTATTTCAATCTTTGGCATAATTATTTCCTGGGAACTTCTCTTTCTCTAATATTTGATTTTGTTTTCATTTCCTTATTTGGGGGTAATTTCCTTTGCCCTTTTTATTTCTCTGTTGTATCTTTTAATTTTCTTCATCTGCACTGGATTCAGTGTAGTGTTATTTTGATAAACAAATTCATAGATGTAAGCAGTTTCTATTTCAATTCCTGGTGTTTGCAAGGCTTTCTTTTACTGCTTGAGATCATTCCTTATATATGTGTCCTGGTGCTGTGATACCACGGGGGCACATACATGAAAATCTTACCCTCAGCGTGTACCACTTACAGCGTAGCCTCTTGGGTGGTAGTGTGCCACTTCAATTACCGCAAGATTCCTGCCCAGCTGTTTTCTGGAAAAAGAAAGATTGATGTACAAATGATGAACAGCTCTCAACTGCCCACAAAAAACTCCATCCGGCCATAGAAGAATGGCTGCCAGGTTTCCTGTTTAGAACAGTCCCTTTTCTTATTTAAGAGCCAGACATTGCAAAGGAATGGTAAAGAGTGTATTTACCTGGCCAAGTTTTCTCTGTTCTGGATATAAAGTAAGAATGGAAGAGTGTGTGGATTTTCATTTCTATTTAATTGGGTTGTGATTAGTTTAAAAAAAAAATAATCCTACCACCTTCTGACAATAACTTTAATGTCACTCAATTTTCAGTGTAGGGAATTTGCATTTTCTATGTTTTTGTAGAAAAGATGTGCTTTTGAAGGCAACAAGAAGAGGATATGGTAGTAACATGCTGGAAATTATGAGGGCCTGGATGCGGGCCATAGCTGCACACATTTCACCATTGAAGATGGCAGGTAAAATTTATATTTTCACACGCAAACTTCAAGGTCTATGAGACACCAGGGAAAAGTGTTTATTAGACACTTTGAGCTGTAGAACTGCACTGGAAGTGATGCTGCGTTGGAGTTATAGAATCAGAAGTCTTAGTATATATGTGACAGTTCAAGCTATAAGGCTAGGGACAAAAGCCTGGGAAATACAAATCTTTAACACCTCAAAAATCTTCGGGAAAAAGAAGCAAGAATAAGTAGAAAAGGGAACTCTGGAAAGAACATATTTTCAACAAAGGTGAAAGCTGAAGAGAGGTTAAACAGGATGAGCCCAAGAGATCTGACCCTTTAGAAATTTCTGTATGTTTTAGAGATGAGTTTAAAAGGAGTCATGGACACAGAATCCATAAAGCAGTGAATGGTGAGAGGATGAAAAGTGAGGTCATGACTGTTAAATGTACTTGGAAGAAATCTGTCTTTGAAGGAGGGGGATAATAGGATAAAAGTTTACAGAGAAGAGGCTTTTATAGAAACAGAAAGAACTTACAAAGAAGGCTCAGTCTACACTTCTGTGTGTTGGTTGCTTAGTCATGTCCAACTCTTTGTGACCCCATGAACTGTAGCCCACCAGGCTACTCTGTCCATGGAATTCTCCAGGCAAGAATACTGGAGTGGGCTGCCATTTCCTTCAGTCTACAGTTAAACTCATTCAAACAGCTGAACAGCAGAAGGACTTTGTTCTTTAAGTCTATTGTTCCTGTGGGAAGAAACAAACCTTAGGAAGAATTGATTTGTCTGTCATACAGGAGTCTGAAATGTTTCTGTTATTTAACAGTTTAAGTTAAGAGATGCCTAACAATGGAATAATAATACTTGGCAACGTAAGCTGGGCTGCCTACATGGGAATTCAGGCTCTTTGCCATACCAGTAGTATGACCTTGGAGAAATTACTTAATCTATCTTAACCTCTCCATGCTGCAATTCCTCATCTGTGGAAAGAGGAAAATAATTACCTCTAATTCATAGTTTGTTAGGTAGGTTAAATAACATAAAACTAGAGCTTTGGGACAAAGTTATACACAGGTGCATATTACATAAATATAAACCAAATATCAATCTCAAATGTTACTTGACCTATAGGGTTGGCTTACTGTTACTTGGTTTTAATAAATCGAGTTTAAGATCTTTTCACAGGTGATTATTTACCTGATATAGCCATTGGGGGTGTTTGGCCCAGAAAGAGAACAGTTACAAAAGAAAAATTTTTTATTTGAAAGATTTACCTACATGAGAGAGCAAATATCTTCTCTTCTTATCTTCCTGTAAGTTGCCCCCCTCCCTTTTCATGTTCCAGGCTCCTACCCCATTCCTTAGCTAAGGATGGTCTATAAGTCATAATTATTGTACTTGTTTTGAGTATATCTTTGGGGACCCTGAATGTAGAAAATTAGTTTTCCTTCTACTAATCTGTCTTACATTATTGAATTATTAGACCAGCCAGAGAACCTAGAAGGGAAGAAGGAAAAAAATTCTGCCCCTACAGGCTGTCACTGCTATGAGGCCCTATTTGTGGACAAAACTGGGAAAAATAAATATACACAACCATCTATTTTTTTCTATATTTACTTGTGCATATTGAAAATTATATATTCTCCCAACACCTTCAATTCCAGTACGCTACAACACACTTATTCTATGGCAATACTTTCCATTTTTCCATATTTATAACTTCTTCCCTGGAAGTGAGAAATCTAGCTGCTACTGTTCTGAACATATTTACCTATTTAATCAATACTCCCTATGTAACCAATCTCTTCACCCCACGAGGCCACTGTCCCAAATAATTACTTTTCCCACTTGGGCTTTGACCTTTGGTCACCTTTCTTGCTCAGGGTCTAAACTCTGGCAGGAGGACCACCCACAGCTCTGCTTGAAAACCTTAGCCTCATCCTCTGGCTTTTAATCTAAATTATTCAGAAAGGGAAAAGGAAGAAGGAGGAAAATGAAGAAAAAAAGAAAAAGAGAGAGAAGACAAGCAAGCAGGAAGCACAGTCAGTATACTTTTAATGTGGATTCCAAGTTCAAAAATTAAAACGTCAAGATTGTACTTAAGAAATTATATTACTAAGACTAAAAAAATCAGTCTTTCTAGATTAAACAGTCAAAATGCTAGAGCATAGAGAACCTCAGAAGGGCATTGCTTAATAATATGTATTTGATCCTAGATACTGAGTCCACTACTATGTAGTTCATAAAGATTAATATTTGTCATGACATTTTACACTTGTTATGTTTGGTGATTTTCTAAAGTGACTGAATCAAGTATTTAGATAATCAGACCCTGTGAAGTTAGTTAAAAGATATAGTTGTATTAAGTGAATAAGAATATTTGCATGGAATAATTATTTCTAACATTCTCTTAGTTTCCTATCTTTAAATAATCCTGGGACCGTGTAAGAAATTTCTTTGAGCTTACCTAGCTCTGAACTCACTGTAAATAAATTATTGAGCTTTTCAATTTCTGTAAAGTACCAAAGAGCTCTTGGGTGAGATGCATTTTTAAAATTTCAAAAAAAAAAAAGATCAATTTATTTTCATGACAGATTACTAATAGCTTCCACCCATCCTTTTAGGGTACTTACATCTCTAGCATCACAGAAGTGAGAGGAAAATTGACAGAATGGTGCCAGGTCAGTGAATATTTTTATGCTCAACTTGAATTAGCAATTTCAAAAACTGCATTTCCTTCTGTCCTATGCATGTTGCAAATATATAGTAGCAACACACAGCTTCCCAGGAGACAACTTCAGAGATTTTTAGAAAGTCAGCCTCGAAAGTACATTGTAAAGTTAATAAAACTGATCTCTACCCATCTTCTTTTTCATTTATTCCCCTAAGTTTTTTTTATTCTTTTACTATTCTAAAGCCAAGAATTCTTTGTTTATGGCATTACTATTTGCCAAACTTATTAGCAAGTTTCTGATCTCTCAGGAAATTAATACTATTGAAATAAATATATTACTAACCTATAGGTATCAATCAAGTGCCTCATCAATTTAAAATACAATTTTAGCCTGATTTCTTTTAAAACAATATTTGAGAAAGACTGCAATTTTTTTTTTCCTTCTGTGTTTATAGCACCAGCTTTACCTTAAAATATGTGGAAGCCTGAAAGCATGTACTCTAAACTCTAACCACAAGGCTTGCTTATCTGCATCCAGCTCTTTCACCACTTCACTCAGGAGTCTTTGATTTTTGGCTACACAGATCTCAAATCTCTTGATCCTTCCCCCTGTCAATACACTTCAGGCCTCACATCCTTCCCCACCCAGTTGAGACTCCATGGCTGATCATATAAAGTAAGATTCCCTGTCTCCTTACCCACTTAGCCTATGTACCCCCAACATGAAAAAAAAAAATCCACATTTCACTGCCCCACTTGGCTTAAGGAGAAAAAGTGGCTGGTACAAATACCAATTCATGTTTTCCAGCTATGTTCTTTCAACATTTGTCTTTCCTTCTGTTACACTATTTCTATTGTACCATCTCCCATTCTCCTAAAATATTCCAAATTATTGAGGTTACCCTTATCAATATTAGGAAATTATTTCAGCAAGCAAACAGGATGCAGTAGAAAATGTCCTCGGCTTCAAATGGAGCTTGATCATACATATCCTATGTTCTTTTTCCCTTTCACTCTCAGACCAGTGGAGCGCCCTCCAGTTGCAACTCCTGCCCTGACTGCCCGATTTTTGTCCCCTCCAGCCCCCATCTACAACATTACTACTCGTTGGCCTTTCCCTTCAGACTATAGACACTTAAACCTCTTTTCTCATAAAAAACAGACAAGCAAACAAAACTAACAAACTTCTGTGATTAAATTGTCCTGTCTAAATACTGCCTTCTTGTCTCTTTCTTTTTTCTTCTTCTTTATTAAGCTTCTTAAAACTCTATGCCTTCTATTCACTCTATTTCCATCTGATGGCCTCTCTTCATTTACTCCACCAAAGCTACCTGGCAAAAATGTCATCAGTGTCCTGCTGATTTCTAAATCTAGTGGGAAAGTCTCAGCCTTCATCTTTCTTGACTCCTTTGAGGATTTCAGGCTTCCCAGGTTTGAGCAAGCTCTGGGAGATGGTGAAAGACAGGGAAGCCTGGTGTGCTGCAGCCCATGGGGTCTCAAAGAGCTGGACACAACTGAGCGACTGAACAGCAAAGGCTTCCCAGAGGGCACCAGTGGTAACGAACCCACTTGCCAATGCAGGAGATCTAAGAGATGTGGGTCTGATTCCTGGGTCAGGAAGAAGGCTTTGTGCTACTGTGCTTATGTTTTTGGCCCTTTTTGTGATCTAGCTCACTGTGATCTATTCTCAACTGTAACTTCTCTTCCTATCCTTCTGACTATTGATTTTCAGGTTCCTTAACTAGAGTTATTTTCTGTAAACACCCTTTCTATGTTGCTATGTCCAAGTCACTTTAATCTGTGTTAAGCAGAGCACTAGAGGTTAAACAGAGATGCATCAAGGTGGTATTTACACATGGTGTTTCCATGTAAGATTACTTTTAAAGGCCATATTAAGTTTTTCATTACATATTATGCATTTTTCTAGATGTGTTACTATGCAAATGTCTTTTTAAAAAAAAAGTAGAAAGAGCATAAAATATAAAATCTAGCATAGCAATTACCTCGGATGGCAAGACAGTAATATCATAGAAGAAAAATACTGGTAGATGCAAATGTAGAAAAAAAACCTTAGAAAAATATGTAATTACTTAGAAAGATGTTAGAAATACACTTTAGGCGAAAAAGAAAATCAAAAAGCAGTATGCAGAGAAGGATTCCATTTTCATAATGGTGTATATAATTATTCATCAAGATATTAAGTTATTTCCCTTAATGTAAATGAATATTGGCATCATAGTTTCTAATTTTTGTTCACATATGTTTTAAAAAATTTTATAGGAAATATTGCTTGAGAATAAGGACAAAATAATTCCATAAACTGTATTTTGATCATTGATATAAAATTATTGATGTAAGAATAGATATGTTGAAAAGCATATGAGTATCATTTTCAGGATTACTTCCCCAAATTCTCTTAAATATGAGTTTAGACATTATATAAAATAGTATACCCTATTGGAGAAATTCTCTAGGTTAAAAACAAAATCAGCAACCTATTAGTCATTAGTAAGGCAGAGTGTTCTGATTTTTACTTCAGAAATGAAATTGGATAAAGAAAGTGGTTACAAAGTTATCAAAAGAGTATTTTCAGCTTGCCATCCATGATAACTTCTAAAGCAAAAATGAATCAGTTATTTCTTTCGCTGCTCTAAAATTCACATCAAACAAAGGGGGGCTATTGGGTAGTAAAATTGGGAAAGCTCAATCAAATCACTGTTCATTCAGTAAGAAAACTGCTCCTTACCATATTTATTTTCCTCCTTTCTATGTCAAGCATAATCAGACAGACCAATAGCAATTTCTTATTTTCCATGTGTTATCAAAAAAGTGATATATTTGGAGTTGTCCTGCAATAGTGAAGTCTTGGGCAGATAAAATATTTTACTGTGCCTGTTTTCTCATCTATAATACAACTGTAATAATTGCTACCTCACAGGATTGCTTAAAGGCTAAAATAAAATACTGTGGGAGAAAAAGAAAGCCATTTAAAAAAAATAAATAAATAAATAAAAATAAAAATAAAAATGCTGGAATTTCTTTACTATAATTAAAGTCATGACAGTCTGGGATTCAATAAAATAATTACCTTTGAATAAAAAAATGAATTATATGTGTATTGAGAACTCTGAATGAATCATTTTTTGCCCACCCCCCACCAGCTTTCTCCAGCCTTTAGGGAAAATGGAAAAGTTGATGGCAACCAGAGAAATTTAGAAAAAAAGAAAAATAAACTTAGATGAAACACAGAGGCAGACTTTGAACTCTTTGCATCTGTTCTGATCTGGTGGAATCAGGATGATCTTTGTACAAAATTTGCCGCTATTTTAATCCTCACTGTTTACAGGTAAAGAAAAACTATGGCCTGAGGAGACTAAGTAACCAGGCTAAAGTTACATTCTTGGCAAGTTACATTCTTGACAAACCACTCAGAATCTGAGAGTTCAAAGAACAACCCTCATTAGCAGAATAGGAAAAAAAAGAAATGTGGAAATGTCAGATGGCACAGTTAAGTAACTATTGAGTCAGAATTTCTCATCTATATGCAGGAATAGTAATCATATCTCAAGGAGTTATTGATAAAAAAAATCATTTAAGTAAAAGGATATGAGGCCTGGTTGACAGAAGTTACTCAATGAATATTCCCTACTTTAATTACACAGGCAATTAATGCCAGGGCTACAAATATAATGTCTAATTCATCCTGGCAAAAACAAGTCTTATCTGGTTGGACTCCTGATTTTTGCTCACTGAGTACCAAAATCTTCAAATAATGATCAGAAAAATATCTATAACTGTGGTATCCTTATAACCCTTCTGAATTCTTTATTTCAGAATTTGATGAAAAGGAATAAATGATTTATTGAAAATAAGTGAGTCTACTTTCTAGAATTTTAAAAATATCTCTTAGCAAATCCCCCCAAAAAACTAAGTTATGCTGTCCTGAGCATTTTGATATTAACTTTTAGCTGTTTTTTATAAGGAGCAAGTGATATTTTCAATCAGTGTATTTCACTAATCCATTTTACAAATGTTTACTGAAAACTACTTTGTGCCAGGTAGTCTTCAAAGCTCTTAGGACACATCAGTGTGTAAGGTAAGGATCTCTGCCTTCATGGAGCTTGAATACCCCACATTAGAGCAGGATATTAGAATGCAGGATGGGGGACTTCCCTGGCAGTCCAGTGGTTAAGACTCCATGCTTCCAATGCAGGGGTCGTGGGTTCAATCCCTGGTTGGGGAAATAAGATCCCAAATGTCTTGTGTCCAAAACATAAAAATAAATAAATACTTTAAAAAACAATATGGGAATTTCTCACTTTTCTCACTGAAAGAACAAGTAGACCCAAAAAGTCAACAAGAATATAAATCTGTATTTTAAACAAAATTTTGATTAACTGAATATATTGAGTCTTATACCCAAAGACTACCCATTACAAAATCTTTTCAAGAAACTTAAGAAGAAAACTGACATATGCTAAGAAAAGAGCAAATATCAGTAAGTTTCCAAGAATGAAATCAAAATCGTATATTCTCTGACTGTAATGGAATTAAGTTCAGCATCAATACAACATAGCTAGAAAGTTGCCAATAGTTTAGAATTTAAAATACACATCTATATACTCACAAATAAAAAAATTGTATATGAAAAGTGGGAAATTTTTAAATTGAATCAAAATATTTTTAACTCGAATCAAAATATTTTTATATTGAACAAAAAAGGTATTTTTTCTGTTCTGGTTTCTTTTCCTAGACTTTTATCCAATGGTTGCTGTGTCCCCTTTGCCAGCATTAGGATCTTCATTTCCTTGATTATGTGTTCTTGTTACTGAGTTTTGGATTTTACTTCATTAAACACAACTATTTAATAAACATTTATTTGTTTTCTAGATGTGTCAAGTGGCATGCTAGAAGCTGGAGGAGCTATAACAAATAAGACACAATCTATGCCTCAAGATGGGCTTCTCTGGTGGCTCAGAGAGTAAAGAATCCACTTGCAATACGAGAGACCTGGGTTCGATTCCTGGGTTGGGGAGATCCCCTAGAGAAGGGAACAGATACCAGCTCCAATATTCTGTCTGGAGAATTACATGGAATGTATATCCATGGACTCACAAAGAGTCGGACATGACTAAGAAACTTTCATTCACTTTCATGCCTCAAGATGCCCAAATTCTAGTTGGAGTAAAGGCATAAGAAAGATGGAGTAAAAGAACATGGAAGAAGGGAGAAAGGCATACATAATATGCTGCTAGAGGATATGGAAACGGGGCTCCAGGAAAGCAGGGAAGGATTCAGGAAGTGATGCAGACATAAGTTCTAAAGGATACATTAGAACAGTAGAAGGATAGAGAACTTGACTTCCAGACAAATGAAATGTGTTTAAAGTCCAAGGGGTAAGGGTAAATCTAAGGTCTAGAGATGCATGTTGCTGTTCAGTTGCCCAGTCTTGTCAGCTCTTTGCGACCCCATGGACTGCAGCTGCCAGGCCTCCCTGTCCCTCGCCATCTCCCGAAGTTAGCCCCAGTTCATGTCCATTGCATTGGTGATGTCATCCAGCCCATCTCATCTTCTGCCGCCCTCTTCTCCTTCTGCCCTCAATCTTTCCCAGCATCAGGGACTTTTCCAATGAGTCTGCTGTTCCCATCAGGTAACCAAAATACTGGAGCTTCAGCACCAGTCCTTCCAAAGAATATTCAGGGTTGATTTCCCTTAAGGTTGACTGCTTTGATCTCCTTGCTGTCCAAGGGACTCTCCAGAGTCTTCTTCATCACTGCAGTTTGAAGGCATCAATTATTTGGTGCTCTGGCTCCTTTATGGTCCAATTCTCATAACCTTACATGACCACTGGGAAGACCATAGCCTTGATTATACAGACCTTGGTCAGCAGAGTAATGTCTCTGGAGATGCATGCATATGTTACAGGTAAACTTTAAACACATATCTTCCAAAAACTTTTCTCCTCTCTAATATATTTACAAATGTTGAATTTTGATTTATTGTTGAGCTATAACTGGGAAGAACCCTGGTCCTAATAACTAGCTAGCTTGCTCCCTCCAGCCTGTTTTCTCCTTGACATCTGTGCTTTTTTTTTTTTTTTGGTGGCATATGGTGAAGAAGGAAACAGATTTACATTTTCCTTTTTTTGTAGAAAAAGTCACTTTCTTTTTTGAGTCTAAATGGAAAATATTACATAATGGCATCTCCTATTTAAGAACAGTAAAAATACCCTTTCTTCATCCTCAGTACCCTCACTTTCAAGCTACTCAAGTTCACCTACTTAACATTGACTGTCACTTAAAGTGTATAAAAATTCAGGTCTCTTATCTTCCTCTCTAAATAAATGTCTTTATTAATTCACAAATTTATATATTCACTAATTCACTTTTACGTGGCAAACAGGAGACCACAAACATGAAATGAGGTAGTCCTTTACCTCCAAGAACTACATTCCATTCTTGCAGTCCTCACACTGTCTTTTTACTTCCAGGAGTAAGTTATATTTAGAGGGAGTGCCTAGGCAATTTAGCTAATGCATAGAGTCAATGTGATGTTGGAATATTTGCAGTGTATGGAAAGACTGCCAAGTTTTATAAAAAAGTAATAAAGAAACAAAACCCATCATTTGAATAACTTTTATGGCAACTGTTAAAACATCTAGAATCTGAAAATGGATTTCTGTCATTGCTCTTATTAGAATATGAATGTCTCTACACATGTTGACAAGTGGGCAAAACACATTTATGTTATGCAAGACTTTCCTGTAATTTAATTGATCTTTCAAATTTTGCCACATTAGCCTTGGATTGCTAGTCAGAAAAATTACCCTGAGACTTAACATTGCCCTGTCAAGCTTAAGACTTTCCAGGTGACCTAATGATATAATGGAGATTGACAGTACTCTAGCCCACATGTAAAACAGTGTGAATGAAAGGAAAATCTGCCTTGTTTCCTCTTACCATGTCTTACTGAGATTCCAGGGTCTGCCAGACATTTCATTACAGGGAATCTATTTGTCATGGCTTGTCATCCTGTGACACAGTAATTCAGTCTGCAATCAAATAAGCCTGGTAGTCATTTTTATTTATGTATTAAATGGTAAAATATGACTGTACTAGGGAACAGGAGAGTGAAAAATCACAAACTTTAGCAGTGATCTTTAAGATATCTATTCTTGCACATACTCAATCTTTTATTCTTATGTCTAGAAAACTTCCAGTATCTGGACTGCTGCTGCTGCTGCTGCTGCTAAGTCGCTTCAGTCGTGTCCGACTACCAGCAGATAATTCTTCTGCCTTCTTTCTAATCAACTACCTCTCTCTTCAAATTGGCCATGTTGGGTGAGTTCTTCTCCTTATTTCCCTCTGTAAATGCCTCTAGGAGCAACGTCAAAGATGAACACAACTTCTCTGAGCTGTCCTTTGCATTTTCATCAGTTTTATCACTGACCTTTAGCTAAACTCCCAAACAGAAATAAAATCTTCAACTTGGTAGTTAAAAATGCTGATATGTTTATTACTAAACTTCCTTTTGGAGAGAACTAATAGCCCAAGACTACTTGAAAGAGAAAAAAAATCTTTTTGGCTAAAGATCATACGTTAAACAAAGCAAGTCAAAAGTAATAGAATGAGTCTAAAAACAATAGTTTCTTGTGGAAACAATGGTCTGTTTCATTTCCTATCACCAGTAAATGCAAAAAAGCAAATATTTAACAGTATTTACCAAGAAATCAAATAGGAAAAATATTCCAAAAAGCCCAAAGGTTTTCCCATACAATAGACTCCATAACATGTTTGAACATTGACTTTTTACCCAACATAAGTAATATGTTTTTGAATGCTGATTCAATAAAATTTCTCCTATTCTGTTACTAAGAATGCATATGGTCAGGAAATAGAATAGCGTAGTGGTTCATTCACCTCTGCATAAGCGCTTACTTCTGCTCTTAGAAGGAAGACATACCTTTCCTTGGATTACAGGAATAAGTATGAAAGGAAATAAACAAATAATAAAGGTCATCAACAGAATCTTGCGTAGGCAACATGCTAGTAAACTCTGTCATCATATAGAATCTAATCACTTTCCTTTACACACAGCATATGTTTAAGTCAAACACCAGACAGAAACTTTGGAAGCTCAGAGATGTTTACAAAAAAGAAATTATGCACAGAAAATCTGAGGTCTAGAGTGGCACCATTAGCTTGTTTTCAAAAAGGTTGGCATAGTCTCCACACACTTCCTTTTCTCATGGCTGCATGCTACAAATGTAGGTGATCAATATGCTCAATAGGAAAACCTGGGCTGTCAGTTGCCTGCATTTGTCTGCCAGAACCTTGAAATTAGGTCATGGCCGCCAGGGAAAATTCCTTCTCGCATGACAGGCTGCGTGAACATGTTAACAGATAATGACGAGAGGAAACACCTCCCGAAAATACTCTAAATGATGGAAATGATACACATTCTTCAAATTACATCAACTTGTGATCCCAAGATCTTTCAATACAGAACCAAGAAATGTAGCTCTGAACTTCACACCTCACTTTCCATGCTGTCCTTGAAAGAAAACAAAATGGAACAAACCTCCTTCCCAGCTTTTCCAGCTGTTTCATCAGCCTACTTAAATATTCAACATTCTAAGTATAGGATTTCTTTCAACAAGCACCATTCCTGATACTTTTTAATTATATTAATTTTAAAATTCTGTCTTTATGCAAGGATGATACTCCTGAAAGATAAACACATGCATACATGTATTTGTATGTATGGATTGTTAGTTTAGTCACAAACATAAGGGATCATTTATAATAACTGAGCTTTATCATTTTCATAATAGATTATATTTTTAACAAGTAAAACTGAAATGCTATTAAAATGCTTTGCTAAAATTTCATAGACTTTGATGATTAAATTAAGCCTTTGTTCCTAAGTCAATTAATAATAGAGAATGTTAGGATGAAAAATATTCCCATTTAAATAAAGGTAATCAGTATATGGTAATGGAAAGACCATCAGTAAAAAGTTCAGGAATAAGAATTTAAGGTCTGCTTTTATTATTAATTTATTTTTTAACTTTAACTTAATAATCCTAGAAATAATGAAGTTACTTAATAACTTTTTAAATTTAGACATAAGTTCACTTATCTGTAAAATGGTTAGATACAGATTTTAAGCCTACTTCTGTCTAAAAGAAAACATGATTATTTTATTTGAATGAAAGCTAATAAAAAACTCAAATAGTCCTAAATTTTGATGCACTATTACTTTTTATCTATTAATTATTTTAAATAATATTTATATTATGTACAAGAAGGGATAACTACAACAGCAATGGCAGTTAAATATGGTCTTGCAAATTATGAAAGGTCATCAGATCAAGTTGGAATTAAGATTTCAATACAATTTCTTTGGCCACAATAATTTATTGCACCTGTTGTATTATCCACAGCAGTAGAAACATCTGTCATGGGACAAAAGGTCCCTTTGGCTCAGTTAAGGGTCTTTGCAGTCATCAAAGATGAGACACTGTTAACTACATAGGTGTCTACAGTAATTAGGGCTTCAAATTGTAAATCTAAATATTGGCATAATAAATTTGTCAAAGCATAAAACTCTGATTGAAGCTCTTGGGTCACCATAGTTTCCTAATTTGACATATTTTAGTTTGAGAAACCCAAGATTTGCAGAACTACAATAACAAGCTAAACCTAATTATTCCAAATGCCAAACCACTGAGTAATTTTATTGGAGTAACAATGCAGCAACTTTTAATACTCCAAAGAATCCTTGTTGTTGTTTAGTCTCTAAGTTGTGTCGGACTCTTTGTGATCCCATGGACTATAGCCCACCAGGCTCCTCTGTCCATGGAATTTTCCAGACAAGAATACTGGAGTGGGTTGTCATTTCCTTCTTCTCCTGGGGATCTTCCTAACCCAGGGATCAAACCCACATCATTTTCCTGTATTGGCAGGCAGATTCTTTACCACTGAGCTACCAGAGGAGCCCAAAAAACCCTTATGTAGTCTGAAAATTCAAGAAAAACTTTAAAATTTAGTTTTATTTATTGGACACCAGTGACTCAGAGAAGAGTGAGTGACCTGATTGCATGGGAAATAATTGATGTGCAGATTGAGGTCAGAAAACTGGGACCATCTTTCAGCCAGAAGAGAATTCCAAAACTTCTCTAATGGATTTTTTATTTTATTATTCTTTGGGTTTTCCCTCCAAGAAAATTATTGAACGTCAACCATAGTTAACATGGTTCTTTCATATTCTTTCAAATCCTCTTCATAAAATTGGAAATTGAAGAATGGAAGCCTCTCATATCTCCACCGGGATGTCTAAATGTAAAGCTGTTATCTAAATTTCTATTTCCATAATGTGTTTATTATTAATAGAAACCAACTACCATGACACTCTCAGCCTTCTCTAGTGTATGCAGTTCTAATAAGGCAGTTTCCAAACTTCTCTTCATCCTGTTTTTGTTCCCTAAGCACGCTTGCCTGAACTCTCATTCTAGATAAGTAGTTTCATATTGCTATGATTATAAAGGTTTAAAAATACTGCATGTACATTATCCTTCTATTTTCTTCAAGATTCCTAATTTTTAAACTGTAACAGAAAAGTTTCTTATATCTTTCACTCTAAAAATTTAAATGCATTTTGTAATAAATTACCTGTACCTGCTGCATATGCAAATTGCTATGATCTCTCACTACACTGTTCCACCAAGATTCTTGAGAGAACTGTCTGTAGTCACCATACAGTCATGCACTTTCTTTACAATCATTTTTTCCTTACTACTCTTTTGCTTCTCATATGGTTTGCTCCAGCCACAAATAAACTCTTTAGAACCCCATTCAAAAATATTTTTAACAGTGCTCATGTTGTGCCACTTCTCAGGAATAGTGAATAATGTTGATTACCCTTACCCGTTTCTCACCCTTAGCTTTTCAAACTCTTCCATCGGTGGTGGTGGCTTAGTCACTAGGTCATATTTGACTCTTTGTTACCCCATGGACTGTAGCCCACCAGGCTCCTCTGTCCATGGGACCTGTATAAGTTTATTTTCCTTGCTTTGCATTTATCTAATAGTTTAGTTCATTCATTAATTCACTCATTTTTACATTCAAGATATGCCAGAAATGATGCGAGCCCTTGCCCAAAGGGAGTTCACAAGCATGTGGTAAGCATACAGTTCTCCTTCCACTCGCCACGCCTTAAGTTTTGTGTACAGTCTGCTCTTGATCTCCTTTTGTTTCTCTGCCTTGATTCTGTTGGTAAGCTGTGTTCTATAATGGCTTTAATATGGTTTTTAAACAGAGCTGCTTACCCATGTGAGTAACTACCACCTGGGTATCTTCAGCAGCATTCTTGTTTGTACCTAAAATGTATCATTTCCTTTGCACATTTTCTTTGCTTTCCTGCCCATGGTCTGGATGAGTTGTACTAAGATACCACACAAGGAGATTTATCATCTCTTTGCTCAGCAGACTAAGAACAGAGGAATTCCTAAAAGGTAGAATTCACTCCCCTTGCATCTCCTGGGAAGTGGCACATTTATTCTCTCATGAAAGTAAGTCATTTTGAATTGTGAGCATGATCTCATATATACTAATGGCAAGCCTATTAGTATAGGCTATTTGATCCAGTCTATCCAGTCTATCCTTAGCCATTAGATTGAAATGGAGTCATATATGACATCAATAAACATCAGAGTAAATGGAAATTGATGTCATAAGGACATCTAATCAGTAATAAGCTGTATAACCATGAAATCTAGCATTAAGTTATTATCGAAAAAGCAAGAGAGTTCCAGAAAAACATCTATTTCTGCTTTATTGACTTTGCCAAAGCCTTTGACTGTGTGGACCACAATAAACTGTAGAAAATTCTGAAAGAGATGGGAATACCAGACCATCTCACCTGCCTCTTGAGAAACCTATATGCAGGTCAGGAAGCAACAGTTAGAACTGGACAAGGAACAACAGACTGGTTCCAAATAGGAAAAGGAGTACGTCAAGGCTGTATACTGTCACCCTGCTTATTTAACGTCTGTGCAGAGTACATCATGAGAAACGCTGGGCTGGAAGAAGCAGAAGCTGGAATCAAGATTGCCAGGAGAAATATCAATAACCTCAGATATGCAGATGACACCACCCTTATGGCAGAAAGTGAAGAGGAACTAAAGAGCCTCTTGATGAAAGTGAAAGAGGAGAGTGAAAATGTTGGCTTAAAGCTCAACATTCAGAAAACGAAGATCATGGCATCTGGTCCCATCACTTCATGGCAGTGTCAGACTTACTCCTTGGAAGGAAAGTTATGACCAACCTAGATAGCATATTGAAAAGCAGAGATATTACTTTGCTAACAAAGGTCCGTCTAGTCAAGGCTGTGGTTTTTCCAGTGGTCATGTATGGATGTGAGAGTTGGACTGTGAAGAAAGCTAAGCGCCGAAGAATTGATGCTTTTGAACTGTGGTGTTGGAGAAGACTCTTAAGAGTCACTTGGACTGCAAGAGGTCCAACCAGTCCATTCTAAAGGAGATCAGTCCTGAGTGTTCATTGGAAGGACTGATGTTGAAGCTGTAACTCCAATACTTTGGCCACATCATGCGAAGAGTTGACTCATTGGAAAAGACCTTGATGCTGGGAGGGATTGGGGGCAGAAGAAGGGGATGACAGAGGATGAGATAGCTGGATGGCATCACCGACTCGATAGACATGAGTTTGAGTGAACTCCGGGAGTTGGTGATGGACAGGGAGGCCTGACGTGCTGCAATTCACGGGGTCGCAAAGAGTCGGACACGACTGAGTGACTGAACTGAACTGAACTGAGCCGGATAACAAAGTTATGCTCAAGTCTCTATGGAGTTGAAATAAAGGAAATCACTAGCTATATAATACCTCCTTTTTGCAGACAGGTATATTTGGTGGAATGAAAGGACTGTTGAATTTTTGGTAGAGAATCCTATTTTGATTGCTTACTAAGTTACTTTGGAAACAAAAAGAAGCTTATAAGCTTCTGCTTTCTCATGTTACCAAATAAATTATTATATAGGCCTTTGAGGTGCAAAAATCAAGAACACTATAGAATTATTTATTTTTAAAACATTGAAAACTAAGTTCTTGAAGTTGAAATTACCAAATAAGGACTGGGTTCAACCTCTTTCTGGAAATGTGACAAACAGTAAATTTATATAAACTAAAACATTGGTCCTAGAGTGTTTTGGTCTCAGGTCCCCTTCACACTTTTAAAAATACTGAGAACCCAAAAGAGCGTTCTTTATGTTGTTGTACATATCTATATTTACTATATTAGAAATTAAAACTGAGAAAATGTAAAGCAGTTCTTTATGCATTTATTTAAAATAATGATAAACCTATTATATGCTGATGTAATAATGTATTTATTAAAATAACTGCATTTTCTAAAATAAAAAAATAGTGAAGTAGTGGCATTGGTTTTTATTTTCACAAATCTCTTTATTTCTTATTTTATAAAGGATAGGTGGATCTTTGTATGTGGTTTTGTATTTCATTTGCTGTAATATCACATACACGCAATCTCTGAAACCCCTTGAGAGAAGAGAATGAAAGGCAAATAAAGTCTTGCATTACCATGAAATACAGTCTTGTGTTACTATGAAGACAGTTTTGACCTTGTAGACCCCATTAAATTTGCTCAGGGATCCCAAGGATTCCAGGACAGCACATTGAGAACTTTTGGGATAAAAGGATACATGTGCTCATGTTTTCAAGAATAAGGGTATAGTTTTAAAGATTAACATTTTAAACCATGTTTAATCTTTAAGCACTCCATACAATTGTAACAAGTATCAACAGTTTGTCAAACTTCCTTCATATTAAAACAAATTTCCCCACTTCAAAACCACATCACTTTGTCCCTCCTCAAAGGCAAAAATGAAAGAACTTCTTTTAAAAATTTCAATTTTTTAGACTCCTATAGGATCATAGTTGGAAATTAAGTATTTATTCATGGTAAACTGGTGCCTTGAATTATGTACCACTTTGATAAATGGATTTTAGCAGTCTTAATAGCATCTCTCTAGCATTTAAAAACTATATGACAAAGGTATTAATTTGGTACTTGGGCAATGCTCCAAACACAGATGAAGTTTGGAAAGTCTGCACTAATTCCACAATTCACTACAGTTCAGAGGTCTCTGATTAGAAACCACTAAAGCAGATGACCCTTAAGATACAAAGCAGAACACACATATACACACACACACACAATCTTTAATATCAATTTTAATCTTGAAAAATTAAAGTCGTCTCAGACATTATGAAGTAATTTACAAATCCATAACTCAGTGATCTTTCCAACACTGGTGTGACCTCACTTAATGTCTCCACAGGGAGTGTATTAAAGAGTTAAAGAAAGAAGCATGTTACTGAGATACACTGTTAACACAGGAAATTACACAAACTGGATAGAAAGACAAGCATAGTATGTATCACTGTAGTCTGTATCCCAACATAGAAAATTAAATTAATGGAGACTTTCCTGCTTGGAAAAAGTTGAATTTCTTTTTGTCTTTTGTAAAGTCAAATGACTATGACTCTGTTTGTCACTTCCATCTCAGAATTATGGATCCAAACCTTTCTGTATGATTGGTAAATACTACTAAATACATGACATTTTTCTGGCATTCAACTAGCACAAAAGAAGAAATATAAAAAAGTCATACAAGAGTCATAAAATTTCAACCAAATATAGCCCAGGAATGATAAATAAGCTAGTAAAAAATCTGCAAAGTGTAGTAAGTGCTACAGCAAGACAACACAGCACTGTAAGGGACATAATAAGAAGAGAGACAACTGCTCAATTTTTTATTAAAGTTTTTATTTAAAAAAATTCAGCTTCAGCCATTCAGGAAACTTGCAAAACCATTACAATAAACGCCCATAGGCACTTCCACCTGTGTTCAGTTCAGTTCAGTGGCTCAGTCATGTCCGACTTTTTGCTACTCCATTAATTGCAGCACGCCAGGCCCCCCTGTCCATCACCAACTCCTGGAGTTCACTCAGACTCATGTCCATCGAGTCAGTGATGCCATCCAGCCATCTCATCCTCTGTTGTCCCCTTCTCCTCCTGCCCCCAATCCCTCCCAGCATCAGGGTCATTCCCAGTGAGTCAACTCTTTGCATGAGGTGGCCAAAGTATTGGAGTTTCAGCTTTAGCATCATTCCTTCCAAAGAAATCCCAGGGCTGATCTCCTTCAGAATGGACTGGTTGGATTTCCTTGCAGTCCAAGGGACTCTCAAGAGTCTTCTCCAACACCATGGTTGAAAAGCATCAATTCTTCGGAGCTTAGCTTTCTTTACAGTCCAACTCTCATATCCATACACGACCACTGGAAAAACCATAGCCTTGTGTTGTTAATATTTTGCCACATTATTCTCTCTTTCTCTCTACTCCCCTGCCCTCCCCTTCTTTGTTCTTCTTCCTCTCCCACTTCTTCCCCTTCCCTTCTCCTCCTTCTTCTCTCCCTCCTCTCTCTGTCTACACACACACACCAAAACACACACAGAGATATACACACATATATATTTCTAGATATGGTTCCAGAGAGATCTTTATCCTAACTATATCACTACTTCTACATGTGTGTGTTTACATTCTACTGAAAAGAAGAATGTTCCTCTTTGTATTTACTTTGGAGCTCAAATTGTGGGGCTGTATTAGACTGAAGGAGAAAGAGAGATTTACAGAAGATGATAATTTCACTCTGAACAAAAGATGAAAATAATGCAGAAAGAGTGGTCTAGGCATAGGGAGCTGAAGGTGTGAATATTTTTTTCTGCCCAAAATCTTCCCACAGAGCTCTAATTAAATCATCTATAAATTAATCACCTCAGAGAGAAGCTATAGAAATCAAAAAGCTTTATTTAAATAGCTAATTAATTGAAAGTAACCATTTTTTCTGGATCACAGTGTGAGTCTAATGTGCCCATGACAATCCCAACTGATGTTAATTTCCTTGGCATCATAATTAATAACGTCCCTTGGAAAGATCAAGGGCAAAAGGAGAAAAGGAGAAGGGGGCAGTAGAGAATGAGATGGTTAGATAGCATCACCAACTCAATGCACATGTATCTGAGCAAACTCTGGGAGATGGTGGAGGACAGAGAAGCTTGGCATGCTACAATCCGTGGAGTCGCAGAGTCAGACACGACTAGTCTCAGTTTAGGAGCTAAATCTTATGATTATCTTATGACATCCTAAGAAATATTAATGAGTAAATAAATAAGTCTTCTTCCCAGGGAGAAGACTTGCCAGTGCCACAGGCACACAAGTCCACACCAAAACACACTTAACTGAACAGTTTTTTTTTCAGTTTTAAAAAACTACATATTTCTCTCCCCTCCCTCATTTAGTTGTTCATTGCATTCTTTGCTAACTCTTAAAGAAGTGTGTCTCAGTCCAACTGGAATTGCTTTAGTTGCATTTTATAGTCATCCCCTATGTTAGTGGATAAATATGGCCACTATACTATATGCAAGATTCATTAATGTGTGTGAATTCTCGATAGTTGTATATCTGTTCATAGTTACCTTGTAGTTAGGGGAAAAATATATACATTGAAAAATAGGATGTGAGAAAAAAACATCCTACTGTTTCAACTAGTCTGAAACAATCTAGTATATAAGAACAAACTAAGAATAGGCTATGGAAGTGTTAAGACACTTTCCTTTAGAATGGAGTTCTAGGAGTCTCACCCCAACATAAGGTCAGAATGCTGGACAGCTACATACCTAGGACCGCTAATTTACTGAACATGCAACTGCCTTGGCACAATTGTGATTTTGTAATAATTTTTCTGCACTTTCAATAAGGGTCAGTATTAAGAATGGCTTTATGAAAATGGTCATTTGAATGGCCTTTATATTTCTGTAAAATTATGATTGAAAATAATTTATATGAAGATGATGACATCTGTCTTGCTGCTGCTAACTCGCTTCAGTCATGTCCGACTCTGTGCGACCCCATAGACGGTAGCCCACCAGGCTCCCCTGTCCCTGGGATTCTCAAGGCAAGAACACTGGAGTGGGTTGCCATTTCCTTCTCCAATGCATGAAAGTGAAGAGTGAAAGTTAAGTCGCTCAGTCGTGTCGGATTCTTAGCGATCCCATGGACTGCAGCCTACCAGGCTCCTGCATCCATGGGATTTTCCAGGCAAGAGTACTGGAGTGGGGTGCCATTGCCTTCTCCGGACATCTCTCTTAGACATCAGAATTAGTTCCCTTAGTGAACTGTCATGCTTTCATTTCTCATCTAATGATTATTGTAACTCAATGTTACATCTCTTTAGACTAATACAAGATTCAGAGGCAAGTTTTGGTTTTAATTATAGAAACTTTTCCAGGCCAGTGTTTTTGAGTACCCACTGACTATGTCACACTCTTTATTAGTTTTTACTGGCTATTGCTGTATCTAAAGTTAAAACACTTATTATAAATAATCAGATATGTGAATATTCAATGAAAAAGTAACTCTAGTGACCTCTTTTTGATGAACTTTTCATAACAATTAGGTGTGTGTTTAGGATATTATTAAACACACATTACTACTGTTTTATTAGATTAAAAACTATTAAGATACAAATAATAATTTACAGACAGCTGTAGATAAACTTTTGGGTGATATCAAATATCAATTGTGAGTTAATATTTTGCTTTTAAATTGGGATGTAATTTAAGCAAGAAACAACACAGAAATTGTTTTTAATAAAATATACTTAATGATATTTAGAAATATCTATGTATGTATATATAAGGATATACATTATACTTTACAATCATCACTATTCTACATCCTGTTGATTACTAAATCTTAACAATTCCTCCTCCATTATATAGTTTCATACATATCTTTCTCTTCTACTTACCACCACTTAAATTTCGGCCCTCATTAACTCTTACTGCTAACAATGCAATTATCTAATGGGTTTCTCTTACCTCCAATCTATCCTATAAATTTCTGTCAGATTAACTTTTCCAAAGAATATCTAGTCCTGTTATTCTCATGTTAAAAAACCTCCGTAGTCCCCAATGTCCTAGTGAGCAACAGTTTAAAACCTCTACAAAGTGGCTCTCATCTACCTTGCCAGCCTTATCACATCTAATTTGCACTTAAACTGAATCAATTGCTTTCAGAATATGTTCTATAGTTTCCTCTAATGTGGCTCATAGTGTACTACTTACTCTGCCTGAAGTGCCTCCTCTTTCTTTCTCTGAAATTCACAACACAGTTTAAATTGAACCATCTTATGAAAGAAGTACCTTCTTATTCATGCTGTTCAACCGTTCCTGGACTCCTCTGATCACACCAGAGATACAGTATAACACAAGCATGGTTTCTTCCCTCTGGAGCTAGGGGCCTGTTCACTCCAGTGGAATGGTTACTCCATCCTCTGAATTTCTGTAACACATTGTATTTTTCCCATGGTATTAATTCCATTAGAAATTTTATTATAGTTATCTGTATATGAACCATAGAATTATTCCTCAAATTGCTTTCACAGCCTCAAAAGAGGTTATATAAAAACACAGTATTGGAGAAATGTTTGTAAATAATTAAGTTAGTAGATGAATCCTAAATCAATGACATTCAAGTTCCATTTTTTAAGCAATTTAGTAAAGCATTTTTCTAAGCTTAACTTTCAAATTGCGGCCATGTTTTTCTTAAATAACTAAAGATATTCAAATGATTTTTGGCTTTCTAATTTTTTCCCTGATGTGTTGCAAATCTTGCTGAAACTTGCATGTTACTAATGCAGGCGGATGTATTAAATATAAAATTTTCCAGAAAACAACCAAATATTACTCTGACAAATATTCATTTGCCAATCTGCTGTGTCCTTCAAGGTCTCACTAGAAATATTACTTCCCCAATTTTTGCTAGTCACAAAATCATTTACTGATTGAGTTTCTAATAGGTCTAGCAACTGAAAAGAGAGAACAGGCACTTACTAACAAGTTTTACTTTTTAAAGGTTAGAGTTTAGAGTACATATTGTCCCTTTAAATTAGCCTATATAGATCCTTTGCTTTCTTAGAGGAAAGAAAAAAAAGTTCCATGACCTCTAAAGGCACTTTAAAAAGGAAACTAAAGAAAGTATAAAGAAAAGCTATTCACTTTGGCCTCATTAGGTACTAATCACATCTAGTGAGTATGAAAAATAGGAATTGATTTCCCAAAGGAGATACATTGGTTCTCACTTCCAAACCTATCCATCCAGTTTGAGAAAAAGCCATAATGGTTAATCCATACTTCTGCTTTTCCCGTTTCTCTAATCTCATTCACAGACATGAGTAAGGATCTGGGTAGAATAAGTATACAGTGATGAAGCTTAATCTGCTAACTTTTCACAGGGATAACAACAGCCAGAAAGCCAGCCCACTCTTCACAGGGCTACAGTGCTGGGTGTCCAAGCAGCACTCAACACTTCTGATAGAGGAGGATCATCCTTCCCCTTAGAGGGACATGGACTCAACAATGATGCATGGACTGATGCTCTTTGTGAGAAATCCAAAAGCCAGTTGAGAGGTTCCTGCACCCCAGGCCCTTGACACCAGCCTTATCAAAATCAGCAGGAAAATTCATGGCATTCATCCACATTAGTCTCCTCCCCCAGCTCAGGCCACACCACCAGGAGAAAACTTCCAGCTCCCAGCTTCTCCCTGAGGAGAGAGAGAGAGAAGACTTAACTATACAACCAATGCTCAGACTTTTCAGGGGGCACTCTAAGGGACTGGCTTCTTTCTCACTCAACTCAGACTACTGAAGGTACCCAGCATATTCTGGAAGCCTGGGGACACTGAAAATAAAAGAGAGGTAGATGGCTTGGTAGTTCCAGAGAACCTACAGTAATTCAGATAGATACCAGAGGGAACAAGGGTTAAAATCCTCTGAAAAGGGAAACCAGCAATCACCTCTAATTTTGAATTTGGATGTGAGTAGTAGAAATAATGGGCTTCCCTGGTTGCTCAGCGGTAAAGAAACCTCCTGCCAATGCAGGAGACAGAGGCATGGGTACAATCCCTGGGTCAGGAAAATCCCCTGGAGAAGAGAATGGTTACCCACTCCAGTATTCTTGCCTGGAAAATCCCATGGACAGAGAAACCTGATGGGCAATAGTCCATGTGCTCGCAAAGAGTTGGACACAACTTAGCAACTAAAACAAATGGCAACAACAGTGGAGATAATACATCCACATAAAAGGTTTGAGAAACTCCTGGAATCTCAGGGAATGAAAATTAAAACAGCAATGAGATATTACTACACACCTACTATAATGGCCAAAATTTAGAACTGAAACATCAATGCTGATGAGGATGTAATGCAGTAGAAACTCTCATTAATTGCTGCTGAGAACATAAAATGGTAATGTCACTTTGAAGAGAGTTTGGTGGTTTCTAATAAAACTAAACATGCTCTTACCATATGATCCAGAATTCATGCTCATTGGTATTTATCCAAAGGAACTGAAAATTGATGGCTACACAAAAACTTGGACAAGGAGGTTTATAGCAGCTTTTATCATAATTGACAAAACTTGGAAGCAACCAAGATGTCTGTCAGTAGGTGAATGGATAAATATATTACAGTACATTTAGAAAGTGGAATATTATTCACTACTAAAGAGAAATGAGCTATCAAGCCTTGCAAAGACATAGAAGAAGCTAAAAAATTTAATGCTAAGTGAAGGAATGCATGTATGTGTGTTCATGCTCAGTCATGTCCGACTCTGTTACCCTGTGGACTGTAGCCCACCGGGCTCCATTGTCCATGCAATCTTCCAGGCAAGAATACAGGAGTGGGTTGCCATTTCCTGTTCCAGGAGATCTTCCAGACATAGGGATCAAGCTCATGTCTCTTGTGTCTCTGTAATGGTTCCAATTCTATGACATTCTCTGAAAGGTAAAACTATAAAGACAGTGAAAAGAACAGTGCTTCCCAGGAATTGGGAGGTTGAAGGCATGAATAGGTGGAGCACAGAGAATGTTTAAGGCAGTGAAAATATCTATATGATACTATGATGATGGGTACATGGCATTACATATTTGTGCAAACTCACAGAATGCATAAAACCCGGAGTGAACCCTCATGGAAACCGTGGACTTTGGCGATCATGTTGTGTCAAGGCATGTTCATCAGTTGTATAACAAGTGCACCACTCTTGTGGGGTGTTGATAGTGAGGGAAGCAATGCATGTGTGGGAGACTGGAGTACCTGGGAACTCTCAGAGGCTCCTCGATTTTGCTGTGAACCTAAAACTGCTTTAGAAAAATTGAGTCTTCAAAAATTAGAGCAATAACAGTATGTTAATGGGGCCAGGAGAAATATCAATAACCTCAGATATGCAGATGACACCACCCTTAGGGCAGAAAGTGAAGAGGAACTAAAAAGCCTCTTGAGGAAAGTGAAAGAGGAGAGTGAAAAAATTGGCCTAAAGCTCAACATTCAGAAAACGAAGATCATGGCATCCGGTCCCATCACTTCATGGGAAATAGATGGGGAAACAGTGGAAACAGTGTCAGACTTTATTTTTGGGGGCTCCAAAATCACTGCAGATGGTGACTGCAGCCATGAAATTAAAAGACGCTTACTCCTTGGAAGAAAAGTTATGACCAACCTAGACAGCATATTCAAAAGCAGAGACATTACTTTGCCAACAAAGGTCTGTCTAGTCAAGGCTATGGTTTTTCCTGTGGTCATGTATGGATGTGAGAGTTGGACTGTGAAGAAGGCTGAGCACTGAAGAACTAATGCTTTTGAACTGTGGTGTTGGAGAAGACTCTTGAGAGTCCCTTGGACTGCAAGGAGATCCAACCAGTCCATTCTGAAGGAGATCAGCCCTGGGATTTCTTTGGAAGGAATGATGCTGAAGCTGAAACTACAATACTTTGGCCACCTCATGTGAAGAGTTGACTCATTGGAAAAGACTCTGATGCTGGGAGGGATTGGGGGCAGGAAGAGAAGGGGACGACAGAGGATGAGATGGCTGGATGGCATCACTGACTCAATGGACATGAGTCTGAGTGAACTCTGCGAGTTGGTGATGGACAGGGAGGCCTGGCGTGCTGTGATTCATGGGGTCACAAAGAGTTGGACACAGCTGTGCGACTGAACTGAACTGAATGGATACGCAAGACAAAAGATTATAACGTGTGACATCAATAAGTTCGTATGGGAAGAGTAAAAGTGTAGAGTTTTGTGCTCATTTAAGGTTGCTTTCAGTTTAAAATAGATTATTATACTATAAGATGTTTTATATAGCCCCATGGCTACCTGCCTACAATGCGGAAGACCTGGGTTCGATCCCTAGGTCAGGAAGGTCTCCTGGAGAAGAGAATGGCAACCCACTCCAGTGTTCTTGCCTGGAGAATCCCATGGACAGAGGAGCCTGGTGGGCTACAGTCGATGGGGTCCAAATGAGTTGGACATGACTGAGCAACTAACAGTATGGCTACATAGCCCCATGGCTATATATAGTTTTATATAGCCCCATAGTAAATGCAAATAAAATACCTATAGAAGATGCAGAAAAGAAAATGAGAATAGAATCAAAGCTTGTCAATACAAAAAAAAAAAAATTCAGTGAATCACAAAGGAAGAGAGGGACAAAAAAACCTACAAGACAAACAGAAAGCAATGATCAAAATGGCAATAGTAAGTCCTTCTCTAGCAGTAATTACATTAAATAACTGAAAACGCAAACCTACATCAATTCCTATATTATGAAGTTAATTTCTTTTAGAAGCTTTACTATTTTAGCTTTAAGTTTAGGTATATGACCATCACAAATTAATTTTTGTATATAATGTTGAGGTAGTGGTAAAGGTTTTTCTTTCTGTGTGGATATCCATTTGTTGAAAAAACTTTTATTCCTCATTAGTGCTTTGTTGAAAATAAATGGTCTATCTAAGTGTAAGTTGACATTTGAACTCTTTAATATTCCACTGATATTTGTCTACCCTTATGGATGAACTCTGGGAGTTGGTGATGGACAGGGAGGCCTAGCGTGCTGTGATTCATGGGGTCGCAAAGAGTCGGACATGACTCAGCAACTGATCTGATCTGATCTGATGGAGTATAATACTAACCATTGTATTATAGACTAAATTTATCCTTGTATCAATCTAGATACGGAAAATGGTGTTTGTGGGGCCAAAATTCTTTGGCCTCTCATGGAATTGCCTTCACTAAACCATGCTTTGGTATTGTGACCTGAACCATCATTGAGGACCAGTTATTTGAAATTCATCACTACATTTATTATGGAAATGTTAAATGCATTAACCTATCTCTTCTTTATAAGAAAATGTCTTAAAAGTTTCAGACCAGAAACAGTAATGTGTCTATTTCCTTGGTAATCCATAGGAAGCTCCATTTTATGAAGCTATACATCCTGACCATTGGGAAGACAAGAGACTAATTTACGGATCAATTCTAACAATTCGATAAAAAAAATCTTATCACGTGCTCTATCCTCTGCATGTAGACTATCCTTACTCCTACACCTTATTTTTCAAACTTTATTGCCAATTTTCTCTTAATGTACCACTCATTATGTATAACTGGTTGTATTATACTTATATATGCAATCCAAATCAAACCTCTTTTGGGAATAATTCAGAATCTAAATAGAGCACTACATTCAATCCATTAGAAATAGGTTTTGCGATTGAGAATAACAGCATTTGAATTAGTTTTAATTTATCAGATATATAGGTGGGAGCCCCTATCATTTTCCCGTGCTCTCCTGTGAATTAACAGGAAGAAGATCCAGAGCCTAGTAGTTCTATTACATGTGTGGACTCATATCCAATTACCCATTTTCTTTCTATCACCACAAGTGGACCATGGTATCTCCTTTCTTCCAGTTTATAGTGTATACAGATGAGCAGCATTTTAAAGGAAAAGTGGGGACTTCCCTGAGGGTCCAGCAGTTAAGAATCTGCCTGCCAATGCAGAGGACATGGGTTTGATCCCTGATCCAGGAAGATTCCACATGCTGCAAAGCTACTGGTTCTGTGTGCCACAACTGCTGAGCCCACACGCCACAACTACTGAAGCCCGCCCACCCTTAGAACCTATGTTCCGCAGCAAGAGAAGCCACCAAAATGAGAAGCCTGTGCACCACAACTAGAGAGTAATTCTCGCTCACTGCAACTAGAAAAGCCCCCACACAGCAACGAAGACCCAGCACAGCCAAAAATTAATGAATTAAAAATAAATAAATCTACTTTTTACTTATTAAAAAATAACGATAAAGGGAAAGTGGTTTGGACCTCTGTTCTTATACATAATTCTAAATCAAGTCTCTAAATAAATAAATCAAAACTCTAAATAAGTAAAGGAGGTTGATGGCAGTTAGGAGGGAATGTAGCTATGCTCTCTGTAAGGGGAGGAAGCAGAAGAGCAACAAGAGCTGTGGTACCATGCACACACATCATGAAGGACCAGAGAGTCTTCACAGTATCCTGATGTTTTCAACTTTTGCCTGGCAGGCAGGGTGATGCAGCATGTAGTAAGTGACATCCTGCTCTATCTCCTGTCTCCCAGCCCATATAAAATACCAACATTCAAGAATGAATATCAGACTGTCCATATTCCCAGAAATACCAGTAGTAAGCTTCTTTTCAATGTAATGCCTATTTTCCACCAGGCTCTATTGCCCTTTCTTTTGTTTGAAAAGTTATTGATTGTTTTCTATGCTCTATGTGTTGGGAATAAAAAAGAAATAAGATACGGATCTGGAGATGAAAGTGCTGGACTCTGAAGCAGCAATAATCATCAGCTGTCATGGCTCTTTTCTCCCTAGTCTTTTTATACACCATAAATCAGTCTCTAGCTTTTGAGAACCAAATGTCACTCTTCTGAGGTACCAGAGAGCAGAAAGGTGTTCCATACAATGAAATGAAGTGAATCCAAAGTGAAGTTATCCCTCAGAGCAAGTGAAACCACACAGGAAGAATGAAATTATTCTACTAAATTATAATCCTTCTTCTCCTAGAGGAAAAGCACTTCTAAATAAAATTAAGCATATCCTCTATTCCATCATCTTACACAAATGTGTTGGAGAATACATAAGTGACAAAGATAATATTCAAAGCTCTATAGTCCAAGATCAACCATCTCAGCAAATTCTCATATGTGACTTTTCACTTAATTTCAATCAGCAGAATAATACAGTATGTATGAGTACTGTATAGCAGAAACTCACACAACATTATAAATCAACTATACTCCAATAAAAATAAAAATCTCACTGTATTATTCAATAGTTGGGTAAGCTGAGTTGTTTATTCTAGTTTAATGGCCAACACATTCACTGGGAACTGTTCCTTAAGAAACAAAGATCCCAAATTTGAGGAAGAATGAGCTATGATGTTTCCAGGTGGGTACCTTCAGGCACACCTATACTTCCCACTGTCCCTCACCTTGGCACCATCAGGGTAGATCCATCTCCCAGCTGTGGCTCCAGGCAGCTGGTCTGACAGAGATAAGTGATCTTGGAATCTAACTGTCAGAGATGGAGAGCACAGTGAAGTTAAACTGCAGGAGCAAATCTAAAACAGAAGAGCACTTGGAATCACAGCTGTTTATCTTAAACCTTAGAGCCCACCAAATATAAAATTATCCAGTGAGAAAGGGAGGCAATTAATCATTTTATGTATTTGCTTTCAATTAAAGTATCAAAATTTTACCAGTGCTATTTGAGTATTCTACTTTACTTTGAGATTCACCTCTGTTTGCTTGTAATGAAAGAAGAGTTGTAATTAAAACCTAATCTACCTGCAAGGCAGGAGACCCTGGTTCGATTCATGGGTCGGGAAGATCCCCTGGAGAAGGGAAAGGCTACCCACTCCAGTATTCTGGCCTGGAGAATTACAGAGACTGTAAAGTCCATGGGGTCACAAAGAGTCGGGCACGACTGAGTGATTTTCACGTTTAGATAACATTTTTTAACTTTTCCAGCTTTATTGAGGTACACGACAAATAAATATTGTATTTATTTAAGGTATACAGAGCAATGTTTTGATATACGTATACATTGTCATAGCAAACACCCGCTTCCAACAACACAAGAGAAGACTCTACACATGGACATCACTAGATGGTCGACACCAAAATCAGATTGATTATATTCTTTGTAGCCAAAAATGGAGAAGCTCTATACAGTCAGCAAAAATAAGACCAGAAGCTGACTGTGGCTCAGATCATGAACTTCCTATTGCCAAATTCAGACTGAAACTGAAGAAAGTGGAGAAAACCACTAGACCATTCAGGTATGACCTAAATCAAATCCCTTATGACTATACAGTGGAAGTGAGAAATAGATTTAAGGGAGTAGATCTGATAGACAGAGTGCCTGATGAACTGTGGACAGAGGTTTGTGACATTGTACAGGAGACAGGAAGCAAGACCATCCCCAAGAAAAAGAAATGCAAAAAAGCAAAATGGCTGTCTGAGGAGGCCTTACAAATATCTTTGAAAAGAAGGGAAGCAAAAAGCAAAGTAGAAAAGGAAAGATATACCCATTTGAATGCAGAGGAAGAATCCAAAGAATAGCAAGGAGAGATAAGAAAGCCTTCCTCAGCGATCAATGCAAAGAAATAGAGGAAAACAACAGAATGGGAAAGACTAGAGATCTCTTCAAGAAAATTAGAGATACCAAGGGAACATTTCATGCAAAGATGGGCTCAACAAAGGACAGAAATGGTATAGACCTAAAAAAAGCAGAAGATATTAAGAAGAGGTGGCAGGAATACACAGAAAAAAATGTACAAAAAAGATCTTCACAACCCAGATGATCACAATGGTGTGAACACTCACCTAGGGCCAGACATCCTGGAATGTGAAGTCAATTGGGCCTTACGAAGCATCACTATGAATAAAACCTAGTGGAGGTGATAGAATTCCAGTTGAGCTATTTAAAATCCTGGAAGATGATGCTGTGAAAGTGCTACACTCAATATGCCAGCAAATTTGGAAAACTCAGCAGTGGCCACAGGACTGGAACCCCAAAGAAAGGCAATGCCAAAGAATGCTCAAACTACTGCACATTTGCACTCATCTCACACACTACTAAAGTGATGCTTAAAATTCTCCAAGCCAGGCTTCAGGAATACGTGAACTGTGAACTTCCAGATGTTCAAGCTGGTTTTAGAAAAGGCAGAGGAACCAGAGATCAAATTGCCAACATCCGCTGGATCATTGAAAAAGCAAGAGAGTTCCAGAAAAACATCTATTTCTGCTTTGTTGACTATGCCAAAGCCTTTGACTGTGTAGATCACAATAAACTGTGGAAAATTCTAAAAGAGATGGAAATACCAGACCACCTGAGAAATCTGTATGCAGGTCAGGAAGCAACAGTTAGAACTGAACATGGAACAACAGACTGGTTCCAAATAGGAAAAGGAGTATGTCAAGGCTGTATATTGTCACCCTGCTTATTTAACTTCTATGCAGAGTACCTCATGAGAAACACTGGGCTGGAGGAAGCACAAGCTGGAATCAAGATTGCCGGGAGAAATATCAATAACCTCAGATATGCAGATGACACCACCCTTATGGCAGAAAGTGAAGAAGAACCAAAGAGCCTCTTGATGAAAGTGAAAGAAGAGAGTGAAAAAGTTGGCTTAAAGCTCAAAGTTCAGAAAACTAAGATCATGGCATCCGGTCCCATCACTTCATGGCAAATAGATGGGGAAACAGTGGAAGCAGTATCAGACTTTATTTTTCCAGGCTCCAAAATCACTGCAGATGTTGATTGCAGCCAGGAAATTAAAAGACGCTTACTCCTTGGGAGGGAAGTTATGACCAACCTAGATAGCATATTCAAAAGCAGAGAGTGCCGGGGTCCAGCCCCAGCTGATCCAGGGTATTCGAAGGAGAGACGGCTAGGCGAGGGTCAGGGAACAACTGCTTAATTAAATGTTAATTAAGGATATAAAGAGTAATGGAATAAGGATAGCTCAGTAGGAAAATTCAGTGGAGAAAAGAGGCTGAGTAGCTTGGTTTACGCGGGGGACCAATAAAACTTCAAGACAAGAAGCTTGCACCACTTACGTAGGCCGCAGGCGTCCTTCCGTTCTCCCGAAGGAGAGGAGACACTGAGGCCTCCCCGGTCGGATCTTAGAAGCCCAGGCATAATTAGTAAGCATGGTGGGTTCCGCGCTCCAGATGGAGACTCAACCAGAGTGAGAGAGAGAGAGACATGGGGAGACCAGTCTTTCGAGGAACTGATCCCAATTCTTTATTTTCCATGGTCTACTTTTATACACTGAGGTGTTATGCAAAAGTCACGCGGGGTCAGCAGTCCTGACTTTTATCAAAGTCAGGTGCTTCATACAAATGTATACAGAGGTCTTAGGGGTGTTACATCATCTTCTGGCCAGGGGGCCTGCTGACAATTTACGACCCTCTCCTTGTGACAGCGGTCAGTCAACCAGGACACTTATTTCTCCAGGGGTGATTATTCTTAAAACAGACGCCACCCAAATAAAGTTACATTCCTATAGGGTGAGGGTGTAGTGGGTTTTAGTTAAGGAAAGAATTTACTTAGCCTAAGGTCTAACGTGATTAATATCAAAGGTTAATACTTATGTCTTCTATATATTCATTAATGTGTATAAGGGCAGGGGATGTGGAGACTTAGCAGTAAACATTGGCTCAACAAATGAAAAACCCTTCACCAATACGATTTCTAATCAGCCCATTACACTTATACTAATAATTTTCTAACTTTTCTAAAGAACCTGTTTTTAGAAGGTTTAAAGCATCTTGTGCCTCTCATGGTTGAGAGGCTGTGAGCAATCACATGTGGCCAGACAAACCTATTCAGGCAGGCTAGAGGATTTCCAAAGGAGTTTGTAGGTTAAACACTGTCACACCCAGGAATTATTAACTGGAGCTGTAAGCTAACTCTTTTTTCAGAGAGAGGTAGTGGGAGACAGCCCCCCGTAAAGTCAGAGGTGTAGGTGAAAGCACAAAGCAGAAAGTAGGCAGACTCTGGTTTTGGGGGTAGATGCTCGAGAATTTCCAGGGGGACTCCTGAGGCTCGATCCCGCCTTTGCGTATGCCGAGCCTCCTTCCTCATGACCTTTGTCATGGGCGGAGTGCCTCACGCTGGCTCCAGGCAGTGATAGAATTCCAGTTGAGCTATTACAGATCCTCACTCAATATGCAATATGCCGGCTCCCGGCATCTCCCCCTTTTTTATTTCTTAAAACAGCCAGATGCAGCTCAGTCGCGAGCTTCTGAATGTTCTGCCGAAGAATCCTGACAATACAAGGAAGAATGATTATGAGAAGATTAGACAGAATGTTTTTTCCAGAAATTAAGTTAGAGAAGGTGTGAAAAAAGTCATTAGCTGCTCCAGCGGCGGTAAAATCCAGTCGAGAGTGTTCCAAGGTCTGTATTTGACTATGAAGTTTCCCTAAGTCCAGGCCAATATCAGAACTATTCCAAACACCTGAGATATGATTTTTAATCTTTTCCCATTCATAATCTGTCTCGTTTACCTTCAAAGATGTCACGCATATCCACCTGTAATCAGTGTGGCATGTCAAAGCCATCTTCACCTTTAAAGCCTGTAACTCAGTGCCACTATGCATTATTGCCTCTTCTAAGGCATCTACTCTCATCTCTAATTTCCTATCTTTGGCTTCCTGAGTTCCTAGAGTTAAAGAAACATTTTTAGACATGGTATCAACATATTGGGCAGTATGCACTTGTTGAGTCAATGATATTGCTGCTGCAGTAACAGAACTAATTGCTGCTATTAAAGCTGATATTCCTAAAATAAGTAAGCCCACAAACCGTCGCGATCGCATTAAATCCTGTAGTTGTAACACAGCAAGACCATAGCTATCATATAGGCACCATAAGATAGGATGGGCATTGTAACACCACAAAGGAGCAAACATTACATGGAGGGTTTAAACAAGATGAAAGCATACATTGTTCACAAGTTACCACGTTAGGTCCACCTGAATAATTCATGAGTACATTAAGTTTGTTGGAGTCATTAGTAAAAAGGAAAACATAAGGCAAGGGTAGACAAGCTAAAACAGAATAAATAGAATTATTTTTTGGTTGGAGTTCACGCTGCAGCAGCCCTGTCAGTCTCGCCGGGATCTCGATGTTTATCTTGTCTCCCCTGCTGGCGGGCGCTGCGCTGGTCTGGATGGCACTTTGCGGGTGCGCTCTCCTCTCTGGCCCTCACTTGCTGCACAAACTTCTTTGCTCTAGGTCGTGGGGTGCAGCGAGGAGGGTGCAGGGCGAGGCTGGAAGCGCGGAGGCGAGAGCTGCCTGGTGGGCGGGGCGAGCAAGCGCGTGCCTCGAACCTGGCCTGTCTGGAACCCAAATTGGTGAATCTGCGTCCTCTGGAAAAATACAAGCACATCCTCGACCGCTAGTTAATAATGGGTCAGGACCCTCCCATTGTCCTGAGAAGAGGTCCTTCCATTTGACTAATGGTTTTGCATTTAATTGCTCTAGGCACCAATGACGAAGCATTGCAGTAGTTCCAGCCAGATCAGTATTTAGAATATTTATTACGAAAAGAGCATGTTTGATGGGGAGATTTGATGGGGAGAGCTATACTTAAACTCCCCTTCTTTTAGTTTTTGAATTTGGATTTTTAATGTTTGATGCGCTCTTTCAACAATGGCCTGTCCCTGGGGATTATAAGGGATGACAGTATTATGTTTAATTTGAAACTTTATACAAAATTCCTGAAAAGACTTAGAAGTGTAAGCAGGAGTGTTGTCAGTTTTCAGAGCTTTTGGCAGGCCCAAATATGAAAAACAAGTAAAGAGATGTTGTATCACATCTTTAACTACTTCCCCTGTACGAGCAGTTGCAATAATAACGTGAGAAAAGGTATCTACAGTTACATGAACAAAGGACAGTTTTCCAAATGAAGAGACATGAGTTAACATCCATTTGCCAGAGAACGTTAGGTTTGAGACCGCGAGGATTAACTCCCATAGGTAAACTATTATAAACAGTGGGGCAGTGTAAGCAAGAACGCACAATCTCTCGAGCAGTCTCTCTGGGAATTTGGAATTGATATCTTAAAGCAGTAGCGTATTGATGATGAAGTGAGTGAGAGGCTCTGGCCTCCTCAATCACAGTAGCCACTGTATTTCTGGTTAACAAGTCAGCCAAATCATTAAAGGCATTTAAAGGGCCGGGCAATCCAGAATGAGCCCAAATGTGTCCAATAAAAAATATTTTCTTTCTTTTCTAAATTTGTTGCTGTAAATTACTTAACAAATGAAATATGGTAGTTTTATTTTCAGGCAAAACCGCTGTTTCAATGTGTGGAAACAATCTGACAATATACTGAGAATCAGAGTAAAGATTAAATTCCTCATCTGCAAACATAGCAAAAGCCTCTACGACTGCTGTTATTTCAGCTCTTTGAGCTGAAGTTTCCCGTGTTTCTAAAACCTTTTGGTGATTTTTAGTGACTATGGAGGCTTTGCCGTTTGCTGACCCGTCAGTAAAAATTATCTGAGCATTTGGAATAGGAGATTGTTTACATCTGACAGGAAAAATAACTGGATGTCTGGATATAAAATTCAACAAAACATGTGAAGGTAAATGATGCAAAAATTTGACCAAAATAGTTTCCTATAGCAATCTGCCAATTTTCAAACATTAGAAGAGGATCAAGTTGTTTCTTATTATATGGAATTACAATTTCTGATGTCTCTTTACCAAACAATTCAATGCTCCGTTTTCTCCCTTTTAATATCAACATAGCTATCAGTCCTGGATAAGAAGCCACTACTTTTTTAGTTTGAGCGGGAAGATGGACCCACTCTAGGGGGCCGTTTTGCCATAAAACCAATTTTTTGTCTGGCTACCCCAATTACACCTATGGGGGTTTCATGGTAAAGGAATTGTCAAGCAGTTGTCAATTTAATTTTTAAAATTTTTAAAATTTACATTTTAACAACATAAATTTAGGGATATGTTAATTTAGGTCTAATGTTTAGTTTAGGTCTCTGTATAAATTTAAATAATAAATGTATAAACTCCTTATCTCATTTTGGTATATAGATATGCCTAAATGCAAAATGTATTTATATATGTATTTATATATGGCAACAAGTATAAACTTATTGACATCTAATATATATAAATCAATATACTTGAATTAATCTTTATAATTATTAATTAATATATATTAAAGCAATACAATACGTACACAGCTAATACCAACCAACACAAACCAATGTACTGCAATAATATATGTCACACATATATAATATAATTATACAGTATATAGAACATATATCATCACAGCATCAATCCATACCAATTAATATCAGCCACACACACATTATATTACTGCAATATACATTTAATTATACAGTATATATATAATATGCATATATAGTATACATATTAATTATATACAAATTAATTAAGTATAGATCTATAAATAGAATTATGTATACCTTTATTATATTTTATTTGTACCCATATCTAATTAGGCAAACTGCAATTAGGCAAATATATTTATATTATGTATTTATAATAATAATATATATAGTATTGTTAATTGTACCGCCTGTTGATAACTAAGAAATTGAAAAAACCCTTCTCTGAGTATCTCCTATTTGAGACAGCACGTCCCTCCCCCATAGGGTAAAGGGGAGCGTAGGAACTACATAGGGTTGGAAAGTTCCACAGGTATCCTCAAACTGCCAATCTAACATTTTTGAACTTTTAACTACTGTGGGGGCTTGAGGGCAAATGAAACAAAATTTGACCCCTGAAATCTATCAGGGCAACTTGCCAATCATCACTATCTTGTAAAAGACTTGCAGTTGATCCTTATTGAATGGAATTACTATATTTGCTACTTCTTTTCTAAAAAGTTCCACACTTCTTTTTTCCTCCTTTTATAATTAATTGTGCAACCAAGCTGGGATAAGATAAAACTATTTTTCTTGGGGTCACTGGTAGATGGAACCAACGGGCCTTTTTGTCACAAGCACCCTGTAGGTGTATGTTTTGTGGCAAGAATAATTTAATCTCATCTTTTGGTATTATTAATCCTAATTAACTGATCATTTAAAGTCTCATCTACTTTAACAAGAGCTGTCTCTGTCTCGTTAGTCAACTTTTTCTTAGAACTGGAATTAGGATCGCTTTTTAAGTAATCAAACAAAGGCTTTAAATCTGCAGTAGTCAGTTTTAAATGTGGGCGTATCCAATTAATGTCTCCTAATAATTTTTGGAAATCATTTAAAGTTAGTAAACAATCTCTCCGCTTCAAAGGGGCAGTTTTTAAAACTTTTGGCAGACTTAAATATGAGAAGCAAGTAAAGAGGTGTTGTACAACATCTTTATAAGCTTCTCCAATTATCGTTTTGTAAACTAAATCTGGTCAATAGCTTTTTATATGACAAGCAACCATCTAATCTTTGCTTGAATACTTCCAGCAATGGGGAACTCACTACTCCTCAAGGTTTTAAACTCTCCCTCACCCTTTTTTCTACAGCATTCCCACCCTGCATACCACTTTCTCTAATCCCACCAACTCATTTTCAGTAGTATGCGTGGGCCAGGAACTGGGCCAGTTTTTTCCAGCAATGTTAAGAGATGTCTGTTCTTGTGTCTAATAGCCCTGACATTTTATTTTCTTGAATTAAAAGATCTTTTAAAGGCCTTGGAGCTGTAATTTCCTGCACCCAAAAGGCTAGATCACTAAATCCAAATACTCTGTGGCTCCTAGCCTGAGAAGTCAAGTTTTTTCCTGTCTGATACTAAGGTAAAAGCAAAAGCTGTGTTACTCTTTGACCTTTATTAATTTGCACAGTTTTAGTAGGCGGTGAGGTCAAAATTTTAATTTCTCAATATAATCAGAATCTACTACACCGTGCACCACCGAAATTTTTTGAAAAGAAAGCAAGCTACGCCCTAGCACAAGTCCTACAATGCCCTCAGGTAGGGGGCCAGCCACTCCCATTGGAATTGGAGTAACCGGCTTGTCAAGGGTTAATATTGTTGCTAAATCCCCTTACCTTTCTGCTTTTCTCTTAGCCTGGGTGAGACCCCCCTGAGGGGGTTTTCTCCAAGGAGCACCTTTGCATATTGTGCATGCAGTCTGTTTTAAAAGCTCCACTGTTTAAAAAACTTTTTATCTTTTTCAGGCTTAGGCAACACTTTGAGAGGCTTTGGGGGCAAAGTGGGGAACTCTTGGGCCCTGGAAGGCGCAAATGGAGGCGGCAGCTATCGCCCCAAATCAGAAAGTGGTGGATAAGTTTTTTTAAAGTTTGCGCAGAGGGGGAGGTAGCTCGCCAGGGCGTCAGGCCACAGTGTCCTCTAAGTCCTCTCCTCTCTCCTCTGCTGATTTTTTTTTTTTTCTTTCTTCTCTAAATCTTTCTCAAGTTTTCTTTCCCTCACTCTATCTTTTTTCCTTCCTCTTCTCTTCTCTTTTACTTTTTATCATTTCCTTCCTGTTTCCCTCTTTCATTCCCCCTTTTTCCTTCTTACTTTATTTCTCTCTCTCCCCCTCTCTTTCTCTCTGTATCTCTTTTTCTAACTTCCTTTTTTCCTTTTTCTATCTTGCTGCATTCCCTGATTCCTTATTTCTCCGTTCCTCTCTCCTTTTCACTCTTTAGTTCTTTTTTTTATCTTTAGATCTTTCTCTGTTTTCTTTCCTTTTTTCTTTTTCACTTTTTTCTTTTTCACTTTTTTCTTTTTCTCTTTTTTTTTTTTGCTTGGGTGAGGCCCCCCTGAGGGGGTTTTTTGCAAGGAGCAGGCTCTGTATATTGTGTATTCTTTAAAAGCTACTTTGTTTAAAAGAAAACTTTTAATCTTTTTCAACCTTAGGCAATGTTCTGGGAGGCTTTGGATGTAAACTGGGGAATTCTTAGGCCCTGGGAGGTGCAAGCGGAGGTGGAGTAGTCGCCTTAAATCAGAAATTGTTGGATAAATTTTTAAAGGTTTGTGTAGAGGGAGAGGGGGCTCACCAGGGCGCCCGGCCGCAGCGTCCTGTAAGCCCTCTCACTCCTCGGGAGGTAGAGCACAGTCTCCCTCCTTTTCCTCATCAATGGCAGAAAATATGATCTGCGCAGAAGGTGGAGACCCACTATCATCCACCGCTATAGCCTCTCCCATAGGTTATCCCACAGCCTCATGACGAGGGTTCAGAACATTTTGAATCATATTTATAGGATAAGTTTTTAGTTGGTTTTTTACCTTCACCCAAGTATCTAAATTAACAGTACCCTCTTTAAGTTTCAAGATTACTTGTATAAAGACTTGGCGTTCTTAGTTTCAGTGTTAACCATGTCAGAAAGTTAAGTATAATAGACGATTTTGCTTTTAGCTATTAAAAGATCAGGCCTTTCTTGTCAGCCTTTTTAGAAACCGTTTTTTCTCTCTAACTCTTCAACACTTTCAACACTTCCCACTCCTCTCGCCCTGTCTATCCTACAGGGGGGTCCGCGGCACCCTTGAGTGGGGTCCTAGCCGTCCCGAACACTGGAAGAACAATTGGGCTGATGACCCAGATTGTCCCGGGGGGGGAACAGCGGGCTGATGACCCAAAACTGTTCCGAGGGAGAAGCAGTAGAGCTGATGACCCAAACTGCTCCGTGGGGGAACAAGAGGGCTGATGACCCAGTTGTTCCGAGAACGGGGGAGCAATAGAGCTGATGACCCTAATTGCAGGGAGCTTACCTTGGAATATCCTGTCTCGGGCGCCACCTGCCGGGGTCCAGCCCCAGCTGATCCAGGGTATTCGAAGGAGAGACGGCTAGGCGAGGGTCAGGGAACAACTGCTTAATTAAATGTTAATTAAGGATATAAAGAGTAATGGAATAAGGATAGCTCAGTAGGAAAATTCAGTGGAGAAAAGAGGCTGAGTAGCTTGGTTTACGCGGGGGACCAATAAAACTTCAAGACAAGAAGCTTGCACCACTTACGTAGGCCGCAGGCGTCCTTCCGTTCTCCCGAAGGAGAGGAGACACTGAGGCCTCCCCGGTCGGATCTTAGAAGCCCAGGCATAATTAGTAAGCATGGTGGGTTCCGCGCTCCAGATGGAGACTCAACCAGAGTGAGAGAGAGAGAGACATGGGGAGACCAGTCTTTCGAGGAACTGATCCCAATTCTTTATTTTCCATGGTCTACTTTTATACACTGAGGTGTTATGCAAAAGTCACGCGGGGTCAGCAGTCCTGACTTTTATCAAAGTCAGGTGCTTCATACAAATGTATACAGAGGTCTTAGGGGTGTTACATCATCTTCTGGCCAGGGGGCCTGCTGACAATTTACGACCCTCTCCTTGTGACAGCGGTCAGTCAACCAGGACACTTATTTCTCCAGGGGTGATTATTCTTAAAACAGACGCCACCCAAATAAAGTTACATTCCTATAGGGTGAGGGTGTAGTGGGTTTTAGTTAAGGAAAGAATTTACTTAGCCTAAGGTCTAACGTGATTAATATCAAAGGTTAATACTTATGTCTTCTATATATTCATTAATGTGTATAAGGGCAGGGGATGTGGAGACTTAGCAGTAAACATTGGCTCAACAAATGAAAAACCCTTCACCAATACGATTTCTAATCAGCCCATTACACTTATACTAATAATTTTCTAACTTTTCTAAAGAACCTGTTTTTAGAAGGTTTAAAGCATCTTGTGCCTCTCATGGTTGAGAGGCTGTGAGCAATCACATGTGGCCAGACAAACCTATTCAGGCAGGCTAGAGGATTTCCAAAGGAGTTTGTAGGTTAAACACTGTCACACCCAGGAATTATTAACTGGAGCTGTAAGCTAACTCTTTTTTCAGAGAGAGGTAGTGGGAGACAGCCCCCTGTAAAGTCAGAGGTGTAGGTGAAAGCACAAAGCAGAAAGTAGGCAGACTCTGGTTTTGGGGGTAGATGCTCGAGAATTTCCAGGGGGACTCCTGAGGCTCGATCCCGCCTTTGCGTATGCCGAGCCTCCTTCCTCATGACCTTTGTCATGGGCGGAGTGCCTCACGCTGGCTCCAGGCAGTGATAGAATTCCAGTTGAGCTATTACAGATCCTCACTCAATATGCAATATGCCGGCTCCCGGCAAGAGAGACTACTTTGTCAACAAAGGTCCATCTAGTCAAGGCTATGGTTTTTCCAGTGGTCATATTTGGATGTGAGATTTGGGCTATAAAGAAAGCTGAGTGCCAAAGAATTGATGCTTTTGAACTGTGGTGTTCGAGAACTCTTGGGAGTCCCTTGGACTGCAAGGAGAGCCAACCAGTCCATTCTAAAGGAGATCAGTCCTGGGTATTCATTGGAAGGACTGATGTTGAAGCTGAAACTCCAATACTTTGGCCACCTGATGTGAAGAGCTGACTTGTCTGAAAAGACCCTGATGCTGGGAAAGATTGAGGGCAGGAGGAGAAGGGGACAACAGAGGATAAGTGGTTGGATGGCATCACCAATTCAATGGACATGGGTTTGGGTGGACTCCAGGAGTTAGTGATGGACAGGGAGGCCTGGCGTGCTGTGGTTCATTGGGTCACAAAGAGTCGGACACGACTGAGCAACTGCACTGAACTAAATACATTGTGAAATGATTACCACAATCAGTCTAATTACCACGTCCATTATCTCACAGTGTTATGATTGTATGTGTGTGCATGTGTCATTGAGAACACTTAAGATCAACTCTCAGCAAATTCCAAGTATATAGTGCTATTCCAACAGTGCTATTAATGGATTTATTTATTCAGTTTCTTTGGCTTTCAGTTGTGGCTCCTGAGATCTTTGTTCCTTCATGTGGGATCTTTCTTTGTGGTGCACGGACTCTTTAGTTGCATATGCTCTGGAGCTCCTGGACTTAGCTTAGTTGCTCTGCAGCATGTGGGATCTTAGTTCCCAGACCAAGGATTGAACCCATATCCCCTGCATTGCAAGGCAGATTCTTAACCACTGAACCACCAGGGAAGTCCCTACAATAGAGTATTATTGACTACAGCTGCCATGCCTTACATTTAGATCTTTAGTAATCCCACTTCTAGTAATTCCCACTAAAGGAATAGAATATCTCATTTCAAAGAGATATAGGCACTTGGCATGCTCATTCCAGTTTAGCCATGTCAGTCCCAGCCCATTCTCACAGCTTACTGTGCTCCTCTACTTCATGGCTATCCTTCCTTCTAGGTTGCTTGCCCAACTGTCTTCAAGTTCTTGCACCAGACAATGAATAACTTCACCTAGGATGTTTAATTTTTCTCAGTTGCATAAGATCATATCCTGATAATAAATGCCTTCCTATTCTATCCTCTGATGAAGCCCTGACTGCTACAATGATGTTTTAACAGCCTGTATGATAACGCTGGAAAAAAGGACTTGGGCATAATATTAAGTTAAAACCGTCAGTATGCAAATATTATGCAAATTTAAATTTCAGTCGTTTCAATGTAAATGGATCCAAAATTCACCAAAATAGTAACTGTGATTTTATTTGGATGAGTGGGATAATGTGTAAATTTTTGTTTTCTTTTTATCTTTCATTGTTACCATTTTTTAAAAAGTGAACATGGATTAATGTTTAATTTAATCAGCAACAAAACATAAACTTGTTTTTGTAACAATAAATCTTCAGAGCAAAAAGGCAGTCACCTAACCATGTGATTTTAGGTCCTTTTAATTCAGAGAAATACATCCTTAGGGGTTTTCTAAATGCTGATATTACAAAATATAGGAGTAGAAAGGGTTGTAAACAATTAGAGCTACATTTTCAATATGTTCTGCTAAGACTCAGCCACCACTTTCATGAATGCTAATTTGAAAAACTGGGTCATATTTCCCAGCACAAGCATACATATATTTTCTTATGAAAAGACTTAGGTTTAAAAGTATGCTTAGTCATTCAATTGTGTCCGACTGTTTGTGACCCCATGGACTGTAGCCTACTAGGCACCTCTGTCCATGGAGATTCTCCAGGCAAGAATACTGGAGTGGGTTGTCATGCCCTCCTCCAGGGGATCTTCCTTACCCAGTGATCAAACCCAGGCCTCCCACGCTGCAGGCAAATTCTTTACCATCTGAGTCACTAGGGAAGCCCTAGTTTAAAAGATTTTTACGCAAATTCATTGTAATTATATATTCAAAGTATAAATTTAAACTTTTAGCAAATATACACGTCTATCCAATGTCATATACTCAAACACACACACAATCAAAGAAATCCCTATTTCCAATACATAATTTCCAATTTTTAATAAATTTGATAACTTCTTATTATGCTTCACTTAAATGTATACATATATAAACATATATGCTTGAACTCACAATTTTTGAATTTTGAAATAGTTACCTTATATAAGTAATAATCCTTTATGTTTCTTGCCAGTCACCTTTTACAAAGAACTTGCATAAAACCATGAAAAGGCATTTTTGTTTAAAGAATGCTCAAACTACCGCACAATTGCACTCATCTCACACACTAGTAAAGTGATGCTCAAAATTCTCCAAGCCAGGCTTCAGCAATACGTCAACTGTGAACTTCCAGATGTTCAAGCTGGTTTTAGAAGAGGCAGAGGAACCAGAGATCAAATTGCCAACATCCGCTGGATCATTAAAAAAGCAAGAGAGTTCCAGAAAAACATCAATTTCTGCTTTATTGTTTACATCAAAGCCTTTGACTGTGTGGATCACAATAAACTTTGGAAAATTCTGAAAGAGATGGGAATACCAGACCACTTGATCTGCCTCTTGAGAAACCTATATGCAGGTCAGGAAGCAACAGTTAGAATTGGACATGGAACAACAGACTGGTTCCAAATAGGAAAAGGAGTACATAAAGGCTGTATATTGTCACCCTGCTTATTTAACTTATATGCAGAGTACATCATGAGAAACGCTGGGCTGGAAGAAGCACAAGCTGGAATCAAGATTGCTGGGAGAAATATCAATAACCTCAGATATGCAGATGACACCACCCTTATGGCAGAAAGTGAAGAGGAACTCAAAAGCCTCTTGATGAAAGTGAAAGAGGAGAGTGAAAAAGTTGGCTTAAAACTCAACATTCAGAAAACGAAGATCATAGCATCTGGTCCCATCACTTCATGGGAAATAGATGGGGAAACAGTGGAAACAGTGTCAGACTTTATTTTTCCAGGCTCCAAAATCACTGCAGATGGTGACTGCAGCCATGAAATTAAAAGATACTTACTCCTTGGGAAGAAAGTTGTGACCAACATAGATAGCATATTCAAAAGCAGAAACATTACTTTGCCAACAAAGGTCCATCTAGTTAAGGCTATGGTTTTTCCTGTGGTCATGTATGGATGTGAGAGTTGGACTGTGAAGAAGGCTGAGCACCAAAGAATTGATGCTTTTGAACTATGGTGTTGGAGAAGACTCTTGAGAGTCCCTTGGACTGCAAGGAGATCCAACCAGTCCACCAGGAGATCAGCCCTGGGATTTCTTTGGAAGGAATGATGCTAAAACTGAAACTCCAGTACTTTGGCCACCTCATGCGAAGAGTTGACTCATCGGAAAAGACTCTGATGCTGGGAGGGATTGCGGGCAGGAGGAGAAGGGGACGACAGAGGATGAGATGGCTGGATGGCAACACTGACTCGATGGACGTCTGAGTGAACTCCGGAAATTGCTGATGGACAGGGAGGCCTGGCATGCTGCGATTCATGGGGTCGCAAAGAGTCGGACACCACTGAGCGACTGAACTGAACTGAACTGAGGCTCAAAAAGATGAAGAAATGAAGTTATGATTCTCATCATACATCATTGCCACTATTATTGACTTTATAAAACATTGTCACCAGATTATTTTCAAAAGTATGTTTCTTTTTCATCTCAAAGTAGGTATTCACTTCCTTTAATGAACGCACTAAAATCCTGCAACATATTAATTTTGTTGTTATGCAAATCTGCTATTATAGTTATTTGATACATGGGCATAATAGGATGATTTGGACTAATAATTAAATTATTCAATATTGTTAATGGCAATATGAATAAGTCCTTATAAATCAAAATAAATTATGCATTGGTAATTTGAGAGTATATAGACCACAATTATAGACATCTTATCAGATTACATGTATGTAACTTAAAATGATTTAACTGTATTTTGTCAAGGAATTATTTTTTCAAGCACGTGTTAGCATACTGCAGTTAGTTTTAGTGAACAAGTTTGGGAATGCTTTTTCTAAAGGAATGACTAGGATTTTGTTGTTCAGTCACTAAGTCATGTCTGACTCTTTGTGACCCCATGGACTGCAGCACATTAGTTTCCTCTGTCCTTCATTATCTCCTGAAGCCAGCTCAAACTTATATCCATTGAGTCAGTGATGCCATCCAACCATCTCATCCTCTGTCGTCCCCTTCTCCTCCTGCCTTCAGTCTTTCCCAGTGTCAGAGTCTTTTCTAATCAGCTCTTCCCATCAGGTGGCCAAAGTATTGGAACTTCAGCATCAGTCCTTCCAATGAATATTCAGGATTGATTTCCTTTAGGATTGACTGGTTTGATCTCCTTTGAGTCCAGGGGACTCTCAAAAGTCTTCTCCAACCAATAAGTAAATGCAACTAAACTTGTACTGACACTTCTATTCCCAAAATAAAGATTATTTATTTTTTAAGTGGTGATAAATGCCTTTTTTAGTGATTGTCAACACATCAGTTATTCTGTTTAGATCCAGCACAGTAGTGAATCATGACTTACTTTCTCCCCCTACTAAGAGGCAGGCTGTTTTAAGCTGTTTTTAAATGTGTTCAAAGTTCACAATATATACTAATAATTACAGCTAATTTTTTTGCCTTCTTACTATAAGCTATGTCACACACTTCATTTTCACTATCTCATTTACAACTTAAGCAACCTTACAGTGGAGGTGTTGCTATTATTCCCATTTTATGAATGAGAAAACAGAGCCTCACAGAGTCTGGTTTAGCTTAATTAACTCTTTAACAGGTATGTGTGTGCTTAGTCATGTCCAGCTCTTTGCAACCCCATAAACTGTAGCCTGCCAGGCTCCTCTGTCCATGGAATTTTCCAGGAAAGAATACTGGAGTGGGTTGCCATTTGGGTAAAGTAATTATTAGGTATTAGAGTCAACATTGAGCTCCCTTGATGATTCAGCGGTGAATCCTCCTGCAATGCATACGATACGGGTTCAATCCCTAGATCGGGAAGATACCCTGGGGAAGGAAATGGCAACTTACTGTAGTATTCTTGCCTGGGAAATCCCATGGACAGAGGAGCCTTGGGGGCTACAGCCCATGAAGTCACAAAGAGGCAGACACAACTGAATGACTAAATCACCACCACCAGAGTCAAGATTAGAATCTATGCTCGCTTAATAACAAAAATTGTGCTCTTATCCACCATTGAACCATCATGTTTTCTGTGCATGGAAACAAACAGATAAGAAAAAAATGCTTGCATAGATTTATTCTAATTTTGTCTGTATATTAATAGACATCAACATTAGTTACAAGTCTGGGAAGGTGACTGTTTTGTGAAGAAGGCAGGGACTTTAGAAGCAAGCTCCTCTGAATCCTCAACTCTAGCCATTTGCTATAAAACATGATACTTGCTTTCTTTTATACCTACTTACTGGTCCGTAAAACAGAGGTGATGGTAACTACTCTGAAGTTTTTGTAAGTGTTATGTAAGGTAAAGTATGTATGTATAGTAGCAACCATGAAATAGGCAAAAATTAATTATTTTTCCTTGTCTATGTTTTCAACTGTACATAACTTCCTTTCTATGGGAAAGGTGAATTAATATCTTAGTCACCCTTAATGTGATAGTCCAGGTTCTATCTTAAGTTCAGACATAGAATTTTAAAAATATTTATCACATGTTCACTAAACACCAGAGTAAAATTAAAATTGCATTTTTAAAAATCACAGGAAAAGCATTGACCTGAAAATCCTTTAAAGTGGCGAAGCACAGCTCAACTGTTCTGGATGTTTGTTGCAAACAATAGTAATGGTTCTGGCAAAGGGAACCTGAGGAAAAGAACCTGAGCACAGGAATTTGAGAGCAAGGTGATGTGCCAGGTGGAGCACAGGGAAGGAGGAAGGAGAGAAAAGAAGCCTCTCAGTGTAGCCCTCCAAGAATTCTGGCTCTGAACCAGACCAGCAAGAACACACTCTACTCCGAGAATTTCTTTTATTTTTTTAACTTATTTTTTTTAATGTTTCCCATAGAGTCTCAAGACTAGCTTATTATTTTGCCCATGTGGCTTGTGGGATCTTAGTTCCCCAACCAGGGATGGAACTTGCGCGCCTTGCATTGGCAGCCTGGAGTCTTAACCACTGGACCACCAGGGAAGTCCCTCTCTGTTCTATTCTGATATTGATGTTGATGCATCTCTTTGTCCTATATTTACCTTCCTGGACCTCAAACAGATATCATCCTCTTAGAATATCCTGCTTGACTTTCACATCAAGTTCATAGTCATAGTCAACTATTTCATCATCAACTGTAATATTAAATTTGTGCAATACTAAGGTTTCCAATGTAGGAAACAAATAGTAGAATTAGAATTGATTGTTTCTACTATGATTTTTAATGATAAGAAAATGTGTAAAAGTATAATAGTAACATTCAAAATGTAAATAACACTATTAACTGGCTATTTGCTATTTTGAAGTTGAAAATGACTTTAGATTACTTTGGCTAATGTTAACAATTTTCAGGTATTGGATTTTTAGCAACATCATATATTCTAAGTCACTTAAATTATTTAATTCTGGTTAACATCTTCCATGGTAAAAGAAACATATTTTAAGAAATAAAGCCAATATTACTGTTGAAAATATTTTGGATTTTCTGAAATCATCTTAATTTTATATTAAAAATCCTTGGGTCTTATAGAAATCTTTTATCTAAGAAAAAATTTAAAACATATTTATGACTAGTTGACTTTGATTATAATCTTTTTAAAAAGACAGGAAGGAGAAGAAAATACATTCTAAATGCTATATGTATATTATGTATATATATAATGAAAGGGGAAAGAATACACTCCAAATTATATGTATATATATATATATATGTACTGTAGGTATATCCACATATGTGTGTGTTTAATGTACAAACACACAGATTTCCTGATTGAAAGAATTTGAAAATCATAGTTAAAACTCTTAGAGAAAGAAATAACCATTTGTTATGGAGAATTATAAAATCTATTAGCTTTATGATTACTTTTTATATTTAACAGGTGAATGTGAGCAGTCTGCTGCCAAAGACATTTGTGATGCTCTGAAAATAGTAGACTTTGGGATTAAACAATGGCGAACCTAAGCTCTCTCCAGCCCTTAAATCTATGGGTCAGACCTTGGCTACAACACTTAACCTTTTTATCGTCCCCTCAACCCCAATTCTCTCCTGTCCTCTATCCCCTTTCTCTCTCTCTCTCATATAAATTTTTATATGAGAAAAAGAAGAGAGAATAAGATAAGGTATATAAAATGCCTAACACATAAAAGGCACTAAATATATAAATATGCATAGTCAAGTACTTATAAAAATTATCATTGGGACTTCATTTGTTCCCCAGTGACCCTGATTAAACTAGAAGAGGAAACTGAAAAGTGAAGAGGCAGAGCTCAGCATCTGATGGACATAAACTAGAGAAGGGCTGCACCTCCATCTTTCTTATTATAATTAAGCAAATTATAGATTATAGATTTATATAACAAAAGACCAGTGACTATATTAAGTGTAAATGTATGAGATACTCCAATGAGAAGAAAATGTCTGGCAGACTCATACAACAATAAAACTCAGCTCCGTGTAGCTTATAAGAAGGTTGATTAGGGACGTAGGCAATGGGAACTCTCATATACTGTTAGTAGGAGTGTAAAAGAGAACAAGGGCTTCACTGGTGGCGCAGAAGGTTTTTTTTGTTTTGTTTTGTTTTTTTGCCTTCAGCACAGGAGATCGTTCCCCTGGAGAAGGGAATGGCAACCCACTCCAGTTTTCTTGGCTGGGAAATCCCACGGACAGAGGAGCCTGGTGGGCTATAGTCCATTGAGTTGCCAAAGAGTCGGACATGGCTTAGTGACTAAACAATAAAAGAAAACAATGAACTTTGAAAAATGATTTAGTGTTTTGTTTTAAAACTAAGCATAAGCCTACGCTTTGATGTAGCAATTTCCATCCCTTCATTTATACCAACAAAAGTGTAAGTATACATTTATTCATAACAGCCAAGCACAGGGCGGGGGGTGGGTGGGGGAACAGACCACAGACTTAGAAATCAAGATCATGCTTACCTGGGGAGTGATTAAATGGAAATGATCCTTTCAAAATAAGTTATTGAGATATACAGTCAGTGATTCTTTTTCTGCATATCTGTTATTCTTCATTAAAACAACTTTAAAATTAGAATACAATGATTAAATTGATAGTCATATCCAAAAATGCAGAAATAAAGTAAAAATATTAAAAATCAGCACCTGTATTTTGAGTTGCCTAGTGAGAATGGAATGGCGGTCCTTTCTATTCTATATAGTTTTGTTTCCATGATATAAACTCTCTTGCCCAATATAATGTGACACTTTTGGACAAGAGTAAGATAAGGTTAAAGGTGCAGATAATGGCTCTATGCAACTATATATCCTTTGTGTAGAACTAAGTGGCCTTTGAAGAAATGAAGCTTTAGGCTTGGTCTTAATGGTACTATTTGTGCTAAGTCATGTCCAACTTCTTGCAACCCCATGAACTGTAGCCTGCCAGGCTCCTCTGTCCATGGAATTCTCCAGACAAGAATACTGGAGTGGATTGCCATGCTCTCCTGCAGGACATCTTCCCAACCTGGAACTGAACCCACGTCTCTTAGGTCTCCTTCATAGACAGGTGTGTTCTTTACCACTAGCGCCACCTGGGAAGCCCTAATGGTACTATTAAACCAAAGAATAAAATATACAGAGTGAAGTAAGCCAGAAAGAAAAACACCAATACAGTATACTAATGCATATATATGGAATTTAGAAAGATGGTAACAATAACCCTGTGTACGAGACAGCAAAAGAGACACTGATGTATAGAACAGTCTTATGGTCTCTGTGGGAGAGGGAGAGGGTGGGAAGATTTGGGAGAATGGCATTGAAACATGTAAAATATCATGTATGAAACGAGTTGCCAGTCCAGGTTCGATGCACGATACTGGATGCTTGGGGCTGGTGCACTGGGACGACCCAGAGGGATGGTATGGGGAGGGAGGAGGGTTCAGGATGGGGAACACATGTATATACCTGTGGCGGATTCATTTTGATATTTGGCAAAACTAATAAAATTTTGTAAAGTTTAAAAATAAAATAAAATTTAAAAAATAGGCTGTCTAATAATTAACATTCAGTGTACATCCAATCAGCAGTATTATACACATCTTGTATGTATGTCTGATACACTAAAAATCCACATATAAAGCTGGACTTAGATCACAAAAACACACCATAGAGCCATGCTTTATAAGAAGAGATATTTTTGAACAACCAAACTGGGAACTCAGGCATACTTCATTCTTTGGCATTAATAACTAAAATGATACATTTTAAATGGTTAAACCAATTTTGTTTTATTAGAAGAGAGATACTCTTAAGTATCTCTTTAAACCTTATCTTTCCCTTAAAACCTATTTTAGCTGCTCTTTTACTGGAATAGGTCTGTCGTTTTTAATTTTAAAAGATATCTATTCACATCACACTCCATAAAAAGCCTCAGGCTTGCAGATGCTCCTGACAGTGCTTAGATTATTTCACTACCGAAAACAACTAAAAAGTTCATTCCTTCAAAAAAAAAAGCTCTGTGATCATCTGTGATGACTAATAAGGATCTCAGGATCTCACCAATACACTGTGTGAAAGTCAAAGTCACTCAGTCATGTCCAACTCTTTGCAGCCCCATGGACTATACAGTCCATGGAATTCTCCATCAGAATACTGGCGTGGGTAGCCGTTCCCTTCTCCGAGGGATCTTCCCAACCCAGGGATCTAACCCAGGTCTCCCACATGGTAGGCAGATTCTTTACCAGCTGAGCCACCAGGGAAGCCCATTGTATAACTGGCACAAAGCACTGGTTTAGGAAGCTGTGTGTCCTGGGTGGCCTGATTGTGCGTCAAGTGCCTCTGGTCTGCTGTTCATTACGTCACCAGGCAGGAAACACTGTTGTCTTAAAACCTTGTGGAATTTACATTCATTTCTCTGGGTTTAAAATTAATCGGATGCTTGTGTGTGTGTGTATGCACACACGCATGTGTGTGTGGCCTTGGTAAAATTATTTAAACTTATATCTTTGGACTATTCTATCTGTAAAATAAAAATAAATACCTTCAAATTCATTATGAAGATTATACAAGAGAGTTCATAAGAACTGTTTAATATGGTTTCAATTCAGTTCAGTTGCTCAGTCATGTCCCACTCTTTGTGACCCCGTGGACTGCAGCACACCAGGCCTCCCTGTCCCTCACCAACTCCTGGAGCTTACTCAAACTCATGTCCATTGAGTCAGTGATGCCATCCAACCATCTCATCTTCTGTTGTCCCCTTCTCCTCCTGCCTTCAATCATTCCCAGCATCAAGATCTTTTCCAATGAGTCAGTTCTTCCCATCAGGTGGCCAAAGTATTGGAGTTTCAGCTTCAGCATCAGTCCTTCCAATGAACATTCAGGACTGATTTCCTTTAGGATGGACTGGTTGGGCCTCCTTGCTAACCAAGGGACTCTCAAGAGTCTTCTCCAACACCACAGTTCAAAAGCATCAATTCTTCAGTGCTCAGCCTTCTTCACAGTCCAACTCTCACATCCATACCTGACCACTGGAAAAACCAAAACTTTGACTAGATGGACTTTTTTTGGCAAAGTAATGTCTCTGCTTTTTAATATGCTGTCTAGGTTGGTCATAATTTTTCTTCCAAGGAACAATATAGGGTCTACCATTTAATAAATACTAAATATATGTTAAAATGCTATTAGTTTTATTATATTGACTTATCATTCTCTATACATTTTGTTCCCTGGTGGCTAACATGGTAAAGAATATACCTGCAATGCAGGATACCTGGATTCGATCCCTGGGTCAGTAATATAACTTGGATAAGGAAATGGATAACTACCCATTCCGGTATTCTTGCCAGAGAAATACCAGGGACAGAGCAGCCTGGTGGGCTATAGTACATGGGGTCACAAAGAGTCAGACACGACTGAGTGTCTTAGACTAACTAATGCATTTTGTTATTTTGTGTTCAAAATTTGAACACATGTTCAAACACAAAATTTGAACACAAAATTTGCAGTTCACCAAAATTTATACTTTATTCTGCACTTGTAAATGAATAAAATCTAAAAAAAAAATTTGTGTGTTTCCCTATATGTCAACAAATCTTTGATTGTTTGCTTCTTATTGTGGAATATAGAATGTAGGCAATCTCAATTGCATCGTCTTCCTCTGAGTTGTGAGTTTTGTCCAAAAAGAGAGTTAAATAGCTGGTGGATCATTTTCATTTTATTAAGCTCAATTTTAGTCTTTGTTAGGGCAAGTCTATTTTATACTTAGTCTTAAGGCATGTCCCTTATTCCAGAGCTTGGCCCTTAGTCTTTGTGGGATTTTAATTGAAAGTACAAAGTGCCTGGTGAAGTTTCTTTGCTCCAGCTAGTTTGGAATTCTGATACCTCTCTGATGTGTGTACCTCTGATATCAAGACTTAACTCTCAGCTGTGCTGCAGATAGGTGATCTGTGCCAGTCCTCAGAGTGTAGTCGTGTGTGTAGCCAACATAATAACAAAATCTTTTGGACATGTTTTCCTCAATTGGATGGGTGGTTCAAACAATCAATTAAGCTATGTTCCTATTGTTTGGCTAATAAGCAAATCAATATTTGCCTGCAGTATAAATCCCGACAGGACAGACACTCTTATTACTCACCTCACCTTCATTCATTCATTTCTTTCTTAGGAAAGTAGCTATTATGAATTATACAGACATTAGTAATAATTATAGAATCAATTGTCTTCTTAAGGATCTAACAATCCAGTGGGAGAAGCAAAAATGTATGAAACTAAAATAAATAAAAGGAAAAGGAATGATGATAGGAACTAATTCATAAGTGACAAATGTCTGGGAGTTGGCCATTTTACGGTTGGAGAAAGATGCCAAAATTAAAATCCTTTATTTACAATTACCCTCCTGATCCTCCTCAAAACCCCATGGCACCTCTGCCTATAGTTGACTGAACTCTTACTTTCTGACTTGCCTTTTTAGCTTTTTCCTGTGTCTTCCTTTAGAGACATGGTATAGATAGCATTTGCTACATTTGCTTACTCAGCATCTAGTTCTCTTATTTTTTGAGAACTATAACTTCCTTTATTGTGAAAAATTGGAACATAAATTTAAATTAGCCCAAGATCTGATCAGAACAAGAAGCCAACTAAACTGACTCAGTTTCCAAAGATGAATCAGAGCTTCTGTATTAGTTATGTTTTTGTTAATAGAATACTTTCAGTGGTGGCAAAATATATGTAACATAAACATATTTTAACCATTTTTAAGTGTACAGTTTTGTGGTTTTAGGTACATTCACATTGTTTTGCAACCATCATTGCCCATCACCTCCAGACTTTTTTCATCTTCCCCAACTGAAACTCTAAACTCATTAACTACTCCCCACCCCTGGCTCCCACCAGCAACCACCATTCTGCTTTCTGTCTCTACAAGTTTGATTACTGTAGATGTCTCATACAAGGGACAAACAATATTTGTTCTTTCGCATCTGGCTTATTTCACTTAGAATAACGTCTACAAGGTTTGTCCATGTCATAGCATATGTCAAATTCCCATCCATGTTAAGGCTGAAAAATAGTCCATTGTATGCACGTAACACATTTTGTTTACCTGCTTATCTGTTACTGGACCCCTGGATTTTGTACATGTTTTAGTTATTATAAGTAATGCTGCTATGAACGTGGGTGTACAAATACCTATTTAGTCCCAGCCTTCATTTTTGGGGGAGGGGAGTATATATTCAAATGTGGAATTGCTAGGTCATGGGCTTCCTTGTTGACTTAGATGGTAAAGAATCTGTCTGCAATTCAGGAAACTCAGGTTCAGTCCCTGGGTTGGGAAGATTCCCTTGAGAAGGGAATGTCTATCCACTCCAGTATTCTTGCCTGGAGAATTCCATGAACAGAGGGGCCTGGCGAGCTACAGTCTGTGTGGTCGTAGAGTAAGACATGACTTACTGACAGAACAATAGCAACAACAATGGTAATTCTTTTTTTTTTTTTTTTTAATTTTATTTTATTTTTTTAATTTTATTTAATTTTATTTTTTAACTTTACAATATTGTATTGGTTTTGCCATATAATTCTGTTTCCTCTTTTGAAAATAGCCATAGCATTTTCTACAGTAGCTGCACCATTTTACATTTCTATCCACAGTACACAGGGTTGCAATTACTCCAACACCCTCACCAATACTTGCTATTTTCTCTCTCTCTCTCTTTTTTTTTTTTTTTTTTTGATGCTAGGCATCCTCCTGGGTGAATAATCAATTTTTTTCATATAGGGAGAGACACAAGGTAATATGTGCCTCAGAATATATTTGTATAAAGTGATGCATAAATATAACAAAGCCCAGTAAAACTATATTGTTATTAATATTTTGTATATATTTTAGTGCCAATATTTTGATAGATTTATGATTTGGTATTAGGTTGCTATTGTTCTTTTATATATTTGGTTTTCTTTTTCACTGAAGATATCTGGAGTCTGTCTAGCTTTCAGCATGAAATAAAGTCACAGTTCCCTTCCTATTTCATGGAATCCTGGAACAAGAAGGATCTTAGAAGTTCATATGTTGGTAATTCAACTTGCTCACCTTACAAATATGATGTTTTGAAATACCCAGGATGAGGTGGGAGCAAAACCAGGAGGCTCCTTAGCCTTAGTCTCATTCTTAGGACTTTTTTCATTCCATCTGTTAGAGGCACTTATACTGCCTCTAAGCAGTCATAGTGAAAAATTAACTATAGATAGAGGTACACAAGCTCAGGAAGAAGAAAACACATCTAACTTTGTTAACCTGTTGTTTAGCAAATATCTCTACTAAGCAGAAAGAAAACCTCAATGCATAATTAGATCTTCACCTTCCTGGAATGACTAGAGTTGAGATTTGGAAAACCTACATATGCTGTCCATGTGGAGGTTGCTCGTGATAATAAACATTCAACTGATCTGAAAGGTTTCATTAAAACACTGTCTGGGGCTCATCCATAATGTTGCAACTGTGACTGAAGAATGAGTAAGCTTCCTGAAATCTATTCTATTATAACACATATTTCAGTTCATAAATCCCAGCTCCTTCTCGAAATATCCCCCAAAGGCTGCCCTTCACTTCCTCACTAAATTCACTGGAGTGACACTAAACCACCCTATTCATCTTTCACCTGCCTCAACACCGAGATGATAAATCTCCATTTCCTCCAGAGTGTTTGACACTTGGTGGCCCTCCTTCTTCTGCGATTATTATGCTTTCTGAGCCTTTTATGATTAGAACTTCTGATTATGCCCAAATCTGTGCAGCAAACCCCCATAAAAACTTGCTTATTTTTTTTTAAGCTCATTATAAGTGGCCCTTATATTTTTTTTAAGCTCATTGTTTTTAAAAATGAATTAAAGGGACTCATTTTGGAAGGGCAATGCCATGTTCTTTTAATGTTAACAACACACTGATCCCTTGTCCCAATCATGCCCATTTGTATTGAAAATCTGTTTTAACCCCAGGGCGGCTCCCTTGTCTTTGGGGTAAGCACATAACATTTAAGAAACTTCATAAGGCTTCCCTCAGGATAGTCTTCATTTACCTTGGCTCTACATAAGCGCAATATAGCAATCCAGGCTCAAAACATATGGACTGAATGAAAAAGTGTGTTTCCACAGAGAACAAATGTCAACTTGAAATATAAATTAATTGTCTCATGCTTTATAAGAAAAACAAAGATTACTTAAGTCTTGAGGATCTAAGGGCTGATAAAAAGATAAATGAGAACCAAGAACCCCAATACTATAATAGTTTCTCTCAAATACTCAACTTTTCTTATGATTTTTAACTAGTATTTTCATGTAACTTGTTTGCATTATTGCTTGATATTCTATTATACTTTTAACAACTATTTTCTCTTAACCGATATGAATATCTGGGAAAAGAAAATCATACTGCTTGTTTGCAAAATGCTGGAATTCCAAAAAGCACATTTGTGACTGAATGCTTAAACTAGTATTCAAACTGACTCAAGTTGATTTGAGTATAAGCTTATATTTATACTGGCAAGTACTTTCCAGGCACTATATTGTTAAATCAAAGATAATAAAATAGAAACACTTTCAAATTCTTGAACAGATCAAGTTACTTTACTTAAATAAGGTAATCTTCTTTGTCATACAAAAAAGTCTGTTATTTGATTTTTATATATGTTGTAGGAAAAACAGTCTCTCTAGAATTGAACTTTTGGCATTATCCAATATCCAACTTTCCAGAAAACAAGCATCTTTAATATTTGAGAATAGATCTCGGACTCATTCATAATGCCCAGAGTAATCATTGCCAGATAAAGGTAAAAGACAAAACTCCCATTCTTCCTCCAAATCTCCCAATAGGGAATACACATTAAGAGTGCTCTTAAACACACAGGACATGGTTAATTACAGAACAGTACCTGTGGAGTGCCCTTGCTCATCACAGCAGGGCTCTCAGGTAAGTGTAAGTAAGTGTAAGTCGCTCAGTCATGCCCGACTCTTTGTGACCCCATGGACTGCAGCCCACCAGGCTCTTCTGTCCATGAGATTTTCCAGGCAAGGATACTGGAGCAGGTTGCCATTTCCTTCTCTAGGGGATCTTCCTGACCCAGGGATCAAACCTGGATCTCCAGCACTGCAGGCAGATTGTTTACCAACTGAGCTACAGGGGAAGCCTTTACAGGCCAGATAAGAGAGAACAGAAACATAAGTCAACTACAGGATGTTTAAGCATGCTGTGAGACATTAAAGCATCAAAGTCAGTGCACAGTCCTTGCTGTCATGGAGCTTACAGTCTTGCAGAGCTTCATCAGGTTTCCAAAGTCTACCCTATCTGGGGTTATTTTTCCCTAACACCATGATGCTGTATCAGAAACATCATTAAATAAATACCATGCCTCCTATGCCAACCTCACTTCTAGCCACAGTGAATTTGAATCATGTCTGAAGACATGTGTATTGATAAACCTGCATCTCAATGTCATTTAATGTTTTCCCATAATTATATTGCCTTTATCACTTTTTATCCACCTAGTTATTCCTTAAGGATAGTTAGCCACATGCATGTGCTAAGTTTTGACTCTTTGCAAACCTATGGACTGTAGCCCGTCATGCTCCTTTGTCCATGGGATTCTCCAGGCAAGAATACTGGAATGGGTTGCTATGTCCTACTCCATGGGATCTTAACCCAGGAATTGAAACCATGTCTCTTACATCACCTGCATTGGCAGGTAGGTTCTTTACCACTAGTGCTACCTGGGAAGCCCATATGCGTAGCATTTGAATATAATGTTATTATTGCCATCATCATATTTTAATTACAATAACATGTGTCTATGGAATGCAGGAGATATGGGTTCGATCCCTGCATTGAGAAGATCCCCTGGAGAAGGAAATGGCACCCACTCCAGTATTCTTGTCTAAGAAATCCCATGGACAGAGGAGAAGCCTGGTGGGCTATAGTCCATGGGGTCACAAGAGCTGGACATAACCTAGCAACTAAACCACTACCATGGTCCTCCATTATTAAAACTGTCTGCCTGACCACCAGCATATACTTGACTCTAAACTCTGTAAGGGAAAAGATCGTATCTGTCTTGTTCTCCTTCATAGCCCAACTCTATCACAACATCTGGCACAAAAGAAGCCATACTATTTTCTTTCATAAGTTTCTGTGGAAGCAAAGTCCACTATTCATTCCATGAAGCACATCAAGAGCCTACTCTAAGTCAGTTATCCTCAGGAAACACCAGGCTGGTGGGGAAGACAGAAATATGAGACACTAAGCATAATACTAGATGACAATTATTCATGACTCCCTATGGTAGAAAGATACTAAAGAAGATTAAAAGAGGTAGAAATGCGTACAAGGTCTCAACCTAGAGAAGAGTGATCTGTCTAACCTCTTGAGTGATGCAATCAGTTAATACTCGCAATGAAAGTTGGAAGCCTCCTTTAGGGCCTCCCTGGTGTTCTGTCAGCCTCCTTGATTGAATCCTCTTCATAAAGACTCCTTTCCACATCCTTCTACTTCTTAAACCCATTGATCATCTCTTCTTACCTCCTCCACTCTCCTCAGAGTATCTATAAATAGTGAAGGGTATTGGTAGCATGAATACAAACTGGGTTATTAGAACCAAGATATTACAGAGCAAATCATTTATTCTTAAGAAAATATTTTCAAGAAAAACAAAAATAAAATCAGTGGGAATTGTCTTTGCTACATATTCTGCAGCCTAGAGCAAAAAAGGAAAAGGAGGAAAGTGCTTTCAAGATCAAGGAAGCACAATGTGTGAAGACATGGAAGAAGAATTGTGCTGAAGTCTCTAAGAAGTAGTTCACGATGGCTGGAATAAAACACAGAAGGATGTTAGGACACAAGCCTGGAAATGCAAGCAGATGATGGAAAAGGTGCTTAGGTTTCATTCAGTTGCCAATGGGATCCAGAAAAAGGTTTAGCTAAAGCGGTGATGCCATTTGACTTGTGTTTTGAAATAACAACTCTGGTAGTGGTGTGCAGGGTGGACTGGAAGGAGCGTTTGCTGGAGGCAAGAAAAGAGCCCAGAAGATTTTTGGAGGAATTCACATAAAAAATTGATACATTCCATATCTTTGCATACCCTGGTGTATTGGAGGCATTCTATAATTATATTTTAGTCAAGTAAGAGAAGCAGAACATGAAGTTCACCCACAACAAGGATATATGAACTGCATTTATATAATTTAAATAATTTAAAACTCTAAAAGGTGATAAAAGTTATTCTTTGGTAAAGAGGGAGTCCAAAACTCTGTTGTGTTTGTGTTCCTTTTATACGACCTCTATGCAGAGTAATATCAAATCACCAACTGCAACCCCCTTCTTCATCCACCTTGGGATCCCTGCCTATAATATCTCACCTGACATCTACAATCACATAATGATTCAGTGTAATGTAAGAAATCTTAAATAATCTTGATATTTAAGGCTTCTACTGACTTTCATGAAGTCTCAACAAAAACATATCTGCAAAATGTCATAGAGTAAGTGTCCTCATTCCTATGGCATTGTTCTGCTTTCCTCTGTAAAATGGGAGCATGGGGATTAACTAAATCAAAATTGATATAAACATATCATTATCAGAATATTATAAAGCAGACGGATGAACATATGTGCTTAATTTTAATTGTCCTAAAGATAGTACCTAATAAGATGCTTAGAATCAAATGTTATCCTAAAATATCCTTGAACATGTTTACATATTTCTCCATTATGTACTTAATTCTACCTTGAATTTCCTACCAATCTGTTGAGAAATTTGATAAATGGTAGCAACAGACATGTCTTCAACTCTTTAATCAGATAATCATAGAACTTCATATTCAAATCCCACCGCATTTCCAATGCAGAAATCTCTGTTTTGCTGACAAAATAATCGGGGTTCTGCTTGGAAGAAGGAAATAGGGGCTAACTCTTCTGAGAGGCTACCTGATTTTGACCCAGTGCTCTACTGAGTAGCTTGCACGACCAGTCCTCTCACTGCCTTCTGAAGCAACACGGGCTGCAACTCCTACACCACAATTCTTCAGATATTTAAATATCGCTCTTACGTTTTCCCTCGGTCTGGAAATTGCAACAGTAGTTCAGGGGTGACTTAACAAGGGTGTGCACCAGAGTGCCTCCTGGGAGGATGGAAATGAGCCATCAGAAAGAATGAACAATTTGTGTTCCCTTCTGGGTTGGAGAGGTGAAGGAGGGTAAAGATAACCCCAGAGGAGTGTTTCAATTGTGAGCGAGCAAATATATATATTTGTGTGTGTGTGTGTGTATCAGTTCAGTTCAGTTGCTCAGTCATGTCCGACTCTTTGCGACCCCATGAATCACAGCACGCCAGGCCTCCCTGTCCATCACCAACTCCCAGAGTTCACTCAGACTCACATCCATCAAGTCAGTGATGCCATCCAGCCATCTCAGCCTCTGTCGTCCCCTTCTCCTTCTGCCCCCAATCCCTCCCAGCATCAGAGTCTTTTCCAATGAGTCAACTCTTCGCATGAGGTGGCCAAAGTACTGGAGTTTCAGCTTTAGCATCATTCCTTCCAATGAACACCCAAGACTGATCTTAGAATGGACTGGTTGGATCTCCTTGCAGTCCAAGGGACTCTCAAGAGTCTTCTCCAACACCACAGTTCAAAAGCATCAATTATTCGGCACTCAGCTTTCCACACAGTCCAACTCTCACATTCATACATGACCACTGGAAAAACCATAGCCTTGACTAGATGGACCTTTGTTGGCAAAGTAATGTCTCTGCTTTTGAATATTCTACCTAAGTTGGTCATAACTTTCCTCCCAAGGAGTAAGCGTCTTTTAATTTCATTTAATTTCATTTCATTTTAGGGGGCTCCAAAATCACTGCAGATGGTGATTGCAGCCCCCTAAAATAAAGTCTGCCACTGTTTCCACTGTTTCCCCATCTATTTCCCATGAAGTGATGGGACCGGATGCTATGATCTTCGTTTTCTGAATGTTGAGCTTTAAGCCAACTTTTCACTCTCCTCTTTCACTTTCATCAAGAGGCTCTTTAGTTCCTCTTCACTTTCTGCCATAAGGGTGGTGTCATCTGCATATATGAGGTTATTGATATTTCTCCCAGCAATCTTGATTCCAGCTTGTGCTTCTTCCAGCCCAGCATTTCTCATGAGGTACTCTGCATAGAAGTTAAATAAGCAGGATGACAATATACAGCCTTGACGAACTCCTTTTCCTATTTGGAACCAGTCTGTTGTTCCATGTTCAGTTCTAACTGTTGCTTCCTGACCTGCATACAGGTTTCTCAAGAGGCAGGTCAGGTGGTCTGGTATTCCCATCTCTTTCAGAATTTTCCACAGTTTATTGTAATCCACACCGTCAAAGGCTTTGACGTAAACAATAAAGCAGAAATAGATGTTTTTCTGGAACTCTCTTGCTTTTTTAATGATCCAGCGGATGTTGGCAATTTGATCTCTGGTTCCTCTGCCTTTTCTAAAACCACCTTGAACATCTGGGAGTTCACGGTTCACATATTGCTGAAGCCTGGCTTGGAGAATTTTGAACATCACTTTAGTAGTGTGTGAGATGAGTGCAAATGTGCAGTAGTTTGAGCACTCTTTGGCATTGCCTTTCTTTGGGATTGGAATGAAAACTGACCTTTTCCAGTCCTGTGGCCACTGCTGAGTTTTCCAAATTTGCAGGCATATTGCGTGTAACACATTCACAACATCATCTTCCAGGATTTGAAATAGCTCAACTGGCATTCCGCCACCTCCACTAGCTTTGTTCGAAGTGATGCTTTCTAAGGCCCACTTGACTTCACATTCCAAAATTAACGGTTCTAGGTGAGTGATCTCATCATCGTGATTATCTTGGTCATGAAGATCTTTTTTGTACAGTTCTTCTGTGTATTCTTGCCACCTCTTCTTAATATCTTCTGCTCCTGTTAGGTCCATGCCATTTCTGTCCTTTATGGAGCTCATCTTTGCATGAAATGTTCCCTTGGTATCTCTAATTTTCTTGAAGAGATCTCTAGTCTTTCCTGTTCTGTCGTTTTCCTCTATTTCCTTGCACTGATCACTGAGGAAGGCTTTCTTATCTCTCCTTGCTAATCTTTGGAACTCTGCATTCAGATGCTTATATCTTTCCTTTTCTCCTTTGCTTTTCGCTTCTCTTCTTTTCACAGCTATTTGTAAGGCCTCACCAGATAGCCATTTTGCTTTTTTTGCATTTCTTTTAGAGATATAAACTTGGAAGCAAGATAGCATGATGGAGAATCCTCTGTCTTAGGAGACAGTATAGAGTATCCCATGTAACTTATTCTTCCCTTGATGGAACTGATTGAGAAGTGGAATTATTCTTGAAGTAGAAATTATTCTTCTACAGGTTGCATAGTCACTTGGGTATGTATTGTACTCAATATATCTGAACTACTGTTTCTTGTGTGACTCGAGTCATATGTTCTATGCTGTTCTAAAACCAGACTCTGTGGTTTTTGGAAGCCATGCTGTATGGCAAAATTACCAGTCTCTTGGGACAAGAAACCGCAAGTTCCTCAGCAGAGCAGAAAAGCAAAGCACCTGAGCTTGTGTTCTCATTTTAAAAAATTAGTTAATAGACTTTGACTCAAAGTCTACATTATATAAATTCTGAAACATGCTTGATTTGCAATTTCTGAGGCCCTAGAGAACCATCATGTTTTCCTGCCTAGGTGGTTTCACATATTACACTAATCAGCCTCCTAGGGCCATTATAATTAGGCAAAATGAGTTGGTACATTTCTTTCCTGGCCTCGTCCCCTGGAGTCATTTTACTTTGAAATTTATTGTCTTGCTCTAGCATTAATATTTAAATTATAAATACAAAATTCATAGGAGAATTCATTAAGAAATGTCTACAAAGTACTTTTAAAAACCTGTGATAAATGCACTACACAGCACAGAGTGAGGAGAGAGGTACCGGAAGTCAGCAAGATTAGCTGAACCAGGGCTGATGATCAAAAGAGTGACAAATATGTAAGAAAAACAGTTAAACTAGTTGTTGTTTAGTTGCTAAGTCATGTCTGACTCTTTTGCGACCCATGGACAGTAGCCTGCCAGGCTCCTCTGTCCATGGGATTTCCCAGTCAAGAATACTAGAGTGGGTTGCCGTTTCCTTCTCCAGGGAATCTTCCTGACCCAGAGATTGAACCCACATCTCCTGCACTGGCAGATGGATTCTTTAGCACTAAGCCATCAGGGAAGCCCAATTAAGCCAGCAGTACTTTATAAATGCATCTAATAATGATCTTGCCAAAATTCCAGCTTGAAACCCCGTGACTATCTCCTATGAGCCCTCCTTAATACATTATAAGACTCTTCAGTAACTTTCTGGGTCTCCCATCTCACTTCTTGCCACTCCATAAACATTGTGCTGGAGTGAAGTTAACCTTGTGGTCCAATGTCCCTTGTTCTTCAGGCTAACTCCATCTTAAGCTATGCCACACCCACTCTCCTCACCCTCCTCCCACACCCATTTTGGACCTGCTATCAGACGCTCCTCCTTTAGATCTCAGGTTATATTTTTTCTTGATAAAGTTTATCCTTGCATTTCTTTATATTCAGTTCAGTTCAGTTCAGTCACTCAGTCATGTCCGACTCTTTGCAATCCCATGAATCCCAGCACACCAGACCTCCCTGTCCATCACCAACTCCCGGAGTTCACTCAGACTCATGTCCATCGAGTCAGTGATGCTATCCAGCCATCTCATCCTCTGTCATCTCCTTCTCCTCCTGCCCCCAATCCCTCTCAGCATCAGAGTCTGTTCCAATGAGTCAACTCTTCGCATGAGGTGGCCAAAGTACTGGAGTTTCAGCTTTAGCATCATTCCCTCCAAAGAAATCTCAGGGCCCATCTCCTTCAGAATGGACTGGTTGGATCTCCTTGCAGTCCAAGGGACTCTCAAGAGTCTTCTCCAACACCACAGTTCAAAAGCATCAATTCTTCGGCACTCAGCTTTCTTCACAGTCCAACTCTCACATCCATACATGACCATAGGAAAAACCATAGCCTTGACCACACGAACCTTTGTTGGCAAAGTAATGTCTCTGCTTTTCAATATGCTATCTAGGTTGGTCATAACTTTCCTTCCAAGGAGTAAGCATCTTTTAATTTCATGGCTGCAGTCACCATCTGCAGTGATTTTGGAGCCCCAAAAAATAAAGTCTGACACTGTTTCCACTGTTTCCCCATCTATTTCCCATGAAGTGATGGGACCAGATGCCATGATCTTCATTTTCTGAATGTTGAGCTTTAAGCCAACTTTTTCACTCTCCTCTTTCACTTTCATCAAGAGGCTTTTGAGTTCCTCTTCACTTTCTGCCATAAGGGTGGTGTCATCTGCATATCTGAGGTTATTGATATTTATCCCGGCAATCTTGAACCAGCTTGTGCTTCTTCCAGTCCAGCGTTTCTCATGATGTACTCTGCATAGAAGTTAAATAAGCAGGGTGACAATATACAGCCTTGACGTACTCCTTTTCTTTATATTAATCTAGCTATTTTTTCTTCTAATGCTTCTAATATAATAGTCATGTCCGACTCTCTGTGACCCCAGAGACGGCAGCCCACCAGGGTCCCCTGTCCCTGGGATTCTCCAGACAAGAACACTGGAGTGGGTTGCCATTGCCTTCTCCAATGCATGAAAGTGAAAATGAAGTCGCTCAGTCTTGTCCAACTCTTAGCGACCTCATGGACTGCAGCCCACCAGGCTCCTCCGTCCATGGAATTTTCCAGGCAAGAGTACTGGAGTGGGGTGCCATTGCCTTAGAGCTCCATGCTGCCATTTCTGTTTAAATTGTCTGCCTCTTACCTATGCTAGACTGGAAGCCTTGAAAAGTTCTCTCTCCATCTTTATATCCTAAGAATTTATCCTACTGCCTGGCAAAAAGTGAGGTTCCAGTAAATATGTGGTACACGAACAAATGAGTGAATCAGTAAGTGAATAAATGAATTGCTAGCAGAATGGCATTTAAAAAAAAAATCAATCTGTGCCTTAGAAAGAAAACACAAATGTACACACTCACTTAAATATTTTCTTGACAGTTTCAAGACATCTCTCTGCCATTAGAAATTAAGATTTATTCCTATGTAGGAACTAATTTATGTAAATAGTGTCCAATTCTGACATTCACTATTGAAATTTTCGGATCATGAAAAACATCAGCCAACTAATCAACACTTATGGAGATTCTACTAAATGCTTAACTCTGTGAACTAAACATTTTCTGGCTCTAAGCCGGTGAGAGTGAAGAGCTGAGCATTCCTAGTGATGTCTTATGGCACCCCACTCCAGTACTCTTGCCTGGAAAATCCCATGGACGGAGCAGCCTGGTGGGCTGCATCCATGGGGTCGCTAAGAGTCAGATACGACTGAGCGACTTCACTTTCACTTTTCACTTTCATGCATTGGAGAAGGAAATGGCAACCCACTCCAGTGTTCTTGCCTGGATAATCCCAGGGACGGGGGAGCCTGGTGGGCTGCCGTCTATGGGGTCACACAGAGTCGGATACAACTGAAGTGACTTAGCAGTTGTAGCAGCAGTGCTTCTAAAACTACTTGTATATCATTAAGCATGGCATCCACATATGTACATGTGAAAAATGATTCAGATACACATCTATGAAGACAGTGTACAGTATACATGCTTCAGAGTTCACGGGATCTATACAATTACTCCACCAGGGTCTATTTCTAACTGTTAGGGAATGACTGTACTGTATTAAGCTCAATTTGATATCCCAATTGAATTATTTAAGGAGGTCAGAGAAGGGGTCCCAAATTGCAGGACATTTAAATTGATCCTTGAATAATAAGAGTTTTTTATTCTCTATCCCTTCTTTCATAATTTTTAGGTATTCTAAAATTTGATTATACAAATGCTTTCTATTATTTGGTTTCTTTAAATGTCTCTCTTGTTTTATTTTTGTTGTTGCTTCTGTTGTTGTTGTTGTTTTTCTTAGCTGGAATTGTTTAAAAGTATTTTCAGAATTTCACTTTTTAATGATGCTCCAATCTCTGTTCCCACACAAAAATCATATTTGCGTGTATCTTTCTACAGTAAATCGTCTGCAATATGCCAGCTTTTTGGTTGTTTGCTTAGTTAATTTCTTCTCTCCTTTCAAAGCCATCCTCAAAATATGCCTTCCCTGACTTCCTAGTCTCCAACTAGGTCAAACAGCCCATTAAGTGCAGGTACTTTCCTCCTAGCATTTATCAGTATTAGAACCAAATGTGTAATGGAATAAATTTTGGTTGTTTTCTGTCATGACCTCCATTGTCTTCCCAGCACCAAATATGCTTGTTTGCATAGAGCAGGTATGCAAAAGATAATTATTGAATCAGTGAACATATATAAGACTGAATAAGGGAAAAGCTATTCATCCACTAAGAAGTATATCTTTTAGTGAAAAGATTACAAAGTCATTTTAGAAAACTGCAACATTTTTGTTAATAAAAACAAAAATTAAATGTTAAAATATCCACAAAATGTTAAAAATGATTATTTCCAAGGGATAAAATTAAAGGGGATATGTGAAGAAAGCTGAGCGCCGAAGAATTGATGCTTTTGAGATGTGGTGTTGGAGAAGACTCTTGAGAGTCCCTTGGACTGCAAGGAGATCCAACCAGTCCATTCTGAAGGATATCAGCCCTGGGATTTCTTTGGAAGGAATGATGCTGAAGCTGAAACTCCAGTACTTTGGCCACCTCATGCAAAGAGCTGACTCATTGGAAAAGACTCTGATGCTGGGAGGGATTGGGGGCAGGAGGAGAAGGGGACGACAGAGGATGGGATGGCTGGATGGCATCACCGACTCAATGGATGTGGGTTTGGGTGAACTCTGGGAGTTGGTGATGGACAGGGAGGTCTAGCGTGCTGTGATTCATGGGGTCGCAAAGAGTTGGACACGACTGAGAGACTGAACTTATTTTAAAATCTTAATTCCATATATGTTTCTACAGTTAACATTTATTACTTCAGAATTAAAATAAAGTGCTTCAATCTGGTTGGTTTTTATATATTTTTTTAGAAACCCTTTTCCTTTTTGGTCCTATCTATTACTTGGGCTTCCCTGATGGCTCAGTTGGTAAAGAATCCACCTGTAATGATATTACTTACTTAATATGTGAACTATCCTCTCCCTAAACTGGCATATTACTGTCTTATAGTTGTATAAGCAAACTCCAGGAGATAATGAAGGACAGGGGAACCTGGTATGCTGCAGTCCATGGGTTCGAAGAGGCAGACAGGACTTAGCAACTGAACAAAAACAAGTTGTAAGGCTTTACAATTTTCCAAGCTTTCTTACCTGTTTTGGCTTATATGACCTTCAAAAGAACTCCATAATATATGCAGACAGGTTTTGTTCCCATTCTGCAGAGGATTCTGTCATCACACTTTCATACCTATGTTTGATAATCTCTTCTTTTTCTACTGCTATATTCTCCAAGATCTTTATCACTAAAAATGTAATTACTTGTAACATCTAAATTAAAAAAGGCAGATACCTATGCTGTTTCATCTACTCCTTGAGGAATGAAGTCGTCAAAAAAGTGAGTCAAGGTTTTATTCTTTGGTCCATCTTAACCACTTTACAAGTACTAGAGAGCTGAAATTTCCAAGACTATTAACTTTTTCATTTATTCAATAAATACTTACTAAGCAATTACAGTACATTAGGCACTACAGTTATAAGGGTAAAATGTTTCCTCTGGCTTCATGGAATCTTCAACTTAAAGGAAGATAAACACACAAGGAAATACATGATAAACTTTTTAAAAAGCTAAAGTGGAAAAGAACACATGCAATGAAAGAAAATAGTAAGAAGGACTCCACTCAATTGAAATGGTGAGTTAACAGGCTTTCTGAAATGTGAATGAGAATTTTCCAGGTGAAGTGTGGGGAGGAAGAGGGTTTTGGTCAGAGGGAACAGAATGTGCAAACACCCTGAGGCAAGGAAGAGCTTGGACCCTCTGAGGATGTGCGGGAAGGAATTGCTGGAGCAGAGAGCTTCAGAGCAAGAGTGTCCCAAGATGAAGAAGATGAGATCAAATACAGCCCTTCCCTTCTCATTAAATGAGATTTATTACATTCACAGGAATCAGCTTATGATTTCTCAGTCTTCATTATACTGAATCAATTTTTATCATGTTGTTGATTTTTAGTTGCTGTCTGCCCAACTCTTTTTTTTTTTATTTTAATTGGAGGCTAATTACTTTACAATATTGTGGTGGTTTTTGCCATACATTGACATGAATGAGCCATGAGTGTACATATGTCCCCCATCTTGAACCTCCCTCCCACCTCCCTCCCCATCCCATCCCTCAGGGTTGTCCCAGTGCACTGGCTTTGAGTGCCCTATTTCATGAATCAAACTTGGACTGGTCATCTATTTCACATATCGTAATATACATGTTTCAGTGCTATTTTCTCAAATCATCCCACCCTCGCCTTCTCCCACAGAGTCCAGAAGTCTGTTCTTTATATCTGTGCCTCTTTTGCTGTCTCACATATAGGGTCATCATTACCATCTTTATAAATTCCATATATATACATTAATGTACTATATTGGTATTTTTCTTTCTGACTTACTTCACTCTGTATAATAGGCTCCAGTTTCATCCACCTCATTAGAACTAATTCAAATGTGTTCTTTTTAATAGCTGAGTAGTATTCCATTGTGTATATGTACCACAGCTTTCTTATCCATTCGTCTGCTGATGGACATCTAGATTGCTTCCATGTCCTGGCTATTATAAACAGTGCTGCAACGAACACTGGGGAACATGTGTCTCTTTCAATTCTGGTTTCCTCGGTGTGTATGCCCAGCAGTGGTATTGCTGGGTCATATGGCAGTTCTATTTCCAGTTTTTTAAGGAATCTCCATACTGTTATCCATCGTGGCTGTACAATGGATCCCATAGACTGTAGTCTGCTTAGGCTCCTCAGTCCATGGGATTTCCCAGGCAAGAATACTGGAGTGGTTACCATTTCCTTCTCCAAGGGATCTTCCCAACCCAGGGGTCTAATCCACCTGGATCGGCAGGTGTATTCTCTACCAATGAGACACCAGGGAAGCCCAGTCTTTACTGTAAGTCCTTTCTATCAATTCCCAATAATAACTTCAAGACATGAGTTACCTTCTTACATTAAAAAAAAAAAGAACCTCACTTTGTTTATTATGCTCATTTTGTGCACTGCACAGAGGAAATTGAATGTCACTGTGATGTAGGATAGTACTTCTTAATTAGCAAATTTTTGCTATTTTTACATCATTATTATTTATCTTTAATTTTTACAAATTCTTAGAACCTTATATATATGATTCTATATAGAAAGCTGGTGATAAGTAACTTCCTAATTAACATGCAAACAGTTTACTTATGAAATAATAGAAATGGAAACTTAAACTACCATAGAAATTCCACAAAGAATCCTGCAGCAGATTTTTGAAATACAAGAAATATTAAATAATGATTTGTTGTTAAGTTTAGATTTTCTTTTATTGGAATTGTATTACTTATTGTCAATATGACTTTTCCAACTACAGCCAAAGGTGTAAGCATGTTTCCCTCTTGGCTCAGACAGGGCCATATATGTGCAAAATTTATGGCTCATAAGAGAGTGTAGCTCATCAAGATGATAGATCTAGATGAAGGAATCATTTCTATATAATGAAATCCAAGTAAGACATGAGGTTTCAAAGGGAGGGAATGCAGAGGCCACCTAACCTAGGGGAAAAGAAACCTCTTACTGTTCACTCAGGAAAGAAGAAACAAGGATGGAGAGAGGTACAAATGCAATCACAGAAATGAGGGTATCACTGGCTGCTAGTGTGAAGGTTGACCTTCAAGACAACAGTGATACGCTGAAGAGAATAGTCTATAGTGCTGCAGTCAGTGTTTGCACATTTTTGTTGTTAATGGAGGAATTAACTGAAAAATTCTCATTAGATTGGATTTAAAGACAATATTTTGTGATCTTATAAATATAATCTTCCAGGGAAAAAAATAAAAATTTAGATATATGTATATTTGAGTATTTATTTAACTTGATCAGTTCTATAACTGATACGTCTTACACCTGTTAGCTCCATCGTGTCTTCTGGAATTCTGATTATAAACATTTCTGTGACAGTGGAAACTTACTTGCACACGCTAGAAAGGTAGAACTCTGTGTCATAAAGGTGAACTTTTAATAAACCTATACTTTTTAACACTCTACTTTTCTACTCTCAATTCAGGAAAGACAAACATTTCCAGTAACTATTTTTTTTTTCTCTTTTTTTTTTAATGTTCATTTTTATATATATATTTTTAATTTTATTTTACTTTTAAACTTTACATAATTGTATTAGTTTTGCCAAATATCAAAATGAAAGTAACTTTTAACACATTAATCATGCCTTAAATTAGAGCTCTCGATACAGTCTGCTTAACATCGCTTTGCCTCTTGAGTTTGGTATTTTAACTAACAAGACATTTTCTTGTGAATCCTAGTGTGTTAGCTATGTACACAAAACCCTCAGATCATTAGCTTAGTTGGTTCAGTTGATTAGAGAACACATTTCTAATGCAAATAAGGTCATTAAATCCCCCAGAAGCCAGTTACTTTTGTCCTTAGGGCACAGTCTACACTGAAAAATAATAGCCAGTTTTCTTATCATGCGTACCTTTAGCCTCAAGGTAAACCAGATGAGAAAATGAGGATGACAGAGCTCAAATCTATATGCAGTGGAGTAAAAAAAGCAACTCTGTTCATTCTTCCAACAATGTATGGAAATGCTATCTTCTTGTAGGGAAAAAATAAGCAATTTTTGATGTGACAGTCTCTTGTAATTGGATCAATTGATCATCATTGCTTCTGCTTGTATACTTACATATCTACAAAAGTATCTTTGTGCAGAAGAAGGCTAGAAAAGTGAGAAAGACATTACATTAGGGAAAGGGATATACTAAGATTGGAATAGAGGGAACTTAGAAATCATCTCTTTTCATTTTACAAAAAGGAAGACTGAGGACTGGAAAGAATGAGGGAGTGACTTATCCACTGTCACTAGGATTATAGGGGAAAAAAACTCTATCAGAGATGGTTAATTTTATATGTCAAGTTGGCTGAGACACCTTACACAGAATTGTGGATAAACATTCTTCTGAGTGCTTCTGTAAGGGTGTATTTGGATGAATCTCTTGCAGTAGGAAATGGCAACCCATACCAAAATTCTTGCTTGGGAAATTCTATGGACTGGAGAGCCTAGCAGGCTACAGTCCATGGGGCTGCAAAGAGTCAGACAAGACTGAGTGACTGAGCACAGAAAATGATGCACATACAGCATTTAAACTAGTGGACTTGGTGTAAAACATAAAGCAGATTGCCTTGCACATCATGTAATCAGACAAAAGTAGGAGTGGGAGAGAGTTGGTCAAGTTAAAGACTGGCCCCATACATTCTAAGAGCTCTTGGGAAGCTGAGGCAGTCCCGAGAGTCATCTTCAGTTTTTCTGTTTTTTAGAAAAAGTCCTCTTTTTGAGACAGAACTCTTTTAAAGCCTAGCGCTGCTTTCCAGCTTTGTGATTTCAGCTGTTTCTAGTGCATTATTTGATAGCAAAATCTTCATATACCCAGGATTTTCTTTCCTTAATTTTACGAAAAAACAGGTTTCTCTCATTGCTGCTCCCCGTCTCTCCTTGAGGAAATGAGGCATGATTACTGAAGTGCTTCTGGAAGAATTGCATCATCTTGCATGTAGAATTCCTTTGGGTGAAATTCACTAAGATGTATGCAAGAGAAAGCTCACTTTCCAAAATGTGCCTTGTTTTTTTTAATGATTCTCATTTAGCATCAGTTATCCTATTAGCCACAGATGTTCATTCCACATTATATAATTGCCATATCAAGAAGCAATGCCTAGCAACTTGCTCTCTGGTTTTGCTGTTTTGGATAATTTGTTCTGAAGTGACAAATACCTCGGACAGGGGATGTGACTCTTCTTCAGTCTATGATTGTGGGGTTCAAAGTTGTGGCAGGAGTGAAGGCAATATGCAACTACCCCTCAAACACAGAAATGTATTCTTCTGAAGCACAGCAAGACGTTGTGTCTGGAGGCCTCAGTATATCTCCAGTTTACTCCCTGTTCCTCTTCCCCAAAACACATACTTAACATACTCCATAAAACTTAGATATAGGCAAAGTAGCATTTGAAAAATAAATGCTAATGTTCATCAAGTTTCTGGGGGGAAATAAGATTAAGAAAAGATCTAAAAAATTGTAAAGAACATGAAACATCTGATTTCATATAACTAGCAAAAGATTTCTCAAGTTTGACAACTTAAATAATCAGATCAGACCAGATCAGTCGCTCAGTTGTGTCCGACTCTTTGCGACCCCATGAATCCCAGCACGCCAGGCCTCCCTGTCCATCACCAACTCCCGGAGTTCACCCAGACTCAGGTCCATCAAGTCAGTGATGCCATCCAGCCATCTCATCCTCTGTCGTCCCCTTCTCCTCTTGCCCTCAATCCCTCCCAGCATCAGAGTCTTTTCCAATGAGGCAACTCTTTGCATGAGGTGGCCAAAGTACTGGAGTTTCAGCTTTAGCACTATTCCTTCCAAAGAAATCCCAGGGCCCATCTCCTTCAGAATGGACTGGTTGGATCTCCTTGCAGTCCAAGGGACTCTCAAGAGTCTTCTCCAACACCACAGTTTAAAAGCATCAATTCTTCCGCGCTCAGTTTTCTTCGCAGTCCAACTCTCACATCCATACATGACCACAGGAAAAACCATAGCCTTGACTAGACGGACCTTTGTTGGCAAAGTAATGTCTCTGCTTTTCAATATGCTATCTAGGTTGGTCATAACTTTCCTTCCAAGGAGTAAGCGTCTTTTAATTTCATGGCTGCAGTCAGCATCTGCAGTGATTTTGGAGCCCGGAAAAATAAAGTCTGACATTGTTTCCACTGTTTCCCCATCTATTTCCCATGAAGTGATGGGACTGGATGCTATGATCTTCGTTTTCTGAATGTTGAGCCTTAAGCCAACTTTTTCACTCTCCACTTTCACTTTCATCAAGAGGCTTTTGAGTTCCTCTTCACTTTCTGCCATAAGGGTGGTGTCATCTGCATATCTGAGGTTATTGATATTTCTCCCGGCAATCTTGATTCCAGCTTGTGTTTCCTCCAGTCCAGCGTTTCTCATGATGTACTCTGCATATAAGTTAAATAAACAGGGTGACAATATACAGCCTTGACGAACTCCTTTTCCTGTTTGGAACCAGTCTGTTGTTGCATGTCCAGTTCTAACTGTTGCTTCCTGACCTGCATACAAATTTCTCAAGAGGCAGATCAGGTGGTCTGGTATTCGCATCTCTTTCAGAATTTTCCACAGTTTATTGTGATCCACACAGTCAAAGGCTTTGGCATAGTCAATAAAGCAGAAATAGATGTTTTTCTGGAACTCTCTTGCTTTTTCCATGATCCAGCGGATATTGGCAATTTGATCTCTGGTTCCTCTGCCTTTTCTAAAACCACCTTGAACATATGGACGTTCACGGTTCACATATTGCTGAAGCCTGGCTTGGAGAATTTTAAGCATTACTTTACTAGCGTGTGAGATGAGTGCAGTTGTGCAGTAGTTTGAGCATTCTTTGGCATTGCCTTTCTTTGCGATTGGAATGAAAACTGACCTTTTCCAGTCCTGTGGCCACTGCTGAGTTTTCCAAATTTGCTGGCATATTGAGTGCAGCACTTTCACAGCATCATCTTTCAGAATTTGGAATAGCTCAACTGGAATTCCATCACCTCCCCTAGCTTTGTTCGTAGTGATGCTTTCTAAGGCCCACTTGACTTAGCATTCCAGGATGTCTGGCTCTAGGTGAGTGATCACACCATCGTGATTATCTGGGTCGTGAAGATCTTTTTTGTACAGTTCTTCTGTGTATTCTTGCCACCTCTTCTTGATATCTTCTGCTTCTGTTAGGTCCATACCATTTATGTCCTTTATCGAGCCCATCTTTGAATGAAATGTTCCTTTGGTATCTCTGATTTTCTTGAAGAGATCCCTAGTCTTTCCCATTCTGTTGTTTTCCTCTATTTCTTTGCATTGATCGCTGAGGAAGGCTTTCTTATCTCTCTTCTTGCTATTCTTTGGAACTCTGCATTCAGATATTTATATCTTTCCTTTTCTCCTTTGCTTTTCACTTCTCTTCTTTTCACAGCTATTTGTAAGGCCTCCCCAGACAGCCATTTTGCTTTTTTGTATTTCTTTTCCATGGGGATGGTCTTGATCCCTGTCTCCTGTACAATGTCACAAACCTCATTCCATAGTTCATCAGGCACTCTGTCTATCAGATCTAGGCCCTTAAATCTATTTCTCACTTCCACTGAATAATCATAAGGGATTTGATTTAGGTCATACCTGAATGGTCTAGTGGTTTTCCCTACTTTCTTCAATTTCAGTCTGAATTTGGCAATAAGGAGTTCACGGTCTGAGCCACAGTCAGCTCCTGGTCTTGTTTTTGCTGACTGTATAGAGCTTCTCCATCTTTGGCTGCAAAGAATATAATCAATCTGATTTCGCTGTTGACCATCTGTTGATGTCCATGTGTAGAGTCTTCTCTTGTGTTGTTGGAAGAGGGTGTTTGCTATGACCAGTGCATTTTCTTGGCAAAACTCTATTAGTCTTTGCCCTGCTTCATTCCGTATTCTAAGGCCAAATTTGCCTGTTACTCCAGGTGTTTCTTGACTTCCTACTTTTGCATTCCAGTCCCCTATCATGAAAAGGACATCTTTTTTGGGTGTTAGTTCTAAAAGGTCTTGTAGGTCTTCATAGAACCGTTCAGCTTCTTCAGCATTACTGGTTGGGGCATAGACTTGGATTACTGTGATATTGAATGGTTTGCCTTGGAAACAAACAGAGATCATTCTGTCATTTTTGAGATTGCATCCAAGTACTGCATTTCGGACTCTTTTGTTGATCATGATGGCCACTCCATTTCTTCTGAGGGATTCCTGCCCGCAGTAGTAGATATAATGGTCATCTGAGTTAAATTCACCCATTCCAGTCCATTTCAGTTCGCTGATTCCTAGAATGTTGACATTCACTCTTGCCATCTCTTGTTTGACCGCTTCCAATTTGCTTTGATTCATGGACCTGACATTCCAGGTTCATATGCAATATTGCTCTTTACAGCATCGGACCTTGCTTCTATCACCAGTTACATCCACAGCTGGGTATTCTTTTTGCTTTGGCTCCATCCCATCATTCTTTCTGGAGTTATTTCTCCACTGATCTCCAGTAGCATATTGGGCACCTACTGACCTGGGGAGTTTCTCTTTCAGTATCCTATCATTTTGCCTTACTGAGTACAAATGTATATAGATCTTTTTATTTTCTTCAAGACTGTGACTTTCAGTCCACAGCCAGAAAAAAACTAAACTCCTGAGTCAAAGAGCCTGTAATGAACTGAATTCTACCAAAACCACAGAGAGAATTTGTAAGCAGATCCTGCAACAACAGAACCTTGAGATGACTGTGGTCGTAGCCTATGCCTGCCTGGGAACTTTGTAAGTGACTTTGACTTGAACTGAAGTCGAAGTCAACTTAATTATGCTTAAATTCCTGACCCACAGAAACTGTAAGATAGTAAGAGTCTTGGAGTAATTTGTTACACTGCAATAGATAATTTATACACACTTCATAAAATGTTCCTGCTGCTGCTGCTGCTAAGTCGCTTCAGTCGTGTCCGACTCTGCGACCCCATAGACGGCAGCCCACCAGGCTCCCCCGTCCCTGGGTGGATATTAATCTCCTTCATTGCTGAATGATACCATCATTTTGGAATTTCATCACAAATTATTTTACATTGTATGCATGCATGCTCAGTTGCTCAGTAATGTCTGATTCTTCGTGATCCCATAGACTGTAGCCTGCTATGCTGCTCTGTCCATGGGATCTCCCAGGCAAGAATACTGGAGTGGGTGCCATTTCCTTCTTCAGGGTATCTTCCTAACCCCATGTGTCCTGCATTGTCAGGTGGGCTCTTTTTACTGCTGAGATTGGCCACTTTTAAATGCTGTTCTTCAGAGCCCTAATGGGTGCTGCTGCTGCTGCTGCTAAGTTGCTTCAGTCATGTCCGACTCTGTGTGACCCCATAGACAGCAGCCCACCAGGCTCCCCTGTCCCTGGGATTCTCCAGGCAAGAGTATTGGAGTGGGTTGCCATTTCCTCCTCCAATGCATGAAAGTGAAAAGTGTAAGTGAAGTCGTTCAGTCGTGTCTGTCTCTTCGCAACCCCATGGACTACAGCCCACCAGGCTCCTCCATCCATGGAATTTTCCAGGCAAGAGTACTGGAGTGGGGTGCCATTGCCTTCTCCAGCCCTAATGGGTAGGTATGTATAAATATGCATGTGTTTTTGTGTGTGTAGTGTGGTTTTGTGTTTAAGAGGAAAGTCTAAATGATAAAGTTAAGTGAGCAGGACTCTAGGCCCATTTCCCCTGACTTAACTAGAACACTTCCTCTTTTACCTTCTAAATATATTAGGGTATAAGTTTAACTGGGGAGTGTTTAAAGTTTTAAAGTTTTAAAATTATTGACAAATATTTCATGTATTATATCTTATCTACCACTGAACTTAATACAATATAAGCTTTTTAAAAACCTGAAACAAGGAACAATTAAATACTTTTAGGCAGCCTGGAATTTTCTTTTAGGTATTCAAATCTAAAGTTTTTAACCTAGAACTCTGAAGTTGCACTTTATAAAATATAATATACTCAGTCAGATACAATAAAACTAGAGAGTCTATAAATCAGGCAACAGTATTACCACTTTACAGTTTGAGAATGTGATGAGCATGACAATAAATTTAGGGAACAAAATTGATTCTATGCCTGAATGACCATTTAAGCCATAAAATAATAGATTCTCAGAATTGAAAAAAATCATAAAGGTGATCATTACTTAAAATACACACCCGATAGCTTAACCTCCTTATAAGCTCTTATCATGTGGTTAGTCTGTTCTGCAAAAGTGTGATACCAAACTGGAGGCTTAAAGAATAAGTTCACAACTTGGACTGAGGATATCTTCCCTGGATATCCAGAATTTGAGTGCACACATTCTCAGTAAGAATTAGATATGCTTATTGTAATTGTAAAATCAGTGCCCATGGAAGTAAACTATTCTATAACTGTAAGAAGATACAACACAGTACATCCATTCATTCATTCATTTATATTTTCATTTGTTCTCTACTGCACACACAACTTTTCAAAAATGTTTTCTACATTCATCTACTCTTCTGCATTTGCTCACCCTTCCATGCATTACACAATTCTCTGTGCTATGTCATCCACTTATACCACCCACCTGAAATTGCTCTTGCTCAGGTTAACTATGATTTTATATGACAGTATTTCTTCCGGAGACTCTCTAACACAGGATTAGAATGCCAATTCATCGAGATGTTGTACTTCATTGGATACTGAAGATAAGAGGAAATGAGGGCCAAAGATGATTCCTAAATCAGTTTTAATAACCAGGTTACTGCATCTGCAATTTGCATCCCAAGGATATTTCTGGAGTGCTTGCTCAGACTCACCCTACCCCCAACCCTTAACATCTCTTAGACTTTGTTGTGATCATGTCAGTACTCTTTAAAGAGAGTACCAAAAAAGGGAGAAGGTCAATGGGGAGAGAGAAAAATCATGAGGAAAGAATAAGAGTGGAAATAAAAGGAGGAGTTCTTGATTGTGAGTTGGAAGTGAGGCATGACAACAGAAAGCTTTGGGTGCAGCTGTGGCATGTAAGCAACTTGATTAGCAGTTGGAACAAGCAAAGTGATGTTAAGAGATGTTGTGTTTATCTTTTAAAAATACCAAAAAAAATTTAATAACTATTTAACGCAGTAGCTCAGCAGTAAAGAATCCACCTGAAATATAGGAGATGAGGGTACGATCCCTGGGTCAGGAAGATACCCTGGAGAAGGAAATGACAACTCACTCCAGTATTCTTGCCTGGGAAATCCCATGGACAGAGGAGCCTGGAAGGCTACAGTCCATGGGGTCATAAAAGAGTTGCATACAATTTAGAGACTAAACGACAAAAACAACAATATGACATTTAGGCCTCCATTTCACTTTTTCCCTAGAGCCTACAAATGCTAAGGTTAGATTTTGTATTATTATTATGTTTTGAATGGTGTGACAGAGGTGAACAAGATGGAAAAGATATTTGAGGGAGAATTTTACATACATAGAGCTGTAAAACAGGTTAGCATATTTGTCTAGCCTTACAGTTTCTGCCTTTTGATGGATTAGTCTATTTGTATTTAATGCTATTATAGATATATTTGGATTTATATCTGCCATTGTATTTTTTGTTTTCATGTATTTCTCTTTTCTTTGAGCTTCTATTCCTCATTTACCACCTTCTTTGCATTAAGTAAATATTTTCTAATGTGTCATTTCAAAAATTTTTACACTATATATTTTTGAAGTTTTTAATTTCAGGTATTTCTCTTTTTTTTTTTAGTTATTACTATAAAGTTTGCCACATACATCTTAACTTAGACTCAGCTTTAGATTTATACTCATGAAATTACAATGACACATAGAAACATTTTCCCTATATGTTTCTATTTTTTCCTTTTTGTGGTATTACTATTATATACATCCATTAATGTATAAGCCTAGTCATACATTGTTCTAATGACAGTTGACCCCTGAATTAACCATCCATGTAGTCAAAAATCCACATGAAACTTCACAGTTGGCCCTTCATATCCATAGCTCTGCATCTGTGAATTCAACCAAACTTGGATGGTGTAGTACTGTTGTAAGAATTCAGTAAAAAAAATCTGCAAGTAAGTGGATCTGCACAGTTCATCTGTTGTCATTTTTGTAGCCAACTGCAGCTTTGCTTCTACCCACCTCCTTCTGCTATTACTGGCAAATATATTACATTTTTATATGGTAAACACTCAAAAATATATTATATACATATTATTTTATATAATTGCTTTTAAAATCAGAGAGAAGAAAGAAAAAAAATCCATTTATGCTGTCTTTTATAATTATAGTTACCTTTCTCTATTTTTTGGATTTTTGTCAGTGAATTCAAATTACCATCTGGAATCCCCCACTTTTATCCTAAAGAACCTCCTTTAGTATGCCTCATAAAGCAATTCTGCCTGTCAAAAATTCTGTTTTGTTTTTCTGAGACTGTCTTTGTTTAGCCTTCAACTTTAAAAGATAGCCTTGCTGGATATAGGACTCTTGAGCGGGGTTTTTTGAGCACTTTGAGTACACTATTTCCACTGCCTTCAGTCATCCATTATCTGTGCTAGAAAATTGGCTGTTAATTTTATTGACTTCCCTTGCAAGTGATGGGCTTCCCAGGTGACTCACTGGTAAAGAATCTGCCTGCCAATGCAGGTGATGCAAGTTCAATCCCTGGGTCAAGAAGATCCCCTGCAGAAGGAAATAGCAGCCCACTCCAGTATTCTTGCCCAGGAAAGCCCACAGAAAGAGGAGCCTGGCAGGCTACAATCCATGTGATTACAAAAAGTCGGACACAACTTAGCAGCTAAATATCAGCAACTTGTAAGTGATGAATCATTTTTCTTTTTCTACTTTCAAGATTTTCTCCATTCTTGACTTTCAGTGATTTAATGTAATGTGTCTGTTTATAGATCCTACTTGGAGTTTGTTGAGTTTCTTGGATGTGTGATAGTGAAAGTGTTAGTCACTCAGTTGTGTCCAACTGTGACAATATAAACTGTAACCTGCCAGGTTCCTCTGATCCATGGAATTCTCCAGGGAAGAATACTGGAGTGGTAGCCATTTCCTTATTCAGCAGATCTTCCCGACCCAGGGATAAAACCTGGATCTCCTGCATTTCAGGCAGATTCTTTACCATCTGAACCACCAGGGAAGCCCCCTTGAGTGTGTAGGTTAGTGTTTTTCAAAAAAAAAAAAAAAAATTAGGGGTGTTACCAGCCATTATTTCTTAGAATAATTTTTCTGTCTCTTTCTCTGAATGACATCCCCACTTTAGGACCTGAGCACTTAATGGAGAGGTGCAGTATCCTGAGGACTTCTTCTCAGCCTGCCTTTCCTCATGAGCCAGGGAAAGAGTGGTAAAGACCCCAGTATTATCAGCAGTTCTTTGCCCTAAGTAGAGTCTTCAATCCATGAGTAATGGTTTGGCAAAAGGGAACTCCCACCTCACAACCAGATTCATCTGAAACATAATCTCAGCAATAGGTAGCTGGAGACAGAATAAGAAATGATGATGCCCTATTGCTCTCAAAAAGAAATCCCTTTTCTGTGGCTGGAGTGAGAGAGAGAACTTTGTTCTCGACTGTGTAAGTCAGCCCCAGAATAGTATAAGTCTGCCCCCAGTGGGGCAGAATAGTGTCCCACCGAGTTCAATGGAAGAAGAAGGGAGCCATCTTGGCTTGAATACCACATATTCATGCTTTTCTTATTGAAATTTCATGAATAAATGTTTCTTCATTTGCTGTGTACTTCGATATTGTTTTTAGAAGCTTTAAAATGCCTTTTTAAAAGAAACAATTGTACCATTTTCATAGGCCAGTTAGTCTACAAAGCTCCTTACACTGTCTTGCCAGCATAGTCTGGCATGTTTGGCCAATTAGGTGATTTGCAAGCTGTCTAGTGCTGCTGGAGCATTCGGGACATGAGGGTTTTTGTGATAGATGAGTTCAGAAAGGTAAGAAGTAGACATAGAATTTTTTTTAGCAATGAATTGTTACTGAGGAGTTTTAAGCAGAAGAGAAGTAGGAGCAAATATACATTATAGAGCAATGATTTTTTAAAAAGCCAACGAAGCCAGTGTGACTTTTCAGGGTGCTTTAGTAACTATTTGTGTGTCTCTATCACTGTACTGACTTCCACTGATGAACCAGATGATGATTTAATACAAGAGAAGAAAAAGAATAAAGAAGAATAAAGAGAGACAAGCGATATCATTGCTACATTATATACTAATGCTGTTACTTGAATATTATACACTTTATGAAGGATGGAGGATAATTGTTAAAAAAAAAAGAGGGGATCTAGATTGCTTGCCTGACCTAGGAAATGTTATGTATTATATTGGTCTTGGATATTCATAGTGCATATTAGCATATAAAAGACTCTCAGAAGTACTGACACAAAGAAATTTGTTTAACTTTGTTTATCTACAGTTCTCAAAATTATTTACCATTAGGGCTGTTTTTCATGTATCAGCTAAAATACAGTTCTGAAATACTGAAAATATTAAAAGATTTTTAAAGGTGAGTGACAAGTTTCTAACTCATAAAATATTCATGAAGTGAAATAGCTCATAAAAACAAGTGGATAATTATGTCTAATGTTAAATTCTAAGGGAAACCATTGTACCCTTGGGGACAATTAAAATACATATATATACCTTTAGAACTGTGTATGGGAAAAGCAAGGAAGAAATCTACTTGAGACCTTTATTTGGAAATCTTTAATAGTGTTAAGTTTTCAGTGTTTGGCAATTAAATGAACATTCAAATATGATCCAGAATTATTCAGTGACTGAGAGTAAGTTGGGTGATTAATTGGGGGTTATTTTACATCAAAAAATGCAATGTAACTATGAAATAATTAGGTGGATTTTATACATCACAAAAGTTAACCTTGAACTGTTTGCAAGGGAGAGATTTTTTTCCAAAAAACCTTTGCAAAATATCAACATCATTAGTATTAGCATATTCTCTCTTGAAGTATTGATTTTGAAAGGCAATATGTACATTTTGCTCATTTGAAAATGAACCCAGGAGATTTTGGAATCAAAAGAAGACAATAAATGTAGACTAACCTATTCTTCTCAACCTAAGAGAAAACACAGAGTATAAGAAAATGAAGAAAAAAATACTACAGATAAGGTTCATGTCTCATTTCAGTTCAGTGCAGTTGCTCAGTCATGTCCAACTCTTTCTGACCCCGTGGACTGTAGCACACCAGGCTTCCCTGTCCATCACCAACTCCCAAAGCTTGCTCAAACTCTTGTCCATCGAGCTGGTGATACCATCTCATCCTCTGTCATCCCCTTCTCCTCCTGTCTTCAATCTTTCCCAGCATCAGGGTCTTTTCCAATGAGTCAGTTCTTTGCATCAGGTGGCCAAAGTAATGAAGCTTCAGCTTCAGCATCAGTTCTTGCAATGAATATTCAGGACTGATTTTCTTTAAAATTGACTAGTTTGATCTCCTTGCAGTCCCAGGGACTCTTAAGAGTCTTCTCCAACATCACAGTTCAAAAGCATCAATTCTTCTGCACTCAGCTTTCTTTATAGTCCAATTCTCACATCCATACATAACTACTGGAGAAATCATAGCCTTGACTAGACAGACCTTTGTTGACAAAGTAATGTCTCTGTTTTCTAATATGCTGTCTATGTTGGTCATAACTTTCCTTCCAAGGAGTAAGCATCTTTTAATTTCATGGCTGCAGTCACCATCTGCAGTGATTTTGGAGCCCCCCCAAAATAAAGTATTTCCTGCCATATCAGTAAACAAGAATGTCACAGCCATCAGGAGTTGCAGCCCTTCAAATATGAATTTCTGAGCCCATGAAGAAGAATGTCTGCTATCCAGCAGCCATTGAGTTGCCACCCTACAGTGAGTAAGGGACTAAAGATGTGAATAATCAAATTGCAGGATGCTAGCCCCAGATAGCTGAGATGCATGAGAAAGGAATGATTTCAGTAAGCCTGGACTCTTCCATCTTCACATACATAGAAAAGTGCTAAATTCCTTAACTTGAGATATCTGAAAGTAAAAGTGTTAGTCATTCAATCCTGTCTGACTCTTTGCGACTCCATGGACTGTAACCCACCAGGCTCCTCAGTCCATGAATTCTTCAAGCAAGAACACTGGAGTGGGTAGCCATTCCCTTCTCCAGGGGATCTTCCTTATCCAGCAATCGAACCAGGATCTCCTGCATTGCAGGCAGATGCTTTACCATCTGAGCCACCAGGGAAGCCCAGAAATATCTGGTTTTCCTTAATTAACAATAATCTTTTGACGTCATACTACCCACCCCTTGTTGCAAGCTTCTATATAACCTGACTCCTCCCCCAAGCTCCTGGGAACAGTTCTCTCTGGGTCACTTGAGATGCTATCTCCCTGGCTTAAAGTCCTAAAAATTCCCACCAAATAAAATATAACTCTCAATGTCTAGGTTGGGACTACTTTTAAGTCAACACGTTCTATCTTAGTCTTTTATTTTCTCCTATCCACACTACCTGGACAGTGAGTTCTTTTCTACAATTTGTAGAACCTGGACAGTGAGTTCTCTTCATGTAAGTGTTGGTAAGTGTTTGTGGCATGAATTGCTCTCCTGTAACTGAAAAGATGGTTCAAATGATTGCCATGTGGCCCACAGTCACTTTCTTGCATTGTTTTTACATTGTTCCGTATTCACTTTGCTGCCTTGAAGACCTTTTTTATTTATGGTTTTGTTGCTTCAGCACTGAGGTGTTTGGATAAAGATAAAAGCATTAATGTAGATTTTTATTATATATCCTCTAAAGCACTCTCCTCAGAATTTCTCATGGATAGCTTTCTAAAGAATGTGATTATTTTGGGACCCAGACTGAAAGCCACTTCTTTTTAAAGGACTGACTTAGCTTTGAAATCTTTTTAAAGAAATATTTTTTGTACAAATTATTTTAGAGTGAGTAAGACTATAGTTTCAAAGAACCTTAAAATGATATTTAAGTCCTGAAAGAGAACCACAATCAATTAATTTCCCCCCAAAATCAGTACTTAGCTGTGTGCAAAAACAGGTACTTAATTTTCTCTGATAGGAAAGAGGTCCCCAAACTCAATGTACAAGAAACAATCAGGGAACAACTAAGTAATAGTTTGTGAGTTTCTGTCTTTACTGGCAAACCAACTTTAAAGGAGGAAGAAACTGAGATGATCTTGAATAGTCAGGGAAATTGCATCAAAGACAAGCAATGGACCTGATAATTGATCTGGCCCCAAACTAAGTCATGATGTTTGTATAGCAGAGGGGGAAAAGAGGCTACTTCCAGACTACCAGCAGTGTGAATCAATACACAGAGGGAGAGAAAGCTGAGGGTGGCTTGTGTAAGAGAAGGGAGTAGGATGGTTTGACTTGGATAGGTGAGCATTCATGTGTGTGAGCATGGTGGCCTGGGGCTGGGAGTAAATTGAGTTGATAGAGTGAGTGGAAACAAGAATAGACAACCCTGAAAATCAGACAAAGGAATCTGAGTCCATGGATTAAGTAACAGAATTACTGAATACTTAAGTACAGCAGGCTGAAGAACGTGTCTTCAAAGGATCCACCTTACTGTTGTCTAATGGATTGGAGGTGGGGAGGCTTAAAGTCATTGGGAAAATGGGCTAAATCTGAAAGACACTCCAAGAACCAGGAAGAGGGAAGTAGCAAAGAGGAATTCGAATTTTCTGACCTGTGAAAACAACGATTCTTTTGACAAAGTGAATAATTAAGATGAAGAGTCAGAGTTGCGTTTTTTGGTTGCTGTTGTTTTCTTTAGAAAGAGAAATATGAAGATTCCATTTTAGATAGATAAACATTGGACTAGTTATAGAATAGTGAGTAGGGAAACCCAGAAAACAGGAGTAAGAAATACAATTGAGAGTTGACATACTATGTCATATCTAGAAATCCATGTTTGGAGACTTTGAGTGATGGCTTAGGAGCTATCACTTCATATAAGCTATCACTTCATATCACTTCATATAACTCCATAAAGGTGAACTAGAGGTATGACAGTTACAGTTTATTCTGAAATAAAACAATGAAAACATCAACTTCTGCAAACTAACCCGGTGGTTGGTTCCTGTCCTCAAACTACCATAGTTAGATAGTCCTGTGCAAACTAGTATACTCTAAAAGTGACAAGTATTTAAAGCAGACACAAGAGTGCCCAGAGTTAGGGGGTACACTTTCTAATTTTTATCTCTTTAGCAATATTATGGAAGAGGTGAACCCACACATCACGTGGAAATGGAATTAGTAAGAAAACATTTAAGAAAAATCCCACTGTACAATGGAGTTAGAGTCTGATGACTTTAGAAAAGAGCTTGACTTAGCAACATCCAAACAAAATCTAATCAAACCCCAAACCTTCACCTTAAATATGTCTTACCACTTAAGCAGCCTAAAACATTCTAAAAATAAAAGCTCATTTTCAAATGTTTTTTCATATCTCAAAAGCTGAAGGCAAAAATCAGAAACTCCTAAAAAAGTGTCTTTGATGCCATTAATGAAATGTAAAACAGATGCATTTGTGTATTACTAACTACAAGTCTTCAAAGAATGTGACTTTTGTTCTTTTAATAAAACAAGCTTAAAGCATGCTTTTGGATTCATTCTAATATCTATAAACTTTAATGTTAGCTACAGAACAAAAAATCTCCATGGCATAAAGGTAGCTTATCCTTTTAAACTTTTAACTAAAATAATTGAGAAGAGCTTAGTTTTGAAAAGATGGTGCATTATTCAAGTTGTGCCAACTTTTTAGAATAAGAATAAATGCCAGTCATTTATTTATCAACTGTAAGCCCTCCAACTTTGGATCCCATGGTCATTCTGCACTATCCCATCTCTCTGAACATCTGCTTCATTTCTCTCTCCAGATTTCTACCCTTCAAGGTTTAGGAAGAATCTCAACTGTTTCCTAAATAAGTATATGTTATACTTCTGTGGCATTATCTCGCCTTTCTTTAAGCCTGTAAAACTTACTATTTAATACTACTGTATAATTATTTAATATGTCATATATGCAGAGAACGCACTGGTGACCCACTCCAGTACTCTTGCCTGATAGGCTGCAGTTCATGGGTTGCGAAGAGTCGGAAACGACTGAGCGACTTCACTTTCCTTTTTCCCTTTCATGCATTGGAGAAGGAAATGGCAACCCACTCCAGTGTTCTTGCCTGGAGAATCCCAGGAACGGGGGAGCCTGGTGGGCTGCCATCTATGAGGTCGCACAGAGTCAGACATGACTGAAGCGACTTAGCAGCAGCAGTAGCAGCAACATGTCATATATGTGTATATACATTACACACATAAATGCACTTATGTGTATGATGTGTATGTATGTATACATACACACCTATACATAGAAGATATATAAATATACTTGTAGTGTGTGTACATATAGTATGTATTACACATAGTATGTAGTATATACTATGTAGTATATATAATATGTATATACTGTGTATATATCACCTTTATATATATATGACTCATATATGAACATATATAAAAATTATATACGGTGTCATATATGTATAAATACATGATATTATATACAATATGTATATACCACATATACATTGTCATATATATATATATATATATATATATACATTTTTGTAGAGAGAAAGTTTCCATTTGTTAAGGGGTTTCTATGTTCTAGGCATAAACGCATAATGTTGTTCAATAATTTGCATAACCCTATAAATTGGCTATTAATATTATTTCCACTTACATTAGAGGCAACAGATTTAAAGAAGCTAAGTGAGTTTTATGCAATTTCACAACTGATACTGAGTCTTGAAGTTGGAATTAGAAATCCAGACACAGGACATCTGGGTCAGGCAGGCAGGATAAAGTCATGTATTGAATCCCCCTGGGGACATTCACCTGCACAGCACAGAATGGAACAAAAAGAACAGAAGAGAGGATGTTTCATAAGACACAGCAGAAGAGGAATGATCTGGGGATTTTGCGTGCTCTGGACAGTCAAAGGGTGGCAGTTCACAGTGCTACACTATTTTCCCTGCAGTGAGCGCTCTCGCTGTCAAACCCCAGCAGCCAGGCTACATGGCCTCCTACTCACCACGAGCTCCTGCGCTTAATATGTCAAAACCCACCCAGCATATGGAAATCAAGAAGTAGCAAGCTTTTGGCTTCCTAGGAACAATTAAATACAGCGCTATCAATTTTTTTTCCCAAATAAAGATGACAGAAGAAAAAAACCTACCATACAGCAGCAGGATTATTTCCTAAAACTAGATATTTTAAAATAAGAAAAATAGAAAGAAGCTCATCTCAGGAAAAAGGACTATATTTCAAACTGAGATAATTTAAAATATTAATTTTTTTTCTATTTTATTAAGATTTCATTTATCCTTGGACGGATTAAAAAAAAAACCTCAGCTTTGAATGGACACAACTCTTTAGATAGTTTTAGATAAGCACTACTCTAAGCCATGTGGATTCAGATAGCAGCAAGCATAGAATAATACTTTCCCACATTATCTGTTAATTTTATGTATTAACCTCTTAGAGAGGAATGCTTGGAAATAGAATGTCAGTTCACAATAGAATCTTTCCTCTCTAACTATGTCACACAGTCCATCAGGAATCATGTTTTATTTTATTAATTCAATCAATGCATGCTCCCATCATTGTACTTTAGACCAAGGGCTTTTTTAGTATACATGTGCACTTCTGCTTATAGAAAAGGCCAGTTCTGCCAAAGTAGCTCCTGGGAGCCACTTAAGGCCATCATCTAGCTCAGTTTATGTTGCCAAAAACACACTCAGAAGTTAAAAGCATAACTAAAAAATTCTCACTAGAGGGTCTCCATTTTTTTATTTTTTACTTTTCAGAAAGAAAACAATGGTATAGAACTAGAATATCTCCAAAGTTGGTTGCAATTCTAAAATAACATGGTTCTGTAAACACACAGGCCACCAGAACTTGGCATTTAAGTACATTGTCAGAGTTGTCTCAGTAGGCACAGATGTATAGCTCCTCACTTTAAGAAGCATACCTTCATTCATTAATTTTGCAATATCAGAATATGTGACAAGGATCCCAGGGAAAAAAATTAAGGCAGAGAATTAAAAACCCTAACAAATTTTGAAGATCTAAGACAATGTAAACCATATAGTATGAGGTGTGTGTGGGGGGGGGGGGGGGATGCTCTAGAAATTACCTCCATCCTTTTCATTTTCCCCTCAAACTAGACAAGTCCTATTTTTCTGTTTGCCTGCCTTTGTTTGTTCAAGGAGGTGTCCTCTTGCCTTTAATTGTGTTTGCTATGGGTGGCAAAGCTTTAAACCTTTTACAGTAAAAGGGCACACATAAATAACCATGTATTCATAATGAAGCATAAATGCCCTTCATAAGCAGAATAAAAAGCCTCATTCCTCATTTTGAGGACAGGGCATTGTCTTTTCAACAAGCTTTACTGTCGAGCCCAGGAGACACCATTAGAACAGGTTTTTTTTTCCCTTCTTACCAATAAAGCCACTGAGACTGCAGTGGCAAATGTGAGTGTCTCAAAATTGTCGTGCATTAGAGAAATGGAAAGGGTCTCTCGCCACCCCCGCCTCCGACATGTGCTTTCACCTTTTCTATGGCTTACAATTAAGCAAAGGGATAAAAGCAGCTTCAAGACAAATTCTATTTTCATCTTCAGCCCTTTATTGTGGCTATACTGTGGGAAAATGAAAGCATTTCTTCCAATTTAATAGAGACCACAGTCTGTTGAACTGGAAATAGAGGGAGAATGTGCATGACAGATCTTATCTGCAGGGTGGGCCTTTTGTGTCTGACACATGTTGTATTTTTCACTTAACTATATGTAGGATAATAATTATGTCCACTGCTGCTTTGTTGCCTGGAAAGCCATGGGAGAAAGAATTGTTTTTGAATAAAGAGAGTGAAAAAGTGGAGAATCATTTAAAATATATCAGATTTTTAAGAAAAAAATTTTCTTGGATATGGAAAATAGCATTTGTCTGATATCTGTTTATATTAAATGTCAAAAATCTAGGTTAGCAAAGATATTAATACTTTTCCCTTAAACTAAGGGAATTACCCAAACAATCAAGAACCTAATCAGATGCTTTTTCAAAAAGTACTGAACTTGAAATAAGATGGTTTTTCTAATAGAGAACATTCCATTTCTAATGAATCAAGGATGCAATATTTGTTAAAGTTCTATTGTCTCAAATTGCTGCTATGAGTCTCCTTTTATTCCTGAGCCATGAGCCCTATAACAAGCACCTAAGTGAAAAGTTCAGAGGGATAGGTCGAAACATTAAAAATTATAACCTGCAAAAGATTACTGTGCCACACTACTCTCAGTTTCTGGGGAGTGCCCTGCCTTTTTTAAAAGGGACCCAGTAGTTACTAGCTAAATCATTAAACTCAGACAAAAAATGAATCCGAACTCCTAAAACAGTCACATTGAGCCAGAAGATAAGTACTAAGAGTGAGAATATTTCTTGAATTCTCTTTCTGAGTCCAACTCTCTAATCAAGGGGAGAAAACATATCTTGCAACTTATATATTAACCTGACAACTACAAGTTTAGAAGACAGGATCTCCCTGTGTAATAAAATTGCGAGAGATAGTGGTTTAAGAAGTGGCCACCATTCTGACAGGAAATGCAGCTTGCAGTGCACTTTTAAAGAACAGTGTAATTACATGTTCATTGCCAAAGCAGTGATGCATTGGGAAGGCTTGTCATTTTCCTTACATAGAATAGTCTGAAGCTTTCTTTATATTTATAATCATCTTGGTTTGCTCAGATGCACAAACCCAAGTCCTTGTTGCCTTACATTGCTTTTTCAACAAAATAATTGTGAAGCAATTAATGAGGCTTTCCCCCTTTTTATCCACTTTCAGAACAAACTAAGATCAGTATAAATTTCTTCCCACCTTATGTGTCCTCAGGCCCTACCACATCCTCAATATCCTTAAAATCAAGGAATTTAAATAATTCCTTCTTTCAGACAGTAAAGAATCTGCCTGCAATGCAGGAGAATCAAGAGATGTGGGTTTAATCCCTGGGTCAGAAGATCTCCTGGAATGGAAAATGGCAACCCACTCCAGTACTCTTGCAAGGAAAACTCCACAGACAAAGAAGACTGGTGGGCTACAGTCCATGGGGTCGAAAAGAGTTCGACATGACTGAGCAACTGAGCACACACATTTTCAGAATTGAAATATTGCTGGGCACTGCCAGCTGTGATGCCTGTATGCTAGACATTCACACATTGTCACAGCACAACCTGACGTTTTTTGCTTCTTTCTATCTTATTTTAAAAAATTGGACTATGACTGTTTTGGGGTCTCCCAGGTGCCAATGCAGGTGACATAAGAGACATGGATTCGATCCCTGGGTCAGGAAGATCCTTTGAAAAAGGAAATGGCAATACGCTCCAGTATTCTTGCCTACAGAGTTCCACGGACAGAGGATCCTGGTGGGCTACAGTCAATGGAGTTGCAAAGAGTCAGGCAATTACACTTTCACTTTCCTGAAATATATCTCTGGTGTCTGTATCACGAGTGGAGTGAGATTATTAATTTACAGGTAAATGCATAGCATCTCAAATTTCTAACTGTGGCTACTTTTTGAAATATGAGAAATTGTCTAGAAGAGTTTAATATGGTTTAGTTCTGCTGAACTTGCACAGTTTGCACAGTCTAGCCCTTTCAATTTGACACCAGAATAACTACCATGTTAATAACCTGTAATGCATCATTTATGATTTGTGAATGAGAGTAGAAACCTCTGGAATATTAAAATCACCTAGATAGATTTTAAAAGAGTAATGTCGGGACTCCATCCCAGGCCAATTAAATTGGAATCTTTGGAGGGCAGAGTAATCCAAAGTATTAGTACTGTTAGAAAGCATCCCTGGTGACATAAACGTGCAGTTGAGAGCCACTGTTCCAGGATATATAAGGTTATTGGTGCGGCAATGATTCTCACTTTTAAGGAGGGGAGTAATAATCTATGTTGTACTCACTCTTCTCATTTGGTTAGAAAGTCATACTTAGAACATTGAAAGAAAGCTTCCTCAATGTGAGGGATCATTTATGTTATAAATTCTTCCAACATATCTATAAATAACTATGGTTTTCCCTATAAAAATCAAAAAGGCAAATTTCTAAGGGTAGATTTACAAGAAGCAGTTTTATATTGTTAAGTCATGAGCCTCCGCCTTCCACACTTAAACAGGCACTGTGCACTAGACCACATTTGCTAATGGGCATCATAAACAGATGTGGTAGGCAGAATGGGTGCATGTGTGCTAAGTTGCTTTAGTCATATCTGAATTTTTGCCATCCCATGGACTGTAACCCACCAAGCTCCTCTGTCCATGGAATTTTCCAGGCAAAAATATTGGAGAGGGTTGTCATGCTCTCCTCCAGGGGATCTTCCTAACCCCAAAATCAAACCTGCTTCTCTTATTTCACCTGCGTTGGCAGCTGGGTTCTTTATCACTAGCACCACCTGGGAAGCCTGGTAGGCAGAATAATACTCCCCACCAAGACTCCCAGTTCCTAATCCCCAAATCCTATGGCTATGCTTCTTCAAATAACAAAGGGAATTTGCAGATATGATTAAGGATCTTGAAATGGGAAGTTATCTTGGATTATCTAGGTGGCTCCAATATAATTACAAAGGCCCTTATATGAGGCAGAAGGAATCCAGAATCTGAGAGGTTTGATGATGTAACATTGCTGACTTTGAAGATGAAAAAGGGGCCACAAGCTAAGGAATGTAGGCAACCTCTAAGGATGTGGAAGAGGCAAGGAAACATTCTTTCCTTGAACTTCTGTAAGAAATGCAGCCCTGCTAACACTTGATTTTAGGACTACCTCCAGAGCTATAAGGTAATAAATTTGTGTCGTTTTGAGCCACTAAATTTATAGCAAGTTTTTATAACAGCAATAGGAACTTAACACAGACGTGTTGAATTACCTTTAACTTTGCCTGCCCTGAAGATCCCCTTCCACTTGTTTCTAAGTGTAGCACTCAGTCATTTATTATTCAGAAAGCTGAATTAGACATTGAATATACAGAGGTATAATCATGGTCCTTGCTCTCAAGGAGTTCAGAGATAGTGTGGTATAGAAACCATCATCAAATGACTTAGTAAAGAACACAAAAGAGATTTGCAGAGTGCCATAAAGTGTCTTGTCCAGACTAATGAGGTTGTAAAAGATTGCTGGAGGAGGTGACACTTGACCTGTTTCTTGAAGAGTAAGCAGTGGAAATATTAGACAGTAGATGAATGAGGTGAGGAAGTTGGAATATTACAGGTAAAATGCATAGATAAACAGTATAAGCAAAGAATTGAAATGCATAGGCAGAAATAATAAGTAATTAGTATATAGATCTGTAGTATAAAGAATAAAGGGCTTCCCTCATGGTTCAGACAGTGAAGAATCTGAATGCAATGCAAGAGACCTGGGTTCGATCCCCAGGTCGCGAAGATCTCCAGAAGGAAATGGCTACCCACTCCAGTATTCTTGCCTGGAGAATCCCATGGACAGAAGAGCCTGGTGGGCTGTAGTCCATCTGGTCACAAAGAGTCAGACACGACTGAGTAAAACTAAATAGTATGTGTGGCTAGAACTCCAGTACAAATTACCCAGTGTTGAAATATGAAACATTCAAGCTATTTAATTTCGTATCTACTTAGATATCATTCAGCAGCACCTCACACGGATATAGCACGTGCATTCTGCTTAGAGTAACTCATTCAAAAAAAAAAAGATGTTCTTGGAACCTTGGTCCTCATGAAAAATTAGGCTTCCCATAGACTAAATTCGGAGAAGGCAATGGCACCCTACTCCAGTACTCTTGCCTGGAAAATCCCATGGACGGGGGAGCCTGGTGGGCTGCAGTCCATGGGGTCACTAAGAGTCGGACATGACTGAGTGACTTCACTTTCACTCTTCACTTTCATGCATTGAAGGAAATGGCAACCCACTCCAGTGTTCTTGCCTGGAGAATCCCAGGGACGGGGGAGCCTGGTGGGCTGCTGTCTATGGGGTCGCACAGAGTCGGACACAACTGAAGCGACTTAGCAGCAGCATAGACTAAACTTCCTAACATTCCAGACATGTTCAGGTAGAGCTGGTTCCAAATTCAACCCAAGCTGGGAAAGCTGAAAATTCTGTTCCAAATATCCAAATATCCTGGTCTCATCTGTCATTATATGATGATATGAGGAGCAAATGCATTTCATATCATTTAAGCCAAAGTAGAAAACTCTCCCACTGCCACTCCATCAATGCCAGAAAAATAGTAATGGGACTAAGATTTGAGGACAGGATTCTGAAGTAATAATCAATGCAGCATTTCAAATAAGAATAAAAAGATTTAGAATGCGTGTATTCAGTGTGTGTGTGTGTCTCTGTGTAATTTTGCTTCTACCTCTTCTAAGCAGGCAAAATCTTCTCGGGAGAGGGTCTCTCATGTTGTCTCCCACTGTCTCTTTCCTCCAGTTTACCTGTCCCCTGCCTCTAGACTCCAGTAGAATTCTACCATCAAACTTGCAGCTGGAATAAAAGTTAAAAATGGTCCACGTAGATTCTCAGTTGAAACTCTGAACTTGTTATTTTTGAAAGTGTAAAAAATATCTCCAAATTGTTTTATTTATTTATTTATTTATCAGCCACAGCCCTCAGTATGTGGGATCCTTGTTCCTCAACCAGGAATCAAACACACCCCTGCATTGGAAGCACAGTCTTAATCACTGGACTGCGCAGGAAGTCCCAGGGTGATTATTTTTTATAACTGACCGTTATCGGCATCTCCCACCTTACTTTCCTTCATTACTATTACATATACTTCTTATAAGGTCTTCCCTGGTGGCTCTGTCGGTAGAGTCTGCCTGCAGTGCAGGAAACCGGGGTTCAATCTCTGGGTCGGGAAGATTCCCTGGAGAGGAAAATGGCAACCCATGCTAGTATTCTTGCCTGGAGAATTCCATGGACAGAGGAGCCTGGTGGGCTACAGTCCATGGGGTCACAAAGAGCCAGACACTGCTGACTAACACTTTTCTTTCTTTCAAACTTCTTATGCACATGTCTCTCCTGAGGGATTATAAACAACCGGAAAGGAAAGGACATGTCTTAACGCATTTACCAGTCACATTCAGTGATTGTAAGTCCCCATTTCATGAAATAAATTCGAAGTCCTCAGAATTTGATGTTTAAATGGTTCTTAATTCAGGAAGCATTAGGCAACATGGAATTTCAAATTTCCTTCAGCAAATAAAGAAGATTTGAGTCAATCACGGGTTTTGTGCTTCTTTTTTTGTTTGTTTGTTTTAGAAAGTTTTTGATGAAGCATTTAGACTTTTGAGACAAAAGTACATGTGGTATCTGAGTTCTTTGTAGCAAAGAATTTCATCACAGCTTCATTATGGAAAAATTTATGAACCATAGGTTTGCTGATCCTGCATGAATCCAAGTTTCCTGATACTAAGGTATTATGGCCTGGAGTGCTGCATTCCATGGGGTCACAAAGAGTTGGACATGAGTGAGCAACTGAACTGAACTGAACTGAACTGAAGGTATTATGATTCAGCAAAATATCTTCCTTCCATATGGCTGCTATCTTGACATAGCCAAAAAAACATTTCAGAGGTATTACATGAAAGAGTCAAGTCATTTTCAGTGGGGCTCATAATTTTCTTATTTCCTCTCCTTTTACTCATGATAGAACTTAAGAACCTACAGGAGTTAGGAAGTGGAGGCAACCAGGAACTGCTAGTTACTGATTTCAATACTAACTCATAGGATTTTAGGGTTCCACAATACTTTAAAAATCATTTTGTTTCACTCCTTCATTTGACAAATGGTGAAACCAAGACCCAGAGAGGTTAACTGATTTATTCAAGTGCAAACACCTTGAAGCTGTAGAGCCAGGGCTAGATGCTGGGTCCCCTGATCCCACTCCAGAAATCTTCCTCTTCACCAGGACTATATAGTTAAAGGATGCTTTATGTTCCTGCTATGAAACTGGTAAGGTAACTCTGGGCTGATTCTTTTCAGTCATAACCTAGGTGTATCAAATACTTATTTACTGCTGTTTTAAAGTTACTGCAAAATTTAGTAGCCTCGTTATTTAACACTCATGGTTCTGTGGTTGGATGTGTTCAGCTTGGGGAGTCCCTCATAACGTTGCAGGCATATTCCAGCTGAAGCTGAAAGCATGTCATCTGGAGACTTCTTTACTCACATTTGGTACCTGGGCTTAGATAGGTGAACAGATGGAGGCTGGTCAGCCATCTGGTTCTCTTCATGTGGCTAGCTTGGGCTTTCTCTCAACATGGAGTCTTAGGGTTGAACTTTTTACATGGAGATTGGCTTCCCCCAGAATGAGTGTTCCATAAGACCAAAGCAAAAGCTGCAGGAGTTTTTCTAGCCTCCAATGCCCCAGAATGTTCCATGTCTTACGTATTCACTTGTACTCTATTCTATTAATGAAGCAACAGATTCAGCCCAAATTCAACCTTTCAAAGGATGAAGTAGCAAAGAATATGTAGCCATGTTTAATCTACTCACCTCTTTGTATATTTCACATATATCATCTTACACAATGAATGCCTTTTTGTATCCATAATGTAAAATTCCTGGAATATAAAAATGCAATCATTATTCAGGTAAAATTGGGAGAAATATCCATCTGTTTATATATGGGAACTATTTCCTACCCGAGAATTATTCAAAGACCAGTGAATAAGGGTCCTCAACACTGCTAACTTGTTTACAATTATTTCTACAGGTATCTCCAATCTATGTAGGCAAAGAGTATAGTTTATCTATGTTTTCAAAATGGATTCATCTCTCATAATTGCAAACACATTAGCTTACTAGACAAGTAATATTCAATATATGCTGTTCTCTCCTTGAAAAATTTAAAAGCTAAAGTTTCTCCAATCAGTGGTCTGCCCTGGGACCTGGAAAATTACAAGTACTGTATCTATCTATTAAAATATGCTGTATTTTTAACAATCATGAAAAATCTGCAACACAAAAAAGTAGTTGACACATTTTTTTTCTTCTTTCCAGCATTTGATTCTGTGAACAGAAATAAGCTGTGAAGTATGAATTAAATATATACAAAATGCCTAGAAGGAAGCAGACAAAAATATAAGTGGTTTTCTATGGTTGATATAAATAAAATAAAAATATTTTGCTTTTACTCATATGTTTATCTACCAAGAATATGAGTGATTTCAATACTAAATTTAAAAAGAAAAATTAAAAGATAAATTTTCAGGAAAAAAATTCTGGAGGATTCCTTCTCAACTGTTATCTTCATTTTTAAGTATTTGTTTTATGACTAATAAGTCTAAAATAAACTACATTTAGAAACTGCAGCCTAAATTTATATATAATAACCTATTTATCTAGGAAATTAGAGGGCAAATTACATGCTTCAGCATCAAATATGCTATGAATATTTTACTAAACAGAAAATCATAATTAATATGTCCATTAAATTATATGCATTTAAAAATATTCCAACCTAAAATAATTATAGCTAGATTGTAGCATAAAAACTTGAAACCATGAGTACTTCACTGAAAATACGTTATTAGACAAACTTATGGTTACCAGGGGAGAGGTTGCAGGGAAAGGAACAGTTCGGGAATTTGGCACTGATGTATACACTGCTATATTTAAAGTGGATAACCAACAAAGACCTACTGCATAGCACAGGGAACTCTGCTCAATATTATGTCAGAACATAAATGTGAAAAGAATTTGAAAAAAATTAGATACATGTATCCGTATAACTGGATCACTTTGCTGTACACTTGAAACGAACACAACTTTGTTAATCAACTATACTCCAAGATAAAAATAAAAAGTTAGAAAAACAAAACAAGAAAATACGTTATTGGAATATATTCAAAATGATCTCTTAAGAAGTATTTTCGTGTTGTAGATAAATAACTCTCAGCTTGAGCCTACAGAGAAGGGTGCAGCTTTCTAGTAAGGCTTACCCCATGGAGAACAAATCCAGAAGACTGTGAAATCTTATAGCTTTCCCTTAACTGGCAACACTGAGTCACTGAACTCAGGATATTCATTAATTAGAGGGTGTGATCTTAGAGCTACTCTGACCTAGGTCTTATCAGAAATATCATTAAGAGAAATAGGACTCTTGAGCCTGATTCTCCCACAGGCCAACATCCATCCTTGAAAGATCACAGTGCCAGAGATTACCCCTACCCCATCGTCTGTCCTGTCCTTCCAAACAGCAAAACGCTTTTACTCAATGCAGTTTCGAATGATCTTGTCATAGATCATAGAATCTGATAAGAAAGCTCTCTATGCAGGTAATTATTTTATTTATTCTAAATTGTTGATGAAGTCATCATTTAATATGGTACATTTTATCCCTCATGAAGAGATTTATCTCTGTTTTGAATGTAGATGTGCTTTCCCAGAGTATCTGGGCTTATGTTACAGTCGTTGTACTTCATGTAATTTTTGTGTTTCCCTCCCCTACATTATGGGTACTAGAAGATGAAAATCAAATTTCTGTAATATTTATCATTCCTGGTCTTTAATCATACTTTCAATATTTAGGTGGTAAGATGAACAATATTTATTAATGGATGACTAGAAATCAGCCATATTTAACTTGAATTGCATGCCATTTTTAGGTATTTTTTAATTTGAAAAGACCATAGAGCTGGAAGAAAGGAGCACAAGAAAATTCTGGAGACTTTGATTCCTAAAAATAGTTCCAAGTTTCTTGGCTTGGTGAGGACTTTGTTTGAATGAATAAAGGGAGATGAGTTAATCAAGTATTTATCAGTGATTGTATCAAAACTAATCAAAAAGTTGAAAATCATCTGTTAAGATTAAAGATCCTGTGGCCTTACTTCCATCATTCATTTGCCACCCTGAGAGAAGCTTCATATAAAATGAAATCAATTTAGTCAGTTTTCCTACCAGTGAGAGATTAAACCACAGAATCTCTTTTTATGGAATTTTAATTCCAGAGAAAACCATGTGTGGAATGTTTTAATGGACTTTACTTAATCACATCAGGAAGGGTATTTTTTAGCCTCTGAAGGCACAGTGGGAAGAGTCCCTGTACACATTTCATCTTCTGAAAATATATATTTCACATATCTCATACACAAGGATGTGGGTCACAGAGTTTCATAAAATAAAATATAAATTAACATCTCACTTGTTCTATCTTGCTTTGGCCCTGATTTAAGATCACAGACCATGTATTGACAGTATGATTATTTTTTATTCCAGCATACTGCCAGAAAAGATACTCAACTGAACAGAGCAGAAAAAAATATTATTTTTATTTATTAACTGAGCAGTCTTTTTCCAATTTCCAGAAGCTAAGTAGTGGTTACCATACAGAACAAGACAAATTAAAAGGTAGAAATTTATAGGAAGACTCATTGCTATCTGGGAGAAATAGGAATCTCTCTGGGCTCCCCAAAGAATACCTCCTACAGAGAAAATGACATTTTCAGGATAAAAGCATGATATTTTCAAGGTCTTGTCCTATGCTTCTTATCCACCTAGAATTCTCAGTATACAAACTGATCTTAACCAAAAGAAAGGAACACCACTGACAACCCTCTTCACTTAGCTGCAGATGTGTTAAGAAAATGAGCAGAGTTCATTTAATTATTCTTCCTTTCTTGTACAGATAACTTCTCATTCTTTTTCCAACACAAGTGCTTAGGAGAAATTTGGTGATTATTTTTCTTCCTTTAATTTTTTTTCATTACAGATTATCAAATTCTTATTTAACTTGATCTAATTAATAGACTGTATCACTCAGTTTGGTGACTAGAAGTGTAATGTACAATGCAATAAAAATGGACATGTGATTGTTCATTCCCTGACAATTCTGACTATTCCATCAGTCATTTCGTGTCTCGGGTGATATAATTTTCATTTTTATCACCAATTAAAAAAATTATGAGAGATTTGGAGACACTATTTGAGTCAGAAAAAATTTTAAAAACTAAAAAAAAATTAAAAGTTTGTATCCTTAGTTGAAAATAAAAATGTTACCTTAAAAGGTTAATCCTCTATTTTGCTTACAAGCTAATTATTTTGGAGTGGTTTATTAATTGCTCAAGGTTTACAATGATTAAGGCTTGCAACAAATGAATTTTTCTGATTAAATAAAAGACAGGATAAAGGACACAAGTACAAATTGGAGTTCCTGTTTGGATTACGTTTCTACAAATGAGACATTTCCAGGAATATGTGATATGGTCCATGGACCTATGGCCTCCCAAGTGGCTCAAATGGTAAGAGAATCTGCCTGAAATCCAGGAGGTCTGGGTTCAGTGCCTGGGTTGGGAAGATCCTCTAGAGAAGGGAATGTTTATCCAGTCCAGTATTCTTGCCTGAAGAATTCCAGGGATGGAGGAGCCTGGCGGGCTACAGTCCATGGGGGGGAGGGGCGGTCACAAAGAGTCGGACACGACTGAGTGACTAAGCATGCACACAGACATTTTTAGAGAGACAAAGATACAGTGACAACTGTCAAATCTATATTTCCAACCTTGCTATCTCCTCGAAGTTTCATAGACCAGGACACCAACGAAAAATCCTTCACTGACCTTGGGACGCAGGAAAAGAAGAGGAAAAAGAAATTGTAGGAAGAAGAAGTGATTTTAGGGGGATTTAATAAGTTCAGGTTTGGACACGTTGGGTTCTGGATTTGGATATGTTGGGTTCAAGGATTAAAATCCCTTGCCTCTTGTTGTTCAGTTGCTCAGTGGTGTTGGACTCTTTGCCACCCCGTGGACTGCAGCACACCAGGCTTCCCTGTCCTTCACCATCTCCTGGAGCTTGCTCAAACTCATGTCCATTTAGCTGGTGATGCCATCCAACCATCTTATCCTCTGTCATCCCCTTCTCCTCCCACCTTCAATCTTTTCCAGCATCAGGGTCTTTTCTAATGAGTCGACTCTTCACATCCAATACTTCAATACTAAATAATTGGAACTTCAGCATCAGTCCTTCCAATGAATATACAGGACTGATTTCATTTAGGATTGACTGGTTGGATCTCCTTGCTGTCCAAGGGACTCTCAAGAGTCTTCTCCAACACTACAGTTCCAAAGCATCAATTCTTTGGTGCTCAACCTTATTTATTTATTTTTTTTTTTTTTGAATTAAAGATCTAAGTTTATTTTTATTTTTTTTAATTTTATTTTATTTTTAAACTTTACATAACTGTATTAGTTTTGCCAAATATCAAAATGAATCCGCCACAGGTATACATGTGTTCCAACCTTCTTTATAGTCAACTCTTACATCCATACATGACTATTGGAAAAACCATATTCTGGCTAGCAAGACCTGGATTGTTTCTCTGCTTTGTGCTCCAATATGCTCTATTTTTGTTGTTGTTGTTGTTGTTTAGTCACTAAGGCATATTTGACTTTTTGCAACCCTATAGACTGTAACTTGCCAGCTTCCTCTGTCCATGGAATTCTCCAGGCAAGAATATTGGAGTGCGTTGCCATCTCCTCCTTCAGGGGATCTTCCCAACTCAGGGACTGAACCTGCATCTCCTGCATTGGCAGGCAAGTTCTTACCACTGAGCCACTAGGGAAGCCCAATATGCTCTATACATATCCCAGGTGCAGCACTTTTCAAGCTACAGTCTCCTCTTTCTTATTTGCTCTTTGTTCTGTTTTCCTTTCTAGAATTCCCTTACATTCAAGAAGCAAATCTTATTCCATGTTGTACTTGCTGCCACCAGCACTTACCACAATGGTTGACACAGAAGTATTTAGAAAATATATTGAATTGATAAAATAATAAATGTCCTTTTCTCTGAAATTTGCTGAAATTATCAGAAGGAAAAAAAACTATTGGATTTTATTGTTAACCTTCACTTTTCTCCTCCACCTTAAGATCTTAAGCCTTTGTGGAATAAAAAAAAAAAATCTCTTCACTAAACTGTTGGGAACTCCCTGCTTTTTATTTCACTCTTTAAAAAGATTAAAAATTGAACATGATCCCAAAAGCTTTCAAGTGCACAAAGAGAGAAACACATTAAAACCAAAGCTGCTATTTAGCAATTTGTTTAAATTACAAAATAACCAAATTCTGCATAAGCTTTGCTGGTAAAACAAAAGCTCCTTGTTCTTTTCTGTGTCACTAGGAACTCTTGCATTATTTAGTGAAAAAGAATCCTCTTACCAACTTAAGCCAAGTAACGGGCACTCATTGAGCAAAACCAAAAAAGGCTGGGAGTGATATTTCATCCATAATTTCAGCATATATTATAGTAAAAAGAGATGAGCACAACTCAATCATGTAACAGAAGACCTGAGACCTGTTCATCGTATTGCAAGCTCTTCATTGTTCCATTATCGGAATAGAAGTCATTTAACCCCTTGGTGCTTTTTAACATACAGAATTTGATACATTATCCATCTGCCTCTGATGCTGTCAAGGTGATAAATAAAATAGTGAGTCAAAAGTGCTTTTAAAATTGCATAACAATGATAAGGAACTGTAAATTTGATTTCAGTTTCCACACTTTCATTCAATTATGGTAACTTTAGGTAGAATCATAAAGAATGGACATTTCATATTATCAAGGGTCTCTTAATTGCTTCTTTTCTATTTTTCCTATGTGCTCCATATCATTGACAAAATATCTTACTGATTTGTCTTTCAAATAGAGAAAAAAAATTGAGTGATTTAAACAAATTTAAATGTAAATATACAGAATAAATCCTTTAAAGCAAGGTAAATTTTATATTTAGTACATTAAAGCAACTTTTCTGAAATAGGCCTTCATGTTTTGTTTTTTATTAAAAACAAAACTAAACAAAACAAAAATGTTCCCTAAATTCAGACATTGTTTAGGCCAGCATTCCATATTGCTTAAGTACAATTTTCAAATAGTACATCATGACTCTCATACAAATATAAAATGAGCATATGTCAAAGATTTTATTTAATTTATTAATTAGTGAGGAAATGAGTAAGATGTTGGAACCTGTTTAAAGAGAATTTGAAGATCAGACATATGTGTATAGTACAGGCAACTGGAAACACTGAAATACATTTGCTAATAAATGCAAAGCAGTTTAATACCCCATAGAGTAATCAAATGCAAAGCTTTGAGTCATCTTTTCTACAGAGTATAAATCACCCTTGACAAGGATAATTTGCATTATTCTCAGTTTCCTACAACCTAATATTTTACTCCTGTGTGTGCTCAGTCATGTCAGACTCTGCAACCTCATGGACTGTAGACTGCTAGGCTCCCTGTCCAGGGAATTTTCCAGGCAACAATATTGGAGTGGGTTGCCATTTTATCCCTACAGAGCTGTAAATCACTCTACTGAGGAGAAAGACAATCAGAAGGGCATATCCCTGCAGAATCAGATATTTCCCCAGAGATACACTGGTGATATCCAGCAGTCCTCTGAAAGGACACCCAGGAATCTCTTTGCCCATGTCTAAATCTAACAAGCTTTCCTGACAATATCTATGGAAAATAAAAGATAGAAAGTTATGGCTAGTAGAAAGCTTTCCTTTCTTAACACATTTTTGTCCTTAAATAATCACAAGTTTAAATCTAAGTGATTATCAAGTTAGAATCTTCAGTTGCTCCAAAAGAGACACCCAAATTTCCAGGACTAGAATGGTTTAAGAACTAATTATCATGGTTGTTTGTTTTTGTTTAGTTTGTTTTTGAAATATAGTTGATTTACAATGTTGTATTTATTTCTGGTGTACAGCAAAGTGATTTAGATATGTGTGTATATATATGTGTGTGTGTGTGTGTGTGTGTGTGTGTATACACATATATACTCTTTTTCATATTCTTTTCCATTATGGTTTATTACAGGATATTGGATATAGTTCACTGTGCTATACAGTAAGACTTTGTTGTTTATATCTTTTATACACAGTAGTTTGTATATGCTAATCTCAAACTCCTAATACTCCCTTCTCTGGTGGCTTCCCTGGTGGCTCAGATGGTAAAGAATCTGCCTGCAATGCAGGAGACTCAGGTTTGATCCCTGGGTTGGGATGACTCCTTGGAGAAGGGAAGGGCTATCTACTCCACTATTCTTGCCTGGAGAATCTCCACAGATAGAGGACCCCTACAGTCCATGGGGTCACAAAGAGTTGGGCATGAATGAGTGACTAACACACCCCCTTACTCCTTTGGTAGTCATAAGTTTGTTTTCTATGTCTGTGAGTCTGCTTCTGTTTTGTTAATAAATATGAAAGTCCTTATAATGACACCATCTTTAATACAACTGTAACTGGACCTTTCAAAGAAATAGCTCATAAAATAAAACACTTTAACGCAAGACATCATCTCCCAAAAAAGTAGTGGTGGTGGTGTTTGATTTTAAATCTGCTTTTCCCTAGATTGACACATAATCCTTGGTTGCATTTAAACAACATCAATAATTTGTGCTTCCAGCTACCTCAAACAACACAATTAATTGGTTGGCTTTCTCTCCTGCTGAAAAGTAAGCTCCATGCAACAGGGGCATTCTCCTATTCATCAAGGCTGCAACCCGATGCACTGTCTGAGGAGGAAGGGCTCAATAAACATCTGTTAAATGAATGACTTTTTGGCTGAATTGCAATCTCAATAGTCTCTTATGAAAAGCAGGAATACAGAATTGACTTTCCACATTCAAGTTTTTTAATAAACAATTTTTAGTATTTTAACCTAAAATTTTTATCAGAAACATACATATAGCTCATAAATAAATGAGCATCAAGTTAAGCATATGAAGGCAAAGCAGTAATTTCCATCCTATGAGCACAAGTTTAACTTTGATACTCAGTAGAAATATAATGTTTAAAAAATTATTCTTTGTTATTTTTTATAGATTCATAACAAGTCATTGTGTGAATGTATAATTTTCTAACACAAGCCAAAAAATAAATGTATTACTGAAAAATAATGAAATGGAATTCATCTTACTAATATCCTAGGTTTTTTCTTTTTAAAAATTTAGCTAATTTTTTAAAATGAGATATGCTATACATAAAATGCATGATTTTTTAAAAAAAATTCTTATGCTCAGGATATACCTAGACCAAATGAATCAGAATCTCTGGGGTGGACCAGGTATTGGTATTTTAAAAAGTGGATCCAAGCCCAATTCACAACAAATCTGAGTGATTTGACAGGGGAAAAAGTATTATGAATTATCTATTTTACAAGTACCAAGTCATCACTAATAAAGAACTTGCTATTTCTTTAAAAAAAAAAAAGAATTTAGTTTAACAAAGAAAGAAAATATCTATCTATCTATCTATACAGAAAAAGTAAGGACATTTTGCTTTTCTTCACGTCCAAAAAATGTTCTGGAAGCAGGGTAAAGTTAGATCAATACTTAACAATTTTACATCAAGCATATTATCATTGAGAATTTGAACTCATAATGAGAACTCTTTAACTGCTATGAGACTCTCAGACTTTAGAGAGAAAATTAAGTGAAACTCAATTGATTAGAGCTACAAAGATTAAAAAATAAATTAATATTTTAGGAACATAAAGATACTTACTTTAATTGCTTTGAGATACCAAGAATAGTATAATAGTATAGTATAATATATATATATGTATATATATATATATCCCATTTATTTACCTTCTTTGCTATATAGTACTTTCTATATATAGCAAGGAATAAATGTTGTTCTTTGTAGTTAACACTACTTTTAAATGCAAAAATCATGTATATTTTTCATGTTAGAAAGGATAATGTCATTATTCTTGTAAAAATGATCCATGCTCTTTATAAGGAAAAAAGCGAAATATCCAAATCCACCACTCAGAAATAATCTCCATTAACATTGGATAATCATAATTTTCCTACACATATATATGTAGAAAGCAGAGAAAGATAGAAATAATATTATAAGAGTGTGATCATAATATAAATACTACTTGGTAATTAAAAGCAACCATTTTAATGCTGAAGCAAATAGTAGGGGAAGAAAAACACAAAGAAAGCAAAATCAAACTGAAAGAATTCTGGATGTTACATAAATGTTTTCTGTTTTACTACAGGAGATATTATTTCCTAAAAGGCACTCTAAGAGGAAAAAAATCTATAAAGAAGAGTATTTTTATGCTTAAGACTTAATAGTCTTGGCATCTGTAGGTCTGAGTACATTTTTCTAGAACAGGCTGCAATTTCATCTCTTAATTTTAAAGAACATTGCTTTGCTATATTTTTGACTAATACTTTTTCTGCCCCATTCGCTAGGTTCTTAACTTCTGAGATGCCATTTAGCCTTCATTAGACTGTCTCTGTCCTCCACATTTTTCACAGAAGGTAAAAGAATACAGTGAAGAGTGAAGGCATTCAGAATGACTGGATTAAAATTCTAGCTTGTCGACTTCCTACTTGTTTGACTTAGCCAAGTGATCTTCTTCAGACTTCTTCCTATGAGAAATGCAGACAAAGGATGACAAAAATAATTTCCTTTGTTGTGTTGATATCTGGTGAAGAAATATGTAAGGCACATTAAAAGCACCTGGCTCATAGTAATTTCTTAATAATATTACATTTTAATCTATTAGCATCTCTATTACATTAATATCATTATGTTGTCTCAAGTCTTTGTTCTATGTCAGTGTTACCAGTCAGGAAATGGAACTGTGTCCAATTGGGTAATTTGAGAAGAGTCTAATAATAAATAAACGGTTCATAAATGCAGGGGCAGATTGTAAGAAAACCACAAGGGATAATGCTGTAATAGGGAACTTAGTAATAGGGTGGTGGAGGTGGGAGAACAATTACCTGCCCTAGGCCTGAAATTGGGAGAGGAAAGTGGTTAGAGAAACTCAGAGAGAGAGAGAGAATATTCACTTTGGAGAGGGTCTATGGCTTGGTATAAGGAGGCAATTAGCCCACCCTGGTCCTTTAAGGAGTTGTCCAGGCGTAACATCCTCAAACCTCCTTCTGCCTTTCTCCAATCTCTGCTGTTGCTTTCCAGTGACTACGCACAACTGGAATCCTCAGAACAAGGCATCACTTTGATCCATGTAGCTTATTCTGGTTGGCCCCTGGGGACACAGCACAGTGAAAGCCAACTGGAAAATACACAGTGTGGAGAGCAGTTTTCTGCCAGGTCTCCTCTGTCCTGTGCTGTCTAATTGTTAGTTCTACCTTGGCACAATTTTGGGTCTCAATGTGTTTCCTTGACTCTGCTGCTGCTGCTAAGTCACTTCAGTCGTGTCTGACTCTGTGCGACCCCATAGACGGCAGCCCACCAGTCTCCCCCGTCCCTGGGATTCTCCAGGCAAGAACACTGGAGTGGGTTGCACCATCTCCCTTTTACCCCCAGGAGTTGTTTTGTCATTTAATGTCTGACCTTGCTGCTAAGTCTGCTGCTAAGTCGCTCAGTCATGTCCGACTCTGTGCGACCCCATATACAGCAGCCCACCAGGCTCCTCCATCCATGAGATTCTCCAGGCAAAAGTACTGGAGTGAGTTGCCGTGTCCTTCTCCAATGCATGAAAGTGAAAAGTGAAAGTGAAGTAGCTCAGTCATGCCCAACTCTTAGCGACCCCATGGACTGCAGCCTACCAGGCTCCTCTGTCCATGGGGTTTTCCAGGCAAGAGTACTAGAGTGGGGTGCCATTGCCTTCTCCGATGTCTGATCTTAAGATTTGCTATATCTAAATTGATCATAAAATTTATGTTGCATTAAAATAATTTGTGGTGCTATGGAGTTTTTTTCAAAACAAAATCAAAAACTTCCAGGTATAAAATGAATAAACTCTGAGACTCTAATCTATAGCATGGGGACTATTGTTAACAGTACTGTATTGTATACTGGAAAGTTGCTAACAGAGTAGCTCTCAAATGTCTTATCACACACACAAAAGAGAAAAAGATAATTATGGGAGGGGATGAGATCATAAGTCAATTTATCATTGTAATCACTTAGTAATATGTACATGTATCAACTCATCATGCTGCACCACTTGTATTTGTTGTTCAGTCATGAAGTCATGTCCGACTCTTTTTGCAACCCCATGGACTATAGCCCACCAGACTCCTCTGCCCATGGGATTTTTCAGGCAAGAATACTGGAGTGGGTTGCTATTTACTTCTCCAGGGGATCTTCCTGATCCAGGGATCAAACCCGTGTCTCCTGCATTGGCAGACAAGTTCTTTATCACTTAGCCACCAGTGAAGCCCAACCCTTATAAAATGGTACATGTTGATTATATCAATAAAACTGAAAAAAAACTAAAAACAAAAATATATCCTTCATGTTGCCTTTCATTTAGAAAGTTCTACACCTTTCTTTTACATATAGAATGTGCTTCTTTGTTATCATTTATCTCCACAATTAACAAACCATTTGTTTTCATCTTGTCCACACTTAATACAGAATTCTTTCTCAAAATTTCTGTGTGCTCTGATATATAGGTAGATTCTCTTTGATAGCCCTCTAGGCTGTAATATCCCTAAAGCCTTGTATTCTATACTTCCACAAACCGAGAGAAGGGATGAGGAAGAAGAAAAGGCAGTTCTGAAGCTTTGTGAGTCTTTTGTTAATAGAGTTTGCATCTCTCCAATTTTGTCTGCATGCCAAGTCTCTTAAGTCGTGTTTGACTCTTTATGCGCCCATGGACCACAGACCACTAGGCTCCTCTGCTCATGGGATTCTCCAGGCATGAATGCTGGAGTGGGTTGCCATGCCCTCTTCTCATGGATCTTCCCAACCCAGGATTGAATCCTCATTTCTTATGTTTCCTGCTTTTGCAGGTGGGTTCTTTACCACTAACACCACCTGGGAAGCTCATCTCTCCTCTCTAGCATGGGTGAAATGTCCAGGGTACTCTGGTAGTTCAAATCTTCCCCCCAAATAACTATAGAGTTTTTTTGTGAGAGATCTTTAGCCCTGATTTCTTCATCCCCATCTTCCCACAAGCTACTTCTGCTCTCCCTAATCTAAAATGGGAAAACAATGAGAAAAATCAGCACTGTCACTTTTCTGAAAATTTTGCACTATTCATGAGAATTTTCAGAATGCTGTCAACTCACCCACAGTGCTTCTAACAGATGGTAATGGAAGTGGGGCTAGGATTGTCCCCTGAATATGTAGACTCTGTTCTCATGACCATCACTTGAGGTTTAAGATAAGAACCTTCCAGTGTTTTGTCATTTCTGGTAAATTTTCTACTCATTTTCACTATTTCCAAGTGTTTTTCATTTCATTAGATATTGTCATTGTATGTATAACATATATATTTGTATGTATATATGTATATAGCATCACCGACTCGATAGACCTGAGTTTGGGTGAATTTCGGGAGTTGGTGATGGACAAGGAGGCCTGGCGTGCTGCAATTCATGGGGTTGCAAAGAGTCGTACATGACTGAGCAACTGAACTGAAATGAAATCTTTAAGAAAAGAGAATTAAACATGAATATGTCATAATGGTTAATAAAAATCCATTGTCTATTCTCCATCACACTTAAAGTAACTGCCAGAATGTGTGCGTGTGTGTATGAAAGATCTCTATTCATTTCCAAGGCAAACCACTCAATATCACGGTAATCTAAGTCTATGTCCCAACCAGTAATGCTGAAGAAGCTGAAGTTGAACAGTTCTATGAAGACCTACAAGACCTTCTAGACCTAACACCCAAAAAAGATGTCCTTTTCATTATAGTAGACTGGAATGCAAAAGTAGGAAGTCAAGAAACACCTGGAGTAACAGGGAAATTTGGCCTTGGAGTACAGTAGGAAGCAAGGAAAAGGCTAATAGAGTTTTGCCAAGAGAATGCACTGGTCATAGCAAATACCCTTTTCCAACAACACAAGAAAAGACTCTACACATGAACATCATCAGATGGTCAAAAACGAAATCAGACTGATTATATTCTTTGCAGCCAAGATAGAGAAGCTATTTACAATCAGCAAAAACAAGATTGGGAGCTGACTGGCTCAGATCATGAACTCCTTATTGCCAAATTCAGATTAAATTGAAGAAAGTAGGGAAAATGACTAGACATCTCAGGTATGACATAAATCAAATCCCTAACAATTATACAGTGGAAGTGAGAAATAGATGTAAGAGACTAGATATGATAGACAGAGTGCCTGATGAACTATGGATGGAGGTTCATGACATTGTACAAGAGACAGAGATCAAGACCATTCCCAAGAAAAAGAAATGCTAAAAAGCAAAATGACTGTCTGAGGAGGCCTTACAAATAACTGTGAAAAGAGAAGCCAAAAGTAAAGGAGAAAAGGAAAGATATACCCATTTGAATGCAGAGTTACAAAGAATAGCAAGAAGAGGTAAGAAAGCCTTCCTCAGTGATCAGTGCAAAGAAATAGAGGAAAACAATAGAATGGGAAAGACTAGAGATCTCTTCAAGAAAATTAGAGATACCAAGGGAACATTTCATGCAAAGATGGGCTCAACAAAGGACAGAAATGATATGGACCTAAGAGAAGCAGAAGATATTAAGAAAAGGTGGCAAGAATACACAGAAAAACTACAAAAAAGATCTTCATGACCCAGATGATCATGATGGTGTGATCACTCACCTAGAGCCAGACATCCTGGAATGTGAAGTCAAGTGGGCCTTAGGAAGCATTATTATGAATAAAAGCTAGTGGAGGTGATGAAATTCCAGTTGAGCTATTTCAAATCCTAAAATGCTGTGAAAGTGTTGCACGCAATACACCAGCAAATTTGGAAAACTCAGCAGTGGCCACAGTGACTGAACTGACTGACTGACTGATATATATATTTATATATAATTCTTTTTTCATCAAATAATTATATATTTTGAGAATGATTTGGATAAAAAAGGAGGAAAATATTAATATAATTAGAATTATTTTATATCTAGAAGTGCTAGATTTTTTTTCATTTTTATCAAGTATAAAGATGAAATAATTATCATAGTTAGTACAGGAGACTTTATGGAAGGGAGACCATTCCTTGACATGAGCTTAGTTTCAGACCCAGAACGGGAGAGAGAGTAGTCCTTTTGAATGAGTTGTTGAGGCACTTCACAAGTAGTAAAAACTCAACAAATATTTGCTGATTGATTAAAGCTCAAAATATTAATTCCTGCCTCTTTGTAAAGACTAAAACTCAAAATATTCTAATTATGTTTTTCAAGTCACTGAAAAATATTTAAGTTGCAAATAATCCTGTTTTGATGTGACATGGAAGTTATTTTACCCAATTATTATTATTGGAATTTTTCTGTTGCCCTGGGCATACTTGGCATGTTCTATTCATCACAGCAGCCAAATAATAAACCAGTTCCCTGCAGTTTATCAGAGAAGTGCTGGCCATGTTCAGGGGTGAGAGACAAAGAGGAGAGGTGATGGTAGTTTTTAATAATAATTAATTATTTATACAGTGCTGACAGACAGTTCACTAATGGTACAGAATCATAGATATACTCTTCTCCACCTCAAGGACAGAATTCTAAGAGAGATGAGCAATTCAAAAGTGAAAGAAGCCTTGTCAAGCTGAGGTTGCAGCTTATAATTTCAGAACTGCTTTGGTGTAAGTTTCATTCTAAAAAGTTACTGAGCATATAATCTATAGTGGTGACGAGTGGCCTTGCAATATTATACAATTTCCTGTTCTTTATCTTTACCTCAGTTTTGTCAAAGCAACAATTAAGTCATACTAAGTCATACTGTGATTCTGTTGCTTTAAAACCGGTCCGTTTCTTGATCCTTCACTGCTTTCATAGTATCATAATTACTACAGTGGTTACAACACATCACTTTATCTATTGGAAATCCTTCCTCTTGTCTTCCACCTCTTCCTCCTTCTCCTCTTTCTTTATCTTCTTGAAGTTACACACTGAAATGATAATCCATGCTTCGTTGCTCAGTCTTGTCCGACTCTTCGCAATCCGATGGATCTCAGCCCACCAGGCTCCTCTGTCCACTGAATTTTCCAAGCAAGAATACTGGAGTGGGTTGCCATTTCCTTCTCCGGGGGATCTTCCTGACCCATGGATCAAACCTGTATCTCCTCTGTCTTCTGAATTGCAGGCAGATTCTTTACTCCCTGAGCCATCGGGAAATGACAGTCCATCAAACCATAATTTCCCTGAGAGATGGACACAGTGTTAATGAGGCCAAGATTGTGTTATCAGTATTGTAAAGAGATAAATTGTTCCAGGATCACAATCTCTATAACCAGAGACTTGTCTTCCTAATGGCTGTTAGCTGTCCTATAGGGTGGAAGAGAGGGGTGACAACTAAAACATATTTGCATTATTGCGACTTCCCAGGTGGTGCAGTGGTAAAGAATCTGCCTGCCAATGGAGGAGAATCAAGAGATGTGGGTTTGATCCTTGGGTCAGGAAGATCCACTGGAGAAGGGAATGGCAACCCACTCCAGTATTCTTGCTGGGAAAACTCCACGGACAAAGGAGCCTGGTGGGCTACAGTCCATGGGGTCGCAAACAATTAGAAAATACTAAACAACTGAGCACACATATTTTTAGCATTAAAATATTTGGGGGCACTCAGCTGTGATGCATGTAAGCTAGACATTTACACATTGTCACAGTACAACCTGATTTTTTTGTTTGTTATCTTTTTATTTAAAATCAGAGTATCATTGCTCTGGGGCTTCCTAGGTGGTGCTACTGGTAAAGAACCCACCGGCCAGTGCAGGAGACATAAGAGACATAGGTTCGATCCCCAGGTTGGGAAGATCCTCTGCAGGAGGACATGGCAACACACTCCACTATTCATGCCTGGACAATCCCGTGGACAGAGGAGCCTGGCAGGCTACAGTCCATAGGGTTGCAAAGAGTCAGACACGACTGAAGCGACTTAGCACACACGCATAATTGCTTAACAATGTTGTGCTAGTCTCTGCTGTGCAAAGAAGTGAATCAGCCATATGTATACATGTATCCCTTCCCTTTTGCACCTCCCTCCTACCTACCCCCCCCATCCCACCCCTGTAGGTCATCCCAGAGCACTTGGCTAAGCTTCCCATGTTACAGAGCAGCTTCCCACTAGCTAGCTATTTTATATGTCAATCCTAATCCCCCAATTTATCCCACCTTTCCCTGTGTCCATATGTTTGGTCTCTTGTTCCCTCCATCTACATCTCTATTTCTGGCCTGAAAATAGGTTCATCTGAACAATTTTTCTAGATTCCACATCTGTGTGTTAATATACAGTATTTTTTTTTCTCGTTCTGATTTACTTCACTCTGTATGACAGTCTCTAGGTCTATCCACATCTCTACAAATGACCCTATTTTGTTGCTTTTTATGAAATGATGTTTTGAGGATTGTTTGCTACTGAGTGTGGGGCAGTGCCTGACAGAAGGTAATCTGGATGCTCTCCCAGGAACAATTTCTTAGCAGACGTTAGTCTCCAAGAAAATTTGGTTGGCTGACAGTATGTGAAGAAATCAGTGCAAGGTGAATAGTCTTTCCAAAATAAAATATGAATTTCTTTTCCCCTTTCAGTTTATAAATATATTTTAGAACTTGAGCAAGAAAAAGAAGAGTGAAAATGTTCATTTTCCCAAAGCAAGATCTCTTTCAAGCATTGAGCCTATAGACCTGCCACAATTTACAGCTGAACTAATGTCTTTAATGTGTGAACTTGAGGCATCTGAAGACGTAACACATGCTCCAGATAAACACCCTCCAAGACAAGTGTGTCATTTGGAAGACTTTCCCCATGAGTGGCATTGCTGACACATGCCCTGACAGAGTCTGTCAGATGTTTTCATTTTCAAGTGGAAGAGACAACCATCTGGTGCCCAGAGTAAACAATCTCAGATCACTAAATGAGAAACCCAGCATTTTATTCCAATCAACACTTAGGCAAATTCAAAGGAAAAAAGGTGAATTTTTCATCACTATAGTAAGTTTCCACTCAAATTATCAGATATAATTTTGATAGAGGAAATGTGAAATGCTTCCAGATGTGAAATGTTTTATTGATTTTGAGTAACTGAAGACATGTCATAAAAAGGGTTTACCTGGTGGCTCGATGGAAAAGAATCTGACTGCCAATGCAGAAGATGTGGGTTTGTTCCCTGGGTCTGGCAGATCCCCTGGAGAAGGAAATGACAACCCACTCCAGGATTCTTGCCTGGGAAACCCCTTGGACAGTGAAGTCTGGCAGGCTAGAGTCCATGGGGTTGCAAAGAGTTGGGCACGAGTCAGTGACTAAACAACAAATTGAAGACAAACAACTATTTCCAGTAGTTGATTGAGTAGGTAACACAGATACTACTTCCAGAAGTAACCTGCATCTGGAGGCAAGTGGTTAAAGGGAATTTGGAGACATATATATTCATTGATCTATTTAAGAACTATAAGCCAGGTATAGGGTTAAGTGTTAGAGACACAAAGATCTTACAATACAGTAGTAGAAATACACAAAGAGATCATTAAAAGCAATGTTGAAGGGATGGGAAAGTCTACACAGAGGAGAGTGAAGGGAAGGAACCCTCACCCTGCTAGGTGTCCAAAGATGGGCTCTGAGACCAGGGATAAAGATTCATTCCATACAATCACTCATCAGTAAGTTTTCATAATGACAACTTAAAGTTGTATCACTTTTCAGAGGATTCCTTTGTTTTCTTTACAATGGTTTTTTTATCCAGAAACATGCCCCCCAAAATATGCTCCATATTACTTAACTCCACTAAGTAATAGTTTAAAATTGTAGTTTCAGGTTAAGACACACATGTTTACTCAACATAAAAGTCAGTACTCAGAGATTATCCATGAAATAAACCTGAATTATGTGCCACATTTAGAAAAACTCAAAGCATTTTTCTTTGTGTGTGTAAGTCAAGTGAGTGGGTTGACAAGTTTGAATTTTCTGTGACTTTTCATAGAAAATGTGCACGTATATATTTTCCATAGACTTCAAAGCACTCTTGTGGTTAAGTTTTTATTTTGCCCTAAAACTGATTTTTCTAAGTTACAGCTTTGCTTTTCAGTGCAGTTCGTGTGCAAGATAACCATGAGCCTCATTGTGTTTGAAAAATTGATGAAGAAAACACTGCAGGAAAAGAAAATCCACATTCAAATGATGATTAGCTCATACTCATTCATCTCCAAAACTTGCCATCATGGCTTCTCTGTCTTATTTGGTACACACAAAAAGTTTTCAGTACATTTATTTTATATACAATCTACATTTCTTAACTTGCAAACTGTTTGCTTATATAAGCTTGCTTTTGTCATTTTGTTGCCAAATGTTTCTATCTGTGAAAATTGTTTGGATAGCTCATGTTGAGATGAACTAAATTATGATCTTTCTCTAAGGGTCTTTTTTTTTATAATTTAACAACTTTTCACTTAAAGAGCAAAATTTTCTGGAAAAAATTAAAGTTGTTAAGCAAAGGATAAGTGCATAAGTCTGAGTTAGATCTTAGAACATTCTTTGGCGTAAACCAGGAAACCAGAATCCAGATGTGTGTGGAGAAGTAAAAGAGTTGGTAAAATTTTTATGCAAGTCAGGTTAGCTCAGGTACATATAAAGATTAATTTTTTTAAAGGAGAAAAAAGGATATTATTATTAGAAGAAAAGAGAAAGGAAGGTAGAAATAAGAAAGAAAACAGTAGAAAGAAAATATTATCCTGAGGATATTATTTTACAGTTTCAAGAATATCATTGAAAACTAGCTTTTGAGAGATAATTTATAAAGAAATTGGATAAGTGATTGCATGGGAAGATTGAAAAAATACACACAAAGAGGAAACAAGCCTGTTCTAAGATCCCAATGTTATATAATTGGGCAGAGAATGAGATGGTTGGATGTCATCACTGACTGAATGGACAGGAATTAGAACAAACTCCAGGAGATAGTGGAGGGCAGAGGAACTGGCATTCTGCAGTCCATGGGGTCATAAAAGTCAGATACAACTTAGCAGCTAAACAACAACAACAATACTCAGATGAGACTAGGCATGTTCGAGGGGTATGTCCCTAGACGGGGTACTCATTGTCCGGATAACACTGGGAACAGAGTCATACACAGATTCACTTTTACGCTAATTACATAATTTAATTGGAAGCAAAGATGATTTCATCAACATTAGTTGATTAAAAAGAAGTTCTAAAAATTATCACTGATACTAAACATATATATGAATATAGTTTCTGAAAAATTATTTCAAGGAAACGTGCATGTTAACTCTTGCTCCAGGGTCTTAGTCACACACTGTTCTCTATTATTTCTAGTTTATTTTATTTTTGTCAAATGTTTCATGAGTTTCTCTTTTTGCTCAAGACAATCAGTTCAGTTCAGTTCAGTCGTTCAGTCATGTCCGACTCTTTGTGACCCCATGGACTGCAGCACGCCAGGCCTCCCTAGAGGCCTGTAACTAGACTAAGGCCTCCCTTAGTCCATGGACCCTATGGCTGTGGTCCATGTGATTAGATTGGCTAGTTGTCTGTAATTGTGGTTTCAGTCTGTCTGCATGCTGATGCCCTCTCTCAGCGCCTAATGTCTTACTGTGGTTTCTCTTACCTTGGACGTGGAGTATCTCTTCACGGCTGCCCCAGCAAAGAGCAGCCACTGCTCCTTGCCTTGGACATGGGGTATCTACTCACGGCTGCCACTACTGACCTTAGACATGGGGTATCTCCTCTCACCCGCTCCAGGGGGGTGCGCAGCCACTGAAGACACTCAAGACAATAAGCTTTTCCAAAATAGGTGTTATATCATGTCCCCAGGGCAAACTGTTGATTATAAGCATTTTTTTTTTAATTTTTATTTCTTTATTTTTGTCCACCTCTCACAGCACGTGGGATCTTAGTTCCCAGACCAGGAATTGAATTTAAGCCCCCTGTGTTGGAAGCATGGAGCCCTAACCACAGGACTGCCAGGCAAGTCCATTGGTTATAAGCATATTAAAGCTAATGATTTATAAGCATAAAATAATACAATGAATATTTTTAAATTGAACTGTATTAGTATGTTTAATATTTTTGTTTTAAGGAAATCATGAACTCAAAGTAGGCAGAACAGAGTGAACTTGGTGACCTTCTTTTCACTATTTATCAAGTATGAAGTTTTAATTGACAGAACATCAATAGGGTCTGACTACCAGTAAAGTTTCTGTTGGTAAGATGCTTGGCAGGGCAGAAGGCAGCAGAGCTGGCTGGTACATATTGGACTTCAACCTGTGACCTTGGCCTCTTTAACACAGTGGTCCAACCAATTGAGCTCATCCAGCCATATGTCCATCTTTACACTTGGCAGGAGAAACAGCACCATGAGGTGTTTTTGTTTTCATGCAATCACAATTAATAGGCCATTCCTTCCAATGGTGAAGAATTTTTTGTATCTGCTTCTTCACACTTCTAGCAAACAATAAAAGCTAATTACCAGCTGCAAATCATGATGCCAGCAGAAATCTCAGTACTGAAACTGTGTTTCTATATTTTGGTGAGAATATCAGCACCTTTATGACCATGTGAAAGAATTCTTATCCAAACCCCATTCTTTGTCTTCTTTGGAAGAAATTAAAGATGAGTGAAGAGGAGAGTGAAAAAGTTGGCTTAAAGCTCAACATTCAGAAAACGAAGATCATGGCATCAGGTCTCATCACTTCATGGGAGATAGATGTGGAAACAGTGGAAACAGTGTCAGACTTTATTTTGGGGGGCTCCAAAATCACTGCAGATGGTGATTGCAGCCTTGAAATTAAACGACGCTTACTCCTTGGAAGGAAAGTTATGACCAACCTAGATAGCATATTCAAAAGCAGAGACATTACTTTGCCAACAAAGGTCCGTCTACTTAAGGCTATGGTTTTTCCAGTGGTCATGTATGGATGTGAGAGTTGGACTGTGAAGAAAGCTGAGCGCCAAAGAATTGATGCTTTTGAATTGTGGTGTTGGAGAAGACTCTTCAGAGTCCCTTGGACTGCAAGGAGATCCAACCAGTCCATTCTAAAGGAGATCAAGTCCTGGGTGTTCTTTGGAAGGACTGATGCTGAAGCTGAAACTCCAATACTTGGGCCACCTCATGAGAAGAATTGACTCCTTGGAAAAGACTCTGATGCTGGGAGGGATTGGGGGCAGGAGGCGAAGGGGACGACAGAGAATGAGATGGCTGGATGGCATCACCGACTCGATGGACATGAGTTTGAGTGAACTCCGAGAGTTGGTGATGGACAGGGACATCACCTGGAGTGCTGCAATTCATGGGGTCTCAAAGAGTCAGACACAACTGAGCAACTGAACTAAAAGGACTGAAAGACACTATGAATTTACTAGTCAAAGAATTGCTACCTTTTCATTTAAGTTTTGCTTCAAAAGTGAAGAATGGGGCCAGAAAGCCATTACTAGCAAAAAAAAAACTAAGGAGCTTATTTGACATACTGATACACTCAAATTGTTCACCTTTCCTCTTTCCTGTTGAAATAACTTTTCTGGCTATTTTTTCAAGGTAGAAAGAAGGTGGAGATAACAGTATAACCCAGCTCCATGAACTATATTTCTGGAATCCAACACTGGAAGAGACTCTAAAGAGAATCAAGTCCAACTCTCTCACTTCATGGTAAGAGTGCTGAGGTTAAAGGTCACAAAAACATTACGTGGCAGAACCACTCCTAAAAATATCTATCTGGTATACAGACAATAGATTAAATAATTTTGAACACAATTCTACCTTTGGAATTGAGGTAGGTGATTAAAGACAAGAATTTCCCAACTAGTTCTGTTTTGTAATCTCAATTACCTTATTTCACTTGTTCTTTCAGGCTCTAAATACTTAATGATTAACTACTATGTGCCAGGCTACTTACTAACCCTCTGAATAATTTTAATAAGCCACTTTTACATAGCTATTTTGGTTTCACCTAGACATATTGAAGGAGCTAGTATTCTATACATGATGGGAATCCCTGATACCCACCTGCCCTCTCCTGGAGCCATACTTCCCCTCTGAGACTCTAGTGAATGAAACTCAGGACAAAGGTGAGAAATAATTGATGTTCATTCATGGAGTTGGGTCGGGGTGTTTTGCCCACTTTATCTTTGCAATAAAGAAACTATTTTCTAGACTGTTTGGTCCATGTAGATGTCAAGTTGTTTAGTCACTAAGTCACATCTGACTCTTGTGACCCCATGGACTGTAGCCCACCAAGCTCCTCGGATTTCCCAGATAAGAATACTGGAGCAGTGGATTGCCATTTCCTTCTCTAGGGGGTATTCCCAACCCAGGGATCAAACCCATGTCTCTTGCATTTGGCAGGCTGATTCTTTACCACTGAGCCACCAGGGAAACCCAGATGTCAAATATCTGGATATACAGAAATAAATAAAATTATATCTCTGCCCTAAGTTGTACTACTAGGGTTACTGAAGTAGCTTTAAAAAATTTTTTTGGCTGTACTGGGTCTTTTTGCTGCTGCACCAAGGCTTTCTCTAGTTGCCATGGGGGCTACTCTAGTTGCGGCACTTGGACTTCTCATTGTGGTGGCTTCTCTTGTTGCAGAGTATGGGATCTAGGGCACTCCTGCTCTAGTAGTTGAAGCCCATGGGCTCAGTACTTGCAGTTCATGGGCTCTAGAGCACTGGCTTAGTAGTTGTGGCACATGGGCTTAGTTACCTTGCAGCATGTGGAATCTTCCTGGACCTGGGATCAAACCCGTATCCCTTGCATTGGCAGGCAGTTCTTTTTTTTTTAATGATATTTGATGCATTTTTAAATTTTTATTTATTTTTTAACTGAAGAATAATTGCTTTACAGATTTTTTTTGTTTTCTGTCAAATATCAACATGAATCAACCATAGGTGTACACATGTCCCCTCCCTCTTGAACCTCCCTCCCATCTCCTTCCCTCTCTCACCCCTCTATGTTGACACAGAGCCACTGATTGAGTTCCCTGAGACATACAGCAAATTCCTATTGACTATCTATTTTACATATGGTAATGTAAGATTCCATCTTACTCTCTCCATACATCTCACCCTCTCCTCCCCTCTTCCTGAAAGATAAATATCATATACTAACACATATATATGGAATCTATAAAAATGATACTGATGAATTTATTTGCAAGGCAGCAATGGAGAAACAGACATAGAGAACCGACTTGTGGCAGTCAGATTCGTAACCACTGGACCACCAAGGAAGTCCTTAAATAGTTTCTTAAGGGTATATCCTTCATTAAAAATTATGATGGATTTGAGATTTTTTACACTACTTAAAGCAACAAGCTAGCCCACCCTAGTTCATGGTTTATAGCTGAAGGCAGCGGACTTTTGGGTCAGAGACAAATATTTTGTTAAGCACAGCATAGCAAGCAATATATCTATATCAGTTCCCTTTACTTCCAAGTTCCAAAGGGCACTGAGGATGGACCTAGATCAATTTCTGCATAGATATTGGGAAAACTGAAGTTGTTATTAAGGGACAAGAAGGTCTGCCTAGTTTTTGCTAAGAAGACACTATCGCTATCTTCCAAGGCTGTTCACTATGAAGAAACATCCTTGAAAAGATAGTTCAGAACAAAAATCAGTACTTCTGCTTGCAAGATATGCATAAATGCAAGAGATGCCTGGGAGATTGCTGGGTGGCATTCCTTATTTCCAGTCTCTGCTTTCTCTAGTGGATCTTGCATAACACCTGTAGATTCATCTTCCTTAAGGACAACTGTGGCCTTGTCAATCTCTTCTTGATCAGCCATCAGTGTATCCACATTCCAAACATACTCAAGTCAAACCTCCCTAACCTATTACAGGATCTGTGAAACCAGGCCTCACCTTCCCCTGCAGACTGTCTACTGTTCACCCTTCGCTCCAGGGTCAGGAGAAAGTTCACCTTTCTCCAAACATAGGCAGCCCTGCCCAGCTCCATGCCTCTTCTGTTAAGCTCTCTCCTAGGTGTGAAAGTTGTTCCCTTCTGTGTCTGCTTCGTCTACTTGGTTGTTCTTTATACCCACACCTGCTGTGTGAGGCTTTTCCACACACAGCATTTATTACTTCATCCTCTGCTGCCAGGCTGTTATTCGCTTGCATCTTTAATTAAATCTTACTTCAGTGGGATGTAAATGATTGTTTCTTGTGAATGTGTCATCTTCGTGGCCATACTTCAATACCTCGAGAGGGAGGGACCATTCTTTCATTTTCTTATTTCTCACAGCATGAAACATGGTGTCTGGCATAGAATAAATCCCCTCTTATCCTGTTAACTGGATTGAATTTTATGACACTGCTTCCCCAAGTACAAAACTGATAGATGGCAGAGTTAAGTGGTACTTTCCCTCCTCTGCACCCTCTCATGGGAGACTTTCTAGAATCATCCTCCATGCCCTCACTTGTGCCACTCTATTTATTCTTTGTTCTTTCCTGCTTTGCCTCTTAACTTTTCCTTTCCTCTTACCCCTTTCTCCTCGAATTCAAGAAATGTTCATTAGGACTTGGGGCAGGATGATAGCTCTCTAAATTTCTTTCACCTCATTTAAGTCCCACTTACCTCCCTGGAGGTTCAAATAGTAAAGAATCTGTCTGCAATGCAGGAGACCTGGGTTTGATCCCTGGGTCAGGAAGATCCCATGGAGAAGGACACTGCAACCCACTTCAGTATTCTTGTCTGGAGAATTCCATGGACAAAGGAGCCTGGTGGGTGACAGTCTATGGGGTAACAAAGAATCAGACACAACTGAGCCCCTAACAGTATACACCCACCAGCAAGCAAAACAGGACTGGAAGAGACACTGATCTTAGTGTGACTCTGGGGCTACTCCTGCAAGTCCTTGCTTCAGTGGTATATGTTCTCAAAGATGGGAGTGACCTTGGCCTCTCCATCTGGTCTTGCTTCCAAGAGTCCTTACCACTTCCAGGTTCCAGGTGTCTCCAGGTTTTTCTTCTAGGTGTCCCTTCCAGGGAGCCCAGTAGGGAAGTCTGGCCTTTAGAAAGATAAATACCACCATAATATCTACCCAGTGGCCCTCATCTGACCCTGATGGGGAGGTCATTCCAAAGGCTGTGTCCTCACACATTGTTGTATCATTTTATTCTTACTCAGGATCTTGTTTTATCTTTGTCTTTGTCTTTCTTTATCTTTAACTTTATCTTTGTCTTTCTTTTAATCAGTTCTTTTCCTGGTTAACTTTAATTGAAGATTCTGTGTGAGAATCCAGAGAGTACCTGCCTCCATCAAGTGTCCATTACAGCCATGGACATGCAGAGGGTAAGAAGAATATCCTGGGAAAATAGCCAGAATAATGCCACCAGTGACTGAGGTTCAGAAATATTCTATATGAACAGTTGGATAGTGAAATAGTAGTGAAAGTCGCTTAGTCATGTACAACTCTTTGTGACTCCATGGACTGTAGCCTGCCATACTCTTCCATCCATAGAATTCTCCAGGCAAGAATATTGGAGTGGGTAGCCATTACCTTCCTCAGGGGATCTTCCCAGCCCCGGGATCAAACCCAGGTCTCCTGCACTGTAAACAGATTCTTTACAGTCTGAGCCATCAGGGAAGCTCATGAATAGCTGGATGTTGCAGTTAAAATCAAAGGAGGAAACCCACACACACACACACACACACACTAAGTTTTGGAAAGGAGTTTTGTCCAACCAGGTCCACAACACAACAATATGCTCCCCAGTGAAAAGCCAAAAAATAATGTAGTAGTCATTTTTTTTCTTATGTATGTTACTGTAACTTGTATATTTCCAAATGAGGACAGGAGATAACAGGAGGGGGCAAATAAGAACTCTGTAGCTCAGGCAGGAAAGAACTTTTGTATCATATAAACCTGCATGAGCTTTCCCTCAGCCTGAAACAGAGGCCCTGCTAACCCCTCATGAACCCTGTCCTAGTAACTAGAGTCGGGTCAAAGATTGACAGCCTGTTTTTATCCATTCAAGTAACTCAGGAGATCCCTAGAGCAAATTACTCCGGTAGAAATTTAATAAGGTCAGTTTCAAAGACAGTTCAGGGAAGCTGTTGGCACAAAGCCCCTCCCTGGTTTTCAGGACGATTCAGCGCCTCTGTGAGGATGCTTGCGGACCAGAATCCGAGGTCTCTGCTGGACACAGTGCCCTGATTGTGGCCACTTCCGAGCAGGGAATGTTACCTGAGGACATGCATCTGGTTCTCTCTGATTCTTAGCCAAGTCACATTAAATCTTAAAAAAAAAAAAAAAAGTTTTGGAATAAAAGACCACAGAGGAACAATATACAAATAACTGAAGTCTTTTCATGATAACCTACTTCCAGGATAAATTTTAACAAATGGATTCATGTGCCTTAAAGGCAAAAACTTAAAAGAATAGTAACTCACATGTAGGTCTTCTCAGATTTCTACCCTCATGAGAATTAAAGCAAAGATGATTATAGAATCAGTATCATCCAAACGAAAAAGTCTTTTTTTTTTTTTTTTTTTTCCAGATTGGGCTTCCCTTCTTCTCAAAATTCTAGGTCTCTAAATCCTTGCACAATCGGAATGTTACAGAACACAGAGCTCCTCATTTTACTTTCTGACCTCAGTCAAGATGACTAAAATTAGCAGAATAGGCGTTCAGGTATTTTTATTCATTTATCAAAGGAGGAAATAGAATGCTATTAAGGGCAGATTTAAACCCTATAGACAAAAGATTTATATATAAAGTTACTTCTTATATCTCCACCCAAATTTCAAAAACTCACAAATTCATATTTATAACTGTCCTTACAACTAACTCAGTGCCAAAGAAAAATAAATACAGGGGGAAATATTCCAAAGAAGAAAAAAAGAGTATTTGCAAAGGATATTTACTCTCTTCCTTTTACCACTGCATAGCTATTAATAATAACATAACTAAGTTAATGTCTTTGGACAGGACTCAACTACACCAGCCCTCTCCCTCGTTGTAGAGTTGGAATATGGTGACTAAAAAAAAAAAAAAATCTAGGTAATATCTCTCAAAGGACATACACTCTTCATCTTGGCTTAGATAACATCCAAGTCTCTCCTCAAGCTGAGAATCTGTGTCATTAAGTCTTAAAGTAATCTCATTCCAAATCCTCTCTTCCCTAATCCTCTAGGTTGATCCCTATCCATTTTCAGTTTCACTCTTAACCAACCATAGAATGTCATCACATTTATGTCCTGACTCCTCCCCTTCTCAGAGAAACTAGAGTGGAAGGCAGGCAGCTCTAGGAATGACCAGTTCTAGAGTAAATTAGAATAAACTCTCAAAACAAAAAAAGAATGAAATTTTCCCACTTCCTGTAACATAGATGGATTTTGAGGGCATTATGCTATAATGATGTTAAAAACAAATAATAGATAAAAAGTTTTATTTTATCCCTGAGATTTTATCCCCAGAGTACAGCTGCTTATGCTAAGCAGAGAAAGTCAAAAAAAAAAAAAAAAAGACAAATACAGTATGATTATCACTTACATGTGGAATGTGAAACATACATAAATTAGAATATAAGAAAAATAAGCAGACACATATAGAGAGAGCAAATTAGTGGTTACCAGTAGGGGGCAGGTGTGGACAATATACTGGTGAGGGAGGGGGAGACACAAACAACTGTATGTAATACAGGCTCAAGGATGTAGTGTACAACATGGGGAATAAAAGGAGTATTTTGTAATAATTGTAATTGGAAAGTAACTTTCAAAAACCATATTAAAAATTAAAAATGGTTTTCCCATAATATTTTGTTAAAAATAAAAATTAATTAAAATTAAAAATTCTTCAGTGTTCATTTCTGTCAAACCTTCAAAGCAACCAATGAATCATTATTTACTTTATTTTTCATGTCCAAACTTAACCTTTTGTTTCATCCCTAAGAATTTATCCCCAGAGTACAGCTACATTCCTATCTCTACAAATCCATTCAGTAGGTTAAAAATGGCAGCAAGATGCAAAGCCAATGCAAGCCTATTTTAATTTTTAAAAACAGTTAACTAATATACTTTCTTGATCAGTTATATATATTGTGAACTATTCACACCGATACCCTGGAAGTGAACTTGGACATAAAAGAGTAAAATTCTGGAATCCATTACATACACACACATTTACAAATAATTTTGAAAAGTTTACAATAAAGGAACATAGAGAACAACCTCATAAAATTGACATTCTGTATGAAAATTAGCCAGTGATGTTTTCAAAGATGTTGGTACCTGCTTAATACCTGGAGGATATATAAGAAGCACATACAAGTGACACTTCCTGAGCACATGACATATCCTGAGCTGACTTTAAAACCTAGCTGTAGCTCCTCTGCCTTATTTAATCTTCACCAAAACAAATTTATTAGTGCGTATTGGGATTTGGAAGCTTGGTATATAAATCAGAATTCACTCTCAAAGTATCCAGTATTCTTGCCTGGAGAATCTCATGGACAGAGGAGCGTGGCAGGCCATGGTCCATAGGGTCACAAAGAGTCAGACACGACTTAAATGACTTAGCATGCAATACACACACTATATGCCAGGAAATTTGGAAAACTCAGCATTAGCCACAGGACTGGAAAAAGTCACTTTTCATTCTAATCCCAAAGAAAGGCACAATTGCCCTCATCTCACAAGGTAGCAAAGTAATTGCTCAAAATTCTCCAAGCTGGGCGTTAACAACAGTACCTGAATTGTGAACTTCCAGATGTACAAGTTAGATTTAGAAAAGGCAGAGGAACCAGAGATCAAATTGCCAACATCTGCTGGATCATCAAAAAAGCAAGAGAGTTCCAGAATAACATATATCTCTGCTTTATTGACTATGCCAAAGCCTTTGACTGTGTGGATCACCACAAACTATGGAAAATTCTTCAAGCGATGGGGACACCAGACCACCTGACCTGCCTCCTGAGAAATCTGTATGAAAGTCAGGAAGCAACAGTTAGAACTGGATATGGAACAACAGACTATTTCCAAATCGGGAAAGGAGTACATCAAGGCTGTATATTGTCACCCTGCTTATTTAACTTATATGCAGAGTACATCATGAGAAATGCTGGGCTGGAAGAAGAACAAGCTGGAATCAAGATCACTGGGAGAAATATCTCAGATATGCAGATGACACCACCCTTATGGCAGAAAGTGAAGAACTAAAGAGCCTCTTGATGAGAGTGGAAGAAGAGAGTGAAAAAGTTGGCTTAAAACTCAACATTCAGAAAACTAAGATCATGGCATCTGGTCCTATCACTTCATGGCAAACAGATGGGGAAACAGTGAAAACAGTGGCAGACTTTATTTTTTTGAGCTCCAACATCACTGCAGATGGTGATTGCAGCCATGAAATTAAAAGGCACTTGCTCCTTGGAAGAAAAGCTATGACCAACCTAGATAGCATACTAAAAAGCAGAGACATGACTTTGCCAACAAAGGTCCACATAGTCAAAGCTCTGGTTTTTCCAGTAGTCATGTGTAGATGTGAGAGTTGGACTATAAAGAAAGCTGAGCACCCAAGAATTCATGCTTTTGAACTGTGGTGTTGGAGAAGACTCTTGAGAGTCCCTTGGACTGCAAGGAGATCCAACCAGTTCATCCTAAAAGATATCAACCCTGAATGTTCATTGGAAGGACTGATGCTGAAGCTGAAACTTCAATTCTTTGGCCGCCTGATGGGAAGAACTGACTCATTTGAAAAGACCCTGATGCTACAAAAGATTGAAGGCAGGAGGAAAAGGGGACAACAGAGGATGAGATGGTTGGATGGCATCACTGACTCAATGGACATGAGTTTGAGTGAACTCTGGGAGTTGGTGATGGACAGGGAGGCCTGGTGTGCTGCAGCCCATGGGGTCACAAAGAGTCGGACACAACTGAGCAACCAAACCAAACTGACAGATAAGTACAGGGTGGCACTAGTGGTAAAGAACCCCCCGGCCAATGCAGAAGACATGAGGTGTGGGTTCAATCTCTGGGTCGGAGGAGGGCATGGCAACCCACTCTAGTATTCTTGTCTGGAGAATCCTAAGGAGCCTGGCATGCTGCAGTATGATAAATTTATGAGAATTATGAGAATTTTAAGGGAACTTAAACATTTCATTTTCATGCATTGGAGAAGGAAATGGCAACCCACTCCAGTGTTCTTGCCTGGAGAATGGTGGGCTGCCATCTATGGGGTCGCACAGAGTCTGACACGACTGAAGCAACTTAGCAGCAGCAGCAGCAGCAACAAGTAATACTATCTGTGACTTTTGCTGGAGATGCTAGCTTAAGAACTTACTTCTTGAGCAAAATACACTTCTTCTTTACAAGGATTTCTTAGCCACATTTTGGATATTGCATGATAGGAGCTATCTCACCTACAGAGTTTTCTGCTCTTATAATTATTCTATTAGCACAGAAGTCACTAGATGTCACTTTATTTGATATTGTATTAAAAATTGACCTTAAGCATTTGATAATTTCTTCTCCTATAATTCATGTCACTTGCTTTAAAAGTAGCAAGTTCTCCTTGTGCTGCTGCTGCTGCTGCTGCTGCTAAGTCGCTTCAGTCGTGTCCGACTCTGTGCGACCCCATAGATGGCAGCCCACCAGGCTCCCCCGTCCCTGGGATTCTCCAGGCAAGAACACTGGAGTGGGTTGCCATTTCCTTCTCCATGTATTCATCCCCAAAATATATGGCACAAAAATCAAGCCAAGTGAAACAATCTAAAACTTTTGACTTAGTGTCACTGGAACTATAAAAAAAAGGTATATAATTTCTGCCTTCAAGTGAATAGATAGATATATTAGGATTTTTTAAACTAAATACCATAAAAAACCATAATAACAGTGGCTTAGGTAAGAGACAATAGTCATCGTTGTTCTATAAAATCTTACATAGTATACTTGCTGCAATATCACTAACATACTTTCATGAGATTTTCCTCAATGATGTGTTCTGTTTTCTCACCTACCAAATTATCACTTGAAATGATGATCAAAAGTACATTTCAGAGCTTCCCTTGTGGTCCAGCGGTTAAGAATCCACCTGCCAATGTAAGGGGCATGAGTTCAATTCCTGGTCCAGGATGCTTCCACATGCTGTGTGGCAACTAAGCCTGTGAACCACAACTACTAAACCCATGCTCTAGAGCCCATGTGCCACAACTCTTTAAGCCCATGTACTCTAGATCCCATATTCTGCAACAGGAGAAACCATGGCAATGAGAAGCCCACACACCACAACTAGAGAGGAGTAGCCTCTCGATTGCCACAACTAGAGAAAGCCAGTGCTCAACAAAGACCCAGTGCAGCCAAAAATATAAACAAATAAAATTATTATTTTTTTAAAGTAAATGTTCATTTTCAGGTTTCCATTTAATTCCTTGAATTTTATCTTGGAAAGATATGGAGAGCTTTATTTATATGCTATGCTGTATTTCAGCATGATACTGTAACTTTGCAAGGATAACAGAAATATTTTATATTATTTCACTGTATAAAATACATTGAGGAATTTGGCTCTTTTTTTTTGGTATAAAAGTTGATCCTCACATACAAATAAACATCACTGTCTCTTCACGAACTCCAAATGACTTGGTGTGAGTTTCCACACATTGCTTGCCATCCACAGCGTAGCAGCATCAGATGAAAAGGGACATCAGCTGGTGAGGAGCAGGGACCTTTAAGCTTTGTCTGACATTTTAATAAGTTCAGTGTGGATGTACTCTACTGGGTACTTGCTAATGCAATTTAGCTTAGCAACTAGGGAGGCTTGACTTTTTAGGCCTTGTGATACAACTATAGTCTTATAATTCAGTGTTGGCAGGGAGAGAAAAGCCTTCTTTTTCTCTGGATATGCCCCAAAACTAGTTAGCCTAACTGTACAAGCTAATGTACTTTTGGTTTCCAAAGTGTGAAAATGGGTACACAACCTATTTTAGAAAATGCCAGTTTTCTTTAAAGTTTTTAAATGGCTTAAAACTAAACTTTTAAAATAATTAAATTGGATAAAATCTGGGATTCAGCTCAAATGAGTGCTATAGTTCTAGAAAATAAGAACTGCATAGCTCACAGAGGTTTGCTTTTTGGATTTCATTTATTGACACAACTGCCCTGAACAGCAGTATAATTTCTGTGTTGGGATTTTTTTTTCTTTTTTTTTCAATCAAGTGTGTCAGGGATCCCCAACCTCCTGGATCTAATGCCTTGCGATCTGAGGTGGAGTTGATGTAATAATAATAGAAATAAAGTGCACAATAAACATAATGTTCTTAAACCATTCCAAAACCATTCTCCACCCATGCCCTCCCCAACCCATCCATGTCTTCCAAGAAAAAATGCCTTCCACGCAACTGCTCCCTAGTACCAAAAAGCTTGGGGACTGCTGTGTAATCTAAAGCTAAGAGACACGGTAGAACTTTCCCAGCGTCACTCCCAGAGCAGGTAAGAATAGAGCAAAGGACAGCATTAACTCCTGCTTCTCTGCCTCTGACATCAGGCCCCCAGATCCTCTCAGCACTTTGCACACATGTAGTCCAGGGTCTGCGTGTGACAAACATTGATGACTGCCAACAGAACATGTGGATTGTGTTCCTACACTTCGAGAAGCAGTCTTACATGGTCGTCATTTTGCGAATAGAGAAGCTCCTTGTTATTGTAGGGCTCTCGGCCACATTCCACTCCAGATGAAGTGAAAAGGGGAAAAGCAATAGAGATCAATGGAATTAAGTCTCCAGCATGCCTGTGGCGCTAGTTTTTAAAGACAAGCTAAATATGCTGCGTTGTTGTCATCATGGCTGATCTGAATGTTATCTCTGGGGCTCCTGGCAGCAAGGTGCTACACCAGTTCATTAATCCAGCCCCATTGAGCTAAATGTGAAGCGTGGTGGTTAAAGATTGCTATGAGTGGAGAGTTCTCAGGGAACAACAGGTTGGGAGAAATTTTGTTGACTTTTAGTAACCACAGGGTGCCCATATAACCTGAGAGTAAAAAGGACACTATTTTGTTAAGGCTGAACTATTTTGGGTTTTGTCTTTGCTGTCTTACTCTGCTGACACTACAAGTTAATAAATCTTATCTTTAGCACATCTTATTTCCTCTAAGATAGCCTAATAATTGCTTTTCTTCTTCCTTGAGACATTTTCCATATGCAAAAATAAAACCAGAGAAAAGGTATTTTTTAAACATAATAATACCAAAGTGTGGGTAGATTAATAAGCATCACCTTCAGAAATATTCTTATTTTTTTAAAGAGATATATAGGAGAAAAAACGAAGAAAAAATTAATGTCTACTGAGCAATACTATGTACCATGCATTCTAACATAAACTTTATACCAACCAATATGAGGTATCATTAGCCTCACTTGTTCAGAAAATTTAAATTCAAAGAAGCTAAATTTTATCATGTATACAGTTAGTAAGTAGTATTAGCAGTTGGAAGTAAATGGAGGAGTTCATATTTTGAACACTATACCATGGCAATTCAACCTATCAATAGAATAAATTTCTTAGGAAAAAATTGGTAGACAAGAGAGATATGAACTACAATATTCTAACCCAGTATTTACCTCTGACAAGTGTGAAAGTCGCTCAGTTGTGTTGCAACCCTGTGGAGTACACAGTCCATGGAATTCTCTGGGCCAGAATACTGGTATGGGTAGCCTTTCCCTTCTCCAGGGGATCTTCCCAACCCAGGGGTCAAACCCAGATCTCCCGCATTGCAGGTGGATTCTTTATCAGCTGAACCACAAGGGAAGCCCACCTCTGGCAAAAACAAGCTTTATACCCACAATAACCAAAACAGTAACCACAAGTACCTATCCAAATTTAAATTTTAATTAACCAAAACTAAATAAAACAAAAATTTTAATCTTGTCAGTTGCCCTAGGCACACTTCAAGTGTTCAATAGTCTGCCTTGATTCAGAACATTTCCATCATCACAGAAAGTTCAATTAGACAGCTCCTCTTAGCTATTTTGGACATGGAGACATGAAGTAAGATATATCCCTGTTCTCAATTTTAAAGATCTCTGTAGCCATAGCTCAAATTAAAATAAGTTTTGCGTGTGTATGTGTGGCATGTGTGTGCTGTTTTCTCTCCTGAGAAAGGAGAAAAAAAGATGAAATAAAGGGAAGGACACCAAGAAGTCTTTCAAACTATCGATTTAATCAGGGCAGTTACCAGAGGATTCACTTACAAAGGAGGGCTGATGCAGGACATAATTGGAGCTTGCAAGAAAACAGTTTCTTGTAAAAGTAAGCAAAGTGTACAAAGAAAGGTGTAAAGGATAAACTCGAGGAACTTCCACTTCTGGCCAAGGTGAAGAAACAAGCCACTGATTCACCTTCTTCCTTGAAACAACCAAAAAAAAAAAAAAACCAACAAGAAGAAACCGTTATCTTCAAGACACTAGACATTAGAAAACAAAGGACAATGATCTCTGAAAAAGGAAAATAGATGAGTGTAGACCCAACAACCACCCCAGGTTACAGCTTGAAAGAGACCCTCAGTAATGGCTCAAGAAAACAGAATCCAGGCAGAGCTGCACAGAGTCACCTGAGTTGAGGGGCCAGGGCTGAAAGTCCTAGAACAAGGGTCCCCAACCTTCAGGATCTAATGCCTGATTATCTGAGGTGGAGCCAATGTAACAACAATAGAAATAAAATGCACTATAAATGTAATGCGGAGCTAATAGAGCCAAACATCCTGGAATGTGAAGTCAAGTGGCCCTTAGGAAGCATCACTACAAACAAAGCTAGTGGAGGTGATGGAATTCCAGCTGAGCTATTTCGCATCCTGAAAGATGATGCTTTGAAAGTGTTGCACTCAATATGCCAGCAAATTTGGAAAACTCAGCAGTGGCCACAGGACTGGAAAAGGTCACTTTTCATTTCAATCCCAAAGAAAGGCAATGCCAAAGAATGTTCAAACTACGGCTCAATTGCACTCATCTCACATGCTAGCAAAGTATTGCTCAAAATTCTGCAAGCCAGGCTTCAGCAATATGTGAAATGTGAACTTCCAGATGTTCAAGCTGGTTTTAGAAAAGGCAGAGGAACCAGAGATCAAATTGCCAACATCTGCTGGATCATGAAAAAAGAGTTCCAGAAAAACATCTATTTCTGCTTTATTGACTATGCCAAAGCCTTTGACTGTGTGGATCACAATAAACTGTGGAAAATTCTGAAAGAGATGGGAATACCAGACCACCTGACCTGCTTCTTGAGAAACCTGTATGCAGGTCAGGAAGCAACAGTTAGAACTGGACATGGAACAACAGACTGGTTCCAATAGGAAAAGGAGTATATCAAGGCTGTATATTGTCACCCTGCTTATTTAACTTATATGCAGAGTACATCATGAGAAACACGGGGCTGGAAGAAGCACAAGCTGGAATCAAGATTGCAGGGAGAAATATCAATAACCTCAGATATGCAGATGACACCACCCTTATGGCAGAAAGTGAATAAGAACTAAAGAGCCTCTTAATGAAAGTGAAAGAGGAGAGTGAAAAAGCTGGCTTAAAGCTCAACATTCAGAAAACTAAGATCATAGCATCTGATCCCATCACTTCATGGCAGATAGATGGGGAAACAATGGAAACAGTGGCTGACTTTATTTTTCTGGGTTCCAAAATCACTGCAGATCATGATTGCAGCCATGAAACTAAAAGACGCTTACTCCTTGGAAGGAAAGTTATGACCAACCTAGACAGCATATTGAAAAGCAGAGACATTACTCTACCAACAAGGTCCATCTGGTCAAGGGTATGGTTTTTCCAGTGGTCATGTATGGATGTGAGAATTGGACTGTGAAGAAAGCTGAGTGCCGAAGAATTGATGCTTTTGAACTGTGGTGTTGGAGAAGACTATTGAGAGTCCCTTGGACTATAAGGAGATGCAACCAGTCCATCCTAAAGGAGATCAGTCCTGGGTGTTCTTTGGAAGGACTGATGCTGAAGCTGAAACTCCAATACTTTGGCCACCTGATGCAAAGGGCTGACTCATTTGAAAAGACCCTGATGCTGGGAAAGATTGAGGGCAGGAGGAGAAGGGGACAACAGAGGATGAGATGGTTGGATGGCATCATCGACTTGATTGACATGGGTTTGGGTGGACTCTGGGAGTTGGTGATGGACAGGGAGGCCTGGCGTGCTGCAGTTCTTGGGGTCGCAAAGAGTCAAACATGACTGAGTGACTGAACTGAACTAAACTGAAATGCAATGCCCTGAATCATCCAGAAACCATCCCCCAACCCTGGTCTGTGGAATAATTATCTTCCATAAAACAAGTCCATGTTGCCCAAAGGATTAGGGATCACTGTCCTAGAAGACAGAGTCTACAAGAGGAGAAAGCTGCCCAGAGCTGAGAACTCTATAGCTCTGCTGAGTCCCTCTCAAGAATTCAGAAAAGCACTAGCTAGCACTTACTTGTGAGGAACCATCTCAAAGCAGGGTCATGCCTTTCCCTGCGTATCTGCTATGGCAACTGACCTAGGTGAGGCAGGAGTCCAACAGAGCAGCCACTGATCCTGAGAGGGTATGACTCTGATGGGCTTTATCCACTTGGAGTTCTCGGCCAGCTTGACTGAAACACTATTGGGACTACATTGTGCATTTAACCTCCCTTCTGCCTGATCTTGCCTCCACCTTCTTCCTTTCACAGATGTTGGTTCCTGATCAACATCCTGCACATCAGTTTTATCTGAGCATATGCTTCCAGAGAATGCAATCTGTAACAGAAGGAGAGGATTCCAGGGCGACAGCAAACCTTAATCTGGCTTGAATAATTGTATGAATGATGGTACAATTTATTGAGGTAAGAACTACTGAGAAAAGTAGGTTGAGTGTATGAATGTATGGGGTTGACATAGTCTGTTTGACTATGTTAGGCTGGAGATGGCTATTCAATGTCCAAATAGGGATATGAAGGCAGTCATCTATATGCTTCTGAACCTCAAGGGAAAAATAAGAGCCAAAGATAAAAATATGGACATCATCAGCATTGATAAAATGTTTAAAGCCCTGGAACTGGATTGAAAGAGTTTTTCCAAAATTGCTTGAAAACACACTAGAGGCCCCACAAATATTGTAAAATATTTAATTGGAAAAAAAGGAGTTCCTGGCTATATGACTTTGAGAAACACTTACCGCTATATGCCATTTGGCAGATCCACATTGCATGTTTATTATCAAGACAAAGATTTTGAAAGTTCTATAGAAACCCATTAGTTCTGTTTCCCTTGGAATTCTCAATATTTTTTTGCCATATGATCTTTTGGGGAAGGATGTCCGTTAACATTTTTCCTCCTGAATCACTGTCTGAAATTGGTGATCTGGACTGAAAGTCCAATCTAGAATTTTTTCTTCAATTCAGCAATAAAAACTAGACTATATTTTAAAATGCTGCAATATTTGCTGATATCTATATAGACTATGCCTTCGAGTCTGTAGTTTTTAAAAACTAACATTCTATAAGTTCCCAAACTTGATGCTTACTAACTTTATTTTTCTTCTATTCTTCACCAGCACAACTGAGCCAGATCACGTCTAAAAATGAAATTACAGCATATTCCTGACTAGTATTGTACTAGTTATGAGCAGACTTTTTTTTAAACTTACTGGTGAAAATGAAATTTTCAGGCTGATAGGTGTTCAATCTTTCTCATATTACAATGAAGACATGAGAATGACCTATGGTTGTTTTCCGTCTTAGGCTTATTGTTTTCTGGAGCTCTAGGGACACTCATATTTCTCGCTGCTAAATAAAATGTCAAAGTTGTACATTAATGAAATAGTTAGCGTTAAACTTAAATAATTTCCATAGGAGGTCTGGCATTGCTTACACTCCAATGTTCTCAAAGAGAATTAACACTTGAGAATGTGGAGAACAGCATATAGAAAATAAATGTCTTATGACAGGATGCTAATGCATGGGTTTTGCATTGTCCATAAAGCAGAAATAGATGTTTTTCTGTAACTCTCTTGCTTTTTTGATGATCCAGCGGATGTTGGCAATTTGATTTCTGGTTCCTCTGCCTTTTCTAAAACCAGCTTGAACATCAGGAAGTTCACGGTTCACGTATTGCTGAAGCCTGGCTTGGAGAATTTTGAGCATTACTTTGCTAGAAATTGAGATGAGTGCAATTGAGCCATAGTTTGAGCATTCTTTGGCATTGCCTTTCTTTGGGATTGGAATGAAAACCAACCTTTTCCAGTCCTGCGGCCACTGCTGAGTTTTCCAAATTTGCTGGCATATTGAGTGCAGCATCATCTTTCAGGATTTGAAATAGCTCAACTGGAATTCCATCACCTCCACTAGCTTTGTTCATAGTGATGTTTCCTAAGGCCCACTTGACTTCATGTTTCAGGATGTCTGGCTTTAGGTGAGTGATCACACCATTGTGATTATCTGGGTTGTGATTATCTTTTTTGTATAGTTTTTCTGTGTATTCCTGCCACCTCTTCTAATATCTTCTGCTTCTCTTAGGTCCATACTATTTCTGTCCTTTGTTGAGCCCATCTTTGCATGAAAGGTTCCCTTGGTATCTCTAATTTTCTTGAAGTGATCTCTAGTCTTTCCCATTCTATTGTTTTCCTCTTTTTCTTTGCGTTGATCGCTGAGAAAGGCTTTCTTATCTCTCCTTGCTATTCTTTGGAACTCTGCATTCAAATGGCTATATCTTCTTTTTCTCCTTTGCTTTTGGCTTCTCTTCTTTTCACAGCTATTTATTTGTAAGGCCTCCTCAGACAGCCATTTTGCTTTTTTGCATTTCTTTTTCTTGGGGATGGTCTTGATTCCTGTCTCCTGTACAATGTCACAATAAACCTGTATGCAGGTCAGGAAGCAACAGTTAGAACTAGACATGGAACAACAGACTGGTTCCAAATAGGAAAAGCAGTACATCAAGGCTGTATATTGTCACCTTGCTTATTTAACTGATATGCAGAGTACATCATGAGAAACTCTGGGCTGGAAGAAGCACAAGCTGGAATCAAGATTGCCGGGAGAAATATCAATAACCTCAGATATGCAGATGACACCACCCTTATGGCAGAAAGTGAAGAAGAACTAAAGAGCCTCTTGATGAAAGTAAAAGAGGAGAGTGAAAAAGTTGGCTTAAAACTCAACATTCAGAAAACGAAGATCACGGCATCTGGTCCCATCACTTCATGGGAAATAGATGGGGAAACAGTGGAAACAGTGTCAGACTTTATTTTTCTGGGCTCCAAAATCACTGCAGATGGTGACTGCAGCCAGGAAATTAAAAGACGCTTACTCCTTGGAAGGAAAGTTATGACCAACCTAGATAGCATATTCAAAAGCAGAGACATTACTTTGCCAACAAAGGTCCATCTAGTCAAGGCTATGGTTTTTCCAGTGGTCATGTATGGATGTGAGAGTTGGCCTATAAAGAAAGCTGAGCACTGAAGAATGGATACTTTTGAACTCTGGTGTTAGAGAAGACTCTTGAGAGTCCCTTGGACTGCAAGGAGATCCAACCGGTCCATCCTAAAGGAGATCAGTCCTGGGTGTTCATTGGAAGAACTGATGTTGAAGCTGAAACCAATATTTTGGCCAGCTGATGCAAAGAGCTGACTCATTTGAAAAGACCCTGATGCTGGGAAAGACTGAGGGCAGGAGGAGAAGGGGACAACAGAGGATGAGATGGTTGGATGGCATCACTGACTCAATGGACATGGGTTTGGGTATACTCCAGGAGTTGGTAATGGACAGGGAGGCCTGGAGTGCTGTGGTTCATGGGTCGCAAAGAGTCGGACATGACTGAGTGACTGAACGGAACTGAACTGAATGCATGGGTGCTCAGTCACTCAGTCATGTCTGACTCTGTGACCCCATGGACTATAACCCACCAGACTATCCAGCTTTAAATCTAGAAGTCCTGAGAGCTACTGAAAGGACTATATAGAAATTTAAATCATTACTGGAGAGAGATTTTCAATCCTAGGGAAAGATGACCCTAATTATAAAACATCCTCAGATATTGTCTTTAGAATAACAAAACAAGGGGGCTTTTCTCTGTCACTTAATTCTCTATCACTTTTATTCTTCTATGATAGAAGGGCTGTCACACATGACATATCAAGTGTTAACTATCTAGTGAATGACCACAGATATGAGTGCAGATCTTCCTCATGCAACGCAAACATAAAAGCAAAAAATTAATCCCCAAGCTAACAAGAAACAAATACAGAAATTAAACTGATGGTCCCTGATGGCACACCTCAGAAGGTATAGGTATTGGTTGTATTTTGTTTTTTTAACTATACAGGCACATCATTTATCCATTTATCATGTAGAAAACCATGATTCTTCAGTACAATGCAGCCTCAGTCTAACAGAGACAAATGGTTCAAAGGATAAAAATTCAGAGGAAATTTCATATATTCAGCAGAGAAAATGAATGCTGGCCAACAGAAGAAAACCCTTAATTTAAAAATTTCAAACAAACTCATCCATTTTGGAAGAGTAATTATAAATGGAGAATGTTTCTAATACCCAAGGTCAGAGTTCCTTTTGTTAATAGACAAAGAATTCTGGGAAAGAGAAAGGAACCAATGTACCCTGCACTTCAACTCGCGAGAGGAAAGCATTCTCAGCTCGAGTGGATATAGATGCTAGTGGTAGAACTCAGTGACAGCGTGGCTGGGACCCCAGGATGAGGCAGAAGACATTTCCACAGTAAAACCTCAGGCAGCAGTGGACGAAAGAGGATGCAAAACTAGGAAAGGCCAGAAGATGGTTTCGATGAGCAGAGCTTTCTAAAAATGAGATGATCTTTAGATGATATTTAGTACACTTTAAGGAAACATCTAATATTTTGCACACCCATTTCATAAGCCAGCTGTGTAAAATATCTCATGAGCTCAGGTGAATAATGGAAATGAACTTAGCATTAGGGTTTTAGAAGAAAGCATTATAATTTTAAACAGTAGAATTTTTATTGATAAAAGGTATACTTGCATTTTACTAGCATTGGGCTTTCGTGATAGCTCAGTTGGTAAAGAATTCGCCTGCAGTGCAGGAGTGTGTGTGTGTTAGTCACTCCGTCGTGTCTGACTCTGCGACACCGCCCTCCAGGCTTCTCTGTCCACGGAATTCTCCAGGCAAGAATACTGGAGTGGGATTGCCAGACCAGGATTCTGGCCTGGAGAATTCCATGGACTGTATAGACTATGGACTCGCAAAGACTCAGACACGACTGAGCAACTTTCACTTTCATACTTGCATTTTTAATTTCTTCTCTCCATAATTTATAACCAAAGAGAGCTAGCATACAAAAAACTTTCTACTAAAAGTCTTAGACTGTAACAGCAAGATAATTTCCTAGGGAAAAAAAATGAAATCTCTGCTACATTTAACCTAGCAATAATCTCATTTTGAAATTCTGTATGACATTTATAGAAGCATGAAGAGGAAATTTGGGGTTTGGCTGGGATAGGGGTTATCACAAAATTATTTGTATCACATCATATATTACATTACATTACATTGTGTCATATCATATCATATTACTATAATTATCTATTCAGACACTTCTCTGCTTATATTTTGGTTAAAGCCTGAGACAAATACTAGAGAAAATAACAGCCTGCAGATTTTTCTCCATCAGAGCCCCCAGAGCTGAGATGCAGTGTAATGAGCTAGCATGTCAGAGAACTAAAGAATATATTTTGATAAGAAAAAGTAACCTTCAGGGTTTGGGAGAAATTTTCAAATGGAAAAGTGATTTTCGCCACAAACATAATATTAAGTTAGAAAAGATCTTTAACACCTGCCATTCATCTGTGCTAGGGGGACAAAAGCACAAAGCTAGGCAATGAAAGTGTGAAGCCTGGGCTGCATGGAAATGACGATGGAGCTCCGCTAAGGAAAGAAGAAGGGGCCCCTTGGGCACTGACAGGAGGGCAGAGGGCAGACAAACAAACATCCTAATAAGGAGAAGTGCCCAGGAGGCTGTGCTCTGAAAGTGTTGCAAATAGCAAACACACACACACACAAGAAATAGGCTAACAGAATTTCCTTATGGTGTACAGTATTTTAAACATATCATATCATTTGAGCATTAAAACAAAAAACATTAGCTTAAAAGAGATTATGATCTCCTTTGTACTAATGAAGAAACATTGGCTGGAAGTTAAGCAGTTTGTCCAAAGTCATATAATTTAAAAAGTCCAAGTGCCAAGCACTGGTGTATTCATTATTTAATATTTACCCTTCAAAAGCCCATAGGTCTTGATGCTAAGCCATATATAAGCATGAAATTTTAGCCTTCTTGATTATCTTTCTCAATTAATAAACTTAAATTGCTGCAATTACTTTTTCTTTTCTCTGTCTCTGAGATCCACAACAAGGGATTTTCCCTAAGTACCATAACCTCTCTGTCACTCCTTTGCTCACTCTTCAGAAGGTGATAAGACACCTGACTAGAACGCAGGCCCGCATGGAGACAGCTAAGATTATCCTCCGTTTAACTGTGTGGTCAAAAGAGCTACACGAGGTGGCTGCCTTGTAGAACATGGCCCGTAATGGCTTGGGTACATCTGCCTGGGTCTGGGTTTCAGTAAACAGGCCAAGTTGATTGTCATGCTAAGCTATTTCTGCAGCTTAAACTCTGTTATTAAGAAAGTTCTCCTGGACACAACTTTGATTCTTTGTCTTATTTCTCAAGTTGTCATTAATCTCAAATGGAGGACAGGTATGCCATTTATTGAGGGCTCACTCAGAAACCCCAGTGCTACCAATACTTTCTCTCTAAGCATGAGTGCCATTACAATTTCAGATTCAGATATCAGGTTCTGGTAATGATGAATTGAGTACTTTGACCTGACCTCTGAGTAGAAAAGCTCATTATCATGTATTTTTAAAAATCTCTTTAAAGGACTTGAATAGTTAAATAGTGAAGCATTACGCAGAGGTTCAGGAAGGTGAGCCTGGAAGTTTGGAGGTGGTTTTTTCCTTGCAGATTCCAAGAGAAATGTCAGAGAGGATAAAAGACTGAACTGTATCTTTTGAAGGGCTTCTTTAAGAGATAAATATCGAAATTAGATTTTAAATCGTTTAAAAGAATAAAAGGAAGGGACCAAAAGGCTGCACCCTAGGATTAAGTGTAAATCAGAAATCATTGGTCTCCTGCATAGACTGCAGCTGAGATCTGAATCAATACCATTCTTGAAATAAAATTGACATGGTTCTGCATTGTTATAGCCACTGGATACCTGAAAGAAGAAAACATACATATTCTCTGAAGAGAGATAACATCACATAGCAGATCTTATATTATTCCTACAAACAACCTTGCAATTATAAGTCCCAACAAAATAAAAAAATAACATGACACAAATTGACAGAAAGAACCCCCCCCCCCAAAAAATAGAAAAGTGAGCAAAATAATGGATCAACAGTTAACAAAAGGGCATATCTGAATGGCCATCAATTATGAACATTTATTCAAAATATCTAGGAAAGGGTGAATTTCAAATTTAAAATGAAATAACACATCCACTCATTGGATTATTATAAATTTTAAAAAGTGTCATTTCTCTTGTTGGCAGGGAGAATCAATATACTAAAAAAAAACTGTAGTTAGAAATGTTAAGTTATACAGACTTTTCTGGAAAAGCATCTTTTAACACCTATCAAAATTAAAAATATGACTACTATTTGGACCAGATTATTTATAGGACTCTATTCTATAGAAATAAAATTATCATTATATAAGGACATATGTTAAGGGTGTTAATTGATCCATTATTCTTAGGTGCAAAAAGGTAAAGAAAATAGAAAGAAAAAGATTCTAATTCCTTTGGAGTATATCTGAATGTTCAACAATCATGAAAACATATTGAACAATCCCTAGTCAATGACGAAACATACCAATTTTCATAAGCCAGAAAGTCACTACCCCAAATTCCATTCCCTAGATAGTTGTATATTAGGGTTTGGCCACCAGACAAATTTGCCTGAATTACGAAGCCAATAGGGAAGCAGTAGTCATTATATTCTGAAGTCGATACAGGTGGCCAGTTAGGCCAGTTACCATTACAGCTTACACATGGTGGAGCTGATCTTTTGGCTCACCTTGTAGGCTTGGGGCACCTGTCAGACCCACATCTACTTCAATTCCCATGGAATCTCCTGTGAGCTTGACCCTTGAGACAAGAATCTGTGCAACTCCTTGGGGAAGATCACCAGTCTTTTCTAAATCAAACACACAGCCAAGGTCAAAGACACTGAAAAGCAGACATGGGTTCCTGTTTGATTTCATAGATTCAAGTTGGTCCTCCCAGTTGCCATTTTTCCTACCTCTTCTCTACCTGATTTCCAGCTTTTCTTGCTATTAGTCCTTCTGACTTAACCTCACTGTTGGTTACCAAAGGACAGGTAACCACCCTCCTTTGACTTCTTCTCTAGTTTCCACAAATGTATTGGATGTAATCCCTATAATAAGACCTTTTTTCCATATCACTTATGGTCATTGTGTTTTCCTGTTAAAACTCTGATAAAATTCCATTAATAGGAAACTGGAAGAAGAAATTAAAAACAGATTAAACAATGATTGCAAAAAATTATAACATTAAGCCTATGCAAAAAAAAAATCCATAGCTTTTTTAAAAATTATATACAGAAGCTGAAATATTTTCTTCCTAAATCCCAATAGATGATCTTGAACATGTTTAACCATGGATGCCCTTATCTAAGAACAGTATTCAAAAGTGGTGAAGTGTCCTGTATTTCTTGACTCCCTTTTTTAAAAAAAAAAAAAAAAAAAAACCTCTCTCTTTATATAGATTCTTAAGCACCTGATTAGTGGAGGAAATCCATGTTGTGTGTGACCTTAACCATATGCAATTTGTAGATACATTTTTTAAAGTAATTCAATACAAAATTTGGTTTTAGAATGAATGTACACATATTAGGGAAAAGATATCATAAAAATTACAAATATTGAAAAGTTAACAGGCAATATAAATGTCAAAAGTCTAGAAAATTAATATAATTAAATTATTAAATAATATACTTTACTTTGATTATCACTTTATACATGTCAATTTTGTAAGATTATTTTCTATAGAGAGAATAGGAAGGTAATTTAGTTTTTCCTCTAGCATGGCTGATGGAAATTCATTTATTATTGCTTAGCTTCACAACTCATGTCATGTAAATTTTAAGATTGTTGTCAAATTTGGGGAATCTTCTAACAAGTTTCATTCATATATTAAATATGAAATTTTAAAGTCTATATGAGCTGTAGTGCTTGTGGGGAACATCAAGTTTTGTACTGCTGTGACTACTTTTAAGTACTGTGAATTAACAGCACTCACAACCAGTACTCATTCACTGATGACATTGTGTCCGTTGACTCAACTGGGTATAGAAGAATTCTTTGCAATCATTCCTTAACCTTGGCAGCTAAAAAACACTGATGCACAATGTGACTGCAACTACATAAATACAATCCCTTTACATCCAAACTTCAATATATCAACATCTTAACTTTTCCTTTGGGCTTCCCTGATATAGTTCAGTTGGTAAAAAATCTGCCTGCAATGCAGGAGACCCCAGTTCAATTCTTGGGTCGTGAAGATCTCCTGGAGAAGGGATAGGCTACCACTCCAGTATTCTTGGGCTTCCCTGTGGCGCAGCTGGTAAAGAATCCACCTGCAATGTGGGAGACCTGGGTCTGATCCCTGGGTTGAGAAGACCCCCTGGAGAAGGGAAAGGCTACCCACTCTAATATTCTGGCCTGGAGAATTCCACGGACTGTATAGTTCACGGGGTCGGCAAAGAGTCAGATCTGATTGAACGATTTGCATTTTCACTTTCACTAACTTTTCCTTATCAGATCAGATGAGATCAGATCAGTCACTCAGTCGTGTCTGACTCTTTGCGACCCCATGAATCCCAGCACACCAGGCCTCCCTGTCCATCACCAACTCCCAGAGTTCACTCAGACTCACGTCCATCAAGTCAGTGATGCCATCCAGCCATCTCATCCTCTGTCGTCCCCTTCTCCTCTTGCCCCCAATCCTTCCCAGCATGAGAGTCTTTTCCAATGACTCAACTCTTTGCATGAGGTGGCCAAAGTACTGGAGTTTCAGCTTTAGCATCATTCCTTCCAAAGATATCCCAGGGCTGATCTCCTTCAGAATGGACTGGTTGCATCTCTTTACAGTCCAAGGGACACTCAAGAGTCTTCTCCAACACCACAGTTCAAAAGCATCAATTCTTCGGCTCTCAGCCTTCTTCACAGTCCAACACTCACATCCATTTATGACCACAGGAAAAACATAGCCTTGACTAGACAGACCTTTGTTGGCAAAGTAATGTCTCTGCTTTTGAATATGCTATCTAGGTTGAGGAGTAAGCGTCTTTTAATTTACTGGCTGCAGTCACCATCTGCAGTGATTTTGGAGCCCAGAAAAATAAAGTCTGACACTGCTTCCACTGTTTCCCCATCTATTTCCCATGAAGTTATGGGACCAGATGCCATGATATTCGTTTTCTGAATATTGAGCTTTAAGCCAACTTTTTCAGTCTCCTCTTTCACTTTCACCAAGAGGCTTTTGAGTTCCTCTTCACTTTCTGCCATAAGGCTGGTGTCATCTGCATATCTGAGGTTATTGATATTTCTCCTGGCAATCTTGATTCCAGCTTGTGTTTCTTCCAGCCCAGTGTTTCTCATGATTTACTCTGCATATAAGTTAAATAAACAGGGTGACAATATACAGCCTTGACAAACTCCTTTACCTATTTGGAACCAGTCTGTTGTTGCATGTCCAGTTCTAACTGTTGCTTCCTGACCTGCATACAAATTTCTCAAGAGGCAGATCAGGTGGTCTGGAATTCCCATCTCTTTCAGAATTTTCCACAGTTTATTGTGATCCACACAGTCAAAGGCTTTGGCATAGTCAATAGAGCAGAAATAGATGTTTTTCTGGAACTCTCCTGCTTTTTCCATGATACAGGGGATGTTGGCAATTTAATCTCTGGTTCCTCTACCTTTTCTAAAACCAGCTTGAACATCAGGAAGTTCACGGTTCACATATTGCTAAAGCCTGGCTTGGAGAATTTGAGCATTATTTTACTAGAGTGTGAGATGAGTGCAATTGTGCGGTAATTTGAGCATTCTCTGGCATTGCCTTTCTTTGGGATTGGAATGAAAACTGACCTTCTCCAGTCCTGTGGCCACTGCTGAGTTTTCCAAATTTGCTGGCATATTGAGTGCAGCACTTTCATAGCATCATCTTTCAGGAGTTGGAATAGCTCAACTGGAATTCCATCACCTCCACTAGCTTTGTTCGTAGTGATGCTTTCTATGGCCCACTTGACTTCACATTCCAGGATGTCTGGCTCTAGGTCAGTGATCACACCATCGTGATTATCTGGGTCGTGAAGATCTTTTTTGTACAGTTCTTCTGTGTATTCTTGCCATCTCTTCTTAATATCTTCTGCTTCTGTTAGGTCCATACCATTTCTGTCCTTTATCGAGCCCATCTTTGCATGAAATATTCCTTTGGTCTCTGATTTTCTTGAAGAGATCTCTAGTCTTTCCCATTCTGTTGTTTTCCTCTATTTCTTTGCACTGATTGCTGAAGAAGGCTTTCTTATCTCTTCTTGCTATTCTTTGGAACTCTGCATTCAGATGTTTATATCTTTCCTTTTCTCCTTTGCTTTTCGCTTCTCTTCTTTTCACAGCTATTTGTAAGACCTCCCCAGACAGCCATTTTGCTTTTTTGCATTTCTTTTCCATGGGGATGGTCTTGATCCCTGTCTCCTGTACAATGTCACGAACCTCATTCCATAGTTCATCAAGCACTCTGTCTATCAGATCTAGGCCCTTAAATCTATTTCTCACTTCCACTGTATAATCATAAGGGATTTGATTTAGGTCATGCCTGAATGGTCTAGTGGTTTTCCCTACTTTCTTCAATTTAAGTCTGAATTTGGCAATAAGGAGTTCATGGTCTGAGCCACAGTCAGCTCCTGGTCTTGTTTTTCCTGACTGTATAGAGCTTCTCCAAATTTGCTGCAAAGAATATAATCAATCTGATTTAGGTGTTGACCATCTGGTGATGTCCATGTATAGAGTCTTCTCTTGTGTTGTTGGAAGGGGGTGTTTGTTATAACCAGTGCATTTTCTTGGCAAAACTCTATTAGCCTTTGCCCTGATTCATTCCGTATTCTAAGGCCAAATTTGCCTGTTACTCCAGGTGTTTCTTGACTTCCTACTTTTGCATTCCAGTCCCCATCATGAAAAGGACATCTTTTTTGGGTGTTAGTTCTAAAAGGTCTTGTAGGTCTTCATAGAACCGTTCAACTTCAGCTTCTTCAGCATTACTGGTTGGGCATAGACTTGGATTACTGTGCTATTGAATGGTTTGCCTTGGAAACAAACAGAGATCGTTCTGTCGTTTTTGAGATTGCATCCAAGTACTGCATTTCAGACTCTTTTGTTGACCATGATGGCCACTCTATTTCTTCTGAGGGATTCCTTCCTGCAGTAGTAGATATAATGGTCATCTGAGTTAAATTCACCCATTCCAGTCCATTTCAGTTCGCTGATTCCTAGAATGTCTACATTCACTCTTTCCATCTCTTGTTTGACCACTTCCAATTTGCCTTGATTCATGGACCTGACATTCCAGGTTCATATGCAATATTGCTCTTTGCAGCATCGGACCTTGCTTCTATCACCAGTCACATCCACAGATGGGTATTCTTTTTGCTTTGGCTCCATCCCTCATTCTTTCTGGAGTTATTTCTCCACTGATGTCCAATAGCATATTGAGCACCTACAGACCTGGGGAGTTTCTCTTTCAGTATCCTATCATTTTGCCTTTTCATACTGTTCATGGGGTTCTCAAGGCAAGAATACTGAAGTGGTTTGCCATTACCTTTTCCAGTGGACCACATTCTGTCAGATCTCTCCACCATGACCCGTCCATCTTGGGTTGCCCCACAGGCATGGCTTAGTTTCATTGAGTTAGACAAGGCTGTGGTCCTAGTGTGATCAGATTGACTAGTTTTCTGTGAGTATGGTTTCAGTGCATTTGCCCTCTGATGCCCTCTTGCAACACCTACCGTCTTACTTGGGTTTCTCTTACCTTGGGCGTGGGGTATCTCTTCATGGCTGCTCCAGCAAAGCACAGCCATTGCTCCTTACCTTGAACGAGGGGTATCTCCTCACCGCTGCCCTTCCTGACCTTCAACGTGGGATAGCTCCTCTAGGCCCTCCTGTGCCCTCGCAGCCTAGGCTCCTTGGACGTGGGGTTGGTCCTCTCGGCCACCGCCAGGCAGATGTCAAAAATTCCCATGGCTTCTCTAGTCCCACCCATATAAAAGGAAGCACAACTGAGTTAAGAATCGCTTGATAAAGGACAGAAATGGTATGGACCTAACAGAAGCAGAAGATATAAAGAAGAGGTGTCAGGAATACACAGAAAAACTGTACAAAAAAGATCTTCATGACCAAGATAATCATGATGGTATGATCACTCACCTGCAGCCAAACATCCTGGAATGTGAAGTCAAGTGGGCCTTAGAAAGCATCACTACGAACAAAGCTAGTGGAGGTGATGGAATTCCAGTTGAGCTATTTCAAATCCTGAAAGATGATGTGGTGAAAGTGCTGCACTTAGCAAATTTGGAAAACGCAGCAGTGGCCACAGGACTGGAAAAGGTCAGTCTTCATTCCAATCCCAAAGAAAGGCAATGCCAAAGAATGCTCAAACTACCACACAATTGCACTCATCTCACCCACTAGTAAAGTAAGGCTTTACTCCAAGCCAGGCTTCAGCAATATGTGAACCGTGAACTTCCAGATGTTCAAGCTGGTTTTAGAAAAGGCAGAGGAACCAGAGATCAAATTGCCAACATCCGCCAGATCATGGATAAAACAAGAGAGTTCCAGAAAAACATCTATTTCTACTGTATTGACTATGCCAAAGCCTTTGACTGTGTGGATCACAAGAAACTGTGGAAAATTCTGAAAGAGATGCGAATACCAGACCACCTGACCTGCCTCTTGAGAAACCTATATGCAGGTCAGGAAGCAACAGTTAGAACTGGACATGGAAAAACAGACTGGTTCCAAAAGGAAAAGGAGTACGTCAAGGCTGTATATTGTCACCCTGCTTATTTAACTTCTATGAAGAATACATCATGAGGCATGCTGGGCTGGAAGAAACACAAGCTGGAACCAAGATTGCCGGGAGAAATATCAATAACCTCAGATATGCAGATGACACCAGCCTTATGGCAGAAAGTGAAGAAGAACTAAAGAGCCTATTGGCGAAAGTGAAAGAGGAGACTGAAAAAGTTGGCTTAAAGCTCAACATTCAGAAAACGAAGATCATAGCATCTGGTCCCATCACTTCATGGGAAATAGATGGGGAAACAGTGGAAACAGTGTCAGACTTTATTTTTCTGGGCTCCAAAATCACTGCATATGGTGACTGCAGCCATGAAATTAAAAGACGCTTACTCCTTGGAAGGAAAGTTATGACCAACCTAGATAGCATATTGAAAAGCAGAGACATTACTTTGCCAACAAAGGTCCGTCTAGTCAAGGCTATGGGTTTTCCTGTGGTCATGTATGGATGTGAGAGTTGGACTGTGAAGAACGCTGAGAGCCGAAGAATTGATGCTTTTGAACTGTGGTGTTGGAGAAGACTCTTGAGAGTCCCTTGGACTGCAAGGAGATCCAACCAGTCCATTCTGAAGGAGATCAGCCCTGGGATATCTTTGGAAGGAATGATGCTAAAGCTGAAACTCCAGTACTTTGGCCACCTCATGTGAAGAATTGACTCATTGGAAAAGCCTCTGATGCTGGGAGGGATTGGGGGCAGGAGGAGAAGGGGACGACAGAGGATGAGATGGCTGGATGGCATCACTGACTCGATGGACGTGAGTCTGAGTGAACTCCGGGAGTTGGTGGTGGACAGGGAGGCCTGGCGTGCTGTAATTCTTGGTTTCGCAAAGTGTCAGACATGACTCAGCGACTGAACTGAACTAACACAGACACTGGTATTGACTGTGATCAAATATTTTGCTTTTGTAATCCCACTCTTGAGCAGATATCTAGGGAAACCATTATTTGAAAACTTACATGGACCCCAATGTTCATTGTAGCACTGTTTACAATAGCCAAGATATGGAAGCAACCTAAATGTTCATCATCAATGGAAAGAATAAAGAAGATGTGGTACATATATACAATGGAACATTACTCAGCCGTAAAAGAGTGAAATATTCCCATTTGCAGTAACATGTGTGGACCTAGAAATTATCATACAAAGTAAAATAAGTCAGACAGAAAAACACAAATACCATATGATATCACTTGGATGTGGAATCTAAGGAAAAATGATACAAATAAACGTATTTACAAAACAGAGAGAGACCCACAAACTTCAAAAACAAAGTTATGATTACCAAAGGGGTAAGGTGAGGGGAGGGATAAATTAGTATTTTGGGATTAACATATACACATTACTATATACAAAATAAATAATCAACAAGGACAAGAAACAATACTCTATAATAACCTATATGGGAAAATAATCTGAAAAAGAATGGATATATGTATGCGTGTAATTGAATCACTCTGCTGTACACCTGAAACTAGCACAACATTGTAAATCAACTACACTGTATTATAAAATAAAAATTAAATTTAAAAATATTTTGCTCTTGTAAATTTTGTGAAATATGTGACTACATTGCAAATACGTTTTAAAGTCGCTCAGTCGGTGTCCGACCCTTGAATCCCAAGGACAATACAGTCCATGGAATTCTCCAGGCCAAAATACTGGAGTGGGAAGCTATTCCCTTCTCCAGGGGATCTTCCCGACCCAGGGATTGAACCAGGTCTCCCACAGTGCAGGCGATACTTTACCGACTGAGCCACTATTCCTACCCATTGCAAATAGTCCTCTTGAAATGGTCTGGGGACAACTTAGTTCTGAATTAAGTTAATTCTGAATTTTAAGTTTTGCTAACTTTATGGTAAATCATGGTTTAAAATTCTGTCAAATATGGGCAAGATACAGCAAAAACTGAGACTCAACCCATGTGGCCTCTTCGTCCATAATTTCTTATTTATTCCATTTTTTTCTAACCTGGGAGAAAGCTAATGACTTTTTCTGTAAAGAATTCTTTTCTCACTATCAATCCTAAGTGAGTGAAATATTAGAGGGCCTTATCAGATTACCAATAAGTCCTTTTCTCAACCTAGAATATTATGACAATAGGCATCACTCCACAATAAAAATTCTTCCAATTTCCTAACTTACCTTCCTGACTCTAGTTGCTGTACTTCCCAATTTATCCTACACATCCCACTCCAAATTAGTATCCTTAAAATTTGTTTTAGTTTTCTTATCTCACAATATAAGTGTTACTTTAAGTCTTTCATGCTACAGTATTAAGGTCTGCTACAATTTAGGAATTTTCCCGTGAGCTTTAATTATTTGGGGCTTACAATACATACCATATTACATGTAATTTATTCTATATGTGATTTCCTGGTATCTGAAAATAAAGACACAATCTCAATCTCGTGTATTATCAGAGCAAAGGCTGCTCTGTGCCTTGGCAAAGGCAAATACTGTCTGTTTTATTCCATGGAGTTGTTGCACTTGAAGCAAGTAATGAAAGGCTGTTTCTCTTTTATTTACACTGCAATCTTTGAGCAAGACAGTTCACAGGAACACAATTCCCTGATCTCAAACTGCCCTGGGTGATGGCATCTTAATTAGAAACAGAGAGCAGACTGCCGTATAAAACAAATGAAAACAGGAGCACCTAGAAAGCGGAGGGCTTCTACTCTCCCACTGTTGACAGCAGTGAGGATATCAGTACCTCAGACCTAGAAGCACCACAAAGGAAGCCACAGCCAATGCCCGGTCTCAGAATTCATGCCGCAGCTCAACGTAGGTTGAACAATGCTGTCTTGATAGTTTTCAGTGGAACGGGATATGAATATCAGAGGATTTCTGTTCAGAGCTCTGAGAGTCTGGCAACCAATTCACATAATGGAAATGTGGTTCATTTGATTAAGTAGCACTGAAACTCATTATTGTCTAGATTTTTATTTTTCATTGAAGTAGAATGTATATGCTAAGAATTTTAATAAAAGATTATCCACGCATTTGCTAGATACCATCTAAGTAGTATTCTGATTCAACAGACTAGTTGTGTCCTTTAACCACCTCAAAGTTAAAGTGTTAGTCGCTCAGTCACGTCTGACTCTTTGTGACCCCATGGACTGTAGTCTGCCAATTGCCTCTCTCCATAGAATTCTCCAGGTAAGAATGCTGGAGTGGGTAGCCATTTCATTCTCCAGGGGATCCTCCTGACCCAGGGATCAACCCGGGGTCTCCTGCATTGCAGGCAGATTCTTTACCATCTGAGCCACCTTAACTAAACAAAAATGCTTTGCCAAATGCAAATAATCTATACCTCAGATCTGGGGTTTTTCAGGTTACAAATCAACATAAATAATGATCTCTATTTTTCTCAACTGAAATAAACTAATGTATCAGGTAAATGTCTTGAAAACATTAATGTTGCAAGAACATATTATGACATGAGAAAAAAAATGATTCTTATAATCAATTTCTTCACTGCCTGACACTGAAAGATGTATAGTTCTGGGAACTAGATACTTAACTTTCAAATCTTAATTCTATTTTATTCTAAATGTAAAATGCTATGAACTAGAATACAAGAAAGCTTGTCAATTTAAATTAGGCTTCTTTCAAGCCACAGAATGTATCAAACTCTTACCAGTTAATACTTCTTTTAGAAACCAACTAATATTCTAATAGATTCAACATAATAGTTTAATTATCAAATTGAGGTTCAGCATAATATACGGAGAAGGCAATGGCACCCCACTCCAGTACTCTTGCCTGGAAAATCGCATGGACGGAGGAGGCTGGTAGGCTGCAGTCCATGGGGCCGCTAAGAGTCGGACACGACTGAGCGACTTCACTTTCACTTTTCACTTTCATGCACTGGAGAAGGAAATGGCAACCCACTCCAGTGTTCTTGCCTGGAGAATCCCAGGGACGGGGCAGCCTGGTGGGCTGCCGTTTATGGGGTCACACAGAGTCGGACACGACTGAGGTGACTTAGCAACAGCAGTAGCAGCAGCAGCAGCATAATCTAAGAATCAAATTATTAATGTAACATTTAATTGCCAAAAGGCAATTTGGCAAATAAATTTTGGCAATTAAATTAAGAGGTAGATTAATAATTTGGTACCTAAAGGGGAATTTTTAAAGTAATAATTTATAGTACACAAAACCAATAATGTCATGGGCCTAAAATTTTAATTTTGTAAAAGCAGACCACGGTGCAAATATTAAATGATAAAGATCCATAATTTTGTTTCAATTTGTTTTCAGGTTTTAGTAATTGCCTTCTTTTGTCTAAGGCAACAAAAAATATATAAATAATGTAGGTAGTGGTAAATCTTCAGGAAATTTGTAATAAATTTTGAAAATGTAATAAACATTTACAATCAAATGTAGATAGTTAAGAGTACCAGAATACACCACCCTGAAATACACCTCTTTGGCATATGGATTATTTTGCGCTAAAGGCCAAGAACTAGTACTTATATCTGCATAAAAAACCTTACTAAACAACCTCATTTACCATACTTAAGAAAAAAAAAACTTTTCATTTATATTGGAGTATAACTGACTAACAATGTGATAGTCTCAGGTGGACAGTAAAGTGACTCAGCCATACATATGCATGCATCCATTCTCCCCCAAACATACTTCCAATCCAAGCTGCCACAGAACATTGTGAAGAATTCCGTGGTATACATTAGGTCCTTGTTAGTTATCCATTTTAAATATAGCAGAAGGTACATGTCCATCCCAAACTCCCTAACTATCCTGTCCCCCGACTCTTACCCCCTGGTAACCACAAGTTCATTCTCTAGGCCTGTGTGTCTGTTTCTGTTTTGTAAATAAGTTCATTTGTATCAGTTTTTTTAGATTGCACATACAAGGGATATCACACAATATTTCCCTTTCTCTATGTGACTTACTTCACTCAGTAGGGGAATCTCTAGGTCCATCCATGATACTGCAGATGACATTATTTCATACTTTTTAATGGCTAAGTAATGTTCCAATGGGCTTCTTTGGTGGCTCAGTGGTAAAGAATCCACCTGCAACGCTGGAGACGGTTCAATCCTAGGGCCAGGAAGATCCCCTGGAGAAGGAAATTGCTCTCCACTCCAGTATTCTTGCCTGGGAAATCTCATGGACAGAGGAGCTGGTAGGCTACAGCCCATGGGGTGACAAAGAGACTGACATGACTTAGTGACTAAATCAGATAAGATCAGTTGCTCAGTCGTGTCCGACTCTTTGCGACTCAATGAATCGAAGCACGCCAGGCCTCCCTGTCCATCACCAACTTCCGGAGTTCACTTAGACTCACATCCATCGAGTCAGTGATGCCATCCAGCCATCTCATCCTCTGTCGTCCCCTTCTCCTCCTGCCCCCAATCCCTCCCAGCATCAGAGGCTTTTCCAATGAGTCAACTCTTCACATGAGGTGGCCAAAGTACTGGAGTTTCAGCTTTAGCATCATTCCTTCCAAAGAAATTTCAGGGCTGATCTCCTTCAGAATGGACTGGTTGGATCTCCTTGCAGTCCAAGGGACTCTCAAGAGTCTTCTCCAACACCACAGTTCAAAAGCATCAATTCTTCGGTGCTCAGCGTTCTTCACAGTCCAACTCTCACATCCATACATGACCACAGGAAAAACCATAGCCTTGACTAGACGGACCTTTGTTGGCAAAGTAATGTCTCTGCTTTTGAATATGCTATCTAGGTTGGTCATAACTTTCCTTCCAAGGAGTAAGCGTCTTTTAGTTTCGTGGCGGCAGTCACCATCTTCAGTGATTTTGGAGCCCAGAAAAATAAAGTCTGACACTGTTTCCACTGTTTCCCCATCTATTTCCCATGAAGTTATGGGACCGGATACCATGATCTTCGTTTTCTGAATGTTGAGCTTTAAGCCAACTTTTTCACTCTCCTCTTACACTTTCACCAATAGGCTTTTGAGTTCCTCTTCACTTTCTGCCATAAGGCTGGTGTCATCTGCATATCTGAGGTTATTGATATTTCTCCCGGCAATCTTGATTCCAGCTTGTGTTTCTTCCAGTCCAGCCTTTCTCATGATGTACTCTGCATATAAGTTAAATAAACAAGGTGACATTATACAGCCTTGACAAACTCCTTTTCCTATTTGGAGCCAGTCTATTGTTGCATGTCCAGTTCTAACTGTTGCTTCCTGACCTGCATACAAATTTCTCAAGAGGCAGATCAGGTGGTCTGGTATTCCCATCTCTTTCAGAATTTTCCACAGTTTATTGTGATCCACACAGTCAAAGGCTTTGGCATAGTCAATACAGCAGAAATAGATGTTTTTCTGGAACTCTCTTGCTTTGTTGATGATCCAGTGGATGTTGGCAATTTGATCTCTGGTTCCTCTGCCTTCTCTAAAACCAGCTTGAACATCAGAAAGTTCACAGTTCACATGTTGCTGAAGCCTGGCTTGGAGAATTTGACATTACTTTACTAGCGTGTGAGATGAGTGCAATTGTGCGGTAGTTTGAGCATTCTTTGGCATTGCCTTTCTTTGGGATTCGAATGAAAACTGACCTTTTCCAGTCCTGTGGCCACTGCTGAGTTTTCCAAATTGGCTGGCATATTGAGTGCAGCACTTTCACAGCATCATCTTTCAGGATTTGAAAGAGCTCCACTGGAATTCCATCACCTCCACTAGCTTTGTTCGTAGTGATGCTTTTCTAAGGCCCACTTGACTTCACATTCCAGGATGTCTGGCTCTAGGTCAGTGATCACACCATCGTGATTATCTGGGTCGTGAAGATCTTTTTTGTACAGTTCTTCTGTGTATTCTTGCCATCTCTTCTTAATATCTTCTGCTTCTGTTAGGTCCATACCATTTCTGTCCTTTATCAAGCTCATCTTTGTATGAAATATTCCTTTGGTATCTCTGATTTTCTTGAAGAGATCTCTAGTCTTTCCCATTCTGTTGTTTTCCTCTATTTCTTTGCATTGATTGCTGAAGAAGGCTTTCTTATCTCTTCTTGCTATTCTTTGGAACTCTGCATTCAGATGTTTATATCTTTCCTTTTCTCCTTTGCTTTTCACTTCTCTTCTTTTCACAGCTATTGTAAAGCCTCCCCAGACAGCCATTTTGCTTTTTTGCATTTCTTTTCTATGGGAATGGTCTTGATCCCTGTCTCCTGTACAATGTCACGAACCTCATTCCATAGTTCATCAGGCACTCTATCTATCAGATCTAGGCCCTTAAATCTATTTCTCACTTCCACTGAATAATCATAAGGGATTTGATTTAGGTCATACCTGAATGGTCTAGTGGTTTTCCCTACTTTCTTCAATTTCAGTCTGAATTTGGCAATAAGGAGTTCATGGTCTGAGCCACAGTCAGCTCCTGGTCTTGTTTTTGCTGACTGTATAGAGCTTCTCCATCTTTGGCTGCAAAGAATATAATCAATCTGATTCAGGTGTTGACCATCTGGTGATGTCCATGTGTAGAGTCTTCTCTTGTGTTGTTGGAAGAGGGTGTTTGTTATGACCAGTGCATTTTCTTGGCAAAACTCTATCAGTCTTTGTCCTACTTCATTCCATATTCTAAGGCCAAATTTGCTTGTTACTCCAGGTGTTTCTTGACTTCCTACTTTTGCATTCCAGTCCCCTATCATGAAAGGGACATCTTTTTTGGGTGTTAGTTCTAAAAGTTAGTTCTAAAAGTTAGTTCTTGTAGGGCTTCATAGAACCGTTCAACTTCAGCTTCTTCAGCGTTACTGGTTGGGGCATAGACTTGGATTACTGTGCTGTTGAATGGTTTGCCTTGGAAACGAACAGAGATCATTCTGTCGTTTTTGAGATTGCATCCAATTACTGCATTTCAGACTCTTTTGTTGACCATGATGGCCACTCCATTTCTTCTGAGGGATTCCTGCCCACAGTAGTAGATATAATGGTCATCTGAGTTAAATTCACCCATTCCAGTCCATTTCAGTTTGCTGATTCCTAGAATGTCAACATTTACTCTTGCCATCTCTGGTTTGACCACTTCCAATTTGCCTTGATTCATGGACCCGACATTCCAGGTTCATATGCAATATTGCTCTTTGCAGCATCGGACCTTGCTTCTATCACCAGTCACATCCACAGATGGGTATTCTTTTTGCTTTGGCTCCATCCCTCATTCTTTCTGGAGTTATTTCTCCACTGATGTCCAGTAGCATATTGGGCACCTACTGACCTGGGGAGTTTCTCTTTCAGTATCCTATCATTTTGCCTTTTCATACTGTTCATGGGGTTCTCAAGGCAAGAATACTGAAGTGGTTTGCCATTCCCTTCTCCAGTGGACCACATTCTGTCAGATCTCTCCACCATGACCCGTCCATCTTGGGTTGCCCCACAGGCATGGCTTAGTTTCATTGAGTTAGACAAGGCTGTGGTCCTAGTGTGATCAGATTGACTAGTTTTCTGTGAGTATGGTTTCAGTGCATTTGCCCTCTGATGCCCTCTTGCAACACCTACCGTCTTACTTGGGTTTCTCTTACCTTGGGCATGGGGTATCTCTTCACGGCTGCTCCAGCAAAGCGCAGCCATTACTCCTTACCTTGGACGAGGGGTATCTCCTCACCGCCGCCCTTCCTGACCTTCAACGTGGGATAGCTCCTCTAGGCCCTCATGCACCCGCACAGCCACGGCTTTGGGTAACTCCTCTCGTTGCTGCCCCTGGCCTCCGGCGTGCGTTGCTCCCCCTGGCCTCCGGCGTGCGTTGCTCCTCCTGGCCGCCGCCCCTGACCTCGTACACTGGGTATCTCCTCTCAGCTGTCCCCCCGACCTTGGATGCGGGGCAGCTCCTTTTGGCCATTCCTGCGCCATCGCAGTCTGGTACTCTCAGCTGCTGCCCCTGCCATAGTGCAGGCGGCTGCGACGGGCTCGCCATAGCGCAAGCGGCTGTGACATGGCACGCCATAGCGCAGCCGAGAGGAGCCACCCCACCTCCGAGGTCAGGGGCAGAAGCCGGGAGGACCCCATGCCCGAAGGGCGGCAGCCAGGAGGAGTTGCCCCACGTCCGAGTGACTAAATAGCAACAACAATATTCTATTGTATATATCTACCACATCTTCTTTATCCATTCCTCTGTCATTGGAATTTAGGTTGCTTCCATGTCTTAGCTATTGTAAAGACTGCTGCAATGATCCTTGTATCCTTTTGGACATTTTTTTTTTTTCTGGATATGTCTAGGAGGGATTGTGGGATCATAGTTTTCCTGATGACCTTCCCATAACTTGCCTCCCCTGCTCTGGAACCCCAAATCACTTTCATTGGTTTAGTCCAAGTATGCTATGCTAAGTCACTTCAGTCGTGTCCGACTCTGTGCGACCCCATAGACGGAAGCCCACCAGGCTTCCCATCCCTGGGATTCTCCAGGCAAGAACACTGGGGTGGGTTGCCATTTCCTTCTCCAATGCAGGAAAGTGAAAAGTGAAAGGGAAGTCGTTCAGTTGTGCCCGACTCTTAGCGACCCCAAGTATCTAAGCCTAAATTCTAAGCACCTATTCGGGTTACTCATCACTGGGTGCTCCCATGTATATGTGCAATGCACATGTTAATAAACTTCTGTTTCTTTTTCTCTCATCAGTCTTTTTCACTAGACTGATTCACAGGGTCCCAGATGGACTATCCAAGATGGGAAGAAAAAAAAAAAAAAGACTTTTTCTATGATACAATAGGTGTTTTCTGGTCCGAACTCTTCATATTTTAATATATACAATACTCCATCCTCATGCATATGTAACAGTTCATTTATGTGTAACCAGATTCTTAATGGCATAAATATATGAACCAAAATATTCCCACTGTTAAATCTTTGTCTTTCTTTTCATATGTTGCCCTCTCATGCCACCCTCATTCCATGGAGGAAGCATCTCTTCTGCATTTTTTTCCAATAAGAATCAACTTCCAAAATCCTTCCTTATTTTTAGATACAAACATAAACACATTCTTGCTCTTTTCTTTTTTTAACAAATGTCCTTCCCTACTCCTCATCCTGCTCTCCATCACTTCGGCTCTTTAAATCTTGTCTTCCTTTCTTAAATTCTGACTTTTGACATCCTGGAACCCAAATGTTTAGAAGATACTCTCATTAAGCTGAAAAACAGATGAACTTCAAAAGAGAAAGGAAGGAAGCAGTTTTAATGTCCTTCCTCATTTATTCGATCTACCGTGAATCTGAATAATACAATTATGAGCACTCCCTGTTCTATTCTCTTTGATACCACCTTCATTAACCAACAGTATTTCAAAGTCTACTAAGTAAAATAAATTCATTCTATGAAATGCCAACTCAATATTTTTCTGATTTTTTTTTTTGTTTTTTTTTTTACTACCTTTTTCTATCAAGTCGTAAGACATTCAGTTCAGTTTAGCCTCTCAGTCGTGTCCAACTCTTTGTGACCCCATGAATCGCAGCATGCCAGGCCTCCCTGTCCATCACCAACTCCCGGAGTTCACTCAGACTCACGTCCATTGAGTCAGTGATGCCGTCCAGCCATCTCATCCTCTGTCGTCCCCTTCTCCTCCTGCCCCCAATCCCTCCCAGCATCAGGGTCTTTTCCAATGAGTCAACTCTTCGCATGAGGTGGCCAAAGTACTGGAGTTTCAGCTTTAGCATCATTCCTTCCAAAGAAATCCCAGGGCTGATCTTCAGAATGGACTGGTTGGATCTCCTTGCAGTACAAGGGACTCTCAAGAGTCTTCTCCAACACCACAGTCAAAAGCATCAATTCTTCAGTGCTCAGCCTTCTTCACAGTCCAACTCTCACATCCATACCTGACCACTGGAAAAACCATAGCCTTGACTAGATGGACCTTTGTTGGCAAAGTAATGTCTCTGCTTTTGAATATGCTATCTAGGTTGGACATGATATGAGCTGATAAAATATATAGTGTATACCTCTTACACAGTCTTTAATGTAGACTTAACAAAATTCAAATAGTCCTACTGAAAATATTACCTATTTCAGAATCTCTAATTAAACAACATTCTTTTTGAATTGCTGCTGCTACTGCTGCTAAGTCACTTCAGTCGTGTCCGACTCTGTGCGACCCCATAGACGGCAGCCCACCAGGCTCCCCCGTCCCTGGAATTCTCCAGGCAAGAACACCGGAGTGGGTTGCCATTTCCTTCTCCAGTGCATGAATGTGAAAAGTGAAAGTGAAGTTGCTCAGTCGTGTCCGACTCTTCGCAACCCCATGGACTGCAGCCTACTAGGCTCCTCTGTCCATGGGATTCTCCAGGCATGAGTACTGGAGTGTTGTGCTGAAATCGTTAATAACTATGCCAGGAGACATAATTCATAAAATGTATTTAGTATATGGCTTTTTTTTTTTCCTGGAAATGCTTTAGAGTTCAATTGTTCTACATTTCATAATGTATCTACTAAGGGACTTGAGACCCCCAAAAGACTTATTGACTTCATTCCTTCTTCCATGCCATCAACAACTATTTATTGAGTACCAAATATGTGTCAAGTACTGTGATTGTCCGGGGCTTCCCGGGTGGTGCAGTGGTAAAGAATCCACCTACCAACACAGGAGATGCAAGAGATACAGGTTCGATCCCTGGGTCTGGAAGATCTCCTTGAGGAGGAAATGGCAATCCTCTCCGGTATTCTTGCCTGGAAAATTCCATGGCAGAGGATCCTGGTGGGCTTCAGTCCACGGAGTCACAAAGAGTCGGACATGATTGAGTACACACAGACACACACATCACATACACAGTGACTGTATTAATAAAGTCTAAAAGTTAATTAGTCTCTCTATCCTTCTCTCAGATAAGACATAGGAAGCATGAGCTATCCCATCCATATTGTCATCTGATTATTGTTTTGAATGTTAGTTCTTTATTTGAAAATATGCCAACGAGTTTATGTTTACAGACATCACTTATTTTTATTTTCCAATATAAGTCTTTGCTAAACATTTTTTCCTGCATCACACTTTTTCCTTCTGGGTTTATTTTTTCCTCTTGCTAAAATATAGCCTTTAGAGAAATCTCAGTGACATTTTGTGGCAAAAATCATATATTTTAGTGTTTAAATGTCCAGAAATATGATTCTTTCATGATTGTTCTAACAGCTTACTTGGGTTTGAGTGAAAGCGAAAGTCACTCAGTAGTGTCTGACTCTATATGACCCCGTGGACTATCAGATCAGATCAGATCAGTCACTCAGTCGTGTCCGACTCTCTGCGACCCCATGAATCGCAGCACGCCAGGCCTCCCTGTCCATCATCAACTCCCGGAGTTCACTCAGACTCATGTCCATCGAGTCAGTGATGCCATCCAGCCATCTCATTCTCTGTCGTCCCCTTCTCCTCCTGCCCCCAATCCCTCCCAGCATCAGAGTCTCTTCCAATGAGTCAACTCTTCGCATGAGCTGGCCAAAGTACTGGAGTTTCAGCTTTAGCATCATTCCTTCCAAAGAAATCCCAGGGCTATCTCCTTCAGAATGGACTGGTTGGATCTCCTTGTAGTCCAAGGGACTCTCAAGAGTCTTCTCCAACACCACAGTTCAAAAGCATCAATTCTTCAGCACTCAGCTTTCTTCACAGTCCAACTCTCACATCCATACATGACCACTGGAAAAACCATAGCCTTGACTAGACGAACTTTGTTGGCAAAGTAATGTCTCTGCTTTTGAATATGCTATCTAGGTTGGTCATAACTTTCCTTCCAAGGAGTAAGGATCTTTTGATTTCATGGCTGCAGTCACCATCTGCAGTGATTTTGGAGCACCAAAAAATAAAGTCTGACACTGTTTCCACTGTTTCCCCATCTATTTCCCATGAAGTGATGGGATCAGATGCCGTGATCTTCGTTTTCTGAATGTTGAGCTTTAAGCCAACTTTTTCACTCTCCTCTTTCACCTTTATCAAGAGGCTTTTGAGTTCCTCTTCACTTTCTGCCATAAGGGTGGTGTCATCTGCATATCTGAGGTTATTGATATTTCTCCCGGCAATCTTGATTCCAGCTTGTGCTTCTTCCAGCCCAGCATTTCTCATGAGGTACTCTGCATAGAAGTTAAATAAGCAGGGTGACAATATATAGCCTTGATGTACTCCTTTTCCTATTTGGAACCAGTCTGTTGTTCCATGTCCAGTTCTAACTGTTGCTTCCTGACCTGCATATAGGTTTCTCAAGAGACAGGTCAGGTGGTCTGGTATTCTCATCTCTTTCAGAATTTTCCACAGTTTATTGTGATCCACACAGTCAAGGGCTTTGGCATAGTCAGTAAAGCAGATACAGATGTTTTTCTGGAACTCTCTTGCTTTCTTGATGATCCAGTGGATGTTGGCAATTTGGTCTCTGGTTCCTCTGCCTTTTCTAAAACCAGCTTGAACATCTGGAAGTTCACGGTTCACGTATTGCTGAAGCCTGGCTTGGAGAATTTTGAGCATTACTTTACTAGTGGGTGAGATGAGTGCAATTGTGCGGTAGTATAGACTTTTGTAATCTTAATGAGACAAATCCAATCTTGTAAAACACAGGGAATATCACCAATATTTTGTAATAACTGTAAAAAAGAGTGTAACTTTTAAATGCTGTATAAGAATAAAAACAAAAATAATATGCCAACGTTTTTTAAAAAAAAAAAACTAAACAAATCCAATCTACCCAGTCTGAGTCATCTCATCTTCTATTTGTCATACATGATACTGAAGGTTCTCTTTCAGTGTAAGAATTTATATCATTCTTCAGTTTTGTAATCTGTTGGCCTCTCAGATTCTCCTGGGTTTCCCTGGTGGCTCAGAGGGTAAAGTGTCTGCCCGCAATGCAGGAAACCCGGGTTCGATCCCTGGGTCGGGAACATCCCCTGAAGAAGGAAAAGGCAACCCACTCCAGTACTCTTGCCTGGAAAATCCCATAGACTGAGAACCCTGGTAGGCTACAGTCCATAGGGTCACAAAGAGTCGGACACGACTGAGCGACTTCACTTTCACTTTCACTTAGATTCTTCTAGAGCATCTATATTTATGTTCTAATTCTTTAAACTTCATTTTATATTTTTTATCTCTTTATCTTTTTAAGTGGTATTTTAGGTAATTTTCAAAATTCTCTATTAAAATTTTTCTCTTCAATTGACGCAAGTATAATCTTTATTGCTTCCCTGGTGGCTCAGAGGTTAAAGCGTCTGCCTGCAATGCGGAGACGTGGGTTCGATCCCTGGGTCGGGATCGAATCTTTATTGCAGTTCCCATTTTAAATACTTTTTCTTTCCTTACAAAGAATCTAATTGACTCGTGGTTCACAAGAACCAGTCTTTGTTTTAGAGCTCCCACTTTTTGTTTTATAGATATTGCTTCAAGGTTTCTAAACATATTTATTTAAAGTACATTCTAGATAATTGAATTACATCTATACTTTTATGATTGAAGTTTTGTTTGTTATTGTTTTCAGGTTCATGTGTTTGTCTGCAATGAGGGACAATTCATATCTTGGAGTTGGATTTCTTCAGACGCTTTGTAAATTTTGTTGGTATGTTTATTTTTCATGGATTTATTTTTCTTTCTCTCTCTCATTTCTCGTGTCTTCTTAATCACTATTTAAGTAGCCTCAACTCAGCTCCTAGGGTTTCACAAATCAGTAGCATGTGTTATATGTCTTCAAGGATTTCACATTTTTAGAACTGAAGCTAATATTCCAATAATTGTCTAGCTTCCAATCATTTAGGATTCTTTGCTTTCTCACTTCACCATCCATGCAACTGTTGTATCCAGATGTAAACTTGGACAACAGACAGATTTTACGGCTTTCATTTATGAATGTGGAAATTAGTCTCCAATCTCCAACCCCAATAAGATACACTCAGCTCTCTTTTCCCAGAGGCATTGAAATCTGGAACCCCACTGCCAGCTGTAGGTAACAACACCCTGTGTAGTAATGGCTTTGCATACTCAGTCGCTTCAGTTATGTCCAACTCTTGCGACCCTATGGATTGTAGCCTGCCAGGCTCCTATGTCCATGGGGATTCTCCAGGCAAGGACACTGGAGTGCATTGCCATGCCCTCCTCCAGGAGATCTTCCCAACCCAAGGATGGAACCCACATTTGTTTACGTCTCCTGCATTGACATGGGGGTTCTTTACCACTAGTACTACTTAGGAGGTCCAAGTAATGGCTTTAGTCCCATTTCAATACCATGGACTTGATTGTTTCTTATAAAAGATATTTTTAAATGAAGAAATGTATTTTAACTATAATTAAAACAATTGCATATAATTTCTGCATATTGAATATGGAAGAGAGAGATTGAGAGCATCCAGATCTTCAAGATAATACAGCTAGCTATGGACAGAGGCCGGAGAAGGCAATGGCACCCCACTCTAGTACTTTTGCCTAGAAAATCCCATGGACGGAGGAGCCTGGTGGGCTGCAGTCTGTGGGGTCGCTAGAGTCGGACACGACTGAGCGACTTCACTTTCACTTTTCACTTTCATGCATTGGAGAAGGAAATGGCAACCCACTCCAGTGTTCTTGCCTGAAGAATCCCAGGGACGGGAAGCCTGGTGGGCTTCCGTCTATGGGGTCGCACTGAGTAGGACACAACTGAAGTGATGCAGCAGCAGCAGCATGGACAGACGCAACTGACACAAATCTGGTTTCCCTTTGCCTAATTAAGACCACCACCTTACTCATTCATTCAGCAGTTTTCTTCCTGTATTCTCTGTTGGTTTACCTATAATTTGTTCACTCCTCCCCAATGTCCATTATGAGCTGAATATAAAACTAGACATTAGTTTTTAAGTTACAGACTTTGAAAATATTTAATCAGGAATGAAGTGTTTCTACATTTTCTAAAAGCAAAACATTTTTCCTGAGTTTTTCTCTCTGTATAATCTTTCAAGAAAAAAAGAAAAATCTATAATGTATCACTGATATATGATTCTTTAGTACTTTAGGAGCAGCAACAGATAAAGATAATGGTAATTGGGAGATTACTCTTAAACTTTAATGTTCTTTGGCAAAATTGAGTGTATTTATGTAACACAATTCTGTTGTAAAATAAAGAATTTGAGTGACTATTGTTCCTGGTTCCTGAAAGGGAAACTCTAAATCCTTGTGATAGCTCCAGTTTTAGAAGTAGCTTTGTTATGCTATGAGATGAATTGCTGTGCTCTCTAGAGAGCTTCAGAATGGGAGCTGGTCTCAGACCTATGAAAGGTCCTATTAAAGGGTTGGAGCTGAGAGCAATGTGAGGTCAACCTGATCTCCCAGAAAACTCTGGACCCCAAAGTTCAGCAGAGTTTTCTGGATGGTGAACGCACTGATTGCCAGAAGAATATGCCCTGATACAGAAGGTCTACATTATCTCCGAGACGTTGCCTTACACATCTCCCCATTTGACTGGTCCTCCTGATTTGTATCCTTTATAACAAAATTGTAATCAAGGAATTCCCTGGTGTCCCAGTGGTTAGGACTTGGCACTTTCACTACTGTGGCCCCAGGTTCAAGCCCTGGTCAGGGAACTAACATCCCACAAGCCACACAGAGCAGCCAAAGAAGATAAAACATAAAAACAAAATAAACCATTAGTTAAATGACTGGTAAAGAGAAAATGTTGTAAAAATAAAAAAAATTGTAACAGAGGTATAGCACTTCCCTGAGTTCTGTGGGTTATTCTAGTGACTTACCAAACAGTGAGATGGGAACCCTCACTTTTAGACCCAGACAATCAGAAGCGTGAGTAGTCTAAGGAACCCCCTGAACTTGTGGCTTGCATCTGAGGTGGAGGTAGCCTTGTCAGGTACCCTACCCCTTAATAAACCTGTAGTCTGACACTAACTCTGGTTGGTGTCAGAACTGATTTTCAGTACTCCAGTGAGCACTGGAATAGTTGACATAGAAATAGAATAAATTCTTATTTTAATCAAAAATTATCACCACTGGGTCAGACACATAAGTATTTTATAAAATCTGATTTGGAAACTTTAAGAAGAATAGAAAAGCCAAGAAGAGGCATATTTCTAAATTTTAGTAGCTGGCTGCCCCCTACTGACATTGCATTAGTCACTGCTAGAATGCAAGTCGAAAAAGCTGATGGAGTCTCTTGGTTTTTGAAACAGCTAATTCTATAAAGTTGGAATTTTTTCTAAAGCTTAGTTACAGCATTGATTTAACTCAACAGTCTACTCTGTGAAATTTAAAGTCTATTGCAATTCTTAAATATCAATTATCATTAAAATAAAGAGGCTGCTACTCTTTGACAAATAAAGTCTAAAGTATATAGAGCTTAGTTTTTCTAAACTTCTCTTAGGTAAGATATAAAGAGACCTAGCTTTTCTCTAACTTAATCTTGAGCAAATAACTTTAACATGTCAAGCCTACATTTCCTTATCTGTAAATTGAAAGTACTCTACAAAATGATTTTTGAATTCCCTTTTATATAACAAATCATTTTTTTTTCCCAAAAAGAAAGGAGTCAAAGGACTTAATATATCAAACAGGAGTAATATATTATATATATATATAAAAGAATGGCAACCGATTCCAGTATTCTTACCTGGAAAATCCCATGGACAGAGGAGCCCGATGGGCTACTATCCATGGGGTCACAAGAGTAGGACATGACTTAGTGACTAAACCAAACCAAACCAGGATAAGTAAAAATTCTAATTTTTTAGTTCTGAATTTTAAGAAATTAATGTTCTATAAATTTTTGAACTTGTACTTTCTCTAGGGAGGCCCAGAGATAAGTTATAGAATACATTCTTCAAAGATGGAGAGCAAAAAGGTAAAGTGGTTAGAGGGAAGGACTAGAGCATGGTAATTGATCCACTCAATAAAATTGCCAAGATTCAGTGCCTAAGGTGTTCAGCAAACACAGTAAAGAGTTTGCTCAGTAAATGTCCAGTAAACAGTTGGCATGATGGAGCCAAGATAAATAACATAGGTACACTGGGCAGGAGATGGGAGATTAACAATAAGAATAGTGCTGAGCAATGCTCAGAAAATCAAGTAGTACTAGCATTAGAGAAATTTGTCTCCAAGAAGTAGGGACCAGTCCTTGTAGGTGTTCTAGGAAGCCTCTCCTATTAGTGAATCATGATTCAGAAACTATAAGAGAAACACATTAACAGAAATGCATGTTTTCAAATTTCTTAGATGGTGAAACTAAAGGCTTTGCCAACAAAGAAGCCCGTCAGGGTTTACCAGCAATCCTGCAGGACCCAAGAAGAGAAGCCCAGGCTGCTACTTGTATTAAAAAACATAGGCTCTGAGCTTTCATCATTGGGACACCATGCAATAGCCAAGCTGGAAACAATGATGACCCAAGGCACCACTTTGGAGTGCAGGGACCAGCATTGAGCACTGTGTCCCAAATCATCTGAAGGAATATATTCAATATCAATGCCTCAAGTTGGGATTGGTCTGGGAGCTTGAGATGGGTTGAATCTGTGGGAAGAGAAGTCAGTGAGCCAAGCCAGGGAAGGTGGGAAAGGAAGAGGGAGGAAAAAACAATGAGCAGAGATTAAAAAAAAAAAAAAAAAAAAAACACACCTGGGAGACTGCATCCAGCAACAGTGCAGCACACATCTGTCCAGCAAATTCCCATGAACCTGACAAGTTAAATTTAAAATAGTTTTTAAAAATATTTCTATAAAAGATTAAAAGTCTTCCCTCAAATATGATGTAGAACCAGCAGATGCCACCTAGTAAACTTAACATGAAGCAGAAAATATGCCCAAAATAATGTTCTATGCATTTCTACTTGGCACCAAATTAAACTCCAAAAATAGCCTTAAATATCCTTACAAATCTGATACCATGTGTGTCAAAAACCAACTTTGACATTTATTAGGTTTCTGAAGGGCTTCCCTGGTGACTCAAATGTTAAAGAATGCACCTGCAGCGCTGGAGACCTGGGTTCAATCCCTCGGTTGGGAAGATCCCCTGGAGAAAGGATTCTGGCCTGTTTTCTGGATTCCTCCAGTATTCTGATCTGGGAATCCCATGGACTGTATAGTACATGGAGTCACAAAGATGTCTCAATTAGTCAGATATAAATCAGATATCATCGATAATTCTTGGAACTCTAGAGCATTTTCAGGATTTAAAAATACATATATATAATAAGCCTTTATGTAGAAAGCAGTTTCACTGACAGAACCCATAATGTTTTATTAAACATGTCCATCAATTTATAATACATTTCAAATCTCATTGCTGCTATGATAATCACCTAAGAGTGTGTTACAAATGAATATATACGTACAATACAAGCTACTGGTCAGGAAACTACAACAAAAATATGCATAGTAACTCTCCAGAATCCATGTATATAACACATTTATAAATGGCACATGCTTATATAAGAAGTGTGAAATGTTAGTAATAACATACAGAGGAGGAGAAGGATGGAAAACTGGATCATTATAATAAAACATAACTTACAATTGTGTATATTAAAGACAGATCAAAGACATATGATCAAATAATTTTTAATCACAAAGTTACTTTTTCAAGTATTAATAATATGGAAGAGTCCTTTTGTAAAACCTCTTAGTATAAAACAGCTAGCTGGATTCTGGAGAGAACATAATTTCATTTTTCACAAAAAGTAAGGGAAACCACCTGAGTGTCAATCAAACAACCACAAACAACCTATGAACTGAAACCAATGGGGTGAGCATTGAGAACATACAAAGAGTGGAGCTGCCCTGAAGGCGATTGCTGATACAGGTTTGATTAGTTTTGAAGATGCTAAATCTAAAGTTCTGTAACTGAACCAGTGATGGTTCAGGGTCTGGAGAAGTGTCCCCTGGCTTTAGCAAAAGCCAACACAAATACCATCAGTATGTAAGTATCCTCAATCCAGTCAAATAGATTTTCTGTACGTAAAGATCAACCAAATACGTACTCACTTTCAAAATTTATCAACATGCAAGGAAATAAACCATCATGAGAGTCAACAAAAACAGACAAGTATGACTTTTAATACCGTTATTAGCAAAAAAGACTACAGAATAGTTGTTGATGTTTACAGAAATTAAAAATAACGTGTAGCTTACTTATTTCATACATAGTATTTTGTGCCTCTTAATCTCCGTACCAATGTCTGATGCTACTGACTAATACAAGTGAAGAGAAAGCAGAGACAGGTCAGCCTAGATGCTTTGAGTAGACAGATGCTTTTTTTTTTTTTTTTTTTTTTTGCTTGTTTGATTCTTTCTTTCTTTTTTACAGTCTGTACAGTGAATGACCCCAGATGAAGTTACATCTAGATACATGATGAAGGTGTTAGTCAATCAGTCATGTTTGACTCTATGTGACCCCACGGACTGTAGCTCTCCAGGCTCCTCTGTCCATGGGATTTCCCAAACAAGAATACTGGAGTGGGTTACCATTCCTTTCTCCAGAGAATTTTCCTGACCCAGGGATTGAACCTGGGTCTCCTACATTGCAGGCAGATTCTTTATCATCTGAGCTACCAGGGAAGCCCGAGAGAGAGAGGCATAATAGAGAGACAGAAATAATAGATGAAAAAATATATACAGTTGATAGATACTTAATAAATATCTGTAGCAATAAACCTATAAAGTAGGAAATATAATTGACAACACTTCACAGATCAGGAAACTCAAGTTTAGCAGAGTTGAGCAATCTGTCCAATGGATCAGATCATCTTAATATACCCTCAAGTCTGAGACGTCAAGTAGGGTGCTTCCCAAAGCTCCAGCTCTGATGCCTGCATCTCCTAGGCATACTGACTTACTTTCCCCACCCTCCTGATTTTTCCTTCTTTTGGTTTATCATGTCAAAAAATGTCATTCTGCTATAATTTTTGATGCACTTTGAGGAGAACAGCCCAGGGAAGATCCTCAGGATGACTTTGAGCACCTCAAGAACAAGAAGATGCCTGAGCAGTAGGAGACTAATGGAACTCCTGTTGGTAGATGAACTGTGGCAAAATACCTAAGGATACTAGGTACTCTTAATTAACTAAAATAATGGCTTCCCAGTGCTATACAAAGAACCCTATGTTCACAAACATGAAGAGAAAGCTATACCCACAAGTCTAGAATCTCTACCACCAACTAGTGGTCAGAGGAGTGGGTTTGGCAGGCAGGGATTTGAAAGCTGATCTTACATTACTAAGTCATGCTTCCAATTTGGAAGGAATAGACAAAGGGCAGGTCAAGAGCCCAGAATCTGCCTGTGCAGCCTTTAACAAGTTGGGTCTTACTCAAACCTGGCCATGAGCTCCCCTGGTAGCTGATTCCATATAATTGGAAGAGGGAATATGGGGTTTTCTAATCTGCCCAGGGACATCCACAACTATTCAATAAAAGTAAAAAAATAGGAAGAATAATGATAACTAATTTCATGGAGTGTTTCTTTATATCAAGTAGTATTTTAAGTCCTTTTATATAAATCACTTTCTTGAATCTTAACAACATCCTATTTTAATCCCAAATTACAGATGAGGAAGCTGAAACAGAGCAGTTAAATAACTTTTTCAAGACATGCTGATTATAAACTGGAGAGCCATATTTCAAACCCAGGAAGTCTGGCTATAGAGCCTGGACTCTAAAAAGCATCATCTTTCTTTAACAAGTGTAAATCCTATAAGTGCTGACATTTTTAGAAGTAAAAAGGCTGAAGCCTAGGGAAGAATTAAACAGAAAACATAGTATGTTTACAATGACCAACTGTGTAAAGCATTTATCATGGAAAATTTCAAAACTGGTTTTTGAGAAGAATGTTAAGAGCAGCATTAGCAAACCCTGCCAAGAAAATTCTAAAAACTTAGAAATCAAAGAAGAGTTCTGCAAAGAAGAGTAAGTTTTAGCAGAACCAAAAAGGGCTAAGACACTGATCTATCTTTAAGTGAACAAAGAATCTGCAGAGTCACAGACTAATGAGCCATATTCCACACCTCCTTTCTCAGTGCTGAGGGGAGCTTCCTTCATTGCTGAGCTGGCTACAAAGTGCTACTCATTCAGGTGCCTGGGGGATGATCTGTCCTAGAGGATTAGAATAGGTAAAGACTGATCTCATTACTTACAGGACTTTTGTTGGTCACAGGAAAGTTAAAAGGAGTTCTTTGTGCTAAACTGCTTCCGTCCTGTCCAAATCTTTGTGACCCTATGGACTGTAGTCCGTCAGGCTCCTCTGCCCATGAGATTCTCCAGGCAAGAATACTGGAGTGGGTTGCCATGTCCTTCTCCGGGGAATCTTCCCAACCCAGGGATTGAACCCAGGTCTCCCGCATTGTAGACAGATGCCTTACTGTCGGAGCTACTAGGGAAGGGAGCCATTTCAAACTCTCATCTGTCTCTTGGACTGGCAGGTGGCTTTTTTACCACTAGCGCCACCTCAACAAAACAAAATCTGTTTTTAAAATGAAGCTGAACAATTCCAAACTTGTGTTTTTCCCAGGTAAGCTGAGTTTGTGGTAATAATCCTGCACTGAAAAATACCACCACCATTTTCTCAAATTAGTTGACAACACAAATCTGGGAGGAAACCATAAAAAGTTGTCAACCCACATTGTGAGATTGTCACAGTTAGAACCTTGTATAATGGACTAATTTGTGTCTCCCACCCAAATTCATATGTTGACTCAATTGTGGAAGAAAACCTCTGCCTATATTAAAAAAAAAAAAAAAAAGACTATATGTTTTATAGTATCTTTAGACTTTGTCGTTTTTTTTTCACTCATCTGATACAAATTTGAAGCCTATTTTCTGTCAGGAACTGTGTAAAATCCTAGAAGATCATGGAAAGTGAAACTAAAATAATCACTGAGTCACTTAATAGTAATGAAAAAGCAGTCTGCAGTGTGTTAAGTATGTACCTCTAAATTAAAATGCTAGGCCCTTAATTCGGAGAAGGCAATGGCACCCCACTCCAGTACTCTTGCCTGGAAAATCCCATGGACAGAGGAGCCTGGTGGGCTGCAGTCCATGGGGTCACTAAGAGTCAGACACGACTGAGCAACTTCACTTTCACTTTTCACTTTCATGCATTGGAGAAGGAAATGGCAACCCACTCCAGTGTTCTTGCCTGGAGAATCCCAGGGACAGGGGAGCCTGGTGGGCTGCCATCTATGGGGTCACACAGAGTCGGACACGACTGAAGTGACTTAGCATAGCATAGCATAGGCCCTTAACTAAGTAGGTGGCCATGAACATGTAACTAAAGCTCTCTGTGCTTCAATACCTTTTTTTTTTTATTAGAAATTAAGACGCACTTTCCAGTAGGATTTTCTTTTTAATGGAGCAAATAAAATAACATTTACACAATATCTGGCACTAATAAATATTCAATAAATGTAATTTATTATTATCATTGTTATTATTTCTATAATAATATAGAGTCATTCTACCACTAGCAATAATTCCTAAGTTAAATAACATAAAACTACCCCCTTTTTTTCTTTAATCCCTCCTTATCTGTTTTAAAAATATTAGTGTTGAAAAAGACTTTAAGAGAGCAGCTCCCCTGAGTGGGTCTCCACCTTCTTCAAGGAAGCAACAGACTGCGTTGTGAGAGGCAAGAAGACAAAGCAAGAACCAGTGCTTCCTCCTTCCCTTCAGCCTAAAGATGGGAGGCTTCCCCTGAACCACTTGGAAAGCTTGGAATCTGTTGCCTCCAAATTGGGAGAGTCTGTGATGCCTGGAATACACATGGTGTGTGGACCAGAAGAGGAAAAGGTAGAGAAGAGGGCTTCACACGTTAACTATACTCCCACCAATGGTGGGGGCCAAAAATGATTTTTCTTGCAGACTAGATGTGGGCTCAAAGACAGAGAAAAATGTGTACCTTCAGCCATTTCAAACTCTTCTAAGATGACAACCTGGAGATGGGGAGTGACAGGGACTCCAACCGGGAGAAGACACACACACAGAATATGCCCCCAGAGACTGGCTGAGGGAGCAGTGACCCTCCAAATGGAAGGCCACTAAAAAAAGAACCAGGTCTAAACATCTCCTAGAGACAGAGAGGAAGTTCATTCATGACGTATTTAGTCATCAGTCAAGCAAGAACATGACCATCCGTCCTCTCTTCTCCCTTCCCTCCCCTTATTCGTCCCTGGTATTCTCTAACACAACAAGAGGGGAAGATGAATAAAAAGACTGCTTGATGTCTCCCAGCCCCTTCCCACCTAAAGCTTCTGGTCAACCAACTGTAGATTACACAAGAAGCAGGAAAAGGGAGTGAAATAAGAACTCTGATGGAAGAGTGAAATATTAGTGCAAATCTTAGACAGAATACTAGATTTGTGACTTGATGGAGTATCTAGTGCTTTAAAGTAACCATAATTTTGTGCTTACATGTTTGTATCTTTACTAAGAATGAACATAAAGGTCACGGATCTGCTCAGTGTTCATCCATGACAGAGAAAATCTCTTATTGGTGAGTACGTCGTAAAGGGGCAGTTGGAGACAAAAATAGCTTTTCTTTATGATTACAGCCCAATCTTATACCTTTTCAGTGCCTCATTTATACAGTTATCAAAAATGCACTGCATGCTAGGAACTGTACTTAGAACTACATGTTTGCTATTGTTAGTCAACATTGAAGGGTGTCTATGAGCTTGGTGCCCTGCTAAATTCTTTTCAAGGATAATCTTAATTGCTCCTCAGACAACTTTATGAAGGACATATCACTGTTGTATACATTTGTTCAATTAGGGCAAAAATGTACAGACATCATGTTAAATAATTTTTACAAGATGACTTAGTAAATTAAGTGGTCGGTCAGGATTTTATTTCATATTTAGCAGTCATTTATATATATATATAGTTTTCCAGGAGGGTCATTTTTCTATTTATTTTTAAAGTTGTTTTACTCAGAAAGATTAGTGTTAACTTAGTGGGGGCCCACTAGCCTACACCTACATTTTAGTAATCATTTTATAACAGTTTCCAATCATGTGTCTAGGAATAGTCCCTTAAAACTTGATTCCATTCCATCAAGGAGCACAATGATCTAATAAGCAAATCTGAGTCCAGGTTGTAATAAACCCTCCATGGATTTAGAAAAGATGGGGTTAAAATAGAATGTCAAGAGAATTCCAGTGCATCTAAGATAGAAGCAAATGAAAGAGTTTTCTCTTACCCACAGGGCATGTGCTGTGCACTCAGAGTTCAAACAAGCAGGTCAGATTTCATTTAGAAACAATTAGGACAGCCAAGTAAACATCTGCTAAATGGACATCACAGGATCCATGACTTATACATGCCATGTGAGTAAATGACTTTAAGTCAATATACAATCACTGTGTACTGGATATGATCACTCTAAAAAGCAATCCTATAACACAAATGTAGAAAAACATTATTTCCAAGAAAGATACAGTTGGTTGGACTGGGATCTGATAGCAATTCCCTTTCATTAACATATAGCTCTCTAGCCCAAATGACAGACTATGCACATTTCATTGTGTATTGAAATAGCAAACTATACCTTCATCACAGGCCAGTTGTAGAAATTAATAATGAAAAAAGTGTTTGGATTATACAAATATGGTCTGCTTACATTTTCAGGCCTGAGAGAAAAGTTCTTTTTACATAGCACCAAGAATGAAAGCCTAAAGCAAGACTTAAACACTTAGTTTCAAGAATAAAGACTAGCTGAAGAATAATTCATGAACTCATAAATCATCCATTTCTATTGCAACTATTACATGGCCATCAATAAATTAGAGAAGTAATATGTTTGCTTCAGGGCAAAAACCATATTAAATTATTAAAACACTGTGTCTACCAGTTGGAGTATGATTTTTATTATTGTTTTCTGCTATAGATTTTCATTTAGCCTTTGGATAGCATCCATATTCACAAAGTGCTTTGTAGTCATTTAGTACTTTTCAGTGGCAGCACTCTAAGGGTACCTACAATATTGAATGAGAAATCCGGCCTTAAAGAAGACTTAGAAAAGCCAGGGAAGAGAATGGTTTTATTTTTTCTGTGCCCCCCAAAATCTGAAATCCATACCTTGTCTAGTTTAAAAACAAAACTCTGTTTTATTTAGGCAATACTTTTAAAATTATTTTTAAAGGTTTAAGTCAAAGAGTTTTAAATATATTTCAGTATTTTGAATATGAAACTGATGATCTGGATTCTATGACTGGCAGTTCCTTGACTCATTTTCCCTGGTGTCACTTAATATGTGATGTCAATACATGTTATTTAATTACTCAATATTTTTAGTTACTCAATATGTTAGTTACTTAATACATGTTAGTTGTTCAGTCATGTCTGATTCTTTGCAACCCTATGGACTGTGGTCCACCAGGCTCCTCTGTCCATTCTCCAGGCAAGAATACTGGAGTGGGTAGACATTCCCTTCTTCAAGGGATTTTCATGACCCAAGAATTGAACCTGGGTCTCCTGCATTTCAGGAAGATTCTTTACCATGTGAGCAACCAGGGAAGTCCAAATACATGATGTACATGCTTAATTCCTCTAGGACAAGTAGACAAAATAGACAGAAGCCCCCTTAGGAAACTGTCTTCGTGTATTTAATAATTCGGATGAAACTACTCTTGTTGCTGTACTGAAACACTAATGGAAATAGATGTGTCCACAATGTTCACTAGTGAGAAATAAGCCTACTTTGCTATAAGTCAAAGTTCATCACATCAAATGGCCAAGGAAGTTCAGTTCAGTCTCTCAGTCGTGTCCGACTCTTTGCAACTCCAGGCCAGGCCTCCCTGTCCATCACCAACTCCTGGAGCTCAAACTCATGTTCATCGAGTCAGTGATGCCGTGCAACCAGCTCATCCTCTGTAGTTCCCTTCTCCTCCTGCCTTCAGTCTTTCCCAGAATCAGGGTCTTTTCCAATGAGTCAGCTTTTTGCATCAGGTGGCCAAAGTATTGGAGTTTCAGATTCAGCATCAGTCCTTCCAAAGAATATTCAGGACTGATTTCCTTCAGGATGGACTGGTTGGATCTCCTTGTAGTCCAAGGGACTCTCAAGAGTCTTCTTCAACACCACAGTTCAAAAGTATCAATTCTTCAGCACTCAGCTTTCTTTATAATCCAACTCTCACATCCATACATGATTATTGGAAAAACCATAGCTTTGACTAGATGGACCTTTGTTGGCAAAGTAATGTCTCTACTTTTTAATATGCTGTTTAGGTTGGTCATAGCTTTTCTTCCAAGGAGCAAGCATATTTTAATTTTCTGGCTGCAGTCACCATCTACAGTGATTTTGGAGCCCAAAAAAATAAAGTCAGCCTCTGTTTCCACTGTTTCTCCATCTATTTGGCATGAAATGATAGGACCAGATGCCATGATCTTCGTTTTCTGAATGTTGAATTTTAAGCCAGGTTCTTCACTCTCCTCTTTAAGTTTTATCAAGAGGCTCTCTAGTTTTTCTTCTCTTTCTGCAATAGAGTGAAATCATCTGCATATCTCAGGTTATTGATATTTCTCCCAGCAATCTTGATTTCAGCTTGCGCTTCATCCAGCCAACCAAATGAAAAACGAAAAGCAATCTTTTTTTGAACACTTTCAAAGCTAGATTTCTTTTGCTCAAGTTCTGAGTGGGCCTCAGATGGAGGAATGGAAGCTGACTTTAGATGCCCTTGAGGTCTTTGCAAACCCTTGACTAGGTATATCATCTGGCAAGGTCTTCAGGATCATCTACTAGTCCAACTCCATTTCACATGTAAGGAATACGAAGTGCAGATACAGAGTTTTCTAATCCTTCTTTGGTCTCCTCTGGTGTATTGAAACAGTAAGGAATTCACAGTGAATATCTTCCTCGACCATTTGGAATAATATTTTGATTATTGAAATGAAGTAGTAAATTATTGAAATAAAGTTATTTATTCCTACCCATTAGAAAGTATTGGATTAATACAGGGTAGATTCACTTTTTTTAAAGTTAGACTAATTATACTTGCATTGTTGTTTGTAGGGCTTAGTATTATAGTCAGTTGAAACAATTATTTGCACTGTCCTTATTCAAAGATAATTAAATAATCTAAACACAGAATAAATTCAAGTCAGCACCTACCAAAAGTCCTAAGTGACTTTACATATATCACTCTCTAGTGCTACAAAGGATCAATTCGCATTCTGACCATCAGATCAGATCAGATCAGATCAGTCACTCAGTCATGTCCGACTCTTTTCAACCCCATGAATTGCAGCACGCCAGGGCTCCCTGTCCATCACCAACTCCCGGAGTTCACTCAGACTCACGTCCATCGAGTCAGTGATGCCATCCAGCCATCTCATCCTCTGTCCCCTTCTCCTCCTGCCCCCAATCCCTCCCAGCATCAGAGTCTTTTCCAATGAGTCAACTCTTCGCATGAAGTGGCCAAAGTACTGGAGTTTCAGCTTCAGCATCATTCCTTCCAAAGAAATCCCAGGGCTGATCTCATACGACAGTCCAAATCATTGTAACTATTGAAGAGTCAGTGTTATGAGTGATTTGCCATGGGCAGACGGGACAGCATAATAAGCTTTATTTACTGTAATCCCGGCCCTGCCAGGAAAAGACTTGTTTCAGTTTTGTTTTGTTTTGTTTTGTTTTTGGCAAGATCACAAGGTTCTTTTTAAGTAAATGAATAAATATTAGCCACTAAATCTGATTTCACATCCTACATGAATGAATGCAGTAGCAAAAATGATGCATGGCCCAGTTTTCTCTGATTTCTGCTTACAAAGCAGCATATAGTACCATCTATTAATTAAGATACACCATTTTAAAAATTAAATACTCAAAAAAATCATTATTGTCTCCTAGGTTTTGAATACTATCACTGAATATAGATTCATATGGCATAGTGCCAACATGTAAATATTAATGTTTTGTAAACACTTGATAGAATAAAATATGTCCATCTCCTTATCACAGACGTCAGTTCCTTAACACAGCATGGAACACAGAGGACATTGACCCATATTAGCATACCATAAGAATATGTAATAAAAATGTAGTATATGAGGCTCTTTATATCATTATTGAGTAATAAATTGTCAAGCTATGAGTCTGGGAAAGACACCGCTGATGTTTTACTCTGGTGAGAAATCAAATCAGGTTTTTATGTGATGTCATTCCACAGGGACATTTTCTAGAAGAAACATTTTCAGAAGATCTTTAAGACATTTAACACACATTTTTTTTCTGCTGCATAGGCAGCTGTCAGCCTGTGTATTCAAAAATGAAAACCAAAATCAGATAAAACTGGATCACAAGCCATTTCTGTAAAAAACAAATTGAACACTAGCTAATGGGCAAGTAAAAGGCAAAGCACAAATTTAAAAAAAACATAAAAATAATGGAGAAGGAAATGGCAACCCACTCTAGTAATTCTTGTTTGGAAATTCCATGGACAGAGAAGCCTGGTGGGCAGCAGTTCATTCACAAAGAATCATGAACACGCACAAGCACACATGCCTTTAAAAGAAAAATAATAAATTTGAAGAACTTTAAAAAACAAAAATAAAAGAAATGTGTACTTAAAAAAAAAAAGCCTCTATCAGCTTCAGGCCCAAACTCATCATACCTAGTCAAGGGCCCCAGAAGAGAATACAGTTAGCGAGTGAGCCAGGTACATGGTTATCAAGCAGCAAATGGGGAATTCAGAAATTGCTAGAAGGTATTAAGAGGAACTCTGCGTGACAGCACAGCCAGAGCCATGGAGGATCCAACTGAAATTAAGTGGATAGAGAAACAGACTCAGGTATGACACAGATCTAGAGAATCTATAAAAAGGAGAGAAAACCAAGTCTAGAACTCTGGAGCTTAAGCAAAGAGATGTCTATGTCAGGGAGAGATGCTGAAAAGGACTCCATACCTCCTAAAGCAATCTTTCCTCTTTAATTTCCCTTTACACCCAGACTGGACATGTTAACATGGACAGAAAGCAAGACAACAGAAGGGCATTTTGATGGAGTTGAACACAAGAGGAGATAGAGTTCTGAGAAGGCCATAGAGTTAAAGGGTCTTAAATTCATGGACTTGGACATTCAAGAGCAAAGACATAAAAGTAGATATGCCAGTTATTCCCTGACCCTCCAGTAAGTTCTTCTTTTGGAGTCACTTCTACCCGAAAAGCTTGAACTTTTGAGTCTGATTCTAGCCCAGGCCAATAGCATAGAGTGTGATTATAAAAGAACGAGGGAGGACTTTTTTAATAAGAATATCAGAGAAGATATGGACAAATGGTTTGGTCCTTCAGCCTGCAGATGATCTTTAGTTAGTTCTTCATGATTTGAATTTTTATAACTGACCAACAGCACTCAGTCAAAAATACCATATTGTCAACTTCGTTCAAAGTTGACAATCTGACTCTTTGTGACCCTATAGACTGCAGCCCACCAGGCTCCTCTGTCCATGGGATTTTCCAGGCAAAAATACTGGAGTGGGGTGCTATTTCCTTCTCCAAGGGATCTTTTCAACCCAGGGATCTTGTGTCTCCTGTACTACAGGCAGATTCTTTACCCACAGAGCCATCGGGTAAGTCCCAATTTGGATTTCTCAAATAAGTAGGAGATGTTTATTTTTCTGTTTATTTTGACTAATGATTTTAATCAGTTCTTTCTGACACCTCCATTTGTGTAGTTCAGTAATTAGGCAGTTATATCATTCACAGCTATAATAAAGCAGAGTTGATCAAAACACATTTGCTTATTTCCTCAAGTCTAATAATAGTTACCAAAGAAATGAACAAGTGACTCAGACTTCCAGGCTGAGTGGCCCTCCTAACCCTCCTTCTGCCCTTCAGTCTGTCCTTACAGTCTCCGGCATACACACTGGAATCTATCTTTGGCACTCCTCTGACTCTTGTTTGTTGTTAAAGGGCAGATGAAGGAAAGAGAAAGAGGAAATAAATTGAGTGAAATAGGAAAGGGCAAGGGGTGGGGAGGGAGTACACGGAGAGAAAGTAAAATTATTTCCCTTCTGTGTCTGGTACAGTCTCAGAAGGTGACTAATCCCAAAATTCTAAAAATGAAGCTCCAAAGAAGTTCAAAGCAAGGACCCAGACAGAGAATCACCATCTTGTCTGTCCCTGCCTGGTCCTACATCTTGTTCTGCTTGGCTGAGGCCTTTACGCCTAATTGTGCTGCCTTTCTCCATGCCTGATCTCCAAACTGCAACCCAGAGAGATGGATGACATGTTTAAGAGCACACAGCTGTTCAACATCTGTGCCAGAATTCAGACTGGTTTTTCACTATAGATTTTTTCCATGAAAACGTTTTTTCATGGACCCTGGACTCAGTGTAGATTTCAGACGCAAGGCCAAAATCAGTTTCTCTCTTTGAAAACTAAAAGTAGGGACACAGATATTTCATGAACCAGTATGAAAGCTTGAACGAAAAGATCAGATGGACTTGCAAATTATGCATAAATAGCCAATCTGTTAAAAAAAAAAAAAAAGAAAGAAAGAATGAATGAAGCCAATGTACATCAAAGATGAAGGACATGTATGTATAAGAGATAGAGACACAGTAACAGAGACAAGCAGGGACAGAGACAAAGAGACAGAAAGAAACACATTTTTTCTTTCCAACTCCTGTGAGGATGAGCTGCACTTACTGAAATTGAATCTTATAAAGGCCTCTGTACTCTTAATCATCCCCATCAAATCCTCCTTGACATAAAATAGGGTTTAAAAAATAAACTGAGGCATATTATTGAGCAAAAATTGATTCAAAATGTGCAGCACCAACCTGGAAGTGCTTAGGGGAGAGACTTGGGAAGAGAAAGTATAGGAGAAAACAAAGGAAATTATTGATTAGCTACAGTTGAAAGACTAGTTGTGGAGAAGGAAATGGCAATGTTATTTTGTGGGTATCATTTGCTATACTCTAAGTGAAAAGGGGGCTTCCCTGGTGGCTAAGATGATAAAGAATCCTCTTGCAATATGGGAGACATGGGTTTGATCCCTGGGTCTGATCCCTGGGTCAGGAAGATCCCCTGGAAGAGGAAATGGCAATCCACTCTAGTATTCACTCAGATATGCCGGGAGAAATTCCATGGACAGAGGAGTGTGGCAGGCTACAGTCCACAGGGTCACAATGAGTCGGACACAAGACTGAGCATGCAAGCAAACTGAAAAAATAAAATAAAATAAATAAAAATCCACTGTAGATTTTTGCATTGGAAGTTTCTTTCTCCTTTACTTTTTTTCCTTGTAAGTGGTTATTTTAACCACTTGTATTACTTCCATATACAAGAAAAGATTTTGGGGATTGGAAAACACACTGAAATTGTCTTTAACTGCAAGGAATTTGGTTTCACAAGTGACTGGTTATTATTCTAAAAGTAAAGGAAGCTTCTGAATAAAGGGATGTAAAAAAAAAAGGGCCAACATATAAACACATTTCCCAATAGCATTTTTATTACTTAAAAATAAATAGTATAGTCCAGACTACTTGTGTTAAAAGTCACAGTGTACTCTTTACTAGATAAACAGATGGGACTGAGTAGTGAGCTTCTCTCATATGGAAAACTATTAACATTGACTAAAGCATACTTTAATACTGGAATGTTATCTTCAATAAAATGTTAAAAGTTAGTGGGGTTACTCAGCTAACTCCCTTTTTAGGTCATCAGCCCTTCTTTTAAATACCTTTTGACACTCAGTTGTATGAGCATGTGCGTGCTCAATCATGTTGCACTCCTGTGACCCCATAGACTGTAGCCTGCCAGGATCCTCTATCCATGGAAATTTCCAGGGAAGAATACTGGAGCAGGTTGCTATTTCCTTCTCCAGTCAGTTGAGTGATTACATACAATAATAAGAGTTATGAAATAGCAATTTGTATTCTCATAAAAGATAGTCATAAAGGTACATGTTAAAAGATCATTAGGCATATAGATAACAAGAAAATAAATTCCCTTAAGTCAGTTCACCAGGTAGTTCAAGGACATTAAGGAACTCTTGAAAGAATCACAAATGTCACCAATGGAATTCCAGATTGTGAAGAAAGACCTACCATTATCTCAAGGCCAAAATAGATATGTGACATCTGTAGCCACTCTCCTTGAAAGAACACCCTTTCATCGTGTCTCTAATTTCACAATAGTATCTTCCATTGCTTCATTTGTGAATTAAATTTTAAATTATTTCACACTCTGAAATAATTGCAAACAGACCAGATGAGGCTGTCCAGATTGAAAGCCATCACAGTGCTATGCTTTGCCATTTTTGTAATTTATTTTTCTTATTGAAATATAGTTGACTTAATGCTTTGCCATTTTTTTTAATGTAGCTTTATCACTAATACAGCACATCTACCAACCTGTTTCAAATCATGACAGAGGAGACCTCATCTGTTCAAAGTAGAAAGTTAAGCAGTCAATCACAGAAAGATTAGGGTTTGAGAGAAGCTTTAAAATCAAAGTCTATCCTGTCATTAAAAAATATAGATATTTTTCTTTGGGGTTCTTTACCAAGTTACCTGACTATAACCAAAAATTGGGGGAACCCCCTGTTAGGAACCTCACTAAAATGCTACCTGTGCCATGGTCTTTAAAATAATATTATACTAAATTAAAGACCATCCTTCTTAGCCCACAGAGTGAACTTTAAGAGGCTCAGAAATTCCCAGTTCATTTAAGAATGATGTATATTCCTTTAATTAAGATGAAACATACCTGTCTACTCAGAATTAGAGATGGGATCCTAACACAGTGATTTAAGATGTAAATGAATAATAATGCCTTGGAGTCATGGGAAGGAGAAATATTATGAGAGTTCCTAAAAGACTGGATAAAATATTCTCTGGGGGAAAGAGAAAATTTTGTGGACAAGTAGTCTGAGAAACTTAAAAGGACGTTAAAACATCTCCCAGAATAACGCCGACTTAATAAGGTTCTTATGGTTCTTTAGAAATAAATGGCTTGGAAGAAATCCAAAATAGTCTTACTTTAAAGTATATTGTACTTCATAGCAAGCTTCAAATGCATTAGCCTAGCTCACGTTTCTCTCTTGTAATCTTCCAGCAGATGTATCCAAGGATACATTTAGCTTTTATAAAAATCTTACATCTTGTTCTGTATGTCTCAGAGGAAAGATATCATTCATACCTTTTGTGTGAAGACAAAACATAAAAATTACTCGACACTGAAGATGAAACACTGTTTACAAAATCTTTTGCTGCTAGAGTTACTAACATTGAATAATCCTGTGGTGAAATGACAGTGATATACTTACAAAATGCACATTCACACACCATCATTGACTACTATTATTAAAATTAGACTGGTCACATGACTTAGTGCTTCAGAGAGTGTCTTGTTAATTCCAATTCTTTTCCTAAAAGAACATATTTTCCCTGATAAATAAAATATATTTCCCTGTTGAGTTCCAAAAGTGATTTCTAGTCTGATTACCTCAGAATACATAGACTCAATGAGTAATGGAATTGGGTGGTTTTGTAATGGAAAAATAAAAGGCTAGATGATGGAAAATGATGCAGCAAATAAAAGACATTTCGTTTTAAAGATATTCAAGAAAATACAGAAGTTGCCTTTCTGATGAGAGGAAATTGGGACTGTGGGGGTGTATGAGAGGAGATAACTTATTGCTTTTACTTTTAGGCTTAACTCTGTGCATGAACTTTTATAATAAAATCAAAGTCCCCAAAATGTACCAAGAAATATCTCTGAACATTAACAATAACGCAGTACTTTTTCATATAACTCATTTGGAATTCAGTAGCATCCAATGGGATTTCCTTTGACTTTTTTCTTTTAAGTTGGACTTATAGTTTCTGCATGAGGGCTTCCCTGGTGGCTCAGCAGTAAAGAATGTGCCTGCCAACGTAGGTGATTCAAGTTCAATCCCTGGGTTGGGAAGATCCCTTGGAGGAGGGCACGGCAACCCACTCCAGTATTCGTGCCTGCGAAATCCCATGGACAGGAGATTTAATAGGTCTGATATAGATGATTGCTGCTTTAAGTGTCTAAGTTTGGGGGTGATTTGTTATGTAATTCTATAGTGACACTCCCTGGTAGCTCAGCTGGTAAAGAATTCGCCTGGAATGTAGGAGACCCTTGTTCGATTCCTGGGTCGGGAAGAACCTCTGGAGAAGGGATAGGCTACACACTCCAGTATTCTGACCTAGAGAATTTCATAAACTGTGTAGTTCATGGAGTCACAAAGAGTCGGACACAACTGAGTGACTTTAGATCACTTTTCACTTTCACTTTCTATAATAACATATATAGTGACACTAGCTTTTATATCGGAGAAGGCAATGGCACCTCGCTCCAGTACTCTTGCCTGGAAAATCCGATGGACGGAGGGGCCTGGTAGGCTGCAGTCCATGACGTCGCTAAGAGTCGGACACGACTGAGCGACTTCACTTTCACTTTTCACTTTCATGCATTGGAGAAGGAAATGGCAACCCACTCCAGTGTTCTTGCCTAGAGAATCCCAGGGATGGGGGAGCCTGGTGGGCTGCCATCTATGGGGTCACACAGAGTCGGACACGACTGAAGTGACTTAGCAGCAGCAGCAACTTTTATATAGTATATAGTGACACTAGCTTTTCAACACATAGACTGAAGAAGAAAAATCATATACTCATTCCAGTAAATGAAGGAAAAATATTTGATTAAATTCAACATCAATTCATGAAAAAAGAAACTCATAGCAATTAAGAATAAAAGAGAATTTCCTTATTTAAAAATAAATGGTCCCCAACCTCCCAAAAAGAACTGCAGCAAATATCATACTTAACGCAAATGTTAATAGCATTTTTTCTAAGATAAGACATGAGACAAGGATATCTTTCTCATTTGTTTTCAAATTGTAGTGAGGAAAAAGATATAAAATGAAGGAGAAAAAAATTAAAGTAAAACTGTTATTATTTACACACACATATATACACAAATGGGGGTTTCCCAAGTGGTGCTGCTGCTGCTGCTAAATCGCTTCAGTCGTGTCCGACTCTGTGCGACCCCATAGATGGCAGCCCACCAGGCTTCCCTGTCCCTGGGATTCTCCAGGCAAGAACACTGGAGTGGGTTGCCATTTTCTTCTCCAATGCATGAAAGTGAAAAGTGAAAGTGAAGTCGCTCAGTCATGTCCGACTCTAGCAACCCCATGGACTGCAGCCTACCAGGCTTCTCCATCCATGGGATTTTCCAGGCAAAAGTACTGGAGTGGGGTGCCATTGCCTTCTCCGCCAAGTGGTGCTAGTGGTAAAGAACCTGCCTGCCAATTCAGGAGGCAAAAGAGACACAGGGTGCCTGGGTGGGGAAGATGCCATGGACGTGGGCATGCCAACTCCCTCCAGTGTTCCTGCCTGGAGAATCCCATGGACAGAGTAGCCTGGCGGGCTACAGTCCATGGGGTCGCAAATAGTCAGACATGACTGAAGTGACTTAACGCACAAGCACATATACACATATAATTATTAGAATGAAAAATTATTTAAAAATCAATTGTATTTATAGTAGCAACAAAGAAAATATATAATTTTGCAATAAAAAATCAAATAACTTCGGGATTTATTGATTGAACAAACAATATACTCTGAGAATATTTATCATTAATAATGATGCTTATTCATGGAAAAGCCTTATATAAGAACTAAGACACTTCTTGGGTTTGGTTTCTTTAATAACTGGAATCTATTCAGTGCATGCTTGAATTAACAGGGTTTCTGTTTGGGGTCTGGATTTTTAAATGTTTAGTTCAGACCTCTTCTAGGTATAACAGATTTCTTGGACACGAAACATCTGATAGAAAATCATGAAACTATTCACTCAATTTCCTCACCCCATACTCACTGTAAATAGTTTTGAATCTTTCATTATTTATCATTCTCAGCACTCAAAAATCAATGGTAGGGTTCCCAGTTCAAGATGGTGACATACAAGTATCATGAACTCATGTCCTTTCACAGACTCATAATATCGACAGCTGTATATGAACCATATTCTCCTGAAAAAAAAACCTAAAACCTGTCTGAGTCACTCCCACACATCTGGCAGAGGAGAGAAGCCCGTGGAAGCAGGTGGAAGACGCTGGGCCACCGGCTCACCAGACACTCCATACCCGGGAGGGAACGTGAAACCCAGAATGTCTCCTTAAAGGATTTGAACTCCACATCAGGTACCTCCAAATTCTAAGACCTGTCCCTGAGAGATGAGCTCCCCAAACATCTAGCTTTAAAAACCAGCAGAGGTAATGGCCACAAGACCCACCAGGTTACAAAGACCTGAGAAACCACTCTGAAAGGGCTTGGGCGCTTGGACTCACCTGCTGCAGGGTCCAGGGAGGAAGCAGCAAGTCCAGTGACAGGGGTACAATGTGGGAGAGGTTTATTGACTGGTCTTGGCTCCTCAGCCTGATGGGCAGCCGTCTGACCTGGAAAACGTTTGGTGGCCTGCATTCTCCCTGGGATGAAAATCCACCCCCCCCACCCTGCAGGGGGCCATTTTTTTTTGCCCTTTTTTTCTTCCCTGGTGGGCATCACCCTCACCTCCCCCTCTGCCTTGCTGCAGCTTGCAGCTTCTCCCAGACAGAAGCCATGTGCTCTTCTGGTTTCCTGGTTTTTGCAGCTGGGACCCAGGGGATACCTCTGACTCTTTGGCTCTGGTAGCCCTTGGGATTTGAACTGGGGGCCCCACAAGATTGTGTATATTTTCATATTTTCAAAGTTGCTGCCTGGGGGGTCTGGCTTCCAGCCTGCCTGAATCTTGGTGCTGCCTAGATTCCTCAATTTGGGACATCCATGTCCCAATTGAAGGTAAACCTTCAATTACTAGGAACCACTACAAATAAAATAGGCTGCTTGGACAATCACAAAGGTTTGAGAGACAACTAAGAGCCAGGGCAGGGTTCAAGGAAGAGGTTCATCTCCTACAGCAGTTCCTTCCTTCAAGACTGGGAAGGGGACTGTTAATCTAATGCATAGACACCAACATGGAGTCATGCAAAATGAAGAAATTGAAGACTATGCTCCAAACAAAAGATAGAACCTCAAAAAAGCAGCATCATGTTCAGACTCATCATGAAAAAAGGACTTGTCAAATAAAATGTGCATAATTGCTCTTCCTTCTTCTAAAAAATAGTTTTATCATGGTCTTATTGGGTTTATTTATAAATTTTTTAACAAGGCTCCATCTCTGTGTCTTCAAGTGTTTCTGGGTCATCTAAATCCTTATAAATGTGAGACATGCTGTAAAGACAGGGATAAGCAGAGAACTAGATGTTGAGACAGAGGGAGAAAGAGAGATTGAATGATTCTAGTTTACTGCTCACCCGTTTCTGGGACTGGTGGTGATCCAGGTGATCAGTATATGCTGGGACCCATAAAATGGAAGATACCCCAGTGGCCTGGCCCATGTCACAAACTGAAACTTAATTCAGCCTGTGTTTATGGGAAACACCTTGCTGCCAATGAAACCCAACCACACCAATCACTACCCTCCAGCTCCCTAACTCAGCTTACACTAGAAAATAGGACCCCTTAGCCTTTTAAGAAAACCCCTGACCTCCTGACCAGTTGTGCCCTGTTTTTTCATTGCCTCTTTATTTCTTAGGCGTTTTTAAATTTTATTTTATTTTTAATTGGAAGATAATTACTTTACAATATTGTGATAGTTTCTGCCATGCCTCAACATGAATCAGCCATAGGTATACATGTGTCCCCTCCCTCTTAAACCTCCTTGCCACCTCCCTCCCCATCGTGCCCCTCTAGGTTGTAACAGAGCATTGGTTTTGGATTCTCCGTGTCATATAGCAAATTCCCACTAGCCATCTATTTTACATATGGTAATGTACATGTTTCAATGTTACTGTCTCAAATCATCCCACCTTCTCCCTCCTCCATTGGGTCAAAAAGTCTGTTCTTTATATTTGTATTTCCATTTGCATTGCCTCTTTTAACTCTCTATAAAACTCCGTTTTGCCTAAAATCCCTCGGGAAGAATGCTTTTCTGTGTGTGGGGGAACTGTACTCACCTCCAATCCATGGATTGCTTTCCTTGAACAAAGGACATCCAACTCTTTACTAAATTGCTTCATTTTTGTTGTTTGACAATAACAAATGAGGTTATGCTTTTACTTCCTCCGTTCTGTTCTGGTGACTAGAATGCAAGAGCTCTTCAAAGATAGAAAATGTGCCTTTTCCTTAGCAACTATCTTGTACAGCATTTAATAAAATGCTTATTATTGAATATTTAGATTTCTACCTACCTGTCAATCAGTCCATCATTTTCACTCCTTTATTTTGGGTTGTTTTCTGCTTAGGAACTGATCTTCAGAATTTTATTTCTACTAGGTTGTCATCAGGAAGAAGCGAATGACCATCTTCAATGGTCCTCTACTCCTTCAACAGTTGTCTTTTAAGAAGAAGCTTTTCAAAGACTGAAGAATAGCATTTCCATGTGCTCTTGTATTTCAAGGAAATTTTAATTGTATGGTCTTTTAAAGTGTTCTGGCAGGAGCTAGCCTAAAATATTAGTGATTCAATGCTTAGTCTCTTATCCAAAGGCATCTTCACCATGAACTTAGGTGGCTAAGAAGAGTTGACCCACTTCTGAACACCAAAAGTATATTTGTGTTTGTAGCATCCAGGAATTGTTGAAAAGGTGAGTAAGATCAATAACAAATTTTATAGTTATGATCATTTGCAGGCACAAATAGCACTTGCCTGTGATCAGATGTGGTCTAAGTTTGTATTCTTTATTTCCATTCCAGAAGAGATTGACCATTCTTAAAAGGCAACAGAGATGAAATGTCGGTTGTGCTGGTGATGAACCCTGTATTTAAACTTCCAGTAGGTACAGACATAAATCAATGCAAAGTTCTCATTAATTACACAGAAATGAGACTATGGGAAACAAATGGCTTTCTGAAAGGCATGTTAAATTAAATTATATGATTTTAGCACCATCTGTACAGCTAAAGAGCTCTCCTCTCTACCTCCAGCCCTCAGAAAAGAAACCTGTGGATTTTAAAGGCTAAGAAAATAATAATAATAAGGGCATTCAAAAGGGGCAGCAGAGATTGTATGTTTTCAATTATCTTCCTCATTATTAAGGACTGTTCCTTTCATATTATTGCACATCAGCTTTTAGTGCACTGAGTTGAAAAGCAGTTTCACCTTGCTCTCGGAAAATAAGAATCTGAATCCCCAGTAGGAGAAAAGGAAATGTGTACCAGCTATCATTATTTAAGCATACGTCTAGTTTTGGATCTGTTTAAAAATGTGAATAGCAGGAAAGCATAAAAGAAACTATTCTTTATGCTGGTTTGAAACTAGGAAGAGATGAATCCCACTGGAGAGAGCCTGTTTCTACTTGGTTTTAAACCCAGTTTTCAGATAAAAGCGCCTTGGTGAGGTGGAGCAAGGCCTTGCTTTGTTAAGCAAATGGTCGGCTTACCTCCAAAGCTTCAACCAGCAGGCCTTGTTCTTTCTATTCTGTTCTGAACCAGTTTCAAGAGCAAAAGGATGTTTGTTGTTTGAGGACTGGATGCTGTGAAGGACCTTTGGAAACTAAATAGTCTCTAGTACATGCTCTTGCATACCGATGTCTCCAAAACTCATCTGGCTTTCACAGATAATTTAAAGTTTCATGTCCTAAAATAGTTGGGTATGTTTATCTCTTGCTATAGCACATTTTAAGGAAGCAAAGTAACTAGCTTAACATTTTAAGAACTTAAAAATTATGTGAAAAAATAAAATAAATTGAAAATAGGACTCTAGATATAAAAAGAATAACTTTCCATTTTTCTCTACTTTAGAAATGAAGACAGCATAAAAGGAAAAGGATTGAGGTCAATGAGAAGGAGGGAGGGTGGAAAGTGTGGAAGAAATTGACAAAATCCATATAATGGGGTTGTACTTACATGAAAGAAAGAAATATTAAGCTATGCAATAAAAAAAAATGGAAACATTTCCACATTATTTCTCTTTACCTTCCTCCTGCATATCAGAACTTATACACTAGAGTTTCATGTGAATATGAGTAATTTAATCAGGACAAGACCACTGGGAAACAAAGTCCAAGTGTTTTCTAAAGCCTGTCATCATAAACCAGAATGTACAAATTAACCAAATTTCTATTCAAAATAACCTCAACAACCATTTTATGTATTTATTTTCCCATTCTAAACTCTAATATTTTCAGCAATTTAATTCACTAGTGCATTGACAATGAATCTCTCTTTAACCAAAATTTAGCCAGGCTCCTCTGAGCCTTTCCCAGACTCCAGTGATGATCTGCTAAGCTTGGATTTAGCAAAGAATCCCACGAAACCAGTTTATAAAGAATCCCCACCCTTGATATCTAATCAAGTTCCTCTCCTCTCTCACCCTTGACATCTAATAAAGTTACTTTCCACGGGCTTCTTCAGCTTACCCAATGACTATACATTCCCAACTGTAATTATTATTGTATTTAGAATTGACTTCAATCTCTCTCCCCTATTGCAATAATCTTGAGTAAAATCTTTCTTGTCGTTTTAACATGTGTACAGTATTTTTTATTTTCTTGCTCTAGTGTGTAATGTTAGATTATAAAAGCCACCAGTCTCGATCTTGCTTCTCAGAAATTTGAGTTCTTAACATTGTGATATTTTATCTTTATTTTTAAATTATGTCTTCACTGCATTTATATCCTTACTAGACAATAATTTCTCATCGTGTCTCCTTCTCTTTTCAACAGAATGGACTAAGGGAAAGGAGAGATGCTGGATGACTTCCAAGGCAAGTAAGATGCTGGAAGAACAAAGAGGTTGAGATTCAACCTGAAAAACAAATAAATGAGAAGGAGGGATGAGGACTAGAAAGAAAGAGGCAATATTAGTTATCATTTTAGAAGTGATCCACAAACCTGACATGATTTTGCACTTCCTCTTCTATTAAGAAGTCTTCTGGGTCAGACTCTTCAGAATTGGGTAATAGTAATTAAAACACCAATTCCTTCTCAAAATGTCCTAATCACAGTGACCAATCTCCCTAACATCCTGCAGAGTTTCTGCCTTCCCCACAGCTTAAAAACTCTCCTGCCTTTTTTTTCAGCGGAGTTGATTCAATTGACCCCATTTGTAATGTGTTCCCGCGACTCTGGGGTGGGGGTTTTTGTTTGTTCGTTTGTTTGTTTTTGGCTATGCTGTGAGGCATGTGGGATCTTAGTTCCCAGATCAGGGATCTAACTCATGCTTCAGGCAGTGGAAGCATGGAGCCTTAACCACCGGAGCACCAGGGAAATCCCTGCAATAGTTTTGAATAGTCTTCCTCGCCACTTTTAACAGCATCTAATGTATTTTTTTTTTAATACTGTGAATATCTCAGTTGCAGTTTCTTAGGCCAGAATGAATGAACCTCTATTTTGGCTCTTAGCTCCTGGCTATCCCAGCCCTTACAATCCCAGGATTATAGATTTGCTGACCTAGAGACAACATTAAGTGAGATATCAGTTCTCAGAGAAATGCATTGGTCTTGAAATAAAGATCTGGAGTGGCTTGTAACAGACCTTGTATCACCTCTACCTCAAAAGGTTCAGCTGGGGATCTTTCATATTTGGAACCTGGGGTCTTCTACCTTCTGCCTTGCAGCTCCTTAGTTTTTCTAGAGCCTGTGGCTTTGTGTGGGCTGATAGAGCAGTACTGAGGCTCTCCCTTTAAACTGGTTATATAATTAGAGGCTGTCCAAGTGAAGAGGCTCAGAATGGAATGTTGTTGTTCAGTCACTGAGTCGTGTCCAACTTTTTGCGACCCCATGAACTGAAGTGGGCCAGACTTCCCTGTCCTTCACCAACTCCCAGAGTTTGTTCAAACTCATGTCCATTGAGTTGGTGATGCCATCCAACCATCTCATCCTCTGTTGCCCCCTTTGCCTCCTGATTTCAATATCTCCCAGCATCAGAGTCTTCTTTAATGAGTCAGCTCTTTGTATCAGGTGGACAAAGAATTGGGGCTTCAGCTTCAGCATCAGTCCTTCCAATGACTATTCAGAGTTGATTTCCTTTGGGATTGACTGGTTTGAATTCCTTGCAGTACAAGGCACTCTCAAGAGTCTTCTCCAGCACCGCAGTTTGAAAGCACCAATTCTTTGGCACTCAGCCTTCTTTATGGTCCAACTCTCACATTCATACATGACTACTAGAAAAACCATAACTTGGACTATATGGACCTTTGTTGGCAAAGTAATGTCTCTGCTTTTTAATATGCTGTCTAGATTTGTCATAGCTTTTCTTCCAAGGAGCAAATGTCTTTTAATTTCATGGCTATAGTCACTGTCCACAGTGATTTTGGAGCACAAGAAAATAAAGTCTGTCAGTGATTCCATTGTTTCCCCATCTGTTTGCCATGAAGTGATGAGTGATTGAACATGCATGCTCAATGCCATAAGTTGATGCCATCTGTTTACAAGATGAATTGTCTGTCTGTACCTATATCAATATTGTCTTATATGATACAAAAACACTGTAGATGTTATATGTATTATTAACATTAGACATCAAAATAAAAAGATAATGTGAGAAAGAAATTCATATGTATTTACAGGTACCATATTTATTGAAAAACATCTGTATATAAGTGGACCCACACAATTCAAACTCACATTGTTCCAAGGTTAACTGTACTTCTGTAATTACAGGAATAAGCTGAATAAAGAAAGTGCTGTTGGTTACCAGTTATAGTGCACTGTATCTGCAAAGAAGTCTGTGTTGTAGAAGTTAAGACAGAGGTTATAAATTCTAGTTATAGGCAAAGCCATTCAGAACAACTTTATACCTGATAATCCAAAAAATTCCCACATAGTTGCATATTATGGCTTCCAAATATCATGACAGATGCAAATGAAAATCCTGTGTTTGATAGGTTTTTTAAAAGATGTTCTCTCAGCAAACGTACCTATGTTTTCTTTTTTTTGGTAAGCAGTTCATAGTGACCAAGTAATTGCATCAATTTGGCAATCTACTATTACAATCAACAACTTTGACACTTGTCTAAGGTTGAAAACAATATTTGTCAGTGCTAAATTGGCTTATTTTAACTGCAATTTATTTATTTCTTTTGTATTAGAACCATTTGAACAACTATATTCAATTGAAAATACTCTTGGAAACAACCTAAGTAGAATTGTTCAAATCATAATTTAAATGTTTTATAAAACATTATGTTCTGCCTTAAAGAAAACCCCTTTTTTCCAAAATTTACCAAGCCTCTCAATTGTTTTTTTTGAGTACGTATGTATCTTTTTTTTCTTAACTTGTTAACTGAATGTGTTTCAAAAATTCACTTTTTTAGTTTTTTATTTGAAGATAAGTACTTGAAACTGCAGTGTTATACCTTCTGTATCACTTAGAATTGAGAATATTTTTAAATTGAACCTTCTTAAATTTTAGCAAAAGTTAGCAAATTTTAAAAAGGAACATATTAAAGAAATTTTTCATGTCATACAGCACATTTAATTGATATTTTATTAATTATTTTTAACTTCTAATTTTTCAATTTGAAATAATCTGATACTTACCCAAAAATAGTTGCAAAAATAGTACATCTGCAATATGCATTTCATCCATTTTCTCAGGTTGACTTCTTATATGGGGCTTCCCAGGTGGCACAGTTAGTAAAGAATCTGCCTGCCAATGCAGGATACATAAGAGATGCAGGTTCTGTCCCAGAGCTGGGAAGATTCCCTGGAGTAGAAAATGTCAACCCACTTCAGTATTCTTGCCTGGAAAATTATGGACACAGCAGCTTTGTGAGTTACAGTCCATGGGGTCGCAAAGAGCCGGATACGACTGAGCATGCAGACACATAGCACCCAACATCTTATGGAAGCATTCTTGAAGCATTCTTGATTCTTCAATCAAGCATTCTTGGTTGAAATCAGTAGTATGCTTTTCTCCGTTTATTTTTAATCTGTGTGTGTCACTGTATTTAAAGTGAGTATCTTGTAGACAGCATATAGTTGGTCTTGTTTTTTATTTCCTCCCACAATCTCTTTTAATTGGTGCATCTAGAGCACAATGTTTAAAGTTATTATTGATTTAGTTAGATTAACATCTACTGTATTCATTACTGTTCTGTTTGTTGCTCTTGTTCTTTGCTCCTATTTTTGTCTTTCATTCTTTTTCTGCCTTTTGTGGCTTAATTGAACTTTTATATCATTCAATTTTCTCATCTTTCTTTTCATATCAGTTATATTTTATTTTTTACTTTAGTAGTTTTCCTAGAGTTTACACGGTACATTTGTGATTAATCAAAGTCCACTTTGAATAACATCATGCCACTTCATGGGCAATGTGAATGCCTTATAACAATTAAGTAGTCCTAATTTTTCTCTTTCATCCCTTGTTTCATTGTTGTCATTTATCTCACTTTTATATATGAATACATTGCTCTTGCTTCTTCAGTTGTGTCCAACTCTGCAAGCCCTTGGGCTGGAGCTTGCCAGCTACTCTGCCCATGGGATTTCCCAGGCAAGAATACTGAAGTAGATTGCCATTTCTTCCTACAGATTATCTTCCTGACCCAGGGATGGAACCTGCATCTCTTATGTCTCTGGCATTGGTAGGCAGATTCCTTACCACTAGGGCTACCCGGGAAGCCCACATAAGTGGATATATATATATACACACATAAGTAGATATATATGTATGTATATGTGTACATAATTGAATACAGCATTGCTTATTATTTTGAATAAACTTTTACTTGCTGGATCAATAAGAATAAAAAAATGGAAAGTTTATATTTGACCCTCAATTATCCTTCTTTGATATTCTTCTTTTCTTTATAGAGATCCAAGTGTTTTAACTATTTCATTTTACTTCTCTTTAAAGATCTTCTTCTTTTCTTTTTAAAAAAAAGTATAGTTATTAAGTTTTTTTGGTTACAATTTCTTGCAAGGCATGTCTATTAGCAACAAACGCCTCCGCCCTCCCACCCAATTTTTGTTTGTCCAAGAAGTCTTTACTTTTTCTTAATTTTTGAAGGATAATTTTGCAGTATAAGAATTTTATGTTGGTGAATTTTTTTTCTATAAATATTCTAATATTTCACTGTACCCTCTTCTTGTGTTCATAGTTTCTAAGAAGTCAGATACTACTCTTATCTTTGTTTCTCTATACAGAAGGTGTTTTTTCCTCTGACTTCTCTAAATATTTTTTGTTTTATATTTGATTTTCTCTAGTTTGAATGTGATAACCCAGTGGTAGTTTAAAAAAAAAATATATATATATATACACACACATGTATATATATATATAAATATATATTGCCTGTGCAGAGTCTTCTCTGCCGTGCAGACGTTTCTCTAGTTTCAGCGAGCAGGGGCTACTCTTCTTTGCAGTGCTCAGGCTTCGCATTGCGGTGACCTCTCTTATTGTGGAGCACGGGCTCTACGATGCGCAGGCTTCAGTAGTTGTGCACTTAGACTCAGAGTTGCAACTCCCAGGCTCTAGAGCACAGGCTCAGTAGTTGTGGCACATGGGCTTAGCTGCTCCGAGGCAAATGGGATCTTCCCAAATCAGGGACTGAACTCAGTTCAGTCAGTTCAGTTCTGTCACTCAGTCTTGTCGGACTCTGCGACCCCATGGACTGCAGAACACCAGGCTTCCCTGTCCATCACCAATTCCAGGAGTTTATTCAAACTCATGTCCATTGAGTCGGTGATGTCGTCCAACCATCTCATCCTCTGTTGTACCCTTCTCCTAATTCCTTCAATCTTTCCCAGCATCAGGGTCTTTTCCAATGAGTCAGTTTTTCGAATCAGCTGGCCAAAGTATTGGAGTTTCAGCTTCAGCACCAATCCTTCCAATGAATATTCAGGTCTGATTTCCTTTAGGATGGACTGGTTGAATCTTCTTGCAGTCCAAGAGACTCTCAAGAGTCTTCTGCAATACCACAGTTCAAAAGCATCAATTCTTCGGTGCTCAGCTTTCTTCATAGTCCAACTCTTATATCCATACATGACTACGGGAAAAACCATGGCCTTGACTAGATGAACCTTTGTTGGCAAAGTAATGTCTCTGTTTTTTAATATGCTGTCTAGGTTGGTCACAGCTTTTCTTCCAAGGAACAAGCGTCTTTTAATTTCCTGGCTGCAGTCGCCATCTGTAGTGATTTTGGAGCCCCCAAAAATAAAGTCTTTCACTATTTCCATTGCTTCCCCATCTATTTGCCATGAAGTGATGGGACCAAATGCCATGATCTTAGTTTTCTGAATGTTGAGTTTTAAGCCAGCTTTTTCACTCTCTTCTTTCACTCTCAGCAAGAGGCTCTTGAGTTCTTCTTCCCTTGCTGCCATAAGGGTGGTGTCATCTGCATATCTGAGATTATTGATATTTCTCCCAGCAATCTTGATTCCTGCATTAGCAGGAGGATTCTTTTCCATTGAGCCACCATGGAAGCCCCTAGGTGTAGTTTTTTTCTTTCTTTTTTTTTGCATTTATCTTGATTGGCATTTCAGATGGTGACTGCAGCCATGAAATTAAAAAACTCTTACTCCTTGGAAGAAAAGTTATGACCAACCTAGATAGCATATTCAAAAGCAGAGACATTACTTTGCCAACAAAGGTCCGTCTAGTCAAGGCTATGGTTTTTCCAGTGGTCATGTATGGATGCGAGAGTTGGACTGTAAAGAAGGTTGAGCGCCGAAGAATGGATGCTTTTGAACTGTGGTGTTGGAGAAGACTCTTGAGAGTCCCTTGGACTGCAAGGAGTTCCAACCAGTCAATTCTAAAGGAAATCAGTCCTGAACACTCATTGGAAGGACTCATGCTGAAGCTGAAACTCTAGTACTTTGGCTACCTCATGCGAAGAGTTGACTCATTGGAAAAGACTCTGATGCTGGGAAGGATTGGGGGCAAGAGGAGAAGGGGACGACAGAGGATGAGGTGGCTGAATGGCATCTCCGACTTGATGGATGTGGGTTTGGGTGAACTCTGGGAGATGGTGATGGACAGCGAGGTTTGGCATGCTGCGATTCATGTGGTCACAAAGAATTGGACATGACTGAGCAACTGAACTGAACTGAACTGAACCTCCTGCTCCTGGATCTTTGGTTTGATGTCTGACATTAATATGGAGAAACTGTCATTTTGTTTCTTTTTTTTCCTGTTACTTTTTCGGTCTTTTCTTGCTGATATTCCCATTACATGAACATTGCATTTTGGGTGTTGTCCCACAGCTGGTAAAGAATCTGCCTGCATTGCTGGAGACCTGGGTTCAGTCCCTGAGTTGGGAAGATCCCCTGGAGAAGGGAAAAGCTATCCACTCCAGTATTCTGCCCTGGAGAATTCTATGGACTTTTTTTTATAGTGTATGGGGTCACAAAGAGTCACACATGGCTGAGTGACTTTCACTTTTTTTCACTTTTTCCTATGGAGTTAGCTTCAAGCTCAGATAGTCTTTACTCAGTCATGTCCAATCTACTAATAAGCTTGTCACAGATATTTTTATAAAATCTCTCTCACATGTTAGCCTTTGTTTTGTTTTGGTTTGGTTCTTTCTTAAGATTTCCATTTCTCTGCTTACATTGCCCATCTTTTCTTATATGCTGTCTACTTTATTCACTAGAATCCTTAGCATATTAGTCATAGTTGTTTTAATTCTCCATCTAATAATTCTAACATGCCTGCCAAGACTGATTCTGATGCTTGCTCTGTCTCTCCAAATTATATTTTTTTTGCCTTTGGTATGCTTTGTAATTTTTTTTTGGAGATGGACATAATACACCAGATAAAAACAACTGCCATAAATAAGTTTCTAGGAATAAGACGGTAAAGTGTGCAGGTAGGAGAAGCATCGTATAATTAGGTCTCAGTCTTTCTGTAAGCCTGTGCCTCTGGACTGTGAACTTCACAAGTGTTTCTCAGGATTTCTTTCTGGTCCCTTAGGTGGGAGCAGACAACTAGAGTATGCTATTGTTCAGTGGCTCAGTCACATCCGACTGCTTGCAATCCCGTGGACTGTAGCTTGCCAAGCTTCCCTGCCCTTCACTATCTCCCAGGGTTTGCTCAAACTCATATCCATTGAGTCAGTGATGCTATCCCGCCATCTCATCCTCTGCTGCCCCCTTGTCAGCTCTGATAATACCACGGTGGCACGAGTGGTAAAGAATCTGCCTGCCAATGCAGGAGACACAAAAGATGCAGGTTTGATCCTCTATCCCCTGGAATAGGAAATGGCACCCCACTCCAGTATTCTTGCATGCAAAATTCCATGGACAACAGAGCCTAGTGGGTTATAGTCCATGGAGCGACAGAGAGTCAGACATGGCTGAACAACTGAACGGAACACAACAACAATACCACAGTAGGCTCTGGTTAACTAGTTTCCCTTGAGGGCAGGCTTTATTAAGAAAACCAAATCTCTCTCATGAGTCTCTGTTCAGGGAGGATCAAGTCCTTGTACTCACCAGACTGTCTCTCCAAGTTTGAAAGCAGCGGTTTGCCTCATGTCGTCACATCTAAGGATTCAAAGAGTTGTTGATTTTTCAGTCTGTTTAGCTTTCTACTCTTAGGACAAAGTGGCAACTTCCAAGTTCCTTACTTGCAAAACCCTCAACTATCTTTTGATTTGTTAATGTTTTTCTTTGCATGGAAATAACTTTATTTTTATGTAGTCAAATCTATCAATTTACTTATTGTCTCCAAATTTTGAATATAGTTTACAGCCTTTCCCTGCAATGAAGTTAAAGAGGAATCTACCTATGTTTTTCTCTAGTACTTGTATGGATTTTTGTTTTGTTTTTGCATTTATATCTCTGTTCCATTTATTCTTCTATTCTTTTATTACTGAAGTATAGTTGATTTACACTGTTGTGTTAATTACTGCTGTACAGCAAAGGCATTCATTTATATATATACACATATTCTTTTTTTATATTCTTTTCTGTTATGGATTATTACAGGATATTGAATATAGTTATCTGAACTATACATACAGTAGGACCTTGTTTATCCATTCTATATATAAAAGCTTGCATCTGCTAACCTCAACCTCCCACTCCATTCCTCCCCCATTTATTCTTATGTATAATCTGTTTAGATTATTATAGGAGTTTATTCTTGTGTATAGTTCAAGGTAGGTATCTAATTTTATTTTTTCTCAAAATTGTTACCCAGTTGTCTCAGCACCATTTACTATAAAGTTCATTTTTCCTATGGTGATTTGAAATACTCTTTTATATTATACTAAATTTCCATATGTGCTGTGTCTATTTTGGGATTTTTATACCCCCTGTTCTATTGCTCTAGCCTGTTTGCCTATTCATGAGCCAGTATCACACTGATTTAATTATAGTGACTTCATGGTGTGTTTTGATATCTAGTAAGGTTAGCTCATCTCACAGTTTTACCTTTTCAGTGTTTTTCTGGCTATTCTCAAATTTTTATATGAAATTTTAATCAGTTTGTCTCCATTAAAAATGTTTACTGGTATTTTTTTTGAATTGCATTAAAATTTTAAATTAACTTAGGGAGAACTGACAACTTGATGATGTTGACTAATCCTGCCTGAGAACAGGGAAATTTTTTTTCTTAATTGTCCAAGTCAACTTCTGTGTCTTTCAGGAAAAATTCATTCATACATATGAAGCCATTTAGGTGTATATTCGTTTAACAAATCAAAGGCTGCAACAGTTCTTATTCACAAATCCAATCCAATTCCCTCATGGATGTATCCTGATGAGATCCAGGGCCCAAAAGAAATCTGTGGATGAGTTCCAAGACCATAATGAGTCCCTGAAATTATATACAAAACCTCATGTGTGGGTATATGTGTATAACATAAATTTGATTTTTATTTTATCTTGTTTTCTCTGAGAGATTGGTATATTTTCTTCTGCACTCTCATTCAGGTAAGAACTTTCTAGAGTGTGAGATTCTCCAGGAATAGGAATTCTGTATGTTTACAAGAAAGAAACACATGCATAGCATGACTCTTTTTCTTTTTTTTAATGCTTCCAAGTCCAATGAACCAAGCAGCAAATAGTTTGTCTACACCCAGAATTAAGCCAAGTAATCTGATAGAAGGGCATATAAGAATGATTCTATTACTCAAAAAACTTGCCGATTTATTTGCAACAAAACAGTAAAATCAGGTAGATAACCATAAAAGTCACATTCAATCTAATTCAACAAAGAGTTCAATAACAAAGAGACACGTGGATATCAGAACACTCTGTCTGCATAGAAATGCCTTACACTTAGTCTCTTCCATCTAGAAAAGAGAGAGAAGAGATTCCAGATAACATGGTATAGCTTGTGTTATTTCTTGCTCCTAACATTTCCCACTTTAATTTCCTTCCTGACAATAATAACAGCATGGGAGGTTTAGAATGGAAGGCGAAGGAAATGTATATTTTTTTCCTAAACAGGGCAATTTTTTTCATTTAAAATTAGATTATATTTTCTAAAAGCAAGACAACTTGAGTTTGCCCATATTACCACCACTTGACCCTCTCTTCTGTATTTTCCCCCAGATTTCTGCCTCGTGTATTTTACCCTCTCTTTCTTCTTTTATGTTCTCATTTTTCCATTTGCATCTTTTTCCCCTCCAAAATTATGCCTACACCTTTCATCAGTATTAAGAACATTGTTTATCCTCATTAAAGGTTTTTAGTTTTAAGAGTCTTTTTGATTATCTAAATCAGTGATTCTTAATCTTGTCTGTGCAACAGAATTGCCTGGAGCACTTTTACCAAGTACTGAGAGCTGTGTCCCACCTTCAGAGACTCTGTTTAGTTGGTCTGAGTGGATGGGCCCCAGCCACTGCTAGAATTTAAAATACGCCCCGGTGAGCCTAGTATGCAACCATTGGTTGAAGACAGTGACCCAGAACTACTATCCATCAACAAACTGTAACCTGATGTAGGGTCCAGCTGCTTGCAGCTCAAAAGCCAATAAAGAGGCAAGTTGATGGGAAGGAAAGCTTGCTTTATTTTCAATGCCAGCAACTGGGGGAGGGGGTTGGACTCTTGTCCAAAGGCCAACTTACCCCATTGACAACCAGTGGGCAAGAGCTTTTATAGGTAAAGGGAGGGGGCGACGTGTATTAACAGAAACAGCACAGTCAACTCTGAAATTGGTTATGTGGCAGTTTGCTCAGGGTCATCTTGATTGTTTTAAGTACAGTTAATCTTCAGTTCTAGGGTCAGTGTGTTCCCATTTCCCTGAGTCCAGTTCTCAGAACTGCGGAAGCTTATGTCATGACCGTCTGGTCATCGTGTAGTTAGCTTCCACCTGGTGGAGGTTTTAGTACACAAGATAACAAAGGATATGCCTCAGAATAGTATCTATAGCCCGTTAGGAGGAAATAAAGGTCCTTGACTTTGCTTAAACTATTATTATCTGGTCTTCTTGGACTGTTTTCCTTTGTTTCTGCATTTTCTCACTTCTCTTATTAAACTTATTATTTGGCTAAAGTTTTTCTACAGACAAAAGATAAGCTGAGGATGTGGGAGACAAGGACCATAGGGTCCTGCTTGGTTTCAAAACCAGTTCTATGCAAGGACCAGTACGTTAACTTTTCAGAAGGCTATGAAAGCTCTCTTAGCCTATGTCTTTCCCCAGTTGAACTTGCAATTATTTTTCCCCCTTACTCTGTAGTTTTGTTTGGCAACCACAGAATTTTAGAACTGCCGTATTCATAGACATTATCTAGCTCAATTTCATTCCTTAGAAAAGTAATCTAAAGACCAGAGAGAGAGAGACCTTACCCATGATCACACATCTTAAATGTGGAGTGCCAGGACTCCACTGTGTAATTGCCTTTGAAATAAAGTTTTTCCCCCTTATGATTTCAGATAACCCTACATGTATGTGTGGTTATTAGTTCTCTCTCCCCAAATCTCTCATCTTCTCTTCTACTAATACTTTCCAGCTTGTATGTTTCCCACCCTATAATACTAAGGTTATGACTTTCTATTTATTGGAATTTTAGAATCAAAAGTGTCAAAATATATGCTTCCTCATCTCAAATTCTCTATCATAAATTTTGTTCCTTCTAACAGTTTCATGCCAAGCTCTACCTTCAGCTGTAAAATAAGGACACAAAATCATTAGATAAAGTCTTGTTAGCCGAGAGGACTATCTAAAGATGACAAGACATGAAATATCATATTGCTTTGAATTAATTATCTGTATAAGGAAATTGTGAGATTTTTCTCAACATAAAAGCCTAAAAGCAAAAAATATACTGTGAGCGCCATCTCCTGGACAGATCATGCCAACCTGTGGGCATCACCCACTGCCACATGGAGTAATTTTTTTTTTTTTTTAGTTCATTCATTTATTGGTATTTGGTAATATTAATAGACTTAAGAGGGCTTCCACAGTGGTTCAGTGGTAAAGAATCCACCAGCCAATGAAGGAGACGTGAGTTCAATCCCTGGGTGTGGAAGATCCCCTGGAGAAGGAAATGGCAATCCACTCCGGTATTCTTGCCTGGGAAATCCCATGGACAGAGGAGCTTTGTGGGCTACAATCCACTGGATAGAAAAAGAGACATGACTTAACGACTCATAAACAAATGGACTTAAGGTAGTTTCCAAAACATACAAACAATAGAAAAGTAAAAACTAAATTTAAAAGCGTAAGACTTGGAGAAATATGACTTGGAAAGGAAGGTATGGAACAAGGAGGAGAAGTAAAACATTGATAAGCAGAGTTCCCACTAAGAACTTCACATTTTAGCTAAGAGTTTGGAAGGGTTAAATGATGGGTTTATTTTATTTAGTGCTAAGTTTAAGTTGCCTGTAGGACATCCATGACGTGCTGTCAAGTATGTGTCTGGGGTGTTTAAGGCTCATTAGATATATTTGAAAGTAGTCAGCTTGTGGTTCAGAGAAGGCAATGGCACCCCACTCCAGTACTCTTGCCTGGAAAATCCCATGAGTGGAGGAGCCTGGTGGGCTGCAGTCCATGGGGTCGCTAAGAGTCGGACACAACTGAGCAACTTCACTTTCACTTTTCACCTTCATGCATTGGAGAAGGAAATGGCAACCCACTCCAGTATTCTTGCCTGGAGAATCCCAGGGACAGAGGAGCCTAGTGGGCTGCCATCTATGGGGTCGCACAGAGTCAGACACGACTGAAGCGACTTAATAGCAGCAGCAGCAGCATGTGGTTGCACTGGACTGCATGGAATTTCCCAGAAAAAGTGTGGAGAGGGAGAATAAAATAGGATCCAGCAGAGAACCCTGGGCAATACTGATATTTAAGGGATGGTCAGATAAAGGTAAGCAGTGTAATGAGTATGGCTTTTGGAGCCATGGTACCTGCTTTGCATCCCAGTGCTTATACTTATTAAAGGTAGCAATTAAGTTACACTAAAAAAGCCCCATAACTCTATAAGGTAATGTATTATTTTCTTATTGCTGCTATGATAAATTGCTGTAAACTTAGTGGCTTAAAACAATGTGGCTTATTGAATCTAAGCGAAAATCAAAGTGTCAATAGTGCTGTGTATCTTCTAGAAGCCCTAGGGGAGAATCCATTTCCTTGCTTCCTTTCTGTCTGGAGGCTTGACATTTTTGTTTCAGAAGACACATTTCTAGGCTCAGGAACCTGCATCACTCTGACCTGGGCTTTTGTCTTCACATATTCCCCTCTTCTAGGGAGAAATTATTCTTCCATCAAGGTACGTGCTATTATTTTCTGCAAAGTAACTTGTTTACAGTCACATAGATAGTGAGAGCATCAGGATTTAAACTAGAGGTCTGATTACAGAGACCACTTTGTGTCTCATAGTTACTAGATTTTCACCAGTGTATAGGTATTTCTTTCCAATGCTAATGCTCTATTGAACTCTGCATCAGAATATAGTTAATATAATTGATGTGATTCTTCTGTGTTCTTGTGGGTGAAGCTCAAAATATCTGGTTCCTTTAAACTTGTGGGCTTTTATTTTCCGGTTTTTATAAATGCTCTCCTATGTGTTAACATTGGTATTTTTCTTTCACCTTTTCAAAAAGCTGGCTATTCTATCAAAAACTCTACTTAGGAATATATCTACCTAAAGAAACTAAAGACCTATATATAGAAAACTATAAAACACTGGTGAAAGAAATCAAAGAGGACACTAACAGATGGAGAAATATACCATGTTCATGGATTGGAAGAATCAATATAGTGAAAATGAGTATACTACCCAAAGCAATCTATAGATTCAATGCAATCCCTATCAAGCTACCAACAGCATTCTTCACAGAGCTAGAACAAATAATTTCACAATTTGTATGGAAATACAAAAAACCTCGAATAGCCAAAGCTATCTTGAGAAAGAAGAATGGAACTGGAGGAATCAACTTACCTGACTTCAGGCTCTACTACAAAGCCACAGTTATCAAGACAGTATGGTACTGGCACAAAGACAGAAATATAGATCAATGGAACAAAATAGAAAGCCCAGAGATAAATCCATGCACATACGGACACCTTATCTTTGACAAAGGAGGCAAGAATATACAATGGATTGAAGGCAATCTCTTTAACAAGTGGTGCTGGGAAATCTGGTCAACCACTTGTAAAAGAATGAAACTAGAACACTTTCTAACACCATACACAAAAATAAACTCAAAATGGATTACAGATTTCAACGTAAGACCAGAAACTATAAAACTCCTAGAGGAGAAAATAGGCAAAACACTCTCTGACATACATCACAGCAGGATCCTCTATGACCCACCTCCCAGAATATTGGAAATGAAAGCAAAAATAAACAAATGGGACCTAATTAACCTTAAAAGCTTCTGCACATCAAAGGAAACTATTAGCAAGGTGAAAAGACAGCCTTCAGAATGGGAGAAGATAATAGCAAATGAAGCAACTGACAAACAACTAATCTTGAGAATATACAAGCAACTCCTACAGCCCAACTCCAGAAAAATAAATGACCCAATCAAAAAATGGGCCAAAGAACTAAATAGACATTTCTCCAAAGAAGACAAACAGATGGCTAACAAACACATGAAAAGATGCTCAACATCACTCATTATCAGAGAAATGCAAATCAAAACCACTATGAGGTACCATTTCACACCAGTCAGAATGGCTGCGATCCAAAAGTCTACAAGTAATAAATGCTGGAGAGGGTGTGGAGAAAAGGGAACCCTCTTACACTGTTGGTGGGAATGCAAACTAGTACCGCCACTATGGAGAATAGTGTGGAGATTCCTTAAAAAACTGGAAATAGAACTACCTTATGACCCAGCAATCCCACTGCTGGGCATACACACTGAGGAAACCAGAAGGGAAAGAGACACGTGTACCCCAATGTTCATCGCAGCACTGTTTATAATAGCCAGGACATGGAAGCAACCTAGATGTCCATCAGCAGATGAATGGCTAAGAAAGCTGTGGTACATATACACAATGGAGTATTACTCAGCCATTAAAAAGAATACATTTGAATCAGTTCTAATGAGGTGGATGAAACTGGAGCCTATTATACAGAGTGAAGTAAGCCAGAAAGAAAAACACCAATACAGTATACTAATGCATATATATGGAATTTAGAAAGATGGTAACAATAACCCTGTGTACGAGATAGCAAAAGAGACACTGATGTATAGAACAGTCTTATGGACTCTGAGAGAGAGGGAGAGGGTGGGAAGATTTGGGAGAATGGCATTGAAACATGTAAAATATCATGTATGAAACGAGTTGCCAATCCAGGTTCGATGCACGATACTGGATGCTTGAGGCTGGTGCACTGGGATGACCCAGAGGGATGGAATGGGGAGGGAGGAGGGAGGAGGGTTCAGGATGGGGAACACATGTATACCTGTGGCAGATTCATTTTGATATTTGGCAAAACTAATACAATTATGTAAAGTTTAAAAATAAAATAAAATTTAAAAAAAAAATAAAAAAATAAAATTGGTTTTGCGTATAACTTTATTGTATTAAACGAACTTGGAATATTTTTATTGGAATATAATTTTTTACAATGTTATTCTAGTTCTGCTGTACCAAAACATGAATCAACCCTATGTATATAGATATGCATATCCCCACCCTCTTGAACCTCCCTCACACGCCCCCCATCCCACTCCTCTACGTCATCCAGAGCACTGAACTGAGCTCCCTGTGCTATATGAGGCAACTTCCCACAAGCTGTCTATTTTACTCAAGGTAGTGTATATTCTCAATGCTACTCTCTCAATTCATCCCACTCTCTCCTTCCCCTCTGTGTCCACAAGTCTATTCTCTCTATCCGTGTGTCTATTTCTGCTCATGCAAATAGCTTCATTTGTATCATCTTTTCACTTTTGACATCTAAAACTCTAATCTCTGACCTGGGAAGAGTCTAAACTAGAAGTGTATCAAAATAATTGTAACATTTTTATTTCTAAAGATGGATGTCAGCTGGACTAACTGGCTCCCTGTCCTTCTCCAACTGCCTTTCAGGCTGTAAAATTCTGGATCAGGAAAGGAGCAGAACCTTAGCACTTCTTCCCTTCCACATTTTCCAAAAGTCCTTCCTGGTCACGTTCTTAGCTATAATACATGTGGAGAGGAAACAGGCAAAGAATTACTATGATTTTTCTGGCTATATCTTATTTTCTTAGAACTATTGAGAATACTTTTTGCTCCTTTAAAATATCTTAGGGTCAGTCTCTCAGTCATATCCGATTCTTTGCGACCCTATGGACTGTAGCCCAGCAGGTTTCTCTGTCCATGGAATTTTCCAGGCAAGAATAAAATATCTTGGGTGGCTATAAATGTTGCTTGTTTCGGATAAAAACCCCATTTCAGTTATTTTCCATTGTGAGTCAGATGAACTTTTTCACTGAAATGGTCACATTGCCTCATTGAATTTCAGGTCACTTGCCATTTCTTTTTCTTAATTCCACAGAGAAAAGAGGACTGACTCCTAAAAACTCTGCCCTACTCTCACTCACACTCCCTTGGCAGAACTCAATTTCAGTTACAATCCTCATGCATCCCTTCTATTCAGGAATATAGTCAAAAGAAATACCTTCTATAGATTTAAGAAACTTGGTTAAATGATTCCATAACTCTTTATAAATAGTTCCTTTTGCATTTTCCCTATCAAAGCTCTGTAAGAATTTCTAACCAGGTTTAGATAATGAGGTTTTAAAGTTTCTTAATCTACTAGAATTTTCTATGTCTCTGAATATTTTAATCTATTAGAAAAAATATGTCATGTCTTTCCATCTGTGCCAGTAGCATAACCAGCTGCTGGTGTTTCTTCTAGTCTGGGAAACTGTAGCATTTTCCTCTAGCATCGTCCATATGTTCACTTCATGTAGAATTCTATGTCTATTTCAGATCTCTTTTGATTCCATTTCACACTTTAATGATTTATTTCATCTCTAAGGTAATATTTAGTGTTTTTTCTGAATTTTCCTTTTCAATTCAAGGATAATTTTAATGTGGGATCATATCATATGAATAGCCAGGGAATTGCATATAAGTTCTTGACATCAGTAATATTTATTTAATAAAACCAAACAAAATAAACAACTTAATAACCAAAAGATAGGAAAAAGATATTATTCCACTGATTTTTCTATCAATACTTTTGGTGAAAACAAGAGTAGTAAGACTAAAAGAAAGTATCATAAACAGTAAAAATGGCTTAGCAAAGTTCTTTTTTTAAACAAGAATATTGAGTTTACATAGAATTTATATTTGCTAATAGTACTGTGGATATGCATTTTCTAATTATCAAACATAGAGGTTTTAAAGTTGTGTAGTATGTTTCTGAAAAAAAAAAAATTATAAATCATGTTTAATGTCCTCAGATCATTCTCCATCAGTTAAGAGGTAGCTGCAAGTCAAATTGATACAGAGGTACTAGTCAACTTGGAAATAACAATATCAGAAGTTGAAAGTGAATTTGATTAATCTTCAGAAAACAAAAGTGTACCCACTATTGTTTCCTCATTTCTACTTAGGGATTTGAGGAATGTCCTCACTTACATACAGAACATGGTATCAGAACTAGCGGATCTTAGAATCATAGGATACTGCCAGTAGAACAGAGTGATCTGACTCTATTATTTTATAACTGAGGAAGTGGAGGCCTTATCCAAAATAGTGGCTTATTTGAAATCACACAGCTGGTTAACGCAGAGCCCAGATTCAGCCACAATTCCTGGCTCTCGGATAAGTTTCTCTCCCATTCTTCTGGTACAGCCCCGTATGCCAGTTCCCAGCAGCTGGAACTCCTCTGACAAAGGGACCCAGCCTTTAGTGTAACTGTGCCTGAGCAAAATCAGTCTTGTTTGTCCTTTCTTTCTCTCCCAGACCCTTATCTAAGTTTTCCCCTGCTGTGGTCCTTAGTCCTTCCTCATTGAAGCTCATTAATCCTTTTATTTTTCTTTAAATCTTTATTAGAGTATAGTTACTTTACAGTGTGTTAGTTTCTGTTGTACAGCCACATGAATGAGTTATAAGGACATATATATCCCCTCTTTTTTTAGATTTGCTTCCCATTTAGGTCACCACAGAGTATAGAGTTGAGTTCCCAGTGCTGGATACAGTAGGTTCTCATTGTGAGTGCTAAGTCACTTCAGTGGTGTCTGACTCTATGCGACTCTCTGGACTGTAGCCTGCCAGGTTCCTGTATCCATGGGATTCTCCAGGCAAGAATACTGCAGTCAATTGCCATTTCCTTCTCTAAGACTCTCATTAGTTGTCTATTTTATGCATAGTATCAACAGTGTATATATGTCAATCCCAATCTCCCAATTCATTTTATACCCACTTTTCCCTCTTGATGTGTCCATACATCTGTTCTCTATGTCTGTCATCTCTGTGGAATACATTGGTATAGATGGTTTTATTTACAAAGCAGAAATACAATCACCAGTCCTTTACCTATCTCCCAAGTTGTCCAAAGTGGTCACACCAAGTGTGATCCATTAACCAGGTCAATGTGTTCAGGAAGAGACCTAAAAAAAATTAGTTCCCACATGCATGTGACTTGAGCGCTGGCTGTCATAGATGAATCCCCAGGCTGTGATCATGGAGCCCAGTGGCAAGCAACTGGCATGAAGTTCAACTTGAGAAAATCCTAAAAAACATTTAGAGAATCCTTTTATTTCTTTTTTTCCATTTAGTTTGAAAATAATTGAATTGACTTCAGTGGTCAAAATGTATATTCTTATGATTTAGATCATATGACCTCTTTACTAAATAGAAAAATATTTATAAGAAAATAACAGTGATTTTCAACAACAAATTATCAGTGCCCCAGATAGAGCACATCTGATTAATACAGCTTTCTAATCTTTCATCCAGAAATTAAATTACTAACCATGTCTTGAGGTCAGGCAGCCCCAGAGATATGTTACTTATTATTATTAATCTACTGAGGATTTTATTTTTTTTATTTTATTTTTTAACTTTACAATATTGTATTGGTTTTGCCATATATCAACATGAATCCACCACAGGTATACACATTTTCCCCATCCTGAACTCTCCTCCCTCCTCCCTCTCCATACCCTCCCTCTGGGTCGTCCCAGTGCACCAGCCCCAAGCATCCAGTATCGTGCATCGAACCTGGACTGGCGACTTGTTTCATATATGATATTATACATGTTTCAATGCCATTCTCCCAAATCATCCCACCCTCTCCCTCTCCCACAGAGTCCAAAAGACTGTTCTATACATCAGTGTCTCTTTTGCTGGCTCGTATACAGGGTTATTGTTACCATCTTTCTAAACTCCATATATATGCGTTAGTATACTGTATTGGTGTTTTTCTTTCTGGCTTACTTCACTCTGTATAATAGGCTCCAGTTTCATCCACCTCATTAGAACTGATTCAAATGTATTCTTTTTAATGGCTGAGTAATACTGAGGATTTTAGAATCAGGAATCTCAAACCAGATATATTGGAAAGCAGCCTTGTGGCAGCTGGGTGGGTGGCATATATTTATTGTATGCGAGAAGAGCTACAGTCTTCCTGAGATTGCACATATTCATATAGGCACCTTGGTGGTATTTCATATTCTCTAAACACATGCACACACAGACATGAGTTGAGGCAAAATTGGGCTTTCATGAAAAGGCTGTGAACCTTGTGAAAGGGTTTCAGCTTTAACACTCAATGAATCCATCTAACAAGATACACTTGTTCCTTCATCTTGTTTATTTTCTCAGTATGTTTAATGGACATAAGTTGTGACAAAATACACACACACACACACACACTCACGAGCAACAAATTCATCCAATAACAGAAAAACAAAAGAAGGACAGAAAGTCAATGGACATTGTACAGTTTCATTTGGCATGTTACAAAAAATCCTTGTCCTAGCCAGGTGACCGTATGCCTATAATGTGGCAGAGCTGAGCTGTTCTCTCAACAGGGCCCCAGCTACCGCCCTCTAATTTGGATTAATAATTCATTGCATTCTCTGAAAAAGTTGCAAAATATGCCTAGCCAGCTGAACTACATATTAGATATATAGAATAGAATCACTCATCCCAAGTTACACACAGTTTCAATATAACCTTTGCAAAATAAGCCTTTACCATAATCTGTCATAGTAATACCCATTTGTTTAATGAGAGTGTATAAAGAATGTACCAAAAGCGACTTGGCTATTGGTTCTATGACAAAGAAAGGGAGAGAAGAGAGGAAATGAGGATGATAGAAAGGAAACTAATCTGTGCTAGAAGTCTGCCACGTGCCAAGCATGCTGGGAGCATACAATCCTCGTGGCAACCTTGTAAACCTGAAATAGTATTCCTATTGGAGAGCTGAGGAGATGAAGATTCATTGTTTGTTGCTATTTAGTCGCTAAGAGGTGTCCAACTCTTTTGTGAACCCATGGGCTGTAGCCCATCAGGCTCCTCTGTGCATGAAATTTCTCAGGCAACAATACTGGAGTGGGTTGCCATTGCCTACTCCAGGGGCTCCTCCAGACCCAGGGATTGAACCTGTGTCTCCTGTATTGGCAGGCAGATTCTTTACCACTAAGCCGCTAGGAAAGCCCCATTAAGATTTAGGATAGGTAAGCTAAGTAAGTTGCCAGTTTTTATTCATCTAGTTGGATGGACTCCAAATTCTTCATGAAAATAACCAGGTGAATGGGCAAAGAAACATACCTGAAAAGAAAAGAAAAGAAACAAAACTAGAGAATTGCTCCTGGGCAACCCATGAGCAGACATTTGATGTCTGGCACAAACTGAGTGCACAAGCACTAAGGACATTTCAAGTAGTAATAATATTCAAAGAGTGTTAGTAAGAATTAGGCAGAATGCTTCACAGAGATGAGGCTTGACATGGCTCCAAAGCTTCCCAAGTTTTTAAATAATGAGTGGCTCTATATTTAAATGCTGACCTAATTCTCGAAGCTGAGGAGCTGCAGATGGATGTGAAACTTAAAAGTACTCGAGTTTGAACAAGAAAAGATCCAGGCTGGCCAGAGTAAAAGGTTGAACATAACATCTCACTTCTGTATGAGGAGAGAGGAAGGAAGTGGAGAAGACAGCTTCTTCCTCTTCTAGCAGAAACCTATCCAGCTGCTTGATAGATCACATTTGCAACAAGATATAACTTTTACTTCTTCCCTGTGTGACAATTAAAATTCACTCATGTAGATGTATCAGCTAGTGCACTTCAAAAAGTCACTAGTACTAATGGTAGGACTGTACTCTTGTCAAACTTTTCATGGCTCTTAATATCCATTCTCCTTTGTAAAATAAATTCTAGAGTTACTGATGCTTTTTAAAAAGACTGGCTATCATGAAGTTCTCAAAGGAGACTCATGAGACATGCAAAACCCAAGTCATTTTTACTCTGACCTCTTATTGAAACCATTTCACTTTCAGCATCACAGATTTGCATTGATTTGGACAGAGGCTTCAGCCCAAGGGGTCACAAAGAGTTGGAAACGACTGCCACTAAGCACAGCACAACACTTCCTGGTAGAGAGATGGTCAGATGAACAGTGAAGACTCTTTCGGCAACATGACATTTCCTTTCTTCCCCTTGTCTATGGAAACAGTGGTGAAAGTGCTTGGGAAAGAGAACGCCTTGAGTTTTCACATCTTCAGTTTTCACATCCATCATGGCTGGGGAATGGGAGGGGCAGCTGGAGTAGGTGATGGAGTAGATGATTTATTTCCACATGGGACATTTTGTGGTTCTATAGAACAAGCAAGATAAAGACTTAAAAATATTAGCAAGCAGGCAGTCAGTGGTAACAGTAGGGAGCAATTTCTGTGCCAGAATTTGTGACAAGGATTTGGAGTTAGAGTAAGGGAGGGTCAAGCTGAGATGAAATGCATTGAGCAAGTGGAGACAGAGTCAAAGCATTTATCATTTTTAAGAAGTTTGTTGTCTTATTTTTGTCTGTGCTAGGTCTTCGTTGCAGCACGGGCTATTCTCTGGTTGAGGTGAGCGGGAATTACTCTCGAGTTGTGGTTTGCAGTCTTTTCATTGTGCTGGCTTCTCTTGTTGCGGAGCACAGTTTCTAGGCACATGGGCTTCAGTCGTTGTGGCTCCCTGGCTTTAGAGCACAGGCTCAATTGTTGTGATGCACGAGTTTTAGTTGCTCTGTGGCATGTGGATCTTCCCAAATCAGGGATCAAACCCGTGTCTCCTGCATCGGCAAGTGGATTCTCCACCACTGAGTCACGAGGGGGGCTCTAGGCATTTATCTTTGAAATATCTTGGCCCTGAGGACAAGGAGAGAATGAAGATAAATGGGTGACAACATCCTTTTGGGGGGATCAGGGAGGTAGGTCACTTGCTTGCATTTAATAATAGGAGAAACTTAAGCACGTTTAAATGGTGATGGGAAAGACCTTCTTTCTAGAGAGAGACAAGTAGAAAGTATTAAAAAAAAATAAAAAAATGAGGACTCTGAAGAGGTACAGGTGGATAGTTTCCAAAACATTTAAGTACAACAATTCACCTTGGAGAGAAGAAAGTGATAAAACAGTTTAGGAAAATTATTAAGTCCCCTAAGGAGGAAGGAAGGGAAAAAAAGAGGCTAAAACAGTAACTCCACAAGAAAAGGAAACTTAATGGAACTTCGACAATTCTGTCTCCTTTTCATATCAAGATCAACTCCCCACACATTTAGGCACCAGATGAGATCTGAATATCTGTGTCACATCTGAATAAATGCATAGAATTAGGTGGAATCAAAATATGTTTATATCTGAATATAGTGCAGGAGATCTTTGTTTAAATTTCTTCTTTATCTCAAAGTAATGCCTTCATGAATAAAAAGGTCAGGAATAGATTCTAAAATTGATCATTAAATCTCTTTCCTCTGTATTATGATCACTTCCTTCTTAGATTTTCTTTTATTTAAAGAAACTACAGAAAGAATATTCTTTAAAGGAAAGAATACTGGACTAGTAATTCAAACACATGGGTATTTTTAGCTGCTATTTATGAGCAAATCAATATAGCAAATTAGGCCTCAGTTTTCTCATCTATAAGAGGAGAGGGTGGACTTAGAGAATTATATAAAGATCTTTTCATGTTTAAGAATTCTCTGGCTCTAAATCAGGGAATATTTTCCAAACAGTGAATAATCTGATTTTAACCAAGAAAATAAATAGAGAAAATATTTCTCTTGAATTTTCACCTAGAAATTAGTGCATACACACACACACACACACACACACACAACAGAGATGAGGCTCCTTTTTTGACTAATATTAATATTTTACATGAAGTTCTTTTCTCCTAATGTTCAGTTTTCTGTCTGAAGTCCTAGTCATATACCATTAACTTCACTTTGGTTCTTAATATACTTAAGGCATCAATCTAACTGTGTTTTCATCTATTAAAAAGATTGAGCTTGAACTTCCTTGATGCACAGTGGATAAGAATCTGCCAGCCAATATAGGAGACACTGATCCCATCCCTGGTTCAGGAAGATTCCACATCCTGTGGAGCAGCTAAGCCCGAGCACCACAACTACTGAGCCCAAGCTCTAGGGCCCATGAGCCATAACTACTGAGCCCACGTGGGAAAACTGCTGCAGCCCATGCACCTAGAGCCTGTGCTGTGCAACGAGAGAGGCCACTGCATAAGAAGCCTGAGCACTGCAACAAAGAGTAGTACCTGCTTGCTCCAACTAGAGAAAGCCCAGAGGCAGCAACGAAGACCCAGTACAACCAAAAAAATAAAGAAAGAAAACAATTATTTAATATGTTTTAAAAAGATGGAACTTAATGTAAAATTTTTATTTTTTGTGCCTGCTTCACTCCTACAGTATACTTAAAATCCATCTAAATATTCAGAGAAACAGAAGTATGCTTACTGATACACTTGGCAGTATTATTGGTCTTTTTTTTTTCAAAATCCTGATTTCTAAAAGGTTCAGAATATAGAAAATCAGAATTTGGTAAACTATGGTTTACATGATTTTTAATTCAAATGAGAATCCATTTATTTTTCTTCTACGTCAGTTCAATTCAGTTCAGTCGCTCAGTCGTGTCCGACTCTTTGAGACACCATGAATCGCAGCATGCCAGGCCTCCCTGTCCATCACCAACTCCGGGAGTTCACTCAAACTCACGTCCATCGAGTCAGTGATGCCATCCAGCCTTCTCATCCTCTGTCATTCCCTTTTCCTCCTGCTCCCAATCTCTCCCAGCATCAGAGTCTTTTCCAATGAGTCAGCTCTTCACATGAGGTGGCCAAAGTACTGGAGTTTCAGCTTTAGCATCATTCCTTCCAAAGAACACCCAGGACTGATCTCCTTTAGAATGGACTGGTTGGATCTCCTTGCAGTCCAAGGGACTCTCAAGAGTCTTCTCCAACACCACAGTTCAAAAGCATCAGTTCTTTGGCGTTCAGCTTTCTTCACAGTCCAACTCTCACATTCATACATGACTACTGGAAGGAAATGATATTTGCCTCTGTGATTGTCTTAGGTAAAATTCTTTAGTGCAAAGAAGTGAAATCCCCTCAAATTAGCTCAAGTCAATGGGGGTATTGTTAAAAGGATACAATAGAGATCTCACAGAAATAACGTCAGAAATTTCAACCAGAAAAAAGTAAAAGCAGGTCCCAGAAATGGACCTACCCTCAATGTCTGTAGTACATGGCATAAGAGTACAGGGGCTACTTACCTACCACATGACTAAATATTTAAAAGGGATAAGTCAAGATAGCAAATTGCAAAATACCGTAGATAAATAAATTTATCATTATACATATCTAGGTGTTCTGCTGATAAGCAGATTTTGGATGACTAATAAAATAAAGGTATATAGAAGCTATAAATAATATGTTCCACAAGATTAATTATTACTCTCATTTCAGAAAAATTGCTGATTCTATTGTTATAATCAAAATGTTCACTTAATTTGCATTTTATCAATGGTAATACTAAATTAGACAACCACTCTTGAGTTATGGAGCTTCCCTGGTGGCTCAGACGGTAAAGAATCTGCCTGCAATACAGAGACCTCGGTTTGATCCCTGGGTAGGGAAGATCACTTGGAGAAGGAAGTGGCCACCCACTTTAGTATTCTTGCCTGGAAAATCTCTTGGACAGAGACTTTTCTCATGAGTTTGTGATCTGTGGAGCCCACGTGCTTTAAAGGGTTCATGGCAGGAGTCCCTCTTGCTTGGACGAGTGGCAACCCTGCAGATAAAGATGGGAAAATCTGGAAGCACAGGACTCAATTTCTCAAGGAGCCACATGGTCTTGGTGCTGCTTCTCTGCACGTTTGCTGCATTTTCTTGCTTCTTTCTGAAAAAAAAAAAAAAAAAAAAATGGCTTTCTGTGTCATATATTTTCTCTGTTAGTCACTCAGTCATGTCTGATTCTTTGCAACCCCACAGACTGTAACCTGACAGGCTCTTCTGTTCATGGAATTCTCCAGGCAAGAATAGTGGAGTGGGTAGTCATTCCAGGGGATCTTCCCAACCCAGGGATCAAACCTGGGTCTCCCGCATTGCAGGCAGATTCTTTACTGTCTGAGCCATCAGGGTCTCTACGACCCCCCAAAAATTTCAACTACCATGTTGCTTTGGTGTGCAATGGTTCTCGCCCATTCTACTGATCCTTCCAGTTTAAATTCCTTTCATCAGGCTTCTTACTCCAAAACCATCTGGCTCATCATGGGTCAGATGCCCACCTCTTATTCAACTGGGGCTAAAAGAAAGTGTAATAGATAGTATGCCATCCAATTTATACATTCATCATGTTAAAAGTCCGAGTTTATGACCTACTGGCAATTGAAATCTTCTTTGTACTGAGGAAAAATACTATTCAAAGTCAAATATTTCATCTTGTGTTTTACCATTTGGGAAATGAAAGTTTTATCAAGAAAATGATAAAAATATGAACTTTTTGAAAAGTTAATTTAACTACTGAAAATATCAGATGTCAAGGCAGTGGTTTTGCTGATCTGATCTTTGTGTTTCCAGTGGAGTAGATTAAATAAATGGAGCGAATGAGTGATGAATCTCTTCTACATTCTATTGGGTACGTTTGATGACATTACACTAAGTGAGACCTCTGACATCTAACACTATCTGTGCATCTCCAGATAAGTCATTTACTATCATCTTTTCCCCAGAAAATGCCAGGCTCTTTTTCCTGCCTTAATATTGATTATCTCTGCCTAGACTGGTCTTCCAAATAACTGTAAAACTCATTCATTCAACTATGATATTCAGCTACTCTCTTAATATATAGACATTATTTTGACATATAATAGGTCTTAATTATTATTTGTTCAATGCATGAATTATGAAATAAGTACTAAAATCAAAGTAACAAGATATTAACAACAGCAGATGAGTAAATTCTAGTTATAATATAATTGTGGGGCAAAATTGATACCAAGTACTGGAGAAGGAAATGGCAACCCACTCCAGTATTCTTGCCTGGAGTATCCCAGGGATGGAGGAGCCTGGTGGGCTGCCGTCTATGGGGTCGCACAGAGTCGGACACGACTGAAGCGACTTAGCAGCAGCATTATGGAAGAAATCAGTCATTAAGTAAGTTAAGGTCTAAAGTTGCATAAACAAGAGGTAGAGAGTTCATAAAAACAAGTTAAATATATCAATATCATGCACTCTATTGCATTAAGTAATATATAAATTTCAAGTGTTCATTGATTCTGATTATATGATAAATATTAATTCATAAATAAGATGATGTAGGGTCAGAGAAAGGCTACAGCATGATCATTAAAAACACTGATCTTTCAATTAGTTGTTTGATCTTTAAAAAGTAGATAATTGCATTGATCAAGCTAAATCAACTATTTCCAAATTATAAGAAAACTGCCTAATTATAGCAATTAAGGAGTAAAAAGGAGTGAAAAGTTTTATATCTCACATTTCATGTTGCTGTATTGAAAGGAGTAATCTAATTAATGCCAAGAAGAGAATAATTATCCATTTGTTGATTGAAACAGTTTCCTGGCTTAGATTTCCTTCAACCTCTTTATGGGATTGATTTCTTAATAGCCTATTTAAAATTAAAGGCAAGAGCTTTCAATACCCAGACTAAATTAAGTTTTAGAAGTCTGTTTATTAGACTGTGAGCTCCTGATTTGGAAGACTGTCATATGTGTTGTTGACTCTTCCAATCCTGTATTAATAGCATCTAGCATATTTTAGGTAGTTAATGTTTGCTGCACTGATAGAGAAGGCAATGGCACCCCACTCCAGCACTGTTGCCTGGAGAATCCCATGGATGGAGGAGCCTGGTGGGCTGTAGTCCATGGGGTCGCTAAGAGTTGGACACGACTGAACGACTTCACTTTCACTTTTCACTTTCATGCATTGGAGAAGGAAATGGCAACCCACTCCAGTGTTCTTGCCTGGAGACTCCCAGGGACGGTGGAGCCTGGCGGGCTGCCATCTATGGGGTCACACAGAGTCGGACACGACTGAAGCGACTTAGCAGCAGCAGCAGCACTGATAGAAAGTAAACTGTGAAAATAAACACATAAAACAATATATTTTGAACTACTATGAAATTAAGAACTTGGATCTAAGTCTAAATGATAAGTTACTTTTGCCAAGTCACTGAAACAAAACCCTCCTATCAGTGGTTCAATATCATGCAATTAAACAACCAGCTGAGGTATACCATTTTTACTTTTCAAACAGTCCTTTGAACACAGTCACCAACACATATTGAGTTCTTTCGATTAATCACTTTATTAAAATTCAATAAACATGATAAAGGCACAAAAAAAGTTGTTTTTTTGTCTTAATAACTAGCTAGTGGAATATTTAATAGGAAAAGAATCATATTCATACTTCAGAGTGACTCTGTGAATCAGACTGGTAATTATCAAAAGGCTTAGAAAATCATCATTCATAAGTATGAGAAGATGGCAATTTGGCAGTACTCATTGAAATTATTTACCTTTAACCTAGATGCCATTTATCTTTGAATATAGAGATACTTGGACATGTTTGAAATGACATTTGTACAAGGTAATTTATTTGGTATAACTTGTAACAACATAATAGTGGAAATATCCTAAGTACTTACAAGTAACTGGTTAAATATATATATAGTCAGTACATTCACATGATGAAATACCTTGCAACAATAAATAAAAATAAGTGGTGTGCAGAAGAATTAAGCTGGAAAATATGTGCTTTGGTTTATGTAAAAGAGAACAAAAAGAATATGTGTTGGTGTGTGTGCATATGTGTGTTTATTTATGTATGTGTAAAATGTCTCTGAAAGGACACAGAAGAAACTTGATCTTGCTTTTCTGTCCAGAAGAAACCAAGTGGTTAGAGGATAGATATGAGAGAAAGATTTTTCTCTCTACTCCCTTCTCTAGTTTTGAATTTAGAACCATGTGACCATAATACATAGTCAACATAAATATTAAATCCTTTTTTGAAAGACAGAAAAATAAAACCAAGAGAGAAATAGTTTCTTCCTATAGTTGTGATCTACTTTGCACAGCTTCCCCCGTAATCATTTTCTTATTTGTTTCACTGACTTGCCATTATCACTGTCAAATTCTTAAAAATAAATCTCTAGGAATAAAAAAGGAAAGGAAACTTGTAAAACTGACATGAAGACAAGAAGAGAAGGAGAGGAGGTGAAAGACTAGCAAAAGGAGAAGGAGAGGTGGGGAGAAGAAGAAGAAATAAAACAGCTTTCTATAAAGATAGAAAATTCTTCTGACTCTTCTAGCCAAGGTTTTGACAGATACTGTATCTTCAAAATTCATTATTCAAACATTCCACTTATCTCTTTAAAATCCAAACAGCTCACACCTTTCAACTAAAACTACTATTTTTTGAGTGGAAAAATATTCACTTTAGGATTTATTTTTTAAGAAGTTGGCAATGATGATGGCAAGTCAGTGAATCAAATAAGAAAATGATTATGGGGAAATTAGGGCAATCTAGTCCATGGTTGTAGGAAGAAACTATTACTACTTCTCATTTGGTTTTATTTTTGTCTTTCAAAACTGAATTTAATATTTAGGTTGACTATAGAATATTCAGTTCAGTTAGTCAGTTCAGTCATTCAGTCATGTCCAACTCTTGGCAATACCATGAATCGCAGCAGGCCAGGCCTCCCTGTCCATCACCAACTCCTGGAGTTCACTCAGACTCACGTCCATCAAGTCAGTGATGCCATCCAGCCATCTCATCCTCTGGAGTCCCCTTCTCCTCTTGCCCCCAATCCCTCCCAGCATCAGAGTCTTTTCCAATGAGTCAACTCTTCACATGAGGTGGCCAAAGTCCTTGAGTTTCAGCATCATTCCCTCCAAAGAAATCCCAGGGCTGATCTCCTTCAGAATGGACTGGTTGGATCTCCTTGCAGTCCAAGGGACTCTCAAGAGTCTTTTCCAACACCACAGTTCAAAAGCATCAATTCTTTGGCGCTCAGCCATCTTCACAGTCCAACTCTCACATCCATACATGACCACAGGAAAAACCATAGCCTTGACTAGACGGACCTTTGTTGGCAAAGTAATGTCTCTGCTTTTGAATATGCTATCTAGGTTGGTCATAACTTTCCTTCCAAGGCGTAAGCATCTTTTAATTTCATGGCTGCAATCACCATCTGCAGTGATTTTAGAGCCCCAAAAAATAAAGTCTGACACTGTTTCCACTGTTTCCCCATCTATTTCCCATGAAGTGATGGGACCGGAAGCCATGATCTTAGTTTTCTGAATGTTGAGCTTTAGGCCAACTTTTTCACTCTCCACTTTCACTTTCATCAAGAGGCTTTTTAGTTCCTCTTCACTTTCTGTCCTAAGGGTGGTGTCATCTGCATATCTGAGGTTATTGATATTTCTCCCGGCAATCTTGATTCCAGCTTGTGTTTCTTCCAGCCCAGCGTTTCTCATGATGTACTCTGCATATAAGTTAAATAAGCAGGGTGACAATATACAGCCTTGATGTACTCCTTTTCCTATTTGGAACCAGTCTGTTGTTCCATGTCCAGTTCTAACTGTTGCTTCCTGACCTGCATATAGGTTTCTCAAGAGGCAGGTCAGGTGGTGTGGTATTCCCATCTCTTGAAGAATTTTCCACAGTTTATTGTGATCCACACAGTCAAAGGCTTTGGCATAGTCGATAAAGCAGAAATTGATGTTTTTCTGGAACTCTCTTGCTTTTTAGATGACCCAGCAGATATTGGCAGTTTGATCTCTGGTTCCTCTGCCTTTTCTAAAACCAGCTTGAACTTCTGAAAGTTCATGGTTCAGGTATTGCTGAAGCCTGGCTTGGAGAATTTTGAGCATTACTTTACTAGCGTGTGAGATGAGTGCAATTGTGCAGTAGTTTGAGCATTCTTTGGCATTGCCTTTCTTTGGGATTGGAATGAAAACTGACCTTTTCCAGTCCTGTGGCCACTGCTGAGTTTTCCAAATTTGCTGGCATATTGAGTGCAGCACTTTCACAGCATCATCTTATACTGAAGTCTAAAACCATCAATCAGAAAATAAACTTAGAAACATATCCCACCCTCTCTTGCCCCATCCACCCACACACAAAGCAGTTGAGACAAGTAATAGAGACAACAATTATTTGTTTATGTTTGTTTTGTTGATTGGTTGGTAGGTTTCTGTATTATAAGTAACTTGGTGTCCTGTTTATATTGGACCAGATGCCAGTTCTGGTTCCAACACTAACATCTACTGCTGCTGCTGCTAAGTCATTTCAGTCATGTTCGACTTTGTGTGACCCCATAGACAGCAGCCCACCAGGTTCCCCCATCCCTGGCATTCTCCAGGCAAGAACACTGGAGTGGGTTGCCATTTCCTTCTCCAATGCACGAAAGTGAAAAGTGAAAGTGAAGTAGCTCAGTCGTGTCTCACATCTACTGGGCATTACTAATCACTAGATATTCCATGAGGCCCTGGTGATATCCAAGTGGAGAAAACAGAGCCTCTCCCTTTGAAGGGTTCATCCTCTAATAAAAAGCAAAGATTTTCATATAACTATCTGAAACATAATGTGATGAATGTCAACTGGCAGCACCACTTGTTACAAGCAGCTGAAAAGTGAGAGAAAAGTTCACCTGGATTTGGGGCGCAGAGCTGTTAGTGTATAGAAAGTGCCACTATCTCTGCTTTACAGGATAAGCAGGGTTTTGGGGTTTTTTTCCAGGCAGTGAAGGCATGAAGGACATCTCAGGCTGAGTAATATAATAGTAAGTCACTTAAGAGTATCATCATGGATGAAGCGTGAGAAATTCCCAGCATATTAAATGTAGCTACACTCTTTTCTCTGCTCAAAAAATGATAATGAAATTAAAGCAACCAAGGAGGAGGATACTATTAGTAATAATGGCCTCTGCCTTACCAAATAATCAATAATCCACAGAAGAATACTTAATCATTTGAAGGATGTGAGTTGCAACTTTGGTATTTGAAAACTCTTCCACCCACCTGTCTCTAAGATCACTCCACTCATATCAATATTCAAGTAAGAGAAGAACATGTTGTTTGTATCATTACAATATCTTTCATCCCAATGACCCCCACTCCACTCTCATTATGTGTCCTGAAGCATAAGACAAATAACCTCAAGAACTTCACCAAGAACAACAGGGAGGTCATGTTAATTATTGTGTGACCTAAGATGTGAAACAAGTCTGAGAATTCTGGTTGGTCAATGAACAACCACCATGTCCACATCAGAGGTTTGAGTCCAGCATTTTTTAATACACACATAACAGGGTCCCCAGAGCCTGACAAGGCTTCCTGAGTGGCTCAGTGGGTAAAGAATCCGCCTGTAACACAGGAGACACAGGCAACGTGGGTTTGATCTCTGGGTCTGGCAGATTCCCTGGAATAGGAAATGGTAGCACACTCCAGTATTCTTGCTTGGAAAATTCCATGGACAGAGGACCCTGGAGGGCTATAGTTCAGGGCGTCACAAAGAGTTGGGCACGACTGAGCTCGTGTGTGCACACACACACACACACACGCACAGACATAGGGCATGACATGTTGGAAATAAGAAAAGATGTTCCTTCATCTATGTAGACAATATTAACAGTGAGTACCTGGCAAGGAAGATCTGTGGAACATCTCAATAACATTTTAGCCAAGGAATGATCCTCATACAAGACTTCAGCAGAAGGAGATGGATCTCTGGCTACAGATTTCCCCAAACCAGATCCAGCTTTCTAACATTTCCTAAAGAAATGGAGGGAGAGACCATAAATCACTCCAAACAGCACATTTCCATGTTAGTAAAATGACTCAGAGGTTACACCAACAACTCAGTGATTCATTCAGAATTGGAGTGGGAAAAGAAGTTTGTTGACCGGAACATGTTCGGTATGGAATACAGAGTCCTAGCAGTGTTAGCCCTAGGCTGGAGTTTTTTCAGCATTGTCTTCTTCTCTTCATGGTCCCAAAGGTGAATGTTTTTAACAACTCAGTTTTAATAATACATGGACTAGTGGGGGACTGGGGAGGATAGTGGAGTATTATGTTACTTCTTACCAAGTGTTTTATTTTCTTCGCTTCTGGAGAAAGAATTATTTTTCTTAATAACTGAATCCTAGATGAATCACCTAGGATGATTAGGACTTTTAACAGCTAGTCCATCACTTCCACGACATACCTACAGTCATTCTGCACTTTAACGTCATCAACTTCCTGAGGAAATATACTTGGACATGACACTGAATCAGCACCTCTGGATTCTGTAATACAGAATGACATGGCACATTACTTCAAATGAGCAGCAGCTATAAACTAGAAGCAAGAGAACCAGAATTATTCTATATTTTCTGACTTTCACACTGATCAGACTCAGTCTCAAGTATTCAAATCCAAAACAGCCTGTTCTGAGGATATTATATCAAAATAGATACTTACATACTCCTATATCACATGATGGTGCTTCTAAGGTGGCGCAATGGTAAAGAAACTGCCTCCAAGCAAGAGATGCAAGAGATTTGGGTTTGAAGCCTAAGTTGGGAAGATCCCTTGGAGTAGGAAATGGCAACCTGCTCCAGTATTCTTGCCTAGAGAATTCCATGGACAGAAGAGCCTGGCAGGCTACAGTCCATGAGATTGCAGAGTTGGACACAACTGAGCACATATACACACATATCACATAATCTGCATACTTTTATGTTACCTTATGCATAGCCTATATTGTAAAACTATTTCATTTGTTTAGCTTTATGGGAAAATGAAGCGTCTAACAGCCGTGAATTTTACCAAAAAGCAAAGCCTATAACTTTAAATGGCAACTACTTTTTAAAACATTTGTACTAATTTTTATGGAATTCTTTCAAAAAGGAATGACATTTATTCTTGTTAAGCAGTTGTTGGTATTATTTAAATTTTTCTTGCTGACTTAAAGTCTTCATTAAGAATAAATCTCATTAAGAATGTATATAGATTGAATGTGTCTCCCTTCTTATCTACTATTCTTGCCTTCTTTCTACTTTTTTGTTCTAAATTTCTACTCATAGAAAAAACTGATAAAGCTTTTTCTACTCATGTACACTATATACACACGCATCAAATAAAAAGTCAATAAGCTTAGTCTTGTGGAATCAGTAATTGTTAAGGGCATGAATTCACTACAGAGGTTTTATGACAATTAGAGAACTTAGAAGTTTTTTCCACATAATTCCAATTCAGGGCTCTGTTCCAAAGGGTTTAGATGACTGGCAAGGTGTTAATGTAGTTTTATACTAAATATAAATGCCTCTGTTCTTCAAACTTTTTGGCACATCTATCAAAAAAAAAAAAAAAAGTAAATGACAATCCTTTCTGAATCTGGAAAGGCTTCCTTCTCTACGTACCAATCAAGGATGCCCTAAATTAGAACATCACATTAAGCGCTGAAGGGTAAACTGTAATTTTTTGGCTTCATAGTAGATTAAAAAATATGTTAACTATGGGAACTTGAAAATACATGGTATCCTATTCAACAAGATTTGAATTTAGGAATTATCAGCAAAGCCTAATTAATTCTATTTGTAGGTTCAAAGGCAAATAATTTCTGAATTATCATTTTAAGAGTAATTCCCATATAACTTGATTTTGAATGATTTTTTAATAATCTAGTATGAAATATATTTGAATATCTGAATGTTTAGGTATGTATAGCAAATGTCAACTTCAGTAATTATTTGCAGGCATTCTGATATGAATCCACACCAGAATCAGAAGTATCACTGTGTATTTATGCTGAAGCATGTTTCTAAATTGTTTCCCTGTTTGCTATACAAAAATGCAATAACAATATTAATAAGCAAATATCTAAATGCTCACCTGAAATAAACATTAAAAAACCTTAAGTGGGACTTCCCTGGCAGTCCAGCAATTAAGATTCTGCACTCCTCTGCAGGGAACACAGATTCAATCCCTGGTTCCCACAAACTGCCTGCTGTGGCCAAAAAAAGGAAAAAAAACATTAAGCAATCATCTCTATATTCATCTTCATTTTATCTAGCTTTCCATGAAATTATAGTGAGTCTGAAATACTCACAACTCAGTTTACACATTCAGTCCCAAATGTTTACACATTCTACCTCTGAAAATTCTGAACATCATCACGTCACTCTTTTTCATGTGTTTACAGATAATTAGATTTGATCCGAAAAGATGCTCTCAGAGATAGACTAAACCTTGTCTTGCTGTACAAGCAGTGACCACACAGTCCACTATGTCCAGGGAAATACCTGTTTATGTCCATTATACCACATAATCTTGATCATGTCCCCATTTCACACAAAATGGCTCAGTTTAAGCAATCAATTTTATGGTTACTCAACCTATTAGGTTAATTCAGAGACAACACAAGAAATAGAATGGTTTTGCTTCTTCAACCTAAACCTGAGCAACTTGGATCCTTGGGAAGAGAGAGTAGAGGTGCCAAGAAAGAGAAAGGGACAGAAAAGCCTGTAAGGTTATTTAAATTTCTGCTTATAAAAAGAGAGTGAACTTCAAGTTGGAAAGACTACATTATCATTCAACTTGTCTCATGCCTGCTTCTAATCTGGCAGTTCAGTAATGTGTGGTGTACTTTCCAAGAATTAAAATAACACAAAAAGTAAGAAGGTGTTTAGAACTGGGTCATATTGGGACACACGTTTGAGAAAATCTCTGAAATAAATTCTTAAGGGATATTCCACACTCATCATTTTGGAGACTGCCATTTCTCTTGTCATATGTCTTCTTCTAATCCAAGAATGTGTGAAAAGAAGAAAGATTATTACCTAGTTTTGTGCTAAGATTACTTCGAGTTTTAATAATCCCTGGCCTACCTTTTGCTGACTATCTTTTATGACAAATGACTCTGATGTTGCTGCTGGTAATGCTGATGCTAGTGGCGCTGATGGTGAAAAGACAGTGATGTCCAGTCATATGGCATGACATAGACAGACTCACATTTCAAAAAGTGCTAGGGATACAGACTTAGGATTTAATGATGCCATTTATTAACTCTGTGAACTTGAGTAAATCAAGGTCAGATCACAGAAAGTCAAGGTTCTTTAAAATTCTGTAAAACAGGGAGATGGACCTCCAGAAGTAGATCTGGCTCAAACAATCTACAAATACCTGGAGTTTATTTTAGAGATATAAGCAAAAAAACCAAAATTACATATTCTCTTTCACAATCACATCATCTTCACATTCAGCACATCACCTCCAAATTTCCTCCTAAAGGTTACCAAGGGGCCCCTTTCGTGGAGAGTTACACTAAACATTCAATCATGGCCTGCCCAGGAGCTGCTTTTTTTTTTTTTTTTTTTCAATTATCATTCACTCCTTTTCCCTTCATTGAAATTCCAGAAGTGAACTGAAATGAAAGTCACTCAGTTACGTCCTACTCTTTGCAACCCCATACACTATACAGTCTATGGAATTCTCCAGCCCAGAATGCTGGAGTGGGTAACCTTTCCCTTCTCCAGGGGATCTTCCCAACCCAGGAATCGAACTCAGGTCTCCCACATTGCAGGCAGATTGTTTACCAGTTGAGCCACAAGGGACACCAAAGAACACTGGAGTGGGTAGCCTATCCCTTCTCCAGCAGATCTTCCTGACCCAGTAATTGAAGCAGGGCCTCCTGCATTGCAGGCAGGTTCTTTGCCAACTGAGCTATCAGGGAAGCCCTGAAATTCCAGAGTGAGTCCAACTTCTTTGTTTCCAATTATCTGCCCTGTATTGTTTTACTAAGGTATCAACTAATTATTAACTGTGATATTTTTCTCTCCAGTCTCCTTCTTGACCTTTGATCTGTCTCCATCTCTAATTTAGAGTTTAGTTCCCTGAAGCAGAAACTAAACCTACAACGTGATGTTTACTAACAAACGTCATGTTTGCTCTAAAAATATAGCTTTTTATTGTTTCTTTTCTTTTTTTTGGTAAGATTGATTATTTTATTTCCAGGTACACTTCAACCTCTTAACCTATCATAGTATTGTGTAAGAATGTGTGTTAACTGAACTAATGAATTCTTTTTTTTAATTGTGATTAAAAAACCTATAACATAGGTTTTTTTTGACATTTTGATATTTGGCAAATCTAATACAGTTATGTTAAGTTTAAAAATAAAATAAAATTTAAAAAAAAAATAAATAAATGTCTGTATATAATCCAAAAATTTTAATAAAGATTTAATAAACTTTCAAAAAAAAATAAAAATAAAAAAAATAAAAAACCTATAACATAAAATTTATCATCTTTTTTTAAATTTTATTTTATTTAACTTTACAATATTGTATTGGTTTTGCCATATATCAAAATGAATCTGCCACAGGTATACATGTGTTCCCCATCCTGAACCCTCCTCCCTCATCCCTCCCCATACCATCCCAGAATTTATCATCTTAACCATTTGAAAGTATACAGTTCAGTAGCATTAAGTATATTCACATTGTTGTACAAAAAATCTCCAGAACTTTTTCATCTTGCAAAACGGAAACTCTCAATGGTTTCATTGAATAACTCCCTATTTCCCCCTCCTACAAGGGGGCAATAACCACCTATTAGCCACCATTCTATGTACTGTTTCTATGAATTTGACTACCCTAAATACATTATAAGTGGCATTTTTAATAAAAATATATGTATGAAGTCATAACTGTATGATGATTTTATACCTTATATATAGTTCAGTTATGTACCTTATGTAACAGTTCAGTCGCTCAGTCTTGTCTGACTCTTTGAACCCCATGGACTGCAGCATGCCAGGCCTCCCTGTCCATCACCAACTCCCCGAGCTTACTCAATCTCATGTCCATCAAGTCGGTGATGCCATCCAACCATCTCATCCTCTGTCTCATCCTCTTCTCCTCCCGCCTTCAATCTTCCCCAGCATCAGGATCTTTTCAAACGAGTCAGTTCTTTGCATCAAGTGGCCAAAGTCATGGAGTTTCAGCTTCAGCATCAGTCCTTCCAGTGAATATTCAGGACTGATTTCCTTTAGGATGGACTGGTTGGATCTCCTTGCACTCCAAGGGACTCTCAAGAGTCTTCTCCAACACCACAGTTCAAAAGCATCAATTCTTTGGCGCTCAGCTTTCTTTATAGCTGGCAGGCTATAAGCCCATAACTTATGTATACAGTACTTTAATTCTTCTCAAAAACATTCATAGGTAGCCCCTCCATTTTCCTCAGGGAATACATTTCAAGACTACCAGTAGATGCCTAAAACCACAGATAGTACCAAACTCTGTACATACTACCTTTTTTCCTCTATGTACATACCTATGATAAAGTTTAATTTATAAATTAGGCACACTAAGATATTAACAACAGCAACAATAATAAAGCAATTATAACAGTGTATTATAACTGTTATGTGAACATGGTCTCTCTCTCTCTCTCAAAATATCTTATTGTACAAATGTAATGCCTTTTCCATCTTAACTAAGCACTTATCACACACTGTGGCCACAACTTTTGCAGTTTGAGATACGACAGCCAAACTAGCATGAATTTCCTTTTCCTTCTTCACAATTTCATTTTTTCCCCCTTATTGAGTTGATAACTTTCACCTTTCCACTTAAAGGAAACACTTTACTACTTCTCTTTAGCATATAGGAATTGCCATCATCACCACTCTTGTGATTTGGGCCCAATATTAAGTAAAATAAGGGCTAATTGAACACAAACACTGAGATACCAATGCTGAAGATGAGGGTTCCATCCTTGGGTTGGAAAGATCCCCTGGAGGACAAAATGGAAATCCACTTCAGTATTCTTGCCTGGGAAATCCCATGGACAAAGGAGGCTGGTGGACTACAGTCCTTGGAGTCACAAAGATTCAGACATGATTTAGCAACTAAACAACAACAACCGGGATACCTTGGCCATCAGTCTAGTAATTGAGAGGGCTACTGAGTGACTCACACTACTGATAGGTGGTGTACTCTGGACAAAGAGATGACTCACGTCTCCAGATCCATGTGAGATTTCATCCTGCTGCTCAGAATGGCTTGCAGTTTAAAACGTATTACTTATTTCCAGAATTTTGCATTTAATATTTTTGGACTTCAGTTGACTTCAGGTAGCTGAAACCCTAAAAAGCAAAGCCACAGATGAGGAGACTACTGTTTATTTTAGCCCCTCTTTATTTATTATTCTTTACAGTAACTCCTCTCTTGTCACCCTTCTCACACTTCCCAGGCTTCTAACCCCTTCCATCACAGGCTCTGAAGATCCATTACAGGCTCTGAAGATCCATCACACTGTAAACAAGCACTATATAGCCAAAACTTCACTTTCCCTGGAGGATCCCTCTCTCACTCTAGAATCCTCTTTGTTCTTTTTTAAATCACTCTTCTAACTTAAATCAAATAAATATATTTTATTCACTAATCTTTAACTGAGAACCCAGGCTGCTTTCTTTTTTATTTATTTTTAAATTTAACTTTATTTGTTTACTTATTTATTTTTAATTTTTGATGGCACTGAGAAGCATACAGGATCTTAGTTCCCCAACCAGGGATTAAACCCACACCAGCTACATTGGAAGCATGGAGTCCTAGCCACTGGACCACTAGAAAAGTTCCTATGATCCTCTTTGTTTTCTCCCAACTCACATAGTCCAAGGCCATAGCGATGAGGTGTAAGGAGTACATTAGTTAATAGTCTTTTGGTGGTAATAATAGGCCCAAACTCAAATCTAGCTTATAGTTTAAAAAAAAAAGTTATTTATGAACTTACATCATTGAAGAGAGCCATTCTCAAAGGCAAAAACACATATCAGATATATGCCTTGAACCTTCAGCCATTATTTCCACTTGTCCCTGCTTGAATCAATTTTCCCAGCATTCTATTGCAATCTAACTTGATTGGAGGTGAGGAAAATTGCAGGACTGAAAAACCAGGTGCTACCCATGAATGTTAATGGCTCAACATCACTTAAGGACAGCATTTATATGTACTCTTATGTCTTTTTCTACTTTCCAGATAAAATTCAAGAGACCATGATCTAAGCTAATTGATAGATGAGGGATAAAGAGAATCATAAATGATTTTTTTAACTAACTGGTGCTATGCTTTCCTTCACCAATTTCAACCGAACATTGTATGTTAGATTTCAGTACAAAAATAAAAGATTAAGCCTGTCAACTGAAAAAAAAAAAGCAAAACCTAAAAGTGGAGAATTATAATTTATTCAACAGTTATTCTGAGGACTTCAAACCCAGGTTTTGACCTCTCAGAGAGTTCTAAAAGACTGTTTCAATGGGTTAAAGGAAGAATTAGGATATATAGGAGTTTTACAGCAAAAACCAGGTAGTCAGAATATCAAAAGATTCTTCTGACTTCAAGAAAACCAGGTTGCCAGGGGAAGGCTGCGGTAAGGAATAGTTAGGGAGTTTGGGATGGACATGTTCACACTGCTATATTTAAAATGGATAATCAACAAGGACCTACTTATAGCAGATGAAACTCTGCTCAGTGCTCTGTGGCAGCCTGGATGGGAGAAGAGTTTGGAGGAGAATGGATACATATATATGTATGGCTGAGTCCCCTCGCTGTTCACTGTAAACTGTCAGAACACTGTTAATCAGCTATGCTCCAATACAAAATACAAAGTTTAAAATAAAAATAAAGGAAACCAGACATCTCAAGTTAATGAGTTTAGTGCTTTTCTATGTATGCGGCTACTGCTAAGTCACTTCAGTCGTGTCCGACTCTGTGCGACCCCATAGATGGCAGCCCACCAGGTTCCCCTGTCCCTGGCATTCTCCAGGCAAGAACACTGGAGTGAGTTGCCATTTCCTTCTCCAATGCATGAAAGTGAAAAGTGAAAGTGAAGTCGCTCAGTCGTGTCCGACTTCTAACGACCCCATGGACTGTAGCCCACCAGGCCCCTCCGTCCACGGGATTCTCCAGGCAGGAGTACTGGAGTGGGGTGCCATTGCCTTTTCTATGTATGGGGAGATGCAAAACTGTCGGCTTATGGAGATCATTGCTTTGATATGCACCTCAGCTATCTGGGGCCAACATTCCAAGCTTTCTCATTTTGAGTCTCCTTCAGTTCAGTTCAGTCGCTCAGTCATGTCCGACTCTTTGCAACCCCATGGACTGCAGCATGACAGGCCTCCCTGTCCATCACCAACTTCCAGAGTTTACCCAAACTCATGTCCATTGATTTGGTGATGGCATTCAACCATCTCATCCTCTGTTGTTCCCTTCTCCTCCTGCCTTCAATCTTTCCCAGCATCAGGGTCTTTTCAAATGAGTCAGTTCTTCGCATCAGGTGGCCAAAGTATTGGAGTTTCAGCTTCAATATCAGTCCTTCCAATGAACAGTCAGGACTGAGTCTCCTTAAAATGCATTATTGTGGGTGGATGGAGTGATTGACTGCTAGACGAGGGGCATCCTGTTTCCATCCTGAGTTTCTTCAGAGCTCATGTGGCAGGTAGGGGGTAGCTATAATGTGATGGCTTAATTGCTGCAACATCCTTTGTTTAGTGATGTGGCAGGCAACATTTTTCACTCTGAGTCCATATATTCACTTATTCAGCTTCTCTTCCTCTGTGGACTCCAATAATATTATAATTATGCATTTTTTTTTTTTTTTTTTTTGCTGTAAATACAGTGTTGTATTTAGAACACAATCAAATGTTAATTCGTTTTGGCCACTGTTACCTTCATTTTCTTTTTTTTTTTTTTTTTTAATTTTATTTTATTTTTAAACTTTATATAACTGTATTAGATTTGCCAAATATCAAAATGAATCCGCCACAGGTTTACATATGTTCCCCATCCTGAACCCTCCTCCCTCCTCCCTCCCCATTCCATCCCTCTGGGTCGTCCCAGTGCACCAGCCCCAAGCATCCAGTATCGTGCATCGAACCTGGACTGGCAACTCATTTCATACATGATATTTTACATGTTTCAATGCCATTCTCCCAAATCTTCCCACCCTCTCCCTCTCCCACAGAGTCCATAAGACTGTTCTATACATCAGTGTCTCTTTTGCTGTCTCGTACACAGGGTTATTGTTACCATCTTTCTAAATTCCATATATATGCGTTAGTATACTGTATTGGTGTTTTTCTTTCTGGCTTACTTCACTCTGTATAATAGGCTCCAGTTTCATCCACCTCATTAGAACTGATTCAAATGTATTCTTTTTAATGGCTGAGTAATACTCCATTGTGTATATGTACCACAGCTTTCTTATCCATTCGTCTGCTGATGGACATCTAGGTTGCTTCCATGTCCTGGCTATTATAAACAGTGCTGCGATGAACATTGGGGTACTCGTGTCTCTTTCCCTTCTGGTTTTCTCAGTGTGTATGCCCAGCAGTGGGATTGCTGGATCATAAGGCATGTCTATTTCCAGTTTTTTAAGGAATCTCCACACTGTTCTCCATAGTGGCTGTACTAGTTTGCATTCCCACCAATAGTGTAAGAGGGTTCCCTTTTCTCCACACCCTCTCCAGCATTTATTACTTGTAGACTTTTGGATTGCAGCCATTCTGACTGGTGTGAAATGGTACCTCATAGTGGTTTTGATTTGCATTTCTCTGATAATGAGTGATGCTGAGCATCTTTTCATGTGTTTGTTAGCAAAAACACAATAATTAAAGAACAAGAGAAAAACAATCCAAAACATGTATTTCAACACATTTCTGGAACATGGAAGCTTGGAAAGAATATTTTGTGCTAAAGCTGTAGCCCAAAATAAAAGAAAAGGGAGCTGCAACAGATCCAGAAAACCACTTGCTGAGCAGAAATCCCTAGGTGCTTCAGATTAGAGACTTCAGGCAGAAGAAAGGGCAGGAGAAAATGGAACTGAGAGCAGGAAATTCATTGAAGACCTGTATATAAAACAATGAGATACCTATCTGCTCATCTAGTAACCCATAGTCAAGCATTTCACACTTATGCCAGAAAACACAACCTTCCTCTCTCTAGTATTTGCCAAAAGAAAAGGCAACTGGGGGACTTCTCCGGTGGTCCAGTGATTAAGAATCCACCTTCCAGTGTGGGGGGGATATGGGTTAGATCCCTGGTCAGGGAACTGAGATGCCGCATGCTAGGGAGCAACTAAACCTGAATGCCACAACCAGAGAAGCTCCCGTGCCACAATAAAGACTCAGCACAGCCAAAAGTAAAAAGTCAAGGCAGCTGGCTCACCTCCATCCAGTCAACAAATCTCTTTCACACAGGATGATCACCATCAATCTTATAACTCCCTCCACTGTACATATAAATGGACAAGTGATGAGCACCAGGAAACAGAACAGAGGTTGCAGGTAATAGAGAAAGTCCAAGATAAATAGAAAAATGTCCCCTAAACAAAGAGTTTTCAAGAAGCAGAAGAGAACTTCAAATACTTTAGTGTCCCTAGGTAGAAAATGTTGTATCCAAAGACCAAGAACACAAAAATATGAAAAAAGGACAATCAAATAAGAGTGTGCATTCAGAAATTAATTGATTTCCCAAACCAAAAAAAAAAAAATGATTTCAAAATTTGAAAGATAAAGTACAGGCACTTTTCAATAGGTTAAGAGCAAAAGGAAACAAAGAGAGGAAAATGAGAAAGAAAATCATCAAAACCAAAAATCAATGTAAGAAGTCCAATTGTTAGAAATTCTAAACAGAAGACATGATTGCATGTCATGTATTCAGTCATGTCTGACTCTTTGTGACCCTGGTGTAGCCCACCAGGCTATGCTGCTCATGAAAATTTCCAGGCAAGAACACTGGAGTGGGTTGCCATTTCCTCCTTCAGGGGATCTTCCTGACACAAGGATTGAGCCCACATCTCCTGTGTTTCCTGCATTACAAGCAGATTCTTTACCTGCTGGGTCAAAGAGAAGAGGGGGATTATCAAAGAATTAAAACAAGAAAAATTTCCAGCAGTGAAAGCAGGTACACAACTTGAATCTGGCCAGGTCTACCTGCTACCAATAGAATAAATTCAAAAAGAACCACATTATTATAAAATTTCAGAATTCCATGGGTTAAAAGATATTAAAAGACTCTAGAGAAAATTAGTATCAGAAGCACTGATGGTTTTGTGTTTTTTATATGAGCAACACAAAATAGTAGAGTGATTCCTTCAAGGTTCTGTAGGAAGCTTTTTTTCAATTTAGAATTCTCTATCCAGACAAACCATTAATCAAGTAGGAGGGAATGATACATTTTCAGATAAAAGCACTGACAAATTTACCTCCATATACCCTTTCTTAGAAAGATACATGAGGAATGATGACAGGTATGAGACTAATGTGAGGTGAACTTTCATCACTTATAGCAAGCCATCACTACAGTGTCGAGGCTGATAAGTCTAAGAAATGGCATATAGCCACCAGTTCAGTTCAGTTCAGTTGCTCATTCGTGTTCGACTATTTGCGATCCCATGAACCGCAGCACACCAGGCCTCCATGTCCATCACCAACTCCGAGTTCAGCCAAACTCACATCCATAGAGTCGGTGATGCCATCCAGCCATCTCATCCTCTGGCGTCCCCTAATCCTCCTGCCCTCAAACATTCCCAGCATCAGGGTCTTTTCCAATGAGTCAACTCTTCACATGAGGTGGCCAAAGTACTGGACTTGCAGATTCAAAATCGGTCCTACCAATGAACACCCAGGATTTATCTCCTGTAGGATGGACTGGTTGGATCTCCTTGCAGTCCAAGGGACTCTCAAGAGTCTTCTCAAACACAACAGTTCAAAAGCATCCATTCTTCGAACCTCAGATTTCTTCACAGTCCAACTCTCACATCCATACATGACCACTGGAAAAACCATAGCCTTGACTAGATGGACCTTTGTTGAAAAAGTAATGTCTCTGCTTTTTAATATGTTGTCTAGGTTGGTCATAAATTTCCTTCCAAGGAGTAAACATCTTTTAATTTCATGGCTTTAATCACCATCTGCAGGGATTTTGGAGTCCAGAAAAATAAAGTCAGCCACTGTTTCCACTGTTTCCCCATGTATTTGCCATGAAGTGCTGGGACCAGATGCCATGATCTTAGTTTTCTGAATGTTGAGCTTTAACTTTTTCACTTTCCTCTTTCACTTTCATCAAGAGGTTCTTTAGTTCCTCTTCACTTTCTGCCATAAGAGTCGTGTCATCTGCATATCTGAGGTTATTGATATTCTCCCAGCAATCTTGATTCCAGCTTGTGCTTCTTCCAGCCCATGATTTCTCATGATGTACTCTGCATATAAGTTAAATAAGCAAGGTGACAATATACAGTCTTGACGTACTCTTTTTCCTATTTGGAACCAGTCTGTTGTTCCACGTCCAGTTCTAACTGTTGCTTCCTGACCTGTATGCAGGTTTCTCCAGAGGCAGGTGAGATGGTCTGGTATTCCCATCTCTTGAAGAATTTTCCACTGTTTATTGTGATCCACACAGTCAAAGGCTTTGGCAAAGTCAATAAAGCAGAAATAGATGTTTTTCTGGAACTCCTTGCTTTTTTGATGATCCAGCGGATGTTGGCAATTTGATCTCTGGTTCCTCTGCCTTTTCTAAAACCAGCTTGAACATCTGGAAGTTCACTGTTCACGTATTGCTGAGCCTGGCTTGGAGAATTTTGAGCATTACTTTACTAGCATGTGAGATGAGTGCAATTGTGCCATAGTTTGAGCATTCTTTGGCATTGCCTTTCCTTGGGATTGGAATGAAAACTGACCTTTTCCAGTCCTGTGGCCACTGCTGAGTTTTCCAAATTTGCTGGCATATTGAGTGTAGCACTTTCACAGCATCATCTTCCAGGATTTGAAATAGCTCAACTGGAATTCCATCACCTCCACTAACTTTGTTCAGAGTGATGCTACCTAAGGCCCACTTGACTTCACATTCCAGGATGGCTGGCTCTAAGTGAGTGATCACACGATAGTGATTCTCTGGGTCATGAAGATCTTTTTTGTACAGTTCTTCTGTGTATTCTTGCCACCTCTTCTTAATATCTTCTGTTTCAGTTCAGTTCAGTCGCTCAGTTGTGTCCGATTCTTTGTAACCCCATGAATTGCAGCACGCCAGGTCTCCCTGTCCATCACCAACTCGAGGAGTTCACTCAAACTCACGTCCATCGAGTCAGTGATGCCATCCAGCCATCTCGTCCTCTGTCATCACCTTCTCCTCCTGCCCCCAATCCCTCCCAGCATCAGATTCTTTTCCAATAGTCAACTCTTCGCATGAGGTGGCCAAAGTACTGGAGTTTCAGCTTTAGCATCATTCCTTCCAAAGAAATCCTAGGGCTGATCTCCTTCAGAATGGACAGGTTGGATCTCCTTGCAGTCCAAGGGACTCTCAAGAGTCTTCTCCAACACCACAGTTCAAAAGCATCAATTCTTCTGTGCTCAGCTTTCTTCACAGTCCAACTCTCACATCCATACATGACCACAGGAAAAACCATAGCCTTGACTAGACGCACCTTTGTTGGCAAAGTAAAATCTCTGTTTGAATATACTATCTAGGTTGGTCATAACTTTCCTTCCAAGGAGTAAGCATCTTTTAATTTCATGACCACAATCACCATCTGCAGTGATTTTGGAGCCCCCAAAAATAAAGTCTGACACTGTTTCCACTGTTTCCCCATCTATTTCCCATGAAGTGATGGGACCAGATGCTTCTGTTAGGTCCTTACAATTTATGTCCTTTTTGGTGCCCATGTTTGCATGAAATGTTCCCTTGGTATCTCTAATTTTCTTGAAGAGATCTCTAGTCTTTCCCATTCTGTTGTTTTCCTTTTTTCTTTTCATTGATCACTGAGGAATGTTTTCTTATCTCTCCTTGCTATTCTTTGGAATTCTGCATTCAAATGGGTATATCTTTCCTTCTTTCCTTTGCTTTTCACATCCCTTCTTTTCATTGCTATTTGCAAGGCCTACTCAGACAGCCATTTTGCTTTTTTGAATTTCTTTTTCTTGGGGATGGTCTTGATTCCTGTATCCTGTACAATGTCACGAATTTCCATCCATAGTTCATCAGGCACTCAGTCTGTCAGATCTAGTCCCTTAAGTCTATTTCTCACTTCCACTGTATAATCATAAGGGATTTGATTTAAGTCATACCTGAATGGTCTAGTGGTTTTCTCCACTTTCTTCAATTTCAGTCTGAATTTCACAATAAGGTGTTCATGTTCTGAGCCACAGTCAACTCCTGGTCTTGTTTTTGCTGACTGTATAGAGCTTCTCCATCTTTCGCTGCAAATATAATCAATCTGATTTCCTTGTTGGCAATCTGGTGATGTCCATTTGTAGAGTTTTCTCTTGTGTTGTTAGCAGAGTGTGTTTGCTATGACCAGCGCGTTCTCTTGCAGAAGTCTATTAGCCTTTGCCCTGCTTCATTCTGTACTCCAAGGTCAAATTTCCCTGTTACTCTTGGTGTTTCTTGACTTCCTACTTTTGCATCCAGTCCCCTATAATGAAAAGAACATCTTTTTTGGGTGTTAGTTCTAAAAGGTCTTGTAGGTCTTCATAGAATGTTCAACTTCAGCTTCTTCAGCATTACTGGTCAGGGTATAGACTTGGATTACCATGATATTGAATGGTTTGCCTTGGAAACAAACAGAGATCATTCTGTCGTTTTTTTAGATTGCATAAAAGTACTGCATTTCAGACTCTTTTGTTGACTATGATGGCTACTCCATTTCTTCTATGGGATTCCTGCCCACAGTAGTAAATATAATGGTCATCTGAGTTAAATTCACCCATTCCAGTCCATCTTAGTTCGCTGATTCCTAGAATGTCGATGTTCACTCTAGCCATCCCCTGTTTGACCACTTCCAATTTGCCTTGATTCATGGACCTGACATTCCAGGTTCCTATGCAATATTGCTCTTTACAGCATTGAACCTTGCTTCTATCACCAGTCCCATCCACAACTGGGTGTTGTTTTTGCTTTGGCTGCCTCCCTTCCTTCTTTCTGGAGTTATTTCTCCACTGATCACCAGTAGCATATTGGGCACCTACTGACCTGGGGAGTTCACCTTTCAGTGTTCTATCTTTTTGCCTTTTCATGCTGTTTTGGGATTCTCAAGGCAAGAATACTAAAGTGGTTTGCCACTCCCTTCTCCAGTGGACCACATTCTGTCAGAGCTCTCCACCATGATCCATCCATTTTGGGTGGCCCTACATGGCATGGCTTAGTTTCATTGAGTCAGACAAGGCTGTGGTCTGTGTGATCAGATTGGCTAGTTGTCTGTGATTGTGGTTTCCGTCTATCAGCCCTCTGATTCCCTAGCCACCAGAATACCTAAAAATTGAAGTTATAATGGTGGTATCTTCTAGAGAATGGAAGTTAGGGGTGAGGGTTGAGAGATAAACCCTTCAGTACTTTTTAATTTTTTTAACCATGTGCATATATTAATTTGAAGTAATTTTTAAATGTACTGCCAGAGGCCCTTAAAATTTGTGTGTTATGTTCACTGATATTAACTCCATGGACTGTGCTAGGCAGAATAATGGCCATCCAATACATGGAACAACAGATTGGTTCCAAATAGGAAAAGGAGTACGTCAAGGCTGTATATTGTCACCCTGCTTATTTAACTTATATGCAGAGTACATCATGAGAAACGCTGGGCTGGAAGAAGCACAAGCTAGAATCAAGATTGCCAAGAGAAATATCAATAACCTCAGATATGCAGATGACATCACCCTTATGGCAGAAAGTGAAGAGGAACTAAAAAGCCTCTTGATGAAAGTAAAAGAGGAGAGTGAAAAAGTTGGCTTAAAGCTCAACATTCAGAAAATGAAGATCATGGCATCTGGTCCCATCACTTCATGGGAAATAGATGGGGAAACAGTGTCTGTCAGACTTTTTTGGGGGGGCTCTAAAATCACTGCAGATGGTGACTGCAGCCATGAAATTAAAAGACGCTTACTCCTTGGAAGGATAGTTATGACCAACCTGGATAGCATATTGAAAAGCAGAGACATTACTTTGCCAACAAAGGTCTTTCTAGTCAAGGCTATGGTTTTTTCAGTGGTCATGTATGGATGTGAGAGTTGGACTGTGAAGAAGGCTGAGCACTGAAGAATTGATGCTTTTGAACTGTGGTGTTGGAAAAGACTCTTGAGAGTCCCTTGGACTGAAAGGAGATCCAACCAGTCCATTCTGAAGGAGATCAGCCCTGGGATTTCTTTGGAAGGAATGATGCTAAAGCTGAAACTCCAGTACTTTGGCCACCTCATGGGAAGAGTTGACTCATTGGAAAAGACTCTGACGCTGGGACGGATTGGAGGCAGGAGCAGAAGGGGACAACAGAGGATGAGATGGCTGGATGGCATCACTGACTCGATGGACGTGAGTCTGGGTGAACTCCACGAGTTGGTGATGGACAGGAAGGCCTGGCATGCTGTGATTTATGGGGTTGCAAAGAGTCGGACACGACTGAGCGACTGAACTGAACTGAATGAGGAACACCTTTCTTCTCTTTGGCTCCACAAATAAAGTATCTACCTGCTACTGCAGAAGACACAGGAGATGCTGGTTGATCCCTGAAACAGGAAGATCCCCTAGAGGATGAAATAGCAACCCACTCCTTGCTTGGAGAAGCCCATGGACAGAGGAGCCTGGTGGGCTATAGTCCATGGGGTCACAGCTCAAGGTCCTTAAAAGTAGAAGAAGGAGGCAAAAGAGAATCAGAGATAAGTGTGACTATGGAAGAAGAGTCAGAAAAAAGCAATCTTGCTGGTTTGGAAGATGGAGAAAGATGCTCAACCAATACAGGCAGCTCAAGAAACTGAAAAAGTCAAATAAACTGGTTGTCCCCTGAAGAATCCAGAAAGGAGTGCAGTCCTGATGACACCTTGATTTCAGCCGCTTAAGACCCATGTCGTACTTCTTTTCTACAGAACTTTAAGATTATAAATTTTCATTTTATGTCACCAAGTTTGCAGTAATTTGTTACAGTAAAAAGAAATCGAATACATGGTCTTACATAGGAATCAACTCCTTTTGGTGTTCACCAATCTTAGACTCTTATTTTTTTTTTTTTTTCGGCTTTTAGCATCAGAACTTAAAAGGATATGAGAACAGACCCTTTGTTTTATTTTTGCTTTGTTTTGTAGGGTGAAATAGAATAGATACACTGGCTTCTTTCTATTTATCCCTGAAGTTTTATACATTTTCTTTTCTAAATCTTAGTTACACCTCAGTATCTTCAGAGACTGAAGAAGGAAATGGTAACCCACTCCAGTACTCCTGCCTGGAAAATCCCATGGATGGAGGAGCATGGTAGGCTAGAAATGATACTAAACTATCCTTAGTAATGTTGTTGCTTAGTCACTAAGTCATGTCCAACTCTTATGTGACCCTATGATTGTATCCTGCCAGGCTCTTCAGTCCATGGGATTTCCCAGACAAGAATACAGGAGTAGGTTGTCATTTCCTTCTCCAAGTGATCTTGGATCAAGGAGTCAAACCCATATCTTCTGTGTCTCCTGCATTGGCAGGCAGATTCTTTACTACTGAGTCACCTGGGAAGCTCCTATTCTCAGTAATATATTTCAACATTTCAAAATATTTCTGGGGTTATTCTTTCTGAAATTTTATGCTAGAGTTTTATTTTTCTGTTCAGATTTATGAAATGTACATACAAACATACACACAAAAGACCCAGCAAATGTTCTAAATTTCTAACCATACCACTAAATTTTTGTATATCATCTTTTAAGTTACAGACATATTATCATTCTGTTAGTGTGTGTTTAGCCTGTTACTTCAGGATATTTCTAAAATGTCAGCTAAAGTGTTCATTGCCAAATTCAGACTTAAATTGAAGAAAGTAGGGAAAACCCCTAGACCATTCAAGTATGACCTAAATCAAATCCCTTAAGACTATACAGTAGAAGTGAGAAATAGATTCAAGGAATTAGATCTGACAGAATTAGAGATGGAAGTTTGTGACTTTGTACAGGAAGCAGTGATCAAGACTGTCTCCAAGAAAAAGAAATGCAAAGGGCAAAATGATTGTCTGATGAAGCCTTACAAACAGCTAAAAAGAAGAGAGGTGAAAAGCAAAGGAGAAAAGGAAAGATATACCCATTTGAATGCAGAGTTCCAAAGAATAGCAAGGAGAGCTAAGAAAGCCTTCCTCAGTGATCAATGCAAGGAAATAGAGAAAAACAAGAATGGGAAAGACTAGAGATCTCTTCAAGAAAATTAGAGATACCAAAGGAACATTTCATGCAAAGATGGGCACAATAAAACACAGATGGTATAGACTTAACAGAAGCAAAAGGTATTAAAAAGAGGTGGCAAGAATACATAGAAGAATTGTACAAAAAAGATCTTCATGATGCAGATAATCATGATGGTGTGATCACTGACCTAGAGCCAGACATCCTGGAATGTGAAGTCAAGTGGGCCTTAGGAAGCATCACTGCAAACAAAGCTAGTGGAGGTGATGGAATTCTAGTTGAGCTATTTTAAATCCTAAAAGATGATGTTGTGAAAGTGCTGCACTTAATATGCCAGCAAATTTGGAACACTCAGCAGTGGCCACAGGACTGGAAAAGGTCAGTTTTCATTCCAATCCCCAAGAAAGGCAATGCCAAAGAATGCTCAAACTATGCCACAATTGCACTCATCTCACATGTTAGCAAATACTCAAAATTCTCCAAGCCAGGCTTCAACAGTGCGTGAATCAAGAACTTCCAGATGTTCAAGCTGGATTTAGAAAAGGCAGAGGAATCAAAGAGTAAATTGCCAACATCCATAGGATCGTTGAAAAAGCAAGAGAGTTCCAGAAAAACATCTATTTCTGCTTTATTGACTTTGCCAAAGCCTTTGACGATGTGGATCACAACAGACTGTGGAAAATTCTTGAGATAGGAATACCAGACCACCTTACCTGCCTCCTAAGAAATCTGTATGCAAGTCAAGAAGCAACAGTTAGAACTGGACATGGAACAACGCACTGGTTCCAAATAGGAAAACAAGTACATCAAGATTGCATATTGTAAAAAAAAAAAAAAAAGATTGCATATTGTCACCTTGCTTATTTAACTTATATGCAGAGTATATCGTGTGAAATGCCAGGCTGGATGAAACACGAGCTGGAATCAAGATTTCTGGGAGAAATATTAATAACCTCAGATATGCAGATGACACCACCCTTATGGCAGAAAGTGAAGAAGAACTGAAGAGCCTCTTGATGAAAGTGAAAGAGGAGAGTGAAAATGTTGCCTTAAAGCTCAACATTCAGAAATCTAAGATCATGGTATATGGTCCCATCACTTCTTGACAAATAGATGGGGAAACAGTGACAGACTTTATTTTGGGGGCTCCAAAATCACTGCAGATGGTGACTGCAGCCATGAAATTAAAATACACTTGCTCCTTGCAAGAAAAGTTATGGCCAACCTAGACAGCTTATTAAAAAGCAGAGATATTCCTTTGCCAACAAAGGTCCATCTAGTCAAAGCTATGGTTTTTCCAGTAATTATGTATAGATATGAAGTCCATGTTTGGACTATAAAGAAAGCTGAGCACCAAAGTATTGATGCTTTTGAACTGTGGTGTTGGAGAGACTCTTGAGAGTCCCTTGGACAGCAAGGAGACCCAACCAGTCCATCCTAAAGGGAATCAGTCCTGAATATTCATTGGAAGGACTGATGTTGAAGCTGAAACTCCAATACTTTGGCCATCTCATGAGAAGAACTGACTCATTGGAAAAGACCCTGATTTGGGGAAAGATAGAAGGTGGAAGGAGAAAGGGAGGAAAAAGGATGAGATGGTTGGATGGTATCACCCACTCAATGGACATGAGTTTGAGTAAACTCCAGGAGTTAGTGCTAGACAGGGAAGCTTGGCATGCTGCAGTTTATGGCATTTCAAAGAATTGGACACTACTGAGTGACTAATCTGAACTGAACTAAAGTGTTCATTGGATTTCGAATCTTAACATGGATCTCTATTCAAAACCTAGACAGGTTGGTTTGATTTTAAGAGAGTTTTTGGTGCCCACCAGGAAGCAGGCACTTTGGCTTATAATCCTGAGAGTGAGAATGAATCTATACATTCCTCTCTCTTTCTGTTACTCATTTTTGGGGGCCCATCCTGGACTGGAAGAAACACAAGCTGGAATCAAGATTGCCGGGAGAAATATCAATAACCTCAGATATGCAGATGACACCACCCTTATGGCAGAAAGTGAAGAGGAACTCAAAAGCCTCTTGATGAAAGTGAAAGTGGAGAGTGAAAAAGTTGGCTTAAGGCTCAACATTCAGAAAACGAAGATCATGGCATCTGGTCCCATCACTTCATGGGAAACAGATGGGGAAACAGTGGAAACAGTGTCAGACTTTATTTTTCTGGGCTCCAAAATCACTGAAGATGGTGACTGCAGCCATGAAATTAAAAGACGCTTACTCCTTGGAAGGAAAGTTATGACCAACCTAGATAGCATATTCAAAAGCAGAGACATTACTTTGCCAACAAAGGTCCGTCTAGTCAAGGCTATGGTTTTTCCTGTGGTCATGTATGGATGTGAGAGTTGGACTGTGAAGAAGGCTGAGTGCTGAAGAAATGATGCTTTTGAACTGTGGTGTTGGAGAAGACTCTTGAGAGTCCCTTGGACTGCAAGGAGATCCAACCAGTCCATTCTGAAGGAGATCAGCCCTGGGATTTCTTTGGAAGGAATGATGCTAAAGCTGAAACTCCAGTACTTTGGCCACCTCATGGGAAGAGTTGACTCACTGGAAAATAGTCTGATGCTGGGAGGGATTGGGGGCAAGGGGAGAAGGGGACAACAGAGGATGAGATGGCTGGATGGCATCACTGACTTGATGGACGTGAGTCTCAGTGAACTCCGGGAGTTGGTGATGGACAGGGAGGCCTGGTGTGCTGCGATTCATGGGGTCACAAAGAGTCGGACATGACTGAGAGACTGATCTGATCTGATACAGAACCAGCACAGTGTGGGAGCAAGAGAACTAAACTGAGGGGCCGGACATCTGAATTAAGGACTTACCTGAGCAACCAATCAGTTGTGTAACCTTGGCCAAGTCACTTCCTCATTCCAGAGCACAGGTTTATCTCAAGCGACAGGAGATAAGATCTGATATCCAGAATGGCCAACTGCCAGTCTCTGGCCTGGAGCAGAGATAAGTTGTCTGTCAATCAAGGTTCAACCAGGAGAATTACCCATTCACAGGTCCTTGTCCACACAAAACTCAGCAATGGTGATGGAACTGACTCCACAGATTCTATTCTTTTACAGAATTTTGCTGCAATCACTTTTATTTGGACTCATTAAGTTCTATCTACATGCAGAGAACAGTCAGTGAAAACAACTAATACACTGAACAGCATAAGCTAGAATGATTCCAATTATTCACCCATTGCAGTTCACCTTTCAAAATCTTCTCCCCTTTCACATATTTCAGAAGTTTCAAGTCCTCATTTCCCCCTGATTTTGCACTATATAGTGCAGGCTACCATTCCTTTTGCTCAACACACTTTTTACTTTTCAAACTATTATTCTAATACTTTATTCTAAGTTACAGATAAAAGATCAATTTTTATGAAACAAATTTAAAATATTTTCCAACGCGCAAAAATGCACTCCAAACTTGCTTAAGGAAAATTTCCTTGAGGACTAAGAACATTTTAAAAAATGTATTGTTGGGACTTGTCTGGTTGGAAGACTCTGTGCTTCCAACGCAGAGGGTGCAGGTTCAATCCTTGGTCGGTGAACTGAAAATCCCACATGCCATGCAGTGGAGTCAGAAAGGAAAAAAAGAAAAATTGTGGTGTTACAAATACAACACAAAAAGCTATCAAAGCCTGCCCAAGAACAACTATTTACATTTTAGGTGTAAACATTCCAAGATGGAAAAACACAGTGTCAGTTGCAAACTGGCCCCCATACAGAGAAGGCAAGGAGAAACTAAGGCAGGAGGCAGATCACTTCAGGTCAGTCGATGGCAGCTTTCAAAAGCAAGAGAATTTATGGATGAGGCTTGTCTTGGTTGGCCGAAAAATGAATAGATATCCACAGCCAGTCGCCAAAATCTTGAAAGTTTCCACAGAACTCTTAGCGAAGTTCAGTCATATATCCAGTCCATATGGTTCAACATTACTGTCTCAAGACTGAATCTGAAAACAGCTCCTGCTGTGGGAACCATGGGTAGAACATACATTCCCAAGGCAAAGGTGGGGATGAGGACCCTCGAAATGCCAGGGTCCAGCTCACAGGCCAATTTGTGATCACATACTCTCCATGACTTCCTTCAAGACCCAGTGAAACAGGAATCAAAATAATCACAAAGCCCTCTCTTTTTCTTGAGTATGTTTCAATCAGAGGACATGAGGACTACACAATCTAGGCAGAGAAATATACAATCTTCTTTCTAGAAGAAAAAGTGTTGAGTTCCCTGCTCATCGCTTATTCTATGACTATGGTTCAGAACTACTTAGTATTCTGAACTAAGGTTCAGAAGTACCTTCAAATAGAGCCCTTTGTTTTCTAGTGGCCTTTTCATTATGAATGCTTCTTAGAAATTTATCCTTAGCTTCTTATTCCATTTTTTATTTCAATCTATTTCCTTTCTTTTCTGTTCTGTCAGCTTTCATTTCTCTGTATACATAATACTTATATATCTACTTCCTCCTTCTTTGGTGTTTTTTTTATATCATCTGCTCATCTCTTTAAACTAAACTGCTAAGTCACTTCAGTCGTGCCCAACTCTGTGCGACCCCATAGACGGCAGCCCACCAGGCTCCTCCGTCCCTGGGATTCTCCAGGCAAGAACACTGGAGTGGTTGCCATTTCCTTCTCCAATGCATGAAAGTGAAAAGTGAAAGTGAAGTCGCTCAGTCGTGTCCAACTGTAGGGACCCCATGGACTGCAGCCCACCAGGCTCCTCCGTCAATGGGATTTTCCAGGCAATAGCACTGGAGTAGGGTGCCATTGCCTTCTCCTAAAAGGAAAACTCCTGTATATTTAGGGATTCATTAAGGAAATAGAAAATACTACAAAAGTTAGCACAAACCCTGTCCTCAAAAAACTTACAATACAAAGGAAACAGATAATAAACAAAAATAATGATGTTGGCAAGTGCTCTGAAAAATGAAACATCAGAGGTTGTAGAAATACTTTGTTGGGGTGAGAGAAACTGGTTGAAGTGGATCAGAGAATTACATTTGAAGTCTTCCATGTCTAAATCATCTTGAAAGCTACACTTTGCCCTGCAGTTAGAAATGTCACAATTCCACTTGTCCCTTAAGTTCTGAAATACAGGGATAACGACTGACCTGTCCTTCACTTTTCATATATATTCATTGCCATACCCTACCATTTGCTATTATGGAAATACTAAATGGAAATACTATGAACATGACTGTGTGGATCACAATAAACTGTAGAAAATTCTGAAAGAGATGGGAATACCAGACCACCTGATCTTCCTCTTGAGAAACAATGGCACCCACTCCACTACTCTTGCCTGGAAAATCCCATGGACAGAGGAGCCTGGTAGGCTGCAGTCCATGGGGTCGTTAAGAGTCGGACACGATTGAGAGACTTCACTTTCACTTTTCACTTTTCACTTTCATGCATTGGAGATGGAAATGGAAACCCACTTCAGTGTTCTTGCCTGGAGAATCCCAGGGATGGCGGAGCTTGGTGGGCTGCCCTCTGTGGGGTCGCACAGAGTTGGACATGACTGAAGCAACTTAGCAGCAGCAGCAGCAGCAGCAGCAGCAGGAAGCAACAGTTAGAACTGGACATGGAACAACAGACTGGTTCCAAATAGGAAAAGGAGTACATCAAGGCTGTATATTGTCACCCTGTTTATTTAACTTACATGCAGAGTACATCATGAGAAACGCTGGACTGGAAGAAACACAAGCTGGAATCAAGATTGCCGGGAGAAATATCAATAACCCCAGATATGCAGATGACACCACCCTTATGGCAGAAAGTGAAGAGGAACTCAAAAGCCTCTTGACGAAAGTGAAAGAGGAGACTGAAAAAGTTGGCTTAAAGCTCAACATTCAGAAAACGAAGATCATGGCATCCGGTCCCATAAATCACTGCAGATGGTGACTGCAGCCATGAAATTAAAAGACGCTCACTCCTTGGAAGGAAAGTTATGACCAACCTAGATAGCATATTCAAAAGCAGAGACATTACTTTGCCAACAAAGGTTCGTCTAGTCAAGGCTATGGTTTTTCCTGTGGTCATGTATGGATGTGAGAGTTGGACTGTGAAGAAGGCTGAGTGCCAAAGAATTGATGCTTTTGAACTGTGGTGTTGGAGAAGACTCTTGAGAGTCCCTTGGACTGCAAGGAGATCCAACCAGTCCATTCTGAAGGAGATCAGCCCTGGGTGTTCTTTGGAAGGACTGATGCTAAAGCTGAAACTCCAGTACTTTGGCCACCTCATGCGAAGAGTTGACTCATTGGAAAAGACTCTGATGCTGGGAGGGATTGGGGGCAGGAGGAGAAGGGGATGACAGAGGATGAGATGGCTGGATGGCATCACTGACTCGATGGACGTGAGTCTCAGTGAACTCCGGGAGTTGGTGATGGACAGGGAGGCCTGGCATGCTGCGATTCATGGGGTCACAAAGAGTCGGACACTACTGAGCGACTGATCTGATCTGATCACGGACAAAATTCTAAAATATTTAAGTTCAATCTCTATAAAGCACCTGGAAAAGAACACATGTAAGATTGTAAATATATCCCTTAGTATGTTATAGTTAGGCAGATTTCCTGGTTGCTCAAACACTAAAGAATCTGTCCGTAATGCAGGAGACCCAGGTTTGATCCCTGGGTGGGGAAGATCCTCTGGTAAAGGGCATGGCTACCCACTCCAGTATTCTTGCCTGGAGAATCCCATGGCCAGAGGAGCCTGATGGGCTACAGTCCATAGGGCTATAGTCGCAAAGAGATGGACATGACTGAGCAACAAACACTTTCACACTTTCATTTTATAGTTAGCTGGTTAGAGAACAAAATGTGAAAAAAAGTAATTTCTTTAAAATAAGCCTTGCAAGCAGGCAGTCCTGTTTTTGAATAAGCCAAATGCTCAATTTGTATTTTCTAAACAGCAACTAACTTATTTATCAGACTGCTTAGCATTTCAGGCAGTTTACCACTATAATATCAACTTTTTATTGGTATCAATTTTGGTCCTATTATAATATGTCTATTTTTAGTGAAGCCATAACAGAACATTTTTGATGATCCTTTCCCTCAGAAACCTGAATAATTTTATCTGATTGCCTATGCCTTTTTTCATCCATGATATCATTTTAACATCCAGTGACAGCATTTTCAGAAACAAACTAAAAAAAGAGTGATTAAATGAAAAAAAAAAAGTAATTCCTCCTTTTCTGACATAATTACAGTTTTATTTCTCTATATCAAGTGCTCTAGACATTAAACTTGGGTGTCACAGCAAGGTCAAAAACTTTCCTAAAGACTCCATTTGGTAATGATGTGTTTTCATTCAATTAACACAAAGTAAATTTATGGTTTTGGTATATAACTACTAATCTTTTCCTTCTCTAAACTGAAATTATCTTTGCTTCTCTGTGGGGGGGAAAGGTGAACTTTGAGCTAGATATATCTAGGTTCTAGGCCTGGTTCTGTCATTTACAGGTCATATCCATGGGCAAATTATTTAGCCTCTCTGAGCTTTCTACTTCTATAATACAGAGGTCATAAGACTTTACAGCAATGTTTCTGCAATTATGCACTATCAACACTCTGTATCAGTTAGTTCTTTGTTGCAAGAAGCTGACCTGTGCATGGTAGGATATTTTTCAGCATCTCTGGCCTCTACTAGATGCCATACATCCCACTGTTGGGACAATCTAACTTCTTTCCACATTTGCTCCCTGGGAAGCAAAATTGTCCCTCTTAAGGACTACTGTTCTCCTCGATTAATTAGTGGGTTAAATAAAATTATTTATGGGTTATTTAGCACATTTTGACATATAATATAGGCATAATAAAGGCTTCCCTGATGGTTCATGGTAAAGAATCCACCTGCAATGCAGGAGATGCAGGAGACGCAGGTTAGATCCCCGGGTTGGGAAGACCCCTGGAGGAGAGCATAGTAACCCACTTCATTATTCTTGCCTGGAGGATCCCATGGACAGAGGAGCCTGGCAGGCTACAGTCCACAGAGTTGCAAAGAGTTGGACACGACTGTAGCAACTGAGTACACATGCACACATATATGCACAATAAATATAACTGTTCGATTATTGATAGGTTTGGATTCTCCATAAGAATAATAACAACCACAGTGTACTATATAAAAGCAAAGAATGAGAAATCAGAAATGAAAGATTTTGTTTATTGTTAGGGAAAATATTGGTCATTGTTCAGAAAGAAAATAATTTGATGTAAGTTTGTTTAGATTTATAAGGTTTTGGTTGTGCCTGTTTGAGGCAGAGGGAGAAGGGGTCCTGAATAAGCTAAAGCATTCACAATTCAACAGATATCAATGTCAACACTAGCTGGAATTTTTTTTCTTTAATCCTCTGAAAATACAGCCTTTGGAATCTCAAACTAAATTCAAGCCTTAATTTCCAAGTGTCTGATAATGTAGAAAAGATTTTACATTGGGACGCAGATCTAATTTAAATCTCAGCTCTAACTTTTAGATATGCTAAGACCTTGGGAAAATTTTTAACAATTCTGAGTTATTTCTACATCTGCAATTTAAGGAATAATAATAATACTAATTGATAGTGCTTTATGAATGTTGTTTTGTCTGTCAACCTAAAATAGATTAGTTTTCAGCTTCCAAATAGGTCACTTTTCATTCCAATCCCAAAGAAGGGCAATGCCAAAGAATGATCAAACTACTGCACAAAAGCATTCATTTCACATGCTAGCAAAGTAATGCTTAAAATCCTTCAAACTAGGATTCAACATTATGTGAACAGAGAACTTCCAGATGTACAAGCTGAATTTAGAAAAGGCAAAGAAACCAGAGATCAAATTACCGTTTGTTGGATTGTAGAAAAACCTAGAGAATTTCAGAAAAGCATCTACTTCTGCTTCATTGACTATGCTAAAGCCTTTGACTATGTGGATCATAACAAACTGTGGAAAATTCTTAAAGTGATGGGAATACCAGACCACCTTACCTGCCTTCTGTGAAACCTGTATGCAGGTCAAGGAGCAACAGTTAGAACCAGACATAGAACAATGGACTGGTTCCAAATTGGGAAAGGAGTATATCAAGGCTGTATATTGTCACCCTGCTTATTCAACTTATATTGAAAACACATCATGCAAAATGCCAGGCTGGATGAAGCACAAGCTGGAATCAAGATTGTGGGGAGAAATATTCATAACCTCAGATATGCAGATGACACCACCATTGCGGCAAAAAGTGAAGAGGAACTAAAGAGCCTTTTGATGAAGGTGAAACAGGAGAGTTAAAAATCTGACTTAAAACTCAGTTTTCAAAAAACAAAGATCATGGCATCTGGTTTGATCACTTCATTGCAAATAGATGGGGAAACAATGGAAACAGTGACACACTTTGTTTTGGGGGCTCCAAAATCACTGCAGATGGTGATTGCAGCCATGAAATTAAAAGACGCTTGCTCCTTGGAAGAAAGGCAATGACAAACCTAGATAGCATATTAAAAAGCAGAGACATCACTTTGCCTACAAATGTCAGTATAGTCAATGTTATGGTTTTTCCAGTAGTCATGTATGGATGTGAGAGATGGAAAATAAAAAAAGCTAAGCAATGAAGAATTGATGCCTTTGAACTGTGGTGCTGGAGAAGACTCTTGAGAATCCCTTGGACTGCAAAGAGATCAAACCAGTCAATCCCAAAGGAAATCCACCCTAAATATCCATTGAAAGGACTGATGCTAAAGCTTAAATTCCAATACTTTGGCCAACTGATGCAAAGAGCTGACTCATTTGAAAAGACCCTGATGCTGGGAAAGGTTGAAGGCAAGAGGAGAGGGGTGACAGGGGATGAGATGGTTGGTATCTTATCCCCTGAGGGAATGACATCACCAACTCAATGGACATGAATTTGAGCAAACTCTGGGAGATGGTGAAGAACAGGGAAGCCTAACATCTGCAGTACACGGAGTTGCAAAAAGTTGGACACAACTGAGCAACTAAACAACAACAATATTAATAATTGATAGTGCTTTATTAATATTCTGTGCTTCATCTGGCAATATAAAATATAGCTCAAATATTAAGCACCTGAGAACCTATTCAGTTCAGTTCAGTTCAGTTCAGTCGCTCAGTCGTGTCCAACTCTTTGTGACCCCATGAATCACAGCACGCCAGGCCTCCCTGTCTATCACCAACTCCCAGAGTTCACTGAGACTCACGTCCATCGAGTCAGTGATGCCATCCAGCCATCTCATCCTCTGTCATCCTCTTCTCCTCCTGCCCCCAATCCCTCCCAGCATCAGAGTCTTTTCCAATGAGTCAACTCTTCACATGAGGTGGCCAAAGTACTGGAGTTTCAGCGTTAGCATCATTCCTTCCAAAGAAATCCCAGAGCTGATCTCCTTCAGAATGGACTGGTTGGATCTCCTTGCAGTCCAAGGGACTCTCAAGAGTCTTCTCCAATACCAACCTATTAAGACTAGAGAAACAAATACTAAGACAAAAAGTAGTAGCTTGAACAATAGCATTGTTAAAAGCTATCATTTATTATGTTGTTGTTCAGTTGCAAAGTCGTGTCCAGCTCTTTGCAAACCACCCGCTCACATACACACGCACGCGCACACACACACACATGGACTGCAGCACACCAGGCTTCCGGGTCCTTCACTATACCCAAGAGTTTGCTCAAACTCATGCTCACTGATTCGGTAATGCCATCCAACCACCTCATTTTCTGTTGTCAGCTTCTCTTGCCCTCAATCATTTATTGTGTATCTGCTATAAAACAGGAACTGGTCTAAGAACTTGGCAAAAATTAACCTGTTTAATCTTAAGAAAAGGAAAAACTCTGAAATAGATACGAAACTAGTCTAACACCCATTTTAGAGGGGCACCAAGGCACTCAGGAACTTGCCCAAGCTCATATTACCGGGTAATGATGAAGCTAAAATTATAGCTTTCTAAAAAGCCTAAACTTCTAACCACTAAACTTCCCTAGCTTTTATCCACACTTAGTTATTTAATTATAGCCAGAGAGTCTGCACTGTGTCCTCTAAGTTGATGAAAATAACTTTTTGGATAGACTGTTAGGTTAAATAGATAAAACAGAGGCACAAAAATTCAGATTCCAAACTCTGAATTCAGAATCTTATGAAATTTTGAATCCCAGTGAAGGAAAAGAGTTTGAATATTTAACAGACCTAGAAAGAAAAATGATTAAGAACTTACAGCAGCCAAATATCTAGGATCTAGGGTTCAACTGCTTAGAAAGCAAGTTTATTTTTTCTAATGAGTCATTCACAAATCTTTAACAGAGTATGAGAAGAAAAGATGAAGCAGAAGCAAGCAACTCTGAAATGTTCTCACTTTCTTGTGAGTCTATAGGTTTTAGTGGGAAGATTGTAAATGAAGTGAATATAAGTGAAAAAGAATGTACATGGCTTTTATTTCTTGGCAACTTTTTCATTTATTAAGAGACATATAAAGATGCCCCATCAGGAAAGAGCTTCTGATTTTGCATTACTGTAGTGTACAAGAGCTTCTCTGGTGGCTCAGTTGGTAAAGAAACTGATTGCAGCACAAGAGACCAAGGTTCAATCCATAGGTCGGGAAGGTCCTCTGGAGGAGGAAATGGCAACCCACTCCATTATTCTTGCCTGGAGAATTCCATGGACATAGGAGCCTGGTGGTCTACAGTCCGCTGGGTTGCAAAGAGTTGGACACAACTGAGCATCTAGCACTTCATTGTAGTATATAAAACTGGTTGCTCATTGTGGTTTTGATTTGCATTTTTCTGATAATGAGTGATGTTGAGCATCTTTTCATGTGTTTGTTAGCTATCTGTATGTCTTCTTTGGAGAAATGTCTATTTAGTTCTTTGGCCCATTTTCTGACTGGGTCATTTATTTTTCTGGAATTATACAGAGTGAAGTAAGCCAGAAAGAAAAACACCAATACAGTATACTAATGCATATATATGGAATTTAGAAAGATGGTAACGATAACCCTGTATGCGAGACAGCAAAAGAGACACAGATGTATAGAACAGTCTTTTGGACTCTGTAGGAGAGGGTAGGGGGATGATTTGGGAGAATGGCATTGAAACATGTATAATATCATATAAGAAACGAATCGCCAGTCCAGGTTCGATGCAGGATACAGGATGCTTGGGGCTGGTGCACTGGGATGACCCAGAGGGATGGTATGGGGAGGGAGGTGGGAGGGGGTTTCAGGATTGGGAACACGTGTACACCTGTGGCGGATACATGTTGATGTATGGCAAAACCAATACAATATTGTAAAGTAATTAGCCTCCAATTAAACTAAAAATATTAAATAGAAACAAACTAAAAAAAAAAAAACTGGTTGCTCATGTAGATTTTTAATCACTATCTTTGTTTTAAAAAAAAGTTTATTAAACAAATATTTTCTTCAAATTTTGCCCAGGACAATAAAAATACAAATATTTACTCTATCTTTTTAACACAGAGTAGCTGGAATACACAATGTGTTGTTGTAAGTAATAAATTGGATTCAGACTACAAAAAGCCTTGTAAACCACATTCTAAAGACTTGTGAAGTTTATATAGCAAATAGTGAGAGTAGAGAAAAGAGTCTGTATCTGAGGGACATTTCCCAAGAAGAACTGATAGTGAGTAAAGCAAAAGAAGTGCAGAGAGAAACTGCAAGGTAGATGGGTGGCAAAGCCATTATCCAAGTCTAAAGAACACAAATGGAGAACTTCCCTGGCAGTTCAGTGGTTAAGACTTTGCCTTCCAATGCAGGGGGTGCAGGTTCAATCCCTGGCCAGGAAGCTAAGATTCCACATGCCTCAAGACCAAAGAAATAAAACATAAAACAGAAGCAATATTGTAACAAATTCAATAAAAGACTTTAAAAATGGTCCACATTAAAAAAAAAAAAAACCTAAATAAGAACAGGAATGGCAGAACAGACATCCTCTGAGTGGGTAATAATGAATGATGCAATAACTTCATTTTTTGAAATTTCACTTGGTAGCACCTGTGGAACACCCAGGTGAAAGGAGCTGATTGAATCCTAGACATATAAATCGGCATTTGAAATGATAGCAATCATAGGAACATTTATTTATTGCTAGATTCTGTACTAAGCATTTTGTACCCAAGAGGAGAAATTGCTAGCTGGTTTGAAATACCTGTCCTCTTTATCTCCATCCCCAGCAATATTCTTCTTCATTTATACTAAGAGAACTGCTTTATGGCTGGATATAAATCAGTACCTAGCTGCTTGGGAAAAACATTGTACCTCCCAATCTCCCTTGCTAATAGGGATGGATCATCTTGCAACTAAATTATGACCAAAGGGCTAGGAATGGAAGTGTTTTCAATAATCTTTTCTTTATCCTTCCTGATGGCTAGAATGCAGACAATGGACTTCCCTGGTGGTCCAGTGGCTAAGACTCTGCACTCCCAATGCAGGGGACCAGGGTTGGATCCCTGCTCAGACAGCTAGATACTGGCACAGCCAAATTAAAAATAAATAAATACTCATGTTGATGTATGGCAGAAATCAAACCAATATTGTAAAGCAATTATCCTTCAATTAAAAATAAACAAAATTTTTAAAAAAGATTGCTAGAATACACAAAATAGGCAAATACTTGGGAATGAAAGGCATACATAGTAGGGCAACCACATGAGATAGGACCTGGATACCAGAAACTGTATAATACCATATGACCCCAGACATCTACTGGAAATTATTCATAGGAGAGATATAATTTGCCCCTTGTTTAGACTACTAATATTTGAGTGTTCTGCCTTTAAAACAAAACCAAATCATAACTAGGACATATACGTTATCTTACCTAATCCTCATAACAACACTGTAATCCCTATTTTCGAAGTGAGAAATGAGGCTAGGACAAGCAAAGAGAGAGGCTTACCCAAGGTCATTCAAAAAGGAAGCAGCTGAACTAGGACTGAGTCCAAGCAATCTGATGGCAGAGGCCACACTCATTATCACCAAGCTTCAGAAAACCACCTAGCTCTCTTACCATTCCAGAGGCACTCCACACAGACAAAAATCAGATTTTCTTTTTTAAAAATTGTTATAATACATGCAGAGCAAAGAGAGAAAAGAGCACATCCTTATTTTAAATAAGAATGTATTTGATCAAAGTGCTGTTTCTAGCTTATGTTTCCTCCTATTTTATGTGCTCATTTTCCCTTCTCCCCAGATAAACACTTTGGAACTAACTTTCCCATGTTTATTTTATGACCCAGAAACACATTATTAAAGTACATTGAAGATTCTTTTGCACACTCAATAACTGTGGGTCCTCATGTCTTTCTTTACAGTGAAGTTCCCAACTACATGAATTATTCCCACTGTAAATCTTTGAACAGTCTTTAATCCCCTCTCAGATTTTCACCTTCAAACTGTTGATGGTGGCAAATTTAGCAGCATATATGGCTTGAGAATGAGTTTTGCATAGCACTTCCTTTGTACCAGGCCAGGATTCACGCGTTAGCCCACCCATCATACTGAAGAGATTTAAATACTTGGTGAGTTAGGAGGTTCTTTCTGTTTTTCAAAGACAAAGAGGGCTTTGTGTGACCGCTGAAAAGCCACATGAATAACTTGAAAACAAAGGGTTTGCCGATTACAATCTGTTCTTTATGTTTTCAGAATTTGTATTTGGTTAACCATAATCCACTAAAATTCTCCTGTGGACAAGGAGGCCATGGGAAAGAGTGGTGCGACAGTTTCTTTCTGGGACAGGCCCAGTGGAGCAGCAGATAGGAGGGGTGGACCCGCCTGGGGAGGTAAATTCCGAGTGGGACCAGTGCCACTGGGTAGATGTGAGAAAGAGTAAGCTCAGAGAGTGCAGCTTGCTATTGCACACACCCAGATTGAGAAAGGAGATCTAGGCTACAGTGAAATTCTAAAATGTATATGTTAATTCATTTCCAGATATTTGGGTAAAAAAATCCAGCAAAGGGAAATGCCTCTTGGTAAGAAGGAGTATTCTTACAGGTAAAATTATTCTCGGTAGGATTTGGGAATGTTCCCTAAAGATGCTTCAGGGAAAATCAGACAGAAGGAGAAAATCTTCAACACTGTAAGTTAATTTCAAGGAAGAAATAACCTCATGGGGTGAGAAACTAAAGGGGGTATCATTACATGCAAATAGAGAGATAATATGCAAGATGTGCAAGTTCTGGAGACACTATCATTAGAAACGATGTTTTATTTATTTGTTTTAATATAGTGGTGGGAACATGAAATTTAGACCCAAAAGTCTTATGCATTGTACAAAGAATGAATCTCTCTAGTAAATAAGAACTATTGCCAATAAATTTTAAAAGGCCTCTCAGCCCAATGGAAAGGGATATGAACAGAAAAGGAAAGACAAATGGTTCTTCTATATTTAATATAATGCCCTCTGTATTTATAATATAATTAAAAATTAAAACTACAATGAGGTACTATTTTTTCCCCATCAGATTGGCATACATCAAAAAGTATAATAAAGCACCATTGGCTAAATTGTGTGAAATAGATCACTTATAATTGCTGGTGGGAGTGCAATTGATGTACTTCTTAGGAGAACAATCTGGCAGTAACTAGCAAAATTACACATATATCATCCTTTCACTTAACACCTTCATTTTTTGGAATTTATCATTAATATATATACATATAATATCAAGACTTGAATATCATCTTTCACACATGTGAGATTACAAGTGAAAGACTGATATTCAAGGCTTTGATATTGTAGCATTTTTTACTATGACAAAAGATTCTAAACTATTTAAATGACCATCGTAAGAGCCTCATTGGGTAATTAATGACTCACTCAAACAATGACATAGTATTTAGCCATTCAAAACAAAAACTAAAGATAAATTCTTTATATATAGATTAAGTGTCGGGAGCCGCGTTAGGCATTACCAACAAAATGGAGGCACACCCCCAGCCCCCTCAACTCATTCTGCAGGCACGGACCCAGGATGAAAGAGTTCGTGCTTATGATTCTGACTTGTTTCTTCCTTTCTTCGTTGAGTTGGCTGGAAAGAATGTTAAGGTGCTTATTGTTCTTGAGAGAAGCATGAGAAAGCACAAAGCCTTCTGCAGTTGTGCCCAGAAAATAATCTATAAAGTAACCATTGACGTTTGTTCAAGGATTTTTGCAAAGAATGTCCCAGGATGAGCAGGGGTAGGCCACAGCTTGAGGCCATGGGAAAGATTGTTATCTGATACCTGTCTGTGAGGGAAATGTTTATGGCAAAGGAAGTTTGCTGAGTTTAGGGTTTAGGAATAATTAAGAATAGTTAGAAGCCTTTTTAGGAGATAGTGAGCTTAAGATACTAGGGGCAAGCAGGACTTAGAAAGATAAGAAATAAACTGAGGAATGTGGTATGCAGCCCAGACAAAGCATGAGTTACAATGTAATCACAAGTAAACAGAAATCTGAGAGAATCGATGAGTTACAATGTAATCACAAGTAAACAGAAATCCAAGAGAATCCATGAAGCAGGAACTATGTTTGAAGGGCAACAACCAGACAATAATCTGGGTGAGGGGGAACTGAAAATGTCAAACCTCTGACCTAATGCTTTTGAAAAAGTATAAAAGAGAACCTGATGCTTGAAATAAACATGTAGTCCCATACCTGGAGTCAGAGACGACATCATTTCCTGCCACTCATCCCTTCAGACTGATCCCCTGGCTGCTGGAGCTGGACTCTGGCAATTAAGAATGCATAAAATGCACAAATAGTGAAGAAATGCACAAAGTTAGTAGTGAAAAAAGTAAGGTGTAGAAAAAAGTGTACGGTATATTAAGGTCATCATAAAAAATGTTAAGGGGGCTTCTATTCACTTGTCTGTGCATAAAATATCTCAGGATGGCAGCCAAGGGACTCACACTAATAATATTGTCCCAAAGGAAAATGAGTGGATGGGAGACACGTGTCAGAGGGAACGTTTCTCTTCATAGCTTTCTGTACCTTTTAAGTGTTGAAATTGTGAAAGTATTCAGTGTTTTTTAATAAAAGCTAAGTTCAAAATCATCTAGGCTTGCACCCAGCTTTGCCAAGAGTTCTTTTAATTCTTGAAATAAAATTTTCCTATTTTGGAATTTTCCTGTCAATAAATGGTATGTCTTGTCTATCACATATTATTTCAAGGAACAAAAGATATAAATATGAAAGCATTGTATAAAGTATTATACAAATGCAAAAACCCCACAAAACCCTGTGTTTACACATAATGGTAGTGATTGAGACTGGACCCCTGCTGTAAAACATATGATGATATTTCTAAAAGGTTTGAAGAAACTCAATGCTGAATGTTGAAGAATGTTACACAAATTCAAACTCATTTATGTGTTAATTGTTAAATTCTGGCTACTCAGAATGAGTTTTTTTAGGCTTAAATATAAATAAGAATTCACTTTATGTCACACTGTATTCAAAAATAATTATGTGTAACTCAGACAATACATGTAGTGTACTAGGAAAACTTGTGATCTCAAAAAATTCTACTGTGAGGATTTGCTTAGAAGGGGGAGAACTTTTGTAGAAAAAACAAGTATCCCAATTATGAGAGTTCAAGTGTATAAATGCTGATTTCCATATAGATTTCTTCAAGCAAATTAGAGATACCAAGGGAACGTTTCATGCAAAGATGGGCTCGATAAAGGACAGAGATGGTATGGACCTAACAGAAGCAGAAGATATTAAAAAGAGGTGGCAAGAATAGACAGAAGAACTGTACAAAAAAGATCTTCACGACCAAGATAATCACGATGGTGTGATCACTCACCTAGAGCCAGACATCCTGGAATGTGAAGTCAAGTGGGCCTTAGAAACCATCACTACAAACAAAGCTAGTGGAGGTGATGGAATTCCAGTTGAGCTATTTCAAATCCTGAAAGATGATGCTGTAAAAGTGCTGCACTCAATATGCCAGCAAATTTGGAAAACTCAGCAGTGGCCACAGGACTGGAAAAGATCAGTTTTCATTCCAATCCCAAGGAAAGGCAATGCCAAAGAATGCTCAAACTACCGCAAAATTGCACTCATCTCACACACTAGTAAAGTAATGCTCAAAATTCTCTAAGCCAGTCTTCAGCAATACGTGAACCATGAACTTCCAGATGTTCAAGCTGGTTTTAGAAAAGGCAGAGGAACCAGAGATCAAATTGCCAACATCTGCTGGATCATCTAAAAAGCAAGAGAGTTCCAGAAAAACGTCAATTTCTGCTTTATTGACTATGCCAAAGCCTTTCACTGTGTGGATCACTATAAACTGTGGAAAATTCTGAAAGAGATGGAAATACCAGACCACCTGCCTGCCTCTTGAGAAACCTATATGCAGGTCAGGAAGAACAGTTAGAACTGGATATGGAACAACAGACTGGTTCCAAATAGGAAAAGGAGAACGTCAAGGCTGTATATTGTCACCCTGCTTATTTAACTTCTATGCAGAGTACATCATGAGAAACGCCGGGCTGGAAGAAGCACAAGCTGGAATCAAGATTGCCAAGAGAAATATCAATAACCTCAGATATGCAGATGACACCAGCCTTATGGCAGAAAGTGAAGAGGAACTAAAAAGCCTCTTGATGAAAGTGAAAGAGAAGAGTGAAAAAGTTGACTTAAAGCTCAACATTCAGAAAACTAAGATCATGGCATATGGTCCCATCACTTCATGGGAAATAGATGGGGAAACAATGTAAACAGCGTCTGTCAGGCTTTACTTTTTGGGGCTCCAAAATCACTGCAGATGGTGATTGCAGCCATGAAATTAAAAGATGCTTACTCATTGGAAGGAAGGTTATGATCAATCTGGATAGCATATTGAAAAGCAGAGACATTTGCCAACAAAGGTCTGTCTGGTCAAGGCTATGGTTTTTCCAGTAGTCATGTATGGATGTGAGAGTTGGACTGTGAAGAAAGCTGAGTGCCGAAGAATTGATGCTTTTGAACTGTGGTGTTTGAGAAGACTCTTGAGAGTCCCTTGGACTGCAAGGAGATCCAACCAGTCCATTCTAAAGGAGATCAGCCCTGGGTGTTCTTTGGAAGGAATGATGCTAAAGTTGAAACTCCAGTACTTTGACCACCTCATCCAAAGAGCTGACTCATTGGAAAAGACTCTGATGCTGGGAGGGATTGGGGGCAGGAGAAGAAAGGGACAACAGAGGATGAGATGGCTGGATGGCATCACTGACTCGATGGACATGAGTTTGAGTGAACTCTGAGAGTTGGTGTTGGACAGGGAGGCCTGGCGTGCTGCAGTTCATGGGGTCACAAAGAGTCGGACACGACTGAGCTAGTGAACTGAAGTGAACTGAAAGAGAAATAAATATCCCATATACATTCTAAAATGGGAATGCCAAGTAGGACTCATTTTTCTTGCCAACTCCTGTGGCCTGGTGATGTCTTCCAATATCACTCTGTTACACAGAGTTCTAAGGCAAAGTCTAGACTTACTAGGAAAGAATAGCACAATAATTATGTCTGCCTCATTCATAAGACTGAGGAAGGGTGGGAGACACAGTCACACTCGCTTGCATGTTTCCCTATGCTTCCCCTTCTTTCTTCCTTTATATCCTATTCCTCTATAATTTCCCACAGAAAGATTTCTAGGTAAGATAGTTACATTATAGAAGGATTTCTAAAGCTTGATACTAATGCAAGGAAGCGATGAACTCCTAGATCATCCTCTAGATGATCCCCTAGAATTCCTTAGCAGCAGAAAAGAATGAAGAAATGGAAGAAGAGCTTGTCTGGAGCTTAGTTAATGTTTTTAGCTCTGATTGTTAAATTAAAATGTGTAAGAGTAGGCAAGGTACACATGACCTAGTTGATATCCACATAACTAGATTTTATTTACATACAATGGTTTTTCTAGTAGTCATGTACAGATGTAAGAGTTGGACCATAAAGAAGTCTGAGCACCAGAGAATTCATGCTTTCGAACTGTGTTGCTAGAGAAGACTCTTGAGAGTCCTTTGGACTGCAAAGAGATTAAACCAGTCAATCCTAAAGGAAATTAACCCTGAATATTCATTGGAAGGACTGTGATGAGACTGAAACTCTAATAATTTGGCCACCTGACGTGAAGAGATGACTCATTGGAAAAAACCCTGATGTTGGGAAGGGTTGAGGGCAGGAGGAGAAGGGGTCAACAGAGGATGAGATGGTTGGATGGCATCACCGACTCAATGGACAAGAATCTGCAAAAAGCAAACAAACAAAAAAAGAATCTGCGTAAACTCTGGGAGATGGTGAAGGAAAGAGAAGCCTGGTGTAGTCCATGGGGTTGCAAGAGTCAGACAGGACTTAGCAACTGACAACAACAAATCAAAGAAGTTTGTGAATTGCCAAAATAGCAGTTCATTTCAAACAGTATGAGAATCCACAGATGTCAAAAGAAAGATGATCTCTTTCTCTGTGTAAGTTTCTATGCTAGGAGCTACAAGAACATAGACAATATTTGTGAGTCAAATGAGTTTTCAAAATGACAAAACATAGACATGAGATATCTTTAAAAATTCAGTTTAACAGAGCAGGACATGATGAAACTTTATGGTGACTTATCGGCAACTGAAATACTTCGGGCAGGTGTACCCAGGCCTTGCTCTGAGGAGGGTATCAACATGCTTAGGCCTTAGAGAATGGATGGGATTTACTGAAATAAGAGGGGTTTGGGGGGAGGTTATTGAAGGTGAGTGGACGAAACAAGATTGAAAAAATAGGTCACTATGTCCTCCTGATGATCAAGTGAAGGAGCTTAACTTTCCTGCTGTAAATCACAGAAATCATTTGAAGGTTTTTGATCAGGGCAAAGAAATTTTCAAAGTAGATGGAGGTTATGCTGATAGCCATATCCAAGGTTGACTAAAGGAGGATAAAGAAACATGGGCTGGTATGTCAGTTAGTGGATTATTGGAATAGTCCTGGCCAATACAGTAGAGGTCTAGAAGGGACTGACAGCACTGAAATTGGAATGGAGGCAACAAACAATGAAAATGTTTACAAGAGACATTGAAGAGTAAAATGTGTGTGTGTGCTCAATCCTGTCCATCTCTTTTGAGACCCCATAGACCACAGTCTGCCAGGCTCTTCTGTCCATGGGATTTTTCAGACAAGAATACTGGAGCGGGTTGCTATTTCCTCCTCCATGGGAGGACTGGACTGTGTCTCCTGTGTCTCCTGCATTGGCAGGTGGATTCTTTACCACTGATCACCTGGGGAGCCCAAAGTGTGAAATAGGTAAGGCCTAATCACTGTTACACTTTCACTTTTCACTTTCATGCATTGGAGAAGGAAATGGCAACCCACTCCAGTGTTCTTGCCTGGAGAATCCCAGGGACGGGGGAACCTGGTGGGCTGTTGTCTATGGAGTCCCACGGAGTCAGACACAACTGAAGTAACTTAGCAGCAGCAGCAGCAATCACTGCTAGGGCTTCCAAGTGGCTCAGTGGTAAAGAATCTGCCTCCCAAGCAGGAGACTTAGGTTTGATCCCTGGGTCAGGGAGATCCCCTGTGGAAGGGAATGGGTACCCACCCCACTATTCTCAGCTGAAAAATTCCATAGACAGAGGAGCCTGGCAGACTACAGTCCATGGGGTCACAAAGAAGTCGGACATAACTAAACAACAACAAGGATCACTGCTGAATATGGAGGCTGAGAGATATTAATGAATCAAGGCAGTATACTGGGAGAACAGGAAGACCTTTTTCCCAATTGAGAGTCAGATCTCCCTTCTAGGTGAGCCAAGAGACTTAGTGCTATTTTTCTGTCATAACAGTTATTATTCAGTTTTGCAGTCTCTATTTATCTACCTCTCTCACCAGACAGTGAGCTGCTCAAGGGTAAAAACCATGCTTTAGTTGTGCTACCTCTGACACAGAGGTTTTTGTATGTGTACAAAAATGGAAGAAAGGGAGTGGGGAAGGAAGAATTTGTTTCAGAGGGCGAGATAAGTGATGGACATCTATACATGGAGACGTGGAAGTAACAGTATATCATTCAAAATAATGCATTTGTATTTTACTTAATCATATTAGATTTTTCTCAAAGAACATCTTTATTACCATCCACTCAGACAATACAACCCATGGTATGGCACACTCCAAACATCCATTCTCAAAACCGAGATTCTACCATAAGGCCAACCTCCCAGCAGCCAAGACTTCCTAGTCCCATCAGAGGGAAATATTTATTCTACAAAAGTTCAAAGGTTTCAGCAAGGTTTCTGGAGACCTATTTAAAACCAATCAACAAAGCCTTAAAATGTACTTAACTTTGACCCTCCAATTGGATGTTGTAATATATCCTAAGTAAATAAACATGGCTACATGAAAAAGATGATCATGATAAATTAAAATGATAATATAAAAGAGATGACAGTCAGACAGAAGCTCATAACAGCAAGAGTGTTTTGAAACAACCCTAACAAGCCCCAAATTGAAGACTGGCTAAATGCATCTCCACATTCTGGCTAAACAAATTATGGAATATCTATACAAAAGGATTCTCTGTCACCATGACTGATGATGTAGCAGACTATCAAATGGAAAGATACTTCCTAGTCAGTAAGTGACAAAGCAAACTACAAATTACAAAAGGAATGCATAATATAACCTCTTTTGGGTGATAGCATAATGTTGTTGAAAGGCTCCATACTAAAATATTAACAGTAGTTATCCATGGATTGTGGTATCATAGGTGATACATATTTTTTTTACTTTTATTTCCAATTTCTTTAATAGACAACTATATCTTTTGTAAAACACTATAAAGTCCAAAAGGACACAGACTCTGTCATATTCATTTCTGTATGTCCAAGACACAGCACAAAATATTGCTCAGAAGTGTTCCAATGCTATTTGTTGAAGGAAGAAAAATATATTTAAATACATTTTTGTGTGCTTTGTTTTGTTTCTTTTTGGCCACATGGAGAGGCATATGGAATCCTACTTTCTCAACTACTGATCACACCCACATCCCCTGCATTGTAAGCAGGGACTCTTAACCACTGGATCACCAGGAAATTCCCCTAAATACATGTTTCTATTTAGCTGCTGCTGCTCTTGAGTCACTAAGTCCTGTCTGACTCTTTGTGACCCCATGGACTATAGTCCACCAGGCTCCTCTGTCCATGGCATTTCCCAGGCAAGAATACTGGAATGGGTTGCCATTTCCTACTCCAGGGGATCTTACCCACCCAGGGATCAAACACACATCTCCTGCATTGCTAGGCGGATTCTTTACCACTGAGCTATCGAGGAAGCCCCAGATTATAGTAACCATGAACAGGGGTGAAACATCTGGAACAGCAGGAAGTGGTATTGCTGAATTTCAGTCAGAAACATGCACTAAGCATTCACAGGAATATGTTTGCATTCCATACTCATTTTCCTATTATCTAACTCCATCTATTCTTGCATAAGTACCAGAAAGTAACCCATTCCACATAGCCACATTTGTCCAAATAAATAGTCATTTACTAATTTGTAAAGGAATCCAGAAGGAAAGAAGGGTAAAATAAATAAGTGAATTACAGAGAGGGAAAAAAGCATAAAAAATGACTGTGTAGATTGATGATTAAAACAAAAAGCATGATAACAAAAGGGAGAGAGTAACTAGGGAGGAGTTAATTAACCAGTCACTGGATTGGCAAATTAATACTCACTGGAACTATAAACAGATGGATCTCTTTTCTTACTAAACCTGCAATTTCAACTTATTCAAGATGGCTTCAATATGAAAATACAGGACGTAAGACAGTATAGCACAAATGAACTTTAGGTTCAAATGGAAACAACTTCCCAGCTTGGCTTTTAGCTTATTAGCTGAAACACTGGAGAAGCAAATTTTCTGCAACTTAGCTTTAACATATGTTTAAAAAAATAAGAGAAACAGTGTACAAAGTATTGATATGTAAAGCGTACAGCTGCCAAGAAAGGACTCAAGAGGTGGTATCCATTAACTGTGATCATTTATGTTACCAATAATCCAGTAATCAATGTAAGGGAATATTATTATTCAAAAGAAGCTACTTCCTTAAAAAAAAAAAAGGAATTAACTGGGGTAGGGAAAATAGTCTCCAAGGTGCACTTAAGGTAAGGCACATGCAGGCAGGCACAGATTATACACAGGAAGTATTTCTGATTTGACACTGCTCAAGGTGAAATTTTATTTTTTAAGCAAGCTTTATCAAAACAACTTACTGCTTTCTTTTCAAGCTTTATGAATTAAAAAAGTTTATTCCAAGACTGTTCTTTGGGAGCCCCACTCAAGGAAATCCCACTCTCAGCCTTCCAGGTATAAACCAGGAGCTCCAAGAAATTCCTGAGACAAAAAAGAAGGGCTGAAATTAAAATTAACAATATAAAGGGACATAAAAAAGCCAGCAGGAAGAAGTACAAAGAGAAACTTTCCTGATACTCATGTGACTCCCCTGTTAGAATATTAGAAAAGAGGAGTAAAAGGAATACAGTTAAATAGAAGCAGCTTTAAAAAGAAGGCATATATTAATAATAGAACCACAGGGCAGGTTTCTATGATGATTCCCTAACAGTGTTATATTCAAAAAAGTTTATGAGCTGTTATTCAATCTTTCTGTGTTTGGCAACAAGCAATAATAATCATCTCTGTTTAAGCCATGTATAGAAAAAAATTCTTTAATTTGGAACTTTAGTATACTATACAAGAAATTAAGAAAGAAGAGATTATATAAAATAAATGAAACTGTAGAAATATGCATTCAAATCTTTCACAAATATAGGAATACAGGAATTCCCTGGTGGTCCAGTGGTTAAGACTTGCTGCGTTCATTACCTGGCTGGGTTCCATCCCTGGTTCATGGCTGGGGAACTAAGATACCACAAGCTGCAAGATATGGCCAAAAAAAAAATAATTAGTTTTTTTTTTTTTTTTAATATATAGTATACAGACCTGGTATTACTGAATTGTCAATCAACCTCCCTCCCTTTCCCCTACCTTTACCCACACTGAGGATGAGCGCCATTTCAGAACTCAATGTCAGTCCTGTTTCTTTTATTTTCTTTATCTGTCCTTACTTAAATCATTCCCCTCTTGAATTTCAAATTGGTCCTCACAATTAGATTGTGCAAACCCAAGACCATACACCACCGACAGTTTATTGTCTACAAGGTATGACTTTATTTAACTGTCTTCACTAGCATGACTTTACTATTCTCTTCCTCAACACAGTATTACTATTCCAGGAAGCTTTCCCCAGGGAGATAAAAAAAGGTTACTATTTATTCTCAACATTTTTGAAACCCTCACCTCACACCTTCACCTTGCTGTGTATAACAAACCTAAACCATTATATCAAAATTGTTAACCAATTCTAACCAAGCCCTTGTATTGAAAGACCCATCCTCAACTAGACTCTCAAAATCTCCTAAGTAGCCCAACATTGTCCTCCCCAGGCTTCCCCCATGGCTCAGAGGTGAAGAATCCACCTGCAATGCAGGAGCCACAGGAGATTCAGTTCCATCCCTGGGTCAGAAGATTCCCTGGAAGAGGGCATGGCAACCCACTCCAGTATTCTTGCCTGGAGAATCCCATGGACAGAGGAGACTGGTGGGCTACAGTCCATAGGGTGGGAGATTCAGACAGGGATAAAGCAATTTAGCATGCATGCAGGTCCTCCCCACTCCAAGATGTTATTAAGACTTTGTCAAGATTCAGAGCTTTCTTGCCATGGCAAGCAACAAACTCAGCTTTGCTTTAGCAAAGCTAAATGTTGGTGGTAAAGCAAAGCTAAATGGTGGTGGTATATCTAGGGAGCCAGCATTCACTGTACTTGCTCAGGCCTTTGGGCAGCTAACTCTATTTCAAAACAAGTTTGACGCGCCTGCTACCTGATGATTCAGTCCCTAGCATGACAGCATCCACTCTCTGACTTTTGACAGCTGTCAAAAGAAATCTACAAAGTAACCACATTTTAGTCAAGCTTATAAAAACCCGTCAGAACTTTAGCCTTACTCAAGTGTCAACACCACCTTAAAACGCGTCTCCTCACCACCCTTATTTCTCTCTCTTCCTTAATTTGCCAACAATTTAGCAACCACAGATTGTAAGGTTGAAATGAGGAAGGGGAGAGAATGAAGAGAAGTTGCTTTAAAAATGGAGGAACTACCTCAGAATTTTAATTTTCCCAAAGGGGGTCGGGGGGAATTCCCCAGAAAGCTTTCCAGCCAGGAAACATCTGAACTCCTTATAAATTAGAACTCTTACCTAGTTTCCGCCTAGACACGATTTGTGGGCTTTTTTTCTTTTTTTTTCCGGGGTGGGGGTGGGGGGTGGAGTTGTCAGTATAAGTTACCTGGAAGGTTATCTCCAATTCTAAGCCTGATTCAAAATTGGAGAAAAAACAGTGGAACACACCAAAATTCTGTATTCTTCCCACCCTCTCCACCTCCAAAAGAAAATAAAAAACGAATTCCTGCTCTGCTCTCTATTTCACTCTCCATTTCTGCGTTGACCTAGTTCTTCAAGGAGAAAATTCGGCACCGGGATGTGCCAATACGAGCAAAGAAAGGTACTATTCCGGATTTAAGATAAAGCAGTGCCTGACCCTGCTGACCTCCAATCATTTTATAACTTCTGGGGGACTCAGGCCCCTGGACTGGAGCAAACAAACCGCTGCAGGAGAGATTGACAAAGCGGACCAGGCCCCAGGGCAACATTCCCCACTACAGGGAACCGCCGGGGGCCGGCCGGCCGGCCTGGAGTCTCCGGTTTATCCTCAGTGACTGGGACACAGCTGGCTTTGAAAAAGGACAATAAATATACAGCACCACAGTTTGGTCTCGGGCGCAGCCTCTGGTCGGTGGCGCCTCGCCATTCGTCTTCGCCAGCCAGGCCCTGGCCCCGGTCCCCTAGATAAAACGGATGCCCACAGGCCCCCAGTCACACCTGTTAGGTGTTTCTCCGCGCGATGCCTCCGCCCCAGCCAACGCCTCCTGCCCGGCCAGGGAGCCGGGTGCAGAGCGGGGGACGCGATGGGAGACGCAGGGCCGGGCCTTCCCCAGCGGACTCCGCGGGGCTCCTTGCTCAGGGCTGGGGCGGGGAGGGAGGGGGGCAGCGAAGGCGGGAGAGGTCGGTCTACCCGGGCCGAGAGGGCCATGGGGAGGGCCGGGGGAAGGGGCGTCGCTGCTCGCGTTAAGCTTCCACAGCCTGCAGCAGAGGCGGCGGGGCTGAGCCGCGGAGGAGATGGGGTTTGCACCAGCGTCTGCATTTCTCCTCGCAGCCCCGGCGCCACCGCCCCTCGCCGGGCTTCGGCGCCCGATAGGCCGCGCAGGGTGAGCGCGGGCGCCGGCCGGCGGCACCTCGCCGAGGACTGGAGGCGAGGGCGCCGCGAGGTCGCGGAGGGGGGACTCCGCGAGCAGGGCGGCCCGCGCGTCCCCGGATCGCAGCAACTCCGGCCGCCGCCGGGCCGCGGCCAGGACGGAGCTCCCCGCGCGCCCCCCGGGGGCCAGCAGCGGCCGGAGGGCGGCGCGGGGCTCGGCCCCTCCGCCCAGCAGCTCCGCGCACCCGGCGGCGGTGGCGGCGTGGTTTCGGGCGCCCGGGCAGCCTCCGGACCGATGGCCGGCAGCGACGCGAACGAAGAGGGTCCCGTGCGGAGGGGCGGCGCGGCGAGGCGTCCGGGGGCCCCAGGAGGGCGGGGAAGCGAGGCTGCCGCCAGCTGCCCGGAGCCGCTGTCCACTGCTGAAGCGCCGGCCGAGGGCGCCGTGCTGCCGGCTTGGATGCGCCTCTACTTCTACGGGATGCACGGGGTCACCCTGGACGTGCTCCTGTCCGCGGCGCACCGCTTCGCTCGCCGCCCGGACCTCCGGATGCTGGGCTTCTCCTCGCCCTACCGTTGCCTCCTGCACTCGCTCACCCACTTGGCCCTGGAGAAAGTCTACCTGCAGCAGCGGCGCTGCCCCAGCGCCTTCGTCTTCAATTTCCTCCTCTACCCCTCGGCCCACGTGGGGTTGCAGACCCTGGCGGGCGCGCTGCTCCACCGGGTCGGCGGGCCGGGGGGCGCAGCGGCGCCGGGGGCGCTGGACTTGGCCCTGCAGTACGTGCTGGCGCTCTACCACTGCCAAGTGTTCCTGAAGCGCTTCCTGCACTTGCGGTACCAGCGGCGGCAACAGCTGCGGGGCGCGCCCCCCGCCCCTGCGGGTGCCCGGGCCCCAGTGACAGCCGGTGGTAGGCGGCGGCGACCTCGCGGTCCCAGGGGCGCTGGGGGAGCCCCCAACCAGGGGCTGCCGGATCTGCTCCGCTTCCTTTTCTTCGGAATGCACGGTTTTTTGGATGAGATCTTCTTCACATTCTTCTTTAACCTGCTGGGGCCCGGGGACGGGACAAGCAGCGGCCACACGTCGCTCTGGTCCTTCTTTATGTACGGCAGCTGCAGTTTTGTGGTGGAAAAGCTCTATTTCCACCTCCACTACAGTCGGGGCTGGGGCACCTGGAAGCGAGTACCCTTCTACGTGATCTTCATCTACGCGTGGGAGTTGTCCTGGGGCCTGGGACTCCGCACTTGGGGCGCCTGTTCCTGGGACTATTCTCACTATCCGCTCAATTTCATGGGCCTTATCACGCTGATGTATTTACCTGGTTGGATATTCCTTAGTGTGTACCAGGACCTACTTTCCAATGTGTTGTGGCGGGTGCAATACGTACCATCTAACTAAGACCAAAAAAAGGGGGCACTGGATTCTCATGAATGAAGGCGATTTATTTTTACACAATAAAACGGAGGGCTTTTTTTTTTTTTTTTTAGCCTTTTAATTTTTATACCTTTTACTAAACTTTACCACCAACCTGTTTTATTCGACATTTTAGTTTTTCTATTGGGAACGTATGCATAATACGATAATACTTTGAAATATTGCTGGAAATGTAACTCAGAGTACTTAACTCATCAATATTTTAAAACCCTCACTAGTCCAAACAGCAAACCATCATACCTTAACATCAGAAAGCTGTAGTATTCACTTATTTGCACTTATTTGGCGTAGGTGGGTGATAGTTACTATTTTATTTTATTTTTTTAAGTAAGGAAGTTCTTCAACTCAGACGCCAGTGATTTTTACAAGATTAGGGGAAGTTTTCTGATTTAATGATTTGTTTACTTTCCTTTTGGAAAAGACAATGGCAACCCACTCCAGTACTCTTGTCTGGAGAATCCCATGGACGGAGAGCCTGGTAGGCTGCAGTCCATGGGGTCGCTAAGAGTCGGACACGACTGAGCGACTTCACTAGCAATTTCACTTACTTTCCTTTTAATCCAATGTCATTTTAATTTCCTGCCATGTTTGCCAATGACTGCTGAAATCCAGTGTCTTGTACTTCTGAAACCACAATTAATAGCTTTTAAAGTGCCTCTGTATAGCACACAAATGAAAAGAAGCTGACAAATTTGAAAACACACCCTATGAATCGATTTTTAGATAAGAAATCTTTTTTAGCAACTCAGACAGGTAACACTGTGTTAAGATATTGATCTCCTTCCTGGAAATGATTGCTTTCCAATGTGGATTAGCCTTAAACGCCAAATGTGTTAACGTTAATCAGATCCTGTGTTATCTTTGGCTGTAAATTTTAGTCCTTATGCAATCATGTAAAATTTCTACCTTACATGTGCAAGGGCCATGCAAAATTATACTATCCTTAATAGTGTTCTAACCCTAAGGACTCTTTTCTATTTGAAGTTTCAAGAGTAAAAGCAATCCCATGGATTAAAATGAACTAGAATATTCATCCTAATTGTATTAGCCCGAATTGTTTTCAGAGGATACAGATATGTGTTTTCAGCCTATTTCTGCCATGGCTCACTTGTAAACATTTTTCCGTTTCCTTTGGGTCCCCTACAGAGTTCTTGGTTTAAAGTCCAATGTAGTTACGTGCATTATATATCAATGATAGCTCTTTGGTGACTTGTTCTTAAAGTTTGGAAGCTCCAAGTTAAATAAGATGATGTGAACCATTTGAGAAATCATAGCTAATCAATTAATAATGTACTTTAAATTTGTTTACTGTGTTTTTATTATATTTAGAAAAGACAAATCGACTATTGAGTATAGCTCATCCAAGGATGACTAATACCTTCTTAGTTTTTGTTATAAAGATAATTAAGAAAGCTTGGAGTGTATACAAATTAATATATATTCCTATTCAAGTTGTTAGCTTGCCTATACTGTAAAAGGGCTTCCCATGTGGCACTAGTGGTAAATAACCTACCTGCCAGTGCAGGAGGCAAAAGAGATGTGGGGTCAATTCCTGGGTTGGGAAGATCCCCTGGAGGAGGGCATGGCAACCCACTCCAGTGTTCTTGCCTGGAAAATCCCATGAGCAGAGGAGCCTGGCAGGCTACAGTCCATAGGTCACAAAGAGCTGGACATGATGAACAACTAACACTTTCACTTCACAGCAGAACTGTTGAGAGATCAGCTCAAAGCTGCTTCTCCTCTCCTCTGTCACACTGATTGTTTTAGCCAGTCAAAGCTTGAGTAGAAACTGTTGAAAGTAATTAAATGTTTGCAGAGAATAAAAGTGTCACTTTGTGGAAAAGATTTCTGAAAACCTGGGGAGAAAAATAAAATGTAAATATAGACACTAAAGTTAGTCAGATGCTGGACAAAATATTTGTAATTCAAATCTGTCACATGTGCATGAGTCGAAGTTAAGTGTGGCATGGCTCCACACCATGCATTCCAGTGAAGACATAACCAAATCCACAGCTTCTGGACTACTGGCTAAATGTATGTATTCACCCTGTTGTCATTGACATGCCGCTCCTTCAGCTTGCTTAAACTGCCTAACCAGCATTTTCAGGCCAAACTCATCAAAAAAGCTTGCTATTTTGTTTGTTTTGCTTTTAATGTTAATCCTATTTAAAGAAAAGTTCAAGATTTTTCATTGATTCAATTCATTCAAGAAATAGTTATTGTGAGCCTGCTATTTTTCAGGCACTTGCCTGGACTCTGTGACTATAGCCATGACCCAACATAGACAAAAATCTCTGTCCTGATGGAGCTCACATTAGAATGTGAGTGCATTGATTTATATGCGATTATGCTGATTTGCAAGGCTACTGTTTCAGTATTAGTAATAGGTTATGAGAGGCAGATGTTGTCAGGGTTCTCATCAGGGTTCTCCCTGGAATATCAGTCCATCAGTCTCTAAAACAAAAGCCCATTAACAGTCCCTAGTGCTAGTTCTACAAAGAGCCCTGTTCATTTGTATTCAGGAAGTGATTAGCCTGTCTGTTAACTCAGCACCTTGCCTTAGGGCTTCTCATTCTGTGTTTACTCAACTTCTTAAAAGTAACATTTGCTGCAATTTTGAACCTTTCAAGAAAAAACAAGGAAAGGAAAGAACCATCAGACTGATCAACTTGGTTACTCATTAGTAGTTCAGATATAGAAATGATAAGGCAGTACAATATTAACTATTATAATAATAGTTAATATTTAGGTAGTGCTTACAACCTACCAAGAACTGCACTATTAACATGTGTTTATACTTTTAAATAAATATATGTATATATTTACATATATCTTAAATGAATATATTACATATGTCTCATATATATGTATTTAATTTTAAGTAATACATAATATTTTAGGCTCATATATGATATAAATTTAAGATACAACATATCTGATATGATATATGATATGATATATATACCTTAAGTATACGTGTGTGTGTGTGTGTGTGTACTCAGTCCCTCAATTATGTCTGACTCTTGTGACCCCATGGACTGCAGCCCACCAGGCTCCTCTGTCCATGGGATTTTCCAGGCAAGACTACTGGAGTAGGTGCCATGTCCTACTCCAGGGGATCTTCCCAACCAAGGGATCAAACCCAGGTCACTTGCGTCTCCTACATTGGCACAAACACACACACATACATATTTACTTAAACCTCTAACAACTCTTTCTCATGAGGACAGTGACACTGAAGCCCAAAGAAATAACTTGGTTAAGTAATCAAGCCATACAGCTATTTAGACAGACTCCAAGGACACTGGACTCTAGGCTCTGTTCTTAACAGAAAGGTTGGCATGCCTTAACCTACGGACCACAGTGATTTGGGATCGCCTGTGGATCTCACCTTACAATCTGTATTTTCTCTTCTCTGGCACTATCATAGATGCAACTGTGGCTGTATAAAAGTTAGATACTAGTAGCAAAGATACTCTTTCATGTTGCCTTTTTAGTCTCTGGAAATAAAAGGGTGCTAATACCAAGATGCATAACTGATAGTCAGCCTAGCTCTAATTCCCAGATGACAGATTTTCTAGTCAAGCAGTGCTCTGCAGTAGAGTTCCTCATCTGAAGTCAGATGGTCTTGAATATAAGAATAATATATCAAAATTCAAGATAACTCATATCACAAGCAAGAAGAAATATATATAATTAAGGCTCTCTTCTTTAATATAGCATTCAGAATGAGCTTCACTGTAAGCTATACAACCCCAAAATTAAAATTTTTTGCAGAGATATTTGTTATGTATTCAGTTAATCACCTTAGAGTTGAAGAAAGTTTTTTTGTTTTTTTTTTTTTTGGCCACATGACATTTGGGATGCTAATCCCCCACTAGGGATTGAATGCAGTCCATCTGCCTTGGAAGCATAGAATCTTAACCACTGGGGCTCCAGAAAAGTCCCAAGAAAGTTCTTAAAGAAAAACATGAAAAAAAAAGTAATAACTGTGGTTCTCATTCCATGTTTAACTTAGGCAATGCTGAAATTTCTTACATAAAGTGCTTTAATTTTTAAATCAATTATATCTCAGCTTTCAATCTAAAGAGAAATTTTAAGTTTTTCATGGTATCAATTAATATAGATGTTCCTGTGTTATATCAGGACTCCAGCAATGTTGATAATCCATTTCAGTATTTCACACATTTCACTGTACTTAACTATAAATATTTCATTACAAATATTTGACATTTTATGTTAAACTCAGAATATGATGTGCTTTATTGTTTAAGAATTATGAATTGGTTAATCCTACCCCTTTAAAAGATAATAATTTCTACTGTTTTGAAATAGTCTCTGCTGGCATAATTGACCTGGTTCTATTTTAAAAAGATGGTGAGAAAGAATTTTGGTAGATTACTTTGGTTCTCTCTCCATTTCCAAAGTACATTAAAAAAAATCACTATATTTGGAAAGGAAGTTATACTCATGATATAGACTTGGAATGATAAATAAGTCATTGTATTATAATATTTGACAGCATTTTAGTAAAATTGATCCTTGCTTATATTAAAAGACTTTAAAAAACACTTTACCTTTCAATTTTAAATATAATATCCAATTTACTGTCTCCAATATACTTTCCAACAGTGCTTAATAGAACTAAGATCCTTTACTCAGAGAGAGTTAAATGAAACACCCTTCCCTTTTCTCCATTAAACACATGCCTCAGTTTATGCTGGAAGGAAAGATGGTTCTTTTCTGTTGCCAGTTTTTTGTTTTTTTTTTTTTCTTTCTATTCTTAGATGTGGTACCAGAGGAATATACAAAAATAGCACTTGTCTGTGTGGACCTCTGTTCATTAAAATTGACCTCTTTCTAATTTTTAACATGGAGACATGAAGCTATCATACAGGCAATGACTTCCAGTTGCTAAAAACCCACGTTGTAAATTAAACTGTGATGTGTATAAATTTTCCTTTAGATATTTTTTCTTAATATAAGGAGATTGTAAATATGGAGATTTTTTTTCTTTACTCTTTGAATTCTCTTTGCATAAATGGTCAAACAAATGACCAGAGTGTTCCTAAGGAGAGAGACAGACACAGACAGGCTGATCCTTGACGTACAGAGAAGTTTAATGTTCTTCTTAACCTCTTAAAAATTCTATTATAATCCAAAAGTCACATGGATCAACTTTCCCATTTAGAAGAAAATATATCTTTACCACAATTAAGAATTAAGGATCTAAAGAAGCCATGAAGATTAATAACATCCAACCTTCTATCCAAGGCTGGAATTCCTTACATCTCTGACAGATGGTTTCTTAGCTCAGGTTGGACTATTGACAGTATTAACTGTGTTTTTCATGCAAAGACTAAATGGAAAGCTACAAAGCTGTGTTAATACCCACCCCAGTCTATTTGACTTCTCAAAGTTTCCAGGAACTAACAAATACTGGTCAGCCAGATTGTGTATTGCAGTGAAACACTTTTTGAGATGGTCTTCTCTATTTAAAAGGAAAAAAAATCAATGTTTAATTCTTTTACCATAATACTCACTGTCTACTTATTGTATATTTTCAAATGAGGCTTTATTCACTAACTCTAGGCAACAGGACCTTGAGAGATTTGAGTAAATTAAAATTACTTCAGAAGAATAAACAAACAAACATTGGCTGCAAGCAAAAGAGTGAAAAATTAAATACTAGGAATCCTCCTTATGTCATTGGAATTTCAACTGGTTCAACCCAGGAAAAGCCTTTGGTTGCTGCCCAGGTCTACCTGAGAATATAAGCTGGGAGAGTTTCCTGGTAGCTTCCCTGAAGCTACCAGCTTCATCAAGAAATGCATTGAGCAGATGCAGGTGTGACGGAAGCAATTAGCTAACCAGAAAGGATGAGAGATACCATGGATCAATTCTCCCATTCAAAAAAAAAATCACACTTATGATATTAAGCAGAGAACCAGCTTCACTTTTGATGGGTTTCCTACAAATATTTATATTACATGCAAGGTATTTTATTAACATTTATACTTCATGCATGATAAAAATAAAATTAATCTCAAAGGATCTCAGTTTTGAAACTTTAAATATTTGAAAATAATCTTGAGAGAAACATGCAGAAAGTTTGTCATATCATTTTGATTACCCACTAACTTTTAGGAACAAAAGCTAAACTGAATATGCTCTTGTTCATTTCTGAAGAGGATCTATTTTTAATCTTAACTTTTTATTAGAAACAATGAGCAGACAGGAAGAAAAAATAAATAAAAGAGTTCCCTGGAGTACATCAGAACCAGTATTCAGATTTCAAGTATTTATAAACAAGAGTTTAACAAAATTTATCATTCTACTTACTTGTAATGATATTTTCAGCAGGCAAAACAGAAACAAAAGAATAATAAAGGCAGAAATAAAATATACATAGAAAGGGATAGTATTCAATAGTCTTAGAGAGTCCTTACATTATTTTTCTTTGGTGTAAATGATTCACATTAATAAATATTATTCTAGGTCTTTATACCATGTAAGACTTGAATTATGAAGAAAATTTTATGTTTATAAAGTACTGCATATGCTAAGTTTGGTTGGGTACCAAAATTTACACTTTATTGTTGCTATTGTTCAGTCACTAAGTCCTCTATGACTCTTTGGGACCCCAAGGACTGCAGCATGCCAGGCTTCCCTGTCTTTCACTATCTCCTGGAGTTTGCCCAAACTCATGTCCATTGAGTCAGTGATGCCATCCAACAATCTCATCCTCTGTCGCCCCCTTCTCCTACCCTCAATCTTTCCCAGCATTAGAGTCTCTTTCAATGAGTCAGTTCTTTGCATCAGGTGGCCAAAGTAGTGGAGCTTCAGTTTTAGCATCAGTTCTTCCAATGAATATTCAGGGTTGATTTCCTTTAGGATTGACTGGTTTGATCTCCTTGCAGTACAAGGGACTCTCAGGAGTCTTCTCCAGCACTACAGTTTGAAAGCATCAATTCTTTGGTGCTCAGCCTTCTTTGGGCTTCCTAGTAGCTCAGCTGGTAAAGAATCCACCTGCAGTGCAGGAGACCCCAGTTTGATTTCTGGGTTGGGAAGATCCCCTGGAGAAGGCTATTCAGTCCAGTATTCATGGGCTCTGATGGCTCAGATGGTAATGCAGTGCGGGAGGCCTGGGTTCAATCCCTCGGGTTGGGAAGGTCCCCTGGAGGAAGGCATGGCAACCCACTCCAGTATTCTTGCCTGGAGAATCCGCATGGACAGAGGAGCCTGGTGGGCTGCAGTCCTTGGGATCACAAAGAGTCATACACGACTGAACAACTAAGTACACAACCTTCTTTATGATCCAACTCACACACCATAAATAACTACTGGAAAAACCATATCTTTGACTATATGGACTTTGTTGGCAAAGTGATGTATCTGCTTTTTAATACACTGTCTAGGCTTGTCATAGCTTTTCTTCCAAGGAACAAGCATCTTTTAATTTCATGGCTGCAGTCACCATCTGCAGTGATTTTGGAGCCCAAGAAAATAAAATTTGTCACTGTTTCCACTTTTTTTCCATCTACTTGCTATGAAGTGATGGGAAAGGATGCCATGATCTTAGCTTTTGAATATTGTTTTAAGCTAGCCTTTTCACTATCTTCTTTCATACTTTATTGTTATTGATACTTATTTGATGAAATATCTGAGTTTGTCTTTTCTGAAATGATATTATTGGATATACTATAAAAATTTTAATAAAGTGTCATTGATGTGTGTACCCAATGCACAGGTAAACAGTCTAAAGCTTATTTAAATGTAAAATTGTGGACCTTTAGAGCTTGAGAAGATAACTAAACGCCACCTAATTCAACTCCCAGCCAAAAGAATTAGTTCTTCTAGATTATCTTTTACAGGAATCTGTCCATCCTCTTCTTGATCACTTCTGATGACAGAGCTCTTTGTACTTATTCAGATCTCTCAGGCCAACTCATTTCTTTGTTCTATATATTGATAGTTAGAAAATTCTTACCAGAAGGACCCCCCATCTGTAACTTTTATTTTTCCAACTATTTTATCCATAGACAAAACAAAGTTTTCCAAGTGTGTCTTAATTATCTTACTCCAGGCTAGATATTCAAGATCCTTTAGCAATATATAATAAAATATACAGTAGTAAAATTATTACCTAATTTGATCTAAACACTTAATTTCTGCAAATGTAGAACAAAAGTAAGCATTATTAGCTTTTTTAGCAGCTCAGTCACATCGTTGTTTCTGTTAAATTTTCATTTATATACATCCTCTAGGTTTCTATATAGACTGCCGTTAACCCAGTGGTCCTCTTCATGCTCCTGTTCCTTCTGATATAAGTAATTGGCCTGGATCGGTGCTTGTCCCATATTCATTACCGGGTCTGAAAATGAATTAGAGAGAAATGAAGGTAAGTAGAGTGAAGAACAGAAAAGTTGCCATTGAATTCATTCTTCATTTCTTTTGTACCTCTTCTTCCAGTTTTGACTTTTGGGAGCAGGCATATGTCATTCTCTGTGTTTTCTCAACACTTAGCAATGAACTTAGCACAGAGCAGGTGCTCAAAATTTTTTTTTGGTGAATATATATGAATTCTCATGCCAGACATAATTCAATAGTGGAAACAGGAATTAGGAATGCTGCCAGGTGGCAACATGTGACTTCAATGGGACGTTTATTTATGGAACATAAATTAGATCCACCAAGTACCTAGAAAAAATGTAGAAATTGCTTAATCTTCTCATAGTCTTCCTTCTTTCCTGAGCAACTTCTTTTGCAAGACACAGAATTCAAGTAGTTCTCTTAAAGAATTTAGCCACATTATAATTTTTTTTTAAACTGTAAGCTATTTAGAGAACTTAACTATCCTTTAAAACATTATTTCTGAAATATGAATTTTTCTAAAAACTGACATATACATAAACTGATTGGTGGTGCTTATTTTATCACATGACACTTCAAAAAAGAAGGAGCTACCCAGTTTGCACCTTATTGATGTCTTGATTTTCTTCACTGTTTTTGCTGATGACCTTCTGGATTGGGGCAACTTTAGAACAGAAATGAAAATAAAATTCAAACTTACATGCTTGCTCAGTTGCTTCAGTCATGTCTGACTCTTTGTGACTCTATGGACAATAGCCGGCCAGGCTTCTCTGGCCATGGGATTCTCCAGGCAAGAATACTGGAGTGGGTTGCCATTTCCTTCTCCAGGGAAAATTCAAATTTAGTTAACTAAGTCATAAAATTGCTTCTAGTGGCAGGTGGTAAAGATTTATGATTTATTATCTATGAATCTGGTTCACTTCTTTCTATATTTCCAACCTCAAATATTAATATTACTGGCAGATTGTAGTCAGGGTTCTCCTAAGAAACAAAACTGCTGTGCTACTGCTGCTAAGTCGCTTCAGTCGTGTCTGACTCTGTGCGACCCCATAGACGGTGGCCCACCAGGCTCCCCCGTCCCTGGGATTCTGCAGGCAAGAACACTGGAGTGGGCTGCCATTTCCTTCTCCAATGCATGAAGGGGGAAAGTGAAAGGGAAGTTGCTCAGTCGTGTCCGACTCTTTGTGACCCCAGGGTCTGCAGCCTACCAGGCTCCTCCGTCCATGGGATTTTCCAGGCAAGAGTACTGGAGTGGGGTGCCATTGCCTTCTCCAAGAAACAAAAGTACTAGGATGTAAATAGATAAACAGATAGACTTATTATAAGAATTTGGCTCACACATTATAGAAGCTGGTAAGTCCTAAGATCTACAGGGTGAGTCTGCAGACTGGAGATCCAGAGAGCCGCTGATGTAGTTACAATCCAAAGGCCAGTGGGTTCAAGATCCAGGAAGAGCTGATGTCTCAGTTCAATCTGAAGACAGGTAAAAACAAATGTCCCGCTTGAGTGGGAGGAATTTCCTGTTATTCAGTCTTTTTGTTCTGTTCGGGTCTTCAACTGATTAGATGAGGCTCACCCACATTAGGAAGGACAATGTACTTTATCTATTGACTTAAAGATTAAACTCATCCAAAAAACCCTCACCAAAGCACTCAGAATAATGATAGACCAAATATCTGGGCATCCAATTGTCCAATCAAATTGATACATAAAATTAACCATCACATAGATCAAAGCATTTGAACCAAAGGAGTTAAAATAAGCATAAGGAAAATGTGACGAGTCCATTCATTCATCTAGTCAACAGCTATTTAAATGTGTACTGTGTTAAAAAGTAAGAAGACATAGGCAATTATTTTTTCATAGAGTGGAAAATGCGAATTTTAAAACAAAAGTGTACTACAGAAAGATGCTGTAGGTGGAAATAATGGTGCTGCCACCTAGGTGAGAGAGCATGTTGGGAAGATTCTAGTTGGAGGGCCCAACATGCTCAAAGACCTGGCAAAAGTATCAGAGCACTGATTAACTCAAAGCCTGTTGTATCTGGTTGAGCAGAGTGGTGGGGGGAAGAGTGAGACCTGAGCTAGAGGGGTAGGCAAGAGGCAGGTCTTGAAGCTTTATGGAAACACTAGAGTTTGGAGGACCATTTCCTAAGGATATTAACAAGTTAATTAAGGGTTTTAAGCAGGCAAAGGACTTGTGGTTTGCATTTTGCAACTTGCATTTTTAAAAAGAAAACAGATCAGAGAGGACAAGATTACATGTAGAGAAAGACCGGTTATGAGGCTGTTATACAAAAGATGAAAAAGATGATAGAAAGAGACCAGCATTTTGACAGAGGAGATGGACTAAAATATAGATTCAGAGATAATCAAGAGTCAGAACAGACGATGAATAGTGATAAGATGGTTGTGCGAATCAAGAGAGAGAAGCAGAGGCAACCAGCCAGCTAAAATTGTAGACTCAGAGCCCTGAGGACCTCTGAAAGTAAGTAAAAAGTGGAAGCCTGCAAAAGATATGGAAATAAATGATCAGATAGGCAAGAGATCCTGAGAATGCAATAGTGTCAACAATAGAAGAGAGGAAGACGAGAATGTGTTCAGTGACATCTGTAAAATTAATCAACAAAACCACAATTAAATAGAGATGGGAGCTTCCACACCGTGCAAGGAGAACAGAGCTCACTGAGAAAAAGAAAGACTCCTCTCTTCAAAAGGACTCAGCCAGTGAGAATCTGTGGATTCTTTATTCACTCTGGCTCTCCCAACTGTCTTTTCCCGTCCGTGAAAGTTTCTTCTTCCTTTGCCATGTGGGGACTTGCACATGGATGGCTGTGGTGGCAGACCCTGCATTGTGATTCTCTGCTGAACCCGAGAAAAAAATCTATCTTTTCTGGAGAAATATCTGGCAGTTTGTTTTAGGTCAACACATCAAGTTCAGCCTAAAATTAAATTTAAGGACAGAGTTAATGACCAGTGTATTTCAAGATATACAAGAAAGAGGAATAAAAGCACAGAAGGAAGGATGCTAGATTATGCTATTTGTTTTCTAAATATGACATGTGTTTGTTCATTTAATTCTCACAACAACCTGGTGATGTAAATACTATTATTATCTTGGTTTTTACATAGCCTATTACTGTCACATGGGAGAGTTAATCATTTTGCCCAAGGCTTGCAAGTGAAAGAACCAAAATTTGGACTCAGACACTCTAGATCCCAAGCTGCATTCTCTATGTAGGTGTCTACACAGGCAGGTGGAGGAAAAGGGCAGAGAGGGAAAAACTCCTAAGACTGGCATTGCACTGGATTTGCATGCTGCCCAATATATGCAGTCCAATAAAGAACCCAGAGAAAGTCTGAAGTCCATTCTACTCAAAAAGTATTTAAATCTATATGTCATGACTAACTCTGATTCTTGATTCATTCATTCATTTAGTAAAAATTTATCGAGCACGTACTAGACAATAGGGCTTCCCGGGTGGATCAGTGGTAAAGAATCTGCCTGCCCAGGCAGGAGATGCAGGCTCGATCCCTAGGTTGGGAAGATTCCCTGGAGAAGGGCATGGCAACCCACTCCAATATTCTTGCCTGGGAAATCCCATGGACAGAGGAGCCTGGTGGGCTACAGTCCACCGGGTCAAGGAAGAATCAGACCTGACTTAGTGACTGCTGCTAAGTCGTTTCAGTCGTGTCCGACTCTGTGCGACCCTGGAGACAGCAGCCCACCAGGCTCTGCCGTCCCTGGGATTCTCCAGGCAAGAACACTGGAGTGAGTTGCCATTTCCCTCTCCAATGTATGAAAGTGAAAAGTGAAAGTGAAATTACTCAATTGTGTCCAACTCTTCGAGACCCCATGGACTATAGCCTACCAGGTTCCTCCGTCCATGGGATTTTCCAGGCAAGAGTACTGGAGTGGGTTGCCATTGCCTTCTCTGACTTAGTGACTAAATAATAGCAACTAGATAATAGGCAGTGAGAATGCTGTGGGATTAAATGTCAGCAAGTCTGACATAGACCTTGCCATTGATATCCTACCTTATTGCATCAGTCAGCTCAGGCTGCCATAACAAAATACCATAGATTAGCTGACTGAAGCAACATAAACTTACTTTGTCAGTTCTGCTGCTGCTGCCGCTAAGTCGCTTCAGTCATGTCCGACTCTGTGCGACCCCAGGGACTGCAGCCTACCAGGCTTCTCCATCCATGGGATTCTCCAGGCAAGAACACTGGAGTGAGTTGCCAGTTCAGGAGGCTAGAAATCTGAGGCCAAGCTTTGGTAGGATTCTTTTTTAATGAGAGCTGTCTTCCTGGCTTGCAGATGGCTGCCTTCTCACTGTCTTTGCATGGTGGACAGAGAGCAAGCTCTCCGCCTCTCTTCTTATACACTAATCCTATTGGATTAGTGACCTCATTTAACCTTAACTACCTGTATACAGGTTGTATCTCCTAATAGAGTCACATTGGAGGTTGAGGCTTCAAAATGTGAATCTCATGGGGAACATAATTCAGTCCATAGCACTTACTCTTTTTTAATTCCCACAATGATCCTATGTGATTATTCTAGTTACTACTGATTATTATCATTATCTACAGTTTATAGATGAAGTCTATAAACTGGTGCTAGAGAAGATCTTTGGGAGTCCCTTGAACTGCAAGGAGATCAAACCAGTCAATCCTAAAGGAAATCAACTCTGAATATTCATTGGAAGGACCGATGCTGAAGCCAAAGCTCCAGAACTTGAAGGCCACCTGATGCGAACAGCTGACTCATTGGAAATAAGACCCTGAGGTTGGGAAAAATTGAAGGCAAAAGGAGAAAAGGGTGGCAGAGGATGAGATGGTTGGATAGCATCACCAATTCAGTGGACATGAGCTTCGGCAAACTCTGGGAGATAGTGAGGGACAGGAAGGCCTGGTGTGCTGCAGTCCATAGGATTGCAAAGAGTCATACATGACTTAATAACTGAGCAACAACAAAAAACATAGATGAAGTCATTGAAACTTACCTGTCCACACAGCTAGTAAGAGACAGGAACAAGACTCCATTTCAGTATTTTTGTTTTTTAATTTTGCTACACCAGCATGTGGTATTTCAGTTCACTGACCAGGGATCAAACCTGGGCCCCCTTCTTTGGGAGCACAGAGTCTTAACCAACTGTACCCCCAGAGAAGTCCCTCAGTGTTCTTTTTAGGCAACATTATCTATCTCTCAGAAAGTTCAGGGCTGTATCGTTCCACAGGGAAGAAGAACAACTGAGAAAAAAAAAAAGGGAGCTGCCTCTTAGTTTTCTCCTTCTAATGTTATGTAATAGAGTCATCCTCATTGCTTTTTTTTTTTTAATTCTCTCTAGGGACAAGTTCTATTTTGTCCAGTCCTAATTTTAACCTTTCTTACTAGTTATGCACAGATTTTTAAGTGAGCCCCTCCCCATTTTTATTTTTTTCTTTAAAGTCTGTGTATTTGTTACTCAGAAAATTAGCTCTCTGGAAACCTCTGAACACAGACACTGTGTCTCCAGGCCTTTCTGAGAGGCTGAGACAGAGGCCCTAGAGTGCAACTATACTCGGAGTCAATTCATTTAATTTCAAAGAAACTATTTTTAGATTGGCATTTAAAATACTTGACTTGGGTATTCAAGAGTACAAAATCAATTTTCAATGTATTGAAACTATTATTAGGTAACTACATCTCCATTAAGTTTATAGGGTATTTATTTCCATTTCACAGACATGAATTCCTAAGGCAATCTATAAATAACTCCAGATATACTTATCTGTGTGATGCTTTGCTTTGGTGGCATAAAACAGAAAATATAGATAGCAAGGTATTGAGTTTTCTTTGCCAAATGAAATAGTGTGTTTTTTCAAAAATCCAGAAAATGGCATATTACTTTGGAAAGCTGCATGCAAATCAAGTAGTTTGGACAGTATCAAAAGGAAATGGTGATCTCCTAAGCAACTGCTGTTTGCAGTTTAAGGGTTCAGTATGTTCCTTCTTCAGCTAAAGCACAGCATAGCGAAGGGACGCATCATCCACGGGTCTCCCCTGGTGTTAGAAATGATCAGCCTTCCAAAAGCACTAAAAATAGCCTGAGTGAAAAACCTCTTGTCAAAACAGCTAGATGAACTTTTCGAGGCTTAATAAACTCCAGATTTCTAAATGTTACCACACAAATTATATCCTTGGGGTAATATAATTATTTCAATGGTAAGAAATTCTGTTAGGGATCAGCTCAATGCCTCCAAACAGTTTAACAAGGTTGATTAAAAAAAAACTTCTCAAAATGGACAAGGTCTGTGATTGAAAGCTGGCTCTTCAAAAATGGCCTGTCTACAAAATTACTTTTTTTTTCCCCCTAGTACCAAACTTTCTTGAATAGGTCCATTCACCAAAATAGTTAAATATTGAAAATAGTTGAATCTTGAATGAGTCCATTCACCAAACTAGTTAAATGTTGATAAATAGTTGAATAATCAACTTACTCTGAACCAATGCTGTCCAACAGAATGTTCCACAGTGAGAAATGTTTAATATCTGTTCTGAACAGGGGCTTCCCTGGTAGTTCAGACAGTAAAGAATCCACCTGCAATGCAAGAGACCTGGGTTTGATCCCTTGGTTCGGAAGATCCCCTGGAGAATGGCATGGCCACTCACTCCAGTATTCCTACCTGGAGAATCCCCATGGACAGGGAAGCCCCAGGCTACACTCCATGGGGACGAAAAGAGTCGGACACAACTGGGGAACTAAGCACACATACACTGTCCAACATGCCAGCCACTGATCGCATGTAACTGAGTGAGTGAGTGAAAGTCGCTCAGTCGTGTCCGACTCTTTGCGACCCCATGGACTATACAGTCCATGGAATTCTCCAGGCCAGAATACTGGAGTGGTTAGCCTTTCCCTTCTCCAGGGCATCTTCCCAACCCAGGGATCAAACCCAGGTCTCCCACATTGCAGGCGGAGTCTTTACCAACTGAGCTATCAGGCCGGGGCTAATATAACTAATGAATAACCTGCTGCTGCTAAGTTGCTTCAGTTGTGTCCGACTCTGTGCGATCCCATAGACAGCAGCCCACCAGGCTCCAAATGCTGCTAATGGACCTGAAGAGCTAAATTTCAAATCATATATAATTTTAACTAACTTAGATGTAATAAACACATGTGGCTATTGGCTACTATATTGAGTTACACAGCTCTATGCCATATTTTAAATGCCGTGTCTTATCATACTATCATAAAAAAGGACCATAAACTAGGAATATGTCATATAAGTTTCAGAAACACAGTTCTTCAACTTTCATAACTTTTCTATAACCTGTTTTGTGGAAGAGCTTGGTAACTCAAGCTATGCATTTAAAAAAAGCATTGAAATGGTTTCAGATTGAGACACATTTGCATGTCTGGCCTTCAGTTATACTAGGGGAGGCTCTGCTGAACACCACTGCATTTCTGATTCTTCTTATGAAACTGGGAGGAAATTGGAAAAATGGAGAATAAAAGAATTAAAAAAAATAAACTGACTGGAAAACTGAAATTGAAGCAGGGTCCTCTGTATCAACTTATAGCAAAGCTCTTGGGAAAACAAAACTTTGAAATTCTGACATAAGGTCTTGTGTTATTTGAAGGAAATGAGTATTAGTGCAAGTTTCGCGTTTCAGTGTGAATAGATATGTGGGGATGGAGTGAAGGGAAGGCTGTAAAGAAAGCCTGTCATTGTTCAGAAACAAAAGGATGTGCCTTCCCAACATCTGATGGCACTTTTTAGAGCCTTTAATTTCTTTCCTCCCTTTCTTTTTAGGAACCTGAGACTTTCCTCTGGTTCTGCCTTCTGCTCTCCCTGCTCCTACTTGCAGCTCTCCATGGAATTCACTCAACTAAATAGGGTCCCGAACACTTGGGCTTTGCCATGATCAGTTGCTATTTGATTAATGAACTTCTGTGGGCTTCCAAGGTGACTCAGATGGTAAAGTGCCTGTAATGCAGGAGACCTGAGTTTGATCCCTGGTTTGGGAAGATCCCCTGGAGAAGGAAATGGCAACCCACTCCAGTACTCTTGCCTGGAAAATTCCATGGATGGAGGAGCCTAGTAGGCTACAGTCCATGGGGTCGCAAAGAGTCAGACAGGACTGAGTAACTTCACTGGTTCACTGCTGGTATCAGTCCCCAGTGGCATTTAAGATTTAAACTAATCTTATCCTTTTGTGTTCAGTACTCCTTGACTTCTTCCCTTATTGACCAAATAAATGATAATATAAAATTTTCACACAGAGATTTGACCCTATGGGTATGCTCAGTCACTTAGTTGCGTCCTACTCTTTGTGGCCTCATGGACTGTAGCCCGTCAAACTCCTCTCTCTGTCCATGGGGTTTACTAGGCAAAAATACTGGAGTGGGTTGCCGCTTCCTTCTCTAGGGAATCTTCCCAACCCAGGGATCAAACCTGTGTATCCTGCTTTGGCAGACGGATCCTTTACCTTGGAGCCACCAGGGAAGCCAGAGATTGAATAGGTAAACTTAAAATTGAGTATGTAAATGTGTAAACTGACTCTTCAGTTCATTGCAGAAACCAGCATAACATGGTAAAATGGTAGTCCTCTGATTAATATTAATAATTTAAAAAATAAAAGAAATTGGCTTCAATTAAAAAAGAAAGGCTTAGCTATGATTTTTCAGGGATGAAAAATTGTTCCATAAGTAGCATTAGCCTTTGTTATGTGTTTTGTTTATTGTGTGGGAGGGTGAACTTCCTCTCATGGACCAGATCTAACCTCATTTAAATTCCAGGGGGCATTTCTTAATAGGAATTTTTAAGTACATTTTTACCTACTGGGGTTAGACTAAAAAAAAAAAAAAAAAAAAAAAAAAAAAAAAACCTCATAAATAATACATGTATCTATCTCAAAATCCCACATTCATAAGATTTCTTTAAAAGTCTGTTTGGAATCATGCTGTTTATTGATGAGAGTGGGTATTAAGTACCCTTTTTCTGTAACCACAAGGGCATAGGTAACTGCACTTTTTACAGACAAATCCTGTCCTAGATCAAACATAAGGACAAAAAGTTCACTGGGATGGGGAAGGGGAGCAGAGGGTGTATTCCTGCAGGATCAGGGAGGAAGGACATCAAAGGAGGAGTGGCTGCAAGGTAAGACTGCAATAAGGATCAGGAGATGGGAGAGGTGTGTAGTCCAGGCCAAGACTGGATTTAGCCTGTGGATATTGGCTATCAGTTGAAACAGGAGAGTGAGCCATCTGTAAGCAGATATGGGTTTTAAAAAGACTACTCTGATTAGCAGGGAGAGACTAGGAAATGACAGAGAAACCAGGAGGCCAATGTGATAATTCAGATAAGAAATGCTGAAGGTCTGAGTTAGGCTGTGGCAGAGTGGACAGGAGAAAGTTACTCAAAAAGTAGGTTCTGGAAAATTAATGGATACAGCAAAAGAGGGATAGGAGGGGCTGTGATGGTAAGATTTTAGTCTTGAGTATGTGGGAAATGAAACACTACATCATCCTCAACCTTTTTTTTTCTTTTTCTCTTTATCTTTATGTGTGTGTGTATATATATATATATATATATATGTGTGTGTGTGTGTGTGTGTGTGTGTGTGTATATATATACACATATATACAGATATGTTTTTACTGAGATAAAATTAACATACAATATATTAATTTCATGTGTAAACATAATGATTCTATATTTATATATATATATTGCAAAGTGATCACCACAATAAGAACCATTAGCATCTGCCCCACAGATAGTTACACATTTTCTTTTCCTTGTGATGAGACCTTTGAAGATTTACTCTCTTAGCAAGTTGTAAATATGCAGTCCAGTATTATTAACTATGGTCAGCATGTTGTTCATTACATCCCCAGGACTTGATATTTCTAACTAAAACATAATCTTGTCACAACTGACAGAACTGCCAAATGTAAAAACTTCTCCTGCCTTTGCTGTACTCTACATAAAACAGATAGCTTGCATAATTTATTTTTCTTATTTTATTATCTCAATAAACATTCACTGTGCCAGTTTCTGGCTTACTTCCTGTTTTCAAATGTTTTGTTTATATTGTGTGATATTTAAAGATCAAAGACACCCAACAACCTTGGTAAGGTACTGGTTCAGGGTGCGGTGAGGTTGAAAAGAACCTCAAGGTACCTGTGAATGGAAACTGTCTAACCTTGGGTCACTGAGGTTACCAACCTGCTCCCTGGAGGGGCGCTGGGGTGCCTGGGGGCCTTTGTTTGGCCCACTCTCCAGAAAGTGCAGCTGTCAAAAAATTATCCTAAGTACCATGATGATCCAAAGATTTTCACACCCACCAAGAGGCGCAAGGCAACTACTGGCAATTGCAAATGAAGTGGCTTTAGGAGTAATCTCAACACAAGGCAGATTTGAGCGATTTCAATCTGTTCCCAGGAGGGAATAACCAAATTGAAAGATTGGTGCTGGCAAGTTCCAGGACCTGGGTTCAGCAAATAAGCTGAAGCAGTGCTTCCAGCAAGGCACACAGACGGTTGGTTCCCGGCCCTCTATGACTCTCCCTCAGGCAGCTACAGGCTGGATTTCAGAGTGTATAATTTTAGCAGAAGAGGTAAGACACCCCTTCTAGTTGCAGTTTGCAGGGAAGCACTATGATCAGAGCTAAGTCAAGGACACTTCTCCAGGAGGGCACAAATGTACCGTGTGAAATCCCAGGTCTAATGACTCTGAATCCTATTTATTTTACTGTCCTATTAGTGAACTCCTATTTTTCTACCCCAGAGAGATTGTATATGATCTGACTCTGAGCCTGTCGCAGACCACCGTGGGCTACAATTTACTGACAAACCAACCTAAAAGGAAGAGTCCTGGTACCTGTCCTATTTCCATATTGTCAAAAAAAAAAAAAAAAAGTGAAAAATCCACTTAACCCCAGGCTATCAAAGTACAAATAAGAAAGAGGGAAGGGTCAGAAAGATTCCCAGGAAGAGGAAATGGCCACTCATTCCAGTATTCTTGCCTGGAAAATTCCATGGACAGAGGAGCCTGGCAGGCTACAGTTCATGGGGTCACACAAAGTTGGGCACAGCTGAAGCGACTAAGCACAACAAGAAGTATAAAATGACCTCGTTTTCTTGACTGTATTTATTTAGATTGTATTGTATTATTTATTTATTTAAAAGATATTATATATCTTTTAACCATCCCTAAAGAATAGCCATTCTTTAAAGAATGGCTTAAAAGCCTTTAGCATGTCATAGTAGCATATTTTTTAAATATGCCTCTTATAAATTTGTAAAGTATGGGCATGGTTTAACTCTAGGAATATTAATTAGGAGTAAAATTGAATTATGTATTTTTATCACTCAAATATTTATGTGATCTAAGAGAAAGATATTTTAATGCTCTGTTTTAAGGTTCAAATGAATTAGCTAAATTTTATTTTTTATAACATTTCCTTTTTCAAATGGATATGCTCATTTATATGACACAAAATTCAAAACCTACAAAGAGAATTAGAATAATTAGCAAAAAAACCACAACAAATTGAAATATTTTGATATACTCATTATTGCATTGAAATATGATTTTGATGTCACATATTTTCTGTAGGAATTCATGGTTAGAAATAAGAAAATTGTTTACAGTAGGGGAGCAAACTTTGCTACCTCAAAATGCCCCTTTGGTATGAGGTTTATAAGAAACAGAAAACTGGAAACTTTTCTTGCTACTTCCCCCTTAACTGCCTAAAAAAATTGAGATAAGTAAACTATTTTGAGGACAGAGCTATCACCAGAAATATCTGCAAAGACTATGGATTAGGTGTGGTGGAGAAAACTTTGAAGGGCCTAGAGATCAGCCTGCTGTGTGACCCATGGTCTCTGTAGGGCCCAGTAAACATGTGTTTACCAAATATTTGCTTTTCCATCTCCCTGTGAATTGCCTTTCTCTTCTCTGAAGGCTATAACCACAAAACCAACATCCTCTTAGGTGAGGGCTCTTAAGGCAACATTCTCTTATGCTTCAGACATTTTGTCCAGTTACTCAATTCTCCCATATATATGTGTTATTAAACTTGTGTTTGATTTTCCCATTAATCTCTCTCATGTCAGTTTTCTCAGGTGGCTCAAGCGGTAAAGAATTTGCCTGCCAATGCAGGAACCATAGGAGATGCAAATTCGATCCCTGGGTCAGGAAGATCCCTGGAAGGAAGAAATGGCAACCCACTCCAGTATTCTTACCTGGAAAATCCCATAGACAGAGGAGTTTGGCAGGCTACAGTCCATGGGGTCGCAAAGAGTTGGACATGACCAAGCATGCACACATGCTGTCTTACATCAGTTCAACTCATAGGCCAGCTGAGAGTAAAGCCAGCTGCTCCCTCCCAGCCCTGGGTCCTTCCTCCAGGAGGAGGAGAAAGGTTTCATGAGCACAAAGCTGTGTAGTCACGTTGTAGCCACGCGTTTCGGGAAACAAACTCACTCAGAAGGACAATGCAAATAGTGGGGTGCAGTTTATTACACCAGTGGCCCAAGGCAGAGTCTCCTCTTAGCCAAGGGCCCTGATCAGTTTTGTGAAAACCTTATATACCCTAAGTGTATAAGCTTCCCTAAAACTAGTCTGAACAAAGGAAAAAGAAAGATATAATCAAAGTTAACCATGATCATATGCCTTAAGCCTAGGTAGTTAACAGTGGACAATTATCAATAGGCCTGTGGTCATATCCCAATAAGCATAATAGAATGTATGATTCTATTCGGTTACACAGATAATTAGGGTATTCTTTTAGGCACAGTGGATTTGAAAGCTATAGCACCTCCTCTTTCGGGGGAGCCTGCCGCTACACACAGTCCCCTGGGGGCTTTGAATCTCCAACAGCTTCCCAGGCCGAAAAGAAATCCAGAGCTCAAGCTCAGCACATTGTACCCTGTACCATATCTCAGCTGCTTTCTGCTACTCTGGTTGATGAAGTATTCAGAATTGGAAATGTTGAGATTTCACAGGTCACTATTGTGCGGATTATCAGAAATGCAGAGAAGGCTGCAACCAACATTGTTTACAAGATAGATGGCATGACAGCTGCACCCATGGATGTTCGCCAGTGGGTTGACATAGATGATGCCAGCAGTGGAAACACTGTGGTCCCTCCAGAAACATATGTGAAAGTGGCTGGTCATCTGAGATCTTTCCAGAACAATAAAAGCCTGGTAGCCTTTAAGATTATGCCTCTGGAGGATATGAATGAGTTCACCACATGTATTCTGGAAGTAGTCAATGCGCACATGTTGCTGAGCAAGTCGAACAGCCAGCCTTCAGCAGGGAGAGCGCCTATCAGCAATCCAGGAATGGGTGAAGCTGGGAACTTCGGTGGGAATAACTTCATACCAGCAAATGGCCTCACTGTGGCCCAGAACCAGGTGCTGAATTTGATCAAGGCTTGCCCAAAACCTGAAGGACTGAACTTTCAGGATCTCAAGAACCAACTCCAGCACATGTCCGTAGCCTCAATCAAGCTAGCTGTGGATTTTCTAAGCAACGAGGGACACATCTGTTCCACCGTGGATGATGATCATTTTAAATCCACAGATGCAGAATAACTGGATCTAATTGGGTACCCAAGATATTTTCCAGTTGGACCTTTTTTTGCAGCCTCTTGTCTCCAGCTGTGCATATAATTGGCGAGTTGACTTCTAGGAAGTAGATTTCATCTATAAAAGATCTCAGCTGACATCCTTTTGAAACTTACTACTACTTTTCTGTGTTTTTGATGGACTTCCCTGGTAGCTCAGATGGTAAAGCGTCTGCCTACAATGCGGGAGACCCGGGTTCGATCCCTGGGTCAGGACGATCCCCTGGAGAAGGAAACGGCAACCCACTCCAGTATTCATGCCTGGAAAATCCCATGGACCGAGGAGCCTGGTGGGCTACAATCCATGGGGTCGCAAAGAGTCGGACACGACTGAGCGACTTCTGTGTGTGTGTGTTTAGGCACAGAGAGCCCTGGGGCTCTTCCTTCTGGGGGCCTGGTTTTCCAGTTTGTATGTCGTTTCCAAAGATACTGGGCATATAAGTCCACAGTCCACCCAAGAAGGAGACCTGCTTTCAAGATAGACCTGTTCTGTTTCCTCCTTCAGTCAGAGCAGCGGCAGGTTTCTGCTGCCTTTTCTTCCCACTAAATGTATGAACATGGAACCCAGCTCTTGCTCCCAGATCCCTTACCTGGAAATGGGCTAATAAATAATCATTTTCCCTTTTTTTTATGTATTTATTTTTTGCCTGCACTATGGCTTTGTTGCAGTGGTCAGGCTTTCTCTAGTTGCAGTAAGCCAGGCTACTCTTCCTTACAGTACGCAATGCAGGCTTCTCGTTCTGGTGGCTTCTTGCTGTGGAGCACAGGTTCTAGGCTCGTGGGCTCAGTAGTTGTGAAGCTTGGACTTCTTCCCAGACCAGGGATCAAACCCATGTCTCCTGCATTGTCAGGTAAATTCTTAACCACTGAACCACCAGAGAAGTTCCCTTATCTTACTCCTAAACAACCAGGATGGAACTCTTTCGATATTTCAAAATTGTAGAGACAGCTAGCTTGATAAAACATTTGTTTCAAAATTCTGACCTTGAGAGAACAGAAGTGTTCCTAAGGCGGAAACTTGAAGTTATAACTCTTATCATGTCATTGAAAAGTAAACTAAGCCCACATCACCTGAGCTTTTGTTCAAAGTAGAACCTAAAATTGAAAGAGGAAAAAAGGAAAAAGATGCCTTTTAAAACTCAAGCAGACAACGAAGGAAACTATAAGCAGGGTGAAAAGACAGCCTTCAGAATGGGAGAAAATAATAGCAAATGAAGCAACTGACAAAGAATTAATCTCAAAAATATACAAGCAACTCCTGCAGCTCAATTCCAGAAAAATTAACAACCCAATCAAAAAATGGGCCAAAGAACTAAACAGACATTTCTCCAAAGAAGACGTGCAGATGGCTAAAAAACATATGAAAAGATGCTCAGCATCACTCATTATCAGAGAAATGCAAATCAAAACTACAATGAGGTACCATTTCATGCCATGACTGCTATCAAAAAGTCTACAAAAAATAAATGCTGGAGAGGGTGTGGAGAAAAGGGAACCCTCTTACACTGTTGGTGGGAATGCAAACTAGTACAGCCACTATGGAGAACAGTGTGGAGATTCCTTAAAAAACTGGAAATAGAACTGCCATACGACCCAGCAATCCCACTGCTGGGCATACACACCGATGAAACCAGAATTGAAAGAGACACATGTACCCCAATGTTCATCGCAGCACTGTTTACAATAGCTAGGACAAGGAAGCAACCTAGATGTCCATCAGCAGTCGAATGGATAAGAAAGCTGTGGTACATATACACAGTGGAATATTACTCAGCCATTAAAAAGAATACATTTGAATCAGTTCTAATGAGGTGGATGAAACTGGAGCCTGTTATACAGAGTGAAGCAAGTCAAAAAGAAAAACACCAATACAGTATACTAATGCATATATACGGAATTTAGAAAGATGGTAACAATAACCCTATATGCGAGATAGCAAGAGAGACACAGATGTATAGAACAGTCTATTGGACTCTGTAGAAGAAGGCGAGGGTGGGATGACCTGACAGAATAGCATTGAAACATGTATATTATCATATGTGAAGCAGATTGCCAGTCCATGTTCAATGCATGAGACAGGGTGCTCAGGGCTGGTGCACTGGGATGACCCAGAGGGATGGGATGGGAAAGGAGGTGGGAGCGGGGTTCAGGATGGGAAACAGATGTACACCCGTGGCTGATTCATGTCAGTGTATGGCAAAAACCACTACAATATTGTAAAGTAATTAGCCTCCAATTAAAATAAATTAATTTAAAAAAATAAAAACAAAAAAGATGTGAAAAAATTTTAAAAAACTCAAGCAGAAAAACTATGAGATCTCTGTCTATATCTATCTATATGTACGTATGTCTGTGTGATTATTGTACATATGATATGTGCCTAACACCTGATGGTGTTATCAAAATTAATTTGTAAAAGAGCTCTATTTAACTGACTTAAAGTAAGCACTTACAAGTCAAATATTTCTAAGTGTAATTAGACTAGCCCAAAGTTTAAAAGGATCACATGATCTAGGATTAATCTTTAATGAATGAGAATAAGTTGATGCCTTAATTAATATGAATATGTTTTTAAGTCATCAATATTAAGTATAATTGTACCTACATTAGCTGAAAGTCAATAAGCTCATGTTATCTCTATTACGTGGAGAAGGACATGGCAGTCCACTCCGGTGTTCTTGCCTGGAAAATACTATGGACAGAAGAGTGGGCTACAGTCCATGGGGTTGCAGAGAGTCGGACATGACTGTATGCATGCATGCATCTCTGGAGAATCCCAGGGACGGGGGGAGCCTGGTGGGCTGCCGTCTATGGGGTTGCGCAGAGTCGGACATGACTGAAGCGACTTAGCAGCAGCAGCAGCAGCATGCATTTCTGTTACAAAATTTGTTAACAAGAAAGTTAACAGTATGATGATATTTTCAGAAGTAATAAAGAGATAAATGAGAAAAATATTTTTGGGTGAAGTCTTTATGGATAATTATGTTTCATCATATGTCTATCTAAAAATAGTTTCTCCAGATTTTTGGTGACTTGAAACTTTTAAGTTCTGCTAAATTAACTGATGAAATTTATTGACTTTCTAGATCATTTTTGATAAGATAAAATACTGAAACATTGCTAAAGAAGTTTATGTTATTTACTTTTGATGTCTTATTACAGAAAAACTAAATATGTTTGAGGCTTTTAATAAATATATTTTGTGCTTTATTGAAATGCTGTACTACTAAATGGTATATATATATATATATATATAACAGCTGAGTTACCAGGGAAGCCCTATATATATTTATAGACATTAGTTTTTGTCTTTTGATAAAAGAATTTCATGTGTGATTAAAACCAACTGATATTAGATTGAATTTAATCAAATGAGTGAATTTTAATATTAAAAATGAAATGATGCAAAACTGGAATTTGGGGGTTTTTTCCTCTGATGAGAAGACAAACTTTTCTTAAAATATTGACCTCTTTTGATAACAGATTGTGAAGTTTCTTTACCCTTTAACTAATCTGTTGCAACTTTCTGCATTTGTCTTTGGAATCCTTTATTGTCACTTTGGTTAAGTGAATAAGTACTGTTTCACAGTGACTTATGATCCTACTTGACCAAACATTTAAAACCTTTTGGTATTTTTTTTTTTTTTTTGCAAACTTTCTCAAGTCAAATTCTAAATGAAGTTATTTTGGCCTCTAGTTAACTTTGAGATGCTTCAGAGGGCCCTCAAATTAGGCTGATTTTGTATGTCAAATTATATAGGAAACATTGTCAAATGAGTAATGATAAACTTCTTAGTTATTCATTCATTATATGAATGAATATTATTAATATAAATGTTCTAGAAATTATATGAAATTCCTAAAATTTGAAATGTCCTGGTATGTTGTCAGTCATAATTCTAGTTATTATCTTAAAATGTCGTCTGTCACAGAAGTAGCCAAATTTTCTTAACAATTGCATTGTAATTAAATCTTTAGCCATGCTTTTAAGTCTTTTGTCATTTATATACAGTTATTGCTTTATTCTGATGCTTTTATAAGAATGTTTGTAAATGACTTGCCTTTATGCTCCAAAATGAATTAGACTCTGTAACAAAAGTATTTCCACCTTGTATGCAGGCTAATCAATGTGGTAACTCCAGTTATTGTTAATCAATAATCACTTCCTACTCTTCCCCGGCACCCACACCCCTGCCAATCTCCACTCCCTGCCCCCTCCCCTGCCACACACAGGGGGACTGAATTTTCCTGACACTTGACTTTGATTTGGCCATATGTTTTGCTTTATCAGCAGAACATTAAGAGGAAGTGATAATCAAAAGCTGAATGTACTTGCACAATTGAATCTGTTCTTGCATTTTTGCTGTCCCAATGGGCACATGCCTGGACTAGCCCACAGGTAAATGGAACCCATCTAGCTCTGATAAGCTGCCACAACTAAGCCTAGTCAACCTCAGAAACATGAAAAATAATGGTTTCATGGTTTCTTGAAGGACTGAGTTTTTGCAGTAGTTTGTTACATATAATTATCTTGGCAACTGATAACTGATAAAGATGTTGTAGGAAGGGGAACTCCCGAGAGTGGGCTTTTGTCTAACATTTGTAAATGAATTGTTCAAGGAGACATATGTATCAACAAAGCAAAAGACTTTCTTGGTGTTTAAAAATTCATTAATTTATTTTTAGCTCTGCTGGGTCTTCACTGCTGCATGGGCTTTTCTCTAGTTGCAGTGAGTAGGGGCTACCTTCATGTGGTGTGTGGGCTTCTGATTGTGGTGACGTCTCTTGTTGCAGAGCACCAGCTCTAGGGCATGAGGACTTCGGTAGTTGCAGCATGCTCATTAGGTACTGTTCCTGGGTTTAGAGCACAAGCTCAGTAGTTGTGGTGCACAGGCTTTGTTGCTCCATGGCATGTGGGGTCTTCCTGGACCAGGGTTCAAACCTATGTCTCCTACACTGGCAGACAAATTCTTTACCACTGAGCCACCAGGGAAGCCCTGCAAAATACTTTATTGGGAAGAGGTGTCTGGGCAGAGTGCAGTAGGGTTAGGGAACCCAGGACAACTGCACCATGTGGCTCACTGTCTCAGGTTTTATGGTATTGGGGTTAATTTCCCAGTTGTTTCTCGCCAGTCATCTTGCTTGGCCTATATTTGGTCTGACATAGGCTCCTTCCTGGTGGTGTGCACATCTCTCAGTGGATGGATTCCGTCACAAAGGATTGTGGGAGATTGGTAGGATAATATTATTAGTTGTCATCTCCTCGCTCCTTTAGGCCCCTTTTGAATTCTCCTGGTTGGTTTTTGGCAGTGTCATCTTATTCCTTATCAGAACTTCCTTTCGTGAAACAACTATATGAGTAGTTATCATAATGCTTGGCCAACTCAAGTGGTTTTGGTCAATGTTTCCCTAGCAGAGACACCAATAATAAATGCAAGGGACAGACTGCCTTGCCTGGGTGTAAGTTTCAGCTGTTATACACTAACCACCTGACTTGCACACTGAACCTCTCTGGGCCTGTTTCACAGTGTTTTCTAACATGGAACATTAAAACAAGAGTGCTCTAGAAAAACATTTTCTCTAGGAAAAAAATGACTTTGGACTAACTGGTAAGCTTGACAATGTGGAAATCATGTTGAGAGATTAATGTAGTATGTAGGAAGATTTAATAGTAGTTAGGCATAAAAATGAAAAAAAATGAGGCAAGAATTGCCTTGTGAAAAGCAGAATTTATATTAAATGAAAACCATTGATGTGATAATCATAGTATATTACTTGACTCAGCAGCAAACAGTCATAATGTTGTAAATGCTGAATATTGATATGAACAATGTAGGGGAGCAGAATTTGCCATCCCAAAATATGCCTCTTTGGCAAAAGGATTATTTTAAGCTGGTTATTTTTAAGAAACTCCAGGTACAGGAGATCTGAAAACTGTGAAGAAGTTACCCTTTTGTAAGAGACATTTACCTGTATAAGAGAACTCTCCAATACTATATGATAATCACTTATGTGGGTGCATGCGTGCTCAGTTGTATCTGACTCTTTGCAACCCCATGGACTGTAGCCTGCCAGATTATATGTGGAATCTAAAAAATAGTACAAATGAATTTATTGACAAAACGGAAACAAAAACACAGACACAAACTTATGGTTACCAAAGAGTAAGGGAGGGAAGGATAAATTAAGAGTGTATAATTAAAAGTTACACACCACTATATAAAAACTACAAGGATTTATTGTATAGTACAGGGAACTATAATCTATATCTTATAATAATCTATGATAGGAAAGAATCTGAAGAAAACAATATATATATGAATTGCTTTGCTATACACCTGAAACTAAGACAATTTATAAATCAACTAATACTTCAGTTAAAAAAAGATAAACCTTCATTTGTAAGGATATCTCCCTCACTGTACCAGGAAGAGTATGATAAATTTACCTCTAGAAACTCCTATCAGTGGAGACGGGAATGACTTAGATTTGCACAACGACCTTACTCTTGTTTATTGTACTTTGTACTTTTCCTGGTAAACCACCATAACTGACTCCCCCCGCTCCCAACTTCTTTTGTCTTTAGCTGAAGATGGTATTTAAGGTGGTGGCTTTGGTAATTTTGGTGAGCTACTCAGTTTTCTTTGGCGTCCCCCATATTTTCAGGAGGTATACATGTTATTAAGCTTTCCTTTTCTCCTTTTATTGTGTCTTTTGTCAATTTTATTATTAGACCAACCAAAGAACCTAGAAAGATAGAAGGAATATTTTTTCTTCACTAACACAAAAATTATGCTACATTTACATTGAAAAGTAGAAGCAAGGGGAACATCACGGCTCTATATTTACATTTACCCTCATTTCTAAGGAGAGGGAAATGGCAACCCACTCTAGTACTCTTGCCTGGAAAATCCCATGGACAGAGGAGTGTGGTGGGCTACAGTCCATGAGGTCGCAAAGAGTCAGACACAATTGAGTGACTTCACCTCAAGTTTCTAAACGTTATCCCTTAAAAAAAAAACACAAAGCTTTCTTTTCTATATGTAATTTTATTTATTTGTTTATTTATTTTTGGTTGTGCTGGGTCATTGCGGCACACAGTCTTCTCTAGTTGTGGTGAGTGAGGGCTATTCTCTAGTTGCAGTACACAGGCTCCTTATTGCAGCGGCTTCTCTTGTTGCAGAACATCGGCTCTAGGGTGTGTGGTCTTCAGTAGGTGCAGCTCCCAGGCTTTACAGCGCAGGCTCAATAACTGCAGCTCATGGGCTTGGTTGCTCTGCAGCATGTGGGATTTTGCAGTATCAGGGATCAAACCCATGTCTCCACCATTGGCAGGAGGATTCTTTACCACTGAGTCACCAGGGAAGCCCTCAACTTTATCACGTTTGACATTCGGGGCCACATAAGTCCTTGTTGGAGGGGCTATACTGCACCCTGTAGGATATTCAGCAACATCCCTAGTCTCTATCTACTAGAAGCCGGTAGCACCCTCTCCAGTTCAAAATCACCAGTCTGCCCTAATTAAAGAGTGGTATTATAATGTCTAAAATTATTGAAGTTTTGAGGATGTAAAAGTATGTTTCAATTACTTATTTTGCACCTTATTTGGGAAATATCCCTCTGAATAATGTATTCTCCTGAAGACTGGAGCTTAAGAGATGGCCATGTGTAACTACTCTGCAATAAAATTTGGATTTATCATTTATTTACACTAACAATCCTCATGTTAACAATAATAATATCGCATTACAGGTTTGTTTATACAGGCTTATTGGCTCTAAACTCCCTAACAATATTTTTCTACCTCTGGGTTCGGGAATAGCACCTTTCACATGGGAAATTTATTTCCTACTTTCAGGGAGACAGGGAGATCTAAGTGTCCCTCTTACATGGGCCATTTCTTTAGTTACTTTTATTTAAAGTAATTAATATGGGGTGGGGGGGACTTCACTGGAGGTCCAGTGGTTACTGGGAATTAAAAAAGTAAGGGCTATGAACTGAATTATGTTCCCCACTAGATTCACATTTTGAAGCTTCAACCTCCAATGTCACTCTATTAGGAGATACAACCTGTATAGATGTAGTTAAAGGAGGTCATAAGGGTAGGGCCCTAATCTGATAAGATTAGTGTTTTATAAAAAGAAGGGGGAGAGCTTGCTCTCTGTCCACCATGCAAAGACAGTGAGAAGGCAGCCATCTGCAAGCCAGGAAGACAGCTCTCATTAAAAAAGAATCCTGCCAAACCTTGGTCTCTGTTCTAACGTCCAGAACTGACAAAGTAAATTTCTGTTGCATAGTATCTGATGCACATTTCCTTAGTTTTTTTTTTTTTACAAATGCCCAAATCACCACCAAATGCAAGAAATTAACTAATTGATGACCACGAGCACATAGCTCCCAGACCTACTGTCACTTAAGGATTGATAATGTTAACCCCTGTTACCTCACCATCAATCAATCAGAGAATTATGCATGAACTGACCTCATACCCTGGGACTCCCCCTCCCCAACCTTGCCTTTGATAAAAAGTCCTTTCAAAAAACCCATCAGGGAGTGTTTTGAGCACTAGCTGCCCTGGACCTCTTGCGTGGCACTCTGCAATAAATGTTGCACTTTTTTTCCACCATAATTGGGAGTCAGTAAATTGGCTTTACTACATGCAGGTGAGCAGATCCAAGTTTGGTTTGGCAATGTGAATTTTATACTGTGCTTTTCACAGGGTGTCCAGGTCAGAATAGAGGCAGAGTAGGATAGTGATTGCCCTTCCCAGGTGGCACTAGTAGTAAAGAACCTGCCTGCCAATGCAAGTGATATAAGAAATGCACGAATTCAATCTGTGGATCAGGAAGAACCCCTGGAGGAGGGCATAGCAGTCCACTTTAGTATTCTTGCCTGGAGAATCCCGTGGATAGAGGAGCCTGGTGAGCTAAAGTCCATAGAGCTGCAAAGAGTCAGACAGGACTGAAGTGACTTAGCACACAAGCATGCAGGTCAGTGATTAAAAAACAGGTACTGGAATCAAATCCTGGGTTCAAATCCCCACTTTATTACCAGTCATATGATTTTGAGCAGGTTACTAAATCTCTCCATGGAGGACTTCCGTGCCCTCCTTTGTAAAACAGGGATTAAAACAGTGCTTACTTCATGGGGTAAATGTAAGGATGAAGTGAAATAATAGATGCCAAACACTGAAAAGAGTGCTCAGAATAGACAGAAGTATCAAGAGAAATGTCTTCTTGCAAGAATATTGATTATGGAAGACTTACTTTGTGAAGCTGAAAAGGAACATGAAACCAGAGTGTGGCTGAGCGTTGACCACCAGATAAGCAAACCCTGCACTGCTCTGAAAGTGAAAGTGAAAGTGAAGTCCTGTCCAACTCTTTTGCTCTACCAAAACTCATTTAAGAATGATGGTTTTCAGGGACTCCCCCACCAGTCCAGCAGTTAAGACTCTGCACTCCCAATGTGGGGGGGGGGGTGCGGGGCACAAATTCAATCCCTTGTCCAGGAACTAAGATCCTGTAAGGAGTGGCAAAAAGTAAAAAATTAAAACAAAAAAATGGTTTCCAATTCCCTCATTCTAAATCCCTTGGCTTCCTCTCCATTTAGAAATCAAAGCTATTGACCTTTCCTCCTTCACCAGGATCCTTTGAAGTGCATGTTTTACTCTAATCTTTAGTGGAGCTTCGGGGCCTCAGTAATTCGTCAGCTCCTTTTATCATGCCACAGCACTTCTGATCAAACAGAATTTGAGGAGAAGGCAGAATCCATCCTGTCAAACAGTAGACAAAGAAACTCTCATAATACCTCAGTGTTCTCACATGGCCTCAAGTCTTAGGTGTCCTGGAATGCTCCTAATCGGTAGAAAGGCACCAAGTGTCTTGAATATAGAAAACAGACACATAATAAAAGGACAAGTTTGGCTGTTAAATGTATCCATGTCTTAAAAGTTCGAATTGTACTGATTGCATTTTTAAAAATGATTTTATAGTATGGGTTGATAGAGGGATCAGCACATTTTTTCCTGCAGAAGGTTGGGTAGTAAATATTAATGTTTTAGGTTTTTTTGGACTATATAGTCTTTGTCTCAACTATTCATCTCTGTCAGTGTAGGGAGAGCAGCCACAGGCAGTAATGAACAAATGGGTGTGACTGTGTTGCAATATGTGTTATTTACAAAAGCAGGTGGAGAGCCGGTTTTGGCCCAAGGGGCATAATTTGCCAAACACTAGCCTAGTAGTTTCTCAAACTTGAGTCATGCCTGTACCACCTTCATAGTTACTTCTAAATCTATGCACGTCTATAATCATGTTGATTATAAAATTACCATTCTATTTTTAAATAAAGTGAAAGTTGTTCAGTGGTGTCTGACCCTTTGCGACCCCATTAACTGTAGCCTGCCAGGCTCCTCTGTTCATAGAATTCGCCAGGTCAGAATACTGGAGTGGGTAGCCGTTGCCTTCTCCAGGGGACCTTCCCAACCCAGGGATCGAACCCAGGTCTCCTGCATTGCAGGCAGATTCTTTATCAGCTGAGCTACCAGGATAAGTAGACTGTAAAATATAAATATTATTAAGTAAAAGGAAAATTAGAATAGCTTGTACTAAAAAGGTTACCTTAAAAAATAAACACAATTGAAACCGAGCATCACAATTAAAAGGCTAATGAAGAAATCAACAAGGTAGCAGAGTAGAAGGATATGACCTCACCTCTTAACAAAAACACCAAAATCACAACTAACTATTGAACAATAATAAACCAAAAAATGCTGCTGCTGCTGCTGCTAGGTCGCTTCATTCATGTCTGACTCTGTGAGACCCCAGAGACAGCAGCCCACCAGGCTCCCCCTGGGAGAGGGGATTCTCCAGGCGAGATCACTGGAGTGGGTTGCCATTTCCTTCTCTAATGCATGAAAGTGAAAAGTGAAAGTGAAGTCGCTCAGTTGTGTCCGACTCTTAGTGACCCCATGGACTGCAGCCCACTAGGCTCCTCCGTCCATGGGATTTTCCAGGCAAGAGTACTGGAGTGGGGTGCCATTCCCTTCTCTGCAAAAAATGCTGGAACCTACCAAAAAAGATACCCTACATCCAAAGATAAATAAGAAGACACAATGAATTGATAAGAGGAGCACAATTGCAATAAAATGCTAATTGACATTTGTAGAAATGAGGTTTACCTATAAAGACAAAGGTCCCTAACAGAGCTAGTCTCAACTGTACCTCGCTCATTCCACCTTAGCCATTGTGGCCTTAAGATCTCTCCTTATGTCATCCCCATCATTATAGCACCTGTTGTTGTTGTTCAGTCGCTAAGTCACGTCCAACTCTTTGCAACCCCATGGACTGCAGCACACCAGGCTTCCTTGTCCTTCACCATTCCCTGGAGTTTGCTCAAACTTCATAGTCCACTGAGTCAGTAATGCTACCCAACCATCTCATCCTCTGTCGACCCCTTCTCCTCCTGCCTTCAATATTTCCCAGCTGCTGCTGCTGCTGCTGCTAAGTTGCTTCAGTAGTGTCCAATTCTGTGCGACCCCATAGACAACAGCCAACCAGGCTCCCCTGTCCCTGGGATTCTCCAGGCAAGAACACTGGAGTGGGTTGCCATTTCCTTCTCCAATGCATTAACGTGAAAAGTGAAAGTGAAAATGAAACCTGTCCAACTCTTAGCGACCCCATGGACTGCAGCCTACCAGTCTCCTCCATCCATGGGATTTTCCAGGCAAGAGTACTGGAGTGGGTTGCCATTGCCTTCTCCAATATTTCCCAGCATCAGAGTCTTTTTCAATGAGTTAACCCTTTGCATCAGGTGGCCAAAGTAATGGAGCTTCTGCTTCAGCATCAGTCCTTCCAATGAATATTCAGGATTGATTTCCTTTATGATTGACTGGTTTGATCTCCCTGCAATCCAAGGGACTCTCAAGAGTCTTCTCCTGTACCGCAGTTCAAAGGCATCAGTTCCTTGGTGCTCAGCCTTCTTTACAGCCCAACTCTCACATCCCTGCATGACTACAGGAAAAACAATAGCTTTGACTACACGGATCTTTGTCGGCAAAGTGATGTGTCTGCTTTTTAATATGCTGCCTGGGTTTGTCTGCAGACACCATATGCAGTGATTTTGGAGCCCAAGAAAATAAAGCCTGCCACTTTTTCATGTGCATGAGCTATTTTGCCCACCCAGACTGTTTGTCCTGCTTCTTTACCTGGTTAACTCTGTCAAGGAGGAAGACATTTTCTTCTACTGCTCCAGGTTCTTCTGGCTAAATTGACAAGAGATAGATTAACAGGAGAAAGTCAAACAAAAGTTTAATAACATGTATACATGTAGAGACCATGGAGAATTGAGTAACTCTCACCTTAAATACCATCTTCAGCGAAGACAAAAGAGGATGTTGGGTGTAGTGGTTTGGAATTTCAAAGGGGAGGAAGCTAATTTACATTACAATGAAAAAGCAAATGTTTGGTAAACAGAAGTTCACTGGGCTCTGCGGAGACAAAGGCATGCAGAGCGGACTCTCATCTCTAGGCTCTGCCAAGTTTTCCCCACCACACTCAATCCATAGTCTTTGCAGATATTGCTGGTGATTGCTGTATTCTGGGAACAGGTCTTCAGTCTAAATTCTTTTAGAGAGTTCCCTGATGGATCAATGGTCAAAAATTTGCCTACCAATGAAGAAGACTTGGGTTTGATCCCTGGTTTGGGAAGGTTCCATATACCATGGGGCAACTAAACCTTCCAGTCACAACTTCTGAACCCCATGCTCCCTAGAGCCTGTGCTCCACAAGAGAAGCCACTGCAGTGCAACTAGAGAGTAACACCCACTCTTTGTGACAAAAGAAAAGTCCGAGCAGCAGCAAAGACCCAGCAGAGGCAAAACTTAATTAATTTTTAAAAAATGGGTTAAAGAAAGTGTTGTTTTAATGAAAAGCATGTTGTTAAATAGATGCTGCTTCACTAGTTTCAGTCTTTACTCAAGTGTCTCTTCTCGATGAGGTTCATTCTTGACTACATTGACAATTGCAATCTGCCAACACCTCCTCCAGGAACTCTTGACCACTCTTTCCCTAGTCTTTTTTCCTCTTTCCAGAACACTTACTGCCTTCCAACATTCAATTTGTTGGTTGATGATTTATTGTTTATCTCTGCACTAGAACTTCCACAAGGAGGAACCTTTGTCTTTTTTCTTCACAGACACATCCCTTCTGTCTAGAACAGTACATGGCCATATTCGAACTCAATATATACATGCTGGATAAAAGATTTAAAGGCAACATAGACTACAAAATTCCTTCTTATAGAAATGCTATGAACTACAAACATTTAACAAAAACCCGAGCAAAAAAAGAGGGGAATAGCAAATGTATAAAAGATATTATCTTAATATCATACCTGGGGCAAAGGAACAGAAAGAGTTAAACTATGGCACTAAGAAGTAAGCTGGGTTTACTTCTTGGTGCGTGTCTAGGCAACATAGGAACAGTCCTACGAAGGAAAAATTCAGGCTCTAATTCCAATTCCTATTGTGATTTGCATGGAATTAGCAAGATGCTTTTCCATTTATGAATCTGAAAGTCTTAATTTAATAAGAGATGTTTAATAAGAAATCAATATTTGGTCTTCAAAAGGCACATTTCAGAATGAAGCTTGTGCTGTCACCTTATTACTGTAGAGGCCACATAACTGACTCAGTGTTAAATCACCTAATTTCATTAAACTAATGTCAAAGTTAATAAAACATGGAAACCTTATATATATATATATCTTTACATGGTTTACATCTTGAAACTCGAAAACTATAACATATATAACTTTTCACTTAGTGTATTTTTTAAAGAGGTATGCAGTCTCTTCCATATGTGAATACATATTTCTTTTCAGAAATTAATGTAAACAATCAGCCATGTTTTATAAAATAGGTTTTTCTGGGCATTGCATATTCAAATTGGTTTATAGGCAATCTTAGACCACTTTAAATGTTCAAGAAGCACATTATTAAAAGAAACCTTCCAGTGGAAAGAATTAACTTAAACACCTGTTTTCCTTTCATTTGAACCCTATTGGGGATATGGTATGCTAATTTTGCTTCTTTTCTGTTCTCAGAGCAATTGAAAAAAAAAGAAATTCTTTCATGTTTGGATTTAAGCAGACAGTAGAAAACGCAGCTGTAAATTATCAATATGAATGAAAAAGCCCTCAACTGATGACAACTTTCATTTTGTTGACACATAGGAAACTTTCTCTTGCTCCATATAGGTAAATGTTTTCTCTTTCATTATGTGATCTTTATAATTGATGTTCCAAACCAGTACCTAGTCACTCTTATTCAAAAAGGCAAGACATCTTTTTTGCTTAATATCAGCCAACACCCCAACTGGGAACAATGAAGGGCTGGTCTTCTGAGTTCTTCCTTTTATGTCAATAGAGTCCCACTTCCATGACAACTGTGAAATAACTAGTGATGCCAGAAATGCCATAAAATTGTTTAACTCTGTTAAATATATTCTTTTAAGATTCTGTTAAAAATGACACTGTATATGTGTATAGTACAAAAAAGAACTCAATGAACCATTCATTTGCTTAAAATTTCAACTTACTTTCATCAGGTAGAAAATTTTTTTGTAAAATTGCTTATTAACCATTTGTTGAAATAACATTAATTTTCTATGTTTATTGGTCTTCAAAAATCCCAGTTATCATTTTTTAGAATAGAAAAGGCACTGAGTTGAGAGATAAAAAGTAACCACTGGGGTCTCACCTTCCAGCCCAATTACACATTTGATGTTCAGTCTTGGACATGTCATTTGGTCTTGTTGAACCTTGGTTTCTTCATCTGCAAAACAAAAGAACTATACTATATTATGCCTTAGGGCTTTCTCAGTGTATAAATCATCCAAATATTAGTTTTTAAACTCATTTTTAAATTCTTAGAGAAGTGTTATTAACAATTATCCTAGAAATATTATTTTATTTTTTTAAAAGTTTGTGATACATAGGCACAGTTTTATATCAGTTGTGCAAATGGAAGAGGAACTTGTTGACAGGAAAATAATTGGATTGGAGCCATGGACACCCAAGAGTAAAACTCTCAGATTCATGCTCCACAGTTCCTAAATTGACCAACCTGTACAACTTTAGATGATATCAGCAGATCAAGAATTTATATGAGGAACTTTCCTCATGGTCCGTTGGTTAAGAATCTGCCTGCCAATGCAGGGGACACAGGTTCAATCCCTGGTCCAGGAAGATCCCACATGCCGAGGAGCAACAAAGCCAGTGTGCCACAAATACTGAACCTGTGTGCTGCAGCTACTGAAGCTTGCATGCCTAGAGCCTGTGCGACAAGAGAAGCAACCACAAAAGACCCAGTACAGCCAATAAATAAATAAGGGAAAATACATTTTAAAAAGAATCTATGTGAAAATTTTGTTTAAAAGGTATGTCCCCAAAGTACGACATGGAGACCGAACAACAGCAACGATAGCATTTGTTTATACTTATGATTTTAATTCTAAAGCCATAAAGTGTTCTGTGTAGAACTCTTAAACTGTAACAGTACACAAAAGGAAATTGTACTCATAGAAAATACATCAGAAGTGAACTGTAATGTAATTTTGGATAATTACACGTGTCAACATAGGTTCATCAGTTGTAACAGATGCACCCCTCTGGGGGAGGCTGTTGATAAAGGAAGAGGCTGTGTACATATGGGTGCAGGGAATATATGGGAAATCTCTATACCCTCAATTTTGCTGTGAATCTAAAATGTTCTAAAAATAATAATATCTTAATTTTAAAAAGAGAAGTTGCAAATCAGTGTAATTTCTGTAAGTGTAATTTCTGTTTTGGAGTAAATTATATGAAATCATATATGCTTATTTATTTGCTTAAGAACTGGTCCAAAAGAAATTAATTTATTTTGCAGTTCTGCATCGCTTACATTTTTCAATATTTCCTATTGTTAAATTTTTTTAATTCATGCTAAACCAAATTTGGGCTTTCCAGGTGGCTTTAGTGGTAAAAAAAATCAACACACCTGCCAATGTTGGATATTTAAGAGATGCCGGTTCAATCCTTGGGTTGGGAAGATACCCTAGAGAAGGAAATGGCAACCCATTCCAGTATTCTTGCCTGAAGAATGCCATGGACAGAGGAGCCTCACAGGCTATAGTCCATGGAGTCACCCTAAGGGCATCAAACTATAAATTGTTGTATAAGAGCATAAACTTATGTCAATATTGTGTCCATATTTCTACTAAACTGGCCTTTAAATCATAGCCCATAGGCAAAGAATCTCATCAACCCAAGCACTTGCCCTATTTTGGTATTATATTAATAGATTTCTTCTTATATATAAAGAACATTAGGGACATTGAAAATAATTACAATTAGAATCAAAGAATATTAGTGTTTGGAAGGAACTAATAAAAACCAACGATTATTCAGTGTTCGATATTTGTCATCTATCTTTCCAAGGGGTTTTTCTATTGTAATTTGTTTTGTCCCCCACAACTTTATTGTTAGACCCATTACACAGCTAAAGAAATAGAGAAATAGAGTTGGAATAACATAACCAAGGTTACCTGTAGTAAGTGGTAGAACTGGGATTTGAAGCAAGTCATTGAGCTACAGACCCTTATCTATTAACCACTTACTAACTAGCATTCCTTCCAGGGGAATTCTTTTGATGGTTTAAAAACAGACAGAACACATCATAAGGTGGTCTTTTTTATAGGAGCAGTTTTAGGAATTTGAGAGTTTTTATTTTTAATTATATTGAACCCAAGTCTACTTCCTTGTATCTTGTACCCAATCGTCTTGGTACATCTGTCCAGAATGACATTGAACAAGTCAGAGAACCAGAAATCTTTGAGTCATAAAGAATCATAAAAATTACACTGTTAGGACGTCTTTCACATGCTTCTTCATATAAATGGAATTCAGAGAGAGCTACCATATCTTCCTGTTTTACTCTCTAAGCTTCATTTTCCCTATTTCTTCAACGTGGTCTCCTTCTTTGGGAAACACAGTTCAGAGTGTCTCTGTCTTAACTTTTTATTTTATGTTGGAGAATAGCCAATTAACACCGTTGTGATAGTTTCATGTGGATCACAAAGGGACTCGGCCATACATTTACAGGTATCCACTCCCCTACAAACTTCCCTCCTATCCATGCTACCACATAACATTGAGCAGAGTTCCCTGTGCTATACAGTAAGTCCTTGTTGGTTATGCATTTTAAATACAGCAGTGTGCACGTTGTTCTCAATTTCTTCAACCTGAGCTCATTCTTTGGGAAACACAACAGATTGTCAAAGTTTTTCTTTTTTGATGGGCAGAAACGAATTTAGCATTCAAAATTTTGTATACTGCAAAATCAGAGAAAATTATTTCTTAATCCAGATAATGATATGGTTTGATGGAAAGGACTTCTCTGTCCATGTGTGTGTATCTCATCCTAATACTGGACTAGTGTGTATGACATAGTTGTCCTATTAATGCCAAAGTGTACTGCCATACCAATCACATGAGTAGACATTGGGGTCTCATGGTAATGTAATCATCATTCCAGTGTCAAAAAACCATGGAATAGAAACATTCTGGGAATAGAATTATAACACGGAAGAAAATTTACAATGAGAAATAGATGGACCATCTTCCTTGTTACACTTTAGGTCTTTCTGAAGGGTTTAGAGGGCTCTTGGTTGAAGAGGCAAATGGGTGGTTAGCAAGGAGAAACAATGCTATGGCTGGACAGGAAGTCACACTAGAGGACCCTGGGGAGAGCAAGAGTTCTGTTTTCTGAGAAGAGCCAACCCTGGAGATTAATTATTTATGGTAGTCTTTGGGTAGAAACTGTGTCCAGTTTCCTGGAACCTTAAATTATGGCTTGTGCTAGAATAAGGACAGATGGGGGTACAGCTTGTTGGTGCCACAGCAATCTCTTTAAGGTAAGAGAAGAGTTGTGAAGTCCAGCAACACTCCCTATCTGGAGCCCCTCTGTCCATTGCCAAGCCTGAAGAATTAGAAAGTTATTCCATTAAGACAGCTGGTGAGTTTCCCTATAGCAGGCTAATCTTTTTAGCTTTTCAACCGTTATGTTACACTTTAAAATCATGATAAACTTCAGGTCAACTGGACTTCCCTGGTTCAGTTCAGTTCAGTTCAGTTCAGTCAATCAGTCGTGTCCAACTCTTTGCAACCCCATGAATCGCAACACGCCAGGCCTCCCTGTCCATCAACAACCCCCGGAGTTCACTCAGACTCATGTCCATCGAGTCAGTGATGCCATCCAGCCATCTCATCCTCTGTCGTCACCTTCTCCTCCTGCCCCCAATCCCTCTCAGCATCAGAGTCTTTTCCAATGAGTCAACTCTTCACATGAGGTGGCCAAAGTACTGGAGTTTCAGCTGTAGCATCATTCCTTCCAGAGAAATCCCAGGACCGATATCCTTTAGAATGGACTGGTTGGATCTCCTTGCAGTCCAAGGGACTCTCAAGAGTCTTCTCCAACACCACAGTTCAAAAGCATCCATTTTTTGGCACTCAGCTTTCTTCACAGTCCAACTCTCACATCCATACTTGAGCACTGGAAAAACCATAGCCTTGACTAGACGGACCTTTGTTGGCAAAGTAATGTCAATATGCTTTCTAGGTTGGTCATAACTTTCCTTCCAAGTGCCGGGAGCCGGCATATTGCATATTGAGTGTATATTGCATATTGAGTGCAGCACTTTCCACAGCATCATCTTTCAGGATCTGGAATAGCTCAACTGGAATTCTATCACTGCCGGGAGCAGGAGCTCTGCCCATGGCAAAGGTCATGAAGAAGGAGGCTCGGCATAGGCAAAGGCGGGATCGAGCCTCAGGAGTCCCCCTGGAAATTCTCGAGCATCTACCCCCAAAACCGGAGTCTGCCTACTTTCTGCTTTGTGCTTTCACCTACACCTCTGACTTTACAGGGGGCTGTCCCCCACTACCTCTCTCTGAAAAAAGAATTAGCTTACAGCTCTAGTTAATAATTCCTGGGTGTGACAGTGTTTAACCTACAAACTCCTTTGGAAATCCTCTAGCCTGCCTGAATAGGTTTTTCCGGCCACATGTAATTGTTCAGAGCCTCCCAACTGTGAGAGGCAGGAGATGTTCTAAACTGTCTAAACACAGATTCTTTTGAGTAGTTAAAAGATTGATTAGAAATTGTATTGGTGAAGGGTTTTTCACTTATTAAGCCAATGTTTGCTGCTAAGTCTCCATACTCCTTACCTACTGTGTCCTTGGCAGTGTATTGATTGATATAATGGGTGTATAGAAATGTAAAATGCAGCTTTGTCCAGTGCTTTTTGGAAGGCTGGTGCCTGACTTTGGAATAATCACCTTTAGAGAAAAATAAGTTTCTTAAAATGTTAACAGGCCTCCGGGCCAGAAGATGATGTAATTCACCTGAAGGTTTGCATATGATAAGTTTGAAAGCCTGGCTTCGATTAGGACCAGGAACTGCTGTCCTTGCATGACTCCACCCCTTCACCCATTATCCTCTATGCACAACTTAAGGTATAAAAACTACTTTGGAAAATAAAGTGCGGGCCTTGGTCACTGAAACTTGGTCTCCCCATGTCACTCTCTCTCTCAAATTCTGGCTGAGTCTCCATCTGGAGCGTGGAACCCGCCATGCTTGCTAATTATGCCTGGGCTTCTAAGATCCGACCGGGGAGGCCTCAGCGTCTCCTCTCCTTCGGGAGAATGGAAGGACGCCTGCGGCCTACGTAAGTGGTGCAAACTTCTTGTCTTGAAGTTTTATTGGTCTCCCGCGTAAACCAAGCTACTCAGCCTCTTTTCTCCACTGAATTTTCCTACTGAGCTATCCTCATTCTATTACTCTTTATATCCTTAATTAACGTTTAATTAAGCAGTTGTTTCCTGTCCCTCACCTATGCCGTCTCTCCTTTGAATACCCTGGATCAGCGTCTTTTAATTTCATGGCTGCAGTCACCATCTGCAGTGATTTTGGAGCCCCAAAAAAATAAAGTCTGACACTGTTTCCCCATCTATTTCCCATGAAGTGATGGGACCAGATGCCATGATCTTTGTTTTCTGAATGTTGAGCTTTAAGCCAACTTTTTCACTCTCCTCCTTCACTTTCATCAAGAGGCTTTTGAGTTCCTCTTCACTTTCTGCCATAAGGGTGGTGTCATCTGCGTATCTGAGGTTATTGATGTTTCTCCCAGCAATCTTGATTCCAGCTTGTGCTTCTTCCAGCCCAGCGTTTCTCATGATGTACTCTGCATATAAGTTAAATAAGCAGGGTGACAATATACAGCCTTGACATACTCCTTTTCCTATTTGGAACCAGTCCGTTGTTCCACATCCAGTTCTAACTGTTGCTTCCTGACCTGCATACCAGTTTCTCATGAGGCAGGTCAGGTGGTCTGGTATTACCATCTCTTTCAGAATTCTCCATGGTTTATTGTGATCCACACAGTCAAAGGCTTTGGCATAATCAATAAAGCAGAAATAGATGTTTTTCTGGAACTCTCTTGCTTTTTCCATGGTCCAGCGGATGTTGGCAATTTGGGCTTCCCTGGTAGCTAGATGTTAAAGAATCTGCCTGCAGCGCAGGAGATATGGGTTTGATCCCTGGGTTGAGAAGGCCCCCTGGATAAATAAATGGCTACCCATGCCAATATTCTTGCCTGGAGAATTTCATGGACAGAGATGTCTGGCAATTTTCAGTCCATGGGGTATCGAAGAATCAGACAGGACTGAGCAACTTTCACTTTCGGATCAACTAAAATGCTCAGAACTTTTTCACGTCTGACTGCACCAGATGCTTCTGTTAGATCTCTACAATTTCTGTCCTTTATTGTGCCCATGTTTGCATGAAATGTTCCCTTGGTATCTCTAATTTTCTTGAAGACATCTCTAGTCTTTCCCATTCTATTGTTTTCCTCTATTTCTTTTCATTGATCACTGAGAAAGGCTTTCTTATCTCTCCTTGCTATTCTTTGGAACTCTGCATTCAAATGGGTATATCTTTCCTTTTCTCTTTTGCTTTTCACTTCTCTTCTTTTCACAGCTATTTGAAAGCCCTCCCCAGACAGCCATTTTGCTTTTTTGCATTTCTTTTCCATGAGGATGGTCTTGATCCCTGTCTCCTGTACAATGTCATGAACCTCCATCCATAGTTCATCAGGCATTCTAACTGTCAGATCTAGTCCCTTAAATATATTTCTCACTTCCACTGTATAATCATAAGGGATTTCATTTAGGTCATACCTGAATGGTCTAGTGGTTTTCCCTACTTTCTTCAATTTCAGTATGATTTTGCCAATAAGGAGTTCATGATCTGAGCCACAGTCAGCTCCCAGTCTTGTTTTTGCTGACTGTATAGAGCTTCTCCATCTTTGGCTGCAAAGAATATAATCAATCTGATTTCGGTGTTGACCATCTGGTGATGTCCATGGGTAGAGTCTTCTCTTGTTTTGTTGGAAGAGGGTGTTTGCTATGACCAGTGCATTCTCTTGGCAAAACTCTATTAGCCTTTGCCCTGCTTCATTCCGTATTCCAAGGCCAAATTTGCCTGTTACCCCAGGTGTTTCTTGACTTCCTACTTTTGCATTTCAGTCTCCTATAATGAAAAGGACATCTTTTTTGGGTGTTAGTTTTAAAAGGTCTTGTAAGTCTTCATAGAACCGTTCAACTTCAGCTTCTTCAGCGTTACTGGTTGGGGCATAGGCTTGGATTACTGTGCTATTGAATGGTTTGCCTTGGAAATGAACAGAGATCATTCTGTCGTTTTTGAGATTGCATCCAATTACTGCATTTCAGACTCTTTTGTTGACCATGATGGCTACTCCATTTCTTCTAAGGGATTCCCGCCCACAGTAGTAGATATAATGGTCATCTGAGTTAAATTCACCCATTCCAGTCCATCTTCGTTCGCTGATTCCTAGAATGTCGACATTCACTCTTGCCATCTCCTGTTTGACCACTTCCAATTTGCCTTGATTCATGGACCTAACATTTAGGTTCCTATGCAATATTGCTCTTTATAGCATCGGACCTTGCTTCTATCACCAGTCACATCCACAACTGTGTATTGTTTTTACTTTGGTTCCATCTCCTCATTCTTTCTGGAGTTATTTCTCCACTGATCTCCAGTAGCATATTAGGCACCTACCAACCTGGGGAGTTCCTCTTTCAGTATCCTATCATTTTGCCTTTTCATACTGTTCATGGGGTTCTCAAGGCAAGAATACTGAAGTAGTTTGCCATTCCCTTCTCCAGTGGACCACGTTCTGTCAGACCTCTGCACCATGACCCACCCATCTTGGGTGGCCCCACACGGCATGGCTTAGTTTCATTGAGTTAGACAAGGCTGTGGTCTGTGTGATCACATTGGCTAGTTTTCTGTGATTATGGTTTCAGTGTGTCTGCCCTCTGATGCCCTCTGGCAACACCTACTGTCTTACTTGGGTTTCTCTTACCCTGGATGTGGGGTATCTCTTCACGCCTGCTCCAGCAAAGTGCAGCCGCTGCTCCATACCTTGGATGAGGGGTATCTCCTCACGGCCGCCCCTCGTGACCTTGAACATGGAGTAGCTCCTCTCGGCCCTCCTGCGCTGCTCCTTGGATGTGGAGTTGCTCCTCTCAGTCGCTGCCACTGACCTCCGCCCCTGACCTCGGGCGAGGGGTAGCTCCTCTCGGCCATGATTCTACGTGGTCCGTCGCAGTCCAGACAAACATCTATTTCTGCTTTATTGACTATGCCAAAGCCTTTGACTGTGTTGGATCACAATAAACTGTGGAAAATTCTGAAGGAGGTGGGAATACCAGACCACCTGACCTGCTTATTGAGAAATCTATATGCAGGCCAGGAAGCAACACTTAGAACTGGACATGGAACAACAGGACTGGTTCCAAATAGGAAAAGGGGTATGTCAAGGCTGTATATTGTCACCTGCTTATTTAACTTATATGGAGAGTACATCATGAGAAACGCTGGGCTGGAAGAAGCACAAGCTGAAATCAAGATTGCTGGGAGAAACATCAATAACCTCAGATATGAGATGACACCACCCTTATGGCAGAAAGTGAAGAGGAACTAAAAAGCCTCTTGATGAAAGTGAAAGAGGAGAGTGAAAAAGTTGGCTTAAAGCTCAACATTCAGAAAACAAAGATCATGGCGTCTGGTCCCATCACTTCATGGGAAATAGATGGGGAAACAGTGTCAGACTTTATTTTTTTGGGGCTCCAAAATCACTACAGATGGTGACTGCAGCCATGAAATTAAAAGATGCTTACTCCTTAGAAGGAAAGTTATGACCAACCTAGATAGCATATTCAAAAGCAGAGACATTACTTTGCCAAAAAAGGTCTGTCTAATCAAGGCTATGGTTTTTCCAGTGGTCATGTATGGATGAGAGAGTTGGACTGTGAAGAAAGCTGAGCGCCGAAGAATGGATGCTTTTGAACTGTGGTGTTGGAGAAGACTCTTGAGAGTCCCTTGGACTGCAAGGAGATCCAACCAGTCCATTCTAAAGGAGATCAGTCCTGGGTGTTCATTGGAAGGACTGATGCTAAAACTGAAACTCCAGTACTTTGACCACCTCATGCAAAGAGTTGACTCATTGGTAAAGACTGATGCTGGGAGGGATTGGGGGCAGGAGGAAAAGGGGATGACAAAGGATGAGATGGCTGGATGGCATCACCAACTTGATGGAAGTGAGTTTGACTGAATCCGGGAGTTGGTGATGGACATGGAGGCCTGGCGTGCTGTGATTCATGAGGTCGCAAAGAGTCAGACATGACTGAGCAACTCAACTGAACTGAACTGAACTGAGAGATAGCAAAAGGCATGCTACGTGATATGCAGACACCTGGGTGCACAGCCCTGACTTAATCATGCCAGGGCCAGGAGCCAGACAACTAGAGATCACCCCTAGAGCCCAAACTCCACGAAATTATTCAATCTATTTAATCCTAAACTCTTCACCCAGCCCTGCCTTGCCTTTCCCATGAAAACCCCAATGAAGGCTATGACCTAATACTCCCTGACCCACACCCATCCCCACTCCTGCTTCTGCTTCCTGACCAACACCTGGTGCTGCTCAGATGTTGTGTAGTGAGCCACATCTCTTGTTTCTAGAGAAAGTATGAGTAACTTTAAACTTGTTTTTCAATGGCATCAACTACTCTGTAACATCAGTCAGTTAGCCTCTTAAATTAAGACCCAGACACAAAACAAACCTCTCCCTCCACTCATTCTAGACCTGTTTCTGACTCCACTCTTGCATCACCATCCTGTTACATTCAGTCCCTGCATCTCCCTCCCTGCTCCCTCACCCTGACACTTGATCTTTGATCCCTGTTTTCTTCCTCTCTCCTCACCCAGTCCCTGCCTCAATCCAACCCACACTCAGATGCCTTTTCACTCTGAGGAAAAGCACAGGGCCTATATTCAGCATCTCTGTTCCCTTGATTGCCGTATCACCCCTACAAAACACCTACAGCCTGGCCGCATTCACCCATGCGCATCGCCCTGACTTTATTGCACCCACAGGGCTGGTTCCCATCCAGCCCCATTCCTGTTTCTGTCTGCTCTGGCTCTCTCCTTCTCTGTGACCTTAAACAAGTCAGACAAATGTTTTACCTCCTGCTCAGAGGCAGATGAAGAATGTCCCGCTTCACAGGGGATTTGTGAGGACTCGTTAAAAGTTCCTGAAGTGTTTTGAGAACCTGCCTGATCTCAGGCAGGGAAAGCAGCTTTGACAGCAGCGCTGTGTATGTTCACAGTAAACACAGCAGCTCATTACAAGCTCTCAAGACTGGCTTCGGAAACAACTTTCCCAAGGTAGGAAGGGACAGAGATGAAACTACAGCGTGGTCGGAGGTCACTTCAAATGGCACATGCAAGTCACTTTAGCACTGTGATCCTTCTTCTGTCCAGAGTGGTTCCAGTATAAAAAGAGCGTTTATTCTGACTCCCTCATTTCAAGGCTTTCATGCCACAGGGTATATGAATGAATCCTTTTTATGGTGAAGAAAACAACTTATGGGACTTTACTGGTGGTCCAGTGGCTAAGACTCCACATTCCCAATGCAGAAGGCCCAGGTTTGATGCCTGATCACACTAAAAGTTCACATGCAACAGCAAAGATTGAAAATCCTTCACGCTGTACATAAGACCTGGAGCAGCCAAATAAATATATAAATTGAAAAAAATAAACACTTAAAAGAAAGCAAGTTTATGAGAGAGTTTTCTCTAATATAATTAAAATTTCTCTTGTCTGTTTAGCTGAGATATATTTAGCTGATATATATTTAGCTGATATAAATTCACTCACGAATTTATATCTGTAAATATGCCTTTGAAGTGACCACAAATCTAGTTCAAAATATATCACACAGTAGAAATGTGAGTAAGGGACACTAAGATGATGTTTCTCCTAGATCCCTCCATAAGGCTTTCTATGTAATGATTTGAAGCAGGAGGGAAAGATTTATGTCCTCTGTGGCAGGGAGCATGAGACATTACTTCTTAATTAAGATCAGGAAGGTGTCCAGGAGGTTTATAAGGCTGTGCACAAAGGCACTTGTAGCCTGTATTTTCAAGTGGTGGGAGGAGAAGACAGATTAACCTTCTGCTCCTCTCCCTTTTTAATCTTTACCATGTTACTTCACAAAATCAACCTCAAAAAAATAAGAAAGGCAGAAATTAACTGCCATGGTTTGAATGTTTCGTTTTTCCATTCAGTCACTCAGTCATGCCTGACTACTTGTGAACACATGGACTGCAGCATGCCGGGCCTCTCTGTCCATTACCAATTCCCAGAGCATGCTCAAACTCATGTCAATCAAATCGGTGATGCTCTCCAACCACTTCATCCTCTGCCATCCCCTTCTCCTCCTGCCTTCGATCTTTCCTAGCACCTGGGTCTTTTCCAATGAGTCAGTTCTTTGCATCAGGTGGCCAGAGTACTGGAGCTTCAGTTTCAGCATCAGTCCTTCCAATGAATATTCAGGACTGATTTCCTTTAAAATTGACTGGTTTGATCTCCTAGAAGTCCAAGGGACTCTCAAGAGTCTTCTCCAACACCACAGTTCAAAAGCATCAATTTTTTGGCACTCAGCTTTCTTTATACTGCAGCTATCACATCCATAAATGACTACTGGAAAAACCATAGCTTTGACTATATGGAGCTTTGTTGACAAAGTAATATCTCTGCTTTTTAATATGCTGTCTAGGTTGGTCATAGTCTTTCTTCCAAGGAACAAGTATCTTTTCATTTCATGGCTGCAGTCACCATTGGCAGTGATTTTTGAGCCCAAGAAAATAAAGTCTGTCACTGTTTCTATCGTTTCCACATCTATTTGCCATGAAATGATGGGACCAGATAAAGTTCTAGGACCCACAACAGATTTTCCAACCTGGGGATCTGGCAAAGAGACTGAGAACTCCCAGGGAATTTGAATGTTTATGTCTCCCTCAAATTCATATTTTGAAATCCTAATTCCCATGGAGAATGGTATTAGGAGGTGGGGTCTTTGGGAAATACTTAGGTCATGAGGGTGGAGCTCTTGTGAATGGAATATGTGTTCTTATAAAAGAGACTCCAGCAAACTTTCTAGCTCCCTCCACCAGATGAGGACATAGAGAGAATCTGGAACCAGAACCTGGCCAGCTAAGAACCTAGAAGAGGACTCTCACAAAAGATAACCATGCTGGTGCCTTAACCTTGGATTTCCCAGCCTCCAGAACTGTGAGCACTTTCTGTTGTTTATAAGCTACCTGCTTATTTTGTTATAACAGCCCAAATAAACTAAGACATTAACAAAGATACTTTTCTGCTATAACCTTGAGCTAGCTGGGTAAGATAATTTGACAGGGAGAGATAAGAGAGAAGAAATTCAGAAATATCAACAGTTAATTCAAGCTAGATCCAGCTGGAGTCACTTCCTTCAGGCAGAACAAGCTCCTCTATTGAGTGTAGACAAAACTCCTCAGAATGAAGAGAAACCCAGCCTGTGTTTGTATATACCCAGAGAAGCACATTGCCTCCACTGCAGGATCACCTTGGGGGGAAAAAAACACTTAGATTTTTTCCTCTTTTAATTGAAGTATGGTTGATTTACAATGTTGTATTAATTTCTGCTACACAGCAAAGGGACTCAGTTATCCAAACACCTGTTCTTTTTTATATTCTTTTCTATTATGGTTTATGCCAGGGTAATGAATATAGTTCACTGGGGTATACAGGAAGACCTTGTTGCCCATCCATTCTGTAGGTAATAGTGTGTATCTACTAACCCCAAAGGTCCGTCTAGTCAAGGCTGCCCATCCATTCTGTAGGTAATAGTGTGTATCTACTAACCCCAAAGGTCCGTCTAGTCAAGGCTGTGGTTTTTCCAGTGGTCATGTATGGATGTGAGAGTTGGACTGTGAAGAAAGCTGAGCGATGAAGAATTGATGCTTTTGAACTGTGGTGATGGAGAAGACTCTTGAGAGTCCCTTGTACTGCAAGGAGATCCAACCAGTCCATTCTGAAGGAGATCAGTCCTTTGTTTGGAAGAAATGATGCTAAAGCTGAAACTCCAGTACTTTGGCCACCTCATGTGAAGAGCTGACTCATTGGAAAAGACTCTGATGCTGGGAGGGATTGGGGGCAGGAGGAAAAAGGGACGACAGAGGATGAGATGGCTGGATGGCATCACTGACTCGATGGATGGGAGTTTGAGTGAACTCCAGGAGTTGGTGATGGACAGGGAGGCCTGGCGTGCTGTGATTCATGGGGTCACAAAGAGTCGGACACGACTGACCGACTGAACTGAACTGAACTAACCCCAAACTCCCAGTCCATCCCTTCTCCATGTTTCCCTTTTTTATGTTTCTTTTTCTTTCTTTCTCTGTCCTCCCCATGCTCAGTTTTCTGAACATGCTGGTGAGACCCAGGGCAATCACAGCTTTAGGCTGACACAACCTCATCTCACTCACAGGGGCACTCATTTCTAGGACATTCCAGAAGAAACCATTTTTCATGGCCCTGAAAACATCTAACTACTGCAGAAGCCCAGCTCCCAAACAAAAAGGGGCCCACATCCTAGGTCCTATCTGAAGCATAATGTCCTCTAGCTCAGGTCAAGTGGGTTTTGTGCCACTTGCACATAGACTGAGGTGAGTGCAGCCAGGAAGATGATCGGAGAAACAGCCTCTGGAGAGAAGTCTGTCTAGTATGTGTGGCTCAAAAAGGAGGCTTCATGCTGAAGGGCTGGCCAGGGATGGTGAATCCAGGTGTGAGATCACTGGACACAAGTGAAGAAGAGCAGAAGAAACAGCCTGATTTAAGTGCTGGTTCTGTGACTGCTCTCTGAGAAATATCAGCCATGTCTCTTAACCTACACCAGGTGGTTTATTTGCTAAGTCATGTCTGACTCTTGCAACCCCAAGGACTGTAGCCCGCCAGGCTCCTCTATCCATAGGATTTTCCAGGCAAGAATACTGAAATGGGTTGCCATTTCCATCTCCAGGGGATCTTTCTGATCCAGGGATCAAACCCAGGTCTCCTGCACTGAAGGCAGATTTTTACTGACTGGTCTACCAAGGAAGCCCTAACCTACAGTAAGGGGCCTACATATGAACAAGTTCTGTTCCATGAGTACATTTGTAAATCCAATTTTGTTAAGTCCAACAAAGTTAGTCAAGGTACCCAACTAAAGCAATCAGCTATATAGTAGTGTACTGTAACAGATTTATAAAACTTTTCACACAAGTCATATGTAAAAAAACAAATACAAAAATAAACATCTCTAATCTTATAGTACAGTACTCTAATCTTATAAGTACAGTACAACAGTTGGCATACAGGGGCTGGCATCGAGGGAACAAGCAAGAAGAGTTACTGACTGGAGGAGGGAAAGGAAGTGGGAGATGGTGGAGCTGAAGGAGAGGGTGGGCAAACTCTTCATCACACCTGACATTAATGACACAGGTTCTGGTTCCTTGCTGGAACCAGATGCATGCTAACATCGTTGAGACCTGGTAACTTCAATATTCGTACGTAGGGGACTTATTATATTCCACCCTCCATTTCCTTGTCATGGATATGATAGCAATCTCTTCCTCAGGTGTTAAAAAGGCAACATGTGATGATACATGCAAGGGGCTTAATGTAATACGTAACACAGAATAGGGCCTCATTTTACTTCCTCTACTAGAATTATAGCTACTATTACATATTATTTATCCTAAATAAAGATAGGGTGACTGACTATATCCTCTCTTACAGGGCATTTATGTACTCAGTGTGACAAATAAGGACTACAGAAATCGTGTTTGGACAAGCACAAAACTGTCTTCCTCATATTAAAAAGGAGAAAACTGAAGCAAAAAGAGAAAATAAGAGCAGAACTCCATGCCAAGGCATTTTGTTCTGCCTTTGCAGCTGAGCACTTCCAACAGAAGGCTTAGAGGCATCCACACCACCCACATTTCCCTCATTACGACATCTCCCTTTTTAGTTTCTGTAATAGGATGTCCCCAATCTAATAAGCTACTACTCAACCTTCCTGGTAGCTCAGATGGTAAAGAATCTGTCTGCAATGCAGGAGACCTGTATTTGATCCCTGGGTCAGGACGATCTCCTGGAGAAGGGACTGGAAACCCACTCCAGTATTCTTGCCTGGAGAATTCTGTGGGCAGAGGAGCCTGGGGGAATACAGTCCATGGGGTTGCAAAGAGTTGGACAGGACTAAACAATTAACACATACACACACCCTTCAGTGTTATCTCACTGGTCACCAGGAAAGAGGGTCTCTCCCACAACTGGGCTCACCTCCATCTTTGTCATCACATTGGATTTGGGCTTGGGCTGAAGCTACTGCCCACACCTTTACATAAGGGTGTGTAACTTGATGTCCATGGGAGGGCATCAGAGAGAGTTCTATGAATCAGGCATGTGGCTATGTGTGTGTACACATACACGTATGCATGGACAGTTATGCACACAGTGTTGTTGTTGTTTAGTTGCTAAGTCATATCCGACTTTTTGTGACCCCGTGGAGTCACGGGGACCCACCAGGCTCCACGGTCCTCCACTGTACATGGAAATATTTTTTATGTGATTTTTCCAGATCATCTTGGAACACACTATTCTGTCTAGTGTGGCTCCTGTACACATGTACTGTATAGTCATCAGTGTGGTCATATGTCAGAAGAGTTTTCCTCTGTTAGGAGATTTAAAATACGTGCCCTGCCATTATGATGATAAACATCTCTCTTTTTGTTTATTTGAGGACTGTCTTAAGTTAGAAAATGTCAAAGAAAATAATAAAGAAGAAATAGCAAGTATCCTTGGCTTTGCCTTCCACCTGGTGTGTTAGGACTCCAATACCCAGTGTTTTTTTTTTTGCATAACGACATTTTTGCTGATGAAAGGAGCATGAAGCCAAAAATGTTAAAGTAGCACCTCATACTTTCGGCTCCAAAAATATATTAGCTTAGATCTTTTTCCAGAAGGAAAGGTTGGTTGAAAACGCAAGGCTTCACCAAAATTAGGGTTGCCCTGATACAGAACCCACATCTTAAAATAGCAGCAAGTTAACTGGTAAAAGCTGTGTACCCCAGAAATGGCCAAGTTCCTGTGTGGTTGGGAGCAGAGGAGGAGGGTTAAAGTAGTGCCTCTAAAAAAATGAAATTATTCCATGATGGTTGACTTTTTAAAAATACTATTTTGAGGCATGTGATGGTGGGATTCAAAGCTTCTTTTATGCAACCGGATGATGCCTTCAGAAATGAATTCCTGCTTAGCAAGTTCTTTTTGAAATTTCAAATCTGGCAATATCTTTGAAAGGCTGCAAAGTTTCTCTTGCAAATAAAACTCACTGGGCATTTTGTGAACAGACAGAACACCTGTGATGCTTGGTAACACATTTAGAGGAAAGATCTTTATGCGGCAAACTCTACCACCCATTGCTTTGTAGGATCCTGCTTACATGCAGCAAGATGTCAACTGTGTTAATGTCAGGGCCTTGAATTGTTGCCTTTTCAAAATGTTTTCTCATAAGGTGACAGCAGAATATGAACTTCTCTTACACAAGTCTGTGAAACAGAAATATGCAGACAACTTGAAACTCCCCATGACTCTTAAAGGACTTCTGCCCAGATAACCTGAAATTTGAAACACGGGTTCCTAGTCATCGCTTTGCTAACATCAACAGCATCCCCTTGCAGAAGATGAAACTCAGTGATGTGAAGCTAACAGAAATGAAAGGACATAAATCCAATTCAGATAGTCTTGGAATACCTTGGTGTTCACTTGTTACAAGCCCATTGTGTCATCTGGGAATGTAAACCAATTGTGTTTGCAACATACTGTTGTGAGTCCAGGTTTCTAGCGTGTGTTACCATCAAAACAGAAAGTCTATAGAGAGTGCGCTTGCTGCCAGGCTAAAGACCACTCAGTAATTTTAGCGTCTCATTCAAGTCAAGGGAGAGATGCTTTCTCATGGGAAAAAAAAAAAAAAAATTTTTTTTTTTTTTCAGCAAAACCAACGTTTATTTATGTAGTTTTTGGAATGATTTTTGTTTTATTATTTTTTCTTTGTGCTTTTTAATTTTTTTGGGGGGGCGTGGAGTTTGCAGCTTACAGGATCTCAGTTCTCCAATCAGGGACTGGACCCAGGCCACAGCAATGACAGTGTTGAATCCTAACCACTAGGCCACCAGCGAACTCCCCCAAAGTTATGTTTTACTTTTCTTTGTGTACTTTAGATTTCTTTTCTTCTTATTATTTTTTAAAAATGATATTGCCTGAAATTCATTTTGCAAGAAAAAAAAATGATGGAAAAAGTACAATTCTTTTTGATCCAATGCAGTGAAATTGAAGGAGGAAACAGAGCAGGTTCTACCTTGAAAGCAGGACTCCATCTTGGGCTGGGCTGTGGACTTTGAGCTATGTGCCCAGTATCTATGGAAATGGCATACCAACTGGAAAACCAGGCCCCTGGAAGGAAGAGCCCCAGTGCTCTCCATCGCCTAAAAGAATACCCTAATTATCTGTGTGACCAAATAGAATCATACATTCTATTATGCTTATCAGGGTATGACCACAAGCCTATTGTATCTTTCTTTTCCTTGTTCAGACTAGTTTCAGGGAAGCTTATACACTTAGGGTATATAAGGTTTTCACAAAGACTGGTCGGGGTTTTTGGCTAAGAGGAGACTGGTGTAAAAAACTGCACTCCACTATCTGCATTGTCCTGAGTGCGTTTGTTTCCCGGAATACATGGCTACAACTAAACAAGTGGTGTAGATAATTTTGCTAATACACTTATGTAATTATCTCTGAGAAGAGAAGCTCTAGTTTTCACCAGATTCTCAAAGCCTCCACGATGTCAAAAGGGTTAAAAGAACAATAGCGTGAAATTCTAAGTATCTTGAAGTCAGAGCCATTTTTCTAAGCTGCCTTTTCCCTGCAGAACCTAAGAAAGGGACTGGGTTTAACACCCAATGACACTGGTGATTGGGAGTCATGGTTTTCCAGTTCCCCAAATAACATTGACCATAGGAGATAGAGTTTGCTGAATGAACATGGTTACCTATGTATTTTAACTTTAAAACTTAGTGCAAATCTTTATTCTTTATCAAGAGAAGGAGAAAAGTTTATTAAGTATCCTATGAATTGGAGAAGGAAGATCTGATTGGGAGAATATTAAAAATGTATATATTTCCTTTGGTTGATACCACAAAATGGCAGGGTTTCTTTGCTTGTACTTATTTCTATACTGTTTCCAACAAAGTCAAAGCCTTTAACCATTAAGCTAAACATCATTAGGGTACTGATATTGTTATGGACTGAATTACCTCTCCTCAAAATTCATATGTTGAAGCCCCACACTCAGACCTCGGAATGCGACCTTATTTGGAGACAAGATCTTTACAGAGGTAATTAAGGTACAATGATGTCATTAGGAAGCTTCCCCAGTGGCTCAGCGGCAAAGAATCTGCCTGCAACGCAGGAGACCCAGGTTCTGTCTCTGCATCTGGAAGATCCCCCGGAGTAGGGCATAGCAACCCACTCTAGCATTTTTGCCTGGAGAATCCCCATAGACAGAGGAGCCTGGTGGGCTACAGTCCATAGGGTTGCAAGGAGTCCAAATGAACTGAAGCTACTGAGCACCCACACATATGCACGAACGCACGCGGTCATCAGGGTAAGCACTAATCCACTGAGATTGGCGCCATTACAAGAAGAGAAAATTTGGACATAGGGGCAGATGGGAGACACAGAGAGAAGACAGCCATTTACAAACCAAAGAGTGAGGCGTGGAACAGATCCTTTCCTATGGCCTTCAGAATAAAAAAGAAAAGAAAAAAAAAAAACAAAACAAAACATTAGTTTCTTAGACATCTAGCCTTTAGAACTGTAAGAAAATAAGTTTCTATGATTTAAGTCATCCAGTCTGTTGTACTTTATTAAGGGGCTCGTGCGTGCTCACTCACTGTCTGGTTCTTTGCTACTCCATGGACTGCAGCCTGCCAGGCACCTATGTCCATGGGATTTTCCAGGCAAGGATACAGGAGTGGGTTGCCATTTCCTCCTCCAGGAGATCTTTCCAGCCCAGCGATTGAACCTGCATCTCCTGCCTTGGCAGGTAAATTCTTTACCAGTGCCCCACCAGGGCAGCCTGGCTCCAGAGACCAGCTTCTCAAAGTGTTAGGCACACTGTGTCTGACTATTATTGTTATCTGTTATTTATGAAAGTTGCCCTACTCTTTCCTATGAGCTCCAAAAGCACATGGCTTGGGGGAAAAAAAAAACCAAAAACCCTTCTATGTAAAACAAATAACCAACAAGGATCTACTGTGAAGTGCAGGCTCTTCAGAGTATAAAATACTCTGTATTTTATAACAATCTATAAGAGTAGCCGGAGAAGGCAATGGCACCCCACTCCAGTACTCTTGCCTGGAAAATCCATGGACAGAGGAGCCTGGTAGGCTACAGTCCATGGGGTCCCGAAGAGTCGGACGCGACTGAGTGACTTCACTTTCACTTTTCACTTTCATGCATTGGAGAAGGAAATGGCAACCCACTCCAGTGTTCTTGCCTGGAGAATCCCAGCGACAGGGAAGCCTGGTGGGCTGCTGTCCATTGGGTCGCACAGAGTCGGGCACGACTGAAGCGACTTAGCAGTAGCAGTAGCAGTATAAGGGAATAGAATCTGAAAAATATTAGATGTATGTATATATATATATGTATTTATAGATGCATATATATATGTATAACTGAATTACTGTTCTATACATCTGAAACTAATAAGACATTGTAAATCAATTATACTTCAATAAAAAGAAAGCAAAACAAACAAACAAAAAAACACCTGTCTGGGTGCTGCATACAGCAGATACAACATACACAAAGGAGACCCACAAGTCTCCTTTCCACCTGTGCCCCTTTCTTGGGAGTGGATGACACTGGCAACAACCTGGAGTCATGTTAAGTTCCTTGCTTTCCCATTACCTTCCCACCTCCAAGCAATCAATTATTGATTTCTAGTTCTAGTCTCTTTTCTTTATCCCTAATATTAACACTTCCTTTGTCCAAGACGTCATCATTTCTGCTGTAGATAATAGAGCCTTGTCACCAGTATTTCTGCCTCCAAGCTCCGAGACTCTTCACATTCAAAATACAAAGCTGACCATCTCAATCCTGCCTAAAGAATGAATTATGTGTTCATTAGCAGAACCCAGAAGATCCCTCATATCTGACTCCATTCTACCTTTCCAGCCTCAACTTCCACCTCCCACCAAATACCACTTCTTCTGTCTCTTCTCTCTCTCTTTCTCACTCACATACACACACTATTACAACTAGTATATTAGAGTCTACATTGAAAAATTTTATTCAGCTCACTAAGAATACATAAAACAATCACTCACAAGGAAACGATGATCAATCAATTTCCTACCCACTGTTTTCCTTTCTGAAAAAATACCCACAAAATTAACTTTTTTATTTACTTGCAGAGAAAAAAAATCACTTATAAATCAGTTTTATCAGTAAAGAAAAAAATTTTTAAAGTCATCCTTCAAAGACATAGAACCTACAAAACAATCCCACACCAGCAATAGTATTTGTGTATTTTATCATCTTAACCCACATTTTCTGTCTGAAAGAAAAGCTAACTGATTCTTCTAGTGACATAAATGGTTAGCGTGTGACTAGGTATTTCTGCTTGCTGGAACTAAAAGCTTCAAGGATACAGAGATTTATTGTTGAAGAAACCCAGGGGGTTGACCCTGCTCTTCTACTGCCCCCTGCTGCTGAAAATGCGAAGTTTTTCATTTTGTTGCAAATGAGGCTGGAGACAGGTCAAGGTGATGCAAAATTCTAGTAGCTTTTCTTAAGCTTTCTTCCTTTGAATGTCATTTTCTTTAGTCTGCACAAGCTGCGCTTTGAAAGTATATATTAAAAATTAAGTGTCTCCTGATCACCTGTGCCCTAGGGTCAGAGAAGTCTCAGCAGTTGGCAGACATCCACGGTCAGGAACTGCTGTGGAGTGAAAGAAGGAATTGGAAGTAGTTTTAAGTTCGATGTGCTGTGATGTTACCTCATCTTATAACTTTATAGGAGAGCATCGTTGTGTGATGGTGCAGAGCACAGGTTTGTAGTCAAAGCCATTCACATCTTCATTTCAGCTCTGCCACCTATGGGACCTATTTTAAAGCTCAGTTTCCTCACCTGGAAGAAAAAATAATCAAGTAGAAGTTGTAATGAACATTAGAGTACATGCATCTTTTTCAGTTATGCTTTCCTCAGGATCTATGCCCAGTAGTGGGACTGCTGGGTCTTACTGTAGTTCTATTCCTAGTTGTTTAAGGAATCTTCATACTGTTCTCCATATTGGCTGTACCAGTTTACATTCCCACCAACAGTGCAGGAGGGTTCCCTTTTTTTCACACCCTTTCCAGCATTTTTTGTAGATTTTTTGATGTTGGCCATTCTCATTGGTGTGAGGTGATACCTCATTGTAGTTTTGATTTGCATTTCTCTAACAGTGAGTGATGTGAGCATCTTTTCATGTGCTTATTGGCCATCTGTAGGTCTTCTTTGGAGAAATGTCTGTTTAGGTCTTCTGACCATTTTTTTGATTGGGCTATTTATTTTTCTGGTGTTGAGTTATATGAGTGGCTTATATAGTCTGGAGATTAATCCTTTGTCAGTTGTTTCATTTGCATTTTATCCCATTCTGTAGGTTGTCTTTTAATCTAGTTTATTGTTTCCTTTGCTGAGCAAAAGCTTTTAAGTTTAATTAAGTCCCATTTGTTTATTTCTGTTTTTATTTCTGTCACTCTAGTTGGTGGATCAAAGAGGATCTTGCTGTGATGTATGTCAAAGAGTGTACTACCCATGTTTTCTTCTAAGAGCTTTATAGTTTCTGGCCTTACATTTAAGTCTTTAATCTATTTTGAGTTTATTTTTGTGTATGATATTAGGAAGTGTTCTAGTTTCATCCTTTTATATGTACCTGTCCAGTTTTCCCACTATTTACAATAACTAGGACATGGAAGTAACCTAGATGTCCATCAATAGATGAATGGATAAGCAGGTTATGGTACATATATATTCACTCATGAAAAAGAACACATTTGAGTCAGTCCTAATGAGGTGGATGAACCTAGAACTTGTTATACATAGTGAAGTAAGTCAGAAAGAGAAAAACAAATATCATATATTAGCACATATATATGGAATCTAAAAGGATGGCACTGATGAGTCTATTTGCAGGGCAGCGGTGGAGATGCAGACATAGACAACAGACCTGTGGACACGGTGGTGGAAGGACAGGGTGGGACAAATTCAGAGAGTAACATGGAAACATATAAGTTACCATATGTAAAATAGATAATCAGTGGAAATTTGCTGTATGACACAGGGAGCTCAAATCATGTGCTCTGTGACAATGTAGAGGGGTGGGATGGTCAACATATTTAGGTCTTTTAAATAAAGAACAACTCTACATATATTTTAGTTATCCTATTCCTCAAACTGAAAATTTTATGATCAGTTTAGATTTCAAATTTAAACTCACCTCTCAGAGGGAATACTCTGGAAAGTATATCAAGGCTTCAGATAAATGATGATCACTATCGAGTGCCTACCATTTTTATGACAAAGACTCTGCTGATTATTGTATATTTTCTCTAATCTTCTCAACAACTGGCCCTTCAGGTTGAGGGAATAGACTCAGAATGTAACTGTCTAGCCTAGGTTAACAACTTGCAGAAAACTAAACTGGGATTAGTTTGTTCTTTCCCTATATCCTTCAGTCAAAGATTGGGTTTTTCATGAATAACTACTAGAATTTTCTTTAAAAGATATCTTATAAAATAATTATTTGCCAATTTGATTAGGTTTTATGGCTACATGAATGCAAAGAGATTCATTGGATAGATGAATTAGTAGCTCCTAGTGACTGATATCCCTGATAACTCAGACGGTAAAGAATTTGCCTGCAATACAGGATACTTAAGTTTGACCCCTGGGTCAGGATGATCCCTTGGAGAAGGGAATGGCAACTCTGTCCAGTATTCTTGCCTAGAGAATCCCATGGACATAGCAGTCTGGCAGGCTACAGTCCATAGAGTCACAAAGAGTCAGACACAATCAAACAACTAAGCACACACACACACACACACACACACACAGAGTGACTGATGTGGGCTTCCCTGGTGGCTCAACAGTAAAGAATCCACCTGCTACAGGAAACTGCTTGCAATTCAGGAGACTCGGGGTTCAATCCCTAGGTCAGGAAGATCCCCTGGATGGGGAAATGGCAACCCACTCCAGTACTATTGCCTAGGGAGTCCCATGGACAGAGGAGCCTGGCAGGCTACAGTCCATGGGGTCACAAGTGTATGGCATGACTTAGCAACTAAACCACCACCACCATCAGTAAATGATCTGCTTTAAAAATACAGCAATGAAAACCAAAACTGATGCCACATGAGAAGTAATAGACAGAAGAAATAAAATGTTCTTTTTAAACCTGGTCTTTGATTTCCTGTTTCATATTGTAATCTGTTGATATCTGAAAAAGATATACCTTACTTTTCAGAAATGGCAACATCTCCTAAAAATAGACTTTGAGCAATATGAGAAACAAAACAAGATTTACTCTTATGAAAAAAAAATTGTGAAAAGAAAAACTGAATACACTTAACAAAGTATGAAAAAAACGTGTGCTTTATTTTGTAAGAACCTAGTTCTTAAACTGGGATGCCATTTTTACTTATGGATAGCAATACAGAATTTGGTAATCCCCAGCAGTCCATGGGGTAGCGGAGAGTCGGACACGACTGAGCGACTTCACTTTCACTTTTCACTTTCATGCATTGGAGAAGGAAATGGCAACCCACTCCAGTGTTCTTGCCTGGAGAATCCCAGGGATGGGGAAGCCTGATGGGCTACTGTCTATGAGGTCGCACAGAGTTGGACACGACTGAAGCAACTTGGCAGCAGCAGCAGCAGCAATGCTGGTAAGGAAAATTGGCCCTCCTATTCACTATTGGTGAGATCCTTAATAGGAACAAACTTTCAGAAGAAAATTTGGCAATAACTCTCTAAGTTAAAATGTATACATCCTTTGCTTTAGCCATTCCATTTCATCCTGGCAAGAACATGTATCATCTAAATACAAATACAAATTTTTTTCTAAATACAGATCTATCAAATCTGCATTTTTGATACAGGGAGGAAAATTCTCCAGAATGTGAAATATCCATCAATAAGAACTTTCAAAAACTTTTTCATCTGATATAGTGGAATATAGCATAGTCACTACAAAATGTCCTGATGTGGACAGACACCTAAAATAAATAGTCATGTGGGAGATGTAGATATGGACAACTATGGTCTAGGAAAAGGAGTTCGTCAAGGCTGTATATTGTCACCCTGTTTATTTAACTTATATGCAGAGTACATCATGAGAAACGCTGGACTGGAAGAAACATAAGCTGGAATCAAGATTGCCGGGAGAAATATCAATAACCTCAGATATGAAGATGACACCACCCTTATGGCAGAAAGTGAAGAGGAACTCAAAAGCCTCTTGATGAAAGTGAAAGTGGACAGTGGAAAAAGTTGGCTTAAAGTTCAACATTCAGAAACCTAAGATCATGGCATCCGGTCACACCACTTCATGGGAAATAGATGGGGAAACAGTGGAAACAGTGTCAGACTTTATATTTCTGGGCTCCAAAATCACTACAGATGGTGACTGCAGCCATGAAATTAAAAGACGCTTACTCCTTGGAAGGAAAGTTATGACCAACCTAGATAGCATATTCAAAAGCAGAGACATTACTTTGCCAACAAAGTTTCATCTAGTCAAGGCTATGGTTTTTCCTGTGGTCATGTATGGATGTGAGAGTTGGACTGTGAAGAAGGCTGAGCGCTGAAGAATTGATGCTTTTGAACTGTGGTGTTGGAGAAGACTCTTGAGAGTCCCTTGGACTGCAAGGAGATCCAACCAGTCCATTCTGAAGGAGATCAGCCCTGGGATTTCTTTGGCAGGAATGATGCTAAAGCTGAAACTCCAGTACTTTGGCCACCTCATGCGAAGAGTTGACTCATTGGAAAAGACTCTGATGCTGGGAGGGATTGGGGGCAGGAGGAGAAGGGGATGACAGAGGATGAGATGGCTGGATGGCATCACTGACGTGATGGACGTAAGTCTCAGTGAACTCCGGGAGCTGGTGATGGACAGGGAGGCCTGGCGTGCTGCGATTCTTGGGGTCGCAAAGAGTCGGACACGACTGAGCGACTGATCTGATCTGATCTGATGGACCATAGCCTTATTTGTGTTAAATATGTTGTTTAATTAAACAAAGAGGCCATTAGAGTAAGGTGGTTCTTAGCAAACATAAGCAAACCAAAAATCTAAGCCTGCAAGTGCCTCCGCGTTACACAGTCAAGACACTAAGGACAACCAATCACAAATAGCCATCTAGGTGTTAAGCTCCAACTTTAAAAGAATAAAAAAGCTTTTAAACCAACATAATATAAAAGACTATATGTGTTTCTGGGTTTCCATTTAAATATTGGAGCTTAATATTTAAAACGGGTGAACAACAAAGTCCTACTGTATAGCACATAGAACTCTGCTCAGTGTTATACCGCAGCCTGGATGGGAGGGAGGTTTGAAGGAGATCAGATATATGTATGGCTGAGTTTCTTCTCTGTTCACCTGAACCTATCACAGTATTGTTAATTGGCTACATCCCAATACACAACAAGAAGTTCAAATTAAAAAAAATTATTGGAGATTAAAAATGTAAAATAAGACTTTGAATCATCTTGATTGCTCCATCTCAACTCAAATATTAAACAAATTTTAGACATAAAAAGACAAGTTCTGTAGTAAAACTTTTTCCTCACAAGAAATATAATTCCTCAAAGAGTTGACTTTTTAAATTTTTATTGGAATAGAGTTGCTTTGCAATGTTGTGTTAGTTTCTGCTGTGCAGCAAAGTGAACCAGCTACATGTATCCTCTCTTTTTTAGATTTCCTTCCCATTTAGATCACCACTGAGTAGAGCACCTTGTTCTATATAGCAGATTCTTATTAGTTATCTATTTTATACATAGTACTGTATACATATAAATCCCAATCTCCCAGTTCTTATTAGTTATCCCAATCTCCTAATTCATCCTCTTCCCCGCCTTGGCATTCATAATGTTTTCTCTACATCTGTGTCTCTATTTCTGATTTGCAAACAAGTTCATCTGTACCAGTTTTCTAGATACCAGATTCCACCTTTGTAAGTGATATTATACAATATTTGTTTTTCTCTGTCTGACTTACTTCACTCTGTCTCTAGGTCTATCCATGTCTCTGCAAATGGCACTCTATGACTGAATAATGTTCCATTGTGTATAGGTACCTTTTTTTAATTAACTTTTAAAAAATATTTTATTTGACTGTAAATCTTAGTTTAGGCATACAGGGTCTTAGTTGAGGCCTGTGTGGGATCTTAGTTCCCCCGCATTGCCAGGTGGATTCTTAGCCACTGGACGACCCAGGAAGTCCCCATGTGGACCAATATTCATTATCCTTTCCTCTGTTGATGGACATTTAGGTTGCTTCCATGGCCTGGCTCTCGTAAATAGTGCTGCAATGAACATTACAGGGCATGCATCTTTTTGAATTATGGTTTTCTCCAGGTATATGCCCAGGAGTAGGATTTCTGGGTTTTACAGGAGTTCTATTTTTAGTTTTTTTTTTTGAGAAACTTCCATACTATTCCCCAGTATGGAGATTGTACCAATTTACATTTCCACCAACACTGTAGAAGGGCTCCCTCTTCTCCACATCCTCTTCAGCATTTATTGTTTGTAGATGTTTTGATAATGCCATTCTTATCGATGTAAGTGAAGTGAAGTCGCTCAGTCGTGTCTGACTCTTTGCGACCCCATGGACAGTAGCCTACCAGGCTCTGCCATGCATGGGATTTTCCAGGCAAGAATACTGGAGTGGGCTGCCATTTCCTTCTCCAGGGGATCTTCCCAACCCAGGAATCGAACCCGGGTCTCCTGCATTGCAGACAGACGCTTTACCGTCTGAGCCACTAGGGAAGCACTTAATTGTAGTTTTGATTTGCATTTTTCTAACAGTTAGTGATGTTGAGCATCTTTTCGTGTGTCTGTTGGCCATCTGTGTGTCTTTGGAGTACTTTTAAGATCTTAATGACTTTGTGCCACAACCTGCAAGTATAAGGCCCCTTGTGAATTTGGTACATCCCAAACAGTGCCACCACTTTGTGCCTTCATCACTTTTGCCTCTTAAAGGAAGTCTGCGGCAAGGGAAGAAGGAGACATTTATTCAGGTGAGCCCAAGTAGGGCATTCAAGTACAACTACTCTTGGCTTTTACAGGGAATTGAAGGCTGATTGTGTCTGCATCAGATGTTTCTTTTAATCCTGTGCAAATTACAGTCCTCAGTAGAATCAGAGAAAGCATTCTAGTTCTTTTTCCTTATCTCTTCTCTCCTTTTATTTTCTTCTCTCCCATTCTTCCCCACCTCCTTCCTTCCCTTACCCTCTGTCTGCAAGCAGAGGAGAAAAGATAAGAATCCAGGTTCTCAATTTTATTGATGGGTTTTATCAATAGATTTTTCACTTTCCAAAGTTTAAACACACTATATGAAATTTCAGTGTCATCAAAATGTCAGTATCTTGTGCAGGATGGCTGTGTTGGCACAATCCCAGCAGCTTTGCCTGTGAAACAGATCATGTAAGTCTTAGTCCTCTAAGCTGGGGCCACTGGTGGGCAAACTGCTGAGTCCTGAAATATCAGTCCTGGACCCAGGGTTGAGATTGCACTGCTTGTCAAATTCAAAAGGAAATTGCCATTCACCAGGTATAGTAATTCAAAAAGTCTTTCCAAAAATGACCTCTCCATGAGAGATGATCCTTTCAGAGTTAGTCTACAAATAACACTTTAAAATGGGCATATTGTTCATTTACTCTGATAGGTAGACTTACAAACTTACACAGAAGAATGAAATACTACAAAGAGGTAAAACATTTCTGCTTCCCCATTTGTTCTGTGAGTCTTCATTTACAAAGGTGACTGAGTGGCTATGCAGAGAACCATGTGAGGAACACCAGGTTTTGGACAAAACACAGATGCAGGAGTAGGGGAGAACTTATTCCAGGGTAAACTGGCTCATTTGAATAACTTTAGCAGGCTTTGGGCTGCATGGAGGAAAACATTCTATTTGATCCTCTTATTGTCCTTGCGTGCATGTGTGTGTGCGTGTGTGTGTGCGTGCACGCGAGCGTGCTTAGTGGCTCAGTCATGTCCAAGTCTTTGTGATCCTATGGACTGTAGCCCACCAGGCTCCTCTGTCCATGGGGATTCTCCAGAGAAGAATGATGGAGTGGGTTGCTATGTGCTCCTCCAGCTTGGAGTCCTTCAGTTCAGTTCAGTCGCTAAGTCATGTCCAACTCTTTGCGACCCCATGAATAGCAGCACGCCAGGCCTCCCTGTCCTTCACCAACTCCTGGAGTTTACTCAGACTCATGTCCATCGAGTCAGTGATGCCATCCAGCCATCTATCTCATCCTCTGTCATCCCCTTCTCCTCCTGCCCCCAATCCCTCCCAGCATCAGAGTCTTTTCCAATGAGTCAACTCTTCACATAAGATGGCCAAAGTACTGGAGTTTAAGCCTCAGCATCATTCCCTCCAAAGAAATACCAGGGCTGATTTCTTTCAGAATGGACTGGTTGGATCTCCTTGCAGTCCAAGGGACTCTCAAGAGTCTTCTCCAACACCACACTTCAAAAGCATCAATTCTTCGGTGCTCAGCCTTCTTCACAGTCCAACTCTCACATCCATACATGATCACAGGAAAAACCATAGCCTTGACTAGATGGACCTTTGTTGGCAATGTTGAGTCTAAAAATTAAACTGACAAAGGTGGATTAGCAGGAGAAAAGCATACAAATCTGTTTTATGTTTAATATGTTTTATGGGACACCAGTGCCTTCATCAAAAATATGAAGACCCCAAGAAAACAGTTCAACCTGTGTAGTTAAATTCTAGGCTGGATGAAGAAGGGCAGTGGGGGAGAAATATGATGAGTTAAAAGGAATATGAGGTAATTGTAGGAAACTGGAGGAAACAGCAAGGCGAGTTGGTTAGATCCTTTTTGGCATTCTTTGGTCTTCAGAGAAAAGTCTGCTTCTTTCCTCCAGGTCCACAGGGGACACCTTTCACATGAAGGTCTTTGGCCTATTTCAGGGAAGAAAAGTGGAATGGGGAAGGACTTATAGTGATCTTCTTGCTGCCACTCTTTTTCAAACTCTTTCAACTTAAAATATTCAGTAACCAATGTGCCATAATTTGGGGTTGTGTGTCCCAAACCCCAACAGGGCTAAAGAAGTGCTCTCCAGTTCTCTGGAATCTGGCCCTAGGATGATGAAGGCAGAAGAGTATAGCCTCCTGGTGTGTGCAGGTCCATAGAGGAGGTAGGACTTGGATTGGTTAGTTTACATATCAAATTTCACGCTTTTTGCTATTTGTGAGAATTGACTAGTCCTGGAAAGTGCAGTCCATTCCCTGCCAGAAAGGTGTTTTAAGATGTTAGAACATCCGCAGACACAGAAAATAAATGACTGTTACTATTATTATTAAACACGAAGGTAGGAGTAAGATTATTTTCAATATGTACCCCCCAAAAACAAAGAAGAGTGATGGGGAGCATTTCCAAAGTTGAAATAATTTTAAATGAAGTGTTCCAAAATAAATACCCTCTGGCAAAGTAAAGCAAAAATGCATTCAACACAAGGTAGCTAAACAATTGAATTAAAAACATCAAATTTACTTTCAATCTGTAGTAATTATATTCAATAGTCACTACAACCTTTTTTATACAACTTTTATTGAGCACCTATTCTGTGCCAGGAATTGTGCTGTGTCATAGGATCCCAGGACGAGGTTGTCCCTTCGCTAAGCTTATCTGGGAGTGGGTTAGAAAGAATACAGGCCGGAAATCACTTCAAAAGTGCAGCGTAAAGATACATGGCAAGTAAATGTCCTCACAGTCCTCAACTATCTAGTCACACAACAACAGGACATACCTAATAGTCCTCTTCCTCATAGAGGGTCAAACATCTTCTAAAGATCCATTAATTTGCCAACAGCCTATTTATTAAAATTTGAGAAATTCATTTTTTATTACTACTACATTACCAAATAAAGAAATGGAGAAGCTCTATATAGTCAGCAAAAACAAGACCAGGAGCTGACTGTGGCTCGGATCATGAACTCCTTATTGCCAAATTCACACTGAAATTGAAGAAAGTGGGTAAAAACCACTAGACCATTCAGGTATGACCTAAATCAAATCCCTTATGATTTTACAGTGGAAGTGAGAAATAGATTTAAGGGACTAGATCTGATAGACAGAGTGCCTGATGAACTATGGATGAAGGTTCGTGACATTGTACAAGAGACAGGGATGAAGACCATCCACAAGAAAAAGGAATACAAAAAAAAAAAAAAAAAAATGGCTGTCTGAGGAGGCCTTACAAATAGCTGTGAAAAGAAGGGAAGCGAAAAGCAAAGGAGAAAAGAAAAGATATTCCCATCTGAATGCAGAGTTCCAAAGAATAGCAAGGAGAGATTTTTTTTTTCTTTAAAGACTTCCTCAGCAATCAATGCAAAGAAATAGAGGAAAACAACGGAATGGGAAAGACTAGAGATCTCTTCAAGAAAATTAGAGATACCAAGGGAATATTTCATGCAAAGATGGGCTAGATAAAGGACAGAAATGGATGGACCCAACAGAAGCAGAAGATGTTAAGAAAAGGTGGCAAGAACACACAGAAGAACTGTACAAAAAAGATCTTCACGACCAAGATGATCATGATGGTACGATCACTGACCTAGAGCCAGACATCCTGGAATGTGAAGTCAAGTGGGCCTTAGAAAGCATCACTACGAACAAAGCTAGTGGAGGTGATGGAATTCCAGTTGAGCTATTTCAAATCCTGAAAGATGATGCTGTGAAAGTGCTGCACTCAATATGCCAGCCAATTTGGAAAACTCAGCAGTGGCCACGGGACTGGAGAAGGTCAGTTTTCATTCCAATCCCAAAGAAAGGCAATGCCAAACAATGCTCAAACGACCGCACAATTGCAACTCATCTCACACACTAGTAAAGTAATACTCAAAATTCTCCAAGCCAGGCTTCAGCAATATGTGAACCGTGAACTTCCAGATGTTCAAGCTGGTTTTAGAAAAGGCAGAGGAAGCAGAGACCAAATTGCCAACATCCACTGGATCATGGAAAAAGCAGGAGAGTTCCAGAAAATCATCTATTTCTGCTTTATTGACTATGCCAAAGCCTTTGAGTATGTAGATCACAATAAACTGTGGAAAATTCTTAGTGATGGGAATACCAGACCATCTGATCCATCTCTTGAGAAACCTGTATGCCAGTCAGGAAACAACAATTAGAACTGGACATGGAACAACAGACTGGTTCCAAATAGGAAAAGGAGTACGTCAAGGCTGTATATTATCACCCAGCTTATTTAACTTATATGCAGAGTACATTATGAGAAACGCTGGGCTGGAAGAAGCACAAGAAGAAATCAAGATTGCCAGGAGAAATATCAATGGCCTCAGATATGCAGACAACACCATCCTTATGGCAGAAAGTGAAGAGGAACTAAAAAGCCTCTTGATGAAAGTGAAAGAGGAGAGTCAAAAAGTTGGCTTAAAGCTCAACATTCAGAAAACTAAGATCATGGCATCTGGTCCCATCACTTTATGGCAAATAGATGGGGAAACAGTGGAAACAGTGTCAGACTTTATTTTTTTGGGCTCCAAAATCACTGCAGATGGTGACTGCAGCCATGAAATTAAAAGACGCTTACTCCTTGGAAGGAAAGTTATGACCAACCTAGATAGCATATTTAAAAGCAGAGACATTATTTTGCCAACAAAGGTCCATCTAGTCGAGGCTATGGTTTTTCCAGTAGTCATGTATTGCTGTGAGAGTTGGATGGTGAAAAAAGCTGAGTACTGAAGAATTGATGCTTTTGAACTGTGGTGTTGGAGAAGACTCTTGAGAGTGCCTTGGACTGCAAGGAGATCCAACCAGTCCATTCTAAAGGAGATCAGTCTTGTGTGTTCATTGGAAGGACTGATGTTAAAGCTGAAACTCCAGTACTTTGGCCACCTTATGCGAAGAGTTGACTCATTGGAAAATAGTCTGATGCTGGGAGGGATTGGGGGCAGGAGGAGAAGGGGACGACAGAGGATGAGATGGCTGGATGGCATCACCAACTCCATGGACATGGGTTTGGGTAGACTCCTGGAGTTGGTGATGGACAGGGAGGCCTGGCGTGCTGTGATTCATGAGGTTGCAAAGAGTCAGACATGACTGAATGACTGAACTGAACTGAACCAAATAAAGGCTAGTGTTTTGGAAATTTTTCTTATTTCACCTCTTTCTGCTTTTCTTTTTTTTCCTATATATTCCTGTGGGCTGTTTCCTGTTAGTCATTTTTGTGCTTGCATAATATCTGCATAGATTAAGAATCCAAGAATTAATTTTCCTAAATGGACATACTTATGCAAAGCTCACTGGCAAGAGCTTTTTTTAAAAAAATTATTAGTTTTAATTTTTCCTGTGCTGGGTCTTTATTGCTTTGCAAGGATTTTCTGTAGTTGGGGTGCATGGGCTTCTCATTGTTGGGGCTTCTCGTTGCGGAGTACAAGCTCTAGGCATGTGGGCTTCAGTAGTTGCAGCACACAGGATCACAAGCCATGGCTTGCAGGCACTAGAGTGCAGAATCAGTACTTGTGGCACACGGGCTTAGTTGCTCGGTGGCATGTGGGATCTTCCCAGACCAGGGAACAAACCTGTGTCTTCTGTACTGGCAGGCCATTCATGCCCACTGCACCACCAGAGAAGTCTTTAAGGGCATTTTTTAACACCACTTTTCATGATTTCATTATTGCTTAGCAAATATCCTTAAATCATTTTTCAGCATCTCTTAGAAATGTTTGTTTAATTCTCATCAATCAGTTCAGTCCCTCAGTCATGTCTGACTTTTTGCTACCCCATGAACTGCAGCACACCAGGCCTCCCTATCCATTACCAACTGCCGGAGTCTACCCAAAACCACATCCATTAAGTCGATGACACCATCCAACCATTTCATCTCTGTCGTCCCCTTCTCCTCCTGCCCTCAATCTTTCCCAGCATCAGGGTCTTTTCAAATGAGTCAGCTCTTCACATCAGGTGGCCAAAGTATTGGAGTTTCAGCTTCAATGTCAGTCCTTCCAATTAACACCCAGAACTGATCTCCTTTGGATGGACTGGTTGGATCTCTTTGCAGTCCAAGGGACTCCCAAAAGTCTTCTCCAACACCACAGTTCAAAAGCATCAATTCTTCAGTGCTCAGCTTTCTTCGCAGTCCAACTCTCACAGCAATACATGACTACTGGAAAAACCATAGCCTTGACTAGATGGACCTTTGCTGACAAAGTAATGCCTCTGCTTTTTAATATTCTGTTTAGGTTGGTCATAACTTTCCTTCCAAGGAGTAAGTGTCTTTTAATTTCACGGGTGCAATCACGATCTGCAGTGATTTTGGAGCCCAAATAAAGTCTGACACTGTTTCCACTGTTTCCCCATCTATTTCCCATGAAGTGATGGGACTGGATGCCATGATCTTCGTTTTCTTAATGTTGAGCTTTAAGCCAAATTTTTCACTCTCCTCTTTCACTTTCATCAAGAGGCTCTTTAGTTCTTCTTCACTTTCTGCCATAAGGGTAGTGTCATCTTTATACTGAAATTACTGATATTTCTCCTGGCAATCTTGATTCCAGCTTGTGCTTCCTCCAGCCCAGCATTTCTCATGGTGTACTCTGCATATAAGTTAAATAAGCAGGGTGACAATATACAGCCTTGACGTACTCCTTTTCCTATTTGGAACCAGTCTGTTGTTCCACGTCCAGTTCTGACTTGTGCTTCCTGACCTGTATACAGGTTTCTCAAGAGGCAGGTCCAGTGGTCTGGTATTCCCATCTCCTTCAGAATTTTCCACAGTTTTTTAATAATATTGAATATATGTGAAGAACTGACTTATTAGCAGAGATTCTGATGCAGGGAAACATTGAAGGCAGGAGGAGAAGGGGCAACAGAGGATGAGATGGTTGGATGGCATCACCAACTCAATGAACATGAGTTTGAGCATGTTCTGGGAGTTGGAGATAGACAGGGAAGCCTGGCATGCTGCAGTCCATGGGGTGGCAAAAAGTCAGACACAACTGAGACCGAACTGAACTGAATGCAATAAATCCAGTGGTCTACTATACGTTATTCTCCTTTCAAATTCACTTACAGAAATAAAGGCATAGTTTTCTCTAATAACTTTGGGACTGAGTCCTCTGCTGGTAAAGAGACAGGTTTTGTATGATACTGAAAGTTTAACAATGTTATCTGCATCTAACAAATTAATTCCCTATCTTTTAAAACTAAATTACTCAGGTCCTTTAGTGAGTGCATGTGTATGTGCCAAGTTGCTTCAGTTGTGTCTAAATATTTGCAACCCTATAAACCATAGCCCACCAGGCTCCTCTGTCCATGATTCTCCAGGCGAGAATACTGTGCCCTTCTTCAGGGGATCTTTCCGGCCCAAGGATTGAATCTACATCTCTTTTTTTTTTTTTTATTTTTAAACTTTACATAACTGTATTAGTTTTGCCAAATATCAAAATGAATCCGCCACAGGTATACATGTGTTCCCCATCCTGAACCCTCCTCCCTCCTCCCTCCCCATTCCATCCCTCTGGGTCGTCCCAGTGCACCAGCCTCAAGCATCCAGTATCGTGCATCGAACCTGGACTGGCAACTCGTTTCATACATGATATTTTACATGTTTCAATGCCATTCTCCCAAATCTTCCCACCCTCTCCCTCTCTCACAGAGTCCATAAGACTGTTCTATACATCAGTGTCTCTTTTGCTGTCTCATACACAGGGTTATTGTTACCATATTTCTAAATTCCATATATATGCGTTAGTATACTGTATTGGTGTTTTTCTTTCTGGCTTACTTCACTCTGTATAATAGGCTCCAGTTTCATCCACCTCATTAGAACTGATTCAAATGTATTCTTTTTAATGGCTGAATAATACTCCATTGTGTATATGTACCACAGCTTTCTTATCCATTCATCTGCTGATGGACATCTAGGTTGCTTCCATGTCCTGGCTATTATAAACAGTGCTGTGATGAACATTGGGGTACATGTGTCTCTTTCCCTTCTGGTTTCCTCAGTGTGTATGCCCAGCAGTGGGATTGCTGGATCATAAGGCAGGTCTATTTCCAGTTTTTTAAGGAATCTCCACACTGTTCTCCATAGTGGCGGTACTAGTTTGCATTCCCACCAACAGTGTAAGAGGGTTCCCTTTTCTCCACACCCTCTCCAGCATTTATTACTTGTAGACTTTTGGATCGCAGCCATTCTGACTGGTGTGAAATGGTACCTCATAGTGGTTTTGATTTGCATTTCTCTGATAATGAGTGATGTTGAGCATCTTTTCATGTGTTTGTTAGCCATCTGTATGTCTTCTTTGGAGAAATGTCTATTTAGTTCTTTGGCCCATTTTTTGATTGGGTCATTTATTTTTCTGGAGTTGAGCTGTAGGAGTTGCTTGTATATTTTTGAGATTAGTTGTTTGTCAGTTGTTTCATTTGCTATTATCTTCTCCCATTCTGAAGGCTGTCTTTTCACCTTGCTAATAGTTTCCTTTGATGTGCAGAAGCTTTTAAGGTTAATTGTCTCCTGCATTGGCAGGTGAATTCTTTACCACTAGCACCACCTGCGAAGCCCCAGTTCCATCTAGTACTCTCTGTTAATTCAGACTTAAATTTAAGAAAGTAGGGGAAACCACTCGGAGAAGGCAATGGCACCCCACTCCAGTACTCTTGCCTGGAAAATCCCATGAACGGAGGAGCCTGGTAGGCTACAGTCCATGGGGCCGCTAAGAATTGGACACGACTGAGCGACTTCACTTTTCACTTTCATGCATTGGAGAAGGAAATGGCAACCCAATCCAGTGTTCTTGCCTGGAGAATCCCAGGGACGGGGCAGCCTGGTGGGCTGCCATCTATGGGGTCACACAGAATCAGACACGACTGAGGTGACATAGCAGCAGTAGCAGTAGCAGGGGAAACCACTAGACCATTCAGAGATGATCTAAATCAAATCCCTTACAATTATACAGTGGAAGTGACAAAGAGACTCAAGGGATTATATCTGATAGAGTGCTTGAAGAACTATGGACAGAGGTTCATGACATTGTACAGGAGACAAGAATCAAGACGATCCCTAAGGAAAAAAAAATGCAAAAAGGAAAAATGGTTGTCTGATGAGGCTTTAAAAATAGCTGAGAAAAGAAGAGAAGCTAAAGTCAAAGGAGAAAAAGAAAGACATACCCATTTGAATGCAGAGCTCCAAAGAATAGCAAGGAGAGATAAGAAAGTCGTCTTCAGTGATCAATGAAAGGAAATAGAGGAAATCAACAGAATGGGAAAGACTAGAGATCTCTTCAAGAAAATTAGAGATACCAAGGGAACGTTTCATGCAAAGATGGGCTCGATAAAGGACAGAAATGGTATGGACCTAACAGAAGCAGAAGATATTAATCAGAGGTGGCAAGAATACACAGGAGAACTGTACAAAAAAAGATCTTCATGACCCAGATAATCACGACAGTGTGATCGCTCACCTAGAGCCAGTCATCCTGGAATGTGAAGTCAAGTGGGCCTTAGAAAGCATCACTATGAACAAAGCTAGAGGAGGTGATGGAATTCCAGTTGAGCTATTTCAAATCCTGAAAGATGATGCTGTGAAAGTGCTGCACTCAGTATGCCAGCAAATTTGGAAAACTCAGCAGTGGCCACGGGACTGGAGGTCAGTTTTCCTTCCAGTCCCAAAGAAATTGCCAAAGAATGTTCGCTACTACCACACAATTGCACTCATCTCACATGCTAGCAAAGTAATACTCAAAATTCTCCAAGTGAGGCTTCAACAATACGTGAACCATGAGCTGCCAGATATTCAAGCTGCATATAGAAAAGGCAGAGGAACCAGAGATCAAATTGCCAACATCTGCTGCATCATCTAAAAAGCAAGAGATTTCCAGAAAAACATCTATTTCTGGTTATTGACTATGCCAAAGGCTTTGACTGTGTGGATCACAATAAACTGTGGAAAATTCTGAAAGAAATAGGAATACCAGACCATCTGACCTGCCTCTTGAGAAATCTGTGTGCAGGTCAGGAAGCAACAGTCAGAACTGGACATGGAACAACAGACTGGTTCCAAATAGAAAAAGGAGTACGTCAAGGCTGTATATTGTCACCCTGCTTATTTAACTTATATGCAGAGTACACCAAGAGAAATATCAATAACCTCAGATATGCAGATGACACCACCCTTATGGCAGAAAGTGAAGAAGAACTAAAGAGCCTCTTGATGAAAGTGATTGGAAGGACTGGTGTTGAAGCTGAAGCAGAGTATATCATGAGAAATGCTGGGCTGGAGGAAGCACAAGCTGGAATCAGGATTGCCAGGAGAAATAACAGTAACTTCAGATATGAAGATGACACCACCCTTATGGCAGAAAGTGAAGAAGAACTAAAGAGCCTCTTGATGAAAGTGAAAGAAGAGAGTGAAAAAGTTGGTTTAAAGCTCAACATTCAGAAAACTAAGATCATGGCATCTGGTCCCATCACTTCATGGCAAATAGATGGGGAAACATTGGAAACTGTGTCAGACTTTATTTTTGGGGGCTCCAAAATCACTGCAGATGGTGACTGCAGCCATGAAATAAAAGACGCTTGCTCCTTGGAAGAAAATCTATGACCAACCTAAACAGCATATTAAAAAGCAAATATATTACTTTGCCAACAAATTTCCATCTAGTCAAAGCTATGATTTTTGTCTTTTATTTGTTCAACAAATATTTAGTGGGCACCTATTAAGTCTCAGACGCTACCCATTACTCTGTGGATACAGCAGCAAGAAAAACTTAACACCTGTCCTTTTGATGTTTGCCTTATAGGAAGGTGATGGGCAGTAAAAAGAGAGAAATTTTTGTGTGATAATTGTGCATGGGGAAAATAGGGCAGGTCAAGAAGTTTGGCAGCATCTTCCTTGTAAGGCCCAAACTTTTTGGTGTGGTCTACAGCAGCCTTCACCATGTGGCCGTCTATTGACTACAACTCTGATCATCACAATCAGCATTCTGTTCTAATAAGGTTTCCTCTATCTCATATCTCCAGATGCACTAATTGCTATTCAGCCTTCAAGGTAATGGACACTTCATATCTCTCATGGTATCTTTGAAATCCTCCCTCAAGCTCTTGTTTGTATACAAGAGCATGCTGAACTATAGCACTTCTAACACGTTTTGCTGTAAGTTTCCACTTTCAATGTCTGTCTTTTTCAAATGTACAACAAGCTCACAGATAACAAGAAGCATGCTGCTTCACCTTGAACCTGATTAATATTTAGCCTAACAGAAAGAAACACTCAACAAAGGCTATATGAAGGATGTGAATAACTGCTTAGATGAAACAAGGCATTTTAGGTACACAAGATTGTCAAATTTGACATCAAGAATTAAAATTAGAATAATTTATATGTGAACTTTGAAGACACAGTAAACTGTGTACAACAGTTAACAGGATTATTTGTAGTTTATCTTTCTATAAAACACAACTCGAACAAATTATCAAGATGAAATAGCTAAAAAAATATAATTCTGTGCTGACATAGACTGGTACACTTAGGATATTACTTAAAAAAATATGATGTTGAGCTTTAATATTTTTGATATTTTTATTGAAAATTACCCATAAAGACATGCAGTTGCAGTAAATTGACATTATTCAAACTTTTACTTTTTGCAGAAGAACATAGTATCTCTAAGTATCATAGGCCTTATAATCAGTCTCTGATAGAACCAAGAATATAACAGGCATCTCTCAGTATGTATTAATCACACTATGCGAAATATTTGCCATAATTTTAAAAAATGGGTATCATCTTACAAAGTAAATTCTATGCTATCTTAATTATCAAAAGTATACTTTGACTTTCAAAAGTAAAATGTAGCATCAATGGATTTAGTAATAACACTGCCCTATGATTTTAAATATTAAAGGTGCTGATCACAATTCTTTGTTTATCAATCAATACTAACTTCAAATTAAATTTGATCATGAAAATGCAATCTTTGCTCAAAAAATTAAAATACTATCTTGGCCATGAGTTTTGATTCACATTTCAAATGTAAAATTTCAAATATATAGGTATCATCATTTGCCTAAAAAGTCATTGAAGTTATAAACTATTATAATGTAAAAAAAATCAAAACATAAAACATGCAGATAGGAAACCTAATAATCACTGAATTTATATTTTAATAGTTTGTTTCATTTTTAATGTTTTGAATGTATAACTGACGGAATATATTTTTCCAGTCAACACTCTTATGGCCTCTTCGGATGGTGTTGGAGAGGGCTCCCCCTGAAAGCCTGATTTTGAGGGACACATGATCTTTCCCAGGAACATATGCAGACACTTTGGCAGTCGGTGTGGAGGATGAGACAGTGCTAAAAGTGGTAGAAGATATCTCTTTCTGGCTAGAAGAGTGCTCACTGTGGTCTGAGTTTAGAGAAGCTTTTATACAAATATCTTCAGCAAAACATACATTAATAGTACGAATGTTTTTTATATCTCTTTCTTTACAGTGGATGTTGGCATAACAACTGCAATAAAAACTTTCAGAAAATTGTAGCAGGTCTTCAAGTGTGGGTTTCCCATGTATGGTGTATTTTCCACATTTCTGTCTTTGAATAGCAAAATTCTTTGGGTTCAGGTGAAGATAGTCGGTTGAATTCCAGTGTTTCCTTGTACATACTCCTTCCTCATGGCACAACACTTGGCTACACATTTTGGCTGCTAGAGTGACGTTGATTATATAAGGATTCAGTATAGTATTCAAGTAATTGCTTAGGTTCATGCAAGATTGCTGTAAAATCGTAAGAAGATCAGATTATTAAGATCCAAGTGAGTTCATATGTGAATTAATTCACTATGTTAAGCAATTTTTTTCATGGAATTCTCCAGGCAAGAATACTGGCATGGGCTGTCATTTCCTCCTCCAGGGGATCTTCCCAACCCAGGAATTGAACCCAGGTCTCCTGCATTATAGGCAAATTCTCTATCATCTGAGCCACCAGGGAAGGCCAAACAATTTCTAAAGAAGCATACACATAACAACCAGACTCAATAAGAGTAGGAAATGTTTGTATCTTTCTTTACTTTAATAAGCAAGACAATTCCAACTGTTCTTTGTAACATTTGTAAGTTTCACATGCTATTTCATGTCACTAAATAATTAATGAGTTGAAGTTTAATATACCCAGCCTTGGGCTTCCTCAGTAATTCCTACACTAACAGGGGTGGAAGTGTGGGTGGAGGGATTAGAGCATGGGGTCTGGAGTCCTTCTGCCCAGTTTGGAGTCACAGATCCATGAATAGCTAGCTGTGTGAGCTTGGGAATCCCTTGAGCTTTCTTCATTTCCTTTCTGGGTGACCTTGTAGAAAGTAATTAAACTGGCTATGACTCAGCTTCATCATTGCAAAATACAGATAATTATAGCACTTACCTCATAGAGTTATTGTGAAGATGAAAGGATGCAATGTATGTAAAACAGCTAAGCACAGAGCCCAGGATATCATGGATTACCTCTCAAAGTATAATCAATATAAAGTACAAATAAATGTAATAAATATCACATTTGTCAGACATGTTTGGGCATTGTGAAGAGTGGTTTCTAAACTGCTAGCTCAAAACAACTAAATAGGTTCAACTGAGTTTTTTGTTGTTAGTAGCCAAGTTGTGTCCCATTGTTTGTGACCACATGAACTGTAGCCTGCCAGGCTCCTCTGACCATGGGATTTTCCAAACAAGAGTAATGGGGTGGGTTGCCATTTCCTTCTCCAAGGGATCTTCCCAACCCAGGTATCAAACACGTGTCTCCCATGTCTCCTGCATTACAGGCAGATTCTTTACCACTTAGCCAACAAGGAAGCTCTCAACTGAGTATATCTTAAGTGTTATGTATAATTCAAGTACCGTTGAACCATGACAGCTCTTTTGCAGATATACTTATTTGGCAGAGTATGAGTCACTAAAACGATTCATCTTGAAACTGATATTTTCTAAAACTGGAAAACTGTTCTTTTCAAAACATGGAAGGTAGTTGCTTTCTTTCAAGATCAACAGTTCCATTGAGTGAATTGGCTGTGCTCATCCTTCATTAGATCAAAGGAGGTGTTTGTTTGTGGTAGGTTGGCAGGGAAGTTGAGGAACCTTGGCAGCTTCCATTTGAATCTATTTCTTGTTACCTTCTTGAAATGACACCATCAGTGGCAGGCAGAATAAGAGCCTTCCAAGGATATTCATTCTCCAGTCCCATGGAACCTGTGGCTGTGTTACTTTACATGGTGAAAGGGGCTCTCCAGATATGATTAAGGTTGTGGATCTTGAGATGGGGAGAGTCTACAGCCAAACCACCCTGAACATGACTGATCTCGTCTAATCTTGGAAGCTGAGCAGGGTCGGGCCTGGTTAGTACTTAGATGGGAGGAGATGGGAGAATATCCTGAACCATCTGATGGACTCAATCTAACCACGAGTCCTTAAAAATGTAGAAACTTTTTATATTTGGAGTATTAAAATGAGCTGGGAGAAGGAGGACAAATACAAAGGTAAAGGACACTCAACCTGGCATTTCTGGCTTTGAATGTAGATGAGAAGACCAAAAACTAAAGAATACAGTGACCTTTTGAAGCTGGAAATCGCCGTAACCATAGCCAGAAAATAGACATCTTGATGCTACAAACACGAGGAAATGAATTCTGCCAGCAACCCAAACAAGTAAATGAGGGTCTTTCTGTAAAAAGGAATATAATCCTGCTGATATCTTGATTTTAGTGCATTAAGGTCCATGTTGGACTTCTGAAGTACTGAATTATAAGATAATAATTTTCTGCTGTTTAAACCACTGTTGTTATTTTTATGGCAGCAATAGAAAACCTCTTAATTCTCCAGTAGCTTTACATAGCATTTAGAATACAATTCACTTGTATACTGCCTGCTGGGGTGAAACCTCTCCTTCCTCTTGTACAACCCCCTTCACCCACTTGGTCTTGTTTCTCAAGTGTGGCAGGTCCATTTCAAACTGCACTTACTGTCCCCTCTGTCTAGAATTCTCTTTCCTCTCATTTTTAACATAGCTGACTACATCTTGTCATTCAGATTACAGTTTTAATTAGATAAGATCCTTTTCAGACACCTTTCTTGTCCAGTTTCTCACAACTATTTTAATTTTCTGCATAGTACTTATCACATAAAATATTTTTGTTGTTTTGTATTGTTTCTATCTCTCTAAGCTTCACAAAGGCAGGGACTTTATCAGTATTATTCAACATAGTATCACCAGTGTCAAGAATATATAAGAATTTATTCCAAGATCAGATGATATTGGAGTTGGGTACAGAGACAAGATCTAGATGAGAAGAGGAGAAAAAGAATGAGAATGTTGGAGAATCATTAGCCTACACAAGATGTAGTCTTTGGAAAGATCTAAACCTGGATCTCTAAGAGAAAAAAATCTGTTTTATAGCGTTTCTAAAGACCCATGGTGTAAATACTCCTACCATGGCCCATTTTAAGCTGCCAACCTGACATCACTGAGTGCAGAGTTAGGAATCAGGTACCCCACCATTACACTGATGGAAGTATGGTATGAAGTGCACATCACTATATAATACCATTTCCATTTATACAGGCACAATAGATGTAAATAACCCTAAAAGGATAAATAATAGGGAAATAAATCATTGATGCATTTTTAGTATTTATTACTTTTGTTTTTAACATAATTTTATTCTAAGCTTTTATAATTTAATTTTTAATAATGACTATGTTTAACAAACAGTTCACAAAATTTCTGAATATTTATCAGGTCTCATGAATTGGGACCAGGAGAAGCTGGCCTGGTCACAGCATTGGATCTACTAAGATGGAATGGAAGGAATGGTTTGCCTACATTCAATAGCCATTGTTTTAAGTCAGTTCCTGTCATTGCAAGTAAACCTGCAATTACCAGTTTCTCAAGTTGTCAGTGAATCAGAGGAAACACAAGCAATCCATGATTCTATTGATTTCCAATGACATAGGAAAAAGCAAAGTAATGCCAGAATTAACATTCAAAATGATAAATTTGGAAAAGTAGCAGAGATGTGCAGCATAAAGTCCATGGGGAACAATTTCAAGGCAGTGTTATTTCAATCCAGTAGAAAATCATCATATTAAAACTGAAGGACTGTCCCTGGGTAAATAGTACTGGAGGTGATTTAAGAGTCATAGTAGAAGAGTGTGAATCTAAGATTAAAGTGCAATTAAAAACAAAACAAATGTGACAATTAAGTAGTTTGCCATGTCATCCTACTAATCGGAGAATGCCTGATTTATTCCTCATCAGAGTTCTTAATTTTAAAAAGAAGGAGTTCTTAATCTTTAAAAAAAGGAAGTAGTATAGGGAATTTATAAATTGTTCCATCATAGAATTATCAGGATCCTGGAGAAAGAAGTTTATAGATTTGAGAAAACAACTAATAAAAGTTAGGAATATTCTTAGGAGAATTATAATTCTTAAATAATTTTCTGACATGTAAAAGATTTTGCAAAAAGGACATATACCTTTCTCTGAACTTAGTTTCTATTACTTCCCTTAACTGGTGATCAAACCAGAGACAATAGAATCTACTAAATGGGTTGGATGGCTCAGAAAACCTTGAAAGAATTTCACAAAGCCAAATATCTTTATAAATGAAGGGAAAATATGGCTAGTCTATCTGAAGGACAAGATATCAAAAGATCTCTTCTGGTCTTTTGAGTATAAGGTTTGTTCTCTGTACATCCTAGGATAAAACCTCTGAGCCAAGAGCTTTATTAGACACCATGACACCTACATCACTAGTATTCCCACATTGATTAGAGAAGGAAAAGTTTGGCTCTAACTCAGCAGTGTCCATGTAATAGCTCTACTCATGCTTTGAGTCAAGAATATTGAAGAGGTGAAAGATTAAAACCTGACATGGAAAATTGTTTTAAAAAGATGAAAATAAAGGAAGAGAGAAAAGGATTAGGTTGTGATAGTTAAAAGCTTTTTGAATAAAATGCATTAGGAGAAAAGTAATACAATTCATGATATAGTCGAGAAAACACCAAAGACCACATAAGGAAACCAAGACTGTAGTCCTGTTTTTGCTACTTCTTAGTCATGTAGCCCAGGCAATTTCAATTAATCTCATCAAACTTCTGTTTCCTCACTGGAAAACAGCCTTATAATACAACCACACAAATGATAGTTTGATTTAGCCACTATTAATTGAGCACCTACTACTGTGTGCCAAAGATCATGTTTATTTTATTATTCAATCCCACAGAAACCCTGAAAAACATTAAAAGCAAAAATATTTTCATCTATTTCCTACCATTTCAACTTACCTTAGTTAGGCTTAAGTTGAAGCTTCCCCACATTATAATTCCAGAAGCACCTAGAGCAATGCTCTCACCAATTGTATTCACAAGGTCATCCTGGCAAAGGTGAAGAGTTAACAGGGAGGAATAAAATGAAGTGTTATGCGGACAGTAACACCAAAGCCAAGAATGCTGACCCTACAAAAATTATGTAAATATTTCTCCACCATTCATTTCTATCTTTTAAGCCACCACTGTCCTACTATAACAAAAATTCAGATTTTCTGCTATTATTTTAATTACTTCTGACAAGAGAGCAGGTCTGTAAAATAAAAAAAATAAATAAAAAGAACTGAATTAATACATTATCTATATTATGAAATCCTCCATGGTTGCTAAGACATTATATGATTACATTAAAATGAAATATAGTCTTATTTATTTTACATCCATATAATGAGGCAGAACTACCTGAGTGCATATTCCTAAAGGTTGAAAAGTGAAAGCGAAAGTGTTAATGGCTTAGTTGTGTCTGACTCTTTGAGACCTCATGGACAGAGGAGCCTGGCAGGCTACAGTCCATGGGATTCTCCAGGCAAGAATACTTAAGCGGATTGCCATTCCCTTCTCCAGGGGACCTTCCTGACCCAGGGATCAAAGTTGGGTCTTCCGCATTGCAGGCAGATTCTTTACTGTCTAAGCCACCAGGGAAGCTTAAAGGTTATTAAACCTAAATTTCACTCCTTTCAAAAATGATGTTCAATTCCACTAAATGCCACTAAATGTGGACAATATTCCATAGCCTTCTCTCCTTGATTTTCTTACCTGAGAAAGGAATTTCGAAGACATATCACTAAAAACTGGACGGGTGTATACAAAAACCGGAAGTGGACTTGTAACATTGGCAATTTTAGACAATCGAATGGCTTCCTGAACACGATTACGAACAAAGAGGCCAGCTTGTGGAGATTTTATCTTGGTATTCAAATAAACAGAGGGGTAAAGGGCAGTGCTTTCCTTCCACAACCAATCGAGTGCATCATTTCTTCTTTTCTCTTCATCAAAGCAACTTCCATTGTAACTAGTTTGGTTATAATGATGATTGTAACAATCAGGAAAAAGATAATAACCCCATAAGCGCTTTGGCCGAAGAAACTTTCCCAATTTTAAAGTGTCTTGCATGAAGCTCTTTGCTGCCTTTTCAAAATCCGCTTTCGCTCTCTTGGTAGCCGCTTCCAAAGTAAGGTGTAAATTTTGCTGCAGAACCAACTCAATAGACTCCTTCTTGTAAACATCTTTAGGTTTCCAGTTTCTTTCCCAGGTAGGCCTCCAATTTTCCCAGTCAATGACCGCCAAGCCCACGTTGTCGATTGGCATGTAATAGGCAATGTCTTTTTCAGCTTTGTCCAAATGTTTTTTTAAGAAACCCACCTGAGGGAGTCCACCATTCTTATGGACACCTGTTCTTTCATTTATGTTAGGATAGTAGCCAAGCCTATCAGCATAAAATAATGTAATAGGTTGTCCTGTAACATCTTTTTGGGGGTTTCCTACTAAGGAGAAGAGGCTCAGATCTGGAGGCATGTCAAATATTTTAGCACAACAGTTAGTTGGGGCATTCCAGGCCCACAGGAAAGGAATATTTGGAATGAGAGGGGGTGCTGTAAAGTTCAAAGCCAAACAACATGGAACCAGAAGGAAGGTGAACACTGCCTGGGGTGCTCCATTGGACCCAACAAAGTTCCTAAAAGAGATATACTGGTGCCTTAGCATTCCCACTGCAAAAAGTAATGATTTTAAAAGCACTTTTTTTCTCCTACACACTTTGGTTTATCTAATATTTGATGTAAGATATAAACACAGAAGAGAAAGTATGGAATGAAGCCACTTTGATGGATAAAAATGTATAATGATGATATGTATTTAAATATTCTTCTTCTTGCTTCTTGTTTTAGCAATGTTTTGCAAGTTGCATCATCTGTAACTGAAAAAAGAAAAAAAGAAATGTAGAATATATTGTTATACTCATTTCTGCATAAGAGACTGTAAGCTTTACCAAGTTCTCAGCTTCAAGTGCAGGGAGTTTAATTCAATGTTTGAAAATGGAAGACTCCTGTGTTTGAATCCATAAAATCATTTTCTATAATGCATGATACAAAACCTATAATAGCTAACCATTTTCTAGTTGTTCCAATCATTATTGAATCTACAGAGAAGTGAATGAAGCTATTTTTCCTTTTGCTTTCCTAGTTGTGAAGAATGCTGTATCAAGCAATGCCTTAGCAAAAGACTGTTAAGTAAAAATAAATTCCATGTTGAGCCTCTTAAGCTTGTTTGGTTATTTCCTGAAAGACCACTTTACAGTGGTCTGCCAAAAAAAAGTAAAAACAACTTCAGAGAATTTTGAGGTTATATATATATATATATTTGCTTTTTAAGGGAGGAGGCAAAAATCACTTCTGCCAGAGGTAATAATGCTAAAGTTTGCTTGAAACTATTAAATCAAACAAAACCTCCCACTGAGGGGTAAGTTGAAGTGCTATTTAGAATGATGCTCCATCATATGTCAAAGAAAGTGAAAGTGAAGTCCCTCAGTCGTGTCCAACTCTTTGCAACCCCATGGACTGCAGCCTACCATGCTCCTCCATCCATGGGATTTTCCAGGCAAGAGTACTGGAGTGAGTTGCCATTTCCTTCTTCAAGGGATCTTCCCAACAAAGGGATCAAACCCAGGTCTCCTGTGTTGCAGGCAGACACTTCACCATCTGAGTCACCAGGAAAGCTCACTCTACTATATGTCAAAGTAATGTCCAATCATGTTTACAGTTGATAAAATATCTTATGAGATTATATCTTCCACTGAAAGGACTGGTTCTGGTCTTGCTTAATAAAAGCAACATATGAACTTTGTTATTTTATAGCCTTTGATAATTGCGATTATAGTGTCATTCTTATTGTCACAGCATGAAACTTAGGGTATATTTTGTGGTAAAATAAAATAGTCAAGGATAAGAAATTAGCTATGTGTTATTTAACACTTGGTATCTGCAAAAATTACCTATAAGAAGGCATATTTAAATATGCTACATTTCTAGGAGAAAACTAGAATGTCTATTTTAATTAGATTAGTAGCATACTGCTATATAAAGGTACAACGAGAATTGTACCATTTTTTCCCACAAACATGTGACCTTACCGTAGCAAATTATCCACTTATCCCCATTTCCATAAAAGGAATTACTCTAAAGAGGACATCATAAACGAATAAAATAAAACCCTAAGAATTGTTATAGTCTCATTCTTTGAAGATAATGGATTTTTTTCCCCCTTAATGTTTAGAACATGTAAAGGAACTAAAGATTTTCACAGTTTAAGCCCTTCTAAACTTCCTTATTTAGGACCTAGATAATCTTCACCTAAAATAATGGTGGAGGAAAAACTAATTCCTTTCAACTACCAATTACCAACACAAATGCCTGAATGGTAGCTAGCGAAACAAGTACATGGAATTAAGAAAGGATCAGATGTCCCTATATCTCAGTGAAGGAGTAAGTTAGGCTTATTGAAATAATTAACATTCAAACCTAATTTCCACATGGTCATTTTATATAAGGAAAACATGGGACAGAATGAGCCTATTAGGAAGAATTCTACCCACAGAAATCTTCAAAAAAGAATGGACATGTGTGTCTTCCTTATGAAGAGATAATGAAAGAGAGCAGATTGTTAAAAAAAAAAAAAAAGACACTTCTATCCTTGAAAATTGTGAATCTAAAATTTAAAAAGTAATAATGTTGTTGACATTTAAAGAAGGCTGGTACTTTACTGGGTTTAACATGCCCCTCCCAACCCAAATACACTTCTACCTCAAACCTCAGAATGTGACCTTACTAGAGAACAGAATCTTTGCAGATAAAAATAGTTAAAGATATTAAGATGATATCAACTTGGATTTAGAGTTGTACCTAAATCCAGTGACTGGTACTTAAATAAGAAGAAGAGAGGACACAAAGATAGAGAGATACAGGGAAGAAGGCTGTGTGACTATGGAGACTGAAGTAATGCAGTTATGGACCAAGAAATGCCAAGGATTTCCAGGAGCCAACAAAAGCTAAGAAAAACCAAGGAAAGGCTACTTTCTGGAGTTTTGAGAGGAAAAATGGCCCTTCTGACACCTTGATTTAGAACTGCTATCCTTCAGAATAGTGAGATAATACATTTCTATTGCTGTAAGCCACCAAGTCCTTGGCAATTCATTATGGTAGCCCTGGGAATCTCATTCTAAACACCAAATGTGAAGAACAGATTGTAATTTCTACAAGTCTGTTTTCTCAAACTGGTTTCAAGAGAAAGATTAGTATATTTATATATATCAGGAAGTAACTCATTTACCCAAACTGACCTAAAAACAACAAACCAGTGACAGATCCAGAACCTGCATCTTTCAGACTCATTTTGTGGAATAAAACCTTCTTGAAGTCTTCAGAGTTTAAGGGGAAAAGGAGAATTCCTTCATCCTTTGGGCCACCTGATGATTGTCAACATAACCTCCTCAAATGTCACTGTTTCACACAAAGCAAGGCAACTGGTATCTGTGTGAGCCAAGGTAATGATCAGAATCCAAAGCACACAAGGCCAGAAGACTCACTTGAACTTCAATGCAGGTTTGAGTCCCAGAGATGAGAAGAGTTCTAGAGAAATTTAATATCTCTGGGCAAATAGATAGTTGAGACTAGGGTGTTAATATATAAGTGAGAGAAAAGAAAGGAAGCAGAGAGAAATAGTTTTAGGTCTCAAGTACAAAGGCAAGATCTCAAAATCACAGATCATAGATTTGTAGTCAAAGACTTAAATGAATCCCAGCTAAACTGTTAGCAGAATCTTAGGGATTCTCAACATTCATTTCTGAGGACCAATTAGAAGAACCTGCATAATTCCAGAGCAATATGAGTAGGAAAGGCACATTTGGGCTGGCTAAGGTTTTAATTGTCCCAAATACCTCTCAACATACTCAGGGCCTTATTACCTAAAGATAATAATAAAATCAGCCAATCATGCATGCAACATTCACTGAACCCCCATAGTATGCCAGGTACTGTGGCAAGCAGTAGTAACAAAGAAGAAGAGGGGTGGGGGAAGGAGAGGGAAGAGGAAAAGAAAAAGAAGGAAGATGAGATGAAGAGAAAGATGATAGCACACACTTGCTGACAGGTGTTAGGAATGCAGAAATTGATGGCCAGATGTGAAGAGCACAATAGTGCTTTAGGATATGTCTAAAGCACCATGAGAGTCAAATAACAAAGATCTCTGGGTAGGTGAGCTATGGCTCCACACAGAGAAGAATGCTCAAGCTGGACAAACCCAAGTAGGAGTGGGGGCTGGGAATGGAAGCAGGGATTAGACACAGAGGAGTAGTGTTCGGAGCAATATATTCAGTAATCCAGTAGGGAGAAATTTGAGGACCTGAGAAAGGATAATGTTGACAATGAGGAGGCTCAGATTTCGTACCAAGGGTTTCTGACTGTAGCCCTTAGTCAAGTGGCAGAATAAGTGAGAATGCAAGATGTGTGGGACTATGGCCAAAGTCAAAGGTCATATCCTGTTCTAAATGAACATCTGCTATTTGGCTTGAGTTGTTTGGAATGGTGCCAAATCCTTCAAGGTTTAATATGAAAAATTTTTAAATGTGGACATAATTTTACATTAGGACAAATGTCTGTATGTATAAATGTTGGTAGTGTTCAAACATTGTGGAGAGGGGGTAAAATATATCAGCTAACAGAGCTTTGGGTTGTCTATCAGGGATCTTTGCTCCAAAATAGTGTTTTGTTAGGGTAGTGACATGATCAGATTTGTTTCATAACAATTATTATAACCATGCTATATAATAATTGTTATGAAACAAATCTGATCATGTCACTACCCTAGAGATGCAAGACAAAAGGAGTAGAAATAAGTTAGAGAGTAGAAGAGTAATAGGGGGATTTCCCTGGTGGTCTAGTGGTTAAGACTCTGTACTTCCAATGCAGGAGGTGAGGGTTCAGTCCCTAGTTAGGGAGCTAAAATCCTGCATGCTTCATGGCCAAAACATCAAACAGAAGCAACATGGTCACAAATTCAATAAACACTAAAAATGGCCCAGATCAAAAAAAATCTTTTAAATTTTACATTAAAGAAGAAGAGTGACTCTGGGGGAGAGGGAGAGGGTGGGAAGATTTGGGAGAATGGCATTGAAACATGTATAATATCATGTATGAAATGAGTCACCAGTCCAGGTTCAATGCACTATACTGGATGCTTGGGGCTGGTGCACTGGGACGACCCAGAGGGATGGTATGGAGAGGGAGGAGGGAGGAGGGTTCAGGATGGGGAACACAGGTATACCTGTGGCAGATTCATTTTAATATTTGGCAAAACCAATACAATATTGTAACTTTTAAAAATAAAAAAAAACTAAAAAAAAAAATAAAGAGATAATTTAAATCACCTGGGATAGTGTCAGGTATTAAGCAGACACTCCATAAATGGAAGCTACTGTCACTGTCATTGATATTTACTTGTACGAAACCTACGTTGACTTCTCTGTGGTGAAATAAACCCAAGAGTTTAATGATGTATGTAGAAATGTGTGAAAACTGTCAGTAAGGTACCAGCTGAGCCACCAGGAGGGCTCTGTAAGATGCAACAGGGACTGTTCACTTGCACATCTGGTGTGGCCCAGTGTGTTCAGTTCAGTTCAGTTCAGTTCAGTCACTCAGTCGTGTCCAACTCTATGCGACCCCATGAATTGCAGCACGCCAGGCCTCCCTGTCCATCACCAACTCCCGGAGTCTACTCAAACTCATGTCCATCGAGTTGGTGATGCCATCTAGACATCTCATCCTCTCTCATCCCCTTCTCCTCCTGCCCCCAATCCCTCCCAGCATCAGAGTCTTTGCCAATGAGTCAACTCTTTGCATGAGGTGACCAAAGTATTGGAGTTTCAGCTTCAGCATCAGTCCTTCCAATGTACACCCAGGACTGATCTCCTTTAGGATGGACTGGTTGGATCTCCTTGCAGTACAAGGGACTCTCAAGAGTCTTCTCCAACACCACAGTTCAAAAGCATCAATTCTTTGGCGCTCAGCTCTTTATAGTCCAGTGTGTAGCCACAAGTAAACCAGAAGATATGTCCTTCCCTTTTTTTCTTAGATGCTCAGCCCTCAAGTGGCTTCCGGCAATCCCCTCCTCTGAACCTCAGTGATAGAGATGTTCTTCTTTAAAAGTTCAAAAATCTAAGAATAGTTTTAACTACAAATAAAGTTTCCCTTTTACTAAAAAAAAAAAAAAAAAAAAGAAGAAGAGTGATAATGACTGGAAAAGAACAAGACTCAACAGCCATTGTTCACCAATCGCATTTGGAAGATTAAGGAAGCTGGTAACTTGAGACTCCTTGGTTTCTGGCTTGAACAGTTAGAAGGGATCAGACTGAATCAAAAAGACAGTCACTCAGTCTCTTTATCCCCATAATTCTCCGTTTGTTAGAAAAATAGTAACAAACTTGATAAAGATAATGGTAGTGAAATGTCCTATAAAAAGTAAAATATCTTAGATATCTTAAATATTTTAAGCTGTTTTTTAGATGTCATTTTATGCCCTGTTCAGATCTGCTACAAAATAATTTGGCTTGGGGAAGGGTGACTAGGTGGGAAGGAGAAGATTTGAGTTTAGGTGGAAATGATTGGCCATGGATTAAATAATTGTAGAAACTGGTGATGAGGATATGAAGGTCAATTTTTTCTACTTCTGTGTATGTTTGAATTGAAGGAGATGAGGATGTGCCATCTTCAAATATGCCCCTTCAGCGTATTGATGATTTTGAGCTGAAGATACTTGAGAAACAGCAACTATAAGAAAGCCTTTCTGATCTCCCTATTTCTACCTAAAAGCAGGACACAAAATTTTCCATAAGAAAGATGCCCTCTTTGGTACCAGAAAGATAACATTCTTATCACTGGCAATGGGGAAACAGTGCCAAGATGAAAATCTCCTATATTGTCTATGGGTTTCCTTTTATGTCTTCTTTCCTTAGGACCTCCTCAGTCTCCATTACTTCACAGTCCCCAGATCAACCAAGCATGATAAAGGCACTATTACATTACACAGCAAACAGCCTCTAGCCTCATGATACTAAAAGAGATTATTTGTGTATATATAGATATAGATATAGATATACACATACACACACACACATACACACACATATATATAATATATAAATTATATTCATAAAAACTCTGGGAACCATTCTTTGACATGACAAATAAAAAGCATAATTCCAAGTGAAGCAGCAGTTCCCAGATGTATTGCCCTCATAGCACTTATATACTAACCATACTAGAAAGGCATGTGCCCTTTCTGAACTGTTTAGTTTATCACTTCAATGCAAAGGCTGACTTCTACCTCCAGTAACAAGTAACTGTGAATCCAAACTGAATTCTGAGTAAACTTCTGAAATAAGAGACCAGTGTAATATCCTCAAAGCAGAAAAATCCCCAAAGCAGGTTCTTCTTTTAAAGCAGAAATTTGTTTTCAGGAAAGAAAGGTGCTTTCAAGCAAGACATTTTTCCTAGAAAATTTCACATTAAGCTATGATATTTTGTAATGTAACTTGGCCAGAAATAGATAAGGTGATAAACTTGGCTCAATAAGAGAAGTTAGTAGCATTTTTGCTGGCATTCCATCAACTCCTTTTCCTTCCCCATTCCTATCATTATTATTACTATCATCATCAGTATTTCTTATTATTGGTTCCTTCCACTTTGTTTCAACTTTGTCAGTTTCTCACCCAGATAAATTTTACACAGGTTGGAGATCCTCAAGACTAAAAAATATTGCTAATCCTTAATCTGTGTATTCCCTATAAAGCACAAGTAAATGCAGAAAAATTTTCCTCCTAAAGTCAAAGATGTAGCTTTAAAAACACAGCACATTATACAACTTTTAATAATTTTTTTTTTCACAGAAAGGCATACCTCATGTTCCCTATCAGGCTACGCAGCAGAAATTTGAAAAGACTACTTACTTTTGAAGCGAAATTTAAGTTTTCTTCTAAAAAGTCTTTAGGTCAGAAACAGTTCCAGATAATCTAATATGTCTGCAGTATTTAACCTGCTGGATGATAAAAGACAGCTCTTTGCCCAGTCAGTTAAAGAAAGACTTAATTTTTTGAGATGTTATTGTGTGATGGGGGAAAGGGGAATTTTGTATGTTTGGGTGGGTGTGTGTATTTCAATATGTGTGTTTGAATTCCAGCAAATTCAAGTGCCTTCCTAATAGAAAGAATTAGCCAGGATGATAAGTTAATATAAGAATGCTATAAATGTTTCATTGACATTTGAAGTGAGTTTAAGAACCCAATGATAGAACAAACTCTTATGGCAGTTGTTTTGATGGTTAAACATTTTGTATATAATGACAGATTTTTGCAGTGTAATATAGATGAAGAATCAACTTTAAGACACTGGTTTCAAGGAAATATAGCATTCAGTGTAAAATTAATCTTTTACTACAAAATTTAAAAAATGAATTAGACTGAATATTTTCAAAATGGTGAAGAAAGCCATGTTTGATATTTGTTAGCCATAGGAAAATAATTTTCTGAGTTCTGTTTTGTTCCATAAGGTGGGACTGGAGCGGGAAGAAGAGAAAAAGAAGAGTCAAATAAATAACACAGTTCCTCAAGAGAAGTCCCCAAAATCTAATTTTATTTAATTGCTGTAGTGGAACAAAGAGATATAATTTATACATGCTCATCTTATGCAATAAAAGCTTGTCCTGTTGAACCATGGCATAATCAGAAAGTAATCTAGTTAAGAAGCTAGGGAGGCGGCCCTAAGATGGTGAAGGAATTGGACGGGGAGACCACTTTCTCCCCCACAAATTCATCAAAAGAACATTTGAACGCTGAGTAAATTCCACAGAACAACTTATGAATGCCAGCAGAGGACATCAGTTCAGTTCAATTCAGTTCAGTCACTCAGTCATTTCCAACTCTTTGCGACCCCATGAATCACAGCACGCCAGGCCTCCCTGTCTATCACCATCTCCCGGAGTTCACCCAAACTCACGTCCATCGAGTTGGTGATGCCATCCAGCCATCTCATCCTCTGTCGTCCCCTTCTCCTCCTGCCCCCAATCCCTCCCAGCATCAGACTATTTTCCAATGAGTCAACTCTTTGCATGAGGTGGCCAAAGTACTGCAGTTTCAGCTTTAGCATCATTCCTTCCAAAGAAATCCCAGGGCTGATCTCCTTTAGAATGGACTGGTTGGATCTCCTTGCAGTTCAAGGGACTCTCAAGAGTCTTCTCCAACACCACAGTTCAAAAGCATCAATTCTTCAGCACTCAGCTTTCTTCACAGTCCAACTCTCTCATCCATACATGACCACAGGAAAAACCATAGCCTTGACTAGACGGACCTTTGTTGGCAAAGTAATGTCTCTGCTTTTGAATATGCTATCTAGGTTGGTCATAACTTTTCTTCCAAGGAGTAAGTGTCTTTTATTTCCATGGCTGCAGTCACCATTTGCAGTGATTTTGGAGCCCAAAAAATAAAGTCTGGCACTTTTTCCACAGTTTCCCCATCTATTTCCCATGAAGTGATGGGACCAGATGCCATGATCTTTGTTTTCTGAATGTTGAGCTTTAAGCCAACTTTTTTACTCTCTTTCACTTTCATCAAGAGCTTTTTTTATTTCCTCTTCACTTTCTGCCATAAGGGTGGTGTCATCTGCATATCTGAGGTTATTGATATTTCTCCCGGCAATCTTGATTCCAGCTTGTGCTTCTTCCAGCCCAGCGTTTCTCATGATGTACTCTGCATATAAGTTAAATAAGCAGGGTGATAACATACAGCCTTGATGTACTCCTTTTCCTATTTGGAACCAGTCTGTTGTTTCATGTCCAGTTCTAACTGTTGCTTCCTGACCTGCATATAGGTTTCTCAGGAGGCAGGTCAGAGGACATCAGGCACCCAGAAAAGCAGCCCATTGTCTTTGAAAGGAGATAGTAAAAAATACAAAAGATAAAAAGAGAGACCAAAGAGGTAGAGACAGAGATCCGTCCTGGGAAAGGAGTCTTAAAAAAGAGAGAAGTTTCCAAACACCAGGAAACACTCTCACTGGAGAGTTTGTGGTGAACCTTGGAACCTCAGAGGGCAACATAACTGGGAGGAAAAACAAATAAATAATTAAAACCCACAGATTATGTGCCAAACTGTAATTCCCAGTGGAGAAGCAGCACAGATGCCCTCATCCACCACTAGCAAGCGGGAGCTGGGCAGGGAGGTGCGGGTTGCATTGCTTAGAGTAATGACCTGGCCTGAATGCCCCAAGGGCAATCTGAGGGAACTAACTTTAGATAGCAAACCAGACTGTGGGATAGCTACCCCGCAAAAAGCCCTAACCTAAGACACCGCCAGGCCTTCTCACAGAACAAAGGACTGATTAGAGCTAGCCGGCTGTGGACAGGTCCATCCACCACTGCAGACAGGCAGGCGAGGGCAGCCAGAGCCAGAAGGGGGCAGTCGCGGCCCCAGCGAGGCATCATCTACCAAACTGCAAGCAGGCTTCATTGCTAACCAAAACTTCTTGGGATTCTGGACGGTTGACATCCGCCTGAGAAGGTGTGCAGGTTGTACACCCAGAAAACCAAGCAGCAGGGACCAGGGAGGCAATATGTCGCAGCAATCTCGCTTCCCAAACACCTGGTCACCTGAGCTGCTCTGACCTGGGAAGGCACAAAACACAGGCCCAACCGAATCTGTGCCTTTGAGGAGTACTCGAGTACCTGAACCTGAGGGGCTTAGACCTGGAAAGTGTATACAACCCAGGGCCGGCCTCAGACAGTTCCTAACAGAGCAGCCTAGAGCCTAAGCAGTGTAGACAGGGAAAGCACACACACAGTGAGGGGAGGCAAACCCAGTGTGGCTGAGACACTGCAAACACTCCCCACACACGCCAGTGTTATTTGTTTGCCACGCTCCTCCCTGCCCATAGCACAACTGAACAAGTGAACCTAAAGAAGTGTCCACCACTGCCCTCTTGTGTCAGGGCAGAAATTAGACACTGAAGAGACCAACAAACAGAAGAAGCTAAAACAGAGGGAACCTCCTTGGAAGTGACAGGTGGAATAGATTAAAACCTTGTAGTCAGCACCGACTACACAGGAAGGGGCCTATAGATCTTGAGAAGTGTAAGCCGGATCAAGGAACTATCTGAAAATGAACTGACCCCACACTGTCCACAACACAAGAGAAAGTCCTAGATATATTTTTACTGTTATCATTCTTTAAATTAAAAATCTTTTTTTAATTTTTAAGTCCTCTATTACTCCTTTAATTTTCATTTTTATAACCTACTATTACTTTTCAAAAAAAAAGACCTTATTTTTTAAAGCAAACTTCATATATATATATTTTATAATTTTTGTGACTTTGTTTTTTTTTCTTTAATATTGTATTTTTGAGAATCCAACCTCTACTATAGATTTTTAATCTTTGCTTTTTGGTATTTGTTATCAATTTTGTACCTTTAAGAACCTAATCCTCAGTACCCATTTTTACTTGGGAGCAAGATTACTAGCTTGACTGCTCTCTCCCTCTTTGGACTCTCCTTTTTCTCCACCAGATCGCCTCTATCTCCTCGCTCCCCCTTCTCTTCTTTACCCAACTCTGTGAATCTCTTTGTGTGTTCTGGACTGTGGAGAACATTTAGGGAACTGATTACTGGATGGATCTGTCTCTCTCTCTCCATTTGATTACCTGCTTTATCCTCCTGGCCACCTCTGTCTCCTTCCTCCCTCTTCTCTTCTCTGTATAACTACGTGAACATCTCTGAGCAGTCCAGACTGTGGAAAGCACATAAGGAAGTGATTACTGGCTAGCTTGCTCTCTCCTCTTTTAATTTCCCCTCTTCTCCTCCTAGTCACCTCTATCTCTCTCCCCTCTCTTCTCTTCTCTTCTCCATGTCACTCTGTGAACCTCTCTGGGTTTCCCTCACTGTGGACAAACTTTTCATCTTTAACCTAGATGTTTTATCATCAGTGTTGTATAGAGGGAGAAGTCTTGAGGCTACTGTAAGAATAAGACTGAAAACCAGAGGCAGGAGGCTTAAGTCCAAATCCTGAGAACACCAGAGAACTCCTGACTCCAGGGAACATTAATCAATAGGAGCTCGTCAAACACCTCCATACCTACATTGAAACCAAGCACCACCCAAGGGCCAACAAGTTCCAGAGCAAGACATACCATGCAAATTCTCCAGCAACAGAGGAACATAGCCCTGAGCGTCAATATACAGGCTGCCCAAAGTCACTCCAAACCCACGGACATCTTATAATTCATTACTGGACACTTCATTGCACTCCAGAGAGAAGAAATTCAGCTCCACCCACCAGAACACCGACACAAGCTTCCCTAACCAGGAAACCTTGACAAGCCACCCGTCCAACCCACCCACAGCAAGGAAATTCCATAATAAAGAGAACTCCACAAACTGCCAGAATATGGAAAGGCCACCCCAAACACAGCAATATAAACAAGATGAAGAGGCAGAGAAATACCCAGCAGGTAAAGGAACAGGATAAATGCCCACCAAACCAAACAAAAGAGGAAGAGATAGGGAATCTACCTGATAAAGAATTTCAAATAATGATAGTGAAAATGATCCAAAATCTTGAAAACAAAATGGAGTTACAGATAAAGAGCCTGGAGACAAGGATTGAGAAGATACAAGAAAGGTTTAACAAGGACCTAGAAGAAATAAAAAAGAGTCAATATATAATGAATAATGCAATAAATGAGATAAAAAAAAAACACTCTGGAGGGAACCAACAGTAGAATAACGGAGACAGAAGATAGGATAAGTGAGGTAGAATGGTAGAAATAAATGAAACAGAGAGGAAAAAAGAAAAATGAATTAAAAGAAATGAGGGCAATCTCAGAGACCTCTAGGACAACCTTAAATGCCCCAACATTCGAATCATAGGAGTCCCAGAAGAAGAAGACAAAAAGAAAGACCATGAGAAAATACTTGAGGAGATAATAGTTGAAAACTTCCCTAAAATGGGGAAGGAAATACTCACCCAAGTCCAAGAAACCCAGAGAGCCCCAAACAGGATCAACCCAAGGCGAAACACCCCAAGACACATATTAATCAAATTAACAAAGATCAAACACAAAGAACAAACATTAAAAGCAGCAAGGGGAAAACAACAAATAACACACAAGGGGATTCCCATAAGGATAACAGCTGATCTTTCAATAGAAACTCTTCAGGCCAGGAGGAATGGCAAGACATACTTAAAGTGATGAAAGAAAATAACCTACAGCCCAGATTACTGTACCCAGCAAGGATCTCATTCAAATATGAAGGAGAAATAACAAGCTTTACAGACAAGCAAAAGCTGAGAGAATTCAGCACCACCAAACCAGCTCTCCAACAAATGCTAAAGGATCTTCTCTAGACAGGAAACACAGAAAGGGTGTATAAACTCGAACCAAAAACAATAAAGTAAATGGCAATGGGATCATACTTATCAATAATTACCTTAAATGTAAATGGGTTGAATGCCCCAACCAAAAGACAAAGACTGGCTGAATGGATACAAAAACAAGTCTCCTATATATGTTGTCTACAAGAGACCCACCTTGAAACAAGGGACACATACAGACTGAAAGTGAAGGGCTGGAAAAAGATATTCCATGGAAATAGAGACCAAAAGAAAGCAGGAATAGCAATACTCGTATCAGATAAAATAGACTTTAAAACAAAGGCTGTGAAAAGAGACAAAGAAGGACACTACATAATGATCAAAGGATGAATCCAAGAAGAAGAGATAACAATTATAAGTATATATGCACCCAACATAGGAGCACCACAATATATAAGACAAGTGCTAACAAGTATGAAAAGGGAAATTAACAATAACACAATAATAGTGGGAGACTTTAATATCCCACTCACACCTATGGATAGATCAACTAAACAGAAAATTAACAAGGAAACACAAACTTTAAATGATACAATAGACCAGTGAGACCTAATTGATATCTATAGGACATTTCACCCCAAAACAATGAATTTCACCTTTTTCTCAAGCGCACACAGAACATTCTCCAGGACAGATCACATCCTGGGCCATAAATCTATCCTTGGTAAATTCAAAAAAAATGAAATCATTCCAAGCATCTTTTCTGACCACAATGCAGTAAGATTAGATCTCAATTACAGAAGAAAAACTATTAAAAATTCCAACATATGGAGGCTGAACAACATGCTGCTGAATAACCAATAAATCACAGATGAAATCAAAAAAGAAATCAAAATATGCATAGAAACAAATGAAAATGAAAACACAACAACCCCAAACCTATGGGACACTGGAAAAGCAGTGCTAAGGGGAAGGTTCACAGCAATACAGACATACCTTAAGAAACAAGAAAAAAGTCAAATAAATAACCTAACCCTACACCTAAAGCAACTAGAAAAGGAAGAAATGAAGAACCCCAGGGTTAGTAGAAGGAAAGAAATCTTAAAAATTAGGGCAGATATAAATGCAAAAGAAACAAAAGAGACCATAGCAAAAATCAACAAAGCCAAAAGCTGGTTCTTTGAGAGGATAAATAAAATTGACAAACCATTAGGCAGACACATCAAGAAACAATGGGAGAAAAATCAAATTAATAAAATTAGAAATGAAAATGGAGAGATCACAACAGACAACACAGAAATACAAAGGATCATAAGAGACTACTATCAGCAATTATATGCCAATAAAATGGACAACTTGGAAGAAATGGACAAATTCTTAGAAAAGTACAACTTTCCAAAACTGAACCAGGGAGAAATAGAAAATCTTTAACAGACCCATCACAAGCACGGAAATTGTAACTGTAATTAGAAATCTTCCAGCAAACAAAAGCCCAGGTCCAGACTGCTTCACAGCTGAATTCTACCAAAAATTTAGAGAAGAGCTAACACCTATCCTGCTCAAACTCTTCCAGAAAATTGCAGAGGAGGGTACACTTCCAAACTCATTCTATGAGGCCACCATCACTTTAATACCCAAACTTGACAAGGATACCACCAAAAAAAAAAAAAGAAAGAAAGAAAAGAAAACTACAGGCCAATATCACTGATTAACATAGATGCAAAAATCCTTAACAAAATTCTAGCAATCAGAATTCAACAACACATTAAAAAGATCATACACCATGACCAAGTGGGCTTTATCCCAGGGATGCAAGGATTCTTCAATATCCACAAATAAATCAATGTAATACACCACATTAACAAATTGAAAAATAAAAGCCATATGATTATCTCAATAGATGCAGAGAAAGCCTTTGACAAAATTCAACATCCATTTATGATAAAAAAAAAAAACCTCCAGAAAACAGGAATAGAAGGAACATACCTCAACATAATAAAGGCTATATATGACAAACCCACAGCAAACATTATCCTCAATGGTGAAAAATTGAAAGCATTTCTCCTAAAGTCAGGAACAAGACAAGGGTGCCCACTATCACCACTACTATTCAACATAGTTTTGGAAGTTTTGGCCACAGCAATCAGAGCAGAAAAAGAAATAAAAGGAATCCAAATTGGAAAAGAAGAAGTAAAACTCTCACTGTTTGCAGATGACATGATCCTCTACACAGAAAACCCTAAAGACTCCACCAGAAAATTACTAGAGATAATCAATGAATATAATAAAGTTGAAGGATATAAAATCAACACACAGAAATCCCTTGCATTCCTATACACTAATAATGAGAAAATAGAAAGAGAAATTAAGGAAACAATTTCATTCACCATTGCAACAAAAAGAATAAAATACTTAGGAATATATATACCTAAAGAAACAAAAGACCTATATATAGAAAACTATAAAACACTGGTGAAAGAAATCAAAGAGGACACTAACAGATGGAGAAATATACCATGTTCATGGATCGGAAGAATCAATGTAGTGAAAATGAATATACTACCCAAAGCAATCTATAGATTCCATGCAATCCCTATCAAGCTACCAACAGTATTATTCACAGATCTAGAACAAATAATTTCACAATTTGTATGGAAATACAAAAAACCTTGAATAGCCAAAGCAATCTTGAGAAAGAAGAATGGAACTGGAGGAATCAACCTGCCTGACTTCAGGCTCTACTACAAAGCCACAGTCATCAAGACAGTATGGTACTGGCACAAAGACAGGAATACAGATCAATGGAACAAAATAGAAAGCCCAGAGATAAATCCACACACCTATGGACACCTTATCTTTGACAAAGGAGGCAAGAATATACAATGGAGAAAAGACAATCTGTTTAACAAGTGGTGCTGGGAAAATTGGTCAAACACTTGTAAAAGAATGAAACTAGAACTCTTTCTAACACCATACACAAAAATAAACTCAAAATGGATTAAAGATCTAAACGTAAGACCAGAAACTATAAAACTCCTAGAGGGGAGCATAGGCAAAACACTCTCTGACATAAATCACAGCAGGCTCTTCTGTGACCCACCTCCCAGAACATTGGAAATAAAAGCAAAAATAAACAAATGGGACCTAATTAAAATTAAAAGCTTCTGCACAACAAAGGAAACTCTAAGCAAGGTGAAAAAACAGCCTTCAGAATGGGAGAAAATAATAGCAAATGAAGCAACTGACAAAGCATTAATCTCAAAAATATACAAGCAACTCCTGCAGCTCAATTCCAGAAAAATAAACGACTCAATCAAAAAATGGGCCAAAGAACTAAACAGACATTTCTCTAAAGAAGACATACAGATGGCTAACAAACACATGAAAAGATGCTCAACATCACTCATTATCAGAGAAATGCAAATCAAAACCACTATGAGGTACCATTTCACGCCAGTCAGAATGGCTGTGATCCAAAAGTCTACAAGCAATAAATGCTGGAGAGAGTGTGGAGAAAAGGGAACCCTCTTACACTGTTGGTGGGAATGCAAACTAGTACAGCCACTATGGAGAACAGTGTGGAGATTCCTTTAAACACTGGAAATAGAACTGCCATATGACCCAGCAATCCCACTTCTGGGCATACATACCGAGGAAACCATAACTGAAAGAGACATGTGTACCCCCAGTGTTCATCACAGCACTGTTTGGAATAGCCAGGACATGGAAGCAACCTAGATGTCCATCAGCAGACGAATGGATAAGAAAGCTGTGGTACATATACACAATGGAGTATTACTCAGCCATTAAAAAGAATACATTTGAATCAGTTCTAATGAGGTGGATGAAAATGGAGCCTATTATACAGAGTGAAGTAAGCCAGAAAGAAAAACAATACAGTATAATAACGCATATATATGGAATTTAGAAAAATGGTAATGATAACCCTGTATGCAAGACAGCAAAAGAGACACAGATGTAGAGAAAAGTCTTTTGGACTCTGTGGGAGAGGGTGAGGGTGGGATGATTTGGGAGAATGGCATTGAAACATGTATATTATCATATGTGAAATGAATCACCAGTCCAGGTTTGATGCATGATACAGGATGCTCAGGGCTGGTGCACTGGGATGACCCAGAGGGATGGGATGGGGAGGGAGGTGGGAGGGGCTTCAGGATGGGGAACACATGTACACCCGTGGCAGATTCATGTCAATGTATGGCAAAACCAATACAATATTGTAAAGTAATTAGCCTCCAATTAAAATAAATAAATTTATATTTTAAAAAAGAAGCTAGAAAACCATAGTATAATTAAATATGAATTCTAAATATTGAAACCTTAAACAAGTTATATTGATATATTGTAAAAGGTATAAATATTCACCTATTGAAAATGCATGACAGAGTCAATACCAACAGCGTTTAATTGAAAATATGAAAGCAATTCATCTTATTCTTGGACAACAGTTCCTTTGAAAAATATGTGAATGTGCCTATTAAGGATTTTCTGTGTCCAAAATATCTTTGTACACCATAGAGGTATTATAAAAGGTGTACATAATATACCTTTAACTGTAGGATTAGTTTATTGTCAACTTTCTAAGCCACATAGTTGATACTCAATAGATACACACAAGAGTTAGTTATTAAAGGAATTAACTCAACATACTTTGAATCCCAGTAAACTCAAAACTATGGCTTATGGTGACCCTTTAAAATGAAGATTTTCAAACAAGAACAAAATGTATCATCCAGAAGCTTCAGAACTATCAAACAAAAACCAGAATGAGACAGCAATTGAAGCAGTAAAAACAAATTTCGTGAAGATAAACTACTGCAGTAGGGGACAAGAGACCTCAGCATACAACTGGGCTCAATTTCTGAATACCACAAGGAATCTGAGAATTTATAACCGAGGAACAGGGGACTGAGGGTGGTCAGTGGGTACAAAATTACTAAAGGAAATATCAGGGGTGAGGGGAGAGTATGGCTAAGGTCACCTGACAGGATTCTTGCTGAATGCAGGCCAGGTGGTCGGAGGTCATGTGGGGGGTGGTGGCAGATGAGGAAGCTGCTACGGGTCCAGGGGACAGAGAAGGAGGATGGGGGATTCGTGGTAAACTGCCTTCCCAGGGTTCTTGCTTTAATTGGACTCTATGAGGAAGGCCACTGAAGCCCAGGGTTTGAGGCCATGCCAAAAGATACCTCAGTGAGCCTGACACGTACGGTCCAGTGGAGACTCTTTGTCAACCCCCTGTTTGCGGCTGCAGAGTGAATTAACTAGTTAATGAAATAAATGACTTTGATGTACCTGGAATTTCAGTAAACTCAAAATCATGGCTTGTGGTGACACTTTAAAATGAAGATGTTCAAACATTAAAAAAAAAAAAAGTGCAGCATACATAAGCCAGAATTCAAACATTACTCAGAAGACAAGTATGTCTTCTATAGCTAAGCATGACATCCTGACACACCCAGATACGACTGAAATGAAGTAATTGAACAGTGGAATAAAGCCATGAAGAGTCTCTAAATCCTAGAGGCTAATTAGAAGTACAGTAGCTTCCCCAGGAGTGCTTCTGTCAGACCCTAGGCTGAGCGCCATGACGCCTGACTTGCAGTCATCCCACCAACATTCCATCATGTAAATCTGGGACCAGGGCTGGTTCTTCTGTGTTTCCAGTGCCTCAGCTGCCTGGTACTGATGGACAAAGGGGGCTTAGCAGGTTGGAGTTCAGGGCACACAAGTCTGCCCCCAAAGATGCCAAAGCTGCATATTGATTATTTCTAATTAAAATTACTTGGAAAGCAGAACATATATGAACCCTTTGATCCTTCTTTGTCTCCCTGAATACAGAAGATAACTCTCCCTTGTGAAGAGTACCCTCCCAGTAACTGGATGCTAATAGAGACATCCTTATCACCAGAGATAATTCATTTCAGGGCTGACAAGCCCATATACACAAACCCTGTTCCTTCTTTAATACTTTACTACCCAAGCCTAAACTTTGCTTAATTTCCTTATTTATTAAGGCCTCAAACCTAAGCCTCTTTGTCTTGTCAAATGCTCACAAATGTATTGTTTCTTTACATAAAAAGATGAAAAATCTGCCTATTTCATATCACTCTCTGAGCATCATTTTATGATCTCTCATGCACATGAAATTTTCTCCTGTTAATGTGTCTTGTGTAAATTTTATTACCAGTATAGGCACAAGAACTCAAGAGGGGTAGCAAGGAATAGTTCCACCTCCTGAACAGTACCAGTCAAGTTCAAGTTTAAGAAAAATAATACCTCCATCATTACCAGTGCTTTGCACAATGAAGTTCACAACAGTAAAATAGCTATAACATGAGATAAGAGTTTGCATTTGATCTCCTATTAGCCTTAAGAGTTGTTCCCCTTCCCCTGAGCAGTCAGATGACATTCAGTTTTTATTTCCCTGAATCATCAAAGTCCTGGTTACTATATCTTCTACATATGAGATTATATCAAAGGTCCAAATGGTCACTGTAGTCTAACACAAACAGAAAACACCTGTATATTCATAAATTTCCTTTGTCCAAAGACAACAAGGACCCAAATGGCATTAAATATACCTGAGCACATTTACTAAAGGTGAAGACAAATACCATTAAAGAACAGATGGGCTCAGCTTCAAAAGACAATGCGACAAACAGATGTTTTCTTCTTATCTGTTTAAGATATCTGGAGCCTGTAGAGATACTTCTACATGGAGCACTCAGGGTGCAGACTGATTTTTTTCTTAGGGTAGAGCACTGGTTCAAAAATGTGGTCAAGAGTTTTAAGCGACTTAACATTTATCATCCTAGAAAGCCATGTTCTGCAGTCTGCCTTAAGAATGTATATTTGGGGGACTTTGTTGATCCAGTGGCTAAGACTTCAAACTCCCAATGCAGGGGGCCCAGGTTCAATCCCCGGTCAGGGAACTAGATCCCAAACTCAGCAATTAGAACAGCATTGCCATATAAATGAATACTTTTTTTAAATGGCTATTTTGTGAAAGCAAAACTATGGCTAAACTCTCAAGCAATCAGTCTTCCCAGCAGGAATGTGTGGCAATCCAGTCTAGGCCAGCTTTTCAGCCAGGATGTAAACAAAAATAAAAGTCAAATTTTTCATTACCCATGAAAGTTCCTATTCCTTTGAATAAGTTTGGGGAGTTACAGGTTCTCATGGACAGAATTAATTACATATGGGAATTCTATATATCTTCTTCCAGTGGGATCCTGTTGTGCACCTCTCAGTTAATCTCTTTTTCTTAGATTTTAAAAATCTCTATTCTGAGCCTAAAAATATATGTCTCCATGTCTGCTCCTACTGTGCAGCCTTTCCAAATACCAATAGATATGATTATTAGGACTTCCCTGGTGGCTCAGCAGTCAAGAATCTCCCTGCAATTCAGGAGCTACAGGAGACGCAGATTCAATCCCTGGGTCAGGAAGATCCCCTGGAGAAAGCCATAGCAACCCCCTCCAGTATTCTTGCCTGGAGAATCCTATGGACAGAGGAGCCTGATGGGCTACAGTTCATGGGGTAGCAAAAAGTTGGACATGACTGAAGAGATTTAGCACACATGACTATTGAAGTGTTAATCTCTGGTTGCCACTAAGGTTATTTTAAATCTATCAACACGGTCAGAAAAATTGTACTTTTTTCTTAGCACCAGTCACAGTTTGTGTTCAAATTTGAAATGTCTGCCTCCCTCAGTCAGTTCATTCATTTCAGTCATGCCTGACTCTTTGTGATCCCATAAACTGCAGCACGCCAGGCTTCCCTGTCCATCACCAACTCCCAGAGCTTGCTCAAATTCATGTCCATCAAATCGGTGATGCCATCCAACCATCTCATCCTCTATCATCCCCTTCTCCTCCTGCCTTTCATCTTTCCCAGCATCAGGGTCTTTTCCAAGGAGTCAATTCTTTGAATTGGCCAAAGTATTGAGATTTCAGCTTCAGCATCAGTCCTTCCAATGAATATTCAGGACTGCCTCCTTTACTCAGTTCAGTTCAGTTCAGTCACTCAGTCATGTCAAACTCTTTGCGACCCCATGAACCTCAGCATGCCAGGCCTCCCTGTCCATCACCAACTCCCAGAGTCTACCCAAACCCATGTCCATCGAGTCGGTAATGCCATCCAGCCATCTCATCCTCTGTCATCCCCTTCTCCTCCTGCCCCCAATCTCTGCCAGCATTAGGGTCTTTTCCAATGAGTCAACACTTCGCATGAGGTGGCCAAAGTATTGGAGTTTCAGCTTCAACATCAGTCCTTCCAATGAACACCCAGGACTGATCTCCTTTAGGATGGACTGCTTGGATCTCCTTGCAGTCCAAGGGACTCTCAAGAGTCTTCTCCAACACCACAGTTCAAAAGCATCCATTCTTCGGTGTTCAGGTTTCTTCACCGTCCGACTCTCACATTCATACATGACTACTGGAAAAATCATAGCTTTGACTAGATGGACCTTTGTTGGCAAAGTAATGTCTCTGCTTTTAAATATGCTATCTAGTTTGGTCATAACTTTCCTTCCAAGGAGTAAGCATCTTTTAATTTCATGGCTGCAATCACCATCTGTAGTGATTTTGGAGCCCCCCAAAATAAAGTCTGACACTGTTTCTACTGTTTCCCCATCTATTTCCCATTAAGTGATGGGACCAGATGCCATGATCTTCGTTTTCTGAATGTTGAGCTTTAAGCCAACTTTTTCACTCTCCTCCTTCACTTTCACTACTGTTCCAACTCCCAGTACTGTGCTTGGCCCCTAAGTTTTTAACTGAGTATGTGAGTAAGTGAATCTATCTGCTAATCCTTTCAACTAATTACTTTTTGCTTATCCTGAGCGTCATTTACATTATTTTAATCTTCAATCATTCTCCCAAATCTATTGTATTAAACTCAAGTTGCTGCTAAGTCGCTTCAGTCATGTCCGACTCTGTGCAACCCCATAGACGGCAGCCCGCCAGGCTCCGTCGTCCCTGGGATTCTCCAGGCAAGAACACTGGAGTGGGTTGCCATTTCCCTCTCCAATGCATAAAAGTGAAAAGTAAAAGTGAAGTTGCTCAGTCGTGTCTGACCCCCAGCGACCCAATGGACTGCAGCCTACCAGGCTCCTCGGTCCATGGGATTTGCCAGGCAAGAGTATTGGAGTGGGCTGCCATTGCCTTCTCCAAACTGTGCTGCTGTGTGTGCTGTATTCTAATCTTGGGTTATATCACATCATTAGGTAGAATGGTGGCAATTCAAGAGAATTCTAAGGGAATAAGATTAGTTAAAGTCCCTGCTAGGGAATTTCCTGGCAGTCCAGTGGTTACAACTTGGCCTTTTCATTGCTCAGCCCTGGGGTTTGATCCCTGGTGGGGGAACTAGTTCCTGCAAGCTCTGGGATGTGGCCAAAAGAAAAAGAAAATAATCTCTGCTAATTGTAACCTCTAAGATATATTTTACTTTTCATATAACAAGGTAACGTAAAACATAGCTATTGTTACTTAAGCATGATAATTGTCACAAAAGGTAACAAGGTAATGTAAAACATAGCTATTGTTACTTAAGAATGATAATTGTCACATTTTGTGTGACAAATTAATTAATTGTCACAAAATGTGACAATTATCATTCTTAAGTAACAATAGCTATGTTTTACGTTACCTTGTTATATGAAAAGTAAAATATATCTTAGAGGTTACAATTAGCAGAGATTATTTTCTTTTTCTTTTGGCCACATCCCAGAGCTTGCAGGAACTAGTTCCCCCACCAGGGATCAAACCCCAGGACTGAGCAATGAAAAGGCCAAGTTGTAACCACTGGACTGCCAGGAAATTCCCTAGCAGGGACTTTAACTAATCTTATTCCCTTAGAATTCTCTTGAATTGCCACCATTCTACCTAATGATGTGATATAACCCAAGATTAGAATACAGCACACACAGCAGCAATGGAAACATTTTCTGGTGTTTTCCTTTACAAGGAGACATTTTTTCTCTCTACTTACATTTACTTTTAACTTTTTTCTTTCTGTCTTAACTGAGTCTTCCATTCGCCAATGGGACCTGAAGGCCGGTGACTTTGGGGATTTAAGAATCTATATTCAGAAAAGGGTTGAGCATTTATTTCCAGGCTCAGATGGTAAAGATTGTGCCTGCAATGCAGGGGACCCAGGTTTGATCCCTGGGTTGGGAAGATCCCCTGGAAAAGGATATGGCAACCCACTCCAGTATTCTTGCCTAAGAAATCCCATGGACGGGGGAACCTAGTGGGCTACAGTCCATGGAGTCCCAAAAGTGTTGGACACAACTAACACTTTCACATTTTCACTTAGCTTTATTATCCAGTGATTGGATAGCTCAAATCATTCAACCTTTAAGTGTTACTCAACTCTTTAAATAAAAATATATTGGTAGCACCTAGATTAGCCTAACTCCCAAGGATGCTGTGATGATGATACCTATGAAGTATTCTTCACAAGAAGCTCTGTATATCTGAAGTGTAGTGTTATTTCCCCTCTCTTACTTATATTATTAAATCTTGCTTATTGTGGTTCACTGCATTTGGCCCCAAACTATAAGAAAGATAGCTGTAACAAGTGTAGAGAGAATTGTGTTTGACTTATACTACTACCACTACTAAGTCACTTCAGTCATGTCTGACTCTGTGCAACCCCATAGACGGCAGCCCACAGGCTCCCTTGTCCCTGGGATTCTCCAGGCAAAAACACTGGAGTGGGTTGCCATTACCTTCTCCAATGCATGAAAGTGAAAAGTGAAAGTGAAGTCGCTCAGTCATGTCTGACTCTTCGTGACCCCATGGACTGCAGCCCACCAGGCTCCTCCGTCCATGGAATTCTCCAGGCAAAAGTGTTGGAGTGGGGTGCCATAGGAGCCCATAAAAGCCAATATGTGTAGTTAGATTAGGGATATCTCTAGAAAAAGTTAGGAATTATGAATTCTTAGTCCAAGAACTAGGGGTTTCCCAGGTGGCTCAGACAGTAAAGAATCTGCCTGTAATGTGGGGGACCTGGGTTCAATCCCTGGCTAGGGAAGATCCCTTGGAGGAGAGCATGGCAATCCACTTCAGTATTCTTGCCTGGAGAATCACCATGGACAAGGAGCCTGGAGGGCAACAGTCCATGGTGTTGCAAAGAGTGAATGACCAAGCATAGCAGTAAGCACAGTCCAAGAACAATAAAGAAATATTTATCATGGCTACTGGCATAGCTAGACAATACAGAGAATTTTGGGGGTGATAACAGTAATCTAAGCCTCATTTAAAGAATATAGTCAGTGAAAAGGGAAGAGTCATACCTAGCAAAATTCACTTCAAATGTAGAAATTCAGTACAAGCTGCATTAACAATTTCCTTTTTCTCTCCATCTATAGATTCTGAGACTGCATTACCTGATGACTGTAAGACTGATCTTTGCCTCAACAAAGATCACAGGGCACCAGTTGAAGGAAATAGGAGAGCTCAGTCAGTGCTTCCACAAGACAGCACAGCTAATCTCTGCACTGAGATCGTCACTGGTCAAAATCTACACACAGAAACTAACATTTCAGAGCAGAACCTAAATCACCTAAGTAGTATGTGCATTTTAGGCACAGGTAACTGTGAACATGATTATCTAAGAAAGTGATGTTGAGTAGGCTTATCTCTAGCATTTCCCCCCAAATTGTAGGTCACAATTAGTGGACCACAGGATTGATTTCATTGTTTGGAATAAGCTTTTTTTTAAAAAATAAGTGAAATAGGCAATACTACAGTGAAATAGAAAAAGATAGAATGGGACAGAATAGGAAACACAGAAGGTACTATACTCCCATATAGTAAGCGTGAGTATGAATTTACAAATCTTTTCTATACATATTATACATGCATGCAATGGGTCACAGTGTAAAATGTATTTTTTTTTTTTTTTTTTTTTTTTACTGTGGAATGGATCAAACCACTTTGATTCTTCAAAGCTTTCAGCCTGACACACCTGGATACTGCATCCTCAGTGCAGCTGTTTCCTAATGATGTGGTCTTGGGTACATTATTAATTCTCTTTAATCTCTTCAGCAGCCACAACAAAATTCTGAGCTGTCTCAGGGCTCTTTCATGTCTGTAAATGACTGAACTACTGGACTAGGCAACTTTGTTTTCTACATGAGGACAAGCAGGACTGGAATCTGGCTTCTCAACTTGGGAGCAATATGGCCTTGCCCAAACTATTTAACTTCACTGCACTTTAGTTTTCCTTTTTTTTTTTTTTTCAATTAAAAAATATGACTATTAATGGCAACACTCTCACAGGTCTGCTGTGAAATTTTAATGAGATAAAATACACAGATTGCTTAGCACAAAGCCTGTGAAGAGGTTCCAGACATGCCACCCTAAATGTGCCCCTTTCCCATATTATTATGACTATTTTGAGGTGAAGGTGATTGAGCAACAGCAAATGCAGACAATATTCTGACCTCTGCCTTGCTGTCTGAAGATTTCCCTTGTGAAAGGTGTACTCTGTACCAGGAAGAGGGAAACATCACCAGAGATGGGTAGCTGATGCTAAAATGAATGTGCACAAACAAACTTATGAAAATGACCCTTATCCCCTAGCAGTTTCCCTCAGATATTTCCTAGCCACAATTTACTGTCCCTCAAATCTTAACCCCCTTTCCTTTTGTCTTGTCACTTCACAATTTATCATTCTCTGTTAAAAAGATTTGTAAACTCTTGATCCTCACTGTTCCTTTGGGTCACCCTTTTTCCTATAAAAACTTACATGTATGGGTAAAAATATTCAATAAAGTTTGTGAGTTTTTCTCCTGTTAATCTGTCTTTGGCTAGTTCAATTCACAGGCCCCAGCTATAGAACTTAAGAGGATAAAATGAAGTTTTTTTCTGCCATTACACCAGACACATTGTAAATACCAAATAAATGTAATGTTCTTAATGTTAATACATTAACAAGAAATTAAGAATAAAAATTAATAAATTATCCCCTTTATTATCCTACACCCTCCTCTGTATGAAAGACAAGCACAAAGAAAGGATAGAAACCCAAGACCATGTAATGATTCATAGACCTGCTGTCATTAAAGCTTCCTAGGAAATACCAAAATAAGACTTTAAATGATGGTGGAGTTGTGCCTGAGGGATGGCGTTTATCACTGCAACATTCTCCCTGAGTTTACTCAGTGGTGAAGAACCCACCTGCCAAGTAAGAGATCTGAGCTCAATCCCTGGGTCAGGAAGAGCCCATGGAGGAGGAAATGGCAACCCACTCCAGTATTCTTGCCTGGAGAATTCCAGGGATAGAGGAGCCTGGTGGGCTACAGTCTCTGAGGTTGCAAGGAGTTGGACATGACTTAGTGACTAAACAACTACATCCTCCCTGAAAAGGAGCCTACCTACATAAGATCTCCATGGGTCATGACTCTATTTGCAGATCAGACTGACTCAAGCCTTAATATGTGTTGCATGTTGCATTAACTTGGCTGCCTCTTTGTGTCCTGTGAAAAGTCCACTTAGAAAAGAACATATTCTAGCTCAGACTTAAAACTGTCTTCTCTCAGCCTGACTGAACTGACAAATGTGATTTCTTTTCAGTCTTTTCACTTGGATTAGTGAAATAAGCAAGTGGCATATAAGTGACACTTAAAACAAATATTAGCAAAACAAATGATTAATATAGAACACAGATAGTTTTACAGTGTTAAGTCATTATATCTTAGTTTGGCTAAACAGGCTGGTTCTGTTTCTATTTCACCAGAGAGGAGAAAGAGCAGTTATCAAAAATCAAAGAAGCAGTAGTTAAGAAGAGTATTTCTTGGCAACTAACTTACTTTGTCTATTGGCAGGTTTATTACATCTACACAATAAGAGTCATCATTAGTAACCATTATTATTGCTGTTATCAAATTAAACAATACACCTAGCACATCATATATATGTATCAAAATAGGCGACTAATGCTATCAAAAAGAAAAATTAACTAAAACATCGACCTTCTAGTGCCATTATAGAGGTATATGAACAATCCTTGTCATCTCTGCCCCTCTCCACTACTCCGTAAAAACCTGACCACATTTACCCTTGTAGATGAGCACAGCAGGAACTGTTCTCTGTCTCCACCAAGAACAGAGGTGAACAGGAGTGCCTGATAATTTTCACCTGAGGCCAGAGAAACAGGAATTCAGAGTGAGTGTGATAGGAGACTAAGAATCTGGCCAGTTTATAACAGGATGGGAGTGTCCTTGAAATTCACCAACTGGGAGAAAGCACGGAAGAGAAGGACCTCTGAGAGGCTGGAGAAATCAGCTATAGAAATATCCAAGAACAAACATCAAGAAAATTGTAGGCTGTTCCACTTCAGAATTTTTGAAGAGTCTGAACCTAGTATAAGCATAACCTAGTATAAGTCTGAACCTAGTATTATCGGGGGATAAACCAAGTATGAGTTTGAGGGATGAGGACAAAATCTTTATAAGACTAATTTTTTTTTTTTGCTTTAAAAAAAAAAAATGTAAACCAGATTAGACAGATCACAAGACAATATCAAAGAGTTAAAATTTTAAAGGCACTTGCTCACTTGTCAACATAATTATGAGGTAATGAGTCTCACAAGGTGGTATTTAATTAATATTTTAGCTACTTAATGAATGTTTATGATCTGAACAAAAAAAAATCTTTTATTCAGTTGTGTATGGCTTATCTGCTTTTAATTTTTAACACACAATTCTTATAATTGAAAAAAATCCAAGATAATAAGTAATGTTTATGGATGGCCTAAACTGCCTTAATTAGGGTGATATTTATTACATTTTAAATGCTAACATGAGTACATCAAGACTTTTATTAAAATGTCATTAAGAGACAGTGTTTACAGGAAAACAATTTCAACCAAATCCTTACAATCAGACAATCAACAACTGATTCTGAAATCACCTAAGGGTTTTCTGTGAAAATTAATTATGGGATTTATATCACTCAGTAACACCCTGGAGTAAGAATAATCCTCATTTTCCAAATGAAGAAATAAGCATTAGAAAAAAATTAAAAGATGACCACCATCCCAAAGCTAGAAAACTCAATTCTAGCTAATTCTGATGTTCAAGTTGTGCCCAAGCCTCTCTATTATATAAGCCACTATCATAGAGATGAAAATATGAAACAAACACAGGACATGTTCTTGAGAGTAGGCCCTAATATTTTAATTATCTAGTACTGTATGTAGATGATGGACATCTTTCTGTTTGTATAATTAACCACCATATGGCTATTAGAATTAACCTCACTTGAAAGAAAGGAATTAAAATTCAGTCTAAATATTTTCAAAGGTATGCATTTAGTTAGACTCCAGTGCAGTTCACTTGCCCCTAAACTATCTCTTGGTTTTGGTTTAGATAACATTTGCAGAATGGTTACTTCTTCTATTAATTTTCTTCACTCAACTATTTTTGTGCATATGCTTTAGCTTCAAATGATTACAAGTGTTAGCGTAGCAGTGGTGTCTTATGTTTTAACTTAGTTTACTCAGTCTTGATCAGGAAAATGGAAATACTGTATTATTTACTAACTTTCCACATACTGCAACCTAAAAGTTAGAATACATCCTTTAAACTAAGAGACCAACACTTTACCTAAAGTAGAAGTAAGTTGAATTATTTGTGGAGGTCTTTCACCTCCTGGTTAATGTATGTGATCTTCTAAGTTTGCCAACAGTGATTAAGTTAGTTATTGAAACTTGTTATATAACTTTCTCAGAAAACTGTCATAGAGAATGGGCAAGTTGAAGCCTAAACACCTTTGGGGTTTAAATCATGATACAGTAACTGGACAAAGTGAGCTAGTTTGAGCCTAACCTCAGCCCCAATCCTGAGACAAGTTGATGAGTGCTAATATTTTAGCTTTTCTTTTTCTTCCCCACCTCTCTTCCTTCCTTCTCAGACACTCTACATATGTCAACACATTTAATATTAATATCAACCCTGTGAAGGAGGCACAAGTATTGTCCCTAATTCTACAGATGTCACTCAACTTCTTTATACCTCAGGCTGAGCAAATTTCCATTGAATCCCTGGGATTCAGATGTCAGAACTGTTTCTATTTCATTGGCAAAGTCCTGGAGTGCCTTAATGCAGCAGGTCAGAAGAAGAAAATAAGCCAGTTTCAAGGAGGCCCAGTGGGTTCTTTAGTTTAAGAGATCTATTTCATCAAAGTCTGACTTGACTGATGTCTGAGATGTTTCTGGCTATTTTCAAAGATTTAGAATAAAATTTTTAAATCCGAGGAAGAAAACTCAAGAAAGTGCCCAGGGAAATATGACAGAGGTTTGGCTGAACCCAGACTCTGTCCGGAGCTCTCTTGTCTCCTGGAGCATTGGTCTGCAGTCAAGTGTAGCCCTGGCAGCAGCTGGACTATGACAGAGGGTCATACAAGGAGGGACACACCACACGTTAAACCCTTCCATAGTCCTACAAGTGGCAACATTGAGGAGTTTCTATCATTTTTTTCACATATTTTTGCCAAAATGACTGATACTTTAAATGTCTCCCACTTCATCCAGAAACACTGCCGTATATTCTACACTCAGCTTTGCTGGTCTCCCTAGACTCTTGCTACTTCTTTCTACTTGAACTATCCTGATACCTTTGGTTTTCCTCTGTGCCTCGCTTTTATTTCCCTGTTTAGAGCATTCTGATGGGCACCATAGTCCTCCACCTGCTTAGGTTTAGATTCTGGTTTCTCCTCTGAACTGTCTTGAGACGTCTCTTGTCTTATTTGGGTTCTGTAACCTCTACAACCCAAGTGAGGCTCCCCAACTTCCCTCCAATGTCTACATCTACTTGTTTGCAATCAGTTAAAATATACTCCATGATTCTGACCTTACCTGGTTCACACCCTCAGTTTTAATTATTTACTTCTCTCTTGCTCAAGTTCCTTAGCTAATTTACTTCTGGTTAGATTTTCATGAAGTAATACTTTAACAGGCTCCCTCAGGGTCTTCGTTTATTGCCTAAGGAAGAATTTCAGACCTTGAAAAGGGCTATCAAGGAGTGACTAGGGCATCTCAAACCATACCGTAAGTGTTGCCTACTTGATTTATTGATTGAACTATTTTAAATGGTGCATGCCAAGAGCAGACATGGGGGATATTACATGCCAAGAGCAGACATGGAAGATACCATATAGACTAGATTTTGTTCTTTTTTTTTTTCCATGCAGGATCTTAGTTTCCTGAGTAGGGATCATACCACCCTGTTCCCCCTGCACTGGGAGCGTGAAGTCTTTTTTTTTTTTTTTTTTTTTTACTTTTATTTTGTATTAGGGAATAGCTGATTAACAAGCAGTGTTGTAATCATTTCCGGTGAATAGGTGCATAGCAAAGTGACTCAGCCATATATATAGATGTATCCATTGCAAGAGTGGAATCTTAACTGCCTGCCTGCTTGGGAAGTCCTCAGATTCTATTTTTATGTGGTTTACATTCTAGTGAAGGAATCAGATAATAAGCAAAAACCAAACAAACAAATAATTTCAAAGTGATAAATGCTGAATTAGTCTGTCTGAGCTGCTGTAAGAAAATACCACAGACTGGGTAGCTCATGAACAACACAAAATTTTTCCCACAGTTCCGCAGGCTGTGAGGCTTCAGATCAAGGTGCCAGCATGCTCAGGTGAGGGTCTTTTTCCAGGTTGCAGACCTCTCACTGTGTCTTCACATGGTGGGAGGAGGCTTTCAAGCTCCTCAGGCCTCCTGGATAAAAGCACCCATTCTTCATGATCTAAACATCTCCTGAAGGCCCAACATCCTAATATCATCCCAACAGGCATCAGGAGTTCAGCATATGAAGATTGAGGGGGTTCAAATATTCAGACTGTGGCAAATGCTATTATAGGATTTAAAGAGAAAATGAGAAAGAGCAGAGTTAAAAAGGCAATTCTTGTCCATTTTACAGTATACAATATATAAAGTTAATTCCTAAAGAGATTGTACCAATTAATACTTCCTCCAGAAAGTGGTGCTTATTCCCCAGACCCAAACTAACACTGTATTATTATATTTTGCAAGTTTTTGCCAATCCAAGTAATGTAAACATGCTATGCTATGCTAAGTCACTTCAGTCGTGTCTGACTCTGTGCGACCCCATAGACGGCAGCCCACCAGGCTCCCCCGTCCCTGGGATTCTCCAGGCAAGAACACTGGAGTGGGTTGCCATTTCCTTCTCCAATGCATGAAAGTGAAAAGTGAAAGGGAAGTCGCTCAGTCGTGTCCGACTCTTAGCGACCCCGTGGACTGCAGCCTACCAGGCTCCTCCATCCATGGGATTTTCCAGGCAAGAGTACTGGAGTGGGATGCCATTGCCTTCTCCGAATGTAAACATAATATCTCATTATTTAATAATTATTATTTTATTTTGAGAAATTGGGTCATGCATCATTTTTTGTCATAATTTTTGGTCCATGTCCTTTGCCCATGTTAGGTTTGAGTTGTTTTGAATTGATTTGCTTCAGAACTCTTTATATATCATCAGAATTATTATTTTATCATGTATTCCAAATATATTTTTCCAGTCATGTTCTGAGTTGTCCATGGTACTGTTTCCATGTAAAGCAAGCTGCTTTTCTTTATGTTTGTTTCTAAATATTTGGAGAATAAATGGGACTTAGTTTAAGTTCCCCAGTAGCAGACCCTAAGATGAGGTTTCACGTGCAAGTGATTTATTAGGAAAGCTTTTTCAGGTAGAAACTCTCAGAGAAAGAAAGCCACAGAAGAAAGGGGACAAAACCAAGAAAGGGTGTAGTTTCATGTAAAGTCCTACAGAAGGCAGCATTAGCCTGATCACACTGCAGATCCAATTAAGGGCTTCAGGAAACAAAATCATACTGAATAGCAGGAAGCAATGAGGAAGAAAAGCCACTGAATCTGGGAGAGGGGATGCACACAGACTATAATAGGGACTTTGGGGGATCTGCCAAGTGTCTGTTAAATTGTGTGGGTCAAAAGTCAATGAAAGGAAAGAATCAAGAAGTTCAAATACAGCGTTTGATTTCAATTTTGAAATTTATTATTATTTACTTGTGATCAGTTATTAAGCAAGGTAACAGAAGGAATCCACCCAGTCAGGACAATTAAGTTCACCCTGACCTAGTCACCAGTGACTACTCCTTTTCTTCACCTCTCCCTAGATTTCCACAATCAGGCCTAATGGTGACAAAGCTATTGGGAAAGTCAGTTTTCAATAAGTTGAAAGCCAAGTAAGTAATTTCAGATGCAGATCTTGAGTGTATATGAAAAGATGTAATGGACTGAAAGGGGGATGCTTGGTCTTTCAGGAACACAGAGTTGAGTCCTGCACTGTTACTCATAAAGAACATCCTTGCTTTATTTTTAGAGTAACTAGAAAATAACCCCTGATTTTGATCTTCATTAATATCACAGATTATTTTCTTCTTGGAGGATGCTTAGTCTCCACTAAGGGAATCTCTTTCTTAATTCTCTTATGGAGTAAAATTTAATATTGTGAGGTAAATATCATGCTGATAGCATCTGAAAAACTCTTATGACTCTTTTAATGACAGACACTTGTCTAGCACAAAGCACTACACAGTTTAGGACTGCCCTTTCCCAACTGTCACTTCCAGGGATGCACGTGTGGATTTTTTTATCTCCCCTAATGATTTTAATATACATCTTTGACTAAAAATAACTGAATTACTGCCCTTTATTTTAACACATATTTTTCAAGTGTCTCCTGTGTAACTGCTCTGAGCTTCACCTAGGAATACAAAGATGAATTCACTATGACTTAGGAAGTTTTAGTGAGTAGAGGGAGAAGAAGGAAATGAAAAAAAAGTGTCCATCATGTAGGACATAGTAATTCAGAGACTGCTTATCATTCCCCACTCTCTTGTTCCCTTTTTTAGTAGTAATAGATTTTAATCTAATCTAATGGATGCCAGAAATACAGATCACATTTAACAGCCTTCCTTGAAGCTAGCTGGGGGTCAGGTGACTGAATTCTGCTGAAAGATATAAGCTGATGCATCACGTGACAGTTCCTGGGAAATTTTCTAAAAAGAGTATGAGTTGTTTTCTTAACATTCTTCAGAGGTGGTCAGTGAAGAAGTTTCTTTAGTATCATTTTGATCTCATGGATTTAAATGTATTTCATGTGTTTCAATCTATTGCAGTTATTTCTTTAGATAGATAGATAGTGAAGTCGCTCAGTCATGTCTGACTCTTTGCGACCCCATGGAGAGTAGCCAACCAGGCTCCTCCATCCAGGAGATTTTCCAGGCAAGAATACTGGAGTGGGTTTCCATTTAGTGATTCTCAAATGTTCTCATCTTTGGCAGTGGCTCTTTGAGTTGCCTAGTGAGTACTTTTGATACAATCCTAGTGACCCCCAGCAGAACCCTTGTTTTATAGTATAATAAATTATTTCAGACACCTTTTGTACTTTTCCTGTCTTAGGCCTGGAATCAGACAGTTTCCTAAGAGGTCCTAGTTTCTTTTATGGGTAAATGATATTTAGATGTTTAGAGTTTGAGAGCTAAGGGTATATTGCTTATAGTTAACAGTTTTATCTCAAATAAATAAATAAAAGGACACTGACTATGTGATATCAGAATCAGTCTACTTGCAGGTTATATTTGTCTATAAATTAGTAAGAAGAAATTTGGTGCAATGAGAAAGTAAAAAATGACAAAAAGATAAAACAAGCCTATTTAATATCACATCAAAAAAATGTGAATTGATTTGGAATAAATTTACCAAAGAGATGAAAGATATGTATTCTGAAAACTATAAAACATGGAGGAAATTGAAGAGGACACAAAGAAGTGGAAGGATATCCCTTGCTCTTGGATTGGAAGAATTAACATTGTATAAATGGCCATACTACCCAAAAGCAATATACATATTTAAAGTGATCTCTATCAAAATACCTATGATATTTTTCACAAATAATCCTAAAATTCACATGGAAGCACAACTGACCTTGAATTGCCAAAGCAATCTTGGGAGAAAAGAACAAAGCTGCAGTTATCAGGCTCGCAGACTTCAGACTATGCTATAAAGCTTCAGTAACAAAATGAGCCAGGAGGTAAATGGGCTTCCCCAATGTAAAGTGATTGGAGAGTCATTCCCTGAAGAATGCTTCATAAAAGTTATTCACACGGGGGGTGTGATGCAACAACTCTGTCTCTGAGTCCATCCATGTATCTATCCACACATACTGTACCCTTTTTTCCTCCTAATAAATAAACACCTTACTTGCTTCATTACTTTCTGTCTTTGTGGAAATTCTTTTCTGCAAAGCCAAAGGGCCAGGACCCTTGTCATTGACCACCGGTCTAGAGGCTGGAATCTGGTAGTCTCACCATCATGACTCAGCCTCAATCTCTGCCTGGGAACCCAAGCCCAGCCTCAAGCTGTTGCAGCCCAAGGCCATCCGAGATCAAAAACAGCATGGTACTGATACAAACATAGAATAGAGAACCTAGAAACACACACACACACACACACTAATGGTTAATTAATCTATGACAAAGGAGGAAAGAATATAGAATGGGAAAAAGTCTCTTTAATAAATGGTGCTGAAAAAATGGGACAGCTACATGTAAAACAATGAGGTTAGAACATTTCCTCACACCATACGCAAAAATGAACTCAAAATAGATTAAAGACCTAAATGCAAGACCTAAAGCCATAAAATTAGAAGAGAAAATAGGCAGAACATACTTTGACATAAAAGATTGTAGCAATACTATTTTGGATCTGTCTCCTAAGTCAAAAAATAAATATATAAAAGCAAAATTAAACAAATTGGAGCCAATTAAAAAAAAAAAGAAAACCATTGACAAAATGCAAATATAACATACAGAATAGGAGAAAACATTTGCAAATGATATGATTGATAAGGGATTAATATCCAGGATATATAAATAGATCTAATGAAAACATAACTAGTTTAAGTTCAAAAGAAAAGGGTTCTAAGCCTGGGTATTTCTTCAGGATATTGTCACTTCATTACTCTGAGTCATATAGACTTTTATCTACCTCAAAATAAAGATAGGATTGCCTATTGCAGTTTTTATGAGGATCAATATTGATAGTGCTTGACGGTAATAGCTAACATTTGCTTGGGAACTTCTATGTGCCAGATTTCATTCTAAGTGTTTTATCTACTTGATATGATTAAACTGTATACAAGGAAAAAAGATACCAAAATGATCTTCCTTTTATGAAAGAGAACACTGAAGATTAGTGAAACTGAGCACTTTGCTGTTTCCATAAAGAGAAGTTAGGACTGTCCCAAGAAACTGCAGTCATTAAGCATCTTTAGAGGTAGATCTCTTGTCCAGGAGCAGTGAGCCAAATTAAACAGAGTCTGCAGCTGGAATATCTGGGGACTGACTGAACATAACCAGTAGTCACAGCCCAAATTAATAAAAATATGTAAAATTCATGGTCAAAACTTGAATGAAAATGTTCAAATTCCACTGCAAGAAGAAAACTAGGCAACTCAGAATCCAGACGGGGCTCTTTTGCAAACTGGCTCTTTGACTTTGCCAAGTAATTTATTCTCCTCAGGCCTCAAGTCTTCACAGAGGAGTTGAACTATGTGATTTCAGAGGCTCATGAACTACTATAAGAATAGAACAATAATGTTAGAGACTGACTGCAATAACTCACTATAAATGTGCAGAGTTTAAAAAAACAGAAAACCTGTAACAAATTTATAACTTCCACTGTTCGGGTTTCTGCATCAGTCATTCATTCATTCAAATATTTATTGGGCACCTACTGTGTACCAGGCACTGTACCAAGTAGTGTTCTGGCAGTGAACAAAGTGAAGTCTTCATTTTCTTAGTTTAGAAGACAGAAATAAGCAAATATACAATCTATACTATGTCTTCAGTGATAAATGCTACAGACCAGAGAATAAACCAGGGAAGTTGATGGTGAAGGGAAGTATCCCATCACAGTGCCCTCTAGATTCTTCTGTGAACATATCAGGCCCACTCCCAAATATTCACCTCTGATCCATTTGGCTGAAAAACCCTCCCCCAAACATCCTCACAGTCAACTCTCTATCATTCAAACAGTGTCTGCTAAAGCTGCCCAACATATGAAAATCCCACTCTCTCCCATTCTGCTTTTTCTGTTTTTTTTTCCCCATAAATCTAACATCTGAAACAAATTGCTAATTTATGTATTGACTGTCTCCTCCATGAGTTCTAAAAAGGCAAGGTTTTTTGTTTTGTTCAAGGATATATTTCAAAGCCTAGAACAGTGCCTGATAAGAAGTAAGGTTTAATAAATCAATTAATGTACAAGTTGATTAATAGGTGAATAAATGAATTAAGAAGATGATGTGGAAAGACTTCTCTGAAGAGGTGACTAGTAAAAACTTGATATTTAAAAATCAAAAGTTAAGGAAAGTTGTTAATTAAATTTTGCCACATGAAGTTGATAGACAATTATGTGGCTTCAAAGTACTTAAATTCTACTTATATTAAATAGCAAAAAAATACTTACAATATATGGTTAAGTGAAAAACATGAGATGCAAGAATACAAATTCTTATATATTATTTAGAACCATGTTTTAAAAATGCCTTTATAAGAAAAGCTAGCAAGAAATATATCATGAGTTACCAGTATATATTATAGTGATTTTTGGTTATTTTGTGGTTATTTCCATTACATTCACAAGTTTTCTATATTGTGTTTCCTAAAAATAAATAATGAAAATATTTCAAAGTTAACCTGCATGATACAACCTGTCTCCTGTGGTATTATAATTTTCATTTGGTTTGTATTTTACATTTAGAAATTAGACCTTCACCATGTCAGTAACCCCTGATAAGCAGGGACCCAGAGTTGAAAAGTAAAATCCATATTACAAATATTTCACGGAAAGATGAAAGAGGTGGGAAAGGAGATTGAATCAACTCTCATGCCTTCTATAATAGCATCATAGCTGTCTTGAGTTTACCTTTCATGTAGATCATCTCTAGGAGAAGGAAATTCTATCAATTGAAATGGTGCCTTTCAAGAGAATGGAGAAGGCAATGGCACCCCACTCCAGTACTCTTGCCTGAAAATCCCATGGATGGAGGAGCCTGGTGGGATGCAGTCCATGGGGTCGCTAAGAGTAGGACACGACTGAGTGACTTCACTTTCACTTTTCACTTTCATGCATTGGAGAAGGTGTAATGGCAACCCACTCCAGTGTTCTTGCCTGGAGAATCCGAGGGACAGGGGAGCCTTGGTGGGCTGCCGTCTATGGGGTCTCACAGAGTCGGACATGACTAAAGCAACTTAGCAGCAGCAGCAGCAAGAGAATACATGTGTGAGTGATTATACATAGAACATAACATCAGGAAGAGGAAATTGCCCAAGACCTCATTTCATTCTAAGTGTCTCCGTTATTTTGGTGATCCAGAGAAGATAACTGAAGATTTAACAACATGTATTAATAGAGAAAGTATGCATGGGATGTGTTATCTCACTTATTCCTCAGAATAATTAACTAAGAATCATATTACCAAATTTCAGATGAGGAAAGGGGGGAATATGAATAACTTTCCCAGAGTCATATAACCAGATGGATAATGAAACAATGATTTAAATTAGATTTAAACTGATTAAAAACCCACTGCTCTAAACTCACATATGGGGACCAAAATACCCAGTATTTCTTGATAGGACCCCTTCCTAGTTGCATTTTTGGGTCCCTTATATGCCATGCATTAAAATATTTTTTATTAATGATTTTTGCTTGCAAAAACACCAACCCTACTTTTATTAACATGTCTCCAGTTTCTACATCTAGAGCAGTATCAGCCTAGGCAAGCATGAATACTATCCTGAAGTTTTTCACTTTATTTACATGACCAGCGTCTTTGAGGGAGGGAATTATGGTGGATGAGAGAGGTGCCATATTGGAATAGATGTCTTTGCAGGGAGTTGATTCATCTCCCCTTACCTTAGTTCCTGAGCCCTTGTGAGAAGTCACAACAGGAACTGCTCATTGACCAGTTCTACACTCATTGAGCCCAGGCAAGGAGAAGCAGCCTGAAAAGTTTGAACATAAGGCTGGAACAGGAATTCTGCATTTAAATCTCTTCAGTGGACCAGGTGACTAGGTCCCTAAGGTGACCTCATTTGTTAAATCAGATAATTGCTTAGTAATATGTCCTTAAGTAAATTGCTAGCTGGAAGGGCAGTCATTGAAATTAATAATTTAATATTTAGATGTATACTTTTATTTATCAATGGTTATATTAAGACTAAAATATATTAGTTCTAGGTTAAATACAACTTAAACCTTCTACCAAGGAAGAAAGGTACATTGATTTTACTCCTGGATCTGGCTTCTTAGCCAAATTGGAGCCAAAGAATGCAGTGTTTCCTGTTTATATCAAGTGACACACATGTCTACTTATAGTGCCTCTCAATGGATTTCATGTGAGAAAAAAATTGTCACAGGTTTCATCTCTTCCCTGTGATAACCCTGAGGCCACACAATTCCCTTTAAGCTCAATTATCTCACCACTGACGGCTCTGATAACTTGTGGAAACCAGCAGACGCAGTGTGAGTAGTGAGCCCGAGAAAGAGAAAGGCCCAGAGCAGCCATCAGCCGTCTTCATTTCTCTGCAGTCAGCCCCTTGGTATCCCTGATAACAATGACAGGAGAATCTCTCCGCCAGCACTGCCAGGTCTATATCAGATGCTCTGCCTTTCACAATAAATTCTCCATCCTTGGAGGCCTCTATGTGGTAACTTGCAGGGTTCAGGTGAAGGTAATCAGGCATTTTCCATACCTTCCTTATGCATCTCCCATTATTCCTGCAGACATGAAGTCTGAACACCTCAGCGGCTCTGGTCACATTGACTATGTAGCTCCCTAAATCAGAACTCACAAACTGCTTCATCTTTAATATAGTTGCCCTAGAAATGTAGAAACAAATAGGATTTAGTATTTTTCTAGTACTGGTAGGGTTAGGGCATCTAGACCCACAAGGCTGCTCTTTGGACTCGATTGACAATGGATTGGTTCCAGCCAGTGAACTCAGGCTCAGGTGCTGTAACACAGGGGACCCAGACCAAAAAAAATAAAGGTGATCATGACAGGAGATGGAAAATATATTGCCTTAGGCTAACTGAGCTTGGAAATGGGCCCCAGCGTCAGCATATATGACCTTGTGCTGTGCTCAGTCACTCAGTCCTGTCTGACTCTTTGCAACCCATAGATTGCAGCCTGCCAGGCTCCTCTGTCCATGGGATTCTCCAGGCAAGAAAACTGGAGTGGGTTGCCATTTCTTCTTCGAGGGGATCTTCCCAACCCCAGGGATCAAATCCATGTCTCCTTTGTCTCCTACAATGCAGGCAGATTCTTTACCTCTGAGCCATTAGGGAAGCCCCATAAGTGACCTTGCCTTCTTCCAATTTGTATTATTTTTTCTTCTTCCTTCTAAAACCCAAGTTAATGGGTGTGAAAAAAAGAGGAACAAACCCAAATTTAGAAATCATGCCAGAGTTGTTGTTCTCTGGCCACCTTTCAGCTGTGTGTACTTTTCAGGGTTGTGTTGTTGCTGCTGCTGCTGCTAAGTCACTTCAGTCGTCTCTGACTCTGTGCGACCCCATAGACGGCAGCCACCAGGCTCCCCCGTCCCTGGGATTCTCCAGGCAAGAACACTGGAGTGGGTTGCCATTTCCTTCTCCAATGCATGAAAGTGAAAAGTGAAAGGGAAGTCGCTCAGTCGTGTCCGACTCTTAGCGACCCCGTGGACTGCAGCCTTCCAGGCTCCTCCATCCATGGGATTTTCCAGGCAAGAGTACTGGAGTGGGATGCCATTGCCTTCTCCGAATGTAAACATAATATCTCATTATTTAATAATTATTATTTTATTTTGAGAAATTGGGTCATGCATCATTTTTTGTCATAATTTTTGGTCCATGTCCTTTGCCCATGTTAGGTTTGAGTTGTTTTGAATTGATTTGCTTCAGAACTCTTTATATATCATCAGAATTATTATTTTGTCATGTATTCCAAATATATTTTTCCAGTCATGTTCTGAGTTGTCCATGGTACTGTTTCCATGTAAAGCAAGCTGCTTTTCTTTATGTTTGTTTCTAAATATTTGGAGAATAAATGGGACTTAGTTTAAGTTCCCCAGTAGCAGACCCTAAGATGAGGTTTCACGTGCAAGTGATTTATTAGGAAAGCTTTTTCAGGTAGAAACTCTCAGAGAAAGAAAGCCACAGAAGAAAGGGGACAAAACCAAGAAAGGGTGTAGTTTCATGTAAAGTCCTACAGAAGGCAGCATTAGCCTGATCACACTGCAGATCCAATTAAGGGCTTCAGGAAACAAAATCATACTGAATAGCAGGAAGCAATGAGGAAGAAAAGCCACTGAATCTGGGAGAGGGGGTGCACACAGACTATAATAGGGACTTTGGGGGATATGCCAAGTGTCTGTTAAATTGTGTGGGTCAAAAGTCAATGAAAGGAAAGAATCAAGAAGTTCAAATACAGCGTTTGATTTCAATTTTGAAATTTATTATTATTTACTTGTGATCAGTTATTAAGCAAGGTAACAGAAGGAATCCACCCAGTCAGGACAATTAAGTTCACCCTGACCTAGTCACCAGTGACTACTCCTTTTCTTCACCTCTCCCTAGATTTCCACAATCAGGCCTAATGGTGACAAAGCTATTGGGAAAGTCAGTTTTCAATAAGTTGAAAGCCAAGTAAGTAATTTCAGATGCAGATCTTGAGTGTATATGAAAAGATGTAATGGACTGAAAGGGGGATGCTTGGTCTTTCAGGAACACAGAGTTGAGTCCTGCACTGTTACTCATAAAGAACATCCTTGCTTTATTTTTAGAGTAACTAGAAAATAACCCCTGATTTTGATCTTCATTAATATCACAGATTATTTTCTTCTTGGAGGATGCTTAGTCTCCACTAAGGGAATCTCTTTCTTAATTCTCTTATGGAGTAAAATTTAATATTGTGAGGTAAATATCATGCTGATAGCATCTGAAAAACTCTTATGACTCTTTTAATGACAGACACTTGTCTAGCACAAAGCACTACACAGTTTAGGACTGCCCTTTCCCAACTGTCACTTCCAGGGATGCACGTGTGGATTTTTTTATCTCCCCTAATGATTTTAATATACATCTTTGACTAAAAATAACTGAATTACTGCCCTTTATTTTAACACATATTTTTCAAGTGTCTCCTGTGTAACTGCTCTGAGCTTCACCTAGGAATACAAAGATGAATTCACTATGACTTAGGAAGTTTTAGTGAGTAGAGGGAGAAGAAGGAAATGAAAAAAAAGTGTCCATCATGTAGGACATAGTAATTCAGAGACTGCTTATCATTCCCCACTCTCTTGTTCCCTTTTTTAGTAGTAATAGATTTTAATCTAATCTAATGGATGCCAGAAATACAGATCACATTTAACAGCCTTCCTTGAAGCTAGCTGGGGGTCAGGTGACTGAATTCTGCTGAAAGATATAAGCTGATGCATCACGTGACAGTTCCTGGGAAATTTTCTAAAAAGAGTATGAGTTGTTTTCTTAACATTCTTCAGAGGTGGTCAGTGAAGAAGTTTCTTTAGTATCATTTTGATCTCATGGATTTAAATGTATTTCATGTGTTTCAATCTATTGCAGTTATTTCTTTAGATAGATAGATAGTGAAGTCGCTCAGTCATGTCTGACTCTTTGCGACCCCATGGAGAGTAACCAACCAGGCTCCTCCATCCAGGAGATTTTCCAGGCAAGAATACTGGAGTGGGTTTCCATTTAGTGATTCTCAAATGTTCTCATCTTTGGCAGTGGCTCTTTGAGTTGCCTAGTGAGTACTTTTGATACAATCCTAGTGACCCCCAGCAGAACCCTTGTTTTATAGTATAATAAATTATTTCAGACACCTTTTGTACTTTTCCTGTCTTAGGCCTGGAATCAGACAGTTTCCTAAGAGGTCCTAGTTTCTTTTATGGGTAAATGATATTTAGATGTTTAGAGTTTGAGAGCTAAGGGTATATTGCTTATAGTTAACAGTTTTATCTCAAATAAATAAATAAAAGGACACTGACTATGTGATATCAGAATCAGTCTACTTGCAGGTTATATTTGTCTATAAATTAGTAAGAAGAAATTTGGTGCAATGAGAAAGTAAAAAATGACAAAAAGATAAAACAAGCCTATTTAATATCACATCAAAAAAATGTGAATTGATTTGGAATAAATTTACCAAAGAGATGAAAGATATGTATTCTGAAAACTATAAAACATGGAGGAAATTGAAGAGGACACAAAGAAGTGGAAGGATATCCCTTGCTCTTGGATTGGAAGAATTAACATTGTATAAATGGCCATACTACCCAAAAGCAATATACATATTTAAAGTGATCTCTATCAAAATACCTATGATATTTTTCACAAATAATCCTAAAATTCACATGGAAGCACAACTGACCTTGAATTGCCAAAGCAATCTTGGGAGAAAAGAACAAAGCTGCAGTTATCAGGCTCGCAGACTTCAGACTATGCTATAAAGCTTCAGTAACAAAATGAGCCAGGAGGTAAATGGGCTTCCCCAATGTAAAGTGATTGGAGAGTCATTCCCTGAAGAATGCTTCATAAAAGTTATTCACACGGGGGGTGTGATGCAACAACTCTGTCTCTGAGTCCATCCATGTATCTATCCACACATACTGTACCCTTTTTTCCTCCTAATAAATAAACACCTTACTTGCTTCATTACTTTCTGTCTTTGTGGAAATTCTTTTCTGCAAAGCCAAAGGGCCAGGACCCTTGTCATTGACCACCGGTCTAGAGGCTGGAATCTGGTAGTCTCACCATCATGACTCAGCCTCAATCTCTGCCTGGGAACCCAAGCCCAGCCTCAAGCTGTTGCAGCCCAAGGCCATCCGAGATCAAAAACAGCATGGTACTGATACAAACATAGAATAGAGAACCTAGAAACACACACACACACACACACTAATGGTTAATTAATCTATGACAAAGGAGGAAAGAATATAGAATGGGAAAAAGTCTCTTTAGTAAATGGTGCTGAAAAAATGGGACAGCTACATGTAAAACAATGAGGTTAGAACATTTCCTCACACCATACGCAAAAATGAACTCAAAATAGATTAAAGACCTAAATGCAAGACCTAAAGCCATAAAATTAGAAGAGAAAATAGGCAGAACATACTTTGACATAAAAGATTGTAGCAATACTATTTTGGATCTGTCTCCTAAGTCAAAAAATAAATATATAAAAGCAAAATTAAACAAATTGGAGCCAATTAAAAAAAAAAAGAAAACCATTGACAAAATGCAAATATAACATACAGAATAGGAGAAAACATTTGCAAATGATATGATTGATAAGGGATTAATATCCAGGATATATAAATAGATCTAATGAAAACATAACTAGTTTAAGTTCAAAAGAAAAGGGTTCTAAGCCTGGGTATTTCTTCAGGATATTGTCACTTCATTACTCTGAGTCATATAGACTTTTATCTACCTCAAAATAAAGATAGGATTGCCTATTGCAGTTTTTATGAGGATCAATATTGATAGTGCTTGACGGTAATAGCTAACATTTGCTTGGGAACTTCTATGTGCCAGATTTCATTCTAAGTGTTTTATCTACTTGATATGATTAAACTGTATACAAGGAAAAAAGATACCAAAATGATCTTCCTTTTATGAAAGAGAACACTGAAGATTAGTGAAACTGAGCACTTTGCTGTTTCCATAAAGAGAAGTTAGGACTGTCCCAAGAAACTGCAGTCATTAAGCATCTTTAGAGGTAGATCTCTTGTCCAGGAGCAGTGAGCCAAATTAAACAGAGTCTGCAGCTGGAATATCTGGGGACTGACTGAACATAACCAGTAGTCACAGCCCAAATTAATAAAAATATGTAAAATTCATGGTCAAAACTTGAATGAAAATGTTCAAATTCCACTGCAAGAAGAAAACTAGGCAACTCAGAATCCAGACGGGGCTCTTTTGCAAACTGGCTCTTTGACTTTGCCAAGTAATTTATTCTCCTCAGGCCTCAAGTCTTCACAGAGGAGTTGAACTATGTGATTTCAGAGGCTCATGAACTACTATAAGAATAGAACAATAATGTTAGAGACTGACTGCAATAACTCACTATAAATGTGCAGAGTTTAAAAAAACAGAAAACCTGTAACAAATTTATAACTTCCACTGTTCGGGTTTCTGCATCAGTCATTCATTCATTCAAATATTTATTGGGCACCTACTGTGTACCAGGCACTGTACCAAGTAGTGTTCTGGCAGTGAACAAAGTGAAGTCTTCATTTTCTTAGTTTAGAAGACAGAAATAAGCAAATATACAATCTATACTATGTCTTCAGTGATAAATGCTACAGACCAGAGAATAAACCAGGGAAGTTGATGGTGAAGGGAAGTATCCCATCACAGTGCCCTCTAGATTCTTCTGTGAACATATCAGGCCCACTCCCAAATATTCACCTCTGATCCATTTGGCTGAAAAACCCTCCCCCAAACATCCTCACAGTCAACTCTCTATCATTCAAACAGTGTCTGCTAAAGCTGCCCAACATATGAAAATCCCACTCTCTCCCATTCTGCTTTTTCTGTTTTTTTTTCCCCATAAATCTAACATCTGAAACAAATTGCTAATTTATGTATTGACTGTCTCCTCCATGAGTTCTAAAAAGGCAAGGTTTTTTGTTTTGTTCAAGGATATATTTCAAAGCCTAGAACAGTGCCTGATAAGAAGTAAGGTTTAATAAATCAATTAATGTACAAGTTGATTAATAGGTGAATAAATGAATTAAGAAGATGATGTGGAAAGACTTCTCTGAAGAGGTGACTAGTAAAAACTTGATATTTAAAAATCAAAAGTTAAGGAAAGTTGTTAATTAAATTTTGCCACATGAAGTTGATAGACAATTATGTGGCTTCAAAGTACTTAAATTCTACTTATATTAAATAGCAAAAAAATACTTACAATATATGGTTAAGTGAAAAACATGAGATGCAAGAATACAAATTCTTATATATTATTTAGAACCATGTTTTAAAAATGCCTTTATAAGAAAAGCTAGCAAGAAATATATCATGAGTTACCAGTATATATTATAGTGATTTTTGGTTATTTTGTGGTTATTTCCATTACATTCACAAGTTTTCTATATTGTGTTTCCTAAAAATAAATAATGAAAATATTTCAAAGTTAACCTGCATGATGCAACCTGTCTCCTGTGGTATTATAATTTTCATTTGGTTTGTATTTTACATTTAGAAATTAGACCTTCACCATGTCAGTAACCCCTGATAAGCAGGGACCCAGAGTTGAAAAGTAAAATCCATATTACAAATATTTCACGGAAAGATGAAAGAGGTGGGAAAGGAGATTGAATCAACTCTCATGCCTTCTATAATAGCATCATAGCTGTCTTGAGTTTACCTTTCATGTAGATCATCTCTAGGAGAAGGAAATTCTATCAATTGAAATGGTGCCTTTCAAGAGAATGGAGAAGGCAATGGCACCCCACTCCAGTACTCTTGCCTGAAAATCCCATGGATGGAGGAGCCTGGTGGGATGCAGTCCATGGGGTCGCTAAGAGTAGGACACGACTGAGTGACTTCACTTTCACTTTTCACTTTCATGCATTGGAGAAGGTGTAATGGCAACCCACTCCAGTGTTCTTGCCTGGAGAATCCGAGGGACAGGGGAGCCTTGGTGGGCTGCCGTCTATGGGGTCTCACAGAGTCGGACATGACTAAAGCAACTTAGCAGCAGCAGCAGCAAGAGAATACATGTGTGAGTGATTATACATAGAACATAACATCAGGAAGAGGAAATTGCCCAAGACCTCATTTCATTCTAAGTGTCTCCGTTATTTTGGTGATCCAGAGAAGATAACTGAAGATTTAACAACATGTATTAATAGAGAAAGTATGCATGGGATGTGTTATCTCACTTATTCCTCAGAATAATTAACTAAGAATCATATTACCAAATTTCAGATGAGGAAAGGGGGGAATATGAATAACTTTCCCAGAGTCATATAACCAGATGGATAATGAAACAATGATTTAAATTAGATTTAAACTGATTAAAAACCCACTGCTCTAAACTCACATATGGGGACCAAAATACCCAGTATTTCTTGATAGGACCCCTTCCTAGTTGCATTTTTGGGTCCCTTATATGCCATGCATTAAAATATTTTTTATTAATGATTTTTGCTTGCAAAAACACCAACCCTACTTTTATTAACATGTCTCCAGTTTCTACATCTAGAGCAGTATCAGCCTAGGCAAGCATGAATACTATCCTGAAGTTTTTCACTTTATTTACATGACCAGCGTCTTTGAGGGAGGGAATTATGGTGGATGAGAGAGGTGCCATATTGGAATAGATGTCTTTGCAGGGAGTTGATTCATCTCCCCTTACCTTAGTTCCTGAGCCCTTGTGAGAAGTCACAACAGGAACTGCTCATTGACCAGTTCTACACTCATTGAGCCCAGGCAAGGAGAAGCAGCCTGAAAAGTTTGAACATAAGGCTGGAACAGGAATTCTGCATTTAAATCTCTTCAGTGGACCAGGTGACTAGGTCCCTAAGGTGACCGCATTTGTTAAATCAGATAATTGCTTAGTAATATGTCCTTAAGTAAATTGCTAGCTGGAAGGGCAGTCATTGAAATTAATAATTTAATATTTAGATGTATACTTTTATTTATCAATGGTTATATTAAGACTAAAATATATTAGTTCTAGGTTAAATACAACTTAAACCTTCTACCAAGGAAGAAAGGTACATTGATTTTACTCCTGGATCTGGCTTCTTAGCCAAATTGGAGCCAAAGAATGCAGTGTTTCCTGTTTATATCAAGTGACACACATGTCTACTTATAGTGCCCCTCAATGGATTTCATGTGAGAAAAAAATTGTCACAGGTTTCATCTCTTCCCTGTGATAACCCTGAGGCCACACAATTCCCTTTAAGCTCAATTATCTCACCACTGACGGCTCTGATAACTTGTGGAAACCAGCAGACGCAGTGTGAGTAGTGAGCCCGAGAAAGAGAAAGGCCCAGAGCAGCCATCAGCCGTCTTCATTTCTCTGCAGTCAGCCCTTTGGTATCCCTGATAACAATGACAGGAGAATCTCTCCGCCAGCACTGCCAGGTCTATATCAGATGCTCTGCCTTTCACAATAAATTCTCCATCCTTGGAGGCCTCTATGTGGTAACTTGCAGGGTTCAGGTGAAGGTAATCAGGCATTTTCCATACCTTCCTTATGCATCTCCCATTATTCCTGCAGACATGAAGTCTGAACACCTCAGCGGCTCTGGTCACATTGACTATGTAGCTCCCTAAATCAGAACTCACAAACTGCTTCATCTTTAATATAGTTGCCCTAGAAATGTAGAAACAAATAGGATTTAGTATTTTTCTAGTACTGGTAGGGTTAGGGCATCTAGACCCACAAGGCTGCTCTTTGGACTCGATTGACAATGGATTGGTTCCAGCCAGTGAACTCAGGCTCAGGTGCTGTAACACAGGGGACCCAGACCAAAAAAAATAAAGGTGATCATGACAGGAGATGGAAAATATATTGCCTTAGGCTAACTGAGCTTGGAAATGGGCCCCAGCGTCAGCATATATGACCTTGTGCTGTGCTCAGTCACTCAGTCCTGTCTGACTCTTTGCAACCCATAGATTGCAGCCTGCCAGGCTCCTCTGTCCATGGGATTCTCCAGGCAAGAAAACTGGAGTGGGTTGCCATTTCTTCCTCGAGGGGATCTTCCCAACCCCAGGGATCAAATCCATGTCTCCTTTGTCTCCTACAATGCAGGCAGATTCTTTACCTCTGAGCCATTAGGGAAGCCCCATAAGTGACCTTGCCTTCTTCCAATTTGTATTATTTTTTCTTCTTCCTTCTAAAACCCAAGTTAATGGGTGTGAAAAAAAGAGGAACAAACCCAAATTTAGAAATCATGCCAGAGTTGTTGTTCTCTGGCCACCTTTCAGCTGTGTGTACTTTTCAGGGTTGTGTTGTTGCTGCTGCTGCTGCTAAGTCACTTCAGTCGTCTCTGACTCTGTGCGACCCCATAGACGGCAGCCACCAGGCTCCCCCGTCCCTGGGATTCTCCAGGCAAGAACACTGGAGTGGGTTGCCATTTCCTTCTCCAATGCATGAAAGTGAAAAGTGAAAGGGAAGTCGCTCAGTCGTGTCCGACTCTTAGCGACCCCGTGGACTGCAGCCTTCCAGGCTCCGCCATCCATGGGATTTTCCAGGCAAGATTACTGGAGTGGGGTGCCATTGCCTTCTCCGCAGGGTTGTGTTAGAACCTGAATTATTCTGTTCTACCAAATTATTCTTGACCATCAACCTGAGCCTTCCGGATTTTCCTGTTAAGATCAAACATAGACTGCCCTTGGATCTAGCCTCCTCTATACAATTCAAACACAGGGACACCTGGAAGGCTAACCAAGTAATTTGTGTGTGTTTCCTATTGTGTGTTCTAAACAGAGGCTCCTGGTTTTGCACCCAGCTTCCTGATGACTCGTCAGGAGCCTCATGGGCTAGAAGGGAAATATCACACCTGGAGAGTCAGGTACTGATCCTCTCAGTGTCAACCTAATTCTCATATGTGGACAGAGGAGACTTTTAACTTTATATTGTCACAAGTAATTTCATAAACAACATCTCGGTAGCAACAAATTGAGCATGTGAATGAAATTCTAAGAATAATATCAGATTACCATGAACTTGCAAAAAACAAATTTAACAAAAAGCATTGAGGATACAAGCATTATAATTCAAGGCAAAATATGCTATAGAGATATAAACAGAAAACATCTGGAAAAACAGGAGAGACTGTGATTGACGTGGATTGAGGAAAACTAGGAAGACTTCTTGGAAATAGATAATATTTAATTGGAAGAAATTTGAAGAGAAAAATCTTACTTTAAATGGGTTTATTTTTTCCACCAGTTTCTCCATAGAAGATAAATAAGTTCAATGTGGATATTAGAAATTACCGTCTAATTACACTTTTCAAAATATGATATCACACATTTTATGTAATGGCTAAATGTAAGGGCTCCAGAGTTGTACATTTGTGGTTAGTGTCAGCTTCACCATTAGCGAGCCTAAGTAGCTGTTATCCTAGTTAGATTTCTTCTCCTTTCCTCATGTATACATGAGGGTGCTAGTCCTTACTTCATAAGTGTTTTATGATCAGTAAGTGAGCTAACCCAAAATAAAAAAATCACTTAGTACAATCCTGGACTACAGTAAATATTCAATAATCATCAATATTAACCATCTTAATATAAATTCCCTCGTGGGCTTCCCTCCTGGCTCAGAGGTTAAAGCATCTGCCTGAAATGTGGGAGACCCGAGTTCAATCGCTGGGTCAGGAAGATCCCCTGGAGAAGGCAATGGCACCCCACTCCAGTATTCTTGCCTGCAGAATCCCATGGAGGGAGGAGCCTGATGGGCTACAATCCACAGCCTTGCAAAGAGTCGGACACGACTGAGCGACTTCCCTTTCACTTTTCACTTTCATGCGCTGGAGAAGGAAATGGCAACCCACTCCAGTGTTCTTGCCTGGAGAATCCCAGGGACGGGGGAGCCTGGTGGCTGCCGTCTATGGGGTCGCACAGAGTCAGACATGACTGAAGTGACTTAGCAGCGGCAGCATCTTTATTGAGCTGCTTCTATGTATCAGGTGCTTATTTGAACTTGGATTATAAAGCAATTTTGCTATGGGAGATCTGAGAGCTCTGATTAGAGTAAGTTCTATAGGAAAATAGTGAATAATTTAAATAGTAACTATACTGCCAAGTGGAGAAGGAAATGGCAACCCACTACAGTATTCTTGCCTGGAAAATCCCATGTACAGAGGAGTCTGGTGGGCTAGAGGCCATGGGGTTTCAAAAGAGTCTGACAAGACTTAGAGACTAAACAACAACATACTGCCAAGTTACCGTCTTAACTCAGATGAACTTAACTCAAATTCATGTCTCCCCAAATAACAATGCCCACAGTTCTCAGGGCAGCACTTTCTCCAATAGTACTGATTAGATCTTGCAGATTGAAAACAGTAGAGTTCATTATACATTTGAATATAAAACAATCTGCCAGTGATTATGATTGAAGGCTAAATGTAAAATAATAGGATGACACTATTCTTTAATTTCTTAGAGTAATGCAAATGTTAAATGAACCAGTGTTTAAATATTGCCCTCTATAATTAAATGGAAAAACATATTAAATATATATTTTTTGAACTGATATCTTCCCAAACAGTATATTATTTTGAGACAATTTGCCTGTAGATAGCCAGCAATAGTTGTTTAGTCAAAGTTGACTAGGGACATAGACACACAAAGCAGCTATAAGTATATGACCTGGAAACAGAATCCCCAAGTTTTCCAAATGTGAGGGATGCCTTGCATTCATCTTAGCCAAGTTCCTTTGGTGGAAAACAAAAAGCCAAGTTTTCAGTTTGCAACACTCTCCCCAGAACTTTGCCTCTACAGTGACTCAGAGGGCTTTTAAAAATATTTTTGTTTTATATCAGAGGGGTTTTGTGTCATTTGGATTCCCAGGCTAGGCAAAGGAATACAGTGTTTAGGGCCCGCAAGATCTGATTTGATCCAGCCCTTATAATTGATCCCTGAAAATATTTGTTGTTAATTTTAGAGTACCTAACTTAATGGGCTTTATTTATGATTCATCCAGTCACAGATTTTTCTCAGTTAAGATATGGTTAAGATAGATGAAAATAAAATTTCAGCAGGGAGAATTTTGGTTTTGTAATCCTAAAGGATTACTGTTTTAGTGTTTAAAGGTCAGCATAAATCTAGGTCATTTGAGAGGGAAAATAAAAGTAGAATGTACACAATTGGCTTCCTAATTTTTTCTGCAGTTGGTTTTCTAAGTAAGTGTGTTATTAATCATCATAATACATTCCCCCATTCTTTAGAATAGTAAACATTCACCTTATACTCTAAGGATCCATTTCCATAGGCTATATGCTGGAAAAAGTAATTGGGTGACTTTGTGGAAATTAAAAGCAGAACTTTAAACAGTATTTTTGCTTTGGGTATTTTATATTAGTATCAATACTTGAGAAAGAAGTCTCCTTACTTGCACTTTTATAGTCTCCTAAAATGAAAGATTTCACAATCCCAGTTTTTAAAGTTTTTTTGTTTGTTTTCTTTTTCAGCAATTTCCTTGCAATTTTCAAAAATAAGAAAATATTTTGGTTTAAACTATTAATAATTTCTTTTCAGGCTCACATCTATTTCCATTTCCCAGGACCAAGGTGTCTGCTGAACAGGTCAGAGGTGACATGACATGGCAAGTAAGGGAAGAGTTTTTGTGAGGCTCAAATGAGATAGTGTAAGCAAAATGGTTTTGAGAATTATCCATGATATGAGGAATACTGGCAAGAGGAGGAGTAAGAAATGCAGAGCTCAGAATGAGGACTCTGCTGGGTCCAGGTCCATTGCCTCTTTTAACAAAGACCTAAGGGATCAGAAAAAAAGCAAAATGGCTGTCTGGGGAGGCCTTACAAATAGCTGTGACAAGAAGAGAAGCAAAAAGCAAAGGAGAAAAGGAAAGATATAAACATCTGAATGCAGAGTTCCAAAGAATAGCAAGAAGAGATAAGAAAGCCTTCTTCAGCGATCAATGTAAAGAAATAGAGGAAAACAACAGAATGGGAAAGACTAGAGATCTCTTCAAGAAAATCAGAGATACCAAAGGAACATTTCATGCAAAGATGAGCTCGATAAAGGACAGAAATGGTATGGACCTAACAGAAGCAGAAGATATTAAGAAGAGATGGCAAGAATACACAGAAGAACTGTACAAAAAAGATCTTCAGGACCCAAAAAAGATAATCATGATGGTGTGATCACTGACCTAGAGCCAGACATCCTGGAATGTGAAGTCAAGTGGCCCTTAGAAAGCATCACTATGAACAAAGCTAGTAGAGCTGATGGAATTCCAGTTGAGCTATTCCAAATCCTGAAAGATGATGCTGTGAAAGTGCTACACTCAATATGCCAGAAAATTTGGAAAACTCAGCAGTGGCCACAGGACTGGAAAAGGTCAGTTTTCATTCCAATCCCAAAGAAAGGCAATGCCAAAGAATGCTCAAACTACTGCACAATTGCACTCATCTCACACGCTATTAAAGTAATGCTCAAAATTCTCCAAGCCAGGCCACAGCAATACGTGAACCATGAACTTCCAGATGTTCAAGCTGGTTTTGGAAAAGGCAGAGGAACCAGAGATCAAATTGCCAACATCTGCTGGATCATGGAAAAAGCAAGAGAGTTCCAGAAAAACATCTCTTTCTGCTTTATTGACTATGCCAAAGCCTTTGACTGTGTGGATCACAATAAACTGTGGGAAATTCTGAAGAGATGGGAATACCATAACACCTGATCTGCCTCTTGAGAAATCTGTATGCAGGTCAGGAAACAACAGTTAGAACTGGACATAGAACAACAGACTGGTTCCAAATAGGAAAAGGAGTTCGTCAAGGCTGTATATTGTCACCCTGTTCATTTAACTTATATGCAGAGTACATCATGAGAAATGCTGGACTGGAAGAAACACAAGCTGGAATCAAGATTGCCGGGAGAAATATCTATAACCTCAGATATGCAGATGACACCACCCTTATGGCAGAAAGTGAAGAGGAACTCAAAAGCCTCTTGATGAAAGTGAAAGTGGAGAGTGGAAAAAGTTGGCTTAAAGCTCAACATTCAGAAAACGAAGATCATGGCATCTGGTCCCACCACTTCATGGGAAATAGATGGGGAAACAGTGGAAACAGTGCCAGACTTTGTTTTTCTGGGCTCCCAAATCACTGCAGATGGTGACTGCAGCCATGAAATTAAAAGATGCTTACTCCTTGGAAGGAAAGTTATGACCAACCTAGATAGCATATTGAAAAGCAGAGACATTACTTTGCCAACAAAGGTCCGTCTAGTCAAGGCTATGGTTTTTCCTGTGGTCATGTATGGATGTGAGAGTTGGACTGTGAAGAAGGCTGAGCACCAAAGAATTGATGCTTTTGAACTGTGGTGTTGGAGAAGATTCTTGAGAGTCCCTTGGACTGCAAGGAGATCCAACTAGTCCATTCTGAAGGAGATCAGCCCTGGGATTTCTTTGGAAGGAATGATGCTAAAGCTGAAACTCCAGTACTTTGGCCACCTGATGGGAAGAGTTGACTCATTGGAAAAGACTCTGATACTGGGAGGGATTGGGGGCAGGAGGAGAAGGGGATGACAGAGGATGAGATGGCTGGATGGCATCACTGACTCTATGGACGTGAGTCTGAGTGAACTCCGGGAGTTGGTGATGGACAGGGAGGCCTGGTGTGCTGGGATTCATGGGGTCGCAAAGAGTCGGACACGACTGAGCAACTGATCTGATCTGAAGGGATCAGAACTTCTCCCTCTGCTCACATTGATACTTTCCTGAATACAGAGATGTGATACAGAATTCACATAATGTGGAATACACATATTCCCATGAATATATGTATGTTCAGTTCAGTTCAGTCTCTACACCTTTCTTATCTCTCTCACATAGTTCTTGGACAGCTGTTCTATTTTTTTTTTTTTTTATCTTTTCTTTTTTCAGTCTTTGTTCTCTTTACTTTTCAGCTTCGGAGACTCCTTTGAGGTATCTTTGAGGTCAGAGGATCTTTCTTCATCTGTGTCTAGTCTAATAATAAGGCCATCAAAGATATCCTCAATTTCTGTTACAGTGTTTTTGATCTCTAGCCTTTCATCTTGTTTTCTTCTTAGAACTTGTTTGTCTGCTTATATTGTCCATCTGTTCTTGCATTTGTTCTGCTTTATCTGTTAGAGCCCTGAGCATACTAATAATAGTTTTATATTCCTGGTCTGACAATTCTAACACCCTGGTGTATCTGACTCTAATTCTGGTGCTTTCTCTGTCTCTGCAATTGTGTTTTTGCCTTTTAGTACGTCTTTGAATTTTTTTCTTGATAGCTATAACAAGATTTAATTTTTCTCAGTAGGCAAATAGCTCATACTGGGGAAAAGGAGCTGCTATAAATAGAGTTTTGTGAAATGTTAGTAAGGTGTGGGGGGAATGGAAGAGCTCACAGTCCTATGATTAGAAATCAGTCTTAGTGAGCCTTTGCCTCTGGACTGTGAACTTCACAACTGCTTCTCAGTTTCCCCGCCACATTGCCTCTTAGGTGGGACGAGCTGGCTAGATAGGGCTAGAGATGGATATTTCCTTTCTTCCAAGTGGAAAACTAGAGCTGTCTCTGAGACAGGAAGTAGATGGGCCCCCAGGGTAAAGCAATTGGAGATTCATTCTCTGTGGACCTCACTCCACCAATGAGACTTCAAATTGCAATTTCTGGAGTTCTTGCTTATAATCCCAGGCTGCAAACTGATATCATCATCAGTTTGCGTGCAAAAATGCAGCTCTGGCTTTAACCTTTTTACAGTATCCTGTGAGTCATAGGATTTCATTAAAATCCAGGCACTATGGCCAGGACTCCAGGGACTCAAGAGTTCTGAGATCCACTCCCCTTCTTATCTAAAGTGCTGTGTGACTAGCCATGCTTGCAGGCAGGTACGGAATCCGGGCAGTGTCCAGGCAGGTCAGAAGCGAGGTCAGAGCCCTGCTTTCCTGCTTCTGAAACCTGAACAAAACTTCTGCCATTTTAATTTCTCTAACAGTCAACCTCAGGATTGTTCAGGCTGAAGAGCATAGGAATAAGGCAAAATAACCCAAGCAGTCATGCTGATTCTACAGGTCACATAACAATTCCAAATGTTCAAAAGACACGAAATAATCAAAGAAACAAGCAAGGGGTTAAACAATGCAGAAAACTCTTTCTGAGTGGTAGGCGACATAGTATGGAAAAAGTCCCACCATGAATGAGAAGTGTATTTTTGTACATTAACTTCTATATCCATTAACATAATAGTGGTAACAATAGAAGATTTTATCAAGGTACAATTATATTTTTCTATGAGATTTTGGAATACTTTGGTTCCCTGCAAAATTGTACAGGGATTCTAAAGAAAAGCTGATATTAGGAAAAAAATAAAAATAGCATTTGAGTATATAACATCTGAGTTTTCATGGGGGGGAATAATAGGTGGTCCCTTTCCAATATAAATGATCAACATGTATTAGGAATCCAGAGAAAGTGGTTCCTAATTGATACATAGAGGTAATGTTTACAATATCAGTTACAATATATACTAGTTGAGGTACTATTTCAAAAAACATATTGTAAGTTTTAGGGAAAGTAGTCCATTCACAATAGTTGATGGAGTTCTCCAATAAAGAGTGTTTCCCAAATGCAAGAAGTTGGTCCACATAGCCATCCCTCATTAGTCTTATCACAGTTTATCAGTAAATGGGTGTGACTATTAAAGTAACACATGAAATTGGCACATACTATTTGTGTTCAAGGCTTGCGCTATATCTTTACCATTGCTGTATAACCTAGCAGACAGATTTTGTCCCTAAAAAGCCAGTTAATTAGGACAGGCCTTGTTTGCAGGGCAGGTGAAGTTATCCTGAGTTTGGGTTCGGCTCAGGTTTCTCCAGCTGAAGATTTCCAAGTAGCCATCTTCATAATTTTCTTTTAATTGTAGCATATCCTTGAAGGTTGAGCTGTGAATGACAATCCACATTACGGTCAGGCTTCTGAGAAAAATCTACTCATGAGAATAACAGTGGGTTAATGGCACATGTTTCCACTTTTTCTGTCTGGAATCACCACTAGCATGGTGTTAGTCTTCCTCTGTGCAATCACATCAGCAGGTATGGGAGGAGCACTAGGCTGCTTCACTCAACTTTGGCTCCAATTGCATGTATTTCATTTGTGGATCCAAACATTCCATCATCTCTAACTGTTAATACGGTGGGAGGTTCTCCGTTTTGTACTTTGCCAATCACACATGGAAGAATCAGCAATTGGATGATTTGATCATGTTTATTAATAAATAATTAATAAAGAATGAATAAATGAATGAATGAATAAAGAATGAATGAATGAATGAATAAATAAATAAATAAATAATATTCATTCTTTCATTTTGTAAAATTGCTTGGATTTCTCCTTAGTAATCTGGGTCTATAACTCCCCCACAGACACAGATCCCTTTTAATGCTAAACTGGAGCATTCTTTGATTAATCCAAAGTGTCTGGGAGGCATTTTTTACTCCAATAACAGCTGAAATAGCACATATCAAGCTTTTAGTAAATCTGTGGTCAGATACAGAGAACAAATTCAATATGGTAGCATCAGGAGTTGCTCAGAAAGGAACTAGTGCTCCTGGGTTAATTTCCCAATACTTGACTGTCTCAGGATAGAAGTTTATTTTATATATATGTAAGTTTGGAATTGTTATTCTCATTAAAGAAATTTCTAATTCTCCTATATGTTTATTATTTAAACTATTGAGGACAGTATTTAAGTTAGCCCTCCAGTTTTTCATAAGAGCCCTCTCCAAGTGTAATTAATTACTGTTTAAGCAAACCATTTATTTAATCTTCTGTCTAGTCTCTCACCTCAGAAATCCACTATAAGAATTTCTCTGCCTGTTGGCCCTCAAACCTAGAACCCTGTGTTATCTTCCATATCGCCCAATTCCAATTTCTCCAAGGGTTCCTCTTTGCAACTATCAATCAGACCACCTTCACTCCAGGTCTTGGCAGCCTCCACACTGCTATGGACAGCCTAACAGGCTGGACACTATCTGGAAGATTGAATTGTGAACTTTATAGATGCTCAGTCTCAAGGAATACCCCAGCATAGGAAGACTTATCACAGGCATAAGCTCTTTAGACAAGGGATCCCTTCAAAAGAAAGTCCTCGCAACATGTGGCACAGGTTTAAAAACCCTTCTCTATCCATGCCAGGCTGGGCTCCTTGTGCAAGGTCACAAGGAGGGCCAGAGATGTCTGTCCAAAAATTGATGAGAGCGTAGAGTACATTTGAAACTCCACCAGGTTCAAAGGGAATTTGGGGGATGCCCTGAATTCCTTCAGGTTAAAACCTCCTGGTAAATGTTTCCAGGATGCCAGATTCATTCTAGGAGTGCTCTCTTGTTCTCAGTTGTAGGTTACTGAACATGAGAGGATCCCCTTTCAAGCCAGAATAAACACCTCTGGAATGTATCCTTAAGAACTGGAATTTTTTTTTTAATAGAAGGGATAAAAAAGGAAAAACAAGTTCTACTGTAGCAGTACCCGACCTTTGTGTAAATTGGGGAGTAGATAAAAATGGCCTGAAAACAGGTATCTAAATTACAATACCTGTTGCAATTGGATTTTTATTGCCACAGCATGAGAAAGTTGAGTGAGATTCCCTATATTCCCTAGAAAGGCTTTTGTGGTCCTTTACCAAAATCCTGCCCCATCTGGCTCTTGTAATTTAAAACCTGGAGAACCAGAAGGCTCTCCCGACATATTGGATGATCCCCTTCTAAGCCCTCCCATAGGATAAACTGAGCTCTTGTTGCTCCAAACTTAGCTCTTCCTGCTCCTGACAGGAAGCTACTTAGCCAGTCTGCCCCTGATATTAGGGAGAAACTCCAAAAGTTACCATTGGGGCCCACAAACTCCTAGATGTGGCCTTTAGGGTATTTAATAATTGAGATCAAGTTCAGGAGGAAGAAAACCCAACGTGAGAAAAAACAGGTCAGGGCACATGCACAACTGATAGCCATTACTACCCGCCATGCTTTGTGACTTCAGGACAACCCAACGGGGCCAAGAAAGTCCAACTATTCATCTGGGGGTAAGACCAACAAGGGGAAATATTACAGATGCAAGTCAACTGGCCATTGAGCCCAAGATCACCAGAAAGAGGCCCCCAGGCCATGCTCAGCCTGCAAACAAACAGGTCACTTGAAGAGGGACTGCCTTCATTTCCAAAGCGGGAAGGGGGGCTCCTACTCCCAAGATGGCCATGCTGGATGACTGAAGCAGCCCAGGGATTCTGGCAGCTCCCCTCAATAAGATGTCTATTACCATGAGCCCTGGGTGGTCCTTGAAGTAACGGGTAAGAAGATCCATTTCTTAATTGATACAGGAGCCACGTAAACTGTCTTAATTTCTCATGCTGGACCTTTCTCCTCCAAAAGCCATACTATGATGATGGAAAGCCTTGTACCCATTATTTTACTGGGCCTCTCACTTGCCAATTTGAGCAATGGTTGACTGTCCATGCCTTTCTAGTTGTGCCCCAGTGTCCTACCCCTCTTCTTGGGAGGGAACTTCTGAGCTCCCTCGGGGCCATGCTCTGGTTAGGAGGTCCCAAGAAACCCTTTATCTTGACTTTGCCTAAGACACACCAGCCAAAAGAGCAAGATTCTATTCCCAGCCATATTCTCCAAGCAGTTTGGGACAAAGAAATCCCTGGAAGGACCATAAGCAACCAGCCTGTAAGAATTAGCCTAGGCCAGAAACCACTTTTCCCAATTTTGAACTAGTCTGAAATTGGGATTTCAGGTGAGGGCATTTAAAGAAATTTTCAGAATGAAAAAAGGTATGCAAACAATGGTTGCCAAAAATTCAGTACATTTATAAGTGTCTGTGAATGAGTAGATAATGAACTTTGGATTCAGTTCAGTTCAGTCATTCAATCGTGTCCGACTCTTTGCAACCCCATGAACTGCAGCTCGCCAGGCCTCCCTCTCCATCACCAAGGAGTACATTAAGGCTATATATTGTCACCTTGCTTATTTAACTTATACACAGAGTACATCATGTGAAGTGCCGGGCTGGATGAAGCACAAACTGGAATCAAGATTGCCGGGAGAAATATCAATAACCTCAGATATGCCGATGACAGAATGCCTTATGCCTTATGGCATATGCCTTTATGGCAGAAAGTAAAGAGGAACTGAAGAGCCTCTTGATGAAAGTGAAAGAGGAGATTGAAAAAGCTGGCTTAAAACTTAACATTCAAAAAACTAAGATCATGGCATCTAGTTCCATCACTGCATGGCAAATAGATGGGGGAAAAGTGGAAACAGTGGCAGACTTAATTTTCTTGGGCTCCAAAATCACTGCAGATGGTGACTGCAGCCATGCAATTAAAAGATGCTTGCTCTTAAGAAGGAAAGCTATGACAAATCCAGACAGTGTATTAAAAAGCAGATGTATCACTTTGCCGACACCGGTCTGCATAGTCAAAGCTATGGGTTTTCAGGAGTATGTACAGATGTGAGAGTTGGACCATAAAGAAGGCTGGGTACCAAAGAACTGATGGTTTCGAACTGTGGTTTTGGAGAAAACTCCTGAGAGTCCCTTGGACAGCAAGGAGATCCAACCATCAATCCTAATGGCAATCAGCCCTGAATATTCACTGGAAAGACTGATACTGAAGCTGAAACGCCAATACTTTGGCCACCTGATGTGAAGACCTGACTCATTAGAAAGGGTCCTGATGCTGGGAAAGATTGAAGGGAGAAGGAGAAGGGGATGACAGAGGATAAGATGGTTGGATGGCATCACTGACTCAATGGGCATAAGATTGAGCACACTCCAGGAGATAGTGAAGAACAGGGAAGCCTGCCAAGCTGCAGTCCATGGGGTCACAAAGAGTCAGACATGACTTAGTGACTGAACAACAACAAAGAAACTGCCTATCCTAATAAGAGACAATATCCTATAATGTTGGAGGTGAAGAAGGTTTTACCACCCCTTGGATAAATTTCTAAGGCATGGCCTCTTGGGTACCCTGATAGTCTCCATGCAACACTTCTATTCTATGAAGTGTTAAGCCAAACAGTGGATATAGGATGGTACATGACCTTAGAGCAATAAACCACACAGTTTTCCCTATACATCCCCTCTTGGCCAATCCTTAGAGCATATTAGCTCAAACCTTTGAGGACACTAAGTGGTTTACTATACTTAATCTCAAGGATGCCTTCCTTTGCATCCCAGTTCAGTCCTCATCACAGTGTCTGTTTGCCTTCAAGTGGACTAATCTTGACTCAGGCCAAAGCAGAAATATACCTGGACAGTATTGCCTCAGGGATGTTGGGACAGCCCACACCTGTTTGCCCAGGCCTTAGGAAAGGAACTAAGGAAACAGATGTCTGGTGGCACGTAGACCCAAAATTGCTCATACCTCTCTCTGACCAGTGGAAAGTTATTAGAGGACTACATGATTCTCTCCACCTGGGGAGAGATACAATGTCTATGATTAGTTGGTTTTTTTTTTTTTTTTTTTTTTTTTTTGATCTTTTACAGGCAAAGAGCTCCTGGAGACAATTAAAGGAGTTACTCAAGTCTGTGCCCTTTGTGCTATCTGTAATCCAGGAGGCAATGTCAAGGAGAAGACTTGTCTAGGAGAAAACTGGCAAATAGATTTCACTCAGATGCCCTCCTTCCAGGGCTTCTAATAATTATTAGTCTTTGTAGATACCTTTATTGGATGGATGGAGCTCTTCCCTACTAGAACAAAATCTTTTAAGTTGTTGGAGATGAACTGACTGCTTGGATTTGGATTTGTTCATCTGTAATAGAGGCAATGCCAAAGAATGCTCAAACTACTGCACAATTGCACTCACCTCACATGCTAGTAAAGTCATGCTCAAAATTCTCCAAGCCAGGCTTCAGCAATACGTGAACCGTGAACTTCCAGATGTTCAAGCTGGTTTTGGAAAAGGCAGAGGAACCAGAGATCAAATTGCCAACATCCACTGGATCATCGAAAAAGCAAGAGAGTTCCAGAAAAACATCTCTTTCTGCTTTATTGACTATGCCAGAGCCTTTGACTGTGTGGATCACAATAAACTGCGGAAAATTCTGAAAGAGATGGGCATACCAGACCACCTGATCTGCCTCTTGAGAAATCTGTATGCAGGTCAGGAAACAACAGTTAGAACTGAACATGGAACAACAGACTGGTTCCAAATAGGAAAAGGAGTTCGTCAAGGCTGTATATTGTCACCCTGTTTATTTAACTTCTATGCAGAGTACATCATGAGAAATGCTGGACTGGAAGAAACATAAGCTGGAATCAAGATTGCCGGGAGAAATATCAATAACCTCAGATATGCAGATGACACCACCCTTATGGCAGAAAGTGAAGAGGAACTCAAAAGCCTCTTGATGAAAGTGAAAGTGGAGAGTGGAAAAAGTTGGCTTAAAGCTCAACATTCAGAAAACGAAGATCATGGCATCTGGTCCCACCACTTCATGGGAAATAGATGGGGAAAGAGTGGAAACAGTGTCAGACTTTATTTTTCTGGGCTCCCAAATCACTGCAGATGGTGACTGCAGCCATGAAATTAAAAGATGCTTACTCCTTGGAAGGAAAGTTATGACCAGCCTAGATAGCATATTGAAAAGCAGAGACATTACTTTGCCAACAAAGGTCCGTCTAGTCAAGGCTATGGTTTTTCCTGTGGTCATGTATGGATGTGAGAGTTGGACTGTGAAGAAGGCTGAGCACCAAAGAATTGATGCTTTTGAACTGTGGTGTTAGAGATGACTCTTTGAGAGTCCCTCGAACTGCAAGGAGATCCAACTAGTCCATTCTGAAGGAGATCAGCCCTGGGATTTCTTTGGAAGGAATGATGCTAAAGCTGAAACTCCAGTACTTTGGCCACCTGATGGGAAGAGTTGACTCATTGGAAAAGACTCTGATACTGGGAGGGATTGGGGGCAGGAGGAGAAGGGGACGACAGAGGATGAGATGGCTTGATGGCATCACTGATTCAATGGACGTGAGTCTGAGTGAACTCCGGGAGTTGGTGATGGACAGGGAGGCCTGGTATGCTGGGATTCATGGGGTCGCAAAGAGTCGGACACAACTGAGTGACTGATCTGACCTGATCTGAATAGAGTTATATAATACCATCGTTCCGTAGAATTTGGATCACTGAGAGCATCTACATGAAAGACTGAAACATTAGTGGTTTGAACAATTTCCCAAATGTCAGACCACAATTCCTTTCCCCATGATTCTCTGGAGTGAATTTGCCAGTTGTTTTTTACCCATAGGGGAAGCTAAGTAGCCAATCCATTGGCTACCAACCAAGAATCTGTGTATATATGACATTCAGTTAAAGTCTCTTGCTTTAATACCTGATAAACAGGTTGTAACTTGGCAAATGGCTACTTTCACCATCCTTAGTAGTTGTCATTAACTCAGTAGTGATCAGATTATATGCCACCATATTTCAATAGCGAGTGGATCTTATATATTTAGTTGATTCATCAGTGAACCATACGTGCTGTTTTTCTCGTGCAGTTAGAAAGTCAAAGGGCCTTCCCCATTTTATAAGCGACTCAGTTATCTCAGGCCTAATTAGAGCCTCTTGCTCGAGGCCTTCAACAGAATTTCAGAAATCTTTTCACTGAATGCAGCGACCCCATGTGGCCCAAGTTTGGCTTGGTTCTGACTATTCCATTTCCATTTTATTATGCTGGACTCCTGGGTTTGCCCAATCCTGTAGGTTTGGGGTGAACTTTGCACCTATTGCATGATTGGCACTTAGGTCTTAATATTACAGTATGATCTACAGTCAATTGTTCCATACCAATCAAAGTCCAATAATAAGCCAATAACTGTTTTTCAAAAGTAGCATAATTTCTCTCAGCCTCTGGAAATTTCCTACTCCAGAAGCCCAAAAGCATTCTTTTGCCTTGCTGTTTTCTCCATAAGCTTCAATTAGCATATAGTTCATCAATAAATATATGTGATTTTATGTCCCCTGGTTGTAGTTAATGGGGTATCTGATCTCCATCTAAAGGTAGACTACTGAGATAAACTTTAGAATAATTCAATTAAACTTTTTAGCGATAAAACATAACAAGGAACTGTCTGGGAAGTGAGTCTTGGTCAACATGAATCTCAATTAACAAAACTGGTAGTATTCAATATTCAGTGAAATATATAATTTGTTTTGTGAGGGCATTAATCCTGCAGCCAGGAAAGGCTTTATCCCATCAAATTAAAAAAGTGAGGTTTGTCAGGGAGCTGGGAAAAGCCAGGCAGCTGTCTTGGATTTCCCATAGCCCCAGGTCTTTGATTTACAGCTATTGTTTAGTCATTTTACATTCCTTGATTTAGGAGTAGACTATTGCCGTGTTCTAAGGACCTCAGGATAGCAAGAATCTGACACTGAGGGGTTAATGTTTTGCAGCAACAGAAGAGCTTGATCTGTGTGTGTCACTGTCTTCATAGATCAGTGTGAAATAATACATATGAACTTTACCAAAGTAACAAAAGATTGTAAAAACAAATATAAATCACTTAAAGGCAAAGAAATTCACATAGGCTATTATCAAAAGTGACATTCCAAGAAAATCTTATTCTCTTAATGGAGAGAGAAAATCAAATTTCAGTCTGATACCAGCTTACTGTTAATAATAAAATTTATCTAGTTAATTTTAATTTCATCTTAGAAGGTCCTTTCCATAAATCTTGATGAGATGATAGTATTTTTTTGCAAGAGAATCAGAGTAAATTCGTAGCTGTCAATAATAAAGGCTTAAGAAGGCACATTTAAAATTTAATTATATTTCAATTGACACACAAATTTGTGAAGTGTTCCATATTTTTGGTGAACTCCAGGAGTTGGTGATGGACAGGGAGGCCTGGCGTGCTGTGATTCATGGGGTCACAAAGAGTCGGACACGACTGAGCGACTGAAGTGAACGGAACTGACCTGACAAAATAACTTTGGTCACTGCTGTGACATATAACACTTTAATACAATAACTAGAATTATTACTTAGAACATTTTATCAGGACATATCAGATATTTATGAATTCTTTATAATTTTTAGAATATCTGCATTAGTAGTATTTACTGTACACAATAACCTGAGAAGACTTATCCCTTATTTAACAACACTTCCCACATACCTTGAACACACCAAATGAACCTAATTAGTTTAATGTCTTTCTTTGGGAGGCCTCAGGGGCCCTCTGAAGCACCCCAAAGTTACGAGGGGAAATATTAATTAATTTACTCAATTATCCAAATGTCTGCTCTCCCAGCCTGCCTTGAAGGCAGAGTGCTGCTATGTGACTGTGGGCAGGACAATTAGATCCAATCTAGACTTTGAATTGAGATCTTAGGAATCAAATCAGCTAAAAGGTAGTTGTGCCAGTGGAAATTTGGAAATTTCCGTTATTCTGGTAACAGAAATTCCAATGTCCAGGAGTGGCAGGGCCTGCCAAAGATCCAGAATCTGATATCCATGGTGTGAACGTTCAGTTTAGTCGCTCAGTGATTTCTGACTCTTTTCAGCCCCATGGACTGCAATACGCCAGCCCTCCCTGTTCATCACCAACTCCCAGAGTCCATCCAAACCATGTCCATCAAGTCGGTGATGCTATCCAACCATCTCATCCTCTGTCGTCCCCTTCTCCTCCTGCCCTCAATCTTTCCTAGCATCAGGGTCTTTTCAAATGAGTCAGCTCTTCACATCAGGAGGCCAAAGTATTGGAGTTTCAGCTTCAGCATCAGTCCTTCGAATGAACACCCAAGACTGATCTCTTTCAGGATGGACTGGTTGGATCTCCTTGAAGTCCAAAGGACTCTCAAGAGTCTTCTCCAATACCACAGTTCAAAAGCATCAATTCTTCAGTGCTTAGCTTTCTTTATAGTCCAACTCTCACATCCATACATGACCACTGGAAAAACCATAGCCTTGACTAGACGGACCTTTGTTGGCAAAGTAATGTCTCTGCTTTTTAATATGCTGTCTAGGTTGGTCATAACTTTCCTTCCAAGGTAAGCATCTTTTAATTTCATGGCTGCAATCACCATCTGCAGTGATTTTCGAGCCTCCAAAAATAAAGTCAGCCACTGTGTCTACTGTTTCCCCATCTATTTCCCATGAAGTGATGGGACCGGATGCCATGATCTTAGGTTTCTGAATGTTGAGCTTTAAGCCAACTTTTTCACTCTCCTCTTTGACTTTCATCAAGAGACTCTTGAATTCTTCATTTTCTGCCATAAGGGTGGTGTCATCTGCATATCTGAGGTTATTGATATTTCTCCCAGCAATCTTGAGTCCAGCTTGTGCTTCCTCCAGCCCAGCATTTCTCATGATGTACTCTGCATAGAAGTTAAATAAGCAGGGTGACAATATACAACCTTGACATACTCCTTTTCCTATTTGGAACCAGTTTGTTGTTCCATGTCCAGTTCTGACTGTTGCTTCCTGACCTGCATACAGGTTTCTCAAGAGGCAGGTCAGGTGTTCTGGTATTCCCATCTCTTTCAGAATTTTCCACAGTTTATTGTGATCCACACAGTCAAAGGCTTTGGCATAGTCAATAAAGCAGAAATAGATGTTTTTCTGGAACTCTCTTGCTTTTTCCAAAGGATGTTGGCAATTTGATCTCTGGTTCCTCTGCCTTTTCCAAAAGCAGCTTGAACATATGGAAGTTCATAGTTCACGTATTGCTGAAGCCTGGCTTGGAGAATTTTGAGCATGACTTTACTAGCATGTGAGATGAGTGCAATTGTGCAGTAGTTTGAGCATTCTTTGGCATTGCCTTTCTTTGGGATTGGAATGAAAACTGACCTTCTCCAGTCCTGTGGCCACTGCTGAGTTTTCCAAATTTGCTGGCATATTGTGTACAGCACTATCACAGTGTCATCTTTCAGGATTTGAAATGCTCAACTGGAATTCCATCACCTCCACTAGCTTTGTTCATATGGATATAGAAATTTTCCTCACCCATTTATTGAATAAATATCTGTATTCTTCCACAATGCAAAAAAAAAAAAAAAATTCTTACTCAATGCAAAAAATGAGTAAGATTATTCAGTAACATGAAATATACTGAAGGTATAAATTATGGTTTGAAGAGAACAGAATTTTCAAAAGATTATAATTTTATGAGTCCATTAAGAATTATAGTCCTCAAAACTACCCTTTATCTTCGAATTTTTAAAATATATTCTGCCTCAGGGTACGGAAAAAAGTGGATGTGCATAAAGTATTCATTAATAGGAAAAAATCTTTTTCTTTAAATTTAAAATTCAGTTTATGTTAGAGAAGGCTACATATGTACACACACACACACAAAAAAAACATCTATCCTCCCACAAAGCTTCCTACTTTTGCTTTTGCTCAAAACATTGCTTTCCACTGATTATTGTCTCCCCTTTGGTCAGCTGTCTCATCTCTGCTACAGAATATCTTCTTCCATTTACTACAAACTCACAGAGTGGTTCCTGTCTCCTATCCTGGAACACTGTTCATCTCCTTATTCCAATTAATGGAAGGTATACATTCCACGGCAGGTGGCAGACAGAGCTCCTGATAAAATGTGCAAGTGCTCAATGAATACAGGCAAAATGAAGGAATAAAATGCAGTGCCCATGTCTTCAGCTTGCTGTGTGTCTCCAATCGATGTTGCCCACACAGTCAAGTCAAGGCACTGGTACCGTCTGTCACTCTCCTAATTAAACAAGGCATGTGGGAAGAGAGTTCCTCACTTGGCACCTTCCAGACAATTCTTTCTGTCCTTCTCCTGACAGTGAAGAATAGAGAGGAAGTCGAGGGCACCCACTAGGGGGAGGAGGCCCATTGTGTACAGACACAAGAGTCTGTAGAGAAGTGTCTATGCTTTGGTTACTCCTATGTCCCTTCTCACTCCTTCCTGCCCAAAGCTTTACTTGCTTGTGCTACATTAAAAAAAAAAAAAAAAAAAAAGCACCCCTCCCCACTGCAAAAGCTGTCAGTACTCACAACTAGGCCCTGTTTTTCTCATATTAGATATAAACAGTCTCACGGATGCCAATCTCAAACGTGTTTACTCTCACACTAAGTGAGACTAAGTAAGACTAAGCAAGGCCACTTTTTCATCGTGTCTAAGCAGAGACAAAACTAGGAACAAGTGCTACCCAGAGAACACCAAACATCCCTCTCTTGCTAAATGAATGACTTCTGTTCTTTATTCAACATAGAAGTGCCCCTGTGTCCTGACCACATCCAATCCTGAACAAATTCCTGTTTTCTCAGACCCTCTGCCAAATCACCCAACTGAACCTAAAGTCGGTCTGACCCCCTCTCACTGAGACACTCCAGCTCCCATGGGTGCATCTTCCTTTGCTACCACGTGTCATCACCCAACTCACGGAACAACAGGTGTTTCCTGGTGGTCTCTGGGGCCCTGGCACCTGTGTGAAAAGCAGAGTATTTAGTGTTCTGAAAATTTGTATCAAGCACCTTCTGTATACCAGGTTCCCATTCTAAGTACTAGGAATACAGTAGTGAGCAAAACAGGCAAAACCCTCTGCCTCCACAGAGCTTAAGTCCTTCCAGGGGTGCATGCATGTTCTGTTGTGTCTAACTCTTTGTGACCCCATGAGCTATAGCCCACCAGGTTTCTCTGTCCATGGGATTCTCCAGGCAAGAATACTGGAGTAGGTTGCCATTTCCTTCTCCAGGTGAAAACAGATAATAAAAAAGGTGAATAAATAAATATACAGCATATTGGAATGTGGTAATAGCAAAGAAAAGAATTAAGCAAAGATTCTTTTTAGATATGAATGCATCAGTAATCTGAAAAGAAGAGATATGAAAAGAAGATACAGCAGAAGCTTGGAGGATGTCCAGGAAAGCATGGAGGTGGGGAAGGAGATAAAAAAGCCCTGAGGCACGCACATGCCTGTCATGTTTAAGGGAATACAAAGAGCCCACTGACTAAGGAAAAAAGACAGAAAGATAAGAGAGAGGGTCTTGCATGTCCTTGTTGTGGTTCTGGCTATTAATCTAAGTGAGATGAAAAGGGATTGCAGAGTTTGGAGAGAAGAATGACACTGTCTTACTTGAGTTTAATCAGATTCCTCAGGCTGCTGTGTTGAGGCCAGCCTGAAAGGGAAAGTGCACAGCAAAGTAGAGACAGGAAGCCTGTGAGGAGAATGTTGTCAATCCAGGACAGAGATGAGAGTGGCCCGATCCAGTTATTTGGAAGAACTTAACAATATTGTTAGCAATCACCAAAACAGAAAAGGAGAAAAGGAAAGATATAAGCACCTGAATGCAGAGTTCCAAAGAATAGCAAGAAGAGATAAGAGAGCCTTCCTCAGCTATCAATGCAAAGAAATAGAGGAAAACAATAGAATGGGAAAGACTAGAGATCTCTTCAAGAAAATTAGAGATGCCAAGGGAATATTTCATGCAAAGACGGGCTCGATAAAGGACAGAAATGGTATTGACCTAAGAGAAGCAGAAGATATTAAGAAGAGGTGGCAAGAATACACAGAAGTGTACAAAAAAGATCTTCACGATCCACATAATCATGATGGTGTGATCACTGACCTAGAGCCAGACATCCTGGAATGTGAAGTCAAGTGGGCCTTAGAAAGCATCACTAAAATCAAAGCTAGTGGAGGTGATGGAATTCCAGTTGAGCTATTTCAAATCCTGAAAGATGATGCTGTAAAAGTGCTGCACTCAATATGCCAGCAAATTTGGAAAACTCAGCAGTGGCCACAGGACTGGAGAAGGTCAGTTTTCATTCCAATCCCAAAGAGAGGCAATGCCAAAGAATGCTCAAACTACCGCACAATTTCACTCATCTCACATGCTAGTAAAGTCATGCTCAAAATTCTCCAAGCCAGGCTTCAGCAATACGTGAACTATGAACTTCCAGATGTTCAAGCTGGTTTTAGAAAAGGCAGAGGAAGCAGAGACCAAATTGCCAACATCTGCTGGATCACGGAAAAAGCAAGAGAGTTCCAGAAAAACATCTATTTCTGCTTTATTGACTATGCCAGAGCCTTTGACTGTGTGGATCACAATAAACTGCGGAAAATTCTGAAAGAGATGGGCATACCAAACCATCTGACCTGCCTCTTGAGAAACCTGTATGCAGGTCAGGAAGCAACAGTCAGAACTGGACATGGAACAACAGACTGGTTCCAAATAGGAAAAGGAGTATGTCAAGGTTGTATACTGTCACCCTGCTTATTTAATTTCTATGCAGAGTACATCATAAGAAACGCTGGGCTGGAAGAAGCACAAGCTGGAATCAAGATTGCCGGGAGAAATATCAATAACCTCAGATATGCAGATGACACCACCCTTATGTCAGAAAGGGAAGAGGAACCAAAAAGCCTCTTGATGAAGATGAAAGAGGAGAGTGAAAAAGTTGGCTTAAAGCTCAACATTCAGAAACCTAAGATCATGGCATCCGGTCCCATCACTTCATGGGAAATAGATGGGGAAACAGTGGAAACACTGTCAGACTTTATTTTTTGGGGCTCCAAAATCACTGCAGATGGTGACTGCAGCCATGAAATTAAAAGACGCTTACTCCTTGGAAGAAAAGTTATGACCAACTTAGACAGCATATTGAAAAGCAGAGACATTACTTTGCCAACAAAGGTCTATCTAGTCAAGGCTATGGTTATTCCTGTGGTCATGTATGGACGAGAGAGTTGGACCGTGAAGAAGGCTGAGCACTGAAGAATGGATGCTTTTGAACTGTGGTGTTGGAGAAGACTCTTGAGAGTCCTTTGGATTGCAAGGAGATCCAACCTGTCCATTCTGAAGGAGATCGGCCCTGGGATTTCTTTGGAAGGAATGATGCTAAAGCTGAAACTCCAGTACTTTGGCTGCCTCATGCAAAGAGTTGACTCATTGGAAAAGACTCTGATGCTGGGAGGGATTGGGGGCAGGAGGAGAAGGGGACGACAGAGGATGAGATGGCTTGATGGCATCACTGACTCGATGGATGTGAGTCTGGGTGAACTCTGGGAGTTGGTGATGGACAGGGAGCCCTGGCTTGCTGCTATTCATGTGGTTGCAAAAAGTCAGACACAACTAAGTGACTGAACTGACCTGAACACAGAAAAATAATATTATAAATCCATAAATTAATCCTATTAACCTAGTGAGTCAGTGATGTTGCTCAGTTGTGTTCAACTCTTTGCAACCCCATGGACTATAGGAGCCTAGCATGCTCCTCTATCCATGGGATTTTCCAGGCAAGAGTACTGAAGTGGGTTGCCATTTCCTTCTCCATATTAAGCATATTAGAAAACAGATACATTACATTGCCAACAAAGGCCCTTCTAGTCAAAGCTCTGGTTTTTCCAATAGTCATGTATGGATGTGAGAGTTGCACTATAAAGAAGGCTGAGTGCCAAAGAATGGATGCTTTTGAACTGTGGTGCTGGAGAAGACTCTTGAGAGTCCCTTGGACTGCAAGGATATCAAACCAGTCCATCCTAAAGGAAATCAGTCCTGAATATTCATTGGAAGAACTGATGCTGAAGCTGAAGCTCCAATACTTTGGCCACCTGTTGTGAAGAACCGATGCCTTGGAAAAGACCCTGATGCTGGGCAAGGTGGAAGGCAGAAGGAGAAGGGGAGGACAACGGATGAGATGGTTGGATGTCATCACCAACTCAATGGACATGAGCTTGAACAAGCTCTGGGAGTTGGTGATGGACAGGGAAGACTGGTGTGCTGCAGTCCACGAGGCTGCCAAGAGTCGGACATGACTGATCGACTGAACTGAACTGAACTGAAATTAATCCTGCTAGTTTTAATTTTGATCGCAACCCTAAATTTGTGTTATATACTCAGTGTAGCTTTCTTTCATACAGCATGGTGATTCATACTAATCTGTAAGATTAGACAGAATACTTTGGGAAGACTTATAAAAACACATACACTCATATATCTTAATATTAAAGTGCTAGTGGAAGGAATTAGGCTTCCCAAGTGGCTCAATGGTAAAGAATCCACCTGCCAAGGCAGGAGACACAGGAGACATGGGTTCAGTACCTCCGCTGGTAAGATCCCCTGGAGGAGGAAATGGCAACCCACTCCTGTATTCTTACCTGGAGAATCCCATGGATGGAGGAGCCTGGTGGGCTACAGTCCCTGGGGTCACAAAAAGTCAGATACAACTTAGCAACTGAGCACACTTGGAAGGAATTAATTTTACAGATCTACAACTGTTCTGTTTGTTTTCTTCATGATATTGGGACTTGTTTCCAAAACCTTTAAGATGCCAAGTGTGTCTGCCCCTAAATCCATAGGATTTAAAAAGATGTGCTGAAGGTCATGATCCCCATTTTTATTGGAAATTTTTAAAGGCAGTGTTTTATTTCCAAACCTTTAAGGAAAGTGCTTTCCAAGTGATATTTTGTTGTCAATAATAAATACATATGCTAAATATTTATCGAATGGAAAATAGAGCAAGGCTGCTGAGTTTAACTCAACTCTGTAGAAATGATTGTTAGGCCGCTTTCTTATAATAGGCTTCTATTTTATTTTTTTTCTCTGATTGATGTTATTACCTTAGCCTGTTAATCACTGTCTTATGCTGATGAATCTTAATTTCTTTGTCATTAAATATTAACATCATGAAAGTTGGCTCTAAGTGTTCCATTTATTAAGAGTAAAAAATGTATATTATAGACAAGGTTTTCCCATACACTTTCTTAAAAACTTAATGCCTATAGTATTACAATATAATCTACTAAATGATAAGATCTCTAAAGCTCCACAATTCTTCATTAGGTTATGAATTTTCTCATAACTCTATTTCATGCCATAATCAAAGAACACAGATGTCTCTCCATCTGAACAAATTTTAGAACTACTGGACTATCTTGATTGTACAAAACTGCTTCTCTTCCAGTCTTCCTAAAAATGAGCTTCTTTTGTAAGTATATAAAAATGCCTATTTACTGTCACTTTGTGCTAATGGGAAAGTCAGTCTTCAGTTTGAAAGGCCATGTTTTTTATGAAGCAAGAGTGTTTTACAACCTGAAAGAGAGTGTAATTATCATTACATAAGTGCATACACTTGTCATTGTTGTTGTTTATTTGCTAAGTTGTCTCTTTTCAATCCCATGGACTATAGCCTTCCAGGCTCCTCTGTCTATGGAATTTTCTAGGCAAGAATACTGGTGTGGGTTGCCATTTCCTTCTCCAGAGAATCTTCCCAATCCAGATATCAAACCTGCATTGGCATGTGGATACTTTACCACTGAGCCAGCAGGGAAGCACCAGTACATACATTTAGTCTTTGTCAAAAAGTATTACTTTTCTCTTAGGATTTGAAATTTCTTACATTCAAGATCAACAGCTTTCTTGGAAAAGCATACAAGGTCTTAGTACCACATTTTGAATAAACTGTTCCCTCTGTCAAACCAGTTCCCATGACCTCCTCCAGGGATCCTGCTGTTGTTAACTAAGCTGCTTAAAATAACATTGAAAGTGAAAGTGAAGCCGCTCAGTTGTGTCAGACTCTCTGCGACCCCATGGACTGTGGCCTACCAGTCTCCTCCATCCATGGGATTTTCTAGGCAAGAGTACTGGAGTGAGTTGCCATTCCCTTCTCCAGGAGATCTTCCTGACGCAGGGATTGAACCCGGGTCTCCCGCACTGTAGGCAGACGCTTTACCATCTGAGTCACCAGGGAAGTCAGGAAAATAACATTAGGTTGATTTAAATCCTCACTTTTCTACTCAAAGTTATTGAGCTGTAAAGCAATTTAGTGGTCTGTGAAATGTTACTAAGGTTTTTTTTTTCAATGTTCATAGTCAAGATTATAACTTAAAACATCCCATTATCCCAAAAAATGATGTAAGCCAGAAGAGCTGGGATACCAGGCAGAGTAGGCAACAGAAACTAGAAAACTAGGCTAAGGCCAAATCTCAGGTCTAGGGACTGCTGCTGCTGCTGCTAAGTCACTTCAGCTGCGTCTGACTCTGTGTGACCCCATAGACGGCAGACCACCAGGCTCCCCTGTCCCTGGGATTCTCCAGGCAAGAATGCTGGAGTGGGTTGCCATTTCCTTCTCCAATGCAGGAAAATGAAAAGTGAAGTGAAGTCGCTCAGTCATGTCTGACTCTTAGCGACCCCATGGACTGCAGCCTACCAGGCTCCTCCGTCCATGGGATTTTCCAGGCAAGAGTACTGGAGTGGGGTGCCATTGCCTTCTGCACTAATATTTAAATGGGAGAGTTTGATCTGGGTTCTCCAGATACCAGATCTGAATGTCAGGGTACAGACTGGAGTGGCAGGGCAGGCACTTGAAGGCAAAGGTTGTGGCCAAGTCACATTGTTTTTTCTTAGGCAAGTATGACTTAATTTCAGTTTCTGCCTTTGTCCTGACAGGAATGGCTTGGAATCTAGGGTTGCGCTTGCTTTGTTAATGGCACTCTTTTCTCTGTACAAACATACATATTTTGGCAAGGTAGGAAATTTGAGCAAGGTGAAATGTGCAAGGACTGGCTCTAAACTGTAACAAAGAATGAGTAAAGAATGAGGGCATATTCCTGGTGGAAATAGACAACTGGAAATTTCTATCTGAACTACAAAAATGCACAAAACTTTTACCTAGAAATGTAGCTTCTGCTGTTCATTGCAGCATTGCCCATCATTTCCAGTTTGGAAACAGATGTCCATCAGTCAGGGACTGGTTAAATAAAATGTGGCTTTCCACACAATGGAATACTATGCAGCTGTAACAAAGAGGTTGCCTCTCCATATTGATACAGATATTCACCAGGTACAATTACTCGTTAAAGTATATATTTGTTTTATATATATATGTCTGCATATATATTTAAAATTTTTGAAGTATATGCTTCCATTATTTTTCTGAGTAAAGGATATAATATGTATACATAAGTGAAGTGAAGTCGCTCAGTCATGTCCAACTCTTTGCGATCCCATGGACTGTAGATTACCAGGCTCCTCCATCCCTGGGATTCTCCAGGCAGGAATACTGGAGTGGGTTGCCATTTCCTTCTCCAGGAGATCTTCCCAACCAGTATATGATATATATAATACATATATGTAAATATATGATATGTACAAAGGAATATCTCTGGCCATGAAATTAAAAGACGCTTACTCCTTGGAAGAAAAGTTATGACCAACTTAGATAGCATATTGAAAAGCAGAGACATTACTTTGCCAACAAAGGTCCGTCTAGTCAAGGCTATGGTTTTTCCAGTGGTCATGTATGGATGTGAGAGTTGGACTGTGAAGAAAGCTGAGCACCAAAGAATGGATGCTTTTGAACTGTGGTGTTGGAGAAGACTCTTGAGAGTCCCTTGGACTGCAAGGAGATCCAACCAGTCCATTCTGAAGGAGATCAGCCCTGGGATTTCTTTGGAAGGAATGATGCTAAAGCTGAAACTCCAGTACTTTGGCCACCTGATGGGAAGAGTTGACTCATTGGAAAAGACTCTGATGCTGGGAGGGATTGGGGGCAGGAGGAGATGGGGACGACAGAGGATGAGATGGCTGGATGGCATCACTGACTCGATGGACATGAGTCTGAGTGAACTCCGGGAGTTGGTGATGGACAGGGAGGCCTGGCGTGCTGCGATTCTTGGGGTCGCAAAGAGTCAGACACGACTGAGCGACTGAACTGAACTGAACTGAATGCTCAAGAGTTGACTACATTGTTTGCCTAGAGCAAGAAGAACATCTAGGAGAAGGAGAGGAGTGGGCAGCGGTAGGGTAAGATTTTTGGGAGAGGCAACTTCTGTTGAAATTTTTGTGCAGTGTTGATGTAACAGCTCTTTGAAACCATTACTCAAATTTAAAAATATATTAATAAATTTCTTTGGAAACAAGAAAGAAGATGCACATTGATTCTATGAGGAATAGGCATGGCTTCTTAAAAACTGAGTTGATTTTATAACGAAGATCATTTTTAATAGAGTTACTTGAGAAAATGGTATGTTTTTCTGCAATCAAAAGTCTTTTCAGGAAATAACAGGGGCTTTTTTTTTTTTTTTTTTTTGGTAGTTGAAGTAAACAGCATCAGCCAGAGCTTTAAGTTACCACTCTATTCTGACACATGGGTATTAAGTACTAATTATAGGTTGTTTAATTATCTATGGTAAAGGAAAGCTAACTGTGGTTAATGGCTTAGTAGGTGTTCAGTAGGAACACAGAGATAGACCTGAAGAAATTGATTAGTGTCCTTACGCACCACAAAAGGCAGTGCACAATATCACTACATTATTTATTACAAATGGGAAAAAACACTGTAGAGTAATAGGATTTCTCAAACTGTAAACAGTACAAAGCTCTAGTTACAACAATAAAAGTATTTGGAGGAATTGGTAATGAAAAAGATGTTGTTCTTTATTTCCTTGACTATGCACTGATTTTGGTGATTTATCCAAGTAATTTTAAAAAATTAAGTTGTATTTCACCTATTCAACTTCAGATCATTTTTATTCTTGTATTTTCTTAACCACTTCAATTCCATTGTATCTTATCCAATTGTACCTTTCTGATGGAAATTAACTATTGACCTCTCTTTTTAAATTCTTCAGTCTTTATGGCCTTGTTTTATTACTTTATTCTTTGCCACACCTCCCTATCGTAAACCCTTTCTCAAATCTAATTTTTTTCTTTGAATTCTCTCCAACTACCCTGGTGTGTTTACAACACAAAATAAGGAAATCTCAAGGTAATATAACAGAATTATCTTCTCCATAACAGAAGCCAGTATGGAGCAGAGGTTATAATCTTAGACTCCAGGGCCAGTTACCATCATTAGCCCACTATAAAAAGTTTCACTATCTCACTTATTCAATTTTATTCACACAGTTTTAATTTGCCTCCCCAGCATATCACAGTACTGTCTTTGGCGGGAGTAGGGGATGGGGACAATGGTATGATGATAAATAATGAGAGTGTTTTATGTATCCAGATATAGTACTGACATCCATCCTCTGCCATGAGCTTAAGTCCAACATTTGAAATTTATTCTTGTGAACTTAAACCCTAATTTTTAAATTTATGAATATAGAATGAGATCTAGCCATTCACTCCTTCCTCCACTCCTCTCTGCAACTTTATAGCACTTTGGTTGACATTTTCATACAGGGCAGATTTTCTGGCCAAGATGGCAATCCCTCTGAATTGAACTGCTCTCTGGACATCTCACCACCATGGCCTGAATTCCTGATACTCAGTCGTTTCATGCCTGAGTTTGCAGTGTCCTTTGGCATTGCAGCTAATATCCTTGTCAACCTTCACTAAGCTTGCCTATAAACTGTCAAATGCATTAAATTAATCCATCTGAAAAGATTATGGCACATAAAAAAGGTATGCATTGGCATAATTATGTTGGCATGTATTTTTCTTCACTTTCCAGGTTTGGATCTTGTATGTTTGGCTATCTAGATATCTCACATCTCCTTTTAAGGCTCCTGGCTTCCACTTAGGGTATAACTGATGAATGAATGATAAAGTTCTTGATGTTGCAACTGGATGTGCTGATCAGCCAGAGCTCCATCAGATTTTAATAACAAATAGTAGCTACAATCATGTAACCAAGAAATCATGCTTTGTTTTTAAAAAATTATGATAAACTATTGAAACACAAAATATAGTAACTAGTCATTAATTTGTATGAATTTGAAAAAAAGGATTATAGAACTTATTCTCTACAATGGTTACCTGTTCATATGATATGAGAAATGCATTCTACTTTAATATTACTAAAGAAAGTTGAGTTTCTGCATTACTTATAGTAACATACTAACTATAAATGTGAAGTAAACGCTTTTTTATACAATGGATTTTTAATTCCTTAAAAATGTTTATTTGTTCAAGACTGTTAATTGCATGCAGTCTAATTACATAAGCCATGTAACTTTAAACTACTTAAAATTAGATCTTAGTTTCCAAATGTAACCTTGAGAGAATCTTCTAATACAATAAGAAAATTCAGAAATGTTCCATTCATAGTTTCTTGGTTGGACTAAGGATGAACAAGTTTATTCTGGAATGCCTGTGACAAAGTCAGAGCTGTTCCAGCCTAAGATAATAGCGAATTCTTGAACCACCCAAAATAATGCATCTAAGAAATAGTGGTACTTGAAAAGTGGAATTTGGTTTTTTAAAATATACTTGATGAGAGACAGCATGGGATTCATTAATTTGGATCTATTATGAACACTGGATCAATGCTTAGGTGGAAAACTTCAGTCTGTGAAAAAGACAATTGGAGATTGCTCTTGTTAGAAATTAATAGCATCTGCAATTCTATTATATGTAGAAAAATTCAAGAAATGTGTTAGCTTCTTAAGGAGGCTAGGTTTCAACAAACAAGTAATTATAGATGACGGTATAGCTATAACTTTAATTTCTGAATTTTCTAAAGTTTTTCTCAAGAAAGAATTCACTTCCTATAGGAGTTTATTGCTAAGAAAAATATAGCATATACTATGACAGAGGAGCCTGGTAGGCCACAGTCCACGGGATCTCAAAGAGTTGGACACGACTAAGAGACTAAGAACAATGTGATTCTCAAAACTACTATAAAGAACATGAATGTCGAATATCTGCACATGAATATTTTATAACTTGTTATTTTTTTAAATTTTCTTGACATTCTCCATTTAACATCTTTCAATTCTTTCCTTCTGACCCTACTTAACCATTAAGAATCTATGAATACTTCAAAAAGAGACCTTCTTTCTGTTATTAAACTGAATTCTAATTTATATACAAGACAGAACTAAATTCTCTTAACTATTTCTACAATATCAGTATTGATTAGTAATACAATATCTCAATTAATAATGGTTCTAAATTACAGTTAGTTGCTTGGGGACTGGCAATGAAGCAGTTAAACATACCAAGTTTCATTGCTTAAGCTATCTTATTCAACTCATAATTTTTCAAAATTTTCACTTTAATTTTGATGTATGTAGCCAATGAAGTAAACAGCTTTTTTCTCCATCATTAGGAAATTTCTTGACTTTCAGATTTATTCTCTCCAATAGATTAAATGATTTAAGATTTGTCTTTCTCATATGCTTTCATACTTGTTTTTGAAAATCTCAACCTTTATGTATATGTCTATAGTCTCTTCCCAACTACTGATTTTCTTGTTTGAAGTGCCTGTTAATTTTCATCCTAAATTTTCAGTCCCTTTATTAGTACTTGGAAATAAAATTTAAAACCTACTTTTATAACAACAAAAAAAACAATTTCTGAACCAATTTAAATGTCATGTTTCCTGAAAACTGCAATGCTAGTGAAGTTGCTCAGTCGTGTCCGACTCTGCGACCCCGTGGACTGTAGCCTACCAGGCTTCTCGGTCCATGGGCTTTTCCAGGCAAGAGTACTGGAGTAGGTTGCCAATTGCGATACTTGTTCCAAATAAATCCTCTAATACTATCCAGTAGAGTAGGTATATAACTCTGTGACATATCTTTTAAAACATACTTAATGATTGTGCAAAAATAAAATCTTTTGAAAAAAATAAATGCATTTATACTAGAAAGAAAACTGTTTGGGTACATAAAGTTAGCTTGAGGGATTCTTCACAGTTATCAGTTATAACAAATATTAAAATTTGGGCTCTGACATAAATCCATATGTTCTCTGGCTTATCTAAGTGAGTTTTGGAGAAGGCAATGGCAACCCACTCCAGTACTCTTGCCTGGAAAACCCCATGGACAGAGGAGCCTGGTAGGCTGCAGTCCATGGGGTCGCGAAGAGTCAGACACGACTGAGCGACTTCACTTTCACTTTTCACTTTCATGAATCAGAGAAGGAAATGGCAACCCACTCCAGTATTCTTGCCTGGAGAATCCCAGGGATGGCGGAGCCTGGTGGACTGCCGTCTGTGAGGTCGCAGAGAGTCAGACACGACTGAAGCGACTTAGTAGTAGTAGTAGTAGTAACTGAGTTTACTAACCTGCTTCAGAGAATACATTCTGATGCTATTGTAAGTTAAATATTAGATTATGATAACCCAACATATTACAACCAGAAATCATGCATGTGGAAGAGAAATGAAACAAGGCTTAAATAATTATTTCATCCTCAAATACAAATTTAGGTTAAATAAAACATGACATGAACTTGAGTTTAAGTTCTATGTATCACCAACAAATGTATTTTTTTTTTTACAATGTTAGGTTTATAAAAGCAAACTCACATTTTGAAAGGTATTGAATTTGAAAAGAAGATAAGTTGGCCAAAAAAGAAACTGGGGTATTCCAAGAAATGAAACAAAGGAAGTTTCCTTCTAACTCCTCTGAGAAAGCATGTTTCTAAAAACAGCCCTTAAACTTTTTTCGAAACAAAAAAATGTGTATTTTACCTTTGCTTTTGTTTGTTGCCAGTCCTTTAGTCACCTGATGCAGAGCAGAGATTCAGTGGCAAAACGATACCCTGTGGCTATTCAGAGTAATGTTTTTTACAGAGGTGACTCAGTCCTCCAAGTTAAACTGGAGGCTGGCATTACATCCCTTTATAATCAAAATCAGACTCTCTTAAAAGCACATAGGTATAAGTGACCACTGCTTTCTGAAAGTACCTGGTTGAAATTCACTGACTTAAGAAGAAAACTTTGAGACATCAGTTGGAAAATAGAGAGGTAAAAATAACTGTACATTGAAAAGATTTCCTAGGATGTGCTATCCTTGATTATTGGAATAATTAACTCTTCGTGGGGCTTTAGCTCTTATTCAGAGTAAATCCATTAATATGCCAGAACCAGTGGCTCAAGATGATAAACTGGGAATATGTATTTACTGTGTCATCTGCAGTACTTCTCCTTAAAAAAAGTATAAAGCTGAAAACGAGAAGGGGTGTCGTGTCTCAAAGAGCAAAAACAAAATTGAAACAGAGATTTATATCAGTAGAAATTTACTTTAGAGGTGTGAATGTCACTTCCACTGGACAAAAAAAACCTTAGGTGCAGAGATAACAGATCCACAAAACACAAGTGCATGGAGGATCAATTGTCTGAGCAACCAACTAAAATACTGCTTCCAGTAGAGCAGAGTCAGTCAGACCATTCAGTTTCCCAGAGTATGTAGAAGGACAAGTAAGAGAGACATGTGACCCCAGGACACTTAAATATAGAGAAAGACCTTCCCAGGGAGGGTTCAGAGGGGCTGTGGAACCAAATACAAGTGAAAGTGAAAGTTGCTCAGTCATCTCTGACTCTTTGCAACCCTATGGAATTCTCCAGGCCATAATACTGGAGTGGGTAGTCTTTCCTTTCTCCAGGGAATCTTCCCAACCCAGGGATTGAACCCAGGTCTCCTGCATTGCAGGTGAATTCTTTACCAGCTGAGCCACAGGAGAAACCCACCAAATACAACAGCAGGGCTAAACTGAATATAGGTGGATCTTCCCAGCAGGCATGGAGGGGAGAAAAAAGGAAAGGCTGCTCAGTCCTCGAGGGAATTATACTCCTCTTCCAAGATAATTTTCTCCTTACTTTGATAATTGTGAAGGTTCCTAGCAACCTGCCTGTTTTCTGCTCACATACTCCAGATGGACTCTTACTTGTCAACACGCCTCAACCCCTTTCACAGTCTACAGCCCATTCTCTCACTAAGAGTCCTGTTGAGTAAATATATACCCACACAAGTGCAGGAGGTTGGCAGGGGTTAGGGGAATCCTTGTGACAGTGTGCAATCACTCTGTTCCTTCATAAATATAAATGGATAGCCAAGGATTACATACATATACAAGAAAGGAATCTTTGAAATTAAAAAATGAGTGTCAGAATATGATGAAGCTAACATTCTAAAAGAAAAAGTGGGCAAATCCATGATACAAAACAAAAAAGACAAAAGCTTAGAATACTTGAAAGAAAAACAACACTGAGTATAGCTCAAGAAGAGCTAAGATCCATCTGGTAGTAATTTCCTAAATGAACAAAGAGAATGAAAATGAGCCGTTTGAAAAATAATGAAAGAAAATTATCCTGAGCTGAAGCGTCTAAATTAGAAAAGAAAGCTAGAAGGCTTTGTAAAGAATATCTCCCATATACAAATAAACACAATGATATGAATTTACTAAGGAACAAAAAGTATGATTATGACATACAACTTCTGAAATAAAGATATACATTCTTTCTGATTTAAAAATGAGTGGTGTGGAACCAAGTATCTCATCAAAAGGTCTGTTTCCAATCAAGCTTTTTAAACAATTAATTGGAGGTAAGAAACAACACTGCCTTAGACATCAAAGTATCTTTGTTCAGGTAATTTGGAAATGAGATGGGCACCCTTAGGGCTCCTAACCATCATCTTAGAAGGTATATTTCATTTACTAAAGTGGTTTGTAGTATTTATAAGTATTTTGCTTACAGTTGTACCCTTTATTAATGTCTCTTGGAGAATTATAACCATAGGGATGGTGTTTAAATTCTGGTCTTTTACTTAAGAAAAATGGAGGTGTTTATGTTTGTCTTTGGAGTAGATATAATTGATGACTTTTTATGAGATGGTTGTCTGGAAACTCAAAGTTATGCAAGTCTAAATAAGTAACAAAAATTCAATGTCTTCCATGATTTGTTTTTAACTTGCAGATTTTTAAACAAACCAAAAATTTGGAAGAACCTGTTGTTAGAAATGTGGCATCCTTTGGTTTTAGTTTCTTCTGCTTCCTATTAAATTTAAGTAAAATAAAATTGTAACTTTAAAAAATTTTTTTGGCTGGGCTGTGCTGCTTACAGACCTTAGTTCCCCAACTAAGGATTAAAAACCTAGCCCTTGACAGTGAGAGCACTGAGTCCTTACCATTGGGTTGCCAAGGAATTCCCCAAATTTAATATTTTTTATTTAGAAAAAGTTAAATGATTATTTGTGGGTAATAGGATTTGGAGTTTCCTTTTTATTTCTATGTATTTTCCATATGTCAGCTCTTTTCTTCTTGTCTGCCTTAATTCTTCTTACACATTGACTATTAAATAGTGGAGAGCAGTCATTTTAGATTTCAGAAAGAATATAAATGATTCTAATCTTACACATAGGAGTTTATGCCTTTGCAATCTTGCCCTCTACCTTAGGTAGCTCCTCAAAGTATTTCTTCCAGACAAATACTATGCTGCCTAAAATTTAGAAAACACTACAAAAAAAAAAAAAAAGAAAAGAAAACACTACCTATCTCATTATATGTAAATATCAATAAAAAATTATGTATCTCTTAAGCTTCACATTCTCTTAACCAAGATATGAAGAGGCTAACTTTAACCCTGACCCTAATCCTTTTTTCCTCTGATTTATGATATGAATCCCACAACAGTTGAAGCTAGTGAAAATGTGCTTAAAAATATAATTGCCACATCAAACAGACAATCATAGGAATTTCAGTGTGGGGGCTTCCATGGTTGTTTAGTGGTGAGGAATCTGCCTGTCAATGCAAGAGACATGAGTTTGATCCCAGGGTCGAGATGATCCCCTGGAAGAGGAAATGGCAACCCACTCCATATTCTTGCCTGGAGAATCCCATGGACAGAGGAGCCTGGTGGGCTAAAGTCCATCCATATGGTCACAAAGAGTCAGATATGACTGAGCAACAAACAGACCCAATATCCCAGTTCAGAAAAACAACTTAGAAAAACCTGCATAATTATATTATCCTGTTTGTGTTTCTTTCAAAAAAAAAAAAGAAAGAAAGAAAACAAAACAGTGGAGAACAGTGATGTGTATACCATCCTTTATGTATTCACTAATTAGTGGGTAAAACTGGCTATACCTCTCATTCTCTCCTTATCTTCAAAATGATGATAATATTTGCCCTTGCCTGCCTTACTGTAATTCATTGAATATCAAAACTCAAAAAAATAATTGTTAAAAATCCTATCATCACTGTAAGGATAGAAGGAGCTATTCCTTTTCACTTATCATGGTCTAGTACTAACTTTAACAGTGGTAAAATCATTTCTAGCTTGAGCAGGAGAATCTAATTACTGTAATTGTACCCTTGGTACAGCAGGATACCAACAAAATTGAGAAACTTACAAATAGCCCCCAATTTAGCTTACTCTATTTCACTGCCTCTTTAACTTTTTACTTTTCCTGAAAATGCATAAATAAATAGACAAACAAATGAAATGGGAGTCTGAATCTGACTGTGGTCTACTATCAACATTCTACGTGGGCTCAGTCAGTTCAATCATACAACTCTTTGTGATCCCATAGACTATAGCCCACCAGGCTCCTCTGTTCATGGGGATTCTCCAAGCAAGAATACTGAAGAGCGTTGCCATTTTCCCCTCCAGGGGATCTTCCTGACCCAGGAATCAAACCTGTGTCTCCTACGGCTCCTGCACTGCAGGCAGATTCTTTACTCTGAGCCACTGGGGAAGCCCATCAGCATTCTATACACCTGGATAAAGTACATATAAAAGTGTAATAATTGGAAGATATCAGGCAGGAAAATACCTTCCCTAAACTATGAAGGGAAACAGCATTTGATGGGTTTGGGTGGACTCCGGGAGTTGGTGATGGACAGGGAGGCCTGGCGTGCTGCAGTTCATGGGGTCGAAGAGAGTCGGACACGACTGAGCAACTGAACTGAACTGAATGTCTTTTGAGTCTTTATAAAATAAAATTATCTGGATTGTAACTAGGTCAGATCAAGTGCCCAAATGAATTTTACAAAAGACTTGCCATTCATTAAGAACTAAAAGGAAATTAATTGCTTGGATACACTGTACTTCAATGAAGAACAAGCATCACAGCAAAGAATCTCCTATATAAATTCCATCTTATGGGAGTATAATAGGGCTTACTTTCTGATATTGATGACTGCCAAATGAATTTTCAAGAGCCCTAGTGATACTTTGGCTAGAAATGAATTCTACAGTATTCAGTATAGATTCCCTCTGGTCCCACGACTCGGTATCCTGGGGTCATTTGTATTGTATAGGAATTCCCAGTCTCTGGAGCAGAAACAGCTATAACCCAATGGTTGCCTTCCTTAGCTCACATGTGCATTCCATATCTCATATGACCTTATTACAAATTTATCTGCTATTAACAATCGGAGTCTCAGAAACATTGTAGCACCATCTAATCATAATAGATGCTCTTGTTGCTATCCAATTTAAGTGTATATTTATTTTTTAAAAAATAAAAATGAAGGGACATCTTTCTTGATCACTTTCCTTCAGAAATTCCTCTTAAATTATTATTATTATTTTAATTACCTTCATTCAACCTCTTAGTTCAAATAGTTAATGACCTGACTCACTCTTCCTCCTGCATCAGCCACACTGGCCTAAACCTGCTCTCACATAACAACTCTTGCATTTGCTCTTCCTTCATCGGAGGATGCTCTTCTCAGACATCTTGTGATCTGGTCCTCCTACCTTCAGGTCCTCTCATTAGGGAGCCATACCTGACCACCCTGTAAACAATCTCCACTGCTCTCTCTTGTCCCTTTACCAAGCTTTGTTATTCTCCACAGCACTTAGCACCATTTGATACAAATGAATTTGTTTATTATTGTTCATCTCCTCACAAGAATTTAAGTTCCCCAAGGACAGAGACTTTGGTACATTCACATCCTTATCCTTAGAGCCTCGTGTGAGATAAGCATCCAAGAAAGAATTGCTCTATCTAATGGCTCTATAGAGCCAAAGATACCCACCAACCCAACCCCTCCTTTTTTTTTTTTTTTTTTTTTTACTTTTAAGATAACAAATATTTTAGAAGTATATTGAAGTTAAAGAAAAAAAAAAAAAACCAGCATCTTCTGCTTTTCAGAATTTCAAGGAAAAAATGACATTGTCATGGGGGTAGAAAAATGAAGAGAATCACAGATAAGGTCATGCTGAGAAAAACTGATAATTTAAAGTTAGCAATACAGGCCTTATTCTTCCCTCTCAGGACATCTGAAGAAAGTTGCTGGCAAGACTCTCCATGCCAGCCATGATAGCAGTGACACACAAACCCATCCTTCATGCCCTTTATTGTCTTCAGTTTATTGGCTGGGGAAATGATGACTCTCAAGCTCTTGCGTAGGCCATATTTCTTACTGCTACTTCCTGGCATATGCAGATAGGAGGAGGATTCAGATGTTTTCCGAATACATCTTCCGTTATTGTTACATAGACTTTGACTGCAGAGTTTGGCTGCAGTTGTCACATTAACAGCATAATGGCCCAATGGCCCTTGAATAAATTTTTGCACAGACAAGCAGGTCTCCTGTGGGAAAAACAGAGATCTATTTAGATCACTTTCAAAACATGATTCAATTGTCCAGGGAGTATTTATTAATATTGACTTTTGTATTTGGTAAGCCTGAGGAGAAAGAGTTTCAGTGGATTTAGCATTTAAATGAAAGACTAAGCCCTTATAAAATTCCTTTAGTGATGATCCATGCCTTTGGTTAAGAATACTTTAATGAACCAATTTCATACCATTTTCTGGGGAGGAGGATTCCACATTTTTCCACAAGAGTATCCTATAAGAGATATTTGTACTGACACTTTAAAAAGAAAATCTTTAATGTGGGGTGATTTTTTTGAATTTGTGAAACAGTTTTGGTGCTGATACTTCATATATGTTAACATCAGGTGAGATTTTTCTCAGACTACCAAGTTATCCCATTCTTCTCCTTATCTCTTCAGAGGTAACAGTTCTCCTGAAGTGGGGAGGGGTACTACTTACATCCATGTTTTTATAACTTTATTACATGTAAATGTAATTATGAACAATGTGTATAATATTATTTTGTGTTTTTAAATTCTTATACAAATTTATATCATTTGGAATAGTTTATTTTCTACAACTTCCTTTGCAAACATTTTCAAGATCCTTTCTCCACATTCATATATGTAGCTCTTTAAAAAAAAAAAAATGTAGCTGTGGTTCAGTCTCATAGTAAAAATACATCGTACTTTATGTATCCATTGGCTGGGTTGTAGGAGGGATTCTATAAAAGATTATTATTTATTACCAAATTCCTGAGTCATTTGTATAGCATATGGAAAATTAGATTGTCTTCCTATAAATCTGCCACTAGGCACCATTGATTGTCCACAACCTTGAGTTTTAAGGCTAGTGCACAGTTCTACCTACTGATGATCACACTGTGCAGCTAGGATGTGCTGGCCAAATTGAAATGACACCATCAGCTAGCCCAGAAGAATCTGGCTAGAATCTTCATCAATGCTTGCCTTAATCCATAAAGGAAGTACCATGGGAAAATCCTAGTAGATTCATTAACAAAAGTGTGTTTTCTATCAGCACTTCAATTATTATGATCAATACTAACTCTAATGGAAGGGCTTCCCTGATGGCTCAGCTGTAAAGAATCTGCCTGCAATGCAGGAGATGCAGGAAACTCAGATTTGATCCCTGGGTTGGGAATATCCTTGAAGGAGGAAATGGCAACCCACTCCAATATTTTTGCCTGGAAAATTCTATGGACAGAGGAGTCTGGCAGGCTATAGTCCAAAGGGTCGGACATGACTGAGCAGGCATGCAGACGTAACATGAATGCATAATTAAATTCCAATTAATTTAAAACAGTAGGACAGTTTCTCTTTGAGAAGAGGCCCCAAAACTGTGAATCCATGTGGAAAGGATTCAGGGGTTCAGATGGAAAGTCATAAGGCAGAATAAACTACTAATGGCAGGCAGTTGAACAAGGTGTCACTTTGGGCAATAACAAGTTCTGAAAATCCGTGTGTAATATTTTTGTTCCAGGCACATTCAGTCTAGGTCAGCCTCACATTATGTTTAGGAATAAATGCTATTTTTAGTCAAGGCATGGCTCCTTATCTGGGGCATCTGAGGAAGTTTGTAGGACAGATGGGAAAAATAGAACAGGGAAACCACTGAACAAAACAAGAAAGGGAGAAGTAAGAAAGAGGGAGGGAAGAGGAAGAAAGAAGACTTGGGGGAGAGACGAATGAAAGAGAGCACAGAGTACAGTTAAACCCAATCAGGTTCAACTTGGGTTTCCCTGTTTTGTCCCAGCCCTCTTCCTTGAAATTCCTTCTTCACTTATCTTCTGGTATATCACACTCTCCTGGATTTTTCCTTTCTCACTGAATGCTCCTTCTTAATCTCATTTACTAGCTCATCTTCCCTACCTCTTAACCCTGGAGTGCCCTAGGCTTAATTTTTCTCTTTTCCAGCTATACTCTCTCTGGTTAAACTTACCCCTTCTCATTGCCTTAAATAGAACTCCCAGATGTGTATTTCCCAGAATTTATCTCTGATCAACTGTACACCCACCTACCTATTGCACATCTCTACCTGGATGTCTCATGAACACTTCAACAACCTTAACCCATTCCAGTGTGATCCCCTGATCCTCTTCCCAGCCTATCTCAACATATGTAAGCTCCCTCTCTCCAATGCCTCAGGAGCAAAACCTGGAAGGTGCAAGCTGTGTGGGGGTTGGAAGCATCTCTAACCTCATGCAAGAAAGAGCCAGACCCTACATGGCAGCCATGTGGGATGGTCTTCAAGAGACCACAGTAATTTTAAAAGCCAGCATATAAATAAAAATTACTTTGCCTACTTTGCCTCCTCTTTATCCCAGTCTCCTGCACTCATCCTTGAAGCAAATGAGCAAAGAAATGAATGGTACTCCTCTTCCCATAACTGAGACCCAAGCTTGGGGTGTGGGGAGGAGAAGCAAGAAGTTTTAACCTGGATAATAACAACCACCATTTACATGGCACTTGGCATGTGCCAGGTAGTGTTTAAGTGCTTTACATGTATTAATCATGTAATTCTTATAACAGCCCTATGAGATAGATACTATTATTCTCACCATTTAACAGATAAAGAAATTGTAGAGATTTGTTCAAGGCCATTGGCTAGTAGGAGACAAAAAGTGAACATTGGAATCCAAGTCGTTCAGTCTTAGGCCTCCTCCTCTTACCAATACCAGCATGCTGATGTGTAGAATGCAAAATGAGAAAGAGCTGACTGTTTTTATATTTTTCGAGACAGAATGTTTTAATACTTGAAAAGTGAACCATTTGTTAATACCTGTGCATAAGTGCGTGCTCAGTCACTTCAGTCATGTTCTAACTTTTTACGACCCCATGGACTGTAGCCCACCAGGCTCCTCTGTCTATGGGATTCTGCAGGCAAGAATACTGGAGTGGGATTTTTCCCACTCAGGTATCAAACCCATATCTCCTGCATCTCCTGCATTGCAGGCAGATTCTTTACCCACTGAGCCACCTGGGAAGCCAATTCTTTAATACCTAAAAATGAGGAAAACTGTGGCTTCTGAATTTTCACTTAGGTAGTACAACAGGCCACCAACTGAACATGTTCAAAGTCAGTTGTGGAAAATAATAGAGTTACTCCATGTGAGAATTGCTATCAAGAATAGAATGTTAATAAACGTTTATATATACATATATATATGTATATATATATATATATATTTTTTTTTTTTTTTCCTCCCATGAGCATTTCTATCATAGATAATCAGAAAATAAAGAATCAATTTTGGAGAATCCATCCTTTGTGTGGTTGAAAAATATTTGTTTTTAAAATTTGGTATTCTCTTTCTCTCTCTCTCTCTTTTTTTTTTTTTGCATACATATTATATCATTCTTGCTGTTGTTTAATTGTTAAGTTGTGTTGGACTCTTTTGCAACTCCCATGGATGTAGCCCCACCAGGCTCCTCTGTCCATGGGATTTTTCCAGGCAAGAATAGTGGAATGGGTTGCCATTTCCTTCTTCAGGAGGTCTTCCCGACCCAGGAATCGAATCCACATCTCCTATATTGGCAGGTGGATTCTTTTTTTTTTTTTTAATTTTATTTTATTTTTAAACTTTACATAATTGTATTAGTTTTGCCAAATATCAAAATGAATCCGCCACAGGTATACATGTGTTCCCCATCCTGAACTCTCCTCCCTCCTCCCTCCCCATTCCATCCCTCTAGGTCGTTCCAGTGCACCAGCCCCAAGCATCCAGTATCATGCATCGAACCTGGACTGGCAACTCGTTTCATACATGATATTTTACATGTTTCAATGCCATTCTCCCAAATCTTCCCACCCTCTCCCTCTCTCACAGAGTCCATAAGACTGTTCTATACATTAGTGTCTCTTTTGCTGTCTCATACACAGGGTTATTGTTCCCATCTTTCTAAATTCCATATATATGCGTTAGAATACTGTATCGGTGTTTTTCTTTCTGGCTTACTTCACTCTGTATAATAGGCTCCAGTTTCATCCACCTCATTAGAACTGATTCAAATGTATTCTTTTTAATGGCTGAGTAATACTCCATTGCCACTGAGTCACCATCTACCAAAATTCTTACAAAGTAGGTTTTCTTTCAGTACTTTTTTTTTAGATGAATACATGGATACTCAGAGAGGTTAATTAATTTTCCCAAGATTACACCCCTAGAAAGTAAAATTTGTATTCTTATTTAGGATTGTCTGATTGGAAAATCTGTGCTCTTTTTACAACACTGTAGCTGGTACAGACAAATTGCTCAATGTGAGTCCCTGTGCTCTCTGAGTTTTGTTAAAGTCAACTGAGCAGATAATTAGCAACCATTTGTCTCTGACGTGAAAAATTAAAACAAAAACCAGAAGATGGTGGAGGAATAAGAGAGGGAGACCTCTTTCTCCCCCATAAATTCATCAAAAGAACATTTGAACGCTGAGTAAATTCCACAAAACAACTTCTGAATGCCGGCAGAAGACATCAGACAGCCAGAAAAGCAGGCCATTGTCTTTGAAAGGAGGTAGGAAAAAATATAAAAGATAAAAAGAGAGACAAAACAGGTAGGGAAAGAGATCCGTCATGGGAAACGAGTCTTTAAAAAGAGATAAGTTTCCAAACACCAGGAAATACTCACTGGCAAGTCTGTGGTGAGCCTTGGAACCTCAGAGGGCAACATAACTGGGAGGAAAAATAAATAAATAATTAAAACCCACAGATTACGTGCCCAACGGTAACTCCCCCAGAGGAAAAGCAGCGCAGATGCCCGCATCCGCCACTAGCAAACAGGGGCTGGGCAGGGAGGCATGGGCTGCATTGCTTAGAGTAAGGACTGGGCCTGAACGCCCCGAGGGCAATCTGAGGGAACTAACTTAAGACAGCAAACCAGACTGTGGGATAGCTACCCTGCAAAAAGCCCTAACCTAAGACACCACCAGGCCTGCTCACAGAACAAAGGACTGACTAGAGCTCTCCGGCTGCAGACTGGCCCATCCCCCGCTGGAGACAGGCAGGCGAGGGCTGCCAGAGCTGGAAGGGGGCAATTGTGGCCCCAGAGAGGCATCATTTATCAAACTGCAAGCAGGCTTCATTGCTAACCAAGACTTCTTGGGATTCTGGATGGTTGACATCCACCTGAGAAGGTGCACCGGTTGTACATCCAGAAAATCGAGCGGCAGGGACAGGAGAGGCAATAACTTGCAGTGACCACACTCGCCAAACACCTGGTCACCTGAGCTGCTCAGACCTGGGAAGGGCACAAAACGCAAGCCCAACCACGTCTGCGCCTTTGAGAAGTACCCAAGTACCTAAACCTGAGTGGCTTAGACCTAGGAAGTGCATACAACCCAGGGCCGGCCTCAGACAATTCCCAGCAGAGCAGCCTAGAGCCTAAGAAGTGTAGACAGGGAAAGCACACACACTGTGAGCAGGGACAAACCCAATGTGGCCGAGACACTGCAAGCACATGCCAGTGTTATTTGTTTGCAGCGTCCCTCCCTCCCTACAGCATGACTGAACAAGTGAGCCTAAATAAGTGTTCACCACCGCCCCCTTGTGTCAGGGCAGAAATAAGACACTGAAGAGACCAGCAAACAGAAGCTAAAAGAGAGGGAACCACCTTCAAGTGACAGGTGCAATAGATTAAAACCCTGTAGTTAAGCACTGACTACATAGGAAGGGGCCTATAGATCTTGAGAAGTATAAGCTGGATCAAGGAACTATCTGAAAATGAACTGACCCCACACAGTTCACAACAACACCAGAGAAAGTCCTAGATATATTTTTGCTACTTTCATTCTTTAACTTTTTTTATTTTTAAGTCATCTCTTACTCCTTTAATTTTCATTTTTATAACCTACTATTACTTTGCAAAAAAAAGAACCTATTTTTAAAGCAAACTTCATATATATATATATATATATATAAAATCATTTTTGTGACTTTGTTTTTTTTCTTTAATATTGTATTTTTGAGAATCCAATCTCTATACTAGATTTTTAATCTTTGATTTTTGGCATTTGTTATCAATTTTGTACCTTTAAGAACCCAATCTTCAGTACCCATTTTTACTTGGGAGTGAGATTACTGGCTTGACTGCTCTCTCCCCCTTTGGACTCTCCTTTTTCTCCACCAGGTCAGCTCTATCTCCTCCCTTCTCCTTCTCTTCTTTACCCAACTCTGTGAATCTCTTTGTGTGTTCCGGACTGTGGAGAACACTTAGGGAACTTATTACTGGCTGGATCTGTCTCTCTCCTTTTGATTCCCCCCTTTATCCTCCTGACCACCTCTGTCTTCTTCCTCCCTCTTCTCTTCTCTGTATAACTATGTGAACATCTCTGAGTGGTCCAGACTGTGGAGAGCACATAAGGAAGTGATTACTGGCTAGCTTGCTCTCTCCTCTTTTGATTCCCCCTCTTCTTCTCCTGGTCATTTCTATCTCCCTCCCCCCTCTTCTCTTCTCCATGTAACTCTGTGAACCTCTCTGGGTGTCCCTCACTGTGGACAAACTTCATCTTTAACCTAGATGTTTTATCATCGGTGCTCTATAGATGGAGAAGTCTTGAGGCTACTGTAAGAATAAGACTGAAAAGCAGAGGCAGGAGGCTTAAGTCCAAATTCTGAGCACACCAGAGAACTCCTGACTTCAGGGAACATTAATCGATAGGAGCTCATCCAATGCCTCCATACCTACACTGAAACCAAGCACCACCCAAGGGCCAACAAGTTCCAGAGCAAGACATACCACGCAAATTCTCCAGCAACACAGGAACATAGCCCTGAGCTTCAATATACAGCTGCCCAAAGTCACTCCAAACACACTGACATCTCACAACTCATTACTGGACACTTCATTGCACTCCAGGGAGAAGAAATCAACCTGCCTGACTTCAGGCTCTACTACAAAGCTACAGTTGTCAAGACAGTATGGTACTGGCACAAAGACAGAAATATAGATCAATGGAACAAAATAGAAAGCCCAGAGATAAATCCACACACCTATGGACACCTTATCTTTGACAAAGCAGGCAAGAATATACAATGGAGAAAAGACAAACTCTTTACCAAGTGGTGCTGGGAAAACTGGTCAACCACTTGTAAAAGAATGAAACTAGAACACTTTCTAACACCATACACAAAAATAAACTCAAAATGGATTAAAGATCTAAATTTAAGACCAAAAACTATAAAACTCCTGGAGGAGAACATAAGCAAAACACTCTCTGACATAAATCACCGCAGGATCCTCTATGACCCACCTCCCAGAATATTGGAAATAAAAGCAAAAGTAAACAAATGGGACCTAATTAAAATTAAAAGCTTCTGCACAACAAAGGAAACTATAAGCAAGGTGAAAAGACAGCCTTCAGAATGAGAGAAAATAATAGCAAATGAAACAACTGACAAAGAATTAATCTCAAAAATATACAAGCAACTCCTGCAGCTCAATTCCAGAAAAATAAATGACCCAATCAAAAAATGGGCCAAGGACCTAAACAGACATTTCTCCAAAGAAGACATACAGATGGCTAACAAACACATGAAAAGATGCTCGACATCACTCATTATCAGAGAAATGCAAATCAAAACCACAATTAGGTACCATTTCACGCCAGTCAGAATGGCTGCTATCCAAAAGTCTACAAGCAATAAATGCTGGAGAGGGTGTGGAGAAAAGGGAACCCTCTTACAATGTTGGTGGGAATGCAAACTAGTCCAGCCACTATGGAGAACAGTGTGGAGATTCCTTTAAAAACTGGAAATAGAACTGCCATATGACCCAGCAATCCCACTTCTGGGCATACATACCAAGGAAACCAGAAGGGAAAGAGACACGTGTACCCCAATGTTCATCACAGCACTGTTTGGAATAGCCAGGACATGGAAGCAACCTAGATGTCCATCAGCAGACGAATGGATAAGAAGGTTGTGATACATATACACAATGGAGTATTACTCAGCCATTAAAAAGAATACATTTGAATCAGTTCTAATGAGGTGGATGAAACTGGAGCCTATTATACAGAGTGAAGTAAGCCAGAAAGAAAAACACCATACAGTATATTAAAGCATATATATGGAATTTAGAAAAATGGTAACGATAACCCTGTATGTCAGACAGCAAAAGAGACACAGATGTATAGAACAGTCTTTTGGACTCTGTGGGAGAGGGCGAGGGTGGGATGATTTGGGAGAATGGCTTTGAAACATGTATATTATCATATGTGAAATGAATCGCCAGTCCAGGTTCGATGCATGATACCGGATGCTCAGGGCTGGTGCACTGGGATGACCCAGAGGGATGGTATGGAGAGGGAGAGGGAAGGGGGGGATCAAGATGGGGAACACATGTACATCCGTGGTGGATTCATGTCAATGTATGGCAAAACCAATACAATATTGTAAAGTAATTAGCTTCCATTTAAAATAAATAAATTTATATTAAAAAACAAAAACAAATAAAAAAACAATATCTATAATATCTCCAAGATGCTCGTAGGGAAACCACTGCTTACCTTTGAATCAGAATAGTCATATCCTCCCCACAATATTACTCCTGATGCCCCCAATGCTGCACTCTCACCAATTGTATGCACTAAGTCCTCCTAAAAAAGAGAAGGGTCGCAAGTAGATTCTGCCAATCATATTTAATCACTGACAATTCAATAATGTCTCAGTCTATCAACTGTGGTAAAGAACATACTGATAACATTATCTTTGTTTCTAAAACAAAGGACTATAGAGCAGAATAGGAAAAGGTAATTCTGCCTGGGATACTTACCTGATAAATATGTATGATGTTCCAAGCAGTATTCTAGACACTAAGAATATAAAAATGAAATAGATTCCATTTCTTGTTCTTGAGAGTGTGTTTTAGTGTGATGATTATGATAGACATATATAATTGCAGGGTAACAAATTAAATTCTATATTAGCACCCACAAGACATACATAGATTAGAGAAAGTGGTTAATGTTGCATGGAAGTGTATTGGAAGATTTCCTTCAAGAGGTGAAATTTCAGAGTGGTCTTTGGAAAGGAGTATAAATTGATAAAATAGACTTAAGAGAGGAGAGTTTTTATCCAGTAGGAAAAAAAGAAAAGGCAGAGTCATATGTAGGAAAAAGTGCGATTCCTTGAGAAGTGTCAGTAACTCTTATGGTAGGTAAAAAGCACTGGGGATCTGGGGAGAAGTAAATGTATCTGAATCCTTGTATTAGGTTAGCCAAAAAGTTCTTTGGAGTTCAAGTAAAAATAAAAGACACATTTTTCATTTTCATGAAGAATTTTACTGAACAAAATATTCACTGTTTTGCTCCACTGCCTTCTGCTATTTTTCAGGCAACTTTGTAATTTCATTTTCCCAAAACTTTTTATCTTTTTGAGCAAACAACTCCTTTCCAGGGAGTTGAATTTTTTTTCCATTAAGAGAATTTTGTAAAGACTGAAATAAATGGACATCCAAATGTGTAGTGTCTGATGAATGTGGCAGATGAATCAGAACTTCCCAGCCAAGCTATAACAGTTTTGCCTGGTCATCAAAGAAAGATACAGTCTCAAGCTATCCTAATGGACGATAATGCATTTTATGTTTGAGTGCTGCTTTCAGTGGTCTAATTGAAACAGTAGCTGTTGGAATTGTTTGGTTTCCAGAAGGAGCTCATAATAAAAGCCACCCTTTCTAATCCCACCATATAAACAACATCACCTTCTTTGGATGCAGATAGGCCTTTGGTGTGGTTGGTGGTGGTTTATTTCACTTGCCCCATGATCTCTTCTATTCCACATTATTGTACAATATCCACTTTTCATTGCCCATAACAATTTGTTGTAAAAATGGAACATTTTCATTATGTTTAAGTAGAGAATCGCATGTGGAAATTTGGTTAAGAAGGTTTTTTTCTGCTTAACTTACGTGGCACCCAGATATCAAAACAATGAACATAACCAAGTTAGTGCAAATGATTTTCAAGATTTGGATATTTTGAGTATATTGGCTCTCTCCCAAGTGGTATAATGTTGATTGTTCTCAATTAATGGTTTGATATGATCACTATCAACTTCAACTTGTTTACTTCACCTTGGAGCATTGTCCAGTGAGAAATCTCCAGCATGAATTTTCCAAACCACTTTCGACACGTTTGATCAGACACAGCACCTTCTCCATACACTGCACAAATCTTTTTATGCATTTCTATTGTTTTTACCTTTCTTGAAATAATAAGCATAATATGCAGAAAATGTTTTGCTTCCATCTTCAGTATTAAAATGGCTACACAAAAATTCACTCATTTGGATAAGACATTTTTAACTTTTAATTTTTTATATTTTTAATGAAGTATAAATGATTTACAAATATTGTGCTAGTTTCAGGTATTTGGCATAGTGCTTTGATTTTTTTATGTATTACAAAATGATCACCATAAGCTTAGTCACCACCTGTCATCATATATAGTTACTACAGTATTATTGACTGTTTTCCCTATGCTATACATTATATCTCTGCTGCTGCTGCTAAGTCGCTTCAGTCGTGTCCGACTCTGTGCGACCCCATTGATGGCAGCCACCAGGCTCCACTGTCCCTGAGATTCTCCAAGCAAGAACACTGGAGTGGGTTGCCATTTCCTTCTCCGATGCATGAAAGTGAAAAGTGAAAGTGAAGTCGCTCAGTCGTGTCCGACTCTTCGCGACCCCCTGGACAGCAGCCTACCAGGCTTCTCCGTCCATGGGATTTTCCAGGCAAGAGTACTGGAGTGGGTTGCCATTGCCTTCTCTGACATTATATCTCTAGGTCTTATTTATTTTATAATTTCCAACCCTCTACCTCCTTCCATGGTACACGATCAGTTTCTTATCTGTATCTATGAGTCTGTTTTTGTTTTCAGTTTGTTTATACTCTGATATGACAGCTGTCACAATACAATCTAACAAAACTGTTTTGAATGAAGTTAAAGACAACTAAGTGCTACCAGAAGTATTGTATAGAAAAACACAAATGAACTTTCTGGCCAACCCAATAGATAAGTAACATCCAAATATAAGTGTCTTTTGTGTATATTTTATTACACAATTTTAAAGTGTTAGGGCTTAGCTACAAGAAAGTTTTGACACTGGAAGGCCACACATTTGCAACTAAGATATTTTCAGCTGTCATAAAAACATATTGAAGAAGGAAGTCAAGATGACAGTCAGGGACCCCAATTAGAGATGATGAAAACTGTTCAATGAGAAATGATGAGAGCTTCAACAAAGGCAAGGTCAGTCCTTGTAAAGCAGAGAGGACAGATTGAACAGTTCTTTGGAAATTAAGATGGATAAGATTTAGTTACCTACTGGATAATAGAAAGAGAAGGGAGGCATCCAAGTGACTCTCAAGTGGGATGACTAAGTAGATTATAATTCACCAGGATAAGAAACAGAGGAGGTCATGTTCATGATTATAGACCAAGAGCAAAGAAGCAGGAAATAGAAAGAGATGAAAGAGAGAAGGAATAATAGATGGACAGTCTGCATTCTTTCCTTCCCTGCAAGGTATGGAGAATCAGAGATCCAGTATAAAGGTAAAATATTCAAAAGCCAGAATGAGAAAATGGCCATGCTTCAGCAAAGCTCCTCTGCATTATATGAAGTCTCCAGTAACCTAGCACTGTGTTTCACAATTTGTCTACATAATGAAACAAGAAAAAAAAAATCATTCATTAAATGAAAATCATTCATTAAATGAAAATCAGGTCTCTCATTCAAATTGAGACACTGGAAAGAAAATATCCAGCAGAGTTAGCTTTAAGTGATTTCATAATTACAATATGAAGAACATAATAAATGATGTTGTGCTTAGTCACTCAGTCATGTCCAATTCTTTGTGACCCATTGGACTGTAGGCCACCGGGCTCCTCTGTCCACGGGATTTTTCAGGCAAGAATACTGGGGTGGGTTGCCATTTCCTTCTCCAGGGAATAAAAGATGTTATAACATAATAATGCTATTTAAACAATAAATGAGATTCATGCTGTTTGTTCATGTGAAAAGGGAAAGATTCATGTGAAAAGGGAAAGGCAATTGCATAGTATTAAAACACTTCAGCATACTATTACTCAGATAACACTATAATTTTGGTTTTCTGAAATAGAGCTCAGAGGTGATACTTAGCCCATAATTGACTTTGAAAATCAAATATTACCCCAAAATGGGGATGTTACAAATAAGAATTTCATTAAAATGTGGCTTATCTCATTCTATCATTTTCTATCAAGACAAAATATCTGACTGCATGGATTATTATTTTCTACTTATTATTCATAATATATTGTGACATACTGTAGACACTCAATACGTATTTTTTGAAGGAATAAATATAATTCCCCAATGGATTTGAGAAAGTGACATGATTTGAGAAATCTGTTACTTGAGGAATAATTTATTGAGAAGATTTTGGTAGATCTGACTGACATCATCCAATACTTGGAGAACTGACTTTTGAAATAGAGATTTGATTTATTCTGTATTGCACCAGAAGTTAAGATTAGAACTAATAGTGATACGAAGTTATCCAGAGGCAGAGTAGACTTAACATAGTCAAGAACTTCTCAGGGACTAATTGGGTTCCCAAGTGGCAGTTTTCCTTCTAGAATAGGAAGAACCCCATGAAAAAGAAAGTGCTAAAGCTGGTAAGAAAAGATCCGTGTTTGAGGGTGAGGCAGATTAGGCATATCTGACATCCTCCAACTTTTTATCATGGTGCTATATTTCTTTTCCTCCTAAACACTGAATTAATATTCCATTTTGAATAATACTGAGTAATCCTACAAGAATAGCAATGTAAAGCTTACTAAACAGTATTTGGGTCAATAGATTTTATTCTGAAATATTTGAGGAAGAACTGATATTTCATTTAAATGTTCTTATCACAAATCTAAGTGATTTCAGTACTGCTTCTGTGTTGTGTACTAGAAAAACTGAATTGTGAGCTCACAGCTATTGATGGAGATTTAAGCGTTTTCTCACCTGACCACCCACCCAATAATTGAATCCCTACAGGAATATCCTATATAAGTGACTATCTAGATAAAGCTTGAATACTTCCAAGAGTCTACAAACCCATTATCTTCCAAACCAGTTCATTCCTACGTCTTTGTGCTTCCTACCTTGTGTATGCAGATGACACCACTCTTATGGCAGAAAGTGAAGAGGAACTAAAAAGCCTCTTGTTGAAAGTGAAACCCACCTCCCAGAATATTGGAAATAAAAGCAAAAATAAACAAATGGGACCTAATTAACCTTAAAAGCTTCTGCACATCAAAGGAAACTATTAGCAAGGTGAAAAGACAGCCTTCAGAATGGGAGAAGATAATAGCAAATGAAGCAACTGACAAACAACTAATCTCGAGAATATACAAGCAACTCCTACAGCTCAACTCCAGAAAAATAAATGACCCAATCAAAAAATGGGCCAAAGAACTAAGTAGACATTTCTCCAAAGAAGACATACAGATGGCTAACAAACACATGAAAAGATGCTCAACATCACTCATGATCAGAGAAATGCAAATCAAAACCACTATGAGGTACCATTTCACACCAGTCAGAATGGCTGCGATCCAAAAGTCTACAAGTAATAAATGCTGGAGAGGGTGTGGAGAAAAGGGAACCCTCTTACACTGTTGGTGGGAATGCAAACTAGTACAGCCACTATGGAGAACAGTGTGGAGATTCCTTAAAAAACTGGAAATAGACATGCCTTATGATCCAGCAATCCCACTGCTGGGCATACACACTGAGAAAACCAGAAGGGAAAGAGACACGAGTACCCCAATGTTCATCGCAGCACTGTTTATAATAGCCAGGACATGGAAGCAACCTAGATGTCCATCAGCAGATGAATGGATAAGAAAGCTGTGGTACATATACACAATGGAGTATTACTCAGCCACTAAAAAGAATACATTTGAATCAGTTCTAATGAGGTGGATGAAACTGGAGCCTATTATACAGAGTGAAGTAAGCCAGAAAGAAAAACACCAATACAGTATACTAACGCATATATATGGAATTTAGAAAGATGGTAACAATAACCCTGTGTACGAGACAGCAAAAGAGACACTGATGTAGAGAACAGTCTTATGGACTCTGTGGGAGAGGGAGAGGGTGGGAAGATTTGGGAGAATGGCATTGAAACATGTAAAATATCATGTATGAAACGAGTTGCCAGTCCAGGTTCGATGCACGATACTGGATGCTTGGGGCTGGTGCACTGGGACGACCCAGAGGGATGGAATGGGGAGGGAGGAGGGAGGAGGGTTCAGGATGGGGAACACATGTATACCTGTGGCGGATTCATTTTGATATTTGGCAAATCTAATACAGTTATGTAAAGTTTAAAAATAAAATAAAATTAAAAAAAAAAAAAGAGGGAAGGAAAATATATACACTTAATGGCTGATTCAGGCTGTCATATGGCAGAAATCAATATAACATTGTAAATCAATTATCCTCCAATTAAAAATAAATTTTTAAAAAATGAAAAAAAAAAAAAAGAAAGTGAAAGAGGAGAGTGAAAAAGTTGGCTTAAAGCTTAACATTCAGAAAACTAAGATCATGGCATCTGGTCCCATCACTTCATGGGAAATAGATGGGGAAACAGTGGAGACAGTGGCTGACTTTATTTTGGGGGGCTCCAAAATCACTGCAGCCATGCAGTGGCTTTTTCATGGGTGATTGCAGCCATGAAATTAAAAGATCCTTACTCCTTGGAAGGAAAGTTATGACCAACCTAGATAGCATATTCAAAAGCAGAGACATTACTTTGCCAACAAAGGTCTGTCTAGTCAAGGCTATGGTTTTTCCAGTGGTCATGTATGGCTGTGAGAGTTGGACTGTGAAGAAAGCTGAGTGCCAAAGAATTGATGCTTTTGAACTGTGGTGTTGGAGAAGACTCTTGAGAGTCCCTTGGACTGCAAGGAGATCTAACCAGTACATTCTAAAGGAGATCAGTCCTGGGTGTTCATTGGAAGGAATGATACTAAAGCTGAAACTCCAGTACTTTGGCCACCTCATGCGAAGAGTTGACTCATTGGAAAGGACCCTGATGCTGGGAGGGATTGGGGGCAGGAGGAGAAGGGGACGACAGAGGATGAGATGGCTGGATGGCATCACCAACTCGACGGACATGAGTTTGAGTGAGATCCGGGAGTTGGTGATGGACAGGGAGGCCTGGCGTGCTGTGATTCATGGGGTCGCAAAGAGTTGGACACGACTGAGTGACTGAACTGATCTGAACCCTGTGTAAGTCTGAGAATACTTTTGTATAAACCACTTTCATTGCCTTGACACTCATCACTAGATTACATTTTAGATTTTTGAAGATAAAATCAACAATCTATATTATTTTTTAAGTAACATAATCAATTAAAACATAAAAATGCAATATATTGAAAACATCATTGGTAAATAATTTACCCAAGCTCTCCTTTGTACAGTTTTGATTTGGAAAATTGCTGCTACTGTTTCATGTTAAGAGTTTCTTTAATATGAATTTTCTTCCTAGTTCTGCAGGAAACCCTTGTAAATGCTAAGCTGGTAAGAATCATCACTTACAAACTCTTAAGCAAACATCTAATTGTCAATGACATTGTTTCAGAATTGGCTTGACATTTGAAGGACTACATGGTTTTAGTAATAGAATAGCATTCTATTATTAAGGCGATATAAGCATCCTAAAACATTATTCCCTAAATTTCATATTCTACTAAATTTCCATTTTTTAATGTGTGACTGTATTTTTTTTTTTCTTACCTGTGACAAAGCTTCAATACTATTCAAATAAAATGGTCTGGAAAAAATAAAAACTGGTAAAACATAGTCATCTTTAGCCATTTCAGCAATTCTCATAGCTTCTCTAACTCGATAATGAACAAATTTCAAAGCATTTAAACTTGACTTCAATATTTTATCCAAATACACTGAAGTATAAAGTGCTCTGCTTTTTTCCCATAGCCACTGAAGCTGGTCATTGCGGAAAATTTCGTCACTCGGGCATTTACCTGTGTAGGTCTGTGGATTTATCCTATAATCATAATTGTAGCAGTCTGGATAGAGATAAAAGCCCCATAAACATTTTGGTCTCATTTCTAAAGCCAGTGTGAGAGTAGCATTCATAATACTCTTTCCAGCAGTTTCAAATTCCTTTTGGGCAACTGTTCTCACTTTCATTTCTGACCAATCAGGATGGTGGTTTCTAGTAAAGTCTAAAGAGTGGTTTTTATATATTACTCTATTGCCCCAATTTCTGTCCCATTGTGGCTTCCAGCTTTCCCAGTCAATGATAACAAGACCTTCTGACCTCCACCAAGGAAAAACTTTTGCAATGTCATCAGCGATCTTCCTCAGGTGTATAGGAAGGCTCATATTCTGTGGTAACCCTCCATTAAAGGATTTTCCCTCTGGAGAGAAATAAGGATAATACCCTAATTCATTTGGATAAATTATGGCAATTGTCGATCCACTCTGAGTCTCCAAAGGATTTGAAATAATATTAAATAACTGAAGATTCAGATCCACATTGAAGAAATGCTGGCACTGCATTGTTGGGGCAGCCCAGAAAATGTTGAAAGGTCTTTTCGTGATCACTGGAGGCATTGCTGGCTTGAGGGCTGAATGAGTGAACACCGTCAAGAACAGCAGCACTCCTAACCATGCCACCCAGGGGTTACACATGGTTCATAGTTTTCACCATCACGTTAGGCAATCTGCTTAAAAATAAGAAGAGGAAGAAAAATTAAACATGATGGAGTCAAATGTTCCTTAAATCAAGTAAACTCATGGTAGTGTTTAAGCTACTCTTTGAGTTGTAGACTGACTTTTTACAAGATTTATGAGATTTATTGATATCTAGGCATAATTTATACTTTTAACAGGGAAGAAAAATGAGGTGCTTTTTTAAAAAAAAAAATCCAGTGAATAGAAACCAAAGTAAAAATTTTCACACAACTCCTCAGTCATGAAAACTCTTTCTGCTAGTTGTTCTAGCTTTAATTTCCTATAATTCTGACTACATAACCATTTGGTATTTTTAACAAAAATTAAATGGAACCAAAAGAAATAGCTAATGGTACAAACAGTAAATAATACCTTGCTTGCTATTTTGAATTCACTAGACTCAAAAGTGGGCTTCTTCATTTCTTGGTTTGTTTGTTTTTAAAAGATGATAGTTATATTTGGAATTCATACAGGCTAAAGTAGAAACAGGTAGAAATGGCATTTACCTGCTGTTGATTATGGATTTTGTTGCTATCTTCTCTTGGTACATAAATTTAGAAACCAACTGATGGTTTAATTCCCTGGTTTTCCCATGAAGAAGTTGGTCTGTACTTTCACCAATCAATTCCCAAGTGAAACTTGGCTAAATCCCTTCTAAACAGACAGTTGAGCCAAAAACTGCCAAAGAATCTTCCCAGACAAGGATGGTTTAACAGTTATGCATTCCAGCCAATGAGATCTCACCATGAAAGCAGTGTGGTTAAGTTATGTATCAAAATGATTTTATCATGAAGATTTTTTTTTTAATAAATGAATCACAAACTTGTCTATGATGTAATTAAACTCAGTGTCTTTTTAAGAGTCAAATCTTCTTTTTTTTTTTTTTTTTAGTTCTTGCTGAATTTGTCTAATATATTATCTAATATATTAAATGCAGGAAGAGGTACTGACCAAAGTCATATTTTAACTTTTGCAACACAGCATCCCAAGTTTATAAACAAACTTGAGTAAGTCATTGTCTCTCTGTACATAGAAGATTTATTCATAGCTATGAATGATAACTTACTCTTTTAAATAAAGTAGTTATTATTTTTAAAATTAACATCATGAGGAATTTGTATCATGGCATCAGATGAGTCCCTCAGTCACCAGAGACACTCTATTCTCTTCACTCTTCTCTAGCCATGGATCTTAAGGTGACTCCTCCCCTCAAAAAAAGAAAAGCCAATTTTTTTCTTATCTTTGTCATTCAGGGAAAATGAAAGAGGACCCACTATCCATAAATATTACTCTTTATCTCCCTCTTCTCATGACAGCATGTATGGTATAAATGGGTATATATATTTAGTTAAGTGTCATATTACATTAAATTTATTAAAGAAAAGCAGCTATAAATCTAAAATAATGTGCTTTAATAAAATGCAATTATAAATTTTCTTTTCTAAAGTATTTTAATCATGCATTCTATTTATATAAAAGTTATACCCTGTCTCTGTGTCACTATTCTATGGAAAACTTATTAGTTTAGCATCATCTTCTTCACCAGCATACATTTTGTAACACTACTTCTACAGTAACAGAATTAAGCACTATGAATTGTTCAGTTCAATTCAGTTCAGTCCAGTCCCTAAGGCATGTCCAACTCTTTGCGACCCCATGAACTGTAGCACGCCAGTCCTCACTGTCCAACACCAACTTCCAGAGTTCACCCAAACACATGTCCATTGAGTCGGTGATGCCATCCAACCAACTCATTTTCTATTGTCCCCATATCCTCCTACCCTCAATCTTTCCCAGTAACAGGACCTTTTCAAATGAGTCAGCTCTTCACATCAGGTAGCCAAAGTATTGGAGTTTCAGCTTCAACATCAGCCCTACCAATGAACACCCAGGACTGATCTCCTCTAGGATGGACTGGTTGGATCTCCTTGCAGTCCAAGGGACTCTCAAGAGTCTTCTCCAATACCACAGTTCAAAAGCATCAATTCTTTGTGCTCAGCTTTCTTTACAGTCCAGCTCTCACATCCATACATGACCACTGGAAAAACCATAGCCTTGACTAGACGGACTTTTGTTGGCAGAGTAATGTCTCTGCTTTTTTAAATATGCTGTCTAGGTTGGTCATAACTTTCCTTCCAAGGAGTAAGCATCTTTTAATTTCATGGCTGCAGTCACCATCTTCAGTGATTTTGGAGCCCAGAAAAATAGACAGCCACTGTTTCCACTGTTTTCCCATCTACTTGCCATGAAGTGATGAGACCAGATGCCATGATCTTCGTTTTCTGAATGTTGAGCTTTAAGCCAACTTTTCCACTCTCCTCTTTCACTTTCATCAAGAGGCTCTTTGTTCTTCTTCACTTTCTGCCATAAGGGTGATGTCATCTGTATATCTGAGGTTATTGATATTTCTCCTGAAAAACTTGATTCCAGCTTGTGCTTCTTCCAGCCCAGCATTTCTCAGGATGTACCTGACCTGCCTCTTGAGAAACCTATCTGCAGGTCAGGAAGCAACAGTTAGAGCTGGACATGGAACAACAAACTGGTTCCAAATAGGAAAAGGAGTATGTCAAGGCTGTATATTGTCACCCTGCTTATTTAACTTCTATGCAGAGTACATCATGAAAAACACTTGGCTGGAAGAGGCATAAGCTGGAATCAAGATTGCCGGGAGAAATATCAATAACCTCAGATATGCAGATATACCACCCTTATGGCAGAAAGTGAAGAGGAACTAAAAAGCCTCTTGATGAAAGTGAAAGAGAAGAGTGAAAAAATTGGCTTAAAGCTCAACATTCATAAAACTTTTAGATCATGGCATCTGGTCCCATCACTTCATGGGAAATAGATGGGGAACAGTGGAAACAGTGTCAGACTTTATTTTTGGGGGCTCCAAAATCACTGCAAACGGTGACTGCAGCCATGAAATTAAAAGATCCTTACTCCTTGGAAGGAAAGTTATGACCAACCTAGATAGCATATTCAAAAGCAGACAGATTACTTTGCCAAAAAAGGTCCATCTAGTCAAGGCTATGGTTTTTCCAGTAGTCATGTATGGATGTGAGAGTTGGACTGTGAAGAAAGCTGAGTGCCAAAGAATTGATGCTTTTGAACTGTGGTGTTGGAGAAGACTCTTGAGAGTCCCTTGGACTGCAAGGAGATCCAACCAGTCCATCCTAGAGGAGATCATTCCTGGATGTTCATTGGAAGGACTGATGCTAAAACTGAAACTCCAGTACTTTGGTCACCTCATGCAAAGAGTTGCCTCATTGGAAAAGACTCTAATGCTGGGAGGGATTGGGGCAGGATGAGAAGGGGACGACAGAGGATGAGATGGCTGGATGGCATCACTGACTCGATGGACGTGAGTTTGAGTGAACTCCAGGAGTTGGTGATGGACAGGGAGGCCTGGCATGCTGCAGTTCATGGGTCACAAAGAGTTGGACACGACTGAGCGACTGAACTGAACTGAAGTGAACTCTGCATATAAGTTAAATACGCAGGGGGACAATATACAGCCTTGACGAACTCCTTTTCCTATTTGGAGCCAGTCTATTGTTCCATGTCCAGTTCTAACTGTTGCTTCCTGACCTGCATACAGGTTTCTGAAGAGGCAGGTCAGGTGGTCTGGTATTCCCTTCTCTTTCAGAATTTTCCAGTTTATTGTGATCCAATACAGTCAAAGACTTTGGCATAGTCAATAAGCAGAAATAGGTGTTTTTCTGGAACTCTCTTGCTTTTTCAATGATCCAGCAAATGTTGGCAATTTGATCTCTGGTTTCTTTGGCTTTTCTTTCTTTTTTTTTTAATTTAATTTTATTTTATTTTTAAACTTTACATAATTGTATTAGTTTTGCCAAATATCAAAATGAATCCACCACAGGTATACATGTGTTCCCCATCCTGAACCTTCCTCCCTCCTCCCTCCCCATTCCATCCCTCTGGGTCGTCCCAGTGCACCAGCCCCAAGCATCCAGTATTGTGCATCGAACCTGGACTGGCAACCTTATCTTTGACAAAGGAGGCAAGAATATACAATGGATTAAAGACAATGTCTTTAACAAGTGGTGCTGGGAAATCTGGTCAACCACTTGTAAAAGAATGAAACTAGAACACTTTCTAACACCATACACAAAAATAAACTCAAAATGGATTAAAGATCTAAACGTAAGACCAGAAACTATAAAACTCCTAGAGGAGAACATAGGCAAAACACTCTCTGACATACATCACAGCAGGATCCTCTATGACCCACCTCCCAGAATATTGGAAATAAAAGCAAAAATAAACAAATGGGACCTAATAAATCTTTGGCTTTTCTATATCCAGCTTGAACATCTGGAAGTTCATGGTTCACGTATTGCTGAAGTCTGGCTTGGAGAATTTGAGCGTTCCTTTACTAGTGTGTGGGTCTTCCCTGGTGGCTCAGAGGTTAAAACGTCTGCCTGCAATGCAGGAGACCTGGGTTCGATCCCTGGGTCAGGAAGTTCCCCTGGAGAAGGAAATGGCAACCCACTCCAGTTTTCTTGCCTGTAGAATCCCATGGACAGAGGAGCCTGGTGGGCTATAGTCTATAGTCCATGGGGTCGCAAAGAGTTGGGCACGACTAAGAGACCTTACTTACTTACTAGCGTGTGAGATGAGTGCAATTGTACAGTAGTTTGTGTATTCTTTGGCATTGCCTTTCTTTGGGATTGGAATCAAAACTGACCTTTTCCAGTCCTGTGGCCACTGCTGAGTTTTCCATATTTGCTGGCATATTGACTGCAGCACTTTCACAGCATCATCTTTTAGGATTTGAAATAGCTCAACCTGAATTCCATCACTTCCACCAACTTTGTTCATAGTGATGCTTCCTAAGGCCCACTTGACTTAACATTCCAGGTTGTCTAGCTCTAGTCCAGTGATCACACTATTATGGTTATCTGGGTCATCAAGATCTTTTTGGATGGCATCACCAACTCAATGGACATGAATTTGAGTAAACTCTGTTAGTTGGTGATGGACAGGGAGGCCTGGGGTGCTGCGGTTCATGGGATCGCAAAGAGTTGGACACGACTGAGTGACTGAACTGACCTGAAGATCTGTTTTGTATTGTGTTGGTTGGTTTAGTTGCTAAGTCTTGTCCGACTCCTGTGGACCCAATGGATTGTAGCCTGCCAGGCTCCTCTGTCCATGGGATTCTCCAGGCAAGAATACTGGAGTGGGTTGCCATTTCCTCCTCCAGGGGATCTTCCCAACCCAAGAATTGAACTAGGGTCTCAGCACTGCAGGCAGATTCTTTACCGACTGAACTATGTGTGCTAAGTTGCTTCAGTCTTGTCCGACCCTGTGCGACCCCATAGACGGCAGTCCACTAGGCTCCCACGTCCCTGGGATTCTCCAGGCAAGAACACTGTAGTGGGTTGCCATTTCCTTCTCCAATGCATGAAAGGAAAAGTGAAAGTGAAGTTGCTCAGTCATGTCTGACTCTTAGCACTCCCATGGACTGCAGCCTACCAGGCTCCTTTGTCCATGGGATTTTCCAGGTGAGAGTACTGGAGTGGGTTGCCATTGCCTTTTCCAGAACTATGTATAGTTTTTCTGTATATTCTTGCCACCTCTTCTTAATATCTTCTGTTTCTGTTAGGTCCATACCATTTCTGTCCTTTGTTGTGCCTATCTTTGCATGAAATGTTTTCTTGGTATCTCCAGTTTTCTTGAAGAGATCTCTAGTCTTTCCCATTCTATTGTTTTCCTCTATTTCTTTGCATTGATCATTGAGGAAGGCTTTCTTATCTCTCCTTTCTGTTCTTTGGAACTCTGCATTCAGATACTTATATCTTTCCTTTTCTCTTTTGCCTTTCTCTTCTCTTCTATTTGTAAGGCCTCCTCAGACAACCATTTTGCTTTTTTTGCATTTCTTTTTCTTGGTGACGGTCTTGATCACTGCTTCCTGTACAATGTCATAAATCTTGGTCCACAGTTCTTCAGGCACTCTATCAGATCTAATTCCTTGAACCTGTTTGTCACTTCCACTGTATAATCGTAAGGGATTTGATTTAGGTCATACCTGAATGGTCTAGTGGTTTTCCCTACTTTCTTCAATTTAAGTCTGAATTTGGCCATAAGTAGTTCATGTACTGAGCCATAGTCAGCTCCTGGTCTTGTTTTTGCTGACTGCATAGAGCTTCTTCATCTTTGGCTGCAAAGAATTTAATCAATCTGATTTTGGTATTGACCATTTGATGATGTCCATGTGTAGAGTCTTCTCTTGTGTTGTTGGAAGAGGGTGTTTGCTATGACCCTCTTTGCGTTCTCTTGGCAAAACTCTGTTAACCTTTGAGTTGCTTCATTTTGTACTCCAAGGCCAAATTTGCCTGTTACTCCAGGTGTTTCTGGACTTCCTACTTTTGCATTCCAGTCCCCTATGATAAAAAGGACATCTTTTTTGGGTGTTAGTTCTAGAAGCTCTTGTTGGTCTTCATAGAACCATTCAACTTCAGCTTCTTCAGCATTACTGGTGGGGTATAGACTTGGATTACTGTGATATTGAATGGTTTGCCTTGGAATCAAACAGAGATCATTCTGTCATTTTTGAGACTGCATCCAAGTATTACATTTTGGACTCTTTTTTTGACTATGAGGACTACTCCATTTCTTCTAAGGGATTCTTGCCCACAGTAGTAGATATAATGGTCATCTGAGTTAAATTTGCCCATTGCAGTCCATTTTAGTTCACTGACTCCTAAAATGTCAATATTCACTCATGCCATCTCCTGTTTGACCACTTTTTATTTACCTTGATTCATGGACCTAACATACCTGGTTCCTATACAATATCGTTCTTTACAGCATCGGATTTTACTTCCATCACCAGTCACATCCATAAGTAGGCACTGTTTTTGCTTTGGCTGCTTCTCTTCATTCTTTCTGAAGTTTTCCACTCTTCTCCAGTAGCATATTGGCATCTACCAACCTGGGGAGTTCCTCTTTTAATGTCATATCTTTTTGCCTTTTCATACTTTTCATGGGTTTCTCAAGGCAAGAATACCGAAGTGGTTTGCCAATCCCTTCTCTAGTGGACCATGTTTTGTCAGCACTCTCCACCATGACCTGTCTGTCTTGGGTGGCCCTACGTGCCATAGCTGACAGTCCCATTGAGTTAGACAAGGCTGTGGTCTGTGTGATCAGTTTGATTAGTTTTCTATGATTGTGGCTTTCATTCCATTGAGGAAGAAGGATAAGAGGCTTATGGAAGCTTCCTGATGGGAGAGACTAACTGTGGGGGTAACTGGGTCTTGTTCTGATGGGTGGGGCCGTGCTCAGTAAATCTTTAATCCAATATTCTGTTGATAGGTCAAGCTGTCTTCCCTCCCTGTTGTTGACCTGAGACCAAACTATGGTGGAGGTAATGTAAATAATGGCGACCTCCTTCAAAAGCTCCCATGCAGGGGCTGCTGCACGCGGTGCGCCCAACACTGTAGCAGGCCACTGCCGACCCACGCCTCTGCTAGAGACTCCTGGACACCCACAGGCAAGTCTGGGTCAGTCTCTTGTGGGGCCACTGCTCCTTTCTGCTGGGTCCTGGAATGCACAAGGTTTTGTTTGTGCCCTCAGAGTATCCCCAGTCCTGTGTAAGTTCTGGTGGCTCTCAGTTCAGTTCAGTTGCTCAGTCATGTCTGACTCTTTGCAACCCCATGGACTGCAGCACACCAGGCCTCCCTGTCCATCACCAACTCTTGGTGTTTACCCATTAAGTCAGTGATGCCATCCAACCATCTCAGCCTCTGTAATCCCCTTCTCCTTCTGCCTTCAATCTTGCCCAGCCCTAACTCTAACCCTAACCCTAATTTGTCTTTTCTAATGAGTCAGTTCTTTGAATCAGGTGGCCAAAGGATTGGAGTTTCAGCTACAGCATCAGTCCTTCCAATGAATATTCAGGACTGATTTCTTTTAGGATGGACTGTTTGGATCTCCTTTGTAGTCCAAGGGACTCTCAAGAGTCTTCTCCAACACCACAGTTCAAAAGTATCAATTCCTTGGTGCTCAGCTTTCTTTATAGACCAACTCTCGCATCTATACATGACTACTGGAAAAGCCATAGCTTTGAATAGATGGACCTTTGTTGGCAAAGTAATGTCTCTGCTTTTTAATATGCTGTCTAGGTTGGTCATAACTTTCTTTCCAAGGACCAAGTGTCTTTTAATTTCATGACTGCAGTCACCATCTGCAGTGATTTTGAAGCCCAATAAAATAAAGTCAGCCACTGTTTTCCCATCTATTTGAAGTGATGGGACCATATGCTATGATCTTAGTTTTCTGAATGTTGAGTTTTAAGCCAGCTTTTTCACTCTCCTCTTTCACTTTCATCAAGAGGCTCTTTAGTTCTTCTTTGCTTTCTGCCATAATGGTGGTGTCATCTGCATATGTGTAAGGTTATTGATATTTCTCCTGGCAAACTTGATTCCAGCTTGTGCTTCATCCAGCCCAGGATTTCTCATGATGTACTCTGCATATAAGTTAAATAAGCAGGGCGACAATATACAATCTTGATGTACTCCTTTCCCGATTTGGAAACAGTCTGTTGTTCCATCCCCAGTTCTAACTGTTGCTTCTTGACCTGCACACAGATTTCTCAAGAGGCAGGTCAGGTGGTCTGGCATTCCCATCTCTTTCCGAATTTTACACAGTTTGTTGTGGCCTACACAGTCAAAGGCTTTGGCATAGTCAATACAGCAGAAGTAGATGTTTTTCTGGAACTCTTGCTTTATCAATGATGGAATGGATGTTGGCAATTTGAACTCTGGCTCCTCTGCCTTTTCTAAACTCAACTTGAATATCTGGAAATTCATAGTTCATGTACTGTGGAAGCCTAGTTTGGAGAATTTTGAGTATTCCTTTACTGGTGGCTCTATGCTGGGGTTAATGCTGACCTCCTCCAAGAGGGCTTATGCCACACCCAGGTCTGCTGCACCCAGAGCCTCTGCCCTTGTGGCAGGCCACTGCTGACCCGGGCCTCTGCAGGAGACACTCAAACACTCAAAGGCAGGTAGTCTGGCTCAGTCTCTGTGGGGTCTCCTGGTGCACTCAAGGTTTTGTTTGAGCCTTCTGAGTGTCTCTGGTGGGTATGGGGTTTGATTCTAAACACAATTTTGCCCCTCTTACCATCTTGCTAGGGCTTCTGCTTTGCCCTTGGACGTGGGGTATTTTTTTGGTAGGATCCAACATTCTCCTGTCGATGGTTGTTTAGCAGCGAGTTGTAATTTTAGAGTTCTCACAGGAGAAGATGAGCATACATCCTTCTACTCTGCCATCTTGGGTTTTTTCCTGGATGGTTCAGGACTCTTGAATTCACTATCAGTTCAGTTCAGTTCAGTTGCTCAGTCATGTCTGACTCTTTGCGACCCCATGAGCACGCCAGCCCTCCCTGTCCATCACCAACTCCCGGAGTCCACCCAGACTATGTCCATTGAGTTGGTGATGCTATCCAACGATCTTATCCTCTGTGGTCCCCTTCTCCTCCTGCCCTCAATCTTTCCCAGCATCAGGGTCTTTTCAAATGAGTCAGCTGTTTGCATCAGGTGGCCAAAGTATTGAAGTTTCAGCTTCAACATCAGTCCTACCAATGAACACTCAGGACTGATCTCCTTTAGGATGGACTGGTTGGATCTCCTTGCAGTCCAAGGGACTCTCAAGAGTCTTCTCCAACACCACAGTTCAAAAGCATCAATTCTTCGGTGCTCAGCTTTCTTTACAGTCCAACTCTCACATCCATACATGACCACTGGAAATACCATAGCCTTGACTAGACAAATTCACTATACTCAACTTATTTACTCCTGATGAACTAAAAGATCAAACTGATACTAGGTTGAGAGTCATAGCAAAATAATCAGGTGTGTGGAGCTTAATGTCTTTTAGTTTTGAAATACTAGCAAGGTCAGTTTTGACAGATTTAAGAGATAATGGTAGTGCTAGCTTTTACAATAGTATTCTACTGTAGATATTTCATAATCTAAAAAATACATTACATTTGGATAGCATTGTATCTTTCTTTTTAATTTATTAAGCCATCTTATTTTTTTCAAACAGTTTAAAATAGGCATTTGTTAATGTTTAGCTTTGCCTTTAGAACCTTTTGTTTCTGATTTTAAAATTAAAGAGTCAATAATAGGGAAAGAGCTATAAGCTGCTCAACAGTGACATATATTCAAGCTGCAAACTTTTGAAGGGAAGTCTTTAAAAGACAAAAAAAAAACCAAAAACTTCCCAACTTGGGCTCCCCAACATTGGGTTAGGTTTTAAACTTTAGATTAATAATAAATGTAGCTCTAGAATACACAAAATAAAGTGGTTTGAGCTTGATTTTCACCCTCAATGGGTACAAAAATTCAAAGTATAAATTTAAATTTTATTAAACAGGATTCTCAGAAACAGAGAAGCCATTTTTTGATAATATGGAAGAATGAGAAGAAAGTGTTCATTTAAAAACTCTCTACCTGAAGATTATGAAAAGGTTTATAATAGAGAAAGCTGTAGGGAAGAGAGAGATATTTTTAAATTTAATTTTTCAGAACTCCATATGGATATTTAAATTTAGAATTATCAAGCAAATTTATTTTATAAAATATCAGAAACTTCTGGGGAAATAAAGAAAAAACTTTCTGGGGAAATCTTTATTTTGGGAGGTATCAAGTATTGTATTGGTTGCTTTGGCAGTCATTACACTTGGAGATTTCATGCTCAGCTTTCTCCCAAACTCATCAATCTCTTCTTCTTCAAGGGATGGATAAGAGATGAGGCAGAGGAAAGATAGAAGTGTTCCTACCATACTATTCTGGAAACTTGTTTCTCTTCAGTACATGAAAATGGTGGGAACAAATTTCTAATACATGTCTATAGGGTGAGCAGATGTTCTGATGTGCTGGCTTAGTTGCTCAGCTGTATCTGACTCTTTGTTAACCCATGGACTATAGCCTGGCAGGCTCCTCTGTCCATGGAATTCTGTAGGCAAGAAAACTGGAGTGGGTTGCTATTTCCTTCTCCAGGGGATCTTCCCAACCAAGGGATCAAACTTGGGTCTCCCACATTTCAGGCAAATGCTTTGTGTGCTAGGGAATGTCACAATTACACCCATTATCCCAGGCAATTATTTGTAGTGCACCTTTTAATTCTTAATTTAGCTGCAATTCAGACAATAAATATGTACATCTAGCATATGTAGTAAGTGCCCTATATAGACTGAGGAGAAGAATAACACAGGTCTTTCTCAGTTTACCATGGGATTAAGTCTTTGTGGCTCAGCTGGTAAAGAATCCACCTGCAATGCAGGAGACCTGGGTTTGATCCCTGGGTTGGGAAGATCCTCCAGAGAAGGGAAAGGCTATGTCTCCAGTATTCTGGCCTGGAGGATTCCATGGACTGTATAGTCCATGGAGTCACAGAGTTGGATACGACTGAGCAACTTTCACTTTCACAAGTCTCAATAAGGCCATTATAAGTTGCAACTCCATTTAGTAAACCTAATCTATAGAACATCATAGCTGTGTGCAGCCTACCTTAAACATACTCAGAACACATACATTAACCTCCTGTTGGGCAAAATCAACTAACAAAAGTCTATTTTATAATACAATGTTGAATATCTCATGAAATGTATTGACTACTCTAAGGAAAAGAAAAAAAAAAGAATGGTTGAATGGGAGCAGAATGGTTATAAGTGTATGAGCTATTTACCCCCATGACCCTGTGGCCAGCTGGAAGCTGTGGCACTGTAGCTGCCCAGCATCACAAGACAGTAAGTAGGGCAAATCACTAGACCCTGGAAAAGGTCAGAATTCAAGACTGGAAGTATGGTTTTCACTGGATGAATATTGCTTTTTGCATCATTGTAAAGCAGAAAAATCATGGAACCACCCTAAGTCAGGAGCTATCTGCACCAAAAACAGAAATTTCAAATTTCAAGGATCATTTCTATGAGCTTCCCTCATTGCTCAGACAGTAAAATCATCTGCTTTCAATGCTGAAGACCCGGGTTCAATCCCTAGTTCATTATGAAAGAAGTTTCTCTGAATGTGTAGAGCACCTGAAACCGTAAATAAGAAGCTCAGTGTTCCCTCGTGAGTGTGAAGCTGCTTTTTGGTGTTGGTTCTGCAACTGCCATTTGCCACTGATGATCATTCTTCTTTTCCTTTAGGGAGCAAGAGGGAGAGGGCACTGCCTGAGTAAAACAAAGGACAAAAAATAAGCTTTAAAGTACTTTCTAATTTGCCTACAAACTGGAGGAATATATGAAATTGCAAAAAATGTAAAATTGAAACAATAAATTGGTGACATCAGTTCATATGAGAATTTTATTAACTTTATTCTTTATTTATGGGAATTTAACAGCTTAGAAATGAGTAGGTTTTTTATTTTAAAATTTAACTAGAGAATTATTAGTAATCTTTGTTAAGTCAATTTATACTTTTTCCCCTCTTTCTTCTCATGAGAGGAAAGTCTTCATATAATCTTTGGTTCAAGTTAATGAGCACATTGAAATATTTTATATATTTGCAAGAGAATGTTAACATTCATTGATACAGAATAAACAAAAATTTCTTTTCTGGATTCATAACTACAATGCTACCCCCAACCCCACTCAATACCACTTAAATTTAAGAAATAATAGTTTTGGACACATAAATTGATGGAACAGAATAGAGAGTTCAGAAATAAACCCACTTATATATATAGTCAAATAAATCATGAGAAGGGAGCCAAGAATATACAATGGGGAAAGGAAGCCTCTTCAATAAATGGTGTTGGGAAAACCAAAAAGCCACATGCAAAAGAATGAAATGGGACCACTAACTTATACCATATGCAAAAATTAACTCAAAGTGGATTAAAGTCTTGAATGTAGGACCTGAAACCATAAAACTCCTAGAAGAAAGTACAAGTCACAAATTCCTTGAATTATTTTTTATAATGACTTTTTAAAATTTTATACTAGAAATAAAGGCAATGAAGTTGAAAATAAACAAGTTGGATTACATCAAAGTAAAATTTCTACACAGCAAAGGAAACCATCAGCAAAATTAAAAGGCAACCTACTGATTAGGAGAAAATCTTTGCAAAACATAAAGGATCAGGGGTTAATATTCAAAATATACAAAGAATCAAAGCAACTCAATTAAAAAAAAAAACAATGATTTTAAGTGAGCAGAAGACCTGAATATTAATTTTTCCAAAGAAGACATAGAGAAGGCCAACAGGTACATGAAAAGGTGCTCAACATCACAAATCATTAGGAAATCAAAATCAAAATCACAGTGAAATACCACCTGACAGCTATTAGAGTGAATATTACTAAAAAAGCTAGAAATAGCAAATGCTGGTGAGGAAGGATGTGGAGAAAGAGAACCCTTGTACACTAATGGCAGTAAAGTAAATTGGTGTAGTCACTGTGGAAAACAGTATAGAGGTTCCTCAAAAATTAAATGTGCTGCTATCACATGATACAGCAATTCCACTTCTGGGTATTTATCTAAAGAAAACAAAAATACCTAACTAGAAAAGATATATGCACTCCCATGTTCAATGAAGCATTATTTACAATAGCCAAGATATGGAAACAATCTGTGTTCATGGATCAGTGGATTAAAAAATGTGATACACACATATGTATATATAATGAAATGTTATTTAGACATAAAAAGTGATTGTCATTTTCAACAACATGGATGGATCTTGTGGGGATTACATTAGGTAAAACAAATCAGACAGAGAAAGGCAAATACAATAGGAGCCCATTTATATGAGGAATCTAAAACCAAGCTCATAGATACAGAGAACAGACCGCTGGTTCCCGGATTGGGGAGTAGGAAGGAGGAGATGGGAGAAATGGGTAAAGTGAGTCAGAAGGCAAAAACTTCCAGTTATAAAAGAAGTAATCCATAGGGATGTAATGTACAGCAGAGTGATCATCATTAATAATACTATATTTCATATTTGGAAGTTTCTAAGAAAATAAATATTAAAAATTCTCATAACAAGAAAAAAAATTTTGTAACTATATATGGTGACAGATAGTTAACTAGACTTATTATGGATACCATCTAGCAGTATATTCAGATATCAAATCATTATGTTCTACACCTGACATTAATATAATGTTGTATGTCAGTTATGGGGCTTCCCTGGTGGCTCAGACTGTAAAGGATCCCCCTGCAAAGCAGAAGACCTGGGTTCAATCCCTGGGTCAGGAAGACCCCCTGGAGAAGGAGATGACTGCCCACTCAGTATTCTTGCCTGGAGTGTTCTTGCCTGCTCCTTAGTCCATGGGGTCACAAAAGAGTCAGACATGACTTAGCGACTAACACTTCACTTCATAAGTTATATCTCAATTTCTTTTTTGTTTTAGCTTTCAAATGTTTTAGTTTAATAAGATTTTTTTCAAGTGTTTCCGTATAAACCAAAAATTAATGAGAAATATATAAGTAAACATCAAAATTGATAACATGTACATGAGTCAATAAGGGACAAGAAATGAGCAGTTGATAAAGGAAAATTAAAGAGGCTTCAAGAGAATGAAATAGAAATACAAAATAATAAATTAAGTTTCAAAATAACATTGAGATTTGAAATGGATGAGTATTATACTAGAAAGAATTTTTAAATGCAGAGAAACAGTGACTGCATTCTAATTAAATCATAACAGATGATAGACTTTTTTGACTTTTTAAGTACCAAAAGAAACATCTATTTTTACTTTATAATGAATTCATGTACTAAAAAATGTATTCAGAAAAAAATTCATATTGGGATTGAAGTCAAAGAAAGACCTAGTTTAAAATGCAAGACATTCATTGTAGAAAAATATGTCTGCTAAAAAGAACAAAAAGAACAAAAAATATGGAGCCAAAATGGATAAATAAAAAGTGATTAACAAAAATGTTAACAAAAGAATTCATAATTGCCTTTCAAAGTAGTATATATTTGAAAAGATCTAAGAAAATGAACTGCTCATGAAAGAATAATGAAGTGAAAATATTACCTAAAAAGGAGTTATGAAAATAAGTCATTTTTTTCTTGCCTCATAACAAGAAAATTACAGGCAATGTACAATTAAAAGATAACACATCTTTATGTAAGGCCATGAGAGGAAGGAAGAGAAGAGAATACTTTGAATGTGAATCAGTCAGAGAGAAGTGGCACTACTATTTAACAATATGAAAGGAGTTTGGAATAAGTCTACTGATGTATTTAGAGTTAACTGATAAATATGGGTGCCTCACCTGAATGATTGTAATACCCTCTTACAAGTCTTCCATGAGCTTCTCAGGTGGTGCAGTGGTAAAGAATATGCCTGCCAATGCAGGAGGCCCAAGAGATGTAGGTTTGATCCCTGGGTCTGGCAGATCCCCTGGAACAGGAACTGGCAAGTACTCCAGTATTCTTGCCTGGAAAATTCCATGGACAGAGGAGCCTACAGTGGACTACAGTCCATAGGGTCACAAAGAATCAAATGCAACAGAGGGCATGCACACACACACACACACACACACACACACACGTCTCCCAACTTATACTTCTGCATCCTCCAATCTAGTTGCAACATGGCAACCACAGAGTCCTCTTAAAATCTTAAGTCAGACAATACCCCTCCTGTGCTCAAAGCTCTTCAATGATGCCCCATGTGCCTCAGCATAAAACAAGGTTTTATATGATTCTGGAAGGCCCTGAATGATTAGGACACAGTTACCTACCTCTCTGACTTCCTCTCCTTACTCTCCCCAGGATCACTCTCTGTAGTCACACGGGCACCCTTGGAGTCATGACAACAGACCAGTGAGGTGTCTTCCTCAGAGCCTTTGCACAATAAATATTATATCTATTGTCTATCTCTACATCTCTAGAATGCAAGCTTTGAAAGGGTGAACACTATGGTCTCTTTCGTTCACTGATCCATCCCAAGAACATGGTAAAGTCTCTGATACATAGTAGATTCTTGCCTAGTGAATACATGAATGATGAAGAGTTAATAAAAATAGATTTCCAAGATATGTTGAAGTAATAGGTTTATAAAATAAAGCAAATGCTACACAAATTCATCAAAATTTAATAATTGGGGGAAATTTTTGCACTGTGCTTAGTTGCTCAGTCATAGCTGACTCTTTTCAACCCCACAGACTGTAGCCCACCAGGCTCCTCCGTCCATGGGGATTCTCCAGGCAAGAATACTAGAGTGGGTTGCCATTCCCTTCTCCAGGGGACCTCCTCCACCCAGGGATCAAATCGAGTCTTCTGCATTGCAGGTAAATTCTTTACCATCTGAGCCACCAGGGAAGCCCGTAAAACACATAAACATCAAACAATAATAAAAAGCAACATAAAGGCTACAGCTTTCTTTGGTGAAACTATGGCAGAGGAAAAAAATCTTTGAAAGACCTTGCATCAATAATTATATGATCTTGTCTGGGAATTACATATAACACTTCCATCACAACCCATTACCCATTAACTAGAAATAGCCACGTGGCCCCACCCAACAAAAACAGGGACCAGAAAGTACATTCCTACAATTTATCTGAAGGCAGGAAGCTAGAAACACTTGATGAATTAAGTGTTCATGATTAAGTACCGAATCCAAGTTTCCTGCATTGCAGGTGGATTCTTTACCGTCTGAGCTACCAGGGAAGCCCTAAGATATGTTACAGTCATCCTAACAAATTTCATTAATGATTTGGACTTGAGGACATTAATCTGTTACCCACATCTTTCCTTCCTTCCTTCTTCACTTTCTTCCTTTTTCCCATCCCTCTTCCTCCCTTCAGCAAATATTTAGTGAATCCTTCTATGTGCAGCTAATGGTACTGGACTATGAAGACACAACACTTCATAGCAAGATTCCTGCCCCCACAGAGCTTATAGTCCACCAACAATAAACAGGTGAGCAAAATTTTTAAATGTAAATAGTGATGGATTGTGGTAAATGTTATAATGGAGATAAATACTTGATAAAGAATGAGCAGGATAGTCAGGAAAATCTGAAGAGATATTGGAGATGAGATCTGGGGACTCATCTGGGGATTGCAAAGATCCAGCTGAATTCTGAAGAGAATTCCAGACATAAGGCACATGATTGAGAAATAAGAGAGTCTTGTATGGTCTAAACCGTAAGAGAGAGAAGGAAAGTGATGAGGAATGAAGTTAGAGAAGCAAGCAGAGACCAACCTCTGCAGAGCCTTACCCATGCAGAGCCTTGTTGATGAAGGTGATGGGTTTTGATTTTATTCCAAGATCAATGGAAAGTAATCAAAGGGTTTTAAGCAGGATTAATATGATTTCTTCTATGCTTTTAAAAGATTACATTGACTTCTAGGAGAAATATAGAATGGATGGGAGACTATTAGGAAGTCAAATGCAGAAATAGAGTAGATTTTCATTAATTTTAGGAAAGGAAAGGAATCAAACATATTTAATAAGAAAGTCAACAAGATTTCCTGTTGGATTAGCTGTAGAGATAAAAGGGAAAACTCAAAGACTGAGGAAATTGACTGAAGAGTGAGGCCATTTACTGAAATGGAAGAGACAGAGAAGAAATAAATCGGAATTGAGGATAGTCAAGAATCCTTTATTTAACACACTAAATTATAAAGGCTTCTCAAATATCCAAGAAGAGATGCCACGTATGCTAGACGTTTTAACCTTGATTTAACATTTATTAAAGCGTCCCAGGTAGTGCTAGTGGTGAAGAACCTGCTTCCCAATGCAGGAGACACAAGAGACACAGGTTTAATCCGTGGTTGGGACGATCCCCTGGAGGAGGGCATCGCAATCCACTGCTGTATTCTTGCCTGGGGAATCCCATGGACAGAGGAACCTGGCGGACTACAGTCCATGGGGTCGCAAACAGTCAGACATAATTGAAGCAATTTAGCATGCACACACACACACTTATTATGAGCATTGGATGCATTATTTAATGTATATAGCATGTTCATAACTTTAAGTCATATTGTGTCATATATACATTTCACATATATATATTTATTTATGAATGTACTTATTGTCTTAAAAAATTACATAAAATGCAACTGCTTTCTCTACAACTACTTTGGTTTTCAGTTTCAATCCTCTACATCTGAATAAGAAAAAATTTAACTGTCCAATTCCATTTAAATTTAATCCAATCCAACATCTTTAAAAGTATAATGTTTGTTTCCATAGTATAAAAGTCTCAGCTGGTCTCCTCAATTTTGCCTCTCCTCTAGAGATGGTGTCCTTTCATGCAGGGGTACATGGGGGCAACTCCTACAACCTCACAGCAGCAGGGAGCCATCAGGGGTCTCAAGTATCATGCCCTCTGCCTCTTCTGGTTTCAGTGGAATTTCTTTATCCGTCAGGATGTTGCTGAAAGCTCTCCAGCCCAGTGTTCAATTTCTTGAGGTCAGCTTATCCTATATAGGCTCAAAGGCAACGCAGCTCCAGGCCTTCCTCCTCCTGACCTTGGTTCATTCTCAGGTTGAAATATGACCGCCCACATGTGTGCTTCCTCCCAGAGCCTCAGATGGAGAGTAGAGGGTGAAAGTGAACCTCCCCACTCTTGGTGTTCTTCTCACTTAAAGAATGCCCAGATCTAGATGGGATCCACAACCCAGAGAGGGAAAAATGTGGAGAGACATCCGCTTTCTTCGCTCTCTTACTGTTCTCTTCTTCCCATAATTACCCTACCTTTGAAAGTGGTGAGTTTTACCCAGAGAGGCCTGGCTGCTGTCACAGGTAGAAGGGGTAAGATGTCTCCATCACTGGTGAACTGCTAAGCCAAATCCTCCAAGCTTATAAGGCTGTCATCCTACTACACAATCCAAATGTAAGTCAGAATCAGAATTTATTAATATATTCTATTTGTATTCCTCATATAACAAATTTTAGATTTATCCTGCACAGATAGAAACTTTCTTTTAAGACCAAGATAAAAGTCATGAGTTCAGAGAAGTCAAAAAGAAAATTATTTATTTTAAAAATTACTCAAAATATATTTATTATCTAATTTAACCAACTCTCACATCAAACTTCTAAGATCAGTGTTTTTATTAATCCTATTTTAGAAAGGAGATGAATGACATGAAGTTTCTGTAACACAAGTTATAAAATGACTTTGTTGGGATTTCAACCAATTCTATCTACCAAGTTTCTGCTAAAACGCCTTTTCTCGAAATTTTTGTGGTTAATCCTTACAAAGAGAAGAAAATGAAAGTCAAGGATTCCAACACAATATGTAATACAGATGAATATAGATCGATTTAAAATCTATACATTAACAAGAGCCCCAAAGCTAAATAAATCTGAAATGGATTCAAGTCATGTATCGGTTAGGAATGATGTAAGAAAGTAGAACATATTTGCTGAGAGAAAGCTGGCGTTATTCTGGGCATGTGCTCAAGGGTTACTATCAACCCAAAAATCTGAGTAGCTTAACATAAGAAGTTTATTTTTTGTTCACATTACATCTCCCACTATGAGGTGGCCAACTTTCTGCACCGCACAGTCATTCAGAGACCCAGGCCAGAGGAGCTGCCGCCATATTGGAGCTGCACCAGCCTGGGCATGCCCCTTCCTCAGGTGTTCTGTTAGGGGGAAAGGGGAAACGAGCCCTTGCAAAGGTGTTTCAAATAATACAGTTACACCCATTAGGATTTCGCTGGTCAGAACTAGTCCCTCGGACCCATCTAATTGAGAGGTGCGGAGAAAATGCAGGAGAGCAAATGGAATGTTTGAGCTGCTCTGCCACGGCGCCCTGAACATAATCCGCGTACCCAGCCTCCTGCCCCCTCCTGACTTCAGCTCTTTCATTTCCAAGGTTGCTTTTACATTCAGGATAAATATTATTATCCTTGTTTTAGAGACCGCTTAACATATCATGGTCAAGGAAGAGTACTGCAGAATCTTTACAAATCTTTATTAAAGACTACGTTCTAAGATCATTGTAGGTAATATCGTGTGAGTGTTTTATAATGAAGCAGTGTTTATGGAATGAGAAGACATCTATTCTTATACCTGTCAGTGGTAAGGCACCACACAAGTAGAAGAGTGGAGTCTGCTGATTGCATGGTTTCTATCCCCATAGCTTGCCTTTAACTTTGGCCTTACTTCTGGTTTAAACACACAAGAGTGACTTCAGAGTTAAACATCTGAATACGCAACCGGCTTTTCACCTACAACTGACTGGGTTCCATTTACAAAATTCCTTATTACATTATGAGTCTCGAATAACAGAAGTTTGAGAATTTGAATATTAACACGTGGAATTAAACCTCCTGAAAAAAAGTTTCTTCAGAAGTTGAGGTCTTTAGGAAATGTAAGGAAGTAGCACCACCTGGTGGGTAAGAATGACAGGAGAATCTGGAAATTTGTTAGGAAGAAATGATAATTGCTATAAATATAATCATGTTCCCAAATAAAAGCCTTTAGAGAGCTTTGGAATTGAGACTTGAGGAATGAAATTCTCTTCCTAGGAAACAGGGACAAATAGAGGGTGTATGACTTAAAAAAAAAAGAAAAAAACTCACGTTTTCGTTTCTGATTGACAGCTACTCAGTGGGACCTGGGGAAACCCAGATCAATGAAAGTGGCCTATGGTAATGATGAAAGGGTGGTTTACAACTAACCCGACACTATTATCACCAAAGAGCTGAGTGTCTTGGAAAGCTTAGAAAGTTTACACATGGTAGACCAAGGCACTGACCACGGGCTCCAACTCACTTAGTATCTGAGTCAGCAGGAGGTCCGTCTTCACATCTGTTTATTGGTCAGTATCGGAAATTAATGGTAAGATTTTTTTGACAAAAGCAAGAACAACAAAAATTTTCCGTTTTCAAGTATCTGTGCATCATTTATTTAGCTGATATCTTCTCACAGTGTGAAGATTGCGTGTTAACCTGAAACAAGTATTTCTTCCAGGTATTTCTCCAGCAAAGATAGATTTGTTTGGGATCAGTAAAGAATCCCAATTCAGGGTCTGCAACCAGGTCAAGCCACTAGAGGGGCAAAGGAAGTTGGGAGGGCTCTAGTAAACAAAGAGTCCATGACTTTTCATCGGCTGAGTCCTTGCCAGGAAAGAAGAGGAGTCTTCTCTTGTTGGGGTACAAGCTGAAATGGCTCCCACCATAGCGCAATACCATGACTCTCCGTGGTAATTATTGTACATTCCACTAATTCTATTTCTGATTAAGCCAGTCAAGCTGATAATCATGTAGACTACATTAATAGTAAGCTCTCAAGTCCTGAGGAGCTCTGTTTAACAATAGGGACCAAGAGATATTTGGATCTCAGATTTTATCACTTTAAAATCAGTTTGCTTGGCATAAAGATAAAATATGCTTTATAGTCATCTGTCTAGCAAATACATCAAATTGTTCTTAAGCGAAGAATACAGAAGGGGACTTCTATTTACTGAGAGTCTATTTACTATTCACTTCTATTTACTATGTTGCACATGCTAGTTGCTATAAGGAATATTTTGGACCAGGTCAAGGTTCAGCATGTCATAAGGTCCTCTATGTGTGCCTGATAGCAAAACTTCTTCTCAGAAAATGTCCCAGGGGGGTTGTGACCATCGCAGAATGCTCTTAAGGACTGATACAGATGCCCTAATACACATTTTGTTTTGCACAGGTCCAGGATATCTGTAGGTGAGAACTTAAACCCGGTCCACATATTGTATTCGGGCATCCAAACCAGTCTAGGGGGCTGGGATTCCTTGAAGAAGGCTGGCCTGGAGAAAGGGACCTCAGAAGCTATAAGAAGACATGGAAGAGCAACTCTAAGCTGGTAACTTGTCTGGATGTCAAAGGGAGGCAGGATGTGGCAGCAGGAGGCTGCACATGACCTTCCCTGATATTGCTCCTCATCATCAAGTGTGAGTGTGCTATGGCTGAGACCTACCTGAAGACCTGGCTCTAGGGAACTTACTTGAAATATCTTTCATCACGAGACCCGACAGGAATTTTTCTACTGTTCAGAGAGGGAAACATGAGAGCAGCGGCCTGGGACTAAATACAGAGGATGTGAGGACAAAGTGACTGCAGGCAAACCTTACCCACAGGGCCCCCATACAAAATTAAGTTAATGGAGCTGTCACCAAAAACCTGACTTTTTTATTAGTTTAGCAGCTATAGACTCAAAGCCTTGATATTCAGGATATTATCAGAAATGTGAAATACTTGTATGTTCTGTCAGCTAAAGTTTAAGGCTATAGATTATGTTCATTTAACCAATACAATTAATTTTACATAAAAAAAATTGAGGCCAGATGAAATAAGTCATCTAAGTGCACAGAGATAATAAGCAGCAGAGCCAGGATCAACACCTGAGCTGTGTGACTGCAAAAATCAGGATCATTCCTTATATCCTCTGCTTCATGAGATACAGAAGGTTTGGTGGAGCATAATCAACATGCATTATAGTCTTCCAAATAACACTGACAAAAAGCAACGTATGTTGAGCAACTACTCAATGCCTGTGCATCAATGTGATTACTGAATAATTAATATATTGATTTTATTGGGTTTTCACCAAAGAACAATGCCAAGGCTCTATGCCTCTGAAATTCAGATTTCTTTTAGCCTCAGAGTGAGAGTATAGAACTCATTCCAAAGTCCTCAGCCAAAATAGGGATTAAACTGGATTGTCCCAAAGGAGATGAAAATGGAAGCTTTGGGAGAGTGGCTCAACCCTGGAGGTGGTCCCTGAAACATGGGGAGGATTGTAGATTTCTTCAAGTGCCTAGACTCAGCATTCTGGAGACAACAAACCCTTGTATGAGAATAGATGTTTGAATACCTGTGAGAATTATCTTTAAATGTTGCATCTTGAGTACCTCCACTAAGACATTTTTGGCTATGAAGTCATCAGAAAGGAATACTTTCAAGTATTAGTATATATTGGTTAGCTCACCCAAGGAGGCCCCTTTCAGTTTATGGCATAGAAGTAGTGTCCAACTATTGTGGAGCATTTAAAAGACTGAGCTGCCATCCATTTCTTTGAAGGTTGTACCCCAGTGTATAGCAAGCAGATGGAGCCAATGGGGAAAATAGTCATCCCTATTGACCCAGAGCCAGGCCCTTCCCCATTTTCCTAGGAATATGTAAGCCCCAGGGATTTTGTAAGAATCAGTGAAGATAACCTCATCTAATCACTTAAATTGGATTCAGTAAGTTGATCTTGATACATTGTGATTTGGAGAAGGCTTTATTTACAAAAAGAGAATCATGACATCTCTTGCACCTTGATTGTTATGGAACTAGTCATATCCACTGTACATATGGTAGGCTTCCTAGGTAGCACTAGTGGTAAAGAACCTTCCTGCCAATGCAGGAGATGTAAGAGATGTGGGTTTGATCCCTGGTCCTGGAAGATCATTGGAAGGACTGATGCTGAAGCTGAAGCTCCAATACTTTGGCCACTTGATGCAAAGAACTGACTCATTGGAAAAGACCCTGATGCCGGGAAAGATTGAAGACAGGAGGAGAAAGGGACAACAGAGGATGAGATGGTTGGATGCCATCACCAACTCAATGGACATGAGTTTGAGCAAGCTCTGGGACTTGGTGATAGACAAGGAAGCTTGGCATGCTATAGTCCATGGGGTCACAAAGGGTCGGACATGAGTGAGCGACTGAACTGAAGTGATACATATAGTAACTCACTTTCTATTCACACAACATATTCTTAAGGTTCTAGTATCTTCCTCCTTTTTAAAGATAAATTAGACCTTAAAGAAATTGAGCAACTTGCCCTTGTTCACACAACTCTTGAGCCTTTCTTAATATAGATAATTTAGGCTTTTTTTTTTTTTTTTGACTTGCCAGCCTTATAAAAGGCACTGCAGTACAGCTTCTTCCACATGCCTTGAGAATTTTATTCAAGGAGTCTGTCACCACAAGCTATATAAACAAATGGCTATCCGGCATTAATAGGATTTGTAGCAGAATTAACATTTTTAAAATGTTTATTAAAAAAATGTTTATTGATAGTCAATTATATATAGGGCATAACAGGGTTATCTGTAATAAGGCAAGTCTTAGAATTTAGTTGGAGACAATTACATATCAATAAAAGTACAGTTAACTAAGTGTCAGAAGAGTGTTACAGATAATAAGTACTGTAGGAATTTGGATTGGAAAAGTAATAGATGGTACAATGAAAAGATGAGATGAGTCATAAGATATCAGTTCCCTTCTGACACCAACTGTGCCACTTTTAGCTCCTTAACCTTCAAGATTCTGAATTTCTCCGGGCCTCAAATTTATCATTTAGAAATTATTGATAGCAATGTGTTCCATGATTTCCTCACAGGGTTTTTAACATTATATGTGAAAAAATGTTTACAAAACTATGATGAACTATACAAAGATACTATTTCTCTCTTTTTATTACTGACAGGTTTTCATGATTTATGGTAACTATTCATATGAAGATACTTTTGTGTGTCAACTTGGCTATAATGCCCAGTTGTTTCATCAAATATCAGTCTAGATGTTGCTATGAATTCTTTTGTTTATGTTTTTTATGTTATTATTTAAATCAGTAGACTTTAAGTAAAGCAGATTACTCTGCATAATGTTGCCAGGCTTCATCCGATCAGTAGAAGAACTCAAGAGAAAAACTGAAGTTGCCCAAAAATAGAAGGAAGTTTGCTTCCAGGCTGACTTCAGACTCAAAGGCTACAACAGCAACTCCTGCTTATTGGTCAGCTCTCTAAATATCAGACTTGCCACCCCCTGCAATTGTATGAGACAACTCTTAAAAAAGCTCTCACCCAAATCAATATGAAATGTATATATATATACATACATACATATATAAATGTATATGTATATATGTGTGTGAGTGTACATAAATAAACAGTCTTCCCTAGGTGTCCATGGGGGATTGGTTCCAGAAGCCACCATCGATACCAAATCCATGGATACTCAAGTCCCTTATATAAAATGACATAGTATTAATACAATGAATACCATTGGTGCTCCTTATCTGCAGATATGGAGACCTCACCATATGAGTATATATACATCATTGAATATGTACACATGCACACACGCACGCATCCTATTGGTTCTGCTTCTCTGGAGAATATTGACTAATATAATAACTGTTCTGAATGAAGAGCTTACTTTGACAAGAAAAACATGTAAAGCAATCAAAGAAAATTCAGAAAATACTATTTTATTCTTAACATATTTTCTGTTGGTAGATTTTTTAATTATATATGAAATAGTAATTAAAGAGTATATTTCATGATAATACCTTTCATTATTTAATGAAATATTTACACACATTTAATATATCCAAGTAGGAAGTATAATGAAATACAAATGTTCGCTACTGGGGGAGCTGATTCGCCTGTTGCAGCCTGAATGTGTGCCTTTGCTCAAGGCACTCCTTGCATTTGAAATACTTTCCCTCCTAGACATCCTTTGTGTAAATAGCAAGCAATCCATTTTTCTGAGGCATAGTTGAATGACTCCTCTAAGGGGGAAATGCCCAATTGCTCTACTGAAAGTTGTCACTCCCTCTTTCACTCTGTTCCTCTTATAGTATTCATCACTTTATGTTCTGAAGTACAGTTATTTGTGTTTGTGTTTTTCCATCTCTGTAAATAGCAATTTTCTTGAGGACAGTAGTCACTGATAAATCATAGTTTTCATCAGGTTCTGCAGCAGCTTGCCTAAGATATCTTGATAAATACATACTGCATAAATAAACCTTCATGGGTCATTTTGGTCTCTCAATAAGCTCTTTTCTCTAATTTGTCTATAACAAGTGCCATAAGGAGTTTCTATCAGAGTTACTGTGATCACTCACATGTGGCAGAGCTCCAGTGGTGAGTATTTATTTATTAGGTAGTGAAAGAATGAAAAGCAGCACCATGGGGCTTTAGCTGCAAGGTTGAAAGTTAACTTAAAATGATATTTTAAATGAGGGAATTTTATGAACAGAGGTAGCTGAAAGCACATAGGCTTTGAAGTGCACTCTGGTGACTTCACAATAACCAAGGTACTTCCTTGTTGTCCCATGTTTTTGATATTTATCAGTGAGATAAACTCACTGCTAAATATGTAACAAAAGCAAACCACAAGTATCCATGTACACATCAAATATTTCACTTTCAAAGATATTTCTGTGTCCTCAATGAACAGTGTGTACTTTCTATCTGAATTTAGAGCACTTTATTAACTTTTCTTATTGTTGTCACTCAATCACTCTTTAGACTCCATGGACTGCAGCACATCAGGCTTCCCTGTCCTTCACTATCCCCTGGAGTTTGCTCAAATTCATGTCCATTGAGTCAATGGAGCCAACTCAATGCCCATCTAACCATCTCATGTCCATTGAGCCATCCAACCATCTCATTCTCTGTTGCTTCCTTCTTCTTCTGCCCTCAGTCTTTCCTGGCATCAGGGTCTTTTCCAATGAGTCGGGTCTTTTCTAATGAGTTGATTCTTTGCATCAGGTGGCCAAAGTATTATAGCTCAGCATCAGTCCTTCCAATGAATTTGTTGTTCAGTGGCTAAGTTGTATCTGACTCTTCATGACCCCATGGACTTCACCACTGCAGGTTTCCCTGAACTTCACTATTTCCTGGAGTTTGCTCAGATTCATGTCCACTGAATCAGTGATGCTATCTAACCACCTCATCTTCTGCTGTTCTGTTCTCATTTTGCTTTCAATCTTTCCCAGCAGCTTTTCCAATGAGTCAGCTCTTTGCATCAGGTGGTCAAAGTACCTGAGCTTCAGCATCAGTCCCTCCAATGAATTTGTTGTTGTTCAGTTGCTCAGTCATCTCTGACTCTTTGTGACCCCATGGATTGCAGCACGCCAGGCTTCCCTGCCCTTCACTATCTCCCAGAGCTGGCTCAAACTCATGCCTATTGAGTAGATGATGCTGTCCAACTATCTCATCCTCTGTTGTCCCTTTATCCTCCTGCCCTCAATCTTTCCCAGCATCAGGGTCTTTTCCAACGAATCAGTTTTTTGCACCAGGTGGCCAAAGTATTGCAGCTTCAGTTTCAACATCAGTTCTTCCAATGAATATTCAGGGTTGATTTCTTTTAGGATTGACTTGTCTGATCTCCCTGCAGTCCAAGGGACTCTCAAGAGTCTTCCCCTGCATCACAGGTCAAAAGCATCAATTCTCTGGCACTCAGACTTCTTTGTAGTCCAACTATCACATCCATACAGGACTACTGGAAAAACCATAGCTTAGACTATATGGCAGAGAAGGCAATGGCACCCCACTCCAGTACTCCTGCCTGGAAAATCCCATGGACGGAGGAGCCTGGTAGGCTGCAGTCCATGGGGTCGCTGAGGGTTGGACACAACTGAGCGACTTCACTTTCACTTTTCACTTTCATGCATTGGAGAAGGCAATGGCAACCCACTCCAGTGTTCTTGCCTGGAGAATCCCAGGGACGGGGGAGCCTGGTGGGCTGCCGTCTATGGGGTCACACAGAGTCGGACACGACTGAAGTGACTTAGCAGCAGCAGACTATATGGACCTTTGTTGGCAAAGTGATGTCTCTGCTTTTTAAAACATTATCTAGGTTGGTCATAGCTTTTCTTCCAAAGAACAAGCATCTTTCAATTTCATGGCTACAGTCACTGTTTACAGTGGTTTTGAAGCCCAAGAAAATAAAGTTTGTCACTGTTTCCATATTTTCTCCTAATTATTTGCCATAAAGTTATGGGACCAAATGGTCACGATCTTAGTTTTTTGAATGTTGAATTTTAAGCCAGCTTTTTCACTCTCCTCTTTCGCCCTCACCAAGAAGATCTTTAGTTCTTCTTTGCTTTCTGCCATAATGCTGGTGTTATCCACATATCTGATGTTACTGATATTTCTCCCCTCAATCTTGATTCCAATCGCTTGTGATTCATCCAGCCCAGTATTTTGCATGATGTACTCTGCATATAAGTTAAATAGGCAAGGTGACAATATACAGCTTTGACATACTCCTTTCCTAATTTTGAACCAGTCTGTTGTTCCATGTCCAGTCCTAACTGTTGCTTCTTGACCTGTATACAAGTTTCTCAGGAGACCGGTAAGGTGATCTGGTATTCCCATCTCTTTAAGAATTTTGCAGTTTGTTGTGATCCATGCAGTCAAAGGCTTTAGCATAGTCAATGAAGCAGTAGTAGATGTTTTTCTGGAATTCCCTTGCTTTCAGAACAGAATATAAACTATTAGAAATCCAAATTTAGTAGAACTTTTCAGTTACGAGCTATAGGATGAGAAGTTGGTGAGTGGGAAACCCAACAATGTATTTGTTGAAGAAAGAATGCTGCTGCTGCTTGGTTGCTTCAGTCATGTCCAACTCTGTGCAACCCTGTGGACTGTAGCCAGCCAGGTTCCTCTGTCCATGGAATTCTCCAGGCAAGATTACTGGAGTGGGTTGCCATGCCCTCCTCCTCCAAGGGATCTTCCCAACCCAGGGATCGAACCCAGATATCCTGCATTGCAGGCAAATTCTTTACCACTGAGCCACCAGAGAAGCCCTGAAGAGAGGATATGCATTATAATAAAATAATAACAACAGGCAAATGAGAGAAAAATCAGGAATTGGCCTTGGAAAGCATATCTTTGGAAGGAAGTAAAGATGGCTTTAGGAAGTGTAAAGTGATAAAAAATGAAACCTGACCTAATAAAAGAGAGTGATAGAACATATCCAGAGAATAAAGCTCCTTGTGACTATGCTTTGCTTCCTATTCTTTGGCACAAAATAGTTTTAGTCATAGCCTTGGCTTAAACTGTCTTAATTGAAGTTCTTTCTCCAATGAATGATTACATTTTAAAACCTTGACTGGCATAAATCCATAACATATTATAGCCCCAACAATTGTATATTTTTAATTTCTCTCTTTACTTACATGCTTGGTCTCTCTTTCCTATTCCTGCCCAACTAGCTTAGAAAACAAGATTGTTCAATACAGGCAATATCACCACTTGATTATCCACTTTCTTCATTCTCAGTGTAACAATTCATTTTCTTTATCACTTGTAGCTTTGTTAATTCAAAAGAAATAAAAGACAAGAGCTTCCAGACAAAGGTATGGTCATTTTTCCATGAGAAATTTACAAGTTTTCTGGTTAATATATACTTTGAATGGTAAATAAAATGTTCAAAATGATCAGCTTCTGTCTTTAATGTTGCATTTTTACAGTGGAAGTGTATTCTATTATACTATTATTGCTTGCATTTCTATCACTCACAGTCACTGCCACCTTCAAAATAAACTTGTTTTCTTTGCTTATGAAACTATTATGTATCAAGAGTGTCAAGAAAGGCAAGTAAGATGGGACAGGGAGCTGATACCTGGCAAAAGCTCTCCCAATGAAAATGGAAGAATTTTGAAGGAACTTACCTGGCTGTTTTTTGTTTGTTTTTCAGTCACTCAGTCATGTCCGACTCTCTGCGACCCCATGAATCACAGCACGCCAGGCATTCCTGTCCATCACCAACTCCCGGAGTTCACTCAGACTCATGTCCATTGAGTCAGTGATGCCATCGAGCCATGTCATGCTCTGTCGTCCCCTTCTCCTCCTGCCCCCAATCCCTCCCAGCATCAGAGTCTTTTCCAATGAGTCAACTCTTCGCATGAGGTGGCCAAAGTATTGGAGTTTCAGCTTTAGCATCAATTCTTCCAAAGAACACCCAGGACTGATCTCCTTTAGGATGGACTGGTTGGATCTCCTTGCAGTCCAAGGGACTCTAGAGGGGAGCTTTACCATTGACATCTTGATCAAAACAGAAGTCTCAGCTGGGATTTAAAAATTTTGCATTGGGAAAGCCAAGATTATTTAGAAGAAAAGGAGATAGAAAACTACACAATATAAAGTAGTTTCTTACAACTCTGAACAGTCTTACTTTAGATTTTCCCTCCGTTCCTTTCTCTCTTCCCTTCCCTTCTATGTTTTTTCCAAATTTTAGACAACAAACATTTATTAAGAATCTGTGCTAGGCAATGGGGAATCATGTAATTGAAAAATCCAGATACATGGGATTGTATGCACATCCAAATATCACTTGCCCACATGTTCATGAGAGTAAGGAATTCTATTTGCAGTGTAATTTCCCACTCTCATTTCCCATATTTTAAGAAAAAAGAGTTGGGAGAACCCTGCTGCTGCTGCTGCTGCTAAGAAGTTGCTTCAGTCGTGTCCAACTCTGTGCGACCCCATAGACGGCAGCCCACCAGGCTCCTCTGTCCCTGGGATTCTCCAGGCAAGAATACTGGAGTGGGTTGCCATTTGGGAGAACCCTAGAGAAAGCAAAAATAACAATGAAAGGGAATCAAATAAGAACTTAATTTGCAATATTGTGGACAAAACCATACTTACAATTTGGAGGAAAGGTTAAAGAAATATTTTGGGGTTGAGCCAAAACTTATGGTTATTATAATTTTCCACCTTCATTTATAGAGAAAAAAGAAGAGCAAGTAGTCAACAAATTGCATTTAGAAATGTTAGGTAGGGAGTTAGACATGAGTAACAAGGAGTGGCCTAGCCAAAAAGGATGTAAACCAATGTCTAAACTCCATCCTAGACATGCCCATAAACCAAGTCAACAGATACAGATAAGATGTTGAAAATTTTCTGACAGAAAAAAATCAATTAAGACATATATAGTCAAGGCTAACAGGAGGTTTAAAACAGGACTGGAACCCAGTAGTTCTCAGCATGGGATAGATTCTTCAACTCGTAGCTACTGTTCATTCATCTGTCCTCCTATATAGCTTCTTTTTTTCACAATGCTTTTCCACATCTCTCTCTCCCATCTTTAAAACAGTTTGGTAGTCTACAAGTTTAAAAACTGGCATTCTGGCATAAAAATTACTATCTTTCATATTTTAATAATTAGAAACTAATATTCTTTCTTTAGACTTGTAATTTTAAAAAATTTTGGAATTTCTCCCAAAACATTTCTGGGATACATACAGCCTACATGGCATAACTTAATAGCCTAATTAGAAATTCTTCTAACAAAGAAATTATGCCCCAAATCCACCACTATAAATTTGAAGAATTACAATGCAGATTCTTTACCGACTGAGCTATGAGGGAAGTACTTGAAGAATTACATAGGATGCCAAAAATGAAGGACAGTTTCAAAGTAGCAGGCTTAGATGCAACAAGGTAAAAATAACACTTCAACTCAATAGCTTGTTCCCTTAGCTAAGTGAAGGCAGGGCAGACCACAGGAAATGATGGTCAATGACAAAACAAATAGTATTTGAGTAACAACTCTGCACTGGTAATTTACATATGCAACCTTGGTGAATTTTATAACTTTCAAGTAGGATTAATGATTTCTATTTCTTTATTAAATAAAAATTATTTTCATTTTATGGATAAAGAAGCAAACTTAGAAAAGCAACTTGGCCAAACCCATAAGGTTAAAGTGGAAGAACCAGAACTCCAATTTAGGACTACCTGAAACCTATATTTTTGTCACTATCCTGGTTCACAGGTTTGAAACTATTAGGGCTCTAATCTCTACTTCTCAGGAATTTATAATGCTTTCCACTCTCAATGTGGCTTTAATTCATAGGAACCTCACTTTTGATACTAGAGGCAAACTGATTCAGCTTCTAAGTTTATCTTGTTAGTTCTGAAATTCAGGGTCAACTCCTAGTTTATATTTCTAATATTTCCCTTCTAAACCTGATTATTTTATAAAAAGTTTGCTTGCTTTTAAAAAATCACTTTTTAACCTAACATTATTAATGAAGTTTAATCCAAATTTCATGTGAAAATTCCTAGGACTATATGATCTCATTTTCTTTTGTAGATTTATTACTACTTAGCTAATTTCATTATGGGCAGCTTTAATTTTTTGTAACATTTCTTTTTGCTTGTGGCCAGGCCTTCAGGCTGTGTGGGATCTCAGTTCCCCCACCAGAAACTGAACCCAGGCCTACGTAGTGAAAGTCAGAATCCTAACCAGTAGGCCACCAGGGAACTCCAGATTTTTAACTATATTTTTAAAGAAAGTGAAAGTGAAAGTCCTCAGTTGTGCCCTACACTTTGAGACCCCATGGACTGTATAGTCCATGGAATTCTCCAGGCCAGAATACTGGAGTGGGTAGCCTTTCCCTTCTCCAGGGGATCTTCCCAACCCAAGGATCGAACCCAGGTCTCCCATATTGCAGGTGGACCTCCGACATCGCAGGTGGATTCTTTACTAGCTGGGCCACAAGGGAAGCCCAAGAATACTGGAGTGGGTAGCCTATCTCTTCTCCAGGGGATCTTCCAGACCCAGGAACCGAACCAGGGTCTCCTGCATTGCAGGCAGATTCTTTACCAACTGAGCCATGAAGGAAACCTCATATTTTTAGAGTGGTTTAGCAATCTGTTTAGTACATTCATAATTTATACTGCGAGCTTTCAGAAATGTTAAAATCAAATAGTCTACCAAATTTTATTTGGCATGCATGTCTTAAGTTTAATATAGGGAACTTTTTTGTTTATTGAGATGAAATAATCTTCAAGCATAATAAAGTTTATGCAACAAACGCTAATTTGTTTAAAGTGGAGAAGCTTACTCTATAATTCACAGCCGTGGTTATTATATATTATTTCCACACTCCAAAACTTCATTTTAAGGCAGTTGTCTAGTATTTAATTTACTGAACAGAGGCGGTTATCCTAGGCAGTTTTCAATATTCTGAGGCACACAAACTTAAAAAAAAAAAAAAAAACTCCTGAAATTTAGTGTAAGGATTAGATCGGATGATGTATTTTCCCTGAGTAACATCCCTAAATGGGTACATTCATTTTCGATAAAAAGAAAACAAGTTCTTTGGGGTCTGACAGAAAAGGGCGAGGTGGGGCGGAATATTTTTCAATTCACAGAACTGGGGGGTGCGAGATGTGTGGAGGACTCTCAGAGACATAAGCCTGAATTGCAATGTTACATTTATCCTATGAGACACACCAGCAGGCGGTAGAAACCTTTCTATGTACGTTGCTTTTTTGAAACATCCATCAGCAAGAACTCTCACAATCCTGGGAGAGGCCTGTTCGTCCATTCCCAAAAGTTTGGACAAGGTTTGAGAAACCGCGGGCAACTGCTAAGGAAATCGGCAAAGAGCACGGAGGAGCGAGTCCGGTCTCCCATCTTCGTCTCCAGCTTCCTTTCTGATAGGAGGTGCAAATGTCCCGCTGTCACTCCTCAGAAAGAAGAGCTATTTCAGGAAGGGAGAACAGAGTCTTCACTGACGCACCGCAATGGTGTGCGTCGCAGAAGAGAGCCGGGCAGCTTGGCCGCGGAGACCTCCTCTCTCCCGGGCTCTGCAAACCGAGAACACGGGAGGGAAGAGCCTAAGACCCCAGAGCCGACAACCGACCCGTAGCCCCGCCTTGGACAGCGCAGCCCTAGTCTCGGCCGGAAGGGGCGTGGCCTCGGGCACCGCCTTCCCGGACGTTGGTGGGGGCGAGTCTCCCCCACGTCGTGCGTCTTGTGCTTTCACCAGTCCCCGCCTGGTTGGATTGTCCCCTCTGCGGGGTTGGATTGTGCGGCTGCCCGCGCGGCTGCTGTCAAAGGAGGGTTGGAGGAGTTGGGAGTTTATCCCACTCACAGGAGGAGACGACGCTGGCCTTCCTACTCCGCCAGCGAAACATGAGCTCCGGCCAGCAGCAGCCGCCGCCGCCACGGAGGATCACCAACGTGGGGTTCCTGCTACTCACCCCGCAGGAGAATGAGTCCCTCTTCACCTTCCTCGGCAAGAAATGTGTGGTCAGTGGCCAAGACCCGCATCGCCGCCCCGACCTTAGCCTCCGGGGCACGGAAGGGAGCGCCGGGAGGTGGGAGTCGGGAAGGAGGCGGGAGCGGCACGGGGAGGGTCGGACTGCCGGCCAGGCCTCTCTCTGACCCTGATCCCTGGGTGAGGGCAGTGCGGGCCGGAGGCCGCCTCCCGGACCTGCCCGGGGAGCAGGGAAGTGTCAGGTCCGCAGGCCTGTCCTGGAGCCCTGCTCGCTTGGACCCGGGTCCGTGCCTCTGCTGCTTGTTCAGACTTTACTGTCAGGCCTCGCAGGGATCTTCTTGCAGGAGCTGCTTGATCGTAGTGACTGGGCTCCTGGACTGGCCCTCGCTTCTCCTCCTACGACCCCGATGTAGGGAACACCTTCCTTCACCTGGGCTTCCCAGGCGGCGCCTTGGTAAAGAATCAGCCTGCCAATGCAGAAGACCCAGGAGGTAGGGAAGGAGTTGGACCCCTGGGTGGGAAAGAACCCACTCCAGTCTTCTTCCAGGAAAAGTCTCATGGGCAGGGGAGTTGCTGGAATAGACTGAGCACGTGTAGTGTTGTGATCTTCACAATGCCAGAGGTTTCAGGAGTGGGTAGATGGGGACTGAAACCCAAATATGAATGAATCGGACCATAAGGTGGTTTTTTTAATCTCCCTTTAAGATCTCAGGAGAGAATGGAGTCCAGTGCCTCGGTTCAGAACAGGGGACAGGAAATGCTACTGCTCCCCACTGCAGAGAAACGAGGTTTATTTCTCCAGCAGTCTCAGGCCTGGTTTCTCTCTCCTCTCCATTCTTTTTGTTGTTTGTTTGTTTGCATTGATGGGAGATGCTGCTCTCCCAGAACCAAGCTCAGGGGAACCGCGATCTCCAGCAGTTCTTGGCCTTTTGGGATCTGAGAATGGGTCTTAGGTCGGTGCTGTGCGGCCTGTTCCAACTCCAGATGGCCGGTTGGAGCCAGCAGCTCTTCTGTGGGATGGGGAATGTGTTGTTGATGGAAGCATTCATTACATTGGCTGCTGGTGCTTCTGGGGGTGGGGAGGTTGTGCTCTGTGGGCACAGCCAGTAAGATGTCAGCCTGCATCTTACTGGAGTGGCCGAGTTGAGCTGTGGTTGAGATTGTTGAAACGCTGTTCAGGCCCGTTTCTCCCCACTTAACTGGTTAACACCTGCAGATTCTGTGCCATTGGCCCCAGGGAACCATCAAGGGAAATGTCAACAGTGGGTGAACATGCTAAGTTGCTTCAGTCGTGTGCGACCCTATGGACTGTAGCCTACCAGGCTCCTCTGTCCATGGGATTCTCTGGGTAAGAATACTGGAGTGGGTTTCCATGCCCTCCTCCAATGGATCTTCCTGAACCAGGGATCAAATCTGTGTCTCTTAAATCTCACACATTAACAAGCAGGTTCTTTACCTCTAGTGCAATGTGGGAAGCCCATGTGTTACATATACCAGATACAATAAATTTAGGCAGAAAGTATATTACATTTATGCACAAGTATACTGTCTAATTGCTTTGTGTTTACCTGTAACATTTACTGTTTTAGAAAAAAATGAGAGGTATAGAAGAATACAAGAGAGTTAGAGAATGAATTTTTGTCATTTAAGTGCCTCAATGTTGTGAAATCAAGACGCCAAGGACAACTATTCACAAATAGCCCGCTAGGTGTTAAACTCTTTGCAACCCCATGGATTTACCAGGCCAGAATTCTGGAGTGGATAACCATTCCCTTCTCCAGGGGATCTTCCCAACCCAGGAACTGAATCCAGGTGTCCCACATTACAGGCAGATTCTTTACCAGCTGAGCCACCATAATTTCCTTTCTTTGTTTCTGCACTTTCTCTGTATAAGTCTCACCCCTGGCGCCTGACCTCAGAGTGCCCCTAACCACTTCTGGTTTGGTGCTACTGAATTCTCTTTGATTTTTGCTCAGATAAACTTTTAAAATTGTTCATTTGCCTCATTTTACCTTTTAGAAACAAACACACAAATTCACTTCCTTATTCCTAGGGAATTTCTGGTAGAGGGAAGAGGAAAGAGGACTTTTGATTTTCCACTGTGTAATGGGAAATAGATGGGGAAACGGTGGAAACAGTGTCAGACTTTATTTTTTGAAGCTTCAAAATCACTGCAGATGGTGACTGCAGCCATGAAATTAAAAGACGCTTACTCCTTGGAAGGAAAGTTATGACCAACCTAGATAGCATATTCAAAAGCAGAGACATTACTTTGCCAACAAAGGTCCGTCTAGTCAAGGCTATGGTTTTTCCAGTGGTCATGTATGGATGTGAGAGTTGGACTATGAAGAAAGCTGAATGCCGAAGAATTGATGCTTTTGAAGTATGGTGTTGGAGAAGACTCTTGAGAGTCCCTTGGACTGCAAGGAGATCCAACCAGTCCATTCTAAAGATCAGCCCTGGGTGTTCTTTGGAAGGAATGATGCTAAAGCTGAAACTCTAGTACTTTGGCCACCTCATGCGAAGAGTTGACTCGTTGGAAAAGACTCTGATGCTGGGAGGGATTGGGGGCAGGAGGAAAAGGGGACAACAGAGGATGAGATGGCTGGATGGCATCACTGACTCGATGGACATGAGTCTGAGTGAACTCCTAGAGTTGGTGATGGACAGGGAGGCCTGGCATGCTGTGATTCATGGGGTTGCAAAGAGTCAGACACAACTGAGCGACTGAACTGAACTGAATGTTATATTATTCTACTGTGGGCAGTAATAACTTTAAAAGAATAAAAAAAGATTTTAAACCAAAACAATATAAAAGATTGTACATGTTGACATGTGTATAAAAAATTATTGGAGCTTAAAAATGTACAGTAACACTCTGAATCATCTTAATGGCTTTTGCAACTCCATCAAAGTTTAGACATAAAGAGAAAAAGTCTGTAACAAATAGAGCATGTTCTTTTTTCCTCACAGGAAATAGAATGCCTCAGACAGTTTACTTTTAAGATATTAGTGACTTTGTACCACAACCTGCAAGTCTGTAGCCCCCTGTGGATTTGGCACATACCAAACAGTGCCACCGCTGTGTGCCTTCATGTTTGCTTCTTAAAAGAAATCCGAGGCCCAAGTAGAAGGAGGTGTCAGTGACATTTGTGCAGATGAGCCCAGATAGGGCATTCAAGTACAAGCACTCTTCTGTTTTACAGGGAATTGAAGGCTAACTGTGGCTACATCTGAAGTTCTTTTCAACCCTGTGCAAATTAAGTCCTCGGTGGAAGCAGAAAGCATTCTATTTCTTTTTCCTTGTCTCTTCTCTCCTTTTCTTTTCTTTTCTCCCAAGCCTCCTTTCTTCCTTTGCCATCTGATTGCAAGCAGAGGAGAAAAGAAAATACTGAATTTTATTGATGGGTTTTATCGATAGGTTTTCAATTTCCGAAGTTTAACCACTCCATATGAAATTGCAGTGTCATCAAAATGTCAGTATCTTGTGCGGATGACTGTTGACACAATCCTGGCAGTTTTGCCTGTGAAACAGAGCATGTGAGTTTCAGTCCTCTAAGCTGGGGCCACTGGTGGGCAAACTGCTGAGTCCTGAAATATCAGTCCTAGACCCAGGATTGAGATTGCACTGTTTGTCAGGTTCAAAGGAAACTGCCATTCACCGGGTATAGTAATTCAAAAAGGTCTTTCCAAAATGAGTTCTCCATGAGAGATGCTCCTTTGGGACCCAATTAGTATACAAAGCACACCTTAAAATGGGCATATTGTTCATTTCAGCTACTAAATAGGCTCATGAACTTATTACAGAGGAACACAATACTAACAAAGGGAAAAGAATTTCTGCTTTCCCATTTGTTCTGTGAGTCTTCGTTTATAAAGGTGACTGAGTGGCTACATAGAGGACCACATGAAAAACATCAGATTTTGGACAAAACACAGAAGCAGGAGCAGGGGAGAACTTATACCAGGGTGAACAGTTCAGTACAGGCTCATTTGAATAACAACACCTGGCTTTGGGCTGCAGGGAGGAAAACATTCTATTTGACCCTCTTTTGGTCCTTGGTTGGGTCTGAAAATTAAACTGACAAAGGCAGATTACCAGAAGAAAAGTATACAAATTTATTTAATATAAGTTTTATAGGACATCAGCGCATTCATTAAAAATATGAAGGCCCCAAGAAAGTTAAACCTGTGTGTTTTTATTCTAGGCTGCATTAAGAAGGGCAGTGGGAGAGAAATATAGGTTAAGGAGTATAAGGTAATTGTAGGAAACCAGGGGAAACAGCAAGGGCTGTTGGTTAGGTTCTTCTTGGCATCCCTTTGTCTTCAATGAAAAAGCTGCTGCTTTCCTCCAGGTCCACAGGGGACAACTTTCACATGAGGATTCTAGTGTCTGTTTTGGGGAAGAAGGGTGAGGTGGGGAGGTTCTTAAAGTGATCTTCCTGCTCCTGCTGTTTTCTCAAAACTCCTTCAGCTGAAAATTTTCAGTATGCAAAAGTGACATATTTAGGGAAGTATGTTCTGAACTGCATCAGGGCTATCGAGGTGCTCTCTAGTTGCCTGGTACCTGGCCCTGGGATAATGAGGCAGAGGAGTATTGCCTCCTGAGGCTTCCCTGATAGCTCAGTAGGTAAAGAATCTGCCTGCATTGCAGGAGACCCTGGTTCAATTCCTGGTCAGGAAGATCCTCTGAAGAAGGGAAAGGCTACCCAGCCCAAGTATTCTTGGGCTTCCCTTGTGGCTCAGCTGGTAAAGAATCTGCCTACATGAGGGAGACCTGGGTTTGATCCCTGGGTTGGAAAGATCCTCTGGAGAAGGGAAAGGCTTCCCACTCCAGTATTCTGGCCTGGAGAATTCCATGGACTGTATAGTGCATGCGGTCCTGAAGAGTTGGACAGTACTAAGTGACTTTCACTTTCACTTTTCTGTGCAGGCTGCAGAGAGGAGGTAGGACTCTGGATTGGTTAGTTTTCATATCAAATAGCATGTTTTTTGCTACCTCTCAAGATTGACTAGCTTTGGAAGAGGCAGTCCCTTCCCTGTAAGAAAGGTGTTTTAAGATGTCAGAACATCCAAGTATGCAGAAAGTAAAAAAAAAAAAATTATTAATCTGTTTTTATTAAACAGGAATTTAGGAGTGAGATCATTTTCAGCATGTGCCCAAAGAAAGAGGAGAGTGGTAAGGAGCATTTCCAAAGTCGAAAAACTATTTTTAAATGAAATGTTTCAAAATAAATACCTTTATAGCAAAGAAAAAAATGCATTCATCACATGGTAGCTAACCAACTAAATTAGACACATATCAAATTGGCTCTCAATCCATAGTAATTATATTCAGTAATCATTGCAACATTTTTTCAACTTTTTATTGAGCACCTATTCTGTGCCAGGAATTGTGCTGTGTCATAGGATCTCAGCACGTGGTTGTGCCTTCACTAAGCTTATCTGAGAGTGGGGTGGAGAGAATACAGGTCAGAAATCCCTAGAGCAGTGCAGTGTGAAGATACATGTCAAATAAATGTCCTCACCATCCTCAAGCATCTAGTCACACAACAATAGTATGTGCCTAACTGTCCTCCTCAGTGCTGGGTTATGCACCTTCGAAAGTGAAAGTGAAAGTCTCTGAGTCAGGTCAGACTCTTTGCCACCCTATGGACTACACAGCCCATGGAATTCTCCAGGCCAGAATACTGGAGTGGGTAGCCTTTCTCTTTAAAGATCAATAAATTTGCAAATTTATTTTTAAAAATTGAGAAATTTCTTTTATTGCCTCTACGTTACCAAATAAAGCTCAGAATTTTGAAAATACTTCTTGTTCCATGGCCTTCTACTCTCCCTTTTATTATATCTACTCCTATGGGCTATCATTTTCCTGTTAGTCATTTTTGTGTTAGCATAATCCAACAACTAATTTTCCTAAATGAGTATATTTATCCAAAGTTCACTCTTAGAGGTTTTTAACACTACATCTCATTACTACTTAATACCCTTAATTCATTGCGTTAGTGAATGTCTGTTTACTTCCCACAATATTGAATTATATCTATGCAGTAAATCCAGAGGTCTACTATATATTATTCTCCTTTCAAATTCACTTGCAGAAATAAAAGCATATATTCTCTGTATAACTTTGGGACCAAGCCCTCTGCTGGAAAGGAGACAGGTTTTGTATGTTAGTTGAAAGTTCAGAGATGCCGTCTACATCTAACAAATTAATTCCTTTTCTTTTGAAATGAAATTACACAATTCCTTTGTACTCTGTTAATTAGATGAATCTGTGTTCTCGTAGCACTTTTTTTATACTTCAGAATTGTGCCACATTCTGTGAACAAGTTCTGTTTACACACCTAGCATCTCTATCATTGTGCAAGTTCATGAAGAGCAGGGGTACTGTTCTACTATTCTCTTTGTATCTCAGATACAAGGATGATTCCTGCAAAAATCCTGTATCTAAATGGAAATACAACTTTGCCTCTATGAACCTAACCATATACAAAGTTATATATTATATAGAATATTCCTGCCAAGTCTCTTTCTCTGTTTAATGGTCTCTTTTCTCATGGGCTTCATGGCTAAGTCTGCCATGATGGAAGTTTACTGTTTTGACCTTCCCCCAACAATAGTAATATAAGCATCTTCCATACTCATTGAAAACATATCCACCCCTCCCACAGATGTTATTTCTAAGGCCAAATGCTTTTCATGTGCTATTCAATAATCTTAAGAACCCCTAAAAGGTATAATTATTGCCATTAAAACCTAGAGAGCATATTAAAAAGCAGAGACATCACTTTGCCAACAAAGGTCTGTATGGTTAAAACTATGGTTTTTCCAGTAGTCATGAAAAGATATGAGAGTTGGGACCATAAAGAAGGCTAAGCACCGAAGAATTGATGCTTTCGAACTGTGTTATTGGAGAAGACTCTTTAGAATCTTTAGGACAGCAAGGAGATCAAAACAGTCAATCCTAAAGGAAATCAATCCTGAATATTCATTGGAAGGACTGATGATGAAGCTGAAGCTTCAGTATTTCAGCCACTTGATGCAAAGGACCAAATCATTGGAAAAGACCCTGATGCTTGGAAAGATTAAAGGCAGGAGGAGAAGGGGACAACAGAGGATGAGATGGTTGGATGGCATCACTGACTCAATGAACATGAGTTTGAGCAAACTCAGGAGAGAGTGAATGACAGAAAAGCCTGACATGCTGCAGTCCATGGGGTCTCAGAGCTGGACATGACTGAGCAACTGAACAACAACAAAATATAATAGGAACTGATCCAAGTTAACATCAGGTTCATATGGCTAGTCAGTGTTGAAAGTTGGTATTTGCCCTTGTAACTGTCCATCTCCAAAATTCATACCTTTTTCAATTCATCTTGCTGTCTCCATTCTATCACCTGACAATCATTTATGTATTCTAAGGAACCTAGTCCATATATAGCGTCTTTTCCAGAGCATTATCAAATTGTCTCTTTTTGTGGCTTACTTGTGAAAACATGACTTTAACAGTAGAATCGTAATTGGAGAAAAAACTGAAGGACAGAACTAAGGAAAAGGGCAGCATCAGTTCAAGACTATTCAAGTTACTATGACAACTCCCACACTTAAAATTCTTTAGTGGCTCCCCATTGGCTTTGATTTGTTCAACAAATATTTCATGGGATCTACTTAGTCCTGGAGAAGGAAATGGCAACCCACTCCAATATTCTTGCCTGGGAAATCCCACAGACAGAGGAGCCTGGTGGGCTACAGTCGATGAGGTCACAAAAGAGTCTAACATGACTTAGCGATGAAACAATGATGACTAAGTTTCAAATGCTATTCATTACACTGTGAATTACAGCAGCAAGATATTTCCCTTATAGGAAGGTGATGGGAAGTAAAAATGGAGAAATATGTCATGCTATGATATATGTCAGAGAAGGCAATAGCACCCCACTCCAGTACTCTTGCTTGGAAAATACCATGGACGGAGGAGCCTGGTAGGCTGGAGTCCATGGGGTCGCTAAGAGTCGGACACGACTGAGCGACTTCACTTTCACTTTTCACTTTCATGCGCTGGAGAAGAAAAGGGCAACCCACTCCAGTGTTCTTGCCTGGAGAATCCCAGGGACAGGGAAGCCTGGCGGGCTGCCGTCTGTGGGGTCGCACAGAGTCGGACACGACTGAAGCAACTTAGCAGCAGCAGCAGCATGATATATGTGCATGGGGAAAAAATGAGGTAGGTCAAGAAGTTTGGGAGCATCTTCCTTGTAAAGTCCAGACATCTTAGTATGTTTACAGCAGCCCTCACCAGGTGACTACCATCTACATCTACTGAATACCATCGTAATAACAACATTCAGTATTCTGTTCTACCGAAATTCCATTTTTCTCATGTCTTCACATGAGCTAACTGCTGTTCAACCTACAACGCAAAGGGCACATCATCTCGTGATGTCTCTGAAATCTTTCTTCTCTGACACCCTCAGATTCTTGTTTGTATGCCAGAGCATACTGAACTATATTTGTGTTGTAATTTTCCACTTTCAGTGTCTATCTTCAAATATACGGCAAACTCATTGATGGCAAGAAGTATACTATTTCACCTTGAAGCTGGGACTCTTAATTTTATGCCTAGCAGAGAATAAATACTCAATAAATGCTCTATGAAAGATGCAGATGCTTAAATGAAATAAGACATTTTAATAAGATATACAAGATTGTCAAATTTGACAATCAAGGATGAAAAGAAAATTAGAATAATTTATATAAGAATTCTAAAAACATATTAAACCATGTACAGAAGTCGACAGGGTAATCACTTTTTAAAGATTATCTTTTTATAAAACAACTTGAACACATTATCAAGGTAAAATAAAAAACATGATTCCATGTTTCAGACAGACTAGTACACTTAGGATATTACATTTTAAAAGATAAGATATTGGAATTAATATTTTCTTGACACTTTTATTACAAACTACAAACTACTTGTAAAGATATTTTATTCGCAGTAAATTGGTATTATTCACATCTTTACTCTTCTCAGAAGAAAATTAGGCCTCTAAGTATTCTAGGCCTTATAATCAGTCTTTGGTAGAATCAAGAATATAGCAGGTACCTCTTAGTATATATACATTCACAGTATATAAAATATTTGCAATACACTCATGGCAATTGGGCTTCCCTGGTGGCTCAGCTGGTAAAGAATCCACCTGCAAAGTGGGAGACCTGGGTTCAATCCCTGGATTGGGAAGATCCCCTGGAGAAGGGAAGGGCTACCCACTCCAGTATTCTAGCCTGGAGAATTCCAGGGACTGTATAGTTATGAAGGGTCGCAGAGTCAGACAAAACTGAGCAACTTTCACATGACAATTAGAAAATACAAAATTGGATATCTTACATAGCAAATTCTATCTATCTACTTTATCAAGTGTCTACTATGAGTTTCGAAAGCAAAATGTGGTATGAGTGGATTTATTAACACTGCCCCAACTATGAGTTTGAAAATTGAAGGCACTGGTCACAATTCTTTATCAATTAATAATAACTTCAAGTTCAATTTAATCATGAAAAACAATCTTTGCTCAAAAATTTAAAATACTCTCTTGGCCATGAGTTTTGATTCACATTTCAAATGTAAAAGTTTATATAGGTATCATTACTTGCCTAAAAAAAAAATCATCTGGCTAAATATTAAATATAAAAATGTACAAAATATAAAAGCACAAAGCATGTAGACAGGAAACTTAAGTACTGAATTTGTATTTTAATAGGTTGTTTGATTTTTAATATTTTGAATAAGTGACTGATGGGAAATGTTCTTCAATTTAACACTTTGACACGCCTTTTGGGTGACATTGGGGATGACTTCCGAACACCTGACTTTGAGGCACTCAGGGTACTGTTTCTCAGGAGTACATGGAGATACTGTGGCAGTTGTAGTGGAGGGTGAGATACTGCTGAAAGTGGTAGTAGATGCCTCATTCTGGCTGGAGGAATGATCACTGGGTTGTAACTTCACAGGGCTATCTATACAAATGTCTTCTGCCATACATACATTAACACTATGAACATTTTTTACATCAACTCTCTTCTTACAGTGTATGTTGGCATAACAACTGCAATAAAATGTATCAGAAAACTTTTGCAGGTCTTCAAGTGTGACTGTCCCAGGTACTGTGTATTTTCCACCCTTCCCAGTTTGAATAGCAAAATTCATTGGGTTTAGGTGAAGATAGTCGCTTGAATTCCAGTGTTTCCTTGTACATACTCCTTCATCGTGGCAAAGCACTTGGCTGCACATTTTGGCGGCTAGGGTGACGTTGATTATGTAAGGATTCAGTGTAGTGTTCAAGTAAGTGCCTAGGTTCATGCAAGATTGCTGTAAAATTATAAGATCAGATTATTAAGATCTAAGTAAATTAGTTCATATATGAATTAATTCACCACATAAAGCAATTTTAAAGGAAGCACCAAAAAACCAGTAAGAGGTAGGAAATATTTCATCTGTTTTGCTTTATCAAGACCATTCCAGCTATTTTTTTGTGTGTGACATTTGTAAGTTTCACATGCCATTTAATGTCACTAAATCATTAACCAGTTGAGGTTTAATACACCCTAGCCACAGTCTCCTCAATAATTCCTACACTAACAGGGATGGAAGGGGTGGAATGGTACAGTGGAGTGGAGTGGGGGTGGAGGGCTTAAAGCATGGAGTCTGGAGTCCATCTGCCCAGACTGGAGTCACAGTTCTATCAATGGCTAGCTATGTGAGCTTGGGAATCCCTTAAGCTTTCTAAGTCTTGGTTTCCTTTCTGGGTGACCTTGGGAAAATTAATTAACCTGACTATGCTTCAGCTTCATCATCTAAAGATAATTATAGAACCTACCTCATAGGGTTGTTGTGAAGATGAAAAGATACAGTGTATATAAAAGGGCTAAGCACAGGGTCCAGCATATCATTTTTTACCTCAATGTGTAGATAATATGAAGTACAAATAAAGATAAGAAGTATCACATTTCTTAGACACTTTTAAGCACTGGAAAGAGTGGTTTCTGAATTGCTAGCTCACCAGCTATCCCATCTTAACACCTGAGAGTGTGTGTATGTTGGTGCTGCCTTCTCCCTTCATCCCACTCTCTCCCTCCCCCACTGCGTGCACAAGTCCATTCTCCACATCTGCATTTCCATTCCTTCCCTGCAAAGAGGTTCATCAATACCATTTTAGATTCCATACATATGTGTTAATATATTATATTTGTTTTTTTCTTTTTTACTTTCTTCAGTCTGTATAACAGGCTCTACATTCATCCACCTCACTAGAAGGGGTGAGAAGTTGCTATGTAGGTCAAGGAGCCCGATCTGACACTCTGATACCTGGAGGGATGGGATGTGGGGAGGGGAGGAAGGCTGAGGGAAGGGATCTATATATAATTATGGCTGATTTGCATTGTCATATGGCAGAAACCAACACAACCTTGTAAAAAAAAATTAAATATTAAAAAAAAAATAAAAAAATCGCTAGCTCAAAACACCTAAACAGGTTCAACCGACTATATATTAAATGTTATATATAATTCAAGTATGGTTGAACTATGACAGCTGTTTTGCAGATATACTTATTTGGCAGAGTATGAGTGATGAGTCACTAAAATGATTCATCTTGAAATAGATACTTCTTAAAAGTAGGAATCCATCCTTTTCAAAATATAGAAGGTAGTTGCTTTCTTTCATGATCAACAATTCCATTGAGTGAGTTAGCTGTGCTCATCCTTCATTAAGATCAAAGGAAGTGTTTGTTTGTGTTAGGTTGGCAGGCAAGTTGAGGAACCTTGGCAGCTTCCAAGGTTTGAATCTATTTCTTTTTACCTTCTTGAAATGATGCCATCAATGGTAGGCAGAATAAGATCCTTCCAAGGATGTTCATACTCCAGTCCCTTGGAACCTGTGACTGTGTTACTTTACATGGCAAAAGGGACCCTCTAGATTTGATTAAGGCTGTGGATCTTGAGACTGGGAAAGTCTAAGGCCAAACCACCCTGAATGTACCTGATCTCGGAAGCTAAGCAGGGTCGGGCCTGATTAGTACTTGGATGGGAGGAGATGGGGAGAATATCCTGAACCATCTGATGGACTCAATCTAACCACGAGTCCATAAAAATGTAGAAACGTTTTCTATTTGGATTTTAAAAATGAGCTGGGAGAACGAGGACAAACACAAAGGTAAGGGAGACTCAACCCAGCATTGCTGGCTTTGAATGCAGAGGAAAAGGCCAAAAGCTAACGAATATGGTGACCTCATGAGAAACGAAATCACTTTAACCATAGCCAGACAGGAAATAGAGATCTTTATGCTACAAACACAAGAAATTGAATTCTGCCAACAACCCAAATGAGCAAATGAGGGTCTTTCCATAGAAAGGAACGCAGTCCTGCTGACATCTTGATTTTAGTGCATTAAGGTCCATGTTGGACTTCTGAACTACTGAACTGTAAGATAATAATTTTCTGCTGTTTAAACCACTGTTTGTTGTAGTTTTTATGGCAGCAATAGAAAACCTCTTCTTAATCCTCTAATAGCTTTACATAGTGTTTAGAATATAATTCAACTTGTATACAGCCTGCTGAGGTGTAACCTCTCCCATCTCTTGTACCCTCACCCACTTGGCCTTAGACACACTAGTTGTTTCACAAGCATGGCAGGTTCATTTCAAGCTGCACTTACTGTTTCCTCTGCCCAGAATGCTCTTCCATCTCATTTTAAACATTACTAACTCCATCTTGTCATTCAGATTGAAGTTTTCATTAGACCAGACCCTTCTTAGACACCTTTCCTGTTCACTTTCTTACATCTCTCTATTTAAATTTTCTGCATAGAACTTACCACATAAAATATTTTTATTGTTTTGTGTTGCCTCCATTGGGCTTACCTGGTAGCACAGTGGTAAAGAATCTGCCTGCCAATGCAGGAGATGTGGGTTCAATCCCTGGGTAGAGAAGATCCCCTGGAGTAGAATATGGCAGCCCACTCCAGTATTCTTGCCTGGGAAATCCCATGGACAGAGGATCCTGTGGTCTACAGTCCATGGGGTTTCAAAAGAGTCAGACACAACTTAGCGACTAAACAACAAGAACAATTGTTTTTATCCCTCCAACTGTATGAGCTTCATGAAGGCAGGGACTTTGTCAGTATTCCTTAACACAGTATCACCAGTGCCAAGGGCATATGAGAATTTATACCAAGATCAAAAGACATTGATCTGGGCTGCCTAGGTGGCACTAGTGGTAAAGAACCTATGTGCAAATGCAAGAGACATAAGAGACAAGGGTTCAATCCCTGGATCAGGAAGCTCCCCTGGAGAAGGAGATGGCAACCCACTCCAGTATTCTTGCCTAGAAAATCCCATGGACAGTGGAGCCTGATGGACTACAGTCCATAGGGTCGCAAAGAGCTGAACACCACTGAAGTGACTTAGCACAGATGACATTAGAGTTGTCTACAGAGACAAGAACTAGGCAGGAAGAGGAGTGAAAGGATAAGAATGTTTGAGAGTCAGTAGCCTACACAAGATGCAGTCTTTGTAGGCTTAAAGTCTTTCTCTAAGACATAAAGTCTAGTTTATAGCATTCATCAAAATCCATGCTGTAAATACTCCTACCATGGCAATTTTAAGCTACCAACATGACATCACCATTACATAGGACAGGATTATGGTGGGAAGAAACACACCATTGCATAATACCATTTCCACTTACACATATATGATTGATATAAATAAATCAAAAGTATGGATAATAGGACAATGAAGTAAATAATTGATACATTTTTAGTATTTATTACTTTTGTTTTTAGCATACTTAGCATACTTTTGTTTTTGCATACTTATTCTAAGTTTTTGTAATTTAATTTTTAACAAATAATTCACAAAATTTCTGAATATTTAACAATGAGGTCTCATGAACTAAAGCCAGTAGAAGCTGACTCTGTCTCACAGTTGGGTCTAGTAAGATGAAATGGAAGGAATGGTTTGCCTACATTTGATAACCATTGTTTTAAGTCAATTCCAATCATTGCAAGTAAACTTGGAATTACCAGTTTTTTAAGTTGTCAGTGGATCAGAGAAAACACAAGCAATCCATGACAGTATTGATGACATAGGAAAAAGGCAAAGTAATGATAGAATTAACATTCAAAATGATTGTAAATTGGGAAAGGTCTACAGGAAACAAGTTCAAATCAGTGTCATTAACTAGGAAGTCTTCATATTAAAGTTGAAGGACTGTCTCTATGTGAATACTGAAGGTGATTTGAGAGTCATGGTAGAAGAATGTGAATCTAAGATTGAAGTGCAATTAAAAAAAAAGTGTGGCAGTTGAATTCTATGCCATGTCATATTGCTAATGTCACCCTACTAATTGGAGAAGGCATGATTCATTCCTTATCAGAGTAAGTGTGAAGTTCTCAATTAAAAAAAAAATTATAAATGGGGAATTTATAAATGGTTCCATCAAAAAACTAATGGGATCCTTGAGAAGAGAGTTGATACATTTGAGAAAACAACTGATAAAAATCAGGAATATTCCTACGAGAATTATAATTCTTAAATAATTTTCTGACATATAAAAGATATTACAAAAGGGACATATCCCATTCTCTGAACTTATAGTCTATATTATTTCCCTTTACTGGTGATCAAACCAGAGATAATAGAATCTACCAAATAGGTAGGAGGGCTCAGATAATCTTGAAAAGAATTTCAAAAAGCTAAATACATTTATAAATGAAGGAGAAATACAGCTGATGTATCTGAAGGACAAGATACAAAAGATCTCTTTTGGTCTTAGAGTGTAAATTCTGTTCTTTCTAAGTCCTAGGATGAAACCTCTGGACCAAGAGCTTCATTAGGCACACTCCATGGCACCGAGGTTACTAGTATTTCCACATCGATCAGAGAAGGAAAGTTCAGCTCCAACTCAGCAGTGTCCATGTGACAGCTCTATTCTTGTTTTGAGTCAAGAATACTGAAGAGGTGAAGGATAAAGACCTGATATGGAGAAGGAAAGAGAGAAAAGAGAAAGAGAAAAGGAGCAGGTCATGATAGAATGGTTTAAGGCTTTTTGAAGTAAAGAAAATGCATTAGGAAAAAATGAATACAGTTCATACTATGTAGAGCTAAATAAACCTTCCTTCCTGATAAAACAAGTTTTGCTTAAAATAGACACTATTAAATACAACCTGTGGAAAATAAAGTGTTCCTTTTCTTCTCCCTTAGGGAAGCTTTGAACAATCGAATACATTTTCAAAGACTAACTGCCAACTGCCCACACCATCCCAGTTGCTGACCCCCCACAGTAAACTGTCATTAACTTAGTAAATAAGTAAGTGCTTAATAAAACAGTAATTGGGTGAATGAAAGAATGAGTGAATGAATATTGACTAGTTGAGCTCTTCTTTTGAGAAGCAACACGGCACAATAGAGTAAAAAAAAAAAAAAAAAACACCAAGAATATAGTCCTGTTTTTGCTACTTCTTAGCCAGGTAGCATAGAGAATTTCAATTAATCTCAACAAATTTCTGTTTCCTCACTGGAAAACTGCCTTATAACACAACCATACAATTGATAGTTTGATTTAACCACTATTAATTGAGCACCAACTACTTTGTGCCAAAGATGATGTTTATTACTCAATCCCACAACAATTCTCATAAACATTCAAAGCAGAAATGTTTTCATCTGTTTCCACATCTATTTTCATCATTTCAACTTACCATAGATAGACTTAGATTGAGACTGCCCCACATTATAATCCCAGAGGCACCTAGAGAAACGATCTCACCAACCGAATTCACAAGGTCACCCTGGCAAAGGTGATAGGGAGAGTTAACAGGGAGGAATACAATGAAGTGTTATACACAGGACAGTAACGCCAAAGCCAAGAATGCTGACCCAACAATAATTATGTAAGTATTTCTCCACTATTCATTTCTATCTTTTATGCCACCACTGTCCTACTATAACAAAAACATGAATTTTCTGCTACTATTTTAATTACTTTTATTGACAAGAGAGTAGGCCCATAAAAGGAGCTGAATTAATACATTGTCTATACTACCCAATTGTCTATGGTTGCTAAAATATTGTATGATTACATTAAAAATGAAATATATTCTTATTTTACATTCATATAAGGATGCAGAACTACCTGAGTGCATATTCCTAAAGATTATTTAAAGCTAAGTTTTACTCCCTTCAAAAATGATGTTCCATTCCACTAAATACCATTTGTGGACAATATTCCATAGCTTTCTTACCTTGCTTTATTTACTTACCTGAGAAAGATATGTTGAAGACCCATCAGTAAAAACTGGACGGGCATATACAAAAACCGGAAGTGGACTTTCAACACTCGCTATTTTAGACAACCGAATGGCTTCCTGGACACGATTACGAACATACAAGGCAGCATTTGGAGTAGATTTTAACTTGATATTCAAATAAACAGAAGGGAAAAGGGCAGTGCTTTCCTTCCACAACCAGTCGAGATCATCATTTCTCCTTTTTTCTACATCAGGGCAATTTCCATTGTAAGTAGGATGGTTATAATTATGATTGTAACAATCAGGAAAAAGATAATAACCCCATAAGTGATTTGGCCGAAGTAATTTTCCCAGTTTTAAAGTCTCTTGCATGAAACTCTTTCCTGCCGTCTCAAAATCCACTTTTGCAATCTTGGAAGCCTCTGGGAAACTGAGTTGCAGATTTTTTTGCAGAACCAACTCAACTGACTCATCCCTGTAAACATCTTTAGGTTTCCAGTTTCTTGCCCAGGTAGGCCTCCAGTTTTCCCAGTCAATGACCGCCAAGCCCACGCTGTCATTTGGTATGTAATAGGCAATGTCATTTTTTGCTTTCTCCAAATGATTTTTTAAGTTTCCCAACTGGGGAATTCCTCCGAATACGGTGTTGCCTGTTTTTTCATCTATATGAGGATAGTAGCCAAGTCTATCAGCATAAAATAATGTAATAAATTGTCCTGTAGCACTTTTTTGGGGGCTTCCTTTTACAGAGAAGAGTCTCAGATCTGGAGGTAGTTGAAATCTTCTGTTAACACAGCGTTCAACTGGGGCATTCCAGGCCCAGAGGAAAGAAGTGTTTGAAATAAGAGGGGGTGCTCTGAAGTCCAGAGCCAAACAACATGGAAGCAGAAGGAAGGTGAACACTGCCTGGGGTGTTCCGCTAGACCCAACAGAGCTCCTAAAGGAGATATGGTGGCGCCTCAGCATTCTCGTCACAAAGAGCGACGACTATGAAAAGCACTTTTTTCTCCTACGCGCGTTGGTTTACCTAATATTTGATGCAAGATATGAACACAGAATGAAGCTACTTTGATGGATAAAAATAAATAATGATGATTTACATTTCAATATTCTTCTTCCTTCGTATTTAGGAATGTTTTGCAAGTTGCTTCATCTGTAACTGAAAAAAAAAAATAATAATAGTAAATGTAGAATGTGTCATTACACTACATTTCCATGTCAGAGATTATAAGCTTCACAGTCAAGTTCTTGACTTTAAGTGCAGGGAGTTTAATTCAATGTTTGAAGATGAAGGACTCCTGTGTTTGAATTAATGAAATTATTTTCTCTTATGTGTGATACAGATTGTATAGTGACTAATGCTTGTCTCATGTTTCCAAATCACTGTTGAACCTACAGAGAAATGAAGGTTGCTCTTTTACCTTGTGCCTTCCTAGCTGTGCAGAATGCTGTACCAAACAATGCCTTAGCAACAAACTGTTAAGTAAAAATAAAGTCCAAGTTGAACCTCTCAGTTTGTTATTTCTTGAAAGAACATTTTTCAGTGTTCTGCCAAAAAGTGGGAAAAAACCTCTCATGGAATGGTGAGATTTCACCATTATTTTTTTTCCCCTTTCTTAAGGAAGGCAGGTAGAAGAGGTAAAAGTCACTTCTGCCAGAGGAAATAAGTCAAAAGTTTGCTCGAAACTATTGAATCAAATAAAATCGCCTTTTGAGGGGTACGTTGAAGTGCTATTTTTTGTGCTCCATACTATATCAAAGTAATGTACATTTGTGTTTAAAGTTAATAAAATATTTTATGACTTTATATCTTCCAGTATAAAGATTGGTTCTGGCCTACCTCATGAAAAGGAATATATGAACTTTGGCCTTTTATGGTCTTCTATAGTTGACATTGTATTATATCATTTTGATTGTCACAATGTGAAGTGTTAGGGCACATTTTGTGGTACAATAAAACATTCTGAGTCAAGGATAAGAAATTAAACTATGTATTATTTAACATTTGGTATTTGTAAAAATTACCTGCAAGAAGACATATTTAAATGTTCTGTGATTCTAGGAGGAAACTAGAATGTTGAATTGGATTATTAGCATACTGCTATGTAACTGTAAAAAGAGAATTTAACATTTTTCCCATAAACATGTGGTCTTACCATAAATATCCATTTATTCCCATTGCTGAAAAGCAGTTACTCTAAAGAGACCACCACTGACAGAATAAAATAAAATCTTAAGAACCATTACAGTCTCATGCTTTGAAGAAAATGGATTTCCCCTGCTAATGTTTAAAACATGTAAAAGAACTAAAAATTTTCATAGTTTAAGCCCTTATAAACTTTCTTACTTAGGAGTTAGAAAATCTTCACCTAAAGTAGCATTGGAGGAAACACTCCTCTAAACTACCAATACAAACGCCTGAATGGCAGCTAGTGAGACAACTACGTGGAATAAAGAAAGGATTAGGTTAAACTTGTTGAAATAATGTTCATACCTAATTTCCACATGATCATTTTATATAAAAAAAGCTTGGGGAAGAATGAGCCTAATGGGAAGATCTCTACTTACAGAAATTGTCAAAAAAAGAATGGACACTTCCATCCTTAATTGTGAATTTAAATTTTAAAAAGTAACAAAGCTGTGACATTTAAAGGAGGATAGTTGCTCTAACGGGTTGAACAGTGTGCCCCCTGCAAATGCAATTCTACCTCAAACCTCATAAGAATATGACCTTATTTGGAAATAGAGTCTTTGCAAATATAAATAGTTAAAGATAAAAGATGATATCATCTTGGATTAGGGGAGACCCTAAATTCAGTGACTGGTACCCATATAAGAAGAGTAAAGGACACAAAGATGTAGGGAAGAAGGCCATGTGACTATGAAGACGGAGACTGAAGTAACACAGCTACAAACCAAGGCATGCCAAGGATGCCCTGAGCCAACAGGAGCTAGGTAAAGACAAGGAAAGACTCTTTTCTGGTGTCTTGAAAGGGAACACAACCCTGCTGACACCCTGATTTAGAACTTCTGGCCTTCAGAACTAAATCATAAATGTCTGTAGTTTTAAGCCACTAAGTTAATTGCAGTTTGTTTCAGCAACCCTAGAAAACTCGTTCTAATCACCAAAGGTAAAAAGGATTGTAGTTTCTACAAGTTTCTTTTCTCAAGCCAGTTTCATCTTCAAGATTAAAAATTAGCATGTTTATATGCATCATAATGTAACTCTTTTACTCAAACTGACCTAATTATAACAAACCAGTGACAGAGCCAGAACCAGAAACTGCATTTCTGTGGAATAAAACCTTCTTGAAGTCTTCAGAGTTTAAGTAAAACTCCATCCTTTGGCCCACCTGATGATCATCAACCTAACCTCAAATGTCACTGTTTCATACATAGCAAGATGTTTGGTGTCTGTGTGAGCCAAGGCAATGACCAGAGGCAAAAGCCCATGAGGCCAGTAAGATTCACTTGAGCTTGAAACTGATTACGGGTTTGAGTTTCAGTGGGAATCGCTCTGTGTGTGTGTGCTCAGTTGCATCAGACTCTTTGCTACCCCTCAGACTGTAGCCCGCTAGACTCCTCCATCCATGGAATTCTCCAGGCAAGAATACTGGAGTGGGTAGCCATTCCCTTCTCCAGGCAATCTTCCCGACCCAGGGATCGAACGCACATCTCCTGAATTGCAGGTAGATTCTTTACTGTTGACCCACCAGGGAAGCCCTAGGAAGAGATCTACAGGAATTTAATTTTCCAAGCAAATAGACAGATAGTTGGGAGACTGCTGTGTTAATCCATAGGTGAGAGAAAATAAACAGGAACATTTTTAGGTCTAAAATACAAAGGCAAGATTGAGAAATCACAGATCAGAGGTTTCTAACTATAGTCAGAAAATTAAATGGATTACATTTACAGCAGAAACTTCGAGGTTCTCAACATTCACTTCTGAGACCCAGTTAAAGGAACTAGCCTAAGTCCAGAGCTTTATGAGTAGCAAAGAGCATATTTGGACTGGCTGGGATCTTCATTGTCATAAGCAATTCTTGTTAATAAGAATAAGTCATGATGTTTTATAAGTAATGTGGCCGGAAATAGATAATAAACTTGATTCAATAAGAGAAGTTAATGACATTTGTGGCTGCATTCCATCGACTCCTTTCCCTTTTCCCTTTATCATTATCATCACCAGTATTCTTTATTATTCATTCCTTCTCCTACTTTGTCTCAGGTTTGTCAGTATCTCCCACAGATTAAATTTACACAGACTGGAGACCCTCAAGGCTAAAGAAATTGCTAATTTTTAATCTGTGTATCCGCTGTAAGATAAGTTGCTTCAGTCATGTCCAACTCTTTGTAATGCTATAGACTGTAGTCCACCAGGCTCCTCTGTCCATGGAATTCTCCAGACAAGAATACTGGAGTGGGTTACCATTTCATTCTCCAGGGGATCTTCCCAACCCAGGGATCAAACATCTCATGTCTCCTGCGTTGGCAGGCAGGTTCTTCACCTCTAGCGCCACCTGGGAAGCCCCTAGCAAGCACAATTAAGTGCCAAACACCCTCCAAACCCAGAGTGTTGGTCTTAAAAACAGCACATTACGGAACTTCTAATTTTTTTCACCAAAAGTCATACCTCATTTTCCCTATAAACTTATACAATACAATTTTAAAAGACAACTTATTTTTGAAGCACCTTTAAAAGTTTTCCTCTTAAGAAGTCAGTAGGTTAGAAACTGTTTCAATCTATTAGCTCTGCAGTGTTTAACCTACTGAGTGAGAAAAGGCAGATCTTTGCCCAGTCAGTTAAAGACTTAAATCTTTTGAGATGTTATTGTATGATGGGGGGAAAGGGGCTTTTTTGTGTGTGCCTGTACATGTGTGTGTATGTTTGAATATGTGTGTTTGAATCCTGGAAACTCAAGTGCCTCCTAACCAAGAGGGTTAGCGAAGATGGTAAATTAACATAAGAATGCTATGAATTTTTCTGTTAGCACTTGAAATGAGTTTAAGAATGCAATGATAGAACAAATTCTCATTTGCAGTAATTTTGAGGTGTTTTGTTAAATAGTGACAAATTTCTGTAGTGTAATATAGATGAAGAATGGACTCAAGGCACCCATTTCAAGGAAGTACAGCGTTCACTGCAAAAGTAATCTCTCCTTACAAAATTGGTAAAAATAATTAGATTTCACATTTTCAAAATGTAAAGATATACTTGATATCTGTTAGCTAAAGGAAAATATTAATTTTCTGAATTCTGCTCCTTAAAATGGGAAGGGAGAGGAGAAAAAGAAGAGCCAAGTAAATAACAAAGTTCCTCAAGAGGAGTTCTGAAACTATTTAATGGCTGTAGTGGAACACAGAGATGTAATCTATACATGCTCACTTTATGCAGTAAAAGTTTGTCCTATTGTGCCATGATAAAATCAGGGAGTAATATAGCTACAAAGCTAGAAAACCACAGTATCGTTAAACATGAAAATTCTAAATATTAAAACTGTAAGCAAAGTTATATTGTTACTTTGTAAAAGATAGAAATATTTCAGCTTTGGAAAATGCTTGGCAGGTCAATACCTAGGACAATGTTTAATTGAAAATAAGAAAGCAATTTCATCTTATTCTTAGACAAAAATCCCTTTGGAAAGAATATGAATGTGCTTATAAGGACTTTCTGTGTCCAGAATACCTTTGCAAAATCCAGAGGCCTTGTAAAAGAAGTACATAATATACCTTTAACTGTAGGATTAGGTTATTGTCAACTTTCTAAGCCACTAGTTGATACACAATAGATACACACAGGAATTAGTTATTAAAGGAATGAATGACATACTTTGAATTTCAATAAGCTCAAAATCATGGCTTATGGTGACACTTTAAAGTGAAGATGTTTAAACAAGAACCAAAATGTATCATCCAGAAGCCACAGAACTATTAAATAAAAACCAGAACGAGACAGCAATTGAAGCAGTAAAAACAAATTTTGGGAAGACAAACTACTGCAATAGGGGAAAAGAGACCTCAGCATACAACTGGGCTCCATTTTTGAATACAGCAAGGACTCTGAGAATTTATAACCGAGGAACAGAGGGCTGAGGGTGGTCGGTGGGTACAAAATTACTAAAGGAAACATCAGGGGTGAGGGGAAAGTCTGGCTAAAGACACCTGAGAGGATTCTTGCTGAATGCAAGCCAGGTGGTCAGAGGTCATATGGGGGACGGTGGCAGATGAGGAAGCTGCTACAGGTCCAGGGGACAGAGAAGGAGGATGGGGCATTCGTGGTAAACTGCCTTCAGAAGGTTCCTGCTAGAATTGGACTCTACAAGGAAGGCTACAGAGGAAGCTCAGCGTTTGAGGCAATGACGAAAAGAGACCTCAGCGAGCCTGACACATAGGGTCCAGTGGAGAACCTTTGTCAGCCCCCTGTTTGTAGATGCAGAGTGAGTTAACCAGTTAATGAAATAAATGACTTTAATGTATCTGAAATTCCAGTAAACTCAAAATCATGGCTTGTGGTGACACTTTAAAATGAAGATGTTCAAATAGAGTAAAAAAGAACTGTAGCATCCATAGCCAGAATTCAAACATTACTCAGAAAACAAGTATGTCTTCTATAGCCAAGCATGACTTCCTGACACACCCAGATATGACTGAAATGAAGTAATCGAACAGTGGAATAAAGCTATGAAGAGTCTCTAAATCCTAGAGGCTAATTAGAAATACAGTAGCTTCCCCAGGGGTGCTCCTGTCAGACCCCAGGCTGAGCGCCATGACACCTGACTTGCAGTCATCCCACCAACATTCCATCATGTAAATCTGAGACCAGGGCTGGTTCTTCTGTGGTTCCAGTGCCTCAGCTGCCTGGTACTGATGGACAAAGGGCACTTAGCAGGTTGGAGTTCAGGGCACACAGCCTGCCCCCAAAGATGCCAAAGCTACATATTGATTATTTCTAATTAAAGTTACTTGAAAAGCAGCACATATATGAACCCTTTGATCCTTCTATGTCTCCCTGAATACAGGAGATAAATCTCCCCTCTGAAGGCTGCTAGTAGAGACATCTTTATCACCAGAGATAATTCATTTCAGGGTTGAGAAGCCCATATACACAAACCCTGTTCCTTCTCTAATAATTTATTACTCACGTCTAAACTTTCCTTAATTTTCTTATTAATTATGGCTCCAAACCTAAACTTCTTTGTCCTATCCAATGCTCACAAATTTATTCTTTACATAAAAGATATAAAAGCTGCCCACTTTTGATCACTAAGCATCATTTTATGATCTCTGGTGTACATGAAATTAATTTTTCTCCTGTTAATCTATCTTGTGTCAATTTTATTACCTGTCCATGCACAAAAACTCAAGAAGGGTAGCAAGGAATAGTTTCCCCTTCTGGACAATACCAGTCAAGTTCAAATTCAGGAAGAATAATGAACACCTCCAATTTTACCAGTGCTTTGCACAATGAAATTCACAACAGTAAAATAGATATAACATGGGCCATGAGTTTGCACTTGGCCTCCTATTAGCCATAAGCATTGTTTCTCCTCCCTTGATGAGTCAGATGACTTTTGGGTTTTATTTCTCTGAATCATCAAAGTCCCAGTTACTAAATCTTCTACATATGGGATTATAGCAGAGGCCCAAATGGTCACTATAGTCTAACATAAACAGAAAACATCTGTCTATTCATAAATTTCCTTTCTCTAGAGACAAGAGGGACCCAATGGCATTAAATGTATGTGAGCACATTTACTCAGGATGAAGATAAATACTGTTAAAGATGAGCTCAGCTTCAGAAGACAATACAACAAACAGATGTTTTCATCATATCTGTTTAAGATATCTGAAGCCTACAGAGATATCAGCCTTCTACATGGAAGACCCAGGATACAGACTGAATTTTTTTCTTAGAATAGAGGACTGGTTCAAAAATGTCAGAATTTTAAGTGATTTAACATTATCACCCTAAAAAGCCACGCTCTTCAGTCTGCCATAAGAATGCATAACCATGCTGTGCTTTTGTGAAAGCAAAACCATGGCTGAAGTCTCAAGCAACTAGATGATTTCTCAGCAGGCACGTGTGACCATCCAGTCTAGGCCAGCTTTTCAGCCAAGATGCAAACAAAAATAAAACTCAAATTTTTCAGTGTACCTGAAAGTTCCTGTTCCTTTGAAGAAGTTTGGGGAGTTACAGGTTCTCACAGACAGAATTAATTCTATATGGAAATTCTATATGTCTTATTCCTGCTATGTACCTCTCATGTTAATCTTTCTTAGATTTTAAAAATCTCTATTACAAGCCTAGGGATATAACTCTATAAGACTGTTCCCACTGTGCAGCCTTTCCAAATATCAACAGATCTGACTATGGAAGTGTTAATCTCTGATTGTCACCAAGGCTATTTTAAGTGTACCAAAGTGGTCAGAAAAAATGTACTTATTTCTTAGTACACCAGCCACAATTTCTGTTCAAATTTGAAATATCTCCCTCCCTGACAGACTGTAAATTCACTATTATGTTCCAGTTTCCAGTAGTGTGCCTGTCATGTAGTAGGAGGTCCCTAAGTACTTAATTGAGTGGGTGAAAAAATGAATCTATCTGTTAATCATTTTATCAAATTATTTTTTTCCTTTGCCTAAGTTTCACCACATCAGTTTTATTGTCCTACCATTCTCCCTGGCTTCCCCGGTGGCTCAGTCAGTAAAGAATTAGCCTGCAATGCAGGAGACCTGGGTTCGATCCTTGGGTTGGGAAGATCCCCTGGAGGAAGGCATGGCAATCCACTCCAGTAATCTCCAAACCTGGAGAATCCCTGTGGACAGAGGAGCCTGGTGGGCTATAGGCCAGGGGAGTCACCTAGAGTCAGATACGACTGAGCAACCAAGCACAACACAGCACATTCTCCCAAAGGCAAGTTATCTATTGGATAATATTCAGTTTATCTATAGCCACTATGGAAAACAGTATGGAGATTCCTTAAAAAACTACTTGGGAAAGGAGTAGGTCAAGACTGTATATATTGTCATCTTGCTTATTTAAATTTTATGCAGAGTACATCATGCAAAATTCCAGGCTGGATGAAGCACAAGCTGGAATCAAGATTGCTGGGAGAAATATCAATAACTTCAGATATGCAGATGACACCACCCTTATGGCAGAAAGCAGAGAGGAACTAACTTGATGAAAGTGAAAGAGGAGAGTGAAAAAGCTGGCTTAAAACTCAACTTTCAGAAAACTAAGATCATGGCATCCAGTACTATCACTTCATGGCAAATCGATGGGGAAACAATGGAAATAGTGACAGACTTTATTTTCTTGGCTCCAAAATCACTGCAGATGGTGATTGCAGCCATGAAATTAAAAGACACTTGCCCCTTGGGAAAAAAACTATGAGAAACCTAGACAGCATATTAAAAAGCAAAGATATTATTTTGCAAACAAAAGTCTGTCTAGTCAAACCTATGCTTTTTCCAGTAGTCATGTATGGATGTGAGAGTTGGGCCATAAGAAAGTTGAGTGCTAAAGAATTGATACTTTTGAATTGTGGTGTTGGAAAAGACTCTTGAGAGTCTCTTGGACAGCAAGGAGATCAAACCAGTCAGTCCTAAAGGAAATCAGTCCTGGGTGTTCACTGGAAGGACTGATGTTAAAGCTGAAGCTCCAGTACTTTGGCCACCTGATGTGAAGAACTGACTCATTGGAAAAGACCCTGATGCTGGGAAAGATTGAAGGCAGGAGGAGAAGGGGAAGGCAGTGGATGAGATGGTTGGATGGCATCACTGACAGATGGACATGAGTTAAGCAAGCTCCAGGAGTTGGTGATGGACAGGGAAGCCTGGTGTGCTGCAGTTCATGGGGTCGCAAAGAGTCGGACATGACTGAACTGAACTGATGACACAGAAATCCCGCTACTTGGCATATAAGCCTGAGAAAACCATAATTGAAAAAGACACGTGTATCCCAGTGTTCACAGCAGTACTGTTTACAATAGCTAGGGCATGGAAGCACTCTAGGTGTCTGTCGACAGATGAATGGATAAAGAAGATATGTATATACAGTGAAATATTACTCAGCCTTACAAAGAATGAAATTGAGTCAATTCTAATAAGGTGAATGAACCTAGAGCGTATTCCAGGTGAAGTAAGGAAATAGGAGAGCTCACTCGGTGCTTGCATAAGAGCACAGCTAATCTCTGCACTGAGATCATCACTGGTCAAAATCTACTCATAGAGAGCATTTCAGAGCAGAAACTAAATCACCTAAGTAGTCTGTGCATTTTAGGCACAAATGCAGGGTAACTGTGAACATGATTATCTAAGAAAGTGATGTTGAGTAGGCTTATCCCTAAAATTTCCCTTCCAAATTGTAGGTCGCAAACTAACAGTGGACCTCGGAATTGATTTAATTGGTTGGAATGAGCATTTAAAGAAAATAAGTGAAATAGACAATAATAGAGTGGAATACAATAAGATAGAATACAATGGGACAGAATAGGAAACTCAGAAAGTACTACACCCCCACACAGTAAGCATGAGTATGAATTTACAAGCCTTTTCTATATATATTATACATGTGTGCACTGGGTCACAGTGTAAGCTGTATTTTTTACTGTGGAATGGATCAAACCACTTTGATACTCGAAAGCTTTCAGTCTGACACACCTGGATACTGCATCCTCAGTCAGCTGTTTTCTAATTATGTGGTCTTGGGTAAGTTATTAATTCTCTTTAACCTCTTCAGCAACCACAACAAACTTCTGAGCTGTCTCAGGGCTCCTTCATGTCTGTAAATGACTAAACTACTGGACTAAGCAACTTAGTTTTCTATGTGAGGACCAGCAGGCCTGGAATCTGGCTTCTCAACTTGGGAGCAATGTGACTTTGCCCAAACTATTTAACTTCACTACACTTTAGTTTTTCTTGTCTTTAATTTTTTTTCCAACTACAAAAATGTGGGTATTGATAGCAGCACTTTCCTGGGTCTGTTGGGAAATTTTCATTAGGTAAAGTGCACTGACCACTTAACACAAAGCCCAGGAAGGGTTCAGAGCATGCTACCCCTAAATGTGCCACTTTCCCATATTATTGTGATTATTTTGAGCTGAAGGTGATGCAGCAACAGCAAATACAGACAGTCTGTCTAACTTCCCCCTTTCTTCCTGAAGATTTCCCGTGTAAAATATGTACTCTGTACCAGGATGTGAGGAACATCTTACCACCAGAGGAAGGTAGTTGATGCCAAAATGGATCTGCACAAACCTATGAAAATGACCCTTATCTTCCAGTAGTTTCCCTCAGATATTTCCTAGTCACAGTTACTGCTCATCAAAGCTCTTTCTCTTTGTCTTGTCACTCCTTCATAATTTATCATTCTCTATTGAAAAGATCTGTAAACTCTTGATCGTAACTTCTCCTTTGGGTCTCCCTTTTTGCTATGGAAGCTTCCATGTGCATGTAAAAATATTCAATAAAGTTTATATGCTTTTCTCCTGTTCATCTGGTTTTTTTACCAGTTGAATTTTCAGGCCCCAGTTACAGAACCTAAGAGGATAAAGTTCCTTTTCCACTATTCACCAGACACATAGTACATACCAAATAAATGGAAGCTGTTCCTGTTGTCATTATTAATGAAATCATCTCTTGTCTACACCGTCTTGTATATGAAAGGAAAGAAGAACATGAAAGAAATGGAAGCCCAAAGACCATTTACTGATTCTCAGACCTGCTGACATTAAAACTTCCCTAGGAAACCACTGCCCCCTCCCCCTAAGTTTTTAATGTAAATGCATGACCCACAGGCAGTTGTCCTGGTGGAAATGAAATACTAAGCACAGTCATAGTACAGAGAAGCCAGATCTAATGGTGGCACTGTGCCTCAGTTTATCACTGTGCTCTGTGCCCTGAGAGGGAGCCTACATGAGGTCTCCGTGGATTCTGATGTCTCCATGTGCTTTATCAGCACATCAGACTAACTCAAGCCTTAGTGTGTGCTGTATGTGGCATTAATATGTCTTCCTCTCTTTTTCATTTGTTTGCAACTGGTGGAAATGCCTACTATGTCTGACTGGAATGTTTTTCTGACCTGTCAAATATGACTTCAGTCTTTTAAATTGGATTATGGAACAAGTAAGTGGCATATAAGTAAGTAACTTTTAAAACAAACAGTAGCAGAACAAACTATTAGTATAGATTCCAGATCTTTTTACAATGTTAGGTTTTTAAATATTAGTATGGCCAAACAGTCTTCTATTTCACAGAAAAGAAGGAAGTAGTTACCAAAAACCAAAGCAGCAATAATTAACAGGAGTATTTCTCAACATCAAACCTACTTTGGCTGTTAGCAGGTTTATTACATCTACACAATAAGAGTCATCATTAATAACCATTATTATTGCTGTTATAAAAATAAATAGTACACTTAGCACATCACATATATATCAAAACATGTAACAGGTGCTATTGAAAAACCAACTACGATGTCAGCCTTCTAGTGGCATTACAAAGGTGCGTGAATAGGCCTTGTCATCTCTGCCCCTCTCTACTACTCCATAAAGAGCTGAGCACATTTACCCTTGCGGATGAGCACAGCAGTCAATTCTGTCTGTCTCCTCACCAAGAACAGAGATAAACGGGAGCCCCCTATGATTCCCACCTGAGACCAGAGAATTAGGAACACAGAGCTATTGTGACAGGCGACTAAGAATCTGGCCAGTTTATGACAGGATAGGAGTGTCCTTGAGGTTCACCAACTGGGAAAAGGCACAGGGAAGACAGAACTCTGAGAAGATGGGGAAATCAGCCATAGACATATCCAGAAGTATTCATTAGGATGGTAGGCTGTTCCGCCTACCATTCTAAAGCAGGATTAGAATTTTTGAAGAGTTTGAACCTAGTTTGAGATTGGGGGATGGATCAACTGAGTTTGAGGGTTGGGGATAAGAGCTTCATAAGACCTATGGTTCTTGCAACAACAACAAAAAGCCAGAATAGATGGATAATAAGATAACTTCAAAGACTTAAAAAAATTTCAAAGGCATGTGCTCACTTGTCAACTTAATCATAAGGCAGTAGGTCTCCTAAGGTTGCATCTATTTAATACTTTAGCTCCTTAATGAATGTTTATAGTTTGGACAAAATTGTTTCTATTCATTTTTATGGCTTACTTGATTTTAATGCTTAACTTATAATAGTTTAAAAAATCCCAAGATATAAGTAGTTTTTATTGATGGCCTAAACTGCCATCAATCAAGTGTGAAATATTAAATTTTAAGTGTTAACATGAGAATAGCAAGAGTTTCATCAAAATTAAAGAGAGTGTTTTCACAGGGAAGTGATTTCAACCAAATCTCTAAAACTCAGACGATCAATAATCAGTCATGAAATTATCTAAGGACTCCCAGTAAACAGTTAATTATGGTATTTAAATATTTTAGTAATGCCCTGGTATAGGAATTATCCTCATTTCCCAAATGAAGAAATAAACATTAGAAAAAGATTAAATAACTGGCCCACCCATCCTAAAACTAGAAAACCCAGTTTTAGCTAATTCTAATGTTCAAGCTCTGCCCAATGCTCTCTATTATATGAGCTACTACTATAGAGATGAAAATATGAGACAAACACAGGACATTTTCCTGAATGGGTGCTTGAATACTTTAATTATCTAAGTATATAGATGATGGACATCTTTCTGTTTGTATATTTAGCCATCATATGGCTATTAGAATTAACCTCACTTGAAAAAGGAATTAAAACTGTCTAAATATCTTCAAAGGTATGCATTTAGTTAGACCCTAGTGCAGTTCTCTTGCCCCTAAACTATTATCTGCCTGTTTTTGGTTTAGATAACTTTGACAGAATTGTTAGTCCTTTTATTAATTTTTTTCACTCAGCTATTTGTGTGTGTGTGTGTGTGTGTGTGTGTGTATGCATTTACTCCAAATGATCAGGAGTGTTAGTGTGGCAATTATGTCTTATGTTTTAAGTTAGTTTACTCAGTCTTGATTCAGAAATTGGAAATGCTATATTCATATTTACTAACTTTCCACATCCTGGGACCCAGGAAGTTAGAACGTGAAGTCCTTTAAACTAAGAGACCAAAGCTTTACCTAAAGTAGAAGTGAGTTGAATTATTAATCTTTGTGGAGGTCTTTCATCTTCTGGTTAATGTTGTAACCTTCTAACTCTGCCAATAGTGACTAATTAAAGTTATATATTGGAGCCTTGTTCTATCTTCAAAGACACAGAATAAAATTTTTATCATTTTAAAAATTTTGGCCACACCACTCACTTTGTGGGATCTCAGTTCCCTGACCAGGGATTGAACCTGGGACCATGGCAGTGAAAGCACCAAATCCCAGAAGCCTTGTTCTATAACTTTCTCAGAAAAAAATGCCATGGAGAATGGGCAAGTTTGGGTCGTCACTACCGAGCCTACATACCTTTGGGGTATAAAGCACCACAAGGGAAAGGGAAAAGTATACTAGCTCAAGTCTGGTCTTAGCCCCAAACCTGAGAGGAGTTGAAGTGTCATTAATATTTTAACTTTTCTTCTTTTCTATTCCCTCCCTCTTTCTTCCTTCCTTCTCTTTCAGACACTCTACACATATTAATACCTTTAATACTAATAACAACCTTATGAAGTTGGTTGTCACTCAACAGATGTCACTTGACTTCTTTTTACCTCAGGCTGAGCAAATTTCAGTTGAATCCCTTGGATTCAGATTTCAGAACCATTCTTAGTCCATTGGGAAAGTCCTGGAGAGCCGTAGTACAGAAGGTCAGGTGAAGAAAAGAAACCAGTTGCATGAGGCCCTGTGGGTTCTTCAACTCAAGAGATTCATTTCATCAAAAGACTGGTTGGAGTGATGTCTGAGACATTTCTGGCTATCTTCAAAGACATAGAATAAAATTTTTATCATTTTTAAAATGTTGGTCACACCACTAAGCTTGTGGGATCTCAGTTCCCTGACCAGGAATTGAACCTGGGGCCATGTCAGTGAAAGCACCAAATCCCAATCACTGGACCACCAAGGAACTCTCCCTTAGAATAAATTTTTTTTAATCTGAGGAAGACAACTCAGAAAGTGCCTGAAGAGCTGTGACTGGAACCAAAATGCCAAACCAGTGGTTTGGCCAAACCTAGGCTGTGTCCGGAGTCCTCTGTCTCCTGTAGCATTGGTCTGCAGTCAAGTGTAGCCCTGGCAGCATCTGGACCATGACAGAGGGTCCTACAAGGAAGGACAGAGACTGCTCCACACCTCAACCCTGCCCCTTCCATATTCCTACTAGTGGTAAAGGTGGGGAGTCTCCTTTATTTCAGTCTAAAATCACTGGCACTTCAAATGCTTCCCCTTCACCCAGAAAATGGATTCTACTCTCAGCCTTGCTGTTCTCTCTAGGCTCTTGCTCTAATCTGCTGCTTCTCTGCTTGAACTGTCCCGATGCGTTCAGTTTTCCTCTGTGCCCTCGCCTTCGCTTCCCTGTTCAGAGCATCCTGATGGACACTGTAGTCTTCCATCTGCTTTGGTTTGGAAGCTGGTTTCTCTTCTGTACTATCTTAAGACATCTTTTGTCCTACTTGGGTTGGATAATCTCCACAACCCAAGTGAGGCTCCCCACCCTCCCTCCAAGATCTGTCATCTACTTGTTTGCAATCAATTAAAATCTACTGCATGATTCTAATCTCAACTTGTCCACAGCCTCAGTTAAAGTTTACTCTTTTCTTGCTCCAGTTCCTTAGCTAATTTACTTCTGTTTATATTTTCGTGAAGGAATAGTTTAATAGGCTCTCTCTGTGTGTTCATTGACTGCCTAAATGAGAATTTCAGACACTGCAGGGGGCTATAGAGGAAGTGTTCTAGAATCACTGGGGCATTTCAAACCACACTACAAGTGCCAACTACTTAACGATTCAACTATTTAAAGTGGGGCATTTATCACATCCAAGCACAGACATGGAGGATACCACATAGACCAGGATCTATTTTTCTGGAGTTTGCATTCTAATAGGAAGAAATAAACAATAAGAAAAACAGTAAACAAGTATTTTCAGACTGATAAATGCTGACTTAATCCTTTTGATCTGCTGTAACAAAATACCACAGACTGGGTAGCTCATGAACAACACAAGTTTATTTCTCACAGTTCTGCAGGTTGGGAGGCCCCAGATCAAGGTTCCAGCATGATCAGATGAGGGCCCTCTTATGGGTTGCAGTCCTCACTTGGAGGAAGGAGTCTTGCAAACTCTTCTTTATAAAGGCACCCATCCTTCATGATCTAAACACCTCCAAAAGGCCCACATCCTAATATCATCACAAAAGGCATTAGGAGGTCAGCATATGAAGACTGATGGCCACAAACATTCAGAATGCAGCAAATGCTGTTACAGAATTCAAAGAGAAAAATGAGAAAGGGCAGTCAGAGTTGAAAAGACAATTCTTATCTATATAAAGCTGACTCCTAAAGAGATTGTACCAGTTAACAGTTCCTCCAAAAATTAGTGCTTATTTCCCATACCCAAACTGCACTGTATTATGATGCTTTGCAGAGCCTCTGCAAATCTGAGTAATGTAAAAATGGTATCTCATTTAATAATAATTTATTTTATTTTGAGAAATTGGGCTATGAATCTTTCTTTGTTTTAATTTCTGGTCCATCTCCTTTTCCCATGTTAGGTTTGAGATGTTTTGAATTGATTTGCTTGAGTTCTTATCACCTGCAATTCAGGTTTGATTCCTGGGTCAGGAAGATTCCCTGGAGAAGGAATAGGCTACCCACGCCAGTATTCCTGGGCTTCCCTTGTGGCTCAGCTGGTAAAGAATCTGCCTGCAATGTGGGAAACCTGGGTTCAATCTGTGGGTTGGGAAGATCCCCTGGAGAAGGGAAAGGCTACTCACTCACTGCAGTATTTTGGTCTGGAGAATTCCATGGACTACACAGTCCATGGGATCACAAAGAGTCATACAGGACTGAGCAACTTTCACTTTCAAGAGCTCTTATATATCAGGGAAATGAATGTTTTGTCACATGTCCTGAATGTGTTTTTCCAATTTGTTTTGACTTGTCTATGGTATTGTTTCCATGCAAAAGGCTAGCTTCTTTTTTCATGTTTGTTTGTTTTCCTAAATACTTGGAGAGTAAATGAGATTCAGCTGGTATTCCCCGTAGCAGACCCAAGGATGAGGTTTCACGTGCAAGTGATTTGTGAGGGAAGGTTTTTCAGGGAAAAAACCTCTTAGAGAATAAAAGCCACAGAAGAAAGGGCATGAAGCTAAGAAAGAGTGCAGCTTCATGTAAAGTCCTGCAGGAGGCAGCATTAGCCTGACCATATCAGGGATACATGTAAGGGCTGCAGGAAGCAAAACCACACTGAATGGGAGAGAGGGAGGAGGGAAGCACAGTGAATCTGGGGAGGGGATACACAACAGGCAATAGAAGGGACCTTGGGGGAATCTGCCAAGTGTCTGTTAACATTGGGTGGGTCAAGAGTCAATGAAAGGATAGAATTAGAGAAGTTCAAGCCCACGTTTAATTTCAGTGTGGATATATCTTAGTATTTACTTGTGATTAATTATTAAATGAGATGACAGAAGGAATCCACCCAGTCGGGACAGTTTAGTCCATCCCACTTTAGCCACTAATGATTAATTATGTCTAATGCATTTTCTCCTCTTCTTCACCTCTTTTTGGATTTCCACAGTCAGGCCTGATGGTGACAAAGTTATTGGGAAAATCAGTTCTCAATTAATTGAAGGCCAAATAAGTCGCTGTAGATGTTGATCTTGCGAGTTTACGAAAAGAGGTACTGGATTGAAAAGAAGATGCTTGGTCTCAGTTAAGGTACATGGAATTTGGTCCTGCACTATCACTCATAAGGACATCCTTGCTATATTTTTGGAGTAACTAGAAAATAGTCCCTGATACTGACTTTAATTAGTATCACAGATTATTTTCTTTCTGAAGGATGTGTAGGGTCCACTAAGTAAATGTCTTTGTTCCCTTGTGGAGAAAATTTTGATCTGTAAGGTATTAAGTAGAGAGCATTGAAAGACTTACAGCTCTTTTAGTGACAAACAGCTGTATAGCAAAACATATTACCCAATTAGGTCTGGTGGCCTCTCTCAAATGTCACTCCCACATATGCCCACGTGTGTTTATGCAGATAAGTGATTCCCTAAGGAGGCTGCGGATTGGGTACAATAGATAGTGACTGCTAATGGGCTTGGAATTTTTTTCTGGGAGTGATATCAGGATCAGTTCAGTCACTCAGTTGTGTCCGACTCTTTGTGATCCCATGGACTGCAGCACACCAGGCTTCCCTGTCCCATTACCAACTCCTGGCGCTTGCTCAAACTCATGTCCATTGAGTCAGTGATGCCATCCAACCATCTCATCCTCTGTAGTCTCCTTCTCCTCCCGCCTTCAATCTTTCCCAGCATCAGGGTCTTTTCCAGTGAGTCAGTTCTTCACATCAGGTGGCCAAAGTATTGAAGCTTCAGCTTCAGCATCAGTCCAATGTTCTAAATTATGATGGGGTGATGAAAGCATAACTCTGTGAATAAACTAAAAACCATTAAATCATGCACTTTAAATTGATGTAATACATGAGTTATATCTCCATTAACATATTATAACTTTAAAAACTCTTTCTGAAGGAAAGCAACCCAAATTTTGACACTTAGAATTCCCACACACTAAGTTTAACAGAATACAAACTCATCATCAATGCTTGGGCTTCCTGGATGACTCAGCAATAAAGAATCCGTCTGCAATGCAGAAAATGCCAGAAGTTGCCATGGGTTTGATCCCTGGGTCGGGAAGATCCCCTGGAAGAGGGCATGGCAACCCACTCCAGTATTCTCGCCTTGGAGAATCCCATGGACAGAAGAGCCTGGCAGGCTACAGTCCATATGGTTGCACAGAGTCGGACACAACTGAAGCAACTGAACATACAAAAGTAGCCGAACACACAAATAAATAAACTACCATGACTGAGCTCAGCAAGAAGTTAAGATATGATAGCTACAAAGTCATTCAGCATCTTGAGAAGCAGTGAGTCTGACAACTCTTGTCCCTCTCTTCTTTGTAAAGCAGAGCCTTGAACTATCTGCCTCCAGAGGGAAAAATAAACTAATATTTTTTAAAAAGGGAATGAGAGCAGATTTCTTAGATCCAGGGGGAAATATGGATTGCTAGAATATAGGCAAATTAAAATTGACAAATGCTCCTAGGTGAAAAATTGCAGCACCGAATTACAGTTAGGTGTACAAACACAGTGCAATCATTAGAAGATTAGAAATGCATCTACTATATATATATTTTGTCTTGACGAAACAATTTTAAGTTATTTTCTTTCAGTATCTGAATAGAACAAAATGTAATCAGTGGCAGAGGTCTTCCCTGGTGGTCCAGTGGTTAAGAATTCGCCTTCCAATGCAGGGGACGTGAGTTCGATCTCTGGTTGGGGAACTGAGATCCCACACGCTGCAGGGCAACTAGGCCTGTGCATTGCGACTACCGAGCCCACATGGAGCCCATGTAACACAAGTAGAGAGAAGTTTCAGTGCAATGAAAGATCCAGCATTCTGCAGCGAAGATCCGATGTGTCACAGCTAAGACCTGACCCAGCGGAATACATAAATAAGCCTATTTTAAAATGCAGTAACTGGTCTCAATAATGACCTAAGACTTCTACTTTCCAGACACAGAACAGAGTACCCTGTTCTAAGTTTGCACAATAAAAGTGGTATTTGAAATGAAAAATTGATGGTTCTTGGGCTCGCAGAGAGGAACAAAGTGTCAAGTTCATAAACGAACATTCAGTAACATTAAACATTTTCCAAGTTCTTAAGATTAGTAATAAAGACAAAGGAAGAAGTAACTTTTTATATATTTAGTCCTCTGATAGAAACAAAAGGGATGATATTAATACGAGCATTCACTTTGACAAACTATTTTCCCAGTATTAGATTTTATTCTGTAATTTTAAATTATAATAACAATAGAGCTGCAGCTCAACATTTAGAATAAGCAAATAGCTTAAAAATTGATAGCTCTATATATCACTTTATATTTGATGTACATGGCTTGGTAATGTTTTCTTATGGTTCTCTTTTCTTAATGAGATTATTATGTCCTTGAACTTAGTTGGCCAGTCACTTATGGCTTTTATATTTGTGTACTTTAGAGTTCCATCCCCAAAAGATGCTTAAGAAACTTCAGATTAGTTTAACTATCTCTGGGAATTCTTTCTAAAATGTAATTGGAAATGGGTAAGATTGAGTCTCCCTCAATATGATCAGAGAGAAGTTAAAATAAAACTTAAGCAAAACACTTGTATTTTAGACTTCTTTGACATTAGCAGATAGAGAGCTTCCTCATTCCTTTTTAAGCTGAATGCTATCCCACTGTACTATTGAAAGTGCTTGGCAATACATTTGGTAGTGGATTTCTATGTGCCAGGTATTATGCTAAGTATTTTATCTACTTGATATGATCAAAACTGTATAAAAGGGGAAAAGATACCATTATGATCTTCCTTCTGTCAAGGAGAACACTGAAGATCAGAGAGCCTGAACACCTTGCTGTTTCCATAAAGGGAAGTTAGGACAGTCCCAAGAAGCTGTGGCCGTCATTAAGCAGCTTTTAAAGGTGGACTTCCTGTCCAGGAGCATTGAGCCAAATTAAACAGACTGTCTGCAGCTGGGAGATCTGGAGACTGACAACATAACCAGCAGTCACAGACCAAATTAATAAACACATATTAAGTTGATGGTCAAAAGCTGAATGGATATATTTGGATTGTGTTGCCACAAGAATTATGGTGAAGAGAAAATGTGGCAACTAAGATTTCATATTGCTCTCTTTTGCAAACTGGCTCTTTGACTTTGCTGAGTGATTTATTCTCTTCAGGCCTCAGCTCTTCACAGGGGAGTTGAACTATGTGATTTCAGAGCACTAGGTTAAGAAGAGAACAACGCTGGAGAATGATTTGCAGTAACTATCAATGTGCAGAATTTTTTTAAAAATCTGTAACATAACTTCCACTGATTCAGGTTTCTGAAACATTCATTTATTCATTCACTCAAGTACTTATTGGGTACCTACTGTGTGCCAGGTACTGTACCAAGTAGTGTTCTGGCAGTGAACAAAATGAAATCCTCATTTTCCTAGTTTACATTCTAGTAAGAGAAGACAGAAAATAAGCAAATATATATAACCTGTACTATGTCAGATGGTAATAAATGCTAAAGACCAGAAAATGAACAGGGAAAACTGATGGTAAAGGGAAATATCCCACCACAGTGCGCTCTAGGCTCTTCCTTGAACATACCAGGCCTACTCCCAAATGTGCACTTCTGATACATTTGTCTGCAATACCCTCCCCCAAATATCCCCACAGCCAACTCTCTATTATTCAAACATTATCTGCTCAAAGCCACCCAACTTATGAACATCCACCCTCCCCAACTCTGTTCTATTTTTCCCATAGATCTAACATCAGATGCAAACAGTGTCTTCCCGGAAAGACTATGAGCTCTATGAAGGCAAGGCCTTTTGTTTTGTTCAGGATATAGTTCAAAGCCTGATGAGAAGTAATGTTTAATATGTTGATTAATGTCCAAATTAATTAATAGGTGAGTGAATAAATGAATTAGAAAGATGATACAGAAATTGTCTTCTCTAATGAGGGGTTGATGTTATTGTATAGTTGCTCAGTCCTGTCCGACTCTTTGCAGCCCCATGGGCTGCAGCATGCCAGGCCTCCCTGTCCTTCACCAGTTCCCAGAGATTGCTCAGACTCATGTCCATTGAGTCAGTAATGCCATCCAACCATCTCATCCTCTGTTGTCCCCTTCTCCTCCTGCCTTCAATCTTTCCCAGCATCAGGATCTTTTCTAATGAGTCTGTTCTTTGCATCAGGTGGCCAAAGTATTGGAGCTTCAGCTTCAGTCTTTCCAATGAATATTCAGGATTGATTTCCTTTAGGATTGACTGGTTTGATCTCCTTGCAGTCCAAGGGACTCTCAGGAGTCTTTTCCAAAAACCACATTTCAAAAGCATCAATTCTTCGGTGCTCAGCTTTCTTTATAATCCAACTCTCACATCCACGCATGACTACTGAAAAAACCACAGCTTTGACTAGACAGACCTTTGTTGACAAAGTAATGTCTCTGCTTTTTAATATGCTGTCTAGGTTTGTCATAACTTTTCTTCCAAGGAGCAAGCGTCTTTTCATGTTATGGCTGCAGTCACCATATGCAGTGATTTTGGAGCCCAAGAAAATAAAGTCTGTCACTGTTTCCATTGTTTCCCCATCTATTTGCCATGAAGTGATGAAAGGAATAAATAGTAAACGTTTGATATTTAAAAATCAAAATTTAAGGAAAATTGCTATATTGTGACCTTAAAATAATTCAAATAATATTTATTAAGACTATGAATTAGCATGAAAACTGTAATGTATAGATAAATGAAAAACACAAGATGTAAAGGTATGCATGTATTTTTATTTACAATCATGTTTAAAAAAGCATTTTTAGAAGAAAGGTTAGAAGGAAATATACCAAAAGTTACCAGTATATATTATAGTGATTATTGGTGATTTCCATCATTTCTTTTAGTTACAAATTTTCTATAAGGTTTCATGTCTTTGATATGAAAATTAAAAAATGAAAAATTTTAAAAAGTTAATCTACATGATGCTACCTGTCTTTAGTGGTATTATAAAATTTTTTATTTTGATTTGATTGTATTTTACATTTAGAAATTAGACCTTCACAGTGTCACAATGTCAGTAACCCCTGACAAGCAGGAACCCAGAGTTGAAAAGGGCACACCTGTATCGTCTTTCACAGAAAGACAACAGAGGCAGAGGCGGACGGTGAGTCAACTCTCACGCCTTCCATAATAGCATCATACCTTCTTGAGTTTACCTTCCAAGTAGATCATCTCCAAAAAGGAAATCCTATCAACTGAAACAGGCCTTTCAAAAGAACACATGCATAAGTGATTATATATAGAACATAACATCAGAAAGACAAAATTGCCCAAGACTCTGCTTTTTCCGATGTGTTTCCATTACTTTGGGGGTCAAGAAAGATAACTGAAGATCAGCAACATGTATTAATAGCTGACGTATGCATGGGATGTGTTATCCCACTTATTCCTCAGAACAATTCACTGAATTAGGAATTATATTAACAAATTTCAGATGAAAAAGGACTATGAGTAACCTGCCCAGAGTTACAAGGCCAGAAGGATAATGAAACAGTGATTCAAATCAAAATTAAACTGATTCGAAAATCACTACTCTAAACTTATATATGGGGGCCAAAATATTGAGTATTTTTTAGTAGGATCCCTTCACAATTGCACTTCTGGGTCCCTTAAATGTTGTTTACTAAAATATTTTTTATTAATGATTTTGGGTTACTAGCATGGCTCCAGTTTCTACATCTAGAGCAATGTCAGCCTAGGCAAGCATGAATACTATCCTGAAGTCTTCCACTGTATCTACATGACCAGCATCTATGAGGGAGGGACTCATGGTGGGTGAGAGAGGCACCACAATGGAATAGATGTCTTCACAGGGAGTTGACTACAGCTCCCCTTGCCTCAATTCCCATGCCCTTCTGAGAAGTTACATCAGTCACTGGTTCTGCATTCACTGAGCCCGGGCAAGGAGAAGAAGCCGGAAGAAGTTTAAACATAGGCTTGAATGGGAATTCTGCATTTGATCCTCTTCAATGGACCAAATGACCAGGTCACACCCTGAAGTGACCCCATTTGTTAAAGCAGATAATTGCTTAGTAATATATACTTAAGTAAATTGCTAGCTGGAAAACCAGTCTTTGAACTCAATAATTTAGTATTTATGTGTACACTTTTATGTATCTATATTCATGTGAAGACTAAAATGTATTAGTTCTAGGTTAAATACAGCTTAAACATTCCAGTAAGGAAGAAGAGTGCATTGATTTTACTCCTGGGTCTGGCTTCTTAGCCAAATTGGAGCCAAATAATGCAATGTTTCCTGTTTATATCAAGTGACACACATGTCTACTTATAGTGCCCCTCAATGGATTTCATGTGAGAAAAAAACTGTCACAGGTTTCATCTCTTCCCTGTGATGACTCTAGAGGCCAAACGATTCCCTTTAAGCTCAATTATCTCACCACTGACGGCTCTGATAACCTGTGGAAACCAGCAGACACAGTGTGAGTAGTGAGCCCGAAAAAGAGGAAGGCCCAGAGCAGCCATCAGCCGTCTTCATTTCCCTGCAGTCAGCCCCTTGGTATCCCTGATAACAATGACAGGAAAATCTCTCCGCCAGCACTGCCAGGTCTGTATCAGATGCTCTGCCTTTCACAGTAAATTCTCCATCCTCGGAGGCCTCTATGTGGTAACTTGCAGGGTTCAGGTGAAGGTAATCAGGCATTTTCCATACCTTCCTTATGCATCTCCCGTTATTCCTGCAGACATGAAGGCTGCACACCTCAGCGGCTCTGGTCACATTGACTATGTAGCTCCCTAAATCAGAACTCACAAACTGCTTCACCTTTGTACAGTTGCCCTAGAAATGTAGAAACAAATGGGATTTAGTGTTTTTTCTAGTACTGGTAGGGTTGGTGCATCTACACCCACAAGGCAGCTCTTTGAACTGGATTGAAACTTAATGGCTTGGTTCCTGCCTGTGAAGTCTTAGGCTCAGGTGCTGTAACACAGGGGACCCAGACCTGAAAAAGTGAGAGATGGTCACGACAGGAGATGGAGATTAGGTTACGGTAGGCTAACTGAGCTTGGAAATGGGCCCCAGCGTCAGCGCACGTGACCATGCCTTCTTACAATTTACATCCTTGTTTCTTCTTCCTCCTAGATCCCAGGTTAATCAGTGTGAAAAAAAGAGGAACAAGCCGAAATTTAGAAATCATGCCAGAGTTCTGTCTTCTAGCCACCTTTCAGGTGTGTGTACCTTTCAGCCTTGTGTTAGAACCTGAATCTTCCTGTTCTACCAAATTATTGTTGTCTGTCAACCTGAGCCTTCCGGATTTTCCTGTTAGTTATGCTCTAATATCTAACGCCCTGGGATCAAGCCACCTCTGCACAATTCAAAGACAGGGATGCCTAGAAGGCTGACGGGGTCATTTGTGCATTCTTCCTATTGTGTGTTCCAAATGGAGGCCACCTGGTTGTGTACCCAGCTTCCTGATGACCATTTTTTCAGGAACCACATGGACTGGAGGGGAAATATCACAGCTGGAGAGTCAGGTACTGATCCTCTCAGTGTCTACCTAATTCTCATAGGTGGACAGAGGAGACTTAAACTTTATATTGTCACAAATAGTTTCATGAGCAGCTTCTTAGGAGCAACAACTTGAGCATGTGAAATTAAAAAAAAATCAAATCACCATGAACTTGCAAAAATTCAATTTAACAAAATCATTGAGGAAACAAGTAGTATAATTCAAAGCAAAATGTATTACACTATAGAGATATGAACAGACAGCATTTGGAAATACAGAAGAGATTGCAATTACTGTGGATTGGAGAAAACTAGAGAGACATAGTAGATAGTATCTGAGCTGGAAGAAATTTGAAAAAAACATAAACCTTACTTTAAATACTATTAATTTTCAGCTAATTTCTCCAAAGAATAAAAATAGGTTCAGTGTAGATGTTAAAAATTACTATCTGATTCCATTTTTCAAAATATGCTATCACACATTTTATATAATGGCTAAACGTAAGGGCTCCAGAGTTGTACCGTTTGTGGTTAGTGGCAGCTTCACCATTAGCAAGCCTAAGTAGCTCTTATAGATTTCCTTCCATTTCCTCATCTATAAATGAGGATGCTAGTCCCTACCTCATTAGGGTTTTATGATCAGTGAGCAAATCCAAAACAAAAAAGCACTTAGTACAATCCTCAGTTCAGTTCAGTTCAGTTGCTCAGTCATGTCCAACTCTTTGCGACCCCATGAATTGCATCATGCCAGGCCTCCCTGTCCATCACCAACTCCTGGAGTTCACCCAAACTCATGTGCATCGAGTCGGTGATGCCATCCAGCCATCTCATCCTCTGTTGTCCCCTTCTCCTCCTGCCCCCAATCTCTCCCAGCCTCAGGGTCTTTTCCAATGAGTCAACTCTTTGCATGAGGTGGCCAAAGTATTGGAGTTTAAGCCTCAGCATCAGTCCTTCCAATGAACACCCAGGATGGGTCTCCTTTAAAATGGACTGGTTGGATCTTCTTGCAGTCCAAGGGACTCTCAAGAGTCTTCTCCAACAGCACAGTTCAAAATCATCAATTCTTTAGCACTCAGCTTTCTTCACAGTCCAACTCTCACATCCATACATGACTACTGGAAAAACCATAGCCTTGACTAGATGGACCTTTGTTGGCAAAGTAATATCTCTGCTTTTGAATATGCAATCGAGGTTGGTCATAACTTTCCATATAGTAAATATTCAACAATGGTCAGTATTATGATTAATATCTTAGCAAAATTTCCCCTTTATTGCACCTTCTATATACCAGGTGCTAAATTGGACTTTAATCATAAAACAGGTTTACTATGGGAGACCTGAGAGATCTGATTAAAGTTTTATTGGAGGACAGAGCAAGAATTTAAATAATAGTAACTACACCCCTAAGGTACAATCTTACCTTAGATGAAGTCAAATTCATGTCTCCCCAAATAACAATGCCCGCAGCTCCCAAGGCAGCACTTTCTCCAATAGTACTGATTAGATCTTGCTAGATTGAAGACAGTAGAGTTCATTATTCATTTAAATATAAAACAACATGCCAGGAATTAGGATTGGAAGCTAAATTCAATAAAATAGGATGACCCTATTCTCCAACTTCTTAGAGTAATGCAAATGTTATAAATAAATGAACCAGGGCTCAGAAATTATACTCTATAATCATACAGAAAACATATTAAATATATGTTTTTAAAACATATTTTGCCAAACAGGATATTATTTTTAGTACAGCCTGTAAATAGCCATTAAAAGTTGTTTAATCAAGTTATATGAACAGATTAGAGCTACAGCACATGGGGTCTCAAAGACTTGAATACAACTGAGCAACTAGTACATTCCATCAAAGTTGACCAGGACCATACACACACAAATCAACAATAAGTATATGACCGGAAACAGAATCCAAAGTTTTCCTTCTCTAAATGTGAGGAATGTCCTGCAGTCATCTCAGCCAAGTTCCCTTTTCAGTTTGCAACTCTCCTGAAAACTTTGCTTCTGCAGTGGCCTGGGGTGGAGGGTAGGGAGAGTTGGTTTTTGTTTTTTTTTTTTTTTTTCATTTTTATTTTCTGTTGGAGGGGTTTTGTGTCATTTGGATTCCCTGTCTAGGCAAAGGAACACAGTGTTATAGATCCGCAGGATCTGATTTGATCTGGCACTTATATTTGGTCCCTGAAATTATTTGTATTTAATTATTTGTACCTGATTAATGGATTTATTTATGATTCATCCAGTCAGGGTAAGGCCACTGGGATTTTTCTCAATATGGTTAAGATAGATGAAAACAAAATTTCAGCAGAGAGAGTTTTGGTTTTGTAATCCTAAAGGATTACTGTTTTAGTGTTTAAAGATTAATATGAATCTAGGTAATTTCAGAGGGAAATTAAAACGAGTGTGTACAGTTGGCTTCCTAAATTAAGTTTCTGCAGTTGATTTTCTAAATAAGTTTGCTATGTTATAATATATTCTCTCATTCTTTTGAATGCTAAGCATTAACCTTTTACTTCAAGGATTAATTTCCATCAGTTATGTGCTGGAAATATAACTGGGCAATCTGTAGAAATTAAAAGCAGAACTTTTAAATGGTGTTTTATCTTAGGCATTTTATATTAATATCAATAGCTGAGAGAGATGTCTCCTTACCTGCATTTTTATAGTCCACTAAATGAAAGATTTTACAATCTCAGTTTTCAAAAAAAAATTTTTTTCTGGGCAATTTTCTGGTAATTTTGGTTTAATTTGTTTTCAGGTTCACATCTCTTTCCATTTCCCAGGACCACAATGTCTGCTGAACAGATCAGAGATGACATGACAGGAACGGGAGGAGTTTTTGTGAGGTTCAAATGAGATAGTGTAAGTGAAATGGTTTTGAGAATTATCTATGATTTGAGAAATATTGGAAAGAGGAGGAGTAAGTGATGCAGAGCCCAGAATGAGGACTCTGCTGGGTCCAGGTCCATTGCTTCTTTTAACAAAGACCTAAAGGAGCAGAGCTTCTCCCTCCACTCACATTGAAACTTTCCTGAATATAGAGATGTCATAGTCACACATCATGATCAGAGGGGCAAAATCCCCTAACAGTCTCCCATGATTTCCTGTAATGTGTATGTTACACCTTAGCTCTCTCACAGTTCTTAGATATTCTGTTCTGTTGTGTTTTTTTATTTTTCTGTCTTTGCTCTCTCTGCTTTTTCAGTTTTGGAGGCTTCTACTGAGATATCTCCAAGGCCAGAGATTCTTTCTTCAGCTGTGTCTAGTCTAATAATAAAGCTGTCAAAGATATCCTTCCTTTCTGTTAGAGTGTTTTTGATTGCTAGCATTTCTTTTTGCTTCTTTCTTGGAACTTCCATCTCTCTTATGTAGCTTATGTTGTCTGTTTTTGCATTCGTTCTGCTTTATCCATTAGAGCCCTTAGCATATTAATCATAATTATTTTAAATTCCTGGTCTAATAATTCCAACATCCCCACTGTATCTGAGTCAAGCTCTGGTGTTTGCTCTGTCTCTGTAAGTTGTGTTTTTGCCCTTTACTATGTCTTGTAATTGTTTCCTTGATAGCTAGATATGATTTGATTTTTCTCCATAAGTAGATAGCTCATACTAGGTAAAAGTGAAAGTTTTAATCATTCAGTTTTGTCTGATTCTTTGGGACACCATGGACTGTAGCCCGCAAGGCTCCTCTGTCCATGTGGGTTCTCCAGGTAAGAATACTCAAGTGGGTTGACATTTCCTTCTCCAGGGGATCTTCTCAATCCAGGGATCAAATCCAGGTCTCCTGACTGCAGGTGGATTCTTTACCCTCTGAATCAAGAGTAGCTGCTATAAGTAGACCTTTAGTAATATGCCAGTAAGGTGTGGGCATAATGAAAGACTTTACAGTCCTATGATTAGATCTCAGTCTTAGTGAGGTTTTGCCTCTGGACTTCACAACTGCTTCTCAGTTTTTGCCCCCACTCCCTGTTAGGTGGGACAGGCTGGCTAGATGGGGCTAGAGATGGGTATGTTCCTTCTTCCAAGTGGAAATCTAAAATCAGATGGAGCTGAGTATTTCCTTTTCTGCAGATCAGTTAGGTTCTGGTAAAACCTCAGCAATTTGGCTGTGGTTAAACAGTTTCTCCTGGGGGTGGACCTTGTGCAGAAGAACAGAATGCTCTGGAATACTCAAAATGGTTCCTTTTCTCCTTCACCTATTAGATGCATGAGGGGAGGGTTTCTCCACTATTCACTGGAAGGACCTAGTGAGCGCCTGCAGGTGAAAGTGTGCTCCCCCAGTCCCCGTGGCTGGGTGCCCCTGGAGTGTTTAATCTCTCAGTCTTGTTGTTGCTGAGCCACCAGCAGTTTCCTAATTACAGTTCAGCTTTCCATACTCTGTCAGTGGTTCCCACAGAGGTTTCTGCTTAAGGGTTTCTGATCTGGTAAGCTGGGTTTCTCTGTATTCACCTGTCTGTCTCTCCAAATTTGAAGGCAGCAATTTTCCCTGTGTGTCCATACTTCTCTTATTATTCTAAGAAGAGCTGATTTTTTTTTTCAGTTTGTTTAGCCTTTTATTTATTAGGGCCAAGTGGCAATTTTCAAGCTTCTTGCATGCTGAACTGGAAACAAGAAATTGTCCACGAATTCCTTTAGTTTAAGGCTTTGTCATCAGAGGGAGGGGGGAGACATAGAATTTACAATTCTTCTTTATATGTTGTTGACCCATATGCAGTAACTAGGGAACTACAGATGTTCGTGGTAAAAGCTACCCATTTTGAGGCTGATATTAGGAGGAAATGTTGGTTTCTTTCCAATGTGTCATTGAGTCATTATCAAAGAGAGTTTATTGGGAAGGATTCAAAATGGAAAGTCTTCTAGCATGTTAACTGGAGGTAAGGAGTCATTAGTAGATATTTAGGCCAAATCCTCTTAGTGACCAAATTAGCTCACTGTCACCTAGTGGAGAGCAGGGTGCTGAATAATCACATAACAGCTATGTTTTGGGGACCAGAAAACCAAGGACAACTCAGTGGCTGAAGTCACAAGTAAGATGCCTCTAGGAGTAAATTGGGACCACTGAGAGCTGGGCCACATGATGTCACACGAAAGGAGAAGCAAATGAACAGCATCATAATAGCAACACATCTTTCAGGTCCCATCATGTTGTAGGGCTGCCATGCCCCACCCACGATTCTCTGCTCAAATCAAGGTTTTGGAAATAGAAAGCAGAGGTACACAGAGGATTTATTCTTTACACTTGGGTTTTAGTCCCTCAAGTTTTACCACAGTGCATGTAAGTAAGGAGCCCATGGGGAGCTGGAGCATCACTAATGAGCTTCCTTTGTGTGTTACCAGAGGGAATTAATTACCGGGAAAAACACCTTTAAATCAATAACCAAGAAAATCCCTTTTGTTATTTTTTTTTTTAAAGCACAGCTCAACTGATATCAACATTGCATTTATATATGTGGTTTAGGCAATCTGTTGTGTGAAATGGGGTTTACAACCCCCATATAATGGCTACTGACTGAAATTTCATTTTTACATATTCCTCTTTCAAGTTCAAGGCTCTGATACTTATTAGAAAGTGAGCGGCTACACCATATATATTTTTCTAACGCTTTAAATTTTCATTTTTATTTTCTCACTTTTCATTATGTTTCTCCTAGGTAGGTAAGGCAGGTAATATCATGCCATTTTGTAGATTAAGCAGTGAGGTGCTGAGGTCAGGAGAGATAAGAGATTTGCCACTTATTGATAAATTGTTTTTCTAATCCTAATTATATTTGTGTACACATGCACACACACATTCTAAAATGCAGATATCTTCAGAAAGTCAGAAATAGAAGTCATTACTAGTATTTACAATTTGGTATAAGTGAATATCAGATTTTTAAAAATTTATGGGCAGATTTTTATGGAAGACGAAATAAAGTGGTGGTTTGATGGTTTCAAACATGAGGAAATGTCTTGCCATCCAGAAAGTTTACAGAGTGATACCATGGGACTCAAAAAGAAAATTGTTTCGGGGTGAGACTCTAACTGTTGTTCCTTATTCCCTTAGAACAGTATGTCTCTGAGGCTGTACTTATTCAAGAAGGAGCTTACCATCAGCTTGCAGAATGCACAGAATGTAGCAGTTGTTTTATCTAATCTTTTAAAATGAACACTTTGTCCTTTAAAGTTTATTATTTCTTCCAAAAATTAATGTGTTATCACTAAAGAAAGGAACTTACTTGAGGCAAACATTGAAAAGCAAAAGAAGTTTCATAGATAAGAAGGTGTTGTTCAACTTTCAATTCTAGAACTTTTCCTATCATTCTCAATCACTTGTTGCTGATTATTCTAGGTAGTATGACGATCAGTTTACAAGAGAGAATTTTTTTCCTTACTCATCTCATCAACAGTGTCAGAGGCATAGTGTTTACCAAATCCTGATGATTCGTGTCATTTTGCTTTCTGAGAAGCAAGCTCTACTCTGTCTCTGCTCCATAGATACCTACTGGTCATGACAGAGCCCTCACTAGGGTGTTTTCTAAATCTCTTCCTTTGGATGCTTAATACCAGAACATCTTTACAGTTTAATACATGCTGGTGAATTGAAACTCGTAATGGTGGAGAAAAAAGAAAAATGATCCACGCCTAGTTTACAGCAATATCTAAAGACACCTCTATTCTGCAAATGTGAAGGTGAACTAGGCTCAAACCGCCTCATCATAAAAAGTTTATGCCTGGAGAAGCTTATTCTTTTGCCTGGAGAATCCCATGGACAGAGAAGCCTGACAGGCTACAGTTCATAGGGTTGAAAAGAGTCGGACAGGACTGAAGCAACTCAAGTTTAGCTAGCTTCATCTATCTTAAAAGTGACACAGTTTGTGTGAGGTCTTTGGCTACATATATGACTTGAGTAGCGTAAATAGAATAAAACTTCTATTTGTAAGTTTTAACCTAGAGTTACAAAACCATCTACTAGTAATGAATTTATTATTGAATTCAGAAATTCATACCACTCTTACCAACTTTCCATGAGTTGTGGTCATAGACTCAAGAATAAACCAGATGGTTAAATCTATACAGCTACCTACTTTTAGCAGATTCATAATTCCCTTATACCCTAAAAAATTATTTTTAATTTTATTTATGAAGAAAAACATAAATTTACTATCTTAGCTATTTCTAAGTGTATTCATATTGTTGTGGCTCCCTTATGCCTTTTATCAAACCTGCTATTGTACATTAAAAAGAAAATACTTTTATTCTCTTAAGATTTTTAATGGTGATGCCAGCAGCAGAAATGCCTACAATTCTGCTTCCACACATATGAGCAAACTATTCCATTTGACAGTATCCTCTCTGATTTTCCAACCTGTTCATCCCCAACCATTTCAATAACCTTTGCAAGAGAGCAATCAAAGTCTGGGAGCAGAAGTAGTTACTGACATTGTACTTTAACCCCCTTCCCTACATACTTTGTCCCTTGAAAGACTAATAATAAATAAGATAATCCAAATTCAGTATGTATAAATGGAGGATCTGAGTGGATGACTACTCAAAGGAGGAATTATGCTCCTAATGGACTACTAGAATCCTTAAAAGAACATAATTAACAAAGCACTGTCTCTTTCAGAAATAAGAAGATATCTTACCTTTGGCAAGAGGCATCTTACCTTAGAAAGAAAAAGTAAAGGCTGGTCTCTGTAGCCCAGCCTTGTGTAGACAAACACAGGCAGGGCATGATCACGGGATGTCATGATAGAGATCCTCATAGATTCATGCACCCGAAATTGCGAGAAACGCAGGACGTTTTTGCTGTCTCCGAGAGATCTCCTGACACCAATAGAAGGATATAAAGCAGCACTGCTGTTCCAGAGCCAAGAGAGCTCATTGTTCCTCAAAACTTCTTCTTCCGGGCAGGACCCAGTATAGTTTGGGCCATAAACATTATAATTGTGACAATCGGGATATAAATAGTACCCCCAAAGGCCTTTGGGTCTGCTCTTAATCCCCAGTTCAATGGTTTCCTTCATGAAAGCTTTTGCACTTTCTTCAAAGGTTGCTTTGGCTAAATATTCAATATCAGCAGCTGATGCATTCTCTTGCATCTCAGAAATAAGCTTTCTTGACTTCTGTCTGTAGATGTCTTTTGTGTTCCAGTTCCTGGCCCACTGGGGTCGCCAGTATTCCCAGTCTATAACAGCCAGTCCACTGAAATCTTCAGAAGGGATGTAATACCTGATATCCTGGTCGGCTTTTTCCAGATGTACCTGCAAACTTATGTTCTGGGGGAGACCTCCGTTAATGGGAACTCCCTGGGGTGTATACCATGGATAGTATCCCAACCTGTTGACATAAAATATAGTAACGTTTTGCCCCCTGGCCCTGGCCAGTGGACTTCCAATCACCTGAAACATTTTCAAATTCAGCCTTATATTATATTTTATCAAACACTGATCTGTTGGAGCATTCCAGGCAGCTATAAAGGGCTTTCTTTGATAAACTGGAAGTCGGGCAGGTTTCAGGGAAGAGATAGACTTCAGAATGAAAAGTATGAATAGCCATGATATGAGATGTATTGCTTGAACAACATAAAACCTCAGCTGTCCTTCAGATAATGGTTTCATGATGAGATAAAAATCTTATCTTCCACTTTAATATCACTCTGGAAGACCTGTGGAGAGATTTAATTTTCTGTTAGTGATAATTTTGAGGAAAAAGACTTAAACACATTAGCTGGTTATTATAGTTTTTATATTTATATCCAAGTACATTTTATTTAAAGGTCTTAAAGATCCCTATAAATAAATTGAGACACAAAAGTGATTGCAGCGACCCAGTTTCTATTCAAGGGCAAGCAATGCAATTCAACAAACATTCATGGGGCATCAGATGCTGTGTCCAGAATACAAAATGACTAAGATGTGGTCCTTGCCTTAAAAAAAATCTTTAAAAAATCTTATGATTAAATAAAGATGTAAAATAGTATTCACTACCATTTTGGAAAATCCATCAAATCTCAGGTTCTGTTCTTAGGTCTTGAATAAATATTTATTTAATCTTATAATACCTCTCATTATTTCATTCAATAAGCCAAATGTCTGGTTGCTTTGCTGGCCTTCCTTGCAGCTAGGGTGCTGATATGTGACTGTGGCCAGGTCACTTATATTTATTCCCACTTTAGACTTCGAATTGAGATCTTGGGATTATCAAAGGGGCGAAAAGATGGTGCCAGTGATAAGAGAAATTCCTGTGTCCAGGAGTGGACACTTGGAACATTCAGAATCTGATATCCACGGCGTGAATATTAGGTGGTAGCACTGTGCTCATGGAACAGTGCCTTTCTGCTCAGGTCAGAGAGACTTTGTTTTGATTACTTCCAAGCAGGAACTCAGACAGAAATGCTTTCCAAGGAAACTGGGGCTTGTATTTCTCACAGCAAAGCTGATCACCATGGGCTGCATGTTGTATGTAATTATCATTTTTAACCACCAGGTGTCACCAGCCAAACCTTATATGATTTCTCAGACCTAGGACACTGAGGTAAAAAAAAATTGTAAGACTTTATTCAAAGATATTTAAGAAGTCTTAATGAATGAGCTTCCCTGGTGGTTCAGACAGTAAAGAATCCGCCTGCAATACAAGAGACCTGGGTTTGATCCCTGAGTTGGGAAGATCCCCTGGAGGAGGGCATGGCAACCCACCCCAGCATTCTTGCCTGGAGAATCCCCATGGACAGAGGAGACTGGCGGGATACAGTCCATGGGGTCACAAGAATCAGACACGACTGAGCAGCTAAGCACAGCACAGCACAAGTTAATGAACATGCACAAAATATCAGTTTTTAAGAGCTGTGGAGGTAGGTATTTTCCTCACCCATTCATTGAATAAATATCTGTATTCCTCTTCACTGCACAAATGAGTGAGATTACTTAGTAACATGAAATATACTGAAGGCATAAATTATGGTTGGAAGAGAACAATATTTCCAAGGGAGTGTAATTTTATGAGTACAATAAGAATTGTAGTCTTCAAAACTGCCCCTTATCTTTGAATTTTTTTTATTATATTTTGCCTCAGGATAACAAAAAATGAATGCACATAAGGTAGTACATTAATAAAAAAAAACTTTTTCTCTCAGTTTATGTTAGAGAAGTTTACATATGTATACAGAAAAAAAAATCTGTTTTCCCAGAATGCTTCTGGCTTTTGCATTTATTCAAAACATCACTTTCCACTGATTATTGTTCCCCTTTGCTCAGCTGCCTCATCACTGTCACACTACAGTCTTCATTCATTTACTACAAAGTTACCAAGTGGTTCTTGTCTCCTATCCTTTGTTCATTGTTCATGAACGTTGTTCATCTTTTTATTCCAGTTAATGGGAGGTGCACATTCCATGGCAGTCAGCTGGCAGACCTCCTGATAAAATGTGCAGGTGGAAGCGAATACAGGCAGAAAAAATAAGGAAAATTCACTGCCTGTGTCTTCTGTTTGCTGTTTGTCTTCCCACACAGGCAGGTCATGGCACTGGTGTCCTTCAGTCTCTCTCCTAATAACCATGGCTTGCTGAGAGCGGACTCCCTCACTGGGCACCTCCAGACACTTTTTCCTATTCCCTCCCTGCACTGTGTAATCATTATCTGTGTGCTTCTCCCACCCTCCTTCCTTCACAGGGGAAGCTCTCCAGGCCCGCCCTTTGCTTCAGAATCTCCCTAGACTGCTTCCCCTCACCCCACTCAGGCCGTCAGAATCCTAACTGCCCAGTTCTACCTGTATCTTGACTAGTCGTCAGAGCATAGCAACCTGCGAATTATCCACACTAAACCATGAGTCACCAGGAACACCTCCCTTGTTTTTTTTCCCTTCCTCCCTCTCACAATCTGTCCAGGAAGTTTTACTCCTTTAAAGAAATCTCTAAGTGGTGACATTTTAGGAAGAACTGGCAGGATATTAGGAGTAGGAATGCAAGAGTAGTTCAACCTGGATTCTTCCCCTAAATTTTATCAACCAGTTTTCTCTTTTTAGGTTTGTTCTGGAGCATGTATTAAGGACAAACTCCTTTCCTCCAACTGGGAAACTTCAATGAAGGCACTGTGAAGGGCCCTGGATAAATGATTCCAAAGTGACATGTACAGGAAAGCCACAGGGTAAAGAGAAGTAGTTTTCTCCTCAGAACCTCCTCTGGTAGAAGGAAGTCACAGTCATGAAGGCTCAGCTGCCACTGCTTTGACCTTCGCTTCACAGTTCTGACCTTCTTCATCCACTGAGAGGAGAGTGTGACACCAGCAACAAGAAGGTGGGGAATGTTTACTATCAAGCAGGCTTCAGACTTCATCTCAGTAAGCCTACCCTGTCCTGACTGTGAAGGATGGTGAGGAGGGAGAGGGGGCCCCCCTGGGGGAGAAGGCCCGTTATCAGTTCAGTTCAGTTCAGTCACTTAGTCGTGTCCAACTCTTTGCAAACCCATGGACCGCAGCACACCAGGCCTCCCTGTCCATCACCAACTCCTGGGGCTTGCTCAAACTCATGTCCATTGAGTCGGTGATGCCATCCAACCATCTCATCCTCTGTCGTCCCCTTTTCCTTCTGCCTTCCATCTTTCCCAGCATCAGGGGCTTTTCCAAGGCCTGTCATGTACAGATGCAAGAGTCTGAAGAGAAGTCTCTCTGCTCTGCTTATCCCTACGTCCCTTCTCACACCTTCCTCCCCCAAAGTTTACTTGCTTGTGATACGTTTTAAAAAAAGCATTCCCCTAACCACCGCTGATTTCAGAAGTTGTCAACATTCACAACTAGGCCTTGTTATTCTCCTGCTAGTCATAAACAATCTCACAGAATGCAAACTTCAAACATGTTTACTCTCTGCTACTGCTAAGTCACTTCAGTCGTGTCTGACTCTATGCGACCCCATAGATGGCAGCCCACCAGGCTCCCCCATCCCTGGGATTCTCCAGGCAAGAACACTGGAGTGGGTTGCCATTTCCTTCTCCAATGCATGAAAGTGAAAAGTGAAAGTGAAGTCGCTCAGTCCTGTCTGACCCTCAGCGACCCCATGGACTGCAGCCTATCAGGCTTCTCCATCCATAGGATTTTCCAGGCAAGAGTACTGGAGTGGGGTGCCATTTCCTTCTCACCCCATAATAAAATGAGACTAAGCAAGGCCACTTTTTCATCGTGTCTAAGCAGAGATAAAACCAGGAACCTGGGGCTACCCTCAGAACATCAAACATCCCTCTCTTGCTAAATGAATAACTTCTGTTCTTTATTCAACATAGAAGTGCCCCTGTGTCCTGACCACATCCAATCCAGAGCAAATCCCTGTTTTCTCAGACCCTCTATCAAATCACCCAACTCAACCTAAACTCAGTCTGACCCCCTCTCACTGAGACACTCCAGCTCCCACGGGTGCATCTTCCTTTGCTACACGTGTCATCACCCAACTCACGGAACGACAGGTGTGTTCCTGGTGGTCTCTGGGGCCCCGGCACCTGCGTGAAAGCAGAGTATTTAGTGTTCAGGAAATTTGTATCAAGCACCTTCGGTATACCTGGTTCCCATTCTAAGTACTAGGAATACAGTAGTGAGCAAAACAGACAAAAGCCCTCTGCCTTCACAGAGCTTAAATCCTTGCAAGGGAGACAGACAATAAACAAAGTGAGCAAATAAATATACAGTTCATTGGAAAGCGTTAATAGTAAAGAAAAGAATTAAGGAAGGATTCTTCTTAGATGGGAATGCCTTGGCAATCTGAAAAGAAGTTATATGAAAAGAAGATAGAGTATAAGCTTGGAGGATGTCTGGGGAAGTATGGGAGCAAAGCAGATACAAAGGCCCTGAGGCAGGCACATGCCTGCTGTGTTTCAGGGACTTCAAAGATCCCAGTGACTAAAGACAAGGGACAGAGAGATAAGAGAAGGGTCTTGCAGGACCTTGTTGAGGCTCTGGCCATCAGTCTAAATGAGATAGGAAGGAATTACAGAGTTTGGAGAGAAGAATGATTTGGGTTTAACTGGATTCCTCAGGCAGCTGTGCTGAGGCCAGCCTGAAAGGAAAAGGGCACAGGAAAGAGGCAGTAAGCCTGGGAGGAAGCTCTTGTCAATCCAGGACAGAGATGAGAGTGGCATGATCCAGTTATTTGGAAGAACCTCACAGTATTTTTATCAATCACCAACACAGAAAATAATAATATTATACATCCATAAATTAATCCTGCTAGTTCTAATTTTGATTGCCACTCTAAATTTCTGTTATACACTCAGGGTGGTTTTTTCTTCCATAGAACATGGTAATTCATCCTAATCCATAAGATTAGAGGAAATACTCTGGGAAGTATTCCCTTAAAACATAGACATACATCTCAATATTAATGTATTAGTGAAAGGAATTACTTTCCCTAATCTACAACTCTTCTGTTTCTTTTTTTTTTTCATGCTACTGATATTTGTTTTCAAAACTTTAAGACTCCAAATTCCTGCCCCTAAATCCACAGGGTTTAAACAGATATCCTGAAGGTCATGGTTCCCATTTTTATTGGAAATTTTAAAATGCAGTGTTTTACTTCCAAACCTTTAAGGAAAGTATTTTCTGAGTGGAATTTTTTTGCCAATAATAAATATATATGTGCTAAATGTTTGTCAGAATGGAAAACAGAGCAGAGCTGCTGACTTCAAATCAACTCTGTAGAAGTCATTGTTAACCTGCTAATTAGAGTAAAAGCCAATAATAGGCTTCCATTTTTTTCCTCTGAAGGATATTATTGCCTTAGTCTGTTAATCACTGTCTTATTCTGATGGTTCTTAAGTTATTCTCTCATGAAATATCAGTATTGTAAAAGCTAGACCTAATTGTTCCAGCAGAAGAAAATATATATTGTAATGGATAGAGATTTTTCCCATACATTTTTCTTAACAACTTGATGCATGTAAGTTTATAATATAATCTACTATATGATAAGATTGCTATAAGTTTCACAATTCATCACTAGGTACTGACTTTTATTATAACTTTATATCATGATTGAAGAACACAAGTGTTCTTCCATCTGCACAAATTTTAGAACTACTGGACTTTCCTGATTGTACAAAACTGCTTCCCTTCCTAAAAATGAACTTAAGTTTTGTAAGTATATGAAAAATGCCTGTTTCTGTGTTATTTGTGCTAACAGGAAATTCACTCTTCAGTGTGAAAGGCCATGGATTTTATGAAGCAGGAACATTTTACAACCTAAAAGAGTAATTGTCTTTACATAAGCATATACACTTAGTCATTGTCAAAAAGTGTTACTTCTCCTTCAGAACTTGAAATTTCTTACAGTCAAGATCAACAGCTTTCTTGGAAAAGCACACAAAATCTTAGGACCACATTTTGAATAAAATGTTCCCTCTGTCAAGCCATTTTTAACTAAGCTCCTTAAAATAACATTAGGTTGATTTAAATCCTCAGTTTTCTACTCAAAGTTTTTGAACTATAAAGCAATTTAGTGGCCTATGAAATGTTACTAAGATTGTTTTCAATGTCCATGGTCAAGATTATAACTTAAAACACCCAATTACCCCAAAATATTTTGCAAGTCCTTGACCAGAAGAGCTGGGATATAGGCAGAATAAGCAACAGAAACAAGGAACAAGAGCCTAAGGCCAAACCTCAGGTCCAGGGACTGCGATGATATTTAAATAGGAGTTTGCTCTATGTTCTGAATGTCAGATACCAGATCTGAATGTCAGGCTACACACTGGAAAGGCAGGACAGGCATGTGGAAGGACAAAGGTTGTGGCCAGGTCATATTGTTTTGTTTTAGATAAGCATGACTTAATTTCGATTTCTGCCTTTGTCTTGGAATGGCTTGGAATCTAGGGTTGGCCTGGTTTTGCTTGCAGCACCCATTTCTCTGTACAAGCAAGCATATTTTAGCAAGGTAGGAAATTTGAGCAAGGTGAAATGTGCAGGCACTGGCTCCAAACTGTTTGTAATGAAGAAACAGGAGACTGAAAATTTCTATCTGAATTCCAAATGCACAAAAACTTTTCCCTAGAAATCACACTTCTTCGTTATTCACTGCAGCCTTGCCCATCATTTGCAATTTGGAGAAAAATGTCCATCATCAAGGGACTGGTTAAATAAACCATGGCTTTCCACACAATGAAATACTATGCAGCTGAAACAAAGAATGAGGTTTCTTCTCCTTATCAATAAGGATATTCACCAGGTTTCATAATTATTCTTTAAGGTATGTATTTGTTTTATGTATATGTCTTACAATATACTTAAAATTTTTTTAAAGCTAGATATGCATATAATGCTGCCATTATTTTTCTGAGAAAATGATATGTACATGTATATATAAGTATGTGTAGGCCATGGTGTCTGAAGGTAAAGAATCTGCCTGCAATTGATCCCCTGGAGAAGGGAATGGCTACCTACTTCAGTATCCTTGCCTAGAGAATTCCATGGACAGAGGAGTCTGATGGGCTACAATCCATGGGGTCACAAATTAATGAATGACTAACACTTAATATATGTAATGTGTATATGTAGATATGTGATATGTGTACTATGGAGTGTCTCTGGAAAACTACTCAATTATATTGGTTGCCTCCAGGAAAAAGACCTTGTGGCTGAAGGAAAGAAATGGGCAGAGGTGAGATGAGATTTTGATGGGAAGGAAACTTCTGTTTGGATTTTGTACTATGTTGATTTAGCAGCTATTCAAAACCATTACTCAAATTAAAAAAAAAAGTTCTTTGGAAAAGAAAGAAGTGGTACATTAATATTGACTATAAGGAATCAGGCATAACGATAAAAAAGGTAACATTTGAGTTGATTTTACTACAGAGATCATTTTTTATGAAGCTATTTGAAAAAATGGTAGGTTTTTCTGCAATATGGCAAGAAAAAGCCCTTTTCAGTAAATAAGAGGGGCTTTTTTTGTCATTGTAGTAAATAGTATCAGCCATGTAACTTAACTTACCACTCTATTCTGACACATGAATATTAAAAGCTAATTTTAGGTTAAATATTTGTGGCAAAGGAAAACTAACAGTAGACAGACCTGAAAAAATTTATTAGTGTTATTACTTTCTACAAAAGGCAATGCACAGTACCACTATACCATTTATTACAAGTGAGAAAACATGTTGCAGAGTAATAGGCCTTCCCTGACTGTAAACAATGCAAAGCTCTAGTCAGAATGATAGAAGTATTCAGAGAGAGACTGGATACGAAAATGATGCTTGGGGTGTTCTTTTTATTTCCTTGCCTATACTTTAATTTTGGTGATTTACCCAACCAATTTTAAATAACACAGGAAATTAGATTTTACCTATTCAACTTCAGATCATTTTTTTCTTGTGTTTTTTTTAAGCACTTGAATTCTGTTGTGTTTTGTCCAATTGTACCTTTTTGACAGAAATTTACTTCCTTTTTTCAAAAAACTCTTCAGTTTTTATGGCGTTATTTTTATTTTTTATTCTTCCGCATGCCTCTCTTCCATAAATCCTTTCCCAAACCATATTTCTTTCCTTGAGTTCTGTCTAACTACCCTGGTGTGTTTACAACACAAAATAAGGAAATCTCTGTGCAATACAGAAGTCAGGATGGAGCAGAGGTTAAAATCTTAGATTCCAGGACCAGTTACCATCAGTCCACTAGGAAAAGTTTCACGGTCTCACCTATTTGATTTTTATTTATATTGTTTTAATTTGTCTTCACAGCGTATCACAGTACTGTATTTCTAGGAGGGTAGGGACAAGGTTATGATGATAAACAATGATAGCACTTTATATATCTAAATATAGTACTGATATTATCCTCTGTTTCTCAACTTTTGAAATTTATTCTTGTGAACATAAACTCTAATTTTTAAATATATGAATATGGAATGGAATCTAGCCCATCACCCCTTCCTCCATGCCTCTCTGCAACTTTGTAGCCTTCTGGTTGACATTTACACAAGGGACAGATTTTCTAACCAAGATGGCAATGCCTCTGAATTGAATTGCTCTCTGGACATCTCACCACTATGGCCTGACTTCCTGATACTCAGTTGACACATACCTGAATTTGCAGTGCCCTTTGGCATTGCAGCTAACATCCTAGTCAACATTCAGTAAACTTGCCTATAAAACATCAAACCCATTACAGTTAAGCTTTCTGAAAGGACTGTGCACATAAAAAAGTAAACATTGGAGAAATTATGTTGGCATATATTCTTCACTTTTCAGGTTTGGATCATACATGCTTAGCCACCTAGATATCTCATATCTGCTTTTAAGGCTCCAGGCTTCCACTTCAGGTACACCTGCTGGATGAAAGATAAAGTTCTTAACGTTGCAACTGAATGTGCCAGTCAGCCTGAGCTCCATCAGATTTTAATAAGAAATAGTATCTATAATTGTGAAATTGCAGAAATTATGCTTTTTAAAAAAAATTATAATAAACTGTTGAAACACCAAATGTAGTAACTAATTAGTCATTAATTTGTATGAATTTGTAAAAGATCATTATAGAACTAATTCTCCACTGTGGTTGCCCATTCACATGATAGAAATGTGTTGCACTTTAATATTAGTAAATAAAGTTGAGTTTATACATTAATTATAGTAGTATATACTAACCATAAATGTGAAGTAAATGTTTTTTTATACAATGAATTTTTAGTTCCTTAAAAAGTTTATTTGTTCAAGACCATCAATTGTATGCAATTACATAAACCATAGAGGCTTCCCCAGTGGCTCAGAGGTAAAGAATCTGCCTGCAATGTAGGAGATGAGGGTTCGATCCCTGGGTGGGCTAGATCCCCTTGAGGCAGGCATTGGCAACCCATTCCAGTCTTCTTGCCTGCAGAATCCCATGGACAGAGGAGCCTGGTGGGCTACAGTCCACAGGGTCACAAAGAGTCGGACACGACTCGAGTGACAGCATGCATACACGTGCTTAACATAAACCGTATAACTTGAAAATATTTTGAAATACATTTTAGTTTCCAAATGTAACCTTGAGAGAATTTCCTAACACTATAAGGAAATTTGGAAATATTCCAGTCTTAAGATCTGGGTTGCACTAAGGCTGCAACAAGTTTATTCTGGAATGCCTATGACAAAGGCAGAGTAATATCAGCCTAGGATAACAGCCAATTCTTAAACCACCCAATATAATGCATCTAGGAAATGGTGGTCCTTGAAAATTGGAATGTGTTTTTTTTTTTAATATACTTGAAGAGAGGGAACTCGATCAAGAATTTATTGATTTGAATCTATTATGAACATTGGACCAATGCTTAGGTGAAACACTTCAGTCTGTGAGAAAGACTACTGAAAATTGTTCCTGTTAGAAATTCATAGCATCTGCAATTCTATTATAGGTAAGAAAAATTCAAGGAATGTGCTTCAGGAGACTAGGTTCAACAAACTAGTAATTATAGATGATTATGTAAGTATAATAACTATAAATCTAATTACTAAATTTGCTAACGGTTTTCACAAAAAAGAATCAGGTTCCCATGGAAGTTTATTGCTAAGAAAATATGGTATATATTATGATTCTCAAAAACATTATAAAGGACATTAACCCTGAATCTCTGAACATGAAGTTTTTTTATAGCTTGTTGTTTTTTAAATATTTTTTACATTCTCCACTTAACATCTTTCCAACTCTTTGCTCCTGATTCTATTTAAACATTAAAAATATATGGGTAAAACGCCTGCCTGAAATGCAGGAGATCCAGGTTCAATCCCTGGGTTGGGAAGATCCCCTGGAGAAGGAAATGGCAGTCCACTCCAGTACTCTTGCCTGGAGAATCCCACGAACGGAGGAGTCTGGCAGGCTACAGTCCATGGGGTCGTAAAGAGTCAGACACAGCTGAGCGACTTCACTTTCTTTTCACTTTCTTTTTTAACAAGGAACCTACTTTCTGTCATCAGACTGAATTCTAACTTATAGATGAGGCTGAAATAAATTGTATGATTAAACTCTCAAGTATTTTTACAATATAAGTATTTATTAGTAACATGAATATCTTACTAATGGTTCTAGACAGAAGTTCATTGTTCAGGAGCTGGCAATGAAGGAGTTAAAGAGGTCATATTTAACTCCATTTGTCTTTCTCATATTGTTTTGGAACTTGTTCTTTCCATCCTGGAAAATCTAAATCTATCTATCTTTATGTATGTGTACATTTACATCCTCTTCTCAATTACTGATTTTCTTATATGAAGTGCCTGTTGATTTTTATCTCTAAATATTCAGTCCCTTTATTAGTATTTGGAAAGAAAATTTAAAACCTATTTTTATTCTTCCAAAATAACCATCTTCTGAACCATTTTAAATGTCATATGTTTCCTAAAACTGCAATACATGTTCCAAATAACAGTTCTCTAATACTATCCAATATAGTAAGTATGATAACTATGTAACATACCTTTTAAAGTACACTTTTATTAACAATCATGCAAAAATGAAATCTTCATCAAATAAAGAAATACACTTATACTCTAAAGAAAAACATTTAGGTGTATCAAGTTAGCTTGAGGAATTCTTCACAGCTACTTGTTATAAAAAGTATTAACACTGTGGCTGTCTCATAAAGCCATATGTTCTATGTCTTATATAAGTTAGTTTACTAACCTGCTTCAGAGAATACATTCTGATGCTATTGTCAGTGAAGTACTGGGTTATGATAACCCAACACAGTGCAAAAAGATGCTTTTCAGAGAAATTGTGCATGTAGAAGAGAAATGAAACAATTTTGAATAGTTATTAATGTGAAAATAATCCTCAAATACAAATTTATAGTAAATAAAAAATGAACTGGAGTTTAAGTTCTATGTATCAGTGACAAATGTATTTTTTACAATGTTAGGTTCAGAATAGCAAGTTCACGTTCTGAAAGATACTGAATTTGGAAAGTAAACAAAAGTAAGTTAGGCTGTAAAAGAAATTGGGGTATGCCAAGAAATGAAACAAAAAAAAACAGTCTAAAAAATTTTCAAACTAAACAAAAACTATATTTTTACCTTTGCTTTTGTTTGCTGCCAGTCCTTTCGTCACCTGATGCAGAGCAGAGATTCAGTGGCCAAAGGATGCCCTGTGGCTATTCAGAGAAACATGTCATTACAGAGGTGACTCAGTCCTCCGAGGTAAACTGGAGGCTGGCATTACATCTCTTTATAACCAAAGTCAGATCTCTTAAAAGCACATAGGTATAAGTGACCACTGCTTTCTGAAAGTACCCAATTTAAATTCACTGACTGAAGAGGGTGAAAGAAAACTGATTGACACTTTAGTTGGAAAATGAAGAGGTAAAAATAGCTGTAAGCTGGAAAGATTTCCAAACATCCTTGATGATAATGGAATGACAACCCCTTAGTGGGGTCTTAGTTATCATCCTGAGTAAATACACTAATTTACCAGAACCAGTGGTTCAAGATGAACTGGGAACATGGGTTTACTGTGTTATCTGGAGTAGATGTCCTTAGAAAAAGTACAGTTAAAGCTGAAAATAAGAAGGGGTGACATAACTCAAAGATTGAAAACAGAAGGAATTGAATCAGAAAATTTTTAACAGTAGAAATTTACTTTAGAGGTGTGAATGCCACTTCCACTGGGGAGACACTCCTTAGGCGCAGAGACAACAGATCCACAAAACACAAGTGCGTGGAAGACCAATTGTCTGAGCAACCAACTAAAATACTGCTTCCAGGAGAGCAAAACCAGTCAGACCACTCAGCTCCCAGAGTATGTAAAAGGACAAGTAAAAGAGACATGTGACCCCAGGACATTTAAACATAGAGAAAGATCTTCCCAGGGAGGGTTCAGAGGGGCTGTGGGGCCAAATACAAGAGCAGTGCTAAACTGGATATAGCTGGATCTCCCCAGCAGGCATGGAGAGGAGCAAAAGGGAAGGGCTGCTCAGTCCTTGAGGGAATTATACTGCTCTTCCAAGATAATTTTCTCCTTACTTTGATAATTGTGAGGGTTCCTAGCAAGCTGCCTGTTTTCTGCTCACTTGCTCCAGATAGAATCTTACTTGTCAGCATACCCCAGCCCCTTTCACAGTCTACAGCCCATTCTCCCTTTCAACATGAGTCCTGTTGCGTAAATATATGTCCAAACAAATGCAGATTACCAGGGATTGGGGAGATCCTTAATGATAGAGAATCACTCTGCTTCTTCATAGCTATAAATGGATAGCCAAGGATCACATTACACACACACAAAAAGAATTCTTTGGGATTAAAAACATGAGTGTCAGAACATAGCAAAGACTAAAGTAGTATTCTAGAAGAAAAAGTGGGCAAATCTATGATACAAAGCGAAAAAAGACAAAGGCTTAGAATACATGAAAGAAAAGCAACACCAAGCATAGATCTAGAAGGACAAAGACCTATCTGATAGCAATTTCTTAAATGAACAGAGAGAATGAAAGAAAGGGAACCATTTGAAAAATTATGAAAGAAAATTATCCTGTGCTGAATACAAGAATCTAAATTAGAAGAGAAAACTAGAAGGCTTTGTGAAAAACAGCTCCCATATACAAATAAACACAATGACACGAATGTGCTAAAGACCAGGAAGTATAATTATGACATAGTGCTTCTGAGATGAAGACATATACTCCTTCTGATTAAAAATGCGTGGCGTAGAACAGCTACAACACTGGAAGGAAACAAATATCTAGTTTGTCTCCAATCAAGGGTGCTGTGATTTTAACAATTAATTGAAGATAAGAAACAACACTGAATTAGAGAACAGACAAAGTATCTTTAATTCAGGAAGGAGATGGGAACTCTCAGGGTTTCTAACAGATATTATCTATCATCTTAGAAGGTATGTTTCATTTACTAAAATGGTTTGTAGCATTTATAAGATATTTTGCTTACATTTGTAACCTTTATTAATGTCTCTTGGAGAATTATGCCATAGGAATGATATTTAAATTCTAATCTTTAAGGAAAATAGAAATGTTTGTTTTTGGATTAGATATAACTGATAATATAATTTAGATAAAACTTTTTGTGAGACAGTTGTCTGTAAACCCAAAGTTATGCAAGTCAAAATAAATAACAATAATACAGTGTTTTCCACAATCTATTTTTAACTTGAGCAGATTATTTTTAACAAACAAAAAATTTTGAAGTATTGATTGTTAGAAATATGCCATCCTTTGGTTCTAGTTTCTTTGGCTTGCTATTAAAGTGAAGTAAAACATTTTTAATTTAGAAAAACTTAAATGATGATTTGTGGGTAATAGAATTGAAGGTCATATTTTCTATGTATTTTCCATATGCTTTCCCTTTTTCTTTTATCTACCTTAATTCTTCTTCTTACGCCTTGACTATTTTGGAGGCACCGCTAAACAATGGAGAGCAGTCATGTGTATGACATCTTTTACATATTCACTGATTAGTGAGTAAAATTTGCTATACCTCTAATAATGCTATATCATATTTCTTATTTTCTTTATTTTAAAAATGGTGATAATATATATTAATATATACATTTGCCTGCCTTATTAGAATTCACTGCATATCAAGACTCATACAATTGTTGAAAAAGTTTTCACTGTAAGGATAGAAGGAGCTATTCTTTTTCACTTATCATGACTTAGCACCAACTTATTAACAGTGGTAAAAAAAAAAAATTTCTTGCTTGGGCACAAGAACCTAATTACTTCAATTGCAGCTTTGTGACAGCAGGATACCAACAAAATAGGTGAACTTAAAAATAGCCCCCAATATGACTCACTGCCCCTTTAACTTTTACTTCTCTTGAAAATTAATGAATACACAAACAAATGAAGTTTGAATCTGAAAGGGATCTACCTATCTATGTTCTATATGCCTGGATAAAATGCATACAAAATTCTAATATTTGGAAAGAATCAGGCAAGATAACACATCCCCTAAATTAAGGAGGAAAACAATATTTGAGATTATAATTTCTTTGGAGTCTTTATGAAAGAAAATGATCTGAATTACAGCTAGGTCAGATCAAAGGGCATTGAGAAATTTTCAAATGGCTTGCCATGAATTTAAAACTAAGAGAAAATCAATTGCCTAGATATAGTATACTTTAATAAACCAACAACTATCACACCAAGGAATTTCCTATATAAAACCCAGGTCTCTCACATTGTAGACAGATGCTTTACCGTCTGAGCCACCAGGGAAGTCCTAAATTCCATCTTATGAGAGTCTAATACGACTTACCTTCTGATATTGATGATTGCCAAATGAATTATTTGGAACAAAATGGAGCCCTGTAGTATTCAGTATAGATTCCTTCTTGACCCATGATTTGATAACCTGGGGTCTCTTCTGTCATGTAGAATTCCCAATAGCTGGAGTAGAAACAGCTACAACACAACAGTTGCCTTCCTTAGCTCCCATGTTATTGTGCTTTCCATATCTCATATGGTCTTATTACAAATTTCCCAATTTGTGGTTAACAACTGAAATCTCAAGACCATTGTAGCAACATCTAATCATATTATATGTTCTATCCAATGTATAGGAGACAGGAATCAAAACCATCCCCAAGAAAAAGAAATGCAAAAAAACAAAATGGCTGTCTGAGGAGGCCTTACAAATAGCTCTGAAATGAAGGGAAGTGAAAAGCAAAAGAGAAAAGGAAAGACATTCCCATTTGAATGCAGAGTTCCAAAGAAGGGCAAAGAGAGATAAGAAAGCCTTCCTCAGCGATCAATGCATAGAAATAGAGGAAAACAATAGAATGGGAAAGACTAGAGATCTCTTCAAGAAAATTAGAGATACCAAGGGAATATTTCATGCAAAGATGGGCTCAATAAAGGAAAGAAATGGTAGGGACCTAACAGAAGCAGAAGATATTAAGAAGAGGTGGCAAGAATACACAGGAGAACTGTACAAAAAAATCTTCATGACCCAGATAATCACAATGGTGTTATCACTCACCTAGAGCCAGACATCCTGGAATGTGAAGTCAAGTGGGCCTTAGGAAGCATCACTACAAACAAAGCTAGTGGAGGTGATAGAATTTCAGTTGAGCTATTTCAAATCCTGAAAGATGATGCTGTGAAACTGCTGCACTCAATATGCCAGCAAATTTGGAAAACTCAGCAGTGCCACAGGACTGGAAAAGGTCAGTTTTCATTCTAATCCCCAAGAAAGGCAATGCCAAAGAATGCTCAAACGACTTACTGCACAATTGCACTCATCTCACACACTAGTAAAGTAATGCTCAAAATTCTCCAAGCCAAGCTTTAGGAATACGTGAACCGTGAACTTCCAGATGTTCAAGCTGGTTTTAGAAAAGGCAGAGGAACCAGAGATCAAATTGCCAACATCCGCTGGATCACAGAAAAATCAAGCGAGTTCCAGAAAAACATCTATTTCTGCTTTATTGACTATGCCAAAGCCTTTGACTGTGTGGATCACAATAAACTGTGGAAAATTCTGAAAGAGGTGGGAATACCAGACCACCTGACCTGCCTCTTGAGAAACCTGTATGCAGGTCAAGAAGCAATAGTTAGAACTGGACATGGAACAACAGACTGGTTCCAAATAGGAAAAGGAGTACATCAAGGCTGTATATTGTCACCCTGCTTATTTAACTTATATGCAGAGTACACCATGAGAAATGCTGGGCTGGAGGAAGCACAAGCTGGAATCAAGATTGCCAGGAGAAATATCAATAACCTCAGATATGCAGATGACACCACTCTTATGGCAGAAAGTGAAGAGGAACTAAAAAGCCTCTTGATGAAAGTGAAAGAGGAGAGTGAAAAGTTGGCTTAAAGCTCAACATTCAGAAAACTAAGATCATGGCATCTGGTCCCATCACTTCATGGAAAATAGATGGGGAAACAGTGGAAACAGTGGCTGACTTAATTTTGGGGGGCTCCAAAATCACTGCAGATGGTGACTGCAGCCATGAAATTAAAAGACACTTGCTCCTTGGAAGGAAAGTTATGACCAACCTTGACAACATATTAAAAAGCAGAGATATTACTTTACCAATAAAGGTCCATCTAGTCAAGGCTATAGTTTTTCCAGTGGTCATGTGTGGATGTGAGAGTTGGACTATAAAGAAAGCTGAGTGCTGAAGAATGGATGCTTTTGAACTGTGGTGTTGGATAAGACTCTTGAGAGTTCCTTGGACTTCAAGGAGATCCAACCAGTCCATCCTAAAAGAGATCAGTCCTGGGTGTTCATTGGAGGGACTGATGTTGAAGCTGAAACTGCACTTTGGCCACCTGATGCGAAGAGCTGACTCATTTGAAAAGACCATGATGCTGGGAAAGATTGAAGGCAGGAGGAGAAGGGGACGACAGAGGATGAGATGGTTGGATGGCATCACCGACTTGATGGACATGGGTTTGGGTAGACTCCGGGAGTTGGTGATGGACAGGGAGACCTGGAGATTCATGGGGTCGCAAAGACTTTGACACGACTGAGTGACTGAACTGAGCTGATACTTATTTTTAAAAATAATAATAATATATAGATATATCTTGACTCATTTTCCTCCAGAAATTTCTCTTATTTTTTTAAAGTTACCTTCACTCAGACTCTAGTTCAAATAGAGTTAATTAATGACCTGACTCGCTCTTCCTCCTGCATCAGTCACACTGGCCTTCTTGAGGACGTGAAACCCTCCAAACCTGCTCTCACATAACCCCTCTTGCATTTGTTCTTCCCTAGTCCGAGAATGTTCTTCTCAGACATCTTGTGATCCGGTCCTCCTAACTTCAGGTCCTCTCATTAGGGAGCTGTGTCTGACGACCCTGGATACATTCTCCAGTGCTCTCCCCAGTCCCTTTACTCTGCTTTGTTATTCTCCACAGCACTTGGCACCATTTGATATAAATGTATTTGTTTATTTATTATCATTCATTTTCCTAAAAGAAGCTAAGCTCCCCAAGGACAGAGACTTTGGTACTTCACATCCTTATCCTTAGTGCCTTACATGAGGTAAGCGTCCAATAAATATTTGCTCTATCAATGCATGGAGCCAATGATTACCTGTTCGTTAAACTTTAAAGGTAACAAATATTTTAGAAGTAAATTGAAGTTAAAAAAAAATCAGCATTTTCTACTCTTCAGTATTTCAAGGAAAAATTGACATGCCATAGGGGGTGAAAAATAATGAACAGAATCACAGATAAGGTCATGCTGAGAAAAACTGATAATTTAAAGTTAGCCATAGGAGCCTTGTTCTTCTCTCTCAAGACATCTGAAGAATGTTTCTGGCAAGAGTCTCTGCGCCAACCATGACAGTAACAGCAGGACACACAAATCCATCCTTCATGCTCTTTATTGTCTTCAGTTTATTGACTAGAGAAATGGTGACCCTCAAGCTCTTATTTAGGATGTATTTCTTACTGCTACTTTCAGGCATATGGAGACAGGAGGAAGATTCAGCTGTTTTTCAAACACATCCCCTATTATTGTTGCATAGACTTTGACTGCATATTAATATAAACAGCATAAGCCCAATGGCCCTTGAATAATATTTTGCACAGACAAGCAGTTCCCCTATAGGGGAAACAGAGATCTCGTTAGGATCACTTTCAAAATGTGATTCTATTATCCATGTGTTGCATGCTAAGTATCTTCAGTAGTGTCCAACTCTTTGCAACCCTGTAGACTGTAACCCGCCAGACTCTTCTGTCCATGGGATTCTCCAGGCAAGAATACTATAGTGGGTTGGCATACCCCTCTGCAGGGGATATTCCTGATCCAGGGATTGAACTCGCATCTCTTAAGTCTCCTGCAAGGGCAGGAAAGTTCTTTATCACTAGCGCCACCTGGAAAGCTTAGTATTACTAATACCTGACTTTTGTATTTTGGTAAGACTTAGGGGAAAGATGGAGAAGGCAATGGCAACCCACTCCAGTACTCTTGGCTGTAAAATCCCATGGACAGAGGAGCCTGGTAGGCTGCAGTCCATGGGGTCACTAAGAGTCAGACATGACTGAGCGACTTCACTTTCACTTTTCCTTTCATGCATTGAAGGAGGAAATGGCAACCCACTTCAGTGTTCTTGCCTAGAGAATCCCAGGGACGGGGGAGCCTGGTGGGCTGCCGTCTATGGGGGTCACACAGAGTTGGACACGACTGAAGCAACTTAGCAGCAGCAGCAGCAGGAGAAAGAGCCTTACCAAAATACAAAGAGGATTAATCATTTAAATGATAGACTAATTCCTTATAAAGTCCCATAAGAGTTTTATATCCAATATGAAGCAAAATAGCAGAGACTCATACACAGGGATAAGCCTGGTCCATCCAGTGAGGTGCCAGTAACTCTTACGACAAAAAGTACAGAGGAGTTGGGGAGAAGCAAAGGCATCTGGATCGTTGTCTGTAAATAGAATCCAAATACAGTGTCTTTTATGCTATTCTTTATTAAGCCATTTTAAACTATCAGGGCTTAACTATAAGAAAATTTTGGTACTGCAAGACCACACATTTGCAATCTTGATAGATATTTGACTGTCCCATAAAGATATATTGGAGGAAGAAGTCAAGATGGCAGGCAGGGACCCCAAATTAAGAGACTACGTAAACCATTGGGTGAGAAATGATAAGGGTCTCAACAAAGACAAGGTCAGTCTGTGTAAAGCAGAGAGGACAGATTGAACAGTTCTTTGGAAATTAAGATGGATAAGATTTAGTTACCCACTGGATAATGGAGAGAGAAGGGAGGCATCCAAGTGACTCTCAAGTGGGATGACTAAGTAGATTATAATTCACCAGGATGAGAAACAGAGGAGGTCATGTTCATGATTATAGACCAAGAGCAAAGAAGCAGGAAATAGGGAGAGATGAAAGAGAGAAGGAATGATAGATGGACAGTCTGCATTCTTTCCTCTCTATAAGGTATGGAGAATCAGAGATCCAGTACAAAGGAAAAGTGTTCAAAAGGCAGAATGAGAAAATGACCATGTTACAGCAAAGCTCCTCTGCATTATATGAAGTCTCCAGTAACCTAGCACTGTGTTTCACAATTTGTCTACATAATGAAATGAGAAAGAAAATCATTCTTCTGTTATAGTAACTAGCATTGTGCTCATTAAATGAAATCAAGTCTCTCATTCAAATTGAGACACTGGAAAGAAAATATCCAGCAGAGTTAGTTTAAAGTGATTTCATAATTATATTATGGAGAACATAGAAATGATATTATGACATAATAAATGTTATTTAGACAGTAAATGAGAAAGATCCATGCTGTTTGTTGATATGTGATACATGGAAGGCAATAATATAGCATTAAGACATTTCGGTATACTACTACTCAGATAATTCTATATTTTGGTTTTCTGAAGTAGAGCTCAGAGGTGATATTTAGCCCCTAATTTACTTTAAAAATCAAAAAGTACCAAAAAATGGGAAAGTTATAAATAAGACTTTCATTAAAATGTAGCTCATCCCATTATCTTAAAACAAACTATCTGACTGCATGGATTATTATTTTCTACTCATTGTTACTAATAATATATTGTATCTAACACATTGTAAGCACTCAATATATTTTTTGAATTAATAAATATAATCTAGTCTTTTTCCAAAAAGGATCTAAGAATATGACATCAGTTGAGAGATTTGTTAGTTGAGAAATAGCTCATTGAGACAACTTTGGTAGGCATGACTGACATCATCAAATACCTGGAGAACTGATTTTTGAAATAAGGATTTGATTTATTCAGTGTTGCACCAGAAGTTAGGATTAGAATTAGTAGTGGTATGAAGTTAGCTAGAGGCAGAATAGACTCAACATACTCAACAATTTCCAGGAATTAGTGTTGTTCCCATATGGCAGTTTTCCTTCAGGAATACAGAAAGCCTTATCAAAAAGTGCTACAAAAAGGTAAGAAAAGATGCATGTTTGAGTGAGAGGCAGATTAGGTACCTCTGACACCCTCAACTTTTTGTCATGGTACTGTTTCTTTTCCTCCTAAATCTGAGAACACTCCATTTTGAGTAATACTGAGTAATCCTTCAAGGATGGAAATGTCAGGTCTAATCAACAGTGTTTGGATCAATAGATTTAATTCTAAAATATTTGAGGAAGAATTGATACTGCATTTAAATATTATCTCATATATAAGTGGTTCAAGACAGTGACCTATCTATTGTCTACTCAATGGCCCCACTTTTGCGTTAGTTCAGTTGCTTAGTCATTTCCGACTCTTTGCAACCCAATGGACTGCAGCACTTCTGTGTTAGGTACTAGAACAGCAAAATAATGAGCTCACAGGTATGAATGGAAATTTAAAGAGTTTCTCACCTACCCACCCCATCAAATGATTGAATTCCTACCACAACGTCCTATTTAAATGACAATCTAGCTAAAATTTGAACACTTTCAAGTGTCTGCAAATTCATTATCTTCCAAAACAGCTCATTTCCACATCTTTGTGCTTCCCACATTGTGTTAAGTCAAAAAATAATATTCAGTTCAGTTCAGTTGAGTTGCTCAGTTGTGTCCGACTCTTTGTGACCCCATGGACTGCAGCACACCAGCCCTGCCTGTCCATCACCAACTCCTGGAGCTTGCTCAAACTCATGTCCATCAAGTTGGTGATGCCATCCAACCTTCCCATCCTCTATTGTTCCCTTCTCCTCCTGCCTTCAATCTTTCCCAGCATCAAGGGCTTTTCTAACGAGTCAGCTCTTCACACCAGTTCAGTTCAGTCGCTCAGTTGTGTCCGACTCTTTGCAACCCCATGGACTGCAGCACGCCAGGCCTCCTTGTCCATCACCAACTGCAGGAGTCCACCCAAACCCATGCCTGTTGAATCGGTGCTGCCATCCAACCATCTCCTCCTCCGTTGTCCCCTTCTACTCCTGCCCTCAATCTTTCCCAGCATCAGGGTCCTTTCAAATGAGTCAGCTCTTCGCATCAGGTGGCCAAATTATTGCAGTTTCAGCTTCAACATCAGTCCTTCCAAAGAACACCCAGGACTGATCTCCTTTAGGATGGACTGGTTGGATCTCCTTGCAATCCAAGGGTCTCTCAAGAATCTTCTCCAACACCACAGTTCAAAAGCATCAATTCTTCGGCTCTCAGCTGTCTTTATAGTCAAACTCTCACATCCATACATGACCACTGGAAAAACCATAGTTTTGACAGGTGGATCTTTGTTGGCAAAATAATGTCTCTGCTTTTTAATATGCTGGCTAGGTTGGTCATAACTTTCTTTCCAAGGAGTAAGCATCTTTTAATTTCATGGCTGCAGTCACCATCTGCAGTGATTTTGGAGCCCCCCAAAATAAACTGTTTTCCACTGTTTCCCCATCTATTTTCCATGAAGTGATGGGACCAGATGCCATGATCTTAGTTTTCTGAATGTTGAGCTTTAAGCCAACTTTTTCACTCTCCTCTTTCACTTTCATCACAAGGCTCTTTAGTTCCTTTTGACTTTCTGCCATAAGGGTGGTGTCATCTGCATATCTGAGGTTATTGATATTTCTCCTGGCAATCTTGATTCCAGCTTGTGCTTCCTCCAGCCCAGGTGTTTCTCATGATGTACTCTGCATATAAATTAAATAAGCAAGGTGACAATATGCAGCCTTGACGTTCTGCTTTTCCTATTTGGAACCAGTCTGTTGTTCCAGTCCAGTTCTAACTGTTGCTTCTTGACCTGCATACAGGTTTCTTAAGAGTCAAGTCAGGTGGTCCGGTATTCCATCTCTCTAAGAATTTTCCGCAATTTGCTGTGATCCACACAGTCAAAGGCTTACATTTATATAAACCATTTTTAGGGCATTGACACTCACTACTAGATCACACTGTAGATTCTCAACAATAAAATCAGTAGGATCTATGTTATTTTTCAAGTAACTTAATGCATTAAAAAATTAAAATGCAATATACTGATTATATAGTTGGTTAATAATTTACCTAAGCTCTATTTTTTGTGGTTTTTATTTGAAAAATTGCTGCTATTCTTTGGTATTAAGAGGTTTTTTTAAATGAAATTTTTCCCTGGTTCAAGCTAATCTATCTGTTACATAATTTAGCTTATGCTCTACAATTGTTCTGCAGGAAATCCTTCTAAATGTTAAGCTGGTAGGAATCATCATCTAAAAACACTAGGTAAAGAACTATTTGTCATTGACACTGTTCCAGAATTGGCTTGACATTTGAAGGGGTAGCTTTAATAAGCATTCTAAAACAGTTTTTCCTAAATTTATACTCTACTAAATTTTATTTTCTAAAACATGTGAATGTATTTTTTCTTACCTGTGACAAAGTTTCAATACTATGCAAATAAAATGGTCTGGAAAAAAATAACAACTGGTGAAATATAGCCATATCTAGCCATTTCAGCAATTCTCATAGCTTCTCTAACTCAATAATGAACAAATTTCAAAGCATGTGAACTTGACATACTGAAATATAAAGACTCTGCTTTTTTCCCATAGCCATTGAAGCTGGTCATTGCGGAAAATTTGATCACTCAGGCATTTACCTGTGTAGGTCTGTGGATTTATCCTATAAGCATAATTGTAGCAGTCTGGATAGAGATAAAAGCCCCATAAACATTTTGGTCTCATTTCTAAAGCCAGTGTGAGAGTAGCATTCATAATTCTCTTTCTAACGGTTTCAAATTCCTTTTGGGCAACTGTTCTCACTTTCATTTCTGACCAATCAGGATGATGGTTTCTAGTAAAGTCTAAAGAGTGGTTTTTACTACATTGCCCCAATTTCTGTCCCATTGTGGCTTCTAGCTTTCCCAGACAATGATAACAAGACCTTCTGACCTCCACCAAGGAAAAACTTTTGCAATGTCATCAGCAGTCTTCCTCCGGTGTGTAGGAAGGCTCATATTCTGTGATCAGTTCAGTTCACTCACTCAGTCATATCTGACTCTTTGTGACCCCATGGACTTCAGCATGCTGGGCCTCCCTGTCCATCACCAGCTCCTGGAGCTTGTTCAAACTCATGTCCATTAAGTCGGTGATGCTATCCAACCATCTAATCTTCTGTCCTCCCCTTCTCCTCCTGCCTTCAATGTTTCCCAGCATCAGGGTCTTTTCCAATGAATCAGTTCTTCACATCAGGTGGCCAAAGTATTAGAGTTTCAGCTTTAGCAACAGTCCTTCCAATGAATATTCAGGACTGATTTCCTTTAGGACGGACTGGTTTGATCTCCTTGCTGTTCAAGTGACTCTCAAGAGTCTTCTTTTGAACACCACAGTTCAAAAGCATCAATTCTTCAGTGCTCAGCTTTCTTTATGGCCCAACTCTCACATCCATACATGACTATTGGAAAAACCATAGCTTAGACTAGATGGACCTTTGTTGGCCAAGTAATGTCTCTGCATTTTAATATGCTGTCTAAGTTGGTCATAACTTTTCTTCCAAGGAATAAGAGTCTTTTAATTTCATGACTGCAGTCACCATCTGCAGTGATTTTGGAGCCCCAAAAAATAAAGTCTGTCACTGTTTCCATTGTTTCCCCATTTATTTCCCATGAAGTGATGGGACCAGATGCCATGATCTTAGTTTTCTGAATATTGAGTTTTAAGCCAACTTTTGCACTCTCCTCTTTCATGTTCAACAAGAGGCTCTTTAGTTCTTCTTCGCTTTCTGACTTAAGTGTGATGTCATCTGCATATCTGAGGTTATTGATGTTTCTCCTGCCAGTCTTGATTCCAGCATGTGCTTCATCCAGTCCAGCATATATTCTGTGGTATCCCTCCATTAAAGGATTTTCCCTCTGGAGAGAAATAAGGATAATACCCTAATCCATTTGGATAAATTATGGCAATTGTTGATCCACTCTGAGTCTCCAAAGGATTTGATATAATATTAAATAACTGAAGATTCAGATCCACATTGAAGAAATGCTGACACTGCCTTGTTGGGGCAGCCCAGAAAATGTTAAAAGGTCATTGTTTGATCACTGGAGACATTGCTGGCTTGAGGGCTGAATGAGTGAGCACTATCAAGAGCAGCATCTCTTTTAACCATGCCACCCAGGGGTTACACTGGCTCATAGTTTTCACCATCACAGCATTCTCCTTAAAAATGAAAGAGGAAAAAGAATTAGACATGATGAAGTCAAATGTCTCTTTAGTTTTATGTTACAAAATGAATAGCAAACCAAGTAAACTCATGGTAGTGTTTAAACTGAATTTATACTTTTATCCTAAAAGGGAAGAAAAATGAGGGTCTTTTTTTTAACTAGAAAAGTGAAAAAAAAATCCAGTGAATAAAAACCAAAGTAAAAACTTTCACACAAATTCTTAGCTATGAAACCTGTATTTTCTAGATGTTCTGATTTTAATTTCCTGTAATTCCAACTACAATCAACCATTAAAACAGACAAAAAGATGTATCAAATGGTACTAACAGTAAGTAATACCTGGCTTGCTATTTGAAATGGATTGGCCCCAAACGTGTATTTGTTCATTTGTTGGTTTGATTTTTTTAAATACAACATTTACCTTTACAATGAGCAAATAGGTAGAAATGGCATTTATCTGCTGTTATTTATAGATATCACTGCTATCTTCTCCTGGGTACATAAATAAAACTAGGAACCAATTAATTATTTAACTCCAGGGTTTTCCCATGAAGAAACTGGACTGTATTTTCACTGATCAATTCCCAAATGAAATTTGGCTAAATCCCTTCTAAACAAACAGTTGAGCCAAAACCTGCCAAAGAATTTCCCCTGGCAAGGACAGTCTAATTGTTATGCATTCCGGCAAATGAGATCTCATCCTGAAGCAATGTGGTTGAAATTATATATCAAAAATTATTTTATCATTCAGTTTTCTTTTAAATAAAAGAATCACAAACTTGGCTCTGTTGCAATTAAACTCAATGTCTTTTTAAGAGTCAAACATTACTTTTTTTGAAGTTGCCATCCTAAGACAAAAGTCAGTTTTAAAGGACTCAATTACAGATTGACACTTGTCAAATAAACACTTCCTGCTTCTCCCTGAAGCCACTCCACTCTTCTTTCACCCTGAAGGAGTCAGCAGCTGCCTGGTATTTAGGAGAAAGACAGTGGAGAAGAAGCCAGTCCCACTTCCCTTCTCCCATGGCAAATGTGTTCCCAAACAATTTAAGCCAACAACAAAAAAAAAGGAAAATGTTAACTTTATATTAAACTTTAATTGAACTCTATAATGAGTGACCATGGTGCTAAAATCTGGTCATTGTAACTAGGAGTCTGTGGATGATTCAACTCAGAGAGGGTTAGCCTGATGTTCAGTTGAATCTGATTCCACGTGCTTCAATAAATTTGTCCAATAAGTAACTAATGGAAGAGCAATGTTCCCAAACAGCAATGAGGAAACACCTGCTCCTTCCCTGTCCAGTGAGAGTTGACAGGTGAGACAGAAATAGCCATCAGTCAAGGGGCTGCAGGGGAAATGTCCACGAGGTGGATAGCGGGTTGATTGCACAACAAAGTCACTAAACTGCACATTTGAAAAATCATTAAAATGGTAAGTTTATGGTATGTTTACTTTACCGTAGTTAAAAAATAAACTTAAAAAAATGCTGCAGAGAAAGCAAGAAAGCACAGTGACCATTCAGAAAAGAGATGTATGATCTAAGGGATTAACTTGACTGCAGATTTTAAATTACAAGGATAAAATGGACAGGTTTGTCAGGTCAGTGAGATACGTGAATCTAGATCCCTGAAAGGATGGAGAGAGGAAAATACAAGTGATAAAAATAACCTGGGAGTTTGGGCTTTATGTGTTAAAGGCATGATGGATGCATTCTGATGGAGTCTTACAAGGATGTCATACAGAGTGATGTAGTCAGAAAAACAAATATCATATATTAACACATATATGTGGAATCTAGAAAAATGGTACAGAAGAATCTATTTGCAAAGCAAAAATAAAGACACAAATGTAGAGAACAAACGTATGGACCCCAAGGGGGAAAGAAAGAGTGGGATGAATTGAGAGATTGGAATTTACATTTATACACTGCTATGTACAAAATAGATAACTAATGACAACCTACAGTATAGTACAGGGAATTCTACTCAGTGCTCTGTGGTGACCTAAATGGGATGCAAATCCAAAAAAGAGGGGATATGTGTATGTGAATAGCTGACTCACTTTGCTATACAGCAGGAACTAACACAACATTGCAGAGCAACTGTGGGTGTGTGCTGAGTCGCTTCAGCTGTGTCCAACTCTGTACAGCCTTATGGACTGTATCCCAACAAGCTCCTCTGTCCATGGGGATTCTTCAGGCGAGATTATTGGAGTGGGTAGCCATTCCCTTCTCCAGAGGATCTTCCCAACTCAGGGATCAAACCCAGGTCTCCCAGGTTGCAGTCGGATTCTTTACCAGCTGAGGCACCAGGGAAGCCTAAGAATACTGGAGTGGGTAGCCTATTCCTTCTCCAGCGGATCTTCCCAACCCAGGAATCAAACCAGGATCTCCTGCATTGCAAGCAGATTCTTTACCAACTGAACTACCAGGGAACCCCAATTACCTCAGGATCCAATACTAAATCATACGGAGGGGTTACAACAACTTTAAACCAGCAAAGGTTTGTAATTACATCACAGAGCCTCTTACAATGTGCTGTGGGGCATTCCACACATAGCTGAAGTTTTCTCTCAAGGCAGGCCTTGTTTGCACGAAAATTAGAGCTTTGTAAAAGGGACAGAAGGCACATGGCATCAATAAGCTTTTTATTTACCTGCAGGTTATTTATGGTCTTGATTTTCTCAGAGAGAGTAATTCATGCTTCGTGCTTAGTCGCCCAATCTTGTCTTACTGCTTGCGACCCCATGGACTGTAGCCCTCCAGGTTCCTCTGTCCATAGGATTTTCCAGACAAGAATACTAGAGTGGATTGCCATTTACCTTCTCCTAAAAAGGCAAAGAAGAGAAATAAGGATTAAAGCAGATTTGACTTCATTAGGGCACTTGTTCAAATTCACCCATATTTCCAATTTCTAATAAAATGCAGGATAGGTCAAATTCAAATTATTTAAATCCTCCTACAAAAAATAATAATAAAGTAAAATATTCTTTATAAAGGTGATGAAGGTACAGACTTACACTGGTTTACTCACTTACATAGACTGCGCAGCATTAGAGCCACCTCAGTCTAATGGCCTTGGGTTCCCTAGAATAGGAGTCCAGACATATTTTATAGTCTTTGTGAAGTGTAGGACTGTGGGAGAAAACATAAATCTTTCCTGCAGATAGCTTTCCAATTTGTGAGATTTGTCAAATGAATCTAGGCTCCCTGAAAGAGATTTGATTGGAAGGGACTACCGGAAGAGTGTGGTATTCTTGAAGGGTAGGGAGATTGAGGTCCAGCATCCAAAAACTGGAGGGAAAAAGTCCATGCACAGTGTGAGACTGGGCTGACCATCTTCTGACCCTTATTTGGCTCCTCCCTAAACTCGTTCCTTAAATAGCTTGCCTGCTCTGGATAAAGAGAGCAATGATATGGATGAAAGTGCCGTGGTTCACCGGAGAAGGCAATGGCACCCCACTCCAGTACGCTTGCCTGGCAAATCCCATGGATGGAGGAGCCTGGTAGGCTGCAGTCCATGGGGTCGCTACCAGTCTGACACGACTGAACGACTTCACTTTCACTTTTCACTTTCATGCATTGGAGAAGGAAATGGCAACCCACTCCAGTGTTCTTGCCTGGAGAACCCCAGGGACGGGGGAGCCTGGTGGGCTGCCATCTATGGGGTCGCACAGAGTGGGACACGACTGAAGTGACTTAGCAGCAGCAGCAGCAGCCATGGTTCCTACTGCTACAGGGCCCTATTATAATTTATCCATGGAATTGAAATAGCAAGCTTCTCAGCTATTTGGGGAGAGATAAGAGGAAAAGAAATGCAAAAAAGCAAAATGACTGTCTGGGGAGGCCTTACGAATAGCTGTGAAAAGAAGAGAAGCAAAAAGCAAAGGAGAAAAGGAAAGATATAAGCATCTGAATGCAGAGTTTCAAAGAATAGCAAGGAGAGATAAGAAAGCCTTCCTCAGCCATCAATGCAAAGAAATAGAGGGAAACAATAGAATGGGAAAGACTAGAGATCTCTTCAAGAAAATTAGAGATACCAAGGAAACATTTCATGCAAAGATGGGCTCGATAAAGGACAGAAATGGTATGGCCCTAACAGAAGGAGAAGATATTAGAAGAGGTGGCAAGAATACACAGAAGAACTGTACAAAAAAGAGCTTCATGACCCAGATAATCACGATGGTGTGATCACTGACCTAGAGCCAGACATCCTGGAATGTGAAGTCAAGTGGGCCTTAAGAAGCATCACTATGAACAAAGCTAGTGGAGGTAATGGAATTCCAGTTGAGTTATTTCAAATCCTGAAAGATGATGCTGTGAAAGTGCTGCACTCAATATGCCAGCAAATTTGGAAAACTCAGCAGTGACCACAGGACTGGAAAAGGTCAGTTTTCATTCTAATCCCAAAGAAAGGCAATGCCAAAGAATGCTCAAACTACCACACAGTTGCACTCATCTCACATGCTAGTAAACTAATGCTCAAAATTCTCCAAGCCAGGTTCAACAATATGTAAACTGTGAACTTCCAGATGTTCAAGCTGGTTTTAGAAAAGGCAGAGGAACCAGAGATCAAATTGCCATCATCCGCTGGATCATGGAAAAAGCAAGAGAGTTCCAGAAAAACATCTATTTCTGCTTTATTGACTATGCCAAAGCCTTTGACTGTGTGGATCACAATAAACTGTGGAAAATTCTGAAAGAGATGGGAATACCAGACCACCTGATCTGCCTCTTGAGAAACCTATATGCAGGTCAGGAAGCAACAGTTAGAACTGGACATGGAACAACAGACTGGTTCCAAATAGGAAATGCAGTACCTCAAGGCTGTATATTATCACCCTGCTTATTTAACTTCTATGCAGAGTACATCCTGAGAAACGCTGGACTGGAAGAAGCACAAGCTAGAATCAAGATTGCTGGGAGAAATATCAATAACCTCAGATATGCAGATGACACCACCCTTATGGCAGAAAGTGAAGAGGAACTCAAAAGTCTCTTGATGAAAGTGAAAGTGGAGAGTGAAAACGTTGGCTTAAAACTCAACATCCAGAAAATGAAGATCATGGCATCTGGTCCCATTACTTCATGGGAAATAGATGGGGAAACAGTGGAAACAGTGTCAGACTTTAATTTTTTGGGCCCCAAATCACTGCAGATGGTGATTGCAGCCATGAAATTAAAAGACGCTTACTCTTTGGAAGTAAAGTTATAACCAAGCTAGATAGCATATTGAAAAGCAGAGTCATTACTTTGCCAACAAAGGTCCGTCTAGTCAAGGCTATGGTTTTTCCAGTGGTCATGTATGGATGTGAGAGTTGGACTGTGAAGAAAGCTGAGTGCCAAAGAATTGGTGCTTTTGAACTGTGGTGTTGGAGAAGACTCTTGAGAGTCCCTTGGACTGCAAGGAGATCCAATCAGTCCATCCTAAAGGAGATCAGTCCTGGGTGTTCTTTGGAAGGACTGATGTTGAAGCTGAAACTCCAATACTTTGGCCACATGATGCGAAGAGCTGACTCATTTGTAAAGACAGTGATGCTGGGAAAGATAGAGGGCAGGAGAAGAAGGGAATGACAGAGGATGAAATGGCTGGATGGCATCACTGACTCGATGGACATGAGTTTGAGTAAACTCTGGGAGTTGGTGATGGACAGGGAGGGCTGGCATGCTGTGATTCATGGGGTCGCAAAGAGTCAGACGTGACTGAGCGACTGAACTGAACTGAACTGAACCGAAGAGGATCAGTATTTAGAGGAGAGGAGTAGACTGGTAGTCATACAGAAATGGGCTAGGACAAATCCCTTAAGTAAACTCTAATAATGATCACAAAGTCAAAGCATAGGACATTTGAGCAGAAGGAATTCAAAGTGTGCATCAAATCAGAACTTTTCTTCTCCCAGCCTCCAGGACTCCTCAAGTCAAAAATTGGAGGGGGCAGAGTAAAATACTATATATCCATATGAGGGGTCTCCGAGCACTGGAGTCTGCGTATTGTCTCACGTGTGAACCATTCATCCTCAGTGGTGGGTAAAGTCAGAAAAAATATGTGAATAACCCCAGTCATCACATGTTTCTTTAGGAAAAAATTGTCATGTCCTATGTGCCATTTACTACTGTGCTTTAGTCACATTAGGTGTGTGGTGGCTTATGAGGATAATCATCCTGGTTATAGAGGGATTTGTTAAGAAAAGCTACATTTTCTTAACAAATATATATTATAGTAGGAGTCAGTTGTGAACTACAGTATAAGGATATATAAATAACCTACAAAATATATAGAGTGGAATCTCTTTTATAAGATAGCCCAGAGGACTGCCTGAGTTCCACACATGAAAATATCAAATGTGGTTAAAAAATCTGGATAAGCTTGAGCTAGAAGTGGTATTTGAGGCTTGAACTTTACAGAATTTGAACATGCTGAAACTGCAAAGGGACTCCAGATGGAGGGAACAGCAAGAAGGAAAGCACAGAGAAAGAGAGACAAAGGGCCTGCACAAAAGGTAACAGACATTGCTTTGTGAGGTGTAGATATCTTGAGATGGAGAAGTCCAACAGGCAGTGAGAAATTTTTATAGAAGTGTAGAACTAGGAATCATCTGTGTTGAGGAGGTGATGGACAAAAAGGAGGAAAATATCTACAGAGAAAAGATGATACCAGAAGGTTTTAAAGATCACCTCAAAGTTGAAGAAGGAGAGAAAATAATAACAGATGGAAAAAAACTAGAGCCATGAGGGGATAGGGAGGACAGGACAGTGTATCCGAGGACAAGGGTTCACAGGTGATGAACTGCGTAATATGAGAACCAAGAAAAGACAACTTGCTGAGGCAACTAGATGCTGACTAACCTTCAGCAGAGCAGTTTCAAGAGAGGGAAGGGTTTTATGAGTAAATCAGTTTAGTGAAGGGAGCATTCTTCCTCAGACTGAGTGCAGTCTCTGTGTCCTCTTGATGTCTCTCCCTAGAGACTCTTCAGCCAGGGTGAAGGGAGGATTCCTTTTCAAGAAAAGATGCCTGGATGGTTCAGCACTCTCAACTTTGATATACTCAACCAATTTGCTCCTGTTGAGCTAAAAGAACACACTGATGCTAGATTTAGAGTCTCAGTAAATAATCAGGTGTGTGGAGCTCAATGCCTTTTAGTTCTGAAATACTAATATGGTCAGTTTTGATGGATTCACGAGATGGGGTAATGTAAGCTGAGATAGTAGTGTACAAATGTAGGTATTTCATAATCTAAAAGATAGACTACATTTAGAACAGTACTGCATCTTTATTTATTAAACCATCCTATTTTTTTCAAGTAGTTGAAAATAGGCTTTTGTGAATGTTTATTGTTAGTTTCTTTTGTTTCTGTCTTTAAAGATTCAGTACCATGGAAAGATTTGTAGGCTGCTCAGAAGTGACAGACACTCGAGTGGCACTCTTTTGCAGAGAAGCTTTTAAAAGACGAAAACCAAAAACTTCCCAGCCTGGACTGCACAATTTGGGTTAGATTTTAAATTTTAGGTTAATAATAAATGGAGCTCAAGAACACAAAAAATAAAGTAGGTTGCACCCTTAATGAGTGCAAAAAGACAAAAGCTAAATTTAAATTTTATTAAACATAGAATTATCAGAAACCGAGAAGCCACCTTTTGATGATATGTAAAACTGAAAAGAAAGTGTTCCTTTAAAAAGAATTTTCTACCTATTTTGAAAAGATTTACAGTAGAGGGAGCTGTAGGAAAGAGAGAGATATTTCAAATTTAAGTTTTCAAAACTCCATATGGACAGTTAAAATTAGAATTATCAAGCACAAATTATCGTTTTATATAATATCAGAAACTTCTGCAACAGGCATCTGGGGAAATCTTTATTTTGGGAAGTATCAAGTATTACATTGGTTGCTTTGGCAGTGGTTATACTTGGAGATTTCATGCTCAGTTTTCTCCCAAACTTGTCAATCTCCTTCTCTTCTAGGGAAGGATAAAAGAAGAGGCAGAGAAAAGTAAAAATGTTTCTACCATACTATTCTGGAATTTTTTTTTTCCTTCAGGACACAAAAGCCATGGGAAGAAATGTGCTTCTCTAATACAAGTATATAGGGTGAGCAGACATTTTGGTGTGCTGGGGACAGTCATAATTGACACCTTGTAGCGGAGAAGGCGATGGCACCCCACTCCAGTACTCTTGCCTGGAAAAATCCTATGGACGGAGGAGCCCGGTAGGCTGCAGTTCATGGGGTCGCTAGAGTCGGCCTCAGCAGTCGCCACAGGACTGGAAAAGGTCAGTTTTCATTCCAATCACAAAGAAAGGTGAAGCCAGAGAATGTTCAAGATATCGCACAACTATACTCATCTCACACACTAGCAAAGTAATGCTCAAAATTCTCCAAGCCAGGCTTCAACAGTATGTGAACTGTGAACTTCCAGATGTTCAAACTGGTTTTACAAAAGGCAGAGGAACCAGAGATCAAATTGGTAACATCCATTGGATCATAGAAAAAGCAAGAGAGTTCCAGAAAAGCATCTACTTCTGCTTTATTGATTATACCAGAGCTTTTGACTATGCGGATCTGTGGATCACAACAAACTGTGGAAAATTCTTCAAGAGGTGGGAATACCAGACCACCTTACCTACCTCCTGAGAAATCTGTATGCAGGCCAAGAAACAATAGTTAGAACTGGACATGGACCATCGGACTGGTTCCAAATTAGGAAAGGAGTAGGTCAAGGCTGTATATTGTCACCCTGCTTATTTAACTTATATGCAGACTATATCATGTGAAATACCGGGCTGGATGAAGCACAAACTAGAATCAAGATCACCAGGAGAAATATCAATAACTTCAGATATGCAGATGACACCACCCTTATGGCAGAAAGTGAAGAGGAACCTCTTGATGAAAGTGAAAGAAGAGAATGAAAAAGTTGGCTTCAAACTCATTATTCAAAAAATGAAGATCATGGCATCCGGTTCCATCACTTCATGGCAAGTAGGTGAGGAAACAATGGAAACAGTGACAGATTTTATATTTCTGGGGCTCCAAAATCACTGCAGATGGTGACTGCAGCCATGAAATTAAAATACACTTGCTCCTTGGAAGAAAAGCTATGACCAATCTAGACAGCGTATTAAAAAGCAGAGACATTACTTTGCTGACAAAGGTTCATCTAGTCAAAGCTATGGTTTTTCCAGTAGTCATGTATGGATGTGAGAATTGGACCATAAAGAAAACTGAGCACTGAAGAATTGATGTTTTTGAACTGTGGTGTTGGAGAATATTCATTTGAAGGACTGATGCTAAAGCTGAAGTTCCAATACTTTGGCCACCTGATGCAAAGAGCTGACTCATTGGAAGACACCCTGATGCTTGAAAGATTAAAGGCAGGAGGAGAAGGGGACAACAGAGGATGAGATGGTTGGATGGTATCACTGACTCGATGGACTTGAGTTGAGCAAGTTCCAGGAGTTGGTGATGCACAGGGAAGCCTGGTGTGCTGCAGCCCATGGGGTCACAAAGAGTAGGAAAAGACTGAGCGACTGAACTGAAAGTGAAATGTACTGAACATCATAGCTTAGTGCAGCCTATCTTAAATATACTCAGAACATGTATATTCGGCAAAATCAACTAACACAAACTATTTTATAATAAAATGCTGAATATCTCATGAAATTTATTGAGATAAATAAATTTTATCTCAGAAGGAAGGAAAAGAATTTACAGCATGTTTGTATGGGGGCAGAATGGTGGTAAGTGTATGAGTTGTTTACCCCTGTGATTGTGTGGTCCACTGGAAGCTGTGGCATTGCAGCTGTCCAGCATCACAAGACAGAAAGTAGGACAAATCAATAGCCCCGGGAAAATGTCAGAATTCAGAATCTGAAGTATGGTTTCCATTGGATGAATACTGCTTTTGCCTCATATAAAGCTGAAAAATCGTCAACCCTCTATAAGTCAGGAAATGTCTGCACTGAAAACAGAAGTTTCAGACCATGTTTTCAGGGGTCATTTCTATAGCTCATTATGAAAGAAGTTTCTCCTATGTGAAGAGCACCCAAAACCCTAGTAAGCTTAGTGCTCCCTCCTGAGTGTGAAGATTCTTTTTGGTGTTTGTTCTGCAACTGCCATTTGCCATTGATGATCATTCTTCTCTTCCTTTGGGGAGCAAGAGGGAGAGGACACTGCCTGAGTAAAACAAAGGACAAGAAAAGAAGTTTCAAAGTACTTTGTAATTAGCTGACAAACTGCAAGAACATGAAATTACAAAAAATGTAAAATCAAAACAATAAAATTAGTGACATCAGTTGATATGATTTTATTTATTAACTTTATTCTTTATTTATGAGAATTTAACTGCTTAGAAATAAGAGTAAGGTTTTTCATATTTTAAAATTTAACTAGAGAATTGTTAGTCATCTTCAATAAACCAATTTGTACTTTTTTACTCTTTCTCCTCATGAGAGGAAAGGCTTCATATAATCTTTGGTTCAAGTTAATGAGCACACTGATATATTTCATTTATTTTAAAGACAATGCTAAGGTCCATTTATATAGAATACACCAAAATTCCTTTTCTAGATTAACTACCAAACTATCCCAACCCCACTCAATTCCAATTAAATTTAAGAAATAATTGTTTTGGAGACATAAATTGATGGAACAGAATAGAGAACCCAGAAATAAGCCCATACACATATATTCAATTACTTTATGAGAAAGGAGTCAAGAATATACAATGGAGAAGGATAATCTCTTCAATACATGGTGTTGGGAAAACCAAACAGCCACATGCAAAGGAATGAAATTGGACCACTATCTTCTACTACACACAAAAATATCTCAGAATGGACTAAAGACTTGAAACCATGAAGCTTCTAGAAGAAAACATAAGTAGTAAGCTTCTTGACATCTATCTTGGCAATAATTTTGGGGGATTTGATACTAAAAATAAAGGAAACAAATGCAAAAATAAACAAGGAATTACATCATACTAAAGCTTCTGCACAGCAAAGGAAACTATCAACAAAATTAAAAGGTAACCTACTGAATAGGAGAAAATATTTGCAAATCATATTCTGGATCAATGGTTAATATTCAAAATATATAAAGAACTCACACAACTCAGTGACAAAAAAACAAACAATCTGATTTTAAAATAGGCAGAGGAGCTAAATAAACATTTTACAAAGGAGACATTAAGACCATTAGGTATATGAAAAGATGCTCAATATTGCAAATCATTAGGAAATGAAAATCAAATTAACAATGAAACCTGACACCTGTTAGAATGACTATTATTTAAAAGATAAGAAATAACAAGTATTGGCAAGGGAGGAGGTGTTGAAAAGGGAGCTTGGATACTAAATATGGAAGTGTAAATTGGTGTAGCCACTATGGAAAGCAGTATAGAGTTTACTCAAAAATTAAAAATAGGACAATCACATGATATAGTAATTCCATTTCTGGGTATTTATGTAAAGAAAACAAAAACACCTAACTTGAAAAGATATATGCACTCCCATGTTCATGGAAGTGTTATTTGCAATAGCCAAGATATGGAAACAACATAAATGCCCATTAATGGATAAATGGCTCAAGTAATGTGATACACACAGATTAGATCAGTTGCTCAGTCGTGTCCGACTCTTTGCGACCCCATGAATCACAGCACGCCAGGCCTCCCTGTCCATCACCAACTCCCGGAGTTCACTCAGACTCACATCCAGCGAGTCAGTGATGCCATCCAGCCATCTCATCCTCTGTCATCCCCTTCTCCTCCTGCCCCCAATCCCTCCCAGCATCAGAGTCTTTTCCAATCAGTCAACTCTTCGCATGGGGTGGCCAAAGTACTGGAGTTTCAGCTTTAGCATCATTCCTTCCAAAGAAATCCCAGGGCTGATCTCCTTCAGAATGGACAGGTTGGATCTCCTTGCAGTCCAAGGGACTCTCAAGAGTCTTCTCCAACACCACAGTTCAAAAGCATCAATGCTTCGGCACTCAGCCTTCTTCACAGGCCAACTCTCACATCCATACATGACCACTGGAAAAACCATAGCCTTGACTAGACGGACCTTTGTTGGCAAAGTAATGTCTCTGCTTTTGAATATGCTATCTAGGTTGGTCATAACTTTCCTTCCAAGGAGTAAGCGTCTTTTAATATCATGGGTGCAGTCACCATCTGCAGTGATTTTGGGGCCCCCAAAAATAAAGTCTGACACTGTTTCCACTGTTTCCCCATCTATTTCCCATGAAGTGGTGGGACCAGATGCCATGATCTTCGTTTTCTGAATGTTGAGCTTTAAGCCAACTTTTTCACTCTCCACTTTCACTTTCATCAAGAGGCTTTTGAGTTCCTCTTCACTTTCTGCCATAAGGGTGGTGTCATCTGCATATCTGAGGTTATTGATATGTCTCCCGGCAATCTTGATTACAGTTTGTGTTTCTTCCAGTCCAGCGTTTCTCATGATGTACTCTGCATATAAGTTAAATAAACAGGGTGACAATATACAGCCTTTATGAACTCCTTTTCCTATTTGGAACCAGTCTGTTGTTCCATGTCCAGTTCTAACTGTTGCTTCCTGACCTGCATATAGGTTTCTCAAGAGGCAGGTCAGGTGGTCTGGTATTCCCATCTCTTTCAGAATTTCCCACAGTTTATTGTGATCCACACAGTCAAAGGCTTTGGCATAGTCAATAAAGCAGAAATAGATGTTTTTCTGGAACTCTCTTGCTTTTTCTATGATCTAGCGGATGTTGGCAATTTGATCTCTGATTCCTCTGCCTTTTCTAAAACCAGCTTGAACATCAGGAAGTTCACAGTTCACATATTGCTGAAGCCTGGCTTGGAGAATTTTGAGCATTACTTTACTAGCGCGTGAGATGAGTGCAATTGTGCGGTAGTTTGAGCATTCTTTGGCATTGCCTTTCTTTGGGATTGGAATGAAAACTGACCTTTTTCAGTCCTGTGGCCACTGCTGAGTTTTCCAAATTTGCTGACATATTGAGTGCAGCACTTTCATAGCATCATCTTTCAGGATTTGGAATAGCTCAACTGGAATGCCATCACCTCCACTAGCTTTGTTCGTAGTGATGCTTTCTAAGGCCCACTTGACTTCACATTCCAGGATATCTGGCTCTAGGTCAGTGATCACACCATCGTGATTATCTGGGTTATGAAGATCTTTTTTGTATAGTTCTTCTGTGTATTCCTGCCATCTCTTCTTAATATCTTCTGCTTCTGTTAGGGCCATACCATTTCTGTCCTTTATCAAGCTCATCTTTGCATGAAATGTTCCTTTTGTATCTCTGATTTTCTTGAAGAGATCCCTAGTCTTTCCCATTCTGTTGTTTTCCTCTATTTCTTTGCATTGATCACTGAGGAAGCCTTTCTTATCTCTTCTTGCTATTCTTTGGAACTCTGCATTCAGATGTTTATATCTTTCCTTTTCTCCTTTGCTTTTCGCTTCTCTTCTTTTCACAGCTATTTGTAAGGCCTCAAACAGATGTATATACAATGAAATATTTAGCTATACAAAGTGAAATCTTTCCATTTGCAATAACGCGGGTGGATCTTGAGGGGATTACAAGTAAAATAAATCAAACAGAGAAAGTCAAATACAATAGAAGCTCACTTGAATGAGGAATCTAAGAAAAACCAAGGTAACAGACACAGAACAGATAGGTGGTTGCCAGACCAGGCAGTGGGAGGGAGGAAGTGGGAGAAATGGGTAAAGGGAGTCAGAAGGCACAAACTGCCAGTCATGAAATAAATAATCCATGGGGGTGTAATGTACACAGTGACCATACTTAACAACACTGTATTGCATAACTGAAAGTTGCTAAGAGATTAAGCCATAGAAGTTATCACAAGAAAAATTTTGAAAACAATGTGTGGTGACAAATAGTTAACTAGACTTAAGATGGACACCATCTGGCAATATAGTCAATGTCAAATCATGCTGTATACCTGAAACTAATATAATGTTGTATGTCAATTATTTCTCAATTTTTTTAAGTTTAAAAATTTTTTAAGGTTTAATAAGATTTTTTTTCTAATACCTCAATATGAAAATAAAAACTGAATGAGAAATAATATAAGTAAATGCCTAAACTTACCACATCCTCATGAGCCAACAAGGGGCAGGTTATGACTGGTGGGTAAAGGAAAATGTGAAACTTATTCTTCAAGAGGATTAAATACACATAGAAAACAATGCTGGCTAATAAATTATGTTTCAAAATAACATTGAGATTTCAAATGGATGAGTATTACACTGGAAGGAATTTTTTAAATGTAGAGAAACAGAGTGACTTCAAACTAATTAAATCATACAGATGATAGACTTTTTTGACTTTTTAAGTACCAAAAGAAAAGAAACTTCTATTTTTACTTTATAAGGAATTTGTGTACCCAAAACAATGTGTTCAGAAAAAAATTCATATTGAAATTGAAGTCAAGGAAAACCAGGTTTAAAATGCAAGACACTCATTACAGATAAATGTGTCATAAAAAAAAGTGAAAACATGGAGCTGAAATGAATAAATTAAAAAATGGTAAGAAAAATGTAAATGAAAGGATTCATAATTCCCTTTCAAAGTATTGTATGTTTCCAAATATCTAAAGAAAAGAGTTTGCTGATAAAAGAGTAAGGAATTAGAAAATATTAGCTAAAATGGAGCTAAGAAAATAAGTGATTGTGTACACCCGCGGCAGATTCATGTTGATGTATGGCAAAACCAATACAATATTGTAAAGTAATTAGCCTCTAATTAAAATAAATAAATTTAAATTGAAAAAAGATTACAGGAAATGTGCAGTTAAGAAATAGCATCTTTATGTAAGGCTGTGAGGAAAAGGAAGAGAAGAGAATACATTGAATGTGAATCAGTCAAAGAGAAGTGGCAGCATTTTAACAATATGAAGGGAGTTTGGAATGAGCCTACTTATATATTAAGAGTTAACTGATAAATGTGGATACCTCATTTCTGAATGACTGTAAGTCTCTTACAAGTCTGCCAACTTCCACTCCTGCGTTCTTCATTCAGTTGCAACATGGCAACCACAGTGTCCTCTTACAACCTTAAGTCAGAACATACCCCTACTGTGCTTAAAGTTCTTCAGTGATGCCCCATGTGCCTCAGCGTAAAAATTAAGGTTTTTTATGATCCTGGAAAGTTCTACATGATTGGGACACAGTTACCTACCTCTCTGACTTCTTCTCCTGACTCTCCCCAGGATCACTCTCTAGTCACAAGGACACTCTTGGATCATTACAACACACTCAGCAAGTGTCTTCCTCAGAGCCTTCACTCCAACAGCAATTCTCAAGGGATGCCCCAGGAATCTCTAAGTTTCAAGGACCCTTTCATGGAATGTAAAATGTCAACTACAGAACAAAAACTCAACAAACTTGAAGAGTGTAAAAGAGACCCAAGACCAAATCATTGAGAATCCCTTTCCAGCTTGAAGGGCACTTCCCTCACAAATCTGCTGGGATCAGTCCCACACGTCCCTCAAGACTTTGCCTGTTCCTCCCTCTCCCAGTGAGCCCTACCCTGACCACCCCCTCTAAATCCTAGACTTCTGAGTCTCCCTTAGGTTTCCTCATTTCCTCTGTTCTTTTTTTAATTCATTTCTTTTTAATAGAAGGATAATTGCTTTACAGTATTAGGTTAGTTTCTACCAACCATCAACATGAATCAGCCATAAGTTTACCCATTTCCCATCCCACTTGAACATCCCTCCCACCCCCTGACCCCTCCCACCAGGACGTGGTAACACCTAGAGGGCAAGGAAATCTTGGAAAGAATTTGTATATGTAATTATATGCTCCAGTTTGGAAATGACACACACCACTTCCATTACAACTCATTACCCATTAGCTAGAACTAATCACATGGCCCCACCCAACCAAACTAGGGACCAGAAAGTAGACTTCTACCATTTACCTGAAGGAAAGAAGCTGGAAATATTTCATGACTAGAACTATAATACACGGTGAATTGCATTTCAAATTTGGTAAAACAATTTAATAACTAAGATTAATAAAATTTCCTGTGAAATTAGTTCAGAATACACAATGATTGTAGAAAACATCTATGCTAATTTTGTAATAAATAATAAGTGGTTTTCTATTGAATTATATAGCAGAAAATAGGTTAATATATATTATATTCATCATAATGAACTTTATTAATGATTTGGCCTTGGGAGCATTCATTTGTTACCCATATCTTTCCTTCCTTCCTTCCTTCCTTCCTGGCTCCCTCCCTTACTTTCTTTCTTCCTTCTGTTTTTTTTTTCCTTCCCTCTTCTTCCTTTCAGGAAATATTTCTTGAACTCTTCTACTTACAGCTAACTGGATTATGAAGATATAACAGCGAATAGACAGGATTTCTATAAGCCCCCACAGAGCTTATAGTCTGCTGACAACAAACAGGCAAGCAGAATTTTAAAATGACAATAGTTATGGATCGTGATAAATGTTATAATGGAGACAAACATTTGATAAAGAATGAGAAAAATAGTCAGGAAAGTCTGAAGAGGTATTAGAGACGAGATCTGTGGACTGTGAGGCAGCAAGTCTTACAAAGATCCAGAGAAAGAGAATTCCAGACACGAGGAACATGACTGAGAAATAGCAGAGTCCTGTATGGTCTGAGCTGTGGGAGGGAGGAGGAGAGTGGTGAAAGATGAAGTTAGATAGTCAGGCAGAGAACAACCCATGCAGGGCTTTGCTGATGAAGTGATGGGTTTTGATTTTAGTCCAAGATCAATGGAAAGTCATCAAAGGGTTTTAAGCAAGGAATTGACAGGGTTACTTTTATGTTTTTAAAAGATTACATTGACTTCTGGGGGAAATACAGAATGGATGGGGGACTATTAGGAAGTGAAATGCAGAAATCCAATTGGTTTTCATTAAATTTATATAATGAAGAAAGGGAGAAAGAAACATTCAACACATATTTAACAAGAAAACCAACAAGATTTCCTGCTGGATTAGATGTAGAGATAAAAGAAAAGGGAAAACTTATTAAGCACTTATTTTGAGTACTGTGTTCATTATTTTATGTAAAGAGGAAGCTCATAATTTTGAGTCATACTATGTCATATATATTATATACATTTCACATATACAATATATACATTTTACATATATGCATATATATGTTTATTTATGAATGTACTTATTATCTTAAGTAAATTACATAGAATGTAATTGCTTTGTCTATAAATACTTTGGTTTTCAATTTGAATCCCCTACATCAGAATAGGAAAAACTTTAACTATCAAGTTCCATTAAAATTAATCTAGAATGGCATTGAAACATGTAAAATATCTTGTATGAAATGAGTTGCCAGTCCAGGTTCGATGCACGATACTGGATGCTTGGGGCTGGTGCACTGGGATGACCCAGAGGGATGGAATGGGGAGGGAGGAGGGAGGAGGGTTCAGGATGGGGAACACATGTACACCTGTGGTGGATTCATTTTGATATTTGGCAAAACTAATACAGTTATGTAAAGTTTAAAAATAAAATAAAATTTAAAAAAAAAATTAATCTGATCCAACATCTTTTAAAGTATAATGGTTTTTTTCTATAGAGTAAAAGTCTTATCTGGTCTCCTTTCTTCTGTCTCTTCCCTAAGGATGATGTCCTTTTCATGCAGGGGTACATCCTGGAGTGTAAAGTCAAGTGGGCATTAGGAAGCATTACAATGAACAAAGCTAGTGGAGGTGATGGAATTCCAGTTGAGCTATTCCAAATCCTGAAAGATGATGCTATGAAAGTGCTGCACTCAATATGTCAGCAAATTTGGAAAACTCAGCAGTGGCCACAGGACTGAAAAAGTTTAGTTTTCATTCCAATCTCAAAGAAAGGCAATGCCAGAGAATGTTCCAACTACCACACAATTGCACTCATCTCACATGCTAGCAAGGTAATGCTCAATATCTTTCAAGCTAGGCTTCAACAGTACATGAACCAAGAACTTCCAAGTGCACAAGTTGGATTTAGAAAAAACAGAGGAATCAGAGATAAAATTGCCAACACCCGTTGGATCACAGAAAAAACAAAGGATTTCTAGAAAAACATCTACCTCTGCTTCATTGACTACACTAAAGCCTTTGACTGTGCAGATCATGACAAACTGTAGAAAATTCTTAAAGATGTGGGCATACCAGACCACCTGACCTGCCTCCTGAGAAATCTGTATGCAGGTCAAGAAGCAACAGTTAGAACTGGATATGGAACATCCATGACTGGTTCCATATGGGGAAAGGAGTAGGTCAAGGCTGTATATTGCCACCCTGCTTATTTAACTTCTATGCAGAGTACCTCATGCAAAATGCCAAGCTAGATGAAGCACAAGCTGGAATCAAGATTGCTGGGAGAAATATCAATAACCTCAGATACGTAGATGATACCACCCTTATGGCAGAAAGTGAAGATGAACTAAAGAGCCTCTTGATGAAGGTGAAATAGGAGAGTGAAAAAGCTGGTTTAAAACTCAACATTCAAAAAACTGAGATCATAGCATCCAGTCCCATCACTACATGGCAAACAGATGGGGAAACAATGGAAACAGTGACAGACCTTATTTTCTTGGGTTCTAAAATCTCTGTGGACAGTGACTTTAGCCAGGAAATTAAAAGATGCTTTCTTCTTGGAAGGAAAGGTATGACAAATCTAGACAGCATATTAAAAAGCAGAGGCAAGACTTTGTTCACAAAGGTCCATATAGTCAAAGATATCATTTTTCCAGTAGTCATGTAGGGATGTGAGAGTTGAACCATAAAGAAAGCTGAGTGCTGGAGAATTGATGCTTTCAAACTGTGGTGCTGGAGAAGACTCTTGAGAGTCCCTTGGACAGCAAGGAAATCAAACCAGTCAATCCCAAAGGAAATCAACCCTGAATATTCACTGGAAGGACTGATGCTGAAGCTGAAACTCCAATACTTTGGCTATCTGATGCAAAGAGTCAACTCACTGGAAAAGACCCTGATGCTGGGAAAGATTGAGGCAGAAGGATAAGGGGATGACAGAGTATGAGATAGTTGGATAACGTAATTGACTCAATGGACATGAGCTTCAGCAAACTCCAGGAGACAGTGAAGGACAGGGAAGCCTGATGTGCTGCAGTCCATGGGATGTCAAAGAGCCAGACATGACTGAGAAATTGAACAACAATGTGGGAGCAGCTTATACAACCTCATCTCAGCAGGGCAAGATCAGGGGTCTTGAGTGTCATGTCCTTTGCCTCTTCTGGTTTCAGTGGAATTTCTTACTCCATCAGGATGCTGCTGATAGCTCTCCAGCCTGATGTTCAATTTCTTGGGGTCAGTTTATCCTATATAAGCTCAAAGGCAACACAGGAAACCTAAGGCTCCAGGCCTTCCTCCTCCTGACCTTGGTTCATTCTCAGGTTGGAATATGACCGCCCACGTGTGTGCTTCCTCCCAGAGCCTCAGAAGGAGAGCAGAGGGTGAAAATGAACCTCCCCACTCTTGGTGTTCCTCTCACTTAAAGAATGGCCAGATCCAGGCCAGAGCCACAACCCAGAGAGGAAAAAATGTAGAGTATCCTCTCTTTTCACTCTCTTACTCTTCTCTTCTTCCCATAATTATCCTTCATTTGAAAGTGGTGAATTTTACCTAGAGAGGGCCTGGCTGTCGTCACACAGGTAGAAGGGGTAAGATCTCTCCATCACTGATGAACTGCCAAGCTGAGTCCTACAAGTTTATAGGCTGTCATCTTATTGCACGATCAAATGTATATGTCAGAAGCAGAATTTTAATTTATTCTATTTGTATTCCTCATATAACAAACTTTAGATTCAGCCTTCACAGATGGAAACTCTCTTAACACCAAGGTAAAGTCATGAATTCAGAAAAGTCAAAAAGAAAATTATACTATTTACTTTTTTTTTAATTTTATTTTATTATTTAACTTTATAATATTGTATTGGTTTTGCCATATATCAACATGAATCCACCACAGGTATACATGTGTTCCCCATCCTGAACCCTCCTCCCTCCTCCCTCCCTGTACCATCCCTCTGGGTCATCCCAGTGCACCAGCCCCAAGCATCCAGTATCATGCATCGAACCTGGGCTGGCAACTCGTTTCATATATGATATTATACATGTTTCAATGCCATTCTCCCAAATCATCCCACCCTCTCCCTCTCCCTCTCCTACAGGGTCCAAAAGACTGTTCCATACATCAGTGTCTCTTTTGCTGTCCCGTATACAGGGTTATTGTTACCATCTTTCTAAATTCCATATATATGCATTAGTATACTGTATTGGTGTTTTTCTTTCTGGCTTACTTCACTCTGTATAATAGGCTCCAGTTTCATCCACCTCATTAGAACTGATTCAAATGTATTCTTTTTAATGGCTGAGTAATACTCCATTGTGTATATGTACCACAGCTTTCTTATCCATTCATCTGCTGATGGACATCTAGGTTGCTTCCATGTCCTGGCTATTATAAACTGTGCTGCGATGAACATTGGGGTACACGTGTCTCTTTCCCTTCTGGTTTCCTCGGTGTGTATGCCCAGCAGTGGGATTGCTGGATCATAGGGCAGTTCTATTTCCAGTTTTTAAAGGAATCTCCACACTGTTCTCCATAGTGGCTGTACTACTTTGCATTCCCACCAACAGTGTAAGAGGGTTCCCTTTTCTCCACATCCTCTCCAGCATTTATTGCTTGTAGTCTTTTGGATTGCAGCCATTCTGACTGGCATGAAATGGTACCTCATAGTGGTTTTGATTTGCATTTCTCTGTTCATGAGTGATGTTGAGCATCTTTTCATGTGTTTGTTAGCCATCTGTATGTCTTCTTTGGAGAAATGTCTATTTAGTTCTTTGGCCCATTTTTTGATTGGGTCATTTATTTTTCTGGAATTGAGGTGCAGGAGTTGCTTGTATATTTTTGAGATTAGTTGTTTGTCAGTTGCTTCATTTGCTATTATTTTCTCCCATTTTGAAGGCTATCTTTTCACCTTGCTTATAGTTTCCTTTGTAGTACAGAAGCTTTTAAGTTTAATTAGGTCCCATTTGTTTATTTTTGCTTTTATTTACAGTATTCTGGGAGGTGGGTCATAGAGGATCTTGCTGTGATGTATGTCGGAGAGTGTTTTGCCTATGTTCTCCTCTAGGAGTTTTATAGTTTCTGGTCTTACGTTTAGATCTTTAATCCATTTTCAGTTTATTTTTGTGTATGGTGTTAGAAAGAGTTCTAGTTTCATTCTTTTACAAGTGGTTGACCAGTTTTCCCAGCACTACTTGTAAAAGAGATTGTCTTTAATCCATTGTATATTCTTGCCTCCTTTGTCAAAGATAAGGTGACCATAGGTGCATGGGTTTATCTCTGGGCTTTCTATTTTGTTCCATTGATCTATATTTCTGTCTTTGTGTCAGTACCATACTGTCTTGATGACTGTGGCTTTGTAGTAGAGCCTGAAGTCAGGCAGGTTGATTCCTCCAGTTCCATTCTTTTTTCTCAAGATTGCTTTACTTTTAAAAGTTCTCAAAATATATTTATTATCTAATTTAACCAATCCTTACATCAAACTTCTAAGATTGGTACTCTTCTTGATCCTATTTAGAAAAGAGACAACTGATGCTCACCAAGATTATGTAACACAAATTATAAAATGACCTCATTGGGATTTCAACCAATTCTATCTACCAAGGTCAAACTAAAATTCCTTTTCTTGAAATTTTTGTGGGTTAATCCTTGCAAAGAGAAGAAAGCAAAAGAATTAAAGTTAAGGATTCCAACACAATATGTAATACAGATGAGTGCTTAGTGTGTGCTTAGTCTCTTCAGTGGTGTTTGACTCTCTGCGACCCTATGGACCATGGCCTGCCAGGCTCCTCTGTCTATGGGATTCTCCAGGCAAGAATACTGGAGTGGGTTTCCATTTTCTTCTCCAGGGGTCTTCCTGATGTGTAATACAGATGAGTACAGATCAACTCAAAATCTAAGTTGATTAGATTTAGGGGCCCTAAAAAGAGCCCCAAAGATAAATAATCTGAAATGGATTAAAGTCATGTATTGGTTAGGAATGATATAAGAGAGCAGAACATATTTGCTGAAAGCTGAAATTATGTGGGCATGTGCTCAAAGGTGGCAATAAACCCTGAAATCTGAGTTTAACACAAGTTTATTTTTTGTCCACACTACATCTCCCATACGAGTTGGCTGACTTTCTGTGCCACACCATCATTCAGAGACAAGCCAGAGGAGCTGCCGCCCTTCCGTAACTGCTCCAGCTTGAGCATGCAACTTCCTCAGGTGTTCTGTTAGGGGAGGAGGGAAACAAGCCACTTGCAAAGGCATTTCAAACAATACACTTATATCCATTAGTATTCTGCTTGTCAGAACTAGTTCTTTGGACTCATCCACACAAAGTGACCAGGAAATGCAGGAGAGCAAGTAGGTGTGATCTGCTTCCTCCTTTGAACATAATTCAGATATCCAGCATCCTGCCTCCTCCTAACTTCAGCTCCTTCATTTCCAGAGTTGCCTTTAAATTCAGGATAAATACTATTATCCTTGTTTTAGAGACTGTTTTACATATCGTGGTCAAGGAAGACTACTTCAAGATTTTTAGTTTATTCAAGGCTAAGTTATATTCTAAGATCATTGTAGGTAATATCATGTGTGTTTTATAATGAAGCAGTGTTTATGGAATGAGAAGACATCTGCTTTTACAACTGTCAGGAATAAGACACCACACAAGTAGAAGAGTGGAGTCTGCTGGTTGTGTGGTTTCTATCTCCACAGCTTGCCCTTAAACTTTGGCCTTACTTCTGGTTTAAATATACAAGAGTGACTTCAAAGTTAAACATCTGAATGTGTTGCAACCAGGTTTTCAACTAGAACTGGGTTCCATTTACAAAATTTCTTATTTCATTATAAGTCTTGAATAACAGAAGTCTGCAAATTTGAATATTAACACATAGAATTGAACCTACTGTAAAAAGTTATTTCAGAAATTGAGTCTTTAGGAAATGTAGGTAGCACCACCTGGTGGGTAAGAATGACAGGAGAGTTTGGAGATTTATTTATTAGGAAATGCATAGTTGCAGAAAATTTTTTTAAATTACAATTGCTATAGATATAATCAGACTTCCAAATAAAAGCTTCTAAGAGCTTTGAAATTGAGGCCTGAGGAATGAAATCCACTTCTTAGAAAACAGGGACAAATAGAGGGTATATGACCTTTTTAAAAAATTTTTTCACCTTATTATTCCTGATTGATAGCTGCTCACCAGAACCTGAGGGTTCCCAGGTCAATGACAGTGGCCGGTGGTAATGATGAGAGGGTGGTTTACAACCAACCTGACACTATTACTATCAAAGAGCCCAGTGTCTTGGTAAGTTTAAAAAATTTGCTAGCCTAAGGCCCCGAGTACAGGCCTCCAATTCACTTAGTACTTAATAGTAAAGAGTCAGCAGAGGTCCCTTCTTCACAGATGTGAAGAAGATGTGAAATAGATCTTCACAGGTCTGTTTATTGGTCAGTATCAGAAACTAATGGTAAGATTTTTTTGACAAATGAAGAACAACAAATGTTTTCAGTTTTCAAATATCTGTGCCCCATTTATATAGCTGATATTTTCTCGCAGCTTGACGATTGCTTTGTTAACCTGAATTATTTCTGCCAGATATTTCTTCAGTGAAGATAGGCTTGTTTGGGATCAGTAAGAATACGAATTCAGGGTCTGCAACCAGGTCAAGCCAATAGAGGGGGAAAAGGAAGTTGGAAGAGCTCTAGTAAACAGAGTCCATGGCTTTTCTTTGGCTGAGTCCATGCCAGGAAACAAGAGGAGTCTTCTTTTACCCAAAGGCTGTGTTATCTCTGCAGGGTGTGACAGCTCCTTTCTTGTCTCCCAACTCTATTTAATTGATGTTTCTGTTTATTAATTTTTCACAGCTTCTTGAGAAATAAAGTTTGGTGTCCTAGTTGACCACCTCGTTGATAGGTGAAATTAGCTAAACAGAACAACAATGCAATGAACCTGTTCTGGAATGCCCCCTATTCTGATACTTTAATCCCTTCTTTTTCTGTGATGTTCAGCAGCAACAGGACAGTGGTAGACCTGATCTACAGTAAGGGAAGATACAAGAATAGGCAAAGCAAATAGATGTTGAAACTTTATACAACACGTCACACATCCATTTATAATTGAGACTCATGAAGCCAGTTTCCTTGAAGGGACTATTTCCACCCCACTTTCCCACCCCTGTGCATATCAAAACTAAATGTATTTTATACTATTCAAGTATACAGAGCAAAAAAGTCTAGATACCAAGTTTGGGGGGGGTCAAGAAATATACTTAGACCAGGAGCTGAAAGTTCAAATCTTGAACCAGATTTTTTTTGACATTTGTTACTCATTAGCTTTACTTTCCCTACCTCACACCTACTTCCCATTTTACTCACCCAAAGCAACCACTGATCAACTCTCTATCTCTGCAGCTTTGCCTATTTGGGACATTTTATGTGAATGGAATTATATCACATCCAGTCTGTTATTGGCTTATTTCAATTAGCAAAGTGTTTTCAAAGTATGTCCATCAGTTAAGTTCAGTCACTCAGTCATGTCCAACCCTTTGTGACCCCATGGACTGCAGCACGCCAGGTCCCCCTGTCCATCAACAATTTCCAGAGTTTACTTAAACTCATGTCCTTCAAGTCAGTGATGCCATCCAACCATCTCATGTTCTGTCGTCCCCTTCTCCTCCTGCCTTCAATCTTTCCCAACATCAGGGTCTTTTCAAATGAGTCAGTTCTTTGCATCAGGTGGCCAAAGTATTGGAGTTTCAGCTTCAATACCAGTCCTTCCAATGAACACTCAGGGCTGATCTCCTTTAGAATGGACTGGTTGGATCTCCTTGAAGTCCAAGGGACTCTCAAGAGTCTTCTCCAACACCACAGTTCAAAAGCATCAATTCTTTGGCGCTCAGCTTTCTTTATAGTTTAACTCTCACCTCCATACATGTCCACTGGCAAAACCATAGCCTTGACCAGACGGACCTTTGTTAACAAAGTAATGTCTCTGCTTTTTAATATGCTGTCTAGGCTGGTCATAACTTTCCTTCCAAGTAGTAAGTATCTTTTAATTTTATGGCTGCAGTCACCATCGGCAGTGATTTTGGAGCCGCCAAAAATAAAGTCAGCCACTGTTTCCCTATCTTTGGCCATGAAGTGATGGGACCAGGTGCCATGATCTTAGTTTTCTGAATGTTGAGCTTTAAGCCAACTTTTTGACTCTTCTTTCACATTCAACAAGAGGCTGTTTAGTTCTTCTTCACTTTCTTCCATAAGGGTGGTGTCATCTGCATATCTGAGGTTTTTTTTTTTAATTTAAATTTATTTGTTTTAATTGGAGGCTAATAGCTTTAAAATATTGTATTGGTTTTGCCATACATGAACATGAATCCACCCCGGGTGTACATGTATTCCCCATCCTGAAACCCCCTCCTACCTCCCTCCACATACCATCCCTCTGGGTCATCCCAGTGCACCAGCCCCAAGCATCCTGTATCCTGCATCGAACCTGGACTGGCAATTCGTTTCTTATATGATATACATGTTTCAATGCCATTCTCCCAAATCATCCCACCCTCTCCCTCTTCACAGAGTCCAAAAGACAGTTCTATACATCTGTGTCTCTTTTGCTGTCTCACATACAGGGTTATTGTTACCATTTTTCTAAATTCCATATATATGCATTAGTATACTGTATTGGTGTTTTTCTTTCTGGCTTACTTCACTCTGTATAATAGGCTCCAGTTTCATCCACCTCATTAGAACTGATTCAAATGTATTCTTTTTAATGGCTGAGTAATACTCCATTGTGTATATGTATCACAGCCTTCTTATCCATTCATCTGCTGATGGACATCTAGGTTGCTTCCATGTCCTGGCTATTATAAACTGTGCTGCGATGAACATTGGGGTACACGTGTCTCTTTCAATTCTGGTTTCCTCAGTGTGTATGCCCAGCAGTGGGATTGCTGGGTCATAAGGCAGTTCTATTTCCAGTTTTTTAAGGAATCTCCACACTGTTCTCCATAGTGGCTGTACTACTTTGCATTCCCACCAACAGTGTAAGAGGGTTCCCTTTTCTCCACATCCTCTCCAGCATTTATTGCTTGTAGTCTTTTGGATCGCAGCCATTCTGACTGGCATGAAATGGTACCTCATAGTGGTTTTGATTTGCATTTCTCTGTTCATGAGTGATGTTGAGCATCTTTTCATGTGTTTGTTAGCCATCTGTATGTCTTCTTTGGAGAAATGTCTATTTAGTTCTTTGGCCCATTTTTTGATTGGGTCATTTATTTTTCTGGAATTGAGGTGCAGGAGTTGCTTGTATATTTTTGAGATTAGTTGTTTGTCAGTTGCTTCATTTGCTATTATTTTCTCCCATTTTGAAGGCTATCTTTTCACCTTGCTTATAGTTTCCTTTGTAGTACAGAAGCTTTTAAGTTTAATTAGGTCCCATTTGTTTATTTTTGCTTTTATTTACAGTATTCTGGGAGGTGGGTCATAGAGGATCCTGCTGTGATGTATGTCGGAGAGTGTTTTGCCTATGTTCTCCTCTAGGAGTTTCATAGTTTCTGGTCTTACGTTTAGATCTTTAATCCATTTTCAGTTTATTTTTGTGTATGGTGTTAGAAAGAGTTCTAGTTTCATTCTTTTACAAGTGGTTGACCAGTTTTCCCAGCACCACTTGTTAAAGCGATTGTCTTTAATCCATTGTATATTCTTGCATCCTTTGTCAACGATAAGGTGTCCATAGGTGCATGGAGAAAATTTGAAATGGTGAAAAATTGAAAGCGTTTCCCCTAAAGTCAGGAACAAGACAAGGGTGCCCACTTTCACCACTACTATTCAACATAGTTTTGGAAGTTTTGGTCACAGCAATCAGAGCAGAAAAAGAAATAAAAGGAATCCAAATTGGAAAAGAAGAAGTAAAACTCTCACTGTTTGCAGATGACATGATCCTCTACATTGAAAACCCTAAAGACTCCACCAGAAAATTACTAGAGCTAATCAATTAATACAGTAAAGTTGCAGGATATAAAATCAACACACAGAAATCCCTTGCATTCCTATACACTAATAATGAGAAAACAGAAAGAGAAATTAAGGAAACAATTCCATTCACCATTGCAATGAAAAGAATAAAATACTTAGGAGTATACCTACCTAAAGAAACTAAAGACCTATATATAGAAAACTATAAAACACTGGTGAAAGAAATCAAAGAGGACACTAATAGATGGAGAAATATACCATGTTCATGGATTGGAAGAATCAATATAGTGAAAATGAGTATACTACCCAAAGCAATCTATAGATTCAATGCAATCCCTATCAAGCTACCAATGGTATTCTTCACAGAGCTAGAACAAATAATTTCACAATTTACATGGAAATACAAAAAACCTCGAATAGCCAAAGCGATCTTGAGAAAGAAGAATGGAACTGGAGGACTCAACCTGCCGAACTCTACTACAAAGCCACAGTCATCAAAAGAGTATGGAACTGGCACAAAGACAGAAATATAGATCAATGGAACAAAATAGAAAGCCCAGAGATATATCTGAGGTTATTGATATTTCTCCAGGCAATCTTGATCCCAGCTTGTGCTTCTTCCAGCCAGTGTTTCTCATGATGTACTCTGCATATAAGTTAAATAAGCAGGGTGACAATATATAGCCTTGACATACTCCTTTGCCTATTTGGAACCAGTCTGTTGTTTCATGTCCAGTTCTAACTGTTGCTTCCTGACCTGCATACAGATTTCTCAAGAGGCAGGTCTGGTGGTCTGGTATTCCCATCTCTTTCAGAATTTTCCACAGTTTATTGTGATCCACACAGTCAAAGGCTTTGGCATAGTCAATAAAGCAGAAATAGATGTTTTTCTGGAACTCTCTTGCTTTTTCCATGATCCAGCGGATGTTGGCAATTTGATCTCTGGTTCCTCTGCCTTTTCTAAAACCAGCTTGAACATCTGGAAGTTCACGGTTCATGTATTGTTGAAGCCTGGCTTGGAGAATTTTGAGCGTGCCTTTACTAGCGTGTGAGATGAGTGCAATTGTGCGGTAGTTTGAGCATTCTTTGGCATTGCCTTTGTCCATATTGTAGTATATATCAGTCCTTCTTTCCTTTTTACAGCTAATAATATTTCTTTCCTTGTATGCAGAAATCACATTTTGTTTATCCATTTGTCCTCCAATGGATATTTGGTTTATTTCCACATTTTAGCTGAATAATACTGCCTTGAACTTTAGTGTGTATATATATATAAACATATGCTTTCATTTGTATTCAAATGAAATTACCATATCCTAGAAATGGAATTTTAGGTTACATGATACCTATATTTAATAATAAGGACTTGATTTTTAATTCTGGCTCTTTTCTTATCCTGTGTTTTAAATCAAACTATTCCTCAGTTACTTTTTGTATAGAATGGAGCCAACAGTACTTCACATGCTTGTTTTAAAGCAATTAACTATGTAAAAGGCTTATAACTATAGACATCATACAAGTGTTTTTTAAATCAATTTTAAGTTCTTCTTCTCTAAAGATTTTGTGAGAATCCTAATCGTTTTGTAACAAAAGGAACAGTCTCAGATATCATCAGACCTGGACACCTTTTCCAGTAATAATCATTGTTTGTTTTCCAAGAATGTCTAAAGTCATATTTTTCTGTGTTTAAATTGAGACTTTTCTTTAGTGCCATGCGATTTTTTCAGGCAAGAATATTGAAGTGGGTTGCTGATTCCTTCTCCAATAGGTATTAATAAATAGTGCTTATTATTTACATTGGCAAAAGATCAAAGTTCCCCTAAATATAAACTTTATAGAGGCTTCATTTCCCTGCAGTGTAGCTTCCAAACACTTCACTTCCTACTTTACTTTTAAGTTCTGGGGAAGAGTTTTAATTATTTTCTTGGCCCTACACTCTTAACCCTAGTGTCTTACCCTATATGTCTCTGTCACATGGCACTCAAGGAGCCAGTTTTATTCTGCTCCATTTTTTGGTATGAATTTCTTGCTTGTTGGGATACAAGGTGAAATGGCTCTTACCATGGTGCAATACCATGACTTTCCCTGGTAATTTACTGTACATTCCACTAGTTGTATTTCTGACTAAGCCAGTTAAGCTGACAACCACGTAGACTACATTGACAGTAAGATCCCAAGTCCTGGGAAGCTCTATTTTAACAATATGACCCAGAGGACTTTGGGTCTCAGATTTTATTACTATAAAAGCAGTTCGCTTGGCATAAAGATAAAATATGATTTATAGTCAACTGTCTGGCAAATACATCAAATTGTTCTTAAGCAAAGGAGATAGAAAGGGACTTCTATTTACTGAGATCTTACTATGTGGAAGATGCCAGTTGCTTTAAGGAATATTTTGGACCGGGTCAAGGTTGAAGCATGATATGAGGTCCTCTATTTGTGCCTGATAGCACAGCTTCTTGTTGCAAAATGTCCCAGGGACTTTGTGACCATCACAGAGTGCTCCTAAGGACTGACATAGACGTCTTGACACACATTTTGTTTGGCATGGGTTCAGGATATCTGTAGGTGAGAAGTTAAACCTGATCCACATATTGTATTCAGACATCCACAAACAATTCGAGGGGCCTGGGATTCTTTGAAAGAGGCTGTCCTGGAGAAAGGGATCTTAGAAGTTCTGAGAAGATATAGAAGAACAGCTCTAGGCTGGTAGCTTGTCTGAATGTCAAAGAGAGGCATGGATGTGGCAGCAGGAGGCTGCATATGACCTTCCCTGACATTGCTCCTCACCAGGTATGAGTGTGCTACAGCTGGGACCTACCTGCAAATCTGGTTCTAGGGAACTAACTTGAAATATCTCCCATCATGAGACCTGACAGGAATTTTCCTACTGCTCAGAAAGGGAGAGAAACATGAGAACAGAAGACTGAGGCTAAGAGTAGGGACTTGTGAAAAAAGTGGCTGAAGGCAAACCTCACCCACAGGCCCTCCCAGACACAATTAAATTAGTGGGAAGTGCTGTGCTGTGTTTAGTCACTCAATCTTGTGCAACTCTTTGCGACCCCATGAACTGTAGCCCACCAGGCTCCTCCATCCATGGGGATTCTCCAGGCAAGAATACTAGAATGGGTTGCCATGCCCTCTTCTGTGGGTTCCCAACCCAGGGTTCAAACCCAGGTCTCCCACATTGCAGGCAGATTCTTTACCATCTGAGCCACCAGGAAGGGCTGTCATCAAAAACCTGATTTTTTTATTGTTGAGGAGATGGTCTCAAAGCCTTGAGAGTTAGAGATATTATTATAAATGTGAAATGTAATACATTTATTTATTATTCAGTTATTTTTTGGCTGTGCTGGGTCTCCATTGCTGCACAGACTTTTCTTTAGTCGCACCAAGCAAGGGCTGCTCTCTAGTTGTGGTGGGAAGCTTCTCATTGAGATGACTGCTATTGTTGGGAAGCGCAGGCTTTAGGGCCTGCGGGCTTCAGTAGTGTGGTGCAAGAGCTCAGGGGTTATGGTTCCTAAGCACAGACTCAATAGTTGTGGTACACTAGTTTACCTGCTCCATAGCATGTGGGATTTTCCAGGGCCAGGGATTGAACCTGTGTCTCCTGCATCAGCAGGTAGATTCTTTATCACTGAGCCACTAGAGAAGCCCTAAATGTGAAATACTTATGTGTCTTGTCAGCTGAAGCCTAAGGCTGTAGGTTATGTGCATTTAACCAACACAATTCATTTTACAGAAGAAAAACTGAGGCTGAGTGATATAAGTCACCTAACTGCACAGAGATAATTAACAGCAGACCCAGGAGTCAACACCTGATCTGTGTAACTGCAAAAGCCAGGATCACTGTCCTGTACCCTTTGCTTCCTGAGATGCAGAAGATTCAATGGATCATAATCAATATGCACTTACAATTTTCCAAATAACAGGATAAAAAGGAACATATGTTGAGCAATTATTCTATGCTGAGTGATTTGCCTGTGCATTAATGTAATTTACTGATAAATTCATCAATATTTTTATTTTTTCTATTGTGTTTTCACCAAGGAATAATACCAGGGCCCTACACCTTTATATTGTCACCCTGCTTATTTAACGTATATGCAGAGTACATCATGAGAAACACTGGGCTGGAGGAAGCACAAGCTGGAATCAAGATTGCCGGGAGAAATATCAATAACCTCAGATATGCACATAACACCACCCTTATGGCAGAAAATGAAGAAGAACTAAAGAGCCTCTTGATGAAAGTGAAAGAGGAGAGTGAAAAAGTTGGCTTGAAGCTCAACGTTCAGAAAACTAAGATCATGGCATCCGGTCCCATTGCTTCATGGGAAATAGATGGGGAAAAAGTGGCTGACTTTATTTTTCTAGGCTCCAAGATTGCTTCAGATGGTGATTGCAGCCATGAAATTAAAAGACACTTACTCCTTAGAAGGAAAGTTATGACCAGCCTAGACAGCATATTGAAAAGCAGAGACATTACTTTGCCAATAAAGGTCCATCTAGTCAAGGCTATGGTTTTCCCAGTGGTCATGTATGGATGTGAGAGTTGGACTATAAAGAAAGCTGAGCGCCGAAGAATTGATGCTTTTGAACTGTGGTGTTGGAGAAGACTCTTGAGAGTCCCTTGGACTTCAAGGAGATCCAACCAGTCCATCCTAAAGGAGATCAGTCCTGGTTGTTCATTAGAGGACTGATGTTGAAGGGGAAACTTCAATACTTTGGCCACCTGATGCAAAGAGCTGACTCATTTGAAAAGACCCTGATGCTGGGAAAGATTGAGGGCAGGAGGAGAAGGGGATGACAGAGGATGAGATGGTTGGATGGCATCACCAACTCAATGGACATGGGTTTGGGTAGACTCTGGGAGTTGGTGATGGACAGGGAGGCCTGGTGTGCTGTAGTTCATGGGGTTGCAAAGCGTCGGACATGACTGAGCGACTGAACTGAACCGAACACCTTTGAATTTTAGATTCCTTTTAGCCTCAGAGTGAGTTTCAGGATTCATTTCAAAGCCCACTGCCAATACAGGGATTAAGCTTGACGGCCCCAAAAGAGATGAAAATGGAGGCTTTAGAAGAGTGACCCAACCCTGGAGGTTGTTCCCCAATTGAAACATGAGGAAGATTGTAGAATCTTTGAGTGCCTGACTTAGCATTCTGGAGATAACAAGCCCTGGTGGCTTAAATGATGAAGAATTGCCTGCAATGAGGGAGACCTGGGTTCTCTCCCTGGGTTGGGAAGATCCCTTGGAGGAGGACATTGCAACCCAGTCCAGTATTCTTGCCTGGAGAATCCCCATGGACAGAGGAGCCTTGTGGGCTACAGTTCATGGGGTTGCAAAGAGTCGGACAGGACTGAGAGACTAAGCACAGCACAGCACATATGAGAATGGATGTTTGAACACCTGTGATAATTATCTTCAAATGCTGTATCTTAAGCACCTGGAGTAAATTTTTTTGGCCAAGGAGTTGGTATAGAGAAACACTGCAATTATATATTGGTCAGGCCACCCAAGGAGGCCCTCTCCAGTATGTGGCATAGAAGCAGTCCCCAACTATTGCTGAGAACCAGAGGGGGATATTAGTCATCCCTGTTGGCCAAGAGCCAGGCCCTTCTAGATTTTTCTAGGAATATGTGAGCCTCAGGGATTTTGTAAGCTCCTGTGAGGGTAACCTCAATTAATCACTTATACTGGACTTCATATATTGACTTTGATAAGTTGTGATTTGGATATGGCTATATTTAGAAAATAAAGAACCATGACAACTCTTGTACCTTGAGTGCTATGGAGCTATTCATACCTATTATACATGTAGTAACACACTTTCAGTTCACACAATACATTTCTGAGGTTCTTGTATCACCTTCATTTTTACAGATAAAGAAATCAATCCTTGGAAAAGCTAAGCAACTTGCCCCTGTTCACAGAACTCATAAGCCTTACTTTAAAAAAAAAAAAACTTTTTTTAACTGGAGGATAAATTGCTTTACAATATTGTGTTAGTTTCTGCCACATATCAACATGAATCAGCCATAAGTATATGTATGTCCCCTGTCTCGTGAACCTCTCTCCCATCTCTCACCCCATTCCACCCCTCCAGTTTGTCACAGAGTGGAGAATTTGAACTTCCCTGGGGGCTTAGTGGTAAAGAATCTGCCTGCAATGCAGGAGATGTGCATTCATTCCCTGGATCAGGAAGATCCCCTGGAGAATGGCATGGCGATCCACTCCAGTATTCTTGCCTGGAGAATCCATGGACCGAGGAGCCTGGTGGGCTATAGTCCATGAGATTGCAAAGAGCTGGACATAGCTAAAGCAACTTAGCACAGCACAGTACTAAGAATATGGAGAACTTAGGCTTTTCAGACTTGCTAGCCTTATAAAAGTCACTGCAACAAGTTTCTTCCACATGCCTTGAAAACTAATCCAAGGAGTCTGTCACCATAAGCTATATAAACAAATTGTTACTCAGCATAAATAGGATTTGTAGCAGAATTCACTCTTATAAAACATTTATTGATATTCAATTATATATAGGACATAACAGAGTTGTCTGTAAAAAAAGGTACATCTTCGAATTTAGCTGGAGAGATAGAATCGTCAAGAGAGTGTTACAGAAAATAAATGTTTTAGGAAATTGGATTGGATCACTAGTAGACAGTGCAATGGAAGGATTAGATGAGTCATAAGACATCAGTTCCATTCTGATACCAACTGTGCCACTTCTAGCTCCTTTAAGATTCTGAATTTCTCTGGGCCTCAGATTTGTCATTTAGAAACTGTTGATAGCAATATGTTCCCTTCTTTCCTCAGAGGGTTTTTAACCTTATATGTACAAAAATGTTTGCAAACTGTGATGAACCACAAACAAAGACTGTTTATCCCTTTTCATTACTGCCATGTTTTCATGATTCATGGTAACTATGATGATCACTTTCCTGTGGCAACTTGATTAAGCTATAGTACCCAGTTGTTTCTTCAAACATTAGTCTAGATGTTGCTGTGAAAATATATTTTTACATTTTTGACATTATTCTTTAAATCAGTAGGGTTTGTGTAAAGCATATTATACTTCATAATGCAGATGGGCTTCATCCAAATAGTTGAAGACCTTGAGAGAAGAAATCGAAGTTCTCTGAAGAAAAAAGGAATTCTGTCCCTAGGCTGACTTCAGACTCAAGACTACCACAGCAACTCCTGCTAAAGTATCCAGCTTATCGACCAGCCCTCTAAATATCAGATTTGCCAGCTCCTACAATCGTATGAGACAAGTCTTTAAAATAACGGTCTCTCTAGAATAAATATGAAAGGTATATATAGATATATATGCTTAGACATACATAAAAAGTCAGTCCTTAGTATCTATGGAGGTTTGATTGCTGAAGTCCTCATGGATTCCAGAATTCATGGATACTCAAATCCTTTAAATAAAATGATTTAGTACAATAAATACAGTTGGCCCGCCTTATCTGTGGATATAGAGATCAGACCATCTGTGTATATACAGATATATGTATATGTACACATGTACACACATATTTACACACATACACATACACATACACACACATTCTATTGGTTCTGCTTCTTGAGAATTCTCTCTAATAAATAGCTGTTCTGAATGAAGAACTTACTTTGACAAGAAAAATGTGAAAAGCAATCAAAGAAAACTCAGAAAGTAGTATTTATTCTTGATATATTTTCTATAGGTCAATTTTGAACATATATGAAATAGTTATTATAGAGTATGTTTCACAATAATGTCTTCTATTATTCTAGTGAAAAGCACACACTGAATATACCCAAGTAGGAAGGGTGATGAAATATGAATGTTTGCTATTGTTTGGGAGAGCAGATCTGCTTGTTGAGGCCTGAGTGTGTGCCTTTGCTCAAGGCACTCCTTGCATTTGGAATACCTTCTCTCCTAGTCATCCTTTGTGTAAATGGTATGCAACCCATTTTCTAAGGCACAGCTCAATGGCTCTTCTGAGGGGAAATGCCCAGTTCCTCTAGCTGAAAGTTGTCACTACCCCTTTTGACTCTGTTCCTCTTACAGTATTCAACACTTTATGTCCTGAATTAGTTATTTACCTTTGTGTTGTTCCCACATCTGGAAATAGCAATCCTACATCTGGAAATAACACTGATAAATCAGAGTTTTCATCAGGGCCTGCAGTAGCTCCTTGCCTAAGATATCTTGATAAATACATACTGCATAAATAAACCTTTGTGGGTCATTTTGGTCTTCTGAGTTTAAGCTCTTTTCTCTAATTTGTCTATAACAAGTCCCATAAGGAGTTTCTATCAGAGTGACTGTGATTACTCACATGCGGTAGAGCTCCAGTGGTGAATATTTATTAGGTAGTGAAAGAATGAAAAGCAACATCATGGGGCTTTAGCTACAAGGTTGAAAGTTGGCTTAAAACAACATTTTAAATGGGGGAATTTTATGAACAGAGGTAGTGAAATCACACAGGCTTTGAAGTGAACTCTGGTGACTTCATAGTAACCAAGGTACTTCCTTGTTCTCTCATGAAATGTTCTTGATATTTATCAGTGACATAAATTCACTGCTAAATATGTAACAAAAGCAAAGTACAAGTATCTGTGTACAGCATCAAATATTTCACTTTCAAAGATATTTTTATGCCTTCAATGAACAGTGTGTACTTTTCATCTAAATTCAGAACACTTTACTAACTTTGCATTTTGTGAATAGACACAGTGGCACAAAAAGATAAAATGACTTTTCTGGGGTAAAAAACAGAGCTGAAATCTATTTTAGGTCCCAGAATGCTTAAATTCCAATTTACATGTTTGACAAGCAGTATTCCTTGTATCTCAGAAGGAAAATTCATTGAAATGGTATGGTTGGAGAGCAAAAATATTTTTCTGAGTTCTATTCAACTAGCTTTACATTTTAATGCACCTAAAAGTTCTTAAAGCCAACATTACTCTGAAAGTAATCTATAACAATCTATAATACACTCAATCCATGGATCCAATATTTATTGATTGATAACATATAATAAAACTATATTGAGAGTTGAGGACCTATCCATGAGGAAAACATAGCTCCCACCCTCAGGAAGACCACTGATTATTGGGAGGGGGTGGACATACACACTAAATCAGCTGCTAAATCTTGATTGTTGCTTAACGTTACTTTTAGTTTTCCCTTCTGTTTATTCACTGTGGTAAAATAGATGATCCCCTTTACTGTCTTGCAGCTGAAAAGGTAAGATCTTTCTCCCTTTATATTGCAATTGTCCCTTCCTTGCTCAAAAAACACAAACAGAATTCTTTAGAAATAAAGTTAAACTTTTCTGGATTCAGGCCCACTGAGGAAGATAATACTGGATTATCACAGAAAGGGCATGGATAGAGGTCTATTATTTGGAATTGAAGAAGGGGAGCGATTGAGACCTAGAGCTGATTTCCTGAGGTGCATGGGGACTTGGATTTTATGCCCACTCAGAATCTCAGTAGGCAGAAGGACCCCTGACAGGGAATGGATGTAGGAGACTACTGATTCAACTTCTATCTCTGTGGTCCTCTGCATCTTGGAGATTGCTTCTGGGGCTGAGACGATCATGGAGGTAGAGTACTACATAGCAAGAAAGTAGCCTAACTTAAACTAGGTCACATGGGCTTGACCAATGGGCAGGACAACTAGGCAACTAGAATGAACTCAAGAATCTTTTCCTCCTTGATGACACAGGATATAATACAATGTCCCCTGGGAATCATGAACCATCTCAAGGAAGAGCTCTCTAGTATCAATCAGTATGAAAGATGCTAGCAAGAGGGTTTGGAGCATTTATTTTGATTTTTAATCATAAGGCAATATGATTTTTGCTTCATGTGAGTCTCATGGGACAGATTCATATTCCTTACAGTCAGATAGATAGAGAAGTACTAAATAGAGAGTATACTGTGTGCCTGAAATGCTCCTGCTGCTAAGTCGCCTCAGTCATGTCCGACTCTGTGTGACCCAATGGATGGCAGCCCACCAGGCTCCCCTGTCCCTCGGATTCTCCAGGCAAGAACACTGGAGTGGGTTGCCATTTCCTTCTTCAATGCATGAAAGTGAAAAGTGAAAGTGAAGTTGCTCAGTCGTATCCGACTCTTCGCAACCCCATGGACTGCAGCCTACCAGGCTCCTCTGTCCATGAGATTTTCCAGGCAAGAGTACTGGAGTGGGGTACCATTGCCTTCTCCTGAAATGCTCCTAAGAGATAGTAATTACCCCACTCCCCAGATTTTAAAACTTGTTTGATCACTTTAATGTTTTGCTATTGGAACATGTCTTAAAACTGATGCATATCTTTAACATTCTATTTGCTTTGCTTTGCTTTTCAAAAAAAAGTTGCTGTTTTAGAATCAAGAAAATATTATAATTCCCTGTAGAGAACTAAGGGGGACAGGAAAGTATAGTAGAGGAACTGATTAGTTTTAAAGTACTCAAAAGATGATTAGTGAACAAAGTGGAGTAAAGACAACATATTTGTAGATGGAAATATATGGGAAAAGCATCACAAATGCAAGAAAATCTGAGCAATGTTGGCAGGAAAATGGTTTGGCACCTCTTTTAACCAATATACAGAAATACTTGTTGAGGATGTATTCAAAGAGTGTGGAAAATTATAGCAACAGAAAATTTTACATAGAAGCAAATTCCTTTACTGATTGACTTCCACTGGTCAAAGCATAGTCAATGCTCTGAAAAAAAAAAAAATGTGATCACTTAGTCGCATGCTTATTCATAGATTAAAAATTTTAAATAAAAAGATGAATCATGTTCCCATTAAGCAGCATTGTGACCTACGCCCTGGACCTTGGCATTTTGGTTATTTGTTACTGCTTATTTGCAAGAAAGTTCAGTATAGAGAACTAATTCTAGCAAGAAGAGCTTTGTTTTGTATTTTTATATCTGCTCAAAGACTTGCCTCTTTTGGCAGAAGTGGGATAAAAACTTTACATTTTGCTGAGGATAGCAGGCCAAAGCCTCCATCATCTGGCAACATATTTTCAATGTAGTTCCGGGCTGTGCAGTACTCTTAGAAGTTGGCACTGGGCTGGGGCTGTCCATGTGGCCCACGCCTTAATCTAGCTCTGAGTTCAAGGAACTCAGAGCAGCAAAAGTGTGTTTATGGCAGGGATGGAAAATGAGGCAGAATAGTAAATTAATGTTTTAATGAAATACTTTGGCAATACACTATCTCTCTTGATCCCTACATCATTGTGCTACAGGTATCACCACTTCCATTTGAAAGATGATAAAACGGAAACTGAGAAAGTTAAACTACCTTAGAGGTCTCCTAAGCAAACAATAAGTAGAAAACAGAGTACAGGTTCTCTGAAGCTCAATTCATGTCCAGCCCAGTAACCTCCTTAATAGGCACTGTGATTCTCTAATCCCAGTGAAAGATTCTTTTGTTTGTTCAAATAAATCAATGTATTTAATTTTTCAATAATTTTTATGCCACAGGTATCAAAGCAAATTAGAGAATGAAATTAGAGAATTACAGCAAATTAGAGAAGACTTTTTAGAGTCCCTTGAACAGCAAGGAGATCAAAGCAGTCAATCTTAAAGGATATCAATCCTGAATACTCATTGGAAGGACTGAAACTGAAGCTCCAATACTTTGGCCACTTGATGTGAAGATCCGACTCATTGGAAAAGACCCTGATGCTGGGAAAGACTGAGGGCAGGAGGAGAAGAGGATGACAGAGGACAAGATGGTTGGATGGCATCACCCATTCAATGGACATGAACTTGGGCAAACTCCAGGAGGTGGCGAGAGACAGGGGCATGCTGCAGTCTATGAGGTTGCGAAGAGTCAGACACGACTTGGCAACTGAACAACAACAGAGAATGAAAGTAAATTATCAAACTGGTTTAGATTAGAAAAACACCGTTTCCCTTTTTGACACTCAGTGTAAAGGTGCCTGTGTGCTCAGTCACTTAGTCATGCTAGACTCTTTGAAATCCTATGGACTGTAGCCCACCAGGCTCCTCTGTCTATGAGGATTCTACAGGCAAGAATACTGGAGAGGGTAGCCATGGCCTCCTGCAGAGAATCTTCCCAATCAAGGGGTGGAACCCACATCTCAAACCCATGTATCCTGTGTCTTTGGCATTGCAGGAGGATTCTTTAGGCACTGAACCACCTGGGAAGCCCTCAGTGTAAGGGGTCCCTACACAATTATCAGGCTCCCAGTTGTTAATAGTAGAAGTTGCAGCTCATTATTTGACTTCTTCTAAAATGTGAACCAGAACAAAAGGGACAGCCACATAATTGGGCCCTGGGACTACCAGGGCCCCTCCCACATCCTGGAAGGCTCCTGTTTTCCAATGGAGTTGGTAGCTGTTGTGAAAACTGGCAAATTCAAACCCAAGCAGTTGTGGTTTGTAAAGTTCTGATAGAGTTAAGGTAAGCAAATTTATTTGTAGCAAAATACAAGCAGTGACAGTCCTTTGGGATAAGCATTCCTAAATAAGTTGCTGAAACACTGTGGATTTTTAACCACAAAGTAATTCCCTGGTAATCAGTTTTGAATGCTGACAGGCTTGTTTTCTTCCTGGTTTCTTATTTCTGACCTTTTTAATTCCTTTCTTTAGCAACAGTTAGAATATCCCAACATAATTCTTTCCAAGGACTCTTTGTCAGCAGCTGTGAAATCTCTGTTAGAAACTTCTGTTTCTATTTGGCTGATCATTAAGTGAGGTTGGTGTGGGGTTTGTGTCACACTTTTTAGTGGAATTAAGCAACTTCTCAACTGTTGAAAAACGAAGATTCTTGATTCCAAACATCCCAATAGTTTCTAAAACCTACTGTCACATTGCTATTATGGAGTATACTAAAAGTCTGTGCTTAATTTAGAACATGTTGAAACCACTCATCTTATTTTTTTTTTATTGTGTATGTGTGTTTTCAGTTTGTCCTTGCCATTTTATTTTAGTAAATAGACTGCAGTTAAAGAATTTGAAAAAGATAAAAACTAGAAACACTTTAATATACTAGGATAATTATTTATTATCTAAATAACATTCAAACTAAATGACATTCAAACCACTGAATAAAGCCCCCTTTTACAAGTATACTATGCTATTATATACCTATGCTTATGTGTGCACACACACACACAAGCACACACACCAGCAATGGCAGCAACCATGTACCTTCTGGAGGAAGTTCTTGCCAAAATAATGAGATGAGATAGAAACACAGTATGATTATTATGTTATTGAAGGGCAGTGACTAAATGCTATTACACACAGTGGTGATTCAGTATATGGTGTTTTTTTTGGGTAGAGTTTTAACATGTCTATGAAAGTTGCTCTTCAGGATCTTAAAACAGATGGCTGAATACAGATGAGTACTCAGCCAGGTCATAAAGTCATAGTAATGAGAAGCATAGGTACTTCTCAAGATTTCTTCAAGAGCCTTAAATACTGTTTAAAGAGCCTATATAGGTGGTTCACAATTGTCTTCTCAAACTTATATTTGTCCCCAACACACCTAATCTACTCCCATCAGCATGAAACAAACTTTTCTGGCATTGCTTCTTTGTACAAATAATTCTCTTGCCTGTAAATACTTCTACTCCTTCTGCATCTGTCAACATTTTAATGCTCTCTACTCACACAGAGCAGCCTGCTGGGCTCCATGGATCACAGAAGAGTCAGACATGACTTAGCGACTAAATAACAACTCACATAGCACCTCCTCAGTGAAGTAGTTTTCAGTGACCCTGGAGAAGGTTGAGCAGTTACCCTCTGTTTTGCTAACACTGTTTATACCTGTCTTAAAGCACCTAACATGATAATATGTGTTCTACCACTAAACTTCATAACATTTTCAGAGTTTTAGACAAGAACTAGAAATACAATTAGAAAACAGAACTAACCAACCAAAAGTTGGGGAAAAGTCCCTGAAGAGGAGGCAAATCAATCTGTATAATTATATGCAAACTGAAGATAATGATCATGGCCCAATTCATCTTTAAATTATCAGCATTAGGCTGGGGTTTGATGTATAAAAGGCACACAGTGAATATTTACTTAAGTGAATCAGGATTTCAGTGTTGGATTTCCTGATCATGAATAAAAGACATTTCCTTAAACAGGTATCTGTTCATGTCATTGCTACACTTTAGAAAAAAGGAAGAGGTTTATTATATAAATACTTTATTTATTTACAGAGTGATAAAAATAATTGCAACTATAAGTCAAAAATCTGGCCTTGAAAAATTCTAAGTATAGTTAAATCAGTTTTAACTGTGTTCTTGGGATATTAATGCTTCCCAGATGGCTCAGTGGTAAATAATCCATCTATCAATATAGGAGACTCAGGAGATGTGGGTTTGATCCGTGGGGCAGGAAGATTCCCTGGGGGAAGAAATGGCAACCCACTCCGGTATTCTTGCCTGGACATGGACTGAGGAAACTAGGCTACAGTCAACAGAATTTTTGCAAAGAATTGGCACAATTGAGCATGCACACATGTTAGGGAATATGTATTCCAGGAAAGAAGGAATTCCACAATCAAGTAAATTTAGGAAACAATGAGTTAAATGAAATTAAACAAGTTTCTTTATTGTATGACTTACCAAATGCTGGTATGTGTTGTAAATTTCTAAAAAGAGGGTGGAGTGTGATTCATTTCCCAAACTTATTTGACAAAACAATCTTTTCATCAGAGAGGATTGGGTGACCATACAATTTATTGCTCGAACTGGGACACTTTTGAATGCATGAGTGTTAATATTTGTATCAGAACAATAGGTATAAATTGGGATTATGCCAGGAAAACCAGGATGTATGATCACCCTAATTCTACAGGATTAGTTTTCTTTTGGAATACACTTTGAGAAAAGCTAAACTAGCAAGTCAAAGCTGGAAACTATTTGTATGTTAATACACATCCAATATTAGTATTTGAGTGGATGGTAACAGCACATGAAGATTACAAAACTATTAAACAAATGATATATTTCAATTTTTCCAGCACAAGCATCCTCACCATTTTTACAACTTTTCCTTTGAAAGTCTATAATATGAATGATGGAAGTGATGATAGAATTGGGGAAGAACAGAACACAATGTAATTCCTCACTGAACAGCTAGGATTGGCCATATTGTAAATGATTTCAACTTTCAGGAAGATAGCAGTACTTCATACTTTTGAACAAGGATACAAAAAGCTCCATAAGCGTGACGCCACCTAGAAGTAACCCAAGTTCCAGACTAGCACTGTCCTAGAAACACAAGAGCCACTACGTAATTTTAAACACTCCAATAGTCACCTTAGAAAATTACTTAAAAATAACAAGTGGAGCTAAGTTTAATATTTTTAACTCAACATATCTATAGTAATTCAATAATGTGAATGAGATATTTTATTTTTCACTCTAAATCTTTGAAGTCTGGTGTGTATATTACACTTACAACCCAACTCAATTATCAACCACATTTCTTTTTTTTTTTTTTTCAAGTGCTCAGTAGCCACATGTGGCTAGTGGTTACCATATTGGAGAGCAACTTCTAGAACCTCTGACATAATTTTGTGTTTGGCTGTCCAGATGATTTCTGGGTAAAAATAAAATACATCATTGTGTTTAATAGTCTTCTGATTTTCCTGTCATTGTTATTGTCAACACAAATACTTATTGAAGCAAACTAGGTAATGAGAATAATAGTAGTTGGCATTTCTTATTTTCCTACATGCTAGCCACTTGTATCAAGTGTTTACATGCATTATCTAATGTAATTCCTGTGCCTGTGAGGTAGTTACTATTTGAATTCCTATTTTATGAGAGAGAAAACTAAGGCTGAGAGAGTAAATAACTTGCTCATGGCAATCACCAATAAGACAGGGCCATGCAGTGCAGGATAAAACCAGGATGCTGATCCAGCTGATCCATGCCCCAGCTTCAAATTTCTACTCAATCTCTTACCAAATGTGATCATCTGGCAAGTTATTTTAAAAAACAAAAGTTATTTCTGATTTTGTTGAAAAGATTCAGTGAATACACTAATGTAAAGATGTAGCACAAAACCTGTCACATATTAGGCTCAGTTAACGTTGGCCTCATTAGTACATTATTTCTGTTAGTGTTATTTTATTACAAATATTATGAAGTAGCAGAGCCAGGAATCGAACTCAGATCTATCTGATTTTATGATAATATATTGTATTACAGCTAATTCCAAAAATTCAGTACTATTGCTGTCCATTGTATGAGCTTTTGATGTGTACTCAGTTATCTGTTTTTATTTTGCAAATTTCCCTAAAATGTTCCAAAGGGCAAAGAAACAGATAATGAGTATTCATGTTGTAAAACCAGTCAAGTTCTTAACTTGAACTTTTTAGAAGAAAGGTATTTACATATATCCAAAAAACTGTAACTTACATGCTTTAAATTATTATGACATTTCAGGCAATTAGGCTTTATTCTTGTCTAAGACTATAACATTAAAATGTTTATGTAGAGATGAAACATTTAAAATAAATTTAAAAATTTTTAAACATACTCAAAATAGAATTTTATAATGAATCCATAAGTATCAATCACACAGTTTCAACAGCTGAAAGCACAATTTCATTTCATCTGTACACTTACCACCACCACCACCACTGTATTATTTTAAAGAAATTTCAGACATCACATTATATTATTTCACCTCTCATTACATTATATACTTCCAAAAGGTAAGAATTTCCTGTGGAAAATCTCAGGCTTATATTGAGTATACCATTGTTCTGTGCTGTTGGAGAAGACTCTTAAGAGCCCCTTGGACTGCAAGCAGATCAAACCAATCACTCTTAAAGGAAATCAACCCTGAATACTCATTGGAAGACTGATGGTGAAGCTGAACCTCCAATACTTTGGCCACCTGATGTGAAGAGCTGAGTCCCTGGAAAAGACCCTGATGCTGGGAAAGACTGAAGGCAGGAGGGGAAGGGGTTGACAGAGGACAAGATGGTTGGATGGCATCACCGACTCAAGGGACATGAATTTTAGCAAGCTCCAGGAGATGGTGAAGGACAGGGAAGCCTGGCATGCTGCAGTCCATGGGGTCACAAAGTGAGTGAACAACAGCCATTGTTTAAAAGATAGATTTAAGAATCTCAGCTTTAATTCCCCCCTCACTGCCACTTTCCTAAGAAATTTCCAGGTTATAGCAGTAATGTCAGCATTTCTTTAGTCAAGGATATAAAAGCAAAAATAAGCAAATGAGATCTAATTAAACTGAAAAGTTTTGCATAACAAAAGAAACCATGGGCAAAAAGGACAATCTACTGAATGGGAAGAAATATTTACAAATGGTATGATCAATAAGGAATTAATATCCAACATACATAAATAGCTCATACAACTCAACATCAAAGAAACAAACAACCCAACTAAAAAGCAGATAGAAGAACTGAATAGACATTTTTCCAAAGAGGAAATGCAGATGGAAACGGCTACATGAAAAGATGCTCAACATCACGAGTTATCAGGGAAATGCAAATCAAAACTAAAATGAGATTTGATCTCACACTTGGGAGAATGACTAAAGGGAACCCTTATACACAGTTGATAGGAATGTAACTTGGGATAGCCACTGTGGAAAACAGTTTGGAGGTTTCTCAAAAACTAAAACTAGAACTACCATTTGTTGTTGTTCAATCTTCAAGTTGTTGTGCACTACTCTTTGCAACCCCATGGACTGCAGCATACCAGGCTTTCCTGTCATTCATTATCTGCCAGAGTTTGCTCAAATTCATGTGCATTGAGTCAGTGATGCTATCTGTCTCATACTCTGCCTCCTTCATCTCCTTTTGCCTTCAGTCTTTCCCAGCATCACGGTATTTTCCAGTGAATCAGGTTTTCACATCAGGTTGCCAAAGTACTGGAGCTTCAGCTTCAGCATTAGTCCTTCCAATGAATATTCAGGTTGATTTCCTTTACAATTGACAGGTTTAATCTCCTTGCAGTCCGAGAGATTCTCAAGATTCTTCTCCACCACCACAATTTGAAAGCATCAATTCTTCAGCACTCGGGCTTCTTTATGGTCCAAATTTCATATCCATACATGACTACTGGAAAAACCATAGCTTTGACTATATGGATCTTTGTTGGCAAAATGATGTCTCTGTTCTTTAATACACTGTCTAGGTTTGTCATAGGGCTTCCCTGGTGGCTCAGACAGTAAAGAATCTGCCTGCAATGTGAAAGACTTGTGTTCAATCCCTAGGTTGGGAAGCTCTCCTGGAGAAGGGAATGGCAACCCACTCCAGTATTCTTGCTTTGAGAATTCCATGTGCAGAGGAGCCTGAAGAGCTACAGTCCATGGGATTGCAGAGTCAGACACAAATGAGTGACTAACACACACATGACGAATCTAGGTTCGTCATAGATTTCCTTCCAAAGAGCAAGCGTCTTTTAATTTCATGGCTTCAATCACCATTCGTGGTGGTTTTGGAGCTCAAGAAAATAAAATTTGTCACTGTTTCCAGTTTTTCCTCTTCTATTCACCATGAAGTGATGGGACCAGATGACATGATCTTAGTTTCTTTAATGTGGAGTTTTAAGCCAGCATTTTCACTCTCCTTTTTCACCCTCATCAAGAGGCTCTTTAGTTTCTCTTTACTTTCTGCCATTAGGGTGGTATCATCTGCATATCTGAAGTTGTTGATATTTCTCCCAGCGATCTTGATTTCAGCTTGCTATTCACCCAGCCACCATTTCACATGATGTACTCTGAATAGAAGTTAAATAAGCAGGGTGATGATATGCAGCCTTGTTGTATTTCTTTCCGAATTTTGAACCAGTAAGTTGTTCCATATCTGGTTCTAACTCCTGCTTCTTAACCCACATACAGATTTCTCAGGAGACCCATTAAGTGTTCTGGTACTCCCATGTCTTTAAGCATCTTCCACAGTTTGTTGTAATCCACACAGTCAAAGGCTTTTAGCCTAGTCAATGAAGCAGAAGTAGATGTTTTTTCTGGAACTTCCTTGCTTTCTCCATGATACAACAAATCTTAGCAGTTTGATCTCTGGTTCCTCTGCCTCTTTGAAACCCAGCTTGTACAATTGGAAGTTCTCAGCTCATATACTATTGAAGCCTAGCTTGAAGGATTTTGAATATAACCTTGCTAACATCTGAAATAAGAGCAGCTGTACAGTAGCTTTAGCATTCTTTAGGACTGGAATGAAAACTAACCTTTTCCAGTCCTGTGGCCACTGCTTAGTTTTCCAAAATTGCTGACATATTGCATGCAGCACCTTAACAGCATCATCTTTTAGGATTTGAAATAGCTCAGCTGGAATTCCATCTACGACTCAGCTGTAAAAAGGAATGAAATTTTGCCATTTACAGCAACATGCATGGATTTGGAGGACATTCTCAAACTACAGCACAATTGCACTCATCTCACATGCTAGTAAAGTCATGCTGAAAATTCTCCAAGCCAGGCTTCAGCAATATGTGAACCGTGAATTTCCTGATGTTCAAGCTGGTTTTAGAAAAGGCAGAGGAACCACAGATCAAATTGCCAACATCTGCTGGATCATAGAAAAAGCAAGAGAGTTCCAGAAAAACATCTATTTCTGCTTTATTGACTATGCCAAAGTCTTTGACTATGTGGATCACAATAAACTGTGGAAAATTATGAAAGAGATGGGAATACCAGACCACCTGACCTGCCTCTTGAGAAACCTATATGCAGGTCAGGATGCAAGTTAGAACTGGACATGGAACAACAGACTGGTTCCAAATAGGAAAAGCAGTACGTCAAGGCTGTATATTGCCACCCTGCTTATTTAACTTATATAAAGAGTACATATGAGAAATGCTGGACTGGAAGAAACACAAGCTGGAATCAAGATTGCTGGGAGAAATATCAATAACCTCAGATATGCAGATGACACCACCCTTATGGCAGAAAGTGAAGAGGAACACAAAAGCCTCTTGATGAAAGTGAAAGTGGAGAGTGAAAAAGTTGGCCTAAAGCTCAACATTCAGAAAACAAAGATCATGGCATCCGGTCCCATCACTTCATGGGAAATAGATGGGGAAACAGTGAAAACAGTGTCAGACTTTATTTTTCTGGGCTCCAAAATCACTGCAGATGGTGACTGCAGCCATGAAATTAAAAGACGCTTGCTCCTTGGAAGGAAAGTTATGACCAACCTAGATAGCATATTCAAAAGCAGAGACATTACTTTGCCAACAAAGGTCCGTCTAGTCAAGGCTATGGTTTTTCCTGTGGTCATGTATGGATCTGAGAGTTGGCCTGTGAAGAAGGCTGAGCGCCAAAGAATTGATGCCTTTGAACTGTGGTGTTGGAGAAGACTCTTGAGAGTCCCTTGGACTGCAAGGAGATCCAACCAGTCCATTCTGAAGGAGATCAGCCCTGGGATTTCTTTGGAGGGAATGATGCTAAAGCTGAAACTCCAGTACTTTGGCCACACATGCGAAGAGTTGACTCATTGGAAAAGACTCTGATGCTAGGAGGGATTGGGGGCAGGAGGAGAAGGGGATGACAGAGGATGAGATGGCTGGATGGCATCACTGACTCGATGGACCTGAGTCTGGGTGAACTCCAGGAGTTGGTGATGGACAGGGAGGCCTGGCGTGCTTCGATTCATGGGGTTGCAAAGAGTCAGACACGACTGAGTGACTGAACTGAACTGATGCTAAGTAAATTAAGTCAAAGAGAGAAAGAAAATACTGTATGATATCATATATATCATGATATAGTTTTCAACAGACTAGTGAATATAACAAAAAGAAGTAGACTCAAGCCTATAGAGAGCAAGCTAGTGCTTACCAGTGGGGAGAGGGAAAAATAAAGGGACAATACAGGGGTAGGGGAATAAGAAGTACAAACTATTATATATAAAATAAGCTACAATTTGGCAAAACTAATACAGTTATGTAAAGTTTAAAAATAAAATAAAATTAAAAAAAATAAGCTACAATGTGGGGAAGATGACCAATAGTATATAATAACTATGAATGGAATAACTTAAAAAAATTTTGAATCACAACATTATATATCTGTAACATATAATACACAGAAGACCTGTACTAGAATAAAAAAGTAAAATAAACAAAAATTTAAAAATAGCCCAATGGCAGTGTATGGTTTAGAAACTGCATTCATATGACCCTTTTGTAAATTTAATCCAAGTTTCCCCTGGTGTCATCATCCTAAGGGATATAAAAGAATTTTTATTGATAGCAATTACTCAAATTTGGTGAGCTTATTGTTCTCTGCCTTCCACAGAAGAATTTGTTTAGTCGCTAACTCTTTCCTACCCCATGGACTGTAGCCCACCAGGTTCCTCTATCCATGGGATTTCCCAGGCAAGAATACTAGTGTGGGTTGCCATTTCCTTCTCCAGGGGATCTTCCTGACCCTGTGATCAAACCCACATCTGTTACATTGGCAGGTGGATTTTTTTTACCACTGAGTCACCCAGAAGTCCTTGCAGAACAATAGTCTGTTGCAATATTCCCCTTCATCATGGTATTTTTTTTAGTTTCCAGGGATATATTGCCTATGTTCACAGACAATCACCATGCCTACATCAGTTGAGACACCACTTGAAGGAATGCATCATCACTGTCAAAGGCTGTGTCTCCCAGTGCATTCTAAACCTGCAGTTCAAGGATAAGAAATGGAACCACATTCTAGCCATAATTTATTGTGTCAGAGCAGCAATGTTGTGCTCTGAAATGTAGAAAATGTCCCTCTCCCAAATCTCGTCTTCTGTCATAAAAAGTTCCTTCAGCTTCCCCACCCAAATCATTTATTCCCAAGAGGCTCTCATTTAATAGATCAGGGAAAGAGACATGGTGCCCTCCACAGAATTTGTTTCTAGTGTCCAGGCATAACTCAATGAACCTATAAACCTGGTCATTCAGGGCCATACAAATTAGATGAGACATAGTGAAAAGCTCTTATAAAACGTGGTCCACTGGAAGAGAAAACAGCAACCAACTTCAGTATTGTTACCTAGAGAACCCCAAAGACAGTATGAAAAGTCAAAAAGATATGATACCAGAAGATGAGACCCCCAGGTCAAAAGGTGTCCAATATGGTACTGGAGAAGAGTTGAGGGCAATTACTAAAAGCTTCAGAAAGAATGAAGTGGATGGGCCAAAGGGGAAATGACACTAGGTTGTGGATATGTCTGTTGGTGAAAATAAAGTAATATGCTATAAAGAACAATATTGCATAGGAACCTGGGATGTTAGGTCCTTGAATCAAGGTAAACGATATGGTCAAGCAAGAGATGGCAGGACTGAATATAGACGTCTTAGGAATCAGTGAATTAAAATAGATAGGAATGGGTAAATTTAATTCAAATGACCATCATATTTATTATTGTGGGCAAGAATCCTTTAGAAGAAATGCAGCAGCCTTCATAGTCAACAAAAGAGTCTGAAATGCAGCACTCAGGTGCAATCCCAAAAATGACAGAATTATCTTGGTTAGTTTCCAACACAAATTATTCAACATCACAATAATCTAAGTTTATGCCCCAACCACTAATGCCAAAGAAGTTGCAGTTGACCAGCTCTATGAAGATTTACAACACCTTCTAGAACTAACACCAAAAAAGAATGTCCTTTTCATCTTTTGGGGACTGGAATGGAAAAGTATGAAGTCAAGAGATACCTGGAATAACAGGCAGGTTTGGCCTTGGAGTACAAAATGAAGCATGGCAAAAGCTAAAGAGTTGTGTCAAGAGAACATACTGGTCATAGCAAACACCCTCTTCCAACAATACAAGAGATGACTCTACATATAGACATCACCAGATGGTTAATACTAATATCAGATTGATTAAGTTCTTTGTAGCCAAAGATAGAGAAACTCTATACAGTCAGTAAAAACAAGACCTGAAGCTGAAGGTCACCCAGATCATGAACTCTTATTGCATAATTCAGGCTTAAATTGAAGAAAATAGGAAAAATTTCTAGGCCATCAGGTATGACCTAAATAAAGCCCCTTATGATTATACAGCAGAGGTGATGAAGAGATTCAAGGGATTAGATCTGGTAGACAGAGTGCTTGAAGAACTAGGGATGGGTATTTATAACACTGTACAGGAGGCAGTGACCAAAACCATCCCAAAGAAAAAGAAATGCAAGAAGGTGAATTGGTTGTCTGAGGAGGCTTTATAAATAGCTGAGAAAAGAAGAAAAGTGAAAGACAAGAGAGAAAGCAAACTGAATGCAAAGTTTCAGAGAACAGCAAGTAGAGATAAGAAGGCCTCCTTAAATGAATAATGCAAAGAAAATAGAAGAAAACAATAGAATGGGAAAGATTAGAAATCTCTTCAGGGAAACGGGAAATATCAAGGGAACATTTCATGCAAGGATGGGCAGGATAAATTACTGAAATGGTAAGGACCTAGCAGAAGCAGAAGAAATGAAGAAGAGGTGGCAAGAAAACACAGAAGAACTATACAAAAAAGGTCTTAAACACTTGGATAACCACAATAATGTGGTCACTACCTAGAGTCAGACATCCTGGAGTGTGAAGTCAAGTGGGCCTTAGGAAGCATTACTACAAACAAAGCTAGCGGAGGTGATGGGATTCCAGCTGAGCTATTTAAAATCCTAAAAGATGATTGCTGTTAAAGTGCTGCACTCAATATGTCAGCAGATTTGGAAAATTCAGCAGTGGCCACAGCACTTGGAAAAGGTTAATTTTCATTCCAATCCCAAAGAACAGCAATGCCAAAGAATGTTCAAACTACTGTACAATTTTGCTCATGTCACATGCTAGCAAAGTGAAAGTGAAAGTCAGTCATGCCTGACTCTTTGCGACCCCATGGACTATACAGTCCATGGAATTCTCCAGGCCAGAATACTGGAGTGGGTAGCCTTTTCTTTCTCCAGGGGATCTTCCCAACCCAGGGATCAAACCCAGGTCCCCTGCACTGCAGGTGGATTCTTTACCAACTGAGGACCAGGGAAGTCCAAGAATACTGGAGTGGGTAGCCTATCCTTTCTCCAGTGGATCTTCCCAACCTAGGAATCGAATCAGGGTTTTATGCATTGCAGGTGGATTCTTTACCAGCTGAGCTACCAGGGAAATCTAGCAGGTAATGTTAAAATCCTTCAAGTTAGGCTTCAGCAATATGTGAAAAGAGAAATTCCAGTTGTACAAGCTGGGTTTCAAAGAGGCAGAGGAACTACAGTTCAAATTGCTAAAATTTGTTGTATCATGAAGAAAGCAAGGAAGTTCCAGAAAAAAAAAAAAAATCTGCTTCATTGACTACATCAAAGTCTTTGACTGGGTAGATCCCAACAAACTATGGAATATTCTCAAAGAGATGGGAGTACCAGAACACTTTATGTGTCTCCTAAGAAATCTGTATGAGGGTTAGGAAGCAACAGTTAGAACCAGATATGGGACAACTTACTGGTTCAAAATTTAGAAAGGAGTACAACAAGCCTGTATATTGTCACCCTGTTTATTTAACTTCTACACAGAGTATAGCATAGGAAATGCCAGGCTGAATGAATCATAAGCTAGAATCAAGATTGGCAGGAGAAATATCAACAAACTCAGATATGCAAAGATGATACCACCCTAATGGCAGAAAGTAAAGAGGAACTAAAGAGCCTCTTGATGAAGGTGAAAGAGGAGAGTGAAAAACCTGGCCTGAAACTCAACATTCAAAAAACTAAGATCATTGCATCTGGTCCCATCAATTCATGGCAAATTGAAGGGGAAACAGTGGAAACAGTGTCAGATTTTATTTTCCAGGGCTCCAAAATCAGTGCAGATGGTGACTGCAGCCATGGAATTAAAAGACACTTGTTCCTTGGTAGAAAAGCCAAGACAAACCTAGACAGCATATTAAAAAGCAGAGACATCACTTTACAAATGTTCATGTATTCAAAGCTATGGTTTTTCCAGTAGTCTGGATGTGAGATTTAGACCATAAAGAAAGCTGAGCAACAAAGAATCGATGCTTCTGAACTGCGGTGCTGGAGGAGACTTGAGAGTCCCTTGGACTGCAAGGAGATCAAACCATTCAATCCTAAAGGAAATCGGTCCTGAATAATCACTGAAGGACTGATGCTGAAGCTGAAGCTCCAGTATTTTGGCCACTTGATGAAGAGCAAGTGAAGAATAAACTCATTGGAAAAGACCCTGATGCTGGGAAAGTTTGAAGGCAAAAATAGAAGGGGGCAGCAGAGGATGAGATGGTTAGACAGCAACACTGACTCAATGGACATGAATTTGAGCAAACTCCGGGAGATAGTGAAGGACATAGGAGCCAGGCGTGCTACAGTCCATGACATTGCAAAGATTCAGATACAACTTATCTGACTAAACAGTAACAACTACAGGAAAGAACATGGTGCCCTCCACAGCATTTGTTTCTAGTGAGCAAGTTTCCATGCACTAACTTCCTCACACTTTCCATAGCCCCAAACAATGCCCTCATGACAATCAACTCATGAAAAGCAGACTCTTTTTAGGCCTGTCTACCAGTTTTCAAGAAATGCTTCAGTTCAGTTCAGTTCAGTTCAGTTGCTCAGTCATGTCTGACTCTTTACGACCCCATGAATCGCAGCACGCCAGGCCTCCCTGTCCATCACCAACTCCCGGAGTTCACTCAGACTCACATCCATCGAGTCAGTGATGCCATCCAGCCATCTCATCCTCTGTCATCCCCTTCTCCTGCCCCCAATCCCTCCCAGCATCAGAGTCTTTTCCAATCAGTCAACTCTTCGCATGGGGTGGCCAAAGTACTGGAGTTTCAGCTTCAGCTTCATTCCTTCCAAAGAAATCCCAGGGCTGATCTCCTTCAGAATGGACTGGTTGGATCTCCTTGCAGTCCAAGGGACTCTGAAGAGCCTTCTCCAACACCACAGTTTAAAAGCATCAATTCTTTGGTGCTCAGCTTTCTTCACAGTCCAACTCTCATACAAGAAATGCTTAGTCATGCCTAAATCCTGGCAGTGGACTCAGTCCTCTTTGAAGTTGAGATTCCCCATCACATAAGAATTTACATGTGAGTTAAGGTAATTTAAATGCAGAGATCTATAGAAATATACCTTTATTTTATATAGTAGATGTTTTCCTGAAACTTTTATATCAATTCAAAATTTGTAAATTAATTCCTATTTAAAATTGAATATAGAATAGTAAGTATTGGATTGACCAAAAAATTCATTCTGGTTTTTCTATAACACCTTACTGATAAACGCAAATGAATTTTTTGGCCATCTCAATATTTGGTTTCTCTGGGAAAGCCTCTTGTAATCCAATTCTTCTAATTTTCTAGATGGAAAAAGTGGCCCAACCAGTTTAAGCCTCCATTTGAGATAAACGTAGTCTGCCCCATTTTTCCTAATTGCTGTCGGTCTTCTACTTCTGGTTCAGCGAGCATTCCATTATAACAGTTGCCTAGAAAGTTTGCTATTTTAAGGATTCATATGGAGAATGATAACAAAAAAGTGTGTGTGTTTGTGGGGGCACTCTTTCTGTGTATTAGTTAATGGGAGTGGGGAAGAAATCCAGAGATTGAAATGAAGAAATCTAAATCTAAGTCCCTGTTGAATCTGGCTGCACCTAGCATTGTATACATGACACAAAGCAAAGTGGCTCTTTTCCTACATTTATTTATTTTTTTTTTCTTATTTCAGATATGGTCAAAAGCTAACAAAGTCATTGGTTATTTTCTATTTACAATCCTAGTATGGAGTATGGGACAGGGACTCTACTGGCATATTTTAAGACTTGGAGGGGTTTTTCTTTAATATTTGAGATAGTTTATGAGTTGTTCTGTTGTTCAATCTTTCAACAAGTATTTTTTTAACACCTGTAATGTAACAACTACTAAGCTAGTTTCCAGGTAAAAAGAGTGGAAAAGACATTTCCCTTGTTTCTTATAAAGACAAGAAGAGACGTAAAAACAAGATAAGGGTATACAGAACAGGACAAGAAGAGAAGAAATTTCAATATGGTCTATGGTAAATATACCCATAGAAGAGATATCTAACCCACAGACAGCTGCACTGGTATCAGTTCCACCTCCTTCCCCTACCCAAAAACCTGTAGGATGCTGCAAAGAAGAGTTTATTTGGGGTCTTAAGGCAATTCAGAGACACAGATTCGGGTAACCCTAAAAGAGTATTTCAAGGAAGGCGAAGAATCAGGGGCTTATAAAAGACAAAAAAGCCACAGGTTGTTAAAAGCTGTCTGGTGAGAAATCTGATTGACTCTAACTTGAGTTAGAAAATATTTCTCCTTATGGAATTACAAGTTATTTTAAGGTAGGGGTCTGATGAGTAGATAACCCGTCTTGAGTTATTTTAGGGTAAGGGTTTGATAAGTGTCTTGAATTTCTGGGTGGTGTTCTGGATGATTTCATCAGGTCAAAAGTCAGATTCCATCCAAGCTGAGATGTGCATTTAAGCCACACTTCCTTAAAGTTGTCTTGGCTCCATTGTAGAGAGCTCTTTTAGCAATATCAACTCCATTTTTATTCTCCTTTCACACTGGAAGTAGTGATATCAAAGTTGAGACATTAAGTATGAATTGGAATTATCTGGGAAAAGGGTGGTGAAGGAGGTGATGAGATCAAGACTATTGAGGTGAAGAGTCAGAATGGAAAGCTCTTTAGATGACCCAGAGGTGAGACCGTACATGTTCTAGTTCCTGAAGCGTTTCAGGGAGGAAGTATCAAGAGATAAGGCAGGTGAGACATACTTGAATTGGATCAGTAAAACCCTTGAAGAAGGTTCATGATATCAACTTTATTGTAGGGACCAGGAGATACAGAAGGGCTTATGAGTAGCTGATTTGCTTTTCAGGACGATCCTATGACTACAGAGTTGAATAGGAAGCAAAGAAAGAGAGATTCATCAGTAGTAGTTTATCCTGATGACAAAACATAGACTTATGTGAAAGTGAAAGTGAAGTCGCTCAGTCATGTCCGACTCTTTGTGACCCCATGGACTGTAGCCCACCACGCTTCTCCATCCATGGGATTTTCCAGGCAAGAGTACTGGAATGGGTTGCCATGTAGACATAGACAAAACACAGATTTCTGACTGCAGTAATAGAGACAGGTAGGCATAGCCAAGGACAGAGTTAGTAAGAAAGAGGCAGAATTGACAGGATTTGCTCACTAATTGAAGGGCAGGGCAGAGGAGCATACCTCACAGGTAAGCAAAGCATAGAAGCAAGACTCCAGCTTGTGAGGCCAAGTTCATTCACCCTTGATTCTCCACTGCCTAGCCAGCTGTCATGCAGAACATAGTGTGAAGCAAATATATGATGAATGGATGGATAAACATCGATTCAGTGATTGACTATATACATTTATTAGTTAAAAAAAGCAGAGAACTTGAGGGGAAAGATTAAAACAAAGAATGAACATTGATAAAGAAAAAGACAGCTCAATTTGAACAACTCAAAATTTCCCATTTAGGTTGAGACTTCTGTGATATCTTATGAGATCTGAATCATAAGCTTAAGGGATTTAAGCAAAGCAAATAGTAAAGATTTGACTCAAACAATGCACTGGTTGATGTAGAGAAAACACACACACACACACACACATACTAAAGTAAAACTGGGAAATAAAGCTAATCCTATGTGAGAAATGCAGGCTAGGTGAAAACATTCTATGTGATGAACATATAAATACACTGTAGTTATCCTTTTCTAAACCAGTGTAAAACTGAACTAGTACAATTTAACATAAAATTTAAAAACCAATAAGGTAGTGATCAATTTATATGTATCTTAACTTTACATAGAAAAGAGGGAAAGAAACTAAAAAGTACAACAAAATAAACTTTATGTTATTTCTTTATATACTACTCCTAATTATAATTATTAAATAACTAAAATAGCAAATGTCTGATTTTTTAAAAAAATGTAAAACTAGGCTCAAACCTGATAAACTATAGCTTGTGCAATTCTGTCCCACACAAGGGCACAAACAGAAACTCATACAAGAAGAGCATGTACCAAAACTACTGAATTGACTGCCAAATCTGAACAAGGAAACAATAAATCTGAGCAAGAATCAAGAAAAAGATTAAAGACTGCCAGTAGCTTCCCTAGATAAGAATAGATTTAAACCATTATAAAAATATTCTACTAAGGGAATAGAGGTTCCAGTGACACAGGAAAAAGAAAATCAAATCAAGACAACCAATAAATCTTAGGAGACATCATATCGTGTCATCAATAGCTGATGCTATGAATCTTTTTTCATGGGTGTGGTACAGCCTGCTACCAAATCTAGTATTCTAACTGGAACATCGATTATTAGCTTCCACTGCCCATCAGTGCAAAGGTAGCTTTCTGGGCTCTTTCACTTTTGACTTGAGGCAGAAAGTGCCTAAGTAGGCACTTTCATCAGGTAAAGTTTAGTTATTACCTGATTTTTCTCTTTCTATGACAATTTTCTATTATTCTGTTTCAAAGATACCCCACTTACCACTGGTTTACTTAACTATTCCATAAGTCACGATTTCTATACCACGTAGTTGAATTAATGGGACCTCTGTGCTATCCAGAATTCTCAGTTTCAATTCTAATTTCTTGCCTACTTGATCATTCCCACCACTCAGATGAGGGGCCACCTATTTTTTTAAATTGCAGCCTCTGGGTTTGAATTTTTGTACCAGAAACATCATTTTAATGGTTAGAAACACTGTTATTTATGCAGCAGCCCCTCAGACAACAATTGCATCTAGATGCCAGAGTATTAAGTGTCCAATGATGCTCTTTCCACCCAAATTTTGGTGCCCACTTCATTTGAACTGTGACTGAATATGCAGTTACCCATGGATTCTGTCCACTAACCACTCACTTCCAGTCTTAGTGACTTCTCTTCAAATCCAAGTAATTGAATTATGTACAAACTACCCATAACAAAAATGCCAAAAATATTATAAATAAAAGGTTCTAAGTTTCAACCAATATACTAGCAGGAAGGTATAATGCTATAGTATAGCTCAACTATAAGAACACATACAGAGGAAAAATACAGAATTACAAACGTATGTGGATGATGGGCTGAAAAAAAGAAAAATTTGGATGGACTGAAATAAAAAACAATTTCACATGTAAGTATTGGCCATAGAACTATGTGTGACAGCAGCAACTGACAGATTCCTCTGACATGCAGTAGAGTTGGTTTCTGTAATTTGGAGTACAAATAATTATGAATCCATAAGGTAACGATACAGAAGCACAAGTAATAAATTCAATAAATTTTATCAGTGACTTCCCTAGTAGTTCTGCTGGTAAAGAATCTGCCTGCAATGCAGGAGACCCTGGTTTGATTCCTGGGTTGGAAAGATCTGCTGGAGAAGGGATAGGCTACCCACTCCAATATTCTTGGAGTTCTCTGGTGGGTCAGCTGGTAAAGAACCTGCCTGAAATGTGGGAGACCTGGGTTCAATCCCTAGGTTGGGAAGATCCTGTGGAGAAGGGAACGGCTACCCACTCCAGTATTCTGGCCTGGAGAATCCCATGGAATGTATAGTCCATGGGGTTGCAAAGAGTCAGACACAGCTGAGCTACTTTCACTTTCATACAACAAAGGGTAGTCTTAATGTAGATGTAATAAGGAAGGAAATGTTGGTCATGGAGTGGTTGTAATACCATCAATAGCATTTTACCATTAATCACAAACCATTAATCATGAGGCTCATTTCTAACTATAAGTGTCATTATATTTGTACATCAATACCTACATACAGTGCAGTGGTTCTCAACTGGGGCAACTTTTCCTCCCCAGTTGAGGAGAGGGAGAATTTGGCAATATCTGGGAACATTTTGGGACCATTAAAATGAAGGATGCTACTGGCATCTAGTGGGTAGAGCCCAGTTCAGTTCAGTCACTCAGTCGTGTCTCACTCTTTGCAACCCCATGAATCGCAGCACGCCAGGCCTCCCTGTCCATCACCAACTCCTGGAATCTACCCAAACCCATGTCCATTGAGCCGGTGATGCCATCCAGCCATCTCATCCTCTGTCGTCCCCTTCTCCTCCTGCCCTAGAATTAGGGTCTTTTCCAATGAGTCAACAGTTCGCATCAGGTGGCCAAAGTATTGGAGCTTCAGCTTCAACATTAGTCCTTCCAATGAACACACAGGACTGATCTCCTTTAGGATGGACTGGTTGGATCTCCTTGCAGTTCAAGGGACCCTCAAGAGTCCTCTCCACACCACAGTTCAAAAGCATCAATTCTTCGGCGCTCAGCTTTCTTTATAGTCCAACTCTCACATCCATACATGACTACTGGAAAAACCATAGCCTTGACTAGACGAACCTTTGTTGCCAAAGTAATGTCTCTGCTTTTTAATATGCTATCTAGGTTGGTCAAAACTTTCCTCCAAGGAGTAAGCATCTTTTAATTTCATGGCTTCAATCACCATCCACAGTGATTTTGGAGTGCCCAAAAATAAAGTCTGACACTGTTTCCACTGTTTCCCCATCTATTTCTCATGAAGTGATGGGACCAGATTCCATGATCTTAGTTTTCTGAATGTTGAGCTTTAAGCCAACTTTTTCACTCTCCAACTTCACTTTCATCAAGAGGCTTTTTAGTTCCTCTTCACTTTCTGCCATAAGCATGGTGTCGTCTGCATATCTGATGTTATTGATGTTGGTAGAGCCCAGATATGTTATTAAATATCCTATACTGTACAGACATTGTTAAACATGCCTGCATTTATTTAAACAGCTGTCCTTGGAGGTGGGAAAGTGACAAACTGGGAGACTGGGACTAGCGTATACACACTACTATATATAAAATAGATAATAGGGACCTACTGTATAGCACAGGGAACTCTGTTCAATACTCTGTAATGGCCTATATGGGAAAAGAATCTAAAAAGGAATGTGTGTGTAAATATATATATTTATATAATATATGTATAGCTGATTGCTATATAGCAGAAAATAAATAAAACTGTAAATCAAGTATATGCCAACAAAAAAAATTTTTTAATAAAACTAGATATTTAAAAAACAAAACAAAAAATGAAGGATCTGTCCTTGATTCTGATATTATGATCAATCTGTTAGTTTAAAATACCCTCCAAAGCACAGAATTTTCTAGTTCAAAATATCCATAGTGTTGAGGCACAGTGGCCCTAATATATAGTTGTTGAAATCACCCTGATGACCAAATTACCTCCAGGCACCACGTCCTGATAGAATCACATTGCGGGGGTTAAGATTCCAATATATAGAGAGATTCTTTAAGAGAATTTCTTTTGGAATTTTTATCTCCTTTCTCCTTATCTCTGAAAAATTCCAATGAGAAAATGTACCAATACTTCTGGAGAGCTTAATCTCTGTAACTAAATTCCAAAAGAAATTTCTCTTAAATTTAAGATTTCAATACATAAGAGGAAAGGAGATAAAAAACATTTAGTCTATTACAGCTGGTAACCATACCCCTCTTTCTCTTTAGAAACTATCTACCCTAGGATTCTTATATATGGTGTGGACAGAACTGACCCATCTGCCCCAGGCACGTGATGCAAATTTACTAGTCAGAACACTGCAAAACTCCATGCCACAGTGATTAGTTAAGTAACATGATGCTTTTCAGGGTGATGAGAACTAGATGTAAGACTTTTGCTTTAGTTGCAGGAAAAGAGGAGTTTGCTTGTGTGTTTTCCCCTGGAATTATTGCTAAACTGGTAGATGATAAGCCCAGGAGCTGCAGGGAGTTAGCACATTGAGGGAGACTGCCAAGGATCATAGCTATATCGAACAAAGCTGAAAGGTAGAGAATAAAGGACTGAGACCTACTGACATCAATGAATGATAGATCCAGCTAAGCCTTTAGAGATCTATCTCAAATTTGTCAGTTAATAGACCCAGTTCTCCCTCTCCCTCTTCTTTTCTTTACATAAGCTAGTTGCACTTGGCTTCTGACACCTGCAGGAAAGAGTCCCTTTTAGTAAAGACATTTTGAGGCAACAAAAGGCATACACAATAGAATTATTTAAAAGAAAATCAGAACCAGATATAGGAGGGCAAAATAAGCCAATCCTAAGTTAATACAGTCCAGTATTTTCCAATGTCTGATATATGTACTACTGATAATATGTGAGAAGATTTTAAACATTATACAAGTCATTTATTCTGACACCTTAACAATATTTTGAAGTAGATTAAAAATATAGTGAGCATGCCAAATCCAAGTATCCTATTAAAATACGTTTCTAAAAGTAAAAACCTGGCTTGATTAAAATTAGAATATTCTTCTGGAGATATGAGAATATGGCAAACATCATAAAGGTGTTATGCGAATATCTAAAATTTTGAAAGCATTGACAGAGTTGACATGACAGCATTAAATTTTGCTCTGAGTATCTGAGCAGACTGAGGTAGGGCAAGTGGGGTTTGTAGGGGTGGGATGTGGAAAGAAACACACACATAAGAGAAAATGTACCAGTGCTTCTGGAGAGTTGATTCTCTGTAAAATCCAAAAGAAATTTCTCACTTAGCAATCTTACAGAGAGGCTATTAACTTATATAACTTAAGTAAAATATTCTGGACAATAGTCTTATCATCAACATAAAAGTAAAGCCATAATACTTTTTCTTACAACAATCTTCCATTAAAATCAAGAGTTTTTACACTATAACAGTGCATTTGGTTCTATAGGAGGCTTAAGTTAATGCAGTATAACCATGCAGCCTCCCAGGAATCTAATTTAATGGAAAAATAAAAAAATAGGTTACTTAGGGGTTTCAATTGAGAGCATTTCCTTTGAAAACTTTTCAAAATACCACATTTCTCACTGGGTATTGAGAGTAACTGAATAGCAAAAAATAATGGTTTAATGCTTTCTTAAGTGGTTTTGAAGGACTGGTGTTCTACATTTCTAATTGAGGACAGACTCTGAGGCTTTCAAAATCAAGAGAACAAAAGACAACTATTATTGATGACAAAAAAGAAAAGGCTTTTTTGTAATTTAAAAACTTTTGTATCAACTACAATTAGGAACCTTCTCATAATAGGTAAGATATCAACATAATGTCCCATAGGAGAGAATATGTTATTAGAAATTCATTTTTAGCAGGTCTTTTCAGTTAGGAACTATAGGAATACAAATTGGAGAGTGGGAAACCTAACAATTTATTGAAGAAAGAAAAATAAGGAACAATTATAATAGAATGTGTAGTCATTCCCTTCTCCAGGGGATCTTCCTGATGTAAGGATTAAACCTGGATCTCCAGCATTGCAGGCAGATTCTTTAACATCTGCGCCACCAGGGAAGCCCAATGGAACAACAGCAATAGGCAAATGAGAGAAACATCAGGAATTGGTCTTGGAAAGCATACTTTGGGAAACAAATGAAAACAGGAAGAGCTAAGTGTTAAAAAATAAAATCTGATCTAACAGAAGAGTGATAGAACATATCCAAAGAATAAAGCTCCTTGAGACATTGCTTTGAACTTGGGACAATGCTTTGCTATACTTAGAAAGCAGGAAGAGTACACTGTTTTCTATTTTACGTATGAAACAATTTTAATCATAGCCTTGGTTTAAACAAACATGAAAAGTGTTAGTCGCTCAGTCATGTCCGACTCTTTGCAACACCATGGACTGTAGCCTGCTAGGTTCCTCTATTGACGGAATTCTCCAGGCAAGAATACTGGAGTGGGTAGCCATTCCCTCTCCAGGGAATCTTCTTGACCTAGGGATCAAACCCAGGTCTCTAGCACTGAAGACAGATTCTTTACTGTCTGAGACACCAGAAGATAAGACAAAGACCTGAACTGTTTTTGTAGTGAATTAGTTGAAGAAATGCAGACTCTAGAAAGACGCACTACAAAAGCACTTATTCCTTTAAACCTTCATTTCTGATAATTTAAAGATTTGTTACTTTTCTTTTACTTGCATACATATTTGCAAGAAAAACTACCTTATTAGCACATATTACTTCTTAGAAATTTATGGAAATTAAGAAGGGAATTAAAGGTAAAATATTAAATATTAGAGTAAAAGATCTTAAGTCTCCTTCTTACCATATTTCCCATAGAATTAACAGATAACCAATATTGTCTTTAGAGCAGTGATTTTTCCACTAATGATTACACTTTAAACACTTAACTTGCAAAAATCCATAACATATTGTAACCCAAAAAATTGTATACTGTCAATCTCTCTCTTCACTTATACTGACATGACATCCCTCTTTTCTACTCCTGCCTAACTTGCTTAGAAAACAAGGTTTTTCCATACAGGCAATATCACCACTTGATTATCACTTTTCTTCACTCTCAATGTGATAATTCATTATCTTTACTTATTACTTGTAGTTTTGTTAATTCAAAAGAAATAAAAGACAAGAGCTTCCAGAAAGATGTTCATTTTTCTATGAGAAATTGACAAGCTTTTTGATTAATATACACTTTGAATAGTGAATAAAATGCTCAAAATAATAAGATTCTAAACACTTACTATTGCATTTTTACAGCAGAAATATATTCAGACAGATTACTTAAATATAATACATAATTCCTGGGCAATCCAGCACTACTCTTGAATGTATTTTATCATTCAGAGTCATTACCACATTCAAAACAAATTTTTGGTTTCTTCGTTTATGGGATGTTATATGTATCAAGAGTGTCAGAGAAAAGTAAATAATATTAGAGAGGAAGTTGGTACATGGCAGAAAATTTTCCAATGAAAATAGGAGAATTTTGAAGGAACTTAGCTGGCTGCAGAGGGTAGTTACTGCATTTACATCCTGATGAGTGAGAACAGAAGTTTCAGCCATGATTCAAAAATTTTGCATTGGGAGAGCCAAGATTATTTAGAAGAAAAGGAGATTGAGACCTACAAAGATCTGAAGTAGTTTCTTAGAACTCTGAACAGTCCTCCTTTAGTTTTTCCCTCTCTTCCTTTCCTTCCTCCCTTCCTTTTTATGTTTCTTCAATTCTTAGTAAACAGATACTTATCGAGAATCTGTGCTAGGCAGCAAGGGATCAGGTGACTGAAAAATACAAATATACGGGATTGCATGCACATAAAAATACAAGGTCCATCACCTTAGAGTCAAGTGAGGAAACATAAATATAAATAAGTTTGATTTGTTTTAAGCTGTAGTGGAATTACATGCAAGATTCCATGTGGGCACAGAGGAGAAAGGAGCATTTTACCTGGGAAACTCAGAAAAGGCTTCACAAAAGTGGTAAATACTTGAACTGATTGTTGAAGTACAAACTTGCCACAGAGACAACCTTAAGGAAACAGGAGAGAAGACATTCCAAGCAGAGGGAATAAGGTGTGAAAAATGTGGCCTGTTGAGGCAACTCCACGACTGATGGAGTGTAAAGACTGAGGGGTTGGGTGCAGGGGGAGGAGTTACCAGAGCAAGAGGTTGAATAAGTTGGTAGGGACAAAGCTGGTAGATATCGAAAGGCTGTTTGGGGGCATGGGCAGAAGAGAGGAAAAACAGGTGACAATAGATAGTGAATAGGAGATAAAATTGATAAGCTATAGTAGCTGGAGATGAGAGGACAGAGGCAGTGTAAGGGATAGGACAGGATGGTTTTGAGGTTTCTGACTGGAAAAAAGTACATATCAGTGTTCTTCACTAAGACAAGATTAAGCGCCTGAAGAAGAAAGATTTGTAACAAAGATCATGAGTTTGAACTTGTGCATGATGGCTTTATGGAGCTTATCAGCTGGAGCCATAGATCTAGAGTAAATCCAATGGTGTTTGGAGTTGGAGAGCCTGAGGAACATAACACTGGGATGTGTATGAACTTGTGTCAAAACAGGAAACTGTGATAGGATGACACATTCCCCTCATGTGTCAGACCATATAATGTGGGTGCACATAGATACTGGGTTCCCAGGTGGCTCAGTTGTGAAGAATCTGCCTGCCAAGTAGGAGATGTGGGTTCAGTCCCTGGGTCAGGAAGATCCCCTGGAGAAGGAAATGGCAATTCACTCCAGTGTTCTTGACTGGGGAATTCCAAGGACAGAGGAGCCTGGCAGGCTACAGCGCATGAGGCAGACATGACTTAGTGACCAAATAACAACATAGACACCATTATTACGTAGGAGTTGAGTCATCACATCAAGTCAGTTTTCCTGCTTATTACAGCTTTCCTCTTTCATCGATTCAGACCCTTAGTCTAACTGAACATAAAGTAAATATACAAGATTCAGTGCCAAGAGTGTCCACGTGATAAAAGAAGTACCAGTATTCCACTGTGTTTATCTTCCTAACTCTCTTAAAGGAGGAAAGATGGAAATGTGAGAAAGAAAATATGTAACCTCAGTTTTAAACAACTTTTTCAAATTAGTTTAAAATATTATCTTAGTCAAGGATCTGTAGAACTGGTCATCAACCTAAGTCTCTTTGACTATAATGTCTGCAGTATTTTCATTATATTATACTGCCTCTCAATAAAACTTTTAGACACATTTAATTGACAGCTGTGGCTAAATAATAAACCAAATATATCCAACATATACTCTTATACTTTTTTGCTTTTTCCATTCTTAGACATTAGTGAATGAGGAGTTTGAACTAATAATTGCTAAGGTCCCTTGACTCCCAAACAAAGAATAAAGAACTTATTCAAACATGACCACTGATGTTGGCTAAGTTATTTGAGTGTTCAAATACTTAAGTACTTAAAAAAAAAAATACAGTAACTTCCAGCAATGGGGATTTGAGAGGCATAACTGATTTAAAATTATCAAGTAGTATAGAATATACGGGTTTTTTTTTTTTTTTGGCCATGCCAAGAAGCATGTGCAATCTTAGCTCCTGAACCAGGGATTGAACCCATGCCCATCTCACTGAAGGGTGGAGTCTCAAAAACTAAACAACTAGAGAAGTCTCTACAATCTAGTTTTGAATATGAATTATACACATTAGAGCAATAATTCCATGAATCATAGTCACCAATTACCTATTATATTCCACTGAGGTAATTAAAAGTAGGAATTTTATGCTCATAGGATTATAATTCTTATCGTGCCCCTCTAAGATGCAGGGGCACAATGCGGACTTACAAATAGGCTTAAATATTCATTTTTAAGCCAGAACAGATTATTTGTAATAATGAAAAGAATAATATAGGTTTATCTTCTTTTTTGCACTATTTTTCTGTTGTTATTCAGTTGCTAAGTCGTGATTAACTGTGACCCCATGAACTTAGCATGCCAGGCTTCCCTGTTCTTCACTATATCCCGGAGTTTGATCAAACTCATATTCATTAAGTTGATGGTGCCATCCAACCATCTCTTCCTCTGTTGCCCTCTCCTAACAATCATTTCAAGCATCAGGGTCTTTTCCAGTGAGTCGGCTCTTGGCATCAAGTAGCCACAGTATTGGAGCAATGGTCCTTTCATTGAATATGCAGTGTTGATTATCTTTAGGATTGGCTGGTTTGATCTCCTTGCTGTCCAAGGGACTCACAAAAGTCTTTTCCAGCACCACAGTTTGAAAGCACCAATTAATTTGTACTCAGCTTTCTTCATGGTCAAAATCCCATATCAGTACATGACTACTGGAAAAACCATAGCTTTGAATATATGGACCTTTGTTGGCAAAGTAATGTCTTTGCTTTTTAATATGCTGTCTAGGTTGATCATAGCTTTTCTGTTTTTTAATTTCATGGCTTCAGTCACCATCTGCAGTGATTTTGGAGTCCAAGACAATAAAATTTGTCACTGTTTCCACTTTTGCCAAGTCTATTTCCCCATCTATTCCCATTCCAGCCAGACATCCTGGAATGAAAAGTCAAGTGGGCCTTAGGAAGCATCACTACAAACAAAGCTAGCGGAGGTGTTGGAATTCCAGTTGAGCTAATTCAAATCCTAAAAGATGATGCTGTGAAAGTACTGCACTCAATATGCCAGCAAATTTGGAAAACTCAGCAGTGGCCACAGGACTGGAAAAGGTCAGTTTTCATTCCAACCCCAAAGAAAGGCAATGCCAAAGAATGTTCAAACTACCACACAACTGTACTCATCGCACACGCTTGCAAAGTAATGTTCAAAATTCTCCAAGCCAGGCTTCAACAGTACATGAACCAAGAACTTCCAGATGTTCAAGCTGGATTTAGATAAGGCAGAGGAACCAGAGATCAAATTGCCAACATCCATTGGAGCATCAAAAAAGCAAGAGTTCCAGAAAAACATCTAAATCTGTTTTATTGACTACACCAAAGCCTTTGACTGTGTGGATCACAACAAACTGTGGAAAATTCTGAAAGAGATGGGAATACCAGACCACCTGACCTGCCTCCTAAGAAATCTGTATGCAGGTCAAGAAGCAAGTTAGAACAGGACATGGAACAACAGACTGGTTCCAAATCGGGAAAGGAGTACATCAAGGATGTATATTGTCACCTTGCTTATTTAACTTATATGCAGAGTACATCATGCAAAATGTCGGGCTGGATGAAGCACAAGTTGGAATAAAGATTGCTGGGAGAAATATCAATAACCTCAGATATGCAGATGACACCACTCTTATGGCAGAAAGTGAAGAAGAACTAAAGAACCTGTTGATGAAAGTGGAGGAGAGTGAAAAAGCTGGTTTAAAACTCAACATTCAGAAAACTAAGATCGTGGTATCTGGTCCCATCACTTCCTGGCAAATAGATAGGGAAGCATTGAAAAGAGTGACAGACTTTATTTGGGTTGGGGGTGGCGGTGCGCTCCATATCACTGCAGATGGTGACTGCAACCATGAAATTAAAAGACACTTGCTGCTTGGAAGAAAATCTATGAGGAGAAGGGGACAATGGAGAATGAGATGTTTGGATGGCATGACCAGCTCAATGGACATGAGTTTGCATAACCTCCGGTAATTGGTGATAGACAGGGAGGCCTGGCGTGCTGCAGTCCATGGGGTCATAAAGAGTCGGACATGACTGAGTGACTGAACTGAACTGAACTGAACCTAGACAGCATATTAAAAAGCAGAGACATTACTTTGCCAACAAAGGCCCATCTAGTCAAAGCTACGGTTTTTCTAGTAGTCACATATGGATGTGAGAGTTGGACTGTAAAGAAAGCTGAGCACCAAAGAATTGATGCTTTTGAACTGTGGTGTTGGAGAAGACTCTTGAGAGTCCCTTGGACTGCAAGGAGACCCAACCAGTCCATCCTAAAGGAAATCAGTCCTGAATATTCATTGGAAGGATTGATGCTGAAGCTGAAACTCCGATACTTCAGCCACCTGATGTGAAGAACTGACTCATTAGAAAAGACCCTGATGCTGGGAGAGATTAAAGGTGGGAGGAGAAGGGGATGACAGAGGATGAGATACTTGGATGGCATCACCAACTCAATAGACATGAGTTTGAGTGAGCTGAGGGAGTTGGTGATGGATAGGGAAGCCTGGCATGCTTAAGTGCACGGGGTCTCAAAGAGTTGGACATGACTGAGCGACTGAACTGAACTGATTTGCCAAGAAGTGATGAGACCAGATGCCCTGATTTTAGTTTTTTGAATGTTGAGTTTTACAGTGGCTTTTTCACTTTCCTCTGTCACCCTCATCAAGAGACTCTTTATTTCCTCTTTACTTTCTGCCATTAGAGTGGTATCATCTGTATATCTGACGTTGTTGATATTACTCCCAGCAATCTTGATTCCAGCTTGTGATTCATCCAGCCTGGCATTTCTCATTATGTACTCTGTATAGAAGTTAAATAAGCAGGATAACAATATACAGCCTTGATGTACTCCTTGCTCAATTTTGAACCAGTGTGTTGTTCCATATTTGGTTCTAACTGTTGCTTCTTGATCTACATACAAGTTTCTTAGAAGACAGGTAAGGTGGTCTGGTATACCCATCTCTTTAAGAATGTTCCACAGTTTGTTGTGATCCACACAACCAAAAGCTTTTGCATAATCCATGAAGTGTAATCCATGTTTTTGCATAATCCATGTTTTGCGTAATCCATGTTTTTCTGGAACTCCCTTGCTTTTTCTATAATACAACAGATGTTGGTAATTTGATCTCTGGTTCCTCTACCTTTTTTAAATCCTCCAGCTTATAAATCTCAGTCCATTTACTGCTAACGCCTAGCTTGAAGGATTTTGAGAATTACTTTGCTAGCATGAGAAAACAGCACAATGGTACAGTAGTTTGAACATTCTTTGGTATTTCCCTTCTTCAAGATTGAAATGAAAACACATTTTCCAGTCCTGTGGCCACTGCTGAGTTTTCCAAATTTGTTAACATATTGAGTGCGGCACATTAACAGCATCTTTTAGGATTTTAAATATCTCAGCTGGAATTCCATCACCTTCACTGCCTTTGTTCCTAGTAATGCTTCCTAAGGCCCACTTGATGTCACACTCCAGGATGTCTGGCTCTAAGTAAGTGACCACACCATCATGGTTATCTGGATCAGTAAGACCTTTCTTTGTTTAGTGCTTTTGTGCATTCTTGCCACCTCTTCTTAATCTCTTCTGCTTCTGTTAGATGCTTGCTGTTTCTATCCTTTATATCTTCATCTTTGCATGAAATGCTCCCCTGGCTTCTCCAATTTTAAGAGATCTGTAATCTTTCCTATTGTATTGTTTTCTTCTATTTATTTGCATTGTTCACTTAAGAAGGCTTTCTAATCTTTTCTCGCTATTCTCTGGAACTTTGTGTTCAGTTGGGTATATCTTTCCCTTTTTTCCTTTGCCTTTCACTTCTCTTCTTAACTATTTGTAAAGACTCCTCAATTTTGCCTTTTTGCATTTCTTCTTGGGAATGGTTTTGGTCACTGCCTCATGTATAATGTTATGGACCTCTGTCCATAGTTTCAGGGACTCTTATCAGATCTAATCCCTTGAATCTATTCATCAATTTCACTGTATAATCATAAGGGGTTTGATGTAGGTCATACCTTAATGGCCTAATGGTTTTCCCTACTTTCTTAAACCTGAATTTTGCAATAAGGAGCTGATGAGCTGAGCCACAGTCAGCACCAGCTCTTCTTTTTACTGACTGCATAGAGCTTATCCATCTCTGGCTGCAAAGTATATAATCTGATTTCAGTATTGACCATCTGTTGATGTCCATGTGTAGAATTTTCTCTTGTGTTGCTGCAAGAGGGTGTTTGCTATGACCAGTGTGTTCTCTTGACAAAACTCTTTAGCTTTTGCCATGCTTCATTTTGTACACCAAGGCCAAACCTGCCTGTTACTCCAGGTATCTCTTGACTTTCTACTTTTGTATTCCAATCCCCTATGATGAAAAGGACATCTTTTTTTTTTGGTGTAAGTCCTAGAAGGTCTTGTAGGTCTTCATGTAACTGTTCAGCTTCCTTAGCATTAGTGGTTGGCGCATAGACTTAGATTACTCTGATGTTGAATGGTTTGCCTTGAAAACAAATAGAGATCATTCTGTCATTTTTGAAGCTGCACCCAAGTAATGCATTTCAGACTCTTTTTTAAACTATGAGGACTACTCCATTTCTTCTACTCTCAGTAAAGATACTCAACTTCTCTGTGCTTCCATTTATTTCTTTGTGAAATGAAAGGGATTAATTAATGATTGCTAAAGAGAAGGCAATGGCAACCCACTCCAGTATGCTTGCCTGGAGAATCCCATGGACGGAGGAACCTGTTAGGCTGCAGTCCATGGGGTTGTGAAGAGTCGGACATGACTGAGAGACTTCACTTTCACTTTTCACTTTCATGCATTGGAGAAGGAAATGGAAACCCACTTCAGTGTTCTTGCCTGGAGACTCCCAGGGACGGGGGAGCCTGGTGGGCTGCTGTCTATGGAGTCACACAGAGTCAGACATGACTGAAGCGACTTGGCAAAGTCCTTTTCATCTTAAAATTGTATAATAAGTTCCATGGGGGAAAGACATTCAGCTTTTTAAAAAGAAATGGACTGTGCCCTCCTGGCACAGTGGTAAAGAATCTGCCTGCAACTAAGAGACCTGAGTTCCATCCCTGGGTCAGGAAGATCCCCTGAAGAAGGAAATAACAACGAACTCCTGTAATCTATGTTGGGGGAGGAGGAGGTGGTTGTTGGTAGAGGTAAATTTAATCCTCTGGATGTCCTCATGAAGGTCCATACATCATAATCACCAGGATGGTTCTTTTTAAACAGACTGATGAGGCCTACCTCAGCATTTGATTCGGTTTCTGATTCAATGTGGTGCTTGAGGTTTTACAGTTCTAACAAGTTTCCAAGTGAGGTTACCAGGAGGGGAAAACACATTTTGAGAACTATCAGTCTATCTCCTGAAGTCCCTAGAGATGGCCAGTCTATTGTATGTTGTTCTGGTTCTTGTTCTCACTACAGTACTTCATTCCAAAGTTGCTTTTCAGACCAAGTCAACCTTGGTTTACTGTTTTGGCAACTGAATCGAGCTAAAAATGATTATTCCCAGAAGCCCCTAACAATATGCTCTGTATTTCTCATCTCAGACTGGGCCCCTGGATACCTAAGACTGCTCAGGAAAACAAAAACAAAAACATTTCATACTTTGGACGTGCATTAGTTAGCTGGTCAACTAAGGTTGAGGCCATTCCTATTCATTGTTGTTAGCCACAACCCCCCTCCCTGGTCCCAATAGGTTGTGTGTTGATTTCTGCAGATTGTATTTTCTCTCCAAGGGGTTTTGGAATATTACATGCTTAGTAGTGTATGGCAGAGTTTGGAGAAGATGTGAAGTTTTCTTGACTTGATTTCAGAGCCTGTATAGCTATTTTGTAACTTATGAAAAATACTCAAATGTTGTGCTGTGGATCAAAAATGATCATTTGATTTAAAGTATACATTTAATATTATATAGGTTCAATATTATACAATACAATATACAATATTAAATGTATACTTGTAAATCGATTAGAACTTCCCAGGTGGTTCAGCAGTAAAGACTCTCCCTGCAATGCAGGGGATGCAGGAGACATTGAGTTTGATCTCTGGGTCAGGAAGACGCCCTGGAAGAGGAAATGGCAACCCACTCCAGTATTCTTGCTGGGAAAATCCCATGGACAGAGGAGCCTAGTAGGCCACAGTCCATAGGGTCATAAAAAGCTGGACAGAACTGAAGTGACTGAAATGACGATGCATGCAGGTTCAATATAAAGAATTAAAAAGATATCGTATCAAGATGAGTAAGACATGATCCAAGCTCTCAGAGAGACTTAAGACTAATAATGGAGGAGATAGACATTTAAAAAGTAATGATATACAATGGAAAGTTACTCAGCCATAAAAAGGAACAAAATTGAGTCATTTGTAGAGAACTGGATGGACCCAAAGTCTATCATATAGAGTGAAGTAAGTCAGAAAGAGAAAAACAAATATATTAATGCAAATGTATAGAATCTAGAAAAATAGTACAGATAAACCTATTCGCAGGGCAGGAATAGAGACACAGATGTAGAGAATGGACACATGGACACAGGACGGGGGGAATGGGATGTGATAAATTGAAAGATTGGGACTGACATATATTCACTACCATGTGTAAAACACATAGCTAGTGGGAGCCTGCTGTATAGCGCAGGGAGCTCAGCTCAGTGCTCTGTGGTGACATAGATGGGTGAGACTGGGGTGCAGGATGATATGGAGGTCCAGGACTGAGGGGCTATATGTATACATATAGGTGATTCACTTCATTGTATTGCAGAAACTAACAACACTGTAAAGCAACTATACCCCTATTAAAAAAAAAAAAAAAGTAATGATAATTTCCAAATAGAAAATCTATATATCACTGGCTTTGACAACATAGTATACTAAAAAAAAAGTTGTTTAATGGATTAGCTAAATAGCTATTCATAGATAAATAACATCAAGATATACTATCTTATGGTTCCAATCCATTCAACCACTACTAACTTTCCAAGGGCAGTTCAGTTCAGTCGCTCAGTTGTGTCTGACTCTGTGACCTCATGCACTGCAGCACGCCAGACATTCCTGTCCATCACCAACTCCCGGAGCTTACTCAAACTCATGTCCATCAAGTCAGTGATGCCATCCAACCATCTCATCCTCTGTCATCCCCTTCTCCTCCTGCCTTCAATAATTCCAAGCTTCAGGGTCTTTTCAAATGAGTCAGTTCTTCGTATCAGGTGACCAGAGTATTGGAGTTTCAGCTTCACCATCAGTCCTTCCAATGAATATTCAGGACTGATTTCCTTTAGGATGGACTGGTTGGATCTCCTTGCAGTCTTAGGAGTTGTCTCCAAAACCACAGTTCAAAAGCATCAATTCGTCAGTGCTCAGCTTTCTTTATACCCCAACTCTCGCATCCATACATTACTACTGGAAAAATCATATTTTTGACTAGATGGACCTTTGTTGGTAAAGTAATGTCTCTGCTTTTTAATATGTTGATAAGGTTGGTCATAATTTTTCTTCCAAGGAGCAAGCATCTTTTAATTTCATGGCTGCAGACACCATCTGCAGTGATTTTGGAGCCCCCCAAAATAAAGTCTGTCACTGTTTTGTTTCACCATCTATTTGCCATGAAGTAATGGGATCAAATGCCATAATCCTAGTTTTCTGAAGTTGAGTTTTAAGCCAACTTTTTCTCTCTCTTCTTTCACGTTCAACAAGAGGCTCTTTAGTTCTTCTTCACTTTCTGCCATAAGGGTGGTGTCATCTGCATATCTGAGGTTATTGATATTTCTCCCAGCAATCTTGATTCCAGCTTGTGCTTCATCCAGCACGGCATTTAGCATGATGTATTCTGCATATAAGTTAAATAAGCAGGATAACAATATACAGCCTTTATGTACTCCTTTCCTGATTTGGAACCAGTCTGTTTTTCCATGTCTGGTTCTAACTGTTGCTTCTTGACCTGCATACATATTTCTCAGGAGCCAGGTCAGGTGGTCTGGTAGTCCCATTTCTTTCAGAATTTTCCAGTTTGTTGTGATCCACAGTCAAAGGCTTTGGCATAGTCAATAAAGCAGAAATGGATGTTTTTCTGAACTCTCTTACTTTTTCCATGATCCAGTGGATGTTGGCAATTTGATTTCTGGTTTCTCTGCCTTATTTAAATCCAGCATGAATATCGGAAGTTCATGGTTCATGTACTATTGAAACCTGGCTTGGAGAATTTTGAGCATTACTTGCATGTGAGATGAGTGCAATTGTGCAGCCGTTTGAACATTCTTTGGCATTGCTTTTCTTTGGGATTGGAATGAAAACTGACCTTTTCCAGTCCTGTGGCCACTGCTTGAGTTTTCCTAATTTGTGACATATTGATTGCAGTACTTTCACAGCATCATCTTTTAGGATTTGAAATAGCTCAACTGGAACTCCATCACCCCCACTAGCTTTGTTTGTAGTGATGCTCCCAAAGGCCCTCTTGACTTCACATTCCAGGTTGTCTGGCTCTAGGTGAGTGATCATTCCATTGTGATTATCTGGGTCATGAAGATCTTTTTTGTAGTTCTTCTGTGTATTCTTGCCACCTCTTCTTAATATCTTCTCCTTCTGTTAATGTCATACCATTTCTGTCCTTTATTGTGCCCATCTTTGCATGAAACCTTCCCTTGGTAGCTCTAATTTTCTCAAAGAGATCCCCAGTCTTTCCCATTCTATTGTTTTCCTCTATTTCTTTGCACTGATCACTGAGGAATGCTTTCTTATCTTTGCTTGCTATTCTTTAGAACTCTGCATTCAAATGGGTATATTTTTCCTTTTCTCCTTTGCTTTTTGCTTCTCTTGTTTTCACAGTTATTTGTAAGGCCTCCTCAGACAGCCATTTTACTTTTTTGCATTTCTTTTTCTTGGGGATAGTCTTGATCCCTGTCTCGAACCTCTGTCCATACTTCAGGCACTCTATCAGATCTAATCCCCTGAATCTAAGAGAGATAATCCTCAGCAAATATAATATGAAGTTGATATATAATTCTTTAAGTTGATCAATTAATATATAGTAGCTTAGCATATTATTTAGAAATACATATATAAATGCCAAAAGAAACAGTTCAGACTGGATGACTCTTGGGGGAGCAAGTTCAGTTCAGTTCAGTTCAGTCGCTGAGTTGTGTCCGACTCTTTGCAACCCCATGAATGGCAGCACACCAGGCCTCGCTGTCCATCACCATCTCCTGGAGTTCACTCAAACTCACGTCCATTGAGTCAGTGATGCCATCCAGCCATCTCATCCTCTATTGTCCCCTTTTCCTCCTGCCCCCAACCCCTCCCAACATCAGAGTCTTTTCCAATGAGTCAACTCTTCACATAAGGTGCCCAAAGTACTAGTTTCAGCTTTAGCCTCAGTCCTTCCAATGAACACCCAGGACCGATCTCCTTTAGAATGGACTGGTTGGATCTCCTTGCAGTCCAAGGGACTCTCAAGAGTCTTCTCCAACACCACAGTTCAAAAGCATCAATTCTTCGGTGTTCAGCTTTCTTCACAGTCCAACTCTCACATCCATACATGACCACTGGAAAAACCATAGCCTTGATTAGACAGACCTTTGTTGGCAAAGTAATGTCTCTGCTTTTCAATATGCTATCTAGGTTAGTCATAACTTTTCTTCCAAGGAGTAACCATCTTTTAATTTCATGGCTGCAGTCATCATCTGCAGTGAATTTTGGAGCCCCAAAAAATAAAAGTCTGACACTGTTTCCACTGTTTCCCCATCTATTTCCCATGAAGCGATGGGACCAGATGCTATGATCATAGTTTTCTGAATGTTGAGCTTTAAGCCAACTTTTTTACTCAGGGGATAGCAAATGAAGCACAGAGTTTCTGGGTTTCCCTGTTGTTATAACCTTTGTAGCATCATTTTATTTTTTAATTCATATGAATGTATCACTTTTAATAAAGCTAAAAATCAATTTTCTAAAAGCTGTATGTATTTTCAGTATGCACATACACTGAATTGTGTTGTATAACTGAAACTAATGTTTTATGTTAATTATATCTCAATTAAAATTAAGACAATAAACTTAGATTTCAACTCTGAAATAGAAAATGAGCTACTAATAAACCCGAAGCATAAAAAGAGTAATAAAAATGAACCCCAAAATTGCTGAAATAGAAATTACAAACTTCATCAATGTAACACCAAAAAAGTTATATGATAGAAGAGTCCATATCTTCGATTTTGATAGTTTCAGTGAGGTATTCATGGGGATGCATGGTATCTTCAAATCATCAACATTATCTAAACTGCTTACTCATCCATATGTAGATTGACTGTGAGTATATTATAATAAAGAGGTCAATGTTTTCCCCCTTTATTTGGAATAATTCAACTGAGACACTGAATATTCATTAAAGTAAAAGAGCAGTGGGGTAAAAAAGAACAGTAAGTAGCATATTGGAGACTATACCATACATAGGTCTTGAAATCATTTCTTGAATAAAGGTTATGTTTTAGGTATCTGGAGACCAGTGGTAGTAACTATCACCGATAATTTACTAGCACAATTTAGAATTCAGTTTTCCACAAAGATCAATAAAAAATCTGAATGGGTTGTACATAAGCTATTTCTAAAAAAGTAAGCCCCAGAAAGGCTTGTACTCAAAATGAATTTAAAAAGGAAGGAAGGGGAAAATCATTTGCTAGCTTACTTATCAAGATTTTAGTCCAGGAAAAATGAAACATTTAACTTGGGAGAACAAGAACAAATTCTCTTAAATGCTGCTATATGCAACATTCACATAAATCCTAAAGCCATGGCACTTGGAGGTTGCATGGGGGAAATGATATTCATCACCCCTGCAGTATCCAAGTTTACTGCTATTCTGTCACTATAACTGGGACTCTGCCATGGGAAAGCCGTACCGTCGACTGGTAATTAAGACCACAATGGCTGCTGAATGCCACAGATCCCTGTGTGCAGCTACCTGAACAGTCCTTTACAAGGAAGGGTGTCACTACATCTTTAAATAATTAACATTAGCAAGGGGACCAGGGTGTTTCAGAAGACTTATAACAGTACATCAACAATGACATTTGTAAAGAAGTGGGTTAACAGAGCAGCAGGACATGAGAAACTGGCAAAGTATAAAGATAATGACAGGGAATACACGTGGAAAAAATGCCCTCATTTTCATAAGTAAGCTACCCTAATGTTTTCTGTTAAAATGAGGAGTTAATCTTAAAGGATCTTAGCAAGGCAAGATGAAAATAAAATTTAAAATAGATTCTAATTGAGTCAAGGAGAGCCAAATAGGAAATATTAAACAAAACTGCCTATTCTTAGTGATATTCATAGACATTTTCAGAGAGCTTATGCATTTTATACATACAGGAAGATAAAATCCCCAGTCTTCTTAACCTAGCTTACAAACTTCAAGACAGTTAGTTCAAGGGAAATAGAATCCTTCTTATTTCCTGGATCAAATCCAGTCTCTCAAACTGGGTAAAAAGAATTTGAGATAAGAAAATAACTTGCCAAAGAAAACAGAGAGAAAGATGTCTTGTGTTCTGCCAAAAAGAGGATATGCTATCAAGAATGAAAGAAAGAAGGGGACTTGCTAAAACTGTTGAAACAAATATAGCTGGTACTGCTTGGTCTCAGGGTGACCATGCAAAAACAGAATCCTTGTATGCATGCTAAAAGAGGAAAATTCAAATATTGCTTGTTCATGTGTTCATGAGAGTAAGGAAGTCCTATTTGGAATGCAGTGTTCATCCTTATGTATTTCACATTTTAAGAACAAAGAGTTGGAAAAAGCCTAGAGGCAAGCAAAAATTACAATGCAAGGGTAGAAAATATTTAAATTGCAATTTTGTGGACAAAACATACTTAAAATTTGGAGGAAAAGCTAAAGAAATGTTTTGGGCTTGAGACAAAAGCCTATGGTCATTATAATTTACCATTCTCATTTCTAAAGAAAAAAAGGGCAAGTAGTCCGAAAATTACATTTAGAAATAAGACGTCAAAAATGTTCTGAAAGGGAAAATAAAAAAATTAAAACATAGTCTAGGCTAAGGAGATTGTGAAAAGATCGGAGGCCACAGTTCTCACCATGGGATAGATTCCACAACTCATAGCTACTGTGGAATCATCTATTCTCTCCTGTATCTTCTCTTTTCACAGTCCTTTTCTACATCTCTTTCTCCCATATTCAAAAGGTTGATAATCTACAAGTTTTAGAAGCTGGTAGGCAGGCATAAAAATTTTTATCCTTCAGTTTTTATTATTTAGAAACTAAATATGATCCTGTCTCTAGATTTATCGTTTTTTACAGTTTTATAATTTCAGCTTATTGGGACATACATAACCTATGTGGCACAATATATAACCTAACTAGAAATTATGCTAACAAAAAAATTATGTCCCAAATTCACTACTATGTATTTGAAGAATTATACAGAGTCCCAGATATGAAGGGCGGTTTTCCAAGCATTAGGCCTAGATAGAACAAAGGTAAAAATACACACTTCAACTCAATGCTAGTTCCCTTAGCTAAGGGAAGGCAGAGCAGATCACAGGCAACGATGATCAATGAGATGACAAATGGTATTCGACTAACCACTCTCTATCAGGTTCTTTACACATGCTATGTTGGTAAATTTTATAACTCGGAAGTAGGTTTAATTATGTTTATCCTACACCTTTATTAAATAAAAATTATTTTTACTTTATGGATGAGGAAACAAACTCAGAATAGCAACTTGGCCAAAGTCCATAAAGCTGTAATGGCTGCACAAGAACTCCAATTTAGGACTATCTGAAGCCTATACTTTTGTTACTATCTTGGTTCATAGGTTTGAAAATATTAGGGCTCTAATCTTTACTTCTCAGTAATTTATAATGCTTTCCACTGTCACTGTGGCTTTAATTTATAGGAATCTCACTTTTGATACGAGAGAAACTGATTCAGCTTTTGTTAGTTAAGTTCAACGGCAACTCCTTGTTTATATTTCTGACTTTCCAAACCTAATTATTTTACGAAAAGTCTGCCTGCTTTCTCGAAATCACTTTTTTCCCTAACACTGTAAACCAAGGTAACTTTGACATATCCATATTTTATGTGAGGACTCATAGAACTATGATTACATTTTCCTTTTAGATTTATTTCCATTCAGTTAATTTCATTAAGGCAGCCTTCATTTTAATTTTCTAATAATATTTTTAAAGAGTATTGATAATGGCTTAACAATCTGTTTAGTATACCCAAGATTTGTACTGGGAGCTTTCAGAAATATTAAAATCAAATAGTTTTACCAACTTTCATTTGTCAAAGGATAGATGTCTTGAGTTTAACATAAGTTTTTTGTTTAATAATAAGCAAACATGATGGTAAGTAACGATTATGCAATAAATGCTAATTTGTTTAAAGTGGAGATGCTTATTCTGTAATTCAGAGCAGTGTTTATTATTTATCATCTCCATATTACCAAACTTCGTTTTAAGACAGCTGTCTCGTGTTTAACCTACTGAACAAAGGGAGTTACCCTAGGTAGTTTCCAATATTGAATATAAATTTTTAAAAGATTCCTGAGATTTACTTCTAAGGATTAAGTTAGATGTATTTTTCTGAGTGACATCTCTAAATGGGTACATTCACTTTGGATAAAGAGAAAACAAGGCCTTTGGTGTTTGAGATAAAGAAAAACATGAGGAGGGAAAAAAGAAGTATTTTTCAATTCATAAAACATCAGGGGGAAGTGTGTGGAGGACCCATAGAGAAATGAACCTGAACTGCAACGTTACAAATACACTTATCCTTTTGAGAAATATCAGCGGGCAGTAGAAACCTTTTCTAAGTGCCTTTGCTTTTTAGGAACGTCCATCAGCAAGGTCTCTTCCACAATCCTGGCAGAGGCCCATTCATCCATTTCCACTGTTGAAGTTGGGACAAAGTCTGAGAAACCGCAGGCACCTGCGGCTCTGAGCGACCTGCCGAGGAACACAGGGAAGGGCGTCCCTTCTCCCATTTACCGTCTCCAACTTCCAGAACTTTCTGACAGGAGCTCGAAAATCTGGCAGTCGCGCCTCAGAAAAAAGCTATTTCGGGGACGGAGACCTGTGTCTGCACTGATGCTCCTCAAAGGTGTGCGTCTCAGAAGAAGGGATGACAGCTCGGTGGCGGAGACGAGCCACTTCCTCTCTTCAAACCTCTGTAGAAGAAGACTATCCGAGGAACGAGTTCGGACGCCAAAGGCTGCGATGGACCCACAGCCCCGCATCCGACCTCAGAACGCTCGTAGCCCGCGCCTCAGCCGGAAGTGGGCGTGGCCTCGGGCCGGCTAGGCGAAGCCAGGCGCGGCGTGGGGAGGTGGGGTTCCTCCCGGGGCCCGGCCCGCAGCCGCGCGTTTCCGGCGCGCTCCCCCGCGTCTCGCGTCCTGTGGTCTCGCCCGTACCCCGCTGCCATGTTGGATTGTGAGGCCGTTGCCGCCGCCGCCGCCACTGCCGCTGTAGGAAGGTTGGGGGAGGAGTTGGGAGTTTAGCGCAGTCGCCGGAGTGCGAGGACAACGACCATCCGGCCAGAGCCTACCCCGGCGGGAACGAGGAGCTTCCCTTTCTCACAGCGGCCCGCCGTCGGCTCCTCCTTCCGTGGCCTCCTCCCTGCGCCGGAGGAGCTGCGAGATGCTACGCCTCTGATTCCCCTCCTCCCGCCCCTGTCACCCAGAAGGGGAACGAGCGCTCGCCCACTCGCCGGAGGAGACGGCCCTGGCCTCCCTACCCCGCCGGCGAAACCATGAGCTCCGGCCAGCAGCAGCCGCCGCCGCCGCGGAGAGTCACCAACGTGGGGTCCCTGCTGCTCACCCCGCAGGAGAACGAGTCCCTCTTCACCTTCCTCGGCAAGAAATGTGTGGTCAGTGGCTGTGAGACCCGCATCGCCGCCCCCGACCTCAGCCTCCCGGGCTCGGGAGGGAGCGCCGGGAAGTGGGAGCGGGGAAGGCGGCGGGAGCGGCGTGGGGAGGGTCGGACTGCCGGCTAGGCCTCTCTCTGACCCGGATCCCTGGGTGAGGGCAGTGCGGGCCGGAGGCCGCCTCCCGGACCTGCCCGGGGAGCAGGGAAGTGTCAGGTCCGCAGGCCTGTCCTGGAGCCGTGCTCGCTTGGACCCGGGTCCGTGCCTCTGCTGCTTGTTCAGACTTTGCTGTCAGGCCTCGCGGGGATCTTTTTACAGGAGCTGCTTGATCGTGGTGACTGGGCTCCTGGACTGGCTCTCGCTTCTCCTACGACCCCGATGTGGGGGTACTTTCCTTCACAATGCCATTGGTTTCAGGAGTGGGTGGGTCGGGGACCGAGACCTAGATATGAATGAATCGGGCCGTAAGGTCTTTTATTCTCCCTTGAGGATCTCAGGAAGGAATGAAGTCGAGTGCATCGGTTTAGAACGGGGGGCAGGTAGTGCTACTGCTCCCCACTGCAGAGAAACGAGGTTTATTTCTCCAGCAGTCTCGCTCAGGCCTGGTTTCTCTCTCCTCTCCACTGTTTTTGTTGTTGTTTGTTTGCATTGGTGGGAGATGCTGCTTTCCCAGAACCAAGCTCAGGGGAACCGCGATCTCCAGCAGTTCTTGGCCTTTTGGGATCTGAGAATGGGTCTTAGGTCGGTGCTGTGCGGCCTGTTCCAACTCCAGATGGCCGGTTGGAGCCAGCAGCTCTGCTGTGGGAAGGGGAATGTGTTGTTGACGGAAGCATTCATTACATTGGCTGCTGGCGCTTCTGGGGGTGGGGAGGTTGTGCTTTGTGGGGTAGGCCTTGTCAGCCTGCATCTTACTGGGGTGGTTGAGTTGAGCTGTGGTTGAGACTGTTGAAACGCTCTTCGGGTCCCTTTCTCCCCACTTTACTGGTTAACATCTGCAGAGTCTGTGCCACTGGCACCCCTGAACCACCGAGGGAAATGTCAACAGAGCTGTACCTTTTACAGCTTTCCTTCCTAATGTTAAATGTGTCACCCAGACTGCACCTGCTTGTTTAAGAAGTTAGGATTAGACAAGGTCTGGGAAGTTACTAGATTAATTGTTAACTTTCTAGGAGTTTACCCTTTGTATCCTATTCACCTGGTAGCAGATTGAATCATTACATTCCTTGCAGATGTGTTTCATACTTCAGAAGTTAGACCTGATTAGAATAAAGTGAGGGAGGTGGCTTAAAATCAAGATTTGGGAAAACAGCTGTGAAGACAGTCAAGCCCCCTCTTCACTCTCCCCACAACACTTTTTAAACAAACAAGATAACTGAGCCGGTGAGCCCTCTGTCTCACAGCAATTTAGTAATGTAGCCGGAACTAGAAAAGCAGGACTCCTGATGCCTGTTGTGTTGTACTTTCCACTACATCATGTTGTTTTAGAAGTTTTTTTCTTGTTATTTATTTAAAAGTGGTGTTAAAGGAATAATCACTTTTTTTTTTCACTAGAAGCTGATACAATTAAAAGTGTAAGATTCTTAAAGCAGCCCTAATTTGTGCATATTTTCAACTTAGGAAAATCTCCAGCAATTTGAAGGTGACATTATCTGCAAATGAAAAGTTTTTTTAAAACATTTTCTGGTATACTACTTAAGTTATATAATCTGTCTCAGAAAAGGAAGTAGTTGTACTATGTGTTACATACCAGACACATTAGGCAGGGAGGGAATTACATTTATACACAAGCATACTGACTAATTGCTCTGCATTTCCTATAATGTTCACTGGTGTCAAAGAAATGACAGACGTGTAAGAATACAGCGATAGATAAAGAATGGATTTCTGTCATTTAGAACCACACTGTTGGAGTTACCTGCTCTTGTTGAATGAAATGGTTGCAAAGATGAATGTTTGAAGTCTCCCATTATTAGACAGTAAAGAATGAGATCTTAATTTCTGAAATAGTTCTCACCCCTTTGCTGACCTTGCAGTATTTTGTACATTACTGAAATATTTTGTCTCATTAAAAAAAAAAATCATGCAGTGAGATTTACAGGTCAGACCAAATTTGTTAAGCAAGAAGTGCAATCAGAGCTCTAAGAATTTGCAAGAAAATGAAGCTGGAGTAGTTACAGTCCTAGCTCTCAAGGAGTTTCATTCCTTCTTTCACTCAGCAAATTAGTATTGAGTAGCTAATTGTTGAGGTCAAAATCAGAGTTGATGTGTCCCCTCAGGGAGCTTACTGAATCTAGATAAAGAAACTAATGTGTAAACTGCTAAGTACATCAGTACTTCACAGTGACTGGTAAGACACTGCATGTTACAATGGAAAATATCCTAGGTTTGTAATCAGCAGTCCGGGGTTTAAATTCATAGTGTCAATTTGGATGAGTTTCTTAAGCCCCCTGTCCTAGAATTGGTTTTCTCATTTCTAGAATAGGAATACATCTCATTGGGTGGTTGTGTGTATCAGGACTGTCCATAAATGTGTGGATGTTGTTATTTTTATAAAGGTTTAGGAGATCACAAGAGAGAATGAGTAAAAGCATTTTAGAATGGTCAGTACTTGAATATTTAAGTCTAGAAAGTATAGTCGTCATTGAATGCTCAAGTCCCTGTCAGTCAGTCCTTCATATCTAGAAATTCAGAGGGTCAGCTGTTCCCCCCAGGTTGTGAGAAGTATGAAACAGCTTGGGAAGTCAGGGGACCTACTGATAGTATGTTATGAAGCAAGAAGGGTTCTCAGGTTTACATATGTGTTGGAATCATTGGGAGATTATTACAAATGTGTATGGCTATGTCAGATTCCTAGATAATATTCAGATTTGTTGATCTGAGGTGGAACTTGGGCACTTGGGCATTTCTGTTTTTAGCAAGCTTAGTAGAGACTAAGTTACATCACAGTTTGAGAATCACTGCTGAAATTCACAGTTTTCTAATAGGGTGATCCTGAAGCACATTGGAAGTGTTAATAGGTTTTCCCTCAATTTTTGGCCCATATTCTGTGATTTATTAAATTAAGTTGAGCTCTTTCAGGATGCCATTTCTCTATCCCCTTAAAATAACAATGCATATTTCATAGATGTGGATGCAAGAGAGATGCAGTTGAGGAAGTATTGCACTGATTAGTGGTATACCACAAGATCAGATTTGACTTTTAAAGTTCGAGGAGGAAGGTGGAGTCACTATAGAAGGATTGGAGGCAAAGGAGGTCAGATACATGTTTACAATAAGCTCCATGAAATATGATGAGGGTATGAATTAAACCAGTGCTGGTGGGATCAAGGACAAAAAGACTCCAATAGAATTTCATCCCCCTTAGAGGGCATGAGAAGGAAACTGGGGAAGAGGCACATATAAAACAATCGGCAGAAAAAGTATGTAGAAACATGCATGTGTCACTATGTGTAAATATGCCTAGATGTTAGTGAAACTCTAAGTTGGTGATTGTTTTCATGGAGGATGTGAATCTTCAGTAAATCTATAGTTTTACCACAGTTTTTAAAAATAGATTTTGAGAAAGCTGAGGTTTCATTTAAAGCCATATGTAAATATATAAATATATGTTAATATACTTTTACATAAAGTTAATAGTTCTAGTGCAGTTCATAGCTGTTAGTATTTTCTTAGAATAATTAAGAAGGGGTAAACACAAGATCATTAAATCTTGTTTTGTTCTTTTGCCTTTCATGTCATGTGATTAATTATTTTCTATAAAGAGTACAGCCATCTTGCCAAGAAGAGGTAAACATGTATATATGTTCCTTATTCAAGGATGATATTAAGAATTGGAGAAAAAACAAAATCTATACTATCTCTCAGCAACCATCTCCCATTTGGATTGGGGTTAGAAATGTTATTGACTGCTACCATTCCCTGCATATTCACTTGGTTTGTTTTTTAGTGATATTTAAGAAGACATTTTAATTAACTAATTTTAATGTTTATTTATGTATTTATTTTTAGTTCCTTAGCACTTGTTTTAACTTGCTTATTATTGTCTTTTAATTTTTGTGTATTTTTTTTCTCACCCTGTATGTAATTCTGTGAGATTGGACTTTACGTCTACAGTCTTATATAATTTTGATAATAAACAGCATATAGATCAGTGCATACTTCTTGATTGCAGAAGTAAAATAGTTAGCTTGTATACTCCTTAGTTCGTTCAGCTTTTCTCATTGCTTGATCAGGTTGTTAAAACCTTCAGTTTCTAATGCGCATGGTATCTGGACTTTGGTCTTCATTTATTAGGAGAATAAAGCGGTTTAATTCTTCTGCTTAACTAATATGGTTGGTAGCAGTAGCTGTCCAACAGTTAACTTTGTTTCTGTTCTAAATTCTTAAATAGGTTTAGAGGGAGAGGTGCCTAGAGAGATCATTGTCTTGATGAAGGCCTTAATTGAGGCAGTCCCAGAGGGAAGGTAGTTCTGGGAATATGTTTCACCTTTAGTTTTATGTTAGGAGGGAAAAGGTTAAAATTCATGGGATTTGGATTTGGAAGAGACAAAGACAGGAAGACAACCTAAGCTAGTGAAGAGGAAAAAAGGTAAATACAAAAGCGAATTTCATACAGGATAGGCTGTAAGCACAGGAGATTTAGAAGAATCCAGCAGATCAGGGTTTATCTATCCTGTTTCTTGTTATTCTTAGCTCTGTAGTATAGGCAGACTTCTTCACAAGTATAAGCCTTAGTGTCTATATTTGTAAAATGAACTTAGCCAACAATTTCAGAGAATAGTACAATGATGTGTGTAAAGCAGTTAGAATGCCTGCCACTTATAAAGTGTTTTGGGAGTTTAGAGAAGCATGTGAAAGAATGTTGTCATTAATACTGTTGACTACTTGGTTTAGATTTCTTGTTAGTGGCAGGGAGGTTTTAAAGTAAAATCTTTAACTGTATATTACATTTGTTTTGATTTAGGTAAGTTAATTCTAACATTTTGGCTGAAAGTCAGTGCATTATAGAGTATGTAAATAAGAGTTAAGCAGCAGCTGGAACAAATCTATTTGGGGAATTTCTGGGTAACCTTAGCCCTTCTGGTTGCTGACCGGAAAGGAAAGAGGGGATACTTGTATAAGAGGAGTTCCTGGATTTTTGTCCATGCTCTGCCACTGATTAATTATGAATGTGAACAAAAATCCCCATCTTCCTAACTTTCCTGACCACTTTGCTGATCTGAAACTGAGTGGTTGGACAGAACACACCACAGTCTTTCCACCTTTAATGTTCTACCGCTCTAAATATTCTAGTTGCCAGGGACTCGAGCAGAGAAAGATCAGCCCTTCTGTTAACCTTGGCATATTTCTGTTTTGCACAGTGGAGACAAAGATAATATATATCAAAGTGCAAGATAGATTATCTATGTGCAAGGTAGATCATCTAAAACCATTTCATTGCAGATTCCCATTTCTAACTCACTTTTTCTTTAGCATCACAATTTAATAGGCATTTTACCTCAGAAAGACCAGGGTTAACAGAATTAAACAGCATTAGTAATGGAATAATCAGCTCTTAACTTTGAATTATTATTATTATTATTTTTATTACAAGGCATTTTTATATTATAAGTATGTCTTTTAATTAAGATAGAGTTACCAAGTCCAATATTTCGTTAACCAATTCCATCTAGAACCTTATTTCTTATGCGACACTGTATTAGTGATATGATAGTTTGATATTACCCTTTATTGCTTATTATCTAAGGTTAAAAATAATTTGCTTTTTTTTCTTTCAGTTTTTAGTTTTTAAGTGTTAAATTCAATAGTTATAGTGAACTGACTTGGTTATTTTAGGGAGACTAAAAGTTGAGATTTATAAGAGCAGGAAAGAGTTCAGTTTCATCGTAAATACTCTGAGAGTTGTAGCTTTGATCTAACAGTTTAGAACTCAGCATTATTAATGTCACTGTAAAGATTCTGGAAGCAAAACAAGTTCATACAGTCTTGTCCAGACTAATATATATTGCTAACATAAATAAAATTCTTACTGCCATGTGACTGAATGATCTGCTATTTTTTAAGTGTTAAATGTTGTTTACTAATTAGAAAACATTTGGAATATTTGACTGTATTCATAAACGTAGTGTAACAAAAATGTATTCTGTTTTTATTTATTGTATCTACATCAGTATTCTTGGAAGTAATAGAGGATTACATCATTATAGTGTTAATATAAGAGAGTAAAATTATTAGAAAACACCAGTTTCACTTTACGATGTGTTATAAAGGAATTTATGAATTTTTTTTTTAAGAGACCAAATAACTGGTGTAATGTGGAGGAGGTGGATCTAAGAAAGTTCTCTTTAGAAAATAGAATCCAATGAAAGGTTTGGAGTAACTTCATATTTCAGTTGGTATGACTGTCTGTTATAATAGTTTAATTGTTTTCAGTGTCCTTGGCTCCTCAGTTTGTCTGCCATGGTGATTTTGCTTATTTTTACTTATTTTATTAGTAAAAAAAACTTATTTTTTACTTGACCTGAAGATTTCTATAGAAGTCTATCTCTGTAAAAGGAGTACTCATTAAAGACCAGGTAAATTGAAACAAAGAGAAATACAGAAGACATCTGGGAAAGTAAAATGCCTTAAAAAAAATTATCATCAAACAAATACACAGTAACTGTAGGACAATGAAGTGTTTAAAGTTAAAACTTTTATGTTAAACTTGGAGAAGCTCAAAGTATCTAGTATTTTTAAGTGTTAAAATAGAAGTGGTTTGTCGTTTGTTTGGTTCCAAAATAAATTTAAGTGAAATTCTCTCTCCAAACTGAAATACCTAAGAAATTTCTGGGTAGTAAAGGAGCTGATTGATTTGTATGCAGTGCATGAAGCTAATCAAATGATTTCCTCTATTTTTATTAATAAAATATCATCATGATCAAGAATCAAGGACTTGCCTCAGTATCTTGAAATATATGAAAAGGGTAAGGAAGATGTAGTCCTTACCTCTTAGTTCTTTACTAAGTAGTCAGGGAAGACAAAAATTATGCACATCAAGATAGTTTTGCAAGCCAGTGTAAAGTTTTGAATATTAGAAGAAGTAGGTATATCACTGTGAGTTTTAATACATCATTATGGGGCTTGAGCATGATGTCTTGAATGGCCTGTAGAATTTATGTCAGAACAGGAAGCCATTCAGTTCAAGTGTAGGGAAATGTGTGAGCAACTATGGAGTAGAAAATTTGCAGGAAGTATTTGAAAATACTGAATAGACTGGCTTGGCTAGAATTGAGAATGGTATTTGCTTGAGGAGATACTGAATGATAAGTTTGAAGGATAAATCGCAGCCATATTTTAGAGAAGACCTTGAATGTCAGACCTAGGAATTGAGCTTTAGTCCCTAAGTAGGGAGAAGTCATGCTCCCCAGGTGGCACAGTCCTAACGAATCTGCCTGCCAGTGCAGGAGACAGAAGAGATGTGAGATTGATCCTTGGGTCGAGAAGGTCCCCTGGAGTAGGAAATGGCAACCTGCTCCAGTATTCTTACCTGGGAAGTTCTATGGACAGAGGAGCCTGGAGGGCTACAGTCCATGGGGCCACAAAGAGTCGGACGCAACTGAGCAGCCAAACACATAACTGAACATATAAAGGGAGAAGTCACAAAGATTTTGACTCAACGTCAAGGTAGGAAGTATCTAGAAATGGGGAAAACTGGAAATTCTTATTCATAATAATAATTGAGTAACACTTTGTGGTTGTGATTTAGTCGCTAAGTCTTGTCTGACTCTTGCGATCCCTTGGACCGTAGCCTGCCAGGCTCCTGTATCCATGGGATCTCACAGGCAAGAGTAGTGGAGTGAGTTGCCATTTCCTTCTCCAGGGGATCTTCCCAACCCAGGCATCAAACCCATGTCTCTTACATTGCAGGTGTATTCTTTACTGCTTAGCCACCAGGGAAATTCCTGAGCTTTAACGTTTACTAAATATTTTCTTATTCATTATCTTAGCAGACCAGACCTGGCCTGGCTAAGGAACCTGAACTGTAGTGACATCTAGAACAGAAAAAGAATGAGTAAATACTTGGCCTTAGTTCTCATGGCAGATACCACCTATCACTCACAGTGATTTTTCCTACTTTGTCACGATGGGGTTTCTGATTCACTCAGTGTATTCCTACATGCAGCCACTGTCAGTCAGTCCAGGATCACTGTCCATGAAATCTAGTTCCATTCCAAAGCTATATTCTTGAAGTATAGTGAAGAAAAAAATGGCAATATTTGGTTGACTCTGAATTCAAGGTGACAACAGAACCTCCTTGTGGAAATGGCTCGATAGTAGAAATTATAAGATTAGAGCTGTTGGAATCCTTTGTGTAATGTTTATTATCTAGGCCTTAGGAGTGGAAGTAGATCTGTGAAGGTATCAATGCCTGTGAAGATAAAGAGGTAGGCAGTCTAGCCCATATTTGACTTGACCAGCATTTGACAAGGATGAATTTCAGTAAGGAGTTTAAAGGGAAGAAAGATGCTTTCTTTATAAATTACCAGAAAATGGTATTCTGCAGGTTAACTTTTTCACTTATATTTTGTATCTTTCAGATATTGCCATGTTCATTTATATTGGTTGCATCCTTTTTATTACTGCATCCTATATTTTATGTATTCCTTATAACTTACTAACCTCTGTAACAGCGTTCTAGGGCTAGTGTAACAGGATACCACAAACTGTGTGGCTTAAAAAACAAATTTAATCTCTCACATTTTTAGAGGCTAGAAGTCCAAAATCAAGGTGTTGGCGGGATTGGTTCCTTTTGGCAGCCCTGAGAGAGGATCTGTCCCATACATCTCCTAGCTTCTGGCATCTGCTGACCATTCTTTATATTCTTTGGCTTATACTTTCATGACTCCAGTCTCTACCTGTGTAATCATCACAGGATTCTCTTTTTGTTCTCTACTTGTCTGTTTCTCTGTCTTCTTTTTGTGTAAGGAAACCAGTTATTGAACTAGTGTCAGCCCTAAAGACCTCATCTTAATTCGATTACATCTGCAAAGAATCTCTTTTGATATATGGTCATGTTCACAGATAAACAGGGGTTAGGGATAGTACATCAGTGTGTTTTTTTAGGGAGACACACAGTTCAACTCAAAACCATGGGTATTTTTACTTTCCAAGTTTTTGCCTTTGAAACAGTGTTGTAATGAACATTCAAATATTATTTCTTTGTATCCTTTCCAGGTATCTATAGAGTAAACTCTAAGAAATGAAGTCAGAGAGCATGAGCATTAAAAAATAGTAATGGATACTGCTTAATTGTCTTCCAAAACAGTTATTATGAAACTGTCTAATCGCATCAACATTACAGTTTAAAATCTTTTTTGCATTTGACCATTTACTGGTGAAAAAAATCTCTTTTCTGAAGAAGTTACCTTTTTGAGTCTGTTGGTCATTTATATTTCTTCTGTAATTACCTGTTGTTGTCTATAGACCATTTTTCTATTGAATTATTTCCTTTTTTTAGTGACCTGAGAACTATTTAGGAATAGTAATTTTATACTAAAATATTTTTCAGCAGTCATCATTTTATTTTTTGACAGAAATATTTTTGGTCATTGCATAGGTTTTTAATATTGTGTAGTTAAATGTGATAGTCTTTCAAGTGTATCAAGTTTTTATTTAATACTGGCTTAGTTCAGAATTGCAAGAATATTTCCTCACATTTTCCTAGTACATCTGTTGTTTTATTTTATACCTATTATCTTTGATCTTTCTGGAAGTGACTTTGGAAAACAAGAGTCATAGTATTACATTTTTATAATACAAATGGCCATGACACTATTTATTGAGCAGTTCATTTTTCTATACCTATTTGAAATGCTACCCCAGTAATTTACCACATTATCAGATGTACTTAGCTCCATTTCTACATTCTTTTTTTTTTTAAATTTTTTTGTCAGTGTATAGAATTTTTAGTTAGTATAGCTTTATAACAATGATACAGTTTGATTAGTTTTAAGTCCCTCATTGGGCTTCACTGGTGACTCAGACGGTAAAGAATCTGCCTGTATTGTGGGAGACCAGGGTTCGATCCCTGGATTGGAAGATCCCCTGGAGAAGGGCATGGCAACCCACTCCAGTATTCTTGCCTGGAGAATCTCCATGGACAGAGGAGCCTGGCGGGCTACAGTCCATGGGTCACTCAAAGAGTTAGACAAGACTGAGCGACTGAGCACTGCATACAAGTCCCTCATTACTCTCCTTGTCAATATTTTCTAGCTGTTTTTATGTGCCTATGTTGTTGTTCAGTCACTAAGTCATTTCTGATTCTTTGCAGCCCCATGAACTGCAACACAACAAGCTTCCCTGTCCTTTACTATCTCCCTGAGTTTGTTCAGATTCATATCCCTTGAGTCAGTGATGCTATCTTAACAATCTCATTCTCTGCCATCCTCTACTCTTCCTGCACTCAATCTTCCCAGGCATCAGGGTCTTTTCCAGTGAGTCAGGTCTTTGCATCAGGTGGCCAACGTATTGGAGCTTCAGTTTCAGCATCAGTCCTTCCAATGAATATTCAGGACTGATTTCCTTTAGGATTGACTGCTTTGATCTCCTTGCACTCCAAAGAACTCTCAAGAGTCTTCTCCAGCACCACAGTTTGAAAGCATCTATGTTTTGGCATTCAGCCTTCTTCATTGTCCAACTCTCACATCTGTATGTGACTACTGGAAAAACCATAGCTTTGACTAGATGGACCTTTGTTGGTAAAGTAATGTCTCTGCTTTTTATTATGGTGTTTAGGTTTGTGATAGCTTTCCTTCTGAGAAGCAAGTGTCTTAATTTTATAGTTACAGTTACCGTCTACAGTTTTTTTGGAGCCCAAGAAAATAAAATCTGTCACTGCTTCCACTTTTCTATTTGCCATGAAGTGATGGGACCAGATACCATGATCTTAGATGTTTGAATGTTGAGTTTCAGGCCAGCTTTTTCACTTTCTTTCACCTTCATCAAGAAGCTCTTTAGTTCCTCTTTACTTTCTGCCATTAGAGTAGAGTCATCTGCTGTCTGAGGTTGATATTTCTCCTGGCGATCTGGATTCCAGCTTGTTATTCATCCAGCATTTCCTATGATGTACTCTGCATAGAAGTTAAATAAGCAGGGTGACATATACAGCCTTGACATACACAGTTCAGTTGCTCAGTCGTGTCCGACTCTTTGCGACCCCATGAACCACAGCATGCCAGGCCTCCCTGTCCATCACCAACTCCTGGAGTTTACCCAAACTCATGTCCATTGAGTCAGTGATGCCATCTAACCATCTCATACTCTGTCGTCCCCTTCTCCTCCTGCCTTCAATTTTTCCAAACATCGGGGTCTTTTGAAATGAGTCAGCTCTTCCCATCAGTTCAGTTCAGTTCAGTCACTCAGTCATGTCCAACTCTTTGCAATCCCATGAACCACAGCATGCCAGGCCTCCCTGTCCAACACCAACTCGAGCAGTCCACCAAAACCCATGTCCATTGAGTCGGTGATGCCATCCACCCATCTCATCTTCTGCCATCCCCTTCTCCTCCTGCCCTCAATCTTTCCCAGCATCAGGGTCTTTTCAGATGAGTCAGCTCTTCCCATCAGGTGGCCAAAGTATTGGAGTTTCAGCTTCAACATCAGTCCTACCAATGAACACCCAGAACTGATCTCCTTTAGAATGGACTGGTTGGCTCTCCTTGCAGTCCAAGGGACTCTCAAGAGTCTTCTCCATCACCACAGTTCAAAAGCATCAGTTCTTTGGCACTCAGCTTTCTTTATAGTCCAACTGTCACATCCATACATGACTATTGGAAAAACCATAGCCTTGACCAGACGACCTTTATTGACAAAGTAATGTCTCTGCTTTTTCATATGCTGTATAGGTTGGTCATTTGAAAAGACCCTGATGCTGGGAAAGATTGAGGGCAGGAGGAGAAGGGGACAACAGAGGATGAGATGATTGGTTGGCATCACTGACTCAACGGACATGGGTTTGGGTGAACTCTGGGAGTTGGTGATGGACAGGGAGGCCTGGCGTGCTGCTGTTCACGGGGTTGCAAAGAGTCGGACATGACTGAGCAACTGAACTGAACTAGGTTGGTTATAACTTTCTTCCAGGAGTAAGCATCTTTTAATTTCATGGCTGCAGTCACCATCTGCAGTGATTCTGGAGCCCAGAAAAATAAAGTCAGCCACTGTTTCCCCATCTATTGGCCATGAAGTGATGGGGCCGGATGCCATGATCTTTGTTTTCTGAATGTTGAACTTTAAGCCAACTTTTTCAGTCTCCTCTTTCACTTTCATCAAGAGGCTCTTTAGTTTTTCACTTTCTGCCATAAGGGTGGTGTCATCTGCATATCTGAGGTTATTGATATTTCTCCAGGCAATTTTGATTCCAGCTTGTGCTTCCTCCAGCCCAGCGTTTCTCATGATGTACTCTGCATATAAGTTAAATAAGCAGGGTGATGATATACAGCCTTGACGTACTGCTTTTCCTATTTGGAACCAGTCTGTTGTTCCATGTCCAGTTTGAACTGTTGCTTCCTGACCTACATACAGGTTTCTCAAGAGGCAGGTCAGGTGGTCTGGTATTCCAATCTCTTTCAGAATTTTCCACAGTTTATTATGATCCACACAGTCAAAGGCTTTGGCATAGTCAATAAAGCAGAGATAAATGTTTTTCTGAAACTCTCTTGCTTTTTTGATGATCCAGTGGATGTTGGCAATTTGATCTCTGGTTCCTCTGCCTTTTCTAAAACCATCTTGAACATCAGGAAGTTCACGGTTCACGTCTTGCTGAAGCCTGGCTTCGAGAATTTTGAGCATTACTTTACTAGTGTGTGTGATAAGTGCAATTGTGTGGTAGTTTGAACATTCTTTGGCATCGCTTTTCTTTGGGATTGGAATGAAAACTGACCTTTTCCAGTCCTGTGGCCACTGCTGAGTTTTCCAAATTTCCTGGCATATTGAGTGCAGCACTTTGACAGCATCATCTTTCAGGATTTGAAATAGCTCAACTGGAATTCCATCACCTCCACTAGCTTTGTTCGTAGTGATGCTTCCTAAGACCCACTTGACTTCACATTCCAGGATGCCTGGCTCTAGGTGATGATCACACCATTGTGATTATCTGGGTCGTGAAGATCTTTTTTGTATAATTCTTCTGTGTATTCTTGCCACCTCTTCTTAATATATTCTCCTTCTGTTAGGTCCATACCATTTCTATCCTTCATTGAGCCCATGTTTGCATGAAATGTTCCCTTAGTATCTCTAATTTTCTTGAAGAGAACTCTAGTCTTTTCCGTTCTGTTGTTTTCCTCTATTTCTTTGCATTGCTCGCTGAGGAAGGCTTTCTTATCTCTCCTTGGTATTCTTTGGAACTCTGCATTCAAATGGGTATATCTTTCCTTTTCTCCTTTGCTTTTTGCTTCTCTTCTTTTCATAGTTATTTGTAAGGCCTCCTCAGACAGCCATTTTGCTTTTTTGCATTTCTTTTGACATATACAGCCTTTCCTAATTTTGAACTAGTCAGTTGTTCCATATCTGATTCTAACTATTGCTTCTTGACCTGCATACAGGTTTCTCAGGAGGCAGGCAGTCTGGTATTCCCATCTGTTTAAGAATTTTTCAGTTTGTTGTGATCCACACAGTTAAAGGCTTTAGCGTAGTCAATGAAGCAGAAGTAGATGTTTTTCTGGAATTCCCTTGACTTTTCTGTGATGCAGTGAATGTTGGCAATTTGATCTCTGTCTGGTTCCTCTGCGTTTTCTAAACCCAACTTGTCCATCTGGAAGTTCTTGGTTCATGTACTCCTGAAGCCTAGCTTGAAGGTTTTGCGCATACCCTTACTAGCATTCAAAGTGATTATGTGCGTGTACTTGGTACTTTTTTCACGACTTTACCTCCCACCCCATCTCTCATCAAAAAATATTTGCTTTAAAATAGCTTTGGATTCGTCAATTAATTTAGGAAAAATTGACTTAGTGAGGATTTCTATTGGAAAGCAAGTCTTTTTTTAAAAATGTCCTTATTTCCTTCCATAGTTATATAATTTTCATATTGTGTGTATGTGCACGCTCAGTTGCGTCCGACTTTTTTTGACCGCATGGACTGTAAGCCAACAAAGCTTCTCTGCCCATGGGGATTTTCCAGGCAAAAATACTGGAGCGGGTCACCATTTCCCCTCCAGGGGATCTGCCTGACCCAGGTCAAACCTGTGTTCCCTGCGGCCCCTAAGTTGGCAGGCAGACTCTTTACCACTGAGCCACCTGGGAAGCCCCCACATCAAGTGTACTAGCCATCAAATTTTTTTTTTAATTTTAGGTACAAAAACGATCCCAGTTATACTCATTGTTAAAAAACACACGCACACAGTGACTATATGGAATTAAAAGATAAAATAGCCTTTTATACCTCTTATCTCCTAATATAATTAGTCTCCATAGAAAGCTCTTAAGGATTTGACATGTCTCTTTCCGTTTTATTTGTAGGTATGTGTATGAATGCATATGTTTGCACTTTACCTGCAAAGAGTCTGTTATTATATGAGGTACATATAAATTTACCTCATGCCCTCTTTTTTTTTTAACCATCTTTATTATAGAAACTTTTAAACATATGCAAATTATAAAATAGGATAATGGGTATCAACTCATGGCTAGTCTTGTTTGCTTTATATCTCCAGTCACTTTTCTCTTTCCTGTGTTATTTGGAAATAAATAGACATTATATAATTTTCTTAATTAGTCTGGCTAGAGGTATGTTAATTTTATTGATTTTTCTTAACAAAACAGGTTTTAGTTTAACTGATTTCTACTGTTTTTCTTGTTTTTTATTGATTTCTGTTCTGATATATATATATATATATTTTTTTTTTTTTGCTTTCATTGAATTTAAATTGCTTTTCTTTTGTAAGGTGATAACTACTCAGGTTATTGGTTTGAGACCTTTTTCTAACGTGGATATTTAGTACTGTACATTATCTTGCAAATACTGCTTTACTGGCATCTCATATATTGGATATGTTGTATTTTCATTTAATTTAAATTACTTTCTAATTTTCCTTTTCATTTCTTTGACCCACACATTTTCTGTTGCTGTTTTCTAGAAGCATGCGATTTAGTGTTCAAGGTTTAGGGATTTTCCAGTTATTCTTCTACTGATTTCTAACTTAATTCCATTATATTAGAAAATATATGGATCCTTTTTATGTATAAGAATATGGTTTAAATTGATGTTCCACATGCACTTGAAAATAACATGTATTTCACTGTTGTTAGGTGCCGTGCGTGCATGCTAAGTTGCTTTAGTTGTGTCCGACTCTGCAACCCTATGGACTGTAGCCCACAAGGCTCCTCTCTCCATGGAATTCTCTAAGCAAGAATACTGGAGTGGGTTGCCATGCCCTCCCCAAGGGGATCTTCCCTGCCCAGGGATTGAACCTGTGTGTCTTAGCTTCTCCAGCATTGGCAGGCGGGTTCTTTACCACTAGTGCCATGGTGGAGTGTTCAGCAAATGTTAATTATATCAAGTTGATCAGTAGCATAGTTTAAGTCTTCTTTATCCTTACTGACTTTCTGTCTACTTGCTCTATCAATTTTGAGAGAAAGCTGTTAAATTCTTCCATTATTGTTATGAATTTCTCCTTGCATTTATATCAGTTTCTCTTCATTTTTTTGACGTGTTTATCACGAGCATAAACATTGCAACAGTTATGTCCTGTTGAAGAATTGACCATCATCATGAAATGACCTCCATTGTCTCTGACATACTTTCTTCTGAAATCAGCTGTTACTGAAGCTTTCTTTTAGTTGGTGTTATAATCTTTTTTGGCATTATTTTTAATATTCTTGTGTCTATGTACTTAAAATAGGCTTCATATATGCGGCACATAGTTAGGTTTTCCTTTTGAAGACCAATCTGGTAATATTTACTTTGGATGTTTAGACCATTTACATTATTGATATGATTGGATTTAAAATCTACCATCTTACTGCTTGCTTTCTGTTTGTCTCACATCCTCTTTGTTCATTTTCTCTTTTTTTCTGCCTTTTTTTAGATTGAGTTAATAGTTTTCTTTTAATCTCGTTTTTTGGTCTATTGTAACTTCTGTTTTTGTAGTTGCTTTAGGGCTTACAGTGTTTAGGGCTTACGGTGTATGTCTTTAACTTACTGTGGTCTGTGTTCAAAGGATATTTTAGCACTTTTGAAAGAGCTGTATATAATTGCACAGTTCCATTTCTTCCCTTCAGGACATTGTGCTATATTGTTGCCATACATTTTACCTTTCAATTCCATGATACATTGTTGTTTTGCTCTAATGATTTAAATATTTTTAAAGGTGATTTGAAAGTAAGGGGGGGGAAAGTTTTGTATTTATCCACTTATTATCACTTCTTTTGTCTTTAATTCCTTTGTGTAGATTCAGATTTCTTTCTGCTGTCAGTTTTCTTAAGTCCAAATATTTTTTCCCTCTTGCTGTCCTTCCCTCCCTCCCTGTCTCCCCTACTTTTTTTTTCCCCCCTTGAACATCTCTTATTGTACAGGTCTGCTGCTGATAAATTCTTACAGCTTTGTGTTTCTGAAAAAAATCTATATTTTTAAATTTAATTTTATTTACTATTATTTTTCTTAATCTGTCTTTATTTATTATTTAACTTTTGGTTGTGCTCTTTGTTTCTGTGCCCAGGCTTTCTGTAGTTGCAGAGAGCGGGGACTACTCTCCAGTTGTGGTGGTCTGGATTCTCATTGCAGTGGCTTCTCTCGTTGCAGAGCACAGGCTCTAGGTTAATCGGTTTCAGTAGTCGCAGCTCACTGGCTCTAGAGTGTGCGGGCTTCAGTAGTTGTGGTGTGTGGGTTTAGTTGCTCCGTGCATGTGGAATCTTCCTAGACCAGGGATCAAACGCTTGCATTGGCAGCTGGGTTCCTATCCTTCATACCACCAGGGAAGTGAAAAACATCTAGTCTATATTTTGCCCTGAACTTGAAAGATGTTTTCTCTGGATACATAATTCTACATTGATAGGTTTTTTTAATTTCTATAAAATGTTGCTCCATTATCTTCTGATTTGCAGTTACTGCTGACAGGAATTCTACTGTTGTTGTTTTCTTTAATCTTCTGTACACAGTATGTCTTTTTTTTCCCTCAGATTACTTTTAAGATTTTTCTCTTTATTACTGGTTTTAAGGACTCTGATTATAATGTGCTTCTGCTATAGTTTTCTTATAATGTTGGGATTTCTTAAACTTCTTGGATATGTGAATTTATAATAAATCGATATCAAGTTTAGAAAATTTTCAGGCTTTTCCCCCCAATATCCACTCCCCCCTCCAAAGAAAAGCTAAACTTCAAAAAAACTAGACACATGTAAAGTGCTTGAAGTTGCCGTAGACCTCAGTATTGTAGAGCTCATTTTTGTTTCTTTCCATCTCATTCTCACTGTTACTTTGAGTTAGTAGCTAGTGCTATGTGAAGTCAGTAGTCTCTTGTCTACAGTGTCTGATCTGCCATTAATACCATTTAGATGTTGGCTTCTTCTCATATATTGTAGTTTTCATTTCCAGAGTTTTAATTTGGATTTTTAAAAGTATATTCTATGTTTCTAAGTATTTAACATGTTCTATCTTTGCTCTGGCTAATGTATGGAATACAGTTATGGCAACTGTTTTAATGTCCTTGTCTATAATTTCTAACATCTGTATCAGTTTTTCATGATTTATCCTTATCTTCACTGTGAATCACATTTTTCTGCTTTTTCACATGCTTGGTAGTTTTTTTTTTTTTTTAATTGTATATCAGATATTGTGACATTTGTCTTTGAATTTTAATGGTAAGGTGTTATTTTTTAATTTTCCATCAAAATACTCTGCATTTGTTAGTTGCTGTATTTTAAGACCATTCCCCCCTTTTGCAATAATGACTAATTAAATATATCTGAAGATACAAATCTTTTTTAGTTCTCATCATTGAAAACAATTTTCAATTAATATTCATGTAGTTCCTCTCTTCTTTGTTCCTGTTTCTCAATTATGATTATTCTTGGTTGTAGTCCAAATTTATGTTTGAAAGACTGCTTTCTAATAGGTAATTAGCTTGTTTGTTTTTTTTAATTAGTAGACTTAATTTTTTTTCCAGCAGTTTTAGATTTACAGAAAAATTGTTTGGAAAGTCTGAAGGATTTACATATACCCTGTCTCCCTTTCCCCACCCCACTTTGTCCTGTAATGAATGGCTTGCATTAGTATGATACATTTGTTAAAATCGATGAGCCAGTATTGATGCATTATTATTAGTTCATGTCTGTAGTTCAAGGAGATTTAAATCTGTACAGATCTATAGATTTTGGTTTTCACAAATGCTTGTCATATCCCCACCATTGTGATACCACACAGAGTGGTATGCCCTAAAAATACCGAAAGCTCCACTGTGTATCCCTCCTTTTGAAACTCTAGGATTCATTGATTTTTTTTTTTTTTTACTTTGTAGTTTTGCCTTTTCCAGAATGTCATGTAATTGGAACCATGCAATAGGTAGTATTTACAGACTGGTTTCTTTCATTTAGCATTTAAGATTCCTCCATGCCTTTTTATAACTCAATAGCTTGTTACTTTTTAATAATTAAAAATGTTTCATTTTAGTGTGGATGTATCACAGTTTATTCATTTCACCTGTTAAAGGGAATCTCAGTTGCTTCAGTTTTTGGTAGTTGTGAGTAAAGGTGCTGTAAACATTCGTGCTGGTTCGTGCATGGATGTACATTTACAGTTGACTTGGGTAAATATCTAGAAACACGATGGCTGCGTCATGTGGGAAACCTGTGGTTAGCTTTGTTAGAAACTGCCAAACTGTCTTCCAAAACTGTTGCATTTTGTATTCCTACTGGGGATAAATGACAGTTTCTGTTGTTACACATTCTCCCCAGTATTTGGTGTGAGCAGTGTTTTGGATTTTAGTTAATACCAATAGGTTCATCGGAGAAGGCAATGGCAACCCACTCCAGTAGTCTTGCCTGGCAAATCCCATAGATGGAGGAGCCTGGTAGGCTGCAGTCCATGGGGTCGTGAAGAGTCAGTCATGACTGAGCAACTTCACTTTGACTTTTCACTTTCATGCATTGGAGAAGGAAATGGCAACCCACTCCCGTGTTCTTGCCTGGAGAATCCCAGGGACGGGGGAGCCTTGTGGGCAGCCGTCTGTAGGGTCGCACAGAGTCAGACCGACTTAAGCGACTTAGCAGCAATAGGTTTATAGTCATGTCTCATTGTTCTAATTAGCCATTTCTAATGGTGTATGATACTGAGTATCTTTTTGTATGCTTATTTGCTGTGTATCTTCTTTGCTGAGGTGTCTGTTTAGTCTTTTTGCCCAAGTTTTAGTTGGATAGTTTCTTATTTTTGAGTTTTAAGAGTTCTCTTTTTTGGTATGTCTCCTTTATCATATGTTTATATACATATTTTCACTCAGTCTGTGGCTTTTCATTCCTTTATCAGTTTCTTTTGCAGAGCAGAAGTTTTTTTTAATGAAGTCCAGTATATCATTGTTCTCTTTTGTAGGTAGTGCTTTTGCTCTTGTTTCTAAAAAGTCATCATGAAACCCAGGGTCATGTACATTTTTTCCTGTGTTATCTTTTAGAAGGTTTTACAGCTTCACATTTGGCAATTAAATTTGTGATCAATTTAGAGTTAACTTTTGTGAAGTGTGTAAGAGCAGTATCTAGATTGATTTTGTTGTTTTTTTAAGTGGTTGTCCATATTTCAGGAAGATTATCCTTTTTCCATTGGATTGTCTTTGCTCCTTAATCAAAGATCAGTTGCATGTGTTTATGTGGATCTATTTCTGGGCCCTCATGTTATTAATTTGTGTCTTACCTTTTTTTTTCTTATTTAATCTTGATAAAAATATATTAATTTTATTGATCTTTTCATTTCTTTATTCCTATTTTCAATTGCATTGATTTCTGATGCAAATTTTATTCTTCTTTTCTTTTGCTTTGAATTTAATTTGCTCTTCGTTTTTAGTTTCCCAAAGTACATACTTAGGTTATCGATTATAGATTTTTTTTTCTTTTCTCATACATGCATTCAGTGCTATAAATTTTCCACTAGGCACTGCTTTTGCTGCATTCCGCAATGGTAAGTCATGTTTTCATTTTCGTTTAGTTCAAAATATTTTAAGATTTCTCTTGAGATTTCATTGATCCGTCTGCTATTTAGAAGTATGTTTCATCTCCGAATGTTTTGAAAATCTCCAGCTGTCTGTGTTATATTGATTTCTACATTGTTGTCTGAGAACATACTTGGTATGATTTCCTTATTGTTGTGTTTTATGGCCCAGGATATGGTCTGTCTTGGTGATTATTGCATGTAAGTTTGAAAAGAACGTATATTCTACTGTTGATGTATTCTATAAATGTGAACTGGATACAGACGGATGGGATTGAGTATACTCTAAAAGATTAGCACTATTTTTTAGGTTCACTTAAAAGCCACTAAATAGTTTGTTTATTTAACTCAGCATACTGGAAATTGTTTCCTGCTTCTGTGCTCATCTTACTGGCCTTGACGTGCTTTGAAAATTAGTGGGGAAAATGCATTCTTCTTTTTCAAAGTATATTTTGACTTTGGTATGCTTTTCTGTGGGTGGAAGTATGATCCCCTTTTCTGTGGGTAGAGATTGTGGTGGAAGCAAATTCCTGTGTTTTGTGGCAGTTAAAATATTAGGAATGGCATTGCATTGACTGAAGGTTTTCACCATGTCATATAGATGTTTACGGTTAATTGAGGTGCCAAGAAGAGAATTGCTGTCATTCTTCTAAAAATAATTTAAATACCACAGATTAGCAGTTGCTACTTTTTTGAAAAATATTTAAAATCATTTTGATAATGTAGCAATAATTAATATGATTCTAAGAATCCTTTCACTTTCCATCCTTTTTATTTCATTCAGTGAATGAGTGCACACTGCATATGAAATACTTTGCTAGGGCTGAGGGTACATCATGGCCTTTGTCTTTAGAAGATAAACTGTTTATTGGTGAAGCAGACCTCACATAACAACCTATAACAAATCATTCAGTGATAAATGCTTCATTGGCTGTGTCAAGGAAATGTTACAGCTAATGTTGAGGGAAAAGGAATGTGTTGGCTATCAGAGGATCCCATGGACTCCAAAACAGAATTGAACAATAAAATTTCAGGAACAGTAGGAGGCTGGGAGGCTCTGAGAATAGTGACAGGAGTCAGTGGACCTTCTCTCAACTCCAGTAATCTCCCTGAACTCCTTAGTCTTGTGACTCCGTTTGGGAAACCAAATTTCCAGGAGAGAATCTAAACTGACAGAGCTGTAGCCTCTGTGCTTGTCCCTGGAGAGAGGCAACAGGTCACTAACAATTAGAAGTATTGGGGGTTGGGAACAAGCAGCACCTGCAGCGGTGTAGGTTTATTATATATTGATAAAAGCTAGTGAATATCCGACCAAGATACAGTCCAGGATGGTTTGATCTCTCACTGACCTAAACCTTCTTTAGGTATCATTATTAAAAATTGTTTACTCTTTACTACAGTTCAGTTCAGTCACTCAGTTGTGTCCGACTCTTTGCGACCCCATGGACTGCAGCACATCAGGCATCCCAAATCATCACCAACTCCCAGAGCTTGCTCAGACTCATGTCCATCGAGTCAGTGATGCCATCCAACCGTCTCATCCTCTGTCATCCCCTTCTCCTGCCTTCAGTCTTTCCCAGCTTCAGGGTCTTTTCTAGTGAGTCCGTTCTTCACATCAGGTGGCCAAAGTATTGGAATTTCAGTTTTTTAGTTACAACTTTGGTTCTAGATTTGAAGATGGTAAAGGTTTGAAGAGTGTCTTGTGTGTGTTTGGAAGCTTGGTTTTTATGTTTTGTTTTTTCCCTTCTGGTTCTCTTTATTTTCATTGACCCACTTGCTGAAAACCAAGGAATACTGAAACTTCTTTTACTATGTAAAATCCTCATATTCTCCTCTGTCTCCTGCCCCTGCTACCCACAAGTTCTTGATCTATTAAATGGTTAAGTTCTTTTAAAAGGAAAACTAATATGAAATACCTTTTAATACCCGACTCCTTTGTAGGGATCGCAGTCTAATATCTGTTATGCATGGTCATTCAATTTCAGTAATAATAACCAGAGTTAGACATATTGGCTCACATATTTTGAATAAAAATTGCCCTTTGAAACTAGCAACATTAAGTTTTCTGAGGATAAAATCTGGTTTATTGAGTAAATTTCTTTTTCTGATTACTGACTAGATCATTATTAATGTTTTACATTACATTTTTAAGTCTTTTAAGAAGTTGTAATAAAGTATGTTCTGTGCTTAGTCAGTCAGTCACATCTGACTCTTTGCAACCCCATGGACTGTAGCCCACCAGGCTCCTCCGTCCATGGGATTCTCCAGGCAAGAATACTGGAGTGGGTTGCCATGCCCTCCTCCAGGGGATCTTCCCAACCCCAGGGATGGAATCTAGCTCTCCCACATTGCATACAGTTTCTTCACCATCTGAGCCACCGGTGAAGCTGTAATGAAGTATAAATCTTAAAAACAACTTTGGAAAGGTCTTGCCTATCCTCCCCCCTCCCTTTTTTTTTTGCTTATCTGATTCTTATGTATAATGTATAAGAGAGTCTCAAATGTTGTACATTAAGTCCTTAAGTCAGCTTGTATGTTGAATTTAAACTGTTCCTTACTCTTAGTTAAAGCTTCTCTTTGCATGTCCTTCTCCCAGCTTGATTGTACATATGAAAATCAAGCAAATTAAATGTGCTTATATATAAAATATGTATGCACATTCCTGTGATTGCCTTTAAAAGCTTGGGTAATTATGAATTGCTGCATATATTATAACAAATGTGGGGGATAGTCGATTGAATTTTAAACTTGCTTATCTTGATTAATCACGTTTAAGAGTTCAGAAGACTTAAAGAGAGTCTGTGAAAGAAATCATAGACTTTACCTTCATTACAGACACAGGCTTTCTCCCCATACTAGCCAAAGTTTGCTTTTCCCTTTATAGCTTTAGACACTCTAATATGTTCTATTCAGCAATGTTTACTTTTAATTTTTTTTTTTTTTTAAAGGGGAAAGACTTTTGAAAACTACTAGAAATTCTTCCTTGGTTATAGTTTCTAAACTGGAAAGATGATCTTTTTTATTTTTCTCAGACTTGTACCATGATATGACTTGAATAGGTCTTTTGTGTTTTTTGGTGTGAGTATATTTGTCAAATCAATATTTAATTATTTGAAAAGCTAAAATATTTGCATAGTTTAAAATTAAATGAAGTTTAAAAATAAAATAAAATTTTAAAAATAAAAAATTAAAAAAAATAAAAAATAAATAAAAAAAAATAAAATGGCATCATTTCAAATAAATAAATAAATAAATAAAATTAAATGTATGAGAAGAAATATTTTTGTCCTATCCTATCCTGCATTTGCCTGATAAAACCCATGTACACACACAAAACCCATAAACAACTGGCAACTGTTACTAGTTTTCTATGTCTTTTTCTTTTGGAGAAGGAAATGGCAACCCACTCCAGTATTCTTGCCTGGAGAATCCCATGAACAGAGGAGCCTGGCAGGCTACAGTCCATGGGGTCGCAAGAGTTGGGCACAACTTAGCAACTAAACCACCAACCACCCATATTTAAGCAACGAAAATTATTTATTCTTGCTTCCACTATTGCACATAAATACTATACTGTACTCATTTTGTATTTTGCTTTTTTCTCACATAACAGTGTTATTTAGACTTAAAGAGCCTCTTCATTTCTTTTTTAAGCAGCTGTTTAGTATCCCATTGATAGCTGAACTGTGGCTTATTTAATGAAATGAGTAGGTATTTTTAACTGATCTAGAAAATTCTAGTTGCCTGAGTAATTTTGGGTAGTTTTAAAGTTCTGAAGGTTTGTTTTAATAATGTAAGATTTGAATTATTTTAATAGTTTTGATGGAAGGCTTTCTAAAATGAGTTACTCCATTACCCTAATTTAAATACATCAAACTGAACTTATTTTAATTTCTATATGATAAGCTAGATTATCTGTCAACATTTTGGGTACCATATATTTTACTGTGTTGTATTTCCTTGTGTTGGATGCAAACTATCTTACCTTATGAATTTATTCATCTTGACCATGTTAAGACTTTTTATAGTTATTGCCAGTCAGTTATAGCTCTTCTTTTACACTGTATATTATCTTTGATTATATGTTTCTCATCCCTCCTGATTACTAAAAACTTTCTTCTATGCTTTATAAATTTATTACAGTGCTATATAAATTTATTACTGTTCCACATAAGCAAGTTTGAGTAATGCCTGCCTCTATTTTCTGAGTGCATGGGCTATACCGTAGGGGATTTATGGCAACTCTTTTGTTAAGGAAGCACTCCATTAGGCTTCCTTCCAGGAGAACTGTTCTTATTATCTATGAGTACTGATGGGGAAACCCCTGTACTAGCTACCTCAGTGCTCATAATTTTTCCTGAACAGGGCTTTTTGTTTTTTTCAAATGAACTTTAGATTTCTCAGCATGTTTGCTTCTTATTGGCCTTTTAATTCTATATTCCATTTTATTCTTTAGTATTTCCTATCCAAATACTCTTTTGGATAGTATTTCCTATCCAAAAAATGTTTAACCCAATCATTTGTTCATTTGTGTAGTTTGAAAGTGAAAGTGTTAGCCACTCAGTCCTGTCCTGCTCTTGTGACCCCATGGACTACAGCCTGCCAGGTTCCACTGTCCATGGTATTCTCCAGGCCAGAATACTGGAGTGGATTGCCATTCCCTTCCTGACCCAAGGCTCAAACCCAGGTCTCCTGCATTGCAGGCAGATTGTTTACCACTGAGGCACCAGGGAAGCCCTAAGGACCTTAATTACCTAAACAGTTGATTGACTTTTTGGAAGAGAATCTTATTTGTAAAACATAGTGAAAAGAGGAAGTGCTTCCTCCCTCTTATTTTTGATGACTGAATCTGACAAGATCATGTTGCTTATCCTCATAAATAGTAAGCTATAATAGTAGGCTAAGTGTTAACACTTAAGGGAGTCCATAGGTGACCTCTGAACTGAGATTTGAAAGATGAGCAGAGTTAGCCAGGTAAAAGGAGGTGAGATACAGGGTGTTTGCATTTGGGAGCATGGAATTGAAATGGAAGATGAGGATATGAGAAAGGGTAATGAGTTAGACAAAACCAAACCCGTGTGTCTTCAACATACAGCGTGTGATAGATGAGAATGGGGCTATACATGCTTTCCTTTTTGTGATTGGGAATAAATTATTTCCCCCATCATTTTGCTCATATCCTACATTGATGAGACCACATCTAAATATCATCTGCTTCATTTTACCAGACTGATAAGGGCAAGCAGACTGATAAGGAATCCATAAGTGAGATCAGATGATGATGATCAAAATAAATTTTAGTTGAAAAGGAGATGACCTGAGAAATAGGGTTGTGAGGTTGTCTCTGTTGGAAGTGAAAGAGTTCTTGGCGTTGTACAGAACTAAGTATGCTTAGCGATATATGGTACCCAAAATGTTCACAGATAATCTAGCTTATCATATAGAAATTAAAATAAGTTCAGTTTGATGTATTTAAATTAGGGTAATGGAGTAACTCATTTTAGAAAGCCTTCCATCAAAACTATTAAAATAATTCAAATCTTACATTATTAATTAGTGGGGACAGTACACATCTCCAGTTTTATATTGTAGCTATGCACCTAGCACCATACCAACTGCATAGCAAACACGCAACGGGTATTTAAATGCATAAAGGTTAAAATACCTACAAGTGGCAATTGGTAGAAAACCAGGTTTAAGTTAAGAATTTTCTAACTGAGTTGCTTAGTGATGAGATAGTTTTTACCTTAAGTTGTGAGCTTCCCTATTACAGCTGGCATTCAATTCAAGCAGATGCTATTTAATCATCTGTTAAGAATGTTATGGGACTTCCCTTGTGGTCCAGTGGCTAAGACTCCCAAGTTCCCAATGCAGGGGGCCTGGATTTGATCCCAAGTCAAATACTTTAGCCACCTGATGTGAAGAGCTGACTCTGAAAAAGACCCTGATGCTGGGAAAGATTGAAGGTCGAAGGAGAAAGGGGTAGCAGAGGGTGAGATAGCATCATTGACCCAGTGGACATGAATTTGAGCAAACTTGAGAGATTTTGGAGGACAGAGGAGCCTGGTGTGCTGCAGTCCATGAGGTCACAAAGAGTTGGACATGACTTAGTGACTGAACAACAAAAAAGAATGTTATATGAAAAACTGGTTATAAAGGAGCGCCCTCCCTCCTGACCCTGCTCCCCTCACCAAACACATAACCATTGGCCTTTTCGATCTGTTTCATTCAGTAGTATTTTGGAAGTTGCTCAGTCACAGTTTTCTTTGTGGGTAAGATCATTGTATGTAAAAAATAACTTAAGTTTGGTTTGGCAAAAGGAATATATTAGCTTAGATAGTTCATTTTTTTGGATTCAGAATTTTGTTGCCCTAATCTGTGCATCATTTTCTCACCCCACGTAAGGCTGATCCAGGTCTTGGGGCCTGAAGCTTGTACAGTTTGGAGACGCTGTCTTTTAAAAAAAGCGTCTAAAATCTAAATACAGAAATAGAAAAGAATTCACAACAAATGAGAAATACCATAAAGATTACAAAATCCAGAAAAATAGATTCTTACTATTGTAGTTTCTGCTATTACTGAGTGATACACCTCCTTGATACTTTTTATCTACAGTTTTTGGCCACATATTGTCAGTCACCTGTGTACATGACAACAATTTTATGTTTTCTGTGGAGAGAAACGTTCCTCTGTCCAAGGCTTGGCAAGCTACAGGCTTTATAAAAAAATCCAGCCTACTTGAATTTGTAAATAAAGTTCTATTGGAATACAAGCACCTCCAAATTACCTGTAGCTGGGTTTGCACGCTAGTGTTGAAAGAGACTGAATGGCCCACAAAGCCTAGAATATTAACTGCCTGGTAACTTTACAGGAAAAGGCTCCTGCTTATTACATAATATGTTTGATCAGAATTTATTGTTTCCTATTATTGATAGGTGTAAAGCTGAAAGGAATTTTTGGAAAACAGTTACTGGTAATAGCACATCTCTATTTTTCTTCACTTTGCTTAGAGGGTGCTTCTTGCCTTGTAAAAACATCTCTCTTATCTCAGGTGGCTGGACCACTGACCCCTCCCCCAGAAATGTCCATGAAGTTTGGTCATAGTATTCCACCCCTAGCAGGGAGCTAGACAGCATTTATTCAGATCCTTTTGCTCAGAGTTTAAGATTGGGTCTGGGTGGATCATGTGGTCCAGAAGGGACTGGTCATTTCTGGGGCTGGACAGACATTGAGATAAGGCATCCTTGGGTTAAATATACCAAGATCACCTTCAAGGAGTAGCTGGAGAAGATCCCCTAGGAATGAGAGTGGTGTTGCTGCTACTTCCTGTGTCTTCAGAGGGAAATAAGCCACGCCTTGTAAGGGGCTTCTCGAAGTAAAGGACCTGAAACTTAAACTTAACTGCTGCTGCTGCTACTGCTAAGTCGCTTCAGTCGTGTCCGACTCTGTGCGACCCCAGAGACAGCAGCCCACCAGGCTTCCCTGTCCCTGGGATTCTCCAGGCAAGAACACTGGAGTGGGTTGCCATTTCCTTCTCCAATGCATGAAAGTGAAAAGTGAAAGTGAAGTTGCTCAGTCGTGTCCGACTCTTCACTACCCTATGGATTGCAGCCCACCAGGCTCCTCCGTCCATGGGATCTTCAAGGCAAAAGTACTGGAGTGGGGTGCCATTGCCCTCTCCGAAACTTAACTGACTTCCTGGTAAATCTGCATGACTCCTTTGAGCATAGAACATATATCTGGTTGAATTTTCTCTTTTCATAAAAATCCTTTTCTCTCCTGCACTAGTAATCTTCTGTTTTTCACTACCTTCACTGCCTCCATCCACTCCCTTCCCTCCCCACGAATAAGGTAAAAATTTTAAACCAAATGGATGTGTAGAGGAATAAAATTATATTAAGGATATATGTTTATTATAGAATCATTTAGATGGGATAAGGTAAAAATATGACAATATAGGAATTGGGATGAATCCATGGGTATCATGTATCGTGAACAGACAATAAATGTATCCAGAGCTGACCAATACATGACCTTTGGCAAAACAAGGTGACCTCATGTTGGATTATATGCTTAATAAATTTATGGTGAAATGGTATCAGATGATAATTTGGCTTTAAGATTCAGGAATACCCAAATCCTATCAGTGACCAAAATACCTACCTTTCTACCCTCTCATTCAGAACTGTTATTTGCAAAGGAAAGTGGAAGTAGAAACTGTACACACACATACACCTATTAGTTTGTTTGTCATTAAAGTGCTTGGGTTTCAGCGGGTAGCGTTAAACTTTGGTTAACTGAGGTGAGCATCCCACCTTCGTTCCCTGAATACCCAAACCTGAGCTTCAAGTTTTACTGTAATCCAACTGACCTGGCAAGAGAGAAGCAGACAAAGAGAAAAGGCAACAGAAGAGGAAAAGGAACAACTTTTAAGGAAGTCCACATAAAGTGCAAGAAAGGGAGAGGCAGAAGAGAGCAAGCCATACCTATGTGCTGACACTTTTAACAGAGTCCTTACCTACCAGTGTGTATGAGATGACCCAGTCTGTAATGAGATCAGTATTCCTCTCAGGGCCTTTATCTGTAATTATATTTGAAGTGTAAAATTAAGAGTACAGCAGGCCTTGCCATTTGTCATTCTAGAGTCTGTAATTTTGATTGTTTGCAGGTAATGCTGAAGATCTGTGCCATATAGTTTTACAGTGTATGTATGAGTTTGAATCACAGGCACCATGTGAGACCCATGTGTGGCTGTGCGTGGTTTAGTGAGTGAGCTTCTTTTGGTGTACAGCCTGTATCTTTTAGTAAGGCTTTTGTTTATAAAGTGATTTTTTAAATGGTTTCAAAAAACAGTGTACTGGTAGTGAGAGAGCTCTAAAACCTTTATAATTTATAGATAGTTTTTGATAATTTTACTGATAATTTTAAACACAGGTCCAATATAAATGGAATGGAGAAAGGAGCTACAGTTACCTATTATATCTCAATGTGCTTAGTCACTCAGTCGTGTCCGACTCTTTGTGACTTCATGAACAGTAGCCCACCAGGCTTGGGATTGTGGGATTCTTCAGGCAAGAATACTGGAGTGGGTTCCCATTTCCTTCTCCAGGATTACACGTCATGCTTTTTAGTATTAATATCTTTAAAAAGTACCCTGCATCTCGTAGCTATTGCTACAAATACCACCTAAGGTTTTTGTGATTTAAAGAGATAACAGGGCTTCCCTGTTGGCTCAGTGGTGCAGAATCCACCTGCCAGTGGAAGAAACATGAGTTTGATCCCTGGTCTGGAAAGATCCCACATGCTGCAGAGCAGCTAAACCTGTGCGCCACAACTACGGAACCTGTGCTTTAGAGCCCATGAGCTGCAACTACTGAGCCCATGTGCTGCAATAAACATGAAGCCCAAATGCACTAGAGCCTGTGCCCCGCAACCAGAGAAACCACCACAATGAGAAGCCCACACACTACAACTAGAGAGTAGTCCCCACTTGCCGCAACCAGAGGAAAGCCCATGCAGCAACAGAGACCCAGCACAGCTAAAAATAAATAAAAATTTTCTTAAAAAGCAGTATCAATTTATTTTTCACAATTGTAAGCATTGGCTGGGTGTTTAGTCTGCTCCTGTCACCTAAGCTCACTCATGCAGTAGCAGTCATCTGGCAGGTCTGCTGCGAACTGGGCTCATCAGCAAAGGCAGGAACATGCTGGGGGCCATGTTCTCTGTGTGATCTTACACCTAGGTTTGAGGGCAGGCCACAATGTGCAAGGCTTTTCAGGCTGTACTTTACTGAAGTCTTATTGGTTAAAGCAAGTCATATAGGACTTCCCTGGTGGTACAATGGATAAAAGTCTGCCTATCAGTGTAGGGGACATGGGTTTGATCCCTGGTCTGGAAAGATCCCACATGCCACAGGACAAATAAGCCCATGTGCCACAACTTATGACCCGTGCACCCAGAGTCTGCTCTGCAACAAGAGAAGCCATTGTGATGAGAAGCCCATGTGCTGCTATGAAGGGTAGCCCTGACTCTCCATAACTAGAGAAAGCACAGCAACAAAGACCTCAGTTCAGTTCAGTTGTATCCAACTGTTTGCAACCCCACAGACTGCAGCACACCAGGCCCTCCTGTTTATCACCAACTCCCGGAGTTTACTCAAACTCATGTTCATTGAGTCAGTGATGCCATCCAACCATCTCATCCTCTGTCGTCCCCTTCTCCTCCCGTCTTCAGTCTTTCCCAGCATCAGGGTCTTTTCCAGTGAGTCAGTTCTTCACATCAGGTAGCCAAAGTATTGGAGTTTCCGCTTCAGCATCAGTCCTTCCAGTGTATATTCAGGGCTGATCTCCTTTAGGATGGACTGGTTGGATCTACTTGCTGTCCAAGGGACTCTCAAGAGCTTTTCCAACAGCACAGTTCAAAAGCATCAATTCTTCGGTGCTCAGCTTTCTTTATAGTCCAACTCTCACATCCATACATGGCTACTGGAAAAACCATGGCTTTGACTAGATGAACCTTTGTTGCAACCAATAAATAAGTAAATAAAACAAGTCACATGACCCTCCCCTAGGGTCATTGGGGGAAGGAGAGTGTATATATTGATAAAAGAACTTGAATACTGAGGGGCATCCAGGGCCAATAGAGGAACGATTAACCCCACTGTACCATATCTACAAACTGTATATCTCTGTTTGAAGATATCTCAGTCAGAGAGAAGGATGTTTGATGTTGTTTCAATATTGTCTGTAACTTCATGCCATACCACTCTCTTATCTCCCACCCACGCAGCTTCTAAAACTCTGCTAGCACTTTCCATGGTAGGGTCTTTGTTGCTTTGTTTACCTAGGGCACTGCTTCCTTTCCACTTAGCCGCAAACTCTTTGCTCACCCGACTCATCCCTTTTCACCCTTCAAGTACAGTGTCACTTCAGGGAAACCTTTTCATGCTGGGTAGCTTTTACACTTTACTTGCATACTGGATTTTTCCTTTATACCATTTGTAATAGTTACTAATATCTGCTTCCCATTAGAACTTAAGTTTCAGGAGTATGTGTGTAATTCATTTTTGTGTTCAACACCCCTTTTATTCCCACCCCACCCCCAGTTATCACAAGCCTGTGTTCCTATTACATTGGTGCAGTTATTTTTTTCATTGTTGAAATTTGCCTTTGATACTGGATTACATTCTTAAATGTGATTATATTATACATCATTTTAATGTACATTTCTCGCTTTATGTTTTTTTGCTAATGACTTACTATTTGCAGTTTATATTTATTTTAGACTATGGAAATGATGTTAGATAAAAAGCAAATTCAAGCAGTTTTCTTATTCAAGTTCAAAATGGGTCATAAAGCAATGGAGACAACTCACAATATCAGCAATACATTTGTCCCAGAAACTGCTGACAAACATATAGTGTGGTGGTAGTTCAAGACATTTTGCAAAGGAAATGAGAGCCTTGAAGATGAGCATAGTGACTGGCCATCAGAAGTTGACAGTGACCACTTGAAAACAATCATCAAAGCTGCTCCTCTTGAAACTGCTATGAGGAGTTGATGAAGAACTCAATGTCGACTGTTCTATGGTTATTTGACATTTGAAGCAAATTGGAAAGGTTAAAAAAAAAGCTCAATAAGTGGGTACCTTATGTTGAGTTCAGTTCAGTTGCTCAGTCATGTCCAACTGTTTGCGACCCCATGAACCGCAGCATGCCAGGCCTCCCTGTCCATCACCAACTCCTGAAGTCCACCCAAACCCATGTCCATTGAAACAGTGATGCCATCCAACCATCTCATCCTCTGTCGTCCCCTTCTCCCCCTGCCGTCAATCTTTCCCAGCAACAGGGTCTTTACAAATGAGTCACCTCTTCGCATCAGGTGCCCAAAGTATTGGAGTTTCAGCTTCAGCATCAGTCCTTCCAGTGAATATTCAGGACTAATGTACTTTAGGGTGGACTGGTTGGATCTCCTTGCAGTCCAAGGGACTCTCAAGAGTCTTCTCCAACACCACAGTTCAAAAGCATCAATTCTTCGGCATTCAGATTTCTTTATAGTCCTACTCTCACATCCATACATGATTACTGGAAAAACCATAGCCTTGACTAGACGGACCTTTGTTAACAAAGTAATGTCTCTGCTTTTCAATATGCTATCTAGGTTGGTCATAATTTTCCTTCCAAGGAGTAAGCGTCTTTTAATGTCATGGCTGCAACTGCTGCTAAGTCGCTTCAGTTGTGTCCGACTCTGTGCGACCCCATAGACGGCAGCCCACCAGGCTCCCCCGTCCCTGGGATTCTCCAAGCAAGAACACTGGAGTGGGTTGCCATTTCCTTCTCCAATGCATGAAAGTGAAAAGTAAAAGTGAAGTCGCTCAGTTGCGTCTGACTCTCAGCGACCCCATGGACCACAGCCTACCAGGCTCCTCCATCCATGGGATTTTCCAGGCAAGAGTACTGGAGTGGGGTGCCACTGCCTTCTGCAAAGCTGACCACAAATAAAAAAAATTGTCATTTTGAAGTGTCATCTTTTTATATGCATCAACACTAAACCATCTCTTGATGGGATTGTGACATACGTTGAAAATGGATTTATACAACAACAGACAAAGACCAGCTCAGTGACTGGACTGAGAAGATGCTGCAAAGCACTTCTCAAAGCCAAACTTAACACCAGAAGAAGGTCATGGTCACTGGTGGCCTGCTACCAGTCTGATCCACTACAGCTTTCTGAATGCTCTCGAAACCATTACATCTGAGAAGTGTGCTCAGCAAATCGATGAGATGCACAGAAATCTGCAAGGCCTGCAGCTGGCATTGGTTAACAGAAAGAGCCAAGTTCTTCTCCAGGACAGTGCTTGACTGTGTGTCGCACAACCAGTGCTTCAAAAGTTGAACAGATTGGGCCACAAAGTTCCTCCTCATCCACCATGTTCATCTGAGTGAGTGAGTGAAAGTCACTCAGTTGTGTCCAACTCTTTAGGACCCCATGGACTATACAGTCCTTGGAATGCTTCAGGCCTGAGTACTGGAGTGGGTAGCCTATTCCTTCTTCAGCGAATCTTCCCAACCCAGGAATCGAACTGGGTCTCCTGCATTGTAGGTGGATTCTTTACCAGCTGAGCCACAGGGAAGCGCCATATTCATCTAACCTCTCGCTTAACAGATCCAGCATCTCAAAAACTTTCTGCAGGGAAAATGCTTCCACAACCAGCAGGATGCAGAACATGCTTTGCAAGAGTTTGGTGAATCCTAAAGCACGGATTTTTATGCACAGGAATAAACAAACTATTTCCCGTTGGTGGAAATGTGTTGATTGTAACGGTTTCTATTTTAATTAATAAAGATGTGTTTGAGCCTAGTTATACTCCTTGGAAGGAAAGTTATGACCAACCTAGACAGCATATTCTCTAAGCCAGGCTTCAGCAATATGTGAACCATGAACTTCGTGATATTCAAGCTGGTTTTAGAAAAGACAGAGGAACCAGAGATCAAATTGCCAACATCCGCTGGATCATGGAAAAAGCAAGAGAGTTCCAGAAAAACATCTTTTCTGTTTTATTGACTATGCCAAAGCTTTTTACTGTGTGGATCACAATAAACTGTGGGAAATTCTGAAAGAGATGGGAATACCAGACCACCTGACCTGCCTCTTGAGAAATCTGTATGCAGGTCAGGAAGCAACAGTTCGAACTGGACATGGAACAACAGACTGGTTCCAAATAGGAAAAGCAGTACGTCAAGGCTGAATATTGTCACCCTGCTTATTTAACTTATATAAAGAGGACATCATGAGAAATGCTGGACTGGAAGAAACACAAGCTGGAATCAAGATTGCCAGGAGAAATATCAGTAACCTCAGATATGCAGATGACACCACCCTTATGGCAGAAAGTCAAGAGGAACTCAAAAGCCTCTTGATGAAAGTGAAAGTGAAGACTGAAAAAGTTGACTTAAAGCACAACATTCAGAAAATGAAGATCATGGCATCCGGTCCCACCACTTCATGGGAAATAGATGGGAAAACAGTGGAAACAGGGTCAGACTTTATTTTTCTGGGCTCCAAAATCACTACAGATGGTGACTGCAGCCATGAAATTAAAAGACACTTACTCCTTGGAAGGAAAGTTATGACCAACCTAGATAGCATATTCAAAAGCAGAGACATTACTTTGCCAACAAAGGTTCGTCTAGTCAAGGCTATGGTTTTTCCTGTGGTCATGTATGGATGTGAGAGTTGGACTGTGAAGAAGGCTGAGTGCCAAAGAATTGATGCTTTTGAACTGTGGTGTTGGAGAAGACTCTTGAGAGTCCCTTGGACTGCAAGGAGATCCAACCAGTCCATTCTGAAGGAGATCAGCCCTGGGATTTCTTTGGAAGGAATGATGCTAAAGCTGAAACTCCAGTACTTTGGCCACCTCATGTGAAGAGTTAACTCATTGGAAAAGACTCTGATGCTGGGAGGGATTGGGGGCAGGAGGAGAAGGGGCCGACAGAGGATGAGATGGCTGGATGGCATCACTGACTCGATGGACGTGAGTCTAAGTGAACTCCAGGAGTTGGTGATGGACAGGGAGGCCTGGCGTGCTGCGATTCATTGGGTTGCAAAGAGTTGGACACGACTGAGCGACTGAAGTGAACTGAACTGAGACAGCATATTCAAAAGCAGAGACATTACTTTGTCAACAAAGGTCCGTCTAGTCAAGGCTATGGTTTTTCAGTGATCATGTATGGATGTGAGTTGGACTATAAAGAAAGCTGAGTGCCAAAGAATTGATGCTTTTGACTGTGGTGTTGGAGGAAACTCTTGAGAGTCCCTTGGACTGCAAGGAGATCCAATCAGTCCATCCTAAAGGAGATCAGTCCTGGGTGTTTATTGGAAGGACTGATGTGGAAGCTGAAACTCCAGTACTTTGGCCACTTGATGGGAAGAGCTGACTCATTGGAAAAGACCCTGATGCTGGGAAAGATTGAGGGCAGGAGAAGAAGGGGACGACAGAGGATGAGATAGTTGGATGGCATCACCGACTCAATGGACATGGGTTTGGTGAACTCCAGGAGTTGGTGATAGACAGGGAGGCCTGGTGTGCTGTGGTTCATGGGGTCGCAAAGAATCAGACACGACTTGAGCAACTGAACTGAACCGAATAATGGTTTAAAATTCATGGTCCAAAACAGCTGTTATCTTTGCACCAACGTAATAGATTCTCAGATTGATTATATTCTCTGCAGCCAAAGATGGAGAAGCTCTATACAGTCGGCAGAAAAGACCGGGAGCTGACTGTGGCTCAAATCATGAACTCTTTATTGCCAAATTCAGAATGAAAGAAAGTGGAGAAAGCCACTAGACCATTCAGGTATGACCTAAATCAAATCCCTTATGACTATACAGTGGAAGTGAGAAATAGATTTAAGGCACTAGATATGATAGACAGAGTGCCTGATGAACTATGGATGGAGGTTCGTGACATTGTACAGGAGACAGGAATCAAGAACATCCCCAAGAAAAAGAAATGCAGAAAGGCAAAATAGCCGTCTGAGGAGGCCTTACAAATAGCTTTGAAAAGACGGAAAGCAAAAATCAAAGGAGAAAAGGAAAGATATACCCATTTGAATGCAGAGTTCAAAGAATAGCAAAGAGATATAAGAAAGCCTTCCTTAGCGATCAATGCAAAGAGATAGAGGAAAACAATAGAATGGGAAAGCCTAGAGATCTCATCAAGAAAATTAGAGATACCAAGGGACGATTTCATGCAAAGATAGGCTCAATAAAAGACAGAAATGGTATGGACCTAACATAAGAAGATATTAAGAAGAGGTGGCAAGAATACACAGAAGAACTATACAAAAAAGATCTTCACTACCCAGATAATCATGATGGTGTGATCACTCACTTAGAGCCAGACATCTTGGAATGTGAAGTCAAGTGGGCCTTAGGAAGCATCACTACGAACAAAGCTAGTGGAGGTGATGGAATTCCATTGAGCTATTTCAAATCCTGAAAGATGATGCTGTGAAAGTGCTGCACTCAATATACCAGCAAATATGGAAAACTCAACAGTGGCCACAGGACTGGAAAAGGTCTGTTTTCATTCCAATCCTAAAGAAAGGCAATGCCACAGAATGCTCAAACTACCGCACAATTGCATTCATCTCACACGCTAGTAAAGTAATGCTCAAAATTTTCAAAGCCAGGCTTCAGCAATATGTGAACCGTGAACTTCCAGATGTTCAAGCTGGTTTTAGAAAAGGCAGAGGAACCAGAGATCAAATTTCCAACATCCGCTGGATCATGGAAAAAGCAAGAGAGTTCCAGAAAAACATCTATTTCTGCTTTATTGACTATGCCAAAGCCTTTGACTGTGTGGATGACAATAAACTGTGGAAAATTCTGAAAGAGATGGGAATACCAAACCACCTGACCTGCCTCTTGAGAAACCTATATACAGGTCAGGAAGCAAGAGTTAGAACTGGACACGGAACAACAGACTGGTTCCAAATAGGAAGAAGAGTACACCAAGGCTGTATCTTGTCACCCTGCTTATTTAACTTATATGCAGAGTACATCATGAGAAACGCTGGGCTGGAAGAAGCACAAGCTGTAATCAAGATTGCCGGGAGAAATATCAATAACCTCAGATAGGCAGATGACACCACCTGTATGGCAGAAGGTGAAGAAGAACTAAAGAGCCTCTTGATGAAAGTGAAAGAGGAGAGTGAAAAAGTTGGCTTAAAACTCAACATTCAGAAAACAAAGATCATTCATCCATTCCCATCATTTCATGGCAAATAGATGGGGAAACAGTGGCTGACTTTATTTTGGGGGCCTCCAAAAGTACTGCTGGATGGCATCACCGATGGACATGAGTTTGAGTGAACTCTTTGAGTTGGTGATGGACAGGGAGGCCTGGCATGCTGTGATTCATTGGGTTGCATAGTCGGACACGACTGAGCGACTGAAGTGAACTGAAAATTACTGCAGATGGTGATTGCAGCAATGAAATTAAAAGACGCTTACTCCTTGGAAGGAAAGTTATGACCAACCTAGACAGCATATTGGAAAACAGAGGCATTACTTTGCCAACAAAGGTCCATCTAGTCAAGGCCATGGTTTTTCCATTAGTCACGTATGAATGTGAGAGTTGGACTATAAAGAAAGCTGAGCGCCGAAGAATTGATGGTTTTGAACTGTGATGTTGGAGAAAACTCTTGGGAGTCCCTTGGACTGCAAGGAAATCCAACCAGTGCATCCTAAAGGAGGTCAGATCTGGGTGTTCATTGAAAGGACTGATGTTGAGGCTGAAACTGCAATATTTTGGCCATCTGATGTGAATAGCTGACTCATTTGAGAAGACCCTGATGCTGGGAAAGATTGAGGGCAGGAGGAGAAGGGGACAACAGAGGATGAGATGGTTGGATGGCATCACCGACTCAATGGACAAGGGTTTGGGTGGACTCCGGTAGTTGGTGATGGACAGAGAGGCCTGGCGTGCTGTGGTTCATGGGGTCGCAAAGAGTAGGACAGGACGGAATGACTGAAGTGAACTGAACTGAACTGAATAGGTGCTCAATAAACATTTGATGAATAAATACATCCAACACCAGTTTTCTTAAATAGCTAGTAAGACCATAAAGACTGCTTGTGCCTCATCCTAAGGCAATAGCTGTTTTTAATCTGGCTCCATTTTCCTTCACTGTTTGAGATTGTTTGTTACTACTTTTATATTCCTCCTTTTCCAGTCCTCAGCATTGTTTGTTGTTTTTATTTTTAAATACTGTTCTTTGTGGAGCCTTCTGTCTTTGATGTATGCTTTTTTAATTTCTACCCTTCTCTCTCTCTCTCTCTTTTTTTTTTTTTTTTTCTTTTTCTGGTTATTTCTCATTGTGGAAATTACCAGGTGATAAAAAATCTCTTCTTTCCGGAATGAATTATTTGTGCTTTCTTTTTCTAGATGATTTTTACTCTTATTTACCACTTACTAATCTTGTTTCTATTTTTCAAATGGGTGATTTCTGTATTGGGTTGTTAGGTTACCATGGAACAAAAGTGTTATTATAAGTTAATTATTTAGGAAATTGCTCTTTGAGATCACTGTATAATTAATTATCAGAATTCAAATTTTTATAGTTAATTTTTTTCATGGAGAAACAACCAAACTCCTTATCTTTCTTAACTTTTAATATTCCATTTATGTTTCATATTAAAATTTCATGTTCAGGACAATAATGTGGCATTTCGTATAAATATGTCATCACAGTAAGAATATATTTAAAGCTTAGCTTTTATGTAATAAGAAAACTTAGCATTAATTTTTGCAAGTTAGATTTAGGAACTTGGGGTTACAAATGCACATAAAAAAAGCTGAAATGTTTTGACTAGTAATCTAGACCATTGGGATTGCAGAGAAGACTTTAATTTATTCAGTCAAATGATTTCTTTTTTCACAGTTTATTTTTAATATTCATTGAAAATGTCTGAACTTTTTTTAACACCATTGTATTTTTTTTCATTAATAAAACAATAATCATTGTAGATAATTATTAAGTATTACATCATAGTACTTGTTGTAGACAGTTGATTGCCAAGCAAGGATCTGTAAGTCCTGATATTTTTTAGCCTTTTCCCTGTCATCTGGTTCTATAATAAATAAATGTGTTTTCTTTACTTAAAATTCTTATTCTGACCTGTTACATAATGTGGTTGTTCTGATAGTGTGACTTGAGACTTATTCAAGATGAAACCCCTTTTAACAAAGTATTAATATAGAGGTACTCAGAAGAAGTGGCCTTTTCCGTAGTTTTGGGTCGCTGCAGTTGCTAGTATGTGTGGGGAGGTAGCATTGACTCTGAGAAGAGAGCCTGCTTCCTAAGACTGTCCTGACTGTGGAAAGGGATAAACAATCCCCCCCCTTGTTATGAATCATTTATGCTTTAAACTTTGTCTATTTCAAGATAATTTCGTACTTACAGAAAAGTTGTAAATGCAGTACAAAGAATTCCTGTTTACCCTTCAAACATGTTTGTCAAGTGTTTATAGCATTTTACCATGGTTTTCTCTTATGTGTATGTATATGCATATTATTATTTTCTGAATCACTGGAGAATAAGTTGCTGATATGATGCCCCAAATATTTGAGGATTTGTATCCTAAAAAAAGGTCAGTCTCTTTGCATTATCATAGTATCATTATCAAAATCATACTATGCAATTTTTAATTTAACATGTGTTTGCTTACTTGGGCAAAGTACAGGTGAAGTAGAATATAGACTTATAAAACTTTTAGGTACTTAAGGGAATTACAGTCTACTAATAATCAATTTTGGAGAAGGAAATGGCAACCCACTCCAGTGTTCTTGCCTGGAGAATCCCATGGACGGAGAAGCTTGGTAGGCTGCAGTCCATGGGGTCGCACAGAGTCGGACACAACTGAAGCGACGCAACAACAACAGCAATAATCAATTTAGAAAATTATTCCATTTTAGAATAAGATGTGTGATGTGACAAGATTTTAAACAGGATATTGTGTTTCTAGAAACATGAAGGAAAAGCAGTCGTTTCAACCTAGAGAATCAGGGAAATGCTTCTTGACTGTTGCAGTCAACCCCAGAGAGGTGGAAGTGCCCTGCCGAAGGACAGTGGTAGGGATTCACATCCCAGAATTCATCCTCCATTTTATTTCTGTCCTTGACAGTAAAAGTTCTGAGGACTGACGAACTGTTGGAATAACTCAGCACTAAAATGTCAGCAATGCTTGAGATAGGTCAGATTCTGTTTCTACGAAAGTTGATATAGTACTTTTTTTTCTTTTAATTATTAACAAATTTTCACCCTAACATTATTGAGCTTAAGAAACAGACTGATTTCCTTTCCTAAGCACTTGTCCTTAGGTTGTTTTTCAAGAGTACCTTCTTGATTATGAAAGACAAGAAGTAGTTGAGTTGATTAGCTGTAATTAAAGGAATGGAAGGAATGTTTTTAAAAACTTAATTAAGCCACTGTCAATCTAGAGTTTTAGGGATAGTCACTGTTTTTATTATTTCTGGCATTTGTATATTAAATGTTATGCTAGTCTTTATAATTATTCTGAATTAATCAGAAAAGGCTTTTATAAGGTGCTGTAATATATAGTTTTCAGACTTTGACAGTTTAAGAAGGAATGAAATAGGCACACTTAGACTGACAGTAACATTGTACCAAATTTTAAAAATTGTATTACTGAAAATTGCTTATTAGTTGTGTTCTTTAGTATTAAAATTTTGTAAATTGTTTTAGACTAAGGTTTATAACGCCAACCATACTTGTGTAGAGAATATAAAATTGTTTCCCAGATCTTAGATTTTGTTTTACATTTATGTAAATATTTAAATGAGATTTGGGGGTATTTGTGATTGTTGTTAAGTCCATATATACATCCAGACAGTGTTTTGCACTGTTAATGTTTGTTCCTTTGACAAGGGAATTTCCATAACGGAATTTCAAACTCTTTAATAATACATTTTTTTTTTCTTTTGCAAGCTGTAACTTCTTGTTTTCTAGTTAAATAATAAAGTCAGAAGCTTCTTAGGATTTTTTCTTGGTATCTAAATTCCTAATTGTTTTTCTTTTTAGAAATAACCACATTTTTATAGCACCATATTAAAAGAGCTGTAATTTATATGAATTTTCCTTGGAAAACAAGTTTTCTCATCTGATTTTTTAAGTTTTCAACTTGATTTTTAACATCTTTGGTTAATAGATACAAAATCTATTTTTCTGATACTTTCAGTGCTAGGGGTTTAGGGTCACAATGCCTGTGGAGGTGTCATGTTAAGACTGTACACTTACAGCTCACTGGTATGTTCTAAGCAGGCCAAGGGCACACCCACATTCTTCAATCTACTTTTTTAAAACCCAGTGTCCTAGTTTCTGAGCTGTCTTCGTAATTTTTCAACTGGCTCTTGTGGAATTTTTCCTGCTGCTTTGTGTCCTGTTCATGGCTGTCTATGAAATATAAAGATGAGTTTGGTCTGCAAAAGTTAAAAACATCATCAATCACTGTTACCTGGGAAAGTCTTTCTGAAATTTTGATCTCTAGCAGAACACTGACTTCTGAGTTTATTAATTGGTCTTTGAAATTCTCTTATCAAGAGAAGGCATTCCCCAGGCATAGTTATGTAACCCAAAACAGTTTCATCTCTAAATCTTAATGTAGTCTGTCTTTTTTTCACAATGCCCAGTATTCATTGAACTGATGTACCAAATCAGAATTGTCTCTTATTTGTGGTTATTTAAATATCTTCTGTTTTTAAAACATAATTTATATTTATATAAATATTTTGTTTTTATTTATATTAAAAATACAATTTTTAGTTTTATTTTATATTATTTCCTTAATTTCTAGTTTAGGAGTAAGATTTCTGGGTCAGAAAAAATTATTGTTTTCAGAGGATTTATAAGTGCTGACCTGTAAATGGGTGTGTTACTCTTACAAAAATTGGAATTGAATAATAGTTCCATGTTAGATTGTAGTATATCAGTTCAGTTCAGTTCAGTCACTCAGTCGTGTCCGACTCTTTGCAACCCCATGAATTGTAGTAGATAGGAAACTTAATTTAGAATTAAATGAAAGTTTTGATTGTGTCATGATATCATCATGAGGGAGGTGGCAGCTACAAAACCCTAATGCATGTTCTAAGGTATCCATTGCACACAATGAATTAACTCCTTTCCTGTGCATCTAAAAGGGTAATGGGAGAATTGGGACAATAGTCACTCAGATCGTTTCCATATCTTCATTATAGCTTTCAAGCCGTATGGCCAGGTGCACTTCACTTAAAATCTTTTTTTCCCTCAGTTTTACCATCTTTAAAAAAGGAGATGTTAGAATTCATCTTTCAATATATGTTCAAAGTTACCAGCACTGTAATTAATAAGCATAAATCTTGCTTATTACCTATAAATCTTAATACCTATATTTAAGGGGTTAACTATTTTATGGAAGTCAGACTTTACTAATAGCTACTACTTTGTTGCTCAGATGTTCATTTTATGGGCTTCCCTGGTGGCTCAGCTGGTAAAGATCCGTCTGCAGTTGCGGGAGATCTGGGTTTGATCCCTGGGTTGGGCGGGTCCCCTGAAGAAGGGAAAGATTACCCACTCCAGTATTCTGACCTGGAGAATTCCATGGATTATATAGTCCATGGGGTTGCAAAGAGTTGACCACAACTGAGCAACTTTCACTTTCACTTCATTTTATTGGAAAACAGTATATAGTACTGGGAGTAAGAATACAGGATCTGAAGTTATAAATTGCCTGGATTAGAATTTCAGTTCTGCTACTCAACTGTGTGATATTGGGCAAAGTATCCTCTGTAACCTTGGGTTTCTTAAGCATAAAATGAAGCTTTAATAGTAATAAAAATTGAGTTATATTTAAAAGTGCTTTTGAGCGCATTTCTTATACATGTTAAGCCTCAATGCATATTAACTTTCAATAATTATTTTTAGTATAGTTATTGTATTAGTTATGTATTGCTACATAAGAAATTAGTTCAAAACATAGCTTAAAATAATGATAAATGTTTATTATGTTTTTGTTTCTTTGGGTCCAGAATTTAGGAGCAGGTTGGCAGGGGGTTCTGGTTCAGTCTCTTGTGTGAGATTGCATTCAAGGTGTTAGTAGGGGCTGTTATCATAGTGTAATTTTGAATCTAATGGTTATAAATTTGATGTTTTGCAGACCATGTCTTCGGCAGTGGTACAGTTATATGCGGCAGATCGGAACTGTATGTGGTCAAAGAAGTGCAGTGGTGTTGCTTGTCTTGTTAAGGACAATCCACAGAGATCTTATTTTTTAAGAATATTTGATATCAAGGTGAGTTTTGTTTTGCCTTCACTTAAAGTGTAGATGATTAGGTTTTCTGCCTCAATTGTAATTTAGTATAGATTTGTTTATCCTTTATGTAATATTTAAATTATACTTAATATTAGAAGAGTGAAGCTTGGTTTGAGATATTGAAGCATGGACATTGTGATCAAATTGGCAGTAAACCCTAAGCCAAATGTGAATAGTTGCCCATTTTCTCTATCCACATATTAAAGGTTTTGCTGGTTTGTCTGTTTTTATTCTTTTGGATCTGGACTTTTCCCACATTCTCTTATTTTCTAATGGTACTCTTTTTACTCCATCCTGTCCATCACAGACTAGCATATATAGTTCTTGCAGGGAACTATGCTATGCTATGCTAAGTCACTTCAGTTGTGTCCGACTCTGTGCGACCCCATAGACGGCAGCCCACCAGGCTCCCCCGTCCCTGGGATTCTCCAGGCAAGAATACGGGAGTGGGTTGCCATTTCCTTCTCCAGTGCCTGAAAAGAGAAAAGTGAAAGTGAAGTCGCTCAGTCGTGTCCGACTCTTAGCGACCCCATGGACTGCCGCCTACCAGGCTCCTCTGTCTATGGGATTTTCCAGGCAAGAGTACTGGAGTGGGGTGCCATTGCCTTCTCCTTGCAGGGAACTACAAAAGTATATCTTAGCTTGGTATGTTCTTATTTACTGCAGCCTGGATTTAAAGTATTATACAATATCTATAGTAATGTATTTGCTGCGTATTTTATGTTGTTTCTCAGCATAGGTATATTCAGATTTTCCCAGCTTTGTATCCCTCTGTCTCAAGTGTAAATCCACCTTGTCTTAGATTGGATGCCCTTTGTCAGGAATTCATCTCTGATAGTCACTGTAAAAATCATCTTTTTGCTGAGATGAAGTCTCTGTTTATCTTTTAAAATCTTTTCTGTGGGTAAGCCTCCTTACTTAATATTTATGTGTAGCAATAAGTATAATAGAGTTGTAGTTACCCAAAAAAAAAAAAAAAAAAAGTGACTTTGAACTCCTGGACAGTACTTATGATTAAATAGGGTGTAATCAAACTGCTTTACTTTTCTGAGCTTCGGCTTATTTATTTGTAAAGTGCACTGACCCTCTGGGTCTGTTGCAGAGTATTTCCCTGAGAGTAAGTTTAAGTCACTGCCCTTTGTAAATTAGTAATTTGTAACACCCATTTCACATACTTCAAGACAGCTGAGAGATGTGGTGTACTCCTGTTACTAACAGAAGTTTAACCATAGCAGCGATTCTGGGGAGTGGGGAACACAGGCATAGTTTAAAAGACACTCCTAAGTCCTTTGATATGTTTCTCATCAGCAAGGAGAAGCACTATTTAGAAAGCAGATATACATAGAACTCCACTGAGAAGAAGGGGATTCCATTATAAAGGTCATAATGTGTGTGGTGGTAGTTTAGTTGCTAAATCATGTCCAACTCTGTGCAACCCCATGGACTGCAGACCATTAGGCCCCTCTGTCCATGGAATTCTCAGGCAAGAATACTGGAGTGGGTTGCCATTTCTTTCTCCAGGAGATCTTCCCGACCCAAGAATTGAACCCAGGTCTCCAGCATTGCAGGCAGATTCTTTACCAACTGAGCTATGAGGGAAGCCCCATTACATGTGTACAGCATTTTAAAATATTTTTGAATTGGTGGTCTAGGTGGAACCTTGCATTTCACAATAGGGCTGTGATTATATTTCCCTAACCAGTCATCTCCAATTATAGATAACCATTGCTAAATACTTAAAATTAGCCACATTTGGTATTAAGGTTAATTATATTTCTTATACTAGGGCTATCGATATGACAGTCACTCATGGATCCCTTAACCATAGTTTAACCTTGTACACTTCAATCATTCTCTTTCTGCTCATGATTGATAGTACTTATACCAATGTTTAATTAGGAGTTCAGTTCAGTTGCTCAGTCATGTGACCCCATGGACTGCAACACGCCAGGCTTTCCTGTCCATCACCAACTCCCAGAGCTTGCTCAAACTCATGTCCATTAAGTCGGTGTTGCCATCCAACCATCTCATCCTTTGTCGTCCCCTTCTCCTCCTGCCTTCAATCTTTCCCAGCATCGAGGTCTTTTCCAGTGAGTCAGTTCTTCTCATTAGGTGCCCAGAGTATTGGAGCTTCAGCATCAGTCCTTCCAATGAATATTCAGGACTGATTTCCTTTAGGATGGACTGGTTTGTTCTCCTTGCTGCCCATGGGACTCTCAAGAGTCTTCTCTAACACCACAGCTCAAAAGCATCAATTCTTTTGCAGAATTAATCAGAATTAATTTTGGAGAATTAATGATAATTTATTAGTAATAAATCAATTAATTAGGAGACCACTCTGCAAAAGTTAGAAATTCAAAGATTGTTAATGAACAGTACAGAGAAGGCATATTTGACCCTCTCAGTGTCTACAGAATTGAGGAAAAAAGAAAGAAATCCAGTAATACTTGATAGTGTACACTCTAAATACTGCTGATAGAACTATGCTTTGATAATCAGTGTATATACAAAAGAATCTTACCACTTCTAACATTGATGATCTAGTAATTGTTCTAGATATGTATTTGACCAAGTATGTATTTGGAAACGCTTGGCTAACAGGATTATATCTTAGCATACTGAGTTCAACTCACTTGGTATGTAATTTTTATGAAAGAAACATTAACCAATATTTACTGTTTTGTTGCTACTTATTAAATTGTGTGATATGTTGTTTATGTATTATACATATATGTGCTCTGTGTGTAAAGGCTATTAATATAAACAGTGCCCTAATATGAGTCATCTCCTTTAGTTTTGTTCCTTTTCTTTTTTATTCCTAGAGGTTTTCTTATTGGTGACTCTTATTTCAACTTTTATTTTTTCTAGGATGGAAAACTATTGTGGGAACAAGAGCTATACAATAACTTTGTATATAATAGTCCTAGAGGATATTTTCATACCTTTGCTGGAGATGTAAGTCATATTTCCTTTATTTCCCTGTTTAGTGTAATTGTGTTTACATTTGTCTGTGGAAAGTATGTGCTTTTTGTGTAAATCCATTGTATAAAATATAAGGAATTATTTTACTTTTAAAAGCCTAGTCACAGATATTACGGCTTAATAGGAAGCAATGGCTAAGATTTTAAGGGAAAAAAAAGGTTTCCGAGAGGAATGTAAATGTAACTTGGCATGTAGAAGAGGTTTCTTTTTCATCTTCTCTGTCTTTGGATATATAGTTTTAACCTGTCTGTGTGATTTTGGACAAATAGTTTAAGTCTCTGAATTTTAGTTTTCCTGTCTATAAAAATGAAACCTCTAATCCATGGTAACTTTAAAATATTGAAGATTATATTGCCATACAAATTCTTTTGTGAAAGAATAGTTCATGACCTAGAAGAGTACTAAAATGTAATGTTAGCTGTTCACTTCTCTCCAACTCTTTGCAACCCCATGGACAGTAGCCCACCAGGCTTCTCTTTCCATGGATTCTCCAGGAAAGAATACTGGAGTGGGTAGCCATTCCCTTCTCCAGGGGATCTTCCTGACTCAGGAATTGAATCCAGTTCTCCCGCACTGCAGTCAGAATCTTTATTGCCTGAGTCACCAGGGAAAGTGAGACAGGGGAAACAGAATTTTAAAAATTTATTGCCTGTACCTGGGAACAGGGCTTCTTTGGTGGGTCAGGGGTAAAGAATCCACCTACACTGCAGGAGATGCGGGTTCGACCCCTGGGTTGAGCAGATCCCCTGGAGAAGGAAATAGTAACCCACTCCAGTATTCTTGTTTGGGAAATTCATGGACAGAGGAGCCTGGAGGGCTGCAGTCCATGGGGTCACAAAAGAGATGGACACAACTTAGCAACTAAACAGTGACAACAACAGCAACATACTGGGGGACAATGTTAAAATGATTTTTGTACTACATACTCACAGGAGTTGCCTGAGGGAGGACTAGATTGAGTGACTTTAATACTCTTTGTTTGCATATTTGTATTTCCTAGATTTTCTACAATAAAAGGTTGGATTAGATGATATATCTGTCTTTTCAAAATGTATTTTCTTCTTTCTTTGTTATTTTTCACATTTTTCTTCATTGTATGTAAATATATGTACATACATAAAAGTGTGGACTAAATGCCATTATAATGTCAAGTGTGTTCTCACACTTTTAATAATGTACATGAATACCTGTAATTAAGCTGCAAAATAAAATCATAAGAAAGAAAGAGTTGATCTGCATTTGATCAGTGTTTCTAGTGTTTGCCTTTTCAAATCCAAATGTTTACAGAGCTCTATTGAAGGATCAAATTCTGTTCACTCTTTTTTTTTAATTGAAGATGAAGTATCAGTTTAACATTTGAGTGTCTACTGTAACATAATAGTAGTCTTTTACTCTACCTTCTCCATGCTTTTTGCCTTCTTAAATTATTCAAGTGATAAAGTAAGTTCTTGTGTGCTAATAAAGTGAAGCTTGCTTTCTTCAGAAATGTACTTTTGTTGGTTATTAACTTTTTTGTTAAATAAAGCTAAATTTATGGGTTTTGTTGTGTACCTTTTCTGTTGAAAATATTTCAGACCTGTCAAGTTGCTCTTAATTTTGCCAATGAAGAAGAAGCAAAAAAATTCCGAAAAGCAGTTACAGACTTGTTGGGACGACGACAAAGGAAATCTGGTAAGCATTTTTTAAAAATTTCTTTAAACAGGAGCTGGCTGTGGCTTACGGGACAGATCTGTTCTACCATCTATTTTTGTAAACAAAGTTTTATTAAAAACAACTATACTCGTTGGTTTACATATTGTCCTTGACTATATTTTCTCCCACAACACAGTTGTATAGTTGACAAAGACTATGAAGCACAAAGCCTAAAGTAATTACTATCTGGCCCTTTACACAAAACAGGTTGCTAATTTTCCCTTTAAAAAACTGACTATTTTTATTGGGTTGATTTTTTTTTTTTTTTTTAAGAGAACGCCAATGATCTTTTTTGTTGATAATATTTAACATACACTGACTCTTAATGTTTGCATTTTTATTTCATTATTTGTAACTCACATTTTAAAAAGTATTTTATATTCTGTGAACAAAGACTTTAGGCAAGCCTAGAAGCAGATATGCAAAGTTGCAAACAAGATCTGTAAACATTGCTTTTTCTGTTTGGTACCTAATGTTGTATGTTATAAAATCATAAGGAACTTAGTTTAATGCACAAGACTCTAATATATATAAGACATTAGCAAATGATGCAGGATAATATAGAGCTTTAAATTCATTGATGTAGAACTAACTACTCAACAGTAGTCAACTACCAGGCATTCCTGTTGTAAAGTGGGAGAAGGGTGATTAGGAAAGGTAAACCTCTCCAGAATCATCTTAAGCAGATCACTTGTAGGACAGATAGCTTATGGGAGATGCAACCAGCAAATAGACCCCCTTGAAACTAGCTATGCTCATATATTCCTTGAAAAGTCTTTTTGTACGTCCAAGTATACGTTACCCCAGTTTGAAAATCACTGTATTCAGGGATCTGCTTTATCAGTAAGAGGAAATAAATCATGAAAAAGGACAGGAATATAAAGGCATGTGTTACATTTTATACATGTTAACTTATTTTAATAGGTTTCCAAGGAGGAGGTAATGTGCAAAATGAAAATAAAATGAACTGAGTTGTTGCCTCACTGTCATCTTATTATATCCTCTTTGTAATGAGTGCATAGAATTATTAGGCACCTATTTTTTACTCCTTTTTGTAGCCAGGGTTGTTTACCGCTTGATTCCATGCTGTGGAAGAATTTAATTCTGTGGAAGAATTTGAGGTTCAGTTCCTATTTCAGTGACGTGTTGTGGTGCTAGGCCAGAGGCTCCCTGGAACTCCTTTTAGTCAAACTATGTGACATTTTCAATATAAAAACAAGTTTAAAACACTTCTTACCATATGGAATAATTGACTTTGAAATAGATAGGTCACCTAAAGGTGTCTTTCACCTGGTGCAGGAATTCTGTTTATACAGTTCTTGAGATTTTAGTCATAGTGTTTCAGAAGCAGAAAGATGGAAACCCACATGGGAGACAGCTGATTCATCACTGGGCATCCTGTCATGCTAAGTCAGCCTTCAGCCTCGCCTCTCTTTAACTTAGATGCATGGGGACCACCTTTTGGAGCAACAAATAATCAGCCAGTTTTAATTTGGAAGCCATCTACCTACCGTGCCCTCCTTAGGCCTTCACTTCTTTACCTTAACCACTTCCATTTTGTTATTCCTCACATAATATAATTTATAGACTCACTGTCTGTATATTGTGCTCTGAATGCACTATAGATTTTTATATCTTCTTCAAATGATCCACATTTAGAAAATGGTCCTGCTTCAAATATGATGTTCAGGTTTGAATGTAGTACTCCAACCATGGTATGACTAGTACTGTGATACTAAAAACTTCCCCTGATATGATTAAATGCTGTTCTGCTAATGTTTCTAGCAAATACTTTACACCATTTGCTTTCATTTTTAGTTCAACCAAAGGTTCTCTTTTTTCCTTAACATGGTACTCAAGCTAGGATAGTGTTATATTTTTAAGTAATTGTATTTTAGAACTTATACTCTGAACTTTACATTATCTCAGCATATTTCCATGTTTGTTTCACCACCAGTTTAAGAAGTATTTCCTCTCTGGATGCAGATGTAACATCACCTTGGAAACTAGAGATTTGACATTCATGGACACAGGATGTGCTTATATCAAATGTTTCAGAAAATTACTTCATCAGACCACCAGATGGAGTAATCCATTTGTATTTCCCATTGCCAGGATTTTCAAATTGCCCCTCAATTAAATCCTATTAATTTTAGGATTGTGACTGTTTAGAAACTAAATATTTTATTATATTTTTATTTATGGTATTTGGAAAATTTGGAATATTTTGGAAATATGATTTTGGAAAATTTTGTATTACAAAAATCTGTGGAAATTGTGTTTGTTGGAAATTCTTCAACCACTTTTGAACTTTAGTGAAAGGAAAATTGTGTCAAACCTAGTATGAATGCACGACTATGAGTATGAATGCAATAGGTTAATAGCAGTTCTCTTGGTATTACTCCTACTTAGTTGGCTATAGTTTTTCAGTGTTATTTGTCTGTGCCCATACTTAGGCGTCTGTAGGTGTTTTCATTAGCTTTATGCTTTCATTCAGTCCTGTAGCTTTAAATACTATTTGCTGCTGACTCCCAAAATTTTATCTACCCCCTTTGACCTCATTTCTGACCTTCAGACTTGTGTGCTCCAGTTGTGTGTCAGAATAGCCTTCAAACTTATATGTATGAACAGAACACTTAATCCAGGCTCCCCAACCTGATTTAGACCTGCTCCTACTCTCCTGGTCTTCCCTGTCCCAGTAAAAGGCATTGGCTCCACCTTGTCACTCTGGCTCACAGTGGTGGCTCACAGTGGTTCTTCATAAACCCTATCAGTGAGTCCTATTGTCTCTACCTTCAAAAATGTGTCTTGAGTCTGTTTCTCACCACCTCTGTTGCTACCACCCTAATCCAAGCCACCGTCGTTTGTCATCTGGACTACCTAACACTCTCACTTGTCCCTCCGCTGTCACTGTATGCCCCTTACTCTCTCTTTTCCACATAATAACCAGGCAGAACTTTTAAAAACAGATTAGATCATGCCACTTCTGTTCAAAACCTTCTAAGAGCTTCCTGTCATATATGAAATACAGTTTATATTCGTTAATCCATGTCTTATGGGATCCTACATGCTCCAGTTCCCTGGTTTCCCTTCTGACTTCTCTCCTTCCACTCTTCCTTTGGTTCACTGCAGTCCAGTATTATGGTTTTGCCTTTATGCTGTTCTCTCCTGAGGGCCTTTAAATATGTTCCCTCTCTTGCTTTATTCAAATGGTGCCCAAATGTCAGTTCCTCAGAGAAACTCTTATTAACCACTTATAAGAATAAGACAGAGTTTAGATGAGTTAATTTTTTATGTTGGTTTTTGTATTACGTATGTCTAATAATATTCTTTCAATTTATTTCCTAACAGAGAAAAGACGAGACCCCCCAAATGGTAAGCTCTTCAATAATTATTGATCAAAAAATTTTAGGTTGTTATTTAATCCTTGTAGAAACAAGTATCATCGACATTGTGCTCAGTTGCTTCAGTCATGCCCAACTCTGTGCAACCCTATGGACTGTAGGCCACCAGGCTTCTCTGTCCATGGGATTTTCCAGACAAGAAAACTGGAGTGGGTTGCCGTTTCCTTCTCCAGGGGATCTTCCAACCGAGGGATTGAACCCAAGTCTCTTACATCTCGGGCATTGGCAGCCAGGTTCTTTATCACTAGCGCCACCTGGGAAGCCCCATCATACACATTAATACCTACTATTTAATATGTATGATTAAATACTGTAGTTTATTGTGTTCTTATTTTAAAATAAATAATAGGTGGGGACTTAGAAATGTACTATTCTTCGGCTTTTTTCTAGGATGAGGGAAGACAACAAGGGTGCTGTTCACTAGCACTTACATCTTAATTCCTTATGTACAGTTGATTTAAGTTCAAAAATTATACAAACTGGTCTTAATGTTTTCCTTAAAAAAAACAGTAAATGTTATCTATTATATCTCTTCATTTCCTGCTTTCATGTTTCTTTTTTTTCTGATTTCAAAAGATTATTTTGCAATGGGAATATGAAACTAGCCACTTTAAGAATGAACACTTAACTATTCTAGTATGTTTAAATAAATAGTAGCTGTGCTGATGTGTTTAGAACACATACTAGCTGCACATAATCCTCTTTAATTTGATAATGAAGTAATGTGGATTGAAGTATTAGTAACTGAAATAATATAGATTCATTTATTTAAAATATATGTAGTTATACTAAAGAATAAAAACAGGATACTAAGATATAAAGGACAAAGTCCTAGATCTTTTGTGCAGAGTTTCATCCTGGATCCCATAAACTCTGACTGAAGTTTTGTGCTAAATGTTGTATATATATTCTTTTCTCTGGGGAGAGGGGATCCATGGCTTTCATCACATTGAAATGGGATCCCTGATCCTATGACAGTAAAGAACTGTTGTTCCAGGAGCCTTTGTTATAGTGGGGAATATAGCTGCTGCTTTTTCAAAGGCATCTCAATTCTCTCATCAGAATGGCATTGAAACATGTAAAATATCATGTATGAAATGAGTTGCCAGTCCAGGTTCGATGCACGATACTGGATGCTTGGGGCTGGTGCACTGGGAAGACCCAGAAGGATGGAATGGGGAGGGAGGAGGGAGGAGGGCTCAGGATGGGGAACACATGTATACCTGTGGCGGATTCATTTTGATATTTGGCAAAACTAATACAATTATGTAAAGTTTAAATATAAAAGTAAAAAAAAATGTAGGATGATTATTCAGGGAAACACTTAATATAGTACAGAGTTCTTAATATATGACAGCTGTTGGTGGTAGTTGGTTTTTGTTTCTTTTAAACCAACATATTACTTTCTGATTTTGTCCTTAAATTTGTTTTTGTGATATAATAACATGAACCAGACATTGCTGTATTAAATTTTGGATTATTTACCTTATTAGAATTTTTTTAAAAACTTGACTACCTTCAATAGTACTTAATATGTGCCAAGCATTGTATACTTTGACTTTCTCTTTGAATGGAAATTTTTAATACTTAGGTTACAGGACTGCTTGGGGATAAATAAAGTAATCAGTGTTTAGCATGGTGCTTAATACTAGTTACCATTGATGAAGACAGTGACAGTGATCATACTCACAGCTACCCTTTAATGGTCATTTGCTACCTGCCAGGCACTGTCCAGAAACCAATTGAAGTAGCTGCTATTATCCCTGATGTAGACGAGAAGACTGGCACAGATAGGTGACTTGCTCAGGGTCACAGAACTAGGAAAGTGGAGCAAGATTCAGTCTCAAGTGTTCCAGCTCCAGAGCCTGGCCCCGTAACCACTGTGCTGTAACCACTGTGCTACATCAGGATAGTTTTGAAGGAAAAACTGAGACCTAGAGAGGGTACGTAACATGCCTTGAGGTGTGCAGCTAGTATGTCACGGAAACAAGGGAAGCAGAGCCGCTGAGCCAGAAATCTTTCATCTGTGAACCTTTAATGTAGCATTAGAAGTTTTTCCACTTGTGTGCTCAATATTTTAATCTCCTCTTTTAATTTATTAAACTATTTGCCCTTCTGTGAGCATATATTAAGTACCAGTGTGGAAGGCTTCCTAGTATTAGCATCTTTAGGGAAAGTAATCTGAGATTATAAAGTGTAGATGTTGTACAAATAACATAATTAAAGTTAAGGATGTAAGTACTTTTTGATTTTTGTAATTTAATCAATACATATAAAATATGTTTTTGAAGAGGCACCTAATCCACAATGGTTTGAATTTGGATATTCTTTATGTGACAATGATGTCTTATAATTTTATTACCCCTAGTAAGAAATACTCATAATTAAATGTAGTTTCTTTCTCTGAAATGGTTCTTGGTTTAAAATCTTAAGATATAGTTTTAACCTTTTGGTACAGTGGTCTTTTTTTCATTAAATAAACAAAATTTAAAAATGGTATTGTTAAAAAATTATACAGCATGTGTTGCCAATATTTGCATACTTATTTATTTATAAGATACACGTACAATTATTAATAGAAATTTTCATATTTTTCCCTGCAGTGCAGTTGCTTGCCTTGCTCTCCCCATAGTGGAGAGAGGACTCAGGAAGGTGGCCTATTGCTTTTCTGCATTTGCTGCGTTGCCACTAGGTGGCAGTGGATACTTTTAACTGCCTTGCAGAGTCCATGCAGGGGCTTTGTCCCAATCCTCATTTCGATCAGTCTAGCTGACCTTTTCAAATTATAACTGTAAAAAAGACACTTTATGTAGAAGTAACATGTATTCCTGCCCTAAAGTACAATGAGGACAAGTGTTTTCCTCATTAACTCCTAATCCATACACTTTTTTTTTCTTTATTGGTCAACCTCAACTTTTAACTTAGACGCTTTCCAATGATTTGTTCTCAGCTTCATGACTGCTTGACATCAGAGGTCACTAGGCCACCTGTTTCTCAACTATTTTACCTTGGTGAGAGCTCTCTGCTTTTTATGTAATTAAGCGGAAGAGTTTAGTTTGTTCTTTTAGTTTTAAATGTAACTAGAAATGCTGTTGAGTGAGAATATTAAAAAACCTTTTCTCTGATAGTTGTCGTTCATCAGAGGAAGGTAATTTGTCATAACTGCTTTTTGAAAAAGAAGGGAAACAGCCTCCCTTCATTATGTATTTATGTAATACTTGTTCTTAGGGTGAATGTAATTTCAGAAATGGAATAAGTAAAGTTTACTAGAAATGATTTATTTCTGTTACCATATCTTTCATAAACTTTATTTTAAAAGTGATTCTGTACTTTATACAAGTTATTAATTTTTTAGTCTGTCACTTTTAACTATTTAATTAGGCTTTAGAACATTATTTTAAATTTATTTCCTAACATCTTCAAACTGTAAAGTAAATGCTGCCAACAAAAATAGCCAAATACTTAGTCTCTTGAATGTGTAAAAAGCCCTTTTTTCTAAATTTTGAAACTCATAACCATTTCTTGTAACAGTTGGACCACAAACTAAGAGAACTGATGAATTGGTAAAGACATAAAATATACTTACTGTAATGTTAGCGCTGTTGATCAATCTTGTCATTTAAGTGTTGTGTAAAAGGTACTCTAGTTAATAGAGTAGTGGACTAGACACCAAGACAGCAGAGTTTACCTTTCCCTTTGTCACTGATTGTGTGACTTTAGATAGGTCACCTGCCTCTTCCTGTCCTTAATTGTTGTTTTTTGTTTATTTTGTTTTTTATTATAGAAAGAACACATCTGAGTATCATTCTGTTGGTGATGACACTGTCCTTAGTTTTTGTCTATAAAATGAAAGATTTTGAAAAACTAGCTACTTTCCCAGCTTATACCAGTTTTTTAATAGGTCTCTAAAATCTGAATTTTTATATATAGACTTAATTAAATAGTGTTTTAACCAGTACTGATGAAGTTTCTGTGAAATAACTAAGTAGCTAATGGCACAGCTTTATGAACTGCTTGGTAGATGCATAACAATATATCCACACCTGATTTTGGAGGAGAGTGAGGAGGGGAAACTTTGGTATTTATTCTGAATATCAATTATATTTCATTCCTGTCCTTTTCATCCTTGACTTTCTTCAGAGATGGCCGAGTCATTTTCTCTAGTGAGTTGTAAATCAGGCTTATAAGAATCTTAACTTTATTATTTCCCAGAAAAGAATTTACTAGCTTGAATAATTTAAACTGTTAACTTTACCAACTTTATACCATTTAGGATATTCTTAGGATAATAGATTACTTTTATATAAACTAAAGTAACATCAAAATATTTTTATTTTTCCTAAAATTAATTATAATTGTTAAATTTTTGTTTTGTTTTTCCGGCTGCACCACACAACTTGTGGGATCTTAGTTCCCCAACCAGGATTGAACCCAGTCCTCATGCAATGAAGTGCAGAGTCTTTACCACTGAAACACCAGGGAATTCCCAAATTTCTGTGGTTTTATAATGGAGAATCTGGTTATTCCTTTATTATTGCTTTTTGGACACACCTATTTCAGGAAGGATGACAGCATAAAGAGAGTATCTAACTCTGATATACCTCAAACTGACTTCAGTTCAGTTCAGTCACTCAGTCGTGTCCGACTCTTTGCGACCCCATGGACCACAGCAAGCCAGGCCTCCATGTCCAAAACCAACTCCCGGAGTTTACCCAAACTCATGTCCCTTGAGTTGGTGATGCCATGCAACCATCTCATCCTCTATCGTCCCATTCTTCTCCTGCCCTCTATCTTTCCTAGCATCACGGTCTTTACAAATGAGTCAGCTCTTCGCATCAGGTGGCCAAAGTATTGGAGTTTCAGCTTCAACATCAGTCCCTCCAATGAACACCCAGGACTGATCTCCTTTAGGATGGACTGCTTGGATCTCCTTGCAGTCCAAGGGACTCTCAAGAGTCTTCTCCAATACCACAGTTCAAAAGCATCAATTCTTCGGCACTCAGCTTTCTTTATAGTCCAACTCTCACATCCATACACGACCACTGGAAAAACCATAGTCTTGACTAGACAGACCTTTGTTGGCAAAATAACGTCTCTGCTTTTTAATATGCTGTCTAGGTTGGTCATAACTTTCTTTCCAAGGAGTAAGCGTCTTTTAATTTCATGGCTGCAATCACGATCTGCAGTGATTTTGGAGCCCCAAAAATAAAGTCAGCCACTGTATCCACTGTTTCCCCGTCTGTTTGCCATGAAGTGATGGGACTGGATGCCATGATCTTAGTTTTCTGAATGTTGAGCTTTAAGCCAACTTTTTCACTCTCCTTTCGCTTTCATCAGAGACTCTTTAGTTCTTCTTCCCTTTCTGCTATAGGGTGGTGTCATCTGCATATCTGAGCTTATTGATATTTCTCCCAGCAATCATGATTTCAACTTATGCTTCTTCCAGCCCAGCATTTCTCATGATGTACTCAGCATATGAGTTAAATAAGCAGGGTGACAATATACAGCCTTGACGTACTCCTTTTCCTATTTGGAACCAGTCTGTTGTTCCATGTCCAGTTCTAACTGTTGCTTCCGGACCTGCATACAGGTTTCTCAAGAGGCAGGTCAGGTGGTCTGGTATTCCCATCTCTTTCAGAATTTTCCACAATTTATTGTGAGTCAGACAGTCAAAGGCTTTGGCATAGTCAATAAAGCAGAAATCGCTGTTTTTCTGGAACTCTCTTGCTTTTTTGATGATCCAGCGAATGTTAGCAATTTGGTCTCTGGTTTCTCTGCCTTTTGTAATACCAGCTTGAACGTCTGGAAGTGCATGGTTCATGTATTGCTGAAGCCTGGCTTGCAGAATTTTGAGCATTTCTTTACTAGCATATGAGATAAGTGCAATTGTGCAGTAGTTTGAGCATTCTTTGGCATTGCCTTTCTTAGGGATTGGAATGAAAACTGACCTTTTCCAGTCCTGTGGCCACTGCTGAGTTTTCCAATCGCTAATCCAATCACTCAATTGCTAACATATTGAGTGCAGCACTTTCACAGTGTCATCATTTAGGATTTGAAATAGCTCAACTGGAATTCCATCATCTCCACTAGCTTTGTTCGTAGTGATACTTCCTAAGGCCCACTTGACTTCACGTTCCAGGATGTCTGGCTCTAGGTGAGTGATGACACTGTGATTATCTGGGTTATGAAGACCTTTTTTGTATATTTCTTCTGTGTATTCTTGCTACCTCTTCTTAATATCTTCTGTTAGGTCCCTACCATTTCTGTCCTTTATTGAGCCTATCTTTGCATGAAATGTTCCCTTGGTATCTCTAATTTCTTGAAGAGATCTCTAGTCTTTCCCATTCTACTTTCCCTCTATTTCTTTCCACTGATCATTGAGGAAGGCTTTCTTATCTCTCCTTGCTATTCTCTGGAACTCCACATTCAAATGGGTATATCTTATCTTTTCTCTTTTGCTTTTAGTGTCTCTTCTATTCACAGCTCTTTTAAGGCCTCCTCAAACAGCCATTTTGCTTTTTTGCATTTCTTTTTCTTGAAGATGGTCTTGATCCCTGTCTCCTGTAATGTCATGAACCTCCATGCATAGTTCATCAGGTACTCTATCTATCAGATCTAGTTCCTTAAATCTATTTCTGACTTCCACTGTATAATCATAAGGGATTTGATTTAGGTCATACCTGAATGGTCTAGTGGTTTTCCCCACTTTTCTTCAATTTGTCTGAATTTGGCAATAAGGAGTTCATGATCTGAGCCACAGTCAGCTCCCGGTCTTGTTTTTGCTGACTGTATAGAGCTTCTCCATCTTTGACGGCAAAGAATATACTCAATCTGATTTTGGTGTTGGCCATTGGTGATGTCAGTGTGTAGAGTCTTCTCTTGTGTTGTTGGAAGAGGGTGTTTGCCATGACCAGTGCATTCTCTTGACAAAACTCTATGAGCCTTTGCCCTGCTTCATTCTTTACTCCAAGGCCAAATTTGCCTGTTACTCCAGGTGTTTCTTGACTTCCTACTTTTGCATTCCAGTCCCCTGTAATGAAATGATTGCTGCTGCTGCTAAGTCACTTCAGTCGTGTCTGACTCTGTGCGACTCCATAGACGGCAGCCCACCAGGCTCCCCCGTCCCTGGGATCTCCAGGCAAGAACACTGGAGTGGGTTGCCATTTCCTTCTCCAATGCATGAAAGTGAAAAGTGAAAGTAAAGTCGCTCAGTCGTGTCTGACTCTTAGCAACCCCATGGACTGCAGCCCACCAGGCTCCTCTGTCCATGAGATTTTCCAGGCAACAGTACTGGAGTGGGGTGCTATTGCCTTCTCCATGAAATGATTAAGGGGGTTCTTAAATGTTATTAAGTATAAAGATAAGAGAGTAATAATTTACAGCATCTTCTTTGGATGGTGTTGCTAATAATGATGAGTAATGATAAATTGTAAGAGGAGAGAAAACAGAAAGAGAAGAATGAGAAGTAAAAAGTGAGCACTAGATAAGTCTATGAAGATACTAGTATGACCCCAGTTCAACCCTCTAACATTTGAATTCTCATTATTTTTAATAAGTCCCTGTTTTGGAAACTACAGTGAACTCAAATCTTGAATCTGAACAAATTTGAAAATCTAGTTCTTTATCTCCTATTTAATAAACTTCCTATATTGCTTAACTAACCTTTAATTTTTGGTCCAATTATTGTCAGATTATTCCTTGATGCTAAATCAGCTTTTAATGGTTTTATCCATATTTTTCACTAGCTTCCATTTTTTTCCAAGAAGAATTTTTACTTCTTGCCAATATGAGCAATTTCCTACAGAATTTTGTATGAAACTATAAATAGAACTTTTAAACATTTACATACTGTACTTAATGACTTTGAATATTAAGGGAAAATAGCTGAATTGTGTATATCTTTTAGTTGTGTACAAATTATTTGTCTGATAAATTGGCAGATGGCGTTTATAATTTTATTTTTACTGTATTTCATCTTCAATAGTAGGGTTGAGGGGGAAAAAATGAGTTATATATAGTTCCCCATGGAGATAAATTTTTTTTTTCAGACAGTGTTTATGAATAGGTTGCCTTTGAGGTTTTCAGGATAATTGAAGAATTATTGTCAAGTTGGCATTTAGTGATCACTCAGTATACATTAGCCTATAATTTCTTAGAGTTTCTATCTGCCATTCTATGATTGTGTTGGAGATTCCATACACCACCCCTCCAGTTGGTGATTCACTAGAAGGACTCACAAGACTGAGCATATAGTAAAGATCTCTTACAGTGAAAAGATACAAAGCAAAAACAAAAAAAAAGGGAAAACACGTGGGATTAAGTCTGAGGGGAACCACACACAAGCTTCCAAGAGTATTCTGTCATTGGTCACAGGGTATGTGCATAATTTCTCCAACAGTGAGTTGTTGCAACACACATGAGATGTGTTAAGGAGAAACTCAGTGCCTGGTGTTTATTGGGGGCTAGTCATGTGGGCATCTTCTGTCTAGTACATACCAAGATTCTAGACTCACAGAAGGAAAGCAGGTATCAGCATAAAACACACTGATAGTACTGATAGTTGAGACACAATGAGCCCATCTTATCAGGGAATAAGAACCCTCTTAAAATCCTAGATCCTTAGATGCCAGCTAAGGGCCAGCCTTGCAAGCAGGCCTTTCTAAAGATAGCAGTCTTAGGCCTACTGTGTTAACTCTTTCTTTGCATAATAGTGATTATATTTTATACAACATTTTTAAAATTGTCATTACTATGATCATCTCAGAGGAGTTTGGTCTAATAGGAAGTTTTGTCATACATTAAGAGAATCATACATTTAAATAGAATCTCTGAGGAACATGTGTTGCCCTTCAGTTTAATTTTTAAAGGAATTTTTAAGATGAATTTGTTTCATTCAGACTTTCCTCCCTTTAAGAGCAAGAGTACTTTTATGAATTATAAAACAAAAACTTGTGTGCTACATTTAGTGTCACTCCTGGAGATGCTGGTAATAATACCTGAAAATGCCTGAGGTCTTTTTACTGTTGATCCTTGTGGAAGATGGAATGTTTTAAGAATTTTTGTGTCTTAAATTTTTGAGCTATATATTTCTGATAGCCAAAGTGTATAGTAATGAGAAAGATGCTACTAGACTTAAATATTACCGTTTTGGAAAAAATGATAATAATAATTATATAAGCATTTTTTTCCTCATAGACTAATAAAGTTGAAATAAAGAAGTAAAACTAGATTTCTTTACTAGATTTAAAACAAAGATGCTTCTTTTCTTTTATTCTTCTTATGTAATGTATGCCACTTTATTAATGAATAATGTGTTGGATGTGAAGCTTGTAATAGTCAAAATTTAATGGGTCAGATAAATTTAAATTCTTGTTGAAAATTCATGTACTTTATGAGATTTAGTATTATAAAAAGAGTTTTCTTTGAAATAATGTATCTATGCTAATTTAGGAATTTGTTATAGACTTTTGCAGTTTAAGAATTTTTGAAATTTATTATTTATAAAAATTAACATGTGATTTTAAAACAAATAATTTATAGTATTGAAGTGATCCTGCTTCAGAAAAAGGTATTTAAATTATAAATTATGATTGTGATAATTCTTAAATCTCTTTCATATTATTTTGACTTTATTTGCAGGTCCTAATCTACCCATGGCAACAGTTGACATAAAAAATCCAGAAATTACAACAAATAGATTTTATGGTCCACAAATCAACAACATCTCCCATACCAAAGAAAAGAAAAAAGGAAAAGCTAAAAAGAAGAGGTTAACTAAGGCAGATATTGGAACACCAAGCAATTTCCAGTAAGGCAGTTCTTTTATTATTCTTATCTTTACTTTTGATTTATTCATTTCTGCTCTTTTTTTAAATTGTTAGAAAGTTCTGTTTTCTTTTTGGGAGACCCCTTACATTTATCGCTTGCATACCTTCAGCTATAATTTTGTTGTTGTAGTTTATAAAGGCTATTGATCAATAGACTTTTTATGAATCTTAGTTAATTTACTTTTCCACCTATCAGAAAAGAAAAATTAGAGTTGTTTTTTCAACTAATTGTTGGACATGAAAATGAAATCTCACTTTTCCCTATAAATGATATTTGGAAATTACCTAAAGGCATTGTCCTATTCTGTTTGGGCTGCTAACAGAATACTATAGACTGGGTAGCTGATAAAGAACAGAAATTTATTTCTCACAGTTCTGGAGGATGTAAAGAGGCAGGCAAGATTTATTTAGTGTCTTGTAAAATCCCACTTCTTAGTTCATTGCCGTCTCCTCATTGTGTCCTCACATGTTGGAAGAGGGCGAGAGAGCTCTCCAGGCCTCTTTCTTAATGGCACCAATCCTATTCTTGGGGAATTTACCTTCATGACCTGATTACCTCCCCAGATCCTCATCTCCAGGAATTATCACATTGGGATTCGATCTCAAGATAGAAATTTTTGGAAAACACACAGTCTATTGTAGGCATCAAACCTTTGATATTCATTTGATGTATTTCAAGCATTCTCCTGTGCATTCTTTGTTTCTTCATTACAGAATTCCTGTTGTCTTACACATGTAATGCTTGTATTCTTATGCTAGTTTGACAGTTAAGGAAATGGATGCTCAGAAAGGTTGTGCAAAAATATTAAGGCTCAGTTAGTAGTGGAGTTGGGGCTAGAATCCTGGTCTCTTGACTACTTACACTTTTTTTCCCTGAAAATGAGTATGTCTATGAGAACCATTAGTTCAGGCTAAAAATTCACTGGTTGGGTTGGATTTCATGTGTATTATGTTTTTATTGTCACTTACGCATTTTTTTTTCTGTTTTTTTTTTGTTTCTGCTACTTTAGACACATTGGACATGTGGGTTGGGATCCGAATACTGGCTTTGATGTAAGTTATTTTCAAGCCATAAATGTTATAACTCTAAATATGTAGGAATGTCATGTCCTACCTTTAGACTTTTATGCTTATACATTTTTGTGAGTTCTAGTGTTTGGTTGAATGTGCTTGTATTTATGTTCATATTCCACTGAGGTTTGAAATCATATATTGTTCTATCATTGATGGCTAAGTCTCTAAAGAGCATTTTTTTTTTTTTTAACTCTTTGGCTTTATCTACTATAATATGAAATCTCTATGTTTTGAAAGCCAAGAGGAGAAAATTGTTTCTGCAAAGTGATCATTTGAGGGGAATATAAGCCAAATTACTTGAAAGTACTATAGTCACATTCTGAATATCCAAAGATTGTCTAGCTCTTTTTATTCTATTACTTCTTTTTGGTGATTTCATCATTCATTCATTTATAGCATTTGAGCAAAATAGTTGAAAATTGGTTACCTAAGTATACGTATTTAACATTTGACTGACATTCAGGGTTTGGAAAAATTATGTTGAAAAGAAATATTTATTTGTGATTAGAATCAAAAATTATTTTGGTTACTTTTTTATTATTAGAACTACAGTGTTAGCACCACAACATTTAAAAAAAAAAAAAAAAACTTTTTTTTTTTCTGTTAGGGTATAGCCAGTTAACAAACAATGTTTTGATAGTCTGAGGTGAACAGTGACGGGACTCAGCCATACATATACATATACCCACTCTCCCCCAAGGGCTTCCTGGGTGGTTCTAGCGGTAAAGAACCTGCCTGCCAATGCAGGAGACATAGGAAACGTGAGTTCGATACCTGGATTGAGAAGATCCCTGGAGAAGGTCATGGCAACCCACTCCAGTATTCTTGCTTGGAGAATCACATGGACAGAGGAGCTTAGCAGGACAGTCCATAGGTTCACAAAGAGTCATACACGACAGAAGCGACTTAGCATGCGCATTCTCTCCCAAACTCCCCTCCCATCCAGGCTGCCACATAACATCAAGCAGAGTCCCATATGCTGTAGAGTAAGGTCCTTGTTAGTTAAGCATTTTAAATATAGCAGTGTATACATTTCCATCTGGCAACCATAAGTTCCTTCTCTAAGTCTGTAAGTCTTCTGCTTTTTTGTAAGTAAGTTCAGTTGTATCATTTCTTTTTAGATTCCACATATAAGGGATGCCATATGATATTTCTCCTCTATTTGATCTACTTCAGTCAGTCAGTATGACACTCTCTGGGTCCATCTATGTTGCTGCAAATAGCATTATTTCATTTTTAATGGCTGAGTAATATTCCATTGTATATATGTACCACATCTTCTTTATCCATTCCTGTCAGTTGACTTTGAGGTTGCTTCCATGTCTTGTCATAAACAGCACCACAGTGTTTTTGAATGCCTCTTTATGTTGGGTATTTTACAGGGTACTTGGTTATGAAGAGGTACTTGACCTCAAAATTTTTAATAGATTTAATAATACTTTTTGTGCTTATTTGTGATTATATCTAAATCTTATTTAGGACAAGGTAGAATAGATGAACTTTAGAGATGTATCATTCATGAAGGGATTGGTAAAAATCTAAATAAGATCCTTTTTTTTTTACAAAGGTAGGAAACAAAAAGAAAACATAAAATATAAAGCCTATTCTTTGTTCTTATCTTTTTCTGTCTTTTATAAGATATTTACTTAGCATATAAATATTCTAACTATATTAAAAATTTATAAACACAAAAGAAAATAATTTCATAAAAGGCACAGATATGAGAATAAAATTTCAACTTGCTGTTGTGAAAAATTGGGGATAGATTTTATAGTTAGCAGTTATTTTATCTGTTGTAGCTGAATAATTTGGATCCAGAATTGAAGAATCTTTTTGATATGTGTGGAATCTCAGAGGCACAACTTAAAGACAGAGAAACATCAAAAGTTATATATGACTTCATTGAAAAAACAGGAGGTGTTGAAGCTGTTAAAAATGAACTACGAAGGCAAGGTAACTTTTATTTCTATTTAGGCATTCTGACTATTTTTCCTTTGAATCTTTTGAGGTCAGTTGCGTGGATGACAGCTACATATGTTCATGTGAACTTTCCTTAAGCAGAATGTTGTAATTTATGGGATAACTTGTTTAGCCCAGTGTACTGTATTTTACATTATTTCAGTATAACTAAAAAACTTGTCAAGGCTTTTCTAACTATTTAAAAGTCTTATATTAAATTCATGAAAATTCATACAAAGTCTTCTGGCTGTTTGGTTTTAGAATAAAAAAGTGTAGTTGCATATTTCACTTGGTAAACGTTAGAGACCATTATCAAAGTTGCATTTATGACAATTAGAAGTAGTAATTTAAATATAATTATGAATTCTATAATGTATAATAAGCATTTTTAGAATATAAATAATGCAAAATCTTTATTTTGAAATAAATTTTTTTCTTAGCTAAAATATAAAACTTGCCCTTTGGTACCTGCGAACACAAACAACTTGCACCTTTTTAAGATTTGATATTTTATTTAAATCACCATGTTTTTTGGTCATATCTTTGGTCATATCTTAATAATTGTCACAATTAAATGTAAATACACTTAACTCTGAGTTTTCCAATATGACTGTTACCTCTTTGCCAGTTTATTCATTGGGGGCTACTTTTCTTCCTCTTTTTTGCATACTCGTGATAAGACAGTGTAGCAAAACAAAAGCTCCAGATAATCAAAGCATTCTTTTGAAGAATTTAACTAACATTTTAAATTAGGTATTTGATCTACCTGTATCTTTTTCACTGCTGATGTTCATTCATTCATTCATATATTCAGTAAACATTATTGTGTTAGCACTAGTCTCTACTCAGGATATTTAGATACAAAGATATGGTTTCTGCCCTCAGAAATCTTACTATCTATTGTGACAACAGATAATGTAAACAATCATGCAGTCATAATTGCTGTTGTGGAAACACAATGCTAATTCCACTGAAAATAGTATGATGATGATTTATCTTATTTTGTGAAAAAAATCACATTTCCAAATTGTATGGATTTTTAATAAAAACATCTGGGCAACATTGTTTTTAAATGCTGCCAAAATAAGTCATGGTTATAATTAGTGTGCAAATGATGGAGGTCTTGAAGACCTAGTTTGTTCCTTGACTGTCTTTTTCTCCACTGTTAACACTCACCTTCATCCTACATCAGATGATGCTCAGGGTCTCTCTGAACTGTCTGAATTTATAAGTTTATAAATACTCTTGGCATTTATTAGACAGTCCATATTGCTGGCCTCTCACCTGAATATCTGTAACTGAGAGTGGTCTGTATTAACTTGATTGAGTTTGTTTTTTTAAACTTTATTACTGCTTTTTATTCTAGTTGCTTTTAAAATACCAAATTAGGCAAAGTGCTCAATTGAATTACCTAAAGCAAAGGAAAAAATTCATAGGCATTACAAAAAAAATACTTCAGGAACTTAATACTCAGGAATCTTAACTCCCAGTGTGGAACTTTTTAGACACCCAAGAATGATTTTATAGAAGATACATTTTTTAAGAGGAAGAATAAAAAGACAGATAATGATTTATTATGGAAATGTTTCCTAGGCGAAGCATATAGTGTGTTCAGAAGTATTTTAGGGAGAAGTTTATGAAGTTGTCATAAAAATAGGTTTTGTAAGACCTGATTCAAATTTCTTGAAATTATTTTGTAAAATCATGTAATCAGGCTTGTAAAAAGTGGTAAACCTTATCATTTCCAGTATATCTTTTTGTGTATCTGTGCAGTTGTTTGAAGTCCATTAATTTATAATAAATAATCTGCTCTTTAGGTCCACCACAATGGAGTGGTATGTATGGGGATGTTATTTGACCCAGTGTCCTAAATTATGCATGTGTTTATTTTCAAAGAAGCTATTAACTCATATATCCTGCCTCCAAAACTAATATCCAGTAAGGTTTTCTTCCCTTTATTCAAACTAATGTTTGGGGTATATAGATGCTAAAATAAGAAAGGAAATTTATTTCTGTGAGTCAGAGATCATTTTTGTCTGTAAATTAATTTTTTTGAAATTTTGTGGGTTACCTCTTACAGCACCGCTGTTGTTTTTATTATTACTTATTATACTTATTTTTAGTGATTGATTTTTACACTTGGCATTATTTCAATAACCTACATAAAATATACTTACATTTTTACATTAATCTGGGGCAGTTCAGTTACTCAGTCATGTCCGACTCTTTGCAACCCCATGAACCGCAACACGCCAGGCCTCCCTGTCCATCACCAGCTCCTGGAGTCTGCCTAAACCCATGTCCATCGAGTTGGTGATGCCATGCAACCATCTCATCCTCTGTCATCCCCTTCTCCTCCTGCCCTCAGTCTTTCCCAGCATCAGGGTCTTTTCAAATGAGTCAGCTCTTTGCATCAGGTGGCCAAAGTATTGGGAGTTTCAGCTTTAGCATCAGTCCTTCCAATGAACACCCAGGACTGATCTCCTTTAGGATGGACTGCTTGGATCTCCTTGCAGTCCAAGGGACTCTCAAGAGTCTTCTCCAACAACACAGTTCAAAAGCATCAATTTGGCGCTCAGCTTTCTTCACAGTCCAACTCTCACATCCATACATGACTACTGGAAAAACCATAGCCTTGACTAGACGGACCTTTGTTGGCAAAGTAATGTCTCTGCTTTTTAATATGCTGTCTAGGTTGGTCATAACTTTGCTTCCAAGGAGTAAGCGTCTTTTAATTTCATGGCTGCAGTCACCATCTGCAGTGATTTTGGAGCCTAGAAAAATAAAGTCAGCCACTGTGTCCACTGTTTCCCTGTTTATTTGCCATGAAGTGATGGGACCAGCTGCCATGATCTTAGTTTTCTGAATGCTGAGCTTTAAGCGGGGAGGACTAAACATAAACATGCAGTTGGGTAAAGGACAACTCAGGGAGTTGTCGGTATTCTCATAGATTTAAATCTGTGTTGAATAATGTATGCCTGCTTTGCTTAATCCTGATGAGAGTGCATGAGAGCAGTTCTTCAAAGTGTTTCCTGAATTCTGTAACACATTTCTTTTAAATATTAATTTATTTATATTGTTTTATAATTTCTGCTTATAATTCCCTTAAATATCAAATATCTAGAGTTATCTAGTGGTTACGCTTAATTTGACCTGAAATAATTATTTTTAAGTATATCAGCTTTTCGTTACAGTGTACCATCAAGAGGAAGTTTTTTTCTGAAAGCTTCAGTCTTTCTTCCTTTCTCACTAACCTTTGATAGTAAGAACAGTTTGATTTGTTGTAACTTTTGTGTCATGCTTTTTATTTACTAATTAAATATCTAAGAACTATCATTGTCATTCTGAATCTGGTGTTTGTGGTGACTCAGAGTTTTGAAAACCTATAGGCCTTCAGACTTTCTCATAGTGCTGTGTGGTGTCTGCCCAGTAGACGTTTTTGTGCATGTGAACCTAGCTGATGTTGTGCCATCTCTCCTCTCTTCTCCTGTCTTAATTCCTTCATATTTTTACCTTGAGATATGGTATATCTTTAGCATACTTTCCTTTTTATGTAGTCATAGTACAGATTATAAAAATAGAAAGGTGGTAATAGATGTTTTCCTCATGAAAATATAGAGAGATTTCCAGTCACTTTTCAGAGAATAGAAATGCTAAACTTGTGCTGTACCCAAATTTGGTACAGCTGATAACTTATTCACTATAAATTAATGCTCTCCCCTTGCCTGACCAGTAATTTAGTGTCTCTTTGAATGATTATTAGCTGAATCCCAAATTATTCCAATCAGTGTGCTTACTCCCAGTTCAAAAGAACTTTATTCTCTCTACTGGAGAGATTCTTCATTGTACATAGAACATTATGGTTCCAGAGTCCTTAGCAAAACCACAGGAAATGATTGACTAACAATACAGTTTTTGTAGTATAGAGTGAGTCCTTTTCCTCTTGATTAGCAAACAATTAAATCATAAAAAATACTAGTTCAGATAAATATCATTGCTTTTTGAAATGCAAGCCTTAAATTAATTAAAATGATATCTTTATACCTGCTTAGAGGATTTGACGTACTCTCCTATTCAGGGGCTGTACATAATGTACATAGACCATGTCCTCTTGGTTTTACTGTTACCACAAAATATGCTGGAAAAAGACTGGTCTTACCAAGTTTGTCTTCTTGCTTTGGATCTGGTGAGAAAATTGGGTGAACCTTAGCTGTAGCAGCAGCATGCCTTGAGTGTAAATCATGGGCACTTCCTTTAGGGGTGGCTTGTATCCAAGTAGGATGACTCTCCTGTTTGCTGCTCCAGGTTTCCAGTTTTAAAAGTCTCTGTATCAGGAGACAATACCCTTGTGAGCCTTGCCTTACTGTCTTTTTCATCTCATGTTTATGACTAAATTTGATAGCATATTTTATAGCATATTTCCCATGATTATCTCAAATGGAATTAGAAAATAATGTTTGGCTTTCCTTTGAAGTGAGGGTTTTTTTTTCCCTCTCGGTATCATTGCATTTTTGAGCATCTAATCCTATTATCTGAAATTAAGGTGGGTATTTGTATAGACTGTAGAACTATCCATCAGGAATATATTAGTTTGTACCAGTAAATATAAATAGCTTTATTCCTTTAAAAGAAAAAGTTATTTCTTTTCCTACTCATTCTTTAAATTAATGAAAAAATGATGAAGTTTATTATTCTGTAAATTTGTGTATGCTCTTGGTAAAATCATGCCTCTGGAAATGTAATATATTTATACTTTGAACTCCTCTGTTTTAACTTACACTTTACCTCTAGTAAAGTAAGAATGTATATATCATTACTACCAGAGTAATGTTAATATTTTACTATTAACTTGAATTTTACAGCGTTTAGAAGTTTTCAGTAAATTTGTTAATGTCTCCTGAATAAGTAGTTGAACATTTCAGCTGAGCAACCCACCTCCCTTACTGCCATTACTAGAATTACACTGTATCTATCACTATATTATATATTTATTATATATGTATTATGTATTCTTATATATCCTATAAACACAAAATAGAGGACATTATAAATTACAAATGTAAGTTAGATGACAAAGGTTCACATTTTAAAAGAAAAAGTATTTGAGTTTAGCTCAAGGCAATGGCACCCCACTCCAGTACTCTTGCTTGGAAAATCCCATGGATGGAGGAGCCTGGAAGACTGCAGTCCATGGGGTCGCTGAGGGTCGGACACGACTGAGCGACTTCACTTTCACTTTTCACTTTCATGCATTGGAGAAGGAAATGGCAACCCACTCCAGTGTTGTTGCCTGGAGAATCCCAGGGACGGGGAAGCCTGGTGGGCTGCCATCTATGGGGTCACACAGAGTCGGACACGACTGAAGTGACTTAGCAGTAGCAGCAGGTTAACTTGAGTAAATTCTAATAGATTATACTACATTAGCTATTCTGAATATAAATTAACTATAAAACAGCTAACTATACTTGATTCTTTAAAGAGGAAAAATAACCATTAATTTTTATTAAAATGTAAAATGTTGCTTATTGACAAAAATGTTTAATTTCATTGTTATAGTTTTATTATTATTTTATAAAAATGTATTTATTCCCTTACCTTGAGAAGTGGTGCTGATTTCTAACAACTAAATTCTACTACTTTAGCGAATGTTTTTTCAAGACCAGCAAAGTGATCTTTAGGCTGAGGATTCCCAAATTATTGGAAATTATAAGACATCATAAGAATTATAAGATATCATCTTTGCTCAGATGGCTTTGTAAAATAAAAGAAAAAGATGAGGCCTTTTTTTCCTCATACTGTTTTAATACATATTGAAATATGTTGCTTTTTCAGTATAATGTTTGTGGGGGGAAAAAAGCATGCTTTCTTTTTTTCTGTTTGTATTTCAGCACCACCACCTCCACCACCATCAAGGGGAGGGCCACCCCCTCCTCCCCCGCCTCCACATAGCTCGGGCCCTCCTCCCCCTCCTGCCAGGGGAAGAGGGGCTCCTCCTCCACCACCTTCAAGAGCTCCCACAGCTGCACCGCCACCACCGCCTCCATCCAGGCCAGGTGTAGGAGTCCCTCCACCACCGCCAAACAGGATGTACCCTCCTCCACTTCCAGCTCTTCCCTCCTCAGCACCTTCAGGGCCTCCACCACCACCTCCACCTCTGTCAGTGAGCGGGTCAGTGGCACCACCACCTCCGCCGCCACCTCCGCCTCCACCAGGGCCACCACCTCCCCCTGGCCTCCCTTCTGATGGTGACCACCATGTTCCAACTCCTGCAGGAAGCAAAGCAGCTCTTTTAGATCAAATTAGAGAGGGTGCTCAGCTAAAAAAAGTGGAACAGAACAGTCGGCCGGTGTCCTGCTCTGGAAGGGATGCACTTTTAGACCAGATACGACAGGGTATTCAACTGAAATCTGTAAGTAATCCATTCTTTTCAATCTAGACTACCTGTCTTCATGGAATTTTAAAGTATTATAAGATGTCTTTGGAAAGAAATATTTTTTTTTACTTTTTCTCGTGGTATTTTTTTTAACCCAATGAATTTCTGATATTTTTAATACCATAAAATGCACACATTTATACCTTTACCTGTGTAACCTATATTTCTATATCAAAATACCACCTTAGAAAGTTCCCTCGTGCCTCTCTCCCTTCTCAAAAAGAATCACCGATCTGATTTCTGTCACCATAGTTTTAGTTTACATATTATAGAATTTCAATAAAGAGAATATTGCACTGTGTTCAAAATTCATTGTTCTAGACTTTTAAATAAAATTTAATTGAGAGAAAAATCTTTTTTTTTTAATTTTATTTATTTTTTTTTAATTTTTTTTTTAATTTTATTTTTAAATTTTACATAATTGTATTAGTTTTGCCAAATATCAAAATGAATCCGCCACAGGTATACATGTGTTGAAAAATCTTTATTAAACTACACAGAAGTAAAAGTAGCCATATTGAAATGAATCGTAATCATTTTGGTAAAGTCAGATCATTAACTGTATGAAAACTAAACTCTATTTTAAAGTTTCTGCGTCTAAAATTTAGATTAGTAGAGAATCAGACTCCACAGAGAATTGAAAGAATTTCTGTAGTGATGGCAGTTAGTTTTGGATTCTCTGAGTTGGATGAGGTCATCATTTAACCTTCTTCTAGAGCAGGGCTTCCCTGTTGGCAGTGTGAGAGACCCAGGTTCGATCCCTGGGTCGTGCAGATCCTCTGGAGAAGGAAATGGCAACCCACTCCAGGACCCTTGCCTGGAAAATCCCATGGACAAAGAAGCCTGGTATGCTACAGTCCATGGGGTCGCAAAGAGTCAGACACAACTGAGTGACTTCACTTTCACTTAGAGGAGAGGTTACCAAACTTTTTTCTTTAAAGGACTAGACAGTAAACATTTTAGGCTTGCAAACCCATATAGTATGTTACAACTGCTCAGCTCTGCTGTTATAGCACAGATGCAACAGCCGTACATGTACTGTGAAAGCAGCCATAGACAGCACATAAATAAATGGACATGGTTGTGTTCTATAAAGCTGTATTTATGGACACTGAAATTTGAATTTCATATAATTTGTACATATCACAAATATTCTTTCATTTTTGTTTTCTTTCAACCATTTAAAAGTGTAAAAATCATTCTTCGCTTTAAAAAAGTTATACAAAAAGATGAGACAGACTAGACTTGGCCCGTGCAATAGTTTCCTGACCCCTGACCTAAAGCCTAAGCTACCAACATTCATACACTTCTTCCAGGCCTTTATATGTGGTCTCTCAGTTCTTGGAGGAACACTTTTCTGTAGGACTTCAGACAGTTAGAAATGATAGCTTTTTCTATGAAGTAAATGGAACTAAAAGGAGATTTTTCATGGAAAATTATTTTGCAGTATGTAGAGAATTATAACTTCCTAAATCCTAGAAACTAAGGAAATGACAGATAGGGAACACAACTAATTGAATGAAGGCATTTAAGCATTAGCATAGCACAGATTTAAGAAACTTCTGGTCTTTAAAATGTGTTTAGATCTTTTCTTAACATGTATCCAGAATGATACTTAGATCAGCCTCTGAACAATCAATCAGCTGTTCCCTCTTCCCATTTACTTCTGACTAAAGGTTTCTCAGGAACTTTGAATAGTTGTTAGTGGGCAGAATTATTGTCAAAATGACCACAGCCCAGATGAAGAGCAGATTTTAATGGGGCCATCCATACCCTTTAGAATTTCAGGTACATAAGTTGACCCTTGGATAGCACGGGAGTTATGTGTACCAGCCCCCGGAGCAGTCAGATGTGTGTATAACTTTTGACTCCCCCAAAACTTAATTACTAATGGCCCGTTGTTATCTGGAAGCCTTACAATAACATAAAAATTAACATGTTTTATATGTTTTATATATATATATTATACTATATGCTATATTCTTATAACAAAGTAAGCTAGAGAAGAGAAATGTTAAGAAAATCATAAGGAAGAGAAAATACATTTACAGTACTGAATTGGATTTATTGATACTATAACTTTACATCATCTGCTCACAAGATGAATAGTCTGTTAGTACCTACGTCAGTATTGGTCAATATTCTTTTATATATATATATATATATTCTTATATAATGCTAGATGTTATATGTAATACACTAGACATTGAAAATGAAAATATGAGAAATTTATAGTTATTTACAGGTATAACAATTTATATGTTGATAATGATAATGATTGCTTTATGGTAGCCTAGTATATTCAATATTATTGCTTCACAGTAGCTGCCCTACATACTAATGAATGAATCATTATAAAATTTTTATGGCATATATTATTACAGTCATATTCTTAATACTGTATTGGAAACATTGTTTTTTTGTTGGGTTTTTTTTTAAAACCGCTTACCTATGATAGACAGCTACACGGTTTCTCCAGTTAGGAGAGAGGCATACTGTAAGGTGATATAATATGGTGTAATCTTGTACACTGTGTCCTACATGATGAATACTTAGGCAATGTTGATATGAAAATATTTCATACAGTTCTCACCATGTAGTTATTAGATTTTCACAAAAAGGCACACTTACACAACAGGTAAGTTTATTTTATTAACTGTATGGCATGATCAGTTCAGTTCAGTCACTCAGTCCAACTCTTTGCAGCCCCATGGAGTGCAGCACGCCAGGCTTCTTGTCCATCACCAACTCCCGGAGCTTGCTCAACTCATGTCCATCGAGTTGGTGATGTCATCAAACCATCACATCCTCTGTCATCCCCTTCTCCTCCTGTCTTCAGTCTTTCCCAGCATCAGGATCTTTTCCAATGAGTATCAGGTGGTCAAAATATTGAAGTTTGAGCTTCAACATCAGTCTTTCCAATGAATATTCAGGACTGATTTCCTTTAGGATTGATTGGTTTGATCTCCTTGCTGTCCAAGGGACTCTTAGTAGTCTTCCCCAACACCACGGTTCAAAAGCATCAGTTCTTCTGCGCTCAGCTTTCTTTATAGTCCAACTCTCACATCCATACATGACTACTAGAAAAACCATAGCTTTGACTAGACGGACCTTTGTTGACAAAGTAATGTCTCTGCTTTTTAATATGCTGTCTAAGTTGGTCATAGCTTTTCTTCCAAGGAGCAGGCGTTAATTTTGTAGCTGCAGTCACCATCTGCAGTGATTTTGGAGCCCCCCAAAAATAAAATCTGTCACTGTTTCCATTGTTTCCACATCAATTTGCCATGAAGTGATGGAACCAGATGCCATGATCTTTGTTTTTTGAATGTTGAGTTTTTCACTCTCCTCTTTGACTTTCATCCAGAGGCTTTTTAGTTCCTCTTCACTTTCTGCCATAAGGGTGGTATCATCTGCATATCTGAGGTTATTGATATCTCTTCTGGCAGTCTTGATTCCAGCTTGTGCTTCGTCCAGCTCTGCATTTTGGATGATGTACACTGCATATAAGTTAAATAAGCAAGGTGACAATGTACAGCTTTGACATACTCCTTTCCCAATTTGCAGCCAGTCTGTTGTTCCATGTCTGGTTCTAACAGTTGCTTCTTGACCTGCATACAGATTTCTGAGGAGGCAGGTCAGGTGATCTGGTACTTCCATCTCTTTAAGAATTTTCAGTTTGTTGTGATCCACACAGTCAGTGGCTTTGGCGTAGTCAATAAAGCAGAAGTAGATGTTTTTCTGGAACTCTCTTACTTTTTCGATGATCCAATGGATGTTGGCAATTTGATATCGGGTTCCTCTGCATTTTCTAAATCCAACTTGAACATTTGGAAGTTCATGGTTCACATACTGTTGAAGTCTAGCTTTGAGAATTTTGAGCATTACTTTGCTAGTATGTGAGATGAGTGCAATTGTGCGGTAGTTTGAGCATTCTTTGGCATTGCCTCTGTTTAGGACTGGAATGAAAACTGATCTTTTCCAGTCCTGTGGCCACTGCTGAGTTTTCCAAATTTGTTGGCATATTGAGTGCAGTACTTTCACAGCATCATCTTTTAGGATTTGAAATAAGTCAACTGGAATTCCATCACCCCCACTAGCTTTTTTCGTAGTGATGCTTCCTAAGGCCCTCTTGACTTTGCATTCCAGGATGTCTGGCTCTAGGTGAGTGAGCACACCATTGTGGTTATCTGGGTCATTAAGATCTTTTTTGTATAGTACTGTGTATTCTTGCCACCTCTTCATAATATCTTCTGCTTCTGTTTGGTCCATACCATTTCTGTCCTTGATTGTGCCCATCTTTGCATGAAAAGCTCCCTTGGTATCTCTAGTTTTCTTGAAGAGACCTCTAGTCTTTCCCATTCTGTTGTTTTCTCTATTTCTTTGCACTGATCAGTGAAGAAGGCTCTCTTATCTCTCCTTGCTATTCTTTGGAACTCTGCATGATGATGGCATGATGATTACTTCTACTTCTTAAGTGAAAGTGGATCATCACAGGGGTCTTCATCATTGTTGTCTTCACACTGAGTAGGCTGAGGAGGAGGAGTAGGAAAAGAAGGAGTTGGTCTCCTACACCTAACTGCAGTGATAGCTTCATGAATTTCTTGTTCTTTTTTCATTATGATCCTTAATGCTGGATTCATTTATCCTTAATTGGTGGGCAGCTGCAAACCTCATTCTATAGAACATATCACACAATTCAGCTTTTTCTTGTAATGTCATGACTTTCTCCCCTTCTTTGGAGCACTTCTAGCATCACCAGTGGCACTTCATATGGGTCCCATGGTTTTATTCAAGGATTGCAGTATTGCACTCAATCCAATGAAAAATACATGAGAACTGCAAGAGATCACTTTTTACTGCGATACACAGTTTACTAGGGAGACAAAGTGCTCACACTAGTAGAATCACAAGGAGTTTCAAGTCGATACTCATGCTTGGCTCACTGAATTAGCGACAGAAGGTGTCTGCAAAATTAGGGCAGTAGTACAGTGTGCACTGCAATTAATCTTATGCAGTTATAATTTAAAACTGCATCTTTACATTTATTTACATTTCTGTTAACAGGGAATGGTGCCATGTATGTAGGATTTCCCGAAGTTCCTGTGTGTGCATAAGCTTTAATAAATTTTAACTTCTTACAGTAGATTTGTGTATACTTTATGGTAGTAAATGGTAAAGTAGACCTGTATCTACATATGTTTTATGCATTCATGACATGTCTAACTTTTTCTTCTCATGTATTTGGGCAATATGATTCATCTGTTAAGTTTTTTCAGATGTAGATCTTTAAAAAATGTCCCAATATATTTATTGAAAAAAATCTGCATATTAGTGGACCCATGCGATTCAAACTCATGTTATTCAAGGGTAGCTATGTGTATGTGTGTAATTTTTTTAGTATAGCTGTGCTATTTCATTTTTAATTATACCAATAACATACTTTTCTGTGGATACTATCAGGGACAAAATTAACAAAATGAGTATTTTGTATAAATGACTACTTATTTTAATCAAAGTGCACAGAGAGCAGTACTTTCTAAATTGTATTTTTTTCCCCTTAGTTTCTATAGATTTCCTGTAGTCTCTTTTTTAATGGGGTTTCCCTTGTGGCTCAGCTGGTAAAGAATTCCACTTGCAATGCAGAAGACCTGGGTTTGATCCCTGGGTTGGGAAGATCCCCTGGAGAAGGAAAAGGCTACCCACTCCAGTATTCTGGCCTGGAGAATTCCATGACTGTACAGTCCATGGGGTTGGAAAGAGTAGGGAGTGTTGAAATCAGGGATTATTTTATATAGAAATTCGATTTTAATAAGATCCTTTTTTTTCTGTTTTAATGAGACCCTTTACTGATAGGGTTTTAAAAAAAAAAAAACTTTTTATTTTGTATTGGGGTATAGTTGATTAACAATGTTATAGTAGTTTCAGACGAACAGCAAAGGGACTCAGCCATGCTTATACATGTATCCATTCTCCCCCAAGCCCCGCTCCCATCCACACTGGCAAATAACATTGAGCAGAGTTTCATGTGCTGTACAATAGGTCTTTGTTGGTTATGCATTTTAAATATAGCAGTGTGTACATGGCCTTCCCAAAGTCCCTAACCGTCACGTTCCCCAGCATCCATAAGTTCATTTTCTAAGTCTGTAAGTCTCTTTAATGAGACCCTTTAATATTGATTTTTTTCCCCCAAATGTAGTTTGTATTAGATAAAGTAAACAGTACTTTAGTTGGGGAAAGTTAGTTGCCCTGTGAGGTACATTTTGAAGGCTACCCATCTGATCTCCTTAAAGAGAAGTTTCACATACATGAGAAGGAAGGTTAATTTTGAATTATAGTATATATATTGTCTATTATACATATTTTGAATATGTATGTATACATATTATACATATTTATACATTATATGCTATGCTATGCTAAGTCACTTCAGTCGTGTCCGACTCTGTGTGACCCCATAGACGGCAGCCCACTAGGCTCCCCCATCCCTGGGATTCTCCAGGCAAGAACACTGGAGGGGTTGCCATTTCCTTCTCCAATGCATGAAAGTGAAAAGTGAAAGTGAAGTCACTCAGTCGTGTCGAACTCTTAGTTAGCGACCCCATGGAGTGCAGCCTAACAGGCTCCTCCGTCCATGGGATTTTCCAAGCAAGAGTACTGGAGTGGGGTGCCATTGCCTTCTAAGTTATACATTATAACTTTATATTAAATATAATATTTAAAATTATAAAGCTTATTAGCAGAGTTGAATTTTTCAGGAAAATATAAGTCTCTTTAAATGCTCTTAGATATCTTGAAGTGTGCTTCTCACCTAGTAACTCTAGCAATCTAAATATGTCCTCAGTTTTATAAAATATCCTTTGATAACTGTTTTAAAGTTTCTTATCAGCCCAGGTTTTGTGTATTAGAATAAACAGAAGTAACCCAACTTCAAGGGCAAGTAGCAAAACTTTTGATTTTTAATCTAAATTTGGAAATCTGTTGATGGCCTATACATTAAAAATGGAAAATATATCTTACATAAGTCTTCTAAAGCAGCAATTTTGTTTTTTTTTGTTTTTTCTTAATTCAGTTAATCCTATCCTGGGCTTGATTGTTTGCTTTTTTGGTTGTATTTTGTTTTAAAATAATGAAGTGATTGTAAGAGAGAAAGATTTTCTGGAGAGAGAGACTTCTTGATTAGGATGTATTACTCAGTTTTGCTGACTTTCTTTTCCAAGGTAACTGATGCCCCAGAGTCTACGCCACCAGCACCTGCACCCACTTCAGGAATTGTAGGTGCATTAATGGAAGTGATGCAGAAGAGGAGCAAAGCCATTCATTCTTCAGGTATATTTGCATGTGTATATATATAGTTAATAAATTTGAATATTTGAAGTTCTGTTTCTCTTTTTATTCTATGACAGTCTTTTCTAGATTTTCTTCCTGCTACTGAATAACTTATTGATATAGGTTCTCAGACTTATTTTAAGACGTTGTCACTGTGACTAGTCTGTTTGAAGCTTAATGGAGGCCATGTCATAACCATAAATTGGAAGAACAGTTTTGGCAAAAATGGCAGTTTTGTTTCCCAAACCAGAAGTATTAATAGAATGCCTGGCAAACAACTTCTTAAAAAAGACTTAACATTCCTGTATCTCATTCCTGAGACATTCTTGTAACTTAAGAAATTTAGGTTTCCCTGATTTGTAAGAATTGGGACTGAGAAATGAGATAAATTGTATTGTTTCTGGGGTTTGCTAAAGAACCCTAGTTTTTTGTTTTCTCTTTTTTGTTTTTTCCCAAAACATTATTTGCATAAAATAGTTTGTACTTGTGGTTATTAAACATATGCACACCACCATTAAATGAGTATCATTTTTGAAAGAGAGAAAGAATATGGGTTTTGCTACGGTAATGGTGGAGATTTACTGAAGAGCATGATGTACTAGAAGCAGATCTTTGTTCTTATTAAATCTATTATTTATTCTCTGTGGTGGACCTCAGTTCTCCAGTTTGTTACATGGAGAGAATTCATAAATCAGATGATTGATATGAATAGAAAATTATTATGCAAATAACCAGAAGGTTGCTGAGCACATAGTAGGTGCTCAATAAATGTTGTTTTCTTTGTTTATTTCCCTTTAAGGATGTGGATGTCTACGATCCTTTAGCAACATTTGTTTTCCTTAAATAGGCATTTTTATTTCTATACTGTGCTAAAAAGATGGAATAGGCTAATTCAGTCCACAAGTATTTATTGTGAGATAATAAGAAAAAAATAAAAATCCCTGCCTTTATGGAGCATGCATTCCAGTGAGAATGAGAGAGACAATAAATAAAACAAATTAGAAAATATGTACTTTAAATAGTGATACGTACTAAGGACAGAAAGTAAGCAGAAAAGGGAAAAGACTAACAGACTGTGAGAGAGAATTTCATTTATCATAGGATAATGAGGCTTACCTAAGATATCATTTGAGAAAAGACTCAAAGGAGTTCAGGGAGTAAACCATGTAGAAAACAGGAAAGTATGTACAGCCAGTAAAAACTCCCTGAGGTTGAGGAACAGTGCCAAGGTCAGTAGGGGTGGAACAAGAAGAAGAATAAGGAAGAAAGAGAAAGAAGAATAAGGAAGAAAAAAATAAGGAAGTAGTATGAGAGGTGGCCGGAGAAGGCAATGGCACCCCACTCCAGTAGTCTTGCCTGGAAAATCCCATAGACGGAGGAGCCTGGTAGGCTGCAGTCCATGGGGTCGCTGAGAGTGGGACACGACTGAGCGACTTCACTTTCACTTTTCACTTTCATGCATTGGAGAAGGAAATGGCAACCCACTCCAGTGTTGTTGCCTGGAGAATCCCAGGGACGGGGGAGCCTGGTGGGCTGCTGTCTATGGGGTCACACAGAGTTGGACACGACTGAAGTGATTTAGCATAGCATAGCATGAGAGGTGGCAGGAAGCCGAGAGTAAGGCTTTGGAGGCCATGAATGTGGTGGGAAGCCACTGGAAGGTTCTTAGCAGAGTAATGAGTGGCAGTGATCCAAGCAGGAGATGATGCAGCTTTGAATCAGATTGGTAGCTCCTGAGAAGTGGTTGGATACTAGTTATACTTTGAATGTGGATAACATTAGGTTTGTTGATGGATTGAAAACAAGGTTTGTGAAAAAAGGAGTGATGGATGAGTCTGAGGTTTTTGACCTGAGCAACTGAAAGTGAAGTTTTCATTAATAGAATGGAGACAGATTTAGGAGAAGCAAGTTTGGAAGGAAAGATAGGAATTTGATTCTGTATGTATTAAATTTGAGATACTTACTAAAAATTTAAAAGTAGATGTTGAGTAGGCATTTGGTTATGAGTCAAATTCAGGGGAGAGATGTGAACTGTTAATATAAATCTGCATGTCATTAGGTACATGGTATTTAAAGGAACAGAACTGGATGAGATCATCAAAGAAGTGGGTATAAACAGAGAAGAGAAAGTCTAATAGAGTTTGGAGGACTGGCGAATGTGGTATCTTAGAAGTCAAGGGAAGAAGTTTGAAGGAGAATGTGGTGATCATCTGGGTCAGATGGGCGTGATGGGTCACAAAACTGAGAACAGAGAATTTAGCTTTAGCTTTAAGAGAAGGGAAAGGCTACCCACTCCAGTACTCTGACCTGGAGAATTCCATGGACTGTATATCTATGGGGTCACAAAGAGTCGGACACGACTGAGCGACTTTCATGTTCAAGTTCACTTTTAGTGATAGTAGGTCCTTGGTGACTGGAAAAGAGCAGTGCCAGTGGGTTCAAGAGAGAATCAGGGTAGAAAAGGAGATTGGGTATTGGGGTGCCTACTCTGTTTCCTATTTATGGCTTAGTGCTGATGCGGTTCCTACCTGTCACTGGAATTACAACTGAAATCAGCTAAACAATGTACAAGTATATATTTTTTACAGCTTTTCTTTGATATGTGTGTTGATTCAGAGAAAGTGAAGTTTTAGTTGCCCAGTCTGATTCTTTGCAACCCCATAGTCTGTAACCCACCAGGCTCCTCCCTGCATGGAATTCTCCAGGAAAGAATAGTGGAATGGGTAACCATTTACTTCTCCAGGGGGTCTTCCCAACCCAGGGATTGAACCGGGTCACCTGCATTGTGGGCTGATTCTTTACCATCTGAGCCACCAGGGAAGCCCTGTTGATTCAGAGAGATCAACTCATGTGATTTTACACATAAGGAAGCACAGGTTGAAACTGGTTCTGTAGAGATTAAGGAACTAGAAGAATCCAAGTCTTCTTACTCCTAATCTTCAGCTCACAATCAAATACTCTTTAGATGTATTTTATTGATTCATTTTAAACCATTTTAGTAACTGGATTCCTCCAGGTTGTATTTTAGAAGTTGAATAGCAAGAATTATGTCATGTCATTTTATTTATGTGTATGTTTTAATTGTCTTACTGATTCTCTTCTAGATGAAGATGAGGATGAAGATGATGATGAAGATTTTGAGGATGATGATGAATGGGAAGACTGATCTATATATTATATATATATATTTTTAAGGTGAAATACTAAACACTACTTTCTGTCTATGGATTCTGTAAAATTATCATGTAAATGTTCTACCAATTTGCTGTATATTTTTGTTGCCTTTTTGCTTTTTTTTAATTAATCTGTGCAATACCTCATTTAATCTGTAAGGGTTTGTCATAATCCTCTGCAAAGCTACTCCCTGTGACTGTGTGCACGTTTACACCAGGATGCTCACTTGATTTGTGAGTGTTTTTCATTCCATCAACAAGGGAGTTTAAATATTATATGTGAGACTGACAAAAACCTTAATGTAATTTAGTTACAATGCCAGAAGGAAAACACTATTTTCATACCCTACTTTTTCTGTACCTAAATTTTCTTATTAAAATCTAGTATAGCACTACATTCTTTTTTAAGTGATGCAAACCTTAGTTTATTTAGCCCCTTCTTTTTGAACACATGCCACATGAACGTTGAAACTGATATATTGCACAGTTCTCTAGACTTCACTACACTGATGCAAGTTCTCAAATTTTAGCAATATGCTCTACGTAAAATCAGTACAGAGATGCTAGTTGGGAAAATGAGTAACACACCTCTTACAGCAGTATTGCCTGTTGTACAGATCTGGTATTTGGAGGCTGGAATCATAAGGAGCCCTTGCATCCCTAATACTTGACTGAGGTTATTTTTGTGTTATAGTAAATGTGGCAGGCTCTTTTTGGCAAAAATTTTTAAAAAGTATTTTTGGTATTATTCTGAAAGAAAAGTTAAGATGTTAAAGTTTAGGGGATCTTAGATATAATTCCATACTACATGAACTGAAGGAGGCTATACATTGTGGTATTTGATTAATTTACTATAAAAAATTCAGAACATAAAAATGAAGTAGGATTAAGTATTTTTATTTTGCAGTCTGTATGAATTGAGATCATTCAGAAATACCAACCATAGAAATCTTACCTAGTTGGCAAAGGTATACCCTGTAATAGTGAAACTATAATATGCTGGGTGTTTTTTTTTTTTTTAATTTTGATAATTTCTCAAGGTTTTTGTCAAATGTCAGGTGAAGGGTTACCTTTTTCTTAAAAGATTGGTGGTCCCAATGTCAAATTTCTTGGAACACAAAACCCAATGATAGATTTTTAAAAAGCAAAAATAAAACTTTACAACCTGCATATTTGTTATATATGCTACATGATGTGTTAAAATTAGGGTTTCCTTGCCTCTCTACAGTACACTAGTCTGCCTAAGGGTGATTGTTTCATATATATAGCATTAATTATCATACCTGCCTACTTTACATTTTAGGTAGAAAAATGATCTGATTTAAATACAGACACCTATTTTTCTCACATTGAGTCATATACAGAATGTAGTTCCAAATGTATTTCATTACTATAGTTACAATATCCGACTAAAAATTAAGTTCTCTATAATTGTACCGACCAAAATCTAGTTATTGGCATGATCTTGACAGGCTGGACCTGCAAGATGTGGCTTGAATTTTAACCAGTTATCACATAATCTCTAGTGATCATGCATCTAGTTATCATGAGAAATAATTTAAAAGGTTTTGTTGCTGAAAGCAGTAAGTGGTGCAGTACAATAGTTAAGTTATTCAGAGAATGTTACCTACTTTGCAGGAATAATTTAAGCTCATGGGAAAGATTCTAGACTTTTTGTTTCTTGCAAAAAAACAGTGCCCTCTGCTGCTAAAAACCTTTTTCTGCTTACTTTTTTTTTTTTTTTTTTTGTGGCTTAATCTCTGTGGGTCTGGTGTGGATGAGGCTGGACAACAACTAACCAGTAAAATTAGGAATTTGTGCAAATGGTAAATAGAACGTTTTAATTATTTTAAATAATATTGATCGTTTTCCTTTTTGTTTCTTTCTTTTAGACATTATATAAATTTTTTTTACAATATCTTGGAAATGTCTTTAATGCCAATTTAAGATATCTGTTCACTTTGGGGCAAGGAATGCAGGGTTTTCTAGCTAACTTTGTTATGATAAAGATTTATCAGGAGCTGCTCTGAGCAGAGGATATCAAATCTTCGAATTGGAAACACAATTCTAAACATGTGAGATGGCTATAAAATTTGCCAATGGTAATTGAGTTTATTCTTTCTTCTTAAAGGACAAAAAAAAAAGACTTTTGTTGTTGCACAAAGTCTAAATTAATATTGGTTGAAACACAGCAGCTGTGGGATTCAGTCCAGGCATGAAGACTAAATCCACTGTAGATGTAAAGGTTGCATGTTTTCAGTCCTCCACCACCTCGCACCGTGGACAGCACAATACCTGTGCGTCGTCTGAGAGCTTCCCACATGCACTCCAGCTAAATGATTGTCTGATAGCCTTCGCGTTTAACAAACTAGCATGAGGCTTTTTATATCTAAATGCTATGTGATAGACAATTTCAGCTAGCCACATATTGTATGTATGAGATTCATAAAGACTTTCAATCATTCATTTCCATTTATCAACTGAAATTTTGTTTAGTATGTGAATTTTTTTTTTTTTTTGAAATGTATAGTGAATAGGATGTTGCACTGGTGGCAATTCATCATGGAGCATAATAAAATTAATTTGACCCAAATAGTATAAAATAGTGTGTTTTCATTTGTTTATTGTTAAGAGATTAAAATGGGCAAAAAAAAAAAAAAAATTCAAACTGTTTAATAATGGATTCACAGCAGTGAATGGAAATGGTTAAAGTTTTCAGCCAACTGCATGCCCTGAGAGTTGGAGTGTGCCATTAAATAAACTTGGTGAGCAAAAGAATGTTACACCCTGTTCTGCCGGGAAACGTGACAGCTGCCCAGCTGTCCCTCCAGGAACCACTGCTGTGGTATACAGAGTGTTCACATTGCAAGGTCACATTGGAACTTGTGCACACCGAAAATGTTGCACTTTCCTAAATCAGAGTGATAGTGGAGTTTACTGGTAGTTTCAGTAAAAGCCAAATACAGTAGTTCGTGTGGAAGGAACTTAAAGAGCTTTGCTATCAAAGGTGGTGCTTATTTTTAAACAGGAAATTCAGTTTTTGATAAGTAGAATTTTCCGTTCTACTGACCCGGGCACAAGTGGGTGTCTGAAGATTAAGCTGAGTTGTGGAATCTGTTGTGTAGGATGCTACAAAATGCCTTCTAAAAGCATTAGTCACATTTAAACATTTTCCATAATGTTATGTCCTTTTACAAATTTGTTTCTGTTGTACAAATGTGAACCCTTAAGAATGTGTTAACCACACTTTTAAAAAGTTTTTTAAAGAGAGAAGTGCCTTAGAATTGCTTTTGTCATATTATATTTATGTATTTAATGAAGAAATTCTTGAAATTACTTACTCTGCTTTAGAAATGGAGTTCTTAAAGGAGAACTATAGGGAAAAGGCCTATTACAGTACAATGGAAAATTCTTTATGGACATTTTACTTAGGACACTTACCTTACTGACACTGTCACATCATACCTCCAAAACAGCATACTTTTTGTAATCTCTTGTTCTTTTATTCTTAGATTTTTTTCCTTTAAGTGTGCTTTTTAGTGAAGCCACTAGAAAAAGGCATAATAACCTGGCTCTTACGAATATGATGGGGAACTTACTTTGCAGTTAATGTTAAGACTGTCTGTATCTTTTGTATGTGCTGCATGGCATCTTCCTTTGCCATGAGGGAACCCATTGAAAATTTTGGATTTATAAATAACAAATCTGGATAAATCAACAACAGCTTAAACTTTTTTTTTTTTTTTTTTTTTAATTTATACCAGTGATCAGGCTTGCCTGATGGCTCAGATGGTAAAGAATCTCCCTGCAATGCAGGAGACCCATGTTCAATCCCTGGATTGGGAAGATTGCCAGAGAGGGAAATGGCAACCCACTCCAATATTCTTGCCTGAAGAATTCCATGGACAGAGGAGCTTGGCAGGCTACAGTCCATGGAGTTGCAAAGAGTTGGACACAACTGAGTGACTATCACTCAACTCACTAAAAAAGAAATGTTAATTTGCACCAGTGATCAATTTACTGATACATACATAGTATTACGTTTTACACAAGTCCAATGTAAATCTAAACCAGCCATGTGTACCACTGTCAAGATCAGTCAAGATATGAATAACAATTACTTTGAGTAAAATATAACAGTAGCTTATAGGTGGTTTCTAGCTTAGGTGTTTGCATATTGGGGCATTTCTGATAAATTTGAAGTACTCTTAATTTTTTAACAACTGCAAAATTTTCTTATCCTTAGTAAGGATTTTTTAAAAATTGGTTAAGAACTACAGTTTTAGCAGTATCAAATTGCATTATGGAAATTGAAGTTCCGCGTGTCATATTGGCATTTTTTAATCTTGAATTTGGTTGCCATGTCTTGACCTAAATTCAGTCTTATCATAGTTCTTGCTAGATGTTTGAGGATTTTCATCAAGGCCAGCATCAATATCTCCTTATTTAAACTGATTATTAAATATATCATGGGCATTAAAATATAACAATAGTCTCTGATCCTCTCCTTCCTTAAATCTAAAATACTTATGTCACAACTGAAAAACACTTGGGAGACCATCGAAGTTATATCAAGCATATACTCATATCCTGGATGAGAGCATGTCTGGGGTAGTTGAGGGACTTGCTTGAGGCCCATTAGAGCCGAATATTAATAGTAGAAGCCAGATCTGACTACTAAATCAGTTGCTTTTTCCCATATACCATAATACTGTTTTATTCTTGTTTTCACTGTTTTTCTTAAGTTGTGGATAGATTGCAGATTTACTTTGTTTCTGCAAGATTTATGGCTACAAATTTCACCCTTTCTCACATGTCAACTTGATGTTGATAAAAGCCTCTAGCATCCTGTTCCCGTCTTTGCCTAGTAAAGCAGGCTGGCTTTGACGAGCCAGCCCCTGACTCTGAAGCATGTGATGGTATCTTGGCTCAGTGATGGCAGTCACCCTACATTGTCCAAGCATTTAGTCAGCACAGGACACCTTCTGTCATTGAGTACTGAGTTGAAAACAAATTGAGGTTTTTATTCTACATCCAAATTCTTTTTATTAGTTTCGTGTAAATGTGCATTGCCTTTATTTAAACGTAAGTATTTTATAAACCCTTATGGTCAATGGCCTGACAGAAAATTACTTTGAGAATGTATTAATCTTTCTGCCTAATTATCAGCCAACAGCTGTACTGTCAATTTATAGACCAGGAGTTCTTCCAAGGAGCACAAGGACAAACTGGACACTTGAAATCCAACTTTTTGCTTCTCATTGTTGAGACAGGAGAATTCTAACTAGGTTGCATGTACTTCACCTTTGCTGTAAAGGGGACAGGAAAATAAAATATTTAGTATTTGTGGTGTTGAAAGAAATTAAGTGAAGGGAAAAGACATTATCATGTCCAGTAAACTTTAGGGAAATCAACAAAACATAACATCTCAATTCTGTAGTTGTCTATTTGACAACTTGGGTCCTTAAATCAGCTTCCAGGCCTAAAAAGAAACCTTCTTTTTTTTTAATGAGTGGGAGTCTAAGGAGGCTGAGCATAGAAAAGAATTTTGTGTGTGTTTGTCTACACAGAATTTGTGTCTCCAGCCATTGTTTTTAAAACTGGGATTGAGAGAAAACTCAGCAAGTAAAATTAAGTGGGTTCGAATCTCCATTTTGAAGGATAATAACTAGTTAGGGGAAAACTGATGCAATAGAATATTTGAGTTCTGTTTGTTTATTGAGCAAGGATGTAAGTGTAGAAGGGCCAACTTCTTAGTTGTGTATTCAACTAAGGCTCAATATAGTCCATTCAGATAGAAAATTTTTAAGTTTCTTAAAAACACTGCCAAACTTTCCTGTGGGTATTTGCTGAAGGTTGTGATGTAGGTAACATTAATAGTAATTATGAGAGTCTAATAAACCTCATCCTATAACTACTTTCCAAGCCACCTCTAAATGATCTATTATAGTCTTGTTTTCATGCATGAATGCCTCCAAATCCCACAGAGCATGATTATAAGGTCCTGCTGCCTCAGGCTGTTTAGAAAGTTCAGGTAGATTGTGAGCCAGTTGAATGCTTTAAAATCTCTACTAGGGCCTCACAGTTTATAGCCAGCATGCCTGGGACAGCCTGACATGGTTCATGCCAGTTAAACGACAAACAGAGAACTTCTACAACCTGAGCCCTGTCGGCATCCTTTTTACTTGACATTTCATTGCTTTGATTTCTAGAACCCAGAAGAACAAAAACTTGTTGACAGGAGTCACTGCAGTCAGCCCTCTGTTTCTGTGGGGTTTGCATCAAAAGATGAAGGGCCAGTTGTATTCCCTGTACTAAACCATATTATTTTTTATTTTTTAATTTTTAAAAATTTTTAAAAATTGGTTTCTTTTTTTAATTTAATTTTTTATGCCATACCATGCAACTTGTGTGATTTTAGTTCCTCAGCCAGGGATAATGAGAATGAGAATGCAGAGTCTGAACAACTGAACCACCATTTTATATAAGCGACTTCAGCAGACTTGAACTTTGGTATCCATGGAATTCCAAATCCTCTGTGGATACTGAGGGATGACTGTATTTTTCATATATGTTTCCTCACTTCCCAGCTAACTGAATATTAAACCAATCATTATTCCATTGGTTATTCCAATAGCCTGCTTGGGAAAAGATGGTAGGGAGATAACATTATGCATTTGAGTCCTGTTTTGATTCTATAAAACTTACTCTAGTCATTATGTACAGTTCAGTTCAGTTGCTCAGTCATGTCCAACTCTTTGTGACCCCATGGACTGCAGCACACCGTGCCCTGTCCATCACTCCCAGAGTTTACTCAAACTCATATCCATTGAGTCAGTGATGCCATCCAACCATCTCATGCTCTGTTGTCTCCTCCCAGCCTCAATCTTTCCCACCATCAGGGTCTTTTCAAACATTGCCTCAGGTGGCCAAAGTATTGGAGTTTCAGCTTTAGCATCAGTCCTTCCAATGAATATTCAGGACTGATTTCCTTTAGGATGGACTGGTTGGATCTACTTGCATCCAAAGAACTCTCAAGAGTGTTCAACACCACAGTTCAGAAGCATCAATTCTTCAGTGCTCAGCCTTCTTAATAGTCCAACTCTCACATCCATACATGACTACTAGAAAAACCATAGCTTTGACTAGATGGACCTTTGTTGGCAAAGTAATGTCTCTGCTTTTTAATATGCTGTATAGGTTGGTCATAACTTTTCTTCCAAGGAGCAAGCTTCTTTTAATTTCATGGCTGCAGTCACCATCTCCAGTGATTTTGAAGCCCCTCAAAAATAAAGTCTGCCCCTGTTTCCACCCTTTCCCCATCTATTTGCCATGAAGTGATGGGACCAGATGCCATGATCTTCGTTTTTTGAATGTTGAGTTTTAAGCCAACTTTTTCACTCCTCTTTCACTTCCATCAAGAGGCTCATTAGTTCTTCACTTTCTGCCATAAGGGTGGTGTCATCTGCATATCTGAGGTTATTGATATTTCTCCCAGTAATCTTGATTCCAACTTGTGCTTCATCCAGCCCTGCATTTCGCATGATGTTCTCTGCATATGAGTTAAATAAGCAGGGTGACAATATACAGCCTTGACGTACTCCTTTCCCTATTGGAAACCAGTCTGTTGTTCCATGTCTGGTTTTAACAGTTGCTTCTTGACCTGCACTCAGATTTCTCAGGAGGCAGGTCATGTGGTCTAGTGTTCTCATCTCTTGAAGAATTTTTCAGTTTGTTTTGATCAACACAGTCAAAGGCTTTGGCATAGTCAATAAAGCAGAAGTAGATATTTTTTTGGAACTCTTGCTTTGTTTGATGATCCAACGGATATTGGAAATTTGATCTCTGGTTTCCTCTGCCTTTTCTAAATCCAGCTTGAACATCTGGAAGTTCTTGATTCACATACTATTGAAGCCTAGCTTGGAGAATTTTGAGCATTACTTTGCTAGTGTGAGAGTAATACATACATACATCCATTCTTTTTAAGATTCTGTTCCCATATTGTTCATTACAGAGTTTTAAGTAGTGTTCCCTATGCTATACAGTAAGTTCTTATTATCTATTATATTTTTCATTTTTATTGAAATATAGTTGATTCACAATGTTGTACCATCTGCTTTACAGCAATGTGACTCAGTTATACACATATATACAGTCTTTTGTAATATTCTTTTCCATTATGATTTATTACAAGATATTAATATGGTTCCCTATGCTATACATTAGGACCTTGGTGTTTATAAACCAAACTATTTTAAATAATTGTTGTTACTGTAATTTGGAAGTAGGCCACAACATAAATCTCTCATTCCATGTATTAATATATTTCTACCTTAGGGTAATAAAGTAAATTCATGTGACCACATAATTTTAAGACCCATTGAGAGATCAGGCTTCCGTCTCAACTGTCTGCCAGATCCCTAGTAGGTTTTTGTAGTTTATTACCTTGACGCAACTAAAATAGAAAGTGTATGTACATGCTAAGTTGTTCCAGTTGTGTCAGACTCTTTGCCACCCCATGGGACTAGTCTGCCAGGATCCTCTGTCTGTGGAATTCTTCACACTTTAACAATGATATCAACTCATGAGAATTGTTCTGACAAGTCTGGAGAAGCAAACTTGAGTCTATGTCAAGATCAAAATATAGAAACCTTTTCCCCAAGTTTTGGTTTCCATGCCTTAATTCCCAATGGCATTTTTTTTAAAGCATCTTCCCCAAAGATAGAAACTACTACACAATGTTGAATAGGAAACCGGAAGAAGCAACAGGTTTCAGAAAATTATGAGGCTGCTTCCCAGTCTTCAGTTACTACTTCTCTTGAAAGCATTGTCCCCTTAAGCCATCCTCTAGCTTTACTTTTTTCTCTGACTCAAAGCAACAACCTCTATTCTGCTCACCTCTCCTAGAAATTATCCAACACAATTTTTGGCTATTGTTGTATGGTTCCAGTCACCCCTCCCCCATGACAGAAAATAATAATTGGTAACCAGGAGGGCTAGCTAGGGAGTATGAAATACACAGAAGAGGACTTGGTTTTGCATGTGTGAGTTCTTGAAACTTGTGAGGTATTTTTGGGACTTGGGGAGACACAATGAAAGTTGGCTTCTTCTAAGTATTAATGATATCAAGAACACCTTCAAGTAAGGACTATCCTGGTGGTCCAGTGGTTAAGACTACGCTTCCACTGCAGGAGGTGTGGGTTTGATCCCTGATTGGGGAACTATTAATAAGATCTTGTGGCCAAAAAGAGATGGGGTTGGGGGAGAACACCTTCAAATATTGGTTCTGCTTTGTATGGGGAGTACATTACCTGCCCACACAAATATTTTTCTAGTAAACACTGTCCCCAGAGGGCACAGCTAACACTTGCCCACTTAGCTTGCAATTCTCAGTGTAGATGGATTTCTGACTTCCTCGGCGAGGCATCCCCTGGTCCTGTCTCCTGTCTGCAGAGGAGCACCCAGCTAGCTGTGAGCACCCAGCTAGTTCAGACCAAGCCACTTTTTGATGATAATGATGAAGCCAGTAAAGGGGCTTCCAGAAGCCCCTTGGCTGTACTTTCGCCACTCCCAGACCTTTCATCACTGAGATGCTGAGAAAAATCAGGTTTAAAGGGACCCACCATTTCCAGGCAAGAATAGTGGAGTGGCCATTTCCAACTCTAAAGGATCTTCCCAACCCAGGGATCAAACCTGCATCTCTTGCATCTCCTGCATTGCCAGGCAGATTCTTTACCAATAGCACCACCTGGGAAGCCCCACATTGGAATACTTAGTAAGTTGGGCATGACATGAAATGTTTTACATGAGAGAGTTATTATTCCAATTTTTTAGTCAAGCGAATGCAAAGTTGAGTTAAACAATTGGCCCAAAGTCAAATAGTAAATAGGGGCTTCCCTGGTGTCTTAGATGGTAAAGAATCTGTCTGCAATGCAGGAGACCTGGGTTCGATCCCTAGGTTGGGAAGATCCCCTGGAAAAGGGAATGGCAACCCACTAGTATTCTTGCCTGGAGAATCCCACAGACAAGAGAAGCCTGGTGTGCTACAGTCCATGGGGTTGCAAAGAGTTGGACACAGTGAGTGGCTAACACATACAAATAGTAAATGGCAGAGCTGACCATCAGACTTAGGTCCGACTTAGTACAAAATACATACCCTAAACCACTATAGTTCTCTGCCTCCTAAGTGCATTGACACCAGTAATGATCTGAATAAACAATTAAAATACTACTCCTTTATCTTTACTTCAAATGTAGAAGGCTTGGGATTGTTCTGCTTTTGCAATGCAAAGACCCAGAGGGAAATGCTGTCACACTCTTTAGTTCAGTCGCTCAGTCATGTCTGATTCTTTGGGACCCCATGGACTGCAGCACACCAAGCTTTCCTGTCCATCACTAACTCCCAGAGCTGGCTCAATCTCATGTCCATTGAATCAGTGTTACCATCCAACCATCTCATCCTCTGTTGTCATCCCCTTCTCCTGCCTTCAATCTTTCCCAGCATCAGGGTCTTTTCCAATGAGTCAGTACTTCCCATCAGGTGGCCAGAGTATTGGAGTTTCAGTTTCAACATCAGTCATTCCAGTGATTATTCAGGACCGATTTCCTTTAAGATTGACTGGTTTGATCTCCTTGGAGTCCAAGGGACTCTCAATAGTCTTCTCCAACACCACATTAAAAAGCATCAATTCTTTGGCTCTCAACTTTCTTTATAGTCCAACTCTCACATCCATACATGACTACTAGAAAAACCATAGCCTTGACCAGACAGACCTTTGTTGGCAAAGTAATGTCTCTGCTTTTTAAGATACTGTCTAGGTTGGTCATAACTTTTCTTCCAAGGAGCAAGCGTCTTTTAATTTCATGGCTGAAGTCACCACCTGCAGTGATTTTGAAGCCCCCCAAAATAAAGTCTCTCATTGTTTCCCCATCTACTTGCCATGAAGTGATGGGACCAGATGCCATGATCTTTGTTTTTTGAATGTTGAGTTTTAAGCCAACTTTTTCACTCTCCTCTTTAATTTTCATCAAGAGGCTCTTTAGTTCTTTTTCGCTTTCTGCCACAAGGGTGGTATCATCTGCATATCTAAGGTTACTGATACTTCTCCCAGCAATCTTGATTCCAGCTTGTGCTTCATCCAGCCCTGCATTTTGCATTATGTTCTCTGCATATAAGTTAAATAAGCAGGTGACAATATACAGCCTTGATGTACTCCTTTTCCTATTTGGAACCAGTCTGTTGTTCCATGTCCAGTTCTAACAGTTCTTCTTGATCTGCATACAGATTTCTCAGGAGGCAGGTAAGGTGGTCTGGTGTTCCCATCTCTTTAAGAATTTTCCACAGTTTGTTTTGATCCACACAGTAAAAGGCTTTGGTATAGTCAATAAAGCAGAAGTAGATATTTTTCTGGAACTCTCTTGCTTTTTCTGTGATCCAGTCGATGTTGGCAATTTGATCTCTGGTTTCCTCTGCCTTTTCTAAATCCAGCTTGAACATCTGGAAGTTCTTGGTTCACATACTGTTGAAGCCCAGCTTGGAGAATTTTGAGCATTACTTTTCTAGCATGTGAGATGAGTGCAACTGTGCAATAGTTTGAACATTCTTTGGCATTGCCTTTGTTTTGGATTGGAATGAAAACAGACCTTTTCCAGTCCTGTGGCCACTACTGAGTTTTCCAAATTTGCTGGCATACTGAGTGCAACCCTTTCACAGCATCATCTTTTAGGATTTGAGATAGCTCAACTGGAATTTCATCACCTCCACTAGCTTTGTTCTTAGTGATATGCTATTTAAAAAGAGAGAAAAAAATATGTTAAAATCATGCAGCTAAACCAGCAGCCACTAAAGCAAACCAAGGCAAGTTTTGAGATTACTACAGCCTCAGATTTTTGGAGTATTCGTGAATAGAATCTTTTATCATTTTTTGTTTGCTCATCCCCAATTCCCATTCCTCCTCCCATCACCATCAAAACATTTTTTTTCCATTTAAATGTTAGCTTAGGTAACTGGCATGCTTAATAATCCCAGATGCTTAATAAATGATTACAAGTGATTTGAGTCATCCCAAATGCTTAATAAATGATTACACAAGAATTTATTTGGAATTACCTCAGAATCCTGTCTCTGAATTTCAAGTAACCTCTGTCAATGTGTCTCTTTCTTCAAGCATTTTTCATTGATTTCATATTTTTTCACCCGATGGTGACTTTTAACTTATGACAATCATACATGGAGAAGAAGCTGGATTTGTTTTGCCTTTTATTCTTTAGCTTCTCTTAAAAATATTTCACATTTGTAAAAACAAATTTTATTGATATTAATGACAGCTTCTAGGGGTAGAAGCATAGATACCATCCCCATAAGTTTTGATGGTCAAGTTTCTTGTTACACTTGTTATACTTCGTACAAGTGTCTCGGAGAAGAGTCACTGAAAAGTCTTGGCAGCATTCAGAGAAAAATAAATATATGCATTGGAGAGTATGCTCGTGCTCCTCCTGACTGTGTTATTTTCAGTTTTCTGCTGGTCTCCTGCATATTCTGTACCCCCCAGCTGAAAACTATGATAAAGCAAGAGCCACAGATTAAAGTATAACTGCCAGAAAGATGTTCAAAAATACATATAAGTGAATGTATTTTCCCTCTGACACTTCTTTAAATGTCAAAAAAAAAAAAAAAGCTTAAGTTTCCCAATTTTTCTCCAATGTAAAGAGTTTCTCCCACTGCCATTTGTTGCATTATTGGTTCACGTGTATGTTAAGTGCGGCTGCCACCCAGCCCCAACTTGGAGAATTAATGCTTGAGAAATGCAAGAAGGGCAACTTCCAAATTGTAATCTGAGACTTGACTTTAGATTATTTTTGTATTTATGTACTGGTGGCTCAGAGGTAAAGAATCCACCTGCAATGCAGGAGATGCAGGTTCAGATCCCTGGGTTGGGAAGATCCTCTGGAGAAGTAAATGGCTACCCACTCCAGTATTCCTGCTTGGAAAATTCCATGGACAGAGGAGCCTGGTGGGCTACAGTCCATGGGGTTGCAAAAGAGTCAGACACGACTTAACGACTATACAACAATGACTACACAGATGGATCAACTGAGATTTCATTCAGGAAGAGAGAAAATTTAACAGTTGGTGCTACGGATAACAGGATTTTGATCAGAGATGACCAGACTTTCCAAATACATACCTAACTTTTAAAACTTCTAAACATATAACCACAATAGTCATGTTGCTAAGAAGTTGCTGAATTTGTCATAAAGCCTACATGGCTAATTACACAAGGTTTCAATCTGAGACAAGTGATTAGTCATCTGAAAATTAGTGCAGAATAGCCAATGAGCAAGCAGATAATAGATCAAAGTAAAGACGTCAGCTTTGGAGTGCGAATTTGTCTAATGAATTCAATGTTAGGGGGTTAAAGATTATACAAATTTGACCTCAGGATGATTTATTTAGAGAACAAGACTTTTGTTTTCCAGTTGTCATTCCTCGGCTCACCCAAACACTCATGACTGTATCCTGAGGACAGATCTGAGATCCCACGGGAGAAGGGGTGGAGTGAGGCTTCGAGGGGAGACAGCCAGCAAGAGTGGATGCAGATATTCTTAGAGCTCTGGCCTGCCATGCACACAGACGGACAGCCTACCATTGGCTGCTCTCTAGAGAAGCCCTCCTTCGAGCTCCTTAGTCTCCACATGTAGTGGAGTCTAAGGCAGTCTCCTGCCCTGTCATGAGTGGTCATAGTGGTTTGGTCGCTCAGTCCAACTCTTTGCAATCCCATGGGCTGTAGCAAGCCACATTTCTCTATCTATGGGATTTTCTAGGCAAGAATACTGGAGTAGGTTGCCATTTCTTTCTCCAGGGGATCTTCCCTACCCAGGTATCGAACCTGAGTCTCCTGCATTGGCAGGCAGATTCTTTACCACTGAGCCACCAGAGAAGCCCCACCCTGTCATAGACCCTGGGATAAATCTTGCCTCTACACTTCCTTTCTCAACCACTATCATTTTTGGTTCCTCATCACCCTTTAGCCACCTGGGGAGGAATGGCAAGGATATATGATCACATTGTCTCTTCATTGCTGAGCAGCTAATCATCTCCACCAATTCGTATGTATTGAGTGCTTGCTGTTTATTAGCAATGAAGGTAAGATAAAGTCCCTGATCTCTAGGATATAGAATCCAATAGGTGAGCAGGAAGATTAAGACATCTACATAGATAGCATATATAATGCAAGGCAAGATATACATTGCCTTGTATTATATATGCTATATATATAAGTATTGTGAGACTGTGGAATGTAGAATACAAGAGGGGAGGATGATGGAGGAAGAAGATGAGTTCAGCCTTAAATACACTGTGTCTGGGGTGCTTATTCTTTTAAAAGAGTGGATTTAGAATCATAAGGGTGGTATTTGTGCTGGAGGTAAGAATTTGGGCATCATGTGGTAAGAGTGGAATTTAAAGATGAGACTTTGGATGAGGTCACCCAGGGAGAGTGTGGAAAAGAATAGATCTCCTTTGAAAGATGCCCCTTTCCCCATCTCCTTGGTGCAATAAGTGACTCATCTTTCAAGGAAGGTCTTCTGAAGAATGAGTAGGTGGTCCCTAGATGTAGAGAGTAGAAAGGGAATTCCGGGCAGAACGATGGTCTGTGAAAGGTGTGTGTCAAGAGGTGGCATCACTGATTCAGTGAACTGCACGTTGCTCAGTATGGCTTAAGCATGGGGAACATGAGGACAGATTGATCTCGGGTGGTCTCAGTCTACAATGACTTGAGGCTGGGCTTGGGTTCCCAGGCAGAGATTGAGGCTGAGTCATGGTGGTGAGAGTACTAGATCCTAGCCACTAGGCTGGTGGTCTGTGACAGGGGACCTGGCCCTTCAGCTTTGCAGAAAAGAATTCTCACAAAGACAGAAAGTAGTCCCTGATGGCTCAGATGGTAAAGAATCTTCCTGCAATGCGGGACACCCGGGTTTGATCCCTAGTTCAGGAAGATCCCCTAGAGAAGGGAATGGCAACCCACCCTAGTGTTCTTGCCTGGAAAAAATCCTCGGACAGAGGGGCCTGGAGGGCTACAGTCCATAGGATTGCTAAGAGTTGGACATGACTGAGCGGCTAACACACACACAGTGAAACAAGTAAAAGTATTTATTAGTAGAAAAAAGAAGTATAGTATGTGTAAATAGAGCTATCTCAGAGAGAGAGAGAGTTACTGAGTTGCACCCTTTTGACAGTTTGAATTACTTTTATGGGGCATTCTTCTGGGTTTCCTTTGGCCAATCCTTTTGGTTTGCCTGAGTCACAGTCCATATTTGGTGTATCTCAGGATCCTCCCGTGAGTTCACACACAACTTTTAGCCAAGATGAATTATACCACAAAGGCCTATGGGTAGAGCATCCCTTGACATCACTCTCATTTTGATCTCCAAGGAGCTTTCCTGAGTATGTATAGTTGGGGAGGTCTCCTGACTCGGAGAATGAGAAATACGTGGTCTGGGTAGGCCCCAATTTTAATTGTCCTGCTATTCTTGTTTTGGAGTTTTGGTCCATAGGGAATGAGTCGCCAATCAGTTTATCCTTGGGGGCCCCATCTACTGCCTGCCTCAAGATGAGGATGAAAGATCGGCAGGGCCACATTTTCCAGGCCAAGGGAGCTGAGCTTTATTCTGTAGAATGTGAGTTATCACAAATTGCATTTGGGAAAAATATCACTTAAGCAAGTAGAGAAAAAATGGGCAAGGGAGAATGGAGACAGAGAAACCAGTTAGGAAGCAATTGGTTAGGAAAAAGTCAGTTCAGAAGCAACAGTCCAGATAACAGATTGTGAGTGACTCCTCAAAGGTTTTTATGGTGGTTAAGGAGAGGATATGACATTTTTAAGAGGAGAAATTCTATTCATGGCCATAACCTGAGGGAAACTCCTGTTAAATTAAAGCTTCTGATCTGCCCCACTCTGACCAGTTTGCATATGCAAAAGTAAACTGGAGCTGCTCGTTGGCAGGAGTTGAAGAGCGTTGAATTTGCTGTGCAGAACAGAATGAAAAGAACTTGGAACTCCCAGGAGTGATGTAGGAGGATAGTAACGAAGACAAATCATGAGAGAAGAAGGAGTGATAAACTAACAATAAAATACAGACTATCATGTTGTATAAAATGTAAGTAGGGGGAAAAAATCTCAAATAGGGAGTTAGTCCCTCTGTTACTGTTGTAACATATGCTTGAAGTCACCGAGTCACTGTAATAACAACCTTTCCTTCATTTCCCGAATTTTCATGTAATAATTGAGGCTGTGGAAACCAGGAAAGAGGGCTGATTGTCACAGGTCCCTTGTCACATTAGGTCACTGTCGACTGAAATAGGGCCAGGCAACCATAGGTTTGCAAGAGGCATGTTTGGTGCATGGAGCGAGACAACCATGAGCAGATAAGCCTCTAGCCCCTACCCCCTTCATCCCAGGAATTCTCAGAACTCTTTGGACTGTCATGGAGGTGCACTGAGGTTTCCAGTTAACTTTATCTTGATGATTAAATGCATGTGTATGGCACATACAGTCTTGCCTGCTGGCTCAGATGGTAAAGACTGTGCCTGCACTGTGGGAGACCCGGCTTCAGTTCCTGGGTTGGGGACATCCCCTGGAGAAAGCAATGGCTAGCCACTCCAGTGTTCTTGCCTGGAAAATCCCAAGGACAGAGGAGCCTGGCAGGCTACAGTCCATGGGGTCACAAAGAGTCGGACACGACTGAGTGACTAATGTCACATCACATCATATGCACATACATATGTCACTTTTATTTGACATGAGGAAAAATATGTACATAATATATGCATGTATTTGTATCTAAATATGTAAATATTACATATAAATAAGATTTTATCACATCAAGTAAAAATTATAGTAGATACTTGTGTATGTAAATACATCTGGTTGGCCAAAAATGTTCATTTGAGTTTTTCTGTAAGAAGGTACAGAAAAACCCAGATGAACTTTTTGACCAACCCAATATATACAATATAATACAATATAATGACATACCAGGAATATGTGACTTTTAATTCTAAGGTTTGTGGACGCTCCGACCCTCCTCAAGAGGAGCATATCCGTTTTCTGAAGCATTTGAGTTATCGCACTCTACCCCTCCAACCTGATGTCCATCTTCACGGCTCCCATGAACTTGCTCCCACCAAGAGCACCAGTTTGAGTGAACGCCTTTGAGCTCAGGAACACACTGAGGCATTTTGCGCTGCCAACTGGCCCTTCCTTAGCGCAACTCTCTGCTTTGCCACCTGACTCTCCTCTGGTTTTTCTTTAGACATACTCAGTCAGCTTCTGCCCTTTTCTTGGAGTGACCTCGTCCAAACCCCCATCTTTAAGTGCTACTCTTATTAACCCCACAAATCCTTATTTCCAGCACAAACCTACCTTCCCCATAATCACTATTTTCAAATGGACAGGTACCTCAGACACAACACTATTTAAAACTGAACGTATCTTCTTCCTCCAATACTTGCTGTATCCTGTTCTCCCATTTTGTGGCACGACTATCCACCCAAACGGCCCAGCCTGAACATGTCAACCTGGACGCCTCTCTTCTGTTGCCCCCTGCCTCTCTTCATCTAATCAGTCACTAAATTCTGTGGAGCATGCGCTTTCTCAGTCTCTGCTTTATCTGTGGAGCACGCGCTTTCTCAGTCTCTGCTTTATCTGTTCTGACGTCTCCACACCTACACAGTATTCACAGTCTGTCTGCATTTCTTCATTTCTAGGTCATTGCAGTGGTCTCCTTACTGGTCTTCTTGCCACCAGCCTGGGCCTCACTGAGTCCATTCTTCTCTCAGTCACTGTTGTTCAGTCGCTCAGTTACAATCGACTCTTTGCAACCCCATGGACTGCCATGCTAGGCTTCCCTGTCTTCACTGTCTCCTTGGTCAAACTCATGTCCATTGAGTCAATGATGCCATCCAACCATCTTATCCTCTATTTCCCCCATCTCCTGCCCTCAATCTTTCCTAGCATCAGGGTCTTTTCCAATGAGTTAGCTCTTTGTATCAGGTGGCCAAAGCCATATTTTTGCAAAGCTATATAAACATCATGTCATGCTTTTTGAAATTCTTTGATGCTTGCCATGACCTTCAGAATTAATCCCCATTCTTTAGCTTACACTGAGCTGTTCAGGGTAGACTATTGTGGCTCTTAGACCCTTCCAGCCTTTTTATTCAGACATAGATAATTTTATGGACTTTTGGAAATTTGTCTTACCAAGCCATGCCTCTGTGGTTCAGTAGGCATATGATTTGACTGAGAGAAAGCTGGTAAACATGACAGTTTGGTCGAAACCTAATTTCCAGTTTTGGTGCACCATAATGATGGTGTATTCACAAACCCTGGCTAACTGGGGGATGGCTTCTCAGCTGTGATTTTTTTCAGTCAGTCGTTTCTTCTAGCGGCTTTTCAGAAAAGTTAAATGTTAGAATGACTCAAAAAGATAAGTTGGAACAAACCAAATTCCAAATCAGCAGTCTAATCAAAATAACCTAAATATCGAAGTTATTAAAATTGCTTAAATAAAATACAATAGGTTATGTGATGGTATGTAAGTTATATGTGTGTTTAAATATGCATTAAGAAGGGTCTAAAAGGATATACTAAAGAGTTGTCAGCAATTCTGCATGGGTGAGATTGTGGAGATTTTTATGTTTTTTGCCTTATCTGTATATTCTAATTTGTCTTAATGATCACATACTACTTTTGTCAAAGACCATACAGAAACTATTTACTAGTACTAGTCTTAATCCACAAAATCTATCAATACTAGAAGAAAGACTGAAATATTAACTCTTCACCAAATTCTTGCTTTTTATGGAATGACATTAACCCTATGATTTTCTATTTTCGGTAATACCCTGTTCTCTCAAGCTTAAATGTCTTCCCTCATTCATCACCCCTACCATTTGATTCCTTTTTCAGCCTGGTGTCTTCTCCATTCTTTAAAATTCTAAAACAAGTGTCACCTTCCTTGAGAAGCTTTTATTGACCCCTTATCTGCTTATGGTCAAGGGTCTATGGTAAACAGTGGCTGGCTCACAAGTCAAACCCATCCAATTCTTCTACTGTCCAGTCTGCAGACTAAAGAGAGTTTTAACATTTTTTAATTGTTGAAAAAATGATCAAAAGAAGAATATGAACAACACATGAAAATTACATGAAATTTGAATTCTAGTGTCTACACATAAGTTGTATTAGAACACAGACATCTCATTCACTTGCATATTATCTGCAGCTGTTTTCACCCTATAATGGCAGGGTTGAGTAGTTATGGCAGAGACCAAGTGGCCCACAGAGTCTAAAATGTTTAAATATGTTATACAATATTTTAAGTATCTCTGGCCCTTTATAGAAATTTGCTAACACCAGTTTTAGAAGATTAGGCTTCCTCAGTGCTCACAAAGGACTCTATACCTCCTGCAAATTCTGGAAGGAACAAGGATCCTGTTTGGAAGTGAAAGACACTTTCTAATTCAACTTGGTCTCCCCAGCATCAAGCAGAGAGCCTCATCCACAGGAGGCACCTGATAGACACACAGTGCTTGAAGGAATGCTGTCAGTTACCTCCCCCAGACTTGTAAGTGACATGAAGACAGGCAGTTTTATCTCCTTTGTTCACTGCACACCCTCGGTGTCCAGAAGTATTTGGAAGGTGGAAGGCACTCAGAGAACAATTGTGAAAGTTCAGTGCCTCAGTATCAGTGCAATATTTCTGAGTTTTGTAATTCTTAGGTCAGGTCTTTGACTTTTACATCTACTATTTGATGACTGATGAAAACAAAACCCCACCTTCCATACCTCAGAGAAACAAAGAAAAGACAGTGTGAACTTCTCACAAAAAGAAGTAGTTAAGAGGTCTTTTCAAGAATATATCAATTTACCCCTGTCTATGGTGCCTCTCAATACATGCACTGCAGTCTGTTTTTACCTCTTCCTCTCCCTCACATCGCATGCGAAGAGTTGACTCATTGGAAAAGACTCTGATGCTGGAAGGGATTGGGGGCAGGAGGAGAAGGGGACGGCAGAGGATGAGATGGCTGGATGGCATCACTGACTCGATGGACGTGAGTCTGAGTGAACTCCGGGAGTTGGTGATGGACAGGGAGGCCTGGCATGCTGTGATTCATGGGGTGGGGAAGAGTTGGACACGACTGAGCGACTGAACTGAACTCCCTCACTTGGAGCAACTGCATCAGGGCAGGTATTAAATCACGATCCTGCTGACACTGAGTTATTGAATACCTATGGCAGCAGGGCTCCAGACTCAGAGTGAGACTCAGCATTTTGGCCCTGTTTCAACCAGGATGAGGTGTACTTTAAGAGATTAATGTGCAGATATAAATCATGGTCTAAACACTTCATCTGGTTTTGGACAGCCCCTCTCCCAGTGAGCTGAACGCTCTTTATAGGGGATGAACTAGCTGGCTTTCATACCAGGTCTGTGAGTTTGCAGGAATGATGAACTTGGGATTCCTGTTCTGGGCTGAAGAGGCATGACACTTTGCCTGGCTCTAGTGCTGTCTTCTGAAATCACATTCTAAAAATGCTTTCCTTGAATGAAAAATATGCCAACTTAGTGTCCGACTATATTGTAAAGTTTTGAAGGTTGAGTATGGGGATCTGGATGCTTATTTCCATTTTGTTAAGTGCCTTATCAGTGGATGCTCCTCTCTCTCGAAGCTCAAAAATTTCCAGCAAGGCCAAAATCTGAAGGAGGAGATATTTGTCTCCCAAACACTCTTGTCTGGTGAGAAGGCCTAGCCAGTCCCCACAGCCTAGCATCTCTTGGCAGCCCAGGAACTAGCCTCTTCCTCATACCTCTGCACACCCCCTTTTTTATGGGATTTATACATGGTTTTATCAAAGGATCTATTTATCAGCAACCATTTACTCCTTTGCTTCATCATGGGGGAGCTGAAAGCTCTTCACATTCAGAAGAGCCCTGTTCTCATGCACACACAGAGGTCAGGGGAAAGGAAGGTCAGTCTTGGCTTTTTGTGCTAATTGACTACACACACATACACACACCCATGCTTGCCTTTTAAAAACCTATATTTTAGCTTTTTTTTTTGGCACAACAGTAAATGAGCATGATTGTGAACATTCATGAAAAGGGGTAAAATACTGAAGTCACTGCTAAAGGAAACTGACATTCCCATCGTCCTTCTAAGCACAGGGAGCCTTAGGACTCTGAGTCCAGATGGAAGCAGAGACATGCAGGGATGCAGAAGGAGCATGCATGGGCTTCTGAAACAGTCTCCCATGCATGTCCAGCCCCTCTGAACCTGGTTTTCCTCGTGGATTAAATGGAAAGAGCACCTTTTAATGTTGTTCTGAAAACAACATTAGTTTGTTTTCAACAACTTAGTTCAGAAAATGTCAGTCACTCCCCACACAAAGTCAGGAAATAATTATTAAATGGGTGACCCAAGAGCTCACCAGGACCTCTGTCATTCTCTATAGGACACAAAGGAAACATTGCTAATCAAAGATAATACGAAGGACTTTAGAGGAGATTTGTAGTTTTCATAAGCTGGAGTGCAGCACCAGGTGGAATGAAGGTAATCTCTGACAGATCTTTCTCTTATCTGAAAATCCAGATCTTTCTTGAATGAAAGAGAGATGGGGTAGGATGATTGCAAATGCATGCACCCTTGTCGTGCATGTGTGGAGTGGACGCTGACATCACCACTACGTATGCAGAGCACAGAGACGCACTAAACTCAGGGTCCCCAACCTCCAGGATAGAATGCTTGATGATCTGAGGTGGAGCTGATGTAATAATAATAGAAACAAAGTACATAATACAGGTAATGTTCTTGAATCATCTGGAAAATATCTTCCCCTCCCCCACCCCCTTCCATGGAAAAATTGTCTTACATGAAATCAGTCCCTGGTGCCAGAAAGGTTGGGGACCGCTGCACTAAACTAAAGCTTATCACAGGAGGAGCTCAAAGGAGACTTGAGTGGTGACTCTTTAGCATTACCCTCAAGACTCTTTAGCATTACCCTCAAGACAGGTATGCAGGGGGCCTATCTTCCAGGTGTTCCCTTAGCACTTGTTTCATCTCTACCAAGAAACTTTCCAATTTGCCATTTTTTTCCAGAAATAGTTAACTTTAAATATAAATGGTTGAATGACTTCTGGGTGTCTATCAGCCTTATGGGAATGGGGGAGTATCAGTTGACATCCTGGGTCCAATATTCATGCCTCTAGGATGACAATGGTTAAGTTGGGTCTTTTCCCAAGCTTTTATTAGTATCTCACTACCAAAAAGACCTTTAAAAGGGTTCTTGATTCCAGACCTTTAGAGAGAGCTCTGATCAGATTTTCTTAGACATGAGAAAACAAAGGCAAATGCTAAGTACCCAAAACTTTTTTGGGGTAAGAATGTAATATGTTTAATATTTAGCAAAGTTACATACACACCTGACAGATGTGATTATCCACTTACAAAAAATATTAGTTTGCTTAAAAAAAAAAAAACCTTCAATCCAAATTTATTAGGATTACAAAAATAACAGCACATTTCATGAACTCATTACAGCTCAGAGTTACCAACACATCCAGAGCATGTTTAAATAAACTACTTCTTGTCAATACAAATCTCATGACATAAAAAAGAAGTTTATTTTCATATTTACAGAAGAAACATGCCGGTAGTTTCTTAACATTCTCTTTGGAATTAATGGGTGAGGCTATTTTTAAAGTCGGAGAACATCTCAAATTGAAGAAGGTATTTTAGAAACATCTCACAATACATTTTATCTAATACCAACTGAATAATTCTGCATCCTCTTCTAAAAATCAGGCTTTTATCGCAGAGCTTCTGGAACTTCCACCTACAAAAATAGGGGATTCTCTTTCAATAAAAACAATGCAAATGATAAAGTGAAAAAAATATATCTGTAGAGTATGACTTTAGCAGTATTTTCCAGAAAGAACTCAGATTGCTGTGAGTGTGTGTGTGCTAAATTGCTTCAGTCGTGTCCAACTCTTTGCGACTCTATGGACTGTGGTCCGCCAGGCTCCTTTGTCCACGGGATTCTCTAGGCAAAAATACTGGAGTGGGTTGCCATGCCCTTCTCCAGGGGATCTTCCTCACGGATTGAACCCAAGAGGTCTCTTACCTCTCCTTCATTGGCAGGTGGGTTCTTTACCACTAGTGCCACCTGGGAAACCCAGATTTTTGCTGGGTGATGTTCAAATTTTTTATTATAAATTAAGTGTTAAGTCACTTGCAAGAAAGAAAAGGAAAAATTGCTCAGTTGTGTCTGATTCTTTGTGACCCCGTGGACTGTAGCCTACCAGACTCCTCCATCCATGGGATTCTTCAGTCAAGAATACTGGAGTGGGTTGCCATTTCCTTCTCCAGAGGATCTTCCTGACCCAGGGATCGAACCCATATCTCCTGCAGACGCTTTACCCCCTGAGCCACCAGGGAAGTTCAATCACTTGCAACTCGGTGGTAAAATTTTTGTCAAATGATGAATCTGTTTTGGAGATATATACCCTGATTTCTTATTAAGGAAATTGGGATTTTTTTTTTTCTTTTTTAGGTTGAAATGTCTTAAGATGAGCCTGGCCCTTAAAAGAATGAGATGCCAAGAAGGTGGACCAAGCACATATCTCAAACAGAAACGTCCTCTCTCTAGTGAGCTGCTCTTGATGCTCCAGATTTGGCAGCCTGCTCTGGCGTATACTGATACGTGTTAGAGAGGTGATTTGGTACCCGAGTGCGGTGGAGGCTGACTCCTATGCTAGGTGCTCGCCCCAGTCTGCCCTTTAGTTACTTACCCGCCTTAGCTGTTTTATGCTGCTTCCCCGAATAGCTTCCATGAGATTCTCGTGAGCTGATCTCTGTGGGGTAGAAGGTCGGGAACTGTCTTCCATTTTCTTCTCCTGCACCGACCTCAGGGAATTTTTAATTTCCTTTAGGATATTGTTTGGCTGTTTCTTAGCCTTTTTCCCTTTTTTCTTTTTCTGTCCGTTTTGTAATGCCCGCTGGGCACTCTCCTGCTGTTTGATGACTTCCGCAATGTTGCGGGTGATGAGCTTCTTCTCTGGGGGCGGAGGCGGGGGAGGCGGAGGCGGGGGTGGCAGCCTTTGGGGAGCAAGAGGGGGTGGCGGTGGGGGTGGAGGAGGGGGAGGGGGCGGAGGCGGAGGCGGGGGCGGGGCCGCCGGAGACGGAGGGCGGCTCCTCACAGTTTGGACTTTCTTGGGGAGTTTGGGGGACGACCAGGGGGAGTGCTTGGGAGACGCGTACGGTGAAGAGCCTGGCGTGCCTCTCTGCCAGACTTTGGTCCTAAGATTGGCTCCTCCGTCGTATCCCTCCTGCTGTTTCTGCTCCTGCATCCGCTTCTGCCGCTGCTTATCCATGTTTCTGGTCAAGAGGCTGGTCATGCTCATTCTTGGTCCTGGCAGCTCGAAATGGTAGCCCAGCCTCAGGAGCGTGGTGTTCTCCCTTAGCAGCTTGACGATCTCCATCTCCACCTGGCTGCCCATGATGTGCCTCTGGTTGTGGAAGCGCAGCTCAGTGAGCACGGTGTTGTGCTGCAGCGCCCTCATGATGGCCAGGATGCCCTTGCCCGTGATGAAGTTGGACTCGATGTTGATGCTGGTGATGTGCCGGTTGACCCGGAGCATGTCCGCGATGGCCGTGGCCGCGCTGTCGTCGGCGCGCGTGTTGGCCAGGCTGAAGGTCTTCACCACCGTGTTGGCCTTGAGGGCCTCGGCGAAGCGGGCGAGCGTCTGCGAAGTGATGTTCTCGATGTTGTTCAGATTGACTTCCGTGGTGTCGGGGTCGTTGTTTTTAATCTTTTCCAGAGCATCCTCGATCACTGTGGGGTTCCCGCAGGGGTGAATGGCAGCCGGGGGGGACTCCGTGTTCCTTCCACTGTGGCCGTTAGTCAGATGTATGTTTTCGATTTGACTTTTAAACGTCTTTGGCCTCGCGTTGTCAGAATGGACACTATCGGAATGCACAGCTCCGTTCATCCCTTCCGCGTTTGCACCTGTTCTTTCCTCTCCTTCGCTGTCCTCCTCCTCGTCGTCCTCGTCCTCCTCCTCCTCTTCCGTGTACACATCCTCAGAAACCTCACTGTTACATTCTGTAAAGACAAGCTCTTCCTCACTCTCCTCTTTGTCCTCTTCTGCAACCTGAAGAGCAGAGTATCCTCATGAGGTTTGCCGTTTTAAGCGCATTGTTACATTTTACAAAAGTAACACATGGCTTTGCAATATATACCTGTGCCAGATCATCACGGTGGTCCCTCTAAAACTCACACAATGTGATATGTCAATTATATCTGACTACATTCTTAAAAAAGTAACACAAGCAAGTAAGACAAAACTTCCTAAGGATAAAAAGTTGTCTCCAGCTACTAATCTCCCTGGTTCAGGTGAACAGGGTTAACATTTCCTTGCATAACTTTCACCAGCTTTTTCTGTATTCTGCAGAAATTTTTTTGTATTCTGCAAAATAAATACCCAGAATTCAGTTGATGGAATAAGAGTTCGCCATCATTTTGCCAGTTTTTAACAAATAAGTGGGAACTTCTGCTCTGGAAAACCCTTGATAGCATTCTTATTCTCTTAACTCCCTCTCCTGAATGACTTAAATTCTAGTCTACTTACAGTTTAGCAGAGTCAGCCGTCCCTTGGGGAATCACCCTTCTGTCCTTCCTTATTTCTCCATCCCAAACATACAAATGACAACAAAAATACATAACACATTTATAAGTTCCCTTTCTTTTCTTTAAGATTTTTTTTGAGGGGACCATTTTTTAAAAGTCTTCATATTGGATTTTGTTCCATTATTCCTTCTGCTTTGTGTTTTGGCTTTTTGGCCCTGAGGCATGCAGGATATTAGCTCCCTGAACAGGGATGGAACTTACACCTTCTGTATTGAAAGGCAAAGTCTTAACCACTGAACCATCAGGGAAATCCTTGGGTTCCCTTTCTTAATGTGCAGAAATTCTTGCCCCAGTCTGCCTCCTATAGTCTCTGTGACAGGAGCCCAGAGTCCTCTGCCATGTCCTATGTCAGTGCATACAGAGGCTGGGCACCTCCCTCTAAGTAGAGCCTGGCACGAGGTCTCAGAGACCACACCACCTGGAAGCTGAGGCTGTCTCTGTCTTTTTTCTGGGGAAAAAAACCGAGGGAGCAGATCAAAACCCATCTCTATGCAGAAACTCATTTGGGTCACCCTTTGCAGCAAATCAGCTTGAAATCTCATGTTATCATAGGGTTAAATGAGACGGGACTTCAGAAGACACGAGGTGGGAAAGATAATTGCCTTTGGCACTAACTACATTTCCACCGTCATGTGAAACAGCAGAGAACAGTAGGAAAATCTTGAAGCAAGCCACTGCCTCAGCCTGATGGCCTTAAATTATTTACCAGGTATCAATTATGAAAGACTTTCAGGCAAACACAATTTCACTTCATCTTGGTCTTTCCTGTTTACAAGACTTTGTACTGAGAAGTTCAGCTGACCCCCACTTTTTTCTTTTCCTTGCTACCTTTTCTGATAAAATAAAAATCTGGCAACTGCTGACTTTCCGATTTTCCCTAATGCTATCTTTTTAATCCTTTAGTTTCTCTAAAGCCTGAAGACCCTTTCCTGTCCCCAAAACCAGAATTCTTCCTTCTACATGGGAATGTTTTTGACCCCAGCCTCCTGCTGCCCGAGGCACGTGGAATGAGCTTTGGAAAACGCTGCGCTGGTCTCCAGGTTTGTGTGCCCAGTTGCTGTCACAAAATAGCCTCCAGTTATCCACTTGTTTGGAGTGGCAGGCACCAAGTGATGGCCTGGGGAAGGGGTCAGCCACTCCTGGGATGGCTTGTCCAGTCTTAATTTACTCACTTGTTCAGGAGCAGGAGGGAGAGTGACAGTGTGTGTGTGTGTGTGTGTGTGTGTGTGTGTGTGTGTGTGTTTAGCTGTTTCAGTATTTGGAGGAAAGGGGCCTGTCTCAAAATTCAAGGTATGCTGCCTGTCATACCACTGTTAAATGGTACCCCTCTAGTTTTTCAAAGAGCTTTAGGCTTTATCTGCAAGAGATATTTTTCCCTTAAATATATTTGCAGAGATCATATCTGAAACTCTTATTCAGCAATGAGTTGTCCTGTGACATCTCAATGACATTTCCTCCAGAAAGCCTTCTTTGACATCTCCTCAAATTATCTTTGTGATGTGATCCCATGATGCTGTAACTCCTCCAATAAAGTACCTCTTTAATTATTAGGTTTTTTTTCTCCTGAAAGACTGTTTGCAGTGTGACAAAAAGGATCATGTCTGTTCTCACCTCACACAGTGCTCAGCAGGTATTAGGGGCTCGGTAAAATTTGTTAACTGAATGGCTCTAAATTGACATTGGTTAACAGCCTTTGGTGTTAACAGCTTCAGGCTTCCCTGGTGACTCAGTTGGTAAAGAATCCATCTGCAATTCAGGAGACCTGGGTTCGATCCCTGGGTTGGGAAGATCCCCTTGGTGGAGGGCATGGCAACCCACTCCAGTATTCTTGCCTAGAGAATTCCATGGACAGAGAAGCCTGGCAGGCTATAATCCATGAGGTCACAAAAAGTCAGACATGACTGAGCAACTAAGTACAGCACAGCATAACAGCCTCTAAGTCAGGGGAGGTCTCGGATAAGAGTAAAGATCGGGTGGATGGGAAGAAGGTGATTGATTGTCCTGGTTTGCCCGGGGCTGAAAGGTATTCCAGAAAAGAGTTCTGCATTCTAAAATCTACACAGTCCAAGCCAAGATGGTTAGCCACTCTAGTTGGGGGACATCTCAGAGAAGAAGAGCAGAAGGGAGAAAGATATCCAGAGAAGAATGAAGAATGATGTTAAAGCAATTGTTGCCCACTTTCAAAATAATTCTCTCATTTGGACTGACTGCAGTGTTCCAAATCGCCTATCTGCAACTGCTCTGAAGTTAACCCAGATCCTTGCAAGGGCTTCCCTGGTGGCTCAGATGGTAAAGAATCTGACTGCAATGCATGAAACCTGGGTTTTATCCCTGGGTTGGGAAGATCCCTTGAAGAAGGGAATGGCAACCACTCTAGTATTCTTGCTGGGAGAATCCCCATGGACAGAGGAGCCTGGTGGGCTATAGTCCATGAGGTCACAAAGAGTCAGACACGATTGACTAACACTTGCAAGAATGGGGGTGGAAAGGTTGGGGTGGGGTGAGGCAGGGAAGCTTGAGGCACTGAAGGGGGCGATAGGGAGAAGCGAATATGGGTACACTTAGGGAATAAATAAGGCAACAAGAAGAGGGTGGCCAAATATTTCTCCTCATTACTTCCCTGGCACCATTACATGAAGAAGGAGGCAGTAAGCATGGTTTCCCATTCTGGTTCTGGTTCTACCCATAAAAAGCTGGTTTTGTTTGTTGTGTTAGTCACTAAGTCATGTCCTACATGTGGTCACAAAGATGTGACCCAATGGACTGTAGCCCACCAGGCATCTCTGTCCATGGAATTCTCCAGGCAAGAATACTGGAGTGGGTTGCCATTTCCTTCTCCAGAGTATCTTCCCCACTCTGAGTTTGAATCCATGTCTCCTGCATTGGCAAGCAGATTCTTTACTGCTGAGCCACCAGGGAAGCCTCAAAAAGAGCTGGTTGATTTTAGACAAACCACTAAATCCCTGGGATAGATGGTCTCAAGAAAACTGCAATAGAGTTGAGCGGTTCTCCAACCACAGGGTATGTCAAAAGCACCAGGAGGGCTTGTGAAGCCACACAGTGCTGGGCCCTACTCCCAGAGTTCTTCATTCAACTGGTCTGGGGGAGCCCTAGAATGAGTTGGAAAGTCCCAGGTGATGCTGATGTACCCACATTCTGAGAATCGCAGTCTTTGTGCCAACAGGACTTGGTTTGAATTTCAGCTATAAGCTGTTAATCTCAAGTGAGTTTCTTAACCTCTCCCAGGCTCACTTCTCACATTCAGAAGGTGAGAGTTCAATGAAGTAATGTGAATGTACTTATTGGCACCTATGCCTGACCCAGCAGATACTCAAGCTCAGGGAGTTGGACCTTTGGGTCTCCAGGGCCTCTTGGAGATGTTTAATGTAGGATAAGTTTGTGGGAGTCCAGGTGGACAGAAGCTGTCGTTCAATAGGTGTTGAACATGATTTTCATAAATATTTACAGAGCCAACAGTAGCCTGAGAAGCATGACCCCTCATCTCCTTCTCATGGTCTACACTGGGCTGCTCTTCACTTACACTGTCACCCCTTCCCCCACTCACCCACCAGTCAGCTGCTCTGAGCTTTTTCCTGGAGTTGAGATGGATTGACACCCTCCACTGGCAAACTTCTGCTCAGCACTCCTTGTGACTCTAGAGACAACTTGCCAGAGGGGAAAGGGTAGCGGGAGAAAAGTTAACTAGCTGAGAAAGGAATCAAAGTTCATCAACACACAGCCTGTCTAATTGAGCTGATAAGCCATTGGCAGGGCTCAGGGATCAGCAAAACCTTTGGCAGGAGCAGGTGGGTTTCATCAACAGCTGACAACAGGCTTTGTCCTTTGTTTTCCACTCATCTCAATATGTTATGACATTAAAATGCCTTTGTTGGGTGATTACTCTAGTGGCTGTCTGTCCCAGATCTTATGAGGCAATTTTAATCTTTTTTATTAGGGGAAATCTTTAAGAACGTTAGGAAAATGTGATACTTCCTATATTTGACCAGATTTCAGACACACATTTCCGCATAAGAAAAAAAAAGACCTTATGTTTGTGGAAGAATTGACCAACCCAAATCCTGGCCCATTTTATGTAACCGTCCTTCTCACCACCCACCTTCAGACCCTCAATGCAGGTTGCCACTGTGGCCTTGGCAAACCCTGGCCTGATTCTGGTGGCCCATTCTGCAATGATTGACATGGACAAAACTCACACATATCTTACTACAAATGTGGCCCACACACTCTATCATCAAGATCATCTAACAGTTCCTGGATTAGTACTATGAAAATCTTGCCATTGGCGTCAGGCCATTTAGATCTTAGATGATTCCAGTAGAGCACACAGGTTTTAAACTATTGCTCTTGAGCAATGTTCTTCCACAAATTCAAGAATTTGTTATTTTTATATTCTTATTGCCATAACTATATTTCCAGAGCTTAGTCTTTTGAACTTCCTTCTGTGAATGATTTATTTGACAAATTCAAATTAACTATTTACTGGGCAGAGAACAAGAGCTTAACAGACCTGACCTCTAATATAAATGCATTTTCTGGCCTCAGAATCACCATTATAAAATAGGAAGGAATCTTAGAGATCATCCTAGCAGGGATGCTTAACCTGGAGCCTTAGGAGGGTTTCAGGATGTGTGCCATCATTTTGAAATTCTATGTAAAATTTTGTATGTTTACACAAGCACACATGCATTTTCTTAGGAAAATCTTTAACATAAAAATCTCAAAATGGTGTCTGAAGAACACCCTCCATTGATATGAAAGAGAACTCTGCAGAACTGACTCTCTGTTCAAGGTCTTACAACTTGGGCGCAGAGCAGGAATAAGAAATAAGTTCCCCTGACTCTCCACCCCATATATTACTCACCACCCTATGTTTCCTCGTGTTGGAAAAAGGAATTAGTTTTATTGTAGCCACCATCACAGTCCAAGCAACAGATTACCCACTATTGTCTTTATAGAAGAAAATAAATTTACTTAGCTGCCATATACATTTACATAACTGCCATATATATGTGTATAAAACAAGTATTATGCCACATCCTTAACTTATGACTCACATTAGACTTTTGTTTGGCAAAATATCTAAACCCATGCTTTGCTTGCGAATTATTTTCCTCTTGAAAAACCCATCCTTGTTGATGACGGGACCCCCAAACTAAGAATCTTTCATATAATCCATTAGGTTGTGATAAAAGTTAGATGACTATTTCAGCCTGAGAAAATTTTCAATAGCAGGTGCAAGTGGATTATAAGAAAAGTGATGAGGAATGAAAAATTAGAAAAAAATAAAAAAGATTCCTGGGTTTGGGGTTGGGGGATTGGGAATAGCTAAGGAAAATAATCCAATAGCCTACCTTTCCACACTCCCCCAGCCTCTCCTTCTCCAAGAGTTTCTGGGACTCCTTTTCCCAATAGGCCATCAGCGCCTCTCTGCTGAATGTCCCTGTGGGGGTTTTCTCGGTCAGACTCTTTTGCCTCATCCCCACCGGGAGGCTGTGATCAGGTTCAATGTCGTCCAGCTCCCTCTCTAGCTCCTTCAGCTCCTCGGCTGACAGGGAAGCCAGGAGTTCGTCCTCATCGATGGATTCATATTTGCTAAGTCCTCTCCTGTAGCCAAAGGTAGACATGGTCCCTGCTTTGTCAGACCCACAAGGAGCTTGGGGAACCAGGCATTCAAGGCAGCCAGCAGCAGGCAGGGAGGAGAGTGGGCAGGCTGGTTAGCAACTGGTGCTGGGAGTGCCTGCGATAGCCTTTTAAGAGTGGTGATACAGGCTATGACAATGCAGAGAGGGGTGAAGGCATAGGCTGTTTTAAGCATCAGACGTCAGCTAGACATTTGAACACAAAGAATGTCACATCAGTGGTGGATGGAGGTCTCAGAACCAGTGGGGATTATTCACATACTGGCCAGGGACATATTTAGCTGAGCCTAATGGCTCATGAGGACAGGCAGACAGGGCTTCAGATAGGAAGTAACCGGCTTCTTACTTTGTTTTCAAACAACAAGAGGGTAAAAATGTCTTTCTAAAATGGCTCACTACCACCACCAGGGTCATGAAAAGATTCTCTTCCTATAATCTTCCAGGATGAGAAATGACTACACATGCCTTTAGAGTAGTTATTCTGGTTCTCCTAAAAAACATATCGTGGGTGGCATTGATGAGAACAGAAGGTTATACTGATATAGCACTTTTCTATTGTCATTGCATTTGCAGTTTACAAAGCGCTTGAATGTAATTTTCCTAATCATAAGTCCTGAGAGATGATTTACAATAAAATCTCCCTTTACAGATTTTGGCAAGTGAAGCTCTGAGAAATGAAGTGAAGTCAGACAGCTAGAAGGGTGGAAGCCTTTGCACTCTCTCTCCTCTGCACAAAATGGCTTCCTTCTCCTCACCCCCTAAGTATTAGTAAACAATTTGATTCACAAATGAAACTCCCCAAAAGACAAATAACAATATTGGACAAGATTTATTATGAACTGACACTACGCCAGTCTAGTGCTAAGCATTTTAAACATTTATCTCACTTAATCCCACAGTCCCATGAAGTGTATGCTATTACCCATATTCTACTAGTACAGATTCAGAGAGGTTAAGTAACTAGCCCAGGACCACAGAGCTAAGAAATGGTGGAGCTAGAATTTGCAACTGGATTTGTATCTGGGCTGAAAACTGAAGAGATGCTAATTTGAAATTATATACTTGCCCACATTTTTATGAATATGGTGAAATAAACACACAGTTTACCAGGTTTCATAAATATATCATCCTAGCATACAGATATATGAACATCTGTTAAAATGTATATATATAGAACTATACATGTGTCAACACAAATACATGATATTTTGTTTATACATTCAGTAGTTGTGAATGTTTGGGTTGTTTCCAGGTTTGGGGAGTTATGACCAATGTTGAACACTTACTGCAAGTCTGTGTAGCCACATGTTTTTATTTCCCTTGGGTAGCTAGTTTGCAGTAGTGGAATTGCTGAGTTATATGGTAAATTTGCTTTTCATGAAACTGCCTAATTATTTTCCAGAATGGCTGTACCAATCTACTTTCCCACCAGCAATGAGAAGCATTCAAGTTTCTCCACATCCTAACATGTTTTTGCTGAAGTGTTGGATTATAGCTATTTCAGTGCCTATGAAATGGTATCTCATTATTGTTTTAAATTTCATTCCTCTAATAACTAATGATGTGTGCTGTGTTTGGTTGCTCAGTTGTGTCTAGCTCTTTGCAACGCCATGGACTGTAGCCCACCAGGCTCCTCTGTCCATGGAGATTCTCCAGGCAAGAATACTGGAGTGGGTTACATGCCCTCCTCCAGGGGATCTTCCCAACTCAGGGATCGAACCCAGGTCTCCCACATTGCAGACAAATTCTTTACCATCTGGTCCACCAGGGAAGCCCATAACTAGCGATACTGAGCATCATGTCATATGTTTACTGGCAATCTTATTTCAACTTTGGTAAAATATTCATTTAAATCTTACGCTTATTTTTAAATCCGGTTGTCTTATTACTAAGTTATAAAAATTATTTTTATAATCTGGACTTTATCAAATTTGCAGATATTATCTGTCATTCTGTGGATTGTCTTTTGAAAAATAAACCTATTTAATTTTGATGAAGTTCAGTTTGTCTATTTCTTCTATTGCTTGAGCTTTTGGTATTATAACTAAGATATCTTTTCCTAACACAAGATCTGAGACTTACTTTTATGCATTCTTCTAAGAGTTTTATAGTTTGGGGTTTTCATAGGTATATTACACATTTTGATTTAATATTTGCGTCTGTGTAGGATAATGGCCTAAATTCATCTTTTTGTATACAGATGTCCAATTGTCTTAGGATTTTTTTTTATTGAATTGCATTGGTGCCTTTGTGGAAAATTAATTGGTCATAAATGTAAGGGTTTATTTCTGGAAAGTAGGTTATGTTCTGTAGATCTGTGAGTCTATTTTCTTAAGACAGTACCACCTAGTCTTAATTGTTATAGCTTTGTAGTATGTACTGAAACCAGGAAGTATAAGTTCTTCACTTTTTTTCTTTTGCAAGAATGTTTTGGCTAAGTATTATGATCTTAACTCATTATGAAATTCTGTCTCCCAAAATAACTATGACTCTTTTCAGTGATACTACTGGGATAATTATGATATTAGAAATGATGAGTTCATTGTTTTTTTATGGCCTTTAGCATATACCTTTGTTGTAGCCTTAGTGATAATACATTTTTTATGTGAAAATAATTTTGATTTTTGGAAATTACATCAAACATTATATCTAAATCTGATGAATAAGATGAGTTATTGAGCTGAATAATAAATTTTAGGTTAAAAGATGAATTATGACTGTTTTTTTTAAAGATGAAAAATGCATTAAAATGATAGTATACTTTTGTTTTTTCAACAATTATGTATTAGGCACATATGATATGCTGACCACTATATAAATTTGAGATGCATAATTGTAAAAAAATAAAACTGTGTTTTACTTTTTCTCTCTTGTTTGTAGTTTTTCTATTTTAATATTATTTTCATCTGACAACTTATTGAACATACACTGCCTGTCAGGTTCTAAATTAAGTGCTGGCATTAGAGCATTGAAGAAAACCAAAAATAAAAATTCCTTCCTTCATGGAGTTTACAGTCTCACTGGGGGAAACAGACAATATGTAAATAAATGAGTAAATACAGAACATACAGACAGAAGTTCAGTGGAGAGAAATAAAGTGGGATAAAAGGGAAGAAAGAAGTTTGTGCAGGTAATATTTCAAGTAGGGAAGATCTCTGTTTTAATAAGGTGACTTTTGAGCACAGATATGAAGTAAGGTCTTGATGCAATAATACACAGTTAATATGACTATAAAATAATGACTGAAATATTTTTGGAATCACAGATTCTCAGCTTTCAAAGGGAGTTGGAAAAACCTCAATCCTCTGTGACTTCTATAAGTGGTCGTTTGGTTAGTGTTTGCTTGAGTACTTTTGGTGAAAACTGTACATTACCAAAAACTCCTTCCATTGTTGGAGGGCTCAAATCACTACAACATCTTTCTTTCTATTGTGTTAAAACTGATCTCTTGAAAAACCACCATAAATATATTTAAGTTTTCTCATTGGAACAATGCAGAATAAATATGTTCTTATGTGAGTTTCTTCTTTCAAATCTTGGGTAGCCCATGAATGACTCTGAAAATTACTCTGGAAGAGGAGACATTGAAGTGTTTTGCTCTGTGGCAGCATCACTGGGGGAAAAAAATAAATATTATGGCCTCTCAAGACACTCCATTAAGAACAATGGTCATTCCGACATCCTAGTATATATATTACAAATCACTCTAATTATGATAACAATCACAGCTCATGGATGATCTTAGTTCACTGGATCCCTCTTTATGTTTTCTCCACAGACTTTAAATCCATTGGATAAAATTCTGTTGACCAATTAAACATCAATGCCTGACTCTGGCCAGAAGTAAGTATGATGAAAAATTTAGATTTCCTTGCAAACTTGTCTGCATCGAGCGGAAAAGTCCCAGTCAAAAGTTCTCTGAGCATCACCATTTTCTATTTCGGGATATTTAACCTGATCACATTGTGTCTTCGAGTAGGATTGCTTTTAGGGCCATCAGTACTACAAGCCCTCTGAAGATTTGCATTTTCTCTTTAAAATATTCTCTCTCGGAGGGAATTATTTTCATGCTCCTTGATTGTCAATCAGATATACATTATTTCCCAGGACATCAGCAATTTCCTTTTTAGTGAAAATAGTTTTTTTTTTTTTTTCCAACCATTTTTTCCCTTTGATTTCCTCTTGAAAATAGTATTATTTGTTTCTTTATTCAACGTCCATTTGCCAGATGTCTGCTGTGTGGATAGGTGCTGTGCTGGAAGCTAGGGTTATAAACTGAAAAATAAAAATTGATCTAGACGCTGCTGCCCTCAGGAGCTCATGCTTCTCAGAGAGAGGCAGACAGCTGACAGTAACACAGTGCAGTGACAGCCCTGCCGAGGTGCCAACAAGAGCAGAGCTGTGGAATAAACACAGGTGAAGAAGCAAGGCAGCCCACGTGGCTGCAGTTGGAGAAGTCACAGGAACCATAGAGAGATTTCCTGGAAGAGAGAGAAGCCTCTGAGCAAACACACAAGAGTATGAATACAAAAACACAAAGAAAAACAAAACCAGGCATTGTTCAGTAGAGGTGGGGAGTAGGTGGGGCTAGGCAGAAATTGGCCCTGGTTCTTATTTCCCTTGCAACTCCTTTTTTTCCCCTCCTAGCCACCACCATCATGGCTGACACCTGGTAGACACATATAGATGCTGAATATTTTATATTTACAGGGTCATGTCAAGGAGTTTTGGACTTTATTACATCTAAAGTTAAGTGGAAATCTCTAACATTATTCTATAGCCACAACTTGCCTTCTTAAATACAAGCTACCGTTAATCCCAGCAAGTGTCCTGGTACTAATAGAGACTCAAGAAGAGCAAAACTCATCAGCACCTCCAAAAATCAGCACTATGGGCCCTGTCAGCAGAGCTGGGATTTCAGTAAGTAGTATTTTTAGGCAGTGATCAGACACCTCCTAACTCCAATGGTGTGTAATAAATGCTTCAGCCTAACCCTTGATAATTGAGGGAGACCCTCTCTTTAAGGTGAGTTTCTTGGCTTGTGCCTTATGTACTTTTGGCTCTTAATGTTCAGAAATGTTGAGAGGTCGGTTCAATTAAGTTCAGCCTCTCGTCTTGTTCGACTTTGTGACCTCCCTGTCCATCACCAACTCCCAGAGTTTACTCAAACTCATGTTCATAGAGTCGGTGATGCCGTCCAACCATCTCATCCTCTGTCGTCCTGTTCTCCTGCCCTCAATCTTTCCCAGCATCAGGGTCTTTGCAAATGAGTCAGCTCTTCCCAGCAGGTGGCCAAAGTATTGGAGTTTCAGCTTCAACATCAGTCCTTCCAATGAACAACCAGGACTGAACTCCTTTAGGATGGACTGGTTGGATCTCCTTGCAGTCCAAGGGACTCTCAGGAATCTTCCCCAACACCACAGTTCAAAAGCATCAATTCTTCGGCACTCAACTTTCTTTATAGTCCAATACATCCATACATGACCACTGGAAAAACCATAGCCTTGACTAGATGGACCTTTGTTGACAAAATTATGTCCCTATTTTTTAATATGCTGTCTAGGTTGGTCATAACTTTCCTCCCAAGGAGTAAGAGTCTTTTAATTTCATGGCTGCAATCACCATCTGCAGTGATTTTGGAGCCCCCCAAAATAAAGCCAGCACTGTTTCTCCATCTATTTCTCATGAAGTGATGGGACTGGATGCCATGATTTTAGTTTTCTGAATGTTGAGCTTTAAGCCAACTTTTTCACTCTTTTCTTTCACTTTCATCAAGAGGCTTTTTAGTTCCTCTTCACTTTCTGCCATACGGGTGGTGTCATCTGCATATCTGAGGTTATTGATATTTCTCCCGGCAATCTTGATTCCAGCTTGTGCTTCTTTCAGCTCAGCATTTTTCATGATGTACTCTGCATAGAAGTTAAATAAGCAGGGAGACAATATACAGCCTTGATGTACTCCTTTTCCTATTTGGAACCAGTCTGTTGTTCCATGTTCAGTTCTAACTGTTGCTTCCTGACCTGCATATAGATTTCTCAAGAGACAGGTCAGGTGGTCTCATATTCCCATCTCCTTCAGAATTTTCCACAGTTTATTGTGATCCACACAGTCAAAGGCTTTGGCATAGTCAATAAAGCAGAAGTAGATGTTTTTCTGAAACTCTCTTGCTTTTTCGATGATCCAGTGGATGTTGGCAATTTGATCTCTGGTTCCTCTGCCTTTTCTAAAACCAGCTTGAACATCTGGAAGTTCACAGTTCACATATTGCTAAAGCCTGGCTTGGAAAATTTTGAGCATTACTTTATTAGTGTGTGAAATGAGTGCAATTGTGCGGTAGTCTGAGCATTCTTTGGCATTGCCTTTCTTCAGGACTGGAATGAAAACTGACCTATTCCAGTCCTGTGGCCACTGCTGAGTTTTCCAAATTTTCTGGCATATTGAGTGCAGCACTTTCACAGCATCATCATTTAGGATTTGAAATAGCTCAAGTGGAATTCCATCACCTCAGGTTCTATTAATTGAGTCTTTATTTTCTTTAATAACCCCCACGTTTCAGGAAGAATTTGGTAATTTCAGGAACTGTTCATATTTCAAAATATTTATGTGCAAACCATTATATATAGAATGGATGAATAACAAGGTCCTAGTGTATAGCCCAGGGAGCTATATTCAATGTCCAGTGTAGTAAGTCATAACAGAAAAGAAAAAAAAAGTTTGTATAGGCATTTTAAAAATTTATAACCACAAAGAAAAGTTAAATGAATGTATTATAAGAATATATTTAATAAACCTTTCATTTCCCCTCGTTTTTGGCTTTATTCTACTGTAGGCACTTGTTGCTCACAAATTTAACATACGTAGTTTCAGCGATTTGAAAGGACCCCAAAGGGCCAAGATTTACAATAACGTGTAATTTGACTGAGCTAATATTTGTGTCTTCAGGAATTTTTTATGAAACCATCAATAAAAACTTCACTGGAGGTGGGAAGGAAGTGGGGTAGGAAAGAGTGTTGTCTCATGGCACGAAAACCTCAACTTGCTCCGAATCAGTAACCTGATTTTCTTCTTTCCACTTCCCCCACCCCAAAGCTTTCACATTTCTGAAAATGGTCTCCTCATCCACCTAGTTGTGGAGGCTGTGTGTCTTCTTCTCTCACCAATATTATCATATTCAGTCACGAGCTCTTGAATCCTACTTTATCTGTGTATGTTCCACCCAGTCCCAGTCTAAGCTCCTGTCCTCATTTTCCCTGATGCCCAGCATTGTTTCCTTTGCCACAGTATAGCTAATTTTATGAAACCACAGATCTCATCTGGTCATTCTCTACCTAAGACCCTCATATAGGGCTCCCATTGTCCTTCAGAAAGAAACTTTCATTGTGCCCTCTGGCCACTCCAGGAAAAATCCCCGCTTACCTCTCCAGCCTCAACTTGGGTCACTTCCTCCAACCCTCACCCTCAGCCACTTGGGGCTTCTGAACCCTAGGCTGGCCTCCATCCCAAGCGATTTGCATGCTCCCTCCACTTGCCTGGGAGGCCTCTGCTTCCTCTCCTTGCTCTTTTTTTTTTTTTTTTTTTCCCCTCTGTGGCAGTTACTATTTTATACATTCTTTTTAAAATTTTTTATTTTTTATTTGAAGGATAATTGCTGTACAGAATTTTGTTGTTTTCTGTCAAACATCAACATGAATCAGCCATAGGTGTACATATGTCCCCTCCCTATTGAACCTCCCTCCCATCTCCCTCCCCATCCCAGCCCTCTAGGTTGATACAGAGCCCCTGTTTGAGTTCCCTGAGACATACAGCAAATTCCCATTGGCTATCTATTTTTCTATTTTACATATGGTAATGTAAGTTTCTGTGTTACTTTCTCCATACATTTCACCCTCCCCTCCCCTCTCCCTGTGTCTATAAGTCTGTTCTCTATGTTTGTTTCTCCATTGCTGCCCTGCAAATAAATTCATCAGTGCCATCTTTCTAGATTCCATGTATATGCATTCAGTTCAGTTCAGTTCAGTTGCTCAGTTGTGTCTGACTCTTTGCGACCCCATGAACTGCGGCATGCCAGGCCTCCCTGTCCATCACCAACTTCCAGAATCCAGCCAAACCCATGTCCATTGTGTCCACGATGCCATCCAACCATCTCAACTTCTGTCGTCCCGTTCTCCTCCTGCCCTCAATCTTTCCCAGCATCAGGGTCTTTGCAAATGAGTCTGCTCTCCGCATCAGGTGGCCAAAGTATTGGAGTTTCGGCTTCAGCATCAGTTCTTCCAATGAATATTTAGGACTGATTTCCTTTAGGATGGACTGCTTCAATCTCCTTGCAGTCTAAGGGACTCTCAAGAGTCTTCTCCAACACCACAGTTCAAAAGCATCAATTCTTTGGCACTTAGGTTTCTTTATAGTCCAACTCTCACATCCATACATGACCGGTGGAAAAACCATAGCCTTGACTAGACAGACCTTTGTTGGCAAAGTAATGTCTCTGCTTTTTAATATGCTGTCTAGGTTGGTCATAACTTTCTTTCCAAGGAGTAAGCGTCTTTTAATTTCATGGCTGCAATCACCATCCACAGTGATTTTGGAGCCCAAAAAATAAAGTCAGCCATTGTTTCCACTATTTCCCCATGTATTTGCCATGAAGTGTAAGTGCATTAGTATGCGATATTTATTTTTCTCTTTCTGACTTCACTCTTATAATAGGCTCTAGGTTCATGCACCTCATTAGATTCCTTACTCTTAAGTAACACTCCCAAAGGGAGGACTTTCCTGATGCCTGAGGTCAGCTTAGTTCTCTAAGTTCCCACAAAACTTTATTCTATACAGCATCCCACTTGGGATCACTTGATTTGAATTTGTCTTCACAGGAAAGGAATTTTTTCCCAAAGGAAGGAGCTATGTCTGCCCATTCATCATCCCCAAGGCCTACTAAAGTTCTCAGGTGTTTAAGAAGAATTAAAAAAACAAAACAAAACAAAACACAAAGCCCAGAGACTTTCCTGGCAGTCCAGTAGTTAAGATTCAGGTCTCCCAATGCAGGGGTGGGGATGGGGGTGGGTGCAGGTTTCCCAGTCAGGGCTAGATCTCACATGCCATCTGGCACAGTCTATAAATAAATAAATAAGATTAAATAAAGTAAAAATATAAAAGAAAGAAAAAGTTGAAAAAACAACTCAGATGGTTTCCAGTGTAGACAGAGGTAGATCCAGGTCTTATGGAGTCTAGTGATTTTACACTGGTGGGGACCTCTTTAAGAATAATAATATAAAACAAAATTAGTTATAAGAGTGTATAAAACACAGCTACCCTGGTGGCTCAGCAGTAAAGAATCCACCTGCAATGCAGGAGATGCAGGAGACTCAAGGCCAATCCCTGGGTCCAAAAGATCCCCTGGAGGAAGAAATGGCAACCCACTTCAGTATTCTTGCCTGAAGAATCTCATGGACAGAGAAGACTGGAGGGTTACAGTCCATGGGGTTGCAAAGAGTCAGACATGACTGAAGCAACTGAGCAAGCAGAGCTTTTTTCTCTTGAAGTGGCTTACCAGAAATGCATATAGTGAAATGGCACCTAATTATAACCTGGCTTCTTGGCTCTCACACAAAAACCCCCTCAATATTCCATTACTCCTGGGACTCCCAACACTCACAAGGGCCCAGAAGCTCCTGCTTCACGATCAGTCTGCCTCTGAATGTGGCTCCCAATCTAACAAATTAGCCTGACTGGTCACTATGTGTTCATATCTCACAATGACTGTTTTGTTCATTTCGTGGATGCCTTTCTTATTTAAATTGTTCTCAGCTTGCTGATGAGGAAACATGAAAATCATATGCTACAGTGTCATTTGCAAAGTTGGGGAACTGGAAATTCTCTTATTTTCACAAGTATCAACTATCTACTGTTAACAAGTTATTCCTAACTTTCACCTTCTATTTTTGCTTTTTTTTTTTTTTTTTAAAAAAAGGGCTTAGCTCCTCTCTCTCATTGTACAATTGCCAGATTGCTTCCTGAACTAGATTTAACCTGTTTTTCACTTATGCAGAAGAATTTGGGTTTTCGACAATTCCTATGGCTGGTTGATCCAAAGGCTGCAGAACTAACGCAATGACCCCTAAGGAAGTGAAGCTTCCGACTTCACTCAGTCTGTCTGCTGGGAGCTTCTCAGATAGCAGGAGACAGGATCCCGGGGGGAATGTCAGGCAAAGGTCAGGCCCAGCACAGATGACAACCAAACAGGCCCCATGGATCAGATGAGAACTGGCAATACCCTTATCAAGTCTTCTCTCTCAGGCTTGGCAGCCAAGCAAATCTCCCAGCTGTGCCAGCTTGTGGTTGTGAGCATGAGTCAAATTTAAAATTATTAGAGCTATTTATAAAGCCAATATCTTGCCATTGTATAACGTTTATAGTTTACAAAATGCTTTTACGTACAGTGTGCCAGGCAGTCCGACATAGTAATTGGATCTCCACTGAATAATTGTGTGTAGCTGCCACTTACTGCGTGTGAGGCGACGCTTGGTGAAATAGATACCATGCCACCCATTTTATAAAGGGTGAAAATGGGTTCTGGGGTTCTGAGAGGTTAAAAATTCTCTTTAAGTATACCCAACTACGATGTGATAATTAGTGTTATGTTCTGTAAGTCCGAGTGCTTCTCATGTTGAGATTTTCCAGTTTGTCATTTCAAAACGTACCAAAATAGAAGACAGATGGGATGAAAGACAGAAATTTTTAATAGCACAGCTAATGCTTTGCCTTTTGTGTAGTAGGTTCAAGTATCCTTTGCTGAACTAATTCAAACACGTAAGAATGAGCCCCGGTGCAAGTTAATAGACAAGCTGATAATGTTAAAATTATAAAGACCAAAAAAAAGTGGTTGTCAGAAAAAATTCAAAAGTGAGGAAAGAATAGCTGAATTTCTTCAATCAGGTTTTCCTCCTAAGGCAGCTCATAAACATGAAATTCCACTTACGGAAGTGGCAACAGATTTGACATATATCATATGAAATCCTGATAAAGGAAGTTTTATGTGGGGTATCCTGGAAGGTCTGAGGCTTTCATTCATTTCAGTAACCACTTAGTTGTAACCCCACGTGTTGATATGATAGTTTGGGGCTGGTTTGTTCACTGTGTATTAAGAAGAATGATCGGCACTCGAGACCACCCAAGACACAGATTTGTTCCCTGGGAGGGCTCTCTCCTCATGTTTATGACAACTGTCACTTAAGAAAACTCCAGTCCTGCAGGGAAGTGGTAACTGAAAAGGCAGAACAGCTGAGATTCCACTGTGAAGAGGGGCTAGAAAGGTAAATTCAGTGTCAAAGTCTGGGAATTGTGGGGACACGGTGTGCTCTGAGATGGCACAGTCAGTGCTTGAGAGCTGGTGTCTGGTTACTGAGCTTTTTCACTGGCAGATTTCTCGGGAAAATCAAAGGCACTGTCTTTTCACACAGACTCACAGTTCCTCACTGACATTTCCGTCCTCGGTTGTCCTGGATTCCTGAGATCCACAAACTTTTGAAAGCTTGCCTTCTCTGATTTTCCCTGGAATGCCATCCCACCCCCATTTCTCCTGGCTTTCTTTTCCACTGCACCTCCAGGGAATCCAAACTAGTTCTCATGAGTGTTACAAAACACCCATCCATCCCAGGATACCATGGTACCTTGTCAGTTTATGCCCTCACTTGGACAGGAAAGCTTCATTTTTAGCTCTCTAAACTGCATGTTTTTGTGTGTTTTGTAGATAATAATAATAATAGGTGGGAAAGTCATATTATAAGCTTCATGGAAATGTCAGAGGCTGGCAGAGCAGGCTGTGTTTGTTTGGGTTTGAGAGCCAGTTCGATTGGTGAAGGCAACAGGCACTGCCCTTGAATGCTGTGTCCTCATCTGCTTTTCATGGTCTTATCAGCAGAGCAAAACTAATAAATCATGGGCTGCCAGTGCAAGAACTGAGCGCTTTCCTCTGAGCCAGATGACTCCATTGTTCAGCTGGGCGACCTCAGCAAAGTTGTAAACATGGCACCACCTGTCAGCAAGAGACATGCTCTTCTTGTTTGTTTTTGTTTTTTTTTTTTTAAGTGATTTATTCAGATGTAGTTGATGGGCCATAACATTCACTCAACTTTGTGTAAAGTTCGATCATTATTTTCAGTAAATTTACCAAGTTGTGCAACCATCACCATGATTCAATTTTAGAACATTTCCTGTGACTTCCCAAAATCCCTGTGCGTGCTTGCATTCAACCTTTGTGCCCACCCCATTGAGCTCCAGGCAACCACTCCTCTGTTTTCTGTCTCTGTATATTTGCTTTAGCTGGACATTTTATACAAACAGAATCATGCAATAGTGTTCTTTCACATCTGGCTTCTTTCACTCAACATAATGCTTTTGAGATTCATCCATGTTGTAGTATGTTGCCAAATAGTAACCCATTGTATAGACTGGCCATACTGTCTTTATCCATTCACCAGTTGATGGACATTTGGATTGCTTCTGCTTTTGGGTTGCTCTCCAAATGCTCTCCTAATCCGTACTAAAAATGATGTGGTGAAAACAACATGGGATTTGCAATTAGAAGCCCTAAACTGCATCCTAGCCCCAGCATTTACTATCTTAGTTAACTGTAAAACTGGTTTCCTTATCTATAGAGTGGAGTTCATTAACCCCTTCACTGTTCTGCTCCTACAGCAAAGGGGGATGACATATGAGAAATGCTTCGTGAACTGTAAAACACAGGACAAAGGAAGGGCATTGTTACTGAAGTAGTCCTGCTAGAACATATTAAAATGAACCATATTTCTCTCAAGAATCTTTCCACATTCATAGAACAAATGCTCTATGGCAGGAAAGTAGGAAGTAACTATCTTTTTCCTTCCATGGTCATTGGGTTCTCGTCATTTTCCCTTACCAAACACTGCTATTTAGAAAGATTTTTAAATGATTCTCTCTTAAATGTATTTGTATTTTAAACTCTATCTTTGATTGTCAAATAAAAGGCTTGTTTCCCATTGAAGAGAGGGTCTTCAGATATCCTAGAATCAATCATGAAGTTGGACTCAGTATAGTTGCAGTTCAAATTTAATCAGGGCATCCAACCCACAGGTTCAGTTATTGCCTCTTCGGTACCTCAGACGACTCTGAAGGTCAGTTCCCCAGTAAGGGACTTAGGGCCACAGTTGAGTCCAAGTTGAAAGGCTTCTAATGAGTTAAAGCCTGAGCAAATATTTCTATCCTCCAGATAAAAATTATTAAAACTGGTGCTTCACTGAAACAATATTAAACCAATTGGGGTAACTAGATCATGAAGGGCTACTAGAACAATCAGGAACATAGATTGCTGACTACTGAATGTCATGTCTGGTTATTTGACTTCCACAAAGCATGAAAAAGTTTTTTTTGAGAAGCTAGTACAGGCTTTGCTTCAAACAGAAAGAACCAGATACTGCTGTCTCACACCCACTCGATCCTCAAGTAAGTATCATATTTATCACCCTCCACACCTTCTACCTTATCCAACACTACAGGCTGCTTCCAAGGAGTTTTATCTAAAATCTCATTGGAATCTTCTGGGATGAAAGACTTCCAAAGAAAGAGAAATGACTGTCTCTCATCTACTAGAATCTGAAACACAGAATATGAGCACCCGTCCAGTGCCTCTGGTGGAATCCCTGGTCAATCCATCATTAGAACTCAGGCACTCCCAGTGCCCAGATTCAAATTACTAGACTGTCTCCTTCCGAAAACAGCAAATCCTCAGACATCCCTAGCACTCCGTGAGATTACACAACACAGGCCACTGAGGTCAAGTAAGTCTATTTCCTTCTACACATCTTCTCCCCTAAGAAGCCCTTCTTCCTTTTTGATGATCGGGACTTTATCAAGCAATAGCAGATGTGGGGTTTCATGTGCTATGTTATAAAAGATTCCATCTTTTTTTGGAAGTTTCCATACTGTCTTACCCTTATGTACTGATTTTTCAAAAACCTGCATCAAAGCAAGTGTTACCTAAGAATATTTGCTGTACAACATTTACACAATTGTCATATCTTATGCACCATTGACTTATGCCTGGAAACATGTTCTGAGACTATTTAAAATGATTAACCCATATTCTTCAGGAGGTACATGGTTTCAATGAGCTTATGGAATTATTGTAAGCCAGAAATGGAAATAGTATTTAAAGATGACCTACTGAAAAACTAAGCAAACCTCACTCAAATGAGAAGCCATATCTGCTTCTTCCCAACCAGAGTCTCTGTATGGTACAAAACAGAATCCACAGTTACCAAAACAGCTATGATCATCTTGGCAGCATGGAAGATGTCATCAAAACCCTATCATGTTGATTAAACATGATAGTGGTTAAACAGGCACCATGTAGAATGTTTGGCTTCTCCTGAAGCTCACTGGGGAGAAGCAGCTGTTGCCCTCCCAGATAAAGTGACATATTCTTGGAGAAACAGAGTCCTAATTAGATATAAAATAATCCTCTTACCATCCAGCTCATCCCAAAACAAAAACACTGCGAGAAAATTTCAACATGTAATAAAAAAGAGGTTGAGTCCATCTTGAATATAGTGATTGTCTCAGTTTCATAGAATATATTTTTCTCCTGCTTCACAAGTACCAAAGAACCACTTTCAACCCATACATAGCAGGTGCAGTGAATTCATATCCTTTCATTCAAGTGTTTCTTGAATATATTTACATAAAACGCACTAAAGAAAATGTCAAACTTTGTGTAGTAGAGTTTATTTAATATCTGAGGTATCTTGAGTGTATTTATACAAAAATACAGTAAATATCCAAGTTTTAGTTTATTTAATATCTGAACTATGATATGGTACACTTAAATCTTTAAAAAAAAAATCTACTTAGAGTAATATTATAGATAACAATGCATTTTAGCCACAAGTAGGAGAGCAACAGAGGAATCACAAAATCCCATACCCAGAACATTATAGTTCTAATTAAATACATTAGAGTTTAATTTATATGAAAATATATTCTTTAGGGAATAAAAGTGGTTAAAACTATATGTCTAATTATACAGTTTTTTCATACTTATAGCTAGAGCTAAATACAATTTGTATAGCTCATAAACTAGTGAGATAATACTATTGAAAGAATACAATAACTCATGATAAAAATGATTATAAGAAAATCTAAGAATGAATCCAAGTAATTACATAATTAAAGCTATATAACCAATTCAGAGATTCAGAACTATCATTTTACCATGAGGTCACTGATTAATTTTGTCTGGATCTTATATAACATAACATTCACTCATTCAATGTATTCAACAAGTAATTTTTGCATTCTCTCTATGCTCTAGGGAACGTGTTTGGCCCTAAGAAAACACTGTAAAACACATCAGACATAGACCCTGCCCTCACAGAGCTTACAGTCTAGTGGAGAGACAGATGGGAACATAGGTTTCTATAATACGGCACAAGAAGTGCTGCTCTAGGGCCTCCCATCCCAGAGGAAGGAACACCTAAACTGAGACCCATAGGATAAGGGGTGGAGGGAGGAAGGAGGAGGCGGAAAGAGGATTCCAGGCAGAAGGAGAAGAACATACAAAGACCCTGAGGGCTAAGAAAATAGAGTCTCTTTTAAAACAGTGGTTCCCAAACCAAAGACCTCAGAGACTTGTTGGGCTAGAATGAAATTTTCACTCATCAGTGTGGAAATGAAGACCAAACTGTTAAGTTTTTACAAAGATAAAGTAATTCAATTTTAATAATCGAGTTTAAGGCAGCCCCATTTTCTGGCACTAAAATGGCCCTTCTTTTATGAAATATCCATGATAATAGATTTTATATATGTATATATAAAATAGATGGCCCTATTTTTAAAACAGAAACTAGTGATGTATAGGTAGCCTAGTTGGTAAAGAATCTGCCTGCAGTGTACGAGACCCAGGTTCTATCCCTGGGTTGGGAAGATCCCCTGGAGAAGGAAATGGTAACCTACTCCAGTATTCTTACCTGAAAAACCTCATGGACAGAGGAGCCTGGTGGGCCAAAGTCCATGGGATTGCCAGAGTCGGACATGACTTAGCAACTAAACCACCACCACAGTGATGTATAAAATCACTGTTCAAAGCATTAACTTATCAGGGGCATTTAACATGTTTAAAGAGATGGCACAAGGGAAATACCAAGAGATAAGGCTAAGAGGAAGGCAGGGAGTTGGAGCGGATGGAGAACTTTGGACTTTATCCCAAGAGCAGTGGGAATGATTTTAAGCAGGGGAGTGAAACTTGCTTACATTTGTAAAAGATCACTCTGGGATGTTATGTGTAGAACATGGGTTAGATGAGGCAAGACAGCAGAGATAAAGATCAGTTTGGCAGCACTGCAATATCCCAGGAAGAAAGGAGATAAGAGCTGGTATTCAAGCTGAATCAGTGAGACTGAGTAGAAGAAGATGACTTCATGAAATAAACTTGGATAAGGAAAATGGGATGGTCAAGTTTTATGTCCAAGCTTTTGACTTGGGAAACTGAATCAATAATTGGGTTAATGAGAGTCCCTTGGACTGCAAGGAGATCAAACCAGTCAATTCTAAAGGAAATCAGTCCTGAATATACATTGGAAGGACTGATGCTGAAGCTGAAGCTCCAATACTTTGGCCACCTGATGCAAAGAACTGACTCACTTGAAAAGACCCTGGTGCTGGGCAAGATTGAAGGCAGGAGGAGAAGGGGACGACAGAGGATGAGATGGTTGGATGGCATCACCGACTCAATGGACATGAGTTTGAGCAAGCTCTGGGAGCTGGTGCAGGACAGGGAAGCCTGGCGTGCTGCAGTCCATGGGGTCACAAAGAGTCAGGTATGACTGAGCGACTGAATAATTGAGCTAGAGATAGTAAGAGGAGGAGGCTCTTTTTGTGTGTGTGTGTGTGTGTGTGTGTGTGTGTGTGTGTGTGTGTGTGTGGAGGAAGACAGCACGTTTGCTTTAGGATATGTTGAATTTGAGCATTCTTTGTATTCAAAAGTCCTTTAGGCCAATTGTCTACACAGGTCTCATGTGCATGAGAGAAAAAGTTGAACTTCAGATATAAATTTTACAGTCAAAAAACATGTAGGTTGTAAATAAAACCATGGGTATGGATGAAATTTCCTGTTGAACATAGCATAAAAAAAAAGGGCTTAAGATATGTTATTAAAGAGTTGGTAGGAGATGCACAGCATAGAAAGAAGCCAGAGACAGAGTGGTTAGAGGGGTTGGAAGAGGGCCAAGAGAGCAAGATACCTGGAAAACCAAGGGAAGACCATTTCCTGGAGGCAGACTAGGTAATAGTGTCAGATGCTGCAGCAATCAGTTGCAAAGACTGGAGGATGCTCACGGAAAGCAGCAACAAACAAGTTGATAAGGACCTTGGGAAGGGCAGTGGAGGGAGTAGAAGCCAGATGACAATGAGGGCGTCTGCAGAGACAGGGAGGAGCTCTTTTATACAGTGTGGCAATAAGAGAAAGGACAGAATTTGCCAGCAACTGGGGTTTGAGAAAGTGATTCTTTGTTTTACAAAGGAGAGACTTGCTCATGGATACTGTAGGAGCCACTTGATAGGAGAGTTTGAAGACTTGTTGCAAGCGAAGATAATAGAAATGCAAATGCAAAATATTAACTCGCTTTAAAAAAATCACAATGTAAAGTTCTTTAAAGATGTGAAATATGGTGTTCCCCAAAGAACCCAGGATCCAGTTATAAAATTGTCAATGGATTTAAATATATGTCAGGATGTAACATGATTCCAAGAAATTCTCTGAGGGAATCTCATTTAAACATTTTTAAAGTCACATTTAAAAATATTATTTTAAATTATGGCAATTTAAGCTCTTGTCCATAGAGGTCATACTCTTTAAATAATATGTATCTTTGAATAGTTGGTGGTAGAGAGAGCTTCTCCATCAAGGTTGGCTGGCAGAGCCGCTGCAGCCCCATCAGTCTTCGAATTTTTAACCGACATAAATGCTTTAATGAGCATGGATTCTCTAAAGTGAATGGGAAAAACAAGCAAAAAATAAAAACAATATGAATGAAACTATAAGATACAGACTGTTTTAGAACAATACTAAGTGTCATTCTAAAAAACAAGCATGCACATATTAGTAACTGGTGACTAAGTAAAATTCAAATTGCAATTAAGCATTCCACACCATTCCTCTAGAATACAAGCTCCATGGAGGTAGGCATTTAGTGTGCCTCTGTGTCAAAAAGAGAGCTTGACTTCTAGGGAGTGTTCAACTAGAATATGCTTTTTGTTTTTGTTTTTAACCTCGCCATGTGACATGGGGGATCTTCCTCCCTTGGGGATCAGACTCCCTGCAGTGGGAGCATGGAGTGGAATCTTAATCACTGGACCATCAGGGAAGTACAGAATATGTTAAATGAATGAATGGACTTGATTAAAGAAAGCAAATGCTCATATCTCCTACTATTTATTTTTTAGAACTGAGTATTTTAGAGATATATTCCTTCGCTTCTGTTCTCTCCTACCATCTTTCTGATGAATAGTTGTCTGTGAAACATCTGATACAACTGATTCCATATGTCCATGATTCAATCTTAGGTTTGGTTCAGTGTATGACACCTAAAAACTTTATATTTTTCAAAAAATCTGCTAATGTTCAAATAACTGATGTTAGTCTTTGTTTTCAACTCTTACTTTATCTCTAGTAACTTTATCTTTAGTATAATTACAGTACCAAAATATTAATCCAGCAACAGAAGTGAGTGAAAAGGCAGCATTGCCACAGGCTTAGAGGTAAGCTCTGGACTCAGTCGGCTTGGATTAAAATCATGTCTCTGCCACTTAAATAGTATTTGTGTTATCCTGGACAAGTTACTTAACCCCTATGATCTCAGCATTCTCACCTGGGAAATGTGGATAACAATGGGACTTACCTCATAGGGCTGTTTAAATATCGAACAAATTAATTCATGTAAAGCATTAGAAAAGTGTTTGGTACATTGTAATCATTTGTGAAAGATCACTCAATTCAATAATCAAAGAGATCACATTTCTTGTTATATTTGCAATTACAAATACTCAAATTATTTTGAAAAAATTAAGACTGTTTTTCAAAAACTATTGAGGCAAAGTTATCATTACTAAAATAGACAGAATAAACCCATCTTTAAAAAAATTTATTTTTTCCTCTAACAAAAACTCTGCCCTACATATACCTGGAGAAATCCTGACATCCAGTGGTTAACTATACTCATAGCAGTCAACTGACTACACTCTAGTCGCAATGATGTGTCTGAAACAACTAGAAAACTTTCTGGTCTTATTCTTACTTGGATTTCTTTTCTAAAGTCACAAAAATTTGTCATTCTTTTCCAGTACAAACACATGGACAATGTATTACTAGTTAGAAGCAAAATTTGTTCTATGACAGGAAGTACAGTAGTATTGGAGAAAGAGCCTGTGTTTAAATGAGATGGACTAGAGTTCAAATCCTTGTTTTGCTATTTTTCTGTCTGTAACTTTGGGAAATAATTTATATAAGCCTTATGGTTTTTTCCTTTACAATCTCCAAAATATTTTAACTCTTTCATTGTAAAATATAGATAAAGCAACTGTACATATAGTTTCTTAAGTGTTTATCAGGTGAACATCTGCAAACCTCTCCTAGGTCATGAATAGAACTTCCCCAGTCATCCCAGAATTCCCTCCACAATCCGTCCAAACTTCATTCCCTGTAAGAAACTACTCTTCAGACTTTTATAGTAATCACTTTCTTTACAGCTTCATTATCCTCATGTGCTATCCCTAAACTGTAGTATTGACAGTATTTTTTTTTTTAGTTTGATGCGTTCTTTTTAATTCTTTTAATCTGTTGGTCCTTCTCTCCATCCCCTTCTCTTTCTTTCAGTTAATCTTTAAGATTCAAAATGCTGTCTTCATCTGTCCTGCTTGATTTTGACTTCACTCCTAAGTTGGGCTTTTGTTCAGAAGGGTAACTAGCTTCAAGAATTTATAGACTTCAGGCTATTATGTAAATCCCCTTTAGCCTTAGTTTTTAATTTTTAAAAATTAGCAATGATAATACCTAACTCTTCAAGCTGTGGGGGTTCATGACATACTTACATACACATTTCAGATACTTCATATAACCTTACCATGTAATAAAAATAACATAAAAATACTAATAATTTAGTCTTTAAAATAGGTAAATTTACTATGTGTTTTTAATGCTGTAGGCATTATGCTAAACACCTTACATGTGACATCTCTTTAAATTCCCACAACAACCTTAAGAGGTAAATACTATGCAAGCCCATTCTGCAGTGGGAAAACCTTGATAAAAAAAGAATAAGTAACCATCCTCAAAGTCACACAACCAGTATGACTATCTTGGTTTTCTTATAGGAAATTAAATGTTAAAAAAATCCCCTTCCCTGAATGAAACAAAAATGATAGAATAAATTGTTGCTTGTTTCCATGAAAATATCAGCCCTGAATGACCTATGCACCATGTGGCTCAGCAATGCTATACCAGGGCAAGAACAATGCTGCATCCTATTTCAGACCTATCTGACCCCAGAGGTCAATTTCTAAGCTCCATCATTCACTAGATTCTCTGAGATTCCTGTTTTAGTTGCCAAAAAGTCTATTCTAGCATAGAACTCTTTCCAGTGGAAGAGCCATGTGAGGAAAACCCAAGCTTACCACCTAATGTGTGTTCAGCTGAACTAACACTTTTTCTAGCCAATCAAATCTCCACCGTTTTTGCCAACTTCCGTCTCTTGCTACCATGGTCAGAACAGTCCAAGTTCAGATTATATACTTTAATGTATGAGACTCTGATTGAAACTAAGTGCTTAGATGAACATTTCTTTTTATAGAATTTTATATCTAACAAATATGGTATGTAAATCAGGTAAACATTTCAATTTCATCTTTTTGACTATAAAATATCTACTAATTTGTATAAAATTTGCTTGATCTTAAAGAATGGGATGTTGTGGTTTTGTTATACCATTGAAGATTGATTTAGGTGTATTAAGAGTGCCAGAATATTTAAATATATTGTCAGGTTCTAGGATGCTTCTTTAGCCTCCATGAAATTTTCCAAGTAGGTTTTGAAAGTACATTTTTCCAAACTCATATTTTGAAAGAGAAAACATTCCCAATTTATAATTTTTTTTCTGTTTTTTATATGTATTTGGGGGTAATTTTAGATGTATTTTATTGAAACTTTTATAATATGACTCACTTTTATGATTATAACTAAGCTTTAACCTAGAAAATACAAAATGGCCTGCCTGTAAAACATACTTTTAATAGTAGGAATTTGTCAGTAAAGACCCAGAGAGACTAGATCAAAAAGGATATTTTAATTCATTCCATTCATTCATTTATTTAGTATTGAGTATCTACTGCTTATGAGGCATTATGCTAAGCCCTGAGAGTACAAAAATAAACAAAACGGATCCCTGCCCACATGGAGAATCCTATACTTTATGATATTATAGAAGTTAACTTTTAAAAAGTGGGTTCTATTCAGAATGTTAATACAGTTATGGCATTGTTCATTATACAATTAAACAGTTGGAAAGTGTCAAGAAAAAGCAAAAAGTATCTTCTATCAGAGGAACTATTAAGGATGATTTGAGAAAACAGATAAATCTGAATATAAGGTAGCACTGAAAAGGTATCAAAACTGACATTAAGAAATTTTTCCTATATACATTCTCCATAAAAAATTTTGTAGGAAAAACTTTTGCTTTTACCTAGTATTTGACGGATTTCTGGCCATTCTCTCTGTACTTCTAGTGCAGATTTCAGTTTAGCACACAGAGGGATATAATCCATGTAATCTATTAATACACGAATAACACTGCCTACCAAGTGCTTCATCCAGGGGACTGTAATAAACTCACAGAACTGAGAGAAGTAATAAAATTGAAGTTAGTAGCACTTTTAATATACTATATTCATAAACAATTTTGTTCTCACAAATTATTACCTTTGCCTTTTTACATGAAATAAAAGTACCCTTCTTGTTATGAACCAAAAAAGCAAAGTAAATGATTTGTTTGTTTCTGTGAAACAATGAGCCCTGAAGCATGCGTGGCTCTGATGTGACAGTACTCAGCATAATGTAGAAAAACGATGCTATTTTCCATGATTCTTCTTACCGTGTTTCTAGCCCCCAGATTCCACCAAATAAGCATGAGTTACTAATTGCATACATTTTCCAAATTATTCAACATTTGGTTTCCAATTCAAGAAAACTATACTTTTGGGGGCCTAGTTTTATGCTTATTTCCCCATCTCATTGCAAACAAAAACACAAGAAGAAGAAAAATATAAAAGTTGGAGTTTGTTTTTCTTTTCTTGGAACATCCCTAAATGAGCAAAATTATGATGCTGACCCAATACGAAGAAGAGAAGGGTGTAACTCACCGGGTTATCTTTTATGACACAAGATGTCCATCCCGGCAGTACCTCTTCCTCTATCTCCGACCACACAAACGAGTTTCCAAAGATGTCCCCATGCATGCATTCAAAGCACATCTCCACCTGATAACCATTATTCAGCAACAGCCTGAGCATTACCTCGTCATTTAGGGCATACTGTATGGCACTGGGGAAACGAGTGTCATTCACATGCATGAAGTAACAATTGACATTAGCTCCATGGGCAAGAAGCAGCCGGACAATTTCATGATTATTGGCCCTCACTGCCACCAGTAGACAGTTGAGGGGATCTAGGTTTGGGTCTGCACCTGCAGCCAGGAGGATTTCTGTGCAAAGGATATCATTATTGCAAACAGCAAAATAGAGCGCAGTCTTCCGTTCGTCATCATAGCTCTCAGAAATGTGGTCAGCAAGCAGGCTATTGACATCAAAGCCATTTTCAATAAGCAGTTCTAGGCACTGTGCATTTTGTCCATCTGCTGCTGAGTGAATTGGTGTTAGCCCACTTTTCTGGATTGCATGTTTGGATGTTACTGGAATAAGATATTTCAGTGCACTAAAAAAAAAAAAAAAGAATCAAATATCCACATGGCAGGAAGAAAATTAAGAAATGAAATAAACCAGCTTCCGTGCTGGACAAGTGAACACAATTTGATTAGCTTCCTTTATTTTCTCTAGATAACCTTAAACAAAAATATTCAGTCTTTGTCCATAGACTTAGTACTATCCAGTTTAGTTTTGATTTAGCTTCCCAGTCTAAATATTCCTGGGGAACCTACTAGATCTTAAATATTTGGTTCTAGAATTGTGATTCCTCAGGAACCCTCCCCATTTTTCAATTCTTCTCTGAACAACATATTATCTATAATCAACCAGGGCTACTTAATGAAGAATATATAACAGAAAAGTAGGTTCATTCAATGTCACAGATGAATGCTTCATACTGTTGACTTAATTAGAACCATGGAGTAACAGGAATTTAGAGCTGGAAGTCAACTTGGGCATCACTGAGTCCAACCCTTTTATTACCAGCAGAGCCATACGAAGGCTTGAGAAGCGAAATGACTTGTCCAAGGTCACACAGATGCAGAAGAGTAATGACTAGAATTTAGGCCTCTTGAATTCTTATTTGTTATTCCGCTTCAATGCTCCATGAACAATCTATGCTTTAATATCGTCCATGTATATCCTCTCTACTTACTTGAACTTGAATTATTAGCAACAAGAAGGGTCTTTATTGTTCCATCAATCTTACGTGAGTTCAATTGAGATAACTAACCACAGCTTGTATTACTAAGAACCTGTGACGAATAGCTGTGAATTTCACACTTGACTGATGAATTGGACATGTATGAGAGCCACAGGCAAGGAGAACTTGATCTCTTGTGCCTAATTCGGAGCTACCAGGTGTGAATTTATGAACACTGGGAGTAAATCCAGGTAAACTTTAACAACATGTCACTTCGCATCAATTACTTGTCATTAGCCACTTAACTTAGCCAACGTCACCACTGAAAGTGATGAAGCCTAATGATTTCAAAGTTTTTGAATTTATGACATACATTTAATTGCCAAAAACCATCCTTTCAAGGTGGGTAGTTTATTATGATTATAGATTTCTATTGATGTGTTGGTTGTGGCACATTTTGTGATTTTAGAATATATCTGACCATTTTATTAAAGAAACCTAAATTTATAATGATACCTTTCTATTCAAGGATATATTTTACATTATAATATCTTTTTATGTTGATAAAAATTGGAGTATTACAAATTTCAATCCTTTGCCAAGGGCAAAATTTTTAGAAGCCCTGTAGCCTTCTGTTAAACAGATTTTTTTTAAAAAGGCACATTTGGGTGGCATGTGCAGAAGTCTCATTTATAACTTTCTTCTAAAGGAAAATATCTTTTCATTTGACAAGCAGTATAAATTCAATGTGGAAATTTTTTAAGGTATAAGAATATAAAAAGAAGGGGAAAATCAAACAAACACATAGATATACAAAACTTGTGAACATTTTGCCTTTTTCTTTTTGGATGTTAAGAGACATATTTAAGATTATGCCATATATACAAGTTTGTGTTTTCAACTTGAAGTGATCACGCTATGGTTTATTACTCACAGGTAATGTCCCTCATAGGCAGCTCGGTGTATAGGAAGGTGCCCTGCTCTGTTAGGTATGTTTCCACTTCCTCCATATTCCAGCAGGAGGGAGATGCAGTCAGGATTGCCCCCTCCTGCTGCCTCAAACAACACCGATGCACCGTCATCCGCCAAAGCAAGCACGTCACCTCCTGGCGGTACAAGGCATGCAGCAGGGTGATCACCGGGCAGACGTCAAGATCATCTCCTTAAAAATAACCTGTTGTTTCCTTTCTGATTAGGACTTAAAAATACAGAATTAAGAACATCTGTGTTCTTAGCCTTTTCAATAAACAATCATGAAGCATGTTTCATTCTATTAGGAAATCTTTCCCTCACTGACGTCTGAGAAATCAAGTCAATTTTCATGATAGGAAAATGCTCCCTAAAAAAGGTTTAGTTAGACTTTTAAAGACAACAGTTAATGCTCTGTCTCATTTCATGAAATCTTTATTAACTGTCTTCTATGTGCAAACACCATGCATGATCCAGCAGAAGATCCTAAGATGAATAAGCCTGACTGTCTTAAATGGCTCAGAGGGAGAATGACACAAAATATCATCAAAGAACACAAATTGTGTAATATTCAAATGTCATGAGGACCAGAAGGCATGATGTAGGGGAAAGCGGTCTGTTTGAATTATGGCTTTGTTGCTGACTGTGAGAGTCTGGGGCAAGCTACTTACTTCCATGAACTTCCAACTCCTTATCTGTAAACTACAGTAATATAGCTTATTTCATATGGCTTATTTGATAATTAAATGAGTTGCACTGTGGGGGAATTTCAAAAATATTAGTCTTTTCCCTACAGAGGATCCTTGAGAATAATGTGGTCCTAGGCAACCCACTCCAACACTCTTGCCTGGAAAGTCCCATGGGCGGAGGAGCCTGGTAGGCTGCAGTCCACGGGGTGGCGAGGAGTCGGACATGACTGAGCGACTTCACTTTCACTTTTCACTTTCATGCATTGGAGAAGGAAATGGCAACCCACTCCAATGTTCTTGCCTGGAGAATCCCAGGGACGGGCGAGCCTGGTGGGCTGTCTTCTATGGGGTTGCACAGAGTCGGACACGACTGAAGTGACTTAGCAGCAGCAGCAGAGATAGCCATCAGGGCCGGGCACTCAGATTTGCAGGTCCCCATGCATAGGATTCAAGTGAGCTGTGCAATAGGGGCCTATTGTGGGGCTTATTGAGGGATGGGGTAAAAATCTGATGCCCAGATACATTCAGGAGAGGAAGAGGAGGCAGTGAGAGATGGAGAAAAGGAGATCTGAGAGGCAAGAGAAACACTGTGCTTGTGCTCAGTCACTCAGTCATGTCCAACTCTGCAACCCCACGGATGGTAGCCCACCAGGCTCCTCTGTCCATGGGATTTCCCAGGCAAGAATGCTGGAAGGGGTTGCCATTTCCTCCTCCAGGGTATCTTCTGACCCAGGGATCGAACTTGTGTTTCCTGCATTGGCAAGCAGATTCCTTACCACTGAGCCACCTGGGAAGCCCATGAGAAACATCAGCAGCATGTAATTCCTTTCCACGTACCTTTGTGGATCAGATGTTCCAACACATCACAGTGACCATACTCGGCCGCAACACCTAACGGGGTCACTCCAAATCCGTCTTTTAGGTGGACATTGCCTCCATTGTTTAGTAGCAGAGCTATGATGTCTTTGCGGCCTTGTTTGGCTGCTTCATGCATTGCTGACCATCGCTTCACACAGGCCTGGTCAAGACTGGTGTTGTGTTTAAGCAGAGCAGACACCATGTCATAGGAGCCTCTTTTAACAGCTTGAAGATGATTTTTAAAAAGAACAGTCAACAGGAGGCATATAACATAAATCCCTTACATGGCACTACACTAATTACCAGATTTAATATCAAGAGAGATATTAGTGACACCTTTTCTTGTATTTTCCATACCCCTCTGTTTCTCATAACTGGTTTCTCTCGAGGAATGTAAGCATATAAGATGATACTGCCTTTTCTTTAAGACCCTGACCTGAGGAGGGGTAAGAGTTTCGTGGAAAACAGGATGCATGTCACTGAGTTAGGATACTCTGTGTACTCTTTCTAAACTTCCACTTCATCGCCGAGATGAAAATAAGATCAACTTTTGTATCAGTTAAATAATTAAATAATATATGTAAAATGCTTAGTATACAGTAGGAGCTCAATAAATGATAACCATTATTATTATTATGATTTCCTCACTTCTAGGATCATGGAGCCACCTGTGTAGATAATGTTTATCAAGTTTTTCTCCCTCTAGAGAGAGTTTTTTCCCACCAAAGTAGGAAATATTAAATGAACATTTCTTTCCCATACTCTTATGAGATGTTAGCAATAGGAATGTTTAGAATCCAGGTAGGTCAGTTGTTCTTCTTACAGGTGAAGTACACGACAGCTGATGTACTATGTTTTCTGAGGTTCAATAAATCAGATGTCTCTCTCCTTCTTTTCTTTTTCTAGTAGCTGAAATTACACTGTTAAGTCTTTTTCTCTTTCTGATTGTTGATGGATTCTCCCAGGTTAGATATAAATACTTCTCTAAGGTGTCATGCATTTTCCTCTTATCAGTATGTAAAATCTTAATAAGAAAAACAGCAGGATGAAGGTTACTCTCTAACACTTATTCATTTGTTCATTCTTTCATTCAGTTAATATGTGCTGGCTATATGTAAATGTTAGTCATTCAGTCGTGTCTGACTCTTTGTGACCCCGTAGACTGTAGCCCACTAGGCTCCTCTGTCCATGGGGGTTCTCCAGGCAAGAATACTGGAGTGGGTAGCCATGCCTTCCTCTAGGGAATCTTCCTATCCCAGGGATTGAACCCAGGTCTCCTGCATTGCAGGCAGATTCTTTACTGTCTGAGTCACTTGTTAGGTACAGCGGGCAGCAGGAAAAAGACAGACATGGTTCTCACTTGGGGAATTTGAAGCCTGGGGAGTGAAGGTGATACTGCTTTCTGTTTGAATAAAGATTCAAAGACTGGGCCTTTGCTGGGAAAGACAGAAGGGGATATGGGGGCACACTGAACGTCTTGGGCAGGTAAGAAGCTGAAGGTGGAAAGGCTCTGAGGCCAAGGCAAGAGAAATGGCTCCAAAAGGCAGAAAAGGAGGATGAGGACAAATTGTCTAATTCACTAGGAGGCAAGCAAGCCTTCACTGCAGCAATTTCAGTTTTTCTCCTGCTCACCGTCTGAAGCAGAATCTATTGACAAATGCCTTTCTCTGAATCACCCACCTGCCACTGGCAGCTCTAATTACAGTGAATTACCTCATCCTAGCTGGTGCTCTTGCGAAGCAAACATCAGTAACTTAAATGAAATAAGAGGTAATGTGCCCTCATTTATCTTCTTGCTCCTATTCCATTTTTTCTAATTAGAAAAAAAAATGTAATAAAATAATGAATCTCTTCTTTTATGATCTCTTTTCCTTTTGTCTGACTCAGGGAACATGTTGATTAGAGATACTAGCCTTTCTTCAAGAAAATAACAGCATATATAAGCCATATTAAACTTGAAATAACTAAAAAAAAAAAACTTTACTTGTAGTTCAGCTTTTGGAACTAAAAATATATTTTATTTCTCATAGAAATAATAATGAAAATCGTGGGGAACCCCTCTTCCAAGCTAAACCATGAAGATATCCTTAACCAATAATTGGCTAAAATACTGAAAACTAACAAGGTACAGTATGTGTGTAATGTAACTAAGTAAAATACAAATTAAATAATTTATGAAGTAAAGAATACATTTCACATAATATATGTATCATTATATGCTTAGAGGAGAACAAGCCTCAGCTGAAGAGTTAAGGAATTTAAGGAGGTATTTTGCATAAGTTATAGGCACTTTTGAACACCTTATAGTTTGCTGGCACTTTCTTTCTTTAAAAAAAATTTTGTAATTTTCTTTCTGGATATATGTGTTTTGCCCATCCAGTTCCAGTTTAGTTGCTCAGTCATGTCCTACTCTTCATGAGTTTTGCCCATATAATTTACTTAATATCTTCAGTGATAATCTGACTCATATGACATACCAATAGAGATTTTCTTCTGCAGTACCTAGAGAAGGATTGGAAGACTGAGAGAGGAGATGGAGTAAAGAGGATATATACCGATTTGTGACAAAGAAAATGAAGTAAAATTAACTGAGCTGTGAATGGCACCATGTTCTGGGAAAGTGGAAAGCAGAGGAGCTGAGCTGTTGTACCAGACAGTTCCCTTGGCTTCCTCTGCACGCTGGGACCCTCTGGTCAGGACAATCATGTGACTGTCCTACTGGAGGAAGGTGACACCAAGTTTAGAGCAATGGGCTGAGAAGGAGTCTGTGTGCAAAAAACACTTAATAACTATAAGATCATCACAAATCAGATATCTACACTCACTTCTGAATTGTTGTGTGAGAGAGGAACGAACTTCTTTCTTTTCGAAGTCATTGCAGTTTGTTTTATGTATCTGTGTTTGTTTGCTGGTTTTGTTATGGAAGCTTTACCTGTACCCTGACTATAATAATTAGTTTTTCCAATTTAATCTGAATTGGAGAGGGCTAAAAGCTGCCACATAGGGCATGAGTAAAGAAGAAATCAGAGCAGAACGCTCCCAAGATGTGATAACACTATTCATTTTAACATTTATGTGCAGGGGCAAAGGCCTGTTGTTGATCTCTTCTATGTCCCATGAGTCACAACTATTTCTTTGGAAGTTTCACAGATTCCACTGCTCTCTTATTTCCCCAATTTACTTTGGATATACACCTTTGTTATAGCATTTATTAACACTTGTTTTCTATTTCGATCATATCTAGGGTCTCACTAGATTCTTTGAAAGATGATCATTCCATTTGTACTGTGCTATTCAGCATAGAATCTGGTTTACTGTGACTTCTAGACTGGTTCCAAATCAGGAAAGGAGTACATCAAGGCTGTATATTGTCACCCTGCTTATTTAACTTATATAAAGAGAACATCATGAGAAACGCTGGGCTGGAGGAAGCACAAGCTGGAATCAAGATTGCTGGGAGAAATATCAGTAATCTCAGATATGCAGATGACACCACTCTTATGGCAGAAAGTGAAGAAGAACTAAAGAGCCTCTTGATGACACTGAAAGAGGAAAGTGAAAAAGTTGGCTTAAAGCTCAACATTCAGAAAAATAAGATCATGGCATCCAGTCCCATCACTTCATGGCAAATAGATGGGGAAATAGTGGAAACAATGGATGACTTTATTTTTCTGGACTCCAAAATCACTGCAGATGGTGACTGCAGCCATGAAATTAAAAGACGCTTACTCCTTGGAAGGAAGGTTATGACCAACATAGACAGCATATTAAAAAGCAGAGACATTACTTTGTCAACAAAGGACCCATCTAGTCAAGGCTATGGTTTTTCCATTAGTCATATGAGAGTTGGATTATAAAGAAAGCTGAGTGCCGAAGAATTGATGCTTTTGAACTGTGGTGTTGGAGAAAACTCTTGAGAGTCCCTTGGACTGCAAAGAGATCCAACCAGTCCATCCTAAAGGAGATCAGTTCTGGGTGTTCACTGGAAGGACTGATGCTGAAGCTGAAACTCCAATACTTTGGCCACCTGCTGTGAAGAGCTGACTCACCTGAAAAGACCATGATGCTGGGAAAGATTGAGGGCAGGAGAAGGGGATGACAGAGGAAGAGATGGCTGGATGGCATCACCAACTCAAGGGACACGAGTTTGGGTCAACTCTGGGAGTCAGTGATGGACAGGAAGGCCTGGCGTGCTGCAGTCCATGGGGTCGCAAACAGTCGGACACAACTGAGCGACTGAACTGAACTGAACTAGATAAATGTTGGGTGCATTGATGTTGCTGAATTAATGTTGTCAACTGTAAATATTTTACTGATGTTTGAATTATCTAAGTTTTCTGTTAACAATATTCAGGCTGTTCTTAAAATTCTAGAGATTTCCCTGTGGACAGGCACTGGGGTAGTGTTGACTCACTGTGACCACAGCTCACGATGCTTTATTGGCTTCCTCTGCGATCTCTGAATATTCATAAGGACTGATGCTGAAGCTGAAACTCCAATACTTTGGCTACCTGATGCGAAGAACTGACTCGTTTGAAAAGACCCTGATGCTGGGAAAGATTTAAGGCAGGAGGAGAAGGGGATGACAGAGGATGGGATGGTTGGATGCCATCACCAACTCAATGGACATGAGTTTGAGTAACCTCTGGGAGTTGGTGATGGACAGGGAGGCCTGGTGTGCTGCAGTCCATGGGGTTGCAAAGAGTTGGGCATGACTGGGCAACTTAACTGAACTGAATGGCTGGAATGCCTGGTGAACAATCTCAGGGCTGCTTCCCCTCCTCCTGCCACACGTGCATTATTTCATAACATCTCTCCTCTCCTGAGCATCTACCATGTGGCAGAAGTTTACATATTAATATTTTTCTCTATTGATTTTATTGACTATGCAAAAGCCTTTGACTGTGTAGATCACAACAAACTGTGGAAAATTCTTAAAGAGATGGGAATACCAGACCACCTGATCTGCCTCCTGAGAAATCTGTATGCAAGTCAGAAACAACAGTTAGAATTGGACATGGAATAATAGACTGGTTCCAAATTGGGAAAGGAGTATGTCAAGGCTGTATATTGTCACCCTACTTATTTAACTTATATGCAGAGTACATCATGAAAAATGCCAGGCTGGATGAAGTACAATCTGGAATCAAGATTGCTGGGAGAAATTAAATAACCTCAGATATGCATATGACACCACCCTTATGGTTGAAAGTGAAGAACTAAAAAGCCTCTTGATCAAAGTGAAAGATGAGAGTGAGAAAGTCAGCTTAAAACTCAACATTCAGAAAACTAAGATTATGGCATCTGGTCCCATCACTTCATGACAAATAGATGGGAAAACAATGGAAATGGTGAGAGACTTAATTTTTAGAGGTCCAAAATCACTGCAGGTGGTGACTGTAGCCATGAAATTAAAACAGACTTGCTCCTTGGAAGAAAAGTTATGACAAATCTAGACAGTATATTAAAAAGCAGAGACATTACTTTGCCAACAAAAGTCTGTGTAGTCAAAGCTATGGCTTTTCCAGTAGTCATGTATGGATGTGAGAGTTGGACTATAAAGAAAGCTGAGCATTGAAGAATTGATGCTTTTAAACTGTGGTGTTAGAGAAGACTCTTGAGAGTCCCTTGGACTTCAAGGAGATCCAACCAGTTTATCTTAAAGGAAATCAGCCCTGAATATTCATTGAAATGACTGATGCTGAAGCTCCAATACTTTGGCCATCTGATGCGAAGAACTGACTCATTTGAAAAGACCCAGATGCTGGGAAAGATTGAAGGCAGGAGGAGAAGGGGACGACAGAGAATGAGATGGTTGAATGGCATTACTGACTCAATGGACGTGAGTTTGAGCAAGCTCCGGGAGTTGGTGATGGACAGGGAAGCCTGGCATGCTGCAGTCCATGGGGTCGCAAACAGTCAGACACAACTGAGCGACTGAACTGAATGGAACTGAAGTGATTTTTCTCTAATTTTTTTTGTAAATCAATTAATTTATTTTAATTGGAGGCTAATTACAATATTTTAGTGGTTTTTCCATACATTCACATGAATTGCCATGGATGTACATGTGTCCCCCATCCTGAACCCCCCTCCTATCTCCCTCCCCATCTCATCCCTCAGGGTCTTCCCAGTGCACCGGCCCTGAGTGCCCTGTCTCATGCATCAAACCTGGACTAGCAATCTATTTCACATATATATGTGAAATACACATATACATACTACATACACATATACATTTAGGTAATATACATGTTTCAGTGCTATTCTCTCAAATCATCCCACCCTCGCCTTCTCCCACAGAGTCCAAAAGTCTGTTCTTTACATCTGTGTCTTTTTTGCTGTCTTGCATATAGGGTCATCATTACCATCTTTCTAAATTCCATATATATGCATTAATATACTGTTTTGATGTTTTCCATTCTGACTTACTTCACTCTGTATAATAGGCTAATTCTGCATGGTGGATGTTGTATTTCCATTTTACACATGAGGAAGCTGAGACCCATAACTGCAGTCTCACAGCTAGAATTAACATTCACATGACAATACTGAATTGTATACTTGAAAGTTGTTAAGAGAGTAGATCTTAAAAGTTTGCAAAACAAAGTTTGCTACACAAGAAAAAACAGTGTGTAACTATGTGAAGTGAGGCAGGTTACCTAGGCTTTCTGTTGTAATCATTTCATAGTAATGCATACATCAAATCATGTTGTATACCTTAAACTAGTACCATGTTATATGTCAATTACCTTTCAATAAAATGGAAGAAAAATAAATACAAGTATCTCAGATGCCAAAACCCTAATTCTTACTCCATATCTATGTCCCTGAGAGAAAGAAAGGTTATCTGTGGTCATCTATAGTTAATCTCATCTCACTCTGCTACTGCAAATAGACTTGCCAATTCTTATTGGTCAACAAACAGCAGGATATACAAGCCTGAGAAGAAGCTGTGTATAGATAAACAACATCTTCATGCTTACAATCATTCCTTTGATGTGTCGCAGTGGTGACCCCAGGGACACACTTGTGTGCTCAGAATCTGCTGGATCTCCTGCCTTCAAATTTGGTTTCATCATTCTGCTCTGTACCTCATGTCTCTCTCTGGAGTCCCCTTTCTGCCTCTTTGATTAAGCTACAGATCACACATGCAATATCCCTTACAGGCTGGACCCCATTTAGAAACTATTGCTTCAAAACTGGCACTCCTGGGCTCATAAAACTCCTCATTAGAGGAGTTTCTGATTAACTGGTGCTGATTAACTGGTGCTGAAAGAGCTTTCACATTTCACCTCCTGGTGGGACAAGAAAACAAAATCATATGGCAAGTGAGATGGGGGTTAGGAAAGGACGTCAGAGAGTGGAAACAGATGAGGTCACACAATTTTAGCCAATACACAGTGGTTTCCATTAAATAGTGAATAAATATTATTTGTCTCAAATTATAAAAGTTCTAGGAAAAATAGGTCATTTACCAAGCAGAAGGGGCGTCTCTCCTTTGTCATTTTTGGTGTTTGGCCACACTCCTTTCTCTAGTAAAGTTCTTACATTTTCCACCAGACCAGCTTTGACTGCCAAAGTCAAAGGTGTTTCTCCATCAGATGTCTTGAACTCCCAGAGCGTCTTATAAGATGCTGAGATATGAAAGCATGTGGAAAATTAAAAGTCTTTATTTAAAGGATGTCATATAGAACAGAATGATGCAATATCATCTACACTAGATTGGACAAAGTCAATTGACAAAAAAGAGAAGACTAAAAAGAGAAATGATTAAAGTCTAGGAAATGATGGTGAGTAGAAATAGATGAGCATGGGCTTGCTAATCAAGTTGACAGCCAGCAAACCAACATCTGTGTTTCAAGGTGTTTTTTACAAAAAAAGATAATGGGTTGTGACTTCTCACTTCTTAATAAATTATAAACAACTTCCCTAATCCTTTGTATTATTATTTAAATTGAACCTGAAATTGTTTTTTGTCAAATGAAGTCTGTGCCTGTGGGAATGAGAAATATTTGAATCAATGATGTATCCTATCAGAATATGTTACAAAAGAAATACCATGCTTAACATCATCTTCTATATCTGTCTATCTATCCTATCTGTCTATTTTTAACTTTTTGTAGCTGGCTGACTAGCTGGATAGTTAATTACCCAGTAGCTATCATTATCTCTTACAACAGCACTAGGAAGCAACATTGAAGGTCGAAAAGAAGGGCATTCTCAAAGCGTTTTACAAGATGCTGGGATGTGAAAAACACTGTTGGAACGTAGAAATTATTAATAATATTTAACCCTGGGTAGATATACCACAACAGTTATTGATGTTTGCATGATGAAAAAAGTAATGTAATATAAGGACAAATAATGTAAGTATTTCTTATACAAAATAATACTCTTTTGGAAACTATTAACTCAGTTCAAGATGAAAGTTTACAACCGACTTTGAAAAGCAAAATATTTTATATTTAAATCAATTAATTAATGGTGTATATAAACTTTTAGGTGATAATCACATCTTCCCACCAAACTGGGTCATATTTTTAGAAAGATGTAAAGGGTAAACCCTGAACTCCACAAAATAGGCTAATTTTGTACTCAGTTTAAAGCATGAGTACTATCTTTTCCAAATTGCAAATCACCTTTTATTCTACTTTTTATTTTTGCTTATTATGTTCATTGGGAATACTCCAGAACATCTGCATTTGGGCTTCAGTTTGGTTAAGGGCATTCTACATTTTCTTACCATCCAAGACAACTTCAAGTATCTGCTGAATGGGTTGAACAACAGCTTCATGCAATGGAAACCATCCTTTTTCATCAGCTTCATCCAAAGCATATTTATATTTCACATACTCCTGGAGCTCAAGAATGTGACCTAAAATAAACACATGAGCTGATAAAAAATCTCTCAGCCAGATGGAATCTCCAGTCCATTCTACTGTAGGTGATAAATCCATTTACCTTGCTGTATGGCCTCCACAAGCTTTCTGTTCTGATCGCTTAGTGGTACAAATCTACCAGGGAAAGAAATACAAGCCATATTTGTATTCATGATATAAAGGAACCAAAACATTTATTTAGTTTTTGCACATGTGTTTAATAATCAGGATCTTCAAGAAATGCACACAACTGATGTTATCTACTTTAAAAATGTAAATGTCTAAAAGTCAGATACAGAGCATGTTTATGATACACTGGACCTATGAACATTAGGGAAGATGGAAAAGTAGAAGGTTAAAACATTGTCTTTGAAATTAATTGTAGGCAATGAAAAAGGGGTAAATAATTGGAGTCAGAGACGGAAGAGCTGCTTTCAGATGTTGTGATTTTGTGATCCTGAGGAGGCCAGCAGCCTCTCTGGATGGTGGTTCCTGCATCAGTAAAATGAGAAGATTATATAGGAAGATCTCTAAGGTTTCTCCCAACTTTAAAAATTCTATGCTCAATAAAGGTTTCTTGCTTTGAATTTAATAATGGATAATTAATGGTTGCTTATTTGGGAGCATATGCTGTACGTTGCATGTTAATCTTTAATCAACTGTGAAAACTAGTGAAAAATAGGCTGAGCATTTACTGAACAAATTCCAATCACTGACCCAGGAGGTCATTGTCAACCCTCATGGAAACTCTCTGATGTGTGTTTATTCAAAGGTGACTAGGTATTGAATAACAAATTGATTTAACTCTATTAAAGCAGAAACATCCACTGGTATTCCAGGGTTGTGAATGCCTTCCTGGGAGATAAGGGAAGAATGAAAGAGACCAGAAATATAAATGTTAACATGTCTGTTTTTTAAAAGCTCAAAAACAATCATTTTCTAGCACTAAATCTTTTCAAAATCACTACTAATTTCAGAATACAGGATTCTAAATACTATAATCGAATTTAAAGGTAAATTAAAGTTTAGTTTTGTCAGAAGTATAATGTGGCTGCTCAAAAACAAAAATTTACTTTGGCAGTTTTAGATGTATAACTCTTGCCAACACAAAACACCAATTTCATGTATAAACTTAACTGCTGTCACTTTAACAGTAGATAATTAAATAAAAATTCTGGTTTATATATCACTTTGCTATATATTATAAAAGCCTTCAACTCTTTTCCCACTCATTAAGCTTATAGGCAGGTGAGTTAGCATTATTCTTCATATTTTAAAGATGCAAAATGGAATATATTACTTATAAAGGTTGCCTGAGTCAGTAACACAACAGGTTCTGTATATGTATCTATATGTTAGTCATATAAACAGTGTTTACAATTTCATTCACATTCTTTACTGTCCTTTTTGATTCTATATGAATTGAGGAAATAGGCAATCCTATACAACCAAATGAACTGGGAATTTCCTATCTAGGTAGTCTCATACTTCACAGGAGATGGGAATTTGTAGAATCAGATGGCTAAACCTGTGCACAGCAGTTCTTGTAAAGGTATTGAATTTCCTGCCACAAAAAAAGGTAGAGGGGTCTGGAAACATCATTCATTTTATCTTACAAAAAATTAATGCCATGAAGTTTAGTTGAGGATCATCAATTTGAATGTTACCTTTCAGGATAAAATACAGTCTTGCTGGCTTCAATAGATTCTTGAATACTGAGCTGAACATCATAACTTGTAAGATGATCTTCATCAGGGTCATCATTAGCATCCATGACGGGATATAATTTTGAAGCAGGAAATTTCTTATTATCAGTAAAAGCCACAGAACAGCATATAGAGTCAACATGAAAGAGGCAAAATGAAAAATACATTCATCTTTCCTCATTTAAAAAGATACAGAGGTAGTTAACATTTAATTTATATTATATACATATAAAATGCCCATTCTAACTTTTGAAACCTTTGATTACCTGCCCTTTAAGTGTCAGCGTTTTCTGATTTTTCACTTTCTTTTGAGTAATGACTATAGTTGGGCTTAGAATGACTTTTTCTACATTCTGACTTACACTAATTTGGCCCATCATTTCCTCAAGACATTACTCTACATGACACATTAGAAGTTTAAAACTCCGAGAAGACAGACAAAGGAAGGAGTAAAGAAAAATTAGCCTTTCTTTTTGCTGTTTTGTTGCTAAATTGTGTCCAATTCTTTTTGGATCCTATGGACTGTAGGCCACCAGGCTTCTCTGTCCCTGGGACTTCCCTGGAGGAATATTGGAGTGGGTTGCCATTTCCTTCTCCAGGGGATCTTCCCAACCCAAGGATGGAAACTGTGTCTCCTGCATTGGTAGGTGGATTCTTTACCACTGAGCAACTTGGGAAGTCCTTCACATTCTTTACTTTTTCTATATTCTCTGCCCTCTGTGTGTGCTTTTTCACTGATTTAGTTCTTTCTACTCCCAAAGTGGTTTGAGTTGACTGCCTTGAATTGCAGTTATTTTTGTATTTGCGTTCAACTCCTTCTACAAAAACATATACTCTTTGAGGTGAGGGGCTTGATGTGACTCATCTCTGCATCACCTACAACTCTAGAAGGTGCTTGGCATAAGGAAGCATCCCAGCGAACATCTGTTGAATTAAAGTTGAGAGAATGGAACATCACAAACATAGTGACCTAGCTCTGCCCTCAGGAAGTTTGATGGTGTACATGGAGAAGACACAAAGGTAACTTTAAATAGAAGGGACTGACAACTTTCAGCCCTGTTCTCCCTGAGAAAACACTGTCTAGTCTCACAATGACAGAGAAGGCAATGGCACCCCACTCCAGTACTCTTGCCTGGAAAATCCCATGGACGGAGGATCCTGGTAGGCTGCAGTCCATGGGGTCGCTAAGAGTCGGACACGACTGAGCGACTTCACTTTCACTTTTCACTTTCATGCATTGGAGAAGGAAATGGCAACCCACTCCAGTGCTCTTGCCTGGAGAATCTCAGGGACGGGGGAGCCTGGTGGGCTGCCGTCTATGGGGTCACACAGAGTCGGACATGACTGAAGCGACTTAGTAGCAGCAGCAGCAGTCTCACAATGAAGTGAACAGCTTTCAGAAGTCCAGAACTTTAATACAGGAGAGGATAAAAATGGCCTTACGCGCTTGAAGAACTTCCTTACTGACCAGATGGGTTTGATAGATCATGTGGCTCTCTGGATGCTCCCAGAAATCCACATTTATGAACTTGGGCTACCTGTGTTCCTGGTTGTAGAAAGATCCTTTTTCACACCTTGGCAGAAGGGCATCCCTAATGCAGTTAGGGATGCTGAAGTGCTAATGTAAGGGAGTGGTAAGGACCTGCTTTATCCAGTGAGGTTTAAATGTGGGGACTGGCAAATATGAAGCCGAATTAAAACTGACTTCTTGTTTTTGAAGAAAACAGTCAAAACAGAAGAACTTCTGGACTGACTTATTTAATTTATTGATGGCTGTTTCAGTTTCAACCAAATCAGAGCCGCCACGAATGGGAGTGCAGGTTGCACACTGCACAAGTGCTCCTGGCTGATAAAATCCAGCCAAACCTCCCCCACATGAGCTGTGCCCGCTGGCAGGCCGCTATGCACACGCCAAGGAAGCAGCATTTTTCTTCATTTGCACCTAAGGGCTTACAGCCTGTGGGGTTCCCGAACTCAGTCGAGCATTTTTTAACACCAGAAAGTCAAACAAAAAGTGGCCAAGTTATTTAGTATTTTAGATAAAAAACAAGGAGAAACAGACATGACATCTTTTACCAACTAGTCTTCAATCCTCTCCCAAAGTGGAAGGACCTCAGAATTTGGTTACTCTCCTTCAGGAAGAATAGGGATACCATACCCATGATATTCATGAAATTTTATGCAGCTACTATTTGGTTCACATTTTCTTTTGTCTTGTTTTACAGCGAAAGTTCTAAGGTCTGACTGGGTCTCAGCATCATTTGAACAGTTAAAATTTGGGTCATTTTAACTCCATGGCCAGACCAGAGATCAGCCCTCCTATAGATTCCCCATTTCTTCCCTAGCACTGTGCTATTACAAACCACTGCTATTGACTGGCCCAGCTCCTCTGAAGACAAACAGAAAAATGTAGCTTATTTCTCATTGCCTATTTTCTTTCAGATATCAAACTAGAGGAGTATGTGTCTCCCATTACAGTTGGATCAATTGCTTTACCTTATAAAGAGAGTTTAGTAAGTATACACATCAAGATAGTTCTAACAGCTGCTGCGTGCTAAGTTGCTCCATCATGTCTGATTCTCTGTGACCCCATGAACTGTAGCCCACCAGGCTACAGGTGGCTCCTCTTTCCATGGGATTCTCCAGGCAAGAATACTGGAGTGGGTTTCCTTCCCCAGGGGATCTTCCTGACCCAGGGATTGAACCCATGTCTCTTACTGGCATTGGAACACGTCATCTCTGCATTGGCAACCAGATTCTTGACCACTAGCGCCACCTGGGAAGCCAGTTCTACAGCTGGCTGATAATCACAGGAAATTATTTTGAGCCATTGAACTTTTCAAGCCAAAATGTATCATCTATGCAAAATTTTACATTGTCCAGTGTGTTATCAAGGGGGGAAAGTCACAAATAGTATTCTGTGAGCAATTTCCAAAACACAGTTGATTCTTGCTTTGCCTCTTCTTGTTGTTCAAGCCTTAAGGACAGCTCTATACATGCTGACAGTCAAGGTCTCTGACCTGTGGACAGACTGCACATGAACTCAATGGCATCATGACTTTATTGCTTATTGTTCTGTACCAGTGGCCCTACTATAACCTTGAAACAGAAAGGGGAGAACAGTGATAATGTTCGGAGGATGTCCATGAGATAGTAATAGCACTCCACTATGTATGTCTCTCACACCAGGGTATCTTAGCAACCTTAAAAGCTCAACATATGGGCCTGGGATCCTATTCACCAAATAGACTCAGATGGCATTTTAAAAAATGTATTGCTTATTGGTTCATTGTCTATCTCTTCCTCCTAGAATGTAATGTAATAAGAATAGAGAACTAGTCTAACTTCAGAGACTAGGAAAGCAGTATCTCAAGGTACATGGACTCTAAACATGTGTTGAAAGAATGAAAAAATGAATGAATGAGTTAATAAATGAACTTAAGATAATCTAGGCTCTGCTTTATTCTTAGAACTAACCATTTTCTGTATGGAGAGTCTTTATTCTGATAGGAACAGTTTTAAAGTCTCTATTGAATTTGTTATAATATTGATTCTGCTTTATGGTTTAGTTTTTTGACTACGAGGCATGTGGGGTCTTAGCTCGCTGACCAGGGATCGAACCTGTAGACTCTGCATTGGAAGGCGAAGTCTCAACCATAGTACCATCAGGGAAGTCCCAGGTGTCTTTATTCTAATTAGATGAATTAGATTACCCATTCTGTGTTAGGCTTCATTTTTCTCCCTTCTGTGCTTTTATGTCTTATGTCTTATCTCACTTCATTCACAAGGCCCTCCCAGCTGTTTCACTCATGGTCTCCACAGCCCCAAGCCTGGCTCCAGCCACTCCTCCTGTGGAAGCCTTTGATGAATTCTTCAATTCCTCTCTGACCCTCTTAATCCTTTAGTATCTCTGCTTACCCGGTGTTTTCCAACTGAATTTACAATCATTTTGTATTAGTTTTGCAAGTTCTTTACATTTTTGTATTTTGTATTCTCACCAGGACTATTAATTTTCTGAGGGGAATAAAGTCTTAACTTTTTTGTCTTGTATATCTTTTCTCTTTGCTCCCACTCCTAGTCAACTATAGGAAATGGCTGTTCTCACGGTCACTGGAAAACAGTTGTTGACTCATTACTGGCAGACAAGTCCTGAGTGTCTTCAGATAGCAGGACTGGATGATGAAGTTAGACATATGGCATCGCCTGTCGCCTTTCTCACTAATGTCATGTGGTGACGGGGGGCATCGCACGGCTCTGGGATTAGTAATAGGATACAGGGCCTATTGTATCCTATTGTATCCTATTGTATTAGTAATGGGATACAGGGCCTCTTTAATCACCAGCTTAACGCTAAACCTGCTTGAAATGTAGCCTTCCTACGTGAGATACCACAGACTCCTTACGGCAACAGTTCCCAAACTTTTTGGCACCAGGGACTGGTTTCATGGAAGACAATTTTTTTTTTCACAGACCAGGGCTGGGGAAATGGTTTTGGGATGATTCAAGTGCCTTACATTTATTGTGCACTTTATTTCTATTATTATTACATCAGCTCCACCTCAGATCATCAGGCATAAGATCCAGGAGGTTGGGGACCCCTGCTTTAGAGAACTGAGTTGCTCTGTGAAAAGTTCTTTTAAATGTCTTTTAACTACCACCAAAAAGGAAATTATCTAAAACTCTTAACTCTTTTGTGGGCTTTACTGGTGGCTCAGATGATAAAAAATCCACCTGTAATGCAGAAGACTCAGGTTAGATCCCTGAGTTAGGAAAATCCCCTAGAGAAGGGAATGGCAACCCACTCCAATATTCTTGCCTAGGGAATTCCATGGACAGAGGAGCCTGGCGTGCTACAGTCCATGGGGTTGCAAAGAGTTACATCTGAGCAACTAACACACAACAAAAACTGTTTGGTATCTCTAACAACAGCGGGATCTCAATGGAGAGAAAATTTTTACTGCTACATGGAGCAACCACCATCTAAAACAAGCTGTCTCCAACCTTTTCCTGAAAGCTTTGGATGAAGGTGTCAGGCAGACAATCAAAGAAGCATCAGTGGAACAGAACCAGAGATGTCAAGATGCAGAGGAGGGCAAGAGGAGAGCCTGTTTACTGTCAGGCTTTGTTTAAAACTATTCAAATAAAGCACCAGCCAGCAGTCTGATAAAGGGCCAAAAAATATTTGACATCCTTCAAGATTGCCGGGAGAAATATCAATAACCTCAGATATGCAGTTGATGCCACCCTTATGGCGGAAAGTGAAGAGGAACTAAAAAGCCTCTTGATGAAAGTGAAAGAGGAGAGTGAAAAAGTTGGCTTAAAGCTCAACATTCAGAAAACGAAGATCATGGCATTTGGTCCCATCACTTCATGGGAAATAGATGGGAAAACAGTAGAAACAGTGGATGACTTTATTTTTTTGGGCTCCAAAATCACTGCAGATGGTGAGTGCAGACATGAAATTAAAAGAGGCTTACTCCTTGGAAGAAAAGTTATGACCAACCTAGATAGCATATTCAAAAGCAGAGACATTACTTTGCCAACAAAGGTCTGTCTCATCAAGGCTATGGTTTTTCCAGGGGTCATGTATGGTGTGAGAGTTGGACTGTGAAAAAAGCTGAGCACTGAAGAATTGATGCTTTTGAACTGTGGTGTTGGAGAAGACTCTTGAGAGTCCCTTAGACTGCAAGGAGATTCAACCAGTCCATCAAAGGAGATCAGTCCTGGGTGTTCATTGGAAGCACTGATGCTAAAGCTGAAACTCCAATACTTTGGCCATCTCATGTGAAGAGTTGACTCATTGGAAAGGACCCTGATGCTGGGAGGGATTGGGGGCAGGAGGAGAAGGGGATGACAGAGGATGAGATGGCTGGATGGCATCACTGACTTGATGGACGTGAGTCTGAGTGAACTCTGGGAGTTGGTAATGGACAGGGAGGCCTGGCATGCTTGATTCATGGGGTCTCAAAGAGTCATATATGACTGAGCAACTGAACTGAACTGAACTGAACTGAAGACCTATTCATGAGAGCCCCACTTCTCCATCTAGATAATTGACTCTTTCTAGATAACAGTTTGTCAACCTTGTTCTGGAAATGCCCACTAGTGAAATTTAATTATTCTCAAAGTAGCTGATATATGAAATAATTGGGACAATCCTATTGGAAAGTTAGTCTTTTCACTTCAGGCACTGGTTAATCTTGCTTTGGCCACCTGATAAGAAGAGCCAACTCTTTAGAAAATACCCTGATGCTGGGAAAGATTGAAGGCAGGAGGAGAAGGAGACAACAAAGGATAGGATGGTTGGATGGCATCACCGACTCAACAGATATGAGTTTGAGCAAGTTCAGGGAGATGGTGAAGAACAGGGGAGCCTGGTAGGCTATAGTCCACGGGGTCACAAAGAGTCCGACGTGACTGAGTGACTGAACAAAACAAATCTTGCTTAGAGTCAGGAACATGTTTGATGAAAGCAATGGATTCTCTCTCCAGAGGGATGTATGTCACTCAAAAGTTTGCATAAAATTGTAGGGCATTTATGGGGTTCTCTGAAGCCCATTCTTGTGTCTCAGTTAAAGAACTACTAAATTAAGGATTTCCAAATGCATTATTCAGAGACCGGGAATTATTAGTTTACTTTCAGAATGGACTGAGTGAAATCCTAGATTTAGATAGTGGGAAAGAATAACTTTGGTAATCATAAAAATAGTGGTTATAATAATAGTGAGGGCTTGCTTTATTTCCAGCCCCATGTAAAGCACTTTGCCTATGCTGCCTTGCTTTAAATCCTCCAGTTCTACTTTCTAGGTATTAGAGACTCATCATGCAAAAGTGAAAACTTAGACTTCCTGAGGTTAAGAGGCCCACCCATTGTCACAGAGCTGATAAGTAGAGTCTGGACAGAGAATGGTACCTTCATTTTAATGTCTTTCCAGAGCTGCAGGGAAAAAACCCACAGTCTGTTGTCCTTAAAAGAAAGCACTCTGATCTTGTCAGCCAGCTCTTGATGACAATAACTTCCAAAAATAAAACATAGCTTCCAGGGACACATGAATCTTTATCGTCGACTCTGTGCAATAAGGCTCTGTGTTGCTTAGGGGGGATGTGGTGTCCTAAACTTGCTTTCACTCTGTGTTCTTTTCTTGGAGTCTAAACATTACTGTCTAAAAAATTGGATCAACATTCCATTTGGTGCCTGCCTGAAGTGGCTGGGGGTTGGGACAATGGTACAGGATATGAGACAGAGGTGAATATGGGTATATGATGCCTCTTGGCACTGAATTCTCTAAACCACCCTCAATCCTCAATCCAGGCTTCTCCTCTACTGTTGATAAGTTTGTGAGACCTCTCAGGCCTTCCCCTGAAGCATGGGAGCTCCCAAAACATGAGCTCAAGGTATTTTCCTTTTACCGGGACCAGAGCCAACATAACTTTGTCCCCTGTGAACTGTCTGGTTGGCTTGTTTCCAATTACATTAAGTCTTCACCCCTCTCACTCACATACTCTGTCTGGGGCATAAAAAACTGAAACCATCTCTGTGGGTCCTAAACAGGGCTGGCCTTAAGAGTTCCCAGAGTGGACAGGTGCTTCCATGATGCAAGGAAGGACTCTGTGTTCATAAATATCACCCTGCCCCAGCACCTGTCACATCAGTGCAATTCTGTTACATCAGTGAGCAATTCTGTCCTTTGTGGCTTATTGTTCCATCTTCCAGTTTCCCCTTTTAAAGCGCCAGGAGCACCATACTGGCCCCCAGTGTAGAACCAGGATATCTTGGAATAGTTGCTGAGGGTTGAATGGGATGGGGAAGATGGTAAACGATCTAAGACTGAATCTTGGTGGCTTCCCTGATGGCTCAGACAGTAAAGAAAATCTGCCTGCAAAGCAGGAGACCTGAGTTTGATTCTTGGATCTGGAAGATCTCCTAAAGAAGGGAATGGCAAGTTACTCCAGTATTCTTGCCTGGAGTATTTCATGGACAGAGAAGCCTGGCAGGCTGCCGTCCATGGGGTTGCAAAGAGTTGGACACAACTGAGCAACTAACACTTTCACTTTCATTAAGACTGAATCTAGTGGGAGGTAACAGGAGGGGATAAGAAAAGGGCAATACAGTAAACTTTGTTTTTTTTTTTTTTTTTTTTTTTTTTTTTTTATACAGGGCTAGCCCAGTTCCAAATGCTCTGAGGTTCTGCTGTTTGAAACAGGGGTGTGGGGGCAGTGGGTAGGGGCAGTGCTGATACTCTGAGGATGTTTTCTTTTACCTTGAAACTGCTATGGTCCCAGAGAAAATCATCTACTGGAGATTCCAGAGAGAATCATCAGGATTCGTCCTATGAGAAGAGTAGCTTTAGTTAAAAGGCATTTTCACATTTTGGTTTTGTGAAGATTTCACATTTAGTGTATGCAAAACAATACTCATTTTCATTTTTCTGCACTTTGACCATTCACTTGTGTAACTCTGAAGACATACAGAAATAAAAATAAATAAAATGTTGCAGCAGTTTTGTTTTTTATTTGGTGGCTACACATGTTTGCTTCTTCAGAATCCTGTAGTACAAAGTGGCAAATCAGCTTTATTAGGCTCATTTCAGCAACAGAGTCAATGAGTCCCCAGGAGATTTCAGGAGGAGGTAAAACTGTCAGAATTAGTTTCTAACACACAGACACAAGTAACTTCTATATACAAATAATAAGTCACAGCCATTCCCTCTTCAAGATATTTGTCTTTTAGAGAGAAATCCTATGGATGACAAGGAGACATAGACCAGTCCAAACAGCATTTTTCTTAACAGCACAGCTAGTTCTGATAAAACACACACACACACACACACACACACACACACCCCTTAGTCCAGATGATGAAAGCTACTTTTATGTTGCCTTAAAATGTCTTCAGGGTTTCCCTGGTGGTAAAGAATACACTGGCCATGCTGGGTGGGCTACAGTCCATGGGTGTGCCAAAGAGTCAGACACAACTCAATGACTGAACAACAACAAAATGCCTTAAACATTTTAGAAATGACATAAAAAGCCAAAATAGATATATTTTTCTCTAGACACTAAATATGATATCTGGTATGTAGTAAGAATTCACTATGTATTTGCTGAATGAGTAAAAAATGGAATGATCAAATACACACTCTTAAAATTAGCCAAAGGATAGATTAAGCTTGTGTTTTTTCTCAATGTCACACATATGTTTTTGCCAAGTTCACTTCCAATTTCAGGACTGCACTAACTTAGGCTTAATTTCTAGGTGAATACACTATGATAAAGCCTGTCATACTAGTTTTATCTCTAGTTCCATATTACAACATTAGACATTTTTACTCTGTAATATTGATTTCCAAGGCAATTTCAATTGTGACAGATGGAAGAAGATGGCATACTACCTTTTGAAAGTGATGCAGAGTGGGAGGGAGCTATAGGTTTACAATTATGTGGATTTCCAGAGGAATATAAACAGAGAATGGATAAGAATAGAGCAGGTATGGCCTGTGAAGAGGCAAATTATTCATAGATGTGTCCTTATCACAAGCTGGCATGATAACTTGATCCTTTTAAAGACTCACCCTTTTGTCTGTAATTCTAAGAATCTTACAGAGATTCAAAGATGTGGAAAAAGATTTGTATGTGAAAATGCTCATCGCAGGTAGAGTTGAACAGCCAAATCATTAGAAACAATATAAAATGTCCAACAAGAGGGAATTTGTAGAAGATATTATTGTGCAGTCAAGCTATGGAAAACTATACAGCTATTAACATTCATATCCTTGAAGAATATTTAATACTATAGATAAGGTATCATATAAGAGAATGAGGTTCATGTAATCAGATATGACCAGACACTTTGAGGGAACTAAGACTGACTTTATCGAGCCAAATCTTACAAAGTCTTCCAGAAAACAGGCTGGTATCTGGTTCACAGAGTGACCCTTACAGGTGGTAAGATAGGTCGCTTCCTGGCAGGCCAGACTTTGTGAGGTCGAGAAGAGAGAAAATTGCCCTCATTTATAGTAAAGCAGAGAAGGAGGATCCACGCGATGCGGGAGATCTGGGTTTTATCCCTGGGTTGGAAAGATCCCCTGGAGAAGAGAAAGGCTAACCACTCTATTATTCTGGCCTGGAGAATTCCATGGACTGTATAGTCCATGGGGTCGCAAAGAGTCGGACACAACTGAGCTACTTTCACTTCACTTAATACTTAGTAGAGAAGAAGGAGCAGAAATCTGAAAGACTGATCCATGTACATGAGTCATCCAAGCAAAGGTTTCATCACCTAAGTTATTGTGCCATCTGCATGAGACCAAATTTATTTTGCACTAATCAGTGAGTGGCAGCTCCTGGGGACGGTGAAGCCAGTTACAGATTATAAAATAGCTGCACTCTATTTATACTATTTTATTACACAGTTGAGGTGTAGGGTGAGTAAAATCTTCTGATTACATTATTAGCCACAATAACAATAAAAATAATATCTTTAGACCTTAATAAAAAATGTACATATATATGCATATATGTACTTGTATATATACAAAAACATATATTGTTATTGTTGTTTAGTCAATAAACTGTGTCTGACTCTTTGAAACCCCATGGACTACAGCCTGACAGGTTTCTCTGTCCATGGGATTTCACAGGCAAGAATAATGGAGTGAGTTGTCATTTCCTCCTTCAGGGGATCTTCCTGACGCAGGGATGGAACCTGCGTCTTCTTCATTGTAGGCAGATTCTTTTACCACTGAGCCACCAGGGAAGCCCAAATACATATATACATACGCATATATTCTCTCTCTAAAAATATTTGTTCCTGAAAGGTTTCACTGATCAGGGCAGAAGTTCTTGTTTGCGTCCATGCATGCTCGGATGCCCAGTCATGTCCGATTTTTGTGACCTCAGGGACTGTGGTCTGTTTGGTGCTCATCAAATCCTTTTCTATTCAAAACTCAAACGAGTCATTGCATTTCTTCATATGTTATTTTGAAATCATATACAGGCTTTTGGTTTCTTTCTGCTGGAGACAGTAGTTGAATTTGCCTTCCTGGCTTAGCTGCCTTATTAGCTGTGTCTGACATGTAGCAAGTAGTCATGAAACATTACCTGTTACCTGTTATTATTCTGTGACTGAACCCCTCTGGAACAAGGAAGTCTAATTCTAAGGATTGTCTGGTGGTTTGAGCTCTAATCCTTATCTTTAACAGGTTCTCTGGCACACTCATTATTTTGTTTCTGGGGCTTCCCTGGTGGCTTAGATGGTAAAGTGTCTGCCTGCAATGCAGAAGACCTGGGTTTGATCCCTGGGTCAGGAAAATCCCCTAGAGAAGGAAATGGCAACCCACTCCAGTATTCTTGCCTGGAAAATCCCATCAGGCTCTCATGAGGAGCCTGATAGGTTACAGTCCATGCAGTCGCAAAAATCAGACACGATTAAGCGACTTCACTTTCTTCTCTTTCTTTTCTCTAGAATCACCAGACTTCAGAGCTGAAGACCATTAGGTAAGCCCCACTTGTAAATTCCATTTACAGATGCTGTCTAGAAATTGTCCAGCCTCAGCTTGAAAAGCAAAGTAGCAGGCAGATTACTATACCCCACACAGCCCTTCATCTTTGGCCAGCTTTAACAATTAGAAAATATATTGAACTAGAATCCATCTCCTCAAATCAGTATTCTATACTCCTAGTTCTATTTTTCAGAGCCACGCTGAGGAAATATTTGTCCTCTGCCACATGAGAGGCCTCAGGAAGGCTGTCAGGTCTGCACCGAGCCTTCTCCACCCAGGCCTGGACAACTGTTCCTCCTGTGAACAGTTTACCTCCCTCCACCATGTTGATGGCTTTCCTGTAAACACACTCATTTATCCATCTCTTTCAAAAAGCAGCTGTGGACCATGGACTCTGAAGGCAACACAACAGCTACAGTCACACCAACACAACATGAAGTGACTGTGACCACTTCCCTTTTGCTGGACACTGAAGAGGCATTAATTTAACCCACGTTCAGATGAATTTGGGGCTTTCATGTTACAGACTTGATTTGGATTCCTGTTGCCCTAAATTCTACATGTCACTTTTTCCATCCACATTATTGCTGCACAATTCTGTGCAAGACTCTTTATTTAGTCCTATTACATTTTCTTCTTTCTTTTGGATTTGACCTTTATTTCAGTCAGCTAAAAGAAAATGCATTTTCTATCCTCCAAGTATCATTGTTCTATTTGCAAGTCTTCTGTGTCTACCTGCTTCATTAATAATGATAAATGTTGAACAGAAACTGGCGTGGGACAAAGACCTTCAGGTTGACGTTGATCTATTATTTAGCACCCTTCAAGAAAGGCTGTTTATCCATTTACAAATCCTCCCAAAGACACCACATCTAGTATTAATGTCTCCTTTTTGATAACAAGACCGTCGTCAAGAGATGCTGTCAAATATCTTATTGAAATACAGATACATTGTATCTACTATGTTCTCTTTCTCCACTGAGACAAAAAAGCAAATGAGGAACACTGACTCACCAGTTCTCAATAATTATTATTAATTTTTCTTAGGAATTTCAGACCATCCTATTTGCTTATTCAAATATATTCAATATCTGCTATATTTCAGGCACACTGCTAGACACCAGACAATAGGATCCATGCCCTAAGGAGTTTGCTGCCTTTAAATAATGCATTCTCCCCAGAAACAACACCAATATCTGCCCTTCCTTCAATGGTTTAGCAGAGAGTTAAGCACACAGGAAGTCCTCAATAAATATTTGTTTTATCAAATTTAATAATTATTATAGGTAACATCTATTAAGTGCCTATCTGTGACATGCATTATGCTAAGTATGCTAAATAGATTATAACTCCCATTTTACAGATGAGGAAACTGAGGCACACAATGGTTAGGTAATTTGTCTAAGCCTGAATAGCTACTGAGTGATGGGGATGATGTAGATGTGAACTGAGGCGTCTGACATTAGAGGTCACACAGCTTGACCTTTGTACTGTAACTGATGACTCAGCTACTGGGAATTAATACCAAAGGATCATATTCCTATAACCCAAATATTCATAAGCCTCAGAAAAAATTTTCTAATGAGTTTAAGCAAGCAACTAGCAAATTACCAAACAACTCTAGTAAAACTATAAATATTTTAGGTATATTTTCATTTCAAAACAAGGTATTCCCATTAAAAACAACAAAGTGCAGAATTATGATATTTTATGACAATTATACAATGTTCTCAGCAAAAAATGTGTTAAAAAAAAGTGTTCTCTGTGCACACTGCTGCTGCTTCCTAGGAACCATTTTATTTTAGATGTAGAATGTTCCTTAGAAATTATCTGTTCACTGAAGAACCAGATGAGTGATGGTCTCAGATAAGTTCTAAGGACTTTCTAGCCTCCAGACTCTATGATTGAACTTCCAGAAGTGAATTTACAATTCTACTGAGTTCCTTTGTTTTCCATCTGACTAAAAGAATTTAAAGGAATTTTTAATCTGAATATAAATTAATTTTTAAAATTTAATTCATTTTTTTGTTATAAGTGATTTTAAAAAGCCTTGAGAGAAATTTAATTTTTCACAAAAATCATTTAATTTTTCCTCAGAAACCAAAGCTAGCAAAGACATTCCACAGTGTATACATTGATACTTATAAGCATATTCATTCTTGATCTGCTTTACTCATGATACTATTTTTTATTAAGTTTAATAATTATGCAATTGCGTTAATATTCTGTAAACAAACAAAACAACCCTGGCTTTATTCTATAATTAAAAACGCCATTGACAAGCAGACCCACAAGTGATCAATCAGAAAGAAGGTAATGAGAAGTGATCACAATACGTTTCCATCTCTTCAAAATATTCCCAATACTAAACTACTGAAGCTAGTTGATGAGGTACAGACCAAATATTTCATAATCTCACCTTTTGGAATGATCGTCTTGTCATTCTTATCCAGGGCCTTGCCTTCCTAAATCAGAGGAAGTGCCCTGGAGCCAATGTGTTCCTCTGTGTATCTAAAATTAAGTACCCAGTTGGTGGCTAAATTAAGCTCTGACCTTGTACAACTGAAACATGAGCGATTCCTGGCACACAGTGAAGCGTTACCCACCACTTCTCTGGACCCTCATCACAAGAAGCACACGGCCACAGAGGTATAATAAGATTATCCAGATCCTCATTGGTTCAAAAAGCTCTCATGAAAACAAACGACCTGCCAACCCAGGGTCCTTGATGAAGGAACAAAGCGAAACCAGCTAAGTAAAATTTAAAAATATTTTAAAATCAGTGGTTCAGGAAACAAACCTGTGACTCTTTGTATCTGCAGACTCCAGTCCACTTTTAGTCAGTTTTAACACACATTATTTCTGATTCTTCATCTTTCAGACTCATGTCAAATCTCATTAAATACAATCTTCTTGTTGTAGGAATCTACTGGTTTTGATTTGCATTTCAAAGCTGCCAGTCTGATACACAGATGGGGATATGATATGCAATGACATCTAATCTGATCAAGACTTTTAATGTCAAGTTATAAAACATATAAAGTGAGCAGCAGAGGTAAAGCAAGCAGAAAGTTATTTTAATCAGGAAGAGTTGTTTGTTTTCTATTAAAAAAAAAAAGCTTAGGGTCTTACTGATTTTCTAATGAAAATAATCTGCCTTAAGTTTGTTTTGACATGGGTATCCTTGGATTAACTCAGTCACTGTCAGCACTCACAAAGCCATCTGGCTTCTGTCCCCACCACTAGACTAAAACAACTCATCTCAAGGGTCTCATTGACCTGCTAGTGTCTAAGGTTGATGGACACTTTTTGGTTCTTATTTTTCAGGCCCTCTATTGGACTTACTGCTCTTACTCCCTCCCTTTTTTCCTGGAACTCTCTACTCCCTAGGCTTCAGGGAGTACTATATGCATTGGTTTTTCTTTGTATCTGATTTTTCTATGTGTCACTCTGTACTTAGTGTTAAGGAATAAACACATGGACTGTAGTGGATTTATCAGGTTTATTTCAAAATGTGGAAAACCATAAATGTGAAATCAGAGGTTCTAACCTTCTCTTTGTGATTAAAAAAAAAAAAGGCTATATTTCTGTCAGCCTTGGAACAAACCCCAAGAAATATTTTGTATTTATGCCATTATTACCATGTCTTGAAATAATCAAGGTTGAAGGCTAGAATACTGTGCATGTTTTATAGTTATTAATCTGATTTGGAATTTTTCAATGAAGCAGTCACATAAAAAGCAAGCAGCATTGTGAAACTCTACTTTTTATTGAGCTTTTCTTAACTTATAATATTTAAAAATTTATATGAAGGTTAAGAAAAATCTATACTCAACATTTAAAAATGTGATTTGGCACATTTCAGGGACATTTATGCTCTTATATGAATAAATTTATGTCCATTTTATGCATTTATATAATGATTGCTGTGGATCTAGTTATGTTGCACAATATTAAAAATAATGCTTAATATAATAGAAAAAAACAGAGTGTATCAAATCAATGAAAATATGCTATTGATGACACAGATCTATGAACAAGTCTTGCCTTACCACTTATTCTGTCACCTTACGTTTGCTATTTAAAGGCTCTGGGATTCAGTTTATTCATCTGTAATATGGGGGTAATAATAATCAAAACCATAATAATAACAAATAATAACACAATGACCTTGGCATTCACCATTTTTACAAGATTTATTCCTCAAGTAGCTAATCATCTATACCCACACAGTAAAGCAGGCTTTGAGTAATTCAAGTATTTAAGAAAATGAGCTTTTCATAATGGTAATAATCACTTCCACATTTGCTTGTTTTGGAAATTGACTTTTCCTGCTGGTTTTCTCAAATGGAAACAAAGAACCTTGCACCCCTGTTTTGTAGATTAGGGTGAGTTTCAGTGAGGGGTATGATCAGGCAGTGAAGCGCTACTGAATATTACCATTGTTCTGAGAAGGTACATACAATGATACCAACATCCAAATACGTGTCCTTTCTATCTATATATAGCAAGAAATGCATGTCCTGTGTCAAGATGCTAATTCTAGCAACTGACACCAGGAGGCTTAGGTGGAAATGGTTGTAACACATTGTTAAAGGGACTGTCCCTGGAACTCGGGGGCCGGGAGGTCTGGCAGCACTGCACGGTGAACTCCCAGGGAGTGAGGTGGCTTCCTGGGCTTCGTGTTTAACACATGCACCGCTGCCACACTTCTCACTTGCCCACAGGTACTCTGTGTTCCTGAAAACAGGCACGGGGCTTGTGGGCCTTCGACTGTGACTTTTAACATACCACTCTTGCTATGATAAGCCATATAATGCCATCTACCCCACAAGGCCATTACCATATTCCCTTTCAATACATCCCCTGATTCATAAAAGCCTATCAGAGCACAGCTTTATCTTTGCCTCCTGAGCAAAATGGGGTTGTCCACACCTTGGAGAACCCTCCTTTGTTCTGCTCTTTTATTCTGTAGTTTAGTGAGTGGTACTGTGTACCTCACTTGGTTTCATTTTTACTTTAGGATAGTTCAGATTTTCTTCTCTTCCTTCCTCCCTTTCTACATGTGTTCATTAGTTTGGTCTTGGGAGCTGTTATTAAAAATTGCACATTTTATTTCAGTTGGGTATAAAACAGAGGAGAAAAATGTGGGAAAAGTATGCTTTTTATTTTAGTGTGCTTCCTAGTACTTTGATAATTGGTTGTTTGCATTTGTTGTGCTTTCTATTGTTGTTGTTGTTTTTTCCTCCCCAAGACTGAGAAACAACTAAAACTGAGTCAAAGGTATTAGCACTGCCTTCCATCAGTGGCGCTGATGTCACAGGCCCCTGGGAGAACCGGCACTGTTGACATCACTGTCATTTTGTTTCCACGCGGAGGGACAAAGGCAAGTGACGAGAAGGTAGCTTTTAGTAAGATAGTGCTGTAGATAGCACACTGAACTAGTGATGGGCAAAAAGCACGAGTATTCTGTACTGGCTCCCAGTAATACTTACCACTTCATCAACAGTGTCTGGTAAAGAGTTTGCCACGTAGAAAGCACACATCAAACATGTGCTAAATGTTCTGCCTAACACTGGTGACTTATTACTGTCTAACACCGGGTTAGCAGTTACTTCCTGTCTCACTTAACTAAATGCTGATTCAGTTAAAACTTCAGCTGAATTTTAAGAAAGCGAGTTGATCTTTCTTTCTTTCTTTTTAGAACAAAGCTCTTAATTTTCAACATCACGAGAGACATTTCAAGTGCATCGAAGAGAAAGAACTCTAAATTAAAAGAAGGCAGGGAATCTCTATTTTAGCCTCAGATCTGTCCGTATCTTTGTGAATTAAGGCAGATCACTGAAATGCTTGTGCTTTAGTTCCCACCTGTGTAAACACTGCTCTCACTACTTCCCACCGCTATGAGAATAAAACAAGAGCATAATTATGGAAATTCCTTGAAAAATAGTAATCACTGTACAGACACAGTATGTACTAACAGTATCATACTTCTGGGATATAAAATGAACATAAACCAACTGTCCCATTCAGTCGTCTGTGCTATAAACGCAGACATTTTAGTATATGCAGAAGGCGGTGGTGGACCGCTTAAAGCATGCACACCAAGATGGGTGGGACACACAGCTCTAATCCTGAAGTTTACCATCTTGCAGAGGAAAATAAGTGGAAAAGAGGCCCAAATTTGGTAAGAGAGATAAGACATAAGTAGGCTACAGAAGAGAGGGTCAGAGAACAAAAGACTCATACAGATACACATTTGAGTTTTACAAAGAGAGATCAGTTTTACATTAATGGAAAATCAAAGTATTTGGAGTCCTTTTCTTCTAATCTTTTCTGATTCTAACCTCTTGCTATGCTATGCAAGTCACTTCAGTCGTGTCCGACTCTGTGTGACCCCATAGACAGCAGCCACCAGGCTCCTCTGTCCATGGGATTTTCCAGGCAAGAGTACTGGAGTGGGGTGCCATTCTAACCTCTTACATATCCTAAATTGATAGTGACTTAAGGCAAGGAGACTCTCACTATTCTTAGTATCTTTTTATATCAATTGAACATAATCATAATCAAGACTGTATAACAGAGCTTCATATTGACAACCAAAGTAAAATTTGAATTATTGAAAATTCAGTATTCTGTTCTTTCTCAAAAGAATCACACTTGTTGTTATGTTTTGATTTTTTTTGAAGTTGCTAGTGTATGATGTTTCCCTAATTAATAGCTAATTACGAAAAAGAGCATTTTGACATTATCTGTTATGGAAAAAGTATAAGAATTTGATGAATAAAATTCACCATGTTAAAATTTTAAAATTTTGACATAAATTCATTACCATTAAGAGACACATTAATACCCCCATTTGCATTCAGATCTTTTATTTTTTACATATCAAAACTGACTTACCATTTTGTTCAAACAATTTCAATATAAAAGTTAAGCTTAGTGATTCTTTCAGGAAACTAGAAAAATGTGATTATTTCTGCTAGACTTAGATTCACCTCTAGTAAATAGTGTCAATCCAGGAATAAAACACTTTGATTTTTCCAAAATGGAATGTCTACTACCATACATTATATGCAGCTTAGTTGTAACTTGATTTGAGGATTTAATATGCAATTACAATACAAATAAGGTACATTTTCACATTTCCTTCACTGGGGCTATAATTCAAAAATGTTAAAATCAAGTTGAGTTTTGAGGTTTGGTGAAAATGTTTGGATGCAGTTTGGAATGTCTGGGTAATTCTCCAGTCCTGAAGATCTGGACCATCTAGTGTCAGGTAAGTGAATACTTTCTAGGGGTTTTCTTTTCTGGGTACTCAGGATACAGGAGGGCTTCCCAGATGGCTCAGTGGTAAAGAATCTGGCTGCAATGCAGGAGATGCAGGAGACATGGGTTTGATCCCTGGAGTCAGGAAGATCTCCCGGAGAAGGACATGGCAACCCACTCCAGTATTCCTGCCTGGGAAATCCCATGGACAGAAGAGCCTGCCAGGCTATGTGCAGTCCATGGAGTTGCAAAGAGTTGAATACAGCTGAGCGATTGAGCACAGGATACAGGAAAGAGCATAACATTTCACCAGCTAATATAAAGGTATTTTGCTCTGTTTGAAGGTAAAATTTACAGATTTTGTCTTAGATTTGATGTCAGGTGTACGAGGCGGAGAAAGATGGAGCCTAAACTACCGGAAGGATAGGGTTGCCATCAACTGAGATGAAAAAGGTCCCCAAAAGAGCAGGTTTAAAGAAGAAGAACAGGAGTTCAGCATGGATCATGTAAAGCATGAAATACCTGTTAAAATCCAAGCAAGAGGAAAGGTTAAGGGGGCAGGTGAATGTGAGTCCACATTTAGGCAGGGGAGTCTGAGCTGGAAACACAAATTGGTGATACATAAAGCCATGAGGTTGGATACATTCACCAAATGAATACACAAAGGCATAAAAATACAGGCATTCAAAGGATTAGCCTTGTGCTAACCAAAGTCTCAGGATAGAACAGAATGCAAGCTAGGGGAAGAAAAATATTTGCAGCAGGAGAGAGAAATTAACTGTATCAAATTCTGTTGCCAGGCCAAGTAAGATGAGGACTAAGAACCGACCATGGGACTCAGCAAACTGTCGGTTTGTCTTCTGTTTCAGAATCATCTCCCTAACTGACTTCATTTCAGAGGTTTTCCATCGTTCCCCTCCTCTGTCCTTCTTCTCAGTATAAAGAATAAAGACACAAGGTTCTTATGTCTAGGGGCTTTTACGACCCACATACAATTTCCTTAAATTTAGGGACATTACTTTCTTTACTTAGGCTGTTTCTCTCTGAGAAAAATCTCTCAGCTCATTTTGTTTGTCTCACTTTGTGAAAAAGGGCCATTGATCTATTAAAATCAGTTCTTTTAAAGTTTATATCAGCAGCTACTTGGGGATTAAAAGGATGTCAAAAAGCAGAAACTGAAGTAGAATTGAAAACTGTTGTATTATACTTCCGTAGAAAAATCATCAAACACAGGAGAAGCAAGCGGTGGAGGTGAACATCAGGACTGTGCCATGGTGACCGCCATGTGAGAGGATTTCCTAGGCTTCTTAGAATTTTGCTGTGCTTTATGGCCCTTACTTCCAGCTTGTCCTGAGAACTCACTTTCCATATCGCTTCCTGTGATATAAAATCATCAGAAAGGAAAGTGCCGAGATTCTTTGAAATGGGTCAGTCTCTTACTTCTTGGGATCCTCTCTTTCTCAGCTGAAATATTGAAATTAAGGCTGGAACTACACGAGCTTGAATTTCTCTTTTAAGAATCTGTAATGCTATCATTTCATCTTCTATAGGCTGAATGTTTTAAAGTTTCAGATTCTGCTAAAGTATTTTTGTTTGTGATGCGTGCCATCTCTTTGGCTTCTATCTAAATTAGATTTTAAAAGGCTAATTAATTCTTAAGATTTAAATTGATTTCTTTCACAGTCCTAAGTTATTATTTCTGAGTAACCTAGATAACATGTATCCCCTTTGAACAGCGCTACACTCATTTATTCACTAGGCATGGGTTTATTTACTATTATGTGCCTGGTACATTGATAATATTAAACAAGGCCATTTTTAGTATCAGTTAATGGAACACCTGACCTGCCTCTTGAGAAACCTATATGCAGGTCAGGAAGAAACAGTTAGAACTGGATGTGGAACAACAGACTGGTTCCAAATAGGGAACGGAGTATGTCAAGGCTGTATATTGTCACCCTGCTTATCTAACTTCTATGCAGAGTACATCATGAGAAATGCTGGGCTGGAAGAAGCACAAGCTGGAATCAAGATTGCCAGGAGAAATATCAATAACCTCAGATATGCAGATGACACCACCCTTATGGCAGAAAGTGAAGAGGAACTCAAAAGCCTCTTGAAGAAAGTGAAAGAGGAGAGTGAAAAAATTGGCTTAAAGCTCAACATTCAGAAAACAAAGATCATGGCATCTGGTCCCATCACTTCATGGGAAATAGATGGGGAAACAGTGGAAACAGTCTCAGACTTTATTTTTTGGGGCTCCAAAATCACTGCAGATGGTGACTGCAGCCATGAAATTAAAACACATTTACTCCTTGGAAGAAAAGTTATGAACAACCTAGATAGCATATTGAAAAGCAGAGACATTACTTTGCCAACAAAGGTCCGTCTAGCCAAGGCTACGGTTTTTCCAGTGGTCATATATGGATGTGAGAGTTGGACTGTGAAGAAAGCTGAGTGCCGAAGAATTGATGCTTTTGAACTGTGGTGTTGGAGAAGACTCTTGAGAGTCCCTTGGACTGCAAGAAGACCCAACCAGTCCATTCTGAAGGAGATCAGCCCTGGGATTTATTTGGAGGGAATGATGCTGAAGCTGAAACTCCAGTACTTTGGCCACCTCATGCGAAGAGTTGACTCATTGGAAAAGACTCTGATGCTGGGAGGGATTGGGGGCAGGAGGAGAAGGGGCCGACAGAGGATGAGATGGCTGGATGGCATCACTGACTCGATAGATGTGAGTCTGGGTGAACTCCGGGAGTTGGTGATGGACAGGGAGGCCTGGCGTGCTGCAATTCATGGGGTCGCAAAGAATCGGACACGACTGAGCGACTGAACTGAACTGATGGGTAATTGCTGGTCACAGAATGCACTGGGAAGGAAGCCTGCAGTAGACGAGCAGGAGACTTATGCAGGAGTCATGATATGTAGGATGTTATATACTGAACTAGGGGAATTCAGGATTTTATTTCTTCTTCTAGGGCAGTGGAGATGAGAAAGGGCTTTCTCTCTGGGGTGAACTAGTGTATGTGGTATTATTCACCAGAATCTCAAAGGCTGTGTGTAGGGTCTGAACATTTTGAACATACACTCCCTTTGAATATTCTAATATAGCCTAGTCTCTCATCCTTCCTTCCACAAAGATGTAAGCTTCAAATGCTGGGGAATGAGTCTATCCTGCAAGCATTTGAGTCTGAGAACTGCCCCGGCAAGAAGAAGCTACAGGAGCATTCCAGGCAGGACAATGCCTTGATTTAATTTCACAATTTCCCCTGGTTCCAAATAGGAAAAGGAGTTCGTCAAGGCCATATATTGTCACCCTGTTTATTTAACTTATATGCAGAGTACATCATGAGAAACGCTGGGCTGGAAGAAACACAAACTGGAATCAAGATTGCCGGGAGAAATATCAATAACCTCAGATATGCAGAAGACACCACCCTTATGGCAGAAAGTGAAGAGGAACTCAAAAGCCTCTTGATGAAAGTGAAAGTGGAGAGTGAAAAAGTTGGCTTAAAGCTCAACATTCAGAAAACAAAGATCATGGCATCCGGTCCCACCACTTCATGGGAAATAGATGGGGAAACAGTGGAAACAGTGTCAGACTTTATTTTTCTGGGCTCCAAAATCACTACAGATGGTGACTGCAGCCATGAAATTAAAAGACGCTTACTCCTTGGAAGGAAAGTTATGACCAACCTAGATAGCATATTCAAAAGCAGAGACGTTACTTTGCCAACAAAGGTCCGTCTAGTCAAGGCTATGGTTTTTCCACTGGTCATGTATGGATGTGAGAGTTGGACTGTGAAGAAAGCTGAGCGCCGAAGAATTGATGCTTTTGAACTGTGGTGTTGGAGAAGACTCTTGAGAGTCCCTTGGACTGCAAGGAGATCCAACCAGTCCATTCTGAAGGAGATCAGCCCTGGGATTTCTTTGGCAGGAATGATGCTAAAGCTGAAACTCCAGTACTTTGGCCACCTCATGCGAAGAGTTGACTCATTGGAAAAGACTCTGATGCTGGGAGGGATTGGGGGCAGGAGGAGAAGGGGATGACAGAGGATGAGATGGCTGGATGGCATCACTGACTCGATGGACATGAGTTTGAGTGAACTCCGGGAGTTGGTGAGGGACAGGGAGGCCTGGCGTGCTGCGATTCATGGGGTTGCAAAGAGTTGGACACGACTGAGCGACTGATCTGATCTGATCTTTCTCATTTTGCAGATATTTCACCACTAAAATTGAGATGTAGATTTTGTTCCAAATGAATAGGAGGTGCTCTGTTTGCAAATGGACCTGGAGCACCAGCAGCACAACATACACCTCAGCATTGCCCAGACTGACTGGCAGGAGCAGTCAAAAGGCTCTTTACAGTTTGTTAATCCATTTGCTTTACTTAAAAATGTCATTCATCTTAAGTGGTCTGCAGTAATCTTTTGAAAAATACCCACAAAGTCTTGTATTTTTCCCTCCAAATCTGTCAGACATGGGATTGAGAAAAAGACAGAAACTATGAAACATACATGTTGTATTCACAACTAGACTTAAACAGCAATAAAAGGAAATTTTCAGTTTATAAAGTAATTTATTAAATAATTTAAGTAGCAAGTTATCTTCATAATTTGATGTATACAACTTTAACCGAAAGAGCTCCCCAAAAATTATTTTATGTGTACTGAAGCTCACAAGTTCTTTAGAGCCAAAAACATTTAAAAATTATAAAGATAATAATAACAAAAACACAGTTTTAGGACTTAAGTTGAGCAGAATCTTCTTCTGGTGTTGAGACTAGGTGTTGGAGATTGACTTTTTTATAACCACACAGTTGAATTATCATGTCCTGCCTCCACACTCACACTCTAGCAATGCCATAGGTCGTCAAATAGTAAAGTGGTGCTGTTACTTGTTAACGAAATTATTCACAACATTCTGGTTTTGAATCCAAAGAGTTAGGAAATTAATGGAGCCTTTTTTCACAACAACTGATAGCCTTCCTTCAGCTTTCCACTGTCTAGTGAGACTCTTTCCTTGAAGCGCTGTTTAAGTACACACTTTGAGACATAACACCTCCAAGGAGTTGAAGGAAGCCTGTGGGTCACAGATACCAAGTCGCTATTGATTGAATAAAGGCCATTTTCTAAACGGAGGTCAGTTTCAACAAAGCAAGCGGAAGCGGAAACTGTGTGGAAGACAGCGCCACCTAGTGGGAGGAGAGTCACACAAGAAGGCTACTCAGGGATTTGCTTTCAAATTCTGTATTTTGGCTCAGATGGTAAAGAACCTGCCTGCAATGCAGGAGATGTGGGTTCGAGTGCTGGGTTGTGAAGATCCCCTAGAGAAGGAAATGGCAACCCACTCCAGTATTCTTGCCTGGGAAATCCCATGGACAGAGGAGCCTGACGGGCTGCAGTCTATGGGGTCATAAAAAGCCGGTCACATCTTAGTGACCAAATAACAACAAATCCTCACAACATTCCTGCTATGTAGGAGGAAGGAAGACTTTCAAGGAGGAAGCAAGACTTAGGGGGCTAAGTAAATTGCCCAGGTTTGCATGGCTACTAGGGGCAGAGCTACAGTTTTAACACAGCCAGGCTGGCCCATGTGCTGGAGGGCTCCCAGGAGTGTGACTGAGGGTGTGTGTGAGTGTGTGCACCCAAGCTCTCATGTGGAATCACTGCCCTCTCCATTCCCATACTGGAGCAAGAGATGTCATTCAGTGACTGCACTAGAGTGGCCCCTGCTCAAGTGGCCCAAAGCAGAGGCAAGCTCAGAGCTATCCCTGTACCCAGCAAGTTCGATCCCAGCAAGTTCGATTGTACTGTAATTGCTTTGTTCAGTAATTCAAGTAACTCAACCAAATAGCCAAACCAAATTCTTACCAAGCACTGCAGTGGAGACCCGAGGGTTGCCATGCCCCTCAAGTCTTCCTTGGCTCCCCTAGCTCAACTTGCTTGCTCTCTGATCAGGCTCTGCACATTCTTCCCTCTGGGTCCTACTCACTCCGTGACCTGTCTCAAAGGCCCTCAGTGCCACTCCCGATTTCTGCCTGCAGAGCAGAGGTTCTGCTCTTTTAAGACCCAGCCTAAATCTTCGCTCTTCATTTCTATGAAGTTCTAACCCTGTCAGAGCCCATCTGTTTTTCTCTTTTATTTTCTGATGATGTATTTTTTGTTTGCCTTGAATTGTAATCATTTATGTACATTTCTTACATCAGCTGTTATTTGGAAACTCTGAGGACAGAGAATATAACACATGGGATTTGAACAAAACGGGTGTTCAATAAATCTGAATTGAATTGAAGGCCTGGGGACCTAAACAACAGCCAGAGAAACCTGCAGCTTCACCATATGCTTACGGTTCTCACATAAACTAAATGTCTAACTACGAAATTTGTCGGGAAAGACAGCTGGGAGTCTCAAGGCAAATCCACAATGCATTGCTAAACATAATAGATTTGTTTTTAATAAAGACCTTGTAAATAATTTAATTAGTGTGATTTGCCATAATTAACTCAGCTTCCAAGAGCTGAATGAGTTATAGATTTGCAAAGCCCTTGGTATCAGGGAAGTTACAAACCAGTTCTGAATTGATTTTAAACTTCTATTTTGACTACGATTACCTTTTTGGCCCTCAGGCTAAAGCCAGGTAGGGTTAAATAGAAGAAAACAAACAGAAAAGCCATTCAGAATATTTTTGAACATATTTATGGAGGATTTATTTTGCATAAAAATGAATTGGTAATAAAAAAAGAATTCAGAGAACATAACTATTATAACCTCTTCAGTGAGTACATAGCAATGTAGAAATTTAACAGTAGATATTCATTTAAAAAATAAACTTAAGATCCTTATTCTTCAATCCTAGCTAAGAAGATATTTTTCATCTAAGATTTTTCCTAATTAAGCTTTGAAATTATCAAAGAAAACATGCTGTTACTATGGAATCAATGTACTCAAATATAATTGGTAAAATAAACACGACCCACATTTTTATATATTGTATAACATCTACTATTAACGCTGTTACTTGATTCTTAATCTTTACATATAAAATACATCATATACAAATTGTGTTACCATAGATTTACACTAAGGAAAACAAAAATTGTATTTTTCAGAAAGGAAATAAGAATTAGAATTCATAAAGTTTCCAGATGACAGTGATTCAGTTGTCCACAAGAAGGAGGGAAGATCATAGGATAGAAAATTCTAACCAGGCAAACAAATTTGACTAAGAAAGGAAAGGGTGAGGCACTGCAAGAAATTCCTGGGCTTCACAGCGATCTCTTTAACGAGCTCAGATATTAAAAGGGCCTGTATAAAAGATGACAAAGGCCCCTATAATATGGATAAATATAAAGACTGGTGCTAATAATGTTAAAAGCTAAAGCCTCAAATTAACTGAGATGGCATGAATGAAGGAATGATCGAACAAGTACTAAAACTACAGAATTTTTTAACAGTTTAACAGTTTATTAAAGAGAAAGAAGTAGAAGCAGGAAAGAATAGTATGTTCACAGTTTTGTTGTTGTTTAGTTGCTAAGTGGTGTCTGACTCTTTGCAACCCCATGGACTGTGTAGCTGGGCAGGCTCCTCTGTCCATGGGATTTCCCAGGCAAGAATACTGAAGTGGGTTGCCATTTCCTTCTCCAGGGGATCTTCACAACCCAGCACTCGAACCCACATCTCCTGCATTGACAGGCGGATTCTTTACCACTGAACCTATGTTCACAAATTAGGAAAATGGCGAATATTAAAATGACAGGTATCCAGGCTGAGGCAAGTTATTTCCTGTAGACTGAAGAACAGTCAGTTCTGATCAAAGAACTACTTTTAGTAAAGTCTGAACAAGACAAGAGAATGAAAAAGGCATCCGGAAGCTTTGGAAGGGAAAGTGCCATGGATTTTTTTAAACTGATGCAAAAATATAAGCAGATAGTTTGTGAGCAGTTAGGTCTAGATTATCCAGGATGAATAACTTTTATCATTTGAACTTTATTTTACTATTTATATATCCATTTCTTCATTCAATATTTTAATAGCAGTTTCTATGTGCAAATTATATGTGCTTGGCATATGTATAACTGAATCACTGATGAACATCAGAAATTCCTGACACATATAATGAACCAGCATAAATTCAGATGAGGTTTGATAATAACCTATAGGGGAAAAAAAGAAGTGGCTAAAGGATTAAATCTGCCAAACAATACATGACAGGGGCAAACATGACATACGGATTAGCAGTAATGGAGGTCAGGGCAGGATGCCCCCAAATATGCCACTTGGACATGTTGATTATTTTGAATTAAAGTCACTCAAGAAACAGCTGGTGTGAGGAGGACCTTCTGACTCTCTTTTGCTCCCTTGAAAGTAGGAAATAAATCTCCCCTGTGAAAGGAAACTTCTCTGAACCAGAAGGCAAAGATCTCCAGAGATACAAAGGAAGTTCAGGGCCAAGAAGGCTGTATAAACAAAATGTGTTACTTCTTTACCAATTTACTACCTCAAGTCCAAACTTCTCCCTTTTTTCAATTCTTCACAAATTTATTGTTTCTTTGTACAAAAGGTATAAAAGCGGCCTGCTTTGGTCACTTATTTGAGTCTATATTTGTATGAACTCCTGTACATACAAAATTATTTCTTTCCACTGTTAATCTGCCTCATGTCCATTTAATTATTAGACCAGCCAAAATAACCAAGAGGAGTAAGGAAAATTTTCCCATCCTTGATGGCAGAGAATATTGACAAAATATATTTACTGTAGAAAAAGAAATGTAGGAATTAGGATGACAGAATGGAGTGTTGATATTATATGCCCTGACAACACAGATATGACACAATTATTTGGGACATAAATTTGGGACAGAAAGGAAAAGAAGGTAAGTAGCAGAGATTCCTTCCTCTGGTGTAGCTGGGAGTAAAATAATAAAAAGTAAATCTGACATACCAAATGTCAAAGTATAAAAATATTTAACATGTGAAGGTGAACACTGAGAAAAGTAATTTTTTTCCCCCTAAAATTGAATAGGAGAGGAAATGCAGAGCAGAGGAGACAAAAAAAGAAACCTCATAATTTTATCAATTTTTCCTAGTAGAAAACTGACAGTAAAATTGTCTAGGAAATTGTCTAGGAAAATTGGAAACCAAGAGAGATACATAATAATATAAATATAACCATGAAACAAAAACTAACGTCTTCCTAAATATCTGAAGAACAACATAAAAAACAGAAACAGATTCATAGGAAAAGATAATTTTAAAAACTACAAAACCCAGAACAAACATATCTGTTATTCATTAAATGAAAATGAGCTTACCGTTGATTAAGGAAAAGAATCAGTTTGACATATTTATGGTGGGTTCTTACCTTTCTCTCCATATTTTTTTAACGTGTCTTAAATAGAGTCCAAGGGAGCAGGAAGCAAATACAGTCGGATCTAAATCCAACCAAGTCTTCAAGACTGAAACAGAAAAATAAAGTAAAAGTAAACGAAAATAGGGGCTTCCCTGGTAGCTCAAATGATTAAGAATCTGCCTACAATGCAAGAAATCCAGGTTCAATTCCTGGGTCAGAAGGATCCCCAGGAGAAGGGAACGGCCACACACTCCAGTATTCTTGCCTGGAGAATTCCATGGTCAGGGGAGCCAGGGTAGGCTACAGTCTATGGGGTTGCAAAGAGTTAGACATGACTGAGTGACTAATACTTTCAAAGTAAACTAAAAGAGTCCTATGGAGGAAAAGGAGACTGTAAGAATTTAAACACGTTATATATAGCCTGTTCCTGGATAAGAAATGAATTCACTCTTCAAGAAAAAAATATTGAAGAGGTACAAGGTACAAGGTCTTCTGAACACAGTAGGTGAAGGAATCAACTGTCTAGCTGTCTGAATGAACTGCTAGAGTAAATAGAAATTACTAAAAAATAAATAAATAAAAATTAAATAGTGCAGCCTTAGGTCAAAGATGTGTTTGTGAAGAATAGAGAACAGCTTATGCACAAGCTCTGGAACACTTCTTTAGAACCTGGATGAATATTTTCCTTCAGCATCGTTAAGTCTGAAATACTAAAAGTAAAAACAAAATACTGATGGTAAAACAATGGTTCTCAAATCCCAGTTTCTTCCATCACTTATAATTGCTGAGGACTCCCTCAAGCCTTCAGCAATCTATTCATTGATTTAGGTATATTTGCTAGGCACACCTACTTTCTGACTAGCTCTGTAGAAAAATGTAACGGGAAAGTGCAAGTAGTAAAAATCATGCTTTCTGCTCTCAAAATTAGGAAAGAGAAAGCAGAAATCAAGCTATTTTTAAGCTGCGTGGTACTAACTTAAGAGTACAAAGGAAATCAAAGAAGTGAGAAATTAGCAAGTTAAATAAAGTTAGTGGTGTGCTGGTAATTTTTTTTTGTTTTATTGATGTATAATTGACAAAACTGTATATATTTAAAGTGTACAGTGTGATGATTTGATGAATGTATATACTGTAAAATGACTGCCATAAGCTAGTTAACATACCCATTACTGATCACTCATACAGCTACCTTTTTATTTTTTGAGTGAGAAGAGCCTATAGAAATGATAAAATGCATGAAAAGATGTTCAACATCAATAAACCATTAGGGAAATGCAAATTATAGCCACAATGAAATATAATTACACATCTATCAGAATGACAAAAAAAAAACAAAACAAAACCAAAAAACAGTAACAACACCAAATACTGGCAAAAATGTAGAAAACTGGATCATTCATGCATGGTTGGGAGAAATGTAGAATAATATAGCCACTCCGGAAAATAGTTTGATAGCTTCTTAAAAACTTAAATATATAGCTATCATTCAACCCAGCATATGCACTTCTGAACATTTATAGCAGAACCATGAAAATTTATGCTGACTCAAATATCTGAATACAAATGTTCATAGCAGCTTTGTTTGTAATGGCCCAAAACTGGAAACAAGCTGGATATCCTTTGATAGGCAAATGGTTAAACAAACACTGTATATCCATAATGTGGGATACTGCTGCTGCTGCTGCTAAGTCGCTTCAGTCGTGTCCGACTCTGTGCGACCCCATAGATGGCAGCCCACCAGGCTCCCCCATCCCTGGGATTCTCCAGGCAAGAACACTGGAGTGGGTTGCCATTTTCTTCTTCAACAATGAAAGTGAAAAGTGAAAGTGAAGTCGCTCATGACTCTGAAGAGTCATGTCTGACTCTTAGCGACCCCATGGACTACATCCCACCAGACTCCTCTGTCCATGGGATTTTCCAGGCAAGAGTACTGGAGTGGGGTGCCATACTACTCAGCAATAAAAAGGAAAGGATTGTTGATACAGTAACACTCTGGATGAATCTTTAGAGGAATATTCTGAGTGAAAAAAGTGAATTCCAAATGGTTACATATTGTATGATTTCATTTACAGAACTTTCTCCAAATGAAGGAAGGATTAATGGTTGCCAGGAGCTAAAGGGCGAGGCGGAGGCAGGGTGGGGCGTGGGGAGATGGGTGTCGGTGAATGAGAGAGAATTAGGAGTAGTTACTAAAAAGGCAACCTGAGAGATCCTTACAATAATGGAAGCTCCATATCTTAACTGTATAAATGTCAACAGCTTGTATAAATGTTAACATCCCTTCCACAATTAAAAAAAAAACAATACTGAATAACATTCAAAATTATTCAGAGTTTCTCTGTATAGGAGCAATGAACTGTTCCCTAATAATCTGACTTTCACAAACCACAGCACATAGTCACCTGCTGTGCTATTGGAGGAGCTCAAATATTTCCATTTTAATGAGAAACTTAAAAGAATTTTTATTACTTGAAAATATATATTGAAACAAATATCATCATAACATATATTGACTGGAATGCCCTGGAACACAGTCTGGAACAGCTAGGGATTCTACAACTACTTGCTAGGAAATGAAGCCCAAGACCAACCATCATGAGCTTTATAGATGGAGATACTCGTCTGGATCCAGAGAAGTGAAAGGACCTCCCTAAATTATAGAGCTGGGCTTCCCTGGTGGCTTGGTGGTAAATAATCTGCCTGCAACGTGGGAGACTTGGGTTCGATGTCTGGGTCAGGAAGATCCCCTGGAGAAGGGCACAGGAACCCACTCTGGTATTCTTGCCTGGAGAATCACATGGACAGAGGAGCCTGTCAGGCTACAGTCCATGGGGTCGCAGAGTCAGACACAACTGAAGTGACTGAGCATGCAACGCACACAAGTCATAGAGCTGGTAAACAGTGCAGCCAATATTCCTGCTTAGAGTTCCTTTCAGTTCATAATTATTTTGAGTAAATGGGTAGGGTATATGATTCAGAAGGAATATATAAATTTGAGTGGGAATGGGGAATAGACAGGGCTGAAGAAGTAAGATATATAGCTTACTTGATTCTTCCAAATTAAGATAGGGAGAGAGAAATTTCTTAGTAACTCTCTTGTATTGTGTCCCTTGCAGACTTAATAGCTAGTTAACTGAAGGACTCTTGGGTCAATCTGCTCAGACCATAATTTGTCGAGGTGTATTAGTTCAAGCCTACAGGTAAAGATGAGCAGGCATGCCTACTGAAGTAAATGAGTACATGGAAACCCAGTTTCTTAATATATTCAGCTTTCCTTTCCCATGCCTAGAATATACTCCAAATAAAGGTCAGTCAAGAAGGCATCACGTGACTGCGGACATGTGTTCTGTGCCAGCAGTAGTCCTGACAGGTCTCTGTGGAAGGGGGACAGTCTGGAGGTCGAGGATAGAGATCATGCAAATAATTATTTTCATTCCCTTTTGAAAATATTCACATTTGGTAATTCTATTTATGAATCAATTTATGTGTTTACCGTATGTCCAGCCACTAGAACAAATCTCCTTGATGACTGAGACCTGACCATCTGGTACACTGACAGACTCTAGGACCCATGGTAGCTTCTGATACAAAGTAAGCAATCAATATACATTTGTTTGTTCCAAATAGGAAAAGGAGTACGTCAAGGCTGTATATTGTCACCCCGCTTAGTTAACTTCTATGCAGAGTACATCATGAGAAACGCTGGGCTGGAAGAAGCACAAGCTGGAATCAAGATTGCCAGGAGAAATATCAATAACCTCAGATATGCAGATGACACCAGCCTTATGGCAGAAAGTGAAGAGGAACTCAAAAGCCTCTTGATGAAAGTGAAAGTGGAGAGTGAAAAAGTTGGCTTAAAGCTCAACATTCAGAAAACGAAGATCATGGCATCTGGTCCCATCACTTCATGGGAAATAGATGGGGAAACAGTGTCAGACTTTATTTTTGGGGGCTCCAAAATCACTGCAGATGGTGACTGCAGCCATGAAGTTAAAAAACATTTACTCCTTGGAAGAAAAGTTATGACCAACCTAGATAGCATATTGAAAAGCAGAGACATTACTTTGCCAACAAAGGTCCATCTAGTCAAGGCTATGGTTTTTCCACTGGTCATGTATGGATGTGAGAGTTGGACTGTGAAGAAGGCTGAGCGCCGAGGAATTGATGCTTTTGAACTGTGGTGTTGGAGAAGACTCTTGAGAGTCCCTTGGACTGCAAGGAGATCCAACCGGTCCATTCTGAAGGAGATCAGCCCTGGGATTTCTTTGGAAGGAATGATGCTAAAGCTGAAACTCCAGTACTTTGGCCACCTGATGTGAAGAGTTGACTCATTGGAAAAGACTCTGATGCTGGGAGGGATTGGGGGCAGGAGGAGAAGGGGACAACAGAGGATGAGATGGCTGGATGGCATCACTGACTTGATGGACGTGAGTCTGAGTTAACTCCGGGAGTTGGTGATGGACAGGGAGGCCTGGCGTGCTGCGATTCACGGGGTCGCAAAGAGTCGGACACGACTGAGGGACTGAACTGAACTGAACTGAATGAATGATTATTTTATTTTTTTGTTATTTATCCATTTTTTAAAAGCAGTCATATGCTTCCTCTCACATTTCTGAAGTTCTTTCTCTGCTTTAGCTACTGCCTCCCTCCCCCCATTTTATCTTGGTTATTTTATTTCACTTGATTTGTCCTTTTACTTTGGAAGAACTAGTTAAAAAATACAGTGTTGATTATCTTTTCACCATTTTCAACTTTTTTCTTATACCTCATTTTATCTTCCTATTTCTAAATTGTTAAGAAATTTATTAAAAAAATTAGTTTTATTACCATTTTAGTATATTATTACCTTTTATATTAATAAATACTTAGTCTCATAAAATAGTTTTTTATCTCCTTAAAAAAAATTCCTGTTTTTCATCACTTCTTTACTTTCTTTCCTGGTTTTAAATAAGAAGTGACAGACTTAAGTACACAGATATGCCCCCTCAGACATCTTTATTATTCCTTCCTCCTGTAGGTTCTCTCTGTTTTTCAATGGAGATGACTGTGTTTAACCTCTGTTGTTAAGCTTAATTCAAATCTGGGTGGGAGTGCTGTGTTAGTCATTCAGTCATGTCTGACTCTTTGCAACCCCATGGACTGTAGCCTGCCTGGCCCCTCTGTCCTCGGAATTCTCTAGGCAAGAATACTGGAGTGGGTAGCCATTCCCTTCTCCACGGGATCTTCCCGATGCAGGCACTGAACTTGGGTCTCCTGCACTGCAGGCAGATTCTTCACTGCCTGAGCCACCAGGGAAGCCCAGGTGGGAGTGTTGGATAGCCCCATTCTGACATGTTAGATAACCCAAACATCTGGAAGCCAATAGCCAGTCAGATAAAACTGGGTAATGGCCTTTATTTGACTTACAGTCCAATTTAGAATGAGGTTCTAAAACCCACCATACCAGAAACACCTAATTATCTGGTTACAAACACTTTATAGAAGTATCCATAGCACAGATAGAGAAGAAGACAAGAAGAAATCCAACTTGTTATGGATGGAAGCATTAGAGATGGATAGTATCCAAACTATTAGAATTTTAATATGTCAGTCTGTTCTAAGAACTAACTTGAGAAAAATGAACTGTTTTTTGGTTACAAAGTTAGAAGAGAAAAGAACACTCCCTAAATGGCAATTATTTTCACCCCTGCTCCTGACATGAAAACTAAGGTGAGTGTGACCAAGATAGGACTCATCATCTCTAGATTTTGTAGAATGAACTCCTCCTGCTCTGAAAATTGAGGTGTTTTCTTCTTTTTCAGTCATTTGGTCTCATGCCTCTCTCAGGTAAGAGGTCCCTGAGCCATACCTTCTAAGGAAATACTCTGTCTAACTTTGGTAAGATCCAGCCCTTCACACAAGTGTTCTGAGTCACTAAGAAGCAGTGTGCATGCATGCGTGCTAAGTTGCTTCAGTTGTGTCTGACTGTTTGTGACCCCATGGGCTGTAACCCGTCGGGTTCCTCTGTCCATGGGATTCTCCAGGCAAGAATACTGGAGTGGGTTGCCATGCCCTCCTCCAGGGGATCTTCCCTACCCAGGGATCGAACCTGTATCTCTTATATCTCCTACATCAGCAGGCAGGTTCTTTACCACTACCGCCACCTGGGAAGCCCAAGAAGCAGTGTAGGAGGTTCTAACTCTCCCAGTTAATTACTTTTAGAGAAATAAGACCTTCGGACATGACTGAGCGACTTCACTTTCACTTTATTGGCTAGGCTAGAGGTCCTGCAGAGCAAATTGTGTTACGGATTTTAGCTCTAAGTCACCTGGCCTGCTAACTTTATTTGCCAAATAACTCCCCAACATCTATCTCCAATATTTACCCCTCTGGGAACTCTTACCTGAGAATATAGTGCATTTGATGCTCTTGCTACTCACAATAAGATATTCCCAAATCCCCTTCTGATATCATAGATGCCAAGGTTGATTTCGCTCTGTAGCTAAATCTACTGCCACCAGCCATGGGACACCACTATCAAACCCCTCCAGACATAGCCTGGCACCTCTGCAAAGGGGTTAGTTCCAAAAACCTACACATTTTCCCACCACATAGAACTGATTAGCTGTGCAGTACCTTAGCCAGGATCAGCTAGGTCTGTTTAGCTGTGGTGTCTTTAGCAAAGCTGATACAGCAGAAGCCCAAAGTCAAAGTTACAACCAATGAAAACACATGCATCTTTTATAATTACATGATTCTACATTCTAGAACACACCCTACAATGGTGAAAATTCTTAGAATCTGGAGGGACAGGGAACAAAGATTGTGACCTCATAAACTTCTATTCATCTAAGTTCCAGTCACTCTTTCAGCATTATCTGGTTTGAAAAAGGACATTTCCTCTTAGTCCTAATGCTGTTTCCTGAATCTAATCTAGTATGTCCAGATATATATGTCACCTTTGTAGAAGCAAATGTGTACATAAGATGGTTTGTTCCAAATCAACAGTTTCTTTATATTTACGTATGTGTGTATATCCATGCACACGTGTCTGTGTATCTTTAAAATGCCATTATTCATGCATATTTGTTACTACATATTTCCTCTGTCCTGAACGGTAACTATGGATGATTTAAATACTAAAAGATATGCAGAACCTATGATTGAGAGCTATCGGTGAATCTGAATTGTGTCCCCTCAAAATTCTGTTGGAAGTCCTAACCCCCACAACATCATAATGGGACCTTATATGGAAATAGGGTCACTGAAGATGTAATTAGTTAAGCTGAGGTCATGGGAGTGGGCCTCCCCAAAGTTGGAAATTATGATGGAAGTTATGGTAAAGCCTAATTCTTGGGTGCTTCCCTGGTGGCTCAGTGGCAAAGAAATCACCCACAAGGCAGGAGATGCGAGTTTGATCCCTGGGTCTGGAAGATCCCCTGGAGAAGGAAATGGCAACCCACTCCAGTATTCTTGCCTGGGAAAACTCATGGACAGAGGAGCCTGGTGGGCTACAGTCCATGGGGATGCAAAAGAGTTGGATACAATTTAGCAATCAAACAACAAAATAACAAATTCTTGGGTAATCTTAACTGGAAAGATGATATCCCCATAGCTCATGTGTCTAGGAGCAGCTATCCTTTAAGAGAAGAGAGGAACATATGATTAAACTAATCTATTACTCAGATTGTAGGGTTGCTGTAACAAAATACCACAAACTGAGTGGCTTAAACAGAATAAAAATTATTTGCTCAGCCATCTGGAGGCTCCTTGGAAGGAAAGTTATGACCAACCTAAGCAACATATTAAAAAGCAGAGACATTACTTTGCCAATAAAGGTTGGTCTAGTCAAGGCTATGGTTTTTCCAGTAGTCATGTATGGATGTGAGAGTTGGACTATAAAGAAAGCTGAACATCGAAGAATTGATGCTTTTGAACTATGGCGTTGGAGAAGATTCTTGAGAGTCCCTTGCACTGCAAGGAGATCCAACCAGTCCATCCTAAAGGAAATTAGTCCTGAGTGTTCATTGGAAGGACTGATGTTGAAGCTGAAACTCCAATACTTTGGCCACCTAATGTGAAGAAATGACTCATTGGAAAAGACCCTGATGCTGGGAAAGATTGAAGGTTGGAGGAGAAGGGGAGACAGAGGATTAGATGGTTGGATGGCATCACTGACTCAATGGACATAAGTTTGAGTAAACTGCGGGAGTTGGTAATGACAGGGAGGCCTGGTGTGCTGCAGTCTGTGAGGTCGCAGAGTCAGACATGACTGAGCGACTGAACTGAACTGAACTGGAGGCTGAAGTCCAAGATCAAGGAGTCAGCAGGGTTAGTTTCCTCCAAGGGCTAAGAGAGAGAATTCATTCCTGGCCTCTCCCCTAACTTCTAGTGGTTTTCTGGAAATCTTTGGTGTTCCTTGGCTTGTATAAACATCATCTCAGTCTTTGCTTTCATCTTTGCATGAGGTTCTCCCTGTGTGTATCACTTATGTCCAAATTCCCCCTTTTAATAAAGACACCAGTCATATGGGACTGGGCCCACTCCCACGACCTCAGCTTAATTAATTTACGTCTTCATTGACCCTATTTCCATGTAAGGTCACATTCTGATGTTGTGGGGGTTAGGACTTCCAACAGAATTTTGAGGGGACACAGTTCAGATTCACCAATAGCTCTCAATCATAGGCTTTGCATATCTTCAACTAACTCCTGCAAAATTATTCCCCAAAGTGATTATACTAATTCACTCCCATCGGCAGTGTATGAGTATTCCTGTTGCTCCACATCCTAGTTAACAATTGGTATTGTCAGTCCTTAACTTTTGCCCATAAGACAGCAGTAAAATTATTACTTTGCATTTCTTTTCTTAATAGGGAGGTTGATTCCTTTTCATGTTTATTGACTGTTCCTGTTTCCATTTCTGCCAATGGTTTATTTATTTCTCTTGCCTGCTTTTCTATTGTATTCACTAAACCTGTATTAACTGGGTGTCTATTAGGTACTATTTCAGGCCCTTGAGATATGATAGGAAAAAAAATTTCCACCCATACATGGCTTATATTTTAGAAAATGATGATACATAAAAACAATATAAGATAACTAGACAGCATATTAGAGGGTGACAAGGGCTACGAAGAAAACTGCAACAGAGAAGAGGGTAAAGAGTGTCTTTGTGATGATTTGCAATTTTAAATCTCAAAGCCAGGGCAGGACACACTGGGAAGTAACAGTGTGCAAATATTTGAAAGAGATGAGAGAATGAACCAGGCACCCATCTGGTGGAAGAGTTTCCCAAGAAAAGGGTTAGAAGAGCAGCTATCTGGGTAGGGAGAGGGGAATAGGAGGTTAGGTCTGAGGGGAGAGGGCAAAGGGAGCAACAGTACTGGGCAATGTAGGCAGATGCGAAGACTTTGGTTTCTACACTTTGAGTGAAAAATCACAGAAGAGCAAAATACTTTCTGAAAGGATTAGTCTAGCTACTGGGTTGAGAATAATAACAGCAAAATAAAAAATAACACAGTCACCTGTGTGTTGCTATGTGCCATGCATTGAGCCAGGCCCTTTACATATTTACAAACTCATTTGATATATTTCAGAGAGAGAGGCAAGAACTGAAGCAGGAAGACTTGTTCTGGTTATTAGTTCTTTTCTTACTGATTGAAGAAAATTCCTTATATATTCTAGGCACCACTTATCTTTTGGTGATTATATGTGGTTGCAAATATCTTCTCCCATTCTGTGGGCTGTTTTATTATTGATGCTTAAGCTATATGTAGTCTCAATTTTTTTGTGCTCTTCTCTCATTGACTTTTTAAGCAAATTCCCCTTTTTAACAACAGTAGCCTCACGATTTTTAGTCATTTCTTCTTATCTGCTACCACTGCACTTGGCACAAACCTCTTTTGGAACACTTCAGATCAGTTGCTCAGTGTGTCCGACTCTTTGCAACCCAGTGAATCGCAGCACGCCAGGCCTCCCTGTCCCTCACCAACTCCCAGAGTTCACTCAGACTCACGTCCATCGAGTCAGTGATGCCATCCAGCCATCTCATCCTCTGTCGTCCCCTTCTCCTCCTGCCCCCAATCCCTCCCAGCATCAGAGTCTTTTCCAATGAGTCAACTCTTCGCATGAGGTGGCCAAAGTACTGGAGTTTCAGCTTTAGCATCATTCCTTCCAAAGAAATCCCAGGGCTGATCTCCTTCAGAATGGACTGGTTGGATCTCCTTGCAGTCTAAGGGACCCTCAAGAGTCTTCTCCAACACCACAGTTCAAAAGCATCGATTCTTCGGCGCCTTCTTCACAGTCCAACTCTCACATCCATACATGACCAGTGGAAAAACCATAGCCTTGACTAGATGGACCTTTGTTGGCAAAGTAATGTCTCTGCTTTTGAATATGCTATCTAGGTTGGTCATAACTTTCCTTCCAAGGAGTAAGCGTCTTTTAATTTCATGGCTGCAGTCACCATCTGTAGTGATTTTGGAGCCCAGAAAAATAAAGTCTGACACTGTTTCCACTGTTTCCCCATTTGGAACACTTACCCCATTACTTATTAACGCGTGTTTCGGTCATTGTTCTGTGAATTCCGGGATGTGAGATCCTGTCGTACAAATTCTGTCCCAGAAACGAACACACAATGGATGTTCAATAGATCTTTGTAAAGGTACAGGAACTGAGACGAGAGACATCTAAGAGAACTCTTTCCCTGATTGTGCTTGATTGAGAGACTTGTGCACTCCTTGCTCAGGCATCAGTTTTCCTCATAGGAGTGGGCGGTGCAACGCCTTTTGCTCCCCGGCAAAGCCTCAGCGGGCGGGGCCAAGCTGTTTCCAAGGTGACGGAGCGGCGGCCTCGGCGGTGGATTGAGCGGGTCTGAGAGAGGTTCCCAGAGGGCTGCGCGTCCCGGCTTCTCGGCGCTGTCATGGCGGGCTTCCTGAAGAAGGTGAGACCGGTGGAGGTCACTGCTGGAGTTAGACTGCGGGAATGGAGTCAGTCCGCGGGTGGTGGCCTGAACTGGTGCGGGTTAGCGATACTTCTTGGAGACTCATTTTGCTGTGCCCCTAGGGGTGACCAGTTTAGCGGCCTCGATTGGAGAGGCAGGAAAAAACTCCGAACCAGAGGTTCTGAGACACCGGTAGCTGGTTTTAGGCCAGTTTTAGCCAAGACAGTGATGGTTTTGCTTTTCTTAGCGTGGGAACCCTCGGAATTGTAGTTAACAGCTTGAATCTTGTTTGGTTTTTGAACAGACCACTGGCCTGGTGGGACTGGCTGTTTGTGAAACTCCACATGAGGTATGTACCTCTTTCCTTCCTTCCTGAATTTCCAAGGAAGCCTAGAGCCCCGCGACCTTGTTTTTTGAGTGGTTAACGGAATACGGATGTTTCCGGCTCCGGATTTCAAGTCGGCATGAACTCTTTAAGACAGCGGTATTTAGTACGTCGTTGATTTGGTGCCACTTTTTATTGTTTTTGTTGCCATGGTCTCGTTCTCAAATCACTTTTCTTGTTGATTTTTTCCGTTGCATTCTCGTGTTGTCACTTGTACTTCTGTGAGTGTTCTCCCCATTTTCCCACCTTTCTCCCCTGCCTCACTTTTTTTAAGTGCCTTAGATTCTATACACTTTCGATTACCTAAGATAGCTCTCTAGGAGTTGCACCCTTTTGTCATCAGTTTTCCCTTCTAGTGGGACTTTCCCGCTAATATTGTCATGCTTCCATAAAAAACAAAAAACCTCCCTTGATCTTTTTCCTCCCTCCATAATCACGCCATTTCTCTCCTCTTTTTTTCCTCTTCCTGCTGTCATTACTACAGTTTAGTCCCTTGTTCTTGTTTAGAGAATTGCAACAACTTTGTTACTGGTCTTCTCTGTTGCTCTTTTATCATTTTATTTTAACTCACTAGTGCCATATTAATTTTTCTGAGGCACATATCTAATCAGAATTTCCATAAATCTTTTAATTGCCCACAGAATAAAGCCCCAGAGTAAAGCTTTCTTTGACATGCAGAACCCACATACAACCTGATTTGCTTTTTCTCTAACCTTATCTCCTAAGCATTTTCCTATGTGTACTAAACTCTAGCCTCATGCTGTCCAATGAAAATATAATGCGAGTCATAAATGTAAACTATGTTTGTATTAATAGTTCAAAATTTTCTAGGAATTACTTTTTTAATAAAGAAAGGATTAATATATATATATATATTTTAACCAACATATCAAAATATTACCATTTCAATATGTGTGTGTGTGTGTGATTTGCACAGTCATGTCCAACTCTTTATGCCGCCCAGGACCTGTCAGGCTCCTCTGTCCATGGAATTCTCCAGGCCAGAATACTGGAGTGGGTAGCCACTTCCTTCTCCAGGGGATCTTCCCCACCCAGGGATCAGACCTGGGTCTCCAGCTTTGCAGGCAGATTCTTTACTGTATAAGCCACCACGGAAGCCCATTTTAATATATAATCAATATAAAAAATTAATATTTATAGTCTTCTTTTCATACTAAATGTTCAAAATCTAGTGTGTAGTTAACAGCACATATTAGTTCAGAATCGTCACATTTCAAGTGCTTAATGGCCAAATTTAGTTAGTGGGTGCTATATTGGACAACACAGTTGTAGGGAAGTAGAACTATGTACTAATTACTTAATGCTCCCTATATTTTCTGCCATTCAGTCTTCTGTATGTATGTTGTGTGTAAGATTGCCTTTTCTAACATCTTCAAGTGTCTCAGTTCTGCCATCCCTCCATGTCTGTCTCATTTGCTGCCTTTTCTAGGAAACCTCTGATATCTGCTAATGGACTCTCTTTCCCCAATAGAATAATAATGCTGTTATTTATTGAAACTTAATGTGTGCCAGGTACTGCTCTAAGTTATACAGTATCCTTTGAAATTGATGATATTAACACCCCCATTTTAGAACCTAAGTCTCTTACAAGACCTTGTATTGTCATACCCTTAAATTAAAAAATGAGGCTAAACCACCCCCCCCACACACAATTCAGATTGTATGTTATCTGACAAGCTCTATATTAGTATAGTAAAATACTCTCTATTATGGAACATCATAGTCAAGTATAAAGTCTAAATATGCAGAGTACTTTTTAATAAAAATGATTCTTAGAGGCCCTCAAGGTTGGTTTTGCTTATTCATATATATGGTGAATATATATGAATGAAATTAGGTATTTCACCTATGGTGTTACACAATTAAACTAAAACAAATTTCAAATACAAAGAAATAATAAAGAAAAATTTTTCATTACTTGGTATGTTTATGATTATACTTACTATTTTTTTTAAATTTTATTTTATTTTTAAACTTTACATAATTGTATTAGTTTTGCCAAATATCAAAATGAATCCGCCACAGGTGTACATGTGTTCCCCATCCCGAACCCTCCTCCCTCCTCCCTCCCCATTCCATCCCTCTGGGTCGTCCCAGTGCACCAGCCCCAAGCATCCAGTATCGTGCGTCGAACCTGGACTGGCAACTCGTTTCATACATGATATTTTACATGTTTCAATGTCATTCTCCCAAATCTTCCCACCCTCTCCCTCTCTCACAGAGTCCATAAGACTGTTCTATACATCAGTGTCTCTTTTGCTGTCTCGTACACAGGGTTATTGTTACCATCTTTCTAAATTCCATATATATGTGTTAGTATACTGTATTGGTGTTTTTCTTTCTGGCTTACTTCACTCTGTATAATAGGCTCCAGTTTCATCCACCTCATTAGAACTGATTCAAATGTATTCTTTTTAATGGCTGAGTAATACTCCATTGTGTATATGTACCATAGCTTTCTTATCCATTCATCTGCTGATGGGCATCTAGGTTGCTTCCATGTCCTGGCTATTATTAACAGTGCTGCGATGAACATTGGGGTACACGTGTCTCTTTCCCTTCTGGTTTCCTCAGTGTGTATGCCCAGCAGTGGGATTGCTGGATCATAAGGCAGTTCTATTTCCAGTTTTTTAAGGAATCTCCACACTGTTCTCCATAGTGGCTGTACTAGTTTGCATTCCCACCAACAGTGTAAGAGGGTTCCCTTTTCTCCACACCCTCTCCAGCATTTATTACTTGTAGACTTTTGGATCGCAGCCATTCTGACTGATGTGAAATGGTACCTCATAGTGGTTTTGATTTGCATTTCTCTGATAATGAGTGATGTTGAGCATCTTTTCATGTGTTTGTTAGCCATCTGTATGTCTTCTTTGGAGAAATGTCTATTTAGTTCTTTGGCCCATTTTTTGATTGGGTCATTTATTTTTCTGGAGTTGAGCTGTAGGAGTTGCTTGTATATTCTCGAGATTAGTTGTTTGTCAGTGGCTTCATTTGCTATTATCTTCTCCCATTCTGAAGGCTGTCTTTTCACCTTGCTAATAGTTTCTTTTGATGTGCAGAAGCTTTTAAGGTTAATTAGGTCCCATTTGTTTATTTTTGCTTTTATTTCCAATATTCTGGGAGGTGGGTCATAGAGGATCCTGCTGTGATGTATGTCAGAGAGTGTTTTGCCTATGTTCTCCTCTAGGAGTTTTATAGTTTCTGGTCTTACGTTTAGATCTTTAATCCATTTTGAGTTTATTTTTGTGTATGGTGTTAGAAAGTGTTCTAGTTTCATTCTTTTACAAGTGGTTGACCAGATTTCCCAGCACCACTTGTTAAAGAGATTGTCTTTAATCCATTGTATATTCTTGCCTCCTTTGTCAAAGATAAGGTGTCCATATGTGCGTGGATTTATCTCTGGGCTTTCTATTTGTTCCATTGATCTATATTTCTGTCTTTGTGCCAGTACCATACTGTCTTGATAACTGTGGCTTTGTAGTAGAACCTGAAGTCAGGTAGGTTGATTCCTCCAGTTCCGTTCTTCTTTCTCAAGATCACTTTGGCTATTCGAAGTTTTTTGTATTTCCATACAAATTGTGAAATTATTTGTTCTAGCTCTGTGAAGAATGCTGTTGGTAGCCTGATAGGAATTGCATTGAATCTATAGATTGCTTTGGGTAGTATACTCATTTTCACTATATTGATTCTTCCAATCCATGAACATGGTATATTTCTCCATCTGTTAGTGTCCTCTTTGATTTCTTTCACCAGTGTTTTATAGTTTTCTATATATAGGTCTTTAGTTTCTTTAGGTAGATATATTCCTAAGTATTTTATTCTTTCCATTGCAATGGTGAATGGAATTGTTTCCTTAATTTCTCTTTCTGTTTTCTCATTATTAGTGTATAGGAATGGAAGGGATTTCTGTGTGTTGATTTTATATCCTGCAACTTTACTATAGTCATTGATTAGTTCTAGTAATTTTCTGGTGGAGTCTTTAGGGTTTTCTATGTAGAGGATCATGTCATCTGCAAACAGTGAGAGCTTTACTTCTTCTTTTCCAATTTGGATTCCTTTTATTTCTTTTTCTGCTCTGATTGCTGTGGCCAAAACTTCCAAAACTATGTTGAATAGTAATGGTGAAAGTGGGCACCCTTGTCTTGTTCCTGACTTTAGAGGAAATGCTTTCAATTTTTCACCATTGAGGATAATCTCAATAGATGCAGAGAAAGCCTTTGACAAAATTCAACATCCATTTATGATAAAAACTCTCCAGAAAGCAGGAACAGAAGGAACATAACTCAACATAATAAAAGCTATATATGACAAACCCACTGCAAACATTATACTTACTATTAATGTACTGTTGGGAATTCGAATCTGCTAAATTAACTTTCCTGTGGCTCAGTGATAAAGAATCCACCTGCCAATGCAGGAGACCAGGGTTTGATCCCTGGATGGGGAAGATCCCCTGGAGGAGTAAATGGCAACCCACCCCAGTATTCTTACTTGGGAAATCCCATGGACACAGCAGCCTGTGGGCTACAGTACAAAGGGTCACAAGGAGTTGGACACACCTGAGTGACTGAGTGGCAGCAGCAAAAGGGGGTAGATAAGCATAAACAAGAAGAAATTGCAGCAAGGAATAATTAAATGCTTTCTTTAAAAACAGATGTGAATTTTTTTTTTAAATATCATGTGTGAAACTTTTAAATCTTTGGTGATATTTTAAACTGGAAATATGTATGTTGTCTTTTCAGAGGCTAAAAATATTGTATACAAAAATTCTTGATGTTCTTGGACACATCCCTAAAAATGCAGCGTATAGAAAATATACAGAACAGATTACAAATGAGAAGCTGAGTATGGTTAAAGCGGTAAGTAGCTAACTTGGTTTGTTTTTCTAGGATTTTTGGTATGCAGTGCAACATTTAACAAAGCAAATTAACTTGATTAGTTTTTGCATATTCTGTATACTTACCTCTCTCATTTCTATTCTCCTTTCATTCATGTATTTCTTCCATTGTTTCTCCCTTTCATTCATCAGACTCCTGTCTACCTGAATACTTTTTATATCACAAGCACTACTAAACACAGCATTGAAAGAATAAGATCAAGTCCCTTCCTTACATTAACATTATAACTTTATTTTACCTCTGTTACCTGTCGAGTCCTTTATTGATCTTTTACCTCTTATCTATCGATACATCAATCTTTATTTAATTTTTCTAGTTTTAGAGTAGAGAAGAATGAAAGTAAAACTGAAAAAATGTATGTTTTAACACCTGTCAGGACTAGCTATTTTAAAAAGTGCTTCGTTACAAAAAAAAAAGAGGACCAAGTTAGTTTCTTAACTGCCAGAAATTATATTGAGCATTGTTATGGACTGAATGTGTCCTCCCAGATTCATATTTTGAAGCCCCAACCTCCAGTGAGGAGTAATTAAAATTAATGAGAGCATAAGAGTGGTACCTGATCCAATAGGATTAGTGTCCTTATAAGAAGAGACACCAGAGAGTTCTTGTTTGAAGAAGAGACACCAGAGAGTTGGCATTCTTTTCCATGTAAGGACACAGCAAGAAGGTCAATGTGTATAAGCCAGGAAGAGAGCTCCCACCAGAAGCTGGCTCTGTTGTACCTTGGCCTTGGACTCCAGTCTCCAGAATTGTGAGAAAATAAATTTTTCTCATTGGAGCCATCCAGTCTATGTATGGTATTTCGTTATGGCAGCCCAGGTAGATTAATAGAAGCATTTTACAGCTTCGGAATCATAGACCCTAGACAGGCACACAATAGACTGCTGCCACTTCTTTTATAACAAACTATATTGCATTCTTAGTAAATTTCCACACTAGCAGTTACTTCATGGACTTTTGTTATTATCCAAAGTAATGTCCATAAATCCCCAAAGTAATTTACATGCATGTAGTAAGTGGCTCTAATAAAGTTTTCTTATTATTAAATCACCAACCTCTGTAGTCCAGAGGAAATTCTTATATTTTCTGCAGGTATATGGCAAAACAGTGCAATTTGATTTGGAACTTCTGTTCTTTCTTGGCAGATCTGGAAGTAATTTGCAGATTTTATGTATCTAAGGGAGATATTAACATTTCTTTTCAATCCTCCTTAAGGAAAATTGGCTGATGCATTTTCTCCCATCTCTAAATAAGAAATTTCACTTTTTTTTTTCATGAGGTGAACCTCTTCATCTGTGTATTCTACTCTGTCTCTGTCTTTCCTTCTCCATAACCTTCAGTTCAGTTCAGTTCAGTTGCTCAGTTGTGTCTGACTCTTTGCGACCCCATGGCCTGCAGCACCTCAGGCCTCCCTGTCAATCAAGAACTCCCGGAATTTACTCAAACTCACGTTCATTGAGTTGGTGATGTCATCCAACCATCTCATCCTCTGTCTCCCCTTCTCTTCCCGCTTTCAGTCTTTCCCATCATCAGGGTCTTTTCCAATGAGTCAGTTCTTTGCATCAGGTGGCCAAAGTATTAGAGTTTCAGCTTCAACATCAGTCCTTCCAATGAGTATTCAGGACTGATTTCCTTTAGAATGGACTGGTTGGATCTTCTTGCAGTCCAAGGGATTCCCAAGAGTCTTCTTCAACACCACAGTTCAAAAGCATCAGTTCTTGGCACTCAGCTTTCTTTATGGTCCAACTTTCACATCTGTACATGACTACTGGAAAAACCATAGTTTTGACTAGACAGAGCTTTGTTAGTAAAGAAATGTCTCTGCTTTTTAATATGCTGTCTAAGTTGGTCATAGCTTTTCTTTCAAGGAGCAAGCATCTTTTAATTTCATGGCTACAGTCATCATCTGCAGTGATTTTGGAGCCAAAAAAAAATAAGTCACTTTTTCCATTGTTTCCCCATCTATTTGCCATGAAGTGATGGGGCCAGATGCCATGATCTTAGTTTTCTGAATGTTGACTTTTAAGCCAACTTTTTCACTCTCCTCTTTCCCTTTCATCAAGAGGCTCTTTAGTTCTTCTTCGCTTTCTGCTATAAGGGTGGTGTCATATCTGAGGTTATTGTTATTTCTCCCAGCAGTCTTGATTCCAGCTGTGCTTCATCCAGCCCAGCGTTTCTCATGATATACTCTGCATATAAGTTAAATAAGCAGGGTGACAATATACAGCCTTGACATACTCCTTTTCCTATTTGGAACCAGTCTGTTGTTCCATGTCCAGTTCTAACTATTGCTTCTTGACCTGCATACAGATTTCTCAGGAGGCAGGCCAGGTGGTCTGGCATTCCCATCTCTTTCAGAATTTTCCACAGTTTATTGTGATCCACACAGTCAAAGACTTTGGCATAGTCAATAAAGCAGAAGTAGATGTTTTTCTGAAACTCTCTTGCTTTTTTGATGATCCAATGGATTTGGCAATTTGATCTCTGGTTCCTCTGCCTTTTCTAAAACCAGGTTGAGCATTTGGAAGTTCACGGTTCACGCATTGTGGAAGCCTGGCTTGGAGAATTTTGAGCATCTCTTTACTGGCGTGTGAGATGAGTGCAATTGTGCAGTAGTTTGAGCATTCTTTGGTATTGCCTTTCTTTGGGATTGGAATGATAACTGACCTTTTCCAGTCCTGCGGCCACTGCTGAGTTTTCCAAATTTGCTGTCATATTGAGTGCAGCACTTTCACAGCATCATCTTTCAGGATTTGGAATAGCTCAACTGGAATTCCATCACCTCCACTAGCTTTGTTCGTAGTGATGCTTTCTAAGGCCCACTTGACTTCACATTCCAGGATGTCTGGCTCTAGGTGAGTGGTCACACCATCGTGATTATCTGGGTCGTGAAGATCTTTTTTGTATAGTTCTTCTGTGTATTCTTGCTACCTCTTCTTAATACCTTCTGCTTCTATTAGGTCCATACCATTTCTGTCCTTTATTGAGCCCATCTTTACATGAAATGTTCCCTTAGTATCTCTAATTTTCTTGAAGAGATCTCTAGTCTTTCCCATTCTATTGTTTTCCTCTGTTTCTTTGCATTGATTGCTGAGGAAGGCTTTCTTATCTCTCCTTGCTATTCTTGGAACTCTGCATTCAAATGGGTATATCTTTCCTTTTCTCCTTTGCCTTTCACTTCTCTTCTTTTCTCAGCTATTTGTAAGGCCTCCTCACACAACCGTTTTGCCTTTTTGCATTTCTTTTTCTTGGGAATGGTTTTGATTACTGACTCCTGTACAGTGTCAGAAACCTCCATCCATAGTTCTTCAGGCACTCTGTCTATCAGATCTAGTCCCTTGAATCTATTTGTCATTTCCACTGTATTATAATCATAAGGGGTTTGATTTAGGTCATACCTGAATGGACTAGTGGTTTTCCTGACTTTCTTCAATTTAAGTCTGAATCTGGCAATAAGGAGTTCATGATCTGAGCCACAGTCAGCTTACAGTCTTGTTTTTGTTGACTGTATAGAGCTCCATCTTTGGCCGCAAAGAACATAATTGATCTGATTTCGGTGTTGACTGTCTGGTGATGTCCATGTGTAGAGTCTTATCTTTTGTTTTTCTCTGTAACCTTTCTCCCCTTTAATTATTTCTTTGTTTTTCTTTTAGTCTCCCATTTTATCATCATCTTTCAATTAACCTCAAAATGTATTTAGCTTTTTCTTACCTTAAAAGAAAACTTATCCTTATGTTTCCTTTGCTTTTGCCAGTGTCAGACAAAGAATAGTTCACTGTTATTGCTTTCACTTAGTTCTAAAATTCTTTCCTCTGACCTGTTGTCTTATTTCAGTTGTCTTATAACTAAATTGGCTGTGTATAGTTCCATCATATTTTATTTTGGTTTCCTGTTTGGTGTTTTCTCAAAGGCTGAGTTTAAGAATTTATGCTTGGCTGGTTAACCATCTAGCTACCTTTATCTGCATGATGTTGCTGTATAGCCAGGTTTGGGAACCAGTGGCGTAGAAGATAAAGCCCTTATCATCGTTTGGAAGCCCCCTAAGATCTGGCTGTCAGTTATCTTCTCAATCTTACCTTGTCATTTCCTGTTTTGTACACTATGCTTCACTAATGCAAGCCTGTTGACAGTTATATGAATTCCATGTGATTTTATTTTTGGTTTCTTTGTATTTTCTGTTCCTCCTTCCTGTAATACCCTTGCTTTCTCTACCAGGCAGTTCTTACTCAGCTCTCAAGATCTGTTGCTTTCTCTGTGAAGCTTTTTATAACGTCAGTAGCGATGGCACCTTACTCCAGTACTCTTGCCTGGCAAATCCCATGGACGGAGGAGCCTGGTAGGCTGCAGTCCATGGGGTCGCCAAGAGTCGGGCACGACTGAGCGACTTCCCTTTCACTTTTCACTTTCATGCATTGGAGAAGGAAATGGCAACCCACTCCAGTGGTCTTGCCTGGAGAATCCCAGGGACGGCGGAGCCTGGTGGGCTGCCGTCTGTGGGGTCGCACAGAGTCTGACACAATTGAAGTGACTTAGCAGCAGCAGTAGTAGTCTATAAGCTACTTGTAGATTGCATTTTTCTTTTTATCTCAAAAATCTAGCTTAGTGCCTGACATTTAATAAGTTTCTTAGAAATGTTTGTTTATCCAAAGTGCCTATTACAAATAGTTTTTAAGAACATCAAGCACTGTATTATTAATAATCTGTATTGCTGAATCCTGTTTGATAAAATCAGCACAGATTTTACACCCCCCAATAGAGTCATAGAATCTTCACTGACTGTTATAATGATTATAAAGTTTATATTTACTAAATTTAAAATGGAAATAAAAATAATTTTTTCCACCCAGATTATACTAGGGAGATAGTAATAGCATATTGGTGAAAAGCATTGGTTTGTGGCCTTTGCAAAATTTTCATCTCAGATCTAATACTTACTTGGTGAGTTGGCATATGGCCCATATTCTGTCTCAATTTCATTTATAACATGGGTATAATAATACCTTCATTCATCACTTGTTAGCACTGAATGGGTGATATATGTACAGTTGCTTAACACAGTTGCAAGCATATAGGGAGCATTCAGTCCATGGTACCTTATTAAGCTTGGTGGCATTACACTGTTAGTAAATAAAAATCACATTATTGACTCAAGTAAGACAAATTTTCAATTGTTTTTCCAACACAGGTTTTTCCTGAGTTGAAAATAATGTTGAATATTCCTTTTCTTTATATTCTTCCCCTTGGGTCTTTACAGTAATGACCAGCTTCCCTTTTTAGGCTTCATAGCTCAGTCATTTTGAGTTAAAACAGTCTTAATCAAACCATTCATCTGCTTTCTTTTTCCTTTTCTATTTTGTATGTGTTCAGGAGACACTTACTGCATGTCTGTCACATACCACATGGTTCTGGGCATGGAAGCTAGTGCCTACATGGCAATGAACAAAACATAAAAACTCCTGCCTTGGAGATTATACACTAATGATGGGAGGCAAATAAATAAATAAGTGAATAAAGAAGTACATTGCATACATAGTATGTTAGAATGTAGTATAAAGTGAAGGAAATTAAGGAAGGAAGAATGATGTATAGGAGGTACTAGGGTGATGAGGGGTGTTACAGTATGTATTAGTTTCCTATGACTGCTATAACAAATTACAACAACCTTGATGAGTTAAAACAACAGAAATTTATTGTCTTGCATTTCTGGAAGCCAGAAGTCTAAAATGAGTAGTATTAGGGCCCAAGTCAAGGTGTCAGCAGGCCTGCACTCCCTTTGGAGGTTCTAGGATAGAATTCATTCCTTGCCTCTTTAAGGAGTGGTGGACTTTTGGTATTCCTTATGACTAAGTCATTCCAGTCTTTGCCTTTGTGGCCACGGTACTTTCTTCTCTGCCTCTATCTTACAAGTTCACATATGATTGTATTCATATTTAGGGCCCATTCAGATAATCTGGGATAATCTCCCCATTCCAAGATCTGTACTCACATCTGCAAAGTATTTGCCATATAAGGTAACATTCACAGATTCCAGGGACTAGTTCATGTGCATTTTGTGTGGCATTGTTCCAGCCTACCACTGTATATATTATCAGAGTACTCCCCATTAAGAAGATGTATGAGTGAAGACTTTGATGAAAGGCGAGGAACATGGCATACAGATGCCTTGGGTCAGCCAGCAGACGCCCTGAGACAGATGCCAATTCCTATAGAAAATAACTTTTTTTTCCCTCCCTCTTTTCATTCTATTTATTAAGCCAAGAAAATACCCTGTTTACATTTGCACATGTATATATAGGACATGGTTTCTGACTCTCAAAAAGTGTAGTCTACTAGAAAATAAATATATATTACTGAATGTTCTAGTTACTGTATTAACATCTCTCTTTACAAAACCTTTTATTGAATAATACACAGAAATAAATGTGCAGAAGTCATAAGTATAGAACTTGATGTATTTTCACAAAGCAATCCACGTGTCAACACCAAATCAAAAAAGAGAACAATTCCAGAATGCCCAAACCCTTTCTTTACCCTCAAGGTTATTACCCTCCTAAAGATAGCTACTCTTCTTACCTCTAATACCACAAATTCATTTTGCCTGGTTTTGAACTTTTTATTAGTGGAATCATCAATATGTATTTGGTTTCTTTTGCTTAATATTATGTTTGAGAGAATTATCTGTGTTGTGTACAGTCTTAGTTTGTTTATCCTCTTGCTCTATGGTATTATATTCAAATATAATAATTTATTCCATTATGGTCATTTGGATTGTTTTTAGTTTGGAGCTGTAATTTGTGCTACTTTGAACATTCTTGAACCTGTCATTTGATTAATGTACTATGCATTTCTGTTTGATATCTATCCAGGAGTAGAGTTCTGGGTCATAGGGTAGCATTTATTTTTAATGCTAATGTTTAAGGGATAGGAAATACTCAGAGAATAAAGCATTATTTAAAATCTCTATTTCAGAAAAACTGAATTAAACATCATATTCTTACCCTTGATAAGCATATCATTAAATGTTTAACCCTTTTAATATTAAGACAGAAAAGCAATAAAATAGTAGAGAGACAAAATGGCTTTTCACCAGATATTTGGTAAAAAGTAGCAACGGTACAGTGAAAGAAAAGTTAATTATGTCTGTCACATTAATTGCTTTTTGTGCTGCTTTGTTTAAATATGTTTTTCTCTTTTCTCCTTAAATTATAGGAACCAGATGTTAAAAAACTAGAAGAGCGACTGCAGGGTGGCCAAATAGAAGAGGTGATTCTTCAGGTAAAGAAAAAATTGAGCATTCAGATATTTGGCTTTAAGTGTTCAAAGGCACAATGTATAGAGGTATAAAACTGACTTTCCAGAAAGAAAGGACAACTAAAGTTTTTAATTTATATCAACTCATCAAATATAAGACTAGTCACATAAGCAAATACATACTTCTGACATGCTTGTCAGTTAAATATTTATTATTTTGACTATTGAAGGTTAAATTTTTATAGTGCATGTCTTTGTTTTGTATTTCATATTTTGTAAATTATATCTTTAATGTTTTTACTGTGTTTATATTTTCTTTTTTGAGTTTTTTTTTGACTGTGTTGCATGGCATGAAGGTATCTTAATTCCCCAACCAGGGATCAAACCTGCACCCCATGCAGTAGAAGCATGAAATCCCAATCACTGGAAGGCCAGGGAAGTCCCAAGCTTTTTTTTTTTTGTAATAAAATATTAGCCTTTAATTTTTGCTATATTATCTGTTTTTTTTTTTTTTTTTTTAAGTTTGTCTTTGCCTTTTGACTTTAGTTGAATATTTTCTCCCATATGTAGAGATTTTTAAATTTTTTATTTGGTAAAATCACCTTCCCCTTTCTCACCTCCCCTACAATCTGCCCTCTTTTCCAATATTATAGGTTTAGAATGTCTTCCCCTTATAAGAATCTAATAAACATTCAAGTATGTTTCATCTAATATTTTTAAAAACTGTAACCATTTCTTATTTTTTCTTCCTTTTTATCAAAGTATATTACCAGTGACATATATACAATTGTACAGTGATATACGTGATATACAATGATATACCAATGATACACAAATTCAAAAGAATTGTTGGAGGTCTCTCCTAAAAGAGGAGTGGAGCATTCAGATAGCTTTCTATAAATGTAGACTGTTTCAGTCACTCAAAGGTCTGTCTTCTTGGCCTTTCTATTCCTTTGCTGGGTGGATATGGTACTAGATACAGTATTGCGGGAACTTGCTGCACACTTATTATTTTCCTCCTGTTCCTCTTTTACACCTGATTTCACTTGGATCTTGACTTTAGTTTAGTTGATACATTAATTTATCATGCAATTAAAGTCTTAGGGTACACTAAGTATTTTTAAGTTAGCTGTATAATTCTTACATCTTCATGGGCAATATTAGGGTCAAATTAATTTTAATAATGTTTTATTTAACCTAAGAGATCTAAAATATCATTGAAACATATCATCAATATAGAAAGTAAGACACTGAAAAAGTTTTTTGAATACTAAGTGTTTAAAATCTGGGATGTATTTTATACTCTCAGCACATCTGAATTTGAACTAGCTATATTTTTAGTGCTCTCTCAATAGTCATAGGTAGGAAGGGCTACGTTATTGGACAGCCCATTTCTAGAGGGCCAGTATGACAAAAATGAGAAGGCCGGAGAAGAGGGAGGGAGTGGAGTTACATGTAGCTGAGTTGAGCTCCATGAGATAGGGCTGACCTCAGTGATATTCAAGGATATGGACCTTCCCCAGCCTGGGCTTCCCACGTGGCTCGGTGGCAAAGAAACCACCTGCCAATGTAGGAAACACAGGTTCGATCCCTGGCTTGGGAAGGTCCCCTGAAGAAGGAAATGGCAACCCACTCCATATTCTTGCCTGGAAAATCCCATGGACAGAGGAGCGTGGTGGGCCACAGCTCATGGGGTTGCAACAGAATTGGAGACAACTTCTCTACTAATCAACAATAACCCTCCCCAGCCTGCTGTCACTTGGGGAAATAGAGAAAGATGAGTGTTCAAGAGAAACAGGTCACAGGGCAGTCAGAAAAAGAGCACTCTTTTATTTTTAATAAAGGATATTTTTAATAAGGGATATTTTTAATCAGTATTTTCCCAATTTCAGCAATAAATACCTCTGACCCCAGATAACTCTGGAGTTCTGTGAAGACCTATAAGACGTTCTAGAACTAACACCCAAGAAAGATGTCCTTTTCATCATAGGGGACTGGAATGCAGAAGGAGGAACTCAAAAGATACCTGGAGTAACAGACAAATTTGGCCTTGGAGTACAAAATGAAGCAGGGCAAAGGCTAACAGATTTTGCCAAGAGAACACACTGCTCATAGCAAACACCCTCTTCCAACAACACAAGAGAAAACTACACATGAACATCACCAGATGGTTAATACTGAAATCAGATTGATTATATTCTTTGCGGCCAAAGATGGAGAAGCTCTATACAGTCAAAAAACAACACTGCGAGTTGACTGTGGCTCAGATCATGAGCTTCTTATTGCCAAATTCAGACTTAAATTGAAGAAAGTCAGGAAAACCACTAGACCATTCAGGTATGACCTAAATCAAACCCCTTATGATTATACAGTGGAAATGACAAATAGATTCAAGGGATCAGATCTGATAGACAGAGTACCTGAAGAACTATGGATGGAGGTTTCTGACATTGTATAGGAAGCAGTGATCAAAATCATCCCCAAGAAAAAGAAATGTAAAAAGGTAAAGTGGTTGTTTGAGGAGGCCTTACAAATAGCTGAGAAAAGAAGAGAAGTGAAAGGCAAAGGAGAAAAGGAAAGATATACCCATTTGAATGCAGAGTTCCAAGAATAGCAAGGAGAGATAAGAAAGCCTTCCTCAGCAATCAATGCAAAGAAATAGAGGAAAACAATAGAATGGGAAAGACTAGAGATCTCTTCAAGAAAATTAGAGATACTAAGGGAACATTTCATGCAAAGATGGGCTCAATAAAGGACAGAAATGGTATGGACCTAATAGAAGCAGAAGGTATTAAGAAGAGGTGGCAAGAATACACAGAAGAACTATACAGAAAAGATCTTCATGACCCAGATAATCATGATGGTGTGACCACTCACCTAGAGCCAGACATCCTGGAATGTGAAGTCAAGTGGGCCTTAGGGAACATCACTATGAACAAAGTTAGTGGAGGTGATAGAATTCCAGGTGAGCTATTTCAAATCCTGAAAGATGATGCTGTGAAAGTGCTACACTCAATATGCCAGCAAATTTGGAAAACTCGGCAGTGGCCGCAGGACTGGAAAAGGTCAGTTATCATTCCAGTCCCAAAGAAGGGCAATGCCAGAGAATGTTCAACCACTGCACAGTTGCAATCATTTTACTCACTAGTTAAGTAATGCTTAAAATTCTCCAAGCCAGGCTTCAACAGTATGTGAACCATTAACTTCCAGATGTTCAAGCTGGATTTAGAAAAGGCAGAGGAACCAGAGATCAAATTGCCAACATCTGTTGGATCATTGAAAAAGCAGAATTCCAGAAAAACATCTACTTCTGCTTTATTGACTATGCCAAAGCCTTTGACTGTGTGAATCACAACAAACTGTGGAAAATTATTAAAGAGAAGGGAATACCAGACCACCTGACCTGCCTCCTGAGAAATCTGTATGCAGGTCAGGAACCAACAGTTAGAGCCAGACATGGAACAACAGACTGGTTCTAAATCGGGAAAGGAGTACGCCAAGGCTGTATGTTGTCACCCTGCTTGTTTAACTCTTATGCAGAGTACATCATGCATAATATCGGGCTACATGAAGTGCAAACTGGAATCAAGATTGCCAGGAGAAATATCAATAACCTCAGATATGCAGATGACACCATTCTTACGGCAGAAAGTGAAGAGGAACTAAAGAGCCTCTTGAAAGTGAAAGAGGGGAGTGAAAAATCTGGCTTAAAACTCAACATTCAGAAAAAGATAATTGCATCCAGTCCCATTACTTCATGGAAAATAGAGGGGAAACAATGGAAACAATGAGAAAATTTATTTTTTTGTGGGGTGGAGTGCTCCAAAATCGGAGAAGGCAATGGCAACCCGTTCCAATACTCTTGCTTGGAAAATCCCACGGAGGGAGGAGCCTAATAGGCTGCAGTCCATGGGGTCACGAAGAGTCAGACACTTACTGAACGACTTCACTTTCACTTTTCACTTTCATGCATTGGAAAAGTAAATGGCAACCCACTCCAATGTTCTTGCCTGGAGAATCCCAGGGATGGCGGAGCCTGGTGGGCTGCCGTCTGTGGGGTCGCACAGAGTCGGACACGACTGAAGCGACTTAGCAGCAGCAGCAGCAGCTCCAAAATCACACAGATGGTGACTGCAGTCATGAAATTAAAAGACGCTTGCTCCTTGGAAGAAAAGCTATGACAAACCTAGACAGTGTATTAAAAAGCAGAGACATGACCTTGCCGACAAAGGTCCGTCTAGTCAAAGCTATGATTTTTCCACCAGTCCTGTATGGATGTGAGAGTTGGAGTATAAAGAAAGCTGAGTGCTGAAGAATTGATGCTTTTGAACTTTGGTGTTGGGGAAGACTCCTTGGACTCCAAGGAGATTGAACCATCCATCCTAAAGGAAATGAATACCTGAATATTCATTGGAAGGACTGATCCTGAAGCTGAAACTCCGCTACTTTGGCCACCTGATGCGAAGAACTGACTCACTGGAAAAGATGAAGGGAAAGATTGAGGGCAGGACGAGAAGGGGATGACAGAGGATGAGATGATTGGATGGCATCACCGACTTGATGGACATGAGTTTGAGTAAACTGCAGGAGTTGGTGAAGGACAGGGAGGCCGGGTGTGCTGCAGTCCATGGGGTAGAAAAGATTTGGACACGACTGAGTGACTGAGCTGAACTGATTCTTTAACTCATTGTTTGTATACATTTTAGACTGTTAACACTATATGTATTTGTCTGTTCTACATCACTGGCATAGAAACTAAGCACTCGTTCTGTGTTTGAATTCCTTCTCTGATATTCTGACAAGTGTTCAGCAGTGTTCTGCTGCTGCTGCTAAGTCACTTCAGACGTGTCCAACTCTGTGTGACCCCATAGACGGCAGCCCACCAGGCTCCCCCGTCCCTGGGATTCTCCAGCCAAGAACACTGGAGTGGGTTGCCATTTCCTTCTCCAATCCATGAAAGTGAAAAGTGAAAGTGAAGTCGCTCAGTCGTGTCCGACCCTCAGCAACCCCATGGACTGCAGCCTTCCAGGCTCTTCCATCCATGGGATTTTCCAGGCAAGAGTACTGGAGTGGGGTGCCATTGCCTTCTCCAGTGTTCTTCTAGTGGCCAGAGTTGTCATAGATCTTTTGCTATAGAAAATAATGTGAAGAAAAAGATAGCTAAAATATATTTGTTAAATATGTTATAATTGTGTTTAAAAGGAAAATAAATGTAGCATAATCTGATTAAGGAAACTGATTCAATTGATGAATAAAAATATAACTGTTCTATTATTCTGTAGATCTCTGCTTTACATATCGTTGGTCTAAAGTTATTATGGATCATGAAATCAATTAGGTAGACTGTGGCTAATTTTTTTACCTTCATGAGAAAATTGAGTATGACAGCTAGTAAAGGTAATGATAATTTTAGTTTTGTTTTAGTTATATGTGTATGTCATGGATCCTTTACTCACCAACTAAATTTTGAACACTCTAAAAGCAAATTTTAATCAAACAGAAAAATCAAATGCCATCCTTTCTCACTCATGATGATGAAGGTAATTTATTTAAGTATGTTCCACATTTGATGATGAAACAGCTTATTAGGTATTAACATGTATGAAGTAGTTCTAAATAGTTATATTTCAGTTATTAGCTATGGTAAATACCTTCTAAACAATATAATCAAATGATCTTTTAAAAATCTTTTATTAACAGGCTGAAAATGAACTAAGTCTGGCAAGAAAAATGATCCAGTGGAAACCATGGGAGCCTTTAGTGGAAGAGCCTCCAGCCAGCCAATGGAAATGGCCAATATAAACAGCATTAACTAACACTGTTGATAGGAGACGGATGTAATTAAATATTCTGTTATATGTTAAAAAATGTTTCCTTATTATCTTATCATCAAGATAACTGATACAAAACACATTTAAGTGACTTGTTAAAGTTGATGATGGTAATTTGTGAATTCAGTTTTTGATTTGTAAAGCATTCAAGTTATTTCAAAGGTAATTAAAAAAAAAAAAAAAAAAAACAGGTTGTGGGAAGATTGAAACTTAATTGGAAAAATTCCTATAGATCATCAGTGTAGGGGCCGTATTTGAAAGGTGAAGTATTTTTAGTAGTATCTTCAACAGATGATTTAATTTTTTATTCTGGAAAAACAGAATAGATAATTATTATTGTTTAAACAAATTAATAGGTCACTGTTTAAAGTGAAGTAGTAAGGAAGAAACCATCAAATTAGAATTCATCGTACACTTGGGAAAATTGATTTGGTATTTGAAAGAAAGATTTTTATTTATAGTAGTAGTTGGAAAAACTTTTCCTTTTGTCTCATTTAAGGAAATTAGTTTTCTGGCCCTTAGTCTTTAGTTTTCTTGATAACCAAAATATATCAGGATAGAGAATTTCTGTAAAAGAAGAGACACTAAGAGTTCCTAAAGTTTATCTGACATACTGCTACTGCTACTGCTAAGTTGCTTCAGTCGTGTCCGACTCTGTGCGACCCCATAGATGGCAGCCCACCAGGCTCCCCCATCCCTGGGATTCTTCAGGCAAAAACACTGGAGTGGGTTGCCATTTCCTTCTCCAAGGAAATGACATACAGATAAACTTATATTCAAAACATCTTAGTGGTATGCTTATAACTTCAAAGTGGAATCGTTAAGTAGTTTTCACTACTTTTCAGTGTAAGTGCAGTTGGATATCAAACAGAAGATAACTGCTGTTCAAAGAAAGAAGCAGTTTGGTAAGTTTAAGGTTAAAAATAAAATGACTTTTCATTTGTCCTCACCTTTTGTTTTTGTTAATAGCTGCCTCTCATTTGTAAATACTTAAATTTGGTAGTTCTTACCTTCAAAGGTAGTATTTTTATTTTTTATTTATTTCACCATCGAAGGCAACTAACATTATTCTGTGCTGCTGGTGGGGCCAGGAGTGAGCAACCTGTTGGCCTCCATGTCTGAGCTGGCTTCCGTGAGGGCTTCCTGGTCCACATTTGCAAAGTGGGGTACAAGTGGGTCAACAAGAAGTTGACCATCTTCTCTGTGGTCAACCCAGCTGTGGGCCTGCCTCTCACTTGCTCCAGGCTGCTCCTTCAGATCCACCTTGGTCTTGTCACCAGATTCTTCCTGTAGCAGATTTGGGGACCTATACTACAAGGGCAAGACTTGTTGGGTTGCCTTCAGATGTTAAGGTCCTTTACCTGGTGCTTCAGCAGGCTTTTCAAATGAGCCTTCCCACAGGACCAGCTCTTCTAATGCCTTCTGACAAGCAAGATGGTATTCCGGAGAGTCTGTGTCCTGTTTCACAAGGTACTCTTCCATAAATTGAAGATCATTTTCATTATTCTCAAGAGGCCAAAATCTTTAGGTCTTGCAGGACTTAATGTTCTTTAACTGCAGAAAGAGGACATTAGATCTTAAACCCTTGCCAATTCCCCAGTTATCTATTAATATATCAGACCTCAATCACTGGAAGGTAGTTGCTAATCTCACTTTTTTTTTTTTTTATTCTTCTAAGGGAGAATATCAACAGTGCTCCATAGAAGAAAATTCCCACATGTAGGCTAATATCAGCCTTTTCTTTTTCTTCCAGCTTCTATGGTTATATCAACAAATAGAAGTTAAAGAAACCACCGGTGCAAGCATGTTCTGGGGTCTAGGGTAGAACAGCAAATCATTGAACATACCATGAGTATTTTGCATTTGAGGGCAGAATTTCCTTTGAAGCTCAGTACTCAGTGGGATTACAGCCTAAAATACAATTACAGTAATTTTATGAGACAAAAGTAAATGAGAAGGTAAGAGTTGGTTTAGAGGAGGATCAAGAGGTTTATTTTAAATAGAAGTCACAAATTGTAGAGGAGTAAAACATGCTACCCCACTAAGTCTCTTTGGTATGCCAATTATTTTGAGCTGAAAACAAGGCCTAAAGACTCAGGAAGAAATTTTGAAGGAAGCTATCACCATACATAACTATAATACAAACTAGGTGTGCAGACAGGGAGGAACCTAGCAAAGTCTGTTAAAATTCCAGTGTCCTACTCTGCATGGCCTAACAAACATTTACCAAACATTTGTTTTTCTATATACTTGTGAAATGCTGTCTTCCCCATGAATTCCCAACCCACACCTGCTGTATTCTCTTTTGTCTTTAGGTGAAGATGGTATGCAATGTCAGGTTTTTAGCCATTTTGGTTGAGTTACTTAGGTGTTTCTGGGTCATTTCCATGAATACATATTATTAAAATGTATCTGAGTTTTCTCTTGTGTCTTCAGTCAGTTTAGTAGCTCAGTTGTGTCTGACTCTTTGCAAGCCCAAGGACTGCAGCAGGCCAGGCTTCCTTGTCCATCACCAACTCCCGGAGCCTGCTCAGACTCATGTCCATTGAGTCAGTGATGCCATCCAACCATCTCATCTTCTGTTGTCCCTTTCTCCTCCTGCCTTCAGTCTTTCCCAGCATCAGGGTCTTTTCCAGTGAGTCAGTTCTTTGCATCAGGTGGTCAAAGTATTGGAGCTTCAGTTTCAGCATCAGTCCTTCCAATGGATATTCAGGACTGATTTCCTTTAGGATTGACTGGTTTGATCTTGCTGTCCAAGGGACTCTCAAGATTATTCTCCAATGCCACAGTTCAAAAACATCAATTCTTTGGCACTCAGCTTTCTTTATAGTCCAACTCTCACATCCATACATGACTACTGGAAAAACCATAGCTTTGACTAGACAGACCTTTGTTGGCAAAGTAATGTCTCTGCTTTTTAATATGCTGTCTAGGTTTGTCATAGCTTTTCTTCCAAGTAGCAAGCATCTTTTAATTTCATGGCTGCAGTCACCATCTGCAGTTATTTTGGAGCCCAAGAAAATAAAGTCTGACACTGCTTCCATTGCTTCCCCATCTATTTGCTGTGAAGTGATAGGACTGGATTCCATGATCTTTGTTTTTTGAATGTTTTAAGCCAGCCATGTTCCCGTTCCCCTGCCTCTGTGTTTATAAAAGCATGTGTTGAAATGTCATTATTTTCAGCCTGAATCCCTTGTGTGTCTCTTGAGCACTGCCACCCCATAAGAAAACAAACTTATTGTATTAAGACAATTAGGATTTAAGGAAAGCCTATTCCAATTCACTATTTTTCTCATGATTTCCTTCACTAAGAAGTGGCTGCTGCTGCTGAGTCGCTTCAGTCGTGTCCAACTCTGTGTGACCCCATAGACGGCCGCCCACCAGGCTCCCCTGTCCCTGGGATTCTCCAGGCAAGAACACTGGAGTGGGTTGCCATTTCCTTCTCCAATAAGAAGTGGCTAATAACTTCTAAATAAAAACATACAAATAAATTTCTCCAGTCCCCATCAATAATTCAATTCCTGTATTACATTCCCACTTTGACTATGTCAAGGAGGAAGACATTTTCCTCTAGTCTTCTAGGTTCTTCTGACTGGTCTAAGACTTAAAATGACATGACATGGAATGGCAGTGCTCGAGAGTCACACAAGGGACCAGGCTGAAAATAAGGACATTTCAACACATGCTTTTTATAAACACAGAGACAGAGGGACAGGAACATGCAAAGCACATATAGAAACGTGAGATAGAAAATTAAAAAAATTTGGAACATATAAAGCTCAAGTTTAGCTTGCTATGCACTACTAATGAATTTTCCAAATGGTCTTTCAGCTTACATTAGCTGCTCAATTTTTGTTGTGTGCTTACATGAAATGTGTAGTGGATTAGCTTCCTTCTATACACAACTAGCTGAAAAGTATCTTAGGGGTTTCTCATACTCTTCAAATATGTTGGTTTCTTTTTCAAGTGAACATTTTAGCCATTTTTAAAGATAAACATTACTATTTTATGATAGAACATTTCATTTAACTTCTTCAATAAGAAAAGGAGGCTTAATTCATTTTCTTAGGGTAAATTCCCTGTCTAAATTATAAACTCCAAAAATTTTTTTAAATGGAAAGTTTTTTCACAACTCATTTGCAAGTAAAACCTGATTGCATTGATAGGAGGCTGTTTATGGTCTTTATGCCACTTTAATGTGATTATGAATATATTTTGCCACAGAAGTATTAATATATTTGATTTGGGAGTATTTCCCCAGACCTGTTGAATGTTTTACAGAATATACAGTATATATCCGTGTGTGTTTTAGTCACTCAGTTGTGTCTGATTCTTTGCTACCCTGTGGACTGTAGCCCGCCACCAGGCTCCTCTGTCCATGGAATATTTCAGTCAAGAATACTGGAGTGTGTTGCCATTCCCTTCTCCAGAGGATCTTCCCGACACAGGGATCGAATCTGGGTATCCTGCATGGCAGGCAGATTCTTTTCCATCTGAGCCACCAGGGAAGCCCAGTATATATTCATATTACCATTCAAAATAGAATAGGAAATGGATCCCCACTCCAGTATTCTTGCCTGGAAAATTCCATTGGCAAAGGAGCCTGGCGGGCTGCAGTCCATAGGGCCCCAAAGAATCAGACACAACTGAGCACACCAAAAATCTGAAAGAACCAGATTTCAAACACATTTGTCCCTTAAGTTTTCAGAAAAGGGACTATGTATTTCTAGCCTCTTAAGCTCATGAAGGTATTATGATCCAAATTCAGTTCATAATGATTATTTCCAAAGGATAATTTTCAGGTCCTTCGCCTAAATTCTTCTAATGCTTTTTTTCTCTAATTCAATCATTTACATCAAAATGTATTTTAGCCTGACATAACAATGGGATTATTTTGAAATGCTTGATTTCATAAAGCCACTAGATGGCATCTTTGTAAAACTAAAAGAAATGTTTATTGAATAAATAAAGGCTGAGATAAAAGCAGATTCCTATTTCACTAGAAACAGTGGTAAGTTATTTTGGGCAATAAATCCTGAGAAAACTGCATAGATTTATTGTGAAAAGTAAAATGGAAAATGGTATTTTGAATTACCTTTCCATCTCCAGAACTGAGGGTCTTTTTTCTGATTGGTTATTTTCAGCTTGCATTTACATTTATTTTGTATAACCAAACAATCATATACTTGTGTATCTATGTGTGTATATATATACATGAAAGTGTAAGTGAAGTCGCTCAGTCCTGTCTGACTCTTTGTGATCCCATGGACTGTAGCTTACCAGGCTCCTCAGTCCATGGAATTTTCTAGGCAAGAGTACTGGAGTGGGTTGCTATTTCCTTCTCCAGGGGATCATCCCAACCCAAGGATCGAACCTGGGTCTCCTGCACTGCAGGCAGACGCTTTACCATCTGAGCCACCAGGGAAGCTCATTATTTATACACACACACACACACACACACACACACACACACACATACATATACACACACACACAAATATATGTATGCGTATGTGTGTGATTTTGATGTGCTTTGCAACCTATGTAGACTACCTGGGAAGCTTACCAATTAAGTTAGGCTTATATTGTAAAACTGAGTTGTATAAGATTGCCTCCATCAGTTCAGTTCAGTTGCTCAATCGTGTCCGACTCTTTGTGACCCCATGAACCGCAGCTCGCCAGGCCCCTCTGTCCATCACCAACTCTTGGAGTCCTTTCAAACCCATGTCCATTGAGTTGGTGATGCCATCCAACCATCTCATCCTCTGTCATCCCCTTCTCCTCTTGCCCCCAATCTTTCCCAGCATCCGGGTCTTTTCAGATGAGTCAGCTCTTCACATCAGGTGGCCCAAGTATTGGAGTTTAAACTTCAACATCAGTCCTACCAATGAACACCCAGAACTGATCTCCTTTAGGATGGACTAGTTGGATCTGCTTGTAGTCCAAGGGACTCTCAAGAGTCTTCTCCAACACCACAGTTCAAAAGCATCAATTCTTCAGTGCTCAGCTTTCTTTAGAGTCCAGCTCTCACATCCATACATGATCACTGGAAAAACCATAGCCTTGATTAGACGGACCTTTGTTGACAAAGTAATGTCTCTGCTTTTTAATATGCTGTCTAGATTGGTCATAACTTTCCTTCCAAGGAGTAAGCATCTTTTAATTTCATGGCTGCAATCACCATCTGCAGTGATTTTGGAACCCTCAAAAATAAAGTCAGCTACTATTTCCCCATCTATTTGCCATGAAGTGATGGGACCAGATGCCATGATCTTCGTTTTCTGAATGCTGAGCTTCAAGCCAACTTTTTCACTCTCCTCTGTCACTTTCATCAAGAGGCTCTTTAGTTCTTCACTTTCTGCCATAAGGGTGGTGTCATCTGCATATCTGAGCTTATTGATATTTCTCCCGGCAATCTTAATTCCAGCTTGTGTTTCATCCAGCCCAGTGTTTCTCATGATGTACTCTGCATATAAGTTAAATAAGCAGGGTGACAATATTCAGCCTTGACGTATTCCTTTTCCTATTTGGAACCAGTCTGTTGTTCCATGTCCAGTTATACAGGTTTCTCAAGAGGCAGGTCAGGTGGTCTGGTATTCCCATCTCTTGAAGAATTTTCCACAGTTTATTGTGATCCACACAGTCAAAGGCTTTAGCATAGTCAATAAATCAGAAATGTTTTTCTGGAACTCTCTTGCTTTTTCAATGATCCAGTGGATGTTGGCAATTTGATTTCTGGTTCCTCTGCCTTTTCTAAAACCAGCTTGAATGTCTGAAAGTTCACAGTTCACCTATTGCTGAATCCTGGCTTGGAGAATTTTAAGCATTACTTTACTAGCGTGTGTGTCTGAAAGTTCACAGTTCACCTATTGCTGAAGCCTGGCTTGGAGAATTTTAAGCATTACTTTACTAGCGTGTGAGATGAGTGCAATTGTGCAGTAGTTTGAGCATTCTTTGGCATTGCCTTTCTTTGGGATTGGAACTAAAACTGACCTTTTCTAGTCCTGTGGCCACTGCTGAGTTTTCCAAATTTGCTGGTATATTGAGGCAGCACTTTCACAGCATCATCATTTAGGATTTGAAATAGCTCAATGGAATTCCATCACCTCCACTAGTTTTGTTCATAGTGATGCTTCCTAAGGCCCACTTGACTTCACAAACCAGGATGTCTGGCTCTAGGTGAGTGATCACACCATTGTGATTATCTGGGTCATATGTAATCTTACATCCTTTTTAAATGTCAAAGAGTGTTAGGTCAAAGGCAGCATAGAATAGTGGTTTAAAATGGAGGTTGTGCTGTCAGACTGCTTGGGTTTATTTCTGGCTCCTCCAGCAAACATCTCTGGGCCTTAGTTTCCTTCTTAGAAAAAGGAAGCTGATTGCAGTTCTTCCTTAATAAAATCTTTGTAAAAATTAAATTAGAAGTATAGGTAAAGTACTTAGCAACAAATAACACAATAAATGCTAGCTATTATGAAGCACATGAGGTATTTTTTGCTAAATTTACATTAGAAATAAAATTGATCCTTTCCCTCAATGATATGTGCTTCTTTAAGAACCTATAAATTCAATCGAAGGAATTTATAGTGATAGAAAATAATTCTTTTATAATCCAGTGATTAACAATAGCTTTGCTTCTTCAGACTTAAAAGAGGAATTATTTAATAGCGCCTATCTCGCTTTTGTCTTTGGCTGCCAGGGAAGCAAGAGCCAAGTTCCAAGTTTAACAAAAGCAAGTAGGCACCTGCTGTTGTACCTGCCTAGGTCTTCACTTCATTTCATAGTTATATTTCCTCTAACCTTGATTTTTCATAAAGGGCAGATTGATGTCAGTATTTATTTTGGAGAATCGTGTCATATCACAAGTATAAAAAGACATCTTAGAGAGTGGTTACTGTCAGAACCAGTTTAGTATCTAGGTAATGCTGCTGCTGCTGTCACTTCAGTCGTGTCCGACTCTGTGCGACCCCATAGACGGCAGCCCACCAGGCTCCCCCGTCCCTGGGATTCTCCAGGCAAGAACACTGGAGTGGGTTGCCATTTCCTTCTCCAATGCCTGAAAGTATGAGCAGGTAACAAACCCCTTCGCTCCCTCACCCCGCCCCTCCCTCGGCCTCAGTCCCTCTCTCCGCCCCTTCTCTCCCTGGCTCCACCCCTCCTCTCGGTCTTCTCCCAAACCCCCACCCTTCCAGCGCGGGCACCGCCTCTTCTCGCGGGAACTGTGTCCTAGTGGGAGGGGGGGGGGTGGTACCAGGACCGTTGCTAGGAAACGGCCGGTAACAGAATTCGGCAGGTGTGGACTCTGCTTTCTAGGAGCCGGGGGAACCGCTTCCACTCGAGTAACTGCGTTTGTTGGTCAGGTAGGAGGATAGGTTCTGGCTGCTCTCTACTGGCCCGATCCCTAGACCAACTCTGAGCGGGTGGCTAAGGCGCCGGACTCTGAGGGCTCTGTGAGGGGTGAAGCAGACTGGTCCATGGGGACTGGCCAGTCCGGAATGTTCCACCTTTGCCTAAAAAACTGTGCAAAGCATCCCATCACTTGGTTCCTTTTCTGGCTCCGGATCTATAATTTGGGAATGGAAGTAGCAGCATCAATCTAGGAGGTTACCTCACCTCCAACCCCAAGTGCTTATCATGGTTAGTAATAGAGAAGCAAGACGTGTGTAAAACCCAGGTTTCGTATTAGAAACGGTTTAGCCATCTTTGTGGCCATTTACAGTTTTTAGTAAGTAGAGCGCTTCCAGACGGAGAAGGCAATGGCACCCCACTCCAGTACTCTTGCCTGGAAAATCCAATGGACGGAGGAGCCTGGTAGGTTGCAGTCCATGGGGTGGCACAGAGTCGGACAAGACTGAAGCGACTTAGCAGCAGCAGCAGCGCTTCCAGACTCTCCTCTTTCACTTCTCTCCACCTAAGGTCTTTGCTGCACTTCTTAAAAAATTTAAAAACGCAACAAAGCTATTTGGTAGAAGGTTATGACCAACCTAGATAGCATATTCAAAAGCAGAGACATTACTTTGCCAACAAAGGTCCATCTAGTCAAGGCTATTTTCCAGTAGTCGTGTATGGATGTGAGAGTTGGACTGTGAAGAAAGCTGAACGCGGAAGAATTGATGCTTTTGAACTGTGGTGTTGGAGAAAACTCTTGAGAGTCCCTTGGACTGCAAGGAGATCCAACCTGTCCATTCTAAAGGAGATCAGTCCTGGGTGTTCTTTGGAAGGAATGATGCTATGGCTGAAACTCCAGTACTTTGGCCACCTCATGCGAAGAGTTGACTCATTGGAAAAGACTCTGATGCTGGGAGGGATTGGGGGCAGGAGGAAGAGGGGATGATGGAGGATAAGATGGCTGGATGGCATCACCAACTAGATGGACGTGGGTTTGGGTGAACTCTGGGAGTTGGTGATGAACAGGGAGGCCTGGCATGTTGCAATTCATGGGGTCGCAAAGAGTTGGACACTACTGAGCGACTGAACTGAACTGAAAGCTGGATCCTTGTCTTACTACTTAAGCTTAGCTATAGCAACAAAATATACATTGTAGGTGAAAGGGGAACGTTTTTGTATGCAGTCAGAGTATTTATTCTTTTTAAACAGTTTTTAAAAGATGATAACATTTACGCTTGAATACATAATAATACAGTAAAGAGAAAGTTCAAACAGTAAAGAGAATGATTAAAAGTTTAAACAGTGAAGAGAATGAACAGTGAAAATCTGCCTTCCACATATGTTCCCCAACTCCCTGCCCTCCAGTTCACCTTCCAGAGTATTCTGAGCATATACAAATATGTAGTTGTGTCTGTAACATTGTATATAGTGGAATGTGCTTTTGTTGGAAGTCATTGAAAGGACATGACTGCGGGTTTACTCACTACCCAAGTGGGCAGTTGGAGACTCTTTCCCCCTCCAGTCCTTGGAATGTACCTTCCCCCATTGCTCCTCAATGAGGGATGTGTTATTGAGACCAACGAAAGTGTATACTATGGCTGAACCCAGTTAAGGTCTCATAAACTCTTAGAATTTTGGCGATGGATGTTGAGATTTACTCTCTTTAGGCTGTCCAAGTCAATCCTCTTTATAAGTTTCCTTGCCACTTAATAGTCTGAAGTGGTCTGCCTCTTTCTTCAGTTATCCTTACCTGCTGTGTACCGGGCTCACTTTCTACTTTACCCAGAGAATTCTAGAGCTTTCAAACCAAGAGCTTTGTTTTTTCCACCTAAGGGAACCATACAGTAAGTAGCCATTAGAACTGGCTTCTTCATTTAGCATAATTCATTGGAGAGTCACCCATGTTGTTGTATCAGTGGTTTATTCCTTTTTATTGATGGGGTATTCCATTTTATGAATGCATCATAGTATGTTTATTCATTCCTCAGCTAAGGAATGTTTGTGTTGTTTCCTGTCTTTGGTAATTAAAAATAAAACCTTTAATAACTTTTGTGTTGGCGCTTCCTTGGTGCCTCAGGGGTAAAGAATCAGCCTCAATGCAGGAGCTGCTGGAGATCAGAGTTCAGCTGATCCCGGGGTGGAGAAGATCCTCTGGAGGAGGGCATGGCAACGCACTCCAGTATTTTTGCCTGGAGAATCCCATGGACAGAGGAGCCTGGCGGGCTACAGTCCATGGGGTCGCAAAGAGTCGGACACGACTGAGCACACACGCTTGTGGAGGTTTTGAGTGATTGTAGTTTTTCATTCCACTTGAGTAAAGGATACAGAATTGCTGGGTCATATGATTAATATGTGTTTAATTTTACAAGAAAGCTGACAGTTACCTCATATGCTATATCCATTTTCATTTTCACTATCAAGATACAAGAGTTTTCCACTCATATTTATACTCACTGGTTATTGTTGGGCTGAAATTATTTTTGGAATAATTTGGAATCTCATTGTGTTTTGAAGTTTCATTTCTCCACTGACTAATGATATGGAGCATCTTTTCATGTGATTGTCCTTGGGGTCAGGATTAGAGTGAGGAAACTGAGGCAATTAGATTGAAAATTTTAGGTGGCATTTATTCTCAGGCACAAAAATACATATGGGGCAGAGCAGATGCCTCATTTGTCTCAGTCTTGTCCTGGCCCTGCTTCTTTGTGTTTTTGTGTATATTCTTTTGTGACGGATCTGTTTAAATCTTTTACTCATGTTTTTTCACTGTTTTTTTTTTTTTTTTTTTTCCTTACTATTGAGTTTTGAGAATTCTGTATTTGTTCTGGATCATGCTGTGGTTAGTTGCTTAGTCATGTCCGACTCTTTGTGACTCCATGGACTGTATCTCCTCTGTCCATGGGATTTCCCAGGCAAGAATGCTAGAGTGGGTAGCCATTCCCTTCTCCAGGGGATCTTCCTGACCCAGTGCATGTCTCCTGCACTGCAGGTGGATTCTTCACCATCCGAGCCATGAGGGATGCCCCCATATATTCTGGATATGAGTCTTTTATGAAATATGAGTTTTGCAAAAAATTACATCTGAGTGTATGGTTTGACTTGATTCTTCTAGTTGTCTTTTTTGAATAGCAGAAGTTATTGATTTGTTACTATTGCCATTTAGAAGATGCCATCTTGGCCATTTTTTGTAGGGAGAATGACCCACCAGATAGAAAGCATTACCTCAGATTCTCCAAAAAAGGCAGATAATTATGTTGCTAGGAGTTAAGCCTTCTTTATGCTGCTTTCTTTCTAATCAGGGAACTAAACTTTGTTATAGGAGAAAAAAAAAATCCAAAGGAAGATTTTGTGTGTGTGGGTGGGTGACAGCATAAAGAGTTTTCTTGAACTTCTTAAAAACTTGTTCAACTTTGTCTCATTTCATTTGTTTTCTCCTTAATTTTCTGGAATTTTAAAACTTTATTTCAGTTCTTTTATTGGTTCTTGAAATTTAACTATGCATATTTAATTTAACAGTATCTAGGATTAAGACTATCATATCTCAATTTTGTAAACAGTATAAGGAATTGATAATAGTTTATTCTCATCTTTCCCTTCCCAGTTAACTGTTATTATTGTCTCATATTTTAATTTTCTGCTATTTTTATTTTGTGTTGACAGGATTTACTTGGACTTCCCTGGTGGCTCAGACGGTAAAGCGTCTGCCTGCAATGCGGGAGACATGGGTTCAATTCCTAGGTCTGGAAGATCCTCTGGAGAAGGAAATGGTAATCCACTCCAGTACTCTTGCCTGGAAAATCCCATGGACGGAGGAGCCTGGTAGGCTACCGTCCATGGGTCGCAAAGAGTCAGACACGACTGAGCGAGTTCTCTTTCACCCATAGTAGTGGTGAAGTCGCTTAGTCGTGTCCAACTCTTTGCGACCCGTGGACTGTAGCCTACCAGGGTCCTTCGTCCATGGGAATTTCCGGGCAAGAATACTGGAGTGGATTACCATTTCCTTCTCCAGAGGATCTTCCCGACCTGGGGATCGAACCCGGGTCTCCCGGATTGGGGGCAGACGCTTTAACCTCTGAGCCACCAGGGAAGCCCGGGTTTACCTTTAGGTTTATGATTTATTTGTTTGCCTTTCCTTCTTGCACTTTAGACTTACACTTGGCCCATTTGACTCCTCCTCAAGCATATCCTTTAAAAGTTCCTTTAGAGCAGGTATCTTGGTGATAACTTGCTTGTAAATGTTTCTGTTTTTCTCCTTTAAAGGTAGTTTTGCTGGGTGTACAATTCTGGGTTGATAGTTGCCTTCTTTAATTAGTCCATTATTGCCTTGACTTCTATTTTTCTGATGAGAAATTTGTAATGATTTCATTTTTCTTTCCTTTTCATTAATGCCACCAGATTAATATGAGTCAAAGAGAAGATGCTATGTCCTTTATCACTGTTTGTTTTTCAGATCTTATCTTTGTTATTCTGTAATTTAGTTATAACACATAACTATATACATAATTATGGCAATGTTATATAACATTGCTATATTTTATAGATATGAATTATTTCTATTTATCTTGTTAGGTATATTTTTATATTGTGCTTCCTGGACCTGTAGATTCATATTTTTAATTAGTTTTAAAAATTTTTCAGCCATTAGCTTTTAAAATATTTTCTTTCTTTGTTTTCTTCTAGGACTCCAGTTTTCCATATGCCAGATCAGAGGCTGGCAGACTTTTTCTGAAAAGGGCTTCACAGGCCACAGGCAGTCTCTGTTTTACACTCTTTTTTGTTTTTTATTTTAACAGTACAAAGCTATTCTTAGCTCAAAGCAAGATATTAATAAATGCTTAAAAATATATGCTAGACTTTGTTTCTTTCTTTTTTTCATGGCCCTTAATCTCTCATATTTTTCATATCATATCTCTTTGCAACATTCTACATAAAATCTTTTCATTTACCTTCCAGTTTACTGATTCTCTCTTCAGCTTTAATGCTGTATTCATTAAATTCAACAAGTATACATTTTTATTCTAGGTATTCTTTTGTTTTTTTAATTTTTCTTTTTTAAAAAATTTTATCTGCATAAGGATCTATGTTTAAAGTAGAAGTTCCAAACACAGCTTTCCCATCTCACTACCGTTTCAAGTTGTAATCTTCCCTGTGCTGCTGCCATAGCAATCAGCCTCAAGTCCACCTTCCCATCCCCTCTTCCTGGCAGCGTCTATAGGCAGGCTCCTGGCCACCCTGGGGCCTCAGTGCTCAGCTCCTGCCTCTGAAGCCTGGCTCTGGGAGGCTCTGGCCCACCCTGGCCCAACCTTCTGTATACTGTCACACTGACCCCCAAGCCAAAGCCCTTGGTGGCTGTGGCTAAGGCCTTAGTGAGCTCCAAGATCAACCCACATTTGTTTGTTGATGTGTGTTTTGTGGGCAGAGGTCACTGGATACCTCTGCTAGAGTTTGTGAGAACAAAGCTGTATAGAGTGTGTGTGTGTGTGTGTTAGTCGCTCAGTTGTGTCCAATTCTTTGCGACCCCATGGTCTGTCCATGGAATTCTCTAGGCAGGAATACTGGAGTGGGTTACCATTCCCTTCTCCAGGGGTCTTCCCAACCCAGGGATCGAACCCAGGTCTCCCACATTGCAAGCAGATTCCTTACCATATGAGCTACCAGGGAAGCCCAGTGTATACTTTCCAGCATATAGTTGATATGGAGATAACAGGTTTCTTGATGCTTCTATTCAATTGTAAGGCAGAAGCATAAGTCCTATGTTAGTTTTGTGTTAAAAAAAAAAAAAGGTTATAGAGACCTCCCTGGTGATCCAGTGGCGGAGACTCTATGCCCCCAGTGCACAGGGCCTGGGTCTGATGCCTGGTCGGGGACCTAGATCCTGCATGCTACAACTAAGTGTTTGAATGCCACAGCTAAAAGATCCCACATGCCACAACTAAGACCCAGTGCTGCCAAATAAATAAATATTTTAGAAAAAGTTATTGAAAAAATTTTTCACAAGAATTGATTGGTCATTGAATAAGAGATGACAGTATATTTTAGAATGTTTTAAAATTATTTTCTTCACAGAAGATTTCTCTCAAATTTATTGTGTTTTGAGCTTCTCTTTTTGGTATACATTTTTACTTTCTGTGGTGTTTTAATTAAAAATTCACCAATGTTTTTTACCTAATGCCATTACTAAGAGAATATTTAAATATATAATGAGCCACATTATAGTATATTATAAGCATTACTGTATACCAGCAATTAATTTTATATTTGGTGTAGAAGTTTTGTGTGTAGTGAATATATTTATTTATTTTTTCAATTCAGGACAATGTCTGACCAGGAGGAAGAAGCTGATTCTCAGAATGCTGTTGACTCATCAGAAGAAAGAGAGGATGCTCTGGGGTCTATCAGTATTCCAGTTCCCTTGGAAGAGGTTCCGGAGTCAGATCGAACTGGAGACTATGGATCTGAACTAGATCCATCTAGCGGAGGCCGTGGAAAACTCGTTGACCTGAGTGACCAGAGCGTTTCAAGCCTGGAACTGAACGATGTCGGGCAACTCACGGATGACATTATGACAGCTAAACAAGCTGAAGATGGTGGAGGCTCTCTAGCGAAATCTGGGAGTGCAGTGCAGTCAGCCAGACCATATTCACAAGCGTCTCTGACATTTATGGAAAAAGTAAAGGCTGTGAAGGAATCTCTGAGAATATCAACGAAAGATTCTTTAGCAACAGGTATTACCTAGGGAAGACAGACTATTTTTTTTTGCCTTGATTTTTGTTTTTTGCTTGTCGATTTATTTTATACTTGATATTACTTTCCCACTCCCTTATCCTATTCTGTGGCTGAGCCACATGAATCTTTTAATTTTGTGTGAAGCTTCTCCTCTATGCTGCAGTATTTACTTTCCTTAAATAAAGGAAAATCAATAAATTCTAAAGTAATCGTTAATCTGTTTTTCCCAAATAAAATAGATTCTTTAAATGTTTAGGGAGAAATTTTTGAGTATAATTGTAATTCTTTTGTGTGCCATTTTGGAATTCGTTCTACATAGCTAGCAACAGGTGGGATGGGAACTTGACACCGTATTTTTCTAGTTTATTCTATAGTGCTCATTCCACATATCTTGTTGCTCTTATGTATTTCCATATTTCTTAGTGTTATATTCAGTTTATATTCAGCTTCAGAAAAGTTATTGTTGTCTTTCATTATGGATTAATATTAAAGACGTAATGTTGATGGCATGGCATTTAGAAGTTATTACTACGCTGCTGGTAGCACAGCAGAAGGGGAGCAGCAAGAAGGTGGGTTACACAGAGAATTCTGCTTGGGTGGTACAACTGACATCTCCTTCTCCTCGTTGTTCATAAGTTTTGAGAAAGTTTCCATCCATAGAGTGGAGAATATGGGCCATCACTTAACAATAACAGCAGCTTAGTCTGGCTGGTAAAATGTGGCTTCCAGGGAAGTATTAGCTCTTGGGTGGTGTATCCCTCAAGTAAAGAATATAAAGGAGGAGGAGGAGAAAGTAATCAAGCTCATTTATACCTAATTGATGCTGTTATCCCCCAATTTCATTATTTGGTATAAATTTGGGCATCATTTCTTGATATTACTTCAATTATGATTATAGTTTATAACAAACATGTGGTGCTTTAAAGAAGTGGTCTTGGTCCTGTACTTTCTGAGGCTCATAGATTCCTGAACACAGTTTCCCTTCCCAAAGCTTAGGAAATCACTGCCATGAAAAGTTTCGGTTCAGTTCAGTTCAGTTCAGACGCCCAGTCGTGTCCGACTCTTTGCGACCCCATGAGTCACAGCACGCCAGGCTTCCCTGTCCATCACCATCTCCCGAAGTTCACTCAAACACGTCCATTGAGTTGGTGATGCCATCCAGCCATCTCATCCTCTGTCGTCCCCTCTTCCTCCTGCCCCCAATCCCTCCCAGCATCAGAGTCTTTTCCAATGAGTCAACTCTTTGCATGAGGTGGCCAAAGTACTGGAGTTTCAGCTTTAGCATCATTTCTTCCAAAGAACACCCAGGGCTGATCTCCTTTAAAATGGACTGGTTGGATCTCCTTGCAGTCCAAGGGACTCTCAAGAGTCTTCTCCAACACCACAGTTCAAAAGCATCAATTCTTTGGCACTCAGCCTTCTTCACAGTCCAACTCTCACATCCATACATGACCACTGGAAAAACCATAGCCTTGACTAGATGGACCTTTGTTGGCAAAGTAATGTCTCTGCTTTTGAATATGCTATCTAGGTTGGTCATAACTTTTCTTCCAAGGAGTAAGCATCTTTTAATTTTATGGCTGCAGTCACCATCTGCAGTGATTTTGGAGCCCAGAAAAATAAAGTCTGACACTGTTTACACTGTTTCCCCATCTGTTTCCCATGAAGTGATGGGACCAGATGCCATGATCTTTGTTTTCTGAATGTTGAGCTTTAAGCCAAGTGTTTCACTCTCCTCTTTCACTTTCATCAAGAGGGTTTTTAGTTCCTCTTGACTTTCTGCCATAAGGGTGGTGTCATCTGCATATCTGAGGTTATTGATATTTCTCCCAGCAATCTTGATTCCAGCTAGTGCTTCTTCCAGCCCAGCGTTACTCATGATGTACTCTGCATATCAGTTAAATAAGCAGGGTGACAATGTACAGCCTTGACATACTCCTTTTCCTATTTGGAACCAGTCTGTTGTTCCATGTCCAGTTCTAAGTGTTGCTTCCTGACCTGCATATAGGTTTCTCAAGAGGCAGGTCAGGTGGTGTGGTAGTCCCATCTCTTGAAGAATTTTCCACAGTTTATTGTGATCCACACAGTCAAAGGCTTTGGCATAGTCAATAAAGCGGAAATAAATGTTTTTCTGGAACTCTCTTGCTCTTTTGATGATCCGGCGGATGTTGGCAATTTGATCTCTGGTTCCTTTGCCTTTTCTAAAATCAGCTTGAACATCTGGAAATAAAAGTTTAACATATATACATATATTAATTGTAGAACTTTGAACCCAGGAAAGAATTAAAATAGCCTTCTGATAATTTAACATCTGTAAGAGTGTTCTTGAGAAAGAACTGTGAAAATAAGCTTAAAGAACCTTAGCATCAACAATACCTTGTTACATTTCATGCTAGTATTACAGATAAATGTCTCATAGACCTTTATGAAAACTGTCATATCAGGCATCTAGAAATATACAAAACTGTTTTGGTTTGAAATGTGTAGTCTTCATTCCATCTTACTTATTACATTTTCCCTATTAACATATAAAGTTTGTAGATGTAAAAAATAAATAGTTTACATCATAATAATTTCTGTACTTTATTTCCTTCCTACAATTTGTGAACAGATAATCATTTTATAGTAACAGTTTTTCTCAATTTTTGACATGTAAGTGGCTTGATTTTTATTTTAGAGTCAGAAGTAAACCACATAATGTCTATTTTTTTGTGACAAGTAGATTTGTGCATAGTTATTCCAGATATTTATAATAAACAGTGATTTTCTGTTTTGCATTCTGCCAGCTACAGACATAGATCAATTATGGAAAGAAGAATGGACTTAGATGATCTTTTGTCATTGCAAAGTCAAAGAACATTTTCTCTGAAAATTTCCCTATTGGTTTTTCTTAACTTCATGAATACGCATTGATTTCCTGATGCCTGTCATCAATATGTAATCAAAGCATGTACATTTCTAAGTTCAGGTCTCAGGTTCTCCCTTTGTAATACCACACAAAAACGCTTGATTTTTCTGAGATATTCTCTATGTTGATATCTGAATAGTATGTACCAGATATTGGGAATTTTTAAAAATTTTAAATGATTTTAAAAGAATCTTTAAAAGCATTTTAGTCTCATTTCCTATTTCTCATGGTATTCTGGGTGAGGAGGTAATCTCAAACATGCACAGATCCTCATAGTAGGCAGTGGAAGAGAGAGCTGAACTTTGAGCTGGAGCTGGGGGAGCAGGCATTGACCATTGATGCTATTTCTTGAGATAATGAATTGATTTTCAAAGCAAAAATGTTGCAAATGAATGTTTGTCACTTCTCCTCCTAGAAAATGAAAACTAACTCTTATCACGGAGGCATGATGGGAGACATGCGGAAGCAACTTGCATTCCTTTGATAACAAATTGTCCCATAATTCTCTATCTGCGTGTATACTATATGATGCTGACCCTTGCATTTAACTACTACTCTTTCTTTTCTCTTTTTATCTACAGTAAAAGTCATACTTCTTCCTGTGGGCCAGGAAATTGTAATTCCCTTTAGAGTTGACACTGTTCTAAGATGCCTGAAGGATCATTTTTCACCCCTGCTAGGTGTCCCAGCTTTTGTCCTGCAGATAAGATGTGCAGGTAAGCTTGGAGGCTAATAAAACTTACAAAGACTTCTTTAGTCTTAACATGTAAATAAGCAAGATCTTAGATTTGTAAAACTAAATATCTCAATGTTTACTGTTTGAACATTATACTGCTGTTATATACATTCTTTCATTCAATGAATTATTACTGAGGACAAAGTTCTAAATACTTTGCTAAGAACCAAAGATAGAAAGAAACATGAAATAAAATCCCTATTTTCAAGTTGCTCATAGACTAGGAAGGAAGAAGACGTATGCAGTGGTTACTACACATTGTGCAAATGTTTTAATGGAGATGTGCTAAAAAAAAATCTGTGAGAACAAGGAAGAAAAAACTGGGAGATTCTAGAAAGCTTCATCTAATTACAGTGATAATACTTGTGTTAAGTCCAAAGAGGTAAGAAAACCTGGGTCTTTGAGGAAATGGTAAGAAGTTTAGAGGTACTAGAAGTAAATTATTTTTGGAGAGTAGGAGGAAATGAGGTTAGAAAAATAAATGATGAATGAGCATGTATAGAAAGAGAAGAAGACTGAAAATGGCTTATCTAATCAGTCTTCTATACATTAAGGTCAATTCAGGTTCTGATGATGTTCAAATTTATTTATATTTTGTGGGCAATATGGAGTACCACACCTTATATTAGCCTTACAGGCTGTAGTCTTAATAACTGTGATAGAATTAAATAGACTGGCATAGCTCAGTAAATGTTTCTGTAGATTATGCCTACACAGATCATGACATTTTGTTTTTTAAAAGTTTTCATATTAACTTACAAAGATGCCACAAAGTTTCTAGGGCAAAAATAAGAACATTTTTTGGGGGAAATTCTAAGTGCTAAATAGGAATAAGCCATACCTATTAAGTTCTTCCTCCTTGCCAAATCAGAGAAATTTCAAGATTATTTTTAGAAAACTATTATAATGAATGTGCTCCAATAGTAAGATGTCAGTATATTCAAACAACTGGCTATTAAAGTTTGACAGAGGAAACAAAGCTAAAATTTAAATAGTTACTGTAACGATGATACTGATGAAGATGATACTGATGATGATGGCTAATTTAATGAGCTTTGGATCACAATAAACTGTGGAAAATTCTGAAAGAGATGGGAATACCAGACCACCTGACCTGCCTCTTGAGAAACCCGTATGCAGGTCAGGAAGCAACTGTTAAAACTGGACATGGAACACAGACTGGTTCCAAATAAGAAAAGGAGTACGTCAAGGCTGTATATTGTCACCCTGCTTATTTAACTTATATGCAGAGTACATCATGAGAAACTCTGGGCTGGAGGAAGCACAAGCTGGAATCAAGATTTCTGGGAGAAATATCAATAACCTCAGATATGCAGATGACACCACCCTTATGGCAGAAAGTGAAGAAGAACTAAAGAGCCTCTTGATGAAAATGAAAGATGAGAGTGAAAAAGTTGTCTTGAAGCTCAGCATTCAGAAAACTAAGATCATGGCATCTGGTCCCATCACTTCATGGCAAATAGATGGGGAAACAGTGGAAACAGTGGCTGACTTTATTTTTCTGGGCTCCAAAATTACTGCAGATGGTGATTGCAGTCATGAAATTAAAAGATGCTTACTCCTTGGAAAGAAAGTTATGACCAACCTAGACAGCATATTCAAAAGCAGAGACATTACTTTGTCAACAAAGGTCTGTCTAGTCAAGGCTATGGTTTTTCCAGTAGTCATGTATGGATGTGAGAGTTGGACTATAAAGAAAGCTGAGCACCGCAGAATTGATGCTTTTGAACTATGGTGTTGGAGAAGACTCTTGAGAGTCCCTTGGACTGCAAGGAGATCCAACCATTCCATCCTAAAGGAAATCAGTCCTGAATATTCATTGGAAGGGCTGATGCTGAAGCTGAAACTCCAATACTTTGGCCACCTGATGCAGAGAGCTGACTCATTTGAAAAGACTGTGATGCTGGAAAAGATTGAGGGCAGGAGGAGACGGGGACGACAGAGGATGAGATGGTTGGATGGCATCATCGACTCAATGGACATGGGTTTGGATGGACTCTGGGAGTTGGTGATGTACAGGAAGGCCTGGCATGTTGCAGTTCATGGGGTTGCGAAGAGTCGGACATGACTGAGCAACTTCACTTTCACTTTTCACTTTCATGCATTGGAGAAGGAAATGGCAACCCACTCCACCGTTCTTGCCTGGAGAATCCCAGGGACGGCGGAGCCTGGTGGGCTGCCATCTATGGGGTTGCACAGAGTCGGACACGACTGAAGTGACTTAGCAGCAGCAGCAGCAGCAGCATGTGCTAGTCCTTTTACAAAATGTTCTATCTACATTATCACACTATCATTCAATCTACACAACAATCCCTTGAGGTAGGTATTACTGTTAACTTTTTGAAAGGAGATGGAAGCTAAAGCTTAAGGAACTTGTACAAATTCCCACAGCTTATGAATGTCAGAGTCTGAACTTAATTTGTAGGCATGATTCCAAAAAGGGAATCTGGAACTTCTTGGCATTAACTATAAGGTGAAATTCAAAACTGGAGAAGAGAAAGTGTTTTGAGACAGGAGTAGCTGGCCACTGATACCTAAGGATCTTTCTTTGCATTTCATGACCTTTTGTCTTTATGTGTAAGTACCATGCATCACTGGGCTTTCCTGGTGGCTTAGATGGTAAAGAATCTGCCTACAATGCGGGACACCAGGCTTCGATCCCTGGGTTAGGAAAGTCCCTTGGAGGAAGTCATGACAACCCATCCAGTATTCTTGCCTGAAAAGTCCTCATAGACAGAGCAGTCTGGCGGGCTACAGTCCATTGGGTCGCAAAGAGTAAGACATGACTGAGCGATTAAGCTCAGCATAGCACTGCACATCGCCACTGGATAACAGACTTATGTCAGCAGCAATAAAAAAAGAGCTTGATTCTGTGCCAACCATACTCTAAGATGGGCACTTTCTTCTAGTACTAGAACTGAAGTTCAGGTTTGGTGGGGCTAAGCCTATTCTAGAAACAATGAGAAGAATGAAGAGAGCTCTGTATTAGTTTGAAGAGGATTCTCTATTAGTTTTCTATGGCTGTTGTAACAATTGACAAAATTATTGGCTTAATTATTGGCTTAAAGCAACACATTAATTTTGGTTACAGTTCTGGGGTCCAAATATCCTAAATCAATTTCGCTTGGATAAAGTCAAGGTGTCAGCAGTGCTTTTCTCTCTCTGGAGGTTCTGGGGAGAGTCTGTTTCCTTGCCTTTTCCATCTTCTAGAGTTGTACTTCTTGCATTCTTGAGTTTCCTCATTTTCAAACCTGGCAGCATAGCGTATTTAAATCTCTCTCTACTTGTCATATCATCATCTCAGGATAATCTACCCTTCATAAATTCTGGGAATTAGTACATGGATATATTTTAGGGCCATTATTCAACCTATCACAAAATCCCTATAAAGTTAATTTTATTAAATTAAGAATTTAAGGTGAAATTGAAACTCAAAAATTTTTGAATGTGCTTTCTTGAACATAGCTAAAATAGACTAGTGGTATCTGACATATTTCTAAGAATGAGTAAAACAACCCTTTGCTATGTTAAATTCCTAATTGTAATTTGGGATGAACATACATTGGAAAGATAGATATAGATTCTGTCATTATACAAAGCAGCAGCCAGTAACATTGTATGTATTTCTGTATGCCTTAAAATATAGAAATAAATTTACAGTGAATTTATGAACTAAACCAGTGGATTGAAGGTATAAGTTCAAGCAATAAACATAAAAATAAAGTGATCACGTACCCCCTTTTTTTTTTCAGCAAGAAACAGGCTTAGCTCCACCTTGGCATGAATTAATTTATATGAATTTCTGATAATAGAAACAGAAAGGAAGGGATTCTTTAGACTCTGAGTGTATACTTTTCTGCATTCAAGAGAGGGGTATATATTAAACTAATCAGCCTTTCCCTGATATGGATATGATCCGCCTAATGTATAACACATTGTGATTCTTTTTAGAGAATCATTGCTTAGAATATGATTTTTCTCATATTATAGAATGTGTTTTTAATTTTTAAATGTTTATAGTTGCATGGTTATTGTATATTTGTATTTCTGATGATTTGAGAGTTGTAATTTTACTTTCCTTTTAATGCTGAATTCTTGGTCAGGAATACCACCTTAATTTTTTCCATTGCGGAGTTTTCCATGCTAACAATACAGCAAGAGATGGACATCATCAATATTTTTATTTGTTAATTAAACAATATACATTCATGTAGGCACCTTTGATGTTTAACATTCCTTAAAATGAGTACATATAATTGTTTCTTTATAATATTTCTTATAATTTTATCTCATTTTTAGGAACAGTTCTTAAAAATCATGAGACGCTACTACAACATGGAATTAAGCCCCAGGATGTTGTGCAAGTGGAAATGTTTTCTTTACATCCAGATCTATACCCAGTCAGAAGAATCGCTAGACCAGCTGAAGCCTCTCAGATCATAACAGTCAGAGTACAAACTGGTTTGTTATTTGATATATCTTTTAGATAAATAATTTTAGAGTCTGTTTGTAGTTGAACTTCCATTTAAACTTGGTTTTATCTCCTCAGGCATTGATCAGTACCAGGAAGTAGCTGTTGAGATGATAAAATCTGATTTTCACAAACCATTTCTTGGTGGATTCAGACATAAAATAACAGGAATAGAATATCACAATGCTGGAACACAAACTGTACCTAAAAAGATTCCTGAAAAACCGAATGCATTTTGTAGGGATACGCAGGTAATCTTTTAATTTTTCCATATAGATTTTTGAAGCTGCAGAATCAGCACAGGTTATATTGTGTAGCTCTCTAAAATTAAAATCTTTTAAGGAATTATATGGTGATTAAAATAATGAAAAATAGTACATTAAATATGTACAAAATATGCTCTTTACTCAATTTATGTGTAGTGTATACTTAATTTTTTTGTTTTTATTTTAGACAGTTTTTCAGAAAGGAAAGCTCCAGCAAACTACAAATACAACATCCACACAGATGACTAAAATTGGTGTGTATGTGTCAAATATTACTGATAAACTGGTAAAACCAGGAAAATATTTTTCAGCAGCAGAATACCATGCTAAGAGATTACAGGCGGTAAGATAACTTGTTAAAAGGGAAATACTAAAAAGTACATTTATCAGCCAATTGTTCTTTGTGTGTCTCTGTGTGTATTTCCCTAAGCACACTTGCTTACAGAACTCACATGAGTGTTGTTGTTGTTCAAGAAAAAATTATTCTAAACACTTGTTCACGATGGTAAGCAGACAATTCAAAAGGGAATACTACAATGGAGTTTTGAAATAGGGAAGAGAGATTAAGCTCAACTTTGAATGCAATAAGGAAAAGGGGGAAAATATAATCAAGGAACAGGGTAGGAGGGGGTCAGTGAATGGAAAATTACAAAGAGAAAACATCTGGGGTATGGGGGAGTCCTGGATAAACCAGTCTAACAGCGTTTGTGGTAAAGGCAGGCCAGAGTGATTAGTCAATTAAGGGTAATCAGATGTCAAAGGTGGGATTTCTGGTTAAAGTGATTTAGTTGGTACCTGTGTGCATACTAAGTCGCTTCATTGTGTCTGACTCTTTTGAGACCCTGTGGACTGTAGCTTGCCAGGCTCTTCTGTCCAAGGGATTCTTCAGGCAAGAATACTGGAGTGTGTTGTCATGCCCTCCTCCAGGGGAATCTTCCTGACCTAGGGGTCGAACTCACATATCTTATGTGTCCTGCATTGGCAGGCGGGTTCTTTACCACTAGCGCCACCTGGGAAGCCCGATTTAGCTGGGCTCTTTCTAAAACTGGACAATTCACTGATGAACAGAGAAGCCCAAAAGTCAAGGCCTAGTTGGAAAAAAAGCTCAAAGGAACTTAATTAGAATTAGATCAAGAAGAGAAAGTTTGTCAGTGTGTGTGTGTGTGTGTGTGTGTACATGCACGCTAAGTTGCTTCAGTGTTGTCCAACTCTTTATGACCCTATGGACTATAGTCTGCCAGGCTTCTCTGTCCATGGGATTCTCCAGGCAAGAATACTGGAGTGGGTTGATCCAGAATACTGGCTCCTCCTGTCTTCCCAACCCAGGGATTGAACTCCCATCTTAAAACCACCTGTGTTGGAGAGTGTTTTTTTTTTTTCTTACCACTAGCGCCACCTGGAAAGCCCAGTGTGAGTCAAGTTTTATTGCTACTAAAAAGCAGTCACTGTCTCCAGTCACACCCCGAGATAAGGAACCAGAATCCTAAATGTTCCTAATCCTTCCCTTTCCTTTGGTAAATCCCTTTTCTTTTTATTAGCTTTGTTCTCTCTGTCGCTTGGCTTCAATCTTCCGTCCTTTGGCCTGAACCCTCTGACATTTGAATCACCTATATGGAACTTTCCAAACTAATAGATCAATTGGATATGAAAATCAATTTTATCTGATATTAATAAAGTCACTCCAATCACTTTTATATTATTGTTTATATGATCTGTTTTTCTTTTTTTATCCTTTTGCATTCAATCTATTTGAGGCTTTGAATCTAGAGTATATTTCTTTTAGAGAGCATATAATTGGATCATGTTTCTTTATCCAATCTGAAAGTCTCTGCCTTTTGATTGGACTGTTTAATAAATTTATATTTATAATGTGACTATTGATAAGACTAGAGTATATCAGCCATTTTGGTATTTGTTTTCTATATGCTGTGTGGCTCTCTGGTTCCCCTGTTCATTTAGTGCCTTCTTTTATGTTAAATAAGTGTTTTCTAGTACTATCTTAATTCTTTTTTTTTAATTAAAATTTTCATTTTCCATACAATGTGTACTTTTTAAAAAAGTGTACAATTCAGTGATTAAAAATTTTTTTTTTACTATGGAAATAGAGTTATTCAACCATTACCACTTCAATTTTAGAATATTCTCATCATCCTAGAGAGCTTCCCTGGTGACTCAGTGGTAAAGAATCCACCTGCCAATGCAGGAGATGCGACTTTGATCCATGGGTTGGGAACATCCCCAGGAGAAGGAAATGGCAACCCACTCCAATATTCTTGCCTGGAGAATCCCATGAACAGAGGAGACTGGTGGGCTATAGTCCATGGGGTTGCAAAAGAGTCAGACACAACTTAGTGACTAAACAGCTCATCATCCTAGAAAGAAAGACCACATCTAACAGTAGCCAGACCCTGTTTCCCCAGTCCTTTCTGCTTTAGACAACCACTCATATACTCTCTGCCTCTGTTGATTTGCCCATTCTGGATATTTCATATGCATGTAATCATACAATGTATAGTCTCCATGTTGCAACACGTATAGCTCAGATGGTAAAGAATCTGCCGGCAATACAGGAGACCCGGGTTCAATCCTGGGTCAGGCAAATCCCCTGGAGAAGGAAATGGCAATCCAGTCCCGTATTCTTGCCATGGATAGAGGAGCTTGGTGGGCTACAGTCCATGGGGTCGCAAAGATTCAGACATGACTAGAGACTAACACACGCACATGATATGTACCCAATTGTATACACCTACTGTAGGTAGGTCAATATATATACACCACATTTTGTTTATCCATTTTTCAGTTGATGGACATTTGATTTTTTTCCACCTTTTGGCTATTAGGAATAAAACTGCTATAATCATTCACATAAAAATTTTTATACGGATATGTATTTTCATTTCTCCTGGGTATATGCCTAGGAATGTAATTGCTAGATCAAATGGTAATTCCCTGTAACTTTTTGAGGAACTTCCAGGCTGTTTTCCAAAGCAGTTTCACCATATTTATGTCCCACCATCAGTGTGTAAGGATTCTAGTTTCTCCATATCCTTATCAACACTTTTGGATTATTGCCATCCTAGTGAGTTTAAAGTGGTATCTCATTGTGGTTTTGATTTGCATACCCTGTGGCTAATGATACAGAATATTTTTCATGTACTTATAAGCAACTTGCATATATACTTTTAGGAGAAATGTATATTCAGATACTTTGCCCAATTTTAATTAAGTTTTTTTCATTACTGCTTTATTGTTTAAGAATTTTAAAAAATCATTTGCTAAGTGGTTGCTCCAAGTGTAATTTAGGCATTAGAATATATATCTCATTTTATAGCAACATACTTCATATTAATACTAACTGAAATTCAATTAAAATTGAAACTTTGCTTCAATAGAACTCTGTTTATCCCTTCTTTGTTCTATCTGTGCTATCATCATACAAACATGTATATTCTTTGTATGTTCGAAGTCTTATAATTCCTTTTATAATTATTGTTTTTATGCATTTGACTTTTATTTTTTAAGTTTTAAATGTATATATTTGTTTAAACATGCTTATTAAAAATAAGAAAAGCAAATAGCAATCACCTACATCTCACTTGAGTTAAAATTAACATTTTATATCATTTTCTTTCAGTTTGAAGACTTTCCTGTATATTTAAGTACACTGGTTTAGTTGATGGTATCCTAAAGGTCTCTGAGTCTCTTTTACTTTATCTTTTCCCCCTTTTCTTCAGAGTGAATAATTTCTAATGATTTATCATCAAATTCATTCTTTCTTTTGCCAGTTAAACTCTGCTGTTGAGCATGTTTTTTTGTGTTTTCATTTTAGTTGTTTTACTGTCAAACCCCAACTTTCTACTTGGTTCTTTTTTTTTTTTAATTTCTGTGTCTTTATTGATATTCCCTGACAATATATTTTAAACAAAAATGTATTCATATCTAACTCTAACCCTGAACATAGTCAATATGGTATTTTCCTTCTGTTTTTCCAAATGGCATTGCATGCTAAGTTGTGTCTGACTCTTTGCAGCCCTATGAACTGTAGTCTGCCAGGCTCCTTTATCCATGGGATTCTCCAGGCAAGAATATTCCTGACCCAGGGGTCAAACCTGCATCTCATGTCTCCTGCGATGGCAGGCGGTTCTTTACCACTTGTGCCACCTGGGAAGCCTTGCAAATGGCATTAATTATTAAAAAAAAGAAGCAGAAAATTTCTCACTCAGATTTTTCTTTTTCTTACTTTCAATTGGGAGATAATTATGCATGGAATTTTAAAGAAGTTTCTTGTACACATAGCATTATATCATAAACATTTCTCTACCTTTTCTTTTTTATTATAAATGATTTAATGGCATTATATTATGCCACAATATAAACAGTGTAATTACTTTGTTTTGTAGGACATATAGACATGTTTTAATGCTCTACAAATTGTAGTGTGCATTTAAAAAATACTTAGAGATGTTAGAAGTTGAATTACTAGGAGAAAAATGATGACTTTTTTAAAGTCTTAAGATATTTCCAGTGTTTTTCAGAAATATTGTACCAAATTATATGACCAGAAACCATTCCGTGCTGACTTCATAGTGAAGTGAAGTGAAGTTGCTCAGTTGTGTCCAACTCTTTGCGACCCCATGGAGGAGTCTATCACACTCCTCCGTCCATGGGATTTTCCAGGCAGGGGTACTGGAGTACCCTTCATAGTAGCACATAACATTTAAAATTTTTTGTCTCCTTATAGATATTACATATGTTTTTATATTTTATCTCAACCTATCAATCATACTTACTTTATGATGTCTTTATTGTAAAATTTATTAATAATATTCCCTTTTATGTTTTTTGCATTTTATATATTGTTATAGAAGGCTGCGTCACCCAATAGTCATAAATATAACTTTGTTTTAAAGTTTGTGTATATTTGTGTACACACAAATTAGTGTATCTGTATTTTTAAAAATTGACATCTTTACCCTATTAAACATTTGGAATTTCAGTTAAACATGACATATGAAGCAGATACATTTTATCTGTGTTACCTCCTAGCATCATTTTGCTTCAGTAAAAAGAATTGAAAGCAGTGATTTTGTTTTTTGTGTGACAAGAAGCCTGGATCTAGACTGCTGTTCTAGCCCAATTAGCCCATGACCTTGAGAGATGAGCTTTTACTGTGTCTGTTGACTCATTGCACTGAGGGAGACTGCTCACCAGGGGGACCACGGGGCTAACTTTGTAGCTGACTTTATCAGTGCCTGAAGTTATTTCAGCCTGAATAATTTTTATTTTTTCAGTCAAAACTAATTTTCACAAAAGCAGAAGATGGAGCTATTATAGAGTTTTGGGGAGGAGTGACGTTTTGGTGAAATTTAAGTGATACAGTATTTTGATATAGTGTTTTGGTATAAAACAAAGTTGTGTGTAGATGGATCAATGTCACGTCTGGACTGAGACATGAACCAGAGTCCTGTTGCTTTCATAACAAAGTTAGGAGGGAGATATGGGATGTTGTTTCTTCTCTGAAGTTCAGCACGTTGGTTGTGAATCAAGGCTGCTTCTTTCTGTCAAAATAATGTAGATCCCCCAGGCAAGAGTGGGATGTTTCATCCTTAGTGATCTAATTTCAGACAGCAAAGTTTGTGATAGAGTATGATTTTAGGAAACAAAGTTTCTCAGAATAAGAAAATCATAGTCACTCAAAGAAGGGGTTTGTTATGACATTTTATAGCTGTAGAGTGCCTTGGGAGAAATATTATTTCCTATTAACTTTGTAGCTGACTTTACATGTGCTTGGTATTTGAGCTCGATAGATTCTTATTTTCTCAGTCCGAACTAATTATTAATTTTTGGCTGTATGAGGCCTGGCTGGTGGCTCTGTGATGTCATTAGGAACCTGAACTCCTGTTACCTTTCCACTCCATTAATCCTATTATTGCTTCCCAGACAGCACAGTGGTAAAAAATCCACCTGCCAATGTAGGAGATGCAAGAGACATGGGTTTGATCCCTGGGTTGGGAAGGTCCTCTGGAGTAGGAAATGGCAACCCATTCAAGTATTCTTGCCTGGAAGATTCCATGGACAGAGGAGCTTGGAGGCCCCAGTCCATGGGGTCATAAAGAGTCAGACACAATGGAATGCATGCGCACGTGTGCATGCACACACACACACACACACCTTATTATCATGAGCTTGTTACTATTGTGATGATAAAATTATTTATCAACCTTCAGCATAATGTCTGCATCTGCAAGAAGAAGGGAAAAGTCATGGAGCATGTCTCATGGAGGCCATTCAGCAATTTTCCTCTGAAAGCCAGTGATTCAAGTTATAGCTCATTGGCCTGAACTGGGTCATGTGACTGACCATGTTGGGAGAATGTGATAATTACATTTTTAAAGATTTAGGTTGTTGCTCCCGAGTAAGATTGAGGTTTATATGGAAATAGGAGAGAAAAGCTGTTAGGTTTTCTCTACGGGTTTTCACTCCAACACTTTTCAGACTCCGATAAAGTGGTATTAAAGGAATAAGAAAATTATAAACATACAGGAACAAAGAATAGAAGAGAGAACAGTAAATGTCAGTCGATTTTTTAAAGTTATATAAAGCAGATGGAGAAGTGTTAACTTGACTTACTTGAGCAGAAAAAGTGAAAATCTAAATGCCTGCCAAGGGGATGGCATCAAAAACCAAATTAATTTGTCCCATAGAATCTTGAAAGTGAATTGGAGGTTCTGTGCAAGAGAGAATTGAGATGTGAGCTGTAGACAGAGGGATTGGTTAAAAGCCAGTGTAAGGAGTAAATTTCCATTTAATAAATTCTACCATCTTGATTGATTCCTTTCTATTTTTTGTCATGTTTATTTTATTCTTGAACTTCTAATACTAAGGTAAATGCTTAGTATTTATTTTAAATCTTTCTTGTTGTGAATAAGATTATATTATGTGTGACTACTGATATTTCTCTAGTCATTCCTTCCATTCATATCATTTTGCTTTTTATTTATTTATTCTTGATTGTTTATTACCTTTTTTGATTTGACTTAGTGACTTAGTTTACTAACTTTTTTGATTTGACTAAACTTTTCATGTTTTTGTTCTTTAATAGTTTAGAAATAGGTACTTTGTTTCTATTTTTTTAGTGGCTATTCATAAAATTTTTTAATGCACTTAAAATTTTTATGAAAAGTGAAAGTGTTGGTCGCTCAGTCGTGTCTAACTCTTTGCAACCCCATGGACTGTAGCCTGCCTGGGTCCTCTGTCCATGGAATTCTCCAGGCAAGAATACTGGAGTGGATAGCCATTCCCTTCTCCAGTCGATCTTTCCAACACAGGATCAAACCCAGGTCTCCTGCATTACAGGCAGATTCTTTACTATCTGAGCCACCAGGGAAGCCCTGATTTTTTATACCAAATGCATACTTAATCGGGCTGTATATTTTTTTCCATGAATAAGTCAAGGACCCTAGCTGACTTTTTGCATTTCTTTATCCTCCTCCTTCACTCTTCCCATTCAGTGAGGGTTGATATTGGAATTACAATTATATATATCATTATAATTTACTGTATAATTATGACTTCAGATTATTCTTATATATTTACATTGCTATTATATATGATTTTTTCAAATAATAAAGGTTATAACTTAAAACTTTTTTGAAAGTTTTTGTTCACTTCTTTAATTTTTAATCTTCAACTTATTGTTCTTCTTAGTGCATATTCTCTAGTAATTATTTCAGAGATTATTATGCATTTGAGGTGAACCTTGTAAGTCCTATTGAATTAACCTCATTTTGGGTTTTAGTTTGAGTGGGTATAGTAGGTTAGATTCAAACTCATTTTCAGAATTATTTTCTTTTATACCTTTGTAGCAGTTTTTGATTAAAACAGGTACAAAGATAGTGTATTTGATGGAAATGGGATTCTCAGTTCTTTGTTTCCTCTTTGTGGAAGCTTTAGGATTTTAATCTGTAGGCCTCCCCATGGCTCAGTGGGTAAAGTATTCGCCTGTGATGCAGGAGACACAGGTTTGATTCCTGGGTTAGGAAGAACCCCCAGAAAAGGAAATGGCAACCCATTCCAGTATTCTTGCCTGAAGAATCCCATGGACAGAGGAACTTGGAGGGCTACAGTCTATGGGGTCGCAAAGAGTTGGATATGACTGAATGAGCACGAAGTAATCTTATTGAGATATGCTTTTGATCTGGTGATGGTTCCTTTCTGTCTGGGTCTTTCTTTAGTTTGGTGAAATATTCTTCTATTAGATTTTGAACTATTTCTCTAATACAACTTTTCTTGTTCTGTCTGAAACTTGTATCAGACATATTTTGGAACGTCTGCATTTATCTTCCATGTTTCTCAATTTTCCTCCATTCTTTCTAATTTTTGCAGTCTTTCACCCTGTGTTCTAAAAGATTTTCTTGCCTAAGTTTCTTGCTTACTGATTCCCTCTTAGACTCCACATATTCTGCAGATTAGCAGAATAAACTTCTATTAATAGTTATTGGCTGATACTCATTCTTCTCATTGTAGTAAATCTTTAGCTGGGCATGAGACTAGAACAGGCTTCCCATTTGAAGCTAATGATAAAGAATCCACCTGCCAGTGTAGGAGACACAAGATATGCAGATTCAGTTGCTGGGTTGGGAAGATCCCCTGGAGGAGGAAATGGCAACCCACTCCAGTATTCTTGCCTGGAGAATCCCATGGACAGAGGAGCCTGGCAGGCTGTAGTCCATGGGGTCACAAAGAATTGGACATGACTGAGCACAGCACAGCACAGCACAAAAGAGGCCATAACATTGAAAACTACATTTTACAACCTCTTTTCTATGTTGATGAGGCCTGGGGAAAGAAATGGGAGTGGAAATGATGTGTGCCCCTTCTGGATACTGCTCTTGAAGTGATTGGGTTGCAGTCCTTTTGTCTTTTCCCCCTTTCGACAGGCTAGAAGATGAGGATAAGTTGACCAACCCCTAAGATATTCAAGGAGGAAGCCACCTGTAATATTAACACAGAGCTTCCTACTGGCCCTAAACTATTTGCCAATCTAGGCCCAATCCCTAGATTATCACATGAGAAGGGAAAAACTGTTGTTAAACAACTGGGTCTTAGTATTTTTAATAAGTTCAATAAGTTTAATAGCCCCCAACCTGAACTCACTATACTGATTTTTCTTTTTTTAATTTCAAAAAATAAACTTTGGTCACAGTTTTTTGTTACTTCCTTTTTGTTGATTCAATGGCCTTTCCTTTCCCTCTGAAAATGTTAACTCTGTCTAGTCTGGTCTTGTTTTTTGTTTCATTTTACTCTTTAAGAATGGTTCTAAACCTTTAGCAGGCATCAGAACATCTGGAAAATGTGTGAATATACAGAATCCATGCCTACCCCAGAGTTTCCTATTCAGTAACTCTGGGGTGGGGCCCGAGAATTTTTTTTTCTAACAATTTTCCAGTTTCTGCTGCTGCTGGTACTCTGGTCACCATACTTTGAGAACCTTCGTTTTAGTGATTCTCTTGCACACAAATGTAATATCTTCTACATTAAATGAAGAACCTTTTATTTTGTTGTTTCCTTTCAAATCTTTGTCTATTCTTGGAGGTGTACTACAGAGTATTTGAAATTCCTGATGTCCAGTGTGTTATAACATATTTCTTTACTGTAGCCTAACTAACCCCAGTGGGTTTAGGGGATTGGCAAGGCTTAATTCTGGAAGGCATCTAGTTTTCTGGAGAGGAGGCTTGTATTCATCCTGGGTGTCACCAGCCTTCTGGGATACTAACCACTCTTGTGTGTGCTGGTCACTTGGTCGTGTTCAACTCTTCACAACCCCGTAGACGGTATCCCACCAGGCTCCTCTGTCCATGGAATTCTCAAGAATACTGGAGTGGGTAGCCATTCCCTTCTCCAGGCGATCTTCCAGACTCAGGGATCGAACTCACATCTCCTTCATTGCAGGTAGAGTCTTTACCATCCGAGCCACCAAGAAGCCCACTCTTTCTTAACTTAGAGGCAAATACCTCTGGTGATCTTTGTCTGAGTTGCTTTAGAGGAGCCTGTCTCTTTTGCATTTATCAAGCAGTCATCTTTTTAGTTGCCCTTCTCCTCACAGGATCCACCAATTCTGGGATTGAAACATTTTAGAGACACTTTTTGTAGCTAGCCTCTCCAGTACATAATTAGGCTGTAGATACCTTCAGTGTTTTCTCTCCGTGGGGGATTTTCCAGTACAGATTGGAAATCCTGTTAGAAAAATTCTAAAAGAGCCATAACACTAATTCCTTCTTCAATTTATTCCACTTGTCTCCTTTCTTAAAGGGATTTTTTTCACAGTTTCTGTTCTGTTGGAGGACTCCTTCAGTATGATCGAGTGTCTTTACTGATTTCTGCTTCTATAATTTTTATGTAATTATTAGGGATTAGGATGAGGGGAAAGGATGTGTCAGCCTATTCTCTACCCTCAGTCTTGATCTAGCCTCTCTATATTTTACTATTTTTTTAATGAGTTTAAGGCAATGGCACCCCACTCCTGTACTCTTGCCTGGAAAATCCCATGGACAGAGGAGCCTGGTGGGCTGCAGTCCATGGGGTCTCGAAGAGTCGGACACGATTGAGCGACTTCACTTTCACTTTTCACTTTCATGCATTGGAGGAGGAAATGGCAACCCACTCCAGTGTTCTTGCCTGGAGAATCCCAGGGACAGGGGAGCCTGGTGGGCTGCCGTCTATGGGGTTGCACAGAGTCGGACACGACTGAAGTGACTTAGCAGTAGCAGCAGTAAATAAAAAACAAAAACTCTCACTTATGTCACAAGTGTTTTAGACTCTAGTACTATACTGTATCTCCAGACATATATATTTTTCTCACAGTTTAATAAATACATGTTTGCTTTGGTGGTTTCCACGTGTAACTTATGTGCTGTGTGGCTGTGTGCTAAGTCACTTCAGTCGTGTCTGACTCTTTGCAACTGCGTGGACTGTAGCTTGCCAGGCTCCTCTGTCCATGGGATTCTCCAGGCAAGAATACTGGAGTGGGTTGCCCTGCCCTCCCCAGGGGATCTTCCTGACCCACGAATTGAATGCATGTCTCTCAGGTCGCCTGTATTGACAGGTGGTTTCTTTACCACTAGCGCCACCTAGGAAGCCCTGCTATGTGGTTGTTGTTCAGTCGCTCAGTCATGTCTGACTCTTTGTGACCCCATGGACTGTAGCACACCAGGTCTTCCTGTCCCTCACCACCTTCCAGAGCTTGCTCAAACTCATGTCCATTGAGTTGGTGATGCCATCCAACGATCTTGTCCTCAGTCATCCCCTTCTCCTCGTGCCCTCAATATTTCCTAGCATCAGGGTTTTTTCCAATGAGTCAGTTCTTTGCATCAGGTGGCCAAAGTATTGGAGTGTCAGCTTCAGCATCAGTCCTTCCAGTGAAGATCCAGGATTGATTTCCTTTAGGATTGCTCCATTTTTAAAAGATATGAGTCTAAGCTAATAACAAGAAAAACTAGAGATAAATTAATATTCATAACAAGAGTAGTATTTATTGAGGACCTGTGGTGTACCAGGCTTGAGCTAAGCACTTATATGCATAATACTGTTATTATTACTCTTTTGCAGATGAGGGTACTAAATCAGAGATGGCAGGTAACTTACCAAAAATTAACTAACTAGTGAGTAGTAGGAAGAGGGAAGATTTAAACTAATTTTTGTTCCAGAGTCTGTGTACTTAACATCATACTAACTATCTCCTATGAAGGTATACCTGCTACTAGATTTCAAAGTCAGATAGCTGTTGTATTTCTGTTAGAATGTATGTGAGAATTTATGGCATAGAGCTAAAGCTGGACACTCAGTATTTTTTAGTAGTAGTTGAATTGCAATAGAAATAATCACTGTTTCTTTTCCTTGTCTAATAAGGTTGACCATATTTTATTTTCTTTAATTTAACTATAGATAATTGTGATACAGACTTACTACAGACGATGGCATGCTAAAGTTGTGGTAGAGGATTTAAGAAGACAGAAAATGTTCAGGTTGCAGTGGGAAGCAGAGGAAGAACACAGGAAGATAAGAGAAAAAGAAGAGTGGATGAAACTGGATTATTACCGGAGGCATAATCCTCAAACAAAAGAAGATTTTGAACTTCTTTATAATGCACTAGAACGTAAGTTTGAAATAGGCTTTACATAAAATATTAATTTTTCATTAGTTGGAAAAACAAGTTTACTAAAGACAAAAGGAAGACCATGTTATTTTAAGAAGTTGGGGAATCTGGACTAGAAAATTTTAAAATATGAATAGTGTCTTAGATTTGGGACAGGAATTAAGGTCGGAGTAAAATTGAAAATGCTTTTATATTAACAAAAGATAAACCTATTCAGTTTTAGTGTATTATCTCATTTGATCCTTATCCCTGTGAGACAAAAAGAGAAAGTATTATCCAGTCTGATTCTCTTAATGGTCTTAGAAATCTGTGAACTCAGAGTTGACCTGTCTTGAAGCCCTCAGTCCAGCACCCTGCCTCTGATTCTCCTCTTTAGAGGAGATACCTTTTTTATTCCCCTCTACAATGAATATAAATATTAATATGTATGTGTGTATACACATACATAGGGCTTCCTAGGTGGCACTAACAGTAAAGAAACCACCTGCAATGAAGGAGATGTAAGAGACACGGGTTTGATTCCTGTGTGTGAAGAAGTCCTGGAGGAGGGCATGACAACCCACTCCAGTATTCTTGCCTGGAGAATCCCATGGACCGAAGAGCCTGGTGGGTAACAGTCCATAAGGCTGCAGAGAGTTGGACACAACTGGTGACTCAGCACACACACACACACATGTATTGTCTGCACGTTGGATTTTTATGGCTTATTTCTTCCACAGGATGTGTGCTAGTCTTGACACAGTTAAAAAGCCTCAGTTATTTGTACAAGCCAATCGCTCCCTACTTTGGGCAGGATACACTATTTTTCTTGAAGCCTTTTCTCAGTGCCCAGCTTCTAATCTCATCTTAAATGTCACCTACACAAAGGCTTCTGTGACAGACAATAGATCTTGGATATCCAAATTATCATATCATGGTTCTCATTGCACCCCCAATTTTACTTTATAATACCACAATTTGTAACAATACATTTTTTAATGTTAATTTTTACCACTGGATTGTCAGCTCCATAAGCAAATGACTCATTTTTTTTTTTGGATGATCTCTTTTTTTGTACTTACCTCAACAAATATTGGTAGAATGATTAAATGAATGAATGAGGGGGAACCCATGGATGTAGCAATTCAGCTGTCTCTAGCTTCTGCTTTCCCAGGAGTACCTCTAAAATGGAAGTAACCAGAAGAGTTATTTATTACCTTAGATACTGGAAAGTAAAGTTGCGCTCTTGGGATAATAGATAAGAATTAAAAAAATTAAAAATAGCCGCGTTTTTTTTTTTTTTAGTTGAACACAACCTTTTTATCTAAAGAAATAATAGTTTGACATCTATGTAATTGCTCATAATACCAACTTCAAGAAAATTTTCATACTGTCACTTTGTTTCTTTATATATTGTGTGTTTGTGGATGTTATTATGTGTTCTGTTACTCATGTCATCCTTTCCTTTCTAATCGAATACAATTTTAGGTGTCAGATGTTGAGTCTATTTAAGTAGCTCTATGGTACTGTGCTATTTCCTGAAGATGAAACAATTAAACACCAGGTTTAAAAAAGCAATAGTATTAATACATCTGTCTCTTTTATAACGTGCAAAATTGAATGGCTTTGGGAATGTGACAGTATTTGGAGGTAACAGTTAAACTTGCTACTGAGGTTTCTGTGTCTGCTTTCCCCTTCTCCTAATCACTGACCTCTGCAAATACTGTTTTATTTTAAATGTCACTTCTATTTCCATCTTGTCTCAGATGAAAGCAAAGTTTGTTTCTTAGTGTTAATAGTTAAATAGTGAGCATTGCTTGCAAGTTGTCTGTAAAGGTCTTATTGACAAGTACAGAAGTAAAGTTGGATTATAGCAGAGCTCTATTTAAATAATATTCTAAATTTATATGGATAGACCAAAAGTATCATTGTTATCTTGTTTGGTTAACAGGCAACTGTGTAAATTAGTGGAAAATATGCTTAATGAGATTCTACCTTTTCTACTTATTAATGGTATTTACTTGGTCAAGTTACTCCTTTCTCTTAAGCCTCAGTTTCTTTATCTATAAAAGGACTTAATAATTTCTGGCATATATACTTCAGAGGGCTTTATAAATGAAAAATACAAAGTATTACATTTATGAGAGTACTTAAAAATACAAAGATATATACATGTGTAAGTTACTGTTATACAGTAAATAATTTTATATAAATTTTCTAAATTAAAGAAGAACAGAGATATTTTATATGGCTAAAATGGCAACCCACTCCAGTATTCTTGCCTGGAGAATTCCATGGATAGAGGAGCCTGGCGGGCTATAGTCAATGGGGTTGCAAGAGTTGGACATGACTTAATGATTTATATGTAAGAAAATGAAAATGGAATTTCTTACACAAAAAGAGACATCTTTTAGTTTTCTTCTAGGCCTAAAATTCTGAATAAGAACTTCAAGAATAATATTGTTAAAGTTCTGCTTTTGGGGGGGAATTAAAATTCTGGTTCACAAGCTAAGTAATTTATAATAATAATTTTCATTCTATATTCTTTACTCCCGTCTTTGAAACTGTTGCCCTCTTGTGGTTCATAGTAACAATTGCATAGTTTTGTAAAACTGATAATAAAGTTTAACTTTTTCTCCAGATAACCTGCTCCTCAGTAATAAAAGCAAAATAAGTCAATTTAGGAGAATGATTTTAACTATGTAAGATAATATGCTATATCAAAGACAAGACTATCTTCAGGCAACGTTTGATTTTTATGTCTTTTTAAAAGTATATATAGCAGTGTGTTGCGGGTGACTTCTTTTGTTATCTGAACTGTCACTGTCATCTCAGACTTGTAGACATCATCCTGAGGAAATTAACAGCGTGGCTTGTGCTGAGATCTTTTCCTTGCCCCGTGATTCTCTGTACATACTGTTCTCTTAACCGTCCATGTCCATACTTTAGGGCGCCAGATAGGACCTTGCTCATTAGGTCTAGGCAATGTTTGTTGAATTGACTCTTCTACCCTTTGGTGATAGAAGAAAGGTCCGAAGCTGTAAAGAGCAATATTGCATAGGAACCTGGAATGTTAGGTCCATGAATCAAGGCAAATTGGAAGTGGTCAAATAGAAGTGGCAAGAGTGAACGTTGACATTCTAAAAACCCGCGAACTAAAATGGACTGGAATGGCTGAATTAACTCAGAATGACCATTATATTTACTACTGTGGGCAGGAATCCCCTAGAAGAAATGGAGTAGCCATCATAGTCAACAAAAGAGTCCAAAATGCAGTACTTGGATGCAATCTCAAAAATGACAGATGATCTCTGTTTGTTTCCAAGGCAAACCATTCAGTATCAGGGTAATCCAAGTCTATGCCCCAACCAGTAATGCTGAAGAAGCTGAAATTGAATGGTTCTATGAAGACCTACAAGACCTTTTAGAACTAACACCCAAAAAAAGATGTCCTTTTCATTATAGGGGACTGGAATGCAAAAGTAGGAAGTCAAGAAACACCTGGAGTAACAGGCAGATTTGGCCTTGGAGTATGGAATGAAGCAGGGAAAAGGCTAATAGAGTTTTGCCAAGAGAATTCACTGGTTGTAGCAAACATGCTCTTCCAACAACACAAGAGAAGACTCTACACATGGACATCCCTAGATGGCCAACAACAAAATCAGGTTGATGATATTCTTTGCAATCAAAGATGGAGAAGCTCTATACAGTCAGCAAAAACAAGACTGGGAGCTGACTGTGGCTCAGATCATGAACTCCTTATTGCCAAATTCAGACTGAAATTGAAGAAAGTGGGGAAAACCACTAGACCATTCAGGTATGACCTAAATCAAATCCCTTATGATTATACAGTGGAAGGGAGAAATAGATTTAAGGGACTAGATCTGATAGATAGAGTGCCTGATGAACTATGGACAGAGGTTCGTGACATTATACAGGAGACAGGGATCAAGACCATCCCCATGAAAAGAAATGCAAAAAAGCAAAACAGCTGTCTGAGGAGGCCTTACAAATAGCTGTGAAAAGAAGAGAAATGAAAAGCAAAGGAGAAAAGGAAAGATATAAGCATCTGAATGCAGAGTTCCAAAGAATTGCAAGAAGAGATAAGAAAGCCTTCCTCAGCGATCAATGCAAAGAAATAGAGGAAAACAACAGAATGGGAAAGACTAGAGATCTCTTCAAGAAAATTAGAGATACCAAGGGAACATTTCATGCAAAGATGGGCCCGATAAAGGACAGAAATGGTATGGACCTACAGAAGCAGAAGATATTAAGAAGACATGGCAAGAATACACAGAAGAACTGTGCAAAAAAGATCTTCATGACCAAGATAATCACGATGGTGTGATCACTCACCTAGAGCCAGACACCCTGGAATGTGAAGTCAAGTGGGCCTTAGAAAGCATCACTACGAACAAAGCTAGGGGAGGTGATGGAATTCCAGTTAAGCCATTTCAAACCCTGAAAGATGATGCTGTGAAAGTGCTACAGTCAATATGCCAGCAAATTTGGAAAACTCAGCAGTGGCCACAGGACTGGAAAAGGTGAGTTTTCATTCCAATCCCAAGGAAAGGCAATGCCAAAGAATGCTCAAACTGCTGCACAATTGCACTCATCTCACATGCTAGTAAAGTAATGCTCAAAATTCTCCAAGCCAGGCTTCAGCAATATGTGAACTGTGAACTTCCAGATGTTCAAGCTGGTTTTAGAAAAGGCAGAGGAACCAGAGATCAAATTGCTACCATCCACCAGATCATGGAAAAAGCAAGAGAGTTCCAGAAAAGCATCTATTTCTGCTTTATTGACTATGCTAAAGCCTTTGATGATGTGGATCACAACAAACTGTGGAAAATTCTTCAAGAGATGGGACTACCAGACCACCTGACCTGCCTCTTGAGAAATCTGTATACAGGTCAGGAAGCAACAGTTAGAACTGGACGTGGAAAAACAGACTGGTTCCAAATAGGGAGAGCAGCTGTATGTTGTCACCTTGCTTATTTAACTTCTATACAGAGTACATCATGAGAAACTTCGGGCTGGATGTAGCACAAGTTGGAATCAAGATTGCTGGGAAAAATATCAGTTACCTCAGATATACAGATGACACCAACCTTATGGCAGAAAGTGAAGAAGAACTAAAGAGCCTCTTGATGAAAGTGAAAGAGGAGAGTGAAAAAGTGGCATAAAGCTCAACATTCAGAAAACTAAGATCATGGCATCTGGTCCCATCACTTCATGGCAAATAGATGGGGACACAGTGGAAATAGTGGATGACTTTGTCTTTTTGGGCACCAAAATCACTGCAGATGGTGATTGCAGCCATGCAATTAAAAGACACTTACTCCTTGGAGGGAAAGTTATGACCAACCTAGACAGCATATTAAGAAGCAGAGACATTACTTTGTCAACAAAGGTCTGTCTAGTCAAGGCTATGGTTTTTCCAATAGTCATGTACGGATGTGAGAGTTGGCATATAAAGAAAGCTGAGTGCAAAAGAATTGATGCTTTTGAACTGTGGTGTTGGAGAAGACTCTTGAGAGTGCCTTGGACTGCAAGGGATCCACCCAGTCCATCCTAAAGGAGATCAGTCCTGATTGTTCATTGGAAGGACTGATGTTGAAACTGGAACTCCAGTACCTTGGCCACCTGCTGCAAAGTGTTGACTCATTTTAAAAGACTGTGATGCTGGGAAAGATTGAGGGCAGGAGGAGAAGGGGACAATAGGAACGATATGGTTGGATGGTATCACTGACTCAGTGGACATGAATTTGGGTAAACTCCGGGAGCTGGTGATGGACAGGGAGGCCTCTGGTGTGCTGCACTCCATGGGGTTGCAAAGAGTTGGACACAACTGAGGGCCTGAACTGAACTGAAGTGACCCTTTGTTTTGCTTGAACTTGTGCTAATGGTGTTCTCTTTTTTAATTATTACCTCTTGATCTAAAGGTCCCTTGACTTCTAACCTCTGGCGACTCCATGGGCTCCATCCCTTGACAGATCTGACCCTTGGATTCAGTATGACTCTTTCTTGGTTCTTTCCATTCAGGGTTCCAGTCTGTCATGAGAATTTTAAAAGCAAATGCATAGAAATTTCTGGTGATGGGGACAATATTGTATGTTCTGCTGTTTCTTGCTTGGAAATAGCAAGTTTATTCTATATCAGAAATTTTAGAATGTGTATTGACTTTATATTTTATTACTGCCCTTTCATTTTATAGTTGAACTTGAGGCCCAGGAAAATAATTGTATTCTTTCAAGTGAACCAGTTGCTTTAATATCTTTTTCTTTAAGAATACTGGAGGTTACTGACATCGGTTATGGGCTGCATTGTGTTCCCCTCAAATTCAAATGTTGAAGCTAACTTCAGTCCTCAGAATGTGACAATATTTGGAAATAGGTTCTTTAAAGAACTAATGAAGAAAATGTGGGGTCATATGGGACCTGGATCCAGTATGACTTTAAGAAGAGGCCATAAGTACGCACTTGCACAGAGGGATGACCGTGTGGAACCACTGGAGGGAGGTGCCCCTTTACAAGCCCGGGAGCGAGGCCCTCAGGAGAGACTGATTCTGCTGTCACCTTGATCCTGAACTCCTATCCCTCAGAATTGTGAGAAAATAAATTTCTGTTCTTTAAGCCACCCAGACTGTGGTACTTTATTATGACAGCCCTAGCAAACTAATGCAGGATTCCAGGTTTTTTTTGTTGTTTGCTTTTCTTATCATTCCCAGGGAGGATATATTTTATGAGAGTAGGAAGCCTCTCTCATCTTTTCATTGTCTTCTGTGTATAGTTCTAGAAACTGTCAAATCAGTTATAAAATCAGCTTTTTAAAGCTGTTCCTGGTTCCTGTGTTTTTCTGTTCCTTATTGGTAGTTGAGTGATAGTATTTTCCTTATGCCATGTTTTAACCTTTACATGGAGGTTCTTCATCTAATAGAGAATTTATTGGAAATAAGGTCCATTATTTTCATAGTTCTAATTAGCCTCATTGGGTTGTTTCTTTTTTTAAAGTCATACTAATAATTTAAACAAAATGTAAAACCTGATAAAAGTATTTGAAAACACTATATATAGGTATAGATTCACCTAGTTAACCTAACCAACCAGTATATTGCTTTTTGAGGTTGGCAAAATAGTTTAAATAATATTCTAGTGGCTTAAATTTATTACCAGTACCAAAAATTTCTAATGTAAAACTAGGAAGTAAAATATGCTTACTGCTACTGCTAAGTCACTTCAGTCGTGTCTGACTCTGTGTGACCCCATAGACGGCAGCCCACCAGGCTTCCCCATCCCTGAGATTCTCCTGGCAAGAACACTGGAGTTGGTTGCCATTTCCTTCTCCAATGCATGAAAGTGAAAAGTGAAAGTGAAAGTGAAGTCGCTCAGTCGTGTCCGACTCTTAGCGACTCAATGGACTGAGGCCTACCAGGCTCCTCCGTCCATGGGATTTTCCAGACAAGAGTACTGGAGTGGGTTGTCATTGCCTTCTCTGGAAAATATGCTTACTAATATCTATATACTAAAAGGCAGTATATGAATAAAGATGAAAATTGCTTGCTTGTGGAAATAATAACTGAGAATATTTACCTCATGGGATTATATGGATGTTCCTGGAAAGCAAATAAAAATTGAATGAAATATGCTTACTAATATAATTCAATTTTTATTTGCTTTCTGGGAACATCCATATAATCCCATGAGGTAAATATTCTCAGTTATTATTTCCACAAGCAAGCAATTTTCATCTTTATTCATATACTGCCTTTTAGTATATGGATATTGTCAAATTAAAAAATTTTTTGGTTAGTAAAACTACTCTTAAATGGTATACTCATCAATTATGGATTTTCTGGACTTTCATAACATAATTTAGTTCTTAAATTTACAACCCTTTTGCTGAATACAATTTAGCTTTTAAATTCACAAATAGACCAAGCTGTACAGTATCTGAATAATGTATTCCTGGTAAAGGACAGAATGGATTCTTATAAAGAGCATGACTGACAAGTCTTTGACCTTAGCAGGATGATTTCAAATTGAAATTTGAGAGGAGGAAGAAATAATCTGACAAAACTGTAAACTGGATATCATGAAAGTTAGTGGTTATAACAGAAGAGGGCCACAAACAACACTTATGGCTTCAGATACTTAACCTTTTGATGCAGAGACTAGTGTTAAAAGTAAACCTAAAATTTTAATGAAAGGAAAGTGTAAATTCTAATTATGTAAGTTATATATAAATGTAATGTATTCTGAAATAACCCTGCAATGTAACAAGTGAGTAATAATCATGCTTGGAATGTAACAACTGAGAGTACATTTTACTTGATTGAAGTATATGTAATAGAATGTAAGAGTAAGTAACTTTATGTCAAAGGATATTTACCCAAAGGAAGTCTTTAAACCTAAGGATGAAAAATGATAGGCTTTTGGGTAAAGGTAACTGAAATGAAAAGCAAAAATTCTGTCCCAGTGGAAGGATTTTATGGTCTGTCCAACGAGGGACAGGCAAAGAGACATGTTCACTTCTTTGAGAAGGCATTATGCCTTTCTCACTTTTGTATGTACCATCAAACCGTATATGGTTCCTTTCAGATAATAATTGTTCAAAAATTACTGTTGAGTATTTTGAATTGGCAAGGAAATGATAGGATTTTGGCAAGTATAATACAAGATCTAGGGAACTAGGTTTTTGAAATTCAGAGAAAAAATAAATTTGACTCTATGGCCAGAGTGCAGTTCATGAGATTCTGAAGCTTCATAATTTTGACAATAAAGTAATAAATCATCTGTATGTAAATGAAAAGAATTGCATGTTAGCAGGGAGATTATATACTTTTTAAATTAGTTATTACAATAAATCAAAAGAATGTCTGGAGGTCCTAAAGATCTTACTAGAACCACTCCCATAATTTACATTTTAAGATAACAGGATTAGCCAGAAGGTTTTCAGGAAGGATAAAATGTCCTCAAGCAGGATACACTGTTGGTATATAATCCTTCAATTCAGTACAGTCTCGCAGTCATGTCCGACTCTTTGCGACCCCATGAATCGCAGCATGCTGGGCCCCCCTGTCCATCACCAACTCCCGGAGTTTACCAAAACTCATGTCCATTGAGTTGGTAATGCCATCCAGCCATCTCATCCCCTGTCGTCCCCTTCTCCTCCTGCCCCCAATCCCTCCCAGCATCCGAGTCTTTTCCAATGAGCCAACTCTTCACTTCAGGTGGCCGAAGTATTGGAGTTTCAGCTTCAGCATCAGTCCTTCCAAAGAACACCCAGGACTGATCTTCTTTAGAATGGACTGGTTGGATCTCCTTGCAGTCCAAGGGACTCTCAAGAGTCTTCTCCAACACCACAATTCAAAGTCATCAATTCTTCAGCACTCAGCTTTCTTCACATTCCAACTCTCACATCCATATATGACCACTGGAAAAACCATAGCCTTGACTAGACGGACCTTTGTGGGCAAAGTAATGTCTCTGCTTTTGAATATGCTATCTAGGTTGGTCATAACCTTCCTTCCAAGGAGTAAGCATCTTTTAATTTCATGGCTGCAATCACCATCTTTAGTGATTTTGGAGCCCCCCAAAATAAAGTCTGACACTGTTTCCCCATCTATTTCCCATGAAGTGATGGAACTAGATGCCATGATCTTAGTTTTCCTAATGTTGAGCTTTATGCCAACTTTTTCACTTTCCTCTTTCACTTTCATCGAGAGGCTTTTTAGTTCCTCTTCACTTTCTGCCATAAGGGTGGTGTCATCTGCATATCTGAGGTTATTGATATTTCTCCCGGCAATCTTGATTCCAGCTTGTGCTTCTTCCAGCCCAGCGTTTCTCATGGTGTACTCTGCATATCGGTTAAATAAGCAGGGTGACAATATACAGCCTTGACATACTCCTTTTCCTATTTGGAACCAGTCTGTTGTTCCATGTCCAGTTCTAATTGTTGCTTCCTGACCTGCATATAGGTTTCTCAAAGGCAGGTCAGGTGGTCTGGTAGTCCCATCTCTTGAAGAATTTTCCACAGTTTATTGTGATCTACACAATAAAGGCTTTGGCATAGTCAATAATGCAGAAATAGATGTTTTTCTGGAACTCTCTTGCTTTTTCGATGATCCGGTGGATGTTGGCAATTTGATCTCTGGTTCCTCTGCCTTTTCTAAAACCAGCTTCAACATCTGGAAGTTCACGGTTCATGTATTACTGAAGCCTGCTTCAAGAATTTTGAGCATTACTTTACTAGTGTGTGAGAAGAGTGCAGTTGTGCGGTAGTCTGAGCATTCTATGACATTGCCTTTCTTTGGGATTGGAATGAAAACTGACCTTTTCCAGTCCTGTGGCCACTGCTGAGTTTTCCAAATTTGCTGGCATATTGACTGCAGCACTTTGACAGCATCATCTTTCAGGATTTGAAATAGCTCAACTGGAATTCCATCACCTCCACCAGCTTTGTTTGTAGTGATGCTTTCTAAGGCCCACTTGACTTTACATTCCAGGATGTCTGGCTGTAGGTGAGTGATCACACCATCATAATTATCTTGGTCATGAAGATTTTTTTGTACAGTTTTGTGTATTCTTGCCACCTCTTCTTAATATCTTCTGCTTCTTTTAGGTCCATACTATTTCTGTCCTTTATTGAGCCTATCTTTGCATGAAATGTTCCCTTGGTATCTCTAATTTTCTTGAAGAGATCTCTAGTCTTTCCCATTCTGTTGTTTTCCTCTATTTCTTTGCATTGATCACTGAGGAAGGCTTTCTTATCTCTCCTTGCAATTCTTTGGAACTCTGCATTCAAATGGGAATATCTTTCCTTTTCTCCTTTGCCTTTCGTTTCTCTTCTTTTCACAGCTATTTGTAAGCCCTCCTCAGACAGCCATTTTGCTTTTTTGCATTTCTTTTCCATGGGGATGGGCTTGATCCCTGTCTATTCTACACTGCCACAAACCTCTGTCTGTAGTTTATCAGGCACTCTATCTATCAGATCTAGGCCCTTAAATCTATTTCTCCCTTCCACTGTATAATCATAAGGGATTTGATTTAGGTCATACCTGAACCTACTTTCTTCATTTTAAGTCTGAATTTGGCAATAAGGAGTTCACGATCTGAGTCACAGTCAGCTCCCGGTCTTGTTTTTGCTGACTGTATAGTGCTTCTCCATCTTTGGCTGCAAAGAATATAATCAATCTGATATCTGTGTTGACCATCTGGTGATGTCCATATGTAGAGTCTTCTCTTGTGTTGTTGGAAGAGAGTGTTTGCTATGACCAGTGCATTCTCTTGGCAAAACTCTGTTAGCCTTTGCCCTGCTTCATTCTGTACTCCAAGGCCTAATTTGCCTGTTATTCCAGGTGTTTCTAGACTTCCTACTTTTGCATTCCAGTCCCCTATAATGAAAAGGACATCTTTTTTGGGCATTAGTTCTAAAAGGTCTTGTAGGTCTTCATAGAACCTTTCAACTTCAGCTTCTTCAGTGTTACTTGTTGGGGCATAGACTTGGAAAGTAAAAGTGAAGTAGCTTTGTCCGACTCTGCGACCCGTGGACTGTAGCCTACCAGGCTTGTCCATCCATGGGATTCTCCAGGCAAGAATACTGGAGTGGGTTGCCATTTCCTTCTCCAGGGGATCTTCCCGACCCAGGGATCAAACCCAGGTGTCCCGCATTGCAGCCAGATGCTTTAACCTCTGAGCCACCTGGGTGGGTAGCCTTTCCCTTCTCCACGGGATCTTCCCAACCCAGGGATCGAACCCAGGTCTCCCACATTGCAGGCGGAATCTTTACCAGCTGAGCCACCAGGGAGGCCCATAGGCTTGGATTACCGTGATATTGAATAGTGTACCTTGAAAACAAACAGAGATCATTCTGTTGTTTTTGAGATCGCATCCAAGTACTGCATTTTGGACTCTTTTGTTGACCATGATGGCTACTCCATTTCTTCTAAGGGATTCCTGGCCACAGTAGTAGATATAATGGTCATCTGAGTTAAATTCAACCATTCCAGTCCATTTTAGTTCACGGATTCATAGAATGTCAATGTTCACTCTTGCCATCTCTTGTTTGACCACTTCCAATTTGCCTTGATTCATGGACCTAATATTCATGGGCCTAACATGGACCTAACATATAATCCTTAGTACAAAGTTTAAACTGAGTTGTTTGTTGTGTAATCATCAGTTCAGGGTTTAAAGAAAGAAGTTTTATGTGACTAAGACTAAGGAATGTAGAGATAAAAAAAAAAAGTTTGTCCTTTCCTCCTGCTTGTGAATTCCAGACCCCTATCTTCTCCTTGAGAACCCCAGACCCCTCTCTCCTTGCGGACCCCCAGACTTCTTATCAGCCTGGCTAGGAATTGAGTCTCTCACCATCCTCCCTGTCCTAATACACAATGTTCAGGTGCCTGACTTAAATTTGTTCTGTGCTGTGCTTAGTTGCTCAGTCATGTCCAACTCTTTGAAACCCCATGGACTGTAGCCCACCAGGTACTTCTGTCCATGGGATTCTCCAGGCAAGAATACTGGAGTGGGTTGCCATGCCCTCCTCCAGGGGATCTTCCACATTTCAGGTGGATTCTTTATTATCTGAACCACTGGGGAAGCCCGATTTAAATTTGAGGCTTAATTATATAAAATCCCCTCAAATTGGCCTTACTGCAATTTTTGTTTCATCCCATGCATTGTGATATGTAGTGTTTTTTGTTTTGTTTTGTTTTGTTTTAATTATCGCCTTAGAATTCTCCAGGCAAGAATACTGAAAGGGTAGCCATCCCTTCTCCAGGGAATATTCCTGACCCAAGGATCCAACCTGGGTCTCCTGTTTTGTAGGCAGATTCTTTACCGTCTAAGCCACCAGAGAAGCCCCTTTATTTCCAAAATGGTTGATAATCATACCTTTTTTGATTAAGTATTATTTTTGATAGAATGTCTTACATTTCTAAGCAGAAAGGAATATATTTCTTTTTTAAACTTTGTTATTAATTGTAGTTGAATTGCACTGTGTCCAAAAAAATGCAGTCTTTGTCACTTCTGATTTGGGGGGTTTATGTTTTCTTCCATTCCTACTCCTAGAATTTATTTCTTCTTGTTGTTCAGAGTCGTGTCTGACTCTCTGTGACCCCATGGACTGCAGCACACCAGGCTTCCCTGTCCTTCACTATCTCCCAGAGTTTGCTCAGACTCATATCCATTGTGTTGATGATGTCACCCAACCATCTCATCCTCTATTGCCCCTTCTTCTCCTGACATCAGTCTTTTCCAGCATCAGGGTCTTTTCCAGTGAGTTGGCTCTTCACATCAGGTGGCCAAAGTATTGGAGCTTCAGCCATCAGTCCTTCCAGTGAATATTCAAGGTTGATTTTCTTTAAATTTAGTTAAATTTATAGAATTTATATAAATTTATATAAATGCTTCATAGAGCTTTGAAAATAAGATATACTTTCATCTTTAATGTTTAGAGCTTGATGTATCTTAATTTCAACTTGTTAATCATACTGTGGCAATTTGATTTTTAACTCTTTGTTTGACTCTCATAGATTAACTCATTTGTATTCTGTTCATATAAAATAAAATATACTCACCACAGTAGTGTTTATAACTGATAGAAGTTTTGCTTTATATGGCTTGATGGGCTGTGATTTTCAGTATAAATATTCATGAGAGTCATCATAAAATTGATGAAAGTCATACCTTTCATCATAAAATTATCTTCTACTCCAAGGCTTGAATATTTAGTCTTTTCCCTCCTATTTTCAAAATATTAATATAGCTGCATCTATTTTGTTGTTGTTGTTGTTCATATTTATCATCCTTTTGTGCTTAAGCTTAGTCTTTGGCATCACTTTAAGTGTACCTTTGGAAAATATTATGTCATTGGATTTTTTAAAAAATATAACATTTTATTCTCAGTCAAAAATTGAGCCATTTCATATTTTTAAGTGTAATCATTATGCCTGATTTTGCTTCTCTCGTCTTGCTCTATGCATTTTGTTTCTAATTTTTTGGTCTTTTTCTGCACAAACATTTATGATCGTTGATATTTTCTGCGATGATTTGAAATGTAAGCATTCTTTTTTTATTCCTTCTTAAAATTTGTCAAAGATGTTCTTAAAAGAGGTAAACTATCAGATGGATTTATAGCCCACCCTTTTCTCTAGTTCTGAGTCCTTGAATTAAGGTTTACTACCTTCTGCTAGAGCGTTCACGTTCTGAGATGAGACAGCAGCTGTTTGAGGGACGACACTTGTGCCTCCTTAGTGTCTTCCAGTGGTAGCTGCAACTATGTCTTAAAGAACTTGCCTGAAAGTTTCTACCACATGGATCACACCTCTCTCTGATTTGTAGTATTGCTTCCAGTCTCTCCTTCTCCTCCCCCTATTTCGTATTTCTTATATCATTTCTAGAAGAACGTAGGAGAGGGCAGCTAGCAGCCTGAATACAAACCTTCATCTTGTCAGAAACTTGGCATGTCATATATTAAAAAGTAACTAGACCTGGATGGGACATGAAATTATGTCATATTATATACAGTTTAATAAAGGGAAGTGTTTTTGTCTGGACAGGAGAAAATCTAAGTGGACTGTGACAGTTATCTTTGGTGCCATGTCATGCAGAGTAGACTGACTGTTTTGCCTCACAGGCTAGGACTAGGACCAGGGTGAGCCAGGTCTCCTCCACACTGCTAGGAGGAGAGTCCATCTTAAGTGGGGACGAGTGTTGAACTGTTTGATTTCTAAGGTTCTTTCCAACACTGCTTTTCCTTTAATGTAAGTTTGACATTTTTTGCTATGTTGGATATAAAACAGTTTTCTTCCCCAAATTTAGCATCTATAAGAAATGAATGTAGTGTTTGTTAAAATAAGTATATCTGAGGCCAGAAGTTTTGATTTGTTTAAGTTTGGGGTAGGATCTAGTACTCTGTATTTTCTCAGGTTAATTTTAAGAATATAGCATAATCTTTAGGTAAATTAAGTTTATAAAAATGCTATTCTTTGGCATTTTATGATTTGCTTTTAGAGTGTATTTCATGTAACACATTCTTTTTTAAAATTTTTTTATATTGGAGTATAATTGATTCACAGTGTTGTGTGAAAGTCGCTCAGTCGTGTCTGAGTGGGTAGCCTTTCCCTTCTCCAGGGGATCTTCCCAACCCAGGGATCAAACCCAGGTCTCTCACATTGCAGGCATATTCTTTACCAGCTGAACCACAAGGGAGGCCCAAGAATACTGGAGTGGGTAGCCTCTCCCTTCTCCAGGGGACCTTCCCAACCCGGGAATTGAATCAGGGTCTCCTGCATTGCAGGTGGATTCTTTACCAACTGAGCTATCAGGGAAGCAATGCTGTGTGAGTTTCAGGTATACAGCAAAGTGATATATACACACACACACACAGATATATATATATATATATATATATATATATATATATATTCTTTTTCAGATTCTTTTCCCCTATAGGTTATTATAGAGTACTGAGTTCAATTACCTCTACTATGCAGTAGGTCCTTGTTGATTATCTATTGTATATATTGTAGTGTGCAACACATTCTTTGTTGATAATAATCAACATTTTGTAGTGTGCGACATATTTTTTATTGATAGTAACCATCATTATGCACAAAGCTGGTGGAGGTTATGGAATTCTAGTTGAGTCATTTTAAATTTGAAAAGATGATGCTGTTAAAGTGCTGCACTCAATATGCCAGCAAATTTGGAAAACTGAGCAGTGGCCACAGGACTAGAAAAGGTCAGTTTTCATTCCAATACCAAAGAAGGGCAATGCCAAGCAATGTTCAAACTACTTTACAATTGCACTCTTTTCACATGCTAGCAAGGTAATGCTCAAAATCCTTCAAGCTAGGCTTCAACAGCATGTGCACCAAGAACTTCCCAATGTACAAGCTGGATTTAGACAAGGCAGAGGAACCAGAGATCAAATTGCCAACATCCACTGGATCATAGAGAAAGCAAGAGAATTCCAGAAAAACATCTACTTCTGCTTCACTGCCTAAGCTAAAGACTTTAAATGTGTGGATCATAACAAGCTGTGGAAAATTCTTAAAGAGATGGGAATACCAGACCACCTTACCTGCCTCCTGAGAAACCTGTATGCAGGTAAAGAAACCACAGTTAGAACCAGATGTGGAACAACAGACTGGTTCCAAACTGGGAACAGAGTATGTCAAGGCTGTATATTGTCACCCTACTAATTTAACTTCTGTGAAGAGTACATCACGTGAAATGCTGGGCTGGATGAAGCACAAGCTGGAATTAAGATTGCAGGGAGAAATATTAATAACCTCAGATATGCAGATGACACCATCCTTTTGCAGAAAGCAAAAAGGAATGAAAGAGCCTCTTGATGAAGATGAAAGAGGAGACTGAAGAAGCTGGCTTAAAACTCAACATTCAGAAAACTAAGATCATGGCATCTGGTCCCATCACTTCATGGCAAATAGATGGGGAAACGATGGAAACAGTGAGAGACTTTATTTTGGGGGGCTCTAAAATCACTGTAGATGGTGACTGCAGCCATGAAATTAAAAGATGCTTGCTCCTTGGAAGAAAAGCTATGACAAACCTAGACAGTGTATTAAAATGTAGAGACATCATTTTGCCAACAAAGTATAGTCAAAGCTATGGTTTTTCCATTAGTCATGTATGGATATGAGAGGTGGACCATAAAGAAGCAGAATGCTGAAGAATTGATGCCTTTGAACTGTGGTATTGGAAAATACTCTTGGAGTCCCTTGGACTGCAAGGAGATCAAACCAGTCAATCCTAAAGGAAATCAACTCTGAATATTCATTGGAAGGACATGCTGAAGCTGAAGCTCCAATACTTCGGTTACCTGATGTGAAGAGCTGACTCATTTGAAAAGATCCTGATGCTGGGAAAGATTGAAGGTGGAAGGAGAAGGGGACAACAGAGGATGAGATGACTGGATGGTATCACCACCAACTCAAAGAACATGAGTTTGAGCAAACTCTGGGAGATGGTGAAGGACAGGGAATCCTGGCGTGCTGCAGTCCATGTGGTTGCAAAAAATTGTACACAACTGAGGGACTGGATAACAACAACACTTGGTGGTGTCCAACACTAAGTCATGTCCAACTCTTGTGTCCGCATGAACTGTACCCCACCAAGGTATCTGTCCATGGGATTTCGCAGGCAAGAATACTGCAGTGGGTTGCCATTTCCTTCTCCAGGGGATCTTTCTAACCCAGGGATCAAACCCTGCTTTGCAGGTTTGCTTTTTACTGAGTGAGCCACCAGAGAAGTCCTCAAACCCGCACTTTAAAATGTTGTAAATATTATTTTAACTTAATTCATTGGTTTGAGTTAAGTGTAAATGTAATTATTTTATAACATTTGCTGATACAATTAGGATTTTGTAAAGAGATGGAAAATGGTACTAAAAGTGCTAGTAATGAAGAAAACAATTGAAGTCAACAATTCTACGTAAAACTGTCAATTTGGGTACCGGCAGAAGCAGACACCAGGATGGAGTTTGAAGTAAAGATAAACGGAAGAGAAAGCAGGGAAAGACAGAGAGTCTTCAGATTGAGATAGGAGTTGACACCTGTGAAAGTTGAGAAAGGGAACGAAAAAGGATGCGGGATGGAGATCCTCAGACCGACAGAACTCTGAGGCAATCTGAGCCAGCCAGATGGTCAGCTCTGATATAATAACTGGCCGCAGAAGATGCCACTGTTGGGCAGCCATGGCCAGGCCCTTCTCCCATGGTTCTTACTTTTTTGACTGACAGCTTAGTGAGAAGAATGTGGTCTCTCCTCCAACAGGGTTGCAGATCTGAAATGCTGTAGCTGGTACTGTCAGCCACCTGGCCTCTTAGCTACAGTCACTCTCTTAGAGGGAAGCTGAGCAGGACACGTTCATGGCTGCTTTAAATCCAGGCCGTATTTTTCCCAATACTGGGGGTGTGTGTATGCTTACCTGAAGGCATAATTTGACATCATCTGTACTGATGTCTTATGACTTGTGTTTGCTTGACTCTGTTTTTATTGCTGTGTCTCAGCTTCCATCTCATCCTGTTTTTTCATGTATCAAGTGTACAATATGAGTGATGCTATTCATGTATAATTTTATTTAAATTGATATAAAAATAAAATACTGCTTGTGAGGATGTGATAGTAAAAAATGCTCTGTAAAGATGTGGGTGTTTAAAAACTCAAGAGTCTTTCATGTTATTCCTCTAGTCTGGCGGCAAGAAGAACTCACACGCATTAACCAGTTTTTCACTGGAGCTGAAAGGAAAGCTGCTTTGTGTGAACTTCTGGAAAAAGAGACGCAGATAATTGCTTCCATTGGGAGACATAAATACATCACTTACACAGAGAACCAGGAAGCAGAGATACAAAGTTTTTTGGATAAGGTTAGTGAAGTAACATTATTTAAATATGAATGTGTCCTGAGTTTAAAAATATAGACAAATGAAGTAAAGAAGACAATTACATTGTAAGAATTCTCATGAGTTTTGTTTAGTATTTTTGGTGACATAATTTTTGAAATTTTGTATAGTTTTGAAATTATTGAAATTTTGTATAATTTTTCTTCTTTTCTTATACAGCTTTAGATTTTCACTGCAGCCTAGAATAATGATTGATAAGTAACATGAAATTAACATGTTGTTAACAAAAGAGCTTTGGCCGTGAAGGAGAACATGGAGACACCATCCTTGTGACTCTGTTCATTTAGACTTAGGCTGCCCACAGAAATTAGGTGAATTGCACACGCCACTGAAATGTAGACTATAGCAGTCATCTCTGACTGTATGGATCCATGGTGCCCATAGTAAGCAACCTGGGCAAAGAGCTGTGGATTAGTGTTTCTGCTTTTGCTTATCAGGTCATTGACTGAAAATTTCTAACCAAAAGGATATGTGATTATTGAAAACCATGAAAACATACAATTAAGGGAAAAACTAAAGTAATTACCCTTTTGTGGTAAAACTGCCTGTTTGATATTGGATAGCCTGTTTCCATAGTGACCAATTTCCTTTTATAAACTTGATCTCTCCAAACAATTAAAAGCCTGTCCAGCCACAAGAAGAAAAGGGATGGAGTTCTTTAAAATATTTGCTGGTAATGATTCTAATAGTTATGTGATTCTTGTTATTTGAGAGCATTTATTTTTAAAAACCATAATTTTTGATATTATAAATGCCTCCTACTCATCTTGTATGCTCTCTTCTTTGATCTCAGTTTTTCTTGTGGCTTTAACTCCTACCTGCATCCTGGAGCTCCCTACAGTTTCAGGCCAGAACTCTCTTCAGTTAAGTTCAGTTCAGTCGCTCAGTCGTGTCCGACTCTTTGAGACCCTATGAATCGCAGCACACCAGGCCTCCCTGTCCATCACCAACTCCCGGAGTTCACTTAGACTCAAGTCCATCGAGTCAGTGATGCCATCCAGCCATCTCATCCTCTGGCATCCCCTTCTCCTCCTGCCCCCAATCCCTCCCAGCATCAGGGTCTTTTCCAATGAGTCAACTCTTCCCTTGAGGTAGCCAAAGTATTGGAGTTTCAGCTTTAGTATCAGTTCTTCCAATGAACACCCAGGACTGATCTCCTTTAGGATGGATTGGTTGGATCTCCTTGCAGTCCAGTGAACTCTCAAGAGTCTTCTCCAACACCACAGTTCCAAAACATCAATTCTTCGGCGCTCAGCTTTCTTCACAGTCGAACTCTCACATCCATACATGACCACTGAAAAAACCATACCCTTGACTAGATGGACCTTTGTTGGCAAAGTAATGTCTCTGCTTTTGAATATGCTATCTAGGTTGGTCATAACTTTCATTCCAAGGAGTAAGCATCCTTTTTAGGAGCTTGCAAATCATGTACTGAATTGCCTACTCTCTTGCTCCTTGGATGTCCCATAGTACAACTCAAGCTGACATGTCAAACCCTACTTCATCTCGTCTTACCATTCCTTGTCCCCTCACCTCCAAACTGAGGCTCCTATTCTGTAGCACTCACATAGTTTATCTCCATGAATGTTTCATCATGCACTTAAGTTGCTTCAGGCAGAAACCTGGGCATTATTCTTGATGTCCTACTTAGCCACCATCCTCTCTGTTCTATTAGTTTAATCATTGCCTCAGTTCTTTACTTCTTCCTTACAAACTGCCTACCACTGCCTACAGGGAGGTGGCTCTGCCATGACACATTGAGGACCTTGCATGTCTTCAAATAGGCCAAATAGACTTGAACCACAGCTAACATGAGTCTTAGTGGAATGCCTTGTGCTCCTGCTGGAACTCGAGAGGGTGGGAAGCTTCTGAGATGTTATGGAGCACCTAGGCTTTCCTGCTTCCCTCTCTCTCCCTAGGAGGCTGTCATGAGAAGGTCTCACCTTGGCTGTGAGAGCTGGACACTGATTTAATTGGATCTGGGTTTCCTTCCCATCTGGATTCCTTTATGTCCCCAAATGAGGCTTTCAACCTCTAGGTTCACTTCTTAATTCCCTCCCCCATCCTCCATATTGCTGCCATAGGGACCTCATCCCACACAGCTCCTCCGCTGCCCTCCCGGAACAAGGACTTTTATAGTCCATTCTTGGCACACTTGACCCATCCCATCATCCCTGCTCACGCACCACAGCCAGACTGTTCCAGTTACACTCAGTTGCACATTCACGGAAAAACCACATGCTCTCGGTGCTTTTGCTTCTTCTGTGGGCTCTGCATGTAGCATCCTTTCCTTCCTTCCTCAGTAACCAGCTACTCACCCTTCAAAACAAGCTCAGATACCCCTTCTTCCAAAAAGGACTACTGACCCTCCTCCCTTAGCCTGTACTGTATACCTCCATGGGCTTCCCCGGTGGCGCTAGTGGTGACAAATCCATCTGCCAAGGCAGCAGACATAAGAGACGCATGTTCCAGCCTGGGGTTGGGAAGATGCGCTGGGGAAGGAAATCACAACCCACTCCAGTATTCTTGCCTGGAGAATCCCATGGACAGAGGAGCCTGGCAGGCTACAGTCCATAGAGTTGCAAAGAGTCAGGTATGACTGAAGTGACTTAGCACACTTGCATGCATGTACCTTCATAAGACTTCATTTCACTTCTGTCTTAGTGCATAGTGGTCAGTTTTATCATCAGGATTATGTCTGAATCCTCCTGGATCTGAGCTTCTTAAGGCAAGAGCTATCTTTTATCTCCATATCCTCATATCCTTGCTCAGTGTTCATCAGAGTATCAATAAGTGCTTGTGGAGGAAGGTAGGGAGGGAAAATAAGGAACAGAAATGATCCTTTTGTAATTTTATATTTCAGATACTATAAGAAAATACACAATGTAGATGCTATCGTTTCAAATGCTTAAATATCTTCATTCTAGAAACGATGAATCCTGTTGTATGGAAGCCATAATATTCACACTTCTGCTGAGTCATATTTTGAACTAAGCGTAATTCCTTTTAGCATGTTGCTTTTGTTGAAACCAACTTCATCACTGGGCACTGTGTTCCTTATGTATCTGATTGTTAACTGTAAGAAGACAGCATGAAACCAGGGCTCAAGAAGGAGCTGGAGGCCTCTGAAGTGCCAGTGGACTGGGAAGAGGGTGACACTTACCTGCCTTGTTTAAGACTGACCCTTGTGCAGGATTTCCTGCTTGTGCTTTATCTGCTGCTTTGTTTCCTTTCAGTTCAGTTCAGTTCAGTCACTCACTCATGTCCGACTCTTTGTGACCCCATGAATCACAGCACACCAGGCCTCCCTGTCCATCACCAACTCCTGGAGTTTACTCAAACTCATGTTCATCAAGTTGGTGATGCCATCCAGCCATCTCATCCTCTGGCATCCCCTTCTCCTCCTGCCCCCAATCCCTCCCAGCATCAGGGTCTTTTCCAATGAGTCAACTCTTCACATGAGGTGGCCAAAGTATTGGAGTTTCAGCTTTAGCATTAGTCCTTCCAATGAACACCCAGGACTGATCTCCTTTAGGATGGACTGATTGGACCTCCTTGCAGTCCAAGGAACTCCCAAGAGTCTTCTCCAACACCACAGTTCAAAAGCATCAGTTCTTCGGCGCTCAGCCTTCTTCACAGTCCAACTCTCACATCCATACATGACCACTGGAAAAACCATAGCCTTGACTAGACGAAGCTTTGTTGGCAAAGTAATGTCTCTGCTTTTTAATATGCTATCTAGGTTGGTCATAACTTTCCTTCCAAGCAGTAAGCGTCTTAATTTCATGGCTGCACTCACCATCTGCAGTGATTTTGGAGCCCCCCAAAATAAAGTCTGACACTGTTTCCCCATCTGTTTCCCATGAAGTGATGGGACCAGATGCCATGATCTTCGTTTTCTGAATGTTGAGCTTTAAGCCAGCTTTTTCACTCTCCTCTTTCACTTTCATCAAGAGGCTTTTTAGTTCCTCTTCACTTTCTGCCATAAGGGTGGTGTCATCTGCATATCTGAGGTTATTGATATTTCTCCCGGCAATCTTGATTCCAGCTTGTGCTTCCTCCAACCCAGGATTTCTCATGAAGTACTCTGCATAGAAGTTAAATAAGCAGGGTGACAATATACAGCCTTGATGTACTCCTTTTCCTATTTGGAATCAGTCTGTTGTTCCATGTCCAGTTCTACCTGTTGCTTCCTGACCTGCATATAGGTTTCTCAAGAGGCAGGTCAGGTGGTGTGGTATTCCCATTTCTTGAAGAATTTTCCACAGTTTATTGTGATCCACACAGTCAAAGGCTTTGGCATAGTCAATAAAGCAGAAATAGATGTTTTTCTGGAACTCTCTTGCTTTTTCAGTGATCCAGCAAATGTTGGCAATTTGATCTCTGGTTCCTCTGCCTTTTCTAAAACCAGCTTGAACATCAGGAAGTTCACGGTTCACATATTGCTGAAGCCTGGCTTGGAGAATTTTGAGCATGTCTTTACTGGCGTGTGAGATGAGTGCAATTGTACGGTAGTTTGAGCATTCTTTGGCATTGCCTTTCTTTGGGATTGGAATGAAAACTGACCTTTTCCAGTCCTGTGGCCACTGCTGAGTTTTCCAAATTTGCTGGCATATTGTGTGCAGCACTTTGACAGCATCATCTTTCAGGATTTGAAATAGCTCAACTGGAATTCCATCACCTCCACTAGCTTTGTTCGTAGTGATGCTTTCTAAGGCCCACTTGGCTTCACATTCCAGGATGTCTGGCTGTAGGTGAGTGATCACACCATTGTGATTATCTGAGTCATGAAGATCTTATTTGTACAGTTCTTCTGTGTACTCTTGCCACCTCTTCTTAGTATAGTCTGCTTCTGTTAGGTCCATAGCATTTCTGTCCTTTATTGAGCCCATCTTTGCATGAAATGTTCCCTTGGTAGCTCTAATTTTCTTGAAGAGATCTCTAGTCTTTCCCATTCTGTTGTTTTCCTCTATTTCTTTGCATTGATTGCTGAGGAAGGCTTTCTTATCTCTTGTTGCTATTCTTTGGAACTCTGCATTCAAATGGGAATATCTTTCCTTTTCTCCTTTGCTTTTCCTTCTCTTCTTTTCACAGCTATTTGTAAGGCCTCCTCAGATAGCCATTTTGCTTTTTTGCATTTCTTTTCCATGGGGATGGTCTTAATCTCTGTCTCCTGTACAATGTCACAAACCTCTGTCCATAGTTCATCAGGCACTCTGTCTATCAGATCTAGTCCCTTAAATCTATTTCTCACTTCCACTGTATTATCATAAGGGATTTGATTTAGGTCATACCTGAATGGTCTAGTGGTTTTCCCTACTTTCTTCAATTTAAGTCTGAATTTGGCAACAAGGAGTTCATGATCTGAGCTTCTGGAGCCAGTTGATGATGGTTACCCTGTTGTCAAGTATAGCTAAGAAATTCTTTAAATTTCTCCAAAAAAGATGAGATGGGGACATTTTGTTCATGAGAATTCCTGTGAAGAAGATGTTATTTTGTTGTCGTTTTTTTTTTTTTTTTTGGTTTGGTAAATATGTTGATTAGTTTAAGTGTAACATCTGAGACCCTCAATGATCCTGAGTATAGGAAGAATTGCTAGATAATTGTGCCAGAAACATGGAGGTCTTTGAGTGTTGCTGGAGAGATAGGAAGGGGAGAACACAGTTAGAAGTCAGTGGGGCACAGTGTGGCTTCTGTAATTTCATTAATTATATCACTAACAGAAGTATTTAGTGCAAGAGGATTCTTTTTTTTTTTAATGTAAGAGGAAAAGGAACAAGAGAAATGACTAGGCCTTAACATCCAGACTGCTTCAGGGCAACACACAAAGGTGCAAGATCAGAAGATTGCAAAAGGGATGAAAAAGTTGGCCACAAGAACCTGTAGAAATCACGAAAAAGGTTTTTTGTGGATTGGAGGTTTTAGAATTGGGGTCCTGAACCTATGGTTACCCCAGCTGATAAACCACTTAATCTCACCAATCTCCAGGCTAAGATTCAGAAGAAATGGACGTTTTAGCTGATATAAGAGAATTTTGCCTCAGTTTTGACCAAAATGTTACACAGGGCAAGAAGAACACAACCATGGACTGGAACAACTACACTTGAAGTCAATCCTCATTCGATGAGATAATATAATTCATCCACTCTCTAAAAATATTGACTAATGGTGGCTTTTGGCCTGCTTTTAACCTCCTATAGTAAATTGTGAAATCTTTGTTATTCTAACACAAAATTAATTTAAATTACCTTTTTGTATATGGTGCCATAATGAACATCGTAGAAAACAGTTAAGGTAGATTTTATAGTTAGTCCTTTGTTATAAATTCTTTTTTTTGTTATAAATTCTAATACCAGTTCTCTTCCTTTTCATGCCTGTCTCTTCCCACCTGACCCTACTCATGCCTGGCAATGTCTCTAATAAGTATTCAGGAGGAGTCAGCACTGATTTCATAAAATTTGAAGTAACTTATTCTATAGGTGTTTTTGATTGCTAAGAAAAAAATAGCTTGAATTAATCCTTAAGACTAGACCATTTTGAAATGTGAATACTAACAACCAGGGCCATGATGTGGATTTTAAGATCCACATTTAGTGCCATAACATATGGATATATAAAGAGAATATTTACTTTCCTATAAGTTGGAAATAACTTTGGAAAATAAAATATCATGGTTTGGTTGTAGTTTAATTTCAATGTGTCTAAGTGTTATATAGTATATTGAATTAATAGTTATATTTTGTCAAGGACACAGAATTTCTCTTGAGTAATGAATGATTGTTGTTTTGAATTAGTCCAATAAAAGCACTGAACTAATCAGTTATTAGGGGTTCTATACTAAGCCTATATTCTCCATAAAAGGGTTAATCTATTTAGCCCTTTAAGATTTTTGAAGCATTATTTAAACAGTCTAATTTTATCCTATCAAACATGACAGCCACAGGTTGTCAAATGTTAAAAACTCACAAATTGACAGAGGTGAAGAAATTCAGATCAAGAAATTTTAAAGAAAAATCATCAACTAGTTTCTAATATATCTTGGGTGCTGCTTATCCAAACTGTGTAAAGAGACAATTTGAATTTGAATTTCTGCAAGAGGTTTTCCCTGGGGTCAAGGCCATTTATTTCTTTGAATCTCTTTGATTCACATACCATGTCTCACAATCACAAGCTAAAAAGCTGCAGTCTGTGTTAGCTGTGTCATTTAGTTTTGTTTTTCTCCTTTCTCAGGTGGCCAGCAGCTAATGGGATGGAAAAATGCAACCCGCTCTTGCCTCTCTCTCAGCACCACAGTACACAGGGGTGTCCACTGTGGATGAACAAAATCCCTTGGCTGTGTAAAAGCAAAGTTGATCACTACCCAGTAGCTCTGGGGGTTAGTGTTATTCTTAATGTGTGCCCTGAGGGACTAGAGTATTAATTTAGGGAAAAGTAAAGGCCTCCTCTCATAGTGTAGCCATTTCTTCTCTTTGGTGGAAGCTTGCTGCTCTCAGGGTTTTTGTTATCTCACCACCTGCCCGTCCTCAAAGTGTGTCTTCCTGCTGTTCTTCCGTTTCTCTCCTCCAGAATCTATGCTGTCTCATCTGTTGGCACCTAAATGGAATTTATTATGTTCTTGTTTTCTGAAGCAATTTAAGAACATGACTATTGTACATCTGTTATTACAGCCACAGCATTCAAAGGAAGAAAAAAATAGAAAAGAGAAGTAAGCAAAGTTGACATTTTCCTGCATCAGAGTAATAAAAAAAAAATACCTTAAAGACTGAAATCAAAAAAGCTTAGACTTGAAGACCACGTTATCCGTGTTGACAGTAATATATCCAAGTAGCAAAACAACTTTGCCAAACAGATTTTTTTTTTTTTTAATATCTTTTCAGTGTTGACACTAGGGAACTCAAACTCTGAATCTAGGACTCTTTGATTGTATCACTCAGTTTACTTTTAATCTGGCTAATTCTTAGTTATTCTTCAGTATTATCTTAGATATTATTTTCTTTTCACCAGTTAAGTGCTTCATATCAACTTGAAGTTACCTGTTTACCTGCATCAGAAGCATAATCAACTTTTATTTCAATTATTTTAAAATTTTTCTATGCCCTTAGACTGGAGTTCATGAAATTGGAATTTATCTACTTGCTACCTAGTACATGGAACAATATACAGTAAACACAGTAAATATTTCTTGAATGAATGAGTGAATATTGTAGGCCCTGTGAAATACATACAACTACATAAGAAATTTATTTCTTATAGTCTGTAAGGAGAAATAGAATTAGCAAGCAAAATAATTATAGAACTATTTGGACCCAAATTGCATTTCCTGGAGTTATTGAAATATAGATACTGCATATTCTGTGTGTGTGTTTGTGTGTTTGTTTTTAACGAATACAATAGAACTTTGGGTAGTAGTGATTTCAGTGGTTTCATACCACCATGGTTAAGAATCTTTACAAAAAAGTTAGGATTTAAGTTAAAAATTGAAGGGTAGAAAGGATTTGATGTTGAATATATTTGGAAAAAATACAAGGTATTACTATATTGTAGTATCTTAAATGGGACCAAAAACTTGGAGGAAAGGTAGAATTAAACCAACACCACAGCTTAGAAGAACCACAATAGAGTAGATGAACTAAGCATTTCATTAAAAGGTTATTGTACTTGGATTATTACAAATGAAATAACTTATCAGCCTGCAGAGCTGAAGGTATTGTTCACATTTCTGGAAGAAAAGAAAAGAAATTACATTTAATAGCATTTCCCTGAGGAAAACTCTGCAGATTAAGGTTTTAGACTTTAGAAGATTGCTATATGAAATGTAGCCTAAGATCGCTTATTCCTTAGAAGTTTCAAAAAGAGCTTTGCAATAAATATTACATTTCAATAACACTCTGAGATCTACCCCAAACAAGAGTATATCCATGAAAACAATATATTTTAAAATTTCCAAGTGATAATAATTAAATCATAAAATATTTTTATTGAGCTATTTCTCTCTTATAATCTTAATAAATCTTATTAATTCTATCAGTCTGCTAATTAACTTTACACTATTTAATATTATATTTATGCTCCAAAAATAGAAATTAATCAGAGAGCTGCAGCTTTTCATTTGCTAGATTAAAACTAGAACTGAGGATCTAAAGTTTCTAATGAAGATTCCTAGCTCTGTGCAACATCCACTTTATCTTTGATCAGAAAATGATGCCATTACTTTGAAAACATATGAAATACATTTGTTGTTAAATAGTAGTTTGGTAGTTTTCACTGTAGTTGAGATAATATGAAATGTAAAAAAAAGGTAAATTGAGGCTGTAACTAAGAATTCCTCATACTGTTGTCATACTAAATAAATATAGGCTTGTATAGTTTCTCTATCTGGCTATTCTACATTCCTGATGATTTGTTCCAATATGTGGGCTTCTCTTTAAGCTTTAAACTGTATCAAATTTGAGATTGAAATGCTTGCAAGTATGGCATAAATTGAACTACAGGTCTCCCAAGCCTCAAATTATCAGTCTACAAAAAATACAGCATTGAATGATTAGAAGTCCTGATCAACGTAGTCACCTTTTTGAGAAGTTATAATCAGGGAGAGAAACCCAGCAGCTTTATACCTTAAAGTAGAAGAGTCACTGAGTTTTCACTGTGCTCTTTCTAGGTCAGCAAATCTTCTCTTAAAGTTTTGGGAGTCTCGGCAGGAGGGAACAATGGCACTGGCAAACATAGCCTTTAAATATTCTGTTGGCGTCCCGAGTCAGCTAGGACTCACTATTTCCTGCCTCTGAATTCTTAGAGTGGGACTCCCTATATGAGCTTCAGGACAAATTAACTCCATCTTTGACCCTCAGTTCAGGAGGTGGGCTAGGTTGAGATGCACCAAGCCAGATCTGGAAATAGAAAGTGAGAATCTTACTGATCATCAGGAAGGCAGGGGCCAAAGCACTGCTAAGATAGCTAAATACAGATGTTTTACTGTGGACATCTGCTTTGTAAAGAGCTGTGAACTTGTTATGGATTTATTTTTATGGGAAACAGAACTATAACTGAGTTCCATTTCACTATAGTTGTAGGTCTGACACACTGAGGATTGTAACAATTGTTCCACAAAGGTTTTTCTCAATTGTCGAGGCACATTCATCCAATTCAATATAATTGAACCAAGTAGATTATCTTTTTAGCATTCTAAATAGCATGTTTTTCCCAAGGGGCTAATGAGTTATTTCACAAATCCATCAAGCTAACCATCATGCTTTGTTGTTGTTTAGTCACTCAGTTGCGTCCAACCCTTTTGCAACCCTATGGACTGTAGCCCACCAGGCTGCTCCATCTATGGCATTTCCTAGGCATGAGTACTAGTGTGGGTTGCCATTTCCTCCTCCAGGGCATCTTACAGACCCAGGGATTGAACCTGAGCCTCCTGTGTCTCCTATGTTAGCAGGCGGATTCTTTACCACTGAGCTACCAGGGAAACCCAGTGATCATACTAGTTAGTACAAATTAGTAGCAAATTCTGAATCTTGAGAAAATATTTGCACTTCTATAGACTGAAGCTCTCTGATATTTTTTCCCCTAAATTGTTTTACTTTCCTGTGGTCTACAAATTCTTTAATTAATTTTCTAATCAGAGCCGACTTAGTGACTGAACAACAAAGTTTTAGTGATATTTTTATTCATAAAGCACCCAATAATAAGGTTAACTTACAGTAGACAGAATAAAATTATTTTTGAAACTTTAATTAACTGATAGTTATAAACATAATATTATTTTTTAAGTGTTCAGCTCCAAAGACATGGAGAAGATTTGATGGCAAAATAATTGACATGGATACACAATTTACCATCAGAGCCAGAGAGCTGCAAAACATCTATAACTGCATCATGCTGAAGAATGTCTCTCAAGATGAAAGGCTGGATGTACTCTTAACGCTTAAACATACAGTAAAGGTACATTAACTTTCTCTTAGTTTTTGGGTGTCACATCATCAGTAAAAATATTGAATACTAATATAAATAAGATGTTTTCCATTAAGTAATTATAAAGATAATAAACTATTAATTTTATTTTGTCAACAATATATCATTTGGCTACAATTTGGGGAGGATATAGTTTATGCATTAGTATTTATCTAAAAGTTCTCAAACTATGTATTATGGTACATACTAATGTAAATATCACACAGTGAATAGTCTAAATATAAATGTCTCTCTAATGAATGCAGATATATATAACATGAGATTAACACTCAATAAAACAGAAATTATTGTCTATATATTTTGACACGTGATGAAAATTTTATTTTTATCCATTTTAAAGCAGCATTTGTATAAGTATTTTTATTTATTTTTCCTTATCAGTTATTGACTTAAGGCACATTAAGTAGTTGAGTAAATGGTTCTGATTGGAAGGTCAGTCTCCATAGTTCTTTCACATTACTGCCCATCTTGAAAGCAAAGGCATGAACTCAAGTAGGTATTGGCTGCGTTTTCAGAGATGTATGTCTCGTAACTATGTCTTTGAAGTTAGAGATGGTTAGGAGGAGAGGGAGAAGCAGTAGGTTCAGAGGTAGGAAATAAACATGCTATCTCTAGAGGGCAATAAAATGACCAGACTGGAAAAAAGAAAGTTCTGGTAGGGAGTACAGTAGAAATCCTCTTACCTGATGTAATTAGGACCATTAGCTGGTTAATTAAAAGAGTCAGAGGATAGACTCATAAAAGATAAGTTGTGCATATCTTAATACATTTAACCTAACATAACCACACACATATTTACTGAATGATATTTGATGAGGGATCAAGGCCTTTAAGCATAACTCAAATTCTGATTCTATTTATTGTGGCTGTACAACCTTAGATAAGTTATTGAATATTTCTGAAACTATTGTTATCTGTAAAATTAGTTGCTTTGAGGATATAAATATATACCTGTGTATATACTTGTACATACATCTGCATATACAATATAAAATATATAATTTGTATGTCTCAATATTTACAAATAGGGAGCCCTCAATAAATAAGAGGTATTATTTTGATGACAATTGCTCATACAGACCAGTGAATCTTGAACTTGAATATACATTAGAATCATCTGGACAGCTTGAAAGAGATAAAGAGTTATACAGAGAAATGGGGAGAGAGAATATGAGAATAAATTAATAGGAATGATATCTAGACCCCATTTCAGAACAGGTCAATCAGATCCTCAAGTGTGATAGCAATGTTAAGATTTTTTAAAATCATTCCAGGTCATTATAATGTGCTCTCAAAGACCACCAATGCAGATTCTTTTATTAGCCATACCAAGTATGCATTAAAAAAGAAGAACATTATTTTATAATTACTGACTTTACCTTCTGATTCCTGCCTTCAAACTATGTTTCTTGTAGTCCCTCTTGGGAAGTTGGAGCAACTTAATTCTATTTGATTACTTCTAAATACTTCTACTTTAATCACTTAACTCTTATTTGGCCTTTCTTATTCAATGATTTCAAGTATTTTATTTAAAATGATTGTGAATTATATAAATATACAGAAATAAACATATCAAGTATATATCTGCAAATGTAAAACTACCAACCCTGTTGCCACCCCCCTGGGCCCAAATCAGGACTTTGTCAGCATCTTCCTTTCTCTTCATATTTTCAATTTACCTTCTCATCCTCTAAAAATAATTACCATGCTTTCTTTTTCATTTTTTTAAAAAAAATGTTGTTTATTTATTTATTTATAGTTGCTCTGGATCTTTGTTACTACATGTAGGCTTTCTTTAGTTGCGGCAAGTGGGAGATACTCTCTAGTTGAGGTGTGCAGGCTTCTCATTACGGTGACTTCTTTTGTTAAGGAACATAAGCTCTAAGTGTGTGGGCGTACTTGCCCTGCAATTTGTGGAATCCGTCTGGACCAAGGATCAAGCCAGTGTCCCCTGCATTGGCAGGCAGATTCTCAACTACTGGACAACCAGAGAAATCCCATACTTACTTTTCATGGTAGTCATTTCCTAGATTTTTCTTCATAGTTACCAAACAGTAGAATGGGAAAGACTAGAGATCTTTTCAAGAAAATTAGAGATACCAAGGGAACATTTCATGCAAAGATGGATACAGTAAAGGACAGAAATAGTATGGACTTAACAGGAGCAGAAGATATTAAGAAGAGGTGGCAAGAATACACAGAAGAACTGTACAAAAAAGGTCTTCATGACCCAGATAATCACAATGGTTTGATCACTGACCTAGAGCCAGACATCCTGGAATGTGAAGTCAAGTGGGCCTTAGGAAGCATCACTAGGAACAAAACTAGTGGAGGTTATGGAATTCCAGTTGAGCTATTTCAAATCCTGAAAGATGATTCTGTGAAAGTGCTGCACTCAATATGCCAGCAAATTTGGAAAACTCAGCAGTGGCCACAGGACTGGAAAAGGTCAGTTTTCATTCCAATCCCAAAGAAAGGCAATGCAAAGAATGTTCAAACTACCACACAATTGCACTCATCTCACACGCTAGTAAAGTAATGCTCAAAATTCTCCAAGCCAGGCTTCAGCAATACATGAACTTTGAACTTCCAGATGTTCAAGCTGGTTTTAGAAAAGGCAGAACCAGAGATCAAATTGCCAACATCGGCTAGATCATTGAAAAAGCAAGAGAGTTCCAGAAAAACATCTATTTCTGCTTTATTGAGTATGCCAAAGCTTTTGACTGTGTGGATCATAATAAATGTGGAAAATTCTGAAAGAAATGGGACTACCAGACCACCTGACCTGCCTTTTGAGAAACCTGTATGCAGGTCAGGAAGCAACAGTTAGAACTGGACATGGAACAACAGACTGGTTCCAAATAGGAAAAGGAGTACATCAAGGCTGTATATTGTCACCCTGCTTATTTAACTGATATGCAGAGTACATCAAGGGAAATGCTGGGCTGGAAGAAGCACAAGCTGGAATCAAGATTGCCGGGAGAAATATCAATAACCTCAGATATGCAGATGACACCACCCTTATGGCAGAAAGTGAAGAACTAAAGAGCCTCTTGATGAAAGTGAAAGAGGAGAGTGAAAAAGTTGGCTTAAAGCTCAACATTCAGAAAACTAAGACCATGGCATCCAGTCCCATCACTGCATGGCAAATAGAAGGGGAAACAGTGGCTGACTTTATTTTTTGGGGCTCCAAAATCACTGCAGATGGTGATTGCAGCCATGAAATTAAAAGATGCTTGCTCCTTGGAAGAAAAGCTATGACCAACTTAGACAGCATATTAAGAAGCAGAGACATTACTTTGTCAATAAAGGTCCATCTAGTCAAAGCTGTGGTTTTTCCAGTAGTCATGTATGGATGTGAGAGTTGGATTATAAAGAAAGCTGAGTGCCAAATAATTGATGCTTTTGAACTGTAGTTTTTGAGAAGACTCTTGAGAGTCCCTTGGACTGCAAGGAGATCCAACCAGTCCATCCTAAAGGAGATCAATCCTGGGTGTTCATTGGAAGAACTGATGTTGAAACTGAAACTCCAGTACTTTGGCCACCTAATGCGAAGAACTGACTCATTTGAAGAGACCCTGATGCTGGGAAAGATTGAGGGCAGGAGGAGAAGGGGATGACAGAGGATGAGATGGTTGGATGCCATCACCAACTCAATGGACATGAGTTTGGGTGAAGTCTGGGAGTTGGTGATGGACAGGGAGGCCCAGTGTGCTGTGATTCATGGGATCGCAAAGAGTCAGACACGACTAGCGACTAAACTGAACTGATACATCTCTAAGTAATATACTGTAGTGTTGCTTATTTTTGAATTTTATTTAAATGCAATGAGACAGTAAGTATTATTTTGTGCCTTGCTCATTTGCTAAACATTAACTGGTAAGATTTAAATTTGTTATTGTATATAACTCTGGTTAATTCATTTCTGTATATTAGATAATACTTTATTGTATGAGCCAAAAGTGTTAATCACTCACAGTCACTCAGTTGTGTCTGAGTCTTTGCGAACCCATGGACTGTAGCCCATCAGGCTTCTCTATTCATGTAATTCTCCATGCAGAAAAACTGGAATGGGTAGCCATTCCCTTCTCCGTGCGATCTTCCTGACCCAGGTATTGAACCTGGGTCTCCTGTGTTGTAGTGGATTCTTTACCATCTGAGCCACCTACTTTTTCACTTATTTATGTGATCAATTTATTTATGGATATTTGGTTATTTCTGATTTTGAACTGGTTTGAAAAATGACTCCGTGCACATTTCTTTAAAGCACTTTAGTAGAATTGCTGGGTTGTAGATTATGGATATCTTAAATTCCAGTAGATAATGTCAATTTCTTTTCCAAATTAGTGGTATCCATCTATACTTATGGGATTTCCTGGTGGTTCAGCTGATAAAGAATCCACCTGCAATGTGAGAGACCTGGGCTCAATCCCTGGATTGGAAAGATCCCCTGGAGAAGGGAACAGCTACCCACTCCAGTATTCTGGCCTGGAGAATTCCATGGAGTATCCATGGGGTTGCAAAGAGTTGGACATGATTGAGTGACTTTCACTTTCACTTTCATCTATACTTACATTAGCAATGGTTCATTACTTTTGGAATCTAGATTTAGCTTGTTTGGGTGATAACTTTAAAAGCTAACTTGATGATATTTAATGTTCTATACAAAATATGTGTGTGTATTTTACACAGGAACATGAATGTAAACTGACTCAGGAAATCCTGGAATTGATTGACAGGGAGGTTGACCTTATGATGAGAGGAGTCAAACATCAGAATCTTGAAGGACTCAGAAAAAGGATCGCAACACTCTTTTTTCAATACATCAAAACACCTCTGTTTAATCCAGAAGTTGCAAGACACCTTAAGGTACTCTACCTTTTTTCCCCCCTGTATTCCTTTATTAGAATTCTATGCTTGGAGGAGCCTGGTGCAGGCTACTGTCCATGGGGTAGCAAAGAGTCGGATATGACTGAGCAACTTCACTTTTCATGCTATAGTAAAATGAGGTATATTCAAATTTTCTTTAGTACTTTACTAGGGGTCCATGTGGAAGATCATCTTATTGATGAAATTTTCTTTGAATGATATTTTTTATGTTGATAAATGAACCATTTAACGTTTTCTGTTTGTATTTCCATACTTGAATTCTCTCCTACTCTCTGGATCAAGTGTCCAGTTGAATACTGTACTATATTGAATACCTCACAATCTCACACACCTTCCAGCTTTTGCACATTCTGTTGCTTCCACCTGGAATGTTGTCCCTGACTTTACCCAGCCAGCTCCTCTTTATTTTTTAGGACTCAGTTCACATGTACTCTTCTTCATTAGGCCTCAGAGAGAGTTAAACTCTTCATTTCTGAGATTCTACATGCACCTTTGTGTTCCTTTATAATACTTACCACATAGTTATAATTATTACTGAAGTGATTCACATAGATATCCTGCAAGAACTTCAAATGTAATATTTATTTGAATTAAATTACTTTTTCCAACTCCAATATGCTTAGCCATCTTTGGAGATTTTTCTTTCTAAAAGCTTTGCCGTCTTACTTTGCAAGACTATTTAAAACACCTTTAGTAAATTTTTTGAGGGGCTTGTTAAAGAGTTTGAAATATTAATAGTGTTGTTCCAATGAGTGTTTTTAGAGTAATAATCTCTAATAATTTGAGAAGCTGACCAAACATCTATTTTTCTTAACATAAGCAAAAATCTCAGTAGAATCTTTTAGAAAAAGTAAAATTGTTTGATTTTTATATTGTTTCTTTTAATGAATTTTTGAAACTTAATTATATTTCAGGAGAACTTTAAAATATAACAAAAGTCCAAGAGAAAAGTTGACCATCAAATTATTTATCATTGTTCTATTTTTCCAAACTACTTTTTAGTCTTCTATGGACTTACACAATTTTCATATGCTCACGGCAGTATAATAGAATTCAGTGTTCTATACATTCACATAACATTATACCATTTTATTCACTTTTTAAATTTATCTTTGGTAAAATCCAATGTTTTTGATAAGTTTTGACAAATACAGTGTTGTGTAATCAACAGCCAATAGCACAATCAAGATAAAATAGTCTTTTCACCTCCCTGAAATTCCCTCATTATGCTACTTTATAATCAGTCCCCCAGGATGCCTAACCCTTGGCAAACACTGTTCAGCATTTTATTTCTATAGTTATACCTAACCCTGTCCTATAAATGGAATCGTATGATATGTACAAGCATACCATGTTTTATTGCACTTCACTTTATTGAACTTTGCAGATGCTGTTTTTCTTTCTTCCTTTTTTAAAAATAAATTGAAGATTGTGGCAACCCTTCATTGAGCAAATCTATTGGCACAATTTTTCCAACAGCTTTTGCTCACTTTGTGTCTCTGTGTCACATTTTGGTAATTCTTAGAATGTTTCACACTTTCTCATGTTTATTGAGTTTGTTACAGTGATTTGTGGTTGTTGATCTTTGATGTTGCTATTGTAATTGTTTTGGGACATCATAAACCTTGCCCATATAAGACAGAAAATTTAACTGATGTGTGTATTCTGACTGCTCTACCAACTGGTGGTGCTTCCTTCTCTCTTCCTCTTCTCAGTTCAGTTCAGTTGCTCAGTCGTGTCCAATTCTTTGTGACCCCATGAATTGCAGCACACCAGGCCTCCTCCTCAGACAACCCCTATTCCTTGAGACACAACATTATTGAAATTAGGCAAGTTAATAACCTTAGAAAAGCCTTTTATGGTTTAAGTGAAAAGAAGAGTTGCACACCTCTACCTTTAAATCAAAAGCTGGAAATGATTAAACTTAATGAGAATAGGCCAAAAGCTAAGCCTCTTGCACCAGTTAGCCAACTTGTGAATGCAAAGGACAAGTTCTTGAAGGAAATTAAAAGTGCTTCTCCAGTGAACACATGAGTGATAAGAAATTGAAACAGCCCTGTTGCTGGTGTGGAGAGAGTTTGAGTCATCTGGATAGAAGATCAGACCTACCATAACATTTCCATAAGCCAAAGCCTGGTCCAGAGCAAGGCCCTAATGCTCTTCATTTTCTTGAAGGCTGAGAGAGGTAAGAAAGCTGCAGTAGAAAAGTTTGAAGCTCACAGGAGTTGGTTCATGAGATTTAGGGAAAAGAGCTCTCCATAACATAAACGTAGAAGCAACAAGTTATCCAGAAGATCTTGCCAAGATAATTAATGAAGATGGCTACACTACACAATAGATTTTTAGCATAGATGAAATGGCCTTATACTGGAAGAAGATGATATCTAGGACTTTCATAGCTAGAGAGAAGTCAAATTCCTAGCTTCAAAGCCTTAAAGGACAGACTGACTCTCTCAGCTAATGCAGCTGGTGACTTTAAGTTTAAGCCAGTGCTCATTTACTATTCTGAAAATACTAGGGGCCCTTAAGATTTATTACCAAGCTGTTCTGCTTGTGCTCTGTAAATGGAACAACAAAAGTTTATATAACAGCACATCTTTTTCCAGCCATGGTTTAGTTAATGTTAATATTTTAAGCACACTGTTGAGACTTACTGCTCAAAAAAGAAAAAAAAAAAAAAAGATTCCATTCAAAACAAAAAGAGAAAAGCAACTAGTAGCATACAAGGAAACTCTTAAGACTGTCAGCTGACTTTTCAACAGAAACTTTACAGGCCGAAAAGGATTGGCATAATATATTCAAAGTGAGAAAAGGGGAAAAAAAACCTACCATCAAGAATATTCTACCTGGCAAGGCTATCATTCAGATTTGAAAGAGAGATAGAATTTTACTAACAACCAAAGCTTAAATAATTCAGCATCACTAAACCACCTGTACAAGAAATTTTAAAGGACTACTCTAAGCAGAAAAGACTATAGCTAGAAATAAGAAAATTATGAAAGCAAAGATCTTATTAGTAAAGGCAAACATACAGTAAAGATAGTAGATCAACCACTTAGACAACTAGTAGGAAGGTTAAAAGACAAAAGTAGTAAAATCATCTATCCACAATAAGTAATTGAAGGATACAAAAAACAAAAGATGTAAAATATAATGTCAGAAATATTAAAAATGGCATTGGTGGCTGGTGGAATTAAGATACAGGGATATTAGAACATGTTTGAACTTAAGGGAACATCAACTTAAAAATAATATATGTTGTTGTATATTAACCTCATGGTAACCACAAGCCAAAACCTGTAATAGATATACACACAAAAGAGAAAATCCAAACATAACACTAAAGAAAGTCATCAAATTATAAGAGGAAGAGAACAAAAGAAGAAAGGAGCAACAAAAACAATAATAAAAAACCATAAACCAACCAGAAAACAATAAACAAAATGGTTGTAAGTACATCCCTATCAATAATTTCTTTAAATGTAAATGGACTAAATGCTCCAAATAAAAGATATAGAATGGCTGAATGGATAAAAAAATACAAGAGCGATGTATATGTTGCCTACAGGAGACTTTCTTCAGATCTAAAGAAACAGACAGACTGAGAGTGAAGGGATGGAAAAGGGTATTCCATGCAAATGAAAGCAAAAAGAAAACTGGAGTGCATGCTTAGTTGTGCTCATTTGCTCAGTCATGTCTGACTCTTTGTGACTCCATGGACTGTAGCCCGCCAGGCTCCTCTGTCCATGGGGATTCTCCAGGCAAGAATACTGGAGTGTGTTGCCATGCCCTCCTCCAGGGGATCTTCCCAACCCAGGGATCAAACCCAGGTCTCCTCCATTGCAGGTGGATTCTTTAATGTCTGAACCACCAGGGAAAAGATAGACTTTAAAACAAAGACTGTGCTAAGACAAAGAAGGACATTACATAATTATAAAGTGATCAATCCAACAAGAAGATAACAACTGTGAATATATATGTATCAAACCAGGATTAGCTAAATATATAAAGGAAATGCAACAAACATTAGGGAAAAAATTGACAGTAACACAATAATAGTAGGGAATTTTAACACCCCACTTCCATCAATGGACAGATCATTGAAACAGAAAATCAATAAGGAAACAGTGGCCTTAAATGACATTGTAGACCAAATGACTTAATGGATATATGTATATGAAACATCCCCTCCAAAAGCAGTGAAATACACAATCCTTTCAAGTGTTCATGGAACATTCTCCAGTATAGATCTCATGCTAGGCCACAAAACAAGTCTCAATAAATTTAAGAAGACTGAAATCTATCAATCATCTTTTCAAACCGTATGAGAATAGAAATCAGCTACAAGAAAAAAAAAACCTGCAAAAAACACAAACATTGGGAGGTTAAGCAATGTGCACTAAATGACCAATGGTTCACTGAATAAATCAAACATAAAATTAAAAAAAATACCTGGTGACAAATAAAAATGAAAAGACAATGATCCAAAATTAATGAGATGCAGTAAAAGCAGTTCTAAGAGGACAGTTGACAGTGATACAAACCTACTTCAGGAAATAAGAAAAGAGTAAGCCACCTAACATTACACCTATGCAAACTAGAAAAAGAAGAACAAACAAAACACAAAATTAGTAGAAGAAAAGAAATAATACAAATCAGAGCAGAAATAAATAAAATAGAGATTAATAATAAATTTAAGAGCTGGTTCTTTGAAAAGATAAATAAAATTAGACAGACTCATCAAGAAAAATAGAGGTACCAAGTCAATAAAATCAGAAATAAAAAAGCAAATAAAGTTACAACCAATACTACAGAAATACAGAGGATTATAAGAGATTTTACTATGAACAGTTTATACACCAATAAAGTAGACAAACTACAAGAGATAGATAAAATATTACAAATATACAGTCTCCCAAGAATGAATCTGGAAGAAATAGAAATAGTGAACAGACCAGTTACCAGTAATGAAATTGAATCAGTAATCAAAAATTCCCAACAAACAAAAGCTCATGACCAGACTGCTTCACAGGAAATGGTATTAAACATTTAAAGAAGAATTAGCATTTATCCTTCCCAAACTACTCCAAAAAGCTGAAGGGGAAAGAATATTTCCAAACTCACTCTTTGAGGACAGCATCACCGTGATACTGAAACCAAAGACAACACAGAAAATTACACACAAATATCACAGATGAATATACATGCTTAAGTCCTCAACAAAAGGTCAGCAAACTGAATTCAACAACACACTAAAAGGATCATGCATCATGATCAAGAGAGACATCTCTGGGATGCAAGAATGTTTCAACACTGCAATTCAGTATCATATACCACATTAACAAATTGAAGAATGAAAATTATATGATCATTTCAATAGATGCAGGAAAAGTTTTGACAGTCTTCAATGTTTATTTATGATTAAAATTTCTCAACAAAGTGGGTATAGAGGGAACATACCTCAACATAATAAAGGCCATATATGACAAACCTACAGCCAACAGGATACTCAATAGTAGAAAGCTGAAAGCATTTTCTCTATGATCAGGAACAAGAAAAGGATGCCCACTCTTGCCACTTTTATTCAACATGGTATTGGCAGTTCTCACCAAATCATTTTGTCAAATCATTGTGTAGAACATATGAAACTAACATAATATTATACATCAACTATATATTTCGATACTTAAAAAATATAATAAATACAAGACCTTCCTGACCTGCATACAAATTTCTCAAGAGGCAGGTCAGGTGGTCTCACACATGAGGCACTCATCTCACACGCTAGTAAAGTAATGCTCAAAATTCTCCAAGCCAGGCTTCAGTAATATGTGAACCGTGAACTTCCTGATGTTCAAGCTGGTTTTAGAAAAGGCAGAGGAACCAGAGATCAAATTGCCAACATCTGCTGGATCATGGAAAAAGCAAGAGAGTTCCAGAAAAACATCTATTTCTGCTTTATTGACTATGCCAAAGCCTTTGACTGTGTGGATCACAATAAACTGTGGAAAATTCTGAAAGAGATGGGAATACCAGACCACCTGACCTGCCTTTTGAGAAATTTGTATGCAGATCAGGAAGCAACAGTTAGAACTGGACATGTAACAACAGACTGGTTCCAAATAGGGAAAGGAGTACGTCAAGGCTGTATATTGTCACCCTGTTTATTTAATTTATATGCAGAGTACATCCTGAGAAACGCTGGACTGGAAGAAGCACAAGCTGGAATCAAGATTGCTGGAAGAAATATCAATAAGCTCAGATATGCAGATGACACCACCCTTATGGCAGAAAGTGAAGGAACTAAAGAGCCTCTTGATGAAAGTGAAAGTGGAGAGTGAAAAAGTTGGCTTAAAGCTCAACATTTAGAAAACGAAGATCATGGCATCCGGTCCCATCACTTCATGGGAAACAGATGGGGAAACAGTGGAAACAGTGTCAGACTTTATTTTTCTGGGCTCCAAAATCACTGCAGATGGTGACTGCAGCCATGAAATTAAAAGACGCTTATTCCTTGGAAGGAAAGTTATGACCAACCTAGATAGCATATTCAAAAGCAGAGACTACTTTGCCAACAAATGTTCGTCTAGTCAAGGCTATGGTTTTTCCTGTGGTCATGTATGGATGTGAGAGTTGGACTGTGAAGAAGGCTGAGTGCCGAAGAACTGATGCTTTTGAACTGTGGTGTTGGAGAAGACTCTTGAGAGTCCCTGGGACTGCAAGGAGATCCAACCAGTCCATTCTGAAGGAGATCAGCCCTGGGATTTCTTTGGAAGGAATGATGCTAAAGCTGAAACTCCAGTACTTTGGCCACCTCATGCGAAGAGTTGACTCATTGGAAAAGACTCTGATGCTGGGAGGGATTGGGGGCAGGAGGAGAAGGGGACGACAGAGGATGAGCTGGCTGGATGGCATCATTGACTCGATGGACGTGAGTCTGAGTGAACTCCGGGAGTTGGTGATGGACAGGGAGGCCTGGTGTGCTGCGATTCTTGGGGTCGCAAAGAGTCGGACACGACTGAGCAACTGAACTGAACTGAAGATAAGTTAGCCCTTAACATTTGGCCTGGCTATTAAACTTTTCTTTCTTTTTTTTTTGTTTAGGTCCCTCAGGACCCATTGAAGTTCTATAAGAAAATTTACTTTTGCCACAGTTGCCAGCTGTATTTGCCTTCTGCAGAGTTTCTTGTATCATCCACCTCACACCGCATTTACCAATGTCGTCAGTGCATTAACCTTGACAATGAGAGTCGAAAACGAGAATCATATCTGAAGTACAAATGTTTACTTCAACGACTCTACTGTTCAGAAGCTGATTATGAAGATGGTTCTGAAATTGCTTTCCTGATACAGGTATGATGAGTAAATGTTGCCAATCATGGATGAAACCTGTTCATTGATTTTACAGAAAAGATTTCTTCTTTCCCATCCAAGCCTTTAAAATAATGGTTCTTCTTCCTGTGTTTATTCTTTCTGAAGCTTGCCCCTCTGGCAGTCCTAAGTTTATATATGCAATCCTCTTGATAAAAAGTCATTTCAAGAGCTGTAGCTAATATGCTTTAAATTTTTAAAAAGTTTATAAGCAGTTATTTCATTTCCCCCCTTTCCCTCTTTTTTTTTTTTCACTAAAACAATGATGTTTTTAATAACACGAACTGAATTGCTTATTCTTTTTCACATCTTAATTTCCTAATTTCTAAAATGGGAATAAAATGATCTGCAAATAACCCTGAGGAAAAGCTGAAAGTTACTAATGAATTTTAGAAAGTACTTAATACCATATAAAGGTAAGGTAAAATTAGCATGTTGGAAGAAATACACACTGCTTTCTCTAGATGCAGTCATGACTGTGAGATTGGTAACATAGTTTGGGCAGAGTGAGCAGAGATTGGGCTTCCCAGGTAGCTCAGTTGGTAAAGAATCCATCTGCATTGCTGGATACCCTGGTTCGATTCTCTGGTTGGGAAGATCCCCTGGAGAAAGGATAGGCTACCCACTCTAGTATTCTTGGGCTTCCTTGGTGGCTCAGCTGGTAAGTAATCCGCCTGCAATGCGGGAGGCCTGGGTTCGATCCCTGGGTTGGGAAGATCCCCTGGAGGAGGGCATGGCAACCTACTCCAGTATTCTTGCCTGGAGAATCCCCATGGACAGAGGATCCTGGTGGGCTACAGTCCATGAGGTCACAAAGAGCCAGACACAACTGAGCGACTAAGAACAGCACACACACATGGGGACTGAAAGGCTTCCCTGGTGGCTCAGTTGGTACAGAATCTGCCTACAATGCAGAAGATCTCCTGCAATGCAGCAGACCCAGGTTTGATCCCTGGATCAGGAAGATCCCCTGGAGAAGGAAATGGTGACCCACTCTAGTACTGTTGCCTGAAAATTTCCGTGGACAGAGGAGCTTGGTGGGCTAAGTCCATGGAGTCCCAGGAGTTAGACACAACTTAGTGACTAAACCACAACCACCACCATGTGTGCTGAAAACCTCATGAATAATGTTTCCCTCTAAAAAATACAATTTGTTTTTTCAAGGAATATAATAATCTTAAAGAAATTTTATGGTTAGAATAAAATTTTATGTTTAGAATATTTTTATTTTAAAAATATGTCTTGACATGCAGCTACAAGATATACAGTACCTGACAGAGAATATCTGGGCATCCCAGTCTGTGCTCAGTGCTTGGAAGGATCTCAATGATCTGGTCATGGTTAGATGGGATAAGTCTGTGGAATGGTCTCCCTGGAACTGCATTCTTCTTACCAAAGATGAAGGTGTGACTCATCTCAAGCTAAAGAGTATTGAAGAGGTAAGAAAATCAATTTGTGACCTTAGTTTGATCACTGGAATTATTAGAAGTAACTTGACTGCCTTTTAGGGTTTCCCTGATAGCTTAGCTGGTAAAGAATCTACCCACAATGCAGGAGATCTGGGTTTGGTCCCTCAGTTGGGAAGATCCCCCGGAGAAGGGAAAGGTTACCCACTCCACTATTCTGGCCTGGAGAATTTCATAGACTGTATAGTCCATGGGGTCGCAAAGGGTTGGACATGACTGAGCAACTTTCACTTTCACTTGACTGCCTTTTACTACATTCCATGCATAATTTGAATAGTTTCATTGGATTAAGCAACAGAGAACCCATGGATAACAGTAACAAATACCTGGATGGTATGTATGGCAGAGATTGAAATTTAAAGGAGGTTAAGGCACATAAGGGAGAAGGCAATGGCACCCCACTCCAGTGCTCTTGCCTGGAGAATCCCATGGATGGGGGAGCCTGGTGGGCTGCAGTCCATGGGGTTGCTGGGAGTCAGACATGACTGAGCGACTTCACTTTCACTTTTCACTTTCATTCATTGGAGAAGGAAATGGCAACCCACTCCACTATTCTTGCCTGGAGAATCCCAGGGACGGGGGAGCCTGGTGGGCTGCCGTCTATGGGGTCACACAGAGTCGGACACGACTGAAGTGACTTGGCAGCAGCTTGGCAGCAAGGCACATAAGAGATAAAGATAAGACTGGAAGTCTTACAAGTACCTAACATGAAACCACTCCCTCCTAATAATAGCAAGTTCAAGCACATTAGTACCACAGTAAATTTCACAAGAGCCAGGGATATTGTTTAGTTTTTTTGTGTCTATATCTCTAATACTTATAACAGTGTCACAGAGTAGATAATTAATATGTATTTGTTGAGTGAATAGATGAATACTATCACCAGATAGGTATTATGGAACCTAGAATCTGTCCTTTGATTATTCTTCACAGGTCTGCCTAAAAGCACACTAACTTCTCAGATAAATTCTGTTCATAATTTTGTGTCCTAAATGGCAATCCTACTGATGGGGTGTAGTTCTGAGGCTTAATTTTTCATTTGCTTCCAACTATCTAGGAGTGGGGAAAGTGCTATAAAAATTAAACACCATTTAATTTCAGTAACTTACAAGATGCAATCTGTAAAACATTTTGATGAACAGAATTGAGGGGTCCCTGATGAGTTCTCAGAAAGCTCCATTTGCACTAAGTAAACCTATGATCCCAACAGCTGATACTGAATCTCTGCTTCCCACTGATTAAATTGCTGTACTTATTTGATGCAAGATGTCAGCTAAGGGGAAAATAAAGAAATGACTTCAAACATAATAGTCATTTTGAATCGTGCTCTTCCCTGTAGGTGTTTTTACTGGGGAGGGGGAAGGTATAAAGAGGAGGAAGTAATTAAATTGTTCACTTTTTTGAATAATTTTCCAGTAGATGCCAGGATAAGAAAAATTTCACTCTAGGGACTGGAGTGAAAGGTAACAAACTGAAGCTGTGTTAAATATTATATTTAGTGAACTAAGCTGCCCCATAAATATTCAATCACTGGAAGCCTAGCCAATGCTAGCAGAATCATTTCATATAGGAACCATAGTGGAATTGAAGTTCATTCCCCAAGGTGATATTCCACTGCTTCTACAATTAATGCGCAAGCTCCCTTTGTGTATTTAATCAAGTTACTGCAGTATCAAATTAAATGTTTTATTCACATGCGTTTCTAATTTCAGGATCTTATTGAATTTCTGTAAATAGAGCTCCATTTACACTAAGTAAGCCTAGTGTAAATAAAGAAGTGACTTCAAACATAGTTGTTATTTCAGACAAACTAAAATAAATTGCTGTTTTATGGTTTGGGACTGGTGTAATCTTTTAAGTATTAATATTCATCCTAGTTAAAGAACAGTTTATGTCTTGTGGCAAAATAAAGCATTTCCAGAATTTCCTAGATACACAGAGCTATTTGCTATCAAAGGGCTTCCCAGGTGGCACTAGTGGTAAAGAACCCGCCTGCCAGTCCAGGAGACATAGGAAAGGCAGGTTTGATCCCTGGGTTGGGAAAGTCCTCTGCAGGAGAAAATGGCAACCCACTCCAGTATTCCTGCCTGGAGAATCCCATGGACAGAGCCTGGTGAGCTACAGTCCATAGGGTCGCAAAGAGTCGGACACTACTGAAGTGGCTTAACACACATTTGCTATCTCATTGAGAAAAAAAATACTTAACAATTAAAATAATCTTGACTCCTACAGTCAGTCATGACACAAATTGTAGGGAAAGCATGGAGAAAGGCTTCTGTTCTCTGAACTGTATATGAGGCAGATCAGTTTCTCACAGTGTGTACACTAGCCAAAGTAGGAAAATGGTGGATTTAAAGTCAGGAGACCTGACCCAGTATTTCCCCATCTGTCACTGAGGATCCACAGGACATTAGGACCTACCTTCTTTGCTTTGTAAAATTTTATAAACGTTAGCTAAAAACATGAATCTGGTATAGAGAATTAGAGTGCTATGCTTAATCGCTCAGTCGGGTCTGACTCTTTGTGACCCCATGGACTGTAGCCTGCCAGGTTCCTCTATCCATGGGATTCTCCAGGCAAGAATGCTGGAGTGGATTGCCATTTCCTCCTCCAGGGGATTTTCCTAACCCAGGGATCGAACCCAGGTCTCCCTCATTGCAGGTGGACTCTTTACTGTCTAAGCCACCAGGCAAGTCACAGAGGGTAAGAGTAGCCTTAGCTTGAATTCTGACTCTATCACTTATGAGTTGCAAGAAGTTGGGCAAGTTTGTTACTGTCTCAATACCACAGTTTTCGCATATATAACATGGGGATAATGAATATTGGATATTTTTCCATATTATATTATTCTTTAAGAGTTACTTATTGTTCCTTTTATTGTATGTAACATAATGTGATATTCTCATCTTTAATGATTGGCTTTGTTTATGAACTTTGAAAATCTATAAAGTTATCTACGTGTATTGTTTAATGTTGTATTAATATTAATATAACATAAATGTGTCAGTATTCCTTGAATGAAATATGGACTAAGAAGTGCTGGGAGGAGGTTAGATGAGGTTTTTTTTGTTTTCTTTTTTTTGTCACACTGTGCAGCATGTGAGATCTTAGTTTCCTGACCAGGGATTGAACCCATGCCCCCTTGGAATGCCAGTGAACTCCCTAGGTGAATTTGTCTGTAGAGAAAAAATTTTTTTTATTAAAGTATAGTTGATTTATAACATTGTAGTTAGTTTCAAGTGTAAAACATGTTTCAATAGTTTTATAGATTATATTCTATTTAAAGTCATTATAAAACAATGGCTATATTTACCTATGCTGTATGATATATTCTTGTTGCTTATCTATTTATACAAAGTAGTTTGTGTTGCTTAATCTTATCTTGCCCCCACACCTTCCTTTTTCCCACTAGTAGTTACTAGTTTGTTCTCTGTATCTATGACTTGTTTCTGTTTTGTTTTGTTATATATATTTGCTTTATTTTTTGGATTTCACATGTAAGTGATAATATAAAGTATTTGTCTTTCTCTTTTTGACTTATTTCCCTAAGCATAATACTTTCTAGGTCCATCTGTGTTGCTAATGGTGGCTTTTCTTTCTTTTTTAATTGAGTATTATTCCATTGTGTATATGTATATATACCCTAGAGAGGAAACCTTAAAATAAGCCCAGGATACTTCTATGTAATGCTTTCTGTAAGAATGCTATGTCCTCTGGCTCCTTTTCTCCAGGGCTTTCTTTACCCTAACACTGTGGAAGCATCTTTAGGAAGGAGATAATCTGACCTTTCAGAAAACAAATTTTAGGAGGAGGCACAGGTAGTCTTTGTGATTTGGTTGAAAAGAAGAGTCAGGTAAAATTAATAAAGAAAATAAATGGTGTTTGTTAATTCAACCATAATTTGCTTTTGAATCTGAGGGTTACTATGATGAGTGCTTGAGGAAAAACAGAGAAATCTAATAGACACAATTCTTGACCATCTCAGTTGCATTTGAGCTTAGCTGTAAATAACAAATTAAGCAATTTGCAAGAAAGTTAATTTAACATATTAACCAAATATGGGGCTGCTTTTCTTATAGGAATCCAGAGTTTGGCAATGACAGGGTGGTTGTATGGTAGCTCTACAATGTTCTCAAAAATCCAGGCCCTCTAACTTCTTCCACAACCATATTTAAACTTTGGCTTTAATCCTAATGATTGTGTACTCTTAGAGATAGATAGCTACTTTATCTCCTGCAATATACCCACCTCCTAGATACAGCAAAAGCCTAAAGGTACTTGACAGGTGAGGCTTCCCACTCCCAAAGAGCTTCCCTGTAAGCTTTATCCAGTGACTTCTTTTTAAAAAATATACACATATACATATGTGTGTGTATATATATTCACATATATATATTTCTGCCATGTATATATATATGTGTGCATATATGTGTGTATGTATATATGCATATATATGTGTGTGTATATATATATATATATATATACACACACACATATATGAAAGTGAAAGTCGCTCAGCCATGTCCGACTCTTTGCACCATTCTCTAGGCCAGAATACTGGAGTGGGTAGCCTTTCCCTTGTCCAGGGAACCTTCCCAACTTTATTATCATGGAAGAGACTTGCAAGTAGATAGTGAAGTCCAAGGCAGAATGAATTAAATATTACATTTAAAAATATATGAAAGTTCTTGCAGGTATGGAAGAAGGAGGGGTTAATTTGGACTCAGGTCAGAGAGAAAATCTAGAAATACTTCCAGGTTTAAGTATCAAAAGCTGAGCCCTGTAAAATGATGGACAAAGTGAGGGGAAAAAAAGTTTCCTGAGCTGAAAGAACTGACAAGCAAAGGCACTGAGGCATAAAAGTGTTTTTGTTTGGCAAGATTTATCTGTGACATTTAATACAATCTGACTTTTTTTCTTTTCAGGAATATGAACCCTTGTTTATTCACAAGATCAAACACAAACACTTCCTGGCTAAGAACTATTTTTCTCAAATTCCACTACTGGCTTCATTTTTACTTGATGATGGTGAAGTAGAGGAAATCAGAAAGAAGCATCAGTCAGAACCAACAACTAAGATTTTAGAAGTCCACAGGCCTGGTCCTTAGAAGATCCAGGACTCTTTGTTTGATGATCAGAATTTTTGTCCACTGCTAATAGAGTAATACAGAGGTCACACAATACAGAAGTAGAATTTTATCCTTTTATTGATTTTAATTGTTATACTGTCGTAAGTTTTATGGAGAAAACATCCCCATTGCTCTACTGTTACTGTGAAATTTAAATATAATTTTGTTACTGAAATTAATATTTCAAAGAGAACATTTTATTTTTACTTTTTCTACATTAATGTATTTAAAATTTCATGTACATCATATTAGAGGTAAAATCAATGTACAAACAATCAGAGAAGGGCAAGTACAAGACTGTGAGCATTCCTCTGTTGCCCTGGAGTAAGGCATCTGACTATATAGCACTTGCTCACAGTGATGGGAGACTGGAGGAGTACAACTGAGGTGGGGGAGCAACCAGAGCTGTTGGATCATACATGAAAAAGGGCTGCACCTCAATTTAGGGCTAGGAAAATAACCACAAAGAGTGAAAAAGATAGGCTCAACAGCAGAGAGACTTTCCTTAATAAAGTCAGGTCTTCTGGTAAATTCTTTTTCATCTCGCTGAAACTACAGCTGTCTTTTTATATAAATCTCCGAATATCCATAGCAGAAGGGGCGAGAGATGGCGTCAGGCTGGAGGGCAATCAGCAGGGAAGAAGTTCACTTGTGGCCTGCTATTACAGAACACTGGTCTCAGGATACCTGAAAGCAACCAACTAAGAAGTTAATTCCCCTGCCTTTGAAGTAAAGTATCTGCATTCCTCTAGTTTATTAACTGATGAGCATGCCTCCCTTAGCCCACTAACAAATGAAAAACCACAGAAGGGGTTTCCTTCCTTCTCCTTTAGGAGGACTGTATTATATGGATAAAGGCCTAAACAACAGAACAGAGCAAAGTGTTATATCCCAGTATCACAAAAACAAGCTGATAAAGAAAGGAGAGTCGCCATATACGCCTAAACAACAAAACAGAGCAAAGTGGTATATCCCAGTATCACAAAACAAGCTGATAAAGAAAGGAGAGTCACCATATACGCAAAGATTCAAAAATCAAAGAGATCCTTTTGAGGAGTGAAAATACATATTTATTTAGCAAATCTCATAACTATGTTAAGGACATTTAATAGCATTTTTCATCCTTTGGGAAAAATACTAGGAAAAATTACTATTACTTAAATAATTACAATAACAAATAGATAAATATTTATTATTTATTTAAATAATAAATAAATAGTTGCTGAATCACAAAAACACACTGATGGCAATTAAGAACAGATCTGGTACTTGAAAGCTAAAACTAACACGGAGATTGGGTGATTCAGCATAAGATAGTCCCCTGAAATTCAGAGGAAAATTTCGAGAAATGAGGTAAATGAGCAAAACAATAAGTTTAACAGATTTTTTTTTTTGTCCACCCCAGAAATAGCATAAGCCTAAAATGGAATATAGAAGGAGAAACAATTAATGAAGATTTAAAACTGATTTCCCTAACTAAAAAGACAAATATCCTTAGCTGTATAAAGTGTCTACCAAGAACTGGGAAAATTAATATAGAGACACACATAGACACAACTTCATGACATTTCTGGATTTCAAAAATTTTGGACAAGTTCTATAAACATTCAAGTTGGAGAGGAAAAATCACAGACACACACACAAAGTCAGTAACAATAGCATTAGATTTATCTTCCCCAGCGCTAAATACCAAAAAGTAAAGGAGGAATATTTCTATTGAAGAATTTTGAATTTTTTGAGTGTAAAAAAAAGAATTGAGAGTTTTACTTTCATGCAATTTTTTTGGGGGGGGCGGGAGGATGAAAACAACAGAAAGACATTGTTAGGCAAGAGGCATGTCATCAGTCTGTGTGGACTCATTCTGTACTCCAGCTGACCTCGACACTGTGGAGGAATGACCTGGGCATGATAGTCTGTTTGAGAAATGGTGGTGAGCATTAAAATTTCAAGATTCTTTCTAAAGGATCATCACTTGAATGGTTATGGAACAATGTAATGAACACAAATAATTTTTCAAAAAATGTCTCTACTGCAAAAAACAAAAATCTGAATCAAAAACAACAAAAATACCCTGAGTGTTCTAACTAAATTCTGTTGTAGGAAGATCCAGGGGGATAAAGTGTTCCAGATCTTTTCAAGGGGAGATGAGCAAATGGATAAGTAGGTAGGAAAGAAGATACTCAAATATGTAGTTAAAAAATTTAAAGGCAACTCCTAGCAGAATGAAATGGAATTATAAACCCCACATTTCTAGAGAGACAAGGGGACAGCAGCAAACAGGAGAACTATTGTGAAATAAAGAGGTTTTGTGTGTATGTTTGTCTTTTAGGTTAAGAGGAAGGAGGTATACATGAGAGAAAAACAAGATTAAAAATATCACAGTGCATAAATTTGAATGGTTTAAAATTCTAGTAAAGGACAGTTATTCTCATGTGGTATCAAAGGAGTGAATTACAAGCTGTGTGCCAGATATGTATCCCCAATAAAATGACATTTAAGGATATTTAGCAACACTATATCCGTCATATGCAAATAGACACCTCCTATAACTCCAGTCCTAGGTGTTCACTGGAAGGACTGATGCTAAAGCTGCAACTCCAATACTCTGGCCACCTCATGCGAAGAGTTGACTCATTGGAAAAGACCCTAATGCTGGGAGGGATTGGGGGCAGGAGGAGAAGGGGACCACAGAAGATGAGATGGCTGGATGGCATCACCAGCTTGATGGACGTGAGTTTGAGTGAACTCCAGGAGTTGGTGATGGACAGGGAGGCTTGGCGTGCTACGATTCATGGGGTCGCAAAGAGTCGGACACGACTGAGCGACTGAACTGAACTGAGTATGGAGAATGCAATGACATCATGATTTCTCAGTGCATCACCAGTGGAGGCATGGAATGGGGTGAAGATGGAAGATAAACTTAGGGAGGTCAAAGGGCTGAGGCAATTAGTTTGATGACAGATTGTGTCATAAGATGGTCTTTCTTACAGTAGAGAGAATCCATAAAGAAAAGGATATATTGAAAATCTTGAATGTCCAACACAGACCCAGACAGAAGTTTGGAAAGCCCTTAAGAAAACTTTAAAGAAATTATCTCCTGTTTATAGGGAGAAGAGATGGTTAAGGATTAAGCCTGGAACCTAACTGTAAGGTGTGTAGAGTTGTCACTTAGATGTGCACCTAGGTTAGATTTCCTGCTAAGGTAAGTGTACTAGTGAGGAAGAAAAAGGTATGGTGTGGTATGAGTTAGGCTGTACTGTATACCGGAAGAGTTGCAGGATTGTGTCAATTCTTACTTAGAGCCAGGGGTGTCCATACAAGAATTTTTGTAAGGGTATGAGACTTAAAAGGGGTAAAACACAAGATCGTATCAAGCCAAATTGAAGTTCTTGCCTAGAATTCAGGATTTAATGTGTTGGCTTGAAGCCGTGAGAATTGCTGGATATGTTACCTGGAGCCTAAACTCAATGGCAACCCACTCCAGCATTCTTGCCTGCAGAATCCCAGGGACGGCGGAGCCTGGTGGGCTGTCCTCTGTGGGGTCGCACAGAGTTGGACACGACTGAAGTGACTTAGCAGCAGTGGCAGCAAACTCAAAACTCAGCCTATATCAGTGAGTTTGAAATGCCTGAACTTCACTGGAAAACATTACTCAGGAAGATGAGTTGTTGCAGTGTTACGTGCAGCTTTCTCAGACACGTCTTAAAGGTGTCTACACTGCACAAAAAGAGGACCTTCACCAAGGCTTTAACAAATACGAGCATAAGTGGATTACTAGCCTCCTTGAAAAATTTGTGGTGGCTGTTCCATGAAAACTGGAGATGACAGTGGTGGCTGCAGTGACATCTGACAGCCTGATTGAAAGGGAATAATGCAATCCCCAGTGCTAGAAGCCAGGTTGAAACTTAACCATCAGGAAAACAGTGGGCAGAGTTATAATAAGAACCCTAGGGGCAGAGTCCCTGCAAGGATTTATAACAATGGTTAATTGGTAATCAGTCAGATCTACAGGCATGAAATGGACAGCTGTATTATTGAATAGTTTCTTAGGGAGTCTGTAACAAATTACCATGAATTAGGTGGTTTAAAGCAACAGGGATTTCTTTTCTCATAGTTCTGGAAGCCAGAGGCCTGAAATCAAGGTGTAAGCTGAGCCTCTTTCTCTCTCTATGTCCTATGGGAGAATTCCTCTGGCTTCTGCTGGCTCCAGGCATTCTTCGGCTGTTTTGACTATATTACTCCAATTTATACCTCTGTTGTCACTATGTCTTCTCCTCTTTGTGTGTCTGTGTCTTCTCTTCTGTCTCTTATCAGGACACCTGTCATTGGATTAAGATCCTACCTGGCTGATCTGGGATGATCTTATCTCAAGATCCTTCACATCAGCACATGATCATATCTGGAAATATTCTTTGCTCAAATAAAGTCACATTTACTTGGTTTTAGGAACCACCATTCAATCCACTATAGCAGCCTACTATGGTTCCATTTGACATATACAAGCAGAAAAATTCTACTTCTGAAGGGCAGAAAAAAATTTATTTAAGGTACAGTACTGAGGCATCATGGACTCTTACAGAGTTCTCAGACTTAAACTATTTCACAGTTAAAGAAGCATATTAAAAATGTTAAGAGTTTAGCAAAAAAAAAAAAAAAGAAAAGAAAAGAAAAGAAAATAATGTAGTGGATGCTCTTGGCTTGAGAAAAATGTATATCCTGTTGGAGAATATAGTCTGTAGATATCCATTATATTCAGGTGATTGAGGGTGTTGTTGAATTCAATTACGCCCTTTACTGAATTGCTGCCTACTGGATCTATTTATAATAGAGGGGTATTGAAGTCTTCAACTGTGAAAGTGGATTCATCTATTTCTTGCAGTTCTATCAGTTTTTGACTCATGCAATTTGAGGCTCTGTTGTTAGGTGCATACAAGTTAAGGACTGTTATGTCCTCTTGGATAATTGACCCCTTTATCATTATGTAATGCCACTCGTTATGGGGCTTCCCAGGTGGTGCAGTGCTAAAGAATCTGCCTGCAACGCAGGAGATGCAGGCAGACAAGGGTTCTATCCTTGGGCCGGGAAGATCCCTTGAAGTAGGAAACGGCAACCCACTCCAGTATTCTTGCCTGAAACCCATGGACAGAAGAGCCTGGAAGGCTGCAGTCCATATGGTCGCAAAGAGTCAGACACAACTGAGCATATATGTATGCACGCACACACACACAATTCCGCTCTTTATCCCTGAGCTTTCCTTGTTCTGATGTCTGCTTGATCTGAAATTAATGTAGCTACTCATGCTCTCTTTTGATTAGTATTAGCATAGAGTATCTCTTTCCACTCATTTACTTTTCATCTGTATTAAAATTGTCTTTGTATTTAAAGTGAGTTTTATGGAGGTGAGTTTTATGAATCTACCTGCAATGCGGGAGACCTGCAATCCCTGTGTTGGGAAGATCCTCTGGAGAAGGGAATGGCTACCAACTCCAGTATTCTGGACTAGAGAATTCTAGGGACAGAGGAGCCAGTCCATGGGGTTGCAAAGAGTTGGACATAACTGAGCGGCTTTCACTTTCACTTTATGGAGGCAACATATAGGTAGGTATTGTTTGATGATACACATTGACAATCTCTGTTTTTTAATTGGTGCATTTAAAACAGTGACTTTCAAAGTGATGGTTAATATAACTGGAATAATTTTAATATCTTTCATGTTTGTTACTACCTTCTTTCTGTTACATAAGTTCTTTGTTCTTACTCTGTTTTCTGTTCTTTTTCTGCTATTTTTGGTTTTAATTTAGTATTTTATATGAATCTATTGTCTCTCCTTTCTTAGTTATATTTACTCTAATATTCTTATGACCTCATCAGATATACTTGTTTTTTAAATTTTCTCATAGTTTCCATATTATTTAGTTGTTGATTTCCCTATTTAGCAGCAAAGATTCTGCCTTCAATGCAGGGAACCCAGGTTTGATCCCTGGGTTGGGAAGATCCCCTGGAGAAGGGAAAGGCTACCCACTCCAGTATTCCTGCCTGGAATATTTCATGTACAAGAGGAGCTGGATGGGCTACCTTCCATGGGACTGCAAAGAGTCAGACATGACTGAGTAACTAACATTTTCACACTTTAGTGATTACCCTAGAGTTAGCAATATATCTTTACAACTAATTTGAGGCCACTTTCAAATATCACTGTACCACTTCACAGGTAGTCGTAGTGACTTATAACAACAAAATAATCCTATTTCCTCCCTTCCATCCCATGTATTGCAGCTGTCATTTGTTTCCCTTATATAAGTATCAGTTCAGTCGCTCAGTTGTGTCCGACTCTTTGCAACCCCATGAATCGCAGCATGCCAGGCCTCCCTGTCCATCACCAACTCCCAGAGTCTACCCAAACCCATGTCCATCAAGCTGGTGATGCCATCCAGCCATCTCATCCTCTGTCGTCCCCTTTTCCTCCTGCCCCGAATCCCTCCCAGAATCAGGGTCTTTTCCAATGAGTCAACTCTTCGCATGAGGTGGCTAAAGTATTGGAGTTTCAGCCTTAGCATCAGTCCTTCCAATGAACACCCAGGACTGATCTCCTTTAGAATGGACCGGTTGGATCTCCTTGCAGTCCAAGGGACTCTCAAGAGTCTTCTCCAACACCACAGTTCAAAAGCATTAATTCTTCGGCGCTCAGCTTTCTTCATAGTCCAACTCTCACATCCATGCATGACCACTGCAAATACCATAGCCTTGATTAGATGGATCTTTGTGGGCAAAGTAATGTCTCTACTTTTTAATATGCTATCTAGGTTGGTCATAACTTTCCTTCCAAGAAGTACGCGTCTTTCAATTTCATGGCTGAAATCACCATCTGCAGTGATTTTGGAACCCAGAAAAACAAAGTCAGCCCCTGTGTCCATTGTTTCCCCATCTATTTGCCATAATGTGATGGGACCAGATACCATGATCTTCGTTTTCTGAATGTTGAGCTTTAGGCCAACTTTTTCACTCTCCTCTTTCAGTTTCATCAAGAGGCTCTTTATTTCCTCTTCACTTTCTGCCATAAGGGTGGTGTCATCTGCATATCTGAGGTTATTGATATTTCTCCCGGCAGTCTTGATTCCAGCTTGTGCTTCTTCCAGTCCAGCGTTTCTCATGATGTACTCTGCATATAAGTTAAATAAGCAGAGTGACAATATACAGCCTTGATGTACTCCTTTTCCTATTTGGAACCAGTCTGTTGTTTCATGTCCAGTTCTAACTATTGCTTTCTGACCTGCATACAGATTTCTCAAGAGGCAGGTCAGGTGGTCTGGTAGTCCCATCTCTTGAAGAATTTTCCAGACAGTCAAAGGCTTTGGCATAGTCAATAAAGCAGAAATAGATGCTTTTCTGGAACTCTCTTGCTTTTATGATGATCCAGCGGATGTTGGCAATTTGATCTCTGGTTCCTCTGCCTTTTCTAAAACCAGCTTCAACATCTGGAAGTCCACAGTTCATGCATTGCTGAAGCCTGGCTTAGAGAATTTTGAGCATAACTTTACTATCATGTGTGATGAATCCAATTGTGCAGTAGTTTGAGCATTCTTTGGCATTGCCTTCCTTTGGGATTGGAATGAAAACTGACATTTTCCAGCCCTGTGGCCACTGCTGAGTTTTCCAAATGTGCTGGCATATTGAGTGCAGCACTTTCACAGCATCATCTTTCAGGATTTGAAATAGCTCAACTGGAATTCCATCACCTCTACTAGCTTTGTTCATAGTGATGCTTCCTAAGGCCCACTTGACTTCACATTCCAAGATGTCTGGCTCTAGGTGAGTGATCACACCATCATGATTATCTGGGTCATGAAGCTCTTTTTTGTACAGTTCTTCTGTGTATTCTTGCCACATCTTCTTAATATCTTCTGCTTCTCTTAGGTCCATACCATTTCTGTCCTTTATTGAGCCCATCTTTGCATGAAATGTTCCCTTGGTATCTCTAATTTTCTTGAAGAGATCTCTAGTCTTTCCCATTCTGTTGTTTTCCTCTATTTCTTTGCATTGATCGCTGAGGAAGGCTTTCTTATCTCTTCTTGCTATTCTTTGGAACTCTGCATTCAGATGCTTGTATCTTTCCTTTTCTTTTTTGCTTTTAGCTTCTCTTCTTTTCACAGCTATTTGTAAGGCCTTCCCAGACAGCCATTTTGCTTTTTTGCATTTCTTTTCCATGGGGATGCTCTTGATCCCTGTCTCCTGTACAATGTCACGAACTTCCGTCCATAGTTCATCAGGCACTCTGTCTATCATATCTAGTCCCTTAAATCTATTTCTCACTTCCATTGTATAATCATAAGGGATTTGATTTAGGTCATACCTGAATGGTCTAGTGGTTTCCCCTACTTTCTTCAATTTAAGTCTAAATTTTGTAATAAGGAGTTCATGATCTGAGCCACAGCCAGCTCCCGGTCTTGTTTTGCTGACTGTATAGAGATTCTCCATGTTTGGCTGCAAAGAATATAATCAATCTGATTTCATTGTTGACCGTCTGGTGATATCCATGTGTAGAGTCTTCTCTTGTGTTGTTGGAAGAGGGTGTTTGCTATGACCAGTGCATTTTCTTGGCAAAACTCTGTAAGTCTTTGCCCTGCTTCATTCCGTACTCCAAGGCCAAATTTGCCTATTACTCCAGGTATTTCTTGACTTCCTGCTTTTGCATTCCAGTCCCCTATAATGAAAAGGACATCCTTTTTTGGGTGTTAGTTCTAAAAGGTCTTATAGATCTTCATAGAACTGTTCAACTTCCGCTTCTTCAGCATTACTGGTTGGGGCATAGGCTTGGATTACTGTGATATTGAATGGTTTGCCATGGAAATGAGCAAAGATCATTCTGTTGTTTTTGAGACTGCATCCAAGTACTGCATTTCAGACTCTTTTGTTAACCATGATGGCTACTCCATTTCTTCAAGGGATTCCTGCCCACAGTAGTAGATATAATGTATCTAGGTATTATGTAAATAAGTAGTAGGTATTATGTATATAAGTATACAGAAGCATATATATATGTGTGTATAGTCTATACATTTCGCTAATTAATTAATCTTAACTAATCTAACAAATTTATCTGTTAGATTAAGAACAAGAAAAACAAAAGTTTTGATTTTATCTGCACTTATTATAGTGTTTTACCTCTAGCATTTTGTTTTGGTTCTCTCTTAGGATTTCCATCTCTCTCCTTACATTGCCCATCTATTTGTGCATATTGTCTACTTTATCCACTAGAGCCCTTAGCATATTATTTAGAGCTGTGTTAGGTTCCTGGTCTCATAATTTCAATATCCCTGCCATATCTGGGTCTGGTCTTGATGCTTGCTGTATCTCTTCAAACTGTGTTTTTTGTCTTTTAGTGTGTGTTGTAATTTTTTTTTTTTTTTTTTTTTTTTTTAGTAATGGGGCACTAATTGGGTAAAAAGAACTGCTGTAATGTAAGACTTCAGTAATGTGGTGATAAGGTGTGGGCGGAGGGTAAGTATTCTCTAGTTCCACGATTGAGTGCCAATCTTTTAGTGAGTTTGGTTTGTGACTTCACAGGTACTCACTGGTTTCTGTTTTACTTTTTCACTTTGTGGGACAGGACGAAATTGGACATTTCCCTTCTCCCCGGTCAGTTAGGCTCTGATAAAGTCCTAGTAGGTCTGTCTCAGTTTCTCCACAGGGCAGACTATGTTCAGAAGAACAGAATAATCTGGCATATTGTGAAATGATTTATTTCTCCATGCAGCTTTCTAGAAGCATGAGGGGATTTTTCTCTGGTGTTCATTGTGAGAATCTTGTAAAGCTCCAGGAAATAAAACTTAACAAAAATGTGGATATCTCTGATGATTTGGTCCCATGAATTTTCTTTTTTTTTTTCTTTACTTTAAAATATTGTATTGATTTTGCCATACATTGACCTGAATATGCCACAGGTGTACATGTGTTCCCCATGCTGAACCCCCCTCCCACTCCCCTCTCCATACCATCCTTCTGGATCATTCCAGTGCACCAGCCCCGAGCATCCTGTATCATGCATCAAACCTGGACTGGCAATTCATTTCACATATGATAATATACATGTTTCAATACCATTCTCCCAAATCATCCCACCCTTGCCCTTTCCCAGAGTCCAAAAGACTGTTCTATACATCTGTGTCTCTTTTGCTGTCTTGCATACAGGGTTATCATTACCATTTTCTAAATTCCATATATATGCATTAGTATACTGTATTGGTGTTTTTCTTTCTGGCTTACTTCACTCTGTATAATAGGCTCCAGTTTCATCCACCTCGTTAGAACTGATTCAAATGTATTCTTTTTAATGGCTGAGTAATACTCCATTGTGTATATGTACCACAGTCTTCTTATCCATTCTTCTGCTGATGGACATCTAGGTTGCTTCCATGTCCTGGCTATTATAAACAGTGCTGCGATAAACATTGGGGTACACGTGTCTCTTTCAATTCTGGTTTCCTCGGTGTGTATGCCCAGAAGTGGGATTGCTGGGTCGTATGGCAGTTCTATTTCCAGTTTTTTTAAGGAATCTCCACACTGTTCTCCATAGTGGCTGTACTAGTTTGCATTCCCACCAACAGTGTAAGAGGGTTCCCTTTTCTCCATACCCTCTCCAGCATTTATTGCTTGCAGACTTTTGGATCGCAGCCATTCTGACTGGCATGAAATGATACCTTATTGTGGTTTTGATTTGCATTTCTCTGATAATGAGTGATGTTGAGCATCTTTTCATGTGTTTGTTAGCTATCTGTATGTCTTCTTTGGAGAAATGTCTGTTTAGTTCTTTGGCCCACTTTTTGATTGGGTCATTTATTTTTCTGGAATTGAGCTGCAGGAGTTGCTTGTATATTTTTGAGATTAATTCTTTGTCAGTTGCTTCATTTGCTATTATTTACTCCCATTCTGAAGGCTGTCTTTTTACCTTGCTTATAGTTCCCTTTGTTGTGCAGAAGCTTTTAATTTTAATTAGGTCCCATTTGTTTATTTTTGCTTTTATTTCCAATATTCTGGGAGATGGATCATAGAGGATCCTGCTGTGATTTATGTCGGAGAGTGTTTTGCCTATGTTCTCCTCTAGGACTTTTATAGTTTCTGGTCTTATGTTTAGATCTTTAATACATTTTGAGTTTACTTTTGTGCATGGTGCTAGAAAGTGTTCTAGTTTCATTCTTTTACAAGTGGTTGACCAGTTTTCCCAGCACCACTTGTTAAAGAGATTGTCTTTTCTCCATTTTATATTCTTGCCTCCTTTGTCAAAGATAAGATGTCCATAGGTGCCTGGATTTATCTCTGGGCTTTCTATTTTGTTCCATTGATCTATATTTCTGTCTTTGTGCCAGTACCATACTGTCTTGATGACTGTGGCTTTGTAGTAGAGCCTGAAGTCAGGTAGGTTGATTCCTCCAGTTCCATTCTTCTTTCTCAAGATTGCTTTGGCTATTTGAGGTTTTTTGTATTTCCATACAAATTGTGAAATTATGTGTTCTAGCTCTGTAAAAAATACCGTTGGTAGCTTGATAGGGATTGCATTGAATCTATAGATTACTTTGGGTAGTATACTCATTTTCACTATATTGATTCTTCCGATCCATGAACATGGTATATTTCTCCATCTATTAGTGTCCTCTTTGATTTCTTTCACCAGTGTTTTATAGTTTTCTATATATAGGTCTTTAGTTTCTTTAGGTAGATATATTCCTAAGTATTTTATTCTTTTCATTGCAATGGTGAATGGGATTGTTTCCTTAATTTCTCTTTCTATTTTCTCATTATTAGTGTATAGGAATGCAAGGGATTTCTGTGTGTTGATTTTATATCCTGCAACTTTATTATATTCATTGATCAGCTCTAGTAATTTTCTGGTGGAGTCTTTAGGGTTTTCTATGTAGAGGATCATGTCATCTGCAAACAGTGAGAGCTTTACTTCTTTTAAAATTTGGATTCCTTTTATTTCTTTTTCTGCTCTGATTGCTGTGGCCAAAACTTCCAAACTATATTGAATAGTAGTGGTGAGAGTGGGCACCCTTGCCTTGTTCCTGACTTTAGGGGAAATGCTTTCAATTTTTCACCATTGAGGATAATGTTTGCTGTGGGTTTGTCATATATAGCTTTTATTATGTTGAGGCATGTTCCTTCTATTCCTGTTTTCTGGAGGGTTTTTTTTTTTTAAATCATAAATGGATGTTGAATCTTGTCAAAGGCTTTCTCTGCATCTATTGAGATAATCATATGGTTTTTATTTTTCAATTTGTTAATGTGGTGTATTACATTGATTGATTTGCAGATATTGAAGACTCCTTGCATCCCTGGCATAAAGCCCATTTGGTCGTGATATATGATCTTTTTAATGTCTTGTTGGATTCTGTTTGCTAGAATTTTGTTAAGGATTTTTGCATCTATGTTCATCAGTGATATTGGCCTGTAGTTTTCTTTTTTTTGTGGCATCCTTGTCAAGTTTGGGTATCAGGGTGATGGTGGCCTCATAGAATGAATTTGGAAGTTTACCTTCCTCTGCAATTTTCTGGAAGAGTTTGACTAGGATAGGTGTTAGCTCTTCTCTAAATTTTTGGTAGAATTCAGCTGTGAAGCCGTCTGGACCTGGGCTTTTGTTTGCTGAAAGATTTCTGATTACAGTTTCAATTTCTGTGCTTGTGATGGATCTGTTAAGATTGTCTATTTCTCCCTGGTTCAGTTTTGGACAGTTGTACTTTTCTAAGACTTTGTCCATTTCTTCCAAGTTGTCCATTTTATTGGCATATAATTGCTGAGTAGTCTCTTATGATCCTTTGTATTTCTGTGTTGTCTGTTGTGATCTCTCCATTTTCATTTCTAATTTTATTGATTTGATTTTTCTCCCTTTGTTTCTTGATGAGTCTGGCTAATGGTTTGTCAATTTTATTTATCCTCTCAAAGAACCAGCTTTTGGCTTTGTTGATTTTTGCTATGGTCTTTTTTGTTTCTTTTGCATTTGTTTCTGCCCTAATTTTTAAGATTTCTTCCCTTCTACTAACCCTGGGGTTCTTCATTTCTTCCTTTTCTAGTTGCTTTAGGTGTAGAGTTAGGTTATTTATTTGACTTTTTTCTTGTTTCTTGAGGTATGCCTGTATTGCTATGAACCTTCCCCTTAGCACTGCTTTTACAGTATCCCACAGGTTTTGGGTTGTTGTGTTTTCATTTTCATTCATTTCTATGCATATTTTGATTTATTTTTTGATTTCTTCTGTGCTTTGTTGGTTATTCAGCAGCATGTTGTTCAGCGTCCTATGTTGGAATTTTTAATAGTTTTTCTCCTATTTTTCTCCTGAGCACTAATCTTACTGCATTGTGGTCACAAAAGATGCTTGGGATGATTTCAATTTTTTTGAATTTACCAAGGCTAGATTTATGGCCCCGGATGTGATCTATCCTGGAGAAGGTTCCATGCATATTTGAGAAAAAGGTGAAATTCATTATTTGTGGGGTGAAATGTCATATGGATATCAATTAGGTCTAACTGGTCCATTGTATCATTTAAAGTTTGTGTTTCCTTGTTAATTTTCTGTTTAGTTGATCTATCCATAGGTGTGAGTGGGGTATTAAAGTCTCCCACTATTGTTGTGTTACTGTTAATTTCACCTTTCATACTTGTTAGCATTTGTCTTACATATTGTGGTGCTCCTATGTTGGGTGCATATATATTTATAATTGTTATATCTTCTTCTTGGATTGATCCTTTGATCATCATGTAGTGTCCTTCTTTGTCTCTTTTCACAGCCTTTGTTTTAAAGTCTATTTTATCTGATATGAGTATTGCTACTCCTGCTTTCTTTTGCTCTCTATTTGCATGGAATATCTTTTTCCAGCCCTTCACTTTCAGACTGTATGTGTCCCCTGTTTTGAAGTGGGTCTCTTGTAGACAACATATATAAGGGTCTTGTTTTTGTATCCATTCAGCCAGTCTTTGTCTTTTGGTTGGGGCATTCAACCCATTTACATTTAAGGTAATTATTGATAAGTATGATCCTGTTGTCATTTACTTTACTTTATTATTTTGGGTTCAAGTTTATACACCCTTTCTGTGTTTCCTGTTTAGAGAAGATCCTTTAGTATTTGTTGGAGAGCTGGTTTGGTGGTGCTGAATTCTCTCAGCTTTTGCTTGTCTGTAAAGCTTTTGATTTCTCCTTCATATTTGAATGAGATCCTTGCTGGGTACAGTAATCTGGGCTGTAGGTTATTTTCTTTCATCACTTTAAGTATGTCCTGCTATTCCCTCCTGGAGAAGGCAATGGCACCCCACTCCAGCACTCTTGCCTGGAAAATCCCATGGACGGAGGAGCTTGGTGGGCCGCAGTCCATGGGGTCACTAAGAGTTGGACAAGACTCAGCGACTTCACTTTCACTTTTCACTTTCATGCATTGGAGAAGGAAATGGCAACCCACTCCAGTGTTCTTGTCTGGAGAATCCCAGGGACAGTGGAGCCTGGTGGGCTGCCGTCTATGGGGTCGCACAGAGTCGGACACGACTGAAGCGACTTAGCAGCAGCAGCAGCAGCCATTCCCTCCTGGCCTGAAGAGTTTCTATTGAAAGATCAGCTGTTATCCTTATGGGAATCCCCTTGTGTGTTATTTGTTGTTTTTCCCTTGCTGCTTTTAATATTTGTTCTTTGTGTTTGATCTTTGTTAATTTGATAAATATGCGTCTTGGGGTGTTTCGCCTTGGGTTGATCCTGTTGGGACTCTCTGGTTTCTTGGACTTGGGTGATTATTTTCTTCCCCATTTTAGGGAAGTTTTCAACTATTATCTCCTCAAGTATTTTCTCATGGTCTTTCTTTTTGTCTTCTTCTTCTGGGACTCCTATAATTCGAATGTTGGGGGGTTTAACATTGTCCCAGAGGTCTCTGAGATTGTCCTCATTTCTTTTAATTCATTTTTCTTTTTTTCCTCTCTGTTTCATTTATTTCTACCATTCTATCTTCTACCTCACTCATCCTGTCTTCTGCCTCCGTTAATCTACTGTTGGTTCCCTGCAGAGTAGATCTCATTTATTGCACTATTCATTATATATTGACTCTTTTTTATTCCTTCTAGGTCCTTGTTAAACCTTTCTTGCATCTTTTCAATCCTTGTCTCCAGGCTATTTATCTGTAACTCCATTTTGTTTTCAATATTTTGGATCATTTTCACTATCATTATTCAGAATTCTTTATCAGGTAGATTTCCTATCTCTTCCTCTTTTGTTTGGTTTGGTGGGCATTTATCCTGTTCCTTTACCTGCTTGGTATTTCTCTGCCTCTTCATCTTGTTTATATTGCTGTGTTTGGGGTGGCCTTTCCGTATTCTGGCAGTTTGTGGAGTTCTCTTTATTGTGGAGTTTCCTCGCTGTGGGTGGGGTTGGACAGGTGGCTTGTCAAGGTTTCCTGGTTAGGGAAGCTTGTGTTGGTGTTCTGGTGGGTGGAGCTGGATTTCTCTCTCTGGAGTGCAATGAAGTGTCCAATACTGAGTTATGAGATGTCAATGGGTTTGGAGTGACTTTGGGCAGCCTGTATATTGAAGCTCAGGGCTATGTTCCTGTGTTGCCTGAGCATTTGCATGGTGTGTCTTGCTCTGGAACTTGTTGGCCCTTGGGTGGTGCTTGGTTTCAGTGTAGGTACGGAGGCATTTGATGAGCTCCTATCAATTAATGTTCCCTGGAGTCAGGAGTTCTCTGGTGTTCTCAGGATTTGGACTTAAGCCTCCTGCCTCTAGTTTTCAGTCTTATTCTTACAGTAGCCTCAAGACTTCTCCATCTGTCACTTTCAAGGCGGTTCCCTCTGTTTTAGCTTCTGTTTGCTGGTCTTTTCAGTGTCTAATTTCCACCCTGACACAAGGGGGCGGTGGTGGACAGTTTTTTAGGCTCACTTGTTCAGTCGTGCTGTGGGGAGGGAGAAACACTGCAAACAAATAACACTGGCATGTATGGGGAGTGCTCGCAGTGTCTTGGCCACACTGGGTTTGTCCCCGCACACGGCGTGTGTGCTTTCCCTGTCTACACTTCTTAGGCTCTAGGTTGCTCTGCTGGGAACTGTCTGAGGCTGACCCTGGGTTGTATGCACTTCCCAGGTCTAAGCCGCTCAGGTTCAGGTACTCGAGTAGTCCTCAAAGGTGCAAACTCGGTTGGGCCTACGTTTTTTGCCCTCCCAGGTTCGAGCAGCTTAGGTGGCCAGGTGTTTGGTGAGCACAGTCGCTGGGACCTATCTCCTCCTCTGTCCCTGCCGTTCGATTTTCTGGGTGTACAACCAGTGCACCTTTTCAGGTGCATGTTGACCGTCCAGAATCCCAGGAAGTCTTGGTTAGCAATGAAGCCTGCTTGCAGTTTGGTAAATGATGCCTCTCTGGGGCTGTAATTGGCCCCTTCCATCTCTGGCTGCCCTCGCCTGCCTGTCTCCAGCGGGGGATGGGCCAATCTGCAGCCAGCTAGCTCTGCTCAGTCCTCTGTTCTATTAGTGGTCCTGATGGTGTCTTAGGTTAGGGCTTTTCGCATAGCTCTAGTCAGTCCTTTGTTCTGTGAGCAGGCCTGGCAGTGTCTTAGGTTAGGGCTTTTTGCAGGGTAGCTGTCCCACAGTCTGGTTTGCTATCTCAAGTTAGTTCCCTCAGATTGCCCTCAGGGCATTCAGGCCCAGTCCTTACTCTTAGCAATGCAGCCTGCGCCTCCCTGCCCAGCCCCTGCTTGCTAGTGGCAGATGTGGGCATCTGTGCTGCTTCTCCTCTGGGAGTTACCCTTGGGCACGTAATCTGTGGGTTTTAATTATTTATTTATTTTTCCTCCCAGTCAGGTTGCCCTCTGAGGTTCCAAGGCTCACCACAGACTTGCCAGTGAGAGTGTTTCCTGGTGTTTGGAAAATTCTCTTTTTTTTAAGACTCCCTTCCCCGGGACAGATCTCCATCCCTACCTCTTTTGTCTCTCTTTTTATCTTTTATATTTTTTCCTACCTCCTTTAGAAGACAATGGGCTGCTTTTCTGGGTGCCTGATGTCCTCTGCCAGCATTCAGAAGTTGTTTTGTGGAATTTACTCAGCATTTAAATGTTTTTTTGATGAATTTGTGGGGAGAAAGTGGTCTCCCCATCCTATTCCTCCACCATCTTAGGACCACCCCTGGATTTTCTGTCTCTCAGACGGGGTCCACACTGAGCCTCTAGCAATTCATCAATTATAATTCAGGGTCCCTCTCCAGGCACTGGTTCCCACAGAGGCTTCTGCTCCAATAGGTTGTAATTCTCTGTATTTGTCTGTCATTCTCTCCAATATTGGGGGTAGAGGTTCATCCTGTGACTTTACTTTTCTTACAGATCTAAGAAGATCTCTTGATTTTTTCCGTTTGTTTAGCTTATTACTTGTTAGGGCAGAATGCTGACTTCTAGGCTTTTACATGCTGCACTGGATATTAGAAGTCCCCTGTATGCTCTTGACTTGGAGAGAATTCTGATAATCCTTTTACCAACTTAAATTTAATGCAGTCAATATTTCAAAACATTTCTTATACAACATCTGATGCACATAAAAATAGATTAAAATATTATCAATGAATGTTAACTTAAAAAATATATACTTGTACTCAACTTTCAATCTTAATGGTTCAAAGGAAATATTTTCATATTTTTAAATATTTTCATTCATAAATATGTATTTATATAATCAGGAAAGGAAAATATATGAATTATGAACCTCTTAAACATGAATAGTTTGTGATAATTACTAAGCCTCAAAATCTGCTTTTCATAGGATCTTGTAGACAGCTGTTGCAAGATGTTTGTAAAATGTAAACTGAATTTGAATTTCTTCTCTCCCACATACAATTCAGAATTAAATTATAATCTTAACAAATACATGCAAAGAGTGATTGTTCTCAGATTCTAGGGAGTTGACGTTTTTACATCATGTCAAAGCTGAAGTGAGAGTGTATCAAAACTGAATTCAGCAATGTTTAATCACTGCTGATTCAAGTGACTTGATGTGAAGATGAATACAGGGGATGCAGACACAAATCAATCTGAACAGAATATAAGTTTTGTACAGCTCAGAAGTCTGTGTTTTTTCTGACTCTCCAACAAAATGATATACTGGAGTTTGGCATTTCACACCAGTATTGGATTTGTGAATTGAATTAGGTATAAAAACAAGTAATTGAAAGAAGGAAATTGGGTTATTTTTTCCTAAGAGCTCTTCAAATTGTTCTCGTCTGTACTTATAAGCCTGTCTGTCTTTGATAGAATGCCTTTTCACGTGCTAGATATTCCCCAGTTTTCTTTTCTACCTTCACTTCCTTGTTTCTGCTTATTCCAATCCTATGTTATCTTTCAAGGTCAGCCCAACTGTACTTCATTCATTTATTTACTCATTTATTCAACATATATTTCTTGAGTTTAATATGGGCTAGTTATTATGCCTTGGGGCCATATGTCAAGTAAAACAATATGCTGATAGGAGACACACGATATTAGATTTACCCTTCAATGACTGGTCATTTTCTTAGCACCCTACCCGGTTATTAATGTACAATAGTGACATGGTGCAGTGGGCATTTGTCCAAAGCCATTGTATCCTAGTTCGGTCCAAGTGTCATCCCTTGTCCTCACTGTTTCCTTTTAATGTACATGAAAGTGATTCAAAAGAGAATTGAACTCTACCTTCTGGAGGTGAAGTTTTCAGCTGTAGAAAATGTGAATAGCTACTGCTGAGATCTTGCAGCTATGAACTGTACAAGTGTTCAAGAAGTTATTATGAACTCTCAGTGGCACTTACTCAGAAAAAACTTCCCCAACTTCACAGGGGCTTTATCTGCAGATGGATTGCTCTGTCTCTCCTCCCACTCAGCTTGGCTTCCTGCTAATGCTTCTGTTTGGCAGCTCCCAATGGTCTTCCTAACCTGCATTTATCTTTCCCAAATTAGAGGCAGCTGGGCAATTTTAGGAAGACAACAACTCGCTAATTCTCTCTTTTCTAATTTGTAAAGCCAGTAATTCTCTCAAACTTCAGGAGGCTCTGAAACAAAGCACTGCATGTGGTCTTAAACTTTTTAGGCTTTATTAGTTTACAAATATTCTCTGACAATGTAAAAGTTTTAAAAATACCTATTATTAGAATAAAATGTTATATATGGTGATAGCTCTATTCTTCTTACTTGTTTTTAAATTGATATGAATAAAACCGACTGGATTTGGCTTCCCAGTGTAAGAAACTATTTAATTTCTGTCAACAAAGGTCCATCTAGTCAAGGCTATGGTTTTTCCAGTAGTCATGTATGGATGTGAGAGTTGGACTATAAGGCAGTGTAGAAGAATTGATGCTTTTGAACTGTGGTGTTGGAGAAGACTCTTGAAAGTCCCTTGGACTGCAAGGAGATCCACCAAGTCCATCCTAAAGGAGATCAGTCCTGGGTGTTTATTGGAAGAACTGATGTTGAAGCTGAAACTCCAATACCTTGGCCACCTGATGTGGAGAGCTGACTCTTTTGAAAAGACCCTGATGCAGGAAAAGATTGAGGGCAAGAGGAGAAGGGGGCGACAGAGGATGAGATGGTTGGATGGCATCACCAACTGGATGGACATGGGTTCGAGTGGACTCCGGGAGTTGGTGATGGACAGGGAGACCTGGCGTGCTGTGGTTCATGGGGTCACAAAGAGTTGGACATGACTGAGTGACTGAACTGAACGGAACTGATGCACAGCAAGTAGCCAGAAAAAGACCTTTGAGTTGAAAAAAATTTAAGTTGCTTTCTAATAAAGAATAAAAAAAAAATGCTGATTTGCTTACAAAATCCTCACCCTTTTTATGTTAACAATATATTTTTGTAATTGTTTTCTTTGGGCAAAATTCCAAAGATACTACTTTTAGCACAGTTTAATGTCTGCTATTTTTTCCAGCTTTTTAATGACATTATTATTTGACTTAACTCATTTTGATCTGCCATTTAAACAATCTTTTCCTTGTGAATAACTCTAAAGGATAAACTTTCTTATGTAGGCCAAAATGCCACATACTCTTCGGTCTTCCTCCATGAGTTACAGAAGTGCAGAAAAGGAAAGTGACCTGGGGTATTTGACACATCATAACAGTACTTTGTTTTAAAAACATCAACATGCTAATAAAAATGCTATGATAAAAGCTAGCAAAAAACTGTTTATTTAAAAGTAAAAACTGTATTTTAAAAGACATAAATCTGGCAACCTCTGACTCATGAAAAGGATCCCAAATCCCCCAACAATACCTATAGTAACAATTTTTATTTTCAATGACTTAAGTGTATGTAAGAAATTAATTTTACTGCTTCATTTTATTGTTGAGGTAAAATTTGTAAGCAGTGAAATGTGTGGATCCCAAATGTATTATTCAATGGATTTCAAAAAATATGTACACCTGTGTGTACAATAAGACCATCAAGTTATAAAACATTTATGTTATCTCAGAAAGTATTTTTGTGACTTTATAGTCAGTTCCTACCCACCATAGACTATCACTTGTCTGATTTCAATCATCCAGTAATAGCACTGCCAGTTCTTAGGTTTTATGAAAGACTCTTGTGCTTAGTTTATTGTTGCTCAATATAACATTTCCAAGATTCACTAATGGTTGTCTCAGCAGCTTGTTCATATTTATTGTTGAGTGATATTTTATTTGGATTATTTCCAGTGGTTTTTTTTTGGCTGTTATAAATAAGCTTCTATGAACTTTCTTTTCAGTTCAGTTCAGTCGATCAATCGTGTCCTACTCTTTGAGACCCCATGAACCGCAGCACGCCAGGCCTCCTTGTCCATCACCAACTCCTGGAGTCCACCCAAACCCATGTCCTCCAGTCGGTGATGCCATTCAACCGTCTCATCCTCTGTCGTCCCCTTCTCCCCCTGACCTCAATCCTTCCAAGCATCAGTGTCTTTTCAGATGAGTCACCTTTCTGCATCAGGTGGCCAAGGTATTGGAGTTTCAGCTTCAACATCAGTCCTACCAATGAACACCCAGGACTGATCTCCTTTCTTTTAACAAACCTTTTAAGAGACATATGCTCTCATTTCTATTGACTAAATATAAATAATTGAAATTGTTAGGTTGTCGGCTACGTGTATCTGACTTTAGCTGCTGCTGCTGCCAAGTGGCGTCAGTCGTGTCCGACTCTGTGCGACCCCATAGACAGCAGCTTACCAGGCTCCCCCCTCCCTGGGATTCTCTAGGCAAGAACACTGGAGTGGGTTGCCATTTCCTTCTCCAATGCATGAAAGTGAAAAGTGAAAGTGAAGTCGCATCAGTGTGTCTGACTTTTTGGGACCCCATGGACTGCAGCCTACCAGGCTCCTCCATCCATGTCCATGGGGTTTTCCAGGCAAGAGTACTGGAGTGGGTTGCCATTGCCTTCTCCTTTTGACTTTAGCAGAAAATGCTAATTGATTTTCCAAATTGGTTGTATTATTTTATACCCCCACTAACAATATACAAGAATTTTCTTTGCTCGGCATCCTCACCAGCAGTTGGTGGTTTTTGGCCTTTTTGTCATGTTGCTGGAGGTAGGTGACATTTCATTGTAATTTTAATTTGCATTTCCCTGATGGCTAATGATGTTGAACAGTTCTCAGGTTCATATTGATCATTCTTATGCATTCTATTGGAATATGTATTTTCAAGTGTTTTGCCCACTCTTTAATTGAATTGTTTTTCTTATTATTTAGGTGTAAATGTTTTTTTATAAATTCTGGATACAGGTCCTTTGTTAGATACATGTATTTTGGATATTTTCTCCTAGTTCATGGCTCTCTGTTTAGTTTTATTAATGGTGTCTTTTCACAAGTAACAGTTTGCAACTTGTTAAAATCCAACTGATCAACTGTTTCTCTGGCAGTTTTTGTTTTGTTTAGTTTTTGTTTCCCCTCTAAGAAAAGTTTTTCTTCCCCAAAGTTGAGCAGATATTATTTCCTTCTACTTTCTAGTTTAAGCTTTATAGTTAGGTCCTTGATCCATCTTGAACTAATTTCTGTACATTATGTGAGATAAGGGTTGATTAAAATTTCTTTTTTAAATTTTTTATTTTTTTGCTTTTCAATTTCTTCTTTTGAAATTACAAAGGAAATTTATTTTATATAAAGTTAACTCATGCATGTGATGAAAAATATTCAAATAATAATACAGTTTGAATATTTATAATAATTTCTATTGGATTTTAAGTCTATACATGCAATACTTTTCTCTCTTCCTTCACTTTCTCTGTCCCTCATCCTGCACCCCTTCCCTAGAATGTTAACACTCTTGCATAACACATGGTAAAACTCTCAATGAATTGGTGTTTTCTGCATATCTTCTTTTTAAACTCTATTTAAAATGCTTGGAAATCATATATAAAAATCAATGATCCTGTGCATAATATCAAAGTTTGAATGATATAACTCAAATGTAATAGGCTAGTAACTGGAAATTACTTTAGTTCTAAAGTTTTCTGTTTTTTATTATTATGGAAGATATCTAGTTGTTCTTATATCATTTATTGAAAAGATTTTTCTCCCTTCTTTTATTGGTACCTTAATTGAATTTCTCTATTGTTTGCTGTATATTTCATTAGCACCTGCTCTTTTATTGATTCATTGTTTCTACTTTTGAGGGGTTAATTTACTTATTTTTTCCTAATCTTCATGTGAAATTTAGTAAATTGATGTAAAATCTCCTTTTCTCATAGATTAGTTTCATCTTATAAATTTCCCTCTAGGCAGTGCTTTAGCTGTATTCAACAAATGTATTATGTTGTAACTGCAATATAGTTTTATTTTATAAAAATGCAAAACAGTCAAGTGCTGCTCTTTGAATAAAATCTATATTTTCCAAGATGAAGATTCAGTCTTATATCTTGAAAGTAGGGAAAACCACTAGACCATTCAGGTATGACCTAAATCAAATCCCTTATGATTATACAGTGGAAGTGAGAAATAGATTTAAGGACCTAGATCTGATAGATAGAGTGCCTGATGAACTATGGAATGAGGTTCGTGACATTGTACAGGAGACAGGGATCAAGACCATTCCCATAGAAAAGAAATGCAAAAAAGCCAAGTGGCTGTCTGGGGAGGCCTAGCTGTGAAAAGAAGAGAAGCGAAAAGCAAAGGAGAAAAGGAAAGATACAAGCATCTGAATGCAGAGTTCCAAAGAATTGCAAGAAGAGATAAGAAAGCTTTCCTCAGTGATCAATGCAAAGAAATAGAGGAAAACAACAGAATGGGAAAGACTAGGGATCTCTTCAAGAAAATCAGAGACACCAAAGGAATATTTCATGCAAAGATGAGCTCGATAAAGGACAGAAATGGTATGGACCTAACAGAAGCAGAAGATATTAAGAAGAGATGGCAAGAATACACAGAAGAACTGTACAGAAAAGATCTTAATGACCCAGATAATCACGATGGTGTGATCACTGACCTAGAGCCAGACATCCTGGAATGTGAAGTCAAGTGGGCCTTAGAAAGCATCACTACGAACAAAGCTAGTGGAGGTGATGGAATTCCAGTTGAGCTATTCCAAATCCTGAAAGATGATGTTGTGAAAGTGCTGCACTCAATATGCCAGCAAATTTGGAAAACTCAGCAGTGGCCACAGGACTGGAAAAGGTCAGTTTTCACTCAAAGAAAGGCAATGCCAAAGAATGCTCAAACTACCGCACAATTGCAGTCATCTCACATGCTAGTAAAGTAATGCTCAAAATTCTCCAAGCCAGGCTTCAGTAATACGTGAACCGTGAACTTCCTGATGTTCAAGCTGGTTTTAGAAAAGGCAAGGAGCCACAGATCCAACATCCGCTGGATCATCAAAAAAGCAAGAGAGTTCCAGAAAAACATCTATTTCTGCTTTATTGACTATGCCAAAGCCTTTGATTGTGTGGATCACAATAAACTGTGGAAAATTCTTCAAGAGATGGGAATACCAGACTACCTGATCTGCCTCTTGAGAAATTTGTATGCAGGTCAGGAAGCAACAGTTCGAACTGGACATGGAACAACAGACTGGTTCCAAATAGGAAAAGAAGTTTGTCAACATTGTATATTGTCACCCTGTTTATTTAACTTACATGCAGAGTACATCATGAGAAACGCTGGACTGGAAGAAACACAAGCTGGAATCAAGATTGCCGGGAGAAATATCAATAACCTCAGATATGCAGAAGACACCACCCTTATGGCAGAAAGTGAAGAGGAACTAAAAAGCCTCTTGATGAAAGTGAAAGTGGAGAGTGAAAAACTTGGCTTAAAGCTCACCATTCAGAAAACAAAGATCATGGCATCCGGTCCCACCACTTCATGGGAAATAGATGGGGAAACAGTGGAAACAGTGTCAGACTTTATTTTTCTGGGCTCCAAAATCACTGCAGATGGTGAGTGCAGCCATGAAATTAAAACACACTTACTCCTTGGAAGGAAAGTTATGATCAACCTAGATAGCATGTTCAAAAGCAGAGACATTACTTTGCCAACAAATGTTCGTCTAGTCAAGGCTATGGTTTTTCCTGTGGTCATGTATGGATGTGAGAGCTGGACTGTGAAGAAGGCTGAGCGCCAAAGAATTGATGCTTTTGAACTGTGGTGTTGGAGAAGACTCTTGAGAGTCCCTTGGACTGCAAAGAGATCCAACCTGTCCATTCTGAAGGAGATCAGCCCTGGGATTTCTTTGGAAGGAATGATGCTAAAGCTGAAACTCCAGTACTTTGGCCACCTCATGCGAAGAGTTGACTCATTGGAAAAAACTCTGATGCTGGGAGGGATCGGGGGCAGGAGGAGAAGGGGATGACAGAGGATGAGATGGCTGGATGGCATCACTGACTCGATGGACGTGAGTCTCAGTGAACTCCGGGAGTTGGTGATGGACAGGGAGGCCTGGTGTGCTGGGATTCATGGGGTTGCAAAGAGTCGGACCCAACTGAGCGACTGATCTGATCTGATATAATATTACTCAGATTCATAAAACCTAAAGGCACATTTATAAGAAGAAAAGTTTGAGGCAGGTTCTTATTCATATGCAATTATATATGCAATGCATGATTTGACTTTGGGCATAAAAATTACATCCTCTGAAATAATGCATGAGTATATTAGATTTTTAAAACTGAGTAGTTTGAGTAATATAAGAAAGGAGTGTTCACTCAAACAAAATTTATTTTAGTAGTTTATTCATCTATGAAATCTAGATGTTGAATGTTTTCAACTGTTAATGTCAAATCATTCCAAGTTTTCTGTCTTTTCTCTCTCACTTTCTTTTCCTGTTCTCTGAATTGTTCTGATGAGATATTATGAGTGAAAGTAAATATGCCTCTGAAAAGTTCATATTTATTGAAAGATATCGACCATATCTCTGGGAAGGGGTGCCATTCAGGAAACCAAATAATGAATGTCGTGCAATGGTCTGTATTTTTGTTTGTCAGCAATGCTCAGGTAGAGAAATGCCTGAAAAAAATGCCTAGAGAAATCACCTGTCCAAAGTAGAAATGCCAGTTAGCATTATGTGTGGCTCTAAAACACACACATTAGCTAAAATAATGTGACTGATTCTGAAGGTTGAATAGCATATCTCACTTACAGTTTTATAGTGTCCCCATATATGTTGTTTAGGCTGGAATGTATATTCATAAATAAGCTAGAGAATGAGAAGGTGTTATTGAAAGGATCCGTGGGACACTTGAAGAGACTTGGGCTTTAGTTCTGATGCTGCATTGTGGTATGTGTTTAACTTTGGATATGTAACTTCATTTCTCTGTTTTTGCAATGAACCATTTGACTCAGACAATGTCTGTGGTGCTTACATTTCCAGAATTTTAAGTCTATAAGAAACACAAACCAGATCCGAATTTGGATAGACTCAGGAGAAGGGTAACATCTGAAATGGTTCTTCAGAGTTCTGTGGCAGTTGCTGATCCTCTCCCAAACTGAACCACGAGGGAACTTTCCCTAGATTCTTCCCCATCAGTTCAGTGTGTGCCTTGTGGGATTTATGGAGGAAAGCATGCAAGAGATTTCAAGACCTTTTATCTGTGGGTACCTGGCCTTCAAGAGCTTCACCTTGTCACACTAGCCTATGCTCGTCCCTTTGTAACTTATTAAATTTTTTCAGCTGGCTCTCTACTGGTGTCTGTGGTATGTGACAGCATCCACCGCAGTTAAGCAACTACTTCTTCCTGTAGGCATGTGTCATCAGATTTCTGTCATTTGTTTGCCTTGTGGCCCCAGTGATCTAATTGGTTAAAGGAAATTTGTTAATTTGACATTTTTTTCAGGTTTTTCTTTGTTGCAAAAGTGGGAATAATGCTTTTTCTGTTTTCCAAGGTGAAACTAATACTATAGCAATTGGGTATTCCTCATAGTCCATGTAACCACCTTTTCAAGGATGATATGTACATTATATTTTCACAATTCTACTTCCCTTACAGAACTTTATCTTGATGAAATCAGTATATATTAGTGCTTGAAAGTCTTTTATTGATCACAGTCATACTTCTCTGCAACAAAAAGTCATATAAACTGGAATTCCAATTTTTTGGCGATGTCATTAAATTACTTAAATTCATGAATCATATGCTGGAATGCATGTCTTCCCAGGTTGTTCTAGTGGTAAAAAACCTGCCTGCCAGTGCAGGAGATATAAGAGACACAGGTTCAATCCTTGGGTCGGGAAGATCCCCTGGAAGAAGAAATAGCAACCCACTCCAGTATTCTTGCCTGGAGAATCCCATGGACAGAGGAGTCTGGTGGACTAGGTTCACAGAGTTAAACATGACTGAGCAAGTGAGCTTACATATATATCTTCAAAGACAGCACAGTCAGTCAAATTAGATTTCATTTCTGTCAGAAATTCTGCCTTTCTTTTTCAGTTTACATAAATAATTACTTAAATATGAACTTATAGGATATTATAAAACTGAGATAAATTATGGAATAAATCTCATTAAAGATTATGAAAAGCAGTCAATTCAAGATTAAAATTATGTAAGAACTAATGTAATGAATACTACTGTAGCTAATATAACTACTGTAATTAAGTTCTTGGAGAGTTTTAAAGACAATAATAAATTATAAGCTATTATTCATTATTTAATTTTACTAATGCATTGGGTGACTAGCTAATATTATTTATGAAGCAAAGAAGATACTAAAAGGCATAGTATTGCTTGAACAAATGGGTGTACATTCATATATTAGACTGTAATGTTCAGCTTTAAGGAATAATTTAAAAAGAATTCTGTATGAAATGTCAGAAGTAGGTCCATTAATTTCTTTAGATTTTAAGATTAAACTTTTCTGATGTATTGATATTAACAAAAGAAAGAAGTATACACTACTAAAAACTAATGACCCAGTAGTTACTGTGTATTTTTATGTACTATAGACTATGCTAAATATTAAACATTTTATGAAGTGAATTAAAAGGTTGTAATGAAGATTTTATTATATATACTATATATAATGTGTATATATATTATGAGACATGTGTGTATATCTATATACATTTTACTCTATTAGGTTTTTAATTTTAGATTAAAAACCTAATGCTCAGTCATGTCTAACTCTGTGAACCTAGTCCACCAGACTCCTCTGTCCATGGGATTCTCCAGGCAAGAATACTGGAGTGGGTTGCTATTTCTTCTTCCAGGGGATCTTCCTGAACCAAGGATTGAACCTGTGTCTATCTCCTGCACTGGCAGGCAGGTTGTTTACCACGAGAACCACCTGGGAAGACATGCATTCCAGCGTACAATTCATGAATTTAAGTAATTTAATGACATCGTTTAAAAGATTAAACCTCTCTGATGTATTGATACTAAAAAAAGAAAGAAGTATACACTACTAAAAGCTAATTGACCCAGTAGTTACTGTGTATTTTTATGTACTATAGCCTATGGTAAATATTAAACATTTTAAGAAGTGAATTAAAAGGTTGGAGTGAAGATGTTATTATATATACTATATATAATGTGTATATATATTATGAGACGTGTGTATATCTATATACATTTTACTGTACTAGGTTTTTAATTTTATTACTTCATTATATGCTTTAATTTTTCTGAGTTTAAATGATATAACTTTAAATTTGCATCTGCAGGTCTTATTGTAATTGGAATGAGGTGGTACTTCTTCTTAGGTTATTTACAGGAACTTTTTATTCCACCTAATCACTCATTCTGTGGGTGAATACTGAGAAAAATGGAAATGCTCACACTTAAGTTAAAAAAAAAATCCATTTTCAGCCTTTATATTTTCTTTCACATGGGTAAGAGATGAGATATTGTGAAAAGGGAGATGGAAAATAGAGTCTTCTTGATGTCAGGAAAGAATGCAAATGAATGATGGAGGTATGTGAAGTTAATTCCTTTACAACTATAGGAAGTTTTAAAAGTTGTCCACGTGCCCTCAGAAGTTGTCCATGTGCCCTCCTTGTCCTGGGGCCATGTATTATAGGTTGAAAATTGCTGAATTTGCCTTTCTTTCTCACATTATGGCTGGCTTTTAGCTCCCCTGGTGTAGAATTTCTGGGGCCATCACTGGCCTAACTTCTGTAGACATTTGAGCATGTAAATCTATAGTATGGTCAAAGGAGGATAGACAGGAAAAAAAGTAGGGAAAGGGATTAAAGTAGAGGGAAAGTAGAAAAAGGAAAGAAGCAAATATCAATCTATCTATAGAGAGAATGAGATTATACACATGCACATACACACAAATACCTACAGATATAAGGATGAAGAGCCTGCTTCAACTTGAAAACAGATATAGTACTGAGTACTTTTAAAAGTACTTGATCAAGATAACTGTTTCTCATTTTGGTGTAAATGTTAGGGTGAGTTATAACTTCCCTTTGAAATATCTATTGATCACTTGTTCCCAAGTAGAGAGTCCATTGAAATCACCAAGGGATCTTTAAAAAAAGCTGAATTTAGTGAGTCAGAATTTCTGGGGTAGAATCCTGGAGTATCTGGAGACACATGCACAACCCATGGTTTACATGTATTATTGTATCTTCACAAGACACAGTCAAGATCTTGGAAACATAAAACACAATATGAGGATATTTAGGAAGGATGACAGAGAAGGGAAGAAAAAAATCCTCAGGAGTTACAAAATAAGAAAACAATGATGCACTTGCATTTGTGGGCATATATAAGGAAAAGAAGAAGAAGAGGTCCACATGCATGCAGACCTCCCTCGATTTCTGAGTTTTGGAGGCTCGAGGCTAGAGAAGAGAAAGGATTAACCCCATGTGTTAGGAATTGTAGAGGAACTGGCTGACCAGGAGGCAGGGTGCAAGGTCTGGCAACATAAGAATGAGAGGAAACTGGGAGGCGAACTGTGCTAGCATCAGACTTTGTCTACTTTATAAACAAGCCCATTTTCACCTCAGAGTTTTTTCCAATAATATTCACCACCTATGTCTTCTTAAAGTTATGACCAACCTAGACAGCATATTCAAAAGCAGAGACATTACTTTGCCAACAAAGGTTCATCTAGTCAAGGCTATGGTTTTTCCTGTGGTCATATATGTATGTGAGAGTTGGACTGTGAAGAAGGCTGAGCGCCAAAGAATTGATGCTTTTGAACTGTGGTGTTGGAGAAGACTCTTGAGAGTCCCTTGGACTGGAAGGAGATCCAATCAGTCCATTCTGAAGGAGATCAGCCCTGGGATTTCTTTGGAAGGAATGATGCTAAAGCTGAAACTCCAATACTTTGGCCACCTGAAGTGAAGAGCTGACTCATTGGAAAAGACTCTGATGCTGGGAGGGATTGGGGGCAAGAGGTGAAGGGGACGCCAGAGGATGAGATGGCTGGATGCCATCACTGACTCGATGGACTTGAGTCTCAGTGAACTCCGGGAGTTGGTGAGGGACAGGGAGGCCTGGCGAGCTGCGATTCATGGGGTCGCAAAGAATCGGACACGACTGAGCGACTGATCTGATCTGATCTGATCTGATGTCTTCTTAGCTTTCTATTTCTATGGTGAATGAGTGAGTGAAGTTGCTCAGCCGTGTCCGACTCTTTGCGACCCCATGGACAGTAGCATACCAGGCTCTTTTGTCCATGGGATTTTCCAGGCAAGGGTACTGGAGTGGGTTGCCATTTCCTTCTCAGGAGGATCTTCCTGACCCAGGAATCGAACCCTGGTCTCCCACATTGCAGGCAGACGTGAGTCTTGTTCTTTTCATAATCAGTGGGAGGTGAACTCTTCTAGTGATCAAGTGCATTTTCCCACCACCCTCCCCTCCCCAAAAAGGAAGCAATAAATATAAAGTGAATATGGATTCAAAAATGCTTTCACTAATGAAAACGTCTTCACTTGTTAACCATTCCACAGTCTACAAGTCCTCCTAGCTGGGAAATTCCTATTACTTAACTCATCATTTTTCATGTCACAGACTACGCCTATGCTTTTTGTTCCATTGCACGTGAAGATGGAGAAGCATTTTTAAAATGACAGTCTCTCATTTGATACCTGAAATATTTTTGTACCCAATATTTATTCTTTATTTCCTTGTATGTGTGCTCAGTCACTCAGTCATGTCTGACTCTTTTCAACCCCATGGACTGCCGCTTGCCAGGCTTCTCTGTCCATGGAATTTTCCAGGCCAGAATACTGGAGTGGGTTGCTATTTCCTTCTCCATAGCATCTTCCCTAGCCAGGGACTGAACCCGGGTCTCCTGCTTAGCAGGCAGATTCTTTACCACTGAGCCACCTGGGAAGCCCTTTATTTCCATAGATATTGTCATAAATTTTGACATTCTTTATATAGGGATACACTATAGAAATCTTATTTCACCTCGTTCTCTTTAACTCCAGCTTTACTGTCTGAGAGGTGCCACAAGGCATTTTTCCTCAAGGCCATTCTTGATTTCAGGTGACAAAAGACAGGCTACTCTCTGTAGGTGTATTGACTCATGCCTCCTATTTTTTCTGGAGTCCAAGTCTGTAATCGGTTTCTCTGTAAATCTCCCTCTTTGAAACTAAATGTTCAGAAACGATATCTAAACTGATGTGAGGCTAAGGTTTTTCAGCACAAGTAATCTCTCAAACCTTTATTTCACTATTCTTCACTCCAGCTATTAAAATTCATGGCAGCAAACTCTGTGAACACTGGATCTATGTGGCTGGAGGTAAATTTAGGCCTTAATGGAGGATGTCACTCACAAGGCAAGATAATTTCAGGATGGTCTCTTTGCATTTGAATTTTAAAGCACTACAGCAGGAAGAAAGGACTCTTGCCAGTGTAAATTTATGTATGGATTTGGCTTTTGAAAAGTATCTTTAGAATCAACATATGGATCCCTGAGATCCTATAATAAGCTTGGATAATGAAAGATCACTTATTTTTATTTCATTTTATTTTTAAAGATGAATTTATGCATTTTAATATCCACAAGAGCCAAAACTATATTTCTGTAGGAGAAAGAAATATATGATAGTCCAAAAGCCTGAAGCCAGTTATCTCCTACCACACACTGTTACATGATGATCTCATCTGGCCTTCAGAAAAACAATGTAAAGTAGATGAAGTCTAAACAGTGACCATTATCTGTAAAACTAGGTTTTTTATTCTAGTGGTATACTCCATCCCAGATAAGATGGAAATAATGCTATAAAGTTAATTTTGACTCAAATAGAAAAAAATTAATAAACAGCAAAATGTTAAGATCATGGTATTAGATATAGGACTGTGTAAAATCTCACAGAACAGTCCACCGCCAAGAGAGAATTTTGCTGCATGTAAATAAAAAGAAAAAATTGACTATGATGTGGAAGGAACTAAAAATGGAAGATCAGTTCAGTTAAATTCAGTCTCTCACTTGTGTCTGACTCTTTGCACTCCCATGGACTGCAGCACACCAGGCCTCCCTGTCCATCACAAACTCATATCCATTGAGTTGGTGATGCCATCCAGCTGTCTCATCCTCTGTCGTCCCCTTCTCCTCCTGCTTCAATCTTTCCCAGCATCAGGGTCTTTTCCAGTGAGTCAGTTCTTTGTATCAGGTGGCCAAAGTATTGGAGTTTCAGCTTCAGCATCAGTCCTTCCAATGAATATTCAGGACTGATTTCCTTTAGGATGGAGTGGTTGCATCTCCTTGCAGTCCAAGGGACTCTCAATAATCTTCTCCAACACCACAGTTCAAAAGCGTCAATTCTTTGGTGCTCAGCTTTCTTTATAGTCCAACTCTCACATCCATACATGACTACTGGAAAAACCATAGCCTTGACTAGATGGACCTTTGTTGGCAAAGTAATGTCTCTGCTTTTTAATATGCTGTCTAGGTTGGTCATACTTTTCTTCCAAGGAGTAAGTGTCTTTTTATTTCATGGCTGCAATCACCATCTGCAGTGATTTTGGAGCCCCCCCCAAAAGTAAAGTCTGCCACTGTTTCCACTGTTTCTCCATCTATTTGCCATGAAGTGATGGGACCAGATGCCATGATCTTAGTTTTCTGAATGTTGAGCTTTAAGCCAACTTTTTCACTCTCCTCTTTCACTTTCATCAAGAGGCTCTTTAGTTCTTCTTCACTTTCTGCCATAAGGGTGGTGTCATCTGCATATCTAAGGTTATTGATATTTCTCCCAGCAATCTTGATTCCAGCTTGTACTTCATCCAATAGACTGTGACAAATGATTTTAACTAGTTCAAAGGAATGTCATAACCACATGGAAGGAAGTGGGAATGAATGGAAATGACTTAAGTAGCTTTGAAAAGCAGAGTTTTGACTGGATAATATAAGACTAAATTACTAAACATGATCATTGAACACTGGTTGGTAAATTTGTTTCCTACAGGGGTATAGATTAGCAATACTGAAACTACTTTATATGTAAGCTAAAAGTAAAAAAAAAAAAATATGTTGTGCATAATGTTAGCAAAGGTTTTTAACTATTGAAGAAAGACAAGGAAAGAGGGAAGGCTAGAACTGTGGCACTAAACTGGAGTCAGAGATATCAATGTAAACTCATGTTTTAAAATATTCCAAGAGATAGATACAGAAATAAACATGTATTTGTGCATATATGTAGCTAAGGTACATAAACATATTTCTTAACTCTGCCCACAAAGAGGTCCTACAAGCTTTGATGCCCCAGTAGCAATAAGCACACCTAGTGTCTCAGTCTTTATTTCTAAATAGCTTTCTCCATACAAAGAACAAGTTTCCTTGGAGAAATGGTTGGTTCTAGGGCCGGATCAAGTACAATATTAATACAAAATGAGCTTGGAATATTTCATAAATTCAGGAACTAGAAAAGTACACAAGGAAAGAAGCTTGTCAAGAGACCATAAGAGCCAATCTGAAGGAACTCCTAATAGATAAAGGGAAATTTTTGAGAAACCAGATAAATAATAGTCACAAGATTATAACCTGTGATGATTAATTTTATGTGTCAACTTGGCTCCACCATGGTGCCCAGATATTTGGTCAAACATTATTCTATATGTTTATGTGAAGGTATTTTTTTTTTTTAAAGATGAGATTAAGCAGATTACTTTCATAATGTGGATGGACTTCATCCAATCAGTTGTCCTGAATATAGAACAAAAACTGATTTCCCTTGAGCAAAAAGAAATTATGCAAGCTGACTGCTTTGGGATTCATACTACAACGCTTTCCTGGAACTCCAGCCTATTGACCTCCTCTGTAGACATCCTGGAATGTGAAGTCAAGTAGGTCTTAGGAAGCATCACTATGAACAAAGCTAGTGGAGGTGATGGAATTCCAGCTGAGCTATTTCAAATCCTAAAAGATGATGCTGTGAAAGTGCTACACTCTATATGCCAGAAAAATTTGGAAAACTCAGCAGTGGCCACAGGACTGGAAAAGGTCAGTTTTCGTTCCAGTCCCAAAGAAAGGCAATGCCAAAGAATGCTCAAACTACTGCATAACTGCACTAATCTCTCACACTAGCAAAATAATACTCAAAATTCTCCAAGCTAGGTTTCAACAGTATGTGAATCTTGAACTTCCAGATGTTCAAGCTGAATTTTGAAAAGGCAGAGGAACCAGAAATCAAATTGCCAACATCAGATGGATCATCGAAAAAGCAAGAGAGTTCCAGAAAAACATCTACTATTACTTTATCGACTAAGCCAAAGCCTTTGACTGTGTGGATCACAACAAACTGTGGAAAATTCTGAAAGAGATAGAAATACTAGGCCACTTGACATGCCTCTTGAGAAACCTATATGCAGGTCAGGAAGCAATAGTTAGAACTGGACACGGAACAACAGACTGGTTCCAAATCGGGAAAGGAGTACATCAAGGCAGTATGTTGTCACCCTGCTTATTTAACTTATATGCAGAGTACATCATGAAAAAAGCTGGGCTGGAGGAAGCACAAGCTTGAATCAAGATTGCCAGGAGACATATCAATAACCTCAGATACGTAGAGGACACCATCCTTATGGCAGATAGTGAAGAAGAACTAGAGTCTCTTGATGACAGTGAAAGAGGAGAGTGAAAAAATTGGCTTAAAACTCAACATTCAGAAAATTAGGATCATGGCATCCAATCCCATCACTTCATGGCAAATAGATGGGAAACAAAGGAAACAGTGAGAGATTTTATTTTGGGGGCCTCCAAAATCACTTCAGATGGTGATTACAGCCATGAAATTAAAAGATACTTACTCCTTGGAAGGAAAGTTATGGCCAACCCAGACAGCATATTAAAAAGCAGAGACATTATTTGCCAACAAAGGTACACCTAGTCAAAGCTATGATTTTTCTGGTATGTTTGTCCATGTATGGATGTGAGAGTTGGACTGTAAAGAAGGCTGAGCACCGAAGAATTGATACTTTTGACTTTGGTGTTGGAGAAGACTCTTGAGAGTCCCTTGGACTGCAAGGAGATCCAACCAGTCAATCCTAAAGGAAATCAGTCCTGAATATTCATTGGAAGGACTGATGCTGAAGCTGAAACTCCAATACTTTGGCCAACTGATGTGAAGAACTAACTTATTTGAAAAGATCCAGATGCTGGGAAAGATTGAAGGCAGGAAGAGAAGGGGATGACAGAGGATGAGACAGCTGGATGGTATCACCGTCTCGAAGGACATGAGTTTGAGCAAGCTCCAGGAATTGGTGATGGATGGGAAGCCTGGCGTGCTGCAGTCCATGGGGTTGCAAAGAGTCAGACACACCTGAGTGACTGAACTGAACTGTAGGTTTTAGACCTGCTCCTCCGCATTAGTGTGAGTTAATTCCTTGAAACTCTTCTCTCAGTTTCTCTTCATGCACACACACACACATCCCAGATACGTGTATATATGTGTGTATGTATATATATACATACACACATATCCTGTTCATTCTGTCTCTCTGGAGAACCCTTGATAACCCAAAGAATAAGATAAATATCCATGAGTCCATGCTAATATAAATAAGTAAATAAATAACTGGGGAAACTGTTCATTACAGAAGAATTCCACTTAAAACATGAAGAAGGGAAAAGGGAAACAGAAAAATCACTGTAGAACACCAGAGTGATTTTCATGGGCAAGACCCATCCATGGATACCCAATGGATGAAACAGGATATTTAAGTAGTCCCAAAGTGTCTACCTCAAAGTATATATTAATTACAGTGAAAGTCTAGTAACTTTAAGCTGACAGCCAACAGGTACCACTTTAACCAAGTGATGAAGGAATAAGGCATATTGATATATCATGTAGTTTCTGATGTGATGCAATGAGAAGGGAACATCATCTCTGTGGAATTCTCCCACAAATCCATGACCTTGTCTTACCATGAGAATATATGAGACCAACCCAAATTGAGGGACATTTTATAAAATACCTGATGAGTACTCCCCAAAATGTCAAGATTCTGAAAGCTAATAAGGAAAGACCAAAGACCTGTCACAGATTGGAGGAGCTAAGTGTACATGACAATTAAACCCAATGTGGTAGCCTAGATGGGCTTCCCAGGTGGCTCAAGTGGTAAAGAATCCACCTGCCAATGCAGGAGATACAAGAGATACAGATTTGGTCCCTGGGTCGGGAAGACACCCTGGAATAGGAAATGGAAAACTGCCTCAATAGCCTTGCCTGGAAAATTCCATGGACAGAGGAGCCTGGTGGGCTGTAGTCCATGGAGTTGCAGAGTCAGACATGACTGAACGACTGAGCATACATACACACCCTGGATTGAACCCTAGACTGAAAAAGGGATATTGGTGGGAAAACTAGGGCAGTCTAATCTAGTCTTTCATCATTAGTGTTGGTTAATAATTTTTTTAAGCAATGTTAATTTTTTAATTTTGATAATTATACTAAAATTATGTAAGATATGAACATTAGGAAAAGTTGGGGGAAGGGCTCAGAGAGCGTTCTGTACTATCTTTGAGTCTTAAAATCTAAAATTTCAATATAAAATGCTGAAAATATGCAATCCTATTTAGAGTCCCTCAGATGCTTTTAAAGGAATGATATGAATTCTATTTAAAACAGTACTTGCATTATGCCAGAAATTATATCATTTCAACTGTTAAGCCATATGACAGCATTTTAAAATTTTCAACATAAAAATGTACAAGAGGTACAAAGGTTTCAAAATTCCTCTAGGAGGTAATTGAGCAAAGATATTCAAAGTCTGTTGGTCTTGGTGATTTGTCTTAAGTTAATTTATCTCATCAAGCCCACCAGTTCTTTGCTTGCATGTTTCATTTATTTGGGTGGCTTGGAGTTGGGTTAGAGATTATTTTGGAGGTTTAATGCAATCAGAAACCACACCTGGACCCCCCTGTTGTGCCAAGCAGGAAACATAAATGAGTAAAGCTGAAGGCGTCTAAGAATGGAAACAGTACCAAGTACAATGAATGATGGCAACTAAGACACTAAGCCTCAGAGTCTGGTGGATAATAGGGGCGAACTGGAATGCACATGCTTCGCTTAATAAGGGCAACTGAAGGACTGGGGATCTGACTTGTCCAGAGGAACCAGAACTGTGTATACACGGTCTTTAAGTGTTGGAAAACAACTTGAAACTTTTGGGTTGTAAAATAACTTTTAAGATACCATGCAGTCCAAACCAAGCACATCTGCTTGTTTTTGTCTTTCTTTGTTTCATCATCCCCTGTTCTGTTTCCTTCCCCATTCCTCCCAGGTAGCCAATATAGAAATTAAAAGTCAATATTTTTAATATTTATATAATTTTATATACCCTTTGTTCTTAGTTTCAAGAACAATTCCTAAAGTTAAAAACACAACAAAACAAAATCAAAATATGGAAACTTGCTTGAATTTTTACTTGTGTATAATCCTCTATAAATTAATTTCATTAACTGGTTAAAAATTTATCATCCCTTGATAATAATGATGGTGCTGATGATAGAAAATTAATTGAGTATTTTCTATGTGAGAAACACCATTCTGAATTATTTAATTCTCAAAATAATTCTATGAGGTATATTTTAAGTAATTATTCTGAATATGAAGGAGCAAAAATTTGATGAGGTTAAACTATCTACTAAGGTAACAGAGCTGTATGTCTCTAAGCCGTGCTTTTGATCATGACACTGAATAAGACAAGCTCCTCATGGGGTGGAGTTGCCAGATAACACACAAAATATCCAGTTAAATCTGAATGTCTATTTGCTGTATTTTTGTTTGTTAGATCTAGCAAGTCTACTGTAGTGGTAATTCTCTGCATTTATGTATCCCAATTCATTTGAAAAAAGGCAGAGAATTGAAGAGAACGTTCATTAAACCAGAAAAGTGATTAACTAGGCATCTATTCTAGTACACTTTCTTCATCTTCATCAACATGCCTTTTCATTCTCAAAAGCTTTAAAGTGCATCAGAACAGAACAGAACAGAGCATGGTGATATTCATTAATGGCATTTTAATTTCGCTTTTATCTGTGCTTATCTATATAAGTAATTTACATCATTATAATGATTATAACAAGGTAAGCTGCTTGTATTGTGTTTCACAACTACAAAGCCCTACTTGGGCTCAGAAGGTATCCTGCTTCCCAATCTAGATTCCCTGATGTCCTCTGTTAAGTGTCTTACATTTTGAATAAATTGAGAAAAATCTATGTGCTAGTGCTCCAGTTAAGTAAGCAGCCAGATTGTTGTTCAGTCACTCAGTCATGTCTGACTCTTTGCAACACCATGGATTGCAGCATGCCAGGCTTCCCTGTCCTTCACCACATTCCAGAATTTGCTCAAACTCATGTCCATTGAGTCAGTGATGCCATCCAACCATCTCATCCTCTGTGGTCCCCTTCTCATGCCTTCAATCTTTCCCAACATCAGGGTCTTTTCTCATGAGTCAGGTCTTCACATCAGGTGGCCAAAGTACTGTAGCTTCAGCTTCAGCATCAGCCATTCCAATGAATATTCAGCCAGGAAAGCCAATTTATTAGACCAAGGAGGGGCTTCATGGTCCTGTTTCACATTTATGTGGAATTTACATCTTTGTCTTGGCAAGGCACCAAGGAAAACAAGCCTGGATTCGAAGTCAGGGAGACAGAGGCAAGGAATGAGAGTGTCTGGTGAGGGTTTGGGAGCGGGAATACCCAGGGTGGTTAATGGGGAGAGGTTCTTTGGGAAAAGGAAAGGCAGAGCTTTCTCCAATCTTACCAGTACAGCTGGAGAATAGATGTGTGAGTGGTACTGTTGCTTGTTGTTTGTCAGGCTGACTTGGATTTCAAGCTCTTTTCCCTTTCTGGTGTTAATTTCACTTGCCATGTCATTATTCTAATTTTAATCCCACCACTCCTTTCCTTTTTTTCTTTACAACTGATTGCTTTCACTACATGTATCTCCAAGAGATTTCCCTGCAATTATTGTGGGAGACAATGATTGGGGAGGGAGGATGGGCAGGGGATTTACAACCAGAGTTCTGTGATATTTTTATCCTTCACATAATTTATTCTGGCTACAATGTTTAGAAGCAAATATCTCCTTTTTTTTTTTTTTTTTAAGGCTGAAGTTTGAAGTAACACTAGGTAGAGTTTCTCCCTTGCAAGTCTCCTAAGTATAGCAAAAGCATTTCCTCTTGAATCGAAAAGCCACAATGATTTGCCCAAGGGCCAATGCTAAGCAAAATTCGGAACCTGGATAATGGATGGGGGCTCCCTCTTACCCTCCCATGTAGTCACTCATTCCGGTGGCCACTTCTTTGACCTCAAATATAAGGTTCTGATTCCCTCATATTACATTCTCTTTTCCTACCAGAGTACTCTATACAGGTCCTCACTCTTTCTGCTACTTGTCAGTTCTTTTGCTTATTTGGTTATGTATTAATTCATTTTGCAAGTGATTGTTAAATATCTGCTGAGTACTTGGCTGTTCTAGGTACAGAGGTACAGCACAACAGTATATGAATGAAGCAATGTCCTTGAACCCATATGTGTGTCTAGGGGAGGAGACAAATAATGGATAAGTAACACATAATGTAAGTGGATATGTATATAATGTACAAATACATAAGTACGTATAAGTACAGTTGTCCTTTAGTATAACATCAGGGAATGATTCCAAACTCCTGCAGGTACCAAAATCTGCAGATGCTTGTGCTGTGATGTGCTTAGTTGCTCAGTCATGTCCAACTCTTTGCAACCCCATAGACCATAGCCCTCCAGGCTCCTCTGTCTATGGGTTTCTCCAGGGAAGAATACTGGAGTGGGTTGCCATACCCTCCTGCAGGGGATCTTCCCAACCCAGAGATTAAACCCAGGTGTCCAGCATTGCATATGGATTCTTTACGCCTGAGCCACCAGGGAATGCTTAAATCTCTTATATTGAATATAAAATAGCTAGTATAGTTGGCCCTCCATGACTGTGGATGTGGAACTCATGGATACTGAGGGCTGACTATATTGAAACATAAAAGTATAAATATATAGTGTCAGCTGGAGATAAATGCCATTAAGAACAGTTAAGGTTAGAAGAGAAAAGTTCTACTAGTAACAGTGGTCAGGAAAGGCTCTTTGATGGGGTGTATTTGAACAGCAACCTAATTGAAGCAACGGAGTAAACCAGGAAAATACCTTGAGGTGGAGAGATCTGTGCAGAGGAACAGAAAGAGCCAAGACCTTGAGGCTTGAGCAGCAAGAAAGCCAATGGGAGAGGAGATGAAGTCCAAGTGGCAGGCAGGGGGCAGAGTGCACAGGGCCTTGTAAAGACTTTTACTGTTAAGGGAGGCTGATGGAAGGTCGGAGATACAGAAAAGTAACAAGATGAAATTGATATTGGGAGACAGTTCAATAGCACTTCCCAAACCCACAACATTTTTTTTTTCATGCATCTGTAGCTTTACGTATACTATTACTCCTGCCTTCTAATGCTCTCTCTCACTCCATCTCTATGCCTCTATTGTATTTTGAGCAAATGTCTGTTATACCACATTACAGTATGCTGTGATTATTCATTGGGAGATTATCTCAATTGTGTGGGTCCAGATAAAGCCATGGGTATTCTCATGATCTATCCACAGAATAATAGAGCCATCCCTTATCAAACTGTTGAGTGGATTAATGAATGATGTTGTGTTTTAGCTTCTTGTTTCACTGCGAAGTAAAATTTCACATTAGAAATCTCTTTAACTGAAGATTGGCTTAATGATATACCACATAAACTTGGCTTTTACTTATTTTTTCTTGTAAGTAGAGTTTAAAAGCCAACTAGAGTCAATAGCCTGTTTTATTATGTAGTATTCTCTAAGTTATGACCAACCTAGACAGCATATTAAAAAGCAGAGACGTTACTTTGCCAACAAAGGTCCCTCTAGTCAAGGCTATGGTTTTTCCAGTAGTCACGTATGAATGTGAGAGTTGGACTATAAAGAAAGCTGAGCACTGAAGAATTGATGCTTTCGAACTGTGGTATTGGAGAAGACTCTTGAGAGTCCCTTGGACTGAAAGGAGATCCAACTAGTCCATCCTAAAGGAAATCAGTCCTGAATATTCATCGGAAGGGCTGATGCTGAAGCTGAAACTCCAATACTTTGGCTACCTCATGCGAAGAGCTGACTCATTTGAAAAGACCCTGATGCTGGGAAAGATTGAAGGCAGGAGGAGAAGGGGACAACAGAGGAGGAGATGGTTGGATGGTAGCATTGACTCAAGGGACATGAGTTTGAGTGAACTCTGGGAGTTGGTGATGGACAGGAAGGCCTGGTGTGCTGCAGTCCATGGGGCTGCAAAGAGTCAGACATGACTGAGCGACTCAGCTGAACTGAACTGATTCTCTAAGAAGGAAGTTTCTCTTGAAACTATGTACAGTTCTTTTAACGGGCATTTTTAAAGACGTGAATTAAGCTGGAACTGTTAAGATACAAGCCAGTTTAATGGTATAATTCCTTCTTCTTTATATTCTTTTTAAAATCTCTAAGTGTGCCAGGGACCGTCTGCTAGTGCGTGCGTGCTAAGTCGCTTCAGTTCTGTCCTACTCAGTGTGACTCCATGGACTGTGGCCCGCCAAGCTTCTCTGTCCGTGGGGTTCTCCAGGCAAGGATACTGGAGTGGGTTGCCATACCCTCCTCCAGGGGATCTTCCCAGCCCAGGAGTGGAACCTGCATCTCTTATGTCTCCTGTCTTGGCAGGTGGGTTCTTTACCACTAGCACCACCCGGGAAGTCCCCTGTTTGCTAATACTCAGCCACAACCCCTCTCTTCCATGCATTCTTCTGTTTTCAGGAAGACTGGAACCATTTTCTTAGAATCTTTTGAGGGCTGGATTTCAGATAGCCATTCCAGTCGGAGTAATGGAAGTGAAACAAAAAGGCAGAAGGAAGGTAGTGCTGCTCTGTTCCTGGCCCTCGTGGTGGCAGGGTTCTTCAGTGGTGGCGGTGGATCCAGCAGCCTTGGCGACAGCTGCTGTCTAGAGTTAGCACAGGAAACCCAGGACAAGCAGCTGGGACCAGTCCTTCCCTGTTGCAGCGGTTGAGTCTCCAGTAGGGTCAGTGGTGAGTCTAACCTCCTGGCTCTGGAGCCTCAGTGGCAGCAGCTTCCTGGTCTTTGAGTGACACCCTGTCTCTGTGTTGCTCAGCCAGACCTGCTAACACATTCGTTACCAATTCCCTGAACAAAATCCTTCTTGTTGGAAGTACCTAGAACAATTTCTGTTTTCTTCACTGGAAACTGACTGATAAGGAGTAGAACACATTTTTACATTCTCAGATAGTGACCAAAACATCCTGGAAGTCACATTCTTCTCCTTACTCTAGTTTCTAAGTACATACTTCTAACTGGTATTATTAAAAATGATGTATTTTCAAGCTAAATAACATTCCTGCTTTCTTCAGGTTTTTTTTTTTTTTTAAAACTTATAAAGGAAATAATGTTTCCCACAAAGCCCAGCATGGTTCTAAGCATCACATGTCCAAAAATATGCTTTTTGAATTACAGCTAAATTAAAGTACAAAGGAACTGCAAAACTAGTAAAATATGGATGAATTCTCTGAAGTGTGTCTTCATGGCCAATACAGAAAGTCAGGGCCCAAGACAGAGTAATGGTAAGTTTGACTTTTCTTGATTTAGCGTTGTATGTTGTCTATGGAAGGATGCAAAATGTTGTGCAGACTTTCCCTAGCTTATTCATATAAATGCTCCATTTCAGTAGGTGAGTGACATCTCAGCCAACTCCATGTTCATGGACTCTGAAGTAACCCATCATCTCTTTAATGAGTGAAATTCTGCAGATAAAACCACTGTCTGGGAGTGAATAGGTCAGCATAGAACTCAAGGATTATTTGAGTTCTTGGGAAAAACTCAGTTGCTTGGTAGTGTGCAAAAGCTAATTGCCTTGTAGTTGTGGAAATAGTAAAGCAGGACTTAGTAAAGCAAGCCTAATTCCAGGCCAAGTGATTGTATATATAATGGGATACAGGGTTAAGAGAGAGAGAAGTGGCAAAAGCCTGAGTATAATGAGAGTTTGGACTTGAATATAGTGAAAAGAGTATTTGATGTATGGCTGAATTGAGTGGATTTTAAATGTGACCCACTGACTCTGGGTTCTACTCACTAGCGTTTTTTTTCCTTTTCATTTGTTTCATCTTCGCGCTCTCTCTCTTATTTTTTTAAAATAAATAATCCGAATAGATGATATATGTCCACTTGGAGGACATAGCCAGTGAGTAATTTGAATTTGATGTAAAAATGAAAAAGTTGAATTTAGTGCCCTAAACAGGGACACTTTTAAAAAAAAGCTGAGGAGCCAGGATTGCCAAAGTCAACTAAGATTTTCAGACTGAAAGAAAAAGTTGGCCTGACCGGTTTCCTTTACGTCATTCTCTGGAGAGTAGGTATTGTGAACTTTACAGATGAGTCAACATTTGATTTGATGGAAAAAGTGATCATCATTCTTCTTATCTTCAACCAGCTACAATTTATGGGATGTTTGGGAGAAGCAAAGAAAGTAGTGACTCAAAATGGAATTAGAACAGTTGTAAACAGGAATGGAGGGATGGATTTGGGAGACCACATGAGAAAAGACTCACTGAGACCAGCTGATCTACCTGTTGTGGAGAGAGCAAAGGAAGGAGTCCGAGAGGAGCTTAAAGGTTTAAACCTAAGAGTCTGGTTTTGTTCATGGAGTGGAATTTATGGAGTTCTAAGGGTGCAGAAAGGAGGACTGGCTGTAAGTGCCTTAAATGCCTTGCTATTTTCCAAGTTACAATTCTCTCTCTAGTCATAGAGCAGTCTGCCATTGAATTGGTTAGTCATGATTTTCCATGCTTTATTCAGACTCCGTTTACTTCCTGTCAGAAGTCCACTGCACACAGTTTCAGGGGGATTTCTCACCTGCCAATGCTCAAAGCACAGGCAATAGATTTTACATTAGAAAGATGCAATGAGGAAGATTTACTTAAAAAGAGTAGAAAAGTCTGCTGAAATGCTGAGAGATTTCCTCCTAGAGTCTGAATCATTTATACCCCCTAAAGTCATGGTTGGAGAAGGCAATGGCACCCCACTCCAGTACTCTTGCCTGGAAAATCCCATGGATGGAGGAGCCTGGAAGGCTGCAGTCCATGGGGTCGCTGAGGGTCGGACACTACTGAGTGACTTCACTTTCACTTTTCACTTTCATGCATTGGAGAAGGAAATGGCAGCCCACTCCAGTGTTCTTGCCTGGAGAATCCCAGGGACGGGGGAGCCTGGTGGGCTGCCATCTATGGGGTCGCACAGAGTCGGACATGACTGAAGTGACTTAGCTGCAGCGGAAAGTCATGGTTAAGCAATTTTAATGTTATCAAATTTCAGTTCTAAGCAGGAAGACAAGAGCAGATTTGTACTAGGTCGGAAAATGTGTAAGTACATTCAAGGAGTTCAGCATAATGGCTTGATTTACATATATTGTGAAATGATTACCACAATAGGTTCAACTAACATCCATCTTCTCTTACAGACACAATACGTAGAAGAGAAAGGAGAAAAAAATAAAGGAAAAATATTCTCCTTGTGATGAGGACTCAGATTTACTAACAACAACTTTTCTGTGTGTTATCCAGCAGTGTTAACTATTGTGATATGTTGAACATTACATTCCGAGATTCATTTTTTTCTTATAACTGGAAGTTTGTACCTTTTGACCACCATCACCCATCTCTCCCACCTTTTACCTTGTGCCTCTCGTAACCAGCAATCTGTTCTCTCTATGAGCTTAGGGTTTGTTTGTTTTTAAGATTCCACATATAAGTGAAATCATATGGCATTTGATTTTTCTCTGACTTATTTTCTCTGATTTTTCTCTTCACTTAGCATAGTGCCCTAAGGTCTATCATATTGTCACAAATGACAAGATTTTCTTCTTTTTCTCAAATGAACAATGATCCATTGTATAGATATATACCATTTCTGTCCTTTATCAAGCCCATCTTTGCATAAAATATTCCCTTGATATCTCTAATTTTCTTGACAAGATCTCTAGTCTTTCGCATTCTGTTGTTTTCCTCTATTTCTTCGCATTGATCACTGAGGAAGGCTTTCTTATCTCTCCTTGCTATTATTTGGAGCTCTGCATTCAGATGCTTATATCTTTCCTTTTCTCCTTTGCTTTTTTTTTTTCTTTGTCTAAAGATCACAATTTATTCATTTTTCCATTTATAATTTTGAGATTCTATGATTACTTAGGAACTTAGAAGATGCTCTAAAAACACATACTTTACAAGGGCAAAGTAAAATTTACCTAGAAAACTAGAAACAAGATTAATATTACAAGATGACTTTTATATTATATTGTCTGAATTTTTCACAGAATACATGAATTACTATAAAATAGAAAATACATTTCCATTAAGTAAAAAGTGTTTCAAATTATTATTTTTTTAAATTTTATTTTATTTTTAAACTTTACGAAATTGTATTAGTTTTGCCAAATATCAAAATGAATCCGCCACAGGTATACATGTGTTCCCATCCTGAACCCTCCTCCCTCCTCCCTCCCCATACCATCCCTCTGAGTCGTCCCAGTGCACTAGCCCCAAGCATCCAGAATCGTGCATCGATCCTTTTCTCCTTTGCTTTTTACTTCTCTTCTCTTCACAGCTATTTGTAAGGCCTCCTCAGACAGCCATTTTGCTTTTTTGCATTTCTTTTCCATGGGGATAGTCTTGATCCCTGTCTCCTGTACAATGTCACGAACCTCAGTCCATAGTTCATCAGGCACTCTATCTATCAGATCTAGTCCCTTAAATCTATTTCTCACTTCCACTGTATTATCATAAGGGATTTGATTTAGGGCCTACCTGAATGGTCTAGTGGTTTTCCCTACTTTCTTCAATTTAAGTCTGAATTTGGCAATAAGGAGTTCATGGTCTGAGCCACAGTCAGCTCCCGGTCTTGTTTTTGCTGACTGTATAGAGCTTCTCCATCTTTGGCTGCAAAGAATATAATCAATCTGATTTCGGTCTTTGTCCAATCATCCATCAAGGGACACTGAGGTTGTTTTTATGTCTTGGCTATTATAAAATTACACTACGGTGAACATGGGGGTGTATGTATCTTTTTAAAATAGTGTCTTTGTTCCTTTCAGATAAATACCCGGAAGTGGAATTGCTGGGTCATATGATAGTTCTATTTTTAATTTTTTGAGGAACCTCTGTAATGTTTCCTATAGTGATTGCACCGATTTACAGTCTCACTGACACTGCACAAATATTCCTTTTTCTCCACATTCTCACTGCTGCTGCTGTTGCTGCTAAGTCGCTTCAGTCGTGTTCGACTCTGTGCGACCCCATAGACGGCAGCCCATCGTGCTCCCCCGTCCCTGGGATTCTCCAGGCAAGAACACTGGAGTGGGTTGCCATTTCCTTCTCCAATGCATGAACGTGAAAAGTGAAAGTGAAGTCACTCAGTCGTGTCCGACTCTTAGCGACCCCATGGACTGCAGCCTTCCAGGCTCCTCCGTCCATGGGATTTTCCAGGCAAGAGGACTGGAGTGGGGTGCCATTACCCTCTCCTAACACTAGTTCTTTCTTGTCTTTTTGATAATAACCATTCTAACATGTGTGAGGTGATATCTTGTGGTTTTAATTTGCATTTCCCTGATGAGTGATGTCAAGCATCTGTTCCTGTAACTGTTGGCCATCTGTATGTCTTTGGAAAAATGTCTTTTCAGATTCTCTATTTTTTAATCAAATTGTTTGGGGTTTCTTTTTGCTGTTGAGCTGTATGAGTTGTTTATGTATTTTGAATATTAACGTCTTATCAGATGTATGACTTGCAAATATTTTGTCATTCAGTAGGTTACCGTTTCTAAGTGGGGTTTTTAAATGGAGTTTGAATTTTGTCAAATTTTCATTAAAAATCCATGATTTTTCTCCTTACTTTTTAAAAGTGATGAATATATTACTGGATTCCCAACACTGAATAACCTTAGAGTCCTGAAGTAAATGCTAGTTGGTCATGATACATTGTTTTTTAATTTATTTTTCAAGTGTCCTTGCTAATCACTTAAAATTTTTGTACTAATTTTCTGAAAGGAGATGTCTTTCAAAAGATATCTTTCTATACTTTTTGTGCAATTTTTAACATATTTTGACATTAAATGTGAATCTGCCTCATAAAAATAATTTTTCAGTTTTTTTTCCTAGGGTTTAAATAATTTAAATAGCTTTAGGATTACTTGATCTTGAAAAATCCAATAAAATTCCCTTGTGAAACTAGTTTAGCTTCATACATTTTAACATGAAAGTTATTTTTACAATTTTCTTAATCTTTTTATGGTTAAGGTCTCTTTGGACTTTTTATCTCAATTGGACCAATTCTGCTAAATTAATTTTCCTAATAGACTAACAATTTGTACTAGAATTTCAAATCTAGTTCCAGAGAATTGTATGAAGTTACCCAGTCAATGTGACAGCTTTTTATTTCTCAATTATACTTTCAATATATCTTTACTTTTAAAATTCAATTTAAGCTAAAATTTTCTAGTCAGTATTCAAGTCTTGTGTGGTGTCAATATATTTTATTATTTTTTTCCAATTCTCTCTCACACTGGTTTATTTGCTTACGCATTTGCTACTTTTATTATTTTGAACTCATACTTGGCTGAACTTAATCTAAGAGGCATGAATCAGGAAGAACTACCCCCAGAAAATATTTTCTGCTGCTGGGACCCAGAGGGTAGCATTACTCTGAAACTGTGTGGCCGACAGAGATATAGCATCTAGAGCCAGTTTCAAGAGAGAACTTGCTGCTCCACTGCAGAGAGTGTGCTAAATAGACAGCCTCCAGTTTTTAACCACCTGGGTTCTGCTCAGTTGTAGGAAGCCACTGCATTCAGCTTCTTTCAGCTGTAGGAAGCCAATGGTATCCATGGATCTCCTCCCTCCTGAGCCTCCTTTCCCCGGCAACCCCATCCCACCCCTCGGTCATCACAGAGCACCGGGCTGAGCTCCCTGTGCAACATGAAAGATTTAACAATAATCAAAGGCATACAGATCACTTGTGGGGCTTCAAGTGGAGCTTCTAGTATGTGCAAATTCTGAGCGCCTTATTTTGTATATATTATACTGATTTATATGATCTTCAACAGATCATGAAGCAAGTGTAATGGCCTGGCTATACCTACCCCATTTGGAATACTCACTCCAGATTACCCCACTAGGATTGGCCAAGGCTTTGTCCTGCATTGCTGTTCCTTTTCTTCCTCCACCCCATCCTACTCCCTCTTTATTCCCTTCCCAGGTATTCATCCCTAATAAACAACTCCCTCAATCTCTTACCTCAGCTCTGCTTCTGAAGAACCAAACCTGCAATCAGTTCAGTTCAGTCGCTCAGTCGTGTCCAACTCTTTGCGACCCCATGAATCGCAGCATGCCAGGCCTCCCTCTCCATCACCAACTTCTGGAGTTCACTCAGACTCACATCCATCGAGTCAGTGATGCCATCCAGCCATCTCATCCTCTGTTGTCCCCTTCTCCTCCTGCCCCCAATCCCTCCCAGCATCAGAGTCTTTTCCAATGAGTCAACTCTTCGCATGAGGTGGTCAAAGTACTGGAGTTTCAGCTTTAGCATCATTCCCGTCAAAGAAATCCCAGGCTGATCTCCTTCAGAATGGACTGGTTGGATCTCCTTGCAGTCCAAGGGACTCTCAAGAGTCTTCTCCAACACCACAGTTCAAAAGCATCAATTCTTCGGTGCTCAGCATTCTTCACAGTCCAACTCGCACATCCATACATGACCACTGGAAAAACCATAGCCTTGACTAGATGGACCTTTGTTGGCAAAGTAATGTCTCTGGCTTTTTAATATGCTATCTAGGTTGGTAATAACTTTTCTTCCAAGGAGTAAGCGTCTTTTAATTTCATGGCTGCAGTCACCATCTACAGTGATTTTGGAGCCCCAAACAATAAAGTCTGCCACTGTTTCCACTGTTTCCCCATCTATTTCCCATGAAGTGATGGGACCGGATGCCATGATCTTCATTTTCTGAATGTTGAGCTTTAAGCTAACTTTTTCACTCTCCACTTTCACTTTCATCAAGAGGCTTTTGAGTTCCTCTTCACTTTCTGCCATAAGGGTGGTGTCATCTGCATATCTGAGCTTATTGATATTGCTCCTGGGAATCTTGATTCCAGCTTGTGCTTCTTCCAGCCCAGCGTTTCTCATGATGTACTCTGCATAGAAGTTAAATAAGCAGGGTGACAATATACAGTCTTGACGCACTCCTTTTCCTATTTGGAACCAGTCTGTTGTTCCATGTCCAGTTCGAACTGTTGCTTCCTGACCTGCATATAGGTTTCTCAAGGGCCAGGTCAGGTGGTCTGGTATTCCATCTCTTTCAGTATTTTCCACAGTTTATTGTGATCCACACAGTCAAAGGCTTTGGCATAGTCAATAGAGTAGAAATAGATGCTTTTCTGGAACTCCCTTGCTTTCTGGATGATCCAGTAGATGTTGGCAATTTGATCTCTGGTTCCTCTGCCTTTTCTAAAACCAGCTTGAACATCTGGAAGTTCACGGTTAACATATTGCTGAAGCCTGGCTTGGAGAATTTTGAGCATTACTTTACTAGTGTGTGAGATGAGTGCAATTGTGCAGTAGTTTGAGCATTCTTTGGCATTGCCTTTCTTTGGGATTGGAATGAAAACTGACCTTTTCCAGTCCTGTGGCCACTGCTGAGTTTTCCAAATTTGCTGGCATATTGAGTGCAGCACTTTCACAGCATCATCATTTAGGATATGAAATAGCTCAACTGGAATTCCATCACCTCCACTAGCTTTGTTCATAGTGATGCTTTCTAAGGCCCACTTGACTTCACATTCCAAGATGTCTGGCTCTAGGTGAGTGATCACACCATCATGATTATCTGGGTCGTGAAGATCTTTTTTGTACAGTTGTTCTGAGTATTCCTGCCACCTTTTCTTAATATCTTCTGCTTCTGCTAGGTCCATACCATTTCTGTCCTTTATCGAGCCCATCTTTGCATGAAATGTTCTCTTGGTATCTCTAATTTTCTTGAAGCGATCTCTAGTCTTGCCCATTCTGCTGTTTTCCTCTATTTCTTTGCATTGATCACCGAGGAAGGCTTTCGTATCTCTTCTTGCTATTCTCTCAAACTCTGCATTCAGATGCTTATATCTTTCCTTTTCTCCTTTGCTTTTCGCTTCTCTTCTTTTCACAGCTATTTGGAAGGCCTCCTCAGACAGCCATTTTGCCTTTTTGCATTTCTTTTCCATGGGGATGGTCTTGATCCCTGTCTGCTGTACAATGTCACAAACTTCCGTCCATAGTTCATCAGGCACTTTGTCTATCAGATCTAGTCCCTTAAATCTATTTCTCACTTCCACTGTATTATCATAAGGGATTTGATTTAGGTCATACCTGAATGGTCTAGTGGTTTTCCCTACTTTCTTCAATTTCAGCCTGAATTTGGCAATAAGGAGTTCATGATCTGAGCCATAGTCAGCTCCTGGTCTTGTTTTTGCTGACTGTATAGAGCTTTGCCATCTTTGGCTGCAAAGAATATAATCAACCTGATTTCATTGTTGACCATCTGGTGATGTCCATGTGTAGAGTCTTCTCTTGTGTTGTTGGAAGAGAGTGTTTGCTATGACCAGTGCATTTTCTTGGCAAAACTCTATTAGTCTTTGCCCTGTTTCATTCCATATTCCAAGGCCAAATTTTCCTGTTACTCCAGGTGTTTCTTGATTTCCTACTTTTGCATTCCCATCCCCTATAATGAAAAGGACATCTTTTTTGGGTGTTAGTTCTAAAAGGTCTCGTAGGTCTTCATAGAACCGTTCAACTTCAGCTTCTTCAGCATTACTGGTTGGGGCATAGACTTGGATTACCGTGATATTGAATGGTTTGCCTTGGAAATGAACAGAGATCATTCTGTCGTTTTTGAGATTGGATCCAAATACTGCATTTCAGACTCTTTTGTTGACCATGATGGCTACTCTGTTTCTTCTAAGGGATTCCTGCCCACAGTAGTAGATATAGTGGTCATCTGAGCTAAATTCACCCATTCCAATCCATTTTAGTTTGCTGATTCCTAGAATGTCGACATTCACTCTTGCCATCTCCTGTTTGACCACTTCCAATTTGCCTTGATTCATGGACCTGACATTCCAGGTTCCTATGCAATATTGCTCTTTACAGCATCAGACCTTGCTTCTATCACCAGTCACATCCACAACTAGGTATTGTTTTTGCTTTGGCTCCATCCCTTCATTCTTTCTGGAGTTATTTGTCCACTGATCTCCAGTAGCATATTGGGCACCTACTGGGTGACCTGGGGAGTTCCTCTTTCAGTATCCTATCATTCTGCCTTTTCATACTGTTCATGGGGTTCTCAAGGCAAGAATACTGAAGTGGTTTGCCATTCCCTTCTCCAGTGGACCACATTCTGTTAGCCCTCTCCACCATGACCTGCCCATCTTGGGTGGCCCCACAGGCATGGCTTAGTTTCATTGAGTTAGACAAGGCTGTGGTCCTAGTGTGATTAGATTGACTAGTTTTTTGACTAGTTTTCTGTGATTATGGTTTCAGTGTGTCTGCCCTCTGATGCCCTCTTGCAACACCTACCATCTTACTTGGGTTTCTCTTATCTTGGACGTGGGGTATCTCTTCATAGCCACTCCAGCAAAGTGCAGCCACTGCTCCTTACCTTGGACTAGGGGTATCTCCTCACCGCAGCCCCTCCTGACCTTGAACGTGGAATAGCTCCTCTAGGGCCTCCTGCACCTGCGCGGCCACCGCTCCTTGGACGTGGGGTTGCTCCTCTCGGCCACTGCCCCTGGCCTTGGGCAGGGTGTAGATCCTCCCGGCCACTGCCCCTGGCTTTGGGCAGGGGGTAGCCCCTCCCGGCCGCTGCCCGTGACCTCGGAAGTGGGGTAGCTCCTCTCGGCTGCTCCTGCACTGTCCAATAGACCACTTTAATTCAATTTTATTGACATGGGTTTTTCATGACCTTGCAAATAACTTACACATGAATATCAGGTCCAAAAGTCAGCAGTTCTATAGTTATAAATTCCAAGAGGAGGCTTACAGACGACACGTTTACAGCTCAGAGGGACTAGAGGGTTGGCATAAAGTCACAAAGGATTGTGGTACTCTCTTGTAGCTGCTTTGCTGTGATAAGCAAATCTAGGAACAAGTCAAGTTAAATCAAACCAGATTTGCTGTTTTCAATGCATTTTTAAAGAGACAATAAGCTCCACTGATTTCAAATATAAAAAATTATTAACATGAAAGATTTTTATTGTTTTAAAATTTATTTTTAATTGGAAAATGATTGCTCCAATTAAAATGTTGGCTTCTGCCTTACAAAAATGTGAGTCAGCCATAAATATACATATATCATCTCCCTTGTGAGCCTCCCTCCCACTCCCACCTATCCCACCGCTGCCCCGCCATCCCACCCCTCTAAGTGGCTACAGAGTACTGGCCTGAGCTCCATATGTAACAGGAAAGATTTGATAATAACCAAAGACATACATATCATGTGTGGTGTTTAGAGTGGAGCTTCCAGTGTGTGCAAACTCGGAGCACCTTATTTTGTATATACTGTACTGATTTACATGATCTTCAAGCACAGGTATGACAGCTGTTGAACAGAGATTATTTCAAGACATTTATGATATAAAAGCAATGAACATTTCTTCTGTTTTGCAAACATACTTGCTTCTAGAATTCCATGCTGGGTAAACTCTGGGTTAACGATGAGAACCAGTTTTGGCTCTGCCCTTTTCTCACTTTTCCCAAAGCTATCCTGTTCCTCGCTCTTCTTTCCATATGTCTCTGCAAATGCTGTAATAGGGTCGATGGTGATGTGAGTGTGATAGCTTGCCTAAAAGGAAAGCCTAAAATGCATTCTGATAAAAGCCACAGTGACAACACTTTGGGAACGGCAAAGGTGACAGATGTTGCTAGGAAGAGGGCCATACTTTTCATGGCTACAGAGCACTTTTCTTGGGGCCAACATTATGTTCCTCCCAACAAACCATGTGTCAATGCCTCCAAATGCATCTTCTGTGATGGAATAACAGAAGCGCCATTCTTTGAGGCTCATGCTGTCATTGCTCTTGTTATGGCTCACTCAGTCCCATCAATAGGGTTTTCCCTACTGGTGGGAAAGAGCTTTTGCAGGCACGGAGAGGTTCTGCTCTGTGCTGCCTGCAGAGTCTCATGTTTATGTATCAGGTCCCTGATCCACTCTGAGATATAGGGTTGAACAGAGAAGGGACTGGGTGATGTGGGTCTGATCTGGCCCTGACATAAACCCTCTGAATTGAATTCACATCCATTGTTGCTGCTTTTCTCTAAGATGGAGGGGCATTTCTGATTAATTCAGAATCATTTTTCTAGTCTCACTGACTTTCTTGAAAAGATTTTAATTCCCTTCTATTTTTTTTTTTTTTTTGCTTATGCCCCATGTATTTTTATTTTTTAAAGGACAGCTGATCTATATATACTGCAATTCAAACTCCTTCCATTTGGCCATTCTGACCAGGGGTTCCTTTATCATGCACGCTGGAGAGATCAAATAGATGGGGAAACAATGGGAACAGTGACAGACTTCATTTTCTAGGGCTCCAAAATCACTGTAGATGGTGACTGCAGCCATGAAATTAAAAGACGCTTGCTCCTTGGAGGAATGACAAGCCTAGACACTGTATTAAAAAGCAGAGATATCACTTTGCCAACAAAGGTCTGTATAGTCAAAGTTATGGTTTTTCCAGTAGTCATGCACGAATGTGAGAGTTGGACCAAAATGAAGGCTCAGCTCCGAAGAACTGATGGTGCTGGAGAAGACTTGAGACTCCCTTGGACAGCAAGGAGTTCAAACCAGTCAATCCTAAAGGGAATCAGTCTTGAATAGTCACTGGAAGGACTTATGCTGAAGCTGAAGCTTCAATACTTTGGCCACCTCATGCAAAGAACTGACTCATTAGAAAAGACCTGATGCTAGGAAAGACTGAAGGCAGGAGGAGAAAGGGATCACAGAGGATGAGACAGCTGGATGGCATCACTGACTTGATGGATATGAGTTTGAGCAAACTCCAGGAGACAGTGCAGGAAGGGAAGCCTGGCATGCTACAGTCCATGGGGTCACAGAGTCAGAGACAACTGATCAATTGAACAACAACAACTGGAAAGATCTGTCTTGTGGGACATGGCTTGTTACCTTAGGGTCTGCTCTTTGAGGTCAAGACCACCAAGGAGCTAATCTACCAAGTAAGGAGAGTCCTTTGGGAATTCCAAAAACACAGTCCACTGGGAGTTTTGGTCTAGTCTAGCAAGTCCATCTCCCGAGCTTTTGCTCTCTTTTCACACACTGCCAGACAGTTCTGGTATTGCTACCCATCTCATGGGAGCTAACACTTTCCCAAGCATCTAAAAACCTCCCCAGCCATGCTTCAGGACTGAGGCTCTTGACAGGATATTAAAGTCTGTCTTACAGGAAGTGTGCCCTCATATTGATAAACTCTGCTTTATCCAGCCTTATGTTTTGCCACCCCTTGGTCCAGCACCCTTTGCAACCCTCCCAGGGATATTTTCCTGGTTCCAGCTAGTAGAATCTGGGGCCTGTAACTCCTTCAGAGTAAAATCTGAGGAATGGAAACAATATAGAGAACAAGAAGGAGCTGTGGAAGAATCTGATCCCTGGTAGTTTCAGGAAGAGTCTAGTGTCATCATGATATGGTTGGGAATTCTGAGATGTAAATTGTACCACAAACACTGTCCCATCTTGAGACAGGAAGTGGGGCTGTTAGATTCCTGTCCAGTCAATCATTGGCCATTGCAGTGGGACAAACGGTGTCAAGATAGCTTCAGTCATCCCAGGCATGCCTCCAGAGGAGATTGGAAGTGTGAATTGTTAGCTGAAGCACCCTACAGCAACTAGGACTTGGGTACATCAGGGCTGGCAGGAGTTCTGAGCAGGACACCAAGACAGTCTGTTGCAGCATTTATCAAAATGTTTCTGATATGTTAATGCTTATGATATGGTAATTGGCAAATCTTCACTAATGTTTTAATCAGAGTGTATTATTCTCTGCTTTCTATGTTTACAACATGTTGTTTGAACCCCTACTTCTAGTTGATTTAAAGTTTTTGAGCTATAGTTAGTTGTTTATATAGCTCTATTCCACCTGAATTGTAAATTCCTTGGGGGCAGTCATTCTCCAGTGTACCTCACAGAGTGAACTTCTAGACAGTATTTAATAATTTAAAATAAAAAGTTTTTTGGCTAAATCATGTGGTATGTGGGATCTTAGTTCCCCACCTGGGGATCGAACCCGTGGCTCATAAAGGAAGCACAGAATCTTAACCACTGGACCACTAGGGAAGTCCTAGTTTTAATAATGTTTTAAAAATGTGTTTGATGGTATGCATCAGAGTTGGCAGAACAAAGCCTACAGCAATTCTTTTTGTAAAGAAAAATATTCTCAATTTATCTTTTAGGTGAAACTGAATCTCCATATGTCACGTTTGCTTAGTCTTAAGTTTGCCAGCAAAGGTCTCAGCAATTCTTGGAATGAAATGGTTATGTAAATGTACAACCTGAGCAAACTCTTTTGAGTTTGCTTTGTAACTGATAGACAGTCAATCAATGATGGTGTCCTTGGGAAAAGATATGGTTGTGTTCTCAGAGAAAATCCTTGAATAGGGATTAATTAGAGTAAATGTGGAGATGAAGTTTACTTAAGTAAACTTTAGAGATACCGAAAGAAAAATGAATCTAGTGAATTTTCCTCTCCAGTTTGGTAGAAAAAAAAAATGCCTGCCATCCAGCTAATAGCAGTAGGGTTGAAAACAAACAAACAAACAAAATAATGCTTTGGCAAGAAAACATCAAACATGGGAAGAAGCCTTTTGAACTGTTAAGAGGCAGACAGGGATGATATGAATTAAATCAATTCTCTTCATAGGGTAAGTCTTCTTTAAGACATGAACACTTTCACTAGTTCATTTTTTCATTAATTGGTTGCTTTTGCAATCTAGTTAAAATTATTCTTTGTACAAATGTCCTCTGATGCTTAATCTAGCCATCTTTCATTCACCCCAAGACTGAGGTACAGAGTCAGTAGGTAACTTACCAAAAAAATATGAAAAGTGCAACTGTTAATTAGGTCCCAAGGTTTCCCTGGTGGCTTAGTGGTAAAGAATCCACCTGCAGTGCACGAGACATGAGTTTGACTCCTGGGTCAGGAAGCAAGAGAATCGGGCACGACTGAGTGACTGAACAACAAGGCTCTAAAGGACAGTCCATCCTTTGTTGCACCTGAATGTCTCCTTGATGGAACTACAAAATTTGCTAAGTTCTCCAATCAGTCTTTGATCAATTTACCAGTTTTGAATTACTGTTGAACAAATTGGCTTGGAATTAAATCTTTTTAGCCTCAAGGAGAAACTAAAAGAAGGACCTTCATGCTGTTTATTTGTTGTACCAAGATCAGTACGTGTATTTAGCATGCAAGCAATATTTGTTGAATGAATATATATTTTTACTCTTATGACAATATTTATTTTTATACAAGTTTACTGTATTAACAGTTTATCTCACTGTGTTATTGAAATTTCTACTTTAAATTATTTAAAATAGAGGACTTTTAGCATATGGGGATTACTAAAGATTGGAAGAGATTTGCTTAAACATACTTTGATTTAGCTGAGCACATTTGAAAAGATGTTTATAGGCTCATGAATAGTTTTTCAGTGATGTCTAAGTTAGGGGTATCTGTTAATAAGAATTCAGAAAACAAAAATGAAATGTTTAGAGAGAGCCGGCATTTTGTCATATTTAGAGTTTTAAACTGATGCTAGATGTGTTCTCAGATTTGCTGTAACCTGAGGACTCAGGTTAACTCCCTGGCACATCTGTCAAGGTCCACAGACACTGGCTTCCACCTCTTGCAGGAGGCTCTCCTTCTCCATGTTGCGCATAGCAGGCTGGCTGGTGTCTCTGTGACAGAACTAAACCTCCCTATGTTGTGAATAACTGGCGAAGGCAAACTGTATCAAATTGAGGCAAGTTTCTTGTACTTCCTTTTCTTGGCATAGGTTTAAATCATGGCACAATTATTTTCAATCCCTGTCTATCATTTTTCTCATTTTACAAAGAGACATCTTCCTTCAGCTTGCATCTAGTATATGATTACATTGTAAACACATGATGCTGCTATACATTTACAAACACATTTCTAATCTTCATAATATCCTGGCAAGATTGGTATTAGTGTGCTTTTTTGGTGGGATTCCCAGGTGGCTCAGTGATAAAGAATCTGCCTACCAATGTAAGAGATGTGGGTTCAGTCCCTGGGTTGGGAAGATGTCCTGGCAGAGGAAATGATGGCCTACTTCAGTATTCTTGCTGGAACAATCTCATTGACAAAGGAGCCTGGCAGGCTATACAGTCCATCGAGTTGAAAAGAGTCGGACATGACTGAAGCAACCAAGCATGTGTGCATGAGCAGGTCCTATATTATAGATGAGAAAATGAGGCTTAAAGAAGCTTACAAACAAATGGCAACTGTAGAACTGGGATCCTAGTTTTACTCCAAAACCATGTTGTTTCCAGTACTCCCTGCAAGCATGCTACATCCTAAATGAAGAGTTGATGACTGTCTTGACAGCACACCCTCTTCCACTCTTGGCTTTCAAACCATCCTTCTTGTCCCTTAGAATAAGCACTATGAGAAGAAGATTCTTTCCTATGTGGGTGCTAAGTTCACTCACATTTGACTCTTAAACTTGTTCTCTTTAATTAAAAAAAAAAAAAAATTAAAGCTGATGATTCAGCCACCTCAAAGAGGCATATATTCTGGAATAGAATCAACTTTGGGTTTCAAATCCTCAGGAGCAGTTCCATCTTCTATGGGAATATTAGGTTCATATGCCATGTAAACTTATAATTTTGAACCCAAGAATCAGGAAGCACGTAGTTCCTAGCAATATTGGGCAGGAGCTTGCCTTTCTCCCTCCCCTTCTTCCCAGGACAGAGGGAGCCCTGCCAGAGGGCATGAGGAGAATGGTGCTAGGGCTTCCCAAAGGAAAAAGGGTGGAGTCGAGTCAAGAATGGGTTGTTCCTCCAAATTTACATTCATATCAACCATTGAATCTGCATAAGGGTACACTGAGTTAAGGCACAAAGAGAGACAATTGTTACTCTAATTGAGTTTCCTCTTCTCCTGAGGAGAGAAAAAACTTTCTTACAATAAGGGAGCTGACAAAGAAGCTACAGGGCAACCATCTCTAATCTCACATTCAAGCTTTGCTTCTGAGGCCACCGCCTGCTCTCCTCCTAGCTCACTCCCTTTGATAACTTGACTTCATAGGAGGATTCTCATAGCATCCATGTTACTTCTATCAGTGATTTCCTTACTATATTGCATTATATTGTAATTGCTCCTTAACTGATCATCTCCTCAACCTTTTTAATGACTGGGACTGCAGCTTATTTATTTTTAAAAAATTTAATGTCTTATGTGTCAAAATAAAATGCTTTGTGTCTATAGTATGTTTAATTAATGTCTTTTGAATAGATGAATTTATTAATAAATGAAAACATGAAGCCTTTGACTGTGTGGATCACAACAAACTGTGGAAAATTCTTAGAGATGGGAATACCAGACCACTTTACCTGCCTCCTGAGAAATCTGTATGCAGGTCAAGAAGCAACAGTTAGAACTGGACATAGAACAACGGACTGGCTCCAAATCAGGAAAGGAGTATGTCAAGGCTGTATATTGTCATCCTGCTTATTTAACTCATATGCAGAGTACATCATGCGAAATGCTGGACTGGATGAAGCACAAGCTGGAATCAATCAAGATTGCTGAGAGAAATATCAATAACCTCAGATATGCAGATGACACCAACCTTATGGCAGAAGTGAAGAACTAAAGCGCCTCTTGTTGAAAGTGAAAGAGGAGAGTGAAAAAGTTGGCCTAAAGCTCAACATTCAGAAAACTAAGATCATGGCATCTGGTCCCATTGCTTCATGGCAAATATATTGGGAAACAATGGAAAAAGTGACAGACTTAATTTTGGGGGGCTCCAAAATCACTGCAGATGGTGACTGCAGCCATGAAATTAAAAGACACTTGCTCCTTGGAAGAAGAGCTGTGACCAACCTAGACAGCATATTAAGAAGCAGAGACATTACTTTGCCAACAAAGGTCTGTCTAGTCAAGGCTATGATTTTTCCAGTAGTCATGTATGGATGTGAGAGTTGGACTATAAAGAAAGCTGAGTGCAGAAGAATTGATGCTTTTGAACTGTGGTGTTGGAGAAGACTCTTGAGAGTCCCTTGGACTGCAAGAAGATCCAACCAGCCCATCCTAAAGGAAATCAGTCCTGAGTATTCATTGGAAGGACTGATGATGAAGCTGAAACTCCAATACTTTGGCCACCTGATACGAAAAATTGACTACTTGGAAAAGACCCTGACTCTGGGAAAGATTGAAGGCAGGAGGAGAAGGGGACGATAGAGGATGAGATGGTTGGATGGCATCACTGACTCAATGGACATGAGTTTGAGCAAGCTCTGGGAGTTGGTGATGGACAGGGAAAACTGGCGTGTTGCAGTTCATGGGGTCGCAAAGAGTCAGACATGACTGAGTGACTGAACTGACCTGAATAGATGAATTTATTAATAAATGGAAACATGAATCCTTCCTCTTGCTAAAAGTGTACTACATCCATTTGGGGATTGAGAAAGTAGTATTAAAAAGTTTAATGGGTCTATCTCTTTTCTATAATTCTGTTAGATATTTTAGTCTTTATCTTCCCCTTTTCACAAACTGATGTGAGAGGATAAATACATTAGCATTTTAAACGACTTGGAACTTCTCATAGCTCTAGAAGTTTTACTATTCACTAAAAATGAATCTGCTAAACCTGAGTTTAGAGAGGAAAGCAGACAGTCAAGAATGATTTTAACCCTGAGGAAGTGTTAACCAAGTCTAAGATCATAACTGTGGTGTATCTCAGCCTAAAAAGTCTGAAGCCAAGTATTCACTCACCTTTGACTTTCAGGCATTGAGGCATGGTGGAAAGAATACCAAAGAGCTGTGAAACCTTAATGGTTCTATAGGGAGATTGTTGAGAAGAATTGCAATTTCTATATTCAAAACGTCTCCCATCAGACCACTTTGTGGTTGCCATTCCAAATGTATCTGTGAACCTTAAAGACTTTGAGCCACTTTCTTGTGTCAATCTAAACTAGTCGTCACTGTGTGTGCGCATGCTCAATTGTTCAGCCGTGTCCAACTCTTTGTGACCCCATGGACTGCAGCCTGCCAGGCTCCACTGTCCATGGTATATGTCAGGCAAGAATACTGAAGAGGATTGCTATTTCCTACTCCAGGGGATCTTCCCTACTCGAGGTTCAAACCCAGGTCTCCTATGTCTCCAGCATTGGCAGGCAGATTCTTTATCACTAAGCCACCTGGGAAGCCTCCCACACGCACCTGACAGTCTTTGCTGCTGCTGCTAAGTCACTTCAGTCGTGTCCAACTCTGTGCGACCCCATAGACTGCAGCCACTAGGCTCCTCTGTCCCTGGGATTCTCCAGGCAAGAATACTGGAGTGGGTTGCCATTTCCTTCTCCAGACAGTCTTCACTACCTTTTTATAATTCTAGTTCAGTTGTCATCAACACTAATTCCGCCTTTTGTTTGCTATGCTGCTGACAATCTCCTCTCCTCTGTCTGGAGGTGCAGTGGGATATGGCACAGGTAGGGGCTGAAAGTTTTAACCCTTTAATCAGATGCTTGGTTCTACTGGCAACCAACCCCCATCCTAAACATTTTCCAAAAGTCACTTCCTTAACATGAGAAAATACACTTTTATGTTCTCATCACTTAGAAATTCCATCCTAGGAGCTCCATGCCAGAAACAGGGATGAAGGTCAGATATACATTTTTTCATATTGTCAGAAAACAAACTCTGCACACCAAAGAAAACAAAGCTGAAAGATGAGTTTATTACAAGGGTTTCAATCTAGAAACTCAAGGCTGAGTTTTGAGTTGCTCACAGACCAAGCATTTTTTATGTGGTAAACTGGAAGTTGTTTATCTTTTTCAACTGGTTGATTGCCTGTGGTCTTCTTCCTTATTTGGATCAGGGTAACTGAGTTAGAGAAACAGGAAGTCCAAACATGCTGGGAACAGACTTGATGTTTGAGGATTGGTGATGTCCTCTTCTGGTTTCTAAAGTGAGCTTTAAATTCCCTCAACTGATGTTAGGTAGTGTTAAGTTTCATCTTCTTTAATGCACTTGCATTGGCCAACTCCGTTTTGTCCCCAACATAAGTGACTCCATTTTAGTTTAGTTCTACACTGTAAATCACAATATCACAGCCTACTATTATATTTAGGGAATTAACTGGAGAGGAAGAGATTAGAAACCATAAAGATTCTGTTGCAAGAGTCCTGAAAAGAAATGTTAAGGGCTTGAAGCAGAATAGATATGAAGACATAGTGAATACAAGAAACACCTTAGAAGCAGAATGTTAGATTTAAGTGATCAATTACTGATTGAAAAGGAAAGTGAAAGTGTTAGTTGCTCAGTCATGTCTGACCCTGTGTGACTCCATGGACTGTAGCCCACCAGGTTCTTCTGCAAAAATACTGCAGTGGGTTACCATTTCCTTCTCCAGGGGATCTTCCCAACCCAGGAATCAAACTGGGTCTCCTGCACTGAAGGCGGATTCTTTACTGTCTTAGCCACCAGGGAATTGAGTATAGTTGGGTGGAAGAAGATGACCCTGATGTTTTAAATTTGAGAGAGCTGAAGGGTAAAGATGGCACCGATCAAGAAGGATTGATGATGGAGTAGGTAAGCAGGCTTGAAGAGAGATGGTAAACTTTGTTGGGATAAAGATACGATTAAGATATGGTACCTATGAAACATGCAAAGGAGATATACAGGAAGCAGTGGGGATTGGGGAGTGGAACTCAGGAGACTGGTGGGTGCAGCTTGAGTTATAATTTAGGAATCAGAAATACATGGAAATAAGGAAACAGGGACTGCAAGTAAGAAAGAGAGCTAAGGACAGATTCCTGAGAAATGTAGTGGAGGCTTGAAGGCAGGATAGAATTGGGAATAAAGAGGAAATCATCTCTGTTTTGATCTCTTTTTGAATAAGGGCACAAATATGAAGTATTCCTGTCTTCCTGATGACAGCTTTTGCATTTTCATTAGAAACTGGAAAAATATGAATTTTTCATACCATGCTATAAAAAATAGAAATTTTATTCTTGACCTCTACTGTTTTCACGTCTACGTGTAGAACCTGCATATCAAAGTGCTCAGGTTTAGAGTCTGTAGTGCAGTGGCTAAGGTCACTGGTTCCTAGTCAGAACTCTGCTTTCAAATCCCAATTTTGCTACTTATCTACCTGGGTGCCAGGGAAAGTTATTCAGTTTATTCATGGAATTTTTTGCAACTTCAAAATGAAGATATAGAACTCTACATGAAACACTAGGCATTATATTTGGTTCTTTGTAAGCATTAAATGTAATTCTTAATGTTATTCCTACTATAGGGAAACATAACATTCAGAATAAACCTTTAATTCTTTCCCCTTCTTAAATAGAATGTTCATGGAGTTAAGTAAGTTTTGAATCTGGTTTCTATCATTTAAAGAATAATGGCCAATGCAGTGTGAATTTCAGTTCATTTAATGACATTTAAAAATCATTCTGTCCGTGAGTACATTTCTACAAAAATATTAAAGGAAATGTTTTGTATAAAATTTCTCTCTAAAAGTTCATAGTGTATTGTAGAAAAAGGACACATTAGACGTAAGTTGAAATATATTGTTATATAACGAACACTTCAATTAGTCATTTTTTTAAACTAGACATTTTCAAAAAAATGGTTTGACTATTATGTCTCTATAGATAAATTCTTTTCTGAGAACCATTGCCTTGATTGCCTTCGCTCAGTTGTGTCCGACTCTTTGTGACCCCATGGACTGTAGCCTACCAGGCTCCTGTGTCCATGGGATTTTCCAGGCAATAGTACTGGAGTTAACTATATGAGTTTTATTATCTTCACAGTAAATCTTCATCTTTGAGAATGACTAAACGAGCATAATTGCTAGTTTATTGCAGTTCATTAAGGAAACATCAGCCTTCATTTCACAAAGGACACACAGCAAAACATGAGTGGAACTTGTCTCTATAACCAACTTTCACACAGACTTCCAACAATATATTTTTATTTTGTTAATGCACAGTAGGTTAGTTTTGTTTGTTTCGTTTTTACAATTTTATAGGTTGGGAAGACCAATCTCTTTAACAATCAGAGCTGTCCTTCTAAACTGGATGACAGTTTTTTTTTTTTTTCTAAAGTTATCATTTTATTACATATTCTCCTAGAATTTTTTTTTAATTTAAGGAAGATTACTTTACAATGTTGTTTTGGTCTCTGCCATACAACAGTGCAAATCAGGCATAATTACACATCTATTACCTCTCTCTTGAGCCTCCCTTCCCACCCCCCAACCCCCTCCTTTACATCATCACAGAGCACCGGCTGGGATCCCTGTTTTATACAGCAACTTCTCACCAGCTATCTATTTCACACATGGTGGTGTATATATGTTGAGATGAACTTAGAACCTGTTATATAGAGTGAAGTAAGTCAGAAAGAGAAAAACAAATATAGTATATAAACAACATATATGGATAATGGTTTTGTCTTTTTAAAAAGATATTAACAGCTCATGCAGCAAAGGCAAGAAATGTCATAAGATATTTAACATGTTAATTCTCTTTAGTATGCTTATATTCCAGTGAGTTTTAAAAATAATAATTTTTGGTTGAATTTTAAAAACTATAGTCGACTGTCAAATGAAATCTCAGTACACACTTTGATTGATGGAGAATAAAAAGATTTGAATTTCATTTTGAAATAATTTTTCTTTGCAATTTTTATTCAAACCCATCTTCTAGCATTTTTCTTAGGATACATAACAAACTATAAATATGACCCACTCTAAGGCCCCCAATTCCAAACATAAGTTCACTAAAATTTTTACTTGTTTTATTTCTATCAGATCTAGGACTTAATTTTAAGGTTTGCCAAAATAACACCAGTCTTACTTCTGGGTGAATGATGGCAAGAAGATTAATTCTGAAAGCTGAAATTTTTACTGTGACTTAATATAGGAAACTCTTTTATAGTTGATGCCTTCACATAGATCTAATGTGTCACATATTCGAAGGACTATTTGCACTGAGAAAAATGTCTACTTGGTCCAACAGTTTCATTTCAAAATTGCTGACACACCAGTTGGCATTTAAGGGAGATACCCAGAGTCAGCTTGCTTCTTCTGTCTTGGTTCTTGGGTAAAATCCTTCATTTTGATGTAGCTGAAATTCAGTGTACATGTTTAGGCTTACTGGTTGAGGGACCAGCAGCCCACCTGAGACTTTTGGCTCTTGGGTCAAAAGTCACCAGTGTTTTGGCAGAGAGGACACTCATCTCATTACTAACTCCCTAAATGTTTGTCTATGGGTGAGCATCCACGAAGGTTCCAGCTTACATGTGTCTTTAACTCAGTCTCTCCTCACTCATGCTGGTCACTTCTCTAGGTCACTGACAGAGCATCAGAGCAAAGGCCTAAATGCCTTTCACAGTTTGTAGGAAATTGGCAGCTGAATCTCTATTACTATACCTAGCTGAGGTAACAGCTCTTTTCTATCAAGGGCATCTATCACCTCATAACTGGAGCTTTAGCTGTTTAATAAAAGTGTTGTGAGAACAAAATAAATGAGAGTGTAAGGAAGTAGGGTGGGGAACATATATATGAAGGCACTTGTAGAGGAGAGACCCAGAAGGGAGATTTAACCTTTTCTAACTTTCCATTCCCCTAAGCTTATATATTGGAGAAGGCAATGGCACCCCACTCCAGTACTCTTGCCTGGAAAATCCCATGGACGGAGAAGCCTGGAAGGCTGCAGTCCATGGGGTCGCTGAGGGTCGGACATGACTGAGTGACTTCACTTTCACTTTTCACTTTCATGCATTGGAGAAGGAAATGGCAACCCACTCCAGTGTTCTTGCCTGGAGAATCCCAGGGAGAGGGGAGCCTGGTGGGCTGCCGTCTATGGGGTCGCACAGAGTCAGACACGACTGAAGTGACTTAGTAGTAGTAGTAAGCTTATATATATTAACAATACTTACGTGATTTGTTGAGTTCCTTCAAGTAATGCCTGGTACTTGCATTATTTTATGCTCCTATCGTATTTATCCTATGATCACAGAATGTTATTATGTTGTTAGTAGATGAGGAATTTGAGGCTTAGGAGATTTAAGTAACTTGCGATGGTGACACGGCTAATAAGTGATGAAGCCACACTGGCTCTCACCCACTCACTGGAGAGGTTAACTCTGAGCTGTTCTGCTGAGATGCTGGAAACATAGATCATGTGATGGGAAGGGCACTCCTAGTGCTGTGTAAATGGCAGCCCTTCCACTCTGCTCTATTGCCCAGGGAAAGGAAAGGGTAAACTTAAACTTAAGGTTCATCTTGTTCTCTGCTGCATGACCTTGGACTGTAAACGGTCTCTGTTATTGATGCTGTAAGGCCATTGAAGGAAAGGCAGCACTGGGGAAGGGAAGATCATTTCACACTTTTGTTGATTCTGTTTAGTGCAAGTCTGAGTTTTATAGGGCAGTGCCAGATGGATTTATACTCTTTCCTGCAATATGAAAAAGGAAGCAAATTTTTATTTAAAAAGGAAAGATTCTTACAGTGTGTAGGAAATGAATGGGATTTGAAAAAAGGTTAAATTTTTTCTCTTTTGACATTTTCTGTTATGCTGACATTTTCTGCAGCGTTTGGTTGGGAGCAAGACCTTTTCTGTTTTTCTTTGTTTATGTTGGTCTTAAATCAAGCTCTTTTGTTTAAAACTATTTCTATTTTTCTTTTTTTGCTTTGCAGGAGCATGTCTCTCCAAGAAAATACTACATTGCTTTTATTTGGTTCAAGTTTAAATTATAGTTGTTGAAAAGATTTATGCTATTTTTCTTTGTTTAAAAAATGTACACTGGAAATATATGTATCCCAGAAAAAAAAAAATGGTTTCCCTGGTTTAAAGAATGTTAAGTATTTAGATTCTGAAAAACAATTATATGAACACTAAAATCATGTTTATGCAACACATGTGACTTTGTTGATTTTGATAGGTGCACGTGGTGCCTGCTCCATTGTTCAGTTGTGTCTGACTCTTTGTGACTCTACGGACTGTAACTCACCAGTCTCCTCTGCCCATGAGATTTTCCAGGCAAGAATACTGGAGTGGGTTGCCATTTCCTCCTCCAGGGGATCTTCCTGTCTCAGGCATCAAATCAGCATCCTCTAAGTTACCTGCATTGGCAGGCAGATTCTTTACCTCTGAGTCACATGGGAAGCCTGATTTTGATAGGTAAGATGGATAATTTAGGCCAAAGTTCTCCTTTGGAATAAAGAAATATTGACATAACATATCACCAAGGAGCACAAGTGAAGGTGTCTCAACTCAGACTGCCAGACCAGCATGCCCCATTTCAAAGGATTCCTTCATTAGTAAGTTAATCTCATGAGGACTAACAAAGTGTGGATAGCTGCTTGATTACACAATTTTTCTTGTTTAAGAGCCAGAGAATTTTAAGAATTGAAGGGTCTACTAGCTATTTTTTGTCTTCCCAATATAAATCAGTCTCCCCTTTTAGATTTTTTCGTTCTGTCTTTTAAAAATGATAATCTGCATATTACATTTGAGAACATTTTCTGTGTGGTTGTCCCCTTGCATAAAGCCATTGGCACCTGCTTTGGTTTCCTGGTCCTGCCATAATAAAGTACTACATGCAGAGTGGCTTCAAACAACAAAAATGTACTCTGTCACAGTTGAGGAATCTAGACTTCCACAGTCAGTGTCCATCTGGCTGGTTTTTTCTAGAGGCTCTGAGAAAGTGTCTCTTTCAAACTCCTCTCTTTGCTTCTGGTGCGTGAATGTATACTAAGTTTCTTCAGTCATGTCTGACCATGTGTGACCCAATGGACTGTAGCTTGCCAGGCTTCTCTGTCCGTGGGATTCTCCAGGCAAGAATACTGGAGTGGGTTGCCATGCCCAGGGATTAACCCGGATCTCCTGCTTGCAGGAAGATTCTTTACCATCTGAGTCACTATCCTTGGTGTTTCATGTGTTATAGACACATAGTTCCCATCTCTGCCTCCATTTTCATACAACTTTCTTCTCTGTCTGTATTTTTGCCCAAATTTTCCTCTTATAAGGAGGAAATTCAATTAAAAATCATTCTAATTCCACATTTCCTCCTTTTAACATGATCGTATCTGCAAAGATACAATTTTCAAATAAAGTCACATTCACAGATACTGGGATTGGGACATCAACATACGATTTTGAGGGGGGCACAATTGCACAGTTCACCCTCCACTGGCACCACTATGACACATTGGAAGTGTTGCACTAGGGCAAAGTCCAGGCTTGAGTGGACAGTCAATGAAATGCCATTTGTGTATTACTTCCATTTTTGCAAATCTTGAAAGACTGGTCAGAATATTTTATTTCTCTGGAATATTGACTTGAAAGGATTCAGCTGCAGATCAGTGTATGAAAATCTCATGCATCATATGATGGCTTGTCTTACTGATATTTGCAGTGATATAATTTAAAAATTGGTATTTTTGGTGGTCTAGTTTGTAGCCATAGAGAAAATGAGTCGGGATATATGAATGGAGAACACACTCTAACATGAAGTAAGAGCATAAAAGCACTAGATTTACAGATTTATGATCCTAAAAGACATTTCCAGATAGTAGTTTTTTCTGCTATGTTAGCAACTGTGCTGATGAAATAAGTAAATGTATCCATAATTAGAGCTTAAATTACCTCTGCAAAAGAAATGTGGTTTCTTAAAGTTCCATGAAAAAAAATCCAGATGTTAGCAACCAGTGAAGTAAACTCTAATCTGAAATGAAAATTAGGGAAATTTTTCTTCGATCTAATCTAACTAATATGGTAAAAGCAAATATTTCTTGTTACCAGTGATCACATTTCTGCGCACGAAGATTACGCCTTCATGTACCAATCATTTCAAACCTAATGCATGCCAACTCACAGAGCATTGCACTCATATAAAGGGGCTCACCATGGACTGACTTTAGCCCAGTTCAGTGACAGCTTTCAATGGCTAAGCCTTTATTTTTCTTTTTTTGTAAAGAGAGACCTATACCTACAAATATTAACTCAACTTTCAATAGTAGTTTCAGTTTACTTTAAAATTTCCTCACACAGATAGTCAGGATATGTGAATCTATATCTTTGTACTCACCTTGAAGTGAAGTGAAGTTGCTCAGTCGTGTTCGACTCTTTGCGACCCCATGGACTGTAGGCTATTAGGCTCCTCCGTCCATGGGATTTTCCGGGCAAGACTGGTGGAGTGGATTGCCATTTCCTTCTCCAGGGGATCTTCCTGACTCAGGAATCGAACCCAGGTCTCCTGCGTTGCAGGCAGACGCTTTACTGTCTGAGCCACCAGGGAAGTCACCTTACTTCATTAAAAAAAAAGTCCTTAGCCATCACTTTTAGCAGAGTGTTAACAGTGAAGGATTTCACTATTCATCCAGGGTAATTCTTAAACTCAGGACAATTGTCACTGATGTAATGGCATTTGTATTAAGCAATAGAAAGCTTGTTTCCTATCAATTAGTGTTCCTTCATTGACAGCTTAGGTGAACGATGTCGGATTCACGATCTCCGAAGAAGCTTTAACTTCGGGACCAGGGACCAGGCTTGATCACTCAAGAGCTTTAGTGTAGCAGAGTTTTATTAAAGTATAAAGAGGGACAGAGAAAGATTCTGACGTAGACATCAGAAGGGGGACAGAGAGTGCCTCCCTCGCTAGTCTAGCAAGGGAACTATATACTTTTTCAATTGGTTATTACAGTAAATCAAAAAATGTCTCAAGGCTGTAAAAGTCTTACCAGATCCACTCCCATGATATGCATTTTAAGAATGGGATTAGAACTAACAATAGAAAGATCTTACCAGACCCACTCCCACAATATACATTTTAAGATGATAGAATTAGTCAGAAGGTTCTTAAGAAGGAGAAATGTGCCTTTGAGCAGGGTATTGAGGAGGAGAAGGGGATGACAGGATGAGATGGTTGGATGGCATCACCTACTCAATGGACATGAGTTTGAGTAAACTCCGGGAGTTGGTGATGGACAGGGAGGCCTGGTGTGCTGCGGTCCATGGGGTCGCAAAAAGTTGGACACAACTGAGTGAACTGAACTGAACTGAGCAGAATATACTGTTGTTATATAATCACTGGTACAGAGTTTAAGGAAAAACAAATCCTTGAGCAAGATGAGTTGTTTTGTTGTGTAATCATTAGCTCTGGGCTTAAAGAAAAAAAAAGTTTTATGTGACTAAGATGAAGGAATGTAGAAAAAGTTTGTTCTTTTCTCCTTCTCAAGCACCCCTTTCTCCTCCGTGGGGACCCCGGACTTATCAACCTGCCTAAGAATTAATTCTCTCATTCATGTAAAAACATATAACAGTGCACATCAAAAAGTATTAAGTTAAAACTTGATTACCCAAGGAATATTTCACGAAAAAGGTTTTTCTCCAGTCCATTGCTTTAAGAAATGTCCTGATTTTTCAGCCAAAGATGCCTCCACAAATATCATAATTTGCTTAGGGTATAGGCATACCTATAGACTTCTAGGTTCACAAAAATTTTACTTTAAAAACCTTAAAAGTTTTATGTTTATTTATTCATGACCTAATTTTCTATTGATGGTATAAGGAATTACATAACCCTGTGTACGAGACAGCAAAAGAGACACTGATGTATAGAACAGTCTTATGGACTCTGTGTGAGAGGGAGAGGGTGGGAAGATTTGGGAGAATGGCATTGAAACATGTAAAATATCATGTATGAAACGAGTTGCCAGTCCAGGTTCGATGCATGATACTGGATGCTTGGGGCTGGTGCACTGGGAGGACCCAGAGGGATGGAATGGGGAGAGAGGAGGGATGAGGGAGGAGGGTTCAGGATGGGGAACACATGTATACCTGTGGTGGATTCATTTTGATATTTGGCAAAACTAATACAGTTATGTAAAGTTTAAAAATAAAATAAAATTAAAAATAAAAGAAAAAAAAGAATTAAAAATAATATTCTTTTTCTAACAAAAGTCACCATTGTAGAAAAATTTAAATATATGTATAAACAAAGAAAATAAAATCTGCTTTAATAAACCTGTGATGAATGTCCTTTTGGTGAAATACTTTTATCCATTTTGAATTATTTTTCAGAATAAATTCTCAGTATGTATAAAGTTTCAAGTATATTATACATGTTTAAAACTATTTATTGATACTTGACTAAAAGTGAAAGTTGCCCAGTCGTGTCTGACTCTTTGCAACCCAGGCAGAATTCTTCAAGCTAGAATACTGAAGTGGGTAGTTAGCCTTTCCCTTCTCCCGGGGATCTTCCCTACCCAGGGATTGAACCCAGATCTCCTGCATTGCAGGCAGATTCTTTACCAGCTGAACCACAAGGATTGAACCCAGGTCTCCTGCACTGCAGGTGGATTATTTACCAACTGAGCTATCAGGGAAGTGCAGATACATGACTATCATGAATGAATCAAATGCTATAACAAGCGGCCTAAATTGTTAAGATAAGGAATAAAGCCAAAGAATGAAAAAAAAATCATAAGGGTAACTTATTCCTAAAAATATTAGCCAGGAAAAAATAAAATAAGCAAACTCAACCCTCTAAGTACTGTTAACTTTTCTTACTATGATTATCTTCAAACACCATAAGGGCTAAGATTTTTGTTAGTTTTGTTCACTGCTTAATGCCTCTTCCCAAAACAATATTGCCATATGTTAACATTAAAAAATAGTTTGTTGAATGAGTTAATCAGGAAAATATAATAAAACTATAATTTGTATGCAGTTTATAGCCCTTTTTGGCAGTATAAACTCAAATAATCAAAACATATTTATTCAGTAGCTTTTGTATTTGAGTGCCACAGTTATTTGCCTCTAGTTTACATGTAAAGAAACCAAGAGTCATAAGTACTAGTCTCCGGTTTTTCTTGCTTTGATAGTCCAGCAAAATTAAGAACAGAATTGATGCGCACAAATGAGAAATGAGTCACGTGCCATATTTATTAGCTAAGAATCTCTAAACTTGAGATATAATTTGAATATGACTTACTAGGAAATGGTACTTGAAACAAACTTAAAGACATTTCATCAAGTGTCTTTATGTGTAATATTACAAATGGGCCTGATTATTGTGCATTCTGAGTTATTTTGCAAAATGAATGATTTTCTCATTTAGTTTCTCCATCTAATAAGCTTCTATGTTTATTTAAATTTTCTGATTAGGTTGGGTGAAGATAATTTTTAATAATATCTTCCCCATGTTCAGCTTCAAATGAATATTAATTACTTGGAAAATGCCTTTACAGAATTCGTTGAACCAAAAGGCAGCCCTATAGCAGACAATCTCCGCTAAGGTTCCCAAAGTCTCATCTTGTGCATATTCAAGCCAATAACCCACCTTCAATCTCTCTGCCGACCGCCGCTGGTAACTTCCCTTTAAAAGCCAGTCCCTTCAGCAACTTGGAACTTCAATCTCTGCTTCCTTAATGCCTGTTACTTCTCCTTGAGTCCCAAATAGAAAAGTAACCTCTAAGCAGAGATCTAGGGCTATCTTGACGCTCAGCTTATATGTTTTTCTTTTTGGAGAATCCCAATGTTGTGCTGTCTGTTGTTTAATTCCTGATAATGGTTATTTTACATATTTTCTACAGTGTAATAGTTGTTTATAGTATCAGAGGCAATGATACTTGAACCAGTTTGTTCTGTCAAGTCCAGAAGCAGAAACCCTATTTAATTTTTACTCTGCTGTCTTCTTTATATTCTTCTTTTTATATTTTTTGACTTTTACTTGAGTGAATAAAATTATTTTATTATTCTTTTTTGTGTGATTTGAAATTTCTTTCTATTTAAACTAATGGTCATTTAAAAAAAACAAATATTTTTGGCCATTATTTGAATGTGTATTTTTTTAATGATGTCAATAATGAAAATGTATATATAAAATTGCTCCCTCAAAGAATGTGGTCATGAATACATATTAGATAAGAAGCATTGGCATGATCATAATTTAGTGTTACATTTATGCCTAGAAAATTTAAAAGGAATGAACTGAAACTTATTACATCTAATAATATTAATTCAATAATTCGGCCTGAAAAACAAGAATCTGTGCACTAAAACTTCTAAGACTTCTATTGGCTCCTGACAAAGGAGCAACAGTGGCCCTGGGTACAGTCCTTGGTGTCCCTCAGCTTTGGGTAAGGCAGTTGCAATAACTGAAGTTCTCCAAAGACTTTCACCTTCATTTTCAAAGAGAGTTAAAACCCTACCAGGATGAAGAGCCCAAGGTTAGGGCTGTAATATATGTATCAAATATATGAACAAAAGGAAACTCATTCTGCTGTGCCTAATAATATCAGGCTGTTACCTTTATGGGTTATGAACTTTGTACTTCACTTTTTTAAGGAAAATAGTTTCTTCAATATTATACTGACTCTAGATATCACTTCTCTCCTTTGGAGGTGTATGTGTGTATGTTTAAAGAATTATTTCTTATTGATTATCTTGGAAAATGAGAAAGATTATCTTCTCCTTTCTAAACACTGGTAGAGAAATCTTGGAAGATACTAAGCCTTGGAGAGTTACCTCATTTAATCCTCAAAACTGACCTTTGAGGAAGACACTACTATTTTCTCCTTTTTACAGATGGGAAAATAGAGTTTGACAAGTAACTTGGACATATTCACATATCTAGTAAATGAAGTATCCAGTGTTCAAGTCCAGGTACCTGATTTTAAATCCTGTGTTCTTATACACTCTGAATAAGCCAAATAGGTTGAGTTCATCAATATGTAGAATAAATAAAACACAGCCTATAGCACAGCCCCAGGGAAAGTCACACTAATTCCAGAAGTTACCTAGCACACTGGAATTTTACATCCATAAAGTAAGTAGTGGGAGTATTTTCTAGAGGCAAGGGGAGTCGGACATTCTCCTTTCTGTCTTCTGAAACAATAGGAAACTCCCTCTTTCCAGTTAAAAATTAAGTTAAGACCATCTATGAGCATTCCATCCTGGACATGCAAAGTCTAGAAAATAAATACTTGTTGTACTGGGACTAAGACCATCTAACAGTTTTTGTCTAGACATGTCGAGGGAGCATATCTCTTAAGGGGGGTTTCAAAGTACATAGTGTTTTACAAAAAAAATGAAGAACTGTTGCATATTAAAATGTGACAGGTGCATTTAAAGTCTTCTCTAACCTCGTGCCCCTCAGTGTGTTTACATGATAACTCCCTTGAAGAAATACTTAGTCTGGAGGCTATTCTGGAAATCAGAGGGCCCTGATACACTTGGTAACTATAGTTACAGTTGTCTCTTCTTTTCCTGGAATGTAAAATAACATATCATCATCTCAGAAGTCATTTTGAAAGCCTTAATGAGATAAACAATCATTTTTCCAGGCAATATTCCTACTGTTGAGTACTAGTCATAATTTCCTCCTCCTAATGAAAAAAGTGATGTTTAGCTGTAAAGCAGAGGCAAGATGTGAATGCTAACTCTTACAGCTTTGAGAAGAAATCAATTAAAAAAATTTATTCCATAGGAAAATGTTTTTCTCTCTCCATTAAAATGAAATAACTAATTTATTTAATTCAAGATTATTCCAAAAGCTGCTTCCAGCTAATGATCATATTGTGTGTTAATTGACTAATCCCTACAGACTTGGCAAAACATTAGCTGATTTTTTAAAAACGTTTACCAAAAATCGAAATGATCCTCCCAACTGAGAGAAGCAAATTGTAATGAAAGAGATGGGAAATTAATCTCATGGCGAATCACACCCTCACTACCCTCATGTCTCTCGTGGGAAGGGACTCTTCTCTACTGTAGCAGAAGAGGGTAACATATCCTCTTGTCTCTTTAGTTATTTGTGAGAAAGTGTTTATGAAGAGATTAAAATTTTACTCTTTTAATTATACTAACAGGCATAGCTTTAACACCAGAGATACACCTCACTAAACATCCTTTAAAATAAATTTGTTAATCTTTCTTATTATGGCCAGTGTATACTATTTTCTCCCAAAGAAAGAGAAGGCTTGATACTCCAAGAACAACTCTTCTCCAACTTCTTATCTGCGCTCCTTGCTGGGGGCTGTGGAAGCTGATTCGTGGGGTTCTCGGTACCATTCTCTCATTCTGGTGTGAACACAATGAATTCCAAGAAAACACACTGACCAGGAAACACAAAGAGTTTGAGTGTACATTTGACTTCTTGAGCAAGATTTTCTCATTCTGTTCTTATTCATCCCCATTCAGAATTGACTTCTTAATGAATTCTGAGCAGTCCCATCACTTTAGAGGTGCCCCCAGCACCAATACTGAAGCTCGAATACTTTGGCCACCTGATATGAAGAGCTTACTTATTGGAGAAGATCCTGATGCTGGGGAAGATGGAAGGCCAAAGGAGAAGGGGCCGGCAGAGGATGAGATGGTTAGATAGCATCACTGACTCAATGGACATGAACTGAGCAAATTCCAGGAGATAGTGGAGGACAAAAGAGCCTGTCATGCTACAGTCCATTGTGTTGCAAAGAGTCGGACGTGACCTAGCAACTGAACAACGACTTCATACACTACAGGGACTGCTTGATTTTAGCAACATCTTTGAAAAAAGTAAATTTTTGATGATTTGTCCAATCATTCCTTCCAGTTTCTTGCCCTGCTTAGAAAATATTCTTTGCCATCTTTGGTTTGACTATATTTAAGTAAATTTGTTTGATTTTATTTCACTACTAGAGGAATTGGTAGGGAAGATGTAAGAAAGTGGAACTAACTTTGGAAAAATTAGTTGGTTTTCAATGATTCCTCTGGCAACCAGCCCCTATCCTTATGTGCTATCCCAAAGTCACATCCTTAACATAAATACAGTGATGATAGAGGGCTTGTTACAAATAACAAGACACCTACTTTACCTCTGTGGCTCTAAAGTGTTTCCAGAAACTGAGAACAAGAGACCAAATGTTATAACAAAAGATGCTTCCTTTGCTCTTGAAATTCAGGAAATTCCAAAGGTTTGGGGAGCTGTGAACTAGAGACCATGGGTGAAGCTCAAATATATATGAGAAATATATTTTGGTCATCTGAATGTGAAAAACCAAACTCTGCATACTAAGTGAAACAAAACTGCAAGATGAGTTTATGGCAAGGGTTTCGACCTACAAGCAGGGAAACTCAAAGCTATGGGAGCAGTGAGTTCCTGGCTGTTTACAGACTGAAGGGTTTTTATGGGTTAAATGAGGGAATTATTTGTCTTTTTCACCTGACTGTTCACCTGATGGTCTTCTTTCTTTTTGAATCAGGCCAGCCTACTAAGGGGAACAAAGAAGGGGAACAAGGAAGTTCAGAGGTGGTGTGAGCAGACTTGGCATTTGTAGATTGTCTGGCTGTCCTCTGCTGATTTCTGAGAACAGCTGTCAATTTCCCGTGGTTTATGTCAGGCAAGGTTAAATTTTGCTTTTCTTTAATGCACCTGTGTTGCCAGCTCCTTTAGTTCCTCCAGCATAAGTGTCTCTGCTTTAGTTTTGTTTCTACATATATTTCTTGTAAATCACAATGTCATACTCAGCAAGGTATTTGGCCATAATGACAAGTCCTCAAATCTGATCATATTCATATTTGCAGGACTCATATTCTATATATCTTGGGAATGTTTGTTGTTGTTGTTTAGTGCTAAGGTATGTCTGACTCTTTTGTGACCCCATGGGCTGTGGCCCACCAGGCTCTTTTGTCCATGGAATTTTACAGGCAAGAATACTGGAATGGATTGCCATTTCCTTCTCCAGGTGATCTTCCAGACCCAGGAATCAAACCGGCATCTCTTGCATCTCCTGCAATGGCAGGTGGATTCTTTACCACTGAGCCGCCTGGGAAGCCTGGACAAATTCGATAGCTTTTAAATAATCTTAAAAGTTTTATTATTCAAGTATAATTTCTTTTCAATGTTGTGTTAGTTTTTGCTATACAGCTGTGTGAATTAGATATGTTGTATGTATATATATATCCCCTCCTTCTTAAGCCTCCATTCCACCCTCCCCCGCCCACTCAGCTAAGTCAACACAGAGCACCAAGCTATACAGCATCTTCCCCCTAGCTAATTGTCTAGATTCAGTCAATGGTTAAACGTTAGAAACCCTCTGTCATTCTTAGAAAGGCCTCTGGAGGTCAGGGTTGAGGCATGGTGTTAGGTAAGCTTCCTCAGTAACTATCTTTGCAGACAAAATACAGCAAACACTGATACTTTGAGTTCCCCATCTGGTATCATTCATAAGCTCTAAATTTGTTTACTCACAAAATGTAGTTGAACTAACAAGCTAATATACAACATTTTCTGCTATTGGGTATTTGCATAAATATTCAATTTCTACATTTAAGTAAGAGTCTCTATTATTTCTGTTACAATAAAGAAGTTAGGGCCCTAAGAACATTTGGAAAAAAAATCTATTTAGGCCTTGAAATATGCAAGCACTTGTAAAATAACATGTGTTAAGAATGAAGATACCTCAACTTTAAATTAATAGGATCATTTTAAGTTTCGTCACGTTCCTAAAATTTAGGATTGCAATCATTCTCTTAATCCAAAAGCATTTGAAAGCTCTCCAAAAAAAATTAAAATCATTTGGAACAAGACAGAATAATTTGCCATTATTATTGTACTTTAGTGTTTTTATCATCTTCATTTCGGAGGCTGGCAGGCAGCCAAAAGACATGTTCCCCACAATTCCTCCTGAGCATCCTTAGTCAGAATTAAATGACTAGTGAAGACCAGCAACCAGGAATGGGGAAGTTAGAGGACGGTCCTTCTAAGAAGCGCTTTAAAAATTTTTGAACGACAGTCGTTCCTATTCTCAAGTTATTTACTGCATTCTTACCCTGTTTATCTATTTTAAACCAATGCTCTCAAATATCCTTGAATGTTTTGGAAAATCATGAAAAGTAGTCTTATCTTTTCAAAATGAAATTGCTGTATTTAATTATTAAAACTATATTATATACCTTGTGCTAATAGTACTGGAGTGCTTCCAAATATTATTCAGTAAGAAGGAGTTGTTTTTCAGTCACTCAGTCATATCTGACTCCCTGTGATCCCTTGGACTGCAGCCCACTAGGCTCCTCTGTCCATGGAATTTTCCAGGCAAGAATACTGGATTTAGTTGCCTTTTCCTTCTCTAGGGAATATTCCCAACCCAGGAAATGTCTAGGTCATGTCTCCTGCATTGCAGACAGATTCTTTAGCACTGAGCCACCAGGGAAACCAAGAAGGAGTCTGTCCTGGTAATTCTGGTAATGCCCAGACTTCTCCTACTCCTCCAAGTTCCTTCCTCCATTCCCCCCCTCACTCCCAAACTTCATTTTTTAAGGTTCTAATATCATCTTCTCTGTGAAGCCTCCTTGCTTGTCATCATGTGAATTTCACCACTCCTTATTCAAGTCTTCCACTGGACCTTGTATGCATGTCTATTGAATCTCACTCAGTGGCATGTTTTTAAGTTCTTCCATGCTCCTACAATTTGCAATTATAGACCGCAAGGTGCTAGAGGATATTTAAAACATGTAAGCATCAGTAGGACATAGGTGTCAATCAGTCAGAATGGAAACCAGCTTTAAATGACACTGGTGTGTTGGACTAAATAAGAACCTGGAACCAGACTATGATCTCTTTAGGGCAAGAGTCCTGTTGTATTTGATTTGATATTCTTAACACCTAGCACAATATTTGGCTTATAGTTGACCGATAAATGTTTCTATGAGTAAATGGATATTAAGAAGAGTTATGCATTAATTCCAAAGAGAGTCCTGAAAGTTCAGCAGTGACTTCAAGATTGCCTGCGTAGCATCAGACATTAGTTTAGCCTGAGGTGAAGGAGTTGTCCTTCACACTGAACTGTCCCCACAGGCAAATTGCCCAGAGCCATCTGCTCTCTCTCATAGCCCTGCTGTATTTTTGAGAAACAGAACAGGTGAGTTACATTGAATTTGTGGAAGAAGAAATAGTAGGCAAACCTATTTACCAAATGAAGATAAATATCTGTGACTCCACTTAAAGTCTAACCTATAGTTAATTATTTAAAAGATATTAAAAGAAATGTTTGGAGGACTTCCCTGGAGGTACAATGATTACGACTATACTTCCAGTGTGAGAAGTGCCAGCTTCCACCCCTGGCCAGGGAACTAAGGTACCCCATGCTGCGCCAAAAAATTAAAAACAAAAATCAAAAAACTGGAAAACTACTATACTTCATAAGTTATTTTCATATATGGTAGGATACATTCTAGATAAGAGTCATTCTTCATGTAATGTTGATCTCTTGTGAAAAAAAGATTCTTGAGCTACAATTTAGGACTATTTAAAATGAAGCAATACATGTTCTACTTACCACAGGATAGCAATTCTTCAGAGAGTTTTGTTTTTTCTTTTTAATCTAAAAGTAAAGACAGTGAATGTAAACCTGGTTTCCAACTAGCTTTGCTATGGGTGATTCCTTTATCGTGTGAGCTGGAATGTCTTAGTTCTGGTCCACTTTTTTCTAGCAACTGAAACTTTCTGCTCAGCCAAGTGGTGGTCCTTTCTCTCCTACCCCAAGTAGATGCCTATGCCTCCCAAATACACGTCGAACTGAAGAGATTCAATTGCTCCTATTAGGCTGACTCCAAGTAACAAAGAAGGTCTGGGGCAAATGCAAGTTAGTTTGAACTTAATTAGATCCACATAAAATAATTATTTACCTCTACTCAATATAATGCTTCTAAGTGATGAAGTCACAGAGGATTAAAGCACATGTATACTATACATCAGTGCAAGTTAAAATGGAAAGAAGGCTAGGCAGCTTAGAGCTGTAGGCAGCTCTAATTCTACAGTGAAGGGTCCAGTTTACTCCTGGGAGATAGTGTGATTGCAGGCAAGCCCTGGAACTTCTCACAACCCCCTTTTCAGAAAGATTTAGCATAGGGCTTAGTGTTAGTCACTCAGCTGTGTCCAACTCTGCAATTCCACTGTAGCCCACCAGGCTCCTCTGTCCATGGAATTCTCTAAGCAGGAATAGAATACTGGAATGGGTTGCCATTCCCTTCTCCAGGGGATCTTCCCAACCCAAGGGTGGATCCCAGGTCTCCTGAAGCTTAAAGTGAGTGAAGCTCAGTCGTGTCCGACTCTTTGAGACCCCATGGACTGTAGCCTACCCAGGTTCCTCTGCCTATGGGATTTTCCAGGCAAGAATACTGGAGTGGGTTGCCGTTTCCTTCTCCAAGAGATCTTCCTGACCCAGGGATTGAACCCAGGTCTCCTGCATTGTAGGCAGATGCTTTACCGTCTGAGCCACCAAGGAAAATCCAGCTTAATCATCACTAAATTCTCATCTGGCTCCAAATTTTTACCATTTTTTGTTTGTTTATTTTGTTTTTTGTTTTGTTTTGAGGTGCGTGAGGCCTTGCCATGCAGCTTGCCAGATTTTAGATCCCAACTTGGAATAGAACCCAAGACCCTTGTATTGGAAGCGTGGAGTCCTAACCACTGGACTGCCAGGCATATCCCTCTACAGTTTTTTAAAAGGCAACAGGTCATAGGTTTTGGTAGCCGTGAGTAAGTGGGTTATAAATTAAGCATGTTCTGTTTGCCCAAGAGCAAACAGCTCTTATCAACAGCTTTATCCTATAGATAGCTTTATCCTATAGACAGAACTTATAGGTCCAGAAAGGGAGCCCCATAATGTTTGGGAGTTACTTTCTTTCATGTACTGACTGATTTCAGAGCCCAATTCCCTTCTTAAATGATGTCTGACACACACTATTAAAATTTACTGGATTACAGTTTTTTTCTTAAGACATCAGTGTAAATACAGTGAATGATTTATCTTTCCAAAACTGAGAAGAAAACAACTGAAATTAGTCCTAAACATGTATGCAAAAAATCCAGTTGAGCTCTTTCAAATCCTGAAAGATGATGCTGTTAAAGTGCTGCACTCAATATGCCAGCAAATTTGGAAGACTCAGCAGTGGCCACAGAATTGGAAAAGGTCTGTTTTCATTCCAATCCCAAAGAAAGGCAATGTCAAAGACTGCTCAAACTACTGCACAATTGCACTCATCTCACACGCTAGTAAAGTAATGCTCAAAATTCTCCAAGCCAGGCTTCAGGAATATGTGACCGGTGAACTTCCTGATGTTCAAGCTGGTTTTAGAAAAGGCAGAGGAACCAGAGATCAAATTGCCAACATCTGCTGGATCATGGAAAAAGCAAGAGAGTTCCAGAAAAACATCTATTTCTGCTTTATTGATTATGCAAAGCCTTTGACTGTGTGGATCACAATAAACTGTGGAAAATTCAAGAGACGGGAATACCAGACCACCTGATCTGCCTCTTGAGAAACCTATATGCAGGTCAGGAAGCAACAGTTCGAACTGGACATGGAACAACAGACTTTTTCCAAATAGGAAAAGGAGTGCGTCAAAGCTGTATATTGTCACCCTGCTTATTTAACTACTATGCAGAGTACATCATGAGAAACACTGGACTGGAAGAAGCACAAGCTGGAATCAAGATTGCTGGGAGAAATGTCAATAAGCTCAGATATGCAGATGACATCACCCTTATGGCAGAAAGTCAAGAGGAACTCAAAACCTCTTGATGAAAGTGAAAGAGGAGAGTGAAAAAGTTGGCTTAAAGCTCAACATTCAGAAAACGAAGATTATGGCATCTGGTCCCATCACTTTATGGCAAATAGATGGTGAAACAGTGGAAACAGTGTCAGACTTTATTGTTTGGGGCTCCAAAATCACTGCAGATGGCGACTGCAGCCATGAAATTAAAAGACACTTACTCCTTGGAAGGAAAGTTATGACCAACCTAGATAGCATATTCAAAAGCAGAGACATTACTTTGCCAACAAAGGTCTGTCTAGTCAAGGCTATGGTTTTTCCAGTGGTCATACATGGATGTGAGAGTTGGACTGTGAAGAAAGCTGAGCGCCGAAGAATTGATGCTTTTGAACTGTGGTGTTGGAGAAGACTCTTGAGAGTCCCTTGGACTGCAAGGAGATCCAACCAGTCCATTCTGAAGGAGATCAGCCCTGGGATTTCTTTGGAAGGAATGATGCTAAAGCTGAAACTCCAGTACTTCGGCCACCTGATGCGAAGAGTTGACTCATTGGAAAAGACTCTGATGCTGGGAGGGATTGGGGGCAGGAGGAGAAGGGGACACCAGAGGATGAGATGGCTTGATGGCATCACTGACTCGATGGACGTGAGTCTGAGTGAACTCCGGGAGTTGGTGATGGACAGGGAGGCCTGGCATGCTGCGATTCATGGGGTTGCAAAGAGTCGGACATGACTGAGTGACTGAACTGAACTGAATGATACTTAATCTTAAAAATTAACATTTACCATGTTCATGGCAAATAGATGGGGAAACAGTGGAAACAGTGGCAGACTTTATATTTTTGGGTTCCAAAATCACTGCAGATGGTGACTGCAGCCATGAAATAAAAAGACGCTTACTCCTTGGAAGGAAAATTATGACCAACCTAGATAACATATTAAAAAGCAGAGACGTTACTTTGTCAACAAAGGTCCAACTAGTTAAGGCCATGGTTTTTCCAGTAGTCATGTACGGATGTGAGAGTTGGACTATACATAAAGCTGAGCGCCAAAGAATTGATGCTTTTGAACTGAGGTGTTGGAAAAGATTCTTGAGAATACCTTGGACTGCAAGGAGATCCAACCAGTCAATCCTAAAGGAAATTAGTGCTGAATATTCATTGGAAGGACTGATGTTGAAGCTGAAACTCCAATCCTTTGGCCACCTGATGTGAAGAACTCACTTGTTCAAAAAGACCCCGATGCTGGTAAAGATTGAAGGCTAGAGGGGACAACAGAGGATGAGATGGTTGCATGGCATCACCGACTCAATGGAGATGAGTTTGAGTAAAGTCCAGAAGTTGGTGATGCACAGGGAGGCCTGGCGTGCTGCAGTTCATGGGGTCATAAAGACTCATATATAACTGAGCAACTGAACTGAACTGAACTGGATCATGTTCATGAGGCAAATGCCAAGTGAAAGAGAGAGAAGCTGTTCCAAGTTTGAGACTCAAAGCGTGTCTACTTATTGATGAGTTGATCACATATCCAGCAATTTTCAGGTACTGGAACTCAATTTTCACATTTTTGTTAAGGCTAAGTAAGGTATGAAAGATGCTGAAAGATTTTATTTATATATGAAAATTTCAGTTTATTAATTTATGATGAAAACAATGAGAAGTTGACTAGAATCCCACAGAACTGGACAGTAAGTTGTGTTTCCTATAAGAAAGTTTTGTTACAAAGAAACAGCAATACTAGAAGGCCTCTTGGTAACTATACTATTCCAGATTTGGGAGTCACACAATCCCTTGGGACAATGAAAAGAATCATTAAAATTGAGAAGTACTAGGGACTCTCTGGCAGTCCATGATTAAGGCTCCGTGCTTGCAACTTAGGTGGCATGAATTTGATCCTTGGTCAGGGAATTAAGATCCCATGTGCAGTGAGGAGTAGCCAAAAAACCCCCCAAAACATAAACTGTGCAAAAAAAAAAAAAATAGGGAAGAACCATCACTTCTCCATTATAGGACTTTATTTTTAGATGAAAATTATCCAGTCCCTTAGAGAGTGATGGAAACACTAATAAATTTTTGCTATTTAATTTTTATATTTAGAATGACTAGGTCACTGACATTTTTAGCCCTTATAGTAAGGTACTTTCTTTTAAAAGTTGTAATATTTTCCAAATTCATAGTTCTCTTAAGTTAATTATACTTCAAAATGCTTTACTTTCATGAGGTATCAGAAATTGCTGGTTAAGATTTGGGAAATATAGTTCTCTGAGTAGCCTATTTACACATCTTTAACTTGGAGAATACTTCCAGATGTTCAAGCTGGTTTTAGAAAAGGCAGAGGAACCAGAGATCAAATTACCAACATCTGCTGGATCATGGAAAAAGCAAGAGAGTTCCAGAAAAACATCTATTTCTGCTTTATTGACTATGCAAAAGCCTTTGACTATGTGGATCACAACAACTGTGGAAAATTCTTGAAGAGATGGGAATACCAGACCACCTGACCTGCCTCTTGAGAAACCTATATGCAGGTCAGGAAGCAACAGGTAGAATTGGACATGGAACAACAGACTGGTTCCAAATAGGAAAAGGAGTACGTCAAGACTGTATATTGTCACCCTGCTTATTTAACTTCTATGCAGAATACATCATGAGAAACACTGGACTGGAAGAAGCACAAGCTGGAATCAAGATTGTTGGGAGAAATATCAATAAGCTCAGATATGCAGATGACACCACCCTTATGGCAGAAAGTGAAGAGGAACTCAAAACCTCTTGATGAAAGTGAAAGAGGAGAGTGAAAAAGTTGGCTTAAAGCTCAACATTCAGAAAACGAAGATCATGGCATCTGGTCCCATCACTTCATGGCAAATAGATGGTGAAACAGTGGAAACAGTGTCAGACTTTATTGCTTGGGGCTCCAAAATCACTTCAGATGGTGATTGCAGCCATGAAATTAAAAGATGCTTACTCCTTGGAAGGAAAGTTATGACCAACCTAGATAGCATATTGAAAGGCAGAGACATTACTTTGCCAACAAAGGTCCATCTAGTCAAGGCTATGGTTTTTCCAGTGGTCATGTATGGATGTGAGAGTTGGACTGTGAACAAAGCTGAGTGCCAAAGATTTGATGCTTTTGAACTGTGGTGTTGGAGAAGACTCTTGAGAGTCCCTTGGACTGCAGGGAGATCCAACCAGTCCATTCCAAAGGAGATCAGTCCTGGGTGTTCTTTGGAAGGAATGATGTTGAAGCTGAAAGTCCAATACTTTGGCCACCTCATGCGAAAGGTTGACTAATCTGAAAAGACCCTGATGCTGGGGAAGATTGAGGGCAGGAGGAGAAGGGGACGACAGAAGATGAGATGGTTGGGTGGCATCACCCACTCAGTGGACATGAGTTTGAGTAAACTGTGGGAGTTGGTGATGGACAGGGAGGCCTGGCGAGCTGCAGTCCATTGGTTTGCAAAGAGTTGGACATGACTGAGTGACTGAACTGAACTGAATGTTCATATTTGTATCTGATCCCCTGGAGGAGGAAATTGCAATCCATTTCAGTAAATTTGCATGGAAAATCCCATGGATAGAGGAGCCTGGCAGGCTATAGTCCATGGGGCAGCCAAGAGTCATACTTGATTAAGAGACTGAGCACATACACACTGGATATGAAACTGTTATGTGCATTTATAAAAGTGACATGAAATTGGTTATATTCTGATGTATGCAATTTAAATGGCAACTTTAGTCTTCCATTTTTTCACAGTTTCTCCAAGATAGGATTTTTCTTCAAGCCTCTATTTGTTTGTTTTATACGTATGCAAATATTCTGGGACCTCAAATACATTGAAGTCTCAGTTTTCAATACTTACTAAGGATCAGTAATTGTAAATTACAATGAAAATTTGAAGATACAGCCAAAATAAATTTCTTTTTACTTAGTCATACACAAAATATTAAAACATTTGAAGTGTCTAAAATGAATTATTTTTAACTAATTTAAGCAAGGTAACTTGGGTCTTTTATTTTTTGTTGAACTTAAAAAAAAGAACTGAACGAGGTCAAATTAGATGCTGCATTAAGAATATTAATTGCTTTCTATTTTTAAGTAAAATTAAATTAATCAAGAAACTTCCTAAGATTGTTTGGTATGGGAACCATTGTCCTTAGATATAGTCTGAATCTGAGCAAGAATATATTATAAGCACTTGTTTGGAATTTATTTTTGTGATCTTCTTTAAAATATCTACACAGCCTAAATTGATTGCCAGCAAAAGTAATTCCCAGTAACTGTAAAGGCACAATATTTATTTGGGATATCCGACAGTCAAGTTTGAATTTTCCGAGAAGATAGCCAAGTACTGAGAATGGAAAAATAGAACTAGTACGTTTGGAAAGGAAAGGAATGAACAGAAAAGATGTTGGGCATAAAACTATCCTGCACAGTCGAGGCAGGGCTTAGGCATCTGGAGACCCTAGGTGAGCAATAGGACGAGGGGTCTAAAAGCACTGAAAACAGGAAAGGGGGTAAAGAAAAGGAATGGAGTAAAAACATCCATCTATTTCACACCTAGATGGATCCACATGTCCTTATGCATTTGGGAGTTAGACCGTCACTCATGTGGTTTAATATGTGTGTGTATGCTCAGTCACTTCAGTAATGTCTGACTCTTTACGACCCTATAGACCGTAGCCCACCAGGCTCCTCTGTCCATGCAATTACTGGAGTGAGTTGCCATGCCCTTCTCCAGAGGATCTTCCCAACCCAGGGATCAAACCCATGTCTCCAGCACTGAAGGCAGGTTCTTCACTGCTGAGACATCTGGGAAGTCCAGTTTAATATGTAGGCTCTCTCAAAGTCCTGAAGCAAAAATAGCTCTTTCAACTTTCCTCCATAGTTGCTTGGGATTCTCATTATATTTATGTTTGCGGGTTGATCCTGCCTTGTCTTCTAATCAGCCTGGAAGCATCTTATCAACAACAATAGTATTCTATTTCTCTGAACCCCTGCTGCTGCTGCTGCTGCTGCTGCTAAGTCGCTTCAGTCGTGTCTGACTCTGTGCAACCCCATAGACGGCAGGCCACCAGGCTCCCCGATCCCTGGGATTCTCCAGGCAAGAATATTTGAGTGGGTCTCTGAACCCCTACACAATGCCTAACAGTGATGCTTATAGCTGACTTTGACCTGTGAGGGAGAGGGCATCTTGGTTTCTAGCTGTTGAGAACTCTATTCATATTGGTATATCCCAGGGGCATCAAGGAAACAGTCCAGTCTCAGTAGTGTTAGTCACTCAGTTGTATCTGACTCTTTGCAACCCCATGGATGGTAGGCCACCAGGCTCCTCTGTCCATGGATTCTCCAGGCAAAAATACTTGAGGGGGTTGCCATTTCCTTGTCCAGGGGATATTCCTGACCCAGGGATAGAACTCGTGTCTCCAGCATTGCAGGCAGATTCTTTACTGTCTGAGCCCAAAGCCCCAGTCTCTGTTATAGAGCATTGAAAAGAGTAGGAGGTGGGGACACTTGAGCCAGCCTGGTCAGCATTCCATTTTCTAGTTGGAGGAAGGATAATCATAGAAGGGTTTTGTTAATCAGCTGCTCTTTGAGAATCTTGCATTATCTTTCTGAAGACAGTCTAACAGGAAAAATGGGGACATTAGGGGTAAAAGAAAAATCTCTCAGAACTGATTCTCAGCTGTGGGATTTTGCAGAAGTAACTGCTCAGCTTCAGTTTCTGATCTGTAAAATGGGATCAGACAGTAATTACCCGGGCCTCAAGGAGCCGGATTTCTTCTCTATCTACCATTAATTTTCAAGTCGCCATGTCTGTCCCACTCTTTGACTGTTTCTCACCTTCCTTCCATCCCTATCCTGACTGTGCATGTAGGGCATATAGGCTCAGTGAAGTTTATTTAAAGCTTGAAAAGGCATCTGTTTTTTTTTTTTTTTTAAATCACCTCTGCAGCCCTCTGCCCTACCAGCTGAGCTATCAAAGGGTGCTATTTTTTTTTTAAATAAAAGAAAAAACCTGGATACATTCTGATTTTTCTTTCAAATAACATAAAGGCATACATCAACACATGGATGAATTCCAAATTAATGTAGCCTGATTTAAAACCTTATTTTAGGTCCTTAGACTGTATTTACAAATCTCATTCCTTATGCTGTTTTGCAATTAAGATCCACTGGTACACATCTGAGAACGCTCTTCAAGGTTACAATTTGCAGCATTACAATAGGGCAGAAAGATTTCATTGCTGTTACTTCTGAGATTTTCTGATTATACAGAGCTTGATTCTTGGTTGTAGAATGAGGAGTGAAGTAAAGTGGTATGGTAGGTTATTTTTTTTTCATAATCTAATCTCTGCATGTTGCATATTATTGCTTTTTGTGGTATTCTCGCATCTGGTGTTCTAAACTATCTTTTATCATTTCGATTGATGTCATATATTAAACAGATGTCTTAAATTATTTGAGCATTGTGTTCAGAGAAATCTAAAGAAAATTCATTTGAAAAATCATTATTTGTAGATTTTTCCAAAGCTTGGTAAAGTGCTTTCTTCACTTTTTATTTCTGTAGTAACATTCTTGATTTCATCTTTTCAGGTCAATATGTTGCCTCGTATTTATATTAAATTCACTGGAGTAAAGTCCTGAGTACATTTGTCAATTGTCCAATTTGACGATAATCAAGCTAATGGGTAACATTTGTTATTAATTGTATCAATAAAAACATCATAATCTTACAACTCTGGTTTGAGCCTAATAGAGCAGGGGGTTTGAGCGATGAATATTCACAGGCAATTAATGGATCACTTTCTGGGGGAAAAAATGCTAAAAATCATTTTAATAGCCTCTTTGCATCCTAACCAGATTTCAATCAAATCAAACCATCTCCCTGGATAGAAAAAAAATGTAATTGGTTCCTTAAAATTAGATCCAATGAAATTGTCTTTGCAGAAGGTCAAGTAATATACTCTCATGAAAGAAAACTGTTCCTCTTTTAATACTGCAGTTATTTAAAAGGTGTTTTATTTTCCTGTTTGGGTTCTGTCTTTTTTTTCATGACTGCATATTAAAGTAGTCATCTTGCCAACATGCAAATGATATCCTAACTGAACATAGCTTGGATGAAAGTGGTGATGAAAGGGCCAGAGAGACTTATCAGCTACATTATTATGCGTGAGAGATGGAAAATCACTGAGCTACCAGAATCTTCCACTTGTTATGTTTCTATGACTCAGAGAAACAAGTAAAAATTAATATAGTATTTTCCTTTTTTTTAAAAGAAGACATTCAAAGAGTCTTATAGAATCTTAAAATTCAGACAATCCATATTTTTAGAGGAAGGTAGAAGAGAGGGAAAGAGAGGGAGGGAAGAAGGGGTGGAGACAGAGGCAGAAAGAGAGAGAAGACCAGAGAACTATATTCTCTTTGTCATAGCAGGGAAGGAGTAATGTTCATTGACAACATCATGCCAAATGCTACTAGACACTTTGCATGTTTTATGGCATTTAATATTTTGAGGTAGGTATTATCCTCAATTTAGAGTTTACGAATCAAAGGCTTATGGTGTTCCAAATAACTTGTGCAAGACCATAAACTACCACTGGTGAGCCTCATCTCTTACTGACTTTGAAGCCCATGATCATGTCACTGCCACACTAGCCCAAGTCATGTGGTGTCTAGTTTTTAGTAAAGAAAACCCAGTCCAATCTTACTGAAATGGAGTTTTAATATACCGTTGTTATTTTCTAACATAATCAAGAAGTTCATTAGGTTTTAAACATAATGAAGGTAAAAGAGATGAAGGTCGCAGTTCCTTGGTGGATACAGGTTAACTGGGTGTTTGTGTGTGCGTTTATTTCTTTGACAAACTGAGTCTCAGTGGCCTACAGAAAATGGCCACTTGTCAGCTGGGAACTGCAGACACTGTTCATCTGGGCTGGCAGCAATAATTGTCTTCTCTCCCTGTTCCTCCTATTTTTGTCCATAGATAATGGGCTCCCCCTCTAAGGATAAGAGAAGCTGATAAGAGAAGAAGATGACCAAGAGTGTTATTAAGCCCACTTTCTTTTTAAAAAATTAAAAAGATTAATTATTATGTATTGAGATTATTAAAGTACAGTTGATTTACAATGTTGCATTATTTTTGGTATATACAAAAGTGATTCAATTATATATATATATATTTCTATCTCCATCTCTTATTCTTGTTCAGATCCTTTTCTGTTATGGTTTATTATAAGATACTGAATATAGTTCCCTGTGCAATACAGTTGGACCTTGTTGTTTATCTATTTTATATATAGTAGCTTGTACCTGCTAATCTGAAACTTCTAATTTATCCCTCTCCCATCTACTTCCCCCCTTTGTAACCATACATTTGTTTTCTATGTCTGCAAGTCCGTTTCAGTTTTGTAAATTAGTTCATTTGTACCATACTTTAGATTCCACAAGGATAATTGCTTTACAATATTATGTTGGTTTCTGCCATATATTAACATGAATCAGCCATAAGTATACATATGTCCCCTCCCTCTTGAACCTCCCTCCTACCTCCCACCCCATCCCAACCCTTGGGATTGTTGCAAAGCCCTGCTTTGTGAGTCACTGAGCTCCCTGAGTCATACAGCAAATGCTCACTGGCTATTTTACATATGGTGGTATATATGTTTGGAGAAGGCAATGGCACCCCACTCCAGTACTCTTGCCTGGAAAATCCCATGGATGGAGGAGCCTGGTAGGCTGCAGTCCATGGGGTTGCTAAGAGTCGGGCACGACTGAGCGACTTCACTTTCACTTTTCACTTTCATGCATTGGAGAAGGAAATGGTAACCCACTCCAGCATTCTTGCCTGGAGAATCCCAGGGACGGAGGAGCTTGGTGGGCTGCCATCTATGGGGTCGCACAGAGTCGAACACGACTGAAGCGACTTAGCAGCAGCAGCAGCAGTATATATGTTTCCATGTTACTCTGTCCATTCATCCCATCCTCTCTTTCCCTCTCTGTGTCTGCAAATCTTTTCTCTACATCTGAGTCTCCATTGCTCTAAGGCCACTATCTTAAAGCTTCTACTGGTGACGAAAAAAGGTTTCCAGTGAGGTGAGCTGAGCCCAGTCAGAGGGCAGTGCACTTGTCCAAAGGTCCTAGACAAGGAGATGCCCCACATGGTCTAGTTAGTGGCGCCTGGGCCCTGAGACTTGGTTATATGTGCGTGTAAATATATACATGTAAATATATATATAAAGATATAACTCACAAGCCATACAATTTGCTTTTTCAAAGTTTACAATTTAGTCGCATTTAATGGCAACCCATTTCAGTATTCTTGCCTGAAAAATTCCATAGACAGAGGAGCCTAATGGGATACAGTCCAAAGGGTCACAAAGAGTCAGACATGACTGAGCAACTAAGCACAGTATATTCTCAAGGTTGAGGAACCATTACCACTATTGAATTCCAGAAAGCTGTCATCACTCACCAGAGAAACCCTGTTATTCATTAACACTCCCTCATTTCCCTATTGCCCTCCCTCCCAGTCCCTGGCAACCAGGATTCTACTTTCAGTCTCAACAGATTTGCCTGTTCAGCTGCATTTCATATGCAATTATAAGAGCACACACTTGATGGCCCCTCCTCTGACCCCCATGAGGGACACTGAGCAGTCCTTGAGGAAGTTTCCCAGGATATTCAGTGAAATTTCCCCATACCCTTACAGATGTGTCCAGCCTCAGTTCTGCTTCCTCCTCCATACTGATAACCTGTGACCAGATTCTGTAGATTTCTTTTTATGTTTATCTATATTTTAATTGAAGTATAGTTGATTTACAATGTAGTATTAATTTCTGCTGTACAGCAAAGTGATTCAGTTATACATACATATATATGCATTTTTTCATGTTCTTTTCCACTATGGCTTATCATAGAAGTTTTACAAATTAATTTTATCTATTTATTTATTTCCTTTTGGCTTTGCTGGGTCTTCATTGTGCCTGGGCTTTTATCTAGTTGCAGAGAGTGCAGGCTAGATTTTAACCACCCACCACAACATCCTCCCTAGCCTACTGTCTCCTTTGTCTCTGGATCCGCTGCCACTGTTCGAGCCTCACCATCATGGAAAGCAGTTGTTATGATGACTGGACCGCAGTTGCTTCTCTTCTGATCTCTGTGCCTCGACCTCGCCCTACTTCATTATACACTATGGTGCTGCCAAGTGGTCTTTTAGTAATCTAAATCTGTTTCTATCCCACCCCTCATCCTAAAATTCTAGAGGATCTCTCCACAGTGTTCAGAATGATGTTCAAAACACACTAGTTCCCCCAGTCTGCCCTTAGGCTCACCTTGCACAATTTCCCACTCGTATGTTTCCCTGCACCAATACCGAATGGGTACCTAGAAATGTGTCAGCCAGCTTCAGGTTTACTGGCCCTGCACTTAACTTCTGTATGGTCCAGAACATTATCTTCTACTTAGTCCTCCTGATAATACATAGGTTCCACCCTTCCTTGTCTAGAATGTGGGCCCTTTGTGGATGGAGACTGTTGTTCAGTTGCTCAGTCATGTCTGACTCTTTGCAACCCCATGGACTGCAGCGCTCCAGGCTTCTCTGTCCTTCACTATCTCCTGGACCATGCTCAAAATCATGTCTATTGATTCGGTGATGCCATCCAACCATCTCATCCTCTGTCGTCCCCTTCTCCTCATGCCTTTACTCTTTCCTAGCATTAGGCTCTTTTCAAATGAGTAAGTTCTTCACATAAGGTGGCCAAAGGATTGGAGTTTCAGCTTCAGCATCAGTCCTGCCAATGAATATTCAGGACTGATTTCCTTTAGGATGGACTTGTTTGATCTCCTTGCAGTCCAAAGGACTCTCAAGAGTTTTCTCCAACACCACAGGTCAAAAGCATCAATTCCTTGGTGCTCAGCCTTCTTTATGGTCCAACTCTCACATCCATACATGACTACTGGAAAGACCATTGCTTTGACTAGATGGACCTTTGTCAGTAAAGTAATGTCTTGCTTTGTAATATGCTGTCTCGGTTGGTCATAGCTTTTCCTTCAAGGACCAAGCATCTTTTAATTTCATGGTTGAAGTCACCATGTGCAGTGATTTTGGAGCCCCAAAATAAAGTCTCTCATTGTTTCAGTTGTTTTCCCATCTATTTGCCAGGAAGTGATGGGACTGGATGCCATAATCTTCGTTTTTTGAATGTTGAGTTTTAAGCCAGCTTTTTCACTCTCCTCTTTCACCATCAAGAGGCTCTTTAGTTCCTCTTTGCTTTCTGCCATAAGGGTGGTGTCATCTGCATATCTGAGGTTATTGATATTTCTCCCGGAAATCTTGATTCCAGCTTGTGCTTCATCCAGTCTAACATTTCATATGATGTACTCTGCATATAAGTTAGATAAGCAAGGTGACAATATACAGCCTTGGCATACTCCTTTTCCAATTTGGAACCAGTCTGTTAGATGTGCAGTTCTAACTATTGCTTCTTGACCAGAATACAGGTTTCTCAGGAGGCAGATAACATGGTCTGGTATTCCCATCTCTTTAAGAATTTTCCAGTTTGTTGTGATTCACACCATCAAAGACTTTAGCATAGTCAATGAAGCAGATGTTTTTCTGGAAATCTGTTGCTTTTTCCATGATCCGACGGATGTTGGCAATTTGATCTCTGGTTCCTCTGCCTTTTCTAAAACCAGCTTGAACATCTAGAAGTTCTCTGTTCTACTTGTGCTCAAATCTTAGTTCTACTGTTGAAGTCTAGCTTGGAGAATTTTGAACATTAATTTGCTAGCATGTGAGATGAGTACAATTGTGTGGTAGTTTGAACATTCTTTGGCATTGCCTTTCTTTTGGATTGGAATGAAAACTGACCTTTTCCAAACCTGTGTCCACTGCCGAGTTTTCCAAATTTGCTGGCATTTTGAGTGCAGCACTGTCACAGCGTCATCATTTAGGATTTGAATTAGCTCAGCTGGAATTCCATCACCTCCACTAGCTTTGTTCATAGTGATATTTCCTAACGCCCACTTGACTTTGCATTCCAGGATGTCTGGCTCTAGGTGAGTGATCACACCATCGTGGTTATCTAGGTACTTAAGAGCTTTTTCATATAGTTCTTCTCTGTATTCTTGCCACCTCTACTTAATATCTTTTGCTTCTGTTAGGTCCATACCATTTCTGTCCTTTACTGTGCCCGTTTTTGCCTGAAATGTTCCCTTAGTATCTCTAATTTTCTTGAAGAGATCTCTAGTCTTTCCCATTCTATTGTTTTCCTCTATTTCTTTGCATTGTTCACTTAGAAAGGCTTTCTTATCTCTCCTTGATATTCTTTGGAACTCTGCTCCTCTGGCTATGTGCTTTCCCAGACAAGAATACTGAAATGGAAAAAAAAAAAAAAAAAAAGAATACTGAAATGGGTTGCCATTTCCTTCTCCAGGGGAACTTTCTGACCCAGGGATCAAAACTGTTTCTCTTGCATTGCAGATGATCTCTTTACTACTGAGCCATCAGGGAAGCCCATAGACTGGTTTGTTCATTTCTACACCAAGCACTGTCTTTGTTTCTCTGCTGTACACTTCACACACTTTCTTCAAAATTTTCCATAATATCAGTGCTATCTCAGTATCTCCAACTCTATTGTTAATATATTGAAAGTACATATTTATAATCCATAGCAGCTGGTATAATACCTGAGTATATAGTACACATCTGTTGAATGGAAGAAAGGGAAGAAAAAGAAATAAAGGAAGGAAAATAAAGAGCAACAGAACTCAAATGCTGTTTGTCTCCATGTGTGCCCTTAACTCATAATGGAATTCAGCCCTTTTCCCTTAGAGCCTCCCCAAGGCAGAAATCATAAGTGAGTAAAGCAAGTTTTGCATTGTTGTTTGGAAGATTTTTGGAGGACATAAAGGAGAGGTTTTATAACACAAAATACTTCATAAATTTCATTAAAAAGTCCCTATTTGACCTTTTTGTTTTTTCCCCTCTGCCCTCAGAAGACATGACAATCTATATTGTAAATGGATAGAACAACACAACCTCAAAATACAGGGGGTAAAAACTGATCGAACTACAAGGAGAAATAGATTAACCCATTGTTATACTTGGAGTCTTCAGCAATCCATCAAGCAGAACATCAGTTAGGACACAGCTGAACTCAAAAATACCATTCACCACTGGATTAATGGACCTCTATAGAGCACTTTGTCCAACAACAGCAGAGTACACATTCTTCTCCAGCTCGCATGGAACATTCACCAGGACATACTGCATTCTGGGCCATAAAACACACCTTAACACATCTAAAAGCAATCATACAGATTGCAATGGAGTTAAACAAGACATCAGGAACAGAAAATAGTTGGCAATTCCCAACAAACTTGGTGATTAAGGAACATACTTCTGCTATGCGGCACTTGGGGAATTAGTTCCCTGACCAGGCATCAAACCCACACGACCTGCATGGGAAGTGCAGAGTCTTCACCACTGGACCACCAGGGAAGATCCCAAACAACACACTTCTACACAACACATGCATCAAAGAAGAAATCTCAAGAGAAATTTTAAAATATTTTGAACTAAAGGAAAATGAACATATAGCTTATCAAAATTTGGGGATGCAGAAAAAGTTTTTAGAAGGAAATTTATAGCATGGCATGTATATATCAATAAGAAGATCAAGTCATATCACAGAACTTGGGAAAAATTCAGAACTTAAAGGTACCTATTTCTACATAAGACTAGGATGAAACAAGGGGTTAGAAAAAACAAGTGTTAGTCACTCGGTCATGTCTGACTCTCTGCTACCCCATGGCCTGTAGCCCGCCAGGCTCCTCCGTTCATGGGATTTTCCAGGCAAGAATACTGGAGTGGGTTGCCATTTCAAGAACTCGTCAAAAAATCTCTGAGAAATGGTCAGACCTAATGATCCTTTCTTCCATCCCCCATAGCCCAACCCCACCAAGAAATCGGAAATTTCCATTGAAGAGAGTAAAGCTTAAAAACACCAGAGATAATAGCAGATAAGGGAGAGCTACTGTAATAAAATGATAAATGATAAAGAGGCAATAAAGATGATACGGAAAGTTGAATGCCTACCCTAATGCTCCTTAGTGTGTGAGCATTCAAAGTAGGTATATACTTCCTCTATCCCCTGGATAAATATTACAGAAGTCTTCACTGGAGAAACTGAAGTGTTCCAAAGAAAACACCCGTGGATACTGTCCTGGCAGGAAAGCAGATTCTCGATGATTCAGATGAAGAGACATTAATGGAGGAACTGCTTACAGTTTGTAAGTGAACAGATGAGGGAGGGATGAGTCGCCTAGCAACCAGCATTGGTAGGAAGCCAACATATCCCCAGCGCTGAAGGTACAGGGAGGGAAATGGAGGCCAGTGAGAAATCTAATAGTTGGGCAAAGCCCTCTCAGCAGAAAGTGAGTGTGGAGAGTTCTAGAGCCTTTTGCTGAGTAGGGAGAGAGTTGTGGGGGAGGGGAGACCCTGACCTTTGTCTTGTGCTCACCAACATCCCCCTGGTGCCTGCCCACAATGCTGCAGTTGTTTAGGAAGACTGGGTACATAGCCCTTGGGACCCAGAGTGGGACAGAGAGGAAGGAGAAAAGATAAATTGGGGAGGTGGGAGTCAGTGGATAAACAGGAGGATATGTTGCAAGATATTGACATTTGGAGATTCTCCGATGAAACCTTTGTGCTCCAGTGTTAAAACCTAGAAGTCTTCTGGACTGAACTGCCAAGCAGCTCTACAGAGCCACATCCTCCCTGCAGCAGAGAGGGGTGCAGAGCCAGAGGAGAGCTAACCAGTGTGGTCTGAACCATACAGGGAGGGACAGAGGGAAAGAACAGAGAGGCAGCAATCAGGTCACTCAGACAAGGAAGAGCAGAGGCATCAGAAATGTGTGACAGGATGTGCCTTAAGACAAACACGCCTCTTGTTCCTGTCCTGTCATTAAATCTGGTGGGCCCTTGCCACCTGTTCTTCTCAAATAGTATCAGTTCAGTTCAGTTCACTCATTCAGTTCAGTTCATCACTCAGTCGTGTCCAACTCTTTGCGACCCCATGAATCGCAGCTTGCCAGGCCTCCCTGTCCATCACCAACTCCCGGAGTACACTCAGACTCACATCCATCCAGTTGGTGATGCCATCCATCCATCTCATCCTCTGTCGTTCCCTTTTCCTCCTGCCCCCAATCCCTCACAGCATCAGGGTCTTTTCCGATGGGTCAACTCTTTGCATGAGGTAGCCAAAGTATTGGAGTTTCAGCTTTAGCATCATTCCTTCCAAAGAAATCCCAGGGCTGATCTCCTTCAGAATGGACTGGTTGGATCTCCTTGCAGTTCAAGGGACTCTCAAGAGTCTTCTCCAACACCACAGTTCAAAAGCATCAATTCTTCGGCACTCAGCTTTCTTCACAGTCCAACTCTCACATCAATACATGACCACAGGAAAAACCATGGCCTTGACTAGACAGAACTTTGTTGGCAAAGTAATGACTCTGCTCTTCAATATGCTATCTAGGTTGGTCATAACTTTCCTTCCAAGGAGTAAGCGTCTTTTAATTTCATGGCTGCAGTCACTATCTGAAGTGATTTTGGAGCCCTCAAAAATAGAGTCTGACACTGTTTCCACTGTTTCCCCATCTATTTCCCATGAAGTGATGGGACCGGATGCCATGATCTTCATTTTCTGAATGTTGAGCTTTAAGCCAACTTTTTCACTCTCCACTTTCACTTTCATCAAGAGGCTTTTGAGTTCCTCTTCACTTTCTGCCATAAGGGTGGTGTCATTTGCGTATCTGAGCTTATTGATATTTCTCCCGGCAATCTTGATTCCAGCTTGTGTTTCTTCCAGCCCAGCGTTTCTCATGATGTACTCTGCATAGAAGTTAAATAAGCAGGGTGACAATATACAGTCTTGATGCACTCCTTTTCCTATTTGGAACCAGTCTGTTGTTCCATGTCCAGTTCTACCTGTTGCCTCCTGACCTGCATATAGGTTTCTTAAGAGGCAGATCAGGTGGTCTGGTATTCCCATCTCTTTCAGAATTTTCCACAGTTTATTGCGATGCACACAGTCAAAGGCTTTGGCATAGTCAATAAAGCAGAAATAGATGTTTTTCTGGAACTCTCTTGTTTTTTCCATGATCCAGCAGATGCTGGTAATTTGATCTCTGGTTCCTCTGCCTTTTCTAAAACCAGCTTGAACATCTGGAAGTTCACAGTTCACATATTCCTGAAGCCTGGCTTGGAGAATTTTGAACATGACTTTACTAGTGTGTGAGATGAGTGCAATTGTGTGGTAGTTTGAGCATTCTTTGGCATTGCCTTTCTTTGGGATTGGAATGAAAACTGACCTTTTCCAGTCCTGTAGCCACTGCTGAGTTTTCCAAATTTGCTGGCATATTGAGTGCAGCACTTTCACAGCATCATCTTTCAGGATTTGAAATAGCTCAGCTGGAATTCCATCACCTCCACTAGCTTTGTTTGTAGTGATGCTTTCTAAGGCCCACTTGACTTCACATTCCAGGATGTCTGGCTCTAGGTGAGTGATCACACCATCATGATTATCTTGGTCATGAAGATCTTTTTTGTACAGTTCTTCTGTGTATTCTTTCCATGTCTTCTTAATATCTTCTGCTTCTGTTAGGTCCATACCATTTCTGTCCTTTATCGAGCCCATCTTTGCATGAAATGTTCCCTTGGTATCTCTAATTTTCTTGATTGAAATTTTCTAATTTTCAGTCATTCAATCATGTCCAATAATTTGTGACCTCATGGACTGCAGCACACCAGGCCTCCCTGGCAATCACCAAGTCCTAGAGTTTGGTCAAACTCACATCCATCAAGTCGGTGATGCCATCCAACCATCTCATCCTCTGTCATCCCCTTCTCCTCCTGCCTTCAATCTTTCCCAGCTTCAAGGTCTTTTCTAATGAGTTGGTTCTTCACCTCAGGTGACCAAAGTGTTGGAGGGAGGGAGGGAATAGCCAAATAAAGCAATATTCTTGAAAGGAAGGACCCACTCGAACTGGGAGGGTCATTTTCTCTTTTGGATCTGGTGGGTAAAATGCGAATTTAATTCATCCGTAGGGGAGAGGAAAGTACAGATGTGCAGATACGTTTTTAAAACAAGGGTGTCTGTGATTGAACAGACTGGGAGTGGATGTGTCTCTGAGAATATCCCAAACCTGGAAACTGAGCTGTCCCTATGGCCGCTCTGCCCTAGACCTGCTGTTGTTTTCAAACCTTATGGTGTAAGAACAGTATACATTTGTAAATAAATAGACTATGATTGTAGACTTCTTCTCTGTAGGTAACTTGTTTTCATGTCATATTTATCAGTTTCTTGGAGGAAATGATGGGCCTGAATTTAGAAATTCAAGTCTCTGGACCCTTAGAGAGACCAGAAGATAATTTCACTGTGTTTGCACTGAGGTTGTGATCAACCTCAGTGGGTGGAATATTGTACAATTCTAGTTATTTCTGGTTTTGCAGTGTTTATTTTTAATAGTTGAAGAGATTTCTAAAATGAGTGTAACCATTCATATCCTTTTTTCGATTCTTCCTTTCAGAAGATTTTCATTACTTATAATTTAATTTTACATTTTTGTTTACTTAAGGTACCTTGGTTCTGGGTAGCTTTTAAAGATGGTAAAACAGGAAGCTTCATCAAGGGCAAAGTGAGTAGTGGACAGTACAGCGGGAGGCCTGGGTTGGGCCTTCTGTCTTCTCAGGTGGCACAAGTTCTTAACCAATTCTTTCTTTCTTTTTAAAAAAATTTTGGCCACACTGGGTCTTCATTGCGGCACTTGGGCTTCTCTAGCTGCAGTGCGTGAGTTCTCTAGTTGTGGCACGTGGGATCTTAGTTTCCCAACCAGGGATCAAACCCGCCTTCCCTGCATTGGAAGGCGGATTCTTAACCAGTGAACCACCAGTGAAGTCCGTCCTTCTTCCCTTCTTCCTTCCTTTCTTTCCTCTATTTCTTCCTTCCTTTTCTTTTTCTTATTTTGTTGTTGTTTTGTTTTCCTGAACCCTGAGTGATTAAAGCTGATTTTGGCCCTGATGACTCGCAGTAGATTCTCCACATGTTAGAGCTGGAAGGAGCCACAGGAATCATCTAGTCCAGTCCCTCCTATTTTATGTGAGGAAACCGAGACCCAAAGAATATAGCCACTTGTTCAATGTTACACCATTTGTAGAAAGGTCAGGTCTTCCTATACTTAGTAAAATATTTTATGCATTATGTGTGTTACCAAAATACGTCTTTATAACCCACACATACAAGTACAAATGCCGGCCAAGGTGTTTCTTCAGGCTCCCTGTCACCAGAGGTCTGCTGAGCCCTGCAGGCCCCCTGGTATCTAAAGGCCATTAGTCTTGTGCCATTTACATTCTCTGCTTCACACACTCACTAACACCTTCCCATTCCATGTTATTCCACAGGTGCCTGCTGACTAATCTGATAAACTGTTAATCAATCTGCTCACAGAAGTTGCTGAAAGATCCAATAGGAAAAGATTCTCCCTCTATGTTGCCACTTGGCAGACATTGCTAAGCTGCTGCTGTTCTTATCTCAACAAAATTGCTTGGAGTATTGCCAGGTTAACCTGACTCTGAGAAAACTGTGCTTTCCTTCGGTGTGCTTCAGGTTTTTCCTAAAGAGCTCAGGGTTCCTTGGTTTGGTCTAGGTCCTGGTTGGTCACTTCCCTACTTTTCCTTTCTTAGGGGAGTTTAGTCATGAGATATCTGAATGAATGAGAATTCAGGACCCATGCATCATCACTCTGAAGTCCCATTAGGTTGTCCTTTCCTCTGAGATGAGGATTTAGTTTTGATGTATTTATTCAACTCAAAACAGACTAGTATGTTCAAGTGTCTGCTGATCCCGGTGAGTAGCCCCGGGGCCCTTCCTAGAAGAGTTCAGAAGAGTTCAAGAGTTCACAGCACAATAAGGAAAATAACAACTGCATGCATGACCAAACACATAGGACTTGAATTTTCTCTTATGAGACTTTATAAGGGGGTAGGTATTGCTAAATAGTTAGGAACATGGACTCTGGGGCAAGACAACTTGGGTTCAAATCCCAGGTGAGCCCATTATTGGCTATGTGACTTTGGGAAAATTCATTAAACTCTCTTTGCCTCAGTTTTCCCATCTATAAAATGGGGGATAAAAATAGGGCATATTTCCTAGTTGTTAAAATTAAATAAATGCATATAAGTTATAAAAATAATTATGTGTTTAATATTATATCAATAATATAGTAACTTTATATTATTACCATATATAAAATTTCTCATTAGAGAAGAATTTACTATAATTATCTCATTTGATTTTCACTTTGTTTCAGTTCAACAAACACAAATTGAGCAACTACTTAGGTTCTGTGCTGGACCCTGGAAATGCTAAGATTACAATAATACAACAAGTTATGTGCTGTCCAGGTGTTTGGGGTTCTACTTGGGAAAACAACACTTTCATGCCTCTCTTGATTGACTCTAACTCGGTCAGCACCAACTCTGTTCCTTGTAGACGATGAGGATGAAGAATCAGATTGACAACAAAACCTTTCCTTCGATCGATCCACACATCATGTGAGTGCAAGGGTCATGTTTCTGTTAATACAACTTTACCCCTGAATTATTTCTATATACTTTTCCCCCTCTGCAATAACTTTTAGGGAAGGTCTCTCACATTGCAGGCAGATTCTTTACCAGCTGAGCCACTAGAGAAGCCCATAACTTTTAGGGAAGGCTTTAAAAAAAATTGATTCCTGTGAGTCCTAATGTTTAACTAGTATGGTCAGAGCACATTTTTATAGAAAGAGATAATTAACTTGATTTCATCATTACCTGACTACCCCGTGACAAGTTGAATTCAAGGAGCGAAACATGTACCATCTTCCTTCCAAAGGGCAAGCTTTTCCCTCCACAGCACTCTCTTCACCTTCAGAATTGCTACTGTGATGACTAAGGAAAAATCTCTGTCTCCCTGCCCCTTGGATTGAACAGAACATGAGTTAGCAAAAAGTTTTTGGCAAGAACCTGGTTCTAAGTTGACAGGGTGGTCCTCCCTGAAATGTGCAAGCTTTACAAAGAGAGAGAGAGGTTCAGGCAGCACAAAGGAAAAGTGCAGATTCCAGTCTCATGGTTTAAGAATCTCAGATCTAGAGCCATTTACTATAAGAATTATAGGAAAGAAATCAAAGTATAGTCATGGTGTGTTACAAAACATGTCCCTATATAGTAGATTACATTCTCTTGGAATAAAATCATGTCTCAAATTAGTCTGATATATCATTAAGTCATGAGGAGCAAATAAAAATGGAATGGGTATTTGAGGCTCTGAGAGGCTGAGTTGGCTGGCAGAACCTGACTAGGGATTGTGACTTCTCAGAGACTGAATGTATTCATTGCTGGAACAGGGATAGCACAGTGAAGAGCAGTGCCACAGGGTTGTGTGCGTGTTAAATAGCAAATGCAGTTCCAGGCACATAATATAAGCTATTGAAAAATAATGGTTATTACTACCTGTTTTCTTATGTCATAATGAGATTTTACCCCGTTGGCTAAGGTTTTTTTTTTTTTTTTTTTTTTTAATATAAAAGAGACTCATCATGTATTTATTGGCCAGGAATTTCTCTTCTCATCCAGTGGTGAAATATTTGTTAGAAGCCAGAAAATAGAAAAGGTAACCCTTCAACCCAGAACTTTGAAATTATGTAACTGTTTGCCAGATGTTTTTCCATTTGTTTGGATAAAAATTTCAATATACATTGAAGCAAAAAAGAGCAGAAATCTAAGCCTATTTGTAAAAAGAATATCAGTCACTGTTCTCATTAGGAATGAACAATGCCATTTGGCACATGCTGTGACAACAGTCTGGAAAAATGGAGGACAAGTCTGTGATTATGGCCATTGTCATCTACAGGGACTTCTAAGAAAGCAGCTTCCTTTAATGAAGCTTCACATAAAACCAGTGAAAGAGGGAAAAATGAGGAGGGGGGAAAGCTGAGGGCATGAAGGTAGCTGAGCAACCCTTCTGATATCAGAATGAGAAGTCACAATGGAGAGACGACTCGAAGAAGAGAAGGTACAAAAGGACTCACCTGAACACCAAGAAAAAGGGAAGAATTCTAATTGTCTGTGATTCAAGGAAGTCATTTTATAGAGTGCAGGGAACTCAGTAATGATAGTTGTCCTACAGTTGCTTCACGTGGGTAGGAAGCGAAGTACTATTTTGCATGAGCTGTGTACTACTAGTCAGATTTCTTCCATGATTTATTCCCAACTTTGCTAACATAGCTTGGCATGTGAGAAACTGCTCTCAGAGCAGTCATAAATCTTCTAAAAGTTTTGTTTCATTGTAGGGAGAAAATTAAGTGTCCATTCTGATAGCAGTCAGAAAGAATAAATCCCATTTTAAGCACATATTTCTTGCTGCGAGCTAATAAATACAATTTTTACTAGCCTGTTTCTCTTTTTTTCTTGTGAATAAATTTTGAGTTGCTGCTCTAAGATATTCAGAGTAGGCACAGAGCCATAGAAAGAAAAGCAAAAAGGATTCTGTATCAGAGACTTCTTTTCTTATAATTATTCATATTTGTATGTCATGGTCATTGATGCTTAGCAAGTTGTTAACCTGTGGGTGTATTGACAATTCCATTTTTAAACTAATAGTTTATAGGGACTGTTAGGTTTGTCCTTAGGCTCCTGGCACCCCAGGGCAAACTTTTATTTCCAAGCATCTGCTCACCACTTAATTCATAATTATCATTCTGGATACAGCCAGAGCTGGTAGCAGTAGTTTGAAATTACCACTTTGGACAAGCATATCAATGATGAATCCTCATTTATGACTGATGTCTCTGCTGAAAGGATGATTTCTGGTGTTGTTTACATCTTTCATCTGTGATTGATAAGTCACGAACCAGTATAATTTTGCTGTAATAATTAAGATAATGAATTTTCCTATTGTTTTTGTTTCCTCTTCAGTTTTGGGAACACTTCAGTCTATTTTTTCTTTCTTGTTACTAATAGCATGGGTAGTTGCACAAGTTACATTGTAATATTAATAGATTATTTCTTAATGTATTAGGAATGAAAATACTGCATAACATGGGGGTATTTGACAGATATAAATGTTGAAATCCTGAGAATTGTGTTATACTAGCAATAAAGTCTCCATCACATTCCAAAGTTTAAGACTTCAGTCCTAACGATGACTACTTTTAAAAATCTCTTTGGATGGCACTTAAAGGTCAGTGCTCAGAAGTGTCCTGGTTGAATCTGTGGCTTAGGCAGCTCTTATTTGAAGAGTTTGGAGGGTTTGCACAATGAACACCAAACATGATACTGGCTGATGGTCTAAAGCAAGACACAGTGACCAACTCTACCATGGAACTGAGGGGAGGTAACGCTTATGAAGTGGTCCTCTTGGTGATCACTGCTGGTGAGGTCATGAGATCTGATGATATGCTCCCAGCTGGGACATCTGCTGGAGACAAACTCCACTCCCAAGCCAGCCTCTCCCATCACCTGGAAACCCTGTAGGACAGAGAAAGATGAGGCAGAGATTAGAGTGATGCATCTACAGACCAAGGAAATACCAAGATATACAAATACATACATATATATATATATATATATATATATATATGAAAGTGAAAGTGGCTCAGTCATGTCCAACTCTTTGTGATCCCTTGAACTATACCATACCAGGCTCCTTTGTCCATGGAATTCTCCAGGCCAGAATACTGGAGTGGATAGCTGTTCCCTTCTTCAGGGAATTTTCCCAACCCAGGGACCAAACCCAGGTTTCCCTCATTGCAGGTGGATTCTTTATCATCTGAGCTACCAGTGAAGCCCTATATATGTGTGTGTATGTGTGTGTGTGTGTGTGTGTGTGTGTAACATGAAAGAAAGTGAAATTGTTACTTGCTCAGTCATGTCTGACTCTTTGGGACCCCATGAACTGTAGCTCACCAGGCTCCTCTGTCCATGGAATTTCCCAGGCAAGAATACTGGAGTGGATAGCCATTCCCTTCTCCAGGAGATCTTACCAACCCAGGGATCAATCCTGGGTCTCTTGTATTGCAGGCAGATTTTTCACCATCTGAGCCACCAGGGAAGCCAGAAAGTAAATATGCATAACATGAAATTCAGAGTGATGTCAAATCTATGAATTAACAGGATGGCAAATAAAATAAAGTTTTCTTTGAGACGCAAAAAGAAATATCTAGCTATGGTATAGGTTTGGCTCCCTCTTTAATACTTCTCTCTGGTGATGATTTTGGTTCTGAAAATTATTTTCCTTTCCATTCTGTATAAGAAATACACTCAGGTGCTGTTGGAATGCTTGTAACTCAGACTCAGGACTGTCAGATCCCAGTAGGACTGTTCTATTGCTAAAGAACAACAGATTCCCTGCCTGGGGGGGCAGGGAATGAATAGGTATGGATATTCAGCTCCAGAACCAAGTGTTATTTTGCCCTCAGGGTCTTTTGGGAACAGAGTGTATGCTTCTATACTTCCACTAACACCAGTGTTTAACTTGTTTTCCTTCTACTTAGTTGTTTTCCTTCTACTTAGTAGAAAGGATTTTTAGATATATCTTTCTTATTAAAAATTCCTTCCTCCTATTTTCCTACTGGATTTTTAGTTAAAAAGTCGATCATTCTTTTCTACTTTGGTAGGATTTTGTCCAGAGAAAGGACACAGTGCTTCTATTTCAACTCATTTTGAGGCTTTTTTTTTTTTTTCCAATAGAAGAATTTTTAAAAGAAAAATTTTGCCTACTGGAGTAAATGATTTACCAGCTAGGCAAAAGAGCAAGGAAATTGCTCACATTAAATCTCAAAACATTCAAAGTTCTAGTATGCTTGTGAAGTTTAGCTCTTAGAACCTGAGATACTCAAACCCCCAGAACCTAAAAAGAAGCAGTACTATATGAGCAATTCATTTCTATTTCTAGGATTTAAACAGACAGTAATGGGCTTTGGAAAACTGTTAGAAATTCATGTTTAGATACTGTCTATAGATAAGTATTCAAATTCCTAAATTTTTCTCATTAAAAATTCTTGTCTTACAGTATTTCCATGGATAGGTACCTCCCCATATGTGTACCAGTTTACCAGTTTATACACAAACATAGATGCACACACACAGAGCCTTTTCCCCTAGAGTTTTAATTCCATCACCATACATGATACACACAAAATATTTTAAATAAAATTTATCAAGTCAGATCAATGCTCAGGTTAGCTTATGTATAACCAGCTCACAGACTAAATAGCCCTCACATAAAAGAAGACCATGACACAGCAGAAATTCATCTGTATCTCGACTGAGATACTTATTATGGATTTCATTTCAAAAATACAATTATGATGGCAGTTATTACTTTAAAAAATCCGTACTTAAGCACTGAGGCTGATTAGTCAGAAAATGTTTTTTTCATTTCTTCACCAAAAGTTAGAAGAGCTATGACACAGGGTTTTTAAATATTTAGAACCAGAGGATCTTAATATAAGAAGAACAATTTTTGGAATCATTAGGGAACTTTCCAACAGAATATTGTACTTCAAAAATGGTAATAGTTACAAGGTATGATCCTACCAGTTTGTCCCTAATGATCCATGTTAAGAATGAATGAGGGAAGAATGCATACTTAGCTTGGAAATGGAAGACAATAAGCTGCTTCTTGGCTCTTGATATTGTTTCTTGTTTCATTGATACTGAAGCATAAGTAACAAATACTTTGCTTAATAAGTGGCAACATTTTAAGTTTTACGTCTTCCTCTGGTCCTTGGTAGTGCTTAGGAATAAATAAAAATCTCCAGCACTAAGAAAAGAAAGGAACTGGAGGCCTATTACATTTCTCCTGGTTAAGAGGATAAAGCATATTAAAAAAGGTGCAAGGGTCCCACAGAGTAAGTCAGAGCAAGTTATTACTTGAGAGAACAGTAGAAAATAGAAGGCCTGCTAACAGCATTCAGATCAGATCAGTCGCTCAGTCGTGTCCGACTCTTTGCAACCCCATGAACCTCAGCACGCCAGGCCTCCCTGTCCATCACCAACTCCCGGAGTTCACTCAGACTCACGTCCATCTAGTCAGTGATGCCATCCAGCCAGCTCATCCTCTGTCGTCCCCTTCTCCTCCTGCCCCCAATCCCTCCCAGCATCAGAGTCTTTTCCAATGAGTCAACTCTTTGCATAAGGTGGTCAAAGTACTGGAGTTTCAGCTTTAGCATCATTCCTTCCAAAGAAATCCCAGGGTTGATCTCCTTCAGAATGGACTGGTTGGATCTCCTTGCAGTCCAACGGACTTTCAAGAGTCTTCTCCAACACCACAGTTCAAAAGCATCAGTTCTTCGGCGTTCAGCCTTCTTTACAGTCCAACTCTCACATCCATACATGACCACAAGAAAACCAAAGCCTTGACTAGACGGAACTTTGTTGGCAAAGTAATGTCTTTGCTTTTGAATATGCTATCTAGGTTGGTCATAACTTTCCTTCCAAGGAGTAAATGTCTTTTAATTTCATGGCTGCAGTCACCATCTGTAGTGATTTTGGAGCCCAGAAAAATAAAGTCTGACACTCTTTCCACTGTTTCCCCATCTATTTCCCATGACGTGATGGGACTGGATGCCATGATCTTCGTTTTCTGAATGTTGAGCTTTAAGCCAACTTTTTCACTCTCCACTTTCACTTTCATCAAGAGGCTTTTGAGTTCCTCTTCACTTTCTGCCATAAGGGTGGTGTCATTTGCATATCTGAGGTTATTGATATTTCTCCCGGCAATCTTGATTCCAGCTTGTGTTTCTTCCAGCCCAGCGTTTCTCATGATGTACTCTGCATATAAGTTAAATAAACAGGGTGACAATATACAGCTTTGACGAACTCCTTTTCCTATTTGGAACCAGTCTGTTGTTCCATGTCCAGTTCTAACTGTTGCTTCTGACCTGCATACAAATTTCTCAAGAGGCAGATCAGGTGGTCTGGTATTCCCATCTCTTTCAGAATTTTCCACAGTGTATTGTGATCCACACAGTCAAAGGCTTTGGCATAGTCAATAAAGCAGAAATAGATGCTTTTCTGGAACTCTCTGGCTTTTTCCATGATCCAGCAGATGTTGGCAATTCGATCTCTGGTTCCTCTGCCTTTTCTAAAACCAGCTTGAACATCAGAAAGTTCAGGGTTCACATATTGCTGAAGCCTGGCTTGGAGAATTTTGAGCATTACTTTACTAGCATGTGAGATGAGTGCAATTGTGCGGTAGTTTGAACATTCTTTGGCATTGCCTTTCTTTGGGATTTGAATAAAAACTGACCTTTTCCAGTCCTGTAGCCACTGCTGAGTTTTCCAAATTTGCTGGCATAATGAGTGCAGCAATTTCACAGCATCATCTTTCACGATTTTCAGGATCAGCACTTTCATAGCATCATCTTTCATCATCTAACAGCATTGGCATCAGGGAAAACTGAGAAATCCACAAAGTAGATTTGTATGTTCTTCACATATCCTGGCAATGTATACTCAGGTCTCCTCCATTAAATGCCCATCATCCTCCCTGCCAATCTCTTCTTTGTCCTTTCTAACTGAAAAATTACCACTTTGTTCTATTATCTGCTCAGTTCTCTCCAATAGATAGTTTGCCAAACTGCTCGGAGTTAACAACAACAAAAATATATCTAAGCATCAAATAATAAGCAGGATACTAAGTGGATAAAAATTACCCCAGTGACTGGGCTTCCTTCCAAGTATCATGTTTAAAGATGACAGCATTCCAATTACTTCCTCCAATAGAGGGGACGTCTGGACAGATTAAAAGGCAAAACTTTGGGAGCTTGCTTGGGGAAAGATATCTAAAATCAGGTATTTGTTGTTGTTGTTCAATTGCTCAGTCATGTCTGACTCTTTGTGGCCCCATGGACTGCAGCACTCCAGGCTTGCCTGTCATTCACCATCTCCCAGAGCTTGCTCAAAACTCATGTCCATGGAGTCGGTAATGCCATCCAATCACCTTGTCCTCTACCATCCCCTTCTCCTCCTGCCTTCACTCTTCCCATCATCAGGGTCTTCAATGAGTCGGCTCTTCACCTCAGGTGGCCAAAGTATTGGAGCTTCAGTTTCAGATTCAGTCCTTCCAATGAATATTCAGGATTGATTTCCTTTAGGATTGACTGGTGTGATCTCCTTGCAGTCCAACGGACTCTCAAGAGTCTTCTCCAATACCATGGTTCAAGAGTATCAATTCTTTTGTGTTCAGCCTTCTTTATGGTGCAAATCTCACATCCAACATGACCACTGGAAAAAACCATAGCTTTGACTATATGGACCTTTGTTGGCAAAGTGATGTCTCTGCTTTTTAATATGCTGTCTAGGTTAGTCATAACTTTTCTTCCAAGGAGCAAGTGTCTTTTAATTTCATGGCTTCATTCACCATCTGCAGTGGTTTTGGAGCCCAAGAAAATAAAATCTGTCACTGTTTCCATTGTTTCCCCATCTATTTGTCATGAAATGATGGGACAATGATCTTCGTTTTTTTAATGTTGAGTTTTAAGCCAGCTTTTTCATTCTCCTCTTTCACCTTCATCAATGCTCCTTAGTTCCTCTTCGCTTTCTGCCATAAGGGTGATGTCATCTGCATACCTGAGATTATTGATGTTGATAGTTCTCCTGGCAATCTTGATTCCAGCTTCTGCTTCATCCAGCCCAGCATTCCGTGTGATGTACTTTGCATATAAATTAAATAGCAGGGTGATAATATACAGCCTTGATGTACTCTTTTCTCAGTTGTGAACCAGTCTACTGTTCCATGTCCAGTTCTAACCGTTGCTTCTTGACCTGCATACATAGCTATGCAGGAGGCAGGTTAGCTGGTCTGGTATTCCTATCTTTAAGAATTTTCCACAGTTCATTGTGATCCACACAGTCAAAGGCTTTAGCGTAGTCAATGAAGCAGAGTAGATGTTTTTCTGGAACTCAGTTGCTTTTTATATAATCCAAAGGATGTTGGCAATTTGATCTCCGGTTCCTCTGCCTTTTCTAAATCCAGCTTGAACACCTGAAAGTTCTTGGTTCACGTACTATTAAATGCTAGCTTGGAAGATTTTGAGCATTATTTTGCTAGCATGTGAAATGAGTGCAATTGTGAGGTAGTTAAACATTCTTTGGCATTGCCCTTCTTTGGGATTGGAATGAAAAATAGTTTTGAGAAATTCCTTGAGTCACATCATACACATATTTATGCAAATTTTATGTGGGTTTCTTTCATGACTTAGACTTTGAGAACACAAGAAAATTGGATGGTTTTATAGTCCTCCAGTCATTAGCTTTTATTTTTAAATTAGACCGGGTGTGAAAAATCCGGATTCTCAGACTTGTTAAAGGAAACACTGATGAATAAGAGATTTTTTTCATCCTTCAAATTGCTCCTTAATTTCTTATTTGATGCTCTCATATAAAAGAATCTTTCTTTTATATGAGAATCATTAAGAATCATTAAGAATCATTCTCTCTAGTAACATAATGGTCTCAAATTCATGTCGTGTACAACTTGACTTCTAAGAATACTTGCACACATGCACAGACCTAACTGAACATAGTCATTCAGGATAAAGAGAATATACGATTTAGAATTTCAAGATAGCAATAAAAGCTTACATTTAATTTGACTGAAACTGAAGAAGTTGAAATTGTTTATAAATAACTCATTACAAAAGTTTTCCTTGTTGATCATTTAAATTATTTCTTAAAAAATTTGGAGTTTGACAATTTTAGAGATCATATATTTTATTCGTGTTCTTAAACTAACTCAATAAAACTATTAACATGATAGCTCTTGTACTGAAGAGCATTAACTCCTTTCGTTAAATATATTAATGGATACTTGCCATCATTGCTAAGGTCAACTACAAAATTCCTTTTTGACTATACAGTGACTGTTCTTAGTAAATGAATATTTATTCTGCTCTTCAGATGGTGATGTGCATGACTGGAGAATGATGTCTGCTTTCTAGTTGCTTTGCTGCTGCTGCTAAATTGCTTCAGTTGTGTCCGAGTCTCTGCGACCCCATAGACAGCAGCCCACCAGGCTCCCCCGTCCCTGGGATTCTCCAGGCAAGAACACTGGAGTGGATTGCCATTTCCTTCTCCAGTGCATGAAAGTGAAAAGTGAAAGTGAAGTCGCTCAGTCGTGTCCGACTCTTTGCGACCCCATGGACTACAGCCCACCAGGTTCCTCCGTCCATGGGATTTTCCAGGCAAGAGTACTGGAGTGGGGTGCAATAGCCTTCTCCGTAGTTGCTTTGACTTCAGTACAATTATTTTATTAAGCCTCTCAGTAAAACGTGCACAAGGCACATGAAAGCAGTGAAAATTCCCTTTAGAAAGCAATTTCCCAAACTCTGATATCCTTCATCAGACAGGTGAACGTGAAGTTTACAAGCTTTCTTAATGGCTTCTCTTTGATAACAAGTATAAAACATTTATAAATAAAACTATTAGGTTATTTCACTTTCAGACTATTGTTCTTTGCTATTTATTTCAAAAACAACAGAGAGACAAATAGAGACGCATTTTTGTTTGTTTGGATTTTATCTTTAATGACTTCCTTTCAGCTTTTACTTGTTCTAGATTTTGGTTTAATTAAGAACTCATAGTAGATGCTGTATGGTATTTCCCAAGTTGCCCTTCCAGGAATGAGACTTGAGAGACTTATCATTTAACAGCTCTCAAGTGAGTCCCTCTCCGGGAAATATCTTTCACCAAAGACAGCCACTCTGCTCAAGGCCACACCCTTTCCCTGAGGTCAGCCTGCATCATTTGACTGATTGAAACATGTAGAGTTCCTCCTTGCCCAGGTCAGGACCACTGTGAGGGCAGCATCCTGCTCCAGAATGCTCACAAGACTGAGTGAGCCTTTGTTGTAGTTTCATCCCCTTTGCCCAACATTTTTACACTCCCCTTCAAGCTTTCTTAATAAACTTCCTGCATGCAAATGTCTGTTTCATGGAGAACTGAACTTACACAGCCACATGTAAGTTTTAAAATCACAGTCATCCTTGGACAGTCTAGACCAGAAAGTTTAGGGTATGGGACGAGATTGTTAGGAAACAATCACAAAAGATTTTTTTCTCTCCAGAGAGGACATTATAGATGTAGAGTCTAAGAGTTATTATCATCTTACATCTTCCCATAAAGTAACTGCTTTACTGCAAGCAATAGACTCTTTCTGAAAGAGCCGTGGACAAGAAGAAGACAATTACTGTTTGTTCCTCCCTTCAAATAGTGTGGTACCTCAGGCAAGTTGGCATCTTCATGAGAAACTAGACTGAATTCTTTAAGTTCCCTACTGATACCATGGGCCTGTGATGTTTTTCTAAGTGATGGAAGAACTACCACTTATCCTTTGTTATGAAAAATTATTGGGATGATACTTATTTCTTTGTAGTTTTCTCCAGTGAGAATGCCCGAGGCACATGACAGGAATGAATTAAAGATTTTCAAAATCAATTTTCAAAAGGATTTCAAAATGTAATTCACTATAGCCATTAAGGTAATGTTTCTGAAGGAATGGCGCTCAGAGGCAGGACAGTGTGTGAGACTATGAAGAGGAGTCTGAGCAAATGGCATGTCAGTGAGTAGAAAGAAACTGCCGGAAGTGAAAAAGAGCCCATAAAAATATGAAAGCTTATTCTGTCTTTCCTTTTCCATGGCTTCTCCCTTGGTATGCTATGTTAATTACAAATACTCCTGAAGGCGTCTGCTTTGGCTCTGACAGACTAGCTTATAGCAGACCAATCAACTTTCCAAGAAACTTGGAAAAGTGAAAAGCTAGATTAAAATACACACGCATGCATGCGCGCGCACACACACACATCACCCATTATCTGTTTGAAGATACTGGAGAAATTCTAAGGCAGCAAGTACTTGAAAGTCAGATAGCTGAAGAGAAGAGAAGGAAAGTAAACCAACACAGCATTCTGTGATGCCTTTACTCTCAAGGTATTTGCAAATTTGTAACTGAAGGATGACTGGTCAGAAATCAGACCAGAGCTTGAGAGACAAAAATGGAATTCAGCGATCATTATGGAGCAGAGACCTAATCAACAATTTGGATTTCACTTTTGACTCCTAACAAGTTATTCTTTTAATAGTAACGATGAACCAGAAATAAACTGACCTGCACTACAGGCTAAACTCAGCTTCAAACTAAGCTCAGTTTCAACTTCAGACTGGATTAAAGTGAATTTTCCTTACCATAACTGCTTACCTAAAGAAGCAAGATGTCCCCAGAAGTTTTCATACCTTATGTCCAACATTGACTTATAAATTTATCAAGCTACAGGAAACAAGAAAAAAATGACTAAAAAAAAATTTAGTAAAAGTCCTCAGAAGTTTCAGATATTGGAGTTATCAAATACCCACCTTTTGGTAACTTGTTGTATTAATATCTTAGTTCTCTCCACCTTCCTAGCACCTGTGATATATTCAAAGTGATATGAGCTATTAATAATTTCACATAATAATTCATGCTAATATATGGAGGACTTTTCAACATCTCCTTGAACCATTTGATAAACTTCAGTATTGTTTCAAAGAAAATAACTAGCTAGTTGTATAACCCGAAAAAGCTGGTTGACATTTCAGGCTATGTTGGAGAGAAGAACATTGGTAATATGTGAGGGCACTATTCCAGGGACATGAAGATTGCCTTGGGGACCCTCTGGTGGCTTTATGTCAGATATCCAGCCTGATCCCATGGATGTTAAACTGTTTACAAGCACAATTAACTACTGACCGTATGATTTTCTGTCTGATCTGCATGCTATTACCGTTCCATGCTTTGAGAATCTCTTCTGTATTTCATGCAGTTCTGTTGTTTTAAAACACTGATGGGATATTACAGTGGAGTGACTCTAAACCTATCAAACTGCCACAACCAATGTCAAGTCCACCAAGGCATGATTGCTGATGTAAGGCATGCAGATCTGTGTTCGCTACGCTCCGGTGGAGACAGCCTTGCTTAAGGAATCTAGGAATCTGAAAAGATGAAGGGCACAAGGCTCTTGGGTTGTTTTTTAGAGAAAGGAGACATGATGTAACATTTCTGAGTCTAGAAAAGGAATGCTTTATCTTTTTCTTTTCTTTTTTTGTAAGTTGTAATGTTGAAGGTATAAAAAATGAGGAAAACAGGAAATTGTGTTGCAAGATTGAATTCTGTTGAGCTCAATAGAGCTATTGTTCTGTCACTATTGACACTGCAAATTCCCATCTTTTGGTGTTTATAAAATCCAGTTAGACCTGAAACAATATACACTAGACTCTAGCTGGCAAGCAATTTCAAAAAAAAATTGAATAATATGCCTTCAATTATTTTTAACTATAGGCCTTGCAAATTGTTCTGCCACCAAACTACTCTGAATGTGCCCAAGCTCATTTGACTTGACATTGAAGTCAATTTCTTTCAGATATGTGTTTGGTATATATAAGTGTGATAAAATGCTCTTCAAAGGTACTTTAATATGGATAAATGTAGACATTAAACTTCATCACTACTTTTAGGAAATATTGTCTTTAAAATAGATTTCCTATTGCTTGAATTAAGCAGTTTTAGTAAATACTTTTGGAGAAGGCAGTGGCAACCCAGTCCAGTACTCGTGCCTGGAAAATCCCATGGGTGGAGGAGCCTGGTGGGCTGCAGTCCATGGGGTGGCTGAGTCGGACATGACTGAGCGACTTCACTTTCACTTTTCACTTTCATGCACTGGAGAAGGAAATGGCAACCCACTCCACTGTTTTTGCCTGGAGAATCCCAGGGACGGGGGTGCACAGAGTTGGACACGACTGAAGCGACTTAGCAGCAGCAGCAGCAGTAAATACTTTACACAGGCTTCCCTGGTGGTTCAGACAGTAAAGAATCTACCTGCAATGTAGGAGTCCTGGATTTGATCCATGGGTTGGGAAGATCCCCTGGAGAAGGACGGTAAAGCATCTGTCTGCAATGCGGGGGACACGGGTTTGATCCTTGGGTTGGGAAGATCCCCTGGAGAAGGAAATGGCAACCCACTCCAGTACTCTTACCTGGAAAATCCCATGGACAGAGGAGCCTGGTAGGTTACAGTCCATGGGGTCGCAAAGAGTCGGACACGACTTCACAACTTCACTTTCACTTTCACTTTCCAGTATTCTTGCCTGGAGAATTCCATGGACAGAGGAGTCTGACGGGCTGCAGTCCGTGGGGGTCACAATGAGTTGAACACAACTGAGTGACTAACACTTATAACTGAACTTCATCTGAGTAATGCTCAGCATTTTAAAGATCTGAAAATACAGTCCCAAATTAAGATCTTAGGAGGCAATGCTAACTAAGTATCATGGTCCCCATGGTAGTAAGGGGACCTGGTACTCAAATATTAGGTTGGCCAAAAATTTCAGTTAACCCAATACTATTTATTGGATCAGACATAACGCTGCTTTAAGAATACTCAAGACCACATTTTTAACTGTTCATTACTCATTTATTTAACAAATAATCACTGAAGACCTAATAGAAGCCAGAAACTTTTCTAAGTACTAGTGCTATGGCAGTGAAAAAAAAAACAGATAAAAATTCATGTTCATGAACCAACTGGTTGGTGAATGGATAAGCTAATGGTATATACATACAGTGGAATATCATTCAGCCTTAAAAAAAAAGGAAATTGACACATGTTACAACATGGATAAACCTTGAGAACCTTTTGCTATGTGAGATAAACTAGTCACAAAAAGACAGATACTATCTGATTCCACCTACAAGAGGCACCTAGAGTAGGCAGATTCAGAGACAGACAGTAGCGTGGTGATTGTCAGGGGCTAGGGGCAGAGTACATCATGAGAAACGCTGGACTAGAAGAAACACAAGCTGGAATCAAGATTGCGGGGAGAAATATCAATAACCTCAGATATGCAAATGACACCACCCTTATGGCAGAAAGTGAAGAGGAACTCAAAAGCCTCTTGATGAAAGTGAAAGTGGAGAGTGAAAAAGTTGGCTTAAAGCTCAACATTCAGAAAACGAAGATCATGGCATCCAGTCCCATCACTTCATGGGAAATAGATGGGAAAACAGTGGAAACAGTGTCAGACTTTATTTTTCTGGGCTCCAAAATCACTACAGATCAGGTGACTGCAGCCATGAAATTAAAAGACGCTTACTCCTTGGAAGGAAAGTTATGACCAACCTAGATAGCATATTCAAAAGCAGAGACATTACTTTGCCAATAAAGGTCCATCTAGTCAAGGCTATGGTTTTTCCTGTGGTCATGTATGGATGTGAGAGTTGGACTGTGAAGAAGGCTGAGTGCCGAAGAACTGATGCTTTTGAACTGTGGTGTTGGAGAAGACTCTTGAGAGTGCCTTGGACTGCAAGGAGATCCAACCAGTCCATTCTGAAGAAGATGAGCCCTGGGATTTCTTTGGAAGGAATGATGCTAAAGCTGAAATTCCAGTACTTTGGCCACCTCATGCGAAGAGTTGACTCATTGGAAAAGACTCTGATGCTGGGAGGGATTGGGGGCAGGAGGAGAAGGGGAAGACAGAGGATGAGCTGGCTGGATGGCATCACTGACTCGATGGACGTGAGTCTGAGTGAACTCCGGAGTTGGTGATGGACAGGGAGGCCTGGCATGCTGCGATTCATGGGGTCGCAAAGAGTTGGACACAACTGAGCGACTGATCTGATCTGATCTGAGGGGCAAGGAAGAATGGAGAATGATTGTTTAATGGATACAGAGTTTCAGTTTGGCAGGGTGAAAAGAACTCTGGAGATGGATGGTGTTTGCACAACAGTATGAATGCATTTAATACCTCTAAACTGTGCACTAAAATGGTTTTAAGAGAAAAAAATTATGTTATATGTATTTTGGCTCAGTAAAAAAATTAGGGGGAAAATCTTCCTGCCCTTGTGGAGTTTATTATTTGGTAAACTCCGTTAACATTTTCCTATCTGTAGGTCACAAAACGATATTGGTAATAGTTTTCTCCCCCTCCCATATTCTTCAGGGTGAAATATAACCAAAAGAATGTTGATTTTTATAAGATTCTGAAGAAATGTAATGCAAATTTTAGTATGCACACATCAGTGTAATCCTTTAGTGCATGCTGTGTGCTCAGTTGCTTCAGCTGTATCCGACTCATTGTGACCCAAGGGACTGTGACCCACCAGGCTCCTTTGTCCATGGGATTCTCCAGGCAAGTGTACTGGAGTGGGTTGCCATGCTCTCCTCTAGGGGATCTTCCCAACCCAGGGACAGAACCCACATCTTCTGCGTCTCCTAGCATTACAGGCAGATTCTTTGGTACTTACAGTTGATAGGTTCCCTTGTGTTCTCTTAGGTATGTCCCACTGAAAAGGGAGCAGTGGGCAGGGGAAATACCAACAGAAAGAATCTGCATGGGGGAGGACTGCTGGAAAAACCAAAGTTTAGGGGAGTTCAAATTGCCAAGACTCACTGCCAGCCTAATGGGCACAGCATCCTTCCTTCTGCTGCCCATTCCTGGGGCTTCCTGGGGCCACTGTAAGAACCAAGAATTGAAAGAACCTTTTGGCTCCTCATTTGCTCATCTTGTAGGATGCTTCAGTAAGAGCCTTAGAAATACATCAGTCCTGGCTACGCCTCCCTCAAATTGAATCGTTCCTTACTTTTGACCTGTTCTCTTAGATTTTCCTCTTTGAAGATGAGTGATGTTTCTGTGGACCACTTGCATCAGATTTATCTGTGCCTTAAAGAAAATGATGGTTCTTAGGCAGAATCCTTAGGAATATGCATTTTACTAATAAATGCTAACAAGAAATGAATGAAATAATTATTTTCATGTTGATTTGACTATCAGACAAGTCCAGCTGTTGTGCAAGATGCTGGGGATAAAGTAATGAATAAAATAATTCTACTCCTCACCCTCATATGCAGTTTCTAGCATAGCTCACAAAAGACAGGTTTGAGGAATACAATCAAAATATATTAAGAGAGTGTGAGGGAAGATGATATGCAAGAAAACATTAATGGAAGTAATAGAAGTTTCTGAAAATAGAGTAAATGAAACAATCAATCATCAAAGGTATAACTAGGAGTGGGTAAAGGTACTCATTGTAATATCAAAAAAGTAACCAACAGAAACAAATTGCCATATAAAACTATTAAATTTTAAGGAGAGAAAAAAGAGTTTCTGGGTTTGTTTAATAAAAGTTAAATTTTAGACTTTAGTATAACCTAAGAGAAAAATTATCTGTCTTAAATGTATCCATAGCTTTCCAATGTTTTCTATACTCCATTGTCAGTTTTATTTAGCATCCAGCCCCTATACCGGGAGACTGTAGGAAATGCACTCCCATGTCCCACAGTGTTTGTGAGGGCACTGGGGTACACGTATGGAGCACATTTCTTCTCCCCTCTTGTTCCAGATGCTGCTGAGGGCTTTTCTGACATACCTGGTCATCTCTGTACCACAATGGACAGAGGCCAGTCAGCTTCACACCAAGATAAGCCCATCATCTTCCAGGTCTCAGCAAATTGTAGGCTATGGTAGAGAATGGCCAGGATTGAATCTTCCAAGTAATCTTAACAACATAAATATAACTTTGGGGCTTCCCTGGTGGCTCAGTGCTTAAAGAATCCATCTGCAATGGAGAAGACATGTGTTCGATGCCTGGGTCAGGAGGATTCCCTGGGGAAGGAAATGGCAACCAAATCCAGTATTCTTGGCTGGGAAACCCCATAGACAGAGGAGCCTGGAGGGCTACAGTCTGTGGGGTTGCAAAAGAGTCAACATGACTTAGCGACTGAACAACAACAAAGATAACTTTGAATTGCCTATCAGGACTCACTGCTCCCAAGAGCTACCGTCCCTCTGATCTTCTCTTTCACAAAGATTTGTCAGACTCATCCCTAAGCTTTGAGACCCACGCACGTTCCTCTTTCATGAGCACTTCCTCTTTCATGTCACCATTCTCTCATGCCATCCCCCAACCCCAGAATCCTCGATCGTTCTACTTCCCCCAGCTCAAAATTATATCTTTTGAAGATGCCACCCAGTCCACAAATAAAATCGTATTCCTATTATTTAGTGGAGCAGTTCAGTTCGTCTAAATTACCTCTCTCTTTCCAGAAGAGGCCTTGCTTTGGTATAAGCGTTTTCCTAAACAAAACAGCAGCCTCTAGTTTGCCCTGTAATGCAAAAATAGCTGCCTTTTTTTTTTTAAGTACCTTTTATTTTCCCTGGTGGCTCAGAGGTTAGAGCGTCTGCCTGCAATGTGGGAGACCTGGGTTTGATCCCTGGGTTGGCACACTCCAGTATTCTTGCCTGGAGAATCCCATGGACAGAGGAGCCTGTGGACCCTGTCCACAGGGTCGCAAGGAGTCGGACACGACTGAGTGACTTCACTTCACTTCACTTTTTTATTTTCTGCAGAAATTTAAGTAAACAAAAGGAAAAATAATGAGCTGAGAGAACAAGGAGAAATTCTAGGATGAAGAAAAGAGCAGATGGTGGTTGATTATTTTAGTTAATTGTTCAACCAAAAGCTGGGCTCTATTCAGTTCCCTCTTCCTCCCCACTGAATTGGATTAGACTGAGAAAGCAGGGGTCAGATAGAAGAAAAGCCAAAAATGATTAAATACTTCCTCTGTTACAGAAGGGATCAAAGTTGTTGAGTTTGTTTGTGAGGCAAAATCAATGATTAACTTGGAAATGGTTTTGGTAAGTGACTTCATTTGTTTATTTCAGCATGTTTTCAAAAACAGCATAATAAAAGTTTCAATGTTACAAAACTAAAAGCAAGTCTATACAACAAATGGAATCATAGATAATAGACTCACGCCTAAAAAAAGTATACATTTACATAAAGTCAATAAAGAATGACATATGCCAAAAAAAAGGGGTGATCTGTGATAGGACTAGCATAGGGACACATCTGTGAACAAGGATGTCTAAATTACTCGCCAAAAATAGGGTAGTGTATATAAATAAGGAATAAAATATGATAATTTGTATTACTATAACACTGAAACAAAAAACATTAAAAATAAAAGGTTAAGGAAACAAGAAAAAATGAATATAAGTTTCAAGTGGAATTTAAAGCAAATATAATAATAATAGCTAACATTGTATAGTACTGATTTTATGTACATGTTCAAGTGTATTTCTTAAATATTTAATCTTCATATAAAGTCTATGTGGCATATACAGTTATTATCATCATTTTTCAGGTAATGAGATCGAGTGACAGAAAGGACAGATAATTTGAGCAAAGTGAAGTGAGAGTGAAAGTTGCTCAGTCATGTCCGACTCTTTGCGACCCCATGGACTATACAGTCCATGGAATTCTCCAGGCCAGAATACTGGAGTGGGTAGCCTTTCTCTTCTCCAGGGGATCTTCCCAACCCAGGGATTGAACTCAGGTCTCCCACATTATAGGTGAATTCTTTACCAGCTGAGGCACAAGGGAAGCCCAATTTGAGCAAAATCACACAGAAATACTGGGCCTGAGATTTGTGCCCACAGCCTTCTCCACGCACTGTGCTGATTTTTTTTTTTTTGGTACTATTTGTGCCAACTTTAAAATAAAACAAGAATATAGAGAAAATAAATCATTAATAATAGGAAATAATTTATATTTACTAAAATGTATATACTGTAAATAAGAATTATTCATTTTTAAGCACACATTGTTTATATATTGAAATTGCCTGTATAATAGAAAACAAAGAAAGTTTACATAAATTCGAATGCAGACATCTGAAGAATGTATTTTCAGACCAATGTTCAATAAAACTAGAAAAAAGGTAAATTTAAAGAAAAGTGACATGCAAAATTTTTAAAAACTATTCAATAAAGTAACAATTGGGCCAATAAATCAATAAATATTAAGGACTAAATCAAGGAAACAGCAATAAAATGTTTCCAAAATGATAAAATATACCCTTGTATAAACTTAAACTCTATGGAATGAGGCCAAACCATTAATAAAAATGAATTTAGTTGTTTTAAAAATATTTTTGATGTGATCAAATGTATAGAAGGTAAATTAAGTATTCAACTTATTATCCTAGGAAGATTATCCGAAAGGAAAGTTTAGGACAAAATTTGTTGTAATAAAAGCAAAATAAAATTTCATGTTGAATAAAATTTTACAGGGAAGAATATGCCTTTAGCTATGTTCCTAACTTGGTGAGATTCTGCACTGTTTTTATATAGGTTGATATCTTTGGTGAGAAATTTTACTCCCATTCTTTAAAAATTCCTTGTTAAAATCTTATTAGTAACTTTGATATTTTTAGGAAACTAGACATGAATTTTCCAAATTTCAATCCCAATTCTTAACTATATTTCTTTTCCTGCTTTGCAATTATTTTCCAAATAGGTCAAGCTTTCATTTTGCCATTTGAGAAAACAAAAAAAATTAATTGAAACCTGACAAGTTCCCTTTGAAGTGCTAAGAAATAAAAATGGTTTACTTAACCATAAAAAGGTAAGAATTTACTGACAAGCTGGTACTTATTTGTTAAGGGAAAATGATACATTTACAGTGGAAAAACTTGGCTTATATCACCTTAATCAAGTAATCACAGTTAACACGACCAGTAACGGGACAAAGCAAAACCATGTGTCTGCTGATGGGATGCAAGGAGAACAATGTCCGTTCTGTGTCATTGCTGCTGAAGATGATAACTTGAATCTAACCGTGAGAAACCATTGGACAAACCTAAATTGAGGGTCATTCTATAAGCTAACTGGCCTATTCTGTTCCAAGTGGCAAACTCATGAAAAACAATAAGAATCAAGGGGGTTTCAACTTAAAGGAGACCAAGAACACATAATGGACATTACTGGGATTCACAGCAAAGGTTGAGTAAGATCTACAGACTAGATAGTGGTCTTAGATCTGGTTTACTTTTCTGATTTTGATTATTATATTAATACAAGAAAAAATTGTGTAAGAAAATTGTAATTGACTAAAAGAATGTCCTCAAACAATCCTTACTAAAGGAATTTTAAAAGTTGTGCTTCAGACAGAGAGTAACCTCAGAACAATCTGACATGAGCAAAGGAATAAGGAACAAAGAATTTGCTTAACTAACATTGACTAGGAAATAACAACAACATTGTATTATGGAATAAAAGGAAAACCACCACAAAGAACTAAAATAGTCAACAACAACATCAAATATTTCAGATGTGTTTAGAGTGCCAAGACCTTTGCATTGTAGGAAGGATATTAAGTATTTTAATTGATTTCAAACTTTGAGAAGCTAAGTGCTCATGATAGAAAGCTTAAGGTAACTACTCTAAGAATAGGAATGTGGTATTTATCTCCAAACTTATAGTTAAAAGAGATGGAATAATAAAACATAATAAATATTTTAAAAAGCAAGAAAGGAGGAACAGCAACATTGAAAGTGAAACCAAAACCGCAAAAATAAATTCAAATATATCAATACCCATTATGGACATAAATGAAATAAATACACCAGTTGAAAAATTGGCATTTTGGGTCTGTTGATGTTTTTTCTCAGAATGGATTTAAAAACACATGCAATACAACTCAGTTATATCTTGTTGATAAGAGGTACATCTAAAACATAATGATCCAGAAATTCTGAAAACCAAAGAGTAAAAATAGATATTCCTAACCAAACAAAAGTTGGTATACTTATATTAGTATCATATAAAGAAAATTTAAAAAGAATGTAAAAGGATATTCCCAACTAAATGAAAATTGATAAACTTAGATTAACATCATATGAAGGAATCTTTAAGGCAAAAAGTATTTTTAAAGATAAACAGTATCATAATTTTTTAAAGTATTAGTTCACCATATTTTAAACTTGTATGTATCTAATAACAAAATTTCAAAATACATTAAGAATTTCAAAATACATTAAAAAAACATTAAGGATTTACGAAAGAAATAGAGAAATCCAAAATATAATGGGATATTTAATCATTAGATCAGATCAGATCAGTTGCTCAGTCGTGTCCAACTCTTTGCGACCCCGTGAATCGCAGCATGCCCGGCCTCCCTGTTCATCACCAACTCCCAGAGTTCACTCAGACTCACGTCCATCGAGTCAGTGAAGCCATCCAGCCATCTCATCCTCTCTCATCCCCTTCTCCTCCTGCCCCCAATTCCTCCCAGCATCAGAGTCTTTTCCAATGAGTCAACTCTTCGCATGAGGTGGCCAAAGTACTGGAGTTTCAGCTTTAGCATCAGTCCTTCCAAAGAAATCCCAGGGCTGATCTCCTTCAGAATGGACTGGTTGGATCATAATTGATGAATCAAGCATACAAAAAATTCTTACATTTTTAAAAAATGTAGACCAATGGTCTTATGCTTAAATGTCATTGTGGTTGTCCACATTCATAAACCATAACTAATTGTAAAAGACCCTCCAAAGAAATCCTCTGGACAGAAGTAAAAATGTGAACAGAAATGACTTAAAGACAGTGCCAGTTTGACATAATTCTTTTACAATTAATAGTTGTTAGAAAATGGAGTCTGGCCTGATTTACAATTATATCAACATTCACAGAGGCTGAATATAACAAACATAAGGTTCACTGTGACCAGAAGATTTTTTTTATCACACTTTATAAATAGTGTTCTCTTTTAGCTGTGGAAGTCAGAGTCTCTTTTGTGGATAGAGATTGTAATCAGGTTTTCATGTCATGTTTCCACATGCCCAACGTTTAGATGCTGTCAAGTTTCTTTAATATAAAACAAGAGACTCCCAGCAGGATCATGCAGATGAAGACCTTCTTTAGGGAGGAGATCACATCTTGGAGCATCTTCTGTTTCCTCTCCTTGCCCAGTTTTATCCAAGCCTCTCAATACAGAAGGTTTCAGTTCTGCCTCGCTGGGCTTCATGCCGGTGCTTTGCTCTCTCTCCTTCCTACCTGAAGCCTGGACACTTTTAACTTCTTCAAACCTTGGTTACTTCCTAAGCAGAATGGAAACTGTAGTATCTAATCTATTGCATTGTTGTGAATCCTAAATGAGATACACTCAGAAAACTTTACCCAGAGATATTAACATTCTCCCTACCCCACACCATGCTCCTTAGCCTCCTGTTACCCATTAGGACTAAACAGTCACTGATAACCCTTCCACATGGGGGATGAAAGGACTAAGATCCATCCCCTCCAGCTGATGCCATGCTACGTCAGGTGCTTCCCTATCTCGGGCATCTACTCTGTTCCCTCAGTGTCCTTGCTCTGGGTCATGGTCTGGGTAATTTAGATGCCAAGCTTAGCAGCCAGGGAGGCTGTATTATGCTTTTCTTTCTGTAACCAGTACTGTTGCTATTGTAGTGTTTTGTGTGCGCTGAACACCAGATCACTATTATTATCATCATCATTGCAACTGATGACAATAATAAAACAATGTCTCGGGCTTTGGCGGATGATGTCCACTCTCCCCAGGCTATTTGGCTGATTCTGTCCTGCCCTCTCCGCCTGATCTAAAACAGATCCCTGAGTTGTCTGTTAGCTGATAATCTCTCTCCTACTTCATTTGATTTTACTCATTTTTTTTCCCCTCCAGATTTTAAATGATAAGCAAGCTCTGTACAGACTCTTCTCAAAACTGATTTAGATTCAGCAGCAGTCTTGCAGGATCATGGAGAGAATGCTAAGTTTAATGCCACAATCATCTCAGCTCCTACAGAGTATTCATTTCATTGTCAGCTGGTGGGAACAGGCGATTGCCGTGGTAGAAGGCTGATTCCCTTCAGTAATGAAGCAAGGAAGGCACTGGGACATTTTCATTTCTGAATTCCAAGTGAGTACATATTGTCATTTCAGATGCTATTCCAAGAGCGATCATTTGCTGGAGTGCATCTGGTATCACATTTATTTACAGCATTCTAATTTTTCTTTAAAACTTAGGGAATGTGGGAAGAAACTGAGGATATTGATTTTGGATATGTAGAACTCAGCTAGTAAGATAGTGTCCAAGTAATATTCTCCAAGGGAAAAATGCTCAATTTCTCATCATTTCTGATACTGAAGACAGCATTGGCAAGAATAATTGAAAATAGGTAATGGGTAATCAGCCAGAGGGTTTATTTGATAGCAAAGAGACATCCGAGTCCCAGGGAGAGAAGATCAAGTTGTAAAGGGAGGTGAAGTCCTACCACATAGTAATAATGGAAAATTGTGCAACTTTTTACTTTGATACTGAATCATCTCTCATCCTGCTCTAACTGAGATAAAGAACACAGTTGTATTGTATAAAACAGTAAAGGAAAGAAAAATGGAAGTGTTGTGTAAGATAATGATAATTGCCTTGCCCTGAGAAAAATCCATAATACAAAAGGAAACTGTAACACAATACTGAAAAATGAACTCAATATAATTAAACAAGTAACCGAGGATGTACAAGACAACCACAAAGTGGAAGCTGAAAATTGTCAACAATAGCATATAATGTTAGATAAAAATAGGGTGATATTTTCAAGACATTCGAGGAAGAACGTGTGAGCCAAGGGTTTTATATGCAATCCTTCAGTTTTTATAGCTATAGAAAACCAATTTTAACCATGTAAGAACTTGGAATGTTGCATTTACAATTTTTCCCTGAAGGATCTGCCAGAAAACAATCAAGAGATAATATTAGGGACTTCTCTGATGGTCCAGTGGCTAAGACTCCATGGTCCCAAAGCATGGGGCCCAGGTTCAATCCCTGGTCAGGGAACTAGATCCCACATGCCACAACAAAGACCCAGCACAACCAAATAAATAAATGAATTTTTTTAAAGAGATAATTTTAGCATAGCCCTTCTAATCAACATTGTTGCATGTATTTAATTATACATTCAAGAGTAGAATAAAGATGAGAATAAAGGTGGAATATTAGAATGTCAATGTTAAATGGTTTGAGTAAATAGAAACAACTGAAAAATGGGAGAGGAAAAGATAAAGTTAACAAATATGAAAAAGTTATAGAGAAAACCTTAAAATGCTTTTGAAATGTACATTATATTTGAACAAATAGAAAGGTATTCCATATTCTTTGAAAGAATAAGCATCATCAAGATGCTAATTCTATCCAAGATAATATAAACTCTAATAAAAACAACTTTTTAAAAAATGACAGAATTAGATGAACTGAATCTAAAGGTTATATTAAAAAATTTAATGAAACTCAAATTACTACAGAGAGAAAAAAACAGGAGAAAAAGGGCAGTGGGAAGTAAGATTAGTGGGAATAGATATTAAAACATACTACATAAACCTCTTATTAAAACTGTGTGGACTGGTGCATGGACGTCTCTGGTGGGTCAGTAGTAAAGACTCTGCCTGTCACTGCAGGAGATGTGGGTTCGATTCCTGGGTTGGGAGGATCCCCTGGAAAAGGAAATGGCAACCCACTCCAGTATTCTTGCTTGGAGAATACCATGGACAGAGGAGCCTGGCAAGCTACAGTTCATGGGGTCACAAACAGTCAGACACAGCTTAGCAACTGAGCATGCACGCTCAGAGTGATGCATTAATATAGACTGACTGACATTCTAAGGAAACACACAGAAAACTAAAAAATTAGATCCAAGTATGTAGGATGGTGTATGTATGTTAAATCAATGGTGAAAGATAAATTTTTCAACTGAAAAAATATTGAAAAAAGATAAAATTAAATTTTAACCTCCAACTATATATAGGAATAAAATCCACTGATTGAACAGATATCTGAATATTTAAAAAATAAGAATTCTATAAAACCTATGTATGTACCAGAAAAATAATGAATTCCTGTATCAACTAGAAATGGAGAAAGCTTACTTATGACTAAATCACTTGAAGCTATTATAGAACTGCCTTATGATCCAGCAATCCCACTGCTGGGCATACACACTGAGGAAACCAGAACGGAAAGAGACACGTTTTGATTTGCATTTCTCTGATAATGAGTGATGTTGAGCATCTTTTCATGTGTTTGTTAGCCATCTGCATGTCTTCTTTGGAGAAATGTCTATTTAGTTATTTGGCCCATTTTTTGAGTGGGTCATTTATTTTTCTGGAGTTGAGCTGTAGGAGTTGCTTGTATATTCTCGAGATTAGTTGTTTGTCAGTTGCTTCATTTGCTATTATCTTCTCCCATTCTGAAGGCTGTCTTTTCACCTTGCTAATAGTTTCCTTTGATGTGCAGAAGCTTTTAAGGTTAATTAGGTCCCATTTGTTTATTTTTGCTTTTATTTCCAATATTCTGGGAGGTGGGTCATAGAGGATCCTGCTGTGATGTATGTCAGAGAGTGTTTTGCCTATGTTCTCCTCTAGGAGTTTTATAGTTTCTGGTCTTACGTTTAGATCTTTAATCCATTTTGAGTTTATTTTTGTGTATGGTGTTAGAAAGTGTTCTAGTTTCATTCTTTTACAAGTGGTTGACCAGAGTTCCCAGCACCACTTGTTAAAGAGATTGTCTTTAATCCATTGTATATTCTTGCCTCCTTTGTCAAAGATAAGGTGTCCATATGTGCGTGGATTTATCTCTGGGCTTTCTATTTTGTTCCATTGATAGATATTTCTGTCTTTGTGCCAGTACCATACTGTCTTGATGACTGTGGCTTTGTAGTAGAGCCTGAAGTCAGGTAGGTTGATTCCTCCAGTTCCATTCTTCTTTCTCAAGATCGCTTTGGCTATTCGAGGTTTTTTGTATTTCCATACAAATTGTGAAATTATTTGTTCTAGCTCTGTGAAGAATACTGTTGGTGGCTTGATAGGGATTGCATTGAATCTATAAATTACTTTGGGTAGTATACTCATTTTCACTATATTCATTCTTCCAATCCATGAATATGGTATATTTCTCTCTATATATAGGTCTTTAGTTTCTTTAGGTAGATATATTCCTAAGTATTTTATTCTTTCCATTGCAATGGTGAATGGAATTGTTTCCTTAATTTCTCTTTCTGTTTTCTCATTATTAGTGTATAGGAATGCAAGGGATTTCTGGGTGTTGATTTTATATCCTGCAACTTTACTATAGTCATTGATTAGTTCTAGTAATTTTCTGGTGGAGTCTTTAGGGTTTTCTATGTAGAGGATCATGTCATCTGCAAACAGTGAGAGCTTTACTTCTTCTTTTCCAATTTGGATTCCTTTTATTTCTTTTTCTGCTCTGATTGCTGTGGCCAAAACTTCCAGAACTATGTTGAATAGTAATGGTGAAAGTGGGCACCCTTGTCTTGTTCCTGACTTTAGAGGAAATGCTTTCAATTTTTCACCATTGAGGATAATGTTTGCTGTGGGTTTGTCATATATAGCTTTGATTATGTTGAGGTATGTTCCTTCTATTCCTGCTTTCTGGAGAGATTTTATCATAAATGGATGTTAAATCTTGTCAAAGGCTTTCTCTGCATCTATTGAGATAATCATATGGTTTTTATTTTTCAATTTGTTAATGTGGTGTATTACATTGATTGATTTGCGGATATTGAAGAACACTTGCATCTCTGGGATAAAGCCCACTTGGTCATGGTGTATGATCTTTTTAATGTGTTGTTGGATTCTGATTGCTAGAATTTTGTTAAGGATTTTTGCATCTATGTTCATCAGTGATATTGGCCTGTAGTTTTCTACCATTTCACACCAGTTAGAATGGCTGTGATCCAAAAGTCTACAAATAATAAATGCTGGAGAGGGTGTGGAGAAAAGGGAACCCTCTTACACTGCTGGTGGGAATGCAAACTAGTACAGCCACTATGGAGAACAGTGTGGAGATTCCTTAAAAAGCTGGAAATAGACCTGCCTTATGATCCAGCAATCCCACTGCTGGGCATACACACTGAGGAAACCAGAAGGGAAAGAGACACGTGTACCCCAATGTTCATCGCAGCACTGTTTATAATAGCCAGGACATGGAAGCAACCTAGATGTCCATCAGCAGATGAATGGATAAGAAAGCTATGGTACATGTACACAATGGAGTATTACTCAGCCATTAAAAGAATACATTTGAATCAGTTCTAATGAGATGGATGAAACTGGAGCCTATTATACAGAGTGAAGTAAGCCAGAAAGAAAAACACCAATACAGTATACTAACGCATATATATGGAATTTAGAAAGATGCTAACAATAACCCTGTATACGAAATAGCAAAAGAGACACTGATGTATAGAACAGTCTTTTGGACTCTGTGGGAGAGGGAGAGGGTGGGATGATTTGGGAGAATGGCATTGAAATATGTATAATATCATGTATGAAACGAGTCACCAGTCCAGGTTTGATGCACAATACTGGATGCTTGGGGCTGGTGCACTGGGACGACCCAGAGGGAGGGTATGGGGAGGGAGGAGGGAGGAGGGTTCAGGATGGGGAACGCGTGTATACCTGTGGCGGATTCATGTTGATATATGGAAAAGCCAAAACAATATTGTAAAGGTAAATAAAATAAAATTAAAAAAAAAGAAAAGAGAAAAAAATTCAACCTCAAAAATTTATAAGGCAAATAAAAAAACAGTTTAAAAGAAGAATAAGAGATTTAGAGAGGGAAGAGAAAGATTTGCTTTGCCACTGTAGTTAGTCTTTTGCCTTCCCAATTTGATCTTAAATAGTTTTGAATAAAGAGTCTGGATAATATGATTTGTAAAGTTCCTTTAATATTGTTTCAGAATTCTAGCATGCCTGAACTACCGAAATACAGAAAAAAAAACAGTTATATGCTTGGTTGAATATTGGTCTTTTTATTTCCTTCTCAGTAATCTGAGTATTTTCTTTTAAACTCTTCACCCAATCATAAAATGCCAGCCCTGTTCCACTGTTTCTTCTCCCAATGGCCTTCATTTCTTATCACTCCTCTCAATGTGGTGATCTTGCCATTAGCCCATGAGCAGTTATTCAAATCTCATGGATCAGAATTTCTGATTCCTCAAGCCCTCCAGCAACTGGGAACTTTGGAATTTAACAGTGAACAGAAAACAGTTGATCAAGGTCACTGTGTTTATGGGATGAAGGTGATGCAGTTAACTCAGAGCTTTTGCCTTGGGAAGGGTGGTAGGGAAGGAAAATACCCAATAACAGGAAATAAGTTCCATGACCTTTGACTATGATGTGTATCAGTGGTAATTTGTGAAAATAAAGTGTAGGATGAAGAGACAGATATGGAAGAGAAGCAATATTGCTATCAGAAATAGGAAGTCAATTATAATTTTATTCTACATAAATATACAACTTTTGCTAAGTCACTTCAGTCGTGTCCGACTCTGTGCGACCCCAGAGACGGCCGCCCACCAGGCTACCCCGTCCCTGGGATTCTCCAGGCAAGAACACTGGAGTGGGTTGCCATTTCCTTCTCCAATGCATGAAAGTGAAAAGTGAAAGCGAAGCTGCTCAGTCGTGTCCGACTCTTAGCAACCCCATGGACTGCAGCCTACCAGGCTCCTCCGTCCTTGGGATTTTCCAGGCAAGAGTACTGGAGTGGGGTGCCACTGCCTTCTCCAATACAACTTTTAGCTATTTAGAATTTATTACAAAAATTGTTTGAAGTTGCTTAAAACAGAAGATGCATTTCTTTTTCTTTTCTACTATAGTTGATTTACAATATTGTGTTAATTTTAGATGTATAGAAAAATGATTTAGTTATATACATATTATTTTCCATTATAAGTTATTATAAGATATTGAATTTAGTTTCCTATGCTATACAGTGAATCTTTGTTGCTTATCTATTTTATGCTAGAAGTTTATATCTGTTAATCCCAAACTCCTAAATTAATCTCTCATCTCTTTCTCTTTTGGTAACCATAAATTTGTTTTTTATGTCTGTGAGTCTGCTTCTGTTTTGTATGTAGATTCACTTGTGTTATGTTTTAGATTCCACATATAGGTGATTATAGTATTTGTCTTTCTCTGCCTGGCTTACTTAACTAATTATAATATTCTCTGTGTGTGCTCAGCTGCTCAGTCATGTCTGACTCTGCAATCCCACGGACTATAGCCCGCCAGGCTCCTCCATCCATGGAATTTTCCAGGCAAGAATACTGGCTTGCCATTTCCTTCTCCAGGGGATCTTCCCAACCCAGGGATCCAACGCACATCTCTTGCATCTCCTGCATTGGCAGGCAGATTCTTTACCACTAGTGCCACCTGGGGAGTGGGTATAATATTCTCTAGGTCTATCCATGTTGCTGAAAATGGCAATATTTCATTTTTTTTATGAATGAGTAATTATATATATATATATATATACATATGGCACCCCACTCCAGTACTCTTGCCTGGAAAATCCCATGGATGGAGGAGCCTGGTAGGCTGCAGTCCATGGGGTCGCTAAGAGTTGGACACGACTGAGCGACTTCACTTTCACTTTTCTCTTTTCATGCACTGGAGAAGGAAATGGAAACCCACTCCAGTATTCTTGCCTGGAGAATCCCAGGGACGGAGGAGCTTGGTGGGCTGCCGTCTATGGGGTCGCACAGAGTTGGACACAACTGAAGTGACAGCATAGCATAGCATAGCATACATATATATATATATCTCACATCTTTTTAAGCCAAGCATATATTGATGGGCTGCTGCTGCTAAGTCACTTCAGTCGTGTCCAACTCTGCGCGACCCCATAGACAGCAGCCCACCAGGCTCCCCCGTCCCTGGGATTCTCCAGGCAAGAACACTGGAGTGGGTTGCCATTTCCTTCTCCAATGCGTGAAAGTGAAGTTGCTCAGTCGTGTCCGACTCCCAGCGACCCCATGAACTGTAGCCTACCAGGCTCCTCCATCCATGGGATTTTCCAGGCAAGATTACTGGAGTGGGGTGCCATTGCCTTCTCCCTATTGATGGGCACTTGGATCATTTCTTTGTCTTGGCTACTGTAAATGGTCCTGCTGTGACTATTGGGGTGCAGGTATCTTTTTGAATTAGAGTTTTCATTTTCCAGATATATACCCAGGAATGAGATGTCTGGAGCATATGGTAGCTCTATTTTTAGTGTTTTAAGGAACCTGCATACTGTGCTCCATAGTGGCGACACCAATTTACATTTCTACCAAAAGTGTAGGGGGTAGAAGACCCATTTCTAAAGGAAAAAAAATCATATGGTATGGGAGATTGAAGGTAATTATATATAAAACTTTGGGTGTAAATAGTGTCAAGATTATATATTTATTTAAGGCATGATATTGTAGAAGCTAAAGCCAAAAAAGGACAGTTGTGTTATGTAATTCCTATTGTCATAAAAGTCAGCAAAACATGTTCTTTGAATTAATAGTTCTATTTATTTATTTATTTAACATCTTTTGAAGAGATAAGAGAGAGAATGATTTCTCTATTGCTGACTTCTTTTAGTAGCTTGTTTATCCAAAAGATCCTAATATGGGCCCAGGAAGGATTTAACACTGGGTCTGTAGCTAGTTTCCCTTACTCAGGGATGCCTGAGGTAAGATTGACCTGAACTTGTGCAAACATTGACTTATGGAACAGGAATGCTTTTAGAAGAGTTCCAAAGAATAGCAAGGAGAGATAAGAAAGCCTTCCTCAGCGATCAGTGCTAAGAAATAGAGGAAAACAATAGAATAGGAAAGACTAGAGATCTCTTCATGAAAATTAAAGATACCAAGGGAACATTTCATGCAAAGATGGGCTCGATAAAGGACAGATGTGGTAGGGACCTAACAGAAGCAGAAGAAACTAAGAAGAGGTGGCAAGAATACAGAGAAGAACTGTACAAAAAGATCCTCACAACCCAGATAATGACAATGGTGTGATCACTCACCTAGAGCCAGACATCCTGGAATGTGAAGCCAAGTGGGCCTTAGAAAGCATCACTACGAACAAAGCTAGTGGAGGTGATGGAATTCCAGTTGAGCTATTTCAAATCGTAAAAGATGATGCTGTGAAAGTGCTGTACTCAATATGCCAGCAAATTTGGAAAACTCAGCAGTGGCCACAGGACTGGAAAAGGTCAGTTTTCATTCCAATCCCAAAGAAAGACAATGTCAAAGAATGCTCAAACTACTGCACAACTGCACTCATCTCACACGCTAGTAAAGTAATGCTCAAAAATCTCTAAGCCAGGCTTCAGCAATATGTGAACCGTGAACTTCCAGATGTTCAAGCTGGTTTTAGAAAAGGCAGAGGAACCAGAGATCAAATTGCTGACATCTGCTGGATTTTGGAAAAAGCAAGAGAGTTCCAGAAAAGCATCTACTTCTGCTTTATTGACTATGCCAAAGCCTTTGACTGTGTGGATCACAATAAACTATGGAAAATTCTTCAAGAGATGGGAATACCAGACCACTTTACCTGCCTCTTGAGAAACCTATATGCAGGTCAGGAAGCAACAGTTTGAACTGGACATGGAAAAACAGACTGGTTCCAAATAGGAAAAGGAGTACATCAAGGCTGTATATTGTCACCCTGCTTATTTAACTTCTATGCAGAGTATATCATGAGAAACGCTGTGCTGGAAGAAGCACAAGCTGGAATCAAGATTGCCGGGAGAAATATCAATAACCTCAGATATGCAGATGACACCACCCTTATGGCAGAAAGTGAAGAGGAACTACAAAGCCTCTTGATGAAGGTGAAAGTGGAGAGTGAAAAAGTTGGCTTAAAGCTCAACATTCAGAAAACGAAGATCATGGCATCCAGTCCCATCACTTCATGGGAAATAGATGGGGAAACAGTGGAAACAGTGTCAGACTTTATTTTTCTGGGCTCCAAAATCACTGCAGATGGTGACTGCAGCCATGAAATTAAAAGACGCTTATTCCTTGGAAGGAACGTTATGACCGACCTAGATAGCGTATTCAAAAGCAGAGACATTACTTTGTCAACAAAGTCTGTCTAGTTAAGGCTATGATTTTTCCAGTAGTCATGTACAGATGTGAGATTTGGACTATAAAGAAAACTGAGTGTAGAAGAATTTATACTTTTGAACTGTGGTGTTGGAGAAGACTCTTGAGAGTTCCTTGAACTGCAAGGAGATCCAACTTGTCCATCCTAAAGGAGATCAGTCCTGGATGTTCATTGGAAGGACTGATGTTGAAGCTGAAACTCCAGTACTTTGGCCACCTCATGCAAAGAGTTGACTCATTGGAAAAGACCCTGATTCTGGGAGGGTTGGGGGCAGGAGGAGAAGGGGACAACAGAGGATGAGATGGTTAGATGGCATTACTGAGTCAATGAACATGAATTTGGGTTAAGTCCAGGAGTTGGTGATGGACAGGGAGGCCTGGCATGCTGTGGTTCACGGGGTCGCAAAGAGTCAGTGGCTGACTGACTGAGTGGCTGAACTGAACTGAACTAAACTTGGATTACCTAGTTTGAGTCTTATAAATAAATCTGAAATTTATGGAATTATGTGCTGTAGCTGTGTTGAAGTGAAGGTGAAAGTCGCTCAGTCGTGTCTGACTCTTGGTGACCACATGGACTATGTAGTCCATGGAATTCTCCAGACTGAATACTGGAGTGGGTAGCATTTCCCTTCTCCAAGGGATCTTCCCAACCCAGGGATCGAATCCAGGTCTCACACATTGCAGGCGGATGCTTTACCAGCTGAGTCACAAGGAAAGCCCAAGGATACCGGAGTGGATAGCTTATTCCTTCTCCAGTGGATCTTCCCGACCCAGAAATCAAACCAGGGTCTCCTGCATTGCAGATGGATTCTTTACCAGGTGAGCTCTCAGGGAAGCCCATTGAAGAATAGAATTTAATTATGTAGCCAGAAGAGATCTGTATGTATGATGAATGAGGCATAATTCATTGCAACCCAATGGACTGTAGCCCGCCAGGCTCCTCTATCCACGGGATTTCCCAGGCAAGTATAGTGGAGTGGATTGCCATTTCCTACTCCATTATAAGTCTGAGTCTCTGTTCATCCGTTTCCCTGTGCTTAACTTGTACCCAATTAGACAGCATAATTCTGAAAGCAAATGAGCTCAGGTGCAGAAACGAGTACTCTGAGAGCTGCATCTGATATTCAAGGCCTCAAGGATATTGGTGCTCCTTGCATTACTGTTTTGAATTCTTTGCTAATCATTTAGCTTAAGGCTGAGAAAGATTTATTTCATTGATTGATAATTCAAGGTTTTATGATTGTACAGGTATAGTGAACAGTATAAGACACAGCATCTCCCAGTTTCTTTTAGAAGGGATGCTGACACATTCTTCCCATAACTATTCCTTATAAACAAACTTCATAGCATCTGAAGGGCCAGGAAAACTGAAGTGAAAGCAAACTGTTTTTAAAGGGATTCTAAGCTCTCTGGGACACGTGTGTGGCTTCTTAAGGGTCTGGGCTCTGTTCAAGTTCTGAATTTCAAAAATCTAGAGTGATGAATTACTAGCAGTTTCTATAGTCTCCCTTTCACATATTAGTGATGTCTACAGGGCTTATATCAAGAGCTTTGCAGGGATCCATTCCTAGAGAATGCCTGATATGTATTTGTTGAGTACAAAAATGTCTTTAAGATTTAGAAACAAGACATAAAATATTAAATTGCCATTGCTATAAGTTTTAAAAGATTCTTCTTTTCTTTCCTATGGTTTGGATGCAAGACAATTATTGTATGATCTATTGACCATTTACAGTGATCATTGAACAGCAAATGCCAATTCTGAGTACATTAAAGTTGGAATCATTCTTTTATTAGTAGTACTTGCTTATAAGAGCACTCACTATATATGTTTTGTATTTAGAAGTTGTTAGATGCATAGTGCTTGTCTGTTTTCTTCTTTTTTAAAACTTAAAAATGTTTTCCCTAATAAATGTTCCTGCTGCATAAAGAAGGTATGATTCAGTGCACATAAATATTGTTTTGCTCCTGGAGGACTCCTCGTTGTAAATTGGTGAATGGTCTTTTAGCTGATTGAGCTGACTCAGTCTTCTAGAGTTTATCACAATACACTTGCATTCTTTTACCTGTAAGTATGAGTATCAGACCCTGGCCTCATGGGAAGTCTACCAGGGTGATGATTCTGGGGGAGGCCCTACTTATAGCTGTGAAACTTTCCATCTGTTCTAAGTATACCTAATAGTGGAAACACCTCCTTGTTAGGAAGGCAAAGTGTGGGGGATGGGGAACAAAATAAAATAACTTTAAAAATGGGAATTCAAAAGCTAAGATTATGAAGTCTCTTTTGAGTCGTGGCTCCCTAAATCCCTGAGTTACATTGGTACAGTGAATATTTATTTTTACATTCTGAATGTATTGATATTTTACTGGACAGTATTGTCTACATCAGGGCTTCCCAGGTGGCGCAGTAATCTGCCTGCCAGTGCAGGAGATGCAGGAGACGTGGGTTCAATCCCTGGATTGGGAAGATCCCCTGAAGGAGGAAATGGCAACCCACCCCAGTATTCTTGCCTGGAAAGTAACATAGACAGTGGAACCTGGGGGACTACAATCCATGGGGCTGTAGAGTCACACATGACTGAGAGACTGAGCACGCACACATTGTCTACACCACACCCAAGTTTGATATGTTTAATCAAATCCATTTCAATAGCAAATATTTTTAAATGTCTGTTTTTGCTTAGCACTGGAGCTTGTGCTAGGGATACAAGATATTAGCAAGATAGTTAGAGCTTCTTCCCTCAGGGAAACCACTATCTTCAGAGAGAAACAGACATTTAATTAAGCACTCAAGTGATTATTCAATTATAATTGTGAGAAATACCTCAAAGGACAGGAGCTCCTAGCAATGGAAGGCTATAAACAGATGATCTGATGTGAAATGAGGTTCAGAGAAGTTTCTTAATTGTCCAAAATCTTACAGCTTAGAGGTAGCAAAGCAGAAATTTGCATCCAGGTAGAATCTTACTCTGATGCATTACATTTACTGCCTCCAGCTACACAGCTAAAATAGTGGCACAGAGTGCCATGTGGGTAAAATGAATGGTGCATCAGTTTTCTAAGATTGCTGTAACACATTACTAAAAATTTAGTAGTTTATCTTAAGTTATCTAGGTTAGAATTCTAACAGTTCTCATGGGCTAAAGTCAAGGTGTCAGCAGATCTGTGTCTCTTTCTGGAGGGTCTAGGGGAAAATCTGTTTCCTTGCAGGTTTTTCCATCTTCAAGAGGCTACCTGCATTCTTTGGCTCATGGTCTTCTTTCTCACTCTTCAATAATGATGAGCTGGGTTCTTCTCACATCACATCACTCTGACATACTCTTCCGCTTCCTTTTTCCATTTTTAAGGACTCTTGTGATTACATTAAACCCATGCAAATAATCCAAGATAATTTCTCTATTTTAAAATAGCTGATTAGCAAACTTAATTCAATCTGTGACCTTAATTCCCCCTTGCCATGTAAAGCAGCATATTCACTGATTCCAGGGATTAAGATATAGACATGTTTGGGGGCTGTCCTTCGAACTAACCACAGAAGAGGGGTGGGAAGGTTTCATAAATAGAAAACTGAAACAGCATAAACAGACCCAGAAAAGAGGGGTTTCAAGTAATGGAGAAGAGTAGTAAATTTGATTGCTTTTCCTCTAGTTCATATGTACACTAATGGGGAGACTATGAAAGAAACATAGTGGATGCTAGTTAGAATAGTCAGGGGTAGGCCAGATAATAGTGGCCTTGATTAGCTGGTTACACAAGTAGGGTTTATCCCATGAGCAGTGTGCAAGGCACTGAAGAATGTCAGCAAGCCACAGTGTGGTCAGGCTCTATTTTAGCTTTATTCCCTCTCAGATATAAATGGAAAAATATTATCCCTGACCCACTAGAACCATATGCAGTGACGAACCTGGCTGTATGCTAATCAGTAAAGTTCTGAGTAGATGGTCTTTTCAAGACACCACCAGCCTGTGAGGAAGTAAGAAGGGGCCCCTGAAACCAGCACTGGCCAGCCAGAGACTTCCTCACTTTAGCCATGACATCTCTCTCTCTTTTTAATCTTCAAAATAAACACGTAAGGGAGGGGGTGGCCAAGATGTCAGAGTTAGAAGACCCTGAGCTCACCTCCTCCTATGAGCACACCAAAATCACAATTATTTACAGAGCAACTATTGATGAGAAAGACCAGAAGCCTAGCAAAAAAATATTTTCTACAACTAAAAATATAAAGAAGGAACCACAGTGAGATGGGTGGAAGGATGGAGAGATGGTACAGTTAAGACCCACACCCCCTGGATGGTCAACCCATAAAGGGGAGGAAAATAACAATTGCTGAAGTCCTCCCCAAGAAGCGAGGACTGAGCCCCATGTCAGGCTCCCCAGCCCAGGCATCCTGCACTGGAAAGACAAGCCCCCAGGACATTTGGCTTTGAAAGCCAGCAGGGCTTACTTTCCGGAGAGTCAGAGGGCTGTGGGGAACAGAAACTCTCCTATTAAAGGGTGCACGCAGAGGTTCACACACTTTGGGACCCAGGGCAGAAGCAGTCATTTGAGAGGAGACTGGGCCAGACCCACCTCCTGATTTTGGAGAGCTACATGCAAAGAATCAAGCTGTACTACTTTGTCACAGCATGAGTAAAAATAAATTCAAAATAAATTCAGAACAGATTAAAGACTTAAATGCAAGACCTGAAACTATAAAACTTAGGGAGGAAAACATAGGCAGTGAGGTCTTTGACATAGGTCTTAGAAATATTTTTTTGGCTGATCTCCATTTTTTTGGTTGTATCTCTTCAAGCAAGGGAAACTGAGGCAAAAATAAATGAATGAGACTCTATCAAACTAACAAGCTTCCACACAGCAAAGCAACAACAAAGCCGACTTACTGAATAGGAGAAAATAGTTGGAAGTGATATATCAATAAAGGGTCAAAACCAAAATATTCAAAGGACTCATACAACTCAACATTAAAAAAAATCACTCAACTGAACAATGGGCAGGCATCTGTACAGATGTTTTTTCAAAGAAGACATACAGATAGCCAACAGGCACATGAAGAGATGCTCAACAGCATTAATCATCAGTTCAGTTCAGTTCAGTAGATCAGTCGTGTCTGACTCTTTGAGACTCCATGGACTATAGCACACCAGGCCTCCCTATCCATCATCAACTCCCGGAGTTTACTCAAACTCATGTACATTGAGTCGGTGATGCCATCCAGCAATCTCATCCTCTGTTGGCCCCTTCTCCTCCCACCTTCAGTCTTTCCCAGCATCAGGGTCTTTTCAAATGAGTCAGCTCTTTGCATCAGGTGGCCAAAGTACTGGAGTTTCAGCTTTAACATCAGTCCTTTCAATGAATATTCAAGACTGATCTCCTTTAGGATGGACTGGTTGGATCTCCTTGCAGTCCAAGGGACTCTCAAAAGTATTCTCCAACACTACAGCTCAAAAGCATCAATTCTTTGGCGCTCAGCTTTCCTTATAGTCTAACTCTCACGTCGATACATGACCACTGGAAAAATCATAGCCTTGAATAGATGGATCTTTGTGGGCAAGTAATGTCTTTGCTTTTTAATATGCTGTCTAATTTGGTCATAACTTTCCTTCCAAGGAGTAAGCGCCTTTTAATTTCATGGCTGCAGTCACCATCTGAAGTGATTTTGGAGCCCCCAAAAATAAAGTCTGACACTGTTTCCACTGTTTCCCCATCTATTCCCCATGAAGTGATGAGACCGGATGCCAAGATCTTAGTTTTCTGAATGTTGAGCTTTGAGCCAACTTTTTCACTCTCCCCTTTAACTTTCATCAAGAGGCTCTTTAGTTCTTCACTTTCTGCCATAAGGGTGGTGTCATCTGCATATCTGAGGTTATTGATATTTCTCCCGGCAATCTTGATTCCAGCTTGTGCTTCCTCCGGCCCAGCATTTCTCATGATATACTCTGCATATAAGTTAAATAAGCAGGGTGATGATATATAGCCTTTATATACTCCTTTCCCGATTTGGAACCAGCCTGTTGTTCCATGTCCAGTTTGAACTGTTGCTTCCTGACCTGCATACAGATTTCTCAAGAGGCAGGTAAAGTGGTCTGGTATTCCCATCTCTTCAAGAATTTTCCACAGTTTGTTGTGATCCACACAAAGGCTTTGGCATAGTCAACAAAGCAGAAATAGATGTTTTTCTAGAACTCTTTGCTTTTTCAATGATCCAGCGGATGTTGGTAATTTGATCTCTGGTTCCTCTGCCTTTTCTAAAACCAGCTTGAACATCTGGAAGTTCCCAGTTCACATACTGATGAAGCCTAGCTTGGAGAATTTTGAGTATAACTGCTAGCATGTGAGTTGAGTACAATTGTGCGGTAGTTTGAGCATTCTTTGGCATTGCCTTTCTTTGGAATTGGAGGGAAAACTGACCTTTTCCAGTCCTGTGGCCACTGCTGAGTTTTCCAAATGTGCTGGCATATTGAGTGCAGCACTTTCACAGCATCATCTTTTAGGATTTGAAATACCTCAACTGGAATCACCTCCATTAGCTTTGTTCGTAGTGATGTTTGCTAAGGCTCACTTGACTTCACATTCCAGGATGTCTGGCTCTAGGTGAGTGATCACACCATTGTGATCATCTGAGTCGTGAAGATCTTTTTTTTACAGTTCTTCTGTGTTTTCTTGTCACCACTTCTTAATATCTTCTGCTTCTGTTAGATCCATTAATCATCAGGGAAATGCAAATCAAACTCATACTGAACTGTCACTGCAGACCTGTTAGAATGGCTGTTATAAAAGAGACAACAAATAACAAGTGTTGTTGAGGATGTGGAAAAAGGGAACTCTTGGGCCGTATTGGTGGGGATGTAAACTGATGCAGCAACTGTGGAAAATAGTACGGATAGTCTTCAAAAAATTAAAAATAGAACTATCATATGATCCTGCAGTTCCATTCCTGATAATTTATCCAAAGAAAACAAAACCATTGATTAGAAAACACATGCATGCCTATGTTCATTATAACTTTATTTATAATAACCAAGATATGGAAGAAATCCAAGTGTCTATGAATGAATAAAGAGATGGTATATATACATATACATATATATATACACACACATACATATATAATGTGAAGGGAGGTGAAGGAAAGTAATATTACAGGGAGATTAAGAGGTACAAACTCCCAGTTGCAAAATGATGGGTCATGGGTATGAAATGTACAGTGTGGGAACAAAGTACAGTGATAGATCATAACTAGATTATCGTCTTGATTATTTTGAAATGTATAGAAATACTGAATCAATATGTTATGTAACAGAAACTAACATAGTGTTGTAGGTCAATTATAATACTAAAAAAACAAGTAAGCAAACAAACTCATAGAAAAGAAGATAAGATTTGTGATTACCAGAGGCAGAGGGGAGGAGGAATTGGATGAAGGCAGTCAAAAGTTAAAAACTCCCATTTATAAGATAAATAAGTACTGGGGACATAATGTACAATATGCTAAATATAACTAACAATGCTGTCTGTTAATTATGAGTTGTTAAGAGAGTAAATCCTAAGAGTTCTCATCACAAGGAGAAATATTTTTTTTCTATTTTAAAATTTTGTGTCTATATGAGACGATGGATGTTCACTAAACTTACTGTGATGATCATTCGATGATGTGGTGATGGTTTAGTCGCTAACTTGTGTCCAACTCTGCAACCCGTTGGACTGTAACATGCCAGGCTCTTCTGTCCATAGGATTTCCTAGGCAAGAGTACTGAAGTGGGTTGCCATTACCAGCTCCAGGGGATCTTCCTGACCCAGGGATCAAACTCGGGTCTCCTGCATTGCAGGCGGATTCTTTATGGTCTGAGCCACCAGGGAAACCCTTGATGATCTATGTAAGTTAAATCATTATGCTATCTGCCTTAAACTCATACAGTGCTGTATGTCTGTTATATCTCAGTGATACTGGAAGAAAAGAAGATAACCACATAAGAAATCAGTATTCCTGTCATGGATGGGTAAGTCATTTCCTGCCTTGGCAACATTTAAGCCTACAGTAAAATATGCCTTTAGTTTTACTGCAGGTTCAGTTAGACTGTACCAATCTTTTAGTAATGAAAAGTTCTACCTATTACACCTGATACATCTCTCTATTTTCTCTTTGGTTATATTTTATTAATTTGAAACACATTTACTGAAGAGGATAAAGTATACAGTGTACAAGGTGACAACTTCGTACATTGGCTTTTTACAAAAATCCCCAACTTTTTACCATACAGGCGCTTACCAGTATAAGACCCTTTAAAGTAAGTTTTCATACTTAAGAAACAAAGGCTTAACTTATGATAATTAAGGTAAGCTGGTAAATAAACTCGGAGAAGGCGATGGCACCCCACTCCAGTACTCTTGCCTGGAAAATCCCATGGATGGAGGAGCCTGGTGGGCTGCAGTCCATGAGGTCGCTAAGAGTCGGGCACGACTGAGCGACTTCACTTTCACTTTTCACTTTCATACATTGGAGAAGGAAATGGCAACCCACTCCAGTGTTCTTGCCTGGAGAATCCCAGGGACTGGGGAGCCTGGTGGGCTGCCGTTTATGGGGTCGCACAGAGTCGGACAGGACTGAAGGGACTTAGCAGCAGCAGCAGCTTACCAACTTTGTATCATTCTTTAGCCAAGTATCAATAGAGGAGATATTCTTTTCATAAAGGAATTCCAGCTTAAAAAATGAAAAAAAAATTGTAGAAGTGAAAAATCATCGTTATACAAATTCTAATACATTATTCGACTTAAGTAATAATTGTCAGTGACTTAACATCGTAAAAAGGGATAATATTGGACATTTTGTGTTCCTCCTGGAAGAATGTTACCGCATCTGTGAAGCAGTCTAGAAAAAGTTGACCCTGATTCTGCTCAAGCTTTTAGATCTAACTGCCAGTTTTAGAACTATGTAGTTTATAAAGGAACATGTTGAATGCCACCAGTGGATACAATGATAACATTCAGACAACAGGACAGATGCCATAGTTTCTTCAACAATTAAGTTTCAAAGAGAATGAAGAAAAGTAGAGGGGTATTTGATAAATTAACAGCGACTTAGATAAAGCAATTAATTGTGAGGTGAGTCTTATTGGATTCCAGTTCAAAAAAAAAAAAAAAAAAACCAACTGGAAAACTTTTTTTTAATTTTTAAGCAATTGGAAATGTGAAACTTTCAAGATATTTAATGATATTGAAATATTGTTACCTCATTTTTAGATATTACAATGGCATTATGGCACTGTATATAAAATAGTCCTTAGTTTTTAGGGATATGTATGTATTATCTTCCAGTACAGGAGAAGGGGAGAGATGAAACAGAGCTGGCCACGAGTTGATGACTTTTACATCAGAGACTTGAGAGCATGGGGATTCATCATGCTTTTTGGTTTGAAATTTTTCATAAGAACTTAAAGTTAAAAGTAGATCTTTCCTTTGCATTTGTTATCAGCATTTTCAGGTATTCTATTTAATCTGGTCAGCCATTGTATTATCCAAACAATTCCAATGAAAGCATTTACATTTTTACTTGGCAGGTAATGATCTTGTACCACACTGACATTCCACATCATAAATTGAGTTTATTGGTGGATATTTAGAGTTTAATTATCAACACCAGTCAATTACTTCTCATTCCATCTGGTAAAATCATGCTATGGTTGATATATCAAAGGGAAGATATATGACCTTTAATCTTAGAACATATAAACATACTGACTGGGTTAAACTTAACACCATGGTCTATAAATTATTACGTCTTCATTGTAGCCTTGGCTCTGCCTATCAAATCACAGTCCTTTATGGCTTTTCAGATGAGTTGACTTTTGAACAGGGCTAATAATATTCACTTAAAGGAGAATGGTGGGGATTAGTGTATTTGACAGTGTTTTAGCTCTTAGCATGAAGTTTTAACTGATGGTTTCAAAGTGTAATTAATTAATGAAAATAATTTCAGCCTTAGCATATTTGATAAAATATCTGTGATATCTGTTACTGACATGATTAACAGTTAAAGTACAGACTTTGGGAGTTTCCTGTGTTGTAGGCAATGGCAACAACTCAATTAGTGCTTCTATAAAGACCATGATAATTTTTTAATATGGCTCCTTGCAAAAGTTTCACCCAGTTTAAATTAGTCTCTCTTGTAGTTATTCATGGAAATAAGTGAGAACCACACAGTCTGACATAGATAACAAACAGGAATGAGCACAATGACATCAAGAATGACTGCCATTTTCATTACCTATTGAGAATCTTGGTCTGGTCTTCCTTCTGACTTTTCAGATTTTACATACCATCTTAATATTCTAGGGCTTGGAAAATTGGGCTTCTCTGGTGCCTCAGACAGTAAAGAATCCTCCTTCAATGCAGGAGACCCAGATTCAATCCCTGGGTCAGGGAGATTCGCTGGAGAAGGAAATGGCAGCCCACTCCAGTATTCTTATCTGGAGAATTTCATGGACAGAGGAGCCTCGCTGGCTACAGTTCATGGGGTTGCAAAGAGTCTGTCATAAAATGACTGAGTGACTAACACTTTCACTTTTCACTTGAGGAGTGAAATCAAAGCATCAAGCTCAGAGTTATTTCACCCCTTTGATATCAGAATCACAGGAGCTTCTCCATTGCTTTGAGCAGGAGGTTTATTTAAAAGACACCTAAAATGATTAGTCTGTACGCTAGTCCCACCTTAGAATTCCTAGTATTTCTGTTTAAAGCTGTTATTGACCTGTTATCACAGAAGCAAACTTAAGCTGCTTTTGAAAACATACTCATAAATTTGTGCTGCTTTAGGCATGTGCTGGGCTTCCCAGGTGGAGCCAGTGGTAAAGACTCTGCCTGCCAATGCAGAAGACGCAAGCAACATGGGTTGGATCCCTGGGTCGGGAAGATCCCCTGGAGAAGGAAATGGCAAGCCACTCCAATATTCTTGCCTGGAAAATTCCATGGACAGAGGAGCCTGACAGGCTGCAGTCCATGGGGTCGCAAGGAGTCGGTGAGGACTGAGCCTCGGAACACACACACTGCCACGTGCTTATGCTGTTTCCTCTGTTTGTGAACCTAGCTTCTGCAGAAAGCCTGGCTGTTATACTGGCACAGTCTGTGGCTACAAAATAATTGGTCCTTATGTAAAACTATTTGGTAAGAGGAATGTTCTTGGGACCATGGTCTCATGACTATGAAACTCTAATAAAGCAAGGAAACCTTTAAAACGGAACCGTCAAACTCAGTTGCCTACACAGTGAACCTCAATTTCTCTGAAGGCTGAGATATTTTCTGGACTGAGATCTAGGCAGTGGCTGATGAACTATTTTAATTCTTTTGAATACTGAAATATTCTCCTTTTAGTTTAACTCTTGTGGCCTTTAGAATAGAGGGTGGCTTTACTGAGCTATGATCAGAAGCAATCTTTACTTACAGTCTCCACCATAGGTGGCTGGTTTTATTGCCTAGTATATGCTGTGTGCTCAATGGCTTATTCATGTCTGACTCTGCGGCCCTATGGATTGTAGATTGGCAGGCTCCATATCTATATAATATGCCAAGATTTTAGTATTTAGAAACTGAGGGTCCTAAAAATTGGGGAAAAACCCTGTATGGTGAATCTATAAATCTAAATGAGTGATCATTATATATTCACAAAAAAATATCTAAAGATGTAGGAATATTTGTTTTGCAAAATAGAAGTAACTTAATTTTCCCCCATTGTAAAAGGAATATATGCATGTTCATTGCAAGTAATTCATAAAATCCAAAATGTACAAAGAAGAAAATTAAAATCACTACAATTTCATCACTGGAGGATGAAATCTGCTTACAATTGACTATATATATTTTTCCATACCTTTAAATATATCTATTTATTTTTACAAATATATGATCATACTTTATAGACCTGATCCCCTAATCCCAGAAGCACACACACACATGTTCACACACAAGCACACATACCACTAGAATCTTTCTGTTTCAAAAATGTGCTTATATAGAGTCAGACACGACTATGCGACTGAACAGCAACCAAAGCATAATAAATATGTTGAATAATGTCTAATCAGAGGGCTTTCTATTTAAGAGCAGGAAAGGTAAAGGATGATTATTTATAAATTAGAAATATCAGAAGTGTATGTGTTTCATAAGGATCATATCCCCAGCTTAACATGACAGAGGCACCAAGGCAGTTTGAAGAAATATGTCATTTCAGGTATGCTGCAGAAATATGGTGGCATTTTCCCATATGGTTAAGAACAACATTCCAGTTTTCATCTTACAATGTCAAGTCTATATTGGTATTTTGCTTTAAGACACTTTATTAGTGGGCTGGTTACCAAGTTATGCATAATTTTATTGTCTACCAGCTATATGGTGTGCTCTCCATATCCTTGTTGCTATATGAAAGGTGAATATGAGGAAGATAAAATGCAGTTGCTGCTTATGTCATCAATCAGTAAAAATGAAATAGTTCTCCTGGAGTCCTGGACTTGGCAGTGCTTACAGATTCCAGAAGCCAACTTCAATGTGGTTAGAAGAAGCCTTGAAGCATAAGCAAACATTCTAGCTTTTAAGTTGCAGCTTTTTAGACTGCATGTTGCAGTAACAACTTGTCTGTTTTAGAGATTGCCTAAAATAAAGGTGTATTCAAGACTAATTTTCCTATATCAAACTGAATTTACTAAATTCTTGCCCTGAATAAGTTTCATCCTGTTAAATATTAATAACTCATCTCCTTTTGTCATGTGGGGTGCTGAGTGCTCAGTCACTCAGTCCTGTCTGACTCTTTGTGACCCCATGGACTGTAGCATGCCAGGCTCCTCTATCTGTGGGATTTCCCAAGCAAGACTACTGGAGTGGGTTGCCATTTCATACTCGGGGAGATCTTCCCGACCCAGGGATCAATGCCATGTTTCTTGCATCTCCTGAATTGGCAGGCTGATGCTTGACCACTGTGCTACCTGGGAAGCCCCTTTGTCATATGACCATAACTCAAAGAATGCTAAATATGCACCTAATATATTTAAGATTTATCCAGTCAAATCATCTTTAAATTACCAGTGGAAGAATTTAAGACTAGAAAAGTGACCTTTTAACATTACACAGATAATTACTGACTGAGCTGTAATAGAAACCTATGACTTGACACCTAGGGAGTCTATTAGACGGTGTAATGGATTAACCATGTCTCTTATTTGTTGTGTTCTCATGCTTTGACATCTGGGGCCTTTCTGGTCTGGAGGGGCTACCCTCTTCAGAATTAGCCAGCTCCTAGAGGTGGTAAACAACTTGCTCATCAGAAAACTTTTGGATGGCAAACCGATCAATCCAGAGCCCACCTCCCTAACAACTTCTTCAATGGACTTTCACACACCCAGTCATTATCCATCTGCTCTAATCACCTTAGGACCAGGTACCAGTTAACTGGGGACAGTCCCTATTGCCCTGGAGCCCTCTGAAATTATTCAAACTGGCTAATCTTAAGCCTGCTGACACTGTCTTCCTGTTCTTCCCTGTGGAAATCACAGTAAAGGTGTGTCCCCGTATTTCCCCCCTCCTTCTACCTCCTGTCTGATCCTGGTGCTTCCCTGGGTGGTACCCACCCCTCACCATTACATGGCAATGTCTTCATTTCTTGTGACTTATAAGTATAACAAGCTAACTTTTCAAGAGCAGTGATCTCCACATCTGTTTGCCTTGCCATACCTGATAGTAATAATAATAAATCTATATATTAAAACACGTAGACCCTTCTTAACATGATTAACTTCAGTTATGTTACTACCACCAAATGAGCACTGTACATACAGAGATTACAATCAGTGCTTCTGATTCTGCTTTATACCAAGACTGCATCATTTCCAGTCATGCAAGTCCATCTGAGAGAGGTTTATACTATACCTCTGTTATAATATTGTGTCTATTTTAATATACATGTAATATTATAAGTACTGTACATATTTTGAACTTTCTTCCCTTTCAATTTTTCCTTTGCCTCCTCCAGATTTGTAGAGTTGGCAAATAAGTTTTGATGTGAGAATCCCTGACAAGCTGCTCCATTCAATTCAAAGCACACAAGGCTTATGATCTTTTGGTTTCGTTTTGGAAGTTCTGGACTATTTATGACAACATTCTTGTGTGTGCCTAAAATCCACACCATTCACAAATGATATCCCAATGACCACTTAGAGTGTCCACCACCAGATGGACAGACTATAGGGAAGTCAAGTTTTGGAAAGGCATTTGAGAGTTCTCAGAGTGAGGGAACATTTTCATATCAGCATTTAGAAAAGTCTGTTTTTTAAAACAAAGATTTGTAGAAAAATTGCTTTCACCTATTGGGTTGAACTCTAGGAAATTTCCAATTTTGTAGGTGAGAAATGGTGGAATATTGATGATTCCCTATGTTTCATCTTATTACTAGAGTAAGTAGGGTTTTTCTCTGCCAGGCACTGCTTTTCATCAATGTGAGAGCTAGAAATATAAGGCCTTACTCATAATAAAGATAAACTCTTACTCATATTTTAATTATCCCTTGAATCTATAGATAGAAGATTATAGCATAATTCTCACTGACACAGTCTTAGAAGCACAGTGACTCTTGCCTGTAAACCAAAGAGAGGAAGACAGAGCAACATTTCAGGATTGAGAAGATAGAAACTCCCCTTCTGTTTTCCAGAGCAGAGCCTGTTTTCTGCTCTGGTATTATTACCTTGTCTTGTCACTTCTAATAGGACAATTACCAAGCTTTCTAGTAGCTTTGACTGATGGTCTGATAATTTTATTTTTGTATGTTTCCCTAGCATTTACAGATGGTGACTTCCATTCTGGCTTCAAGAAAATACTGACTATTAACTGAGTACAGAAATTTCGTCAGTATTTTTCTCCCCGGCATTATATTTCAACAGGGTTAAATTTGCAAAATGGATAGAGCAGCTGGTAAACAAAGATTGTATTAGTAAAGATCTGTACCTCCTCCGAGGGAAAGAAATTGACTGAAGTGAAAAAGAATTTCTGTAGTGTTTATTTATAAAACTAACACAAGCAGAGCAAAACCTCCTGGGAATCTTTCTGTGCCTCCATGACCGTTTCTGTTTGTAGATTTCAGGCTTTGGTGTAAAAAACCATCAAAACCACTTTGTATTCATATGCATTGACTTTCTTTCCTCTCTCCTGATGTCTGAATAGCTGGAGAACATTAATAAATTCACTTTGGAGCCTGATGTATATGATCCACACGATCGTATATTTCACAGCGGGCTATAGACTAGATGACCCAGGAGACACACCTTGGACAGAACCTATAGTTTTATCTGACTTATCTTTGTGCACAGTTTCTTAGTATTGTGTTGCAAATCAGCATATTGTTTCTTTGGTCTGATATATTGAAGAGCAAAACTATATTGTTTAAATGCTTATGAACTAAGCTAAGCTAAGTCGCTTCAGTCGTGTCCAACTCTGTGTGACCCCACAGATGGCAGCCCACCAGGCTTCCCCCTTCCCTGGGATTCTCCAGGCAAGAACACTGGAGTGGGTTGCCATTGCCTTCTCCAATACATGAAAGTGAAAAGTGAAAGTGAAGTCGCTCAGTCGTGTCCGACTCTTAGCGACCCCATGGACTACAGCCTACCAGGCTCCTCCGTCCATGGGATTTTCCAGGCAAGAGTACTGGAGTGGGGTGCCATTGCCTCCTCCGTATGAACTTAAAGTCCTAGAAAGTCAGGTATAGAAACACTGTGATCTTGGCCATAGTGTAACTCTACAATGATAACCTCTCAGTCATGACAATAATTGGCCAGTTGTTGCTGCTGCTGCATCGCTTCGGTCGTGTCCGACTCTGTGAGACCCCATAGATGGCAGCCCAAGAGGCTCCCCTATCCCTGGGATTCTCCAGGCAAGAACACTGGAGTGGGTTGCCATTTCCTTCTTCAACGCATGAAAGTAAAAAGTGAAAGTGAAGACGCTCAGTCCTATCTGACTCTTAGCGATCCCATGGACTGCAGCCTACCAGCTCCTCTGTCCATGGGGTTTTCCAGGCAAGAGTACTGAAGTGGGTTGCCATTGCCTTCTCCAGTTGTTACCCAAGAGTTAATCACAGTCTGAGATAAAGGCCTGAAATAAGTCCATGGCCTTCCTTAACCTTGGGCTTCCCAGGTGGCTCAGATGGTGAAGAATCTGCCTGCAATGCAGGAGGTCCCAGTTCATTCCTTGGGTCAGGAAAATCCCCTGGAGAAGTGAATGGCTACCCATTCTGGTATTCTTGCCTTGAGAATTCCATGGGCATAGAAGCCTGGCAGGCTACAGTAATCTAGTCATTTATTAAAATGACCAGTTGTGTGCTTAGCCCATAGATTTATTTCTATGATCAGAGATACTAATGCCTTTAAGGGCTTTTATGTCATAGAAAATAAGATCTTTACTAACAAATGATTTGCTGGAACACATTCAAACTCCTGGATAGTTTTTTAAAATGTAAATTCAAAGCAACAATGATGGAAATTTATAAAGATTTGTGATATTTAAAACTGGAAGCATCAGAATGCAGTGAGCAAAATACAAAATGTGAGAAGGAGAAAACACTCATGTTTGAGAGGAACAGAAAAGGAAAATTTAGACAGACAGTTAAGAAAAGGTTGAGCTGTGACAACAATGGAGACTAGTGTCCAGATCTGTCCCTGTGCAGGCAGGACACTGGCCTTGTAAGACCACTGGGTGGGCAGTAAACCGATACTCTCTGGCGTTAGTTCACGACCTGAGTTTATTTCTGCATTTCTCTTGGCTTATCTAGTCTTTTTGTGTTGTAATTTCAACCAAGTCTTGGCCTCCAGAATTAAGGTCTTCTTTTCTACAAAGTGGTATCCCAGGATGCGGCATCTGGGGATAAATTAGCTTCTGTTGTGACTACATGTATTCTGTAATGTAGTAAAGACTCCTCATTTTTTTTCAAGTTGAATGTTAAGAAATCTGTAACATATTTTTTATTTTTATTTTTTAATTAAATCTTACTTTTGACTTAATAGAATTAAAGTGGTAAGCCAGTTTTTAAGTTTCCCTGGTGGCTTAGATGATAAAGAATCTGCCTACAACCTGCCTGGGTTCAGTCTCTGGGTTGGGAAGATCTCCTGGAGAAAGAAATATCCGCCCCTTCCAGTATTCTTGCCTGGAAAATTCCATGGACAGAGGAGCCTGGTGGGCTATAGTCCATGGGGTTGGACAGAGTTGGACACAACTGAGCAAGTAACACACACAAGACAGTCAGTTTTTACCCTTTTAGGGTTGTGAAAATGTGGAGTGTGACTGTATTCTCATCTGTGTTTGCAAAATAGGTATATGCTAAGGACTCACTATGAACTGGTAATACTGTTATTAAACCTTGTGAGCCATCTCCTAATTATGAATTTAGTGCTGTGTGAACATAGCTGGGCATGTTCTGGGGGTGTGATATAAAGGTGCCCCAGATAAGAGGCAGAATCAGAGGTTCAGAGGTGAGCAACTAGACAAAAGAATGCAGTAAAAGCAGAAGCAGAAAGTAGGATGGTCCTTCAGGTTCTTCTAAAATATGGAAAAGAATGTACCAAACTGAGTTGATTTTGGATGAAATTTGGGGCATCCAGCTCTCAAAGAGCTGTTCAATTCTGCTCTAAGTAACTGATGCTTTGGGATTTGTCCCGTGGTTCAGAGTCCCAGTCCTGGTGATCAGAGGATAAAACTAGTATGCAGAGGAGCTTCAGTTTTATTTATCTTTCCTAAACTTGGACACCACCTAAAGTTTGGTTTATAAATCTCTCTCCTTTGCTGGTAAATGAATGAGCTCAGGTATCAGCCTGAGTATGAAGAACATTTCACTGAATGTCATTTATGATTAACTTACTTTCAGAAGATATTTAAACCTCAAGTATGAGTTTAACTTTTTCCCCTAAATAATATATGGTAATTAAACTAACAGTAATTTTCAATAAAGAAGTATAGTATTGAGAAGAGGAGTAAATTACAGAGCAAAGAGAGAAGGAAAAAAAATGTTTGCTTAGCAGGGGCTTCCCTGGTGGGCTAGTGGCTAAGACTCTTTGCTCCCAATATAAGGAGCCCAGGTTTGATCCCTGGTGGGGAACTAGATCCCACATGCTGCAACTAAGATTGAAGATCCCATGTGCCACAATTAAGAACCAGTACAGCCAAATATATAAATATTTAAATAATAATAATAAATTTTTAAAAACACATTTAAAATGTTTGGTTAGCATCTTCAGGCCCTAATCTGTAATTATTGGAGCAAGCATATTACACTTTTTGCCGGCTGCTCAATAAAGAAGATAGATTGCTTGAGCTCCCTACACTTACTTGGTCAAAAAGATCAACCAATACCTTGTAAGCATGTTTTCCAGGACTAAAAACCTGTGGCCATATAACAGTGAATTAAAGTGACCCACAGAGTGGCCCTAGTGGTTAAGAACCCACCTGCCAATGCAGGAGACATAAGAAACACAGGTTTGATCCCTGGGTCAGGAAGATGCCCTGGAGAAAGGCATGGCAATCCACTCCAGTATTCTTGCCTGGAGAAGCCCACGGACAGAGGAGCCTGACGGGCTACAATCCATAGGGTCGCAAAGAGTTAGACATGACTAAAGTGACTTAGTGTGCGCGTGTGCGCGCACGCGCCCACACACACACACACACACACACACACACAGAGTAATGAGCATTGAGGTGCTCTAAAGAAAATAGCTACTTAGCAGCCAAGAACTATTCCAGACACCCTTAGACACCGTGGTTAAAGGACAGCTTAATCCAGCTTTTGTTTCAGGTATCTTTCTGACTTTGCATCAAAACCCTACTTAAAATGGTTTAATCAGTAAGACTGAAGTAGATTTGATTTGTTCTGGCCTTAATTTGATCAACTCAATGGCAGTCCAATTTAGTCAATGATTAATAAAGCTATGGTTCCTGAATTAACCATGTTGTGGTATGTGGTTTTGTCGTTGTCTTAGCTGGTAGGCATAATACCATGGCTAGTTTTCTTTCTTCCTCATATAATTCTGCCTTTTTAACTTTTCCTTTCCACTATACTGACTGTTTTTACTTAAGTGATATTGGTATTTAAGTGAGGAGCTGGGTTTTCTTTTCCTCCCTGTTTTTGATTTCATAAAGACCTTGAATGCTTTTTTCAGGTATCTTACAGGTGGTTATTATCTTTTTCTCTGAGTTAATGGAATGTTCTTTTCTCCCTGTGATTTCACTAGAATAAATCTTCTTTCCATTCTTTGTTCATGGAGGCCCCCTTTGTCTCCTTCACCTACTGAACACTCTGACCAGGCCTTTGAGCTGTGACGCTGAGTGGCAACGATTGTGGGATCCATTAGCCCATATGCTAGGGCCAGGTTTCTGCCCGCTGGATACCTAATGCTTTCGAGTGATTGGTTTTCCATGTCTATACGCTTTCTCTGCTCCCCCTACCCCCAGCTTTTTAAAGCTGAATCTCATTTTGTTCATTTCTGTTCTTATTTCCCAAGTCTTTGGGGAAATTTACATCATCTTTCTTCCTTTTCATCATCTTTCTTTCCACACTAAGTTTGTTGAGTAACTTCCAATTTGAAATCATTAGCCAACATGGTTTTTAAGTTCATTTCCTATTTCAGATTATTAATAAACAAAAAGTCTTTTCCTCTCTTCTCCTTACACCTCTCTTATCACTTCCCAGACAGCTCTAAGTATGATTAGTTGTGTTCATTTTCCCACTAGATTTAAATGTCTTTGGGGCAGAAGAGACACAATTTTATATTTTCCATAAGGACTAGCAAAAATTTTCCACACAGTAGGAATTTAGTAGGGAATTACATTATTATGGATTTTGTGGTAGACTGTGAAAATGCCTCCTTAGAACTTGAAATATTGCCATTCAGTCTAACACATCGTTTGTGGTTTTCTTCTTCTCAGTGTCTTTCAGCTGGTGTTTTCCACATGTACTTATGCAAATTAATTTGAATTAACACTGTTTTTATAATTTAGGATGCTGCAGTATGTCTTCTAAATCCCAGGCACACAATAAGGATTACATTTGTTCTAATCACAATATGAAATTCAATGGGGAAGTTTCTTTTCAAGTTAATTGAGCATTTCCATCCTGGCATTTAAGATTTTAATTGCTTTTGTTTCAAGATATTTAAATATTTTCTCTTGGCTATTTTCTAATTATCATATAACATCACATAAGTAGATATACAGGAGCAATGTTTCAGTCTTTTCTCTTATTTTGCCAGGGAGCCCAAAGTGACTATATCAGCCTTGAGGTCTCTTTTCATAATTTCTGCGATAACACATTCTTCTGATTTCAAATGGAAAATAATTACACTGTAAAGAATTTAGAAAATGTAAAAAAAAAAGCATAACAAGGAAGTATAAATTAAATATAACCTTAGGAGTATATATTCTTTCATTTCTTAATTAACATTTTTTGTTTTATAATTATTTTTTCACTTAAATTCATATATGAAGCTTTCTTTTGAGTCCTTGAATACTCTACAATATCATTTTCAATATTTTCTTATTGTGATATTTTGATATATCATGATTTGTTTTGACAATCTTCTAACTTTGAGTACAAAGGCTTCTGTTCTCATTCACATCCTTATAAAAACCATTGTATTACCTTCAAGGATACCTTATGGTAAATTCATTTTCAATGAGTAGGCAGTCTTAAGTGTAGACCATGGTTGGCACATGGGCTGTGATGAAGTTTAAATTCTTAAATTTTTCCTTTTTTTTTTACTTCAAGGACCACCCATTTCCACCAGTGAGCCTACAATCTGACCTGATAGTTTTTAGGCACCAAAATTAAGTTGGTTTATTTTTTTTACAGAACACCATAACTAGAGCTAGTCGAAGGTCAAAGCATTAGTGTGGCCATAAAGGAAGTGAACAAATTTTCTAATCTGTGCTGCGCCATGGATAACGAAGTATATTTTCTTTTAGTATTTCAGTACTAATGGTCATGTAAGTATTAATACTCAATTAGTAAAAAATTGAGATGTAAGTAAGTTGGGAAGATGAAGAAAGGAGAGATAAGTACCACGGTGTTAGTGTGCCATATCAGTGAGTCTGTTAGGATTAGGTTTGGCTGTATATAAAATAAAAATACAAAAGAAAACAGGCTTAAGTAAACAATAGGCTTATTTTCTCTCAAGTAAATAAATTTGGGAGATAGACTGTCCAGATTGATCTGGAAGAAGTTACACCAACAAGCTGGGGACCCATATACCTTTAAAATCACTACCTAGACATGCTAGAGTGTTACCTTCATACTCAAGGTCCAAAGTGGCTGCTGTTGATCTATCCATGGCATCTGCCTCCAGAGATAAGCATAATATGGATTAGCAGTATACACCAATCCATCAAAGAAAATTGTTCATTTACTTTTTTTTTTTTTAATTTCAAGGGAAAAAAGAACTCAAGAACCAACCAAATTAAAGATCTATTTGAATTTGGAACTTGTGTGACATGACTTCTTTTATGCAGTCATCATGAATTTTCCTTACAGTAAGTAACCTTGAGCCTCTCAAACAATATTCTAGAGTCTCAAAACACAGATTGGCCCTCCTGTAGAATTTCAATCTATTTCTGAAACATACATCCTTCTTGGTAGGAGCCAGAATATGTTAACATCACTATATTCCCCTGTGTATATGGGTATAGTGGCCTATAGCTTCAAGTAAAATAAAGGTGTTGATTCAGCAAATGAAAGAACAATTAGCATAACTTTTGGCAACTCATTGATTACTTTGTTTTATCCTGTCATATTCCAGATAGCCTGTTGATTTTCTAAGCCTTTTCTCTCATCTTGTTCCGAATAGGTCTGGCTACTATTCTGCTCACCTCCATTTCCCCAGGAGAATGTATGAAATGATGCTTTGGTTGTACCTGATTCAGATACTTAATGGCAATTTGAGCACACTATGTCACCTTTGAGGTGCTGGGTTTACTCATAAAAAGTAAGATAATGGCTCTTGCTGTATTGGCTTCACAGATTTCCAAAAAGATCTACTGAAAACTGATGATGAAAAACGTAAAAGCTGCAAGCAAGGGAACAAATAGAATGTGGTGATGTTCACCAAGCACTGAGCATGGGCTGGTAAGCTCAGAAAGCTTTTAAGGAGAAGAGGTAATCCAATACAGGGTCCTGCATCAGCTCTGCTCCTTCCAAGCTCTTCCTCCTCTCCTTAAATAGCCTATGGTCACCCTGAAAGTATAAGAACTATATTCTTTCCTCTTCATCGCTCACGTTTCTTCTGCTCTTCAGTCTGAAGTGTTCCTTCTTTGACACTTTTGATGCAAGCTTGAATCTCCTCCCTCCTCTCCCATTCCCTAAATGGGCCAAGGACATTCTTGATCTCTTTTAAATTCTCTCCTTAAAACTAAGTTAATATCTGGTCTCGTTTTTCACTCTATTATCAGCCATAAGTAGCTTTCCGCAGAATCTTTCCAATATTCCAAGGTTCATGAAGGAAAAGTTACTGGAGCAGAGATGAGAAGTACAGAAAGGAAAGAGTAGACACAGAAAGAGAAATGGAAGTCTGCAACAACCAAATATTTTCTTCCCAAGTGATGTTTCTCTATTGATTTTCCAAGTAAGCAGACTAGCTGAAACCAGCCAAATAAGCCATCTCAGACATCCACATGTACTGCCTGGAGTTTTGCTTTCAAATACGTAGAATCATTTATTTCTCTAGGACCAAGAGCTGTACAAACACATACATGGTGGGGAAACTGTATAAATTAATTTTTTAATTGTGACACACCTAATGCTCAACAAATATTTATTAAGTATTTATGATAAGCCAGGTACTATATTAGATGTTGGTGAAAAAGGAATAAATAAAACAACAACAGCTTAGAGTCTAGTTTCTTTATACTTTTATTTACAGATCTTTTTGATTTTTAACTTTGTGTTTCTGGTATCCTTACTTAGTGGCAAACAAACAAAATATACTACAAATGTATTTTATTTAGTGCGTTGCTTTTATCAGTTCAGTTCAGTCACTCAGTTGTGTCCGACTCTTTGCAACCCCGTGAATTGCAGCATGCCAGGCCTCCCTGTTCATCACCAACTCCTGGTGTTCACTCAGACTCACATTCATCAAGTCAGTGATGCCATCCAGCCATCTCATCCTCTGTCGTCCCCATCTCTTCCTGCCCCCAATCCCTCCCAGCATCAGAGTCTTTTCCAATCAGTCAACTCTTCGCATGAGGTGGCCAAAGTACTGGAATTTCAGCTTTAGCATCATTCCTTCCAAAGAAATCCCAGGGCTGATCTCCTTCAGAATGGACTGGTTGGATCTCCTTGCAGTCCAAGGGACTCTCAAGAGTCTTCTCCAACACCACAGTTCAAAAGCATCAGTTCTTCAGTGCTCAGCCTTCACAGTCCAACTCTCACATCCATACATGACCACTGGAAAAACCATAGCCTTGACTAGACGGAACTTTGTTAGCAAAGTAATGTCTTTGCTTTTGAATATGCTATCTAGGTTGGTTATAATTTTCCTTCCAAGGAGTAAGCATATTTTAATTTCATGGCTGCAGTGATCATCTGCAGTGATTTTGGAGCCCCCAAAAATAAAGTCTGACACTGTTTCCACTGTTTCCTCATCTATTTCCCTTGAAGTAATGGGACTGGATGCCATGATCTTCGTTTTCTGAATGTTGAGCTTTAAGCCAACTTTTTCGCTCTCCACTTTCACTTTCATCAAGAGGCTTTTTAGTCCCTCTTCACTTTCTGCCATAAGGGTGGTGTCATCTGCATATCTGAGATTATTGATATTTCTCCCGGCAATCTTGATTCCAGCTTGTGCTTCTTCCAGCTCAGCATCTCTCATGATGTACTCTGCATATAAGTTAAATAAGCAGGGTGACATACTCCTTTTCCTATTTGGAACCAGTCTGTTGTTCTATGTCCAGTTTGAACTGTTGCTTCCTGACCTGCATACAGGTTTCTCAAGAGGCAGGTCAGGTGGTCTGGTATTCCCATCTCTTTCAGAATTTTCCACAGTTTATTGTGATCCACACAGTCAAAGGCTTTGGCATAGTCAATAAAGCAGAAATAGATGTTTTTCTGGAATTCTCTGGCTTTTTCAATGATCCAGCGAATGTTGGCAATTTGATCTCTGGTTTCTCTGCCTTTTCTAAAACCAGCTTGAACATCTGGAAGTTCACGGTTCATGTGTTGCTGAAGCCTGGCTTAGAGATTTTTGAGCATTACTTTACTAGCGTGTGAGATGAGTACAATTGTGTGGTAATTTGAGTATTCTTTGGCATTGCCTTTCTTTAGGATTGGAATGAAAACTGACCTTTTCCAGTCCTGTGGCCACTGCTGAGTTTTCCAAATTTGCTGGCATATTGAGTGCAGCACTTTCACAGCATCATCTTTCAGGATTTGAAATAGTTCAACTGGAATTCCATCACCTCCACTAGCTTTGTTCATAGTGATGCTTTCTAAGGCCCACTTGACTTCACATTCCAGGATGTCTGGCTCTAGGTGAGTGATCACACCATCATGATTATCTGGGTCGTGAAGATCTTTTTTGTACAGTTCTTCTGTGTATTCCTGCCACCTCTTCTTAATATCTTCTGCTTCTGTTAGGTCCATACCATTTCTGTCCTTTATTGAGCCCATCTTTGCATGAAATGTTCCCTTGGTATCTCTAATTTTCTTGAAGAGATCTCTAGTCTTTCCCATTCTCTTGTTTTCCTCTATTTCTTTACATTGATCACTGAGGAAGGCTTTCTTATCTCTTCTTGCTATTCTTTGGAACTCTGCATTCAGATGCTTATATCTTTCCTTTTCTCCTTTGCTTTTCCTTTCTCTTCTTTTCACAGCTATTTGTAAGGCCTCCCCAGACAGCCATTTTGCTTCTTTGCATTTCTTTTCAATGGAGATGGTCTTGAACCCTGTCTTCTGTACAACGTCACGAACCTCCATCCATAGTTCATCAGGCACTCGATCTATCAGATCTAGGCCCTTAAATCTATTTCTCACTTCCACTGTATAATCATAAAGGATATGATTTAGATCGTACCTGAATGGTCTAGTGGTTTTCCTTACTTTCTTCAATTTAAGTCTGAATTTGGCAATAAGGAGTTCATGATCTTAGCCATAGTCAGCTCCTGGTCTTGTTTTTGCTGACTGTATAGAGCTTCTCCATCTTTGGCTACAAAGGATATAATCAATCTGATTTCGGTGTTGACCATCTGGTGATGTCCATGTGTAGAGTCTTCTCTTGTGTTTGGAAGAGGGTGTTTGCTATGAGCAGTGCATTTTCTTGGCAAAACTCTATTAGTCTTTGCCCTGCTTCATTTCTTATTCCAAGGCCAAATCTGCCTGTTACTCCAGGTGTTTCTTGACTTCCTACTTTTGCATTCCAGTCTCCTATAATGAAAAGGACATCTTTTTTGGGGGTTAGTTCTAAAAGGTCTTGTAGGTCTTTGTAGAACCATTCAACTTCAGCTTCTTCAGCGTTACTGGTTGGGGCATAGACTTGGATTACTGTGATATTGAATGGTTTGCCTTGGAAATGAACAGAGATCATTCTGTCGTTTTTGAGATTGCATGCAAGTACCACATTCCGGACTCTTTTGTTGACCATGGTGGCTACTCCATTTCTTCTAAGGGATTCCTGCCAGCAGTAGTAGATATAATGGTCATCCGAGTTAATTCACCCATTCCAGTCCATTTTAGTTCGGTGATTCCTAGAATGTCGACATTCATTCTTGCCATCTCCTGTTTGACCACTTCCAATTTGCCTTGGTTCATGGACCTGACATTCCAGGTTCCTATGCAATATTGCTCTTTACAGCATCAGACCTTGCTTCTGTCAACAGTCACATCCACAATTGGGTATTGTTTTTGCTTTGGCTCCATCCCTTCATTCTTTCTGGAGTTATTTCTCCACTGATCTCCAGTAGCATATTGGGTCCCTACTGACCTGGGGAGTTCCTCTTTCAGTATCCTATCATTTTGCCTTTTCATACTGTTCGTGGAGTTCTCAAGGCAAGAATACTGAAGTGGTTTGCTGTTCCCTTCTCCAGTGGACCACATTCTGTCAGACCTCTCCACCATGACCCGCCCGTTTTGGGTGGCCCCACAGGCATGGCTTAATTTCATTGTGTTAGATAAGGCTGTGGTCCTAGTGTGATTAGATTGACTAGTTTTCTGTGAGTATGGTTTCAGTGTATCTGCCCTCCGATGCCCTCTTGCAACACCTACCATCTTACTTGGGTTTCTCTTACCCTGAACATGGGGTATCTCTTCATGGCTGCTCCAGCAAAGCACAGCCGCTGTTCCTTACCTTGGACGAGGGGTATCTCCTCACCGCCCCCCCCGACCTTGAATGTGGAATAGATCCTCTAGGACCTCCTGTGCCCCCGCAAGCCACCACTCCTTGGACATGGGATTGCTCCTCCTGGCCGCTGCCCCTGACCTCAGACGTAGGGTAACTCCTCTGGGCTGCTCCTACGCTATCGCAGCCTGGCACTCTGGGCGGCCGCCCCTGACCTCGGACGTTACTTCCATGTGATACAGAAATAGCACTTGAAATAGTAATTTAATATGGAACCAATCAATAGAAGTTAGTAATGAGCAGCCAAAGATGGAAGCTCTATAGTCAGCAAAAACAAGGCCAGGAGCTGACTGCGGCTCAGATCATGAACTCCTTATTGCCAAATTCAGACTTAAATTGAAGAAAGTGGGGAAAACCACTAGACCATTCAGATATGACCTAAATCAAATCCCTTATGATTATACAGTGGAAGTGAGAAATAGATTAAGGGGACTAGATCTGATAGATAGAGTGCCTGATGAACTATGGATGGAGGTTCATGGCATTGTACACGAGACAGGGATCAAGACCATTGCCAAGAAAAAGAAATGTGAAAAAGCAAAATGGCTGTCTGAGGAGGCCTTATCTCATTTACCTCTTATCAATTATCTCTCAATTGCACTCATCTCACACACTAGTAAAGTAATGCTCAAAATTTTCCAAGCCAGGCTTCAGCAGTACGTGAACCGTGAACTTCCAGATGTTCAAGCTGGTTTTAGAAAAGGCAGAGGAACCAGAGATCAACTTGCTAACATCTGCTGGATCATCGAAAAAAACCAGAGAGTTCCAGAAAAACATCTATTTCTTCTTTACTGACTATGCCAAAACCTTTGACTGTGTGGATCACAATAAACTGTGGAAAATTCTGAATGAGATGGGAATACCAGACCACCTGTCCTGCCTCTTGAGAAACCTGTATACAGATCAGGAAGCAACAGTTCGAACTGGACATGGAACAACAGACTGGTTCCAAATAGGAAAAGGAGTACATCAAGGCTGTATATTGTCACCCTGCTTATTTAACTTATTTTCAGAGTATATCATGAGAAATGCTGGGCTGGAAGAAGCACAAGCTAGAATCAAGATTGCTGGGAGAAATATCAATAACCTCAGATATGCAGATGACACCACCCTTATGGCAGAAAGTGAAGAAGAACTAAAGAACCTCTTGATGAAAGTGAAAGAGGAGAGTGAAAAAGTTGGCTCAAAGCTCAACATTCAGAAAACTAAGATCATGGCATCTGGTCCCATTACTTCAAGGGAAATAGATGGGGAAACAATGGAAACAGTGGCTGACTTTATTTTTTGGGCTCCAAAATCACTGCAGATGGTGATTGCAGCCATGAAGTTAAAAGATGCTTACTCCTTGGAAGAAAAGTAATGATAGCATATTAAAAAGCAGAGACATTACTTTGTCAACAAAGGTCCATCTAGTCAAGGCTATGGTTTTCCCAGTAGTCATGTATGGATGTGAGAGTTGGATGGTGAAGAAAGCTGAGCACTGAAGAATTGATGCTTTTCAACTGTGTTGTTGGAGAAGACTCCTGAGAGTCCCTTGGACTGCAAGGAGATATAACTAGTTCATCCTAAAGGAAATCAGTCCTTGGGTGTTCATTGGAAGGACTGATGTTAAAGCAGAAACTCCAATACTTTGGCCACCTGATGCGAAAGGCTGACTCGTTGAAAAGACCCTGATGCTGGGAAAGATTGAGGGCAGGTGGAGAAGGGAACGACAGAGGATGAGATGGTTGGATGGCATCACTGACTCAATGGACATGAGTTTGGGTAAATTCTGGGATTTCGTGATGGACAGGGAGGCCTGGCATGCTGTGGTTCATGGGGTTGCAAACAGTCAGACGTGATTGAGTGACTGAACTGTACTGAACTGAATGAGGAGGAGGAAAAATATTATTGAGTCCAAGCTTATACTGCTCACCACACCACAGACCAATAAATCAAGAAGTGTTGGGGCAAGGAATAGTGACTTCACTGAGAAAGCCCACAGACCAAGGACATGGTAGATTAATGTCCCAAAGAACCATTTTCTCTGTGTGAGAATTCTGGCTTATTTTACACTAAAAAGGGAGGGGATGTGATTGGCTGTTGCCAATGTCTTTGTTCTTGAAGCTGTCCTTGTAGGTCTGGTTGCAGTGTTCTTTTAAACCTCCAGCAAGACAAATGTTCTGTTTTGCAAGTTTTTAATATTTATGTGAATTGTGAAGTGTTACACCTTTAATGGTCTAGCCTGGTTGGCAGAGATTTGAGAATGGGTTATTATGTATATTTCAAGTTATGGGCAACCTTCTTTACAAAAGTGCAGAGCCTGAATGACTAAGCACAGACAATGAGATTTGACAGAAAACAGCAAAATTCTGAAAAGCAATTATCCTTCAATAAAAAATTAATTAAAAAAAATAAAAGAGAATAGGTCCAATATGGAGTCAGTTTTGTTCTCTGTTACAAGAGGAAGATGAAGTCAGAAAGCTTTAATTATTACCAGATTTGAAAATAACATTGTACCCTGAGATATGGAGTGATACAGTAAGTTGAAGGGGAACTATCAAGAGATCTGGGTGCAGGTACCTATATTTGCCACTTTTTCTTGGGCATATTAGTCTCTTTGGGCTCTTTGTGCTATTTATAAGATATGAAAATAAAACCATATCTTCTCAGGCCACTAGAGGCTGCATAAATCAAATAATATAGCATATGTGATTATAATTTTGTGAGTTGCAAAAATACTATTAAATATTATTATTAGTAGGATTTATGTTGAAAATAAAGTATTTTTCAATAGATCTGTCTTCTCCAAATATAACTAATATTTTATTAAGAAATTTATGACCCCAATAGCTTATCTTCACTATTAAATGGAAAATGTGATACCTATATTTTATTTCTCAAAATGAAAACATGAGAAATGTCTGAGACAGGCATATTTCTTTTATGGTAAGGAAAGATACTTAGTTGTTTGGAAAATGGTCCATGCTGGTGAACCTGTGCCATCTTTGTCATCTCCATAGCAACAGGCTCTGATGTAATAAGCATCAAACCTGATGGAAAAATCAAAAATAGCTCAGAGATATGGTAATGGGAGTTTATAAAGTTACTAGCAAAGTAAGAAAATTAGTTTATTTTAAATATCCTCTTTCACCTTTGTTCTTAATGTGAAATTCCTCTTTGAAAGTCATTTGTAACCATGGCTCTTAAATTTTATATACCAGTTATTCTTTTTTCTCTCTATTAAATAATTGGCTTTTGCAGAGTGAAGCATTTTGGGGATAACAAAATATAGCAGGCTGATCACTTCTGACTCATTTAAGCAAACATGTAGCCTCCGGTGCAAGGTAATATTCTTAGAGCCCAGCTATGGTTCTAAGAGTACACTCATCAGGGTCTCATCTCACTGCTCTTGGCTCTTTGGCTCCCACAGTTAGAGTACTGAGAAATGAGAGCTACCGATAACTGGACTATGGTGTATGTCCTTGTGTTTTAGTACTTTCAGTATTGATTTAATGATAGTAATAATAATAACAATGAATATTTATGTAGTGCAGTATTCTAGGAGATGTGTATGTGTTTTCATTTATTTTATCATTAACAACACTTTGTGAAATAGGTACTATTATTACTCCCTATTTATAAGAAACAGAGTTTAAGTAACTTACCTCCAATTGCATAGCTGGTAATGTTAACTGTTCTGTTTGTTTTATCTGGCCAATGGCAATTTATTTGGTTTTGTACATAGAGGATCACTATCTAACAATGATGATTATTGTGGTAATATATCACGTTTCCACCAGGTACGAAGAAGCCTTTAATACTTAAGTAGGCACAGAGAAAATAACTGAGAACTGTTTTTCCTGAGTAGGTACAAGCAGAAAGGGAGATGCAGTAGATTTTGGTTCAGGATAAATTCTTCTACTGTAATTTGCAAAAATTGATAACCACCATTTTTAAAGCACTTTCTATGTGCTGGGCAATATAATGCACAATGTATATTGGGTTAGCCAAAAAGTTCATTCAGGGTTTTCTATAAGCACTTAGAAAATCTGAATGAACTTTTGGGTCAACCCAATATGTAATATATGAAAATGAAAGTGAAGTCTCTTAGTTGTGTCCGACTCTTTGCAACTCCATGGACTGTAACCTATCAGGCTCCACATACATTTTATATATATATTTATATATATATCTCACTTAATTCTCACAGTAGCCCTTTATATAGGTGTTAGCTTCATTTTATAGGTGAGGAAATAGGGACAAAAGGATTTTGAGAGAATGATGGAATGATGAAACTGACCAATAATTTTTAGTGCTTTCAATGGAAAATTTATCATATTTGACGTTTGTCTTGCCTCTATCGATGCCCTGGACTGATAATTATTTTATACTTTGTGTATTTTGCTGTATCAAAGTCTCAGAGATTACCAAAAACATATGGCAAATATGCCCATGTGTTATTTTACATTCATTTGTTCATTCAAAAAACACACTTATCTGACACCAACTCTGACCATGTGCCATGGCAAGTAATAGAGATACAGAGGAGAGTAAAATATCTTCCTTGGCTTCAAGTTGCTCACAATTGAAGGGGTGAGATGATAAACAAATAATGACAAATAAAAATGTAGGATAGGCCTCTCATTGGGGGGCTTTAGGAGTTGTCAGGGAAGTAATGTCTGACAGGAAGTATTGGCTGAACAGAGATGTGAAGGGTGAATTGAATTTTTCCGGGCAGTCTGGGAGGGGAAGCTGATTTCAACCATGGGAATAAAAGTGAGATTTTAACATATTATGTGAAGAGAAAATAGAAAAACAAAATTGCCTTGTCTGAAAACTGATCACTCCTCTAAAACAAGTGATTTTTTATTTTTGTATTAGCAGTATTAATTTAAAAGCAAGCTTCTGATTTCTCAAGAGGATATACACTTGCAAGACCTTTTATGGCAAGATAAATCCATCAAGAGAATTGAGGATGATTTCTCATTGTTTTCTGCTTGTCACTCTTAAAGATATTTGTCTAATGAAACTATTTTTCTCTAAGCATATTTCAGGATTTTTTGTCATATATATTGCAAATGTAAGCATTTTAATTAAGAAGGTATTAATAGAAAGCTCAGGATACATTAAAATGTATTGATTGAGTTGCAAATTGACCACTTTTGATGATAAACTTCCCACCCAGGCTTCCTTCAAATTTCAATTTATCATTTTAAGACTCTGCTTAGATATTACTTCATTTCTGATCTTCCTTTTCTTCTTCTTTTTAAAAACTTTTAATTTTATATTGGAGTGCAGTTGATTGACAATGTTGTCATAGTTTCTGGTGGACAGTGATCTTCATTTTTTAATAATTGAAGGGTCTTTAGAAATGTTATCTTTCCTTCCCCGACTAGTGAAAGTACATGAAATACAGTTACTTCTTTCAGTTTGAGAAACACTGTCTTCCAAGTGAGGAATGCAAAGACACACTCAACTTTTTCTATTGATGTCTTTTGATGCAGCCATGTACAGTCCTAATTTGTCTTATTTCCTGTCCATTCCAATCTCTCCTTTTGTCCCCAAAACTCTTCCACTTATCCCTTCTCTCTTATCATTAGGTCTAAATCACCTGTTTGACAATCCTTCTTCTACTCTTGAATGTGGAAATTTATTTTTCCATCCTACCCAGTGCTTATGGTTTGATGGGTAAACTCTTTTCCAGAAACTCTCCCAAATGGCTATTTTAACTGCTGACAAATTTCCTAATCCCATCACTAATTCAGTGTTCCTGGGGATTTTCATAGGTTTGAAATCACAAACAATCCCAATCAATGACACTGTGTAAAAGCCAGATTTCTTGCCTGCTTATGCTTGTGCATGTGTGGGTTGGAGGCAAACAAATTTTAGCTGTCATAGAATCTTTTCATTTTTGAGCCAAAAATAATCTAGTGAATCTTTAATTCAGTCCCTTCATTTTCATAAATAGCATGCTGAAGCCCAGAATCTCATTGCAAGTAAGGGAGACCAGATCGGAAGGGAGGACCACAGGCTCCAACCTGTGCCACCACATCCCAGACTCTCAGTGCCCATCTGTTGAAATCAACTGGGCTTGGCCTTTTGTAAAATGTGTATTTTTTTTTTATTCTTTTAAAGAAATGGCTTGGAAAACACATCCAGTCTGGTATTTGACAGCATCTTTCATTTTGGTCTGATTCTTTTCACTGCAGTGCAAAGAAGTAGTGGAGATTACATTTCAAATTATGTTTACTGATGCCCTCAGTTCTGAAGCACTTTGCAGGTCAGAGAAAAAAGGCTTACATAAAAATTAGATTCTTAAAAGTAATTAACAAGCTATTTAAAATGCATTATTTAATACTCTGTAGGAAAAGGGTGAAACTCGAAAGAAATTGACTTTTACCCCTTCTCTAAGGGAAAGCCTCTTGGGTACCAGGGCTTAGAGAGTGAAATTCTGAATGATAGGGTTTACCTAATCATGATGCTTGGATAGCATCACCGACTCAGTGGACATGAATTTCAGCAAACTCTGGGAGATAGTGAAGGATAGGCGAGTGTGCTGTGATGCAGTCCATGGGACTGCAAACAGTTGAACACAACTGAGTGACTGAACAACAGCAACCACAACCATATTTTCATAGTGAACCCCTGTCATTTCCTTAAATATTTATCTCTTTTACTCTCTCAAGTCCTGTCATTTATACCAAAAATTTGAAGGTATTTTTTTGTTCTTTCTATAATAATTAGATAATTTTTCCTATCCTAGAAAGAACAAATTAACCTCTTTGTGCCACATACTCGTATGAGAATATTATGTAGGATTCCCAAATGTTCTTCTTTTGAGACTCACAACAAAGTGATAGCCTCATGCTGGGTCATTTTGGCTCCTCACTAATGTCCAGAGCAACCTTCTTCCTCTTGCTGTCTCTGAGATAGGAAAGCTGCATTTTTTTTTTTTTTTCTGTCCTCTGTCATCCCTCCCAAATAGAACACAGAAATAGACTTGCTCTCCTCCTCGGTAATTTCCCTTTGGTATAGAATTTCATTCCTGGTATTTGAGCAGTGATGAAGGATTTGGGTTACTCCCTCCATAGCACAATATTTCACAGGAGGGTGCAGGAAAAAAAAAAAAAAGAATCTCATACCTAATTCTCCATAACAGTTGCACGGGGAACAGAAATGCAGAAGTTAGAATCTAGGGAGGAAACTCAATTTGAAGTTTGGTAGGTTGCCTGCTGCTAAGGTGAACCGGGCATGAGTCTGAATGCAAGCTTACTTTTTGGATGTATCCCAGAAATGTATCTGAGGATATGAAAGCACACTTGAAACTCATAAATCAGCTACAATGCATTCATTTAACCACCTTAGTTAAGGAGGTGGGGCTAAACAAGTTTTTTCTGTTAAATGTGTTTTCTTATTTTTCCAATGTTCACTAGGCGTATAATACATATGTATGAACATAAATGCATGCATACATATGCCCCCAAGTGATCATTATGATCGGTTGGTAATTTGCTGCTTTTATGCAGGAAGCTTTTAGAGTGAAAGTGTTAGCTATTTTACATCTTAAGACAAGTCACTAGGGAGGGCTGATACTGCATTCTTTAATAATAATAGCAAACTACTCAGCAGGAGTTTGGAGGCAGAAACATATATAGAAATTATATACCCTCAATATACACTTGGATCTCATTTGGAGTTGTTTTTTTTATGGTGATTATGGAATCTGGACCTTAAAGGCAAGATTTCCAAAGTAGCATGTCCTCAAAAACAGTGATAAAAATGGCCTCATTTACTGTTGAATAAGTAACTTGTCATTTCTGTTCTTTATATTCTGTTCTTTATGTCAGTGAAAGACTAAAATTGTGGGGAAAAGGACTTAAAGAAGAGCGTGTACTTGAGTACATTGTAGACTATACTGTACTGGAGTAGACTGTAACAGCGTTTATCCAAAGATAGTTCAGCTCTGGTTTGCTCACATGACTAAAATACCAGCATCACTAACTGCTTCAGGATCTGAAGATAGTGACTGCAAGTCTTTGGGGTTGATGGAAACCCAATGAATCATATCAAAGTGACCTCCTTGGTACAGACTTCTTTTATGTTTCCTAGTAGAATTATTGGCATAGGAGAATGCAGTACATGTAGTAGTATTGAAAAGAAGAGGGTATGAACAGGTGAGAAGCAAAGTTTCCATCAGAAACTGCTGGAGTGCTCCAGAAGGCCCTGGACAATCTCTGAGGTTGCTGACATGGGGGTAAGGGGAATCATGAACACAATAGCTGACCTTGCAATATTCTAGCTTTTTTCTCCTGTATCGTAATACAGATGGAAACTGATCATGTATAGAGTACACACCAAAATTAAAGAGATTGATATTTTGGTACCTTTGTAGAGCATACACTGCTGCATACTGATTGGGAACTTGGGCTCTCGGGATGAATTACAGTCTTACTTTTAACAGTAAACATGTGGCTTCTAATGTGTTGTGGTTGTTGTTTAGTTACTAAGTCTTGTCTGACTCTCTTGCAACCCAACAGACTGTAGCCCACCAGGCTCCTCTGATCCATGGGATTTCCCAGGCAAGAATACTGGAGCAGGTTACCATTTTCTTCTCCAAGGAATCTTCCTGACCCAGGGATTCAAACCCACATTTCCTGCATTGACAGGCAGATTCTTTACCAGTGAACCACCAGGGAAGCCCTTGGTTTCTAATGTATTCAGTTCAGTCGCTCAGTCTTGTCCGACTCTTTGCGACCCCATGAATCACAGCACGCCAGGCCTCCCTGTCCATCACCAACTCCCAGAGTTCACTCAGATTCACGTCCATTGAGTCAGTGATGCCATCAAGCCATCTCATCCTCTGTCATCCCCTTCTCCTCCTGCCCCCAATCCCTCCCAGTATCAGAGTCTTTTCCAATGAGTCAACTCTTCACATGAGGTGGCCAAAGTACTGGAGTTTCAGCTTTAGCATCATTCCTTCCAAAGAAATCCCAGGGCTGATCTCCTTCAGAATGGACTGGTTGGATCTCCTTGCAGTCCAAGGGACTCTCAAGAGCCTTCTCCAACACCACAGTTCAAAAGCATCAATTCTTCGGCACTCAGCTTTCTTCACAGTCCAACTCTCACATCCATACATGACCACAGGAAAAACCATAGCCTTGACTAGACAGACCTTTGTTGGCAAAGTAATGTCTCTGCTTTTCAATATGCTATCTAGGTTGGTCATAACTTTTCTTCCAAGGAGTAAGCGTCTGTATAGTCTTTGGATTTTATGTTGGACACCCTTCTGCTGGGCCACCCAACCTCTGCTGGGCTAGGAGGTTGTCAAATGTGGACTCACTCATTTGGGAGGCCTTCATCAGGGAAATCTCTGGGTGATCCCATCTTGCTATTAGCATCCACCTCCTCCTCCCAGGGAAGTGGAAATAGTAGGGGCACAGTCTGAATACGTGATAAAAATAACAATTATACAGCTTTAGAAACTTTCACCAAGGAACCCCCTATGGGTGCTGGCATTTTAGCATGTCTGAAATATTGGCCAATATGATAAATTTCAGAGATTTCTGAAGGTGAGGGCTAGAGGTTCTTTAATGGATGCAAGTTTGAGACACTGAAAAACCTGCCTAGTTGGGAGGAGAAAGGGGAGAGAAGAGGTCAGGCTTGCAGAGGAAAGCAGGGCTGTGATAAAGAGGTTGGGGTTAATTCTAAGGGGAGAGAGTTAAGCAACAACATAATTAGAGCCAAGATCACTTGACTACTGTGTACAGAATAGATTGAGGTGGGGGAGGGAGGCTGAAGATGTGGATTAAGAAGACCATCAATAAGGAAGCCATGTTAGCAGTTCAAGCAGAGTGGTGACTTAGACTAAGGTGGTAGCAGTGAAACTGGGTAGAAAGGACTGGAACCAGGATATACTTCAGATTCAGAGTGTATTATTCAGACCTTAAAGGAAGTGTTATGACATTATGTTGGGAAAAATATTCAGGTTATTCAATATAACTGGGAGCCTATAATCTGACATTGATGCTTTCAAAATGTGGTGCTGCAGAAGACTCTTGAGAGTCCCTTGGACTGCAAGGAATTCAAATCAGTCAATCCTAAAGGAAGTCAATCTTTAATATTCATTAGAAGGACTGATGCTGAAGCTGAAGCTCTAATACTTTGGTCAACTGATGAGAAGAGCTAACTCATGGGAAAAGAGCTAGTTCTAACCCTGATGCTGGGAAAGACTGAGGGCAAGAGGAGAAGGGGGTGACAGAGGATGAGATGGTGGGATGGCACCCCTGACTCAATGGACATGAGTTTGAGCAAACTCCAGAAGAGAGTGAAGAACAGGGAAGCCTGTATTGTTGTAGTCCAAGGGGTCGAAAAGAGTTGGATATGACTGAGTGAATGAACAATAACAATAAATCTGACATTAATCACATTAACCCAAGACAAGAGGCCCTAACAGTCATAGCTGAGGTATACATAGTACGGTGATCTTGGCCACATTTATAACTTTACTTATTTATTTTTATTTCTGGCTGTACTGAGTCTTCACTGCTGCATGGGTTTTTCCATGTGGGCTTCCCTCTGCAGTGGCTTCTCTTGTTGCAAGTACAGGTTCTAGGGCACGGGGACTCCAATAGTTGGGGCACATGGGCTCATTACTTGCAGTTTCTGGGCTTTTGAGCGCAGGCTCAATAGCTGTGGCCCACGGGCTTAGTTGCTCCATGACATGCAGGATCTTTCCAGACTAGAGATCAAACCCGTGTCTCCTGCACTGACAGTGGATTTTTTTAGCACTGAGCCACCAGGGAAGCCCTCTTGGCAATGTTTAAATCAAGACTTATTGCCTTTCCTCAGTGCTACAAGCTTAGAATTGGATCCCCAATAAAGCTGGGGGATATCCACCCCCTTCTGCCTCATCCTTCAGAATGTCCCTTCTCCTATTGTTCAGAGTACTGGAGCTCTGACTCTTATGTGACCACTCAATCAGAGCAGACAGATTCCTGCCTGCCCTAGGCTCTGGTGTGAATACCTATAACCTGTGAACCCTTCTAGAAAAACTTGGAAACCCAGTAAGAGTGTTAGCATGTGAATCTTGACTTGTAAAAAAAATTTACAGTTTTTTATTGAATTTATCCTGGGCACAGAGATCTAAATGATGCCATCTCAAGCCTAAGAAAATCTGGACCATTTGGTTAAGCAAAACATACTTCATATGTTTGAATTTCAATTCATTTGAATTTCTGTTTGAAGCAAGAAAGGATCCAGATATTGAAATGTTGATACAGGATTCTTTGACCTAGGCTATGAGCATCAGATGCCAAGGTTCCCCCATCCAATTGACATTTTCTGGCTAATACTAACATTTATTTTTCAAATATATGTTTCATTTTATTCTTTATAGAAATACCTCAGAGGAAGCCTGGTTTTTCAAAAAGCCATAAACTTTTTACATCTAGACAGAAATTCTTTGAGTTCTATACAAGCTCCTGACTTCCTGTTTATCTTCATATTCCCTTGAACATCAGGGTTTGAGGCCCCCTTTTAAGGATGATAACCAAGGCTGATAAATCACTCACTGATCACTATATTAGAAGTAAGAAGAAACTAACTACCAATTGGTAAATTTAATCATTTTTCTTCCATAAAATATTCTTTCCTTATAGGCAAATAAGTAAAGAATTGCTGCTTTTTTTTCACCTCTAAAAATGATAATCACAGAATGGTAACAAGAAAGAAAACTTGAATATCCTTTCTAAATCTCTTTCAAATAAGCTTAGATTGATTTTTTTTAACCTAAGCAAAAATCAAATCTTTTCCCTTACCACAGTACTCTTGAACAAATTGACATTCACAGAGAGTGCTATTCCTGCGTTCTGAGAATTTTAAGTAAGTAATTAGGTCAGTAAAGTAGCCCATATACATGTGAAAAATCAGAGCCAATGGCCAGAAGATGATTCAAGCACTGAGCTCCTATTGACTGAATGACCTCTAAGTCTCTTGACTGGAGGAGTTCAGCCTTGGTTGGACATGAGATTCATATGGGAAGCTTTGAAAAATGCTGAATCTTGGGCTATACACCAGACCAGTTTAGAAGAACCTCTGGTTTTTGAGGTTCTCAATGGCACCCCACTCCAGTACTCTTGCCTGGAAAATCCCATGGACGGAGGAGCCTGGTGGGCTGTAGTCCATGAGGTCGCTAAGAGTCAGACACGACTGAGTGACTTCACTTTCACTTTTCACTTTCATGCATTGGAGAAGGCAATGGCAACCCACTCCAGTGTTCTTGCCTGGAGGATCCCAGGGACGGGGGAGCCTGGTGGGCTGCCGTCTCTGGGGTCGCACAGAGTCGGGCACGACTGAAGCGACTTAACAGCAGCAGCAGCAGCAGCAATCCCCAGATGCAGCCATGGTGAAACCACTGATGCATCAGAGTTACTTGGGTGTTTTCTCCAAACTTACATGAATTTGAAACTCTCAGGATGCGAAGTTATTTGGTGAATTTGCACAGAAAAGTTGGCACTATTTACTGCTTCCTGTCAGTAAGCAGGTGTGAACCAAATGATTGCTTTGAAGACCTGGGTGAAAAGAGCTCAGCATTATCTAAACAAAGCCTTCTTCTAGATAGGTCAAACCCACCCAGTTATTAAGTGGTGCTTCTTAACTAAAAAGAAGGAAAGACCTTGGGAGGACAATGAAAGAGGAAGCTTAGTGATTACTTACCTGTTCCGCCAGGTGCCAAGACACCTATGAATCACAGTAAGTGGATGAACAAACACTGGCCTCTCCAGAACTTGGCTTCCATACAAAACCCAGGGCTTCTGTAAACCGATAATCACAGGACAAAAGGAGGAAGCAGGAATTGTCTCTAACTGAAGACAAAAATCCACTCCCAACAGAAAGACCCTCCCACTCCAACACACACTCAAGACTGTTTCCATCTGGGGAAATGGACATGTGTGCACAGGAGGTAAAAATATTCTTTATAAAGGAATAATTAAAAACTATTTGAAGATGAAGGTCACAACTGAATTTGTTTTTCTCAGTCTTTCTGGAGTAAGCCAAATTATGCTGTGTTAACTGAGTAAATAGAGATTCATTTTAATAAATGAATAGAGAAATATTATTCTCCCTACCACCAGCAATGATTATGTGTTTTGGCCTCTGCTCTGTAACTACCCAAAACCTTTCAAAGTTATTATTCAAAGAGCACAGGTTAGCAGAGGATCTGTGTGGTTGAAACTGGTAAACATCTGGGAATCCAGGTGCTCGACATTTAAATTCTCTGTGGCAGAAGTGTTCCTTCATCATATGAAACTGTCACATTATTATTTTGCCTAATGATACCATCATTATCATATTCACTTGACTGACAAAATGCCAGATTCGCGCTCATCAATTTTCTGCTGTGCCTTTCCAAATCAAAGACCTTTATCTTTTTAAATCTATCAAATTAGCATGGTGGGCTCAGACAACAGAGATGGCGTTTCAGTTGTGATATTCAAAAATTATATTCCATCTTAGTCCATCACCATAATTCATGCGTTAAATTTAATGCTGCCAAGATTTAGCCATTTAAGCTTGAACTGTTCTGAATTTAATTCTGTGTGTCAAGACAAATATTTAAGTGTGACAATTTCAATCACAAGAAATAAGAAAAAATTTAGAGAGGAAGGATAAGAAATATTCTTATTATACCAATTGGCTAACCTACCTATATAATTATAATTTGTTGACCAAAGTAAAAGATTAAATTTGCTTTTCATGTAATTTTAAATGGTGCTTTGTCCACAGACACTTTAAAAGCAAGCATAGTCAGTAGGAAGTACATGAAAATAGTTGCTGGAGTTGAAGAGTCTCAAGTACTGTAACAAGTGATTTGGAGAGACCAAATACAAAGAGAAAAGCAAGATGCCTTTGTTGTTAGGGGTTTTGGCTCTGGAATCAAATAACATGAGTTTAAACCTTGGCTCAGTTATTTGTATGTGAACTGGGCAAGTTATCGAACTGTGCAAAGCCTTATTTCAGCAGCACTTAACTCACGTGTTTGCTGTCTGCCTAGAAGTCGACAACAGGTCTGGCACACAGGAAGTGCTAAACAATGATTATCTATTACTGTTAATAAAAAGATGTTATATTGAATTATATTACATGAGACTAAATGATATTTTATTCTTATAAAGTAATTTTTATTTCCGTTTATTGACTGGTACCCAAGAGGGATGAGTGGACAGACGGTATCTAGATTTCGGCTAACTTTTGAGAGATGCTTTCATAATATTCATGTAAATTAAATGAGGGTGATGAACTTATAACTAGATGAGTAACTACTTGACATCAGTGAATTTGAACTCAATAAACAGGATCTGCTTCAGCTCAACTGATGGCACCATCCAGACACCCACCAAGAGTAGAATCCTCTTGGCCTCTGAGAGACCTCAAAGTCCCTCCTTACTTCTCTCCTCAAGTTATTAACACAGATTTCTCCTAGTTATAATTGTTGGAAACCTCTCTAAGCATTTCCTTCTCTATTCCTCTCTCTTAGCAAAGCACTACATTTGCTTGGGTCTCACCCTCCCATTCTCCTGCCAGTGTAATCTGTCAAGTTTCTGGTTTAAGAGCTCCTTACTTTTCTAACAGTTTGCTTTCCCTGTCATCCCTTCAGTCCATAAGAAGCTTTTATCTTTCCTCCCGGTACAGAATGGCTGACAAATACAATCCTAGTATGAGAATTAACTAGTTAAAACCACGTTTTGAGCACGGATTTGATAAATTCCCAAATCATTAATTTTGGTTCCCTGGTTAAGTGTGGTATACACAAATCAAGAACAAGCCACATATATGCAGACCCTCTAATTGCTAATGATTCTTCAGCTCCACTGCATGAGACAAATGCAGTGGACTCTTGCTATGTATCTGAGAAGAGATCTCACACATGATGAAGACTAAAGTAGGCATATGGCAGTTAAAGGGGCTTCCCTAGTGGCTCAGATGGTAAAGAATCTGCCTGAAGTGTAGGATACCCAGATTTGATCCCTAGGTCAGGAAGATCCCCTGAAGGAGGGCATGACAACCTACTCCAGTGTTCTTGCCTGGAGAATCCCATGGACAGAGGAGTATGGTGGGCCACAGTCCATAGGGTTGCAAAGAGTCAGACATGATGGACGCATGAATGGAAGTTAAAAGCATGAACTGTGGGGTCAGACTGCCTTGTTCAAATCTGTGCTAGGTGTAACTCTGGGGGAAGTTATTCACTCTTTACTAGAGATGCTATTGAAACATCCATGTAAATTGTTTAGCACAGTACCTACTGTATTTTCAGCATGCTATGATTGGAAGATCAAAGTGAAGATTCTGTTCTATATCTCTGGGAGTGTTTCTATATGGGGATATGTATGTATGCTTTAATTTTCCCTTCAAGGGTGATCTCTAGCACAATTCCAAAGAAAGCATAAAACAGATGTGGGGGCAGGTCCTTTTAAAGTGTGGGATGTCTGCATATAAGGATTTATAAAAATCTAATTGCTAACGTGTTGGCTTCCCCCAAATTTCCATTCATAAATCATATGTATTCATTTATTTAAAATATTTTGACATATGTTACTGAGTGTCTACTATGTCTACTGTTCCACGCACTGGAGATAGAACAATGAACAAAACACAAAGTTCCTAGGGGAGGGTGGCAGGTGGTAAATAAACCAGTAAACATACAGTGGATCAGACTGCGATGAGTGGAATAGAGAAAAACAAAGCAAGATGAGGTATGTTGAATTTCCTCTTGTCCTTTTATTTCTTAATTAATTAATTGGAAGACTCCTGCCTAACTCATGTTTATTAGTTCCATCAGAAGAGCAGATCAGCAGCAGGTAACAGGACATCTCAATAAAATCAGCTGGGATGGGTATAGGATAATCTTGGACTGTCAGGTGGGACACATAGCAAAAACAACAGCCTTTTGCTTGAGGAATTTCTGAGAATATAGCAGTGTACTAATGAAATACATAAGAGACACTAAGTGAGGTGTTAGTCACCCAGTGGTGTCGAACTCTGCGACCTCATAGACTGTAGCCCACCAGGCTCCTCTGTCCAAGGAGTTCTCCAGGTAAGAACACTGGAGTGGGTTGTCATTCCCTTCTCCAGGGGATATTCTCAACCCAGGGATCAAACCCAGATCTCCTGCATTGGAGACAGATTCTTTACCCACTGAACCACCTGAGAAGCTCAGGGAAGACACACTAAAGTGTAGTAGCTAAAGAAAGAGCAATGCTAGAAAGGAATTTAGAGGAATGAACTGAATTGTGCCCTCTAGCACTTCCTAACACAAAGTTGCTTTTCCAGATATGAAGCTCAGCAGAGTCAGAAGGAAAGAAAGACAACTTTAAGTTTGCGTTAGAATGGACACTTAGGAATTGATTGCATTGAATAATTATGTAAAAGAAGTCCTGGATTTTACATAGGATGGTCTATCTGATGAGGCCTGACTATAATTTGGAATGAAAGCGGGAAGCCTGCGGAGGGTTTTTGAGTGGAGGAGCGGTGTGATCTGATTGCTGGATTGAGGGTCCCTCCACAGAGTACTGTGGAGAGCAGACTGAAGGGAGTGGGCAGGGGAATTGGGGTGGGGGGTGGGGGGATGGGAAGCAGGGAGCCTTATTAGGAAGTAATGGCTACAATCCAGCCAGAGTTGATGGTGAAAGCCTCTGGAAGTCGTGAAACAGGATCAGATTCTGGATGGGTGTTTTTTTTTTTTTAATTAATTTATTTTAATTGGAAGCTAATTACTTTACAATATTGTAGTGGTTTTTGCCATACATTTGCTGACGTGAATCAGCCATGGGTGTGAAGGCAGAGCTGACAGGATTCATGGCTGGATCAACTTGTCACAGGTTACAAAACTTCATCTGTGTATTAGTAGGTTGTCTCATTTAACACTCTTGAAAGCTGGGAGACAGCCTCTACAGGGCTGCCGCGTGGCTTTGAACTTGGTGTTATTACTCCCAGCTTCCTCTTCTTATAAGAAGTCTCTTTCCACAAGAGTTCTCTTAAGGCGCTTTGATCCCGTGCAACATCTATTTAAGGTCAGAAGAAACATCTTAATTGAATTCGTAGTGCCTTCCTATTACATACTCATTCCTTTGAGCCATGAGAAATTTCCCAGCCTTCTTATAATGTGGCTTCATAGTGTCCTGAGGAGAAAATTTTAACTTCTGCAGAAAGCTCACCAACTTCTTTGTCATTTGGTGATAGGTAATTTCTGCGGCTTTCTAACTCCATTGCTGGCTGGACTCCTCAGCTTCTACTCCTTACCTCCACCCCCGCCTCATACCTAGACGACCAAACACACACATACCCTCCGATATATCATCGCCTCCATTCAGAAAATTAACTTAACCACTTTAGGTGTAGTTTCCAGGTTAACAAAACAAATCAAGTGTATATTTTCTGAGCTGGAAGGATAAAGAGAGCAAAATATGGCAAAACAAAAAAAACCAATTACTCCTCTCAGAATATTGTCATTAAAACCTCAAATATCACATGGATGTCCTCTTTTGGTTTTACCTTTGTCTTCTCAGCATCAGAGAACTTTTGTTTTGCACTTTAAAAACACTTCTGGGATAGGGTTGGTGGGGAAGGGATGTGTGATGGAGTGATGGAGTCAGAGAGATTTCTAAGTAGGCAAGTTGTTTCCTTGAACATAATTAGAATTTAAAAAGCATGATGCCGATTTTTCTCCTCATTCTCCTCACTGAGGAATAATTGAAAATTAACAGCATCTTTACTGAGATCAAATATAAAGTGATTTCGGCTTAGTCCCTTATAAAATCAAGGTAATATCCATCCCTGGGATAAACAGTCCTCCAAACCCTGTGAATGAAAACTCAAATATGAACTTTTGCAATTTTGTTCACTTTAGGTCCTATTTTCTTTTTTATAACAGCAAGAACAGTGTGGGAGGGGTAATTGTTTAGTCTCCAGACAATCTTTCCGCTCACTCTGCAGCTCTGAGGCTCTGGCATGTCTTGTGAGGGGAGCCACAGAAAGCTGCTCCCATGCTGGATCTTGGCACATGGGATGCCTTTCTCCCTGAGCCATCATGGCACCAATATAAGGCAATTTGGCTGGATTGACTTCATCAGGAATAGAGCTGTAAAGTATTTTAGTATCCTCAGCACCGCCCCCCACCGCAAATGGAGAGTGGGCACAGGTCCCAACTCCTTAATGGTTATTACTTATGTGTGCAACTCTCTATTTTTTCATTTCCTCCTCTGGGAAATGAGTCTGAGTGGCTGCCTTGAAGTTACAGACAGGCAAGTTTACACAACCACCTTCCTGATTGTTCACCTCTCTACTTGGTTTCTAGAGACGATTAAATTGATGATGACTGATTCAAGATGATGTATGGCAGAGACCACCAAATTGTAAAACAATTACTCTGCAAAAAGAAAAGTTACAATGCAAAGCAATTTCCAACAGTTATAATTCAATAAAATCCCCTGAATATTAAAAAAAAATTGTTTCTGTTACTGCAGTACTTTGTTTCTGTTGGCCTAGGCATAAGTCACTACTGGAAAATGCCAAATCCTACATTTGGATCAATCAACAAAATGATTTTCAACCTCAGTGGTTCTATAATAATATTTTTTAAAGAAAATACCTTTCTGGTAGAAATGGAATAGAGTACTAATTTCCAAATGTATAAAACAAATAGATTGGGGGTGTGGTCAGTCAGCTATCGAATAAGAAGCTGTTCCTTACTCTGTAGCAAGTATTTGCTATAGATTCCATTCATTTGTTTCTGTGTGTTAATAATAGTCTTGTGGAAACAGTGGCATTCTCGAGTAAGGTAATATATTAGGTTATTATCAGCCACAATAATTGTGATAGATTATTTACAATATTTACATACTAGGCTTAGGACTCAGGGTGGGCAGAATATAATACCCTGCTTTTTAGTTTTGGGCTCAGATGATGTCTTGCTTTGTCCAGAGGGTTATCAGCAGACTTGAACTGTGATTGCATCATTGGCCTTGATCTCTTACTGTCATTGTCAAACTAGCCCCAGGAGGCTGCTGTCCCTTCACCCTGGGCCCCAGAATAACATGTGTGGAGACCAGAGCCCAGGAGCAATGAAGTCTAGCCTAGGCCAGCCACCTTAGGCTGTAAGTTGTTTGTATGTTTGTAAGTTTGTTGTTAAGCTTTTATGTTTCTAGGTGGTTTGCTATATAAAAAGGGCTAACAAATATAATAACAACATGGGTTGCTCAGTGGTAAAGAATCCACCTGCAATGGTGGAGACTTGGACACACAGGTTTAGTCCCTGGTTAGGAACATCCCCTGGAGAAGGAAATGGCAACTCGCTCCAGTATTCTTTCCAGGAAAACCCCATGGATAGAGGAGCCTGGTGGGCTACGGTCCATGGAGCTGAAATAAGTTGGGTACTTCTGGCAACAACAACAACAAAACCAATAACAACTGTTAATTGGACATTGACTGGTTTAAGGTGCTATACACATATTGTCCCACTTAATTCTTACCTTAAGCCTCTGGGTTAGACATCTAAATTTCGGAACAGGATATAGTTAATGTCAGAGACAATATTTTTTAAAATGTGTATTTTTAATTTTTTTTGGTTGTGCCACAGGGTGTGTAGGATCTTAGTTCCCCGGCCAGAGATCAAACCCATGTCCCCTGCATTGGAAGGGTGTAGTTTTAACCAGGGGACCACGAGGGAAGTCCAGAGCAAATAACTGAGCCCAGCCTTTTATGACTTCAAAGCCAGTGCTCTTAAATGCTTTCAGAATTAAGTAATTCAGTACAATTAGTAGATGAGAATGAGACCCTAAATCTGACCTTCTGGCCAAGACCCAGGGACCTGTATGATTTACCCTTCTCACTTCGTTTTCTCAGTGTGGTTCTGGCCACCTTGATATTCTTTGGAACCCTCAAACTTGCTCAAATTTTCCTCTCTCAAGCCTTCAAATGTGTCTTTTTTTTCCTTTTCTGTCCTTTTATGGCTGGCCATTTCCCATCCCTGGGATTCAGAAAGATCTAACAGACCATCTTAAGGTAGCCTTCTCTTCACTATTTTCTCTCTTCATCCTGTTTGTTTCTCTCATAGCATCACAGCAGTTTAGTTATCTTGTACACTTGCTTTTGCTGTTTCCTTCCCCCAGTGCAAGTCCACAAGGCAAGGCCATGCTCTTACAGACTGCAGTATCCAGAGCATCTAGAGCAGTGCCTAGGTGCTCAGCAAATATTTGGAGAATGAATGAATGAACCTATGAGGAATAGGACCCAGAGCATGAAGAGCAGGCTGGTGAGCGGTGAACTCCAGACCTATGTTGGACAACATGGAGGGCAACCGTGGATAACTAGAGGTAGAGTTAGGGTTTAGGGGGCATAGGACAGGAGGCAAGGCTGCAGAGATAAGGAGGAAGTGTCAGACAAACATTGCCTGCTTCATAACCACACACACACACACACACACACACACAGAGCTTACACTGCTGCTGTTGCTGCTAAGTCGCTTCAGTCATGTCTGACTCTGTGCGACCCCATAGACGGCAGCCTACCAGGCTCTTCTGCCCCTGGGATTCTCCAGGCAAGAACACTGGAGTGGGTCACCATTTCCTTCTCCAATGCATGAGAGTGAAAAGTGAACGTGAAGTCACTCAGTCGTGTCAGACTCTTCGCGATTCCATGGACTGCAGCCCACCAGGCTCCTCTGTCCATGGGATTTTCCAGGCAAGAGTACTGGAGTGGGGTGCCATTGCCTTCTCCGACAGCTTACACTAGGTTCTCAATAGACTTTATTCCTTGAGACTCTTTAAACCAGAATATATACTATTGAAAACACACACTAGCACGTGTATCATGCCTTTTCAATTTGAATTCTATCTTTCATTTCCTTAGGTTAGAGAAAGAGGTTAACATGAGAAACAAAAAGGAGAAGCCTCACAATAACCAATGCAAGGGGAACAACGCACCACATTGAATAGGACCTTGGGTGATTCCCTGTTACCCTCACACAGGATCCTAAGATGTGAGAGTAAAGTTCAGGCTGGAGCCCCACAACGCTGATGCTCTCACTGGTGATTTCCTTGGGGTGGGAATGGTAACTCTCATCACATGAGGAAGAAAGCAGAGCAAGATCTTGATAAGATGATGTGTGACAAAGTTCTGAAAGGGTTGGTTTCAAGCTGGAGAAGCACAGCAGGGTGAAGCTTGACTTTCAAATCTGACTGTGGGATGAAGTACAGATGGATCCTCAAGGATTATATTTTAAATGAAACCTCACTTCTGTTACCTAGCTATGTTGTTATTTTTTAGTTTCTGTGTAGCCCACCAGGCTCCTCTCTCCATTTTCCAGGCAAAAATACTGGAGTGGGTTGCTGTTTCCTTCTCCAGGGGATCTTCCCGACCCAGGGATTGAACCCATGTCTGCTGCATTAGCAGGCAGATTCTCTACCACTGAGCCACCAGGGAAGCCCCTACCTATAGCCCCTATACTAGCCATGAATTTCTTATTCCAAAATGCTACAAATTATGATTGATGAGGGTACCAGTTAAGAAAAACAGTTTGTTCCTGTTTTTCTCCTCAGAATACAAGGTTGTACTTACCGAATCTATTCATTTATTGATCTAACAATATTATTCAGCTCCTACTATCTTAGGCACTAAAATACATTATGATGGTTCAAGGAGTTGAGGACTTATGAGAGAGTACTGGAGAGTCTGTAGGGGGAGCATCTCTTACTTGACTTCTTAAAAGAGGGGAGACCTAGAATATTCCACTTTATTTTCCCCTAAAATAACTTAACAACTGTGGTGATATGAAGCAATATAAGAAGGGAGTATGATAGTTAAAAAAAATAAAGAATGACAAAGAATATTTTAGGATCTGCTTGTGGGTATTTTTAAGTATCAGAAATACATAGTACGAAATACTCGTATGGCACTTTTTACTTTGATTGACTCATTTCATCCTTATAGTCATCAACTTTTTATTAGCCCCGTTTTACAGTTGAAGAAACTGAGACACAGGAGTTTGAGGAGACTGTCATTATCACCCATCTAAGAAATGGAAGCACCACGGCTTCATCCAAGGTAGACCGGCTTCAGAGTCCACGCTATACCAGATGGTGAATTGACCAAGCCCTAAGGAACAGTACTTATGAGAAAGTTCCAGCATCCCCAAGTGGACAAGGAACACTCATCTTTTGACCCCCCATACATGTAAATCCCACTACATGAGATGTCTTGCTCTCTTTGCCTGGCATTATCCTTATGACACATCCCAGTAGGCGGCAAGAAGCCTCCTTTGTCTCCTCCAGTCTGGATTAAGTGTCATTCTATGTTCTATCATTTCTTATGCCTGTGCCATTCACCTTCAACTCACCTTCTATAGTTTATTTGCGTGTGTTGCTTCCTCTGGATATGAACGTCTTAAGGGTAAGATTTATGTCTTTGTGCTAGCTACCTAGAAGTTTCCTCATAAAGACCAGTTGTGAGGATTATATGGGATGGTACCTTTAAAGGTACAAGAAAGTGAAATTATTAGTTGCTCAGTTGTGTCCGACTCTTCGTGACCCCATGGATTATAGCCCATCAGTCTCCTCTGTCTATGGACTTTTCCAGACAAGAATACTGGAGTGGGTTGCCATTCCCATCTCTAGGGATCTTCCTGACACAGGGGTCAAACCCAGGTCTCCTATATTGCAGGCAGATTCTTTATGTCTGAAGCACCAGGGAAGCCCAAAGGTACAAGACGTGAGGGATGGTACGGGAGGAAGGTGGGAGGGGGGTTCAGGGTGGGGAACACGTGTATACCCGTGGCTTTGATGTATGGCAAAACCAAACAATATTGTAAAGTAATTAGCCTCCAATTAAAATAAATAAATTTATAATAAAAAAAGATTTCTTATTATTATCTCTCCAATTTGATTCTCTAACACTCTGTTTCATCTAAGAAGCTTCTTTACAACTGGTCTTTCAGTCTGGGAGCCCTAAGAGCTCTGGTCCACACTCAGGTCTTTGCATAGTTGCCTCCCTGCCGGGAGTGCCCCTGACACCCCTCTTTCCATGGTTCCAAGTAGACCATGTCTGACTTCTTATACTATAGACTCCACCTTATCTAGTCTTCCATTGAAACCACATTTGTTTCTTGAATTTTGTATCAGAATGAGCTGTTGTATTAATTTACATTTTCTTTTGCTGGTATAGAAGAAGCAAAATGATGAGATCTAGTGTGGTTTTGTTTGTTTGTTTTTTAATGTTTCTCTCCAGGTTGTTTGCTTAATTTCAAAGAGGATATTAAGCTAGGTACTCCAGAGGGGAGAGAAGAGAGGCTTATGCCTGGGAAGCTGGGGATTGGAGGATGGAAGAAAACATTTCCAAGCTTGGGATAGAAAGAGAGTATGAGTCCATCGGCAGGGGTCAGGTCCAGTTTGCTGGCAGTATTTCAGAAAAGGTTCAGAATTCTACTGTATCTCTGGAAATGTTGATACCTTGGAACTGGACTTGTTGCCTCAGCTAAGAGTTCAGGGTTCAAATGTGGTATGGGGGCAGCCTGCCCATCTAGGACCATATTGGATCAGTGACCACAGTGACCTCAGCAAACCAATCCCAGCCATGCCGACCCAAAATGAAGATTCCTCCCCATATTCCAGATCATTGAAAAGCTTCCCTGGGGATTTCTTTGTAACCTAAGGAAGAGAAAGGGGTGGCCCCTCAAAATGACTGTGATTGATTTTTTTGCCAGTCTGATAGGTTGGAAATTCAAAGGTAGGTTTAATTTTGTTTGAAGAAAACAAATTAATCTGACATTGCAGGCTTACCTGATTATAATTCAGATCTGCTATACTAATTTTTATCATTATTTGCAGCTAATATGTATTAGTTTTTTTCTTTACTTGTTTATAGTTTGTCTTACAAGATTGTACTTTCTGTGAGAGCAAGAAAGGGTTCAAGTAATTTTCTCAAATAAGTATTGAAATAATGAATTCTGCATATAACATGGTAGCTGTTCACTTAGCTTATCAGTGAAGTATACTTGCTAGACTAGAGTGTGAGGTGTTCTTCCTCTGATGCATCAGGAAAAAAAAATATTCAGAGGAAGAACAATAAGCTTCCTCTAGTTTTTATTTCTACTTACTAAGAAAAATGCCTACCAAATGACCTCTTCCGAAACATTGCTTAGGGCCTAAAATGTAACAGTCATTGTGGTGTGTGATCTGTTGTAAATGAACAAAGGAATAGTGGGGGGTTGGAAGGATAAAGAAGACATGGGCCAGGAATGAAAGAGCAAAGGGGAGAGGGTGAAAGGGCAAACTAGGGGAAGGATGCTCAATAGAAGCCTGAGAAATTCCTGAGGAATTGCCCAAGAATATTTTAGAAGAACAGAGTGAGTGAATTTAGGGAATAACTCCACAAAGAGTATACTCAAGAGTCCAGGAGCCTTATAGAGGCTAAGTCCTTTTCCACCTGTACCCAGGAGACAGTGGCCTATCATCTACCCTAAGACCTATGCCAACAAGTTCCCTGGCTGACACTGTTACACCAATATCTCACCATAGCCTGGCCAGTGGGAGCCAGGCCTCTGTCCAGCTCTCCTTGAAGACCAGATGAAGATGTTGAGAGACCCCTCAAAATAACAAGATTTTGATGTATCCCTTTAATGTAATTCTAATCAAAATATTTTAATGACTCAAACTTATACATGTGCTGAATCAGAAGATCAGACATTTGACTGTAAAATTCTAGATAATTGAATTGAAGTTGAACTATCTCTGCCATGTGACCTTACTTTGTTCATGCCTTTAGTAGTTCCTTAGTCTTCTTACTAGATAATCTGATCATCTAAATACAAATTATACACCAGGGCACCTAGGAGTCTAAAGGAGAGAACCTGAAAATCAAGTGGGTAGTGAGTGAAGAAGAGCCATACTTATATTTTTGGGGTCCCTCATCTGAATACTTCTGAGATGCCTGAGCTATAATAGCCCTGGTGGTTCCACAAGGAATTACAAAGAAGGGGAGTAGGTAGTATATTGAAGCACATAATGGAGTGACTGATATCTTGGTTGGGCTTAGGGAAGACTTCCCAGAAGAGGCAATATTTTAGCTCGAGCAGGGAAGATGAACAGGAACTGGTCAGAAATAGCATGGGAATGTGGGTGGAATCTGGTTTAGGGGATGTCCTAGATGGGTGTGAGGTCTTATTTTAGGTCATTATACACTTTTCTGTGTGTGTGTATATGCTCAGTCATGTCCACCTCTTTGCGACCCCATGGACTGTAGCTCTCTAGGCTCTTCTGTCCATGGAATTTTCCAGGCAAGAATACTGGAGTGAGCTGCTCTCCAGGGGATCATCCTGACCCAGAAATCAAACCAGTGTCTCTTGCATGTCTTGCAATGGCAGGCAGATTCTTTAACAATGTGTCACCTGGGAAGCCCACCTATCTCCACCTTAATATATACTGTAGTCTACATGAAGGGTTGATTGTTTAAAGATGCAGAAAAGGGATTTCCACTCTCAACAAGAAATTATGCACAGGATCAGGACTTTACAGTGCTCAAAACAGAAAATTAGAGGATGTAGGTGCCTATCTGGATTGTTTGTGTTTATTTCCCCTGGATTTGTCAATTCAATTTCAGTATCACCTGCTCAGATGTTCTGTTCTTTACAAATTATTAGTGTTGCGGCATTCAAGTTCTGAAGTTCTACCATGAGTACAGTGAGTTATGAGCTGTATCTCTAATACTGAGATGCCTCTGTGCAGAGTGGCCTTAAAACTAGCCGTTATCCTTGGATGCTCTGCGTTCAGCCACAACAGAGCCCTGAAGAGAAGCTGTTGGTGGAGGACCATTATTTCAACTCCAAGTAAAAATGACTCCAGGAACAAGACTTTCCATCCATTAGTAGTTAGTAGTGGGTTAATAGTTTGATCAATAAAAACAGGGAAAATATTTTGCTGTTGATTAAAAATATCTGAAAATGTGCATTTTATTTTTGATGACAATCCTAAACACTGGTCACAGAAGCTAGATCTATTTCTGCAAGAAGTGAGTGAAAAAGCACAAGTCATCCATCTGTGATTTCATTGTAATGAACCTGCAACTCTCTCTCTCTCTCTTGCCCCAAAGAAAGCTTTAAGTAGGACCTAGGGCAGCACTGGTTATGCGGAGGAAAATTACATTTTCCCCCTGTGTTAACAGTAAAAGTAAGGACAAGAATCCAAGAATTGTCAGGAAAAGGCTACCCCTCATTGGCTCCCCTTTTTTATTATTTTGATGGTGGTAAGACTGGAATCAGGACAAAATGGAGATGTGTGGAGAGGAAGGAAATTTTTCAAAATTTACAGATTACTAGTTAAGCTGAAATGGTCTTTTGGCACTCTCTGAAATGAGCTGTTGTAAGAGAAAAAAAAATCATTTGTTTTGCTTTCACTTTTGGCATTGCAAATGAATATCCCTTTAGGAAAATTGTACGTGGAGGGAGACTCAAAGAATCCATTGCTCTGTTCATTCAATGTGACAGGAATGAAAATGATTCTCCAGAAAACAAGGCAGGAGGAGTTGGATGGTATTTCTTGTTGCTTGTAACCTAATTTTTTTCCAATGACAGGATGATGGTGTCTGTTAACAAATATTTATTAAGTCCTCATTGTGTCTTGTGCTTAAAGTAACTGGGCAGGAATGGAAAGGAAGGATATTGGAATAAAGACGTAGACCTAATAAGACTCGATATGGTATCAACCCACCAGTGCTTTACTCTTACTAGAGAGCACCTGTCCATGTTTTTTTTTCTTCACGCAAGATCTGGCTTTTACAATCAGGTAGAATTTACTCTAAAAGGAAAGGCCAGAAAGAGAAAAAAAAAAAAAAAGTACCAGAGGAACGTAAAAATAACATGTATATACCTGGATGTTTCCAGACAGTCCATAGGAACCATTATCACGTATGGATTATGACAGAAATCTGGACCTCCCAGTACTGGCTAAGGAGTTCACCTTTTGATTCTTCAGATACTTTGGCAAGGCTTTCAGTTATAAATAAACATGCATAAACAACTACCCATGATGAGAACACCAAGGAATATATAATTGAATAATTACTGATTTTAGAGTTAATAATTTGGCATCATAATTGATATTGGATAATAAAATTGTAGGCAATGTTAAGTTCAGGCCTGCTAGTAAGTTGTTATATCTTTAAAATTAATATGGAAAATGAGGACACAGAAGCATTTAGTAGAACTATGGTGAACCATTTCCAAAGGATATTATTAACCATTACCAGACATTCTGGTTTTCAGAGAACAGAATCAGTTTATGACTGCTGTCCCGATATGATATTAATGGATTCTCCTTTAACTCTCCACAGTATACCAGTTTGAATAAAAAATTATACCTAATAATGGGTCATCATGACTACTGTAGAAGACGAATCTGAGGCGAGATGAATAATTTTGCATTCCACCTGGGTTGTATTTATTGAACAACCATTGTAGACTCACCAATGATGATGATGGTAGCAATGATAATAATAAGAACAGCAGTAATTTTAGCAGGTAATATTTATTTTGTGATTACTATGTTCTGGGTAATACACTAGACACTTTACATAATTAACTCATTTAATTTTTACAACAACCTTACAAAACACTCTTACTGTCTCTATATAGATTAAAAAAAAAAAAGAAGAAATAGAAGCACAGAGTGATAAGTAACTTACCTAAGGTCACATAGATAGTGTGTGTTGAACCAGAATGTTCAACAGAAACATTTTGATTCAAGAGCCTATTTTCCTAACCATTCCTGTTATTAAGAAGCTTCCTAATGCAATAGTTATGTTAGGAAGTATTACACAAGCATATGAAATAGATAACAGGATAATTAATGAGACAAAGTGAATAGTATTGTCTATTTTCCAGTGGTTTTTCCATCTGTGGAACTCAGAGTTACTGCAAGAAGTTTAAAAAAGTTATATAAAATATAATATATTGTCTAGAAACTAGATAATATGTTTACATGCATTTCTGCTATATTTTTGTGATTCATAAGTTGTATCTTAAAAGCAGTACAGAATTCAAAGTAGTTTCTTTTCTCAATCCAAAGAGATATTTCTTAAAAACCCACTAATTTCAAGTTTCTGTGTGGCCAGAAGCAAGGAGGATACTAGAAAATCAATAAAAGCTGGAAAAATGGATTTGCTGAACAGCCTCAAAGGCCCAAGTGAGGTTGGTGAGAGCTGAACAAATGTATATATTATTCTATTTGGGGGTCTAATCCTGTCCAGCTGATATATGGCTTTACAGTAGCACCAGGCTTGGAATGCAGAACATCAAGAGCAGACTATGTGAGAGGCTGGTGATAACAGCACTGGAGGATTCAGCCATGGAATAATGTGTCTTCCAAACTGAACCAATGGAATCATTAAAGGGGGAAAGATAGAAGAATAAGAGGTTTGAAAGGTAAACCTAGAGAGTACCAATTTAAGAAAAAATCAGATCAGATCAGTCGCTCAGTCGTGTCTGACTCTTTGCGACCCCATGAATTGCAGCACGCCAGGCCTCCCTGTCCATCATCAACTCCCAGAGTTCACCCAGACTCATGTCCATCGAGTCAGTGATGCCATCCAGCCATCTCATCTTCTGTCGTCCCCTTCTCCTCTTGCCCCCAATCCCTCCCAGCATCAGCGTCTTTTCCAATGAGTCAACTCTTCGCATGAGGTGGCCAAAGTACTGGAGTTTCAGCTTTAAATAGATTAAGTTAAAGGCAACTCAAGTTGGAGAAACATCAGATTTAAGATGAGGGGTACTATGAACTGAATGTTTGTGCCCCCCTACCCAAATTAATATGTTGAAACCTCAACCTATAATGTGATGGTATTTGAAGATGGAGCATTTGAGAGGTCATGAGGGTGGAGCCCTCATAAATAGAATTAGTGCCCTTATTATAAAAGATATGACAGAGATAATCCTTCTCTCCACCATGTGAGAATGCTGCAAGAAGGCAGCCATCTGACATCTAGGAGCCCCACCATGCTGGCACCCTGATCTCAGACTTCCCAGGCTTCAGAACTCAGAGATATAAATGAATATTATTTTAAGCCACCCAGTCTATGGTATTTTGTTACAACAGCTCAAGCTGCTTAGATCCAGTGTTTAGCTTGGGGTGTCAAGTGGCTAATGTGGCATGGAGATAAACAACTGCATCTGTGTAGAAGAATCAAGAATGATTACTTCAGAGATGGGCTTCCCTGGTGGCTCAGATGATAAAGAATCTGCCTGTGCTAAGGGTATTAATAGTAATGTTAGTCGCTCACTCATGTCTGACTCTTTGCAATCCCATTGACTATAGCCTGACGGGCTCCTCTGTCCATGTGATTCTCTAGGCAAGAATACTGGAGTGGAGTGCCATTCCCTTCTCCAGAGGATCTTCCTGACCCAGGGATTGAACCCGGGTCTCCTGTGTTGCAGGCAGATTCTTTACTGTTTGAGCTACAGGGAAGACCCTCTAAGGGTATTGCTGCTGCTGCTGCTGGTGCTAAGTCACTTCAGTCGTGTATGACTCTGTGCGACCCCATAGATGGCAGCCCACCAGGCTCCCCTGTCCCTGGGATTCTCCAGGCAAGAACACTGGAGAGGGTTGCCATTTCCTTCCCCAAGGCATGAAAGTGAAAAGTGAAAGTGAAATCGCTTAGTTGTGTCCGACTCTTAGCGACCTCATGGACTGCAGCTTACCAGGCTCCTCCATCCATGGGATTTTCCAGGCAAGAGTACTGGAGTGGGTTGCCATTGCCTTTTCTGTCTAAGGGTATTAGCACACAGCAAATGCTTGTTGAGTGGTTGTTTAACAAATGCTACTGAGGAATGTGACATGTTGATATTAGGGTGTTAAATCATGATGGAATTTGGAGATGCAAAACTAAGTTTGAAGATAAAGAAGAAAAATATAAATGAGTAGTTGAAGACATCTAGAAGACAAAAGTGAGTCTAGCAGAACAAGCAGGAAATAGTAGATGGTGGTGGTCACAGTGACTGGGAAAGGAGAATTCAAATGTTGCTTGAAAAGGAGAATAAATTTCTCCAAAGCACTCACAAAATCCTTGGGAGGTTTGCTTACTTCTTTTCTGCTCTTGCTGCAATTCAGTTTTCCATAACTGCTTTAGGTAATACATTCATCCTTTTAAAGCCAAATTTTATGCCTGTTGAATCATATATACTAAAAGGTAAATGGTGGGAGTGTTTATATTAAGTTCAAAGAATAAATAAATGAAGACATTTTTGTACATTTGTATTCCATTGTGCATTTATATTCCTCATTATTTTGTGGATGTTTTGTGATCATTCTCCACTCTGTTTGCAATGAGACATGGTGAATGTTCTTAATTGTCGTCGTCAGAATGATGAAACAGTTTCATATCACAGGTGTTGACGGCAGACAAATCTGTGGCTTCAGAAAAGGAAGTTCCAGTTTGAAGACAAATGAATGTTTACAAAAACAGAATAGATATTTCAAGGGTATTACTCTCCAATTTATAGGGGGAACAGTGCATGTCATTTCTGCAGGCCAGATTTAGGACATATGATATGAGAAATGTTTTCCATTTTGATTTCAACAAGAGCATTAATTGTTCTCTTGCCTTGTGTCTGGTGCAACAGCACAACCCTTCTTCCCTTAATTAGATTTCAGAGGGTTCAGAAAGGGCCCACGCCTGATCTGAATCGTTTCCCTTGGTGACATTATTGGATTTTATGTCAGCAGCCCAGAGGCGAAACCCATCAACCAATCAGCAAGTTGATACAGCATCCCTACTATGCAGTTGGCTTTGTGTTAGGTGCTCTCCAAGTGCCCACGATTGAATTGAAAACACAAAACCTACACATATGAAATAATAAGGGAGCAACAAAGGCCAAACCGGGTGGAGCTGACAGCACAATAGAAACTCAGAGCAAGGAGAGATCAGTGTGGGCTAAATAGCCAAAGGTTTTCAAATTATTATTATCAATGACTATCATTATAGCAGCAATGGCCAGCTTTTATTGAGCATTAACTGCTCACCATATGCCAGGTACTGTGCAAAGTACTCTGTGTGCCGTCTCTGATTTAATCCTCACAACAGCCCTTTTAATTATTCCCACTTAAAGGAGAAAACAACATACTCTTATTATTCATATTTTATACATGCAGATACTGAATCTTAAAATGGTTACACAAATTCAACCATGGTCACAGAGTTAACAGGGCCAGAATTCATACTAGACTGCAAATTTGTCTGACCCCCAACCAGTATACATATTAGCACAATATGTATTGCCATTCTTTGTAGAAGGAGGAAGTCCATGAAGTCAGTCTTAAAAAAATATATGTTGATTCCAAAAGGCAGCAGAGAATGAGGGAGGGCATTTCAACAGGAGGAATAACATACACACCTAGCTAAATACAAGAAGGAGCATGAGGTCTATAAGGGACAGAGGAAAACAGCATGTCCAGAGCAGAAAGGCGGTGGCATAAAGGACTGTGAAGGCTGAGTGGGTCTGCTTTGCATAGCGCTATGCTGGGAATCTGCACAAACCAAGGTGTGGAGATTGAAGTTGAGTCAGACAGAAGACAGGTGGTACTATTAAGAAATTAGAATAATGTTAGATAGCAAAAACTTTACATCAAATTACCTGACCAAGAGGCTCAGGTCCACAAGAATCAGAGTAACAGAACAAGAATAGAGTAGGTCATGCGTTCATTCACACTCTCCCTTCATTCACCCACAGGGTTGTACCCACAACACTCAAAACATTACACAAGGCACTGTGGAAATTAAGGAGATGATAAAGGCAGGCTTTCTTTCCTGAAGCAGTTTGCAGTCTAAACAGGGGTGTCTTGAGCTGGAGTTGTTAAAGTGTATAAGAATCAGGAGAAAATGGAATGGGAGAAGTTCTTTTTTTTTAATAGAAATATTTATTTATTTGGCTGCATTGGGTCTTAGTTGTGACACACAGGATCCTGGTGGGGAGTGTGGGATCTTCCGTTCTGGCTCAAGGGCTCTTCATTGCAGTACTCGGGCTTAGTTGCCTGATTTCATTTGGGATCTTAATACTTTCCTGACCAGGGATTCAACCTGTGTCCCCTGCATTAGAAGGCAGATTCTTAACCATTGAACCACCAGAGAAGTTCCACGTGGGAAAAGAACTTTGAAGGAAGACTAACGCATTCTGAGTGGACTGATGGCTCAGTCACAGAAATTATTTATTCATTTATTTATTCATAATTTATTCATTCAGTTCAGTTCAGTTGCTCAATCTTGTCTGACTCCTTGCAACCCCATGAATTGCAGTACACCAGGCCTCCCTGTCCATCACCAACTCCCGGAGTTCACTCAGACTCACGTCCATCGAGTCCGTGATACCACCCAGCCATCTCATCCTCTGTCGTCCCCTTCTCCTCCTGCCCCCAATCCCTCTCAGCATCAGGGTCTTTTCCAATGAGTCAACTCTTTGCATGTGGTGGCCAAAGTACTGGAGTTTCAGCTTTAGCATCATTCTGTCCAAAGAAATCCCAGGGCTGATCTCCTTCAGAATGGACTGGTTGGATCTCTTTGCAGTTCAAGAGACTCTCGGGAGTCTTCTCCAACACTACAGTTCAAAAGCATCAATTCTTTGGCGCTCAGCTTTCTTCACAGTCCAACTCTCACATCGATACACAACTACTGGAAAAACCATAGCCTTGACTAGATGGGCCTTTGTTGGCAAAGTAGTCTCTGCTTTTGAATATCTTATCTAGGTTGGTCATAACTTTCCTTCCAAGGAGTAAGCGTCTTTTCATTTCATAGCTGCAATCACCATCTGCAGTGATTTTGGAGCCCCCCAAAATAAAGTCTGCCACTGTTTCCACTGTTTCCCCATCTATTTGCCATGAAGTGATGGGACCAGATGCCATGATCTTAGTTTTCTGAATGTTGAGCTTTAAGCCAACTTTTTCACGCTCCTCTTTCACTTTCATCAAGAGGCTTTTTAGTTCCTCTTCACTTTCTGCCATAAGGGTGGGGTCGTCTACATATCTGAGGTTATTGATATTTCTCATTAAGTGATATTAACTAATATCAAATTGCCAACATCCACTGGATCATGGAAAAAGCAAGAGAGTTCGAGAAAAAATCTATTTCTGCTTTACTGACTATGCCAAAGCCTTTGATGATGTGGATCACAATAAACTGTGGAAAATTCTTCAAGAAATGGGAATACCAGACCACCTGATCTGCCTCTTGAGAAACCTATATGCATGTCAGGAAGCAACAGTTAGAACTGGACATGGAACAACAGACTGGTTCCAAATAGGAAAAGGAGTATGTCAAGCCTGTATATTGTCATGCTGCTTATTTAACTTATATGCAGAGTACATCATGAGAAACGCTGGGCTGGAAGAAACACAAGCTGGAATCAAGATTGCCAGGAGAAATATCAATAAGCTCAGATATGCAGATGACACCATCTTTATGGCAGAAAGTGAAGAGGAACTAAAAAGCCTCTTAGAGGAGAGTGAAAAAGTTGGCTTAAAGCTCAACATTCAGAAAACTAAGATCATGACATCTGGTCCCATCACTTCATGGCAAATAGATGGGGAAACAGTGGAAACAGTGGCAGACTTTATTTTGGGGGCTCCAAAATCACTGCAGATGGTGATTGCAGCCATGAAATGAAAAGACGCTTACTCCTTAGAAGGAAAGGTATGACCAACCTAGACGGCATATTGAGAAGCAGAGATATTACTTTGCCCACAAAGGTCCATCTCGTCAAGGCTATGGTTTTTCCAGTGGTCATGTATGGATCTGAGAGTTGGACTGTGATGAAAGCTAAGCGCCGAAGAATTGATGCTTTTGAACTGTGGTGTTGGAGAAGACTCTTGAGAGTCCTTTGGACTGCAAGGAGATCCAACCAGTCCATCCTAAAGGAGATCAGCCCTGGGATTTTTTTGGAAGGAATGATGCTAAAGCTGAAACTCCAATACTTTGGCACCTCATGCGAAGAGTTGACTCACTGGAAAAGACCCTGATGCTGGGAGGGATTGGGGGCAGGAGGAGAAGGGGACGACAGAGGATGAGATGGCTGGATGGCATCACGGACTCGATGGACGTGAGTCTGAGTGAACTCCAGGAGTTGGTGATGGACAGGGAGGCCTGGCGTGCTGTGATTCATGGGGTCGCAAAGAATTGGACATGACTGAGTGACTGAACTGAACTGAACTGGTTTAATAACTATTTTATGAGCACACACCTCATACTACATGTTGGGGAAAATACAAAGTTCTTGTTAAACTTCAGTTCAGTTCAGTCACTTAGTCATGTCTCACTGTTTGCAAACCCATGGACTGCAGCACACCAGGCCTCCTTGTCCATCACCAACTCCTGGTGTTTACCCAAACTCATGTCCATTGAGTCGGTGATGCCATCCAACCATCTCGTCCTCTGTCATCCCCTTCTCCTCCGTCCTTCAATCTTTCCCAGCATCAGGGTCTTTTCAAATGAGTCAGCTCTTCCCATCAGGTGGCTAAAGTATTGGAGTTTCAGCTTCAACATCAGTCCTTCCAATGAACACTCAGGACTGATCTCTTTTAGGATGGACTGGTTAGATCTCCTAACCCTAATTGTTAAACTTAGATATGGATAAAGGATAGACTTTAATAAGATGACCTCACAGTGTAAGGTCAGTGCATGCCTTCCTGAGGAAATGAGTTGATATTGAGGTTCTCCTGGGAAGCAGCCCCCTCCTCAGGAGCTTTCAAAAATCATCTTGTTTACGTAACAATGTATATTTGTCACTGTTCTCAATTCGAAATCCCAAGGATTTTAGGAACTCTGTGCCAGAAACCAGAAGGGAGACCAAATATATATTTCTTATTAGAAATCACAGCATCCCAGGACTTTTTGTTCACTGCTAGAGCATACCATAGTAACTCCATGCCTCCATGACAACATTCACCTTTGCGCCATGGGTAATACAGCTATGAATACCAGCTGTGTGCAAAAGCCAAACTCAGAAACAATGATATTGGAAAACAGAGGAGGAATTCCATAGGGCAGAAGCACTGAGACTTGGCTCCAGAGTCTGGAAACTGCAGGCAGTGTGGGAGAAAAAGCTTCCTTCTCCTGGAAGTGAGGAGCCATGCAAGGGTGAGTGTAAAGGGGGAATGAATGAATAGAAATGCAGAAAAAGAGCAAATATTACTCTCTTTAGGACTTCAGAGATAAAAGGGTTGAGTGCAATAGAATGTTGATTTTAAAAATTAGCTTAAGGTTTGAGAGAGGCAGGAGTGAATTAAACATGTTTATAACTAGATAAGGAAAAGGCTGGAAGAAAGGGGGCTGACCCCTGTGACCAAGACCAGTGGTGAAAGCATTTTCTCTAGAAAGAACAGGTGTGTCTCCCACTAACATCAAAGGGGAGGAGTGTAGATGAAGATAAATATTTTTGAAGTGGAGAATCAGGAATCTTTATTTTCTAGATATATTTCTACTATTGATTTCCCAAACTATGCTTTATGGACACTGTGCTTTGCTACATATCACTCTACTAAGAACAATAAACAAATCATCTTTAAAGAGATTATACAATGAAATACAAACAAACACCAAAATGGACTTTTTTCCTCATGTTGAGATATTGTTCCATCAAATATCCGGTCTTGCCTCTAAATATTCTCCTCCTTCAGCCTATAAAGGCCTTCTATCCAAATAAATAAGTCCTCTAAAGCTGTGTGCTCTCCTTCTTTCCTCCTTTTCAGAGATTACCATCTCACTGGCTCATCTTCCACCCACCCTTCAACCTACTGCAATTTGATTTCCATGCCCTCATCCCCAGGAAAGTGCTCTCATGTGAGGTCAGTCATGACCTCCATTCAAGGACACATTCAAGGACTAATCCTCTTGTATCTCACTCTGCCCTTGACACCATTCTCTCTCTATGCTTATTCTCCAGTCTCTCTGATGGATCCACCTCCATCTCTTCTACATGATCTTGTCCCATCTTCTCAACAAAAGCCAGTGTCCCCAGGAGTCCTGTTGTGGCTTCAAGCTGGAACATTTTGCATATATTATGAGCATAATTCAAATGAAGCAAGCTTGAAGAAAGAGACTGAAATGGTCAGGAAATAAATGCTAATGAAGAGATGATGAAGAGAGGGTCGTGTTGGAATGATGACAGTCCTGAGACCTTTTAATGAAATAAAGTTGATTTAAACTGAATAGAGACATGGGAAGGCAGGCTAATTTGCAGGGTCCCTGTGTGAGTGAACAAGACTGTGGACAAGGCCATAGATTCTCAGGTCTGCCCATGTTGGGTCAGGAGAGCTGACCAGGTTTCTTGGCACACTCAGGGTTTTGCCACAGTAGCCAGTAGGGATCCTGAACTCCCTCTGATAGTGATCTTTTTTGGATGATGAACTTTCAAGAATATGATGAAAGTTATGTTCTGTCTTCCTAGGGAAACTCATACATGTCCATAGACATGAATACAAGAAGTTCACAGATCCTTACCCTCAAATATGGAAAGGGACTTCTCTGGTGATCCAGTGGCTAAGACTATGTGTTCCCAATGCAGAGAGCCCCGGGTTTGAACCCTGGTCAGGGAACTAGATCCCACATGCTGCAACTAAAAAACAAGAAGTCTTGTGTGCCACAGCTAAGACCTGGTGCAGTCAAATAAATAAATGCTTCCCTCATAACTTCCCTGGTGGCTCAGGCAGTAAAGCGTCTGCCTAGAATGCAGGAGACCCAGGTTCAGTCCCTGGGTTGAGAAGATCCTCTGGAGAAGGAAATGGCAACCCACTCCAGTATTCTTGCCTGGAAAATCCCATGGACGGAGTAGGCTAGTAGGTTGCAGTCCATGGGGTTGCAAAGAGTTGGACATGCCTGAGTGACTTCACTTTCACTTATCACTTTCCCTCATAGCTCAGTTGGTAAAGAATCTGCCTGCAATGGCAGAGACCCTGGTTCAATTCCTGGGTCTGGAAGATCCACTGGAGAAGGGATAAGCTACCCACTCCAGTATTCTTGGGCTTCCCTTGTAGAAAGACCTGGGCTCAATTCCTGGTTTGGGAAGATCCCCTGGAGAAGGGAAAGGCTACCCACTCCAGTATTCTGGCCTGGAGAATTCCATGGGCTGTGTAGTCCATGGGATCACAAAGAGTCAGACACGACTGAGTGACTTTCACTACTCACTTAAAATTTAAAAATCAATTATGGAAAGCACCAAGCTTTGCAAAAAGTAAGAACACCCCACCCATTAACCTATTTGTTTGTACTTTGGCCAGAAGCCTTCACTAAGTCAATAAGTATAGTTCTTAATAATCAAGTTTTACAAAAACTGAACTTGATTATTTTTTATTTTTTCCAAATACTATCCTATTCAGCTGCTCTACACTTACTGTTAAAAAGAAAGCACAGTGATTGTTCTACAGGCATATGTTGGTCTTTTTTGTCTGAAATTTGTACACGTGGCAGCATCAATTCACAGTAGTTCATCCAGTTTCTCTCTTCCAAACAAATACATTTGGAAAGCTGTCAAAGTGACTTAAATACTGTTATATTATCCAAGAGGGGAAAAACGCATCTTGAATTTTGTCAACAACAGGTTACTATAGATTTTTCTCACTTAGCAGAGAATGCCTTGGTGCAATACTTAGAAGTCATTGTCTTTATTAAAACATTCCCTTAACACTCATGTCTTCTGTAAAAGTGGTCTGATAATGATGTGAGCTTACTTCTATTCCTATGGTATATATTCATCTAACCCATTCAAAGATATTTTTTGAGTACTCAGTAAAATACTCAGTTCTATGCTAGATCTAGAGAATTGGTAAGATGAATAAGACAAAGTCTTAGTTAAAATTCTTATTTCAAAGTCCTGAGTCATTTGGCAGAGATAGACATGTCAATAGATTAAAGATATGGTATAATAATCAGTGGTCCTCAACCCTGACTTCATAATAGGATCCCAGAGAGAACTCTCCAGAAATGATGATTCTGGTCTCTGACCAAGAGATACTGGTTTAATTGTTCTGAGATAGTGCCTGGACAACAGCATTTTTTAACAGCACCCAGGTAAATGTAATAACATCTGTGATGAGGAAAATATAGAGTACTGTGGAAACATTTAGGTATTATATAGGACCTCAGTTGTATGTCTGAATTGATTCACTTAGTGAAAAAGGAATATTTAATTGAAATAGGGAGAAGGCTATCCCAAACAGATACATCAGTAACCTGCAAAGGCATGAAAGTGGGAGGGTACAGGATGGGTTTGTTTATTCCCTCACTCACCAAATACTGAGCACCTTTCTTAGAGCAGACACTATCCAAAGGCCCCAAGAGCTAGGTCATAGTAACAAGACAAATCACCCCAGCTCTTGTAAAAATATAGTATGATGGAATCAACTCAGTGGACAAGAGTCTGAGCTAATTCCAAGAGATGGTGAAGGACAGGGAAGCCTGGTGTGTTGCAGTCCATGGGATCCCAAAGAGTTGGACACTATATAGTGACTAAACAACAATAAACAGTGATAGAAATATTAGCATCATACTATTAACTGTATAAATGATTGTTAAATTACAATTCTGAGAAATACTGTAAAGCAGGAACTATGAGGGTAGACCCCACTCATTCTGGAGAAGCCAGGAAGGTTTACCTGAAGAATTGTTATCTAGGCTGAAATTTGAGGGATGAGCAAGATGTAGTCAGCAGAAGTAAGAATTCAATGCAAAAAAATCTGCTGGCAGAATAGCTGTGAAAAAAAGCCCTGATATAAATGCAGGGTCATTGAGTGGTCAAACACAATGAGTTAGGGGAGGGTGATTGGGGACTGTGAAGAAGGAGAACATTTCCTCCATGTGGCCAGACCATCCAGAACTTTGTGGACCGTGCTCCTGAGGACTTCACATCCTTTCTTTCCTGTACACCATCAGCAACTCACTGGTTTGTATCTCTTGGAGATTATCAAAACGTCTACACAAAGATTCTCAAGGTCCTGAAGAAGTCCTGTCTCTTCGTTAATGTCCAGAGTTGCTAACTGACTTGTCCAAGTTTGCATCATTTAAAATCAATCTGAAGAGCTAAGTTTAGAACCCAAGGCTGGTGACTCCAAACCTGAGCCCCCTTCCATCACATCACAGAAAATATTTTATGAGATGTCGTGTTTTATGCAGCTAAGATTGTGCTGATATGTCTAGAATCACTTGTCTAAGTTTTATGACAGTACAAAGATGTCAGGAGCGCTTGGTGGTTTGTTGTTTGTTTTTGTAAGAATAATAAAATCAAAAGATGGAAGGGCAGACTTTTCAGGCCACACAGCGGTAGCTAGGGAGAACTGTCTAGATGACAGGAAACTATGAAGATAGATCTTTGTTTAGAGCCGGAGGTATGTTATTTACTCAGTAAATGTGTCCAAGAAGAAATGAAACCTACATTCTCTAGGATGAAATGTGAAGAAAAGAGAGGCTTCTCACTACCTGCATTCTACTGATGTAAAAAAAAGAGCTCTGGTTTGTCAAACTGAAGTTCCAAGGAACCTGTGGGAGCTCAGAGAACGCAGCCAACATATCTGGGCGTTCTTTGCCCTGCTCAAGGCCCTCACGCTTCGTGTATCCAGCCAGGAAGAAAGCTGTGTCTGCTAAAGTTGCCTCCACACACAGAGCATGCTAACTGGCTGCCATTTTGCTGGTGGGACCACTTCCCTCCAGTGACACCCCCAAGGAATCTACAGAGTACCTGCCTGAGTGGAAAAGATTCATGGTAGAGAAGAGACATATAGCAAGTTATCCTTTTTGGCACTTTTCCTCCAGACGGGATAAACTAAAGCAGCTATCACCACAAAATGATTCAGAGAGAAATGTTCCCTATTGATAGGAACTTGGGACATAAACTATGTATTTAACTAAGCAAACCACTAACTAGTTAGAACTAAATGCCAGGAAATGTAACATCTGATGACTTGCTAGAAATATCAATTATTTCATATATCTCTCAATCTGTATCCTGAATTTACAATAATATAATACATACATATTTCAGAGAATAGAAGCCAGATTGTTTTGAATTTGGGTGAGCCTTTCAATTGCTTGAATACATTCAAGGGTTTTATAAATTCATGATTATCTCATTAGGTCAGTATCGTTAGGAAACGAAATATCCAAAAAAGTGAATTTCTGATCACTAAAAGCAAAAACTTGAAATGTCAACATATATATTCCCCTATTTTCACATTTACCATCCTTTATATATTTCTCCTTCTTTTTACCCTGTCCCTCAAGGCAGACTCCCCATGGCTCTTTGTTTCTCAGATCTTTTATCCAATCTGTCTTCTGGTTTGATAGATTCCACCTCCTCAAAGTTCACGTATCTAGTTTTGATTCCTATTTTCCCTTCCCACTGTTGGTGTCAGAATTTACATATCCCCTGAATTATTGCAAAGTGTTTTGAACTCTTTACAGGGTTGACTGCTTCCAACTCAACATTAACTCTATTGCCAGATGACGTGCCATCTTCCAATGACAACCCAGCACATGGGGCCAGGCTTACTATGCTTGGTGAATTTCCAACATTATGGAATCCACCTTCCTAAGGTAGACGTCCAAAATTGACCTTTCTGGTGCTTGGTAGCAGGGGCACAGGTATGAGCCCCGGGCTCTGTGAATTAGGTTCACCCGTGCAATACTTGGATTCCAAAGAGGGTGATGGAGGAAGAGACTCTGTGTGAATTCCATTTCTCTAGTAGATGTTGTGGCCAAAAATCTTAGCTTCCAGTGGCAGCAGCAATTCATGTGGTCATCTTCTGGGGAGCCAGTTTTGTGTGTGATGCAGAGTGTCATTCTTAAAAGTACTCTTGAGCCTATTTCTTCACCTCTCCAGGCGTCCCGTGCATCATCCAGTATCCTGTAAGTATCCTGCCAGGACTCACTGCCCAGGTGTCTCAAGCCTGGCTGAACATAGGGATACAGGTCCGAGGGCCTTGCAGCAAAACCCCCATGCAGGGCTTGTTGTGTTTTCAATTTCTACAGTGGTATTTTTACAGAATTCTAAAGAGAGCTTCCAAAGAGTTCATTTGAGCATCTGCAAAGATTTCAGTCTGAAATTATTTGAGTTGAATGATTCTGTCATTGGGATTTCAGTCTGTTTTCTCCTTTTCATTCCCTGTTCCTTTTAAGTTGAGTGACATGGGCAGAACAGTTTCCTCTCTAAACTCCTGGTGGCATAGGGATTTCATAGATCACCTCACTCAGATTCTCCTGTAGGGACTAGTTTCAAAGCACTGATCCTAGTTGATAATCACATTCACTGGCCATCTGAGTCTGTCTACCTCCCTGAAGTAGCTGCATCCTACTGTTGCTGTGATAAATACTGACCTTCGAGAAAGGAACATTGTGTTCCAGGTCCTAGATCATCTGGGAGAAATGATCAGAACGGCAATCTTTGGACAAAGTCAGTGTTGCAGAAGGTTTTTTTTTTTTGCTACAAAAAGTAGATTATTCTGTTTGTGTTTTACATAACAATGGGATGCTATGTTACAGTGGAATGCAGAGGTAAGAAAAGCATTGTCTTAGGGTGTCTATAGCTTAAGTTAGCTTTCATCCATGGAAGTTCAATGGCTCATCTCTGATACCAGGATTTGAATTAGAAGATGCAAGTGTCCAACTTCAATTTGGTTTCTAAAACATGTGGTTAAGGCACCTTAAAGCTGCAATAATAAATGCATCTTTAAGTATGTCCTTCAAGCACAGCTCTTGGGAGATTCATTTCATATTCCAGAGATTACTTAGCTACAGTGTACAATAAACAGTGCTCCTCCTGGGATACGAGGATGCTTTGACCCTCAATTAGATAGGCCTTTGATTTTTTTTTTTTTTTTTGATTAATGGGGCAGATTTGTGCTGTAAGGCATCCTTGTTTTTTGTTGTTGTTTAGTCACTAAGTCATGTCCAACTCTCTGTGATCTCTTGGACTGTACCCCTCTGTCCTTGGAATTGCCCAGGCAAGAATCCTGGAGCAGGTTGCCATTTCCTTCTTCAGGGTATCTTCCCAACCCAGGGATCAAACTTGTGTCTCCTGTGTCTCCTGCATCTCCTTCACTGGCAGGAGGGTTCTTTACCACTAAGCCCCAGGGAGGCTTGAGGCATCTGTGCTTCCTGTGATATGTAGCTGGCTAGTGAGTGGCTTCACTTTCACTTTTCACTTTCACGCATTGGAGAAGGAAATGGCAACCCACTCCAGTGTTCTTGCCTAGGGAATCCCAGGGACAGCGGAGCCTGGTGGGCTGCTGTCTATGGGGTCACACAGAGTCGGACACGACTGAAGCGACTTAGCAGCAGCAGCAGCAGCAGGTTTAGACTGATCCTGTGCTATGGGTTACAGGATAGAATTTTGATTGGAAGAATCACAAACAGGATCACATGCATGCCTTTAATTCTATTAGTATATTGAGTCTGTTGCAAATATTTAAATATCAGGAGATTTCACATAAAATAATATGTATCTGACTTTTTTTTGAAAGAGCTAAAAAAAAAAATCAGAAAGCTTGAGATTCATCACGTCTCATGCCAGCTGGGTCTGAGGATGGCTGCCTCCTTCAGAGGATCAGCTACTTTTACTTTTACTGTGGTCCCCAGCCTACCCTTCCCTTCCATATCTAACTGTCTGGTGTTGGAAAGCATTTGGTTTGCAATCCCTGCTTACAGGCTGTTTTATTTATTATCCATGGAAAGACATTGGCCTTAATTAAATTACTTCCATCCAGTGGTCCTCTCTGATGGAAGAGGCACAGATTTCCCAGTTATTTTCACCAGAAATGCATTTTATACTCTTACTGGGATTAAGCCCTGTAGCTTGTGAATCAGCAAGTCTATTAGGTTCATAGAGAAGATCTGTCTATATCAAAGACATTCTTGTAACTCAACTAATTTTTGACACTCAGAAACTAATTTTTGACACTCAGAAAATAGAGTACTTCAAATGATTAAAATAATTAGTAAAATTCTTCATCTTAAGATTCTGTGGACTCTCAGGATTTCTAAAGTCTTCTCTACTGTGAGCTAATCCATCCATGTCAGCCTCCACTCCTTTTGCCATGTCATTCCTCCAAGCAGGACAGTCTCCTTGGGCCCTCTAAATATTCAGAATCTTTCTTTTTAGACAATCTTTCTCTTTAGACTCAGTTTAATTCTCAGCTTTTGCCCTGGCTAAGGGACAACATGATTCAATTTGTCTGTGACAATCCCAGAGGAATTATTAACAGCATTTCTATTGTTCTCAAAAGTGTCCATGTTTGAGCCCTACCCCTGGCAACCTCAGTCCATAGTGATACCTGTGTTTGTGATGATCATAACACAGAAGGGCCCATGTTCTAGAGTTAGCAATTACAATTTTCTTATTACATATCAGATTCTTTGAGTAGAAAGATTTCTTTTTATCAACATCAAATATAATGGGAAAAAATAAGAATACACAGAAAAGCTATACAAAAAAAGATCTTAATGATCCAGATAACCATGATAGTGTGATCATTCACCTAGAGCCAGAAATCCTGGAATGCAAAGTCAAGTGGACCTTAGGAAGCATCACTATGAACAAAGCTAGTGAAGGTGATGGAATTCCAGTTGAGTTATTTCAAATCATAAAAGATGATTCTGTGAAAGTGCTGCCTCAATATACCAGCAAATTTGGAAAACTCAGCAGTGGCCACAGGACTGGAAAAGGCCAGCTTTCATTTCAACTCCAAAAAAAAGCAATGTCAAAGAACGTTCAAACTACTGCACAATTGCACTCATCTCACACACTAGCAAAGTAGTGCTCAAAATTCTCCAAGCTAGGCTTTAATAGTACGTGAATTGAAAACTTCCAGATGTTCAAGCTGGATTTAGAAAAGGCAGAGGATCCAGAAATCAAATTACCACCATCGGTTGGATCATTGAAAAAGCAAGAGAGTTCCAGAAAAACATCTACCTTTGCTTAATTGGCTATGTCAAAGCCTTTGACTGTGTGGATCACAACAAACTGTGGAAAATTCTGAAAGAGATGGGAATACCAGATCACCTGACCTGCCTCCTGAGAAATCTGTATGCAGGTCAAGAAGCATCAGTTAGAACTGGACATGGAACAACAGACTGGTTCCTAATCAGGAAAGGAGTACATCAAGGCTGTATATTGTCACCCTGCTTATTTAACTTATATGCAGACTACATCATGAGAGATGCTGGACTGGATGAATCACAAACTGCAAGCAAGATTGCTTGAAGAAATATCAATAACCTCAGATATGCAGATGACACCACCCTTAAGGCAGAAAGCAAAGAAGAACTAAAGAGCCTCTTGATGAAAGTGAAAGAGGAGAGTGAAAAAGTTGGTTTAAAGCTCAACATTCAGAAAACTAAGATCATGGCATCTGGTCCCATCATTTAGTGGCAAATAGATGGAGAAACAGTGGAAACAGTGACAGACTATATTTTGGGGGGCTCCAAAATCACTTCAGGTGTTGACTGTAGCCTTGAAATTAAAAGACGCTTGCTCCTTGGAAGAAAAGTTATGACCAACCTAGACAGCATATTCAAAAGCAGAGACACTACTTTGCCAACAAAGGTCCATCTAGTCAAAGCTATGGTTTTTCCAGTAGTCATGTGAGAGTTGGACTATAAAGAAAGCTGAGCACTGAAGAATTGATGCTTTTGAACTGTGGTGTTGGAGAAGACTCTTGAGAGTCTCTTGGACAGCAAGGAGATCCAACCAGTCTATCTTAAAAAGTAAATCAGTCCTGAATATTTATTGGAAGGACTGATGCTGAAGTTGAAACTCCCAACACTTTGGCCACCTGAAGTGAAGAACTGACTCATTTGAAAAGACCCTCATGCTGGGAAAGATTGAAGGAGGAAGGAGAAAGAGATGGCAGAGGATGAGATGGTTGGATGGCATCACCGACTCAATGGACATGAGTTTTAGTAAACTCCGGGAGTTGGTTATGGACAGGAAGACCTGGTGTGCTGCAGTCAGTGGGGTCGCAAAGAGTCGACACAACTGAGTGACCAAACTATCTGAACTGAACTGAATATTCTATTGTTTTTATATGCCATATCTGCTTTTTTTATATTTTATATTTTATTTTTTAAATTTAAATTTATTTTAATTGGAGGCTAACTATTTTACAATATTGTATTGGTTTTGCCATACATCAACATGAATCCACCATGAGTGTACACGTGTTCCCCATCCTGAACCCCCCTCCCACCTCCCTCCCCATACCATCCCTCTGGGTCATCCCAGTGCACCAGCCCCAAGCATCCTGTATCCTGCATCGAACCTGGACTGGTGATTCATTTCATATATGATATTATACATATTTCAATGCCATATCTGCTTTATCTGTTCCTCTGTTATGGACACTCAGGTTGTTTTTTTAACTTGGCATTATAAATAATGCTGCTGTGAGCATTGGGGTACCTGTGTCTTTCTGAATTAGTGTTTTTGTTTTTTCAGATATACACACAGGAGTCAAATTGCTGGGTCATATGGTAGTTTCTATTTTTAGAGAGTAGGTTTACTTTTGCCTGATTTTTTTCTTGCTTCTAAGTTAGTCTTGACTAATTGTTCCTTTTACCCAAGTTCAAAGTGCACATTCCCAGACTAAGCACGGGCTGCTATATAATTAGTGAAAACATATGACACAGAAGTCAATCCTGAGAAACAGTTCTCTCAAGGTCTATTAAAACATCTTCCAGATGAGTGTTCACAGCAAATGCTTGAATATATGAGAAGTTGAATGATTCTGTGTAAAATTATCTTAAAGTTTCCTGTGTATTATTTAGACTGGATTTCTTGATAACAATAGATTGTGCTATTTTAGGTAGCAATTAGGTATTATTAGGTACCTATTTTGGTAGCAAATCACTTGAATACTTATTTAGGTTGATTTTGGATAGTTTCTTTTATTTTTTAATGGTATTTTTTGTTTTGTTTTTAGGGGAAGCATAGCCTCAAAGGTTAGAAATCTCTAGGTTTTTCTAGAAATTTCTGAGGCTTCAACATTTTTTCAAAGGAAAAAGTTAACATGTGTTCTGAAAAGAAACTCTAAATCAGGACTGGAGATATAGGGAGATAAAGAATGTAATAGCTGGAAGAGATATGAGATCATGTAATATAAACCTTTGACTTTTAAAGGATGAATAATGAAGCCTGCAAGGCCAAGTTTACTTATTTGGAGGTTGCCCACAGAGAATTCGTTAGGCAATGAGGAAGGATGAGAGGCTCTAGTCATAGTCATCTGGGGCTTCCCATATGGCTCAAGTGGTAAAGAATCCACCTGCCAATGTAGGAGTCACAGGAGACTCGGGTTTGATCGCCGGGTCAGGAAGATCTCCTGGAGGAGGAAATGGCAACCCATTCCAGTATTCTTGCCTGGGGAATCCCATGGACAGAGCAGCCTTAAGGGCTGCAATCCGTAGGATCACTGAGAGTGAGACACGACTGAGCATTCACACACAGCCACAGTCACAAAAGAGTTGAAAAATGGAAGGAACTTTCAAACTTGTAGTAACTATGCAGCTACAATACATATTTAGTAAGCAACTGGAGTGCTTCTCTCAACATGAAAAAGTTGACCCATCAGCTGTCTCAATGACATATTAACTAAGCCAACAGGAAAAATTTAAAGAGCAAAGGTAAGATGTAAAGAGTTATCATGAAGCTGCCAGACCAAGAGAGTGTTACTAAAAGAGATGAAAATCAAGCACTAGTCTTTTATAAAAGCATGGATAGGGGACTGGCAGATGGCTGCCTTTGATCCTTTAGATATGGAGTGAAGCTTGACATTGAAAGAGATTAAATTGACCATTAAAAGACAAAATTTATATACATCCAAAGTTTAGAATGATGCTCCAAGTAGCATGAAAATCAGATGCAGAGACTTGAAGGTGTAAGAGACCATGAGTTTTATTTCCAATTTTTAAAGGAATCTCCACAGTGTTCTCCATAGTGGCTGTACCAGTTTGCATTATCACCAACAATATAAGAGGGTTCCCTCTTCGCCACACCTTCTCCAGAATTTATTGGATTTTTAATGATGGCCATTCTGAGAAGCAAGAGATGACACCTTATTATGGTTTTGATTTGCATTTCTCGAATAATGAGTGATGTTGAGCATCTTTTCATTGACCCAGCAATCCCACTGCTGGACATATACCCCAAGGAAACCAGAATTGAAAGGGACACATGTACCCCAAAATTCATTGCAGCACTGTTTACAGTAGCTAGGACATGGAAGGAACCTAGGTGTCCATCAGCAGACAAATGGATCCTTAAGTTGTAGTACATATACACAATAGAATATTCAGTTCAGTTCAGTTGCTCAGTCGTGTCCAAATCTTCGTGAGCCCAAGAATCGCAGCACACCAGGCCTCCCTGTCCATCACCAACTCCCGGAGTTCACTCATGTCCATCGAGTCCATGATGCCATCCAGCCATCTCATCTTCTGGTGTCCCCTTCTCCTCCTGCCCCCAATCCCTCCCAGCATCAGTCTTTTCCAATGAGTCAACTCTTTGCACGAGGTGGCCAAAGTACTGGAGTTTCAGCTTAAGCATCATTCCTTCCAAAGAAATCCCAGGGCTGATCTCCTTCAGAATGGACTGATTGGATCTCCTTGCAGTCCAAGGGACTCTCAGGAGTCTTCTCCAACACCACAGTTCAAAAGCATTAATTCTTTGGTGCTCAGCCTTCTTCACAGTCCAACTCTTGCATCCATACATGACCACAGGAAAAACCATAGCCTTGATGAGATGGACCTTTGTTGGTAAAGTAATGTCTCTGCTTTTCAATATGCTATCTAAGTTGATCATAACTTTCCTTCCAAGGAGTATGCGTCTTTTAATTTAGTGGCTGATCATTCAGCTATAAAAAGGAATGCATTTGACCCAGGTGTAATGAGGTGGATGAAACTGGAACCTATTATACAGAGAGATGAAGGTCAGAAAGAGAAATACAAATACTGTATATTAACACATATTTATGGAATTTAGAAAGACAATAACAATGATCCTACATGCAGGGCAGCAAAGGAGATACAGATGTAAATAATGTACTTTTGGACTCAGTGGGAGAAGGTGAGGGTGGTATGATTTGAGAGAATAGCATTGAAACATGTATATTACTATACATAAAACAGATGATCAGTGCTTGCACTAAGTTTGATGCATGAAGCAAGGCACCCAAAGCCAGTGCTCTGGGACAACTCAGAGGGATGGGGTGAGGAGGGAGGTGGGAGGGTGGTTCAGGATGGGGAAACACTATGTACCCACGGCTGATTCATGTCGATGTATGGCAAAAACCATCACAATATTGTAAAGTAATTATCTTCCAGTTTAAATAGATAAGTTAATTTAAAAAAGAAAGGGAATATGGGTTTTATGGGGGGGGGGGGAGAATAGACTGCAGATAATTTGTTGGGAAACTGCTTTACAGAAAAACATCAAAGATGAAACAGGGCAGTGCAGAAAGATGAGGCTGCAAACACAGACTGGCATTCTATTCTGTAAGACCTTTCAAATTATGTATGGATATTGGACATTTTTTTTTCCCCATAGTGAAGAGGCACTGATATGTCAAAACAGGAGAAAAATGTGGTCAGATTCTTTTGGGAAGATCTCTTTGGTGTCATTGTAGAGGATGTATCATTGGAGAAGGTGTTAGGGATGGAAACATAGATCAGTTATGAGGCCAGTGATAGTAAGGGAAGGCGAGTTTGAACAGAGAGCAGTGGTCATGGAGATGAGGCAGACATGAGATTTGAGAGCATTGCAGGGATAGAGAAGAGGCTCCATGATGGACGCAGTGGGGAATGGGGATGAGAGAATAGAATTGACATAATGTCCGGATCCCTGGTTAATGGGGACTGGGAGCCTTCTTGATGCCATGACAAAGTGACCCTATGTTCTAGTTTGGGACTCTCCTAGTTTTAGTACTGAAAGTCTCATGTCACAGAAGACTCTCAGTCCTGGGAAAACGGGTACAATTTGTCACCTTAGTTATGAGCCTGATATGCTGGCCCCTCAGGTTACCACAAACATCTTCATGGCCACTAAACTGCCACTCTGCCCTCAATCTCTGCCAAGTTTTCTAAATTAATGTATTTGTATCACACTCACAGTTCCTGATCCAGGAACGGATTACTCATCTGGGCAGGACAGCTGCCTCAGCTCATGGACGAATTGGCTGTAGACCCTCCTTTCAGTGGCTGCACCCTGTTTACCACATTCCCAATAGAAAACAAGTCAGGATGCTCAGAAGTGACTGGCCCCTGTGTCTTTAGGTGGCCTCAGTCTTGGAGCCCTGTGCCTTCCTCACTGTGTATGTGGGTGCTCAGTGGCTCAGTCATGTCCAACTCTCTGTGACCCCATGGATTATATAGCCTGCCAGGCTCCTCTGTCCATGGGGTTGTCTAGGCAAGATACTGGAGTGGGTTGCCAATCCTCCTTCAGGGGATCTTCCCAACCAAGGACTGAACCCGCATCTCCTGCATTGGAAGATGGATTCTTTACTTCTGCTCAATCATGGTACCCAATTATGCTGTCTGTGGGAAGTCAGATTAGTGGTGACTTGGGGGCGGGGGAAGCACCACCTCTGGAATCACACAGATCTGGATCTGAACTTCATATGAGCGACCTCAAGCAATTGATGTAACCTCTTGGAGCCTCATCTGTAACAATGAGACTATTGTTGGAAATCAAAGGCATGACAAAATATAAAATACTAGCCATCAGTAATTTGATTTCTTTTTCCTTGGTCTTTATAATTTCAGGTGATGTCTCCCCCTGAGGAGAGAGGCTGAGGTTAAATTCATACTGTCAGCCTTGGTGCTTCCTGGTCAAGCTTCTCTATTTTCCCAGCAGACCCTACTGGAATCACTGAGTGGCTGCTGTTGAATCTGCCCAAGAGGTAACATCCCTACAGGAGTAAAGAAAAGAATGAAAAGCCTGGAGGAAATACGTTAGGAGTTTCCAGTACTATTAGGTTCACACTGACTCCACATGTGATTTTCTGGATGTCTATTTATAGAGTTACACATAGGAATTCACACATGTTTAATATTGATAACATGTCCGTTCTAGAAAACATGAGCGTCTCTAATTCTTAAATAATGATTGATGAATAATCCATTTTTCTTTGGTGAAATCAGTGACACAATAATAACTAATGCTTCTTATCCAGACAAATGCATATTTTGAAGTATAGAAGAACTGATTGGTGAAGTTGAAAGTAACTTACACCTTAGAAAACACCATTTATGTCTTTTTTACCATTTATGCAGCCAAGAAGTAGAAAGGTAGACATATTCATATGTGCAATCTAAATTTCTGTGAAGGACAATTTCAATAATTTTATAGGAAATGTGATTTTATGCTCAAAGACAGGAAAAGACCATCCTGATTGTCAACAAGGCAAAAGTCATTACTATTAACTTTATATCAGTAAGTGAGATGTCAATATTGAACCAGATTCTAGGATGGAGACATTCTAGAAAGGGAGACAGTTGAGTAGGCCTGAGTTCATGGACAGTATCCAAAAGCTACTTTCCACTGCAAGAGTGTCAACTTGAAGGAAGGTACTTGGAGAAGGGAATCTGTTGAACACATTATCAATTATTTTGAATAAAAACGTGGAGGACACTATCATTAAATATGTTTATAGCATGCATATGATAAATGGCCCAAGTCATGGCAATTTAAAGTATGTGTAAAAATCTAACAAGATGGAAATTAGTAGGGAAAATTCACAATGTTTATTAAGATGACAAGCTAGAGATTACTTAGCTACAGCACATATCCAAATTTATGGTATAGCAAGTTCAAAATATTAGAAGCTACAGGAAGGCAAATTTTGGCTCATTGTCCAAGGGGAGAAATCTAAGGAGAAGAGTGGGGTTATTTAAATATGGAATGAGGGGTGAATCATCCATCATTAGAGGCATTCAAGAATGGGCTGGGAAAGAATGGGTTTTTTGTTTGTTTGTTTGTTTGTTTGTTTTGGCACTAATATTTCCTGTGAGACTAGAAGAATTTTCCCAACCAGAGATGCTATAATTCTCTAAAAGTAGAGAAAAACACATTTGATCAAGACTTTCGCTGTGAAATTTTATAATTTATTTTAGGGACTATGAACATGGACATTATTATGAAAGACAACAGAGTACTCAGGATTAATTGCTCTCCAATAGCACTTGTCTTGTTCTTGGCTATGTACACACTGCCTTCCCCATTGGATAGCAGGTCCCTTGTGAAGAAAACACAGTCTCTCATTCACATCAATGTGCTCACTCCAAGAGTCCATTTTTATCAGTCCCATTTCTTTTAAAACCTCCTAGAATTCAAGCCATTCCTCACCCGTATTATTTTATATCATGTTTATCCAGGTCAAAAGTGTTAATTAAGCTGAACCCTCATGGTTTGTCCTCTGATGTGGTTTAACTCTGTTGCTGCTGCTAAGTCGCTGCAGTCATGTCTGACTCTGTGCGACCCCATAGACAGCAGCCCACCAGGCTCCCCCATCCCTGACATTCTCCAGGCAAGAACACTGGAGTGGGTTGCCATTGCCTTCTCCGGTTTAACTCTACAGTCCTACAAATGAAGAAGAGAATGTTGTTCTGAAAATGTACCTCTGTGAGTCTTTGAAAAATGGAGAAAGCCTAAATAACTTATCTTCTATTCTTTGCACTGATCACTGAGGAAGGCTTTCTTATTCTTTGGAACTGTGAATTCAAATGGGTATATCACTGCAAAATCACTGCAGATGGTGACTGCAGCCATGAAATTAAAAAGATGCTTACTCCTTGGAAGGAAAGTTATGACCAACCTAGACAGCATATTAAAAGGCAGAGACATTACTTTGCCAACAAAGGCCTGTCTAGTCAAGGCTATGGTTTTTCCAGTAGTGATGTATGGATGTGAGAGTTGGACCATAAAGAAAGCTGAGCACCGAAGAATTGATGCTTTTGAACTGTGGTATTGGAAGGACTGATGCTGAAGCTGAAACTCCAATACTTTGGCCACCTGATGTGAAGAACTGACTCATTGGAAAAGATTCTGATGCCTGAAAAATTGAGGACAGGAGGAGAAGGGGATGACAGAGGAGGAGAAGGGGATGACAGAGGATGAGATGGTTGGATGGCATCATCGACTCAATGGACATGAGTTTGAGTAAACTCCAGGAGTTGGTGATGGACAGGGAGGCCTGACGTGCTGCAGTCCTTGGGGTCACAAAGAGTCGGGTACGACTGAGTGACTGAACTGAACTGAAATAACTTATGAGAATAAACATTGGTATGTTTCTTCATAAACTGTAAGTAGTCACAAGACACATACTTCCTTCCCCTAAGCAAGAAGTTTCCTCTATAAGCAGCTATTTGGACCAAAAGCCACCAAACTCAAATAGTAATGGAGAAGTCAAGTGGTAAAGAGCAGTGACTGCTGTAGCTATGCCAACAGAAATTTACTGCAGGAGGGCACCCTGGCTGACTTTCTGTATTCATGTTAATGACACGCTTAGATAAAAATTAGGTAAAAAATGAAATATTCCACACTTAGGTAAAAATTAATTTCTGAAGAAGATGGGTCAGCTTGACAGTAAGCTGGATTGTGTCAATGCCACTCACTACACTTAAAATGAAAATGCTGTTAGAAACTTTATCTTTTCCTTGTCATCAAGGCCAGGAGATGCATCAAGCTCAAATGGACAATATGTTTGGAGGCAAAAATGAAGGGAGAAATACCAACGTTTTTCCCAAGAGATAAAAATGGACCCATTTGTCTATGAGCAACAAAACAGTGAATTCATAGCAGCACTGAGATTCCTAGGGGAAAAACTTGACCTTTTTAGTTGCTTTAAATTGGTCTTGCTGCTGCTGCTGCTGCTAAGTCTCTTCAGTCATGTCTGACTCTGTGCGACCCCATAGACAGCAGCCCACCAGGCTCCCCAGTTCCTGGGATTCTCCAGGCAAGAACACTGGAGTGGATTGCCATTTCCTTCTCCAATGCATGAAAGTGAAGTCACTCAGTCGTGTCCGACTCTTAGCAACCCCATGGTCTCTCTGGCTTTACACAAAAGCAGTTTCTGATTGCCTATTTTAACCTTATGAAATTGTTATGACTTCACAAAAGGAGCAAACGCTTGGATCAGCCAGGGTCATAGCATGGTTCTATGTGATTTATGTCATTGAATCTTCAGCTTCCATCTTTTTTCTGGAGTCCTAGAGTTATAGCAGTCCTCTCACAGCACCTCAAACTCTGATCTGCCTTCCACTCAGGGACTGACAAGAAAGGCTATATCTGGGAGTCCTGGTTCACCTCTGAATTCCCTGGAAATTCTCATAAGGAGTCCCACACTGTCTCCTATGTGAAGGCTGCTGGAATAGGACTATTACATAATGTAACAAGGCAGGGTGGTGAGGGACAAGCAGGGAGCAGGAGGACTCAGAGTTCTAGACATTTTTGAGTAGCCTGATTAGGTCTCCTTTTCTAACAATGGGCTAAGTATTCTGGTATGTCTTTTCTCTTCCTCTCTTTCCAGCATCCCCTGCCTCCTCCCTCCGTTCCTGAATTTTCCCCTCTCATCCCCCAGAGAACTCAAGATAAAGACATAGTCAAGCTTGGTCAAGAGGAAAAACCTCCCATCCACCCCAGTGGAGGGTGTGACTGGTTGTGTCTGAGCAAGAGTACTAAAGTATTCAGGCAGCTGCTGTTCTTGCCAAAAATAGATCCTCCTCTTGTGGAATTTGCTTTGCTTCTCAGTTCATGGGAGTTCAGGTCACCACCTCATGGGACACAGTTCAATCTTCATCTGTTCAGTCAGGCATTTACTTCATGGTATTAGAGGAATGATTATTGAGGTTGTGGTTAATAATGAATGATACCATTTTAGGAGTCCAGGGAGTGGTTCATGAACTTGGAGTCTCTAGGGTAGATTACCCTATCCTGGATAATGCCTTTATCCTTTAGTTTAGAAAATGAAAATCAAAACTGATACAGTTAATTGATGTGGACCTGGAAATTTCACTTTCATCAAGATAGTTCATCACCTTAAAGAATAGAAAAGTAAGCATGAAGAAATAAAAAATGCTAAAAAGTGCCAAAGTAAATGACTGCTGCTGCTGCTGCTGCTGCCCCACTTCATTCGTGTCCGACCCTGTGCGACCCCATAGATGGCAGCCCACCAGGCTCCCCCATCCCTGGGATTCTCCAGGCAAGAACACTGGAGTGGGTTGCCATTTCCTTCTCCAATGCATGAAAGTGGAAAGTGGAAAGTGAAAGTGAAGCCGCTCAGTCGTGTCCGACTCTCAACGACCCCATGGACTGCAGCCTACCAGGCTCCTCCATCCATGGGATTTTCCAGGCAGGAGTACTGGAGTGGGGTGCCATTGCCTTCTCCAAGTAAATGACTACTGGACGCCAATTAGGAGGGGGAAAATTATCTTAGTTTTCACAGTATCTGAAAAGGTTTTAGGGCACAGCTCACATACAGAACTCAGGGAGTAAACACTTCACAGTGCGGTGTCTGGAAATGATAGAAGTTATGATAATAACTAGAATACATAAATGGGATGCATGATAAGTGAGTTTCAAAAAGAGGAACTAGTCAAGGCATAGAAGCAAATGACTGTGAAGAGAAAATACTTGCATACCTGCCTCGATAGTGTAAGAAAGAGCAATTAAGTAAAACTGGCATGCACTTTGAACTCAACAAATTTTAAGAATGAAAACGGGCACTCATAATTGAAGGAAATGCAATATTTTTATATACAAATATGCCTGACTTCGGAGAAGGCAATGGCACCCCACTCCAGTACTCTTGCCTGGAAAACCCCATGGACTGAGGAGCCTGGTAGGTTACAGTCCATGGGGTCGATAAGAGTCGGACACGACTGAGTGTCTTCACTTTCACTTTTCACTTTCATGCATTGGAGAAGGAAATGGCAACCCACTCCAGTGTTTTTGCCTGGAGAATCCCAGGGACAAGGCAGCCTGGTGGGCTTCCGTCTATGGGGTCACACAGAGTCGGACACGACCGAAGTGACTTAGCAGCAGTAGCAGCATGCCTGACTTCATTCACCAACAATAAAAGCATGTTGATTATTTTTCCTTAGTCAAAGCATACACTAAGTATACACACTTTTTATCTAAGTATTTATGGGTACATTTGCAATGGGGAAATATTCCCCTGTTGCACACACCATATGTAGTTTTTCTTTGAAAATCTAAATACTTAACTGAAGAACTGCTCCTGTAATCCATACTATGTAAGCAATGAGGTTAATTGGTTCCTATTTATCTGTACTTATAGGCCAATATAGAGAAATTTTTCACTGAGTCAAGCGAAAGTCCCTTTGCTTGTCACTTTGCTAGGGACATAAAGTAAGTAAACTAATACCCCGTTTATTCACAGAGTTAGCAAATTTATTGAGGATTTGAGATTGATATGCATTATTAAAATAGTAATTAATGTCAGATTTTCTACTCACAGGCTAAAATGCATCTTACAGGTACTATGTTAATGATTCTAAAATTTTAGCATGCAGGGAGCCAACAAAACATGACCCAATAGGGCAGGGACTCTGAACTCTTGTCAAGCACTCTAGGTTATTTGAATACAGTTGGCTGGAGGAGCTTCCCAGGTGAGTCCATGAAGACTCAGAAATTGTCAGGATGGATTTATAGAAAGCAGCGAAGACAGAGAGGAAACTCTTTTCTTAGAAGAGGGAAAGGCCTGAAGAAGAGCACAAATTTGAGAGTAAATGTGGCATAATTAAGGGCCAACCAGAAAGCAAGCCTAAGAGAAGTATGAAAGTTGGCACTAAAAGCTGGTTTCCACTCCCCTCACATCAATTATCTACACAACTCAGGTGTCTAACGTCTACATGAACATAACCAGAATATATACAGAAGGAATCTTTCTTTCTCTTTATGCCTGAACCTGATTTTCACATATGTGCTTAATCGCTTTGTTATATCCAACTCTTTGCGACCCCTTGGACTGTAGCCTGCCAGGGTCCTCTGTCTATGGAATTCTCCAGGCCAGAATACTGGAGTGGGTAGCCATTCCCTTCTCCAGAGGATCTTCCTGACCCAGGGATCAAAGCCAGGTCTCCTGCATTGCAAGCTGATTCTTTACCATCTGAGCCACCAGAGAAGCCTGATTTTCATGTGTTATGCCCAATTATAAGGCTTGATGGGCATTAAGAATGGAAGCTCTAGAGCTAAGATTGCTAAGGCAACCAAATTGTGTACCTGTAGACAAATGCTAGATTTGATGGATTAATGTTTAGTGTCAAATTAATAGTTATTATGGCAGAAGAATGGCGTAGTACCCTGTCAAAAAAAAAAAAAAAAAAAAACCAAACCCACATCTTAGGTGCCAGAAATAACTGAATTTAAATCATTGTTATACCACTTACTAGTGAAGACATTAAAGTTGGCCTCTTTGGAATTTTAATTTCCAAATCTGTTGAAGAGAATTATAAAAGCACATATAATTCCTATGTATTGGATTTTGAAGACTGAATGGATGGTAAATCTGACAAAGTAGCTGGCAGTGAATGAATGAACAATATTTGTAATATTTTCTATTTATAAAGATGTTTTAAATGGATTAATCCATGGTTATACAATGATATGATTTGTTTTAGATTAGATAGAGAAAACATCACAATTGTGATATAGGGCTTCCCTGGAGGCTCAGACAGTAAAGAATCTGCCTGCAATGCAGAAGACCCAGGTTCCATCCCTGGGTTGGGAAGATCCCCTGGAGAAGGAAATGGAAACCCACTCCAGTATTCTTGCCTAGAGAATCCCATGGACAGAGGAGCCTGACGGGCAACAGTCCACCAGGTCACAAAGAATTGGACATGACTGAGAGACTAACGCTTTCACTTCACTTTCATTTTCAAAAGAGATTTACGCTTTTCTGTGCAAATAAGAGGTGAAATTTACAACTGTATAACTGTTTAGCAATGTGATGTGTTGTGAAATACACCTTAAGATACGTTTCTAAAGGGCCCAAAGTCTCCCACTAGAGCTTCACTCCCTGCTGGTGCTCACAGAGGTATCCAGTCACATCAGTCATTCGTGGTTAGTGTGAATTGTTTGGTCAAATCTTTTGACTTAGTAACGGTGGAGAGAAAACTCCTGAAACAGGAGATTGGCTGGATGTAAAGAAAAGATAGAACCATTCTGTAATAAGGAGCGGCCACAGAAGATGAAGCTGGCTAGATCCTCAGGCCATCATAGGGGAGGTCCTGCAAAAACTGGTCTGGTGAGAAATGGGAACCAGAATAAGAAAATGACGCAAAGAATGAAGGCCCTGATGAAACATCAAGTGTTTTTCCTGTAGCCTCCTTCTCACGGGAGTACCACCGTTCCCTGCATGCATAGGCCTTCATTTCTATTAAATATCACACAAATGCTTTTTCCTTTTTGGTGTCATCTCACAGAGCAAAATCTTCTATGATGAGAAAGTGAGGCTCAAATGGTCTCATCAGGTGGCCAAAGGAAATCTGAGAACAGAAATTATTTCTCCAAAAAACATATATTAAAAAAGCATGCAATGAACTGCGCAGAGTATGATATAGGAAAAAAAAGTATCAAAGGTGTTTGAAGTAACTCATTCCTTTCACGTGATTTTTAACACTATGATTGCTGCTCCTTTACTCACTATTTACTATATTATTTATAATTACTCTCCTTTTTTTTCACCTGAGAAACTCAAGATGTAATGTGCCTTTCTGGTTTGCAAACTTTTTTTTCTGTTTACTATTCTGATTTTCCTGAATCACTATAGATGATATATCTTTAGAAATTTAGACTTGTAGAGGGAAAAGGTGTTTTCCCATCTACATTAACAATACAGTGAGGTGAGTTTTGTTGAAAGAATTCTCTTTCTTGATGGGAAAAAAAAGCAGAGTTACATTAGTGGGGAATTAGAAATAAGATCTACATGTTAATCATAGATTGCATAAAAGTAAAGTTATTTGTCACAAGAGAAATTGAGTATAGGATGGTGCAGTGGTAAATAATCTGCCTGCCAATGCAAGAGACGCAGGAGATGTGGGTTTGATCCCCGGGTGGGGAAGATACCCTGAAGTAAGAAGTGGCAACCCATGCTAGTATTCTTGCCTGGAGAATCCCACGCACAGAGGAGCCTGGTGAGCTACAGTCCATGGGGTCACAAAGAGTCAGACACAACTGAGCGGCTGAGCACACAACACACACAGAAGGAAATGTGTTTGGTTTATACCCAGGGCTAGTTTAGTTGAGGTTCACTGGATGATTAATTTACCAAACAATGAGAAACTAATCAATGACTCCCTAGCCCTAAGGTGTTCCAAAACATATCCTTGCTATTGCTGTCAGAACAGTTCCCATCCACACGCTCTCTCTCTCTCTCTCTCTCTCTCCTTGGATGATCCTAATGACTCATCTCTGTACAAATTTCCTTATAATTATCTAGTCAATCCAGCCAATATATCAGCACAATAGTATCAACTCAATCCTGAAAAAGTCTTACAGGTGAGGGCTGTAAAACTTTATGATAACTTGGTTTCCTATCCAAAGAGGACATAGTGTCCAAGAAATACATAGAACTGTGCATTTAAACAGTGAAAAAATTATTGTGTACCTGGGTGTGGTATTGGGGCTTCCCAGGTGAGATGCTAGTGGTAAAGAACTTGCCTGCCAATGCAGGAAACACAGGAGACACAGCTTAGATCCCTGGATTGGGAAGATTCCCGGGAGAAGGACATGACAACCCACTCCAGTATTCTTGCCTGGAGAATCCCATGGACAGAGGAGCCTGGCAGGATACAATCTATAGGGTTGCAAAGAGTCAGGCACAACTGAAGCTTCTACATAGTATGTATGCACAGGTGTGATATTGGGGATCTATTAGCTATCAGAAGCATCAGTATTTATCTTTTGAATGAGAACAGAGAAGTTCTGAATGAGAAGTCAGGAGCTCTCCTCGGAGCCAAACTCCACAAAGCCAGTGGACTTTCAATATCCTATCTGAGCAGGCCCAGGAAAAATTCATCTGTACCCAAAACTTGCCTTTCACATTGGAATTCCTACTCCTGGGGTTGCTATTTCAATTCACAAACTGAAAATGTACTTCATTGGAAAGGATACTGGAGGCACCCAGTAAAGCCTTGCTCAAGGTGCCACCCAAGGGTGGAGCCTCAAAATCAGGGGACATCAAAAGGTGGGGAGGGACCTCCTTGTGGGCAGACTCAATCCATCTCATGGTTTTGCCTCCTAGACTTAGACAGTTTCTATTCCAGTTACAATATACAAACTAAATAAGGACAGTTTTTGCCTTTCAAGAACCCTAGCAGAAAATGGTCTTTGATTTCTCACAGTCTTGGGCTTATCTCTCCATGTGAATTGTGACAGTAAAACAATAAAAATTGAGATTTAATTTTAACTCATGTTGGTGAGTCTGGGGCAGTAAATGAAGATGATGAGCTAGAGAAATATTAAGCCAGGTCGGTTATTTAATGCCTGCCCTTTATTTGAGGAGAACACTATTGAAGGCACCTGTGCAAGACAATGAAATTCTTCAGTTATATTTTAGTTTATCGCCGGCTTCTCCTTATAGTTTTCACTCTGTTGATTTTATTGCCATTGCCACTCATCCTCCGCTCGAAGGTAAGGGAACCTGGAGAACAGGCTGGTGGGCTTTCTGAGGTATCTAATTGTCCTTTATTGTTGCTATGTAATTATCTGTCTGAAAGGGTGGTGACACCTTGGGCTTGAAATCAGGATGGTTGTACATTGTATTTTGTCCATTTTTCTTCCTTTTAATGATTAATGCTGTTGATTCTCAGTGTGATTAACTAGAATAATAAAATAATATATTCAATCAGAATTGCTCTCTACTTGGCGACCAGATGAGGAGAAGAAAAAAAAGAATCATGACCCTTGAGATCCTGTTGGTCTAGTTATCAATCTCCAGAGAGCATCTCAGGTTAACACAGCCCCTTGCCCTGAGACTAGGCAGCAATGTGGCATTGGGGGAAAGAGCTCAGAAGGCAATCAGAATTCCTAGGGGTGATCTGTGCTATGTGCTTAGCCTCTTCAGTCATGTCCAACTCTGTGGCCCCATGGACTGTAGCCCACCAGGCTCCTCCGTCCATGGCATTCTCCCAGAAAGGTGATCTAGTGCAAATTAATTTACTGGGCATTTCCATGCTTTGGTGTAGGCCATGGAACCCCCTGGAAGTGCTGCAGCCCTTGGGGTCACAAAGAGTTGGACACAACCTAGCAAATGAACAACACAAGAACATGAGAGAAGACACTGAAAGCATAAAGTAATTTTCCTTGTTTAATCAGAAAATCTAACACATTATTGCACATGTTCTGATCATTTGAGATTTTATTTTTTTGTGTGTGTTCTTGTAGGGATTTTTCAGTTTCCTTTAAGTATGGTCAATCTATTAAGTGTGGAAATATAAACCCAATGCATTTTTATTACCTTGGTAAAATGATTTGTATCTGGAAACATTTAGTGAATACCTTATTTGTGACAGGTGTGACAAGGGTCTCTTGGTGGCAAGAGGACAGTCCCCAGAGCCAGGGTCTCTGCTTTAGGTCCCAGGTTTCCACTTAGAAGCTGTGTGACCTGGAAAAATTAATTGCCCTTTCTGTGCTTCTATTTTCTCCTATGTAAAATTGGGATTGTAATGGGCTTGTTGTAAGGATTAAGTGAATGAGCACTCATCAGGAACTTACTTGGAGCTATGGCTGGCACACAGTACGTGGGTTACTGAGAATCTCCCCAAATCTGTTAACTCTACAATGGTGCAGTTCCTACCCTATGATGCCTTTTCTCTGAGTAGAAGAAAACCTTCCTGAGGTTCTTCTCTAACAAGCATTAACCAAGGTTATATGAGTCTGGGTAAAAATAGAATCACAGTGATTGTAATACTCCAGCCTTCCTCAGCAGTCTGCCACTGGTCTGAAGGAAAATTGTCATTCAGTCACTAAGTTGTGTCTGACTCTGCAACTGCATGGACTGCAGTATGTCAGGCTTCTCTGTCCTTCACTATCTTCTAGAGTTTACTCATATTCATGTCCATTGAGTCAGTGATGCCATCCAACCATCTCATCCTCTGTACCCTGCTTCTCCTCCTGCCCTCAATCTTTCCCAGCATCAGGGTCTTTTCCAGTGAGTGGGCTCTTTGCACCAGGTGGCCAAAGGATTGGAGCTTCAGCTTCAGCATCAATCCTTCCCAATGAATATTCAGGGTTGATTTCCTTTAGGATTGAGTGGTTGGATCTCCTTGCTGTCCAAGGGACTCTCAAGAGTCTTCTCCAGCACCACAGTTCGAAAGCATCAATTCTTCAGTGCTCAGCCTTCTTTATGGTCCAACTCTCACATGTGTACATGACTACTGGAAAAACTATAGCTTTGACTATACAGACCTTTGTTGGCAAAGTGATGTCTCTGCTTTTTAATAAGCTGTCTAGTTTGGTCAGCTTTTGTTCTAAGCCTTTTTCATTCACAGTGTGAAGGAAAGTGAGATGAGATAATGAAAAGTCCTTTTTGGCTCTGCCAAGTTCTTCTTTACCAACAAAGCTGGTGAGGGGCCTGGCCTTGGCTGCCCACAGCTTCAAGCTGTCACCTGGTGCGGGGTGGTGGGAGAAAGACCAGGGGCTACAACCTCTCAGGCTGGGTCTCTCTCAGCACTGAGGTCTCACAGCACCCTGAGGTGGGAGGGAAGAACTCCCCTCCCCCACTTTTTATCAGACATTGTTCTGAACCTCCAGATTCTTAGAGAATTTCTAGTGAAAACAGCAGGCAGCCTCCATTGTCCTCGGTTTGGTGGGTTTTGTTTTCAAATTCCATGTGATTCATCCTCCCATCTTTCCTCTGCCCCTCCTACCCCAGCTAGCTCTGAGGACTCCTCTGAGTCTCTGGCAGCCACTAGACGACAAATGTGAAGTACAGACACAAGTCTCTCATCTGAATGCCTCCTCCTCCACCACCTTCAAAGATCATTACTCCTTTTAGTGTTCATGATGGCCTTCTTTTTCCAACTCCCCTGGTCCTACATGTCCCCCAGACCTGGCTGACTCTTACCATGAGTACCTCCTGATTCATACCCGGACCCCTGCGATATTTTAATATTTCTGGTTACTCTCAGCATGAAGTCCTTACTTATGGCTGAGAAAGTAAGTTAAACCAGTCAAGACAAACTTTGTCCATGACTGCGTATCATCTATGCTGCTCCTTTGACATATACATGCTTGACACTTTGCTTATCTTAACATAAATTTTCAGAGAAAATGAATATAAACTCTTTGCAAGAGAAGGGCAAGTAAATAAATAAAAAGCAACGTTCTCTGTGCATGATTCATTAACCAGAAAAAGTGTACTCTTGCTAAGCAATGTAGTCATTGATTTTTTTTTTTTCCAAAGTGCTATGTCAAGAGTACATTAGGTCTGTGGGGAAACCTGGCATCAAGTTGCATTTGATGAACTCTGTCCTCTTTCCTTTCCCTCTAATCAACTCATTTATTAAAACTCAATTAACATTATTGGGAGGATTTTTCCAAGTACAATAACATAATTTCCTCTTTTTTTGCTGCTTTAAATGCATATTTAACCATTCAATCAACTGTTAATTAAACTCGCAGTATATTATTTTAACTGTTGCTTACAATGAAAGCAGAACTTTCTTTCAGAGAACTTAGGACTTTAGAAGGTATAAAATTTAGGTAGAGGCTACTTTGATATGGGTTGAAATCATTGTATTGTAACTTTCAGGCTACCAAACTGTGAAGCCTATACTTCTAAACACATAGTAACAGAACAACTAAAGAGTTCAAGCAAACAAAAAGTCAATTTTGCTTCATAAAAACACAATAAATCTGTATGATGGTGGAACTAATAAACAATAAGTTATTGACTGATTTTTTTTTTTCATTTCCCTGCTGAAATTTGAGTTGCTTTCGTAGACAGGCCTTAACCCTTAGCTTAATTCAACCTTAATTAAAAAATGGAGCTTCAAAGATGAGAGCCCGTAAGTGGCTTTACCATGTAATGTTCAAAAAGGAGGGGAAGGGCTTTGCTTTGCAGAGCTTGCTTCTGTTCCAGGCATTCTACCAGCTGCTTTATCCAAGTTATCTTATTTAACCTTCATTACAAACCAAGAAGACAATCATAAATGTCCTAGCATTTTCATTTTACATTTGCAGAAATTGATGTTCAAAGACATGTGACCCAGTAAAGGCCACAGGGATGGGGTTGAAATGGGATTTGAACTCAGGTTCTGTCAGAACTCAGAATTCATGCTTTAATAATGGTTTGGTTTTACCCTTTTCTGTATTTTGTATTTTTGAAGACTTGCCTTTTATTTTAAATAGTCACAAAATTTGTGGCTTGATACTCATTTAGCAACAACTCAGGCATAACACCTCACCATAATGCTTTAGAGAAGAGGTGTATATTAGCCACTTCCTTGATTGACCTCAGGCAACTCAACTTCTTGAAGGTAGACAAGTGCAGTAATTCTAAACCCTGGGGATGGACCTAGGAGAGCTGGAGGAAGGGTCTCATGTATGTCATCTGCTGAATGTCCCAGAGTCCCAGCTCTACAAGCTGGTGCAATCAACTTCTCAGGATGTGATCCCCCTTCCCTTTACACTGGATGTTTACCATGAGTCATGGCATTAAGCTGGCATCTTAAAATTTTTAGATGGAAGAGATTTTGCAACTGTGTATTTTCATGTTTTCATGGAAATAATATTTTATAGCAAAAGAAAATATGCATCACCCCAGAAACCTATGGGTCTAAGTCAGACAGAAATTCAAATTGAGTCCTTATGAATTAGGTATTATTGGTCAAATTTTGAAGATTAGAATTGGAGATAGAAACAAGTCAATAGCTTACTAATACGTGGCTCTACAGATGTCCAGCCAACATCTGTCTGACTCCAGAGCCATGATCTCAACCACAGCTAAATATCTGTGTCCTTATGTCTTCCAAGGGGAATAAGTATACTCCTAATACATTGGTATAAAAGTCACTTTGCTGAAGGAATTTCATCTTCTTATTTCTTTGCATGAAACATCAGAAATACTGTCCTTTTAATCATCACGTAAGTGTAAAGGTAGTCCCAGTCCTTCCCCAGTTAGTAGTTGTGTGCTCTGTGCTCAGCTGCTCAGTTGTGTCTGACTCTTTGCAAGCCCCTGGACTGTAGCCCTCGAGGCTCCTCTATCCATGGGATTTTGTAGGCAAAACTATTGGAACGGGTTGCCATTTCTTCCTCCAGGGAATCTTCCTGACCCAGGGATCGAACCCATGTCTTTTGCATTTCCTGCATTGGTAGGTAGTTTCTTTACCACTGAGCCACCTGGGAAGCTCCCAATTAGTAGTTAGTGGTCAGTAAAAGAAGCCTGTGATGTAATTGATGTTTATGTAAATGAGTAAAATTAATCATTGAAACTGAATTTTTCTCTCTTTGGAGAGGAGCTATCTTAAATATTTCCAGATAAAAACTTGTTAAAATTGGCCTAGGCTACATGCCTTAGTTCCACTGATATTCTCCTTGCAACATTATTCTTTTACGACTATTTTTAGCAGCTTGTTAATTTTATTCTTCTCAGAACTCTGTGCTATTTCTTTGCTTATTTTTCTAGTTCTTGGCTCTTTGTATTTCTTGTGATGGAACAACATGATAAAAAGAAGGCCAGGTTTGTCTGACGAGTTGTAAGGGAAGAAAGTTGAACAATAATATTTTCTGTTTGCAGAGTGCGTCTCTTACTGGCATGTCAGCCCCCCTGGTTTATGTGTTCATTATGGGCCCCCGCTTTTTTCAGGAAGACAGTCCCACAGATATTGAGCAGCATTCCCTAGTTGATTGTTTGTAAATCCAAGACCAGGTTTCAGGTTTCTGTCAGATACTTCAGGATTTCTCGGGAAAATATTTTATGCCAAGAGAAAGTTGAAGAGAGGAGAGGGAGAGTCAGCTGAACAGAGTCTTAGTACGCTGTACCAGCCCCAGTCAGTGATGGAAGAAACACGGTTGAGAGGGCCACCTCTGTGTCTGTGGCTGTCGTGGGCTGCTTCTGTTTCCTCCACAGTCTATGCCTCTGATGCATCATGAACTCAAAGTTATAATAGAAATTATGATAAGTAAAAGAAATAATACATAAGGAGAGACTTAGGTGCTCCATCTAGAAAAACTAAACAGATGGGAGAAATACAGCACTTGTAAAGAAATGTAAACCTTAAAGGGATAAAGGCTCTGATGGAAGAGGGGAAGTGATAGGTTGAGAAGCCTGACAAAGGAAAGGAAAATGAGTGGGAGAGAATTTTAAAAGACCACAAGTGAGAGAAGAGGGAGGAAAGGAACTCTGAGAAAACATAAAGAACTTCTAAAGGGGCAAATGAAATTGGATATTGTTTTCAATGTTGGCCTAAAATATTGTAGGGATTTAAAATAAAGGGGTGTGTGCATGCTAAGTCATTTCAGTCGCCTCTGACTCTTTGCAATCCCATCGACTGTAGCCCACCAGGCTCCTCTGTCCATGGAATGCTGCAGGCAAGAATACTAGAGTGGCTTGCCATGCCATTCTCCAGGGGATCTTCTGGACCCAGGGATGGAACTCACATCTCTTATGTCTCCTGCATTGGCAAGCAGGTTCTTTTACCACTAGTGCCACCTGGGAAGCCCAAGATAAAGGAGTAAATGCTATAAATGCCAAGAAAATGAATATTTTAGATACAAAAGAGCATCAGAATGATGGAGGGCAAGGAAAAAAAGAAAACATAGAATCATGCTGATGGTAATGTGGTAGGAGATGAACAAAACCAGGAAATCCAAATGTGATAAATATTTATTTCATGAATATTTGATGAGAACTTTTGAGGCCCAAAGTATGGTGCTCAGTGAACAGTGGCATCTTATGCAGCTTAAATTAATGTTTCTGCTTTCAAGTAGTTTGCAAGGTTGCTGAAAAGTTAATATATACCATGGCCAGCATTCATCACAAAATAAGGTTGTATATAAATCCATGCCAGTGATGGAAACAAATCAGGTATTTTATCGGCGTGTAGTTAAAGGGTGAATGTATCTAGGGAAGCAACATTCACCACCCAATCCGTTCCCCTACCGTGCACAGTTCCACTTGCCTACAACGAGCTGCTCCTTCTATGTTCTTTATGTCAGAGAATCGGCTACCCCTCATCCAGGTCTGCAATCTGTGTGTCACGTCAGATCCCTCAGCTCTTCCTAAGCCCACATCACTCTGTCTATGTTGTTTTACCTCCTGAATCCACTTGCCTCCCATTGAATCTTCATTTCCGTTCCTGCTGGCACTGTTCTCCTCTAGGTTGCCTTCATCTCTCTCTTTCATAGACCATTTCATACTGTTTCCCCCGAAGTCTCCTGCCAGAGGACTATTTTTAAAAAGTCAGCCTCATCCTATTGCATTTACCACTGCTCCTAATTCTTCCATGGGCTTCCCAGGTGGCTCAGTGGGTAAAAACACAGGCAGATGTGGGTTTGGTCCCTGGGTTGGGAAGATCCCCTGGAGGGGCACATGGAAACCCACTCCAGTATTCTTGCCTGGAGAATCCCACGGAGAGAGGAGCCTGGCGGGATACAGTCTGTAGGGTCGCAAAGAGTCAGACGCAAGTGAAAGGACTGCACACTCACCGGTACTACTTCTTCTGTGGCTCCCTTTTGTGGACAGGGGGAAATATCTAACAGAACTTGTAGATATGATGGGTCTTGGGATTTTGCCATTTCTTTGTCCTAGTAGCCCTCCCCAAAGCCCCCAATATCTAACTCCTTCATTCACATTTCACTATCTATGCCCCTAGAGTACCCATGACTATTCTTGCCTTTCTGAATTTCATGTGCTGTGTCCTCTTCATGGAGTGCCCACTCCTCTCACGCTGTGCTTGCCAGGAAAGGCAGCTCAGGCTGGGATACAAAAAGAATCATTCTCCATGCTCTCATTGCATGATTGTGAAGGCATCAGCCTCCACTGTACCATGTATTCCATTTTGCCTTTATCTTCACTTCCCCCTCTACACTGCAGATACCTCAAGAGCACGGAACATGCTATTTACTTGTTTCCTCTGGGCCAAGCACAATGCCTGACCTACAGTAGATGGTTGATAACTGTGCTGAACGAATGGATTAAAGATCTCTCATGGCAGAAGGATGAAGATACCTGAGCTAGATCGTGTAAGAAACAGAGGATATAGGAGAAAGGAGATGATGAAAGGAAGGAACTTCAAATAGAGTGTAAGAGCCACTAAGGGTCAGAACAAGAATGTAGGTAGGTGTATCCGGGGAATGGGGATGTGTCTCTTCCACGAAGCTCTTCTCTTCAAGATACACTTTTATACTCTGTTTGGTAATGATAATATAAGTGAATGTCTACTATCAGCCTCCAACAACCATTAGAGTAGTCAATATTATCCCCATTTTACAGATGAGCAAACAGATACTCAAAGAGGTTAATCAATTTGCCCAAAGTCACACGGTCTCTAAGGGGAGTGAGGATTTACAGACAAGCTGTCTGACTCCCAAATGCATCGATGCTATTGCTTCCTTACTGGGATTTACATCAGATTTTTAAAAGCTTGTGTACTGCTGTTCTTGCATTTGTAATTACTAGAACACATGTTGAGATGAGGTCTCCCACTGGATGGCAGAGCAACCATGACACAGGGTAAACAGATCATGTGAGCAAGAAATAAACATTGGTTGTTTCAAGTTGCTGAGATTTAACCTAGGCTGTCCCATCTTATCTAGCATATTCTGAAAAACTCCCTAACTGGTTCTGTCACACTGCCCCCTGGTCCATGTCCTCATCTGTAAATTGAATAAGACTCTTACAAGAGTTTTGAACATTGTCTGTGAATTGGCTGCCCCAGGGTCACCTGAGGTACTTGTGGGTGTGAAGTCCAGGATGCTGCACGGTTAAGACACATCGTGACACTGAAGCAGTTAACCCATGGCCGGCATTTTTAATCACACCCTAGTGTGTCGTCAGGTTGGAGAACAAGGTGATCTCTGGCTGTTTCCAGTTCTGCTGTGTGCGTGGGATGTGAACACAGAACATCTCCATTGCTAATTGGTTTCGGAAGTTAAATGAAAAGGAAATAAAAATTCCCTTATAATTGACATAGTGGAGCCACTAATTGCCTTCCCTTGCTACCCATTGGGCTGAAAACGAATAAGAAATGCTAATTATTTTTCCTTACCTTTGTAGTTGAGCTTCTTACTCTCCGTCTTCCAATCTGAGGCCAGTTGGAGTCACTTTAAGGTTTTCAGTTAATATGGATTGAGTCTTGAGAAATTCTTGCCACAGTCGGAATTGCAAAGCCCTTTGCAAAAATGCAAAGCTCTGTACAGGCTCTGTCATATAATAATAGTGTTTTTCTTGTAGCACACAGATTCATAATGCGTGATTTTTCTTTCTCCCATCTTAATTGCTGTGCGTTCTCTTTGAAAATCAAATGCTGTGACTGAGGCTTGTGATCGGTCCTACTTTTCTCAAGCTGTGCTGAGAGACCGTACCCACCTATGTACTAATTCCACATATGCCAAATTACTCCCTAATATCAGTCAGTGTGTCGTTAAAAAGGAGAAGAGGTGAAAAACTGTATTTTAAAGGCTAATTTATATTTCAATTCTATCCAGAACTATAATTTAAAAGAGAACTGAGGTGACTTTTAAATATAATCAACTACATTTCCCAGGATAATTTGACACTCAGAACTTTAGTCAGAGGGGAGTCATTATCCACATTGCCTTGTCATAGTAGCATTTGCCTTTTCTGCCTCTGTAGCAAGTTCCTGGCTGTACTCACTTGGGGTGGTTAAAACTAGATACAACGATGATATTGTGAAATGAGGAAGTGACCCAGGCAAGTAAAAGGTTTAGTTCCAATTCAAGCTTATTAGCAGAAGAGATGAAAACCTCAGGAGAACTATAAAGACGATTTACCCATCATCAGTTCAGTTCAGTTCAGTCACTCAGTCGTGTCCGACTTGTGGGCATCAAAATATCCAGTAGATATTTCTTTTCTTCAAGTAGAAAAGAAAATAGAAAAGAGAACAAGGAAAAGAAAAGAGATTCCTAGACTAAATAATTTATGCCTAGTAGAATACAGGGATCTTCTATCTAGGGATCAAGGTTTGTTGTTTAGTCACTCAATAGTGTCCAACTCTTGGACTGTAGCCCTTGGACTGTAACCTGTCAGGCTCCTCTGTCCATGGGATTTCCCAGGCAAGTTTACTGGAGTGGGTTACCATTTCCTTCTCCAAAGGATCTTCCCAACCTAGGGATTGAACCCTCATCTCCTGCATTGACAGTTGGGTTCTTTACCACTGAGGCACTGAAAAAGCCCAGGGGTCAGATATCTGAATAAAAACAGTGGTGGAAAAGACACAGAGGAAAAAAGCTTCAATCATTTAATTAATATTACCGGGCACTTACTATATGCCAACCATTGTTTTAAGTGCTTGGAACAGGGTAGTAAATGAAATATAAGACGTGCTCTCATGAATATACTTGGGTAGAACTCTACTACATATTATTAGCAATGTGATTGTTGATCCTTAATTCAACATGGAATTAAAATACCTACTTTATAGAATTTGGGGAAGGACTACACAAAACAAGTATTATACCTGGTATGTCACAGGCATTCATAAATGTTATTGTCCCCTCCTCTTAATTAAGTTTTAATTAAGAAGAACAGATTTGTCTCTTTACTCAGCAAATATCTTCACCTTTGAAATAAGGTTTCCTATCTATAAAGACTATGGTCAGCAGTCTGGATGAAATTTGTACAATGAAGTCCCCTCCATCCTATTCTCCACCATAAACACAACGCTGATAAACATTTCGATAAACCAAAATGGATCAGAAAAGCAAGCAAGGAGAGCAAACATGAGAAGTTGTGATCTAAAGTGCTCCCACGTCATTCTGGGGTCAGAATTAATTTCAGTGTCACAAACTAAGTGCTAGAGAGTGATTTTCTTGGCAGCTATGAATGACCAAACAAAAAACCTAGGCTGACCGCAGTCTGTGGAAGCATTCAGAGGAAGCAGTTTCTGCCCAGCCCCCAGCCAGGACTGACCCAAACTTCCTGATCCAGTGAGATGGCCGGATTTGCATTGTTCTGGCAGGACTGAACCTCAGGCTGACAAAGATAGAGCACATACTGGACTGCAAGCTGGGGACTGGCTGCAGGCAACTGTAAAACTTTTAGGAGTACAGAAGGAAACAATACAGAAACAAAACAACTACCATGCAGGCTCAATCTGAAAACAAAATTTCAAAATGCAGTAAGACAATCAAGAAGATCTAAGGATGAAACCAACACGGAGATGGAAACACTCCAAACAGGATAAAAGTAATAGGGAAATCAGTAGAAGAGAAATGGGGGAAGGGATCCATAATAAGTAACACATTGTTTTTGAAATAGAAATGTATCAATTACACCAACAAATTGAATAATCTAGAAATGGATAAGTTTCCAGAAACATACAACAAATGAAGACGGAGTCATAAACAGAAAATCCTCAACAGAGCAATAAAGAGTGTGAGGTGCTTGAATCATAATCAAAAACTTCCTAACAAAGAAAAGCCCAGGCTCAGAGCTTCACTGGTAAATTCTACCAAATATTTTTTGAAAGAATTAATGCCAATCCTTTCCAAACTCTTCCAAAAAATTAAAGAGGAGTGAACACTTCCAAACTGATTTTATGAGGTCAACATCTTGATACCAGAGTCAGGCAAAGAGTTAATACAATGAAAGACAATCACAGGTTCATATCCCTATAAACATGCACATAAAAATCCTCAACAAATACTAGCTGATCAAACTCACTAGCACATTAAAAGGATCATACAACATGACCAAGTGGGATTTATCCTTGGGATACCAGGATGATTCAATACACACAAATCAGTTAATGTGGTATATCACATTAACAGACTGAAGGAATTTTTAAAAAAAATTACACTATCATCTCCAGCTGCATGCAACAAATTCTGGTAAATTCTCCTTTCATTTTTTTCTGTTACAAATATTTTCTAATTTTCCTGGTTATGACTTAGATACACCCATCATTTAAAGTAGACATTTACTTTCCAAATACATGGGGTTTTCAAGGTAAAAATAATTATCACATGACCATCCCAATAGATGCAGACAAATCATTAATAAAATTCAACATCCTTTCATGATTAAAAAAAAAACTCTCAACAAACTGAGTGTGCAAGGAATGAACCTCAGTATAATAAGGGATGTATATAACAAGCCCACATACAACACCATCCTCAATGGTGAAAAACTGAAAGCTTTTCTATAAGATTAGAAGTAAGACAAGGATGCCCACTCTTACCACTTCTATTTAATACAGTACTAGAAGTCCTAACTGGAGAAGGCAATGGCAACCCACTCTAGTACTCTTGCCTGGAAAATCCCATGGACTGAGGAGCCTGGTAGGCTGCAGTCCATGGGGTCGCTAAGAGTCAGACACGACTGAGCGACTTCACTTTCACTTTTCACTTTCATGCATTGGAGAAGGAAATGGCAATCCACTCCACTGTTCTTGCCTGGAGAATCCCAGGGACGGGGGAGCCCGGTGGGCTGCCGTCTATGGGGTCGCACAGAGTCGGACACGACTGAAGCGACTTAGCAGCAGCAGCAGCAGCAGCAGCAGAAGTCCTAACTAGAGCAATTAGGCAAGAAAGAAAATAAAAGTCATCAAACTGGAAAGACGTAAATGATCTTATGTGTAGAAAACCATAAATACTCTACAAAAAACTGTTAGAACTAATAAACTAATTTAGTAAAGTTGCAGGATACAAAACCAATGTTAAAATCAGTTGTTTTCTACATGTTAACAACTATCAGCAAAGAAAGTTAAGAAACCAATCCTGTGGCGGATTCATTTCGATGTTTGGCAAAACTAATACAATATTGTAAAGTTTAAAAATAAAATTAAATTAAAAAAAAAAAAGAAACCAATCCCATTTAAAATAACATCAAAAATAATAAAATACTTAGTAATAAACTTAACCAAGGAGTTTAACCTTCTACACCGAAAACTATAAAACACTGATGAAAGAAATGAATGGAAACACACATAAATAGAAAGACATCTCATTTCATGGATTAGAAGATTTAATATTGCTAAAATATGTCCATCTACCCAAAGCAATCTACAAATTCAGTGCTATCCACATCAAAATTGCAAATATTTTTTTTACAGAAATATATAAAACACCCTTAAAATTCATATGTAACCACAAAACTTTGAATAACCAAAGGTATCTGAGCAAAGAGAATAAAGCTTGAGGCATCCACACTTCCTGATTTCAAAATACATGACAACACTACAGCAAATAAATATGATACAGTATCATACTGGCATAAAGACAGATACTTAGACCACTGAAACAGAATAGAGAGCTCAGAAATAAACCCATTCATATATGGTCAACTGATCTTTGACAAGAGTATCAAGAATATGCAATAGACAGAGAACTTGAATGCACATTCTCCAAAGATAATATACAAACGAGCAACAGACAAATGAAAAGGTACTCAACATCATTGATCATCAGGGAAATGCAAATCAAAGCCACAGCAAGCTATCACCTCACATTTGTTAGGATTGCTTTTACTTTATTCAAAAAAAAAAAGATAAGTGTTGGTGATAATGTGGAGAAATTGGTACCTTTGTACACTGCTAATGAAAATGTAAAATGATGCTGTCACTATGGAAAACAGTATGGAGGCTTCTCACAAAATTAAAAATAGTTACCATATGTATGATCCAGCTATCTCACCTATAGATATATAGCCAAAAGAAATGAAATCAGGATATTGAAGAAGTATTTGTACTTCCATGTTCATTGTAGTATTGTTAACAGTATCCAAAACACGGGAATAACCTAAATGTCCATGGGCTGATGCATGGATAAAGGAAATGTGGTATGTACAGACAAAAGAATATTATTCAGTCTTAAAGAAAAAGAGGCAATCCTGTCATCTGCAGCTACATGGATGAACTGGGAGGATATTATGCTGAGAAATAAACCAATGATGGAAAAAATACTGCATGATTCCACTTTTATGAGGCATATGAAATAGACAACCCCCTAAAAATATAGGGTAGAATGGTGGTTGCCAAAAGTTGAATGGATGGGGAGTTGTTCAAAGGGGAAAGTTTCAGTTATGCAAGATGAGTAAGTTCTAGACATCTGCTGAACAACACGGTATCCATAGTTAATATTGTACTGTACACTTAGAATTTTTAAGAATGTAGATCTCATGTTATGTGTCTTTAACACATACACAGAAACAAACAAAACCCAAAATGGGGCCTGAGGAAACTTTTGGACATGATGGATATGTTCATTACCTTGATCATGGTGATAGTTGCACAAGTATCCACAAATGTCCAAAACTCAACAAATTGTATACAATATACATGTGCAGTATTTTGTGCATCAGTTAATCCTCATTTTTAAAAGAAATATAAAGCAAGAACAGGCGAATAAAAAAAATGGCTAGTTAGAAATCATGGAAATGAAAAAGTCTTCTCTGAAATTAAAAAGAATTCAAAATTTAAAAACTTAAGATGAAACTGTAAACTTTAACCTGAGTATACTTGAAGACATACTCAGTGAACTAAGAAAGAATACTAGGAATTCACCTAAAAATTAGACATAATAAGTAAACATGTTTTACACGAAAGAATGATTTGAAGGTAGATTCAGAATCCCCAACACACATGTGAAAGGTATTCTTGAAAAATAGAGACTAGAGGAGAGATTATATTCAGAGTAATAATGGCTAAATTTTTCAGAATTAGAAAAGATATGAATCCTCAAACAGACCATTTCCAAGTAAAAAATAATTTAATTAAATATTAGTCCATGTTTAGATACATCATAAAGGAAACTTTGAAGGAGAAAACCATTGAAGGAGAAAAATTTAAAGCTACCATACTATAAAGAGAAAAAAATGTATACAAAAGGATGATAATTAATTTCTTATTTTTTTCAACAGTAATGAAGATATCTAGTAAGGATTCAGTTTAGGTCAGTTCAGTTCAGTCGCTCAGTTGTGTCTGACTCTTTGCGAACCCATGGACTACAGCACGCCAGGCCTTCCTGTCCATCACCAATTCCCGGAGTTTATCCAAACTCATGTCCATTGAGTCGGTGATGCCATCCAACTGTCTCATCTTCTGTCGTCCCCTTCTTCTGTCCTCAATCTTTCCCAGCATCAGGGTCTTCTCCAATGAGTCAGTTCTTCGTTATCAGGTGGCCAAAGTATTGGAGTTTCAACTTCAACATCAGTCCTTCCAATGAACACCCAGGACTGATCTCCTTTAGAATGGACTGGTTGGATCTCCTTGCAGTCCAAGGGACTCTCAAGAGTCTTCTCCAACACCACAGTTCAAAAGCATCAATTCTTTGGTGCTCAGCTTTCTTTATAGTCCAACTCTCACACCCATACATGACTACTGGAAAAACCATAGCCTTGACTAGACAGACCTTTGTTGGCAAAGTAATGTCTCTGCTCTTTGATATGCTGTCTAGGTTGGTCATAACTTTCCTTCCAAGGAGTAAGCGTCTTATAATTTCATGGCTGCAGTCACCATCTGAAGTGATTTTGGAGCCCCCCAAAATAAAGCCTACCACCATTTCCACTGTTTCCCCATCTATTTGCCATGAAGTGATGAGACCAGATGCCATGATCTTAGTTTTCTGAATGTTGAGCTTTAAGCCAACTTTTTCAATCTCTTCTTTCACTTTTATCAAGAGGCTCTTTAGTTCTTCACTTTCTGCCAGAAGGGTGGTGTCATCTGCATATCTGAGGTTATTGATATTTCTCCCGGCAATCTTGATTCCAGCTTGTGCTTCTTCCAGCCCAGCCGTTTCTCATGATGTACTCTGCATATAAATTAAATAAGCAGGGTGACAATATACAGCCTTGACATTCTCCTTTTCCTATTTGGAACCAGTCTGTTGTTCCATGTCCAGTTCTAATTGGACATACAGGTTTCTCAAGAGGCAGGTCAGGTGGTCTGGTATTCCCATCTCTTTCAGAATTTTCCACAGTTTGTTGTGATTCACAGAGTCAAAGGCTTTGGCATAGTCAATAAAGCAGAAATAGAAGTTTTTTTGGAACTCTCCTGCTTTTTTGGTGATCCAATGGATGCTGGCAATTTGATCTCTGGTTCTTCTGCCTTTTCTAAAACCAGCTTGAACATCTGGAAATTCACAGTTCACATATTGTTGAAGCCTGGCTTGGAGAATACAAGACCCTTATGGAGAAAACTACAAAATATTATAAAAAGAGTTTAATGAATACCTAAATGAAAGAAGAGTTCATAGATGAGAATATTTTAAGGCCATTTCTTATTTTATAAATTTCATGTAATTTGAATAAAAATCTAAAATTCCAAAAGTAGAAGCCTAAAACTATCAAGACAACTTTGAAAAATTATAAAATATGGGACCTGAGTTACCAATTATAAAACTGATTGAAAAGCTGTAGTAGTTAAAAGAGTTTAATAATTCTGCAGTTCACCACCTTTTGAAAGGTGGTGGGGGTGTAAGTGATTGAGATACAGAGTCCATAAATGCATGTGTCTGCATTTGTAGAAATTTGCCACAGGAAATATGTAGTAGCATGAGTTAGTGGGCAAAGATGGACCATCTAATTAAAAAGAAATCAGGACATTTTGATTATCCATTTAGAAAAAAGGCATCAGACTCCTATACAAATCAATTTAGGTCCACATTTGAAAAAAAATTTTTTTTTAATTTTAGGAAAAAAATATGGGAATGCAATATGTATAGAAAGAATTTCTCATATAGGATAGTAAAAACACAAAACATAACAGAAAGGACTTTAAAATAACTGAGTCAAAATTAAAATCTTATCACCCAGAAACACAATAAATCAAATGTCATAGATAAGTCAGAGGCTAAGAATAATATTTATAAATATACATATATAAAGAAATATTAAGAACCTAAAAATAACCTCACAAATTCACAATAAAAAGAAACAACAGAAACACGAGAAAACACTATAAACAAGGTAATTTTCAGGAGAGGAACAATTATGTTCAACAACCATGAAAAAATGGTATTCAAGCAAATGCAAATTAAATTAAGAAGAACTTTCCATACTATCAGATTTCAAATAAATAAATTACTCCAATATACCAGTGGCTGGTTAAATGGAACTTTCTCACATTGTTGGTGCTAATACTGTATAAACTGATGCAACCGTCTTCCATAGCAGTTGGGCAATACCGGTAAGGTTCCAATGCATCCTTTCCACTCAGCAATTTTGATAATTACTTTCATATAATAGCTTAGACAATCTCTTTCTTATATTCACATGTAACTAGGTATAAAGATGTTCTTAGCATTATAATAATGAAAAATTGAGGGAAAGAGCCCTAAACAGCCATCAATAGAAAAAATGGACAAATGAACTGTAAGATATTTATAAAAAGAAATGCTATATCTGTTTAAAAAAATTAACAGTAAGTCTATATGTATCAGCATGAACACATTTGAAATCAATAAAACATTGAGTGAAAAAGCAAGTTGAAAAATCACACAGAGTGAAATCAGCCAGAAGGAGAAAAATAAACATCAAATATTAACACATATATGTGCAATATGAAAAACTGGTATAGACAATCTGATCTACAAAAGAAAAATAGATGCAGTTGTAGAGAACAAATGTATGGCTACCAAGCGGGGTGGTTGGATGAATTGAGAGATTGGGATTGACATGTAACACTACTGATAACATGTATAAAACAGATAACTAATTATAACCTACTGTATAGCACAGGGAAGTTTATTCAGTTCTCTGTGGTGATCTAATGGAAAGGAAATTCAAAAAAGAGGGGATATATGTATATGTATAGCTGATTTACTTTGCTATACAGTAGAAACTCACACAATATTCCAATAAAATGCTTTTAAATATGTATGTATGCTAGGTCACTTCAGTCATGTCTGACTCTGCAGCCCAATACTTGGTATTTTTCAGGCAAGAATACTGGAGTGGGTTGCCATGTCTTCCTCCAGGGGATCATCCCAACCCAGGGATTGAACTGGCATCTCATGTCATACACACCAAAAATCTTTTTTAATCTCAAAACCATATGTTGTTTATTAATGTAGTAATGTCTACATGTAATAAAATCATGAATGCATGGATAGAAACCCAAATGAGCAATCAAGGGTTGATTCTGGAAGGGTAAAGTAAGATTTGCAAGGAAGAGCAGGTAGGCAGCATTTTTATTACCAGATATTTTACTCAAATGACATCTAAGGCCAAACAGGGAAGAGAATTCATGAGATGGTGCAGAGGCACCAGGAAAAACTGAGAAGCACAAGTCAGTCTCTAAAGGGGAATTATTGGAGTCCTCAAGTCTGGAGAATTGTTGACCTGGAAGAATATGATCCCAATGTTACCAAAATCCTCAGTTTTTCGAGAGGAGCCAAAAATTTGAGTTTTGTTTCTAATATGAAATCTGCTGGTTTGCAAATCTTGACTCAAATGTACACACGCCACCCCCCACCCCCCACCACACACACACAGTTTTAAGTCAAATAAACTGCATTTTCTTCTTAGATGTGGTCATCAGTTTGCAACTGTTTAGTCTACATAATCAAACTAGGTTTAAAGTGTCCATTCCAGAATATGGTCACAGGCAGGTAGAAGCTATCACTTAAGAGTATTGGAGGCTCACTGGGATGACTACCTGTTAAGGATTAGAGTTTAGAAAACCAGTGTATGAGGAGCAGGGATCAGAATTCATATATGAAGAAGGAATGTAGATAAGACTCTTTAGAAATATTTTAGGAAGTACTGGAGTGAGTCATATTATAGTTAAAGTGAAGGTGGCCTTCAATGCAAGTTTTGGGTTCTTTTCAGTAAACAATTCAAAAATTACTGACATGACCATTTTAAATTATGTATGGGCCAGTTAAAACATGAAAGTTGTCTTAACAAGCTAAAGATTTAACACTTGAAATTTTGCCCCCAAATTTGCCCCATCTGAGCAGACTATCAATGTCTAGATGAAGTAGACCCATGTGGAAATGAAATTTCAACACTATGGCAGTGATTTTGTGTGGCAAACAGAATTTGCTGGCATCATGTTCTTTTTATTTTTCTGATGTTTTAGCAATTCCTTGTAGAAGGGTGCTCCAGACAGTTGTCAGGGTAGCTAGTCCCAATCCAGCCTCATGCAAGGGAATGAAAAAAATGAATTAAATTTTTGGAAAATCAACTGGTTTTGGAGCAGCTTTGCCTATAGTGGAGGAATTGGAGTGGAGGCTGAAGGGCAGAGTCTAAAGGCTGAAGGGCAGAGGTAAAATGACAGTGGGGTATATCAGATCAAGGGACTGGTTGAAAGTGGAAATGTTAGTCGTTCAGTTGTGTCCAGCTCTTTTGCGACTCCATGGACTGTAGCCTGCCAGGCTCCTCTGTCCATGGAATTCTCCAGGCAAGAATACTGCAATGGGTAGCCATTTCCTTCTCCAGGGGATCTTCGTGACTTAGGGATCAAATCTGGCTCTCCTGCATTGCAGGCGGATTCTTTACCATCTGAGCCCCCAGGGAAGCCCAAGAGACTGGTTGGCTGTGATTAAAAGGCAAGATAGTAAAAAGGTCCATTTTATCTTTGAAATCTAGGTCCTTGTAAGTATGATAGAAAACATAGAGTCACAATGAAGAGTTTGGGGGTTATACACGTGTTTTAATAGGCTTCCCAGGTGGCACAGTGGTAAAGAATCTGTCTGCCAATGCAGGAGATGCAAGAGATGTGGGTACAATCCATGGATTGGGAAGGTCCCTGGAGTAGGAAATGGTAAGCCATTCCAGTGTCTTTCCTGGAAATCTCCATAGAGGAGGAGCCTGGCGGGTTATAGTCCATGAGGTCACAAAGAGTCAGAGATACGGCTGAGAGGCTGAGCACACACACGTGTGTTCTAACTAAGAGAAAAAGCAGACCTGGTCTTTCTCCAACACTGGCATTTTAAGTTAAGCACATATTCACAGATTCTCTCCAGAGCAAGTCAGAAAGATTTAGTCAAGGCTCAGCTTTGTTCCACTGTTTTATTGTTTGTCAAGATTATAGAGGTAGACTTTGTATAAAATTGTCAACATCAAAACACCTTTATTCTTTCTCCTTGAAAAAGACAGCACAATAAAGATATGACACAATCGTGTCTTATTAAGAATTTCTTAGAAACTCCCTGAAAGTGCAGGAATGCTGGGTGAGTTAAAGACCAGGCCCAGAGGACTCACCATGAGGTAGACGAATCAGAAGGCAACAAAACTAGAAATGCTACTGCTTTGGGAAAACCTTAAATAAAAGACCTTGTTAAACTCAGACAGCAGTTTGAGTTTTTTAAATTTGTAAATTTTGAGTTTTATAAATTTCTAAATTTTTCAAATGCAGCTCAGAATTTGCAGAGATTAAGCAGTGTGAGAGCAAACATGTAAGATATGCTGCTCTTTATTAATCATTTAGTACATAGTGGTATCATATAAAAATTATTTATGTAAGCCAAAGTAAAAGTGTTAGTCATTCAGTCATGTCCAACTCTTTGTGATCCATGGACTGTAGCATGCCAGTCTCCTCTATCCATGGAATTCTCCAGTCAAGATTACTGGAGTTGGGTAGCCATGCCCTTCTCAAGGGATCTTCCTGACCCAGGGATTGAACCCGGGTCTCTTGCATTGCAGGCAGCTTCTTTACCATCTGAGCCACCAGGGAGGCCCAATATAAGGACAAATTTTAACCATTCCTTAACAATGCCCTAAGCCAGAAACCCACAGATTTATACCTGGCAAAGCAAAAAACTACATTAAGAGCCTCTATCCTATTTAGTTCCCTGTGTCTCCATAGAAGCTCAACTGTCTTTCTAAAAAAGCCAAACAGAAGGCTCTTCACCTCCAGGTCTGCATCACTTAGGAGCAAATTCAGTCTTATCCATGCACATAACTAGGCAGTGTCCTTCTTTCTCTGCAAAAAAGTACACCTAACTTTTTCTTCTGGGTTGACTTCCCTTTTTAGTAGAGAGAGAGGAAAGTTGGTGTGCATGAGTCCCACCCAACTAGAAACCAGGAAATGCAGTTAAAAGGAAGGGTGTGAATTTTATAAGCCACAGGAAAGTAAGGGCAAACACCCATAAACGCTGATATGAGCATAGAAAATTGACTACATGCTGTTACCTAGTTTGAAGGAAATGTGAAGAAAATATAACAAATGAGGATGTTTTTATGTCACTGGTTTTTTATGTGTATTAAATTTTGACTTTTCAGTTCAGTTCAGTTGCTCAGTCGTATCCAACTCTTTGCGACCCATGAATCGCAGCACGCCAGGCCTCCCTGTCCATCACCATCTCCCAGAGTTCACTCAAACTCACGTCCATTGAGTCGGTGATGACATCCAGCCATCTCATCCTCTGTCATCCCCTTCTCTTCCTGCCCCCAATCCCTCCCAGCATCAGAGTCCTTTCCAATGAGTTAACTCTTCGCATGAGGTGGCCAAAGTACTGGAGTTTCAGCTTTAACATCATTCCTTCCAAAGAACACCCAGGACTGATCTCCTTTATAATGGACTGGTTGGATCTCTTTGCAGTCAAGGGACTCTCAAGAGTCTTCTCCAACACCACAGTTCCAAAGCCTCAATTCTTCGGCGCTCAGCTTTCTTCACAGTCCAACTCTCACATCCATACATAGCCTTGACTAGACAGACCTTTGTTGGCAAAGTAATGTTTCTGCTTTTCAATATGCTATCTAGGTTGGTCATAACTTTTCTTCCAAGGCTTAGAGACCCTCAGAAATAACCATTTGCTGCCCTATTCTAAGGTGCAGAGACCTGCAGAGTTTCTTCTTACTTTCTCTATTCAGCAAGTGTGACTGCGATTTGAACAATGATTTCTCAGCCTTGTTATTTCACCTGAGGTCTTGCTTTTGTTCTGTCCAGGAAGCAGAATGTGCCTACACCCTCTTTGTCATCGCCATATTCTGGCTGACAGAAGCTTTGCCTTTGTCGATAACAGCGTTGCTGCCTGGCTTAATGTTCCCGATGTTTGGGATCATGGCTTCCAAAGAAGTAAGTTTTCCTGTGACTGTTTGACTTAATTAGATTCCCTATTTTGTGCTGATACTTCCAGTGAGAAAGTTGTATTTAAAAGGAGCAGCACTCAATCCTAAAGGAAATCAACCTGAATATTCATTAGAAGGACTGAAGCTGAAGTAGAAGCTCCAATACTTGGGCCACCTGATGAGAACTGACTCGGAAAAGACCTTGATGTTGGGAAAGAATGAGGGCAGGAGGAGAAGGGGGTGACAGAGAATGAGATGGTTGGATGACATCATCAACTCAATGGACGTGAGTTTGAGCAAACTCAGGGAGATAGTGATGGACAGGGAAGCCTGGCGTGCTGCAGTCCATGGGGTTGCAAAGAGTCGAGCACGACTTTATGACACAACTTAGTAACTGAACTACAAAAACATCCTGTTGGTAAGGCTTCCACATAAGTCCTCCAGACTTCCAGCTATGCCTTGCCTCTAGAATTCTGCATGTGTGTCCACCTTCACGTGGACAAAAGCAAAACACAGGCCGTGGTTACTTGAGCTGTGAGTGTCAGTAGAAGAAATGCATGTCTGATTTTTCCAGGCTGTGATCTATGCCCGGTGCCTCCCTCCTAGCAAAAGGGCCAGTTCTTTCACATCCTGCATCAGCTTTTTCTAGTCAACAAAATTCGGTCTCATACAGTGTTGGAAAAGTAATTTTTTTTTTTAATGAAGAAAAAGCTTCCCTGTTTGCTTTTCCAGAAACCTGCCATTTCAGAAGATAAAGCCAAATTAACTTTCATGTGTATTTCCTTTTTGTTCTTACTGAGAGGAGTTTATTCATGCTGAGAGGTATTTCTTACCTTTATACAATCTAAGGGTACCCATCTGAAGAAAATGGATTCAGTTTCCCATTAAAAGCATGAAATGCACTGAAGCCAGAATATCTGTCTCCATGCAAGTCTCTGCCACTCAGCACACAACTGCCTAGACCTCAGCTGAAACATTCTCAGGAAAGATGGCACATTCCAATGCCAGGCATGTAATTTATCCCCTGGATTTCTGTCTTCTGCTTGGGTACAGTACCGCTATCATAAAGTTCATCTGTCCAATACTGTGGGTGGAGACTTCTTTAAAAAACTAACCCATGACACAGGTCTCTCTTTTTTTTTTTTTTCGTAGTTGAAATAAAACCCACAGTTTTTTGTGTCCCCTGCCCTCCATGGGAGAGGATTTCAACACAGCCTTGTGATTCAGTTTAAGCCAAGTATTTTGTAAAGTCAGGACTCTTGAATATCACCATGAGGTAATTTAAAATAAGGTTTCTATGATTAGATAAGTTTGAAAACTATGTAGCATAGGGTATCCCCCTCTTTGAGAGTGAGAGTTTACACTGGTGTTTAAAGATTTGGAGAAGGCCTACAAGAAATAAAATTCTAGACTCTTAAGAAATTCTGTTTTCTAAACTTATTCGGCCACAGAAACTTTTTTTGAAAAAGAAAAATATTAATGTACCTCTCAGAGAATTCTTTTGTAAATCCTGCTACAAATGGTTGCCCAAGTGTCTGTAATGCTCTACTAATCGCCATTCAAAATACAGAAGAATGACTGCAGTCTGGGCATAATGAAGATATTGGTGAGCCAGAGTTTGACTTGAGACTTTTCCTCATCATAGCCATGGCCAGTCTGCTATAGGATTGCAAACTAATTAGCCCCAGTTTACAGATGGAGAAACTAAGGAATAGAAGGCACTTGCCTGAGGTTACTCAGGTCTTTAAAAACTCAGTAATGGGTACCCTCTCTCTATGTATATTTTTTCTTTATACTACTTTTTCTGGATAAGGATGTGGAACTGATTTACATTTGTATTCACATACACCTGCATTTCTTCCAACAAAATAGAAAGATTATGTAGTTGAAGGTCAAAGTTAGGAGCAGCAAAATAATGCCTTTCTGGTGCAATGTTGTTTTTCCCTCGTCAGCATAAATACTCATGGGTTTAATTGTAATTTCAGGTGGCATCTGCTTATTTCAAAGATTTTCACCTACTGCTGATTGGAGTCATCTGTTTAGCAACATCCATAGAAAAATGGAATCTGCACAAAAGGATTGCTCTGAGAATGGTGATGATGGTGGGTGTGAACCCAGCATGGTAAGTACTGTGTTTACTGCTCCAGGTTTACATTCCATACAGACCATTTTTGTACAGAGCAAATAACCAGATAAGTAATGCACATCCAGGCAATCATTTGTATGACAGTGTAATTTCATGATTTTTTTTTCCCTCTGCAAAAATGAAGGTGATATAAAGGGTACTTGAATTGGAGGTGAAACAAACTTTAATTTCACTGCAAGTCTAATTACAGGGAGATTGGAATAAGTGCACACAACTCTTCCACCTTTTATGCTCTGTAATAGTCAAAGCTGAGAGAAGCCTGAACCTCAACAAACAAGATTGATAGACTTCAGAGTAGATTTCAGTACTATCTTGTTTATTGGGCTGATTATACATTCAAGACTTGTTCAAGAGTATCCTTGATCATCAGGAAGGATGTTAAGAACCAAAGACAAAGATGTTTACTGACAAAATACAAATATGTTTAGAAAAATTCCGAGGTGAACATTTCTCTTTTTAAATGAATTGTTCCAGAGTAAAACAATCAATTAAGAAGTTTCGTCTATAGAATGTGAAATCACTCATTGGACTAATTTTGCCCACTAAAATAAATTTTGCCCACCAAAATCCATTAAATTAATTGGCCATTTTGGTTTTAATTCTAGCTCTTGTTAAGAACATAGATGGAAACTAAGAAAAAAAAAAAACAAACAAAAAAAATCCAGTGTCAAAATCATTTACAAAATGGCATTATGCTTTAAAACCTTAGGTGATTCTTCCCAGCTCATCTTTCTTTAAACATAAGAAAATTTATTGAATTATGCTGCATAATTCATGTCAGGGTATAACAATGTCTGTGTTTTATCATTTATGGAGCACACTCTTTTGTAAATAGAAAAAGTATTCAATATCTTAGATGAAGCCTATTTCGTACAAAAATCTGTAACTTAAAAATTTTAGAACATGTATGTATTAAGGACGTTTTACTCTTAAAATGAAATGGTGTCCCATGCCTCTTGAAGTGCTACAGAAATGTGTCTCTTTTCCTTGGCCATCTGCTCACTGGCTCCAGGTGGTGGAGTCTGCACAGTGGGACAGGGTCCTGTCCATTATACCACTAAGTGATTTTTCAAGTTAAGGTATTTTCACCACACAAAAGTTTTACCAGTTCCCAATCTTTTTGTACTGAGAGATTTGTATTGAGAGATTGTTTTGCCAATGCCTTAAGTTGAAATTGTTTCTATTTTTTAATTAAGAATAGTTTATTGTTTAAGCAGTTTTCTTAAAAGTTTTGTTTCATTTTTCACATAGAAAATATCCATCTTATCTGTAGGTGGAATGTAGAATGTGGAATTTTTCTTATAGATCTATTTCAAAAGAAAGAGAAATTCATAAATGGTTCTATATGGAAAGACATGCATCTGAATGATATTCTTGGACCTCCTACTCAAAAGAGATCGTGTTTTTCCCCCAGTTGTGACTCTGAAAGCTTATAGACATGGTTTAAAATCCTATAATTTTAGGTATGTTATTTTTTAAGGGAGAAGGATTACTCTATTTGTATGAGGAGACAATGTAATACATCCAGCTCTTGACAACAGGCAGGAATGTCAGATTCAGGAGAGCATGAATAATTGAATCTACAGAAAATTCTGAGACCTCATTTTAGCTAGTGATTTTAACCATTTCCTCCACCCACCATATACTGAACCAGAGTAATAAACAAGTAAAAAGCAGATTTATAAATATTAACCTCCCTCCTTGCCCTTGTTCTTCCTTGGCACATATACAAATAGAGATATGTCTCAAATATAAAAGAAAGAATAAGGGATCCTAAATGCAAAAGCCAATTTCACCTTATTTTACTAGTATTTGAAGATGAGCCATCTTTAAAGGGCATTTGAATATTGGTATAATATTATAAGCTGTTACACCATCTACCAACTTGCAGTTTGATTATAAGTTTTATCATTTTTTCTGGTTTGGAGAGAAGACTCTTACAGTTTCCAGGGAGACAACCTCATCATAAGTCCTGTCTTACATGTGCCATTTGGATTTCTACCTGTCTATCCTGTTCTCAGAGTTCTTTACCTGGGTGGAACCTTAACTGTCTTTATGTTTTGTAAAAACGACTTCTCAACTCACAAACAACATCCTTTACAGGTAAGTACTACAGAGCTGGTGAAGCTAGAGAGCACAATTCATACTGAAGGCCCTCTTGTTTCAGGCTGTCCTTGGGGTTCATGAGCAGTACCGCCTTCCTGTCGATGTGGCTTAGCAACACCTCTACTGCTGCCATGGTGATGCCCATCGTGGAGGCTGTGGCCCAGCAGGTCATCAGTGCAGAAGCAGAGGTGGAGGCTACTCAGATGACTTACTTCAGTGGATCTACCAACCAGGCACTGGAAATAGATGGTACCACATTTGCTTTGGCCACGGTGGGATCTAGCTATCTGGGCAATGGGATAAACTCAAGGATTATATTTTGAATTAATTATCCATACAGGCATGATATGAATTCAACCTTACTCTACCTCTATTTCCCAGTATTTATACAAGGGAATTATATTACCCAAATATTTTACCTTCAATTAATGGTTGAATTTACATTCTCTGACAAAAGGGGAAGAAAAAGAATGACTTTTCTATACTTCAACCAATCTGATAAAACTCTCTTTTATGTCTTTATCAGTAGACTCAGGTTACTCTTTTACCCTGAAATGACTTTCCTGCATAATTTGTGAACCTTTAATTCCTATATTCTATCTGGAGACAGCATCACATTCTACCTTGGTTATTTCTGGTTCTGATAAACTGCTTTGGTTTAGTGAGAAAAATGTTGGGAGGATATTGGTGTTTGTAAAACACTTTATTATGATGAAGGTTATGTCAGTACAAAGTGAATTTGTTTATTTTCAGCCTCTCATAATGCTTCCACCTTCACACACACACACATACACTGATAATCCTTCATTTTAATTTTTTTTCTATTTAATGTTTTGCAGAAAGTATTAATGGACAAGAAGCAAATGAGAGAAAAGAGAAAACAAAACCAGTTCCAGGGTAAAGAATATTATTTTGATTAGGATTTTCAGAATTATATTTTAATGAAATTATAAACTGGGTAAATTTATTTTTCAGATACAGTAATGATGCAGGGAAAATTTCAAGCAAAATGGAGCTGGAAAAGGTATATTAAATTTGATTCTCTCTAAATAATTCTACATGAAATTATATTAGATCTGCAGTTAGCTATGTATGCATTTTAAAATCTGTTACTTGCTTCCTTGTCTAAGAATTACTTTACTTGCCTATGTCAAAGCATGGTGTGATGGTTTGATAAGCCTTCATGGATGGACTGAAATCAAAATCCTCATAGAAAAAGTTTTAGGCTCTGAAATCAGCATCATTTTCTCCTTTTAACAGATACCATAGTGATCGCAGTTTGCATATGTAATTTAAAGAAATATAATGCTAGCCTCAGAATATTGTTTAATTTTCTTATCAAAATCTTGCTGCCTTTTTATTAAGCACAGTCTATTACTTCCAGGTTATGAACTTACAGCAACTCCTATTCGTATAATTACAACCCAGTTATCTTTAGTGTCCTTCTTGCTAGTAAATTCTAGTAGAATTCATAAGCTGCCACCGTCAAATGAAGATGGAGGCATTGTTTGTAGCCATTCTGGCTATTAAAGGAAGGAAGAAGACTTTTGTAAACTATCCCGTAGAATTCATTTTCCCAGAATAGATCAATATAAAAATACTATACTAGGTTTTATTAGGAGAAATATATCTCGAGACCACTGAAAAGTAAACCTGCACAGAAATAGTCCTATGGTAACAATGGCATTAGAAATATGAGAGTGGGGCATATGTTCCTTCCTCAGGCTATAATGCATTAGCATGCAACTGAATAGGAAAAAGAAAACCATCTTGTTATTTACAGAAATCTTTAAGGAAGAGTGATTTTTATGTAAAGAGAAAACTAACGTAGTGATAAGTTTTAAACCACTAGCTACAGTGTATTTAAGAGTTTTTAAGATGAGAATTCAATACATATTTCTGAAAATATTATCATCTTTAGGGAGGGAAATAATTCTTTTAGGACATAGAAAATCAGCAGTCTGCCAGGTGTATTACAGAAAAATGCATCAGAAATGAGCTTTAAAAACTGTTGGGTATACTTGCACTCACTTGGTAACTCTCTTGTGGTCATCTTTAGAAACCCAGTTTTCTGGTGTGATGCTTAAATTTGAGATCAAGACCTTTCCAATGGTTTGGTTATCCAGCACTGTCCCGGGCGTGGTAGGAAAGGCTATGGATGAAAAGACCTCCTCTTTACGGGCAGCTCAGGGTCTAATGAGGAAGATGGACTTTAAAAACAAGAAACTGTGACATAAATACCACACCAAGGGTATACACAGAGACCAGATCTCCCAGAAGCTGAAACAACTAGCTCAGTCTGGGAATATTGCCAAGAGGGCATGTGAGGTCAAGAAATCTGAGTCTGGAGGGAAGATGGCACTCACAGTCAGAGATATGCACCCTTCATGTGTGCAAGGACCAGGCCTACTTGGCTCCCCATTTAACACCCTACCACATTCTACTGCTTGACGGAGAGTAAGTATTCAATAGATAATTATCTTGGCTAATTAATGAAGGAATGAAAAAGGAAGAGGTAATGTAATCAGAGAATACATAAAATTCAAAGACCCCAAAATGTAGAGAGGGGATTTTTCAGGAAGCACGTCCAGTGTAGGTGCCAGGGATGAGCTGTGGAAAGTGAAATGTTTGGAGAGGTTGGGCCAGGTGAAAAATAGTAGTTTGCGCCATGCAAAGGATCCTAGTTTATCTTAAGGGAAATGGAGAGCTTTGAAGCCAGGAGGCAGTATGGTAAATTCTGCCCTTTGAGAAGCTTACTGTGGAAACAAAGTGAAGGACAGAGGGTATGGGCCTAACTGGACTTTCTGATTAATATGACTTTGTGGATGAGAGTGATAAAAGCATGGAAGATGCCTCTGCTACAGAAAGATAGATAAAAGGAGGTTTGTGATGCCACTGAGGGAGGATTAAGTTTTCAACAGGGAAATGTGAGATAACTGGGGTCTATTTTAGGCAGTAAAGATAATAAGTTCTGAGTTTGGTAGAGAAGAGCTAGGCCTTTGAACAATGATTCTATGGTCATTCTATAACTTCATATATAAAATTTTAGCTTGGTGTAAAAGAAAAATTAAGGGACAACTTTTTGCTCTAATAAAGTGCTATTTATAGGGGGTCACATGAAAGTATTTTTCACATACTGTACATTTAAGATAGATTTTTATTTTTGACAATTAAAATCTCAGATATAAACATAGTAGATTATTATAACATGTTGTTATAATAAACTGCACCTGTTCTTTCCCAGATTTAAACCGGATAATTAAAGATTAACTGATTATGTATGTATCTACTTGTATCCACTTAATCTAGCTATAAAATGGAAGGAATATTTATATTCATAATGTTTCAGTCTTCTGCTTTTTTCATCAAGTAGATAAGACATTTTATTGAATTAAATTAAATCCTGTGTGGTTTGGCTTTGAATGTGAACAGCAAGTCAAAAAAGATCCAAATATTACTCTTTTTGAGAGAGGATGGTTTAAAATAAATTTCAAAGAAGAAAAAGAAGAAACAAAAGGGCATAGAGTTTTTTGGTAATTTATACCATTTTGCCATGTTTTTACACATTCAAATCACCATCGTGTTGGTTTGATACACCTACATATTGAAAAGTGATTACCACCATAGCTTTATTTAACACCTCCATCATATTATATAACTACCATTTATTGCAGTGTGAACATTCAAAATTTACTCTCTTAGCAACTTTCAACTAATGTATATAATGTTATTAATTATAATAATCCTGCATTAGATACCTGGAACTTACTCATCTTAAAACTGGAAGCAGGTACCCTTTAAACTTTATCTCCCCATCCCCCCTGCTCTCCCCTCTAACCCCTGGTAAGCAACACTCTACTCTCTATTCTATGCGTTCAGCTTTTATGGATTTCCCATATCAATGATTGTTGTTGTTGTTTAGTCACTAAGTCCTGTCTGACTGTTTTGCGACCCCATGGACTTTGTCCCACCAGGCTCCTCTGTCCATAGGATTTCCCAGGCAAGAATATTGGAGTGGGTTGCCATTTCCTTCTCCAGGAGATCTTCCCAACCCAGCGATCGAACCCACATCTCCTGCATTGGCAGGCCGATTCTTTATCACTGAGCCACCAGGGAAGCCCCTGTAAAAGTGATACCATGCAGTATTTGTCTTTCCCTGCCCGACTTATTTCACTTAGCATAAAGCTATTATAATGATTGCCATTTCAACAGTTTGAGATGATAACTCACTGTGCTTTTGATTTGCATTCCTCTGATGATTAGTGATGTTAAGCGCCTTTTCATGTACCTGTTGACCACTTGGATGTCTTCTTTGTGAACCTGTCTTTTCAGTTCCTCTGCCTGTTTTTCAGTTGGATTGTCTAGGAGGTTATTCTGTTTGCTTGTTCGATTGGTTGGTTGTTTTTGCTAGTGAGTTGTATGAGTTCTTTGTAAACGTTATCAGTCCTAAAATTCTTGTTACTAGAATTGCAAAGTATTGGTATAGATGATAATGATAATTTGATGATAATTTTCCTATTGCTGCTGCTACAGCAGCCAATGGTGATGATTATATGTTAGTTTTGAACCTGATGGATATTCACCAGTTCCTCAGATTCCAGAAATGATTCAGGAGCACTCCTATCTGAGTCTCATTCCTAAGCTGCATATGTGAAAAAGATTCACAGTGTTCCCTTTTCACCATAGGCAATGGCCCAAACATTAGCAGAGCTCCCTACGTATGCCAGAATAAAAATGATAGGTAGGTATTTAGCCCATAAATTCTTTATTACTCCAAAAGTACCTGAAATATTTTTAGAGAAGAAAAGGAACAAGAAGAAAGGAAGATCCCAAAAGACACTGACATATATGAGGGAATAATTTGTCAAGTTCCAGTGGAGCAGTTGGAAGACCAATCATCACTCATATTATTTCCATAAGAAATGAATTTCAGGTATCCAGAAATCAATTTTTACATACCAAAATAAGAATCAAGTTGCTATGTTTTTTCCTTTTTTCAAGCACTGGTATTAATCAAAGAAATATCTCAGGTTTTTACACTAGCTCAATTTCTAAACCTCCAGGCATCTTTGAATGAAAGGAATTGGAAATTCAGTATGTTTTTAATGAAAGGCCTAAAATAATTGTTTTCCATTCATCTTATATAATTTGTAGTTTCCCCAAAAGGAAAAGTTCAAAGGAAAATTTCCTTGAACAAATTGAATCTTGCTTTTAATTAGATGTTGTTTAGTTTGGTGGTGAAATCCTTATTATTCGAAATCGAGTTCTATGAAACAGCACTCTCTAATATTCTCTAAGAATTCTAAGAGCGCTATAAAAGTAATAAGCATGGTTCATAATATCATGGACTAGGGGTGTTATTTCTGCCAAGTAGGGAGATACCAATTCTAGAATATCTGGCCCCTAGATCAAATGCGGAAATGGCATTTTAAATTAGGTCAGGTAGGTGCTACAAACAAAAGTTCTAAATTGCTTTCCCCTTTTCCTAGACCAGGCGAAGTTAGTTGGCCAGCAGAGCCAGTTTTTAGCACTGCTGAGACCTCAATTGACACAACCTACTATGGGTTTCCTCTACCCATCCAGCCAAATTCTGCAGGTTATAAAGATGTGAGCAGAGAGAAAGAGAAAGGCTATCACATACCCTTTAGGAATCACAGCATCACCAAAAGGCAAGAGATAACAAGGGTTGTTGAAGAAAAGGGAACCCCTATGGATTGTTGGTGGGAATATTAATTGGCGCAACCACTATAGGAAACAATGGATCAAAATACTAAAACAGGATCTAGCAATCCCACTACAGGGTATATATCCAAAGGAAATGAAAACAGGATCTTGAAGAGATACCTGCACTCATACTGTAGCATTATTCACAATAGCCAAAATATGGAAAAAATGAATGAATGGATTAAGAAGATGTGGTATGCATATACCATGGTATATTATTAAGCCATGAGAGAAAAAAAAAAGGCAATTCTGCCATTCCAATTACATGGATGAATTTTGAGTGCAGTATGCTAAGTAAAATAAGCCAGGCATCTCCTCCTAAGTCACTTCAGTTGTGTCCAACTCTGTGCGACCCAATAGATGGCAGCCCACCAGGCTCCCTCATCCCTGGGGTTCTCCAGGCAAGAACACTGAAGTGTTGCCATTTCCTTCTCCAATGCATGAAAGTGAAAAGTGAAAGTGAAGTCGCTCAGTCATGTCCAACCCTCAGCGACCCCATGGACTGCAGCCTTCCAGGCTCCTCCATCCATGGGATTTTCCAGGCAAAAGTACTGGAGTGGGGTGCCATTGCCTTCTCCGAAACCAGGCATAGAAGGACAAATACTGCATGGTTTCATTTATATATTGAATCTTGAAAATAAAAGTAAAACTCATAGAAATAAAGAATAGAAAATTGGTTCCCAGGAGCCAGGGGGTTGGAGTGGGTAAATAGGGAGATATTAGCAATAGGGTATAAGCATTTGGCTATAAGATAAATAAGGTCTAAGGACCTAATATAAAACATGGGGGCTAGAGGTGATACTATTACTGTATGGTTGAGATTGGTTAAGGGACTGATACTTGAATGTGTCACGAATGAGAGAGAGAGAGGAAGTGGGGGACCCATGCTGTAACTGAAGTATTTAAGGGCTGGGTGGAAATAATCTTTTCATAATGCATATGTAGATCAGATCATCATGATGTACACTTTAAATATCTTATGATTTTATTTGTCAGTTATACCTCAATAAAGTTGAAAGAGATCATAAGTTATTTAAAGTATGCATTGGTGATTTGAAGAAGTATTCATGGTGAAATGGTTTCCCCTATCTGCTTGATTGGCATATTGATTGCCTCACATATTTATCTTTTTTTTTTTTTTTTTGAGAGCATTTAAGTTCTACTCTTGGCAAATTTCAATTGTTGAGTGTAGTGATGTCAACTCTAGTCACCGTGTCTAGTCAATGGCTTCTCAGTCCTTACTCATAGCTGAAAGTTTATACATTTTACTTGTTTTTTTTTAACTTGGCAGTTTTCTGCACCTCTGGGAACACAAGATGAAGTTGAAGTTTTAAAAGAAATTATAACTATTCTACTCACTAATCCAATTTATGAGAACTCATGCCATTCAGTTGAGAATCTGGAACCCTCATTATCAATGGTATTAAATCGGAACAAGGGATGATATTTCTGACATATAGTGGGATTCAGGTGGTGCTGATTCAGGTACTGGGATTCACCATGCAAGTGGTGCTTTCCTGGTGGATCAGTGGTAAAGAATCTGCCTGCAATGCAGGAGACTCAAAGATCTAGGCTCAATCCCTAGGTCTGGAAGATCCCCTGGAGGAGGAAATGGCAACCCACTCCAGTGTTCTTGCCTGGGAAATCCCATGGACAGAGGAGCATGATGGCCTACAGTCCATAGGGTCACAGAAAAGTTGGGTACAACTGAGAGACTAAATAACAACAATAAACAATAGGTGGTGAGGTGAATTCACTTCTGAATAATTTATCTTAACATTCATAAAAAAAGAAGAATCAAAGCAGCAGCCTGTGAGCACAGCCTCACTCAAGATTTTAACGTTTATTGTAGTCAAAACCCTAGCTGGGCTCCATTGGTTTACTTAGCTGGGTTTCCACAAGACATTTTGTTATTAAAGAAATAATTGACTATTGATAATGCATTTTCTTCTATATATCATTTAATTTTGAACCACAAAAACATGGTTCTTCACCTTGTATATTGTGGAAATATTATCTAGCAAGTAACATGAACTTAGCCATGTTGGAAGCAACTGTACTTTCCCCTAACTGTACAGTAACCCTCCATAAAATAAACCTCCCATAGAATTTATTCTAATACTGTGTTTGTTTTGTCTCCTAAAATTCTCAACAATATTTTTCTTTTCATAGTCCAATGATATTCCCTAACAAAAGGGTACATTTATTTTGTTCCCAAATTGTTTTTCACGTATCTTGATTGTGAAATATTTTAATATATATATATATTTAAAGAATGTAACAAAAATTTTAAAGAAGGTGATAACATGGTTTATATCAACACCCCAGCTTAAGAAAAAGGACATAACAATTTCTAAAAATCCCCATAAGCTCTTCTTTGATTCCATTTCCTTTCCTCACACAATCATATCCAACCCCTTATGGAGGCAGCCACAGTCTCCAGAATTTCAAGTTAATCATTTTCTTGTTTTCTTTTCAGTATTACCACTTCTATTAATTACTTCTTCATCTCAACAAACACCCAAAATAACAATAGTTTTAATAAGATAGAAATAGGCTGGTATAATGGTTCCACAATCATGATGACCTTGACTCTTTCTATTTCTGCTCTGCCGTCATCAGCACTTGACGGCTACCTCATGCTCAAGACGGCTGCCTCCTTGCCCTCTGTCCATTCTCTGTTCCAGATACTGGGAAACAGAAAGGAGAATGCGAAAGGCATAACAGACATATACTTAGCAATTCTTCCATTACTTTCCTGGGTTTAGAATTAGTCACATTTCTAATTTCTCCTTGAGTTTTGGTTGTATTTTTCTAGGAACTTATGCAGCCATCTCAAATTTAGTTGCATGTTGTTTTTAATAGTCTCTTATTACCTATTTAATTTCTATATGTTTTTAGTTATATATCTTTTCATTCCTACTATTGGAATATTTTTTTCCAAAGGTGTACATTTTATAAGTCTGCCAAAGAACCAACTTTTGGCTCTTTTGACTCTATTTCATGTTATACATTATTAGTTTCTTCTTTTTATTACTTTGTTCTGTCTACTTCATCTTTCCATTTAGTTTCACTACTTTTAAAATATAAATTTGCATTATTTGTTTGAACTTTTTCTTCTCTTCCAAAGTAAAAATTTGAGGAGACAAACTTTCTTCCATTTCTTCCACTTTACTTGTATTCTATATTTTTCAGTTTTTTGTGTCTTCTGATTTCCATTATATTAGTCTTTGATCCATGGGCTGCTTAGATGTATGTTTTAAATTTTGAAATAAATGAAACGTTTGTAGCTACTTCTTGTTGTTTATTTCTAACATAAATTCCCTGTGGTCAAAAGCTTGTCTGTATGACATCAGTTCTAAACTTGCTGAGGCAGATTTGTGGACTAGCCATGGCCAATTGTGATAAATATTTCATTTTACTTAAAAAGAACTGCATATTTTCAACTTATTGGGTGCAGTATTTTCTAAGCCTTTTAGATCAAGTTTGCCAGTGTGATTTTCAAGTTGTCTGTGACCTAACAATTTTTGTCTGGCTAGCCAGCAACGAATGCAACTGTTTTGTTAACATCTCCCTCTATGATGTGAATATGTCTATGTCTCCTGATCTGTCAGTTTTGGTTTCTGTGTAATTTTAGATTATTCAGATTATGTTATTACATCCCTATCAGTTTAGAATATTTATATATTCCTGGCTAAGTATGGCTAAATGGCTTTTACCATTTTGCCTGTCCCTTTTAATCAATGGTTGGAGAAGGCAATGACACACCACTCCAGTACTCTTGCCTGGAAAATCCCATGGACATAGGAGCCTGGTGGGCTGCAGTCCAAGGGGTCGCGAAGAATCGGACACGACTTCACTTTCACTTTTCACTTTCCTGCATTGGAGAAGGAAATGGCAACCCACTCCAGTGTTCTTGCCTGGAGAATCCCAGGGACGGGGGAGCTTGGTGGGCTGCCGTCTATGGGGTCTCACAGAGTCGGACATGACTGAAGCGACTTAGCAGCAGCAGCAGCAGTTTAATCAATGGTAATATTATGGAATCTTAGCGTTTGTCTGATGAAAGTGTAATAGCAATACTAGCTTTCTTTAAGCTAGTGTTTACTTGGCATTACTTCAGTCCTTTCAGTTTCAATAGGTCTATGTCCTTATACTTTAGATGTTTCTCTTATAAAAAGCATATTATTGGCTTTTGCATTTTTATTCAGGTTAGAAAATTTTGCCTGACAAGATTGATCCACTTGAACTTTCTGTGACTTTATAAGTTTAGAGTAATTTTTAGTGCCAGATTTCTATGTTTTTCAAGTAATTATTCTTTCCATCTCTCTTTCCTGCATTATTTTGCAGTTGTTATCTTTTTGTTCTTTGGTTTTTTTATATAATCCTACACAGACACACACACACACACACTTGTATTGATGTCCTGTGCTGCTATGTTATTTATATTTCAGTCATTTTTTACCACTATAAAAGAGCAGAATCTTTTTTTCAATAGCATGTATGTTTTGATTTTTTGTTCTTCACTAAGAAATTACAAAGGAAGTTTCTAAATACTTAAGAGGATATAACATTTTGTAAAATAAATAATGGATTTAATTGATTTTCAGCATTGATGGAAACAGAATTTTTATGAAAAGTCCTGTTTTGTGTGCTAAATTTTAAATATCTATTCATTATACTATTACTATTCATGTATAAACTAACATCTTGATTCACACTATGCATCATAATTCTTTAATAACTATAATGGATAGAAATCCACATTCAAGGAATCTTACTGATAGCTTCAAATTTGTTACCAGCTCTTCTGAGTCATTCAGGTTATTGCTGATTAGATCCTCACCAGATCTTCATGAAGAGTTTACATCAAGGGCAGGAGAAGGATGTCCTCTTACATTTTCTTGTGTTGTCTTCATTCTTGGGTTTTTTTAAGTAACTTCCTGTAGAAATCACTTAAAGCCAGAAGCACATTGTGGAAGGACTGGTTGAATTAAAGCTAGAAAGGATCATTTGTCATCCCCTCAACCAAGACCGTATAAACTCAGCACATCAAGAGTGAGCAGGGTTGCGTGGCCCTGCTGCCACTGTCTATGCACTCTGGGGCTTTCCTTTCCTTTCCCTGTTTTCTCCATCATCCCCCAGTGTGGATCCCATGGAGCCACGACGGTCAATCTGTGCAAGAATTATTAGTCAAGAATCATTTATTTACTTGTATTTTAAAGTTAAAAGAGAAATATCGCCTCTTCCAATAAGATGGCAGATTAAATAGGTCCATTTACCTTCACTCTATCCTGAATCTCATTAAAAAAAGAACAGACTTTTTAAGGTAAAGTCACAATTATAAAAATGTCAAGTGAGAAGATGACAGCAAAATCACTTTGGAACCTGGAAAGTTAAAGAATAGGTGGGAAATGCCTCAATTAGTCAATGAAAGTGGAATTCTGGTCAACAGTGAGGAAAGAAAATAAGCAATCTAATTTACCTACCAGTAGCCCTCAAAGTTTTTAAAATGTTGAGAAGTGAGGGTATTTAAAAAATTGTTTAAGAAACAGTTAAATACACAATTTTCTTCCCCAAGTCTCCATGGAAGCAGCTGTTCCTCCTCCACCAAATAGAAGTGTAATCTTTAGACAGGTGACACAGAGGGTAAGGAGAACTCGATGCAGTTTCGAATCGGCGATAATTTCATGATGAAAACAGAGGTACCGACTGACCATTTATATGTTGAATGGTGAGAAGCCTGCCTTCTACGCTGCTAGCCCCAATAACCAGACCTATTCCCTCCTCGTGTCAGTAGGCAAGAGAACAGGGAGGTTTTTCTTTGGGCAATGCAGCCAGCATAAGAGAAAAAATGAAAATATATGGCATTGGGTTTTCTCCCCAAAACGCCCCAATCAGATGATACTAGATATGAGCCCACATTCACCAACAAATCCCAAAGCACATGTACAAGGATTCCAGCCAGCTTTTCACTGCTTTAAATATGAGCAAAGCACCAAAGTTCCTGGATATCTGAAGACAGCCTCAGGCATGGAAGGGAGAGACTTAAAGAAAAGGAAAACAGAAACTTGCAGGAAACAGACTGTGTGAAAAAGATGAAAACAGAAGAAAAGAAGCTATCATTAATATATTCAGAGAGGGAAACAAAGAATCTGCATTCATGAAATATGAAGGACATTCTATAATAGAGGAACAAGAAGAAGAACAAATATAAATAAAATAGGAAATAAATTTATAAAATCCTAAATACAATGTAAAGATATGAAATATATGTAGAAACTTTAGCATAAAAAGAATAAGCAAGATGAGAAAAGATAGGAGTTTCAGAAAAAGAGTAGAGAAAACTGAGAAGATTCTATCAAAATTCAAGAAAACTTCCATAATGGAAAAATATAATTTTTATGACAAGCTCCCACTGGGTACCAGCAAGATGGATGGGACAGATACACATAGGGAAGGACATTGAGAGTTCAGAATACAGTGAATGAAGAGAAGACCCTAAGAGTTTCCAGAAAGAGAGAAAAACCAATTCATTTGGATAGAAAACATAAATAACAGAAGACTTCTTTTGAGCAACCCTGGAAATTCACAGGCAATCAGGGGAGAATGCCTTCAAAAATCTAAGTAACATTGTTTACAACCTAGAAATCAATACCCAGTCGAACTATCAATGAAGGAAGAGAGTAGACTTAAGTCTAGATCGCTCCTTGCAGGTCTAGAGGAAGAAAGTGACTAGATGTAGGACAGACAGGAAAGCCCTGAGGAGATGTCTCTAAGACAATGGAATTGGTAGAATATCCGCCTGCAATGCTGGAGACCTGGGTTTAATCCCTGGGTTGGGAAGATCCCCTGGAGAAGGGAAAGGCTACCCACTCCAGTATTCTGGCCTAGAGAATTCCATGGACTGTATCATCCATAGGGTCACAAAGAGTCAGACACGACTGAGCGACTTTCACTTCACTGTGTTGTAGATTAGGTATCGCATCATTTTCTTTTTCGGAGAAAACATTTAAGCAACCAGGGAATATTTTGGGCTGATTTAGTGGTATCCACTTAGAAAACTAATCAAGTAAGCAGGGGGCACAAAACAGGAAAAGTAGTATATATCTGATTTCTCAGTTGTTAGTAGATCTCTAGACAACATTCTGAATGCTGAACTCTGCTCTAAGCAAAATTATATGATAGCCATAATTGGCGGGTGATGGAGACTTGAGAAGTGTTAAGTGTGTTCAGTGGAGGAGGCTGTGAAAGAAAGCTTAATTCTCATCATGTAACATAGTCGAATTTTAGCTCTAATACCTTCAACTGAGAAATTAAGAAATGGTACCATAGGAATAATATTAAAGTGCAAAAAATGTTCAAAAAGAGCTGGAAGATTTTAAACTTTCACAAGCAGAAAATGATTAGCAGGAACTAATATTTTGTGCAATTAGCCCTGCATAAACATTTAAATATAAATATAACCCATAATGGTTTTTTACCACACTCACCCAGTTGAATTATTTTGTACAGAGCAGTGGAGACTGGTATGCTGCTGCTAAGTCACTACAGTCGTGTCCGACTCTGTGCGACACCATAGACGGAAGCCCACCAGGCTCCCCTGTCCCTGGCATTCCCCAGGCAAGAACACTGGAGTGGGTTGCCATTTCCTTCTCCAATGCAGGAAAGTGAAAAGTGAAAGTAAAGTCGCTCAGTCTTGTCTGACTCTTAGCGACCCCATGGACTGCAGCTTACCAGGCTCCTCCGTCCATGGGATTCTCCAGGCAAGAGTACTGGAGTGGGGTGCCATAGCCTTCTCCTGGAGACTGGTATAGTCCATAGTGATTCCCTTACGCATTATTTTTTTTTAATTTTATTTTCTTTTTAAACTTTACATAACTGTATTAGTTTTGCCAAATATCAAAATGAATCCACCACAGGTATACATGTGTTCCCCATCCTGAACCCTCCTCCCTCCTCTCTCCCCATTCCATCCCTCTGGGTCGTCCCAGTGCACCAGCCCCAAGCATCCAGTATCGTGCATCGAACCTGGACTGGCAACTCATTTCATACATGATATTTTACATGTTTCAATGCCATTCTCCCAAATCTTCCCACCCTCTCCCTCTCCCACAGAGTCCGTAAGACTGTTCTAAAGCACCTGGGGTCGGTGTATAACATGCCCCCGGAATCCACAATCACTGCCACCAGGTGGCAATAGTGAGTTATATCTGCACCTGCAGGATTTCTGTTCTGAAAGGTCCCTAGAGTACTACCCATTTCGCGGTGTCTTAGGATTCTGAATTTAGTCATGTCCTGGACAAAATGTTTTCAGTTACTTGAAAGAAGTTGTAGAAGACGTACTCACAAGGTTAGTCTTAGATGTTATATATTGTGGGAACTACAAATGTATGATGACAGACTTGAGATTGAATAAAAATACACTAGGTTGCAGTTGCTGTTGTGAAAGCAATATGAAAAGCAATTAGAGGTAAAGTTTTGGGTATAGGTTAAAAAACTCAACATAAATGAAAAGTGTGTTCTGGAAGGCAAGATGACACAAGGGAAATCACTGAAAGGAAACTCAGATACACAGAAATCTGCTTCATTTCTGCTGTGACCGTTACGTCACATTGAGACTTATTTTGTTCTTCTGAAAATGTAGGTCTTTGTACCAGATTATCTCTAAATATCTGTACTCTATGATTCTTTTATATATTAAAAAAATTCTTTATTATTGTGGAAGATACAAACAGCATCAAGAAAGTAGCAGGCACTCTCATATCTTGATATATTTCATTTCAGTATAATTTCTTGGCACATGTGTATTTGTGGATAATTTTTTTATTTTTAAAAAATTACATCATTCTATACATTTAGTTTCATCTACATCTCTCATCAAGAAACATAAAGTAAGCCCTTTCCTGCTCACAATATATCCTTGTCTCTGTCCTTTGTCACCAGCGTGAGTGGTTTCCTCTGCCCACTTCATCCCTGAATGTCTCCAGCTTCATACCCTAGATGCTTTGCTTCTCCCTTCTTTGCTTTCATTTTTTTCCTATCCCAATTTGGAAGAAAAGATATCTCACACCACATAAATTCCTGCTCCTCTCGTAGATAAATGTAGTGATTAGTTCAGATAAATCTGCAAACATGTACTCCCAGGGTCTGAATCTTACTGTCTACCCTGAGTGACTTATTCCAAGTCATTTTAAGATTAGGGTCAAACACTCTAAAATTAGGGTCGAACACTCTTGAAACAACTGTCTTGAGCAGGTCAATTTGCTAAGGACTCTCCTACTCCTTTTTAGAGTTTCTGTACCAATCATTGTCTTAATTAGTGGCTCATTTCAGGCTTTCTTAACAGCTCTATTTTCCTGCCCATTGCTCTCTACTACTGTCCCTATGGTTCTCAATCTTTGCACCTTACTACAGTATCATCTTTTCAAGCTTTTCCTCCCACCTTCAATCTTTCAGGTATCAGAATCTTTTCCAGTGAGTCAGTTCTTCGTGTCAGGTGACCAAAGTATTGGAGTTTCAGCTTTAGCATCAGTCCTTCCAATGAATATTCAGGACTGATTTCCTTTAGGATGGACTGGTTGGATCTCCTTGCAGTCCAAGGGACTCTCAAGAATCTTCTCCTAACACCACAGTTCAAAAGCATCAGTTCTTCGGCACTCAGCTTTCTTTATAGTTCAAATCTCACATCCATACATGACTACTGGAAAAACCACACCTATGACTAGATAGACCTTTGTTGGCAAAGTAATGTCTCTGCTCTTTAATATGCTGTCTAGGTTGGTCATAGCTTTTTTTTTTTTCCAAGGAGTAAATGTCTTTTAATTTTATGGTTGCAGTCACCATCTGCAGTGATTTTGGAGCCCCAAAACATAAAGTCTGTCACTGTTCCCATTGTTTCCCCATTTATTTGCCATGAAGTGATGGGACCAGATGCCATGATCTTAGTTTTCTGAATGTTAAGTTTTAAGCCAGCTTTTTCACTCTCCTCTTTCACTTCATCAAGAGGCTCTTTAGTTCCTCTTTGCTTTCTGCCATAAGGGTGGTGTCATCTGCATATCTGAGGTTATTGATATTTCTCCCGGCAATCTTGATTCCAGCTTGTGCTTCTTCCAGCCCAGTGTTTCTCATGATGTACTCTGCATATAAGTTAAATAAGCAGGGTGACAATATACAGCCTTGACATACTCCTTTCCTGATTTGGAACCAGTCTGTTGTTTCATGTCCAGTTCTAACTGCTGCTTCATACAGATTTCTGCATACAGATTTCTCAGGAGGCAGGTCAGGTGGTCTGGTATTCCCATCTCTTTAAGAATTTTCCACAGTTTGTTGTGATCCACACAGTCAAAGGCTTTGGCGTAATCAGTGAAGCAGAAGTAGATGTTTTTCTGGTATTCTCTTGCTTTTTCAGTGATTCAAGGGATGTTGGCAATTTGATCTCTGGTTCCTCTTACAATAACCCAAATCAGAAATAACGATGACTTAGAGGAAGTGATCGTGGAGATGAGAAAAACCAGCAGAGTCCAGACATTTTTCAGTAGATAGATTGATAGAATTTAGTGGGATGAGAATAAGGAGAATTTTAAGGACAAGTAATGTAGTATAGTGGCTGAGAGTGTTGTGGTATGAGACCTGCATGGTCTCCAAACTTAAGTCTGCCATTTCCAGGCTCTGTGACCATAAGCAAGCCACTCAGCCTCTCTGTGCTTCACATCTTCATATGTAAAGTCGGATAATGGCAGTACTGCTCTCATTATGTTGTAAGAAAAATGTGAATTAAAGCATTTGTTTGATTTTAACTTAAAGCAGTGTTTTTTATATACTCAGCACACTCTAAGTGTTTGTAATCATGGGGGTGGTAATGCTATTATCTTCTGTAGATGATCCTGAAGAAGAGGATTTGAGGAAGGAAAGAATGAGTTCGGTTTTGAACATTTGGGGATTGGAGTTTTATCTGAGACATTCAAATTATGTTGGACAGTCTGTTGGATTCATAGGTAAAAGGAGAAGCCTGGCTGAAAACAAGTTAGGTCGTGTGATTTTCTCTTTCATTAAGCCAGTGAAATGTATGAAAATCCCTAAGGAGAAATATTACTGTGAGAAGAGATAAGCAAGTACCTGTGACAGGGTTTTAGGAAACTCCAGGGTTTGTTTGTTTGTTTTTGGCTGTGCTGGGTCTTTGTTGCCGCGAGGGTCTTTCTCTAGTTGCAGCAAGTGGGGGCTCCTCTTCATTGCATTGCACAGGATTCTTATTGCGGTGGCTTCTTCTATTGCAGAGCACAGGCTCGAGGGCACCGAGCTTCAGTAGTTGCAGCACATGGGCTCCATGGTTGCGGTTCCCAGGCTCTACAGCACAGGCTCAGTAGCTTTGGCCAGTGGGCTGAGTTGCCCCAAGGCATGTGGCATCCTCCTGGATCAGGGATCCAACTCTAGTCTCCTCCATTGGTGGGCAGATTCCTTACCACTGAGCCACCAGGGAAGCCCAGGAAACTCCAGTTTTAAGGATGGATCAAGGAGAATGAACAGACAAGGGAGACAGAGGAACAGGCAGAGATGAAGAAGAAAAACCAGAAGACTGAAATATCACAGAGCCCAAAGAAGAGTTCTCCAGAGAGAAAGTGAAAGTGAAGTCACTCAGTCGTGTTCTGACTCTTTGCGACCCCACGGACAGTAACCTACCAGGCTCCGCCGTCCATGGGATTTTCCAGGCAAGAATACTGGAGTGGGCTGCCATTTCCTTCTCCAGGGGAGGAGTCATCAGCTCTTTTAGGTGCTGCTGACAAGTCTCCAGGGACTTTCCAGGTGGCGCTAGTAGTAAAGAACCCGCCTGGGAATGCAGGAGACCTAAGAGACACAGGTTCGATCCCTGGGTCTGGAAGATCCCCTGGAGAAGAAAATGGCTACCCATTCCAGTATTCTTGCCTGGAGAATCCCATGGACAGAGGGGCTTCATGAGTTATATGACTGAAGTGACTTAGTGTGAATCCACAGGAGAAGTCTACAAACCTGGCACTGAACAATAGCTACTGAGTTTGTAATATGGAGGTTATAAAAAATCATAGCAAGTGCACGTTGAGTTGATTGAAGAGAAAGAAGCCAGATTAGAAAGGTTAAAGAAATGGGATAGGTGAATACAGGCAATTCTTTTGTGTAGCTTGACAGTGAAAATGGACTTTTGTAATTAAATAGAGGAGTCTTCATTCCAGCTAATGAAATGAGGTTGCTTTTTTTTTTTTTTTTAGCTAAACGTGACTGAAAAACTCTTGACTAAATGAAGTGACCCAAAAAGTTATAGATTCTATTCCAGATTTCAACAATCTGGATAGCAACAATCAGACCAAGAGAGTGTGTTAAATGGGGCACAAGTGAGAGAAGGAATGAAGTTGCTTTTGTCTTGCACCTTAAGAAGTTCTATCCTAAAAATAAAAAAATTAGAAAGAGTGATTTTTTTTCAGATGGAGCCACTGTAAGATGTGATGTCCAGGAATTAGAGCACAGGCTGACTGAGGAAGAGCAGATTGAAGGTCTCTGAAAATGAGATTTTTAAAAAAAATCTGTAAGGCTGGGATCTCTGAGGGGTATTCATAAAGATGGTCCAGTTATCCAGATGCTTGATAAGATTTTCAGGATGGAGGAGTGTTGTGGGCCAGATGGGAATGTCATCTTAATTGATAGCAGTGGGTGATCAGGAGATCAGAACATCCTATTTAGAAGAATGGGCAGGGAAAGAGATAGCCAAATGACATGAGCTTAAAGAAAAATTGATTTATTCTCATGTCAGTAGGAGATTAATGTTCTGAAAGAGGGTGGGGAACAAAGAGGACACTGACTCCATCTCTCAATGCTGAAGCATAAGGGGTTGAAAACGTTCAATTTCAGAAGTAGTGGTATCCTCTGGAGAGGACCAGTTAAGATGCCAAAGTTGAGAAACACTCCCAAAAGAGATTTAGGAATTCAGTGATCATGTACCACCAGTTCAGAGGGAAAACCCTGGAAAGATTTGGGAGCACTGGTGAGAAGGGAGGAAAGTAGGTAAGAGCTGGCTCAGGAATAAGGAAGAAGGATGAGTGAATGAAACTACATAAAGGTATTTATTTCAGTGGTTACGCGTTTTTTCTTGTTAACATTTCTGTTGATGGAAAGATAAATGCTGCATTATTGGGCTGCTCTGACAAAATACCATAGACTGGGTGACTTAAACAACAGGAATTTGTTTCTCCCAGGTTTAGAACCTGAAAATCCAAGATCAAGAAACCAGAAGGATTAGTGTCTGATGAGAGCTGTGACCTTAGGTTGCAGACAGCTGCCTTCTCTCTGTGGTCTCACATGGCAGAAAGAAAGAGAGAGAAATCAAGCTCTTTGGTGTCTCCTCTTGTAAGAACTTTAATCCCATCATGCCAGGGCCCCACCATGATGATTTCCTCTAACCCCATTACTTTCCAAAGTCCCAGTCTCCAAATACCATCATATTGGGAGTGAGGGCTTCAACATTTGAATTGGGGGTGGGATGGACATAAATATTCAGTCCATAACAAATGCTATGACTGCTTCTTATGATCACAAACAGAGCTCTTCTCATGGTACATTTTGTTGTTGAACAGAATTTAGACACAAATTCTGGAAACAAGTATCGAACAAAGAAGGACCACATGATGTGTAAACTTATGTGCTTGTGCATTGCTTATTCTTCGACCATTGGTGGACTGACAACAATCACTGGTACCTCTACCAACTTGATCTTCGCTGAGCATTTCAATATGTAAGTAAAATGATTGGGTTGATGATTTGGTAAATGGACAGCACACAAATTATAAGAATTATTCTTACCTGTTTCAGAGAATCCAGAGAGAGAGAGAGCTATGTTGAGTTAATCCTCCTTTGATCCCCACCAGGACTTCTATAGGTCTAGAAACCTTCCTTCTGCTCCTTCCAATAGAGTTAGATATGTAGGACATAGTGAATTAACAGGTGTTGGTAGATTCCAAGGTCAGCTTGGATAAAATAACCCCTGGGTAATCACTCTCACCAAACACGTGCGTGGGTTCTCAGTTGCTCGGTCATGTCCACCTCAGAACCCCATGGACTGTAGCCCAGCAGGCTCCTCTCTCCATTGGATTTTTCAGGCAAGAATATGGAGTGGGTTGCCATTTCCTCCTCCAGGGAATCTTTCCAACCCAGGGATCGAGCCCACCTCTCCTATGTCTCGAAACACAGAAGACACTTTTTATTATAAATAATATTGCAAATGGTAGTTACCTAAAGTGAAAGGGATTGTTTACATGGGACAATTTGTGTAGGGTTTATCAACTGACATTTAAACTTAAATGATGACTAGTAAACAGGATTGCTCATTACAGAAGATTTGGTGTTGGGATTGAAAAATATTTGAAGAATTGGGCAATTACAAAAAATAGTAACAAAGTATTCTAAGGACAGATATATGAATCTGAATATGAGTGGTGTGATGCTACTTCAGTGCAGAAAATTGAGAATCTTGGACACAGGACACTGGAGTTAAAAATTCCACTTTTTAGTCACAATAATAAGTAGTTCTTCCAAGACTTAATTTTCTCATATCTAAAATAGTCACAGTTCATATGAATATCATAAGAATTAAATAAAGTAAATTATGTAAAAATATTTGGTACTATGTAAGAATCATTGAAACAATAGTTTGAAAGTCCACAGTGTTTTGTGAGAGCTCAATCTGATTCTACACCCAAGGTATAATTTCAAGGACTAAGGACAGATAATTGTCAGAGTTTCTGGGAGGTGGGCAGTGTTGAGGATGCCATGGAACAAGATTAACAAGATTTTTCATAGAAAAATTCAGGGAAAACCATACTCTAGGAAGCAGAGTCACAAACTCTGTGAACTTTCTGAGTTATTTGCAAGATGTTCCAAGAAATTCAAGATTCAAAAAATGTCACCCTCCATTCTGGAAAGAATGAGAACTTATATACAAAAAACAACCCTAACAGAGCAGTTTAGGGACAATGTGACACAGACCACCGTGTGCATTTACTGTGTCTATGCGTATACGTCCATCATGTGTACTCCAATGACTGACTTAGAAAAGAACCTTAGAAAGACATTTGGTTTATAAGTGAGAGACTTCTGAAATTCCCAGTGCCAGAAAGGATTTATTCAATGCATCTCCTAATTCAAGGCAGGAAATGCACTTAATCCCTTTCTGAAAGCTAGACTTGTATCTTTTCTCATGAATCCCCCAAAGAAAGAGATTCTACACCTCAGTCCTCTCTATAAATCTTTTTCTGAAATTTAGACCAAGTTTTTATTTTTACTTTTTTTACTTTGTTGGTGTTAGAGAACTGCTGGTTTCCACCATTCCTGTGAAATTACTTGATATCGTCAAAATAACCATACTGAGTTTGCCCTTGGTCTTTGTGTTCTTGCCCAATGCATCAACAAAATTTTCTTTCTTTTATTTAACTGTTCCCTGGACTCTTTGAATGTATTCATCCATTTTTCAATGACAGATTGAGGGCATTGTAGCACTTGGAGCAAAATGTTTCAGTAACTATTTTCCCTAATTGTCTGATCTTGTAATTCTCCTAATCATGGGAATTGGGCCAAAACATTCTTTTTTAGAAAATGCTTAAAATATAATTAGAAATTTAGTGATTTTTTTCCTTCAAGTTTTCTTTAGCATTAAGAGTTATATGAAAACTGGAAAACTCAAAATATCCCTTCTTGATAGAAAATATTGAAAGAGAAGGGGCAAAACAACCTTATGTATAATTAAGAGCAGATGTATGAATCTGAATATAAGTTAGTGCTGTGATGTTCCTTCAGTGCAGAAAATGGGGAAGTGTGGATACAGTCAGGGCACTTGAGTTAAAAATTCTACTTTTCAGTCACTTATGTTGTGAATTTGAACAATAAAAAGTAAATAGCTTTACAAGTATATAGTAATTTGTATAATAAAAAGTAAATAGTAAATAAACAGACTAAGTATTTAATGAATGTTTTCTTAAATATTGACCCTAAAAATACAATAGCAACCCAAAGCAACATTGGAATGAAATGCATTCAATTTCATTGAAAAAAGTTCCAGAAACTTAAAACTACATGCAATTAAAAAAAAGGTTTATGTTCTATGTTCAGATGTTTGGAGCCAGAGAGAAATCATCCTTTATTTCCATAGCCACTACAATAATCTCACCTTTTCTCCTGATACTTCCTGCCATCTTTTTGAGCAATACCAATGATCATTTGTACAAGTTCATTTTGGGTCTTACCAAACTCTGAAGGGTACATTAGCCTGAGAGTCAATGATTTCCTACCTTTGACACTTAGAAAAAGGTGCTATCTTACAAGTAATCTAAGAGAGGAAGCAACTGGATAATACATTTCAAAGCCTTATCTATCTAACTGTTTATCTATTTACTTAAATATAAAATATATTTATGTTTTATGCATGTACTCTTTTGTTTTCTTTTTTACGTATGGAAAATAAGAACAACAAATTCTGAGAAACCTAAATTTTATCCTGTGCAAATAAAAACAGATCTTCATCCACTCAATCAACAAACATTTGTTGAGAATTGACAATGTGCAAGGCATGGTTTTGAATTCTTTTGAAGAATACAAAAAATAAAACCTACCAGAAAGAAGATTCTAGCTCATTGCCTAGGCAAAACATACATATACAGAAACCATTAACAATTTTAAAACAGAATAACTTGTTTTTTGACATACAGAGAAGAAGGTAAAGTGACAAATGACAAGTATTGAGCCCTTGCCAGATGAATTGCATATATTATAGTGCACACGAACCCTTATATTCTTGCTGTGGAAATGGTATACAGTGGTGATTAAAGGCATTGACTCTAAAATTCAGATGTCTATATTCAAATACCAGCTCTTGGACAAATAATGTCTTTAAGCCTGTTATTTTGCCAGAAAAAAAAATGAGGATAATAATATCTCTCTCTTTCTCTCATAGTTTCAAGTTTTACATAAAATAAATACCACTTAGAATGGTGCCTAACATAAAGCATGTGCTGTATAAATGTTGGCTATTATTAGTAGAGTTGAAAATTTTGATGTTTAGCTTGGTAGTTTGCAGAGCAGATCAAGATCAGTCAGACCCCAAAGTCTATCTTCCTAAAATATTACCTCCCTAGAAACTTTTGAACATATGTCTTTGAAGAAGACTCTAGTTGTGTGCAGTACCTCTAATCACTAGAGAAAATTCGTCTGCGTAACCTGGCTCAGTCTTAAACAAAGTAAACAGTAAACACCATGCTTATGGAGGAAATGAATGCAAATAATCCAGAAAATCAAAGTACATAAATTCTTTAATCAGTTTTTCCAGGAAGTAGTAGAATAGCCTGTGCATGTCTTTACACAATTGAGAACAGTGTGCAGATTGATTGGCATTCTAAGAACCTGGGGACAGGAGACCAACTAGGAGTCTATGACCAACTTGTTGACAAATGATGAGAGGCACAAGCAGGTGAGTCATGAAGTGATGGGTGGATTTAGACTCAGGGTGCCATACAGTCAGAAGGTGGTGAGTGACTAGGCATGAGGATTTATAAGGGTAAGAAAGGGTTAAGGCAACTCTAGGAAATTTTGACGCTAGGGCTATATGTCAATAGATGGTGATTTCATAAAGTTCTAGAGAAGACTAGGCACATTCATTAGAGAAATAAATAAATTTTATTTTGGATATAGTGAAGTGAACTGCTCAGAATCTATCCACAAGGAGATTTTCAGCAGGCATTTACAAATTCATTGTTCCAGTTAGTTATAAATTTGGGACTATATATATGTATGTGTGGGCTTAGTTGCTCAGTTGTGTCTGCCTCTGTGACACTTTGGACTGTAGCCTTCCAGGCTACTTTGTCCATGGGATTTTTCAGGCAAAAATACTGGAGTTGGTTGCCATTTCCTTCTCCAGGGAAGCTTCCAGACCCAGGGATCGAGCCTGCATCTCCTGTGTCTCCAGCATTGCAGGCAGATTTTTACCTGCTGAGCCATTAAAGAAGATATATATATATATATATACATACATACATACACACATGTGTATATATATATACATAGAAATTAAAATCTTGAGTGTAGCAAGGGAAATATAGGGACAAAAAAGATAAGAGAATTGAAACATGGAAATATTCTTAGGAAATACTGACAAAAAGGAAGATGAGAAAAGTTAATCAAGGTAGGTGAAGAACCAGGAGCATGTGGGATTTTGACAGATGGAGGGGAAGACCATTTTCCAAGCAGAGAATAAGTCAGGAGCTCACAATGTGGTGGAAGGGTCAGGTAAGATGATGGCTGAAAAGAGGATTTTAGTTTTCATCAGTGACCTCCAGGAGGGCAGATGCAGGGGAACAATGGGGATTAGGGCAGAATTCAGACAAAAGAGAGTGAAGGAGTGAGGCCATAGTGAGAGAACAAGGCAGCTAGTTTAAATGATTGTTTCAAGTTTAACCCAAAAAAAGAGAGAAAGAAAGAACAAGCATGGTGTAACCAGAGGCAGAGTGTTCCTTTAGAATAAGGGAGGTATCAGTTTGGTTTTACACTCAGGCAAAGGAGACAGTAAAAACAGCTTTGTGAGGTTTGCAGGGAAAAGAAAGAGAGAGAGAAAAAAATTATTAACTGGCTAACAGTCAATTAATGGAGGTGGAATGGGATAGAAACAAGGGTAAAAATGTCAGTCTTGGAAAAGAAAGATGTGTGCTCCTGAATGATAATGAGAGGGGACAAGTGAAGATAGAGATATTTCAAATCTTGTATATACACACCCTTGTTTCACAGATGAGGACACCAAGGCTCCAAGAGTTTAAACGATGATCACCAGTCAGTGGAGGCATTGGGGGGTGTAGGCAGATGGCCTGAATCCTGGTTCCATTTTTGCTCTGCAGCCTCATTACCTCTCCCACCATCTGGGAGGGGGCCATGTTGGCAAAATTTTTAAAAATCAAGTTTGCTGCCAGTGACAAGTAAAGACTGCATTGGTATTTGCATTCAAGTATTGCACTTTCTCAGAGAATGCAATGGCAGCCCACTCCAGTACTCTTGCCTGGAAAATCCCATGGGAAGAGGAGCCTGGTAGGCTGTAGACCATGGGGTCATACAGAGTTGGACACGACTGAAAGCAGCAGCAGCAGCATAGCACTTTCTTTTTATAAAATATAAACATGCACACATAAGAATTATTTGAAAGAGTTGCAATGCTGAAAACATGGCTATTTTGACTGAACCATCTCTTTGTTGTTCTGTGTGCTAAGTTGCTCAGTTGTGTCTGACTCTTTGTGATCCCATGAGCTATAGCCCACCAGGCTCTTCCATCCAGGGGATTCTCCAGGCAAGAACACTGGAGTGGGTTGCCATGCCCTCCTCCAGGGCATCTTCCCAACCCAGGGATCGAACCCGGGTCTCCCGCACTGCAGGCAAATTCTTTACCAACTGAGGAACCAGGGAAGCCCTTGTCATCCTAAGCTGATACATAGCTTAGCAGGTGATTTTCAGAACAATACTAATAAGACTGAGCCAATTATCTAACTCAACCACAAGGTATGAAATTTCTTGCATCCTTAATCTTTGAATCTAGTGTGTGTGGCACCTAGATTCTGACTCCCTTGTGATTAATTCACCATTAGTTTTTGACTTACCCTTGGAATAAAGCATTATGGAAATATTCTTTGTTTTCTGTACTTACTGTTATAATCTTATAGATTCTTTGGGTTTTTATTGGCTCCCATTAAAGAAATCCTGCTTGCTTGCTGTTCTCTACCTGCCCCTTCTGCTGCAGTGATACACTCTTCCAGTTGCCATCCAATCTCCTCCTTTCCTAACATGTTGTTAATAAATATCACCCTGTAATTAGCCCACTTCTTCCTACTCTGGTTCTTTAAAGACCTCCAACTCTGCCAGCTTTTCTCTACTTGTGTGGATGCTGTATCATTTGAAACTGTTCAGTTACTCCAAAACTTACATTCCAGTCCCATCTCTTCTTATCAAAGCTATATTCACATTTCTATAAATTTGTCTTATCCACGCACACCTATAACCAGCACACCTGATTGCAAGCTTGTAAAAGGTTTCATGAATTATTGAATTATAATAATTATTGAATTATTATCTTCTTCTTTTAGCCCCCAAGGAGCACAGGTAGGTGATCAATAAACATTGGTTAAGATGAACTGAACCAAGACATGAATGAGGTGCTGATTGTTCCTGGGAATCATCTAAGTAACTGAATAATCTTTTGATATTAAAATAAATTTATTAAGGGAAATATTATTAGGGACAATTATTACTTTCATAACAGAGGAGTTTTGCTGCATCGATATCACTTAACAAATACACCAGCTATTAGTTAAACACAGAAAGCCAGTCTATCATATTAAGAATACAAGATTATCACAAGTAAAATTTCACAGCTTGCTGATTATCAAAGTATATTATTCAGCTTGTGGGCGTCAGCTGTGAAATGTGTGGGTATACAAAGCAGCTTGGAAGGAAGTTGAATTATCAATAATTAGCACAGTCACTGTTGCTAATTATATGTTAAATAATAACTATTGTTGCTTCACAAACCAAGAAATATGTTTATAGGCGCTCTAAATTCAAAGCCCACCTCCCTAACCTCTCTGCTTAGCTAATTACAGAGGAAGAAGGTAAGCCAGCTACCTAGCAATAGCCACTTTTAAAGCTCACCATGATTTTCTCCTGCAGAAAAGCGTAATATGTGTTTCTAAGAAAGAATTTCTCTGGCAAATAGTACAGAAGAAATTTGGGTATTGCAAAGTTTAGACTTAGTTGATTCAGATTCAACTTTGACATATATTAGTTTAACTTCTACAAATGTAAGTTTCTTCCATCTGTAAAATGGAGGCAAAACTAGAACATACAACACTATTATGAAGATTAAAAGTCATACTGCATTCGTGGCTCTTAGCAGAGGGCCTGGCAGGTAGGAAATTGTCAATAACCCCAGACACTGTCATTGCTGCTGCTTCAACTTTTGCCCTTGCTGTTAGAAATCTAAGTCTGGTTCATGCGTAGAAAGTAATTAATATTTGAAAAGAAACCTCTGGAGGTACATAAATGCAAATCTGAAAAGTGGCTTTGACTCAGAAATAATCAAAATAGTCATTAATCAAAAGGACTGTAATCAGCGTGGATATCAGCTGATCTTGCCCTTAGTGGCCAATACCTGTTTCAAGGCAATAAATATCCACAATCATACACATTCTTTTAAGATCAGTGCTGTGTATTTAATTAGCATTATTTATGATTTTGTACTTGGACTTAAGAACTGCATCTATAGCACTGTCTTCCTAAATTTCAACACTGACACACTCGTATGCTTCAGGTCAAAGCATGTCTCTCCTATATTATCATTCCTGTGGGGTTCTAAAATGTCCTTAAAACATCAAGTCTGCACTCTAGTTTATGGATATTTTGAAATATATATGGAATTTTCTCTTTTCACTTGGGAGGACATTGAGGACACTGGACTTTATTATTTTTTTTTAATTTTATTTTATTTTTAAACTTTACATAATTGTATTAGTTTTGCCAAATATCAAAATGAATCCACCACAGGTATACATGTGTTCCCACTGGGCTTTAAAGAAGAGAGGTTGTGTTTTCAACAGTCCTCCTGGGTTTAAATATCCAGCTTGACTGTACACTCTGTGACCTTGAGCAATCCACTTAACCTTCTGAGACTTTGTGTTTTCTGTGTAAAATAAAAATATAATACATGCCTACAGGAATTTTGTTAGAATTAAATGTGCTTAACTCATTCCTGCCCCTCTGCCTGACCTCTAAGTGCCCTGGTGTATTTCCTTTTCCACTCATCTCCACTGATTCCTGAAATTGACACACCCATTTCCATGGTTTCTAAAGCTACCTGTGTGTGGGTAACCATCAATTTCACATCTCTAACTGCTCTCTCAATTCCAGACTCATCTATCTAACTGACTATCCACCACAGCCACCAGGAAAGCTAAAGGGCACCTCACATGAACACCCTCACAGCAGCATTCCGATCCGCCAACCTGCCCTTCCCTCAGATTCATGTCAATGAATAGTACCTTTTCCTACATTGTATGCCAAATATTTGTAAAATCCACTGCCTTCTCTTCATCTATGTTGCTACGAATCTAAATGAAGCTAAAATCTACTTATCTCCCTACTCCTCTGCAAACCTGCCTTGGTCTTCTAACAGATTCCGTGTATATGTCTCCTACTGCTATGCTACAGATTACCATAAACTTTAGCAATTTAAAACAGCAGGAATTTATGACCTCATCATTTCTGTAGGTCAGGCATCTAGGCACGGATTAGCCAGGTCCTTTGCTCAGTTGAAGTCAGGGTGCCAACGGGATCTGCGATCTCCACAGAAGCTCAGAGTCCTAGTACAGGGTCATCCAGGTTGTTGACGGAATTCAATTCATTGTGTTTGAATCGCTGAGGTGCCCGTTTTATTGCAGTCTGTTGGCATAAGGTCACTCTTAGCAACTAGAGGATACCCCAAGATCCTTGCTAGATGCCCCCCCTTCCTTTGGCATCTGGAAGCCAGCAGGAACAACTCTCTTTTAAGGGTTCCCTTGAGTAAATCAGGCCCTCCCAAGATAATCTCCCTTTTGATTAACTCAGAGTCAGTCTATTGATGGGAACCTCTGCAAATTCTCTTCACTCTACCCATTAAAGAACTTAGCCTCAGGAATAAAATCTCACCGTCTTTACACGTTCTGTCCACACAGAAGGGGAAAAGAATATACTAAGTATGTATGACAAGGGCAGGGTTCTTGGGGGTCATCTTGGAGCTCCGCTTACTACATTTGGCTTCCACTCTTGTTACCATCCATCTTCACAATCCATTTGGCTAACATGTTTTATGAAATTCATAAATTTACATAGACTTTAAATTAGATCATGTCACTAGCTTACTTACTATGTTTCTATTACTCCTAATTGCATTAGTGAAAGTGAAAGTGTTAGTGGCTCAGCTGTGTCTGACTCGTTGCACCCCTGTGGGCTCCTCTGTCCATGGATTTCTCCAGGCATGAATACTGGAGCGGGTTGTCATTCCCTTCTCCAAGGTATCTTCCTGACCCAGAGATTGAATTTGGACTTCCTGCATTGCAGGCTGATTCTTTACCATCTGAGCCACCAGGGAAGACCAATTGCCTTAGTATTAAAATCCAAATTCCTTCTGATGGCCTACATGGCTGTATATGAACTGATCCCTAGTGGCTACTTCTTGGACTTTATTTCATGTGACTGTGAACTTAGCTCACCACACACAGCCACAATGGTCTTCTGTCTAATCCTCAAACATCCCCAAATCATTCCTACCCCAGGGCCTTTGCACTTGATATTTCCTCTGTCTGGAATACTATTTCCCAGTTATTTACATGACTAGCTCCTTCTTGCCATTTAGATCTCATCTCAAATTTCATTTTCCTTGGTCATGCTATGTAAAATTTCTCCCTCCACCTAATCTCTTTTTTGTCACACTATTCTATTTTCCAATTCATGATATGCTTACCTGTTTTTCTGCCTGTGTTCTTCATTTAATGTAAACTGTGAGAGCCTGAACTGTGTCCATCTAATTCATTGCTATATCCCCAGTAGCTACAAGAGTACCCAGTCCATGGTAGACACAAAACATACTGTCAGGTGAAAGAAAAGGATTCCATCCAAATTAAATGTAGTTAGCATGGTTTATACCCACTCCAGTGTTCTTGCCTGGAGAATCCCAGGGACGGGGGAGCCTGGTGAGCTGCCATCTATGGGGTCGCACAGAGTCGGACACGACTGAAGTGACTTAGCAGCAGCAGCAGCAGCATGGTTTATGATAGAAGAAATCTCTATTTGCTTTAGGCAGATACTTGCAGTCCCTTCATTTATGGACTATACATGCATGCATGCTCAGTCACGCCGTCATGTTCAACTCTTGTTACCCTACAGACTAGAGCCCTCCAGGCTCCTCTGTCCATGGGATTTCCCAGCAAAAATACTAGAGTGGGTTGCCATTTCATCCTCCAGGGGATCTTCCTGACCCAGGGATTGAATCCACATCTCCTGCATTAGCAGGCAGATTCTTTATGTCTGAGCCACCAGGGAAGCCTGTTATGGAATATGAAGGAAGTGGGAAAAGAACCACCACTGTGAAACTAATCCCTTCTAGGGTGCCACTCATTCCATTTTCATTCAAAATATTTATACCTCATAGTGTTTACTTTCTTACTACTGAACAAAAAAAAAAAAAAAAAGGAAGAAAAAAGAAAAAAATATCCCAGAGTTTAGCTTTTTTAAACTTTCATTTTTTTAAATGGCCTATCCCTCCAGGCAAAAATTCTGAAAAGCCCCACTTCCCTCAAATCTCACAGAATTCTCTGCAATGGGTGGGGAGAACAAAGCAGCCTGATATCAAGGTATGAGCTACAGATGGTGCAAAATGAAACTGGGTTTGGGGCATTGTTTTGAGCCTAATCCATGCAGCATTTCTCATTGTCTTTAGGCTGAACAAAACAACACAGGCCACTGACCTGTAATCCAAGTCTAGTAAATTGATGGAAGATAAGCTTAAGCCTTTTCTCACTTATTTTCCAACTGAAAACACTGTTTTGCTTTGTTTTTTTTTTTAAGCAGACAATTCTCTATAGAGCCTCATAAAGTTGCTAAAGCATTTTTTTTTACATTCATCAATTTTATGTATTCTTTATCATTTTTTTAAGAATAAAAGCAGCTGTTAGAGAAGAGTTCTGCTGTTATTTGATAAGCTTTCATTTATTTTATTTTATTTATTTTTTTTGGATAAGCTTTCATTTTTAAAGGAAAAAAGGTATACTGGATTGACAGGAAGTTATCCCTAACAGATGGCCTTGAACAATTTTTTTTTTTTACTTTATAAATTTTATTTTATTTTTAAACTTTACATAATTGTATTAGTTTTGCCAAATATCAAAATGAATCTGCCACAGGTATACATGTGTGCCCCACCCTGAACCCACCTCCTTCCTCCCTCCCCATACCATCCCTCTGGGTCGTCCCAGTGCACTAGCCCCAAGCATCCAGTATTGTGCATAGAACCTGGACTGGCAACTCGTTACATACATGATATTTTACATGTTTCAATGCCATTCTCCAAATCTTCCCACCCTCTCCCTCTCCCACAGAGTCCATAAGACTGTTCTATACAAATGGCAAAACTGAGCTTCCCAGGTGACTCAGTGGTAAAGAATCCACCTGCCAATACAGGAGACTCAGGAGACGTGGGTTCAATCTCTGGATGAAGAAGATCCCCTAGAGTAGGAAACGGCCACTCGCTCTAGTATTCTTGCCTGAGAAATCCCAAAGACAGAGGAACCTGGCAGGCTCCAGTCCATGGGGTCGCTAAGAGGTGGACATGACTTAGTGACTAAACAACAGCAGTAACAATGGCAAAACCATATAAGCTAATCATAGGATCTCTTCAAGGTAGATAAAATCATCCTCAAGTTGCCAGTGCTAATTCTAGGACCCAGGGAGATCAGCTCATAGAAATTGCAGACAAGAGAAATCTGCAGTTTTGAAAGCTTAATTTTTTTTTTTAACAGCCTTTGCATTTCTTAGGAACCAGGCTAAAATAGCAGTGTTCTAAAATAAATAAATTTGGCTTATGTTGTGTGTAGCATGAAACATCTCATTTATTTACATGATCTTTTTTAAGTGGCAAAATACAGTGTGATCTAAGTAGAAAAAAATACTGAAAATCTAGCATTTCTATTACATTCTTTCTATTTTGTGATTTCAAATATAATAAAAATATGTGAATGGTGTTTTTTTTTATTAATTCTGTATTATTTTCTATACTTTTCTCATTTCTGACTCTGTGTTACTGCTTCAAGAAGAAAAATTAAAGATAACTGTTTCTTGAATTTCCTTTTCCCCACAGTCATAAAATAGATAACTATATGAGAATTTAGACTACATTTCAAAACAATGATTGTGAGGTTACCAAAGAAACTGTGCTTGTACCTGACCTTTTTTGTTGCTACTGCTTTATTATGCCAGCTAGAATGCTGAAAATAAGAGAGTTAATGGAAAAGTTGATATTTTTCACAGGACTTTTACTTATTTTTATCTGGTCCTGATTTATTCCATTTGAGCCCCAAAGCCCTGTCTAATTCTAGGAAGAAAGGTCTAGAATGTGTCTGATAAGATGGTTGTAGTTGCTTTGGGGCAGAAGAAACAAGAGGGGAAAACAGCTTTGAGGGACAGTGTGGGTCAGATCAGAGTCCCGTCAGAGTCTGCGATGTCAGCTCCCAAGATGCAATGGTGATGGACACATGCAGTTCTCTTAAGTCAATTTTCACCTGTTCCCAGGTCTGCTTGTTTGTCTTTCTTCACTCAGGTACTGATGATTTGAATACAAATAACAAAACACACACACCCATGTGTCCCCATTTCTTGTGCAATTCCATGAGTATCAGGTACTGTGCTAGGTTCTTTGGTAAACACTTTCTTAAAGGGATCAAAAGTCATAACATATCTGCTCTCATTTTTGTGAGAAGCATGAATAACCATGCAGTGACAGAATCAAGAGATGAGGAGCAAAGCTAACTCCTGTATTTAGTAGGGAATACCCCCCCACCACCCAACATCTTCTTTCTTGACTGCTATCTCAGGAAAGACGGGAAGTGCTGCTTCTCACGGACCATCAGAAATGATTCCACTTGTACTCCTCCCGTGAACACTTTTCTGTATTCTCACACAGGCGCTATCCTGACTGCCGTTGCATCAACTTTGGATCATGGTTTATAATGTCCTTCCCGGCTGCCATTATTATTCTCCTCTTGTCTTGGATCTGGCTTCAGTGGTTTTTCCTAGGATTCAAGTGAGTACATATTCCATGTTAATCAGGTCTTTATTTATTGGTGTCTGGGTTCCATGTTCTCAGCCCCTCATCCAGGGCTTTTACATCTATTTCATGCATGCTGCATTTCTGTGTTTTTCTTCCCCACAAAACTGATATGTATGAACACATGCATTATGGATACTCTAGAATATCATCTATGGAAGAGAGTTTGTAGACAGAAAGTCTATCTTGGTCTCCTCTGATCCTAAGCCATTAAGATATTAATAAGCCAGAAGGACATATGAAGCTTGTTACGGTGAGGACCCAGCCCGTCTGTTAAAGCAGAATTTTAAGAAATTTTGCTCCTCTCTTTGGTTTAACGTGTGGATTTCCTCAAGCTATCAAGTAACTTTAAACGTAGCATGCAGAGCTTCCTGTTTCATCCTAACATTGTACTAACATTGACATGCCCTTGAAAAACTAAAACAAAAATCTGAGAGCATGCTCCGTGGAAAGAACATTGGATTGAGAATCAGGAGACCAGGGACAAAGTTGTGGCTTCTCACAAGACAGATGAGTGATCTTTGCAAGTCCTGATCCATTCTCAGTCTCAATATCTTCAACTAAGTCAGTAGAATTTAACCAGAAGACGGGTAAGCTCACTTGCAACTCTGTAATTCTAATATGTATGGGCCCTAGTTGAATATAAAGAAGTCAAAGTAGGAAACACTGATCAATCAAGAGCCAGAGAATTTGCAGATGTTACCTTGGCTGCGACTGAAGTTAGTGGTTCATAAGTACCAATGAGTTACATGACTCAAATGCCTGCCAAGCATTTCAAATTATGCAGGGTTCTACAGCAAAATCTAAAATGCTGCCTCAGAGATTCAACACATATAACAATACCCACAAAGAAAGGGGAAAGGGCTGTTTATCAAATCTTCAGGATTTTTTTCATGAAGAAACAAGCCAATTCAACTTCATTTTTTGGGGGGGGGGCACCCTGAGAGGCATTTCCCCAACCAGGGATGGAACTCACACCCCCTTCAGTGGACATGCGGAATCTTAACCACTGGACCTCCAGGGAAGTTACTCAACTTTATCTTTATAAGGTTTGATTTAAATAACTTCAAGGACCTATGAATGAAACAGCATGTTATCCACTGCAGGGGAGACTGAAGTCAGCTTTCTGTACTTCCTCTGAATAGCCAAACACTCCTGTGGAGTCATGTTCCATACCCGTGCCCACATTTTCCAAGCTTCATCATGTAAGAACTGATATTCTTCCTTCTCCATTCCTCTTCCTGGTTTTTCTCCGGAACTGCCAGTTTTGTTAGTAGTGGGGAGATAGTACTGATGGTTTTTTTGAACAATCTATTTGTCCAGATTGCGGGACCAGCGTGAGGCCGCACTCCCGCTGGAGCCAATGTGTGGAATGTCACTGCCTACGGCAGGTGGGCATCAGAGGGAAGAGGCCAGCTGCATACTAAATGCCACTTCCTGGAAATCCAGGCCTTTGGGGGTCTATTCAATTGCGCAGGTAACATCACAGGATGCAGGGGACTGGAATCCCAGACCAAAGGAGAAAGCATCCAGTCTCAGATCCCAGCTGTTTTGTTCTTTTTTGGCTACATATAATGACTTTATAAAATATGTAGGCGACCTTTATTATCATTTTGAAGTGGCCCACCACTTAAAAAGGAGAAATTAATAAGACAATGGGCAGAGGCACTGAAATGTGTTTCTCCGTGAGGAAAAACATCCTGTAAAGTGCATATATTAGCCAAGTCCATAAATCATGATCAGTGGCATATTGAAACAGTCCCCTTGCTGTCCAGTGTTGGTTACACATGGCACAGATTTATGCTCCCGCTAATTTTTCAGTGTCCTTTTCAATCTGCCAGGGTGTTCACCTCCAGAGGTTTTAGATCAACAAACAGAAATGATCAGCCCCTCCCCTGGCCGGCCACCAGACATTCTGATGAGCGCATTGGGTATTAACACAGTTAACTCACCCATTATAAATGACCCCAACCTATTTGGGAAGTGAAGCTCATCTGTCAGTGCCACAGGATTTATTTCAATGGAGAGGTTGATGCATTGTCATATGCTTCATCAGTTCCATTGAGAAGGCATTAACCTTCATTTGTAGCAAAGACGCTTTGGATTTTGACTTAACTATTGATCGTCCCCAAGCAAAGTGACAAAGAACATAGGCAGTCTACTGGGTAGAAAACAGTTTCTAAGGAGACTCTTCTTTAAATCTACTTAAAAAAAAAAAAATTCTATTGATGGCTCTCAAGGCGGTCCACAGGTTAGTTTCTTTTAATGGTAGAATTTATATTCTGACAAGAGGAAAATGTCAAGACTGGCACTAGTCAATCATTTAATGGAGGCTATAAAAATTAAATATTACTTTTTTGATCCTAAATGCAACAGTGATCATCTAATCATGTTCATTGGGTGGGAGGTACATGTGGGTGATTATGAATGTGTAGGATGGATGACTTAAGAATTGAGGAATTTCTGCCCCTGCAAAGGTAATAACAGTCCAAACATATCTGAGTAACAGAACTGCAGAAAAATAAATATAACGTGTCTTCGTGTGATAACTACCCTCCTCCCCCAGTCCTCTTCCCATCTACTCTTTCATAAATAGCCATGTTTACCCTCAGCAATTTTACAGAAGAATATGTCTTTGCTTCCTTTCTTTTTTTAAAACTGCTTTATTGAGGTGTGCTTGACATACAAAAAGCTGTAGTTACTAAATGTATACAAAACTTCCTGTGTTTGGGAATAAGCATACACCCATGAAACCATCATCAATATCAATGCCATAAACTTATCCATCACTTCCAAAAGTTTATCCCTACCCCTTTTGCTTTTTTCCCCTCCTTTTGTAATAAAAACTCTTCACGTAAGATCAACCCTCTTAGCAAAATTTTAAGTATATTATTGTTGCTGTTCATCATAGTCTCTATTTGTACAGAGATATCCAGAGCTTGGAGGAGGGCATGGCAACCCACTCCAGTATTCTTGCCTGGAGAATCCCATGGACAGAAGAACTTGGAGGACTATGGTCCATAGGGTTGCAAAGAGTTGGACATGACTGAAGCAACTTAGCACAGAGGCATCCAGAGCTTACTTTTTCTGCATAACTGAAACTTCGTACCCTTTAGCCAACATCTCCTCATTTTCCTCTTATCCTAACCCTTGGAATATACCATGTTACTCTCTCCTTCTATGTGTTTAACTATTTTAGATTCCACATAGAAGGAAAATCATGCAGTATTTTCTTTTCTGTGTCTGACATTTCATTAAGCATAATGTTCTCCAGGTTCATCCACACTGTAGCATGTATCTATGCCTCATTCCTTTTCATAGCTAAATAATATTTCACTATATATATGTGGAATAGTTTTTATTCTTTTTCTTATTCATTTGTCCATCAAGGACATTTGAGTTGTTTCCATATCTCAACTGTTGTGAATAATGTTGCAATGAACATTTGAATGCAAATATTTATTAAAAATGTAGATGTCAGTTCCCTTTGGATATATACCCACAAATGCTTTCCATACCAACATATAACATAATCTAACTGAGCTACTCATATTTTCCAAAAGATAATCCATGAGAGTCTGGCCAGTTTTCCATTTGTTTCTTCCTCTGGAGGGATATTTTTAAATCAAGATTTAGAGCAACACTTCACAAAATGCTGTTCAAGGTTTTGAAGACCCTGGACTTCAGGAGAGAAGAATTAGTCACAGGAGAAATGGGTCACTAAAAGTAAGCAGCTAAAAGAAATAGAGACTGACCGTTACTGTTAGAAGTAAATTGGAAGATTATCTGGTTGATGCCATTAGAACATAAGGAGTAAAGACATGCAAAGACAAATGTAATAGAATAGGTTTTATTTCTGAAAATAGACCTAGTTTGGACTCTGTTCATGATCAGTGTATGTGACTTGTGTGCCTAAAGTATAACTGGAGTTTAGCATATTGTGTGAAAATCGATGGATCTAACAACCAACTATCTTGTAAGCCTGACAAAGCTACTATAGAGTTAATGAGTCAAGTATTTACTGTATATGCCAGTGTTTAGAATTACTGCCCACCCCCAAATACATGCTACAGCCCCCATTCTCTAATAATTCTCACTAGTGAGATAAAACTCTTCTATGAAAATTAACAATCCCACTTAAGAAATATATTAAAATATTTAATGGTCAAGTATGTAATAAAGTATTAAATTAGAGATGAGTGGCACATAGCAAAATTCCAGTGATGCCAAAGGACTTGGAAGAGCTTAGCAGATGATGTCATGGAAGTTATGGAATGACAGTTAGGCATCGAAAATTAAGCAAACCAGGAAAAAACAGAAAAGAGGGGAGAGAAAATTCAGAGAAAGAGGCAGAGGGATAGGCAAAAAGCACAGGTTTTTGTTACTAGCGGGGAGCTTTATATTTTCTGACACTTTCACACACATATCTTCTATAAAGGGAAAATTCTTTAACAAGCTTAATTATTCTTTTTAAATTAATTAATTAATTTTAATTGGATGATAATTACCTTACAATATTGTGATGGTTTTTGCCATACATCAACGTGAATCAGCCATAGGTGTACATGTGTGCCCCGAATTCTGAATCCTGGTCCCACCTCCCTCCCCACCATATCCCTCCAAATTGTCCCAGAGCATCGGCTTTGGGCACCCTGCTTCATGCAGCAAACAAGCACTGGTCATCTGTTTTACATATGGTAATATATATGTTTCAATGCTATTCTCTCAAATAATCCCACACTCTTCTTTTTAGCTTTAAGGAGATGTTCCAATGTGGCAAACCCCCAACAGCCAAACAAAAAGCCTGTGCTGCATTTATTAAACAAGAATACCAGAAACTTGGACCAATAAGGTAAGATACACATGCACATAGACACACACACACAGAGGGATGCAGCTTATACTGCAAGTATTTGTTTAAAGACAAGTATGTGCATAATTATCTATAATGTATTTATTATACTTGATAAGGGCCCCAAGTGTTCTAACCTTTATAAATATAGCTCCACATGATAAAATACAGACCATGTCTAACTAAAACTTACCAGGTAGAAGGACAAGAAGCTGAAAGGCCCACTGAGGAGTAAAGCCCCCTTCTAACTGCAGATTCTCTTAAATAATTGATACATCCGGTTTTTACAGAGTTTGCATTCTCCCTGACAACAGTTCAGGGAGCTTCTGCAAATGTTCTGACTGAGAAAATAAATGAAAATTGGAATTTTCCCACAGATATCAAGAAATTGTGACCTTAGTCCTCTTCATTGTAATGGCCCTGCTATGGTTCAGCCGAGATCCTGGATTTGTTTCTGGTTGGTCTGCGCTTTTTTCAGAGTAAGCATTACTTGTTATATTTGTCACCTCCTGTTTTATACTCTGCTTTTCTCCTAAGTGGTTCCTATAACTCTGAAAGACTGTATGAGATTTGCTTTTCTTCCTTTCCATTGAAAAGATTTTTAAAATTCTAATCTTTTCAGGAAAAAAACAGTGATAAAGAATGAAATTTAGGGTAAGGCAGCAAGCCCGGGAACCAAACTGCCCTGTAACTAAGATAAGGCTTCTTCAGACAAGATTATTTTCTTCCTTACAAAATTAGAAGGATGATTTGCAGGAAAGCCATGTTTTAAGATGGTCAGGAGTATAGACCTTGGAGCCGCACTGCTTTGGTTCTATTCTTGGCTCTTCCACTTACTTTGGGCAAGTCACCTACCTCTCAGTTTCTCCATCTGTAAGCTGAGGCTAATAATAGAGCTTAGAATAGTGCTGTATTCTTCCCACAAAAAGTGCAATACAAGTGTTTATTATGTGCACTGAATACCACTCAGTGCTTCTTAATAACCTGATATGAACTCATATTCTGTGATTTTTGCCAACCTGTTTTTATTTCTATGAAGGGTTATTTATTTAGTTCATATTTTGTCTTTTCCTCTGTTGATGTCCATTTTTGTACTATTTCCCTATAAATCTATCCCTGCCTCTATTTTATAAACAAGGAATTCTCTGAATAAGCAAGAAGACTGACTTTACAAGCTACTGTTAGAAGCTGGGTCAGAGTTAACTTTATCTGTCAGTGATTTATATCCCAGCAGACACTGCTGAGTCATGTGAAGTGAGGGGGAAGATTGTAGAATAATTTGCTAAATTAAGGACCATCCTACATGTTCATATAAATACCTTGGTTTGAGATTCACGTTTCCAAATCTGTCTTTCACTGAAGTCCTCTGTATCCTAAATTCAGCAGATCTCTGATTTGAACTTCCTGTCTTACATCCCCTCACAAAAATCCATGTAGTGGGGGTAGAAACTAAAAATGTTTGAGTCAAATCTATTCTACCCACACGGACTGAAGAAATTCTTGCAGCAGAGCCTTCTGGTTATATAGGTATTGCCAACATTTTTTTAAAGCCACCAAGTGTGCGTGCCAATTCCTAGTGAGCACACAAGTGCAACAATGCAGGGTGGTGCATGTTTTCAAGGATCAGCTGCAGCTTCATAGACTTTTTCTTTCCATTAGGGTGAAAACTTTTCATTTCAAGAAGTCTAAACAAAAGGCAATATCCAATCACTTACAGCAAGCTGTTCATAGCAAACTGTTGTTTAATAGTTTGATTTAAACTTTATGGTTTTGTAATAAGACCTAGACCAACAGAAAAAATAATTCTTTCTCCTTTTAAAAACGCCACTCCTATCATTCTAGGTGGGGAGAGTCCTAAACCCCAATGTGTAAAAACCAAATGAAATCAGACAATGGCAAATAAAAACCAGGCAGAAACCCCAATAGGAAATTCAATATAATCAGTTTCTAATTCTCCTCCTTATGGGAGGAAAATGTAATTCCTATGTTTTGTCTGTAGCAGGAAAACAAAGTGTATTTGCTTTGAGGAGGCACCCATGTTGTCTCAAATTCTGAGAGAAAACAATAAGGAAAGAAAAACAGCTTTGAAAGAGGAAAGAATTTGCATATATACATCTAATTGGCAATTATGTTTTTAAATTGCCAGAGCAAATAAAATTTACCTAAGCTTAATATTTTGTAATATTGAGACAACCTTAGTTGATAATAAACTAAATATAAAATGATAATAGCTTAAAAAGTCTTTTAAAGATCAATTATTTCTGTATTTATGGCTTGATTTTATATGAAGTATATATACTCTAGAATATATTTGTAATGTAGAGATTTTAGACATTTAGAGTTTCCAAAGCTAGAATGATAAATCAAGATTAATTGCTACCACCTCATGTTTTCATTCCATCTGTTTGAACCTGGAAAGATTTCAATATGTCTTTTCATATAAAACAAAATCAGATTACATGATGCCTGACCTAATTTGGCAAAAATCCAACAAAAATTATAACTGAAATAAAAGAAATAAGGAACTATAAAATAATATTGGTTATATTTTTTGAATAAATTATACCAAGGCAACATTTCACTCCACAATGAGAGAAAATCTATATTTAGGGAAAAAAGACTGCTTTATAAAATTGTCAGATTGAATAAAATAATGGATTTCCTTGATTATCTAGATTGTTCAAGTAAATTACAGGAATAAAGAGCCTCTTTACTATATGTGCATTGCTGAGTTACAAGGTAGTAAAATAATCTTAGGGTACACACTCTGCTTTTCAGACTCAAAGATTCACTAATTAATATGCTGACTTTTAAAACTGATTTTTAATTATTTCTTCCTGTTTCATTCATATCTGGTCTCCAGGTGCTTTTTAACTGTTGGGGATTCTGGAAACTTGTCTTACTTGTAGGAATGGCATGGTATTTCTAAGACCCCATCTGTTCCTGAATAACTCTTAATTTGTACGGTGATCATCTATGAGCATCTCAAAGCCATTCTGATAATTAATATTCCTGATTGAGTTTCATAGGGTACAAAGCTTCAAATGAGTCTATTTCATTGGTATGATATGGCCAAGGCCTATAAACACAGAAACAGATGTTTTATCTTAGAAAAACAGATCAGTTCCTTTTCACAATTTACAGAAGAGTTTTAAAAGACTTGGGAAACATCCATGCCTTGCCACAATTCAATAGTAGCCTTTTATAGACAATTATATAGGACTTGGCCTATTGTTTCAACCTCAATGCTTTGTCAATATGATTAAAAGAAATAATTCAATGAAGAAATTATTTACCAGATCTGTCAGCTTAACCTGAAAGGGAACTTTTGGCCTAGCATATCAACATGTGTAAACCTGATTTTTAAAAATAAGGAGACCTATGAAAATAATGGGGATGTGGTCTGAGATTTTCATTTTCACTAAGTTTCATTTTTAGTTGTGAATCCATAGACTTTAGAGAGGATTATCCAGAATAAATAACCAATACCACCACTCCTACTTCTATGCTGTTAGCATAATCAGTTGGTGCTTAGTTCATACAAATCCTTGATGGCATTTTTTAATGCACACACTTATCTTTTTTAGGTATCCCGGTTTTGCTACAGATTCAACTGTTGCTTTACTTATAGGACTCCTATTCTTTCTTATCCCAGCTAAGAGATTGACCAAAACTACGTCTACAGGAGAAACTGGTTGAGTATTATTTATAATTCTGAATCAATTTGACAGAAGAGCAAAAGTACAAAATTCCCTTGGTTTCAGTTAACTTGTAGAACAGAAGGAATGGACATGAACGCAGCTGCTGGTTTACATCTCCTGTTTACACACTGCAACCCCTGTTCAGACCACACACTTTCTCTCCTCATACGAAGGACCATCTTACTTTGTAGAAGCTAGAAGTAGATTTCTTTACATACCATGGTTAGTTAGAATTTTACTATGGGTGATACTATTTGGTCTATCATAAGCTCATTGTCCTGGTCATAATCAGAAATAATCTGATTATTGACAAATACAGGAACAAGAACTTGAAAGTTATACTTCAAGATGAGCCTTCGGTAATAAATGCTGAGGATCTAAAAATGTGAGGAATTTCAAGGGAAGAGTATTTACAGCCTCATAGTAGCCTTGGAAAAAATGCAGATCAACCCCACACTTAGCCATAACCTGGTGTCACAGAAGAAAGAAACCATATTCAATGGGAGATTTCATTGTCTTCATAACACATGGACAAGAAAATGTGTCTGCTTATTTGAGTATAAATACACACACACTTCTTCTCATCCATGCCTATGCTTATACTAAAACAATGTTTTGGGTAATCAAATTCCTATGTTGTCAATATGGGAAGATGATTTAAAATTGTTTGGAAATAGGCTGGTAGAGTTGTGGGGTTTTGTTGTTTATTCATTCATTATTCATTGACTTATTTGCTGGGATGGAACTGGTTGCCATGCAGTTAGACTGGCCCACTTGACTTCTTGAGTCAGAATAAATGAGTGACTGATGAGTCAGATTTCCAGGACATGATATAAGTAAAAAGTATAGCATAGAAATAAATGCCTTTTGTTCTTCACTTGAGACTAGCATATCTCAAATGTGTTATAAGAAGGTTGTGTAATATAGAGCAGAGATTCCTATGAGACCCCGGGGTCTCTGACCATTGCAATCAAAGCCCTAAGAGCTTGCAGTAGTGTGTTTTGCATGGCTCAACTTCTCTGACCCCTACTTCTGAGTCCTCCTCTCAGAAAGAGCTTTGCCCTCTCCACCATACCCTCTTTTCTCATTCTTTAACTCCTCTTCTCCCTGATAAACTGATTCACATTAGGTTTTAAAATGCAAGATAAGACATAAAACGGACTTCCCAGGTGGCTCAGCCTAAAGAATCCACCTACCAATGCAGGAGACATGGGTTCAATCCCTGGGTCAGGAAGATCACCTGGAATAGGAAATGTCAAACCATGCCAGTGTGGATCCACTCCAATCCCATGGACAGAGGAGCCTTGTGGGCTACAATCCACGGGGTCAAAAAAGGGTTGGACATGACTTAGCAACTAAACAACAAGAAGACACAAAACAATCAGTTTTACATGAGAAGAACAGTCAGAGATGTTAGTGTTTAACAGGATATATGGTCTTAATTCAAGCAGGAAATACCAAAGTTTCCATCAACAATGAGAGTTGGCTTGGTTTAAGTTTGTGGGAAGGAAACAGGAAGAAGACTTCTTAGTAATCTTAAAAGCTTACGATGTAGAAGTTTGCCTGATACACACAAAAGTTAAATGGGCACAAAATCCATGTTCATGGATGACATTATTTCTAAGCAAATCAATGGAGTTATCAGAACCCAAATATGAAGAGAAATCCTTGCAATTATTACTTTATGAGCATTTTAAGGGTTTCCTGAATAATAAGAAAATTATTTAATCTGAACTTTGAATTATTTTAAACTGAAATTCTGGTGAATCTATCATGACCCTCCTCATGATTTGAAAAAAATAAAATATTCAAATAAATATGAGTGAATGATAATGTTCCACAGATGCTGTTGTATCAATGGTGGATTGCAGATAGCCCAATGCACTTGTTACTCATGGTAGGCAAAGATGTTAGTGTAATGAATGAATGAATGAACGAAGAGTATTATATATGATGTTATCATTTACCTAAATTTTTTCTATAATAAAATGCAAAAGAGTTTTCCAAGTTATGGCATTTTTCTTTTTTTATAAGATAATGTTTTACCTAGGCCAGGTAGAAATTATTCAAAGTCCAGATCAAGTTTCCTATATAAGAATAATACAGAAATATTTAAAACTTTTTATGAGATGGCTATTTAAGATAATAAGAAATGTCATATTGTAATATTTAAGCAATGTTTAACTGTAGGACTTTTGTTTTTCAGTTGCTTTTGATTACTCTCCACTGATTACTTGGAAAGAATTCCAGTCATTCATGCCCTGGGATATAGCCATTCTTGTTGGTGGAGGGTTTGCCTTGGCAGATGGCTGTGAGGTAATACTCTGTGTCTAAGATACTTAGCAGTTAACTAAATTATTCAAAAGAAGGACACAAGGACAGTCAAGCTTTTGGAATGCTCAACTTCAATCTATCATTGTAATGATGCAGATTTCAGTAGCCAAGCAGTAACTATACCACACAAATGAGGTGAGTCCAGAGTTCAAGAATTTCTGTGAGCATAAATCATCACTTTTATGATGTCCCAGCATATCAAAAGAAAAATAAATATAATTCTTAATCCATGAAATAGGATTAGAAGAGAAGCTTAATAAGAAAAATAACATATAAAAGTCACTTATATAGAGATTCCTTGTAAAACATTTTTTTTTGTTTACACCCTTACCTTATCTCATGATGAATTTAAGTAGCTCTCAGATTTCTCTGCAATTATGTGCTATGCTAAGTTGCTTCAGTCATGACTCTTTGCGACACTATGGACTGTAGCCTGCCAGACTTCTCTGTCCATGGGATTCTCTAGGCAAGAATACTGAAGTATGTCATGGTCCTAATATTTCCAAAGAAGAATGAGAAACAATAGAACTGCATTACATTACTTGTTACATATTAAATACATTAAAATTACTTCATATATGCTTATTCAATGAAGTCCAGAAAGAATTTCAGATAGCCATGTTTAATATTTATTATGTCTAATTTTAGGAGGGCTTCCCTGGTGGCTCAGCTGGTAAAGAATCCACCTACAATGCAGGAGACCCCGGTTCAATTCCTGGGTTGGGAAGATACCCTGGAGAAGGGAATGGTTACCCACTCCAGTATCCTGGCCTGGAGAATTCCATGGACCGTATAGTATAATTTTAGGAAGAAATGAAATCATCATGAGAAATAAAGTTGGCTATTTCTTTGGCCCATCATCTATGCAACTGATATAAAGTAAAAGTCTGGGGAAACCTTTGTCCCTTGAAATTGCCCTGGTTATAGGGTTGCTAGAAGAAGAATATCTTCCCCTGAAATTCCATAAAAATTCTCTACTCTTTAATTATTCTGGACTTAGTAGCCTTCCATGAAACACTCAAAACTCATGAACATTCCATTTCCTTATTCAGGCATCAAAGTAAAAGCAATGGTAAGAGAAATATCATGTCCAGCCCTTCAATTTCCCTAAAGTTAAATTTTTCTGTTTTTCAAGACAAATAGGTACCTGTTCTGTCCTATTCTTGACAGTCTAAGGAAAGACCGTGTTTTGCTTCTGACTTTATTGTCAGTTTTTCCGTATGAGATTTGGATACTGAGTTTTCAGCAATTTGGTAATACGTGAAAGTCTTAAAAATTGTGTTAACTCTGTGCACCACTTACAATATCGTTTCAAGTCTAGATTTGATTTGCTTCATAGACTGTTCAAGTACAAATGATAACAAAAGAAGACAAAGACACTTTTCTACTAGCTCAGTAGTAATGAGATCTGGTTTCTCAGAATAAATAACTTCCATTCCTGTATCGGTTAATTTGAATTGTGAGGAAATCAGAATCAGCAATTCTTGTATTGATGTCAACATGTTCATCTCTCCTTCCCAGAATATCTGTCACTCAAAGTGGTTTTAAAAGCATTGGCCAGACCCTAGAATTGCAGTCGAAGGAAATGATAAGGTGTGGACTTAGACTGATTCACTAGATTCTCTCTCTGGAAGAAGTAGGGAAACCTTAGAGGGGCTCTACTTGGCTATGAAAATCATAGCACAAAGCCTCAGATTTCTGTGGGATACCCAAAATCACCCTACCTCTGAGTGGTCAGCTTGAAGCCATGAGCACGATGATATGATCTCAGTGGCTTCCTGAGGTGAAGAACTGTATGTAATGTAATCTTTTCCAACTGCATCTAATCTTACCTAATAAGATTAGGTAATCTAATTTTATCTAATACATAGGTAAAATCAATTCTAATTTTACCTAATACATAGGTAAAATCCATTATTTAAATATTGATGTATTTAAAGAAGAATTTGTGCTAATGTGATTTAAACGGTAAATAGTCTTTTTCAATGGAAAATCAAAACCCCAAACAAAAATATAAGTCAAAACTAGAAATAATATATATAACATCTGGTTATCAGATCTGGGGATGTTTTTGCCAGCTTCTGATCTTGTCATTAGAGCCTTTCTGATGTCCATACTACTTTGTCATGCGTGTACAAATTCACACACGCAGGAGCTCAGTGAAATCTCACAAATGGAGGATTGTCCCTTCCATTTGTAGGAGAAAAACAGAATAACGTATCTGTTCATCTGAGTGTGACTGATTTTCCTGTATTATGTACAGTGTATCCAAGGTCTAAACATCAGACTTCTAAAGAACCCACTGGAAGCCACAGGAAATGGAGCAATAATTATTTGTACATCCAGAATTCTAAAAAGGTTGATATATCAAAGTAATGTGAAAAGAAAAGAAAGAGGTTTTCAGACATGCAGAGAGTAAAGAAATTTACTTTCCAGGCACCGATTATCAGGAAGTTACAAAAGATGTGGTCCTGTGGGCCATCAACACAAAGGAGTTAACAAGACAGGATTCCCACAGCAGAAAGAGGTGAAGGGGACCCATAAGTAATCTAGTGAACAGAAGTCTCTTTATAACAGTAAAGTAGATCTAAACAGCAACTAGTCCCAGTGTAGCAAGAGGAGGAAATACTCCAAAATCGACATCTCCATTAGGGAAAATGAAAAAGAACAATTACCTGAAAATCTATCTACTTGTGAGGAGTTTTCTGCTTTTACTGGAAAGTGTACTGGAGGATTAGTGATGGGTGCTTAAAAAACTGAGCAAGCAAAAGAATAGGGAAATCATTTCTTGGAAAAACAAACAAAAACTAAAACAAAACAGCTAAAGCAATCACACTTCACTAAGTGGCTCAGTTGTAAACCATATTCATATGATCATAATGGCAAATTTTAAATATTGATTTAACCTAAAATGTTGATATATGAACTTAAGGGAATGGGGAGCAGGGACAGGAAATATATGTATGATGGAAGGTTTTAGAAAACTGAATTTTCGTGTACATATTAGAACATCAGTGTTTCATCCCTGAGTCAAGAAGATCCCTTGGAGTAGGAAATGGCAGCCTGCTGTAGTATTCTTGCCTGGAAAATTCCCCAGGCAGAGGAGCCTGTCAGGCTATAGTCCAAGCAGTTGCAAAGAGTCAGACACAACTGAGCAAGCATGCTTGCTCCAAATAATGTCTAAATTTGAAAATTTACAAATATGAAAAAGTAGAATTTTGTAAAATAGCTATCATAAACATAAATGTAGGAATAATAGCTAATGTGAATGAAAGTTGTTGCCTCTGAGGAACACAGCTTAAATGTGGGAAGAGGAAGACCAGAAAAGATGCTCTTTTTCTTAAAGCCCTGTAGTACTACATGGCTTTTTATACCCATATATAGTAATTATATATAATTAAAATTTAACTGAAAAAATGGGGGAAGACAATCCAAACTTCTTAAAGCTTGTTAGTAGTGTTAAAATAAGAATAACTAAAAACTTCACAATGTCATAGTCACCTAGATCTAACAAACCACAGAAAAATATGAAAGATTAAAATAATAATTTAGAAACTGAGTCCTTAGGTCAAATAATGCTTTTTAATATATTTAAATTATCTGATTAAATGAATTATTAATGAATAACACATATTGCAAATTTCTTTTTTAGGAGTCAGGACTATCTAAGTGGATAGGAAATAAATTATCTCCTCTAGGTTCATTACCAGTCTGGTTAATAATTCTGATATCTTCTCTGCTCGTCACATCTTTAACAGAGGTAGCCAGCAATCCAGCTACCATTACCCTCCTTCTTCCAATACTATCTCCATTGGTGAGTATTTCATTTACCCTATTTATTCTCTTCATTGAAAGAATAGAGTTCTACTTTGCGTGTTCTCATATTGTGGTGTAGAATCATTTGGGGCCTGAATGGTTCCCCATAGGGAACTTACAAGGTGGTCCTTATTCACATTGATATTTTCTCAGGAGACCTCAACTCAGGAGAACTCTTTTCTTCCATGTTCAAGCAGCAGGATCTTAAGAGAACCCTCTACCTTCTTTCTGACCATAGTTTTCCTTTACAGATAAATGGGAGGGTCAACCCAGACCCTTTCCAGCTCTAGAAGATTTGGGGATTCAGTGCTTCCTGACAACTTTCATATTTAGGTCTCTAACACTGATACTTCTCCCTCCAGAAGAAGTCTTGATGTTTTGAGAAGTACTTCATATAAGTGATTTGCAAGGGGATAAAAAGCCAGGTTTACACCTCGGGCTTCAAGCTTGAATGTCTCCGACACAGCTCTGTACAGCCTAAGAAAAATGTTAAAAGATAAGTAAGAAGCAGATTTGCAAAGAGAGAGAGGGGGAAACTGTCTCTCTTCTCCACAACTGGATGGCAATTACCAGAAATAGCTTCAACTAAAATGTTTTTCTTCCCTGGGCAGATGATTTTGGTGAAAGGAAAACACTCTAGATGCAGGAAGATTGCCCTTCTGGAGTTGTTCTGCTGCCAGCTCAAGGTGCAGACACTGGCATTCTTGAGTGGCTTCAGATTAGAAAAGAAATGCAGGAAGGTGGATATTAGTGAAATACAATTTGGAATTTTTCTGGGGTTTATTTCTCAACAGGGAGCAGTTAAATAATTAAGAATAGTAGTAACTCTTCTGTGATGATCCCTAAGTAAATTTTAAATTATATAACTCACAGAGGCAGTAAGTTAATGGAATGATGAGAAACTTTGGAGCCAAAGGAACCTGAGAGCCTAATAAGCTCTAACTGCTTGCCAGCTATGTTTTTGGATCAGTTTACTTTACAGATTACTTTAGCCTCTATGGACCTCAGGTTCTTCATCTGCTATTTGGGGCTATAATTATCATCTCTTAAGGCCATAGTGAAAATTAAGTTGTATTTACAAATATATGAAGTTATTATATTATGCTATACATTATATACCATTAAACTTTATATGTATATATAAATATATAACTTTAATATATTATAAATAATATATATAAATAATATATTATATATAAATATATAATATAACTGTGTGCATATATATATATATACATATATATTTGAGATTCCCTGGTAACTCAGTTGGTAAAGAATCTGCCTACAATGCAGGAGACCCCAGTTCAATTCCTGGGTTGGGAAGATCCCCTGGAGAAGGGGATAGGCAACCCACTCCAGTATTCTGGTATTCTGGCCTGGAGAATTTCATGGAGGGTCACAAAGAGTCGGACAGGACTGAGCAACTTTCACTTTCATATATAAATACTTACATATTATGTAGTAAAGTATATAAACAGCGTGGCACTTAGCACTAGATAAACAGTTGCTGTTTTCATTTTGTTTCTGAAATAAATGATACTTCACTTTCCTAATGAACTGAATTATAATGCTTAAATGGATACCAATCACCATATAAACAACCAAAAGAAGAAGATACGTTTTCTAAAAAATTTTAAAAAGTGTATTTATGTGTATAATTTTGTCTTTATATTTCAACCTGCTTCTGGGAAATTTATTATAATAATTTTGCAAAAAAAATAATAATTTTGCTCATTTTGATGCCTATCTCAAAATTTTACTTAGACTCCTTTTTATCTTTTCCAATAGGCTGAAGCCATTCACATCAACCCTCTTTATATTTTGTTACCTTCTACTCTGTGTACCTCATTTGCATTCCTCCTACCAGTAGCAAACCCACCCAACGCTATTGTTTTTTCATATGGCCATCTAAAAGTTATGGACATGGTGAGTGAACTGAAAGAATGCTATCGGGTCCAGTAGACATTATTTTGTGATGTCTTGGGTTTTCTATCCTTTTATAAACTTATCAACCACTAGGAAATGTATAGTTTGAGTCCTGCTTTGAATGTGAGTGCATGTGACTGGCCCTACAATTGTTTTTAAGAGTGATAACCTGGAGCAAATATGCCATTAATATTTACAGTCACAAATACAGAGATATTGAATGCCTCAGTAATACACTGGAAGAGGAAGAGAGCATCGAATATACTCAACACAATGGTTTAAGCTTAGGGCTTGTCAAGATTGGGATCCAACTTGACCTGGCCAAATAGAAGAAGTAGGGTTAATGAAATTTAGCAATCAAGCACTATGGTTTTCTATCACAAATATTTACACAACTGACATTTGCTGTGAAGAAAATGTTGGGCTCAGTGCCTGACTGATGGAAAGTCATCTTTCTTTTTCTGATTCTCATAGTGACACCTGAAATAAAATGAAATGAAGTGAAATTAGCATAGCAAGGAATAATAGAAAATGTAAGTGACAAAATGTGCACATTTTGCCAAATACAAAAGTCATGGTAGTGAAGAACTAGTTTGAGAATATCCTGGTCTTCTCTCAAACTTGATCACCCACTTCTGAACCAAACTAAGCAAGAATATAACTAAAGGCTCTTCAGTGAGCCTGCTGTGTAAATGCAGTTCCCACTTAAGCCCCAGTTCCTTCCTTCTACACAGATTGCTGTTCCTAAGCCCCTGTAACATAAAACTTCTGTAAATGCCTCTATGCAGAAGTCACATAAATTACTGTGGGCTTAAAATGCGCATAATATACAATATAAACAATGTGCTAGGTTTGTGAATTTAAAAAAAACAACAAGATTCTAAAATAAATGAGTGGCTTGCATGGACAGAAACTCTATAATATTCATTGCTAGGCATCCCATTTTGCCTTGGGGCTTCATGTTTTAACACAGAGAATGCTGAGATAGGCAAGCTTTCTCTGTAAATATCCAAGGAGTAAATATTTGAGACTCTGGGCCATAGGGGGTCTCTGTAACAACTACTGCATCATAAAAGTAGCCAACAAAAGTATGTACACAAATGGGCAAAATTGTGGTCCCAGGAAACTTGGTTTACAAAGCAGTTTATGGGCAAGAGTTGGCCAATCTCTGCAATTTGATATGGTTTAGTGGATACCAGAATAATGACATCAGAGCTAGAAGATTGGGAACTTTGAGAAAGATGAGTAGAAGAGATATTAGATCTCTGGTAAGAGAATCCTGAAATGAATATGAAGGATTCAGTTTTCATATAGTGACCTGAAACATATTCACTGAAATACCAAACCACAAAACTCAAATCTTGATTTGACCTGAATTGGCAGATTTTTTAAGGGATTTTTCTCTAATTGTAATGACTTCAGTACATTCCTAAGAGAAACTTCTCTGATGCTCTCCAACTAAATGACATTTAGTTGGGAACAGATTCTTTTTTGGCATAAATGGAAGGATTTGTCTTATGAAACAAATAATTGATACCAGTCACTTAAGATGCATGTAAATCTGCATATGCCTTCTGCAACAGTATTCCAATTCTCCCAATTTGTTTTGTTTTGTTTTAGTTTTTTTGAGACTAACATTCAAGCTCTTTCATATTCAAGGTTAAAGCTGGACTTGGCGTTAATATTGTGGGTGTCGCTGTGGTGATGCTTGGCATGTTTACCTGGATTGTACCTATGTTTGACCTCCACACTTATCCTTCCTGGGCTCCTCCAATTAGTAATGAGACAACGCCATGACAAGCATGACTATTCTGTGGTGAGTTTCAGAAACCACTAAAAAGCCTTCACAGCAAACTTTGGCTCTAGAAAATTGATAATTCTTAAATAAGTCCTGGTGTAGTTGCTGTAGTTCCAGTGAACACCCAAAAATCTGTTTTAAGATGCAACCAAGAGCATCTATGTACCTTCATCAAGAAGCCTTCAGTTGAGATTTCGCTTAAGGACCATATGCATCCTACTTAATCACAAGAATAATTTATAACTTGACCTTCAAAGAAATGAGGTCATTTGCTTCATCTTACACTTTGGGTTCAGTATAACATTTCAGATGTCCATTTATTGTTTCAAAAACTTTCCATGAAGCTAGAAATAGGAAATAAAATATACAAGTTAATTAGGTACTTGTTTAAATCATTTCTGTAGTGTTCTATAGTGTTGTCCAAGGGAATTTCCTGAAAAAAATCAAAGCTGTGGTCATCTAGTGGTGCAAAAGAAAAGTTTAATCTAAATAAGGTGTACATCCCATCATCTAAAAAATATTCCAATCAGATTACTCTTGATGTAGCCACGTAGTATAACAATTGAAAGTAAATATATATATATAACTGAACCCACTAAACAACAGAAAACAGATAAGAATTTCCACTTGATTTTATGGTTCATACTTGTATGATCTCAGTGCACTGAGAAACGCATTTTGTTGCTCTATGGCTAAGGCTTGCTATGATTTCCACCATTAGCACAGTATAGTTAGAAAAGAAAGCTAACCAGTACAAAACTGTTAACACATTTGTCTATTTGTGTAGCAGTTTCGCTTAAGCATTTATTTTATTTCATAGTTTTCTGTGATTGTGGGTTTCAGTCTGTCTGCCCTATTTCATAGCAACATAATGTCATATGTAAAAACAAAAGATTCAGAAATTTACATGAATTATCACTGTTTATACAAGTTTAGAAAAAAGTCATATAATTCCAATCCATTACATCAATATTGAAAAGAAATACCAGAGGAAAATTAAAGAATAAAAGTTGAAACTGTTGATATATTCACAAAAGAGAAAAATAAGTTATCTATGGGGAAACCAAAATGGAAAAAGAATGGAACATTTAAACAAAAGTAAGAAGAAAATAGTCTCCTAGCATTCAGGATATGAAAGATCAAGGTCTATTGGCATTCTAAAATTAAACTAAAGGGAAACAATTCACAAAGGCAACAGAAATGTGTACAGTTAGGAAAATATGGAAAAATTAAAACAGTTAGAGCAATTCTCATGTTAAAAATAAAATAGAAGACAAGGTTAAAACACACCTTTAATAGCTTCTTTAATTTTCATAGAAGTCCTCAGGGATGGTTTGGTTTTTTGTGTGTGTAAATAACATTATTTATAAAGTTATTCTTGAAAATTAAATATGATAAAGAGGATCTTTTAAGTTATACATTTTTAAAAAATTATTAAAAAACAAAATTCATGTTAATTATTTGTTTATTAGTCAATGCAAAATTTATCATTTTTTCAATAAAAAATGTGTCCATTTAATCATTACAATATAATATTACTGCTTTGTGTGTATCATCTCTGTTCACCCTATTTATTTGTTCCCTTACCTATCATATGTTGCACATTTATTTATGATCCACAGTATTTATTACTTTTCTGCCTATTGCTAGTCATTCAATTTATCACTGTTGAATTATATGACGAATATATTTTCATTATGAAGAAATGAAACGACTTTTCAAATTATAATGAGTACATTTTGTTTTCAAGAAAATAATATAAACATTTCAGCTTGAATCATTTTAATGAATTGCTTCCAACAGCTGCCAGCTGAGTAAGAAAAATGATACTTAGTCAAAATTTGTGTAAGTGAGCCATATGGTTCTCTTGTTACATCTTTATGTGTAGTTGATATATCAGAAATGACTTAACTCATCCATTTCGCATTTGTCCCATTTATATCAAAGTTCTCAAGCTCTTTTAGTTTGAGAGGTATGCACTGTCTTTGAAAGTTTCCAACTGACAGCCCAAACAGATGATCAAACAAATCTTTGTCCTCCCACTCAAAAATAGATATCATTTTTGTTATTTTCTTGAGCTTTACTTAGAGGTTAACTAGAAATCTTTGTCACTTTAAATCTCTGCGTCTTGCTCAGGGTTTGGATCTTGTCTAGATAATAGGGGCAATTTCACTAAATGCCTATTTACTGTCTGTTTCTGCAAGTGCTTGGAGGGCTCCCAGACACACGTGTTTCCTTTGCTTACCTCAACTACCACTGTAACATGTCAGCACCCAGAATTCAGATTTCCTTCCTTTCAAATGTGTGCACTGTTTTCACCCTACCAGGTCTCCAAGTCTTGGTTCTCTCCTTTTTCGGCCTAGGAGATGGGAAGGTAACTTTTAACCAGTATTATGCACTGAATTTATTAGCAAAACTTGATAAAACAATATCATGGCACACTAATTGTGTCTGGACATGTGTACTATATATTATTATATATCAAAGGTTATTATTATATATTTTATTATATCTTTGCCATGACTAAATATTTAATAAGATTTTTTAAAAATTAATTTATTTATTTTAGTTGGAGGCTAATTACTTTACAATATCGTGGTGGTTTTTTCCATATGTTGACATGAATCAGCCACGGGTGTACATGTGTCCCGCATCCTGAACCCCCCTCCCACTTTCCTTCCCATCCCATCTCTCAGGGTTGTCCCACTGCACCAGCTTTGAGTGCCCTGTTTCATGCATTGAACTTGGACTGATCATCTATTTCACATATAGTAATATACATGTTTCAATGCTATTCTCCCCAATCATCCCACCCTCGCCTTCTCCCACAGAGTTCAGAAGTCTGTTCTTTACATCTGTGTCTCTTGCTGTCTTGCATATAGGGCATTACTACCACCTTTCTAAATTCCATATATATGCGTTAATATACTGTATTGGTGTTTTTCTTGCTGACTTACTTCACTCTGTATAATAGGCTCCAGTTTTATCCACATCATTAGAATTGACTCAAATTCATTCTTTCTTATAGCTGAGTAATGTTCCATTGTGTATGTGATTCTTGGTGATGACACTTTTGTTCCAAAATTTTTTTGATTTAGCTAATGCATGGCTATTATCTTAACTTACGTGTGGATTTTTCCCAGTTAAGCGTTTTTATTTTTAGAAGGGAGAGGATTGTACTAGCAATGAAAAACTAAACTCAAACAAATGGTCAGTTTTATTACTGTAACATAATATACAAATAAAAATAGTTTAAATTGTTACCCCAGGGCAGCATCAGCTATCTTATTCCCAAATGAAGTACTTTAGGCAAAGTAATAATATACGAGGTAAATTTTAAGGCATGCAAATATCAAAAATAAAGGTCCCCAGTACAGAGCAAGATCAGACTAGTCCATGAATAAACACTAAAAACAGCACAAAAATAAAGTAGAAATTGAAAGTTTTTTCCAAATATGAGGACCTTTATTTGTCTAGAAAGAAAAAGACATGGGGTTTTATAGAAAGAAAGAAAGAAAAGGACTTTTCTTAGTGACAGTATGGTGTATTGGAGGACAGAGGTGGGGAAGATCTTCTTAAGAGCAAATAATAATAAATATTTTATAAAATGCATTACTGTGTCAGCAAAATAATAATAATAATAGAAGTCCTTAAGAGACAAGTTTGATTTAAAGAACCAGCAAAAATCCAGATACTTAGGCAAGGACTGAAGACAGAAACTGCTATTCCCTAGAGATCTTGAAATTTTCTTTGAATAAATATACAGGGTACAAGGGATGGGAGACCAAACTAAGACCCAAGCAAGTTAGGGGTTAAATGGAAAATTACGTGAAGATAGGATATCGTCTCAGTGAAAATGAGAAAAAAAACAAACAAACCGACTTTATGGAGGGAAGCATAAGGAAATTTTAATGTTTTGGCCTATGCACTTGGGGAGCAGTAAAATCTCCTTTGAAAATGTATAACCACACAGGTTAGGGGCCTAAAGTCTGAGTATCAGTGTTGTATAGGAGACTTCAACCTGAATTTGCATTTTAAAGCAATCCTAGGTTGATAGTATTCCCAGGTACCTGGCAAAAAAAAAAAAAAAAAGGAACACTTTTTTTCAACTTGAAGCTCAAAGAACTTTTTGGTTTATCATCAAAACTCATAAATTCTGCCAAGACATAAAGTTTTTTGTGCAAGAAATAACATAAACAAAAGAAATAGAATCCAAAGTGCAAAGACAGCGTATATTCTAATCACCAAATAAAGAATATAAAGTGAAGATGCATAATGTTTGAAAATATAAAAGAGGGTCTTGGATCTATATTATAAGTATGGTAAGCAGAATTCTAAAAATGTCCTCTTAAGATTTCTGTCTTCTAATTATTCAGTCAAATATTAATTTATGTACTAATATAAAGGGATTTTGCAGATGTGGGTGATGGTGGTTTAGTTGCTAAATTGTGTCCGACTCTGTCTGATCCCATAGACTGTAGCCCTTCAGGCTCCTCTGTCCATGGGATTTCCCAGACAAGAATATTGGCGTGGGTAGCCATTTCCTTCTCCAGGGGATCTTCCCAACCCAGGGATGAAACCCACATCTCCTGCAGGCAGATTCTTTACCACTGAGCCATTTGCAGATGTAGTTAAGCTTATTAATCAGATGACTTTAAAATAGGGAGATTATCTTAGATTGTTGTTGTTCAGTCACCAAGTTGTGTCCAATTCTTTGCAACCCCAAGGACTGCAGCACCTAAGGCTTTTCTGTCCCTCACCATCTCCCAGAGTTTGCCCAAGTTCATGTCCATTGAATCAGTGATGCCATCCAGCCATCCAACCATCTCATTCCATGTAATTTTATTCAGGAGGGCTCAGTGTGATTATATGAGCCGCCTAAAAACAGAAGAGGAAGGCAGAATAGTCAGGTGGTAAGATGAGACAGAATGGGAAGTCAGAGAGATTTGAAACATGAGAATTGGACGACCCCGGCCCTACACACTGTTGCTGGCTTTGATGATGAAAAGGGTCACAAGCCAGAGAATGCAGGCAGTCTTCAGAAACTGAGAATGGCCCTTCGTTAAAACCCAGCAAGGAGACAGAAGCCTCTGTCCTACAGTTGCATGGAACTGAATTCAGCCAACATGCTAATCTTGGAAATAAATTGCTTTTAAGAGCCTCCAGTAAGGGTCACAGCCTTGCAAACACCTTGATTTAGTCCAGTGAGACTTGTATTGGAAAAATCTGCTAATCTGTACAGTACTGAGATAATAATGAGTATTGTTTTAAGTCACTACATTGTGGTAGTTTGTTTTGGTAACAATAAAAGACAAATACAATAAGGAACAAGAGACTGCAAAAAGTAACCAGATAGATATGCTGCTACTGCTGCTAAGTCGCTTCAGTCGTGTCCGACTCTGTGCGACCCCATAGATGGCCTCCTACCAGGCCCCTCTGTCCCTGGGATTCTCCAGGCAAGAACACTAGAGTGGGTTGCCATTTCCTTCTCCAGCGCATGAAAGTGAAAAGTGAAAGTGAAGTCGCTCAGTCGTGTCCAACTCTTTAGGACCCCATGGACTGCAGCCTACCAGGCTCCTCCATCCATGGGATTTTCCAGGCAAGAGTACTGGAGTGGGGTGCCATTGCCTTCTCCAAGATAGATATGAAAAGTTGTCAAATAGAAATTTTAGATAGAAAAAGTATAATGATTTAAATTAAAAACTTAATGAATAGGTTAAATAGCACTGTACAAACCAGAAAAGGAAATATGTGAATTTGAAGAAATATTTAAAAAAAAATTATTTAGAATGCAACACAGAGATATTCAGAACTCTGAAGGGAAGTTTAAAAATGCAAGCTAGAATGAGAAATGTAAAATATGCTATGCTATGCTATGCTAAGTCATTTCAGTCGTGTCTGACTCTGTGCGACCCCATAGATGGCAGCCACCAGGCTCCCCCGTCCCTGGGATTCTCCAGGCAAGAACACTAGAGTGGGTTGCCATTTCCTTCTCCAGCGCATGAAAGTGAAAAGTGAAAGCGAAGTCGCTCAGTCTTGTCCGACTCTTAGCGACCCCATGGACTGCAGCCTACCAGGCTCCTCCATCCATGGGATTTTCCAGGCAAGAGTACTGGAGTGGGGTGCCATTGCCTTCTCCGAATGTAAAATATATTTAATCATAATTCCAAGAGTAGATCTCAGATGGTAATGCATCTGCCTGCAATGTGGGAGACCCAGGTTCGATCCCTGGGTCGGGAAGATCCCCTGGAGAAGGAAACAGCAACCCACCTCAGGACTCTTGCCTGGAAAATCCTATGGTTGAAGGATCCTGGTAGGCTACAGTCCATGGGGTCACAAAGAGTCAGACATGACTGAGCTTCACCAAGAGTAGATAATAAAAAGAATATGAGAAATGCTGTCACTGAAGATACAGTGGGTGACAATTTTCCAATATTAATGAAAGAAACAAATCAAGTTTTTTAGAAAGCATAATGAATCCAAAGCAGGATTTTTAGAAAGGAAATACGCCCTCACCTACATGATAGTGAAATAGTAGAACACTCAAAAGAAAGAGTGTTTGAGCAAACTCCAGGAGACAGTGAAGGACAGGGAAGCTTGGCATGCTGCAATAAATGGGGTTGCAAAGAGTCAGACATGACTTAGAGACTGAACAACAACAGCAGCAAAGGAAAGAAAAGAAGGACTTCCTTGGTGGTCCAGTGGTTAAGACTCATGTTTCCACTGCAGGGGGAGCAGGTTCAATCCCTCATATGGGAACTAGGATCCCCAGTACAACTAAGATCCCATATGCCACCTGGCATAGCCAAAAGAAAGAAAAGATGATAAAGAGAGAAAGAAGACAGACTACACCCAAGGAACTATAGTTAGACAATTAAACCAAGGCTACATCCTCAAGAACAATTGGAAACAGTTAAGAATCTCCAAGAGCTAGAGAACAAAGAGCTATCAATGGTATATCTAGCTAGAATGGTATATCTAGAAAAATCTATGTTTCAAGAATGAATGAAAACTAAGAAGTTTTCAAACCAACAAAAACTAAGGGAGCTTACCACATGCAAGGCTCATGAAGATACTTCTAAACCATATATCAAAAAGAAAAGAAAAATAATTCAACACTGAAGGTGTGTGGCACAGTAAGAAATGGTGAATAACCAAATCGGCAAATGTGTGGGTTAAGAAAAAAGCTAGAATTAAAGTACTGAAAAAGCATAAAAATGCAAGTTCAAAGTATTCTAACGTAGCTCTCAACTTTCCATTTTTTCTCTAGAGCAGAAAATTTAACTAAATCCAAGTCAACTTAGTCATTTCAGTGGTTTTTTTCTCTATTTCAGTGTTTAACTTAGTCAACTTAGGTTTTTGTTAATTAGATCCCATAGCTTATTCCTTTCTTGCAGTTTTTATCTAAATTCTGTGAACCTTGCATATGAAACTCGCCCTGGATGAGGCAAGTTTGAACATATGTAATATAGGTTTCATAACTTTTGCTGTTCTTGCCTACTAATTTTATCATTTTTGTCATTTCTGCTGCTTCTTATTGCTTGATTTTCCTCTCATTTAAGAGCCATAGTTTTGTTCTTTTTCTTCCTGGTACTGTTTTATTTATTTATTTTTTTGTTTGTTTGTTTTGTTTTCATTTGAGAGCCAGACCTTATTGATTTTACTTTGTTAAATACTAGGTATGTTTAAGGTATTTTTTTATTTCTATAAATATTATTGTGTTATTCTGGGGTACAGTTACTTGGAAACAATTTGCTCTTAAGATTTATTGGGTAAGATGAAAACAACATGTACTGGGACTGCCTTTCCCTCACTATGGAGGCAGCATCTTTCTCAGTGTTTTACTTGATGCTCTGTTACTTTTGAGGTTTTCCACTCTGATTGGAGGGCTTCCCTGGCAGCTCAGATAGTAAAGAATCTGCCTGCAATATGGGAGAACCGGGTTCAGTCCCTGGGTTGGGAAGATCTCCTGAAGAAGGGAATGGCAACACACCCCAGTATTCTTGCCTGCAGAATTCCATGGACAGAGGAGCCTGGTGGGCTACAATCCATGAGGTCGCAAATCGTCAGACACAACTGAGCAACTAACACACACACACTCTGGTTGGAGCATGAATTATTCCCAGCACTGTGTGAGCCCTTGTGGTCACCTCATCTAATAATTTTGTGATTATTTCTTTATCTTCAGATAGTTTCCTGACAAATATGCTTTGATCAGTATTCAACAGAATAGGGGACAGGATTTCTGGAGATCTTTCTGTCTATGCATGTCTCTCCTCTCTGATACTCTGCTCTGCAAACTATAGCCACCTGTCCTCCCCAGACTCCCAACTCCATCTCCTCATCTCAGGTTATCATCACCAGGTTCTGCCTGGATTCCCCCTTCTTTAAGCTGCTGCCTGGAAACCTTCCCTGTGCTATAAGTTGAAGCAATCATAGGGCTCAACTATTTCCTTCCTTTCAGAGATCACTGCCCTGTTTTGCCTGATAGCCAATGTCTGAAAACTGTTATTTCATAAAATTTTTCTTTTTCTTAGTTGTTTCAGGCATAAGAGTAAATCCTTTTCCTAATGTTGCATCTTGATAAGAGTGGAGGTCTCTAGAAGAGCCAAATTTAAATTATCCCCCTTTCCCCCCTAGTAAACTTGGAATCAGAACAAACTAAGTTAATTGGCTGGTTCTGAAATCTCCAATTTTAATCACTGGTGTACAGTGCAATCTTAAATAAGAGAGTAAATGGTAGATAAGGAGCCTCTAAAGTGGCATTTGGAGGCAGAAAAGGTTCTTCTGTGAGAGCAATTTTGAATTTGTTGAGTTTGAGATTTATTCAACACTTATGAGCGAGTCAAGAAAAACTGACTAAACTCACTTGAATAGTCCAAATGTAAAGCTGTGGACTGTGGTCAGACCTTTGCTTTTAGCTTAAAATACAATGTTTCTATAAGATGAAGTGAGTCTAGAACATACAAAAACAACATGTAAGAAACTGTTTTTTCTTCAACTTCAGTACTATGATAGCTACCTAATATTTATATCCTAAATTGTTTGATATTTATTTTAATTGAAGTATATTTGATTTACAAGATGTTAGTTTCAGGTATACAGCAAAGTGATTCAGTTATATATGTATGTGTGTTTTTTTCAGATTCTTTTCCCTTATAGTTTATTATAAAATATTGATTATAGTTCCCTGTGCAATACTATTACTAAATCCAGGTTCAGCTGCTCACTGCTCAAAAGCCAATACTTGAGAGATAAGTGTTAGAAAGGAAAGGTTACTTTACTTTGGAGGCCAGTAACCAAGGAATAAGGTGGACACATGTCCAAAAACCAACTCCCAATTGCCACTCAGGCAGCATGTGTGTGAGTGGCATGACGTTTAGTCATGTCTGACTCTTTGTGACACCCTGGACGGTGGCCTCCCAGGCTCCTCTGTCCCTGAGTTTCTCTTGGCAAGAATACTGGAGTGGGTTGCCATTTCCTCTTCCCAGGGTATCTTCCCAACCCAGGGATCAAATCCACTGTTGCATCTCCTGCATTGGCAGGTGGATTCTTTACCACTAGTGCCACCTCAAGGGCAAAAGCTTTTAAAGGGGAACTTCAAGGGTGTATCGGAGAAGGCAATGGCACCCCACTCCAGTACTCTTGCCTGGAGAATCCCATAGGCGGAGGAGCCTGGTAGGCTGCCGTCATGGGGTCGTTAAGAGTCGAACACTGCTGAGCGACTTCACTTTCACTTTTCACTTTCACGCACTGGAGAAGGAAATGGCACCCCACTCCAGTACTCTTGCCTAGAGAATCCCAGGGATGGGGAGCCTGGTGGGCTGCCGTCTATGGGATTGCACAGAGTCGGACACGACTGAAGCGACTTAGCAGCAGCAGCAAGGGTGTATTGGCAGAGGGAGAGGGCAGAGAAGAATAGTCAGCTCTGAGAATCATCTCAAAATCAGTAATGTCGTGGTCTGATCAGTGTCACCTTGATTGTTTCAAGTACAGTTAATCTTCAGTTCTAGGATTAATTCCCATTTTTTGAGACCAGTTCTCAGATTATATGAAACAGAAAAGCTTCTGTCATAGCTACAATGTGTTCATCTTTCTCCACCTGGTAGGGGCTTCAGTATCTGCAAAACAGCTCATAGAGTATGGCTCAGAATACTACCTATAGTCCTTCAGGACTAACTAAAGGTCGTTGATTTTGTTTAATAACTACTACTACTAAGTTGCTTCAGTTGTGTCTGACTCTGGGCGACCCCATGGACTGCAGTGTACCAGGCTCCCCCGTCCCTGGGACTCTCCAGGCAAGAACACTGGAGTGGGTTGCCATTTCCTTCTCCAATGCATGAAAGTGAAAAGTGAAAGTGAAGTCGCTCAGTCATGTCCGACTCTTAGCGACCCCATGGAAGGCAGCCTACCAGGCTCCTCCACCCATGGGATTTTCCAGGCAACAGTACTGGAGTGGGGTGCAAACTGTTATTGTTTTGCCTGTGTAAAGGCTCAGAGTTTAAAGTATACCAAAGCTCTAAGGCTAAGGGAGTGCTTAAATACAGTATGTCCTTGTTTATCTATTTTATACAGAGTAGTGTGTATGCATGCATGCTCTGCAATCCCATAGGCTGTAGCCCATCAGATTCCTTTGTCCATGGAATTTTCCAGGCAGGAATACTGGAATGGGTTGCCATTTCCTCCTCCAGGGGATCTTCCCAACCCAGGGATTGAACTCACATCTCCTGCATTGGCAGGCAGATTCTTTACCACTGAGCCACCTGGGAAGCCCCAGTAGAGTGTATATGGTAATCCCAAAATCCTAATTTATCTCTCCCACATTGTTCTCCTTTGGTAACCATAAAATTGTTTTCTATGTCTATGAATCTATTTCTGTTTTGTAAGTAAGTTTATTTGTATCATTTTTTAAAAGTTCCACGTACAAACAATATATGATATTTGTCTTTGTCTTACTTCACTTGGTATGATATTGTATAGGTCCATGCATGCTGCTGCAAATGGTATCTTTGCATTCTTTTTTATGCCTGAGTAATATTTCATTGTATAAATATACCACATCTTCTTTATCCATTTGGAGAAAACTGTAATTTGAAAAGATACACACACCCCAATGTTCATGGCAGTGCTATTTACAATGGTCAATACATGCAAGCAAGCTACATGTCCATTGACAGATGAACTAATGATATAATTTATTTTTTATTTTTTTATTGAAGTATAATTGCTTTACAGAACTTTATTGTTTTCTGTCAAACTCAACATGAATCAGCCATCAGATCAGATCAGATCAGATCAGTCACTCAGTCGTGTCCGACTCTTTGAGACCCCATGAATCGCAGCACACCAGGCCTCCCTGTCCATCACCAACTCCCAGAGTTCATTCAGACTCACGTCCATCAAGTCAGTGATGCCATCCAGCCATCTCATCCTCTGTTGTCCCCTTCTCCTCTTGCCCCAAATCCCTCCCAGCATCAGAGTCTTTTCCAATGAGTCAACTCTTCGCATGAGGTGGCCAAAGTACTGGAGTTTCAGCTTTAGCATCATTACTTCCAAAGAAATCCCAGGTATATGTATATCCCCTCCCTTTTGAATCTCCCTCCTGTCTCTCTCCCCATCCCACCCCTCTAGGTTGATACAGAGCCCCTGTTTGAGTTTCCTGAGCCATACAGCAAATTCCTGTTGGCCATCTATTTTACATATGGTTTGTAAGTTTCCATGTTACTCTTTCCATACATCTTACCCTCTCCTCCCCTCTGACAATGTCCATAAGTCTATTCTCTATGTCTGTTTCTCCATTGCTGCCCTGTAAATAAATTCTTCAGAACCATTTTTCTAGATTCCGTATATGTGTGGTAGAATGTGATATTTATCTTTCTCTTTCTGACTCACTTCACTCTGTATAATGGGTTCTAGGTTCATCCACCTCATCAGAACTGACTCAAATGTGTTCCATCTTATGGCTGAGTAATATTCTTTTCTGTATATGCACCACAACTTCTTTATCCATTCAATGGACGTCTAGGTTGCTTTCATGCTCTACCTATTGTAAATAGTGCTGCAGTAAACTGTGGGATACACCTGTCTTTTTCAACCCTGGTTTTCTGAGTGTATATACCTAGGAGTGGGATTGCTGGGTCATATGGTGGTTTTATTCCTAGTTTTTTAAGGAATCTCCATACCATCTTCCATAGTGGCCCTGCCAATTTACATTCCCACCAACAGTGCAACAGCATTCCCTTTTCTCCACACCCTCTCGAGCACTTATTATTTCTAGACTTCTGATGATGGCTGTTCTGACTGGTGTGAGGTGCTATCTCTTTGGGGTTTTGATTTCATTTCTCTAATAATGAGCGATGCTGAGCATCCCTTCATGTGTTTTGTTAGCCATCTGTATGTCTTCTTTGGAGAAATGTCTGTTTAGGTATTTTCCCACTTTTTGATTGGGTTGTTTTCCTGGTATTGAGTTATATCTGCTGCCTATATATTTTGGAAATGAATCCTTTGTCAGTTGTTTCATTTGCTATTATTTTTTCCCATTCTGAGGGTTGTCTTTTCACCTTGCTTATAGTTTCCTTTGCTTTTAAGTTTAACTGGGCCCCACTTGTTTACTTTTGTTTTTGTTTCCATTACTCTGGGTGGTGTGGGGGGATCATAGAGGATCTTGCTTTGATTTATGTCATCAAGTGTTCTGCCTATGTTTTCCTCTAAGAGTTTTATAGTCTCTGGGCTTACATTTAGGTCTTTAATCCATTTTGAGTTTATCTTTGTGTATGGTGTTAGGAAGTGTGCTAATTTCATTCTTTCACGTGTAGCTCTCCAGTTTTCCCAGCACCATTTATTGAAGAAACTGTCTTTGCCCCATTGTATATTCTTGCCTCCTTTGTCAGAATAAGGTACCCATAAGTGCATGGGTTTATTTCTTGGCTTTCTATCTTGTTCCATTGGTCTACATTTCTGTTTTTGTGTCAGAACCATACTGTTTTGATGACTGCAGCTTTGTAGTATAATTTGAAGTCAGGAAGGTTGATTCCTCCAGCTTTATTCTTCTTTCTCAAGACTGCTTTGGCTATTCAGGGTCTTTTGTGTTTCCATATGAATTGTGAAATTTTTGGTTCTAGTTCTGTGAAAAATGCCATTGCCAGTTTGATAGGAATCACATTGAATCCATAGGTTACATTTGATAGCATAGTCATCTTCACAATACTGATTCTTCCTACCCAGGAACATGGAATATCTCTCCATCTGTTTATGAAATTTTTATTTCTTTCATCAATGTCTTATAATTTTCTGTGTACAGTTCTTTTGTCTCCTTAGGTAAGTTTATTCCTAGATATTTAATTCTTTTTGTTGTAATGGTAAATGGGATTGATTCCTTAATTTCTTTTTCTGATTTTTCATTGTTAGTATGTAGAAATGCAAGTGATTTATGTGTACTGATTTTGTGTACTGCAACTTTGCTAAATTCACTGATTAGCTCCAGTAATTTTCTGATAGTATCTTTAGGGTTTTCTATGTACAGTATCATGTCATTTGCAAACTGTGAGAGCTTTGCTTCTTCTTTTCTGATTTGATTGCCTTTTTTTTTTCTTCTCTGATTGCTGTAGCTAGGACTCCCAGAACTATGTTGAATAACAGTGGTGAAAGAGGACACCCTTGTCTTGCTCCTGATCTAATGGGGAATGCTTTCAGTTTTTCACCATTGAGAATAATGTTTGCTGTAGGCTTATCATATGTGGCCTTTACTATGTTGAGGTAGGTTTCTTCTATGACCATTTTTTGAAGAGTTTTAATCATAAATGGGTGCTAAATTTTGTCATAGGCTTTTTCTGGATCTATTGAAAGTATCATGTGGTTTTTCTTTTTCAGTTTGCTAATATGGTGTATCACATTGGTTTATTTGCGTATACTGAAGAATCCTTGCATTCCTGGAATAAACCCAACTTGATCATGGTGTATGAGCTTTTTGATGTGTTGCTGAATTCTGTTTGCTAAAATTTTGTTGAGGATTTTTAAATCTGTGTTCATCAGTAATATTGGCCTGTAGTTTTATTTCCTTGTCTTGTCTTTGTCTGATTTTGGTATCAGGGTGATGGTGGCCTCATAGAATGAGTTTGGAAGTGTTCCTTCCTCTGCAATTTTTGAAAAGTTTTAGAAAGATAGGCATTAACTCTTCTCTAAATATTTGGTAGAATTCTCCTATGAAGCCATCTGGTCCTGGGCTTTTGTTTTTTGGGAGAGTTTTGCTCACAGCTTCAATTTCAGTGCTTGTAATTGGGATATTCATAATTGCTATTTCTTCCTGGTTCAGTCTTGGAAGATTGAACTTTTCTATGAATCTGTCCATTTCTTCCAGGTTATCCAATTTATTGCCATATAGTTGTTCATAATAGTCTCTTATAATCCTTTGTATTTCTGCATTGCCTGTTGTAACCTCTCCTTTTTCATTTCTAATTTTGTTGATTTGATTCTTCTCTCTTTTTTTCTTGATGAGTCTGGCTAAAAGTTTGTCAGGTTTGTTTATCGTCTCAAAGAAACAGCTTTTAGTTTTATTAATCTTTACTATTGTTTATTTCTTTTTCATTTATTTCTGCTCTGATCTTTATGATTTCTTTCCTTCTACTAATTTTGGGGCATTTTTGTTCTTTTTCCAGTTGTTTTAGGTGTCAAGTTATGTTGTCTTTTCGATGTTTTTCTTGTTTCTTGAGGTAGGATTGTATTGCTATAAACTTCCCTCTTAGAACTGCTTTGCTGCATCCCATAGGTTTTGAGTTGTCGTGTTTTCATTATCATTTGTTTCTAGAAATTTTTTTATTTCCCTTTTGATTTCTTCAATAACCTGTTGGTTATTTAGAAAGGTGTTGTTCAATCTCCATGTGTTTGTGTTTCTTACAGTTTTTTTCCTTGTAATTGATACCTAGTCTCATAGTGTTGTGGTCTGAGAAGATGCTTGATACAATTTCAATTTTCTTAAATTTCCTGAGGTTTGATTTGTGACCCAAGATGTGGTCTATCCTGGAGAATGTTCCATGTGCAATTGAGAAGAAGGTGTATTCTTCTGCATTTGAATGGAATGTCCTGAAGATATCAATGACATCCATCTCATCTAATGTATCATTTAAGATTTGTGTTTCCTTATTAATTTTCTGGTTTGATGATCTGTCCATTGGTGTGAGTGGGACATTAAAGTCTCCTACTATTATTGTGTTACTGTCAATGTCTCCTTTTATGTCTGTTAGTGTTTGTCTTATGTATTGAGGTGCTCCTATGTTGGGTGACTAGATATTTACAATTGCTATATCTTCCTCTTGGATTGATCATTGATCATTCCCTCCTTATCTCTTGTAATCTTCTTTATTTTAATGTCTGTTTTGTCTGATATGAAGATTGCTACTCCAGCTTTCTTTTGCTTCCCATTTGCATGGAATGTATTTTTCCATCCTCTCATTTTCCATCTATATATGTCTTGAGGTCTAAAGTGGGTTTCTTGTAGACAACATATATATGGGTCTTGTTTTTGTATCCATTCAGCCAGTCTGTGTCTTTTGGTTGGAGCATTTAATCCATTTACATTTAAAGTAATTATTGATATATGTATTCCTATTGCCATTTTCTTAATTGTTTGGGGTTGATTTTGTAGATCTTTTTTCTTCTCTTGTATTTCTTGACTATATAAGTCCATTTAACATTTGTTGTAAAGCCAGTTTGGTGGTACTGAATTATCTTAACTTCTGCTTGTTTGAAAAACTTTTTATTTCTCCATCAGTTTTGAATGAGATCCTTCCCAGGTAAAGTAATCTTCATTGTAGATTGTTGCCTTTCAGCACTTTAAATATACCTTGCCATTCCCTATGGCCTGCAGCATTTCTGCTGAAAGATCAGCTGTTAAGCGTATGGGGTTTCCCTTGTATGTTACTTGTTGCTTCTCCCTTGCTGCTTTTAATTTTCTTTTTTGTGTTTAGTCTTTGTTAGTTTGTTTAGTATGTGCTTTGGCGTGTTTCTCCTTGGTTTTATCCTGTATGGGACTCTTTGTGCCTCTTGGACTTGATTGACTATTTCCTTTTACATGTTGGGGAAATTTTCAACTATAATCTCTTCAACACATGTATACCTGTGGCGGATTCATTTTGATATTTGGCAAAACTAATACAGTTATGTAAAGTTTAAAAATAAAATAAAATTAAAAAAAATTTTTTTCTCATGTCCTTTCATTTCCTCTTCTTCTTCTGGGACCCCTATAATTCAAATGTTGGTGCATTTGATATTTTCTCTGAGGTATCTGAGACTATCCTCCATTCTTTTCATTCTTTTTATTTTATTCTGCTCCTCAGAAGTTATTTCCACCATTTTATCTTCCAGCTCACTGATTTGTTCTTTTGCTTCAGATATTCTGCTATTGATTCCTTCTAGAGTATTTTTAATTTCAGTAATTGTGTTGTTTGTCTCTGCATGTTTATTCTTCAATTCTTCTAAGTTTATTAATTGAGTCTTGTATTTTCTCCATTTTGCTTTCAAGGTTTTTGATCATCTTTATTATCATTATTCTGAATTCTTTTTCAGGTAGTTTGCCTATTTCCTCTTCATTCATTTGGACTTCTGTGTTTCTAGTTTGTTCCTCTATTTCTGTAGTATTTCTCTGCCTTTTCATTATTTTTTTAACTTATTGTTTTTGAGGTCTCCTTTTCCCAGGCTTCAATGTTGAATTCTTTCTTCCTTTTGGTTTCTGCCCTCTAAGGTTGGTCCAGTGGTTTGTATAAGTGTCTTAGAGGGTGAAATTTTTTTTTAATTTTATTTTATTTTTAAACTTTACAATATTGTATTGGTTTTGCCAAATATCGAAATGCATCTGCCACAGGTATACATGTGTTCCCCATCCTGAACCTTCCTCCCTCCTCCCTCCCCATACCATCCCTCTGGGTCGTCCCAGTGCACTAGCCCCAAGCATCCAGTATCGTGCATCGAACCTGGACTGGCGACTCATTCATATATGATATTATACGTATTTCAATGCCATTCTTCCAAATCATCTCACCTTCTCCCTCTCCCACAGAGTCCAAAAGAATGTTCTATACATCAGTGTCTCTTTTGCTGTCTCGTACACAGGGTTATTGTTACCATCTTTCTAAACTCCATATATATGTGTTAGTTTACTGTATTGGTATTTTTCTTTCTGGCTTACTTCACTCTGTAAAATAGGCTCCAGTTTCATCCACCTCATTAGAACTGGTTCAAATGTGTTCTTTTTAATGGCTGAGTAGTACTCCATTGTGTATATGTACCACAGCTTTCTTATCCATTCATCTGCTGATGGACATCTAAGTTGCTTCCATGTCCTGGCTATTATAAACAGTGCTGCGATGAACATTGGGGTACACGTGTCTCTTTCCCTTCTGGTTTCTTCAGTGTGTATGCCCAGCAGTGAGATTGCTGGATCATAAGGCAGTTCTATTTTCAGTTTTTTAAGGAATCTCCACACTGTTCTCCATAGTGGCTGTACTAGTTTGCATTCCCACCAACAGTGTAAGAGGGTTCCTGTTTCTCCACACCCTCTCCAGCATTTATTGCTTGTAGACTTTTGGATCGCAGCCATTCTGACTGGCGTGAAATGGTACCTCATAGTGGTTTTGATTTGCATTTCTCTGATAATGAGTGATGTTGAGCATCTTTTCATGTGTTTGTTAGCCATCTGTATGTCTTCTTTGGAGAAATGTCTATTTAGTTCTTTGGCCCATTTTTTGATTGGGTCATTTATTTTTCTGGAGTTGAGCTGTAGGTGTTGCTTGTATATTTTTGAGATTAGTTGTTTGTCAGTTGCTTCATTTGCTATTATCTTCTCCCATTCTGAAGGCTGTCTTTTCACCTTGCTAATAGTTTCCTTTGATGTGCAGAAGCTTTTAAGGTTAATTAGGTCCCATTTGTTTATTTTTGCTTTTATTTCCAATATTCTGGGAGGTGGGTCATAGAGGATCCTGCTGTGATGTATGTCGGAGAGTGTTTTGCCTATGTTCTCCTCTAGGAGTTTTATAGTTTCTGGCCTTACGTTTAGATCTTTAATCCATTTTGAGTTTATTTTTGTGTATGGTGTTAGAAAGTGTTCTAGTTTCATTCTTTTACAAGTGGTTGACCAGATTTCCCAGCACCACTTGTTAAAGAGATTGTCTTTAATCCATTGTATATTCTTGCCTCCTTTGTCAAAGATAAGCTGTCCAATGTGCGTGGATTTATCTCTGGGCTTTCTATTTTGTTCCATTGATCTATATTTCTGTCTTTGTGCCAGTACCATACTGTCTTGATGACTGTGGCTTTGTATTAGAGCCTGAAGTCAGGCAGGTTGATTCCTCCAGTTCCATTCTTCTTTCTCAAGATAGCTTTGGCTATTCGATGTTTTTGGTATTTCCATACAAATTGTGAAATTATTTGTTCTAGCTCTGTGAAGAATGCCGTTGGTAGCTTGATAGGGATTGCATTGAATCTATAGATTGCTTTGGGTAGTATACTCATTTTCACTATATTGATTCTTCCAATCCATGAACATGGTATATTTCTCCATCTGTTAGTGTCCTCCTTGATTTCTTTCACCAGTGTTTTATAGTTTTCTATATATAGGTCTTTAGTTTCTTTAGGTAGATATATTCCTAAGTATTTTATTCTTTCCGTTGCAATGGTGAATGGAATTGTTTCCTTAATTTCTCTTTCTGTTTTCTCATTATTAGTGTATAGGAATGCAAGGGATTTCTGTGTGTTGATTTTATATCCTGCAACTTTACTATAATCATTGATTAGTTCTAGTAATTTTCTGGTGGAGTCTTTAGGGTTTTCTATCTAGAGGATCATGTTATCTGCAAACAGTGAGAGTTTTACTTCTTCTTTTCCAATTTGGATTCCTTTTATTTCTTTTTCTGCTCTGATTGCTGTGGCCAAAACTTCCAAAACTATGTTGAATAGTAATGGTGAAAGTGGGCACCCTTGTCTTGTTCCTGACTTGAGAGGAAATGCTTTCAATTTTTCACCATTGAGGATAATGTTTGCTGTGGGTTTGTCATATATAGTTTTTATTATGTTGAGGTATGTTCCTTCTATTCCTGCTTTCTGGAGAGTTTTTATCATAAATGGATGTTGAATTTTGTCAAAGGCTTTCTCTGCATCTATTGAGATAATCATATGGTTTTTATTTTTCAATTTGTTAATGTGGTGTATTACATTGATTGATTTGCGGATACTGAAGAATCCTTGCATCCCTGGGTTAAAGCCCACTTGGTCATGGTGTATGATCTTTTTAATGTGTTGTTGGATTCTGATAGCTAGAATTTTGTTAAGGATTTTTGCATCTATGTTCATCAGTGATATTGGCCTGTAGTTTTCTTTTTTTGTGGGATCTTTGTCAGGTTTTGGTATTAGGGTGATGGTGGCCTCATAGAATGTGTTTGGAAGTTTACCTTCCTCTGCAATTTTCTGAAAGAGTTTGAGTAGGATAGGTGTTATCTCTTCTCTAAATTTTTGGTAGAATTCAGCTGTGAAGCCGTCTGGACCTGGGCTTTTGTTTGCTGGAAGATTTTTGATTACAGTTTCAATTTCCGTGCTTGTGATGGGTCTGTTAAGATTTTCTATTTCTTTCTGGTCCAGTTTTGGAAAGTTGTACTTTTCTAAGAATTTGCCCATTTCTTCCACATTGTCCATTTTATTGGCATATAATTGCTGGTAGTAGTCTCTTATGATCCTTTGTATTTCTGTGTTGTCTGTTGTGATCTCTCCATTTTCATTTCTAATTTTATTGATTTGATTTTTCTCCCTTTGTTTCTTGATGAGTCTGGCTAATGGTTTGTCAATTTTATTTATCCTTTCAAAGAACCAGCCTTTGGCTTTGTTGATTTTTGCTATTGTCTCTTTTGTTTCTTTTGCATTTATTTCTGCCCTAATTTTTAAGATTTCTTTCCTTCTACTAACCCTGGGGTTCTTCATTTCTTCCTTTTCTAGTTGCTTTAGGTGTAGAGTTAAGTTATTTATTTGACTTTTTTCTTGTTTCTTGAGGTATGCCTGTATTGCTATGAACTTTCCCCTGAGGACTGCTTTTACAGTGTCCCACAGGTTTTGGGTTGTTGTGTTTTCATTTCATTAGTTTCTATGCAAATTTTGATTTCTTTTTTGATTTCTTCTGTGATTTGTTGGTTATTCAGCAGCGTGTTTTTCAGCCTCCATATGTTGGAATTTTTAATAGTTTTTCTCCTGTAATTGAGATCTAATCTTACTGCATTGTGGTCAGAAAAGATGCTTGGAATGATTTCAATTTTTTTTAATTTATCAAGGCTAGATTTATTGCCTAGGATATGATCTATCCTGGAGAAGGTTCCATGTGTGCTTGAGAAAAAGGTGAAATTCATTGTTTTGGGATGAAATGTCCTATAGATATCAATTAGGTCTAACTGGTCTATTGTATCGTTTAAAGTTTGTGTTTCCTTGTTAATTTTCTGTTTAGTTGATCTATCCATAGGTGTGAGTGGGGTATTAAAGTCTCCCACTATTATTGTGTTATTGTTAATTTCTCCTTTCATACTTGTTAGCATTTGTCTTACATATTGCGGTGCTCCCGTGTTGGGTGCATATATATTTATAATTGTTATATCTTCTTCTTGGATTGATCCTTTGATCATTATGTAGTGACCGTCTTTGTCTCTTTTCACAGCCTTTGTTTTAAAGTCTATTTTATCTGATATGAGTATTGCTACTCCTGCTTTCTTTTGGTCCCTGTTTGCATAGAAAATCTTTTTCCAGCCCTTCACTTTCAGTCTGTATGTGTCCCCTGTTTTGAGGTGGGTCTCTTGTAGACAGCATATGCAGGGGTCTTGTTTTTGTATCCATTCAGCCAGTCTTTGTCTTTTGGTTGGGGCATTCAACCCATTTACGTTTAAGGTAATTATTGATAAGTATGATCCCGTTGCCATTTACTTTATTGTTTTGGGTTCAAATTTATACACCGTTTTTGTGTTTCCTGTCTAGAGAATATCCTTTAGTATTTGTTGGAGAGCTGGTTTGCTGGTGCTGAATTCTCTCAGCTTTTGCTTGTCTGTAAACCTTTTGATTTCTCCTTCATATTTGAATGAGATCCTTGCTGGGTACAATAATCTGGGCTGTAGGTTATTTTCTTTCATCACTTTAAGTATGTCTTGCCATTCCTTCCTGGCCTGAAGAGTTTCTATTGAAAGATCAGCTGTTATCCTTATGGGAATCCCCTTGTGTGTTATTTGTTGTTTTCCCCTTGCTGCTTTTAATATTTGTTCTCTGTGTTTGATCTTTGTTAATTTGATTAATATGTGTCTTGGGGTGTTTCATCTTGGGTTTATCCTGTTTGGGACTCTCTGGGTTTCTTGGACTTGGGTGATTATTTCCTTCCCCATTTTAGGGAAGTTTTCAACTATTATCTCCTCAAGTATTTTCTTATGGTCTTTCTTTTTGTCTTCTTCTTCTGGGACCCCTATGATTCTAATGTTGTAGCGTTTAATATTGCCCTGGAGGTCTCTGAGATTGTCCTCATTTCTTTTAATTCGTTTTTCTTTTGTCCTCTCTGATTCATTTATTTCTACCATTCTAATTCACTAATCCTATCTTCTGCCTCTGTTATTCTACTATTTGTTGCCTCCAGAGTGTTTTTTATTTCATTTATTGCATTATTCATTATATATTGACTCTTTTTTATTTCTTCTAGGTCCTTGTTAAACCTTTCTTGCATCTTCTCAATCCTTGTCTCCAGGCTATTTATCTGTGATTCCATTTTGAGTTCAAGATTTTGGATCAATTTCACTATCATTATTCAGAATTCTTTATCAGGTAGATTCCCTATCTCTTTATCTTTTGTTTGGTTTGGTGGGCATTTATCCTGTTCCTTTATTTCCTGGGAATTCCTCTGTGTCTTCATCTTGTTTAAATTGCTGAGTTTGGGGTGTCCTTTCTGTATTCTTACAGTTTGTGGAGTTCTCTTTATTGTGGCATTTCCTCACTGTGTGTGGGTTTGTACAGGTGGCTTGTCAAGGTTTCTTGGTTAGGGAAGCTTGTGTCGGTGTTCTGGTGGGTGGAGCTGGATTTCTTCTCTCTGGAGTGCAATGAGGTGTCCAGTAATGAGTTATGAGATGTCTGTGGTTTTGGGGTGACTTTGGGCAGCCTGTATCTTGGAGCTCAGGGCTATGTTCCTGTGTTGCTGGAGAATTTGCTTGGTATGTCTTGCCCTGGAACTTGTTGGCTCTTGTGTGGTGCTTGGTTTCAGTGTATGTATGGAGGCATTTGATGAGCTCCTGTCAATTAATGATCCCTGGAGTCAGGAGTTCCCTGGAGTCAGGGTTTGGACTTAAGCCTCCTGCTTCCAGTTATTGGTTTTATTTTTACAGTAGTTTCAAAACTTCTCCTTCTATACAGCACCATTGATAAAACATCACAGGGTTTAATCTATTGCCTGTAGCTTCCAAGGCGGTTCCCTCTGTTATAGCTTCTTCTGTTTGCTGGTCTCTTCAGTGTCTGGTTTCCGCTCTGACGCAAAGGGGATGGTGGTGGACACTTTTTTTTTTTTTTTTTTTTTTTTTTTTTTAGGCTCACTTGTTCAGTCGCGCTGTGGGGAGGGGGGGACGCTGCAAACAAATAACACTGGTGTGTGCTTGCAGTGCCTCAGCCACACTGGGTCTGCCCCCACTCACGGCGCATGTAGCTTCCCTGCCCACACTGCTCAGACTCTAGGTTGCTCCCCCGGGAACCATCCGTGGCCGGCCCTGGGCTGCTTGCACCTCCCGGGTCCAAGTCGCTCAGGTTCAGGCACTCGGGAAGTCCTCAGAGGCGCAGACTCGGTTGGGCCTGCGTTTTGTGCTCTTCCAGGTCCGAGCAGCTCAGGTGATGAGGTGTTTGGTGCGCGCAATTGCTGCGACTTATCGCCTCCCCACGGCTCGGTTATCTGGGTGTACAACCAGAGCACCTTCTCAGGCGGATGTTGACTGTCCAGAGCCCCAAGAAGTCTTAGTTAGCAAAAAAGCCTGCTTACAGTTTTATAGATAATGTCTCTCTGGGGCTGCGATTGCTCCCTTCCGGCTCTGGCTGCCTGTCACTGGAGGGGGATGGTCTGCAGCCGGCTATCTCTGTTCTGTCCTTTGTTCCGTGCGCGGGTCTGGTGGTGTGTTAGGTTAGGGCTGACTTTTCGCGTGGTAGATATCCCACAGTCTGGTTTGCTAGCCCAAATTATTTCACTCAGATAGCACTCAGGGTATTCAGGCCAGATCCTTACTCTAAGCGATGCAGCCCACGCCGCGCCTCCCTGCCCAGCCCCTGCTTGCTAGTGGCCTGTGCAGGCATCTGCGCTGCTTCTCCACTGCGGGAGTTGCTGTAGGGCTCGTAATCTGCAGGTTTTAATTGTTTATTTATTTTTCCTCCCTGTTATGTTGCCTTCTGTGCTTCCAAGGCTCGGCACAGATTCAGCAGTGAGAAGGTTTCCTGGTGTTTGGAAACTTCCCTCTTTTTAAGACTCCCTTCTTGGGATGGAACTCTGTCCCTCCCTCTTTTGTTTCTTTTTTTGTCTTTTATATTTTTTCCTACCTCCTTTCGAAGACTTGGGTTGCTTTTCTGGGTGCCTGATGTCCTCTGCCACCATTCAGAAGTTGTTTTGTGGAATTTACTTGGCGTTTAAATGTTCCTTTGATGAATTTGTTGGGGAGAAAGTGTTCTCCGGTCCTACTCCTCCGCCATCTTAGCTCCTCCTCCTGATATAATTTTAAATTATTATTTTAATTTAGAACACAAGATTTCATGGCCATATTTGAAAGTACCTTAGGACAAATATAGTTTCTTGTTTTATGTAAAAAGAATTAGGGGATGTAGAGATTTAAATCTTGGAAAAATTGTTTAGAAAAATAAGTCAACCTCCAAGTTAGTTCCACCTGAGGAGGCAAGTCTCTGACAGAAGCTATGGTCGAACAGGAATGCTTTATCTTCTCAGTAAAAAGACTTTTTGTGGTTCATCTAACAAATGTTAAATGAATAATAAATAATGGCAGGTTATTCCTCAGGGTTTTGGGAAGTCATTTTTACTACAGTCCTTGACATTCCTCTCCATAAACTTTTATTCTCCATGTCAACTGGGAAAGTAATTGCTTCCGGTCAGAGTTGGGATATACTGGCCATTTTCCAGAGTTGGGGGGGTCTACTGGGTATGAATAGTTCTGTCCTCAGGTATCTGGGACGTTGCTTTGGGATGCCCTGAACGTCCTTCATATAGAACCTCCTCATGGGTCCTCCTCACAATTTGAAAAGGGTCAGAATTCTTCCTCAGAACTGGAATTTGACAGTTTGTATTACGGCAACTGTGGTTGCGGCTGTATTTGAGATTTAATGTGCTAGACAATTTACACTTCATATTAAAGCCAGCTTTACAGTTAATACATTCCAGAAGGCCAGTGTTACTCATATTTACTTCCTCATTTATTTTTCAAAGCCAGAACTGTGTGGTTGTAAAGAACTTCAGTCTTCCCACAGGAAGAGAAGTCTCATTGGCCATGATTTACATTCTACATCCTATCTGTTTTTTTTAATCTTCATATATTCAGTTGACTAAATAATATAAGCAAAAAAAAAAAAAAAAAAAAAAACAAAAACAAACAAAAAACCTCTATACAATTCCCTAAAACACTTTTGAACACTTCTAGTAGCTTACCTTTTAAAATGTGATAGTAAAGTACTCTACAAAATGTAAAGCAAGCTTTCAAGAAAGAGTATTTTAAACTAGCAATCCTTCATGTTTATTCTGAAAAAAACCTATATGGAAAACCTATATGGAAAGCAGGCATGATAACTAAACAATCAAGTACTGGTTGCTATAATATGCTATTCCATCTTGTGCAGCTGCCTCTGAATCTATTTGCCAAACATGGATACTGAATCTGTAGTTAGGTGGTTCTGTGGATACAGTAAGAGTATTCAAAGAAGTTTAAAGTAGACTTCAAATTTAGATATAATTTAGTGACAAGACAGAGCCAGCATAGTTTATCCAATTTGACACGTTAAATAGACAAAGTAATTATGTCAAGGTAAAAAAGCTTAACTTAAAAAGATACATTTTTAAAGTGTACAGTGTGATGAGTTGATTTTCATATACTTTGTGGAATGATTACCAAGGTCAAGATAATTAGCACATTTATTACCTCATGTAGTTAACTTTGCTTGTGCATGTGTATGCGCCTGTTGTGTATGTGTGTGGTGAGAATGCTTTTTAAACCCAATCAAAATATATGTTTTTGAGTGTCAAGACAGAAAGGAAAAACTCATACCTATTAAGAGTATTTAAAATGTTATTCCATAGACAGTAGGGTGCCTGCTAAGTCGCTTCAGTCGTGTCCGACTCTGTGCGACCCCATAGACGGCAGCCCACCAGGCTCCCCCGTCCCTGGGATTCTCCAGGCAAGAACACTGGAGTGGGTTGCCATTTCCTTCTCCTAGGGTGCCTAGTGTCTTTAAAACCTCCTCTTCAACTCAGGATGCAAATATTTAGTGTACCCCTGTCCTTTGTCTACATCAATGGAGAAAACATAATGAAGACTGTAGAAAGTTTCAAGGTTTGCAGACGTTTTCCTGGATGATCAGCCTTGTTTATTAATTGCTAATTACAAAGTACAGCCTTCCATCTTTTATTTCCCTGAGCTGGGTTCTTTTAATATCTCAGTTCCAAATGCATTATATCTCAAGTTTTTGAAGAAAGATCTTAGTTCCAGTAGGATTCTTAGTGTCTCTAGTAACACAAGTTGGTCAGGTGTAATTTGAGGGACTCTTCAGCATTGGTGATGTTTGGCATTAACTAAGTGTTAAGAGTTTTGTGGAGTAGCTGTAAATATTTCTTACAGTCTTCTAAAGCCTCTCTCTAATAAGAGTAAATTATGGTTAAAAAAAGACAGCAAATGTGGAGATGGAGATTGGGATGGCAGATGCTGTTGACAGATTGATTCTAGAGGTACAGGCATCACTTTCCGTCTACACCTGAGCTTTGGTGAACTGAAGGGATGCAAACAGTGCTCTGCAGAAGCAGAGTGATACTGAGCCTCATTTTTCTCTTCCTGTTTTTATTCTTTACAATCCATCTGTTTTTCATTTCTACTCTCTGAATGGCTGATGGAGTACCTTTTTAAAACACTCAGAATGTCAGTGTGTGAATTGAAAGATGCATCACACTATAATTGCATGTTCTCAAGGAATTTTCATATTGTTAACTTTTATTGGAGTCTGATTAAGTGTCCCCTAAGAGACAAAGCCACAATATCAGAATTATCAAAGCAATCATCACCAGTATATCTTCTAACTCTTCACCATGAAGAAATGTCAGCTTGTGAGTCAGGAGATTCAATACTTTCTTGTTGACAATTTATAATCCCTTTTTTCAGCTCTCTTAAAAAAAAATATAACAAATGACAATTTAATCACACTCTCTGTCTCTCCAAATATTGTTCTGAATTCCTGTAAAGGTAAGTTTAAAAATTCTCAGAAGAGTTGGAAAACCAGCTATTTCCCTTTTGTTGTTGTTTAGTTGCTCAGTCATGTCTGACTCTCTGCGATCCCATGGACTGCACCACGCCAGACTTCCCTGTCCTTCACTGTCTCCTAGAGTTTGCTAAAACTTATGTCCATTAAGTTGGTGATGTCATCCAACCATCTTGAACTCTGTCGTCCCCTTCTCCTCCTACTCTTAATCTTTCTCAGCATCAGGGTCTTTTCCAATGAGCCAGGTCTTCGCATCAAGTGGTCAAACTGTTGGAGCTTCAACTTCAGCATCAGTCTTTCCAATGAATATTCAGGGTTGACTTCCTATAGAATTGACTGGTTTGATCTCTCTGCTGTCCAAGGGACTGTCAAGAGTCTCCTCCAACACCACAATTCAAAAGCATCAATTCTTCAATGCACAGACTTCATTATGGTCCAGCTCTCACATCCAGACATGACTACTGGAAAAACCACAGCCTTGACTATGTGGACCTTTACTCAGTTGTTTCCTGTTTCTCAGAGGTTAGAATTAGCTGTGGGATGATTTAACCCATTGAACAAAACATAAACCCAAAGCAAGACCTTGTGATGGGTTCTAGGATTTCTTCATGAAAATGCATCACTGTAATATATATTACTGTCTTTCTTAGGGGAAAATGTTAAAAATCAACAATGATATTCTGGAAAAGACCATTTAGTCCACATTTTCACTTTTGGGGAAAATATGAGCTCATAGAGATCTTTAATATGAAAATTTCATTCATTGATCAGTTAACTTTATTGAAGATATTACCAGGTATGATCATATGAGTAGAGTTGTGGAAGCCTGAGTGGGGAAGTAAGGTTAAAAGAGACTTATGTAAAAAGTGCAGTAAGATTTTTGCACAGTTTTATCTAAATATTATCAAAATTCTTTACATTTACTTTTATTGTCAAAGTTGTTGCTGTTCTGTCACACAGTCGTGTCTGACTCATTGCAACCCCATGGACTGCAGCATGCCAGGCTTTCCCGTACTTAGTATGATTATCTGATTTAAGGTTAGGAAGGTAAAGAACAAAATTCTAAAAGATATATGCACCCTTATGTTCATTGTAGTGTTATACATTCCATATATATCAATTTTATCTATTTAAAATTTTTAATTATGAAATACTCCAAACATATAGAAAAGTACTATTAACAACAATAGTGTATCCACCATCCCATGGACCTATTGTGCAAATGTTAAAGCTTAAGAACTTAATTAATTAATTAATAATTAAATTGTTTTAAATATTTGTTCCATATATTTTCCCCAAAGAAATAAGCAACTAAAGCCCCCCTAACTACATCGCTCATTAACAGAGAAATGCAAATCAAATCTACAATGAGATATCACCTCACACTTTCCAGAATAGCTATCATCAATAAATCTACAAACAATAAATGCTGGAGAAGGTATGGAGAAAAGAGAATCCTCTTCTCTGTTGGTGGGAATGTAAATTGATACAGCCATTATGGAAGCCAGTATGAAGAGTTCTTCAAAACCTAGGAATAAAACTACCATATGACCCAGCAATCCCACTACTCAGTATATACCTGGAGGGAACCAAAAGTGAAAAAGACACATGTGCCCCAATGTTCATTGCAGCATTACTTACAATAACTAGGACATGGAAGCAACCTAAATGTCCATCCACAGATGAATGGATAAAGAAGCTGTGCTGCATATATACAATGGACTATCACTCAGCCATAAAAAGGAACTCATTTGAGTCAATTCTAATGAAATGGATGAATCTGGAGCCTATTATACAGAGTAAAGTAAGTCAGAAAGAGGAAAACAAATATCATATATTAATGCATATATATGGAATCTAGAAAGACAGTACTGATGAACCTATTTGCAGAGCACTCAGACATAGAGAACAGACTTAAGAACACAGAGGTGGGGGAGGAAGAAGAGACTGGGATGAATGGAGAGAGTAATATGGAAACATATGCACTACTGTTGCAAAATAGATAGCCAAATGGGAATTTGCTGTTATGACCCAAGGAACTCAAACTAGGCTCTGTAATAATCTAGATGGGTGGGATGCTAGGAGGCAGATTCAAGAAGGAAGGCATATAAATAACTATGGCTTATTCATGTTGATGTATGGCAAAACCAACACAATATTGCAAAGCTATTATCCTATTAACCTGAAACTCGAATACTTTGGTCACCTGATGCAAAGAGCTGACTCATTGGAAAAGACCCTGATGCTGGGAAGGATTGAGGGCAGGAGGAGAAGGGGACGACAGAGGATGAGATGGCTGGATGGGATCACCAACTCAATGGACATGGGTTTGGGTGGACTCTGGGAGTTGGTGATGGACAGGGAGGCCTGGCGTGCTGCGGTTCATGGGGTCGCAAAGAGTTGGACATGACTGAGCGACTGAACTGAACTGAGAGTGTAAACATGTCCAGTTTTACTAGATATCACCTAGTTGCTTTCAAAAGTGGCTATAGTCATTTATTCTCCCAATAGCCATGTATGAAATTTTCTATTCTCTCACATCTTTGTCAACATTTATTGTTAGACATTTCAATGCTTTCCATTCACATAGAAATTTTATCTTGATGTTACATTAACATTTCCCTCTTGTGTTGTGAGGCTGAGCATTTTTTCATATACATTTTAGCCCTTGGGATTTCATGTTCTTTGAATTGTCTGTAACTGTATTTTCCCCAATTTCCTAATATTTCTTTTTTGCATTTCTAATAATTATTTAAATAATAATCCTTCTGGTTGGAAACTTAAAAAGCTTTTCATGGTGTATTATCTCTGAATGAAATTGTCAATTTTAATATAGTAAAATGTGCTCTTTCCTTTAGCAGTGGTGCTTTTTTGCCTTTTTTGATCCTTATGGATATACTCTATGCAACTTCCTTAAGAAAAACATCCCTGCCCACAATGCCATAGAGCTATTCTCTTATGTTTTGCAGCAATGCTCACATAAGCAACATAAAATTAGTGTATAATTTTTTTCTTTTTATCTTTGTCCAATTTTATTAGGTTATATTACTCATATTACATGAGTTGAGTATCTTTTCTACTTTTTCTATTCTCTGGAATCATTTATATTAAACATTGATTGTCATTCTTCTAAGAATCAGAAAAATTTGCTACATATTTAGAATTTTCTTCCAAAATTTTATTATGAAAATTGCCAAATAAACAGCAAAGCTGAAAGAGTTTTAGTGAACATCCCTGTACCTACCACATAGATTCTACCATTAATGTTTTAGTCTACTTGCTTTACCACATATGTCTGTTCACCCTTCTATCCAATAAGATTTCCAGTTAATATAAAGCAAGTGGACTAAAACATTAATGGTAGAATCTATGTGGTAGGTACAGGGATGTTTTAATGTTATAAATCAAATCAAATTTTTAAAAGTTTGTTATGAGTGACTTTTGCTTTAGTTTTAAAAATTATTGGAATAAAGTTTTTAACATTATCCTTGTTATTTTGTCTATGGTATTTGTACCTATGCTCTAGCTCTCTTTTTTGTTTTTATGAATTGATCATAAGCTAGTTCACAAAACAAATTTGAACAAATTACAAAAACTTAATTTTAGACAATGTATTCTAACCACAAGGCCATAAAATAAGTAGCTAATAACAAAGAGGTAATTCAAAATAACTCCACATTTAGAAATTTTAAAAGCACTTCTAATAAATTTTAATGCAACATGAATTGCATATTATGTGGTTGTGTGTGCTATATATGTTCTATATGTTATTTGCCAGAAACAGGTTTATGCTCTCAGCATTTATTGCTCCTATCTGATCTGTGATTATATTCAATATGCATTTTCTTTTGTACTATATTTGCTCAGATCTCATTTTATGCACTTTAATCAGCCTCTACAGTTTTATTCTTATAGGTTCCATGCTGGTTTTATGTTATTGATGTCATTATCAGCAGAACAAACACTTTTCAGCTGAGCTACTCTTTCTGTGAAATTCCATACAACATTCCACCAATTCACCATAATCAGCACACACCTCCCTTTGCTCATCTCAACATGGCTAAAAACTGTCATTCCATCTGTTCTTCCTGGAAAATGGCATGTATCATTGATTTTTCTTACTCAGATTTCTGTTCATATTCAGATTGCCTATGCTTTTTCTGACTGAAAAGAGGTTGGTTGAATAGCATTTGCTGGACATGAAGAATAACCGTTGTGTATTGCTCTTACTGGTATCTCAGAAAAATATAGTCCTCTTATAGGTAAATAGGTTTTCCCCCAGATATTTTCCCCTAATGTGTAGAATCAACAACATGGATACTTCTGGACTGAGAAGACTGCACTTATGCTTCTTTTATTTGGTTAGTCACAAAATACTTATTAGACTTAAAGTCGGATTGGGATTTAGCATTAATAAAAACAGTGTCTCATACTTAGTGTTTATTGTGTAGCAAGGCATGGTTCTAGGGGATATACACGTACTCACGCTTGCTCATATATATGAGATGTGGATATTTTATTTCCCAATAAATCATAACAACACTTCACTTTCTCCCTACGGTGAGATACATCTGATGTTTGTCTTCCCAATTTGTTAAAAGTGGAAAATTTAATTCAGTTCAGACTCAATGTCCACAGGGCTAGTTATAAACAAGTTTTCATCATTTTCCTCTTGCCCTTTTGGTTAAGATTAAGATCGCCACAGTGTATTAGATTAACATAATTTCAGTTATTATTTGCATAGACTATGAAAAAATTCAAAGTCAATAAAGCATAATTTAATTATTTGGCCTTTAATATACTTAAAGTATTGTCCCATTGACTATAGAAGATTATAAATAGTCCTCATGATATTTTTTATTATTTTCTTCTGTATTCATTTGATGCTGTTTACTAATGCTATATTCACTGCCTTTGTGTGCTTACTTAATGGCTTTTGTTCACGTTCAAATAGATGAGGGCAAATTACGTATATAGTCCTCATACATTCTGTGGAGACAGGATCTGGCTTTATTGTGCTTTCCTGAAAACTGATATCTCCATCAGGGGACTGTTTCCTAATGTTGGTAACCATGTACTTGCCTTTCTTTGTTAAACTACATGATGTGTCTATTGGTTGCAGAACCACCAAGTCCAGGGTTTTAACCTTTCATTTTTTCATGTGGGCCATTTTTAAAGTCTTTATTAAATTTGTTACAATATTGCTTTTGTTTTACTGTTTCACATTTTGCTTTTTTGGCCACGAGACATGTGAGATCTTAGCTCCCCAACCAGAGATGGAACCCACAAGCCCTGCATGAGAAGGCGAAGCCTTAACCACTGGACCACCAGGGAAGTCCCTTAACTCTCTTTTGAGTCAAATTCTCTTCTTTTTTGGTTCTTTTGAACTTTTAATTTTGTATTGGGGTATAGCTTTTCAACAATGTTGTGAGTTTCATGTGAACAGTGAAGGGTGAGTCAAATTCTTCCAGCTTACTCTTGGTCTTCTCTATCATGGGCAAGAACTCCTTTTTTCAGATCAATGTAAAAATAAATGTTTGCTTTCAGCCAGGATCTGTCCCACATCCGGGCTTGTACAGCTAAGTGAAGAGGCAGGGGCCCCTCCACCAACCATTAATGAAGAGAAGAAGTAAAATAAAACATGCAGCCAATGACATGCTTTAGAATTTCTTCTTTGAGGAGACCCTGTTCTTTGTTACACATCTGCTCACTTTGAAGAATTAGTTTAGTAAATCATCTTTGAATGGCCTTCCTCTCCATTCAGTATAAATCAGTTCAGTTGCTCAGTTGTGTCCAACTTTCTGACCCCATGGACTGCAGCACGCCAGACCTCCCTATCCATCACCAACTCCTGGAGTTTACTCAAACTCATGTCCATTGAGTCAGTAATGCCACCAATCATCTCATCCTCTGTTGTCCCCTTCTCCTCCCACACTTCAATTACTATTTTCAGAGTCTTTTCTAATGAGTCAGTTCTTCACATCAGGTGACCAAAGTACTGGAGTTTCAGCTTCAGCATAATTCCTTCGATGAATATTAGGGACTGATTTCCTTTAGGATGGACTAATTGGATCTCCTTGCAGTCCAAGGGACTCTCAAGAGTCTTCTCCAACACCACAGTTCAAAAGCATCAATTCTTTGGTGCTCAGCTTTCTTTATAGTCCAACTCTCACATCCATACATGACTACTGGAAAAACCATAGCTTTGATTAGACTGACCTATGTTAACAAAGTAATGTCTCTGCTTTTTAATATGCTATCTAGGTTGGTTATAACTTTTCTTCCAAGGAGCAGTAGTTCAGTTGCTCCGTTGTGTCCTACTCTTTGCCACCCCATGAACCACAGCACTCCAGACCTCCCTGTCCATCACCAACTCCCAGAGTCTACCCAAACCCATGTCCATTGAGTCGGTGATGCCATCCAACCATCTCATCCTCTGTCGTCCCCTTTTCCTCCTGCCCTCAATCTTTCCCAGCATCAGGGTATTTTCAAATGAGTCAGCTCTTCGCATCAGGTGACCAAAGTATTGGAGTTTCAGCTTCAACATCAGTCCTTCCAATGAACACCCAGGACTGATCTCCTTTAGGATGGACTGGTTGAATCTCCTTGCAGTCCAGGGATTCTCAAGAGTCTTCTCCAAGGAACAAATGTCTTTTAATTTCATGGTTGCAGGCACCATCTGCAGTGATTTTGGAGCCTACCAAAATAAAGTCTGTCATTGTTTCCACTGTTTCCCCATCCATTTGCCATAAAGTGATGGGGCCAGATGCCATGATCTTAGTTTTCTGCATGTTGAGTTTTAAGTCAACTTTTCCACTCTCCTCTTTCACTTTCATCAAGAGACTCTTTAGTTCTTCTTTGCTTTCTGCCATAAGGGTGGTGTCATCTGCATATCTCAGCTTATTGATATTTCTCCAGGCAATCTTGATTCTAGCTTGTGCTTCTTCCAGCCCAGCGTTTCTCATGATGTACTCTGCATATAAGTTAAATAAGCAGGGTGACAATATACAGCCTTGACATACTCCTTTCCTGATTTGGAACCAGTCTGTTCCGTGTCCTAACTGTTCTGTGTCCTAACTGTCCTAAGAGTTCTAACTGTTGCTTCTTGAACTGCATATAGATTTCTCAAGAGGCAGTTCAGGTGGTCTGGAATTCCTATCTTTTTAAGGATTTTCCACAGTTTATTGTGATGCACATAGTCAAAGGCTTTGGCATTGTCAATAAAGCAGAAGTGGATGTTTTTCTGGAACTCCCTTGCATTTTCGATGATCCAATGGATATTGGCAGTTTGATCTCTGGTTCCTCTGCCTTTTCTAAATCCAGCTTGAACATCTGGAAGTCCATGGTTCATGTACTGTTAAAGCCTGGCTTGGAGAATTTTGAGCATTACTTTGCTATTGTGTGAGATGAGTGCAATTCTGTGGTAGTTGGAGCATTCTTTGGCATTGACTTTCTTTGGGATTGAAATGAAAACCGACCTTTTCCAGTCCTGTGGCCACTGCTGAGTTTTCCAAATTTGCTGGCATACTGAGTGCAGCACTTTCACAGCATCGTCTTTTTGGATTTGAGATACCTCAACTGGAATCACCTCCACTAGCTTTGTTTGTAGTGATGCTTCCTAAGGCCCACTTGACTTTGCATTCAAGAATGTCTGGCTCTAGGTGAGTGATCACACCATCATGATTATCTTGATCGTGAAGATAGATCTTTTTTGTATAGTTTGTGTGTTCTTGCCACCTCTTCTTAATATCTTCTGATTTTGCTAGGTCCATACTATTTCTGCCCATCTTTGCATGAAATGTTCCCTTGGTATCATTAATTTTCTTAAAGAGATCTCTAGTCTTTCCCATTCTATTGTTTTCCTCTATTTCTTTGCACTGGTCACTGAGGAAGACTTTCTTATCTCTCCTTGCTCTTCTTTGGAATTCTGCATTCAGATGGGTATATCTTTCCTTTTCTCCTTTGCCTTTCACTTCTCTTCTTTTCACAGATATTTGTAAGGCCTCCTCAGACAACCATTTTGCCTTTTTGCATTTCTTTTTCTTGGGGATGGTGTTGATCCCTGCCTCCTCTACAATGTCATGAACCTCTGTCCATAGTTCTTCAGGCACTCTGTCTATCAGATCTAATCCCTTGAATCTAATTCTTACTTCCACAGTACAATCATAAGGGATTTGATTTAGGTCATACCTGAATGATCTAGTGGTTTTTCCTAGTTTCTTCAATTTAAGTCTGAATTTGGCAATCAGGAGTTCATGATCTGAGCCACAGTCAGCTCTGGGTCTTGTTTTTGCTGACTGTATAGAGCTTCAAATCAGGGTTCTCAAAAACTATATGGTTGACGTTTTAGTTCAGCTAAGTGTTTTGTGCATGTGTGTGAGGAGCTGTCCTGTGTGTTGTGGGTATGTCCGGCACACCCTCTAGATCTACTGTCTAGATCCCAGTAGCTAATGCCCTCCCTTGTGGCAACCAAAAATATCTCTGAACTTTGTGAAATGCCCCTACACAGGCAAAATTACCCAAGGCTAAGAACCGCTGACTTATATTTAATTATGTATACATGTAATTGCAATTATAGACAATATCAACCTAATTTTGTTGTTGTTGTTTAGTTGCTAAGTCGTGTCCAACTCTTTTGTCAACCCCATAGACTGTAGCATAGAAGATAAATAATTACAGAGATCAGAGTGGCTGTTATAACAAAATATGGTTTAAATTTTTATATTTAAAAGCAAATAGAATACTTTTTACTGATCATATTGACAAAAAGGTAAAATAATTTATGACCAAAAATGTTGCATTACAGCCACCTGGGTATAACAGCTAGCTGTCAGGCATTTGTATAATAGTAACTGAAATACACTGCTCATCCTTTTTTTTAATGATTTTATTTATTTATTTACTGCTTGTGCTGGGTTTTCATTGCTGCAGGGGCTTTGCTCTAGTTGTGGAGAACAAGGGCTGCCCTCTAGTTGCAGTGCATGGGATTCTCATTACAGTGACTTCTCTTGTTCTACAGCATGGGCTCTAGGGCCTGTGGGCTCAGTAGTTATGGCTCCCAACCTCTAGAGCACAGGCTCAATAATTGTGGCATATGGGCTTAGTTGCTCTGCGGCATGTGAAATCTTCCTGGATCAGGAATAGAACCCATGTCTCCTGCACTGGCAAGCGGATTCTTCCAGTGAGCCATCAAGGAAGCCCTACACTGCTCATTTTTTCCTGCAGCAATCATGGAGTGATTTCCCTGCCCTAGAAACTGTGCAGAGGACAGAGATTCCAGCAATGGAAATGAAGCAAAACAGTCCTTTTTTTCAAGTAAAATGCTGTTTTCAAGGGTAGTTTTTCTAAAGATATAATCTTCATAAATTTAAAGAATATAAGCATTGTATTGAATAAAAGTTTAATTCTAAATTTTGTCAATTTCTCAGTTTTTGCCAAACGGCTATGTGCCTTGAGGTGTCCATAAACAGTAAAATTTCACTAATTTTATTGAGCAAAGGAAAAGCTGTTGTTTAGTTTTCAAAAATTATTTAATTTTCTTTTCTCATTTCCTCGTGCTATTCAAACTAATAAAAATCTGCCACCTCAAAGTTTTAGAAATCAATTTTAATGCCTAGAAAAACATGATTTGAAATTGGCTCATAATTTGTCCACAAATATATACTTTTATTCAATTTACATATTTCCTTAATATTATATATATATATTCAAAGCATAACCTAATATTACATGCATTTCATTCATTTTTATGAATGTAGATTCTTTGTTTGACCATACCATGAAGTATTTGTATTTCCTCCACTGATCAACATCGAGAACATTTGCAATGTTTGTGCACTTGTGTGAAAATTTCTTTTCTGTAGATGTTTAGTGCTATATGACCATCTTCATCTTTACTACATGTTGCCAAGGATCCTTGAAAGTAGTTACATCAATTTCAACTCCAAATTATTACTGATAATTTCCCTCTCATTCTTTGCAACAGTTAATACTTAACAATAAACCAATCTGGTGGATGGATAACTAGTATGGGCTTCCATTTGCAACCTCAGGCCCCACTAATGTTAGGAATGTTCTGTGTCCATGTGTATTTCTAGGCTTTCTGTCCTGTTCCGTTGGTCTATTTGTCTGCTCCTGTTCTAATAGCACACTGGCTTAAGCAAAATGACAGCTAATCAAAAGAGCAATTCCTCCACCTATTTTGTTTGAAATTATCTCATTTTTTTCTCTCTCTCTCTCTCTTTTTTTTTTTTTTTTTTGAGGCAGCTTATAAAGTTAAAAAAAAAAGTCCTCTTTAAACTATCACCTTAAATATCAACGATTTTACTCTCCTTTAAATGTGAAAGTCTCCTTTTAGTCAGATTTATGAATTGTGTCATATTGAAACACCCTCACTTTAGTTCTGTCTTGACCTCTAAGGCAGTGGTTCTAGATTAGAGGTGATTTTTGCCCTCCAGGGGACATTTGGCAACATCTGGAGACATTTTTGGTTGTCACAACTAGAGTAAAGAATGCCCCTGGCATCTATTGGATAGAGATCTGGGATGCTGCTAAACTTTCCACAATGCGCAGAGCAACCTCCACAACACTCTATTCAACCTAAAATGTCAATACCGCCAAGGTTGCAAATCTTTATTTCAGATAACATAAGGACATGTAGCACCCATTATGACACACACATACATATCAGTGTTTGTATATGTTTGTGTGTGTATGTGTGTGAATGTATTTTAATCAGTACTTGGCCAACTACTTTCTTACTCAGTGCCCTTTACCTGAGATTCTGAAAGCAATTTACCAACATTATCTTGTTAATCCTGATCCAGTGCTCTAGAAATAGGTGATAACTTGATTATGCTGCTTTTATCAATTCAGTGAGCTTTACTAGTGTTCATTACAAAAGAAAAAGTGCTGAAAAAATGTATCTCATGCAGTTTTCTATGTGGTAGTTGATCTTCCCTTCCTTTCTTCTGCTTATAAAAGCTGGATGACTATTTTTCAGGAAAAATTTTTCTTCCTACTTTTCAGTATGCTATTGAATTCTAAGACCCTAATTCTTAGCACAGAAAGGAATCTAGTTTTAACACACATTTTAAATTTTTATTTTGATGGGTAGAATATTTTTATGCTTTAATGAAACTCTAAGGAAAAATTTTTATTTTTATTTTTTTTAATTTTATTTTATTTTTAAACTTTACATAATTGTATTAGTTTTGCCAAATATCAAAATGAATCCACCACAGGTAAACATGTGTTCCCCATCCTGAACCCTCCTCCCTCCTCCCTCCCCATACCATCCCTCTGGGTCGTCCCAGTGCACCAGCCCCAAGCATCCAGTATCGTGCATCGAACCTGGACTGGCAAACTGTAATGGTTTAGAAATTAGAATCCTCCAAGAAAGCAGATATTGTAAAGAAATTTACTAATCAAGATAAAACAATGCCAATAGGTTTTAGATTTCACTAGACTTCATTTCAAAACTTTACGTTTGAAAGCAAAACATTTTGCAGGAATTCTGAAGGGATTATTATGAAAACGTTTGATGATTCTTAAGGAACTATATATCTGAATGTGGCTATAAAAGAATATTTCATGCTGAGGTTATTGGTTGTAAAGGCAAGTCCATCATCCTTGTTCTCATAGCTGGTGGGTGGAGGTATACTTGAGAATGGGTCATAGTTAATTTTATATGTCAGCTTGGCTGGACCACAGAGTCCCAATCTGTGGATAAATATTTTTTCTGGATATGTCTATAAGAGTGTTTTTGGATGAAAGTAACATTTAAATTGGAACTTTGAATAAAGAAGATTGCTTTCTAATGTGTGGGTGGGCCTCATCCAATCAGGTGACGTTCTAAATAGAGCAAAAGACTGACCTCTTTTGAGCAAGAGGGAATTCTACAGCAGATGACCTGTGCATCTGAACTGCTGTATCAGCTCTTCTCTCGGTCTCTAGCCTGCCAGCCCACCTGCGGATTTTAGATTTGCCAAACTCAATAAACACATGAGCCAATTCCTTAAAATAAATTTATTTCCAAGTTATATATACATCTTATTTATTTTGTTTCTCTGAAGAATCCTGAATAATACAATATGTAAAGAAGTGATTTATGATGTATAAGCAACATGTAGAAAGATAGATGGATAAACAAATACTTTGATCTAGGCAGAATTAGACACAGTGTTGAGCAGCTAGTTGTGGTTTCTTTTATTCAAACTATTATTTTACATATTTTTTCTATCTTCTCTACTTTCAGATCCCATCATACATGCTGTGAGTTTCACAAACATGCTGAGATAAATACTACATACTCAGCTCTCCTTCCTTCCTGGACACATGGGAAACTAAACTTCCTAGGAGTTCCTGCAGCTAGGGGCATCAGAGTGACTGGTCTTGACCAAAGAAATGTGCATGGAAAGGACTGTGTCATGTCCAGGATGAAGGAGTAAAAACCTCTCTGGGCAATTCTCCAGTCATCCTCTTCCTCTCCTGCAACAAACTGAAACCTCATGTTGAAATGTCAATGCCCCTTGTAGGAGAGATTTGTTGTGACTTTGTGGAGCAGAGCCTGCCTCTGTCTAGTTCTGAACATGTGACATGATACAGAAATAAACTTTTATTGTATTAAACCACTGGAATTCATGGCTAATGTTTTATCACTGTATAACCTATCTTATCCTGACTAATGTATATGCCAGTGCTTCCTTGCTCACACTATATAAATATTGCAAGGAAAGTCAATTGCAACTATATCCTAATGAAACATGATGGGATTCTCTAAAAGAACAAGTTGAATACATAATTAATATAATAAATAATTAACATAGTAAAGTTTTAATATTAGTATTACCACTGTTATTTGCTGTTTTGACTGAATTCAAATGTATTTAAATTAGTTTCTGTGTACAGACACATCTCTTCTGTGTCACACTTTTTCTGACATTGTCCACATAATTTTAATTCCCTGCACCACTATTCTCACAACATAATGGTATAAAAATTAGAAAATTAACTAGTTTTTGGATAGTGTAAGCTTTTCAGAAGAAAGCACTTAACAAATGACAGCATAAGTTTTAACTGAAGCTGATCTTCCAAGGCACAAAGAAGTGGTGGTTACATCATTTTAGACACATATATGCATCGTTAAGGTGATACAAGTTGACATTATATACCTGACTTAGCTCTTTCTTCTACTTCCTCTCCTTCTAGCAATGATAAAATACAGATATCACAATATTTCTCTAGTTCCTGAGCTGGCCTTCCCACCTACAAGACAGAGATTTATTTTTCAGGGGGGAAAAACCCTCACACTTTACAGCTCAAACTAAAAAAGGTCTTGGTCATTTGCACTGCTGGAATAAAACACCTTTCCAAACCTAAAAAGAGTGAGAAGGGTGCTGGATTCATTTTACTCACTGGGTGTAAGCCCTAGATCTAAAAATTCTTATTTTGTGATGTTGAACTATTCATTTAGTCTCCCTTACTTTCAATTTCCTCAATCTAAAAATACATTTATAAGTATGTAGTTATATGGTTTCATCTGGCACTTAATAATTACACAAAATTATATGTTGATGGAATAAATATAAAAACATATGGGTGGGTAGTAGTTATGAAATAATGTTTATATAAAATATTTTCTAAGTGATTAGGTATTATAGAGATATAAGGTACTATCAATAAATAGTTTTGAAAACAATATTTTTAATGTTTGTTAGATATGATTCTAAACACCAATAGGTTATCAACATAAGAATTCTTATGGAGCATGTAAGCATTTAGTGAATTACTCAAAAGTTGAGGAATTCCCTTCTGTAGCAGCCTAAGCAACAGGGGCTCCCATGCTCCACCCCTGCCTAACCCTTGATATGCATGTTAACATCATATTTGAACTTCGAGATGGAGATGGAGTGTCTGCACTAGGAAGATGAAGGTTGGTCTTTTTAAAAGTAATGAATGAATCAGAAGTAGTTTGAGATAAGCCAGAGGAAAGACTTCTGTAAACCTCAACCTTGTATCATACTTACCTCTCAGAGAGGCTTCCCTGATAACTCAGTTGTAAAGAACTTGTCTGCAATGCAGGAGACCTGAGTTTGATCCCTGGGTTGGGAAGACCCCCTGGGGAAGGGAAAGGCTACCCACTCCAATATTCTGGTCTGGAGAATTCCATTGACTGTATAGTCCATGGGGTTGCAAAGAGTTGGACTTGACTGAGCAATTTTCACTTTCACCTCTCAGAGAAGATACATTGTCTTGAAAATTTTCATCCCAAGTTTCCCTTCACTCACCCTGTCCCCACCCTCCAGGAAAACACCTGTTAACCACACTAGTTCTATGAAGCAACTTATAGGAACAAAAGAGGATTTCATACCTACACAGACATTCACATTTGGGCGTCAAAGCAAAATTTCTGCGAGTCAAATTAAACACATAAGGAAGATTTTATTCAAAGCTATTAAAACAGTTGCACAAGGCCAGATCTGAGTCTGAATTCATTGCTACTGAAACAAAAGGCAGGAGAGTTTTTAAGCGATGAGGTGAAATTATGGAAGGGTATTGGAGGACATCGCAGGAAAGTTTGGTTAATGCAATGTCTGGAGCCATTGAGTTATTCCTCAGTTTGCAAATAAATATTTTTCTCTGTGATTATGCCATCTGTGTTTGCTAATAGGCACCCATACTTGGTGGTTCAGACAGTAAAGGATCTGCCTGCAATGTGGGAGCCCTGGATTCGATTCCTGGGTTGGGAAGATCCTGTGGAAAAGGAAATGGCAAGCCACTCCAGTATTCTTGCCTGGAGAATTCCATGGACAGAGGAGTCTGGCAGGTTACAGTCCATGAGGCTTCAAAGAATAAGACATGACTGAGCCACAACACAGCCATAGATGATAAATGGGACTTCCAAGGTAGTTCTAGTGGTAAAGAACCGCCTGCCAATGCAGAGATGTAAGAGACCGTGGGTTTGATCCCTGGGTTGGGAAGATCCCCTGGAGGAGGGCCTGCAACCCACTCCAATATTCTTGCCTGGAGAATCCCATGGACAGAGGAGTCTGGCAGGCTTTCATCCATAGGGTCACAAAGAGTCGGATAGGACTGAAGTGACTGAACGCCCAGGCCATTTTAGGTACTACTGAACTAGAATGTCTCCACCGTATAATTTTTGGCAAAACAAAATGTAGTGGATAATGGACTCTTTTTAACTTCACACAAGAAGGTTTGGTCAAAGAATGACCTCACTGGGAGAAGTTGCTCCTCTAAGTTGGATCTCCACCAAGCACATGTTGAAAACTCCATGATGCCAGCAAAATTTTCCAGTCTTCCCAACTATTGTGATTAAAACATAATACTCACTTTCATAAAATCGAGTCACATATGTGGTTTAAATGACCTGAAGAAACAGTAATTAGTTTCTGGGCACTTGGTTTATGCACAGACATGTAAAAGAATCCTTGGACCCTGTGCTTCTTTTTAATAATGTGCAGTGATGAAGTTGCTAGCTTCTCTCCACTTTTGTACATCAGAATAAAGTTTCTTATAAAAAATTAAGGACTTTGATTTTCATTCGCAACTCACACCCTTGACATTTTTTAAGTTGAGGAGTTTATTTAATATCTTGCTCTTTAAACACAGTTTGAGTTTCTTTAGGCACCCGGAAGCCAGAAAGCATCATATAATAAAATTAACTGCATTTTGAACCAGGCTCTAAGCTGCTTAATGGAAACTGAAATGAATTCCTTCCAAGTGGAAATCAACTCTCATCACTGTAACTGGGAACATCAGTCCCAACAAACAAAAGAACTTTTAAAGAACAGTTTTTAAAAGAACAGTTTTCTGTAGATAAATCTCCCTGTGTATTTCTAATCATACTTATTGTCACATAAGCAAGCATGTTAGAAAGAAGCTCACTTCGCCATGGTCGAATCTTGATTTCCTAACACTCACCCTCAAGGCCGTTTGGATTAATCACCCATACACACACAAATTGTGCCTCATCATATTTTTGCTACTATCATCAGTCATCAAAAATAACCCAATCTCAAGATTAGAATATTGCTGTAATTGCTACTTCTCTAGGAAATAGTTCAGAGCCAAGCATTCACTGAACTGCTTTCTTCTAAGAAATGTGGTTTCTTAGAATTCCTATGTGCTTTCTCGTTTTCTTTTCTGAGCTTTATTGAGATACATTTGACATGTAACACTGTGTAAATTTAAGGTATCCAAGGTGATGATTTGATATATGTATATATTGTGAAATGATGACCACATAGTACTAGTTAGTGTCTCCATCATCTTACATAGTTACCTCTGTGTGTGTGTATGTGTGTGTGTGCTGTGTGTGTGGTGAGAACATTTGAAATCTTCTCTTTTGAGTACACAATACAGTTTTGTTCACTCACTGTAGTCATCAAGCTGCACGTTATATCACAAGAACTTATTTATCTTACAACTTAAATTTTTAATTCATTAATAGACTGATGTCACCCCATTTCCCTCACACTCCATGAATTTTGAGAGGAGATTATGCTCCTTTGGCACATGTTTGGCTACTCAATTGAGTTAAGTGAACCAGACTGCAACTTTTAAAAAAAAATTTTAATTGGAGGATAATTGTTTTATGATGCTGTATTGGTTTCTGCCATACAACAAAGTGAATCAGTCATAAGTATACACACACACACACACACACACACATATATACATTCTCCCCCTTGAGCCTCCATCCCACCGCTCTAAGTCATCAACAGTTTGAAAACTCTAATTTCCCACATTTATTCTTAACTCAAGTCTTAACATTTCTGGGATAGTTAAGATAATGGCCATCTCTTCTGAAGAAAATGCTTCAACTGCTGAGCAGATATTTGGGGCTGGCTGTTATAGATCATAAAGTCGAACTGTTTTAAGTGTATGATAAAATAATTTTTAGTTAATTTACAGTACTGCACAACCATAATCACAATCCAGCTTGAGAACATTCCCATCATTTCCAAAAGATAACTTTTGCAGGTTGTCAGTCAGTTTTCATCCTAAATGCCACTGCAGGTAGACATTCATCTGCTTTACACCTCTGGAGATTTGGATTTTCTAGACATTTCATATAAATGGAAGTACCAGAGATAGTATCTTGCCTCTGACGTCTTTCACTTCAGACAATGTTTTTGGCTTTCATCCACCTTGTACTGTGTATCAGTAATCCACCCCTTTTTGTTGCTGAATAATATTCCACTGTGCAGATGTACAGCAGGCTTTTTCTTCAGTTATTTAGCTGTTCCTTAGCCCACACTTTCTGTGTGATGCTACCTACATTCAAACTGCTTCCTTGGTGTAATTAAACTTGGGACTTCGGTGCTTCTGTTTCCAAATATGAGTGTGTAATACTGGCTAATTAGAGTCCATATAGCGTCTGCTCCTCAGGAAGTGTGGGTGTTTTCTTAAAGTGTCCCCTTTATTTCCTTCCACTGATGTCATTGTTTCTCAGAATAACCAAGTATAGTTAGCATTTATATCCAGTAGAATTCCTTTGATGTTTCTGTCACATGGATGATACTTCTTAGTTTCTAGCCTATATGATTTTAATTCTATTTTACATGACCTTGGTCTTTTTTGTTGAAAATTTAGGAGTGTAAGAGAAAGATACCTTTGCTCATTTTTCCCACCCAGCTTTACATGGATGTCTTTTATGTAACACTTTGATTCTAGGGCAGCTCAATTTCTAATCCTATTTAGATAGTTTCCTTATAGATTTCCCCTACCCTGTTCACCTTTTGGAACACTCTTCATAGTTCTGGGTATTACAGCAGCAGATTTGCAGTGCCCTTTATAAATACATGTCTTCCTGGAAATAGACACTATCTGGACCAAAGCGTGCTGCAGAGATAGAAACCGAGTGTCTCTTTGAACAAATATTCTCAACAAAGGCATCTTAGTGAAAGTTTGACCTTGTTATCTTGCCAGGGGCAGCAAGATCTGCAGTGATGGTTTCCCGAATATCTCATAGTTTGACAAGCTATGAACACCAGGAAATCTTAGTCATTATGCAAATCATCAGCATGAGCCTTTTTAGCCCTCACCACTTCTGATAGATTTCAAGAACCCTCTTTCTTTGAGCCATCTCACCACCTCCTAGCTTCCGCAGCCCCACTGCCCTTTGGGACTAACTTGCTAACCCACAGCTTCATCCGAGAATGGACATATCTGAGTCATATGACTTCATCTGAGTCATATCTGAGGAGGCAAAAGAGGAAGCTTCCAAACAAAGAACTTACTGCTCTGCAGTTTTTAAAAGTTGGAATCTACAAGATCAAAGACCAAACTTTAGCAGAGCATCTGGGAAGGAGAAAATCTAACCCTACAAAGAAAATAACCATACCCAGGACTATTAGTTCCTTCAGGGCAAGAATCACACAGATTGTGTCAACTGTGGTGTCTAATGTACTGTTCCGCATATAGCACACGCTCCAATGAGTAAATCAGTCACTTCACTATTTTCTCTTTAATGCTGCTAAGTTGCTTCAGTCGTGTCTGACTCCATGCGACCCCATAGACGGCAGCCCACCAGGCTCCCCTGTCCCTGGGATTCTCCAGGCAAGAACACTGGAGTGGGTTGCCATTTCCTTCTCCAATGCATGAAAGTGAAAAGTGAAAGTGAAGTTGCTCAGTCGTGTCCGACTCTTCGCAATCCCATGGACTACAGCCTACCAGGCTCCTCCATCCATGGGATTTTCCAGGGAAGAGTACTGGAGTGGGATGCCATTGCCTTCTCCTTCTCTTTAAGAGTTCCTCTTTAATTTAACAGTGTAATAATGAATACCTATGAAACCTAACTCAATTAAAAATGTTTTATTGGACAGTTTTTAAAAGCTAGAGGCAAAATGCTTTCCCCTTAGGTTAATGTCTACCAAATAAAAGTTAAAAAGGATGTTCAGTGAGTAAAACATAAAGTCTACTCTATTTCAAACTACGTTAAGTAGGTTCCATTGTATATAACATTTGAGTTTTTAAAATTTTTTAATGTTCCTCATTTTGTATTTGAAGGAACCATCTGAAATACATACTAAGCAGACCAAATCATACCTCCTTTTATTAATGTGGCTCATGAGATAAAGACCTGAAGTTGTCCAGACTGATAACCTTAAAACCCCAAATGGGTTCTCCTACTGAATTCAGAATGATCTGTTGTTAATGATTGATGAGAGATATTTTCTATACCTACTATGTTTCTGCTTCCTCTGGAGAATCACAAATTAAACTTCAAAAGAAAGCAAAACAGTAATAATTAAAAATGATACTGAACAACAACTGTAAAATAAAAGATGCTAACAAAAAGTATCTAGTCCCAGTGCATCTAAGTTGAAACTTAAGCTACTTAGTATATATATACATATGGACTCTATTTTTCATTTGTTGTTTAGTCACTAAGTCGTGTCCGACTCTTTGCGACCCCATGGACTGTAGCCTGCCAGGCTCTTCTGTCCATGGGATTTCCCAGGCAAGAGTATTGGAGTGGATTACCATTTTCTTTCTCCAGGGGATCTTCCTGACCCAGGGATTGAACCTGCATCTCCTACTTTGGCAGGCAGATTCTTTACCACTGAGTCACTTGGGAAGCCCCTATGGACCCTATTTTAGCAACTAGATTATGATCACCTAGAACAGTTCTAATACATATATGGTGCAAGCTACATGTGTAATTTAAAATTTTCTACTCATATAGTTTAAGGAAATAGAAACAGGTGGGATGAATTTCTATCATATATTTTATTTAATCCAAAATATTGCCACTTCATCATGTTATACAATCCATCCTCCTATCACATTTCAAGTACGTGCTTAACCGTCACAGGTGACTAGTGGTTTGGGAACTGGGTATCACAGATCTAGACTGTTAAACATGGTGGAAACTGTGCCATATTTAGATGTATATTCCCTCTTGCCCAACGCAGAAAGTACTTGATAAATAGTAAATGAATAAGCATTCGATACATATTGTTGAATCAGTAGCTGGAAGAATATCTTGCTCGACATCACTGGACTTCCATTTTCAGGATTTCATCAAGGTTGAGGACTTTGGGTCATTGTCTTCAAGTATTTTCTCCTACCTAATCCCATTTTATTATTTTACTATTTATTTTTGTTTATTTATGTATTTGGCTGCACTCAGTCTTCGTTGCAGCATGCAGGCTCATTTAGTTGCACCATGCAAACTCTCAATTGTGGTTCATGGGATCTAGTTCCCCCACCAGGCGTTGAACTCAGGCCGCTTGCCTTGGAAGCTCAGTGTCTCAGCCACTGGACCACTACAGAAGTCCCTATTCTCATTTTTTTATCCTGATACTTCAGGAACACGTATGTCAAATTATTGGCTGTTGTCTCACAAATCCCTGAAGGACAATTCATTTTTCTCCAATCTTTTTCTTGGTATTTTTCTGACTGGAAAATGTTTATTGCTATACCTTCAAGGTCTCTAATTCATCTTCCACTCCCCTAAATCTTCTGCTAATTCTAGCCAATGAATTTTCCATTTGAGGTACTGTACTTTGCATTGTTAGGATTTGTAATTTTTTTATAGATTTCATGTCCCTGCTGAGATTTCCTTTTTTAATTTTTTTTAATTGGAGAAAAATTGTTTTACAAAGTTGTGTTGGTTTCTATCATACAACAACACAAACCAGTCATAATTATACATATACCCCCTCTCTCTTGAGCCTCCCTCCCCTCCCCTCACCCCACACCTATCACAGAGCACCAGGCTGGACTCCCTGTGTTATATAACAAATTCTCACCATCTATTTTACACTTGATAGTGTATATCTGTCAATGCTACTTTCTCCATTTGTCCTCCTCTTTGTTCCCTTATGAAGAAAATACTTTTCTTTAGTCATTTGAATACAGTTTCCATATTTTTTTGGTAAGCTTACTTTAAAATATGTGCCTGCTAAATCCAATGTGTGGCCTGTCTTGGAGGGGTGGAGCATTAATGACTTTTTCCCCCTTGATTTTGAGTCATGTCTTTTTGCTTCTTTGCATGCTCAATAATTTTTTATTGTGTACTTCAGTGCCTTTGAGGATGAATGCTATAGAGACTCTGGATTCTTCCTGTGAATAGACAGTTCCATTATAAGATGATCACCTTGAACTTGAAAAGGCTTGCTCTTACATTTGTTTTGCATATATAATAGAATGCCCAAAATGTTTCTCAAACCCCTCTCATTCGGTGGTTCTGAAACTCCAAAGGCTATCTCCCTGATTCCACTCTTTCTACGCTATTTGTGCAATGCCTAGAAGAACGTACTTGTTAAAACATAAATAAGAACATATCACTCCCCTCCCTAAGTTCACCAGTAGCTTCTAATGGCTGTGAGAATAGAATCCTTCCTCTTTATAATTGTCTACGAAATGTGAATGGCTTGATTTTTCCAACCTCTTTTACCTCAACTTTCTCGCTAATTTCCTGCTCTCCAAAGCCTTCCCCCAGTTCCTGAAACATGCCAAGCTCAATGCTGCCTCAGACTTTTTGCATATCTTCTTGTCTCCTCGAGACATTTGTATGATTGGACTCTGAATTCAATAAAAGTTTGTTGTGCAAGGTCTTATCTAACCTGCCCAGTTCACTCCAGACAGTCTTGGGTATATTGCTCTGTTTTAATTTCTTCATATCAATTATTATTACTCAGGATTAGTTGTACTGTTACTTGTTTACTTTATGTCTCTCCAAGCTTGAAAAATAGATTCCAGGTGAAGAAGGACTTTATCTGACATATTCCTACCACCCAAAACAGTATCTGAATCACTGTGAGTGTTCAGTGAATATTTGTTGAAAAACATGAAGGAATAAATTCTTTTCTGTTACCTTGAAAACTATCCAGTTTTGATAAATATTAAATAATATGCTATTATATATGGCAACATATATAATCTGTATTGCTGTACAGATGTCCAACATACATAGGTATGAATACAGGTATATATGGTCCATATTTGAGTGTGTATGTACATGTGTGTGTTTAGAACCAGCATGACATTAAGATGGAATTCTGGTAACTATCCAAAAACCAACACAGCAACCTCAGAATTGAATTCTCTTTTCCTGCTGCCCCATGGGTCCAACTTCTTCTGAGAAGGATAACAGGGTATTTACCTTTTTTTATCCTCATGACTGCACTCTGCCATCAGTGTTCCTTTCTTACTGCAGCTTGGACAAATTGGGCATGGGATGAAGAGATATTTCCTCCCTGAAGTCTCGGTGTTTCTGGATTTAATTCTGAATGTCTCAATCACACTGAGGTCTGCGAGTGCCAAAGAGCTCTTGCTGAAGTGCTATCAATGATCTCATTTGGAAAACGTTCCTTTATTAAGAAAGCAAATTTGGGGGTACATGGTAGGACTCAGATGCTGGATAATGAGGGGGTAGTCACCTGGGGAAGAGCCTACCTCTCTGCTCACCCAGCACTTGCTTCAGTGTCTGGCTGAAGGGCCTGGCTTCAGTGTCCCTCCTTGTGTCTGCCTCACCTCTGCCCTCAAGTTCACACCAAAGCTCTGGTCATAATGGCCAGTTTAGTCTGAGGCGTTGCTTTTATGTTTATACTTCATTGGTAACTTTACTTGTAGCCAGAATTCAGAGGGTCTGAGGAATATCTAAGTTTGGTAGGAACTCCGGGTCATCTCTGAGACCCACACTGGCTTAATGCAGATATTTCAGTTTTACTAAACTGCACTTTACAACACCTGGTTGACTGGACGCCTGTCAATTCCCCCTAAGCCTAGGCAGAACACGTTCTGACCTTTCTGTAGACACGCAGGTATGATTTCAACATGTGAACTCGGTAACTAACTCCTTGCTTTCTCCTCTGTGACTGAAGAGCATCCTGCTACAAGAATAAAAGTGGACATAATTATTTCCTAATGCTGGATCCTGCAGACCATCCCATTAACCTAAGTCTCTGTTTAACCCCCAAAGTCTGCAGACACTGTTACAATTCAGCATTTTCTAAGCATGAAACAATGCCCTCTTGCCTCAGACCTGACACAGTGATGATACCTGTGAAATTCCTGGTAGTATACAACTTAGAGCAGTGTTAACCAAACCTTGGCAGCTGAGTCTCTATGGGATGGTCTCAGCTACTGACAAGGTTCCAGTGTAATAATGAGTGTCAGAGACCTCGATTCAATTTCTGGGAGGGACTCTAATTCCTAAATAAATTGTGTGTGGGGGGAAGGAAAGATAAAAACGTGTTTCCAGCCTACAAGTCTGAAGTAAAACTTCTTACATCTTTCACTTTGGATATCTCACATAAAACTGCCTAAATCTAACTCAGCTGTGTGTGGGAAAATCAGACCAGAAAATTTGAAATACAACTTTTATGTGTATTTAGGAAGAAATGAGAAGATCGTCAATTAGAGACCAGGAACTGACAAATCTCATTTCTTAACATATCAGTATACAGTTCAACCCAAGTTTCCCCCACATACATCCTCAGGAATTGCTTTAGGATCCACAGTGGCAGCTGAGCCTTTAATGAAAACAGAACAAACTTCATAAGACCATTATGTTTCTAAAGAGACTCAGGTATATATATGAGAAGAAAGAGAGCCAGAAAAATTAAAGACCAAAGATGAGGTCTATGTAAAGGTTTTGATGATTATCCAAATGAGTACACCATTCGGAATATTTTCATTGTGTTTTTTACATTTAAAAAGCGTGACAAAGTCCTGTTGATTACAAGTGGTTTGGTTCCCTCTTCAGTTCTCTAATACATTTAATTCCAGACATTGCCTTATCACAAGGGTTGTAATTCCTGTTCTAGATATGCTTCCATAATCTCCCTCTTGTTCTCAGGTGGTTGCCTTCTATTCTTTTAAAACCGAAAATCAAGCAGCCTGCAAAATGTGATGTTAGAGGCTACCAATTTGATCAGAGTTGTAGAGAGGCAAAGCAAATAAAAGATCTTAGATTTTAATATGACCACGAGACATGGCGTTGACACATCAGCAAAACACATATATACACACCACAGAAAGAGTTAGTCGCTCACGCATCTCTGCAACCTCATGGACCATAGCCTGCCTGGCTCTTCTGTCCATGGAATTCTCCAGGTAAGAATAGTGGAGTGGGTTACTATTTCCTTCTGCAGGGCATCTTCCCAACCCAGGGATCAAACCCAGGTCTCCTGCATTGCAGGCTGATTGTTTACTGTCTGAGCCACCAGGAAAGCCTGACACTCCACAGAGATCTATCTAAATATTTTTCCTTATATTTCTACTTTTGAATGTGCTGTGTGCTTAGTTGCTCTGTCGTGTCTGACTCTTTGCGACCCCATGGACTGTAGCCCACCAGGCTCCTCTGTTCAATGGGATACTCCAGGCAAGAATACTGGAGCAGGTTGCCATGCCATCCTCCAGGGGATCTTACCAACCCAGGGATCAAACCAAGGTCTCTTGCATTGCAGGTGGATTCTTTACCATCTGAGCCACCAGGGAAGCCCAAGAATACTGGAACAGGTACCCTATCCCTTCTCCAGATACTTTTGGATATAGGTAGTCAAAAATTGATCCATTTCTCTTTCCACACAATCCTTTTTAAGGCCTGATTTGCTTCTTCCATTTGCTTTCTTTCTTTTTAGGACTCCTCCTTAGAGCCCTAGCCAACCTGTAAGCCATCCTCCTGCAACAAGTTCTTGCCCTGGTAGGAGAAACTACCTTCTGCTTGGGCTGGGTTTCATGGAAAGAAAGAAAAAAGGAAAGAAAGGAGGGAGGGAGGAAAGAAGAAAAGGAGGAAAAAAGCAGCCTCCTTGGAATTCCCCAGCTTCAATGTGTGAAGCAGAGTTTAGATTTTGGCCATTTTGAGTCAAGTGTAAAGACTATTCTTATTGACCTTTCAGGAAATATGGAGAAACCCAATCACTCCTTCTGCCTTGAGGCCACCCCAGATGGTCCTGATAGGGAATATTTTCTCCTCATTCAACTGTGGCTTATAACAGCATATTTGTAAAGTAACTACTTTCTCTTCTTTTTTATTTACTGCAAAAGTAATGCTTTCAGGAAATTAGATAAGGGAAATACACAAGATAAGTGTAAAGATCTAAAACTAAATTCTAAAGTTTCACAGTTGGTGTCCTGGCACCCAAGTGGATTTCACAGTTCACTTCTAGACCTAGGCTTTCTTAGGCTCCCTGGAGGCTCTCCTGTTCTCTGATTCTGGTTCCCTGAGACTTGGCAGAGGCAATGAGGTTCCATGGTTATGAAGGCACCTTCTGTGGGTCCAGGCTCCCTGAAGGTTAGTTAGCCAGGGCTCTGTGACTCATTTCTGTACCAGAAATGATGGTCGACTGGATGCAGTGGCCTCAGGATAGCTATTCACCTGCCTGGGATGACATCCTGTGTTGGCTGCTAAGTCGCTTCAGTTGTGTCTGACTCTGTGCAACCCCATAGACAGCAGCCCACCAGGCTCCCCCGTCCCTGAGATTCTCCAGGCAAGAACACTGAAGTGGGTTGCTATTTCCTGTGTTGGCACTCTCCCCTATTTGTCTGTAGATAAAGCCTCATTGCTAGGTTAACCCGAGCACATCTCTTCCTTGCAACTTTAAAGATTCTGAGACACTATTGTTCATATGAAAAACTCTGGAATGCACTCAGACAAAATTTTTCTTCAATGTATGAAACCACTTTAATTTTATCCAGAACAGTGCTCAAAAATTGATCAGAAAGGAAATAAATTATTGTAAAAAGAATTCTGATGCTTCATAATGTCATCTTTTTTAAAAAAAAAAAATTTAAGGTTACATTACAGATTTCTCTAAAGAACCAAGAAACTGACTGTCTCTCAATTTCAGTCATTTTGAAAGTGATTTTTTCTCAATTCAAATGGTTTTAAAATTTTATTCTCTAGGAAATTCAAGACACCCTGGAGGAGAAAGTTATAACGCTTTCATTTAAAGTTTCCATATTTGTCAAAAGGAACTAATGTAGCTTTCTTATTTCCTGATATTTTTTAAAAGTAAATTATCCTTTTATTACATGAAAACTTTGTAAAGAAAAAAAAAGTCAAAATAGGTAGAAACTAGCTCACCTAGTTTCCTTTCCAAAGCATACATTTTTAGTGTCTTGCACAATATCTTCTCTGTTCCAGATTATTTTTAGTAAGAGCTTTTTCAATTTGGTGTATAATTCAAGATAGTCTATGAACTATTTTCACTGTTAGGTTACACATGAATAGACTTCCAAAAATTATCATTAACAAACAGTATTTAAATGGAAATTTTAGTAGAAAAATATGTCTATGATTAATAGCCATTGTTGAAATGTCAAAGCATGACACATTCTTTTCACATCTTATGGCTGTGATTAGCCCATTTGGAGGAAAAGTGTGTCCCTAACATGTTGCCTTTGAATTACAAATTTTCCAAAGATTATTTTAAATCACGTTTGCTCCAACTTTCTGCTTAAGTGACATTGTCTCAGAAATCAGATTAACTAGAATACCAGATGCCTGTGTGGAATGGGACTTTGCAAAAGCAATGTCTATTCATTGTTGTGCCTTTTAGATCAATCAAACTCAGTGCCATACATTAATTAGGTCACCTGGGAAGGGTTTTTGTTTTCCTTTTGATAATAGTAGAGGAAACAAAAGATTTTAATTTAATTGGACAAGAGAGTTGGGCTTCCCCGGTGGCTCAAACAGTAAAGAATCCTCTTGCAATGCAGGAGACCTGAGTTTGATCCCTGGGTTGGGAAGATCTCCAGGAGGAGGGCATGACAACCCACTCCAGTATTCTTGCCTGGAAAATCCCCATGGACAGAGGAGCCTGGCAGGTTGCAGTCCATGTGGTCACAAAGAGTAGGACACGACAAAAGCGAGTGAGCACGCACTGATGCAGGGCTAAAGGGCTTCCCAGGTGGTGCTAGTGGTAAAGAACTCAATGCAGGAGACGTAACAGACTCGGTTTCAATCCTTGGGTTGGGAAGATCCCCTGGAGGAGGGAGTGGCAACCCATTCCAGTGTTCTTGCCTGGAGAATCTTATGGACAGAAGAGCCCGGCAGGCTACAGTCCGAAAGGTTCGCAAAAAGTCTGATACAACTGGAGCGACTTAGTGTGCCTGCGTGCAGAGCTTCAAAATGAACCAAGATTTGACCGACTGACCACTGATTTTTTTTCCTCAAAGGGAACACTGAAGAGTCAGGAGAAACTGTAAGACTAGGTGTCAGTTTGTACATTGCTTTATCTTTACTGTTTTTTGGTGACCACACATAGACTCCTCTGTGTATGTGTTCAGTTGTGTGTGACTCTTCGACCCCATGGACTATAGCCCACCATGCTCCTCTGTCCATGGGATTAGTTTGTATCTTTTGAGTCCATAGAGGATTTAAGGCTAACGGATGTTAAAAAATCCCTTCTTTCTTTCCATATGTTTGCTATTCCTATACATTTTCTTAAATTTGGCCCACCCAAATTCATGCAGGGCCTTTATTTTTGACCAAGCATATGGGGACAGGAAACTTAACAAAGAAACTAAGAATGAGCCATCTTACTTTAGATGTGAAACTCACAGACAAGCTTCCTTAGATGGCGATCTGGACCAGAGCTCTTTATATGGTCAGCTTAGGACTTTAGCCTGTAGAATCTAAAGCCTTGTAAAGGGTGACAAGCCACAGAATACACTATGCTTCTGATTCCAGAATGGGACATCTGATCCTCTGCTGGTGCAGAAGAAGATAGACAATCTTAAGAACCAAGAGAGAAGAATCAGGCTTGGAGGTGTGGAAGGCCTGGGCAGAAATATCAAAACCCATACACCCTACTTTCCAAAGTATTTGAATTCAGTTGCATTTTGCTCAGCCAAAGGTCACATTTCTGGCAACCTACCCAACACCTGGCACATAATAGATGCTCTATAAATATTGGGGGAATTGATTAGTAAAAATGGCAATAATAAAATCTTTGACTCCACAGGAAAAGTCCTCTTTTGAGTCATAGATAAAACTCCATTGATTTACAATGATGAAGAAATTTTTTTTTTTAATTTAACAAATTTGGTCATCTGTGTCCCTAGATCACAGAAAAAAACAATATTTTGGAAAGAATGGCCAGACTGTTGTGCTAGATGCTGATGTTGAGAAAGAACAGCTGATATAAGACCCAGAGCTAGAAAAATAGGGTCTCACTGTGTTCACAGTAAAACTGAAACAGTTAAAATTTATCACTGAGTTGCATAAGAGAAGTTTATTTTTTGTTTAAAATAATGGGCTTAAGAAGACAGGAAAATATTAATGTGCATTAAAAGATGTGATTTAAATATTTAAATGGTTAAATATTACAGTGAATAAATTCTAAGCCTGAATTATTTAAAGCAATTTTAATTATGGGAAAACAGCTCATTTTCTGATAAAGTTAAATAGATGATAGTCTCTTTTTTCTCTTTCTATATGAAATTAAGAGTCCTGGACACAGAGCAGATATATACTCTCCATGTTCCCACTGAAACACAGTAATTGCCACACTTCTTCCTGTTACTGTTCTAGCAATGAATTGAACGCCAGTCAATGTTAGCTACCAACTCCTGGAGGCTTCTGAAGCTCGCATGCTGACTCTGTAATTAAAAGCCTGTGCGAGGAAGCAACTGTCAGCTCAAGCTTTCCCTTCTACTGTTGGATGTCTGTCAACTCAAGGATTTATTTTTTTAATATGAGAAAATGTCAGTTGCTGTCTGAAATAAATTTTTCGATGATTCAAGCAAACATTAAATGCCTGGTGGTTAAATAAGAAAAATACAACAATGCTTTGAAAGCAACTCCTTTCACATTGTAAAGAGGATTTTACCCAAGATCTCAGGATAGATTGTAAATGTTATATATTCCCAGGTTGTAAATGAAGGAATATATACACACAGCTTAAATAATGTGTGCATACATAGTATTTTTTAAAGCTTTTGTCTGTATTGAGGAACTGATTAACTATCAACTATTATAAAATTACAAAAATGTGTTATGCTAATAAGGTCATTGTTGCTGCTGCAGCTGCTGCTAAGTCGCTTCAGTCGTGTCCGACTCTGTGCGACCCCAGAGACAGCAGCCCACCAGGCTTCCCCGTCTCTGGGATTCTCCAGGCAAGAACACTGGAGTGGGTTGCCATTTCCTTCTCCAATGCATGAAAGTGAAAAGTGAAAGTGAAGTAGCTCAGTCGTGTCCGACTCTGTGCGACCCCATGGACTGTAGCCCACCAGGCTCCTCCGTCCATGGGATTCTCCAGGCAAGAGTACTGGAGTGGGGTGCCATTGCCTTCTCTGAAGGTCATTGTTGAAGTTTAAATAAAGAATTCCATTGTCTTAACTGAAACCGAAACTTTTGGCTTTCACCTTTTCCTAAGGTGCTAAGAACTTGGGTAGGAGCAGTGTTTTTTAATAGAAGAACCTAGAAAAACTCAAGATCTCTTTTCACTGCATCTGTTCCTATGAACACAAAGACATTCTTTGTAGGGAAACACTATGAAGTTTAGTCACAAAAATGATATTAAAACATCATGAGCTTTAAAACTTGTGAACAATAGAAAGCTTATCCTGATCTCATGTCAAAATAACAGGCTAATATTTTTAGTCCAGGAAAAAAAAAAAAGAAACAGCTCCCATGTTATGAATATTTGCCCATAATGATATTTCCTTATCAAATTCAGTCATGTAAGTTTGAGTATGACTTATCTACATTAATTTATAAAAGCCAGACCTATGATTTTGATAGAGACAGAGTAATGGTAATATCTCATTTCGCTCTTATTGTCCCATTAACTCAAACTTTAGCCATGCAGATTCCCGATAATTACTTTGGAGATTCCCATGAATCACATATGTTCTCCAGTCTAATTCTGTAAGACATCACTCCTTCCCCACCACATTTCTTCCCCTTAAAACCTTCCCTGCTACTACTAATTCGCTTGTCATGTCCAACCCTGTGCGACCCCATAGACGGCAGCCCACCAGGCTCCCCGTCCCTGGGATTCTCCAGGCAAGAACACTGGAGTGGGTTGCCATTTCCTTCTTCAATGCATGAAAGTGAAAAGTGAAAGTGAAGTCGCTCAGTTGTGTCTGACTCTTGGCGACCCCATGGACTGCAGCCTACCAGGCTCCTCCGTCCATGGGATCTTCCAGGCAAGAGTACTGGAGTGGGGTGCCATTGCCTTCTCCAAAAACCTTCCCTAAGAAGGACCAGTAGGACCACTGGACACTAATATTCTCACCGTGCTGTGGCTCAGCCAGTTCATATGCTCTTCCTGAAAATGGATATCCTTCACTGTGCATATCCTTTCTCCCATAGAACTTTTGGCTGGAGACATGTAGGCCACTGTCTCCTCCTCTTCTCCTTTTCTTTTCCTGCTACCTGAGTCCTTCCAGTACTTTCTCTTTTAATGTCATAAACAGAAGGCTGCACACACACAACCCACTCAGATCAGTCCCTTTAGACTCTACCCAAAAGTCTTGCTGAACCTCTAAGTCACAGGTAGAGTAGCTGGTACATATTCATTTCTTCAGCAAGCCTTTACTGAGAGTTTTCAAATTTTTCAGTACGTTAGCAAAAGAAAAACCTCTATAGGATGAAGAGTAATGACAGGATGTTAGGAAGATAAGCTCATTAAAATAAGAGGAGCATTTCTCTTGCTAAGCTAGTTTAGTAGCAGTAGGTGTCCAAGTGTGATTACACCCAATACCTGCTTTTATGAAGTGCCTCTAGATGACTTGGTTACAAACCTTAAGAGCAACAATTTCATCTTTATTTCATAGTTTTATGAATATATCTAGAGGCCTATTTGAGGTGTACACTCCATAAACCCAGTTAATAGCTAATAACTCTCTAAGATCACTCAGTTGCTAAAAAGGTGGCACATGCTAAGTTTTTATTTGCAGGCACTGAAATAAAATATGACATTTTGATTTCACACAGCCTGAGGTAAGGATTACTAAAGGTGCTAAGCCCTATTACTAATCTCTTTCCTGTACAATCAATAAATACATTTTTGGCCTCCTGTCATATATAAGAAACTCTTGCCGGGTATTTTGATGCATTAAAAAAATAAAAATAAAGTCACTGACTTGAAGATAATATCTAGCTTGGGAAGAATATATATATATATATATATATATATATATATATATAAAAGACCATATGCTATATTCCAAATTTGCAGAATTGATAAAGCTATGGAGATTTAGAACTTTCTTTAAAAATAGGCACTCTGCTTATACAAGAGCACAGACTCTTGGCTAGTAACTATTCAGAGATAACTTCTGTGGTCCTCATCTTTTGACATAAAATCTCTATGTTGAGACCTTGTTATTGATATATGGTATACAAGAATAATATAGCATTGCTTTTGAACCAAAAACATGTTTTCTTTGAAATATATTCTTGATGGGTTTTTTTCTGATACATAATGTATTCACTTGGTAGGATATTCAAAAGGTAAAATATAAACAGTGAAGGATAAATCTCAATCTCTTTTCTCATCCATAGTTACAACCCCCACCGCCCCGCCCCTGACTCCAAGCTAATACTTTAACCTATTTCTTGTATATGTCTCTATAGAAGTGTTCTAATTTGAAAACTAAACATAAATACTCTGATTTTTTATATAAATAACAGCATACTATACACACTCTTGTCCCTTCACTAAATATCATAACCTAGAGTTATTATGATATGCATGCTATTTTTATATTAGTCCATGTAAAAGTGGATATGCCATAATGTTCTTAATCAGCTCCCAGTGAAGGACATTTAGTTATTTTCCAATTCTTGCAAGCACATGCAATGTTTTCATGAAGATCCTTGTACATACATTTCACATACAAAGTGGAACTGCTGGGTACATTTTAAATTTTGATAGGTGCAGTCAATTTCCTTCCAACAATAAACTTCTTTAATGGCAAATCCACTTAGGAGAATAGCAAATCCATGGAAGGTATCTCTACCTTAACATAACGAACCCACTTGTTCCTTAGGGATGTAAACATTCTTGTCTTAATGAGCAGGAGTACTTGAGGTGTAGTAAATTTGTTGAAAATGTGTTTTTAAAAAACTATGGAGGGGGAAGGGGAAAAGAAAATTACTGTTTCCCACCGATTGTATAAAAATTAATTAACTCAACATGCAGATGTTTCTGTGGATTATCAAATTCTCCTTGCTTTTTACTCTGATTGTCGAGTCATCATCATTTTTGAGGTAGGCTTTAGATGTTAGAGCACTGCCAAATTATATTTGCAAAGTGTCATTGGAAAAGTTCATAATGGTCAAGAAATACCAGGGACGCATAGATCTTCAAGCAAGAAAAACATCTGTTTTATTATGCAAGAGCCAGGTGGTTTGAAGTCTTAAGTTTACAGACTATATCTATAACCAGAGTGGTAAAGCCAAAATTATTCAAGACTTATTTTAAATGTAGCATCTGTCTTCAAAATTAGCCACAGTCCATAGAGTATAATTGTCAAGGAAAAAATTCTGGGGCTTTTATTTTTACTAGTACTAAAATCTTAAGCAAGGTAAATGGGAAATTTTTCTGTCAGTAGGATATATAAATATGGTCTAATAATTTTTCTGAACATTTTCTCAAAGTATTTATTTAAGTCAACAAACTACTTGATAAATATTTATTGACATGTATCTATCATGAGCCAGGGCACTGTTGTAAATAGTTACTGGGCACAGCCATGAATATTTCATGGCCTTTGACTTCTATTTTTCTATAGCCTTGTACAAGGAGAACAATATGTTAACAAAAAGGCAGTGAAGTGTTACAGAAGTGTTAACAAGGATCAATGGACACACACAAGAAAAGATCAATTACTTTGGAGAGAGAAGGAAAGACTTCACAAAGGGGACATCACTTGAGTCTGAAAGGATGAGTTGATATTCAACATGCAGTTTTGGAGAGGGGATGACGTGAGAAGGTAGAGGCCAGAGGATGAAAACATCTGGTATGTTCCATGAAAAAATTCAGAATAACCAGAGGAAAAAAGCTATAGAGACAGAGATAGAGATAGAAACACACACATATATTAGTATGCATGTATACAAATGGCAACCCACTCCAGTGTTCTTGCTTGGAGAATCCCAGGGACGGGGGAGCCTGGTGGGCTGCCATCTCTGGGGTCGCACAGAGTCGGACACGACTGAAGCGACTTAGCAGCAGCAGCAGCATACACATATGCATGTATATTTACACACATATAATACTAATACATCATATATCTATATTTGTGACACATGTGTAATACATCATATGTGTATGTGTGTATAATCATAGACTACCAAGGGTAAGGGAAAGAGCAGAAAAGGAATGAAGCTTGGATAAGGCTGGAAGGGAAGGCAAAGACTGGGTGAGCTTTATATGACATGTGTAGGTATCTTGACTTTGTATCTTCTAAATCAAAGTTTCCCAAACAATGTCCAATTCATAGGCTGACTCTATTCCAGGCACCCGTTCCAAGAACAACTCAGCTCTGGGGTGTCTGAGGGTGCAACGAAATAACTGTGGACAAATCATCTCATCCATTTGCCCCAAGATAATTTTCCATGTGTTCCATGAAAAGGGAAAAATAGAGACATACTTCTGTCTAGATAATAAGGAGCTAGTTAAGACTTTTTTCCAATGTTTTTTAATGAGGTATAGTTGATTTACAATTCTGTGTTAATTTCTGCTGTACAGTAAAGTGATTCGGTTATCCATATACATAATTCTTTTTTAATATTTTTTCCATAATGGTTTATCATAGGATATATTGAATATAGTTCTCTGTGCTATACAGTAGGATTTTGTTGTTTATCTAGACTTTTAAACTAGCAAATTAAATGCAGTTTACAAGGCTCAGTAGCAGCTGCATAAAAGATAAAGTCCAAATGCAAAGTTGAGAATTGCTAACAAGAAAGTATCATTAATATGTCCAAGGAAGTAAAAGGATACACCCACATTTTGGCTTCATTGATGAAGAGAATAATGATGCCTTTCACTGCGTTGAAAAATAAAGTATAAGAGAGAGTTTTTTGTGAGAAGGATGAGTTGCACAGTAGAGTCAAATGCCAGTGGGACATGTAAGATACCTGTGCAATGTCAATATAAATATCAAATATTGCTAGTAGGTATATGGGTACTTAAAATCAAATAATAGAAACTATAGATATAATAATCTGGCTCCTGTTCAAATCTACCCTGATTATGAATAACAAATACATGAAAAATTGGATTCAACAAGATAGAGATTTTTTTTTCCCCAGGTAGCACAACTGACCTGGAGCTGGGTATTCCTGGGCTGGATGACTCAGCTCCAGTATATGAACAATGACCCAGGCACCCCAAGCTTTTCCACTGATCTATGCTTTCTGATGGTATCCAGCCTTAAAGTCATACGGCAAGGCCATAAAATGGCCACCATTTTTCTAACTAAAGTATTCACAATCCACAAAAGAAAAACAAGAGGAGATGACCAAGGCCACAGGCCAGCTGAGTTTAGTCACTCTTTTAGGACTTCCCCCAGATCCTAGCCATTAACTTCTATCTGTACCTGGGTAATCAAAATGGTGACATGTTAAAAAACAAAAAAAAATTGTCTACATGTGGCTGCCCATTTCTGCAAAAAAAAAAAATCCTGGGAATGTGATTTTTCAGTTGTGCATGTTATTATCCCAACTAAATCTTAGATCAGTCAGAAAGAAAATAAGGGGATTAAATACTGGGTGCATTACCATAGTAGTCCCTGGCACTCAACCTACTAGATTAAAAAGAGGAAAATATCATTCGAACTCTTATTTTGAAACCATGCTACTCCACAATGGCACAAAAGTTTTTTGTTTTTTGTTTTTTTGCACTTTTCAAAGCACTTTCTTAGACATCTCACATGATCCTCACAACCATCCAGTGAAGCTGGTGGGAAGTAATGTTTTGTCATTTATTTTAAAGAAGCAACAAAAAAACCAGAGCTAGTAAGCAGTGAAAATAAAACAAGATGCCAAATTTTATAAGATTAGAGTTTCTGCCATGGTTATAAGGAGCAAGACTGATCAGTTTGTAACTGAATTGACAGGATATCTTTAATATTAGGTTGGCCCAATGTTTCTCTCCATCCTTCAGAAGGTATGGCAAATTACAGTAGTTTATTTTCCAGTTGATATCAACTTGGAAAAAAGTAGTCTACCATTTGCCTAAACAATTCCAGGTCAACATTAGGATGGCATCACAAAGCCCCTTTAAATATGCATTGGGGTTGGGGAAGGGGGGGCTTCCCTGGTGGTCCAGTTAAGACTTTGCTTTCCAAGCAAGGTGTATGTGTTCAATCCCTGGTCAGGAAGCTAAGATCCCACGTCCCACATGGCCAAAAAACCAAAACATAAAACAGAAACAATATTGTAACAAATTCAATAAAAGACTTCAAAAATGATCCACATTAAAAAAAAAAAATCTTAAAAAAAAAAAAAGTGTGCATTGGGATAAGGAGATGTCAGGAGAATGAATGATTAGACCCGTTGTTCCTTTCTTGCTTCTTACTGTGATCAAGGGGCTTCAGTATGCAGATACTTTGTTCATTTAATAAACTGTTACCCTGAGACACGACTGAATGTGTATATTGTAGATGGTCCATTCTGAGTAGACTGGAAAGAAGAAGCTCTTGCTTTGAGAGATGATGAGAACCCATCATGATCTAGCCATAGGACCTGACAGTGACCCTTACCCCAAAGATGTTGAAACTTGCCTCTGGGATAAAGATGGACCCTGTAAGGGTGACAGAAGCCTAGAGAAGTCAGGGGACACTCTAAAGGAAGAGGAGAACAGGAGGCTGGAGAAAGAATCTGCATAAGAAGCTGACTCAGTGTGTATGGCAAGACAACTTGGTATGAAAAGTTAAGTTTTAGCTTTCAGGGAGCTTGAACACCTGTCTCCTTGTGTGGCCCTGCAATAAATTTTTCTCTGTTTCACACACACACACAAATAAATTTTACCCACCTATGCATCTTCATTTGCATCTGAATCAGCCTGTAATGCATTTAAACAAATGCACTAAGTATTTTGCTATCTCTGAGATTAGAGGTCCTTCCCAGCTGACAATGAATTTAAACATCTTGGTGTAGCTGGGAACAATATTCAGAGAAATTAGGACTTGAACACAGGACTACTAAAAGAGATCGCAAAATGAGAAAAAATTAGAACGATCTCCACCCTCTTGGTCAGATTAGAGCTCAGATATTTTCTCTGGGACTTTTCAGAAGCTTGCCAACATTTATAGAAGATCAGAAAAAGTTAAGAGAAATAGAATAAAGAAGAGTTGTTTGGGATTCTTTTAATTCCAGAAAGAAAAAAAAGGTAGCTTCATTTAGGGGCAGTCTTTTTCCCAGTGGTACTTCCTTTGCTTTTGTCCACTTGGAATGTTTGTTTGCTGGTGAAATGTGTTAGTCGCTCAGTTGTGTCCAGCTCTGTGATCCCATGGACTGTACCCCTCCAGGCTCCTCTGTCCACAGAATTCTCCAGGCAAGAATACTGGCATGTATAGCCATTCCCTTCTTCAGGGGTCAGACCCATATCTCCTGCATTGCCAGTAGATTCTTTGCCACCTGAGCCACCAGAGAAGCCCTTGTTTGCTGGTAAACATGCCTTATAAATCAATTTTCTTAATCTGTAATCCAGGGTCCTCAAGGGCAAATGTTATTAGTAGAATAACAAAATTTGCTGAATATTGCATACCCTTCCAAAAAAACCTTTTAATATTCTTTGTCTAAGCAATTGCCCATTAAATAAAAATCACTTATTATGGTCATGATTATAATATCAACAGACAAACTCTTGACATTTCTGTTTTAAAAAATATATCCATCAATTACCCTACTCCTTTCAACATTTCTCCTTTGGTGACTTATATGTTTCTTTTTCAATTACTGTCCTGTTTACCTTAAAAGGTAAATTAATACTCTAGAGAAAAAAAATATAACTGCCGTGACAATCTCATGAAAATAATCCTACACAGAAGCTGTAATTTTTTTGTTTTCCATTTACCTCCATTGTGAGAGTTTTCATTTCTTGTGAAAGGGAAATTTATCATCCAAAAATTACGGTAGTTCAGGAAATGGAGCCATTCTTTATATCTGCGTGTATTCTCTCACCTCAGAGACGACATGTCCAGACCTCTCTGAGTTAACCACATCTTAATGGTCATTTGGGTGCTTCACATTCTGTAGTTCATTAATAATAATGACTGCATTTTTTTTTTTAATGTGGTAAATATTCCTAGCAGCTCAGGTAATCTTTCTTGGTTTTTTGTTTTGTTTTCAAAGGGTTTTTTTTTTTTTTTTTTTTGGTATGTGCTTTTGGCAGAACTTGTAAGATCTTTTTTTGGGTTTATTGTTCCTTCTGCCTTCTATTTTCTTTTTCTACTTCCAACAGCCAGGAAATAGAGAATGTGTCTTTTACTTTCATTCTCAAATTTTCAATCCTTCACAAAAAGTGGATAGAAAAATATCTGCAGTTAATGAAAGGAAATTTTTCCTTTACCCACTGGAGAAATTGAAAATCTAACCTTTTGAGAGACAGCTTAAACTCTGATAAAATCTACATCAAATTAAGTGATACACCATTCCATAATTGCTCATCAAGTAGTTGAACTCACTCAGTATTACTCAGAAGCCACTTTATTTTGTACAATTTACAAATACTCTCTACTTTTTCCCTGTGAGTTGACCCCTTAATTTCAGTCCCATTACTTCTCTGTCATTTTTCAGCTTTCACCCATTTGCTGATCAAATTACACAGCAGCCATCAGTAATCCTGAAAATCAATTTCAAGTACAATAAGTTGAATGAAGAAGCTCATAGAAATGTCTCCTTTGCCTGAGAAGAGCATCTTAATTTTTATGCTGGGAAGAAGGTCTATATCCTATTCTGGGTTTAGATATGACTAGTAATTTAACCTGCATCTAGTCTCATTTCTAAATTATGAAATAGGAATGAATAATCCTCTTAGGACTATTGTCACACACTAGCAAAGTAATGCTCAAAATTCACCAAGCCAGCCTTCAACAGTACATGAACCATGAATTTCCAGATGTTCAAGCTGGATTTAGAAAAGCCAGAGGAACCAGAAATCAAATTGCCAACATTCACTGGATCATTAAAAAAAGCAAGAGAATACCAGAAAAACATCTACTTCTGCTTTATTGACTCCATCGAAACCTTGGCTGTGTGGGTCACAACAAACTGTGGAAAATTCTTCAAGAGATGGGAATATCAGACCACCTGACCTGCCTCTTGAGAAATCTGTATGCATGTCAAAAAGCAACAGTTAAAACTGGACATGGAACAACAGACTGGTTCCAAATCAGGATAGGAGTATGTCAAGGGTGTGTATTGTCACCCTGCTTATTTAAATTATATGCAGAGTACATCATATGAAATGCTGGGCTGGATGAAGTGCAAGCTGGAATCAAGGTTGCTGGGAGAAATATCAATAACCTCAGATATGCAGATGACACCACCCTTATGGCAGAAAGCAAAGAACTAGAGTCTCTTGATGAAAGTGAAAGAGAAGAGTGAAAAAGTTGGCTTAAAGTTCAACATTCAGAAAACTAAGATCATGACATCCGGTCCCATCACTTCATAGCAAATAGACAGGGAAACAATGGAAACAGTGAGAGACTTTATTCTTTTGGGCTCCAAAATCAGTGTAGATGGTGACTGCAGTCATGAAATTAAAAGACACTTGTTTCTTGGAAGAAAAGCTATGACCAACCCAGACAGCATATTAAAAAGCAGAGATGTTACTTTGTCAACAAAAGTTGGTCTAATCAAAGCTATGATTTTTCTAGTACTCATGTATGGATGTGAGAGTTGGACTGTGAAGAAAGCTGAGCACCGAAGACTTGATGCTTCTGAACTGTGGTGTTGGAGAAGACTCTTGAGAGTCCCTTGGACTGTAAGGAGATGCAACCAGTGCATCCTAAAGGAACTCAGTCCTGAATGTTCATTGGAAGCACTGATGCTGAAGCTGAAACTCCAATCCTTTGGCCACCTGATCCAAAGAGCTGATTCACTGGCAAAGACCCTGATGATGGGAAAGATTGAAGGCAGGAGGAGAAGGGGACAACAGAGAATGAGATGGTTGGATGGCATCACCAACTTGATGGACATGAGTTTGAGTAAGCTCCGGGAGTTTGTGATGGACAGGGAGGCCTGGTGTGCTGCAGTCCATTGGGTCTCAAAGAGTTGGACACAACTGAGCGACTGAACTGAACTGAACTGAAATCTTTTAGGGTGGTTGCAAGAGTAGAGAAAGGTCCTATTACATGATGAATAAAAAAGATTATAACAAAAGTAGTAATAACAGGAAGTAAATGATAGTCTAGCAGTTTCAGCAGTACAAAGGGGTTTCACATGTAGGCTTCATATATGTGTATTATCTAACTTGACCTCACAAGGAATTCAAGAAGTACATAGCTAGAAGATATGACCAATGAGGAAATGTAAGAGACTTCAAGTATCTTTATCAAGGCAAATCTTCATTAAGAAGAATCAAAACTTTGACTAAAGCAGTCATTGATTTTTACTCTCCAAACTATTTTTTTCTAATTAAAATAAAATAATATATAACTAAGTCTACTACTCTTCATTCTTAAAATAAAATACTACTGTTCTGATCATTGAAAAATAGCCTCTAAAAGTTAGAAAATTCTTATAGCCAAGTCTGTAACTCTATCCATAAATCTTTTCCACAACATATCAAATTCTCTGGATTCTTCTTAAAAGCAATGCCAGGAAACATTCCATCTTGTTTATGGCAGCCTGGTCCACTGTTAGTGTGAGTTGTCTTATCTTTTGTGGAGTCAGTATTTTCTTCCTCTCAGATTCAAATTATATATGCCATTTACCCTCTCCGTGTAGGACAATCTGCCTGGCATTTGGCTATATTCTTCGGGCTCTCTTACCCTAGCCCATTCTACATTGATGAACATATAAAATGCTTGACAAAAATCTGAGGCCCATCTGTGGTTACTACCCAATTGAATAAAATCATAGGTCTTCCATCAACAGAAGAGATAGATTTCACTCACATATTTGGAGACACATAGACTCAAAGATCATTAGCTCTCCAAGTGAATTTAAGGTCTCTATAGCAGCATAGCCCCATGAAAACTAAATCCTTCCTTTTTTTTTTTTCATGAGGACTACTGTACTTCAAATCATATTGATGTTAAAATAGGTCTTATCTATTAGCTAAGCAGAATCTTAACTAGGTCTCAGCTATTAGCTAAGCTCTTAGCTTAGCAGAATCATGCTTGCCTGCTATAATAGACATGAAAACAGAAAAATATTGTCAAAGCATCTCCCAACACTCAGACAGGTGGGAAAACTGGCCAGAACCTAGGATAGAGTCACACTAAATAATTGATTGGGAAAGGAAACAACCAGTACTTTTCAGGCTTTCCTTGTGAAACAGAAAGGACATGGAGACCATACATCCTACAGTCTCCAGCCTCTACTTCACAGACACTGAGTAGAGCGCCCAGGCAGGTACACCTGGACCAACTCCAGTGGCAGAATACTGCTTTGGAATCACTCAGTACCTTGCAATGCGTACCTTGCAATGCTCTGTACCATCTTCTTTTAGGACTTGGCCAAAATGGGATGACACCTTACTTCAGGTAGGTCTGATTGAATTGATTTTTAAATATAAACAATGAGATGGATGCGTTTGGATGCCACGGAATGGAATTCTGTTAAAGGAATCGGTCAACTTACACTTTTCAGTACCTATCGTTATCGTTGTTCAGTCACTAAGTCTTGTCCAACTCTTTGCAACCCCATGGACTGTAGCCCACCAGGCTTCTCTGTCCACAGGATTTCCCAGACAAGAATACTGGAGTGGGTTGCCATTTCCTTCTCCAGGGGATCTTTCCGACCCAGGGCTTGAACCTCCATCTCCTGAATTGCAGCAGATTCTTTACCATTGAGCCACTAACCCACCAGTACTTACTAACTAATTCAAAATAACATTCCACTTTCTGCTTGTCTAGATTCTCTGAGAAATCAATATCAGCAGGATTAAATATGCAAGGAATGTAATGCAAGGAAATTCCTATGTGAAAAAAATAAAGAGATAAGTGGAAAAAACTGAGAGAAACTAAGATTGAATTCTGAATTCAGGTGGAGGAGAGAACCCATGTTTCTCCATCCAGCCACAGACCCTCTGCTCTGCAAATAGGAATATCTGGTTCTAGATTCCACTAATTTGGATCCCACTAACCTCACTCTGCTAACTAAAAGTTGCATGACTGTGAATGAGTGAGCACATCTCTAAGACTAGTTTCTTGAGCAGTTGAATAGGAATACTAATAGTGCTGCCCTGCTAGAGCTGTGCTAGTGAATGAAATGATAACTGTAATTCAGTGTCTAGCATAAGCTAAATTTTCAATAAATATAGCTATTGCAAAAAAAAAACTTGATTACCTCAATTTTCTTCTAGATAAAAGAAAATAGTTTCAAAATAACTTTTTTTCTTTTGATAAGCAGCATAGGATAAATGCAAAGAAATAGAGAAAAACAATAGAATGGGAAAGACTAGAGATCTCTTCAAGAAAATTAGAGATACCAAGGGAACATTTCATGCAAAGATGGGTTCAATACAGGACAGAAATGGTAGGGACCTAACAGAATAAGAAGATATTAAGAAGAGGTGGCAAGAATACACAGAAGAACTGTACAAAAAAGATAATCACGATGGTATGATCACTCACTTAGAGCCAGACAGCCTGGAATGTGAAGTCAAGTGGGCCTGAGGAAGCATCACTACGAACAAAGCTAGTGGAGGTGATGGAATTCCAGTTGAGCTATTTCAAATCCTGAAAGATGACACTGTGAAAGTGCTGCACTCAATACATCAGCAAATTTGGAAAATTCAGCAGTGGCCACAGGACTCGAAAAGGTCAGTTTTCATTCCAATCCCAAAGAAAGGCAATGCCAAAGAATGCTCAAACTACTGCACAATTGCACTCATCTCACATGCTAGTAAAGTAATGCTCAAAATTCTCCAAGCCAGGCTTCAGCAATACATGATCCGTGAACTACCAGATGTTTAGAAAAGGCAGAGGAACCAGAGATCAAATTGCCAACATCTGCTGGATCATAGAAAAATCAAGCGAGTTCCAGAAAAACATCTATTTCTGCTTTCTTGACTATGCCAAAGCCTTTGACTGTGTGGATCACAATAAACTGTGGAAAATTCTTCAAGAGATGGGAATACCAGACCACCTGACCTGCCTCTTGAGAAACCTGTATGCAGATCAGGAAGCAACAGTTTGAACTGGACATGGAACAACAGACTGGTTCCAAATAGGGAAAGGAGTACGTCAAGGCTGTATATTGTCACCCTGTTTATTTCACTTATATGCAGAGTACATCATGAGAAACATTGGGCTGGACGAAGCACAAGCTGGAATCAAGGTTGCTGGGAGAAATATCAATAAGCTCAGATATGCAGATAACACCACCCTTATGGCAGAAAGTGAAGAAGAACTAAAGAGCCTCTTGATGAAAGTGAAAGAGGAGAGTGAAAAAGTTGGCTTAAAACTCAACATGCAGAAAACTAAGATCATGGCATCTGATACCATCACTTCATGGCAAATAGATGGGGAAACAGTGGAAACACTGGCTGACTTTATTTTTCTGGGCTCCAAGATTGCTGCAGATGGTGATTGCAGCCATGAAATTAAAAGATGCTTACTCCTTGGAAGGAAAGTTATGACCAGCCTAGACAGCATATTAAAAAGCAGAAACATTACTTTGCCAACAAAGGTCCGCCTAGTCAAGGCTATGGTTTTTCCAGTGGTCATGTATGGATGTGAGAGTTGGACTACAAAGAAAGCTGAGCCCCTAAGAATTGATGCTTTTGAAACTGTGGTGTTGGAGAAGGCTCTTGAGAGTCCCTTGGACTGCAAGGAGATCCAACCAGTCCATCCTAAAGGAGATCAGTCCTGAGTGTTCATTGGTAGGACTGATGTTGAAGCTGAAACTCCAATAGTTTGGCCACCTGATGCGAAGAGCTGACTCATTTGAACAGACAGTGATGCTGGTAAAGATTGAGGGCAGGAGGAGAAGGGGACAACAGAGGATGAGATGGTTGGATGGCATCACTGACTTGATGGACATGCGTTTGGGTAGACTCCGGGAGTTGATGATGGATAGGGAGTCCTGGTGTGCTGCGGTTCATGGGGTCGCAAAGAGTCAGACATGACTGAGTGACTGAACTGAACTGATAGGATAGTGAAGGGTGACAAAAAGATATTTTAAAAGCATAGACTGCAATCCCAGAGACCAGAGTTTGAATCACATTTCAGCCCCTCAAAGCTTACCAATCTATTGCAGATTAATCAAAATATCTGAGATCTTTCTCATCTGTACAATAGGGGCAAGGATAATATCTATAGGAAATAGTTGTATCAAGGATTAAATGAGATAATAAATGTATTAAAAATGCCTAACCAGTGCCTAACACATAATAAGAGCTCAATAAATGTCAGTTATCAACAATTATTCAGTTCAGTTCAGTCACTCAGTTGTGTCCGACTCTTTGTGAGCACATGGACTGCAGTACACCGGGCCTTCCTGTTCATCAATAACTCCCAAAGCTTATTCAAACTCTTTCTATCGAGTTGGTGATGCCATCCAACCATCTCATGCTCTGTAATCCCCTTCTCCTCCTGCCTTCAATCTTTCCCAGCATCTTTTCAAATGAGTCAGCTCTTTGCATCAGGTGGCCAAAGGATTGGAGTTTCAGCTTCAGCATCTGTTGTTCCAATGAATATTCAGGACTGATTTCCTTTAGGATGGACTGGTTGGATCTCCTTGTAGTCCAAGGGACTCTCAAGAGTGTTCCCCAACACCACAGTTCAAAACCATCAGTTCTTTGGCACTCAGCTTTCTTTGCAGTTCAACTCTACATCCATACATGACTACTGGAAAAATCATAACTTTGATTAAACTGATCTTTGTTGACAAAGTAATGTCTCTCCTTTTTAATATGCTGTCTATATTGGTCATAACTTTTCTTTCAAGGAGCAAGCATCTTTTAATTTTATGGCTGCAGTCATCATCTGCAGTGATTTTGGAACCCAAGAAAATAAAATCTTTCACTGTTTTCATTGTTCTTCCATCTATTTGTCATGAAGTGATGGGACCAGATGCAATGATCTTAATTTTCTGAATGTTGAGCATTAAGCCAACTTTTTCACTCTCTTCTTTCACTTTCATCAAGACACTCTTTAGTTCTTCTTTGCTTTCTACCATAAGTGTGGTGTCATCTGCATATCTGAGGTTATTGATATTTCTCCCAGCTATCTTGATTCTGGTTTCTGCTTCATCCTGCCCAGTGTTTCTCATCATGTACTCTGTATATAAGTGAAATAAACAGGGTGACAACATACAGCCTTGACGTACTCCTTTCCCAATTTGGAACCAGTCTCTTGTTCCATGTCCAATTTTAACTGTTTCTTCTTGACCTACATACAGATTTCTCAGAAGGCAAGTCAGGTGGTCTGGATTCCCATCTTTTTAAGGATTTTAAACAGTTTACTGTGATCCACACAGTCAAAGGCTTCTGTGTAGTCAATAAAGCAGAAGTAGATGTTTTTCTGGTATTCTCTTACATTTTTCATGATCCAACATACATTTGAAATTTGATCTCTGGTTCCTCTGCTTTTTCTAAATCCAGCCTAAACATTTGGAATTTCATTGTTTTGCGTACTACTGAAGCCTGGCTTGGAGAATTTTGAGTGTTACTTTGCTAGTGTGTGAGATGAGTGCAATTGTGCAGTAGTTTGAGCATTCTTTGTCATTGCCTTTCTTTGGGATTGGAATGAAAACTGACCTTTTCCAGTCCTGTGGCCACTGCTGAGTTTTCCAAATTTGCTGACATATACATTGCAGCACTTTCACAGCATCATCTTTTAGGATTTTAAATAGCTCAACTGGAAGTCCATCACCTCCACTAGCTTTGTTCATAATGATGCTTCCTAAGGTCCACTTCACTTCACATTCCAGGATGTCTAGCTCTAGGTGAGTGATCACACCATTGTGATTATCTGGGTCGCAAAGTTCTTTTTTGTACAGTTCTGTGTATTCTTGCCACCTCTTCTTAATATCTTCTGCTTCTGTTAGGTCCCTACAATCTCTGTCCTGTATTGAACCCATCTTTGCATGAAATGTTCCCTTGGTATCACTAATTTTCTTGAAGAGATCTCTAGTCTTTCCCATTCTATTGCTTTCCTCTATCTTTTCACTGATCACTGAGGAAAGCTTTTTTATCTCTCCTTGTTATTCTTTGGAACTCTGCATTCAAATGGTATATCTTTACTTTTCTCCTTTGCCTGCTTCTCTTCTTTTCACAGCTATTTTTAAGGCCTCCTCTTACAACTATTTTGCCTTTTGTATTTCTTTTTCTTGGAGATGGTCTTGATCCCTGCCTCCTGTACAATGTCACAAACCTCTGTCCATAGTTCTTCAGGCACTCTGTCTATTAGATCTAATCCCTTGAATCTACTTGTCACTTCTACTGTATAATCGTAAGGGATTTGATTTAGGTCATGCCTGAATGGTCTAGTGGTTTTCCCCACTTTCTTCAATTTCAGTCTGAATTTGGCAATAAGGAGTTCATGATCTGAGCCACAGTCAGCTCCCGGGCTCATTTTTGCTGACTGTATAGAGCTTCTCCAACTTTGGCTGCAAAGAATATAATCAATCTGATTTCGGTGTAGACCATCTGGTGATGTCCATGTGTAGAGTCTTCTCTTGTGTTGTTGGAAGAGGGTTTTTGCTTTGACCAGTGCGTTCTCTTGGCAAAACTCTATTAGCCTTTGCCCTGCTTCATTCTGTACTCCAAGGCCAAATTTCCCTGTTACTCTAGGTGTTTCTTGACTTCCTAGTTTTGCATTCCAGTCCCCTATAATGAAAAGGACATCTTTTTTTGGTGTTAGTTCTAAAAGGTCTTGTAGGTCTTCATAGAACTGTTCAGCTTCTTCAGCATTACTGGTGACGGCATAGACTTGGATTACCTTGATATTGAATGGTTTGCATTGGAAACAAACAGAGATCATTCTGTCGATTTTGAGATTGCATCCAAGTACTGCATTTCAGACTGACTTTGAGGGCTACTCCATTTCCTCTAAGGCATTCTTTCCCACAGTAGTAGATATAATGGTCATCTGAGTTAAATTCACCCATTCCAGTCCATTTTAGTTTGCTGATTCCTGAAATGTCACCATTCACTCCTACCATCTCCTGTTTGACCACTTCCAATTTGCCTTGATTCATGGACCTAACATTCCAGGTTCCTTAGAAATATTGCTCTCTACAGCATCAGACTTTACTTCTATCACCAGTCACATCCACAACTGGATATTGTTTTTGCTTTGAGTCCATCTCTTCATTCTTTCTGGAGTTATTTCTCCACTGATCTCTAGTAACATATTGTGCACTTATGGACCTGGGGAGTTCATCTTTCAGTGTCCTATCTTTTTTCCTTTTCATACTGTTCATGAGGTTCTCAAGGCAAGAATACTGAAGTGGTTTGCCATTCCCTTCTCCAGTGGACCATGTTTAATCAGAACTCTCCACCATGATCTGTCTGTCTTGGTTGGCCTTACATGGCATGGCTCATAGTTTCATTGAGTTAGACAAGGCTGTGGTCCATGTGATCAGACTGGTTAGTTTTCTGTGATTGTGGTTTTCATTCTGTCTGCCCTCTGAGGGATAAGGATAAAAGGCTTATGGAAGCTTCCTGATGGGGGTGACTGACTTAGGGGAAAACTGGGTCTTGTTCTGGTGGGTAGAGCCATACTCAGTAAATCATTAATCCAATTTTCTCTTGATGGGTGGGGCTGTATTCCCTCCCTGTTATTTATCTGGGACCAAACTATGGTGGAGGTAATGAAGATAATGGTGACCTCCTTCAAATGGTCCCATGCAAGCACTGCTACACTCAGTGCTCCCAACCCTGCGGCAGGCCACCACCCACCCATGCCTCCACCAGAGACTCCTGAACACTCATGGGCAAGTCTGGGTCAGTCTCTCGTGAGGTCACTGCTCCTTTCTCCTGGGTCCCTGTGTACACAAGGTTCTGTTTGTGCCCTCCAAGAGTCTGTTTCCCCAGACCTGTGTAAGTTCTGGTGGCTCTATGGTGGGGTTAATGGCAACATCCTCCAAGAGGACTTATGCTATACCCAACACATTATTCTCTATTATTCTATGCTAAGTCACTTCAGTCGTGTCCAACTCTGTGCGACCCCATAGATGGCAGCCCACCAGGCTCCCCCACCCCTGGGATTCTCCAGGCAAGAACACTGGAGTGGGTTGCCATTTCCTTCTCCAATGCATGAAAGTGAAAAGTGAAAGTGAAGTCGCTCTGTCATGCCCGACTCTTAGCGACCCCATGGACTGCAGCCTACCAGGCTCCTCCGTCCATGGGATTTTCCAGGCAAAAGTACTGGAGTGGGGTGCCATTGCCTTCTCTGATTCTCTATTATATATCATATAATATTATTATATTTTACTTTGATGGCTGATGAGTTCAATAGAGTCATCAAAACCTAAATTCAGACACTGCAATTTATATCCTCAAGATTTTCATCATCCCTTTTAAAAATGTTTTCCAGTCTCTTACTTTGTTGTTATTCAACAATCATGGACTGAAGAGTCATTCTTGTCATCCTTACCAGTGACAAAGTGACCATTGTAGGGGTTTTGTTCCTTCTTGGATTTTACTTCTAATCTGCTAGGTGCCTGGTAACTAGAAATTCGGATTTAACTCAATTGTGTATAAAATAAGGATAAATATATTGTGATGAGAATCTGGAAGATTTTCTTTATGTAATATTGAGCTTGAGTACCAAGACATCAGTGAGAAGCATTTTATTTTCCAAAGGTCATCTTCACATGCCTCCTGACTCTGCACTTTATCCCCATCACAACTCTCAAGCAGGCTGTGGTTGCTAACTGCAGTCCTGTGTACATACAAGATGCCAATAGATGGCTGTTAATTGAATGAAATGAATTACCTTGAAATTTAGTAACATTTATGGCCCTTTTTTCAGTGTTACAGACTAAACAGTCTATAAATGTTCACATTGTTTTATTTCTATCAATCACTTCACATAACTGGCCACATGCCTTTAGTAACTTTGATTCTCTACCTTTTTACTAACAAAAGAATAAAAACTGTGCTAGTCCTGGCATTTCTCTTGTGTCTGATTAGGCAAGTATTGGCATATGAATCTGCCTTTAGTCACGGCAAACATTCAATAACTCTCTGCTTATTTGGCTTTAAAAAGGTTTGTGAAGTGTATGTATGGGTATCCTCAGCACTTTATTTTCCTTCTTTTCCAAGTGGCATTTAATACTAAATAAAAACTGATCAGAGGTTTAGAATTATCCTTGGCCCATTGTGTTTCCATGGTTACAGGTCTGTGTTGTTCATCTTCCAAATTCAGCCTCAATGACTTACCCTGGCTTTGTGACCTGTGCTTATTAAATCTTGATTACTATGTTCTCTCTGTGTCAGCCTCTTATTTATACACTACAATCACTTCTAAAGGAGACAGTCTTCCCACATCGTGATTGAAACACCTGAACACAAACATCCCTTTTTCAATATTTTTCACCTCTCATGGCAAAGTCCACACTAAAATAACTAGCCCATTTTCAAGTTACTCTTTGAAGAAAGCAATGTTTTTCTAAATCCCTCTTAACAATGCTATTCTTTCCCTATTCTCTCCAATGGATGATTAACCACCCACTGGTCTACCTTTCCACTTAGCAAAACTATTATTTGCATGTTTGTTTCTTACCAGGGTAATGAATGGATTAATGTAAAATAGAAGATAATGAGATTGTGTTACCAAATTAGTAGAACGTTATAATACTAATTAAAAGAAATTTTTCTGAAAATAAAAATGTAATTCAATTCATTTGGAGTGCCTACTACACTTTGTGAGTATGTTTTAGAAAATCTTAGATAAGAAATGCAAGTAAAATAGAGAAACTTAAAATATATTATCAAAGGAAGGTAACTGAAAAGTAGTCTGTGTCATCATGTAACAACCATGACAAAAATAACAAGAAAATAATCTCATCTTAAGGAAAATAGAAATTTATTTTTCTCACAAAAGAATCCTAAAAGCTGGCTGTCAATGGAAACAATAGCAACTCCATAGCCATCAGGGATCCAGGGTTCTTGTACCTGATGCCTCCAAATTCTTAGTGGTCTGATTTATGATTCAGTGTGGTTGCTGGAGCTCCAGCTCTCATATCCACAGTCCAGGCAACAAGATGGAAAAAGGGGAGGACTCCTTGAAACTTCATATGTCATGTGTACTTAACATCTCTTTGGCCAGAACTTGGTTATCTGGTTACATGTAGTTGCAAAGGAGTTTGGGAAATGTAGTCTTTTAACTAGACTACAATGTAACCAGCTAATTCTGTTACTACAGAGGAAGAGGGAAATTGATATTTCCCTGTTTTCTAATAGCAGTCTTTTCCACAAATTTTAAAATATATAGCTTTAAAAGCATAAAGAATACAGTAGACAATATGCACTACAGACATAAATCATATTAAAATAAGCTTTGTAGCACCACACACAGTATTTCAAATTCCTTAAAACAAAAGAATATTTGAAAAATTAAATTTTAATCTTTTCCCCCTTCTCATCTCTGACAGTGTCACCTGTGTCTTTGGTACCATTTGACAGTAAAGATAATTGACATTTATTGAGCATTTATTAAGTTCTAGGCAATGAACTAAATTTTTTACATGGACTTTTTTTTAAACCCTCAAGCCAACCTTTTGATGAGACTGTAAGTAGTTTTCTTTCCATTTTATAGAAAACAAATTTAAGGAGGTATGCAATTTGGCCAAAGTCACAGAGCTATTAAGTGGGGAAGCCAAAACTTTAACCCAGTTCATCTGACCAGGGAATTCTTTTCTCACTATACTATGGCCTTCTTCACTAAATGTTAGCGCGTGTCTCTTGTGCTACTTCTATGTACAATTCTTACTTCCCTTACCTTCTGCTTTTTATGTCCAATTTCCTTTTTCCGCTCATTTTCTAACCAGCACTCAGTAAATAACCTAAGCTGTGTACTGAGATGCAATCTTGAGTAAATTAGTGTGCTTATTGTCTAATCCAGCCTCCACACTGCCTAACATAGACCCTTGCAGAAAGAAGGTGTTGCTAAATAATTAGGGACAGAATAATAGAAAGTAATGGATGATATACTTGTGACTGGTTTGGAGGCAAATTGTTCAGGAAGAAATAGATCATAACATATGAGCAGAAATAGAAAACAGAAATTGGGCAAGTCTACACTCTGAAGTTTTGCATTAAAACATTATGGGTTGAAAAAAGGCTACAAGGACTAGCAGGATTTTGTGCAATTTTGATTCTGATCATTTAGTTTTTGTTTGTTTTGATTTTGTCACCTGGGAATGTTGAGAATGTTTAAGGGTATAAAAAGCCTGATGAGACAGAATGATAATATTGGTAAGGGAGAGGAAAAAATATGAAAATAACTCTGAAGAAAGTAGGACAGGATGAGATGAAGGGGTAACATGAGGAGCAGAGTCTCAGTGAGGAGAGAAAAATCCATTTTCCTGAGCTGCATAAAAGGATCAAGACATAGGATCAATAAATAATGTCCTTTACAAAGATTTTGTTAGGCTCTATTGTTAATTGAAAAATCAAGAGAAGGAGAGGGGCTTCCCTGGTGGCTCAGTGTATGCCTTAGAGCAACTAAAGTGGTGTGCCACAACTCTTGAGCCTGTGCTCAAGAGCCTGGGAGCCGTAGTACTGAGTCCAGGTGCCCTAGAGAAACCAGTGCAATCAGAAGTCCGTGTACCACAAACTGGAGAGCAACCCCCCTCGCCAGAACTAGAGAAGAGCCTGCACAGCAACGAAGACCCAGCACAGCCCAAAATAAAAATAAATAAATGAATTTAAAAAAAAAAAAGAGTAGGAAGGAAAATTGAATCAAAAGGATAAAGGAGGGAAAATGTTGGTGTTGAGCCATGAAGTAACCTAAAACCTAGACATGGGAGCTTAGGCACAGAAAGGTCATCAAAGAGCACTGCTACCGATGGGCAAGTCAGGATGGTGGCAAAAGATGTACTGAAAGGCTCAGAAAGAAGTCACCAGGGAAGTGGAGCCCATACAATGGATGAAAATAAAGGTACTGAAAGCCAACCCCAACTGGGTGAGGGCATCTGAAAGAAAAGACGGAGGTAAGCAGGGGAGGTGAGAGATGAGTGGACTTCTCCTCTGATAAACATTCTCTCGTCAGGTCATTGCATTCCAGAGTAATTTGAAGAAATCTGCTATTTTAGCACATGACAACAAAAGAGGAAAAGAACATCTTGTACAGATCTATTCTTTGAGGATATTCAAAGCAGCAGCATATTGTTTCTTATCGTATTTCATAATCACAGAGTTATTATACCCACCTGACATTTTTGTCAAGTACTCCCTTTATTTTCCTCACCACCTCTCCTTTTGACTTCTAATACTATTTACAAATTTATCTCTTTGGTGAAATGAGATCTTGAACTATTGCTCCGTGAAATAACTCATCAAAGGGTACATTCTGCAGACACAAGGCCAAACTGCCCCCAGTGGCAACTTTCAGCTGTGTAAATGCTGATGCTGGTTATCTCCATGAAAAGATCCTTATGGTTTCAATACTGTTTAGCATTTGTGTTTAATTATTTCCCCAACATGAGGTATATTTCCAATACACATTCCTTCATAGGGTCCTCTGTGATGAGAAAATATTTCTGAGGAGTTACGCTTAAACCAGCATTGCTGCTGCTGCTGCTGCTAAGTCGCTTCAGTCGTGTCCAACTCTGTGCGACCCCATAGACAGCAGCCCACCAGGCTCTGCCATCCCTGGGATTCTCCAGGCAAGAACACTGGAGTGGGTTGCCATTTCCTTCTCCAATGCACAAAAGTGAAAAGTGAAAGAAGTCTCTCAGTTGTGTCCGACTCTTTACGACCCCATGGACTGTAGCCCACCAGGCTCCTCCGTCCATGGGATTTTCCAGGCAAGAGTACTGGAGTGGGTGGCCATTGCCTTCTCCAAAACCAGCATTAGCAAAATTCAATAGATCATTCAAGGAAATATTCACCGGGCTTATTCTGAACCCACCGCTGCTGTGGGCACTGGGAATACAGCTGTGCCTAAAACAAAGTTTCTGTCATCAGGACACTTCCATTCTGGTGCAGAGAGCAGACATGAAGCAAGTAATTTAGTATACGGAATATCAGTTGGGAAGATGTACCATGAGAAAAAAGGAAGAAAGAGGGGATGAATGAAAGTTGTTCAGTCATGTCCAACTCTTTGCAACCACATGAACTACACAGTCCATGGAATTCTCCAGGCCAGAATACTGGAATGAGTAGCTGTTCCCATCTCCAGGGGATCTTCCCAACCCAGAGATTGAACCCAGATCTCTCACACTGCAGGCACATTCTTTACCAGCTGAGCCACCAAGGAAGCCCGAAGGTAGGATAGCACTGGTGAAATAGGGCTTCGGTTCAATTCAGTTCAGTCGTTCAGTCATGTCTGACTCTTTGAGACTCCATGGACTGCAGCACGCCAGGCTTCTCTGTCCATAACCAACTCCCAGAGCTTGCTTAAACTAATGTCCATCAAGTCAGTGATGCCATCCAACCACCTCTGTCGTCCCCTTCTCCTCCTGCCTTCAATCCTTTCCAGCATCAGGGTCTTTTCCAATGAAGCTAAGGAAAAAGAAATTGCAATCTTAAATAAAAAGGATAAATAAAGTCTCCTTGTTGAGGGGGATATCTGAGTAAAGATCAGGAGAAGTTGAGACAAAAAACTAGAAACCAGAAGAAGGTGGGGAGAGTGGAGGAGGAGGAAGAAGAGGAAAAGGAGAAGTAATTAAATGGGACTGGGAATAATGATGAAAAGACCCCAAGAGATTCTGAAGATGGAGCCTGCATAGTCAGAGAAATGATGGGGTTGGAAAAAGAAAAATTCTTGTAGAGTCTTTTTTTTTTTTTTTTTTTTTGCAGTTTATATTTCAATGCCTTATTTGTTTTATTTTATTTATTTTTAATATAAATTTATTTATTTTAATTGGAGGTTAATTACTTCACAATATTGTATTGGTTTTGCCATACATCAACATGAATCTGCCACAGGTATACATGTGTTCCCCATCCTGAGCCCCCCTCCCACCTCCCTCCCCGTACCATCCCTCTGGGTTGTCCCAGTGCACCAGCCCCAAGCATCCAGTATCATGCATCGAACTTGGACTGGTGATTCATTTCATATATGATATTATACATGTTTCAATGCCATTCTCCCAAATCATCCCACCCTCTCCCTCTCCCACAGAGTCCAAAAGACTATTCTATACATCTGTGTCTCTTTTGCTGTCTCGCATACAGGGTTAGCATTACCATCTTTCTACATTCCATAATATGCATTAGTATTATTTAATCTTTTCTCTCCAATTTTCAGAGCTGTGGTCCACCCTAGATGATCTCTTTCCAGACAAATTTCCCTAGATTTGATGTTAATTGTTATCAACATTCCTATTAGATTTTTAAAATGTTCCTTTAAAAGCTCTTTTTATTGTGAAATATAAAACATGAATAGAGAAATATATAATATATATTATATGCAATTATATATATATATTGTAAATTACAGTGAATAGTTATATAATCATCACTCAGGCAAAAAACCTTGTAAGGTCTTGTAGACCATTATAATATGAGAAGCTATTGGAGGATTTTGTGCAGAGGAGTAACACAGTAGGACTTACGTTTTTAATAGATCACTCTGGACACTGTGTTGAGAAGAAATAGTGGATGGCAACAGTAGAGTCAGAAATGGTAGAAAGGCTATTGCAGCATTCTTGAGGTAAGGAAGGATGGCAGCTTGCTCCAGAATATTAGTAGCAAAGGTAATAAGAAGTGATAGGCTTCGAATACCTGTATTTGCTAATGGATGGGATGTGAGATATGAAATAAAAGAATAAGCAGTGACTCCAACATTTTTGCCATGAACAAATGAAAAGCTGGCATTGCCATTCAGGGCCATGGAGGTAATTGCCCAAGGAGCAAGCTTGCAGCTTCTCTACTGATGGGAGGTTCAAAGACGATAAATTGAAATGTAAGAATTGCCACGTAATTCTTCCAGATGGCTTGATTACCTAGAGGAATGAGGAAGTGGTTGAGGATCATTTATCCCAATCCAGCCACACTGAATATTCATCAAACCAGACTCTTGAAGAGAAAACCAATTCATTTTGCTCCAAAGAACAAAATAGGAGTGAGAGGCACCAGCCCATATGACCTTTTGGCTCTTAGGATGCTACTACCACTTGTGGCCTTAAGAGAGGCTCTTCTCAGCCAGAGTCCCTACCTCGGGTTGGGGGTTGGGGAGCCATGGCCATAAGGCTAATTGCTCCCCTTGCTGTGTTGTTGTTCTGTCACTGAGTCGTGCCTGGCTCTTCGCAACCCCATGGACTGCAGCACGCCAGGCTTCCTTGTCCTTCATTATCTCCCCGAGTTAGCTCAAACTCATGTCCATTGAGTCAATAATCTAACCATCTCATCCTCTGTCATCCCCTTCTCCTGACCTCAATCTTTCCCAGCATCAAGGTCTTTTCCAATGAGCTGGCTCTTCGCATCAGGTGGCCAAAGTGTTGGAGTTTCAGCTTCAACATTTGTGCTTCCAGTGAATATTCAGGGTTGATTTCCTTTAGGGTTACATGGATTGATTTTCTTGCTGTCCAAGGAACTCTCATGAGTCTTCTCAAGGGCCACATTTCAAAAGCATCAATGCTTTGATGCTCAGCCTTCTTTATGGTCCAACTTTCACATCTGTACATGACTGCTGGAAAAACCATAGCTTTGACTTATGGACCTTTGTTGGCAAAGTGAAGTCGCTTCTTTTGGGGAGCATCAGAGAATGAGATGGTTAGATAGCATGACCAACTCAATAGATGTGAAGTTGAGCAAACTCTGGGAGACAGTGAGGGACAGGGAAGCCTGGAATGCTGCAGTCCATGGGGTTGCAAAGAGTTGGACATGACTGAGTGACTGAACAGCAAACAACATGGTAGGTGTATGCTTAACTTTGTAAAGAAACTGCCAAACTGTTTTCCAAGTGTTCAGAAAACATCATTTCACATTCCCACTAATAATACAGAAGAGCTCCAATTTCTCCATGTTAATGCCAGCACTGGATCTGGTCAGTCAGCTAATGACAAATTCTTTCAGCTTTCACATGTCTGAAAAAGTACTTATTTTATCTGAAATTTTAAAAGATATTTTTCTATGGTTATAGACTTTATGGTTGAAAGTTTTTAATTTTCTTTCAGGGCATTAAAATTTTGCCCCACTACTTTCTGGATTTCATTGTTTCCTACAGGAAGTCTTTCATCATGCTTAGTTTTCTTCTCTATTTAATTCATCATTTCCCCCTGGCTACTATGTTTTCTCTTTAGTGCTGGTTTTAAGTAATTTCATTATTATAAGCTTTGGCATAATTATCTTCATGTTTCTTTTGTTTAGAGTTCATCAAAATTCTTAGATCTGTAAGTTTACAATTTTTATGAATTTGGAAAATTTTCTGACCATTATCCTTTTAATGGATTTTACTTTTTAGAGGAGTTTTAGGTTTCACATAAAAATTGAACAGAAAGCACAAAGTTCCTGTAACCTCTTGTCACCCCACCATCCCAGCCCCCCGACATGGACAGCCTCCCCCACTGTCAACAGCCTGCTCCAGAGTAACATTTGTTACAATCAGTGAATCTACACCATCCAAAGTTCTTAACTTGCATCAAGGTTGACTTGGAGTGATATATATTCTGTAGGTTTTGCCAAATGTACAATGACATGTATCTACCATTAGAATATCATACAGAATAGTTTCATTGCCCTAAAAATTCTCCATACTCCCCCAACCTCTGATAATTGCTGATCTGCCATCATTTTGCCTTTTTCAGAATGTCATACAATTGGAATTACAGACTATGTAGCTTTTTCAGATTAATTTCTTTCACTTAGTAATATCCATTTCAGTTCAGTTCAGTTGCTCAGTCATGTCTGACTCTTTGCGACCCCATGAACCACAACATGCCAGGCCTCCCTGTCCATCACCAACTCCTGCGGTTTACCCAAACTCATGTCCATTGAGTCAGTGATGCCATCCAACCATCTCATCCTCTGTCGTCCCCTTCTCCTCCTGCCCTCAATCTCGCCCAGCATCAGGGTCTTTTCAAGTGAGTCAGCTCTTTGCAGCAGGAGGCCAAAGGATTGGAGTTTCAGCTTCAACATCAGTCCTTCCAATGAACACCCAGGACTGATCTGCTTTAGGATGGACTGGTTGGATCTCCTTGCAGTCCAAGGGACTCTCAAGGGTCTTCTCCAACACCACAGTTCAAAAGCAACAATTCTTCAGTGCTCAGCTTTCTTTAGAGTCCAACTCTGACATCCATACATGACTACTGGAAAAACCATAGCCTTGACTAGACGGACCTTTGTTGGCAAAGTAATGTCTCTGCTTTTTAATATGCTATCTAGGTTGGTCATAACTTTCCTTCCAAGGAGTAAGCGTTTTTTAATTTCATGGCTGCAGTCACCATCTGCAGTGATTTTGGAGCCCCCAAAAATAAAGTCAGCCACTGTTTCCCCTGTTTCCCTGTCTATTTGCCATGAAGTGATGAGACCAGATGCCATGATCTTAGTTTTCTGAATGTTGAGCTTTTAATATCCATTTAGGGTTTCTTAATTTCTTTTCATGACTTAATAGTGCATTTATTTTTAGCAGTGAATAATATTTCATCGTTTGGATGTATTAGATTTTATTTTCCACTTTTCTACAGAGACTACTATTGTTCTTTTCTTTTTTTTTTTAAGACATCTTCAAATATTTCTCTGTTCATTCCCCTCTCCCCCACCTCATCTCCTTCAAGGACTCCAGGTGCATGTATATTAGGTTATGGGAAATTGTTCTATAGCATTGTTTTCTCTCTCTCTTTGGCTTAGCTTTTATTCTCTCTGAGCTTGGTTTCAGGTATATTCTATTGTTATTTCTTCGAGTTGACTGATCTTTTCATCTGAGGAGTGAATCTATTATTTTTTCCAGCCTTATTGAAATATTATAAACATGTATCTAAGTTAAGGTGTAGATAGTAATAGTAGAAAGTGAAGTCGCTCAGTCGTGTCCGACTCTTTGCGACTCCATGGACAGTAGCCAACCAGGCTCCTCCATCCATGGAATTTTCCAGGCAAGAATACTGCAGTGGGGTGCCATTGATACAAGTGTATATCATAAAATGATCACCACAATAAGGTTAATTAACCCTTTTATCCCCTCACACAATTACCATTCTCTTTCTGGTGATACATTTAAGATCTAGTCTCTTAGCAACTGTCAAGTATATAATACAGTGTTGTTAATTATAGTCAGCATGCTGTATGTTAGGTCTCCAGAACTTATCCATCTTGGAGTTGGACATTTATCTGCTTTCACCAACATAGCCCCATTTTCCTCGCCCCTCAACCCCTGGCAACCACCATTCTATTCTTATTTCCATGAAGTCGGCTTTTTTAGATTTCACATATGTTATACAATATTTGTCTTTCTCTGTCTAACTTATTTCACAACTAGTGAAATCTTTAGCATCCAGGCTACCATATCCTGCCAGGGACTATCTGTGCCCTAGTGTTTGTGCAAGTTTAGTCGTGTCCAACTCTTTGCAACCCCATGGAGCCTACCAGGTTCCTCTGTCCATGAAATTTTCCAGGCAAGAACACTGGAGTGGGTTGTCATTTCCTTCTCCAGGGGATCTCCCCGACCCCGGGATCTGTGCCCTAAATAACCCTCATATTGAGGTTCTGTTTGCCTGTTTGGATATGAGTGAGTCAGCCCAAACCCCAACTTGATGACCTGTTTCTCATACCATTCCTTGTACCACTTATAAATTAGTTCAGACTTCCAAAGAGCAGACTCAAAAATAGTATTAGATGCGCAAGAGATTTATTGGAGAAATGTCTGTGAAACAAAAAGTAGATGAAGCTGGAGAAGACAAAGATAGAATCCAGACTGAGAAGAGTCTTGACCTCTGTGAAGGGGTAGAGGGAAGAAAGAGGGTTATGTAGTAAGCTTCTTAGACTGCTGCTGCTGCTGCTACTGCTAAGTCACTTCAGTCATATCCGACTCTGTGCAACCTCATAGACGGCCTCCTGCCAGGCTCCGCCATCCCTGGGATTCTCCAGGCAAGAACACTGGAGTGGGTTGCCATTTCCTTCTCCAATGCATGAAAGTTAAAAGTGAAAGTGAAGTCGCTTAGTCGTGTCCGACTCTTAGCGACCCCATGGACTGCAGCCTACCAGGCTCCTCTGTCCATGGGATTTTCCAGGCAAGAGTACTGGAGTGGGGTGCCATTGCCTTCTCCATTTTAGACTGCAGGGCGGTTCTAAGAAAGTTCTGGCTTGAATAAAGAGTGTCCTTGAGCCAAAGTCACAATTGAGGAGTCCCTCATCTCACAGGAATGAATCTGCACGATTCCTCCTTTTACTGCTGCCACACTCCATCACTGGGTGAGTGCAGCCCATGGGAAGCATGGCTCTTCTTGCAAACGTGATTGAGGACCCGGAAGTGGGGCCACCAGTCCATTACGCTCTCAGCAGCAGGAAACATGAGGAGCACATTTTCATAACCATGGATGCCACAGCTCCTCACTGACTAGTCTATGCAAATACTGCCCTCTAGAGTTCTGAAAGGTGTCTCTGACTCCTAGTATCTACTGCACAAATTAGCCTCTGTCTTTAAATTCCAACATTTAGGACTTCCCTGATGGCTAAGTGGTTAAGGCCCTGGGCTTCCCATGCAGGGAGCAAGGCAAGTGCAATCCCTGGTTGGGGAACCAAGACCCCACATGCCACGTGGTGTGGCCAAAAAAATAAATAAATAAAAAATAAGTAAATAAATTCCAACATTTTGGTCCCCTCTTCATTCTAAAATCAGGGAACCTTGCTTCCTACTTCACTGGGGCGGGGGTGGGGGGGTGTGGGGGAGGGGGGCAGGTAGGCATAATAAGAACGGAACTTCTACATATTATCACCATGTGTACACTTCTTTTCCTCTTGCTTCTGGGGGAAAATATCCTTTCATAGAGCAAAACCAACTCTTCTACTTGACCAAATCATACCACCTCTTGCTTACTAAAAACAAAGCTCCAGAATTTTTAATTCTCTCTCTTTATCTCTCTCCTGAAATCAACTTCCCTCCTCTACTAGGTCATTCACACCATACAAAAGCTTGCTATTATTGATCTTTTAAAAATGTATGAATTTATGAGCATGGGTGAAAGTGGCTGCTCCCAGCAGGATAGTCACATGTGGTTAACCTCTTTATCCTTGAGAAATGCTTGTTTGCAAACTCCAGGAATATAGTCCTTTCTTACCTCTACAAATAGGGTCTAGACAGCCTGTGAACAGCTCCTAATTCTAAAATGGAACAAAGGCAGTAGATTTGAGAATGCATGTCCTCTTTCTCTTCAGTTCTCACTCCTTTTTTCTTTATCTTCCTGTCTTTCCATCTTGCCCATTTCACTTTCCCTGTTGTTGTTGTTTTTTCCTAATCAGATCCTCTGGTGGTCCAGACCACCCAAGGGATCCTTGAGGATGGCACCACGATGTGCACCTAGTGGTGGCTGATGAGTTACTGACCTTGTAGCTGTAGTTGAGAAAGATCCAGAAGGTAACCAAGTGGAGGGTTCTTACAGCTCTCCTGTAGCCAACCTACCTCTCACTTCCCATTACCACATATTTTTACTAAAGATTTATTCCAGAACCTCTCTTTTCAACCTTTGAAAATCATATGCTGCCCCAAAACTAGAACAAGAAAATTTTCACAGTGGGATAGCATTTATTAAAAACCAAATCAAAGACTTCACTTCTTTTATATGTTGAGAAAGTCTCAGCTTGGGGCAACGTGGTACCTTCCATTGAAGTCAGTCTATTTAACTGGAGTTTCTAGAGGAGTAGCCATGGGGTAGCCCATTCCTAAACCCTATTACCCTGAGTACTCCCCAGGTTAGAAGAAAGCAGGCATGACCTGTTTATGTTTTCTCTATTTATATTTTTATTTTTTGGTCATATCACACAGCATAGCACTTGGAAGTTCCCTGAGCGGGATTGAACCCTGCAGTGCAAGTGCAGAGTCTTAACCACTGGCCCCCAGGGAAGTCCCAGACATGAAGTGTTTTTAATCAATGATTCTCAAGCTGTATGAAGCATCAAAATCACTAAGCAGGCTGGTTAAAATTCAGATTGTTGGGCCCTACTCCCAGACTCTCTGATTTAGTATGTGTGGGTAGAGTTCACGAATTTGCATTTCTAACTATTCTCCAAGAGATTCTAATACTGTTAATCCAAGGAATCTTGGCTTTAGACCCTGTAATAGAGGAGTGTCTCTGAGGATGGTACTTAATCTTTATGCCTTAACCCCACCTAGTCTCGTGGAGTTGTGCTATGTCCTAGGGAGAGAGACAAAGCAACTCTGAGGCTCTGGAGGTGTGCTTGGCTTTTGTTCCCCTCTAATTGATGTGACTGAACTGAACTGAACTGAATTGAATGTAACAGGAGCAGGAGAGAGTTATTCTCCTGCACATTATCTCAGACCACCAGAGGCTCTGCACCTTGAGGTTTTTTTTTTTTTTTCTTGAGTCTTGAAGTGTTCTAAAGCATCACGGCCAGTGCATGGGAAGAGCGATGAAAGCGGAGGCAGTGGTGAGCGCAGTTATATCACCTGAATCAGTCGTCTTGCTGTTGATGGCGAGGATGGTCTTTAACTCCTTTTTGTCAGAATTTTGCCTAAGGCCTTTGGATGGGATCATTTTAGTATTAAATTAAAGTTCTTGTAGCTTCTATAATTTGCAATTTGCCAGTTGACCAGGTACATGCTCCCAGGATTTCAGTAATGTGTACATTCAATAAATTGAAGACTAAACAAATTAATGCTCTGATTCTTATTTAAAGAATGTGATAAAAAGCAGAGAAAAAAAAATGAACTTGCTTCAGGCTGCACAGGTTGGTGGCAGAATTCGAAATAGAAGAGAGAATGAATTTGGATCCTATGCTTAGACCACATTAGTTATTATTAAATATTCTTTTCAAATGCTGACCCTTCGGGAACCATTGCCACACCAGAAAAATTCAATTCTGACTTTTCCCAAATGCCAGTAACACAAGGAAGAAAATGTATTTGGCTAATTGGGGAACATCTGATTCAACCTTTGGGGGATCTGATTTGGTATTGCTTTAACAAGGGTCAAAGGTGAAACTTCATGACAAGCCTATGAGGAAAGGAGTCCTATTTTTTAGGAAGGGGAAGAGGGGAGACAGGTAAACAAAAGTGTGCTCTTCATTTTAAGATGAGAACAAAATCATGTCTCCCACAGCCTTCAAGGATGGATGCAATCTTCCTCCCCAGAATAAATACATCCTGGGAAAAATGAGACTAAGCAGACTGAAAAGAAGCTTCCCCTGGATTCTTTGACTCAGGACTCTGGTTTCTCCGATTGCATCGTCTCCTCTGATTTTACCCTCCTGCCTCCTCTTGAAAGTAAAGTGAAAGTGAAGTCGCTCAGTCGTGCCCTACTCTTTGCGACCCCATGGATAGTAGCCTGCACCAAACTCCTCCGTCCATGGGATTTTCAAGGCAAGAGTACTAGAGTGGGTTGCCATTTCCTTCTCCAGGGAATCTTCCCAACCCAGGGATTGAACCCAGGTCTCTCACATTATAGACAGACACTTTACCATCTGAGCCACCAGGGAAGTCCAAAGCCTCCTCTTATAAAGACCTTTGTAATTACATTGGGCCCACCCAGGTTTCCTGGGATAATCTCCCTATTTTAGCGTCCTTAACTTATTCACATCTGCAGTCCCTTTTGCCACAGACAGTAACATATTCACAGGTTTGGGGCATTAGGATATGAATATTCTGGGAGGAAGACGTTAAAATGTAAATAAACTACCACATTGTATTCACATTGTGGCAGTCACATTGTTGAGTTCATATTGTATTAACTTGGGGTCCTTTTGACATTCCCACTGGTCCAAACACTGATCAATAAATGTGCATTCACAGACCTGCTGATCATGGGAACCACTGTCCACAAAGTCATCTACGGGGAACTTATAATCACCTTTTGTCCCATTCAATTTTGATGCATTAGTTCAAATTAAATGCCCAAGCCACAAGTGTTTCCCTAAAAACTAGCTGCCGATTTAGCATCTTTTGTCAGTTTCAATAATTCGAATGACATAAGATTGTAATCACATGTGTGCATTTCTCGATTATGCTGGGAGGTTGGTTTTATGATTTTCAAGGCCTTTGCTCTTGTGATACAGTAGGACGCATGCTCTGCTCTCCTTGTATTCATCCTGCATTCAACAGCTGTTTTCTAAGTACCTAGTAGGGGCTGCCGTGTTCTAGTTGCTGATTCCAGAGTTTACTTGGCAGGATTCACATGCACACACAAGAAAAGAGCCAGCCTTTGAACTGCTAACTCCAGGGAACCTCAACCACCACTTAGGGACTCACTTTATATGTATCACATTCAAGCTTGCACAAAGGGAATCTGGGTTACTTGAGTGGTCACTATCATTATAGAGAGTACCCCTGTGGAGTTCAGTAGTCCTGGGTCCTGCGGGTTCTCAGAATAAGGCAGTGTATACAGAAGGCAATCTGCCTGGTGTATCTAGGGAAGAAAACAGATGGTAATGCTTTTGTTGCATATTTCACTTACCATCATTTTTTCTCTCATCTTTCTCCCCTCTTATATCTGGATCCATGTCAACCAAAATTCACCTTTTAATTGCAAACTGTTGTTTTGTCATCTCCCTTTTAAAATTTCCTGCTTCTTTCATTTTGTTAAGCATGTAGATCAGATGCTTTCTAATATTCTGTTTCCTAGTGTAATTTTTAAGTATAGTCTACCTTTGCATCAGTGGTTTCTCGTTTTATGTTCAAGGATGCTAAGGTTCATATTGGATTACTTCTGCTTTTTTCTTCCTTGAATGACTAAAAGTGCATACAGACTTGGTGCTTATCACACATAGGGTCGATGACTTTCATTTTGTCTCCTTTGTCAACTGTAATTATCAGAATTATCCTCTCAATTTTGAAGGGGCTAATTAAATATTTGGTGTCTACCTGGTGTAGTTTTCCAGAACTTATTTTCTAAATTCATTTTTTGATCTGCCTACATAGCTATGGATTCCTAAATATTTAGATATTTAGAAGTAATGTGTAGTCTTGATGTCTCTGTGTTGTTTAGTCACTAAGTCGAGTCCGATTCTTTTGTGACCCGATGAACCGTAGCCCACCGGGCTCCTCTGTCCATGAGACTTTCCAGGCAAGAATACTGGAGTGGCTTGTCATTTCCTTCTCCATGGGATCTTCCTGACTCAGGGATTGAACCCACATCTCTTGCATTGGCAGGTGGATTCTATATCCCTGAGCCACCAGGGAAGCCCAATGTGTAGTTTATCGGTTGTCCAAAATAGTATCAAAAGACTACAAATTCACAAGTTCCCTGCTTATAAGGCTCTTTTTGTCTCTGAGGTTTTCTTTTTTTTTTAAATTGTATTGGTGAACATTTATGTGTCCTCAGCCACTCACCCCATGAACTGTAACCCAGCAGGCTCTTCTGCCCATGGGATTTTCCTTGCAAGAATACTGGAGTAAATTTCCCTTTCCTTCTCCAGGTGAACTTTCCAACCCTGGGATTGAACCCACATCTCCTGCAGTACAGACAGCCTCTTAACTACTGAGCCACTGAGGAAGCCTGGTGAACATTTATACACATAGGTAAGTTGAGAAGACTAGAGACTCCATGTAAACCAACATTTATATTTTTCAATAAAGGTGCTAAGGAAATTCAACAGGAAAAGGATAGATTTATAAACTAATAGCCTAGAGAAACTGGATTTTCTTCTTTTTTTTTAGTTTATTTTTAATTGTAAGATAATTACTTCACAATATTGTGGTGGTTTCTGCCATAATCAACATGAATCTCTGAGGTTTTCAATTACTGTCTTCATATTCCAAGGTGCCACCCTCCACCAGCCATTCAGTTCCACAGTAGCAACATTGAATACTTGGAATGTGGGCCTAGACTCTTGATAGAAAAAGAGCTTGCCTCAAGTGGGTGCTACTGTTGTTGTTTGAAAGTGAAAGAGTTAGTCACTCAGTCGTGTCCGACTCTTTGCGACCCAGTGGACTTTAGCTCGCCAGGATCCTCTGTCCAAGGGACGTTCTAGGCAAGAGTATTGGAGTGGGTTGCCATTCCCTTCTCCAGGAAATATTCCCAACCCAGGAATCTAACCCAGGGCTCCTGCCTAGCAGGCAGACTCTGTACTGTCTGAGCCACCATTGTAGCTGTTTGGACAGCTGCAAATCAAATTTGCTTCCAGTGAGACTACAAAGATAGAAGGGCAGAGTGAAGCTTCCAAGTTTCCTTAAACAGCTCAGCGTGAATACTGGGCTGCTCCCCCACAGACAGCCCGCTAGGTCCCTCAGCCTCACGGCCTTTAGGGGTGGAGTTCTGAGCAGCAAAAGCACAAGCTAGAGGTGGTGCAGCCCAAAGCTGGCCCCACAGCTGGACAGGGAAGCACCGCCAGGAGGCTACCCTCAGCAGGTGCCTGGCAGAGCAGCCCATCCTGCATCCCCTGGGGTCAAACTCGATTGCGAGCCCACAGGAGTCACCTCCAGAAATATCTAGTGGGGACTTTACAGCGAGTTACAATTTCACAGAAACCAGATTATACCAGAGTCAGGGACATTCGCAGTCATGCTCATCAGCAATTCCCTTTGTTTCCACAGGCTGGTCAGGGAAGGGGAAGCTCGATGACAATAACTACAGAAACAAACGAACAAAGAGAGCAAATCCTTTAGGCTGCTCCCTTCAGTAGATATCAAGTTTAAAAATTGTTTTACTCGTGGTAAGAGGACCCTCTTTCAATTCATCTTGAGCAGTGGGAGCAGTGACAAACAGCCTCACCACATAAGGAAAAAAAAAAAAACAGTGATGATAATGGAACAAATGGATATATATATATAGCTTTTATATATCCTAAAGATATATAAAACCTGAGCTCAAGGTACTGGAATCAGCAAAACAATAGCCAAGGAAGCCACCTCTCAATTTTAGCGAGTGAGTGGGCACTGTGCGGTGATTTCTCTGAGTTAAGAAGTCCAATGGGCAGCGAAGAAAATTGCCCATCTTAGAGAAGGAGACTTGAAGATCTCAGCTTCCTGCAATTTCTTGGGTGGACTCTCACAGCAAAGATTTTCTTTATTGTTTCTTACATAGATTCAATGACTTCCCAGGTGGCTCAGTGATAAAGAATCCTCCTGCCAAGCAGGAGACCTAGGTTCCACCCCTGGATTAGGAAGATCCCCTGGAGAAGGAAGTGGCAACCCACTCCAGTATTCTTGCCTGGGAAATCCCACAGAAAGAGGGGCCTGGAGGACTACACTCCATGGGTCACAAAGGCTCAGACATGACTGAGTGACTGAATGCACACATTAGAGAGGTTGAAACTTTGATTGTGGCATCTGTGCCCAGCAGCTGCAGAAGCTGGGGAGGCGGGGTTTTTGAAGTTGACCTTGTTACAGCACTCAGTGAGCAGACTAGAAATATTACCGGGACATGAATGGACAGAGAAGACTTTATCTTTCCTGTAGTTCAAGTTTTAGGTATAAAGAATGAGACTATGCTATTGAAATGATGGAGAAATAAGCTAAAGACACCTCCAAAGATATAAACAGCATGATTATGAAATAGGGATGTCTTACATGGGAATAATCAAATCACCTCAGAAGCAAGAGTCCACATTCCAACCACATTTCCCTGCATCCAGGCCTGATAACAAACCAGCAAGCAAAGCATAAGCAAATCCTGCAGCTAGGAAAATGGCAGTCAAAAATGAGCCAGGGAAAATTTGCATCAGGAGGGAAGTATTTTCTTGAGTGAAACACTAATGGGGCCAGGAACCCAGTCCCAAACTGGAAACTGTGGCAGAGATTCTGAGTACATGCCCAGGAAGTTTCTTGGAAATAGAAGGATGACAACCAGCCAACTCTCTGTCTTCTTCATGATCATCTATATGCTCGAGTTCTTGACAATAACTGGGCAGAGCAGCCTGATTGTTGTAGCGCTGGGCAGAGAGTGGGTGCAGACTCAAAGGCTGCCACCTGTGGACATGATTCTCACCAGCCTGGGCATCTGCCGCTTCTGTCAACTGTGGTCATCGATGCTGTACAACTTTGGCTCCCACTTCTACCCTAATTACAATTTTTGGTATTTTGGAATCATCTGGGAATTTACTAACATCCTTTCCTTCTGGTTAACCAGCTTGCTTGCTGTCTTCTACTGTGTCAAAGTCTCCTTCTTCAGCCACCCCATCTTCCTCTGGCTGAAGTGGAGAATTGTGAGATGGGTTCCTCGGCTGTTGCTGGGCTCTCTGCTGATTTCTTGTGCATCTACCATCTTTCCAGCTACTAGTTATTACATTGATATTCATCTCCATGAAGCATTTCCCTAGAAACAGCACCATGCTTGAGAGACTTGAGGCGTTCCTGTGGGATTTTACCACACTGTACAAAGTAGTTGTGTTGGTTATTCCTTTCCTCATGTTCCTGGCCTCCACAATCTTGCTCATGGCCTTATTATCCCGACATCTGAAGCAGATGAAAGACCTTCACACAGGCTGCTCCAACTCCAGCCTGGAAGCTCACTCTGCCGCCCTGAGGTCCCTTGCCATCTTCCTCATCTTGTTCACCTTTTACTTTCTGACCATGCTCCTCTCCATATTGGATGTCCTATTTAATAAAGAGTCCTGGTTCTGGGCCTGGGAAGCTATCATCTATGCATTAGTCTCTATTCATTCTACTTTACTAATGCTGAGCAGTGCCAAACTGAAAAGAGTTTTAAAGGCAAGGTGCTGGAGCCTAGAAGCTGCCTGAGGCATAGCGGATAAGACCTCTGCGCAAATGAGCTTTTGCACTGATACAACTAAGACCAATAACCCAACTGGCAGGATTTTGACAATCCCCTGTGTGACAATGAGAAACCATAAATATCAGCCTCATTCTCTTTGCCCACAGCCATCTATCTCCAAACAACCAAGCTCTTCTGTTCTGTGCCACTGCTCCCTTCTCCTGTCCACAACCCCCAGGTTGGTGCAAACTCTCCCATGGCTTCCCCTACCTCTCTATCTCTGGGATCTTTCTCCTGGTATATTCAACACAAGAGACCCGAAATCATGGTGTCCCCATTTTGTTTTTATTTGACCTAGTCTATGACTGCCAATTCTTCAGTTACTAATATGAGTTTCTTCCCTATAAAAGCTTATTGCCCATACCCTCAATGTTTTCCATACTAACCTCTTAATTTACCTTCCCTACTTTAGTCAGGAAAAGATCTTGAATATCTCTCTCTGCTGCTTCTGAACTTTTATCCTATAATATGACTTTCCTTATTTGTGTCTCTTCCAAATTTGTGTCTCTTCCTTTATGCTTTTATTTTTTTTTAATTTCATTTTATTTTTAAACTTTACATAATTGTATTAGTTTTGCCAAATATCAAAATGAGTCCGCCACAGGTATACATGTGTTCCCCATCCTGAACCCTCCTCCCTCCTCCCTCCCCATTCCATCCCTCTGGGTCGTCCCAGTGCACCAGCCCCAAGCATCCAGTATTGTGCATCGAACCTGGACTGGCAACTCGTTTCATACATGATATTTTACATGTTTCAATGCCATTCTCCCAAATCTTCCCACCCTCTCCCTCTCCCACAGACTCCATAAGACTGTTCTATACATCAGTGTCTCTTTTGCTGTCTCATACACAGGGTTATTGTTACCATCTTTCTAAATTCCATATATATGCGTTAGTATACTGTATTGGTGTTTTTCTTTCTGGCTTACTTCACTCTGTACAATAGGCTCCAGTTTCATCCACCTCATTAGAACTGATTCAAATGTATTCTTTTTAATGGCTTTATGCTTTTAATACTCAAATCAAATTTTAACTCTTTCATTTTCATTTGTTAAGACATTACACTTTTCCCAGAAAAGGAGATGACTTACCCAATCTAGGTTCATCTTGGAATTTGTTCAAATATTGGCAATTTAATTTGACCGGTTGATTCCCTGGCGTAGGAATCAGCAACCAATTCAAGTATTCTTGCCTAGAAAATTCTGTGGATAGAGGAGTCTGGCAGGCTACAGTCCATGGGGTCACAGGAGACAGACACGACTGAGCAACTAAGCACACACACGTGTGTGCACACACGCGCACACACACACACAGTTTCTATTGGCTGGATTCTTGCCTCTTTAGTGTACTACAAGACAGTATGAAATTTCTAGAAATATTCCCAGATTGAGGCTTAGCTGGTTTTCTTCCATGTGTAACCCAGATGTCAGCAGGAACTCCTCTTCATAAAATCTGAGTGACATTGGCTTAAAGCCTTCTATAATCTTCTTTGCTCTCTGACAGTCTAAAGTTCTTTCCAAATGGACAAGAATATAGGAACTACGCAGGAATCTAGTTAAAATCACCTTTAGGACTTAAGTCCTTTTCAGCTTCCCCAATCCCACAGGTTTCTCCCATACTCTTATCTTTGTAGGACCAAGTCTTAGCTTACCCTTATGGCATCTATCTCCTTCTTTCTTTCCTCTCCACCCTCACCCACCAGCAACAAAATTGGTAACTGACGGCTCACTGACCTTTGAGTCTCAGCTTCCATAAGCTCTGGCACTTATCCAGATATTGTTCCTAAGGACAGCTTCATCTCCTAAAGCTTTCTGATGTCAGAGTTAAGAATACACTTTGTTCACCTCATACATATTAGGGATGTCTGGTGAACTGAACTTCTGGTTCTGCCATGAGAAGACTTAAGAAAGTAGGTATCTCAAGTTTGACTACAAAAGAAGGCTTAGTCCTGGAAGGAAATGGAAATTCTGACCTGGTCTTGGGTCTATCACTCTGATTTGTCTCATCATCTCTTGAATTCATATTTGAAACCAAGGGTGTGAAATGTAAGTACAAATTGAAAGAACTCTTTCCAAAGACTCTGTTCCATCTGATATGTCTCAGTAACATTTCTGCTGCTGCATTTGGCATTTCCCAAAGCCCAGTGGTTCAACTGTAGCAGAAAGTGGGACAGAACCCAGTGAATGCAGTAATGTCAATTGAGCAGAGTCATAACCAGATGAAATGGCACTGGGTAGAAAAAAGAAAAGTAGAAGGTAGAAATCAACTTTGTGTTATCTGATCAGAGACCCCCAAGAATGCTTAGGAGACTGGTGGGCTGGTGTGTTGCTAGAGTTTGGGAACCTACCAGAACAAGTGGGACAAAAAATCAACTGAGATTTGACTGATTGGTATTGGTCATTTGTATCCACATATTGCATGTTCTAAAGTCTCAGAAAATTAAAAGAAACTGTATTCCTCATATATATGTAAGTAGAGAAAATGGACAAAATAAAAGCCTTCCTCTGCTCCCAACTATCAAATACAGAGATATTCTTCTAGAAGCTCTTAAATATCTGTAATACTTTCACTGTCTTCTTCGGAAGAAGATGCAATGAAAAAGGTATCCAGGATATGCATGAGGTGGAGATATAAGAGTCAGTGGAAGGGATCCAGAAATTAATAAAATAAAATGAAGACACAGAAATAACAACCTCCCCTTATCGTTGTAGCACCTAATAGTTCACAAAGAGCTTCCACATGTATTTAATCATTTTCAACTGGACAAGGTAGGTCATGATAATCCAATCCTGGGAAACAGAGCTACAAAAGTCATGTGAATTACCTAAGTTCATACCGTTAGCTAATACCAGACCTAAGAATTAAAGGAAAAGGGATGGAAACCAAGAGGTAAGTTTTAAAGGCTTGAAGAGTTTTAATTTGGAAAAAGATGGTTAGGATTTAATAGGGAGATACTTTACAAAGAATAACAGAGGTGTTTGGAGCAAGAACAAAGACACCGTTGAGAGCTTAAATTAGCAGTCACCAGGGGGCTATCCCATATAACACTCATTATTCATAGCACCTGCTGAGATGATCATTTGATTTTTATCTTTCATTCTATTAATATCACATTTATTGATTTGTGCATGCTGAATCATCCTTGTATCTAGGGATAAATTCCTCCTCATTGTGGTGTTTGAGCCATTCAATGTACTGATGAACTTGATTTGCTTATATTTGGTTGAGGGTTTCAACATTTGTGTGCATCAGTGTTCTTGTCTAGCTTCAGTATCAGTATAAGCTAGCTTCATAAAATTACTTGGAAAGTGTTTCCTCTTCTTTAATTTTTTTAGAAGAGTTCAAGAAAGATTAGTGTTAATTCTTTAAATGTTTGATAAGCTTCACCGGTAAAATCATCTGGTCTTTGGTTTTTTCTTGTTGAGAGGTTTTTAATTACTGATTTAATCTTCTTAATCATTATTGATCTGTTCATATTTTCTCTTTCTTCATGGTTCAGTTTTGGATACTTTTATGTTTCTAGAAATTTATTCATTTCTTCCAGGTTACGTAATTTTGGGCATGTAATTGTTCATAGTAATCTCTTATGAGCCTGTGTGACTCTGTGATGTCATTTGTAGTGTCTCCTCTTTCATTTCTGATTTCGTTCATGTCTTTTCTTCCCTTGGGTTTGTCAATTTTATCTTTCAAAAAGCAGCTAATAGTTTTGCTGATCTTTTCTATTATATTTCTAATCTCTATTTCATTTATTTCCATGCTGATCTTTGTTATGACTTTCTTTCTACTTACTTTGAGCTTAGTTTGTTCTGTTCCTAGCTCTGTGAGATGTAAAGTTAGGTTATTTATTTAGCGTTGCTCTTTTTCATAAACATATACATTCATCACTGTGAATTTCCCTTTAAGAACTGCTGTTGCAGCATCCCATAGATTTTGGTCATTGTGTTTTCATTTTCATTTGTTTCAAGATATTTCTTAATTTCCTTTTTGATTCCTTCTTTGATCCATTTGTTGTTCAGGTATATGTTGTTTAGTTCCTGCATGCTTCTAAAGTTTCCAGCTTTCTACTTGTTGATTTACAGTTTCATACTATAAATCAAAATGGAGCTATTCTTAGGAACCTGTGGAATCTATAATACTCAGAAGAGGTGAGAAATGATGCTCTCTGGTACATGTTTGAAGGCAAGGTTGGATAAAAACTTGTTTCTTCTGAGCTGTCTATTCAATCAAATTGTTACAGGAGACATAAAAGTCAATAAGATGTTAAATGCCCCTACGTTTTCTGAGATTATCAGGTGCTGTGTATTACATTCTCCTTATAAATCGACCCTGAGATGAATTCCTTTCTCAGAAGGAACTAAACCAAAGGCCAAGGTAAAGGCTTGCCTCTGATTATCCTTTGTTTTACCGCCACCACAGTTTTCATGATTCCCTTTACTTGAATCCAGACAGAGTGACCTTAAATTTTGGACTTGAGCACAATAAGTTTCAGTTTCTACTCATGAGTAGAACTCTGCGTTCTGCTCTTTTTCCCATTTGGTGTTTGTGTTTATACTTTGTTAAAGGTGTCACTGTCCTTGTGTTAATGGTCCTCATTGTTCTTGTGCGTGTGCAAGCTCAGTTGTATCTGACTCTACGACCCCATGGACTATAGCCCACCAGACTGTCTGTGGAATTTACCAGGCAAGAATACTGGAGTGGGTTACCATTTCTTACTCCAGGAGATCTTCCTGACCCAGGGATTGGATCTTCATCTCCTGGTCTCCTGCATTGACCAGGTAGATTCTTTACCACTAAGCCACCTATGAAGCCCCCATTGTTCTTGCATTTCTATCATAAACTATGTCCAGTTCTTTCCAAAATTGTTCTTGATAAAGCTAAAGGTGCAGAAGAGAAATAAAGACCATCAAAGGTAACAGCATGAGAAGTATTGTAGTCAAAAACCAATCATAACATACCTGGAATTGTAAATCTTTAAAAAAAATTATCCAGATTTACTTCAATTCTAGAAACACATATTAGGGGAGAGAGTTGGGAAACTTTCCCATAAAGCCCCCAGGAGTATCTACAATATATTTTACAATCAGTACCAGATAACTTATTCCTGTGACTATTCATAATGTCAAAATGCTTCCTAATAGGAGGGGGAAAAGCATCATCTTTGATTTTCCTAGACAGAGCTTTTAAGAGAATCCTTGAGATTCATTCACCATCTTTTAGCTATATCTCAAACTTCCCAAACAACACTTGTTTAGGATTATGTTCTATTTTTAATAAAGCTTACAAAATTGATACTAAGTGTGAATTGACTTTTTGCTAGTTTGGTGGCAAAGATATAATTATATAAACTATATTTTTTGCAGAGCCAAGTTTCTTCAAATATTTTTTTTAGATAGAATATATCAAAAATGACAGGTCACTTTTGTTAGATAAAAGATAAATCCTATATCATGACTGAAATTTTCCTTTAAATCTTAAACTAAGATTTAAATGTTAGATTTTTTAAGATTAACATTTATTAAAATATGCTAATTTAATAAGTGAAACACAGCCAAGATATAGTCAAAATGACTGGGAATAATCACTTGCATTTGCAGGAAAAAATAGATCTTAAAATTTAAGTTTAAAATTAGAGGGAAGATAAGTTTCACAAGCCCTCATTCTTAAAGTCTAAAGATAGAGCGCGTAGGTAGATATTTCTTGAGAATATTGGCAGATTGGTGTTGTCAGTATTTGATGGTTTGAATGAGATCCACTCCAAGAACTTAGAAATAAGACTGTCTTCTGAAGGATAAATCAAGAAATCAACTTTGCTCCCTACCTCTGCTCTAAATGTAGGAACCTAAGAATTAACCAGAAAAAGGGTGGGTAGAATGTGCTCCCATAAAACCTCAAGATTAATGTCTAGACAAAGTCCAGATTGTAACATGTTACTCAGAATGAGAAATAAAACATGTCTCAAAATAAACTAACAAACAAACAAACAAAAATAGGTAAGTAGAGAAAAAATAGGTAAGAGATTTGAACTTGATGATATTATTCCAGGTCTGCCCACAGTGGGACAGGGCATGTTTGGTCAACCAACTTGAAGCTTTCTAGTCCTATTGATAAGTCCTTCAAGCTATCATCTGAGAGATTTGTCACAAGGTCATACAAATCCCTCCAGTTTTTCCTCTATATTCTCTTGCTCATTCATTATTATGATTTGGCATTTTATATTATGATAGTCTCTGACTATGCCTCTAAGTGGACATAAAAGGAAAATTTATAGGTCCTAAAATATGGGTACAAGTAAGAAGAGGATCCATGACATACATGAGTATAGCATGGCAACACTTTCAGGAAAGGTCCTGGATATTAGGACAAGTGTCTGATACCCACACCAACTGCTCTGCCACCTTTGTTGCATTCTGAGAGCATCCCCTGAGACACAGACGAGAGACTGCAAGGCTACTGTGCAGCTGAGGTTATCATCATGCTTTTGATACTTGATAAATATTAACATATTGATTTCTATGAGGTTCATTTCTCCCATCTTCTTTCTCAGTCCCAGTTGTCTCTACCCAGACTTAAGATCATATAGTTTGAGTTTAGGGTGAAATTTCCCTGACATCTTGATTATTTAATTAACATGCATGCTTATGCTCACCTCAACCTCATTTGTCTTTGTGTCAGTTTCAGTAGTATGAGTCCATTTCTTTTTTATTGAAGAATATATATGTTCTTCAATAAAAGGAATTTCCCTTTTATATCCACTTAGAGGCATGGTCAGATATTATATATATGTACACACACACACACACACACACACACACATATATATTCCTTTTCAGATTCTTTTCCCTTGTAGATTATTACAAAATATTGCATATAATTCCCTGTGCTGCACAGTACATTTTTTTTTGGTTATATATTATACACAGTAATGTTTATAAGGAGAAGGCAATGGCACCCCACTCCAGTACTCTTGCCTGGAAAATCCCATGGATGGAGGAGCCTGGAAGGCTGCGGTCCATGGGGTCGCTGAGGGTCGGACACGACTGAGTGACTTCACTTTCACTTTTCACTTTCATGCATCGGAGAAGGAAATGGCAACCCACTCCAGTGTTCTTGCCTGGAGAATCCCAGGGACAGGGGAGCCTGGTGGGCTGCCGTCTATGGGGTCGCACAGAGCCGGACACGACTGAAGCGACTTAGCAGCAGCAGTAGCAATGCTTATAAAGTTGAAAACTGTTAGTTGACAATTTTAACACAGTACACGGATCACTAGCTAACTTAATCTAGAAATAAAAGGAAAGACAAAATTATACAAAATTTTAAATAGCAAAAAAGAAGTAATCACTAAAACATAAGAACTTTTTAATAAAAATTATGAGACCATTTGCAAAACTCTAAGCAAACAGTTTTAAAATAAAGATGAAATAAATTATTTTCTAGAAAAATAAAATGGGAACTTCCAGTTTTCTCTTCCACATGTAAGGAGATTGAAAGTTGATATTCTGTCCCAACAGCAAGTAAAAAGCTAAACAACTGAGCCCTGAAAAATATTACATAGGCCAAGTGATCAAGGCTAATCTCATCAATAAGGCATGTTGATAGTATGGGCCCTTGTTATAAAAAAGTGAGAACCACACTTAAACTTTGTGATGTTCCTCCTAAAACTCTAGTCTAACCATGAGAAAAACATCATAGACAAGCCCAAGTCCAGGGACAGTCTACAAAATATTCAACCAGTACTCCTCAAAACTGTCCAGTTTATCAGAAAGTTGGAGAAATTGTCACAGACCAGAGGAGACCAAGACAGCATAATGAGTAAATTCAATGTGCTATTGTGGGTAAGATCCTGGAACAGGAAAAAAAAAAAAAAAAAACCATTAAGGAAAAACTAGTGAAATCTGAATAAGCTTCAGAAGTTAGTTAATAGTAGTGCATCATTAACATTAGACCCTTAGTTTCCCTGGTGGCTCAGATGGTAAAGCATCTGCCTACGATGCAGGAGACCTGGGTTTGATTCCTGGGTGGGGAAGATCCCCAGGAGAAGGAAATGGCAACCCACTCCAGTACTTTCACTTGGAAAATCCCATGGATGGAGGAGCCTGGTGGGCTACAGTCCATGGGGTCACAAAGAGTTGGACACGACTGAGCGACTTCCCTTTCTTTCTTTCTTTCCAACAGGTGTATACATGTTCCCTATATATCCTAATAAACAATCAGGGAAAACAGGTATTCACATTCTTTGTTCTATCTTTGCAACTCTTTTGTAAATCTAAAAGTGTTTTTAAGTCAAAGTTTATTGTTAAACGGCAATTGAAGTTCCCTGTCCAATACTTCCAACATTTGGGTCATTTCTTTGTCTCTTGATAATGATTTCATTTTTCTTGTGTGTTTTGTAATTTTTTATTGAAGGCCAGACATCTTGCGTAGCCTTGTAGAGGCTGAGGTAAGTAACATTTGTGTCTGGAGACAGCTGTGCCATTTGTACTGTCAGGGTATAAGAATGGCGGCTGGCATCTCTTCCTGCCTTGCTCTGCACAAGTGATCCATTCCACACATTCCTTCTCTCTTTGGAGGAAGTTGTCCCTCCATCAGTTTAGATTTTTCAGTTTCCTTGTATCTGTAGTTCTCTGATAAGTTCAGAGAAAGTTACAACTTTGTCATTTATCCAGCTTTTCCCATTGATAGATGGGAGCATGGCTTTTTTTTTTTTTTTTCCTGCTTCCTACATTCTAGAATCAAGCAGAACATCAAGGTTTTTCCTTCTTAACTCTATGTATACTACAGTCAAACATGCATGTAGGAAGAATGAAATGCAGGAAAGGGATTAGTATACTATTTAGAAAAAAAAACAAACAAGAGATTCTGAATGTTTGAAAAATCACATAACCTTAACATTGAAAGGAATTATTAGAAGCTGTCTATCCTAGATTTAAAATTTTTTGATTTTAAATATCTTCTTTTGTTAAAATTAAATTTTCACTCTCATATTTCCTCTAGAAGGAGATCTCTTGCTAAAAATCACTTTATCTTCTGCATATCTCCACCAGTCAAAAATTATCTGTTGCACTTTCAGCTGATATGAAAGGCACAGAAATCATTTTTATTTATAAAATAAATTTTAAAACTTTATTTTTTACAAATAAAAAATCATATTCTAATATTGAGAGTATTTTCGAACTGTGTACCCCTTTCTTGATTCTGGTACACCATCTGGAGCACTTCCCTGGTGGTCCAGTGGTTAGGAATCTGCCCGCCAATGCAGGGAACACTATTCAAACCCTACTCTGGGAAGATTCCACATGCCCAGGGACAACTAACCCCACACACCACAACTCCTGAGCCTGAGCTCTAAAGCCCTGGAGTTGCAGCTACTGAGCCTGAGTGCTGCAGCTACTGAAAGCTGCCTGCCCTAGAGTCTGTGCTCTGCAACGAGAGAAGCCTGCACACCACAACCAGAGAGCAGCCCCTGCTCCCCACAACTAGAGAAAGACCGTGTGCAGCAACAAAGGCCCAGGGTAGCCAAAAATAAATAAAATGAAATTTTAAAAACTACCATGTGGAATCTCCCTCACCTCAGTTTGAAAATTATCTACTGTACCAAACACTCATCACAAATTTTATTTTTCTATTTATGTGCCTGTAGGCTTCCCTGGTGGCTCAGATGGTAAAGAATCTGCCTGCAATGTGGGAGACCTCAGTTAGGAAGATTCCCCTGGAGGAGGGCATGGCAACCCACTCCAGTATTCTTTCCTGAAGAATCCCCAAGGACAGAGGAGCCTGACAGGCTACAGTCCATGGGGTCACAAAGAGTAGGATATGACCAAAGTGACGGAGCACAGCACATGTGTCTATAGAGAGAAGTGTATTATGCATCAAATTCTTTCTACTAACACATCAACTTAGTAATCACAAGGATGGGAATATATAAAATGGGCAGAGTGGGGGAGGTCAGGGATATATTTTTTGCAAGGAGGCTAAAATAACGGCTGTATAAAACAGAACTGACCCATCTAAGGATTCAGTGTATCTAAGCCAAGAATGGTTAAACACCAGTCAAAGAACCAAGGTGATGGAACAGATTTAAATCAAGCATCTCTATCCTTTTACCAGAGGCAGGAATCTATGTAAAGAAGAAATCAGAAGCATCCACAATGTGAGGCCTGAAGAACACAGCCCTTCTTCCTTTTCTATAGTTCCTAAATGTTAAGAAAAAAAGCCTATAATCATGACCACCGATCAGGAAGATCTAACCTTGTAGCAATGTCCTCTGACCTTACTTGATCTAAAGAAGATCAAGTAGCTAGCTTCTTGATTAGAAGGTCGATGACCTAGCTTCTTTAAAGAAAGATTTCTGGGAACAATTCCAGACTAACAAATCAGAGTTTCCTGGAGAAGCTGCTACAATGTGCACTTTTAACCAAATTTCATGGGATTTCTTGGATCAGAATTATTAGGGAAACAGTATTAGAATACATTCTCTTACAATTTCTCATCCTAATCAGCATTTTTTTATTACTAGCTAATCATTGCTGATGATCAAGGCATGATCAATGTGATGCTTAACAATAAAATATTAAATACCAGGAGCTGCCTGGGTGCTGGTTAAATTATAATTTCCTTTCTCAAAGTATAAATAGAAGAAACTTAATATTGAATTCACCTTATAGTAAATTTTAGTGAAAAGCTGGTAGCAAACATGTATTTTCTTTATTTTTCGCCTGGATAATTTCCTTTAGAAAATTATTCAAGGATAAGAGATAATCTTTTTAAAGGAATTATTTCAAGGCAGGTAAAATTATATGAGGAGGAACAAATCAAAATTTATTCATGAAGACATGACTGACAGAGGGTAGAATCATTGCTGAAACCTCTGGAGAATATGTCTCAGATGGAATCTGCTTCGAGAGCTTCTTTGTGAAATATCCAGGGCTACATACTTCAGTGGAAATGTATTTGCTTTACAAGAAAGTGAGAGTTTCTAATGAGGAGAACTTTGTCCTTTGTGCGAAAGACGAAAAGCACCAAGGCTTGATTTTAATTTGGGGGAAAGGGCTGATAAGACTGTAGAGAGCTCTTTGAATTTTCCTGCAAACTACCTCTTGAGTTTTCATCGCTGACCCTCAGGCAGTGTTTCTTAATGTTTGGCTCAAGACTATCTGAATCAGCACTATTTGATGGGAGTGTCTAAAATGCTAATTCCTAGGCCTCTATAGATTCACTGAATTAATATTTCAAGGATGGAACCCAGGAAGCTACATTTTTTAAAAAGTATTCCAAATGATTTAGAAGAACATTGATAGAACACTTTCTAACACCATACACAAAAATAAACTCAAAATGGATTAAAGATCTAAACGTAAGACCAGAAACTATAAAACTCCTAGAGGAGAACATAGGCAAAACACTCTCTGACATACATCACAGCAGGATCCTCTATGACCCACCTCCCAGAATATTGGAAATAAAAGCAAAAATAAACAAATGGGACCTAATTAACCTTAAAAGCTTCTGCACATCAAAGGAAACTATTAGCAAGGTGAAAAGACAGCCTTCAGAATGGGAGAAGATAATAGCAAATGAAGCAACTGACAAACAACTAATCTCGAGAATATACAAGCAACTCCTACAGCTCAACTCCAGAAAAATAAATGACCCACTCAAAAAATGGGCCAAAGAACTAAATAGACATTTCTCCAAAGAAGACATACAGATGGCTAACAAACACATGAAAAGATGCTCAACATCACTCATTATCAGAGAAATGCAAATCAAAACCACTATGAGGTACCATTTCACACCAGTCAGAATGGCTGCGATCCAAAAGTCTACAAGTAATAAATGCTGGAGAGGGTGTGGACAAAAGGGAACCCTCTTACACTGTTGGTGGGAATGCAAACTAGTACAGCCACTATGGAGAAGTGTGGAGATTCCTTAAAAAACTGGAAATAGAACTGCCTTATGATCCAGCAATCCCACTGCTGGGCATACACACTGAGGAAACCAGAAGGGAAAGAGACACGTGTACCCCAATGTTCATCGCAGCACTGTTTATAATAGCCAGGACATGGAAGCAACCTAGATGTCCATCAGCAGATGAATGGATAAGAAAGCTGTGGTACATATACACAATGGAGTATTACTCAGCCATTAAAAAGAATACATTTGAATCAGTTCTAATGAGGTGGATGAAACTGGAGCCTATTATACAGAGTGAAGTAAGCCAGAAAGAAAAACACCAATACAGTATACTAACGCATATATATGGAATTTAGAAAGATGGTAACAATAACCCTGTGTACGAGACAGCAAAAGAGTCACTGATGTATAGAACAGTCTTATGGACTCTGAGAGAGAGGGAGAGGGTGGGAAGATTTGGGAGAATGGCATGAAACATGTAAAATATCATGTATGAAACGAGTTGCCAGTCCAGGTTCGATGCACGATACTGGATGCTTGGGGCTGGTGCACTGGGACGACCCAGAGGGATGGAATGGGGAGGGAGGAGGGAGGAGGGTTCAGGATGGGGAACACATGTATACCTGTGGCAGATTCATTTTGATATTTGGCAAAACTAATACAATTATGTAAAGTTTAAAAAATAAAATAAAATTAAAAAAAAAAAAAAAGAACATTGAGGTTGGTAAATGAGTGCCCTTAAGCAGAGATCAGCAAATCTTTTCCAGAAAAAAGCATTTCTAAGTATTTTATTTTCTTTCTAAACCACTTTTTGAGGTGTGATTGACATGTAAAAAGTGGTATGTATTTAAATATTTATATACATTATGTATAGCTTGATGAGTTTTAAGGTAAGTGTATACCCCTGGTATCATCAACAAGGCCATAAATATAGCCATATTCATTCAACCTCCTAAAGTTTCCCATGCTCCCCTTATCATTATTATTATCATTGTTTTTGCGTGTGTGATAAGAACATAACATAAGCTCTATCCCCACAGAAAATTTTGTGTATAAAATAATGTCGATAAGTTTTCGGCCCTATGCTATATGGCCAGAACTTACTTATCTTGCATAACTGAGACTTTGTACCATTTGACCACCACCTCCCCCATTTTCCTCTCCCCCCAGATCCTGGTAACCACCTTTCTATTTCTTACTTCTATCAGTTTGTTCATTTTAGATTTCCATATGTAGATGAAATCATAAGCTATTGGTCTTTCTATGTCTGATTTATTTCACTTAGCAACTTAGCATAATGTCCTTCAGGCCAGTCCATGTTATCACAAATGACAGGTTTTCCTTCTTTTTTAAGACTGAATACTATTTTATTGTTTGTATACACCACATTTCCTTTATCCATTCATCTGTAGATGGAACATATGTTGTGTCTATATTGTGGCCATTATGAGTAATGAACATAGGAGTGCTGATATCTCTTCAAGATCCTAATTTCAATTCTTTTGGGAAAACATCCAGAAGTGGGATTGCTGGATCATATAAGCAGTTCAATTTTTTAATCTTTTGTGGAGACAGTATAGTTTTAGAATGCCTTTAGCTAGAGGTATAAACCAAATTATACTTTTATCTAGAATGTTTTTGTGTTGTCTATTAAAAAGAAAGTAACAACCTAATTGCATTTTTAATAAGAAAACTCAGATGCACTAGTCATAATGAAGTGCTTTTTTCTTTTTAGCTTATTTTAGATTCCACACATAAGTGATATCATATGGTATTTGTCTTTCTCTTTCTTACTGATTTTACTTAGTATAATAATCTCTAGGTCCATTCATTGTGCTGCAAATGGCATTATTTCATTCCTTTTTATGGCTGAGTAGTATTCCATTCTGGAGAAGGCAATGGCAACCCACTCCAGTACTCTTGCCTGGAAAATCCCATGGACGGAGAAGCCTGGTAGGCTTCAGTCTATGGGGTCGCGAAGAGTCAGACACGACTGAGTGACTTCACTTTTACTTTTCATTTTCATGCACTGGAGAAGGAAATGGCAACCCACTCCAGTGTTCTTGCCTGGAGAATCCCAGGGCTGCCATCTATGGGGTTGCACAGAGTCGGACACAACTGAAGTGACTTAGCAGCAGTATTCCATTCCACACATTCTTTATCCATTCATCAGTTGATGGATATGATGGATAGGTTTCTTCCATATCTTGTCTATTGTAAACAGTGCTGCTATGAACATTGGGGTGCAATGTTCATATAATTTTAAAATTCATATAATTTTAAAATTTCATAAATTCATATAAAATTCATATAATTTTAAAATTATAGTTTTATCCAGATATATGCTTAAGAGTGGGATTGCTAGGTCATATGGTGGCTCTACTTTTAGTCTTTTAAGGAAACTCCATGCTGTTTTCCATAGTGGCTGCACCAATTTACGTTTCTACCAACAGTGTGGGCTTCCATGGTAGCTCAGATGGTAAAGCATCTGCCTACAATGCGGGAGACCCAGGTTCAATCCCTGGGTCAGGAAGATCCCCTGGAGAAGGAAATGGCAACCCACTCCAGTACTCTTGCCTAAAAAATTCCATGGACAGAGGAGCCTGGTGGGCTAAGTCCATGGGGTCACAAAGAGTCGGACACGACTGAGTGACTTCACACACACTCACCAACAGTGTAAGAGGGTTCCCTTTTCTCCTTAGCCTCTGCAGTATTTGTTATTTGTGGATTTTTTTTTTTTAAATAATGGCCATTCTGAGAAGTGAGAAATGACCTGTGAGAAGTGATATCTCATCGTAGCTTTGATTTGCATTTCTCTCATAATTAGTGAGTTGAACAGCTTTTCATGTACCTATTAGTAGTCATCTGTATATTTTCTTCTCCATACCTTTTTGTCTCTACCCTATCCTTCACCCTAAGATGATGTCTTAATACCCCAAGATGTTCCATGTATGCTATCCTCCTTGCCCCCATCAGGAGCTAAAAACTCTCATCCTCAAGTCAATGATTTGATTTTCAGGTTAAACAGTAATACAACACATTTGGATTACAATCCATTTTCCTAGCCTGTTCTCCTCATAGTCTGGTCTGGTGTTGGTCAGAGGAGTACCAGCAGTTTCGTGGCCTCTGGTTCCATGCCCTGTGAGCTCTTTCCAAGGGGAGCTGTGAAGCTGAATGTCTTCCAATGCTCACCTTATAATAGCACAGCCCAGGATGGCTGCACTGTTGCCCGGGTTACAGGTTGATTTGCATGAGACACATAAAATCTCCACGAACTGAAGGGCCCCGCGGAGCTGATCATTTCAGGAGATAAACCATGTAAGAAGGGTTTTTGCAAAGTGATTGTTCTTTCATTCTTAAAACAGACGCTAATTTCAAAGATAAAACATCTTGGAGACAGGGAAGGCCAGGAGGAAAGTACAGATAAGAACTTACCTTTCACTAAAACATGAATATTTTACATGCGAAAACTGAGATTAACTTTTGCTCTGGTGCTTGGATTTTGTTCTCCAGCTAGAATTTGCTTTTCTCAAAGTGTAGCAGGAAGATTATATAACACAACAATATTTCCTAATATTGTCCCTCCTGTGCTGCATTCAACCATTGCTGATCACCTATTTAGCTTGTGCTTCAGACTGCACATAGCAGTCATTATTAAAACCTCAGATAGACACTTTAAAATTTATTGTCAATATTTGCATTCTTAGTGGAAAATGTCTCCCTAGTCTTTCCCCATCTACACAGGGGAGGGATGGGACAGGAGAAAATGATTATAAACTAAAGGCAGGACTATGAGTAAAATATTTAGCCATCTAAAAATACATATTTCGGTCATTTTGAATAAACAGCTCTACGAGTTTGTAAAGGTCCTTGTGTTTATGTGGATTATTACAGTTTGTATTTATATACAATGTGATGCATTGGTATGTAAACACTAGAAGTTGCTACAGCCTCTCCCTCAGGAAATAATACCTATTTCTTCTGTGCCAAGGGACTAGGAAGCTCTCTACCATGTCAGGAAGAAATCATCCAAGGGGAAGGAAGGAAGGATGCAATAAGAATGGAACCCTACTTGTTTAAACTGGATTAACCAAGCTGAAGTCACAACGAACATTAAGAAAAACAGTTTTTGCTTACCATTAAGAGAGGAGGAAAAAGCAAGCATAAGATGTCTTGTCAAACCAAAATGAGAATGTTAAATTCTGTCTTATGAAACTGTGAGTACTAACAATCTGTAATTGAGTCTTGTTTAAAGGTACTACAGATAATTAAAAGCCTAAAAAGAAAATTATTAATAAGTTTATATTATATCTCCCTGATGCTGGGAAAGATTGAGGGCAGGAGGAGGAGGGGGAGACAGAGGATGAGATGATTGAATGGCATGAACCCAATGAACATGAGTTTGAACAAACTTCAGGAGATAGTGAAGGACAGGGAAGCCTGGCATGCTGCAGTCCCCGGGGTTGTAAAGTCAGACATGACTTAGCAACTGAACAGCAATCTCCTTGAATCTGTGGATGCAGCCTGCTGTACATGGTGTAGTAGGAGTAAATGGGCACCAGTCACTGCAGACTTGGATTTAGAGAGCTTTTGAAGCATGACAAACTGTTTTTATGTCTGTGGTGTGTGTGTTTTCTTAGGGTTTTCTTGCTTCATTTTATAAAATAAAGAAAAAGAAGTCAGAGAGATAGAAAACTGAATGTGATAGAAAAGAAAATACTAAAAATCTACAAAGATTTGAAATGGGAAGGAGGAGTTGGTTGCCAGCTTCCATTCCACTTCTGCCTATATTTTATCAGAACAGTTGGATCTCCCTTTGAACACCAACTTTATCTTTTCCTATAGCCCCTTTCCAAATTTTGTTTCCCTTGCCTCCAACTTTCCATATCTGTCCCTCCACTCTTCTTGATACTCTACACTGCTTTTCCTCCTTGTCTTATCTTTCTTCCTCTAATTCTTACTTCTCTTCCCTTAATCATCAGAAACATGCAACGTGGAAAGATTGACAAACACACAGAAGGACTGACACACAGAGGCACATTTAGGGGATCTGCTCGATTCTGCTCCTCTTATCGTCCGCAAAAACAGAACAAAGAAGAAAGTGGGGAAGTAGACGAAGGAAGATGAGGAGGAAGAGGAAGACAAGGAGGAGTGGAGAGGGAAGACTAGGAAGGGGGAGGGAGGAGGAGGAGAAGAGAACTTCCACAGAAAAATAGCCAGTGACGTTTGGGGACAATTAGACCTAAGCTTGAAGCACTAAGAAGTGATGCAGTCAAAATATGGGGGATCAACAGAGAAGAATAAGAAAGGGTGTCCATGAAGAGGGCAGAGATTGGGATTAGTCATGAATACAAGCAGGAAAATGTGTAAATTGGATTGTTAAAATTTGTATTCAATGCTCAGTTATTAAAGCAAAATATGATAATTCATTATAAAGGCTTTCATTCTAATAGTATCAAATGACATACTAATTAAGAACTGAAATTGCAGCTAAGTACCTTGTTTTAAAAATATATTAGCAACACTTAAATGTACGGCATATATAAATTCTTAAATATTGCCCACTCAAAACTATGAATAATTCAGTTTAATATGTAGCTGCTAGTTCAGACAAATGGCTTCAGCATACTTATTTAAATAATGAAAGACTTCATTAATTATGAAGGTTAGTAGAGGGATAGAAAGGCGTTCAAATTGGTTTCTTTCTATGATATGTTCTTACAGAGAATTTTAAAATCCTCTAAGTTTAAGCAAAGATGAGATTTGCAGTCTGTTAAAACATAAAAAACTAAGGACTGAAATACTGCCAAATATCTACTTGTATTCAATATAATGCCATACTAGAGGATGTTATCTTTTTTTAATTTGATTATACCCAATAGATTGTATGATTGTTGTATATCCAATTATCTTGTGAAATTTCTAAAGAATACATTTTCAGAGAAGTGGGAATATAACCAGGTAAATTTTTTTCATTGAGTAAATCATACTTTAGGATACCTAGAGAGGCTAGCAGTAAATTTAAATTTTATTAATAGGACAACTGTGTTAGAACTAATTCAATAATCTGTAAAGGGACCTAAATATGTTTTAAATATATAATTCAGTCAAAATTGCTGATCATCTCCTCTTTATTTAAGACCCTATATTAGGCACTCTGTGTGCCTGCCCAGAAGTGCTTGATTCTTTGCAACCCCATGGGCTGTAGCCCACCAGGCTCCCATATCCATGCAATTTTCCAGGCAAAAATACTGGAATGGTTTGCCATTTCCTACTCCAGGGGATTTTCCTGACTCAGGGATCAAACCTACATCTCCTGCACCTCCTGTATTGCAGACAGATTCTTACTAGTGAGCCACCTGGGAAGCCTGAATTAGGCACTAAGGTGGACAAAATATTTTATGTAAGAAACAAAAATACAAATAATTGCAAAACTACATTTGCTTTTATGTACACTTTGATAGTTCAACAATACAGTGGGAGAATAGATGTAGGAGATATTAAAATAATAATAGGAGGATCTGGAAAATCCCTATGGATTGATGAGAATAATGCAGTGCCTCCAACAGATACAACAGGATTAGGAAGTTTCAAGAAAGTGAAAAACAAGAGCTAAGACCCAGAGGTAGTCATGCTTTTATTTTTGAAGTGTCTGCACTGAATCAATTTGAAATCAGTTCCCTTGTGATTTCAACCCACTGATACTTCTCCTGTCTCTGGGGTCACACACATTAAAACTATTCATTGCACTAAAACAAAGCTTTTAATAATGACTGATTGTGTCTGAGTCTTCCGTAAATAAAGATCTTCTGTTCCTTTTTAAATGACATTTTTAAAGTGTTTCTTAGCTGTCAAAGTTTTGAATCACTTTATTATCTCCATTGTTTTCTTCTAAATCAGTTCCAGATTGACAATACTGTTTCAAAAGTGTTGTCAAAAGTCTTTTTAACAGTAACAAAGCAAAACTGGATTACAAGATCTCCTGCTCCCAAATGCAAATTAAACAACAATCAAAAATTACAAACCCATTACAATTAAAGAAAAAAACAGAAAATTCTAGGGGTTTTTTTATATACCTCTGAACTCCAAGAAATATTATTGAATTTGTTTTGGAAAAAGTAAATTTGATGAAATTGTAAGAATTCTCACTAATATGATCAATATAGAGAGAAATGTACTATAAAGTTGGTGGAGCAGAGGAAAGCTTTGAGAGTAGAAGAAACAATGATTGACATCAGGGTTTTAGAAGCTCAGAAGAGGCAGAAAGAATTATTATGGATCACGTGGTCTAGGGGTTAATTTCAAAACAAGGGAACAATCTAAAGCTTGAAACCATTGTCTCTTGAAAATACAACAAACCTTGAACTAAATAGTGTAGACTCTACAAAGATAGGAGTGAGTTGTGAACAAAATATTAAGTAAGAACTCAGCTCTCAAGTCCTGTGAAGAAGTCTCCAGCTCACACATATATTTCAAGTTTCACAAAGGAGATAAAATACATCCCCAGTCTTCAAGCAGAAGATAAATCAGTCTTAAGCAAAGTGCTAAGGCTGCCAAAAACAAACCCAACCACTTTATATCAAAACATTGAGAATCTGGATACAACTGCCCATATTAAATATCAGTAAGCTGAGGGAAAAGAGCAAAAAACAACCACAAAGAAAAAACAAGCAAAGATATTAGAGAGAGAATGAGAGAAAAAGAGGGATGAGGACAAAGCATGTAAAGACAGATGAAGAACCTTATATGGAAGAAAACATTATCTGAGGTAAAGAAAAGCTCCCCAAAGTGTTCTGAACCATAGAAAAATAACATATGAACAGTAATTCAATAAAAAATAAAATAAAAAAAGATGATAAAGCAGTTATATAAATGGCTTAAGAAATAACATTACTTCAGAGCTAATCACTAACTTGAAATCAGCAAGGAACAAAATTGACGTGGCTGAAAATCTATTAATTATACAGAAGAAAAGCTTGAGATAATCCCAATAAATGCAAAAGGTGAAAAAGGAATTAAAATAATTAGCTAAAACATAATACATATATTGCATTGCTAAAAGTAGAGGTCTGAAGAATAATTTCCCTGAAATGAAAATCCAAGTACATAGATCAAATGAGTACATTGTAACCTAAGAAAAAATTGAATGTAGGATTATCTATATAAATATGTTCTGGTTAAACTGTGTACTTCAAAAATAGAGTTCCTTTCTCCTTGGAAGGAAAGTTATGACCAACCTAGATAGCATATTCAAAAGCAGAGACATTACTTTGCCAACAAAGGCCCATCTAGTCAAGGCTATGGTTTTTTCCAATAGTCATGTATGGATGTGAGAGTTGGACTGTGAAGAAAGCTGAGCACCGAAGAATTGATGCTTTTGAACTATGGTGTTGGAGAAGACTCTTGAGAATCCCTTGGACTGCAAGGAGATCCAACCAGTCCATTCTAAAAGAGATCAGCCCTGGGTGTTCTTTGGAAGGAATGATGCTAAAGCTGAAACTCCAGTACTTTGGCCACCTCATGTGAAGAGTTGACTCATTGGAAAAGACTCTGATGCTGGGAGGGATTGGGGCAGGAGGAAAAGGGGACGACAGACGATGAGATGGATGGATGGCATCACCAACTCGATGGACATGAGTTTGAATGAACTCCGGGAGTTGGTGAGAGACAGGGAGGCCTGGTATGCTGCAATTCATAGGGTCACAAAGAGTTGGACACGACTGAGCGACTAAACTGAACTGAACTAAACTGATGCATGCATGGGAGCAGGAAGTATATGGGAAATCTCTCTACATTATTTTTAATTTTGATACAAACCTAAAACTGCTCTAAAAAAATAAAGTCTTAAAAAGAGAGTTCTTCAGTTACTCCAAACACACACTCTCACATGTCACCATAAGGGGAAGAAAATTGTTTAATAACAAAAGAAGTCAGTGAAGTTCTACAAAGTTCTGATGTTAAAAAAAAACAACACATAACTTCAAATTTTATCCTTAGCTTAATTTCTTGCCTTCAAGTATATGGAATGTTTTCCATATAACTATCTATGAATCTATCCTTTCATAAATATTTTAACCCTTTAAATCACCCTTTCCCCCCCAGTTACCTGTGTATTGTTTGGAGTGATATTCACCTAAAGTTAAAATAGTGATTTCCAAGTTGTGAAATAGTGATTTACAAGTTGTTCACCTTTATTCACAAAAATATTTTTCCCTTGTACTTCTCTGTATTACTTGAATATTTTTTAAAAAGTATTCAAGAAAAAAATAGCACCTGAGTGTGTTCCAAGAGAACCTAGTGAAACTTCAAGGATTTTTATATCTTAATCTTAGAAATTCCTTCTTCTATATTCTCTTGGTCAAACAACTTGAAAAGGCCAGCCCAATTCAAAGGGAGGAGATTTAGAGTCTACTTCTCAATAGAAGAGCAGCTAAAAATTCGAGACCATTCTTCATCTACTTTTAATCTACACATACTGACATGCCTAAAATCACAAACTAGTTCCTTGAACTTATAGCTCGTAATTATCTTCATGCATTTCAGAATAGAACTGCTTTTAATGACCTATAAATATGAATTACCTTGATGACAAGTTGGGGACCTAGTTTACAGTCCTCACTGAATAATTAAGTGAGGTGAAGTGAAAGTCACTCAATTGTGTCTGACTTTTTGCAACCCCATGGACCATACAGTCCATGGAATTCTCCAGGCCAGAATACTGGAATTCTCCAGGCCAGAATACTGGAATTGGTAGCCTTTCCCACTCTCCAGGGGATCTTCCCAACCAAGGGATCGAACCAAGGTCTCCCTCATTGCAGGCAGATTCTTTACACGCTGAGCCACAAAGGAAGCCCAAGAATACTGGAGTAGATAAGCCTATCCCTTCTCCAGTGGATCTTCTGGACCCAGGAATCGAACCAGGGTCTCCTGCATTGCAGGCAGATTCTTTACCAACTGAGCTATCAGGGAAGCCCTAATGATTAAGTAATTTTGAGCAAATCATTTAAATATTCTAGTCTCAACTTTTTTTCACCTATAAAAGAAGAATGTTGGGTTATGTTAACCTAGACTTTACTCTGGAAATCTTGAGATGATGCCTGGAGATGCTGATACTGAAGTCCTAGAGCAGTGTTAGGAGAGGGCAGCACTCTCCTTCCTGCCCACTTGGAGCAGCAATGGGGCTGTGTGTTGGCAGGACCACAAAAGCATCTGTCAAGTAGGTGCCTTGCTTTAAATGGTCACTCTCTCCACTTCAGCTTTAGAATTATCATCTGGTATTGAAGAGGAAAAGTTAAAATTTTACATAACCTCCTGCTCGTTCTGCCTCTGAAACTCAACTTGCTCCTTGCAAAGTCTGGATCATGTAGGTCACGTAGTCTCAGAAAGTGGGGACTTATAATACTAGGAACTGGAGCTTATCTCACTCACCCTTGTCCTGCTCTTTGCAATTGCCCAGCCCCTGAAAACCTGCTTAATCATGCCTGTCCATGTAAAGGTCAGGTATTCCCCTCCCTATCTTGACTGCTGTTCCTGTGCGTGCAAAACCCCTTAGTTTAAACCAGCCAATTAACAGCTAGTGTTGCCCACTATAGTCTGTCTATAAAAATTCTGTAACCCCTTTGTTCAGGGGCTCAGAGTTTAGAGTGTTAATTCCTCTGAGTCCACCAGCATAATAAACCTGAGTTCTCCAACTCTCCGAGTATGGTGCTTGGTTTCTTGATTACTGGTTTCTGCAAATTATTGGTAGTAGGTCAGATCAACCTGCCTTCATTCGTGGATAACCTCAGTGGGTTAACACAATAAAAGTGTATTTCTTTACTCACAGGAAGTCCAAACAGCAGAGGCTGGGGATGGGAGCCGATTTGCTCCATGAAGTCGTTCAGGAACAAAGGCTTTATACATTCTGTAGTCCCACCATCTGTTAGAAACTCATAGGCTTCCACTGAATTCTCCAAAGCCATTTGGCTGACAGAAGGAGAGAGAAAACAGGGAAAATCACACAGTTGCCCCTTCTGCACCAGTCTGAAAATGACATATAACCCTTCTGCCTTCCATTTGGCTGGAACTCAGCTGTATCTGCTACACTTAAAGAACGGGAAAGAAGGTCTATCTGTGATGCTGAAAGAAAAAGGAAATCGATTGTGGTGAAGATTCTGCTATCTGACACACTGCCTAATCTTTGAAACAGGGAAGCATCATGGTGTTGTTCAAATCCAGGTGAATTCATCCAGTTGTCCTTTAGAATGAAAAGAGAGAAGAATTTTTTTCAAGATTCCTGCCTAAGGGACACCAAATATTGAGTGCTAAAAGGAGAACTGAACAAATGAAACTCCTACTTGTTGTTTTTTGTGTCAATGCAAAGTTTTCAGTTACAACTAGAAATGTTCATAAGATGTACTATGGATGTTGAAAATGCTTCAGAACATGCTAAAGTTCCTGTTAATGGCAAATGAATGCCAGTAAAATTATCAACCTTTTCTTGACGACCTGGAGCATACGAGAATTCCTTTTGGGAAGCTCCCATGACATCTGTCCACACTGTGCTTGCTTTCATAGGCAGCACTTGTAAGCTGCCACTTTGTTAGGCAGGACATTTACACACCATTTCTTCAGAAATGCATCATTGTGTGCCTACAGTTCCCAAAGAAGAACCTCAGACGTTTGAAAAGATTGCTCTGTAATCAGAAACCATTCAAATTAAGCAAATCTGTATTTGCTTGTAAAATGACCCCCTCTCTTTTCATCGTGTTCTTTAATGAGGCTTATTATTTTCATGTCCAAGGTTAAATGTCCATTCAGGCTTAACCAGTTTGCTCCTGATGTTCATTTCAGACTTTACCCCAAGGAGGTCATGATGTCAACTCTTGGGAGTTGGAAGAGTTACTGAAGTTATTTTTTTTAAATATTTGATGCCTAGCTCAAAAGCAAAAATATAAGGAGATATGTCAGGTAGCAAAGACTTCAAGTCTTCAAGCAGTTGCCTATCTTCTTATCTATTTTCAAAGCAAGAAACTGACACAGGAACAGAACTATACTACAAGCTAGAATACATCTGGTACCCCATGATTCAACATTTTTTTCTGATCATTGCTATATTTTATTTATTGATAAGAAACAAAATCAGAGTCTATAATTTTTTTTAGTATTTTAGTCCAGTTATTTTTATAATTGCCCTCTTAACTCCAAGTCATATTAATTTTCTATTTATATCCACTATAAGAAGTCAATTTAAACAAAATGTTACTTGTTAAATAAGTAATATCAAAAGTGGACATGGGTATGGCAAGTATTCTGAGGGTGGTACAAGAACGAAAATCTTTGGGAAACAGGGTATGGGGAAATTATGCAGCACACATTCAACTGTATCTATAGTTGTCATTGCTGTAAGTAACATGCAAAAAGAGGCTATAAGAGGCCATTTTCTTTGTACTAAACTACAAACTATTATATTCACAGTTTGTATTGTTCTTCATAGGGGACATTCCATGCTAAGGAATAGTTATTTACACATATTAAAGCAGATGGACTTGGCTATTAGACAGTGCTTCCTTGGTAGCTCAGTCGGTAAAGAATCCACGGGTAAGGTTTACTTTTTTCTCCTCTAAAATTTATATTACAAGTGATCCAGGAGAGTCTCATGTTTCTTGTTCCTCTTCCATCCCTGGAGCAGCTAGAGGTTCAAAGATGCCTCACCACCCTGTCCACATCCTGTCCACATAGCAGGATGAAGGAAGAGACCAAAAGAACGAAAGCTCCTTCTCTGTAAGTGCTACGGTGCTACATCTTTGTAAAGACTAACTCAGAATGGCCGCATATACATTTAAAGGAGGCTGATTGGTTGGCCATACGGTCCCCTGAAAACTCCATTCATATAGAAGAAGAGGATGTTGATGAACAAATAGCAGTCTGTCTAAAGATCTGAGTGATTTCTCAGAACAGAAAAGATGAAACTATATTTAGTACTATTTTATCAATGCAGCAGTTTATAGTATCTTACTGTTCCGTTCCATATCAAGTTACATACAAACACCTTGGCCTAAAGCTAAAGAATCTTCATCGTTGTCCACAGTGTAAAAATGCAGCACTAACCTGAAAAAACTTTGAAAAGGCAAGAAGTTAGAGCAGCTTCTTTTTCAAAAACTGTAAAAACTATAGACTGACTCTATCTGGGTGAACCTGATAGTTAAGCAAGATGGGAATTTGAGCATTAGAGAGCATGCATATAGGGTTTATTTAGTAAAGATGTTAACCGCCACTAAAGCCTAGAAAGGTATTTTTATATTTTTAGCTCTGCTAAACTACCAGCAGGTCACAGAAGGTAAACTTAAGACTCCCACAGAAGAGGCTGACACTGACAAATGAAAATGAGGTTAAACAGAATCATTATAAAAATCCCTCTGGTAGAATTTCAGAAAAATAGAAGTTAAAGCCAGATGCTTCTCTTACCCAGCTCATCCAATTTAAGTCTACATAAGAATCCAAAAACTTGATTCAGAGTCTTCATAGAAAATGCTCAGGGTTTGGGGAGCGGCAGGAGGCTTGGTTAGCATTTGCCAACACTGGGACGTTTTGTAGAAGGCCCCAAAATCACATAACTAAATTTATAGGAAGTCCCTGAAATCTGTTCTAGAGATAATAATTAAATAATATTCATCATCATGATACCACCATTGGGAAAATAACTCCCAAACTTTCAGTATCCTGGAAATAATTGTGACATGTGATAAATAGAAAGTTTAGCCATATTCTCCAAAGAGTAACATAGCTTTCAGTCCAGTATAAAAATGAAAATAGTGTGGAAACAATGATTAATAGAACAGAGTTACATTATTACTCATTGTTCAAATGATATCTGAATATAAGAACATACTTAAAATTGGTATAGTCATTATGAAAAACAGTAAGGAAGTTTCTCAAAAAATTAAAAATAGAACCACCATATGACCCAAGGTCTTCCCAGGTGGCACCAGTGGTAAAAAATCCACCTGCCAATGCAGGAGATGTAAGAGACACAGGTTCGATCCTTTTATTGCGAATATCCCCAGGAGAAGGGCATGGCAACTCACTCTAGTATTCTTGCCTGGGGAATCCCATGGACAGAGGAGTCTGGCAGGCTAAAGTCCATAGGGCTGCAAAGAGTTGAACATGACTGAAGCAACTTAGCATACACCATATGTCCCAGCAATTTTACTTGAGTATTTTTCCAAAGAAAACAAGAACACTAATTCAAAAAGATATATGCAACCCTATGTTCATTGAGCATTATTTACAACAGCCAAGATATGGAAGCAACCCAAGTGCACATCAATAAACCAATGCATAAAGAAGATGCAGTACATATATTTCAATGGAAAACTGCTCAGCCATAAAAAGAGTGATATCTTGCCATTTGTGACAATATGAATCGATCTAGAGGGTATTACGCTAAGTGAAATGAGTCAAACAGAGGAAGACAAATAATTCTTCACTTATGTGTAGAATCTACAAAAAAAAAAAAACACAAATGAACAAACATAACAAAACAGAAATAGACTCATAAATACAAAGAACAAACTATTGATTGCCATAGGGGTGAGGGATGGAAGAACATGAAACAGGTGAGGGAAACTAAGAGGCACAAACTTCAGGTTATAAGGTGAATATCACCTCCCAGTGACATTTGTAATATACAAAATAGGAAATATAGTCAATAATATTGTAATAACTTTGTGTAATGAGAGACAGTAACCAGATTTATCATAAGGATCATTTTCAAAAGTATAAAAATTTCAAATCACTATGTTGTGTACCTGAAACTAAAATAATATTGTAAGTAAATTATACTTTTTTAAAAAAGAATAGGGATGCAATGTACAGCTTGATGATTATACCTGCCATCAACTTACATGCAGAATCTAAAATATGATACAAATGAACTTATTTACAAAATGGAAACATACTCACAGATTTTATAAACAAATTTATGGTTACCAAAGGGGAAAACTGGGCTGTGGGAGGGAGACAAGTTAGGAGTTTGGGATTAACATACACACACTAGTATTTAAAATAGATAACCAACAAGGACTTGCTATATGATACAGGAAACTATACTCAATATTCTGTAATAACCTATAGCGGGAAAGAATCTGAAAATGAATGAATATATGTAAATGTATAACTGAATCACTTTGAGGTACACCTGAAACTAACACAACTTTATAAATCAACTGTGCTCCAATAAAGTTTTTTAAAAGGTAATGCTGAGAAAATTAGCTTAACTGGGTATTGGGTATAGCTTCACACATAACTGCAGAATAAGTAGAGCCTCTGTCCTTTCTTAGAGCCTAGCTGTTCTGCTCAGAGCTTTAAATTCCCAGCTCAAGATCAAAAGAATGAATCAGCATGTTTCCTTAGGTTGTATAGCAAAATGGTTGATATTTAATGTCAGACTTTATTTTTGGGGGCTCCAAAATTACTGCAGATGGTGACTGCAGCCATGAAATTAAAAGACACTTACTCCTTGGAAGGAAAGTTATGACCAACCTAGATAGCATATTCAAAAGCAGAGACATTACTTTGCCAACAAAGGTCCATCTAGTCAAGGCTATGGTTTTTTCAGTGGTCATGTATGGATGTGAAAGTTGGATTGTGAAGAAAGCTGAGCACCGAAGAATTGATGCTTTTGAACTGTGGGGCTGGAGAAGACTCTTAACAGTCCCTTGGACTGCAAGGAGATCCAACCAGTCCATTCTAAAGATCAGTCCTGGGTGTTCTTTGGAAGGACTGATGCTAAAGCTGAAACTCCAATACTTTGGCCACCTCATGTGAAGAGTTGACTCATTGGAAAAGACTTTGATGCTGAGAGGGATTGGGGGCAGGAGGAGAAGGGGACAACAGAGGATGAGATGGCTGGATGGCATCACCGACTCGATGGACATGAGTTTGGGTCAACTCCGGGAGTTGGTGATGGACAGGGAGGCCTGGCGTGCTGCAATTCATGGGGTCACAAAGAGTTGGACACGACTGAGCGACTGAACTGAACTGAACTGAACATTTCTAAAAACAAACCTAAAGTCCAATCCTGCAGGCAGCTAAATGATAATGTGTGTGGAATTCACAGCCATATATCCTCTTACATTAAAGTTGAAGCATTGATTGGAAAAGAATGAGAACCATGAAAATGGGAATGAGAGCAACTGGATTAATTCTAGAGAAACTGGGGAGCTTGAACTTCCAAATTCTGCTTTGCCACCTTTGCCAGTGGAAGCAGCCCTTTCTTGCTGTCTAAAGAGGCTAGACTCTTCTCACCGAAAGAACCAATAATGATCTTTCCAAGAGAGTTTTCTAGCAGGGAAATTTTAATCTTCCTCTTCTTGTTACTCCTGACATATAATTTTATTAAGATCCAAGATGTTAGGCACAAAGGAAGAGGAAGTAGTACACACAATATTGTAAGACTTTGCCAATATTCATTAACCGAAGCCTGGGGAATACTCATCATAATGCATTCTCAGGGGCTAGAATCATGTAGAAGGAAGGCAATATTGGATGAAGCCAAATTTATTGATACAAGAGGAATTACCAGAAAATTTGAATTAAAGGCATTAAACAAAGTAGCCTGGATTGGCTGGTTTGATTGCTTGCCTAAGATTTAGAATCAAATATGGTTTGTGCTAACTGGGGCTGAAAAATCAGAACTAAGCTACTATCTTTTAGTGAAAGGTATCAAATATTTAAGGTAATTGGAATGCTTTGGTGATTTTTAATCACCCATCTTCTAATTATGTCCCTAGGGAAGGTCTGGAGGGTGTCTCTTTCATAAAGGCTTTGAGAAGCACAGTAAGGGCAGGGAGCACAAGTATCTTTGAAGTCTTCTGGAGGCCAGGATTAACAGAGTGGGAAATGCTGCTATTGAAATAGATTCTCTGCATTCAATGTGGTATACGGGTGTTGAATTGGTCATGTCTTTTTTCTATACTTCTTAGAAACCATCAAGAGTAGCTTGCTTTCAACTCTCCATCCCCATTGTATTTAGTTTTCAGGGACTTTGAAAACCTATCTATCCCATAGTATATAATGCTGATTTAAAGCAATGCTATCACATTGATTGGACCCTCCTGGTAAGCAGGAAGTAGAAACCTTAGTATGTCACATGAGGATCAGAGAGTAGGAAATATCACCCAGGAAAATTCAGGGGTGGACAATTCAGTGAAATTTCTGGGAGTCCAATAGTCTGGGACATGTTGGTATAGCCTTCCATGGTGAGAAGTCCTCTTTAGCTACGAAGAAAGAGGCTAATTAGATTCTCTGTATCTCTTGGTGGTATTGTATATTTTATTGGAGTGTAATGTTCCAAATCATCTACCGAGAAACCAGAAGGGCTTCACATTTTTTGTTTGTTTTTGTTTCGTTTAATTTTATTTATTTATTTATGGCTATGCTGGGTCTTCACTACTGCATGGACTTTTCTCTAGTTGCAACAAGTGGAGGCTACTCCCTAGTTGGGGTGCACAGCTTCTCATTGCAGTGATTTCTTTTGTTGCAGAGTGTGGGCTCTAGGACATGCAAGCTTCAGTAGTTGTGGCTCCTGAGCTCTAGAGCACAGGCTCAATAGTTGTGGTGCATGGGCTTGGTTGCTCTGCAGCATGTGGGATCTTCCCAGATCAGGGACTGAATTCTCCTGCATTCAATGTCTCCTGCATTGGCAGATGGATTCTTAACCACCGAGCAACCAGGGAAGCCCCCGGCTGCAAGTTTAAATGGGAAGTGGGTCCAGAGCAAAAGATAGCTCAGCAATGGTTCCAGGCTGCTGTGCAAATTGTTCTGCCACTTGGTCATACAACCCAGCAGATCCATCTGTGTTTCAAATGTTTGTGGCAGATAGGAATGCTATATGGAATCTTTGGTCAGACCCTGTAATTAAAATACATCACAGATATTTCAGATTTTAGGGCAACCAGTCAATCCTAAAGGAAATCAACCCTGAATGTTCACTGGGAGGACTGTTGCTGAAGCTGAAACTCCAATACTTTGGCCACCTGATGCAGAGAGCTGACTCATTGGAAAGGACCCTGATGCTGGGAAAGATTGAAAGCAACAGGAGAAGGGGGCGACAGAGGATGAGATGGTTAAATAACATCACCAACTCAATGAACATGAGTTTGAGCAAACTTTGGGAGAGAGTGAAAAACAAGGGAGCCTGGTGTGCTACAATTCATGGGGTCACAAAGAGTCAGACACAACTTAGTGACTGAACAACAACAAATGTTATCATCTGCAGATAACAATTTTCCTAAAAAAAAAAAAAATCTTATGACTTGCCAGTGAGGGTAAATAGAGACTGAATGGTTGATCATTCACCCTCAGGTTGCCATATTTTCTAAGTTGCCCGTGCTGAATGGGAAGGTGTCTGACCTTTGAGTCAGAAAGTTGAATGTGCACAGAAACAATCCTCATCAGGAAAAAGTAGTATAAAGGAGATGAGAATTAGATAGGTCCCAAAATACAAATAGCAAATGACTCAGATTCCTGTAACTCCTACTGGAGCCACATCTTTATCTCAGCCTCATGGGAAGTTCACAACAACCAAATGATGAAGAAAATATTCAGATGGTTTGGCAGGCTACACTGGAACCAGCCAAATGGAAGAGTTGCAGCTCTGAAACTCCATTGCATGGGTAACCCTGAAGTACAAGAGTGAAAGGAAATTCTCCCATTTGGCAGGATTTAGAATAGTACTTTTCATTTTTCATTTTGCCTGGAAAGATAGTCTAATCCATGTATCTACATTGGCTTATAGGCAATGGTAATGGTTTGGCTAGCTGTCAAAAATTTGGAAGAAACACAGTTAGAAAATTGATGGCAAGAATGCCTGGGGATGAGATAGTGATCTCTTTGAATGAGCATGGAGTGTAAGGATATTTATGTTGATGTTTAGTTGCTATGTGGTGTCTGCCTCTTTGTTACCCCATGGACTGTGGCCAGTTAGTCTCCTCTGTCTATGGGATTCTCCAAGCAAGAATACTGGAGTAGGGTTACCATTCCTCCTTCAGGGGATCTTCCTGACCCTGGGATCAAGCCCATGTCTCCTGTATTGGCAGGCAAGTTCTTTACCACTGAGCCACCAGATAAGGCTAAAGGATATTTATATCATATGTAAAATCACGTGAATGAATAACTTCAGCAGAAGAGAAATTTAATGATCAAATGGAGCAGATAAATCACTCTGTAGATGTCAGTCAGACTCTTGAAAACCACTCCAACCTTGCCAATAAAGGGGTCATGACAGCAGGAATGGAGGTTATGTTTTCACTCAGTTTTATGAACTTTTACTCCCCAAAGCCAATATGTCTCTACTACTTTTGGGTTCCCAGCCTGTCAGTAGCAACAACCAAGACTGATTCCCTGAAATAGCAAAATTCCCTAGGAAATATGGCACCTGTGGAAAAGGAGGTATTTTGTTCCCGTTTGGACAGACACCTATTCTGAAAATGTATTTTCCTTCTCTGCATGCACTATTTTGACAGAAACACCATCCAAAGATTTACAAAAATCCTATTCATCACTGTGGTATTCCACACAGCATTGCTCCTGACCAAGGAACTCATTTTAAAGCAAACAAATTTCATCAATGGCTTATGCTAATGGAATCCACAGAGTTGGCCTCATACTATAGTGTAATGGACTTTGGATGACTCAGTTACAGTGCCAGCCAGGTGACAAAGCATCGTGGACATAGCTAATATCTTCTAGCATGAGGTAATGCTCTAAACAGTGATCGGTATATGGTGGGGATTTCCTTACAGCAAGGATTCCTAGGTCCCGAAATCATTAGGTAAAAATGAGATTGGTTCCTCTCACTATTACCCCTAATGACCCTCCAGAAAAAGTTTTGCTTTTCATCATCACAACTTTGTAGTCTGACAGTTTAATAATCTTAGTTCTCAAGATATGTGTGCTTCCATAAGGGGACACAACAATTGTTCCATTAAATTGGAAGCTGAGAGTGCCACCTGGCCATGTTGAAGTACATATACAGCTGAACCAACAGGCAACACATGTTACAGCTCCATCTGGGGTTATTAATCCTATTTGTCAAGGACAATTGGGGGGAGGGGGTTTGATTTTTATACAATAGACTAGGTAAGGATTCAGGAGACCTTAAGAGCATGGATGGAGTTTCAATCATTTAGAAAGCATACACTAATACACAGTTGGAAATGCAAAAGAATTAACAAGGATATTCCTTGAGAAAACTTAAGGAGAAAGGAAACAGGAATAGACAAGGAAAGCTTCAGACCATAATTCAGATCTGACATCTGTGAGGGGAGACTGGTAGATCAAGCCTCCTACTATGAGTCAGCTTGAGAAAGTCCTGGTTAGCCCCATAGGGAAGTTTAGCCAAAGGTTTCCTATAGAGGAGTCCCTTATTTGGCCACATAGTCAGGCCCTCATACCCCAGGATGCTCAGTTATGGGCTGGGAGCTCCCTGGAAGAGCATGGCCTGAGTCTGAATGTTGTAGCAGATCCTGAAGGTGCTACAGCTGGAGGCTGTCAGCTCACTGCACTCCTTCTGGCAGGTTGTCTCTTGAAGCAAACCAGAGTGTTTCATCTCCATGACTTCAACAGTCCACCCACCACACTGTGCAGACACATTTCTTCATATACATTCAAGAGAAGATCTTCTATGGGTCTGGTGAGCCTCTTCCCTTGATAGAAAACTTATTAGTGGAATGAACTCTAGCCCTCATCACTGAAGTTGGTCTTCTGTCTGAAGCTGGTACTCAATATCTTCTTTCCCCACTATTTAGTCTAAATTTTTTTCACCCTTACTCATCCTCTTGACAGTTCTTCTTATCTAGTAGTGTGACATATACCTTCTTCCTAACAGTTCTGGACCCCTGTTTGCATATACTTTTAGGCATAGATAGTGTCCTTTGTTCATTTATAATCCAAAAGTCAGGAGGTATCCAAGTGGACCAACAAGGTCCCGTAATTATTCCTACCTGCCTGTACTGTGTAACTGCAGTTCCCCTTCCTCCTTCTGATCAGAGTCAATTATCCCCGCTAAGATGTTGGCTACCCTTCTCTGCTTGTCCAAAAACACAAGGAATCCAAAGTGCTCAAATGGTAGCCATGGTTATAGCTCAGTGAGACCTTTGTTGTGTCTTGCAGAAACAGTAACCATCATTTGGGGACCAGGACTTATTACTTTGTAGAGACTAGAGTTGAGATGGGAGGCAGAAAATCTTCCAGCAGGTCATTGGAGTCAGTGCAGCCAACCCTGCTTCTATCCCTTGGTTTGTAGACCTGTGCATCCATATTATTCAACTCCTATCCCAACAGGAAGCAACTGGACCCCTAAAAACTTTATGATATACCAAGTTTCTTAATCTTCATTGGATTTATCTCCTATACTCTGGAGAGTATGTGCCTTATTAATGCTTCCAGCAAGCTAGCCTCTTGCTCATTCTGTCCAATGAGCATGATGTCGTCAATGTAACAGATCAATGTGCTATTGTATAGGATGTTCATATGGTCCACATCTCTGCCTGGGAGCAGTAGGAACCTCCCACATGGCTTCTGCTGATACCATGGAAGGGGCAACCTCAATACCAACAAACAGGGATGAAAGTCATTACTGTCCACTAGGCCTCCTCTGAGTATCCCAGCAGGGAAAGGAATGAGTGCCTCTTTATTGCTGGGTGCTGTGGAATCTATTTCACCCATGAAGTCTCCACTGACACCCTGGGGTGGGATGTCTTATTCTCATTACTCCTGGAAATGAAAGTCCTCACTCCCTGCTTAGCCTCCTCTGACACTACCCCAGCCAGGGAACTGGAACGCCTCCTTACAGCATGACAATAGCAGAGTTCCAGGCGTTTGCTGTTGTAAGAGGAAGGAGGACGAAACCATAGCTTTTCCCCATGATGTTTAGTTGGAGTAGAACAGTTATTATCCACAAGTTTTCTGTCTTGCTGGCATACCTCTTTCCTGGTACTTTGATGAGCTGAAACAGATTTTGTTGGAGTTATCATTATCTGTGCCTGTTAGCATTTCCAGGTCACTGATTCTTTAAGTTTGGGATCCATAAGACAAATATAAAACCTAGAGAATTCACCACTATGTTATTCCTTAAGTACCAAGGTCCCTAGACAGCCTTATTTCCACCTTTGATGGAATTCTTATATTTATTTTATATATAAAGTTTAGGATTTTTCATTTGTACTTAATAGGAGGAATAGAGGGAAAAAAGCACATAAGCTTCATCTTCCTGGAAGGGGAAATTCAGCTTGTGTCTTTTAAATTTTAAGTCTGATTGTAACACTCAGTGCATTAAACTCTCCAATAGTTTAATGCACTATTAAACTATTTTAATAGTGCCTTAATAGCTAGAGTAAAACCCAAAGTCCTGATAGCACCCAACTATGTCTTATTCTAATAGATATCTGTTTGCCTGACATTATCCCCCTGATTCAGTCTCTGGTACCTAGAAGAGGCCTGGCCCCTAATAGGTAATCAATAAATACTTTTGAATTAATGAATTGAGTAAGTGATCTCTTTTTAATATTGAAGACAATCACTTGAGCAACCACATTCCCAGAGGGTCAAGTCTCTCATATCTCTCTTTGGACCTGCATCCCCTGAACTATCCAAGAGCCCCAGAGGCTTGCTTATCCCAAAGGGGCTCTAGTAGAAAGAATTCTAAAAGTATTCCCCCAAGATTTCTTTTCCTAACACCAGGGACTGCAAATATGATAAAATATTATGCTTATAAATACATCATGTTGTGTGTCAAAAGGGCTTTGCAATGAAATTAAGGTTACTAATTAGTTGACCTTAGGTTATTAATTAGTTGATTGACCTTAAGATACAGTGTTCTGGATTATCCAGCTGAGTCTAACATCAGTCCTTTAAAAGCAGAAGAGGAAAGCAAAGTGGAAAGCATGAGAAAGACCTGACATGCCATTACTGGTACGAAGATAGAGGGGCCATGTGAGAAAGAGAGTGAATTAAAAAGTTGAACGAGGCCCTCTGGTCAATTACTGGCAAGGAAACAGGAAATCAGTCCTATAGCTGAAAGGCACTGAATTCTGCCAACAGCTCTAATGAGGTCAGAAGCAGATTCTTCCCCAGAGCGTCCAGATGAGAGCCCAGCCTGGTCAACACCTGGATTCCAGTCTCTGAGACCCTGAGCAGAGAATCCAGTCTTGCTGCAGTCAGACTTCTGACTTACAGAACTGTGGCTAATAAATGAGTATGGCTTAAATCTCTACGTTTGTGGTGATTTGTTACACAGATATAGGGGGGAAATTATATATATATATATATATATAGGGACCATTCTTGAGTCCAAATGCCAGAGAAAGTGCTAGAGGAGTTAATTGTTTCCTTATTTCCTTTGTACATAGTAGTTTTCTTCTGTCATTGCTTCTGTTAACACGTGTACACTATTGTTATTGAAAATAACTCATCTTGCACTGTTAACACGTCCTTACCCACCAGTATGGTGAAACATATCTCATCCAATTCTCACAGCAGCATTATTATTCTTAAGGAAAGCTCGAGCTCACAAGCTAATAACTGAAGAATTACAACTGAAGATTGTACTTACCGACTGAGTCATTGTTTTTTGAAGAATGCTACTACTCGAAGGTGGCTTAGTCCAGAAGTCCTTCTAACTGCAGCCACAACTGTGCTGGAATCTCAGTTCTCAACTGGTCTAGGACAGTGGCAAGAAACTGTTAGCCACACAAGATGCAGAATGGTTTTGATTTGCCATCACACTTAAATGTTGTTTATTATGAATGGCAGGTATTGAATTCTGTACCCCCAAATCCATAGGTTGAAGTCCTAATCATTGGTACCTCAGAATGTGACCTCATTTGGAGATATGATCTTTTTATTTTTAATTGATGGATAATTACTTTGCAATACTGTGTTGGTTTCTGTCATACACCAACATGAATTAGCCATGGGTATACATATGTCCTGTCCCTCTTGAATCTCCCTCCCACCTCTCACCTCACCCCACCCCACACCTCTAGGTTGTCACACAGTACTGGTTTGAGCTCTGGAGTCACACAGCAAATTTCCACTGGCTATCTATTTTACATATGGTTCAGTTCAGTTCAGTCGCTCAATCGTGTCCAACTCTTTGCAACCCCATGGACTGCAGCACACCAGGCTTCCCTGTCCATCACCAACTCCCAGAGCTTGCTCAAACTCATGTCCATTGAGTCGGTGATGCCATCCAACTATCTCGTCCTCTGTCATCCCCTTCTCCCACCTTTAGTCATTCCCAGCATCAGGGTCTTTTCCAATTAGTCAGTTCTTCGCATCAGGTGGCCAAAGTATTGGAATTTCGGCTTCAGCACCAGTCCTTCCAGTGATTATTCAGGACTGATTTCCTTTAGGCGGTACATATGTTTCCATGCTTCTCTCTCCATTCGCCACACCCTCTCCTTGTTCATATGTCTGCATCTCCATCACTGCCCTGCAAATAAATAGTTTCATCAGTACCATCTTTCTAGATTCCATACATATTCATTAACATATAATATTTGTTTTGGAGATACAGTCTTTAGAGAAGTAATCAAGTTAATCAAGAAGTAATCAAGACCTAAATTAAGGTCATTAGTTTGGGCCCCCAGGCAATATGACTGGTTCCCTTATTGCAAAGGGGCAGGTCAGGCCTGCAGCCTTTAGCCCTTGGCTGTTATCCTGAGATCATTATCTCAAGACAGCATAAGACTGGGAGACTGCAAGACCAGGAGACTGCAAGACCTTGAGACCATTAGCCAATAGTAGGTGGTCCTCGAGGAGGAGAGCGCGGTGAGAGAAGGATTGCTGCCTTCTCCCAGGGGCCCTTTGAGCCCTCTAGTCTTCAGTTGGCAGGTAAGCTGGAGGGTTTGGGGGCAGGCTGAAGGCTGTGTCCCACAGAACTCCAGAGCCCCGGCCATGGCTGGCCGTGCTCAGGCCTTGAATCAGTGGTAAACTTCTCTCCCATCCCCACCTCTGTGCCTTAAAGGTGGGATTGGTCTCCATGGGTTGTGATCAGAGGGACCCAGCCCACTTTGGGCAGCCTGAGAAGCTTGGCTGGGTCCTGGGTGCCTGGTTCTCTCAGTGGTGATGGCTGGGCAGGGTCTGGAGGCCTGGCCCTGAAGGCCCTGAAATCTGCCTCTTTAGCTGGGCCTTGGAACTGGCAGAAAGACTCGGACTGGGTGCTGGAAAAATACTCCTGGGCATGAGTAAATCCCCTCCTCTCAGCCAGGACCTGGACCTTGGAGGGCAAAATTCAAGTCTTGGGATCTTGCCCTTTCTTATTAGACCAGAGAATAACAGTAACATTGGTTTTGGTGGAGGTTTACAGGAACATCATGAAACCTTTCTTTACTCCAGACTCCAACATTTTAATATCATTTGGACTCACTTGCATTCAATAACAAAGTGAAGAAACAGGGAGAAGATGGCCACTTACAAGTCAGGGTTCAGATCAGTTCAGTTGCTCAGTCGTGTCTGATTCTGCGACCCCATGGACTGCAGCACACCAGGCTTCCCTGTCCATCACCAACTTCTGGAGCTTGCTCAAACTTATGTCCATCAAGCTGGTGATGTCATCCAACCATACCCGGGAGAGAGGCCTAGAACAGATTCTTCCCTCACAGCACACAGAAGGAATCAACCCACCTGACACCTTGATTCTGAACTTCTAGCCTCCAGAATGTTGAGACAGTAAAGGTATGCTATTTATGCCACCCAGTCTGTGGCACTTAGCTAAGGCAGTTCTAGCAAGCTAACATAGCAGGTATGTGCTTCTCTACAAGCACCTCCAGTTGGGCTTCACTGGTGACTCAGATAGTAAAGAATCTGCCTGCAATGCAGGAAACTTGAGTTTGATCCCTGAGTCAGGAAAATCCCCTGGAGGAGAGCATGGCAACCCACTCCAGTACTCTTGCCTAGAGAATTCCATGGACAGAGGAGGGCTACATGGAAGGTTACCATCCATGGGGTCTCAGAGTCAGACATGACTGAGCAATTAACACCTTCACCCTCTCTACAAATTATACCTTTTCTTGAATCTTATAAGCAGTAGCTGTACATATTTACTTTACCTGCCTGGACCCCTGAAGAGACTTGCATTTGTTGGCCCTAGCGGTGAAGTTGGATAACAGTCCAGACCTACCCTTCCCTTTGAAGAGCACTCCATGATCCCTTCATTCTAGTTTGCCCTGGACTTTCTCAGTTTTGGCACTAACCATCCTGTGTCCTGAGAACCTCTCAGTCCCAGGCAAACTGAAATGGCTAATCTATGTCCTTTCCTGCCAGAAAGCCTTAATTGGAATTATACCAATCAATCAGAGAAGTTCTAAGAATGTTGAACACCCCAAATGCAGGGTTGATATCTTGATCTCCTTGCTCCCAGGGGACACATGGCCTCCTAACCAAATTTTCCAGCCTCTTCTTTAATGTTCTCTTCTCTGAAATCACAGTAATAGAAAAGAGTGACTACTTTAAGCTGCTTTACCATGTATTCCCAGAGCAATGTGTAGTGCCTTGTGTTAAATCAATGCAAACAAGGCAGACTGTTGAAATTATTCTTTTAGAGCAAGTAAACGCTGCTCCAAGTCAGCTTACTACCTCCAATTAAGTCAATATGTTGCTGGCAATTTGAAATGGAATCTTTCTCACAAAGAAAATTTTAAAGTTCTACTACCATTCCCCATTACTTTGAGAACTCTGAGAACAGAGACTGTGACATGTTCATTCCTTTGGCTCTGTAATGCCCAGAATCATTCCCAGCAAATGTCAATAAGGTTTTATGGAATGAGTCCAAGCATGAAATAACTAGGGCCTAGACAGGGGATTTGGGAATAGAACACAAAGGAATTGTTGGATTAAATTAAATTATCAGGAAGGTGTTGTGACTGGGGCACAAAGCTGAAAAAAAGTCCAAATTTTTAGATTTCAGGAACAAACAGGCAGCAGGGGAACCATGGACATGAAAGGTGAGAGCGCTGCTTCTTCAAGTGAATTTAAGCTTGAAAACTAAAATTTTCTTAGAGGATGGTAAGATAAATTTCAGAAATAGAGAAGTCAGAGAGATGTAATGCAGTTTGAGAGGTGCCTATGAATATAAGATAGATATATATTTGAAACATAAGGAGCTCTTAGAGGTACTTAGGATCCCAAGGAAATAGTCCTCCAGAAAGGATTTTAATCAAATTAAAGGGGATTATGCAAAAGGAGCCAACAAAGAAGAAACTTAAAGAGATAAATGGAGAAACAAGAAACTTAAAGAGATAAATGGAGAAACAAGAAAAAAGTCAAACCAGGCAGTATTGTCAAATATGGAGAAAGGAGGATAAGAATATACACTGATTTAGGTATGTCTGGTTACTTTTTAATTGAAATGTTTTCTGTAAAATGGAAACAGTGGAAATCCCAATAAAGAACTACAAAATTTGAAAAAAGTAGGAAGTGACTACAGGAATATTTTGTTTGATCAAGATAAAACGGACAGAGAAAGTATTGGATTGGCCAGAAAGTTCATTCAGGCTTTTCTGTACGACATTATAGAAAAACCCAACTGAACTATTTGGCCAACCCACTAAAAGCATACAATTTGGGTACATAAGGAACAGAAGCCATACCTCCACATGTTTGCATATAGCAGGACAGGAAGTGATGGAGGACAGATACAACAACAAAAGAGAAAGCAGGAAGCACAAGCATAGGGACAAAGTTGAGGACAGGCGGGTGCATGAATAATAGGTATGTCCCTGGAGAACAGCTGGCTTATCATTATGGTACTGGGAGTTGTGGGCGAGTGAAAAAAGATTAGGAGCCACAATCAATGATGTTTGCCCAGAAGGGCACCTCAGGAGTAGAAAGAAAGCTGAACATGGTAGAAAATTATATATTCCTTCACCTTGATTGGCTTTGTCATTCTTATAAACTTTTGTTTTAACTGTATTCTTGAGTATGCAGTATTGCACTAGATCACAGTCATGCATTTTGGATTACTGAATATTTAACAATAAATATCATGATTTTGGTACTAAATTATGCTGTATACTCAGTAATCTCAATTATGAAACATAATTTTCCAGACTATAGCAATTTTCCAGTTCAATAGCAAGCTACATTCACATTAACAAAGTCTTAAAAACCTACACATATAAATCCCAAATTGAAATATCATTGATACCATGCAATCTCGGGTTTGGAAGAAATGGAAAGATTTAAGAAGTGCTCCTTTCTTTTGCTAGTTGACATTATGAGGTTAAGTAAAGTTATAGAGACTTCCAACTGAAGGGAAGCTTTTCTTTCTTGAACATTTTTCTTCCACTTTGTTATTTCTACTGTCAATCTAAAAACTCAATATAGCCTTGACATAGCTTAAGTTTGTTTATTATTTTCACTTATTTTCCTCATCTTAAGAATTCTAAGAGAGAGGAGGCAAGGAGGAGTCCTCTTCAAACTTCTACACTAATGCTGCTTTCATTGAGTAACTTTCAATTAACTGGCATCTGAGCCCCAGACCTATACACATCTCCTGGAAAAAAATCAAAATTTCAAATAAATGCCCAGTAAGCATACTCAGTAAAAAATGTCCAGGTGTTTATTATCAAGATTTTGTTTTCACACAAATTAGGTTTCTGGTTTCATAGTTTTCCTCTTTTACTATTAGGAGAGAGCAGACATTATTAGAAAGTACAATATTTCTAATAAAATGAATATTGCCTTGTTTCTGTTACTGATGATCTCTCTCCTTTTGTTGGTACTGAATGGCAACTATTAAATGATTTTTTATATGAATTCTTTGCTAAGCTCTCTGAGGTTGCAAGGGAAAGACAAATTAGATATTAGGTTATTATAAAGATACCCTAGAACGTAAAAAAGCATGGAAACCCATCACAGCAGCTATATTTATTCAGAAGTGCATCGTAACATTGAAGTCCATGAAGAACCAGAACAAAGGCCCGTTTTCACTCAGGATATTTCAGACTGAGGCCTAGAAACCCACCTCTTATTGAGGCAGCCTCCCATTAATGAGGTTATCCAATATGGAACACCCCAATTGGGCTGAGTTTTGTACCAAGCTATCTCAGTAGCAGATGGCATACCGTATGTCCAAACCATATAAATTTACTTTATGCAGGCTATCTGTGGCTGAATCCCTGGGTGCTGTATCTATTTAATTTTATGCACCTGGCATAAACCATGGTCTCTTAAACAGAAACTCATTTCCTTAGAAAGGGTCTGAAAGCTATACATACCCACCATTCCTCTCTGGCTTTATTGCTTCTGGAGGTAGGTGCTGTCTAAATAACAAAACATCAGTTCTCAAACATGAATATGTAAGATTAACCTGTAGTGTTTATTTAAAATGTGGATGTCGATCCACAGTGCCTGGATGTTTTTATTGAATAGATCTAGAGGGAAACAACGGTGTCCATTTTTAAAAAGCACCTCCAGTGCTTTGATGAAGCTGATGAAGATAGTAGAGGGCCATACTTTGAGGAATTCCTAATAGAGAAGACTCAGGATTTGATGTTTCCTTGGTGTGCTTTGCTTTGTCCAGAATTCAATTGAAGTTATTCAGAATTTAATTTTGTCATATAATCTTGCCCAAGATTCTTTAAACACTTCAGAATAGGAATCAGAAACACTTTGCTGCTGCTGCTGCTGCTGCTGCTAAGTCGCTTCAGTCATGTCCGACTCTGTGCGACCCCATAGACAACAGCCCACCAGGCTCCCCCGTCCCTAGGATTCTCCAGGCAAGAACACTGGAGTGGGTTGCCATTCCCTTCTCCAGTGCATTTAAGTGAAAAGTGAAAGTGAAGTAGCTCAGTCGTGTCCGACTCTGTGCAACCCCATGGACTGTAGCCCACCAGGCTCCTCCATCCATGGGATTTTCCAGGCAAGAGTACTGGAGTGGGGTGCCATTGTCTTCTCCACAGAAACACTTTAGATACCCATAGAAAGAGAAGAGAGAAATAAAGGGGGGGGGTGTTAGATGTTACCTATCACATCAAGATTAGAAAAAAATTATATATCAGAAATGATTCTGTGCAAAGTGGCCATAATTCACCATCATCAGCACTTCTAAACTGTTAGATGCTGTTAGAATGGGGGCCATTAGAAGACTCCATCCAGATGGACTTGGAAACTTGATGAGATCGTAGCCCGGTGACAGATGGTAGCATGGAAAATAATGCAAAGCACAACTAAATGATAGCTGGAAATGAGGGTTCATACTAGGAGGTAACACACCATGATCCTTAACTAACTAATGAGAAATTAAGTTCATTTAACTAAACCTGTCTAAGCCTTCAGTATTAGGTTGTGTCAAGTGTTAGGAAAAAAAAGAAAAAAAAACTTTGCCTAACAAGAATAGACCATTTCTTTTATAAAGAACTTAAACATAATGATTTGTCTTCTTATGTGTATGGTTAGATATTTTCATTACCAAGCTTTTCCTGCAATACTTTTTAATCGATTACTTCTGTTTAAAGGGTAAGTGTTTATAAAACATCAGCGGGAAATTTTGCTGCTAGGTAGTCATATAAAACTTATGAATTGTTTGTTAGGAAGCAGTAGAGGTGATCTCTCCTCTACATGTAACTGGACCTAGAAGATTAAATGGGTAATACTCCTAAAATATTATAGAAGGTTTAATTAAAACTAGGTGATTCAGCATATAGGATTTGGAGAAGCAATGTTTGTCAGCAAGATGGGAAGATGGGCACTGGAGAAAAGATCAGAAATGCTGAGCATGAAAGAAACTAGAGTTGATTAAGAACTAAGATAGCACAGGAGCCCAATAACAGAGTGGTTGAGAGCATAGATATTTTTTTCTCTCTTCCCCCTGCTCTCCCAGGTTTATAATCCTAACTCTTCCCTATCTCTAAAGCAGTGATAATAACAGTATCTGTTTCACAGGACTGCTGCAAATAATCAATGAGCCAACATTGGTGAAGAGTTTAAGCCAGAGCCTGACACATAGTAAGTTTCAAGGAGCTCTTGGCTCTTATTATTAACAGGAGACTCCTGCTACTTTAAGACAGGGGTTTTAAATAATAAAACCTTCCCCATAGGCAAGCCAAATCCCTTCTTCTCTTTCAATTTAAACTCATATTCTCTTATTCTGTCATTTATGGCAATATGGATTAGCCAGACACTTTTCTCTGCATGATGACCCTTCACACTCTGAATAGTTTCATGCAATCGGAAACATTTGTGGATGTAGAGCTCTTTAGGGGAAAATGTGTCCCAATCTAATTTCACAAAGTAATGTCAGGAAGGAAACAATCAATGAGGTTACTCCAAATCAAAGTGGTTTAGGGAAACTCTTTTAATCCATCTTTAGGCCAGTAAAGCGTAGAGACTCACTGATGTACAAGAGATACATAAGAAAGGTGTTCTTACCTCTGTGTTTCTTACTATATATTGAGGTAAAATGAAAGATTGAGAAAAGGTCTAATCTACTAAATCAGAGTCATCTACAGTCTGCTTCTGTATTAGGCTATCAGAATATTAGTTTTGAACCCTGGGTTTTATAATCCATGATTTTACTTTAGTCTAATCTTGGTTTTCAGTACAGTTCAGTTCAGTTCAGTTCAGTCGCTCAGTCATGTCCAACTCTTTGTGACCCCATGAATCACAGCACGCCAGGCCTCCCTGTCCATCACCAACTCCCAGAGTTCACTCAGACTCATGTCCATCGAGTCGGTGATGCCGTCCAGCCATCTCATCCTCTGTCGTCCCCTTCTTTTCCTGCCCCCAATCCCTCCCAGCATCAGAGTCTTTTCCAATGAGTCAACTCTTTGCATGAGGTGGCCAAAGTATTGGAGTTTCAGCTTTAGCATCATTCCTTCCAAAGAACACCCAGGACTGATCTCCTTAGACATATTTAGATTCTCACAAACCCAGCAAATCTTTTACCCATTTTAAGTATTCACTAAACATTAGTGCTCAATGAATCCATAGTGGTCAAGTCAGAAATTTAGGAACTAACTAACATGATTTCTGAGCTGTTTATTGAAAATAATGGCAACTGGTGAACATCATACAGTGGTGTACATTCCACATATACACTGTTTTTTCAAACAGTGCAGACATATAGTAAATACAATGGAAACCACATTGTCTTTAATGAGCCCTGAGGGTGCTCAAGGGCCAGTTGGGGGATCTGTGGGTGGGGTATTCCAGGGCCTTGTGTGTGGGGTTCCTGGTGGAGTCAGTAGCACCCAAGTCTCCTTACTGCCCTCTGAGAGTCCTCTCTCTTCTTCTCCCTCCCTCATTTTCTCCCTCCTGTCCTGCAGCTTCTGACTCAGTGCTCTATGAAGCTTGTGTCTCACTCATGCCTCTACATTCCCCCATTGGAGAAATCATGGATCAGGAAGTTCCCACTTGGCCCTAATCTGTGCCAATTTTGGCAGGGTTTGGCATGGGGTCTAGGGAGTGAGCCAGGTAAATTTCCTCCTATCCTCTATAATGCTTCCAGACTTACATTGTTTTTCTCCAGTGGTGTGCTGAACTTCTCCACTAGAAACCTAGAAAACAAAAACTCTCTCATCCATCCGTGACTGGTCCAAGACACTGTTCTCCAGGAACTCCCAAACTGCAGTAAAGAGGGGCTGGAGCCAGTTCACAGGCCACGGCTGGAGTGCACAGACAAAGGCACTTTGATCTGTGGATTGATACCAGGTTGTGGTTGTTGAGGGCGAGGGATATAACGAGAGTCTTAGCCAGCCACACTGCTGACATCATCCTCAAACATATACTTGACTCATGCAGGTTCCTCCCTAATGGAGCAATATGTTTTGTTCCCTATGTTATATCATCAAGTCACCATTCTCCATGGAATCAATACTGGCCTCAGGCCTTCCCTGACTTCATTCTCATTGAGTTCTGAGGTTATTTCACAATTAGTCAAATCCCTGTAAGAAATAAATCAGAGCCTTTGACAGCACTATAGACCCAGAGTTCTTCAAGTAGCATCAGGATATGTTTTACATATTAAACATTAATATACACAATTCTTCTGCTGTTTACTATAACAAAAATTTGACAGATATGTAACAAAAGACAACTAGAATGCTTCAGGGTGATTTTCCCCTAAGAAGTCCATAAAGCTAAAAAAAAATTTCTCATTCATGTCATCTCTCCCATATGTACTTGGGAAATGGTAAAAGAGCTGCAAATTACTAGAGATCATGTGATATGAATCTAAATATTAGAATCTAATGACTACAAACCATGTGAATTACAACTGTACAATAATCTTCCAGTAATAGCAAGAGCTTAAGTGTTTCCCTTGCATGTTGAATTCTTTTAACTGTAAGTTTAATCTGTTATTTTATGTTCTACAGAATTTTACTTTGCTTTTATTTATGTTTGTTTTCATCTTCTATGTTTATGGCTTAGGCAGTTCCTTACTGAATTGTCACCTGCAGGTAAGGTTGGTGAATAACTGCTGATGATATTTGAACTATAGAGAATATATAAGTGCCCCATTTATTCCTTCATTGCATGACCTTTCTACTCTTTTAAAATTAAAACATTTCATATCCATTACTCTACTAAAGTTCAAATATGATGCTTAGAATAAATGAAGTTTTAAGTTGTTATCACTCAGTCACTACCTCACCTTGTAATCAACTTAGTAAATATGCATAGTTCATGGAATCTTAAGTAGGTAAGTTTTATAACGTATTCAATTCATCTTTTCATGAATTTATTATTTTTAGTGATATTTATTAAGAAAACTGTGTTTTAGCTTTCAACCAAATTAAAGCAGATTTATATGCAATTCCGGATAGGCTAATGAACACTTATTTCAGTCATAAAGTGAAGTCACTCAGTTGTGTCCAACTCTTTGTGACCCCTTGGACTGTAGCCTACCAGGCTCCTCTGTCCATGGAATTTTCCAGGCAAGAGTACTGGAGAGGGTTGCCATTTCCTTCTCCAGGGGATCTTCCCAACCCAAGGATGGAACCTGGGTCTCCCACATTGCAGGCAGACACTTTACCATCTGAGCCACCAGGGAAGCCCTGTGAGGTCTATATTTCAGTTACAGACTTTTTAAAAAAATAAAATAGAAGGCTGAGAGGAGGAGGCAGGAAAATTAACTGAAATTTCAATGGTACTTACAAAATAAATGTAATATGAACTTAATTGGTAGGTCCAAGAATCAAACACTAAAACCTAAAATGGAAATTTAATAAACTCTTTTCAACTGTTACGAATTACTCAAGTAAAGAACAACTATAGAAAGGAAGCAATGCATGCACACAGAACCAACAAATGTTAAAAATTTTCCACTAAGTTTTTAAAAATAAAATGTACTTTAAGACAGCAATGTGAAGTTTCTACCTCAATTTGTCATATTTTAAAAGTTGAGACAACAACTGCACTGAGAAAAAAACAGGTATGCCTTACATCGATGGAGGGAATGGTAATTGATACAGCCTTCTTGGCAACTGGATGATAAATATGTACACAAACTTACTGGCAATTTAAAAATACATACCAAATAACTTGAAATACATGTTTATTAAGTCAGAAATACCTCTCCCAATAAAGCTATTCTGAAGAAATAATGAATCCGCAAAAATGTAGCCGTGTTAAACTCTGTAAATAATCTGGGTGAGTAACTATGTCATAAATTATTGGATAGCCTTTTAAAGGCTCAGATGGTAAAGAATCTGCCTGCAATGCATGAGACCTGGTCCGATCCCTGGTTGGGAAGATCCCCTGTAGACAGAAATGGCAACTCACTTCAGTATTCCTGCCTGGAGAATTCCATGGACAGAGGAGCCTGGTGGGCTACTAACACTTTCACTTTCAGCCTTTTAAAATGATGTTTACATATTTGCTGATGAAACGTATTTGTTGGCATGTAAAATTATTTAAAATTGCTAATGTGAAAAAAATCATTTTTAAAAGAATATAAATATCTATGCATATAAATATAAATAGATGTTATTTGGGGAATACATACCTGTGTGGTGGGAATTTGTGTAACATCTTTTTTGTTTTTTACTTTGGTTCATCTATATTTATAATTTTGTTCAATGAACATGTACTTCAAGTTTTTTTAAGTAATCTAATAATTATTATATACAAATGGAATATACCTTAAATATATCATGCCCCTCCCAAAAGATCTCAAGTTGTGATCCTTTTTAATGAAAGAAAATTAGAAAATATATTAGAAACTCTTTAAGCCATACACTCAGTGTATTGTCCTCATCTCTGACAATTATTCTTCTTCACCCAGGTGGTAGAGCCCAGCTACTGTATTTATAATGGCTAATGCTGCTGTTACCAAATGTGGATATTGTGCAAACAAAGCCACTCAAGGTTTCCTCCTCTTCTGGAAACTGGAATTCATATTGACCCCAAAGCAGGTGTGTTATATAAAAAGGTAGAGAAAATAAATTTACTAAGAGAGAAAGAAGGTGAAGAAAGAGTAGAGAAGACGTACCAGAAAGAAAAAAACGACTAATCTTAGTTTCAGGCTGTTTTCTAAAGCTGATCAGGCCTGATTGTACTTCCTGTTCCAGGATTCCAGGAAAAAATCTATATTCCACTATAGTCTATTTTGTTCTTCACCTAGTTTAAGTGAGTTTTTGTTACTTGCAAAGAAAAACCATAAGTTAAGAAATGGTCTATCAGTTAAGAAAATAGGAATCATACCAACTATTTGAATAAGAGAATGTAACAGAAGGAATTGACTTAAAAGATAGTGGAGAGCTGAAAGATGAGTAAAGGAACACTGGAGTATGGTACGGAGAAGGCAATGGCACCCCACTCCAGTACGCTTGCCTGGAAAATCCCATGGATGGAGGAGCCTGGTGGGCTACAGTCCATGGGGTCGCACAGAGTCAGACATGACTGAGCGACTTCACTTTCACTTTTCACTTTCATGCATTGGAGAAAGAAATGGCAACCCACTCCAGTGTTCTTACCTGGAGAATCCCAGGGACGGGGGAGCCTGGTGGGCTGCTGTCGATGGGGTCGCACAGAGTCGGACATGACTGAAGTGACTTAGCAGCAGGAGGAGTATGATAGAGGAAGCTACCACCCCTAGAGCTGAGATGACAGAAAGAAGAGAGTGGGAATCCTAGAAAAACAAGTAGTTTGAGGACAGACTGTCTGGCTGGAGCTTGTAATTCACAATCCTAGAGGATAGATGTCAAGGAGCTGAGATTCAGATATGCAAGGATAGGATGCCAGCCAGCTGGTGCTGGTCTCCCGGAGAAGGCAAAATGAAGCAGATTGCTTAATCTGGGGAGATGTAGAAACTAGAACCAACTGCTGCTGTACCTACTGCCAAGGTGAAAAATCATTGCTCAGGTGATGTTGACAGTCACAAGAAGCAAGATAGGAAAGAACATGCCCCCATTTCTGCTCCAGTCTCCAAAGACAAGGAGACAATCGTCAAAACAGAGAAGTGATTTGCAGAGCCCCGGCCCTAGTAAGACAAGGCAGAGTATAAAAGAGTCGGTTTAAAACAGAAACAAGATGACTTAATAACAAGTAACTATGGTAAAAGTACATTTTATTTTGCTTCTTGATTTTATGTTGATGCAAAATACACAGTCTAAAAATACTTTCAAAATGAATGAATAACTCTGTAGAGAAATCATAGGAACTGCTCAATAGATAAATGAAAAAATTCAGGGAAAATTTGCTATTTTGGCAGCCTGTGTCCTACTAAAAGTCTTTTAATTAGCTTTGTTTAGCCCTAACTATAATCAAGTTTGTGAATTTAGAAGCAATGTAGCAGGTTTCAGTTGAATAAAAATGAAAAAATAAGTTGATAACTTTTTGTTCGCATTGAATTCTAGTAGTACCAAAATGAGTGTAAGACCAGAAAGTCAAAAATTAAATGGTAACTATGTGAGATGATGGATGTATTAATGATGGATATGATGTTAATTGCTTTGATTATGGTAATAATTTCACAATGTATGCATATATCAAAACATCCATTGTATTCCTTAAATATATACAATTATTCATAAAAAAATTAAAAACTAAATACTCCTAAATCTATTGAAGAAATTGAATCAATTACTTTAATAAAATAAAATTACATTCTTCAAAAACTTCACTAGTGACAATTCCCAAGTATTTAGGCAAGAAATAATATTAATCAATTTTAGATAGACTCTTTAAAAGAGCAGAAGAGTAAATATTTTCCATATACTTTATACCAACATAGATATTACAAAACAATTAAAGTATAGACCACTCCCTTGCAAATGTAGATGAAAAAATCCTTTTAAAAGTTGTTAAATCAAATATAGGCTTATATGAGAAGAATAATGCATCATAACTAACTGGGGTTTATCCCAGGAATGCATTAAAAATTAATTAATGTATTTTCTACCTTAACAGGATGAAGGAGAAAAAAAATGATAATTTTAAGAGATGTGAAAAAGGTATTTGATAAAGTTCAACACCTACTCGTGATTTTTAAAAAATCTTAGCATACTGGGACCAGAAAGGAATGTTCTTAAACTTATAATGATTGTCTATGAAAACCCCACGGAGAAGGCAATGGCACTCCACTCCAGTACTCTTGCCTGGAAAATCCTATGGACGGAGGAGCCCGGTAGGCTGCAGTCCATGGGGTCGCTGAGGGTTGGACATGACTGAGCGACTTCACTTTCACTTTTCACTTTCATGTATTGGAGAAGGCAATGGCAACCCACTCCAGTGTTCTTGCCTGGAGAACCCCAGGGAAGGGGGAAGCCTGGTGGGCCGCCGTCTATGGGGTCGCACAGAGTCGGACATGACTGAAGTGACTTAGCAGTAGCAGCAGTATGAAAACCCCATAACTAATATTGCAAATTTATTGGAAATATTGCAAATATTGCAAAAACTATTAGAAAAAGTAAATGCTTCAATGTGAAGTCAGGGATAAGATTCAAATGCCTACTCTCACCACTGTTATTCAGCACTGTACTAGAGGTCCTGGCATGTATAAAAAGACAAGTAAAAGAAATAAAAGATACAAAGATCAAAAAAGAGGGAGCAAAACTGTTTATTTGCACATGACATATGTGTATATATTTGTTAATCCAGATAAAACATATACAAAAACTATTAGAACTAATAAATGAGTTTTGCAAAGTTGCAGGATTAACAAGGTTAGTAAACAAATATCAATTTTATCTTCTGGCAGTGAATCAGTAGAAAGTAAAATGTTAAATCAAAATCATTTACAACAACATCAAATACCTAAAATTAAATCTAACATAAACTGTGAAAGACCTCTATGATGAAAATTTTAAAACTTTATTAAGAAAAAATTAAGCATGGCATTCACCATATTTATAGTTTGGGAGACAATATTTTTAGGATGTCAGTCCTCCCCAAATCAACCATGATTTTAAGGCAATACCATCCAAAAGTGTAGAAAGGTGTGTGAGTGTTTGTCAGGGTGTAAACTGGCAAGGTGTTTTTAAGAGTCACATAAAAACTCAAAGAAACGAATAGACAAGACAAACTTGAAGCAAAGGAACTTGGAGAACTTTCACTATATTATTTCAAGATTTATTATCATGCCACAATAATTAAAAATGTGGCATTGTACAAGGGAAAATAAATGGAACAGGGGAATCAAATAGCCATTAGCACCACAGCAATTCAGTGGGAAATGAATAGTTTTTCAATAAATTGTTCTGAATAATTGGATATCTATATAAAATTTTTAAAAGCCCTTAACTTCCTACTTCATAAACTATATAAAAATTAAATAGATGTATCAAAGGCAAATGTGAAAGGTAAATAAATAAAGCAAATAGAAAAAAATAGAGGACAGTATCTTTAGTATTTGGGGATAGACAAATACTTCTTAATATTGCACACAAAGAGCAGTAGCAATTAAAAAATGGATTTGTTGGACTGCATTAAAATTAAGAACTTGTAATCATCATCAAAAGATACCATTATATGATATGAAAGCATTACTGGTGAATGATATTTTCAGTTTGTCTAACTGTCAAGGGCTTGTATCTAAGATATTTAGGAACTCAAATATTTAGGAACTCAAAAAAAAAAATGAGGGTTAGGTTAGGGTTATCTGTATAAAGACAGATAACCCAAGAGAAAATCAAGCCATAAACTAAAACAGGCATTACAAAAAGAGGAAATTGAAATGACTAATAAATGTATAAAAATATGTTCAATTTTAAATGTCAACATGAAAAGAACAGACTAAGATGACAAGGATGCGGAACAACTGAAGCTGTCATACAGTGCAGTAGCGATGTTACCACTTGGAAAAACTGTTTGGCAATACCTACTAATGTGAAATTTACACACACATTATCAAGCTTCTATTCCTTGATATGTAGCCACCATGTTATGAATGTTAATATGAAGAACATATATAAGAATTATTCATAGCAGTGCTGTTTTAGTAGCCCTAAATTGGACAAATATAAATGTCTATTTGCAATAAAATTGATAAATAAATTGTGGTATTATTTTTTAAAGGAACACTACAGAACAATGACAATGATCAAATTACAACTTCATGCAACAGTCTAAATATATTGCTATATTGTTAAAAGAGAATATATGCTAAGATTCCATTCATAAAAAGTCAAAAAGAAAAAGAAAAAACCAGACAAAACTAACCAGTTCTTTTTAGTCAGCATATTGATTGCCCTTGTAATGGGAAGAGAGGCTTGATGCAGCATAAAGAGGCCCTGAGATCCTGGTAAAGTGCAGAGTATGTGCATGTGTTCACTTTGTGAAAACACATTGCTGCTGCTGCTAAGTCGCTTCAGCCGTGTCCGACTCTGTGCAACCCCATAGACGGCAGCACACCAGGCTCCCCTGTCCCTGGGATTCTCCAGGCAAGAACACTGGAGTGGGTTGCCATTTCCTTCTCCAATGCATGAAAGTGAAAAGTGAAAGTGAAGTCGCTCAGTCGTGTCCGACCCTCAGCAACCCTATGGACTGCAGCCTTCCAGGCTCCTCCATCCATGGGATTTTCCAGGCAGGAGTACTGGAGTGGGGTGCCATTGCCTTCTCCGAAAACACAGTAAGCTACTCTTAATAGCTTAAGATGTGTTGATTTGTGTATTTTTAAAATGTCTGTTATAATCCAATCATATTTGCCTTAGCAAACCTGAATGGAAGCACTAAGCAGTTAATTAAAGAGAAATGAGGAATAATGAGATAACTGGAAGACAGATCCAAAGAAACTTGATAAAATCAGAAGACAAATAGCAGCAATTAAAAGATGCAGACAGTAAAATGACATGTGCTAATGTATAGAAAATGGGGGCTTCCCTGGTGGCTCAGATGGTAAAGAATCTGCCTGCAATGCTGGAGACCCAGGTCCAATCCCTGGATCAGGAAGTCTCCCTGGAGAAGGGCATGGCTACTCACTCCAGCATTCTTGCCTGGAGAATCCCATGAACAGAGGAGCCTTGGCGGCTGACAGTCCATGGTGTCGCAAAGCATCGGACATGACTGAGTGACTAACACACACACACAATGTATATAAAATAGTATTTCAGAAGGATACAATAGAAAGGGAAAACTCATATTGGAAAAGGTAACAGTTCATCATTTACTAAAGCTGATGAAAAATTAGAATGTTCAGTTTGAAGAACCACAAGAAATCCAAATGAGGATAAATAAAAACCAACACACACTTCAAGTGTAACGAAATACAAAACACCAACAGACACCTATATACATACACTCAAAATTTAAGCAGCAAGAGATAGAAAAATTATCTTAAAAAGGAATGACAATTATCCTGAAAGCCAGAAAACTGTGGAAAAATATCTTTCAATCTAGACATGTATACCACATGCCTGTACCCTAGAATAAAGTAAATCTGGGAATGTGAATGTATTTACTTCTTGGAAAGGCTTAATTTACAATGTAGAAAATGGCCAAAAAGTAAGAAGAATGTTCAGAGATGTTGGACAGCTCCATCTAATGAATATCCTCTAAATCTCATCCCTTGATTGCCCAACCTCAGTGTGCTAGACATCCAAATATTCGTTCTCTCACCCCAGCAGAAGAATGCTGCTTCAACAAAAGCAAAGCAAAATAAAATATGCTCATTTCCTCCCTAAACAGGTTCAGAAAAAGCCTCCCCCTAAAGTGCCACTTTGGCATGTGCAATCATGATTGCCATGAGCTAAAGGAAATCAAGACCCTGTGGGCTCAAGTGAAACTTGTTTCTCCTGTAACTACTTAGAAGAATTTGGGGAGTCTTTTGCAGAATGAGAATTATTACCAGAGACAAATTTTATCTGAGTGACCTATCTGTATTTCAGGGCAAACATCAAATTATTATGCATTTGATCTTTTTATTGTCCTGTGAATTGCCTTCCTCCTCTTTGAAACCCCAGGCCCTTTCCCCATTCCTTGGTTCAGGATGGCATACCTACCTCATTTTATGCTTCTGTCTTGACATAATTTTTTTTTTCCAGTTAATCTGTCTCATGCCAATTGATTATTAGATCAGCTGAAAGAACCTTGTAAGGATGGAGGAAAATTCTTTCTCCCACACTTCCAAAAAAGGCACAATACATAAATTTTATTAGTTATTGCCTCCAACTCCAATTTCTGATTCCTAGGTCATGTGCTCTCCTCCTTAGGATTACTCACAATGATGATTTTGTTGTTTTTTAAATTAAGATATGATTAACGTATAACATTATGTTAGTTTCAGGCATACAACATAATAATTTGATATTTGTATATATTGCATAATGAACAATGGAATAAGTCTAGCGGGTACCCATCACCATGCAGTTACAGTGCTATTTTTATATTTTATAATTTATCAACTAAATTCTAAAAATAATCACCAGCCACAAACCCTATATAAAATACTAGATGAAATGGGGGAAATAAAACTTGATTAATACTCTAAGTACCATTTTCATTTCTACAAATAATCACTAGACCTTAGTTGGTGTACATGACTTCCTTCCACACTATTCAATCAGTATTGCCTTTGTCTTCAGCCACCACCTCAGCTCATTAAGACTTTCTGACTGACAAAGAGGATCAACTTCAATCATTACAGAAGTGAACAACGGATGATCCTGCCTGGGTGAAAATGCTATAATGTTCCATTAATTCTAGGGAACACCATAGTACACGAGGACACTAGGGGATCCCAAGTTTCCATCTGTGCTCCTTCCAGTCCTTATTGTTTACTTTGTACAAAATGCTCTGCAAAATGCCTTCTGCTGCTTTTCAGTATCTTGAAAATACCATTTGTTTGGCACTACCACTGAGAGTCTTTGGGAAACTTGAGGCCAAAAATACATATACACACTCAAAATTATCTTTAGAACAGAATAAACAATATGCCTTCTCCATCTATGTACTGCTGTTTTTAAAATGTGTAGATGCTCTGCTGATTAATAAAATACAGCTTATTTCATTATTTCACTCATTCAACTTTTGTTAAGGGGATTCAATCCATCTCATCACGTGAAACAAATAGAGGGCTAGAATGATGACCTTAGGAACGATTGTTCTCTTACCAGAAGAATGATACCTTTTGAGGCAAAAGCAGAAAATAGCCATCCCACTATTTTCAAAATCTGTATAAGCACAGAAAAACGGGAATTAAGATTTAAGTTTTGAAAATCTGCCATTTATTATCTCTTCTACTTGAAACTCTGTATGTACATACAAAAAAGAAAATGACCACCGTGATATAATGAAGTGTGAGGAATCTTAGCTTTGGTCTTAGCAATATCACAACAGAATTATTTAGTACCTAGGTAAACAAGTTTTCTCGTTCTAAAAATGGAGGGGAAGGTCAAGGAGAGAAAGAATTGAATAAGCTAAGATCTACAGTATCAAAAACTCTATCACTATCAAAATTCTATGCTTCTTGATCTTTCAAGATTTTTAATTACAAAAACTCATTTTTCCTTTTTCTTTTTAAGAAATGGATATTTTTAATATGGCAGGCTTCCCAATTATGAGTCACATATATGCCATGGGAACAATTTTATTGTCTGATATTAAGGTTTGGTAAAATCAGAGCTGTACTATTTAATGACAAATATATAAGGAAAATTTTTTATGGAAGTCTAGATTCATATTTTGATGGGATTATTTCTCTGACCTGACTAACACGTGACTTGGATGCTTTTACAAGAAAAGGATGATGTGTTAGGAATAGATTAGAGCTCATGAAAACATGTCGCACTAACACGAAGTACAGTAATCATGCATTAGAGTCCAGGAGAATAGAATCAAGCAAATGATAATTGTCATTTTCTCAGTGAACTCTAAAAAGGATGCTTTAGAGCCCTGGATAGAAAGATAATAATAATAACCCTTTATTAAACATATACTATGTGACAGCTATTTTGTATGTTCTCTGTAACACTCTATTATAAACCACATGGCAGTATTGTATGTAGTGACCACCCGCTAAAACTTATGTATGAGGAAATGATGCGATTAGGGCTCAAATAGATAAATAACACAACTCACAGATCTGGTTATTGGCAGACATGGATCCATTCTCAGTTCTCTTTGATCTTATGATTCCCCTGTCATTTCACTTTGAGACCATGACCTTTTGTGATCTCCAAAAAGGGAGTGCTATGTTCCCTGTGAAACACCTCTGTCACATTTAAATCTCAGATTTTACTTCATAAAAATCAAGTAAACCAAATGAGGGAAAGTCTATAAAAAAAATGCCGAAAGAATATTGCGGAGTTGCAGCTTTTATTCTTTAGTATGTGGTGGAGTGTATGAAATTTTGACATAAAGAGCAAACTGGCTCTCATTTCTAAATCCATAAGTGCATTTGGTAGTAGTCTTGTAAAAATTGTCTTACTAGAATATCTAGCAGAAATAGAATATTTGTTTACTAATTTAGGAGCTGTTTAAAGCTAGCAGTTTACGATTTTATTTGGAGGAAGATGCCTCAGAAGCAAGCAGCACAACTAACTTAGCAGCCGAAAGTTTCTTACTCTTAAAGAATGGTGATTGTTCCTTATTAAATCAGTGGACACAGATCAGCAGAGCTGCCTCCAAAGGTAATTTTGGTCCAATGAAACCCTCAGGGAACTGAGGCAAAGGTTTCATGTTAATTTAAGTATGCCTCACAGTGCCAAAGGCAATAACGGAACCCACAGCAAGGAACATGGTAATAAATTAGCTGGATGTACATATTGGAAAAGAGAAGTCGAATAGGTCGCTAGTCCTAGTTAAACCTGGGGATTTTTTTCTATTCTCGATTTTCATAACAAAGTGATTATACAAGTGCAGGTAAATCTCAAGAGGCTGAATAAACGATTCACAAGCCAGTTGGAATGTCTCTATTTTAGATATAGTCATTGTTTTGGTAATGACATTGATTGCTTAATTCTGCCAGTTTCCTTAACAACAAAGGGAAATGGAAGCCATTCCTGTAATTGCCAGTCCCCGGCTTAAAACAGAATCCAGTTGAACTGGAATGAAAGCATGCTAGCTTTTCATTTAATTAGGCTTCTCAATCAATCAACAATAGTTGCCGAGCGACAGCTCCAAGGATACTCCTCCAGGTAAACTCAGGTTGTTAGATTTTCTATGGAGAGCTACACCGAGTGCCTCTCAAAAACTTGGAGGGAGGGGAAATGAGTTTGCTTTAAGAGCTAAACTTTGAAATCAACATATTAAGCAGCAATGAGCAAATTTGCCTCCAAGAGATTGAATGGTTCCCCTGGCTAATTGTAACCTGATTGAAAGAAAAAGCAAGTTATTTAAAGGAAGAATGTATTAATGAATGAAGAAATGAGTTTGCTGGTAGGGAGGTGGGGGAAACAAAGGAAGGAAGTGAAAATCCGAACATCCAGAGGAAAAGGAATCTGGTCAAAGCAAGTCTGAGGCAAATTTAATACTGGAATATTCTACCTTTGAGGACCAACACAAATCAATAATAGGAGGCTTAATTCTTCCTATTGTAAATAAGAACTTTTCTTTCTTCCCTTTTCCTAGGGTAATTACACTAAAGTTTATAAGTTCTCTCCTTTTCAAAATGTATGTCTTTTCATTTTTGTAATTTTTTTAAAATTGGATATATTTGACCTATTTGACCTATAGATATATTTGACCTTGTGAAATGAAATATTTTCCACTCTATGCTCTACCAGTAAGCTGCTGCTGCTAAGTCACTTCAGTCGTGTCCGACTCTGTGTGACCCCATAGACGGCAGCCCACCAGGCTCCATCATCCCTGGGATTCTCCAGGCAAGAACACTGGAGTGGGTTGCCATTTCCTCCTCCAATGCATGAAAGTGAAAAGTGAAAGTGAAGTCACTCAGTCGTGTTCGACTCTTAGCGACCCCATGGACTGCAGCCTGCCAGGCTCCTCCATCCATGGGATTTTCCAGGCAAGAGTACTGGAGTGGGTTGCCATTGCCACAAGTAAGCTAGTCTTTTCCAAACATAAATTTCTGAGCCCAGGTGAAACAAAGCCAGCTATTTGGAAGCCATCAGCTACTTCCTCCTCAATAAGAGCTGAGGAGCTGGGGGATGTGAGAGGTAACCATCCACCACATTTGCCTTCTCTCATGGTAAATAAGGAATTCATATGTGAACAATAAAGAGAGCAGGATTGGCCCCAGATAACTAGATGCACATGAAAGGTATGATTTCAGCAAACCCAGATGCTTTCCTCTTCCCATACATGTGAGATTTAGTTTTCTCTTAATTAACAGTAATATTTTAATATTCAGATTACCTGCTCCTTGCTGCAAACTTGTATGTAGCCTGGCTCCTCCTCTGCTTCCTCAGAGTCAGCTCTCTTGGGGTCACCTGAGATACTGTCTTCCAGGCTAGAGTCATAACATTCCCATAGAATAAAACCTAACTCTCAACTTTTAGGTTGCATGTATTTTTTAATCAACAGCATCATATTAGCTTCAGGTATATAGCATAATGGTTTGATATTTGTATGTATATTCTACCCTCCACTTCAATGGGTTCCACATTTCTGAGGCTCAAAAATATTTGAAAAAACATTCCAGAAAGTTGAGAAAAGCAAAACTTGAATTTGCCATGCTCTGCGAACGACTTATGTATTTATGGCTACTTATGTAGCATTTACATTATATTAGCTATTATAAGTAATCTGTAGGTGATTTAAAGTATACAAACTGTTCTTTCCCTTAAAAAAAATAAAAAATAAAGTATACAGGAAGATGTGTATGTTATATGCAAATACTGTGCCATTTTATATAAGGAACTTGAATATCCCTGGAGTTTGCAATTCATTGGAACCAATCCCCAGGATACCCAAGGATGACTGTATTGAAAAATTATCACCACAATAAGTCTAGGTAATATCCATTACTGTTCACAGATACAAAATACAGTATATGTCTTCTTTTCCCAATATGTTTTATTGAGATATAATGACATACAGCACTGTGTAAGTTTAAAGTGTACAGCCTAATGGTTTGACTTACATACATTATGGAATAGTTACCACAATAGGTAGAGTAAACATTTATCATCTTGTTAGGCAGAACAGGAAAAAGGAGTCCAGAATGGCAGTGGCTAAAAGACAGAAGGGAAAAGCCCGTGAAAATAGAACAAAGGAAGGTCCGAGGACCAGAGTGAGGAGCTCAGGTAAAACAAACAGCACTCCTGGCTAGTCCAATTTACATAGGGCAGGTCCAGGGGGAGGAGAACAAAATGTATAAAAAGAGGAGCCAAAATTGGGCCAGGGCTTCTCTTCGCATCTTTTGGGTCAACCCACCCTCACACACGGAGAAGGCAATGGCACCCCACTCCAGTACTCCTGCCTGGAAAATCCCATGGATGGAGGAGCCTGGTAGGCTGCAGTCCATGGGGTCGCGGAGGGTCGGACCCGACTCAGTGACTTCACTTTCACTTTTCACTTTCATGCATTGGAGAAGGAAATGGCAACCCACTCCAATGTTCTTGCCTGGAGAATCCCAGGAACAGGGGAGCCTGATGTGCTGCCATCTATGGGGTCACACAGAGTTGGACACGACTGAAGTGACTTAGCAGCAGCAACCGTCACACATCGAGGATGTATTTTCCTTTGCTTTCCAATAAAACTGAGCTGTAACACAGCTGTTACAATGGTCCATCTGAGGAAATTACACAGGGCTGTAACACCGGTCCGTACATTGGTTCAAATTTTTGTTGCGATGAGACAGAACCGAGGAAATTACACACTCCTCCAACAAGCTCATATAGATACATTAAAGCAATTCAAAAGTTTTATTTTTCTTCTGATGAGAACTATAGCCAGGACATGGAAGCAACCTAGATGTCCATCAGCAGATGAATGGATAAGAAAGCTGTGGTACATATACACAATGGAGTATTACTCAGCCATTAAAAAGAATACATTTGAATCAGTTCTAATGAGGTGGATGAAACTGGAGCCTATTATACAGAGTGAAGTAAGCCAGAAAGAAAAACACCAATACAGTATACTAACGCATATATATGGAATTTAGAAAGATGGTAACAATAACCCTGTATACGAGACAGCAAAAGAGACACTGTTGTATAGAACAGTCTTATGGACTCTGTGGGAGAGGGAGAGGGTGGGAAGATTTGGGAGAATAGCATTGAAACATGTAAAATATCATGTATGAAACGAGTTGCCAGTCCAGGTTCAATGCACGATACTGGATGCTTGGGGCTGGTGCACTGGGACGACCCAGAGGGATGGTATGGGGAGGTAGGAGGGAGAAGGGTTCAGGATGGGGAGCACATGTATACCTGTGGAGGATTCATTTTGATATTTGGCAAAACTAATACAATTATGTAAAGTTTAAAAATAAAATAAAATTAAAAAAAAATAAAGTAAAAAAAAAAATTTACTCTCTTAATGATTTTCATTTACAGTGTCCAGCACTGTTAATTACCTTAGTCATGTTATACATTACATCCTTAATACTTATTTATCTTTAAACTGGAAGTTTATACCTTTTGATTGCTGTTAGGTGGGATCAGAGCCCAACAGTGGCCAGGAGTCCTGGAGTAGTTCCCACCTATCAGTGTATAGGGCCAGGTCCTGGGGCTAGTGCCAGTCCACTGACAGGCAGGCCAGATCCTGGGGTTTCAGGCTACAAGAGGAAGGGTCCTGGAGCTGGTTCCAGCCCACCTGTCAGTAGTTCTGAAGCCCAGGGAGACCCAGGGCTATTGTCAGCACACTGATAGGCCCTGATGAACCCAGGATCCTTGGCTAAGGGGCACTGGGGGTCTCAGTTTTGATGTCAACTGGCAGGTGGGCAGAGCCAAGATCCAGGTGACCCCAGGGCTAGTGCTGGCCCTCTGTTAGGTAGGACTGGGTCCAACAGCCAGCTGCAGGCAGCCCCAGGGGTCCTGGGGTTATGTCAGCCCACTGTTGGATGTTCCTGCATCCTGGGTTCCTCTGGTGGTGGGACTAAGTCCACAGACAGCTATGGGCTCAGGGGGACCTAGGACAGCTGGCCTACTGGTGGGTGAGGCTGTGTCCCTGCCTAGCTACCCGCCCCGCCTGGCTTAGGGCATCCCAGGACTGGTGCCCACAGGCTTGTAGGCAGGGCCAGTTCTGGCACTAATAAATTAGAGAGAGGATTTCAAAATGGTGCTCATCAGCTCCAGTGTCCTTGTGGTGGCATGCACTCTCCCAGCTAGCTACTGCCAGACTCTACATCCCCAGGCTGAGTTTCAATTGCCTCCTACCTCTCCAGGAGGTTCTCCAAGATCAGTAAGTGGGTCTGATCCATGTTCTTTTCAAAGTACTGCTTCTGCTGAGAGTCCCAGAGTGTGTGAGATTTTTGTGTGCCCTTTATGAGTCAGATCTCCATTTCCCACAGCCCTGTTTCTCTCCTGAAAATATGTTTCATTGGCTTTTAAAGCCAGACATTCTTGGGGCTCATCTTCCTGCTATGGGACCCAATGTGGAGCTTGGATCTCTCACTCCTTGGGAGAAGCTCTACAATTATAGTCATTCTCTTGCTTATAGATCACCTACCTGGTGGTATGGTTCTTGACTGTACTATGTCTTCACCTCTCTTACCCCATCTAACTGTGGTTCTGTCTTTATCTTTTTAGCTGTAGAAGATCTTTTCTGCTAGTCTTCAGAGTGCTATTGTGGATAGTTGCCCAGCTATTTTGGATAGTTGCAACTTTGGTGTACCCGTGGGAAAAGGTGAGGTCAGTGTCTTCTGGCTTTGCTATCATAACTTGTCCTCCCACCACTCCCTCATAAGTCTTTTCAAAAGTTAAAAATTAGCTTCTTGCCAGCTTAAAGACCCAAGAATGTTTTTCTCAAGGACCTAGGGCTCATGTCTTGGAATTGTACTAATCAAGGAAGATAGCATCCCTATCTCCCAGCTTCTGTGGGAGAATCGTGGCCTAACTTCAGTGGGAGCTTCATTTCAAGTTGCAAAACTACCTCCTGTCATAAACATGAGAAGTTTATTTTTCTTTGGATAAGGCCAATTCGCTGCCACTGCTGGTCACCACAATTACCAAGTGAATTGAAGATGAACTCTGTGTGACACGTGGTGCTAAGTTTTTTACTGAAGAACTTACTGTACACCTTGAGAACAAGTATGTAATGCATCATGCCCACTTGGCTACAGTGAAGGGAGAAAATTGTTTTCATTTTTGCAATCTCATTAGCACATTGCCTGTGATGTGCATCACATTGTTGATGAATGCTTATTCAATAATAAAATGGCTTTCTTTCTTTTCTACCTTTGTGGTGAAGTTCTCCAAGACAGGAGGATTTTGTTTCTGATTATGTTTTTCTGATATAACTCCCTTTGCTTTGATTTTATGCTTGTTACAAATTCTTTATTATAAATGGTTGTCCCTAAAAAGTCTGAGTTTAATGCATTAAATAGGTGCAGGAGTTTTGATTTGCAAGATTATTCTTCTCATTATAGAATAACAAACATTTGATTACACACATCAGTCTCTATGAGTTTGATTATTGTCATCACTCTCTCAAACAAGAGCCCATTGTTAAGATGCTATCAAGATTTCAGGTTTGAAAACCTGAGACCAACCTCCAATTCCTGATGAATTGCTAAAATTAATGCTATTCTTTGAGGACACAACAAACAACCAACAGCCTTCCCTAGTGAATTCCTTTAGACATGCAAAATTTCTTCAGAAATAAGAAGGAAATGGCAACCCACTCCAGTGTTCTTGCCTGGAGAATCCCAGGGACGGGGGAGCCTGGTGGGCTGCCGTCTATGGGGTCGCACAGAGTCGGACACGACTGAGGTGACTTAGCAGCAGAAAAAGTTGACTCCCTAGCAAGAGTTGCTAAATGTTAAAATAAATGCCGTCTATTCGGGTCTTGCTCTAGGCTTTAGACTAAAAAGAGGTACTTATTAGGAAGGCTTCAACTCTGTTTCTGTGAATTCTTTAAGGTAGAAAGGAACAGGTATTCTATTAAGGAATTAAGAAAACAACTACAACATTATGTTCCAGTGTCCCTGTTTTAACATCTCTCAGACACAGAGCTTGGTAGACAGCAGATGGAAAACACCAAAAAATCCTCTTTATTTTGACCTTAGCATTAGGGTTCACTGCTCCCCATCTACAATAGTGTAGAGCTTTCATTTTTGTTCTTTAAGTCAACAACTTCACCATTTGGGGAGCCTGATACTCTGTGATTTATGGAGGTTTTATTGTATGTATCTCTGACAATTTTAGTTCTTGAAAATTATTGTTAAATATTCACATGCTTCACTGACTCGATGGACATGAGTTTGAGCAAACTCTAGGAGATGGTGAAGGACAGGGAAGTCTGGCGTGTTGCAGTCCATGGAGTGGCAGAGAGTCAGACACAGCTTAATGGCTGAACAACAACAACAGTTCTTAGGTAGCATAGAAACTGAAAGAAACAATTTTCTTGGAAATTTCAAGATACCATTGATTATCTTGAGCTAGATAATCTTTTAACTAGATAACACACTTGGATCCCTTTGCTTGAAGTTCTAATAACAAGCTCTCATTTCTACTTACTCTTCCCATGCTCATTTTGTCATATAGCCTCTAAATATGCTGGCACATTTTCTCAGAGCAGCTTATCTTCAGTATATCATCCTTTTTCTGGACTATGTACAACCTAACACTATGGATGTATTTCACTAGGCTGCTGCTGCAGCTGCTGCTAAGTCGCTTCAGTCGTGTCCGACTCTGTGCGACCCCAGAGACGGCAGCCCATCAGGCTCCCCCATCCCTGGGATTCTCCAGGCAAGAACACTGGAGTGGGTTGGACACTATAAATTCCTTAAGATGTAAAATCACTGAGATTTATGTTCACTTGAAATTTGAGGTACTTAATTTTGATTCTAGATAAATAATCTGTTTTTAAATCACTGTTTACTAGGAAACTTTTTAGTTTTCGAGTCCCTGATTTTTAGACTAGCTTAAATTTTGAATATGACACATTAGGGAGGTATGCCCATAACTAAATTTTATTATTCAAAAAATTAATATTCAATTATTCACCTCAATATCATCCAAAAACTAAAATATTTATGAAAATAGTAGCTAGTTACATTTTAATCTCATCCCTAGTTCCCATGTTTTGTAAGAAAAAAGGCACTAGATGAATAGTCTATTAATCTCAAAGCCTTATCCCAACTTTAGTCTTGAAGTGTATAAAACATATAATCATTGTTAGTCATACTCATCAAAAGTGAAAAACAACAAATGTACAAAAAATGGGCATTTGAAAATGGCAAGCATAATTAGTTCATAGACTTTCTTCAAAATCTTCTTGTTCCATTAAAAGTTTTAATGGAAATTAAGCAAAGTGAGATCAAATTGCCAACATCCACTGGATCATTGAAAAAGCAAGAGAGTTCCAGAAAAACAGCTATTTCTTCTTTATTGACTATGCAAAAGCCTTTAACTGTGTGGATCACAATAAACTTTGGAAAATTCTGAAAGAGATGGAAATATCAGACCACCTCACCTGCCTCTTGAGAAACCTGTATGCAGGTCAGGAAGCAACAGTTAGAACTGGACATGGAACAGACTGGTTCCAAATAGGGAAAGGAGTATGTCAAGGCTGTATATTGTTACCCTGCTTATTTAACTTATATGCAGAGTACATCATGAGAAACGCTGGGCTGGAGGAAGCACAAGCTGAAATCAAGATTGCCGGAAGAAATATCAATAACCTCAGATATGCAGATGCTGCTGCTGCTGCTGCTGCTGCTGCTACTGCTGCTAAGTCACTTCAGTCATGTTCGACTCTGTGCGACCCCATAGATGGCAGCCCACCAGGCTCCCCTGTCCCTGGGATTCTCCAGGCAGGAGTACTGGAGTGGGGTGCCATTGCCTTCTCCAATAAAAGTTCATAAATTTCACTTAAAAATAAAGCACTTAAAATAAAATCCCCATCTCTACCTCCAAACAAACCCATCTGATTTTTAGTTATTCTTCAAGTGGAAGAACTTGTAATTAAGATCTTATCATCTATTTTGTCTTATTCTTTCCAGTGCTAATCAGCAATTATATACAGAGAACACGATGCTTTCCATTAAATTACTCATATGATCACATCATAAAAAATGTGATTTCATAAAAAAATAATAAAATTTTGTGATTTAAGTAGCTAAATTATATTTAGCAGTTAAAATGTAATTTCATTTCATGTTGTCTTAGAGGGTGTTGAAATGCTACATTCAAACATCAAGACAGGAGGAGAAATTTGGGTTTAAATTGTTTAAACAGCAAGACTCTGACAAATAGGAGGATTCACTGGCACGCAGTAGAAATTGACATGCCCTGGACAGTAAAATATCAAATTATTTTCTTATCTTGCTTTAGTAATCCTGGTTCTCATTTGCAAAAAATTCAAATAACCATGTCTGATTACTTCAGTTCTTTTCCAGAATGGCCAGGTGCAGTCAGAAAAAGTTCACTGAAATGAAGAGAAGCAGTGATGGGGTCTCTCTCAGGGCCAGGGTCTCTGGTTGGTCATGCACAGCTCCAGGGAGTGTCATTTACCTTCACAATTGCCCTGGACTTGTGTGTTTACTGCTACACTTGTCTGTACTTGTCTTGAGGAAGAGAGAGTTTTTTCCTAATAGGAGGAAAAGCACCATTCAAGCTGTGGGACAATAAACCAGAATCTCTATCTGATTAATTTGTAGCTTCAACCAAACCTGTATCCGTTGTGAAAATATGTGGAAATTCAAATGTGTTATTTCCACTAGAAAACTACTATACTGAAGATACCCTAACCTGAAATAAAATAACAAAAAATGATTAGCTTTTATGGTAAAAATATAAATAGAAGTCTAGTGAACATATTATTGGTTCCTCTTGGTTGCAGTCAATAGTTTTAGTTGGTTTCAGTTGAAAAATGGCTAAGAATTTTGGACATCATAATTTGAAATGGAATACAATTAGAAAATAAATTGAAAAAAATTTTAACAATCTCTATATTTAAAAATTAACCTGTGGGACACTGTAAAAGCAGTCCTAAGGGGAAAGTTCATAGCAATACAGGCACACCTCAAGAAACAAGAAAAAAGTCAAATAAATAACCTAACTCTACACCTAAAGCAACTAGAAAAGGAAGAAATGAAGAACCCCAGGGTTAGTAGAAGGAAAGAAATCTTAAAAATTAGAGCAGAAATAAATGCAAAAGAAACAAAAGAGACCATAGCAAAAATCAACAAAGCCAAAAGCTGGTTCTTTGAAAGGATAAATAAAATTGACAAACCATTAGCCAGACTCATCAAGAAACAAAGGGAGAAAAATCAAATCAATAAAATTAGAAATGAAAATGGAGAGATCACAACAGACAACACAGAAATACAAAGGATCATAAGAGACTCTTATCAACAATTATATGCCAATAAAATGGACAACGTGGAAGAAATGGACAAATTCTTAGAAAACTACAACTTTCCAAAACTCGACCAGGAAGAAATAGAAAATCTTAACAGACCCATCACAAGCATGGAAATTGAAACTGTAATCAAAAATCTTCCAGCAAACAAAAGCCCAGGTCCAGACGGCTTCACAGCTGAATTCTACCAAAAATTTAGAGAAGAGCTAACACCTATCCTGCTCAAACTCTTCCAGAAAATTGCAGAGGAAGGTAAACTTCCAAACTCATTCTATGAGGCCACCATCACCCTAATACCAAAACCTGACAAAGATCCCACAAAAAAAGAAAACTACAGGCCAATATCACTGATGAACATAGATGCAAAAATCCTTAACAAAATTCTAGCAATCAGAATCCAACACCACATTAAAAAGATCATACACCATGACCAAGTGGGCTTTATCCCAGGGATGCAAGGATTCTTCAATATCTGCAAATCAATCAATGTAATACACCACATTAACAAATTGAAAAATAAAAACCATATGATTATCTCAATAGATGCAGAGAAAGCCTTTGACAAAATTCAACATCCATTTATGATAAAAACTCTCCAGAAAGCAGGAATAGAAGGAACATACCTCAACATAATAAAAGCTATATATGACAAACCCACAGCAAACATTATCCTCAATGGTGAAAAATTGAAAGCATTTCCTCTAAAGTCAGGAACAAGACAAGGGTGCCCACTTTCACCATTACTATTCAACATAGTTTTGGAGGTTTTGGCCACAGCAATCAGAGCAGAAAAAGAAATAAAAGGAATCCAAATTGGAAAAGAAGAAGTAAAACTCTCACTATCTGCAGATGACATTATCCTCTACATAGAAAACTCTAAAGACTCCACCAGAAAATTACTAGAACTAATCAATGACTACAGTAAAGTTGCAGGATATAAAATCAACACACAGAAATCCCTTGCATTCCTATACACTAATAATGAGAAAACAGAAAGAGAAATTAAGGAAACAATTCCATTCACCATTGCAACGGAAAGAATAAAATACTTAGGAATATATCTACCTAAAGAAACTAAAGACCTATATATAGAAAACTATAAAACACTGGTGAAAGAAATCAAAGAGGACACTAATAGATGGAGAAGTATACCGTGTTCATGGATTGGAAGAATCAATATAGTGAAAATGAGTATACTACCCAAAGCAATTTATAGATTCAATGCAATCCCTATCAAGCTACCAACAGCATTCTTCACAGAGCTAGAACAAATAATTTCACAATTTGTATGGAAATACAAAAAACCTCAAATAGCCAAAGCGATCTTGAGAAAGAAGAATGGAACTGGAGGAATCAACCTACCTGACTTCAGGCTCTACTACAAAGCCACAGTTATCAAGACAGTATGGTACTGTCACAAAGACAGAAATATAGACCAATGGAACAAAATAGAAAGCCCAGAGATAAATCCACGCACATATGGACACCTTATCTTTGACAAAGGAGGCAAGAATATACAATGGATTAAAGACAATCTGTTTAACAAGTGGTGCTGGGAAAACTGGTCAACCACTTGTAAAAGAATGAAACTAGACCACTTTCTAACACCGTACACAAAAATGAACTCAAAATGGATTAAAGATCTAAACATAAGACCAGAAACTATAAAACTCCTAGAGGAGAACATAGGCAAAACACTCTCTGACATACATCACAGCAGGATCCTCTATGACCCACCTCCCAGAATATTGGAAATAAAAGCAAAAATAAACAAATGGGACCTAATTAACCTTAAAAGCTTCTGCACATCAAAGGAAACTATTAGCAAGGTGAAAAGACAGCCTTCAGAATGGGAGAAAATAATAGCAAATGAAGCAACTGACAAACAACTAATCTCAAAAATATACAAGCAACTCCTACAGCTCAACTCCAGAAAAATAAATGACCCAATCAAAAAATGGGCCAAAGAACTAAATAGACATTTCTCCAAAGAAGACATACAGGTGGCTAACAAACACATGAAAAGATGCTCAACATCACTCATTATCAGAGAAATGCAAATCAAAACCACTATGAGGTACCATTTCACACCAGTCAGAATGGCTGCGATCCAAAAGTCTACAAGCAATAAATGCTGGAGAGGGTGTGGAGAAAAACGAACCCTCTTACACTGTTGGTGGGAATGCAAACTAGTACAGGCACTATGGAGAACAGTGTGGAGATTCCTTAAAAAACTGAAAATAGAACTGCCTTATGATCCAGCAATCTCACTGCTGGGCATACACACTGAGGAAACCAGAAGGGAAAGAGACACGTGTACCCCAATGTTCATCGCAGCACTGTTTATAATAGCCAGGACATGGAAGCAACCTAGATGTCCATCAGCAGATGAATGGATAAGAAAGCTGTGGTACATATACACAATGGAGTACTACTCAGCCATTAAAAGAACACATTTGAATCAGTTCTAACGAGGTGGATGAAACTGGAGCCTATTATACAGAGTGAAGTAAGCCAGAAAGAAAAACACCAATACAGTATACTAACGCATATATATGGAATTTAGAAAGATGGTAACAATAACCCTGTGTACGAGACAGCAAAAGAGACACTGATGTATAGAACAGTCTTATGGAGTCTGTGGGAGAGGGAGAGGGTGGGAAGATTTGGGAGAATGGGATTGAAACATGTGTAATATCATGTATGAAACGAGTTGCCAGTCCAGGTTCGATGCACGATACTGGATGCTTGGGGCTGGTGCACTGGGATGACCCAGAGGGATGGTGTGGGGAGGAAGGAGGGAGGAGGGTTCAGGATGGGGAGCACATGTATACCTGTGGCGGATTCGTTTTGATGTTTGGCAAAACTAATACAGTGTTTGAGGTTTAAAAAAAAAAAAACTATGAAATAATTAATAACAAAAAAAATAAATAAAAATTAACCTAAGAAAGAAAATGAAAACAAAATTGCAATGAATGAGAAAAATAATGGTACATTAAAATACTTGAGACTATTATAGAGAAGGAAGTAGTTGCTTATTAAATGTTATTAAAAATAATAATGTAGCAAATACCGTGACGTTGTAAAAAAATATGTTAATACAAAGCCAAGAGGGAAGGTAAGTACTTGCCTTAATTCTTTTGTTCTCTTTACCTCTGTTTTAACATTGTATTTACAAAATTTTTAACTTTTTATATAGCTGCCTCCTTTGCTAGTCTGTGTAGTCTTCAATAATAGACTCCCAATATTATAGAATTTTGGACTTTAGAGCCTGCTATAAAACCTGACACACATGCAATTAGTATGTTTCTTGTACCCCTGGTTATTAACATCTTCTAAGGAAGGTGCCTAGTTTATGCCATTCTACTTAAAGATTAGGAATAGTTACCTTTCACTCCTCTATATACTTCAAATAGTTGCAAGTCATGGTATTCAATTCAGTTCGTCTCAGTCATTCAGTTGTGTCCGACTCTTTGTGACCCCATGAACCACAGCACACCAGGCCTCCATGTCCATCACCAACTCCCAGAGTTCACCCAAACTCACGTCCATTGAGTCGGTGATGCCATCCAACCATCTCATCCTCTGTTGTCCCCTTCTCCTCCTGCCCTCAATCTTTATCAGCATCATGGTCTTTTCAAATGAGTCAGCTCTTCACATCAGGTGGCCAAAGTACTGGAGTTTCAGCATCAACATCAGTCCTTCCAATGAACACCCAGGACTGATCTCCTTTAGGATGGATTGGTTGCATCTCCTTGCAGTCCAAGGGACTCTCAGGAGTCTTCTCCAACACCACAGTTCAAAAGCATCAATTCTTTGGTGCCCAGCTTTCTTCATAGTCCAACTCTCACATCCATACATGACCACTGGAAAAACCATAGCCTTGACTAGACGGACCTCTGTTGGCAAACTCATGTCTCTGCTTTTGAATATGCTATCTAGGTTGGTCATAACTTTCCTTCCAAGGAGTAAGCGTCCTTTAATTTCATGGCTGCAGTCACCATCTGTGGTGATTTTGGAGCCCAAAAAAATAAAGTCTGACACTGTTTCCACTGTTCCCCATCTATTTCCCATGAAGTGATGGGACCAGATGCCATGATCTTTGTTAGCTTTAAGCCAACTTTCTCACTCTTCTCTTTCACTTTCATCAAGAGGCTCTTTAGTTCCTCTTCACTTTCTGCCATAAGGGTGGTGTCATCTGCATATCTGAGCTTATTGCTATTTCTCCCAGCAGTCTTGATTCCAGTTTGTGCTTCCTCCAGCCCAGTGTTTCTCATGATGTACTCTGCATATAAGTTAAATAAGCAGGGTGACAATATACAGCCTTGACATACTCCTTTTCCTATTTGGAACCAGTCTATTGTTCCATGTCCAGTTCTAACTGTTGCTTCCTGACCTGCATACAGGTTTCTCTAGAGGCAGGTCAGGTGGTCTGGTATTCCCATCTCTTTCAGAATTTTCCACAGTTTATTGTGATCCATACAGTCAAAGGCTTTGAAATAGTCAATAAAGCAGAAATAAATGTTTTTCTGGAACTCTCTTGCTTTTTTGATGAACCAGCGGATGTTGGCAATTTGATCTCTGGTTCCTCTGCCTTTTCTAAAACCAGCTTGAACATCTGGAAGTTCATGGTTCACATATTGCTGAAGCCTGGCTTGGAGAATTTTAAGCATTACTTTACTAGCATGTGAGATGAGTGCAATTGTGCGGTATTAAGAGACTGTATTCTGCAGGTAGACTATCTATATTCAAATTTCAGCTCAGCTGTGTACTAACTGAACAGCCTTGAGAGAGAGTGAGAATGAAGGCATTTGTTCCTCAACCCTGGGTCTTTTTTAGATGTGTGTGTGTGTGTGTTCAGTTGTTCAGTCATGTCAGACTCTTTGTGTAGCCTGAGAGAGGCCATGAATTGTTGCCTGCCAGGCTTTTCTTGTCCATGGAGTTTTTCAGGCAAAAATACTTATTCCTCCTCCTTTTTTCTCTTCCAGAGGATCTTCTTGACTTAAGGATTAAACCTGCTTCTCTTTTGTCTCCTACATTGGTAGGCAGATTCTTTACAATTAGTACTACCTTGAAGAAGTTACCTAACATCTCCAAGTCTCAATTTCTTTAGCTGCAAATTTGACATAATAATAGAAACTACTTCGTGGGAGTTTGTACAAACTCAGTAAGAAAATTCATATTAAGGTCTTAGTAAAATGCTGGGTTATAATGCACATATTCACCTTTATGTAGATGGCAATGCTTCTGGGTGTAACTTTAGGGAAAGGGAAGTCACTCAGTCGTGTCTGACTCTTTGTGACTCCATGGACTGTAGCCCACCAGGCTTCTCCATCCATGGGGTTTTCCAGGCAAGAATACTGGAGTGGGTTGCCATTTCCTTCTCCAGGGGGTGTAACTTTAGTTGTTATTATTACTATTGATATTATTAGCCCCTTAAATTTTTTACTTCCAGTATGATTAGATATCACATTTCAAATAATAATGGAATTTTGTTACTAAAGGGAGAGCTAGGGACTTAACTTTGGAAAAATTCCAGATCATTTTACCGCTGAAAATTAACAGTATCAACAAGATGCACTCATGCCAGGATTGTACTCTATTGTTCATAGGCTGTCTGTTTGCAGGAAAGCAAGTTTTATATTTCTAGTTAGTCTTCAACTCATCATTTGAATTCACTGATGACTATCTTCAGGTTATTAGCAAGTGTCTATATTATTATACAAACTCTAAAATTCAAATAAAGAGTTGGCAGTGACAGGGAAAAATGTTAATAATATTTTGTGGTACATTCAAAATGCTGCAAATTTTCCCATATTTTTAAGCAAGATATCATTGTGGATAGGTCAGGATTATGAAAGATTTGGAAAACTGACCATTAACTAAAAATGCTGGTTATTTGGTATTGTCCCACTAACTCTTTAATTTTTCTTCCTAGTTTCAGCTCTTGAAAGTTCGTGAATGTGGTGGAAATATGTGTAGGTATATATTTGCCATAGGAAAATTTAATTATATAAATGCCAATGCTTCTAGTGAAAAAAAAAATCCCCAAATATACAGATTCCTTCAGAATTCCAAAGAATCTCACTTGACTACATTATAGCTCTTTAGTATTAGCCCTCCGAAATCAAATTGAAAAAATTAAATTAGTTGGAACTTATAGAAATTGTCCTGTAACAAAGTTTAGGTGTGATTTTTTCTTGGACTACAGAAAAATTGAGTTTATTTTGGAAACAGACTCATAAACCCTACTCTGTTCTTTGTAAATGTCATATTTAGGAAAGAAAAAACAAAGTGTAAGATCAATTTGCAGATTCAAGTGTGCCAATTGTGAGAGGATAGCAACTACAAAGCAGCAACAGTCTCCTCAGAGATCAATTCAATTAGGTCTGAATTTCATGAGCTTTTGTAAGCACTTATACTGTGCCATGACTTGGGAGTACTTTCCCTGAACTCTCACGACTGCATGTGAAATATTTAATCCTTGTTTGTTTGTTTGTTTTAGCCAGTACTTCCAATTTAATGGAATTACAAGCACTACTGTTAATATTATATTGTATTTTTACACCTGAAAATATTCTCCCTCCTCCCTCAAATTAATCCTTTTGTGTAATCAGCGTTGCCTAAAATAAAAGATCTTTTTTCAACATAGGAAGAAGAGAGAAATAAGGAGAGAGGAGAGAAGAAGGGAAACAATATCCATCTGTTCAGCTAAGGAAGTAGGGGGAGTAGAGTAGAGATGAGGCAGGAGGAAGAATTCATAGACTCAGAAAGCAGGATAAAAATAATGTATAAAATAATTTGATTATGTGACCCTCCAAGATCTGTGAAATGTTGATTTTTTAAGCACTAAAGAATTTTTTTCAGATATTCAGCAGTATTACTTTTTTTTTCTATTTTTTAATAAATTATCTGCCAATAAAATGTTAATTCTCTATAGGTCATTCCATCCCATGCCTTTTGGAAGCCTTTTATCTTTAAAATCAACTTTATAGAGCTATAATTTATAAATGATGAACTGCATATTAATGATAAAATTCTTGAGCTTTGACATATATATGTATCTGATAAACTACTGCTACACATCAAGATATGGAATGCTTTAATAACCCCCCAAATATTCCCCATGGCCCCATGCAATTTATTTTTCTCTCTGCTCCTGGCTCCAGGCAACCATTGATTTGCCTTCTGTACTGATAGATTAGTTTGCAATTTCTAAAATTTTAATTTTAATAGATACATATGTACTTTTTGTGTCTGGCTTCTTTCACCCATAATAATATTTTTGAGATTGATTCATGTTGCATGTATCAGGAGTTTATTCCTTTTTATTACTGAGGAATATTCAATTATATCAATTCACCACTTAAAAAAAAAATCCATTCACTACCCAATAAACAATTGGATAGCTTCCAGGTTTTAACTATCATGAATAATGCTGATCTGACCATTCATATACTAGTCTTTGTGTGGACACAAGTTCTCATTCTTTTAGGGTAACTTACGAATGGTCATACAGTAACCTTATGGGTTTTCCATGGGCCATAGTGGTAAAAAAACGTCCTACCAATGCAAGAGACGTTTCAGACACTTGGGTTCAATCCCTACGTCAGGAAGATCCTCTGGAGAAGGGAATGGCAACCCACTCCAGTATTCTTGCCTGGAGATTTCCATGGAGAGAGGTGTTTGGCTGGCTACAGTCCATGGGGTTGCAAGGAGTTGGATATGACTTAAGTGATTTAGCATGCAGGCACGTTAACCTTATATGTCTAACTGTATTAGAAACTGTCAAATAATTTTTCAAAGTGGTTGCACCATTTCACATTCCCATCAGTGAAATATAAGTTTCATGAGTTCCACATTCTCTCCAAGCATTGCTGTTGTTAGTCTTTTTAACTTTAATTCAAACGGGTATATCAGTTTAATACAGTTCAGTCACTCAGTCGTGTCCAGCTGTTTGCAACCCCATGAACCACAGCACACCAGGCTTCCCTGTCCATCACCAACTCCCGGAGTTTACCCAAACTCATGTCCACCGAGTCAGTGATGCCATCCAACCATCTCATCCTCTGTTGTCCCCTTCTCCTCCTGCTCTCAATCTTTCCCAGCATCACGGTCTTTTCAAAGGAGTCAGCATTCCACATCAGGTGGCCAAAGTATTGGAGTTTCAGCATCAACATCAGTCCTTCCAATGAACACCCAGGACTGATCTCCTTTAGGATGGACTGGTTGGATCTCCTTGCAGTCCAAGGGACTCTCAAGAGTCTTCTACAACACCACAGTTCAAAAGCATCGATTCTTCGGCACTCAGCTTTCTTTATAGTCCAACTCTCACATCCATACATGACCACTGGAAAAACCATAGCCTTGACTAGATGGACCTTTGTTGGCAAAGTAATATCTCTGTTTTTGAATATGCTATCTAGGTTGGTCATAACTTTCCTTCCAAGGAGTAAGTCTTTTAATTTCATGGCTGCAATCACCATCTGCAGAGATTTTGGAGCCCCAAAAAATAAAGGCAGCCACTGTTTCCACTGTTTCCCCATCTATTTCCCATGAAGTGATGGGACCAGATGCCATGATCTTCATTTTCTGAATGTTGAGCTTTAAGCCAGCTTTCTCATTCTCCACCTTCACTTTCATCAAGAGGCTCTTTAGTTCTTCTTCACTTTCTGCCATAAGGGTGGTATCATCTGCATATCTGAGATTATTGATATTTCTCCCGGCAATCTTGATTCCAGCTTGTGCTTCTTCCAGCCCAGCATTTCTCATGATGTACTCTGCATATAAGTTAAATAAGCAGGGTAACAATATACAGCCTTGACGTACTCCTTTTCCTATTTGGAACCAGTCTGTTGTTCCATGTCCAGTTCTAATTGTTGCTTCCTGACCTGCATACAGGTTTCTCAAGAGGCAGGTCAGGTGGTCTAGTATTCCCATCTCTTTCAGAATTTTCCACAGTTTATTGTGATCCACACAGTCAAAGGCTTTAGCATAGTCAATAAAGCAGAAATAGATGTTTTTCTGGAACTCTCTTGCTTTTTCTATGATCCAGCAGATGTTGGCAATTTGATCTCTGGTTCCTCTGCCTTTTCTAAAACCAGCTTGAACATCAGGAAGTTCACGGTTCACATATTGTTGAAGCCTGGCTTGGAGAATTTTGAGCATTACTTTACCAGCGTGTGATATGAGTGCAATTGTGCGGTAGTTTGATTTTCTCTGGGATTCTAATGAAAACTGACCTTTTCCAGTCCAGTGGCCCCTGCTGAGTTTTCCAAATTTGCTAGCATATTGAGTGCAGCACTTTCACAGCATCATCTTTTAGGATTTGAAATAGCTCAACTGGAATTCCATCCCCTCTACTAGCTTTGTTCGTAGTGATGCTTCCTAAGGCCCACTTGACTTCACATTCCAGGATGTGGTTATATAGTGTTGTCTTATTGTGGTTTTAATCTAAATTTTCTTAATGGTTAATGATGTTGAGTATCTTTTCATGTGTTCACTTGCTATTCATATATCCTCTTCTATGGAATATCTATTCAAATCTCTTGCCTATTTTTATGTTGTATTATTTCATTTATTAATGAGTTGTATAAGTCCATTATATATGTTGGGTCCAAGTCCTTTGCCAGATATGTGTGTTATTGCTAAATTTTTTTCCAATATGAATAGTGTCTTTGTATGGGAAAATGTTTTTAATTTTGGTGGAAACCTATTTATCATTTTTTCTTTTATGATTTACTTTTTTGCCTCTAATCTGAGAAATGTTTACATAATTTAATGTCAGGAAGATTTTGCTTGTCTAGAAATTTTTATAGATTTAGCTTCTCTATTAGGTGTACCATCAATTTGACTTAATATTTGTGTATGATAGGAGATGATGGTTGATACTTATTTTTTGTATGGGTATTGAGTTAATCTAGCACCAATTATTGAAAAGATTATTTTTGTGCTACCGTTTATATTTTTCACAATGCTGATTTTCTAGTACTAACCAAAGCTCAATTTTAAAATGTTCAGCAATATTATTTTGTACATATTTTATAATAAATATCATCATCTGCCAGGAAACGGTTAATACTCCATATGGCATTTATCCTTTGTCTTTGGGGAATCTTTTTTCAAAACTAAGTTTTATTGAGGTGTAGTTTACATACAGCAGACTTTTACTAAACATCACTTTTGAAGTTGAGTCAGAAGTGAAATCAGTGATCTTTTGTTCTGTTCCATTGCTGGCTTCTCCCTAATTTTATTAAATGAAAATTATGGATCATTTCTTTGTATCATGTACTGTGTTAGGAAAGAGACAAGAATAAGAAACCATTTCCTAGAAGATTTCATTTTAAGAACTAGGAGTAAAAATGTCACATACAATCTAGTCACTGCTATAATAAGGGTTAAGAAAATATATATTGACAATCACAGAGAAAAGAGAAGTTAGAGAAAACTTCATAGAGATGGTATTGCTTGAATTAGTTTATCTTTATTATAGTACTTTTTGCCTTGTTTTGAAAAAGAAACATTCATCACAGAAAATTTAGAGTATAAAAAAGGATATTTACCTCATTAATCTGGATTTTGGATGTTAGGAGGCTCATCTGGATCAGAAAGCTCAATGGTGAGGTGTGCCTTAAATAAAGAAGGGAAACCTGTACAGCTTGCCTGAGAGATCTTCCCTATAGAGAAGTCATTTATTGATTTGGTTACTAGAGCTAGCCACACCCAAGTGCAAACTGTCTTGGACTGCACAAAAGAAAAAGAATGAATATTAGAGGAAATGGGATGGCTATGAAAGGCCTGGAGGTAGGATTCCATTAAATAAGAAGAGACATATTGAAACAGGCAGTGTCTACTGTTTGCCTAATACTCACCCTTAGCTAAGCATCCTCACTGCTTTATTGAATTCTCACAGCATCCTTAGGGAAGCTTTACAAAGAGAGAAATTAAGGCAACAAATGTTAAGGCCACCATGGTAGATTAAATTATGGTTCAAAAATATTCACCCTCCCTTACCATCACTGTTCCATCCACTGATCTTTGGGTTGGTCATGTGATTGGCTGTGGAGTGTACTTCCTGGTCCCTTTGCTTAGACTTTGGGCTTGGCTGTGTGATTTGCTTTGGCCAATGGGATGCTAGCAGACATAACACAAGAACAGGTTGAAATATGCATGCGTGGAGGGCTTTACTTCTTATGTCCCTGCTTTAGGTATGAGGCGAACACGCCCTAGGATAGCCTCCTGGTCCAAAGAGGATGAAAGACAAGTGGAATGGACCTGGAACTGACCTGTAATTTGGAGCACAGCCCAGCCTGGATCAGGTAACCCACAGAGAGGTGAGAATCAGTTCAGTACAGTTGTTCAGTCGTGTCTGACTCAAAGCGACCCCATGGAATGCAGCACAACAGGCCTCCCAGTCCATCACCAACTCCCAGAGTATACCCAAACTCATGTCCATTGAGTCAGTGATGCTATCCAACCATCTCATGCTCTGTCGTCCCCTTCTCCTCCCGCCTTCAATCTTTCCCAGCATCAGGGTCCTTTCAAATGAGTCAGTTCTCTGCATCAGGTGGCCAAAGTATTAGAGTTTCAGCTTCAGCATCAGTCCTTCCAATGAATATTCAGACTGATTTCCTTAAGGATGGACTGGTTGCATCTCCTTGCAGTCCAAGGGACTCGCAAGAGTCTTCTCCAACACCACAGTTTGAAGCATCAATTCTTTGGCGTTCAGCTTTCTTTACAGTCCAACTTTCACATCCATATATGACTACTGGAAAAACCATAGCCTTGACTAGGCAGACCTTTGTTGGTGAAATAATGTCTCTGCTTTTTAAAATGCTGTCTAGGTTAGTCATAACTCTTCTTCCAAGGAGCAAGAGTCTTTTAATTTCATGGTTGCAATCACCATCTGCAGGGATTTTGGAGCCCAAAAAAATAAAGTCTGTTACTATTTCCCCATCTATTTGCCATGAAGTGATGGGACCAGATGCCACGATCTTAGTTTTCTGAATGTTGAGCTTTAAGCCAACTTGTTCACTCTCCCTTTCATTTTAATCAAGAGGCTCTTTAGTTCCTCTTCACTTTCTGCCATAAGGGTGGTGTCATCTGCATATCTGAGGTTATTGATATTTCTTCTGGCAATCTTGATTCCAGCTTGTGCTTCTTCCAGCCCAGCATTTCTCATGATATACTCTGCATGTAAGTTAAATAAGCAGGGTGACAATGTACAGCCTACACATACTTCTGTCCTGATTTGAAACCGGTCTGTTGTTCCATGTCCAGTTCTAATTGTTGCTTCCTGACCGGCATACAGGTTTCTCAAAAGGCAGGTCAGGTGGTCTAGTATTCCCATCTCTTTCAGAATTCTCCACAGTTTATTGTGATCCACACAGTCCAAGGCTCTGGCATAGTCAATAAAGCAGAAATAGATGTTTTTCTGGAACTCTCTTGCTTTTTTGATGATCCAGCAGATGTTGGCAATTTGATCTCTGGTTCCTCTGCCTTTTCTAAAACCATCTTGAACATCTGAAAGTTCACAGTTTACATACTGTTGAAGCCTGTCTTGCAGAATTTTGAGCATTACTTTGCTAGCCTGTGAGATGAGTGCAATTGTCTTGTAGTTTGAGCATTCTTTGGCATTGTCTTTCTTTGGGATTGGAAAGAAAACTGACCTTTTCCAGTCCTGTGGCCACTGCTGAATTTTCCAAACTTGCTGGCATATTGAGTACAGCACATTCACAGCATCATCTTTTTAGGATTTGAAATAGCTCAACTGGAATTCCATCACCTCCACGAGCTTAGTTCGAGTGATGCTTCCTAAGGCCTACTTGACTTCACATTCCAGGATGTCTGGTTCTAGCTGAGTGATCACATTATTGTGATTATCTGGGTCATGAAGATATTTTTTGTACAGTTCTTCTGTGTATTCTTGCCACCTGTTCTTTATATCTTCTGCTTCTGTTAGGTCCACACCATTTCTGTCCTTAATCGAGCCCATCTTTGCATGAAATGTTCCCTTGGTATCTCTCATTTTCTTGAAGAGATCTCTAGTCTTTCCCATTCTATTGTTTTCCTCTATTTCTTTGGACTGATTAGTGAGGAAGGCTTTCTTATCTCTCCTTGCTATTCTTTGGAACTCTGCATTCAAATGGGTATATTTTTCCTTTTCTCCTTTGCTTTTTGCTTCTCTTTTCACAGCTATTTTAAGGCCCCCTCAGACAGCCATTTTCCTGTTTTTCATTTCTTTTTCTTGGAGATGGTCTTCATCCCTGTCTCCTGTACAATGTCACAATCCTCCATCCATAGTTCCTCAGGTGCTCTGTCTATCAGATCTGATCCCTTGAATCTATTTGTCACTTCTACTGTATAATCGTAAGGGATTTGATTTAGGTCATACCTGAATGGTCTAGTGGTTTTCCCTACTTTCTTCAAATTAAGTCTGAATTTGGCAATAAGGAGTTCATGATCTGAGTCACAGTCAGCTCCTGGTCTTGTTTTTGCTGACTATATGGAGCTTCTCCATCTTTGGCTGCAAAGAATATAATCAATCTGATTTTGGTATTGACCATCTGGTGATGTCCATGTGTAGCATCTTCTCACGAGTTGTTGGAAGAGGGTGTTTGCCAACAGAACAAACTGGTCATAGCAAACACCCTCTTCCAACAACACAAGAAAGGTGAGGGAGAATGGCTGACTGTTGTTTTCTCCAGGGGGTTTTGGTGGTTTGTTATTCAGCCACCTAAGTGAGTGGCAGAAAGAATTTGAACACTGACAATATGGGTACAGAATCTCTATCATACTTCTACCTGTACAAGAAATAATGAATTCTTTTCAAATGTTCAGGTAAAGATAATTAGTTGGAGGACAAAGCAAAGGTCCATAACTCAGGAGAAAGTAAAATAAATCAGGAATTAAGAGAAAATTTCATCAATTAAATAACTAGATCTTGGCAAATCGTTTAATCTCTCTGTATTTTCCTTGAAAGACTATTGTGAAAAATAAAGTGATCGCTGTCAAAGCTCTTTGAACATGTTAAAAGTGTTATGGAAACTGTAGTATTGCCTTTAAGTCTATTTTGTTTCCTGCAGAATCTCAATGCCTGTTGTCATAAGTGTAAGTACATTTGTTAAAATAAATTGAAGTAAATTCTTTGCAAACAACATTCTCAGTTCATAACTAACAAAGACATAAAGCATGTTTATTATAAGGGGAGTAATTAATTTCTATTCTTGACAAGAGCAGGAAAAAAATGTCAAGGAAGTCCCTTGCTCTTATAGCAATTGACCCATATGGAACATACAGAAGATGTCATTTCTGACCTCTACTACCCAACTAATGGTACCCAGACTGACATTGTATAAATCCTAACACTAATGAGAATGTTGCTGCAGTCTTCTAACAGGATGCCTTTTGCTCCAAAGAGTGTTTTATTAAAGGGAAAATATTTGAATTTAATATATTTTCTGCAGTTTAAAAATTGAGTTTTATTTTAAAATACAGATAATTCAGAAAACAACCAAAGGAGCTAGTGAATTCCAAAGCTAGGTCACTATGATAGGAAGAAAATGTTCATTTATCCTTTTTCCTTCTCTGATTACCATAAAGCAAGATATAGCCAAATGAGATGTCTCCTTTTTAATACATTTCACATTTTATTCACTTAGGATTCAGGCCAAGATAATGGTTAGTTTGGGTTCAGGTTAGGAGGAAGTTTGTTCCTCATACCAAATCACAGAGAAATTCAAGGTTTAGAGGTGCCATTTAGGTTTTTCTACTTTCTATTGTAACATAGGCTGCCTTTTTGTCCCAAAACTTCTCCCATGATTTCCTGAAAAAATTTTTGGTGATGTAGATAAAGAGTTACATCAGCTCCAAACTTTCCTGTTAAAATATTAAACAGGAACATTTGAACAGTATTGCATCACCAACATGAAACTAACAGTCTGGAAGCAATAAATTTCACCTAAGTATCCTTCACTGTAGTGAGTGTTTCATCCTGTGACAGATATTCTCCAGTGAGGATTTTGGATGAAACTTTCTGTCTAAGCTAAAATCTTTTAATAGCCAATCCTGAACCATTTCTGCCCTCCTGTCCATATGAATTAGGAATGTGATTAAATCTATTGGTGTCATTATTATGAGTATTGACAGAAAGGAAGAAAAAGATCAATCTTCTCATTTTGGCTGTAAATTTTCATCATAATGATTTCTTTGTTTTATTCATCCAAAATTTATTGTATCTGTGCGAAGGCCATATATTTATAATTCTTTGAAATGATGGAAGATGACAGGAGGGAAATAAACATCAGAAATACAAATATAACTGATATCCTGGATTCCTTGACAGGATCCAAAGTATTAAAGTTGGTTTTATTCCTTCCCTGGAATAGAGACACAGACATAGAGAATGGACATATGATCACAGGGCAGGAAGAGGATGGTGGGACGAACTGGGAGATTAGGATTGACATATATACACTACCATGCGTAAAATAGATAGCTAATGGGAAGTTGCTGTATAGCACAGGGAGCTTAGCTCAGTGCTCTGAGGGGACCTAGAGGTGTGGGATGGAGCCATGCAGGGCAGTTTAAGAGGGACAGGAAATATGTATACATATGACGGATTCACTTTGTTGTATAGTAGAAACTAACAAAGCATTGTAAAGCAATTATACTCCCCTCTCCCCCAGCAAAAAAGTTGGTTTTATTCTACTCACAAAAGTTTACCTAATTTTAGTCTCCACACTCTAGATGAAATAGAAACTAAATAGAAAGAATTTAGCACTCTTGTAGAGATTGAGGTAGTGGTTTAGACGCCAAGTCATGTCCCACTGTTGCAGCCCCATGGACTGTAGCCTGCCAGGTTCCTCCGTCCATGGGATTCTCCAGGCAAGAATACTGGAGTGGATTGCCATTTCCTTCTCCAGGGGATGTTCCCGACCCAGGAATTGAACCTGGGTCTCATGCACTGCAGCCAGATTCTTTACCAACTGAGGCATGAGGGAAGCCCATTGCAGACAGATTCTTTACCAACCAAGCTAAGAGGGAAGCTCATATCAATATTGATTGTGCTTAGTCACTAAGTTGTGTCCATCTGTTTGCGACCCCATGGACTGTAGCCCGCCAGGCTCCTCTGTCCATGCGGATTCTCCAGACAAGAATACTGGAGTGGGTTGCCAGGCCCTCCTCCAGGGGTCTTCCTAACCCAGGAATTGAACCAGGGTCTCCTGCATTGCAGGCGGATTCTTTACCAACTAAGCTACCAGGCAAGCCCCTTGCAGTGACTTCAATCTTATAAAAGAGACAAAAGGGATAGAACGGCTCAGGATTCTGCGGTATGAAAACAATAGCAAGTTGAAAATGTTAGTTTTGAAATCTGATAAAAACAAAAAATTTTCAATTAAAAGAATTTCTTAAGCTGAGTGCTGCACAAACTACAAAATTTGGGAGAATTTCTTAACACTTTTCTCTCATCTTTGCCTAATATCTTCAAGATGTTCAAGCTATTTCAGTTGTACTTCCTCTATTTCTTTCCAGTCACTTCCTTTTCTTCATTTCCATTACCCTCGCCTACTCTTGCCATACTCTAATCTCTGTAGTACAACCTGGGTGATTTTTATTGTAAAAAATAAAACATGTGAATATAACCCTGGTGCCTAACACCTTTCATTGCTCTTCGGATAAAGGTCAACACCTTTAGGATGGCCTACAGCACTCTATTTTATCTGGCTTCACTTCTATGAACTGCAGCCACCCTGGCCTTCTTTCTGGCATTTAGAACAAACCAAACTCCTTCTTGCCTCAAGGTTTTCAAATATGTTCCACCTTCTGCCTGAAATACTATATAATAACTATATAAAAATATATATTTATTACATATAAACACATAAAGTGCTTTTTATTGAAATGGTCTAACATTCATATTAATAATACATGTCTCATCTTATTTCATCTATGGTATCACTCCCCCTACCTCCTGGGTCAGGAAAATCCTCTGGAGAAGGAATAGGCTACCCACTCCAGTATTCTTGGGCTTTCCTGGTGGTTCAGCTGGTAAAGAATCTGCCTGCAACGTGGGAGACCTTGGTTGGATCCCTGGGTTGGGAAGATCCCTTGGAGAAGGGGAAGGTTACCCACTCTAGTATCCTGGCCTGGAGAATTCTGTGGATGGTATAGTCCATGGGGTTGCAAAGAGGCGGGATGACTAAGCGACTTTCCACCTCAGATAATTTTGAAGCAAATCCCAGACACGTAATAAAGACTTTCTAACTCACACTTACCCTGAAGATCTCTGCTCAAGCACCAGCTGCTTCCCCCATCCCTCTGCCTTCTAAGTCATACCTTTTGGTCATATGGTCTCATTGTACCCAGTGCGTCTACTTTAACACTATTATTTCAGTATGTAATTATATATTTATGTGTATGGGTTTTTAATGTCTATCTTCACCCTATACTTAAGGTTCCAAGAGAGAGAAATTGTGTATTTTTTGCTCATTATTCTACTTTCACAGTGCCTTTCTCAGAGTGAATTCTTAACAAATATCCATTAATTAAGCTGTGGGGATTGTCATAATAGAACTCTGTCCATTGTTGCCTTCTTAGCATTCTTCATGGTCTTTTATTTTTTAAAAAATATTTATTTATTGGAAGGTGCCAGGTCTCAACTGCAGCCCACAGGATCTTCGATCTTCATCATGGCATGTGGAATCTTTAGTTGGGGCCTGTGGGATCTAGTTCCCTGACCAGGGATCGAACCTGGGCCCCCTGCATTAGGAGCCCACAGTCTTAGCCCCTGGACAACCAAGGAAGGTCCCTTTTATGGTCTTTTAACAGCAAAAGATTTCCTGCACATAGCCCTTGCCGTGTGGTACCTTTAGTCTCTCCCTATAGAGACTTTTATCCTCTCTTTGATTTCTTTTGAAGCCCTTGACCAGGTATTACTTTACCAACAGATGCAGTTGGTCCTATTTTCAAAATGAACATGCAAACAAAACTTATAAGTAACATTTATTTTCTCTATCTTTTTAATGCTCACTAGCTTTTACATCATAATACTATTTCTCCCCACTGAATACTATTTCAAAGAAAGCATTCTGGGAAGATGCCATCAACATAAATGTTTATTATGTATCATTGTATAATCAACACTATGTCAACTGAGAGGAAAAATATTTCATTGATAGGGGCTGATAGATTATCTTAATGAAAATGACTGTCAACAACATTACTTGATCTTAGTTTCTTAATTTTTAAAATTTTAGATCATACGAATGTAAGTTTTATTGTATTACTTTATTTACATAAATGCCAATATTATTTGGATTCTATGTTTTAATATAAGAAAATCTATATATCAAGAAAAATTAAGAAAGTGAAATTCTGGGAAGTTTTTGAAAAGGTAAAAATGCCCCTACGAGTCTGGTATTACATATTTCTAAGAAATTCATAATTTATTGGAATTATTTTATAGCTCTTTAAGACAATAGCATATTTTGATATTTCGTTGACAGAAAATTTTAACCTAAATGTATAATTCTTAATAATAACTGGTCAATAGATTTTGCTATCTTGTAATATAATGCTATAGGGGATTCTCTGTTTATCAGTACTTCATAATGACTAATTTGCGTTTTCTGCAAAACTACTGCATCAGCTTGAATTAAGAGATGTAATAATGGTGTAATACAGAAGATGACACTGTTCAAAGGAAGAGAACATTTTAAGCAGTTGCTAGAAAAGCACATCTATAAAATTAAATATGCCCCCAAATCATAGCAGTAAATATTTTATTAGAGATTTTCATGTGCTTATGTAATGAAGACTTGGTTCTTGTCTTGGATTCACCCGTATCAACCTTCCTGACTCCACATTTGCCCTTGTTACTTTGTCACCTCCACTGCAATGGTTTCTATTCCTTTGGCATAAGATTGTTCATCTTAAAAATAAAATACCCTATAACCAATTTTAAACACTCTGTTTATTAAATCTGTTTATAAGTGATAATTAAATGGGATATGAAATATTACCTCTCCTGACTGCATCAGCCTGAATCAGAAATACATTCTATAATTAGCATATCTTAAATTACTTTTCCCTCACTAGGTATATAATCGTACTAGGTAGAGAAAATGATTGAGTTAATTCCCCTACAGTTTCTCAACATTTGAAAGGAAGTTCTTGCATGCAATGTCATTTTTAATTTCCATCAAATTGGATGTTTCAAAGGACTTTTAAAGACTCTTATTGACCTTGGTAGAAATTGATACTGTATATAATTCAACCGTTTCATTTGTCATATGTAGTATGTGTGAAGTGGCTGTTCAGAAAATGTTAGTTGAAATGAGAATTTCAGTTATTTTTTTTTCACCTATGGTTGGCAACTAAATCTGGGCAAAGAGGCTTTAACATTCTGTGATATATGAAAAATAATTATGTAAAGATTCTAATTATACTTATACTGACATTTTTACAGCATAAGACTCTTTAAAGATCAAACTCTATAACCTAGTCTTTTAACTGCATATGTAATAGACATATTTTAGCATTCAACTATCTCATCAAATTAAAGATACAGCACCATCTTATGGATATATCTATATTTTTAAATTTTGGAAATATAAAAATCTTTTGAGTTTGAGAACAGAAAAGCTTTATTAGTAAAATAATTGTAGGAGGAGAATATTTTACTGTAACAAGGATAAGGGATGCAATATTAAATAACTTGAATGTGTATGTGGGCATGCAGGTATGAATGTGTGTGTTTGTGATGGCATGGTAAATAAAGAGATTTGAAATTCTTTTTTCCTGTCAGAATTCAGAATTTGAAGAAGAAAAATAAACCATCATCACAATACAAATTCATAGCTTTGTGAAATAAGACATGTAGCTCAGAATACTGTCAGTCTCTAAATGACCCTGGGACATCACCTATTATCACCTTGCAAAGATATATTCTTATAAATACATGAACCACACTTTTTAGAGAGTGATAAAAAATTTAGGTATGATAATAAACCTATTTAACTACCTCCTGATACTACAGAACTGGTAATAAACTCTCCTTATATTTATCTAGCATTTAAATCGGAGAAGGCGATGGCACCCCACTCCAGTACTCTTGCCTGGAAAATCCCACGGATGGAGGAGCCAGGTAGGCTGCAGTCCATGGGGTCGTAAAGAGTCAGACACGACTGAGCAACTTCACTTTCACGCATTGGAGAAGGAAATGGCAACCCACTCCAGTGTTCTTGCCTGGAGAATCCCAGGGACGGGGGAGCCTGGTGGGCTGCCGTCTATGTGGTCACACAGAATCGGACACGACTGAAGCGACTTAGCAGCAGCAGCAGCAGCATTTAAATGTTTTCATAAATAATTTATGTCCATTATTTTGTTCCAATTTTAGGTACAGATATTTTTGAATAAACACTTCCTAATAATCATTTTAATATAAAACACAACCATTTTAAGGAGATTATAGAAAAATTGATGAACAAAGCTCCCCTATTAATTATTAAGGTGGAATTATAAGTATATGGTTCATATCCTTAATACTTAGCTCACTTTAGCTATCACAAAGACTTAAGGCTCTACATGATTTACCCAGTTAATATCGTGTAAAAGTACTCTATGCTGACCCAAAACACAGATTCCGTGGTTCTTGACTTTTTGGTGTCTTGACCTTCATGATAAAAGCTTTGAAGTCTCTCTTCTTCAAAAAGTTCATATATAAAACACATTTTGCACACAATTTTAGGGACTTTTGGACTCCCTGGAGCTCATCCATGCTCTATGATTTTAAATATTATTCTCCTTATTTTAATATTTCTTTCCTTAAGATGTAATACTGACAAGTAAAACCGAGGAGCTTTATCACAAAAATGCAAAGTTTTCTTGTGGTAGAAATGATACATAACTTTTATACACACACACACACACACACACACACTCCTATTGGGCTTTAACTCATTTTCTCCCACAACTAAATTATACTAAAAGACCAGTGTAAATAAAAAAGTTCTTGTTAGTTTATTTTTATACACATTTTATTTTCATGATATTTACTTTAGAGTGAGATGTATTATATGATACTACAACAATAAAGAATTTTTGGTTTTATCCTCATGGAGTACTACAAGTTCCAATAATGTCCTGTTATGAATAGTTTTCTGTCATTGAGACTAGACTCTAAATTTCTAAATTGTGCTTCAAATGTAAATGAATTGATGTAACAAATTAAGTTATTCCTGGATATCCATATTAATAGAAAAATGCAACATAAAGTTAAAAAATTCTAACTACACCATATATATATTTTTATGTTCACTTCTGAGATGTGGATAAGTAGTTTATAGCTTAATAAGTAAACCAGGGAGAATTAATAGATTTATAATAGTAGTATTATATTTAAATTCAGATCCAAGACTCTACATTAACAGTAGATGTTAAATTAATTTTTCATGTTATCAACTGCAGAATTATCATAATATAAAAGTTATTTTATTGGTATCCTAAAACCGTCTTCCTAACTTAATACAATGTTTTATTTTTTAAGGGCATATTTGATAAAAATTCATGAAAAATTTAGATATCTGAGAATTTAAAATAGAAATGAAAATATTTTCACAACCTATACCTTTCACTGTAATAAGATCCATGGGATGGATTTATCTGCTCTACATAGTGTAATACTCACTTTGTCCTTCGGAGAAGGCAATGGCACCCCACTCCAGTACTCTTGCCTGGAAAATCCCATGGATGGAGGAGCCAGGTAGGCTGCAGTCCATGGGGTCGCTGAGGGTCAGACACGATTGAGTGACTTCACTTTCACTTTTCACTTTCATGGATTGGAGAAGGAAATGGCAACCCACTCCAGTGTTCTTGCATGGAGAATCCCAAGGACGGGGGAGCCTGGTGGGCTGCCGTCTATGGAGTCGCACAGACTTGGACACGACTGAAGCAACTTAGCAGCAGTACTTTGTCCTTAAATTGGGAGGAAAGAAGAATATTTGAGAGTTAAGTAATCGCTGAGTAAAAAAATGAGTGAGCTGCAATAGTAAAATTGGAGACCAAACCTTGAAGACTAAGGATTCTCAATGCAATGTCAAAACAGTCAAAAAAAAAAAAAAATGTATGGTGCAGTAGAAATAGTGGATTCCTGCTAGAGCTTTAGCACCAAAATCAACTAGTAATCATTGTGTTCACTGTCATACACTCACAGAAAAAAAAAAAGCCAGATTCACTTATGAATATTTCTGATTAAGAAGTAAAAAAATATTGATTTAAAAAAACCTCAATCCTTGGGTACACATTTAAAAAGTAAGGTGATATGGAATGAGAAGTATACATAAAACACTTTTGCTATATAATGAATGGCTTCCCTGGTGGCTGAGCTGGTAAAGAATCTGCCTGCAACGTGGGAAACCTGGGTTCAGTACCTGGGTTGGGAAGATTCCCTGGAGAAGGGAAAGGCTACCCACTCCAGTATTCTGGCCTGGAGAATTCCATGGACTGTTTAGTCCATGGGGTCATGAACAGTCAGACACAACTGAGTGACATTCACTTTCATATAATGAAGTACGATGGTGTCTAGAGAACTGTTTGAGTTGCAAGCCGAGCTATCCACTTTTTTCATGGAACACTGTTTTTACTTGTGAGAACAACTCAACAAACAAATTATAAATAGTTAGATATTTGGCAGACACTTTCTCAAATGAGTGTGATTAGCTTTTCACTTTGAGGAAAACAGCTGACACCTTTTGTTGTCCAAATGATAAATTCAAGCTTTCAAGTGGAAACTAGAATTTTGTAAAAGGTTATCTGCCAAAGTAAACAGACATTTTTCCAGTAGTTAATGACCTTTTGATGAGATTATTGACAAATGTAAATTGTTGAATACTATATAATAAAATTAAATGTGTCAACTTTTTGACAGTCTACATTGCCCAATGAACCAGTGTTTTCCAAATGACCAATGATAGTATGAAATTATGTATCAGTAAAAGATCCATTCAAAGTTCAAGATAGACTAATGGATTTTTTAGAACCATAGAGTAAGAAAAATTTATTTATGTGGTTGTACATTCCACATTGCAACTAATCTTAAAGAAACTACCACTCATTTAGTTTTGGTTTAATATCAAAGAAGAATATCCACCATTGTGTGAAAAGGCTATTGAAATACTCAACTCCTTCCTTTTCAACCACATATCCATGGTTATTTTTCATCTTTTTGAAACAAAGCAATATATTGCAACAGATTGAGTATAGAAGTAGATAGAAGAATGTAGAAACACATGCAAACCAGACATTAAAGAGATTTCTGTAGTGTAAACTAACACAATTATTCCCGCCTTTTTATTTTATAAATATAGTGTTTTTTTCATAAAATATGTAACATGTTATATAACAGGTTATTATTATTAAATGAATTAATAGTCATTTCTAAATTTCTTTAGTTTTATCTTTCTAATATTAGAAATACTAATAAATTTAACCTACATAACCAAGAGATCTTTGGGAACCTTAATAACTTTTAAGAGGGTAAATGGTTCTCATACCTGAAAACAAACGTGTTAATCACTGTTAGTTCAGTTCAGTTCAGTCGCTCAGGCTTGTCTGACTCCTTGTGACTCCATGGACCACAGTATGCCAGGCCTCCCTGTCCATCACCAACTCCCTGAGTTCACCCAAACTCATGTCCATTGAGTTGGTGATGCTATCCAACCGTCTCATCCTCCATTGTCCCCTTCTCCTCCTTCCTTCAATCTTTCCCAGCATCAGGGTTTTTTCAAATGAGTTGGCTCTTTGCATCGTGTGGCCAAAGTATTGGAGTTTCAGCTTCAACATCAGTCCTTCCAGTGAACACCCAGGACTGATCTCCTTTAGGATGGACTGGTGGATCTCCTTGCAGTCCAAGGGACTCTCAAGAGTCTTCTCCAACACTGCAGTTCAAAAGCATCAATTCTTCAGCGCTCAGTTTTCTTTAGAATCCAGTCTCACATCCATACATGACTACTGGAAAAACGATAGCCTTGACTAGATGGACCTTTGTTGGCAAAGTAATGTCTGTGCTTTTTAATATACAGTCTAGGTTGGTTACAACTTTCCTTCCAAGGAGTAAGCGTCTTTTAATTTCATGGCTGCAATCACCATCTGCAGTGATTTTGGAGCCCCCCAAAATAAAGTCAGTCACTGTTTCCACTGTTTCCCCTTCTATTTCCCATGAAGTGATGGGACTGGATGCCATGATCTTTGTTTTCTGAATGTTGAGCTTTAAGCCAACTTTTTCACTCTCCACTTTCACTTTCATCAAGAGGCTTTTGAGTTCCTCTTCACTTTCTGCCATGAGGTTATTGATATTGCTCCTGGCAATCTTGATTCCAGCTTGTGTTTCTTCCAGCCCAGTGTTTCTCATGATGTACTCTGCATATAAGTTAAATAAGCAGGGTGACAATATACAGCCTTGACATACTCCTTTTCCTATTTGGAAAGAATCTGTTGTTCCATGTCCAGTTCTAACTGCAGCTTCTTGACCTGCATACAGGGGTCTCAAGAGGCAGGTCAGGTGGTCTGGTATTCCCATCTCTTTCAAAATTTCCACAGTTTATTGTGATCCACACAAAGGCTTTGGCATAGTCAATAAAGCTGAAATAGATGTTTTTCCGAGATTCTCTTGCTTTTGCGATGATCCAGCATTTGTTGGTAATTTGATCTCTGGCTCCTCTGCTTTTTCTAAAACCAGCTGGAACATCTGGTCACTGTTAGAGACCATGGTAATAGTAAATAGTTAATAAAGACATATTCTTACTCTCCCTGCTCAATATCAGTAGACTATCCCTTATAATTTTCTCTGGTTAAAAACTTGATTTCAATTTAATTTTCTTGAGCATTATTGTTGAAACAGTTAAAAGTATTTTTTTTTTGGTAGGACTAGAATCTTCATCCCTGGAGACACTGGTTGAATTCCTGGCCAATCAACACAATGCTTTCTTTACAGTGTCCTAGTACAGTGCTTAATATAGTCTAGGCACTCAATAAATTGCATTGACTAGCAGAAAATGTGTTTAACAACAAAGTCAATAAAAGTGAAAAAAAAAACTGTGAAAGCTAGAGGGAAAAAATTTCCATTTATTGCTTTATCCATTTATGAACATAATTACTAGATTTTATCCATTCCCACAAAATAGTTTGTATCTCTATTAACATTTAAAACACAAACACATTCTTGTAGGATAAGTACCTGCTTCTCTAGGAGATCTTAATTATCATCACATATATTATACATCTTGAATTAATGCAAAACTTTTTTCATGACATTTTGGGCCCATAGGTCACAATATGCTTTTACCTTTCTTTATTCCCTGTACTTTACAACAAGCTCATTTCTGTTACCTCCTCCAAATTTCTTATAAAATGGAAATTAAAAAAATGGAACTGTAATCAATTATTGTTGAATGCTGACAGATTGAATAGGAACAGAAAGAAAGTAACTTCTTATTGTGGGCTCAAACCTTCTTATAAAAATTATGAAATCTTTAAGATTTTAGTAAAACCCCTTACCATATTTGGAAGTTCTTTTAGTTCGGTTGTTTCAAGGCAAATAATTTAGACATACAAACTATAAGCTATGTTAAAAAAATCAATAAATAAATGCATTGAATCATTTACTCATTTATCTACAATTTATTTCTTGGTTCTACAAAGTGAGCTACATAATAAAGTAATTACAATAACAATAAAGTACTTGGCATTTACTCTATGCTGCCGCTTAGGCACTCAGTTCTGTCCGACTCTTTGTGACCCCTGAGCTGTAGCCTACCAGGCTCCTCTGTCCATGGGGATTCTCCAGGCAGGAATACTGGAGTGGGTTGCCATTTCCTCCCCCAGGGGATCTTCCCAACCCAGGGATTGAACCCAGGTCTTGAGGATTACAGGCGAATTTTTTACCATCTGAGTCACAGGGAAGCCCATTTACTCTATACTGGATAATCTTTTAGTACTTTGGATATATTATCTTATTTAATCTTCACAACAAAAGTTTAACTGTATCTTGCATGTGTAACAGTATGGACTACTAATTTTTCTGATCAATTTGTGCTGATCATCTGCATATATTTCTATCCTTTATTTGTAAAAAGTGGGGGGGGGGATGTCACAGAACAATCTTTGCTAGGATTCAAATTCTAACTTGAAAGGTGGAAAAGAAAAAGCTGGAAAAAAGAAAAAGGAAAAGCAAAGTAAGTAGAGGGATTTCAATGAAGTTGCCAGGAGGATTACTGCCTCATAAGATATACTCATCTTAAAAGTTTCAAAAAATGTGTTATTTTATCTCACTTTTACAAATGCATACCTTTTTATTAGCTAGGTTTGTGAGTTGACATTTTTCTCATACATATTTATGAAACTGGTCCTTCCATTTGACCTGAAAAAGATTCCTCTGTCTGTTGTAATATAATTTTAGCTATAACTACAAAAAATCATAGATTTAAGGAATATTTTGTGAATTTTTTCTCTATTACCACAGTAGCATATATTACCATAACTTCTTATTTTGTTCATATCTGTTTCACATGCACCCCCTCAGGGACTAAATTTTACTGTTTCTATCTACTCAGAATAGTGCATAGCCTAGAGTGGGTGCCCTCAAAATGTCTGTTCAGTGAAATTATGATTTCATCTGTGACTTGAAAGAGTTAATACCTTTCTTTCAGGTCAAATGCACAAATAAATTCTCAACTAGAAAACAGACCACCTATAGCTATTCAGGTCACACACCTGTTTCCTTAAATATCGTTTCCAAAACACATTTGATATTCTATTTTATTACTGTACATCCATCTTATCCTAGCATTATAAGTGTTTCATTAAAAAGCAGTATAACTTCCATTTGTTTTTATGCTCGCCTTGACAAAAATAAAAATGAATCATTGACTACAGTGTATTTTGTGTATTTATGAAATGGCATAAAGCAATCATAGTCTTATGTTAGGCATCATTTATTCAATTATCCCAGAGCATCAACTGATGTTATAATTACCTGAAAAGGTAATATTTAAGGTAGAAATTTGGCAAGAACATTAGTGTAAGCACAGAGTTGGAAATGTTAATTAAAAATTATTAGGGCTCTGTTTATTCTTAATAATCAGGTTTTCTTTTCAGATTCCTTTTCTTCAAACCATCTCTATTTTGGAGGAGAGGTAGGGAGGGTTCCTCATAGATGCATCATTGGCCACCTTCTCACCATGAATGTGTTTTCTGGACCTCATCATCCATACATGCAGCTTCAACTACCACCAACATGCTGATGATTTCATTGCCCAGGTGTGAGTAACAGGTTTGCATTTCCAAATGGGTCTAGGAGCACTCCGATAAGCTCCTCAAAACCTGATATTTCTCTGTACCTACATGTCCCTTAGAAGTTCATATTTCATCTCTTCTCAGTTTGTCATATCCTGGGAATCATAGTCTACACTTGACCCTCTTCCTCAGCATCTCATACATGTTCCCTTAATTCCTTTGTCCATCTCTTAGGCTTTCCTCCCTTGCTCATTTCCATCTTAAATTCAAGCCCTCATTGTATCTGTCCCAGATTTCTTTAGTAACTAATCTCAATGGTATCCTGCATCTTGTTTTACTGCCCTTGTATTGCTCCAGATTGACTCTTAAGAGTTGCAGATCACCTCGTGTTGTACCTTACTGTTTACTTTGTGTGTATTCCCATTTTCTTCAGGACATAGTTTAAATTCCAAAGCATGGTATACAAGGGCATGGACATCCGCCCACTGTCCTTCTGCTCAAGTCTGAATTTGCCTCTGTCTGCTCTCTAGCCTCATCTTCCCCATCTTCATATGTAGCCTTTATTTAGGGCATGCTAGTTTGCAGTTCTCCAGAGGTGGAAAACAATTTCATACCTTTGCAAATGTGGTTGCATGGTCTATAGTGCCCTCACTCCAATAGCTATAAATCATTCTTCAAAACATCTATCAAGCATACGGGAAGCCTTCCCTTACTCAAACTTGAATAAGATACTTTTTCTCTGTATTACCATTATCTCCCAGGTTATCAGACCTATCACTGGATTACAGTTCTAATATTTATTTTCTGTTTTTTTTTCAATGAACGTTTTCTCCTCTGTCATTCTCTAACCTGAAATTTTCTAAAGACTATCTCTGGTTCTTCTAAATATACCCTGCATAGTTTTAACAATGTTAGTTTCTTACCCAATATAAGTTTCATTAATTAAATTCTTAAACTTTCTCTTTGTTGTTTTAGATATTTCTTTAATTTATGCCCTTTAAGCCATTTTCATCTTTATAGACATTGTATGTTATTCTACAAATTATTAGGTATTTTCCAGTGGGATTTCCAAGGCTTGGAGAATCTTTAATTCAATAACCATTTTTTAATAGGAAGAGAATAATAAGCTATAACATCAAGCAATGTTAACTAACTAATAAAGGAAACAAAAAAATACCTTTCCTTGGAAAGAAAAGGAAGGGCAATAAAGCTGCTCTATATAAATTACACTTGTGTGTGCCTAGGAATTAAATTCTTGTTATCCATTTAATAAACATCATATATTTAATATACTAATTTATAATTAGACAAATTATAATAAAAGCTACTATTTGGAACTAGAAAAGATTCAGTATGTTGTGTCCTTGTTTTATTAGTTGTTGGTTCTGCATGAAAGGGTTGTCTAAGTCTCAGGATCCTTATCTGTACAATGGAACTAAAAATAAATGGGATCAGGTTTGTAAAGGGCTTAGAGTAGTACCTGGTACAAAGCACTGTGAATAATAATCCTCATCACCTATCTCAAAAGGCTACTTTGGTGACATTATTCGCCAAGCACATGTACAAAACTTTACCAAATGTAATGTATACAGCATTAGACACTATAACTTAAATGAATAAGCTTGTTATTTATGATTTACCCTGCCAAAAATGAAACACTGTCTTTAAATAATCAGTTTTTGAGATTTGTGTTTCTTGGCAGTTGGAGCTTAGCCAGCTGAGCACCTGAGGTGTCACACCCTCAGGAAACATCTTTTATCACTGTGGGCGTCATCAAGGATTGATAAATAGGCAAGTTTCCCCAAGAGTAAATGCCTCTTTGTTTTTCTACGTCTAAGGAGACTATGGGTAAATGCTGAAGGAAAGTCTCTCTCATGGGTACCTAACTGTGGAAGTGGCTGCAAAAACCAAAAGCTCCTATTTGGCCACGGGGTAGACAAGCTCAGAGCCGGAAGTTTTACCTGCCCGGTGGTAACTGCCCTGAGCTTCAGTTGCTTCCCCGCCAATTTGGCCACTGCACACTGCACCTTGAGTTGAAGGCACTGTTTTCCCTATTTCCTTCTTCGTCCGGATTAAGAACACCGGAAAAATCACAGAAAGAAATTCCTAGGCGGTTCTAACACCGGGACTGAGAAATCTGCGCAGATAAGACAGGCTTCGGGTGCTGCAACGAGATGCCCACTTGAGGCCGGAACCAACAGTGACCAAGTGTGTGCTTCCATGCGCTGCGGGCTCTTCCAAACGCTAACAGCACTGGACACCCGGCGTGCGCCCAAATATTTACTAAATAAATGTCTACACTGCACAACCTGTCTTGAGTCAAATGCATCCCCACCCAGAAAATAATCAAGCTATGTGATTATTATAGAGCTGAATCAGACTGCCATTTCGCAAATACAAAACCGATCTTGCTCATGCATCTACAGGAATAAAGACGGTTTAAAAAGAAAGCCTCTCGCGTTTTGTTTTTGCTTTTCTTTTCAAGAACATTTCTCTGACTTTTACAATATGGACTTCACCATAGCATCGGACAGCAGCAGAGCAAGAGACTTTATAAAGTCTCTTCCCAACGTTATTTGGAGGTAAACGGCTCCGGCCGCACTTTTCCGCTCTGGGGTTCAATCCTAGGTATCAATTTCAGGTCGGAGACGCCCCTTACGGCCGTTCCCCTCACCTGGGGAGGTAGAAGGGGGCAGCTCTCCTGGCTCCCTGTCCGCCTGTGCCTCAGAAATCTTGCGGAAGAAAAGAAAGGTGGTGATGGTGAGGTCACGGCCATCTAAAGATCCCAGGTCGGCGCACGCAGAACCACTAAGCTGAGCGCCTCTGTATCTTTGCGAACCGCCCGCCTGGCACCCAAGCACTCTGCCCGGGTCGCGGCGGCGGCGCGCGCACGCGCACTCTGCGGCCCCGCGCCCGCTCCTCAACATTCCATTCCACGTGTTGCTTGTTGTAGGCGCCACAGGTTCCCCACCTGCGCCGGGGCGCTCGGGCGGCCGCGCCTCGGCCGGCGAAGGTTGAGGAACCAAGAGGGCGGCGGGGCCCCGGCCCGCTGAGCAGTTCACTAGGCGCTCGGGCTCACTCCCGGCGCTAACTCCGCCTATTTAATCCGGGCGGCCCCCGCCCTCCCTTTCGCCCTGGTGGTAGGAAACACTCCTGGGTCCAACTCGACGTGTCCGGAAAGCCTCGGTCAGTTTCCCTTTCGTTCTGCCGCAGCAGCTGCCAGCCGCTCAGCTCGTGCAGACCTGCGGGCGCAGCCGCCGAGAGTGAGGCGCCTGGGGGGCCGCGGATCCCGCGGCAGGGCGTCCGGAGCACCATGCTGGACCCGTCTTCTAGCGAAGAGGAGTCGGACGAGGGGCTGGAAGAGGAGAGCCGCGATGTGCTGGTGGCGGCCGGCGGCTCGCAGCGAGCGCCGCCGGCCCCGGCTCGGGAAGGGCGGCGGGACGCGGCGGGGCGCGCAGGTGGCGGCGCGGCCAGACCCGTGAGCCCGAGCCCCTCGATGCTGAGCGAGGGGCGAGACGAACCTGAACGGCAGCTGGACGAGGAGCAGGAGCGGAGGATCCGTCTGCAGCTGTACGTTTTCGTCGTGAGGTGCATCGCGTACCCCTTCAATGCCAAGCAGCCCACCGATATGGCCCGGAGACAGCAGAAGGTGAGTTGCTTGCAGGACCCGGCGTTTCCAACCTCCACTTCTTCCTCCCTGGGCTTTTCTCCTGGTAGAACTCTGGGGCCCCTGCCCGCTGTCCTTCTGCAGGAAACTGTGTTTTTGTTACTCTTGGAGGGCAAAGGAATTTTTGGGGTTGTGTGTGTGTGTGTGTCGAGGGGTACAGTTCTTCAGCCCGCCGGGTATCGGGCTGCCGCGGACTCGCCTTCTCCCCCACGGTTGGCAGAAGCGGTCAGTTTGGCATCCATGGGGCCGATACCGGCCCGGAGGTGCGGCTGCTGCACCCGGCGGGCTCGGCCCCGGCCGGATCCGGACGCAACTCCTATCAACTTTAATTTCAAAACAGCGGTGGTGCATTCTTGTCCACTTAGTTCTGCTAGAGCAGGGCTTTACCCTGGATCTGGATGAGTGTGGGATCTGAGCAAGAGGGAAGTCTTCTCTAGGGAGAAGGTGTAGAAATGTTCCCCAAAACAAACCTAACCTGACAAGTTTTCCTGTACTGCTGTGCAACTAGGACATCAAATCCTAAGGCGGAATAGTGTGCAGGTTGGAGAGTGGCTGTGGGTTAGTAATTACTAGTCCCGGCAGGCCTTAATGAAACGCGCTATTGATGAAAAATAGGATTGGTTCATGACCACTTCAAAACAACGTACTACACACACCGCCATTCCCAAAGAGGTAAGGCATTTGTTTCGGGTGAAATGCATGCCAACTTTAGTTTTGAAACAAGACCCCCAGGAGTCTAATTTTGTAGCAGACAAAAGTAATGACTCAAATTGCCCTAATTGGGTATATGTTTTTGATAGAAACTAAGAAACCCTCATTAACAGAGTGTGAACCTAGAGGTTCGCTGGAAATCTTCACCAGTCGCCTTAGCTTGGGACAGGATATGAAGACCCAGAGAGACTGTAATTTGCCCAGAGCATGCCTGGTTGCACAGAGATTTGTTTTCTGAAGCATTAACCTCAGAATGTGAGGCATTTCTTAGAAATTTGGAGCACTTCTGAGTTGACTTGTGGAAAGCTGTATTTCAGAATAAATGCGGTCTCCCCATTACCCTTCACCCCCATTTACCCAGCTTCTCTAAAACAAGCCTAAACCAAGCAGCTGTCTTGAATCACTCTCTGGGCATGCTTATGGGATGATTCTGTACACCTGGAGGCTAATTACCCAGACCCTTCAGGTGCCTAACCCTCTGGGTAACTCAGTCACAGAATGCTAGAGCTGGGGAAAAAAAACCTTGGGATCCGGACAGGCCTCTCATTTTGGAGACGTATTTGAGTAACATTTCCTATTCCCTAAACAACTGGCATGATCAGAGCCACCATTCCTGAGGTCAGTTTGGAGGCAGTGTCCCATGGAGTTCTTGGAGCCTTCCATTCTGCTCTCAGGTGAGGACCACACTGTTCTCTTTTGCTTGCATTGGGTTGCACTGCAGTCACTCACTGCCTCTCAGCTCTGTAGGTCAAGTGACTTTCAACTTGAGTAACTACTCTAAAATTATTCCTAAATTTTGATGTATGTTGTTTAGTCATATTAAGTTTATGACTATCATCCAGTCTCCAGTACTTCCATTCATATTGCATTTAACCTTATTTTTGGTATTAAAGTATAAAAATAATGTGTAATGAAACTAAGAGACTATTCCTATCTGGAATATTATCACTGAAGATGCTTTTGCAAAAAGTCACTTGCTGGTAGCTGATTCTTACCGTGCATACTCGTTGCATTTTGTTAATAAAACAAACACTCCCTTGCTTGTTCAAATAGTACAGATTTCTCTGACTCCTTGTTTAAATAGAATGTTTTTCCAGAAATTATTTGAATTGGCAAACAGGTGCAGTCACAATACCGCTGAGGAAATAATTTTTTATAACATCATTCAGACGTCATCAAAAAGAATTACAAACAGCAGAAAAAGAAGCAGAACTCTGTCTGTGCTCTGTGCAAGAACACTTGGAAATTTGTTTCCCAGATATTGAGCATTGAATGCTGTCAGATGAAGTTTTGCAAAGTATTCTTATTTTTAAGGGGGGGAGGCCCCGAAACAACTTAAGTGTTTTCCCTTATTCAACAAGCCCCACACTTTTTCTTTTAAGTATGTTGCTTGCTGAAGGGAGCTGGAGTAATTCTTGGCAGTTGGATTCCCTCCTAGGACAAAATGAAATGAGAATTTAACTGTATTCCTGTGAATTTGATGCTCAAGCCAATAATTAATGCCCAAAACTTTGTCTTGAATTATACAGTTGGGTTATATAAAAGAAGTACCAGGATAATTGCAAAATCACTAATCCATTGTATATTTTTATTCTGTATCTTGAGGTAGTCAAACATCTAGTAAAAGGATTTAATGGCTTAAATTGTTGTCATTGAAGTGCATATTGCTGCTTACTCCTCCTAACTTGAGAATTTAGAAACAGAAATTGAGATCTGAAAGGGTCCTCATCTTTAGAAGAAGAAAACTAATCACAGGATGGTAGAAGCCTTATTCTGGCGGTCAAAGCTCTCTTGCTATTAGGTTGAGTTTCTGTGAACCAACTGAGCTGCAGTGATTTTTGTTTTCCTACTTGGCTAAAATGGCCCACAAAGCTATCAAGAGGTTGTATCCGTGAATTGAAAAATCGTAGTGGCATTAAACTCAGTTGACTTAAACATGGCTATCTTTGCTTTTGGCTTGTAAGTTTCAGCTTAGAATAATAATGGTGGTTGGCTTATACCAGTCTAACTTAGGACTTTACAGAAAATTCTGGAAGTGAGTGTATAGACATTGACGAAACTTTCACGAGGTGGTCACACTACCTAAATGGTTTGCACATGATACGAATGTGAAGTAACAAGCAGCCAGTGGCAGAATGACTTCAGTTGTGGCTAATGCTTCAGTCTCTGCTTATTTACATAATCTTTGCTCCATCCATTAACAGATAATGATGAACCTTGGATGATTCCAGATCATTGGTTAAAGGTGGAATCAGTGTTGAAAGTAGGAAACAATAACAGATAAAGCTATTAACAGTTATTACTTAATAAAGGCAATTTGTCTTTGGACATCAGTTTTTACTTCATAAAGGCAGGTTGTCTTTGGAAAACATTGAGACCCTAAAGGAAAAATACAGTCCATAGTTGTTAAAAGGTAGGGGAGAATCTGATGAATATAATGACCGCCATAGAAGAGGTTAAGCACATTCCATAACTGGGGGCTTACAGATTGCAGGTCTCAATTTATAAGAAATTTCAGGTGTGTATGTGAAGTTTTAGTTGTCCACTCCATAAGTTTATAGTCAGTAAGTTGATTTTTCATTATTAAATTTAGTGACAGATACTAAAGCCAACTATCTTAAACTAGAAATAATGAAGAGGGAATTTAAAAGATTAAAATGGTACCTGATAACTCTCCATGGGATTCATATACCCATGTTCTTTGCATTTTTATGTGTCCCTGTAATCTTACTAAACTCCTTAAACCTCCTTATGTAATCACTCCCACCACTTTGCATAATTTTCCACACTAATTAAGTTTGAGAAATGTATACAAATAGTGTGAAATCGCAGATGGTGGGGAAGTAATCTCCTTTGGTAAAACTGATCAAGGAGAGAGCATCATGGGGAAATAGTATTGGGTGGAGTGACACACGGTGGGTTCTTGCCTACATGTCTCACATGTGAGTGTCAGGCTGCAATAAGTGGCTGCTTTTAGCCCTCTTTGGAAATGGGAATATTTTTGTGGCTTAAACAAAACAAAACCGTTTCTCACTGCTTAGATGATATCCAAGCTTGGGGAAAGAGCCAATTTTATGGGGGGGGGGAAAAAAAGCTAGATTTATAAACTCCAGGAATCACATACGTTACGCTAGATGTCATTGTGCCTTAGTGCTGTGTTGTGCCATCTGCAGGACCTAAGATACGACTGAGGCCTAGGGTATAAGAACCTAGTAAACGCTTGTTGGAGACATGAAGTATCAGGTTTAGTCCATGTTTCAAAGACCTAGTGAGGTGTGTGGGCTTAGTCATTGCCAACTCTTTCCGACCCCATGGACTATAGCCTGCCTGGCTCCTCTGTCCTTGGAAATTTCCAAGCAAGAATACTGGAGTGGGTTTCCATTTTCTTCCTCTAGGGAATCTTCCTGATCCAGGGATTAAACTCCAGTCTCTTGCATCTCTTGCTTTGACAGACAGATTCTTTATCACCGATATACCTCAGTGAGGTATAGGGTGGCAGAAAGAATATAGAGGGAAAGAGTCGACTTCTCTTCTTGGAAATTAATCTTCCTAAACATGTTTTGAGATCTCTTGGACTCACCCTACCCTCCATAGTGCCCTGACCAGGGATTGAACCCAGGCCCCCTGCATTGGGAGCATGGAGTCTTTAGCCATTGGACCACCAGGAGAGTTACCCCACCGTCTCTAAAGAAAGCCATGAAAATGATAATACCTGCTGCTGTATAACTAATGACTTCACAGGGGTTTTCCCAATGCCACTACCAAATCCAGGGGGACAGGCAGTGTGGAAGCCCCATGAGGTGCCTTTCTTGCTTGCAGGGTTCCAGGAGATACGGTGATAGTCTAAAAAGCCCAGCCTCTCAGGGAATTGGGATAATTCATGCTTTACTACTCAGGCTTTGGTTCTTTATGGGGCAAACACAGAAGGGATGGGTTATGTTGTTTTTGCTGCTTTTAATAATAGGGAGTACATTGTCCTATGGGGAGTAAGTAGGAAACCACACATTAAAGTGAAGCCTTGGACTGGACTTACACAGTATCTCAGAGAAAAAAGTGCCACTGGTTTCAACTGATTCATCTATCCCTCCAGAGGGTATCTTGGGACCGCAGCACTTAATTTGGTGGAATGAATTGTGCTAATGAGAACTCAAATGGATTGAGTGATGTTGGAGTTTGCTTCTTTCAAAAATGAAATCAGCAGTAATCTCTGATATACATTGATTGCTTATAAAGTGAAATAAAATATTGTGTGTGTCCCCTCTTCAGTTTTGAATGGAAGCAGTTTCCTCCATTTCTACACTCACAAGATAAATAGCATAGTTTGTAAAGTCATTAAAGACCTTCAAAACAGAATTAAAGCCAGTTGCCAGGTTATTAAGTATGGGAATTATGAATGGAAAATCCCATCAGTTATAATTTTCTATGAGACAAGCCTCTTGAGTTATTGTGCTGCTTTTTATGCATTTCAAATTAGGCCTTTTTTGGGAAAGAGGGTGGGTCTCATTGTCATGTGTTACTGCCATTTCAGTTTTTAGCCTAGGGAAAAAAAACCTAATGATATCATTAGATGATATAGTCCCAAGGTTTTAACAGTATTCAAAAATCAAATCATGAAACTGTCCCAAATCTATAACATTTTTTTAGGACCAGTGTTTAAGTGACTTATATATTTTGATATGATTTCCTTATTGTTGTTGTTCAGTCATGTCTGACTCTTTGCAGCCCCATGGACTGCATCATGCCAGCCTTCCATGTCCTTCACCATTGCCTGGAGCTTGCTCAAACCCATGTCCATTGACTCAATGGTAACATCCAACTCTCTTGTCCTCTGTCGTCCCTGTCTCCTGACTTCAATCTTTCCCAGCATGAGGGTCTTTTCCAATGAGTTGGCCCTTTGTGTCAGGTGGCCAAAGTATTAAAGCTTCAGCATCAGTCCTTCTAATGAATATTCGGGATTGATTTCCTTTAGGATTGACTGGTTTGATCTCCTTGTGGTCCAAGGGACTCTCAAGAGTCTTCTTCAACACCGCAGCTCAAAAGCATCAATTCTTTGGCGTTCAGCCTTCTTTATGGAAAGGCAGAAAGATACAATTTCCTTTCTTTACAAAAACAAAAAAGCAAAACTTGGGATTCTTCTCCTTAGCTGCACGCTAGAATCAACTGGAGAGCTTTTTAAACAATCCTGTTATTCAGATTGTACTGCAGACTAATTGAATCCGTCTCTGGGGTTATAGTCATAAAGCTTTCCAGGTGATTCCAATGTACCATCAGACACGCGATGCCCTGTTTTAAAGGGAAACTACAGGGAAATGACTTACAGCTTGTGTCTGTGTCACCTGGGCAAGGTGAAGTTATTTGCAGTAGTGAGTTAGATTGCTCAGTAATTAAACCCATATTACACATGAAGGAAAAGGTAATAGGGATGCTGTAAGCAAGGAACAAAAAACACATCAGTATTTTAGACTTTACTGAATCAATAGTAGGAGGGCAGTGCATATTTGGACTTTTAAAAGGTCTTTAATATGATGAAATGCTGTAGACCATTAAACTGCATTAACAGTTGTATAATTTATTTATTACAAAATTATGGATAGATTGCCAGGTTCACAACAGAAAATACAGCAGGGTAAACCTGAGTGTTTTTTATTAAAAAATGAACTGGAAAACAGAATATAGTGAAACCTTAAGTTGGAGTTGACACTGAGCAATGACTAACTGCTTCCCAGTTGGCTCACTGGGATAGAACCCGCCTTCCAATGCAGGAGACACAAGAGATGCAGGTAAGATTGCTGGGTCAGGAAGATTCCCTGGAGTGGGAAATGGCAACCCACTGCAGTATTCTTGCCTGGAAAATTCTATGGACAGAGGAAGGCCACAATCCATGGGGTTGCAAAGAGTTGGACATGACTGAGCAACTGAGCATGAATGCCTGAGTGAATTTCACAACGATTTGCTCCTAGGAGATCATTGCTGCTGCTGCTGAGTCACTTCAGTCCTGTCCGACTCTGTGCGACCCCATAGACGGCAGCCCACCAGGCTCCCCCATCCCTGGAATTCTCCAGGCAAGAACACTGGAGTGGGTTGCCATTTCCTTCTCCAATGCATGAAAGTGAAAAGTGAAAGTGAAGTCGCTCAGTCATGTCTGACCCTCAGCGACCCCATGGACTGCAGCCTACCAGGCTCCTCCGTCCATGGGACTCTCCATTAGTGGGTGGCATTTTTCTTCAGTGTGTGTACTAAGAATGTATATGGGTTTTTCAAAAAGTAAACTTCAGGAAACATTCTCAAGTAATTGTTTTAAGTGAAGTAATTACAAACTAAGGACTTAGCTGAGAGTGTCTTTATTTTTGTACTCTTTTCCAAAATTATAACATTAGGTGGACAGGTAAGGAAAGCCTCCATTTTCCTCACACTGTGTAACTTAAGTCTTTGGTTTGCATTTGGGAGACTTTGACTTTGTAGAGCATCATTGATGCTTTGCTTTGCTTCTTGAGATTTTATCACATCACTTTGTAAACTTTATGGTTTGAATATTTTCATTTTATAACCTCCAAGTTAGTAATGAATTTTTATGATGAGAATGTTACTGGGGCAAAGGGTATGAATAATTAAAAGGCCATCTTTCTCAATCTGATAGCTGAGATGATACTTAATTTGCTCATTTCTGATTGCTTGGGGGGTGATGAATGTATATGATCTGATATCCTTTTCCCACTTTTCTATTGAGATCATGGTTTTACTTATTAATGTGTCCCCTTCATCAGTATGTTGAAGATAGTATTCCTTTGGGGAGACTGTTTATGTAGTCTGCGTTTCATTTTGTTTTTAGATATAGTTCAATTGATCTTTAAGTTTCTTAAAAACTTATTTCTCATTTATGTTCTTAGATAATCAATTTCCCATTTTGAATTAAAGTTTGAATCAAGGAGTTGACTTTGCTTTTTTCCCCAAATAGCTCAGCTATTCTTGAAGCCTAACTTTTGATTAAGCTTTATTTTCATTACTAAGGTGTTCAGTTCAGTCACTCATTTGTGTCCAACTCTTTGTGACACCATGGACTGCAGCACGCCAGGCTTCCCTGTCCATCACCAACTCCCAGAGCTTGCTCAAACTCATGTCCATCCAGTTGGTTATGCCATCCAACCATCTCATCCTCTGTTGTCCCCTTCTCCTGCCTTCAATATTTCTAGCATCAGGGTCTTTTCAAATGAGTCAGTTCTTTGCATCCAGGTGGCCAAAGTATTGGAGTCTCATCTTCAGCATCAGTCCTTCCAGTGAACACCCAGGACTGATCTCCTTTAGGATGGACTGGTTGGATCTCCTTGCAGTCCAAGGGACTCTCAAGAGTCTTCTCCAATACCACAGTTCAAAAGCATCAATTCTTCAGCGCTCAGCTTTCTTTATAGTCCAACTCTCACATCCATACATGACTACTGAAAAAACCATAGCTTTGACTAGACGGATCTTTGTTGACAAAGTAATGTCTCTGGCTTTTAACATGCTGTCTAGATTGATCATAGCTTTTCTTCTAAGGATATTTCTACTTTTATTATGCTGTCAGTGTGGCTCACTGGGCTATTTCACTGTATCTAACTAGTATTTTTACATTACAAATTAGTATATATATAGTCGGACTTTAAGATGTAAAGTTTTATATCTAAATCAGCATTACTGTAGTAACCCTTCCTATCCGGTCATCTTTGCGGTAACTGAATTATCCTATAATTATGTGGACAGCTGACCCTTGAACAACATGGGTTTGAACTGCACAGGCCCCATCTGTACACAGTTTTTTCAGTAGTAAATACTACTGTACTACCTGATTTACCATTGGCCTATGCAGAACCTCGGATATGGAGGAATGGAGAGTTGGAGTGCTGTCTATAATAATGTGCTGATTTTCTACTGTGCCAAGGGTCAGTGCCCCTAAGCCCAGCATTGTTCCAGGGTTGACTGTATTTTCAATTTATCTTGCATTTCTAGAAGTATTCATGAATTTTAATGTTGGATTCTTTATATACTTAGGAATTTTTATACTATTACCAGTGAAAAGTAACTCCCTTTGATTCATAGTGTGTTGAATAAAATTTCTATTCAATGTTTTATCCAATTTTAGCATTGAAACAACTTTCTTTTGAAGAGTTTATCAGATATATTGTAGGTATCCTTAATACATACACATCCACACTCATACATTGACCTATATATACTTATAAGCATTTGTATACACATTATTTGCATATGTATGTATATATGTGGGCTTCCCTGGTGGCTAAGTCAGTAAAGAACCTGACTGCAATGCAGGAGACCTGGGTTCGATTCCTGGGTTGGGAAGATCCCCTGGAGGAGGGCATGGCAACTCACTCCAGTGTGTTTGCCTGAAGAATCCCCGTGGACAGAGGAACCTGGCAGGGTATAGTCCATGGGGTTGCAAAGAGTTGGACATGACTAAGCGACTAAACAAATGGACACACACATGTATGTATGTACACATTTTGAGGTTATTTTGTATTAAAAATTATTACAATTTTTACCTAGTCTTTGCTTTTTATAAAAATGTTTTAAACATTTTTGATCATTGCCACTATGATATATTTAATCTTATTTTCTATTTTTAATGTTTTGTTTCCTTTGCCTTTTATTTTGTATTTGCTGTGTGGCATTTCAGCTCTCCTATTCTGGAGCTAAGGACAGGTAGAGTGACATGATATAAATCTTTTTTTGTCTTCCTTATGGGCTTCCTTGGTGGCTCAACTGGTATAGAATCTGCCTGCAGTGTGAGGCCTGGGTTCGATCCCTGGATTAGGAAGATCCCCTGGAGAAGGGAAAGGCTACCCCACTCCAGTATCCTGGCCTGGAGAATTCCATGGACTATATAGTCCATAGGGTCGCAAAGAGTTGGACATGAGCAACTTTGCCTTCCTTATGGTTGTGCTTAATGTTTTGATTCACTGGGCAGAGCACACTTGTTTTAAGAGGCTGTGTCTCCAGTTTTCTTCATGGATTTTGAAGCTAGTGGACATTCCTCTGAAAATCAGGCTTTCCTTTTATATTTAGTCTGCAGTGTTTTTACAAATTTTATGGATCTGTATATTTCATTGGAAGATGGGAAAAATTAAATTCTGCCATGAAACCTGTATTCTTACTATTTTAACAAATTTAGGGAAATATATTCCAAATCTTATTTAAGGAGGTGAGAATGTATTTTGGTTCTCTAGAAAAATGCCGAAGACTAAAATGCTACTGTAGTCAAAAGGCTTACAAAGTACTGAATGTCATCAAGAGCAGTTCTGAAATATAACAGGATGAATCTAACCTACATTTGCGAGCTCTGGTTTCCTTAACCAGAAGGATTGCGTATGTTGTTGGGCAGTGGTTAAGTAAGGAGACCGAGATAAAGCACATTCTTGTTATTCCATCTCGGCTTCACCCATGGTCACGCTGCTTTTACATATTAGAACAACACACCTAAAATGACAGAAGGGGAGGATGAACTGTCTAATTATGAAAAATTTTGTGATTTGAGTGTAAAATCCCATAAGAATTTCACGAGTTTGATCACCACGTCCTAGAATCCTAGGCTTTCGATTTTATTTTTCCCTTTTATTTCCTTACACATATGTGAGATGGAGGATGTATGGTTTAATCCAATATACATCTAATCCGTGAGGTGTGGAATCTGTGGTCCTTCAAATAAGTAGAGATCAAAGGACAGTCGTTTGGAGTTCAGGGAAAGATTTGGTTTCAAAAGGTAGACTTGAAAACTGTCCTGTGGGTAGTAATCGAAGTCATGGGCATGGCTGTGGCCGAAATAGAATCCAGTAAAGAGGTTTTAATGACTTAGTCTTAAAGAACTTCAGGATTGAAAAGATAGGAGGGAAGATTGAATTGGCAAAGGAAATGAAGAAGGAACAGCCAGGTCTATAAGAAAGTTAGGATGACCTTTGTCACAGAACCTAAGAAGAGCTAGTCCAATAGAAAGAGGTAGGAAATGATGATCGGATGTTCAGAGGTCAAGTGTAATAAGATAGGGATTGAAAATGTTAATTTAATTTAGCAGTATGGAGATGACTGCAGTATTGCAACTCAGAAGCTGAATTTCACAGCCCAGTTTCTCAAATGTTGATTTCTAAACTATAGTTTGTATGCTGAATTCACATCTGATGAACAGCTTGAGTGGTAACACAGTGACTTTGCCACACAAAAGGTTCAGTGTTTGCATAGACTCTTTTGTGCGGGACACTGTACAAATATAAATGTGTACGTGTACATGCATATGTATTTGTGCTTTTGTTTTATAGAAGTGAAATGAAAATTATTAGTGATAAACCTAGATTTCAAATATGGAACCACTGAGCCACCAGGGAAGCCTCATTTTACAGATAAGGAGACAGCAATTGAGAGGATGAGGAAAGGCTGAACCCCACTTCTCTCAGACAAGGTTCCCATAAACATGACAGATACCAGAAGTGGGAAAGTAAAAGAAAGAAGAAGGGGACAACAGGGGAGAGATAAATACAGATCACGAAATATGCTGCAACTAGTAAATCTTTGACATTAGTTGGGTACTTAGTTTAGCTGTTCATCTGTTTTGAATGAAATGATCTCAGAATTTGTGCAAAGGCTGGAATGTGTAGAAAGTGGGATAGAGGACTTCCATGGTGGTCCAGGGGTTAGGATTTTGAACTCCAAATGCAGGAGGCCCAGGTTTGATCCCTGTTCAATGGACTGGATCCCACATGGCACAACTAAGACCTGGCACAGCCAAATACATAGTTAAAAAGTAGGATGAAATCAGGCTGGTAATATTTTTTAGCCTGATGGTAATTTATCTCTCCCCTGTTGTCCCCTTCCTCTTTCTTTTACTTTCCCACTTCCGGTGTCTGTCATGTTTATGGGAACCTTGTCTGAGAGGAGTGGGGTTCAGCCTTTCCTCATCCTCTAAATTGCTGTCTCCTTATCTGTAAAATGAGGCTTCCCTGGTGGCTCAGTCGGTAAAGAGTCGGCCTGCGATGCTAGAGACCTGCTTTCAATCCCTGGGTGGGGAAGATCCTCTGGAGAAGGAAATGCCAACCCACTGCAGTATTCTTGCCTGGAGAATTCCATGGACAGAGGAGCCTGGTGGGCTACAGTCCTTGGGGTTACAAAGAGTCAGACACAACTGAGTGACTAACACTATCTGTAAAATGAGTCATAATTGCTCAGTAAGATGCTGTGAAGATTACATAAAATTTCTGAAAAGTCCTTAGCACATTACCTGGTGTGGAGTAGATCTGCAGAGTTTCCTTTCTCGTAATTTTCATTCAGTAAGGAATTTTCATTCTGTAAAGTGTATTTCATTTAGCTGTCAAATACCGAGGCTATGTTTGAACAGATACTGTATGCTAGGCCCAAATTTAGGCATTGAGAGTACAGGTGTAGACAGGACAGCTCCCATGAGACTTGTATTATAGTAGAGGAGACAGATCATTAACATGTGTATGTTCATATTAAGGGATATTGACTGTGGGGAGGGATGGAGGCATTGGCAGCTATTTCGGGTAGGGTGGGCAAGGAGTGCCTCTAAGGAGCCAACAGTGGTTGAGCAGCACTTGAATGAAGTGAAGGACTGAGCCACTTTATGATGGGGGCGTAGAAGGGAGAAGGACATCCAGATGGCAATCACAGCAAGTGCAAACAGCCTTGCCGGGGAATAAACTTGTCTTATGAAGACCAGCTTGAGGTCTAGGGTGGCTAAGGTGGAATTGAGAGAGGGCGAGTAGGAAGTGATGAGTCTGGAGAAGTTGGCATGGGTCAGCTTGTGTAAGTTCTTTTAGGCCAGTGGTCCCCAACCTCTTTGGCACCAGGAACCGATTTCGTGGAAGACAGATTTTTGGTAGCGGGTCGGGGGAATGGTTTCCGGATGATCCAGGCGCCTTGCCTTTATTGTGCACTTTAGAATGCTGTCGCTGATCTGACAAGAGGTACTCTTCCATGGCCTGGAGGTTGGGGAGCCCTGCTTGGGCCATGGTAAGGTCAGAATTTAAGTGAGGTGTGAAGCTGTTGAGAACTGAGCAGGTTCAGCAAGTGATCTGATTCACATTCTAAAACAGTCTGTATCTGAGAATAGCCAGTGCCACTGCATTGCACAGTCCCAGGGACCATCATTTATGCAGAATTTAAGACCATGCCTCGAGGTCGTCCAGCCTTGAGAACAGACTGTCAAGGCAAGAGTGGAGGTCTGGCAGTGGTTCCGGTTTGAAGAAGGTGGTAGCCTAAAGGGGAGTAGAAGATATTGGTAGTATTTGCTCACCATTTTTAAAGTTTATGATTATATTAAAATGGACAATACAGAAGTAGTGTTATTTTGAAAATTATAAGGTGTTGTATCTGTTTAAGTAAATTTGTTCATGTGGTTAAAAATCCAAGCCTTTCAAAACTTACAATAAAAAGCAGTCTCCTTTCCCACTCTTCCCCAACCCCAGTTACAGTCGCCATGGGCACCCTTTGACTCTTCACTCTGATGTTTTTAATTCTTCTGGTGCATCCTTTTATACATTGGATTAAGATGTACAAACCACTTTTTCCTCCTCCAGCCTCCTAAAATGTCAGCCATTCCTTTCTGTATAAGGGTGGGGAGGAAGTCAGAGAGGTGGAGCTCACCTGCAAGCACCTGGCTCACTTGCTTCTAGATGGGATGTGGTTATTTACCATTATTGGTTTCTGATAGTTGACCCCAATAAGTCCACAGACTTCTTAGCTAGGTGCATGGCTACCTTTTCTCATGTTGTTCTTTTTTTTTTTGGCTAACCGTGGGATTGAGCATGATTATCTTCAGAGAGTGTTGGACAAGAACACAGCCCAGGGGAATGTTGACTTTATTTCTCACACAGGAGAACGGGACTGGGTCCCATGAGACCATAGGTCTTCAGGAGAAATTACACAGGCAGTGTCTTTGTCCTTACAGAATTCAGAAAGTCAGGCCAGGAGTAGCTGAGATTTGCTGAGAAGAGCAGACAGTGAGTCTTGGCAGACTGGAAGCAAGTATGTGGCAGACAGATTGTTGCCAGGAATAGTTAGGGTTGTCAGTGGCCATCAGGAGAACAAGCAGGGAATCCCCCCGTGGTCCAGTTGTTAGATGCAATGTGCCACTTTGATTGCTGTGCCAGGGTTCCATTCCTGGTTGGGAAACTAAGATCCCACAAGCTGAGAGATGCAGCCAAATGGTTAAAAAAAAGAAAAGTGGGGGGTTGGGGGTCTTTTCTCTGTACCGGCTTCTGGTGGCTGGATAGAGCCAGAAGACTAAGTTCAGGCAAGAGCGGTAAGAATAGAGGTAATCTCTGCAAACCTTCTGGGCCTTTCCCAGAAGAGGGACACATTCTCCCTTTTTCCCACAGGCTGGAATTCCCAAATCAGCCACTCAATCAGCCCTGTGGATGAGGAGGACATAATTGCTACTTGTTGAGAATCGCAGAGCATCATGTCTGGGGAAACTGGGGCCCTCATAACTTTGCAAGGAAGAGCTGCCACATGCTCAGATCTCAGAGAAACAAACTTCTGTCATGTTTGTGCTAATTTTATGTGACTTGATTTTGGTTATAGTCTCTGCAGCAGAGGATGAGATGGTTAGATGGCATCACGGATTCAATGGACATGACTTAGAGCAAACTCTGGGAGATAGTGGAGGACAGAGAAGCCTGGCAGACCACAGTCCCTGGGGTCACAAAGAGTCAGATATGACTTGGCAACTGAACAGCAGCAACAAATAATCTCCGTTGTATCCACATCATATCTACAATTAGCCTTTTTAATTTATGTAATACACTCATCCCTCTATTTCTCAGTTTTCCATCTATAGCCTTTATAGCTGTACTGTTCCTGCTGTTAGTGTTAATTACTTGCTGTTCATTTCCTCCTCTTTGCTACAGTTCTAACCTAGCTTCCCTGGAGACCTTTGTGGCCATGTCACATGGTTCTGGGGTAGGAGACAGGAGACAATGCTCTTGTGGCTGAGGAAAACACTAAGGGAATTTGAGATGTGGGGTAAGGCACACTTGATTCTGAAACCGTTGCCAGCAGCACCAGCATCCAGACTTTTTCTGTAAGGAAAATAACCTCCCCAGGTTGCTAATCTTATTTCACATTTTGTAAGAATCATTAAGTTCTCTGCTCTTTGAGTAGTTGCTTCTAGAAATTCAAGGCTGCTTAATGGAGTTGACATCATCAAGACTGTTTTTCACTGTGAAACCCCATAATACACTTGATTGCATTTCTTATAAAATTATTTTTTTTGGAGTCTTTTCTTCTCTACCCATCTTGTCTCCCTTCAGTGCTTCCTTAAGTTGTTTCATATTATAAGCGGAGCTTATCAGCAGGGATGGTAATAATGCGTGGCAGACATTTAAAGAAAATGTAGTGTTTTTCGGTTTTCTCAGTGATTAGGGGGTTGTCACTGCTGTTTAGTGGGTGGGCTCCAGGGATCCTAGAAATCCTGGAATGCATGCTGTGTTGTCTATCATACATGACATTTGAATGCCCAGTTGCACATTTCTGTAAGGTAAAGCTGGTTTATACTTATTTGAGCCTAGAGCATAACTCTTCATTTCAAAATGCAAAGTATTTTTTTGCATGGGTTTAATAAATTATTTTTCTAGAACTACAAGATCTGAGTAAATTGAAGGAAGATTGGACTCCAGTAGGAACTTTCCTGAGACTTGCTCACCATTTTGAAAAATGTCACCAACAGCAGCGATGCTTCTGATATTGTGTTAGCAATACACAATGCTTGTGTCAGCCTTCATTTTCAGTTGTCACATTCTCTTTGATTTTATGGGTCTGTATATAAAAACTATTTAGCCCTCATTTCAAAATGTCAACACTGTTCTTTGTTTTTTTGACATCTTTCAGTTAAATATTGCCTGACTTCCCTTAAATTCTGACTTCTTCATTTTATAAGGCTAGATGCATACATTCACTGTCTTGTAGACCAGCTCTGCCTAAACATTTACATACTAATAGCCGTGTTATTTCAGTTATTGATATTTTATTGTTTCTGTTCCAGTTAGGATGTTTATACTTTTGAAAACATCTCTGCAGATAATATAACCTAGGTATAAATTTCATTGCTGCAGAGCAAAAGGATGATTGTTCTGTTGTCATTTGCAGTTATAGGACTCTATCAGTTAGTGCCCAGCAGGAGAGAGCGATTGCACTCCAAGGGGCAGTTCACAAATGAGAGAGTCTGACAGATTTAAGGGAGCCAGTGAAGGGAACGATGAAGCCCTTACTACCCCTGGGCCTCCAAGGGCAGGAGGAAGGCTGTCTAACTGAGGCTGTGGATAGCCTCTAGTCACTGAGACTATGCCTGGCATGGAGAGAGCTAGAAGTGTGACTCTCCCTTGTCTTTGTCTTCCATCCTTCCGATTCCTCTGATGCTGGTCCTTCACCGGAGAGGAAACCCAGAAAGAAGGTGGGGAGCACAAGTGCTTGCTGGTGTGAGTCACTGGGGCCCCAAGGCACCGGGCAGAGTAGATGGTAAGGGTAAATAAGCCTGGAGGGTGAAGGGGAACAGCCAGCACAGGGAATGTTGTGTCTGATTAGCTTTGAGAGTCACGATTCCGCAGAACATTCATCTCTCTCTCTCCGGTTCACCCCAGATCTGTCCCTCGTGTGGTCTTCCTCTGGGGTTCTCTAATCTGAACTGGTGTTTGGACAGCAGGCTGCATTGTCATTCTCCTTTCATTGTTCTTTTGATTTGGTGACACTTTTTGTTTGAACCTTTTCCACTTGCACCTATGTAAGAAAGAGTGTGATAAATTTTTCAAATCCATACAAGTCTGTAGTTATCTTTATTGTGATGGAGAAATGGGCTGGCCATAGAAGTCTGGGATGAAATCATTTTCCCTCAGACCTTTAAAGGCATTGCTTCACAGGTGTTGCTAATGAAAAGTTTGAAGTCTGGCTTCATTTTCACATGACCCATTTTTTCCCTGTCTCATATGCTTCTACTGTTCTTTATTTTGAGGGGATTCTAAAATGTTATAACAGTCTTTTTAGCTTTTAAAGAATTTATTGTGCTGGGTACTTATTTACTCTCAATATGGCTGTAGGAGTGTATCTTTCAACTCTTGGACATTCTTATATTTTGTGAACTTGAAAGGTAGGGAGGCTAGGCAGTAAAGGGTGGTGTTTGTTTACCTTTAGGTTGAGACAGCTTCTTAATCTTCCTGCTGTCTTTACTAGAACATTTAAAGCATTCTATTTGGATGCATTTTCTAATCATAATCTTGAGATTGTGATTAACAAACAAGTGACTTTCTTTTCATCTGCCTCTTGGCTTTACTTCAGGAACACAGAGTAATATAAAATTCAAGAGAATCAAAGAACATGACAGTATTTATATTTTGTGCATATTCCTTATTATATAATTTTCTATAACTTCGTTTTATGTTTGACTCTCCTGTGCATTAATGAATCTGTTAACGGGAATAAGGCCCAAAGATCCTAAAATGACCTTGATATGATGAAATATAAACATCTGGCTGTAGAAAGGAATTTTCAAAAGAAATGTTCTCATTCAGCATTTTTGCCTATAGGCATTCACGTAATGGTAAAGATAAGAATAAAATGAAAGGTTCTCACCTAATTAGTTATCCAGCTCATTTTAACCTGTCTGTGTGTGTATGTATATGACTTCAGTCAGTCAGTTCAGTCGCTCAGTCGTGTCCAACTCTTTGTGATCCCATGGACTGCAGCCCGCCAGGCTTCCCTGTCCATCGCCAACTCCCGGAGCTTGCTCGAACTCATGTGCATCCAGTTGGTGATGTCATCCATCCATCTCATCTTCTGTCATCCCCTACTCCTCCTGCCTTCAATCTTTCCCAGCATCAGGGTCTTTTCAAATGAGTTAGCTCTTCGCATCAGGTGGCCAAAATATTGGAGTTTCAGCTTCAGCATCAGTCCTTCCAATGGATGTTCAGGACTGCTTCCCTTTAGGATTGACTGGTTTGATCTCCTTGCAGTCCAAGAGTTTGGGATATTTTCTTTAATGCAAAATAGTATAAATTTTCAGCTAAAACCAGGTTAAGTTGAATATTTTAAGCAGTTTTAGGACAAAACCAATAAGGGAGTAATGAGGGGAATTAACTTATGAAGTAAGTGTTAAGGTCAGAGAGAGAGGCCTGAATTTCATTAGTAACTTTTTGGCAGAAGTTGGTTCTTTTTGTAGAGCAAGACCCCCAGGCCCTGCTCCCTGACCATATCAATATATAATGGTTTCAGTAGGGAGTACCATCTGTGTTTTTTCCCCAACCAAGGTCCAAGTGACTGACAATGAGAACATTTACACTTTTTGCAAACCAGCTTCTTGTATTCTCATTAAAGATGGCTCTTCTTCAGCGTATTTGCTAAAGTACTACACTTTTGACTTGGGTTTTTTTCCTTCACCAGGGACTTTACCAGGCCAATGTTTTCATTAATTCCTGAATTATATATTGCTGTTCAGAGTCCTTACAGCAGAATAATCTCGATCTTCACAAAAATATATAGTCTAAAATGTCAACTGTACATAATGTGCCTGAAATATTAATGTTTACCAGGTGCTGAGATATTGTTCTTCAGAGCATGAAGGTTAAAAAGGGATAACACTCATGATGGTTTTTGAAAGAAATGAGAAGGATTAAATGGCATTTTTAAGTGTTTGAAGTTTGAGCTCCTCTTACTTCTTTTTCTATATTTGCTCAGAGAATGTAAGCAATCTGCTTAAGGTCATTCAGTTTGTAAATGATGGTGTTTGAGTTCTAACTCAGATCTCTGTCTCCAAACCCTTGGATCTTTACTCAGGCACTTCCTAAGTTGTCTTTTTTTTTTTTCCTTGCAAGATTAGAACTGCTGTTTCTGGTCTGCTGCTGCTGCTAAGTCGCTTCCGTTGTGTCCGACTCTGTGCCACCCTGTAGACGGTAGCCCACCAGGCTCCCCTGTCCCTGGGATAAGAGCTCTTATTTAAAACTCTCTTATTAGGTTATACTGAAGTCACGAGTACGTGGGTCAAATCACATGCCCCTGGAACTTTACTGTCTAGAGTGAAAACCTGACATAAGATAACTTGGAGCATTTTTGTCATCTTCAGCAGTGGCTTTAAAGGGAAGTTTGTGGGGATTGTGTGGGAAACTGAATAGGAAATCTAAAAATGTCAGGACCTCATAATTGGAATTCTGAATTCACATAAACTGTAATAGAGTCTGTCAAACTGCAAAGGAGGTTATTGATCTCGATTCTAAGTGCCTGCTCTGGGGGGCACCTGTACCCAGTTCTTCTCATTCTGAATCTGGCTAGGGAAAGTTGTCATTTAAAATAGCTCAACCCAGGTTTCTGTTTTACTGTTTCAACTTTTACTGTCTTTTTCTCTATTACTTATCAATTTCCAGAATTTTTTATATTCTGAATATAGAAATATGTGCTTATAATAAAGTCCAGAAACATAAACTGGGCTGAAGTACTTATGCTTTACCCAGAGGGTAATGGCAATGAGTCCTGAGCAGTTCATCCTTCTCCTTCACACTTCTGTTTTCCCCTGTTGATGATGCTATAAACACAGTTTGGTACCTTGCCTTTTCCTGAAAAAGAAGCACTAGATCCTGAACACTTTCCTATTCAAAACGCTTCTCTTAATACTTTTTAACAGTTGTGTACTCTTTCCTTAAATACATATCATAACATTTATGCTGTGATGAGCATCTGCGTGTATCTTATGGGATGAGGGAAGGATTTCACAATGTTTCTAGTATGAGAATAAAGAATGCACATATTGAGATTTGTAATGTGTTGAATAATTCTTGAACAAATGTACACACATATTCCTATGAATAGTTTATAACAAATACACTTATCTCACTGTGTCCTTGCTGACTTTGAACATTGTCTTTAAATTTTTTTTAACAGACATCTAGTCCTTACTATTGCTCCATAGTTAGAGAGCTTTGTATATTTGACACACATGGTGACTTGTTTTTTTGTTTTATTTTTTAATGTTAAGATGCTCACTTTTCATGTGTTTTTCAGGCATCATTGAGCCCCATATTGTGAAGGCTCTTGAGGCAAGCTAAGGGCCAAGAACTCATGTTGGTGTGTCTGAAAAGTCTAAGGTTTGTATTTGTAAGAAGATTAGCAGGTTGGTGATAGGGAGAGGAGTTTGGTAATGTTTCTTTAGTCTAGGAGAGCATGAAAGTGGTGAAGGTAAAGATGTAAAACCTTCCTTTTACAACAGGAGGGTTGTAAAAGATGTGTAAGAAGTAGAATGAGAAGCAAACAGGTAGAAACTGATTGGATGAGGAGGATTTAAAGATTCTTCGGATCTTGCTGGTGCCACTTGTGGGATGAGGAGCCATTACCAAGATGAGAAACAGGAGAAAGGTTTGGGTGTAGTCCTGTGAAGATTATCTTGGCCCTGAACAGAACACCTAATAGCTTAAACCACTGGACTTACTTAGCTCACTTTACAAGACGTGTTGGCTGGGTTGGTGGCTCAGATGCCATCATCGTGCAGCCTCCTTTTGCTTGCTGCTCTTCCATCCTTTGTTGTTCAGTCGCTCAGTCCTGTCTGACTCTCTGCAACCCCAAGGACTGCAGCATGCCAGGGTTTCCTGCCCTTCACTATCTCTCAGAGTTTGCTCTATGTCTGTTGAGTTAGTAATGCCATCCAACCATCTCATCCTCTGTTGCCTCCTACTCCTCCTGCCTTCAATCTTACCCAGCATCAGGGTGTTTTCCAGTAAGTCGGCTCTTTGCACCAGGTGGCCAAAGTATTGGAACTTTGGCTTCAGCGTCAGTCCTTTCAGTGAATATTCAGGGTTAATCTGCTTTAGGATTGACTGGTTTGCTCTTCTTGCTGTCCAAAGGACTCCATCCCTGGCATGAGGCTTTTGCCTTCATGGTTGCAGCTACCTGCAGGTCTGGTATTTATTTCAGGAAAGAAGGAGGAGCTGTGGAGAGACTTTATTCAGGAGAGGAGTATCCCTCTCCATCTTGACTTCTTTCTATACCTTATTGGCAAACTGTAGCTATAAATAAGGCTGGGATAGTAATTTTTTTCTTACTGATCTCTGCTGGAGAAAAGCAGAGAGAGAGGGCTTTGGAATGGGAGTTAAGCCACTGACAGTCTGCCAACAAGAGAGCAGAATACAAATATATATTTTAGTCATGTTTGTAAAAAAGGCTTTTATGGAATGGAAAATAGCATGAAGATTTCAGAAGTTCTCAGGATTTAGGGACAAAGGTAGATGCAGTCTGCATTTGCTTCACATTCAATCTTGTAACTAAAGGACTTCAAATTCCTGTTTCAAGGTTTTTCTTTGCAAGGACCCCCCTCCGTACCTTCCAACTATAAGGCCAAACTCTCATGACATCCCATCATTCTGGTTCAGTTTACTGTTCTTCATTGCCCTCAGAATTCTCTTCAGTATGCTTATCTTGTTAGTGGTAGGGTCCTTTGTCCACATTTGGAAGTGGAATTCCAGTCTGTGATTTATCAGATATGACAATAACCACATTTTTCAATCACCCTCTATATACCTTTTTGTATCTGATGAAATAGATTGTTAGGACTAAATAAAATGTGTCTAGTAACTCACTTCCAATGATGGCTGCCTTCCTTTCTCCCTCTCCACGACTTTGAGAGGAGGGCTAGGCTAGCATCCAGGCAGAATACTGCTAAGGAATACTACTTACACCAATAAGAAAGTGATCCCCTGCATGAAATTCACAACCTCTTTCTCTAGCATCATGCTTGTTTTCCTATCAGTCTTCCTCTCCTGCCCTGATTTCAAGCAGATGGGGATCAAAGTCACACTTGAAAAAGCTTTCAGACTCCACAACCAACTACTTCCTCTCTAGGGAGAAAGGCTTTTAAGTCATTCAGAGCTTTTATAGGTTATATTTATATGAGTTATATTTTCATATATAACAAGTCAATAAACATTATCTAATTTTTTTAGACTTTGTATAAATATAGTGATGTCTCTTTTGTACCATGATTTTCAAGGACATGATTCCTTTTTTTGAATTAAACAAAGTGGTGACTAATAGCTGGAGTGCTAAAGCCAGAGTTCTCTGTTCAGTACTCTCTTCAGAGGGTACCTGTCTTCCCCAGGGTCAATTCAGCATTCCCTTCATACCAAACACTTATGCAACACAATATAATCTTAAGTGTTTTGCTATGGAACTTGTCGCTCTCTGCACATTCAGCTAAATTTTTTGCAGTTGTTGATGCATATTCTTTTATCTGCAGTGATAATAAGCTTTGGCCCCAAGGTTGCTCATGGGAGTTCTGGGCCCTTGATTGTGTGGAGCGTGCCTGTGCCAGCATGGCTGAGCAGTGTGGTGGTGTGGGGTGCTTGTTTGATGTTCTGTAGCAAACGTGGGTGGTGGCTTTGTCTTGACACCTTAATGGCTTGAGTTTCTCTCCCTTTGCTATGCATATGCATCCTCTCCTGACTTTCCAGTTATTATATGTTACATGCAAAGCACGGACCTGGTGAAAGAAAGCAAGCCCCTCATTTCTGGCAGCTCCTAGAACATTGCATCAGAGTGCCTGGAGCTCAGTTGTGTTGACTGATAGTAGCAGGCTCTCCGGAAGGACTGCAGTGGAGTGGTCTACCAGAGCTGTGTGCCAGGAGGCACCTCTGGGGTTTCTCCCTTAAGCTATAGGAAAACGCTTACAAAGCATGAAACCTGATGCCCAGTGCCTGCCCTCCACCTCTTCTTCCCCCCACCGTAAGTCCCCTTGTCTCCTGTCTCTCCCATTTCTTCCTTCTTCCCTGCCATCCCTCCAGCCTGATTTCCTTGGGACGGATTTGATATGAACGGTGTGGATCATGCAGGATGATACATGATACTGTCACGATTTTAACACAATAGGAACATTTGTGTATCTTTTGATGTAGGAGTTCACTGGTCAGGATCCAGTTAGGAATACAGTGACCCCCAAGCGGTTTAATGGTGGGAACTGAGTAGAGGGAACCCTGGAAGTATGGGAAAGCCAGAAGAGCACAAGTGGATGTGTCATGCAGTGCAGTGGTCACCAACTCCAGGAAGCTGCTCCTGTCCCTTGGGCTAAAGGGAAACAGGAAGGAATTGGTGTGTATTTGGAGCCGGGGAAGGGAGCTGCCTGCTGGGGGCTGGACTGAGGCAGAGGAGCTGCCTGGTGAGAGCAGAGCTCAGGATCTTGGGTTGCCCGCAGCAGGTGGAACAATAAAGGAGATGTGGTTTGCTAAAATATATATATATTATACATATTATTTATCTGTATGTATACAAAAGCTTTTCTGCTACATTTGATAAAGGCTTATTTTAGAAAGCTTGTGAATTTTTACCTAACTAAAAAATTGACATTTTGATTCCACTTATTTGACTTGGCATGAATAGAATGCTAGATTCCTAGTTAAGAGATATGCAACAAGCGGCAAAGGTTTACTGTACAGCATAGGGAACTATAGTCAATATCTTGCAATAACCTATAATGGAAAATAATTTCAATAATATATGTATATATAAAGCTGAATCACCTTACTGCACACCTGAAACATTGAAAGTCCACTATCCATCAATAAAATATATATATACAAACAACAAAGGAAATGTGACTGCTGGGGGTGCTACCTGCAGGAGAGGAAATGGGGGTAGAAATACCCTGAACTTTCCCTCCTTAGTATTCATTCTCCCCCTCAGTTCCCACTAGCCGCCAGTCTATCCAGGAAGACTACCTGTGAAAGGGGCAGGTAGAGGGGAGGGCAGGCAGAGTTTGAAGAGCTCTGAGGTTCATGAAATCTGAAATTTTTACCAGGAAACTTCCTTGGAAATCTATAGCAATGGCATTTCTGCCTGTCCTGAATACAAATAGTCAAGCTGTTAGGATTCATCTGTGCTCTAAGTGTACTTTTAAAGAGGCTTAGTAAAATGCAGACTAAACTTGTTTTAGATATTCTTTGACTAAGCAGATTAAACGTAATGAAAATAAGTTTTCCCCCAGATATTTTACAGATTGAGAACCTCAGAATGCACTAACGTACTTTGTAAACAGAGCTTTTCCAGAATTTGATAAACACAAGCTGGATTTGTGCTTATGAAAAAAATGGGCAACTAACACACTTGTTAATCACTGATAGAAATACGAACTTCTGCATTGTCTCTAGATAGCTTAGTAAGGAGATGGAGTTTAGACTGAATTTCTTTCTTAGCCTTCAAATGAAAACTGTAGATGCAGAAGGTTGTGAAAGATTTAATAATTATTTGTTAACCTGACTGGGACTTTGGAAAGCAGATTCCATGCTCTTGCATTGAAACTCTTAATAGAACATGAAAAGCTGTTGTAAGAGACTTTGGAATAAGCATTTTTTTTTTTTCCCTGTGAATTCTTCAGAAACACAGTGTAGGGGAGGAAAAATAATTTTCCTTCTACCCTTCTAGGTTCTTGGCTGAGACAGTCCATGTAATAAAAGACAGATTAACAGGAGAAAAGCAAACAGAAGTTTTGATATCACGTATACTTCCTATGGACATGGACAGAGGAGCATGGCGGGCTACAGTCCATGGGGTTGCAAAGAGTCGAACACGACTGAGCAATTAACACTTTCATTTTTTCATGCTTCCTATATACATGGAAAAGACTCCAGAAAACTCCCCGAGTCACGCCCTGAAATGACCCAAGCTGCTGTCTTAAATATCATTTCCATCTGAAGACAAAACACACTTGAGGGAGGGAAGCCAGTTATGGGAGATTTTCAGGCAAAGCACAGTATACAAGGGGATGGTTATTACTTAGATTTAAGTTAGTTGCTTTATCCATTGATAACTCAATGATAAACTCATTGGTAAGAGTTTCAGAAACCTGATCCCCTCCTTATTTCCTGCAATAGAGAAGGAGACACCCTTTTGCAATTGGAAATTTCCCTTATAAATATGTCTTTCAGAAGGGTAACTTCTACTTGGTTTTCAGAAGATTCTGCTATTTCTTAAAAAAATCAGCTTGAGATAATCCTTATGCCAAAGAAGCATATTTTTGGGGTGATATATTCTCCCCCTCCGTAACTTCTGGGTATAACTCTCCAGATTTCCTAGATGTAGTTTCTCTTTTCCACCATCCACCGCTTCTGAGTTTGTCTAGTGTGGCTTGCTTGAAGCTGCTGGTTGCCTTGGTGTGTCAAACTCTTGAAGGAAAAGTAAGAGCATCACATTTTAGACACCGATGCAGAGTATATGGCCTGTTAACTTGGAAATATTTTAACTTGCAGTGATCTCAGAGTAAAACAAAGTGCTGTGGAGGGCAGAGAGAACAAAGGGCACTCAGGACTTGGCTTCTGTGAGACGTGGTAGAGCTGGGTTTCTGAATCTGATCTTGAAGACCTTTGAGCCTTGGTTCCCTGGTGGCTTCCCTGGTGGCTCAGATGGTAAAGAATCCACTTGCAATGCAGGAGACCCGGGTTCAATCTCTGAGTCGGGAAGATCCCCTGGAGAAGGGAATGGTTGCCCACTCCAGTATTCTTGCCTGGAGAATTTCATGGACAGAGGAGCCTTGCAGGCTACAGTCCATGGTGTCCCAAAGACTTGGACACAACTGAGCAACCAACACTTGGACTTTTTCACTTGAGCCTTGGGGAGCCCTGGCTCCCCTCGGAGGAAAGCAGAGCATAGACCGGGTGCATGATAGCCTATAGACACAGGGTCTCCGTTCTCTGAGGTTGCACAGGTGTTTGCCAGCTTGAAAGGAAACTTTCAGTCCTTTGCTCTCTTTCTGTGTAAACTGAGGAGACATTCAGACTCCCTTGTCCTCTTTGACCCATCAGTGACTCGGTGTCTGTGGGCTCTGTCTGAGGAAGGGCTTGTCCTGGCACACAACCTCAGCAGGGACTTCTGTCTTAGTCATGCTAGCTACTGGGCTGAAGAATAAAGGCATTGCTCTTCTGGGATGTCTGTAAAACCAGAGCCTAGCTTTAGGCGAATACTGAGGTATTCTGATGTCAATTTAAAAAATGCACAAGTTATGACTGAGCTTTTTTTGAGGCAAAATGAGAACTGCAGCCTGGGAGACAGCACCTTTGAGAAACTGCTCCAAAGATCAGGGGGGAGGTTAGGGGGGCAGGTCAGTATATATGTGGTTTTGGTGAAGGGAGAGTAAATGCCATCAAGTACATATTTTTCCAGAAGGTTTCTGCCTAGTTACGAGGCACAGTCATCACCATGAAGGATTTTAGTACTTTTCTAGATGGGAGGAGATACAAGAATTGGGCTTGTGAAATTGAATCGTGAAAATACCTCAGTATCTTGACAATTCCCCCTGACAACCCCAAGCATCAGTTCAGTTCAGTCGCTCAGTCGTGTCCAACTCTTTGTGACCCCATGAATTGCAGCACGTCAGGCCTCCCTGTCCATCACCAACTCCCGGAGTTCACCCAAACTCATGTGCATTTAGTTGGTGATGCCATCCAGCCATCTCATCCTCTGTTGTCCCCTTCTCCTCCTGCCCCCAATCCCTCCCAGCATCAGGGTCTTTTCCAATGACTCAGCTCTTCGCAAGAGGTGGCCAAAGTATTGGAGTTTTAGCCTCAGCATCAGTCCTTCCAATGAACACCCAGGACTGATCTCCTTTGGGATGGACTGGTTGGATCTCCTTGCAGTCCAAGGGACTCTCAAGAGTCTTCTCCAACGCCACAGTTCAAAAGCATCAATTCTTTGGTGCTAGCATGCCTCATTTCTGCCCTTTACTCTGCACTCCTTTCAGGAGGTATTGAAGGTCAGCAGCTGCAGAAGCACATGAGTTAATTTTTGAGGAGGTAGATGGCAAGTGCCAATTTATAGTTGGTACTCTGAGATCATCTCATGGCAAATTACCCTGGAGCACTGGACCACAGTAGTTACCTTCTATTCCCAGCTATACTTCTGTTCTCTAGGCACCTTTTAGCTGAGCCACCAGGGAAATCCCCTTAATCAGCACTTAAAGCCTTTACCACTCCCTGCAGCTACTCCTGTTCCATGCCATGAACATGCTGTTGGCTTCCTTTCTGTATTGGTAAGCAAAACTTGCTTCAAGGAGATTAAGTAAATAATACTTAAGAGCAATAACTGATAATGCTGTCTGAGTTTGAATATAATTTTACTCATTTCTGGCAGTGTGAGTTGAAGCAAAAGTATTTTTGAAAGTGTTTTCCCGTGTGTTAAATTGGCAAAATGAGAGTTTCTTTCCTATAGGGTTGTTGTTAATGATTCAATGAAGAGAAGAAAAATTTTTAAGTCAATCTGAGTATGTGTTGGCCATTTTTCAAGCAAGTAGAATGATGTAAAAACAGTAAGTGCAATAAAATGAGAAAAGATAGAGTTGTATACATAATTATTGAAGAAAGTAAAAGATCCATCAGAGTTTGAAAGGAGTTTATCATAGACACCTTCTGGTAGGAGGTGAGTGAACTAGATTAGAAGAGGTGAATATGTGGAATAATGGAGAAGAGAGACTTAAGTTCTGGTCTTTAGAATAGTGGTCCTCAAACTGCAGCATGCTAGTCACCTGAGCATCAGGCAGAGCTGGAGATGTACTTCTACGTCTGAAAGCCTGAGAATTGAGGGGCTGCTGGTGTGTGTCTGAGACCGAAAGACCAAGAACTCTGATGTCCAAAGGCAGGAAAACGATGGGTATCGCAGCACAGGTACAGAGAGCAAATTTGTTTTTCACCTTTATTCTCCTTGAATCCTCAGTGGACTGGGATCCAATGCCCAGCAGCAGTGGTGAGGACAGTCTTTACCCAGTCTCCTGGTTCAAATGCTAATGTCTTTGGGAAGCACCCTCACAGACACACCTGGAATACATCTTATTAGCCTTTTCTGAGCCCAGTCAAGTCGACATGTAAAATTAATCATTGCATCACCTTTCGTGTTTTTTGTGTTCTGTGTCTTGGGACCTCATTTTTTATTGCATTCAGCCTATCTGATCTTGCTGTTCCTTACCAAGATGTAAGTCACTGGTATGTACTGGCTATGTATTTGAAGGGCTACCAGCAGAGTCTGTTTCACAAGTTATATCACAGTTCCCTTCTATAATGATTCTTGGGCTGAATTTCTGAATATACATAGCTGATTTAAAAACTTGATGTGGCATTTCAAACCCCTCCTGATAGGTTTCCTGTTTCTTTTTACCTCTAACTTGGGCTTCCCAGGTGGCTCAGTAGTAATGAATATGCCTGCAATGCAGGAGATATGAGTTTGATCACTGGGTCAGGCAGATCCCTTGGAAAAGGAAATGTCAACCCACTCCAGTTTTCTTGCCTGAAAAATCCTAAGGACAGAGGAGCCTGGCAGGCTGCAGTCCATGGAGTTGCCAAAGAGTCAGACACGACTGAGTGACTGAACAACAAACTCAGTTTACCTTTGAGATTTACAAAGTATACCTATCAAGATGAAACTAGAGCCTATTATACAGAGTGAAGTAAGCCAGAAAGAAAAACACCAATATACTATACTAACACATATATATGGAATTTAGAAAGCTGGTAACGATAACCCTGTATGCAAGATAGCAAAAGAGACACAGATATATAGAACAGTCTTTTGGACTCTGTGGCAGAGGGAGAGGGTGGGATGATTTGGGAGAATGGCATTGAAACATGTATAATATCATATATGAAACAAATCACCAGTCCAGGTATGATGTATGATACAGGATGCTTGGGGCTGGTGCACTGGGATGACCCAGAGGGATGGAACGGGGAGGGAGGTGGGCGGGGGGTTCAGGATGGGGAACACGTGTATACCCATGGTGGATTCATGTTGATGTATGGCAAAACCAATACAATATTCTAAAGTAACTAGCCTTCAATTAAAATACATAAATTTATATTAAAAAATTCTCAACATTTATAAAATATTAACTATTTTCATTGGTATTTGAGAGATTTATACCTTTTGCTTTAGGCTAAATTCAGTATACTATCTTTTTAGCGTATGAAGCAATTTTTCTTCCACGAGGTTGTTAAATCAATTTTATATCTTTTTATTCCTTTATAACTTTTATTCCTTAGAGTAGGGGTGAATAAACTTTGCTTACTAGATTTTATGGTACCTTTATCACTTAATATTTGAACATCCTCAGAACTTTAATATGACTAAATGGAATATGTAAGATGCAGTGCTGGCCATTTATTACCTTGCTTTACAGTAAATGTTCCAAAAACTTAATTGTGAAATTCCTGCAGATACATAAAGTCGCTCAGTCATGTCTGACTCTTTGTGACCCCACAAACTGTAGCCCACCAGGTTCCTCTGTCCATGGGACTTCTCCAAGCAAGAATACTGGAGTGGGTAGCCCTTCCCTTCTCCGGGGATCTTCCCAACCCAAGGATCGAACCCAGGTCTCCTGCATTGCAGGAGGATTCTTTACCATCTGAGCCACTAGGGAAGCCCAATATGGGAACTCACCATATTTCCTTACTCCTGAGTTTTTCAAATACATACATACTCCAGTTGTCTCCTTTGATATTTTAACTACCATGATGTGCAATACTTTTGTCTCTTTAAACATCTGGGTACCATGACTTTTCCTGGATAATCATGTCTGACTCTTTGCAACCCCATGGGCTGTACAGTCCATGGAATTCTCTAAGCCAGAATACTGGAGTGGGTAGCCTTTCCTTTCTTCAGGGGATCTTCCCAACCCAGGGATCGAACCCAGGTCTTCTGCATTGCAGGCAGATTATATACCAGCTGAGCCACAAGGGAAGCCCAAGAATACTGGAGTGGGTAGCCTATCCCTTCTCCAGCAGATCTTCCCAACCCAGGAATTGAACCAGGGTTTCCTGCATTGCAGGCGGATTCTTTACCAACTGCCCAGATAGTAAAGAATTAGTATGCAATGCAGGAGACCCAGGTTTGATCCCTGGGTTGGGAAGATCCTTTGGAGAAAGAAATGGCAACCCACTCCAATATTCTTGCCTGGACAATTCCATGGAGAGAGGAGCCTGGCAGGCTACAGTACATGCAGTCCCAAAGAGTTGGACACAACTGAGTGACTAATATACACACACACATCCTTTGTATCGAGTACTAGCTTTGTCTCCTTCATTGTTTCCCTCTCCAAAGGGTATCACTTTATTATCTGGACACAACTTGTTTCATGATTTCAGACCAAGGTATGTATATATGTGTGTATATGCCAGATCTGCAGCTGAATAACTTAAAGCTCTTTTAGATCCCTTAGAGTAGGAAATGGCAACCCACTCCAGTATTTCTTGCCTGGAAAATTCCACAGATAAGCCTGGCAGGCCACAGTCCATGGGGTTGCAAAGAGTCAGACGCAACTGAGCACACACACACAAGAGTTTAACTAAGGACACATTCGAGAATCAGAGATGAAACTTAAGACTACATGTCCTAGCCCCTGCTAGTCTTTGATTCATGTACCTCTTTTTAAGAAGAATCTTTAAAAAAAAACAGTTTTTTTTGGAAATTATTTTTGGTTTTTTGATGCTAATGCAAAACCCATTAATGTGGGGTAGTGAGTAAGCTGATGATCTTCATCCCTGTTCCTTGTCTTCTGTCCCCTGGGAAGTACCTCTGTCCTGTATAAGCTAAGCCTGATTCTCATGATAGCTTTCTGCTTTCAATGGCTGAGTAGTGACTTTATTTGCCATGGGCTATTGTAGTTGCTCTCTGGAGGCTTAGGGACCATGGAATATAGGGCAATGATGAGAATTCTTCTTGAGCCATGAGGGCAGAAGGAAATACCTTCCAAATATGTGAATGATTAGAACCTAAATTTCTAAAGAAAGTAACTAAAAAGTAATATTGACGAACTAGTATGCAGACTTTTTTTTTTTTTTAAAGCAGACACTTAAAATAAAAAGTGAGAACATTGAATCACTTACTAAGTCTACTAGTAGGACTAGTGCTCCCTTTTTAAAAAACAACTTACATTAACACCATTTCTATCCTGAAATAGAATTATTAGATGATCTATAATATTTAATTATTTAAGCATATTTAAATAAATGTAAAATATAATTATATAATATAAATCAATATAATACATTATAAATCAATGTGATAGCCTATCTATAGCATAAAGAAGTACAAATGATTTTAGAAAGTAATGTGTAAATCAGTATTCAGTTAACTTGGGCATAACTACCCTGAAGACAACATTTAAAACGGATGCATTTCATATTTAAATTGAAGGACTGTTTGGCAATCACCAGTGCAGACTGCTATAACTATGTGCTATTGTTGATTCCAGTATTGTGGCCAGTAACACGATTTTCCGAGCCAGCAGATAATCACTGATAAATTTTCTTGTAGAACAGAATACTGCCTTTCATGGATTTGCATAGTGGTTGTATTTCTGAAAGGCAGAGGAACCAGAGATCAAATTGCCAACATCCGCTGGATCATGGAAAAAGCAAGAGAGTTCCAGAAAAACATCTATTTCTGCTTTATTGACTATGCCAAAGCCTTTGACTGTGTGGATCACAATAAACTGTGGAAAATTCTGAAAGAGATGGGAATACCAGACCACCTGATCTGCCTCTTGAGAAATTTGTATGCAGGTCAGGAAGCAACAGTTAGAACTGGCCATGGAACAACAGACTGGTTCCAAATAGGAAAAGGAGTACGTCAAGGCTGTATATTGTCACCCTGTTTATTTAACTTACATGCAGAGTACATCATGAGAAACACTGGACTGGAAGAAACACAAGCTGGAATCAAGACTGCTGGGAGAAATATCAATAACCTCAGATATGCAGATGATACCACCCTTATGGCAGAAAGTGAAGAGGAACTAAAAAGCCTCTTGCTGAAGGTGAAAGGGGAGAGTGAAAAAGTTGGCTTAAAGCTCAACATTCGGAAAACGAAGATCATGGCATCTGGTCCCATCACTTCATGGGAAATAGATGGGAAAACAGTGGAAACAGTGTCAGACTTTATTTTTCTGGGCTCCAAAATCACTGCAGATGGTGACTGCAGCCATGAAATTAAAAGACGCTTACTCCTTGGAAGGAAAGTTATGACTAACCTAGATAGCATATTGAAAAACAGAGACATTACTTTGCCAACAAAGGTCCGTCTAGTCAAGGCTATGGTTTTTCCTGTGGTCATGTATGGATGTGAGAGTTGGACTGTGAAGAAGGCTGAGCGCCGAAGAATGGATGCTTTTGAACTGTGGTGTTGGAGAAGACTCGTGAGAGTCCCTTGGACTGCAAGGAGATCCAACCAGTCCATTCTGAAGGCGATCAGCCCTGGGATTTCTTTGGAAGGAATGATGCTAAAGCTGAAACTCCAGTACTTTGGCCACCTCATGCAAAGAGTTGACTCATTGGAAAAGACTGTGATGCTGGGAGGGATTGGGGGCAGGAGGAGAAGGGGACGACAGAGGATGAGATGGCTGGATAGCATCGCTGACTCGCTGGACGAATCTGAGTGAACTCCAGGAGTTGGTGATGGACAGGGAGGCCTGGTGTGCTGTGATTCATGGGGTCGCAAAGAGTCGAACACGACTGAGCATCTGATCTGATCTGTATTTCTGAAAAACTGTATATTAAAACCATGCAAAAATACTTCATTTATATAAAGCTGGCTTAGTGTTAGGCTCAAATAGTAGGTGAATTTTCTGTTAACAAGAATGTCCTGGAAGATGCTTGAAGCCCCAGAGTGTCCTTAATGTGGCAGATCATCTGGTAACTCTAAGTTCCTCTTACCTAATGCTAGCTGTACCCCTCATCACTGGGACAACCACAAATAACCCCACAGATTTCCAAACTATCTCTCAATGAAAGTAGGATATGGCCACCTTAGAGACCCTCTGATCCTGTCTTTTGGCTGGGGCTTACCTGTTGGGGAGCTGCCTTGGGGCAGGAAGAGGTGGGTGAGGACCCCCGTGACTCTCAGTGTGAGAATGTCCCTGAAACCAGATGAGTCCAAGGCCCTCTACACGTCAGTGTCTCAAGTACACATCATATTCTTGATAATAGTATTTACTTTTCTCTCCAGTAGTGAGTTCTGCTGTAGAAATTTAAACTTTGACATTAGAGCTAAAATCTGGATAAGGTAGGTTATATGTTACATTAGAAGCACTTCTAGGGTTAAAGTTTTGTGTGGTGAGGCAGTGACTTCTAGAAAGGAGCAGAGCTAGTGGTTTCAGGATAGTCCAGGATAGGGTGAGTGGGGTTCCAGGATAGGGTGGGTGGGTGTGTATATTTACAATTTTTCCTTTTTTAGGTTTTTCAAATTTATACATTTTGGCCACACCATGTCGCATGTGGGATCTTAGTTCCCTAACCAGGGATTGAACCCCAGCCCCCTGCAGTGGAAGTAGAGCCTTAACCACTGGACTGCCAGAGAAGTCCCTTAAGTCTTAGGTATGGATTGATTTATACTTAGGCGTCCAGTGTAGATTGAGGTTTTTTCCTTAAAACACGCAGTCACACTCCCAGTGTGTGGGCACTGGGAAGAAGTTCCTTCTGCTACCACATGATGGCCTTGTGCATGTGACTGTCTTTGTCCAATAGGATTTTACCAAATAATCCGGTCACAGCTGGGTTGATCCAGACCAGAAAAACTGTACATTTGGTTCATAGGGTTATGAGGAATAATATTTCTCGTTTAAGTCCCTTAAGTTTTACAGCAGTGTATAACATAGCTCAAGCTGACTAGTATAAGAATCAGTCCAGATAGGAACAGCAGAACCATTCAGCTGCCCAAATTGTTAGTCCACAGAATTGTGAGCCATTACAGGATTGTTCCTTAGCTACTGTTTTGAGATGACTTGTTACACAGTCAAAGCTAATCGATACATATTTGTGTGCAAGAAAAGCTTAGTTCTTGTTTTCTCTCTATACCCACTCTTCTTGGTTGCCAAAACTATGGCCGTCTCCCTAATCCCTCTCCCTTGAGGTGTAAAATCTTACAGTTCCTTCCCTTCTCTTGCCTCTCTGTGATGCTTCTAGTAACATCTTTATAGTCTGTTGCTTTCAGTTCCTGAAAACAATAGGCCTTTGTTAGAACCATCTGGCCAAGCATGGCAGCTGCACTGTAGACTTGGTTACAGCTCAGGCTCCAGCTCTCCATAATCGTGTGTCACTTCTCGGTGGGGCTTTACCACGCGAAAGATGTCATATAGTGGAACAGACATTAAATCTGAAGTCAGAATAGTTGAGTATAACCTGACTAACTGTTAGTTGTGACCGTAAGAACTTTCTCCAGCGTTTTCAAAATCTGTGTCTTCAGCTCTTTTCACCCATCACTTATTTTCTGTTTCAAACTTTGGCCTTGTTCTCTTCACTTCCAAAATGTTAACTGCATTTAACAACCGAGGCCTTTTCTGCTTCTGTCTCCTGTTAACTTGCAACCTCCAATTCACTGATACAATTTGTATTTTTGAGTAGGGTCCTCCCTAATTTATGCTGGGCATAATCTTTGATTCTGCCAAGTACTGCATTCAGCAGATCAAGCTGGACTAAAGGTGTCCTGGTCAAGATGTTTTTTAGCTGCAAGTAATAAAATCTACTTGAAGGAGCTAAGAAACAAAAGGGGTAGTGATATTATTATAAGGGAAATGTCTCAAAGTACTCAAGGGCAGGGTAATCAGCCAGGCCTCTTGAAAGCCTTGACTTGCGAACTGGAAACTCTTAGGAACAAAGACAGCCAGATTTATTTTTCTGTCTGGGGCTGTATGACCTCTCCCATTTGTCTCTGGTCTCATTCTTGGTATTGCAGTTTGATACGCTCAGTTTCTTCATGCCTAAGACTATGATACAGCCTTGGACTTGACATGTTATTAAACTGCCTACCAACAGACTGACTAGAAGAGGTGGTTCTGGATCCCTTGGAGAGGGAAACTCTGACCTAGCTTAGGGCAGGTGTGCTGAGAAGTGTGATAAAAGTGTGAAAGATTCACGTGGGATGCACATGGCATTGCCTCTGGCCAGGACAAAGGAATTCTCGAAAGGACCTGCTATGAATAGGGCAGACAGACCATGTGTGTGTTCTTTTTTTCTGAATAAACTGATTTTTGCCTCTCTTGCCCTTATTTATATGAAGTCAGAATCCACAGTGGGATCTATAGGGCCTGTGGGTGAAAAAAAATGTTTTTTCGGTGTCTTCCATTCATACCTGATGATAAACAATAGAACTGTCCTTGGATACCTACACTGTTTGAAACTGTCTTGTTGGTCCTGTAGAACACCAGTGACTGAGGGTGGCAAGATAATGTCCATCTGGTAGCTGAGCCAGGAAGAATGGTACTGTAGTACTTCTGGCAAGAATGAAGGTGGCCCAGTTGTGTCCAACTCTTTGTGACCCCATGAACTGTATGTAGCCCACCAGGCTGTCTGTCCATGGAATTCTCCAGGCAAGAATACTAGAGTGAGTGGCAGTTTCCTTCTCCAGGGGAATATTCCTGACCCAGAGATCAAACCCAAGTCTCCTGCATTATAGGCAGATTCTTTACTGTCTGAGCCAATCTGGCAAGAAGGGATACAAAATACTGTTCTGTTTAGTAGCTCTCAGCTCTTCAGTGGAAGAGTACTAGGATGTAGTCAGTGTGAGAAATCCATGCGGCTTCCTTCATTTCTCACTCAAGGCAGGGCTGGAGAAGGAGACAAACATTTTTGCTGCCCCATAGTTCACAACCATGGTTTCACATTAGTGTCATCTGATAAGCCTTTAAGAAAAGCTTCATCCAGACCAAGTGAATCAGAACTCTGGAGCTTGGCCTTTTTCTAAGCTCTGTAGGTGATTCTAACATCAGTCACAATGAGAGATGACTTCTCTATCCTTTCTTGTTCCACTTGTAGGCTGGCGCATTGTTCTGTCTAAGGCTTTTATGTTCTGGTAAGATTTCTGGGTAATCTATGTATCTAAAATGTGCTGTCTGTATGGATAAAAGGTTTTATTCACTTGTTAAGCAAATATAAGAGATGAAACTTGACAGATGGGAACTAGATATGCAGAGCCTTTTGCAGGACTTTGGGCTTTATCCTGTAAAATGAGATCTAGTGAAGAGTTTTAAAGAGAGAAGTATAGCAAGATCAGGTGAGTGCTTTTAGAAAGATTCTTTTGGGCAAAAAAAAAGGAAGATAGATGAGAGGAAGGCAAGGTGAGTATCTGGGGAAGTCCTGGCAAAAACATGACCACCTGAACTAAAGTAGTTGCTGAGTAGGTAGATTAAAGATTTACCGTGTTGACAGGATGAATAGGATTTGATCATGGATTGGATGAGTGTAAGAAAAAGATAGGGATTTACGGTGACTGCCATGTTTTGGATTGACTGATGGTGAATGGTGGTGGATTTCCTCAAGTTCAGGAATGCAGACAAAGCAGAGTTGAATCTGAGACTAGTGTAATCTGGGCATTTTGTTGGGACTCACTGGCTCTTGAAGCCTAGGCTGATTCAAACTAAGCCCCTTGGAAGGGTCGGAAGCTAATAGTGTTATAAGCAGAGGTGCAGTTTTTTTTTAATTTTTATTTTATATTGGTGTATAGTTGCAACAATGTTGTGTTAGTTTCAGGTGTACAGCAATGTAATTCAGTTAAACAAATACACATCTATTCCTTTTCAGATTTTTTTCCCACTTAGGCTCTGATAGAATATTGAGTAGAGTTCCCTGTGCTCTACAGTAGGTCTTTGATAATCAGTTTTATATATAGTAATGTGTATATGTTAACCCCAACCACCTAATTTATCCCCCGCCCTTCCTCATTATTAACCATAGGTTTCTTCTTAAGTCTCTGAGTCTGTTACTGTTCTGTAAATAAGTTCATTTGTATCATTTTTTTTAATATTCAATATATAAGTGCTATCATTGATATTTTTCTTTCTCTGACTCACTTCACTCAGTGTGATAATCTTTAGGCCTCTTCATGTTGCTGCCAACGGCATCATTTTGTTCTTTTTAGTGGCTGAGTAGTATTCCATTGTATATATGTGCCACACCTTCTTTATCCATTCCTCTGTCAATGGACATTTAGGTTGCTTCGTGTCTTTGCTGTTGTAAATAGTGTGAACATTGAGGTTCATGTATCTTGTCAATTATCATTTCTTCAGGTGTATGACCAGAAATGGGATTGCTGGATCATATGGCTCTATTTTTTAGTTTTTTAAGGAACCTTCAAGCTTTTCTCCATTAGTGGCTATACCAAATTACATTCCTACCAACAGTGTAGGAGGGTTCTCTTTTCTCCATACCCTCTGCAGCATTTTTTTTTTTTTTTTTGTAGACTTTTTGGTGATGGCCATTTTGACAGGTGTGAGGTGGTATCTTACTGTACTTCTGACTTGCATTTCTCTAATAATTAGTGATACTGAGCATATTTTCATTTGTCTCTTGGCCATCTGTATGTTGTCTTTGGAGAAATGCCTATTTCAATCTTCTGCCCATTTTTTTTTTTTTGGATTGAGTTTTTTTTTCTTTTTATATTGAGCTATGTGAAGTGTTTATATATTTTAGAGATTAATTCCTTGTTGGTCACATCATTTGGAAGTATTTTCTACCATTTGGTGGGTTGTCTTTTCATTTTCTTTATGGTTTTCTTCATTGTGCAGAAGCTTTTAAGTTTAATTAAGTTCCATTTGTTTTTTCTTTCTTTACTCCAGTAGACGGATCCAAAAAGAACTTCTGTGATTTATATCAGAGCATCCTGCCTGTGTTTTCTTCCAGAAGTTCTATATTCTGGTCTTACATTTAGGTCTTCAATCCATTTGAATGTGGTGTTAGAGAATGTTCTAATTTCACTGTTTTACAGGTAGCTATCCAGTTTTCCCAGCACCATTTATTGAAGAGATTGTCTTGTCTCCAATATATGTTCTTGTCTCCCTTATTGACCATAGTTATGTGGGTTTATTTCTGGGCTTTTTTTTTTATCCTGTTCCATTGATCTCTAAGTCTTTGTGCCAAAACAGTAGTGTTTTGATCACTGTAGCTTTGTAGTATAGTTTGAAGTCAGGGATCTGATGGTTAGATGGCATCACTGACTCTATGGACATGAGTTTGAGTAAGCTCCAGGAGTTGGTGATGGACATGGAAGCCTGGAGTGCTGCTGTCCATGGGGTCACAAGGAGTGGGACACGACTGAGCGACTGGACTGAACTGAAATCAGGGAGCCAGATTCTTCTAGCTCTGTTTTCTTTTCTCAAGACAAAGATTCCAAAGGGAGATGATATCCTGTTCCTTTTGAAAGAGGGTCATATCTGGTTAGAGGAGGTAGTTCACTAGATCTGAGTCAATTTACCTAACAACCAAAGGTCTTTGGAGGCCTTCACCTGAAGCTACCAGATACTGTTGTTAATCAGTAGGACATCTCAAGTTTGTCATCTCTTTGTGTTGTAACTTGTTGACAGTAGAAAGTGACATTTCATAGGTCAAAACCTTATAGCCGTACTATCAGACTATTTATATTCCTTCTAAACTTAACATTTTTTTTAATAGCTCTTTCCGTTATGGCAGATACATGTATATAAGTGGGTGGCTTTCATCCTCTCTCCATCCTTATATATTGAGGGTAAGTTTCTTCTGTGTGTTCTGGTATGGAAGAAAAATATCTTGTTTACTGAATGAGTACAGTCTTTTGCCTAGCGGAATTCATTCAGAAATGAGTCATCTGGTATTCACAGAAAGCATCGTTCCTTTAATGAAGCCTTTTGTTTTTCCAACTACAGTATCGTTAGCCGTTTCTAAAAATCAACATAATCTCGTAAGTACCTTAGTCATATGAAATGAAGGCATTGTTTTCCTTTGTGCCTTTTTCCACACTCAAATGTGATAGCTGTGTTTTTCATTTCTGCCCCTGATTGTGGTTCCCTTTTAAAAAACTTCCCTGGTGTGGTGGTTACTAAAAAGCTTAGCAGTCTCTCTAGCTTATTTCCTCTTAATCGTCTGTAGAGCAAAATTATGATTGTTTTCAAACTAAGCATTCCCCAGGCCCTTATTGGATAATGTAGACAAGTGTTTCCTTTCCTCCTTTTCTTTTTCCCCCTTTATGCCTCTATCTGTATTTGTTTGTACAATGGCCTTTGAACCTCTAGAGAGTATGTTGACATAACACTATCAACATATCAGCTTTCTTTCTTTTCATTTTAATGTATATATTCACATAACCTTAACATATAAAGGATGTGCTTTATTTTTCATATGCCACGTTATTAGCATTGTCTACATTGGACTTAGTAATGAGCTTAATTGACTTTCCCATATTATCATATTTCTAGTTGTTGTGATTATTTTGATGTTAAGCATCAAAGCTAAAGAGGACAAGGGAAAGCCTTCATGTTATCAGGGGCCTTTCACTGGGTTTCAAGGCAAGGCCTGAAACTGGCAAGAACAAAGCTGCAAAGCAGAGCTTTAAGCAGAAGAGAGGTCGTGAGTGTGGGTTTACCCTGCTACACCAGATTTCTTTCCTTTGCTCTCCTAGACCCACCTTCTACTCTTCTCCAGTCTGCTCTCTGCCCCAGGGGCTGACCTGTGTGGACGTGTGCCCCCCAGCTTCGGGTTGGAGTCTGGCCCATGGGAACCTGGCAGAAGGTAGAGGGAGGAAAGACATCTAAGCATTCATTCTCTGTCTCCCCATGAAGGTCATCTGGAGGAAATAGTATGTCTTAGCTGAAATTCACTGCTCTGCACAAAATAACCAAGTGTGTGATAATCCCATGGGTTACAGCAACTGCTGCTTCCCAGCTACCTGTTCAGCCTGGGGGAGGTAAGAGCTCCAGGGCTGCTGGCACAGGTCAGGGTACCATCCCTTGGTTCCCTTACACCCCCTCCTTGTCAATCACCCTTTTGTAAATAAGTCCTCCTCATATTATCTCATTCTGAGTGTTATATCTCTTGTGTGTGTGGCCCTGACTGATGTATTGGTTATACTGGATATTTTGCTTAGAAGAACATTCTGCGTATCATGTGTGCATACTAAGTTGCTTCAGTTGTGTCTGACTCTGTGCAACCCTATGGACTGCAGCCTTCCAAGCTCCTTTGTCCATGGGATTTTCTAGGCAAGAACACTGGAGTGGGTTGCCGTCTCTTCCTCCAGGGGATCTTCTCAACCCAGGGATCAAACCCAGTTCTTTTGAACTAGGAGACCAGTCTCTTAGGTCTCCTGTATTAGCAGGTGGGTTCTTTACCACTAGCACCACTTGGGAAGCCCTCTGGGTACCACTTAATAGGAATTACGCTCTTTAAATTTGGGTTTAGTTGACTCTGGCTGAGGTTATTCAGTTCTTCCTTATTATGATGGTTTTAGAAGGGATAGACGGGAATCCAGGTCAATTTTTTGGGCTATTTTATGGTGTGCAGAGAGGATAGTTGGTTTTTTTTGTACATTCAGATCTTTGGATCTTCTCTTTTATTTTCACCAGCTGCTTGCAGCAAAGCTTGAAGGAAATTAATATTCCTTCAAAAACCTAATAAATACTCAGTTTTCATTTCTATCTCTATTTTGATAAAATGATTTAAAAGAAAATGTGTTTTTCTATGAGGTGTAGATTTAAATGGAAAATTTTCTATGGTGATATCTACATAATCATGTAATTCTTCCCAATCTTTTAGTTTAATATCAAATGTATCATATTAAATTTTATATAATTAGGTTTGCTTTTCCAATTTTATGGTAGTGAGCTTGGGTTTTAATGACTGTTAATTTGTAATAAGGCTTTGCTCAGAGCTCAGTTGATAAAGGATCTGCCTACAATATTGCAATTTGTAATAAATGTATCAAGTAGGGATATACTGGCTTATCTCTTTCATTTTTCTTGTAGAGTATTCAGTTCAGTTCAGTTTAGTCACTCAGTCGTGTCCAATTCTTTGCGACCCCATGAATCGCAGCATGCCAGGCCTCCCTGTCCATCACCAACTCCTGGAGTTCACTCATACTCACGTCCATCGAGTCAGTGATGCCATCCAGCCATCTCATCCTCTGTCGTCCCCCTTTCCTCCTGCCCACAATCCCTCCCAGCACCAGAGTCCCTTCCAATGAGTCAACTCTTCGCATGAGGTGGCCAAAGTACTGGAGTTTCAGCTTTAGCATCATTCCTTCCAAAGAAATCCCAGGGCTGAGAGTATTAGATAACATTTATTCTTTGAAATTAAATTTTTATTGATAGTTGATTAATATTCCAGAAAATATAGAATTAACTGAAATAATTGACATTTTGGATATTCAGGTTTTTTCATAAAGGGACATTCATTTGCATTATTTCGTACACTCTCATAATGTTGCATAATTCTGTTTATTGCAAATCTTACTCCGTATTTTATCATTTTTCTTGGTCTTGTGTGTTTTGTGTGATGTCGGCCTTGTTTAGTTGCTTAGTTGTGTCCAACTCTTTGTGACCCCATGGAATGTAGCCTGCCAGGCTCCTCTTTCCATGGGATTTCTCAGGCAAGAATAGTGTTGCAATTTCCTTCTTCAGGGCATCTTTCCAACCCAGCGATTAAACCCGCGTTTCCTGCTTAGCAGGCAGGTTCTTTGCCATTGAGCCACCAGTGATGTCTACCTACTTGCTGGTATACAAGAATGCAGTTTTTACTGTGTACATGGCTTCACTAAATACTGTCCATTTTGCCATTATTCTGTAGATATTATGTCTGCGAATAATAGTCATTTATGTTATTTCTTACTCTGGTACATCTTTCATAGCATAGTAATGAGAATTTTCAAAGGAGTATTAATGATGGTAGTAGACTTCTTTTTGAAGCTGATATATTTGAAGAGAAGTTCTGCAGTTTTCCCTGATGAAGTATGTTTTAACTTGGGTATAATACATTTAACCATGTTTATCAACTTCTATTTTTAAAATATCTTAATTTTAAAAATAATGGGAAAATTGTTTTATCATTTTTTCCCCTAGATATTTTGCACAGTAGCAAAACCGCCCTTAAGTTGGAAGCTGCCTCTGTGTGTGGTATGTGGCTTTTTGGGGGTAACTTTTATTAGTCTTATGTATGCTATTGTTGGCTTCCCATGTGGTGCTAGTGGTAAAGAACCCACCTGCCAATGCAGGAGACATAAGAGACACAGGTTTATTCACTGGGTTGGGAAGATACCCTGGAGGAGGGCATGACAACCCACTCCACTATTCTTGCCTGGAGAATCCCACAGATAGAGGAGCCTGGTGGGCTATGGTCCATAGGGTCACAAAGGTCAGACACACTGAAGCGATTCAGCATGCCTGCTAGTGTTACATTCTCAGATAGGCTAGTCCAGGGAATCTCTGTTGTTTACGTCTCTCCCTTAAGGAGTTTTGGTATCACTTTGGCTGCCTTGAGCCTGCTCTCTACTTTGATATACAGTAGAACAGAACAGAGTGAAGCAAAGAAAACCAGAGGAATCTGGAAGATGGTGACTGTGGATTTTTCTTTTCAGTGCCATTTTTGTAGAATGCCATGCTAGATTATATATGCAATTGTATGTCTTTTATCCAGAATTAAGAATAAATTTCCTTTTAATGCTTGTACTGGTGTTATTTTAAAATATTTAGTGATGGTTGGAGATGATGTGGGGTGGTGGCGGAGATGGTCAATATTACAACTGGAAAGTGGATCTACAGTTATCAGAGTAAATGTATTATACAAATAAGACAAGCCTGGCACATATATACCTATGTAAACATGTGATAAATATTTAATCTCTTGGCTGACAAAACACAGTGTTATAATCTTTATTGTAAATAAAATCAAATTGATTAGTGAAATTTTTATTGGTACTTTTATAAACTGGATGCTGTTAATTATCTTTACTACAACTGAATTGTTTATCCTTGAAAAATGGTCTATGCAGAAAGTGAATAATAGTATAAGATGTAAGATAATCTGTTTTATATCAAATCTAATACTATGTATAAATTCATTTTCACATGCAGTATTGCTATTGAACAAATGGAGGGATTAGGTAATTTTCATTTCTTATCAGCTCAAGTAGACATGATGGAAGAGCCTAAGTCTTCCATTTGTTGTCTTTATTTTGTATCTTGCCAAAATGTAAAATCAAAGGTAACATGCATTCTAACACTTAAGGTATTTGTTTTCCCATAATGTAAAATTTATAAAAATATAGTTCTATTTCTTGGTTGGTTTTTTCCTTTAAAATTGAAATTGCTTACACTGATAATTAATTCTTGCCTATCTATAGAAAAGTGCTTCATAATTTTTTCCATGTTATGTTATACTTGGAGATACGGTATTTGTGTACTTCTGGTTTTGTGTACTTCCAGGTAACCGGAAAGGCTACCCTCATTTGAGTTGATAGAACCAGGTGATTCTTGCTACCCTGGGCCTAGCCTTATTCTGGTTCATGGCACATACACTGTGGAGTCTAGTGCAGACCTCAGTACAAATTTAGCCAGCATAGTGAATGCAAGTTCAAGACTGTTAAACACAGAAAGCACTATAGGAATAGGTCCAGTCACTGAAGTGTTCTTTCTTGGCTGAGGTCTCTGCCTTAGATGGTTTTTCATTCTTCTCCAAACTCTCCAGTGGCTCCCTAATATTCACAGAAGAAAAACTGAAGTGCTTAGAGTGACCTCCGAGGTGTTGGCCCTTTGATTTTGTGCCTTAGGAATCTCTGCCTCCCGTTCTTTTCCACTCACCATTGGCCTCTTTGTACTGCCTCACGTGCCAGTGCCCTGAGAGGCTCCTCCCCAGATGCATCATGTCTCATTCCTTTACCACCTCAAGGTCTGGCTCAGATGTAACCTTTTGTCTGAGACCAACCTGACCACTCTTTCGAAAATGGATTTGTTGATTTTTTTTTTTCTTTCACTTCCCTGTATATTTTCATGTTAGCTAATGGGGAACTTGGGTGTGTTCTCATCTTTTTCAGAAAAAGATGAAGCACAAAATCTGCAAGGTATCTCAGCTTGCCCTTCCTATAGACATTGCGTTCTTGAATGTCTTTACCACTAAATCCATAAATCCACTGGTGTCTTCTCAGTTGATGTTCTCCTGCCCTATGTAGCAGGAGAAACTTAAAACTGGTTCCTCACTTGCTGCTTCTTTACTCACTAATTTATGTCCGACTCTTTGCTATCGCATGGACTGTAGCCTGCCAGACTCCTCTGTCCATGGGATTTCCCAGGCCAGAATACTAGAGTGGGTTGCCTTTTCCTTCTCCAGGGGCTCTTCTTGATCCAGGGATTGAACCTGCTTCTCTTGCATTGGCAGGCGGATTCTTTACCACTTCCCTTAAGGGAAGCCCTTAATTCCACTCTACTCCACCCTACTCTAATTCCACAAATGAGTTGCGTTTGTGAAGCTTTGATGGCTCTTCTGTTTTTCTTTCCTTCCTTTCTTTTTATTTTTTAGCAGCACTTTGGATTCTTCAACTCTTTAGGGTAATTTCCCAAGGGTTAGACCTTCACTTTTCAGTAAATGTCTGTTTAGTTTTTCTACCTCAAATATGTCACCTATTTCTGTCATATTGCTGTCATCTCTGTTCTTCTAGGGCTATCTTGGCTGTTATCTTCAAGGGCACACTTCCCTGAATAGTTTATAAGTATTGTTTTTAGCCTAACCTGTTTGTCAAGTTATTCTCTGCTTCCTGGTTGTCTTCCCCGCCCGCCCCCCCCCCCCCACAGGTTCAAACCTTCCTTGTTCTTTAAGAACCAGCTAAAAGCTGTTTGCCATCCGAAATCTTCCCAGAGCACTCTAATCTGATATTTCTTGAATTTTTACAGCACTTCTTACATCATGTAATTTTAAGGCCATGAATGGATCAAGGACTTATTGTTAACTCTAACTATTCTGTAAAAAAATTCCTTTTAGCTCTTGAAGCAAAATTTTTAAGGGAAATGTCTTTGAGTACCAGTAACTAAGAAGTGGAAAATACTTTTAATGTTTTGTTCCTTAAAATTGTTCACTTTAGTACTTAAAGCATGATACATATCAATAATTGTTCCTTGAATTCCCAATTTAATTTTAGTATAGTGGAAAATGGTCAATTTCAGTAGGAATTAACACATTGAAAAAAAACTAGATACATTTTCATCTATTAGCAAAGATTTTGGATCCTGTCATGTTGCTAATAAAGTAGGATCTCATGAGTACAGTTAAGTAAAATAAAAGTGTTATGGACAGAACAGAAGTTGGAAGGAAATAAATGAAAATGTTACTAGGAATTGTGCATAGACAACTTTCTGGATTGTTTACCCCATTTTTTGATAGGAAATAGTACCCTACTGCCATTCTGTGTTCTTGCCTGGTGAATCCCAGGGACGGGGGAGCTTGGTGGGCTGCCATCCCTGGGGTCGCACAGACTGAAGCGACTTAGCAGCAGCAGCAGCAGTAGCCATTCTGTAATACCATACTGCCATCATAAGCTGAGAAGGAAAATGCATTATTTCAGTTAACTAAACTGTTTTTTTTTTTTTTTTAATTAAGACTTTTTTTTTTTTGAGTAGTGTTAGGTTCACAGCAAAACTGAGGTGAGGGGAAGGTTCAGAGATTTCCCGAATACCCTCTACTCATACACATGCCTCACCATTAAGGTGGTACGTTTGTTAACTGTGAGCCTACATTGACACATAGTCATTCTAAAGTCCATAGTTTACCATAGGGTTCCTTCTCTGTGTTTTGCATTCACTGGATTTGGACAAATGTGAAATGACATATATCCACTATTATGATATCATAGTATTTTATTGTCCAAAGTGAATTGCGAGTTAAAGTCTCTCAGTATGTCTGACTCTTTGCGACCCCATGGACTATCAGATCAGATCAGTCGCTCTGTTGTGTCCGACTCTTTGCGACCCCATGAATCGCAGCACACCAGGCCTCCCTGTCCATCACCAACTCCCGGAGTTCACTCAGACTCAAGTCCATCAAGTCAGTGATGCCATCCAGCCATCTCATCCTTTGTCATCCCCTTCTCCTCCTGCCCCCAATCCCTGCCAGCATCAGAGTCTTTTCCAATGAGTCAACTCTTCGCATGAGGTGGCCAAAGTACTGGAATTTCAGCTTTAGCATCATTCCTTCCAGTCCATGGAATTCTCTAGTCCAGAATACTGGAGTGGGTAGCCTATCCCTTCTTCAGCGGATCTTCCCGACCCAGGAATCGAACTGGGGTCTCCTGCATTGCAGGCGGATTCTTTACAAACTGAGCTATCAGGGAAGCCCAAATTATCTTTAAAATTCAACTGTCATTCTCATTATCAAAATTGTATAATTTCATGGAAAAGGGGACTTTGAGTGGTGGTTTATGTCTCAGCTATGTTTATGGTCTCAGCTACAATATGGTGGTTTCCACATTGTACTGTGATTTCTTCTACAGTTTAGCTGTGGTTTTGGATATATAGCAGCATTTTAACATCTATTCTTTTACATATGTGGTGATTACTTCACTGGTCTTTAAATGGCAGCTGAGACCAGACAATAATACTGCTGTCCATCCCCCATGGCTTATGCTGGTAGATTTCTAGTAACACAGGAAGAGGTTTATTTATGTTCCCTTAATTCAGATGGAAGACTAGACTCAGAGAAGCATGTCCTTACGTCTTCAAATGACTTCTGGACATTTGTGGTAGGATAAGATTAACTTATGGGTAAATAGGCTTTCACAACCATGTGTGTCACATTTGCTTTGGCGAGTGGTGCAGGCAACGGGCCCACATGCAAGACCAGATTTCTAAATGGTGATTCAGGATTCTTTTCTAAGTTTACACTTTTATTTAGTAATTGCATGTATGCAAACATAGGTGATTTTTTTACTTTTTATATTAGTCTAACTTTGTTTTATTTAAGACCATGATCTTGCAAATAATAGCTTTGCCAAAGTATTTTTCAGAAAGTGACTTGTAGATGTTTTCAAGGGAATGATATTATTTACCTCTCATCCTCCACTGGCCCTGACTAGAATTCCATGAAAGACAGAACCAATATTTCATGTATATATTTTAACTATGCTTGACTACTTACATAGTAAGTAGTTTTACTAGTGGCTCAGATGGTAAAGAATTTGCCTGCAGTACAGGAGACCTGGGTTTGATCCCAGGGTTGGGAAGATCCCCTGGAGGAGGAGGGCATGGCAACCCACTATAGTATTCTTATGTGGAGAGTCCCCATGGACAGGCGAGCCTGCAAGCTACAGTCCATGGGGTCACAAAGAGTCGGAGTCCACTGAAGCAAATAAGCACACAGCAGTTTTGAATGACTTCAGAGTAAAGGAAATATACACACGTACATAAGCAACCCTGTACACTACAGTGAGTATTTTATAGCATAGTTTGTTACATTCATGATCTCTAGCCAGAATGGAACCATCTTTTTATCTTTGGAATGATTAAATATAGCTTTCTTTGTATTCTGTTAGCATTTCCGTTTTCCTAGACAGATTTTCATTAGTTTTGAAAGGGATTAGTTTTGAAAGGGAAAGGTTATCATTTATTACAAACTTCAGTCTCTTAATATTTGAGAGCTACAGTGGTAATCCCAGCGTATGCTTTTCTTCTGTTTGGTGCCCTCTTACCAACCTCTTTGTCCAGCACTTTGTCAGGTAAAAAGGGATCTTTGATCTTCGGCGAAATTGCTTAGTGTGAGAGTGGGTTTTCTGAGAAGTTCAGACTTTGCCTGGTGCTGAGGTGGAAAATTAGTGAAGTTTGTGACTGACATTTTATTGGCAGCAATCCCAGGGACTTAATGTAAACCAACAGCCACACCCATCCTCATTCCAGCAGGAATTGTAGAAGTACTTCCCTACTTGGGCATGTAACTCCCAGATCTTAAGTCTTTTTTACTTTAAAAAATGAGCTTTATCTGTATATATTCCTTTGAAATACAAATTTGATACTAAGTTCTGATGAAAATCTGTGATTGAAGATACTTAGGATTTTGGAGATAGGGATGTTTGTTTTCCAGGTATGGATGGCAGAGTTACATGTCTATTTTATTGCTGGGGGGAACCCCAAGTAACACCAGTAAGGCATCATATTTTGTTGCTCGAGGTGATGATGTAATACGTGTCTGAGTTGCATGTTGTTAATTAGTCACTAAGGCATGTCCGACTCTTTTTGTGACTATGTGGACTGTAGTCTCCCAGGCTCCAAACCTTTCTTAATTGTGTAATATTGAATTTGGTTTCCCTTTTACAGTCAGAGGAGCCAAATAACAGCTCCAATTGATCTTACTGGAGGCGAGGGATGAGGCCTGCTTTCTACTTCTTATTAGAACATTGAGTTTTGCCTGGTATTTCTTCCAGCTTCTGAATTTCTTTTAGAGTAGCTTAAATGTTAATTTCTTCATTAAAAAAAAAAAACATATAAACAAAACCTTGCTGATGTTGAATTTTTCTATTTTCATTTAAATCTTCTGGTTCTTTATTATTATTATAAGTTCTGTCCAGTGAAAGTCCAGATTGCTTTCTTTTACTGATGACATTTTAGAACTACATTCTTTTGAGCTTCATTGTGTTATAGCTGAAACTTAGAAAACATCAAATGACTTTTTAAATAAATGAAGTTATTTTATAACTAAAGAGGATATTTATTGAACTTGGAAATAAAATTTTTTTTTTTTACTTTTGCCATCTACAAGTCTTTTGCCTTGTGATCTTTAGCTTTTCTTGTGTTTTTTTTTTTTTTTTTTTTTCCTGACTAACCTATTAGATAAAAATTGAAGATTCCTCAGTTTCCAGGTGCAGATTTTTTGCAGTTATTACAAATGAAAAAAATGGAAATTATTGAAAAAAAAATCTATTAAGCCTATTTGGTTGGTTGGTTGTCCTCTGATAATGCACTGTATATGGGAGCAATTAAATTTCTTTTTAGTTTATTTCAGTGTTTAGTGCTTGCTTACTTTTAAACGGCTGCGTATTATCCTGAATTGTTTGTCATCTTTGCAGATCTTTTGAAATCTGTGTGATTGTTTACATCCACTGATTTTAGCAGCATCAGAATAAGAAAGTTTTGATTTTATGCTGTTTCTATAGCAGTGTCAGTGAATGAATGCTATTTGTCCTTATTTCACTTAGAATAGAATCTTACAGATTTTATATTTACTTGACCTTTTTAGTCTTGCAGTAGACAATCTTGTGACTTCTTTTATTTCTCAGGACTGGAGTGTTTCTGCAGTGTAGTGTTAGGTTAGGAGCCAGGGACTCTGAAAACTGCCTGCCTGGATTTAAATAGTGATTCTGCTTCTTGCTATGGTGTGACCTTGAGCATGCTGGTTAACATTTCTGTGTTGAAAGTGTTCTTACTTTGAAATAGGGATAATAGTTCCTATTGGTACTATTTTACACTATTACGTTCACTGCTATGAAGTATAATGGATTGTTGTATAGAATGCCTTGTTTTACAGATTCATAAGTGTTCTTGCTGTATGTCACAGTTTTTACATAGTTGAAAATGTGGCTCTTCTTGAGCTATGATGAAGATAGCTTTATTTACCAGTTTAACCATCATTCTTCATTCACAGAATAGTTTAAAAGATAGTTTTCAGTGTGGCTTTTGCATGCAAGGGCAGGAATCTGGGAGGCTGGTTTTATAATGTTGTTCAGAAGATTTCTTTTGCTTTGAAAAACATTGTTAACAAATTTGATCTAGTATCTCTTTAGCATGTGAAGGGAAGAAAACTTAAGTTTTGCTTTTGAATTTCTCTGTGTTGAAGAAAAATAAAACATGTTAAAATTGATGAATACAAGTAATATAAATTGCATACATAACCTTAAAATGTGGGTGAAATCAATCAGGTTAGAGAGAGTGGAGGACAGTGCTCTCTGACCAGGGGAGTACCTAGGTGTTACTGCACCTGGCCTTCAGCTGGACTCTCAAGGTTGTAATGGCCGTGTTCTTGAGGAAGGACACAATACACCATTATCATATTTTTTTGCCGTTAAAGTGGTGGTTTGGAGATGGACACTTAAGAACTATTTAAATTTTTTGTACACTTTAGTTCTAGAAAAGATGGTATAGGAGACAACCCAGGGGAAACTCTAAAATGTAGTTAGGTGAACAAAATTGGAACAGCACAGTGGCAAGTGTCTTGTGTCCCGTGCATCCAACCAAAGACCAACCGCTCTTAGCATATCTTACTTGCAGCCTGGATAGCATATCTTGACCTACAGCTTGGAATATTTTCAAGTGCTAGTAAAAACAGAACTATCTACTACAAGTTTTATCGTTCTGGAAAGATAAAGGGAAATAAGAACCTTCTAAGATGAAGAAAAATGAAGAACTAGTTGTTTAACTGACTTTTGGTCAAAGACTGGCTAAAGTTCTTCAAACAGAGAGGAAGTAATGTAAGCAGGAATCTTGGTGCTTCAGGAAGGAAGACAAAACATCATAATGAGTGCATACAGGAGACTAAACATTTCCTCATGACTTAAACACTTGATGATTGAAACAAGTGATCACATCTGTTTGTAAAACAATGATACTTAAAAGTGGGGGAGGCCAAAGGACCTAAATGAAAGGGAGATCTCCAGGCTGGAGGTGACAAAATGTTGGAATCAGTAAATTGTTGCAATTCATATATATAATACCCAGAGCACACTGAAGAAATCAAGGAATTCTAAAAAAAAACAAAAACAAACTTCAAGTAACCTGAAGGAAGGCAAAAGAGAAACCGCTTAAGATCAGAGGAATGAAGAAAACAAGTATGAAACAAATAACAGGACAGACTTAAGCACTGACATAGCAATTACTTTAAAATTAGATTCTATACCAACCATTTGCAGGGTTCGGCATAGTGGATAAAAAAAGTATACGCTGCTTACAAGAAATGCACTTCAAATTCTGTGCCTGTGGGTAAGTTGAAAGTAAAAGGATGGAAAAATTATACCATGTTATCATTAATAAAAAGAAAATAATAGAAATGACATGTCAGTACCCGAAGACTTAGATTCCAAAATGAAGAAAAGTTGTTAATGGGATGTTAACTAATGATAAAAGGGATAAATCCACCAGAGATATGTGCGTGTGTGCTCAGTAACTTAGTCGTGTCCAACTCTTTGCAACTTCATGGACTGTAGCCCACCAGGCTCCTCTGTCCATGGAATTTTCCAAGCAAGAATCCTGGAGTGGGTTGCCATTTCCTTCTCCAGGGGATCTTCCTGACCCAGGGATCGAACCTGCATCTCTTTCACTGGCAGGCAGATTCTTTCCCACTGAGCCACCAGGGAATCCCTGATTTTTCTTTATCTTCTGAGGCTATTGTGTTGTAAGATTGTAGGTTGACAGTTTTTGTTTCAGCACTTGTATAACACTGTGCCTCTTCTGACCTCCTTATTTTCTGATGAGAAATCATTTTTCCCCCCTATAGGTAAGGCATCATTTTTCTCAGCTGCTTTTTTTGTTTGTTTACTGTTAGATTTCAGAATTTTAATTATGTTGTGCCTTGGCATGGATTTCTCTGGGGTTCTTCAACATAGGATCTTCTCAGCTGCTTGAATTTGTAACTTTGTCTGATGGAAAATTCAGAGTTTTTAGCCATTATTTCTTCTAGTACTTTTTCAGACCCACTCTTGTTTCTCCTCTGCTTCTGTGATTCCAATGAACGTTAGATGGTTACAGTCCCACAGGTCACTACGTTTTTCTTCCAGTATTTTCTTTGGTATTTTCTGCTGTCTTCCAGTTCACCGATTCTTTGCTCCGTCCCCTCCATTCTGCCTTTGAGTCCATCTGTGGAGTTTTAAATTCTGGTTACTATATATTTCATTGCTAAAATTTCTCTTTTTTGTCTTTCCTTTCTAGACTTCCCATGTCTTTGAGGTTTTCTATTTTTTTCCTATGGGTTTTCTTTCTTTCCTAGACTTCCCATGTCATTTAGGCTTTCTATTTTTTCCCCATGTATTTTACACGTAGTCACAAATGTTCCTTGAAGTACTTTTATGTTGGCTGCTCTAAAAATCTTTGTTTGGTAAGTCTAACATGTCATTTCAGTATTTGGTATCTATGAGATCTTCCTGGTTTTTGGCTATGCTTTTTTTTTTTTTTTCTATTGAAACTTAGATATTTTTGTATCATGTTAAGAGACTCTGGATGTTGTTTAACCTTTGTATTAACTGTTTCTGATGGGGCTGTGGTGGGAGAGAGGGATCCTGCCTCATTACTGCCAGTGGAGATGTAAGTCCAGGTTCCTCAGTTGACAAGGAGGAGGGGATTCTTATTTACTGCTGGGATTTCTGCCTCAGTTTCTCCCTCACCATGGACTGCATAGTGCTTCCCACTGGTTGATGGTAAAAGTCCTTAGTCTCCACTAGGCCTTTTCTGCCCCTACCTTGGAGGAGGAGGGGCCCACCTTATTGTGTTGGGGGCTAAAGTGCAAGCTCCCATATTGCCTCCACTGAGACAGAAGGTAGGGGTGCCTGTTACTGCATAGTGGGCATAATAATCTTGACTCTCTACTTGGCCTTCTTTGGCATCACCCAGGCAGGGGCACAAGGAACATTGTTCTTCTAAAGAGGGTGGAATTCTAGGTTTGCACTTTTTCTTTGCTGGCATGAGGGGGTAGGGGTAAAGGTTTTCTGTGGTGACTGGTGGAATAGAGAGGCTGTTACCTAAGTGTTTTCATTTTTGTTATGGTGCACATTTCCTGGTCCTTAGGCTGCATCAGTTCAGTTCAGTCACTCAGTCGTGTCCGACTCTTTGCCACTCCATGAATCGCAGCACGCCAGGCCTCCCTGTCCATCACCAACTCCTGGAGTTCACTCAAACTCATGTCCATCGAGTTGGTGATGCCATCCAGCCATCTCATCCTCTGTCGTCCCCTTCTCCTCCTGCCCCCAATCCCTCCCAGCATCAGAGTCTTTTCCAATGAGTCAACTCTTCGCATGAGGTGGCCAAAGTACTGGAGTTTGAACTTGAACATCTGGAAGTTCGTGGTTCACGTATTGCTGAAGCCTGGCTTGGAGAATTTTGAGCATTACTTTACTAGCATGTGAGATGAGAGAAGCCCTTTTTACTAATTTTTTCACTTGGGCCTGTTGGTGTTTCTAGGTCTCCTACATCTTCATCTCCAAGTCAGGGATATATGAGGTGGCAGATACAACCCCCATGTCCTTCCTTGGTTTGCATAGCTTCTATCCTGTCTGCTGTTTTCTCTTTACCAGTCTTATGCTTGTTTTATATATGATAGCAGATATTTTCAGTTGTATTTAATGGTGGGAAAAGTATGTCTACTCAATCTTCCAAGAAGGAAAAGTACTGTATAGCATTTTGAAATGACACAGTCTTAGAAATCATGGACAGATTAGCTTGTAAGGGGGTTAGGGACCAGGTGAGGAGTGGCAGAAAGGATATGAAAGTTAAAGTTGCTTAGTTGTATCTGACTCTTTGTGACCCCATGGACTATTCAGTCTACGGAATTCTCCAGGCCCGAATACTGGAGTGGGTAGCATTTCCCTCCTCCAGGGGATCTTCCCAACCCAGGGATTGAACCCAGGTCTCCCGAATTGCAGGTGGATTCTTTACCAGCTGAGCCACAAGGGAAGTCCAAGAATACTGGAATGGGTAGCCTATCCCTTCTGCAGTGGATCTTCCCAACCCTGGAATCGAACTGGTGTCTCCTGCATTTCAGGTGGATTCTTTACCAACTGAGCCATCAGGAAAGCCCAGAAAGGATATGGGTGATGTGTAAACTGGTGACATGACAAATCCTTATGTGTTTTGTGTCTACAGGATGGATGTAGGAACCTTCGCAGATGATAAAATCAGGTACAACTTACTATGCACACATAAAACCTGGCAAAAGTAAATAAGATAGATGGATTATCTGTTAAAGCATTGGTTGTGATACCATAGGATGGTTTTGCAAAATGTTACCATGGGAGCAAACTGGCAAAGTGGGCATTAGATCTCTTTGTATTATTTCTTGTAACTGTGATGTTGTGTTTAACTCAGTAAAAATTTTAATTAAAAATAAGTTAATGATTCAAAATAGAAATTTTGTTTCCAAAGTTGAAAGTGTATAGTAAGGTAATATTCATAGAAGTCTTGTTTCCAACCCTGGGCCCTCCCTCTTGCTGTAGGTAACCATGTTAATAGTTTTTGTTTTATCCTTGTATTGTTCCTTTAGAGAAACATATTTTCCATTAATTTTGCGTCCCCCATGCCCACTCAGGAAGAATCATGGGAATGTTATTCTGCACTATGCTTTTCGCTTAGCAGCCTTTGTTGATCACTGTATGTAGACTGGTCTCTGTAGGGAGCTCAGACCTCCATCAGTGGGTTGCATGGATGAACCATATTTGTTTGCTCTTACAAGTAATGACACAATATCTTTGTGCTTGGGTTGTTTTGTATTCTTGCCAGTGTGTTTTAGAATATACTAAAGACAGGATTTCTGGATCAAGTGTGAACATATTTGTATTATTTCCAGAATTAATTCTGAAGATGTTATAAAACATTTAATATCTGCTATGGCTGGACTGCCTTCCTGTTTATGAAATAACTGTGCTTTTCCTGGCTGTTCTTGCTATTTATTTTTCCACCTTGAACTTTTAAATCAGTCTTGAAAGGGCATCTTGACTGTTTTGGCTATTGGATTCCACCTACATTATATGGTTTTAATAGTCAAAATTTAGTATCTGAAAAAGATGGCATATCAAATCAGCGTGGAAAGATAGACTTTAATAAATAGTGTTGGAACAATTGGATAGCCATATGGAAATATAAAATTAGATTTGTTCCTCACATAATACACAAGAATAAATTCCAAATTCAGAATAAATTGTAAATACTGAAAATGAAATAGTATAAACACTTAGGAGTGGAGAAAAACATTCCAGTGCCAGATTCGAACCCCAGAAGCTGGTACATGACCAAAGACATCAGGAACAAAGTCAAAATACCCAGACAGGTTAAGAAATTTTGTTATGTGTCAGAATAAGGGCTAATCTTGATTTGTAAGAGCTACTAACTGAAAAGTGAATGAAGCTCATTAGACCAAAGGCAAAAGAGGAAATAAGTGCAAATAGTCCTTAAACTTATGCAGGTACATGTAATCTGTAATTTAAAAGGTCATTTCTGGGATTTCTGGTGATCCAGTGGCTAAGACTCCATGTTCCCAATGCAGGGGACCCGAGTTTGATCCCTGGTCCGGGAACTAGATTCCTCATGCCACAACTAACACTGCTGCTGCTAAGTCACTCAGTCCTGTCCGACTCTCAGTGACCCCATGGACTGCAGCCCACCAGGCTCCTCCGTCCGTGGGATTTTCCAGGCAAGAGTCCTGGAGTGGGGTGCCATTGCCTTCTCTGCAACTAACACTGAGAGAAGCCAAATAAATAAGTAAATGTAAAAAAAAAAAAGGGCATTCATCACTGTCAGTGGCAAAATTCCGTTTTATATTTCTCACCTGGCAAAGCTTTGAGGACAACAGTACTCAGACATTGCCTGTGAGTTCAGAGTCACCGTTCCTGGGCAAGAGCTGTTTCAGGGTGTTGTAAAGAGCATGGGTATCATAACCAGGTGGGCCTCTGCTCCTGTTAGCTCTGTGACCTTGCTCAAACTTCTTAACCTCTCTTAAGTTTCAGTCTTCTTGGCAATGAAGTGAGGATGGTAAAAATATTTACCTTGGGTTGGTTGCTGTGAGAGTTGAATGATACATAGATACACTCAGTTTTCATCGCTGCCTTTATTATTGTCACTGTTTCCTAATGTTTATGTTAAACAAAGGGTACTAATCCTTAAGGGACCAGGAAAGTTCAGAGTAATTCGTTTACCTGAAGAATAAGGAGCAGGAGGTTTGAGACCCCATGGACTGTAGCCTGCCAGGCTCCTCTGTTTATGGAATTCTCCAGGCCAGAATACTGGAGTGGGTAGCCATTTCCTTCTCCAGGAGGTCTTTACCAGCTAAGCTACGAGGGAAGCCCACTTGGAGGTTGAGATTGGGTAACTCTGATGCCTTTTGCCTGAGCTTGTTACCTGCCCTGCTGAGGCAGGTCCAGTAGAACCCCCAGAGAGCTTTTTAAAAACATAGATCTACCACCTGTACCCGCAGTATGAAACCTACTGGAGTAGATGGTGAGTAGGGACCTGGGGAGAAGGGGAGAAAGAGAAGAATGGAACTAGGTGCAGATGGGAAAGAGACTATCCCAGAGGCCCAGCTCCAGTTAGGTCTATTCCAGGTTATGCTTTAAATTTCTGGAATGGACTCGGTGGAGTCTCTGTTCCTTACAGCCAAAATAGCCCTTCTAATTGCAGCCAGTCTCCATCCATACTCAGTTACAGAATCCTGTTACTTAAAGATCATGGACAGGCAGGAGGATCAAAGCTTGTTAGAAATTTGGAATTTCTAGCTCCACCAAAAGCCTACTGAATTAGAATTGGTGTTTTAGCAAGATCCTCAGAAGATTTATATGCATATCAGTTAGAAGCACTCTATTGGGTTCAGTTCAGTTCAGTCAGGTCTGACTCTTTGTGACCCCATGGACTGCAGCATGCCAGCCCTCCCTGATCATCACCAACTCTCAGCTTATTCTAACTCATGTCCATTGAGTCGGTCCAACCAACCATCTTATCCTCTGTCGTCCCCTTCTCCTCCTGCCCTCAATCTTTTCTATTATCAAGGTCTTCTCAAATGACTCAGCTCTTCGCATCAGGTGGCCAAAGTATTGGAGTTTCAGCATCAACATCAGTCCTTCCAATGAATACCCAGGACTGATCTCCTTTAGGATGGACTGGTTGGATCTCCTTGCAGTCCAACGGACTCTCCAGAGTTTCTTAAACACCACAGTTCAAAAGCATCAATTCTTCAGCGCTCAGCTTTCTTTATAGTCCAACTCTCACATCCATACATGACCACTGGAAAAACCATAGCCTTGACTAGATGGACCTTTGTTGACAAAGTAATGTCTCTGTTTTTTAATATGCTGTCTAGCTTGGTCATAACTTTCCTTCCAAGGAGTAAGTGTCTTTTAATTTCATGGCTACGTTCACCATCTTCAGTAATCTTGGTGCCCCCCAAAATAAAGTCAGCCACTATTTCCACAATTTCCCCATCTATTTCCCATGAAGTGATGGGACTGGCTGCCATGATCTTAGTTTTCTGAATGTTGAGCTTTAAGCCAACTTTTTCACTCTCCTCTTTCACTTCATCAAGAGGCTCTTTAGTTCTTCACTTTCTGCCATAAGGGTGGTGTCATCTGCATATCTGAGCTTATTGATATTTCTCCTGGCAATCTTGATTCCAGCTTGTGCTTCTTCCAGCCCAGCGTTTCTCATGATGTACTCTGCATGTAAGTTAAATAAGTAGGGTGATAGTATACAACCTTGACGTACTCCTTTTCCTATTTGGAACCACTCTGTTGTTCCATGTCCAGTTCTAACTGTTGCTTCCTGACCTGCATACAGGTTTCTAAAGAGGCAGGTCAGGTGGTCTGGTATTCCCATCTCTTTCAGAATTTCCACAGTTTACTGTGATCCACACTCAAAGGCTTTGGCATATTCAATAAATGAGAAGTAGACGTTTTTCTGGAACTCTGTTGCTTTTTCCATGATCCAGCTGATGTTGGCAATTTGTTCTCTGGTTCCTCTGCCTTTTCTAAAACCAGTTTGAACATCTGGAAGTTCATGGTTCATGTATTGCTGAAGCCTGGCTTGGAGAATTTTGAGCATTACTTTACTAGCGTGTGAGATGAGTGCAATTGTGTGGTAGTTTGACCATTCTTTGGCATTGCCTTTCTTAGGGATTAGAATGAAAACTTGACCTTTTCCAGTCCCGTGGCCACTGCTGAGTTTTCCAAATTTGCTGACATATTGAATACCGCAATTAAAGCTATGAGAAACTATACCTAATTAAAATTTTTATTACCTGATTTGGCTACCTTTTCATTCCCAGTATTGAGACTTTATAGTGGAAATGACCTGCTGCTGCTGCTGCTGCTAAGTCGCTAAAGTCGTGTCCGACTCTGTGAGACCCCATAGACGGCAGCCCACTGGGCTACTCTGTCCCTGGGATTCTCTAGGCAAGAACACTGGAGTGGGTTGCCATTTCCTTCTCCAGTGCTTACATGCATGCTAAGTCGCTTCAGTTGTGTCCGACTCTGTGTGACCCTGTGGATAGCAGCCCAGCAGGCTCCTCTGTCCACGGGATTCTGTAGGTAAGAATACTGGAGTGGATTGCCATTTTCTTCTCCGGAAATGACCTACTAATCATCTAATATGCTAAGATATTAAACACTGTATACACATTGTCATTTAATACTTGAGTTAGGTTCTAGTCTACCCATTTTGTGGATGGGGAAACTGAGGCAAGGGGAGTTTTTCTCCCTAGAATGGGATGGTGATGTTGTTTGTTGTTAAGTCGTGTCTAACTCTGTTACAACTCCACAGACTGTAGCCCACCAGGCTCCTCTGTCCATGGACTTTTCCCTACAAGAATATTGGAGTGGGTTGCTGTTTCCTTCTCCAGGGGATCTTCCCAACCCAGTGATCAAATCTGTGTGAAATTTGAGATGAGCATCAGATGTTTTCTGTACTTGATAAGGATTGGATTTTGGAGGAGCACACTCCTTGATTTAAAATTTATTAAATTTAAATTTTAACCTTTGGGAAAGTAGAACTTCATCTTTTCTTTCTGCTAACAATAACTCAGTTAATTTCTAAGCTAAATAATTTCAACTGGAGCTACTTTGGAATTAAAAGGAAACATTTTTCTATTAATGGTTGCTAGTTTAGAGGTAATGATTGACTGTTATCATGTGGGAACTCATACAGACTTACTCTGTATTACTCTCATCACAGTCTAATGGTTGTCTGGAACAGTCCATGATTTGGGAGACTATTTCATGATTAGCTATGGCTGTTTATTTGTTGTATTTCTCCATACTTCCACCCTCCTTTACTGCTTCTTGCTCCAGCCAAACATGGAGAATAACTTTTAGAATCACAGTTTCGTTGACTTCTAAATGAGGGTTAATGTTTAGATCTTTTGTTACAAATTGCAGTTGAACTTTTCTGGGGTACAGCTTTTCAAAGTTACCTTGTCAGTTTTTCCAGATGTGAGGTCAAAGCAAAATCATTTGAACACCTTCATGAGTTTGGGCATTACATGGGACCTTGAGCACATCTCTTGCTAGAAGGGAATTAGCTGGCATTTTAGGTTTGTTAGGAGTTGCATCACCAGTAGGTGAACTTTTGCAGATCAACTCAATTATAGTTTTGATTAGGAAAGCAAACCATATGCTCCATGTAGAATAATTTAATGAGTTGTGAGAGTGACGTACCCAAATCACTTTATTTCTTGTAGTTGTGTTGCAAAGTCTGTGCAGACAGTCTCTTTATTTAGCCTCATTTATATCTTAACTATGTCTTGGCTTTTGCACAGAAAACTGCCTGCTTCATTTTTTTTCCCCCTTTCATGCTTTCTAATTTGAATTTTGAGCTTTGTGTAAGAGCTCTGTGGGACTGACCTAGGAAGTATTCCCACCTAGCCTGTTACAGCGTATTTCGGCTTAGTGGCTTTTTAGTCATGTCCCACTCTTTGCAACTCCATAGGCTATAGCTTACCGGGCTCTTCTGTCCATGGAATTTTCCTGGCAAGAAAACTGGAATGGGTTGCCATTTTCTTCTCCAGGGGATCTTCCCAACCCAGGGATCAAACCTGAGTCTTTTACATCGGCAGGTGTATTCTTTATCACTGAGCCACCAGGAAAGCCCTTACAGTATGTATCCCTTTAATTAAAAGTGTCCAAAGGAGGTTTCTAGAAAAATAGAATGTAACAAACTTAGTTAAACAGCAGTTCTAGTTCGTAATTGACATTGTTTATTGATTCAGTTTCTTTTATTATGAACATAATACTATTTTCAAAATCACACAATAATAGATTCAATTTGTTTTAGTACATTCAGTTCAGTTCAGTCCCATCTGACTCTTTGCGACCCCATGGACTGGAGCACACCAGACTTCCCTGTCCATCACCATCTCCCAAAACGTGCTCAAACTCATGTCTATTGAGTTGGCAATGCCATCCAACCATCTCATCTGCTGTCATCGCCTTCTCCTCCTGCCTTCAGTCTTTGCTGGGATCAGGGTCTTTTCAGATGAGTCAGTTCTTCACATCAGGCGGCCAAAGTACTGGAGCTTCAGCATCAGTCCTTCCAATGAATATTCAGGACTGATTTCCTTTACAATGGGCTGGTTGGATCTCCCTTCAGTCCAAGGGACTCTCAAGAGTCTTCCCCAACACCACAGCTAAAAAGCATCAATTCTTTTGCACTCAGCTTTCTTTATAGTCCAACTCTCACGTCCATACATGACCACTGGAAAAAACATAGCTAGTTGGACCTTTGTTGGCAAAGTAATGTCTCTGCTTTTCAATATGCTATCTAGGTTGGTCATAACTTTCCTTCCAAGAAGAAAGCATCTTTTAATTTCATGCCTGCCATCACCATCTGCAGTGATTTTGGAGCCCCCCAAAATAAAGTCTGCCACTATTTCCATTGTTTCCCCATCTAGTTGTCATGAAGTGATGGGACCGGATGCCATGATCTTTGTTTTCTGAATGTTGAGCTTTAAGCCAACTTTTTCACTCTCCTCTTTCACTTTCATCAAGAGGCTCTTTAGTTCTTCTTCACTTTCTGCCATAAGGGTGATTGTCATCTGCATATCTGAGGTTATTGATATTTCTCCTGACAGTCTTGATTCCAGCTAGTGAGTCTTCCAGCCATGATATACTCTGCATATAAGTTAAATAAGCAGAGTGACAGTATACAACCTTGACGTACTCCTGTCCTGATTTGGAACCAGTCTGTTGTTCCATGTCCAGTTCTAACTGTTGTTTCTTGACCTGAATACAGATTTCTCAAAAGGCAGATCAGGTGGTCCGGTATTCCCATCTCTTGAAGAATTTTCTACAGTTTGTTGTGATTTACACAGTCAAAGGCTTTGGTGTAGTCAATAAAGCAGAAATAGATGTTTTTCTGGAACTCGCTTGCTTTTTGGATGATCCAACAGATGTTGGCAATTTATTCTCTGGTTCCTCTGCCTTTTCTAAAACCAGCTTGAACATCAGGAAGTCCACGGTTCACATATTGCTGAAGCCTGGCTTGGAGAATTTTGAGCATTACTTTACTAGCATGTGAGAGGAGTGCAATTGTGCAGTAGTTTGAGCATTCTTTGGCATTGCCTTTCTTTAGGATTGGAATGAAAACTGACCTTTTGCAGTCCTGTGGCCACTGCTGAGTATTCCAAATTTGCTGGCATATTGAGTCCAGCACTTTCACAGCATCATCTTCTAGGATTTGAAATAGCTCAACTGGAATTTCATCACCTTCAACTAGCTTTGTTCATAGTGATGCTTTCTAAGGCCCATTTGACTTCATATTCCAGGATGTCTGGCTCTAGGTGAGTGATCACACCACTGTAGTTATCCGGTTCATGAAGATCTTTTTTGTACAGTTCTTCTGTATATCCTTGCCACCTCTTCTTAATATCTTCTGCTTCTGTTAGGTTCATACCATTTCTGTCCTGTATTGTGCCCATCTTTGCATGAAAGGTTCTCTTGGTATCACTAATTTTCTTGAAGAGATCTCTAGTCTTTTGCATTTTATTGTTTTCCTCTGTCTCTTTGCATTGATCACTGCGGAAGGCTTTCTTATCTCTCCTTGCTATTCTTTGGAACTCTGCATTCATATGGGTATATCTTTCCTTTTCTCCTTTGCCTTTCAATCCTTTTTTTATTCTCAACCATTTGTAAGGCCTCCTCAGACAACTCTTCTGCCCTTTTGCATTTCTTTCTCTTGGGGATGGTCTTGATCACTGTTTCCTGTACAGTGTGAAGAACCTCCGTCCGTAGTTCTTCAGCTCTCTGTCTATCAGTTCTAATCCCTTGAATCTATTTCTCACTTCCACTGTATAATCATAAGGGATTTGATTTAGGTCATACCTGAATGGTCTAGTGGTTTTCCCTACTTTCTTCAATTTGTCTGAATTTGTCAATAAGGAGTTCATAATCTGAGCCACAGTCAGCTCCCAGTCTTGTTTTTGCTGATTGTATAGAGCTTGTCCGTCTTTAGCTGCAAAGAATACTATCAGTCTGATTTCATTATTGACCAACTGTTGATGTCCATGTGTAGAGTCTTCTCTTGTGTTGTTGGAAGAGTGTGTTTCCTATGACCAGTGCGTTCTTTTGGAAAAACTCTCTTAGCCTTTGCCCTGCTTCATTTTGTACTCCAAGGCTAAATTTGCCTGTTACTCCAGGTAACTCCGGACTTCCTACTTTTGCATACCAGTCCCCTATGATGAAAAGGACATCTTCTTTGGGTGTTAGTTCTAGAAGGTCTAGTAGGTCTTCATAGAACCATTAAACTTCAGCTTCTTCAGCTTTACTGGTCAGGGGATAGACTTGGATTACTGTGATATTGAATGGTTTGCCTTGGAAATGAATAGAGATCATTCTGTCATTTTTGAGACAATATCCAAGTCCCCATTTCAGACTCTTTTGTCGACTCTGATGGCTACTCCATTTCTTCTAAGGGATTCTTGCCCACAATAGTAGATGTAATGGTCATCTGAGTTCAGTTCACCCATTTCAATCCATTTTAGTTCACTGATTCCTAAAATGTCAATGTTCACACTTGCCATTTCCTGTTTGACCACTTCCAATTTACCTTGATCCATGGATGTAACATTCCAGGTTCCTATGTAGTATTGTTATTTACAGCATTAGACTTTACTTCCATCACCAGTCACATCCACAACTGGGTGTTGTTTTCACTTTAGCTCCGTCTTTTCATTCTTTATGGTGTTATTTCTCCACTCTTCTCCAGTAGCGTATTGGGCACGTATGGACCTGGGGAGTTCATCTTTCAGTGTCATATCTTTTTTTCCTTTTTGTACTGTTCATGGGGTTCTCAAGGCAAAAATACTGAAGTGGCTATCCATTGCCTTCTCCAGTGGACCACTCTTTGTCAGAACTCTCCACCATAAGCTGTCTTGGGTGGCCCTACATGGCATGGCAATAGTTTTATTGAGTTAGACAAGACTGTGGCTCATTTTACATATATGTTTAAGTACATATATGTATAGAAAATACTTGCAGCTTCATGGGCCCATGGTATCTTGGTATCAACTACTCTTGTGTCATAGTATGTACTACATAGCATTCATAGTACATGAATGAATGGGTTTGGCAGTATTCCAATAAAACTGTCTACACTAATTTTAATTCAATATAATTCTGACATGTCACGAGCAATATACTTCTGATTTTTAAACATTTATATATTAGAATATCTGTCTTAATGCACAGGTCATGGAAAATATTTGCCAACCCCTATATTGTAGATTTTATAATTTTTACTGTTATATTTATGCAGTTAAGATGGTTATTAGAGTATTTGTTTCAAAAGTCTGCATTCGTTTTGGGCTTCTCTGAGAAGGTTTCATGTCGTCATTTTGCTTATACCTTCTGCCTAATACAAGTCTCCTTCCTAGTGGAAGGGTGAATGGTATAGCCCACTTTGGATGATAGTTTGGCAATTACTTACAAAACTAAGCATACTCTTATCATACAGTCCAGCAATTGTTTTCCTTGGTCTTGACCCAGAAACTTTCGTTCACATAGGAACCTGCTTGCGGATATTTGTAACAGCTTTATCATAATTTCCAAAATTTGGAAGCAATCAAGATGGCCTTAGTAAGTGAATAGATATATAATCTGTGGTACATCCAGACAATGAAATATTATTCAGTGCTTTAAAAAAAGTGAAGTGTCAGGCCATGACTAAGATAGAACTTTAAATGCATATTATTAAGTAAAAGAGGCCTTTAAATGCATTACTCAGTAAATGTATATGCAGAGTACATCATGAGAAACGCTGGGCTGGAAGAAGCACAAGCTAGAATTAAGATTGCTGGGAGAAATATCAATAACCTCAGATATGCAGATGACACCACCCTTATGGCAGAAAGTGAAGAGGAACTAAAAGCCTCTTGATGAAAGTGAAAGAGGAGAGTGAAAATGTTGGCTTAAAGCTCAACATTCAGAAAACGAAGATCATGGCATCCGGTCTCCTCACTTCATGGAAAATAGATGGGGAAACAGTGGAAACAGTGTCAGACTTTGTTTGAGGGGGCTCCAAAATCACTGCAGATGGTGATTGCAGCCATGAAATTAAAAGACGCTTGCTCCTTGGAAGGAAAGTTAGGACCAACCTAGATAGCATATTGAAAAGCAGAGACATTACTTTGCCAACAAAGGTCCGTCTAGTCAAGGCTATGGTTTATCCATTGGTCATGTATGGATGTGAGAGTTGGACTGTGAAGAAGGCTGAGCACCGAAGAATTGATGCTTTTGAACTGTGGTGTTGGAGAAGACTTGAGAGTTCCTTGGACTACAAGGAGATCCAACCAGTCCTTTCTAAAGGAGATCAGCCCTTGGTATTCTTTGGAAGGACTGATGCTAAAGCTGAAACTCTAATACTTTGGCCGCCTCATGCGAAGAGTTGACTCATTGGAAAAGATCCTGATGCTGGGTGGGATTGGGAGGAGAAGAGGATGACAGAGGATGAGATGACTGGATGGCATCACTGACTCAATGGACATGAGTTTGTGTGAACTCTGGGAGTTGGTGATGGACAGGGAGGCCTGGCGTGCTGAGATTCATGGGGTTGCAGAGAGTCAGACACAACTGAATGACTGAACTGAACGTAAGTAAATTTATATTACTATGCATCTGAAAACGCTTCTGTGTGATTCCAACTATGAAATTCTGTTAAAGGCAAAACTATAGAGCAAGTAAAATGATCAGTGGTTGTCAGGGGTTAGGAGAGGGGAGAATGATGAATGGACAGAGAAGAGAAGATTTTTAGGGTAGTGAAAATCTCTGTGTGATATTAATACCATCATTATAGATACATGTCATTATGTGTTTGTCCAGACCCAGAGACAACACCAAGAATGAACCCTAAGGTAAACTGAGGTTTGGCTGATTTTGATGTGGCAGTATAGGCTTACAATTGTAACAAACATTACCACTCTGAAGGATGTTGAAACTGATGCTGTGTATGTTGGGACCAGGGTGTATGGGAGATCTGTTCCTTCTACTCAATCCTGTTGTGAATCTAAAAAATATTAATTGAAAGTTTGCATGGAAGAAAATACTACTTTTAAAACTGGGTCAGATCTCACTTCTCCCTAGCTATCATTAAGGAAGTGTTAAAAGCTAATGCAGCTGTAACTATTCCTTAAGTATTGGGTTGGCCAAAATGTTCGTTTTCCCAAAGCCAAACGAGCATATTGGCCAACCCAGTATTTCCCAATACCCATTGTGCTTTTTGTGCTATACTAAAAATGGTGTTACCAATTAAAATACTAAAAAGTAGTTGAGACGAGGCTGTTCTTCAGAACTGTATGGTATTAAAAAGCAAAGACATCACTTGGCTGGCAAAGGTCCATATAGTCAAAGCTAATGTTTTTCCAGTAGTCATGTATGGATGTGAGAGTTGGACCATAAAGAAGGCTGAGCACCGAAGAATTGATTCTTTCAAACTGTCTTGCTGAAGAAGTCTCTTGAGAGTCCCCTGCATAGTATGGAGATCAAAGCAGTCAGTCCAAAAGGAAATCAACCCTGAATATATTCATTGTACTTTGGCCACCTGATGGGAAGAGTTGACACTTGAGAAAAGACCCTGATGCTGGGAAAGATTGAAGGCAGAAGGAGGAGGAGCAGAGAATGAGATGATTAGAAATCATTGATTCAGTAGGCATGAATCTGAGCAAACTTGGGGACATGGGACAGGGACAGGGAAGGACAGGGAAGCCTGGCATGCTACAGTCCATGGAGGTTGCAAAGAGTTGGACCGGAGTTAGAGACTGAGCAACAACAACCATGTAGTGACATTGTCAGAATGCCCCTTTGAGGCCACCATGCACTCCCAGGTATTTACTTAAGTTCAACATTTTATGATGAAATGCAGTTTCTAAGACAATTTCTGCACTTTGATAAGGCATAAGCAAGCAAGGTAATTTACAAGTGAAGATGGTTCTGAGTGTTTTCTGACTAGAGAACTATAAGAACTCCATTTTGGTTAATAAATAATTTGAAATGATGAGTTTTAATTTCACAATAACACTAGCAAAAAGACTTAAATGTAATCATTACAAATTAGCATAATTAAGCATTATAATTAGACTTTTAATATAGGTAAGTCTAAAATACTTGTATAGAAAATGAACGTGTTTCTTGATTTTGTTTTAAGTATGTCTTTAAGTTGGAAGTGGGAAGAATAGAAAATAAATGTAAATGCAGGTTATTGATTTACATCTTGCAGGAAGGGTCAAAAGTCACTTGGTGGTATAAAGACATAATCAGCTTGCTTGTTTCTCTAAGGTAATGAATAACATTGACTTTTAAAGTTTTTTCTGGCATATGTTGCTTTGAAATCTGTGGGCAAAGAAGAATGGGCAGTGATAGACCTTTGCCCATTGGTCCTTTTATCATAGCTTTCCCTGTTGCATTCCACGTGGGTATAACCCCCCAAAGTATGTGAATTCTAACTTTATGACAAACAGTACATTGAGAGGCAACTGCAAGTAACTTTCCAGGGTGCATCAAACCATAGCATTGGCTGTGTAACTTCACTGTTAGAGGGCACTGTACTTTAAAAACAACTATAGTAATGTTGATAGAATTAGGTTTTATTTTTAGTTTTGAATTTACTGTAATACGTGGAAGAGAGTAAGCACTAAAATACGGAATGTGTAAATGCTATGCAGTAGGTGCTGTAGAGAGATCATGAAGATAGGGCCAGTGCCTTATCATAAGTGTTTTAACTTATGTTAATGTATTAAACTTGTTAAAGTGTTTTAACACTTTATGTTCAATAAAGTGTTTTCTGTTAAAGTGTTTTAACTTGTAATTCCCATGTTAGAAAGTTCTTTTTACACTAGTTTTCTTTTTCGTTTACTAGAACATTTATTATCTCATAGACTTTGAGCTTTTAGCATCTATTCTAAGCTTTGCATCTGTAGCTGCTGCTGCTGCTAAGTCGCTTCAGTCATGTCCAACTCTGTGCCGACCCCATAGACAGCAGCCCACTAGGCTCCTCTGTCCCTGGGATTCTCCAGGCAAGAACACTGGAGTGGGTTGCCATTTCCTTCTCCAGTGCATGAAAGTGAAAACTGAAAGTGAAGTCGCTGAGCCGTGCCCAGACTCTTAGTGACCCCATGGACTGCAGCCTACCAGGCTCCTCCATCCATGGGATTCTTCAGGCAAGAGTACTGGAGTGGGGTGCCATCGCCTTCTCTGGCATCTGTAGCTAACTAGAAGTAAATGCTCTTTCCATTTTTTGAAGTTCTATTTTTTATCAGTGCCATGAAAATCCTTTAGAATAATGCTTTTCAACGTGTAACCTCCATGTATACATGATTTCCATCTTATACATGAGGAATTGATTTGCTTAAGAAACCACTGAGTAAGCTACTGTTACAAATAGAATATGTCATCTTTCGGGACTTCAGTTTACTGAGTTCCTTGAAATACACGGGAGGGAAAGCAATCAGTGAACTCTCCAATTAACTGGGGACCAAGAACACTAGAATCTTAGAAAAGGAAAAAGTACCAGCAAATGATTTAAATGACTGAGTAGATAAATAAAAGATGAATTTAGCAAATTTTCTCCCCAATCAGTAGTTAGTCCTGCTTATTAGCACAGTGCAATGTAATAAAATGTTCTTAGGAAAAAATTATCTTGCTATTTAAAAAACCACTTAGCAATAAGATTTTCCATGTCTTTTCATGGCTTGATAGTTCTTATTGTGGGTACTTTAAAATACCATATTAAAAAGCTGTTTTATACTAGGATGTGAGGGAGCATATTTTTATCTTAAGACATTGCCATCTTTTTAATGTTGCAATTTTAAGCATTTTTCATGTTATGAAATAGCATATATTTAATATGCATTCAGAAAACCACATGGAATAAATATGGAGATTAATTAATTATTAAAGGCAAGTGCCCTTGTCTTGGTGACAAGGCGATAAGGCCTTGCCAGGTACCCAGAAACCTGCCAGTGTCCTCTCCTATTAAGATAAGCAACCATAGTCCTAAACTTAAATTAGAATTATCAGAATGAATTGGCCTGCATATGTACACATACATACATACATATATATGTGTGTGTGTATATATATATATCTCTACATGAAACTAAAGGTAGATAAGCCCCTAGTTTCTACTCTTTCCTCTTTCTACTGAACAAGCATAGAAACAATAACCAAATGAGTGTAGTATCCCTAGTGCCAAGACTGAGGTCTTTAAATACTGCTGTCCACAGACTCATCCAGTATCTTATAATTTGTTGACCTGTAGAACATTATTGAGGCAAATGCTAGAGCAACAAAAGATGTCAGATGGATAGTTTGCCTCTTTTCAGAGCTATCTGAATTTGATATGTTTTATGCTTCTGTTGTGGCTCAGATGGTAAAGAATCTGCCTGCAATGCAGGAGACCCAGGTTGAATCCCTGGGTTGGGAAAATCCCCTGGAAGGAAGGCATGGCAACCCACTCCAGTATTCTTGCTTGAAAAATCCCACGGACAGAGCAGCCTGGTGGGCTACAATCCATGGGGTCACAAAGAGTGGGACACAACTGTGGAGCTAACAAGTTTCACACCCCCAAATATTATGGGCTGCATTGTCTCTGAACTTCTCCAAATTCATGTGTTGAACTTCTAACCTGCAGTACCTAAGAATGTGACTATCTGGATACCTTTTAAAGAGGTGATTAAATTAAAATGAGGCTGTTATGATGTGCTCAAATCCAATTTGGTCTGTGTCCTTACAGTGGGAGATGAGTGCATAGAGCCAGTAGCGTATACACACAGGAAAGACTGTGAGGACGCAGTATGAGAGTGGCCTTCTGTAAGGTAAGGAGGGAGGTCTGAGAAGAAACTGAGCTGCTAGCTACTAGAACTGAGGAAATGAGTGCTGTTGAAGCCACATAATCTATGTATGTTATGGCAGCCCTTGCAAGCTAATAAACCAGGGCAGGAGTGAACTTAGAAAGGGAGCCCCTTTTCTAAGGCTGAGATTCAGACCTCCTTCTAGGAGCTATGGATGCAGCCCATTGGGTGTCAGAAGTTGACAGAGTTGTCCATGCCAGAGCTGGTTCACCATTGCCAGGCAAGCAGGAAACTTCTCCAGCTGAAAGGCAGCTTGAGACTGGTAGATAGGCAACACCTCTCAGGAGCTCGGGTGGACCCAGACTTGTGGGTGGATGCACAGAGAGATTCAGGCTGGGAACCTGATCATGGGCTGAGTAGGGCAAAGCACTGGGGTGTGCAGTGTCGGGGCCATGGTGCTGTGCTTACGGGGCCAGGGTGGATCTGTGGTCTCACTGAGGTTCTGTGGCTTCAGGTATGGGCTGGAGTGCTGCGTGCCTCCCGTATGCTTGCTGTTTATTGCTCAGTGATAGTACCCAGAAGGCGCTTTTGTTGTTCAGTCGCTAAGTCGTGTCCAACTCTTTGCAACCCCATGGACCGCAGCATACTATGCTTCCCTGTCCTTGTCTATCTCCTGGAGCTTGCTCAAACTCATGTCCGTTGAGTCAATGATGCCATCCAACTATCTCATCCTCTGTCGTCCCCTTCTCCTCTTGCTCTCAATCTTTCCCAGCCTCAGAGTCTTTTCAGCCAAGGCAGGCATGTTTGAATTAGGGAGAGAAAGCTCCTTCTTTCTGCAGTGTTCCTCTGGCCTTTACCACAGACAGAGCTTAACATCACCTTTAGTGCAAAGGAGGAATGCTTCCCAGTGTTCAGCTGTCTTTAAGGACAGGCAAAGAAGGGTGGATCTGGAGCCAAGGAGTGATAGATTGACAGATGGTTAAATTCTCCCTCTCCTAGAAACTAATACTGTCTGTAAATTTTTGGAGGAAATCATTAAAAAAAAAAAAAAAAACTTTCAGCTGACTTCTTTGGTTCTAATATTCCCCATATTCAGATCATAGGCTAAACTAACATATTTGTTTCTAGACTTGAATACAGTTATGAATACCACAGAGGGAAGGATTATGTAAGGGAGTAGGTTTGGCAAAAATTCTTTGTGCTAATCTTAAGTAACTCAGGATTTGATCTTTATTATGTGTACTGAGATTGCCGTATTAGACTATTTCAGGCTTCTTTATGGTAAGCTGTGAGAGAAAGAGAAAATGATTAGGGTGGTTAATAGATGACAGGACTCTGGATGATCAAGTTGTATATCTAGGCATATTAAGTTATTTAAGTCAGTGTTAAAGTAGCATTTACAAATCCACTAACTGTCCTTGCCAGTAGAATGAAGCTACTAGAGGAGGAATTGACTGGGCAATAAATCCTAGATTCTGGCCTTTATTTCCCAATCAGAACATTGTCAGATGTGTCCTTTTTTAGTTTGGGTGCAGGAAAAGGGAAAAAATAACAGGTCACACTTTTTTATTGCTCGTTCTAAGCAGCTTTGTTTCAGCATAAAACTAAGATCATCACCAAAGTTATTTATTCACTCAAAAGAGAACACTAATCTTGTACAGCCGCAGAAATAAGAAAACATTGATGTAGAATCAGTTTTTATAGCTTCAGTATAATTTTGTAAGTGATCTTCATTATGAATAGCTTCTGACAGCCCAAGTCTCATCTGGTGAGTTGACCACAGCAGGAATATCCAAAAACCTGAAGATGCTACAGTTAGTAGCTCTTCTTACTACTTTCAGAAGTGATCATGCAGCCAAGGTTTGCATATCCAGAGTGCTAATACAAGTGTTAATAGAGCTGAAAAGGCATGACTCCTACTTAAATGAGAAACTACTGTTTTGTTGGAGAAGACACTTTAAAACTGCATAAAACATCCATAAAACACTAGTGTCACAGGTCAGTGTGTCTCCTTTTATCACGCTATTGAAGCTTAAGCACTGGTAGGAAATTAGTACTATCTTTGAGGACCTGGTGGCTCAGAGGTTCAAGTGTCTGCCTCCAATGCGGGAGACCTGGGTTCAATCCTTGGGTCAGGCAGATCCCCTGGAGAAGGAAATGGCAACCCACTCCCGTATTCTTGCCTGGAGAATCCCATGGACGGAGGAGCCTGGTGGGCTACAGTCCATGGGGTCGCAAAGAGTCAGACGTGACTGAGCGACTTAACTAAGTTTGCATATTTTCCCTTTCCTCTGTTGTTGGGGGTTGGGATTCTTTGAGTTACAGGGCACACATTTTCCTGGTGACCGCTGTGTTGTCAGGTCGTCGCTGTTGGACTTTCACTAGTCCTTCAGAGTTCTGAGAACCTCAGTGTGACTTCTCCTCATACCTGTCCCGGGTACAAGTCTGATGGCTTGACTCATAATTGGGAAAGGTGTTTAAGTGACATGGCAGGGTAAAAGATTTAGAAGCACTACAATTTAGCTTGCAAGCTCATACGTGGTGGAGAGTTTTGATCTTTGTTTCTACAAAGATCAAATGAGTCTTAACCCATCTGGACCTAAACTATGTAAAGTATAAAGGAAGTAATAAGTGTCTGAGAATTCTTTCATTGTTAGTCAAAGCACTCTGCTGAGTGGTAGCTTTGGGAACACAAGGAGATACCCTATGGTTTTTGCCCTTGAGGAACTTGTAGTTAATAATGGAAGATAAGACCCACAGCACTAATATTAACTGGATAACCTATTGCTAGTCCATAGCATGCTATGATGATCCATTGATCATCATAGCATCAATGGATATGAACTTGAGCAAATTTCAGGAGATAGAGGAGGACGGGGAAGCCTGGTGTGCTGCTGTCCATGGGATCACAGAGAGTCAGGCAGGACTTAGTGACTGAACGACAACAACCTGTTCCTAACGACGGGTCCTAACCAGGTCCTCCCACTGAGGTACAGAGCTTGTGTTTGATAAGAATGTTCCTTTCTAATCCCCAGAGGTTATTCATTGTTTCTCATGGGGTTCTAACAAACTCGGTGGCCTAGCTTTTTGTTTTAAGTGTATGATGTTAATAATAGCAAATAGGTGAGGGTAAGAGATTCTACAGACAGCATAGTGATTAGAATGAAAACTGGTGGTTGACTTCAAGGCAGGAGCTAGAGAACGTAAAAAATGTGTCAATCTAGAAAATCTGGAGAGCAATCCAGGAAATCTAGAGAAACAGACCTTTTATGGTATATTGTGCCCTGAGGGCCTTTCTCTCTATGATTGAGAGTAATAATTGCCATTCATGATAATAAGGAGTTTAAGAAAGGCTTAAATATTTTCTGTTTCATTGTCTTGGTACCACATACTCTGGTTAGTCCAAAATCCTTGGTATTTCCTTTGAATGCTATCAAAGAAAATATTCTATGAAAATGGTAAAACTGGGTGATCTTTTGTCTTTAAACACAACTCATCATGATTCTAAAATTGTCATTCATCTGCATAGTATTTCAGAGATGCTGGATGTTTATCAAAACTATTTTCCTGAAAGAATAAAAGTATAACTAGTACATAGTTTATACTTGTGGTTGTGAAAATGCAACATGATAGTCTTCCATGTTGTGAAGTCTTCCATACTTCTATCCAAATCACAATTTATAGATAGGCCTTGTTTGGCTTATAAGAAGTCATTTAAAAACAAGGTCACGAGTTTTCTCTTCTTAGAAGAACATCAGTTATGCTGACGTCCTGTTTCCTATCTTTACTCATTGGCTAGGGGGGATTCCTGACTTGAATATTTGGTTGACTAACTTATGGCAGAAAACAAAGAGGAACTAAAAGAGCCTCTTGGTGAGGGTGAAAGAGGACAGTGAAATAGCTGGCTTAAAACTCCACATTCAGAAAATTAAGATTATGGCATTTGGTCCCGTCCCTTCATGGCAAATAGATGGGGAAAAGTGGAAATTTATTTTCTTGGGCTCCAAAATCACTGCAGATGGTGACTGCAACCATGAAATTAAAAGACGCTTGCTCCTTGGAAGAAAAGTTATGGCAAAACTAGGCAGTGTATTAAAAAGCAGGGACATTAATTTGCCAACAGTGGTTCATCTAGTCAAAGCTATGGTTTTTCCAGTAGTCATGAATGGATGTGAGAGTTGGACTGTAAAGAAGGCTGAGTGCTAAAGAATTGATGCTTTTGAACTGTGGTGTTGGAGAAGACTCTTGAGAGTCCCTTGGACTGCAAGGAGATCCAACCAATCCATCCTAAAATAAATCAGTCCTGGATGTTCACTGGAAGGACTGATGCTGAAGCTGAAACTCCAGTACTTTGACCACCTGATGTGAAGAAATGACTCATTGGAAAAGACCCTGACGCTGGGAAAGATTGACGGCAGGAAGAGAAAGGGGATGACAAGAGGTTGAGATGGTTGGATGGCATCACCAAGTTGATGGACATGAATTTGAGTAAACTCTGGGAGTTGGTAATGGACAGGAAAGCCTGGCATGCTTCAGTCCATGGGGTTGCAAAGAGTTGGACACAACTGAATGACTGAACTGAGACTTTCATATGGCTGAGAGTAGTGAAAAATGAAACTGTTTCAAGGAACTTGTTTAGAGTCTTTAAAAAAAAAAAAAAAAAAAAGAACAACAAGCCTGCCTGTCAGGTATCATGCCAGTCAGTCCCTGGAGACTTAAAGAGACAGGATTCCTGCACTGGTGGACCTCATGTTCTGGTCAGGGTGCCAGGCAGTGGGCAGGTGGACAGACTGACATGGTTAGGGTTTGAGATTCACAGTGGGACAGACCTACACCTGGGGTGCATCTGGGCACATGTGCATACTTACATTAGACAAAAAAAGGCATTTTTGAGCTGAGATTTAGTGAGTGAGAGGACTTAAGAGTACAACATTTGAGACAAAAGAGTGGGATGTGCAAAGACCCTGAGGCAGGAACGTACTCAGCATATTGGAGAAAGTTAAAGATCTTTTATCATCTGTTTCGTTTTTTCTTGTTGAACGTGAACTGTAGATAGAGTGTCAGTTTTAAAAAGCCAGTTTTTTTTAAGCATTTATAGGGTAATTTGGGAGGTATTTTACTTATTTACAGTATAGATTCTTCCATAATAGACACAAATTTTTACTCCATTTATTCAGTTTATTTTTTTTTTTTGTCCTTCAAGGATTTCTTTAAAAGGTGGATTTTTTTTTCATACTGTGACAATTTTTAGACTTTTAAACTTTTTTTCTGGAGATTTTTAGTTAATTGTATGTTTTACATTTTAATTCTTACTGGAGTCTTATAATAGTTACTAAATTGATTCTTTTAGTGTTTACATGTAAACCGCTATACAATTTTTTAGTTAACTAAAACTTTTCTTCCTTCCCTATGTACATTTTTTGATTAACATTTTCATTTTATTGCATTTAAAGCATCCAGTATGTGTCTTATAAGCAGCAGTGATAATAGTTGTCTTTGTCTTTTTCCTGATCAAATGGGAACATATCTAATATTTTACTATTAACTATTATATGTGGGATTTTGTGCTAGATATACTTTGATACTCTACTAAATGAAGCACCTATCTTGAACACTGTTCCTTACTTGTTAGTATTTTTGATAGCAGAGGGTAGATTGAATCTTTTCAAACATTAATATGATGACATGACTTTTGCCCTTTAATCTGCTTATGTAACAGATTATTCAGACATCTTTTCCATGTTAGACCACCTATGCGTTCCTGGCATAAACCTTAGTGGATTTGGGCAGCATTGTTATCATCTGGGAGCTTATTAAAAACTCAGACTCTCAGGCCCCATCTGTGTCTCCTGATTCAGATTCTGAATTTTAAAAAGACTCCAGGATGATTCCTATGAATGTTAAAGTTCAAGAATCACTGCTTTGGAACTCGATCAGTGTTTGTAAAGGTTATATGGGTGTTGTGGGGAAAAAAGCATATTATCTGTGAGGTAAAAGTTTTTCTCTAATTTGGTTTGACAAGTTGTTAGGTTGAACACTCTGTGCTCTTTACTTTGAAAATCTTGAGGTGTGTTAAATTTCCAACATTTCATAAATAATATTTACATTGTGAATCAAATTTCTGGTAGGAATAAAACTAGTATTATGACTTGATGTATTCATGTATTATTGAATGCATAATATTTTCCAGGTATTGGCCTCAACAGTAAATAATAATGTTCTGTGTATATGCCATTTATGGAGCACCGTTTGCATATAGTATTGTGTACCTCCGGGGATAACTGACTGAGAGGAGTTATACTGATGAGGATCTAGACACATCCGTTCTGAAGTCTTCCTGAAGCTTCTAAAGGACACAACCAAGATGTCATTTCACCTCTTGATTTTGTGTTTCAGTAAATTTTTTCTCCTATCATCAGTAAATGTGTTGACTGAGAGAGCTGTGAACCAAATCCTCCATAAGACAAAGCAAACAACTACCTATTTAAGATTCAGTTGGTAGTATATATTCACTAGTTGGAAAATGCACTGTTAATATTTTAATCGCCTTGTCCGGACTCCTTTTTGGCTCTTACATAGATTTTAGGCTTGCATTTGGTTCTCTTTTTAATTCTTTAGGTTTAATTATATATTGTATCTTCAGAGAGGGCGATGGCACCCCACTCCAGTACTCTTGCCTGGAAAATCCCATGGACGGAGGGGCCTGGTGGGCTGCAGTCCATGGGATCGCAAAGAGTCCGACACGACTGAGTGACTTCACTTTCACTTTTCACTCTCATGCATTGGAGAAGGAAATGGCAACCCACTCCAGTGTTCTTGCCTGGAGAATCCCAGGGGCGGGGGAGCCTGGTAGGCTGCAGTCCATGGGGTCACTAGGAGTCAGACACGACTAAGCAGCTTCACTTTCAGTTTTCACTTGCATACATCGGAGAAGGAAATGGCAACCCACTCCAGTGTTCTTGCATGGAGAATCCCAGGGATGGGGGAGCCTGGTGGGCTGCCGTCTATGGGGTCGCACAGAGTTGGACAGAACTGAAGCGACTTAGCAGCAGCAGCATATATTGTATCTTAATGAGCTGTACTCATTTAAAATGCAAGTCTGTTAATCAAAGGAAAAAAAGAAAAGAATGTGTCTTGTGTTTGATTTCTTGCACTATTTAGTCACCAATTTTGTAGGTAATAGTCTTAGATAAATTGGCAATATCTCAAAGCTGGCATTTAAAGGGAAAGTTCAGTATTCTTGGATGGTAGGAAGTTAACAAATTTGAATCTGTTTAAGATGCTTGTAAAGCCATTTGTGATTTATGTACCCTGTGAATGAGTGAACATGAAATAGTATTTTCACAATGGAAGACCATTTTCTAAATGTGAGGTACACCTGGGCAGGTGATGTCTTCCTTGCCATGGGTATAGGGGTCTTCACTGGGTCACACCTAGCCATCCATAGTAACTGTTAACAAGTGCCTTCTGCAAAGGGAGTTTTCTCCCCTTCCCCATGCTGGGTCTTGGAACAATTGAGCAAATTAGGCAAATTTGCATAAATAATCTACAAACTTGGGAAGCCTCAAACATTCTACTCATAGTATTGTTCTTTTATTTTCCTCCTGGGGACAAGCACTTCATGAAGTACAGTTTATAATAAAACAGAGGTCTCTACAATCAAGTCCAAAAAAACCTGTGATGAAAGCAGTGGTAACTTCGTGTGAAAGTGTTAGTCACTCAGTCGTGTCCCACTCTTTGCAAACCTATGGACTGTGGCTCACCAGGCTTCTCTGTCCATGGAATTCTCCAGGCAAGAATACAGGAGTGGATAGCCATTCCCTACTCCAGGGGAATCTTCTCCACCCAGGGATCAAAGTTGGGTCTCCCGCACTGCAGGCAGGTTCTTTACTATCTGAGCCACCAGGGAAGCCCAGTTTCCTGTAGTGATTTTAATAAGATCTTCATTAAGTTATTAGTTAGAAAGACTCTTCTGTTACACATTGAAACTATAGTAAAAGTAGGCTTTGTGAAGACTAGTCTTTGGTTGGCTTTGCAGTATTTGAGATAATAGAGAATATATGTACAGGTTGATGTAAACAAGCGGTAAATATCCTCTTGCTAGGTGTGTTTCCAGGTTAAATTAAAGAATTGCATTGTTTCAACTAGTATGTCACATCTTAAATAATCTGGTTAGTCTATGGGAAAGTGTATATGCTTATTTTGACTTTTCATCAAGGAGGGCATTTTTACTTTGACCCAGGACTAGGTGAGCTACAGCCCTGGGCAGGCAGGGATGGTAGTGTCAAAAAGCAAGATGATGTGTTTGAGGAGTTTTATAGGATCTTTTTCTGTTTTTCTTTTTCCCTTGGTAATTAAATAATTAGGGAAGGAAAGAGAACTCTTTGGTTAGCGCTTCCCCATAGTGTTAGAGTGCTTTTGTAGATGTACTTGAAGGGATTGTAAAAATGAGAATTCTGGGTTTGAACTTCAAAGCATAATGTTCAAAGGTCACAGATAGGTGGGATGGACTGAGGAGTTTTAATCAGTGAAGTACAGATGGGGGAAACCTTGTAAAATCATAAGGAGCTTGAGAGCTCTTTTTTTTTTAAGGGAGAATTTTAGCACATGTAATGGTATGACTGAAAGGTAGAGTTGTTTACATTTCTTCCTCTGCACTCAGAATTCACTTAAAAACAATCCAGTAGGAATATTCTAGTTTGTACATGAATCACATTAGAACTGCTCAGATCCTATCCATGGCGTATTGGACTAGAAGCTAACAGAGGCAGGCTGCTATTAGGTAAACAGTTGATCTTGAGAAACCAGATGCTTGCTGTTAGTTGTTTCCTGGTGTGGGGTGAGCCATCTACCTTTATTTGTTCACTTTGTTCCTATTAAGACAGACCATCATGTAATTGGTTCACTTTCTCTGCTTTCTAAAGAAAATAGACTATTTGAAAGATCATCATATCTAATTTACTTAAAATTCAAAACGCCGTGCCATTAAATACTTTTGAGAATCGTAAGAGTGCTTCTTTTAAAGACTGTTGCATTTTTAACAGTTAAAGTTAGTTTAAAACGGTATGTTTTTCTACACTAGCTTTTATGTTTTGACAAGGGTCCGTGTAGTCAAAGCTATGGTTTTTCCAGTAGTCACGTGTGGATGTGAGAGTTGGACCATAAAGAAAGCTGAGCAGCAAAGAATTGATGCTTTTGAACTGTGGTGTTGGAGAAGACTCTTGAGAATCCCTTGGACTGCAAGGAGATCCAACCAGTCCATCCTAAAGGAGATCAGTCCTGGGTGTTCATTGGAAGGACTGATGTTGAAGCTGAAACCCCAATACTTTGGCCACCTGATGCAAAGAACTGACTCATTGGAAAAGACCCTGATGTTGGGAAAGATTGAAGGTGGGAGGAGAAGGGGACGACAGAGGATGAGATGGTTGGATGGCATCATTGACTTGATGGACATGAATTTGAGTAATTCTGCGAGTTGGTGATGGACAGGAAAGTCTGGCATGCTGCAGTCCATGGAGTCACAAAGAGTCAGACACGACTGAGCAACTGAACTGGTGTTATCAGAATAATCATGTCTGTTTACCAAAAGATGTGCTTGAAAATTAAATCTTCCTTGGTATAGTGTGTTCATTTGATTGGCAGACAATAAGTCTGCCTTTTGTTTCAGGTTCCTTCCTTTTTAGTATTCAACACAGAAAGCAAATGTGGTACGTGGGAATTGGTCTGTTTACAGACTGACTTTCCTATATGATTTAGTTACCTTTAAGGCATCAACATTAATATAAAATGTATTTTCTTTACCAGTGATGATTTTGAGACACAATTAGATGCATATGAATCATTTATTTTAATGAAAATTTTGCATTTGTGATTTAATCAACCTATTCGGTAATCTTAATACTCATGTCTTTAACTTTGCACAAACATTTTAGATTATGGATTATAATTAGATTGAGTACATTTCAAAAAAATTTAAAATTTACTCTCAAACTGAAAAACTTCCAAGACAGACTGTTCTTGTTAAAAAAAAAAATGTTTTTCATTCTGTCTTGCTATGCTTAGAATAATTAAATAGCAATGGAATAATGTTTAAGTTGGTAAATCATATTTACTTGTTAATGGCATCCTGTGTAGTCTGTCTTCAGATGGTTTGAAAAGCTGCTGTTAACCTGGCAGCTGCTATCCATTGCTCTGCTGCTGTATATCCCTGTGTGCTCTTTGTCCTTTCCCGGTTCATGACAAACTCAAGTTTTAGTTCACATTGAGAGTCAAATAAAGTGACCCAAGGAAGATGAGAATGTTTGAAAGAAGAACCAAGAATAGTTAAGGTTTAAGAACTGATTGTTGTGTGTGTGTGTGAATGTCTATAAAGAACCCCATCTTGTTTCATCTCTGGTTTCCTCAGTGTTTCTTTCTGTAGTATAAAGTCTAGAAGTTAGACACTGTTTACTGCCTAAGAGAATTTCTTGTATAAAACAAGTACAGGTAAGAACTTCAGCATCTGAACCTTATACATACATTACAGATTGGTCATTTGTATTCTTTCTTTCCCCATCAGCATTGTCTCCTACAACTGATTTTGCTTGGTCCATCGTGGTCTGCAGTGCAGAAGAAAATGTAACTCAGACATCTGGGAGAATTGCACCTGTATAGGCACTGGGGGCATACTACATATTGAACTCTGAATTAAAATGCTTGCTTTTTTATTTTAGGTGCTGCCATTTCCTTATGTACTTTCTCATAGTTACTATTCCTGGCGTTTAATGTTAAGACTTGATGGCTAGGAAATGTTATAAAGATGGACTGTGAGAGCTTGAGTCCACTAAAGCTTGGATTATATGCCTGTGAACTTAAAAGTATTGACTCAATTAGGCAGAACTAGTCATGCATTAGGAAATCTTTAAGAGCCATCTTGAAACAAATTTCAGACCCGAATGGTGTTCATGAGCTATAATTTGAAGAGTGACTGAGGGATGTGAGTACTAGATTTAGATACTTATTTTAAAAAACAATTTCCTGTGGATTAAGATGGATGTTTTATTCATAAGTGCTAGTTTGATCTTTATATGCCTTTGATATTTTAAAGTCTTACAGTTCCTGTTTTGAATTCATTTCTATATAAAGTCTTCATTTTCAAAAGTTAAATTGGACAAGGAACTATTAGTATTGTCTTGGGTTATAAGAACTTTGATAAAATCCCATTTGAGGAAAAACTCATCCACAGTGACAGGTTTTTCTCTTTTTAATCCACAGCTTTTTCATTTGCAAACTTAGATAATGGGACCTGTGTTTCTCTCCTCAAACCTTCCCACTATGTGAACATGTAGACTTTGTCTTCCTTTAGCATTCTACCTTCAACTGTAGTTTATTTTTGTAGGAAAATGGGTAAGTACCATTTCTGTTTCCTTTCCTGTGAACTGAATATTCTTTGTTAAGGAAGATCCTTCTTTACCTCCTAGCACTGCAGATACTTCTCTGCACATTTTTGCCTTTCTAAATGGTGTTTTTATTTTTTGTCCTCACACATTTTAAAGTTTTATACAGTCAAATTATCAGTGTTTTCCTTTTGGCCTCTAGGTTTTATATGCAAATAACCTTTGAAGGCATTTGTTGAATGTACACATTTATCTTTAGGTATCTTTAGCTGTAAGTTAACTTCTTAGAGCATACTGTTATGACTATTTGGTTTCTGTGGGAGGGGGATGGGTTAGTACTGATGTCCTCTGGGCTGGAAGACTAGAGACATTTTGAGGTTAGGATGTCATACTTCTAGTAAGTGGCTGAGCTTTTTGTATTCCTTAGCAGTTATCCCCTGCAAGACCTTTTTTCTCTTGAGTGTTTTCCAAAGTCAAGATAAAGTGGTTGAGGCAATTAAATAGGAGCTCTCACTTCTAATTACTGGGCCTTTGGAGTCAACGAACCAATTAGAGGCTAAACCTTCCTTGAAATGTTCAGGCCTTGGGGAAGTTGGGTAGTAAAGCAGTATGCCTTCCTTTCTGACAGATGAGGAAGAGGTTATAAAAACACTTAAGCCCTGAATATTATCTAGGTCCTGTCGTTGGCATTCCTTCCAGTATGAATGATACCCTAATAGTGAAATCTCCTACCTCACGTCCTTACCATCCTTCCTCACGTGGTAACGAGTGCAGCCAAGCTGAGGTCCAAGAGAACTATTATCATCGCCTCTACCATCTGAGACTTTCCCTCTCTGAGAACTCATGGATGCTGAGCTGCTGGGACCAAGAGTTGGAGAGGGAAGGTATTGTTGTCTCCTTCATGGTCAATGTCTGATAGGAGCCAAGGTGTTCTGAGTTTTGGAAACAGTAAGGGTTAGTAAAAGGGAAGTAATGAACTGCTTCTGCTGCAGCAGGCATTTGCACAACCCTGGTGACTGGTTGAGGACTTAGGTCCTATGGGGAGGACAAGTCCACTTAAGCCTGACTGAACACAGGTGACATCTCAGTAAACTAGTTTCATTGCACAAGGGTTTGCTTGAGTCTAAAGTCATCCTGAATCATGGAAAGGGTGGTTACCACAAGACTTCGTAAAAATCTTGCCTTAGCCCTCTTAGCCTAAGATCATCTGGGACATAGCTCTAGTCCAACCAGATCATTGACTCACTGCAGTGAGGGTGACCACACACTAGAGGAACCATTCATGGTCTTCCTCCCAATGAAAGGAAAATAGAGTTACAGAATTTTGGAGGATGAGGGAATTCAGGTGAAATTTAAATGAAGTAACATTTTGATAGGTTCAACGCAGAACAGGACTGTGTCTGAAATGGGTCAACATGCCTGCAAAGTGGACCATGGTCCTATTTCCTAGGAAACAACAAAGTTGAGAGCAGTTTGGAATGTTGTATCCAGAAGCCTCTTTCAGAAACTCTGCACCGGGGCTGTAAATCAAGGTGACTTCTGTTTGAAGAACAACTTACATCTTCCAGGCAAGAAGGAAAGGCTTCATTATAACTAGAGTTTCAAGCAGCAAAGTTCCTGATAGTTTGATTTTAGAGAATGAGGTTTCTCCATGAGGAAGAAGAATGTCCTTGACAAAAATATAGCCTCCTGTCTGTTACTCCAACCTGATGAATGACTGGGCATATTTTTCCTTTCTTTGAGTGAGTGAGTGCTGCTTAGTCTCCTGTAGCTTGCTGTGCCATGTGTAGAGCATCTATGCCATCCAGTCTTTGAGTGTGTTTAGTCAATTCAATCACTAAGTCATATCCAGCAATTTGTGACCCCATGGACTACAGCACATCAGGGTTTCCTGTCCTCCAGTATCTCCCAGAGTTTGCTCAAATTCATGTTCATTGAGTTGGTGGTGCTATCTAACCATCTCATCCTCTGCCACCCTTTCCTTTCTTTGCCTTCTATCTTTCCCAGCATCAGGGTCTTTTCCAGTGAGTTGGCTGTTCGCATCAGGTGGCCATAGTATTGGAACTTCCACTTCAGCATCAGTCCTTCCAATGAATATTCAGGGTTGATTTCCTTTAGGATTGATTGGTTTGATCTTGAGTCAAGGGACTCTCAAGAGTCTTCTTCAGCCCCACAATTCGAAAGCATCAATTCTTCAGCCTTCAGCCTTTTTTATGGTCCAGCTCTCACATCTGCACATGACTACTGGAAAAACCATAGCTTGGACTAGATGGACCTTTGTTGGCAAGCGATGTTTCTGCTCTTTAATATGCTGTCTAGGTTTGCCATAGCTTTCCTTCCAAGGAGCAAATGTCTTTTAATTTCATGGCTGCAGTCACCATCTGCAGTGATTTTGGAGCCCAGGAAAATAAAATCAGCCAAATGACTTAAGATATTCCAGAAAGTTGTCCTACCTGCTGGGACCAGAAGATTTCCTGGAATGCAGTTACTTCTCTTGGCTTGTATATCCTCCCATTTCCCTGTCTCAGACAAGTAAGTGGAAGCCTGTAATGAGCTGTGCAATGTACTAGGTGCTTCAATTAATTACTAATATGAACACAACATCACTTTCTTTGCAGAGCCCGTCTCTATTGGAGGAGATGGATGTGGAAGCAAATTGTTACAGTGTGCTATAGTTAGCATTGAAGAGCTGAACCACCTGTCTTGGGGACACACAGCTGGTGATGATTAATTGGCTGTTTCCAAATGTCTGTTTGAACTGTAATAAATCTTCAGTCATCTGGAGTTTGGGCCTCACATTGGGCTCAAAGTCTGGGCTCAGAGATGAGAGTTCAACTGTCAATTTTCAGAGTGTGTACATCATTCCGAAAGTTTTGTAATAAGGATTAAATAGCTGATAGTCCTGGGGTTTTTATAGTCCTTTCTGCAGTGCCCCATGGAAGTGTGGCTTCCCTGGTGGCACTAGTGGTGAAGAACCTGCTTGCCAGTGCAGGAGACTTAAGAGACATGAGTTCTATCCCTGGATCAGGAAAATCCCCTGGAGGAGGACATGGAAACCCACTCCAGTATTCTTGCCTGGAGAATTCCATGGACAGAGGAGCCTGGTGGGCTATAAGTCCATGGGTTTGCAAAGAGTCAAACACGACTGAAGTGACGTGGCATGCAAGGAAGTGTATGCACAAGTTCTCAATACTTTGCTGTCAAATGGGCTGAAACACAAGTGACCAGACTTTCAGATTTTTTTTTTTTTTTTGAGGGGAGGCACGTTGTAAAACCCTTGTGAAATGCAGGAAGGTGAGATATTTTGTCTCAAATCACTCAACTGGTAGAGCATGGCCTGTTCTTCTGCTTAAAGTTTTTTCTGGAATGATTTACCCAGAGACTATTTACGCAAAAGAGTCAAGAATGGTGGTTTCTAACTAGTCCTTCATATTCTTAGGGGGCTTAATTCTTAAATATTAAACTAGACCTGCTTTCTCTAGCAATGGTAATATAGCTCTGAGAAAAATAAAGGCTTCATTCCTAAGGAACTCTGTTTCAATTGGGGAGAATGGATGGGGCTGGGAGCACTGGGTCATAAACAAGGTTCTGTTTTCCAGTGTGAACTTTTATTTAAACACTTTTGGGGAAAAAAGTGGCCAAAACATGTTGGAAAACCACTTTTATAGAAGGAAAAAATTGAGTTTGGTGATGCTTCATTGCCTTTTGCCTTTTTCATGTAAGGCCAGAGCTCTGAAAGTAGCGGTTGGAATCCTGTCTTGAATATAACATCATATTGTTGACTATCACCCTTAGTGGAAGCACTTACATCTCAAATTGGAAGGGAAAATTATTCACAAAAGTTGTGCTATATGTTTCTTACCTAGACAGTACCATACACTCACTGATAAATCTATCAAAAGTTCTTGATAAATCCTTACAGTCAAAATTTCCCAAATTGACAAATAATAGAGATAGAATCACTGCAGGTGGTGATTGCAGCCATGAAATCAAAAGACGCTTAATCCTTGAAGGGAAAGTTATGACCAACCTAGATAGCATATTAAAAAGCAGAGATATTACTTTGTCAACTAAGGTCCATCTAGTCAAGGCTATGGTTTTTCCAGTGGTCATGTATGGATGTGAGAGTTTGACTATAAAGAAAGCTGAGCGCCAAAGAATTGATGCTTTTGAACTGTGGTGTTGGAGAAGACTCTTGAGAGTCCCTTGGACTGCAAGGAGATGCCACCAGTCCATCCTAAATGAGATCAGTCCTGGGTGTTCATTGGAAGGACTGATGCTGAAGCTGAAACTCCAATACTTCAGCCGCCTGATGCAAAGAGCTGACTCATTGGAAAAGACCCTGATGCTGGGAGGGATTGGGGGCAGGAGGAGAAGGGGACGACAGAGGATGAGATGGCTGGATGGCATCACTGACTCAGTGGACATGGGTTTGGGTAGACTCTGGCAATTGGTGATGGACAGGGAGGCCTGGCGTGCTGTGGTTCATGGGGTCGCAAAGAGTCGGACACAACTGAGGGACTGAACTGAATGTCAGTCCTTGTTCAGTCACCTCCAGATGAACATCCTTGTGTAAACCTAATCTATAAATATATTGCTTATCGATTTGTATGTGTCTGTAAATAATGTTGACTTTAGGCATTATCAGTCCGTTCTCACAGTCTCTTGACTGCTTGATCCTCTGCCCTCCCCTTTGAAATTTACTCTTGGCATTCTTATGCTCATTATTAGCAGACTTGCAGTTCTTCCTCTCATCTGTCACCCAGTGATGCTAATTTACCACATACAGGAATAAAAACTGTAGTTAGATATTGACTATAGAGATGGACCGGAGAAGGCAATGGCACCCCACTCCAGTACTCTTGCCTGGAAAATCCATGGACAGAGGAGCCTGATAGGCTGCAGTCTATGGGGGTCACACAGAGTCGGACACGACTGAAGTGACTTAGCAGCAGCATAGAGATGGAGACAAAAGATCAAAGGGATATGATCCCTTCTAAAAGATAAGGTTTATTTCTTCTGGAGCCTTGTTACTTGACTCTTCTGACCCAGGAGGACTTAGAAACAACTGGGTTAAAGGAGACCTTGTGCCAGGTGGGGCTTCAAGGAAGGGAAATCGGTCATGTGTTTGGGGATGGGGGGCTTGCTGGAAGAACAGTGTTGGAACCCCAGAATAAAGAGCACCAAAGAGGCATATCTTAGGAAGAAAACCTTGTCTTCAGAAATCCTGGAAGTAGGGGTATGAAATTGTGTTGGATTTATTATCTGTAGACTTTTTGATGACCATTCTGACTGATGTGAAATGATACTTTATTGTAGTTTTTATTTACATCTCGCTAGTAACTTAGTGATTTTGAACATCTTTATCTGTGTCTTTGGCCATCTGTATGTCATCTACAAAGACATGTCTATATATTCTGTCCTCTTTTGGATTGTTTTCTTTTTTTTTTTTTAAATATTGCGCTGTATGAGCTGTTTATTGTGGAGATTAATATCTTGTCTCTTGCATCCTTTGCAATTATTTTCTCCCATTCTGTAGGTTGTCTTTTCACTTTGTTTATGGCTTACTTTGCTGTGTAAAACCTTTTAAATTTAATTAGGTTCAATTTTTGTGTTTTTGTTTTTATTCTCATTGTGTGATGGGTCAAAAAAGATCTTGCTGTGATTTATGTCAGTGTCCTGCCTAGGTTTTCCTCTAGGAGTTTTATAGTATCTGGTCTTATTTAGGTCTTTAATCCATTTAGAGTTTGTTTCTGTGTATGGTATTAGAGAATGTTCTAATTTCATTCTTCTACATGTAGCTGTCCAGTTTTCTCAGCACCACTTACTGAAGAGACTGTCTGCTGCACTGTATTGTGTATTTTTGCCTCCTTTGACATAGATTAATTGACCATAGATTAATTGACCATAGCTGCATGTATTTATTTCTGGATGTTTTATCCTGTAGAGGATATGGAGAAAAGGGAACCCTCCTATACTGTTGGTGGGAATGTAAATTGGTACAGTCACTATGGAGGACAGTATGGAGGTTCCCTTAAACTAAAAATTGAGCTAACACATGATCCTGTAGTCCCACTTCTGGGCATGTATCCAGAGAATACCATAATTTGAAAGGATACATACACTCCAGTGTTCATTGCAGCACCGCTTGCAATAGCCAAGATACGGAAGCAACCTTAATGTCCATCAACAGATGAATGGGTAATAAAGATGTGGGGGGGTGTATGTCTATAAAATGGAATACTACTCAGGCATAAAAAAGAATTAAATCTATTTGTGGCAACATGGATGGGCCTGGAAATGATTATACTAAGTGAAGTAAGTCAGACAAAGACAAATATCATATGATACCACTTATATGTGGAATCTAAAAAAAAAAAAAGATACAAATGAACTTATGTACAGCACAGAAATAGTAAATTAATGCTTACCGAAGGGGAAACATAAGGGTGAGAGGGGGAAATTAGGAATTTGGGAGTAGCATATACACACTACTATGTGTAATAGATAAACAACAAGGAGCTACTATATAGCAAAGAGAACTATACTCAAGATTTTGTGCTCACCTATATGGGAAGAGAATCTGAAAAAGTAGATACATATATAACATATAAAGTGTATAACTGAATCACTTTGCTGTGCACTTGAAACTAACATGTTGTAAATCAGCTTAACTTCAGTTGAAAAATAGGGTGCTGGATATTTGACTCCCCAAATATCCAAGAAGAAGCTAAATGTCTGGATTGAGTCACCCAAGCTCCTGAGCCCAAGAGAGGACAAGTAGACCTGAGAACAAAGAGGCTTCCCTTTGCTGTCTCTGCAAGAGCTGGAATGAGTGAAATTCGGAATAGCATTAGGGTTTTAGTCTCTTAGCTGGATTTTTACTGGGGAATTTACATAAGTACTGATGCCTAAGTACTTCTGTCAATTCTCATTTAAATTAGGCATAGGTCCCTAGGAGTCTTAAACTTCCCACCACCCAGGTGAATCTAATGTGCAAATTAGAGATCCTATATCAGACTGGAACCGAAAGAGCAATCTGCAGAAGACCTGTAGCTGGAGAGAGGAAAATCAAAACAAATGAAATGAGGTAGATTTAACTGTGGCATCTAAAAATCTTAATCATGAATTCCCAATTAAATGGTTTCCAAATAAAGGAGAGGGAGGTTGGTTGGTCACTGTTGAGACCTGATTCAGTATCTGGAAGATTCAGTGCAAAAAATCTCAAAACATAAAGGAAAGATATGAAAAGCTAAAATAGAAATCATGAAGACAAAAGTGAGAGTTGGAGAGTAGATTTGAGACTGTAAGTGAAACTAATTGGAGTTAGCGTTGTTAGTAAGGCACATAAATGGGAAAGGAGATAATTACATAATAGGGGACAATCTTCCTGACCTGAGCTAGAGAACTGGGCCTGCAAACTGAAAGGGCTCAGTAAGGTCTAGGCTCACCTGATGAGAAAGGTTTACATATATTCTGACAAAATTCCCATTTTATCTATCCATATGTACTCTGCTGTGTTTAGTCTCTCAGTCACGTCTAACTCTCGCAACCCATGAACTGTAGCCCACCATGTTCCTCTGTCCATGGGATTCTCCAGGCAAGAATACTGGAGCAGGTTGCCATGCTCTCCTCCAGGGGATCTACCCAATCCAGGATTCGAATCCAGGTCTCCCGCACTGCAGGTGTATTCTTTACCATCTAAGCCACTGAGTGTGTACTAAATCACTTCAGTTGTGTCTGACTCTTTGCGACCCTGTGGGCGGTAGCCCTCCAGGTTCCTCTGTCCATGGGATTCTCCAGGTAAGACCACTAGAGTGGGTTGCTATGGCCTCTTCCAGTGGATCTTCCCAACCCAGGGATCGGACCCATGTCTCATTATGTCTCCTGCATTGGCAGATGGGTTCTTTACCACTAGTGCCACCTGGGAAATCCCAGCCATACAGATACAAGAAAAAAAAATCAACTTTAAGATAATGGTGCAAGGTGGCTTCTAGCTGGCCATGGTTTTTTCATCTGCCAGGGAGTTAGAAAGAGATGAGATAGGGGTATCTATACATTATTGAGAGAAACGTACCACAATTCAAGAATTTTACTTCCAGCCTACATCATTTACCTGCCTAGGTTAAAAGAAAGATACTTGAGTCTATGCAGGAATTCAGAGTATCACTCACCTGCCCCACCTAAGAACAGATGCTAACCAAATAGTAAATGAATTAGAATAGATTTCAAGATGGGAAAAGGTAAGGAAGTATTCACAGTAAACCTTAACATTATAAGTACTCAAGATACCAAGAAATTAAACCTCAATGGATGGAGATAGCTGTCCGGGGATTTGTAATCTAGTGCAAAATAAGGACACAGTGTTAATTGCTCAGTCATGCCCAACTCTTTGTGATCCTGTGTACTACAGCCAACCAGGCTCCTCTGTCCATGGGATTTTCCAGGCAAGGATACTGGAGTGGGTTGCAAGTTTCTTCTCTAGGGGATCTTCCTGACCCAGAGATTGAACTCAGGTCTTCCGCTTTTACAGGTGGATTCTTTACCCACTGAGCCACCAGGGAAGCCCAAGCATACTGGAGTGGGTAGCCTATCCCTTCTCCAGGGATATTCTCCATCCCAGGAATCCAACCAGGGTTTCCTGCATTGTCAGGAAGATTCTTTACCAACTGAGCTACCAGGGAAGCCCCAGGACACAGTAAGCCTCTCTAAAAATGTAAAAATAAACTTCATCAGACACCCTAAGTGGTGGAAGTGGTGGGCAGAGGAGAAGCTTTCTGAAAAGATTTTAGGAGAATGAGGAGAAAAATACGAGCGAACTTACTAGAGGATAAAAGAGGGTAAACAGAGGATTATAGTTGACAAACTCAGTTTCTTAAACAGAGTATTTGTAATCTTGTTTCCAAAGAATTGTCATCTGATTATGAGAATAGGAAAAAGGAAGATGACTACTCATCAGATGGAAGAGTATAGCAGAATTTCTAAACCAATGAGGGAGAAAATAACTTGACCAGCCCCTCAAAAATAAGGAAATGGAACAAAAATAGCAATATAAACTGACTGAAATACAAAATAATTTAAGGAATAAAATGACTAAAATACCAGTCATTATATTAAGAATGAACAAATTCAGTTATAAACTCAAAAGCCATGAAACTGGCTTAGAAAAGCAAACCCAACTAGGTGCTATTTATTGCTTTGTTGTTGATATGTCTACAAGAATGTTTGAAATACAGAGATGGATTAAAATGTTACTAGGAAATGCAAAATATATTAAGAGAGCAGTATTAATATTAGGGAAAGAGGCTAGGACAGAGTGAAAATGCAAGTTTACTTTGAGGGTAAGTTAAAAACATAGATGCACCAAGAAACATCAGTTTAAAATATAAAACAGCAAATGAAGAAATGACTTGAACAGAAAATCCTTGCACATAATTGATTATATCAGCACATTTGGTGTGGATGGCCCAATACAAAAGGTATAGGAAAAGCATCTATTGATATGCAATGACTTCTTCAGTCATTTCCAATTAAAATTAAAATAGGAATAGAAAGAAACAAACTTGAAGCCAGTCCTTAAAGTTTAGAATAAATATCACCAACTCAGTAGACATGAGTTTGAGCAAGCTCTGGGAGGTGGTGATGGACAGGGAAGCCTGGCGTGCTGCAGTCCATGGGGTGGCAAAGAGTCGGACACGACTGAGCAACTGAACTGAGTGTTGTTTTAGTATCAACCAAGTTATTTAGTCATAGTGTATTTAACATGTTCTGGAAGATTTTAGTAAATTTTAGTAGCAAAATATCCTGCAAAGGTATTGAAAGAGAAGATTATCTTTATGCTAATAGATGTTATTTTTTACCTAGGAAACTGAAGAGTGTAGTTAAAGTATTTGATAAGGTTGCTAGAATTAAGTTAAATGTACTAAAGTTAATAGTTTTTCTTTGAACTAAACATCTAGAAATGCAAATAATTTGGAAGAAAGACAAAAGTGGAGTTAGTAATAAAGTCAACAAGATAAACCTAAGACGTGAGACGAAAATTATAATTCTAACATAAAATCAAATCTGAACAAATAGATTGACATTTCTTGTCCTTAGATGAAAGGTTCAATGGCTTCAGTATGTAAATATCAAGTCATTCAAAATATACAGACTTAAAAGCCTTTTCACTTCAGATCCTATCCTGCTGGGTTTTTGTTTTTTTTTTTTTTTTTTTGATTGGAAGAAATAATTATACAGTTTATATAGAAAAATAAGTGCTTGAGAATAGAAAACTTACTGAGGAGGAAACTGGCTACTCAAGTTGGAATATCTCTAAATCCAGTACTATAAATTATCAATATAGTATTAAGAATAGTTAAGTCAGTGGAACAAAGTGAAATCTAGAAATATATTTTACAAAATTTCACATAGGATAGTGATGATTCATTATGAAAGTATGAAAGGCTAGATTATTGAATGGTACTGGCATAGTCAAAGGAGATGTGAATTCTCTTGTGTATTAGAATAAAATAAGGCACAAAGGGGATAAGACATAATATAAAAAATAGAAGCCTAGAAGTAGAGGAGACCTCCTTAACCAAGACTAGAAATACAGAAAAGAACATTTGACTTCATGAATTCTCTTCTGAGTAGCAGCAGATACCATAATGTCAAAAGTCACCACCCTCTGCAAATATGGCACAGATGGTAAGGTATCTGTAGCAATCCTGTGGAAAATTCTTTTACTTAAAAGACAAGAAAGACAACAGGATAATGGATAAAGAAATAAATGCAGTTCAGAGAAGACCAAGTTGAAATGAACACATTTATGAAAAGATGAAAATCAAAGTGGTAAAAATACTGCTTTCTACTAATGCTTTGTTTCACTGGTGTGGCTAGAAGGGTTAGTCTTGGATCACTTCTAGAGTGATCTTTCAAAATCTATTAAAATTAAATGTACCTTTTAACTCAGCATTCACACACATGGGAGTCTACTTGGTAGAGTCAAAACAGTGTTAAGTAAGGATATATGCATAAGAATGGGTTTTGGTATATTATTTGCAATGTCATAAAGCTGGAGACAGTGTAAATGCTGTCAGAGAGGGGATGGCCATGTAAATTACAGTGAAGCCCTATATCGTGGACTGTTGTTCAGCCCCTAAAAGAATGGCTTAGAGCTTCAACCAGATTTCTTGGAGGAGGGGAGGTTTCCCTGGAGGTACAGTTGAGTGAGAAATACAGCCTACCAAAAACTATACAATTGCCCATTTTTGTAAAACCAAAAACAACCATGATTTAAAATACCTTCATGTGCAGTTCATGTAGTTGTGTGCATATTTGCATCTAAGGCATTATGAGTATAGGGAAAAATAGTCCAAACGTTATCAGTTCTCACTTAGGGGCAGGGTGGCATGGAGGTGGTGCTCAGAGGTTGGTTATAAGACTCAGTATGTAAAGAGAAGGCTGATGAGGCAGTAGTGTGGAATCAAACAGAAAAGAAAAAAAAATGGTTGTGATATTCATGTATTTATGTAAAATTATGTAATGTATACAGAAATGAATTAAAATTATCATAGTCTCTTTTGGACTTCCAATGTCAAGATAAGTTGAGCCTACACACTTTTTTCTCCCCAAAACATTGAAAGGACCAACAAATATCTAAAAATTTAAAAACTTGGCAGTACTGCTGGAAAACATGGAAGGATGCCACCAAGTAGCCTGAGACATTGAGGAATTTGTAGCAGTTCCACAGCAGATAGGATCAGATAAAGGGAGATGTTGACTGGCCATTTAGTCAGCAGGTGCACTGGATGGGACTGTCAAGTGAGTAACCGGTCAGTGGATGCATTTCACCCTGAAGACTTAAGTCTTTAGTTTGAGCACCAGGATATTGGAGCATCATAGGAAGGTGTGCGTCGGGTGGTAAAATGAAGGCTTTGGACACGTATCAACAAATTCTGCACGTATGACTCCTCACTGAAGACTGATGATAGAGTGAATGGGAGATTGGCCACAGTGGGCTTTGCTTTCCTTGAGCCTTGGATCTTGAAGACCTGGAAGGAATTGTTACTGGGGCCAGGAGAGGGGGAAGGGAACCAAGGAGCCTTTATTCAGTTGCATATTGTAGATGAGTATTTAGGTTGTTGTCTAGCAAATGCTCACTCTCCTCTCTGCTCACTCGGGGCATAGTGTAGTCCTGCCTGTTCACTTCAGCTTGGCCTTTTGACTTGTTTTAGTGGGTGTAACATAAGCAGAGGTTTGACGTGTGCCGTCGAGCTGGGGTTGGCCCACTGAGAGTTACGGACTCCAGCATGAGGAGACTGTGTCTTAGTAGCGTCTGTCCGTTGAGCCTGGCCCCAGCATGAGACCAGTAGAACACTCACCACCCTGGTCCACCCCAACCTGAGCAGAGCTGTTCCAGCTGAAGACCAGCGAGCATGAAAATTAATTCTTCTTCCGTGCATGGAGAAGTCTGTGGTTGTCACACAACAGTAGCTGAAATGAGACCATTTCAATAGGAGGAAAATTGTTTTACAGTCCTTGCAACTATATGTTCCTCTACAGTTAAAAACTAGAGGGAAAAAAAAATTTGAACTTGGAAAAAGCACTAGTTAAAAAAAAATCCTAATGAGGAAAGAAGTGGAATGGAAGAAATAGTAATGAAAACTGAGGCTAGTAAAAATTTACAATTAAGTTTAATATCTGTTCATAAGAAGGTTGTGAATCTTAATGCAGCTAGGGAAGGATTTTCAAAATGTACAAGCTGTCCTGTTGGAAAGAACATCAGGAATCTACTGTCAGTAAAGTTTATGTTGATCTGGAATGGAAGTGAAAACCTTGTTTACTATTGTGTTTTATTAGGGGAAAAGATCATATATAGTATTAATTCTTGATGGTGATAAGCAAACGTGGGTTCAGATATGCTAAAAAAAGGATAACCACTAATAAGAAAGACACACTGCATCTTTTTCTTAAAATACTGTATCTCCTTCTGACACGGGGAACAGATTTATTTTCTAACCAGAGTAATAAATTGCCTCTCTCTGGAAGAAAGTTTGGGTAGATGTTCTGGTAGCATCTTTAAAAACAAAGAGAAAATGACATTCCTTAAACTGCAGGATTCTTCAGCTGTAATACAAACCCGCTGTGTGTGCAGCATCCCGTTGAGCCACCTTGTGTTACCCCTTTGGGGTTTGAGGGCAAGAAGGACCCACGAGAACATGAAGCTAATGCCGCCTTCTGTGTTGTGAATAATAACATCCTTTATCTTTGATCCAGGAGTCTCATGTCTTGCGCCAGAATTCGTTAGCTTGCAGATAGAGTGAAATCTCAGACTCGTCACAGACATTGTGCTGTACTGTTTAATTTTTTATATCATACCTAGGTAAAAAGTAGTAGTATAATGAGACTGAGTATAATTGTCATCAAACTTTTATAATGCAAAACAACACAGCAACTGAATATATAAGATGGAAACTCCTAGAATACTGTAGGTTATTTAGTATTTTAAGTCATAGTTGAGAGACTTGAACCAGTTCTTTCAAAATTTAACAACTCATCAAATCTCCCGAAATTTATATTTGCCTATCAGCCTCTAAAAGCTGGAGTAAGTATATATATTGAATATGTATAGAGGTACATGTACCATATTTAAAAAGTAACATAAATTAAGTGTCCATGGAACAGTTTAAAGCATTAAATATAGTAGACTTCAAAGGACATTTCAATACATATTAGAGTAGAAACAGTTCAGTCTTTATTTGCTTGCTTAAATCCACTTAAATTAGAAGTTTGGGACAAAAAAAAATTATAACAGAAATTAACATTCTTCTAACTTGGGGATCAAAGAGAATATGAAACAGGAAATTAAACTGTGGGAATGATGAGAGACATGCTCTGAGGCAAAGGTTATGGTAAGTGGATAGACCATAGTCGATAGAAAATTTTTAGCCTCTGCTTTTATCAAACAAAATGACCTGAAAATAAATGAATTTAGGCCTGGAAACTAGGGAGTCTAAACTAAACCATTTCCCTTGGAAATGGTTCTGGTTCTTATTGCTAAATATAAGCCTGTGCTCACACATTGTTCCATTTTTAGAAAAGAAAATATAGCTCTTTCACTTTGAAGGAAATAAATTGGCTTGATGAATTTTTTGTCAGTTAGTATGTTTCCACTGTGTTTTTGAATTTTATAGAAAGATCAAAAAATTTAGAAAGTTAATTTTTTATCTTCAGAAAACAACTTTCAGTAACTCAGACCTACTCTTAGAGAGATGAATACTTATTTCAATAGGCAGTGGTTGAAATTAAGTGAAATTGAAAAGTTTTCTCTTTTAAAATCTTAAAATGTTTATGCGACTTTAATTCAGTATCTGTGAACTACATTGATTTTTTTTTTCTTTCTGGCTGTCTCTTTTCCACACCTTTCACTAAAAAAAACCTGACCTGTAATATTCAGAGTTTGCACCAAACAAAACTAAGCAGCCAGAAGTTTAATCTATATAGCATGCACAGCAAACAGGTTTTCACAAAATGTGAACCCTAGAAGTCAGAGCACAACTAGTGAGATCTGTCTTCGTTCCTCTAAAATGTATAAAGTAATTTAAGGAAACTGCCTAAGAAAAGGAGTTGGAAGTACAGTCATAGAAATTTTGGTTTGCTACAAGTAGAAAAGAAAATTAAATTTTGTATGCTAACCTTTTGCAGATATTAAAGCAATGCTAGTAAAAGTAATATTTGTTCATTGTGTAGCATTTAGCATGTGTGTAAATATATAGAAATGTTTTGTCAGCAGAATCCTTTCCCAAACTTTTGGTCTGGATTCTGTTTGTTCATCTTGTGTCCGAGGTACCTTCTTCAGTCTTCTTTCATGGTTTAATGTACAGTAATAAAGTTATGGATTTATCTTTATTTTCCTATTAAAATAGATAGCCTTAAAGTTCAGTCTTCATTTTTTTTTTTAATATCAACAATTTAGTGCTGTCACTAATAGTGCTCAGTAAATGAGCAATGATTTTTGAATTATTGGGGCTGATTTATTTTAGAAGAGGAGCTGCATAAATAGAATAAATAATGAGTGAGGCTTAGGCCAACTAGCTTTTCAGAAATGCTCTGCCTGTTTTCATACTCATCACAAATGTTTAAAAGCTTCCATACCTCCACGTCCTTTCCAGCATCAAACATCACAATTTTGAAATTTTTAATCTAATCAAAAAACTTACAATTTAGTATTCTTTTTTATTAATAGAGCAGTTGAGCACTTAAAAGTATTAATTTATATGAGTTGTTCATATCCTCTATTTCAGTTCTAATTCTAGAAGTTAACTTTTGCCTATTTCATGTGATGCAGTTTTCTTTCAGTTTGTTTGCTTTTTAATTTTCCTTAGTATCTGTTTTGACATATATCTTGTACATTAAAAATCATTGATTCTTATTTCCTTTGCCTGGAAAGTTGTTCTCTGTCAAGAGCCTCGATTTCTACCGTTGTTTTCTTATACCTTTTTATGGTTTAAGGATCTTGTCTGTACTGGATTTTTATTAATTTTGCATGTGGATTTGTGAAGAACTGGCATTCGCCTTCCCATCCAGAAACAAATGGTATGTTTCTCCAATTATTTAGACTTTCCTAAAAATCTGTTAGTAAAAGCTTGTGGTCCCTATATAGGTCTTCGACCCTTACATTTTTTTTTTCCTGTTTTAGTTTGTGATTATATTTACCAGAGGAATTTTCTATTACACTGAAAATTATCTTTGTGATTTAGGAAAGCTTGAGTGTTTTTTTTTTTTTTTGAGGGGACGTTTTGATTCTATCTATTGGATTTCCTGAACTCCCTTATTTATCATTTAATTTAGTTATTCAATTAGCTCAGATTTCCCAGATGGAAAGTAATATCAAAGTAAAGTGATATTCTTATGAGTGATTCTTTTGTTGTATGACTTTTAATGGGATATTCTCAAATTTTCACTGAAGGAATACTTACTGTTTTGAGAGAAAGGTTGTAATGTGACTCTTAAGATTTATTTAATTAAAGAAAATCAGTCCATGAATTTGACAAAAACCTTTTTTTAGCATATATTAAGCTAAGCGCCAAAGAATTGATGCTTTTGAAGTGTGGTGTTGGAGAAGACTCAACCAGAATGGACTCAACCAGTCCATTCTGAAGGAGATCAGCCCTGGGATTTCATTGGAAGGAATGATGCTAAAGCTGAAACTCCAGTACTTTGGCCACCTCATGCGAAGAGCTGACTCATTGGAAAAAGACTCTGATGCTGGGAGGGATTGGGGGCAGGAGGAGAAGAGGACGACAGAGGATGAGATGGCTGGATGGCATCACTGACTCGATGGACATGAGTCTGAGTGAACTCCGGGAGTTGGTGATGGACAGGGAGGCCTGGCATGCTGCAATTCATGGGGTCGCAAAGAGTTGGATATGACTGAGCAACTGAACTGAACTGAACTGAAACATGTTAAGATCATTATAGGGGGCTTCTCAGATGGCCAGGTGGTAAAGAATTTGCCTGCAATGCAAGAGACCCAGGTTTGATCCCTGGTTTCAGAAGATCCCCTGAAGTAGGAAATGGCAACCCACTTCAGTATTCTTGCCTGGAAAATCCCATGCACAGAGTGGCTGGCAGCTCAGATGGTAGAGAATTCCCTCGTAGGTCAGACGGTAAAGAGTCTGCCTGCAATGCGGGAGACCTGGATTCAGTCCCTGGGTCAGGAAAATACCCTGGAGAAGGGAACGCCTACCCACTCCAGGATTCTTGCCTGGAGAGTTCCATGGACAGAGGAGCCTGGCAGGCTATAGTCCATGGGGTCATAAAGAGTTGGACGTGACTGCAACTTTTACTTCCCTTTCTTTCAGAGGAGCCTAGTGGGTTACATCCATGGGTGGCAAAGAGTTAGATACCATTGAGTGACTGAACACACACACAAGATCATTATATGGTTTCCAAAAGTTTGACCTGTTGAAGTGACGTAATAATCAAATTTGTGTCTTAAACTATTCTTGAAGAAATATGACCTAACCTTCATGGAAAACTATTTCACTATACTACTGAAGTTGATTCACTGATTTTCCAAAATGTGTTGTTTTTCAGTCTCTAAGTCCTGTCTGACTCTTTGTGACCCCATGGACTGCAGCACAGCAGGTTTCCCTGTCCTTCACCATCTCTCAGAGTTTGCTCAAACTCTTATCCATTGAGTTGATGATGCCATCCAACCATCTCATCCTCTGTCATCCCCTTCTCCTCCTGCCTTCAATCTTTCCCAGCAAAAAGGTCTTTTCCAATGAGTCAGCTCTTCACACTAGATGGCCAAAATATTGAAGCTTCAGCATCAGTCCTTCCTATGAATATTCAGGAGTGATTTCCCTTAGGATTGACTGGATTTGATCTCCTTGCAGTTCCAAGGGACTCTGAAGAGTCTTCTCCAACACTCCAGTTCAAAAGTATCAGTTCTTCTGCCTTCTTTATGCTCAGCCTTTTTTATGGTCCAACTCTCATGTTCTGACTCCTGGAAAAACAACAGTTTTGACTAGATGGACTTTTGTCAGCCAAATAATGTCTCTGCTTTTAAAATTCACTGTCTGGGTTTGTCATAGCTTTTCTTCCAAGGAGCAAGTATCTTTTCATTTCACAGCTGCAGTCACCATCTGCAGTGATTTTGGAGCCCAAGAAAATAAAATTTGCCATGCAATGATGGGACTGGATGCCATGATCTTCTTTTTCTGAATGTTGAGTTTTAAGTCACTCTTCTCTTTAACTTTCATCAAGAGACCGTTTAGTTCCTCTTTGCTTTCTGCCATAAGGGTGGTGTCATCTGCATATCTGAGGTTATTGATATATCTCCCCAGTCTTGATTCCAGCTTGTGCTTCATCCAGCCTGGCATTTCATATGATGTACTCTGCATAGAAGTTAAATAAGCAGGGGGACAATATGCAGTCTTGAAATACTCCTTTCCCAATTTGGAACCAGTCCATTGTTCCATGTCCTGTTCTAACTCTTGCGTGCAAGACAAGAAGCAGGTTTCTCAGGAGACAGGAAAGGTGGTCTGGTATTCCCATCTCCTTAAATTAAAAAGGCTTCAGTATAGTCAGTGAAGCAGAAATAGATGTTTTATTTTGGAATCCCCTTGCTTTTTCTAGGATCTAGTGGTTGTTGACAGTTTCGTCTCTGGTTTCTCTGCCATTTCTAAATCCAGCTTGTACATCTGGAAGTTTTTGGTTCACGTACTACTGAGGCCTAGCTTGATGAATTTTGAGCATTACCTTGCTAATGTGTGAAAGGAGCACAGCATTCTTTGACATTGCTTTTCTTTGGGATTAGAATGAAAGCTGACTGTTTCTACTTCTGTGGCCACTGCTGAGTTTTCTAAGTTTGCTGACATATTGAGTGCACACGGGAACAGCATCATCTTTTAGGATTGGGCTCTGCCCCAGGCCGGTTACATTAATCCCTGGGGTTGGGCCTTAGTATGAATACTTGCAAAAACTCCCTAATTCAAATGTGCATAAAGCGAAAATTTGCCTTGACCACAATTTCAGAATTTCCAGCTGCTGCCACGTTCAGTCCGTAGTGTGGGACCAGTGGTCCTGTGGAATGGATACTGTGTGTGTGAGTATTTGCCTTGGAGTAGGTTGCTTTGTCATTTGCCATAATGTTCGCCTAATTCTCTTTTGTTATTGTTTCGTTGCTAAGTTATATCCAACTCTTCTGTGACTCCAAGAACTGTAACTCACCTGGCTCCTCTGTCCATGAGGTTTCCCAGACAAGAATACTGGAGTGGGTTGCCATTTCTTTCTCCAGGGGATCTTCCTGACCCAGGGATTGAATACTGCATTGGCAGGTGAATTCTTTACCACTGAGCCACTAAGAAAGCCTTCTCTTCCTTTAGGGTGAATCTTGTTTTCTTTTTCCCTAGAGGACTCTCTTAGTCTCTCCTATTTTAAGTAAACTTTCTATAACAGTGTTTTATTTTCACACTTAAATTATTAAATTCATTTCACCATCTCCATGATGTAGGGTGATTTAAAGATGGATAGGAAAGAAGGAAAAGAAATGCGCATCTCCTTGTGTGGCTGGCACTGTGTGCAGACTTGTTACACATGGCATTCTCACTGAGTGAGGCAAGGCGCCTCTCCGAGGGTTCAGAGTTCTGCAGAAAACCCTGAATTCCACTTCTTGTCTCATCAGTTCTGTGCTTCAATTTCCTGATTTGTAAAACGGATACTATTTCCCATTTCCTGGGTAGCCTTGCAGATTAAGTGAGTTAATTATGCAAGTGCTTAGAAAACTATCTGACATATAAATGTGCTTAACAGGTCTTCCCGGCTGATGATAGTGGTAAAGAACCCACCTGCCAATGCAGTAGACATAAGAGACACAGGTTCAATCTCTCAGTGGGGAAGATCCTTGGAGGAAGAAATGGAAACCCACTCCAGTATCCTTTCCTGGAGAATTCCATGGACAGAGGAGCCTGGTGGGCTACAGTCCATAGGATTGCAAAGAGTCGGACACAACTGAAATGACTTAACACAGCGCGTGACAATTATGATAATTTTACTCTTAAAAGAGCCAATTGAGATTTCCATTACTATCCCTGTTTTAGAGGAGGAAAAAAATGATTTAACAGCCTCTGATGTTAAATTACTTGTTCCAGGTTACCCAGTTAACAAGTATCAAGTTTAGACCCACATGTGTCTCACTGTGAAGCTCAAACCATTTATTTTATACCATAGAGTCCCTGAACAAGATAAGGATATTTGAAACCATTAGTATTTTGAAGTCTGTGATTAGGAAGTTTTTATTTTATCTTAGAGACCATTAACGATATTGACCTCTGGCAGAGGGACTGATAGTATTTCAAGAAAATTAGGCTTCATGTATAAAAGATTTAGAGGAGGAAGGGGTTTTTGTAGGGCAGAGAATTGTCACTGTAAGGTATGATGGGTTTTGAATGAACAAAGTGATAAGAGTTGAGGAATAGCATGGACACTGTGGCCTGGAGATGTCAAGGAGTCCTCAGAATTGTGCCACTGGGAGCTGTGGATCCCAGGGCTACTTCCGCAAGGTATGGAGAGCTCTGCCATGTCACAGATGGGAACAGTTCAGTTCAGTTCAGTCGCTCAGTCATGTCCGACTCTTTGCGACCCCATGAATCGCAGCATGCCAGGCCTCCCTGTCCATCACCAACTCCTGGAGTTCACTCAGACTCATGTCCATCAAGTCAGTGATGCCGTCCAGCCATCTCATCCTTGGTCATCCCCTTCTCCTCCTGCCCCCAATCCCTCCCAGCATCAGAGTCTTTTCCAGTGAGTCCGCTCTTCGCATGAGGTGGCCAAAGTACTGGAGTTTCAGCTTTAGCATCATTCCTTCCAAAGAAATCCCAGGGCTGATCTCCTTCAGTATGGACTGGTTGGATCTCCTTGTAGTCCAAGGGACTCTCAAGAGTCTTCTCCAACACCACAGTTCAAAAGCATCAGTTCTTCGGTGCTCAGCCTTCTTCACAGTCCAACTCTCACATCCATATATGACCACAGGAAAAACCATAGCCTTAACTAGACAGACCTTTGTTGGCAAAGTAATGTCTCTGCTTTTGAATATGCTATCTAGGTTGGTCATAACCTTCCTTCCAAGGAGTAAGCATCTTTTAATTTCATGGCTGCAGTCACCATCTGCAGTGATTTTGGAGCCCAAAAATATAAAGTCTGACACTGTTTCCCCATCTATTTCCCATGAAGTGATGGGACCAGATGCCATGATCTTCGTTTTCTGAATGTTGAGCTTTAAGCCAACTTTTTCACTCCCCACTTTCACTTTCATCAAGAGGCTTTTGAGTTCCTCTTCACTTTCTGCCATAAGGGTGGTGTCATCTGCATATCTGAGGTTATTGATATTCTCCTGGCAGTCTTGATTCCAGCTTGTGTTTCTTCCAGTCTAGCATTTCTCATGATGTACTCTGCATATAAGTTAAACAAGCAGGATGACAATATATAGCCTTGATGTACTCCTTTTCCTATTTGGAACCAGTCTGTTGTTCCATGTCCAGTTCTAACTGTTGCTTCCTGACCTGCATACAGATTTCTCAAGAGGCAGGTCAGGTGGTCTGGTATTCCCATCTCTTTCAGAATTTTCCACAGTTTATTGTGATCCACACAGTCAAAGGCTTTGATGGGAAAAGAGATGCTGCCAAAGCCTCATCAAAAGGGGGAGAGTGAGATTTGGACTCTAGTTTTTTTGACCTATGAATTTTAAAACCATTTGTTGGCAGAAGGACAGAGCTAAGTGTCATCTATCCAGGAATCATAAAACTAAGCTGAATTGTCTGAAGGGCAGTGCTAATCAGAAAGCAGAAAGTCACATTAGATGTCTCACTCAGTTACCTACTGAGGTCTCCAGTAAGTATGCGGTATGTATCTCATATTAAAAGTAGATTCAATTTGACAGTACAGTTTGAATGGCAGCCTTGCTGTAATCTGGAAATATATACTTATGGCAGCTGTGACTTTTTTTGATAGTGGTACTTAGCAGCATATGCTGTCTTTCAGGTTATCTACATTTTCCCATCATAAGCTCTGTGCTTTGCAGCTTGGTTGTCATTCCTCATTTGGGTTTTCTTTTTAGAATAAAGTACATCTTCTGTGCTCTTGTGACTTTATATTCATGAGATCTTTGGGCTATTCAGTACTGAAATACAACACATAAAAGGCAAAATATTTGCTTATAAGTCTAAACATATGGCTTCCAAAGGAACTGTTATTACTTACATAATTATCCACAATATGATTTTCTTCACATCTAAGCAGAAACCTTAAAAATAGCATGCAGTTTATTTCTTTTTGCAGAACGGAAAACATTACTTTGTCCTTTTTTTTGGCATTTTGTTTTCAATGTAAAAACAATCACAATTCTCTGTGACTGATACTGTTTTAAAGATCAGTAGTGAAGGACCAGTGGGTTAGCTACTTCAGAAACCTTTCAGGTTCCCTTTTATTTGACCTTAGGATTAAGTAGCTGTCTATTTGGATCCTATATTTGGTTTTAAAATATTTTAAATAGTTATAGGAACAAAGTGCATGTGTGCTCTGTCCCTAAGTCATGTCTGACTTTTTGCGACCCCATGGACTGTAGCCCACTAGGCTCCTCTGTCCATGGAATTTTGCAGGCAAGAATACTGGAATGGGTTGCCATTTCCTCCTCTGGGGGATCTTTCCAGTGACCCAGGGATTGAACCTGCAACTCCTACATTGGCAGGTGGATTCTTTACCACTGAGCCACCTGGGAAGCCCATGGGAACAAAGTAGGAATTTTAAAAATTTCTGTTTTCCTTAGACTTATAACGATTTGTTACATATTTCCGATACGGGTAACTCAATCCTTGTGTTATACCTTCACCCTCACTACTCAAGCATGCTAGAACATTGACTAGCAAATGAAGGTCATGCCTCTAGATTTGGGCTTGCCAGTATCACCTGTTTCTGTGACTAATCTGTCAGGTGCTTGTTTCACTCAGCCAGGTCGGCAATAGAGACTCTTGAAGGTGCCTGCTTTAAACCATCCTTTATTAAGAGACAAGTTTGACTGTAATTATCACATTTCCTTTGTTAATTTGTGATGGACAGCTGGCTACAGACTTTAAGAAAAGCTGTACATAGTAAAAGCTTTCTCTGCCCCCCAGTCTTTAGTTATTTTCTAGATTTGTGAGCAAAAAGCAATGTAAGCTTATGTCTCCCCAGTGACATAAGAAAACAAGAGGCAACAGATTAGTTCCAGTAAGGGTATCAGAATACCAGAAGCTTTGCAGTACAGATTATTGAAGTTCTATTAGGAAATGTTTCCTTCACCTCTTTTAACTATCATTGCATGAATATCTGAAAATCTGGAAGTTCTTTCAATCAATAATAGCTTCCACCATCGTATTTTCCTAAAGGTAGTTGGAGTTAGATGATTTGGAATGTCCATGACTAATTTACAGTTACTAAAATTATTTACACACCACACTGTCTAGAGGTAAGGCAGAGGGAATAAGAAAAAGGCACAATGGATGTGCCAGCTGTGTAGAATTGAAGCCTTTGTTGGTCTAACTGCACACTTTTGAATGTCTCTCTCAACTATCCACTTTTCCTTTTAGAAATAACCACACGGTAATCCCTCTCCAACTGGGAAGTTAAACTTTCCTGAAAAGCACTGTGGTTGGCACAGCCATGGTCTCCAAGGAAAGAGAGGGTTAGGGTAACATAATGTTTAAAAGCATAAACTCGAGAATCAAACAGACGTTCAAGTTTGGAATCCCGGCTGTATCATTTGTTGGCACGGGCAGTGCCCTAACTTCTAAGTCCACAGTTTCCTATGTATGAAATGGGGATAATATCTTTGTCACAAGAGTCTTGAAGATGAGAGCGCTGTTTAGCATGGAAACCTGGGAAACATTCAATACAGAAAGATGTCTTAACTGTCTAAGAAAAGAGTTAAAATGACATCAAAGGCATGTTTAAAAACCCATTAAATCAAACTTCTAAAAGTTCTTCTTGAAAACAGTCTATGTTTGACAAGCATTGAAAACCTGCTGCAGCAGGTAGCCTTTTCCCGCATCTTTTCTTACATTGTCTAGGGGCTAATTACTATTTTTTTTTTAATTAGGTAGTCAATAAATGCCAGACATTTGTCTTTTGTACTTTATATGTATTAGTTCACTTCATTCTTATGTCAGTCCTGGGAAGTAGAGACTACTATTATCTCCACTTTCCAGATAAGAAAGGGAGCTGTAGAGAGAAGAGGGGTGTTCCTTTTCCAATAACCAGCAAACGGGGGAGTGAGGTTTTAGCTTCAGCTCCATCAATAGGACCTGAGTTTACCTGTCATTCCCTATCATGTTAGCTGGGATATATCATCTGCCGAAGAACCTTCTGCCACATCTCAATGTTCCGAAAAGCCCTTTTAAAAGCTTTTGAAATAACCCTTTCTTGCTTGAGATTTATTTTCTTGCACTGGCACATACCCTTGCTAACACCTAAGAAAAGGTGTTAGCGGGATGGCTTTTCAAAATTACCTTGGTGTTAAAGGGCATGTTTTTTTCTTAGCTGAATCTGTCTGTATATTGAAAGGGAAAGGAATGAACAGTCTGTCTTGTTTCCCTACCCCGTGGCCCAGTGAGCATGGTCTATGGGACACGTAAGAGAAATTACTGGGTTTGTTTGAGAAGAGTGAGCCAAATGACATGCTGGTTAAAATGATGAGATACAAGAATACTCTGAAATCTTTATAAAATATTTCTAAATTACAGCTGGATGACAAAGACTCTTTTGCATTTACGTGACAGCGGTTCAGATCATTTCAAAAAACCTTCATATTGTTGGTTTACCTTCGTAAGAGATAGAGAAAATGAGCCCAGAAGACAAACACCTGGGATTAGCTCCACACCCATCCAGCTCTTTAGTTATCCTTGGAAACATCAGCTAGCTGGAGTATGCCTTCTCAGCTGTAAATTGGAGACAATAAGGGTTACCCTGTAGGTTCATTTGCGTGAGAAAGTGGGTTTACGTTTCAGGTAGCAGAGCACATTCTGGGCTCTCAGTTGATAGCTGTTGCCTCAACTATGATCATTTTTATTGTTATTTGATACCTTTCTTTACATAGATGGCACTTTATATCTCTAACAGAGAGTATTTGTATTTAGTTTTCAGTTCAGTTGCTCAGTCGTGTCCGACTCTTTGTGACCCCATGAATCGCAGCACTCCAGGCCTCGTTGTCCATCACCAACTCCCAGAGTTCACTCAAACTCATGTCCATCAAGTTGGCGATGCCATCCAGCCATCTCATCCTCTGTCATCCCCTTTTCTTCCTGCCCCCAATCCCTCCCAGCATCAGTCTTTTCCAATGAGTCAACTCTTCACATGAGGTGGCCAAAGTACTGGAGTCTCAGCTTTAGCATCATTCCTTCCAGTGAACACCCAGGGCTGGTTTGATCTCCTGTATTTAGTTTTAGAAATATCCAAGACAGCTTTGCTTTAAATAGATATTGAAGTGGATGCTGTAGAAAGAGAGTTTGGGTACTACTGATCCGTGGGTTCCTCCCTGCTCCTGCCCCCTGGCCCCTCTCCCCCAACCAGGGAGTAGCTAGCAGTCACTTATCTAGGTGCTAATTGGATATTTAGATTCTTATATCTTCTGGGCGCTCTTCTAGGTACTCGCTCTCCATCCTTAGCTTCCTGGGTTTATTATTATTTTTAACACAGGTCAGAAGTAAGCCATGTAAAGTGACTAGAATTCTTTGGCCACTGTAATCAGTTGTCCGTGAGGAGGGAGAATTATATATACTATTAGGCTTGAACTAAAAATCCTTGATTTAGAGAAATTGAGATCCTACTTGATATAATTTTAATTTGAGCCCTGACTTTTTGCTGGAGTAAAATCTAACTGTGAGCCTTCTAAATCCTGATCTGGCCAGTGTACTGTTTGGAGCACGTGAACTCCGTTACATGCCAGAACATGTAGCCTTCAACTGGTATAATCCATCAGTGTCAGATGAGCCCCTCTGTTTGGATTAGATTCATGAGAGACAGAGTCAGTGAGGGACTCTGTATGTCTCAGAAAGCCGGCACACTTGGCCAGCCATCTGCCCCAGGCTGGGTTGTGGAAGGAGGTGAAGAAGCCATGAAGCCATGAAACCACGTAGTAGGATGGAGTCTAGGTGGCAAGTGTTGCTTTTAGTTTAATAGACTCCAGATTGTGTCAATGGGGAAAATAAGGCTTTGATGGGGTGAAATTATTTTGTGCACTCGGTTTAACCAGTGAGTGGCATGCCTATGCCTGCCTCGAATGCATCCAGTACATTGTCTTTTCTGGGCTGTGCTGTTTGGTTATTCTCCTTCCTGGAATAGTCTTGCCGTTGATTTAAGTGACTTTTCCATTTAGACCTCTACTCTTAATCCTTCCTTCGGTCATCATTCTAAATAGTACTCTGTCCTATCTCTTTTTATCTGTTGACCCTGCTTAATAACACCAAGCAGCATCCTTCCACTGTGTTTTATACAAATACATATATACAGCCAGCCCTCTGAATCCAGGAATGTGGAGGGCTAACTGTACTTGTGTTGATATGTGCTCAGTCATGTCCAGCTCTTTGTGGCCCCGTGGATTGTAGCTCTCTAGGCTCCTCTGTCCATGGAATTTTCCAGGCAAGAATACTGGAGTGGGTTGCCATTCCCTACTCCAGTGGATCTTCACAACCCAGGGATTAACCCCTGTCTCTAGTGTCTCCTGCATTGGCAGAGGGATTCTCTACCACTGTGCCACCTAGGAAGCCTTGAGTGTACTACCCCATTTAATATAAGGAACTTGACCTTCTGCAGATTCTGATATCTGGGGGTTTCCTGAAACCAATCCTCCACAGATACTGAGGAGCCCTTTTTTCCCACATCTTTCTGTTTCTCTATGTAAAATGTAAGCTTCACGATGGTAGACTATTTTTTCTTTTTACAATTTTATTTCCAGTGCCTAGAAAGTGCCTAGCACATAGTAGGTGCTAAATAAATATTACTTAAATTAATGAACAAATGTATTTGTTAATCAGAATGTATGTGTTTATGATTACCATGTTGGTTGCCTAGGATACAATTATAAATAGGATAGAGTTACTGTAATCAAGATCTTATTGTCTAATGCAAGAGAGTAAAAACCAGGAAATTGGTGTATTTTATGTTCTGATAGAAATATGAATACTTCATGGCAAATAGATGGGGAAACAGTGGAAACAGTGACGGACTTTATTTTTGGGGGCTCCAAAATCACTGCAGATGGTGACTGCCGCTATGAAATTAAAAGACACTTGCTCCTTGGAAGAAAAGTTATGACCAACCTAGACCGCATAAAAAGCAGAGACATTACTTTGCCAACAAAGGTCCGTCTAGTCAAAGCTATGGTTTTTCCAGTAGTCATGTATGGATGTGAGAGTTGGACTATAAAGAAAGCTGAGCACCAAATAATTTACACTTTTGAAGGGTGTTGGAGAAGACTCTTGAGAGTCCCTTGAACTGCAGGGAGATCCAGCCAGTCCATCCTTAAGGAAATCGGTCCTGAATATTCATTGGAAGGACTGAAGCTGAAATTCCAATCCTTAAGCCACCTGATACGAAAAACTGACTCCTTGGAAAAGACCCTGATGCTGGGAAAGATTGAAGGCAGGAGGAGAAGGGGATGACAGAGGATGAGATGGTTGGATGGCATCACTGACTCAACGGACATGAGTTTGGGTGGACTCTAGGGATTGGTGTTGGACTGGGAGGCCTGGTGTGCTGCAGTCCATGGGGTTGCAAAGAGACACGACTGAACAACTGAACTGAGGGATATGAATAGGCTTCTGTAGGAACACCTAGGATAAGATTTCCAGACTTGGGAATCGGAGAAGGTATCCTGGGAAATGTATTATCTTAGCTGAGCTGTCTTAGAAGCAGCTTGAATGAAGCAAAGTGTGGGAGGGGTCATGAGGGGGTACACCAGGGAGAGGGAACTCTGGATCTTTAGATATACTGATGAAATAAATACATATTCATAATATTTGGCTACACTCAATCTCATTTCATATAAAGTAATTTTGAAAACCTTGCTTTTCCTGCTTTAATAGTTATTATTTATACTTTTAGTGTGTATTTTCCATGTCAGTATTGAATAGAACCCCTTTGGTGTTTTCAAACAGAGTTCTCCAGAGCTCATTCGTAGTTGCTAGGGCCATCATATACCAGGCACAGTGAATAAAAATGGACAAAACCCCTTTCCTCTCATGGATGGAGTTTACAGTTTGGATCTTGGTGATAAGGTGCTTTTTGAATATAGGTGTGGTATTGCACAGTGTTATCTCTGTCTATCTGCATAACATTCAGAACCATTTTTGTTCCTCCCTCTTCTGACAGTTAATTAAGCCTGTATTTCTAAATAATGTTGCTGTTGTCAGTAGTGGTGTATTGATGAGTTTGGGCCCTTATTTGTTGATTTCCTATCATCAAGGTGTAGGGCTTAGTGCTGGTACCCGTCCATCTCCTAAGTTTCCCTTCCCTCTTTTCACTCTTCCCATAGAGTTGTGTGAAACTTTATTCTCAAATCACTATATATTATGTAAATGCCAATACTGTTCACCACTGGGAGTTATGTAGTACAATTATATTTCCTTTTCTTTCTCCTGAAGCCAGTGGTGATTTGTTTGTTTCTTAGTTTTCACTTTACCAATTGCACATTTTCCCCCACGATCCGAAAGCCCCTCAACACTGCTCTCTACAAAGTTGATCCATGTTCAGGACATCCCTTTTACTTTTTGTGGTTTAATCTCTGGAGACCTCCATCTTACTAACTGGCCTGATTGCTCTGCCTAAGACCTAGGCAGTCTCCTAGGTCTTCCTTCCTAGAACCTTCCTTTGCTGCTGTTCTAGTTATTCAGTTTGCCTCTTCTGAGTCATTTTTCCTGCAATCTAGATTTCCTGTGTTTTTCTTTGTCTTTCCTTTGTTAGGTCAGGACATATTCTCTCATAGCATCATCAGATTAAAAAGAAGGTGTGAGAGCAAAGTGCATTGTGATGACAACCCTTAACAGATCTGCCCTTTGAGTTGCGGTGCTCCAGTCTGGGCAGGGGTGCTTTCTGTGGCTCATGCATCTCTCATATCCTAAGTTTTCTCCACCTTCCTAGTTGAAGCTTCTGTTTTTTATGACCTTGTCCTTCCCTTTCTCGGGACAGAATCTCCTTTTGATGAAGCTCATCTTCCAAAAGCTTCTTGAGAGATGGTGGTGCATGGGAGGAATATTTTTGAAATTCTTAAACACTGAAAAATGTCCTTTTTACTCACCCACTCAGTTGATAGGATGACTGGGTAAAGAATTTTAAATAATCAGTTTCCTGGAAATTTTTGAAGCCCTGGCTCAGTTGTCAAAGTTGCTAGTGAAGAGTCTGAAGGCATTCTAATTCCTCCTCTCTTTATTACAGTGATGTGTTTGTTTCCTGTTTATTTCACCTTTGTGCTGGGAACTCAGCCTCAATCTGGAAATTCATAAATTTCCTTCTTGGGAGATTTTCTTGAATTAAAAATTATCTGTTCATTTGCTTTTCAGCTTTCCCTGCTCTTTGTCTGGATTTCCAATTAGCCTGGCTGCTTAGCTAGTCCTCCAGCTGTCACTTCTGTGTTTTGTATCTCTTTTTCTCTGCTTTCTCGGGGAGTTTTTGAATTTTTTCCCCCCAGCCTCCCTGTGGAGTACTTCATCTCTGCTATCGTATTTTTCACGAGCATTTTTTGCTGAATTTTTTTAATAGCTTTATGTTCTTTCATGTTGGATCTTTTATTTTTCAGGTAGTATTAGGGATAGATTTGTTGTCTTTCTCCATAGTCTGTTTCTTCCAAACTGCCTTTTTCTGTTTGTTTTTATTTTATTTTATGTTAGAGACCCTTACCTCTCTGGGAATCCTTGGTTGAGTATATGTAATTATATCTTATCAAAATATCTATGTATTTACAGGTACAACTGAGAATGATGACTTGTTTGCTTAATAATACATTTTATATACTGCTGATTAATTATACAAATTCATAATTACATAGCATATATATACACCTGTGAAAGTGAAAGGTGTTAGTTGCTCAGTGGTGTCTGACTCTTTGCCACTCCAGGGACTGTAGCCCACCAGGCTCCCTGTCCATGGAATTTTCTAGGTAAGAATTTTGGTGTGGGTTTCCATTCCTTTCTCCAGGGGATCCTCCCAAATATACCTGTAGATACTTAAATACACAATATGCATATACATACTGATTCTATTATGTTCTCTCTATGAAGTTATTCACTGTACATATCTACCTGTATTCATATATTTGCCAATTATACAGATATACACACAAATCAATCTTGTGACAAATTCTGAATTAGTTGGAGAAAGATTCATATGTGTTATCTTCTCTTTATAAGCTCACTTTAGGCATTAATCCAGTCTAGATTTTTATTTTTTCATTTGCTACTAGCCTTAAATGTTTGCCATATCAGTTGAATATAATTAGGCAAAATAATACTAATATCAAATTACAAAGATAAGTAGCTTTCTTCAGAAATGGTGACAATCAGATTAATAGCAAAGGTCTAGGCATGAAGGAATTCTGCATTTCTACAGTCTCATTTCTGAATAATCAGTTATCCATTAAAATCATTAAAGCCCTCTATAAATCAGTGTAATGACTGTGTACTCGAATGAAATTAAGCTCTTCTACAGAATCTAGGAGTTTCAAAAGCCTTTTTGCAGTGAAACCCCAACTTTCTAAGATTTGAGGAGCGATATCCCTATCATTTTCCTTTAATCTGCAATGTGATTTGCTTAATGAAATGTACCAAGTTAGTAATTCTTTTCCATTTGTACTTTTGAAAAATCAGAAATGTAACTTTATTAAAATGTTATTTCATTTTGTTTTTTAACCTTTGCATTTCAATCCATACTTTGTCTTTTGTTTTAATCCTGCTTTTTGTCCACTGACATATGCTTTATAACTTGTAAGAATGTATGCCTTTTCAATAAAATAACTGTTCATGACTTTGCATGTGTGCTCAAGCGTTGGTGCTATGTATGTCTGATTCTTCGCGACCCCATGAATTGTAGCCCACTAGGCTCTGTCCATGGCATTTCCCAGGCATGAAAACTGGAATGGGTTGCCATTTCCCTTTCCAGGGGAATCTTCCTAAGCCAGTGCTTGAACCCACGTCTTCTGCATCTCTTACTTAGGTGGGTGGATTCTTTACCACTGAGCCAGTTGGGAAACCTTTTACTCAGTAAGAACCCTAACTTATTATGTCACTAGATCTTCATTTTCAGACAGTAATCAAACCTAAATGAGACAAGCTCCACATTGGTTTTGGCAGTACCTTGGAAGACTATATAGACTGTGATAATCCATCGGGTGAAAAAATAGTGAATTTTTTGTCTTTGTGGAAATAATGGTTTCCTCCTTTAAAACTATCTGAATTCCTTAACCTGTTATTTTTCTTTTAAAATCTCCTGGATCTTCCCCCCTGAAATAGGGAAGTTCTTATAAACTATTGTTAGTTTGTGAAAAGTAAAAATTTTCTTTCCAACAAAAGCACTCTTTAAATGTGTTAACTTTAGTGCCTTTTTATTTTTCTGGCCATCCCACTGCCCCAACTCTGTTGATAAAGATTGGTTTAAGAAACACTGATGGTTTGTAGCTATCACTTTTTTTTAATCCCAAAGGCTTTCATGGTATAAAAAAGAAATAATTGAACTCCTTTCTCACTCTGAAGGGTGGCTTAGCATCAGCTCTGAAGATTGCTTAGCAAAAGGTCAGTAAACATGCAAATCCTACCTTCTGTTGAATTTAAGAAGCTTTTGCCCCATGTCCCTGCATGTCTGATTTCATATACTATTTTAAGAGCTGACTTAAAACTCAACACTCATAAAACTAAGATCATGGCATCCGGTCCCGTAACTTCATGACAAATAGAAGGGGAAAAAAGTGGAAACGGTGACAGATCTTATTTTCTTGAGCTTCAAAATTACTGCAGACAATGACTGTAGCCATGAAATTAAGATGTTCCTTGGAAGGAAAGCTCTGACAAACCTAGACAGCATATTAAAGAGCAGAGGCCTCACTTTGATGACAAAGGTTCCATATAGTCACAGCTACGGTTTTTTCCAGTAGTCGTATATGGATGTGAGAGCTGGACCATAAAGAAAACTGAGCACTAAAGAACTGATGCTTTTGAACTGTGTTGTTGGAAACTCTTGAGAGTCACTTGGACTGCAAGGAGATCAAACCAGTCAATCCTAAAGGAAATCAATCCTGAAAATTCATTGGAAGGACTGATGCTGAAGCTGAAGCTCCAGTACATTGGCCACCTGATATGAAAAACTGACTCATTTGAAAAGACGCTGGTGCTGGGAAGATTGAGGGCAGGAGGAGAAGGGGGTGACAGAGGATGAGATGATAGTATAGCGTCATTAACTCAGTGGACATGAGTTTGAGCAAACTCCGGGAAATGGTGAAGGACAGGGGGAGCCTGGTGGGCAGCAGTGCATGGGTTGCAAAAAGTAGGACATGTCTTAACAACTAAACAACAACAAAAGATGATTTGATGTGATGCCCCCTTTTAAAAGGGCTTCCCAGGTGGTGCTAGTGGTGAAAAATTCACGTGCCAGTGCATGAGACATAAGAGACGTGGATTCATCCCTGGGTCGGTAAGATCCCCTGGAGGAGGAGATAACTTGGCATATTTTGAGTAGGAAATCCTTTTAAGAGACATAGATACTAAAATTCATGTCATTGCTACTCAAATCAGGCTGTTGATTTCACTACTTGGGATACATCACAAAAACATTATTTTACAGTCCTTGTGTTTTACTCCAGTAGAAGAGGCTTTCAAAATCAAATGTGAAATTGCATTTACTGTCTCACCTCTGTGGTCATTGAAATACATATGAAAACATTTACAAGTCTTAATGTGAATGCTCAGAAAGCATTTTTTAAGTATATTTTACTTCATCGTCTAAAATGTTTGCTTTATTTGCAATCTGACCCTTTTCTAAGGTTGCTTACTCCGAATTCATTTATTTGAGAGGTGACACACCCTATAAATTGAGAAAGAAACAGCAACCCACTCCAGTATTCTTGCCTGGAGAATCCAATGGACAGAGGAGTCATGCAGGTTACAGTCCATGGGGTCGCAAAGAATTGTACTTAGCGATGACTTGGCGATCAAACCACCACCACCACACACTATAAAAATCAATAAGCCCTGGCTGTTCTTGACCAAAAGCAACTCCTAATTTCATGGATTTAGGGTGCTTTTTGAGGACTTCCCTGGTGGCTCAGACGGTAAAGCGTCTGTCTACAATGCGGGAGACCTGGGTTTGATCCCTGGGTCGGGAACGTTCCCTGGAGAAGGAAATGGCAACCCACTCCAGTACTCTTGCCTGGAAAATCCCATGGACGGAGGAGCTTGGTGCAGGCTACTGTCCATGGGGTCGCAAAGAGTCGGGCACGACTGAGCAACTTCACCTCACTTAGGGTGCTTTTACATGTACCTAAACAACTGAGATTATAATCCAAGTGTATAAACACTACAAGGAAGTTATTAACAAAGTATAAAGGGAAGCAGGTGTATCTTCTTTGGGTTCCATTTGTTTTTAAGAACAGATTTTATGCTTCTCTCTTGGAAAAATGTTTGGTTTTAAGTGTCATGTGATTTTTTTTTTAAACTTTAGCATTTTAAGTAGGAAAAGCAATCATTTTGGGAAATCATGACTGCACTTGTACCTCATACTTCTGTCAGTCTTTTTCTCTCTGAACTATGTCAATATACTCAGGAAGATGGGCAGGCTAACAGAATCTGGCCTAGATAACCTTTTATAAAAACTTTTAAAATGGATTTCTACTCTGTGTCAGCAGTATGATGTGAGTAATAGCTACCTGTGGGGTTTTCTTTTTTCCTTCAGTTATAATTTATTTCTCCTAACCTGCAAGTACCTCATGGGGTCTTCCAGGTGGCACTAGTGGTAAAGTACCCACCTGCCAATGCAGGAGACGTAAGAGACTTGGCTTTGATTCCTGGGGCAGGAAGATCCCCTGGAGGAGGATAGTGGGTACTCCAGTATTCTTGCCTGTAGAATCCCATGGACAGTGGAGCCTGGCAGCTACAGTCCTTAGGGTCACAGAGAATCAGACACGGCTGAAGCCACTCAGCACATACACATCCAAGTACTTAGTAGTTGTTAGTTACTTTTAAAACATGCAACTAGAGATTGAATGTCCAAAAAAAGAGTGTTATATAAAAGAACTGTTGAATCCTTTGAAATTTCAGCCAATTTCTTGGGGCATGTATGTCAGGATTATCTAGAATTATAAATTACTACAAACCATCTAAACCAGGAACTGGAATTCTGAATTTGGCCAAGTGAGCCTCAACCAGGGCATTGCTATCCCCTTCCTGTGTTGCCACAGAGAGCACTTTCAAAAATAATTGTTTAACTTAGGCTAACAGAAGCTGAACAGCAGGGTTTCAAAATACTGCCCCTTGGCCATGTTTCAGAGCTTTCCCACCAGTGTGCTGAAACACACTAAAACAGGACATTTATAATACATACATACATATAAACATTGGAGAAGGAAATAGCAGCCCACTCCAGTATACTTGCCTGGAAAATGCCATGGACAGTATACCCTGGTGGGCTACAGCACACGGGGTTGGAAAAGGTTGGACACAACTAAGAAACTGAGCACACATACAAATATATGGAAAGAGGAAGAAAGGGGTAGGGGGACGCGCTGCTTTGCAGCATGATTCCAGGAGGTACTGCTCACATTTATTCAGCACAGAGGGTATTCCCTGGAGGTGTTCAGGCTGACAGGACTGTGGGTACCGCACTGTGAGGCACCAGCTGGAGGGGATTGGGGTACCTGAATGGCGTTTGATGAAAGAACCTATGACTTGATCATATATCGTTCTGATATGAGACTATTTGCAAGTGTTTGGAAACTCAGTTATATATTAAAGGTATAAATATTTAAAAACCAAATCATTTATTAACAAATGTACAAGTTTCTTTTGTAATATAAATAAACTTCCTTAGATCAGGAATTTCAAAATTATTCCTTAAACATACTTGGAGAAGGAAATGGCAACCCACTCCAGTATCCTTGCCAGGAAAATTCCATGGATGGAGGAGCCTGGCATGCTACAGTCCATGGGGGTCGCAAAGAGTCGGACACGACTGAGTCACTTCACTTTTCTAAGTTTACTTAGATGCTGTTTTGCGGTATTCAGATACAAATGATAGCAGCTGAACAGGGCTTCAGTTCAGTTCAGTCACTCAGTCGTGTCTGACTCTTTGTGATCCCATGAACGGCAGCATGCCAGGCCTCCCTGTCCATCACCAACTCCTGGAGTTTACCCAAACTCAGGTCCATTGATTCAGTGATGCCATCCAACCATCTCATCCTCTGTTGTCCGCTTCTCCTCCTGCCTTCAATCTTTCCCAGCATCAGGGTCTTTTCAAATGAGACAGCTCGTCGCATCAGGTGGCCATCAGGTGGTATTGGAATTTCAGCTTCAGCATCATTCCTTCCAAAGAACACACAGGACTGATCTCCTTCCGAATGGACTGGTTGGATCTCCTTGCAGTCCAAGGGACTCTCAAGAGTCTTCTCCAACACCACAGTTCAAAAGCATCAATTCTTTGGTGCTCAGCTTTCTTTAGAGTCCAACTCTCACATCCTTACATGACTACTGTAAAAACCATAGCCTTGACTAGATGAACCTTTGTTGGCAGAGTAATAGGGACTTGTTTTAAACTCACTTTCTGACTTTGCTTTTTTATTTTGAAACCATCGACCTTGTCAGTATGCACTGAGCTATTTTTATGGACTCCTTATAATTTTCAGTTAGTTCATTCTGGTTCTGTAGTGTCCATTAAGTTAGTCATCTTTTAAATCCATTCACATCCAGCAACAAATCCACAAAATGAAAATAAAGCATTAATAATTTTCTTAAAGATAAAAATACTTTCAGCTTAAAATTCATTACTAAACTTTTTTGTACCATTAGTACAGTATGGTAGGCAACAAACGATGCACTGATCCTGTTTCTTCACATAAAAGCTGAAAACAGATGGGACAATGCAGCTTGAATTATATTATATTCACTCTTTTGCTAACATAATTTCATGTAGAATCCAGGCGATCTTCTATAGGAAGCCTTGTTTGGAAGAAAACGATGTGTTAATTGAAATGTTTTCAGAATCAACTCTTGGTGTCAAAGCCTTTGCATATTCCTGTCAGTGTAGAACATAAACATAGGCCTTGTTTGTGTAATGTCTTATTGATTTCATGGTTTTATTCTACCGCACAATATATTTTATACCCAGTATTTTGTATATTTCTCTACAAAGCAAGTAGTGTTATTCCAAACATTACTTCTCAGTGACTTAATTTTTTATAAAATATTTTTCATGACTGGGTATTCACTAATATATAATGGGAGTTCTTTTGATAAAATAATTTGCATTTGTGTTGTCTCTGTCATCTGACATCTTTGTTTCTACTAAGAATTTTGACAACTGGCACCTTTCCATTATCCTTTGCTTCATTCATCCCTTATACAATACAGTGTCCATACAATACCGTATTCATGACATGGTATTGATCATATGTGTAAGCTGATGAAATAGGTTTTGGTGAGAGATTTGATTTTAGCTCTTATTTGCATGACCTTGAGTCCATGAGTTCAGTATGATAGTCCTGTAACCTAGCTCGTGAAATTGTTGCTAAGCTATTAAAATTCATAGGTTTTTAGTATTTAAGATGGATGTATTATGTAAAGGTATCAGCATGATTAGCTTGGTTTTTTTGCTTAACTTGATAATGTTCACATGAGACATTTTTTTTTTTTGCAGAAAATTGTTAATAGTACACAAATCTAGATTTTGTATTGTCCTCATCATATTGCCTAATTAGTGGCAAAACTATCATGAGAGGACAGTCTTTATTTAAAGAGTGCTTTTTAGTGGAAACAGATCCATAAAAATCTATTTGAATACAAACTTTTGAAGGAGACTGAGCTGTGAGGAATTTAGAAAATTGATTTACAAAAATGAAACCTGTTTCCTGAAGAGTGTGTAAAACAGCCTATTCAAAAAATTTAAAATAGGATTAGGACGTACTGAGGCCACCTCATGCGAAGAGTTGACTCATTGGAAAAGACTCTGATGCTGGGAGGGATTGGGGGCAGGAGGAGAAGGGGATGACAGAGGATGAGATGGCTGGATGGCATCACACTGACTCGATGGATGTGAGTCTGAGTGAACTCTGGGAGTTGGTGATGGACAGGGAGGCCTGGCATGCTGCAATTCATGGGGTCGCAAAGAGTCGGACACGACTGAGCGACTGAACTGAGGTATGAATTTTATCTAATTCAGTAGTTAAAATTTAGAAATTCCCATGATACAGATATTATAAGCATAAGATTAAAATTTTTAAATATGTATTTCAAAACTTTCAAGATTCTTTTGCTTAGTCCTTTTAAGTAAATTGCATTTATTATTTTAAAAGCAAACATTTTTCACGTTGTCCAATTCCCTTGAGTCAATTTGTTTTCACTTTATTATTACCAGTTATAGATAATAAAGTTGATAAAATTCACACAAACTCAACTTAGAAGTACTAAAATAAGAAGGAAATAACGATGAAGACAATATTAAACAATAATAATGATGTAGCAATCGTAACATCTTTATTTGTTAGAAGGAAAGATTGTGAAAGAGAAGCAAATTAAATGAAATGAGAACTAAGCACTTTTTATGTGTATACTGAACACTTTTTGATTATGAAAGGATTGTGACTAAATTTGTTTTACTGACAGATTTAGCCAGAGGTCAGGGAGTCCATGGGGTCATAGAGTCCGACACACGCAGAGAGAGAGATTTGTGTATTACTGAATTGATGCTTTTGAAGTGTGGTGTTGGAGAAGACTCTTGAGAGTCCGTTGGACTGTAAGTAGATCCAACCAGTCCATTCTAAAGGAGGTCGGTCCTGGGTCTTCTTTGGAAGGAATGATGCTAAAGCTGAAACTCCAGTACTTTGGCCACCTCATGCAAAGAGTTGACTCAGTGGAAAAGACTCTGATGCTGGGAGGGATTGAGGGCAAGAGGAGAAGGGGACGACAGAGGATGAGATGGCTGGATGGCATCACCGACTCGATGGATGTGAGTTTGAGTGAACTCCGGGAGTTGGTGATGGACAGGGAGGCCTGGCGTGCTGCGATTCATGGGGTCGCAAAGAGTCGGACACGACTGAGTGACTGAACTGAACTGACTGTCCAGCACTTGATGAGGACTGCTCTGCATCAAGTTTTATCTGCCAAAATGACAGTTACTTCATTAAGAAAGTTGAGCTATTGAAATAATATTTAAATATGATCCAGCAGTTTAAATAGTGGTTTGAATAGTGGTTAAGAATAACAAAAAGGGCCACCTGCAGTACATTGGTTGGAATGCTCCACCGTGTAAAATATAACCCCCAGTAGATGGGTAGGGGTGTATATACGTCCACAAATTCATGCAAGCATTTGTGTTTGTATGTACTCAACTGAGTATATTTTAAATTATTCATCATTTTTGACGGCCATTGCTATTAGCTAACATGCTATATTATAATCCAAGACCATAGGAAGAAAAAATTCTGCTTTCTTCAACCATAACTGTATTCGAACATTTCATTCAAAGTATTAGGTTATTTTACAAAGTATTAGAAAATGAGGATTTCCCCCACCCCCCAAATAAAATCTCTCTATTGTTTGAGAGTAGGCATTTCTTTCTTGTCTTCCCTATCATTGTCGCAGTACTTGGAATATAGAAGGTTCTCAATTTGTTGAATCGCTCATTTGCTGTGTATATGAAGAAATGTTAAAAAGTTGAGACAATTAATGCTCTAAAGTTTAGTTTCCTGTTTGCATGCATTTAGAAAATTGTAGGGTGATGCAGTAATAGAGAAGCAAGCACCATTTAAGGCTTTAGGCCCCACTGAATCCAAAAGTCTTTTCTTTACATCTATGTCTCTTTTGCTGCCCTGCATGTAGAATCGTTGGTACTGTCTTTCTAAATTCCATATTTATGCATTAATATACAGTATTTTCTTTCTCTTTCTGGCTTCACTCTGTATAATAGGCTCCAGATTCATCTACCTCATTAGAACTGACTCAGATGTGTTCCTTTCCTTTTTATAGCTGAGTAATGTTCCATTGTGTATATGTTCCATGACTACCTTATCCATTCGTCTGCCAATGGACATCTATGTTGCTTCCATGTCCTAGCTATTGTAAATAGTGTTGCAGTGAACATTGGGATACATGTGTCTCTTTCAATTCTGGTTTCCTCAGGGTGTATGCCTAGGAGTGGGATTGCTGGGTCATATGGCGCTTCTATTCACCAGTTTGTATTCCCACCAACAGGGTAAGAGGGTTCCCTTTGTTCCACACCCTCTCCTGCATTTATGCTGCTTTTGTGTTGTAAGGGACTGATGGGTTTACATACTAACATACTGCAGGAATATTTACAAGAGAGGGGTCCTGCCAACAGTACTATACTCCAAAGTATTTGCCTACCAAACTGTCTGCATTCTATAATGACAAAGAATAGGGCGAGTGACTAATATTTGGAAGATGTGATGAACCACAAAACGGTCTCATGGAAGTTTTTAAATTGTTTAAAATTTACCCACCAATTTTTCACTTTGATAACCTCATGTAATTCCTTGAGATATACTAATGATTTTGATGCTAAATTATATTTGTGATTGTTAATATATTGATTTCTTGTATTGATGTTATATTTATTCACCTCCCTTTGTAGCTAAATTTCACTGTGATATTCAGATACATTTCAGGAATTTGTCATACTCAGGACTTCAGAAAGTTGTTTTGGAAAGTGTGGAATGTGCTGTTCTTTGCTACAAAAACAAATTTGGGTGGTTCTGTAACTTAGCAATGTAAATAGATATAGGATCAGTGGTATTTGTTAACAGGATTTTCATGAGAGAAATTAACTGAAAAGAAACTAACCCTAGGATAATTTCTTCAGTATGAAAAAAAAATAATTCAGATCCATTGTAGCACAAAATATTTAAGTTTTCTGTTCTATATATTCACATCCTAGAATATCTTTTAGTTTTTGGCATCTTGAATTCCTTTTGAGTTTTCTTGGACATCTGTTTTGTGATTTTAAGTTTTCTTCTATAAAATGGAACTGATAGTATTTCTAAATATTAATGAAGTGAATAAGGACTCTCCTTTAAGCTGGCTTGGCTCTGTGTCTCCCAGTAGGTGGGCAGCAGATGGAGTGGAACCAAAAGCCCCTGTACCAGGTGACAGAGTTTCAGGAGCAAAACGCATAGGCCATAACCAGAATGACACAGCATTTCACTGTTTACAAGTCTTTATTTATGTATGTTTAGTATAATTTTAGACTCTCTCTTTAAACCGTGTATTGTGTGGTGATACATGGGACATCTGGTCACCGGTGAGCGGCCTCTGCAGTAATTCGGCTCCACCCCTGCGGTTTTTGTTGTATTTGGAGGTTTGTTCTGTTTGTGTAACCAGAGCCTTTCTGTGTTTGTTCAAATTGCTTTAATTTCTCTATATTCTTTTTTTTTTTTTTAAGCTTATATGTTTAGTGTAAACTCACCAGTTTCTGTAAGATCCAGACAAGTTAAGGTTAGGTTGTCCTAAGTGAGAAGTTTGCTTCAGATGTCATCGTTTCTAAGTTTTTATAGCAGGCAGGATGTAACACCTAAGAAGCGCTTATATCGTAAAATACGATTTATCATCACACTAACCAGAGGATGAATCTGCTCTAATTTTTTTGTCATGGGTAAAAGCCTAATTTAAAAATTTCTTTCAGTCCTATCCTGTGTATCATGTGTATCTATCATTCCATCTTAGGTGGGTCAAAAATTAAAATTCTTAAGTTTGTAGCCAAGTATTATGCCATAGACATCTAAATCAATTCATTGATACCTTCCTACCATTTGATTTAGTTGAGTAGATTTGTTTAACTAATGAATACCAGGTTCAGCAAATCTCTAACCTAGCTGAACATCAGCCCCTTCAGAGCTTAAAAACTGAATAGCTTTCCAGGAGGTCCCTCTATTCAGAATTTGGAAATAGTCGGTGTAGGTTAGGTATTCAGTATGTACATTTTTGAAAAAGCTTCTCAAAGTTTATGATTAGCCAGATCTGGGAAACTTGATGGTTTTTTATTATAGGGAAATAACCAGACTTGCCTCTTTGTGGCATCTCATCTGTTTGCCTGGATTTAGTCTTGCACAGCAGCTTGAGCTCTGCTGTGGAAATTTCCTCTGAGTTTCCTTTTCAGGCAGCACTGAAAAGATTAAGAAGTTGGACGTGACTGGGACTATCAAGTACCAATGTCCCAAGACATTATCAAGTCCGAAGAGGCAAAGATAACTAGACAGAAACAGACAACCTGATGACTAAAAGAAAGATATTATCAAAGACTTAGAGTTAAGATCAAAAGCTATACTACAAATGAAATATAGGATGATTAGTTACATTTTAATTTTAGGTAAATAATGGATAATTTTTATTTGCAAGTATGTTCCAAATATTTCATGGTATAGTAAAATCTATCTGAAATGTTTAATGTAAATGTTTAATCATTACCTATTTATCTGAAATTGAAATTTAATGGGACCTCCTGTGTTTAGCTTGGCAGCCCTACCTTGGAATCCTAGGGCTTCCCAGGTGACTCAATGGATAAAAGAATCCACCTGCAGTGCATGAGACACAGGAGACAAAGGTTCAGTCCTGGGGTTGAGAGGATCCCCTGGTGAAGGAAATGGCTGTCCTCTCTAGTATTCTTGCCTGACATATCTTATGGAGAGAGGAGCCTAGCAGGGTACAGTCCCTAGTGTTGCCAACAGTCTGACACAGGTGAAGCGACTGAGCACGCACAAGTGCACACACACCTTGGAAGCCCACAGTCTGGAAGGAGGACAAGGTACCCTGCTCAGATGAAGTGGAACACAAAACAGCTAGCTGTTCAGCTTAACTAGCCCCAAGAGCAGGCTTTATTTTAAAATACCTGTTTTTGATCTGAAATGAAGACATTAAATTTTTATTGAGATATATTTATAGTATATTCAAGTGTGTAATGTAGTGATTCTTAATTTTTAGACTTTATACTGCAGATATTGGCTATAAGTCCCTGTGCTGGACAATATATCCTTTTAGCTTATTTTACAATTAGTAGTTTGTACTTCTTAATCTTGTTATCTGTCCTGCCCTTCTCCACTTCCCTGTCCCACTAGTAATCACTAGGTTTTTTATCCTCTACATCTGTACTCTGTTTCTTTTTGTTATATTCATTAGTTTTTTAGATTCTACATATAGCTGATAATATACAATATTTGTCTTTCTCAGACTTTTTTCGCTAAGCATGATACTCTCTAGGTCTGTCCATGTTGTTGCAAATGGCAGAATTTCATTTTTATGGCTGAGTAGTATTCCATTGTGTATATACCACATCTCCTTTCTCCATCCCTCTGTTAATGGGCAGGTTGCTTCCATATCTTGGTTATTGTTAATAATACTGCTGTGAATATTGGGGTGCATGTATCCTTTTGAATTCCTGATTTCTTTTTTTTCCTAGATGTATACCCAGGAGTGGAATTGCTGGTTCGTATGGTAGTTCTGCTTTTAGTTTACTGAGGAACCTTTATACTGTTTTTCATAGTGCTTGTGCCAGTTTACATTCTCACCAACAGTGCACAAAGATTTACTCTTCTCTGTATCCTCACTAACATTTATTAATGACGATCTTTTTGATGATAACCATTGACGGGTGTGAGGTGATAGCTCAATGTGGTTTTACTTTGCGTTTCTCTGATTAGTGATACTGAGCAAATTTGCATATGCCTATTGGCCATTTGTGTGTCATCTTTGGAAAAATGTCTTTTCAGATCTTTTCATTTTTATTTTATATATTTTTTTTTTATATTTAGAGCATGTTGCTTTATTTTTTTTTTTTATAATTTAGTTTTTATTTTTTATTTTTTTTTAAATTTTATTTTATTTTTATTTTTAAAGAAAACATATTAAAAGTAGCAAGGAAAAATAATAAGTTGCAAACAAGGTAACTCCCATAAGCTGACTTTTCAGCAGAAATTCTGCAGGCCAGAAGGGAGTAACACTGTATATTTAAAGTGATGAGAAGGAAAACCTGCATTAAGATGACTCTACTCAGCAAGGCCCTCACTGAGTTTGATCGAGAGATCAAAACCATATAGCCAAGCAAAAGCTGAAAGAGTTCAGCAGCACCACCCAGTCAGCTTTACAAGAAATGTGTTTGTTGTGTTAATCACAGTGTGTCTTGGTATAGCCCTCTTTGGCTAATCTCTTTGGGACTCCGTGCTTTCTGGACTTGGATGTCTATTTCCTTTTCCAAGTTAAGGAGATTTCCAGCTATTATGTCTTTAAATATGTTCTCTACCCCTTTCTTTCTTTTCCATTTAGAACCCCTATAACATGAATATTGGTACATTTGATGTTGTCCCTGCAGTCTCAAATAGCCCTCATTTGTTTTTAGTTTCCTTTTTTATTTTGTTCTGTTCAGCTTCAGTGATTTCCTTCACTGTCTTCCAGCTCACTGATCTATTCCTTTGTCATTTAGTTTACTGCTGATTCCTTCTAGTGTCTTTTCCGCTTCATTTATTGTGTTTTTCATCTGTTTGGTTGTCCTTTATATTTTCTCTTTGTTAAAAAAAATTTTTTTCCCCTACCTTTCATGCCCTGCTCATCCTTTCTTCTCCTTTGTTCTTCAATCGTCTTTACAACCGTTACCTTGAACTCTTTCTTGGGTAGATTGCCTGTGTCTACCTCACTTAGTTCTTGTTTCTTCATTTGGGACCTGGACATCTGTTGCCTCGTTTTGCCTAGCTTGTTTTTTTTATTTCTGTGTATCTGGAAAGTTGGTTATATTTCCTGGTCTTGGAGAAGCACAGTTTTGTAGGAGACATCCTATGAGTCCCAGCAGCGCATTACCCTCTAATTCCTAGAGCCATATGCTCCAGGGTTGCCTTCTAAGTGGGCTGTGTGGGTCCTTCTGTTATGACAGGCTGACCACTGTAGGTTGTCTGGGAGGACATGGCTAGCTCCTGGTTTGGTTGGCTGTTAGATCCTGCCTTGTTCTAAGGCTGCCACCTGATGGGTGAATTAGTTCATGAGATGGCTGATTGGGAAACCCTGGGGGTTCCTGAGACTAGTGCTGGCTCACTGGAGGGCAGAGTTGGGGTACAGGCGATTCTGGGGTTGGTGCCCACCCACTAGTGAGCAGAGCCATGTGCTGACATCTGACTGCAGGGCATGGATGTCCCAGAGTGGGTGTTGAGCCACTGGTGGGTGGGGCCTGTCCCCAGTTGTTCTATAAATAGTTATAATTTTGGTGTGCCTATGAGAGGAGGTGAGCTCAGGGCCTTTACACTCTCTGCCGTTGTTGAAACTTCCTCTGTGTGTGTGTGTGTATTAATTACTTGAAAGCTAACTTTGTGATAGAATGGACACTTATTTTGTTGTTCCCTCTTAAGCAGAAATGGACTTCCCTGGTGGCTCAGACTGTAAAGCATCTGCCTATAATGCTGGAGACTCAGGTTCAGTACCTGGGTCGGGAAGATCTCCTGGAGAAGGAAATGGCAACCCACTCCAGTATTTTGCCTGGAAAATCCCATGGATGGAGGAGACTGGTAGGCTACAGGCCATGAGGTGGCAGAGAGTCGGACATGACTGAGCAACTTCACTTTCTTAAGCAGAAAATCACTATGTTCTCTTTTTTTGACCTCACTTGGTGAACAGATGTGCTAAGCATTTGCCTTTACCTAGGAGCAGTCTTTTGTATTTGAATTCAGAGTTGCTTTTAGAATCCAAAAATCTAAAGCAAATATTTATATTATGTTAGTCTAGGTGGTTCAGTTATTTTAATGTTAATCTTGAAGAGGGTTTTTATCTGTTTAATCTTCACAGATCCTTGAGTTTGCCAATATGTATGATGGCTTATAGGTAGTATGGCATTTTTTTGCTGGCTAAATTTTATAAAGTTAAGGAAATGTGAGATAATCTTCATTGTTAAGGGAGTAATGTAACCCTTGCATTTTTGTCCCCAAGTACATAGTATAAATGCAATAATCAGTATGATTTAGTTTATTTGACATTTTTAAAGTTGTTGCAGCTAAGATTTCTGTCCTAGGTAGAGACAGAATTTTGTTATTTCTTAGGCTGGATGGCATCACCGACTTGATGGACATGAGTTTGGGTAAACTCCGGGAGTTAGTGATGGACAGGGAGGCCTGGCGTGTTGCAGTTCATGGGGTCGCAAAGAGTCGGACACCACTGAGCAACTGAACTGAGGGAAATTGTGTTAGGCATTATGAGATGTTAGTTGATTATTTTTTATGGGGTTTTTGATTCAGGTCTCCTTATTGGAAAGGTCAGGACAGACAGCAGAGCTAGTTGACCACATGGTAGCTGTCCTCTATCTACTCTTCTTCCTTAACAGATTTTGATTTTATTCAGATACATGGTTCCTGTTTTTTTAAAACAGGATTGACTGGTTTCTTCTTGTCTCTGAGTGACTTTTCATTGGTCAGCCATAATATTTCCTTTACTTTCCTTTAGTGAGTTCTTTAGGAATGGATGCATGAATCATTTCTGGCCTGTGACCTGTGGGGGAAAATCTTTTCTTCTCCCTCTGTCTCTTTTTCAGAATGGAAATATTTTCTTCCATTCTTCCTTATTGTTGCATGAAGATGCCTTGCATAGATTTGACATACATTTCTTTGGAGACAATAAATCTGTGAACAAGCAAACACAAGGGGGATACAGACTTACTGACAAGGTTTGGGTCCTCTGTGAGTTTATGGAGTCACCAAGTTAACTGACTCTGGAACCCTCTCACCTTTGGACTTGTTGAGATATGTGATAATAATCCTTCTTATTGTTTAACAGGCTGTTTTGAGTTGGGGCTTCTTCAGCTTTCAGTCAAACGCACCCTCACCAAATTAATGGAGTAGACTTAATATTTTTCTTAATAGAGTCTACTATGTGTACTTATGTCAGAAGGATGGGTTCACAAAGATGACAAGCTGAAAATCCCTTACCTTCCTTGCTAGTCTGTCTTGTCTTCTTTACAGAGAGCCATTTCTCATCCATGACACCCCTCCTTTAGAAAGAAAGTAAAACTGCAAACATTTCTGGGGAAAGCAAATTTATATCATGTTTTCTTCTTTCAAAAGAAACTATCTCAGACTACTTACTATCTACTGAAAAAGGCCATTCTGTGTCTTGGAGCTGGTCAGTGTGTCTGAGCTGTTAGGCCATCCTGTGTCTACTGCTGAGCCTGTCTGAATTCTTTAAAATGAGTGTAAAATCACTGTTTCTTGCAAATATGTCTTCAGCATATGAAACTTTGCGATGAAATACCAGATGGTTCTCAGGCACAAAGTTCTTCCCGCCTGAGAACAATATCCTCTGCAAAACAGAACCACTCACATTACAGCTTGACAAAGAAACCCTTTGCCTTCCTTCATGCCTCACCAAGTCTGGCCACGAACTTATTGGACACACTTATTGGAATTCTTTTCTAAGACTGTTTGTTCCCTCTTCCTCATTCAGTTTTATCTCCGCCAGTGTCTTCTGTCATGGTTGTGATAGGATACATTTCCAGAAAAGCAGTAGTGAATGGTAATATTTTCTTCCACTCTGGATTTTCTTCCCCTCTAGATAAATTCATAATCAATAAACATTTTCCTTAGTGGGGAAAGGGGACGTATAGAGGTAACTGCCATTGCTGTTTAAGGAGTCTACCCCTTAGCAAGGAGAAAGCCATGTGAAGCAAATGATACGTGTGTGTATGAGGTGCAAAAGGGACAGAGAGGATGGGATGACTTAATATGGGGGGAGCAGAAGGAAGATGATTTCTGGGAGGTTTCATCTGAGTTATGTTCATAAAGGATGAAACGATATTCCAGGCAGAGGGAAGTGTATTCAAATGCTCAGTAATGTGGAGGAGAATGATGAGATGTTTTGAGGTAAAGGGGAAAACGAGGAGCTTTTCCTTGCCTCTTCAGTCTGATCAAATCATTCTTGGCTTTCCTAGCCTCTGATAGCCCTGTCTTGACATGAGTATGAAGAATGGGATTTGGGGAGTTCCAGAAGAAACCCCAAGGTTTGCCAGTGAATGTACCTGTCTCTGCCCCCAAATTGTATGAATTGGACCACTTTATTCACTTCTCTGAGTCTGTTTCCTCCAATTTTAAACAAGTAACCCACCTTGATAAAAAGTTTAAAGTAATCCTTGTAATGAGGTTAGAATCCTTGTAATGTGCTTGCTATGTATAAGTAGTCAGCTAGTATAAGGTACTGGGTATTAAATTACACAATAGTTTTGGTCAGGGGGAAATTAAATTGTCTCAAAAAGGCAGTTCCTTTATGATGTGTCTTGACATAATTCACTAGTGTTATTTGTAGGAAACCATTGGCTAGAGTTGGAAAGATGGCTCATGGCAGACTGTTCAAACTTTGTCGGACTATAAGGTAGCAAAATTTACCCTGAACTATTTCCTATTCCTACTATTTTTCCATAGTAAACCTCCAAAATTGGATTTTTGAGGAAGCCTTGTTGATTTTTGTCAGACCTTAATGGGGGAGGGAGAGACTTTTCATTAGAGTAAGAACATCTCAGAGTGGGTCCTAAGGTTTCTCTTTGAACTTTCTACCCTGCTCCCTACCTCCAGCCCCCAGTTCGGTTTAGTTCAGTTGCTCAGTCATGTCTGACTCTGCGACCCCATGAATTGCAGCATGCCAGGCCTCCCTGTCCGTCACCAACTTCCAGAGTTCACCCAAACTCATGTCCATTGAGTCGGTGATGCCATCCAGCCATCTCATCCTCTGTCATCCCCTTCTCCTCCTGCCCCCAATCCCTCCCAGCATCAGGGTCTTTTCCAATGAGTCAACTCTTCGAATGATGTGGCCAAAGTATTGGAGTTTCAGCTTCAGCATCAGTCCTTCCAATGAACATCCAGGACTGATCTCCCTTAGAATGGACTGGTTGGATCTCCTTGCAGTCCAAGGGACTCTCAAGAGTCTTCTCCAACACCACAGTTCAAAAGCATCAATTTTTCAGCGCTCAGCTTTCTTTACAATCCAAGTTTCACATCCATACATGACCCCAGTCATCTCTAAATTGCTTGATTGCACCAGATTACTAAAGCTGTTATTATTTGTGGTGATTGGTGTATTAGAGTTTTCTAGAGAAACAGGCCCAATAGCAGATTATATGTGTAAATATAATACAGGAATTGGTTCAAGCAGTATGAAGGCCAGAATGTCCCATAGTCTGGCCTCTGCAAGCTGGAAAAGTGAGGAAGGAATGTGGTATCTTCAATCTTGAGTCCAAAGACCCCAAGAACCAGGAGCTCCAAAGTCCATGGGCCAGAAAAGATGGACCTATCAGCTCAAGGAAAGAGTTTGCCTTTCCTTAGCCTATTTCACTGTATTCAGTCTTCAATGAATTACATGATTTCTGCCCACATTAGTGAGGGTGGATCTCTTTATCTGGTCTACTGAATCAAATGCTAATCTCTTCTAGAAACACTGAGTGATATACACTCAGAAATAACTGGCAGCCATCTGGGCATCCCCTGGTCCAGTCAAGCTGACACACAAAAGTAATCATTGCCTTTGGTTTTGCTTTTGATGAGCTTATGTTAAAATGGGGACCATTAGAAGTGACCTGTGGAAGACCCTACAGATTGTGGAGTATCCTGAATACCGACAGCAGTCTTAAGCTAGAGCTTGTGCTCTTAATTACTCACTCTGCTGCTACTGCTGCTAAGTCACTTCAGTCATATCCAACTCTGTGCGACCCCATACACAGCAGCCCAGCAGGCTCCCCCATCCCTGGGATTCTCCAGGCAAGAACACTGGAATGGGTTGCCATTTCCTTCTCCAATGCATGAAAGTGAAAAGTGAAAGTGAAGTCGCTCAGTCGTGTCCAACTCTTAGTGACCCCATGGACTGCAGCCTATCAGGCTCCTCCATCCATGGGATTTTCCAGGCAAGAGTACTGGAGTGCGGTGCCATTGCCTTCTCCAAATTACTCACTCTAGTGGCTCATTATATATTGTTGTTCAGTTGCTAAGTGGTGTCCAACTCGTTGTGTGACCCCATGGACTGCAGCACACCAGGATTCCGTGTCCTTCACCATCTCTTTGAATTCGCTCAAACTCATGTCCATTGAATTGATGATGCCATTCATCCATTTCATCCTCTGTCACCCCCTTTCTCCTCCTGCCCTCAGTCTTTCCCAGCATCAGGGTCTTTTCCAATGAGTTGGCTCTTCACATCAGGTAACCAAATTATTGGAGCTTCAGCATCAGTCCTTCCAATGAATATTCAGGGTTTACTTCCTTTAGGATTGACTGTTTTGATCACACTGCTGTCCAAAGGACTCTCGAGAGTCTTCCCCAGCACCACAGTTCGAAAGCATCAATTCTTCGGTACTCAGCCTTCTTTATGATCCAACTCTCACATCTGTACATGACTACAGGAAAAACCATAGCTTTGACTATACGGACCTTTGTCAGCAAAGTCATGTCTCTTCTTTTTAATATGGTGTCTAGATTTGTCATAGTTCCAAGTCATATATAACCTTGTTAATTGATGAAGTGAGTGACGATAACTATGATAGGCTATTTTCTCATCCGTTGTGGTGGTTTGAGGCACTATTTTAGTAAGTAATTAGTGCTGTTCTCATCCTCAAATTGCTTTTAGTGTAGAGGGGACTTTTAATAAGTGAATACATACAGGAATGACATACTTCTTATTGGGAAAAAAATGTGGCTATGAGGGAAACAGGATAATATGGAGGTTGGAAAGAATGTACCCTTTAGATCAGGATAATGGTTGAGATTTTGCTCCATATCTTCCTAGATGTGCAATTAGGCAAGATGCTTAACTTCCTCATTTGTGAAATGAGAATGAATTTCCTAGAAGATTTAGGGGGATTTAATGAGATATGTGAAATGTGCTCAGTATAATGCAGCAAGGAAATTCATAAAATCATGGATTTAACTTTCCTAGTTTCCATGTTTACTAGAAGCTCCCCTCCCCCAAGACCATCCCCTATAATGACTTGTAATCTTGCCGGGGTTTGAATTTGACTAGGAGGTCAGTGAGAGTGTGGGTAGAAGTCATATTTAGCAGCTTGGTAAGCCTCACCTGGGGCCCATTGTCCACGATGCAATGGATTTTTCTACTCTGTACTCATCACTTAGTATACGTGCTATTATAAAATATGTTAAAGCAGTATTTGCAAACCTGGGGCTTTTAAAAGTTCCCCGTTTCAATAACTGTGGGACCAGTACAACTGTCTGTCCAAATAACTTTATTTTTAGGCTGCCTCAGGCACTTGGAGTCTGGTATTCACTGTTCACTGGGGCAAGTTCACTGAATGAGGAGTTTTTCATATAATATAGCATATGGAAAGAATATTTTGGTTTAGAGTGAATCAGGATAAGCTTTACTAGCCAGGGATGGTAGTGCTAGGGCATTGCCTTCTTGATGGGGCATGTCATTGAGATTTCTAGCAGTTAGGATTTGGTTCAGCCATATGACCAGTTATCCTACCCCCACTCCCCCAAAAGAGTGATCTGTTTGTGTGTGTGTGCTAAGTTACTTCAGTCATGTCTGACTCTTTGCAATCCTGTGGACTGTGGCCTGCTAGGCTCCTCTGTCCGAGGGGTTCTCCAGGCAAGAATACTGGAATGGGTTGCATTCACTCTTCCAAGGGATCTTCCTGACCCAGGGATTGAACTCGCATCTCTTACATCTCCTGCATTGGCAGATAGGTTCTTCACCACTGGTGCCACCTGGGAATCCCAATCTATTCATAGAGATGTTCATTTCTTTTTTGTATAAAAGGAAGTTGGGAGGTGGCAGTCCTGGGTTGTAGTGACTGCTCCGCATTGGGGAGGGTCTTAGGCTCTTTTTATCTTATTGCTTCACCATCATCTTGGGCTAAGTGACAGTTCTAGTTAGCAGGTCCAATTTCAGCCAGTGGAAACAGAGGAAAGAGGCAAGGAGGGGCTTGCTTCAGCTATTCTTTATGGTTTCCTAGAAGTCACACACAGTTTTGCCTACATCTCATGGGCTTTCATTTGGTCACTTGACTATGCCCATTGTCAGGTGAGGATGGTATTTGTAGTCTTAGTTGGGCATATTCACGTATTCACATGTCTGAAATACCTGCAGTGATAGAACAGAGTGAGAAGTCATTTGGTTCAGTTCAGTCGCTCAGTCGTGTCCGACTCTTTGTGACCCCATGGACTGCAGCATGCCAGGCCTCCCTGTCTATCACCAATTCCTGGAGCTTACCCAAACTCATGTCCATTGAGTCGGTGATGCCATCCAACCATCTCATCCTCAGTCTTCCCCTTTTCCTCCTGCCTTCAATCTTTCCCAGCATCAGGGTTTTTTCCAGTGAGTCAGTTCTTCATCTCAGGTGGCCCCAGGATTGGAGTTTCAGCTTCAACATCAGACCTTCCAATGAATATTCAGGGCTGATTTCCTGTAGGATGGACTGGTTGGATCTCCTTACAGTCGAAGGGACTCTCAAAAGTCTTCTCCAACACCACAGTTCAAAAGCATCCGTTCTTTGGCACTCAGCTTTCTTTATAGTCCAACTCTCACATCCATACATGACTACTGGAAAAACCATAGCCTTGACTAGATGGACCTTTGTTGACAAAGTAATGTCTCTGCCTTCTAATATGCTGTCTAGGTTGGTCATAACTTTCCTTCCAAGGAGTAAGCATCTTTTAATTTCATGGATGCAGTCACCATCTGCAGTGATTTTGGATAGGAAATTGTTAATAGCAGTGACTCCTACAGGATTGTATAATGTATGAGATGGGCTGGAACTCCTTTGTTACTCTGTTCTGACAGGCAGTTTGGGGAAGTCTGTTTCAAAAACATAGACGGCTATTTTTCCAGTGGTTTTAAGCAAATATTTTTGGCAGAGTGTCCATAGCAAAGGAAAAAGCAAAACCTGTCCCATAATCTCCAGCTAATATCTTTTCCTTCATTTCATTAACGGGAGTTAAAGCTATGCCTTTGTGCATTTCTGAGACCATCTTTGCATGGAATAAACTCTTTACCTCCTTGAAGAGTGTTTTTATACTTTATTTAAGATTTTTTGTGCACACCAACCCACTGCCACCCCCCACCCCCGCCACTGGTCACCTGCCAGTCTGCTGTAGAGTCTGCTGCTGGTCTCCTTCACTCACCAGGAGGTCATGCAGTGCCTGCCATGAGTGTTAACACTCATAATGAGGACTGCAGGTCAAGGCAAGCTCACACAGTGGTGGCTGTCCAGTTCCTGAGTAGCATAATGGTTGGGCTCCAGCTGTAGCCAGGATTCGGGCTAATCCTTCAGTTGGTCATGACTTAGAATGAAAAGACTAGGATATAATTGGAACAGGGAGAAAAATAAAACCTAAAAAACAAACCAAAAAACCCCAACACTCTAAGGAACATATACCATCGCCGAACTCTACAAGTATTTTTTCTGAGGCCACCATTATTATGAATAAATTATCACTGCCAGCCCAGATTTATAAAACTTAGCTGTTACTGTTAGTATGTTAAGTGTTCTTTATATAAGGCTGATTTCTAGCAAGGATATTTATGTTCTAGTTTAGTTTCATATAAAAAGCTCTTCTAAATTCCCATTAAATAATTTCAGGTGGTCAATTTTTTTTTTACTTTAGAAAAATATTCATTTTTTTAGTAAATAGACTAGTGTGAAGACAGACATGGATGAAACTAAAATATAGGCTGACAAATAAAACTGGCTGCCCTCCAAAATGTTAATCGATTATGTCAAATAGGAGGTATGCATATGCCAGGTTTCCCCCTTTGCTTAATTCTGAACTGATTTTTATAATTATCTGAAGACTGCAGATAACATCTTATTATGTTAGTGTTATAACAACTGGGAGGGTTCTTTGGTCATGGGGTGAAGGAATCAATCCTAAAGAAAAAAATTCAACTGGATCAATGGATCAAGTAAATGGAGTTAAGATGAAACATGGCTTGATGAAACACACATAAGAATATTTTAGAATTTTTGTTGATTATAAGCATGATATATGAGTCAGTTGATGTGACTGCCAGGAGGAGTTCACTTGTTTTAGTTTGAACTAATAGACACAGAGTGCTTAGAATGTGGGAAGTGTTTCTCCCACTTGTCTGTGTTGGCCACACGACCCTAGGATAATTGTGATCAGTCTATTGAGTATATTTGAGAAGGGACATTGCTGTTCTAATGAGTGTCATGATGTTGTGGTGTTCAGAGTGCTGTCTTATATTTAGTATTATGTAAGTAAGTTTTGCTTAACTAGGTAATGCTTAATTTACAGACAAACTGAAGAGTACTCTTAGGATGTTGGAGGGAACTGGGAAAGTTTGTTCTAGAGTTTAATTCTAGAATAGAAGTTTATTCTAAAGTTTATTCTAGTACCTGTCTCCAAGTTCCTGAATGCCTGTATTGAAGAAAAGAAGTAATATTTAGTATGTTTGGTCTTAGATAGTATAGAACTAGGATTTATGAAAGGCATAGGGAACCAGGTTTTTTTTCCTTCATCAGTTCAGTTCAGTCGCTCAGTCATATCCATCTCTTTGTGACCCCATGGGCTGCAGCAAGCCAGGCTTCCCTGTCCATCACCAACTCCTGGAGCTTGCTCAAACTCATGTCCATTGAGTTGGTGATGCCATCCAACCATCTTTTCCTCTGTCATCCCTTCTCCTCCTGCCCTCAATCTTTCCCAGCATCAGGGTCTTTTCAAATGAGTCAGCTCTTCGTATCAGGTGGCCAAAGTATTGGAGTTTCAGCTTCAGCATCAGTCCTTCCAATGAATATTCAGGACTCATTACCTTTAGGATGGACGGATTGGATCTCCTTGCAGTCCAAGGGACTCTCAAGAGTCTTCTCCAACACCACAGTTTTTCCTTCATAGCTGTCTAAAATTAAAATGAGTTTCATAGTGAGGTATAAAGGTAGTGTGTGTATGTGTGTGTCTATTTTAGTTTTAATAGGCTCAAATGGAAACTGAGCAACTATTTGATATGGTAATGCATTAAGCAGACTGTTGAGTACCATGATTGTTACAGCTTTTTCTGTTTCTTTGAAGTTCTCAACCTTGAAATTAAAAAAAAAAAAAAAAAAAGGTGTGGGGGATATACAGTAAAGTTCAAATCTTATACCTGAAAGGAGAAATGAAAAAAGTCAATTGGTTTGTTCAGCCTTTCTGCAGGATGATCTGATTTAAACAATGTGCAGGGGGTTATAATTGTTCTGAGTTTAAAAATGTGTAAAGTGGCTATTAAAACTTAATTTAAAAAGAAAATTAAAATTTGAGTATATAAAAAGTATCCTGTGATTTAAAACTTAAAATGAATAAAATGATACAAGTTGAAAATTTTTTTCATCCTTATTCTCCATATGTCCAGTGTCCAAGGACATCCTTCTTCCATAGTTTCCATGTATGGAAGCAAATATATGTTCTGATTTTTCAGAATAAAAATGGGAGTGGTGGCTTATTTTATGTACTTTTCTATATTGTTTCCTTTCCTAAGATATTTTGAAGATCTTTTCATATCAGTACATAGGAGAACTTGGTCATATTTTTTTTTCATAAAGCTAATAGGATTACCACTATTTGGATGTAGTGTTATTTACATGGCAGAAAGTGAGGAGGAACTAAAGAGCTTCTTGATGAGCATGAAAGAGGAAAGTGAAAAAGCTGGCTCAAAACTCACATTCAAAAAACTAAGATCATGGCATCCAGTCCCATCCCTTCATGGCGAATAAAGGGGAAAAAAGTGGAAACAGGGACAGATTTTTTTTTTTTTTTTTGGACTCCAAAATCATTGTGGATGGTGACTGCAGCCATGAAATTAAGATGCTTGCTCCTTAGAAGGAATGCTATGACAGACTGAGACAGAGCATTAAAAAATAGAGATATCAGTTTGCTGACAAAGGTCTGTATAGTCAGAGCTATGGTTTTTCCAGTAGTCATGTACACATGTGAGAGTTGGACCATAAAGAAGGCTGAGCACTGAAGAATTGATGCTTTTGAACTGTGATCCTTGAGAAGAGTCTTGAGAGTCCCCTGGACTGCAAGGAGATCAAACCAGTCAATCCTGAAGGAAATCAATCCTGATTATTCATTGCAAGGACTGATGCTGAAGCTCCAATAATTTGGTTACCTGATGTGAAGAGCTGACTCATTGGAAAAGACCTTGATGATCAGAGAGATCGAGGCAAATGGAGAAAGGGGCAACAGAGGATGAGATAGTTAAATAGCATCACCTACTCAATGGACATGAATTTGAGCAAACTCCAGGAGATAGTGGAGGACAGGGCAGCCCTGCGTGCTGCAGTTATGGGGTTGCAAAGAGTCAAACATGACTTAGTGACTGAAAACAGTAACTTATGAAAAATTGGGTTGTTCGCTTTTTTTAAATTTTAAGATACTATGGGTCTTGAGGGGGTGGGAAGTGCTACTGTGCAGAGCTGAAATTGGTTAAAATTAACTACAGTTTTAACTCAAGGCTTCCTTGTCATGTTGAAAGCCTTAAAGGGATTCCAGAGTTCCAAAATATTTACATCAGACACATACTGCCAATGCAGTTGTTGTTTAGGTGGGAGACAGATTTCTGGTGCTTCCTATTCCATCATCTTCCCGAATCCTTCTGCTCTCATGTAGACTTCAGTTGGAAAAAGAAAAATGTAAATTGTTAGGCATGCTTTCATAACTTGATTCATTTCTCTGAGTGTATCCATTTAGTCTATATTTCTGTTGTCTTATAGGTTAGACTCTTGTCAATTTCCAAGATATGTGTGTTTGAAAATTAGTTCTTTAGGATATGAGTTGCAAGTATTTTTTTCCTGGCCTTTTTTTCCCTCAGTGATTTTGTTAATGCTAAATTTATTTATTTAAAAAAGATATAATTGACCTATAATATTTTGTAAGTTTAAGTATATAATGTAATTATTTGACACATATCTATGTGGAAAAATGATTACCACAATTTATTTTTAATTTATTTTTAATGTTTATGCAGTTAAATTTAGGACCTGTAGATTTTGATTCATGGTTTAAAAAAAACCTTCTCATATCAGTGTTTAAAGGAATTCTCCCATTTCTTTATACCTTTATGGTATAAGAAATTACAGGTAATTCATTTGGGCTGTAACCTTGTGTTATGGTTCAATTTAATTTTTTCTGCATGGCTACCTAGTTATTCTAACACCATTGATTGAAGAAACCATCTTTTACTACTGATTTGAGGTGCCATAAAAGTATTTTATAGTATACTTCTAGTTGTATTTGAATCTATTTCTTGGGTCTCTTACATTGGTCTCTATCTATTGATTTATAATACAGTTTATTTTGATAATGCAAATAGCTTTTTGGAAACTCTGCTTTCTGCCTTCCCACTGATAGATTTTAAATTGCCTTTTTTCCTCCATATCTCTTTTATATGGAATTGTAGACCTTTTCTCTGTGCTAATAAAGTATCCTCTGATTGACTGTTCGTATATTGTTATAATATAGCTATCATTTTATGTCTTAAATGTAACTGCAGTAATTTTTATCTATAAAAAAGTTGAAACCTAATGCTCTGGCATGTTTTGTGAAGGACATGAGCATTGTTAAGAGTTTCTAAGAAGATGCAAATCTCCTTCTCTCCATTTGTATTCAGGAATGTTCCATGTCATAATCACCAGAACATAACTCATCGCAACAATGACTAAACCTAAACACTGGCAAACTAGAAATTGCAGAGATTTAAAGGAGTTCCTACAGAACAAATGCCTCTGATAGAAGAAAACTGAATAAAGATGCCCCAGTTTCTAGGTTTTGAATAATATTTATTTCTCAAACAAGGGAGATGGGACAAATGATCATTGACATCCTCTCCAGGTCGTTATCATCCGTCCCGAGTCCCTTTCCACTATTTTCTGAATACCTGGACACTTGGTTTGCAAATTGAAGCCCTCCTTGGCGGTTCCCAGTGCTTGGCAACTAGAGTGCTATCAGTGGTCTCGCTCTCAGCAATTGCTATCCTTCTTCCATCTGGTCCCTTTGGTGAACTGTGTTTAGAGAAGGAAAGGCATGGGCTTAATTTGCCTTGCTAGTACACACACACACACACAAGGTACCTCCTTTCATTCTCTGTACATTATATAGAAATGGAGAATGTAATATGATGTTGATATTCCTGCTTTCCAGCTTGGTTTAGCTTTCCCTAAAATGAAGAAGATAACCTGAAAAATGGAATGCTCACTTTCACTTTTCTCTTTTATGCATTGGAGAAGCAATGGCACCCCACTCCAGTACTCCTGCCTGGAAAATCCCATGGACGGAGGAGCCTGGTAGGCTGCAGTCCATGGGGTCACTGAGAGTAGGACAGGACTGAGCGACTTCACTTTCACTTTTCACTTTCATGCATTGGAGAAGGAAAGGGCAACCCACTCCAGTGTTCTTGCCTGGAGAATCCCAGGGATGGGGGAGCCTGGTGGGCTGCCCTCTATGGGGTTGCACAGAGTTGGACATGACTGAAGCGACTTAGCAGTAGCAGCAGCTTCTCTCTCCACTGCTCAGGGCAAGAGGTTTTTTACACTGGACCACAATAGGACACTTCTTTATCAATTTGTTTCTACCAGCAGTGGTTTTTTTCACAGGCTGTCTTGTTTGTTAGACTCCTAAATAAAATCCATGTTTTGAAAGAGCATGTCTCTCCAATTTGAATGGCATTTTAACAAGCCTTTTGAACAGTTTTAAACTTACTTCATATCAGCCTTCTTTACGAAGCCAAATCATCCCAGTTTGTTTAGTCTTTCTAATCCTTTAATCATTTTGTCTTTGGCACAATTCCAAATGCTTCACAACTCTCCATAGAATCCAGAACTGGGCTGAATTCTTTTAACAGTCCGATGAGGATGACTGAAATGGAGAGATCACTCCCTTTCTTGTCCCTATATATCTCAGGATTTGTTGTTTTCTCTGCAAGACTATATTCTGTCTCCAGTTAAGCTTTAAATATATATACATACATATATGTATATATATATATGTATGTATATGTTTTTTATGTGTGTGTGAGCTGTGTTTAGAGCGGCCACACGGGCTCCTGCTTAGAAGGGTCCCATGCCGGGTTGAACGCTCTTTTGCGGCTGTCTTGAAATTAGTTTTTTTCAATAAGGGGCTCCTCACTCTCGGTTTTGCAGGGAGCTGTAGAAATGAAATAGCTGCTTCTGCTTGTAGTTGATGACTAGTAGATGTGGTTAGTAAGTCATGGTCCGTGTCTAACATACCCTCCGTAACCGTGGTAGATAGCTCCAGGTGAGCAAACGTGGTTGTACACTTAAACTCCTCTCCCTGAGTCACTGACTTCCCCTAGCCTGCCTGGAGATGCACTCACTGCCCCCATTGCCTCTGTTCCCCTCCTCATCATCCCTTTATCTCAGCTCAAGCACTGAGGTGTGTTTTTTCATGATAATCCAAGCTTTTAGCATCCAACAGATGTCCTTTCTAGAGAATTCTTTCTCTGAGCCTCTGTCTTTCCTGTCCTGTTCAGAGCTGTTGGTTGTCCACTCACCTCCAAGAAGTCTTATCCCTCTGCCCTCTGTTCAGGACAGCTGGCAGGCAGTTCTCATTTGAATTTGAGATTTTTTCCCCTTTCTCTGCAAAGAGATTGGAGTGTAGTAATCACAAAAATGCTGTTTGGGGCAGAAATTTGGATTCCGTTTTCAGTATCAGGTATTCCAAAGTTCGTGGGGCAGTAACTTGCTGCTGCTACTGCTGCTAAGTCGCTTCAGTCCTGTCCGACTCTGTGTGACCCCATAGATGGCAGCCCACCAGGCTCCTCCATCCCTGGGATTCTCCAGGCAAGAACGCTGGAGTGGGTTGCCATTTCCTTTTCCAATGCATGAAAGTGAAAGGTGAAAGTGAAGTTGCTCAGTCGTGTCCAACTCTTAGCGACCCCATGGACTGCAGCCTACCAGGCTCCTCCGTCCATGGGATTCTCCAAGCAAGAGTAATGAAGTGGGGTTCCATTGCCTTCTCCGGGGGCAGTAACTTACAAGCTTTTAAAAATTGACCCATAAGTGAATTTTGAGTATCGCGTCTTAGACACACGTGGCAAATATAACTCTTAAAAAGCATTATGTGTCATGGATTAGCCAGTTTTTTTTTAATTTGATTCCCTCCCCCCCTTCTTTTTTTCTTACAGCTTAACAAGCAGCAGTTGCAGTTACTGAAAGAACGGTTCCAGGCCTTCCTCAATGGGGAAACCCAGATTGTAGCTGACGAAGCATTTTGCAATGCGGTTCGGAGTTACTATGAGGTGAGTTTGAAGAGCTTTGTTTCTGGCATTCTGATGCCTTTTAAAAGATGTTTTTAATGGCTTCCCGTTTTAAGAAGCTCACACGTATAATAGGAAGGCTGTGAGTTTGCAGCCTTCCTTGAAAGCATTGTTGATTCTCTTTTGCAATTTAAAAACTAATTCCACAGCCTGGTTTTGAGAGATAAACAGAATTGGAAATTATTCAGATCTTTTGTGGAGAACTAAGCTGTTTAGAAAAATCTGGCACTGATTGATAGAGCTGAGCTTAGCTATCTGTGGGTCCGCATGTCTAATTTATCCTTTTTAATCAGAATCTCAATAGTAAATTCCTATCTTAAATAGCAGTTAATAAGCCCTTAAATATTACTTGCTAATAGTACATGAGCCATTCTGTTCACTAAACTTTTTGTAATAATTAAAGCCAGTAACTAATTTTATGAGGATGAATGGAACTCTTTTCTTGACAGAGAAATACTACAATCCCAACTTTCTCTTTCTTCTGATTTTAGCTTGTGACTCATCAGGAATTCTCTGTGGACTTCCTATGGGCATCAGTTTTCACACAGGGTCATTAATTGCTTCAGTGAATGGCCAGTAGTTGTTAAGATAGTTTCCTTTTTTTCCCTAAGGACTTCAGACTCATTTTGGGCATGGACTTCTTCCACCATGCACATAACTACACCTCTCTACTGAAGAACAACACACAAAGCCATATTAGGCTAGTACAGATGAAAAATGTAGAGGTACAATGTGTCTGAACTTTTCTGAGGTAGGGAAATATCTTTGCAAGAATAACAGAGTAACTGGATGTACAGATTTCTGAGGTTAGTGATTAATTGATGGTGTGTGTGCCTCAGAAGTTGCTTAATGCAACTCTAGAGAGGTTTATGTGCGACTCTTTGCGACCCCATGAACCACAGCACGCCAGGCCTCCCTGTCCATCACCAACTCCTGTAGTCCACCCAAACCCATGTCCATTGAGTTGATGATGCCATCCAACCATCTCATCCTCTGTCATCCCCTTCTCCTTCTGCCCTCAATCCCTCCCAGCATCAGCGTCTTTTCCAATGAGTCAGCTCTTTGCATCAGGTGGCCAAAGTATTGGAGTTTCAGCTTCAGCATCAGTCCTTCCAATAAACACCCAGGACTGATCTCCTTTAGAATGGACTGGTTGGATCTCCTTGCAGTCCAAGGGACTCTCCAACACCACAGTTCAAAAGCATCAATTCTTCAGTGCTCAGCTTTCTTCACAGTCCAACTCTCACATCCATACATGACCACTGGAAAAACCATAGCCTGACTAGACGGACCTTTATTGGCAAAGTAATGTCTCTGCTTTTCAATATGCTGTCTGCTGCTGCTGCTGCTGTCGCTTCAGTCATGTCCGACTCTGTGCGACCCCATAGCCAGCAGCCCACCAGGCTCTCCTGTCCCTGGGATTCTCCAGGCCAAAATACTAGAGTGGGTTGCCATTTCCTTCTCCAATGCATGAAAGTAAAAAGTGAAAGTGAAGTCGCTCAGTCGTGTCCAACTCTTAGAGACCCCAGGGACTGCAGCCTACAAGGCTCCTCCATCCACAGGATTGCCATTGCCTTCTCCAAATATGCTGTCTAGGTTGGTCATAACTTTCCTTCCAAGGAGTAAACGTCTTTTAATTTCATGGCTGCAATCACCATCTGCAGTGATTTTGGAGCCCAGAAAAATAAAGTCGGACACTGTTTCCACCGTTTCCCCATCTATCGGCCATGAAGTGATGGGACCAGATGCCATGATCCTAGTTTTCTGAATGTTGAGCTTTAAGCCAACTTTTTCACTCTCCTCTTTCACTTTCATCAAGAGGCTCTTTAGTTCTTCTTCACTTTCTGCCATAAGGGTGGTGTCATCTGCATATCTGAGGTTATTGATATTTCTCCTGGCAATGTTGATTCCAGCTTGTGCTTCCTCCAGCCCAGCGTTTCTCATGATGGACTCTGCATATAAGTTAAATAAGCAGGGTGACAGTATACAGCCTTGACATACTCCTTTTCCTATTTGGAACCAGTCTGTTGTTCCATGTCCAGTTCTAGCTGTTGCTTCCTGACCTGCATACAGCTTTCTCAAGAGGCGGGTGAGGTGGTCTGGTATTTCCATCTCTTTCAGAATTTTCCTCAGTTTATTGTGATCCACACAGTCAATGTCTTTGGCATAGTCAATAAAGCAGAAATAGATGTTTTTCTGGAACTCTCTTGCTTTTTCAATGATCCATCGAATGTCGGCAGTTTGATCCCTGGTTCCTCTGTCTTACTCAAGCCCAAACCTGTTGCACAAGATAAAAGTATAGAAGTGTTGCTTACCAGATCACTGTGTGGCATGAATCTAGAGGCAATAGTAGATGCTGTCTATTTGGACCTTGACTCAGAATATCTTAACAAGTATAAGGCATTACATTCTATCTTGTAAAACTCAAGGTTTGAGTCTTTGTGTCAAAGTCTTGCAAGATGAAATCATGGCTATGAATCTTAATAGAGGAAATGTAAGGGCCTATACTTGCATCATAAAATGAAACAAAAGTCAAAGTCTGTTTAGAATGAAAGAAAGGTGTTGAGGAAAGTAATTTCTGGGAAAAGATGTAATTAAGAAAACTCATTTTTGGTTCAGGTAGATGTACTGTGGTACTGTATGTGTTAACATTTGGAAAACAAGCTGGGTGAGGGGTCCATGGATGCTGTTTGTACTACATGTGCAACTTTTGTGTAAACCTAAAATTGCTCCAAAATAAATATATTCCAAAGTAAGTATTTTTAGTAAGGGCATTACAAAGAAGTAAGCATAATATGTTGTTGTCAGTTTAGTAAAAGGCACACTTAAACTGTGTTAATGAGAATATTATTCCTTTAATGAAGGAGTATCATCATTGGTTTTTTTTTTTAATATTTATTTTTGGCTGTGGTGGGTCTTCATTGCTGTGTGGGGTTTCTGTAGTTGCGGTGTGAGGTCTCATTGCAGTGGTGTCTCTTGTTGCAGAGAACGGCTTCTAAGGTGTTTGGGCTTCAGCAGTTGCGGCATGAGGGGGCTCTAGAGCACAGGCTCAATCATTGTGGTGCACAGGTTGAGTAGCCCCATGGCACGTGGGATTGTCCCAGACCAGAGATTGACCCCATGTCTCTTGTATTGTAAGGCAGATTCTTAACCACTGTACCACCAGGGAAGCCCATCATTGGTTTCTAAATGAGAATTGTGCTCTCTTCTGGGTACTAAATATAAATGAAAAGATGTGGATAAATTTAGGGTCGTGAAACATCATATAAGTCACCTGAAGGGCCTGGAGACAGATTAGGCTTGTGTTGTGTGTGGCCCCAAGAATAAAAAACTAGGCCTAACGTGGAAACTGAAGTGGGCAAGATTTTAGCCTCACATCATTGGAGTTTGGTTGCACAGCCAACATACTGAGTGGACTGGAGAGCACAGCATCACAGGCGACCAGGTTCTGGCTCACGTCACAGTTTCCTGGGAGGCATTTTGCATAGATGGGTCCCAGGGCCCTCTCCTGGGCACACTGAATCAGAATTTCAGGATACCTTTTAAATACCTTTTCTACACCTTTTAAAAGCTTTCCAGGCGATTTCCTTTCAACTGGTAGATTGCCGACCAACGGAATTAGATGATTGCTTGGCTGCGATTGTTACAGCTGCTAAGTCGCTTCAATCGTGTCTGATTCTGTGTGACCCCAGAGACGGCAGCCTACCAGGCTCCCCCATCCCTGGGATTCTCCAGGCAAGAACACTGGAGTGGCTTGCCATTTCCTTCTCCAATGTATGTAAGTGAAAAGTGAAAAAAGTGAAGTCACTCAGGTTGTCTACTTGAAAGTTATACAGTCATGTCCGACTCCTAGCGACCCCATGGACTGCAGTCTACCAGGCTCCTCCGTCCATGGGATTTTCTAGGCAAGAGTACTGGAGTGGGGTGCCATTGCCTTCTCCAGCGATTGTTGCAGAAAGAGATGTAAATGCTGAAGAGGTGTATTCAAAATGGCTGCTGGGAAACAACCAGCCTACTAGAAAGTCACAAAATGTGGCTTCATATCACACTCATGTGTATACTAAATATGTAACACCACACAAGTCATTGACCCTCTGTGAGCTTGTGTTTCTGTTTATGTCATTGGGCTTCCCTGGTGGCTTATACAGTAGTAATGCTTAAGTAGTGAACTAAGTAATCAAGGGTTTTCTTTTCTTTGGGTAGTATTTCCAGCAACTGTTGGCTTGTGAAACTATATCCAACTTGGCTTTGTGGAGTTCTCATAGGAATTAAGATTTGTATTATTAATGTGTATGGAGTCTATATTCCTGATTTACATTTGGAGGGTTACCATTTCCCAGGTGGTACACATTCTGTACTCAAACTCTTGAATGGATTAAGGACATTTTGTTGGGAAAGTGAAAGTCGCTCAGTCATGTCCGACTCTTTGCGACTCCATAGACTGTAGCCCGCCAGGCTCTTCTGTCCATGCAATTTTCCAGGCCAGAATAGTGGAATGGGTAGCCGTTCCCCTCTCCAGGGGTCTTCCCAACCCTGGGATCAAACCCAGGTCCTCCACTTTGCAGGTGGATTCTTTACCATCTGAACCTGCAGGGAAGTCCAAGAATAATAGGATGGGTAGCCTATCCTATCTCCAGTGGATCTTCCTGACCCAGGAATAGAACCACGGTCTCCTGCATTGCAGGTGGATTCTTTACCAGCTGAGCTACCAGGGAAGCCCTTTGTTGGGAAAATAAGGTAAAAAAAAAAACCTTTTTTTCAATTTTTCTCACATAAGACTTTCCCCTCTTTTTCAAGGATTATATTTTCATAATACTTTGCCATGACTAAGAATGCCGGTAGTCTCGAGTGAAGTCAGAAAGAAAAAGACACAAACCATGTGCTACCACTTATATGTGGAATCCAAAACACAACACAAATGAACATATCTAGGAAACAAAAACAGATTCAGACATAAAGTACAAGGGGAGAGATCAGGTGGGGGGAGTAAGGAATGAAAGTGTGAGATTAGCAGGTATAAACTAGTATATAAAAACAACAAGATTGTACTGTATAGCACAGGAAACTGTATTCATTATCCTGTGGTAAACTGCAATGGGAAATAATATATATACATGTAACTGAGTCATTTTACTGTGTAGTAGAAATGAAATACAACATTGTAATCAACTATATATACATCAGTAAAATTAAAAAAAACTGCTGGTAGCCTCTACTATAATTACCTCTGTGTAGTATTTCTTATAGCTTACCAAAATATTATTTTTTTCTTCTAGTAACTTTGTGTTAATCAGTGGCATTATTACCCACAAATTACATAAATAGAAACTGAAGCTCACAGAGGTTCAGTGCCTTTTCCAGTGTTATATATTTGGTAGGCTTCTTAGTTCAGTGTGAATCCAGATTTTCTGACTTTCATGGTGCCATTTTGAATACACTTGTGTCAGGTACTGTGCAAAACACTTCAAAAATGTCTTTATTCTTTAGAGTAAACCTTTTAAGCAGAATTATTCCAATCTTGGGCTTCCCTGATAGCTCAGTTGGTAAAGAATTCACCTGTAATGCAAGAGATGCTGGTTCTATTCCTGGGTCAGGAAGATCTGCTGGAGAAGGGATAGGCTACCCACTCCAGTATTCTTCAGCTTCCCTTGTGGCTCAGCTGGTAAAGAATATACCTACAATGCGGAAGACCTGGGTTTGATCCCTGGGTTGGGAAGATCCCCTGGAGAAAGGAAAGGCTACCCACTCCAGTATTCTGGCCTGGAAAATTCCATGGACTAGTCCATGGGGTCACAAAGAGTCGGACACAACTGTGCGATGCTGACTTCATTTCACTTCATTCCCATCTTAGAAACGAGGATAAGTGACCAGTGCCCAAAGCTGCTACCTATTAGTAGCAGAGCTAAAACATCTCTCTTTCCATTAAAGCTTATTAAAAACAGATCTTGAGTTCTGTTCAATACCTATTGAATCAGAATTTCTGGGGATGGACATCAGAATTTTGAACTTGCACCAGGATAATTTTGATTTACTCTATATTTTGAGAAACATGTTGACCTAGATCTTAATGACTTCTACAATATATGTTCCATGAAGGAAACATTTCTATCCTGGTTATCATCTTATTCCACAAATATAGCACTTATTATGGCACACAAATGCTTTAAACAGGTTGACTTGTTGACTAAGTGGATGAGTATCATAGCACTTACTTCTCTGTGTAAAAATTATGTATTTTGTTTTTTCTTTATAATATTTTAAAGTATTACTTCAATACTGCCATGGGATTTCTTCCTATTGAGATTTCAGTTTCATGGTTTTGTGCTTTCTCAAAGATGGCCAATGCTTCAGAAGCATGGTTGGGCTTATGTTATTTCTAACTTAGTATTCTTTGATTTTATTGTCTTTTTTGGCTTCTATATTTCAAAATCTGTCTTTTCAGAGATGTTACATGTTTGCGGTAGAGAGCTCTTTTCAACAGTCTATCAGTGGTGCGTTTCTAATATATTAGATTTTTGTTAGTTGTGATGGCCATTTTTAACCATGAAGATATGTATGGGTGGGAATATATCCATATGTGTGGAAACCCTGGTAAATGTGAATTATCAATTATATTGAAAATATTTCTTAATACTGAGGGCTTACAAGTTTCCTAAAGTCTGCTTGTTATTAACTTTTTTAGCTTTATAAATGTTATTGCTTTAGTGATTTTATGTATAGTCTTTTCCATCTTGGTTGTATGTCTGTATTTTATATAGACAATAAAGAATCATTTATCTCTTCTTGAATTGGTTGTACCTTGGAATATTTGGTTTAATTTACGACTCTTTAATAGGTGTCATCTTGCTGGGCAACTCAAGATATTTCTTTTTCTCCACATTATTTGACCAAAGTAATTTCAACTAGATCATGACAGGATTCAGTCCTTCTAGGTTTTCAATATGTGGTGCCTTCTTGGGTGTATATTCCTGTGTTTTTGTATATCTGTGTCAGTATTGAATATTTGTCATGAATATTATTAAATACAGCATTTACTGTGTAGATAATTTTTATATGACAGTGCTGTTTCTGTCTCACCCATTTTTATCGGATGTCTTAACTTTGATTTGAATCAGTTCTGTTCAGTTCATTCACTCAGTTGTATCCAACTCTCTGTGACCCCATGGACTGCAGCATGCCAGGCTTCCCCGTTCTCACCAACTCCTGGAGTTTACTCAAACTCATGTCCATTGAGTTGGTGATGCCATCCAGCCATCTCATCTCCTGTCGTCCCCTTCTCCTCCCACCTACAATCTTTCCCAGCATCAGGGTCTTTTAAATGAGTCAGTTTTTCGCATCAGGTGGCCAGAGTATTGGCATTTCCTCTTCAGCATCAGTCCTTCCAAAGAATATTCAGGACTGATTTCCTTTAGGATGGACTTGTTGGATCTCCTTCCAGTCCAAGGGACTCTCAAGAGAATTCTCCAACATCACAGTTTAAAAGCATCAATTCTTACCTTTCTTTATAGGCCAACTCTCACATCCATACATTACTATTGGAAAAAACATAGCTGTGACTAGATGGACCTTTGTTGGCAAAGTAATGTCTCTGCTTTTTAAAATGCTGTATAGGTTGGTCATAACTTTCCTTCCAAGGAGTAAGCGTCTTTTAAATTCATGGATGCAGTCACCATCTGCAGTGATTCTGGAGCCCCCCAAAATAGTCTGTCACTGTTTCCACTGTTTCCCCATCTACTTGCCATGAAGTGATGACATGATCTTACTTTTCTGAATGTTAAGCTTTAAGCCAACTTTTTCACTCTCCTTTTTCACTTTCAACAAGAGGCTCTTGAGTTCTTCTTCACTTTCTGCCATAAGGGTGGTGTCATCTGCATATCTGAGGTTATTGATATTTCTCCCAGCAATCTTGATTTCAGTTTGTGTTTCTTCCAGCCCAGCCTTTCTCATGATGTACTCTGCATACAAGATAAATAAGCAGGGTGACAATATACAGCCTTGACGTACTCCTTTTCCGATTTGGAACCAGTCTACTGTTCCCTGTCCAGTTCTAACTGTTGCTTCTTGACTCGCATACAGATTTCTCAGGAGGCAGGTCAGGTGTCTGGTATTCCCATCTCTTCAAAAAATTTTCCATAATTTGTTGTGATCCATATAGTCAAAGGCTTTGGCATAGTCAGTAAAGCAGAAATAGATGTTTTTCTGGAACTCTCTTGCTTTTTTGATGATGCAGCAGATGTTGGCAATTTGATCTCTGGTTTCTCTGCCTTTTCTAAAACCAGCTTGAACATCTGGGAGTTCACAGTTCATGTACTGTTGAAGCCTGGCTTGGAGAATTTTGAGCATCACTTTGCTAGCATGTGAGATGAGTGCAATTGTGTGGTAGTTTGAGTATTCTTTGGCATTGTCTTTCTTTGGGATTGGAATAAAAACTGACCTTTTCCAGTCCTGTGGCCACTGCTGAGTTTTCCAAATTTGCTGGCTTATTGAATGCAGCACTTTCACAGCATCATCTTTTAGAATTTGAAATAGCTCAACGGGGGTTCTATCACCTCCATTAGCTTTGTTCATAGTGATGCTTCCTAAGGCCCACTTGACTTTGCATTCCAGGATGTCTGGCTCTAGGTGAGTGATCACACCACTGTGATTATCTGGGTCATGAATATCTTTTTGTATATTTCTTCTATGTTTTCTTGCCACCTCTTCTTAATGTCTTCTAATTCTGCTAGGTCCATCCCATTTCTGTCCTTTATTTTGCCCATCTTTGCATGAAATATTCTGGTTTGAATATCACCCTATAATATAATAAGAATAATAAAGAAATTTGATTTTGAAATTAATTCAGTCTTTTTCTTCATAGTTAGTAGCATTGTTAGGGGAAAAATGTGGACCCAAGTGTCTAAACCACCTAACTGGGCATACTTGATGATAGAGAGGAATCACAATAGGAAAAGAAGAAAGAAATGGCAGGTACATACTCAGTTGCTTAATAAAAGTTAGCAGTAACAATCTTGATAATTTTATAACTGCTAATTACTATTTGATTCTGTAGTACCTTCATCTTCTTTTCTTTATAGAAGTTTTCTTTTTTTTTCTTCAAGCTCACCTGACCCCCAAAGTAACTCACTGTGTGGAGGAAGACATAAAGTGGAGAGTAGTTCTACAAGTATTTTTTTTTCCTAGCCATATCTTTTTCCCCTGTTCTGTTTTTCCATTTAGGAGACTTCAGCTGATTCTGTGGATGGATAAACATAGGTTTATTGTAGTATGTTACTTTCCAAGTTGTTTTTCCCATCAGATATTGGCTTCTGTTTACAAAATTCAGGTGGACTTCACCCAAATGTAACCAGTGACAGTATGATTTATAACAGATAGATGGAAAAGAAAATGGCCTTTCCTTTTTGGATTTCCGAAAGACAGCATATAATTGCTTACTAGCTGCTTTTAGTGTAACAAACATTCAAGTTCTATTACTGTGCCAAAAATGAATGTTATAGTCTTCTGCCCCACCTTTTTGTTGGGTTAGCTTTGTTTACAACTTTTCAGAAGTCAGTGAGTGAAAGTTGCTCAGTCATGTCTGACTCTTTGCAACCCCATGGACTATATAGTCCATGGAATTTTCCAGACAAGAATACTGCAGTGGGTAGCCTTTCCCTTCTGCAGGGGATCTTCCCAACCCAGGGATTGAACCCAGGTCTCCCACATTGTAGGTGGATCCTTTACCAGCTGAGCCACAAGGGAAGCCCAAGAATACTGGAGTGGGTAGCCTATCCCTTCTCCAGGGGGATCTTCCTGACTCAGGGATCAAACCGGGGTGTCCTGTATTGCAGGTGATTACTTACCAACTGAGCTATCAGGGAAGCCCTTCAACAACTTTTTGGAAAGGATGTGTATTTTTCAGATTACTTCCATTAATTTATGTTCTCTTCTGGTTCCTCAGAGTGGATGAGAGTTATAAGTGTTTAATCTTTAAAAATTACCAAAGTAGTATTAAAATAAGTCTTGCCCCCATCATTACCATGACAACCACTTGCTTTTCAGATTTTCTACTTCTATGATGATACAAATGGGAATTCCTTCTGTAAGGGAAAAAAACACTCTTAAGTGTGAAATTACAAATCTCATGTTAAAGGAAAAATTACTCATTTTCATCCCAAAATATTAAGCCCTATTTTTGGCACTTTTTCCACAATACATTGTGATCCACACAGTCAAAGGCTTTGGCATACTCAGTAAAGAAGAAATAGATGTTTTTCTAGAACTCTTGCCTTTTTGATGATCCAGCAGATGTTGGCAATTTGATCTCTGGTTCCTCTGCCTTTTCTAAAACTAGCTTGAACATCTGGAAGTTTACAGTTCATGTATTGCTGAAGCCTAGCTTGGAGAATTTTGAGCATTACTGTACTAACGTGAGAGATGAGTGCAATTGTGCAGTAGTTTGAACATTCTTTGGCATTGCCTTTCTTTGGGATTGGAATGAAAACTGACCTTTTCCAGTCCTGTGGCCACTGCTGAGTTTTCCAAATTTGCTGGCATATTGAGTGCAGCACTTTCACAGCATCATCTTTTAGGATTTGGAATAGCTCAACTGGAATTCCATCACCTCCACTAGCTTTGTTTGTAGTGATGCTTTCTAAGGCCCACTTGACTTCGCAGTCCAGGATGTCTGGCTCTAGGTTGGTGATCACACTAACGTGATTATCTTGGTCATAAAGATCTTTTTTGTACAGTTCCAGAAAAACATCTATTTCTGTTTTTTTCACTGTGCCGAAGGCTTTCACTGTGTGGATCACAATAAACTCTGGAAAATTCTGAAAGAGATTGGAATACCAGACCACCTCACCTGCCTCTTGAGAAACCTGTATGCAGGTCAGGAAGCAACAGTGAGAACTGGACATGGAACAACAGACTGGTTCCAAATAGGAAAAGGTGTATGTCAAGGCTGTATATTTTCACCCTGCTTATTTAACTTATATGCAGAGTGCATCATGAGAAACGCGGGGCTGGAAGAAGAACAAGCTGGAATCAAGATTGCCAGGAGAAATATCCATAACCTCAGATATGCAGATGATACCACCCTTATGGCAGAAAGTGAACAGGAACTAAAAAGCCTCTTGATGAAAGTGAAAGAGGAAAGTGAAAAAGTTGGCTTAAAGTTCGACATTCAGAAAACTAGGATCATGGCATCTGGTGCCATCACTTCATGGGAAATAGATGGGGAAACAGTGTCAGACTTTATTTTTCTGGGCTCCAAAATCACTGCAGATGGTGATTGCAGCCATGAAATTAAAAGACGCTTACTCCTTGGAAGGAAAGTTATGACCAACCTAGATAGCATATTCAAAAGCAGAGACATTACTTTGCCAACAAAGGTTCGTCTAGTCAAGGCTATGGTTTTTCCTGTGGTCATGTATGGATGTGAGAATTGGACTGTGAAGGCTGAGTGCTGAAGAATTGATGCTTTTGAACTGTGGTGTTGAAGACTCTTGAGAGTCCCTTGGACTGCAAGGAGATCCAACCAGTCCATTCTAAGGGAGATCAGTCCTGGGTGTTTGTTGGAAGGACTGATGCTGAGCTGAAACTCCAGTACTTTGGCCACCTCATGCAAAGAGTTGGCTCATTGGAAAAGACCCTGATGCTGGGAGGGATTGGGGGCAGGAGGAGAGGGGGACAACAGAGGATGAGATGGCTGGATGGCATCACCAACTGGATGCACATGAGTTTGGGTAAACTCCGGGAGTTGATGATGGACAGAGAGGCCTGGTGTGCTGCGATTCACGGGGTCGCAAAGAGTTGGACACGACTGAGCAACTGAACTGAACTGAACTTGGCACTTTTATTGTATATTTTCATTTTGAAACACTTTATTCTGGGATTCAGATGTTTTCTACATTAATAACACTTTAAGAACATTTTAATAGATGTATTGTATAATATGATTGTTAAGAGAATTTTTAAAACATTAAAGAGGAAGTTTATGCAATGCTAAAACTGCTCTAAAAATAATCACTGTTAAGAAGGGCAGTGTTAGTTGCTCAGTTTTGTCCAGCTCTCTGCAACTGTATGGAATATAGCCCACCAGGCTCCTCTATCCATGGACTTCTCCAGGGAAGTATACTGGAGTGGGTAGCCACTCCTTTCTCCAGGGGACTTCCCAACCAGGGAATTGGGCTTCCCTGGTGGCTCAGATGTTAAAGCAATGCGGGAGACCTGGGTTTGATCCCTGGATCAGGAAGATCCCCTGGTGAAGGAAATGGCAACCCCCTCCAATATTCTTGCCTGGAGAATCCCATGGATGGAGGAGCCTGGTGGGCTACAGTCCATGGGGTCGCAGAGTTGGACATGACTGAGCGACTTCACTTCATTTCTCCTGCATTGCAGGCAGATTCTTTACTGTCTGAACAACTGGAGAAGCCCTAAAATATTAATAGAGGACATTAAATAATGCCTTATTATTCCAAAGCCTATAGACAACTCAGTTTGTTGTTTCTCTTTTGTATATGTGAAACTGGAATTACTTCAGTTTTTTTTTTTTTTTTAACGTATGTCATGAGCATTTTTTAAATATTCTCCACGAGTATGATTTTAAGTAGCTGTGTAATAGACCATTGTCTGCCTGAGTCTCAATTTTATTTTTAGACACTTAAGTTTTCTTAAAGTGTTAAAATAAGTGTTGAGATGGTCATTTGTATTCTTACATAAATTCATCTTTGATAAATTTCTGCAAGTGGTATTCCTGGATGATGGAAGATAAATATTCCTTAAACTCTTATACAGATTACCAAATTGTTCTCAAAAGTATTAACAGTTTTTGCTACCGTAACAGCATATGAGAGTGCTATTTTTTTTTCCTCTTTTCATATTTGGTATTATCATAAAATAAATGCCAACTGATTTTTATTTTACTGTTAGCAAAGTTCAGCATTTCCATACCAGTCATTCGTATTTATATCTTTCTGAATTATCTGTTCAAGTCCTTTTTGTCCATTTGGATGTTCATCTTTTAAATACTGATTTACAAGTGTTCTTCATACATTAAGATGAATGTTAATCCCTTTTTATACGGCAGTTATTTTCAGAGCCTACCCCACCCCCACCCCCCATTTTGCAGTTTTGTTAAGTTACCTTCCCTCTGATACTCATTTGTTTCCTGTTCTGGTAGAATGAAAGACATGTTCATATTCCAAGTAGAGACTGCACCACATTTCCTTTCAATTTTATTTTCTTCATAAATTATTCATGACAGTGGTTTGCATCATGCTTTTCATCCTCCCCTCATTCCATCTACAACCCTTCTTGGATTAGTAACTCTCAGAGTAGAATCAGTCAGTTCACTCACTCAGTCATGTCCGACTCTTTGCGACCCCATGAATCACAGCACACCAGGCCTCCCTGTCCATCACCAACTCCCGGAGTTCACTCAGACTCACATCCATCGAGTCAGTGATACCATCCAGCCATCTCATCCTCTGTCGTCCCCTTCTCCTCCTGCCCCCAACCCCTCCCAGCATCAGAGTCTTTTCCAATGAGTCAACTCTTCCCATGAGGTGGCCAAAGTACTGGAGTTTCAGCTTTACATCATTCCTTCCAAAGAAATCCCAGGGCTGATCTCCTTCAGAATGGACTGGTTGGATCTCCCTGCAGTCCAAGGGACTCTCAAGAGTCTTCTCCAACACCACAGTTCAAAAGCATCAGTTCTTGCAAAGAAATTGGGAGTGGCTGCCTCAGCTTCGTATTTGCTGCTGCTGCTTAGTCACTTCAGTGGTGACCAACTCTATGTGACCCTATGGACTGCAGCTTGCAGCCCATGAGATTCTGTCCATGAGATTCTCTAGGCAAGAATACTGGAGTGGGTTGCCATGCCCTCCTTGAGGGGATCTTCCCAACCCAGGGACTGAACCCGGTTTCCTGCACTGTAGGCAGATTCTTCGCCACTGAGCCACCAGGGAAGCCCTACCAGCTTCACACCACCAGCACTCAGTTTCACACCATTCCTTTTCTTCTACCTACTTTCTTTCCCTGACTTTATGCCCTGTCCTTTAATATCTATTTAAAAAATAAATACAGTTGTTTAACAGTTGATTTGTGAAAACTGAGTCTTTTAAGTCTCTCTTGCTTTGTTTTTTGTAACTACCTTTTTTAAATTAAAAAATACCACCCAAGGGTCTTAGTTTTTTGTGTATGCCAAGATAGAGGAAGCAGGGCTGGTAAGGTTTGCATTTCAATATTTTGGTGTCAGCTTTTTGTTAGCACTTTATTTTGGGAGGGAAAGATTTACTGTTCATATTCCAAGGGCTGTTTGACCTGTTGAAATTTCTTTTGAACTCTGGAAAAAAAAATACCATGAAAAAGGCTATTTTTTCAGAGTGAATTGATGATCGCTAAGTAAACCAGGATTGGCATCCTGTGTCAGGAGGGTATGAAGAAAGGTCATTGTGTTCACACATGAAATCCAGTAACCAGTAATGAGAAGTGAGGGTTTAAATTTTCTTGCAGCTCTGCAGATCACATTGTGTTTGTTATTTTTGATATTAGCCATCTTGTTTCACATCACATTTCCTTAAATTCTAAGGATGGCATTTCAAATCAAGTATTTGAAAATGTCTGAGAGTCCTGTTTCTATTTAGGGTAGCTTGCTTTTTTGCTGCCTGTCTGTGTTTTGTAGACTTGCCTGCATTCTTGATGCTGTCCATTTTGTGAAGACCTGATCTATAGATTGTAGAAATTTGTTGTTTGAGATAGCTAAGGAAATCTTGTTGGAGCATTTTTTTTCTTCTTGCTTCATGTATTTTCAGCAGAAATTGAGATTTTTTTTTTTTCCCAAGCCCATGGAGTGAATTTTTGTGGCTCAGGACATGTTTTAGTCCTTTGTTAACTAAATCTTTTCTTCTGCATCTATGTTTTTATATAAGGGTATTGTATCTTTACAGTGGATCATGGGTTAGTCGACCTAGTACAGATTTCAAGTTTGGCTGACGATATGGAAATTAAATCCAAACAAGGTCACCACAAAGGGCAGAAGCACGTCATTGTCTCATTCTGTAATCCTCAATCTTACTTCATTGTCTCATTCTATAATCCTCAAATCCAGTGGGCAGATGCTCAAGGGTGGGTCTCCGTATAGCCAAGGTAGGGTTTACCATATCTGGTGCATATTTCAGTGCTGTGCTACAAGCCTTTCTGACACCATGATTCAGGAAGTTTCGACATACCTGGCCCTTCATAGACTCTTGGCTCTTTGAATAAATTCAGAGCACAGCGGTATCCTTCAGGGAAAGTGCTAGGTTGGTGATTCCAGGATCTCTTCTGAGCAGTCACGCTTCGGCTTCCTGATGAGTAAGCTGTTTGGTCACAGATTACTTCTTATAAGATTTCTTTAATTAAAAGGGGAAATGCTCTTTAACTTTAAACATCTTCAAGAAGTTGCTTAGTTTCATTTATTTTAAATTTTCTTGTAACCATAAGGTTAAGTAAAATTTCTTTGAAGAACTGTATTAGGCAAATGATATTTTATATGGATTTTTTTTTTTTGGTATCAAACTTTCTAATTTTAGGATTAAATTTTTCATTTGTTACTTTGAGCATTGTTCAGTTTATAAAAGTTTTCAGGGTAAATATTCTTATTTCCTTGACTTTATGACCCTGAAAGAATTATGAACTTTCTTGCTTATTTAAATGTCACTGTTAAGTATCTGGTGGCTCAGACAATAAAGAATCTGCCTGCAATGCAGCAGAGATACAGGTTCGATCCCTGGGTCAGGAAGGTCGTCTGTAGAAGGAAATGGCTACCCTCTCCAGTATTCTTGCCTGGAGAACTCCTTGGACAGAAGAGCCTGGTGGGCTGCAGTCCATGGGGTTGCAAAGAGTCGGACACAGCTGAGCAACTAGCACTTCACTTAGTCAAAGATATTTCTTCTGCCTTTTTTTTTTTTTTTTTTTTTTCCTGTTGAACTTCTGTCTTTAAAGATTTTTGTCTTGTCTTTGGTTTCAGTGGTAAAATCTCTAGAGGGACCATATGTACCCTTGTTAGTACAGTCCCAGTGGGTGCTGGACTCACCTTTTATATTTAAAGGTGTATATTTAAAGCTTTTCTCTCGCATAGCCATAAAAATGTTTAGAGCCTTGAAAATAAACAGGTAAAATATGCAAGACTGTGATTATCTCAGATAGTCATCGATCGTCAGTTCCTTAGTACAGTTTTGGTTTAGCTTATGTAACACCTTCAGAATACTTGTTGAAAGACCTGTTTTCATTTGGTACCCCCATAAAACACGCTAAGACATAGTCCTGAATATTTACCATTTTACAGTTGAAACAACTCTTTTTTTTTTTTTTTTTGGTCACTGGAGGAACTCCTAGAATGGAGAATCTTGTTTTCATAAAGAGGTGCCCCTCTTTTGCATCCAAATCCTGGTTTGAGATGGGAGTTTTAGTTAAAAGTGATTGAGCTAGTGAGGTAAGAATTGGCATCCTGGAGGAGGACAGCTGTTTCTTAAAAATGTAAGCTGTTCAGTAGGTGCCTACTATTTTTAGCTGAAAGTATAATGTCATATTTGTATACATGTGTACCATAAACTTTCAGCCATCCCTTCTGCATGAGGTGCTGGTGGTACCCCCAGGTACGAGGGTCATCCCTTGCTCCTAAGGAAGATGATAGTCCCTTAAGGATTAAGGCACATTCCCAACATTCTAGCCATGGTGTGAGGAGGGACCAAGATGAGCTCTACAAGAGGAACAGGGCTGGTTTCAGAGAGAAAGTGATGAGTTGCAGTATACAGCTGATGTTCTTAATCTGAGTGGAATTCAGAAAATCTGTGAACTCCGATGGGCAAACATGACAGCTTTAATTTTCACTAGCCTCTGACTGAAATTTAGCACTGTCTTAGAATTAGGAATATAGGCAGTAAACCAGAGTAGTTCTAGCAGTATCTGTTGTCTTTATCACCAATCAAAATTGGTATATTTTGATATCATGAATTTTATTGCAGCTGTCTTGAAATACTATTTATATACATGAACTCCACTGAATCTGGTACTCTTAAATCCCTTATTACATCTTGCTGATGACTTCTGAAAGATGCACATAAATTGCTACAGCACAAATTTGTTTTTAAAAACATTTTTATAACTGCACTAAAACTACATTCCTTCATACTCCTATGAATTACTTTTATGCTGTTAAAAGCGTTATTCTGAGAAGGTAGTCATAGACTTTACCAAAATGCTAAAAATTCATGCTACAGAAATGGTTAGCTACCTCTGACTTAAAGGACCTGTGAAGCTTCATCATAGAGGAGATGAGTTTAAACACAAGGGGGAAACAAGCGGAACAAAGTCGTTTCTATCCGTGTTGGAATTCCAACCCTAACACTTCTTATCTGTGAGACTCTGGAACTGGATCTTGTTGTTGTTAGTCGCTAATTTGTGTCCTACTCTTTGTGACCCCATGGATTGTAGCCTGTTAGGCTCCTCTGTCCATGGGATTCTCCAGGCAAGATTACTGGAGTGCGTTGCCATTTCCTTCTCCAGGGTATCTTCCCGACCCAGGGATTGAACCTGCATCTCCTGCATTGCAGGGAGATTCTTCACCACTGAGTGACCAGGGAACTTGATATTGCTACTCTTCATTTTCTTCATCTTTAATACAGATGATAATGTACCTACTTCTCAGGATTGTTGATTAAAACAAGTAATGAATTTAGGTTGCTAAGCACAATGCTTAATGTGAACTGCTATTATTATTATTATGTGGCTTCTCCAATAGCCTTTAATCTCTACATGTTTTGATGAAGCAGTAAGTAATGATTTTTCTACTTTTGTGACGTATTTGTCACACTGGAATATATTTAATCCTCTATAAATTGCTGAGATTAAGATTTGTGCTTGACAACTTTGTTCTCTGTTCTAAAAGTTTCTGTCATATAGAGGAATTTAATTTCCTTCCTAGCTTACCTTTGTTTCTCATAAAATTATGTGCAGGTCTGATAGTGTAGCATGGACAGAAGGTATTAAGCTAGTGGCAATCACAAATGAATATGTAGGGGCATTCAAAGGGAAAGAGATTAAATATACTTAACCTGTGTTCCAGGCATACTGGGAAGGGATAAGGGAGACCAGCCTTCCTCTTTCTCCCTGTGCCTGGTAGCCTTTGTTTTTTTTGAAAACTGGCTCCTTTTCATACTTTGGTGCACTCACACATGATAGGCTAGGTGTGAATCTGGCCTTTCTTCTTTGGAAGTGAGAGAGCAAGTGAGAGAGCAGAGAAGGGCTGTGTTAGGGGGCTTGCAACTTGCTCCCCTCCATGCAGAGTTCCACACACCCATCAGGCTGGCGTCTTCTCTCCCCGACTCCCTTGTCCCTTCTCTTCCTTCTGCCTCCCTTTCCTCCTTTCCCTTCCTCTTCCTGCCCTGCTTTGCAGAGCTCTCAGCACCCAGACTGGCCCCTTGGGGCGCCATGAAGTGGGGGGGTTGTGGAGGTTGCTTCCTCCTGCACTTGAATCCCAACTTGCTCATGACTAGCAGGAGTACAAAGAGAGCTGAGAGTCTGAATAACATGGAGAGATTGATATTTTGATTTGTCCTTTTCATGGCTCTTCAAAGTTGTGTACACTTGTAATGGCATAAGGTAACCATTCCTGAAAGGTTTATTATTGAAATAATAATTGGCAAGTGATCATAACACAAATGTTGCAGGCTTGGAGAAAGCAGAAAGAGTCTACCATGACCTTAGATTGTTTTCCTCTGATTGAGAAACAGGTTCGTTTCATTCTCTATTCCCTGTTACACCAGGCCAGCTGGCAGAGTTCTTGGTCCTTGCATTGTTTCTGAGATGTCGTCCATGGTCACTGCATCAGCCTCTCTGCTCTGAAGTGTTTTCTCCCTGAGTGTTGTGTTGTGATGCTCAGATTTTACATGTACGGTAAGTTCCTTGTGAACATTTAGACCTTTGTGTCTTAGTCCATTCAGGCTGCTTTAACAAATCATCAAATTGGGTGACTTATAAGAAACCAGATTTCTCAGTTCTGGATTCTGGGAAGTCCAAGATCATGGTTCTGGTGGATGCAGTGTGGTGTCTGGTGAGGACCTGTTTCCTGGCTCATAGACGGCACTTGCCCTCTGTGTCCTGGCATGGCTGCAGGGCTAGGGAGCTGCATGGAGGCTTTTTTATAAGACCTCTGATACTGTTTGTGAGGACTCTACTCTCATGACTTAAACACTTCCAAATACCCTACCTTCTAATACTCTCACATTGTGGATGTTTGGGATGTCAACCTTTGAATCCTGGAAGTACCCAAATATATTACAGCACCTTGTTTGATTCAACTTCCTCATATATACTTGACTGGTAAGTGATGGCGGGGGAAATGTGATTACCTGAATATATTATACACATCTTGCTTTTCATTATTCTGTGACTTTTTTTTCAAAGGCTCTTGCCTTACTTCACTGTGTGTGACAATTTCTAGGTCCATCCACGTCTCTATGAAAGGCACAATTTAGTTCCTTTTTATGGCTGAATAATATTCCATTGTATATATGTGCCCAGAGAAAAATAAATATTGTATATTAATGTATATATATAGAGAGAGAATCTAAGAAATTACACAGATGAACCTGTTTGCAAAGTAGAAACAGAGGCACAGACATAGAGAACAAATGTATGGACACACGGAGGGAAGGGGGATGGAATTAATTGGGAGATTAGGATTGACATGTATACACTACTACTATGTATGAAATACATAACCAATGAGAACCTACTGTATAACACAGGGAACTCTACTCAGTGCTCTGTGGTGACCTAAATGGGAAGGAAAACAAAAAGAGGGGATACATGTATATGTATGGCTTCCCTGGTGGCTCAGTCAGTAAAGAATCTGCCTGCAGTGCAAGTGACCCAGGTTCTATCCCTGGATCGGGAAGGTCCCCTGGAGAAGGAAATGGCAACCCACTCCAGTATTCTTGCCTGGAGAACTCCACAGACAGAGCCCTGATGGGCTACAGTCCATGGGGTCTCAAAGAGTTGGGCACAAGTGAGCAACTAACACTAACTATGTATATGTATAATTGATTCGCTTTGCTGTAAAACGGAAACTAACACAACATTTTAAAGAAACTACACTACAACAGAAGTTAAAAGTAAATGTTCCTGCCATCTACTCTATCTGTCCTGTAAGACTGAGCCCGCTGGCTACATCCTCCAGGTAACTTGCCTAGTCCCCCTCCCTCCTCTCTCCACCTCTCCCTCATTCTTCTTCCATCTTTCTCTCTCCTTCCACAACCCTTCCTTCCTCCTCCCTTTTCACTTCCTTCTTTTCACCTTCCTCCCCTCTTTTCCTTCTCTCCTTACTCCCCCCTCACCATGATTTTTCCATGTCAAAAAATGTCTGCTGTTGCTGCTGAGTCGCTTCAGTCATGTCCGACTCTGTGCGACCCCATAGAGAGCAGCTCACCAGGCTCCGCCATCCCTGGGATTCTAACTATGTAGAAATGTAATGGAGAGTGTTGATAGGAAGTGCTTTGAGTAGTCAGATTAAAAGGTAATGGTAGGACTTCTCTACCAATGGTGGTGTAATAGATCAGAGTAATTGCTGAGATTTTTTATTGTTATTATTTATTTTTATTGAAGTATAGTTGATATGTAATTGGGATTTGCTTTTAAATCAGCATTTAGCCATCTGAATATAATTGTTTTATGTGCAGGATGGAAGAGAAGGAAAAAGCTCTCAAGTTAGTAGTGTATAAGTATCAATGTATAGCCAGACTTGTTAGGAATGCTATCAGTAAAACATAGCAGAATTAAAATTCTGTTCCATTGAATGCCTACCAAAAAAAAAGTGTAATGGTTGAATTGCTTAATGACAGTCATATCAACTGCACATACAAAGCTTCTATTTAGCAAACACTAAATATTGTCTTTTTTTAAAGTAAAAAATGTGGGGTATACTGCTGTGGTGAGATTATGAAGTAGTATTTTAGTATTTTCTGCCCAGTAATTTTACTTCATGGGGAAAATGATTATGCCCTCTCCAGGGCATTCTTAAATTTAAGGCCTCTTCAACTAAGAGATGAAAGGCTTGGAAAGATTGCAGTTGCCAAATGTTGTATAAGATTTTCTACAGTAGACAGTCATTTTCTCCCCCCAATCTTAAACACTTCATTATTACTATTAACTTTTGGGTATGAAAGTTGCCACCTCTTCATTTGCAAGATAAATTTCTGGTGGAAAATCTGAGCAGTATTATCTGTAAAGTGTTTGTGTGTGTGTGTGTGTGTGTGAGTTGCTTAGTCATGTCCAACTGTTCGCAACCCCATAGACTGTAGCCCACCAGGCCCCTCCATCCATGGGATTCTCCAGGCGAGAACACTGGAGTGGATTGCCATTTTGTGTTTGTAGCTAATATTTATTGGGAGAAAAAGGTTCTGCTTTTTAAATGTTAATATGACTTATTTTTGTAAAATTTTATGTGGTCTTACCCATTGAATATTTTGTTTATTCAAAATTTAATCTTGTTGGTGAGAACTATTTGTGGGCGGTTTTTATGCCTTGGTACCTTCAATTTACACATTTTTGAAGTTGCCAGACTATTCAGGCATTGCTACTAGATATCTGTCATTCTCTCTTGCTTGGAGGGACAAAACTGAGTAAAGGAGAAAAGTGTTTAATTGGGTTCTGACAAGCCTGTTTGGAAAATTGATGCAAAATGGTAAAAAAGTGATAGGTTATGCCAAATATGGGCTTCCCAGGTGGCACAGTGGTACAGAACCCGCCTGCCAATGCAGAAGATGTGAGTTCAGTCCCTGGGTCAGGAAGATCTCCTGGGGTAGGAAATGGCAATGCACTCCAGTATTCTTGCCTGGAAAATTCCATGGACAGAGGAGCCTGGTGGGCTACAGTCCATGGGGTCACAGAGTCGGACACTACTGAGCACTCATGCACAATGTAATGCCAGATATAAGAATAAGGTTGGGATCAGTCATATTCTGAATTCAAAAGTGTGAGTGTATAGAGTAGATAATATTGGGAAAGATTATTTGTACTAGCAAAAACAAGACCAGGAGCTGACTGTGGCTCAGATCATGAACTCCTTATTGCCAAATTCAGACTTAAATTGAAGAAAGTAGGGAAAACCACTAGACCATTCAGGTATGACCTAAATCAAATCCCTTATGATTATACAGTGGAAGTGAGAAATAGATTTAAGGGCCTAGATCTGATATACAGAGTGTCTGATGAACTATGGAATGAGGTTCGTGACATTGTACAGGAGACAGGGATCAAGACCATCCCCATGGAAAAGAAATGCAAAAAAGCAATATGGCTGTCTGGGGAGGCCTTACAAATAGCTGTGAAAAGAAGAGAAGCGAAAAGCAAAGGAGAAAAGGAAAGATATAAGCATCTGAATGCAGAGTTCCAAAGAATAGCAAGGAGAGATAAGAAAGCCTTCCTCAGGGATCAATGCAAAGAAATAGAGGAAAACAACAGAATGGGAAAGACTAGAGATCTCTTCAAGAAAATCAGAAATACCAAAGGGACATTTCATGCAAAGATGGGCTCAATAAAGGACAGAAATGGTATGGACCTAACAGAAGCAGAAGATATTAAGAAGAGATGGCAAGAATACACAGAAGAACTGTACAAAAATCTTCATGACCCATATAATCATGATGGTGTGATCACTCACCTAGAGCCAGACATCCTGGAATGTGAAGTCAAGTGGGCCTTAGAAAGCATCACTACAAACAAAGCTAGTGGAGGTGATGGCATTCCAGTTGAGCTATTCCAAATCCTGAAAGATGATGCTATGAAAGTGCTGCACTCAATATGCCAGCAAATTTGGAAAACTCAGCAGTGGCCACAGGACTGGAAAAGGTCAGTTTTCATTCCAATCCCAAAGAAAGGCAATGCCAAAGAATGCTCAAACTACCGCACAATTGCACTCATCTCACACGCTAGTAAAGTAATGCTTAAAATTCTCCAAGCCAGGCTTCAGCAATATGTGAACCGTGAACTTCCTGATGTTCAAGCTGGTTTTAGAAAAGGCAGAGGAACCAGAGATCAAATTGCCAACATCCGCTGGATCATCGAAAAAGCAAGAGAGTTCCAGAAAAACATCTATTTCTGCTTTATTGACTATGCCAAAGCCTTTGACTGTGTGGATCACAATAACCTGTGGGAAATTCTGAAAGAGATGGGAATACCAGACCACCTGACCTGCCTCTTGAGAAACCTATATGCAGTTCAGGAAGCAACAGTTAGAACTGGACATGGAACAACAGACTGGTTCCAAATAGGAAAAGGAGTACGTCAAGGCTGTATATTGTCACCCTGCTTATTTAACTTATATGCAGAGTACATCATGAGAAACACTGGACTGGAAGAAACACAAGCTGGAATCAAGATTGCCGGGAGAAATATCAAGAACCTCAGATATGCAGATGACACCACCCTTATGGCAGAAAGTGAAGAGGAACTCAAAAGCCTCTTGATAAAAGTGAAAGTGGAGACTGAAAAAGTTGGCTTAAAGCTCAACATTCAGAAAATGAAGATCATGGCATCTGGTCCCATCACTGCATGGGAAATAGATGGGGAAACAGTGTCAGACTTTGTTTTTCTGGGCTCCAAAATCACTGCAGTTGGTGATTGCAGCCATGAAATTAAAAGACACTTACTCCTTGGAAGGAAAGTTATGTCCAACCTAGATAGCATATTCAAAATCAGAGACATTACTTTGCCAACAAAGGTTCATCTAGTCAAGGCTATGGTTTTTCCTGTGGTCATGTATGGATGTGAGAGTTGGACTGTGAAGAAGGCTGAGCAGCGAAGAATTGATGCTTTTGAACTGTGGTGTTGGAGAAGACTCTTGAGAGTCTTGGACTGCAAGGAGATCCAACCAGTCCATTCTGAAGGAGATCAGCCCTGGGTGTTCTTTGGAAGGAATGATGCTAAAGCTGAAACTCCAGTACTTTGGCCACCTCATGTGAAGAGTTGACTCATTGGAAAAGACTCTGATGCTGGGAGGGATTGGGGACAGGAGGAGAAGGGGACGACAGAGGATGAGATGGCTGGATGGCATCACTGACTCGATGGACGTGAGTCTGGGTGAACTCCGGGAGTTGGTGATGGACAGGGAGGCCTGGCGTGCTGCAATTCATGGGGTCACAAAGAGTCGGACACAACTGAGCGACTGAACTGAACTGAATGGGTCTTTGTTTTGCCAGTTAGCTACAAAGTTTCCTTTAGTGGCAAATTTTGTTGATGTATTGAAGGTCAGGTCCAATAAATATGTTTGGAGATTGTCAGTATTTGAACCATTATTTTTGTTCTGGTATGGTGAAGGCATGTGCAAATTCCAAGTAAAGACTAAACTCCATTTGACTTCCTTTGGGCACTAAATGATTATAAATAGACTGTAACTATTACAGGTCAGGTTTTTTGCCTCAAATGAGTTTGCTGCAAACTTTTGGGAAAAAAATAATTCTTAGGGTGTCTCATGTTGAATTGTGTGTAAAAGCCTATGGCCCTTTGTAAAATCTAGGGGAGCCCAATCATATGTTTTTGTTGAAGTTTGTATTAGGACCAGGGCAGACTTTAAGCTTCAACAGTAACTTACTAAGAGCAGAACATGTGCGACTTTTATTTTAGAACTTTGTATTGTGGTTGGTTTTTACAGTCATACAGCTTGCTTGCTTTTTCTCACAGATTGTGTTCATTTTTAAGCCTTAGATGCTGGAGAATTTTGACCACAGCAGATGATCATAGCTGGTTTCGTCCTTGGGAAAGCAACTCTTTTTTTTAGATGCAGGACCAACACTGGACTCCAGATCTTGAAAGGAGCATGAACTCTTTGAATTGCATGTGGGCCATGCAGTTAGCCTTGGTCCACAGGCATGGAAGGACACTGGCATTTTTCTTGGAATAGGTGTGTAGAAAAGTCCCTGATGCTGGATAAGATTGAGAGCAGGAGGAGAAGGGAATGACAGAGGATGAGGTAGTTAGATGGCATCACCAACTCAAGGTGATGAGTTTGAACAACTCAAGGTTTGTTCAAGCATGAGTTTGAACAAACTCCAGGAGATAGTGAAGGACAGGGAGGCCTGCTGTGCTACAGTCCATGGATTCTCAAAGAGTTGGACACGACTTAGCGACTAAACAACAAGGTGTGTGGAAGAGAATCCTTTCATGTCTTCTAGATGTCAGCAGAACAATATTTGCTGCTTTGAAATTTCAGGGAACAGAAATCTTCTGTGACTTATTGAGGAGCCAAACTTGATTCACGGGGCTTGTCCAGAAGTTCAAATCGCCCCCCACCAGTTTGGCTCAGGAGAGAGAAACCTCCAGCAGAAAGTTATGAGGACTGACCAGTCCTAAGTGGCAGTCGGGAGGTAGTCCAGTAACATGTCCTCACTTAAGAGTGGTGTCCAGTCACTAGAGAGAACTCCTGGCTATTCAGCACTGGAGAGATGAAAGGTTAAGAGGTTTGGTATGGGATGGAAGAGAATAAGAACCTCAGATAGAACATAGTAACAGGGGCAGTCACCCTTGTGAGGAAGGAGGTGCAGTCTCATGCCATTTCAGAGAGGATGTGTATAGGTCGGTTCGTCCACCACCCGGACTTGGTAAATTCATAGTGCCACAGTTAGCCTCTGGATGGGGGTGTTTAGGCTCATAGATCATAAATTCAGAACAGTCCTGTGAACGGACTAGCATCTTGGTGAAGCCAAAAGCAAGGCTGTTGGTTTACCTTTTTAAACTTACACTCTTCAGTCTTTGCTATAGTGTTTGCTGAATAGACCATTGTCTGAGAGAACTATTGCTGTCTCAGCCTGGGTGTTCACCAACTTATGAGAAGTGAAAAGACATAAAAATAAAATAGAAATTTTTAGAAAGTAAAGAAACAGAATTACTTCAAGGGTCAGTTATACATCAGTGTCTCTTTTGCTGTCTCGTACACAGGGTTATCATTACCATCTTTCTAAATTCCATATATATGCACTAGTATACTGTATTGGTGTTTTTCTTTCTGGCTTACTTCACTCTGTGATGTACAGAACAGTCTTATGGACTCTGTGGGAGAGGGAGAGGGTGAGAAGATTTGGGAGAATGGCATTGAAACATGTAAAATATCATGTATGAAATGAGTTGCCAGTCCAGGTTCGATGCACGATACTGGATGCTTGGGGCTGGTGCACTGGGATGACCCAGAGGGATGGTATGGGGAGGGAGGAAGGAGGAGGGTTCAGGATGGGGAACACATATATACCTGTGGCGGATTCATTTTGATATTTGGCAAAACTAATACAATTATGTAAAGTTTAAAAATAAAATAAAATTAAAAAAAAAGTCAGTTATATGAGGAGACTTACTGAGACAAATGCTACCAAGATCAGTGGGAAAAAATGTACAAATACAATTAGGAATATAAAATGAAAATTAACTACAGATAGAATAATTTAAAAATTGTAAAATAACTTTCAATAATGCTATGCCGTAGATTAGGAAACTTAAACAATTGACCCAAGAAGAAATAAGAAACCTGAACTGTTATCCATTAAGATAGTGAAGTGATAATCCAGTCTGTACTACCAAAAGAGACTAAGCTCAAATAGTTTTACCAAACCTTCAAGGAAAGTTAACATCTAAGAGTTGTCTCAGAAGTTAGGAAGAGAAAGCTTGTTTGAAGCTAGTATATTTTTGCAAATAACCAAATTTGGAAAATGTAATAAAAAACTAAAGACCAGTCTCATTTTATGTGGGTACATGTGTGTGTTAGTTGCTTAGTTGTGTCTAACTCTTTGCAATCCCAAGGACTGTAGCCTGCCAGGCTCCTCTGTCCATAGCATTCTCCAGTCAAGAATACTGGAGTGGGTTGCCATTCCCTTCTCCAGGGGATCTTTCCGACCCATGGATCAAACCCAAGTCTCCTGCATTGTAGGTGGCTACTTTACTGTCTGAGTCACAGAAAAGCCTGTAGCTGCATGAATCCTTAATAAAATATTAAATTTTAGTGATACACATCAGGATGAAATGTGTTTTATCCTATGAGTGTGTGAATGATTCAGTATTAGAAAAACTTAATATCACCGATCATATTAAGAGGTAAAAGAGAATAATCATATCATTTTATTAATGTAACAAAAATGGCCTCCCTATTCCTTGGGAAACACCAATGTTGAAATTAGGCCAATTAAAAACCCCTGCACTTCCCTGATAGCTCAGCTGGTAAAGAATCCTACTGCAATGTGGGACACCTGGGTTCAATCCCTGGTCTGGGAAGATCCCCTGGAGAAGGGAAAGGCTACTCCAATATCCTGACCTGGATAATTCCATGGACTGACTGTACAGTCCATGGTGTCACAAAGAGTCGGACATGACTGAGTGACTTTCACTTCACTTCACTCCACAGTAGTCTCTAAGTATTCAATGAAAGGAAGAGTTACCCTTTGCTCATTTTAAATCAAAACAAGGTGTGATTAAGCTTAATGAAGAAGGCATATTGAAAACCAGGATAGGCCAAAAGCTGGACTCTTGAACCAAACAGTTGGCTAAGTTGTGAATTCAAATAAAAAGTTCTTGAAGGATATCAAAAATGCTACTCCAGTGTATCACTCATTGTTATGAAGGATGAGAAAGCAAAACAGCCTTGCTGACAGGAGAAAGTGGTCTGGACAGAAGATCAAACTACCCACAACATCCCCTTAAGCCAAAACCTAAGCCAGAAATAGGCACTAACTCTCTTTAATTCAGTGAGGGCTAGGAGAGGTGAGGAAGTTACAGAAGAAGAGGTTGAAGCCAGCAGAGATTGGTTCATGAGGATGAAGGAAAGAAGCCATCTCCCCAGCGGTGCCAGGTGAAAGCAGCCAGTGCTGATGTAGAAGCTATGGCAGACCATTCGTTATCCTAGATAGAGACCAAAAGTCTCTCTCAGACAATGAAGGTGGCTACACGAAACAACAAATGTTCAACATAGTACAACAGCCTTATGTCAGAATGTGATGCTATCTAGGACTTTCATAGCTAGAGAGGAGAAGTCAGTGCCTAGATTCAGAGAACTGGCTGGATCTCTTGTTAGGACTAATGCAGCTGGTGACTTTCAGTTGAAGCTCATGTTCATTTACCATTCTGAAAATCCCTGGTCCTTAAGAATTATGCTAAATCTACTTTACTTGTGCTCCGTAAATGGAATGACAAAGCCTCAATGACAGCACATGTGTTTACAACATGGTTTACTGAATATTTTAAGCCTAATGTTGAGACCTACTGCTCAGAAAATTCCTTTCAAGATGCTAACTGCTCATTGATAGTGCATCTGATCACCCAGGAGCTTTAAGGATATACTACAAAATGTTTTCACACTTGCTAACACAACATCCGTTCTTCAGTCCATGGATAAGAGAGATGGAGAAAAATCAAGTTAAAAACTTATATCATGTATCAACAACTCAAAAGTTGTAGAGAAGAAAGGAATGGTGAATTCCATCTCCTCTTTATATACTTACAGGTTAAGAGGTTGTCACATGTATTTTTGGATAGACTGTATGACTTTTCCTCTTGAGTTATATGAAATCAGTCATATAGTTTTCCTGCCTGTATAACCTGTTAGTATAATCTGTATCAAATGGAAAAAATCATGCCAGGAGAGCTAATCAAATTCTTGTTTTGATCTTGTTTTTATGGGAGGTTTGTGGGTGTGAAGGAACAAAAGCTATTTTTCTGAAGTTGGCATATACATTAAGATGATGATAATCATAATCCAGCTATATTTGCATGTATCCTTTATGAGTCATGAAACACTTTCTGTAATGGGCAATCACTTATTAGTTGTTTAGCTGGAGATATTAACATGCACAAAAATTGATCAGCAGTTATATATGTTATATATGGAAAAAATGATACTGAATATTTTATGTCCATAGAGACTTATTAGAATTAAAGGATTGTGAAAATCCCTTAAAGACCCTATCATTCTTATCTCATAAAATAAGTGAATTAAGACTATAAGGTAAAGATGGTGATAGTGGTGGTAACACATATTGGACTGTATGTTGAACTGAGCAGTGTTCTAAATGCTTTAGATACTGTACATTTTTTTCATTTAATCCTCATAAGAGTTCTAAAAGGTGGGTGCTGCTTCTTTCCCTATTTGACAAGTAAAGAAGCCAGGGCACATAATTTCAAGTAATCTGTTCAATGCTGCAGAACTAGTATAAGCACAGGATTCAAACCTGGGAAGCTTGGCTTCAGAATTAACTAAACCTGTGTAATTAACTAAACCTGAAGCTTCCCGCATAGCTCAGTCAGTAAAGAATCTGCCTGCAGTGCAGGAGACCCGGGTTTGATTCCTGGGTCGGGAAGATCCCCTAGAGAAGGACATGGCAACCCACTCCAGTTTTGTTGCCTGGAGAATCCCATGGACTGAGGAGCCTGGCAGGCTACAGTCCATGGGGTCACAAGAGTCAGATACAACTTAGTAACTAAACCACCACATGTGAAATGTAACAATTCCTATTCGTGTTAAAACTAATGAGAACTATCTAATACTATGAAATGTGATATGAAACAAAGACTTGTTCTTAAATATAAAAATGTCACAGCTCCATGAGCTTCATGAACCCGAGTCAAAGAAGCTTTGTGATCAGATGTGCCATTTGGGCTGCTTTATCATCAACTGCATGAAACACACTAGAGAATGTGGTACCTTAGCATAGGGTATTTGGCTGTGTGTGAATACACTGCTCTATCGGTGGGCAGGATTTTTCCTATCATACCTCTCTGCCACTTAGTTTACATTACTTATTTGTCACATCAGAGTTCTTGAGTGAGGTACAACCTTGACTTCATCTTTGAATTCCTGGATACACAGAAACAATTGATTCATGAATATATTAAAAAAAAAAAGTTGTTTTTTTCCCTCCACGCAGTGCAGCATGTGGGATCTGGGTACCCTAACATCCTCCAGTGGAAGTGCTGAGTCCTAACCACTGGACCACCAGGAAATTCCCCAAAATGGGGTTTTTTTTTAATCACTCCTCTGGTACCCAGAACTGTGCACATAAGTCAGTTCTTGATAAATATTTGCATGAATGAATGAAAGAATAATGTAGATATTGAGTAGATGGTTCTTGGATTGTCCTCCTGGAGCATATGTGAAGAACAGGCAGTGCCAAGCTCTTATGCCAGAGAATCACTTTTACTATGAAAAATCAGATCAGTACTTGATTTTATACAAATCAGTGTGCTAGGCTCTGAAGGAAGACAAACAAATATAATAAAATCCTACCCTCAAAGAACTTAGAATTGAGAATCAAAAAGCCTTTATTAGAGGTAAGAGTTAATGTTTTCAACACCTGCATAAAAATATACCCATATAGTATATAATTTCCTAAGAAAGGATGTAGAAAATGAAGAAAATACTATTTATTTCTTTAAAATGTAGCTAGCACTTATTTTTACTTTAAAAGGTACATATATTATATATCCTGGTAACCATAAATGCAAAACTTTTTAATGATAAAAAGCCAGAGACAGTTCAGAGTAGACAGAATATAATTTGTATTGGGTTAGGTGGTTTCTCGGAGAAGGCAATGGCACCCCACTCCAGTACTTTGCTTGGAAAATCCCATGGATGGAGGAGCCTGGTAGGCTGCTAAGTGTTGGACATGACTGAGCGACTTCACTTTCACTTTTCACTTTCATGCATTGAAGAAGGAAATGGCAACCCACTCCAGTGTTTCTTGCCTGGAGAATCCCAGGGACGGGGGAGCCTGGTGGCTGCCGTCTATGGGGTCACACAGAGTCGGACATGACTGAAGTGACTTAGCAGCAGTAGCAGGTGGTTTCTGGGTTTGCAGGATCTGAGTGTGTCTTGAGCTGGGAAGAGAAGGTCTATGGGTTGTTGAGATAGACAGTTGCACTTAGAAACTTTTTGCTTTAACTGTTACTGCTAATATGATAATAGGGCCTTCTTTGAAGTACCAAAATGAACAAAATCTGGTACTTTTCTTTAGATAATATCTATTTGGCTTACAACCTGATACATATTTATATAAGTATATATGTGTGTGTGTATATATCTTGATATACAAAAGATAATTAAAGGAGCATTTAAAAATTTGTAGGGTCAAGTTGCTTATATATTAGAAATAGTTGTTACTTTATGGCTGTATATTACTCCCTTTTTGTATCATTTTTTCAGATTCAGAGATGTGGATGGAATTTATTCTTGACTTTTGGAGAGAAAATGTGAGACAGATGGCCTCTGATCCTGCGATATTAAATAAACCTTTTTCTGGACAACAGTTGTCAAAGTAATTCCTAGCGGAGGGAAGACATGTCAAATCATTGCCTGTTCTATTTTTTTTTTTAATGGATGACTGTATAATACAGAGGTTGCCAAAAGCTGCTGATAAGTCTTAATGTTTTGAAGAATAAGTGCTTGAAAAATCAAACATTTGTTGGGTACCTTGAGCAAATTGCACTGTGTTGGTGTTGGGACAAGGTGGGGAAACAGAGTTTAGAGAAGTAAGAGGACACTGCCCCTCTCGAGACATTCTACATCCAAAGTATAGCCAACATAAAGCGTCCAACTACACTATGTAACATATAGCAAAATTAAATGAATGTCAAGTAGGTGCAGAAAGAATATGCTTAGTCTCTCAGTCATGTCTGACTCTTTGTGACCCCACGGACTGTAGCCCACCAGGTTCCTCTGTCCATGGGGACTCTCCAGGCAAGAATACTAGAGTGGGTCGCCATGCCCTCCTCCAGGAGATTTTCCCAACCCAGGCATCGAACCCAGGTCTCCTACATTGCAGGTGGATGCTTTACTGTCTGAGCCACCAGGGAGGCCCAAGAATAGTGGAGTGGGTAGCTTATCCCTTCTCTAGGGGAACTTCCAGACCCAGGAATTGAACCGGGGTCTCCTGCATTGCAGGAGGATTCTTTACCAGCTGAGCTACCTGGGAAACCCACAGAAAGAATAGGAGCAGGATATTTCAACTGGAGTGACTGCAAAAAAGATGGGGATCATTGGTTTTGTTTTAACATTGATTGATTCATTCATTTTGGCTGTGTTGGGTCTCAGTTGCAGCATGTGGGTTCTTCATTGTGGCGTGTGGGATCTTTAATTACAGTACATGGACACCCTAGTTCTGACATGCAGACTTGAGAGCGCCGGCTTAGTAGGTGAAGCTCATGGGCTTAGTTGCTCCGAAGCTTGTGGGATCTTAGTTCCCTGACCAGGGATCGAACCTATGTTCCCTGCATTTCAAGGAGGATTCTTAACCTCTGGACCACCAGAGAAGTCCCTGGGGTCAGTCTTGAAGGATGACAGAATGTTCCTAGGTAGAAAACAGGAAAGAGCCTTCATCAAATGGGGAATGGGGAGAGGACCCTTTTATTGAACTCCCACCATGCTAGCAGTGTGCTTGGTGAATTACAAAGAGATGTGAAATGGATCATCTGATACTCAGCATGGCCAGGAAGGCAAGTATTACTCCCCCATCTTACACACAAGACAGCCAAGTCTCAGGGTGACTTAGCTTACACAGCTAGCACATGGCAAAGACAGGGTTTCGTGGCGGATCTGTTTCACGTAGCCTTGTGCTTTAGTACCGTTTCTGCTAGTGTGATGACTCTATTGCTGTTTTTATTCTTCTCTGCTGTCTCCCAGGAGGGATTAAATTCCCTAATAAATAAGTAAGGGTTTGTGACCTGTGAATTGGAAAAACTTAAGGGATCTAAGGGGGAAAATCCTCTTAAACACCACTGCCTTGCTATTTCTGACTGCTGAGAGCTCACTCTGAGTTAACCGCACTCCGGGGAACTGGTCTTAGAAAGACAAAGCTTATACAGGCCTTTGATGACCGATAGCAGCCTAAGAAGGTCTCCAGTCTTCTTCATGGTTTTAGGGCAACTTTGAAACAACAGAGCTCCAAAAGCAGGCTCCTCATCCTCAGTGATTCTTAACTATAGGAGCAAAATTGTCCGTTAATAGAACAGGGAAAGTTCTTGTGGTTATTAAAAAGATTCTGTACCCGCCCCCTACCCTGCTTTGAGTATATTGCCTCTTCTCCACCCCTTGGAACAAAAATTGAGTCTAAATGATTGAGTTAATATTAAAATGTATTTTTTCCCCTAGGCTCAGAGAAAGATAACAGTATCACCAATTACTGTCCTTAATCTTGTTCTTAAGGATGTTCAGCTCCTTTTTCTGCCCTCTTAATGCACAGGCTGTGGTGTGAGGCTTTTCCCCCAACTACTTTCCAAACTACTAGTAATGTGTTTCTCTTTGTTGATTGTCATTCTGTCCTCTAACTTAGTAGATTGACTGAGAAATAAAAGTTGTTCTCAATTTGGTGTTCAAATGTTTTAATTCAGAATGTGGAAGAAAGTATAATTTATGTAGGTTGATTTCTGCCTGTTAAAGTATAAATGAATTTGGTTATATTCCAAATGCTCATTTATCTTAGCACTCAGATATGGCTATAAGAAATTCTGTTTTATGAGTGTTCAATCTGGAGAAGAATTAAAGGTTAACCACATTATGTGTATTTAACTATTCTGTTGCTTGAACTAAATGATCACCCTTACGAAGATAAAATTAACTGGATCAGCCTTATTGTGTGAGTAATATTACAGGTTAGAATCTGGAGGATAAGACATTGGCAATTTAATTAACCTTCATTGAGAACCTATGATATGCCAGAAGCTGAGTATTGAAAAAAATGGGAGTAAGATTTAGTCCCATACCATGAGATTAATAGAGAAGAGCATTTTGTAGAGGGAAGTATATCAGTTGCTATCTAAAAGCTCAATGTAAGGGCAGTGATTTTTTTCATTTTTAATTGGAGAATTACTGCTTTGCAATTTTGGTTTCTGCCATACAACAGTGTGAATCAGTATACATGTGTCCCCTCCTTGAACCTCCCTCCCCTCCCCACCGTCTCCTCATCACAGAGCGCCAGGTGGAGCTCCCTGTGTTATACGGCAGCTTCCCACTAGCTGTCTGTTTCACACATGGTCATTTTTCCATCAGTGCTTGCGCTCTGAATTCATCCCACCCTCTCCTTCTCCCGGTGTGTCCACAACTCTGTTCTCTATGTCTGCATCTCTGTTCAAGGGCAGTGTTTTTTTATAAACTACTTTTTAAAAGGTCAGTGTCTGTCACTGCTCAGGAGTCTAGATGGGCTCAGCAAGTGGTCTCAGCTGGATTCAGTCGTATTTGTGCCATCACCTCAGCATTAGGGAGACATCTCTGCTCATCGTGGGTGTTCGCACATATTTGTCCATCTGTGGGTTACCTAGGTCGCCTCAGCTGGTACACTTGTGCCCTCCTCTATCAGGCTAGCCTTCTGTGCTAGAGGATAGCAGGATTTCAAGAGGGAAGGGAGGGAGCGCAAAGCCTTTGAGGCTTAGGCTTGGAACTGGCACATCATCACATCTGTGCCAGTCTGTTCACCAATTTGAGTCGCCAATCTATCCAGCTTCAAGAGGTGTAGAAATAAATTCCACCTCCTGATGAAGGACCTGGCAAGTAACATTGCAAAGGCATCATCAGGAGGGAAGTACTTAGGCCCATTTTGTAATTAGTGTTCCTACTGTAGGTACAGTTTCATAAAAGGAACAAAAAGTCTGTCTAACGTCTCCATAAAATGAGTGCTGCAATAGGAGCCCAGGAACCTGTAAGCCCTGTGAGTTGAAGAAGCATACATTTCAGGCTGATAATAGTGGAAAATGAGGTTGAATTGAAGGAGAGAGGACCAGACTGGAGAAGTGTCTGTTGAAGTTTCTAGAAGCTTGGATGTTATCCTTTGGATACACAGAACCATCCAAGGTTTTAGACAAATAGGAATGCCATCGTGAACTTCATTACTTTTTTTGATAGGTTGCTCTGGCAACAGAATGAATTCAAGGTGAGCAAAATATTGCTGGAGATTAGATGCTGTTGCCAAATTCTAGACTGTGGAATGATGACGATGAAGCCAGTGAACAGTACTCACTCACATGTGGTAAAGCTGACCATGTTGATCATTCTTTCAAACAAACTCTTTTGACGCAGGTGCTGTGTTAGGTGTTTGAGAAACGCTAGTGAGAATCCCCTTTAATGTTATAAAGGCTTCTTGGAGCTATGGGCTCCTGGAAGCTCTTAGACAAGTTACCCCTTTCTCATGCATCTCACTGTTAGGAGTGCAGATAATTGAGAATAGTGATCCTGGCTTACATAGTGAAGAAGTGATGGCTAGTGAGATGGTAATTTAAAATGTCTGTTTTGGCTGTTCTTTCTTATATATTTAGTTACCAGAGCTTTTAGTGATATTGAAAATTATTATATTGTTTAATATAAAGAATACTGAATGAGGCGTTTCTGTTGTTCAGTCACCAAGTTGTGTTTGATTTTTGTGACTCCATGGACTGCAGCATGCCAGGCTTCTCTGTCCCTCACCATCTCCTGGAGTTTGCCCAAGTTTCCAGTGAGTGAGGAGTAGGAGTAAATTTTGTAACTTTCACACATCTGTATCTGCCCCCTAGTATAGTGTGTGACTGTCAATGTAATTCAAAAGCTCATATATTAGTTTTTAAATTTACCGTATTCCATTTTAGCATATTCAGAGCTCTTTCCTGTGTTCAGAAATAAGTAGAAAATGTATTTGTATGTGAAAAAAATTTTGTTGCATGTGTCTGAGAGAATATGTGGCAGTAGTGATTAATTTATGGGAGAAATTTTGAAAAAAATGTAAGGATTTACCAATTTGCAATCAAATGTAATAACATCTTAAAATAATTTACTGTTAGAATTCTTTAGAAATAAAGATACCTCTTTCAGAAAGTATTTATCATTAGCCTTACTCACTTTTTCTTGTTCTTAGTCTACTTAGAATCAGTATTCTGTTCCTGCTAAATCCCATTATGATGCATTTAATTACTCACAGAAACCCTGCTGCTGCTGCTGTTAAGTCGCTTCAGTTATGTCCGACTCTGTGCGACCCCATAGACGGCAGCCCACCAGGCTCCCCCGTCCCTGGGATTCTCCAGGCAAGAACACTGGAGTGGGTTGCCATTTCCTTCTCCAATGCGTGAAAGTGAAGTTGCTCAGTCGTGTCCGACTCTTAGCGACCCCATGGACTGCAGCCTACCAGGCTCCTCCGTCCCTGGGATTCTCCAGGCAAGAGTACTGGAGTAGGGTGCCATTGCCTTCTTCGACAGAAACCCTATCCAGTTGTTATTCTTGAGATTAAAATCAAATCCAGTGTGTTTTGTGGATTCCTAGAGATCTCTGATAATACTTGGATAAAGCAACTTGTGAGGTAGTTTATTGAAGCTTTTTCAGTATCCTCTGCATTTAGAGATACATCCACACAGTATTGCCCAGATAGTATTTAGCTATTTTTCTTATCAAAGTTGAGATTTCTGGATGTTTGATCATTCTTGACAGGTTGATGAATAGTGGAGGGATAGAGATCAGGTGATTTCTCTCCATCAGGTTAATGAAAATTATAAACTTCTTGAACTTATTTGGAACCTAGAAATTAGGACATATACATGCATGTACCTAATTGGTGTACAACTCTCTTCTTCCACCTAGATGATGACCCTCTGAGAACAATGGTGCTGTGTCCCTGGTGACATAGGCTCTGGCTCACATCAGTACCTTGTGTATAGTGAATAATACATTTATCATGGTTAGTGGTTATATAGGTATAATTCCGCTGGGTAAATCTCAGGAACTTTGTTTAGCTACTCACCTTCCAGTTGGTACCCGTTCCCTTTGGTGGCAGGACACTGACTGACTTTATGTTCCTTCCTGCCATGTGCTCAATCAGGGAAGGGATTTTCCATAGCAGGATAAATCATGGTTAACCTGAGCCAAACATGATAATTCTACCCTGGTTACCAGTGGGTCCATTCAGTGTGGGTTTGCTAAAGCACTGCTACCCAAGGAGACATTGAAGGAAGTTTAGTTAGGTTTCTGGAAAATAAAATTGCCTTGCTCTTCTATGGAGAGATGTGAGAACAGTCTCTTTGTGCCTCTGAATGTGATCTGTCATTCTTCCCATTGAAACCTGGAACAACAGTAGCTGGCCTGGGGGATAATGAAATGAGCCTGTAGATGAGAAAAATCAACTTACTATACTTAGACGTAGGGTGGCAACATGGAAGGGCAGGCAGGGATATTTGGAGCATGGAATGAGCCCACCTTTGTGTATTTCAGTCTCCTTTGGTTGAACTTTGCAGGCAGGCTAATGAAAGCCTCTTTAATTCTTGGATGTTAAAAAGATAGAAAGGTTAGATATTGAATAAATGGTCTAATAGTCAGAAATTAACATTAGTCATCTGTTTTCCTCTCCTCCCCCCACCCCCACTGCCCAACTTCCCTTCTGTCGTGTTCAGACATCCTGGCCCCAGGATAGAAGACCCCTGGACCTGGTCCTGATAAAATGGATGCAGTTTTGTATCAGGCTTCATAGGATCATAGGCATTTGTGCAAGTGTCCGCTGTTTCAATCTCAAAGAGATCAGGGGAGGGAGACAGGTTGGGGACTCCTCCTTATTGGATGTATTGCCAATTATAAACTTCATGATAAGAGCTCGGACCTGATTTCTCAGGGACAGGTGAATTTGGGGATGAGTTCTCCCTCCCAAGGCTGTTATTGACATTTTGGGTCAGGTAATTACTTCCTGCTCAGGGCTGTTTTGTGGCTTGTAGAATATCCAGCAGTATCCCCGTCCTCTACGCACTGGATGCAGTAGTACTCTCACACTGTGACAATCGAGAGTGTCTCCAGAAACAGCCAAATATTTCTTGGGAGACAAAATTATCCCCCACTTGAGAACTGCTATGTTGGGGGTAAAAAATTGTTTCTTACCAGTGCGTTTGTCTTAAGAGAGGGGGGACGTTCTGGCTGCCATTGCCTAAGCAGTTCATCATACAATGAGAAAGAGACAATGAATTATTAATACTAAGTTTTTCAAATTGGTCTTTTCAACCATATGATGAGCCTTTAGATTTGAGATGTCTTGAGCTAAAATATAGCTACCGCTTAAATTCCTTCAGCTTTCAAGATCAGCAACTGATCTTTAGCAAGCTAAATTGCATTGTTTTTAAAATCCTGTCTTCAGTTGTTAAATAATTGCATGTTTAACAGCCTCTGATATGATGATAACTGTCTTCTTGATAAGGCTTTATTTTGTCAGTGTTAATAAATGTCAGTTTACATCCCCCAGCAGCAGCAGCAGCAGCATATTGAATCTTTAGGCCTGGGATGAGCATTTAATGTTGCAAGACAGAGGGAATGATTTGTTTCTGCTTCCCACGGACTGACTGGCATATTGGGTAGCATAAAACCATACCTGAGAACTGATGACTGGCCAGAAACATACAGTCATATATGAATGATTTCTATTTTGCCTCACAGATGGGAAAACAATGAGCAAAAAGTGTTTAGACAGCTTTCAGTCTCTCCAGAACTAGGAAAGAAACTCAGGTATTTAAAAAATTATCTGTTTTTTGCTTTAGAGTTTATTCATATTAGCATATGTCATGAGTCATGGCTGCCTAGCTTTTTGGCCAATAGGATTTCAGTATGCAGTGCATTCATATAAACTCTTGGATTGGCTTAACTGGTTCTGATGTCACAATTTCCCCCATTAGGAAGTCACAGTTTTCTTGAAATCACATTGTGCTAATAACAAATCCTGTTATTCTGTTTCATTATGAGAAAGATAATCTACCAAAAATAAAAATGCTGGAAGGAGCAAGATATCTTTGATCCATGCAGACCTTTTCCAGTCCTGTACTTTAATTATCTCCTACCAACCCTTGAAGCTAACTTCCTAACTTTCTTCCACAACGGATGCTGTTGTGTTTTTCACATTTGTCTGTTAATAGGCAAATGAAGGAATGAGCCTACTTAAAATTACTTCTTCAGCTCACAGTTCTGCTTCATCTCGACTGTGGAGGCTTGGCATCTTTCTACTACTAAGCCTTCCTGACTCAAAAGGAAAAGCCATTTGGACAGCCCACCTGAATATAACATTTCAGGTAGGAAGTCGCCTCATATCAGAATTGGGAGAGAGTGGAGTGTTCGGGAATCATTCTCCTCTGGAAAGGGTGTCTGGTGTGGTGGTACTTCCCGAAGGATGGAATCAGAATGCTTGTAACCCTATGACAAACTTCAGCAGGCCTGGGCAAGCAGACCCTTGGCTGGCCCTCATTGAACGGGGTGGCTGTACCTTCACACGCAAAATCAACGTGGCCGCAGAGAAGGGAGCAAATGGGGTGATCATCTATAACTACCCAGGTACAGGCAACAAGGTATTCCCCATGTCTCACCAGGGAACAGAAAATATAGTTGCTGTGATGATAGGCAACCTGAAAGGCATGGAACTGTTGCACTTGATTCAGAAAGGAGTCTATGTGAAGATCATCATTGAAGTGGGGAGAATGCACATGCCCTGGCTGAGCCATTACGTCATGTCTCTATTCACCTTCCTGACCGCCACCGTGGCATACCTGTTCCTGTACTGTGCCTGGAGACCTCGAGGGCCCAATTTTTCCACCAGGAGGCAAAGGCAGCTGAAGGCAGATGTGAGGAAAGCCATTGGGAAGCTTCAACTGCGAGTGCTCCAAGAAGGGGACAAGGAGCTAGAGCCAGATGAAGACAATTGTGTTGTTTGCTTTGACATTTACAAGCCTCAAGATGTAGTACGTATTTTAACTTGCAAGCATATTTTCCACAAGGCATGCATCGACCCTTGGCTTTTAACCCATAGGACATGCCCCATGTGCAAGTGTGACATTCTGCAAACTTAAGAAACCCAGGGGATCTCCTGAAGACGTAACTGAGTCTTTCCAGTGATTAAAGTTAAGATGAATTCTCTTTTAGCACTTTATGTAGAGAGAAAATTCAACTGCAACTTCTCTACACAAGTACTAAAGAGGGTGAAATTTGGTTTTAAAAATAAAACTCCGTATCATGTCCAGCTATTTGAACTTGTTTTTCTAATGTTTTGTTATACATTTTTGTCCTTATCTAAGTAAGGGCTTTAGTATACGTTAAGCCTTGATTTTCAAATTACAATGATTGTGATATTGATGCCATGGAGAATTAGTCATAATATTTTAAAGTTTCTTTATACTAATTTTTTTCTTTTTTTTTTTAATTTTATTTTATTTTTAGACTTTACATAACTGTATTAGTTTTGCCAAATATCAAAATGAATCCGCCACAGGTATACATGTGTTCCCCATCCTGAACCCTCCTCCCTCCTCCCTCCCCATTCCATCCCTCTGGGTCGTCCCAGTGCACCAGCCCCAAGCATCCAGTATCATGCATCGAACCTGGACTGGCAACTCGTTTCATACATGATATTTTACATGTTTCAATGCCATTCTCCCAAATCTTCCCACCCTCTCCCTCTCCCACAGAGTCCATAAGACTGTTCTATACATCAGTGTCTCTTTCGCTATACTAATTTTTATACTTTGCTTCCATATGTTTAATATTTGGTATCTAATAATACTTCTGTTCAGTAAACTTAATTAAAGGCTGAGATCTTGATTTAATTTTTCACAGTTAATTTTATTAATACCCAGGAAATCTGGTTGCCAAATCTACTGACTGGGAAGGAAATGTGTTCTGAATAATTATTTTAGATGCCAGCACTTTTGGTTATATATCTAAAAATATTTTAAATTATTATAAGCCTCATTTAGGGCAGCATTATATATTTTAAAAAATGTATCTTTGTTTGCCAGACCCCTTTAAACCCTAGCATAATGTATCAACTATGGTTGTAGGTTTTCCTTCTAGAATTGACTCTAGGAAATACTAAATGGGACTGAGCGACTTACTTTCACTTTTCACTTTCATGCATTGGAGAAGGAAATGGCAACCCACTCCAGTGTTCTTGGCTGGGGAATCCCAGGGACGGGGGAGCCTGGTGGCTGCTGTCTCTGGGGTCGCCCAGAGTCGGACACGACTGAAGTGACTTAGCAGCAGCAGTATGTCTTTATTTGGGACATTTTGAAAACATAGACCTAAAACAGAAGTAAAATTTTATTCAGTTGCTTTTCAAAATTGTATCTCTTACCTTTTTTTTTTTCTTCTGATAGATATCTGTGTAATGATAAGAGGCCTACAGATGTGGGTTTTGTTGCTTTGATTAAAATCTCTGGATAATATGCAAAAGCATTGATGTCCAACTCAAGTGGCACTTTGTGAGTGAACACACTGTGTACCTCACTGTCTGTTTTGAAGAGTGGGTGTGTGGAAATCAGATTAACGGCCTTTGGGATAGACCACTGTGAGCTGAAGGTGTCACATCAGTGTTTTTCTTTTAATGCTACTTTTTGATGGGCCCATAAGAAATCTTTTCTCCTTTGTCTTTCCTATTTCAGGTTGTCATGTTGCTAATTGATATTTTATAAGAATACACTAGGAGAAGGCAATGGCACCCCACTCCAGTACTCTGGCCTGGAAAATCCCATGGATGGAGGAGCCTGGTAGGCTGCAGTCCATGGGGTCGCTAGAGTCAGACACGACTGAGCGACTTCACTTTCACTTTTCACTTTCATGCATTGGAGAAGGAAATGGCAACCCACTCCAGTGTTCTTGCCTGGAGAATCCCAGGGACGGGGGAGCCCGGTGGGCTGCCGTCTATGGGGTCACACAGAGTTGAACACGACTGAAGTGACTTAGCAGCAGCAGCAGCTTCTGTAGTTCTGGCAAGACGGAACCTGAAGTATCTGTTAGTACCCTATGCATAGAGGTCAGAGACATTTATGTACAAGGTTAAAATTCTTGGCTTTGGCTTCCTAGCTGGTGAATAAGAACCACTGAGCAATTCTCCCAAGAAAGTGTATGGCAGTACCAGTGAGTGCCCATGCCTGTTAGTTCACATGTCATTCTTTTGGCTTTGAAGTTATATTGTGCTCTTGGCCTCAGTGTAGCAAAAATACAGGCAGAACTAACAGTGTATGTGGGGTCTTCCACCAAGGATGTTTGCTGATTTAGGCAAACATTTTGTTAAAAGATTTGATGACCTTTAACAGTCACTGATGTCAGAGGTTAAATTTGAGGACCTCAAAGTTTGTCTTTCTAAAATCTATAGCTACATTTTTGTTCAGAGTAAACTGTGGTAAACCAATATTGCTCTATTTAATCTTTTCCCCTACACTTGTCCTCCTCTTTCCTCAAAATATTGTTAAGCTACTAACAGATGTCAAGGTCTGCAGAGAAATGACATTGGTCTTTTCTGTCTTTAGTGCTGCCAAAAGTGAGGGTAGTGAGGCTGAAGAAATTGAATGGGATACCCTGCTTTTAAAAATTAAAACCAAATGGATCCAACAAACTTCTGAGCAAGGTTTGTTAAATAAAGTTCAAAATTTTACATGCTAGATTAAAATTATATATTGTATGGTGAAAACGTGAGTTAAAAACAGTGTTATTCACCACTTCTACTCATATCTGGTCATAGTGCTAATTTTTAATTAACATTCATGGTTAAAACTTGGCGTTTTGTAACAGATATTTACTTCACTGATTGTGAAGGAAAGTGTTAATTGTATGGCTTTTCTTGCATATGTATTCAGGTTTTAAAATTCATGCATTAAATAATTTTTATATTTTTTATTTTAATGTGATACCTGGTATCATAACATGTAACTCAAGGGCTGAATCTGTCCGGTAACATTGAAATTACCCATAGCAACATTCAAGGCATTCAACCAATAAATATACAGCATGCTGTAAGCTCTTACCTAATTGGCTGTGTTGTCTTTTATGTCATAATCATATCACCCAACAGTAAACAGTATCTAGAGTTACAGTAGTGAGACTGGGATTTTTTTTTTCAATCTAAAGTTTTCCTCTTTCTCTCTCTCAAAAAAAAAAAAAAATCCGAAACTCCTAAGACTTCTTTAAGAATTTCTTACAAAAACATGCTGGAAGACAGTGGAACTTGTTTTCACCCAGAAGGTATTTTTCATTTTAATAGTTTACACTGATCATCAACAGATGTGGAAGCCACATCCTTTTGTTGGGTTGGTTCTTCAGTCACTTAAGCAGAGAGAGAGATGCATCTACTCAAGGTTGGCACTCAGAGAAACAATGCTGCCTCTTCCTGGCTCATGAAATTCAGCTTCCTTTGGCTGCTTAGCCAGCACTGTGGCAGAACCAGCGCTGTTTGGACTGCTTACATGAACATATCATTTCATGTTGGGAATCGCATGTTGTCAGAGTTGGGGGAGACTGGCGTGTTTGGAAGAAGCTCCACTTTGAAGAGAGTGGCAGGAGTCATCGTGCCTCCAGAGGGAAAAACGCAAAATGCCTGCAGCCCCAATACCAGTTTCAGGAAGCTGAAGAACTCGCAGACATGGCTCGCTCTTGTCGAACGGGGAGGCTGTACCTTCACCCAGAAGATCAAGGTGGCGGTGGAGAATGGAGCCAGTGGAGTGATCATCTATAACTTTCCAGGAACTGGCAATCAGGTCTTTCCCATGTCTCATCAGATATTTGAAGACATCGTTGTGGTGATGATTGGTAACTTAAAAGGCATGGAGATTTTGCATTTAATTCAGAAGGGCGTTCATGTGACCGTCACGATTGAGGTGGGAAGAAAACACATCATCTGGATGAATCACTATTTTGTCTCTTTTGTGATTGTCACAACCGCTACGTTAGTGTATTTCATCTTTTATCATATTCGAAGACTGTGGGTAGCAAGGGTTCAGAACCGGAGGTGGCAGCGGTTAACAAATGATCTCAAGAAAGCATTTGGCCAGCTTCAGGTTCGGGTACTGAAAGAGGGGGACGAGGAAGTAAGCGGCAATGGAGATAGCTGCATAGTTTGCTTTGAACTCTATAAGCCTAACGATACAATTCGTGTTCTGACCTGTAAACATTTTTTCCACAAGAATTGCATTGACCCCTGGATCTTAGCCCATGGGACATGCCCCATGTGCAAATGTGATATTCTTAAAGCTTTGGGGATTCAGATGGATGTTGAAGATGGAACAGAGTCTTTGCAAGTTCTAATGTCCAACGAATTGGCTGATATCCTGTCATCTAGTGAAGAGGGCACAAATAATGAACTTCCTCCTTCAGGAAGGTCAGATAAAGTGACACACGTGGAGGAGGAGGAGCCCCTTCCTTCTCAGGACGTCGGCCAGTCTAATTCAGTAGCAGCGGACATCCATCCTCCGCCTTGACAGCATGGCCTTCAAGGAAGTGAATTAAACCTGTTTGTGAAATCAGGTCCTAAATACTGACAAGCAGTTTGTCCAAGGTGTGATTTTCGTGTCTTTTTTGTTGTTGTTACTTTGGTAATTTTCTGCATTTGTCAAGTCTCAGAAAAAAGAAAAAGCCCTAGCAGGGTTTTTTTGTTTTTGTTTTTCCTGTTTCTCACCTTTACTAAATGTAATTTTTTTGTCAGTGTATGTTGCTCCTGTGAGTATTTATGTTTATTTCTGTGTGCACATGAATTTTTTTTTTTTAACTTTTTGGTCACCCCATGTGGCTTGCAGGATCTTAGTTCCCTGACCAGAGATTGAACTCGGGCCACCACAGTGAAAGTACTAAGTCCTAACCTCTGGACTGCCAGGGAATTCCCAACCAAGGACAAAATTTATTCCTGAATTTTTTTGCATATATATTGGGCTTTATTTTGGTAGGAAAATTGTTAATATATTTACATGTTCCTTATAGTACAGAAACTATCAATGGAATTTGAAAAACATAAATGAGCTTTTATAAGCTAGGGAGAATAAAATTTATCTTTTGATATTTTTAGTACAATATGCTAACTTGAAAGTCTTTGTGCTGTGTTCTCTTCATTCTTGGTGTGAAAATTTTGCTGTATGGAATTGTACTGTTTTGACACATAATTCTGTTCAAGCCATTAGTATATTTTATGTGATCTGTGTATATACGGTGATAGGAATTTTAGAGTTAAAATACCAGCACTCTTTAAGGGAATAGCAGATATTTCAGCACCGAGTATTGCTAATCATAATTGTTACATGTTCATAATGTATAGAAAGACTTAAATAAAGAATTGCTGTGGTTAGTCATAGTGTATTTGTTTCACTTATGCCCTACCCCACTCCCTAGTTAATTTTTTGTCATTAAAACACTGTAACTATGTCATTATTTTGTAGATAAGTACTAGAATGTAGAAGTTATTAATGACTTGCTGGGATTGTTAGTTTTGTTCACTCTGTATTCCCAGGATCCAGCACGACGCCTGACTCAAATATTTGAGTAAATGAATAATTATTTTTTGAATAATGTAATTATTATGTGTTAATCTGAAAAAACTGGACTGTTTATCTAAATCACAGAAAATAGTGGAAACTTAATCCTGAAAATTTTCATCCCAAATCACTTTGATGAAACAAAAATTTAATTTTTAGCCCAGGCAGGATTCAGTATCACAATTTAGCATGGATAATTTTACTTAAGAGCCTTGAACTCTCCAAGGCTGACATGGGGATTTGAATTCTTGTACGACCCTAGAGAGAGCTCTATTAAGAGGAATTTTGTGAGTTGTTGTGTGCTATCAATATTGGAATGCACAGCCAGGCAGGAAGGCAGTAGTTGATTCTAACTGCAATGCCAAGGAAGACTGTTTAAAGGAAGAAGTACACTCCTCTAAGACCAGAGAGAACTGAGACACAGAACAAATCTAAGCAGATGGCCAGGTGCTTTCAGTCCCCAGAACCAGGGTTCTCAGGTCATTATCGTTCTGTGTACTCTTGGCAAATTCATGTGGAGTGTGTATTCCATGTTAGACCAAACACTTGGGAAATTTGTTGTTTGCTCTTCACACTGATACTGACAATTGTCTTGTCCATCTTTCCACTACACACATTTTCTCCTTTCTCTCCCATGCCTCCACTTGATTCATTATTGTCCATTTTAGATCTGATTTACCTTCTTGTGTGAGAAATTGGCATGAATATGCTTTTATAATCAAGCATTTATTTGTTAATGTGGACATCAAACATTGAACACAATGTGCTTATGATCTTGATTTGAGATTTTCAACAGATGTTCATTAGAGGATAGTTAGAGTCTGTTTGAAACAGAAGGAAAAGGTCCCATCAGGGAACTCGGGAGCTATGATTGCTTTAGTGCCTACCAGGTGGCAGGAAGCGAGCGGCCCGAGTTCTTTGCCTAGCTGTTTCGTATGTCAGAACAAAACAGCAGTTTTAATCCTTGTCTTTAGAATGCTGTAAACAGATCAATAAACCACTTTTACTCTGGGTTTAATAACCAGAACCTGGAAATAGCACTGCTGTGTCAAATGTCAGGTATTATTCATTGTAATAGTTTTTTATACCTATTCTTTGGGCTACACGTTTTCTCTTATACCTAGTGATGCAAATGTATTTTACCATAATGGCGTGGGACCATAATATGAATTATTTTGCCCCTAATACCAATGTCATATGAATTTGCCTTGCATTCCTCCTTTGTATATATTTTTGCATTTCTCTGGTAATTGATTCCCCATGCTCACCTCACTAGGTAGGGGTTTGACACTCCTTATAAAAATGACACTTGTTTGTTTATTATGGGGATAACTTGGACTTAATGTTTACTGACATGAAAATGATTCTAAAGCACTTGACCACTGATTGAGTGAAGCTACAGGTAAGTTTACCTATACAGTAAATCATAAGTGTTGCCTCATATTCAAAGGCACAGTATGTTTATAGTATGTATCCCTGTTTCTTGGCTATAGATTTACTCTAGTCATCCTATAGAGAGATGTTGGTCAGCCATAATATTTACAGTAATGTATTTCAAAGGATTTAGTGAGCCAGGATCTGGCATTTCTGATGGTATTTAAGCATAGTATATAAAGTGTTTTCTCCTATCACACAACTCACTGGTTTTTGAAGCAGCTTGCATGAACAAGTGGGAGAAAGGATCAGACTTTGAAGAAGCGTTAAAGAGGAAGCCTTCACACATTGATACTGTGAAGTCCATTTAATGGCAGCTTCATGTTCCTGCTCCATCATTTACCGTGAGCACTAGTTTTTGTAGTTTAGAATTTATTTGGTTTTTGTACTTCTTTTTTTTTAATGATTAGTGCTTAGTAATGAAAAATAAGGATTATGGGTTATTATAATTATTAATACAGAAATATGCATACCTAGTTTTCTAAACTAAGAATTTGGGGGGGAGAAGAGAGATTGAGTAATGTACTTTAAGTTAGAGACATGATCTGGTCCCTGGGCACGGGTGTTAGAGTTGTATGTACATTTTACACTCTACAACACTTGCACATTTTATAATACTTCAGTGTATATTTGTTGTTTAGTTGCTCAGTCGTGTCCAACTCTTTGTGATGCAATGGACTGAGGTACACCAGACTTCCCTGTTCTTCACCATCTCCCAGAGCTTGCTCATACCCATTGAGTCGGTGATGCCATCCAACCCTCTCATCCTCTGTCATCACCTTCTCCTCCCACCTTCAATCTTTCCCAGCATCAGAGTCTTTTCTAATGAGTCCACTCTTCGAATCAGGAAGCCGAAGTATTGGAGCTTCAGCATCAGTCTTCCAATGAATATTCAGGACTGATTGTCTTTAGGATTGGCTGGTTTGATCTCCTTAATGTATATATTAAGCTCAAATATCATCATAACCTCACAAACAAAATGTCCCTTTTTTTTTAATAGCGACACCACAGCTTATAATATCTGTCTTTACAATTATGCTGTCATTTTTGTCAGGCCTCTAAGATGTTTTCTTTGATTTCAGCTGCTGGTAGGAATTTTTCTTCTCATTGTTGATGCCCAGGGTAACTGATTTGGGGACGTTCCTACATTAGTAACATTTATCTCCTAATTCAGCAGCACTGTTGCTGCTTCTTTGGTGGCTCAGATGGTAGAGACTCTGCCTGCAATGCAGGAGACCCAGGTTCTATCCCTGGATTGGGAAGAGCCACTGGAGAAGGCAATGGCTACCCACTCCAGTATTCTTGCCTGAAGAATTCCATAAATAGAGGAGCCTGGCCAGCTACAGTCCATGAGGTCACAGAGTCAGATAAGACAGAGCGACTAACACTTCCACTTTCATTGCTGCCACATAAGTTCTGTCAGTTCTAAAAACTTCCCAACTTAACGGCGACTTCTTCAGCATTCTTTCTCTGAATCCTCTTGACCTTCCTACCATTTGCTCTTTGTTCTCATCCCAAGCAGAGTTGCCCGTAACCATGCTTTCTCATCCCATCTTATCTTCTCCAGCTTCAGCCTAGAACCAGTTGTAAGACATTTCAGTCTTATTCTGTGTACCAAGTGATACCGAATTTCTTGTTTTCCACACTTTTTTTCTATAGTATCATTCGCCTACCCTGATTTGTCTCTGTTGATATCCACCAGATCTTTACTTCTGTTTAAAAATTCTTATATTAATCTCAGCTATTTCTATTCCTCCATAGACCAGTACTTCTTAGCCATGGTTACACATCAGAACCTCCTGGAGAGTTTTTAAAATGCTCAGTACCCTGACTGTACCCAAGACCTCTGGGATAGGGCCTTGGTACTGGGTACCCAGGTGTTTCCAACGTGCAGACAAGTTTGAAAACCACTGCCAAAAATAAGGCTGTTCCAAAAGGCCTTTATGTTAGTTGGGTTCCCAATTTCATCCTCTGATTCCTTCAGATTTACTTACTGTCATTTTCCTGAAAATATGTAGATAAACATCTAAATATCAAGTTATAAAGGATTACATTTCATGGAGAGAAATTGATAAAGATTTCTGGGTGTATGGAGGAGTGGATTTCAACTAGAGAAGCAAGGAACTCTTAAATAAGGAAATAACATTTGAAATGGAACTGCTCAGTGTGGAAGAGGACATTCTCATGGAAGAAACAGTGAACAACAGTGTATTTTAAAGAAGTTTGAGTGTCATGTAGAATTTTGGTTACGGAAAATGAAGAACGGGAATTTTGGAGGTGGTTGTAATAACCCAGGAGTTGATAAGGTGAAAATATGAACAAAAACAGCAGGTGAATTGGGTGAGATGAATCAAAGGTGGGTCATGTCCCAGATAATATTCTTTGATTTTATTTGCTGATGGGAATTTTCTACTTCATTTCTTACTGACCAAAGTAGCAGTGATTTCAAAACTTAACCTCTACCCGTAATTTTCATCTGCAGTTTAGCAACCTGCAGAGTGAATGCAAAAGAGAAGGGGGTGGTCTAGAAGGAGTTGAGGAGGAGTGAAGAGTTAAGCATGACTCCTTGGTTTCTGACCTGGGCCTATAGGAGGTGATATCATTCACTGAGGTAGAAAATATAGTTAGATGAAGCAAGTTTAGGGTAGAAGGGGAGTTCCAATTTTTAGTATGCACAATTTGAGGAACCCAAAGAACTTACAGGTGCTTTACTACATGACTCAAAGTATAGGTCTGTGCTAATTAAGGTAAAATACAGCAAAAGACATGATATATGCTAAGTGCTTAATTGTAGTAATTTATTAATCAGAATTCATCTGTTTACTTTCACATTAATTGTAATTTACTATTAAATGAAATTTAATGTTACTACTTTGAACCCCTATCTCCATTTGCAAAGTTGTAGTAATAGGCCTTTTTCTCTCAAAAATGTGTGACAGCCTGAGTAAAGTTGATGATTGTCAAAATGATGATGAGGGTGGTAGTGATAACAAGAGCTACAGTACACTTACCATTATATAAGCTTCACAGGTAGAAACCCACTAATCCTAACAGTAACTCTGAGGTAGGTGTTATCAATACCCCCATTCTTTAGATGAGGAAACTGAGGCCCAGCCAGGCTAAGTAACTTGCCCAAAGTTAAACAGTCAGTATGTGGCAGAGCCTGTATTTGAACTCAGTCTGGTTCCACAGCTCCTGATCTTTACCACTACACTACAGGTGGCTTGAAAAGCTAGTTTTTAAGTAATGGGGAACATGTTTAGGTGAGTCTAATGTTGAGGACTTAAAGGATTGGGCCTTAGAAGAAAAATCTTAACTATAGGGCCTGAAAGTGCTAACAGGAGGGGGTTAAAGTAGTAACTCATGAGATGTAATTAGGCAAGAGGCGTGTGGGTAGACGAGGGTGTGGGAAGGGTATATCTGATTGAGTGAAAAAGCAAAATTAAGCTCTAGGAATGGCCACTCCCAATTAGAGGTACTGATGCTGAAAACGAGTCATTCCCTCATGTAAAAACTTTAGTCAGAGGGGTTTTCCATACCTTTCCTTTCCTCTGAAGTTGGAAAGGGACAAAAAAGAAATTTTTATAATTCTCCTAATAACATCAGTTTGTTTTAGAAGTTTGGGCCTTGGAAGCACACTTGCCCTATTGAAAAGAACATCATGCTTTTCCACTCGATGACCTGCACACTCATATCCTTGCCCCAGGGCAGAACATCTCGGAACAGTGGTCCTCAGACCAGCAGCATGAGCTTCACCTGAACTCATATAGTTGTTGGAACTACACAGTCTCAGGCCCCACTGCAGACCTAAACTCTGGGGGACCCAGAATCTATTTTAGCAAGTCTTCTATTTGATTCTGATGGACATTCAAGTTTAAGAACCTCTCCTGTCTCAGAGGGTCAGTTCATTCTCAGAAACGGATGCATCACACAGTTGTAATCAGATAGAAATAATGTAAATGAAAATAATCGTAAATTTTAAAACCTTGCACAAATAAAAGTTGTTAAATTTTCCAAGACACATGTTTAGGTGCATTTCAGGTGCTGCTGCTCTCAGATTTTATGCATAGCTTGTGCATTAATGCTTGCTCCTTTCCTTTTCCAGTTCTGGCTTCTTTACCACCACTCTCACATTGCGAAGAGAGTTGTAAGGAAATGAATAGATAGTAGATAGCAGCTTATTAATTTCACAGTAAAGGTTAGGAAAATGAGAAGCTGAAACAGCTTGGGGAGTCCATGCACTGGACTAGGCAGCCCACATTGGAAAGGATAGTATTTCACACCACCTATTCACTAAATCCTGGACTTCACTGGTGGCTCAGAGGGTAAAAACATCTGCCTACAATGCAGAAGAGCAGGGATCAATCCCTGGGTTGGGAAGATCCCCCTGGAGAAGGAAATGGCAACCCACTCCAGTACCCTTGCCTGGAAAATCCCATGGATAGACGGAGGAGCTCACTTTTCACTTTCTTTCATTCACTAATGGTCTGAAAATAACATATGAAAACAGTGGGATGTACATGGAATTCAGAAAAGAAACATAAATTCTTAGGTTTGGGACCATAAAACCAGCTTCACAAACACTGGAGGGAGAGTCAGTGTCTTCAAAATTGTAGCTGAAAGTAAGTACAAGACGAGTCATTGAGCATCTAAGCAGTTCATCTCAAGGTGCTTGGCCTTTCCTAGTGCATTAATGGACCTCCCTGGTGACTCAGACAGTAAAGAATGTCCCTGCAATGCAAGAGACCAGGGTGCAATCTCTGGGTCAGGAAGGGAATGGCTACCCACTCCAGTATTCTTACCTGGAGAATTCCTTGGACAGAGAAGCCTGATGGGGCTACAGTCCATGGGGTTGCAAAGAGTCAGACAGGACTGAATGACTAACACACAACACACTGCGTTAATAGAAGCATTGCTTCTGTAACTAGAATTGCTGTCCATTTGCATTAATATATTTTTCTCATATGGCATATTCATTGGTGAAGCATTTCATGCATGCATTCATTAAATATTGATTTGCCCTGGAAACACAGGGATGAGTAAACCCAGCGCCCTCAGAGCTTTCTTTCTACTGGAAAGAAATTATAATAAATATAATTTATTGAATAATTGTAAGTGCTGTGTAGGAAAACAAAATAGGATGGAATTGTCAGAGGCAGAGTTGGCAGTTTTAAATAGAGGTTTTGTCAAGAAGATGACTACTTGGGCAGAGGGCTGAAAGGAACAAGGGTCCCATGCTAAAAGAAAGAAAAGTGGAGTGTGTGCCAGGAGAGCCCCTGTCACCTCAGGAGTGTTTAACCTGGAAGGCTGAAGACAGTGTTGCTGCTGCTGCTAAGTCGCTTCAGTCATGTCCGACTCTGTGCAACCCCATAGACAGCAGCCGACCAGGCTCCCCCGTCCCTGGGATTCTCCAGGCAAGAACACTGGAGTGGGTTGCCATTTCCTTCTCCAATGCATGAAAGTGAAAAGTGAAAGGGAAGTCGCTCAGTCATGTCCAACTCTTAGCGACCCCATGGACTGCAGCCTACCAGGCTCCTCCATCCATGGGATTTTCCAGGCCAGAGTACTGGAGTGGGGTGCCATTGCCTTCTCCAGAAGACAGCATTAGCTGCTGTTAAAACCTGAAGAATGGCCTTGGGGAGAATTTAGATAGCCTCTACTATCACAGAGGTAAGAAGTAGGTGAGAAAGTGACAGCTACCTGTGGAAACAAAGGACTTTCCGGTAGTTGGTCCTGTCCATAGACAGGTTGAGCTTCCCAGGTGGCACTAGTAAAGAACCTGCCTGCCAATGCAGGAGACAAGAGACCTGGGTTTGATCCCTGGGTCGGGAAGATCCCCTGGAGGAGGAAATGGCAACCCACTCCAGTATTCTTGCCTGGAGAATTCCATGGACAGAGGAGCCTGGCGAGCTAAAGACCATGGGGTCTCACAGAGTGACACAGCTGAATTGGCTTAGCAAGCATGCACACACAGGTTATTGTCCCCCCATGAACTGGGGGTTTCTCTTCCCTTAAGGAGTTTGGTGGTTTGGATGTCGTTTTAATGATGGTGGCCACGGTCGTGAGAGAATTCAAGCTCTGAAAGGGTGATTGGATTTATACCTTTGAAGTCTTGCGCAATCCTGAAAATGACATTCTGAGATTAAAAAATATCATTATTCCACCCATAGTTGCCATCTGGTGGAAAAACAAATAATTACACAGTACAAACTGCAGAACTCATCCAACACGTTTTTATTTAGAGTCGTTACTTGCCAGGGAGATGTGGTTCTAAAGGTGTGGGGTTCATTTTTCTTTGACTTAAAGAATGTTTGCCTTTTTTTTTTTTTAATTTTATTTTATTTTTAAACTTTACATAACTGTATTAGTTTTGCCAAATATCAAAATGAATCCGCCACAGGTATACATGTGTTCCCCATCCTGAACCCTCCTCCCTCCTCCCTCCCCATTCCATCCCTCTGGGTAGTCCCAGTGCACCAGCCCCAAGCATCCAGTATCGTGCATCAAACCTGGACTGGCAACTCGTTTCAATGTTTGCTTTTAAGATTGATTTACTTTCCAGAAATTCTTTCTTAGTTTTGGAACTTCGTCTGCGTGTAGGCTCTTGGCTCATCAAGAGTAAATGACTTGCAGTCCTCAAGATTCATGTTTTCTTAGCTGCCGTTTGAAAGGGCAGTAGCTTATTTTCCAGTGCACTGATAGTCTTGTGGAAAATATAATTTGATTCTTAGAAATATCTTCTCCCAATTTCTGTGTCAACATCTTCTCAGAAAACTTTCTTGATGATGTATCTGCAGCAAAGGACTCATATTATTTTCAATCCATTGTGGATTATTTTGTTAAAACACAAGATCGTGTATTTCACTAACTCTGAAATATATAATGAAAATAATTTAAGTCAGTGGAGAAGACAGATAGTTACATGAAAGAAAAACTGATTCTTGTTGAAGTTTGACAGAAAACAGCAAAATTCTGTAAAGCAATTATCCTTCAATAAAAAATAAATTAATTTAAAAAATGTTATTTGTGAAAACAGGGCAGGAAGTAAATTTCAGAACAAAAGAGAATGTTTGCTGTTTATTTTAACTTACGGTTTCTTCACATTTGGTAATGGGATTGGTTAAATCAGTGATTTTCAAACCGCTACAGACTTTCTTCTGTTTTCCATATGTTTGCACATTTTTGTAACATGATGTTGGTATAAAATAGGGTACAGGAATGAAAGGGCAATGTCTCATCACTGCAAGTTTCTAAAGACATGTTCTCTACTTCTTAAGGAACAGGTAATGATTCGGGTGCTTGCATAGGTCCACAGATTCACAGTTTGCATAACTGATTAAGAGCACATTTTACTGTATTATTTCATGTAATACTCAAAAAACTGTGTGAGAAAAAGTGATATTTATTCCTATTCCTCCAGCGAGGAAACTGATGCAGTACAGCTCAGTCTCTCAGCTTGGGTCACACTTTGGACACTCAGGTCTGATTTCCTTTTGGGTTTTGGTACATTCTTTCATGGCCAAGAGCAGTGCAGCAGACATGAGGATGAGATAAGAAGCACTACACAAAGTTGGAATATTGTAAACCTGGAAACCACATTTTCTTCCATACAATGGAAAGAAATGATTTTAAGGATTTACTGAATATTAGATACTTAAACTGTAAAGTAATACACATTTTAAAAATTTATTTTCTATATCATTATAATACAGGGAAAAAAAAATCTCCAAACAAGCAAACCTCTCCATAATATAGGCAGAATAAAGCACCTCAACCTGTGAACTTGCTGCTGCTGTTGAGTCACTCAGTCATGTCCAACCCTTTGTGACCCCATGGACTGCAGCACTCCAGGCTTCCCTGTCTTTCACTATCTCCTGGAGTTTGCTCAGACTCATGTCCGTTGAGTAGGTGATGCCATCTAACCATCTCTTCTTCTGTCATCCCCTTCTCCTCCTGCCTTCAATCTTTCCCAACATCAGGGTCTTTTCCAATGAGTCAGTTCTTTGCATTAGGTGCCCAAAGCATTGGAGCTTCAGCTTCAGAATTAGTCCTTCCAATGAATATTCAGGACTGATTTCTTTTAGGATTGAATGATTGGATCTCCTTGTTGTCCAAGGGACTCTCAAGAGTTTTCTCTAGCACTACAATTCGAAAGTGTCAGTCTTCAGTGCTCAACCTTCTTTAAGGAGCTTTCAAAGTTTTCTTTAATTTTCTATAATACTGTGAAACGTTGAATGAAACGGGAAGAGTGAGGGAATGGGTTGGAAAGTGGGAGGGTGATGCCTTTCTTTCACTGTATATATGCATATAGGAGTTGACCTTTTTGCCCTTTAGACTTTCAGTCTGTACAGATCAGAAGCCCAGCTAGTAGTCAGTCATCATGCTTCTCTGTTTTTATTTGTGCTTGGATTGAGTGACTTGGTAGACTTCATTTCCTGCTCTATAGTTACAGGGTTAAGGAGATTTTCTTCATCAGCTTAGGGAGATTTAAACTAATCATTGAGCTGGAAAATACCTATAAAGGAATACTAAAGGATCTGCTATTAGCTCATATTAGAAGAAAAAAGCTTTATAAAAATTTGTAATATTGATGACAGGAATAGCATGCATATTTTTTCCCCCAAAAAAAGAGTTTTTTTATACTTTTCAAATCACATTTAAGTTCATCTGAATGCAAAGTCATCTCAATTCCTACTGCAGACAAAGTGAGAAGCCTTTGGTAGTTTAAGGGGTTTAGATCTGCTTTAAGGGCTTTAAGAGTTGATATAAGGAATTTAGGTAAGTTATAAGGCAGGATCTTTTGAGAGCATCTGCTTCCCAGTTTATAAAGGTCTAGACATATCACTTACACTTATTTATATATAGATATATATATATATATAGGTATTTTTTTAAGTTTGCTGTCAGTTTTTTTTTTTAATTTTATTTTATTTTTAAACTTTACATAATTGTATTAGTTTTGCCAAATATCAAAATGAATCCGCCACAGGTATACATGTGTTCCCCATCCTGAACCCTCCTCCCTCCTGTCAGTTTTAAGTTACAGTTTCTTAACATCTTTGAAGGGAATGGGATTGGTTAAAGGAGTGATTTCTAAACCTTGAAAATTCATGGATCAGAAAGGAAGAAAGGAAAAACCACCGAGGTCAAATATTTTTTGCCAAGAAAGGTCATGAGCCACTACAAAACAAAACTAACCCACCATCTACTGTTAACAGCACTGTATTACAGAGAAGTGATTTGTATCTATGATTTCTACAAATAATATATGGAATAAATTGAGCTTTATTAAAATTACTTTCAGTGTTCATTTCTTTACATTGAATCAGTGAAAACTTCATCCCACACTGGTCAAAACACCCCCATTTGGATTTAATAACTTTCCAAAATCCATTAGGACTACAGGGACCTCATTATTTTCTTCAAAATTTGCCTATCAAATGATACCATACCTTACAGAGGATTTTTAAAGGTGTGGTTCTAAAGAAGTTCATAGTCTAAGCAGGAGAGAGATATAATGATGCTGTACAGAATTTGCTCACTGGAGAACAGGTATGTTTCCTACCTTCAGAGAGAATGGACAACGCTAAGAAGGCCCAGCCACTCCAATACTCTTGCCTGGAAAATCCCATGGGCAGAGGAGCCTGGTAGGCTGCAGTCCATGGGGTCGCGAAGAGTCAGACACAACTGAGCGACTTCACTTTCACTTTTCACTTTCATGCATTGGAGAAGGAAATGACAACTCACTCCAGCGTTCTTTCCTGGAGAATCCCAGGGATGGGGGAGCCTAGTCGGCTGCCGTCTATGGGGTTGCGCAGAGTCGGATACGACTGAAGCGACTCAGCAGCAGCAGCAGCAGCAGCAGCAAGAAGGCCCAGAATGAACATGTGGCATAAACTGTGGACAGCTTCACAGAGCAGGAAAGAGTGGCAGGAGTATATTCTGCCTGATTCTCTTCATTCTGTCTGCTCCTTACTTTTTCCCCTTCAGTTTAATGAGCCATAAGTTGATAAATCATCACATTTGATTGCATGGTCTAGGCTTAAATTTTCAGTCCTCTACAGTTTGGCTGTGTGACCTCAGACAAGTGTCTTTACCTCTCTGTGCTTTAGTTTCTTACCTTTAAAATAGATACCACCACCTACTTTATGTTTCAAGGTTAATATAAATAAAGACCCTGGAATAAATTTCAGCTGTTTTCAAATGCAGTCTTTCTCATGTGACTTCCTGACTTGAGCATTTGGATGGCAGTCCATGCTCTGGGGATAAAGACTAGACACCTTTTGAGGACTTATAGTCCCTTCTCTCTCATCACTGTAGGTTCATTCCCTTCACCAAAGCCCACTGAGACCAGCTGTGTCCCACTCACCCCACTCTCCCTTGATCTCCCCTCACGTCTCAACTGATTTCTTCTTTGTCTTCACCCCTCATTCACCTCCTCAGGGAAGATCTGTGACTTCCTCCAGTAGATTCACAGCCTTGCTACAAACTCTCATCATGCCCAAAATGCTCAGTTCTCAGTAACATTCATCATTCCACAGTCATTTTAGTTTCTGTCGTTTGTTTCTTCCACTATAAGTTCTGTGAAGGCAGCAAACCTATACCATTTTGCTCACCAGTAAATCCCCAGCACTGAGCACATTGCCCAGCATGGAGTATGTTTTGTTAAATATTTATGGAACAAATGGATGTGCTATTGGGGTGGAGACTGTTGGAGGTTAAGTATTTTTCTTTATTGAAACAGAAAGTATGTTTTTGGGAGCAGTGGAAGAGAATGCTGGAAAGATAGTTTGAGGGAGACTTGGATGGATGGTATGCCTGAAATTATATAGTGCCAACAGGGAATAATCTGTCAACTAGCTTTAGGCATGAGATGTGACCTGATAAGAAATAATGGTATTAATACTGGAAAACTGGGAATTACTTGATATCTAGTAAAATTAAATTCATCCCTTTTACCAAAAAAATTAATCATGGATTTGATAACACCTGAAAAATAGTTTAAGAAGGTTTATCCACGGGCTACATAGGTTATTGAAATTATTAAACAGTGTTTTCTTTGTTATTATTAAGGAGAAAAAGGCATCTCTTGTAAGTTGGGCTCTTGTTCTTTCTCAGTGTTTTTCTGGCTGAAAACATGTTGGCAGCCTTCCCAGGAACCATCTCAGAGATAGCCACAATGATTTGGCAAGCAGATAATGTTTTTCTCATCATTATACAATCCTTTTGAATCAAGAAGCAATGCATGTTTCAGATCAAAAGCAATATGTGAACAATAAGTACTTTTGTAAAAAAAAAAAGTGTATTTGAAGTTTTATTTGGACAGCTGAGCAGACTTAGCCTTTGCAGATATAGCTGCTTGTTGCAGTCACCACATTTCAATTTTGTTGTTAGTTCACCATGACTTGAAGATAGTAACTTCTCTGGTCTACAAACTTAGCAGGTGAATGGAAAGGGTGGCAGTTGGTGGTGATCAGAGGACCCATGTACAAGTTAAAAGTCCCTAAGATGTGGAGAAAGGCAGCATGCGTACGGTGTTAGCTTTCTGATGTCAGGACCATCACACCTCCACCCCCACCCCGCCATGCTGAATTGGTGTGTTCAGTGGCTTTTTCAGAAGGAGATCACTGGTTGGTAATTCCATAAGTGTTGGCCAGCACCCAGCATACTATATGGCTCTCAGGGTGAACCCTTGGTAGGAGGAGGAGGGGTACAGTCGGGTGGAAGAGTGGGAAAGAAGAAAAAGCAAAGGGATGTTGCTTTTAAATTCCAAAGGTGGGGATTCAGTCTCTATTCTCCCAGTAACTTTGTGATTTTTAGCTAGTCACTTCTCTGCCTACCCACTTGATCTGTCAAAGAGACTGATAGTGAAATAAGGCACAGGAATGATGAGGATGAAAGGAGATAATATACTAAGAGCTCTGGGGAGACAAAATCTGCTTATCAGTGGGTGTGTTTGTAAACTAAATTCCTGAAGCCACTTCTGTGCCAGGATAGCCCCCAGTTACATGTTCTTCAGACAGAATTTCATTAGAGAGGAAGGCACCGTAGACACAGAGACGAGCATCTGGGACTGGCCTCGGCACGGGATCACACTTTACCTGCCTTTAACTTGATAAGTGTTATTATGAAAGGACACAGGAATCAAGATAGTTGCAACCTAATGAGACTAAACCTATCATTGTTACAGTTTCATAACTTACAACATCTGAAAAATTTTAAGCTATCATTTCTGCAAAAACAGCACAGGTTGAGAATTAGACAATAGTATGGTTTTTAGACAGCATACATCTTATTTTTCTCACTGAACTGGTTCTCTGTGACATCACTTATTGTGCCTCTTTCCCTGAGATGTTTTTCCTTCTCCCATCATATCGACAGGGTCCATTTCCTATACTTCTTTCTTCTGTAAATATAACTGAAACTCAGTAAACCATACTGGTTAACTATTTAAATTATACAGTTGCATGGAGGGGAAATATTGAATTATTAGTTTAACCATCCAAACTGTTTATTCTCCCCTCATTCTCTCATTCAGTGGATACTCTGTAAGTGCTTGCCTTGGTATTAGGTTGGCCAAAAAGTAAGATTTTATGGGAAAACCCTGAATTAACTTTTTGGCCAACACAGTACTAAGTGCCACAAATACAATGGTGAGTGAAACTGTATTTGGGTTCATGGAACTTAGCCTCATGTGAGTAAAATATAATAGAATTTACAATTACATATTACAGTTACAAAGTGACTTTGAAGGAAAAAGAAAGGGTGCTAGGATTGCATACAAACAATATAGGTTATGGATGATTCAAGGCATTAGTGGGGATCTGGAGAGCGGCTTAGAGGTGACTTGGGGGTTGTGAGATGAATAATGGGAAGAGTTTGAAGGAAAGATGGTGGAGGCAGGGTATGGAGACTGAGTGACAGAGCCATTTGCAATGAAGCCAGAGTGGTAGGTAGTTTGGGACCCGTTGAAGTGTAGGACCTCAAAGGCCTTGCTGATGACTTTTGGTGGCAAGTCAGAGAAGAATTTTTAAGCTAGATAAAAATTTAAATGATCAGACTAAAAATAACCTTTTTTTTTTTTTTTTTTTTTTATCAGTGAAGAGCACAGCTTGGGGAAGATCAGAGTAGAGAGTGGCTGTCAGGAAAATTTCCAAAGCAGGAAGGCCAATTAAGAGGCAGCTACCTTTAGTCTCAGTGAGGGGCATGAAGAGGTAAGGAGGGATTTTAGAAGGATTTGGGGGGGGTAGGGTCAGCAGGGTTCAGTGAAAAGGTGTATGTTGGGAAATAAACATGGAGGAGATGGTGGAGTTGAGAAGAGTTTTCAGGTCTCTCCAGAAGGGAGGGGGAGGTATTGCTGCTCACTGAAGCAGACGGGCAGAAGGTGAGCAAATAATGGGAAAGTCATGAATCCCACTCAAAGTTTGTTAAATTAAGGGTTCAGTGGGATGTGTAAGGAGAGCTTAAGGGTTCAGTGGGATGTGTAAGGAGAGCTCATGAGTCTCTCGTGAAGTTGCCATCAAGCTGTCCATGGAGACCACACTTATGCTGTGGCTCAACTGGGCTAAAGAATTTGTTTTCCAGCCCAGTCCCTTGGTTCTGGGCTGCCTGCAGGGGACTATTAGACGGAGAACCTCGGTTCCTTGCCTCAGAGCATCTTACATCCAGCCCCAACCACCCTGGGCAAGGATGGGAGAGCGCATGGCAGGCTTCCATATACTAGTCTCACAAGTGACATACTTCACTGTTCTCTGTCGTCCAGACCTCACACCGCCCTTGTTTCCTGATTGGTCTCCCTCACTGCCTATATGTCATTTCCCAGTTTCAGCTTTTCCCCTCCCTCTCATTTTCCTTTTCACCCACGTTTTCTAGAAGGACAGTTTATATTTGCTGTCTTAACTTGGTTACAAGGTGTCGTCTCCTGCTGAAGATCACTCCCTACTCTTTAACTGTCTTCTCTGCCACAGGTGACTTGACGGTGGTAGAGACAAATCTCTGCCAGTCTTTGTGGTACTTGATTCTCTCTCTCCTGACTGCTGACGTGTCATATTTTTTTCCATCTTTTTCTGTAACACTACCCGCCTTCCCCTCAATCCCATTCTTCTGCCCAGTTTGTAAATGTAGGTATTTCAGAGAGTTTTGTTCCATACTTTGATACTGTTTTATTTGGTTTTCAAAGCTGGCCATTATCAAAACTAAACTAATAATCAATGACCATGCCCCCGCCCATCTACCCATCACCATCTGCAACCCCTGCCCTCCACATGTTGTTCTGCCTGTATTCATCTGTGGCTAGTGGAATCCAGACACCCCAGTAAAAACTGAATCGTCGTGTTTTCCTTGCCTTTACACGTCCTAGAACTCATCACGATGTGTTAATTGTCTCCCTTCTGCCTCTCTCTCTAGCCCACGATGCTTGCCCTAGATCAAGGCCTTAGTGCTTTTTGCCTGGTCTCCTGTGCTCTCTTGGTAGCTGATCCCAATCTCTGTTCTGGCTGATTGTCACCACCAATCGTTTGTCTAAACTGTGCTTCTCAGTGTTTGAGCAACGAGGATACCCAACCATCATCCTGACCCTCTGGCAGAGCTCAGATTCCTGGCTTGGCACAAACTGCATCCGGCCATCTGGTCTCTGTTGGTGTGATTGGCACAACTTCTGCTCCCTTCACCCTTATATTTAACATTTCTGAAGTATAGAAATTCTTGTATTTCCCTCAAAAGGTCTTGTGATTTTATACTTCTTTGCTTTTTATGTTGTATCTTTCTGAAATGTCTCCTTTTTCTCCTTACTCAACCCACAGGTCATTCAGATCATAGGCCCTTTTCCTGTTTCTCCCTCCTCCCCAAGCTTGCCCCCCAGATAACAGAGTTTATAACCTCCTCCTCTTCCCTCCCTTTGCGTAGCTTTAGTCCTCTAGGCTTCTGTGTGTCCTCTCTCTCTCTCAGGTGTTACCAGCTGTTTGAGAGCAAGGTCTTTGGTTCACTTTGTGTCCCCAACTCTCAGCAAAATGCCTGACACATTGTTACCACTTAGGAAATGTTGATTCAGTAACATGAAATTGGATTGAGTCAGTATGAGTGTAGGTATCGTTTTATAGGGGAAATTAAGACTTTATAAACCTAAGTTCATCAGTGCCCTTGCTTCAGAAACACTGTTTGGTGGCTTGGTAGAATTTAGTACTAACTGTTAAGCAGAAGAGATTGGAGGAAAAAAAAAAAAACTGAAACCCCTGCCAGCTAAAAGCATTAGATATCAAAGTAATTAAATGTTTTTCTGAAGCCAGTCATAAGGTATTTATGTTGTACTTTAAAAATATCTTGCCATTCCAGCTTTATATGATTACTACATTTTAAAAAATTGTTTCGATTTCAAATATCTTCCCCTTAGAAGTAGTCTTCCATGTAACATTTCAGTATTTCTGTATCATGGTGCAATCTGGAGATAGAAACCACACAATAATTGAACAGGAAAATGTATTATAAACAATGAGAGAATTGCTACAGTGGGTAAAGAAAATGCAAGAATATAGGAGTAGCAGACACAGGCAGCAGAGCCCCCAAGGAAGCAACAGATCTGGAGGAGGGTCCCATTCCCTTCATCCCAAAGGCTGGGGGCCACATCTCACTGGAGGAGATGTGGTGTGTCCTACACAGACATTCACTGCCGTATTGTACCAGTGGGACCCACTGGAGTCTGCCTCCTGCAGTGCCACACTACACAAATGCCCAGGAACCTGCCAGGGGGAGGGGTGCCTCTCTAAGCCAGCCTTGGGGTCTGCAGAGAAGCTGCCCCAAGGATGGTACCATGTTCCTGTAGGTAGATGAAAAGAATTAAGAACTAGAGCCCTCTTCCTCCAGTGTCCCTCCAGCACCCTCTAAAATTGTGCCAGCTGCCAGAGGCAGGGCCATAGAAGGCCAGACTGGAAAGCAGTGGGTTGCCACTGGCAGTGCAGTTAGAGGAGGAGGAGAAAAGAGATGGAGACACCCCGGTGTATTTAGATGTATAATAGTTAAAGGCATTTTTAGGTAAAATATACTGTTAAGTATCTTAATTTTATTTTCCTTGATCTAAATAAATGCACTCTTCTTATACCTGTGGCTTAAGAATTAACCATAATTGGGCCATAGCTGGTTAAAAAAAAAAAAAAAAAAGAGGAAACATTGTGTATATGTGTCGTATGTTTGCCTGCTATAAAATTCACAACCCTTATAAGCTGTTGTTCAGTTGTTCAGTCATGTCCTACTCTTTGCAACTCCATGGACTGCAGCATGCCAGGCTTCTCTGTCCTTCATCATTTCCCAGAGTTTGCTCAAACTCATGTCCATTGAGTCGGTGATTCCATCCAACCATCTTGTCCTCTGTTGTCCGCTTCTCCTTCTGCTTTCAATCTTTCCCAGCATCAGGATCTTTTCTAAAGAATCAGCTCTTCACATCAGGTGGCCAAAGTATTGGAGTTTCAGCTTCAGCATCAGTCCTTCTGAGGAATATTCAGGATTGTTTTCCTTTAGGATTAACTGATTGGATCTCCTTGCAGTCCAAGGAACTCTCAAGAGTCTTCTCCAACACCATAGTTCAAAAGCACCCGTTCTTTGGCACTCAGCCTTCTTTATGGTCCAACTCTCACATCCATACATGACTACTGGAAAAACCATAGCTTTGACTAGACAGATCTTTGCTGGCAAAGTAATGTCTCTGCTTTTAAATATGCTGTCTAGTTTTGTCATAGCTTTACTTCCAAGGAGCAGGCTTCTTTAATTTCATGGCTGCAGGGACTGTCTGCAGTGATTTTGGAGCTCAAGAAAATAAAGCCTGTCATTGTTTCCACTTTTTCCCCATCTGTTTGCCATGAAGCAATGGGACCGGATGCCATGATCTTAGTATTTTGAATATTGAGTTTTAAGCCAGCTTTTTCACTCTTCTCTTTCCCCTTACCAAGAGGTTCTTCAGTTCCTCTTCACTGTCTGCCATAAGTTAGTAAGTTCAGTTCAGTTCAGTCACTCAGTCCTCTCCAACTCTTTGCGACCCCATGAATTGCAGCACGCCAAGCCTCCCTGTCCATCACCAACTCCCGGAGTTCACTCAAACTCACGTCCATTGAGTCAGTGATGTCATCCTAATTTAGTCAACCAAAATATTCAAGTCAGGAATACCCCCTGGCCAATGAGCAAAGATAGGAAACAGCATTTTGTACAAATGGTCTGAAAAAGGGAGAAATCAAGTGGGGCCAAGGTTTAGGACATGGTAGCTCAGATGGCAGTCGTTGGGGCTGCTTTGCATGGACTGTGTGTGCTGCTGGCCCGCATGCAGACAGACATGGCAGTAGCAGAGAACAGGGAGTGGGGTCTTGATTTAGGAGCATGTTGGTAATCCTGAGTCAGTTCTTAGGAAAATGTTTGATATAACGTGTGTTCCAGAAGTCTTAGCAACTGATGGAACTCATGGGGGCTATGTTAAATAGTCCAGCAGGCTCTTTGGAAGAATATTTTGTTATTATAGGAAGAAAACAGGAATGAAATCAGTCTCTTGTGACCTATAGAGGATTCATAGGAATATTAATAACGGAATCAATGTTTCATGAATCCTGACTGATGTTTGTTGATAATTGGGTCTTTGACTTATAAGAAAGGAGAGATATGAGGCCAAGTCTGATGTCTCCCACACAGGATGACCTTACTACTTGTCACCCATCTCTTCCTACCCATTTCAAAAGTGTCTCTCTCCCTAGTTGTCATTGTATTTTATCTCTTACCTGGCATTCATGGACAGCTAGACATTTCTTAGATTTTGCTTTTCCATCGTGAATTCTTCGCAGCTGTGAGAAGTGTATGAGAAATTGGGGAGCTGGTGAAGTCATGGATGGGAACAGGTGTACCCCACCCCCATCTGTACAGGGGTGGTGATTAATGATTGTACCCAGAGGATATTGACTTAGATACTAGACTTACGACACTGATAGCTTTCAGTTTCTCAAACCTTCTCCTTACTGAAGAACTACTCAGAACTCCCAAGTACAGATAGATAAGCTGGGTCATCTCTCCAATTACCTTCTCAATCAACTCTTAAGGGTATCAGTTGCAGAGATCCCCCCACATGACCTTCATGTGGGGAGTCTGTTAAGTCAAGGATGGATCATCTTAGGAGGTCCTCAAAACTCATTGTTTTTTCTCCTAAATATTTCAGCATTTTAAGAGAGATGATTTGGAGCCTGCATTTTGTCATGAGTTGGCATGTTTTACAAAACATTTGAACCACTGAAGAATGTTTGGTGTCATAACTCTTGGATTGCTAAAAGCAGTTGGTGTTAGTGGCCCCACCTAATTGTAAGTGGGTTTTTATTTTTTATTTATTTTTTGTTTTGTTTTCAGGTTTTTCTCAAGAGTGATCGAGTGGCCAGAATGGTTCAAAGTGGAGGATGTTCTGCCAATGACTTCAGAGAGGTGTTTAAGAAAAATATAGAAAAACGTGTGCGGAGTTTGCCAGAAATCGATGGTTTGAGCAAAGAGACAGTGCTGAGCTCCTGGATAGCCAAGTATGATGCCATTTACAGGGGTGAAGAGGACTTGTGTAAACCGCCAAACAGAATGGCCCTGAGTGCTGTGTCTGAACTTATTCTGAGCAAGGAACAACTCTATGAAATGTTTCAACAGATTTTGGGGATTAAAAAACTAGAACACCAACTTCTTTATAATGCATGTCAGGTAAGTGATTATGCTATTTCCTATTCTGCTGTCTGACTCAGAAAATGAATACCAAGTGTTTGCAAGCCTATAAAGAAGTACTTTACGTTCTCTCATCACTTTGTTTGAAAATTTGAGTGAAACTGAATTTCAATAAGTCAGATAATGACATTTGGAAGAAGCTTTAAAGACTTATTTGATAGGAGAAGAAGAATATCTGTGCATTTTATTCAACAAGTAATTGTTCTCATGTGCCCTATCTTAGACCATCAGATTTGTACCTATTGGGTATATATGGGGCATGCCCTGAATAGTAAAGTGAAAATCATTTGTTATCTGAAGAAGCTTGGCAATTTATAATAAATAGGTATTCCTCACTGCAAAATAATTTTTCGTAAAGTTATGATACTCATCTTCAGAGATGTATGGCAGTGACTGAAATTTCAAAATTTTCCTTCCTTAACGCAGCCAGATAGAATGAATTGAAGAAGGTTGCTAAATATCATAATTTAGTAGTGACAGAATAAATAATATATTTGCTCTTCAGTTGTTATTTTAATCATGAATATCAAAAATTGAATAAAATGTCCAGTTTGCTCCATGTCTTTCATCTTTAGAGCCTATGATTTGTCTAAATGTGTGCCTTCCATAGTTGTATTTTGTCTGCTTATTTTAGTGGTATAAATGATTGAACTGTACCCTAATAAACAATTTAAGTTGACAAAATTCTGGCATTTTAAAATTTGTGTGTTCATTAAGAGTGATACTTCTATAATGTACATATGTTTACATTTATTTTAAATCTTTTTGCAAATCTTCTCAATTTCTGTATTCTATATGTGTCATTTACTTTGCATTACTAATTTGTGAATCATTTCCAGTGAATAAATTAGCAGAGTTAATTAATAGACAAGCAATGTGGAACCTTAACCCTGTGAACAATTCATGCATTCACTGTAATTGTTTTCACTTGTTATTAAACCAGGTGGTGGTTTTGATAATATTGGAGGATGCCTGTAAAGCTAAAATCTTCCATTGTAAAAGAAGCACAACTGGGACTTTGTATTTTTAATGAAACAGTAACTCACTTGTATAGTTAAATATTGATGAACATAATTTATTAGTAAGAGTCAGCTTTAGACATTCAGTAGATGTTTACCAACTATTCAAGTCAAAAACTTTGCTAGGTGTTGGGGAAACCAATCTAAACCAAATAAAATATTTGTTCTCTATGTACTGAAGTCTTAATAGAGCAGATAGGCCTCTAAAATCCATTATTACAAATGATTTAGAATTTATCCTGAATTTTACAGGGTCATCACATAAATTCCTGTGGACCTGTGAGTTTAAATTGATTCAAGATGTGTTAAATTTAATCTTCTGCTTACTTTTGCAGATGACTTCTACAGTAAGGGTTTTAACTTTTGACCCCCTGGTTTCTGTCCTCTATGGTCTGGAACATACTTCTAGTTTAAATCTCCATCTATAATAATACATGTATTTTTTACCTTCAGTTCTACTGGTATTTAACCTCCTGTATCTTGATGTTTTTTAAGTTCATACATTTAGCATTGGTATTTAACCTCCTGTATCTTGATGCTTTTTAAGTTCATACATTTAGCATTTTATGTATTTTTGTGAAATTAACCCCTTCATATAAACTCCAGTTTTGTCCTTGATAATCTTTTTTCTTTTTTCCAAAGTCTGCTTTGTCTCAAACTCATATGGCTTCTTCAGCTTTCTCTTTTAAAAATCTTTCTTGGAGTATAGTTGCTTTACAGTGTTGAGTTAGTTTCTGCTGTACAGCAAAGTCAGTTATATGCATACATATGCCCTCTTTTAAAATTTCCTTCCCATTTAGTCACCACAGAGCATTGACTAGAGTTCCCTGTGCTATGCAGTAGGTTCTCATTAGTTGTATATTTTATGCATAGCAGTGTACGTGTGTCAGTCCCAATCTCCCAGTTCATCCTACCCCCGACCCCCCAACGTCCCTCTTTGGTATCCATAAGTTTGTTTTCTACATCTGTGAATCTTCCTTCTATTTTGCAAGAAACTTCATGTGTACCATTTTTCTAGATTCCACATATAAACGATATTATACAGTCTTTTTTTTTTCTGACCTCACTTCACTCTGTTTGACAGTCTCTAGGTCCATCCACGTCTCTGCACATGGCACTCTTTCATTCCTTTTCATGGCTGAGTATACTTTAACTTTCTTTAGGTTAAGGTTAGCATGGTGTATCTTCCTCCATCTGTTTACTTTTAGCCTATGTTACTTTTAGCCTATGATCCTTTGTTTAAAGTGGATTTCTTATAAACAGCACACTACTACTTGTTTTTGTTTTTAATCCAGTCTGACAACCTGTCTTTTAATGGGTGTGTTTCAACCATTGTATTTAAAGTGATGGAATTGGATCAAATTCCAGTCTTACTTGTAAGCGCTGGCACTTTTTTGTGTTTGTTCTTTGTCTCCCCTCTTTTTGTTGCCTTCTCTAATTTTAACTGGATTTTTGTGTTGTTCCATTTTATAGCCTATTTTGATGTACTGCCTATCCTTTTAAAGTGTCTTTAGTGATTGCCCTTGGTTTTACAATATGCATTTTAACATAATCTATGGAAAATCCCTTGGACGGAGGAGCCTGGTAGGCTGCAGTCCATGGGGTCGCTAAGAGTCGGACACGACTGAGCGACTTCACTTTCACTTTTCACTTTCCTGCATTGGAGAAGGAAATGGCAACCCACTCCAGTAGTCTTGCTTGGAGAATCCCAGGGATGGCGGAGCCTGGTGGGCTGCCATCTATGGGGTCGCAGAGAGTCGGACACGACTGAAGTGACTTAGCAGCAAGCTCATCTTCAAATAACACTATAGGGCTTCAAGTGTAGTAGAGTTCTCCCATAGTAGAGAATTCTCAATTCCTCACTCCCATTCCTTCTGAAATTTCTGTCATTTATTTCACCTATAGTATGTTCTATTCACCCATCATATGGTTACTACTATTGCTTTTAACAGATAACTTTTACATCAACTAAGAATAATAAAAATAAAAGATACACACATATATAATTTCACCTTCATTTATTCCTTCTCTGACACTTTTCTTTCTTCATGTAAAAGTTTCTGACCTGCATCATTTTCCTTATCAGAAAAACTTAACATTTATTGAAAGGCATGACTACTGATAATGAATTCACCCAGTTTTTGTTTTTCTGATAAAGTCTCTTCCTCCTTTATGTTTAAAGGATAATTTCCCTAGATATAGACTTACCAGCTTTTTTTTTTTTTTTTTTTCTTTTAACACTCAGGATTTTATTCCATTGTCTTGCTTGTGTGGTTTCTGAGAAATTTGATGAAGCTCTTATACTTGATTCTAAGTAAGATGTTTTGTTTTTGTGTTTCTGTTTGTTTTTGTCCTCTGGCTTCCTTTAATATTTTCTCCCTATCTTAGTTTTTTGTAGCTTGAATATGATATGCCTGCCTAGGTATGAGTTTTTAATATTTTTCTTCCTTGGAGTTTGTTTCAGCTTTCTGAATTTGAGGGTTGGTGTCTGTCATTAAATTTGGAAATTTCTCATCCATTATTAACTTCAGATGTTCCTTATATCCTATCTTTACCTTCTCCTGCTAGTATTTTAGTTATCTTTTTTTATATCTAGCTATGTTACTCCTCATAGTTCTGGAATGTTCTGTTTTGTGTGTGTGTGTGTGTTTTGTTTTTGCTTTGCTTTTTATTTCTTTTGCTCTTCGCATTTCAGAGAGGAAAGTTGCAGCTGACCTTCAGGTTCGCTGATTGTTTCTTCATAAGAATTCTGATTCTAAAGAAAGAATCTGCAGGAAGGCATTGTTTTGCCAGTGATTTTGATTTCTAGCATTTCCTCTTGACTCTTTTCTTAGAGTTTCCATCTCCCTACTTATATTACTCAGCTGCATGGTTTCAACTTTTTCCATTAGAGTCTTCAATTTGACTCGCTGCGACCCCAGGCATGCCAGGCCTCCCTGTCCATCACCAACTCCCAGAGGCCACCCAAACCCATATCCATTGAGTCAGTGATGCCATCCAACCGTCTCATCCTCTGTCATCCCCTTCTCCTCCTGCCCTCAATCTTTCCCAGCATCAGGGTCTTTTCAAATGAGTCAGCTCTTCGCATCAGGTGGCCAAAGTATTGGAGTTTCAGCTTCAACATCAGTCCTACCAATGAACACCCAGAACTGATCTCCTTTAGGATGGACTGGTTGGATCTCCTTGGAGTCCAAGGGACTCTCAGGAGTCTTCTCCAACACCGCAGTTCAAAAGCATCAATTCCTTGGCATTCAGCTTTCTTTATAGTCCAACTCTCACATCCATACATGAGCACTGGAAAAACCATAGCCTTGACTAGACAGACCTTTGTTGGCCAAGTAATGTCTCTGCTTTTTAATATGCTATCTAGGTTGGACATAACTTTCCTTCCAAGGAGTAAGCATCTTTTAATTTCATGGCTGCATTCACCATCTGCAGTAATTTTGGATCCCAGAAAAATAAACTCAGCCACTGTTTCCACTGTTTCTCCATCTATTTGCCGTGAAGTGATGGGACCAGATGCCATGGTCTTAGTTTTTTTCACTCTCCTCTTTCACTTTAATCAAGAGTCTCTTTAGTTCCTCTTCACTTTCTGCCACAAGGGTGGTGTCATCTGCATATCTGAGGTTAGTTATATTTCTCCCAGCAGTCTTGATTCCAGCTTGTGCTGCCTCCAGCCCAGTGTTTCTCATGATGTACTCTGCATATAAGTTAAATAAGCAAGGTGACAATATACAGCCTTGACATACTCCTTTTCCTATTTGGAACCAGTCTGTTGTTCCATGGCCAGTTCTAACTGTTGCTTCCTGACGTGCATATAGGTTTCTCAAGAGGCAGATCAGGTGGTCTGGTATTCCCATCTCCTTCAGAATTTCCCACAGTTTATTGTGATCCACACAGCCAAAGGCTTTAGCATAGTCAATAAAGCAGAAATAGATGTTTTTTCTGGAACTCTCTTGCTTTTTCGATGATCCAGCGGATGTTGGCAATTTGATCTCTGGTTCCTCTGCCTTTTCTAAAGCCAGCTTGAACATCTGGAAGTTCACGGTTCGTGTACTGCTGAAGCCTGGCTTGCAGAATTTTGACCATTACTATACTAGCGTGTGAGATGAGTGCAATTGTGCAGTAGTTTGAGCATTCTTTGGCATTGCCTTTCTCTGGGATTGGAATGAAAACTGACCTTTTCCAGTCCTGTGGCCACTGCTGAGTTTTCCAAATTTGCTGGCATATTGAGTGCAGCACTTTCACAGCATCATCTTTTAGGATTTGTAATGGCTCAACTGGAATTCCATCACCTCCACTAGCTTTGTTTGTAGTGATGCTTTCTAAGGCCCACTTGACTTCACATTCCAGGATGTCTGGCTCTAGGTGAGTGATCACACCGTTGTGATTATCTGGGTCGTGAAGATCTTTTTTTGTACAATTCTTCTGTGTATTCTTGCCACCTCCTCATAATATCTTGTGCTTCTGTTAGGTCCCTACCATTTCTGTCCTTTATTGAGCCTATCTTTGCATGAAATGTTCCCTTGGTGTCTCTAATTATCTTGAAGAGATCTCTAGTCTTTCCCATTCTTTTTTTCCCTCTGTCTCTTTACATTGATCACTGAGGAAGGCTTTCTTATCTCTTCTTGCTATTCTTTGGAACTCTGCATTCAAATGGGTGTATCATTCCTTTTCTCCTTTGCTTTTCGCTTCTCTTCTTTTCACAGCTATTTGTGAGGCCTCCTCAGACAGCCATTTTGCCTTTTTGCATTACAGTTACTTAAATTCCATGTTTCTTAACTACATCTGTGTCACATCTTAATCTGGTTTGGAGGCATGATTTATCTCCACAGACTGTTCTTTTTTCTTTTTTGCCTTTTGACATGCTTTGTAACATTTTGTTGAAAGCCAGACGTGTAGTATCAGGTAATACATGCTGTGATATATTTGCCTTTAGTGTCAGCACTTATGTTAGTCTGACTGGGAGGTTGGTTGTGTTTAATATTTGTTGTAGCCACAGGTATAAGAAGCTTTAAATTCTTCTAGTGCCCTTGCCTTTGTCTCTTGTCTTGACTTGGTCTTCCCTAAGTATTCCTCTTCAGAGTGCATCTTGCAGCTCTTTTAGGCATGGTCAGATGTTATTCTGGAGCCACTGGTAGTGTGGTAAGGTGTTGGGGAAAAGGGAGTGTGTTTGTTCTACATTTTGATAAAGTCTCAGTCTTTCAGAGGATCTATGTCACAAGAAAAGACCCCAATTCTGGGAAAGATAGAAGGCAAAAAGAGGAAGGGGGCAACAGAGGATGAGGTAGTTGAATGGCATCACTGACTCAATGGACATGAATTTGAGGAAAGTCTGGGGAATAGAGGAGGATAGAGGAGCCAGGTGGGCTGCAGTCCATGGGGTCACAAAGAGCTAGACCCAACTTAGGGACTGAACAACAACAACAGTATCTCAGCACAGTAAACTTCACAGATGTTTCTATCCTTTGTCCATGAATATTGTTTTTCCTCTTTCTACATCCCTTTATCTCCTTCCCTAGCTGAACCATCACTATGTATTTTCTTGAAATCTTGACCCTGTTCACACTGGGTTTTTTGTTATTATTTGCTATAGACGTGACAGAAAGACTGCAGAGGACTAGAGAGGGCAGCCTCCTCCTCCTCTAGCTGGGATTTGTTTTTCCATATTTTCCTCTAGCCAAGTCTTTCCCCCTTTGTTAGGGAGAAGAATCAGGAAGGTATAACAATGGCTTTTCTTTCCCTCTCCCTGCCAGGTCCACATGTGAAACCTTCTTGGATCCTTATCATGAGAATTTGATGAGGTTACTGGAAGAAAGCCCAGGAAATCATGGAAGCTCCCTTATGGTTACAACCCCAGGAGTTTCTCACTCTCGGCCCTCAGCTTCTAGTTATTTGCCCAAAATTACTTGTCAGATAAATGATTCTATATTTCTGGCATCCATTGACTTCTGCTCTAAATGTAGTATCTCTCTGTTTTGCCTGTGTTTCCAGATATTGGGTTAGTGGTTTGCCCCCAAACCTCAGTTCTCCATAAGTGAAGAAAAGTCATTGCTTTTCAGCTTCTCCAACTCTTATTGTAAGGACAAGAAGGATGACATCTTCCAAGCTCTTTACATGTCTGAGCTGAAATTGGAGTTCTCTGCACTTCTAAGATTTGAAAGAAAAGCTTAAAGATTTTTTGATTAACTTAAATTACAAAAATACTCATACATAAGCAAAGAGCTTTCCTTTGGAATAACAATCACTTTTTGGAAATGAGGAAAATGGATTGTTGAGAAAAACAGCTGAGATTCTTTTTTTTCCCCGTCAAGAACCAATCTATCTTATCTGTTCCTTTGTTGTCTTTCAACAGAATTCAAAAAAGAAAAGATTATAGAAACCACAGAAAATAGCCTGCCCAGTATAGGAAAGGAATGATGTGAGGAGAGAAATCCAGAGAGCAGGGCTTGGAGAAGCAGAGAGGGTCTAAAGCTAGCTGAGTGGCTGGCACCTGGCTCCAGGTATACATCGGTGGAATTTTCTCCACTTTGCCTGGGTCTCAAGAAAGGCTCTGAGGCTCTTGCTAAGTGTAACACTCTTGCTTCTGTATTTATTTACCCTTGTCTGACCCCTTGTTTTTGCCAACAGCATCCTCCTTGTTGTTGTTCAGTCTCTCAGTCGTGTCCAGTTCTTTGTGACCCCATGGACTGCAGCATGCCAGGCTTCCCTGACCTTCACCATATCCCGGAGTTTGTTCAGGTTCATGTCCATTGAGTCAGTAATGCTCCTAGGAGTGCCCTCCTAGGAGATCTCAAAGACGTGTTGTTGCTTCAGGGTCAGAAGTTCAGAATAGGAAGCTATTCTGCTAGGACATGCAGGAAGTCTACAGCCAGACAGCCCCTGGGGACTTGGGAAGGAAGGGATATGAATGAGAGACACAGCCAGCAAGAACCCCACATGGTTTTATAACCCTTGTCCCAGAGCCCTGGGAATTGCATCTAGAATGGAAAAATAGGAAGCCATCTTCTGAAAAAACATAGGTGTTTCTATGACTTCCAGTCAAAGCCAAGAACTTAATAAATTCAGAATGAAGGCATAAAAGAAACTCTCATATCATAATTAAGTTATGAAACCAGAGATAATCAAAAGAAAAATTATTTACATTGTATCAGAAATAAAGCATAAGAACAACCCACATATGACATAGATGAGTGATTGTGCTATTAAAACTGTCAGATTTTGGATTCTTTGGTTTGAGAATATCGTGTTTGCACTGGAGCACAAAATGCTAAGGAAAAAAGATGGAAAAGAGCACAAAGTGTACATTCAGCAATGAGCAACATAACAATACCACAATCTGACACCATTAGCCGTCATTTACTTGAATCAGGGTATTAAAGTAACAAGGGTGAAAGAAGCCCAGTCTGTCAGTAGAAGGTTTAATTTCAGGGTAACTCTAAGGAAATGCAGTGGACTTCAAGTAAATACAGTTATAGTTTTGGGAAAATGAAGCTAGTTGATATTAAAGCTGTGTGTTTTATAGTCTTGGGTATAATTTTTATCCTTTTAATCACCTATTTTTGAATTAAAATACTGTTGTGTAAGTGGTACTAGTAATGAATCAGCTGCCTTTCTTTGAACAGAAATGAAATGCTTTTTAAAGATTATTTAAAAATATGACAAAGGAAGGTGCGGTTTGTTCAAATCAATTAGTTAACCCATTCTGTGTAATCCTGTAGGGAATACAGATGGGAACATAGAAATGAGATCTAGTCATTTGCTAGCTTTCATTTAAAAGAAAAGAAAAGCACTGCTGTACATGCCTCAATGATGTGGTCAGTCCCTGATACACCTTCTTGAGGTTGAAGATGCCAGGTTGGGGAGGACTGTGTAATCTTCAGGTGTGTCATGAAAGAGGGTCAGGAGGACAAGAAGATGCTGTGTATTCTGGGGGAGGGGGGAACATGTGCAGGTATGGAGATGTAAGCAGACCCTGGCGCCACGGGGAGCTGCTAGCATAAGGAGGGGTCGGGGCTGTGGTTTAAGGTGATATTAGCACTTGTGAGTAAGGCTGTTGTAGATTGCAGAGACACACTCCTAAATGAAAATAAGCAGAGTCTGAGCAGTGGAATACACAGTCCCATATACAGGCTGTCATTCTCCCTCTTCTACCTCTGTATTTTAAGAGGATTAATTAACTGAATTTTACAGCCATCTAAATCCTGATCTTTTCTGCCAAAGGCAATCTTCATTAATCTTTCATAATCTCATTCCATTCACTGCAGAAAGTCTCACCCATGTTTACCCAAGAGTCAAAGCAAAGTTAACTGAAATCTTTCCCTTTAAATACAGCCCCCCACTCCTCCTCCAAGTTCCTTATATCCTGCAGACTCTTAAGAACTGTGTAAAGTAATACTCCTGAATTGTTTGGATGTTTGTAAGGAATAAACAGGAATATTTATGAATAGTTAACAAGTATTGTGTTCGATCTTATGATTTCCTTTCACTAAGAATTCTCAGCTTTGGAGATTAAGCACTTCAGGTCTAGAAATTAAAAAATAAAATAATCAACAGAGGCAGTTGCAATGCCTCTTGCATCTCTCATTGTGAGAGTCTTCGTTTGAAAGTGCAGAAACCATGAGGCATTCTGTTCTGAAGACCCACTCTCAAGGTTGTAAAGGGAAAATAGAGACGTGCATTCTCAGAGGAAATTGATATCTGCCTTTCGCCACTGTCATCTTTTTTCTCAACTAGTAGCATGTGGCTGATAATACATTTTAACATAATTTGTCTACTTTGGCAAATATAGAAAAGCACATTCTATAGAGACAATTACATTTGATAACAGTCATTTGCTAGATAGGAAAATAAAGTTGAGGAAATGACTGTTAGCAAGGTATATCTTTCCTTGTGAGTGTAATTTTAAATCTCAAAATGCTTGAGGGAAATATTCAAGTGAATGTCATTAAATGGCAATTGTCATGTTTTAGGAAACAGCAAGAAGCAACTGAAGACCTTGAGACCGATTGGATCTTATAATACCTGACTTTTGAAATCCTGAATTTAATAATTGGAATAGCTATAAAGTTTATATACATATTCACTTTTAAAAGTCAAGGTATCATGATATAAGTTGATGAATCTGATTTCCGTTAAATGAATTTGAGTTTGGTTAATAATACTGAATCAATTTCTTCTCTAAAAATTAAGGCTTAAAAATTGTGAATACTACTGTATTATATTCTTAAATCAATTTATAGCTTTTATCAGTGTTGCTTCATTTGACTTGTATTATTATTATTTTTTTCTAATCTTTGGCCTCTGTGTATACAGTGGCTCAGATGGTAAAGAATCTACCTGCAATGAGGGAGACCCAGGTTCAATCCCTGGGTTGGGAAGATCCCCTGGAGAAGGGAATGGCAACCCACTCCAGAATTCTTGCCTGCAGAATCCCCATGGACAGAGGAGCCTGGTGGGCTATAGTCCAAGGGGTCACAAAGAGTCAGGACATGATTGAGTGACTGTCACTTTCACTCATGTGTAGAGGAGCTACATAAAAATATTTCTAAGTAAGATTTCTCCTAAAATGTTTTAATTTCCTTTTGCTTTCTCCCAAATCTCATCAGATAAAAATATAGCCTACCATCAGACATTCTGTGCATTATTTTTAGTCTTTTATTCTTTACCTTGATCTAGCCTGTTGAAATTAAGATTTTATTCCAATATTTCCACATTATTTTAAATGATAAGACAACAGAAATCTACAGAGATAAGGCATTTTTGTAATAGTAATAGAAGGGAAAAGTGTATTTGCCAATGCGCTTTGTGACCTGTTTTCATCTATTCATGAATAAAAAATTATATGAATCTATTGTTCCAAGTATAATATGAATGCTGTTCTCAATTTTTCATGAAAATATGTTAATGAAATATCCTATCAAAATTAAAATGAAATATGTGATAAACATATTTCTTTTATACACTCAAAAACGCTTGTTGAATTCCTTCTAAAAATACCAGTTGACAATGAAGATACAAAAATGACAAGATTTTATCCTTTCACTCAAGGTAAAATGACAAGATTTTATTCTTTTCCTCACAGTGTTTGGTGTGGTCAGGAGACAGGTATGTAAACGAAAAAGGATGAGTGGTATAGTTAATCAGTGTGTCTCTGAGGTTATTTATGAGGCAGAATGTGAGCACGTGGATGGCAGTATCTTAATTTGGTACTGGATGGTCTGCATGGATTTCTTTAGTGCTCCTCCCCTCCACGTTCGAATGGCCTGAGGAGCTTTAAAAGCCACTGGATTCCTGAGCCCCACTTCAGACTCAGTGAAACAGCCTGTGGACGTGGGGCCTAGTGTCTGTTTTGTAACAGCTTTCCCGTGTGATGGCTGAGACCCAAGGACCCCTGGGGACCTGACAGTTCATTTGAGGACTTCATGCCATGGTCACATCTAACTGTAGAGTAGGCTGGGAAAGAGTCTAGCTGTGTGCCCAGAAGAAGAAAGGATTTGGAGGAATGGAAACTCAGTCTTCTTTTGGAGCTTCAGTGAAGGTTCTTAGGAGGACAGTTCCTGAATTTTGGAAGCTGCACAGAAATTTAGTGAGCTGGAGGAAAACGACATGCACAGAGGCACGAGGAGAATGAAATGGCTTGGTATCTGTGGGGTTTGTGTCTTGCTGAACTAACAGATGAGGCTACAGAGTTAGGAAAGGACATGAATATTAAGGACCTTGTATGCTAGTTGGAAGAGCTTGGGATTATCACATAATAGGGAACACTGTTGGTCTGTGAGCAAAGGAAATGACAGGAGCGAGTTGAGATTCTGCAAAGATCGTTCTCTGTGTTCTAAAGAATGGGTTGCCTGTGGCCCATCCCCTGTCTCACCTGACTTGTGGGCATGGCCAGCATTGCTAGAGACAAAAGTGGAACATGACCTACATGTTAATCATTTGAGTAGATTTGAGGCTCTGCTTCTTGCCCTACTGTGCTCCTGTTTTCCTCTGTTGGCTTATGAAGTTTCTAGACAATTGGATTTCACTTGGGCATCTCTCTTCATATTCTCTTGGATCCATACCCTGTATTGGGCTTCAGAATCCTCCTCTGTTCCCGCACTTGGAGCTTTAACCTGAGTCAGAGCACTCGACCACCTGCTCGCCTTAAGGCACCTGTGCATGCTCAGTTGTGTCCATCTCTTTGCAACCCCATGGACTGTAGCCCTCCAAGCTCCTCTGTCATGGAATTTTCCAGACAAGAATACTAGAGAGGGGTGCCATTTCTTCCTCCAGGAGATCTTCCCAACCCAGGAATCAAACACACATTTCCTGGATTGGCAGGCAGATTCTTTACCACTGCACCACCTGAGAAGCCCTTGTCTTAGAAGGGATATGATGAAAGCCCAGGAATTCAAGCAGAAAATGGGACCAACTTGAGTCTGTAGTTTAAGACATACTATTCTCAAGAACTATGGGTACTGTCTACCTATTCTTCTCCCTCACATTTTATAGAAAAAATAGTATGCTTTAATGGCTCTCTTCCATTTACATTGTCTATATTTATCTGACACAGCATTTATATTAACCCTGGTCTGATAGGGGCATCGCTGATTCAGGTTTCTTTCAACATAGTACCCATTCTGTTCAGATACTGATCCAGGCTATCTGTATATGGCGGTCCCTCTTCCTATGGAGCAATGTTGTGGGGTGGAGGCATATGTGGGGGGAAAATCAAGCATTCCATTGTGTACCTGATGAAATCAGAATGTTAGGTGTCCATGATGGTAGGTGGTAGTTGAAGCCTGAAATTTAAACAAGAGATCAGAGCTGGAGATAAAGATTTGGAAATCATTTTGATAAAGGTAGGATTTTAAGTCATGAGACATGATGAAATCATATTGGTAGAATTTGGACCTCCAAAAAAAGGGGGGCTCAGGACAGAAGCCTACGGGCACCAGGATTTAGAGGCTGCACAAAGGGGAAAGAGCCAGAGGTGGAGGAGGAAACCAGAAAAGGTGGTGTCAGGAAAGTCACGGAAAGACATTTCAAGGAGAGTGGTTACCCATGCCACATGACAACAAAGTGACCCCTGAGTTTATCAAATGGAAGACATTGTTGACATGGGAAGCTTATCTAGAGTGTTGGGGAGCAAACCTAATTGGAGTGGATTAAGAGAAGAACCATGAAAACTTCAGGGAATCAGCTAGCAGTGAAGAATATTAGTCAAGAAATTCCTGCTATCTAGTATATTGAATCATTTTATTAAAAGAAAACAATTTACTGAGTGCTTGCTATGTGTCAGGCTTATAGCATCAGACTTGACTGTTAGTTGTCTATTGCTTTCAGATTTTTAGAAATATAAGGACCACAGAACCTTGATTTCTTCTGGTAGGTAGTCAGGAAAACTTGTTCTTACAAAGCACTTTTTTAAAAAATGAAACTTGAAAAAGCTAAAGAAAAGGGATTGATGTATGCTTACAAAGAGTATTTTGTGAATTTAATACTTTTAGCTGATTATTGGGGTCATGATATCCTGAATCCTCTGCTTAAGACCAGAAAGAGATGAAATACCTCCATTTACCCTAATCACTTTAGATAGAACAGGGCCAGTTTATCATTATCTTAGTAAGATTTTCCTTGTGTAATGGGTAACAGTGATGTTTCTAGCTATTAATATTTGTTACAGACTGGTAGAAAGGCTTCTTTTTAAATGTATAAAAATGATGTTGTATCCTATTTGCTAAGTGTTTTCATGATTCTGATGTGAATGTCTCCAGATGAATGGCCTTTATATCTTGTTTTATGAAGCCTCATCAGACGTGTGTGAACTTACTATGTACATGGTATGGTACCAAGAGGAACAGTGTTTGAAAAATATAAATAGACTTGCTACCTTGTTTGTTTGTTTGAGAAATCAGATGGTGTTAGGACTGTTGCACTGAAAGTATTGCAGTGATTTTTTTATTTCACTATGCTTATTTTGAATATCACTTTCTTTCACCCTGTTCACATGGATCAGCTCTTCTTTCTACTCTTTTTGTGGCAGACTTCTGTATCTGAAACTTCTCAAAATCGGTAGATTCAAAATGCTATTTTTTTCTCATCTCAAACCTGGTTCTACTTATGTATATTCATCTTTCCAACTCATAACCAGGAGCTGCTCCTTTTTTACTGCCTTCAGTCCAGACAATGGACTGGCACTGTTATTTTCTCTCTGTGTTGTATTGTCTGTTCCTGTCTTAATTCCACATCCATCCCCATAGCTGGAAGCTTCAGTACCTCTTATATGTAGCATGACAGTAACTTTTCACCTGCTTCCCTCTTCCAATCCTATGTATCTTTTTGCCAGATTAATATTATTGAAGTGTCATCCTGTTTTCATCATAACCCATGGCTCAGACAGTAAAGAATCTGCCTGCAATGCAGGAGACCCAAGTTCAATCCCCCAGACCATGAAAAACCCCTGGAGAAAGAAATGGCAACCCACTCCAGTATTCTTGCCTGGAGAATCCCATGGACAGAGGAGGCTGGTGAGCTACAGTCCATGGTGTAGCAAAAAGTCAGACATGACTGAGCGACTTTCACTTTTCACCAACCTGTTCTCTTCATGATCCAGCTTTGAATAGGGAAAAAATATGGTGGCTATGAGCAGAATGAGATTCACCCCTGGCCAAGCGTTCATCATCTGTGGTGTTCATCTGGCCCCCACCTGGCCTTCTTAGATTTTTTCCCAGGTTCTCCCCCTGTAACTATTCTTTACATATCTCCTCTGCAACGTAAGCCAAGTCACTCCCTGTTCCTCATTAACACCCTGTATTGTCTTGACTTTTCATTTTGTCTCATTTTACTCTTTTCACTTGTAATCCTTCTTCTCCATTCTTGAAAATGCAAGACAAATTCCACTTCCACAAATCTTGCCCTCACTCACTTTTCTTAAATATCACAAGAGGTGGGGAAATTCCATGAGGAATATACAGTTCCCTATCATACTCATGTGTATTAGTGTTAGTTGCTTAGTCTGGTCCGACTCTCTGCGACCCCAGGGATTGTAGCCTTCCAGTCTGTTCAGTCCATGGAATTTTCCAGGCAAGACTGCTGGAGTGGGTAGCCATTCCTTTTTCCAGGGGATCTTCCTGACCCAGGGATCAAACCCAGGTCTCCCGCATTATTGGCAGATTCTTTACTGTCTGAGCCACCAGTTCTTGTTCAGTCATTACTGTGTCTGACTCTTTGCAGCCCCATAGACTGCAGCATACAAGGCTTCCCTGTCCTTCACTGTCTCCCAGAATTTGTTCAAACTCATGTCCATTGAGTTGTGATGCCATCCAACCATCTCATCCTCCGTCGCCCCCTTCTCCTCCTGCCCTCAATCTTTCCTACCATCAGGGTTGTTTCCAATGAGTCAACTCTCCCCACCAAGTGACCAAATTATTGGAGTTTCAGCTTCAGCATCATTCCTTCCAATGAGAATTCAGGGTTGATTTCCTTTAGGATTGTCCAAGGGACTCTCAGCAGTCTTCTCCAACACCACAATTCAAAAGCATCAATTCTTCGGTGCTTAGCCTTCTATATGATCCAACTCTCACATCCATACATGACTACTGGAAAAACCATAGCTTTGGCTAGACAGACCTTGTTGGCAAAGTAATGTCTCTGCTTTTTAAATACACTGTCTAGGTTTATCATAGCTTTTCTTCCAAGGAGCAAATGTCTTTTAATTTCATGGCTGCAATCACCATCTGCAGTGATTTTGGAGCCCAAGAAAATAAAGGCTGTCGCTGTTTCCACGTTTGCCCATCTATTTGCCATGAAGTAATAGGACTGGTTGCCATGATCTTAGTTTTTGAATGTTGAGTTTTAAGCCAACCTTTTCACTCTCAACTTCAGCCTCATCAAGAGGTTCTTTAGTTCCTCTTTGCTTTCTGCCATTAAAGTGGTGTCATCTGCCTATCTGAGGTTGTTGATATTTCTCCTGGCAGTCTTGATTCCAGCTTGTGATTCATTGAGCCCAGCATTTTGCATGATAAACTCTGCATATAAGTTAAACAACAGAGTGACAATATACAGTCTTGATGTACTCCTTTCCCAATTTTGAATCAGTCCATTGTTCCAAGTCCAGTTCTAACTGTTGCTTCTTGACCTGCATACAAGTTTGCATACACCTGCAAGTAAGGTGGTCTGGTAATCCCATCTCTGTCAGAATTTTCTACAGTTTGTTCTGATACACACAAAGGATTTAGCATAATCAATGAAGCAGAAGTAGATGTTTTTCTGGAACTCTCATTCCTTTTCAATGATCCAACGGATGTTGGCAATTTGATCTCTGGTTCCTCTGCCTTTTCTAAATCCAGCTTGTATATATGAAAGTTCTTGGTTTACATACTGTTGAAGTCTGGTTTACAGGATTTTAAACATGACCTTGCTAGTGTGTCAAATGAGTGCAATTGTGTGGTGGTTTCAATAATCTTGGGCATTGCCCTTTTTTGGGATTGGAATGAAAACTGACTTTTTCCAGTCCTGTGGCCACTGTTGAGTTTTCCAGATTCGCTGGCATATGGAATGAAGCACTTTAACAGCATCATCTTTTAGAATTTGAAATGGCTCAGCTAGAATTCCATCACCTCCTCTAGCTTTGTTTGTAGTAATTCTTCCTAAGGTTCACTTGACGTCACGCTCCAGGATGACTGGCTCTAGGTGAGTGATCACACCACAGTAGTTATCTGGGTTATTAAGACCTTTTTTGTACTTGCCATTTCTTCTTAATCTCTTCTGCTTCTGTTAGATCCTTGCTGTTTCTGTCCTTTATTGTGGCCATCTGTGCATGAAATGTTCCCTTGGTATCTGATTTTCTTGAAAAAATCTCTTGTCTTTACCATTCTGTTGTTTTCCTCCATTTCTTTGCATTGTTTACTTAAGGTTTTCTTATCTCTGAGCCACCAGGGAAGCTAACATAGCTATACACACCTCTTTTATTGCATTATAACAACTTGAACATATGAAAATATTTGAATCTTTGTACTATTAATTATACTGTAATATTTCATGTGTCTCCTGTTGGGGGACTCATGGCAAGTGACCAACAGAGTGAAAGCTGGGAGTGAGGTGTCTTGAAAGGAGTAAGTGGTGGTTACATTGAACCCTCAGGTCAAACTACAGGATTCAGACCCTGGCCTTTCCAAGTATTAACTGTGTGACCTTTACCCTAGAAAACTGCTTAAACCTATCTGTGCTTCAGATTTTTCATCATTAAACTGGGATAATGATAACAACTATTCCATATGGTTGCTCTGAGGTTTCAATGCAGTAATGTTTACGAATGCTTAGATTGGTTTCTGACATAGAGTGCTGTATAAATTTACTCTTATTAGTCCTGGTGAGACTAAAGTTATAAACTGTACTGCAGAGTTCTCTAAAATCGCTGATAGTGTCTGTGTTATTTTACTTACTGCTAAAATCTATTTCATTGTTATTTCATCAATGTGAATGTATATTTACTTATTTTATTGAGGGAAGTGTAGTTGGTAAATAATTGCTTGAAAATGTAAGCTCATGACTTCTGTCTAGAAGAGAAAATGTTAATAACAGATGGAATACTAAAGAAAATTTCATGATGTGTAAAAATTTGCAAAGTTCTACCTACCATTTTAGAGAATATATATATGACTATTCTCCAGGCTATCAGAGTCCTCTGGTTTTTATGTTTGAGGTTAAATTCCTTATGTTCTTACTTTTGAACTTTTTGATCCATTATTTAATATAGTTTAGTTCAGATCACATAGGGCAATTTTATATCTAATTAACTCATTCATCTTTCTTCTACTTTTAAGTAGTAATGACATGGAAGTGTAGTTTGGGAAATTCATTTTTAAGACTCTTAGAACTGTGCTACAAGAATCCATGGCAGAACTGCTATTTCTGAGTCAGGTTCCTTATACATAATTTAGAAAGTAGATATAAGAGTGTTCTCTAAAAGCTTTGCCTCCAGCAAGAGAGTGCTACCTGATTCATACATAACATCATACAGGCAATGGATTGCTCTCCAGAGTATGGGAATAACTTCATTTCCTTATATTCTTTTTGTTGTATGAAATTGCACAAAGAGTTTTAGTTACCTTGTAGTTGCTGGTTAATTGTCAATGATCAGAATAGCAGGGAGGAAGATTTTTTGTTGTTTCTTTTTTTGAAGGAGGATGCTTCATGAAATGGAGAAGGCAACGGCACCCCACTCCAGTACTCTTGCCTGGAAAATCCCATGGACGGAGGAGCCTGGTAGGCTATAGTCCATGGGGTCGCTAAGAGTTGGACATGACTGAGCGACTTAACTTTCACTTTTCACTTCCATGCATTGGAGAAGGAAATGGCAACCCACTCCAGTGTTCTTGCCTGGAGAATCCCACGGACGGGGGAGCCTGTTGGGCTGCCGTCTATGGGGTCGCACAGGGTCGGACACGACTGCCACGACTTAGCAGCAGCAGCAGCTTCATGAAAGATGAGTCAATCTGGAGGGATGTTAGGGTCCAAAAACCTTACAAATACAGGTGGTATTATTCTCTGTATTTATTGTATGTTAGAACTGCGAGTAGTTACTTGAATCCCACCATTGGAGATGGATTGGTTTAGGCCTCTTGTCAGGGTGATAGGATGAGCTAACAAGTGTCATATGTTGCAGTGTGAGGTAGAGTTCATAAATACCTGAGAAGCTGAACAATTAGAAGACAACTATGAGAGAGATGTCATCAGGCAATTCCTGCTTTGTTACTCAGTAGGTAGGTAGGTCATCTTCGCAGAAGATCTGGAGATGGATCTGGGCAGCGAAGGTAAGAAGAGCAACCCAGGCAGGAGAAACACAAGCAAATTACATGGTTGGGAAAATGTAGTGTTTTTTGTGTATAATGGGCAAACGAATTTGTATAGATAATGTAACTGTCTGGGAGGTTAAAAAGTGAGATTGGTACAAGATAGGGTGGACCTGAAAACTAAGCCAAGCTATCTGGGTATCATTGGTTCATTCATATCCATTTATCCCTGTTCACTTACCCGCATCCTTCCATCACCTGCCCTTTACTCCTCGACTTCTTTTCTAAGCTGTTAGCCTGATCGACAGTAGTGAGAATCATATGTGGAAGTAGGGGAGCCATGATAAAGAGTAGACTGTAAAGAAGGGCAATTCAGTCTTAGTTGAGGCCATTGTTGGATGCCTGAAAGTAAAGACCTTGCCATCAACGGAAGATGAAGAGCTGGGACTTGGGAGAAAGGGCAGAGCTATGTGCTAACTTGCAACATTGTATTGAGAAACAACTACAGACAATAGCTAAGAACCAATTGTGTGTGCTTAAGGGCTGAGAGCGGAGAAGGCCCTTGCACCCCACTTGAGTACTCTTGCCTGCAAACTCCCATGGACAGAGGAGCCTGGTGGGCTACAGTCCATGGGGTCGCTAGGAGTTGGACACAACTGAGCGACTTCACTTTCACTTTTCACTTTCATGCATTGGAGAAGGAAATGGCAACCCACTCCAGTGTTCTTGCCTGGAGAATCCCAGGGACGGCGGAGCCTAGTGGGCTGCCGTCTATGGGGTCGCACAGAGTCGGACACGACTGAAGTGACTTAGCAGCAAGGGCTGAGAGAATGAAGGGGTGAAGAGAATGAAAGAAAACAGCAGGAGCAATCAGTGAGGTGGAGTAGCACACCATCTTCATGATAAATAATTTGATCCAAGTAATGGCAAGAAATTAACAGATCTGTTGATAAAGTAAATGAATTTGCTAATACTTTAACTTTTGATCAGGGTTTTTCAGCTACGTTACAAAATCCATGCATATTAGGCACTGTCAAATAAATCATTGGGCTATTAGAAAATTGTATGAAAAAACAGAAAAAGGAAAATCATATAATAAATTGTTGGGTAGAGTATCCTTTTGGAATCAGTGTTATGATTATGTCAATTACTTCTCTATATCTCCAGATATATAGATAATATAAATAGAATAACCAGCAAAAGAATTAATCTCAGAGAAAACATTAAGTGTATATAGCAGTGCAAATCCTAGTCTACTTGTATTTTTCATACTAAAAGCTGAAGATGAATATTACAAGAAAATAACATAATTTGTTTGAAAAGAGATGTGCCATAATTTGACTGGGGACTCAGAAAAAACTAATTTTTTTTCCAGTGGGAGAAAGAAGGGCATGATTGACTAGGGTTAGCATGTACAAAGACATCATTATGGAAAAACACAGCTATTAATCCTTCTTTTTAGTGATTGACAATATTAATGTGAAGACAATTATCCTGGCTCTCAAAAATAGATTAATCATAGAGGGCAATGATGCTAAACAGTGCTATGAAAAGTACTTTTTATAAAAGACTTTTTTTTCCTTGAAGATATGAGCAAATTTAATGAATTCAAGTGTTTGATGTTTGCAACTTTTAAAGCATTAGAATGATATCACTTATTAGTACTATAAAATGAAGCTGTTGGGTGAAACTTTGTAAGATTATTCTCATGCTGTTTAAACTTTTCTTACCTATAAAATAGTTGTCTTCCAGCGAAGTCTTTGCGTCTTCCTGAGGACTTCTGCAAAGGGAGATTCGCTGATTTGTAGGACCTCTTCTCAAACTGCTTCAATGGAACTTGAGGGGACTGGGCCCCAGAGAGCCCAGGATTTGAGAGATGCAAGTCAAGACTAATCCATGTTTTCTATCCTCAAAGTTCATTTTCAATATTTCCATTGTTTAGTTCAGTCGCTCAATCATGTCTGACTCTTTGTGACCCCATGAATTGCAGCACACCAGGCCTCCCTGTCCATCACCAATTCCCGGAGTTCACTCAAACTCACGTCCATCGAGTTGGTGATGCCATCCAGCCATCTCATCCTGTGTCATCCCCTTCTCCTTCTGCCCCCAATCCCTTCCAGCATCAGAGTCTTTTCCAATGAGTCAACTCTTCACATGAGGTGGCCAAAGTACTGGAGTTTCAGCTTTAGCATCATTCCTTCCAAAGGACACCCAGGACCCATCTCCTTCAGAATGGACTGGTTGGATCTTCTTGCAGTCCAAGGGACTCTCAAGAGTCTTCTCCAACACCACAGTTCAAAAGCATCAATTCTTTGGCGCTCAGCTTTCTTCACAGTCCAACTCTCACATCCATACATGACCACAGGAAAAACCATAGCCTTGACTAGACGGACCTTTGTTGGCAAAGTAATGTCTCTGCTTTTTAATATGCTATCTAGATTGGTCATAACTTTCCTTCCAAGGAGTAAGCGTTTTTTAATTTCATGGCTGCAGTCACCATCTGCAATGATTTTGGAGCCCAAAAAAATAAAGTCTGACACTGTTTCCCCATCTATTTCCCATGAAGTGATGGGGCCAGATGCCATGATCTTCATTTTCTGAATGTTGAGCTTTAAGCCAACATTTTCACTCTCCTCTTTCACCTTCATCAAGAGGCTCTTTAGTTCTTCTTCACTTTCTGCCATAAGGATGATGTCATCTGCATATCTGAGGTTAGTGATATTTCTCCCTGCAATCTTGATTCCAGCTTGTGTTTCTTCCAGCCCAGCGTTTCTCATGATGTACTCTGCATATAAGTTAAATAAGCAGGGTGACAGTATACAGCCTTGACGTACTCCTTTTCCTATTTGGAACCAGTCTGTTGTTCCATGTCCAGTTCTAACTGTTGCTTCCTGACCTGCATTTCCACTGTAGCAATCCTTTTTGATATTATCAACCAGAAAGACATATCTTCCATCACTGAATTCCCACAGTCCTTGATCAGTAGTTTCTTGTGGCAGTTCTATTCTGTTTTAAATACTCTTTTTTAAAACTGTTTTCAATATGAAGTGTGAACTCATAGAAAGCCACTACTTCTGTAGCTACTGAAGAGCCTGCAGTAGTACTTGCTGTATAGTAGGTGTAGAGCAAACAACAGTTGGTAAAGTAATCCGTGGATCATTCAGTCAGAATTTTTCAGAGCTTATGTAATTTCTGGAGCCGTTGTCCTTTCACGAAGAATTTAACACATCTCTGAAAGAGTAAGATTGATAATGTGTACATATGAGGTGACCATTTTCTATTGCTAATGTTTGAAAAGTCATGCAGCCTCTTCTAGAACAAATGAATAGAGACTTCTATGAAGAAGATTCTCCTAGAGCCATGGTTCTTTATGTCTTTTGAGTTAACCACCCCTTTGGGTAAGCTCTGAAATTCAGACAATTCCTCAAGAAAAAAAAATGCATACCTCTCCAAATTTTGTTCCCAACTTGGATGGTTCAGACTCCTGATGGTCCAGGTTAGGAACATCTTAGCGAAGAGAATTCTGAATGTAGAAACAGTTGTTGTTGCTAAGTCACTTCAGTCGTGTCCGACTCTGTGTGACCCCATAGACAGCAGCCCACCAGGCTTCTAATTCCCATGTAATGAATAGAAAGAAAATAAAAGTACTAAATATTTGTCAAGACAGTGAAATATTTTGAATATTGAAGTGGTAAAAAGGCAAATCATTCAATATCACAGTAATCCAAGTCTATGCCCCAACCAGTAACGCTGAAGAAGCTCAAGTTGAACGGTTCTATGAAGACCTACAAGACCTTTTAGAACTAACACCCAAAAAAGATGTCCTTTTCATTATAGGGGACTGGAATGCAAAAGTAGGAAGTCAAGAAACATCTGGAGTAACAGGCAAATTTGGCTTTGGAATACGGAATGAAGCAGGGCAAAGACTAATAGTTTTGCCAAGAAAATGCACTGGTCATAACAAACACCCTCTTCCAACAACACAAGAGAAGACTCTATACATGGACATCACCAGATGGTGAACACAAAAATCAGATTGATTATATTCTTTGCAGCCAAATATGGAGAAGCTCTATACAGTCAGCAAAAACAAGACCAGGAGCTGACTGTGTCTCAGATCATGAACTCCTTATTGCCAAATTCAGACTGAAATTGAAGAAAGTAGGGAAAACCACTAGACCATTCAGATATGACCTAAATCAAATCCCTTATGATTATACAGTGGAAGTGAGAAATAGATTTAAGGGCCTAGATCTGATAGATAGAGTGCCTGATGAACTATGGAATGAGGTTCGTGACATTGTACAGGAGACAGGGATCAAGACCATCCCCATGGAAAAGAAATGCAAAAAAAAACCAAAATGGCTGTCTGGGGAGGCCTTACAAATAGCTATGAAAAGAAGAGAAGCAAAAAGCAAAGGAGAAAAGGAAAGATATAAGCATCTGAATGCAGAGTTCCAAAGAATAGCAAGAAGAGATAAGAAAGCCTTCTTCAGCAATCAGTGCAAAGAAATAGAGGAAAACAACAGAATGGGAAAGACTAGGGATCTCTTCAAGAAAATTAGAGATACCAAGGGAACATTTCATGCAAAGATGGGCTCGATAAGGGACAGAAATGGTATGGACCTAACAGAAGCAGAAGATATTAAGAAGAGATGGCAAGAATACACAGAAGGATTGTACAAAAAAGATCTTCACAACCCAGATAATCATGATGGTGTGATCACTGACCTAGATAGAGCCAGACATCCTGGAATGTGAAGTCAAGTGGGCCTTAGAAAGCATCACTACGAACAAAGCTAGTGGAGGTAATGGAATTCCAGTGGAGCTATTTCAAATCCTGGAAGATGATGCTGTGAAAGTGCTGCACTCAATATGCCAGCAAATTTGGAAAACTCAGCAGTGGCCACAGGACTGGAAAAGGTCCATTGTCATTCCAATCCCAAAGAAAGGCAATGCCAGAGAATGCTCAAACTACCGCACAATTGCACTCATCTCACATGCTAGTAAAGTAATGCTTAAAATTCTCCAAGCCAGGCTTCAGCAATATGTGAACCGTGAACTTCCTGATGTTCAAGCTGGTTTTAGAAAAGGCAGAGGAACCAGAGATCAAATTGCCAACATCTGCTGGATCATTGAGAAAGCAAGAGAGTTCCAGAAAAACATCTATTTCTGCTTTATTGACTATACCAAAGCCTTTGACTGTGTGGATCACAATAAACTGTGGAAAATTCTGAAAGAGATGGGAATACCAGACCACCTGATCTGCCTCTTGAGAAATCTGTATGCAGGTCAGGAAGCAACAGTTAGAACTGGCCATGGAACAACAGACTGGTTCCAAATAGGAAAAGGAGTACGTCAAGGCTGTATATTGTCACCCTGCTTATTTAACTTATATGCAGAGTACACCAAGAGAAATATCAATAACCTCAGATATGCAGATGACACTACTCTTATGGCAGAAAGTGAAGAGGAACTCAAAAGCCTCTTGATGAAAGTGAAAGTGGAGACTGAAGAAGTTGGCTTAAAGCTCAACATTCAAAAAATGAAGATCATGGCATCCGGTCCCATCACTTCATGGTAAATAGATGGGGAAACAGTGGAAACAGTGTCAGACTTTATTTTTGGGGGCTCCAAAATCACTGCAGATGGTGATTTCAGCCATGAAATTAAAAGACGCTTACTCCTTGGAAGGAAAGTTATGACCAACCTAGATAGCATATTCAAAAGCAGAGACATTACTTTGCCAACAAAGGTTCGTCTAGTCAAGGCTATGGTTTTTCCTGTGGTCATGTATGGATGTGAGAGCTGGACTGAAGAAGGCTGAGCACCGAAGAATTGATGCTTTTGAATCAAAACTGTGGTGTTGGAGAAGACTCTTGAGAGTCTTGGACTGCAAGGAGATCCAACCAGTCCATTCTGAAGGAGATCAGCCCTGGGTGTTCTTTGGAAGGAATGATGCTAAAGCTGAAACTCCAGTACTTTGGCCACCTCATGTGAAGAGTTGACTCATTGGAAAAGACTCTGACGCGGGGAGGGATTGGGAGCAGGAGGAGAAGGGGACAACAGAGGATGAGATGGCTGGATGGCATCACTGACTCAATGGACGTGAGTCTCAGTGAACTCCAGGAATTGGTGATGGACAGGGAGGCCTGGCATGCTGCGATTCATGGGGTCGCAAAGAGTCGTACATGACTGAGCGACTGAACTGAACTGAAAATGTTCTGTATGATAGACATTGGAGGTATTGCACAGAGTCAAGATATGTATGGGAATCTTTTATGGTCAGGGTTAAATGACCCTCTGTAAAGACCTGAAGAATATAGTGTACCAGGAAAAGACATCTGGGAGGTATAAGTAGTCAGTTGTCATATAAAGCATTGAAATCAGGAATCTAAAGGAAAAGAAAAAGAAATTAAAATATACCTTTGTATAGTGAAGACTTGTCTTTGGCCCCAGCCACCAACTCCACACTCCACAAATTATCCTCATTGTCTTGATCTGAGAGTCCAAATCAGACACTAGAGATGGATGCCTCACCAGCATTTAAAAATGTGATGTTCCACATCTACTGAAGTATCAGTTTGGGCTTTTTTTCTCCTTTTTTGTTTGAAGAGAAGGAGGAGAGGAGATAGTGTGTAAAACCAAGTTTTCAGGAAAGAAAAATAATATTCTCATCATAATGATGTACACAACTGTATTGGCCAACTGAAATGGACTTGAAGTGGTTCTAGGTTTCACTACATGACAGTAGTTGGATGGTTGTGGGTTGTGAAGGAAAGAGAGATTACATACGACACATCGACTTTGGGCTTGAACACATGGTTATTAGGCATGCCAATTATATGACATGGTATTACTCATGAAAGGAGTGATTGGGGTGGGAAGCTGGAAAGCAAGATTCTGTTTGGGGTATTTTAAATGCAGTGTGACTTGTCTTCATGCAAATTGAAATGGTAGGTGGTGGTTCAGTTGCTCAGTCACGTCTAACTCTTTATGACCCCATGGACTGCAGCACACCAGGCCTCCATGTCCTTCACTATCTCCTGGAGTTTCCTCAAATTCATGTATACTGAGTCAATGATGCCATCCAACCATCTCATCTCTGTCACACCCTTCTCCTCCTGCCCTCGCTCTTTCCCAGCATCAGTGTCTTTTCCAGTGAGTTGGCTGGTTTGATCTCCTTGCAGTCCAAGGGACTCTCAAGAGTCTTCTCCAGCACCACAGTTCAAAAGCATCAGTTCTTCAGCACTCAGCCTTCTTTATGGTCCAACTCTCACATCTGTACATGACTACTAGAAAAACCATAGCTTTTATTATATGGACCTTTGTCAGCAAAGTGATATCTCTGCTTTTTAATACACTGTCTAGCTTTTTTTAATACACTGTCTAGCTTTTTTTCCAAGGAGCAAGCGTATTTTAATTTTATGACTGCAGTCACCATCTTCAGTGATTTTGGAGTCCAAGAAAATAAAGTCTGGTAGGCAGTTGAAAATAAAAGACTGGGACCCTGGTGAGAGGTTGGAGTTATAGATACATACTTGAGGGTTATCAGTGAATAAATGGCTATTTATGGCTATGGGCTTTGAGGAAAGGACCAAGGAAGTGAACATGTGGATTAAAGAGGTCTATGGCCCCAAGGCAGTGTTAATAAATGTTAATTTCTCATGGGAGCACATCTCCAATACAATAATGGAAACTAAAAGGAAATTTTGTTGCCGTATTAAATTTAGTTTTGAAAATTCTGAAAATGAGGTACATTGTTGAAGCTAAACGGTCTGGGATTGGATTGGGGGAGATGGATGTGTTTATAAAAGGGCAAAATATGGTGTTAAAGCTGATCAGTGCCTTGACCGTGATGGTGACCGTACAAACCTAGATGCATGATAAACTGCATAGAAGTCAATACACACAGATACCTGTGCATGAAACTAAGGAAACTAGAATACGCTGGATGACAGTGTCAGTCGGTATTCTGGTTGTATATGATGGTCTGGTTTTATAAGATGCTGCCATGGGGAAAACTGGACAATACAATGGATATCTCTCAATTATTTCTTACAACTGCACGTGAAACTACAGTTATCTCAACTGAGAAATCAACCTTTAAAAAACCATTCATAAAAATTATATAAACTTTCCTGTTATGAAAAACAAAGATAATACTCAAAGACAAACCATATGGAACATAGAATGGTAAACTAAAATTCTTATTTAAAAAATTCAACCAGCTGATTTAGTAATACCTCCTTGAATTCTGTCTAACATGTGTTGTCTGTATTGTATTAGCTTTTCCTGTTTGTTTTTTTAACATGTTTGGAAATATGTTTTTCTAGTTTCACAAAATAACACTGTAGTCATCAAAGTTAGTATCGTTTCTGTCTCTGAGACTGCTATTAAAAGACAGTTTAGTATAGCAGTGCTCTGCTTTTCTTTGTGTTTTTTCAGACAAATGCAGTTAAGGCATTAACATTTTTTGATTGTATTTATTGCCTGCCTCGGGTTTTGGTTGCAGCACGTGTGACCTTCATTGTGTTATACAGGGTCTTTCACTGCGGTGCAGGGACTCTCTCAGTAGTTGTGGTGTGCGGAATCTTAGTTTCCCAACCAGGGATCGAACCAGTGTCCCCTGCATTGCAGGGTGTACTCTTAACCACTGGACCACAAGAAAAGTCCAAGGCATTACTATTTTTTGAAAGTAATGGAAAACTCTCAGAAAGCACTGATAAACCCCAAAAGTGACTCAAACAACTCCATTTAAAATTAGGTAAGAGCTGTTAATATAAAGATAGAGATCAAGATGTTAAATAATATTTTGTGGTGAAATTTGTAGGATTTCTAAGATTTTAAGATGTTAAATGCTATTTCTTGGCAGAACTCTTACACTTTACATGCGAGGAACCATTTTGTTTCTTTGTGGAAAAATATTTATCAGCATTTAAGCAAAGATGAGAAGATATCTCATATTATGTTTACTGTATTTGAGCTACTGTAGTTAAACAAAATTTTGTTTTTAATTTTTTTCTTAAACAAAATTTTTGTTTTTAGGACCATGATTTTGGTTACCTGGAATAGACAGTTATCACATTTTCTTTTCCATAATAATTATATCAGTTTTTAATGTAAATCATTTTGACTTTAGACACAGTGAAGAGAAACTTGTTTAATTATGAATATTAATTTAAATAAAAAGTATATTCATTTTTGAGATGACATAGAAACTCCTTTATAGCAAGGATTTAGTTTAGGAAAATCCTATTGTTAATCTCATTTTTAAATGAACTTAGTTTTTTAAAATCAACTTAGAAACATTTTTCAGAAAGGTAACCCCAGATCTGTTAAATGAACAAATTAGATAGATGAATGGACAGACAGATAAAAATCTTTATGTGCATCTTGCCTGTTGTTTTTGATGGAGACAGACACTTATGAAGTTCTGCTTAAAATCTCTTGGTGAATTTCCAATGTGTTATGAACCAATTCCAAACTCCTTTATTTGGCTCAGGTGTTTAAAGAAGCCCCGTTTCTCCAGCCCCACCTCTCATTACCCTTCCCTTTTCCCCCTGCCCCAATCCATTCCCCACACCAATGTCTGATCTCATCCAGATGTTTGGTGCCCTCTTACTAGAGCATCTTTCCTTCTTCTTGACTTTTCATATAGTGCCTTCTGACAGGACCATCCTACTGACCTACTCATTTTGTTCAGAATTTTTCTTTTTAAGGTCCTTTTTTTTTTTTTTTCCTTTTAAATGTAGCATGGTTTATATGTAGTTCTTCAGCAAATGGACAAGTTAGTCTGTATTATCCTGGATGTCTAATGTTGTACTCAGTACTAATCCAATTTTTAGATGGACTTTTCCTAAAGTATGGTTGTACTGTGAGGTCTAGGCTTCTTGATGATTGAAGTGAGAGAAGGGAATGAATTAAAATGGAGAGAAGCATCAGTCTGATCCATATCTGTCACCCACCCAGTGCCTCCCACACTGTGCATTGCTCACAGGAAGAGGTTTTATAAGGAACCAATAAAGAGATAAAAGGAATCATGAGCAAAAGTTAAAGGAAGTTATAGAAAAAAGTTAAGGATTATTTCAGTGGAGAAGTTATTTTCCATGTAGATGGAAATATCTTTAAAAATGAGGCTAGCATGCTAAGCTTTCAATCAAATTTAGAATGAGAGAATGGAATTCTAATGTGGTGCCAGCCTGTAAAAGGATTTCTTGGCAGTATGAGCCTGTTGGTACTAGAATGAGGAGCATATGAAGATTTAAATGGTAGAAAGTGGTAGCAGTCAATCAAATAGTACTTTGATAGTTTAGCACTAACAGAAACTTATTATACAAAGGAAATATTTTTTGAAAGAGCAAGGAAAATAGTGAAACATTAGTATCTCACTCTCCAGAAATGCACTCTGGGAATTTGAAAGAAAAAGAGATTTATCTATTTGGAACTGTTCAAGACTGACATTAATGGAGGCAGAAGAATGAACTGAACTGAATAAACTTAATGACAACTTCATGCATCCTCAAGGAAACAAGGACTTCTTGGCTTAGATTTGTTGGGGATATGTTTGGCAAAGGATTATTATAATTAGAGTTTTTGGTAAGCTGAACTATTAACCTTAGAGATTTATTACCTTTTTTTTTGTGAGCAAATCATGGTAAAAAGTGTCCAAGAAATTTAATTATACTGTCAATCTAATTAAACAATTTTTCTGTGTTCTCAATAGGTAGCTGAGAAGACTTATAAAGTCTTTTTGGAGTCATTTTAGTGTTTCTTTAATCTGTAGGTCACTGCCATTAAGTAATCATGTACGTGTGATTTTCTGTTTTATTTTTAAGTTGGATAATGCAGATGAACAAGCAGCCCAGATCAGAAGGGAACTTGATGGCCGTTTGCAGTTGGCTGAGAAAATGGCAAAGGTAAATTGTTAACTTTGATACACTGAACCACATTTCTTTCTGTACTTAGATTTCTGTAAGCTGAAAGTTATGTATAGACAAAGCCAGTGTAATTTTATCATTTTCTTGTTTCCCTGCATATCTCTTAAGCTCAGATTCATGAATGCATATTATCTAAATGGAGTATATTATTTATTTTACATATCCATCTTTATATGAGATGTTTAAATTCAATAATAACTTTTGTAGATTATTCTTAAAGCAATGCCCAAATTTCTCAAACTGCCAGACTTAGAAGTTTAATATTGCACTAAGCATAATATAATCAGAGAGAATACCGTCCTCCCTGAAAAATCATGTGATACCTCCCAAAGTATCTGGCACAGTGTTTGGCCCACAGTGGTGTCAACTAATATTTGAATGGGTGAAAAATATAATTTGAGGTTTGTAGTACAGAATCTCAGGATATATCAAATACAATATTTTATTTACTTTTATTTATACAGTCACTGTGTTTCTGTGAACAAAAATAGATTTCAAACAAAAGCTGTGCTTGTTTTTAATACTGAGGACTCTTTGTCTAAATCATTCTCTAATAAATTGATGCATTAATTTACTTCAGTGGTAAAAGTAAAATTCTAGTCCCTTAAAAGAGACTTGAGGTTGTAATGCTTTGGGTCTGAGAATAAGATTTTGTTTTTCCTTTTCTCTTCTACTAAATGAAAACTTTGAATATGTTTTATTCAAACATAATAAAGGAGACTCTTACTCTCCTTTCTCCCCCTTTTCCCTCTGATTCTGTCTCTGTCTTTCTGAAGAGTCCTGTCTATTCGGAATTTTTTCATTTTAAAAATTAAGGCACAATGTGTATGTATATAGCAAAGTACGTAGATCTTTAGTTTACAGCTTGATAAATGTGTGTACACCCTATATAGTGAAAGCAAAGTGAAGTTGCTCAGTCGTGTTCGACTCTTTGCGACCCCATGGACTGTAGCCTACCAGGTTCCTCTGTCCATGGGATTTTCCAGGCAATAGTACTGGAGTGGATTGCCATTTCCTTCTCCAGGGGATCTTCCTGACCCAGGGATCGAACCCAGGTCTCCCGCATTGTAGACAGACGTTTTACCGTCTAAGCTACCAGGGAAGTCCCCAAATCAAGACAGTGAACTTTACCAGCAGTTAAGAGGATTTGTCCCACACTGCATTTGACAATTAATGTTTTGTGTTTTTCAAAGAAAAATATATTTATTAATATGTAAATTTTAAGACAGCTAATGTTGTATTATATAAATGTCTATTCAATTAAAAAGTAGAGAAATCATTGAGAAATTGGAGATAAATAGAAAAACAGAGAAAAAAGAAGTTGGGTAACAGAGATGGCAATATGTTGTGAGAGCCAAGCCAAGAGATGCATGAGGATTCTCCAAATGAAGACATGGGATAGTGATATGAATTAGGGGCTAAGGAGTTAAATTCATACAAAGGGCAGAGATTGAAAGGACAACACACCTTGTTACTATCTTCTGCTTACCTGGAGAGTCACTACATGATTCCAGAGATTCAAATGTGGAATTTATTGGCTAGAAATCAAGTAGCTTGAGGGTTTTGGAAGCTTTAGGAAGAAAAATTGTTGTTTAGTCACAAAGTCATGTTCAACTCTTTTTGCAACCCCTTGAACTATAGCCCACCAGGTTCCTCTGTCCATGGGATTCTCCAGGCAAGAATACTGGAGTGGATTGCCATTTCCTTCTCCAGGGGCTCTTGCAGACCCAGAGATTGAACTTGGATCTCCTGCATTTCGGGCCGATTCTTAATCACTGAGCCATTGGGAAAACCTTGGGAGAAAAATGCTTTCCCTCAAATCCTAACCTGTGTTGGAAGCTGTCCAGAAGGGCATTGCTTTTTTTGAAGAACTGAGGCTAAGAGAGAATGCAGAGAGATGTGCCTGGCACTGTGGGCAGGACTCTGGCCCTGTGCTCTGCATTTCTGAGTTGTCTCCTTGTATTTAGATTGTACCTGAGCTGTTCACACTATCCCAAGTTCTTCTCCAAGGGTCTGGCTGGGTATGTGATAATTTAGATGAATTTCCAGAGGGGTCCAGAGTAGGATGGAGAGCCTGGGATGTATTCTCAAGTTCATGTCTGTGGAGAAGAATGTGTTTGTACAACCTCGGAGCTGAGTCAGAGGAGCGAGGTCAGTGATGCACACCAGAAGCTTCTCTTTGAGGGGACCGTACTGATTCCATCAGAAATGTTGATAAAATAGAAAAAGCATGAAGAAGGAAGGAATTGAAGCCAATGGGATTGGAATGAAAAAAAACCTCAAAATATAATGTCTTTTGGTAAATAGATGTTTAATTGCTTTCTACTTTGTTTCACCAAATTGAAGCCACCTTCCTAAAATATAAGGCTAATTATAATTTACTGACCTTGTTGTCTTAGATCTTTACCATAATCCTTTGAACCCACAAGGGCAGGTGATATAATGAATTTATTTTATAGACAAGGAGATTGAAGTTTAGCCAACATTACTTAATAAAAGACCTCAGACATTGGTCTTTGGACTCCAGAGCTTGGGTTTGTTTTTCTAGGCCCTGATGCCTCTTCAGTCTCATAAATCCAGAAACATGGTTTATTCATAGTTTTAAGTGGGCAATCAATCATCACACTTGGTACCTTTTATTACAGGAAATCCACATGGAACAATGAGAACTAGTGTTTTAAAGATCTGAGTGGAGGTTTGAATCTGTTCTTCCTGCACAGTCCTGGGCAAACTGTAACAAGGATATCAAGCCAGTCAATCATAAAGGAAATCAACCCTGAATATTCATTGGAAGGACTGATGCTGAAGCTGAAGTTCTAATACTTTGGCCACCTTATACAAAGAGCCAACTCATTGGAAAAGACCCTGATGTCAGAAAAGTTGAGGGCAGGAGGTAAAGGGGGTGACAGAACATGAGATGGTTGGATGGCATCACTGACTCAATGGACATGAGTTTGAGCAAACTCCAGGAGAGAGTGGTGCTGCAGTCCATGGGGTCACAAAGAGTTAGCAATAGAACAGCAGCAACTAGTACACTTCACAACACAATACAATAACATTAAATCCACAGGGCAGAAATCTGTTTCAAGGGATATAAATTTTTTTGTTGTTTCTTTTTTCTTATCATTTTTTATTGGAATATAATTGCTTTGCAATGTTGTGTTTGTGCTGTACAACAACGTGAATCAGCCATATGTATACATTGACTTTGGCTAAAATTATGCCTTTTAGCCAAGGCATAATTAGGAAGTAGTGATAGAAAAAATGTGGTGGACTGGGCCAGAAAGACCTGTGGACCAAATCCGTGTTTGTGTTTCCTGGATATATAACATGAACAACTTATCTAACCTTTTGGAACCTGAATTTCTCTGTTCTTAAATTCAGTGGATAAATATTGAATACCTTATTAAAATAATCAGGTGCTCTTTTAGGCATTTGGGATACATCCAGATAGGTGTAGTTGTCTTAGGATAACATCAGACAAAAGTATCCCTTCCATGTCCTCAGAGAGCTTACATTTTATTTGGGAGAGACTCGCAATAAGCAGCAAACATGCTATGTAACAAAATTATGGAAGGTGATCATTTGCTATTTAGAAAATAAAGCAGAGAAGATGGAGTCGGGAATGTGGGAGTGAAGGAGGGTGTTGACAATTTCCAGGCAAGTGATCATGGTAGGCCAGTTCTTGGCAGTACTGTCTTTCTAGTACATCAGGTGTAAGGGCTTGGAATCATATTTGACCCATTTTTTTGCTCATGCCGCGTTTGTCAGGGAATCCATTTGTACCTCTCTTCAGATCTTTCCACAGTCTGACGGTTGTCACTGTCTTCATCCTACCACTGATCCATGCTTCATCTACTGGAAAGTGAAGAGCCCTTAAACAGTGACTAAATTTGAATAATGGAAATTTTATGGAGCAGATTTTTTTAATGTACATAATGTGTTAGGGCTGGTAATGAGCTAAGCTGTACAGAAGACCAAATTAGAACACTAAAATGGTTTATAGGAACAACTCACAGTTAAGCTACAGAATAGTGCTATTTCTGATGCTGTTCTAATTTAAAAGATCAAATTTAATATGTACATTTGATTTTGTTTCCAAGAAAGAGGCAACATAAGCAGGCTAAATAAAGTTTAAGAAATACTATCAACAAACCTCAAAGCTTTAAAACAGAGTTGTTGTTTTTATTCCCCCAGAGAGAAAAAGAAAATCTAGTATAGTCTATTTCCTGTAAAGTTTGAAAATGCTGATACAGTCGAGGTGATTTCTGCCAGTCTCTTCCTTGAAGTATTTTTAATGAAAGCTACATAAGAATAGATTTTTTTTCATGTGCTGATATTACATTTTCCATGAAATAACACTTTGAAAATTTAGGGAAAATAACCAGTACATCGAAACTGTGAAACACATGATGTATCTGCCTTTTACTTTCCTAAAATATTTCTAAAAGGCAAAACTCTGATGGTCATACAAATATAAAATGAATAAACAATGATTGTACTCAGTGTATAATTAATGAGCAAACTAGTTAGATATTAGAATGTAGTCTGAAGAGCATTTGAAAAGTAGGTGTTTTTAGGCAAAGTTAAGATCCAAGTAAAACCCAATAAAAGTGACTAATTTCCAACACGGATTTAAAACTATAATCATTGGATTGTCTTACTCACCAAACACACATTACTTATATCATCACCAGGCAAAATTCTACAAAGTAACAACATGTAGCTTCAGCCATCTGGGATCTTATATCAGTAGTAAACAGTACATGGGGGGCTTCCTTGCTGGCTCAGGTGATAAAGAATCCACCTGCAATGTGGGAGACCTGGGTTCCATCCCTGGGTTGGGAAGATCCCCTGGAGAAGGGAGCATCTACCCACTCCAGTATTCTGGCCTGGAGAATTCCATGGACAGAGGAGCCTGGCAGGCTACAAACAGTAAATTAAACTAGGGACATTTACCCTGCATGAGCCTTGGATGGTCTTTGCTCACATATGGTGTTGAAAGGACCTGTTCTCTCACCTTTTTGCCTAATATCTGAGTTTTGGCTGCTTTTTATGATGGCTTTTAAAATCAGTTCCCAAATGTAAAAATGCTTTTATACTTTATTTTTTTCTCTTTTGCATGTATTGAAAAACTATCCAAATGCTATTCCCCACCCCCATCCCCAAAAGAAACCAAGTTATTACATTACTGAGTAACTGTGTGTTTTTTTCTGAGGATGCAAACTTAAACTATGTGGGAGTAAGTAAGCAACTTATTTACTAGTTGCTTCAAACTATAGAGGAATATTAAAAGGCCACTTAAGAAGCTTCCTTGGGAAAATTAATAATGGATATAGATATTTAATAACTATGATAATACATTTGAAGTTTTAATATTGATTATATGTAAATTATTTTAAAAGAAATATGTCAAGGTTAGGTTGGGAGGAAAGGAAAACAGGTGGTTTGAGGCTCTGGGACTGACTCATGAGGTGGTGCCAGATGTTCCTTGCCACCTCATGGACAAACTGGGGTGAGAGAGTCAGATGAGGTACGGGTTGATGAACATGCTCTGGACATGTTCCATTCACCCTGGAGATGAGGATGTCTTAGGTTGCGGTTTAAATGATGCCAAAGAAAACGGTAGTAAAGGCATTGATTTTCTGGAGCATTAAGCAGTCATCTGAATGACGGCTGCTTTAGGCCATCATTCCCCTGCCCATTTTGTACAGCTATCATCCCATTCCATCCCTCAGACAGTAAAGAATCCACCTGCAATGTGAGAGTTGTGGGTTCGTTCCCTGGAATGGGAAGATCCTCTGAAGGGGAGGGCATGACAACCCACTCCAGTATTCTTGCCTGGAGAATCCCCATGAACAGAGGAGCCTGGCAGGCTACAGTCCATGGGATCACAAAGAGTCAGACATGACTGAGCGTCTGTGCACACAGCACAAGGCTTTTAAAGCCTGGAGACTAAAGGATCAGGTAAATGCATTATATTTAGTGTCACAGTTTCTGAGACAGTCAAGTATATGTACATAATATAGTGTTTTATGATGAAATTGAGATCTGACTGGTGTGACATTGTTATTTTAATAATTATTTTCAAGGAAAGAAGATTCCCCAAGTTTATAGCAAAAGAAATGGAGAGCGTGTATATAGAAGAGTTGCGGTCTTCAGTGAATTTGCTAATGGCCAATTTGGAGAGTCTTCCAGTTTCAAAAGGTGGTCCAGAATTTAAATTGCAAAAATTAAAACGTTCCCAGAACTCTGCCTTTTTGGACATAGGGGATGAGACTGAGATTCAGCTGTCAAAGTCCGACGTGGTGCTGTCATTCACCTTGGAGGTAAGTGCCTTTATCCCACGTTCACTTCTGACAGCGTAAACGAGGCTGCAGGATAATTTCTGCTGACCTTTGTGATAACATTTCACATTTAAAGCACCATGATATATTTTAAAGAGGTTAAATTATTCTTCATTGGCTAGACAATCAGATTGTGAATGCAAATTAATGCAAATTGTCCTTTAAACATAACAGTTGTATAAGGGTTCAGTTCAGTTGCTCAGTTGTGTCCAACTCTGCGACCCCATGAACCACAGCATGCCAGGCCTCCCTGTCCATCACCAACTCCCGGAGTTCACCCAAACCCATGTCCATCAAGTCAGTGATGCCATCCAACCATCTCATCATCTGTCATCCCCTTCTCCTCCAGCCCTCAATCTTTCCCAGCATCAGAGTCTTTTCAAATTAGTCAGCTCTTTGATTCAGGTGGCCAAAGTATTGGAGTTTCAGCTTCAGCATTAGTCCTTCTAGTGAACACCTAGGACTGGTCTCCTTTAGGATGGACTGGTTGGATTTCCTTGCAGTCCAAGGGACTCTCAGGAGTCTTCTCCAACACCACAGTTCAAAAGCATCAGTTCTTCAGCACTCAGCTTTCTTCACAGTCCAACTCTCACATCCATACATGACCACTGAAAAAAACCATAGCCTTGACTAGATAGACCTTTGTTGGCCAAGTAATGTCTCTGCTTTTTCATATGCTATCTAGGTTGGTCATAACTTTCCTTCCAAGGAGTAAGCGTCTTTTAATTTCATGGCTGCAGTTACCATCTGCAGTGATTTTGGAACTCAAATAAAGTCAGCCACTGTTTCCCCATTTATTTCCCATGAGGTGATGGGACCAGATGCCATGATCTTAGTTTTCTGAATGTTGAGCTTTAAGCCAACTTTTTCACTCTCCTCTTTCACTTTCATCAAGAGGCTCTTTAGTTCTTCTTCACTTTTTGCCATAAGGGTGGTGTCATCTGCATATCTGAGGTTATTGATATTTCTCCCGGCAATCTTGATTCCAGCTTGTGCTTCCTCCAGCCCAGCATTTCTCACGATGTCTCTGCATATAAGTTAAACAAGCAGGGTGACAATACCCTTGACATACTCTTTTTCCTATTTGGAACCAGTTAGATAATAAAATAATATAAGCTTTGAGGCAGGTCGCTTGGTCCCAGTGAGGCCAGTGTAAGTTTATTGGTAAAAGAAGTACTGAAACACACTTGAGTAGAAATAGGATTTAAAATATATAATTGAATTCTCTGTAGTTTGAAAACTCCTTTCGAGCTTTTGGTTATTCTTGTTGTTAATCTACTTTGACTATGAGAATCAGATCACATAAACCAGCTATAATGTATAATATTACAAAAGATGCTTACTTCTTAGAAAAAAAGTTATGACCAACCTATACAGCATATTGAAAAGCAGAGACATTACTTGGCCAACAAAGGTCTATCTAGTCAAGGCTATGGTTTTTCCAGTAGTCATGTCTGGATGTGTGAGTTGGACTATAAAGAAAGCTGAATGCCGAAGAATTGATGCTTTTGAACTGTGGTGTTGGAGAAGACTCTTCAGAGTCCCTTAGACTGCAAGGAGATCCAACCAGTTTATTCTGAAGGAGATCAGTCCTGAGTGTTCATTGGAAGGACTTATGTTGAAGCTGAAACTCTAATACTTTGGCGACCTGATGCAGAGAGCTGACTCATTTGCAAAGACCCTGATGCTGGGAAAGATTGAGGGCAGGAGAAGAAGGGGACAACAGAGGATGAGATAGTTGGATGGCATCACTGATTCACTGGACATGAATTTGAATAAACTCAAGGGGTTGGTGATGGACAGGGCGGCCTGGCAGGCTGCAGCCCATAGGGTCACAAAGAGTCAGACATGACTGAGCAACTGAACTGAACTGAATGTCTAATATTGAGTACTATAGATGATGAGAAGTAAAGACTTCCTCCTTTCTGGGACTTGCAGTTTCCTTATAGGTACAGTAAAATTCTTTTTTTAACAAAGCAAGTATTAATGTTGTTCATTTAAAATTGTGTTCCCCAAGACTGCACAATTCATCCCATGTATACAAAGCACTGGAAACCAAAGATAACTGATCACAGACTGCTGCTGCTCTCTGTGGATATTTTTCATGATGCATTTCCTCACTGCTCATCTCTGTATATAGGTTTTTACACAACATCCACACATATGCTCGAAATATCTAGCTTAAATTTATAGCCTCTCAAAAATTAAAGCTTGTAGCTCTCTTCTTGCATTGTACTATTCTTTCTCTGCTGGGGCCCACTATTGCTATTTGAGTCTGCTAATTAACAAAGCAAAGTATGTAGTCTTAGAAGGTACAGTTTTAGATTTATTTGTTTATAATTACACTTGGCTTGTTACCTTTGTGGCAGAAAAAGCAAATGTCTGCTTCTGTTCCTTCCTCCACTTATTCAACTTGAAATTCAGGTTTACAGAGAAGACAACTGCCTCTCTTTTTTAACTTCTAGCCTAACCTTTCCTTTGTAAGTTAATAGGTTAAATTCAGCGTCAGAGTAGAAATAGGAGATTTTCTTCTGACTCCAAACTCAGTTCCGGGATTAGCTAATAACTTTGCCAAGTAGCTTTGCTCCTGGGTTTCTTCTCAATCTCTTTAACCTCATAACCTAAGAATGTTTAATCTGAACCTAAGTAGTATCTCAGGTATAAAATTTCCCATTCATTCCTGAGTCAGGTTTCCTATGGACTTAAATGAAAAGTGCCAACTCCTTTTTTTCTTAAGGTTTTGTACAAAACAAAATCAGCCATTTAATGACAGTCTAACTTTTCCTACCAAGAGTTTGGCATTTAAATTCATTAATGATAAAAATAATTTGAAAAGCAAATTATTTTTGTAATGTTTAAGCATACCATTATTTCTGTAAGCATGCAGAACTGAAAACAGTTCCAAACACATTCTCTTTTCTCTATTGTTTAAAAATCTTACACCATTGTAAATAATTAGCTTTTGTGAATTCTCTCTCCCTTTTGAAAACAAAATTATGCTCATGAGTTCATTTTTCTATGAATTGTTAGTCTGTGCTTTATTGCCAGTGTGTTCAACAGGGCTGTTCAGTTAACAATAAAATGGTGTTAGGAGGATAATATGAGTTAAAACTTCATTTAGCCATGGTCTAAGAAGCTTCCATATTTTTATAATTATTTTGACATGCTCTGTTACTGTGTCTGTGTAAGACAGATATTTTCCTGTCATAGCATAGTACAGATATGTTCCATAGTGCCTACAGTATTTTAAATAGGAGTTGTGTCTCAGAACAAGTTGAGGTCACTTTCAAGGGCAGACTACACCATGCTTGTCTGTGGAACTCTGGAGGGAATGGACTAGGTACCTCCTCCAGCCCCAGGGCTTCTGACCTTTGCCTAGCTAAACTGAATAATTATCCTTCACCATTATCTAGGCTTCCCTCTTCAGACACCAGATTTCAGCCTGAGAAAACTCAGAAAGGCAAGCAGTTAATCCATTTTAAGGGTTTCACATTTCATCCGTCAGGTTGAGTCTGTTCAACGGAGAAGGAATTTTTTTTCTCGTAGAAACAGAAGTCCCAGTCTAAAGAATAAGGGCAGATTTGAAACACTGCTTCAATTTTATCATCTCTGTAAAATTTCTACTCACTCATCCTGTCTCCCACCACAGCACCTAACATAAAATTCAGTTATTTATTATCTTATTCATTATCCAGTTTTCTTTTCTAAAATGTAAACTTTAGGAAGTTAACATTTAGCAAGTCTTTTTTCCTTCTGTTTTTGCTTACTGAGGTAAGAGCCTTCTGAAAGAGTACCTGGCCACTCAGTTGATGCAATAACTGTTTTTTGAGTTAGGGACTTTAATGGTATCAAAAATCAGCCATTGGCCTCACAAGATTACTTTTAGGTCTCTTCATTCATGAAGTTTTCAGAGAGAATTATAAAGCAAACGACAAGCTAACTCACAAAACACTAACCTATACAGTGGTATGTCAAAGTTAAATAGTCAAGTGAAGTTAGGAAAATACTTATCCAGGAAGTTATGAGTCTGTATGTTGTAAGGGAAATAGTGTAAGTGGCATGAATATAGTTGATTTTCACACTGTTTTTGTTGGTAATAGGGCAGCAGACCCCATGACCTCCTCTGTATCTGGAGGTACATTTATGGTCCCCTATTCACCAGACTGCTCAGCTTCCTCTTACTGCAACCTGAACATGCCTGAGTTGCCACATAACTCTGTGGATGGACAATGTCTTATTCAGAAACATGCTATTTCATATTTTGTACATTCTTCCCTTCTTTATGCTTCTAGAATAATTTTGTCTTATCCTTATTACATCATTCATCTAGAGAAATGGGAAGAGAAGACTGACGCGGATCAGTTTTATTTTCTGCAGTTTCATTATCAAGTTTTGCTGGGAATTGGTTGAAACAGTTAGCTAAAGTTAGAGGAGATGATGGTCCATGGAATTCTTAGCTGCTTTTATCCTTCATAATTGAAACTAGCGGTGCTTTTCGAATTCCTTTTGAAAGTCAGATCTGCAGAATATTGTTGTTTTATTTACTTATATGTGTGGGCTTCCCCAGTGTCTCAGCGGGTAAAGAATCTGCCTGCAATGCAGGAGACACGGGAGATGCAGGTTCTATCCCTGGGTAGGGAAGATGCCCTGGACGAGGGCATGGGAACCCAGTCTCCATTCTTGCCTGGAGAATCCCATGGACAGAGGAGCCTGGCGGGCTACATGAGGTCACAAAGAGTCGGACACAACTGAGAATCTAAGCAGGCACGCGTGCATGGATTCACAATAGAAGTTACATCTTTTGAAAGTGGCGGTCCTGCAGGAGAGAATGTTCCCAACACAGAAGGGAGTATTGTTTGGAGGGGCAGAAGACTGTTTCACAGTCATCTGGTTTAGGTTGCCCTGTTTATAGCATAGCTTGTAGTAGCGGTAACGGAAATAATGGTAAGCAGATGCTTCCTTTGTTCTCTCTTGCACTCAATGGAAAGAGATGCAAGACAGATACAATGTGAACTCATGCCATCAAGATTTCTAGATTTATCTAGTGTACTCAATTCTGTTTCATGTTTAGCACTTCACCTCAGCTTCCTTGAGTGTTAGAGCAGCTGTGAACACTGTTACTATTATCTATTCATTCTCATAGTCTGTTTTCATTGTGTTTATTTTTATTCATATGTTGGTATGCATTTCCGTGTGACAAAATGATAAAAGCCGTGGCTGAGGGAAGAAAATGCTTCTGAATTTGACTTGTATTTTTGGTGATCAGTTTCCCAATATGTTTTTTATGGAAAAACAAAACAGTAGGTTTTTGTATTTACAAAAAAATCTTGTACCAGAACTAAAAGGAAAAAAGTTCTATTAAGATGATTTGTTTCTTTGAGACTTTTTGCCTCAAGGTTCATATCATAACTCAACAAAAGGTATACTGATTTAGTAATGTATTTAAAAAATCAGTAAATGATACATTCATTTTTAGTGGATATTTTGGTAGCTACATGGCATGAATGCTATTAATCTTGTTTGTACATATACAACAGGAGATCAATAAAATATATGTATTTTTCAATGAATAAATATATTCAAAGAATGCCATTGAATATATTTTATGGATGTTGAGAATTTAGGAAAATTCATAATGCAAATATTTTTAAAAGGCTATAGTAAATAATATTCAGCAGTATTCATATTTTATATGTATATCCAGTGAGAATGTTAGGTTACAATATTTTAAGATTGGCAGGCTTTTATACAAAGATAAAAAGCACACTTGAAAAGTATGTTTTCCTTCTCCCCAGGAGTTACGAATATATAAGCTAATATCAGTCTTTCTACTCTTTTCCAATAGACTTTATCAAATTAATGGATTGGGAAAATAGTTTCCCTTGTCTGGTTAATAGTAAGATATTCTTGGCAAGTTATATTTTTTATACTTTCATAAGATATACATTGGCCATAAAGAAAATTCTTTTGTAAATGCTGATAGTCATATAAATGAGTATAGACATTTTCTGATGCCATGTATTGATTATCTGTGAATTGGTGTGATTATCTGTGAATTGGTGTGATGGTGACAGTGCCTACCAGTCACCTTATGTGGAATCAACCTGTATTCTTGTAACACATTTACTGAATTTTCATCATTCTGCTTTACCTCACGCAGACCTGCCAAAATTGTTTTGTAGGATCTGAGTGTTTATCTCACTTCATTGTGGCTCATATCTAGAGACTTTAACTTAATTGCTGGTAGGAGATGCATCTTCAGATACCTGACTTTTTCAAAACGTTATGTACTATACCGTCCATGAATAAAGATGGATTATAAAGAAGATAAAATACCATTGAGATTGTCAGATAATTATATCAATTGGCCTCTCTCATTGTAGTTCATGCTGCTGTCTCTGTTGCTAAATGTTGTCAATTTGACAAATCTGTGAAACATTTTTCTTGTCTTTAGATTGTCATAATGGAAGTGCAAGGTTTGAGGTCAGTCGCTCCCAATCGAGTTGTTTACTGTACAATGGAAGTGGAAGGAGGAGAGAAACTGCAGACAGACCAGGCGGAAGCCTCAAGGCCACAGTAAGCCCGCTGGGAAAACAATGTGTTTTCCTTCCCTCCCAAAGAAACGTGCCTTATCGATTTGCAGAATTGTGTGGTTTTGCACTCTGAAACTGTTACTTGGCTACCTTTGTCTCAACTGTGTTATAATCAGTGTGTGCCTTTCTGAATAATGAGGCTGTAATTAGAGCTATAGCAGAATCCCCTGTGTAGTGCAAACAGAAAATCCAGCATGCATATGTGAAACTAATTATTAGGCAATTAAATGTTTGTCAGTCATTCGTAAGGAAAGCATGTGTTATCATGTGTTATTTAAAAGGTAGTGCTCAATTCTATTTCAGTTACTAGTAATATAATATAATCTATAGCTTTTCCATTTCAGTGGCGGTGCTGAGGTAGATGTTGTGGGTGATGTCTTGGGATGCTCCAGTGAGTAGGCTTGAGTTAAAGAACCAGTTCATGACTACCAAGCAGTCACTGGAGATGCTAATGCTGTTCACTGCTGGCAGTTTTATGTTTCAAATGCTGGGAATGAGTGTAATTAAGTTTGGAAGATGTTCTGTTTAACTGATTTCAAACTTGCAACACATCACAACCTCTGGTAGAAATAACCTTACATTGGCCAGAAAAATTCAAATGAAGATCCCCTGGCCTTAATCTGCACACTGCCTTTCAATAACATTTTTTATTCTATTTAAATTTCATTCAGAATTTCTTTACAGGACTTGGCATTTTTGCCTTATTATGGTGTCCATATGTGGAGTCTTCATTCAGGAAACCTCACCTTCTGAGCTTCTGGCTAATCCCTGGCTAGGCGCTGCATAGACAGAGATGAATAGGAAACTTTGATTTTTCTTAGAGCAGAGGGAGTCAAAGGAGGTACTCAGAAGATTAAGAGCAACAGAGCAGATGTGCATAGAGTGTTAGAGGATTGAGAAGAAGCAAGCTGAAACTTCTCATCTTGCCTTACAAAACCCTACAGGTCTATCCCTGGCCAGTCTCTCCTTACCTCCGGGACCTCACCTTACCCCTCTGTTCCTCTGGTCAGTCACTCTTCCACCTCCCTGGACCTCATGAAGTTCCTCTTATCTCTCAACCTTCTCTCGTCATGGCACTTGCTTTTTCCTCTGCCTGCAGTGACTTTCCCTCTTATCTTTTTAAATTGGATCTTTAGTATTGAGAAATAATCATTTGCTGAGCACAATTCGTTCCTTTAGATAACCCATTGCTAAGTGGATATTTTCTGACTCATCACTTTATAATTTTTAAATTAATGGTTTCTCATCTGTGTATTTTGTATTGTTTCCCTTCCTCTGTCTATTTTGGGAAAAAAAAAAAAAAAAAAAAAAAACTTCTTTGGCTGCACCAGGCCTTGGTTGAGGCAGATAAGGATCTTCAATCTTCACTGCAGTGTGCAGGATGGAGATATATATATATATATATATATATTTTTTTTTTTTTTTTCAGTTGCAGCACACAAACTATTCCCATGGATAGAGGAGCCTGGTGGGCTGCAGTCCATGGGGTCTCGAAGAGTCGGACATGACTGAGTGACTTCTCTTTCACTTTTCACTTTCATGCTTCGGAGAAGGAAATGGCAACCCACTCCAGTGTTCTTGCCTGGAGAATCCCAGCCATCTATGGGGTCGCACAGAGTCAGACATGACTGAAGCGACTTAGCAGCAGCAGCAACAGCACACAAACTACTAGTTGTTGCATGTGAAGTGTAGTTCCCCAAGCAGGGATAGAATCCAAGCCCCCTGCATTGGATGTGTGGAGTCTTAGCCACTGGACCACCAGTAAAGTCGCTTCTCTCTCCGTTTGAACAGAACTCTTGTCCTATCAGTCTTATATCCTAGTACCTAGTAGACACTCAGCCAGAATTTACTAATTTGTGTGCCTGAGCTTACTTTTATGCCTTGTCATAGTAAATATTAAAGGGTGTTGTATTTATTCCTGCAGCCAAATAGAATTGATTTCTGATATGACAATGAAGTGAAAATAAGGGGGATAAACAGCTTTTTAAGAGGTTAAAACCTCTCAGGAAGAGGCTATGTGAGATGGAAAGGGAGATTGGAACCATTTCTAGGAGGGCGTATGGAGTCAAGAGAGAGGTTTGGTATTTGTTTTAAAATACTAGCTGTTTAACTATATTCACAGTGTTATGCAACCGCTGTCAATTTTAAAGCATACTCATCACCTCGAAAAGAAAATCTCTTTTTTAAAAGCTTTATTTATTTTTTATTACTTGACCATACTGTGTGGCCTGTTGGATCTTAGTTTTCCTTCAGTTCAGTCACTCAGTTCTGTCCAACTCTTTGCAACCCCATGGACTGCAGCACGCCAGGCCTCCCTGTCTATCACCAAGTCCCGGAGTTCACCCAAACCTATATGCATCAAGTCGGTGACGCCATCCAACCATCTCATTCTCTTTCATCCCTTTTGCCTCCTGCCTGCAATCTTTCCCAGCATAAGGGTCTTTTCCAGTGAGTTAGTTCTTCGAATCAGGTGGCAGAGTTTCAGCTTCAGGATCAGTCCTTCCAGTGAATATTCAGGACTGATTTCCTTTAGGATGGACTGGTTGGATCTTCTTGCAGTCCAAGGGACTCTCAAGAGTCTTCTCCAACACCACAGTTCAAAAGCATCAATTCTTCCGCGCTCAGCTTACTTTATGATCCAACTCTCACATACATTTTTTTTGATCTCCAAAATCATTGCAGATGGTGAATGCAGCCAAAAATTAAAAGACTGTTACTCCTTGGCAGGGAAGTTATGACCAGCCTAGACAGCATATTAAAAAGCAGAGACATTACTTTGCCAACAAAGGTCCATCTAGTCAAAGCTATGGTTTTTCCAGTAGTCATGTAAGGATGTGAGAGTTGGACTATAAAGGAGAACGGGACAACAGAGGATGAGATGGTTGGATGGCATCACCGACTCAGTGGACATGAGTTTGAGTAAACTCTGGAAGTTGCTGATGGACAGGGAGGCCTGGAATGCTGCATTCCATGGGTCACAAAGAGTCGGTCATGACTGAGTGACTGAACTGAACTGAACTCACATCCACACATGACAACTGATAAAACCATAGCTTAGACTGGACAGACTGTTGTTGGCCAAGTCTCTGCTTTTCAATATGCAGTCTATGTTGGTCATAGTTTTTCTTCCAAGAAGCAAGTGTCTTTTAATTACATGGCTGTTCCCTGGTGGCTCACAGGTTAAAGCGTCTGCCTCCGATGCGGGAGACCTGGGTTCAATCCCTGGGTCGGGAAGATCCCCTGGAGAAGGAAATGGTAACCCACTCCAGTATTCTTGCCTGGAGAATCCCATGGACAGAGGAGCCTGGCGGGCTACACTCCATGGGGTCACAAAGGGTCAAACACGACTGAGTGACTTCACTTCACTTCACTTCAGTCACCATCTGCAGTGAATTTGGAGCCCAAAAAATAAAGTCTCATTGTGTCCACTGTTTGCCCTATTTGCTATCCAGTGATGGGACCTGATGTCATGATCTTAGTCTTCTGAATGTTGAGTTTTAAGCCAGCTTTTTCACTGTCCTCTTTCACTTTCATCAAGAGGCTCTTTAGTTCTTCACTCTCTGCCATCACTCTCTGCCACAAGGGTGGTATCACCTATTTATCTGAGGTTATTGATATTTCTCCTGGCAATCTTGATTCCAGCTTGTGCTTCAGCCAGCCTGGCATTTTGCATGATGTACTCTGCATATAAGTTAAATAAGCAGGGTGACAATATACAGCCTTGGCTTATTCCTTTAGCAATTTGGAACCAGTCTGTTGTTCCATGGCCAGTTCTAACTGTTGCTTCCTGACCTGCATACAGATTTCTCAGGAAGCAGGTGAGGTGCTGTGGTATTCCCATCACTTTCAGAAATTTCCACAGTTTATTGTGATCCCCACAGTCAAAGGCTTTAGCTTAGTCACTAAAGCAAAAACAGATGTTTTTCTGGAACTCTCGTGCTTTTTCGATGATACAACAGGTGTTGGCAATTTGATCTCTGGTTCCTCTGCCTTTTCTAAATACAGCTTGAACATCTGGAAGTTCATGGTTCACATACTGTTGAAGCCTGGCTTGGAGAATTTTGAGCATTACTTTGCTAGCATGTGGGATTAGTGCAATTGTGCAATAGTTTGAACATTCTTTGGCCTTTCCTTTCTTTGGGAATGGAATGAAAACTGACCTTTTCCAGTTCCACTACTAGGGATTGAACCCATGCCTCCTGCAGTGGAGACTTGAGGTCTTAACCACTGGACCACCAAGGTAGTCCCAAGAAACCCTTTACTTTTACATATCAACCTCAAATCACCTCAGCACAACCAACTACTTACTGGCTTTCTGTCTCTATAGATTCGCCTGTTCAGGACATTTCATGTAAATGTCATATAATATGTGTTCTTTTGTGACTGGCTTCTTTCACTTAGCATGTTTTTCAGTGTTCATCCGTCTTGTGGCATGTGTCAGGACTTCATTCCTTTCTATGGATGAATGGTATTCCATTGTATGTATATGCCAAATTTAGTTTATCCATGTAGGCTAATGACACTTGTGTTGTTTCTACCTTTTGGCTACTGTGGCTAATGCTTCAAGTAAATCTGGTATACAAATATCCATTGGAGTTCCTGTTTTCAGTTCTTTTGGGTATATATAGCTAGGAATGGAATTGCTGAATGATATATCATTCAGGTTTTTGATGATCCATCAAAATGCCTTTTCACAGTGTGCCATTTTACTTTCCCACCAGCAATGAAGAGTTAAATTTCTTCATATGCTCACCAGTGCTTGTTGTTTGGCCTTTTAAAAATATAAGTATATAGCGGTCCTAGTAAGAGTTAAGTAGTACTTTGTGGTTTTGATTTGCTCTTCTCTGATGAGAGTTGGACTGTGAAGAAAGCTGAGTGCCGAAGAATTGATGCTTTTGAACTGTGGTGCTGGAGAAGACTCTCGAAAGTCCCTTGAACTGCAAGGAGATCCAACCAGTCCATTCTATAGGAGACCAATCCTGGGTGTTCTTTGGAAGGGCTGATGCTAAAGCTGAAACTCCCAATACTTTGGCCACCTCATGTGAAGACTTGACTCATTGGAAAAGATCCTGTTGCTGGGAGGGATTGGGGGCAGGAGAAGAAGAGGACGACAGAGGATGAGATGGCTGGATGGCATCACCGACTCGATGCATATGACTTTGGGTGAAATCTGGGAGTTGGTAATGGACAGGGAGGCCTGGCATGCTGTGCTTCATAAGGTCGCAAAGAGTCAGACATGACTGAGTGACTAAACTGAACTGAACTGAATGATTAATGATCTTGAGCATCTTTTCATATCCTGTATTAGCCATCTTTAGAGAAAGAAATGTCTATTCAAATTCTTGGCTATTTTTTGAGTTGTTTGCCCTTTGGTTATTAGCTTGAAAGAGCTGTTTATATACTAGATCAGTTCAATTCAGTCAGTTCAGTCGCTCAGTCATGTCCCCATGGACTGCAGCACGTGAGGCCTCCCTGTCCATCAGCAACTCTCGGAGTTTAAGCAAACTCATGTCCATTGGGTCAATGATGCCATCCAACCATCTCATCCTCTGTTGTCCCCTTCTGCTCCTGCCTTCAATCTTTCCCAGCATCACGGTCTTTTCAAACGAGTCAGCTCTTCGAATCAGGTGGCCAAAGGATTGGAGTTTCAGCTTCAACATCAGTCCTTCCAATGAATATTCAGGACTGATTTGCTTTAAGATGGACTGGTTGGATCTCCTTGCAGTCCAAAGGGAGTCTCAAGAGTCTTCTCCAACACCTCAGTTCAAAAGCATCAATTCTTCTGCACTCAGCTTTCTTTATAGTCCAACTCTCACATCCATACATGACTACTGGAAAAACCATAGCCTTGACTAGATGGACTTTTGTTGGCAAAGTAATGTCTCTGCTCTTTAATATTGCTGTCTAGGTTGGTCATAACTTTTCTTCCAAGGAGTAAGCATCTTTTTATTTCATAGCTGCAGTCACCATCTGCAGTGATTTTAGAGCCCAAGAAAATAAAGTCTGCCACTATTCCCACTATTTCTTCATCTATTGCCATGAAGTGATGAGACCGGATGCCATGACCTTTGTTTTCTGAATGTTGAGTTTTAAGCCAACTTTTTCACTCTCCTCTTTCACTTTCATCAAGAGGCTCTTTAGTTCTTCACTTTCTGCCATAAGGGTGGTGTCATCTGCATATCGGGGTTTATTGATATTTCTCCTGGCAGTCTTATTTCCAGCTTGTGCTTCATGCAGCCCAGCGTTACTCAGTGTACTCTTCATATAATTTAAATAAGAATGGTGACAATATACAGCCTTGACGTACTCCTTTTTCTATTTGGAACCAGTTTGTTGTCCCACGTCAAGTTTTAACTGTTGCTTCTTGACCTACATACAGACTTCTCAAGAGGCAGGTCAGGTGATCTGGTATTCCCATCTCTTGAGGAATTTCCACAGTTTATTGTGATCCACACAGTCAAAAGCTTTGGCATAGTCAATAAAGCAGAAATAGATGTTTTTCTGGAACTCGGTTGCTTCTTCGATGATCCAGCAGATGTTGGCAGTTTGATCCCTGGTTCCTCTGCCTTTTCTAATTCCAGCTTGAACATCTGGAAGTTCACGGTTCACATACTGTTGAAGCCTCAGTTCAGTTCAATCACTCAGTCATGTCCGACTCTTTGTGATCCCATGTACCGCAACACGCCAGGCCTCCCTGTCCATCACCAAGTCCCAGAGTTCACCCAAACCCATATCCATCGAGTCGGCGATGCCATCCAACCATCTCATCCTCTGTCGTCCCCTTCTCCTCCTGCCCTCAATCTTTCCCAGCATCAGTTTCTTTTCAAATGAGTCAGGTCTTCTCATCAGGTGGCCAACATATTGGAGTTTCAGCTTCAACATCAGTCCTTCCAATGAACACCCAGGACTGACGTCCTTTGGGATGGACTAGTTGGATCTCCTTGCAGTCCACGGTACTCTCAAGAGTCTTCTCCTGGCTTGGAGAATATTGAACATTACTTTGCTAGCATGTGAGATGAGTCCCATTGTGTGGTAGTTTGAGCATTCTTTAGCATTGCCTTTCTTAGGGTTTGGAATGAAAACTGACCTTTTCCAGTCCTGTGGCCACTGCTGAGTTTTCCAAATGTGCTGGCATATTGAGTGCAGCACTTTCACAGCATCATCTTTTAGGATTTGAAATAGCTCAACTGGAATTCCATCCCCTCCACTCGCTTTGTTCATAGTGATGCTTTTCCTAAGGTCTACTTGATGTCACATTCCAGGATGTCTGGCTCTAGGTGAGTGATCACACCGTCGTGATTATCTGGGTCAAGAAGATCTTTTTTGTACAGTTCTTCTGTGTATTCTTGCCACCTCTTCTTGATATCTTCTGCTCTGTTAGGTCCCTACCATTTCTGTCTTTTATTGAGCTCATCTTTGCCTGAAATATTCCCTTGGTGTCTCTAATTTTCTTGAAGAGATCTCTAGTCTTTCTCATTCTATAGTTTTCCTCTATTTTTTTGCACTGATCACTGAGATACTAGACCCTTTATATATATATATATATATATATATATGTATATATATATGTATATATATACATATATATATATATGATTTGCAAATGTTTTCTTCCATTCATGCATTGTCTTTTTACTTTGTTGGTAAAAATCTTTTGAAGCATAAGTTGTATCTAGTTTTTGTTGCCTATGCTTTTGGTGTTAAATCTTAGAATCTAGTGCCAAATCCAAGGTCACATACATTTATTTATTCCTGTGTTTTTTTGCCTACACTGTCATGATTTCAGCTTTTTTTTTTTTTTTTTAAAGCAGTACATACCAATTTTATATAATCTAGAAAATGCAAATTAGTCTACAGTTGGAAAACACAGATAAGCAGTTTTTTTTTTTTTTTTTTTTAAGAAAGATTTCATTTTTTATTTTTTTTAATTTAATTTTATTTTATTTTATTATTTTTTTTTTAATTTTATTTTATTTTTAAACTTTACATAACTGTATTAGATTTGCCAAATATCAAAATGAATCCGCCACAGGTATACATGTGTTCCCCATCCTGAACCCTCCTCCCTCCTCCCTCCCCATTCCATCCCTCTGGGTCGTCCCAGTGCACCAGCCCCAAGCATCCAGTATCGTGCATCGAACCTGGACTGGCAACTCATTTCATACATGATATTTACATGTTTCAATGCCATTCTCCCAAATCTTCCCACCCTCTCCCTCTCCCACAGAGTCCATAAGACTGTTCTATACATCAGTGTCTCTTTTGCTGTCTCGTACACAGGGTTATTGTTACCATCTTTCTATATTTCAGCTTTTATATTTAGGTGATTGATCCATTTTAAGCTAATTTTGGTACATAGTATGTAGGGTATGTAGGGCTTCCCTGGTGGCTCAGAGTTTAAAGCATCTGCCTGCAATGCAGGAGACCAGAGTTCGATCCCTGGGTTGGGAAGATCCCCTGGAGAAGGAAGTGGCAACCCACTCCAGTAGTCTTGCCTGGAGAATCCCATGGAGGGAGGAGCCTGGTAGGCTACAGTCCACGGGGTCGCAAAGAGTCAGACACGACTGAGCTACTTCACTTTTCATGTAGGGTATAACTTCCTTCTCTTGTGTATGACAATCCAGTTGTCCCAACACCATTTATTGAAGAAACTACTTGTGCTTTCAGTATTCTTGGTGCCCTTTTGGAAATCATTTGACCATAGATATATGGGTTTATTTATGTACTCTCAATCTCAAAATTATTCCAATGATACATCTATATGTTTATTCTTATGCTGGTATCAGATTATCTTGTTTACCATTGCTTTGTATTAAGTTTTAAAATCAGGTGCGTGTGTCTTCCAAATACATTCTTTTTCAGGATTATTTTGGCTATTCTGATTTTCCATATTAGTTTTAGGATCACTGTCAATTTCTGCAAAAACTTTGTAAATATCACCAGCTAAGATTCAGATAGGAATCGTAATGGACCTGGGGTCAATTTGGAGCGTATTGCCATCTTAACAATATTAAGTCTTCCTACTGAGGAACATGGGATGTCTTTGCATTTCTGAATCTATAATTTTTTTCCACAGTGTTTTGTAGTTTTCAAGATATGTTTTTTACTTCTTTGGTTAAGTTTATTTCTAGTATTTTATTCTTTTTGATGTCATTATTAATGGAATTGTTCATTTAAATTTATTTTTGAATTATTTATTGCAAGTGTATAGAAATAGTTGATTTTTATATGTTACTTCCATATGATGCACCCTTACTGAACTTGTTTATTCTAATAATTTTTACTGGATTTCTTAGACTTTTCTCTATTTAACATGACCTTTGCAAATAATGGTTCTTTTACTTCTTATTGTCCAATCTGAATTCTTTTTAATTTTTTGCGTAATTGCCCTAGCTCATTCAGTACAAGGTTAGATCGACATAGCAAGAATGTACATTCTTTCATTCTTGATTATAGGGGAAAAGCATAGTCTTTCATCATTAAACATGATGTTAGCTGTGCCTTTTTAATAGATACCCCTTATCTGTTTGACGAAACTCTTTTCTATTGCTAGTTTGAGTGGATTTTTTTTCCATGAAAGAGTGTTAGACTTTGTCAGTTGTCTTCTTTGCTTCTGTTGAGATGATCATGTGATATTTGCCTTTTATTCTATCAGTATGGTACATTGCATTATATGGTATTGGGGGTGTTAAACCAACCTTGCATTTCTGATGTAATTGCCACTTGGTCATGATATGTAATTCTTTTTGTTACTGGATTAAGTGTTCTAGTATCTTGTTGAGGATTTTTAAAATCTATGTTCTTAAGAGACTGGTCTGTAGTACCCCTTCTTTGGTGACTTCTGTCTGGGTTTATATTGGCCTCATAAAAACTTCTTGGAAGGGTATGAAAAATTGGTATTAATTATCATATATGTGTTTGGTAGAATTACCAACAGGACCATCAGGGGTTGGATTTTTGTCTGTAGGTCTTTTGTGATTACTAATTCTGATTACATAATGAACCATGATAGCCCTGCTAGGTTAGGTTCTTAGTGAAAACCTGCTTTACAGACGGCTGCCTTCTTGCTGTGTCTTCACATAGTGAAGAGAACCATCTCATTTCTCTTCATCCTCTTAAAGGACAGCCATATTTTCATGGGTCTCTCCCCACATGACCTCATCTGAGCCCAATTACCTCCCAGAGGCCCTGCCTCCAAGTAAAATCACATTGGGGATTACAGTGTTAGCATATTAATTTGGAGAGTTCATAAACACTACCCTACTCTAGTACTCCATGAGTTCTTAAGGGAGTGCAAAGGCCCTTAGATGCTCAATACCATGATGTTTTTAAAGAATCTTTTTTTTTTTCAAGTTTTACTGATGTATAATTTATACATAAAACTTCCCTGGTGGCTCTTCTTTTATTGAAACTTAGATGATTTTTAATAAATTTATACACTTGTGCTATCATCACAATTCAGTTTCAGAACACATTATTTCACAAAATTACTTCATTCCCATTTGCAGTCTTACTCAGTTCCAGGAAACCACTCATATGCTTTCTAGCTCTATAATTTTTTTTCTGAACATTTCATATAAATGATATGCAAAATATAGTCTTTTGTATCTGGCTTTTTTTTCTCTTGGCATAATCTCTACAAAGTGTATTTAATTGATACTTAAATATTTGTTCAGTGAAATGAGTTAATTTGATACTTAAATATTTGTTCAATGAAATGAGTTAATTTTTATATAGTTATTTTAACAATAACTTGTGCCACAAATAGTAAAATTTTCAAAAAATGCTTCCCATTTAATTTCTAATAAATTCAGATTGTATTCATAAAGAGATGCTATACAAGGAAAATTACACATGGACACTTTAAATGAATTAAAATGTTTGTGAGTTAGAAAATATTACAGTAAGCCTTCAGTACTATTTTGTTGGGGGCTTCCCAGGTGGCACTAGTGGTAAACATCCAACCTGCCAGCGCAGGAGATTTATGAGACCCAGGTTTGGTCCCTGAATCAGGAAGATCTCCTGGAGGAGGAAATAGCAACCCACTCCAGTATTCCTACCTGGAGAATCCCATGGAAAGACGAGCCTGGTGGGCTGCAGTCCACAGGGTTGCAAAGAATTAGACATGACTAAAGCGACTTAATGCACAGACAGTCCCTTTTATTACTCTTACCACAGGGAAATTTGGTTGAAATATCTTATGCGCATTTCCTCATGAATTCTGAGTTAATTTGTAAGAACTAAAGGATGTGTTGATTATTGTTCCCAGCACAAATTTCCTTAAGAATGTATCTCCTAAATGCTGACCAACTGCAGCTTTTCAGCAATGTGGTTACTTTTATCTTGAATTCATCTTACTCAACAGGAAAGGGATTCATCTCCTCCATCATAATAGTGAATTATGCCTCCGACAATTTTTCTAAATTTTACTGTTTCAACAATTTGTGCTTTGTTGGAGATCGATTCATCCTTCTGTCTGATAGTAAAGTGCCTTATTTAGTCCATATTTCAAATAAATGTAATCAGGATTTCTAGCCATTGCCTATTTCATTCCTGTAATTCAAATTTCCTGCCAGCAATTAGGTAGAAAACAGCGTGTGAGGTTGGTACATAACTTAGAATATGGAACCTGGGATCTAATAAAAATGATGTTTATAGACAAGTCTGATTCATGAAGAGTGGTAGTCATCTATTGAAGCTTTATTTTTACCTTTGTTTTCTTTTTTAATAGAGATGAGGGAATGTAGACAAATGGTATCGTCAGTCGAGAAAATTCGTCGTTTCATAGTCTCTCAGTGAACCTGGGAAAGTTTGGTTCTCTGCAATAACGTACAGCATTATTGCTCCACTTTGATAGCTTTTTACCATTTTGAGACATTTCATTATTTCAGTTTTAGCCCATACCCTTAATGATACCATCTGAACAGAAGTAGAGAGATAGTCAGACAACAGGCTGATGCTGGAAGGAACAGGAAGTGACTTCTTGTTGTCATGTAGTGGTCACCAATCTCTTCATATGTGGTGATCTTTACACACTTACACAATTTCCCTACAGACAATGAGCATTCTTCGAGTGCGTAAAACATAAGAGCAAATGATACCCTATGGAAGGCCAAGGTAGATCTTGGTTCTGGGGAAATAAATGCAAGGAAATTCATTTTAAAAAACAAATCAGGAACTGCTGGGAGCTGGGAATGGGAAGTTACTTTTCAAGGAGTGCATGCTAAGCCACTTCAGTCGTGTCCACCTCTTTGTGACCCCATGGACTGTAGCCCACCAGGCTCCTCTGTGTATGGGATTCTCCAAGCAAGAGTACTGGAGTGGGTTGCCTTTTCCTTCTCCAATGCAACCAGTATAATGTTTCAAATATGCAAGGTGACTAAAATTCAAGAGATTTGCTGTCTGTAGTTGTGCCCATAGTTAACAATACTGTATTGTTCTCCTAAAAGTTCTTTAAGGGGTAGATCTCTTGTTAAATGTTCTTGCCACACACAGAAAAGATCCTGGGAAGCAGCACTGTTTTTTGCAATACCCTCTCTCTCTCTCATCCGGTGGTACTGTCTTATTAAAGACACTTGAAGGTTAATAGGTCTCTGTCCCTGACCCCCATCAAAGAAAATAATAAAATAGAAAGGCAAGGAACAGTAAGAAAAGCTATTGAGTTGTGTCATTAGACAAATATATTTATGCTTATTGGAACAGAACATTCTTCTACCTCATGGAAATGATGGGAAACGCAGACTTCAGTACTTGCTTCTGGAAACTTTAAATTCTGAACCAGAATTATAATAATCTGTCAAACTATTGAAAGATTATTGCCACTTATGGGAAGCTTAACAGAATGACAAGCTACTGGGACACAGGTTTAAGAGAGATTAAATAAAAATAAACCAAGAGAAAGGTAACCATATTTTTTCAAAAAAACATAGTTGTTTCCATTTTAGTATCTACTAAGGCCAAAATTAGTTTTGAAGTGTTATTCATTATCTAGCTACTCTTGCTGACGAAAGATAGAATATACTACATTTTAAAATCATCTGTCAAAATTATGCCTATTCTTAATGCATCAAAAAGAAAACACAAACCACACACATTTCATTTTTCTCATTTTCATCTTTAAAAATACGATATTCTCTCCTCTTAAATAAATCTGCAAGAAATAACATTTTTGTAAAACTCATGCTACTAGTGCAGAAGAAAATGAAGCCTAAAGAGACAGGCATTGGCCAAATACAGAAATTACATTCATTGAGAGTTTATTTGGAAGTAAAAGAAGCTAATGTGTGGATCCTGATCATTGGTGGCATCTGAATTAGAGGGAAAGCATGATGGATTAAGATTCCAGATGCTTGCTGAAAAGCACTAATGGAAAAGAGCATTGAGAGAGTTCAGGAGAAAGTGTGTGTCTGTGAGTCTCAACATCTCGACGAGGGATTTACAGTTTGTAAGTAAAAGTGAAAAGAAAGTGAAAGTTGCTCAGTCATGTCCAACTCTCTGCGACCCCATGGACTACACAGTCCGTGGAATTCTCTAGGCCAGAATACTGGAGTGGGTAGTCTTTCCCTTCTCCAGGGGATCTTCCCAACCTAGGGATCGAACCCAGGTCTCCTGCATTGCAGGTGGATTTTTTTTTTACCAGCTGAGCCACAAGGAAAGCCCAAGAATACTGGGGTGGGTAGTCTATCCCTTCTCCAGGGGATCTTCCTGACCCAGGAATCAAACTGGGGTCTCCTGCATTGCAGGCAGATTCTTTACCAACTGAGCTATCAGGGAAGCCCCTGACTTCCCCTTATAATCCTTGACTTTCTTCCAGAGCAATGTTTTGGAGCTGTTTTCATCATCATTTGATCTATGTAGCCAATTTATTGAGTGGAAAACATTTCACAGAGTGTAAGTAGCAAACAACTTCTCTCATGGTACTGCTCTCAAATGTGCTCCAGAAATACCCTCCTGTTCTAGTGGGAGAGATCTTAGCAGAAACCAGAGCTTTGCTGCCCATTTTCAGGTGTCCAATAACGTATTTGAAAGTGAGAGTGTTAGTTGCTTGATTGTGTCCAGCTTTTTGCGACCCCATGGGTTGTAGCCCACCAGGCTCCTCTGTCCATGGAATTCTCCAGGCAAGAATACTGGAGTGGGTTGTCATTTCCTTCTCCAGGGTATCTTGCCAACCCAGAGATGAAACCTGGGTCTCCTGCATTGCAAGCAGATGCTTTACACTCTGAACCACTTTTCAGGTGTCAAATAACATGTTTAGGTGTTCAAATTTTCCTATCACTTGAAATCAAAACCTACCCATTTCAAAAGGGTAAGATTTCCCTTGGTGGCTTCCCCAGTGGCTCAGATGGTAAAGCATCTGCCTGCAATGCAGGGACCCGGGTTCAATCCCTGGGTCAGAAAGATGCCCTGGAGAGGTAAATGGCTACCCACTCCAGTATTCTTGCCTGGAGAATTCCATTCACAGAGGAATCTGGTGGGCTACAGAACATGGGATCGCAAAGAGTCAGACATGACTGAACGACTAACGCTTTCACTGTCACATTCTTTTCCTTTCTTTCCTCCCAGCATGCCCAGAAACCTGTCCTGGGGAAAGGGTACTGTTGTCTGTTCCTCACTTGCATTTTGTTATTGCCTGCTCGTATGTTCTTTTCTACCAATTTTGGGTAGGCTGGAGGAGGGAAGAGGTGAAGGGGCAAAATGCCATTGTATTAATATATAAGTGCTCTCTGTGGTCCTCTCTTGGTTAGTAGATGCCTTCTATCATGGAAAATGTCCACATTTAACTTTTCTCTGGTGCAGTTCCTTGGAGAAACACCCGCTGCTGCCCAGAACTTCTGACCTCACACTTTTCCTTTCTAGAATAATGCATTGTGTAGCCACCTTCTTTCCTCTTCCCCTGAACCACTGCTTTAATAATGTTACCCACAAGTCCTCTTCCTGCTTGAATCTAGTTTTCTCAGCAGATGGCTCACATATTGGGTTGGCCTGAAGGGAGAAAGAGGGCGGCAGTGGATGAGATGGTTAGATAGCATCACCAGCTCAATGGACATCAATCTGAGCAAACCCCAGAGTTAGTAGAGGATAGAGCAGCCTGGCCAGAGAAGGCAATGGCAACCCACTCTGGTACTCTTGCCTGGAAAATCCCATGGAAGGAGGAGCCTGGTAGGCTGCAGTCCATGGGGTCACAAAGAGTCGGACATGACTGAGCGACTTCACTTTCACTTTTCACTTTCATGCATTGGGGAAGGAAATGGCAACCCATTCCAGTGTTCTTGCCTGGAGAATCCCAGGGATGGGGGAGCCTGTTGGGCTGCCGTCTATGGGGTCGCACAGAGTTGGACACGACTGAAGCGACTTAGCAGCAGCAGCAGAGCAGCCTGGCGTGCTGCAGTCCATGGGATCAAGAATCAGACACAACTTAGTGACTGGACAACAACAAAATTTCATTCAGCTTTCTCCATAAGATGTTAATGAAAAAACCCAAATGAACTTTTAGGCCAACACAGTAAATTGGAGACCTAGGTTTGATCCCTGGGTCAGGAAGATCCCCTGGAGAAGAGAATGGCTACCCACTCCAGTATTCTTGTATGGAGAATCCCATGGACAGAGGAGCCTGGGGCAGGGCTGCAGTCCATGGGGTCACAAAGAGTTGGAGACGACTGAGCGATTTCCGCTTTACCTTTAATAAAATGGAAGTTCCTTCAATACAAAGGCTTGATACCTCCTCGTTCTTGTCTAGCACCAGCCACAGATAATATGGCCCATTTGTGGTCTGTAATCTAATTAAAATGTTTTCTCTACTATTTAGATTATTTTAAAAAATACAGTCTCTCAGTAGGTATCAGAGTAAAACTCTTGAGCCAGCACCTACCCAGATTAACAGGATATCCAGTCCTCATTCTCACACCCCAAGCTCCCATTTATCTAGAAGTTCCTTGGGAAACATATTCTCTTTAAAGGACCAGTTCTTCTGCTTCTGTGTGCCATATTGAGGCTGGAATTCAAAAGCACTTTCAGATCTTTGTTACCCTGGCTACCCTGATATGAGGAACCACTTGGGTAAACAAGAGGACTTGCCAAGGGATACAGAGGCACAAGTTCAGCTTTAACAGAATTGGTATATGATTCTTCTAGTTCATAAGTACTGCTCCCTGAAGCCCTTCTTTTCAGGGAAGAGCCTGCTAAATGCAAGTTCTCTCTCAACCCACTTTTCAGACTTCTTTCTTTAACTTTACAAAAGAAAGGTTCACCTCTCATCCAACTTGAATCTTACCATGATGTTTTTCCTAGAGTGGAAAACCTCCACATCACCATCCAAAAAGCAAAAAAAATTAATGTTCCTGGTAGTTTTGAGAAAACAGTTGACCAATGATATAATAAATCCTCCTGCAAATTACATGTCTTCTATTTCTCTGCTTTCAACAAAGTTGATGGATTTATTCAAGTTTTAAACTGCTGGATGATTGAAAAATAGTTTTTGCTTATCAATCACTGTATTTTTGTACATTCAAATATGAAGGGGACAAATTGATAGTGCTGTAATAATGCCCCATCTACTTATTTTCTTAGAAATTTTAGGAAAGAAGGAAAACTTGGGTTAAAATTGATGTTGAACTGTCTCAGTGTAGAATTAAGCTACAATCATTTGTATATACATGAAATAATAGGAAAAATAGCTCTCTGCATTTCATTAAGACATGCATGTCTAATGAATATTTTTACTTTTCATATTTGTTAATATTCATTTGTCATACTTCTTTTGGATCACTTGAATAGTAATTGTAATAAACTAAATTTAGAAGGAATTTTACTTTGATTTTTATTTTTGACAAATTTTGTATGCATTTAAGGTGTCCGATGTGATTCCCGTTATGTACAAACATTTTAAATTGACCTGACTATGGTAATCATTTCACATATTCATCACCTCCCATAGTCACCTTTGTGTGTGAGTGTGGTGAGAACCCTTGATCTGGTCTTAAGAAATTTCAAGTATACACAGTATTATTAGTCACCATGCTGTACTTGACCCTTTCATAACTCAAAATTCATACCCTTTGGTCAGTATCTTTCCTTTTCCTCCACCTCCCAGGCTGTTGGTAACCAACATTCTATCTGTCATTATGAGTTAGATTTTTTGTTTAAGATTCCACATATAAGTGAGATAATACACTATTTGTCTTTTTGTGTCTGGCTTATTTCACTTAATGTAATGTCTTCCAAGCATTCAATATTTCCATGCTATTGCAAATGACAGGACTTCCTTCTTTTGTAAGGCTGTGTAATATTCTGTTGTATGAATGACACATATTCTTTCTATAGATGGGTACTTGTTTCCCTATGTTGGCTGCTGTGAATAATACTGCAATGAACATGTGTTAGTCGTGTCTGACTCTTTAGGACCCAATGGACTGTAGCACGCCAGGCTTCCCTTGTCTTTCACTATCTCCCGGAGTTTGCACAGGCTCATGTCCTTTGAGTCATGTCCTTCTCCTCCTGTCCTCAATCTTTCCCAGCATTAGGGTCTTTCTCAGTGAGTCAGCTCTTCACATCAGGTGTCCAAAAGTACTGGAGCTTCAGCATCAGTCCTTCCAATGCAACAAACATAGGAGTACAACTATCTCTTCAAGATGGAGATTTTATATCCCTGAGTATATACTCAGAACTGGGATTGCTGGATCATTTGGTTGATCTACTGTTAATTTTTGACAAACCTCAGTAATGTTCTCCATAGCAACTACATCATTTTTTTACATATGAACAATGTTAGGAGGGTTCCAGCTTTTTCGCATCCTTACAGTCACTTGTTTTCTTTTGTTATGTAGATAATAGCCATCCTTACACGTGTAATGTGACATCTCATTGTGGTTTTGAATTGCACTTTCCTGATTACTGATGTTGAGCATCTTTTCATATATCTGTTAGCCATTTGTGTATCTTCTTTGGAGAAATATCTATTTCTGTTCTTTGCCTATTTTCTGATTAGGTTTTTTCCTTTTGCCATTGAGTTATACAAGTTCTTTATATTTTGGATATGGCCTCATTATCAGAGATACAGTTTGCAAATATTTCCTCCCATTGCATAGATTGCCTTTTCAGTCTGTTGATTGTTTCCTTTGCTGTGCAGATACTTTTAGTTTGATGCAGTCCTCCTTGGCTATTTTTGCGTTTTTGCAGCTTGTGCTTTTAGTGTCATATCTAAGAAGTCATTGCGTAGACTAATGTCAAGGAGACTTTCCCTTATGTTTTCTTTTAGGAGTTTTATGATTTTATGTCTTGTTTATAAGTCTTTCCTCCATTTTTAGTTGAGTTTGTGTGTGGTGTAAGATGTACCATCTGCACATGGATATCTAGGTTTCTCAGCACATTTATTGAAGAGATTATGTCATATGCCAACAGTTTTACTTTTTCCTTTCTGGTTTTCATGCTTTTCACTTTTCTTGCCTTTTTCATTTTTATTATGGATAGGACCTCTAGTATTATGTTGATTAAAAGTGGTAGATGCCCTTATCTTCTTCTCAATCTTAGAGGAAAAGCTTTCAGTTTTTTGCTGCTAACTATGAATCTGTGACCACTGGAAACACCATAGCCTTGACTAGACGGACCTTTGTTGGCAAAGTAATGTCTCTGCTTTGTAATATGCTATCTAGGTTGGACATAACTTTCCTTCCAAGGAGTAAGTGTCTTTTAATTCTATGGTGTTTCCAGTGGTCATGTATGGATGTGAGAGTTGGACTGTGAAGAAAGCTGAGCGCCGAAGAACTGATGCTTTTGAACTGTGGCGTTGGAGAAGACTCTTGAGAGTCCCATGGACTGCAAGGACATCCAACCAGTCCATTCTGAAGGAGATCAGCCCTGGGCTTTCTTTGGAAGGAATGATGCTAAAGCTGAAACTCCAGTACTTTGGCCGCCTCATGCAAAGAGTTGACTCATTGGAAAAGACTCTGATGCTGGGAGGGATTGGGGACAGGAGGAGAAGGGGACGGCAGAGGATGAGATGGCTGGATGGCATCACCGACTTGATGGACGTGAGTCTGAGTGAACTCCGGGAGTTGGTGATGGACAGAGAGGCCTGGTCTGCTGCGATTCATGGGGTCGCAAAGAGTTGGACACGACTGAGCGACTGAACTGAATTGAAAGTCCATGGAGTCACAAAGAGTCGGACACGACTGAGCGACTGAACTGAACTGATGAATCTGTGGGCTTTTATAATGTTGAGTTATATTCCAGAAGGAAATACGTTCATTCATTCCCTCCTTCCTCTCTCTCCCCCCACAACGTGTAGGGCTTTATGATCAGAGAAAATTAAAGTTTATATACATATTTATATATAGGTAGGTACAGATAATTTTTAAAATTTGGATGTGACTGGGTGACTGGACAACAGCTAATTATGTTGTTGTTCAATCACCAAGTCATGTTTGACTCTTCATGACCCTGTGGACTGCAACACACCAGGCTTCTCTGTCACTCATCGTTTCCCAGAGTTCACCCAAGTTCATGTCCATTGAATCAGTGTGGCCATCCAGCCATCTTATCCTCTGTTGCCCTCTTCTCCTGCCTTCCATCTTTTCCAGCATCAGGGACTTTTCCAATGAGTCAGCTGTTTGCATCAGATAATTATAAAAGCATCAATAAAATGTTCAGTTCAGTTGTGTCTGACTCTTTGTGACCGCATGGACTGCAGCACGCCAGGCCTCCCTGTCCATCACCAGTCTTGGAGTTGACTCAAATTCATATCCATCAAGTCGGTGATGCCATCTAATCATCTCATCCTCTTGTCATCCCCCTCTCTTCCCGCCTTCAATCTTTCCCAGCATCAGGGTCTTTTCCAATGAGTCAGTTCTTAGCCTCAGGTAGCCAAAGGATTGGAGTTTCAGCTTTAGCATCAGTCCTTCCAACGAATATTCAGGACTGATTTCCTTGAGGATAAACAGGTTGGATCTCCTTGCAGTCCAAGAGACTCTCAGGAGTCTTTTCCAATACCACCGTTCAAAAGCATCAATTCTTTGGTGCTTAGCTTTCTTCATGGTCCAACTCTCACATCCATACATGACAACATAGCTTTGACTAAATGGACCTTTGTCAGCAAAGTAATCTCTCTGCTTTTTAGTATGCTGTCTAGGTTGGTCATAGCTTTTCTTCTAAGGAGCAAGCGTCTTTTAATTTCATGGCTGCAGTCACTGTCTGCAGTGATTTTGGAGCCCAAAAAAAAAAAAAAATAGTATCTCACTGTTTCCATTGTTTCCCCATCTATTTGCCATTAAGTGATGGGACTGGATGCCATAATCTTAGTGTTCAGAATATTGAGTTTTAAGCCAATGTTTCCACTCTCCTCTTTCACTTTCATCAAAAGGCTCTTCAGTTCTTCACTTTCTGCCATAAGAGTGGTGTCATCTGCAAATCTGAGATTATTGGTATTTCTCCTGGCAGTCTTGATTCCAGCTTGTGCTCCATCCAGCCCGGCATTTTGCATGATATACTCTGCATATATAAGTTAAATAAGCAGGGTGACAATATACAGCCTTGACGTACTCCTTTCCTGATTTGGAACCAGTCTGTTGTTCCATGTCCAGTTCTAACTGTGCTTCTTGATCTACATACAGATTTCTCAAGAGGCAGGTCAGTTGGTCCAGTATTCCCATCTGTTTCAGAATTTTCCACAGTTTGTTGTGATCCACACTGTCAAAGCTTTGGCATAGTCACTAAAGCAGAAGTAGATATTTTTCTGAAACTCACTTGCTTTTTCGATGATCCAACAGATGTTGGCAATTTGATCTCTGGTTCCTCTGCCTTTTCTAAATCCAGCTTGAACGTCTATAAGTTCATAGTTCACATACTGTTGAAGCCTGGCTTGGAGAATTTTAAGCATTACTTTGCTAGCATATGAGATGAGTGTACTTGTGTGGTAGTTTATTGTCAAGCATTAAAATATAGTAGGGTAAAATTCTAAATTTATGAGGAATAAATAGAATCAAAGTAAAAATTCAAAGCAAAAAAACAATATCAAATTTTTTGTTAAAGAAGAATTATAGAGATGTTTTTTAATGGATGGTGATGAAATCATTTTTTGTGATAAATTCCCTTGAATCCACTTAAAAATGATATCACTGCTTCATGTTAAATGTCAGTGTTTCCAACACACCAGAAATCATACCCTTTGCAACTCTTTAAATTTATATTTAAAATTTCTATATGTCAATTTAAAAATGTGTGAAGAGGGTACATAATTTTTCAAAATTATTTTAGGAAGTACATGAGACAAACTTTGAAGGCTGCTTTTCTAGAACATGCAGTGTTTTGGAGCCAGACTGAGTCCTGAGGTTAGAAGACTTTACTGTTGCCGTGCTACAGACTTAGGCTGCTGAGCTCAGACAGTCAGAAGAGATGCCTTTATTCTTAACTGTTCCTATACTTAAATCTGTAGTACTGACCAGCGGCCAAGGAGATATCCCTGGGGCTCAATTCCACTGATACATATCTTCATGGAGACCAGATGAGCATCTTAAGACTACACATCTTAAGACTGTGTGCTTACTTGTTCAGTGGTGTCAAACTCTGCGACTCCATGGACTGTAGCCTGCCAGATTCCTCTGTCCATGGGGAGATTCCAGGCAAGAATACTGGAGTGGGTTGCCATTAGCTCCTCCAGGGGATCTTCCCAACCCAGGGATCGTACCCAGGTCTCCCACATTGCAGGCAGATTCTTTACTGTCTGAGCCACCAGGGAAAAGACATGTGCACAGTAATCACTACCTAGACATTGCTGTGAACAAAACAATTTTAAAAATAGAAGAATGATAATATCCATAAGTAAGAAAGACATTTTACATTTAACTGCATGGCATTTGGTGTGAAGTGGTAAAATAAGCTGATTTTTTTTTTTAATGAGCAGAATTTATAATATTTAAAAATAGAAATACATAGAAATTAGATAAATTGGCAAGAAAGTAGGATATTTAAAAATTCAAATTTTAGGATTTTAAAATGTTAATTTCAAGGTGATCTATATGAGGACAACATGGCTGTAAACCAAAGAATGAGACAGATCAGAGTGTAGATCTCAGCATTGCCACAGATTAACCATCTCATCATGGCTAGTTATTTTCGTCTGTGAGGTGTTTCTTCATTGGTAGAATGGGGACATCTATGCTTGCTCAGTCACATCCTACTCTTTGTGACTCCATGGACTGCCAGGCTGCTCTGTCCATAGAATTCTCCAGGCAAGAATACTGGAGTGGGTAGTGATTCCCTTCTCCAGGGAATCTTCCCAACCCAGGGATTGAACCCATGTCTCCTGCATAAACTGAGGGGATTCTTTACCACTGAACCACCGGGAAAGCCTCAAAATGGGAACGGTGGTGCCTGTATGAAGGATTATATTGTGAATAATTGACCTACTGTGCATAGGAACACTTGCCCATTTTCTTCTGCTTTTGTCTCACCCCATATACTCACTGTTCTCTGTTTTAGCCTTTGTTCTGTTCATTTTCAGTTTCTTTAACCTTGTGTTCATTTTCTACTTTCTTTAAACCTTTTCTCTTAGCACCCTGTTTTAAAGTCAAGAATCTCAAGGAGGGGGCTCATAGTTGAAAAAAGATTCAATGCTCTTGACAACATGAACAAACATATTTTGAAGCCAAATATGTTTTGGTCCGCTGAGTTCCATCTGATTTTTGGCTTGGGTGTTTTCTTTGTCATGTTAAATTTATCTGATACGAATCCTATGACCATTTTTTTTTGGTAAGATATGAGTTAGTTTCCATCAAAAGGAGGTAGTTTTCAACGTGAATAATGCCCCAGTGTCAATCACGAATGGACAGCATTCTTCAGTTGTCACATGTTTGCTACCAGCATTGGATTTGTTTCTCAGTTGATGCCATCGAAGATTTATATCTGCTCTGGTAAAGCACAGCTGTCAAAGGATCACCAGCTCTGTGCAGCTGAGCGTCCCACTACTGTTGATGATAATTTTGCAACCGTGTCTTCTATGTTGGCACCATATTAATACATTATGTGTGGGGCACTCAGCTGTGACGTGTACTAGAGCTGTGGAATAGAAATTCAGCCAGGGACTCCCACTACAATTGACATGTGGAGCCATAAAAGAAAGGGTAATCCTAAAATCAGTGCAATTTATATTACCTGGATTGTTTCAGATACAGGGAAATCTAAAACAGGTGGTAAAAATGTCCTGGTAAGAAAGAATACAGATGGCTATTTCTGCAAATTAGAGCATTCAAATGGCCTTGGTGACAGGGGGACCCTCGGTGAGTCAGGGTCAGAAATGCAATACTGGCCTGCCTCTGTGTGAGAACAGGGTGCTTTCCCCTGCCTTTCTCTGCCCAAAGAAATGTGGATAATATTCAAAGATCAGTTGAACTCGGTGTAGGTTTTGCCCCCAGGCTGATCTCAGCACACTCTCTTCTTCATTAGCATTTTTTACTTAAGCATAGTATAATACATAAATATAGTATAAACACATAAACACAATTCAGCATATTATATTTAATATTTTATGTTCATCCTAATGTCAGACTTTATTTTGGGGGGCTCCAAAATCACTGCAGATGGTGATTGCAGCCATGAAATTAAAAGACGCTTACTCCTCGGAAGGAAAGTTATGACCAACCTAGACAGCATATTGAAAAGCAGAGACACTACTTTGCCAACAAAGGTCCGTCTAGTCAAGGCTATGGTTTTTCCAGTGGTCATGTATGGATGTGAGAGTTGGACTGTGAAGAAAGCTGAGTGCCGAAGAATTGATGCTTTTGAACTGTGGTGTTGGAGAAGACTCTTGAGAGTCCCTTGGACTGCAAGGAGATCCAACCAGTCCATCCTAAAGGAGATCAGTCCTGGGTGTTCATTGGAAGGACTGATGCTGAAGCTGAAACTCCAATACGTTGGCCACCTCATGTGAAGAATTGACTCATTGGAAAAGACTCTAATGCTGGGAGGGATTGGGGGCAGGAGGAGAAGGGGACGACGGAGGATGAGATGGCTGGATGGCATCACCAACTCAACGGACATGAGTTTGGGTGAACTCTGGGGGTTGGTGATGGACAGGGAGGCCTGGCATTCTGCAATTCATGGGTTCGCAAAGAGTTGGCCATGACTGAGCGATTGAACTGAACTGAATGACTAGTTATATACTCCTTCATAGAAAGGAGTTTTGGGGTTTGGGAGTAATATCCATAATGTGTGTGTTTATGTATTGATAACATATATACCTATATACACACATTATTATGTGGAGATTTTTTTAAGTTGAGTAATGTATAAGATATCATTGCAATAGTTGTAATGAGATCAAGACTGAGATTCTTTGCAAGTAACAATTAGTTTTTATTCTAAAAATACACACACAAAAAATATGAGATCTATCCTCTTAACGAATTTTGAGTGCCCAATACAGTACTATTGACTACAGGCAAAATGTCATTCAGCTGATCTGTAGAATTTATACTGAAATGAAAATTTGTAGCTGTTGAGCAGCACCTCCATCTCCATTTCACTCCAGACCTGACAGTTACCATTCTACTCCCTATTTCTATGAATTTGACTGTTAGATACCTCATGTAAGTGGGATCATGTACTATTTGTCCTTCTGTGACTAATTTAACTTAACATAATGCCTTCAGGGTTCATCCTTGTTGTCACATATGGCCAGATTTCATTTTTTTCATGGGGGGATGGAGATTTTAATTTTTACTTTTTTAGTTGGCAGAAAATTGCTTTACAGTGTTGTGTTGGTTTCTGCCATAAAGCAATGCGAATCAGCCATAATTATATACATATCTCCTCCCTCCCTCTTGAGAGAAGTATATATACTTCCCTCCTCTCCCTCTATCCCACCCCTCTGGATTATCACAGAGTGCCAGGCTGGACTCCTGTGTTATATAGCAACTTCCCATTGACTATATCTGTTTACGCATGGTAGTGTATGTATGTCAGCGCTACTTCCTCCCTTCATCCCACCCTCTCCTTCCCCCCTCACTTGGTGAACAAGTCCATTCTCCACTAGGTTCATCAGAACCCTTTTCCTAGAGTTCATACATATATATATATATATGCATTAATATACAGTACTTGTCATTCCCTTTCTGATTTACTTAACTCTGAATAAGAGGCTCTAGGTTCATCTGCTTCACTAGAGCTGACTCAAATTCCTTCCTTTTTATGGCTGAGTAATATTCCATTGTATATATGTACGACAGCTTCTTTGCCCATTCATCTATTGATGGACATCTAGGTTAATTCCATGTCCTGGCTGTTGTAAATATTGCTACAGTGAACACTGGGGTACATGTGTCTTTTAGAATTGTGGTTTTCTCAGGTTATATGCCCAGTAGTGGGATTTCTGGGTCGTATGGTAGATTTAGTTCTAGTTTTTTAAGGCATCTCCATACTGTTTTCCTATTAGTTTACATTCCCACCAGTAGTACGGGAGAATTCCTTTTCTACACATGGTCTCTAGCATTTATTGTTTGTAGATTTTTTGATGGACATTCTTACTGGTGTGAGGTGATACCTCATTGTAGTTTTGATTTGCATTTCTCTAACAATGAGTGGAAACAGTGTCAGACTTTATTTTTTTGGGCTCCAAAATCACTGCAGATGGTGACTGCAGCCATGAAATTAAAAGATGCTTACTCCTTGGAAGGAAAGTTATGACCAACCTAGATAGCATATTCAAAACCAGGGACATTACTTTGCCAACAAAGGTCCATCTAGTCACGGCTATGGTTTTTCCTGTGGTCATGTATGGATGTGAGAGTTGGACTGTGAAGAAGGCTGAGCACTGAAGAATCGATGCTTTTGAACTGTGGTGTTGGAGAAGACTCTTGAGAGTCCCTTGGACTGCAAGGAGATCCAACCAGTCCATTCTAAAGGAGATCAGTCCCGGGTGTTCTTTGGAAGGAATAATGCTAAAGCTGAAACTCCAGTACTTTGGCCACCTCATGCGAAGAGCTGACTCATTGGAAAAGACTCTGATGCTGGGAGGAATTGGGGGCAGGAGGAGAAGGGGACGGCAGAGGATGAGATGGCTAGATGGCATCACCGACTCGATGCACATGAGTTTGAGTGAACTCCGGGAGTTGGTGATGGACAGGGAGGCCTGGCGTGCTACGATTCATGGGGTCGCAAAGAGTCGGGCACGACTGAGCGACTGAACTGAACAATGAGTGATGCTGAGTATCTTTTTATGTGTTTGTTGGGTATCTGCATATCTTCTTTGGAGAAATGTCTGTTTAGGTCTTCTGCCCATTTTTTGATTGGGTTGTTTGTTTTTCTGATGTTGAGCTATATGAGCTGATTATTATTTTGGAGATTAATCCTTTGTCAGTTGCTTCATTTGCAGTTATTTTCTCTCATTCTGAGTACTGTCTTTACATTTTGTTTATAGTTTCCTTTGCTGTGCAAAAGCTGTTAAATTTTATTAGGTCCCATTTATTTTGTTTTTGTTTCCATTAATCTAGGATATGGGTCAGAGAGAATCATGCTGCAATTCATGTCAAAGAGTGTATTGCCTGTGTTTTCCTCAGTAGCATCTTTATCCATCCATCCATTGATAATCATTTAGGTTGTTCCATATTTTAACTGTTGTGAATAATGCTGCAGTGAACATGGGAGTATAATGTCGCTTTCAAATTCTGATTTACACACACACTTGCATATATATGCCAAGACGTGGGATGGTATTGGGTCATATAGTAACTTTGTTTTTAATTTTTTTGAGAAACCTCCATACTGCTTTCTATAGCAACTGCATTATTTTTTATTCCCACCATCAGTGTTCCATGAGTTCCAACTTCTCCACATCCTCACCAGTACTTGTTTTATATATTTATCTATCTATCTATCTATCTATCTATCTATCTATCTATCTATCTAAAGATAATAGCCGTCATAACAGGTGTGGGGTGATGTCTCATTGGGTTTTGATTTGTTTTTCCCTAAGGATTACTAATGTTGAGCAGACTTTAATATACCTTTTGGCCATTTGTATAATTTCTTGGAAGAAATGGCTATTTATGTCCTTTGCCCATTTTCTAGTCAAGGTACTTGTTTTTTTCCTTCTGAGTTATATGAGATTCTTCTATGTTTTAGACATTAACACATTATCACATTATCAGACACAGTGTTTGTAAATATTTTCTCCTATTCCATAGGTTGCCTTTTCACTCTGTTGATTGTTTTCTTTGTTTTGCAGCAGGGTTTTTTTTCCAGTTTGATGTAGTCCTAGTTGGCTATTTTTGCTTTGTTGCTTATATTAATACTTTTAGTCTCATATCTAATAAATCATTACCTAGGTCAGTGTCATGAAACTTCTTCCTTATGTTTTCTTCCAGGAGTTGTTTAAATTCAGACTTTTTATATTTAAGTCCTTAATCCATTTTCATTTTATTTTTGTGTATATGGTGTAAGAGAAGGTTCCAGTTTTATTCTGTTGCATGTGAATATCCAGTTTCCCCAGGACTACTTGTTGAAGAGACTACCTTTTCTACATTATGTATACTCGATACCTTTTTGAAATGTCAGTAGATTATATATGTAGGAGTTTATTTGGGGGATTTTTCATACTGTTCATGGGGTTCTCAAGGCAAGAATACTGAAGTGGTTTGCCATTTCCTCTCCAGTGGACCAAGTCTTGTCAGAACACTCCACCATGACCCATCCATCTTCAATGGCCCTGCACAGCATGGTTCATAGTTCCATTGAGTTAGACAAGGCTGTGGTCCATGTGATCGGTTTGATTAGTTTTCTGTGATTGTGGTTTTCATTCCACAAGCTGGATTTAGAAAAGGCCGAGGAACCAGAGATCAAATTGCCAACATCCATTGGATCATCAAAAAAACAAGAAAGTTCCAGAAAAACATCTACTTGTGCTTTACTAACTATGCCAAAGCCTTTGACTGTGTGGATAACAACAAACTGTGGAAAATTCTGAAAGAGATGGGAATACCAGACCACCTGACCTGCCTCCTGAGAAATCTGTATGCAGCTCAAGAAGCAACAGTTAAAACCAGACATGGAGCAACAGACTGGTTCCAAATCGGGAAATGAGTACATCAAAGCCGTATATTGTCACCCTGTTTATTTAACTTATATGCAGAGTATATCGTGCAAAATGCTGTACTGGATGAAGCACAAGCTGAAATGAAGACTTCCAGGAGAAATATCAATAACCTCAGATATGCAGATGACACCACCCTTATGGCAGAAAGCAAAGAAGTACTAAAGAGCCTCTTGATGAAAGTGAAAGAGGAGAGTGAAAAACCTGGCTTAAAACTCAACGGTCAGAAAACTGAGATCATGGCTTCATGGCGAATAGATGGGGAAACAATGGAAACATTGTTTTTCTCATTTATGAAAACCCATAAATGACAGACTTTATTTTGGGGTGGTTCCAAATCACTGCAGATGGTGACTGCAGCCATGAAATTAAAAGAAACTTGCTCCTTGGAAGAAAAGCTCTGACCAACCTAGACAGCATACTAAAAAGCAGAGACATTGCCTATAAAGGTCCATCTAGCTATGGTTTTTCCAGTAGTCATGTATGGATGTGAGAGTTGGACTATAAAGAAAGCTGAGTGCCAAAGAATTGATGCTTTTGAACTGTGGTGTTGGAGAAGACTCTTGACAGTCCCTTGGACTGCGAGGAGATCCAACCAGTCCATTCTAAAGGAAATAAGTCCTGAATATTCATTGCAAGGACAGATGCTGAAGCTGAAACTCCAATACTTTGGCCACCTGATGTGAAGAACTGACTCCTTGGTAAAGACCCTGATGCTGGGAAAGATTGAAGACAGAAGGTGAAGGGGACGACAGAGGATGAGATGCTTGGATGGCATCATTGACTCGATAGACATGTGTTTGATCAAGCTCTGGGAGTTAGTGATGGACAGAGAAGCCTGGCATGCTGCAGTCCATGTGGTCACAAAGAGTCAGACACGACTGAGCGACTGAACTGAACTGAAGTGATTTGGGGGTTCTCTGTTCTGTTCCATTGGTGTATATTTCTGTTTTTATGTCAGTACCATACTGTTTTGATTACTGTAACTTTGTTATGTGTTTTGAAATCAAAAGGTGTTATGCCTCCAGCTTTTTTCTTTTTTTACTCAAGGTTGCTTTGGCTATTTAAGGCCTTTTGTGGTTCTGCTTGAATTTTAGAATTTTTTTTTCTATTTCTGTTCAAAATATTACCACTGGAATTTTGATAGAATTTGTAGATTGCTTTGGTTAGTATGAACATTTTAATAATGTTGATTTTTCCAATCCATGAACATGGAGTCTCTTCCAATTTATTTTTTGTCATCTTTAAATTCTTTCATCAGTTTCATATCATTTTCCTTCTGTAAGTCTTTCATATCCTTAGTTAAGTTTATTCCTTAATACTTTGTTCCTTTTGGCACTATTCTTAGTGGGATTGTTTTCTTAACTTCTTTGGTTAGTTCATTTTTTATTGTACAGAAATGCAATTGGTTTTTTTGTATGTTGATTATGTATTCTGCAGATTTATTGAATTTATTAGTTACAAGAGTTTTTGTGTACTCTTTAGTGTTTTCTACAGATAAGGTAATGTCATCTGGATAATTTTACTTCTCCCTTTCCAACTTGTATGCTTATAAAATTCCTTCTTTTCCCTAATTGCTCTGGGTAGAATTTTCGTTATTATGTTGAATAAAAGTGGTAAAAATGGACAGCCTTGCCTTGTTCCTGATCTTAGAGGAAAAGTTTTCTGTTTTTCTCCATTGAGTATGATATTAGCTGTGAGTTTGTCATAAATGGTCTTATCATATTGAATAAATTCCTTTTATTCTTAGTTTGTCAGTCTTTTATCATAAAAGGATGCTGAATTTTGTCAAGATTTTTTTCTGCCTCTGGTTTGATGATCAGGTGATTTTTAGCCTTCGTTCTGTTAATATGGTATGTCACATTGATTTGTATATGTCAGGCACAGGAAGAAACCTCACTTTGTCCTGGAGTGTATTATGACCTTTTCACATCCTGTTGAATGTGTGTCACTGGTAAGTTGTGAGGACTTTTGTATCAGTATACATAGGTGATATTTACCTGTAGTTGCTTTCATTGTGGGCTTCCCAGGTGGCACTAGTAGTGAAGAACCTGCCTGCCAATCAGGAGATTTAGGAGATGTAAGAGACATGGGTTCATTCCCTGGGTTAGGAAGATTGGAAAGATCCCCTGGAGAAGAAAATGGTAACCCATTTCAGTGTTTTTGCCTGGGAAATCCCATAGACAGAGGATCCTGGCATTCTGCAGTCCATGGGGTTGCAAAGAGTCAGAACCCACTGAGCATACACAGTCTTTTCTTGTGCTTGTTCTGTCTTTGTGTGGCTTTGGCATCTGGATAATGCTGGCCTTTTAAAGTGAGCTTCAGGGTGTTGTCTTCAAATTTTTGGAAGAGTTGGAAAAATAATTATCATTAATTCTCCTTAAAATTGTGGTATAATTCACCAGTGAATCCATCTGATTCTGGGCTTTTTGGGGGGAAGTTTTTGATTACTGATTCAATCTCCTTGCCAGTTATAAGTCTATCAGATTTTCTGTTTCTTCATGAATTGGTCTTAGTACATTGTATGTTTCTAGGAACTTTGTCCATCTCTTCTAGGCTATCCAGTTTGTTGGTGTATAATTGTTCCTAGTGGTCTCATTTGACTCTTTTTAATCCCTGTGACATCAGTTGTAATGTCCTTTTTTCATTTCTAATTTTGAGTCTCTCTTTATAGAACATAGTCTAACTAAAGGTTTGTCAATTTAAGAAATTCCTGCTCATACTTCCTAAGTGACATTTGTTTTCCCCTACTAAGGTAAGTTTTATTCATGACTGGCTTTCTTCATTAAATGTTACTTAAAAGATACTTTGTCACTAATTATTTAGTAAGATTAATTATAAGTTGATTATTTTTAATTTCATGTATTTTTTAAATTACAATTCTAAGGCTTTCTGTATAGAAGAAAGTAGACACTTAAATCTTCTAAAGTATTGATAATTATCAGATAACTTTTACTGAATGAGACCCATTGTTCATAGTATTTTTGCTTCTTTCTGAAATTTAAAAAGAACTCTTAATGTATGGAAGCTCTGTTATCTGGAAGATGTGACAGTGTTTTCCCTTAAGTTTTCTTTTACCTCATAGAAACAATAAGTCTTATGTAAACTTTTGGGGGTTGTTTGTTTTGTACTTTCCATCTTCTCAAAAGTATCAGCTCTGGAAATACTGCATCAAAGATACTGACGTAATATCATTTAAAGAGAGTTTTGAAAGATGAAGAAAGAAGTCTATTCTAAAATTTCTCTTGTTCTTAAAGCAAATCTCATTGACTTAAAATGACCAAAGAAACCAGTAAGTTTGGCAAAAGAGAAGTGAAGTATTAGCCAATTTTTAAATTTTAGTTAGTTCATTAGTAAATTATTAATTTTAATGCTATCATTATCCTGGCACAAATTTCCTTGTTACGCAAAGTGCACGATGAATTTGGCTGGCAAAGATTTGATACTTTGGCTTATGAAATAGCAAATTTTTACCTGAAGCAACTTTGTGAAACTCTCACTGTGTTCTAATTTTTAATTTTCCTCTCCTTGCCGTAATATAGCTTTGCTGGCAGATGGCAACATTTGGATCATATTGAAATTGGCAAATTCTCATAGAAATCTTCAAAAGATTTTAATATTTGAATGTGGAGGGGGGGAATCGCAAGTTTTACATAACTGCAAGAGTGGCAGAGACAAATTCTTAAGCATTTTTCTTCTGTTCATATGCTGTATTACTTCATGTTTAAATAGGATAGATGTCTAGAAAAAAAGTTAAACTATTTACTATGAGTATAATCTTGAAAGTGAAAAGTGAAAGTGTTTGTTGCTCAGTCCTGTCTGACTCTTTGCAAACCCACCAGGCTACACCAGGACTGGAGCCCACCAGGCTCCTCTGTCCATGGGATTCTCTGCGCAAAAATACTGAGGTGGGTTGCCATTCCCTTCTCCAGGGAATCTTCCCCACCAGGGATCAAACCTGGGTCTCCTGCTTTGCAGGCAGATTCTTTACTGTCTGAGCCACCAGGGAAGCCCAGGAATATATAATCTTAGAGTTGTAAAAACTTAACCTTTTGTCTTCCACATTTGAAAACCAGGTTCTAAAGTAACAACTTAAGTTTTTATTAACATAATATCAGTAGCTAACATTTCTGTCAGTGTCAAACAAGTTTTCCTGTGGGTTCCATCTAAAAATTCAAAACATTTTCGTCCAATTACTTTCTTTACAAATATCAGTGTTTCAGGTTACCTCCTCATGTTATTTCATTGCAAATACTCGATTCTAGGAGAAAGCTCCAGAGTAAACTTCTAGGGGAAAGACTCATGAGTTCTTCAGTATATAAAACCCTTGGCAAGTTGGGACGAGGACAGACACATGCTTTTTTCTAAGTTTGACTTCAAGTGAATTCATGTCATAGCAGGAACTTGGTGGACTTCAATATTTATTTGAGCTCCTTGCTTAAGCACACACTCTACTTGTAGTAGGACTAGAATGGTTAATGGCTTAAAGTAAGGGTCTTGATTTCTAATGAAAACTCATTAAAATTGCAGAAGTAACTATTTCTGGAAGGCTCAGAGCAGGTTTGTGGGCTTAATGTTGATGAATCACTTTTGTGATGAGACGTACTGACAGATGGACCTGTTTCTCTCATCATCAGAGAGATGAGTGATTACATTAAATTTTCATTGTTAATATCCCTGGGCATATCTGTGAATGTTTCATGGTTTGGTTTTTCAGAAAAGGTCCCCAACCTAGCCAGTGACCTTTGCTATTTTTCCTCAGTTGGTGGTATCTTTAGAAAGAGAACGCTTGTTTACACCAAGCTGAGCTTGGCTTTGTTAGTTTGACTCCACAGGGCTGCTCTTTCTGTTCACAGAGAGGTTAATTCCTTTACTTAGCTACTGCATGTGTTGTTTCATTTTCTTTCTATCATGTAGCTTCTGATGGCCTGGGCAAAAAATTTACATCCATTTTATACTCATCCTTTTCTTTAAAGCAATCCAAAGATGTAATACTTCACAGCACATTCTTCTAAATTGATCAAAATTATTCACAGTTTTATAGCATCACTTATGTAAATTAAGACATATTACAAGGAGGATAATTAATCTGATCTAGAAATATTTATCCATATGGCATGAATGAGCAAGAATTTCACAGTAGAAAATATCACTCTTTTATTAGATAGGAAACAGATTCATTGTTCACAAAAGAAGGCTTTCTTATCTCTCCTTGCAGTTGCTCTGGAACTCTGCATTCAGATGGGTATATCTTTTCTTTTTTCATTTGCCTTTCACTTCTCTTCTTTTCTCAGCTATTTTTAAGGCCTCCTCAGACAACCGCTTTGCCTTCTTGCACTCTGTCTACCAGATCTGATCCCTGATATCTATTCATCACCTCCACTGTATAATCATAAGGGATTTGATTTAGGTCCTACCTGAATGGCCTAGTGGTTTTCCCTACTTTCTTCAATGTAAGCCTGAATTTTGCAATAAGGAGCTGATGATCTGATGATCTGAGCTACACTCAGCTCCAGGTCTTGTTTTTGCTAACTGTATAGAGCATTTCCATCTTCTGCTGCAAAGAATATAATCAATCTGATTTTGATATTGACCATCTGGTGATGTCCATGTATAGTCTCTTGTGTTGTTGGAAGAGGGCGTTTGCTATGACCAATGTGTTCCCTTGATGGAACTGTGTTAGATTTTTGCCCTGCTTCATTTTGTACCCCAAGGCCAAACTTGCTTGTTACTCCAGGTATCTCTTGACTTCCTACTTTTGCATTCCAATCCCCTATGATGAAAAGGACATTTTTTTTTTTTTTTTTTTTTTTGGTGTTAGTTCTAGGCCTTGTGGGCTTCCCTGGTGGCTCAGAGGCTAAAGCATCTGCCTCCAATGCGGGAGACCCAGGTTCGAAATCTGGGTCGGAAAGATCCCCTGGAGAAGGAAATGGTAACCCACTCCAGTATTCTTGCCTGGAGAATCCCATAGATGGAGAAGCCTGGTAGCTACAGTCCACGGGGTCACAAAGAGTTGGATACAACTGAGCGACTTCAGAATGGTTTGACTTCATCTTCTTCCGCATTAGTGTTTGGGGCATAGACTTGGAAAACTATGATATAGAATGGTTTTCCTAGAAACAAGCCAAGATCATTCTGTCATTTTTGAGATTGCACCCAAGTACTGCATTTCAGCCTTTTGTTGACTGTGAGGGCTACTGCATCACTTCATGGCAAATAGATGAGGGAAAAGTGGAAACAATGACATTTAATTTTCTTGGGTTCCAAAATCACTGTGGACTGAAATTAAAAGATGCTTGCTCCTTGGAAGAAAAGCTAGACACACCTAGGCAGCATTTTAAAAAACAGAGAAATCACTTTGCTGACAAAGGTCCATATAGTCAAAGCTATAGTTTTTCCAATATTCATGTACAGATGTGAAAGTTGGGCCATAAGGAAAGCTGAGTGCCAAAGAACTGATGCTTTCAAATTGTGGTGCTGGAGAAGACTCTTGAGAGTCCCTTGGACATCAAGGAGATCAAACCAGTCAATCTTAAAGGAAATCAACCCCAAACATTCATTGGAAGGACTGATGTTGAAGCTCCATTACTTTGGCCACCTGATACAAGGAACCAACTCATTGGAAATGTCCCTGGTACTGGAAAAGATTGAAGGCCAAAGGAGAAAGGGGTGGCAGAGGATAAGATGGCTAGATAGCATCACCAACTCAGTGGACATGAATTTGAGCAAACTCTGGGAGATAGAGGAGAGCAGAGGAACCTGGTGTGGTGCGGTCCATGGGGGCGCAAAGAGTCGGACATGACTTAGCAACTGAACAGCAACCACATAGTCTGGAACTCTCGTTCTGTGTTGTAGTTGCCTCTCTGCTACCACCTAATTATGAGTTCCCTAAAGGCAGAGGTCAGGTCTTATTCAGCTTTGCTTTTCCAGTGTGTCTGGCTCAGTGCTTGACCTGTAGCCGATGAAGCCTTTGACCTCAAATGATTAGCAACAAAATTCTGTTGAACCATGAGAGTAATCTATAAGGAGACTACTGATTAACATAAATTAGATATGCTTATAAAACTGACAACCACCTAGTATTCGTGCTTGCAAGTGTTGAACCAGAGTCTGAACAGACTTAAAAGCAGCTAGGAGCCAGTTGTCATCCTAATTTCCACTCACTGTACAGTGAAATACAGTCTGCTAAATGACACTGTACCAGTGACCTTCTGTGGCCCAGATCTTCACAAATTGCAAATAGCACAACACTGACATCCCATCTTGCGTATCCAGAATATTTGTGCAGCAACAGAAGCATTATATAAAATTAAAATCTCCTCTAAAAATTAAATGAAGTTTCTTGAAGAAAATCCTCCTTAAATTTAAGCTGGAATTGTAAAGTTCTTTAAAGCTATTATAGTAATTTTTTAAAGCACATGGGCAGTTTTCAAAAAGACATTTTTGTAACAAGGTAGAATATTTTTGTTTAACCAGACACAACTGTGCTTGTTTTCACTTAAAAGTTTGCCACCCACATTGTTTACTTCTAATTTTGCATATGTAAATAAGGATTAATGAGGCAACCACGAAATTTACATACATATAGTTATTTAAGAAGAAAGCTGCAATTCCAAAATAATGAAATATCCAACCAGGCAACTGAATTCCACCTGTTTTGTAAATATATGATTTTGGTGGTCAGAGGACCCAGATCATATTTCATTTTCTAAAACCATATTATTCCCTTGAAAATATGTGAAATATGTCTTTACACAAGTTCTTTATGTGTGCATACTAAGTTGCTTCACTCATGTCTGATTCTGAGCAACCCTATGGACCATAGCCTTCCAGGCTCATCTATCCATGCGATTCTCCAGACAAGAATAATGGAGTGGGTTGCCATGCCCTCCTCCAGAGGATCTTCCTGACCCAGGGATTGAACCCACATCTCTTATGTCTCTGGCACTGGCAGACAGGTTCTTTATCAGTTAAGCCACTGGGGAAGCCCCAACTTCTGTATGCTTTCATTGAAAACAAACATGACAAATGTGTCTTTAGCTGGTTGAATTTGAAATATAATCCACAATTAAATTTTGTGATTCTTCTGAAGTTATAAACATATCAGACATGATTTCATTGGTTAATGTTTGTGAAGTCTTCAAAAGGAAACTGGAAACAAAGTGTTTTCTGATTTTAAATTAGTATTTGGTTTTATAATATGTACAAAATAGACCCAGGTGGCACAGTGGTGAAGAATCCACCTGTCAATGCAGGAGACACAGGAGATGGGGTTTTGATCCCAGGTAAGGAAGATCCCCTGGAGTAGGAAATGGCAACCCATTCCAGTATTCTTGCCGGGAAAGTCCCATAGACAAAGGAGCCTGGCAGGCTATAGTCCATCAGGTCACAAAGAGTCTGAATACCACTGAGCACGCACACAAATAGACTTTCCTCAGGATTTCATTTTTATTTCAGTAAATACTGTCTCAGATTCACCTCATAGATAAAACTGTGATTGCTGCTTAAGCAGTCAGGTAGCTTTTAATTCTTATGATGTATTCTATAATAATTCTGTCCTTAAGTTGGGCACAGGTGCAATGATGACAGGATAAGAAATGTGTGCCCAAAAAGACAAGTGGTAAAATACTACAAAATTGTTTTGTCCAAGCTCCAAAAAGAGCTTAAATAAATTTCAGCTCTCAAAAAATAAATGAAATTTTTATTGAATAAATTGCTAAAACACACCTGTCACTCATTAAAAATTTTTGGCTAAAGAAAGTTCCATATCTTCACAGTTTACTGAGACAGAGATTAAGAAATGAACAGTAATCTTAGGTAAATACTTTAAAAAGGTACATGTGTTGTTTATCAGTCTCAACAATTCTGATATATGGACATCCACTTGTTTGAGAATTGCTCTGAAACATTATAAATATATTAAAATTACTGATGATATTTTAGTTAAATGTAATGTTATGCTTTAAATACAAAAATGGCTTTCAGACTCAGGTGATTAACAACATCCCCTTCCACTTGGCATTGGCTGCCTTATCCGTAGAACTGTCTGTCTGTAAACGTGAAATATTTTCCATGTTTTTGTTTATATCACTGGAAGTCTGGTCTAGGCTCTGGTACATGTAAATTGTCCAGTTGTCCGATGTGGGAGTAATTAAAGAAGCACAGCTCCCGATCTTAATTCTCCATCTATGTAAGTCATCCCCTCACAACCACGGGTTCCATGTCCACAGCTTCAGCCAATCGCGCTAGATCCTAAGTTGGTAGAATCAGCAGATGTGGAACCCACCAGATACCAAGCGTGTCGACTCTACCTGAATAATTTTATACGAGGGGCTTGAGCATCCACGGATTCTGGTATCTGACGGACACACTGGGACTCATCTCTCACAGACACCAAGAGACAACAGTATAGCCCAGCAAAATATACTGTAGACCAAACTTGGTTATTCAACTGCTGACTTACTTCCTGGTTCTTTGAAGAGTGGTTAGAATAAAGCATATGGTATCATTCATGCAACAGAGAGTTACTGAGCACTAAGTATCACACAGGCACTGGATTTGAAATTATTAAAATCAGAGATAGCTAGTAAATCAACTATACATAAAAAATATTAATTTTAAAAATGGCTATAGCAATGGCACTTGAAATCTAAAGCAGAGATATACCTTAACAAGGAAACATCCAGGAACATATAATTACAAAGTAAGTAACTGCTTTGTAGAAAAGGAATATGATCCTAGGCAAAATAAATGACACAGTAATCTTACTTCTTTGGGGGATTGTCCTGTGCTGCAGATGGAGATGGTTAGGGAAGTCTTTTTGAGAAAGTAACTCTTGAGTTCTCAGCAGAAAGACAAGTAAAGGCATCAAACCAGTCAACTCGGAATATTTGAAGCCAAAGTTCCAATACTTGGGTCACCTGATGTGAAGAGCATTGGGAAAAATCTCTGATGTTGGGAAGGATTAAAAGCAAAAGAAGAAGGTGACAGGGAATGAGATAGATAGCATTGCTAAATCAATGAACATGAATTTGAGCAAACTCTGGGAGATAGAGAAGGATAGGAAAGCCTGGCATGCTGCAGTCCATGGGGTCACAAAGAGTCAGACATGACGTAGCAAGTGAAAAACAGTAATTACCTCCACCATATCTCACAGGCTAGTAAAGTAATGCTCAAAATTCTCCAAGCCAGGCTTCAGCAATATGTGAACCATGAACTTCCTGATGTTCAAACTGGTTTTCGAAAAGCCAGAGGAACCAGAGATCAAATTGCCAACATCTGCTGGATCATGGAAAAAGCAAGAGAGTTCCAGAAAAACATCTATTTCTGCTTTATTGACTATGCCAAAGCCTTTGATTGTGTGGATCACAATAAACTGTGGACAATTCTGAAAGAGATGGGAATATCAGACCAGCTGATCTGCCTCTTGAGAAATTTGTATGCAGGTCAGGAAGCAACAGTTAGAACTGGACATGGAACAACAGACTGGTTCCAAATAGGAAAAGGAGTTCGTCAAGGCTGTATATTTATACAGCTGCTTATTTATATGCAGAGTCACCCTGCTTATTTATATGCAGAGTACATCATGAGAAACTCTGGGCTGGAAGAAACACAAGCTGGAATCAAGATTGCTGGGAGAAATATCAATAACCTCAGATATGCAGGTGACACCACCCTTATGGCAGAAAGTGAAGAGGAACTCAAAAGCCTCTTGATGAAAGTGAAAGTGGAGAGTGAAAAAGTTGGCTTAAAGCTCAACATTCAGAAAACAAAGATCATGGCATCTGGTCCCACCACTTCATGGGAAATAGATGGGGAAACAGTGGAAACAGTGTCAGACTTTATTTTTCTGGGCTCCAGAATCACTGCAAATGGTGACTGCAGCCATGAAATTAAAAGACACTTACTCCTTGGAAGGAAAGTTATGACCAACCTAGATAGCATATTCAAAAGCAGAGACATTACTTTGCCAACAAAGGTCCCACTAGTCAAGGCTATGGTTTTTCCAGTGGTCATGTGTGGATGTGAGAGTTGGACTATAAAGAAAGCTGAGTGCAGAAGAATTGATACTTTTGAACTGTGGTGTTGGAGAAGACTCTTGAGAGTCCCTTGGACTGCAAGGAGATCCAACCAGTCCATTCTGAAGATCAGTCCTGGGTGTTCATTGGAAGGACTGATGATGAAAATGAAACTCCAATACTTTGGCCACCTGATGAAAAGAGCTGACTCATTTGAAAAGACCCTGATGCTGGGAAAGATTGAGGGCAGGAGGAGAAGGGGACGACAAAGGATGAGATGGTTGGATGGCATCACTGACTCAATGGACATGGGTTTAGGTGGACTCCGGGAGTTGGTGATGGACAGGGAGGCCTGGAGTGCTGCAGTTCATGCGGTCGCAAGTAGCCGGACACGACCGAGTGACTGAATTGAACCAAACTGAACTCTCACTGATGAAGGAGCACAGAAAGCAAAACATGCATCAGCCATGTTTTCTGGTCAACACAGATGAACTTCCCAGAAGTCAAAGAGCTATTAGCAAAACCCATGTTGTTACCACCTAATATGGATAAAACCTAGAGGGTTTTCAGGACCTGTCTTATTTTGTACTTGATATATTTGCTGCTGCTTTCCGCTAAAAAGAGAATGTGAGATCACTGTCCAGCTGCTTGCCCACCAGTGTGAGAAATCAGTCAGGAATTAGTCATTTGGACCTCTGTCCTCCTATCAGGAGAATTGGGTTCCCAGGTGAATTGGGAACAATCATTTATTTCATATGCCCTTCTAGTTTTCCAGACATTATGATAGATGTTTTCTTTTTAACTTCATTCACTCTTCTGAACCCTTGGCAGGGAAGACTCATTCCTACTTTCTAAAGAAGAGAATGGATCCTCAAAAGTTTGACATACCTGATTAACTCAACTATTGACACCCAGTCCTCTTAGATTACAAAGTCTGTATTTTTTTTAACACATCATCATCTTCTCTCTTGAATGTGTAATGTGGTCTTGTTATGTCCAGTGCCCAGTGGTGGTTGTGGTAAGGGGTCTCACTGTGGTTCCTTAGACAAATCATAAACATAGAAGGGTAATGGCATAGGTGGGAGACTATGGTCTTAATGTGAAAGCCAGTGGGTGCCTTTAATCAGAAGAATACTATCTGTCTAATGCTTCTTTTTCCCCCACAAGGTAAGTCCCTGAGGCCAGAGTCTGTTTTCTTTCATCTTTGTATTTTTAACATTCATCCCTATAATGGGCATACTGGGTGCTTATTAAATATCATTCTCGAGGTTGCACAAGGGAAGCAAGAATTAGTTTCATTATTAAAATGTCTCATCAAGTGCCAACTTGGCAAGTTACAGGGAAAAACATAAGTCACTTTCACTCTTTTGAAACCTTAACGGAGTTCCCACTATCTCATAAGTATCCAACATTTCTTTAAAAAATCAATTTAAATGTCCTTAATTTTTAAAAGCATGTCTGTTTTTCATTTAAGTTGGAGAATATCACAAAACTGAGTAATCACTGGCCATCAGAAGTCAATAAATGGGGGTTTCTCTTGCTGAGTGACACAGGGTAGGTCTCATAGGATCTAGAAGCATCAAGAGTCAGCAGCAACTATGGTCTGTGAAAATTACCAGATCCAGCTGCTTGCCAGGTTCCTCCTGAATCGCCTGTGATGTCACCTCTGGGCTGTAGAGCACAGTCTGGAGCACAAGTCCTCATCTGATGCTCCTGGGGCCGGTTTGGATCCTGCCATATTTCGCTTACTTTATTTAAATCCACTTTTGTTTCCGCACCATACATCGTGCCCTTGTTGAGCGCTTGGTGCTTTTGGCTGTCTTCTCAATCCCCATCAGAAATGGTCCCAGCTGACTCCAGTCCTCTCTGGAATCTGAGATGTTGGTGTAATTCAGAGTCTTCTCCCCTGGCTCCCCAACTACTCGGCACTTGGAAAATATTTTCATTTCACCTAAAAGAGTCATTTAGGAATGGAAAAAAATAATAATAATTTTATCTGCAAACAGAGCCCAAGAGGACTTTTTCGAAAACTAAAACAGGCCTTTGTAGATGATTCAGTCTGATGTTTCCCTTTCAACCCGCTGCTCAGAGACACAGCCAAGAGTCTTTTACCTTTGGAGCAGCTAGAAACAACTGATGAGTGTTTGCTTTCAAATGTTAAGTCACTAAGAATGGGATGCACTAACATTGTATTACCCTAGCAATTCCAGGGCTTTCACATTAAAAATACGTATAAATTTTCAAAACATTTCATGCCGGTATGTTTAGCCCCAAAGAACATTAACCCCTGCTTGAAGTTCTAGCAAATTAGAGATTAATCATGGGAAGATCTGGTAAAGTGAGTTCCAGCTGACCCTTGAACAACATGGGTCTGAACAGTGCAGGTCCACTTACATGTGAATTTGTTGATTTGAGTAGGTCAAATCCACAGATGTGAGAGTTGGACCATAAAGAAGGCTGAGTACCGAAGAGCTGATGCTGTAGAATTGTGGTGCTGGTGAAGACTTGAGAGTCCCCTGGACAGCAAGGGGATCAAACCAGTCCATCTTAAAGGAAATCAACCCTGAATATTCATTGGAAAGGCTGATGCTGATGCTGAAGCTCCAATACTTGGGCCACCTGATTTGAAGAGCTGGCTCATTAGAAAAGGCTCTGATGCTGGGAAAGATTAAGTGCAGGAGAAGAGGGTGACAAACGAGATGGTTGGATGGCGTCACCAACTCAATGGGCATGAGTTTGAACCAACTCCAAGAGATAATGAAGAACCGAGAAGTCTGGTACGCTGCAGTTCATGGGGTCGCAAAGAATCAAGCATGACTTAGCAACTGAATAACAGAAACAGATGCCTGTATAAGAAGGGCTGACTATAAACTATACTTGGATTTGTGACTTCACAGAGGGTCAGCACCCCATCCCTTGTGGTGGTCAAGGATCAGTCATACCAGTAACTGATGGACATTCCAACTTACTAATAACAATATGCTGTACTGATTGGTGATACTTATAACCTAGTAGTTGGAAGCAGTATAATAGTTTAAATTTCCTTTTATCTTTAAAGGACAATACATTAATTCTATGACATTTTAAACAGTTTTTTTCTGATTCCAGTTCATATAACACATTCACCTTTTATTTTCATATCAAAAAACAGGACAAAATCAGATGATGGTCTCACAAGTTTCAAAGGTACAGGTATGAGAGCAGTATGAACATATATTGATAAATATCTGTAGGTGACTAGTGGTTTATGCAATATGTTCTCATTTATACACCATTGCATTTTATTATTTAAACCTCTTTCTAAGGATTTGTATGTGTATAACAGATTTTATGCTTTAATTTATCTTCTGTATCAATTATTTAGTTTGTCTTTCTCTATGTAGGCTCTTAAAAATCTTGATTTCTGTTTTATAAAACTTATTTTTTGTCCTGTCTTCACCAAGTAAAATTGTAATGCGTGACGTGACAAATAGTTCTCTTTGAAATTAGATGCCTCAAGGTAATGCCTCTGGACTACCCTGCTATGAGGGAGAAAACGAAAAATGCTTATGAGAGATTATATCTTCTTTCTTTTCTGAAACCTGATTTTGTGCTAACATGCTTGTTTGACTTGTTCAGAAGAAAATGGTACAAATATAATGATTCTCTGTACTCTGGATATGGAAGTTTAATGGCATTGAATACTTCATAAATGAAATGCAGACTTTTGAGATCCTGTTTTCCTTGAGGCTTTAGCAATCTTGAGAGCACTAAAATGGAGTTGTCCTTTGAAGGGAAAAATCCTACAGATGGTAAAAGTGAGAATGAAGGTGAAGGCTGTAGCATTTTTCTTTCTTTATGAAAGTGATCATTACCCACCCAAAGCCATTGCCAAATATTGTTCTACCTTAAATTGCAACATACACCCCAAGATTTCTTCTTTGTCATGTTGAAGAAACAGATAATTTTGTATTGTCTTTTTATCATTATAAAAAGTTTTAGTGTGATGTTTTTGAAAGATCCTCTCAAAACTTAGAGTGATAAAACTTAGTTACTTTAAAGGATGTTTTTCATTTCTATTATTAAGATTTGTAGTGTGTCAGCTTCCCTGGTAGCTCCACTGGTAAAGAATCCGCCTGCAATGCAGGAGACCCTGGTTCAATTCCTGAGTCACGGAGATCCCCTGGAGAAGGGATAGGTTACCCACTCCAGTATTCTTGCCTAGAGAATCCCCATGGACAGAGGAGCCTGGCGGGCAACAGTCCATGGGGTCCCAAAGAGCTGGACACAGCCGAGCAACTAAGCACAGCATGGCACAGCATTTTAGACTGTAAGTGGTCTTTAAAAGAAGGATCAAAGATCATGTGCAAAAATGGGTTAAGATTCAGAGTACTCTAACGCTCTCCTTTCCAGATTGGTCTTTTTTAATCCTTCTCTCTTTTCTCCTCCTCTCTACCCTTTTTCTCTATTGCTGTTCACTTCTTAACCCATAATTTCTTTCTCCCTTGTCTCTTTCTTTGCATCCCATTCTCAAGCATCTTTATTCCTTTTTGATCCTTGGAGTATGTGAGGAGTGATACCTACCTTATCACCAAATAGGAGTAAAATAATCCAAATCCATTTTCTTGGGCAAATTCCCTGTAGGACAGCAGAAAGAGACCTCAGACCTATTTGAAGTCAATTGCAGAAAACTTGGAAACATTTTTTACTTTCCACGATGGTGTTTAAGTCAAAGCTACCAAATATCTGATACTTTCATGCTTAAGTTATGAACAGAAACTTTTATGTAGGCAAAGATTGTTGGGTAAATATTACATTATTTTAATCTTAAAATGCCAAAATTATGAGAATGCTAATTTATCTATACTTTGACTGTTTTGTAAAGTAAGTTCAGCATAAAACAGCTTAAGAATTACATATAATTCTTTAAGGCTCACCTTTACCTCTGTAATTGAACCCTTATTTAATGTTTCTGTTTTAAAGTTAGCAATGTATAGCATAGAATTATGTCATTTTTAATTATATTAATAACTCAACTTTTGCAATAGAACTAATGTTAATTTCGTGACGACATCATTTGGAAAAACAGTCACTAGATTGAAAATAAAGTGAAACTGTTTGAAAAAGGAGTTTATAACTTTCTTATATGACACCAATAGTCAGACAACATAAAGGAAAAAGATTCCTTAGAATCGCAAAATAAGAAATACAGTTGACCCTTGAATAGCATGAATTTGAACTGTATGGGTCCACTTACATGTGGATATTTTTCAGTAGTAAATCCTACGGTGCTTCGCAGTCAGTGGTTGGTTGGATCCACAGATGAAGAGGAGCTAGATACGAAGGCCAACCATAATTATATGGGGATTAACCCTCATGCTGTTCAGGGATCAGCTGTACTGTGAGATGAGTTCAGTAAGCAATGTGTAAGACCTATGTGGAATGTGAAAAAAGTTTAAGTCTTTACCAAGAAATATTGGAATAGATTTTAATTAATGGAGACTTTTCTTTTTCTTAAATATAATTTCAAAGTTCAAATATAATTTGAAAATGTCTATATTCTTTTTGTTCTAACAGATATCCTGTGACGCTCTAATGAAACTATTGTTTTGTTAGCACAATTAAGAGAGAGATTTTTAGGATAGAAACTTTAAAACCAAACTCAACCTTATATAATAATAAATATATTTGATTTCTAAACCAAGTGATATTGGAATAAAAAGAAAAGTGAAACTGCCATTTTAGTATTACTATTGCGTTTCAGACAAATTGAAGATTTAAACAGTGGAAATGTATGACAGAAATGTAGGTTAAATTTTATATAATCTTTAAGAAGAAAAATTTTAAGTAGGATGTTAATGTCAAAAACTATAAATTAGATCAACAGAATTGGCTACCTAATATTTTGAAACTGTGCATTTTAAAAAGCCATACATGGGTTAAGTAGAAAATAACCAAGTATGAAAATATTTGCCATATGTATGGCAACAGTTAATGTCCATCATACAAAGAGTTTTTAAAAATTGCCTAGGAGAGAAACAGACAATGGTAATAAAAAGGCAAGCCAGAAATGCAGGTGACCAGTAAAAAGACAGTGCTTGACCCCAGAAGTAATTTAAAAGTGCACTTTATAGACCCCTGTTCAGTTCTATATGATTTGGTTTATTGTTTACATTTGAGTTTATATGTTTATCTCCCCTATTAGTCTGAGTTCATTTAATACGAGATCTGTCGTCTTGATTTTTTTTTTTTTTGAATGCCTGCTACCTTTTCCAATTCCAGTCACATCGTCGGATAGATGAAAAGATGAAAAGGTAGTTGATGGATGAAATAATTTTGAGATTACATATATTTTTAATTCATTACTACTGGTTATAGATGAAAAATATAGATTGAGACTGCTTTCAAGTTCTTAGCTTCTGTAACACAGTGCATTATGTATTCACAATGAATACGAATTTTGAGTTAAGGGATTTGAGTACTTTTTTGACATAACTATTTTACTACTTATGGTTTTCAATGTACTTTAAAACAAATACACTATTAACTTTTGAGAATTCTTTCAGATCACAATATAAATCTAGTTCTCTAGCTACTTTAAGAGACCATGGGAGGTATCTAGCTGTTGAGAATGCAGAGCAAGAGTGGAGACATATACTACAGAATATAATAATAAAATTATTTATGTCTATAATCTTCTATTAGAGTGTATTTTTTAAGAGGTTAGACTTTGGTTACTGACACTAGAATATGTCTGGCACACAAGAGGTACTCAGTAAGTTTTTTGAATGAATGAAAGGCCCTGATTCTGTTTCTAAAATTGATTTATTTTAACTGGAGGATAATTACTTTGCAGTATTGTGATAGTTTTTGCCATACATCAACACCTGATTCAGTTTTGTGTCCCCTCTTTTTTAATACATCGTGCATGGTTTTACATCACCTTGATAACTGTCATAGATAGCAGCAAAAATTTTCGTTGATGTCACATAATTTACATAATCTTTCCCCTAATATTAGATATTTAGGTTGCTTGCTTTTGTTATTTATGTATAATGCTATGGTAGAATACATTCCTGCTTATACTTTTTTTTTTTAATTACACATGGTTGTTTTGTTAGGATACATTCCTAGAAATAGCCTTACTGGGTGAATAGACTGAACATATTTTTTTGGCTCCTGATACAAATTTCCAGCATATTTATTTATTCAGTTCAGTTCAGTCGCTCAGTCATGTCTGACTCTTTGCAACCCCATGAATCGCAGCACGCAAGGCCTCCCTGTCCATCACCAACTCCCAGAGTTCACTCAGATTCACGTCCATCGAGCCAGTGATGCCATCCAGCCATCTCATCCTCTGTCGTCCCCTTCTCCTCCTGCCCCCAATCCCTCCCAGCATCAGAGTCTTTTCCAATGAGTCATTTCTGTGCGTGAGGTGGCCAAAGTACTGGAGTTTCAGCTTTAGCATCATTCCTTCCAAAGAAATCCCAGGGCTGATCTCCTTCAGAATGGACTGGTTGGATCTCCTTGCAGTCCAAGGGACTCTCAAGAGTCTTCTCCAAAACCACAGTTCAAAAGCATCAATACTTCCACACTCAGCCTTCTTCACAGTCCAACTCTCACATCCATACATGACCACTGGAAAAACCATAGCCTTAAGTAGACGGACCTTTTTTGGCAAAGTAATGCCTCTGCTTATTAGCAAATACATAATAATGTCAGTCATTTCAGTTTGTATATGACTTACCCAGTTTTCATGGCTGCAAAACCCTGCAGTCCTCATAGATACTTTGTAGATATTTTATTCATTTGAAGATTTAGATTGGAAATCTGAGTCCTCATACATAATACATTCATAGAAGGAAAAGGCAATGCATTTTGAGTCAAAGCAAATTGACAGCAAGGGTAGTGTATTCTTTCATCACATAATACAGAGAAAATAGCAAGACGATAATAACTGGTATTAATTCCTGAAAGTGTTTAAACATGCCAATTAAGTAGAAAGCAAGGAAGTATCATGGTGAATATTGAAAATAGGCCTATTATCTTTTTCCTTTCTTCCATGCTGCCTTTTTTGGTGGAAAGGGAGGGAGACTTTGTATTTTTTCATTAACTCGTTATAGAATTCATCAGCATTTTTAAACTGTACATAACTTCTTAACTTTTATTTTTCAATGGAGAAATTATCAAGGTGGTGCCAGTTTGCTTATATCCTGGAATGTTGGAATTTATGAGAACTATCATTGCAGTATTTTTATTTATGCACCCTTTTAAAATTGCATTTTCGTTGTTGTTGAATGCCTCTAAAAATGTAGACGTCTGCCTGTTACAGTTAGGATCTGCTGATACCTTTGTGCCTTGGCTTCTCCCTTCCTGAAAGCGTGTTATTTAAGCTTTCCTCATTTCACAGGAGTTGACCATTAGCACTCCATACTCTGGACTTAGAGTTCCTATACCTTGTTTGTAGGGAGATGTACCTACCCTCATGGATTGCCTCCAGGCCTATGATATTCATCTATTTCCTGTCTTTATTGGCGTTACTGATTTTGAGACTAGATATCCTGGATTCCCTCCCAAGTTATATATATTATCAGTGATTTCCCATTAAATTTTAGCTCTTTGTTTTCTAATTACTGTCTCTACTTGCAATATGTTGATTAGATTCCTTATTTGACTTCTCTAAGTTGGTTTTTTGGAGAAGGCAATGGCACCCCACTCCAGTACTCTTGCTTGGAAAACCCCATGGATGGAGGAGCCTGGTAGGCTGCAGTCCATGGGGTCGCTAAGAGTCGGACACAACTGAGCGACTTCACTTTCACTTTCACTTTTCACTTTCATGCATTGAAGAAGGAAATGGCAACGCACTCCAGTGTTCTTGCCTAGAGAATCCCAGGGACGGGGGAGCCTGGTGGGCTGCCGTCTGTGGGGTCACACAGAGTCGACACGACTGAAGCGACTTAGCATAGCATAAGTTGGTTTTTACCTTATCACTATTCCTAGCATAGTGTTAGTTCTCTATTTTTACACAAGTCTAGTAATTGAGAAGTAACAAGACCATGGGATTGTGAAAAATAATAAACTGTTCATACTTAAAGGATATGATTACTATTTAACATTTCCAGTTCAGTTCAGTTGCTCAGTCATGCCTGACTCTGCAACCCCATGGACTACAGCATGCCAGGCTTCCCTGTCCATCACCAACTCCCAAAGCTCTCTCAAACTTATGTCCATTGAGTCGGTGATGCCTCACTGAACACTTTACATCACCAAATAGGACACCAGAAGTTGACAAAAATATAAAAGCAAGTGTCAAAATTTCAGTCTTGGTAGGAGATCTGAATACCTATATTCTGCTATATAAGGGATACCAAAGCTCATCAAGGATAAAATAGATTTAAATAGCACAGTAGCAACCTTGATCTTATATCCATATATATCACACTGTACCCGCAATGCAGAATAGTTTTCAAGTACTCATGGAAAAGTTAGACACACAGATAAATATTTTATAATATGAAGCTGGTTTTAATTATTTTAAAAGATTACTGCCATACAAATTTTATTCTCTAATATGATGCATAAACATAGAACTTAAAAAAGGTGAACTTTGTTTAGAAAGTTAGTTTTCCAAATTTGGCCATATGATACTCGACAAAGAAAGGGATATGTCATGGGAATCGACTCTGGAGTTACCATTCAGATTGCCTGACTGTATTAAGGCTTAAGACCCCTCACTCTAAACTGAAAATCATTCTGTCCTTCCTTATTTTGATTCTGAATCTATTTTCATTTTTTATTCCTGTTTTAGCTCAACTTTATCTCAGACCTTGTCAATTCTATGAAATGGCAAAAAAAAAAAAAAAAAAAAAAATTCTTGGCAAATCCCTTTCTAGAAATCTAAGATAGAAATTAAGTTGTTTTCCATCCTTAATGGATCTCCTCCTTCCCTCTGAAGTATTATGTTAATTTCAGAAGAACAAACTAGCATTTTGATGCTAGTTTCTTTAGTCATTGAAACAGCCTCTGCTTTTACTGAACATACATCACTGTGTTAAAAATTAAAATTGCATTGATAGGAGAAGACATCGTGAGTATTCAATTTTGGTATACGTTTCTCAGTTTTGTTTTTTTTTTTATTTCTGTATTTCAGCTTTCTGAATAAGTTTTATAAAGTAAACTTTAGATGGTGCCACTGCTTGCTTTTTTTTTTTTTAAGAGATTGGTGTTTTTATTTAGTGATTTATTTTTAATAGGAATCTTTATTTCATTGAATTTCTCTTTCTTTTGTGTCGTACATCTTTCTTCCTCTTATTTTTCCCAATGGCATTTTCTTCATGCTGTGCTAAATCTCATGTCTCATCTATCAGAAATATGAGAAACATTTATAAGATTTTTTTTAATATCAAGTGTATGCCAGTTAAGTTTGTAAACAGACTAGAATGAGTTGGTATGTGGTAATGATGAGATGCTGTTAATTAAAAGATAAACCAAGGAAACAAGTTATTTTGTTATGATGATTTGAAAAGTCAGATATAGACAGATTTACTCTATTCTTTGGAGAGTGTACTAGGAAATCAATGGCAAAACACTCCTATATTTTATGATGCTTATTTCTTTCCTTTTGACATGAACTTAAAAAATCATATGAAGTAAATGACAAGATAATTGCCTCCACTTTTAAAAATATAAATGTCTAGTAAAGACTTTACAAGAAGAGATGGGGTGAAATTTTCAACATGAAAAAATGGTGTTTCTGAGACACTGCCTCTTATATTCAAACCCCTAGAAATGTTCCCCAGCCATCCATAAAGATGGTATTGTAATTTATATTTAAATTAATAAAATAGGTACCAATAGCTATATCTACAATGCTTTGCTTTTTTATGGAAGTATAGTTGATTTATAATGTTGTGTTAGTTTAAGGTGTGCAACAGTGACCCAGTTACATATATATTCTTTAATGCTTACCTTCATCTAGATTCTTATGTTTTATAGTCTAATGTGCTAATTTTTTGACCAGCTGAATAATTATTACAAGCTGTAAAGCTTATTGTTATTTTCTTTCTTGACTGCCACCTGTCAGAATCAAAAGGGAAGATAAAAATCTCACTGAGCCACGAAAGATTCTGTATTGCTTGATGTGCCTTCTAAGGAGACACATCTATATGGAAGACAAAAATTAATGCAGCATTTTAAATCGAAACTTTGGTACTTTGTTGCAGGTGGGGAACACAAGGAGACTTCACCACTACTCATCCACGGCCTGTGGTCAAAGTAAAACTCTTCACAGAAAGCACTGGCGTCCTGGCTCTTGAAGATAAAGAGCTGGGAAGGGTGAGTTATGGTCAGCGCCACATGTCCCAGGCAGCACGGTTTTAACTTCTCTTGATTTAGAGTTGAAGTGGACCAGCATGCAGTGTGTGAACTACATTAGTAATTTATTTGTAATTTCCTATGAGCCCAGCTTACATCTCTGATTTACTAAACATAATTGCTGTAATTAGACTGTATTGTGATAGGTCTTGGGTGTGTAAGGGAAACACATAAAGTCATAGTCACTGACAGTCATTCCTGTCCCACGTACTTCACTGGCCAGCAAGGGAGTGGTATGGACCGACTCGTCCTTCTTGGTGAATGGTAACCCTGATTTAAACGTTTCTGTCCATGGACTAAAAGCATCCTCTTTATCTTTGAAGTCATCTGTTCCTTATATTGTGATTAGACTGATTAAAGAATATCTCAAGTGTATTTCTCTCTTATACCTATTCTTCTCTGTGTGAAGATTTTTGTCACACACCTTTTAACACAGAATTATTTTTCCCCCCATGGGCACCTCCTCATACCTAGAATATGATTGCTGAGTCACTTTAGTCGTGTCTGACTCTGCAACATTATGGATTGCAGCCTGCCAGACCTCTGTGTCCATGAAATTTTCCAGGCAAAGGTACCAGAGTAGATTGTCATTTCCCGCTCCAGGGGATCTTCCTAGCCCCCTCTAATTCCTGTCTCTTTCACTTATACTCAGCATCTTCTGACTGTAAAAGCATGAATGTTAACATGTTGTGCTCTCAACACCTCTCTGTGTGAAAGATTTTCTGCAGTCTTGTTTCTGAAGATGAGTCGTCTACAAAGTTATCTTCTGTAATGTGGCTCTATTTCACTCAGACCTGAGCGCTGCTTTCACAGGTGTTTTGCAGAGGATAAAGCCTCAAGAAATCTCTCTCAGGGATTTCTCGTAATGGTGGATTGCTGCTGTGATGCTCCGTGTTGAAGGACACTAGGATTAGTGTATATACTGGATTTTCTTCCCCTTAAAGTTAGGATTGCTGTTGATTTCGAATCTTCCTCCTTTTCGGTCTACACCCACCTTTGAAGTTTCTTTTCATTTCTAGAGATTTTGTGAATCTCTATCCACAGTCCAGAAATCGTGAGTCTGCACTTACATTCTATATTTCCTCTTCTGTTTCCCTGTTGCATCTATTTCTTAATTACCTAAGAGAGCTAAACCATAATGTTCATTCACTCATGTGCTTGTATATTTGTGCATTTATTCATGCAACAAAGGTGTACAGGTGGCATAATCTAAGAGAAGAGCCCTGGAGATTCCATATAGTGTGATGGATTTGTGAGTCCAAATTTTTCTTTTTTTTTTTTAAAATGATATACACGATTTTATTAAAGAAACTGAGCATGTTTTCTTATTTCTACTGACAATATACATCACCATTAACTCGCATTTGTGCTAGTAATCATCTCTTTCACAGTCTTTATTCTTATTTTAATTATTTTATTGGAGTATGGTTGATTTACAATGTTGTGTTAGTTTCTGCTGAACAGCAATATGAATCAGTTACACATACACATAAATCCCCTCCTTTTTAGAGTATTCCCATATAGATCATTACCAAGTATTGAATAGAGTTCCCTGTGCTATTCAGTAGGTTTTTATTAGCTATTTTTCTAAATATAGTTGTTTGTTTATGTTGATCACAACCTCCCAATTTGTCTCTCCTTCCTTTTGTTCTTGTAATCAGTCTCTTTCAAGTGTGATGTGTTTTACAAAGTGCTTCCAGATTATTTTTTTTCAAGCAAATAAAATAATAATATGACCATAAAGCCTATGAAATAGAATAAAATTCTGCAGACTCATAATCAAAACTATTACGTGCTTCAAAGATTTTCCCTCTATCATTAGTTTTCAAAATTTTGAATGACGTGTTCTGTTGTAATTTTCTTTTTTTCTGTTGTTGTTGTTTTTAATTTAATTTTATTTTTAAACTTCACAATATTGTATTGGTTCTGCCATATATCGAAATGAATCCGCCACAGACATACATGTGTTCCCCATCCTGAACCCTCCTCCCTCCTCCCTCCCATACCATCCCTCTGGGTCATCCCAGTGCACCAGCCCCAAGCATCCAGTATCGTGCATCGAACCTGTACTGGCGACTCGTTTCATATATGATATTATACATATTTCAGTGTCATTCTCCCAAATCATCTCACCCTCTCCCTCTCCCACAGAGTCGAAAAGACTGTTCTATACATCAGTGTCTCTTTTGCTGTCTCGTATACAGGGTTATTGTTACCATCTTTCTAAATTCCATATATATGCGTTAGTATACTGTATTGGTGTTTTTCTTTCTGGCTTACTTCACTCTGTATAATAGGCTCCAGTTTCATACACCTCATTAGAACTGATTCAAATATATTCTTTTTAATGGCTGAGTACTACTCCATTGTGTATATGTACCACAGCTTTCTTATCCATTCATCCGCTGATGGACATCTAGGTTGCTTCCATGTCCGGCTATTATAAACAGTGCTGTGATGAATACTGGGGTACACGTGTCTCTTTCAATTCTGGTTTCCTTGGTGTGTATGCCCAGCAGTGGGATTCCAGTTTTTTAAGGAATCTCCACACTGTTCTCCATAGTGGCTGTACAAGTTTGCATTCCCACCAACAGTGTAAGAGTGTTCCCTTTTCTCCACATCCTCTCTAGCATTTATTACTTGTAGACTTTTGGATCGCAGCCATTCTGACTGGCCAAATTTTTCATTTAAATTATGGTTACATTCATTTTACCTTATTCCCTTATTGTGTTTTCACTGTCTAATAGCACCAGCCATTTAAGTCTAATGCTATTATGTAACCTGAGGTATATTTAATTTATTCTTCAGCTCTCCAGATATATATATATATGTGTATATATATGTATATATATAAATTGCATATACATATCCCAAAGAAAGGCAATGCCAAAGAATGTTCAAACTACCATGCAATTGCACTCATCTCACACGCTAGCAAAGTAATGCTCAAAATTCTCCAAGCCAAACAAACATATGAAAAGATGCTCAACATCACTCATTATCAGAGAAATGCAAATCAAAACCACAATGAGGTACCATTTCATGCCAGTCAGAATGGCTGCGATCCAAAAGTCTACAAGCAATAAATGCTGGAGAGGATGTGGAGAAAAGGGAACCCTCTTACGCTGTTGGTGGGAATGCAAACTAGTACAGCCACTATGAAGAACAGTGTGGAGATTCCTTAAAAAACTGGAAATAGAACTGCCTTATGACCCAGCAATCCCACTGCTGGGCATACACACCAAGGAAACCAGAATTGAAAGAAACACGTGTACGCCAATATTCATCACAGCACTGTTTATAATAGCCAGACATGGAAGCAACCTAGATGTCCATCAGCAGATGAATGGATAAAAAAGCTGTGGTACATATACACAATGGAGTAGTACTCAGCCATTAAAAAGAATACATTTGAATCAGTTCTAATGAGGTGGATGAAACTGGAGCCTATTATACAGAGTGAAGCAAGCCAGAAAGAAAAACACCAATACAGTATACTAACACATATATATGGAATTTAAAAGAAGGTAATGATAACCCTGTATGCGAGACAGCAAAAGAGACACAGATGTATTGAACAGTCTTTTGGACTCTGTGGAAGAGGGTGAGGATGGGATGATATGGGAGAAGGGCATTGAAACATGTAAAATATCATATGTGAAACAAATTGCCAGTCCAGGTTTGATGCATGATACAGGGTGCTCAGGGCTGGTGCACTGGGATGACCCAGAAGGATAGGATGGGGAGGGAGGTGGGAGGGGGGTTCAGGATGGGGAACACATGTACACTCATGGCAGATTCAAGTCAATGTAAGGCAAAACCAATACAATATTGTAAAGTAAAATAAATTAATTAATTAAATTTAAAAAAATATTAAAAAAAAAATTCTCCAAGCCAGCCTTCAACAGTACATGAACTATGAACTTCCAGATGTTAAACCTGGATTTAGAAAAGTCAAAGGAACCAGAGATTAAATTGCCAACATCTGTTGGATCATTGGAAAAGCAAGAGAGTTCAAGAAAAACATCTACTTCTGCTTTATTGACTAGACCAAAGCCTTTGACTGTATGGTCACAACAAACTGTGAAAAATTTTTAAAGAGATGGGAATACTAGACCACCTGACCTGCCTCCTGAGAAATCTGTATGCAGAAGCAACAGTTAGAACTAGACATGTAACAACAGATTTGTTCCCAATTGGGAAAGGAGTACATCAAGGCTGTATATTGTCACCCTACTTATTTAACTTATATGCAGAGTACATTATGTGAAATGCTGAACTGGGTGAAGGACAAGCTGAAATCAAGATTGCCTGGAGAAATATCAATAACCTCAGATATGCAGGTGATACCACCCTTATGGCAGAAAGTGAACAGGAACTAAAGGGCCTCTTGATGAAAGTGAAAGAGGAGAGTGAAAAAGCTGGCTTAAAACTCAACATTCAGAAAACTAAGATCATTGCTTCTGTTCCCATTACTTCAGGCAAATAGACGGGGAAGCAATGGAAACAGTGAGAGACTTTATTTTGGGGGGCTCCAAAATCACTGCAGATGGTGACTGCAGCCATGAAATTAAAAGACACTTACTCCTTGGAAGGAAAGTTATGACCAACCTAGATAGCATATTAAAAAGCAGAGACATTACTTTGCCAACAAAAGTCTGTCTAGCCAAAGCTATGGTTTTTCCTGTAGTCATGTATGGATGTGAAAGTTGGACTATAAAGAAAGCTGAGTACTGAAGAATTGATGCTGTTGAACTGTGGTGTTCAGGAAGTCTCTTGAGAATCCCTTTGACTGCAAGGAGATCCAATCAGTCAGTCCTAAAAAAATCAGTCCTGGATTTTCATTGGAAGGACAGATGCTGAAGCTGAAACTCCAATCCTGTGGCCACCTGATGTGAAGAACTGACTAATTTGAAAAGACGTTGTTGCTGGGAAAGATTGAGGGCAGGAGGAGAAGGGGATGACAGAGGATGAGATGGTTGGATGGCATCACCAACTCGATGGATATGAGTTTGGGTAGGCTCTGGGAGTTGGTGATGGACTGGGAGGCCTGGCGTGCTGCAGTCCATGGGGTCACAAAGAGTCAGACATGATTTAGCGAGTGACTGAACTGAACTGATGCAACTTCTAAATAATGTGCACAAGTGGTATATTTTCCAGTTGTTTGTATATCTGAGAAAGGCCTTGTACTCCTGTGTTCCCATCATACACGAAAGCCAATTTTTCTATCTGTATAAGAGTTTCTCAACCTCAGCACTATTGATGTTCTGAGGAAGATAATTCTTCGCTGTTGGGAGCACTCCTGTGCATTTTATGATATTTGAGTAGCATTCCTGACCTCCGGTCAATATATGCCAGTTGTCTCATCTGCTCTTAAGTGAAGTCGATAAGAAATGTCTCCAGACATTGCTAAGTGTCCCCTGGGAGCAGACCTGCTTCAAGCCATTGATCTATACTAATGACCTCAGTAGGTTCCATGATTATAAATGTGTTCATGGGTTAATGGCGTCCCATTTTTAAATTGTCTTCCTTGGAGCTTTAGATTTGTATATCTAACTTGCATATTTGGTATTTCTAGTGTATTAATGGATATTGCACACTAAATATTTTTGAAATAAGAACTTTTGATTAGCAACCCCATCCAGTCTTCCATAGAGGCTGTTGTCAAGGCAGTGACCTCAGCTTGCCCTTTTTTTCTTCTTCTTTGACTAATATCCAGTCTATTTGCAAGTTCTGTCAGCTTTTTCCTAAATTTATACTGAGTTGGTTCACACTTTAACATTTTCTCTACTCTAATTCAAGACAATTTCTCACTAGTAGTAGTCCACTTACTGCTTCCTCATTTGTCATCCTGTCCCCTCTGATTCAGCTTTCACACCTCAGCCACTATTATCTATGTAAAATTCAACATAGAAGCACATCATTCTGTCTTTAAAACCTTACACTGTCTTCTCATCTATTTGGAAGAAAAAACTCAGACTCTTCATCGTAGTATGGTATGCCCAAGGAAGGGTTCTCAAAGGGACCCTGTACCAGCAGCATCAGCAACACCTGGAAGATGGTTGCAAATTCAGATTCTCAGGCCCAAATCTCTCTCTGCTGGATCAGAAATTTGGTGGGTAGGATGCCACAGTCTCTTTTAACAAGGCCTCAACATTGGACACAATCAACATTGAAGAACTCCACTCCACCTGAACAGGTCTCTCTAAATTTATCTCCTATTACACCCACCTTGTTTACTATGATTCTTCCTTCACGCTTGGCTTTCTTTCCTCAAACCTAATCAGATTTTAAATTTTGGGTCAGACTTCCCTGGTGGTCCAGTGGTTAAGAATCCACCTGCCAATCTAGATGCTTGTACTTATTTTGACTGTTTTATTGCATCTATTGGGCTTCCCTGATGACTCAGATGGTAAAGAATCTGCCTGTGATGCAGGAGACCTGGATTTGATCCCTGGGTTGGGAAGATCCTCTGGAGAAGGGAATGGCAATCCACTCTAGTGTTCTTGCCTGGGAATCCTATGTACAGAGGAGTCTGACAGGCTGCAGAACCTGGGGTCGCAAAGAGTCAGACACCAATGAGCGACTAACAACAATTGCATCTACAAGATTCTCCACTACAGTGAATGGATATAGTGAAAGTGGACATTCTGGTCTTATTCTTGATATTAGGGAAGAAACACTCAGTCTTTGAATATTAAATATAGCATTAATTTGGACTTCCCTGGTGGTCCAGTGGTTTAAGAGTCTGCCTGCCAATTCAGGGGACATGGGTTTTATCCCTGATCCAGGAGGATTCCACATGCCATGGACAGCTAAGCCCATGAACCACAACTATTGAAGCCTGAGTTCTCTAGAGCCCATGTTCTGCAACAAGAGAAGCAGCTGCAGTAAGAAGCCTGCATGCAGCAACAAAGACCCAGTGCAGCCAAAAGCATGTTAATTAATTAAAAAAAACTTTGGGTCTTTAGACATGACCATATATGCACTCACACACAATTAGAAGAAAACGGTAGTCATCTCTGGATGGTAGAGCTGTTGGTAATGTTTTCTATATATTTATCTACTTTTACATGTGGGGTCCCAAGAGTTGGACACAGCTTAGCAACTGAACCACTACCACCACACTCAGAAACAGCATAAAGAGTTTAATTTGAAGAAAAAGGCCTTACATCATCTGAAGTCTGTAGTCTATATAATTCTGTATCTGGGGATCTTGGCTGAGTGAAGTTTTTAAATTAAAATTTAGTGTGGTATTTGAAAGATGAGTAAAGAGCCCTTAAAATAGATTGATAACACAAGGTGATACCATTGAATGGCTGTAATATAAGAAACTGACAAGAACAAATGCTGACAAGGATGCAGATCAACAAACTTAAACTTACAACATATTGTATGATTTGTTCTAAAAGAGGCAATACTGTAGAAGCAGGAAATAGATGAATTGACCGGGGATTGACCCAAGGGGGAAGTGGTTGTCTGTAAATGGTGTTCAGGGATCTTTCAAGGTGAAGCAGTATTTATGTGTGACACTGGGTATTGGGTATATGGATGTATGCATTTGCCTAAACACATAGAACTGTACATTACAGGAGATCAGTCAAGATGGAGGAGTAAGAGAATGTGGAGTGCACATGTGTTTGAACACATCAAAAATAGACCTCCATGTCAACAGTTCTCACTGAAAACTAACTGGAAACTGGCAGAAGGACTCCTGCACAGCCAAGGCTGTAGAAAAGATACAAACATCCAGTACGAAGAGAAGAAAAGCAATCCTGTTGAGCCTTGTGACCCTGGACAGGAACTTAGAGAAGAAGCGAGAATACAGTTGGACCCCTGCCCTAGGGAATGTGCAGTGAGAGCCACAGATTACACACCTTAGTCCTGACGTCCTAAACAGGGAAGGCGATCCCCCTCAGCTGGCTGGAGAACTGCTGGGACAAACACGTAGACTCTGGGAACCCTAAACTCAGCTTGTGAGCAGCAGGAGTGCACTGGCTTCTCCCCCAAGTCAGAGTGGAGGGAGGTCTGTCCTGGAGGCTGCCAGGTTTCCCAGGACACTGGACCTGAAGCAGCCACGACTGGGGAGAAAACTCAGGTGTGGGATGCAGAGGCTACCAAGTTCTGGGCAGGGCCTGGGTGAGGTGGTGATGGCCATAGTTGAGCATTTAGTTAAGCAGCCTAGATCTCTGTGGCAGACAGTCCACCACCACTCACCACCCCATATGTGCTGAAAGACCACATGGGTTCCCCTGCCCCGCATTGTTGTTCCACCACAGGGCAAGGGCGGCAGAGGCTGGGAGCAGTGATCAGCTGTGAGCGACAAAGGGATTTGCACCTGAGACTGTGTCTGAGCAGAGTGAGGGAAACAATTGTGGGTGCACACTCAGCACAGCAGAGAAAGCTTGGGCCTCTGTCTGAAGCAGACAAGAGCATAGAGGCCACTATGTGTCCCATTTGCTTCAGCACTGCCCACTGTTGGGCATGGGTTTCCAGTACAGAGAAAGAGAATAAGCCATCCTTAAAGGGAATAGAGCCAGCTCAGGCTCACCCTCAGGGATTCTGCTGCAGCAACTTGGGATCAGACCTCTCTTCCCGTAGGCTGTCGAGGGTCACTGAGCAGAGGGGAGGACCGGCCGCACACCTGGCTCTGCCCTGCCAACTCCAGCCCCACCCACTACCAAGGCCATGGCTGCCAGCACACCCTGAGCAAAGACATGACTTGTGTTCACATCAAATCCAACTCTCCTACCAAAGGCATTGGGCACATCTCCATAGGGACTCTCCCACGTAAGAATACTCCTTCAGGACCACAGTAGGTAACTTTCACCTAAATTCATAGCGGCAGAGAAAATTAACCAAAAGGAGGTAGAAGGATTGCTGTCATTGAAACAGCAGAAGAAAACCTCTGAACAAATAATGAAATAAACACCTTGCCAGATAAAGAATTCAAAGCACTGGTAATAAAAATGTTAATTAAATTAGGGAAAAGGGTAGATACATTCAATGAAACTGGTAACAGGAAACTAGAAAATAGAAAAAAAGATACAATCAGAAATGAATACAAGAGCTGAAGTTAAAAAATCACACATGAAAGTATGAAAAGCGCACTAAGTGATACAGAAAAACACATAAGTCATCTGGAAGATAGAATAATGGATATCACCCAATCAGAACAGCAGAAAAAAAAATTTCTTTTTTTAATGAAAACAGTTTGAGATCTGTGGGATAACATTAAGCCTGCCAATACTTGCAGTATAGAGGTCCCAGAAAGGAAAGGAGAAAAGGAGTTCGAAAATTTATTTGAGGAAACAGTAGTTGTAAACTTTCCAAACTTGAGGAAGGAAATAAATATCCAGATATTGAAAGCAGAGCAGATTTCGAACTTGGTGACCTCAAACAGACCCACACTAAGACATATCATAATTAAAATGACAAAAGATAAAGAATTACAAATGCAGAAAGACAAAACCGTCAAATACAAGGGAATCAGGGTCGGACGTGACTGAAGCGACTTAGGCGCAGCAGCAGCACTACAAGGCTATCTTCTCTGCAGAAACTTTGCAAACCAAAAGAGAGTGACGTGGTATATTCAAAGTGCTGAAAGGGAGAAACCTGTAACCTAGGATATCTTCCTAGCAAGATTATCATTTAGAATAGAAAAGATAAAGAACTTCTCAGGCAAGCAAAAACTGAGAGTTTGTTAGTAGTAAACCTATTCTAACAAATATTAAAGGGTCTTTAAGATAGGAATCTATCAGTTCAGTCGCTCAGTTGTTTCTGACTCTTTGTGACCCCATGGTCTGCAGCACGCCAGGCTTCCCTGTCCATCAGCCAACTCCCAGAGCTTGCTCAAATTCATATCCAAAAGTCGGTGATGCCATCTAAGTATCTCATCCTCAGTCGTCCCCTTCTCTTCCCATCTTCAGTCTTTCCCAGCATCAGGGTCTTTTCAGATAAGTCAGTTCTTCACATCACGTGGCCAAAGGATTGGAGTTTCAGCTTCAGCATCAGTTCTTCCAATGGATATTCGGGACTGATTTCCTTTAGAATGGACTGGTTGGATCTCCTTGAAGTCCAAGGGACTCTCAAGAGTCTTCTCCAACACCACAGTTCAAAAGCATCAATTCTTTGGCACTCAGCTTTCCTTATGGTCCAACTCTCACATCCATACACGACTCCTGGAAAAGCCATAGCTTTGACTAGACGGACCATTGTTGGCAAAGTAACATCTCTGTTCTTTAATATGCTGTCTAGGTTGGTCATAGCTTTTCTTCCAAGGAGCAAGCATCTTTTAATTTCATGGCTGCAGTCACCATCTGCAGTGATTTTGAAACCCAAAAAGTAAAGTCTGTTACTGTTTCCATTGTTTTCCCATCCTTTGCCATGAAGTGATGGGCCTGGATGTTATGATCTTAGTCTTTTGAATGTTGAGTTTTAAGCCAACTTTTTCACTTTCCTCTTTCACTTTCGTCAAGAGGCTCTTTAGTTCCTCTTCACATTCTGCCATCAATAGAATAAGGAAAATCCCACTAGGAAAGGCAAATATATACTAAGGACTGAGGTTCAACCACTTACATTAAGCCAGTATGGAGATTAAAAGGCAAAAATTATAAAAGCAACTATAGCTATAATAAATTGTAAAGGGATAAGTGTGAAAATTAAAATATGACATCAAAGCACCATGTAGAGGAGGGAAGTAAAAAATGTGGCTCTTTTAGAGTGTGTTTAAACTTAAATGACTCCTAGTTTAAAACAAGCAAATATGTGAACCTCATGTTGTTCACAAATTTAAAACCCACAATAGACACCCAAAAACTAAGAAGAAAGAAACAGAACCATACTACTAAGAAAAATCATCAAACCACAATGGGAGAAACAAGAAATGAACAGGTTAAGGGATAAATATTTTTTTAAATCATGACTTTACAGGTTCTCTGCAGCATCAATATAAATTTAATATTTTCTGTTTTATAATACATACAAATTTGTTCCAGAAATACTGTACCAGTACCACAACCAACAAAAAACTTACAAAGTAATGGTATTTCTTTGCAGTTCTTTTTGTCCTTAGAATGTATCTCAATAAGGATGTATGTCTGATTACTTTATTTAAAATTGTGCTAAGTTGCTTCAATCATGTCTGACTCTTTGTGATCCTATGGAGGGTAGCCCCCCAGGCTCCTCTACCCGTGGGATTCTCCAGGCAAGAATACTGGAGTGGGTTGCTGTGCCCTCTTCCAGGGGATCTTCCTGACTCAGGGATCAAACCTCCATCTCTTTTTTTTTTTTTTTTTTTTTAATTTTATTTTATTTTTAAACTTTACATAACTGTATTAGATTTGCCAAATATCAAAATTAATCCGCCACAGGTATACATGTGTTCCCCATCCTGAACCCTCCTCCCTCCTCCCTCCCCATTCCATCCCTCTGGGTCGTCCCAGTGCACCAGCCCCAAGCATCCAGTATCGTGCATCGAACCTGGACTGGCAACTCATTTCATACATGATATTTTACATGTTTCAATGCCATTCTCCCCAATCTTCCCACCCTCTCCCTCTCCCACAGAGTCCATAAGACTGTTCTATACATCAGTGTCTCTTTTGCTGTCTCGTACACAGGGTTATTGTTACCATCTTTCTAAATTCCATATATATGCGTTAGTATACTGTATTGGTGTTTTTCTTTCTGGCTTACTTCACTCTGTATAATAGGCTCCAGTTTCATCCACCTCATTAGAACTGGTTCAAATGTATTCTTTTTAATGGCTGAATAATACTCCATTGTGTATATGTACCATAGCTTTCTTATCCATTCATCTGCTGATGGACATCTAGGTGGCTTCCATGTCCTGGCTATTATAAACAGTGCTGCGATGAACATTGGGGTACATGTGTCTCTTTCCCTTCTGGTTTCCTCAGTGTGTATGCCCAGCAGTGGGATTGCTGGATCATAAGGCAGTTCTATTTCCAGTTTTTTAAGGAATCTCCACACTGTTCTCCATAGTGGCTGTACTAGTTTGCATTCCCACCAACAGTGTAAGAGGGTTCCCTTTTCTCCACACCCTCTCCAGCATTTATTACTTGTAGACTTTTGGATCGCAGCCATTCTGACTGGTGTGAAATGGTACCTCATAGTGGTTTTGATTTGCATTTCTCTGATAATGAGTGATGTTGAGCATCTTTTCATGTGTTTGTTAGCCATCTGGATGTCTTCTTTGGAGAAATGTCTATTTAGTTCTTTGGCCCATTTTTTGATTGGGTCATTTATTTTTCTGGAGTTGAGCTGTAGGAGTTGCTTGTATATTCTCGAGATTAGTTGTTTGTCAGTTGCTTCATTTGCTATTATCTTCTCCCATTCTGAAGGCTGTCTTTTCACCTTGCTAATAGTTTCCTTTGATGTGCAGAAGCTTTTAAGGTTAATTAGGTCCCATTTGTTTATTTTTGCTTTTATTTCCAATATTCTGGGAGGTGGGTCATAGAGGATCCTGCTGTGATGTATGTCAGAGAGTGTTTTGCCTATGTTCTCCTCTAGGAGTTTTATAGTTTCTGGTCTTACGTTTAGATCTTTAATCCATTTTGAGTTTATTTTTGTGTATGATGTTAGAAAGTGTTCTAGTTTCATTCTTTTACAAGTGGTTGACCAGAGTTCCCAGCACCACTTGTTAAAGAGATTGTCTTTAATCCATTGTATATTCTTGCCTCCTTTGTCGAAGATAAGGTGTCCATATGTGCGTGGATTTATCTCTGGGCTTTCTATTTTGTTCCATTGATCTATATTTCTGTCTTTGTGCCAGTACCATACTGTCTTGATAACTGTGGCTTTGTAGTAGAGCCTGAAGTCAGGTAGAAAACCTCCATCTCTTAAGTCTTCTGCATTGGTAGGTAGGCTCTTTCCTACTAGCGCCACCTGGGAGGCCCTTATTTAAAAGTAGCCAGTGCAATAGAAAGGTAAAATATCTTATTTATATTCTAAATGGTAAAAATCACTGAAAATATCTGTAAATTCAGTCATGATGGAGATTTCCTTCAACAGATCTATCAGATAATAGTTCTCACCCAAACAACTCACTGAAGGATTTATTAGATCAGTTTTGCCATACTAAGTAAGGTTGACTTTTTATTCGGCATGATCTGGGAGGCATTTACTCTCTGAATCTCTGACCCCTTGTCTGTAAATTGAACTAGGTGAAATACACATACTGTTGTCATTTCTAGTTCTCCTTCTCTACCATTATATTGCTTTACTGGTTGCTGTATGTGATTGCTTACTATTCACATATCCCATTTAATCCTCTTCGAAGAAGAGAGTAATGTCCATGTTTAGTTAAAGAATGATAATTAGAGGTTAAGACCACTCAGCAATTGCAAGAATCTGGATTTGAACTTGAGCTTTCTGAGTCCAAAGTCTTTCCTAAAATAATCATTAAATACTGTTTGATAGGATGAGGAAATGTGACTTTTATAAATCATGGTGTCAGTATGGGCCAATTTAATTTCATGACTTAAAGCAGGACTGAATATTATTTAAGCTAAAGCCATTTCATGCATCCGTTCCGTTCAGTTGCTCAGTCGTGTCCGACTCTTTGCGACCCCATGAATTGCAGCATGCCAGGCCTCCCTGTCCATCAACTCCCAAAGTTCACTCAGATTCACGTCCATCAAGTCAGTGATGCCATCCAACCATATCATCCTCTGTCGTCCCCTTCTCCTCCTGCCCCCAATCCCTCCCAGCATCAGAGTCTTTTCCAATGAGTCAACTCTTTGCATGAGGTGGCCAAAGTACTGGAGTTTCAGCTTTAGCATCATTCCTTCCAAAGAAATCCCAGGGCTGAGCTCCTTTAGAATAGACTGGTTGGATCTCCTTGCAGTCCAAGGGACTCTCAAGAGTCTTCTCCAACACCACAGTTGAAAAGCATCAATTCTTCAGTGCTCAGCCTTCTTCACAGTCCAACTCTCACATCCATACATGACCACTGGAAAAACCATAGCCTTGAGGTTATTGATATTTCTCCCAGCAATCTTGATTCCAGCTTGTGCTTCTTCCAGCCCAGCGTTTCTCATGATGTACTCTGCATAGAAGTTAAATAAACAGGGTGACAATATACAGCCTTTACGTACTCCTTTTCCTATTTGGAACCAGTCTGCTGTTCCATGTCCAGTTGTAACTGTTGCTTCCTGACCTGCATACATGTTTCTTAAGAGGCAGGTCAGGTGGTCTTGTATTCCCATCTCTTTCAGAATTTTCCACAGTCTTTTGTGATCCACACAGTCAAAGGCTTTGGTATAGTCAATAAAGCAGAAATAGATGTTTTTCTGGAACTCCCTTGCTTTTTCGATAAAACTGTTAACTAGTCAATTTTCTATGAGTATGTATTCTCTATGAACTTTCCATATTATTTGAAAACAAAATTTTGCTAATTCCTATTACAGCATCATTTTTTTACAGCTAATTGAAAATGCTTGAATCTAGTAGTCTGCACTAAATGTATAGTATATGTATAGAAATATATATATATTTTCTTCCATCATTATGTCAGCCTTTTTATTCTCTGCATCAACCTTGTCATATTTCTCATCAGATCAGATCAGATCAGTCTCTCAGATGACACCACCCTTATGGCAGAAAGTGAAGAGGAACTAAAGAGCCTCTTGATGAAAGTGAAAGAGGAAAGTGAAAAAGTTGGCTTAAAGCTCAACATTCAGAAAATGAAGATCATGGCATCTGGTCCCATCACTTCATGGGAAATATATGGGGAAACAGTGGAAACAGTGTCCGACTTTATTTTGGGGGGCTCCAAAATCACTGCAGATGGTGACTGCAGCCATGAAATTAAAAGACACTTACTCCTTGGAAGGAAAGTTATGACCAACCTAGATAGCATATTCAAAAAGCAGAGACATTACTTTGCCAACAAAGGTCCGTCTGGTCATTTTCTATCATTTTATACAGTGATTTGAAACAATTAGGGTACTCTTTGGCTGCTTTTATTACTTTCATTTATGATGGTGCATATCAACTTTATGTTCACACAGGGAATGGTTCAGGGAGTGTTTGAAAAGATTCAAGTTCTGGACTCCCAGTTTTAGTTGGTTTAGGATGAATCCAGAAAGGAGCATTTAAACACTTCTCAGGAGCTAGTCATGTGCATATATGGTTGACAAACATTGGCACGGAGAGTATCAATGATACTAATGTGCAGCCAGTGTTGAGAACTAGTAACTCAGTAAACAAACATACAAGCAAACAAAAAACCCAAAAAATTATTGTACCACATAGTTTTGTGAAATGATACCTGAAATTTAAATAGGTATTAGGCAGTTGAAGGTTATGTTTTTGGCAAATGCTTGGCATGTAGATTTTGTTAGCAGATGACAGATGCGAATACCTATTTATGGAAACTAGGTGGCATAAGGAGATTTTTCATCCGAATTGATGGCCAGCCTCCCACCGGGTGCTGAGGGACTACCTAGAGGCACAACAGGGTATTTTTCTTATTATGGGTATGTGCAAGCAGGTAAATAGTGGACCAGTTAAGCACCCAAAAATATACGGTTTATCATAATCTATTGTCCCCTCAAACTTTAAAAACAAGGCTTAGATAACATAACCATATAAAAATCTAAATAATCCCACAAGGCATCTATTTGTGAGCAGTTCAGTTTCCGTTGAGTCTTTCAAGATGAATTATTGTTTTCTTTGGTACTGTTTAACTTAAATGGTGTTCTTGAGTCCAAAATGGGTTTTTGAAGTTTCTACCCAGACAACTTTTTAGTTTTAAAAGTGTTGCTATGAACACATTCTTTCCAACAATTGTTACAAAAAGAACCTATTATCTGTGCAAACACTGGGAGCTCATGGTCATGGTACCCCATCATCAGTATACACAGGAGAGCACTGGTTCTTCTGCCTCCCTGAGGATAGAGAAGCATATAAATCAGAATCTATTTTCTTTATGGTACAGTGGAGCTAGAACAGTGCCCTTTTTTTCTTATTTGATGAATGATATTTCAGTATTTGTACTTTTATTCAACATTCCTTAATATAGAGATAGTCATAACCTAACAATTCAAAGTGACAATCATTATGCATGTTTTACAAACGTAAATACTATATGGAAAGTTCAGGTACATTTAAAATATTAAGATAAATTAGCTTTGCTCAATTGATTATTCCATTAAAATGAGCTATTATCTTTAAAACGTCTTGTTACATCTTAATGTAACAGGTACAAATTAGCTTATGCTGCTGCTGCTGCTAAGTTGCTTCAGTCGTGTCCGACTCTGTGCGACCCCATAGATGGCAGCCCACCAGGCTCCCTGGTCCCTGGGATTCTCCAGGCAAGAAGTGAAGTGGGTTACCATTTCCTTCTCCAATGCATGAAAGTGCAAGTGAAGTCGCTCAGTCGTGTCTGACTCCCAGCAACCCCACGGACTGCAGCCCACCAGGCTCCTCCGTCCATGGGATTCTCCAGGCAAGAGCGCTGGAGTGGGGTGCCATTGCCTTCTCCGAAATTAGCTTATATATATGCTTTTTTCATCAACTTGTTTCTTACGTGGCTTTCTGATGTATCGAAGGAGATCCATCTGAAGAATTATCAGAATAGGCATGATTTCTGTTTAAGAGAGAAGCAATACAGTGTGTTCAAACATCTGTTTTCTTGGGGGATAATTACTGTTTCAGAAGCTCTAATTCATTGGTCTAATTTTCTTTTTTGCCCCTCTTGTTTTCCTAGAGTATATCCTTTTTAATTATTCTCATTTATATAGTACTCTCCAAGCTGAGTTCCCTCTGAGTTCTTCATTTATGTTAAAATGTTCAAGAGCTAACATATTTTTAGCTAAGTTCAGGATATTTAACTACACCCCATATATAGAACTGGTTAAGACCTATAGAGTTTAAATCATGCCTCTGAATGCCTGGGTTTATAGACAGGCAGCATAGAACTTCTTATTGCAACATGCAAAGCAGTAAATCACAAATAGACTACAGATGTTTTATTGACTAATTAACAATCCTAGTTTTCACAAATAATTATAAAATCTTAAAAATCATTTTAGGTCTTCCCTTCACTCAAAGTTTATATTTGAGGATTAAACTTTCCAGCATTATACAAATTTGATTCATCTACATATGCATCAAAACAGCTTTAGAGAAACTGCTCATGAAATCATAATCATAGATATTTTACCATTTGAAAGCAAAATTTGATATCCAATTTTATTAAAATAGGTGATATTAGATGACAGCTATTTTAGCCAGCAAATTAATATCATCTGCTGCAAAGTGGAATGGACATTTGTTTGCATTTCACAGATATCTAACTAACATCACCATACAAAGTAAACTTTTATTTTTGTAGTTCTAACAAGTGGTACGGGGCTTCCTTTGTGGCTCAGCAATTAAGAATCTGCCTGCAGTGCAGGAGATGTGAGTTCGATCCCTGGATTGGAAAGATCCCCTGAAGAAGAAAATGGCAACCCACTCCAGTATTCTTGCTGGGAAGTCCTACAAACAACAAGTCGTGTACCTTTTCTGTAGCCATTTGTCACAAGACTTGGATGTCATATCACAGAAGCCATTCTAGTGACAGGAAAGGGACCACAGACAGGTGATGGGCCAGAGATCAGGCATGTATGGTGCAAAGTCTTTCTAGATATTTTTCTTTGCAGCTTACATCTGGCTCATTAATCACAATCTGTAAAGTGTTAAAGAAGACTTAATCATCCTGAGTCGGACTTGGAAAGGAGACTGATAACGTGAATCACTTGTTCCTTAGGGAGTCTCCCTCAGACCCTCTCTGAGGAGTTGGCCATCATCTTCGCAGTAAAGTGAGAGGAAAGCATTTTCTTTCCTTCTCAGTGCTGAAAGAGCAAGTTATAAATAGACATGCTCCACAGTGGGTCCATGTGGGTGATTACAGTTGACATTTCAGTTTCCTCAGAAAAATAGAGGCCTCCCTCAAACCTACTCAGGTTTCCCCTTAGCTTTCATATCACTTTCCGTAAGTTTTCCTCAGTGAACATTTTATGGGTGAAATGCACTAACTTCTTTTTTTTAACTACTTAGTCTTCCTTTAATCCATTGCTAACTCATCCATCCTTACTATTAAACTAAAATCACCCCTTTAAATTGATTATGGATTTTATTGTCCAATCAAATCTTTAATATTTTTTCTGCTGTGTTTTTTGACTACTCTCTGTCCCCTTGAAATAGCACACTTCTCTACTGTGTGGGTTCTATTTATTTTTTTATATCGTTCTCATTTCATTTTTTATCATTCTCCTATCTTTTGATATCTTTATTTAATCAGGGTCCAGACCCTCTTCTGCATCAAAATTTCTACTCCTGTATCTTCAACAGTCACCTCCATTAGGGCTTCTGCATCCATGACCAGTAACCTATCTAGTTTCTCATTTAGCTAATGAGTTAAACTTCCCTAGTGGCTGAAACGGTAAAGAATCTGCCTGCAATGCAGGAGATCTGGGTTTGTTTCCTAAATCAGGAAGATCCTCTGGAGAAGGGAATGGCTACCCACTCTAATATTCTTGCCTGGAGTATTCCATGGACAGAGGAGCTTGGTGAGCCACAGCCCATGGACTTGCAAAGAGTTGGACATGACTGAACAGCTAACAACAGCAACCTTGATCCCAGATAGAATAAGTATTCAACCTATACACTATACCAAATCCTTATTTCTAATAGATATAGTGTCATATTATGGTTTTAATTTATACTTCTGTAACAACTAGTACTAATCATGTTATCTTTTTTGCATGTGTACTTGTCATTTGTAATGACTTAAGTAATAATGATTTACTTTGTCATTCTTTGCATCCGTTCAGACATTTTTCCAATTTTTAGTTGGATTGCCTGTTTTCTTAAGTTTGGAAAGACCATAATAATCTGTTGTTTGTGCATCTTTTACCAGAATTATGATTTGAAAATATTTTTCTCTGAGAATTCAGCTCATCTTTTCATTTTGTTAACAGTGTGTTTCAAAGAGTGACGGTCTTAATTTTGATGAAGTCCTTTTTTTTTTTTTCCTTTTATGGCTTGTACTTTTGTTGCTATATGTAAGAAATCTTTGCTTAACCCCGGGTCAAAATTTTCCTATGCTTTCTTCTAGAAGTTTTATAGTTTCATATTTTTAAATTTAGCTCTTTGATCTTTTTAGTTTTTATTTCTAGAGCTACTAATAAATCAGAGTTCACATTTTTGTGTAGGAGTATCAAGTTCTAGTACCACTTATTGTAAAGACTTTCTTCTCTTAGTACTTGTTGAAAATCAGTTGTCTACATGTTTGTTGGGTCCACTTCCGGACTCTGTATTCCGTTCCATTTATCTAGTTTTCTATCTCAATGCCAGTAGCACACTGCCATGATTACCTTGACTTTATCGTAAGTCTATTATATTAAGTAGTGATAGTTCTCCAGCTCTGTTTCTTTCTTTTTTTCTCTCCAACTCTTGCATAGTTTTGGCTATTATAGGTCCTTTGTTTTGCCCTCTGAATTTTAAAATCATTTGGGGGATTTCTGGGGAAAAAAAATCAACTGTGATTTTTACTGTGATCATATTGAGTCTGTATATCAATTTGGTAATTGATTAACAGAGTTGAGTTCTCTGACCCAGGAACACAGTATTTATTTAGGTCTTATTTTGTTCTCCATAGTGATGTCTTAATAGTTTTCAGTGTACAGATCTTCTTGCATTTCTTTTGCCAGATCTGTCACTGAGTATTTCATATTTTTGTTGCTACCTTAAATGACATTATTTTGTTAGTTTTAATTTTTCAATTTAGATATTGTTATTATGTTGAAATGTAATTGACTTTTCTATATTGATCTTGCATCCTGTAACCTTGGTAAACTCACTAACTAGTTCTGCTGGTATCTTGGTGGACAATGTTTCCATAAACAATTTTCTTGTCTACTAATAGAGATCATTTTACTTCTTTGCAATCTGGATGCTTTTATTTATGTATTTTGGTTGTCCTATTGTACTTATTTGAACCTCTAACACAATAGAAATAGTGAAAGTGGACATCCTAGTCTAATTCTTGATCTTAGGGGGAAAAAAATGACTCTTTGAACATTAAATATAACATTAGTTGTAGGTTTTTGGTAGATCCCTTTCCTCAAGTTGATAAAATTCCTTCTGCTATTTTTTATTTAATCTATTTTGGCTCTAATCTTTATAGTTTCTTCTATATACTTTGAGTTTAATTCGTGATACATTTTATTAAACTGAATCCAGTGATTTAAGAAAAATCTTTTTTTTCTGTTGGGTTGACCAGAAAGTCCTTTTTGATTTTTCTGCAATATCTTAATATGCAAATGAACTTTCTGGCCAACCCAATAATCTAGACATTTAGTGCTCTAAGTCCCCATTCCCTAAATACTAGTTTAGTAGCAGCCCAGAAAATTTTTTATATTTTTTTTCTCATTTTCATTCTCTTCAAAATATTGTTTTATTTTGATTCCATTGACCCATGGGTTATTTGAAATGTGTTAGTTTCCACATATATGAGAGCTTTTTGGAGCTCTCTATGTTATGGATTTCTAATTGATGTCTAATTGAAGTCTATTGGCCTTAGAGAATATAGTTTATATAAGTTGGATCCTTTTTAAATTTATTGAGTCTTAGTTTATAGCTTATAATATGGTCTATCCTGTGAATATTCCACATTCAGAGTTTAAAAAACAAACAAACTGCATATTCTTGTGTTCAGTAGAATTTTATAAATGTCAATTAGTTCAAGTTGTTGTTCAAATATCCAAATCTTTACTAATTTTGGGATCTACTTTCTAAAAAGCAATTATTGAGAGATTGATATTAACCTGAGTATAATTATGGACCTATTATTATTATTTTTTGATGCCCTTATTTTGAAGATATATTATATGCATAAATATTTAGGATAAATATTATCTGCATAAATACTTAGGATTTCTATTCCTCTTCATTAATTGACCACTTTGTCACTCTGAAATAACTTTGTATTATATTTCATTTATGCCTTGTAATACCTGGTAATATACTTCGCTTTAAAATCTTCTTTATTTTAGCTATCCAAGCTTTCTTCTTAACTAATGTTAGTATATTATATATTTTTACATCCTTTAATATATTTGTTTCTTTGTATTTAAAAGCCACATATGATTGAATCTTTATTTTTTATACAATCTGACCATCTCTGCCTTTCAATCAGTATTTAAAATGTATTTTAGTATGATTATGGATATGATTAAGTTTAAATGTCATTTAGGTTTTTTTTCTGTCTTCCATGTTCTTTATATCTCCTTTTTTTCTCTTTTAGACTAACAATATTTTTTTGGTTCCATTTTTCTTCTTTGTTTGCTTATTATTGATTACTATTAAATGTTGCTTTAAGTTTAGTCTAACTTCAAAATGATAATATAACAAACATTTCATGTGTAGTTTATGAGCTGTGCAATATTATATCTCCATTTCCCATTGAAGGTAAGGCCTAGGACTTATTATTTCAGCAATAGCATCTGTCTCAGAGAAGGCAATGGCACCCCACTCCAGTACTCTTGCCTGGAGAATCCCATGGACGGAGGAGCCTGGTAGGCTACAGTCCATGGGGTCGCTAAGAGTCGGACACGACTGAGCGACTTCCCTTTCACTTTTCATTTGCATGCATTGGAGAAGGAAATGGCAACCCACTCCAGTGTTCTTGCCTGGAGAATCCCAAGGACAGAGGAGCCTATTAGGCTGCCATCTATGGGGTCACACAAAGTCGGACACGACTGACGCGACTTAGCAGCAGCAGCAGCATCTAACAGTTTCTGATGCACAGTACATGTCCAGTTACTGCTGAAAGGCTGAATGAACAAATGAACCATCTCCTGAAATTTCAGTTTCATTTCACCTTTGCGTGCTATTGCTGCTGCTGCTAAGTCGCCTCAGTCGTGTCCGACTCTGTGCGACCCGATAGATGGCAGCCCACCAGGCTCCCCTGTCCCTGGGATTCTTCAGGCAAGAACACTGGAGTGGGTTGCCATTTCCTTCTCCAATGCATGAAAGTGAAAAGTGAACGTGAAGTCGCTCAGTCATGTCTGACCCTTAGCGACCCCATGGACTGCAGCCTACCAGGCTCCTCCATCCATGGGTTTTTCCAGGCAAGAGTACTGGAGTGGTTAGACAGTAAAGTGAGTCGGTTTTGCTTGAACACCTGGGCTCCCTAACCAAGTGATAAGCCTAAACAGCAATAACTGAATAATATATGATTTGGATTCAATTGTAAAAGTAAGATTCTAGGATGTTCAGCCCATCTCCTAGTTATAATACACTGAAGAAGCAGGTTGAAACATCCTCACATTCGTTCCTAACCTGTTCTTTTAGTTACTGTATCTGGGAACTATCCAAAGCCTATTGTTCATTTGCTCAGTCACGTCTGACTCTTTTGCGACCCCATGAACTGTAGCCTGCCAGGCTCCTCTGTCCTTCAGATTTCCCAGGCAAGAATACTGGAGTTAGTTGCCTTCTCCAGGTGATCTTCCCAACCCAGGGATTGATCCCATGTCTCCTGTATTGGCAGGTGGATTCTTTACCACTGAGCCACCAGTGAACCCCCCAAAGCTTCTTTGGAACATCTATTTTATTGTCTTTAGCACTAATACCAAAAAGCTGAGTACTTTTATCTCCTGCTAGTTTTTATTACATGTATTTTGAGTCAAAAATAAAGTCTTTAGGTCAAAGATCCAGCATTCAGATTGGTTGTTGAATATCACAAAATGAAAAGTTGAAACCTGCTTCCAGAAGATGTAAATTGTGGTTTTAGCTCTGCCTTAATACACAATAGGGCATGAACAAATCACTGAAGCTCTCTCCCTTGACCTTTATTCCTCGCCACTTCCGTCTTCTATGTCTCTGAATTCATGAAGTTCTTTGGAACAAGTGAAAATATAACACCAAGAGTTCTTAACCTCCTATTGTCCTATCTTCTTTTTTTCCATTCTTTAAAGGACTTCTTTCTAGTTTGTATACATATAGAATGACAAATTAGGAAGGTTTTCATGAATCTTATCATCTTGGCAGATTGTGAGGTTGTAATTATCAGCCCTTGCTTTGACATCTTATTCAAATGAAGAATAATAATTCACCTTCATTCTTCAGGGTGGCAGTTGGTTTTTAATATAAATACCAACACTTATCTGTAAATTAGTTTCCAAACCCTTAGCTATAATTGTTTTCAGTTTAAGGATGCAGCTGAAGTAATCCAAGCATAGACATTATCATAACTTCCTCCTTCCTATCCCACCATAGTATGTATGGATTGACAGAAATAAAATTGGTTTGACTCTAAGAATTCTTATAGTACTTAATAACCAAAGAGTAAGAACAAAGCTAAATTAGTTCTTATACAGTTTGTGAAATTATGAAGGGAATGTGTTGGGGAGGGGAAGTAAAATTGAAAGTGCCTATCGTTATGTTGAAGTAATTTTCCTTGGCTATTCATTTAACTTCAATGTCAAGTTATTTACATAACAAGAGCAATGCCTATCTTTTAAGGGTGATGTGAGAATTAATTTAAATTCCACAAAGCGTTTCGAGGCACCGAGTTGAAAGGTTCTTTATAAATGCCAGGCATTATTATAACCAGACTAGTAAAAAAGAAACACTCAAGATAAAGCTACTCATGCAGAGTCCTCTAAGAGAAACTGTATTGGTAAGGAAATATAAAGGTTACTGCTATTCATAATTTATGGCTGAGGGGAATAAATCAAGACTAATAATAATGCTTTGCTGTCTAGTTAAGTCTTAAAGACAGACGTAGCTGTGATGGAATATATTGCTCCACTCAAGGAGAAGTTTGAAATTGAGACCCTACAAGCAATAACAGTGATATATGAAGATTATTTAAAGCCAGTGTCTTTAATTGAGCCATGGAAAATACCATGACAAATTTGACTGTATCTTTCAAAGTCTTCAAGAAAGACTTTGAAATGGAAGATGTAATCCTTTAGCATTTGGGTGTGTGGAACTTGACATTTGCTAAAAATATAGGCATGATGGTCTTCATTCTAGTAGCCACCAAAATCTGTCTCATTGTGAATCCTTTTTAAGTTTTTCTTTTGATTTATGATAAGCGAAAGCTTTAACACAAAGGGAGAAACATTTTTTTCAAAAGATTTCATACAAGCAGAATACTTCAGGAAAGTAAGAGAGATAATCACATACATAAAACCATCTTGTTAAAGTAATCACACATAATGGTAGAAAACTATATGTAAAAATCTTTGAGTCACACAATTAGCTAAAGAAATCTAGTAGGTAAATTTTATGTTGTTATGATCAAATTATAGCTTTTATTACTTGTGTATTGGTTTCCTGTTGCCACTTCAACAAATTACGGAAAGCTTCATGCCTTAAAACAGCACAGAATTATTATCTTAGAGTTGTGTTGGTCCAAAGCGAATCTTGGTGGGCTCAAATTAACCTGTTGGCAGGGTTGTGTTCCTATCCAGAAGATCTAAGGTAGAATGTAGTTTTTTTTTTGTTTTTTTTTTTTTTTACTTCTTCCAGCATTTAGAGGCTGCCTGTATTTGGCTCATACATGGCCCTCTTCCATTTCCAAAACCAGCAATGGCTGATTGTTGCTCACATCACATTGCTACATCACTCCTTTTTCGTCGTCTTCCACCTCTGAGAACCCTTGTAATTGCATTGGGCCCACTTGTATAATCTCCCTTTCTTAAGGCCTTATTTCCATTATTAGTGACCTTAATTCCATCTGTTACCACAACTCCCCTTTGCCAGGGAAGTAACATAGTCACAGGTTCTGGGGATTAGGACTAGGCATTTTGGGGAGACTATTATTCTAAATTAAAAGATACTTGCTCCTTGGAAGAAAAGCTATGACCAACCTAGACAGCATATTAAAAAGCAGAGACATCACTTTGCTGACAAAGATTTATATAGTCAAAGCTTAGGTTTTTCCAGTAGTCATGTATGGATGTAGAGTTGGACCATAAAGAAGGCTGAGCGCCAAAGAAGATGCTTTTGAACTTTGGTGTTAGAGAAGACTCTTGAGAGTTTCTTGGACAGCAAGGAGATCAAAACAGTCAACCCTAAAGGAAATCAAGCCTGAATATTCATTGGAAGGACTGATGCTGAAGCTCTAGTACTTTGGCCACCTGATGTGAAGAGCAGACTTCTTGGAAAAGACCCTGATGCTGGGAAAGATTGAGGGCAGGAAGAGAAGAGGTGACAGAGGATGAGATGGTTGGATGGCATCGTTGACTCGGTGGACAGGAGTTTGAGCAAACTCTGGGAAATAGTGAAGGACCGGGAAGGCAGGCATGCTGCAGTCCATAAAGTTGCAAAGAGTCAGACACAACTGAGCAACTGAACAATAACAACAAATTGTTCTACCTGTTACAGTCGAAAAGTGGGAAGATGAGAGTTTCAAAATATTTTAGAGACTGGCAAGTAAGTGGCATACAAGTTCTGGCATTTGCTACTGGCATTTTCCGTTATAAAGTTTTGGCAGTAATTTAGTTGGCAAGCCTTTTTCTCTTTTCACCACAGTGAGGTATCAGTTTGCATTTTGCATCTTTATTTCTCATTTCTCTAAGTATCCACCCATCTTTCCAACAAATACTTGGTAAGTATCTAGGATGTGAAGCAGTAAGGATAGACCCAGACAATATAATGCTTAGTGAAATAAGTCAGACAGAAAAAGACAAATGCTATATGATATCACTTGTATGTGGAATCTAAAAAAAAAAGTACAAATTAGTTTATATACAAAACAGAAACACACTCAGAGATGTAGGAAACAAACCAGGGGTGAGCAAGAGGGAGAGGAGGAGGGGAGAGACAAATTAGGGGTATTGGGATAAGATACAAGCTATTATATGTAACATAAATAAGCAACAAGGATATACTCTAGGACAGAAGGAGTTTATAGCCATTTTCTTATAATAACCTACAATAGAAAAGAATCTACAAAAATACCAAATCACTATGCTGTATGTCTGAAGTTAACACTATATTGTAAATCAACTACACTTGTCAAAAACAAAATGCCTTACTTGAATATATTGGCTTAAATTACCCTAGAAACCACTCTATCATTATGAGATCTTGCCCTCAAGGTGCATACTCTGCTAAATATATTACTTGAGCCCCTTCATATAATCGTTCATTAAGTAGTGATATCAGAAAAGATTTCAAAATAATTTACCTACCTTGATGTTTGTTTTCCATGCTGTCTCCCCCACCCCCATTATTCAAATATCAAAGCTTATATGCTGCTTCTAAGTCGCTTCAGCCGTGTCCAACTCTGTGCGACCCCATAGACGGCAGCCCACTAGGCTCCGCCGTCCCTGGGATTCTCCAGGCAAGAACACTGGAGTGGGTTTCCATTTCCTTCTCCAATGCATGAAAGTGAAAGTGAAGTTGCTCTGTGGTGTCCGACTCCTAGAGACCCCATGGACTGCAGCCCACCAAGCTCCTCCGTCCATGGGATTTGCCAGGCAAGAGTACTGGAGTGGGGTGCCATTGCCTTCTCCCAAAGTTTATATACCTCTTTTTTAAAAAAAAAAAAAAAAATCTAATGCCAAGAAAAAACACATAGTTCAGATAGTCCATGCTTATTTGCTCAATTGTGTCTGTCTCTCTGAGACCCCGTGAGATTCTCCAGGCAACAATACTGGAGTGGGTAGCTATGCCTTCCTCCAGGGCATCTTCCTGACCCAGGGATCAAACCCTGGTCTCCTGCATTGCAGGTGGGTTCTTTACTGTCTGAGCCACCAGGGAAGCCCCTAGTTCAGATAGTACTTTCTTTTTCTCTTGTTTAACTCATTTTTCAAAATGGCTTTTCCTATTCTAAAAAAGTACCATATAGAAGGAAGGAAATGTGTAATTTTCTGTCAGGTCAATGGCACACTTCTTTAAGAGCTTGCAGGTTTGACCAATTCTATGTTGTAAATTCCAGGATTCTTTCCAGCTTGAAAATACAAGAAACTGGATTTAGCCTATAGACCATAAGTTGACTGCAGACTTAATGCAAGTCTTTCAATATGCAAAAAAAACCAAAAACAAAAACAAAAACCCCTTGTGAAAGTGACCAGGTTGCTCTTTGTTTCAACTAAGTAGGATAGGAGGCAATGATATTAAATAAAAAGAGAAATAATTTAGACTAAGCAACCTCAAGTGTATTAAAACACTGGAAAATGTTACTTAAGGATGTAAATTTTTCTTAGGAAAAATCTTCTTCACACACTGAAAATATAGGACTTGAATATTGGAGAAAATATGCTAGTTAGTAGCATGTGCTAATTAAAAAATTTATTGAAATGAAGTAAATCCAGTTAGTCCTTTCACAGTACATACTTTATCAAGTTTCTAAGCTCTCAACAAGGTACTTGAAAGGTTCACCAGGAATAGTCATCATGAGTCTTTGCTAAACAGCAAAATATATTCTCAGTTGAAGGAGAAAGAAAAATGTCAACTGAACCCCCAAAGTCAAGGTTTCCCATAGAGATAGCTCTACTTGTCTGGAGTGACGTCCCCTTGGACACTTCCTTAAAACACCCTATGTCTCAAGGACATCTGATTGTCAGGGGAAAAAAAAAATCTAATCACAAATTGAAACATTCTAGCTAAAAGCATTTGCAGTCCCTTCTAACTCTGTTTTAAAGATGTATTTTTAAAGGCCATTTCATTTCTTAACTGGATGTTAGACACTTGACTGCACATGACTCCTCTCCAGAATGTATACAGCTGGATAGGTGGAAATTTTCTTTACACAAGAGTACAACATTTTGATTGTCATTCTCTGGTTTAGAAGCATCTTTTGACTACGTGTTATGGGATAATATACAAACTCCTTAGCAAAACTTATGCTTTTACAGTCTATCTCCAGTCTTCCTTTCCAGTCTCACCTATCAGTACAACCTTCCTATCTCCTTACCCTCTTCAGTCTACATGGCCATATCCTCACCCCCTTTCCTTTGCACACAACGTCCCTTCCATCCAAAGTGATCTGGCTCATCTTGTCCCATCTTGTTCATGAAATAGTTAAGTGATGTCTTCCCCCATCCCTAATTGATTTCATCCCTCAAACCGTTATACTGTGCCTCACCTAAAATTTCTCTTGTTGATGTCTCTAGTGACTTCTCTGTTTTTATTTTTTTTTTTTATTTTTTTTTTTTTAAATTTTATTTTATTTTTAAACTTTACATAACTGTATTAGATTTGCCAAATATCAAAATGAATCCGCCACAGGTATACATGTGTTCCCCATCCTGAACCCTCCTCCCTCCTCCCTCCCCATTCCATCCCTCTGGGTCGTCCCAGTGCACCAGCCCCAAGCATCCAGTATCGTGCATCGAACCTGGACTGGCAACTCATTTCATACATGATATTTACATGTTTCAATGCCATTCTCCCAAATCTTCCCACCCTCTCCCTCTCCCACAGAGTCCATAAGACTGTTCTATACATCAGTGTCTCTTTTGCTGTCTCGTACACAGGGTTATTGTTACCATCTTTCTAAATTCCATATATATGTGTTAGTATACTGTATTGGTGTTTTTCTTTCTGGCTTACTTCACTCTGTATAATAGGCTCCAGTTTCATCCACCTCATTAGAACTGATTCAAATGTATTCTTTTTAATGGCTGAATAATACTCCATTGTGTATATGTACCACAGCTTTCTTATCCATTCATCTGCTGATGGACATCTAGGTTGCTTCCATGTCCTGGCTATTATAAACAGTGCTGCGATGAACATTGGGGTACTCGTGTCTCTTTCCCTTCTGGTTTTCTCAGTGTGTATGCCCAGCAGTGGGATTGCTGGATCATAAGGCATGTCTATTTCCAGTTTTTTAAGGAATCTCCACACTGTTCTCCATAGTGGCTGCACTAGTTTGCATTCCCACCAACAGTGTAAGAGGGTTCCCTTTTCTCCACACCCTCTCCAGCATTTATTACTTGTAGACTTTTGGATTGCAGCCATTCTGACTGGCGTGAAATGGTACCTCATAGTGGTTTTGATTTGCATTTCTCTGATAATGAGTGATGTTGAGCATCTTTTCATGTGTTTGTTAGCCATCTGTATGTCTTCTTTGGAGAAATGTCTATTTAGTTCTTTGGCCCATTTTTTGATTGGGTCATTTATTTTTCTGGAGTTGAGCTGTAGGAGTTGCTTGTATATTCTCGAGATTAGTTGTTTGTCAGTTGCTTCATTTGCTATTATCTTCTCCCATTCTGAAGGCTGTCTTTTCACCTTGCTGATAGTTTCCTTTGATGTGCAGAAGCTTTTAAGGTTAATTAGGTCCCATTTGTTTATTTTTGCTTTTATTTCCAATATTCTGGGAGGTGGGTCATAGAGGATCCTGCTGTGATGTATGTCAGAGAGTGTTTTGCCTATGTTCTCCTCTAGGAGTTTTATAGTTTCTGGTCTTACGTTTAGATCTTTAATCCATTTTGAGTTTATTTTTGTGTATGGTGTTAGAAAGTGTTCTAGTTTCATTCTTTTACAAGTGGTTGACCAGAGTTCCCAGCACCACTTGTTAAAGAGATTGTCTTTAATCCATTGTATATTCTTGCCTCCTTTGTCGAAGATAAGGTGTCCATATGTGCGTGGATTTATCTCTGGGCTTTCTATTGACTTCTCTGTTTTTAAACCAAACAATAATGGCCTTTCCATCCTCACTGTGCTTGGCATCGATGGCCACTTCCTATTTCCCAAAACACTCGCTGCCTTAAATGTAGTAAATCCCACCCTTCTGGTTTTTCTTCTGCCTCCTTGACCTCTGGTCTTACTTATGGAGTTCTCTCTTTTCTTCACCCTTAAAAGTTAATGTTCCACAGGGTCCTCTCCTTCCCTTTGGATACAGTAGAGTAATTGACATGGCAGAAAAAATGTAATGAACATCTGTATCGGTTGACGTTTTGTTGGTGACAAACAGTGTAAACTGATTAAGCATAGGTCCCAGAGAACAAAGAGCTGACCAGTCAAGCTTGGGGCAGGGCTTAATAACCAAAGGTGGTGGGATGAATGTCAGTATCAAGATGGGACTATGTGCCTGTTTTAGGGTGCCACTCTAAGGGTGGTTCAGTTCCAACAGCCTCCTGTCTTTAGCAGGCCCTCCTCTGTGTTTTTCTCTTGCAAATCATATCTGTTCTTTTAGACTCCAAAATGAAGTGGTGATTCTTCCATGAAGTCTGTTCTGATTCCTTCAAGAATTTGTCAATTGCACCTGCCTTTGAGCTCGATTCATATCAAATATGTAACTATTATTTTACTCAAAGACTGCATTGCAGTTGTTATGGTCATGTGGTCTTTTTTCTTCCTCTGGACTGAGAGATTTATGGGCAAAGATGGTGAGTTCTTCATCTCACTCAGATCCTACCTAGCTCCCTCTCAGTTATTCGAGATAACCCCTTCCCAAGTTTTTAGTTTTTCAGGTTTTGAAACAGTTTAGGGACATATTAAGGTGTGAATTCATATACACATTAGTGTATATGTACACTAATATGTGCATATGTACAGATGCATGTGGCTTGGCTTTAATTAATTAATGTAATAGGAAAAAATGTAGAGATGTCAGCTTGTACAAGTATATTTTAACAGGAAAATCCTTTTGAACTCCATATTACTCTAAATATTATGTATATATGCTTTTACACTTCTTTATCTTCCTTAGTATTAAATTTGACAATTTTAAACAAAGCCTGAATAAAACTTCTTTTTTGTTTTCCATTACACTTTAGCAAAGATGGAAAGTAATGTTTCCATTTTATTATGAAGAAGATACATTGGCTTTATATTTAAAATAAATGGTAAAATGTGTTGTGTTATGCTAAATAACAAGTCATTTCATGTGTTGGTGATAAAAATAAACTAAGAAGACTAGAAACAGAAATGTGTGTAGAAAAGCTAAGAGAAATGAATAGCAAAGAACAAGCTATTTTGCTAAATAATATGAGAAGCCAACTATTTTGTACAGAGCTATGATTTAACTTGGAGAAGGCAATGGCACCCCACTCCAGTACTCTTGCCTGGAATATCCCATGGACGGAGGAGCCTGGTAGGCTGCAGTCCATGGGGTCGCAAAGAGTCGGACACGACTGAGCAACTTCACTTTCACTTTTTACTTTCATGTATTGGAGAAGGAAATGGCAACCCACTCCAGTGTTCTTGCCTGGAGAATCCCAGGGATGGGAGAGCCTGGTGGGCTGCCGTCTATGGGGTTGTACAGATTCGGACACGACTGAAGGGATTTAGCAGCAGCAGCATGATTTAACTAAAATATGAGAAGAATTGTTGGGCTTTCTTTATGGCTCAGTGGTAAAGAATCTGCCTGCCAATGCAGGAGACACAAGAGACACAGGTTCAATCCCTGAGTTGGGATGATCCACTGCAGAAGGAAGGGGCAATCCACTCCAGTTTTCTTGCCTGGAAAATCCCATGGACAGAGGAGCCTGGTGGGCTACAGTCCTTGGGGTCACAAAGAGTTGGACACAACTGAGCAAGTGAGCACATGATTTAACTAAAATATGAGAAGAATCATTAGTAAAATGTTATGTATACTAAATATTTTAATTATTGTACATAATTATTTAATTATGTACAGCAACATCAGACATCCCTCTCTGAACATGAACTAAGTCCTATTGAAGAAGAACTGCTTATCTACTTATGAAATAAAAATCCTGAAGCACTCAACTAGATATGCAAGTCTCATGCAGCAAAGCTCTGTTAATGTAATGTTAGTATACTACTATATGCTATAACAAACAAATGACAACATTTCAAAATTTTAAAACAATTGTTGTTGTTCAGTCACTTAGTTGTGTCTGACCCTTTTCGACTTCATGGACTGCTGCATACCGGGCCCCTCTGTCTTCCACTGTCTCCCAGAGTTTGCTCAAATTCATGTCCACTGAGTCAGTGATGTCATCCAACCAGCTCATCCTCTGTCACCCCATTCTCCTCCTGCCCTCAATCTTTCCCAGCATCAGGGTCTTTTCCAGTGAGTTGGCTAGTCACATCAGGTGGCCAAAGTATTGGAGCTTCAGCATCAGTCCTTCCAGTGACTATTCAGGCATTTATTGTGGGTGTTCCTGAGGTAGATTTCCTCCATATGGTGATTCAGGACTCTAGTTTCCACCCTCTTACAGCTGTCTCATTTCCTAGAACATTGTAATCCTCTACTTCTGGCTAGCAAATAAGTGAATAAGGCATACTTATATCTTAATCATCATTACCCCAAAAGACTTACCACTTGTCTTCATACTCCTTTAGCTGGAACTTTCATGTGTTTCTACTTAGATGCAAGGGGAGCTAGAAGATATGGCTGGCTAGCTGCTTCCTGGTACCAATTCTGTACTAGTGAAAGCATGAATCCTGGTGGACAGTTAGATGATCTGTCATAGCTCACCCCTCTAGCCAAGGCAACAACAATTGTTACCCTTTCTCCCACCCATAGAATGCTTTCAGTTCAACTCAAGGGAAACAGCCCAAAATTTCATCCTGTCCTTACTTCCAGTCCAAAGTCCAGCATCTCAATCAGATCTAGCTGTGGCTCTTTGGAGCCTAGTGACCAATAAACTAGGGTTTATGTTAACTGCCTACTGTTCCCCCTCCCCTCCCCACTCTGCCCAAGCACAAATCTAATATATAGCAACTTATTAGGGGGCAGGAAAGTTGCAATTAAGTTTCTCATTCAAAACAAATGTGAAGTGGGAAATACAGAGCAATACTTGTCCAATGAGAACAATGAGATGCTGCCATGGCAAACCCTGTGAAGGCTCCATGCCTCGCAGTATTCAGGAGTTTTTGATTATTATGCATTTGAAATTATTGCATTATTGTGCATTTAAAAAGAATTTTTTCATCCTTTATTCTCCCTGGCCCTTTGATCTCTGCACATTTAGAAACTTCTTTGTCTTGTCATCCATGGCTGAATCATGTAAAGGAGTATGATCACTTTCTACTTGGAAATCTGGTCACCATTTCACAGTTTCTTCACCAGTACCATTTTTAGAAGCAGTAGATTTCATATCCATGGGCCTTCATTTGTTACACATGAGAGTATTTGCACCTTAAGTACAGTGTTCGTACCGTTAGTAAGTGCTTCTGCTGCTAAGTCACTTCAGTCGTGTCCAACTCTGTGCGACCCCATATACGGCAGCCCACCAGGCTCCCCCGTCCCTGGGATTCTCCAGGCAAGAACACTGGAGTGGGTTGCCATTTCCTTCTCCAGTGCATACAAGTGAAAAGTGAAAGTGAATTTGCTCAGTCGTGTCCGACTCCTAGCGACCCCATGGACTGCAGCCCACCAGGCAACTCCGTTCATGGGATTTTCCAAGTGAGAGTACTGAAGTGGGGTGCCATTGCCTTCTCCAGTTAGTAAGTACAGTGTGCCCAGAAAAACAGAAAATCCCAGGTTATTTCAATGGAGGAAATTTAACACTGGAAATTAGCTACATGTGTAATAGAGCAGAGACACCAAACAAATGATGTTGAATAAACTTAGAGGCTAACAAAATCAGTAAACTGCTGCACCCCAAGGGATAGAAAGGCGGTAGAAAGAAGTGATATTACCATATATCATCTGAGTTTTTAGCTCCAATAGGAAGAAGCCATGAGCTCCTCACTTATTCTTTCATCTTTGTGTCCTCACATAGTAAGCCCTTAAATGTTTAATTGAACAGAGATAAGCAATAAATCTTTCCACTGACTTCAGTTAGAGATATTCATGAGAAAATTAAAATGTGACAGAGATGATGGTGCTCAGTACTGAGATGATCCTTAATTTGGGAATCAACTGCAAATAGTTATTTTTGGACCTTTTTAGTAACCTGTTATTGGCGTTTAAAGAATAAGAAATTGTCAAAAGTTTTAAATATTCTCTTCCTGTATGAGACGTTTGGAGTTTGGAACAATACCAAATTTCATATCAACATAGAAGAATTTAAAAGGAATAAAGTCTGTAGGTGGTTCATGCCAAATTTTTATTTTTTAAAGACGGGATAGGGAGAAATAGAAAAAGCTTTCCAGACTTGCTAGGGAAACAGCAGTTACAACTACAGAGGATGTATAGCTCTGTCTTAGTCTTGGCTTCTTTTTTGGAATCATCTCTTGAGTTAAAAGGAGAAGGCAATGGCATCCCACTCCAGTACTCTTGCCTGGAAAATCCCATGGACGGAGGAGCCTGGTAGGCTGCAGTTCATGGGGTTGCTAGAGTCGGACACGACTGAGCGACTTCACTTTCACTTTTCACTTTCATGCATTGGAGAAGGAAATGGCAACCCACTCCAGTGTACTTGCCTGGAGGATCCCAGGGAGGGGAAGCCTGGTTGGCTGCCATCTATGGGGTCGCACAGAGTCGGACATGATTGAAGCGACGCAGCAGCAGCAGCAGCAGCAGCCTGAATTAAAAATGACATTCCTTTGTCTGCTGGTTTGAGCCAGGAACCTTTAACTCATTTTCCTTTACCATTTGTTTAAAGTTTCTGTAAAATATCCCATTGGCTACTCCAACAGTCAAAAAGAATAAATTCTAGAATCTGATCATAATTTTTGAAAACATCACAAATGCCATGTAATCTGCTCTTGGCTGAGCCTTCATATGCTCAAGTGTAGAAATGCTGGACTGAACCTGGTTATGGCTTCTAGGATGGGCTAGAGAAAAGTCTCAAGGTAGTAGATACATTTAACAACTTGGAAGTTGAGACTAGTTTGAGAAGCTTTTATGATATGACTGTGTTGTCTCTCTTGGAGAAAGAGCCTTGCCTGAAGATTTCTTCGTGAATATTTTCACTTACATGTGGAAACGAAGATTTTTTTATTTTCTGCAGAGTACACCAAATTCAGTTGCCGTGTTGTGCTTTAAAAACATTTTATCATACCTAAGCATGTTTATGGTTCTCCCATTTACTTAGAAACTTCAAGTTTATTTACTTTTTCACGTTAGTTTAAAATAAGGATAGCTGAAAATATAATGTCCTGAGTTCCGTATGTTTATTCCATTTAAAAATAATCATTAAGACTTGAATATAGGCTGTGTCTAAAAGGTGTCATGACTGAGTGAAAAGGGGACAATACTTTTTCTTTTATCTAATTGATACCTAGCATCTGAAGAGCATTTCTTGCCCATGTTGACTCTGTGGGACTGTGGGATTGTGAAATAATGACTTGATAGTTTGGCAGTTTTATGAAAAATAATTATTTTGTTAGAGTCCTCATAATATCATCTTTATAGTTTTGAAAACATGTAGTCAGGAAAAAGCTTCCTGGGTATTGATGGATGTGTGGTCATCCGTCTTTCCCATCTCTAATTGAGTTGATTTCCTTTAATACTGCTTTGCAATGAAAATATTAAAACATGAGGTATACGTTTGCTACTTCCAATAATTGGTTTTGCTTTTTGAGCATGCTATCTGTAATTTCAAAGACCATTTCTTTCTGAACTCCTTAGAGTGGTCTTGAAAGTATAGGTGTCTATTAAGTATTTTTCAACTGCAAGTCAATGTAGCTGCTGTGCTATTAATTCATTATGAAGTGACACAGGAAGAAAACTCATTATGTGATAATATGAAAACACATATTTGTCAAAAAAAAATAAAGGAGTCTTTATTGAAAACCCATTTGCTGTGGTGGGAGTGAAATGATTTATCAAACACATTTAGGTGCGACTCCAACTTTTCAGACAGGAAAATGTATAGAAAAGATTGAATTCTGCTCCTTAGAAGTTCTGTATTATACACCTAAATGTGTTCTTTTTTGTTCCTTACAGGTGATATTATACCCAACTTCCAATAGCTCCAAATCAGCTGAGTTGCACCGAATGATAGTTCCAAAAAATAGCCAGGACTCTGACTTAAAAATCAAATTGGCAGTGCGAATGGATAAACCACCACATATGAAACATAGTGGGTGAGTGTGTACTTGAAGAGGTTTTTCTTCTGAATTACTGAATTTCATGGTATCATTTTTGTCATTTTCCTCAGAGAAAGTATCGGGCATTCACATGGAATTCCCCCCCACCAAAATTACATTCATGAAAAGGGTGCAAGTGAAAGCATTAGTTGCTCACTAGTGTCCAACTCTTTGCACCCCCATGGATTATAACCCACCAGGCTCCTCTGTCCATGGAATTCTCCAGACAAGGATATTAGAATGGGTAGCCATTCCCTTCTCCAGGGGATCTATCCCGATCTAGGGATCAAACCCTGGTGTCTTGCGTTGGAGGCAAATTTTTTACCATCTGAGCCATCAGGGAAGCCTCAAATTTCATTCTAGGTTAACTTAATTTTTTAAATGTATAGACATTTTTATAGCTAAATATATGAGTATTTAGTTAGTGTAACTGTTTGCATGCTAACATATTATTGGTACTTGGTTACACTGGTATTACACATCATTTACATGGATAAAGAACAATGATGTATGGAAGTAACATTGAAGACATATTTTTCAAAATACAGTAATAGTTGAAACACGCCTAGCTTTCAGATTACCAGAAATACACTTACATAGACTAAAGTTAAATGCTGGTTCACATATAACCCAAGAGACTGTATAAGATTTGATGGGAAGGCTGTGAGTATTTATCCAGTATGTGAGTGAGAAACCAGATCAATATGGGAGGAAGCTGATCCTGTGGATAGTGCAGGGACTGGCCCCTGGGGATTGCCATGGGTCAGTGTCAGCTTTTATCTCTGAGGTTCCTTTTTACCTTGTAGCTGATGAGGAAATAGGCCTAAACTCATGAATACAATTCAGTGAGCCTTTATTTAAACCCAGATTTTTCCCAGCTTAATGCTTTATGACTCGCTACAGCCAAATTCTAGCCTAGGGTGCTAGCCATAATAAATAAATTAAAAAAAAAAATGGAACGATTTTCATGACTAAAGTTTAGTTGCAGAGTACATCATGAGATGTGCTGGACTGGTTGAAGCACAAACTGGAATCAACATTGCTGTGAGAAATATCAATAACCTCATGCAGATGACACCACACTTATGGCAGAATGCTTAGAAGAACTAAAGAGAATCTTGATCAAAGTGAAAGCGGAGAGTGAAAAAGTTGGCTTAAAATTCAACATTCAGAAAACTAAGATCATGGCATCTGGTCCCATTACTTCATGGCAAATAGATGGGGAAACAGTGAGAGACTATTTTCTTGGGCTCCAAAATCACTGCAGATGGTGACTGCAGCCATGAAATTAAAAGACACTTGCTCCTTGGAAGAAAACCTATGACCAACCTAGACAGCATATTAAAAAGCAGAGACATTACTTTGCCAACAAAGGTCCACCTAGTCAAGGCTATGGTTTTTCCAGTAGTCATGTATGGATGTGAGAATTGGACTATAAAGAAAGCAGAGGGCCAAAGAATTGATTTTGAACTGTGGTGTTGGAGAAGACTCTTGAGAGTCCCTTGGACTGCAAGGAGATCCAACCAGTCCATCCTAAAGGAGATCAGTCCTGGGTGTTCATTGGAAGGACTGATGCTGAAGCTGAAACTGCAATACTTAGGCCACCTGATGCAAAGAACTGATTCATGTGAAAAGACCCTGATTCTGGGAAAGATTGAAGGCAGGAGGAGAAGGGGACAACAGAGAATGAGATGGTTGGATGACATCTTCGACTCAATGGAGATGAATTTGAGTAAACTCTGGGAGTTGGTGATGGACAGGGAAGCCTGGTGTGCTGGAGTTCATGGGGTTGCAAAGAGTCGGAAACAGCTGAGCCACTGAACTGAACTGAACTGAAAGTTTAGCCACAAACCTAACAGTTTCTGTTTCTTCTTGTACAAAGAGGCATCTCTGCTGGTTTTGGAGCTAAATCACTAACATTGTGCCAGAGTTAACTGGTAAGTCAACAAGATAAGGATTCTTCAAATGACCATTAGGGAGAAAAGTTAGACTGAGCAGGAGGCAACCCAGAGGTACCTTCTGCAGCTGAGATGAGCCTCTAAGGACCATATGGCTTCCTTGGTTTTAGCAGGCAATAGCGTATGCTTTGTCAGAACCAGTCATATTTGGGCAAAAAAGACCTCAGTGGGTAGGCTCTGAGAAAGAACAAGAATTTACATATCCCATAGTATCGTATCTTTAATGCAGTGATGCTCAGTGTAACTATGACTCAGATAGAGTTCCTGGGATTTAAAACCTAGGGCTCTTTCTTCCCCCGTCCATCTATCTGCTCACTGTTGATTTACAAAGCAGTCATGGATTGAGCCCTTCCTCTGTGTCAGCCAGAACAAACCTCAGTGAGATACCATCCCAGGCCTGAAGGAACTGACTAGCCAGGGGTTCAGGCTTGTAGACAAATAATGATGATACTGAGTGATAAGCACCATAAAAGAGGAGTGGGAACTGGTGGAAATAATACCTGATTCTTGCTGGAGCTGGTCAAAGGAAGTCTCAGAAGACAGCTGACTTTTGAGATGAAGCTTGAGGCATAAATTCAGCCGGTGGGCAGTGGGGAAGAAAGGCAGTCCAGCCATCTGGCATAGGGTGTACATGGGCAGGAGATCTGGAAGGGCCGTTAGCTAACCATGACAATTTTGGTTCTGGAGAGTGCTTAGACTAGAGAGAGTACTACTGCTCTAAAATACTTACAGAGTAATAGATACTAGAGGGAGATATAAAGGAACACATTATGTTTCAAACCTTATAGTTAATTCCCTACTCTTCTGAATTCAGTCTCTTGATGAATAATGTCACAAGAAATGGGAACCTGGGGACTTCCCTGGTGGTCCAGTGGCTAAGATTCTGAGTTCTCAATGCAGGGGACCCAGGTTCAATCCCTCCTAGATCCCACATGCTGTCACTAAGACCCAGTGCAGCCAAAATATATTTATATATAAATATATATATATTTAAAAAAAGAAATGGGAACCTGTATACTGCTACACCAAGATAGCCCCTGATTTACACATGGGCAGCACCATGGTGAATACCCTTAGAACCTTCAGATTGTCCCAAGAACCAAACTGAATATGAAGTTGAGCACATGGCAGGTTCTGAAGCCTTCAGCTCCTGTGGAGAGTAAGTTCTGCTCTCACATCCTTGGCATTTTCTTGCTCTGGAATATTCCAGTCAGGTGAGACAATCCACCTGCCTTTCAAGACTTTATATGTATATTCCCTTTTTATCATTCCTTTGCAATGAAGGAGAATTGATTGATATCATATCTTAGAGCCCTCTGGCTAAATTAGGACCCCCAGAATGGTTCTGGAGTTGACTACTGCCCAAGACTATAGATGAAGGAGATGACTAAGGAGAATATATCATAGTCTCTGAATGTAATCTGCAAAACTTAAGAACTGTCGTGATTTACCTTTACTAAGGGCTTTCCTGGTGACTCAGATGGTAAAGAATCTGACCCCAGTGTGGGAGACCCAGGTTTGATCACTGGGTCGGGAAGATCCCTTGGAGAAGGGAATGGCAACCCACTCTAGTATTCTTGCCTGGAAAATTCCATGAACAGAGGAGCCTGGCAGGCTACAGTCCATGGGATTGGAAAAAGTCGGACACGACTGAGCAGCTAACACTTTCACTTGACTTTCACTAAAAGATACCGGCAAGCATTTCCAAACATTCAGGTAACTGCAGTTTATGGCATGTAAAAAGAAATTCTAGAAATGAAAATATCGGTGATGTTGTTCTGCTAGTTGGTATGTTATGAAGCATAATTAAGAATATTGTATTTCCTAATAGTTATTCAAAAAGGCTATATAAGACCATTATTGAACATAATAATAATTATCAACCAGAATTTCATCATTGCTGTAATAGTAATTTATCGCTCTGGGCAGGCCACAAGCACCTGTCTAGGTTTCTCAGTGCCTCTGAGGTAACAGCTTTAAACAGTTCAAATATCACCCTGTGTTTAAATATATATGGAAAAATATGAATTGACGCATAATCATAGCTATCACAACCATATTCGCCTTTCTTTTTGGTACTTCATAGATGGATTTTACTGAACTTAATTACATTGAAGAAGCAAAAGTCACCCAACCTTTTTCTTTCTAGTGCTCTTTCATATGCCAAATTGGTAATGTAGGCATACATGGGAATAGTAGATTAATAGCATTTTGCTTTTGGGCGGGATTATGTTCTATCAATAAGTAATCCTATAATGAATGATTAACAGATGAATAATGAATAATTAAAAGAGAGACAGTTTAAAAATTTATCTTTACAGTTGTCAAATCAAACAATAAATTGGAGGGTTATGGCTTTTTGTGCTTGGAGAGCTTTTCAGAGCTAGACATCTTTGGGACATTCATCATAAAAACCTTTTCTCTGTTTTAATGGTATGGACAACAGTGATCAATTTCCCTCTCTTATATGAACTGTTTTAACATGAATTCTCCTTTTTTAATATATGTATATGGCCCTGTTATCACTATGTAAATATTTTTATTAATGTTATCTATATTTTATGTGTTCCTGACTATATAAGTTTCTTAGACCCATTTGAACCCCTATTACTTCCCACCATGTGTAAACCAGCAAAAATATTAATAGGAATAGTGACGGAAGTGATAATAGTGTGCTCCTTAGTGTTTTAAGGAAAAAGTAATGAATACATTCCTAAGTTAAAGAACTTTAAAGGTTTAGAAGTGATTTAGAGGATAGTGTATAATTTAATGTAAAAGAATATCTAAAATAAATGAAGTAAATGGTGTTTGGACCTTAACTGTTGTGTTTTAAAATGATCTTTTTTGAACCAAAAAGAAAAATAAAACCAATCTAAAACTCATGTTTCTGGTAATCAGCCCATGTCTATACATTATAGTTTTTTTTAAACAGGACTCAGTTCAGTTGCTCCCTCATGTCCAACTCTTGCAACCCCATGAATCACAGCACGCCAGGCCTCCCTGTCCATCACCAACTCCCGGAGTTCACCCAGACTCCTTCATGTCCATCAAGTCAGTGATGCCATCCAGCCATCTCATCTTCTGTCGTCCTCTTCTCCTCCTGCCCCCAATCCCTCCCAGGATCAGGGTCTTTTCCAGTGAGTCAACTCTTCGCATGAGGTGGCCAAAGTATGGTCCTTCCAATGAACACCCAGGACTGATCTCCTTTAGGATGAACTGGTTGGATCTCCTTGCAGTCCAAGGGACTCTCACGAGTCTTCTCCAACACCACAGTTCAAAAGCATCAATTCTTCGGCGCTCAGCCTTCTTCACAGTCCAACTCTCACATCCGTACAGGACTGACTATATGCAAATGAAAATGGATATTTAATTTGGGTAACCTACTAAACATTACTATATGACACGTGATAAAATTTGGGTACATTTATTCTTTGGAAGTATGTCATATAAACTAATTACATAAACCCTTATATAAATCTGTTAAATGAATTTCAGTCTAGGTTTCAAATGGTTAAGTAATTTACATTCAGCTTTAGAATTTACTTTCCTGCTTTTTTTGGGTGGCCGGAAAACAGAAGTGCTTTTGAACAAATGGATTGTCCTTTAGCATAGCCTAGTGGCTGAGTGACAGTATTAAATCTGAGTACTGCTATCCTCATTTTTATTAAATCATGTTTTCCTAATTAAAATGTTATTTTTTAAGCCACAAGAAAGACAAAATAAAGTGGAACTAATAAAGCAATGATTATTATGACCAATCTACAATTGAAAAGGAAAAAGAAGAAACTTAAATTGTCACAAATAGGTAGAAGCATTATGACTAGAATCTACAAATGTCTGCTTGATGCTGATTTTTTTTTTACCTTAAAAATAAAAAAGAAAACTTTATATAACTGTAGAATAATTATTTCACAGTTAAAACTGATAAGATAAACTGTCAGCCAAATCACTGCCGTATAGATCTCATCATACTTTGTGTGTAGTCATGCTTGACAGTTGGAACATTTATTAAATGAATAGACATTTTGAAATACTTTGAGATTGTCATATATAAAACTCCTTAATTTGCATCGTAAAGGTATAAAATGCCCTGTTCCCATTGCTTGCTTCAGGGGCAAGACAGCAGATAAGCAGGAAGAACAGGATAAGCCCCAAGCTGGCTGTGTCTTCCCTGTATAGAGGACCAGCCAGGCATTCAGGGGCTGTGGTGTGGTGCTTAGGGAACCTTGCAGTTGTAATCTTAATGTTCAAGTGTGGCATTTGCTCCTAAAGTGAAATGACTGTACTCTAATAAAGTTTCATTATTTTTTTATTTAAGGTTTATGATCTTTGAGTAATTTAGGGGACAGTCCAAGACCAAAAGGAGGAAAATCTTATCTTTGTCAAAGTGGCATTTACTTGTAGGGTACCTTATAAAAAAGATAAGTCTGTTTTGTTTTTTTTTTCCCCAGGGAAAATTGATTCCTCATTTTAAATTGACCTTTTAGCATGACTTTTCTATATGCTTCTATATGCCCTTGTCTAAAATTTTGACATCTGACCTTCATTCATCTGAATATATATATGCACACACACACACACACATATATATGTCTATTTGCATTCCCAGTTCCCAATTTACTACCTCATTCTGGCTTACCCTATTTTCATTGAAGTCTTACTCCTTATAGCCTTGCCAAAACTTCTGACAAAGCATTTGCTAGATTCTTAAAAAATGATTGATTCTTTTTCTAAATATGATTTATGTAATAGAAGTCTGTCTGTGGTACATTGATTTAGTAATTGTAGAATGATAAGAGTAAGTCAGAAAGCCAACTTTATTTTGCCAACTGCCTTAAAATTCATGTCATTTTATATATACTAATAAAAATCATTCAGCTATGGTTTCATTTTAAATAACTAGTGATTAATTATAACGTTAGAAATTTTTTCAAACATGGCTTTAATAATTATTAAACTATATGTATAATTGTTATACTCCTTTGCAAACTTCTCTGCTCCTGTGACAAATTAGTCTGTAACTTTAACCTTAAACTGTGTATTTCTATTCAACACAATATTTTTCTGTAGGAGGGTAACATCTTAACATACATTATTTTTTTCTACTGTTCATGCACCAAATAATTTTTTTTTCTTTTAGACATGCTTGTTTCACATCTGGGCATCTTAAACAATGGTATTTTAGGTCAAATAACTAAGGGTAGAAGATTAACTCTCTTTTTCATTATTTCAGAAACCACAGATCATATACATTGGTTATCTTAATTAATTTGGGACACTTTTCAAAAAGGTATAGTGAAAACTATTTAGGAATACTATAAAATTTTATAAACAGCATATATAATTATCATGGAATGGTTTCCTCTTAACTGAAGGCTTGCTATAAAATTCTTGTACTATGTACTTGAGACTGTGGTATGTTTTATTATTTGGATATATCCAGAAGTTTGGAAATATTAACACTGAATTAATAAAACAAAAGTCTTGGTCTTGTTAAAGGTCTGAGCATGGTGGAAGGTCAAGAAAAATTTGGACATTTAAAGATAACTATTTTTGGTTCATTTCTCTGATACATGTAGCTGAACTGTGGCATAGATGGAGGATGGTGCGATAATAGTTATGTAGAATGAAACTAGTTTAAGAGCCAAGACACCTGTATTTTGGTCTCAGTTCTGTCACTGACTTTGGGTAAGTCATCTTTTTTGGCCTGGGTTTCGTCAATTACTGAAGGAGAGTGGGCGAGAAAATATGAAGGCTCCTTAGACCCGTGGAAAATTAGAACTCAGTCAATCATTTCCTCCCCCATGTTTATTACCTTTATAGGAGTATGAATATCTTTTAGCGTCTTTATTTCGTGTATCAGAACTTCTGAAAAAAATTTTTTTAACTTTCTTTGACAGTAGATTGCTGCTGCTGCTGCTGCTAAGTTGCTTCAGTCGTGTCCGACTCCATGCGACCCCATAGACGGCAGCCCACGGGGCTCCCCCGTCCCTGGGATTCTCCAGGCAAGAACACTGGAGTGGGTTGCCATTGCCTTATCCAGTGCAGGAAAGTGAAAAGTGAAAGTGAAGTCACTGAGTCTTGTCTGACTCTTAGCGACCCCATGGACTGCTGCCCACCAGGCTCCTCCGTCCATGGGATTTTCCAGGCAAGAGTGCTGGAGTGAGGTGCCATCGCCTTCTCCAGTGACAGTAGATTAGAAGAGCACAAAAGTGAAATTCACTCAGTCGTATCCAACTCTTTGTGACCCCACGGACTATACAGTCCATGGAATTCTCCAGGCCAGAATCCTGAGTAGAAGAGCATAGCAGTCATAAAATTTGAATATCCGCTGTTTCCAGCTTTGTGGAATTGAGAGCCTTATCCTTTCTGCCAGTTAGACTGATCTTTATATTCGTCTTTAACTGCTCCTTCTTCACTCATTGTAGTTAAGCTCCTGCTTCCCTGTAGTGTTTCCCACTGATAAATCCATTCCTTCTGCCAACCCTAGTGCAATCTCTGCCCTAACAGCAGCAACAACATAGAAACCTGTTCAATGACTTTTGTACTGATTTTCTTGTTTTACCTGTTTTCCAACACATGCAGGAATTAGGAATACAATTTAATGTCACTACTAAAAATCTTCTAGTGCCTCCCCATTGCCTGTGGAATTAGATTCACACTTTTAGCCTAGCATTCAAATTGTCCAAAAACCTGGCCCCATCTCATCTTTACAACTTCTTTTCCTCTCTGTACCCAACACCCCCGACAACTTCAACCAAATCAGTCAGTTCATGTACCCTGAATACGCTTTTACTAAGGCAATCCTATTTTGTCCACTTTTTCACTTAACAAAACCTACTAGTCTGATTCTGCATTACACATTTTCCCACGCTAGTACAGGCATCCCAAGAAAGATAGCTTCTTAATCTAACTTGCCCTTGAGCAGAAACTTGGGTAGTCCCCATCACATCATCTCCATGACTCTGGTTTTGAGGGAATTTCTGAATCCTTTACACCACGAAATTATAAGCCCAGCTCAGCTCCAGCCCTCTGTCTGCTTCATCAGGACCCCTCCCACCAAGTTGAAAGTGAAAGTTCCTCAGCCGTGTCCGACTCTTTGTGACCCCATGGACTATACAGTCCATGAAATTCTCCAGGCCAGAATACTGAGGTGGGTAGCCGTTCTCTTCTCCAGGGGATCTTCCCAACCCAGGGATCAAACCCAGGACTCCTGCATTGCAGGAGGATTCTTTACCGGTTGAGCCGCCAGGGAAGCGCTCCCACCAGGTTATATCACAGAATCTGAAGTGGGGAGTGGGGTAGAAGCCCTTGTCTACCCTGCTGCTGCTAAGTCACTTCAGTCGTGTCCGACTCTGTGCGACCCCATAGACGGCAGCCCACCAGGCTCCCCCATCCCTGGGATTCTCCAGGCAAGAACACTGGAGTGGGCTGCCATTTCCTTCTCCAATGCATGAAAGTGAAAAGTAAAAGTGAAGTCGCTCAGTCGTGTCTGACCCTCAGCGACCCCATGGACTACAGCCTTCCAGGCTTCTCTGTCCATGGTATTTTCCAGGCAAGAGTACTGGAGTGGGGTGCCATTGCCTTCTCCATTGTCTACCCTAGTGTGTTCTTTAAGTACAAGGTGTTCCTCTAGCCTGCCCTCCTCTCCATTTTCCTTTCAACATAGTCTCCAGGCCCCAGGAGGGTAAGCACCCCTCTTCTGTCTGCCTAGGACCGACCGACCTTACGACCTTATGTAAAACTCTTTAGTTGGCCATACCTCCTGAGCTTTGCTACATTGAAGGAGGAGATATTTATTTACAAAATGCATTGTCTATGTGGTGGGTTGACTACATAAGTGGACCCAACAAATGGGCTCCCTAAATTCACACCCTTTGCCCTGTATCTACATTGTCCCCTCCAGCTTTGGGCTTGGTCCTGTGACTCACTTTGGCCCTTGAGACAGTAGCAAACTTGGCATAAGCAGAGGCTTAAAAAAGCATTTGTGCATTTTCACTTTCTGTCTTCCTCTGTCTTCATCATGAGGACACATGTGGGCTAGACCACTAGAGGAACAGAACTGAATCAACCCAATTGTTCTAAGGTCTCAGACATATGATTGAACCAAGACCAACTAGCCAGCTTGTAAAAACACATGGGTGGGTCATGCTGAGCTCAGATCAGATCAGTAGAATTGCTCAGTTAACTATGTGTTCATGAGAAATAATAAATGATTTTTGTTTTAAGTTGCTAAGTTTGAGTGTGGTATATTGCACAGCAAAGGCTAACTGATACTATGCACTGTTGTCTTGCTATAAAATCCTATTCACTTTTTTTCCTCTCTTCTGATATATATTAGATACACAAATTTGGATTAGTCTTAATTCTTGGCCTGTCCCATATACCACATTAATTAGTATATGTAGCATGCAAGCTCAGTTGTGTCTCACTCTTTGCAGCCCCGTGGACTGGAGCCCACCAGACTTCTCTGTCCATGGCATTTCCCAGGCAAGAGTACTAGAGTGGGTTGCCATTTCGTCCTTCAGGAGATCTTCCCAACCCAGGGATCAAACCCCTATCCTGTGTCTCCTGCATTAGCAGGTGGATTCTTTACCCCTGTGCCACCTGAGAAGCCCTTATATTTAATTATATGTATGCTATTTCCTGAATATGCTGATCTATAAACATAATTTATCCATTTTATCCAAATAGACCTTTGTGTGATTTCCAGATTTGTCCTATTTGAGACAGTGCTTATTCTATCTCCTGTTGCACATATGTAGTTTCTCTTGAATGTGTACCTAAGAGTGAAATTGCCGAACTGATGAGAATACACAGGTTATCTTTACAAGACAATACTACAAGTTTTACCAATAGTTGTACCAGCATATATCTTCTCCAGCTTTATGTGAGGTCCTTTTCTTTTTTCTGGCTTTTATTACTTACACTTACATTTTTGTCTTAAATCTATAGCTTTTTTGTTGTCTCTTGAGGCAGGGATCCTTAGAACAACTGGTTCATTACATTTCCCACAGGATTTAAATGCTGATAACTGGTTGATTTTATGTACTTTCAAATGAAGATCGAATGCAAAATTCCTTCATATTCCTCATCTTTTCACTTCAGTCTCCCAAATTTGTGTTCCAGGTACACTGAACATTCTCTGTTACAGAATAATAGTCATCCACAATTTTGTTTGTCCCTCCAGCTGAAATTAATTCCTTGTAGAATGGAGTTTATTATTTACCATTGCTTGACCAGCCAGTGAATACATGCTTAGTTTCATCAAATCGGTCATTCAGTACAGATTTATTGATTACCATGTGCCAAACTTTTTGAATGAAAGAATGAATAAAAGGGTTAAATTTGCTATAAAATTATTGATGCTTAAAAAGAGATATTAACCAGCACTGAAAGATACATTAGATATAGTAGAAGTAATTACTTCTCCCACTGAAATAGAGTAGCTATTAAACTAATTGCATAGGCTAGAAAATAAAACTGTAAAATGGAAAACTACTGAAGCTGGTAAAATACAGTCATATATACAGAATGTAATGGACTACCAGGTATCAATTGCTTCTTCCATGACTTTACAACCTAATTAAAAGCATATCATAAATAAGTGGTTCGCAGAATCCCTTTAACTGGTGGTTTGCAACTGTTTCCAAAACCCTTATATCATAATTCAAAACAGTTTTAAAAATAAGCTCGTTTATTACTCTTTTTCGAAGGTATTGCCCAAATTGGGCGAGTGTAGTTTTCATTGGTCAGTCCTGTCAGTGAAAGAATGGGGATATAACGATTACTTGAGAACAGTGTGTTGACTGAACAATATTGTCCGTGTAGGTAGTAATTGTGAGGACTGTGTGTTTGTGAGTATTTAGTAAACTAAACAAACATGATATATTTAAGAAGAATGAGAATGGCTCAACCCCTCTTATGAAATGTGAAAATCTATAACAGGAAAATTGATCAAACCTGAGTGATCAAATTTCTAGACTGATGTAGCCTGTGATGACCAAGGCAAAACGAAATCACTGAAATAAATAAGGATTGGAAATGAGTAAAACTGCTATTTTAAAAAATCGGAAAGTCATGTTACAGTTGCAAATACTAGGGCAGAGAACATGGATAGCTTATCAGGCCCCACCTTGCCTCTTTTTGCGTTGGACGCAAATATACCTTTTTATTCAAAGGAAAACATGCTTGCTTGTGTTTAGTCTTTTGCCTTGACCTTAAGCAAGACACTCAGACGGTAAAGCGTCTACCCGCAATGCGGGAGACCCTGGTTCGATCCCAGGGTCGGGAAGATCCCCTGGAGAAGGAGATGGCAACCCACTCCAGTACTCTTGCCTAGAAAATTCCATGGATGGAGGAGCCTGGTGGGCTACAGTCCATGGGGTCGCAAAGAGTTGGACACAACTGAGCGACTTCACTAAGCAAGACACAGTTATGGACATTTGACGGGACCTGCTTACACTTAACAACACTTGTCCTTAGTTATAGACAGCCGTATGTTATTCACTTAGAGGTGTAACCGTTAGATTTGCTAAGCATATCTGAGAGAGTGACAGTGTTAGGTGTGTTTATAGTGAAATGTATGAATAATTGATGAAACGTTTTGAGGCAGAATGAAAGCTTCTAAAGGACAGTGTAATGCCATAGCAGTACTGCTTTGTTGGAGCGGCTGGAGTGTGCAGCCTGGCTCTCGCCCCATCACAGTGTGCTCTTGCTGTAAATTTGTTAACCTCCTTGTGCCTCAGTTCTTCACTTGTAAAGTGGAATAGCAATCGCCTATTTCACAGGGTTGCTGCAAGGGTTACATGAGTTAATATCGGTAAAGTGCCAGGCACACAACTGACATTCAGTACATTTTAGCTGTTATCATAAACAGTTAATTCACACTAATTTGCAATTAAATACCATGGTTTTTTCCTTACTGAATGAAAGGTTCTTTAAATTTAATAGTGCTTTACCATTTTCAAAAGTTTCACACACATGTGAATACCGTGTTTTAATTTTATGTAACTAGTATTACATAATATAAAAATTTAATTTATGTAACTATTTTCCTATTACTGTAATAGTACATATTTAACTTTGAATTAGAAGAGAATCAAGGACATAAAAGTTACCTCATAAAACCACTTTTTAAAAAATCTTAGGTATAAACACAACATTATAAATCAAACTATACTTCAATAACTTTTTTTTAAAGTGGTAAAGAAACTGGGTAGAGAAAAAAATCTTAGGTATTTAAAAGTTAAAAATAAAACTCTTTATTCTCTGACCCCACCAGCCATATCAATAATTTTGGGCATGTATCTTTGTTATATTAATATATACAATTTACAGTCATTTTCGATGTCTCATATTCCACCACTAACATTTTCTGCCAGCATCAGTCACTCTGTGTATTTAATATTCTGATTGTTAGAGTCATATCATGAATAAACGGGTTAAAATTATTTCTTAATTAAAAGTATCCCTATACTTGATTTCGACAAAATCAATTGGTTGTAATAAGTTATGTAAAATGAAAAATTGAACTTTGTAAGACACAGCACAAATTGCATTAATGATTGATGGGTAATGAGTGAAATGAAAAATTATTAGGCAAGGAGGAGAAAGTGTTTACCCTGCTACCAAATATTCAGTGAATGGATTATAGCTGAGATCTTGCCTTTAATGTTTCTTATGGTAATTGTCAGGAAGAGGTATGAAGGATCATGGGACCTTAATAATATGCCTTGCCATTTTAATTGCCAAGAGAAGCAAGATAATCTTAATTGCCAGGAGATGCATTACTCATTAAAGTGTCATTCTACATTCATTCTGAAATAATTACTTTGAGTATTTATAAGAGCTGAGATATAAATTTAGTTCCAAATTCAAGAGCATACCCACAGCAGACTTTGTTAGAGTGATCTGTGGTTAGGAAAGGTTAACAATCATAAAATTTGAAATGTTTCTTTAATTTGCCACAAGTTCGTTTTTTATTGGATTGATTATTGAACTTTAACACAGTTTATAATATTTTAAAGCTTAGCATGTTTTATAAATTGGTATAACGCTAAGTTGAGCTCCTAAATTGCTTTCAGATTTCTTGATGTTTGTTTGTTTTGGCATTTATTGCCTTTTGGGGAAAATCTTCAGTAAATAGTGATGTCAGTATTATATAAATTACATGATCTGTTAACACTCCATTCAGTTCAGTTCAGTTGCTCAGTCGTGTCTAACTCTTTGTGACCCCATGGACTGCAGCACGCCAGGCCTCCCTATTCCATCACCAACTCCCGGAGTTCACTCAAAATCATTTCCATTGAGTCGGTGATGTCATCCAACCATCTCATCCTCTGTCATCCCCTTCTCCTCCTGCCTTCAATCTTTCCCAGCATCAGGGTCTTTTTCAATGAGTCAGTTCTTCACATCAGGTGGCCAAAGTATCAACTTATAAATGTCATGTTCAGTGGACTCTTAAAATTCTAGATTACATCTAAAAATTTTCTGGTTAAAATAAAATCACCTAAAACGACATGTACTTGAGAAGAGTTTAAACAATTATTTATCTCTCTAGAATTTGAGGTGCAGAAATTTGCATTCTCATATTCCTCATTTCATTGCACACCATCAGCAGCTGTTTTACTTTCTAGCCCTTTTTTCCCTGGTGTCTTCTTCTGTGCCTACCTGCATAGGTATCCATTCTATATTGGATAGTGTACCTTTGATGTTAGGTAATTTTATAAAATACATTTAGTGTGTGTATGTGTTTTAAATTTATGTATTTTGTGCTAAAGATATTCAACTTCTTATGTTTTCATTAAACATTATTTTAAGGCCTAGACACATGATTATGTTTATATTCTCCTAGCTCACTGCTTCTTGATATTATGTACATTCCATAGTATTTATTACATTTTACTTATGCAGTTCTCTTATGATGACCACCCAAAACTGTCTCCAGTCCATCTCCATACACAGTACCCCACTGATTGTCCTTGTTCATGTCCGCTAGTAGGCCTGTGTCAGAATTTCTCCACCATATATAATGAAGAATCAGACATACACATACTTAATTTTGTTAAGTATTCCAGGATTGCTTTCTAGATTATTTGTCTCTGTTTACAATTCTACTTGCCCTTATGCTTATCCAGTAAACTTACCTTTCAGATTTTTGCTTTTTCTGATTAGTGGGTGGGGGTGTTTCATTTGATTAATAAGTCTGAGTACCTTTTCCCCACACATTTTTGCTAGTTAGGCTCCTGCTTTTGTGATTCATATGTTCATCTCATTTGCCAAATTGAATTTCTAACTTGCTTTCAGATTTCTGGAGTATTCAAGTGTTTTCTTTATTTTTGTTTCAGCATTTATCACAATTTGGGTACCACTGTGACTTTTGAGCACTTAAAAAATGCAACCAGTGGAATCGAAGAACAAACATTTTTATTCCATATAATTTTTATCAATTTAAGTAGCCACATTTATCTTCTGGAGATAACTTGTAGATAATCTTCTGGTGGTTTTTGCTATTCCAGATATCATCTCCATCTCTTTTACCTGCTGAATAACCTTGTTGAACAGAAATGCCTGATATTTAAATCCATCCATTTTCTTCCTATATTTGTGCTTTGTGTGTGTACATGTGTGTTAGTCGCTCACTCATGTCTAGCTCTTTGCGACCCCATGGACTGTAGCCCATCAGGCTCCTCTGTCCATGGAATTCTCCAGGCAAGAATACTAAAGTAGGTTGCCATGCCCTCTTCCAGGGGATCTTCCCAACTCAGGGATCAAACCTGGGTCTCTGGCAAGGCAGGTAGATTCTTTACCATCTGAGCCACTGGGGAAGTTCATATCTGTGCTTTAGAGTCATTTAAAAGGTATCCTTTACCCCTAAATCATAGAAATAATCTCCTTTATTTTCTTCTTTTAGACTTACAGATTTATCTTATACCTTTAGGTCTTTAACCCACATAGAGCTCCTATTTAGATAGGTTGTAATAAGGAAAGCCTCCAACTTTGTTTTTTCAAGTAAGTTTTTTCACAGTATTGTGTGGAAAGTAGTCTGTCATTCTACCTTCACTTTTGTGGTATAGAAGCAGACGACTGATTACAACTAGCTGACTTGATCAGTTCTTTTTCTAATAGTTTATTGTGTCATATTTTTTTTTCTGTAGGTGATTGTGTTATCTGCAAATAATGGCAGTTTTTCCTCTTAATTTGCTGTCTTTGCTCTCTCCTTTTCTTGTCTTGTACAATGGGCCTAGGCCTTGAATGCTGTTATTTAATGACAGGCTTGCCTTTTCTCAGTGTTAGAAGAACTAAATCTGTATTAGCATTCTCCAGAGAAAAAGAACCAGTAGCAGATTTGTCATAAGAAGTTGGCTTATGTGATTATGGAAACTAGAAATTCCAAAGTCTGCAGAATCAATGTCCCAAAGGCTAGAAGTTGCTGTACAACCAGAAAAAGCCAGTGTCCCAGTCTGAAAGTGTTCCAGTTTGAAGGCTGTCAGACAGAATTCTCTCTTACTCAGAGGAGGGTTAGCATTTTGTTCTAACCAGGTCTTCAACTAATTGGATGAAGCCCACCCATATTAGGGAAGGCAGTCTAGTCAGTGTGCTGATTTAAATGTTACTCTTATCCAAAAATATCCTCACAGAAACACCTAAAATAATGTTTGACCAAATATCTAGGCACCCTATGGCCCAAAGTGTGAAACATGAAACAAAACATGAAATGATTAAGCCAAACAGAAATGTAGATTGATTAAGCATAAGGTCATGAAGAGTGAAATAGTCAGGATTAATGGAATCAAGGTAGCATGCCCTACAGAAAGAAATTCAGAATTGGTTTTTTGTGATGCTGAGCTCTCAGAGTTCATCTATAGGCCTGATTTGGCTCTGCTGCTGCTGCTAAGTCGCTTCAGTCGTGTCCAACTCTGTGCGACCCCAGAGACGACAGCCCACCAGGCTCCCCCGTCCCTGGGATTCTCCAGGCAAGAACACTGGAGTGGGTTGCCATTTCCTTCTCCACTGATTTGGCTCATCAGGCCACAATTGTTGAGTCTTGGTTACAGAAATGATCCCTCACCATTCTTAACTGTTGAGGCTTAGCTGGTTGCCGCATACTTAGAAATAGCATTTGTTTATTTTCTTAATGAGTTAGGGACCTTACACAGTCACATATTTTGAAACTGATTTTAAGAGAATGAAGAGAATTAAAAATTAATGCACTTTCCTTTTTTAAAACCTCCTCCATAGTCTTTTAAAACAATGAAGTCTCCATTGAAGTACACTGCTATTATTCTGCCATCTAATCAGATATCTTTTTCTTTGTCTCCTCTGATTATCTGACATAAAAGTTTTAGAGGTATATAGCCTTGCTAGTTCTTGAATAACCAATTTGCAAATTCTCAATATTAGGGGTCTTGATTTAGGACATAATTCAGCATCAGCCTGGTATTTATACATCCTTTCAGGATTGTGTCAGTCTATGAGCTTGGCATGGTGAATATCTTAATAAGTAAATTTTAAGCCTGTGTCTTTGTTGTAAATTATATTAAAAAAGCAAATCGTTTAGCCAAGTGAATCTATTTGGCCCCTCTGTGTGGTTACTTTGCTAAAATAAGTTTAGATAGCATGTTGAGAGGGCTTTGTTGAAATAGGCTTTACATATTAACAGCTTTGAACATTCTTAGTTCAAGAAATTTACCTTAGTACAAAAGCAAATTGTTTTGATTGTTGAAAATGTAATATGAGGAAACAAAATTGCTCATGTTAAAGTGCTCTAGAGTTTAGATAAAAATCAAAAGCATCCTTTTTAAAGAATTCAGGTACGATAAAGAGAATTTAGATCACCAAATATTCACACTCCTAAATCAGTGGCAAATTAGATAACACACAGGGCTGGAGATGTGAATATTATATAATGAAGATAATAAAGGAGTTGAATGTGATGTGCCTTGGGTGCATGTTAGTAGCTAATTCCAGTATGAATGGTCGGCAATCATTTGCTGGTTAAGATGCATGTGTTCAGCTAAATGGAAGTCTTGGGTGTTCTCTCATACACCCCATTATTTGTAATTGAACACCTGATTTCTATCATGCAACAAATTAACATCTGCACTGGATCTGTCTTTTATGCATATGGATACACTGATTAGAATTTTGCAGATAGTCAGATACTTGAAAACAAAAAGACAACGTTGTGAAACACTTCCAGCCATAATTTTTGATTACATATTGAGAATCGTTTAATTATCTTACTCCATTTAATTAGCCCTTCTATTTAGGTCAATTGCTTTTTTTATTAACATGACATGTTAGCAATTTGTTAATTGGCATGAAATAACATGAGACTTTAGGTGTATTTCATATGAGAAATACATGTACTTAAGGAAGCCAGGGGAAATGCGAAGAGGTAAACGTGTGCGTTAGCCCCCTTGGAGCATGTGCCAATGTCAGCATCATGCCACCAAACCTGTATTCATCCTTCTTTGGATTTCTGTCCTATTTTTAGGCAGAATGAATTTACATGAGCAGTTTATAAAACTATGAGACTGTGGATATACATTTGAAATAGGAGGCGCTTTTCTGAAATCAAGAGAATGATGAAAAGTGAGGAGACAGAGTTACACACGTATATAAATACATGCTAATAACTGAGAGGGAGATAGGCAGAAAGATACATGCATGTAAGAAAATTATTAAGATTTAATATCAATCCTTTAAGCCAGCACACCCCAGCCTCTTTGGCACCAGGGACCGGTTTTCATGGAAGACAGTTATTCCTCAGGCCAGGGTCAGGGGAGTGGTTTCAGGATGATACAAGCACATTCCAGTTATAGTGTGTTTTATTATTATTGTATCAGCTCCACCTCAGATTATCAGTCATTAGATTCCGGAGGTTGGGGACCCCTGCTTTAAGCCACAAGTAACTTTAACCTATCAGCAGTATCCTTTTCATGGCATTGACCAAGGCCTCTTTATTGGTTTCATATGTGCCCACTGAAGTAAAAAAAAATACCATCCTGTTGATTTGTAAATGAATTATAGTGCTACAAATTTCTATGGAGTGTCTGTAAAGATACTATCAATTATAGGCTGCATTTTCTTCCAAAGAATTTCTCCAGGATGTGCTATGCATAGCCGTGTTGGGGAGGCAGGTTGGTTAGCCAGAGCCCCTTTAACCACCTAGCATTATATTCAATCATTTAAATACATGTATTTTCTTTTTAAACCTTAAGTGAATACTTATTGCCTTCCGTCACCAGTTCGAGGAGCTATATGATGATGAGAATGGAGAGCAGAGAATAATGCTGGTATTTCTGTTATTTCTCTACTTTCTACTTGATTCTAATTAGGTTTTTGTGGTTACTTCCTGCCAGCATAGAATTTAAGAACTAAGAGATTTGGGGATTACTTGACCAATATTAGCATTTTATAAATGAAACACTGAAAGCATGAGTGGTAAGCCTTTTTAAAGTGCATGTGGGTATTCATTCCATTAACCCATGTACTGAGTATATCCTAGGAAAAGCATTAGGTTGGGCCTTCTGGAAATATAAAGATAAATTCAGGTAATGCCCTCCCTGGTGACTTGGACAATAAAGAATCTACCTGCAATGCAGGAGACCTGGATTTGATCCGTGGGTTGGGAAGATGCCCTGGATGAGGGCATGGCAACCTATTCCAGTATTCTTGTCTGGAGAATCCCTGTGGATCGAGGAGCCTGGTGGGCTACAGTCCATGGGGTGTAAAGAGAGTCGGACATGACTGAGCAACTTAACACACACAGCACAATTCCCTCCCAGTGAAGAACTGTTTTCCTTTCCTATTAGTAACATTTTTATCCACTTGGGGGCACTGTGATCCAATTTAAGAGGAAAAGGGGAAAATGTTATTTTGTTAGGTTTATTTCAGTTAGAAAATGTGTTCCTAGTGCTACTGTAAGGAAACCGTAACCCATTATATACTTTTAGGTAAAGAACCTTTTTGAATCTACAACTGGAGGTGGCTGCAGTTTTTGTTCAAGTTTCAGAATAGGTGTGGATTAACCGGTGGTTAATGCGTGTTGTCTGTATGAGAACCGTCAGCCTCACCTGAGAACTTGTAGAAACAGATTTTCAGGCCAACTGCACTAAGTCAGAAACTTGGAGCATGGGGCCCAGCTGTGTGTGTTGTCACAAGCTCTCTATGCTGATTTTGTTGCTTGCTAATAACATTCAAGGAGCACTGAATTAGAGTAAGTGATTTTTTGTATACTTTAAAATTTTCTGTTAAAAATTGTTATGTTGAAAATTAACTTATCAGATATGTTTGAAATGTTGTGCAAATGTGTTTCTTAGGAAAGTTTTCTCTCCTATAACAATAAATAATTCTAAAGAATTAAATTTATTTTTCATTCGTGATTATACAGCTGGATCCATATGAATCAGAACAGTTAGTAGATTAGCCACTTTCATCCGCCCCAAAAAAAGAAATCAATTTTAATCAATCATTTTATATTATGTAGATAAATAGGGCAATTAATGGGATTTCTCAAATTTAACTCCTAGGTCATTTGACATGACCTAGATTTTAACATAAAACTGCTAATAGTATTTCTTTACATCTTTATAGCGTCTTTGTCTTTATTGTAAGAGCTATTATATCTCTTGGGTTTGGTTGGGTCATTTGATCCTCAACCGTTTCAGGCAATCAAGAAGCCAGTCATTAGCTCCGTTTATAGTTAGGAAGAACTGAGGCTCGAGACCAGTTTCAGAATTCTTATCTAAATGTTATATTAGTGTAGGGACACTATGCTAATTCTGTTTGTAAAAAGCTAATTTTGTTCCTCTGTCTCAGAGAGTTAGTGAAAACTGCCTGGAGAGAACACCTCTGCCCTTAAAAGAACAACTCCAGCCCTCCAGTGGTTTAGGAAGGAAGGAGAACCTTCTGGAGATACGGTGACTGGACTGTGAGGTCAGAACCAAGTTTTCCCCTCCTGAAGGGATTCTGTTACATCTTCTCTCCATGCTGCGCTAGACCTCGGACGTGCCCTGCCTGCATCTCATTCTCTTTCTCTTCTATAATAGGCTTTTCTTCCTAATTTCTCTTTGGTCAGCTAGAGTAGGGCAGAGCTTCTGCCCTGCAAATAAGAAAGTAATCACAGAAAATACAAGAAAGTACCCATAAAGCTTGCTATGATTCTGTGGATTCTGACCTGTTTATCTGCTGTCCTGGGATACCAGGGGATCTCTCCAGAAAGCTGGCTTGAGTTAGATGGCATCTCATCATGGTCTCTGGCTCATCTGCCCTTAGTCTTTTCTCCAAATCAAAGTAATATATGTAAAATACAAAGCCTGCCGTTCATACCCAGTTCAGCAACTCGGACAGAATGGACTTCACCCCGTGTACAAGGACTGGCCTTGAGATTACTCTTTGGGGCTCAAGACCACCTTCTCCATGAAAGGTTAAACCTTGAGTGAAGAGAAGCGTTCCATGTATATAGAAGCAGGGGCCTGTTCTCTCACAATTCACTACAACTCTGAAGTGAATCTTGTAACAAAGTCAGAAAGTATATTCAGTGAGTGTTGCTAATTGAAACTTAAAGGTGGTGCTTAATATATAGTTTCTATAGTACTGAAAGAATCAGAAGTTGGTTATAAACTGTGTGTTTCCTGTAGTTTGTAGCAATAACTCTACCTACCTAATAGGATCATTAATGAGTATTAAAGTAATATATGTAAAATGCAAAGCATGGTGACTGGAATTCAGTAAATCCCCTAAAATAAAATATAACCTGCTATAAACAAAGCAATCATGAAATGCAATGGGAGTAGTTACTTGATTCAAAGGATCTCAGTGGAGGATGTGGGCTACGACAGGATATGTTCTGATGTACTATTATAATCTGTTATCTTACTTTTTTCTGGTTTTGGTTTTGACTTTTTTTAATTTCAGGTTGATTGAAAAGGTTAACCTGAATGCTAGCAAAATTAACTTATTTAAACATTTTAAAATTTCAGACTTTATTAAATCACCTTAATGTTTACTCCTTGGAAGGAAAGTTATGACCAACCTAGATAGCATATTCAAAAGCAGAGACATTACTTTGCCAACAAAGGTCCGTCTAGTCAAGGCTATGGTTTTCCCTGTGGTCACGTATGGATGTGAGAGTTGGACTGTGAAGAAAGCTGAGCGCTGAAGAATTGATGCTTTTGAACTGTGGTGTTGGAGAAGACTCTTGAGAGTCCCTTGGACTGCAAGGAGATCCAACCAGTCCATTCTGAAGGAGATCAACCCTGGGATTTCTTTGGAGGGAATGATGCTAAAGCTGAAACTCCAGTACTTTGGCCACCTCATGCGAAGAGTTGACTCATTGGAAAAGACTCTGATGCTGGGAGGGACTAGCGGCAGGAGGAGAAGGGGACAACAGAGGATGAGATGGCTGGATGGCATCACTGACTCGATGGACGTGAGTCTGAGTGAACTCTGGGAGTTGGTGATGGACTGGGAGGCCTGGCGTGCTGCGATTCATGGGGTCGCAAAGAGACACGACTGAGCGACTGATCTGATCTGATCTGAATGTTTACTAGAATTCTGTATTTCTCTTTAGAGTTTCATAAATACATTTAAATTTTATTTGATGATCAAGGATCATGTATTTACCGTGGTCATCTATCTGAGACTCTCTGAGTTATAGGAACTCCCATGGTAGTTCATGTTCACTTTTCATTGTATTTTCTACCTTTTGTTAATGTTTATGGTGAACATATCTTCTGTCCTAAAATGCACAAAAATATTAAATTAGTTATTCCTAAGGAGAATCACGGAGAAGGCAATGGCACCCTACTCCAATACTCTTGCCTGGAAAATCCCATGGACGGAGGAGCCTGGTAGGCTGCAGACCATGGGGTTGCAAAGAGTAGGACATGATTGAGCGACTTCACTTTCACTTTTCACTTGCATGCATTGGAGAAGGAAATGGCAACCCATTCCAGTGTTCTTGCCTGGAGAATCCCAGGGACGGGGGAGCCTGGTGGGCTGCCGTCTATGGGGTCGCACAGAGTCGGACACGACTGAAGCGACTTAGCAGCAGCAGCAGCAGCAGCAGCAAGGAGTACCAACTCCAGCTTATGTCTTCAGTCTGTGCAGTGAGGGGCTATTTTTTGTCTGTTTCCTCTAATTACAGAGAGAGAGGGAGAGAAAAGGGCTTCTCATAAATCAAAAATTATTTGGATTCTAATCATTTATAGTTAGAGTAATTTATGTTAGCATCCCACTAAAAAGCAGATATATATATGCCTGTAACTGAATCATATCCCACATCCAGAGATGTAATTATGATACAGACCTTCAAACAAGATTCTCATTTCTTTTACTAGGAAAAAAAATAGCCTGCCTTCTTAATTGAAAATGAACAGCTCTTAAATTCTTCTGCTTTAGGTGGTGCCATCATACAGAGAATAGAGGAAAAAGCTATTTAGAGATCATGGTCTTTTGTGTAGTGATTTTTCTTTTACACTCCATTTCATTATGATTGTGGTTATGTATTAAGAAAAAACCCAGAGATACCTTTAGAATGGTTTCAATTCTTTAAAATAATTTTGACATTCTACAAATTCATTTATCAATTCTAGTCTTTATTCCATAGCTGTATGGCTCAATGGGAGAGAACCTCTGCTTATATTCATTTAAAATTAGATGTTTGTATACTTTGTAAATAAATAGTAAAAGGGTTATATAATCTCTTTTCTCCATCTGTGTTTCTCTCTCCCACATCTACTTTTGCCTGTGGACGAATAGCTGTCAAAATAAGATGGGAATATCGAATTACTTGAACTAATGTATGTTTGTGTTATTGTGCGGGGAAAAGTACTGATTTCCTGTACTGACACGTGCAAGAAAGAAAAGGACCAGATTTTGTCCCAGTGTTGCAGTTTAGAGGGAAGTAACTTCACAAAGTACCTTTGGAAATGATGTTCAAGTTGTCATTTGACAAAAATAGTAATATAGTTCTCCAGTAGATGGCGCAAGCATCCCCCAGAAAAGAACTATTTTTATCTGTTGAATAGAAAACTTGATAATAAAGGTAGTGTTATTTAAGTAATATTAAGTAATCTTCAAGACATTTTTTTAATTGTAAGAAAATTTTAGAAAGTGAAGTGGTAGTTCATTTTGGACATATCAAACTTGTCAAGACATTTTATCAAATTAACATAGAAAAACTTTAATGTTTAACACTATATGAATATCAAAGATGTCACTAAGGTCAATTTGAACCAAAAATATCTGAGACTTTCTTTTTTTTAATTTATTTATTTTAATTGGAGGCTAATTACAATATTGTATTGGTTTTGCCATACAACAACATGAATCCGCCACGGTTGTATACATGTTCCCCTGAGACTTTCAATTCTGAATATGTTTTGTAAATGTCAGAGGTGTGTTTTGGTTTTTTTTCTCCTACTGACTATCTCGATTCATTTCTCTTTGTATCCTGCATTCACAGGCAAAAACATTGCCTATGAATAAGCAAGTATAGAAATAAATAGAATTATTAGGCTTTAAGTTAAAGGAGAAGGAAAACCATTTTACAAGAGTAGCCCAATGAATCCCAACCTGATTGTACATGGCTCTCTTATTACTGTTGCCTTTCTTTTGTTATTCATGCTCCTCCACATAGATGCAAGTGTGAAACTGAACATCAAAGTGTACTTTTTCACGTTAGTCCAGGGTTTTTTAGTAGGTGGATAAGTGGCAATTTCTTAACAACCTAAGGAATTAAGTAGCTGGGACACATAATACATGTACTCTATAGAAATATTGCTTTTATCTCACAAATAAGAGCTAGGCGTTTTGTCGTAACTTGTGTGATATCATAGTTATCCTTCATTGTAGGAAAATGTATACTTAAATTTTTGTGCCACTCTATAAGTTTTTTTCTTAAAGTGGAAAAAACTGAAAAATTCATAGCCACTTTCCCAAAGCTTTCCAAAGAGTCTTTTAAAAAGTTAAATTGAAATATTTTCCAGTTTATACTACTCCTATAATAAGATGATGCCTTGATTTCCACTGTGCTTTGTAATTTCAAAAGCCCCTTTGCATACATCATTTAACTAGGTATTTGTAATGACACCACCTGTTTTCATCAGGGCAAATATTGCATTTCTGTTTTACAGGTGAAAAAATTGTGAAGGGCACACCAAACGCGTAACAGTTAAAAGTTAAGGAGACTTAAGAGACTCATTCATTTTCCCACTCACGCCGTCTTTCTCTGGTGTCCTTCTGTCTCATTATTTTAATTCTTTCATCTCTATTTTATAAAAGCTCTTATTCTGTACCCGTATTATTTCCTTCCATGCAAGGAATATCCATAACAGTAAAACTCCTGGCTTCTCTCTACCCCCCTTTTTTTGATACATCTAATTAACTAGTTTGAGAGCAGAGCCTGGGCGTGCATAGTTCAGCTCTTTCCATTTGGATCTGTCGGGGGCAGGATCTCCACGTGGACACATTAGGCCTGACCAGCACTGCCTGTGACAGAGTGGGGAAAGTATGTCTGATATAATACCGAACCTCATAAGGGAGCCCACTCTTACAGAAATAAGCCAGATTCTTCAGTATTTATCAGTGAGAAGGTGCTCTTTTAGCCTTTTCTTAACAGCTTTTTTTGTCTTTAGCCAGTTTGTTCAAAACTCAGGCAGAGGAAAGAGCTACTGAATTACTGAGCCTTCTCAAGACCCCACCCATGTTTATGTATCAGAAAGTTAAAATCTGTGTATATTAGTGGTAGTTAGAAATCTGGTGATATTTTCAGATCTTTGGACAGAATATATTTTATTGAGTTTGACTAAAAGGTTCCTGTGATACTGTGGCCTAGAAGCCATTTTCAGCCGGAAGCCCTAGGAGTCCCTTTCAGGAATGATGGGCTTTTTGGACAAGCTGGGACTCTTGCACCTTTGTGCCTGCTTCTCCAGCAGCCACTCCACTTTCCTTTATGTTCTGAGCTCCTATGTTAAGTTAAATATCAGGATGAAATCCTGCTGCTAAAACGCTGAATACTCTTGATTAAATAAATATAAAACCACCCACTTCCTGGAAGATCCAAAGTCTACCTAAGACTTTTTCTTTTACCTCAGTATATATTATATAAATTTTTGCTGGAGATTTACTTTCTTTATTAGGTTCTTATCATCATTCCTAATGGCAAGACTAAAAGTAGCTGTTTAGTCATTTCAAAACCGTTAATGAAATATCTGCGGTATAAAGTCATGGTGCTATGACAGGGTGGTGAGTAGTAACGGATGTGGTCCTTACCCCCACGGAGCTTCCTGTGTTGTGCTGGAAATAGACTTTCGTCCACGGTGCCGTATGCTGTGGCAGAGCCGTGGAAGGAATGTCTCCATCTCACCTAATCCATCTAAGAAGGCATCTGACCTCATTAGGGACGTCAGGGAGAGCTTCTCCGAGAAAGTGATAGTTGAACTCTGAGGAATGAGAAGAAATTGGAAACCTGAGAGGGAAGAATGAAATGAATTTAAATTGCTGGAAATCGATGACATTGTAAGATGTGTGGGACTGATGGGGTAAGACAACCAACACACAGACAAGCAGAGCAGCAGTGACAAGTCAGAGTATTAGTACAAAGGAGTAGGTGGTGTCCCCAGAAAAGCCAAGAAGAATATGAGAGGATCTCAGCACAGGAATGTTCCAGATGTGAGAGATCATGGAAATGTCTGCACCCACCTAATCAGACCAGAATTCAAGAGCAGAGTATCAGAGAAAGATGAGCGAGAACAAGAGCAAAGCTGGATCTTCAGCTTAGAGTATTGGGTGACATCAGCACGACCATGTAAGCTCCAGGGAACAGGGCAGGGACAGGATGCTGAGGCCAAAGTACAAGGTTGAGCTGTCAGGACAGTGAAGGGATCTCACTGCTCAGTCCAAGTCTTGACCCAGAACTCACCTTGATGGCAGGTGAGACTGGTCACAAAACACAGAAGTGAAGCTCAAAGTGATACAGTTTAGGTAGAACAAGGCTGTTGGGGTATGTGAGTGTCAGGAGGCATTCAAATACCTTTGCAAATAGCTGACGTGAAGAAAAGTTACTTTAAAAATGGATATACACAGTATGTCTTCTAAATTTTTAGAGCCCTCCAAAAATGTCCTCATTAACTAAGACTGGAGAATAATGTTATAGAAGCAGAGACCTTTCAGGAATCAAATAGAACGTGGTGATTATGACCCAAATTTTACAGAAAACTTTTTGTTTCCAAATACAAATGTTTATAGATTCTAAGTAAGACAATATTAGAAATGAAGAGGATATTTGTAATCATGATTAGGATATTGGACTTCCCTGGTGGCTCAGACAGTAAAGCATCTGCCTGCAATACGGGAGACCCGGGTTCGATCCTGGGTCAGGAAGATCCCCTGGAGAAGGAAATGTTAACCCACTCCAGTACTCTTGCCTGGAAAATTCCATGGACTGAGGAGCCTTGTAGGCTACAGTCCATGGGGTCGCAAAGAGTTGGACACAATTGAGCCCTGATTAGGATATTAGTTAATTCCAAACAGAGTGCAAAAACTGAGTTATAAGATTGTAGTGTTTAAAGACGCTAGTCATCTCGTCTAATTTCCCAAAGTGTGCACTGGAGAACATGACTCCTCCATGGTCTTCTATGAGAGAGTAATTTTGGAGACACTAGTTACACTGTTCTCCCTAGCCTGTCCCCACTCTTCAGCATCCCATCTCCCAGGTCTGTAACAGCCTTTTACTAGTCCTCACACACAGAGCAGTTAGCTTTGCTTAACTCAGTATTTCTCACATTTATTTGCTCGCCAAATCCATTCTTGTCTCCATGTACTACTTTCTATCCAGATGTCCCAAAACTCACACAGTGGACAATACTGAATCCCATATTATCTTCTCAATCATTTTTTTTTTCAGAGCGTGTATGGTTTATAAAAATTGTCATTTTTATGTTTGTATCTCATTGAATTTATGCTGAATATGAAGTAGGTAGAACAGATATATCTACTTACAAGAGAGGATACTGAGAGCTACAATATCCATGTTAACTCAGGGTTACCCGTGTTGCATGTAATGTTTAAAAGTGTTAAAGCATTTTGTATTGCTTTAGGAGTATTTTCGGAGAAGGCAATGGCACCCCACTCCAGTACTCTTGCCTGGAAAATACCATGGACTGAGGAGCCTGGTAGGCTGCAGTCCATGGGGTCGCTAAGAGTCGGACACGACTGAGCGACTTCACTTTCACTTTTCACTTTCATGCACTGGAGAAGGAAATGGCAACCCACTCCAGTGTTCTTGCCTGGAGAATCCCAGGGATGGGGAAGCCTGGTGGGCTGCCGTCTATGGGGTCGCACAGACTCGGACACGACTGAAGCGACTTAGCAGCAGCAGCAGGAGTATTTTGCCCCCAATGGAAAAGTATTTCCCCTAGTAAATAAGATGTAGTATGATACATGCATAAAAGCCTTTGCTAAAACTTTTTGTTTCATTATTACCAAACCATTTACATTTTCAGGGAGAGGAAAGTTGAATGGATTGTGTCACAAAAATATCTAAGAGTGCATAAGTAATTTATTTCATTTTCATCATTAAGTGCACCAGAAGTATTTTGCTAACTGGTGCAGAGTATCGTTCCCTTTGGAATGTGTTATAGCGTGACCCCTAGAGAGTCACATCCTCACAGCCTGTATCCCTCCTCCAAGGGGATGGAGGCATAGGCTTGACTCTAAGCAAGTTTGCCTGATAGGAATAGATTACTCAGTACATTCTTGTAACATTCGTTTTCCTCTTACTCTCTTCTGAGACATTTTATAATCAGCTTGGTAAGTTCACTAGTTTTCTTCAGCTTTTAACAAGGCAGTCAAGTTTCCACACATACAGAAAAGCATTGTAATTTGAAATACATTTAAATGGAGGAAAAGCATGAAACTATGCCTACAAAATATGCCCTCTGTAGTAGAGTATATTAGAATAAGAGCCTAACATATTTGTATAACTTTTTAAATTTCAGAATTGATGAGATAACCATTAAACCATCTGTATTGGGGCACTTTTTCTGCTAATTGAGATGTAAAAGAGTATTGATGGTCAGTTATCAAAAAAACAGGAAACACTGTCTCTATAAGAAAAGATTTCTCTGCACAGCTAGAATGATTTAGCTTGTACTTAGCTATTTAAAACTACTTTTTGTAGAACTGCTTGGGTAAATTTCCCCAGATCATTTTTGTTTCTAGGTGACAGTGCATTATCATTTATTTTAGAGCACCTCCTTTCAGAGTGGTCACTTGTAGATCTTGATGTCTTGTCTAAGGGCGGGATATGATTATAAGGTCTTCTCATCTTGGAAGTTTGCCTGTGTTCATTTTCCAGTTTGTACAGTGTTGGTGTAGATGGTAAAGAATCCTCCTGAGATGCAGGATACCCAGGTTCGATCCCTGAGTTGGGAAGATCCCTGGAGAAGGGAATGGCTACCCACTCCAGTATTCTTGCCTGGAGAATTCCATGGACAGAGGAGCCTGGTTGTCCTACAGTCCATGGAGTCGCAAAGAGTCAGACAGAAATGAGTGACTAACCATAAGCCAGTTTTTAAAGGATAGCTTTTATATCTTAGACTGTTAGACTTAATCTGATAATGCTGATATGAGCTCAGATTTAACTGAAATTAACAGGAGATGAGACTCCTCAGGGAGAAAGAGAGGCAGTTTTTATGTTACTGATTCTACAAAACGTGATACAGAAAATGAACTGCATTTTACTCCTCTGCTATTACAAGTTTCCTGTTTACATAGCACACACATTTTAACTTCTTACTTAATAATAGGTTTTTTTTTTATTTATCATTTATCATTTCCTTCAAAATGTTCTATGGTTTTGTTTGATGACGATCCTTCCCTGGCCTCCTCACCTTTTTCTCCTTCCCAGAAGACAAGAAGTTTTATAAAAGCCAACTGGCAAGTATATACTTCTAGGTATCTTAATGCCCAGGTCACGCTGTTGTTTTGAATCAGTTTCTTTTTCTCATGCTTAGCTGAAAACAAAACCAAAAAAAAAAAAAAAAAAAAAGACTTAATCTTGTGGGGTTAAATAAAGGAAAGAATGTAGTGAAAGAAGGAAGATTCCTTTTATTCTGGAGCAGAGTGGGAGCTGCAAGCAAAGACCGTGTGGGGAATGACTGAAAGTGCCTGAGGGCGTTTGGTCCCTATTGGTTTCACATCAGATGCAGTGGTGCCCATGGATAGCCTGTATTGTTGTCAGTTAAATGGGATCATGAGTGTCTGAAAGGTGTTTGAGAATGAACCGAAAATCATTTTCACAAGTGGATGATTACTTCTGCCACATGTTAACCGAACTCTATCAGAATGGCCCAGATTTTTGAGCCTGCATTAATTGCTCTTTCAACCTTGACTGAGGTTTCTCTTTAAGAAAGGCCTTTCCAGGACTAAACTACTCTATATATTGATTTTTTTTTCTTTCTGTATTTTTCCTTGAAAAATGAAGGCTCATAGAAGAATAGGCTTTATCATTCCACATGTAGATTGATTGTTCCATTTCTTTGAATAAAAAGCTAGAGTCATAAGTGATCTGCCCAAAGTAACAGTCTTTTTTTTCCTTAAGTGCCAAATAATTCCCAGATTCTGTATACAATTATGTTTCTCAAATATTCATTAGTGATGATTTTTCATCATAAAGTAAAATTCTGAACTCCCACAGCATGGACTCAGTGCAAATAAATCGTCATATTCACCTTTCTTTTAGAACTGTCTGCCACTGCTCTAATTGAAACTAAACTACAATATTTAGTAATACATCTGGAGAATTTGCATGTTAAAGTGTTCTTTGAACAACTTTCTGGTTAGAAAGGTTTTATAAAGTGATTTTAAAATGTTTGGATAAATGAATTCTTGATTTCATTTTCCAGTATTTTCTTTTAATATTCCATTTTCTTTTTCAAATATGGCATGGTTAGAGAATATTGGCTATTTCTTTACTAGAATAATATAGAGTATATTGTAATTCAGACATATTGTGTTATGTAGATAAGTTAAATCTAAATTTTTAAAAGTAATCAACAAATGAGCACTTGAAATTTCATTGACTTTTCCGATTTTATATATATATATATATATTAGCAGATGATATATAGCATTTGTAGAAAGTGGCTTAATTTATTAGTAAAACTAGTTTCAGAGGTTTTCTGGCTTAAAGGAAGGCAAGTCATACAGTGTTATATGGAAATCTGTTTTATTAAATACTCACAGGGGTACTGTGTGAAAAAACAAGCATTTAAAATAATTTATTTTTATAGGCATTGCAATGTGAACATGTGATAAAATATGAATATCTATTTGAAAATTCAGCAGAAATAAACTTCTTAATTATGTGGATTTTTGTTTTGCTTGAAGATGATTTTTACCAAACTTCATTTTACTCAACAAATATGTTGAGATCATTTTATTAGTAATACATGCTGTTAAGAGTAATACATGCTGTTAAGATCAAAATATCTCTACAGAAAAGTTTTTATTCCTGTTATCAGAGAGTATTCTGATGGATCTCATTAAGACTCTGCTTTTCTTTATTCACAAATGAAAACTTTAAGGAACAACTGTGGTTTGTGTCCCAGCTGGCTTCTTAAGTTAACAGATAATGCTTTTAAGGATCACGTTGAGACCATGGAGGTTGTATGATTTTTAATGTTAAATATTGAGATTCTCATATATAACTGTGCTGTAATGGATGGAAAATGATGACCAGTTTGCCTTGTTGATAATAACTATATTGACTTAAAGGTTTGACTATACCAAAACTCTTTTTATTTTCTTTTTTCTTGACATTTTTCCCTAACAACATGGTTATCATGGTACATAATCTTCATGTCCATACCATATTTTAAGTACACAAGTAACAGACTTGAGGTTCATTGTCTCTTAGCTTTGATATTTGAGGGTAGAGCATGACCTAGGAATAGTTAGAAATACAAAAAAAAAAAATCATAGGTGAATGAAGCATTGATACACATTTAGTTCATTTTGTGCCTTATTTCCTAGCTGATTCCTATGTTTCTTGGAAGCAAATAGAATTCTTCATTAGAAATAGTCCTAGAAGAGGAATTAATACTTTAAGATTATTGCTGTATGTACACTGATTTATAAAACCAAATGTTTCAAGGCTTTATTCTTATATGTTAAATCCGAGCTTTGTGTCAGTGCTGCTCATTTCTTTGTAAACAGAGAAGATTTTAAAGTTGAGCAGGCAATTTTTTTGTTCAAAGGGAACAGCTTCTTAATACCTTACTTAAGTTGGGTTTATTGATGAAAGCAAACACTTTACAATAGTATCTGAGCAGTTATTTTTTTTAATTTTATTTTTAAACTTTACAATATTGTATTAGTTTTGCCAAATATTGAAATGAATCCACCACAGGTATACCTGTGTTCCCCATCCTGAACCCTCCTCCCTCCTCCCTCCCCATACCCTCCCTCTGGGTCGTCCCGGTGCACCAGCCCCAAGCATCCAGTATCGTGCATTGAACCTGGACTGCCGACTCGTTTCATACATGATATTATACATGTTTCAATGCCATTCTCCCAAATCTCCCCACCCTCTCCCTCTCCCACAGAGTCCATAAGACTGATCTATACATCAGTGTCTCTTTTGCTGTCTCGTACACAGGGTTATTGTTACCATCTTTCTAAATTTTTAACTAATCCAAAAATACTCTAGTTTACATGAGTATTGTGACACATTGGACATATTCAATGGAAAAAGTGTTATTTTTAGTATAAATTAGCATTGGAAATACTTGCTTTTCAAATATATTACACACAATAGAATATATCTCTTATCCTTATTTAAATAATAATCTTGAATCAAATTTAACTTTGATTAGGGAATTTTTCCCTAGCACCATACTCTAGTGCAGAATACTAGAGAATGCAGTGGGCCAAGAGGAGCAACTAGATCTGATAGATAGAGTGCCTGATGAACTATTGACAGAGGTTCGTGACATTGTACAGAAGACAGGGATCAAGACCATCCCATGAAAAAGGAATGCAAAAAAAGCAAAATGGCTGTCTGGGGAGGCCTTACAAATAGCTATGAAAAGAAGAGAAGTGAAAAGCAAAGGAGAAAAGGAAAGACATAAGCATCTGAATGCAGAGTTCCAAAGAATAGCAAGGAGAGATAAGAAAGCCTTCCTCAGCGATCAATGCAAAGAAATAGAGGAAAACAACAGAATGGGAAAGACTAGAGATCTTTTCAAGAAAATTAGAGATGCCAAGGGAACATTTCATGCAAAGATGGGCTCGATAAAGGACAGAAATGGTATGGACCTAACAGAAGCAGGTGCTATTAAGAAGAGGTGGCAACAATACACAGAAGAACTGTACAAAAAAGAGCTTCATGACCCAGATAATCACGATGGTGTGATCACTCCCCTAGAGCCAGACATCTTGGAATGTGAAGTCAAGTCAACCTTAGAAAGCATCACTACGAACAAAGCTAGTGGAGGTGATGGAATTCCAGTTGAGCTATTCCAACTCCTGAAAGATGATGCTGTGAAAGTGCTGCATTCAATATGCCAGCAAATTTGGAAAACTCAGCAGTGACCACAGGACTGGAAAAGGTCAGTTTTCATTCTAGTCCCAAAGAAAGGCAATGCCATAGAATGCTCAAACTACCGCACAATTGCACTCATCTCACACACTAGTAAAGTAATGCTCAAAATTCTCCAAGCCAGGCTTCAGCAGTACATGAACTGTGAACTTCCACATGTTTAAGCTGGTTTTAGAAAAGTCAGAAGAACCAGACATCAAATTGCCAACATCCACTGGATCATCGAAAAAGCAAGAGAGTTCCAGAAAAACATCTACTTCTGCTTTATTGACTATGCCAAAGCCTTTGACTGTGTGGATCACAATAAACTGTGGAAAATTATGAAAGAAATGGGAATACCAGACCACCTGACCTGCCTCTTGAGAAATCTATATGCAGGTCAGGAAGCAACAGTTAGAACAGGACATGGAACAACAGACTGGTTCCAAATAGGAAAAGGAGTACGTCAAGGCTGTATATTGTCACCCTGCTTATTTAACTTCTATGCAGAGTACATCATGAGAAACTCTGGGCTGGAAGAAGCACAAGCTGGAATCAAGATTGCCGGGAGAAATATCAATAACCTCAGATATGCAGATGACACCACCCTTATGGCAGAAAGTGAAGAGGAACTAAAAAGCCTCTTGATCAAAGTAAAAGAGGAGAGTGAAAAAGTTGGCTTAAACCTCAACATTAAGAAAATGAAGATCATGGCATCTGGTCCCATCACTTCATGGGAAATAGACGGGGAAACAGTGTCAGACTATTTTTTTTGGCTCCAAAATCACTGCAGATGGTGACTGCAGCCATGAAATTAAAAGACGCTTACTCCTTGGAAGGAAAGTTATGACCAACCTAGATAGCATATTCAAAAGCAGAGACATTACTTTGCCAACAAAAGTCCCTCTAGTCAAGGCTATGGTTTTTCCAGTGGTCATGTATGAATGTGAGAGTTGGACTGTGAAGAAATCTGAGCGCTGAAGAATTGATGCTTTTGAACTGTGGTGTTGGAGAAGACTCTTGAGAGTCCCTTGGACTGCAAGGAGATCCATTCAGTCCATTCTAAAGGAGATCAGTCCTGGGTGTTCATTGAAAGGACTGATGCTGAAGCTGAAACTCCAATACTTTGGCCATCTCATGCGAAGTGTTGACTCATTGGAAAAGACTCTGATGCTGGGAGGGTTTGGCGGCAAGAGGAGAAGGGGACGACAGAGAATGAGATGGCTGGATGGCATCACCGACTCGATGGACATGAGTTTGAGTAAACTCCGGGAGTTGGTGATGGACAGGGAGGCCTGGTGTGCTGCAGTTCATGGAGTCGCAAAGAGTTGGACACTACTGAGCAACTGAACTGAACTGAAGAGAATGCAGTATGACTCTGATTGTGAAAACTGCTGATATGTGTGCCTTTTCTATCCATTTCGGGTTTTTTGGGAGGGCACATCATGCAATTTGTGGACTCTTAGTTCCCCAACCAGAGGTCCAGCCTGAATGCCCTGCATTAGATTCTCAGAGTCCTAACCACTGAACAACCAAGGAAGTCCCTTCATCCATTTCTTACTAACTGAGATTATTTAACAGGCTGAGAAAACATGGTTTTGTTTAAAACCAAGTTCTGTAGGTAGATGAAAATGAATAATGTTTAAAGCCCCACCAAAACTTAAACAAAAGACTTGCTTTTGCTTTGCTCTTTAAACCCTCTTTAAATAAGGTGAAAAAAATTCATTCGTTAAAGAATGTTGCTCTCCTGCTGTGTGATACTTATTTTATTGGGTAACATTATATAAATTGTCACATAGAACCCAGTTAAATGTCTGTTCCCATTTTGCCTATTGTTTGGCAGGTCTGATGTACATACTCTTAACTTTTTTTTTTGAGATAATCATGTATTTAGAGGAAGCTAATATTGACTCAACGGGCTATAGAATATTTGGGGAGAATACAACTGCAGAGCAGATCCACTGCCCCCACCCCAGCCCCTCTAAGAGTAGTATACCAGCCAAGGTACTGTCTGTCTCCTGGATGACAAATACACCTCTTGGATAATATTCTCTATACCTTTTTGGGGTATAATCAGATTTCATAAAGCATTAAAAAAATGAATTTTTCCAGAGTTCAGATTCACATAGCAATGGAATATTAATAATAGACTTTTGAAAGTTCTAAACTATTTTTATGAAGCAGAAATAAGTGACAAGTAAATAACTCTCAAGGATTTAATTAACACTATTGCCACTGTATGTCGAATAGATTTAGTCCTATCAGATGTACCTTCTCCTTTTACAGAACTGCACAATTATAATTAATGTTCATGGTAATCACCCTGAGATACTTATAGGGTCCTATTCTAAATCATTAAGGAATGATCAATTTATATTTTATGACTATTTGAACTCAAGTCAACCTATTGTATATAAATTCTTTAAAAATTCATTATAGATGTATATATAGTCTCCCTAAAAGAACTCATTTTTCAGTAATTAAGCATTTCTATATGTGTTCAGTTCCATTCAGTTCAGTCGCTCAGTCTGTCCGACTCTTTGTGACCCCATGAATCGCAGCATGCCAGGCCTCCCAGTCCATCACCAACTCCCAGAGTTCACTCAAACTCACGTCCATCGAGTCGGTGATGCCATCCAGCCATCTCATCCTCTGTCGTCCCCTTCTCCTCCTGCCCCCAATCCCTCCCAGCATCAGAGTCTTTTCCAATGAGTCAACTCTTTGCATGAGGTGGCCAAAGTACTGGAGTTTCAGCTTTAGCATATGTCTGTAATGAAATGAATTTTTTGCTTAATATAACGTATGTTAAATGTAACTTTAGTATATTTTTCTGAAATTAAAAAATTACTGCATTTTTATCCATAAAAGAGATAATTAATAGCCTAACACTCAACATTAAAAACAAAACACCATACTCTCAATTCAACAGTAGTGCTCAGCATAAAGATGAGTCTGAAGAGAATGCATTTTCACTTTTATAGATGCTTTCTAATAAATGGACTACCTGATTATAATCAAGTATTCAAATGATTTGGGCTCCTTTTTCCTTACTCTCTCTACACTTCAGTCATCCCCAGATAAGACCACCTACCTTCAAAGAATTTAGACTGCTTTAAATACCAGACTTGAAAAAGCTTTGAAAACTAGAAAACCCATTTAACCATTAAAGCTTATAGGAGCCTGCCACAGTACTCAAGATAAAGTGACAAGACATCCTCATCTTTGGTCTTTAGGAATTCAGCTTAATCATGGCAGAAATATTATTTATTTCTGTAATGAATATTACAGAATAAATATTATTTATTTCTGTATTATTTATGTAATGTCCACATCCTTCAAATCCTTAATAAAAGTTTTTTTTTTCCTAATTATGAAAGCAAGATGAGGAGACTTGCCCCGGTGGTGCAGTGGTTAAGACTCCATGCTTCCAATGTAGGGGGCACAGGTTTGATCCCTGGTCTAGGAACTAAGATCCCATGTGCTGCATGCCGGGAGCAGGTTAGTAGGATGAGTTCTCATGCATTGTTAATGGTAATGCAAAATTGTACAGCACTTTGGAAAACAATTTGGCAGTTTCTATAGTTAAACACATTTTCACTATAACTCAATAATCCCAATCCTAGATATTTACTCTGGAGAAATGAAAATATGTGCTCACACAAGGTCTTAAATATGAATGGTTATGAGAGCATATTAAATCACTTCAGTCATGTCCAGCTCTTTGTGACTCCATGGACTACAGCCCGCCAGGCTCCTCTGTCCATAGAATTCTCCAGGCAAGTATACTGGAGTGGTTTGCCATGCTCTCCTCCAGGAGGTCTTCCCAACCCAGGGATCAAGCCTGCATCTCCTTTCGGCTCCTGCATTGCAGGTGGATTCTTAACTACTGGGCCACTGGGAAAGTCCAAATGTTACTGATTATAGCAGCCTTTATTTATGATAGCCATAAAGGTAGGCTGTGGTCCATGGGGTCGCTGAGGGTCGGACACGACTGAGCGACTTCACTTTCACTTTTCACTTTCATGCACTGGAGAAGGAAATGGCAACCCACTTCAGTGTTTTTGCCTGGAGAATCCCAGGGACGGGGAAGCCTGGCGGGCTATAGTCCATGGAGTCACAAAGAGCTGGACATGACTGAAGTGATTTAGTATGCTCTCATATGGGGTCGCACAGAGTCGGACACGACTGAAGTGACTTAGCGTAGCATTTAGCATACAGGTGGAAACAAATGTCTACCAACTGGTGAAAGATAAACACATTGAGGTCATACATTGAAATAAGAAGGAATAAACTCCTGATACAGACAAAAGCTGAATCTCAAAAACTTTTTCCTAAGTGAAAGATGCTAGACACAAAAGGCTGCATAGTGTACAATTCCACTTACATGACCTTCTGGAAAACTGAACTCTAAGGTCAGATCAGTGGTTGCAGAGCTGGGGGTGTGAGGAGAAGACTAATTATAAAAAGGCATAAAGAGACCTTTGGGTGAGGAGTGGAGATGTTCTATAAATTCATTGTGGTGGTTACATTCCTCCTATGTCAACTTTCATCAAATTATATATCTAAAATGGGTGAATTTTGCTTTAAGTACACTAACAATAAACCTTACTTAAACGGTAACCAAAAAAAAATATGAAGACATGATTAATGTAGAAATTGTGGAAATGCAAAAAGACATTAAGAAGAAAATGAAATTTATCCTTAATCTGATCAGCCAGGTATTAATTTTCAGGTGTAACATTTTGATATATCTTTCTGGATTTTTTTTTTTTTTTTGCCATACATACACTATGAGTTCACATGACAGCTTTTTAAAAACTTAGCATTGTTATAATTTCCATGTCATTTTTTTTGGCATCACTCTTAATGACAACCTAATCATTTTGACTCCTTGATTCTTATTTGGGTTGTGACTTTTTGCTCTTGATTGACATTGGTGAACATTTTTTTTCATTCTCCCCTGAACTTTACATGTGTCTCTTATACTAAGAATCTGATTTTATACCAGTAAAAAAGCAGCCAGATGATGATTATTGATACCTAATTCTAGAAGGCATGATTATAAGGAAAAAAGTTAGATTTGAAATTAAGTTTAATGTATTCTTATTTAGTATCAGTTATTGCTTCTGACATCTTTTATTTCTGTTCATTTCTTATGTAAAATTTTTGTCTGGCTACAAGGAAAACTAAAGGAAGAAACTGTCATATTTTCTTTTTCCCTCATAACATTGGTAACATTTACATTATGCAGAAATGTTTACTTCTGTTGAATATAATTTTTTTTTATATTGCCACGAAAACTCTAATGAGGAATTCCTTTCTAGAAATGTATGATCAGTGGTGACTTCTTCCGTGCATGTTCTATTGAATTCTTACAGTACAGTAGCCCATAATGCCTCAAGGCCCAACATTCAAATGCTTACCTTGGTTCCAATCTTGAATTGTCTTTTATTCTATTCTTCACAACATCTTTCAATATACCCACGTGCATCCACCCACCCTTTTGCTTTCTCTCTTCACAGAGATCATGCCTTTTCATTTCGAATGTGTCGAGGCATCATTTTGAATGAAGTTGCTGCTGACAGTATTATCCCTTATGCAGAACCTTCGCTGTAGGCCAGACTTACACTTGCTTGTGGTGTTGATGGTTTGTGAATCACTATTCACTTTCGCTTATGTCTGACCAGCAGGCTAAGTGAGACACGTTGAAGAAGCAGCCTGCGGTCACAGGCAGAAGTTATTCCAAATGCCCTCTTGACTCCTTGGCAGCTGTTTGCTGCACATCTTGCTGGTGAATTTGTACAGAGAGCATCTGTCATGTCCACAGTATATATAGCTCTTGAGGTCATTGCTCTTAACCCTGTAATAAGCACTGGGGTGTGTGCCTTTCAGAAGAGGAAAATTACATGGGGAAGACAGGAAGAGAGCAACTCAACACCTATCACTGGAACCATAGAAGAGAAATTAGAGGCTGCAGCAAAGGTGGGGCAGAGGGTTTTCAGGGGCCATCAGGAGGGGAGAGTGAGCAGGTGAGAAGAGTACTGACGGATGTTTCTGATAGTCTCTAACTGCATCACTACTACATTCAGAAGCGCAGACGATAGGATATCCCGAGTATTATAAAACTAAATAGAAGTTCGCAAAATACTCCTGTTAACTAATGTGTCTGAGAGAGAGAAACTACATCATTGATTCGGGCAGTACTGGCGATGTTTGCTAGGCAGGAGCCTAGGATTTATGTCAACTTTTAGTCACTCCATTTCTGTTTGTGTGTGTGTTTTTTTTTCCCTGAAAATTTAGAAATACAGGAAATAAAGATGGAAAATTAAATCTTCCATAATCCCACGATTCAAAGGCCCTATTACTAAAATTTTTGAAATATCTATTTCATATATTTCTTTTACAAATTTCAAATCTCTTAAGTATTTATATGTTTTTGAAACTTTTTTCATAAAATATTATATCATGAGATATTCCTTGTTATTAATTTTATCAAAAATATTTTTTCAGAGGCAGCATAATATTTCTTTATGTGCGTTTTCCAGCATTTATTAAACAATTCACCTACTGTTGGACATTGTTACCTTTTTTAATAATATGAATAATACTGTTCTGTATATCCATGTAACATATGTATACGTGTGTGTGTCTGTTTCCCTAATTCCATGATGAACAAGTGGGGGACTATTTTTGTATCAGTTCAGTTCAGTCACTCGGTCATGTCCGACTCTTTGCGACCCCATGGACTGCAGCATATCAGGCCTCCCTGTCCATCACCAACCCCTGGAGTTTACTCAAACTCATGCCCATGAGGTTGGTGATGCCATCCTCTATTGTCCCCTTCTCTTCCTGCCTTCAGTCTTTCCCAGCATCAGGGTCTTTTCCAGTGAGTCAGCTTTTTGCATCAGGTGGCCAAAGTATTGGAGCTTCAGCTTCAACACCAGTCCTTCCAATGAATATTCAGGACTGATTTCCTTTAGGATGGACTGGTTGAATCTCCTTGCACTCCAAGGGACTCTCAAGAGTCTTCTCCAGCACCACAATTCAAAAGCATCAGTTCTTCGGTGCTCAGCTTTCTTTATGGTCCAGCTCTCTCATCCATGCATGACTACTGGAAAAACCATAGCTTTGTCTAGATGGACCTTTGTTGGCAAAGTAATGTCTCTGCTTTTTAATATGCTGTCTAGGTTGGTCTTAACTTTTCTTCCAAGGAGCAAGCATCTTTTATTTTCATGGCTGCAGTCACCATCTGCAGTGATTTTGGAGTCCAAAAAAATAAAGTCTTGTCACTGTTTCCTCTGTTTCTCCGTCTATTTGCCATGAGGTGATGGGACCAGATGCCATGATCTTCGTTTTCTGAATGCTGAGTTTTAAGCCAGGTTTTCACTCTCCTCTTTCACTTTCATCAAGAGGCTCTTTAGTTCTTCTTCTCTTTCTGCCATAAGGGTGGTGTCATCTGCATATCTGAGATTATTGATATTTCTCCCAGCAATCTTGATTCCAGCTTGTGCTTCATCCAGCCCAGCATTTCTCATGATGTATTCTGCATGTAAGTTAAATAAGCAGGGTAACAATATACAGCCTTGACGTACTCCTTTTCCTGTTTGGAAGCAGTCTGTTTTTCCATATCCAGTTCTAATTGTTGCTTCCTGACCTGCACACAGATTTCTCAAGAGGCAGGTCAGGTGGTCTGGTATTCCCATGTCTTTCAGAATTTTCCTCAGTTTATTGTGATTCACACAGTCAAAAGCTTTGGCAGTCAATAAAGCAGAAATAAATTTTTTTCTGGAACTCTCCTGCTTTTTTGATGATCCAGCAGGTGTTGGCAGTTTGATCTCTGGTTCCTCTGCCTTTTCTAAATCCAGCTTGAACATCTGGAATTTCACTGTTCACATATTGTTGAAGCCTGGCTTGGAGAATTTTGAGCATTACTTAGGGTGTGAGATGAGTGCAATTGTGTGGTAGTTTGAGCATTCTTTGGCATTGCCTTTCTTTAGGATTGTAATAAAAACTGACCTTTTCAAGTCTTGTGGCCAGTGCTGAGTTTTCAAATTTGCTGACATATTGAGTGCAGCACTTTCACAGCATCACTTTTTAGGATTTGAGAGTTCCATCACCTCCACTAGCTTTGTTAGTAGTCATGCTTCCTGAGGCCCACTTGACTTCACATTCCAGGATGTCTGGCTCTAGGTGAAGTGATCACACCATTGTGATTATCTGGGTCATGAAGATGTCTTTTGTACAGTTCTTCTGTGTATTCTTGCCACTTCTTAATATCTTCTACTTCTGTTAGGTCCATACCATTTCTATCCTTTATTGAGCGCATCTTTGCATGTCATGTTATTCTACAATGCTAAGTCACTTCAGTCATTTCCGACTCTGTGTGACCCCATAGACGGCAGCCCACCAGGCTCCCCTGTCCCTGGGATTCTCCAGGCAAGAACACTGGAGCGGGTTGCCATTTCCTTCTCCGATGCATGAAAGTGAAAAGTGAAAGTGAAGTCGCTCAGTCGTGTCCGACTCTTAGCGACCCCATGGATTGCAGCCTAACAGGCTCCTCTGTCCATGGGATTTTCCAAGCAAGAGTACTGGAGTGGGGTGCCATTGCCTTCTCCGTATTCTACAATAAGGTGGTCTTATTCTACAATAAGGTGGTCTTATTTTACACTCCATGAGCAGTGAATAGGAAGCCCATCATTTCAGCACCCCTTAGCCAATATCCCATATATTTTTTAAAAGGGGGCAAAAAGTATGTTTGCTTTTTTTTTGCAAAGGATAATTATTTTCATAAAACAGAAGCTAAAATTTGAAGCTAAGATTTCAGTTTTAAAAATCGAGAGGAAATCTAAAGACTTTAAGACCGTCAACAAACTATTAGCTAAAGGGTTTTTTTTAATCATTCAGAATTGTATATAATTTAAATTAGTTTGAATACCCTCTATAATGTTAAATCTTGACTACAGAAAAAGGAATTGTGATAAAATATTGAAAAATCATACTTTAAAAATTAGGTCTCTGTCATACTTTTTTAATATAAAGTTATTTATTTTAATTGAAGGCTAATTACAGTATTGTATTGGTTTTGCCATACATCAACATGAATCCATACTTTTTAACTTCTAAAATGTTTTCCACTTTTGTGGGAGGTATGGGATATAATTTTAAATAGCTCTCCATGACATGTTCATACTTGATTAATATTTAATTTCTTCCCTTTCCTCCTCAATCCTTAAGCCTACATCTGTGTATTCAGTAAGAACAAAAGTTCTGTTCTCCAGTGATTAACTACTTGAATCATTTCAATTCAGGTTACTAACAGCAACGCACAGTTAAACAGAAGTCTTGGTTGAAACCACTATTAAACTATACAATGTCACTTTCATTAGTATCTGAGTTTCATAGTTAGGAAATTTTGCATTAAGAAGCTCACATAAGTCAGATAAATCTCCAAGTTACTGGGCTTGGACCTTAGAAATCATCACATATACTTCTTTGATTTGATAGTTAAGGAATTGGAAACTGAGATTGGTACAGGCACATCTTGGGGACACTCAGCTGGAAGGAGACTCTTCATCCTGGGTTCTGGACTCTGCAGCCAGCTCCCTGCCAGGCCACACTCCTCAGCCTCTGTCACCTGCAAGCTGAAACATCTGGTACCCTAGCCTCAATTCATAGCATACGTCTCTCCTGAGAAATATGTGTAAGAATACAATTCCTACTGCTTCTTTGATTATCCTTTCCAACTTGGCTTAATTTGTGGAGAGAACTGACAAATTGATAAGCCACATATATCAATTCCCTTTCAAGAGCCTTAGAACAGACTCAGTCATTTTGTAACACCGAAGTCGTGTGCTGTCACAGGTTCCAGTTGAACTAAACTTTGCAGGCTGCTTTCGAGAATAAATACCTGTGGAATAAATATGATTATGTGGCACCACACCATTATTCATATAAGATATTTTTTTCTTACCAGATATCTGTATGCCCTTGGGCAGAAGGTTTGGAAAAGATGGAAAAAACGTTACTTTGTTCTTGTTCAGGTAAGTACACTTTTTTCCTGTCATATAACCACTCTAAGCCAATCAAACTTTTATTTGGGTTATTCTGTCAGTATCTACTGTATTAGAAATTAAAACTGAGAAATTTAGAAAATATTTATTCATTTTAAAATGAAAGTAGTAAGGCCATTCCAATGCAACTAACCTTTTTATTTAAAATAGCTCTTTTTTCAAGCCAAACATTTTAGTGAACTAAATGGCATTATTTTATGCTTTTGTGCACCTCTTCAATGTCTGGTTTAATAAAAATAGAATGCAGCTGTATTTTCAAATCAGATTCTGCCTTCAATCTGTTGCAGTCTCAGGTGAAATTTAGCCTCTGGAAAACTCCACTATATGTTCTTGAGAGAGTAAGTGTGAAACGGGCAAAGATGTTTAAACATAACTTTAAAAATGGTTTTGACCTCACAAGTCCCCTGAAAGGATTTTGAAGATCCCCAGGATCCCAAGACCATACCTTGAGAACCACTGCATTATTCTGATGTTTTATAGATAAAACTTAATTCATAAAAACATGCCTTTTAAAAAAAGTGTATCATATATATCACTTATTCAGAGGTACAGGTTTTTTAATTGCCTTGACTGGTGGATTTGTTTGAGATAGGATTCTGAATATAGGCAGAGTACTACAATGTACAATTCAGTAGACTCTTGTTTTGTTTTGGTGTTTGATCATGAATGACCTTTGCTCATAGAATATACTCATTTAGTAAAGTTACTTTAAAGAATAATTTTGAGTAATAGTCATTCCAGTTCATGATAAATTCAAGCTGTCTTATTCCCAATGAATATATATGAAAAGAGAAGCTCTCTTGGTATCATTAACACAAAACAGTCTGTAAAATCTTATCAATTCCTATCCACACATTATTGTTGTTCTTCAGTTGCTAAGTCATATCTGAACTATTTTGCAAGCCCATGTACAGTAGCATCCCCCCAGGCTCTGTCTGTCCATGGGATTTCCCCAGACAAGAATGCTGGAGTGGGTTGCCATTTCCTCCTCCAAGGGATCTTCCCAAACTTGCATCTCCAGCATTGGCAGGTGACTTCTTTACCACTTGAGCCCCAGGGAAGCCCTACTCAACGCATTAAGCAAGTATAGACTAGATCAGGTTAACATGGTGATATCCCAAGGAAGGAAAATCATTTGCTATCTTCCAGAAATAAAGTAATCTATCTACTGCTGGATACAATTATTTTATTGATGTGCCATAATAGCATGGTAACTTCATGAAAGCTTAAATTTTTAATCAAAAGTGGGTTTTTTTCCCTGCCTGGGTAAAGTGTAACTTTTTCTTTTGTAAATAGAACTGAGAATCCCACGGTGGTCCAGAGGTTAAGACTCCAGGCTTCCATTGCAAGGGCCCTTGGTTCAATCCCTGGTTAGAGAACCAAGATACCACATGCCATGCAATGCAGTCAAAAATAAATAATAACAAAATTTATAAGTAAGTAAATAGAACCAATATTTGGTCAACCAGATTAATAAAATATGCACATACATTTGCATACACACAGACAATATATTTTATATAAAACCCACACATTTGCTTTGAGTAAGGGCTCCCTGTTGGGAGTTCTCAATGGTCTGTCCTCCAAAAGTCACACCTATAAGGCATCTTCTTTGGTTTCTAGGCTTAATTTCTTGCCACTGGCACAAAAATTTAAATGCATTTACTAGGCAGTTTGAGCACGTATCTTTCTGTACATTTTTATTTTATTTCCACTTATAGATTTTCTCACCTACGTCTAATTTAGCAAGTTTGTGTTAGTGACTTGTCTTTGTCAAATCTTTCCAAAGCATTCAAATGATTTTTCATAAAAACTGCAGCTGCTTTTTCATGGTCATATATCATGCATTTACACAAAATATCGTAAGTTCTCATCCCATAAGATCAGTAGCTGATGTTATTGGCCTAATCAAACGCTACTGATTCTTAGTAAGCATAGAGTTGAACTGATGGAAATAAGTATAGGAACACATGAGCATGTCACCCAGTAACCACAGATTTCAACATGTCATACCTATTAGTCAATATGGTTTTTTAAGAGCAGTTGTAGGTTCACAACAAAATTTAAGGGAAGGTACAGAGATTTCCTACCTATCCTCTGTCCCCACATAGCTTCCCCCACTATCAACATCTCACCAGAATGGTACATTTGTTACCAAGGGTGAACTACACTCGACACATCATCTTCATCGAAAGTCCATACTTTTTCTTAGATTTCACTTTTGGTGTTGTACATCTGTGTATTTGAACAAGCATACTATTTATTACTGTAATATCATACAAAGCATTTCACTCCCTTGAAAATCCTCTCTGTTCTGCCTGTTCACCCTCCCACCTTTGGCAACCTCTGATCTTTTTACCGCAGGTTTGCCTTTTCCAGAACACCACAGCTGGAGTCTTGCAGTGTGTAGCCGTTACTCAGTAGCTTCTTTCACTTACGAATTTCATTTAAGGTTTTTCCATGTTTTTTCCATGGCTTAAAACCTCATTTCTTTTTAGCACTGAATAATATTCCATTGTCCAAATGAAGCAGTTTATCTGTTCACCTACTGAATGACATCTTGGTTGCTTCCAAATTTTGGCAATTATGAATCGAGCTGTTATACACATTTGTGTGTGGGTTTTTGTGTAAACATAACTTTCTAGCTTCTTTGGGTAAATACCAAGGAGCATGATTGCTGGATCATATTCATTATTTTTAAAGAAAGAATCCTGTAGAGATCCAGTAAAGTAACAGTAGGCTAAAAGAGTTTCTAATATACATTGTTTTAATATGAAAATTAGGCTTTAATAGATCAGTTTTGAGAGTTCAGATGGACACTTTATACTTCAAGCCAGGTAAAGTTCAGGATAATCCTTTGCTCCCTACCTTATTTTTTGATATATGATCACAAGAATCAAGTTACAGAGCAACCATATATATGTTCATTATTACCCCATAAGAGACTTATAGAAATAAAAGAATTTTCTTCTTTTATTCAAAAAAATTCAAAAAAAAGAATTTCAGTGCTTTGAGATCATTAAGTGTTCTTTACAGAACATTAACCATGTCTTTGGAGAGCTGGAAAATTCTCCATATAACAAAAATATGTTTAACATTTTAATGAGAACATTCAATTTAAACCAAAGGAGGTTAACCTCTATACTCCATAATTAAAATTTAGGATAAACACCACCAAACTTTCATGAATTCAGATGTATTCTACCTGACATATCATCTTAAAATTTGAAGTCATATTCTTTGGAAGGAATGATGCTGAAGCTGAAACTCCAGTACTTTGGCCACCTCATGCGATGAGTTGACTCATTGGAAAAGGCTCTGATGCTGGGAGGGATTGGGGGCAGGAGGAGAAGGGGATGACAGAGGATGAGATGGCTGGATGGCATCACTGACTCGATGGACGTGAGTCTGAGTGAACTCCTGGAGTTGGTGATGGACAGGGAGGCCTGGCGTGCTGCGATTCATGGGGTCGCAAAGAGTTGGACATGACTGAGCGACTGATCTGATCTGATCTGATGTGATAAGTATTGTGAAAGTGTTAGTCACTCAGTTGTGTCCTACTCTTTGCAACCCCATAGACGTTGCCCACTAGGCTTTTCTGTCCATGGGATTCTCCAGGGAAGAATACTGCAGTGGGTTGCCATTCCCTTCTCCAGGGGATCTTCCTGACCCAGGAATTGAACCCAGGTCTCCTGCATTGCGGGCAGATTCTTTATTGTCTGAGCCACCAAGGAAGCATTGTATCTTTATACAAATATATGTATATACACGTATTCACACAGAGAATCCCATGCCCAAGTGTATTGAGATTTACATGCCAGTACTCTGACAACTTTTTCAAGTGTTAAATATAATTGAATCATCCTTTCAATTCCAAATGTAATGGGAAGACGGATGTACACACTTCAAAATCAAGATGGGTGTGTATGGAGATTCAGCAAGAAGTACTCGTTGGGAAGAAGTGGGTCATTCTATTAGGATCTTTAGGATAGCGCTCATTCCGTTGGCACGTGGCCTGTGGATCCATACCTGCGGGCTGCACTATTGAAAGGTGAGGGAGTTGTTTCAGGAGGACAGCGTGCCCCTGCTGTGTCTGCTGCTGCCGTCGGCAGAATGGTGCTCTGGTGATAATGTGAATCTCATCACCACTTGTGAGTGTGTATTATCTGAGTGATGGAGCTGGAGGTCTAGCCATCAGCCCAAGAATTTGTGCTCATAAAAATTGATTGAGAGTCTCATTTGTTCAAAGTGAACACTTGCAGAGTTGCTGAGGTGAAGAGACTTTTCAGAGACTCTTGTATCAACATTTAAATCAGAGTTGAAAATGGGCAAATGAATTAGTTATCATTGTGGGGTGTTAACTGAGCTAAGTAAGATTAATTTTGGACCCCATTTACATTCTAAAGCCGGTATGCTTACAGTATTAAAAAAGATTTTTCATGCTTTTTTTGAGGCTGCATTTGTTTCTGATGAAGGTAAATTTGGGTCCAAGGCAAACTGAAAGAACAGTGATTTTGAGGAATATGTTAAAAATCTTCCCAAAGCTTACATGTGTTTTTATTAAACTTATATGTGTTTTTTATTAATTTTTTAAGCGTATTTAGTGTTTTGGTGTTACATTTGGAGAATATCATTGATGTAAAGTACTTATGATACTAGTATGTTTTAGTTCATTGTAATAAACCATTTAATGGCTTTAAAATTCCATATTTGTATCTACAATTTAAGCAAACTGAATTATTTCATAAATCTGTATTCAGCTAATACCTCTGCAAATAATTGTATGCCCTCAGATGCTGCATATTTTGTGGTGATATAAAAATTTCTGAAGCACTCACCTATTAATACAACTATTGCTATCTGTAATCTAATATTTATTATGCAAATATGGCAGGCACTTATGCAAAGCACTGTTTTACCACACAGTATCTCTTTTAGTCTTCAGAATAAGATTTGAGGATAGGTATTATCATCCCCATTGTACAGATTAACTTGATGTACAAAGAGGTTTTATATTAATAATTTGGCCAGATACAGTTAGTATGTGGTAGGTAGCGTCTGGTGATCAGATCCAGTTCTGTCAGTCTCTAGAGGCTAAGCTCCCATATCCTTTGTCACTGTGCCATGATCAAATAAATGCACACAGCTACAGTTGATCTGAAGACAAACAGGTATGTGCATAATCACTGTGGAACATTCATTTCATGAGGTACATAACAGTGTTACTACCTTAAAGAAATGGCCAGTGAGTGATGGCATAAAGAGACCCGCACTCATGAAGCCCACTTACCGCGGGACATTACTGGAAACAAGTAGATAGACATCTCTGTTGTTTTGGCCTCGTATCAAAGTGTTCTCTGCTTATTGTCGATGTGTCAGAATCATGACTTGAAGTTGCTGCAAACAACAGCAGGCTATCAAGGCATAATGTTAATTACATATCAGCTGAGCTGGCACAGGATGTAAACAGTCAGCCATGCCACTACGTGGTCTGTACCTGCTGGAAACATACGAGATCCACTCTCTTAATGAGACGCCATCAAAATCTGCTCTCAGCTTAAAGAAGTGGCTGCACCAGCCTATTGATATCTGAAATACCCTGCACACCCTGCAGCAGACTGCTGTCACATTATCTGAGAATGCCACTACTGCAGGAAATTAGATGATCTAGGTTTAGTCTTAGGACATAAGCTGATGTTTGCTAATAGTAATGCGAAGTGAATAGATATACCGCTGTCAAATCAAGAAAGTCATGGGGTAGTGTCTCTCTGGCTTTATGTTTTAAACTGATTTAAGATGTACAAACCCAAGACATGCTCAGTGTAGGATGAACTCAAACCATACAGAAGTCTCTGTGGCCCTCATCAGAACCCCTACCAGCATGGCCCCCTGATTTCAGTCTTTTCCCCCAGTGGCCAAGCAGCCACCGCTGGTAGTTTGAACTTTTAAACTTGTTTCAGTATAATCCAATCCTAATGGAATCATCCACATATATATTTGTTTTCTGAATTGTTTTGACCCGCTTTTAAAATGTGTTATGGGATTTCCCTTGTGGTCCAGTTGACTAAAACTCCGTTTCCAGTGCAAGGGGCCTGGGTTTAATCTCTGGTCAGGGAACTAGGTCCTGCATGCTGCAATGAAGATTGAAGATCCCACATGCCACCAAGACTGACACAGCTAAATAAATAAATTAATTAAAACAAATATTTAAGATAAATAAAAAATAAAACATCAAGTTACCATGTCAGTATCTAAAAATTCACTTTATTCCTTTTAATGGATGACTGGATTCCATAATTTAGTTTAAAATAATTTACGTAACAGTTCCCTGTTTTTAGAAATTTAAGTTCCTTTCATTAATCAACAAATGATGCTGGAATATATATGCTTGATCTCTGGGCTCATCCATGTGTGTTAGAGTATTCCTATAGAAATGAAATTGCTGAGCCAGGACATAGATACCTACAATATGAAGTAAGATTTATAAAACTTGATGACTCATGAATATTTAAATATTCACTGAAACTTAGTTTTTTTTTTAATTTGTCTTTTTTTATATAGTTAATGGTTATTATGAGTCAAGTTGCATGTATTATTTTATCTTTCAAAATGCACATAGGAAAGAAAATTGAAAATTGTTTTGGCTGTGGGAAAAAAATCTCAGAGGAAAAGAATTTTTTAAGTTTCCTTTTTATGATAGCCTATGTAATAATCAAGTTTTCTGTAAATGAAATAATGCATTTACTCTTCAAAATAGTTTTAAAATATATTGAAATGATCATTTACCTATGTCTCAAGAGTTAAAATTATAAAAGAAAGTAGAATGAGAGTAGAGCTGAATTTGATAAGAAATATCTCATAAGGATCAGGAAATGATCCCAATGCCAAAATTCCTCTTTTCCATGTACCTTGTGTTCCTTTAAAATTTGCGTTGGTATGTTCATATAGAAAAATATTTGTTTCTCTTCTTTTCTAGCTCACACCTACATGAAAGAGTAAAGACCTATGAATGAGGAATGTGCAATATTGTAACCGTATTTATCTGAATTGAATGTTAATGGACTTGATTGTTTTATAAGACTCAACTTTAAAATGCTGTATGTGTTTATATTTATATGTATGCATGCATTCATATGCATATATATCTTTACACATACATGTGGAGTGTTCCTGCTGCATGATAAAGACTGGTAAATGTAAGATAAGTAAATATTATCTCACCTTTAATTTGGGTTCTTTCTCAAACCTATATAAAACATAAACTTGATTTATATTTGAGCATCTGTGCGTGTGTGCGCAGGTGTATCTGACTTTTTACAACCCTATGGACTATCCTCGTCCAGGGGATCTTCCTGACCCAGGGATCAAACCTGCATCTCCTGCATTGAAGGCAGATTCTTTACCATTGAGCCATCGGGGAAGCCCATATTTGAGCATACTTGAACCAAAACCATGGTGTCGTTTTTGTCCCCTTTTTTTTCATTACCCCATGTCAATCAGAAAATCCTATTTTATCTACAGCCAGAATAGTATCCTGCTTACATTCAGTTCTTTCCATCTTCTCTGCTATCATTCTATTTGAAACCGTTATTATCTTCACATGGATTTTCACAATAGAGTCCCAGCTGTTCTCTCTGGGTCTACTTTCCACCATTCTCCTGACAATCCATTCTTCACATTGCCAGAATAATCTATTTGAAGCATAACTCAGGTTTTGCCAATTTTCTGTGTAAATTCTTCCATGACTGCCTATTACACTTAGAAAACCTCTGGCCATAACCAAGGGAAAGTCCTATATATTGTCCCTATTGTGGCCTCTAGCTTCCTCTCAGATGAGTCCTCGCCTATCACTGAGCAGCAGCTTGACTTGTAATGCTCTGTGTCCAGGTTAATTGCAGCGTCGAGAACTGGGGTTTAGCACCTCCAGGTCACCAGCCTCCTCTCTCAAATATATAATAATATAAGTTTCTTTTTAAAGTGTGATCTCTATGCAAATATGCCTTTGAATTAAATCTCCCTACCTTTCTTCCGAGGACTGGGAAGCCTGGTTTTGCTGCAGTTCATGTGGTCAGACATGACTTAGTGACTAAACATACCACACACCTTTCTTCCACTTGGTTGTTGCTTAGCTTCTTAAGCATCTAAAGAAATTCGGAACATTTATTCTAGCTTTTACATTTTCCCCATGACTAGTTTGTTCTACCTACCCACTTAGGTATCAGGTCAAATGTCACCTTAAATGGGTCTTTTTTTGCCCACGCAATCTGAAGTGACTCCCTGTCACATTACCCAATTTTATATTTCTCAGAACATTTTTCTCTGATCAGAGTTATCCATCCTTAAATATTTATTTGCTAATTATCTCTTTATCCCTTCTAGAATATATGCTCCATGAAAATAAAGACCTTGTCTGTCTTGTAATCTACTGTGAGTAGAAACTGGCTAAATATTTGTTCAGTAGATGAATATATGTGAGTCACTCTGAGCACTGTTTTTTAAAAGACTGCCTTTCCTCTTTCTAATTTATACACTGATTGCTAAATCTTTTTTATGCCATTTGGTCAAGACAGTAAATATATATTCCCTTCAAATCCATCATGATCTTGAAAAATATATTCATTTTCCTTGATTAAATTAAGCTCTGGGATTTTTTTTTTTTTTAAATAACTAGCAGCACCTTTGGCCTCTGCCAAGAACATTTCCAGCTAAGGATTTTTAAGCCTTAATCTTTACTGAAATTAGACGGTGGCAGTTGCTAAGCTGCCAGCTGTTAACATGATCCCTGCAGTAGGAACCCAACATACAAACCAGAATGCGGTGGTCTCTAAGAACTCATCGTTAGCACTTACATGTGTGGACGCGGACAGGTGTTGAACAGGTTGGCAGTTGAAAATAAAATGGGAGGTTTCCTAGATCAGATGCTGGTACCTCATGGGACCCCAGCAAATTAAGGCGCCCTGTGATGCCAAAAAAGCCTGATTTAACTCTGTCCTCAGATTAAAGTACATTTATATCCCCCAGTTCTCAACAAATCCATTCTTTATGGAGTTATTAAGAATAGATTGGGTTAAGGATACTGAATGTTTATCATGGCTCTGTCTTTCCACTGAATGGATTTTCATTCGCAATGTAGTATATTATATAAGCTTATAAGTCAGCTTATCCCTGAAAACAAATACCAGATCAGAATAGGTCCGACCACCTGTTTCTATCTAATTCCCTGGCATGTGGAGATGGGCCAGACTGCCTTCAGCTGGAAGCACAGGGAGCATGGGGAACCCCTGGCCCCTACCATTTAGCTTTCAGCAGCATATATTAGGGCTTCCCAGGTGGCACTAGTGGTAAAGAACCCGCCTGCAAATGCAGGAGACATAAGAGACGCACTTCGATCCCTGGGTCAGAAAAATCCCCTGGAGAAGGAAATGGCAACCCACTCCAGAATTTTTGCCTGGAGAATCCCATGGACAGAGGAGCCTGGCAGGCTGCAGTCCATAGAGTCACAAGAGTCGGACACAACTGAAGCGACTTAGCACCCATGCACAGCATATATTAAAGATTAGTGCCAACTGATAATAAGTTATCTCCAAGTGGGATTTCTCCAGTGTACCCTCACCCTGGATACTGGCTGCCAAACCAGTAGCTACAAGGTGTTGACACTGTTCAGAAGGATTCACTTGATCTTATGCTACAGGTTCATTGTAGGGTTTGCCTCAGTAAGGTGATTTACCATGACCTTACAAAAGAAATAGGCAAAAGTGGAAGGTGCTTGGGGATATTAGAGGAATCAAAAGAATAAAATGCAGTGTCATTTTACGGAAACAGAACCAGGAGCTAGTGAGTCAAAGGATGGTGTTCATACTTTTTTGCTTCTTGAACCAAAGTATTGAAAAGCCAAACGGCACTTTTTTCAATTGTCTCCTGGGTCAGATTCCCTAATTATCAGTGACAGCTTTGTTGGTCGTTGGTATTTTGTTTCCCTTCCATCTGTGCTCTTCGTTAAACCTCAGGGCCCAATCATCTGTGGTAAACTCCAGGACTGTTAGGTGACTTTTGAAATATTAAACAATATTAAAAGAAGTACAAAATAAAACATATGTTTAATACTTACTTAAATCACCATGGTTGTCAAAAGTAGGTGATTTTTCTGAAGCTGGCGGCTTTTTTGCTTGGATTTTTTTTTTCTTGGTATCTCCAAAGATTTTGAAATTGGTGCTTAAACATGTCCATTATGTTAAGAAATAATCGTGTTATTTAAAGCTAGCTAGAAATACAGTACTTAAAGCATAAAACAGCAACCAAACCTGCACTTCAAGTTATATAAAGAAAAAAGCAACATAGATGTAAGCATTTTACACTGCATATGAAAAACAAGTAGCCTTTTGACAGGCAGTTTTTAAAGCTAGATCTTAAATAGCAAGCACATTTTTAGCACTTTAGGTATGCTATGCATGTCAAGCCTGGACTCTTTAATGCACGATAGCATGAACATGACTTGTATAAAGACCTTTAGAGATTAATCTCTTTTGTTGTTTTAAGAGAATCATTTTTAAAATATATACATTAAAATATATATTCATGATAATATCCATTAGAAATAGAGGGAATAATATCTAAACTACATTTAGAGGCATCTCTGATTTTTCTTCTCATCCTCAATTTCTTGTCCATTTATGTATTTGAATATTCAACAGGTATTTTCAATACCATGATCGCTATCTTTTTAATGGAAAGAAGCAACCCATCAGCCTGGGGCGAAGTAGACATATAAGTTGGGGAGAACCCAGTGAGGCTGGAAAGCAGAAGCCTGAGGCATGAAGGCCAACAGTCCTTAGTCATTCCCAGCCTGGAAACATACAGCCTCAAAATGGGGTCAATCCTGACATCACACTTTCCTACCTATTACAGAACAAAATGTATCTCTAACCCACAATGAAATGACTCTAGAAAGACACATGAGAGAGAGGGATGATGGATCCCTGACAGCTGGATTTGACTTATTGGGAGACGACTGCGTATCAGGCAGGCATGGTGCTAGCTATTCTGCATTAGTATCTCCAGTGCTCACAAGGGCTTCCCAGGTGGTGCTAGTGGTAAGGAACCCATCTGCCAATGCAGGAGACATGAGAGACGTGGGTTTGATCCCTGGGACAGGAAAATCCCCTGGAGGAAGGAATGGCAGCCCACTCCAGTATTCTTGCCTGGAGAATCCCATGGACAGAGGAGCCTGGGGGGCTACAGTCCACTGGGCAGCAAACATTTGGGCACAACTGAACCAACTCAGCACACAGTGCTCTCAAAGACCTGTAGAACACATGTTATTGTCTCTGTTTTATAAAAAATCTAGCTGAGCAATACAAGGGTTAGAGTGAGATGTCCCCGGTCTTGTCAAACAGAAGCTGAAAAGAATAAGGAGAAGTAATTGAGGGAGAAATGAAAGTGGGACCTAGATTTGAAATGGCAGACTCATTTGTTAAACATGGTTTATCCTCCTTCACTTCCAATCAAAATACTTCCAATATTGAAATATGATTGTCTTCAGAGAGCCCTTTTCTGGATGCTTTATCAAAAATAGACTCCCTTCCCTGTCATACTCTTTACTCTGTTTTATTTTTCTTCAAAACAGCTCATTCAGAACAGCCCAAATTGTTGTAGGTATTGTTTGTCTGTAATCCAGTCTTCTCCATATCACCATGTGAGAATTGATATTATTTTTCTATTTTGTTTTTCTTATTCTGATGCCAAGGACATTATTGTATACTCAAGGCCTAGAAAAAATGCACTGTAAATATTCAATAAATATTTGTTGAATGAATGAATAACAGGGAAAACTACACATGGAAGAAGATAATAAAAATTGAAAGTGGACATAGAACTACAGTTAGTTATTTGCCATTCTGACTAGTAAGAAATGAAATACTAGTTATCATATCTCTAAAAGGTATCAAGGAAGAACCAGATGCATCTTCCTAAAAAACACCAGAGAGAAATAGGAGCATGCCCATCAGGCTTCAAACTGTCTTGCTAATTTGCTAGATTTTACAACTGTAGGTCACTGTAAACTTTTCATCATAAATTTAGTTACAATGGAGGTAGTTTCTATAATAAAACCATTAAATCAATAACAAACATTCTCAATTGAATGTGAATATTGTTGTGATTTTATGTGCATCTCTAACCAACCTAGATAGCATATTGAAAAGCAGAGACATTACTTTGCCAACAAAGGTCCATCCAGTCATGGCTATGGTTTTTCCAGTGGTCATGTATGGATGTGAGAGTTGGACTGTGAAGAAGGCTGAGTGCTGAAGAATTGATGCTTTTGAACTGTGGTGTTGGAGAAGACTCTTGGGAGTCCCTTGGACTGCAAGGAGATCCAACCAGTCCATTCTAAAGATCAGTCCTGGGTGTCCTTTGGAAGGAATGATGCTAAAGCTGAAACTCCAGTACTTTGGCCACCTCATGTGAAGAGTTGACTCATTGGCAAAGACTCTGATGCTGGGAGGGATTGGGGGGCAGGAGGAGAAGGGGACGACAGAGGAGGAGATGGCTGGATGGCATCACCAACTCGATGGACCTGAGTTTGAGTGAACTCCGGGAGTTGTGATGGACAGAGAAGCCTGGTGTGCTGCAGTTCATGGGGTCACAAAGAGTCAGACATGACTGAGCGACTGAACTGAACTGAACTGAACCATTGCAAATTATATACTATTAGCTTTTTCTCCTTGAATTCTTATTTCCATAACTGATCCCCAACAGAATTTTATTCTTAGGAAATAAGTATTATGCATCAATGGGCTTCCCTGATGGCTTAGCTTATCTGCCTGTAATACAGGAGACACAGGTTCGATCCCTGGGTTAGGAAGATCACCTGGAGGAGAAAATGGCAATGCGCTGCAGTATTCTTGCCTGAGAAGTCCCGTGGACAGAGGAGCCTGGCAGTCTACAGTCCATGGGGTCACAAAGGGACACGACTGAGCAACTAAGCACACATTATGCATCAGAATCTGATCCCTCTACCGCGCTTTTCTGCAATTAAAAATGTCTGCAAAATTGGAGTAAAAAACTCTCCTGTGTTGGAGAGTCCTAAACCCCAGTTCCTTAGAATATGACCTTATTTGAAAATAGCACTGTGTGCATAATCAAGATGAGGTCATACCAGAGAAGGGTGTGCCCCTAATCAAGTGTGACTAGTGCCCGTGTTAAAAAAGAGGGAGCTTGGAAGCAGATACACGCACAGGGGAATGCCAAGTGAAGATGAAGGCAGAGATGGATATGATACCTCCACAAGCCAAGGAGTGCCAAAACTTGCCAGCAACCCACTACAAGTGAGAAAGACAAGGAGCAAATTACCCTCACAGCCCTTAGAAGGAACCAACCTGCTGACCCCTTAATAGTTCAGCTTCTAGCCTCTAGCACTTCAAGACAATAAATTTCTGTTGTTTAAGCCAAATAAAGATCCAGAGAGCAAAGAGAGCCAATATAAAGAATAACACAGGAAGGCCAAAAATCCCCTTTGCCTAAAAAATCTTTGTTACTAGATCTTTTTCTCCTAAACTCCCAGATTTATTTCCCCTTGTCCTTCTGTTTGAAAAAACCAAGTCAGTCAAACTGCCTCACCTGAAGAAAAATAAAAGTCAAGGGCTTCCCTGGTGGCGCAGTGGTGAAGACTCTGCCTGCCAATGCAGGAGACACAGGTTCAATCCCTGGTCCTGGAAGATCCCACATGCTGTGGGGTGACTAAGCCCCTGTGCCACAACTACTGAGTCTGTATTCTAGAGCCCAGGAGCCACAACTTCTGAAGCGTGTGTGCTGCAATTACTGAAGCTCACACGTCCTGGGGCCCGTACTCCACAAGGGAATCCACCACAGTGAGAAGCCTGCACATCAGAACTAGAGAGCAGCCCCTGCTTGCTGCAACTCGAACAAATCTTGAGCAGCAACAGAGACTCAGCACAGCCAAAAATAATTGTTTTTAATTATAAAAAATGAAACAAGAGGAAGAGTAAATAAAAATTCCTGTGACCAGAAGGCTTTAAGTATTACAAATGTATTTTGTATTGAAGTATAACTACAATTATAAGTAGCGCACAGCTTATGAAAACATATGAGTAATTGAAGAATAATTATTAAGGTTAAATTTGACTGGAAATGCCTATGTCAATGAGCTGGATATAGCTTCCCTTCCCAGTTTACCTGTGAATGACTTATTCTATAATGAGAAAGGATTTCACAGTAATTCCTTTTTTGTTTTCCAAGATATGAGCATTTCCAAGATGTTTTCTTATAACGTTCCAAAATGTGAACACGGGGAAGCCTGGCTTATCTAAATAAGCAGATGGGAACAGAACCTTTGTCACAGTGATATCTCTCACTGTCTCAAAATTTTTTTCTAATTCCTGAGTTAGATGCCCCATAAAGTGATATATCTTATTATTTTTAATATTTGGTCATTTTATAACTAGAAGGCTAATTCAAGAAGGCTTTAGAATTAGAGCCTTCTACAGTTATGCTGAAAACAAAAAATGATGGAAACCATGTTACTTTCAAAATACATTGTTTTGCCTCTGATTGTAAAGAACCATACAGTTGCAACAGGAAGAATGTCTGTCAAAACCTCACTATCATGTGTAAAACAGATAGCGAGTGGAAATCCGCTGTATAGCACAGGGAGCTCAGCTCGATCACTGGATGGGTAGGATTGGGGAGGAAAGTCCTAAAGGGAGGCAATATATGTATACATATAGCTGATACACTTCATTTTAGGGAAGAAACCAATGCAACATTGTAGAGCAACTGTACCCCAATTTTTAAAAATTGCTACATAAATGCCTGCTAAAGAATGAAAATTGGGTTAGAGAGAGCTGCTAGTTTCTACTTGCTTTCAAGCTTGAGGCTGAAGAGGTGAATTCTGTCACTACTTCAGTGGGAAACTACAAGGAATCAATGAGGCTCTCCTATCATTTGGCAAATAGCAGACTTTGAAAAATCTGTTTTTCAAGGATAGATTTAAAAAGCGGTGGAGGAGGGACAAAGGGAGACCTATGAAGAGATTCTATAATATTGAAATCAAATATATTGATTTTATTTTTTAAATTTATGAGAAACACGGTCTGTATTGAAAAGTTTGTAAAAACGAGGAGTTGTCTGAGATTAATGAAAGAGTTCTGAGAGAAATCAGAAGGATTAAAACTAAAAACAGCAGATAATTGATGCCCACATTTTAGGTAGTGATGTACAGAATGAGGAGCTTCCCAGGTGGCTCAGTGATAAAGAACCCACCTGCCAATGCAGGAGACATAGAGACTCGGGTTTGATCCCTGGGTTAGGAAGATGCCCTGGAGAAGGAAATGGCCACCTACTCCAGTATTCTAGCCAAGGAAATCCCATGGACAGAGGAGCCTGGCATGGGTCAGATACAGCTGAGCAACTGAGCATGCACACACATACAGAATGACCACTGCTTCAAAGTCAGTTCTATAGAAGAAGAAACATTTCTGAAAGACGAATCTTTTTTTTTTTCTTTACTGAATGTAACTTGCATACAGTATATAACTTCCTTATATAACTTTCACAAAATCTGAAGTTTAGGTTTTACATATTGTTATAATTAATTATTTCATACACCTGTAACATTTTAGGAATCATTTTTCATGTTTTTCTGAGTCAAGTGTGAACTGAAAGCTGCTCACAATGGCAGATACTAAGGAAAGAAAGCAAGTATCCAATAAAACAAAAATCTGCTTTTCTAAGTGTGAAGAGAAGAGGACAAAACAGATGAACAGAGCAGAAATCAGAATAAAAGTACAAAATACAACAAAAGAAACATTTTGTGAAATTTGAAAGATATTAGTCTGCAGATACACAGACTTCCCACATTTCAGGAAGTTTAGTGAAAACAGATTTTCATCTAAACATTTCTTTCAAAATATTTTTTCAATTAAGGTTGTGTATGTTGCTTCGGATATCTCCTTAACACCGAACTGGGGAAGTCAGTAGAGTTACAGCTGCAGAGAATTGATGGGAAATTGTACGACTTGAGAATTCAGTATACCTCCAAGAAGTTGTTCATGAATAAAAGCACTGGAAAAAAATATTGGGTTGGCCAAACCGTTCAGGTTTTTCTATAACAACATCTTACCAGAAAAAGCTAAACCAACCTTTTGGCCAAACCCAGTATTATAATATGGGTTATATATTATAACCCATATGGGTTATAATAGGTTATATTATATTATAGGTTATATATATTATAATCTATATTATAATTATAATATGGGATTCAGAAAATACACAATTCACTTTCCTAAAAATATTTAAAGGGAATTTCTGATATTTAAAATGTGAATCAGTGTGCAGGGCTGTGCTTAGTTGCTCAGTTGTGTCCGACTCTTTGCAACCCCGTGGACTGTAGCCCATCCATGCTCCTCTGCTCTTGGGATTCTCCAGGCAAAAATACTGGGGTGGGTTGCCATGCCCTCCTCCAGGGCATCTTCCCAACCCAGGGATCGAACCCAGGTCTCCCATATTCTTTACTGTCTAAGCTACCAAGGAAGCCCGAGAATACTGGAGTGGGTAGCCTATCCCTTCTCCAGGGAATCTTCCTGACCAGGAATCGAGTAAATGAGTTGTAGTATCTTAGAAATGTCAAACTTAAAATATAGAAGAATTAAAGAGCATAATGTTAAGAAACAAAGATAGCTACATCTAAATTACTGTTTCAAAATATTTTGACTCAAAGAAAAACTTGAAAAATTATTCCTATAATAGGTTACAGGCTTATGAAGTAATTAAGTAATTATAACAATATGTGAAATTGTAAACTCCAGATTTTGTGAAAGTTATATAAGGAAGTTATATACTGTATGTAAGTTATATACAGTAAAAAAAAAAAAGGTTTGTCTTACAGTAGGTAAAGAAAATATGGAGTCAGTGATGCCTTTGAAAACTTGTAAAATGGTATACATTAAAAATAGGATGCCAAGGAATTTTTAGTGACCATATAGCAGAAGACAGAAATATATATATAAAATTCATATGTATAATTGTAATGTAATGTAAAATTCATATGTATATATGTATATATGAATTTTTAGTTTAAATGACTTAAATGGACCTAGTGACAGATTCTTGGAATGGAATAAAAACCAAAATCCACATGTGATTTTCCTGTGATTCAGAAAATTTATTTTTCTGAATCCACAGACAAAAGGCTAAAACACAGAGAGAAAGTAGGATGACAGTGTTAAATTCAGACTGAGTTAAATTCAAGAGGAGGATTAAATATATGAAAGGATTATACTTTTATATCAATTACAGATATAAACATTACTATAAAACAAATGAGGGTGATTTATCAAATATATACCTGAGAGAAGATAAATAACAAACAGATAATGCCTCAACTTGTTTGCTGCTCAACTCGCTTTCCTCTCTCCCATACCATTAGTAGTCTTTGATTATAGATTCTTAGACATATCTAAGTAAATGTCTTACACCTATCTTAAATAGTAGCTTTGCCAGAATTTGAGGCAATTAGCTTGTTATTTGGGCTTCCATGGTGGCTCACATGGTAAAGAATCTATCTGTAATGCTGGGAGACCTGGGTTCAGTCCCTGGGTTGGGAAAAATCCCCTGGAAGAGGGCATGGCAACTCACTCCAGTATTCTTGCCTGGAGAATCCCATGGACAGAGAAGCCTGGCAGGCTATAGTCCGAGGGGTCGCAATGAGTCGGACATGACTGAGCAGCTAACCGCACAGAGCACAGCTTGTTATTTGGAAATCCAGTTGTTTGTAAGTTCCAGAATGTGAATTCTAATGTGATACATTGGAAGGACTACTTACTAGATTGTAGAAACTTGTGTTCTCCATTCCAGATAGCGTTCTGTTTCTGGGTGACCTTAGGAAAATCAGTTTCCACATCTGTGAACTTTGTAGTTAAAATCGCACTCTCAAGGGCTCAAAACCCTCATCCCTCATTAGCAGTATGTTTCAGAGAATGATCTTATGTTTCCTTTTCAGTGAAGCTTAGCTCTGGGAGTAGCTGCTTGATTTAGTGAGAAATCATAGTCTCTAGTTTCCAATGTATTATTTTAAAATCCTTACCACATAATTGAAACCTGTAATTCTAGCAAATGTAACAATATTTTGTTCCCTTGGTCAATTTTTACTGATTAAAAAAATACCTTGTAGAATGTTATGACAGTACTCTCAAAAAGTAAATCTGTAATGTTGAAAAATACAACAACCCTATGTGTTATTATATAATATGTATCTGATACACATGTAAATAATATTTGGAATTTGGAATGAAGTTATACATTTTATTATGTTCCTTTACAGCTTTGAAGCTGCTTACTGTTTTTTGTTTGAACAGCTTTCAGTTTGCAGTACATTTTATTATATTGATCTCTTTTCTTGAAGTAGAAATGCATGAAATATAGAAAGATACCATTACTTATATGAACCACATGTTTTTGAGAAGGTTAAGAATTTCTTTTAAAATGTGAATAATCACTCCCTAAATAGTTGTTTCCCAAATTGTTTTTTGCTTTATTATTTGTTGTTTCATTTTATTTTTCCTGAATTTTCTTAGCATTTTGATGACCTTATGGTGAGAAACTAAATTTAGTGATCTATAAGTTCAGTTCAGTTCAGTTGCTCAGTCGTGTTCGACTCTTTGCAACCCCATGAACTGCAGCACGCCAGGCCTCCCTGTCCATCACCAACTCCCAGAGTCCATGCAAAGCCATGTCCATCGAGTCGGTGATGCCATCCAACCATCTCATCATCTGTCATCTCCTTCTCCTCCTGCCTTCAGTCTTTCCCAGCATCAGGGTCTTTTCCAATAAGTCAGCTCTTCACATCAGGTGGCCAAAGTATTGGAGTTTCAGGTTCAACATCAGTCCTTCCAATGAACACCCAGGACTGATCTCCTTTAGGATGGACTGATTGCATCTCCTTACAGTCCTTGAAGTGATAATGATGCAGGTCACACTGGGCCACAATGAACTGCTCACCGTGTGTCAGAAACCCAGGCCCAGAGTTAATCAGGCAGAGCCCAGGGAGATGGTGACATATATTAATGTAGAAAAACCTTTTTTCTTTTTTATGGAGGTTGAATAGATGATTTTTATGGATAGATCACCTTGGCAGAGTGGATAAGTCCTACATTTCTTCTTCTGAAATGTACTTCCAGTTGTGGTTACAATACGTTCTATGACGTTAGTCTATCAAGGAGTGGGTCAGTTCTTGGCTACAATCACTATCTGCAGCAATCTTGGAGCCCAGAAAAATTAAGTCAGCCACTGTTTCCACTGTTTCCTCATCTGTTTCCCATGAACTGATGGGACCAGATGCCATGATCTTCATTTTCTGAATGTTGAGTTTTAAGCCAACTTTTTCACTCTCCTCTTTCACTTTCATCAAGAGGCTCTTTAGTTCTTCACTTTCTGCCATAAGGGTGGTGTCATTTGCGTATCTGAGGTTATTGAAATTTCTCCCAGCAATCTTGATTCCAGCTTGTGCTTCCTCCAGCCCAGCATTTCTCATGGTGTACTCTGCGTAGAAGTTAAATAAGCAGGGTGATAATATCAGCCTTGACGTACTCCTTTCCCTATTTGGAACCAGTCTGTTGTTCCATGTCCAGTTCTAACTGTTGCTTCCTGACCTGCACACAGATTTCTCAAGAGGCAGGTCAGATGGTCTGGTATTCTCATCTTTTTCAGAATTGTCAACAATCTTAGAGTAGCAAGAACCATAAGTGTCTCAAGTTATTAGATTCACTATTCCCAAACCTAGCTTTGGGTGTTTTCCCAAATTAGAAAAAGTCATCTTATAAAGTAATTCATATTCTTTGAGAAAAACTATAAACAGTGATGGAGAAGGAAACTGCAACCCACTCCAGTACTCTTGCCTGGAAAATCCCATGGAAGGAAGAGCCTGGTAGGCTACAGTCCTTGGGGTCACAAATCGGACACAACTGAGCGACTTCACTCATAAACACTGGAAAAAAAAAAAAACTTTAAATGACCTATAATTGTACTCTGCAATAATAACTACTGTTCATATGTATGAATAGTGTTTACCAAAAAAAGCGCACTCTACATTTTCTTAAATCTTCTCTTTATGTTGTAATACATCTTAGAAATAGTAAAGAATTGTGCTGCTAGGGACATCAGGATGCATGTATCCTTTTGAACTAGTGGTTTTTTGTTTGTTTGTTTTTTTCCATATATATACACCCAAGAGTGGAATTTCGGGTCACATGGTAGTTCTAGCTTTAGTTTTCTGTGAACCCTCCATGCTGCTTTCCATGGCGACTGCACCAGCAACAGTGTAGACGAGTTGCTCTTCTTCACATCCTCTCTAACGCTTGTCGTTTCTGATCTTTTTGATACTAGCCATTCTGACAGGTGTGAAGTGATGCCTCATTGTGGTTTTGTTTTGCAGTTCCCTATTGACTAGAGGTATTGAGCATCTTTTCATGTGCCCATTGGCCATCTCTATGTCTTCTCTGGAAAAACGTCTATTCAAGTCTTCTGCCCATGTTTTTAATAGGGTGACTTGGTTTTTTGATACTCAGTTGTATGAGCTATTTATATATGTCGGATATAAATCCCTTATTGGTCATTTGCAAATATCTTCTTCTGTTCACTAGATTGTCTTCATTTCATGTTGATAGATGGTTTCCTTTGCTGTGAGAAACCTTGTAAGTTTAATTAGGTCCCATTTGCTTATTTTTGCTTTCATTTCTTTTGCTCTAGGAGATAGATCTGAAAAATATATTGCTATGGTTTATATCAAGGGTGTTCTGCTTGTGTTTTCCTCTAAAAGTTTTATGGTCCCCAATTTATATTTAATATGACTGTTTTTTAATGGCTCTTCTGTTAATAGTTCATAGAATTTTGGCCAGGAGTTCATCAATTTGGGAAATGCTGGATCATAGGCATAAAAGACCTAACTGTAGATGGATAAACAAAAAGTGCTTTAATCTCTGAGCAAGGTTTTAAAAAATGCTAATATTTAATAACATATGCAAATTTTATGTTATGGTTTTAAACTTGGGCAGTCTTCTGATAAAGAAAAAACTAAAAGATAAATTTAATGCAACCAATATGTAAACTTTTTTTCTCATGCAGGTTAGCCAATACACCTTTGCTATGTGCAGTTATAGAGAAAAAAAGTCTGAGCCACAAGAATTAATGCAGCTTGAAGGATACACTGTGGATTACACAGATCCCCACCCAGGTAATTCCTAGTTGAATCACTTGTCATGCCTCTCCTGTATTCATGAAATTCTCATAAATATCCTGTGTCTATTTTCCATTCAAACTCCATTCCATAAATGGAACATATTTCATTCATATACCTAGCTAGATAAGACTTGATGGGATTTAAATTATATCTTTATGAGGCTACTTAGTTTTAGCCATAACTCACCATCTCTGTTAACTTAGTGAAAGGATGAAATATCTGAAAGATACTATAATCTGGAAATTATAGGATAAGTATCAGCAGTGCTTGCAGAAACTTCTTTACTGAAAAGCAAAAAGGTACAAGAGACAGAAATAGGCAAAGAAATGGCTAATGAATTACTACCATATATTATATTCTACTAATTTTCTCCCCAACAATGGATACTTATATTTCTCTCCCTCCCTCCTAATGTATTAATGCTGGGTATAGTACTGGATACTCAGTGTCTGAGATTAGTGAATGAGTGAGTAAATGAATGATTATGTGGAGATTAATAAAATTAACCAGCAAGGTAAAGAAATATATGGATTTCCCCGGTGTCTTAGTGCTAAAGAATCCATCTGCCAATGAAGAAGACGCAGGTTTGATCTCTGGGTCAGGAAGATCAGAAATGGAAACCCACTCCAGTATTTTTGCCTGGGAAAATCCCATGAGTAGAGGAGCGGGCTACAGTCATGGGGTCGCAAGAGTTGGACATGACTTCACGACTAAACAACAAAAAAGAAATATATGTATCTGCTAATAAATAGAATAAGAAATTAATATAGAGAGATGAAAAAAGAGTCAGTGATTATATACACTAATAAATCACTTAAAATCCAAAATATCTTCCCTGTAAAAGAGTTTTGCGAAAGTAAAATACTGTACAATGTAAATATCATTTTAGTCTTAGCTGTATTGTTTTCATATATGTCTTCTACATATAGAATGAGAAATGTGCTAACAAATAAGGAGTGTCTTCTCTGGCATGAAATACCAGACTTTGCTATGCATTCTTGTGTGTGTTGCAGAACTCTGCTGTGTTATGAACTGTTTCCTAGGCTATTTTTAATTTCCAAGGTGATATGGAAGTATAAATCTTTCTCATATCATTTTCCCTTCAATTTTCAATTGTGGATATGATTCAAAGGCATTGAGCTACAAATAGCAGATCAGTTCTTTTCCATGAGACCATTTAATGAAAGAGGCTAAAATCTGCCAACTGTGTGAATTTTTAACAATTTTTTTTTCCTCCACAGGCCTTCAGGGTGGGCATATGTTCTTCAATGCTGTTAAAGAAGGAGACACTGTAATATTTGCCAGTGATGATGAACAGGATAGAATACTGTGGGTTCAAGCCATGTACAGGGCCACTGGACAGTCATATAAACCTATTCCTGCAATTCAAGCCCAGAAGCTGAATCCTAAAGGAGGAAGTCTCCATGCAGATGCTCAACTTTGTAAGTTTTGTTGAAAAATAATTTGATTATCAATTAATAACCTTAATAAGATATAAAATTGAGTCAAATTTGCTCAGTATTATAGTTTGCATCATTACCTGATTCCTAATTGAATAAAAATATTTCATTTTAGTAGTCATAGAATAAGTTATCTAGCTTTTCACACAAACCTGGAGTAAATGGTGCATGTGGTTTTCAGTCATGAATTTGCCAGGCCTTGGGGTATCTCTGGGAATCTCAAAAGCATAAGAGAAATTTTATTTAAACTTAATGTAATTTTAACTTATATGTTCTATTGAAATGGGAAGCATATTGCAAAATCAAATTGGCATTGATAAGATTCCAGAACACTGAAACAATGAACTGTCGCTTTTTAGAGTTGTTCTTAACAAACCAAGAGAATACCAGGCCTATTTTCTGATGTAAGTAGGGAAAACAAAAGTTATCAAGGCAACTTTCTTTTTCTAAATAACTTTATATTCATGTCACTTTCTGTATGCTAATTTAAATCATTAAGAACTAAATTATTCATTTTAATTTGCAAGTAATTAATTGCAAATTATGTAATAATGATAGAAACATTTTCAAACATAGCTTTAGTAATCATTAAACCAAATGTTTTAACTTCTTATACTCCTTTCCAAAACTTCTCTGTTTTCTCCTGTAATGTAATAAATCAGTTTGTCTTTAACTGTAAGCTTAAATCGTGACTTTTCATTCAACACCCTTCATTCTCAAGCTTCATCTCCAGGGGAGCAACATTCTGACTTCTCTTACTTTTCATGCATCAAATAACTACTTCCTGTTCTGCTTAGACACCGATTAGTATTACATTTAGACATCTTAAACAAAGGCACTTTAGGCCAAATAAAGATGGGATTTAAGCTCAACCCATTCCTACATGCTTTAGACTTCTTAGCATACACCTTCAAACTTACCTGATCCATCTTCAAGCGATTATGGTACTTCATACATAGTACATGGACCTCACAACTGTAGACTTCTGTATCTCCCTTCCTGGCTCCTGTACAATTCTGGTCATGCATCTTACTTCTACAAATGTTATAAATCCCACAATGCATTGATATTATTATTATGCCTGGAACAGTCAATTACCTTCTAAAGAAATGTAAATAATAAGAGAAAATATTATATACTCAAACATGTAGTTACCATTCCTAGCAGTCTTTATTCACTTACTGAGACATTTCACGTCCTGAAGGATGTCCTTTGACTTTTCTTGCAGTATGTGTGTAGCTTTTAGCTTTTTTATGTATGAAAACGTCTTCGTTTTACCTTCATTTTGAAAGATGCTTTTCTTTCAGTTCTTTAAAGACTTTGCTCTGCTCTCTGCTAACTTGCTTTTTTTCTTCCCTGATGAAAAATTTTGTTATTATTTTTGTTTCTTCCTCTGTACATAATGTGTGTTGTGGTTTGTTCCCCACCCCCATCTCAAGCTGCTTTAAAACCTTTCGCTTAAACACTGGTTTTGAGCAATTTAATGATGATGTACTTTGGTGTAATTTTCTTCACAAAAATATTCTTGAGTTTTATTCTAAGACGTAGTTAAATTACTCAAAAGTAATTTAATCCTTTCAGGTTTAGCATTTAGGTGGAGCCAAATAACATCTAGTCTGGGCTCTCCTGGTGGCTCAGTGGGTAAAGAAATCTGCCTGCAATGCAGGGGACCCAAGTTTGATCCCTGGGTTGGGAAGATCCCCTGGAGAAGGAAATGGCAACCCACTCCAGTATTCTTGCTGGGAAATCCTATGAACAGAGGAGCCTGGAGGGCTGCAGTCCATGGAGTCACAAGTGTTGGACGCGACTTGGTGACTAAAACACCACCACCTGGATGCCAACTGATGAGCAGTGAAAATTGAAGTTTTACCTTCTGGCTGTTGGAAACAAGCACTGTTCTAGTCTCTGTGCATGTGGGCACTGTCCCCTCTAATCCTTTGAGGATTCTTCCTCATCCTCATATTGTTGCCTCCATTGAGTGATGTGGTCAGTATTCATTTGAATAAGGAGTGGGGTAGGGGGAAGAAATAATAAACTTTCCTGCAAATTTCAGCAGCCTTGACCTTCCTGAACTGTCAGCTCCCATCTTCTCAGCCCAGAGAGACCCTTAGCTCTCCCTGAGTTCTTCTTCCCAGAGCCACCGCTTTGAAAGTTTCTCTGGGTATTAATCTGAGGCAGCTAAAAGGCTCATCTCATTGGTTTCCCCGCCTCTCAGAAATTACTCTGCTATGTTGCCGGATATCCAAAATTTTGAGAACTTTCTTAAAAGTATTTTTAATGATTTTTTCTTTAGTTGTTTCAGGTAGGAGGGTTAATCTGCTTTTAATTACACTGTTTTGACCAGAAGCAGAGTGATTGTTTTCTTTGTTAGAGCAGTATTTCTCAGCAAGACTGTCATTTTGGGCTAGATAATTCTTTGTTTCAGGGGTCGGAGGGGAGGGCTGTCCTGTGTATTATGGGATGATTAGTAGCCTCCCTGTCTCCTACCCACTAGATCCCTGTAATAATTGACTCCACTGTCCCAGGTCTAATGACCAAAATTTTCTCTGCTGCTGCTGCTAAGTTGCTTCAGTCGTGTCCAACTCTGTGCAACCCCATAGAAGCAGCCCACCAGGCTCCCCCGTCCCTGGGGTTCTCCAGGCAAGAACACTGGAGTGGGCTGCCATTTCCCTCTCCAGTGCATGAAAGTGAAAAGTGAAAGTGAAGACACTCAGTGGTGTCTGACTCTCGCAACCTCATGGACTGCAGCCTACCAGGCTCCTCCGTCCATGGGATTTTCCAGGCAAGAGTACTGGAGTGGGGTGCCATTGCCTTCTCCGAATTTTCTCTAGATGTTGTCAAATGTTCCAGGGGACAGAGACAAAGGTGGGGAAGGTTACCACCATTTAAGAACTGCCAAGTTGCATTGACTTGGAAATTATTTTTATGAAAATGTCTCCCTAATTCACTTGTGTTCCAGTATTTTTTCCTTCACATCTTGAGTATAAGGAATACCCAAGACATGTACTGGTGTTATAAAGGATGTTGTTGTTCAATAATGAAGTCATGTCTAACTATTTTGCAACCCCATGGACTGTAGCCCGCCAGGCTCCTCTCTTCATGGGATTTCCCAGGCAAGAATCCTGGAGTGGTTTGCCCTTTCCTTCTCCAGGGGATCTTCCCAACCCAGGAATCAAATCTATGTCTCCTGCATTGGCAGGTGAATTCTTTAGCACTGAGCTACCAGGGAAGCCTGTATTATAAAGGATATCATCCATCTTACACAAAGTGGAAAGAGAAGTGGTTGGGAAGCACTGGGTCAAGAACATTAAAATCATAACTTCCTGATATGGATTTAATAAAAGATCTGATAATCAGTTTAGTAAGAGAGCCATATAATGTCTTCCCAGCAAAATCTTTCCATTGGATAGCAATGTACTATCAAGGGAGTGTTGATCAGCCTAAGTGGAACTGAATTTTTTAGCCCCTTGATTAACTTGCTTTAAAAAAGCTAAATTTGTTCTAAAAATCCAAACTGTTCCAGTTGTGTTGAGGTTTTTTTTTTTATTTACTCACAGACCCTGATGTTTTATCTTTAGAATGAAAGGAAAGAAGAAAGAAAAATGTATTTCTGTCTTATCTAAATGAGATACTGACCATGACCTTTATCATAGATGCCATTGAACTGATCCAGAGAGTAGTTTTGCCTTAATTTTCCTCTCTTCCTTGACCTCCGTATTATTCCTTTCTCTCTTTCTTGATCATCTCTTGGAAAGACAACTTCTAGAGTCATTAGTGGAAACTGAGAAAATGACATAAAATTAAAATGACTAGAAATAAATGTTTCTAACCCATTTAAATATGTTTTTCATTTCTTTGCTGGCCTATAGCTGGTAAGGGTAAGTATTTTTATGACTTTTTTTTGCTTTACCATATTAAAATTTTTATACTGATAAAATTTTTTCAAGTAATATCATGATCTTATTTACAGTATCATGATACTGCTTTCTAGGCAGAACTGGAATATTTACAGTAACCTTGTCACTTAGGAAACAGAAATGCTTATTTTTGCCACAACAGGGAAGTAAAAACAACCTAGTATCTCTCATTCATGTGAGCATAAGGGAAATTGCTATGAAATTGTTACTATAGCTTGCAAAAATGCTCTGTAACATTAAGTGAGAAAATGCTAAATTATATATGTGATATTATTGTCACTGTTAAAATTTTTTTAATATAGGTAGAATTATACCTAAAATATTTACAGTGGATGAGTTTAATTAGAGGGATTGATTGCTAATTCATTGCCTCTGTTTCCTGAATTTTCTTTGAAGTATCTATGTTATAACTTTAAAAAGAAAAGCTCAGTTTTAAATCCAACCATACTGAATGGTTAGGAATAGTCAGAACAAAATAATAATTATCAAATCTAACTTATTAGGAACAACATTATTATCTTTTTTGAAATATAAATAATGGTGTGTATTCATAGATTTATCTGATAAGTGGATGTGTTCTACTTCCCTGTTTCATTGACTTTTTTTTTAAATTTTATTTTATTTTTAAACTTTACATAATTGTATTAGTTTTGCCAAAGATACATGGAAATTCTAAGGAAAAAAGTGACTTAAAGCAAGGCTGAAGGAATGCTATCCAGTTTTTCTGCTTCAAACTGTGCACTGTCTTTTGCCAAACTGCCAGACGTTGTTTGGTTAAACTACCCTTCATTGTTATCCCCAAACAAAAGATTATGCAAGCACCTTTTAAAAAAATTTGCCTTTCACTTTGGCACAAACATAATATATTGTGTTTGTTATCTAATACAATACAGTAATAGCTGACTTTCAATAATAAATCAGTGTCAAAAATGAACCTGAGTACGTCCTTTCAATGTTAAGCCAAATTTTTAAAAAATTCTTTAGTCAGATTGTAAACTTATATTTAATTTTTTAAGCTAATTTCTCCTCACTGACCCTAGTAAGTTAAATTTCACCCTTCACTGGTAAAATATGATGAATAGATTATTTAAAATAAATGTTACTTTACTATGATTATAGGTCTGTATGTGTTGATTAAAATTGCCATCATGTAAAAGTATCATTTGTTATCTACTGCAGAAAGTAAGACATATAAATCTGTACATTCATTTTTAATGTATTTACCAAAATAGGCCAAAAAATTATTTGAGTTAATAATAAGAGGTATGAACAGACTCCTCTAGAAACAGTATCTACCAACTTTTTCTCTTAGGTCTTCAGCATAAAACATACAGGAACATACCAACTAGATAAATCTACATAAAATTTTAAAACATTAGCTCTCCCTATTAAAGGCTATATGTGTGCCATAAAAAGGGAAGTGGTAGTTCTTTGTGTCACTTTTAACTTGCTGTGAATCTTCAAGCTAATGAAGGTTGGAAGCTAAAAGGAAAGTTTAATTGGAGTGGGAGGTGGTAAATGGAGCTACAAGCAAACCCCTAAACACAAGGGTAATTCTAAAACAAGTTGTTGTATTTCCAAAGGTTTATTTGCTACTTCGTTTAGCTCAAGATTTTGCAGAAGAGACAAGCTCTCAGCTAGCAGCACCCTCTTACTAGTCCTTTTGGTACCTGGGTCCCAGGCCTGGACACCTGGGCACAGAATGGTCTTAAAAGGCAAATGAATGGCCTCCTCTTCTTCTTGCCCTTTCTCCCAACTCTATTTTACCTTCCCTTTGCTCTGTTAATCCCTAATCTCTCTCACACCAGGAACAACAAAAAAAGGAAAAGAAAGGAAAAACATTCAGCATCCTTAAAATTAGTTGCAAAGGAAAGAGAAACATTTCAATTAATTTTTTCCTTTCTCACATTCTGAACTCTGACTTAGGTGCCCTTCCTAGGGTTTGGGTTCACTGTGGTCAGCTCCCACCAAATAGCCCTCCCAGCATAGTGGGATCTGCCAGCTTGCTAATAGACCTCACAGGGTTTTCTATGCTAGCTATTTTCTAGTCAGTGTTAACTGTTTAGATTGATACTGTGAGCCTACTTATTAATCTTTTCTCTTGACGTCCTACAGCTATTAATGAAAAACTTACATTTTCAGATCCCATTTAAATAAAGCCTCTAACATTTCTTAAATCTATTGCAAATAGTAATCTTTCTCAATTTGAGTTTTATTCCATCCACTTTTACCACACCTGGTGACAGTACTACCTAAAGACGCTAGAGTGTGTATCCAACTGTTACCATAGAAACTCTCCACCAGTATGCAATTTACCATGTCTAACATCTGTACTTAGTCCAGAGGTTAATCATCACAATTTATGACAGCTTTACAGTACATTGTTTCATCTCATATCTCGTTGGTTTCTTTTGATAATTTCCTTATATTATTTCAGGAGACAAACTAAACTACCTTTGAAGAATTGATTAGTGCCATGATTAACTTTCTGTTTAAGACTAGTTACCATACTTTGGTGTTATGATGAACATTAACTGAAGAGAATCAAGTATAACTCAGTTTTAAAGCAAGCCTCCCAAGCCTTGGATTTGGTTACATAATTGATTGAAAGCATGATTTCCATTTAATCCAATTGATAACTCTGTGTTACCCCCACAGTTAACTGAAGATATGTTATACCAAGAGAAAACTATATGGAAAATATAATTTTATAAAAATAAGAAACTAGATATTTAATACTAGCTAGATCTGCAGATGGTGATTGCAGCCATGAAATTAAAAGATGCTTACTCCTTGGAAGGAAAGTTATGACTAACCTAGACAGCATATTAAAAAGCAGAGACATTACTTTGCCAACAAAGGTCAGTCTAGTCAAGGCTATGGTTTTTCCAGTGGTCATGTATGGATGTGAGAGTTGGACTGTGAAGAAAACCGAGCACCAAAGAATTGATGCTTTTGAACTGTGTTGTTGGAGAAGACTCTCGAGAGTCCCTTGGACTGCAAGGAGATCCAACCAGTCCATCCTAAAGGAGATCAGTCCTGGGTGTTTATTGGAAGGACTGATGCTGAAGCTGAAACTCCAGTACTTTAGCCACCTGATGTGAAGAGCTGACTCATTGGAAAACACCCTGATGCTGGGAGGGATTGAAGGAAGGAGGAGAAGGGGACGACAGAGGATGAGATGGCTGGATGGCATCACCGACTCGATGGATGTGAATCTGAGTGAACTCCAGGAGTTGGTGATGGACAGGGAGGCCTGGCGTGCTGCGGTTCATGGGGTTGCACAGAGTTGGACACGACTGAGCAGCTGGACTGAACTGAACTGGACTGAGATAGCATATTCAAAAGCAGAGACATTACTTTGCCAACAAAGGTCTGTGTAGTCAAGGCTATGGTTTTTGCAGTGGTCATGTATGGATGTGAGAGTTGGGCTGTGAAGAAAGCTGAGTGCTGAAGAATTGATGCTTTTGAACTGTGGTTTTGGAGAAGACTCCTGAGAGTCCCCTGGACTGCAAGGAGATCCAACCAGTCCACTCTAAAGGAGATCAGTCCTGGGTGTTCTTTGGAAGGAATGATGCTAAAGCTGAAACTCCAGTACTTTGGCCACCTCATGTGAAGAGTTGACTCATTGGAAAAAGACTGTGATGCTGGGAGGGATTGGGGGCAGGAGGAGAAGAGGACGGCAGAAGATGAGATGGCTGGATGGCGTCACCGACTCAATGGACATGAGTTTGAGTGAACTCCAGGAGTTGGTGATGGACAGGGAGGCCTGGCGTGCTGCAATTTATGTGGTCGCAAAGAGTCGGACACAACTGAGCAACTGAACTATGAACTAACTATTTTCCTTTTTTACTTTGGTTCATGAGAGAATTTTAAAATGAAATGTTTTCCTACAGAAAGATCAAAACTGTCTCCTTTATAATTTATTTTTATTCATAAATTCAAGAAATATAGTAAAGTAGTACATGGTGAAGTATGTTTGCATAAAATATTTTGAATTGTGCTGATCAGACAGAAGTAAATAGTGAAGTAGAAAAGAAGTAAATACTCAGGGTCTTTGCAGCCTGTGTTTGAAAATGGGATAATCCCTAAGAGAACATTTCCCTTTCATCGAATTTATAGCCCTGGAGGGATTGTAGGGTTTTTTTCTTTTTTTTAATAAAAATTTTAGCAGGTTTGCCTGTATGTTTTTTCACTGTCAATGTATAGTCTGTTTGTGGCTTAAATTGTTATTGTAAGTATTATTTTTACTGGTAATAGTTTTTGCTAGAAAAGTACTTATCCATTTATGTGTGTAATTTGAAAAAGCTTATCACATTAAATAATATATGAGTTATATTTCATGAGAAAAATACTTCATAAATTCATTTTTGAAAATATGATTTAATTACAGAAATGAACTATTGACTCAATTTTTTCATGAACTTGTATATTTTATTTAAAGACTGTACACCTATTATTTTAAAATAAGAATTTCCTTCTATAAACCTTTATAGTAAAAGGGGAATTATGGATTTTTTTTTCTCTGAAATATCTGCATATCATGTTCTCAACAGGTAAACCATTAATGGGTGTTATTTTTAACATCTTGTTATGACCTTCTCTGGTGAAAGAAATAATGAATAAAATTCAGCAGATGTTTTTTAAAACTATAATTTCCTAAAGGTGATGCTAAAAACTTTTTTTTTAAATGGAGAGATGAAGATTCTAAGATAAATTCTTTAAAATATAAAATCTGATTTTATAATGGGTGCCTTGCAGTTTTCAATATTCTGCCTTCACATTTGAGATAATTTCACATTATCATATATTTAACTATATTAAAAGGTGATCAGACTTAAGAATAAATACAGGAGAAGATGGATTGTCTCATTTCTCAGTTCAGGAAAAGCAGTTTAGCTCAGTGTTAAATGCAACTAATTCTAATTTACCACATGTAATGTATTTAATCATTCAGATAAGCAATTATTAAATGTAAAAGAATATATATGCCACTTCCTCCAAGGACAGAACCTCATACCTCACATCATTGATGAGTGGCCATTCATTGCTTCCTTGCTGCATTCACCTTTTGATATCCTTCATTGATGTGAGATATAAATTAGTTTCTGTATCTTTTTTTTTTAACATGTGATTCTGAAGACCCTTCAGCTTGAATTATATACTTCTTCCATCCACAAATATGGCTGAAAGTTGAACTTGACATGGATCAATATGATCTGGGCTAAATATCTAAATGTGACTGATTATGTTAGCATCATGTCCACAGATCAATATTGAGTTTTATTATGAGCTGGACTCTATCATTGGGTGTAATCAATAAACTTTTGTCTCCTTTCCTATTGCAGTTTTAGGGTTGGACCATCTAGGTTTTTAAAAACTACATTTAGCTTACATTTAGAACTGTGCTGCTTGTGATGACCAGAAATGAGATCTCTCTGTGAATTTTAAGGAACAATGGAGCCTTAGCCCGACCATTGTGAGGAGAGCCCACTTTTAGCTTGATAGCTGGTTGCTTGCCCAATATGCGCAACATCTCTTACGGAGCTAATGTAGTAACACCCCAGCACTCCTTTGGGGTGGTGTGTGACTCGCTGTCTCTATCGTTAGTAAAGGACTCACCATTGAAGACTTTGACAAAACATACCATTAATGAAGGCAATCATAAAAGCTTGCCTTTTGATAAACCCGCAGGGTCTACAGGCGTTGAAAGATGCAATCTGTGAAGAACAATGAATTTGGGCCTTTGATTGAAGTGCCATTTGGGACGTTGTGCTTTGTCTGCATATTTGCACAAGCATGATGTTCCCTTTTTCATGTCTCTTAAACTTGAAGCCTGGAAGCATTCATTGCCATTTCTACATTAAAGTTGGTCCCATTAAAAGCTCCCTACAAAAAAAAGGCTGGAAGTGATCCAGCTGAAGCAAGTGTGTTCATTTCTGCCCTAGTTTGCCATTTGGAAAGCAGGCTTCTAGCCATCGTTGTTATTTTTTTTTTATGAATAGACCTGGGCTGTTTTCCAGCTCAGTAAATATATACTTAAAATGTATCAACTTTTCTTAATATTGGGGTGGGATGGGATTATTTCTGTGGTAGATATTTGAAGTAGCTTTGAATGAAAATAGAATTTCCTCCTTCCAACTGATTGGCAGGTTTTTCCCTGACATTTTTATTTAGGCTACAAAAAATATTGTGTTTTATGGTTTTTGCTGAATTCGTGGCCTCATACTTTATGTAGTGCAAAGTATTTATCTGTTATGAGACATTCATTTTGTGTTGTTCAAAAACCTCATTTTCTATTATTATTAAACCAGAAAAATAAAGGTTCATGCTTTTCTGAATTCACAGATGCAGACCGTTTTCAGAAACATGGTATGGATGAGTTTATTTCTGCGAACCCCTGCAAGCTGGACCATGCCTTCCTGTTTAGAATACTCCAGAGGCAGACTTTGGATCATAGGCTGAATGATTCCTATTCTTGCTTGGTAAGTACAAACCTATCTCATCCCCTATAGGTTAGAGTGAGAGATTTTTTAAAGTGAGAAATACTTGTTATGGGGCAGCCTTTTATCCCTGACTCATTTAATAACTATAGATGGAGTTAGGGATAAAGGATTCCAATCAATTGCTTCCCAATTTGAAAATTATACACTTGAAGATCACTGCTGTGCCACTCAATAGCCAGGAGAAAAGACTCGAACAGACGCTGAACTGTGGTTTCTTGGTCCCTCTGGAGAGGTGGAATGAAAATAGAAGGCTTTACTAAAGACTAAAAAAATAACTTCTGATAGTATTTACTAACACCTATACAGACATTTTAAGGTTTAAATTCTGCTCACCAAATGGTGATACCATTCATGTCTCTCTCTCATTCCTACAAAGACTACCTAAGTGACAGGGGAGAGTAACCGTGTAATACACAACATTATGATGGCTGTGTGTAACAGAGGAAAGCTTTAGTTTCATCTAACCCTCCAAAAATAATTGGAATTACTTTATTAAAAAAAACACATTAAGAGTAGCTAAACTGCTACTTTTTGTTTAAACCAGCCAAAATTTGGAATGCAAGGTATAATTTACAATTAGAAGGGAAGGAATCCTTGACTCCTTAGAATGTGTGCATTGAACTATAGCCTAAAAATCTCTTGTGCCTTTAAATCCAAAGATTTATTTTGTTGGTGGCAATTCCTCTGAAATTCCTCTGGCCAGAATCTTCATTTTTCTATCACCACTTAGTCTCTTGGCTACTGAACATGGTAGCTGCATGCAATACAGTTACTCTGTCTTTAAGATTTTAGACCTGACATACTCTAAGCTCATCAGAGATGTTTCAACAGACAGGAAGAAATGGAATAACTTACTTCCATGATTATGCTGATGTTCATTAATTCATTTATAGACTTACTATTAAGTACCTGTTATTCAGCATGCAGTTGTGTAGCTTAAACCCAATCCAGCCCAAACTTTATAATTAGACAGAGAGTAAAAAAACAAGTCATCACAAAACCCTCATCTGTGTTTCCAGGGACAAGCACACATAGATTGATCATCAACAGGAACACTTTCCTCTTGGATTCCACTCCATGGGGTTAGTTCTTGAAATGTCAGAAAGTCATTTTGACCATGTGGATGACCTCACAGGCCACATGGAGTGTGAGGAGAACACTACAGTGTATTCAACTGGACCTTGAGGGCAGGTGTGGTTAGAAAGAGCATTTGCGCTCGAGATGACCCTGGATGTTAACAGGGCTCAGCAGCTGATTTGCACTGTGGTCTTGAGCAATTCTCTGAACACCTCTCAACTTCAGCTTCTGTATCTATAACATGGAATCATAATAACTAGCATGCATGATAGTTCTAAATAGTAAAGATATATACAGTGTGTCTAGTACAGTGCCTTCACCACAGTATTATTCCAGTATTTTTTTCTCCTCTTCCTTCTTTTAAAAATTTTTATTGAATTTTAGTGCATTTTATTTTTATCTCATCTTTCTGCATTTAACACTCTTCTTTTTCTTCTCTTTCGTGATTATACTGCCCCTTTTGAAACCTCTCCCTCCCCCCCCTTTCTCTTTTTTAATCTTGAATTAATCCATATAATCCACTGAAATACTTTGTGAAGCGACTCTCCCTAACCTGGCCCTCTCTTGTTAGCCAAGCTCATGTACCCACCCTAACATCTCTTTTCAAGAGAACCAGAAACTACTGCTGTAAGACATTAACTTTGTTATATTTGTCACTGAAAGACAGTAGAGTGAGAACAATATCCAAACTATTTAAATACCAATATAATAATTTAAATACCACTGCTAAAACTTACTGAAATTCTCTCAGTTCACTTTATACAGTGCTTTTGGAAACTAGGTGATTTCAGTTATTGGGTCTGCTTTGCCATTTTCTTTTTAATTGATTCATATAGAGATTGAAGTCTGTTGGAAGGTTATTCTTTGCAACCCACATTTTAGATGCCGTGAATAAATTTGACTAATTGTGAGTGACAGAGGAGAAGAGCAGATTGCCCCTGCCTCGCTGTGGCAGTAAAGAGAGGATGGTGTTAAGCTGTCAGTGGCCCAAACCAGTTCCAAAATTGATGGCATTTGCTGTTTTATTTTTTTTTTAATTTAAATTTATTTATTTTAATTGGAGGCTAATTACTTTACAATATTGTATTGGTTTTGCCATACGGCTGATAGAAAAAAAAATTGTCAAAAGACACTGTAACGCATTTTCTGTTTACAATACCTAACAGTGTCTGCAGAAAAGTGAATTCTGGTACAGAAAAAATAATAATTTTTTTCTGTTGTTGTTCTTCCTTTTGCAGGGATGGTTTAGCCCTGGCCAGGTCTTTGTGTTGGATGAGTACTGTGCCCGTTACGGCGTGAGGGGCTGTCACAGACATCTCTGCTACCTTACAGAACTAATGGAACATTCGGAAAACGGTGCTGTCATTGATCCAACCCTGCTCCATTACAGCTTTGCATTCTGTGCCTCTCATGTGCATGGCAACAGGTATTTTTACTTGCAAACACACAGTGAAATGTGGAGGGTTGAACTTGGGAAGAGAGAAAAACGTGCTTTGCCATCATCACCTAGTAACAGATTTTAAATAGCAAACACTTCTTGCAAGAGGGAAAAAAAAACAACCCACAAAGGAAAAATGTACATCAATATGCTGTTGATTTAGGTGGGCTGCACTTTATGTTTCTTTTTGCCATTAAAACCACTTGAAACACAGAGTATCTGTGAGATTAGAAGTTGCCTTTTAGTTCTTACGCACCGCCTAGTACTAGGCTCTGCCTAGCTTGAGTGTCCTCTGGATTTCTATTGTAATGCATATATATGTTTGGGTAGGGTTTGTGGGCAGGTTTGTGAATACCTAATGATTCTTGCTTTTCCATGGTGGAATGTGTTCATTGATAAAGCAAAATAAATAATGGGTTGATGTAGGTCTCCTCCCAGCCCCTTCGCTGATCCACACTTGAAGAACAGGTATCCCCTTTTAGCACTCTGAGCCAGTGACCTCACCTCTTGTTTTACCAAAATAGCAAAATATTATATAATGCAGGCCCCCACAACTATGTATCTCTGAACTTAGGTCTTTCTTTTATATTATTTACTCTCTTCTCCCAGTCTCTTTCCAGGGAAACTCTGCTAGCGGGGGCTCCTCCCGTAAAGGAGGTAGCTCTTATCATTGTACCTTGCCTCAGCCATTCTTTCATCATCACCTCTTTATTTTCTTTATATATATACACATGTGTGTGTGTGTGTGTTTTGGCTGTGTCGGGTCTTAGTTGCAAGCTCAGTAGTTTTGACACACTTGGGCTTGGTTGCCCCCAGACATGTGGGATCTTAATTCTCCAACCAGAGATCAAATCCACATCCCCTGCATTGGAAGGCAGATTCCTAACCAACTAGACCACCAGGAAAGTTCCTGTCTCCCTCTATTTTATTTCCATTCTTCCCACAAGCCTAAGCCTCACAACATAACAGAACAATAACACTAACCATGTGAGGGAGGGCAAGCTGCTTCATCTAGTTGTGTCTCCACTTACCTGTCTCTAAGAAAGATAGAATAGTATCTCTCTCAGAAATCCTGTTGTGATAGAGATTCATCAAGCACTTAGAACAGTGCCTGGCTTGGGAGTGGTGAAAAGAATGTTCAGTTCAGTCGCTCAGTCGTGTCTAGTTCTTTGTGACCCCATGGACTGCAGCACGCCAGGCCTCCCTGTCCATCACCAAATCGCGGAGTTGACTCAAACTCATGTCCATTGAGCCCGTGATGCCATCCAACCATCTCATCCTCTGTCATCCCCTTCTCTTCCTGCCTTCAATCTTTCCCAGCATCAGGGTCTTTTCCAATGAGTCAGTTCTTCGCATCAAGTGGCCAAAGTATTGGAGTTTCAGCTTCAGCATCAGTCCTTCCAATGAATATTCAGGAATGATTTCCTTTAGGATAGACTAGTTGGATCCCCTTGCAGTCCAAGGGACTCAAGAATCTTCTCCAACACCACAGTTCAAAAACATCAATTCTTTGGCACTCAGCTTTCTGTACAGTCCAACTCTCACATCCATAAATGACTACTGGAAAAACCATAGCCTTAACTAGAAGGACCTTTATTGGCAAAGGAATATCTCTGCTTTTTAATATGCTGTGTAGTTTGGTCATAACTTTTCTTCCAAGGAGCAAGCATCTTTTAATTTCATGGCTGCAGTCACCATCTGCAGTGATTTTGGAGCCCCCCCAAAGAAAAGCATGTTAAGGGATAGTTTACATTGTCTAAGTATGATTATCCTGTCAAGCTACCTTTCCATTGTTCTCTTCATCTTCCCCACAAAACTCCTCTCACCATTTCCCCCATTTGGCTCCCAGCTCCTCACTTTGTTGGTGAGCTTACTTGAAACGGATCTCCTTCTCCAGCTCCTCCCTCTTTACTCTCATGGGGAAGTCAGTGCTATGGAATTCATAAGTCCCTGTGCTTCTGGTAAAGGTTGCTCATTTTCCCCAATGTAGCTATTTCAGCTCTCCTCTTTTTATTTTTTTTTTCTGCCACTTCTTTTTTAATAATTTCTCTAGACCCCAAGTGTAGCATGGTATTTTGTTTTTATATCTGTCCTTGAACTTGCTCTCTTGTCCTGAAAATTTTTTTCTACTTCAGTGAAAAATTCTACCTTTGTGGTCTTGCCACTTTCCACAGCTTTAATGCTGACCTCTCTTTATACAGATAATGCCAACTAAATTATTCTCTTAAGCTATCGGTCTCTATCTACAACTGGCAGCTTGACTATTCTGCTGCTGCTTTAAAATCTCCATGTTTAAAGTTAAATCCATCATCTCATAAAGCCAGCTCCTATACCTCTCTGAGCTCCTAGCAGAGTGCCTAACAAAAAGTAACACCTGAGCACAAAATCTAAGTGTTCAGTAAACGTTTGATGAATGAATGAATGACTTTATTATTTGTGTTAATGTCTTTTCCAGTAACAGCCTATCCATCTTCCATTTGTCTTTTCCTTTTACTTCCCTGGTGGCTCTGCCTGCAATGCGAGAGACCTCAGTTTGATCCCTGGGTGGGGAAGATCCCCTTGAGAAGAGAATGGCTACCCTACTCCAGTATTCTTTCCTGGGAAATCCCATGGACAGAAGAGGCTGGCAGGCTACAGTTCATGGGGTCGCAAGGAGTCAGACACTACTGTGCGACTAACACTAACTACAGAGTTTAATCACTTTTCCTGTTACCCCAAATTAAACCCTCTGCACTCAGCAAACTTTGAGGGATTGGGTGAGATGCCAGGGCAAGCATGAGACAGTCAGGATAACCGGATGACTAATGTTTGATAGGCAAAGTAAGGGGCTGTTGTAGTAAAAACGGTCTCTTCTCTCTCCAGGCTCTATCTTAATTTCTCCTGACCAATGGGTTTCAAAAGCTAGGCCTCCAAGTTTAGGCAGCAGTCTGGAATGTAAGAGGACAAGAAGGTTGCTGTGAAATAGACAAGCCCAGAAAGCACAATAGGATCAGCATGTTTTAGTCATTAACACAGAAAGGTGAAATTAAAGTGAGAACATTAAGTGGAAATTTTAGCTAATGTGCCCCCGAAAATGCATGTGTTTGAGACACATGTTAATGGAAAGTTGCTGAGGTAACTGGGAGCTCCTGTCACCACATAGGAGGCAGCGTGATTTGAATCTGCAGGTTGCTATAGTTACTTCTATTCTATAAACTATTGTTTTTCTTATGGTGGTACACCGTAAAGTGAAATGTAAGGTATGTTTATATGTTCACGCGTATATTATACTTACTATTACACATTAAGGGCTTCCCTGGTGGCCCAGACTGTAAAGAATCTGCCTGCAATGCCAAAGACCCAGGTTCAATCCTTGGGTCAGGAAGATCCCCTGGAGAAGGGCATGGGTACCCACTCCAATATTCTTGCCTGGAGAATTCCATGGACAGAAGGGTCTGGCAGGCTGCAATCCATGGGGTTGCAGAGAGACATAACTGAATAACTAACACTTTCACTTTTCATTACACATTAAATCCATTTTCCAGGTTAAAATGTGTACATATGCAGGTATCCCTGGGTGAGGTTTTAGAATAGTCAGTTTCAATAGTCAGTAGTCAGTTTCTGATTCAGCATTTAGGTCAGATATATCTTAAGAAAAAAGAAAGGAAAGAGTATAGGTTTTAGGGAAATTTGAACCTCAGTTTAGGGTAAAATGTTCCAAGATAACCTTAAAGACATAATACTTACTATGATGTTTGGAGTCTAACAAATGTCACTCAGAAATGTCATGCTGTCACAGTAAAAGAAATAAGAGGCAGAAGAGCTCTACTTGAACCTTGGCTCTGAAACTTACAAACTGAGCCATGTTGCGCAAATTATCTAATCTTTCTGAAACTGGGCATTATCATATGGAAAAAGGGAAACACTAAGGTGAAGATCCTGGGTAATTACAAAGTACAATATCAATATGGATTGGACATTATTCTAATGTTTCCCTTTGTCAGCCAGCCAGAAGCATGTGAATTGTGAGAGGAAAAAAAAAAATGTGAAAAATAAGAAGTTATACAGGGCTTCCCTGGTAGCTCAGCTGGTAAAAATCTGCCTGCAATGCAGGAGACTCTGGTTCAATTCCTGGGTCAGGAAGATCCCCTGGAGAAGGGATAGGCTACCCACTCCAGTATTCTTGGGCTTCACTTGTGGCTCAGCTGGTAAAGAATCCGCCTGCAATGCAGGAGATCCTGGTTCAATCCCTGGGTTGGAAAGATTCCCCTGGAGAAGGGAAAGGCTACCCACTCCATATTCTGGCCGGGAGAATTCCATGGACTGTATAGTCCATGGGGTTGCAAAAAGTTGGACACAACTAAGTGACTTTCACTTTCACTGCAGGCTCACTCGAAATATTTCAGTGTGTATGTAATTACACTCTTAATTTCTTCACCGATAGAAGTTTCTGGATTTTAGCAACCTCCTCTTGTGAAAATAAACTTCTCTCATCCCTGTCTGTGGTGTCTGATATTTATCCAGACTTCCATTAAAAACACCGTCAACATCAAGTCTGACTTTTCTACAGCATTGGCCAGATTCTCTTGTGATCATTTTTCCTTCTGTCAAGACACAGCCTCAAAGAGTCACTTTGCTCATTACCTAACCTGCCTCTGTCCAAAATTCAAAAAAAAGGAAGACTGTCTTTTGTTCAGGATGGACGCAAACGACAGCGGTGCTGTCTGGCTCTGAACCATTTCCAGGAGCCATGCTGTCACAAGGCACTCAGCACCGTAGGCGTGTGCATTCCCAGCAGACCCAGCATCTCTGAATAGCACTCTGAGTGTTTCAGGAGTAAGAGAATAGAGTTCAACAGAAGAGATCTGGCTGGTACTAAGACCCAAGGAAGAGAGAGAGAAGGAAAGGAAGACAGAGAAAAGTGAGTCAAGGACAGAAAACCGACCCACTCCTGCAGGATGCAGCGTGCTTGCCTCACATGGCCATGAAGAACACGGCCCCACCCGCAGCCTCGGCGCCACGCAGGGCTGTTGACCAGGAGAAAAGAGACTTTCAGAGACAATGCCTGTCGGGCAGAGTTCTAGGCTGATGTACGGGCTTAGGCATCCTGGTTTTGTGAGCAGGCTGAGGGTGGAGAAACTAAAGCAAGAACACAGAGGGCTTTTGTGTCCCTGTTTGATGTGAGAAATGCAGAGGAGGCCCTGACTCTTGTGTGATCCAGTAGGGCCATCTTTGAGCTGCTGTGTACCCGACAAAGGCCAGCTCAGCTCTGCAAGCTTTTCAAGTCCAGGGAGGACAACGTGACTGCAGTGGATTCTAGATCATACCACAGAGTAGTACACAGCCTTCATGGGTATCAGTCAAATCATTGTATCAGGATACCTCCGTCTTCAGAGACAACATTTCCCCTTACCTGTCACTTCAGAAATCATGCCTCAACTTCCTGCTTCTCATTTTAGAGACAGGGGTGCACATTTGGAGTCAAATCATAGAAAATTGCCTCAAATAGTCTCATGGAGAATTTTCATTACCACTTCTTAATTCTGATCTTTTGATATATGACTTAGAGAAATTAAGTGTAAATATCACACCCATTATGAATCTAGAGACTCACTTCTGGGACAGGGGAGCAAGCAGATAAAATATCATAGCAAGGTGAAATTTATACCATGTGGCTGACCTGACAGATTTTATCCCAGATGCTACATGTATAGAAGCAGAAAGACAATTAGCAATGAGGGCCTTTTAAATACACACTGAGGAACTTCGTGCGAAATAGATGGGGAAACACTGGAAACAGTGTCAGACTTTATTTTGGGGGGCTCCAAAATCACTGCAGATGGTGACTGCAGCCATGTAAAAGATGCTTACTCCTTGGAAGGAAAGTTATGACCAACCTAGATAGCATATTGAAAAGCAGAGACATTACTTTGCTAACAAAGGTCCGTCTAGTCAAGGCTATGGTTTTTCCAGTGGTCATGTATGGATGTGAGAGTTGGACTGTGAAGAAAGCTGAGCACTGAAGAATTGATGCTCTTGAACTGTGGTGTTGAAGAAGACTCCTGAGAGTCCCTTGGACTGCAAGGAGATCCAAACAGTCCATTCTGAAGGAGATCAGCCCTGGGTGTTCTTTGGAAGGAATGATGCTAAAGCTGAAACTCCAGTACTTTGGCCACCTCATGCGAAGAGTTGACTCATTGGAAAAGATTCTGATGCTGGGAGGGATTGGGGGCAGGAGGAGAAGGGGATGACAGAGGATGAGATGGCTGGATGGCATCACCGACTCGATGGACGTGAGTCTGAGTGAACTCCGGGAGTTGGTGATGGACAGGGAGGCCTGGCGTGCTGCTATTCATGGGGTCGCAAAGAGTCGGACACGACTGAGCGACTGACTGAACTGACTGACTGATACAGTAAAGTTCACTCTTTTGCTGTATGGTTCTTACAGTTCTGTCAGTTTTGACAGATACATTGAGTCATCTATTCACTACCCTAGTGCCAGTTCTGTCACCCTAAAAGTTCCCCTGTGTGCTCCCTTCTATAGTCAACCATTTCATTAAATTTTGTCTTTAAGTTTATTATTCCTTCCTTCTACTTTCTTGGGTTATTTTTTTCTACCTTCCTAAATTAACTAATTAAATTCCTAAATTTAACTCATTAATAGTCATCTTTTCTTCTTTTTCTAAAATAAGTATTTAAGGTTCAATTTCCACTAAGTACTGCTTTTATTACATATATGCATTTTGATAATGTATCTGATTAAAATTCATTGTAAGTAATTCTAACTTTCCATTATAATTTCTTCTTAGACACAGAGTTATTTATAAGTATATTTTAGAATTTCTACAAAAGTGAATCTCTTTTGGTTAGAAACTTGAAAATTGATTTCTAACTTAATTTCTTTGTGTTCAGAGAATGTAATCCATGTGATATTGATTCTTCATAACTAGAGACTCCTTTATGGCCAATTATGTGTTAAATATTATAAATGTTTCATCTTGCTTGAAAAATATATATATTTTGTAGCTTGGTGGGGCAAGCAGGAGTTGTGTGGTTCAAATCTTCCAAACTCTTACTGATTTTTTGTGTACTTGATCTGTAAGGTTATAACCAAGGTGAATGGAAAGCTGCCCCTACAGTCGTGGTTTCTTCCTCTGCTTCTACCGATTTTTGCTTTCTAATTTTAGGCTGTTTATTAGGTACTTTCAGGTTTAAAAATTATTAAATCTTGGCAAATGGCAATTATTCTCATGATTTAGTGACCCCTTTCATAATTAATAATGCATTTTACATTAAAGTTTCTTTAGATGGTTATTAGCATAGCCTTCTTTTGGCATTTGTCTGATATATGTTTATTTTTTTAGTGTCGTATTGACACTGCTGTACTCTTATGTCTTATAAATAGCAAACTAGATTCTGATTTAACTATCTAGTATAATAATTTCTATTTTTAATCATTTTAGTTCATTTACGATTATCAGATGTATTGATATAAGTAAATGCATTTCTACCATTTTATTTGAGACTCTTTTTGGCTCATGAGTCTAAGTTTTCTGTTTCTTTATTGCCTCCTTTTTGTTTCATACAGGTTATTTTCTTTTTTTTTTGTTTCCTCCTCATTTACAGTTTTCACCATTTGAGATTTTACCTTGTATATTGCTAAAATTTTAAATCTTATGCTAATCAGCAAATTTCCTCTCATTCTGGAGAGTGGAGAGTGCAGAGGCCTTAGAATACTTGTGTGTGACTTAAACCCTTATCCTGTCTAGTAGTTTAATTTTATCCTTACTTGTTTTCTAATATTAAGCATTAGACATTATTTTATTACTTTTATTATTTTATACTCAATACTTGCTTCAATTTATAAATTACATTTTTCCCAAAGTATATTATTAAAATAGAATACCTATAGATCACGAATTTTTATTTGGAGTCATCTTTGTTTCATTGACATTTTTGAAAGAAAATTTTGCTTGTTATACATTCTACTTTGTTATTTTCTCTCCAAACTTTGAAGGTAGCACTCCATTTTCTTCTGACTTCCTTTGTTAAGAAGGCTTCATTACCATTCTTTGAAGGGGAATTTAACTTAAGACTTTTAAGATTATTTTGATTTTTTATGTTTTGTGGATGAACTGTTGTATGACTACATGTGGATTTCTTTTTAAAGAATTCTGTTTGGGATTTCTGTGGATTTCTGATCCACATGCCCTGATATTGGGTAGGTATAAATTTCTTGTGGAATTTTACCTTGATTGGGATATGAAGATCCATGCTTGTCATCAGTTCTGGAATATTGTAATCTCTTTAAGTATTGTCTCCCTCTAAACTTGCTCTCTCTTAAATGCCAATTAACCATGTATTAGGCATTTTATCTTCTATATCTCTGAATATGTCTAATATATATTCTATCTACTTATTTCTCTAGCTTCATTCTGTGTAATATATTTAGTTCTATCTTCTAGTTCAAAACTCAGCAAATTTTTTCTATAAAGGGCCAGATAGTAAACATAGGAAATATTTTGGACTTTATGGGCAATATGGTGTCTATCACAGTTACTTTACTCTTCCTGTAGAGCAAAAGGAGTCAATGGACAGTATGTAAATGAATGAGTGTGGCTTGTGATCTGTACAAATTTTATTCACAGAGATAGGTGGGGGGCTGTAGTTTTCTGACCCTTACTCTACTTCCACATTTCTCAATAAGCTGTGACATCTGCCTTTTGATCCACTCATTAATTGTTAACTTCCATTTTCTAGGTGTGTTTATCTGTTGTTTCTGCTGATGTTTTTGCCATGGTCACTGTTTGCTTATTCTGCTAACACTTTTTGTAGTAAGCACATATTGGATTAATCTGAGGAAATTCTAATTCAAGGCCCAGGTTGAGAATGCTTTCTTCCCAAAAGGACTTGCTATTGTTTTCACTTAGTGATACAGGAGCTCTCTTATTTTTCATCTTAGAAATTCCTCGATTGCATGGGTGGTACCCAGTTTATGAAGCATATTCATAAACCCAGGTACCCAGGCATATTCTCAGGAATGACTCTTTTTATTCAGTCTATGGATGTGCTAGAAACAGACTGATTTCCTTGTTTGCTCTCCTTTGCAAGGATATTTATTTTCTAGCCCATCCTTTCACTGATGGTATAGCCCATTCAAGCGTCCCATTTTTTGCAAACATCTCAGGTTCAGCAGCCCCTAGAGATGGTCTCTCGGAGAAGACAATGGCACCCCACTCCAGTACTCTTGCCTGGAAAATCCCATGGACAGAGGAGCCTGGTGGGCTGCAGTCCATGGGGTTGCTAAGAGTCGGACACAACTGAGCAACTTCACTTTCACTTTTCACTTTCATGCACTGGAGAAGGAAATGGCAACCCACTCCAGTGTTCTTGCCTGGAGAATCCCAGGGACGGGGGAGCCTGGTGGGCTGCCGTCTATGGGGTCACACAGAGTCAGACACGAATGAAGCAACTTAGCAGCAGCAGCAGCAGTAGAGATGGTCTCTGACTCATGGTGCATCCATCCCCTTGAATATAGCCATGAAAGTGAAAGTCGCTTAGTTGTGTATGACTCTTTGTGACCCCTTGGACTGTATAGTCCATGGAATTCTCCAAGCCAGAATACTGGAGTTGGTAGCCTTTCTCTTCTCCAGGGGAACTTCCCAACCCAGGGATCGAACCCAGGTCTCCCACATTGCAGGCAGATTCTTTACCAGCTGAGCCACAAGGGAAGCCCAAGAATACTGGAGTGGGTAGCTTATCCCTTCTCCAGCGGATATTCCCAACCCAGGAATCAAATGGGAATCTCCTGCATTTCAGGCAGATTCTTTACCGTCTGAGGTGTCAGGGAAGCCCCGAACATAGCCATAGACCTCCTTGAAATTGACATTTGCCTCTAAAGCAGCTCTGGTGTTCACATCCCCCTTCAGTTTCAGCTTCTAGTTCATTTTTTTATTTTCCTGCCCTTAGGAAAATTTTTTTCCTTTTTTGTAAGTATAACATAACACTTAATAGTATACCTATATTTTTATTCAGTGTTTAGGTGCTTCACAATGAAGAGGGATTTTTGGAGTATCGTGTCAGCCTACTAGGAGCAAAAATTATGTGATAAAACTTGCATTTTGAGAAAAATATTTGGATATCTCTAAGGAGAACCTCCTGAGCTTTTCTCCCTAATCCTTCTGTTTCAAGCAGCACCTGATTAACTGCTGCTCATCCATTGCATCTCTGCTTAAATATCATTCCCAAACTACATCCTTACCTAAAATTCAAATTACAACAGAGCTTTGTGTTTATGTCCTTCTTAACGTAAGGTACACTTACTGTCTGATTTTTCTGTTTTGTGCCTTTCCCTATTATAAACTCTGCTAAGGCAGGAGACATTTCTGCTAGCTTTGTATTTTGTCACCAGGACCTGGCCAGTACTCAGTAAATATTCGTTGAGTAAGTTAAATGAATGACATTGGACCATCTATTTACAGATTTTATAGGTGACATGTTGGAACACTTCATAAATACAGCTCACAATTAAGTGTTCTTAATGAACCAATTACAGTGAGTTTTCTGGCCCTTGGAAAGACCCCATATAACCATCAATATTGTGTCATTTTGCTGCATAGAAATCAATGACTTAAAACAATGAAAAACCCATATATATATATATATAATTGAAAGTGATTATAACAAATGATAAAAGACCACAGTTGATAAGGTCAGAGGGAAATTAATAATTCCATGTGCTATGGGTCAGAATGTAAGCTGATAAGTGCTTTCTTAAGAAGCAGTTTTGCGATATATATCAAATGCCTGCAAATGTCATCTTATTTGTCTTAACTCAGGCTACCATGACAATATATCATAGACTACATGGCTTAAAGAACAGAAATGTATTTTCTAACAGTTCCAGAGACTATAAATCTGAGTTCAGGATGCCAGTGTGCTTGGGTTCTGAGGAAGACCCTCTTCCTAATTTGCAGATTGCCTTCTCTCTGTGTTCTTATGGAAGAGAGAGAGAGAGACTCATTCTTCCTCTTTAACAAAGCAACCAATCCAATCAGATTTCTGTCCCAGCCCTAAGACCTCATTCCACCTTAAGTACTGCCTAAAAGACCTGTCTCCAAATACAGTAATATTGAGGGTTGGCACTACAGCTTGTGAATTTTTAGGGAAATGCATTTTGATCCATAGCACCATTTAACCCAACAATATACTTTCAGGAATTTATCCCATGGAAACAATCAGAGCTTAAAAATATGTAGTGTAAGATTGGTTACTGCAGCTGTATTTATGGTCATAAAAAAATGGAAAAAGTCTAAATTTCTACTAATGGAATATTGAATAAATAGATTGTGGTATATCCATATAATGAAATACCATACTTCCATTAAAAAGCATATCTTAGGATATTTAAATGATGTGAGAAAATGTTTATACTTCATTAAAAGAATCAAATTATACATCAGAATGTGTAGTATATGTATAGATTTATAGAAAGAAGACTGGGTTATATTTACAAAATGGCATTATCAGTTGTTTCTGATTGGAGCATTTACAAAAATTTTTGTCTTTGTTTTTTTCTGAATTCTCCCAAATTATGATGTATATATAGTTCTTTAATTTTTTAAAAAAGTGAAGCAACTGACAAGTAACTAATCTCAAAAATATACAAGCAACTCCTACAGCTCAATTCCAGAAAAATAAATGACCCGATCAAAAAATGGGCCAAAGAACTAAATAGACATTTCTCCAAAGAAGACATACAGATGGCTAACAAACACATGAAAAGATGCTCAACATCACTCATTATCAGAGAAATGCAAATCAAAACCACAATGAGGTACCATTTCACGCCAGTCAAAATGGCTGTGATCCAAAAGTCTACAAGCAATAAATGCTGGAGAGGGTGTGGAGAAAAGGGAACCCTCTTACACTGTTGGTGGGAATGCAAACTAGTACAACCACTATAGAGAACAATGTGGAGATTCCTTTAAAAACTGGAAATAGAACTGCCATACGACCCAGCAATCCTAATTCTGGGCATACACACAGAGGAAACCAGAATTGAAAGAGACACGTGTACCTCAATGTTCATCGCAGCACTGTTTGGAATAGCCAGGACATGGAAGCAACCTAGATGTCCATCAGCAGATGAATGGATAAGAAAGCTGTGGTACATATACACAATGGTGTATTACTCAGCCATTAAAAAGAATACATTTGAATCAGTTCTAATGAGGTGGATGAAACTGGAGCCTATTATACAGAGTGAAGTAAGCCAGAAAGAAAAACACCAATACAGTATACTAACGCATATATATGGAATTTAAAAGATGGTAATGAGAACCCTGTATGCGAGTCAGCAAAAGAGACACTGATGTATAGAACAGTCTTTTGGACTCTGTGGGAGAGGGAGAGGGTGGGATGATTTGGGAGAATGGCATTGAAACATGTATAATATCATATATGAAACGAGTCGCCAGTCTAGGTTCAATGCACGATACTGGATGCTTGGGGCTGGTGCACTGGGATGACCCAGAGGGATGATATGGTGAGGGAGGAGGGAGGAGGGTTCAGGATGGGGAACACATGTATGCCTGTGGCAGATTCATTTTGATATATGGCAAAATCAATACAATATTTTAAAGTTATAAAAAAAATTTTTTAATATAAAAAATTTTTAAGTTATTTTTAAAAATAATATTAGGTATTGATTAGATATAATACTTATATCAGAGAACACTGTTAACCTTAATTCTCTTTATTTTTATTTTAAAATCCTCTCAATATTTTATTTTTCTTTAACTCAAGAATTGTGTGCAATAATGATTTTAGTTTGGTTCTAGGAGAGACCAGTTATGAAATACTTGATAACTATCCTTTACTTGCCTGTCTATCACTACTTTACCATAAAAACTAAGTCACAAAATTGCATATCAAATTCCTGCTCTTTTTGTAGAAGTATCTAAAACTTCCAAAGAAAATAGCATAAAGTTGGAAATTCAAATATGGAAAGGATTAGGATGGAGGAGGGTTTGGAAAAAGAGAATATGATTTTTAAATTTAATCTCCAAGATATTTGCACCTAGAAAATTGGTTTCGTCTATTTCAGTGAATGTATAGGTGTAGAATTAATATCTGCTTCTAGATATTTAAAATTTCAGGGGAAGTGAAAGAACACTGATTATGTATTGTATGGCCATCTAAGTGATATATCCTTTTGTCTGAAACAACAGGAGGTATTATAGGTTAGAGAACAAAAATGAGAGGTTACTGTTTTCTCCCTCAGCTTCTACCATTTCTCATTCTCGCACTGTGTCTTTCTTTTTTTTTTTTTCATTCTGTTCACAAATGGATATTGGTGGGAAATACACGAAGTACAAAGTGACTTTCACCTGCTGTGCTGCAGGGAGAATTGACAATTCAGAAAGACCACCCTCCAGGTGTCTCTCCCCTTCTCACTCTCTCTGGTGGAAACCAGGATGTCGTATATCCCTCATCAGAGAGGCCAGGTGAAAAGCAGCCAGTAGGAAACTCAGAGGCACCATGAACTTTATCATTTGCCTACTCTGTACTTGTAAAATATCTTTTACCACAAACCACCAAACTGCCAACATAAGCAAACTTCCCTGAGGAATTGGGGAAGGAAGAGGTGTGTGAGGAGGGGAAAGGAAATCTCATCAATTTACCAGACTTTTCTATGCAGCATTAATTCCTGGGGTATTTATTCAACCCACAGATTTCCCAAGCACTCTGGTGCAGGTGGTATGCCCACTGCTAGAGATTATAAAGCAAAGGGCACATTTATCCTTTAAGTATCTAGACACTGTCCTGATGATGAAGGTGCTTAAGGAAATAACCATAGGCCTGACCTTGTGGCTCAGTAATAAAGAATCCATCTGCCAGTGCAGGAGACGTGGATTCAACCCCTGGTCTGGGAAGATCCCACATGCCTTGGAGCAACTAAGCGCAGGTGCCTCAGATGTTGAGTCTGTGCTGTAGAGCCAGGGAGCTGCAGCTATTGAGGCCACATGCCATAACTACTGAAGCCCATGTGCCTTAGGGCCCTTACTTTGCAACAAGAAGAGCCCCTGCAATGAGAAGCCTGAGCACCACAACTAGAGAGCCGCCCCCACTCATTGCAACTAGAGAAAGCCCGAGTGCAGCAACAAAGAGCCAGCACAGCCAAAAATAAAGTTTTAAAAAGTTATAAAAAGAAAGAAAATAATCATAGAAATGTTATGGTTTTCACTAATAGCACAAATGCTCCTCATCCCCAAATGGTGTTTTTTAAGTGGTAATTGTGGGAAGATCCCATGATTGAGTAATTCCGGATGCACCATTACAGCAAATTAAACCGATTCCTTTACTGTCAACCTTCTCAGACCTCAAGGTTGCCCTCGGAACCTCCAACAAGTTCTCATGATTTGTGGTATTCAAAAATAAAATACATGGGCTGTTTTACCCTTTTTGTTGGGGTTTGTCACAGAACTGTTGCTCCTTAAAATACGGTGGTAGCTGGTAAATCATCGTTACTCAAATTTGTGCAGATAAAATGGATATTAAAATGCCAGAATTTGTATTGGTCTTACAGGCCTCTGAAATGTTGTATGATACTGAGAAAAGGGCTACAGAACACATAAACTGTTTGCTGTCCTGTCAAGGGAAGGGAAGCTACCAGATTAGTCCATGTCTGAACATTTAGTCAGGTCCCCTCTGTGATAGGACTTCCCTGGTGGCTCAGACTGTAAAGTGTCTGTCTACAATGCGGGAGACCCGGGTTCGATCCCTGGGTCGGGATGATTCACTGGAGATGGAAATGGCAATCCACTCCAGTACTATTGCCTGGAAAGTCCCATGGACAGAGGAGCTTGGTAGGCTGCAGTCCAAGGGGTCGCAGAGAGTCAGACATGACTGAACAACTTCACTTACTTACCTCTGTGATATTTTCTCTTCTGCTCAAATATCCAACTCTGCAACCCAGTTCTGTCCTCTTTTCCTCTCAGATCTTTCTTGAAACACAGTGGAATCATCCTTTCCCTTCATGGAAACTAATTTATTACCTGAACTACCCCAAAGGCCATCAGAGATTATAGAAAACGGATGAGTAATACTGTACATCACTCTTGTTCTGCAGTTGTCTTTTCAGAGCATCTGCCTCACTTTAGACCTTGGCTCAGTCAGTTAAGAATCGGCCTGCGATTCAGGAGACTGCAGTAATTCAGGAGACCTGGATTGGGAAGATCCCCTGGTGAACAAAATGGCAATTCACTCCAATATTCTTGCCTGGGAAATCCCATGGACAGAGGAGCCTGGCGGGCTATAGTCCATGGGGTCGCAAGAGTCAAATAGGACTTAGTGACTAAACCACCACCTCACTTAGAGTTTATGTTGCACTCATTATGGAAGGAATTGGTAATCACGACAAGATGTCACATATACAGAAAGGGTTCTGTTTGCTTTAAAGTGCTTAATGTGCCAGATTGATGGATAGTACAAATATAAAATCCCTTAGTTCATGAAGGAATTGAGTGAAATTAATTTTACAGGCCTTAATATGTGTATAGGATCTATTTTTTTGGATGAATCTGCCCTTCAAAAAAGGTGTTCTGTGTGTGTGTGTACACACAGGCATGCATATGTGCACATGTATTGGCTTCTGTGAAAACAGAATATGACCCATGGACAGATGTAAGATCAGTCTACTAAGCATGAATGAATGGCAGAAAGTTCTAAGATTGTTTTTTAAGAATCTTTCAGGTAATAATTAACATAGACGCAACTGCTTGTGGCATTCCGTCGCTTTTTATGTAATACCAGAAGGAAGTTCTACGTCATAATTCACTTGGCAGTATCTTTTATTTTAAAAAGTATGTCTACTATTGAACTATGCTTTATAATTTATTCATATCTTAAACTTATTTCTCCTAACACTCTATTTTTATTAAAATCATGTAACTTCAATAACTACAGACCTCAGAAAAAAAATGAAAATATATATTAACTCTTGGTACATGAGCATACCCTTCCTTCTCATTGGAACCACTTTAATACATGAAACAGAGAGTTAAACCCCAGTTAACATTCGAATTAGAAAACTGGTCTTCTTTGTTAGAATTTTAAATAACCACATTTTAACATCATTATTGTCAGTGTCAAAGAGGCAATGTTATTTTTACTTTTATTATCTCAGGAAAAAAATCTCTTCTTAAGATTTAAAGCACTTCATTTTACTAATAATAGTGTTTAGGTAAACACTAAAAATTTTCTGCTTAGTATAAATGTACATTAAATTTTGTTAGAGATCTTTTTACCCAGAATTCTTGACTATAATTCCTGATAGTTTGCTTTTCAAAATTTTCCTATTTTACCTACTGTTATATAATTAAGACATTCCAAATACTGCATGCCATATTAATACTAATAAGTAATAATAATATATGTGATATTATTAATTCATGAATTCTTATAATCCTATATAGCTGATATTTTCTATTCTTCGTTGCACTCATTCATATTTTTAGCATTTATATATTGAATGTTAACCATATGCCAACTACTGTTCAGGGCATTAGTAGTACAGCACAGAGAAGACAAATGTATAACATGTTAGACGACATCAGTCATCTAATATATAATGGCAAACAACAGAGATGCCTGTGGCAATGGGAGATGACACTCTTACATTGGGTGGTTAGAGATGACCTCGTTAATCCTGAGTCATGTCACTAGAGATGAGAATGAAGGAAGTGAGAAAGCCACAGGTGTGCCTAGGGAAAGGCTCCTGCACGGTGGAAGCTTCACATGAAAGGCCATGGGGCACGGGGCGCTTCCTGTGTTTGACAACTGGGGTAGGGAGGCCAGCATGGCTGCAGTGGAGGGACTAGCCTTGAGCAGGCAGAGAAGAGCAGAGTGGGCTTTTGGCTTTTACGATGAGTGTTACCTCTGCAGGGATATGACTCCTGCTTGAAAATGGCTCACAGGAGTATGCAGCCAATACTCTGATAAAGAAAAGACTGAAAGAGAGAGACCGTGTTTGCTGTAGTCATACTCAGGGGAGAGCCTGTGATGAATGACAGCAACAAGGGGAGCAGCAGAAGTGGTCGGGGTGGTCAGTTCTGAATAGGTTTCGAACATGTAGCTGACAAATTAATTTATAAACTGAGCTTGTAAAACTATTGTATTTTAAATCTCCCCTTACCCTGAATCTACTAGGTAAATGTTCATAAATATGACTGGTTTGAGTCTCTCTCAAGGCTTCTGTGAGTACCTATGTTGTAATGTATGAAAGAGCGAATTTTAGGATTTCCTTTGTTAATGTCTGTTTTAATTGAATTACTGATGTGATAGTAGGTGTTTTAAATTGTAGTGCTATTTAAGCTCTCTGCCTTGTACAAGTAACAAAATTTATGATGTAAATAAGGGTGATATCTGATGGATCATTGAAAAAGCAAGAGAGTTCCAGGAAAACATCTATTTCTGCTTTATTGACTATGCCAAAGCCTTTGACTGTGGAGATCACAGTAAACTGGAAAATTCTGAAAGAGATGGGAATACCAGACCACCTGACCTGCATCTTGAGAAACCTATATGCAGGTCAGGAAGCAACAGTTAGAACTGGACATGGAACAACAGACTGGTTCCAAATAGGAAAAGGAGTATGTCAAGGCTGTATATTGTCACCCTGCTTATTTAACTTGTATGCAGAGTACATCATGAGAAACTCTGGGCTGGAGGAAGAACAGGCTGGAATCAAGATTGCTGGGAGAAATATCAATAAACTCAGATATGCAGATGACACCACCCTTATGGCAGAAAGTGAAGAACTAAAGAGCCTCTTGATGAAGATGGAGGAGGAGAGTGAAAAAGTTGGCTTAAAGCTCAACATTCAGAAAACTAAGCTCATGGCATCCAGGCCATCAATTCATGGCAAATAGATGGGAAAGCAGTGGAAACAGTGGCTGATTTTATTTTTCTGGGCTCTAAAATCACTGCAGATGGTGATTGCAGCCATGAAATTAAAAGACGCTTACTCCTTGGAAGGAAATTTATGACCAACCTAGACAGCATATTAAAAAGCAGAGACATTACTTTCTCAACAAAGGTCTGTCTAGGCAAGGCTATGGTTTTTCCAGTAGTCATGTATGAATGTGAGAGTTGGACTATAAAGAAAGCGGAACGCCGAAGAATTGATGCTTTTGAACTGTGGTGATGGAGAAGACTCTTGAGAGTCCCTTGGATTGCAAGAAGATCCAATGAGTCCATCCTAAAGGAGATCAGTCCTGAATATTCATTGGAAGGACTGATGCTGAGACTGAAACTCCAATACTTTGGCCACCTGATGCAAAGAGCTGACTCATTGGAAAAGACCCTGATTCTGGGAAAGATTGAGGGCAGGAGGAGAAGGGGACGACAGAGGATGAGATGGTTGGATGGCATCACTGACTCAATGGACATGGGTTTGGGTAAATTCCGGGAGTTGGTAATGGACAGGGAGGCCTGGCGTGCTGCGGTTCATGGGGTCGCAAAGAGTCAGACACGACTGAGCGACTGAACTGAAACTGAAACTGAAAAGAAGTTCTACCATTGTTGCTTCTCAAATATAGCTTCCATTTTTTATTAGGGGTTTCTTTTATTGCTCTGTATTTTCTTTTAAACATAGAGGAAGGACTGCCCTGGAAGTCCAGTGGTTAAGGATCCATGCTTCCACTGCGGGAGGCACAAGTTCGATCCCTGGGTGGGGAACTAAGATCCCACATGCCTCATGATGCAACAAAAAAAAAAAAAAATAGAGGAAAGACAATAATGCATGGGCACTAAAAGCCCTAGATTTGGAATGTAAGAGACCTAGATCCAAGTCCAGGATCCTGTCCTTACAAGCTGTGTGACCTTAAGGAAGTCACCTAACATCCCTGAGCCTCAATAGTCTCCTCTCTTGGGGACTAGGGAGAAGATTACTGTGTTTAGCCTATGTTACTATACATATAAAACAGCACAGTACCCAGTGCATTGGTCATTACTGTGTTTGTTTTAATAACAATCATGACAAGAAGATATTAATGACACAGAAGTATTTGCATTTCCTGGGAAGAATAATTTTAGAAGGAGTTGTTACTTTGAGGCTTGACTACAGCAAAGTTGCCATTTAGCCTCAATACTTTAGATATAGAAGGCCACTTCATACACCTGATATTTAGTACATAGTCTGGTATATTGGTGTATACATAGTCTGGTATATTGGGTCTGCACTTGTAGCTCAGATGGTAAAGAATCTGCTTGCAATGCAGGAGACCCCAGTTTGATCCCTGGGTTGGGAAGATCCCCTGGAGAAGGGATAGGTTACCCACTCCAGCATTCTTGGGCTTCCCTGGCAGCTCAGATGGTAAAAAATCCACTTGCAATGTGGGAGACCTGAGTTTGATCCCTGGGTTGGGAAGATTCCCCTGGAGAAGGGAATGCCTACCCACTCCAGTATTCTTGCCTGGAGAATTCCACGGACAGAAGATTCTGGCAGGCTACAATCCATGAGTGACTTTCACTCACTGACATATACACTAAAATAAGGACATGTGAATAAGAGCAGGTCCAAAATATAAAATGTATTTAACCTGTCAGATGTGTACCTAACTTAGTAATAAGCTCAGTAAAATGACAGCCCTTCAGTATGAATAACTGTCTGTATCTCAGAGAAGGTGACACAAGCGACATCCCCCTGACTAACTTTTCTCACTCTTTGCTGACTGAACCCCTGGCTCCATTCAGTCAGTAGGCGATGTCCCCAGTGAAGTTTCATATCACCTGATGACGTATACTATCACTGTGGGTTAGTCTCCTTGGATAGTTGAAACAAACAGTAAAATTCACTCAAATATAATCACGTGGCATCCGTCAGAGAGCCAGATCAAGGGCTGTGTCAGTCATCAGAACAAAAAAGATAAGGGCTTTGCTCTTTTTCATCAAGTTTGCATAGGTGTATTTAGTGAAATAATCACCTACAAGTTGGTGGTAAGAGTTTTTATGCTATGTATTAATAATAACAATGTAGTTAATAGTTTTTGTCTACCCACATTCCCAAATTAATGAATTATATAGATAAAACTATCCAATTCAACTTCTGTGATCATTGGTAATAGTCATTCTTGGGTTATAGTCTGGGTTTTGTGCTGTAATTTGCTCGATAAGTAATAACTCCAAAGTAAACATGTGAAAAAATCCAGTGTTAAATTATTATAAACCATTGAGGCTAGCTCATAGTTCATTGCTCCAGAATTTAAAATCAGATTTTCTTTTTTCTTTCTTAAAAATTTTGAAAGACCAATATTTTGCCATTAGTGGTTTTTTTTTTTTTTTTTTTTTTTTGGTTAACTTTCAAACTGCATTTCAATGGATCAGAATGAAATATAATTGTAGGTAATATTTTCAACATATAAATTCAAGCAGGATACAACTTTCTCAAATAATAAATTATTTACTCTGTTTTAGAAAAAAATTCTCAGACTTTACTGATAGCTGTTTTTTCTGATACGAATAGAAGGTCTTTAAGCCAGTCTGATTCAGATATAATCTTTGAATTAATTGCTTTTATCCTACTTGACTAGTTTATAAGTATCAAAAATATACACACACACACATATGCATAGATCCTTTTGTAGAAAACAATTGGAACAACAAATACAAATCTTGTTGGGAAAGTTATTTTTAATATCCATTTTTTTCATAATTCTCACTTCTACCTATTTTATACATAAACATGAAAAATTAGTAAGTTCAAATGATAAGTCTTTGGGAATTAAAATATAATCTTAAAAAAAATAAGTTAATTGGACAAAGAATGATTGGTGCTAAGAAATGCGAAAGATTCATTTTGTTGAATTGTATAAATATGTAAAGTTAATGCAAAAGTCCTGTATCTTTTTCTGTGTTTTTAACAAAGACAGTTAAATTCACATATTGAAAATTTTAGATGAGTGCTATACTACCAGATACTTAAATTGATACAGAATAAATTCTGAATCCATGCTATTAGGTATATTTTATATTTTCAATTCTAATCTCTTAGTAAAAGAATACTTCTGTTCGGTCATCACCTTATTTCATAAGCTTATTTGGTTAAGCACAAAAATCTTGAAACATAGGTAGACTTTCTTCTCTGTGTGTTTTCATTCAAATGTTTATATTTAATTTATATTTAAACAAAAAGAGCAATAAATCACTACACGCATCCAAAATGTCTTTTCTGTATAGCAATTAAAATTAAATCTCTAATTTCACATTAGCTCAAATTTTATTTGGAAGAGAAGCAGTTAAGACATTTTAGCTGACACTCAGTATATTCTTTATAATAATTCCATTCAGGATATTTAATTGGTCAACTGTTTGGTATCACTATAAAACACTTTTCATTGCCATTCTCAAGGACTAGTTATTGTTTTCTGAATCTGCAAACTATTTATTGTTATCCTTTGCCTTGAAGGCTCTCTAAAAGAGAATAAATGCCTTCCATTCATTCCAGGTCAAAATATGGAGCAAACGACTGCAAACACCTCCAATAAAATTTCACTGTAGACATAATAAGCTTTATGTATACTGTGAGCCAATGTGCATTTTCCTTTATTATTTTGATTTTTCAGGGAAATAGAAAAATATAAAATATATTCATTTTCTATCACTAAAATTACTGATTCTACTTTTTCTTTCAGGCCTGATGGAATTGGAACTGTTTCCGTGGAAGAAAAAGAGAGATTTGAGGAGATAAAAGAAAGACTCTCTTCCCTTTTAGAGAATCAGATAAGCCATTTCAGGTATGTACTCCATTAGTACAAGTGTTTGCTTGCTTAATTCACTCAATCTTCTAATCTCCTACAAATGTGGATTATGTTGTTCTACTACCGCTCAAGTACTATCAGTTAGCTTCTCCTCCATTGCTTGCAAGGTATGATCGACACATTCCTCCATCTGTGGTCTCCTTCTCAGCCTGCCTTTTCAATTTCCGCAACTCATTAGGTAGCCCCCACTCCCTGCAATATCCATTCCGCTCACACTGTCTTCTCAGCTTTGCATAAGCTGTTCCGTCAGCTCTGGGCACGTTTACCCCCTCCTCCTGCATCACCAGGCAAGGAGACTTTCTCATTTATTCCAGCAGAGAGTGGAAAACCTGAAGTCTTTTATTGTTCATCATCTGTACTATGCCCTAGTCACCCATCACCTACTAAGGACATATATTTCTTAAGTCCTTAGTTATCCTTTTATTTACATTCTGTGAGAATAAGGACCACAGTGCACCTGGCACAGTTTCTCAGTCAAAAAACTGAAGTACTGACACTAAGAAACGTGCAGGATGAAAGATAAATGTCTTGATAATATTCCTTTTTTTCCCTGATTATAGAGGGCTTAATAGAACTTAACAGCCAAAAACAGAATTATGCCTTTTTTCTATTACTCTCATCATCAGATCCTGTAAAATGCTGCCATGCCAATGTATTGTATCTTATAGCACATCTGTTATGTTGTGGATATGTAATTTGGAATCATTTCGTATGAACTTATTGAAAAATAAATTTAGTTAATATTGCCCTCAACAGTTTGAAAACACTGTATTAACCATGTGAACAGTGTATGGCTGCTCTGAGTCTCAGTTTCCTTATTTGTAATATGAAAACCTTAGACTCTGTGATTTTTTAAAATGATCCTGAAGGAAAAAATTATCATAGGATATACTATTCATCTGTTTCCCTGCATTAGTGATTTCAGCTGGAGCTGGTACCACCAACATAAGGTAAGTGAATAAGGGAGGATTTACTTTCTCATGATAATTGGGCCTGGGTCAGACATTCAGTGCTGTATTTAGAAATGCTATGCATGAGACAGAATTATTGGAGAATTATGAGAATTATTCTGTCCAAAAGGCCAATAAATTCACATTAGAAAACACATTTGCAGAGGATATTTATGCATTTGCTGCCAAAATTAGTATCTTTCAGGTTGTATAGACACCATTATATTCATTGTGTATGCCATTTAATGAAAGTATGTAGTTGTTCTGTTGTTGGCATTATTGAGACACAGCTCACCATTCAGTTGAATATCTGTATCAGGAGCTGTATAAGTCTCCATGGTTACTTGTAGTGCTTTCATGTGCAAGTAACAGATCCCACCTCATATTGGTTTAAACAAATAGATGCATATGTTCACTTACACACAGCTCTCAGATAAGGTGAACTTCAATACAGGCTGAAGTTAGCAGCCAGAGCTCCATTTCTTTGTGTTTCTCACATGGCTGTCTTTTTTCATGGGGTAGCTTTAGCCCTAGATGGGTAGCAAGACCAGGAATTCCTGACCTCACATTTATACATGGAGGTTTAAAAGGAAGCTAGTAGAGGCTCTCTCTTTCTGTGATTCTCTCTTAAGATGGAAAGTTGCCTTAGAAGATCCTGGCAAACCACCTCTCATATCTCATTTGCCCCAGATAGGTCATAGGCCTGGTCCTTAACCCAGCCCAGGGGCCAGAGGAAGCCCATGCACTAGGTGCTTACTCACTGACAAGCGATGGGACCACCATGATTGAGTCAGCCTGGTCAGAACCAGCCCCCCAAGGAGCCTACCACCACAAAAGGAGTTGTGAAGTGTGAAAGTGTCAGTTGCTCAGTTGTGTCCGACTCTTTGCGACCCCATGGACTATAGCCTGCCAGGCTCCTCTGTCCATGGGACTTTTTCAAGACAAAAATACTGGAGTGGCTTGCCATTTCCTTCTCCAGGGGATCTTTCCAACCCAGGGATCAAACCCAAGTCTCCTGCATTGCAGGCAGATTCTTTACCATCTGAGCCCGCAGAATGACTACTGTCCACATCATTTATTGTATTCATTTCCTCTCTCTCTCAGTTTTATTTCTCTACTTTTCTGTGTAAAGTCTGTAAAGATGTACTCGAATTCTTTTTCATTTTTATTTCTTTGATATACTAAAGATAAGAGCTAAACCAAACTGCTCTAGATATTTTGGGCTGAAAATATTCCCTTTTGATATATCTAGAGTTGGTATAAATTTTATGTTTTGTCTTTCCTGAGTCCATAGAAAACTGGATGAGAGGAAATGAGGTTAAAATAAAACAGAGGAAATTTTAGGTTTCCATATAGACAAATTTGGAAGCATACTTAAATTATCCATGAAGATTTTCCTAAGGATTCTATCAAATGATCTTCCTTAGCCATTTATCAATACATTAAAATTTAGAGAGAACATAAATTACTTATCAGCTCACACTAAAGAAGTAACCAGAGTACTATTAATAACTCTTGCATAAAAAATTTATTCAGGCCCAACTGTGTTTCAGAAATGAATTTCAAAGACACAGATAAAGTAAGGCAAATTAAATTAAACATAAATGCAGGACTTCTGGTTAAAGACAGCAGGTTAAATGCATGTCTGGCTCAGCTTTCTAACAGAACCTAACCAAAACAACAGAACAGTATTTTTCAGAAGATAGAAACCTACAAAGACAAGAGTAAAAGAGGAAAAAATGGAAAAAAGTTTAAAATGTGGAAGTCAGATGAATGGGTGGTATCTAATTTAGCCACCCAGGAAAAACTGGATCATAAACTGGAAGTAGGGAAAAAGAAAGAAGCAATCTGATTTATGTCATACAATCGCCAAAACATTTGGAACTGCCTGCTGTAAACCCTCCTGAAAATTAAGAGTAGGACGATTTGCTGTAAATCTGCTTAAGACACTTAGATCCCCAGATCTCTTTTCTAACTCATCAGCTAGGCTGCTGCCCCTCCCCTTCCCTAGCAGAGCACTGCAGGTTTTTTCCCTAGAGAGGGTAAAATTAGAGGGTACCTGGGGTGAGGTGGAGGAGGGGAGGAAACAGGCGCAGTTGGAATTCAGGATTATATAGAAACGTGGGGATTAAATAAATGTTTATTCTGAAATTTGAGAATCACAGCCTTCTCCTTCAACCTCACGCACTTGGCACCCAAAATGCCGGCAGGCAGGCAAACAGGCTTACACCTTCCATACATATTATAAGTGTCTTCCCCTGGGACTCTGACTAGCCCAAGAGAAAAGACCTAAAGCTGTGAAAAATAAAGACTCCCACAAAACAGCTCAGCTCTAGTCCCTGTCAGCAAAGACCATAGTCTACACATATCCACCTAGGTGTGTATAGCTTCTGTTCAGTTATTTAATAATGCAGTTTTGAAAATGATCAGACAGCCAAGGTAAGGCTTCAGATATTTGAGGAAAGCATTTACTGTAGGACTCAAAGCCCAAACAAGTAATACAAAACAGCAACTTGGGGAAAAAAACAGACTATATGGGGGGAAAAAATGGTGGAGGAGGTGGTGGGGATCTATTATTAATATATTTGGAGAGATTTGAGAATATAGAGTGTTTATGAAACAAAAACAAGATTTAAAAAAAAATCTTAGGGAAAAATAAGAGCTCTTAGAAATTGATGCAGATGACACAAACGATACGTACACACTGTTGAGAAATTAAGTGAATGAAACCTTCCAAAAAGTAGGAGAGTGAGAAGGATAGGAAAATAGGAAAAGAGTTGGCCCTTCCTGTCCTCAGGTTTCACATCCCTGGCTGGATCGATTTGGATTAGCTGAATCTGCACGTATACAGGGCTGATTGTACTGCACCATTTTATATAAAGGAAATGAGTATCTGTGGATTTTAACATCCATTGGGGTCCTGGAATCAATCCCCCACAGATACTGAGGGATAGCTCTACGAAGACAGGAAAAATGAAGCATCTGCTTAGGCATTTCATTATCATTCAGTTCAGTTCAGTCACTCAGTGGTGTCGATTCTTTGCAACCCCATGAACCACAGCACGCCAGGCCTCCCTGTCCATCACCAACTCCTGGAGTCCACTCAAACCCATGTCCATTGAGTCAGTGATGCCATCCAACCATCTCATCCTCTGTCGTCCCCTTCTCCTCCTGCCTTCAATCTTTCCCAGCATCAGGGTCTTTTCCAGTGAGTCAGTTCTTCACATCAGATGGCCAAAGGATTGGAGTTTCAGCTTCAACATCAGTCCTTCCAATGAACACCCAGGACTGATCTCCTTTAGGATGGACTGGTTGGATCTCCTTGCAGTCCAAGGGACTCTCAGGAGTCTTCTCCAACACCACACTTCAAAAGCATCAATTCTTCTGCACTCAGCTTTCTTCACAGTCCAACTCTCACATCCATACATGACCACTGGAAAAACCATAGCCTTGACTAGACGGACCTTTGTTGGCAAAGTAATGTCTCTGCTTTTTAATATGCTGTGTAGGTTGGTCATAACTTTCCTTCCAAGGAGTAAGCGTCTTTTAATTTCATGGCTGAAGTCACCATCTGCAGTGATTTTGGAGCCCAGAAAAATAAAGTCAGCCACTGTTTCCCCATCTATTTGCCATGAAGTGATGGGACCGGATGCCATGATCTTAGTTTTCTGAATGTTGAGGTTTAAGCCAACTTTTTCACTCTCCTCTTTCACTTTCATCGAGAGGCTCTTTAGTTCTTCTTCACTTTCTGCCATAATGGTGGTTTCATCTGCATATCTGAGGTTATTGATATTTCTCCCATGATTTCATCATCATAAATAATAGGAATTCCAGAAATAGTTAAGGCTGAAGGTAGGAAATTATCAATAAAGTTATTCAAAACAATTTTCCAGAATTAAGAGACATAAGTGTTCAGGTTAAAAGAGTTCATTGAGTACCAAGCACAATGAATTAAAATAGACACTCATTAGAGTATGTTCTTATGAATTTTCACAATCTTGGACATAAAAATGGGGATCCCCAAGCACAAAAAAATCAAGAATCAAAATTACTTCTCAACACTGATTTACTCTACAACAGTTTTTTGTTTTGTACATTTATTTCATGTTTTATTTTGAAATTATATTTATAGAAATATTGCAGAGAGAGGACAGAAAGTTCCTGTATATGTATCTCCCAGGTTCATCTAAAATTAACACCTTATGTGATAACTTAAAAAATTACATTGACGCATACAATAACTTATTAAAGCCTACTATGTGCCAGGCAGTGAACAGATTTCTTTAAATGATCCTTTTCTTTAGCTTTCATTTTGATGGGAGGAGCAGTACTGATATTCAGAAAGCAATGCATCAGTGACTTCACAATTTTGAGAACAAAATTATTTCCAGCCTAAAATTCTATACTAGTAAATGTCTCCATTAAGGGTAGAAAGAAAAGAAGAAAGTGAATTTGCTCAGTCATGTTCAACTCTTTGCCACCCCATGGACTGTAGCCTACCAGGCTCCTTTGTCCATGGGATTTTCCAGGCAAGAATATTGGAGTGGGTTGCCATTTCCTTCTCCAGGGGATCTTCCCCACCCAGGGATCAAACCCAGATCTCCCGCATTGTAGGCAGAAGTTTTACTGTCTTAGCCATGAGGGAAGCCATTAAGGGTAGTGGTAGGATAATGATATTTTCAGGATATCATAAAATAATGATACTTTGAAAACATGTGCTTCCCATATTTCCTTTCTGGAGAATGAAATTTACCAAGACAAAGAGGGAGAATTAAGATGCCTGCAACACGAAATCAATGTGAGAGAGGAAGGAATCTTCATAGTGGTAGCTAGTAGAGACTCCCAAAGTGGAGTTGGGCCTAGAAAGGAAATAGTTCTGACCAAAGCAGGTCAGAAAATTCTTCAAGTAGGTCAAAGTGACAGACCACGGAGATATTTTAACATGACGAGAGAAGTTGTATTAGACTAAGTATATAAAAACAAAATTAAAAGAGACAAATTTAGCAAAGTATTAATTATAAACAAAATAGTGGCACATGGAAAGTAATCATATTAAATACATCTCAGTTATCCAGGACATTTATATAATTAACATAGATAGTGAATTTAGATCTAACCCACAGAAATGATGTAACTGCATCAGAAGGGTAGGAGGAACTGAAATTATGTTTAGGGTGGTACAAAGTGGGCTTTAAAAAAAGCAACTTTACATCCAAGATGGAATAATGGGATGATATTTACCTTCCACCTGAAACTATTTTTTAAAGATCAAATATGTGGGGGAAAAAATGCTTTTCAAGCTAGTAAATGTAAGACAATGAATAACAATGATTCCTAAGAGATGGGAGACAATGAAGAGGCCCTTTAATTGCCCTAGCTAGACGGACTTCCCTTGTGACTCAGCTGGTGAAGAATCCACCTGCAATGCGGGAGACCTGGGTTCAATCCCTGCGTTGGGAAGATCCCCTGGAGAAGGGGAAGGCTACCCACTCCAGTATTCTGGCCTGGGTCGAAAAGAGTCAGACATGAGTGAGCGACTTTCACTTTCACCTGGGCATCCCTGAGATGGGCATACCATCTCAGCTGGTAAAGAATCCACCTGCAATGTGGGAGACCTGGGTTTGATCCCTGGGTTGAAAAGATCCCCTGGAAAAGGGAGAGGCTACCTACCTTAGTGGTCATGTATGGATGTGAGAGTTGTACTATAAAGAAAGCTGAGTGCAGAAGAATTGATGCTTTTGAACTGTGGTGTTGGAGAAGACTCTTGAGAGTCCCTTGGACTACAAGGAGATCCAACCAGTCCATCCTAAAGGAGATCAGTCCTGGGTGTTCATTGGAAGGACTGATGTTGAAGCTGAAACTCCAGAAGTTTGACCACCTGATAAGTAGAGCTGACTCATTGGAAAAGACCCTGACACTGGGAAAGATTGAAGGCAGGAGGAGAAGGGGACAACAGAGGATGAGATGGTTGGATGGCATCACTGACTCAATGGACATGGGTTTGGGTGGACTCCAGGAGCTGGTGATGGACAGGGAGGCCTGGCGTGCTGTGGTTCATGGGGTTGCAAAGAGTGGGACACCACTGAGCAACTGAACTGAACTGAACCCACTCTAGTATTCTGGCCTGGAGAATTCCATGGACTGTATAGTCCATGGGGTCACAAAGAGTAGAACACGACCGAGAGACTTTCACTACCAAGTCAGTGTTTCTAGATTATGATCCAGGAAGGAGGAATCTGGGCAGATCCCAGTGACACCCTGACTTGAGAAGACAGAGCTGAGAGTCCAGGAAGTGTAAGGCAGCCAGAGTTTTCGACTCAAAGTTCTAAAGGAGAGAGTAGACAGACCTGCAGCTATTTGCTGAGGGTCCCCCTGGAGTCTTCAGCTAAGTAGTGATCTGTGCATCACTGTGAAGAAACTGTTCAAAGTTGGACAAAGAATCATGGAAAGGATTATAAGGGATTTCTTTACACAGAGCTAGGGCTAGTTTCAGTTTTTAGTATCTAAAATAGAAGCCTAAATCATGAGCATCAGGTAGAATACAGACGATTTTGCCTCAGTAGTGGAAAAAAAATTAGCCCTGGAATAAACACTGTCATGGTCTTTCCTAAGGAGGTTTAAAACCAAGATTCATATAATAAAACTATTTTCAAGTAATTTAACTGCCTTCCAGAACAAAATTCAAGAATATTTAAAGGAATACAAAAGTTTTCAGCCACCAATATGGTAAAGCAACAGTGTCTAACATCCAGTCTAACATTCTCAGCATACAAAGAAATAGTAAACTACAACCAATTAAGAGAATAAATACAAGCAAAAGTGAAAATGACACTGAAGATAGAATTAGTGAACAACAGTATTAAAATAATTAGTGTTACCGCATGCCATATGTTTAAGCTGTTAAAGGCATCATGGGAAACCTACAACTAACATCATACTTAATGGTAGAAAAGGAGAATGTTTTCCACTTTTGTTCAAAAGCAAGGCAAGACTATATGTACTCAAAAATCAATAATTAATGTGGTGTAGAGTCCAGTAATAGACTCACATACATATGGTCAGCTGATTTTCAACAAATGTATAAATAATTTGCAAAGTATACTTTATTCAACACATGAAACTGACTATTGGATATCCCAATGTAAAATAATAACCTGGATCTATAGCTCACACTTGGTCCAAAATTTAATTCAAGATGGATAGACATAGAAAACAAAATCTGTGTCACTGGACCAAGCACAGATGCTTAAATGAAACACCGAAATAATGATTCATAAATGGAAAGATGTTACCTTGAATTTTATCAACATTAAGAACTTTTGATCTTCCAAAGAAGCTGTAAGGGAATCTCAGAATGGGAGAAAATATTTATACAATACATATTCCTCAAAAGACTTCTATCAATAATATATAGCACTTTTTTTTTTAAGCTGCACCACATGACTTGCAGAATTTCAGTTCTCTGACCAGGGATCGAACCTAGGCCACAGCAGTAAAGGCCTAGACTCCTCAGTCACCAGGGAACTCCCCATAAATAACTCTTAAAACAATAAGAAATAAAACAACCCAATAGAAAGTTGTTTTGACAGATACTTCATTGAAGATGTATGATGGTGAAAAGGCACATAAAAATATGCTCAACATCATTACTCTTTAGGGAACTATAACCTAAAGCCACACTGATTGACAGAACTATAAAATGATACAACTCACTTTGTAAGATAGTTTGTGATTTTTAAAAAATGAAACACCTAAGGTATGACCCAGCTATTCCACTTTTAGGTACTTCCGCAAGAGAAGTGATGGCATATACCCACAGAAAGACTTTGATATGAATATTTATACCAGCATTTTCATAATAGCCAAATATGGAAACAAGTCAGGTGACCATCAACAAAGAATGGATAAAAAAAAGTATTAGATTACTTCTGAGAAATGAAAAGGAATGAAACGTTGATGCATTGCAATAGCATGAAAGGATATCAAAACAGCTGAGAGAAATCAGACCTAAAAAGTTCATACTGTATGATTTCTCTTAACGTGGAATTAAGAAAATATAAACTAAATGACAGTAAATGAGCAGTTGCCTGGGCCCCAGGTGTTGGAAGGAAACGTTGGGGGTCATGAATATGAATATTGCATTTGTTGTCGTGATGGGTTCACACATGTATGCCAGGCATACATATTGTCAAAATTTATCAAATTGAATACTTTATAAATATGTGTAGTTCATTCTATATCACTTATACCTCTTAATCTATTTTTTTAAGTTAAGTACTTCTCTCTCATTGTGGGAAGTTAGTAGGATAATATCTAAAACTGGAAAATTAAAAATTTGAAATGTTTTCATGTAGGTCAGGGATATGACATTTAAATACCAAAAGAATCAGCTAAAAGTTTAGAACATGTTTTCCTAGAGAAATTACTTGAAAAGTGGGATGGAACTGACAAAAACAGACAGGTTTTTCATAAAAATCCCCTTAGAAGAAGTTTCCTTTTAGGCTATGTGCATATGTAACTTTGATAAAAATAGATACTGTATTTAAATTTTTAATTTAAAATTCAAAGAAAAGAAATAGTTTAATCATTGGGCAGATCTATGCAGGCTCATTTATCTGTGTAATTAATTGACTAAAGTGAAAATCAGGGTGACTTTAATTTATTCAGATTAAGTATTAAACTTGGTTGAATTTTATTTGATAATTGAGTGTTTTTCACTTTGCTTAGCTATTAGAGAGTTATCAAAGTGGTAAAAACCCAAAATATTTATCCTGAAAAGCAGAACAAAATGATTCCCTTCTTTTCAAACTTGTTTTGTGAGGATTAATTAAGCTTCTGTATAGTTATTTTCTGTATTTTATTGATTCAGGATTACTTGTACTCTGTAAATGTGGTAAATTATTTACACATCATGGGCAGCTAATGCTAATTCAGAACATACCCAGTGGGACCTCAGAGCCCTGAAATGCTAAATGTAATCTTCGGATCAGTAACATTCCATTCATAAAATGTGTCACCCACAGGTTAATGGAAATAAACAATAGGAAAGACAATGGGTGGATTATGCAAATATACTGAAAAGATTTTAAGCAGGAGGAGGGGACTACAAGAACCCAATTTGTGTTTTATTTAAACATGGATTAAGGTTTATGGCATACAAAATGACTAAAGCTACTTTCCTAATTTGCTAATACTCAAAAGAAAAGCACCAGTGGGGTGGGAGTGGGGGGCAGGGAACTCTGTCAAAATAAATTGGTGATATTTTTTATGTATGGGTGGGGCAAAGGGTTAAGAGGGTGCAGAGAGGCAAGATTAAATGAAGGAAAATTTTAACAGTAAACAAAATAATGCACAGTATTCTAAAGAGAAATGTGAGTGGCTAGATTTATATGACACTTATTTGCACTTATCTGACACCAATGAAAGTTTCGCAAAACTAAAACCTAATCTGAATATAAATTCAACTACTTCTTTGTGAGGAATCAGTCTTTCCGTGTAAAATTTGGGTCCAGAAAAAGAACTTGAGTTTAAACTCTCTGTGCTTTGGAGGGAAACCTCTTCAAATTACAGTGTGAAAAATAATCATTCCCATGATAATTATGCCTTAGAAAATATGTCTACTGAGCCCTTGGGTAATGAATGGCAAAAGACATGGAAATGGGTAAACTTTCCAAGTTATTAGTTTGAAGGTGTCTAAGTCAGAGCAAAATGGCGCCAGGATAGCCCAGCTGCCTCAAGCACTTGATCTGGGGGAGGGGCGCGGGGGTGGGTGGAGAGTGGAAGAGATCAAGGAAGGAGGCTTTGCTGAACCTAACTGACCAAGGGAGGCGCTCCTGCAGGATGGAATGGCTGACATTCTGTGCTCTCTAAGTGGAAAGTGACCCTAAGAGGGACCCCTTGTAAAAAGCAGGAAACCTGCCCTTACCATGTGGCAGCTGACTTATGAGGAGCCCATGCACCCTCCCAGCTCCGACCCTCATTTCAGAATATCCACATGGCCTGCCCTCCAGTTATCCATGTGTATGAGGATTACATGGGACTAGAAATACTTTGGATAAATGACTAATGGCAAAAGAGCTGCAGAAGGCAGGAGGGGTGGGGTGGGGGGACGATGCAGTGAACCAGCGGAGACTGGTAAATACGAGGAAAGGTGGGGAGCTGGGACCTTGCTTCCCACAGAAGTTAGATATGTGGTGTGGGTTTCCATCTTAAAATCACACATAAATACACGAAGAAGTGGGGGAAATCATTTTATTTTATCACAGAGTTTGAATAACAAAACTTAAACAAGAAATGAGAAGGAAATGCATTTTAAGTTTCCTTTATAGGACCTTAGGGAATCCGCTTTGATTACCGTATTTTTCAATGTACCTGTATCACCGAAACTTGAGAATCTTTTTCATCACAGTTTATACCTTTACCGTTTTAAGACATTTAAATCATGGGACTATATAAATTTCAGCAGTTAAAAATTTCCTGCATGGGTCAGTGCCCTTTTAACCATGTTTTACTGTTGTCCAATTAATGCCAAGTAATCGAAAAGGGAATTATTTAGCATTTTTGGATATTACATGTTTGACTCTTTTGTTCCTTTTTTAAAAGATACTGTTTTCCCTTTGGACGACCTGAGGGTGCGCTGAAAGCAACACTTTCATTACTTGAAAGGGTATGTTTGAACATGACTCTGTAAGTACTATTTGCCTTCTCAATGGCTGTATAGTTACTGAACTAGGCCGCCGGCCCCATTCCTTAGGAGTGTGATATCTTCTAGGTTTATTGCATTTCATCAGTTTATCACTTTTTCTTACTACATTCAAATTCTTCTATATCCTCCTTTTCTTCTCCAAAACCTTTCTGAAGCCTACACCACTGCCATCCTGAGTTTATAGCATCCTTTTGGTAATATCCATTTTTCCTACCTCTTCCCCACCCCCTCAGGAAATATAGTCATTTTTTATTTCAGCTTAATATAATCATCTGTTTCTCAGACTTTACAGTTGTCTTATATTATCCCCCCTTATTTGTACTCCTACCTGTCATATTCCTCATATCTGTAAGAGTTCTCAGCATTTAATATTCACACACATATCATTTCTTTCATTCTCAATTTGTCTCAAAATTTATTTCAATTCAATGTATGTGTTACTTTGAGTGAATTCACAAATGACAGAAATTGATGATCATAGAAGTCATGAAATTATATAAGTATATGAAAAGTAAACAGCAAATAAGGCTTTATGTCCATGTTAAAAATCACTTATTAATGAAAGTATATTCTCCACTGCTTTTTTTTGTGGTAGATTAGGTGAGAAAGGGAAATATCATTTCATTTATCTATAAAACTATTCACATGCTAGTTGGAAACTAGCAGTTGAGTAATGTGGACAAGTTTTATTCCTTATCCATATTAAGAAGTGTATCTAGCGATCATCTCTGTCTCATGATTTGATTATTCTAGTCTTGATTTGTTGACTTCAGAGCACTTGTTCTTACTGATTTTTCTGCTCAAGGAATTCCAGGTAATGCATTATTTATTCGCACCTCACTGAAAAAGCAAAAAGGGGAGACAGTGTTCAGTGATTTAAGGGTTTAGGCGAGGAGAGCTAGAACTGATGACTGAAGTGAGATCTTTGGAATACAGATTAGTGTTGCTGTCTATCTCTGTCTTATCCTTGATCACTGTGAATATTATTGTCATAATTATTTTACTAGAATGTTTATAATATTAAAAGCTGCATGTAACTCAGACTTTTCATAGTTTTCATTTCATCCTATGCATTAAGGTATTGTTGATGAGACAGAAGTCTTTAAAGGCAGCTTTGGTTTTTAGAACGGCATCCCATGCTGGGTACCCAGCGCAGCCTGGCTATGTGCTGGTTTCCATGACAGAGCTACTGTCCTTCCCCCAGCAGGGAAGAGTTAGTAATAGCAGAGATGCCCTCATGCCCTACACTGACAGGTGGCAGAATGAACAGTGACCTTTATTTCAATTATAGTAACTGATCATGTCTCTTACTGAATTGAGGAAATGGTAAGGGCTATTTCTTCATTTTCATGTCTGTACTTACTGACATCTTAGAAAAATAAAATCTGTGTGTGAATTGTCGATACTTACAATGCCTTGAATAAACATGGAGAGGAAGCATGAAACATATGTTGTGCCTCCCTTTTGCACTTGCCAGTCCTTTATCTGTACTTCTCCAGGAAAGGAGATTCAGTTTCCCCACACACACCTCAGACAGTGTCCAGCTTCTAGATACTATGAAATACTGCCTGATTTTAACATTTTAAGGCTGTTCCTGTTATTTGAAAGCTTGGCACCATGGGGAAAGTCTAATAGTAAAGTCTAATCTTAAATTTTAGTAGTAATCACATTAAAAAGAATAGTGCCTGTTAATGCTTTAACTGTAGGCAGAAGGATTTTTTCTGTGTGGTAATAAAGAGTCTAATGTGCAGTTCTAGTTAAAGTGCCGAATATATGTCAGTGTGTTAAAGATTTTTAATATGAGAATATGAAGAAATTTTAATTTGATAGGAAAGGGAAGTTTTAAGTGATAAAATTTGCTGTTTTAAGAAGGAAACCTTGCCTGACAAGATGGAAACATGTTGTCAAGGGGCACCAGTGCTAGAATAATTGAATGAATTCGAGATTATAAAATCCTTAGTGCCAAGACTGGTCAAAATAGAATGATATAATGAAGCATGAAATGGATGTCTTCATGTTCTTTTAATATTTTTTTCAAAGTGAAAGACTGATAGAGTAATAAGAACATTTACAAAAGTATTGTCTTCTTTATGTTAAGATTTTACTATACCTGTATCTTGTAGAATTGGAATGGAAGCAAAGCAAGAAAAATCACATTACTTATAGGGAAGATAGAGTTTGACTAATTGTATAATTAAAACTTACTGTAAGCAGTTTTTTTATCACTAGGAAAGTTTCAAGTAAAACTGTCAAGGAGTCATTATAAAAGTACTTAACTGAGTTATATTTTGAATTCTGTATATAATTGCATTTTCCATTTGCCAACAGTAATACTTGTAAATGGAAAATCTAAAAGTATAATTTAGGAACCCATAATAATAATTTAGGAAAGTAATCAGTTTTTTATTGTTTTTTTTTTTTTTAATTTCAGAAAGCTTCCTTTTGTTTTGACATTTAATAGTCCTTTCATTTCACTAAGACAAAGAAGTCCCCCCCTTTGCCCCCCCCTCCCCGGCCTCCAGCAGATCAAAATAAAGTAAAATTAGTAAGAGTAGAGATCTTGATTTTTGTAGAGTCTGTAAATAGTGCTTATTTTAATGGAATTTGTGTTTTCATGCATATTGCTCCAAATATTTAAGGCTTTTAAATCAAGGATGTACAAGGTAAACTTTGCACAAGGACAAAAGTTTCGTCCCAAGCACCGTAACCCTCATCTGAAACAGCTGCCCTCGTGGCTTTGTGTTTCCCTGGAGGAAGAGTGACAGTCACACTGAATGGTTGCTTGGCCTATGGGAGTTTTTGATGTCCTTACATGAGGCTTAGACAGGAGGAGCCAAGACTGAGAGGTTACTGCGCAGTTGTGAAGTGCCTACTCATTGCCTCCCCCGAGGTTACCTAGGACCCCTTCCTACTAATAACGTTTAGGACAATTTGTGTACTTGCTTTTCATATTCTATACAGTCTCTGTCTTTCTCTTTCTCTCTCTAGGTTTTAATGAAAGATATTGCCACTCCCATACCAGCAGAAGAAGTGAAAAAAGTGGTCAGAAAATGTCTTGAGAAAGCTGCCTTGATCAATTACACGAGACTCACAGAATACGCCAAAATAGAAGGTCAGTGCAGTGAGCAATTGCTGAAGTGGCCGTGAGAGCCAACAATGCCTATTAACCGCATTTTCTGTGAGAAGTCCTTTCCTTCCCTGAACAAACCTGTGCCATGGCAAAGGGAAATGTCTCATTAAAATCTCAGCTGGTGAACTGAAGAGCTTTTTCCTATTCATTGCTTTAATATGCCTCCTGGGACTCTGCTTGAATGAAAGACCCGGGATTCGTGCTTAAGTTGTCCTTTGTTCTTATTTTGAGTTTTGAAGAAACCAAAACGTGTTTTCATGGGTTGTATTTTTTGACATTACAGTGAGTATGTCTAACATTTAAAGGATGGGCAGTGTATTCATTCTTGGTCTGTAACAGTATAGTGTTACATAATTTCATTTTCGCTTCTGCAGCATCTCTCAGAGAAAAGAGGAAACTTGTTGATTATGGTGAGGGCTGAAACAAACTGATAGAATGTTCTTGCAACTTTTAATTGCTTACAATATACTGATGCATTTGAAAGATTAGATCTCTTGAGAGGATTGTGCATTTTTTCTCTTTCTTCAGGTTTTATTCATTAAGGATAATTATTCATTTTCTTCATTAAGGTTTAAGATGCTTAGAAATACATAGATTGAAATTTGTGGCGAAGTCACACAATCAGCTCTTATCTAACCGTCCTTTGACTGATATAATTAAAAGCAATAGAAATGACCTCAGATTCTCTAATTATCATAAAACTAGCTTGTGTAATACATGTAGCTTTAACTTAGGGAAGAAAAAGTTTATGGTGTTAAATAGTTATCTCTAAAAATAAAAAATAATTGTCCATTAGAAAAAAATTTAATGACTTCTAATATAAAAGTGTACTTAATGAATTATAAGTTTATTAGTTGATATTATGATAGATTCATCAAAATTGGGACGGTGAAATAGATTATTATAATTGGCTGTGTTATATCCTTTTTTCTCTCCAAACCTGATCAGGCTTTCTAACGAGCACGTGATAACCAACCTCCTGAGTGATTAACAAAAAAGCCATCCCATCACTATAGCAACCAATATTATATCACGAGAGTAACAACATGAGACCTCCTTAGTTACGAGTTTAACATCATTAATTATGATATCATGTTGTGTTAAAGCAAAAGCGATGAATATTAGATCATTTGGGGAAAGTAGAAACAGATTGGTTTTCACATTTTCAATACTCATCCAAACAATTTTCATGTTTTGGGAATATTTTGGGTTTTGTGAACATGGATTGAAAGAATTTATATAAAAATAGAGATACTAAAACTTTCAAGTTTGGCAAAGAGAAAAAACTTGTGGATAACCTAAGCAAACACAGTATTGTTTTATCCAAATATTATGAACCCTGTACAAAAAAACTTTGAGAATCCTTTTGGTTTTTACTATTTTAGTTAATATTTTTGACCATTATCTTATCCAACATTGGTCTTAACTATTTTAGTTAATATTTTTGACCATTACCTTATCCAACAATATTGAAAAAATATGCCATATAATTTTAATTTTATTTCTGTATTTATTTTCTAGTTGTAGAGTCCATTTTAATATGGACAAATGAAAAACTTTCTTTTATTTATGCAGAACCATGGGCTTCTTTCATTAATCAGCTAAATAAACACATTAACAATGTGATCAGAACGAAATGGTTATTCTGAATCACAAACAAAAACAAGTCTGTGTTAGAGGACAGCCTAAAATAGGGTCCAGTGGGGTGGGAGCAGGGAATTCTCCCACCTGTTCCTTTCTGGAGTCATCCCTCTCAGAACATTCTAGAAAAGGGATCTTAGAAATCTTGTCAGGTAGGACTGCTGAGCAGTCTCTTTTCAAAAAAAAATGCATGCTTATTAGAAAAGGAAAACTTTTATGCTTTTCATTTTCTCCCTTTCCCCTCTTTTTTTGTATCTTCAAAAATAGAGTTTTGCTTCATACTTAGGATCAGACCAAGAACAAACTCAACTTTAAGTTAGAAATTGGAAGTGGGCTGATTTCTTTGCTTTTACATTATGCAAGTGAGTGACATGGATAGACTTTGCTTTTCTCCTTAATTTTCTTCTCTTATGTTTTAGGCCCAGCAGAAAAGGAAACAGGTAATAAATGTTTGTGCATGCATGTGCCGTTATTTCTAACTTGGTGGTGTTGTGTTTTGATATGGATGAATAGCTCTTTCCCTTTCAGGGGTCTTGTTTGATCACTTTGAATAAGATACCGAAAAGATTTTGACTTTTGTTGGAGCTATTGCTAATGCTTTGTAGGGAAAATACAGGCCATTTATCTCTGCAAAAGTTCAGTAATATTTTTTGATATGAGTTCAAAGCAATACATGTTAGGCTGTGTTAATGTTATGCATCAGGTTTTAAGCATGTACACTAATCTTATTTGGAGCTGTCGCCAATATGTGAAGGACTCTTACAACTAGAAAAAAGGACCATCTTCCTTTCATCATTCCCGGAAGATAACCTGAGATTAAAAACATATAATACTGTTAAATAAAAAGTAAGCTGCTCTTACCTTCACAAGTTGTTCATCATAGCAGAGGTTATAAAACTCCATTCTCAAGAAATTGCTGGGAAAGAGTTCTTCTCCAGGTCTCTATGGTTTTTTAAAGGTTTTGTTACTTTTGTGTGTGTGCATACCACTTTTTCCCATTGTAATTAATTTAATTAGGGGCCATTGTGAGTTCATCCCATCCATCTCTGCTTCAGATTCTTGCAGGCAATGTCTCTACTGAAATTGTTCACTGTTTTGTCTCCTACACCCAGTACTGTGCCCATGACACAAAGTAGATACTCACTACTTGGAGAGAGACAAATGGGCCATTAGTTAGTTCCACCTGAAAACAAAGGTGCTTGAGACAAGTGATGGACCTTTCTAATGCTAGTTTTCTCATCTTAGTCAAATTTTGCATGCGGTCTTATAGACAAGTTTACTTGGGTTGTTTTTAACTGAAGTTTTCCATTCAGGACACTATTTCATTTTTGTTTTTTCCTACCTTCAATTCTCTTCCAGTATTTGACCTCAGAAAGTGTCAGGAACAAAACACTCAGAGTGAAGAAAAGGGGAAAGAACACACCTACAATGATCGCTGAAGTGCACTTTAGAAAAAAATGAATTCGGAAAAGAATGTGAGACTCTCCTCCCTTCTCATGACAGCCCATTGTGAGAGCCACAGTCCCATGCTCTTTAACAAACTTTTTCAAAACCTTTGAGAGCATTTTATCCCCCACATTTCTGTTGAAAATAGTTTTTACGTAGTTTGCAGACAAGAACTCCAGGGTTGTCAGTGGTTTTCCCATTTGCCATAGAGTAAACAAGTCAGCCAGCTGGGACTAGAGTCAGGTATCCTGATCCCCAACCTACAGTGGCTACGCTTCGGCCCCCGTGAAATGAGACGGGGTCACAGTTCGCCTTGGTAAGAATGGAGCAGAGGCAGTTGCCCTACTTGTGAAACTTGCTGTCCCCTGTGCACTCACTTCCACCAGATAAAAGTCAGTCTTCCCTTCACTTGTGTTTAACATCCCTGCCATTTCTCAGCTGTCTAGGCTGCAGACTCTGGGAAAAAGACTTTTTAAAACTTAAATGCTTGCTTAGAAAAGAGAAAAAAAAATCGGTATAGTCTCAGTAGTTTAAGTGAATGGAAGAGAAAGTTACCCTCCATGAAAAACTGTTCTGAAGTAACAAAAGAGAGGTTTTTAAGAAATGTAGTTATATTCTTCTAGTTTCATTGGGTTGCAAGTTAACAGGGTTGCTTAGTAAATGTTCTTGGAGGTACTTTTAACAGTGAGTAAAAATGAGAGTATCAGTTGCATGTGGAGGAGCTTAAAAGCTTGATAAAACTTTGAAATAGTACTCTCTTGAGCATTATAATCATTATCCTTAGTTAGTTTGTACGACGCAAAGAATAAAATTCATCCAGGGTTTGTCATCATTTTGTCGTCTATTGACCTGCCTGTTGCCCCAGGGGTTTTTCATTTATACTGCTTCAATAGTTTCTTAAACTGCTCTTCAAAATAAATATTTTACAGATGAGGCAACTGAGACTTTAGAAGAAGTCAGCAACTTGCATGAGGTCATGCTGCGATTAAAATTCAGCAGACCTGAGATTTGCACCCATGTTCCTCAGTCACCATAGCCCCCTCCATGCTCTTCCTCTGGCTTCCCTGCCTCCAGGGCTGTCTGATCCAAAGTCATGACATTTTCTGAGAAACCACTCACATGCATCACAAAAGCCAAGGGTTATTTGTACAATCACTTTTTCCAAAAATAATATTTAATAAGAGGAAACAGTTACATGCTAGGCACTATTCTAAGCACTTTACATGGATCCATTTATCCTTTACAACCTCTCTTTACAGTAAATATTACTTTTATTTTAAATATTACTTTTATTACCTTTTAGAAAACAGAAGCAGAGGGGTAATTATCTACGAGCTGGTCTCTGGTCACATAGCTAGTAAGTGGAAGATTAGAACCCACTGTCTACCTATTAAGCTGTTTTCATATTTTCCCTGCATCTTCCTTCCTCTCCATTTTGCACGTGGTTAAAATGGACATATGAAATGGAACATTGCTTCCCATAGACATACAATGAAAGCCATATTTGTAACTTAAAATTCTTTGGTAGTTGTTTTTAAGAGGTATTTAAAAAAGCAGTGAAATTAATTTTAAGATTATAGGTTATTAACCCAATATATCCAAATACTACCGTACAAAAAATATATTCAGTATACACAGTTATTACAATATTTTACATTCTTTTTTTCCTATGATGTTTTTGAAATCCAGTGGGTCTTTTCCTCTGCCAGCACACCTCCGTGAGAAGTAGCTACTCATCCATATCACAGTGACCAGTGGCTGCCGAACTGGACAGCACAGGTCTCTGGTGGAAGGCTAAGAGGACTCCAGAAACTAAATCTTTATTTTCCCTGACACTTCTAAAGTGTCAAATGTTGAATGTAATTAAAATGTGCCACTTCTCTACAACCCCGAATGATTCTCCCCTATTTTTCTTTATAACCCATATGATCTAACACGGAAGAGAGTTATTTCATCCAGCTATTGTCCCAGAATGTTAGCCCCTCCCCTTCAAGGGCAGGGCTTGTGTATTTCAAAACTGCTGTATCTCTAGTGCTGAAAATGCCTGGTGCGTTGTTACTCGATATAAACTTTATTGAATAAATGATTGAGTTTATGGCACAGTGATCAGACTCTACAGTAGAGAGAATATCTGTAAACTAGCAAGCTGGCTTACAAAAGGTCATTCAAACCAACCCCTGAATAGTTAACAGTATAGAGCAAAAACGAACTAGTGATTTAAAATAACAAGATTGGAAAAATTATTTTTTTTTTAATTTTATTTTATTTTTAAACTTTACATAACTGTATTAGATTTGGAAAAATTAAACCAGAATTTCATGCCCTTTATTAGGGTGGAGGTTGGGGGAGGCGTGGTGAAGAGGCTTTGGATCACACAAGCCAGAAGTTACAGACAGCAATTGTATTAATTACAGCTAGTAATCTAACCTGTTTCAGTAGTTGTTTCTATAATTTAGAATGATGTTCAGTGTTTGACTCAGAATTTCATTCTTGGGAATTCTTCAAATTTTCCATTGGCAGCACAGATTTGAAGAGAAAAAGGAATTTTACAACTTTATATTAGATGAAATAAAACAGATGAGCCCTCTCTAAATGCCTTCTTTCCTTCTTGGAAATTACTTATATGAGTTTTATGAGAACACATTTGTAATTCATTTGAAGAACTTGAAATTTCTAGAAAGCAATTTTTTGTTGTTGTTGTTTGAGATTTACACTGTTACCAAATCAGCTAGTTTCCTCTTTGGTTAATTTTACCCCTAACTTTTTGTATAATAGGAGGATCATTTTTATTGATAATCCAAGGTTGAAAATGATACTGAAACTAGGTTTCTAATTGTGTGTGTGTTTTTCTAATCCCATGCCTTATTGATGCAAATTAGTTATTTTTAAAGAAGAATCCATTTGTTCTTTAATTCAAGGAATTTTTTTAATGGACAGAAACAACTATAAAATGTCTAATAACCATCTCTGCTTTCTCCTAAAAACTACATAACATTTTGTGAGTTACAATAAAAGAGGAGGAAGACCTCTTCTTAGAGCTTGCCTTGACCTGAGATGTTTTACATCAGTTTGGTACCTAAGCTCCTTGTAAATCTCAATACGTGGAGGTGCCCTGAACAGAAGGTAGCATGGAATGAACACGCAGAGGCTTTGTGCAGTGAGGATCTGTCTGGGCCCTTGTTGCCAGGTTCCCGGCTCTAACCCCCTAGTGCTCTCATTTTCAAGGTCTCAGTTGAACAGGAGAGACATGCTTTCCCAGAGGGCTGCTTGCTTTCTTTGAGTGGGGAAGTTGCACTGCAGCTCTCCTTACGTCATTAGGATGTGTTTGCCATCTGGGTGGCATTTTAATTTAGCACTTCATTGTCAAAGTGGAACGGTAAATAATAAATATATGAAATCAGTAAAGAATCTGCCTGCAGTGCAGGAGCCCCTGGAGATGCAGGTTTGATCACTAGTTGTGGAAGATCCCCTGGAGGAGGGCATGGCAACCCACTCCAGTATTCTTGCCTGGAGAATCCCATGGACAGAGAATCTCCTGGACAGAGGAGTCCATGGTGTCACAAAGAGTCAGACACAACTGAAGCAACTTAGGACGCACGCACATTCTACTTAAGGACATGTGTGTACAGAAGTAGGTATATAAACTGCAGAGTTGATGAAAATTTTTTTGTTAATGAATAGTTTCTTTCTACTATTTCCAGGATAACATAACAGTTTACTATCATCAAAGTTTTTTGAGTTTCCTTACAAATTTGATTTTAAAATTTTTGAAGGATTATGTGTTACCATGAATTCAGGCTAGAATGTCTAAGTAATAGACCTGAAATCTTGCATTCCCATAAACCCTGACAACACTTTTCAAGAGGTAATTTGTGTACTAAAAGAAACAAGCAGAAATGCAATTAGTTGCTCAGCCATGTCTGACCCTTTGCAATCCCATCGACTGTAGCCTGCCAGTCTTCTCTGCCCATGAAATTCTACAGGCAAGAATACTGGAATGGGTTGCTACCCCCTTCTCCCGGGGATCTTCCTGACCCAGGAATTGAATCTGGGTTTCCTGCATGCAGGCAGATTTTTTTTACCATCTTAGCCACCAGGGAAGCCCAAATTCCTTGCCTTGAAAATAATAAAATTAAAGAATTGAAGAATTTCTGTCCAGCCTTTTAGGACAATGTGACTTAGACTCTGGCATCTTGGCCTGAAAGTAAAACCCTCAGTGACCATTTCTACTTCTGATGATTTCAACTGATGGTTTAGGGACAAATTGATAGATACAATTTCTAACTCTAAAACAGAATGACCTGTTGTCATTTTCTTTAAAATATTTGAGAAAATCATATAAATCTGTAAAGGTTTTTTTTTTTTTTGAGCTACCCTGATTTAGTATCGCTGATTATCTAGATAGGGATCAAATTAAAATTCATTTTTGCACTATATATAAGGAAAAGCTGTGAGAATTTTTCAGGTGGTCAATAAAATATTTAAATTACCTATGAAGATAATTGTTTTCTGATAGCTGTAAATTACTTTGATTCTATCAGCTAGGATGATACAATTGAAATGTTAATTTTAAACTATTTTTATCAGCATGTTCTTGTCAATATATTGATGTCTTTCATACCTCCTTGCCACACCATTAGCCTTATTCTATATGATGCATGTACAGAAGGTATTAAGACCATATTCTTTTTTAAGCATTATGCAAATAATATAAATTCATTTTGACTATTTCCACATCTGATCTGGAATAAATGAGGATTTCTAGTATGTTTATTTGCCCCAACTTTTCTCTCGCACCAACTCACTAGGCACTCAAGATAAGCAATATAAAATTTGTGTTCATGTCAGTTAGCCAACTGATGACAAAGTTGGCAGATTCGTTCCATATATCCAAAGCCAGTTTGGGAACATAACAGGCAGGATTGCAGGGATTATTGACTAGAAGAGGCAAGCAAAGGCATGATTTGCTTACGTCCAACAGAGCTTTAATGTTCTGTGTGTATCTTCCGTCAGCTTAGGACAGAGTACAAGTGTGTGGTACAGTGGTTCATTAGCTCTCTGTACACTCAGGTCACTAACCAACTAAGTGAAAAGTCAAATGAAGACCTGAGGTGCACCCCTGTATGCCAGTGGCAGCATGGTGGCAGTGCTTTCAACACGCCTGGGACCTCTGCACCCACTGTTTATCCACAGCTTTAGTTACCAAAGGACAAGGGTTCTGACAAAGCATGGAGACATTTCTTTTCAACTTTTTATTTTATATTGGAATACTGAAGCTGAAACTCCAATACTTTGGCCACCTGATGCGAAGAACTGACTCATTTGAAAAGATGCTGGGAATGATTGAAGGCGGGAGGAGAAGGGGAGGACAGAGGATGAGATGGTTGGATGGCATCACCGACTCAATGGACATGAGTTTGAGTAAACTCTGGGATTTGGTGATGGACAGAGACGACTGGTGTGCTGCAGTCCATGGGGTTGCAAAGAGTCGGACACAACTGAGCGACTGAACTGAACAGCTAGTTAGCAATGTTGTAATAGTTTCAGGAGGACAGCAAAGGGTCTCAGCCATACACATACATATGTCCATTCTCCCCCAAACTCCCCTCCCATTCAGGCTGCCATGTAACATTGAGCAGAGTTCTCTGTGCTATACAGTAGGTCCTTGTTGGTTATCTTTTTTGAATATAGCAGTGTGTACATGTCCATCCCAAATGCCCCAACTGTCTCTTTTCCCCATTCTTCCCCCTGGCACCCATAAGTTTGTTCCCTAAGTCTGTGAGTCTGTTTTTGTTTTGTAAATAAGTTCATTGTATCATTTCTTTTTCGATTCTAAATAGAAGGGATGTCATATGATATTTCTCTTTCTCTGTCTGACTTCCTTCACTCAGCATGACAATCTCTAGGTCCATCATGGAGACATTTCAGGACACTTAGCCCTGTCTCCTCTAAAATTAGTCCTGGGTCTGCATTCCTCTAATGTCCTTTCTGATTGACCTTCGTTTTAGTTCTGGGAAAGCATTAGTATGTTTTGCTCCATCTAAAGCAACTGTTGGCTGCACTGTCATGCTACCCTCTGCTTTTGGCTTCTGGCCTTTATATTGGGGTTAATATTGCCAGTGCTGAATGACTTGTCATGCCATAAAGTCTTTTGTGACCTAAGTGAACAGAACTTTTCCTTGATCATCCGTCTCTTTGTCAATGTGTCATCCATCTCTTTTTCAGTTATCATTTTATTCTAAGTGTGAATTGCAATAGATAAGGACAGTTTCAGAGACAGTCATAGTGTATTCCATATATAAAAGTATGAAAACCTGAGTCAATCATGAAAAATGTTCTCTTTCCGGATTAGGCTATCATAGGAACATGACCCTAAGTCTCAATGACACCTAAATTTAAGATTTTTTAAGGGCAGTCAATACCTTTTAGTCTTATAAAGGGCATAGTAAGCCTCAGCTTTCTAGCTCTGTAGCTGCAAACTTCCTGTTACTCACACCCACTTGTCTCTTCTCTTCTGCATCATCAGGGGATGAGATGAGTTATCTTCTCTTCAAGGCCAACTCATCCACCTGTGATGTTGACCCCATTTCTACCTACCCCTTTCTGGAGGTATTTTGTTCCATCATATATCCCTTCTTTTTCCTGTGACTTGTACCTCTGTATTCTTTTACATTATTTACCTTCCTTTTATAACATTGGTATCTCCCTAAAAAATACCTTATCTTGAGTTCTGCCTCCTTTCAGCTGCCATCCAAAGAGCAGGGTATAATCTCACCTTCGTTTCACTCACTTTCGTTCCACTTTGCCCAAAGAAGTTTCACTCTACTTGGCCCAAAGAAGATTGCCTTGCAGTCTCACCAGTCTGGTGGGGAGTTAGTTACCCTAGTCTGGTGTATGGCTGGTCAGAAGGAGAGAGGGAGGGAGGGAAACTTTTAAATTCTGCTCCTGCCTCCCACCACATTGCCTTGAGACATCCAATGCCTTACCTCTAGTCATTGGGATTGGTAGCAGTAGGTCAGGGGGCCAAGATCTGTGGTATTATCAGAACAGGGGCTCAGCTGTGATTCAGTGAGAGCTTGATGAAAACAGGAAAGAGCTGAGCCACCCCCACTCATCCCTTTACTCTTCTGCATCCCAACCTGCTAGCCTGGTGAACTAAAGGTAAGGAGACTTTTAACCAAGTGCTGTTGCTTTAAATCTAACAAATCAATGGTGAATCCCTATCCATAGGAGTTGCCTGATGGATTAGTATGAAAGGGAATCTATCAGTATTGGTTCTGTGTTGCCTGAGACTCTCTACTCCAAAGACTAAGATTCTCATCTTTCAAAGTCCCTGCAAAGGGCACAGGCCCACCCATCACCCCATTCTCTGTACTTCCAAATGATCTTGAGCTCTCAATCCAAAATTACTAGACCCCTAAGGAGTGCAGCTCTTAGTAAAGACAATAAGTAATATGTATTATCTGGAACTGGTGGAGGAAGAATTTAAACTGAGTATAATATTCTCAAAGCAATACAGGAAGATGCTTAGCAATATGATGCAGCGACTAGCAGTCGTGAAAAACTGAGTGGAAATATTGGGTATGAAATAATATGGTTGTAAGAAAAACAGGATATAGGATGAATATAGCTGAAAAACTTGCTAGTGACCTAGGTGATTAGAAGGAGGGCAGCAAGAAAGGAGAAATAAGTAGACAATACAAAAGAAAAATATAAGTGTTATAAAGAATAGAAATAGTAAAATAGACTTCTATCTGACTACTTAGGAAAAAATGCGTATAAATACAGTACGAAAATAAAAATGAACTAGAGATACATGACAGAAAAAATACTCGAAAAGTATTGTGAACAAACACAAAAATTGAAAGTCAGAAATTGATACATTTCTCAAAAAGCTGTATATTGGTAAAATCAGCCCAAGAAACAAAGTTTAAATGGCCATAAGTTTTAAAGAAAATGAAGTAGTTGTCAAAAATCTCCCATCCCCAAATCCTTAAGAACAACTGCTGCTACTGCTAAGTCACTTCAGTCGTGTCCGACTCGGTGCGACCCCAGAGATGGCAGCCCACCAGGCTCCCCCATCTCTAGAGGTAAATTCTACCAAACTTTTAAGGAACAAATAATTCCTATCCAAAATAAGTTCAATAAAATGGGAAATGAGGGAAGTTCACTTCATAAAACAAGCATAATCTTGATTCCCAAGCCTGATAATGACAATAGAACAAGAGAGAATTATTATAGGTCCTTTTTGTTATAAGCATATATATATAAAATGCCTAGATATATTAGCTCACGAATCCAACAGTATATTTGGAAAATAACATATCATGATCAGTGAGATTTGTTTCAAATATATAAAAGTGATTCAACATCAAAAACTAAAAAAAGATCATATGACCTCAATAGATATTTTTAAAAGGGTGAAACAGTTCAACACTTAGGCATTAAAAAGATTAGACCATTAGCTTAGAAAGAATTCCTTAGCTTTGTAAAATTCATATAGAAAAATACCTACAGTGGATATTTAATGAAGAAAATTTAAAGTCATTCTCTAGGATTAGAAATAAGACAAATATATACATTATAATTTTTCATAATACTGAGTCTCAGACTCTCTACCTAAGAGGAATGAAAAAAAGTAAATCAAAAGAATGGAAAGAGAGGAGATAATTTTTCATAATACTGAGTCTCAGACTCTCTACCTAAGAGGAATGAAAAAAAGTAAATCAAAAGAATGGAAAGAGAGGAGATAAAACCACCATTGTTTGCAAATGATCATCTTCCCTAGAATATTCTACAGGATCTAAATAGAACTTATTATATACTAGAGTTCATCAAGGTTATAAAGTCAGCCTGTTAAAATCAATTGCCTTTCTCTACACCAGTGATCCTCAAACTTTATAATTTTGGACCTATTATCCTCTTAAACACCCCACTCCAGTACTCGCCTGGAAAATCCCATGGATGGAGGAGCCTGGTAGGCTGCAGTCCATGGGGTCGCACAGAGTCGGACACGACTGAGTGACTTCACTTTCACTTTTCACTTTCCTGCATTGGAGAAGGAAATTGCAACCCTCTCCAGTGTTCTTGCCTGGAGAATCCCAGGGACAGGGGAGCCTGGTGGGCTGCCGTCTATGGGGTCGCACAGAGTCAGACACAACTGAAACGACATAGCAGTAGCAGCAGCATACTCTTAAAAATTAATGCAAAACAAACATATAAAACAAACGTATAAAATGTTTTAAAATAAACATAAACCCATTACTTGTTAACGTAAAATATTTTTATGAAAAGAAAAAATGTCCAAAATGAACAAAAAACTATGTTGTGAGAAGTGTAACAGTGTCTTACCTCTTTGTACATCTCTTTTAATTGCTTGCCTAACTGAAAACATCTAGATTCTCATACATACTTCTGCATTCAGTCTATTGCAATGTGTTCTTTTTGGTTAAGACAGGAAAAAAAATCTGTGTTCAAACTTACTGTAGTTGAAAAATGTTAGTAAACTTTTCATATGAGTTTTTTTCTCAGCAAGTGGAAGTTTATTATAGGTTAATTGAAATATGGAATCTGAAAGCAAATCAGTAAACTTTTCCTGATGTTTCATTAAGTTCCATTGATTTATCGTGTATTTTGAATACATCTTTCACCTTGTGTAATTTTTAACACCAAGTATTGATCACTTGAAAAATATGCAGTGACTTGTGATCTTTTTAATATTAACAAATATTATGTAATACTGAAAAAATCACCCTTGTCAGTATCACCCCTGACTTATCAAAAAAGCCTAAAAGTGTTGGGAAGCTATCAAGCTCATGACAGATATGTTTTCTAAAATTCTGCCCTTACTTGAAAGCTTCCATTTTATCACTGGTATCAAATGCTATCTTTCGTTTCCTTAAAGTGACAGGTTTTCTTCATTTTTCAGAAAACATCTGCCAGATTTCCAAGTCTGAATAACCATAACTTTGTCAGTAGTTCTCAACTAAAAATGGTTCTCTGTGAAAGAATAAAATGCAGTTAGCTCAGCCTTGGACTGAAACAGTCCAAACACTTTTCCCTAAGACAGTCACTGTGCTTCAGTCTACAAAAGCACTTTACACAAATTTCTCATTTTGTCACAGATGATCTTTTTTTAAAGGTATACTCAAGGGTAGAAATTCAATAAAATTAATCATGTTTACTCTCCCATCAGACATTCCTGTGTAAAACCAGCATTTTTTTCTTGAATACACAGGGATAAAGAATACATGAGAAGTATAATTGAGCACCTTAAGCCTTGATTCATGGTGAGGTAACAAGTTTTAGCTACTACTGCTTTTGCACCATTAGTCTAAATGTCAACAGAATTTAAAGGCAAAACATCTTATTATGAAAGTACTCTTGACTATGCAGGCCCCCAAAAGGTGTTGGGGATCCACAGTGGTTCATGGACCATGCTCAGAAATACTACTTTGCACCATCATTCTACTAGGTAGATAGATGGATAGATAAGGTACCTTTCACAGTAACCACCAAACTCGAAGATATCCAGCCAGACTATACAGAACTTCTAGACTTCTATAAAGAAAACTTTGAAATTTAAATAAAGGTCACAGCGAGTAATCTAAGTCCTTAAGAGAGATGACTTAATAATATATAAACTCGCCCCCCAAGTTAATCTATAATTTCACAGCAACATCCATCAGAATTCCAGGATATTAGGGAAAACTGATAAAAGTTACTTCAAAATGTAAATAAAAGAATACAGGGTACAGGAAAACTTTATTAACTTAAGGTGAAAGCAAAACAGTATAGACACTTGCCTTGCCACATACTGAGACAATTTATAAAACAATCCCCAAAACCCAGGATCAACCAGATACTCAGAACAGGAATGTAGAGACAGAGGCGTGTATAAATGGGAGATTGATGTGCTTCATCCAGAATACAGTGGGACCACAAATCACTTTGGAAGGATAGGCTGTTCCAGGAATGTTAAAAAGACAACAGCAGCAGCAGCTAAATGGATTAAGAGAAACTGAATCTGTCTCTAAGAAAAAACATGGTCTCCAGACAGATTTAAGACATCAGAGTATTACAGAAAACATCCACTATTATAAATGCTTCAATTCTTTTTATTGTTAACTATCATCAGACAACATTTTTATATTTTCACTTCCTCGGTTTTCCAAATTTCCAGTTTAGTAACTTCATTTTTCTCTGCAGAATTGTTAATCAACCATTTATGCTTGAAAAAAAAAATTCTTCACACACTCTGAAAAGCTACATTGAGTGCTCCATGAACCATATTGACTCTCAACATTTCAAAGGAAGATTTGTAAAATAATATGAGGTAAATGCCCAAGATAAGGCATTGGGAGTACTTAATTAAATATACCCCAGATTCCTTAGAATCTGGAAAAGTTACAGCCTTCCAAAAGCTTTTCTTGGGTGAATATTTGCCTTCTGTAAAAATTCTTAGAACATAAGCACCTGCTGAGAAAACAAAACGTTTATGTAATGTCTCCTTCAGAGCGTTCCTCCCTGAGAACTATTCCCTTGGCCGTGCTCCGTAACACTCTGAACAGCTCTTGCTAGAATCTTATCCCCTTCCTCTGAAGATGCATGGAAATCTCATTACAAGTGTTCAACACCTGTTACCTAGAAGGTCTCAGAAAGGATGTCAGTTTATTCAGCTCACTTGACAGTGTGTCGTGTATTGTTTTGTGTTTTTTTTTTATTTTTGTATCGAATGTGGCTCACAGATAAATGTAGTCTTGAAATAACTAGCTTTCCTGAGCAATTCTGTCAAATGTATCATTCTCTAAGTCCAGGTTTTGAAACCAGCTGATTGATGACCCTCTTATTTATTTACTAACACATGTCAACAGGCAAACCAAGTGACAGGCAGCAGTGTGGCGCCTGTGGCACCTTGTTAATCCGAGTAGTTTAGATGCACTAAAAAGTCTTTCCACTTGGACAAAACCAGAGTAATGCAAACTGACAGATTTCATCTCTTTATTTCTCAACAGGGTGTGTGAGTGCTGAAAGCCTTAGACAGATAACTAGTTTGGGAAATTAGGGAGATATCTTGTAGCCCATAGCAAAGTGGCCATATAGCTTCAAGCACTCAATTTAAAAGACCTAATCAAAGAATTTGTATTTCTGGATTTTTTTTTTCAAAAGGGAAACCTATAAAATATCCCTAAGACATCAGTGTACACACACATTCACGGTGGCAGGCAGACCCAGGAGGTTGCAAGCAACCGTAGACGTGCTCAGGAGGTCACCAAGCCCAACCGTACTGTCTTCAGTTGATCTATAGACTTGCCCAACTAGACTTTTTCCAAATCATGGCTTCAGATACATTATCACCACTAATGCATGGGCTGGCTGCCCTAACAGATCTTGATTATGTGTCAAAGGAAACAAAGACATGCATACATACAGACAGATATCAAAATCTTTTGACTAGGGACTTCCTTGGTGGTCCAAGGGTTAAAACTTCACCTTCCAAAGTAGGGTGTGCAGGTTCAATCCCTGAATAAGGAGCTAAGATTTCACATGGCTTGTGGCCAGAAACCCAAAACATAAAGCACAGCAATATTGTAACAGTCAATAAAGACTTTTTTTTAAATGGTGAACATCAAAACAAAACATATCTTAAGGATCTTTTCACTAATTTCTTAGCATCCAAGGCTACAAATCTTCAATTGTGGTTGCTGTGTCTAGAAAACTTCTCATTTCTTCTCCTTCAGCTTGTCTTCCAGCTGGCAAGCCTCTGAGATGCCTTTCTCCTTGGCCCTTGCTCATTGCTGAGCGAACCATCTTCACCCCATTGCCTCACTGGATCCTGCCTACCTAACCCACATTGTTCACAGGCAGACTCTCCTAGAAAATGGAAAGAAGAGTATAGGGCCAGGAGAAGGATGAGTACGGAGGTATGCAGTTACTCCCCTTATGTAGGAATGTAATGAATGACCATGGAAAGGCTGTTTGTTTTAGGTAGATAGCTTCTGATTACCTTTATTCTTGGGACTTCCCTGGTAGCACAGATGGTAAAGAATATGCCTTCAGTGCAGGAGACCCAGGTTCGATCCCTGGGTCGGGAAGACCCCCTGGAGAAGGAAAGGCTACCCTCTCCAATATTCTGGCCTGGAGAATTCCATGGACAGAGGATCCTGGCAGGATACAGTCCATGGGGTCTCAGAGTCTGACATAACTGAGTGACTTAACACTTTCACTTTCAATCAGAAGACTGGAAGGACTAGGCATGAAATTTAAGATGCTATAGGCCTTAATTGGAAAATCCCACGGATGGAGGAGCCTGGAAGGCTGCAGTCCATGGGGTCACTGAGGGTCAGACACGACTGAGCAACTTCACTTTGACTTTTCACTTTCATGCATTGGAGAAGGAAATGGCAACCCACTCCAGTGTTCTTGCCTGGAGAATCCCAGGGACAGGGGAGTCTGGTGGGCTGCCATCTATGGGGTCGCACAGAATCGGACACAACTGAAGCAACTTAGCAGCAGTAGCAGCAGCAGGCCTTAATTATATGATAATTTAGTATTGGTGTGATAGTTACTATAATTGAGATTATTCTGATGGTTTTCAGTTTCTGAATCTGAGTTATATTGAGGAGAAATAAATATGGTATATACATGTGTGTGCTTACTTGCTCAGTCATGTACAACTCTTTGTGACCCTTTAGACTGTAGCCCGCATGGCTTCTGTCCATGGGATTTTTCCAGGCAAGAATACAGGAGTGGGTTGACATTTTCCTCCTCCAGTGGATCTTCCCAACCCAGGGATCAAATCCACATCTCCTTTGTCTCCTGCATTGCAAGTGGATTCTTTATCTGGTGAGCCATCAGGGAAGGGAAGTCCATGGTGTGTGTGTATGTAGTGTGTGTGTGTGTGTGTGTGTACACATACACACACATACACATACATATATATGTGTATACATATGTGTGTGTGTGTGTGTGAAGAGCAATAAAACCAGATCAGATCAGATCAGTCGCTCAGTCGTATCCAACTCTTTGCGACCCCATGAATCGCAGCACGCCAGGCCTCCCTGCCCATTACCAACTCCCGGAGTTCACTGAGACTCACGTCCATCGAGTCAGTAATGCCATCTAGCCATCTCATCCTCCGTTGTCCCCTTCTCCTCCTGCCCCCAATCCCTCCCAGCATCAGAGTCTTTTCCAATGAGTCAACTCTTCGCATGAGGTGGCCAAAGTACTGGAGTTTCAGCTTTAGCATCATTCCTTCCAAAGAAATCCCAGGGCTGATCTCCTTCAGAATGGACTGGTTGGATCTCCTTGCAGTCCAAGGGACTCTCAAGAGTCTTCTCCAACACCACAGTTCAAAGGCATCAATTCTTCTGTGCTCAGCCTTCTTCACAGTCCAACTCTCACATCCATACATGACCACAGGAAAAACCATAGCCTTGACTAGACGGACCTTTGTTGGCAAAGTAATGTCTCTGCTTTTCAATATGCTATCTAGGTTGGTCATAACTTTCCTTCCAAGGAGTAAGCGTCTTTTAATTTCATGGCTGCAGTCACCATCTGCAGTGATTTTGGAGCCCAGAAAAATAAAGTCTGACACTGTTTCCACTGTTTCCCCATCTATTTCCCATGAAGTGATGGGACCAGATGCCATGATCTTCCTTTTCTGAATGCTGAGCTTTAAGCCAACTTTTTCACTCTCCACTTTCACTTTCATCAAGAGGCTTTTTAGTTCCTCTTCACTTTCTGCCATAAGGGTGGTGTCATCTGCATATCTGAGGTTATTGATATTTCTCCCGGCAATCTTGATTCCAGCTTGTGCTTCATCCAGCCCAGCGTTTCTCATGATGTACTCTGCATATAAGTTAAACGGGGTGACAATATACAGCCTTGGCGTACTCCTTTTCCTATTTAGAACCAGTCTGTTGTTCCATGTCCAGTTCTAACTGTTGCTTCCTGACCTGCATACAAATTTCTCAAGAGGCAGATCAGGTGGTCTGGTATTCCCATCTCTTTCAGAATTTTCCACAGTTTATTGTGATCCACACAGTCAAAGGCTTTGGCATAGTCAATAAAGCAGAAACAAAACTAGGGAAGGGACCATTTCTCAGTTTCAGCTGCTGAATGTATTGATATGTGTGTGCATGTAAGATACAGATAAATTTCATGGCTGAAGACTTGTCTTTAGAAAAGCACCTGTTGTACAGTTATTAGCTGTCAGAACTGCCAATGGAAAAAAATTCTGCTGTCATTAGAATCCTGCCACATAGTTCTAGCGAGAGCTAACCAGGCCAAAGTAAATACGCACACAAGAAAATTTTCTTCTCTTTTCTTTCAAGCCTTCATAGGCTCTGCAGTCAGCAACATTGCAAATTTTCATTTCGGTTAAGATATTTGATCTTCTGGTTTCACAGATTTGAAGAAAGCCAGAGTCTCAATAGCTAAAAGGACTAAGTTAAACTTGAATAAAACTCAAATGAGGGTATCTGTTTCTCCGTGCCTTTTTTTTTTTTTTTTTTTTTTTGGCCACTTTGCTGCTTGCGGGATCTCAGTTCCTGGCCCAGAGATGGAATCGGGGCCACAGCAGTGAAACCCCAAAACCAGTAGGCCACCAGGCAACTCCCCTGTTTCTGCACTCTTAAAAGTCACGTATTAGAAGCCTGTGACAAATGTTAAATAATACTCAACTGGTTGTGTATGGATCTTAATAGTCCTGTATCTGTAATTCCATCACAACATTCCTCACTTTAAGATCTTAAGAAAAGGGATTTCCCTGGCAGTTCGGTGACTAAGACTCCATTCTTCCAGTGCAGGGAGCCAGGGTTTGATCCCTGGTCCGGGAACTGCATCCCACAGGCAGCAAGTCAGAGTTCACATGTCACAGCTAAAGATCCTGCATGCTGCAACCAAGATCAAAGACCCAGTGTGCCACAGCTAAGACCCAGAGCAGCTAAGTAAATAAATAAAAAATAAGATAATTTTTTTTTAAAAAGATCTTCAGAGGAGACAGTACCTCCATATTCCTCCTCAAGAAAGTTTCACCAAGTGTCACTGACATTTACCTCCAAATATATCTGACTTTTTCTGGCCTGTCCCTCATAGATCACTGGCTGTGGCTTATGGAGGTTGCTCAATTGGATCCAATTTGGCTGCCATTGTCTATAGTTCAGTGTCAATTCTCTTGTGCTCTATAGCCAACCATTTCCTTAAAAATGGATTTATTGATGTGAAAGACAGTCCAGGTAAAGTATTTAATATATCTGTGACCACAGGACAATTATTGGAAAGCACTATATCATTAGCATGATTAATTCCAAGGAGGTATTAACTGCAACTGTTGCTTTAAATGACAGGGTCATTAAACAAGTTGGCCCCAAAGGGAGTCTTGGAATTAGGAAGCCACAGACCTAATGTTTTCAAACATCTGTGGCATTGGTATTTTCAGGGATTGTAAATGGCTATAGGGAGGCATTCTAGATTATTTTCATTCACCTAAGGATTGTCCAAAAATATACCTCATCCTATCTGGAATAACATTACAGAAAGGGATAGTGTGTTCTGATTTTACGGAATAAAGTCATTTTTTTGTTCTAAAATGAAATTTATGTAACCATGTAGCTTAACTGCAGGTAAAGGAAGAAATAATTTGAAGTTTCAACAGGTTATCTTTGTTTTTCATAAACACTAATAGTTGTCAAAGTGCATTCCCCAGACCAGCACCTCCTGGGACCTGCGAATTATTTGACCCCCACTCGAGAGCTACTTAATCTAAAACTCTGGGGGTGGTGTCATCAATCTGTGTTTCAACAAGCCCTCCAGGTGATTCTGGTGCATGATGAAGTTGTGAATCATAGACCTATACTGAAGACATCCAATTCATTGATTAGAGCTATGTATTATGTCTAGGCACCTAGGGTGTGTGCGTACATGCTCAGTAGCTAGCTAGGTCTTGTCTGAGTTGTTGTGACCCCCATGGAAGGTAGCCCACCAGGCCCCTCTGTCCATGGAATTCTCCAGGCAAGAATACTGGAGTGTAGTCATTTCCTCCTCCAGGGGATCTTCCAGGGACTGAACCCGTATCTCCTATATTGGCAGGCAGGTCCTTTACTACTGAGCCACCAGGGAAGCCCGTCTGGAACTCATAGAACCATAATAGGTTGCAGTAAGACAGTTCAAGAGAGAGTCGGTAATGAGCCATCCTTTTGCAACAGTTAACAGTGCCAAGTTTGGGGGAGTAGTATCCTAAGCAGATATAGATCAGATTGGGAGTGTGGGGTTCAGATTTGGGCAATACCTCTCCCCTAGATTCTGCTCTGCTCAGTCACTTCAGTCGTGTCCGACTCTGTGTGACCCCATGGACGGCAGCCTACCAGGCTCCCCCGTCCCTGGGATTCTCCAGCCGGTTGTATTCTCTTCCCTCTAGGGCACTAAGTTGAGAGCATTTCCCCCCAAATCATCTCATGTGGTCATAAGCTCTAAAGTGGCAGACAGATGGGAGGAGGAGCAGTTGTTTTGTTTAATGGGAAAGTATTTGATCTCCTGCCCTCCTTCCCTCTTGAGATATAAAGGCCCATGAGTATTGAGGTCTGACCAGGGGTAGGACCCCCCAAGGACCTAGCTGTACTAGACTCTGGCACTGTATCTCTTACCAGGTTGCTGTGCCTGGAGCTAGAGGGTAAGTCAGAAAATCTCAATAAAATTTACGTTTTCCAATTGTGTTCTCCATCTGAATCACATGTACAGGGGGAACACTGATCCCAGACAAGAATTAAGATTCAAATTAAGACAGGCTGGGGAGCCAGTAGAAATTCCCTGAGCCAGCTGGGCTGACCTAAAGGGTGTATGAATGGAAAAAAAGCATTTAACATAGAGGTGGTAGCTCGGATGGAGCAATTTCTGATCTAGTTGGTATAAAGCATGTATGTGTACATAGCAGTGTGCAGCCTATGTCCGTAATGTGATATGTCCGTAATATGATACCACCCTGTATTTTTATAAGAGGGTGAGGAGGGTGACAGGAGCAGTCACCATCTTTTGGGTTGGCCAATAGATGGCCAAGAAGTTCATTAGGATTTTTCCATAAAATGTTATGGAAACCCATATGAACTTTTTGGCCAGCTCAATACTTTGGTGGAGGAGGGGCACAAGGAAATAGAGGGATCCATTCCACCATTTCTCAGTGGGGTCTGTGGGTAGATAAGTTTTTCTGATCAGCAGTCCACAGGGAGGGTGCTGACAGTCCTTTCTACTGAATGACCTGTGGGATTTCAGGTAGAAGAACTCAGTTGTTGTACCCTTGGACCAGCCTCCTTGTTTAGCTGAACCTCACAAGGCAGGCTCCCTGTCTGGGTCTGCACAGTGTCCCGTGTAGATGCTTCTGTGTTGCCCATCTCCTTACTTGGAACAAGCCGTACACCTTCCTTTAACGCCTTTCTCTAGATGACGGTCATTTCTCCATTTCCTCCCCATCTTTCCTCTTTCTCTTTTTATTTCTTTATTTTTCCTTTTCTCCCCAGGACCTGCAATTTTTCCCAGCATCTCTTCTTCAGGTGTACAAGTTTCTCTCCTCAGTTACCCCCTGAATGTCAGGGCTTTCTCCTCATTCATCTGATTTCTGTCCTTTAGAGGGAACGAGAAACAACAGGAGAGTGAGTGAGTTCTTTTTCTTCAGATGGGAGAAGGGGAAAGATGGGCGACTTCGGTTTCAGCCTGCAGCTAACGTTCTCTGATCTAAAGTTTCTGAACTCAAACACACACCCACCATGAGGATAATTTGATTCTGAAGAACTCCATGTATTATACACAAGCAGTTAAAAGCCTTCTTTTTGATACATCTTTGATCCTATTTCTTTCTGCATAGTGAATACATTTAATTCACTCTCTGTCAGAGCTTTTTTAGTAGAACTTATTGACCAAAAAGGGATGGGATGCAGCTCTGTCCTCTACCTTATAAGCTGATTAGGGAAAGAGATACATAAATTCATTGAAGGCAGAAGTTCTGTTCATCATTCTATCCCCTCAGTTATTAATACAATATCTTACATACAGTATATGCTTTGTTGAATCAAATTCAGGGCCACAAAATCTGGGGATGGTGAAGAACCAGCTAGTTGTCATGATCTAGATGCAAAGGAGAAAGACAAGGCAGTACTGTGATGGGATTATCACCGTAGTCCTCAATCCAACACCATCTTGAGTTCTATTTCTTCTTTAGCTGCAAGTACAGATATAGTCAGTCTGTTAAAAGTTAAGGTCAAATACATTTCAAATCTCTGTATATCTTATATGGAGAAAAATGGGCCAAATGATCTTTAGACTAGTCTTCTCCCCATGTCTGCTTACAAACTTCACCATAAGCATCAGTGTGTATCCACAAGGAACTTTGACAGGCAGTGGCAGGGAGGGAGGCAGCCAAGGAAAGGATGCTGAGAATGTGCACCCTGTTTGAAGCAGGGGAGCAGAGTTAAAGCATACTAATGCACAGTGGTCAAGCTGTCTTTTTAAATGACATGTTCAATTGTGTCTGACTCTTGCAACCCTTTGGACTGTAGTCCACCAGGCTCCTTGTGCATCGGATTTTCCAGGCAAAAATGTTGGAGTGGGTTGCCATTTCCTCCTCCAGGGGATCTTCCTGAGCCAGGGATAGAACCTGTGTCTCCTGCATTGGCAGCAGCTGCTTTCCCAGTGAGCCACCTGGGAAGCCCCTCTTAAATGTACAGAAGTGAAGCCAATCAGTGGTGTCCGACTCTTTGAGACCCCATGGACTGTAACCTACCAGGCTCCTCCTTCCATGGGATTACATAATTAAAGGGCTTCCTTGGTGACCCAGGAGTAAAGAATCTGCCTGCCAATGCAGGAGACACGGGTTCAGTCCCTGGCTCAGGAAGATCCCCTGGAGAAGGAAATGGCAATCTACTCCAGTTTTCTTGCCCGGGAAATCCTGTGAACAGAGGAGTCTGGTGGACTACAGTCCATGGGGTCACAACAGAGCCAGACACGACTCAGTGACTAAACAACAACACATAATTAAAAGGAATTGCTTTGAGGAGCCAAGAAGTGTTATCATAGAAAACTAAAAGTGTTCCAGAACGAAAAACCATCTTAGCCAAGAGCAATACTTTGAAATTCATCAAGAAATCTTGCTACTTTAGGTATCTATTTTTTTTAATATCACTGTTTCAAATGTATTACAACTATCAGCAACTTGATGTTGAAGCTTGAAGAATATTCAGGCATCTATAATGCTGTAGAAATGTTACAAAAAGAGGGAAGTAGACATTTTAAGGGTGATTTCTCAAATATTCACAGTATTCAGAATTTTAATGGTGCTATTGATAACCTTGTTATCTAATAGACTTCTGACTACAAAATGCATTAAACTTCTTGGCAGTAGTCAAATGAGTGGCAGCCAGAGATGGCATACATAGTGTGCTTGATAAAAATGCTATTTATTTAAAGTGTTAGAGTGGCCATTATGTTCAAGTACGAAGTTTTGAGACTCTCAGTAAATTTAATCTAGAAGAAAATGTTTCAGACTGTTTTTAAGTTTCAGCAGAACACAAGGTACTCTGAGTTTTTCCTTAAGAGAATGTCAAATGTAAAAGCTAGTTTTGACATATTCACACGTAATAAGTTTTCTGGTAGCTTCCTTGGTTCTTTTCCATTATTGCCTACTTGTGGCTAAGGATATGGTGACTTTATAATCTCAAACTTTCAGCTATTTCAGAAGTTTATATTAAATAAAGGTGGATGAGTTTATATTAAATAAACTTCTGAGTTTATTGAGAAGTTTATTTATATTGAATAAACTGAGTTTATATATTTATATGTGTGTGTGTGTGTGTATATATATATATATATATATATATATATATATATTGAGTGTGTATATGTGTATGTTAATCCTATTCAGAGAATTGAGTGGAAAAGAATTCAAGTTATTGTATTACTACTGTTTTAACCTCTCTAAGACTCTTTTCCCTAATCTGGAAATGGGGGTCCTGATTCCCTAACTGGCAGAGTGGTTTTAGGGATTCAGTAAATAATGTTCTAAAGTATGTAGGAGAAATAAATTCCCCTTCTGTGATCAAGACAATTACATTTTGTTGCCTTTCCCTTTCCTCATGAAGTTGAAATAATATAACCCAATATAGGTAAAGCCGCAAATCAAAAGGAAGCTTAGACTCTCTTGCTGCTGCTGCTGCTGCTAAGTCTCTTCAGTCGTGTCCGACTCTGTGCGACCCCATAGACAGCAGCCCACCAGGCTCCCCGTCCCTGGGATTCTCCAGGCAAGAATACTGGAGTGGGTTGCCATGTCCTTCTCCAATGCATGAAAGTGAAAAGTGAAAGTGAAGTCGCTCAGTCGTGTCCGACTCTTAGCGACCCCATGGACTGCAGCCCACCAAGCTCCTCCATCCATGGGGTTTTCCAGGCAAGAGTACTGGAGTGGGGTGCCATTGCCTTCTCCTAGACTCTCTTAGATGGAAGCAGTCTCAGAAAGTATATGGTTCAGTGATTTTTGTCATTTGTGTGGCTCATGGACTACTTTGAGAATCTGAGAGTCGTGACTCTTCACTACCAAAAAAAATGCCTCTATACACAAAAATTATCATATAACTTTAAAGGGTTCAAGGATTCCCTCAAACCTAAGGTTAGAAATCCTCAATTTCATATGACACCCTTAGTCTAAAGATGGAAAAATTAAGGGATATAAGTGATATGCTCTTTGAGAACCAAAAAATAATTTCAAAATTATTTTGAAAACTCTTCCCCCCAAAATCTCTAATTTAAGAACACAGCTTTCATTGATTTTTGAGCAGTGTCCTCAGACCACAGCTGCATTTTATCAGTGGACTTCTGTCTCGTCAACCTTTGGTGTGTGAGTGACCAAAAGCTATTTGCAATCCCACACAAAGTGAAATGAAATAATTTGTGTATTGATTCTGTTTTTAACATGTACATTCCCCAAAATTATACTACTGCATTCTCGTGAACATTCATTAAGTACCCATCATGGTCCAACATCTATTCAAGAGAGTAAGAGCACAAGATCTTGAGACCCAGTTTCTCACTGATCTGAGCCCAGTCTAATAACAGGTTCATGAGCCTCTAGTAGGAGAGCTCAGAGAGAGGAGTAAGTCACTCAGCCTCAAAACTCTGAGGATGTCCCACACTTAAGGTAACATTAAAGTTATGACTTAAATGATGAGTAGTTTTCTGCTCGAAGCATCCAAATGACCTAACTCCTTGTGGATGCAAATTTTAATACAATGCACAACTTTCCTTTCAGTTTAGAATAATTTGCTTACTTTATATGTACATGGTAATTACTCCCAATATGTGTGGGGTGACCTAAAAAGACCTGTTTGGTAGTTTCATCAACCATGCGTCTTCATTCTCAGCCACACAGTTTGCAGACCTCAGGGTCATTGTCCTCTCTGGCTTGCAGTTTCCAGTCACAAATGCTTGCAAATCCTCTCCTCAAAGTGTCCCTCCGCCTTCCTCTTTCTTTTCTGTTCCCATTACCATCTTCCAATCATTCTCCATACACTAGACCTGGCCCCCACCAGTCCTTCCTTGTTCTGCACAGTCACAAATTCATTTTCCCAAAATTAACTTATTCTAAAGCCCAGGGAAGAAACATTCGTTCCAAGTTTCCTATAGCATAGAGTTGTGTAATGTGTGTGTGTGTGTGTGTGTGTGTGTGTGTGTGTGGTCAGTTATGTCTGACTCTTTTGTGACCCCATGGACTGTAGCCCACCAGGCTCCTCTGTCCATGGGATTTCCCAGGCATGAATATTGGAGTGCATTGCCATTGATCCTCCAGGGGCTCTTCCTGACCCAGGGATCGAACCCATGTCTCCTGCATTGCAGGTAGATTCTTTACCACTGTGCCACCTGGGAAGCCCCATAGGATATAGTTACTAAGTCTTTTATTTTCTTAAAGCCTGGATGATCTAATCTCAGGCTCCTCAGCCATCATAACCCAGCACATTTCTGCTCCATCCAGGCATGTGCAGGGCAGAGATGGTAAGAGCTCATGCTAAGTTAGGTCTCACCTTTACCATGTATTAGCTGTTTCATCTCATCTCTCCATGCTTGTTTCTTCATCTATGACTTACATGAATAAATAGCCAAATGGCTTAAAGTTGTTGGGAAAATTAGTATGATGACACATAAGAAGTGCCTGGTGCTGCACCTGACACATCCTTGGTTCTCAACAAACGATAACATTTGTAGCCAGCTGCATCCTCACCTTCCTCTGAAATGCACCACGTCTCTGTCGTTTCTAGAAACGCTTCTTTTACTTACCGAGGTCATTGGTTTCTCCTTTAGGACTTGCCTCAGTTTCTGATTATCTTCCCACTGATTCCCCCACATGCACCTGCTCTTAGCTGTCTCTCCTCACATCCCCTTCATCACCTCTGTTGGCTTGACACCGTTTCCAAAATTCTTACATTTCCTTACCATCAGAGCTAGAACTGTTCCCAAGTAGAGTAGACTGCTGTGCAAAGTCATGAGCCTCCTTGATTTCACCTTTATGTGAGGATGTTGAAGTGATCATGAAACAGAGGGAAGATTGGATAATGGATGCCTGAGGGTCCTAGCAGGAGTGATTTTTGGAGTCTGAGCTGTTTAAAGCAGGGACATGTCTTGTATTTCCTCCCACTTTTCACAGCCGAGATCCTTGTAGGCACACTCCACTCTGCGGTGTTTGGCTCACTGTTTTCCTGAAGAATCAACCTACTCTTTGATCCTTGTCAAAAGGGCCAGTGGCTTTCATCCTGCAGGGGAATTTAGGAGGATGGGTACCAGGGTTGGAGGATGGGAACCCCCATGTGAATCACACTGTAACCTATAGTGAGTGTATAATAAATGTTTAATGAACAAGCACCAACCACAAGCTGTGTTTCACTGCATCATTGTATGTCACTTGGGGACAAATTAAGAGCAAATGAAAGTCTCCTCCACATTTAAGGCTGAGGTTATAGGGAGATGCTGAGGGACTAGATTATTGCTCCCCACCCCCCAAAAAAAGACTCCTTAGGTTCCTCAGAAAAAGCTCTTTATCTGAATATTTTCCTTTTCTTCCCTACAATCTCTATATATGGGCAAAGAGAGAGTCCAGAAATCTAAGACAATGTTTATCTTTAATATCCTTATTGAAAGCTCTATTTTGAAACAATCTCATTACACAGGGCACCTCTAATTTTTGCCAGTTCATTTTCTCTCTGAAATCAACTGCTTTGCCTTCTGAATTCCAGGTAGCTGCACTTAATCTCTTTGTGGCCTGGCCTTTTCATACTAGTTTGCTGTAATACGAAAAGAACCTTCAGCTTTAAAGAACGGCTCCCCACCCTTCCCCAGTTGGAAGGGAGGAAATCAGTTAATTGCAGCCTGTCAGAGTTGTTTTAGGTGACTTTGTACTTCTTCAGTTTAAGATCAACATGAACCTTAGACATTTCAGGCTGGAAATTTAAATAGCAGCAAAAAAGCCTGGGTTTCGCTAATGCCAGGAATGACTCATCTGGTGAGAATGGTATTGTATTGATAATACAATACCGAGAGAAGGAAAAGACTGTGGTATCTGCTTTTCTTTGTATCTCTGACCTTGAGGAGAATTATAACTTGTTTGTTGCAGAAGTTGAGCATCTAATGTGCTGATGCACCTGTTAGCTCTAATATGTTAAATGGCAAAGCACTTGCCGTTTCCTGTGATTGCTTTGTGGGTGAAGTATTTTCTGCAATCTGGTGAACTGATTTTTTTGTTGTTTTTTTTGTTTTAAAGAATGTATTCATTTGTATTTCTTGTCTCTCTTATTTCTCAAAAATATGCTTTCTCATTCTGTTTCAACACCCTGGTCTCATCATTACATCTTTTAGAATCTGCTTGGCTTTTTATTTTCAAGGTAACATGATTATGATTTGTTTTTAATATAGAGACCATGAACCAGGCGACTCCTGCGAGGAAGCTGGAAGAGGTTCTTCATCTAGCGGAGCTCTGCATCGAAGTCTTACAGCAGAATGAAGAGCATCATGCAGAGGTGATGACTTGTTTTAACTGTCACATAAAGCCGCGCATAATGCTTTGCAACAGTGGGAATGGCACTGAAGATGTGGCCTGTCCGTAGCCTTTGATACACACCTGGCCATTTATCTATAGTAAACTGAGTGTGTGTGCTTTTCCTGGAAATATAACTCCTATATGTTACAAAGGAATTGTGTATGTCTATAATTTAGTATCTGTACCTGACAACTGTCTTTCTGTGCGGAACACGGAAGAGCTTATGAGATCTGCCAAAGGTGTACAACTAGCAAGAAGCAAAGCTGGGACATGACCCCCATCTAATGATGCCAGATCACTCACCAGCTTTTCTCCCTGTATCCTGATGGCTTTAGTTTAGAAATGTAAGTTAGTCGACGTGCACAAGGAGAAGTAGTGAACAATAACAAAATCGCACTGAAGACATTCATAACTGCATCACTGGTAACTCTAGTGTTTCACTTTTACCATCAAGCTTTTCTTTCATTTTTCACTAACTCTGCATTTTTAATAGTTTTCGAAAGTTCTGGTTCTAATTATGTATTGACATTCAGTAGAGATATAAAATGGTATTTCATCAGGCAAGCTGCTTATTCTGAGATTTAAAAGTGTCATTCTTTCTAATAGCCATGAGTTTATTTTTTTGTAAAAACAGGAGTTTTCTGACTTTGGATTAGGTAAAGAAAATGTATAAAATTAAGTAAATGTAATAAATTTCAGTGCCCTAGCAATCCTTTTATTCTTGAGAAAGTATGTGAAATGAGCAAGAAGGAAAAAGAACAGATACAGAAGAATTTATAGAATATTTATATTTAATGAAGCCTAGTCCTCAAAAATATAAGAAACTATAGGAAGTACATTTTAAGCAAATTCTCAGAAAAGAATATTCATGGAGCCCTGCTATAGATAACTAAGATGTATTGTATCTGCTTATAAATATGATCATTCAAAACATCTGCTTTTAGCTCACACTATGGAATCTAGTTTTTACCTTGCATCTGTCATGTGTGAACTTGTTATGGATATTTTATTTTAAACTGAAGAAACAGCTGCTTCAATAATTTGAAATGAATTCCCAGGAGGAGCTTTTCTAGGCTAGTACTACTGCTGTGTTACAATGAAAATGATTATATGATAAAAATGTATGTATGTGTTGTCTTTGTCTTTTGTTAAAAGGCGTTATCATCAGAATATTAGACCTTTTTGAATTCAAAAAAAAAATTCTGATTGGCTATCCAATTTTACCTAAACAGGTACATGTAATTTACATTTCACAAAAATTACATTTAATCTTCCTACACTAATAAGGAAAATAATAACTCTTCTGTCTTTTAAGTGTAAATAATGTTAAATACTCCCTGCAACCACTACCTGCTTGTTAAAGTACAATATATCCAAACACAATTAAAATGTAAGTATTACTTATTTTCTAAGCTACAAAAATAAAGTTGATTTTATTGAACAGACATAATCAAAACTTATAAATATCACTGAACTAGATGCCAAAATACAGAAGTATTATAATGACCTCTTTTTAAAACGCTTTGTGACACTATGGCATGTCTTCATTCCACAATGCTTCCAAATTCCTGGGATTCCTCAGGGAAGAGAGGTGAGTAGAATCGTTTTCATCATTTTTCTAGCATGGAATAATTCTTTTATGTGAAGATAAGATAGAACCCACTTGGGTTATAGTTTTAAAGCTACCTTAATCCCTCTCCTTGGAATTAGCCATTCCCTTCTCCAGGGGATCAGTCAAACCCAAGTCTCCTAAATGGCAAGTAGATTCTTTACCAGCTGAGCCACCAGGGAAGCCCAAGAATACTGGAGTGGGTACCCTGTCCCTTTTCCAGCAGATCTTTCTGACCCAGGAATTGAACCTGGGTCTCCTGCCTTGCAGGCAGATTCTTTACCAGCTGAGCTACCAGGGAAGCTGAAATTAAAGACTGTATGTATTTAAATGGACCAGTCTTGGTTGTACAGTTTCCATGGATGTCCAGGCTAGACTGTCTTCACTGCACTAAAGAGAACCCAGCTCCCTAGGTGGAGGTTAACGCCTCTGTCTGAGACACCTTCAAGTGGCGGTGTGTCAGCGCCTCCTCCTTCCCTCCTCAGGGCTGGTTCACTTCACGGGGCCAAGAGGTTGTTTCTGTCCTTCAGCAGTTTCTCAGTTGAGCAGGTTTCACGTCCTTCAGATCTTTCACAATAACTTGCTTCTAAGACAGTCCTCCCTTCTCTCTGAGGGCCTCTCAACCTCTCCCCTCAGGCTTTTCTTCCGAATTTCTGTGTTTTCTCTTGAGAAAGATAGTTTAAGCTCCTTTCCAGAAAATTTTTAAAGCCCTCTTTCACATTCCTGGGACGAGACTGTGTCTGACCAGAAATTTAGACAAACTGATCCAACCACTGTCCATCTAAGGCCTCTCACTCTGACAAAGGCAGCAAGTTCCAGATGCCTTCTGGAAAGCCTTGGGCTCTCACCCCAGCACACGCCTCCACGCACATGCACCACGTTCCTGGTGAGAAAACTTGCCGGAGGTACACAGTCAGGCCGACTCCAGACTCTACACTTTCCAGGGAGCCACATTGTTATTTCTGAATTTCAGTAGAGTGGCTGGGATGGGCTTCTTGTCTTAGTTCTGCTGGCAGGTTTGACACTCAGCATCATAGCAGGGATGTAAATGCAGAGAGAAAGATTACACTGCAAGCCTGAGATGTCCCTTTCAATCCTGTCAGACTCTTCCTTTCCTGGTGGATCCTGGCACTTGGCTATGGGGATGGAGGGTCAGGAATATCCCCTAGGCAAGAGGCAGAGAGAGAGAGACAGCGTGATAGATATGAGCCCAGCTCAGGTTATTACTCTGCGACTCATTGTTGCAGCAGAATCTTAATTGAAGGTCCCTAAAATATTTTAAATATGATATCGTTCACCATATTGGTGACACTGTAGGTCAGGCAAATGTCAGGCAGTAATTCGGTGTTTGCCACTTGGCTCACTGTGAATGGTGGACGTATCCTGCTCTCCAGCTGACTGGGTCCCAGGCTGTTCCAGCAGCAGAGGAGTGCAGGGAGAGGAGTTCATTGTGGACACGCATACTTGTGATTATGGTCATTCACGTAAATATCAGTGTCTGAGCCAGATTATGTGTCTGGATGTGCGTGAGTGAGTGAAAATCTCTCAGGCATGTCTGACTCTGTGCAACCCCATGAACTTATAGCCTGCCAGGCTCTTCTGTCCATAGCATTCTCCAGGCAAGAATACTGGAGTGGGTAGCCGTTCCATTCTCCAGGGGATCATCCCAACCTAGGGATCGAACCTCGGTCTCCTGCATTGCAGGCCAATTCTTTCCTGTCTGAGCCACCAAGGAAGCCCATGCATCTGGATAGATTCTGACAAAAAGAGAAAGGATGTTTGATTTTTAAAAATGTTTCCCATTGTTTTTGTTTATTCCTTATCCTTATTGTTGTTCAGTCACTAAATCCTGTCCGACTCTGTGACTCCATGAACTGCAGTGCACCAGGCTTCCCTGTCCTCCACTATCTCCTAGAGTTTGCTTAAACTCATGTCCATTGAGTTGGTGATGCCATCCAACCATCTCATCCTCTGTGGCCCCCTTCTCTTCTCACCCGCAGTCTTTCCCAGCATTAGGGTCTTTTCTAATGAGTTGCCTGTTCACATCAGGTAGCCAAAGTATTCGAGCTTCAGCTTTAGAATCAGTCTTTCCAGTGATTTATTCATAAACAAGATGTGTTTACTACCCACTACTAAGTAATTGCAGTCATCTCAACAGGTGAGTTCATCTTAATTACACAGCATCTATATCTGGATAGCCAGTGAGATAAATCGACCTTTCATTTTTAGGATGGGTTTAGGTTTAGGGTTAGATTAGCCTGTGGTCCAACAAATGTCCCTCTTTTTGGAAAAAGATGACCAGCAAGTGACTTTCATATGGCTGAGCTATAGAGGAAGAATTCCACTTGCAGCAGGACTCTCAGACAAAACTGCATGGTCACAAATACCCTACCGAAAATGTTTTTTAGTCACTAGCTTACAAACATGTAATAATAAGACTAGCACTTTACCTTGACATATCTTTTGAAGGATTTTCAGCTCCATGTTTCACTTGATTATTTGTATATTTATATTCATCTAGGAACAAAATTAGGGAGATATTTTCATGAATTGCGTTGCAGAAAACTATGATTCCTTTGGCATAAGTTTAGGTGTCACTCTGAAGGTTCAAATCCATTCTACTGGCTCCTCAAGAGAGCTTCAATATTTCTGGAATATGGCCTCTCAGCATCATGTTACTGTATGTGTATGTTGAGGGGTGTAATGATACCCTAGACACTGAACTGTGTCCAGAGCTTTTAGGATCATCCACAAAATACAAGATTACAAACTGATCTTTTTGGGGTGTGAAGGAAGCATGTAATACGTTCCAAAATCAGATGTGCTGTTTTTGCTCATTTATGCAGTCATCATTTTTTTGTTGTTGTAAAATATGAAATGTTTACTGCATTTTGAGGGTAAAAGTAATAAAAAGACTAAGACCCCAAAGAAATATGAAAAGATATTTTTTAAAATAAGACTATAATAGATGTTCTGGCAAGAACATCCTCAGAGGACAAAAACATTGGTCTGATCTGCAGAACTAGATAGACAAACAGATGAGCAGGAAGGCAGTGTGCTATATATATATAGTTGATTAAGAAACTAGATAGACAGCTTCTAAATATGTAGTTGATTAAGAAACTAGAAAGACAGAAAGGCAGTGTGCTCTATATAGAGTTGATTAAGAAGAGGCCATATATGTAAGAGCTTGGTCTCTACAACTCCAGCTGACCTGAAATTCAAAGTATTGCTCTGTTACTAATTTTATGACTTTGGGCAAGTTCCTTAATCTTTCTGACTTTGCTAACCTGTAAAACCCCTGGGTTGGGAAGATCCTCTGGAGAAGAGCATGGCAACCCAGTCCAGTATTCTTGCCTGGAGATACCCATGGACAGAGGAGCCTGGTGGGCTACAGTCCATAGGGTTGTAAAGAGTCAGACACAACTTAAGCAACTTAGCATGCAACCTGTAAAATAAGGATAATTGTACCATCTACCTGAAAGGATTAAGTAAAATAATGTGCAGAAAGTCTTTGAACAGCACATAGAAACTATTCCATTCATATTGGACATTACTATTCTTAAAACATCTAAAACTAACATTGTAAGATTTGTGTGAATTTTGACTCATTTTTGTGTTGCTGATAATATCCCTTGACTTTTCCACACAAGCCTGGAGGAGGCTAGGACAAGTATTGTTACTGCCAATTTGCAGATGAGGAAGTGGAAATCCATCCACGAACTGATTTGTCCATGAGCACTCAAGTCTCACCAAGTTCAAAAGCTCAGTACTCTTCCAGTTTCAGAGATAGTCTTACTTGCCACTGTTTCCAACTTCACTGAGTAAACAAACATGGCTTTCAGAGTATTATCAGCCACAAATATCTTTCTCACCATACAAGATTTATCTATTGTTAGAATTTTGATAGAAATAGTATGGCTAAAGAACTGCAATCAAGTTTTGTTTTACTTTCTTCTTAATCAAGTTAAACGTTGCTTTCTGCTCCTGCTGTCTCATTTACACTAATTCGTGGCTTAGCTTTAGGGCCAAGACTTCTGACTGGTGCCCTACAGATGAACGCGTTTCTGAGAAGGGTTTTCCCCTCCCTGGTGGCGCCCCTCATGCTGAGGAGCCTCAGCCACCCCCAGGAAATGGTGTGTAGGTAGGAAATTATACAGCCTCTCTTCTTACTACCAACCCAGAGTGGGAGGACTGCCACCCAGAGGGGTGGCAAAATGCAGAAGGGGACAGACAGGTGGTAGAACTGACCCTGTGTTCTCAAGGTAACAGCCTGCAACCCTTGCTTTTCATTTTCAAAGACAGTAGCTGCTTAAAGCTTTCTCAGCTAATCATGAGAACAATCAGTATCCATCACAGATTGTCTTACGTTCAGCAGGAATAACATTATCAGAAATACAGTTTAAAACATAAAATATATTCATCCGTAAAACATAATGAAAATTTCAAGTCGATAGCAAAGTCTTGCCAACCTGAAGCTGTTTTGTGTGTGTGTGTGTGTGTGTGTGTGTGTGTGTGTGTGTTGTTTTTAAGAAAATTATATTCCATTGCTTTACATTCTCCATCATGGCTCTATCTTCCAAGTTAACTTTTAAAAGAGCTTTGGAAATTTTTCTCAGTCTTGAGACAGTCGTGACCTAACATGACTGTTATTTTCTTAATTTGAACCTTTCACAAAGCTATTGGTTGTGAACTGGAAGTGAGACTTTGAAAATGTTTCTCTTTGCAGTACTGCATTTTTCCTAGCATTTCTATCCTGCTGTACTCAGAGGAGAGAATCCAATTCTTCTTATCTGTGTCATTAACACAGCTCTAAAAGACAGGAGCAAGATACATGCAATGAAATTGTGTCTGCTACTTTATTTTATTTTTTTTTGCATTTATATTATTGTCATAAACTCATTCTAAGAGAAATTTAAATTTAAAAATTTCAAATATAATATTTTCAAAGAGCAATAGCTTGATGTACATAAAATATATGGCTTCCAACAGATTTTTACATTCATATATTTGTAACAGCAAAGTCAAAGTTATATGCATGGAGTCAACCATTAAAATGTCCCTAACACTAGAGTCTGTTATTTGTGCCATACCACCCTTTTTATTTAACTATTGTTTTCTTCATTTTCCACCTACTAATTAGTTACACAATAATATTTTTTATAAATATATTGAACATTATTACTGTGGCAAAAGTTTTTAAGAAAATACTCAATATGTCAATATCTTATAATCCACTTTTTTTGGTTTATGGTTTGGCTTTTTTTTATTATAATTTAATTTTCATTGGAAGAAATTAATGGAGTTTTGCAACTACAAATCTCATATGTTCTTAGAAAGTTCTTCAAAATAAGTATGGACTTCTCTGAGTATAGTATGATGAAACTTATCTAAGGTTATTTTTAATTGAAAGAATAACAAAAATATCTGTATCACACAAATGCGTGTGATAGTTTTATAGTTACTTGGTTAAAAAGTTATAGTGCTATCAAAAGCTACATTTAAAAAGGAGAGGGGGGGGAGACCTGAGAGACATTTCACTAAAAGCAGTGTAAAGAGAGCCCTGCTGCTGCTGCTAAGTCACTTCAGTCATGTCTGACTCTCTGCAACCCCATAGACGGCAGCCCACCAGGCTCCCCTGTCCCTGGAATTCTCCAGGCAAGAACACTGGAGTGGGGTGCCATTGCCTTCTCCGAAAGAGAGCCCTAAAACATTTTAAATTCATCCAAAATTAGAAAAATTCAGATTAAAACAAAACTGAGATACTATAGCCAGAAAAGCTCACATTATTTTTTGTGTGAGTATTCTCTGATGGCTCAAACAGTAAAGTATCTACCTGCAATGCAGGAGACCTAGGTTTGATCCCTGGATCAGGAAGATCCCCTGCAGAAGGGAATGCCAGCCCACTCCGATATTCTTGCCTGGAGAATTCCATGGACAGAGGAGCCTGGTGGACTACAGTCCGGGGGTCACAAAGAGTCAGACACAACTGAGTGACTAACACACGCACATAATGAGAATACTAAAAATAAGATATACCTTCTAAGAAAAATGTCAAGTATACAATGCAGTGTTGTAGGTACCGTGCTGTTAGTAGACCTCTAGGATGTGTTCACCTTATATAATTGAATCTTTGTACCACCATCACCACACTTTCACGAATACCCTCCTTTTAGATCCTTTCCCCAGTCAGTCCACTCTCTGACCATTCCACTCTCTGCTTCTATGAAACTGACTATTTTAGATTCCTCATATAAATCATTAAGTATGATTATGTAAAGTATTTGTCCTTTGTCTGGATAATTTTACTTAAAATAATGTCCTCCAGGTTCAATCATGTTGCTACAAATGGCATGATTGCCTTCTTTTTTTCAGGTGAAAATTATTTTATTGTGTGTACCTATCATACTTTGTTTTCCAGTCATTCATTTGTGGGCTTTTGTTATTGTTGTTCAGTCACTAAGTCATGTCCAACTCTCTGTGACCCCATGGACTACAGCACCCCAGGCTTCCCTTTCCTTCACCATCTCCTGGAGTTTGCTCAAACTCATGTCTGTTGAGTCAGTGATGCCATCCAACCATCTCATCCTCTGTCACCCACTTCTGCTCCGACTTCAATCTTTCCCAGCATCAGGGGTTTTTCTAAAGAGTCAAGTCTTCGAATCAGGTGGCTGAAGTATTGAAGCTTCAGCTTCAGTGTCAGTCCTTCCAATGGATAGTCAGGGTTGATTTCTTTTAGGATTGACTGGTTTCATCTCCCTGCAGTCCAGTGGACTCTCAAGAGTCTTCTCCAGCACCACAATTTGAATGCAAAAATTCTTTGGCGCTCAGCTTTCTTTATGGTCCAGCTCTCACTGGAAAAAGCATAGCTTTGACTAGACAGACCTTGGTCAACAAAGTGATGGCTCACTTCTGTGTCTTGCATGCATGTTCAGTCACTTCGGTTGTGTCCAACTCTTTTCAACCCTAAGGACTGTAGCCCACCAGGCTGCTCTGTCCATGGGGATTCTCCAGGCAGGAATACTAGAGTGAGTTGTCATGCCCTCTGTGTCTTAGCTACTGTGAATAGTACTGCATTGACTGTGACTGTAAATATCTCTTTTGAGATTCTTATTTCAATTCCTTTAGAAATATACCCAAGGATGGGATTGACGGATCATGTGAGAGTTCTATTTTTAATTTTTGAAGGAACTTTCATACTGTTTTCCATAGTGGCTGCACCAATTTACATTTCTATCAACAGTGTACAAGGGTTCTCTTTCCTCTACAACCTCAAAAAAACTTATCTTTTGCTTTTGTAAGTAATAGCCACTCTAACAGGTATGAGGTAATATCTCATTGTGATTTTGATTTGCACTTGAAAATCAAATGATGATTAGTGATATTGAGAACCTTTTCATATACCTGTTGACCATTTGTTGGTCTTCTTTGGAAAAATGTCCGTTTGGTCCTATGTCCATCTTTTAGTCATGTTATTTATTTTTTCTTTTGTTTTGTTTTTGCTTTGAGTTGTAGGAATGTATTATGTATTTTGAATATTAGCCCTTTATCCTGTATATGGCCTACAAATATTTTCTCTCATTCCTTGTTGATTGTTTTCTTTGCTGTTCATTAAGTTTTTAGTTTGATGATTTGCTTGTTTTTGCTTATGTTGTCTGTGCTTTTGGTTGTCATATCTGAGAAACCATTGCCAAGGCAAAGCTAAGAAGCTTTTTCTCTGTGTTTTCTCCCAGGAGTTTCATAGTTTCATGTCTTAAGATTAAGTATTTGGTGCTTTTTGAGTTGATTTTTGTATGTGATGCAAAACAATAGTCCAGTTTGATTATTTTGCTTGTGAATATCCAGTTTTTCTGGCACTGTTTATTGAAGGGACTGATCTTTCCTCATTTTATATTCCTCAAGAATATAACCTTTTTGAAGGTTAGTTGATCATGTATGTGTGGGTTCATTTCTGGGATCAGTATTCTGTGTCATTGGTCTAGGTGTCTGTACTGATGTCAGTGCAAGATTGATTTAATTACCACAGCTTAGTAATATACCTATTTTGATATTAGAAAGTGTGGTGTCTTCAGCTTTGTTCCTAACATTATTTTAGCTATGTGAGGTCATTTGTGATTCCATATGAGTTTTAGAATTTTTTTTCTATTCCTGTAAAAAAAAAGTTCAATGGAATTTTGATAGGGTTTGTGTTGAAACTGTAGATTGTTTGGGGTAATATGGGCATTTTAACAATATAAACTCTTCCAATCCATGACACTGGGTAGTTTTCATTTATTTGCGACTACTTCAGTTTCTTTCATCAGTGTTTTATAATTTGTAGTTTACAAATCTTTTACCTGTTTTGTTAGGTTTATTTCTAGGAATTTTTACTCTGTTGTTTCTTAATTTCTAATTTCAGATTTTCTAATTAGATTTCTAATTTTTTTCAGATTGTTATTAGTGTATACAGAAATGCACATGATTTTTTTTTATTTTATTTTTAAACTTTACATAATTGTATTAGTTTTGCCAAACATCAAAATGAATCCGCTGATTTTATATCCCATGTATGTGCATGCATGCTCATTCACTCAGTCATGTTTGAGTCTTTGCAACCCTATGGACTATAGCGCACCAGGCTGCTCAGTACATGGGATATTTCAGGCAAGAATATTAGAGTGGGTTGCCATGCCCTCCTCCAGGGCATCTTTCCAACCATTTGCATGCTTTATATATTCATAATTATCCTAGTTTTCTGGTGAATTGACCCTTTTCCATTATGTAATGACCTTTTGGTTTCTTGTGGTAATTGTTAACATATGTAAGTATAGCCACTACTGGTCATTTTTGGTTTTCATTTGCATGGAATATTTTTTATACCCCTTCAATTTCAGCCTATGTGTGTCCTTAAATTTAAAGTGACTTCCTCATAGGCAAGCAACCTTATTGTTGTATCTTGTGGTTTTATCCATTCAGCCGCTCTGTGTCTTTTGGTAAAGAGTTTAATCCATTTACATTTAAAATTATTGATAGATAAGACTTACCTTTCAGCTGGACTTCAGATCTTTTCACCATCTATTTTAAATTTTTAACTCCAGTCACATACAAAACCCTGCAGTTTTACTTCCTGAATACACTTTATGTTATTGGTGTCAAATTTTACCTCTTCTGTACTAATATATATCCCTTAACAAATTTTTATGGTTATAGTTATTATTAATACTTTCCTCTTTTGGATTTTATAGTACAGTTTAAAGTTATTTATGTACCAGCATTACAGTATTATTTGTCTATATATTTACCTTTACCAGTGATATTTATACTTTCATACATATTTATGTTAGATTTAGCATCCTTTTGTTTCAACTTGGAGAATTTTCTTTCACACTTTTCTATAAGGCAGGTTTAGTGGTGACAAACTCACTAAGTCTGGGAAAGTCATTATCTTGCCTTCATTGTTAAAGGACAGTTTTGCTGTGTATGATATTCTTGGTTAGCAGTTTTTCTTTAGTATTTTGGATGTATCTTACCACTCCCTCCAAACCTCCAGGGTTTCTGCTGAGAAATCTGATAATATTAGCCTTATTTTTTTATATGATGAGTCATTTTTCTCTTGCTGCTTTCAAAATCCTCTCTTTATCTTTAATTTTTGACATTTTATAATTATAATATGTCTCACTATGAGTCAACCCAGCTTGGATCTTTTGGACTTCATCAATTTGTATGTTCACTTCATTCCCCAGATCTGGGAAGTTTTCAGTTATTATTTCCTTAAATAAGTTTTCTGTCTCTTTTTGTTTCTGGGACTCTAATAATACATATCAGATTGGTTCACTTGAAGATGTACCACAAATATCATAAGCTTTCTTCAGTCTTTTTTGATCTTTTTTTTTCATTCCTCTGACTAGATAATTTCAAATTATTTGTTTTCAAGTTCATTGCTTCACTCTTCTACTGGATCAAGTCTGCTGTTGAAGCTACCCTTTAAACTTTTTGGTTATTGTATTCTTCAGCTCCAGATTAATAATTGGTTCTTTTTTATTGTTCTCTTTGTTGAACTTCTCATTTTTTTCTTATATTATTTTCCTGATTTCATTTAGTTATCTGGGTTTTTTTTTCTCTCTCTCTTATAACCCACTAAAGTGCTTTAAAACAGTTTTTGAACTTTTTTAGAAACTTTATAGGTCTCTATTTCTTTGAAATTGGCTATGGGAGCTTTATTTTGTTCTTTTGCTTGGTGTCCTGTTTCTAGATTCTTCATATTTCTTGTAGTCTTGCATTATTGTTGTGCTTTGAAGAAACTGTCACTTCCTCCTTTCTTTACAGACTGACTTCAGCAAGGAAAGGCCTTCACCAGTCAGCTCAGCCAGATATTTTAGGTAGTCTGGCTGGTCAGATCCATAGGTGGGCTGGTTGGTGGGCCTGCTTCCAGTTTCCATGGACAGGTCACATTATTTTCGAGAACTTCCTAAAAAGTAAATATTCTTTTCATCCATTTAAACAGCAGAGAGTTTTTAGGTCCTATCTAGTGGGACCTAATTTACACTGGAGGGACCGGAAATCCCTCTGTCTGAATGTGTGTTTTAGTATTAGACTCTTGATTCATAAAAAAGTACTACAAGTAAAATGTAATTCTTTAAATGAGAAATCATTTTATGGATATATATTTAAATAGTAAGCAAATTTTGTATTGATAAACATGAAATCTAATACAGAGTTAAAATACAAAATGACATTTTATTTCTAAAAACACATCAATTTAAAACATTTGAAAAATATGTAAAACAAAAATTCCTTGTATGTCTTAATTTATTCATAACTACTATGAATATTTTGGTGTATTTATTTCAATTATTTTTCTCTATGACTAGAAATATTAAAACATTTGGTATCATTCTACAATAATGTTCTACAATTTCACTTTTAGTCACATTTTCACAGTATTTCACAGTATTTCACAGTATTTCACAGTATTTCACAGTGCGTTTCTATCAAGTAATCTATGTTTACATTATTTCTTTATTTGTTTACAGGCATTTGCCTGGTGGCCTGATTTATTAGCGGAGCATGCAGAGAAATTTTGGGCTTTATTCACGGTGGATATGGATACAGCACTTGAAGCACAACCACAAGACTCCTGGGACAGTTTTCCTCTTTTCCAACTGCTTAATAATTTCCTCAGAAATGACGGTAAGCATTTGCATTTCTTTTAGTGTGTTAAATGAGGAAGAGGAGAGAACGTTGTGTGTGTGAGTGTGTATTTACAGAGTTCTAGCACTCGCTCAACAAGGATCGACCCAGGTAACACATTTGCTCATTCCCCAGGTATATCTGGCTGGGGTCCATGGGAGACCAGCAACACTCTCACATTGTTCCACTGGCCCCCAAAGTTGCTCTGATGCCTACCCTCCTGCCTTCAGGAGTACTGATAGCACAGGGACCTTCTCATTCTTGTGAATCAGAAAATCTTCAAAGATCAATATTTCTAAAGTACCTGAGAATGCTAACATCCCTGAAATACATCCTAGAAACTTACTATTCTAGATGTCCTGCCATGTCAAGGCTTCTGCTAATCCACAGTGTGCTAATGCTTGCGGAACAGATTCGGTTCTACAGATGATAGTAATGTTGCCCTGTGGTATGGCTTGCTCTCTCTCATTTAGAAATTAAAGAGAATATACAGTTTCTCTGCTGAGACATTTTTTCCAATGCAGTAATAACTTTTATCATGATTCTGGTCCGTGGTCTTCTAGCAGATTGTATAGACACAGGTTTTCATCTGAAATTTTGGAGGCATTTCTTAGCATATAGTTTCCTGTGGGCCTTTCCTATGATGATTTTTTAGATGCAGACACAGAAAACAGACTTGTGGACACAGGAGGGCAAGGAGAGGGTGGGAAGAATTGAGAGAGTAGCATTGACATATATACACCACCAAGTGTAAAATAGACAGCTAATGGGAAGCCGCTCTATAGCACAAGGAGCTCAGCTTGGTGCTCTGTGATAACCTACGGGGTAGGAGGGAGGCTCAACAGGCAGGTTGTATATGTATACATATTATCTGATTCACTTTTCTGTACAGCAGAAACTAATGTGATGTTACAAAGCAATTATACTCCATTAGAAAATTTAATTTTTTTTAATTTCCCTTCAACTTAAGTTTGGTTTCTACTGACAGCCTTTGCTTCTACATTTGTAGTGGTCTTGGAGTCACTAATTCCCTATTCCAGGACATTCCTCTCACTTTAAGCCAGGTTGAACTCTGTGTCCTCCTAACCTCTGATTCTGACTTATTCTGTTAGGTCAATAGAATGTCCTTCTTTTGTTGCATATGTTCTTTCTCCAGCCATTATTCCCAGTCATTTCAGATCAGATCAGTCACTCAGTCGTGTCCGACTCTTTGCGACCCCATGAATCGCAGCATGCCAGGCCTCCCTGTCCATCACCAACTCCCGGAGTTCACTGAGACTCACGTCCATCGAGTCAGTGATGCCATCCAGCCATCTCATCCTCTGTCATCCCCTGCTCCTCCTGCCCCCAATCCCTCCCAGCATCAGAGTCCTTTCCAATGAGTCAACTCTTCGCATGAGGTGGCCAAAGTACTGGAGTTTCAGCTTTAGCATTATTCCCTCCAAAGAGATCCCAGGGCTGATCTCCTTCAGAATGGACTAGTTGGATCACCTTGCAGTCCAAGGGACTCTCAGGAGTCTTCTCCAACACCACAGTTCAAAAGCATCAATTCTTCAGCGCTCAGCCTTCTTCACAGTCCAACTCTCACATCCATACATGACCACAGGAAAAACCATAGCCTTGACTAGACGGACCTTTGTTGGCAAAGTAATGTCTCTGCTTTTCAATATGCTATCTAGGTTGGTCATAACTTTCCTTCCAAGGAGTAAGCGTCTTTTAATTTCATGGCTGCAGTCACCATCTGTAGTGATTTTGGAGCCCAGAAAAATAAAGTCTGACACTGTTTCCCCATCTATTTCCCATGAAGTGGTGGGACCGGATGCCATGATCTTCATTTTCTGAATGTTGAGCTTTAAACCAACTTTTTCACTCTCCACTTTCACTTTCATCAAGAGGCTTTTTAGTTCCTCTTCACTTTCTGCCATAAGGGTGGTGTCACCTGCATATCTGAGGTTATTGATATTTCTCCTGGCAATCTTGATTCCAGCTTGTGTTTCTTCCAGTCCAGCGTTTCTCATGATGTACTCTGCATAGAAGTTAAATAATCAGGGTGACAATACACAGCCTTGACGAACTCCTTTTCCTATTTGGAACCAGTCTGTTGTTCCATGTCCAGTTCTAACTGTTGCTTCCTGACCTGCATACAAATTTCTCAAGAGGCAGATGAGGTGGTCTGGTTTTCCCATCTCTTTCAGAATTTTCCACAGTTTATTGTGATCCACACAGTCAAAGGCTTTGACATAGTCAATAAAGCAGAAATAGATGTTTTTCTGGAACTTTCTTGCTTTTTCCATGATCCAGCAGATGTTGGCAATTTGATCTCTGGTTCCTCTGCCTTTTCGAAAACCAGCTTGAACATCAGGAAATTCATGGTTCACATATTGCTGAAGCCTGGCTTGGAGAATTTTGAGCATTACTTTACTAGCATGTGAGATGAGTGCAATTGTGCGGTAGTTTGAGCATTCTTTGGCATTGCCTTTCTTTGGGATTGGAATGAAAACTGACCTTTTCCAGTCCTGTGGCCACGGCTGAGTTTTCCAAATTTGCTGGCATATTGAGTGCAGCACTTTCACAGCATCATCTTTCAGGATTTGGAATAGCTCCACTGGAATTCCATCACCTCCACTAGCTTTGTTCGTAGTGATGGTTTCTAAGGCCCCCTTGACTTCACACTCCAGGATGTCTGGCTCTAGGTCAGTGATCACACCATCGTAATTATCTGGGTCGTGAAGATCTTTTTTGTACAGTTCTTCTGTGTATTCTTGCCATCTCTTCTTAATATCTTCTGCTTCTGTTAGGTCCATACCATTTCTGTCCTTTATCAAGCTCATCTTTGCATGAAATGTTCCTTTGGTATCTCTGATTTTCTTGAAGAGATCCCTAGTCTTTCCCATTCTGTTGTTTTCTTCTATTTCTTTGCATTGATCGCTGAAGAAGGCTTTCTTATCTCTTCTTGCTATTCTTTGGAACTCTGCATTCAGATGTTTATATCTTTCTGTTTCTCCTTTGCTTTTCTCTTCTCTTCTTTTCACAGCTATTTGTAAGGCCTCCCCAGACAGCCATTTTGCTTTTTTGCATTTCTTTTCCATGGGGATGGTCTTGATCCCTGTCTCCTGTACAATGTCACGAACCTCATTCCATAGTTCATCAGGCACTCTATCAGATCTAGGCCCTTAAATCTATTTCTCACTTCCACTTTATAATCATAAGGGATTTGATTTAGGTCATACCTGAATGGTCTAGTGGTTTTCCCTACTTTCTTCAATTTAAGTCTGAATTTGGCAATAAGGAGTTCATGGTCTGAGCCACAGTCAGCTCCTGGTCTTGTTTTTTGCTGACTGTGTAGAGCTTCTCCATCTTTGGCTGCAAAGAATATAATCAATCTGATTTCGGTGTTGACCATCTGGTGATGTCCATGTATAGAGTTTTCTCTTGTGTTGTTGGAAGAGGGTGTTTGTTATGACCAGTGCATTTTCTTGGCAAAACTCTATTAGTCTTTGCCCTGCTTCATTCCATATTCCAAGGCCAAATTTGCCTGTTACTCCAAGTGTTTCTTGACTTCCTACTTTTTGCATTCCAGTCCCCTATAATGAAAAGGACATCTTTTTTGGGTGTTAGTTCTAAAAGGTCTTGTAGGTCTTCTTAGAACTGTTCCACTTCAGCTTCTTCAGCATTACTGGTTGGGGCATAGACTTGGATTACTGTGATATTGAATTGTTTGCCTTGGAAACGAACAGAGATCATTCTGTCGTTTTTGAGATTGCATCCAAGTAGTGCATTTCGGACTCTTTTTTTGACCATGATGGCCACTCCATTTCTTCTGAGGGATTCCTGCCCAAGGTAGTAGGTATAATGGTCATCTGAGTTAAATTCACCCATTCCAGTCCATTTCAGTTCGCTGATTCCTAGAATGTCGACATTCACTCTTGCTATTTCTTGTTTGACCACTTCCAATTTGCCTTGATTCATGGACCTGACATTCCAGGTTCCTATGCAATATTGCTCTTTACAGCATCGGACCTTGCGTCTATCACCAGTCACATCCACAGCTGGGTATTGTTTTTGCTTTGGCTCCATCCTTTCATTCTTTCTGGAGTTATTTCTCCACTGATCTCCAGTAGCATATTGGGCACCTACTGACCTGGGGAGTTTCTCTTTCAGTATCCTATCATTTTGCCATTTCATACTGTTCATGGAGTTCTCAAGGCAAGAATACTGAAGTGGTTTGCCATTCCCTTCTCCAGTGGACCACATTCTGTCAAATCTCTCCACCATGACCCGCCCGTCTTGGGTTGCCCCACGGGCATGGCTGAGTTTCATTGAGTTAGACAAGGCTGTGGTCCTAGTGTGATTAGATTGACTAGTTTTCTGTGAGTATGGTTTCAGTGTGTTTGCCCTCTGATGCCCTCTTGCAACACCTACCGTCTTACTTGGGTTCCTCTTACCTTGGGCGTGGGGTATCTCTTCACGGCTGCTCCAGCAAAGCGCAGCCATTGCTCCTTACCTTGGACGAGGGGTATCTCCTCACCACTGCCCTTCCTGACCTTCAATGTGGGATAGCTCCTCTAGGCCCTCCTGCGCCCGCGCAGCCACGGCTCCTTGGATGTGGGGTTGCTCCTCCCCGCCACCACCCTTGGCCTCAGGCTTTAGCATTTTCATGCCCATTACCATTCTTATCAGCTTCCTCTCAAAAGACCTTACTCCATTTTTCAGTATTGCTCTGGAGTGTGGTGCTAAGTAGAACACAGTGCCCACAACATGACTTGAGTAACCCAGGCCCCAAGAAGAGCTGCCCATCTTCTGCCTTGTCTTCCTGCAGCCCATGACTGCTCTCTCTCTCCCAGGAGCTTAGTCACACTGGTGATACAGTTCACACTTGCTGTCTTTGAAAACTTCAGATCTTTTTCCTTCTCTCTTTCCAGGATATCACTACTCTGTATTTCTAGGTTTAAACTTAAATCGTTTTTTGGACTTTTATCTTTTTTTTTAATTACTCTATTGATTTTGTTCATTACTCTAGTCCATCATTTCTTACCTTCCTTTGGTTATTCATCCCTTTGAGTCTATGCTAAAACTACAGCTCTTTTATTGGGAAAAAACATCTACATAGATATGAAATTGTGTGTAATATTGGACTCCCCATGGACATCTGTATTTTGGATATCAGGGTAAGAACCTTTGTTTTAGTAATAGGGGCATCATGTGGTAATAATTAATAACATGGGCTTTAGTGCCCAACAGATTCACATCTGTCTCTGCTAGTTGCTACCTGACCTTTGACAATCACTTAATCTTGGTAAACTTTAAGTTCTTTATCTATAAAATAAAGAAATAATAGTACGTGCAGTGTCATTGGTGGTGAGGATTAAAGAAGGCAATAACTCATGTATAATGAATGCTAAACAAATATTTTAGATATTAATCAGTTAAAATTTCAATCATGATTCCTTTAGCCATCTTATTCATTCTCTTATCCAATTTAATTTCAAAAAACATCTTATTAATAAGTCAAAGAACTAAGCTACAATTTCTACTTCAGTTTCAGCAACAATGTCTGCTCTTAGGAGTTGCTACACCCAGTTATCCATATGCGAATCATTTATTCTGCAAATTGTCTTCAACCAGTTTTTAAGTTCTAGTTTAGTTCCCTCCTGCCAGCTGCTGCTGCTGCTAAGTCGCTTCAGTCGTGTCCGACTCTGTGTGACCCCATAGACAGCAGGCCACCAGGCTCCCCCATCCCTGGGATTCTCCAGCTAGCAGACTTCAAATAACCTTCTTCTTTCCCAGCCACTTATCATCATTTTTTTCTGCTAAGAAATTACAAGTCAGGTTTAATATTTTCTTATGATAAATATATAGCAATAAACCTGCTGCCAAAAATGATGAATATATTATGCATTAAGTTCCTAAATGAAAATAAATAAGTATAGGATTATTTCTAACATTGCTTTTCTCCACTTGCGTGAAAATTCAAGAATCAACCATATTTAAATTTATTAGAGGGTTATTTTAAGATGAAAATACTTATTAATGCTCACAGTAAAGATGATTTAACTTATTCAATATATTGCAATTTATTTATTGTGAAAACAAAATATGTTGTAGATTTCTTAGAAATTTTCTTGGGCAACCTCTGCTATGATGCCAATAAATTAACATCTTTTAAATTTTATTTTTAAGATCTCTTAAAATGTCCAAAAAAAAAAAAAACACTAAAAGGGAAAAATTGATTTTTAAAAGAGAATGTGATTTTTAACCAAATGTTTAATTCAAAAGAATGTCATATTCCTCTCCTGTTTAAACCATTTATATAATATTGGCTACTATAAAATGCATAACATAGTGTGTTTTGTCATTTTTATACATGTTACTTAATCACACAGAAGCACTTATTAATGATCTCTTTTGAGTGCTGTCCATTTGGGGGGCAATTTTGCAGTTAGGTTTGATTTTGCAGTGATTAACATATTTTAGAAAGCATCAATTATTTCAGAGAAAAACAGCTCCTCTGTGTAGTCAAGTAAATAGAAAAGTTCCCCTGTGCCATAATTTCCTTTTGGTATTGGGAAAACGATGTGGTCTGGGGAATTGAAATAGAACACAGTAACTTTCAACTCAAACTCACAAGTTATCATCCAAAGCCAAGACTGCTTAGTATTAATATCTCACTAGCTGCTAAGACATAAATTTTTTTGCTTGTAGTATAATAATGAAGAATATAATAATAATGAAGATTATTATTAATAATCATGTGTTTGTTTTATTAAATTTCTGAAATGTTCAGATGGTCGTTTAGTGAATTCAGTTCAAATGTTAAATGTCAACCTAAAGCTGCCCCCAAATTGTCCTTTTGGAAAGCTTATGGAAAAACATAAAATTTCTACCCTTTTACCACTGCATCCCCAAAGAAAAATTCTTATATCACTGCCATGGCATGACAGTTTTTACCATATTGACCCAATTAGAATTATAGTCCAAATTCTAATTAATTTCAACCTTAACTAGTCAGGGGTAAATAGGAACAGATTGCTCTGAACTGTCCAGTCTTGTTAGGTGAGATAATTTGTTGAATAGCAGTGCTTGCTGTTACCCCAGAGAAGGCAACGGCAACCCACTCCAGTACTCTTGCCTGGAAAATCCCATGGATGGAGGAGCCTGGTAGGCTGCAGTCCATGGGGTCGCTAAGAGTCAGACACGACTGGGCGACTTCAGTTTCACTTTTCACTTTCATGCATTGGAGAAGGAAATGGCAACCCACTCCAGCGTTCTTGCCTGGAGAATCCCAGGGATGGGGGAGCCCGGTGGGCTGCCATCTATGGGGTCACACAGAGTTGGACATGACTGAAGCAAATTAGCAGCAGCAGCAGCAGCTGTTACCCCACAAGTAGCATACCACTAATTATACAGAAATTTTAAATGGTTGTGATTTATTATTAATGATGTCACATACTTATGTCTGCTTTTCCAAAATAAAAATTACTAACGTGCCTCTAACACAGATATTAGTTAGAATTTGTGCTTTATTTGTGCTTAGAAGCTTTCTAGCTGAGTTGTCTTTGTTTTTTAATGAATAGTTTAGCTGTTCGCACTGGATGTTTACCATCTTTATTTTGTGAAAACATTTATGCTTTGATATTTAAAAATAATTGTTTATCTTTAGGGGAGTGGAGAGGATCTTAGGCAAACATCTTCATTTTCCATCTAGGAGGCGAGGTACCTGGGAGGTAAGGTACCTCAGCTAGAGCTTGCTGACAGGAAACCAGTACAGCAGTGAGTTGGAGCCTGACCACTTGGTCTGCAATAACAAATGCAATTCTGGGGACATTAGAAAGTAAGATAATATTTTTAAAGATAGTAGATTCTTTAAGCTTTTGAAAGTGAAAGTGTTAGTCACTCAGTCATGGCTGACTCTTTGTGACCCCATGGACTATAGCCCACCAGGTTCCTCTGTCCATGGAGTTCTCCAGGCAAGAATACCAGAATAGGTTGCCATTTCCTTCTCCAGGGTATCTTCCTGACCCAGGGATCGAACCAGTGTGTTCAGGATCACAGGCACGTTCTTTATCATCTGTGCCACCAGGGAAGCCCATTTAAACTTATATTCCTGTCTAATAAAATGTTTATCAGGACCTTGAATTATAGAGGTAGAAGAAGTAGGTTAGTTAAAGCATGCAGAAAGGACCAGATAAAGTATTATCTTAGCACATCCACTGTAAAACATCCATGACAAGAATTCCAGGGACTGAACAAATTAGAGGGAAAGAGATTCAAGATAGCAAATTCGGTTGCTGTTTTAAGGAGGGGAAGCAAAGAATTGTGTCTGGGGTAGGTGTGTTTCCTTCCAGTTGTGCATGATTAGGGAAAGTCTTAGACTCGAGAATCCTTAGAGATGCAACGTGATTTTCCTCAAGGGAAGAGTACCAGCTGCACCACAATTTTAGCTACTGTCCCCAATCTCCTGCCCCTCACAGGCTCATCCACTGGTTCCCAGAGCAGAACTGATGAAGAAAACAAACTTGGGCTCCTTCATTTCTGTCCAAAAAAGGCTGAACTCCTGCTTGCCTCTCCGCCCTGCCTCCATCCATCCTGATGCACTCTCCCCAACTAAAGCCTTAATTAGATGGATAATCACTTTAAATGGTATCTAAGGAAACAGTTTTGAAAAAGAGATGTATTAAAATTAGTGAAAATAAATGTTTTCATAATGAAGCAATTAGCATGATAGTTGAATGATCCTGAATGACTGTGAAGCTGGTACAAATAGACTCTGCCCTTGTGTGCTATTTTCCACAATTGTCCTGTGGATAATAGGTAGGGCTAGTGACTGCTGCTGATAAATGAAAGCCATCTGCAAATAGCACAAATCATTCCTCTCAGGACTACTGAAAGGCAAACCCTTGGAGCTAGTCACCTTTTAATCTGTGGATATGCTAGCAAGTGGCAAATGACCATTCTATTGGGAACTGATTCCCAGGTGAAAAATACCATGGTGCTTCTTCTTTAATTAACAGCCTTTTTCACATTGCTAGCACATTAAAGCCATCCCAAAGAACACCCGTGCTTATATAATCAGTGTCACGGCATCTCTGCCTAAACGAATAATAAATGTTCAGGTTCTACACTAAGTGAAAACCTATTCTCCAAGACTTTCACCTTCATAAAGATGGGCTCATAAAAATCGAAAAAAGAAAAATTGGAATGTGGTCTCATGAGGATAAAAAGGCTAGTGTTAATAATTAACAAGGAGAGTGAAGTGGAGTCAAATTAGCCATAATAGAGCCCAGAGTGACTGGCAAAGTCACCTCTCATTATCAAAAAACTCATTAAGAAATGAAGAGGTGGAAATCCCGCTGGGTTATTCTCACACTTCGGCTGTATCAGAGATTATTTTTCAGATTTCTTTCAAATGAAGAACTGTTAGGTCACCATATTGTATATTAGGTTAATCTTCAAGCTTTGAAATATGGAGGGCTGGCACGTGCATGTCATTCTTCCTTCAGTGCTTAAATGAGCTGTATGTCTGAAATTCACAAATTAGTGTTTACAGATAGATCTGTACATGCATCTACTAGGAACAGTTGAATGTAACTTCTAGATTATAGCAGGGCTGTGTGCCCACTTAGATTTATAATGCTCTTACAAACGATGAAATGACCACTAAGATACGAAAATGACTCCGATCCCAAAGTTGATTAAATTCAAAATTATGTGTCACAACTTGTTTTACCCATCAGTATAGTAAAAGGAGCGTAAATGCAATGACTCACTAGTTTTGTTTATATTGAATTCTTCTCTAGAATCTTTACTCCATGTAGACATTAAATTTTAATCTATTTGTGTATTTTCTTAGAAGTTAGTGTTACTGCCATATTCAATTGTTTCCATTACCAGGACGGTATTGAGGGACATAACCCCAAAGATCAGAAGGCTGCGTGTAACTGGAGTAAAATTCCAGACCTTCCCATTTGGCTTTAATACTAATCTCATGAAAGGCAGCATGAGAATTGCTAGACAAGACTTTCTGTTTATTTTTGCCTTAAGCCTTGCTGAATGTTCCCAGGTAGCTCTGTAGTAAAGAATCTGCCTGCCAATCAGGAGGCACCAGTTCAATCCCTAGGTCAGGACGATCCCCTGAAGAAGGAGATGGCAACCCACTCCAGTATTCTTTCCTGGAAAATCCCTTGGACAGAGGAGCCTGGCAGGCTATAGTCCATGGGGTCCCAAAAGAGTTGGACATGACTGAGGACTAAAATAGAAGTTGCTGAATGATTATATTAGTTTGTTTTTCCCTGAGTTAATTCTATAAGAAATAGGGTCTGAATGCCTACGATTTACCAACTCTCAGTCAGTCAGATCAGATCAGATCAGATCAGTCACTCAGTTGTGTCCGACTCTTTGCGACCCCATGAATCGCAGCACGCCAGGCCTCCCTGTCCATCACCAACTCCTGGAATTCACTCAAACTCACATCCATCAGGTCAGTGATGCCTTCCAGCCATCTCATCCTCTGTCGTCCCCTTCTCCTCCTGCCCCCAATCCCTCCCAGCATCAGAGTCTTTTCCAATGAGTCAACTCTTCACATGAGGTGGCCAAAGTACTGGAGTTTCAGCTTTAGCATCATTCCTTCCAAAGAAATCCCAGGGCTGATCTCCTTCAGAATGGACTGGTTGGATCTCCTTACAGTCCAAGGGACTCTCAAGAGTCTTCTCCAATATCACAGTTCAAAAGCATCAATTCTTCGGCGCTCAGCCTTCTTCACAGTCCAACTCTCACATCCATACATGACTGGTACATAAATAAAAAACAATTCCTGCCCTTGAAAAGGATATAATCTAATGGAGATGGGCATATACTACTATGCCCATCCATGGGCGCTACTATGGGCACTACTAAGTATAAAGCAACCGATTATAAAGCTGCAATTCAATTATATGTACTACGTGCTCTGACATTTTTAATTATAGTTTTAAACTTGGATTTGTTGGATTTGTTGCCCCCCAAATTATAAACATTATAACATCAGTGCTCTCACTCCTTCTAACCTCCTATCTTTAGGGAGAGAGAGACTTTTTAACAAGTGCCCTGAACTACTCTGGTGGTCTAATGGCTAAGACTCTGCACTCCTAATGCAGAGGACCCAGGTTCCATCCCTGGTCAGGGAACTGGATCCCATGTGCTGTAACTAAAAGATACTGCCTGCCATGACTAAGACCTGGAGCAGCCAAATAGACAAATAATTTTTTTTGAAACTGCACTGAGAGGAAAGGGATGGTTGGGTGTGGTTTTAGGAGGTTCTCATTCCAATATAGTATAAATTAAATATTACCAAACTATATTAAATTGCTGATCATGTTTTTAATTAATGGAGAATGAAACCTGAAGAGTTTTCTTTTTTTTTTTAATTTTATTTTATTTTTAAACTTTACATAACTGTATTAGTTTTGCCAAATTTTACTTAAACTTCAGTGGGATGCTCTCTGAGTTTCCTTTAGGGGTTGGATTTTTACTGATACTTGTTCAGTAAACACATATTTACTGAGTGGCTGCTTAATGTCCCAGACTCTTGGTTGGGTACTGTTCCTGTATCTGAGTGGGGAGTACATTTGGTTTGCTTTTGTGTGTGTGTGTTTTATTTTTCTATAATGCTGTTTTAGGCTACAGTCCTCCTGGCTTTTCTCCTGAACTTCATATTCATACTTCCTGTGATGGGGATCCCGTTATATGCTCTGTCAACAGAAGAAAGTGAAAGTTGCTTAGCTGAGTCCGACTCTTTACTACCCCATGGAATTCCATGGACTCCATGGAATTCTCCAGGCCAGCATACTGGAGTGGGTAGCCTTTCCCCTCTCCCTAAAGGAGATACATGAACCCTAAACACAATACATGAACTCCTTTATCTGCATATTCTTAATTTTTCCAGCGATTATTGTCTTAGTAATTGTTACTAAATGGATCAAGTTTAAATTCTCTGTTGAAATCTGACTGTTAAAAGCCTATGATGAGTACTTTTGTAAATGTAAGACTCTTTGGGGTATGTAAATAATCAACACTAATTTATTATTGGAATTAATTAATTAATGCTCAAAATAATTGGGCACATCTGCACCCCAGTTTACCTTTTATTTAAGCCTTTTACTTTTTTTTTGCCATTTCTAATTGTACTGTTGGCCTTGATGTCATTGATGCTTCCCTATTTTCAACAAGGTGGTATTTGGAAAACATGGAATCTTTTGGAAAAAAATACTTTTATCAACAAAGTAGATGCTGGTCCTCCACTTACGTTCTTATAACCACTATGTGAGAATCTTCTGAGCAGTTCTTTCTACTTCCACACCTCTGGTATAAGGTCACGACACTCTTGAATGATGCCGTGTTGAGAACCTGCCTCTTCCAATGAGCTGTTGCAGTGGATGCCTTGTAAAGGCTTGATTTGGACAGGTGGCGGTCCCAAATCCTAACCCATCCTCATTACACCATATGGGGAAGATAGACGCACTCATTCTGATGCCTGGGGCTATGTATTAAGAGGGCTTTTGACAGTGTCTGATAGGAGTGGGATGCAAACTGGCATATGGGCAACTGAGAAAAGGAGCATACATTTACATACACAAGTATAGTGTCGTCTGTATCCAGGGAGTCTTGCTTTTTGAAACCGAGTCCTCTCTCTCTCTTTACCTTTCTATGTGTATTTTCTCTTCATTTCTTCTCATTTTTCCTCTTCCTTTCTCTCCTCTGTACCATCTCTCCCTTCATCCTTCCTTGCCTTTTACTAAAGAAGTAGTACTACCAGTTGCCAATTTTCTAAAACTTTGGAACTTGGGTTTATAATTTGATATTTTTAATAAAAAAGGAAAGCTCTGCTAAAATGTGAGCAAACTTTTGGCCAGAATTCAACACTTGTGACCGTACTTAGGAAATAAGGGAAATCTCCATTTTCTCCTAATTCTGCAGGATGTAATAGTCTGCTGTCAAGTCATAATTGAACAGAAGAAATACTCCCTTTGGTACATTCACTAAAATAATAAACATAGAATTCCCTGGAGGTCCAGTGATTAGGATTCCAGGCTTCCATTGCTGGGACCCCGGATTTGGTCACTGGTCAGGCAATTAAGATCCTACAAGCGTGCCCAAAGGAATAATAATAATGAAATAAGAGACACAAAATTGACATTTATATCCAGTAGAGGAGCTTGCCCAGGTGGTTTAGTGGTAAAGAATCCACCTGCCAAGCAGGAGACACATGTTCGATCCCTGAGTCAGGAATATCCCCTGGAGAAGGAAATGGCAACCCACTCCAGTATTCTTGCCTGGAGAATCCTATGGACAGAGGAGCCTGGTGAGCTACAGTTCATGAAGTCATTTCAGTCACATCCTACTCTTTGTGACCGTATGGACTGTCGCCCGCCAAGCTTCTCTGTTCATGAGATTCTCCAGGCAAGGATACTGGAGTGGGTTGCCATGCCCTCCTAGAGGATCTTCCCAACCCAGGGGTCAAACCTGTGTCTCCTCTGGCTGCTGTATTGCCCATGAATTCTTTACTACTGAGCCATCAGGGGAAGCCCAGGCTACAGTCTATGGGGTCACAAAGAGTTAAACACAACTTAATGACTAAACAACAATGAATATCCAGTAGAATCCTTAGTGGTCTAATATTGAACATACTGGTCTAAAAATAGGATTTCTTATAAAAGTATTTAGTACTGTATATTTTATATAAAATATGAAAAGATACACAGGCCTTGATACATTCTTCTACAGAATAATAATGTAATAACTATATAGTAGTCTTCATAGAGTATCCAAGTCATTCATTCAACAAAGATTTGAACACTTGCTCTGAGACAGGGATTTTGTTGAGTACTAAGAATACAGACACAGTCCCTTCTTCATGGACCTTACACCCTTATAGGAAGAAAGAGATACGTCATCAAGTACAGAAGTATAGCATGGACCACAGTAGAAGCCTGTGCAGGGTGAAGAATAAACAGAGGAAACTAGTAATTTGGCAAAAGGACAACAGAATGAAACATTTCAAGAGAGACTTAGACGGGAAAGTGTCTACTTGAACTAAACCATCAGAATCATCATGACTGGACTACAGGAAGTAAGGGAGTCAGGTAACCAAAATGAGCCAGAGAGGTCATATTAAGATACCTCATAGATGGCTTTCATTTCATGCTAAGGCTTTTGAAGTTTGTCTTGAGGATCCATTTAAAAATTATAATCTTTAAGAGATACATTCTTTGTTTCATATTTTAGCACACTCCTCTGCTTGAGATTTTAAGAAGATGAATGGGCAGAAGGAAAATTAGGTGCCTAAGACCAGTTAGGAAATTACTGCATTAGCCAAGACGGGAGATGAGAGGGTTGGACCTAGGACAACAGCAGTGTTGATGAACAGAAGGATGAGATGTGCTAGAAAGATAGTAAGGATATAAAATATGCAGGTTCTCACTCCTAATTGGATGTTGAAACTGAAGGAAAGCCCTCTGGTACAACTTCAAGGTTGCCAGTATATTGATCAGGTGGATGATCTGTTTTTATTCCTGGGATCAAAATAAGAGACGAGAAACAGGCTTGTTTAACAAGGTAATGAATCCAGTGCTTATCAAGTATATATAAAAAAAAAAGAGCTCTTACTAGAAATAATCTGAGTCAACTGCTACTTAATCTTAGAATCAGTATAACATGTAATAATAACATAATAATCGTGTGTGATTCTCCTTATGTGCTTCATTTTAACAAACTAAGCATGACTTAATAGCCAACATATCTAATCTCTAAATGTACAGTAAAGTAGCATTTGAATTAATGAGGTAAAGTGCTCATTTGTAGATGTAAAATTTGTTTCATAAGAGAGAGCTCTTGCCAGAAATACATTTGAGTCAACTGCTACTTAATCTTAGAATCACTGTAGCATTTAATAGTAACTGAGCCTGATTTTCCTTATGTGTGTTTTCATCTTAACAAACTAAGTATGGCTGAATAGCCAATTTACCTAATCTCTAAATGTGTAGTAAAGTAGCATTTGAACTGATGAGGTAGACTGCTCATTTGCAGGTGAAATGATTTGTTAACATTAGTCAGTATTTTGGCTTTGGTATAGTTCAAAATAATGATGCTATTTAATAGTACCTATCAAGATGCAACTGCTGAAGAAGCAATCGGCTACCCACTCCAATATTCTTGGGCCTTCCTTGTGTCTCAGCTGCTAAAGAATCCACCTGCAATATGGGAGACCTGGGTTAGATCCCTGGCTTGAGAAGATCCCCTGGAGAAGGGAAAGGCTACCCACTCCAGTATTCTGACCTAGAATTCCATAGACTGTATAGTCCATGGAGTGGCAAAGAGTCGGACATGACTGAGCTGCTTTCACTTTCATCAAGATGCAAAGCCTAAGGTTCTTTATTCTTTTTATTCAGAGGCCATATAAATGAAGGCTTAGGCACACAGTCTAGCTGTACAGCCATGTAAAATTGTCCATGAAATTGTCCTTTCAATGTGTATTATAAGCACATTGAATATTTTCACGGTGTTAGTTCACTTTTATTTATTGAAATATAGTTGACATAAAATATTATATATTACAGATGTACAGGGCTTCCCAGGTGGTGGTAGTGGTAAAGAATGAGCCTGCCAGTGCAGGAGACACGAGACACACAGGTTTGATCCCTGGGTCAGGAAGATCCCCTGGAGTAGAAAATGGCAACCCACTTCATTATTCTTGCTTGGAAAAATTCCATGGAGAGAGGAGCCTGGCAGGCTGTGGTCCATGGGGTCACAAAGAGTCAGACATGACTGAGTGACTGAACACGCACACACATACATGGGTGTACCGTGTAGTGGTTAACAATTTTTAAATGTTACACTCCATTTATCTTTACCATGAAACGTGGGCTATATTTCCTGTGTTTTGCAAGGTATCACTGGAGCATACTCTTTTATTTTCTATTGGAGGGTAATTGTTTTACAATGTTGTGTTGTTTTCTGCCATACAACAGCAAGAAACAGCCATAAATGTACACATGTCCTTTCCCTCCTAAGCCTCCCTGCAACCCCCCATCCTACCCCTGTAGGTCATCACAGAGCTCCCCTTGCTAAACAACAACTCCTGCTAGCTGTGTGTTTTATGCACTGAAATGTGTATGTATGCCGCACTCTTTCAGTTCATCCTGCCCTCCTCTTCCTGCACTGTGTCCACAAGTCTGTTCTCTGCGTCAATGTCTCTGTTCCCCTGGAGCTTATGTTGTACCTGGTAGTTTATACCTCTTCCCTGGAGTAGGACATGGCACCCCACTCCAGTATTCTTGCCTGGAGAATCCCACGGACAGAGGAGCCTGGTGGGCTGCAGTCCATGGGGTCGCAAAGAATCGGACACGACTGAAGCGATTTAGCATGCACACGCCTCTTAGTCCTCTTCCCCTTCCTACTGGTAACTACTATTTTGTCCTCTATATCTGTGAGTCTGTGTATTTTTTATCTACTGGATAAGTACATTTTTAAGATTCCACATGTAATGATATTATATACTATTTGTCTTTCTCTGTCTGACTTATTTCACTTAGCATCAGTTCAGTTCAGTTCACTCTTCTCTTTTTAGGCTCAGTTAAAATACCATCTCTTAAGAAATACCTTTGCTAACCACAGAGTATTTTTTTAAATGAATACATTTTCACTTTGAAGATTATTTAAAGTAATCACAACTGAGTTTAGGATGTCCCCTTGAGAAATATGTACTATCATCTAAAAAGTGACAAATTCTTTGTTGACAGTTGCTTGGCATTACTTTCCTACAGAATTTCTCTTCATTCATGGTGCAACTTGGGCACACACTGTGTCAGTTCCAGTTACCACAACAGAATACCTCACACTGGGTGGCTTATAAGTCACAGAAATTTCTTCCTTACAGTTCTGGAGGCTGGGAAGTCTGACATCAAAGCACCAGCAGATTCAGTGTCTAGGGAGGGCTAGATTTCCTGGCTCACCACCAACCATCTTCTCACTGTAACTTTACACGGTGAAAGGGTCGAAGGATTGTCTCTAGGGTCTCTAAGAAGGGTCCTGATCCTATTGTTGAGGGCTCTGCCCTCGACCTAAACACTTCCCAAAGACCCCGTCTCCTAATACCATCATATTAATGTGCTTACTGTCCTCAGTCACTCAGTTCTGTCCAACTCTTTGCAACCCCAAGGATTGTAGCCCACTGCACTGCTCTGTCCATAGGATTTTCCAGGCAAGACTACTGGAGTGGGTTGCCAACTCCTTCTCCAGGGGATTTGCCAGACCCAGAGATTGAACCTGTGTTCTGTGTCTCCTGCTTTGTGGGTGGATATTTTACATGCTGAGCCATTGGGGAATGGGAGTTAGGATTTCAACATACGAATTTTGGACATGGACATTCCATCCACAGCACTGACTATTCTAAAACAGTTATGACCTATGCGTAGAAAGCAGCCATCTCTTAGTGGAGGTAAAGTGCATCTTGTCCAGCAGTCCTGTCCTAGTAGTATCCTGCAATGGCATTAGGTAGGATGTTTGTTCTATTACTTCATCACAATTCACTAAAGACTAATGGACAACTAAAAAATGCATGTGATATGCTGACTCTTTTTACTTACACACATGGAGAAGTGAGTGATTAAGAAAAATTTCACAAATAACTAAAAAGTTCATAAAGTGGAATAGACATTCCCAAGGCCACAGTCACCCTCCTGGTGAGTTAAACTAGTATATCTCTTAGAAGCAAGCAGACTTAATTGAATAGGTTTAGTTCTGTGATTGGAGAAGGCGATGGCACCCCACTCCAATACACTTGCCTGGAAAATCCCATGGACGGAGGAGCCTTGTAGGCTGCAGTCCATGGGGTCGTGAAGAGTCTGACATGACTGAGAGACTTCACTTTTCACTTTTCACTTTCACACATTGGAGAAGGAAATGGCAACCCACTCCAGTGTTCTTGCCTGGAGAATCCCAGGGACAGGGGAGCCTGGTGGGCTGCCATCTATGGGGTCGCACAGAGTCCGACACGACTGAAGCGACTTAGCAGCAGCAGCAGTTCTGTGATACACAGCATACCACAGGGATTATGTATACATGCTAAATCTTTTCAGTTGTGTCTGACTCCTGCCACCTCCTAGACTCTCGCCCACCAGACTCTTCTGTCCATGGGACTCTCCAGGCAAGAATGTATGTTAGTCGCTCAGTCGTGTCTGACTTTTCGACCCCATGGACTGTAGCCCACCAGGCTCCTCAATCCATGGAATTCCCCAGGCAAGAATACTGGAGTGTGTTGCCATTTCCTTCTCCAGGGGATCTTCCTGACTGAGGGATCAAACCTAGGTCTCCTGCATTTCAGGCAGATTCTTTACCATCTGAGCTACAGGGACTTTCCCAGTATTCCCAGGCAAGAATACTGAAGTGGATTGCCATGCCCTCCTGGATCTTCCTGACTCAGGGATCTAATCCCCATCTCTTATGTCTCTTGGATTGGCAGGCGGGTTCTTTACCACTAGAGCCACCTGGGAAGCCCATGAAGATTAGAACTCTGGTTAATTGCCATATTTACATGTGTCAAGATCTTTAGGGCACCCCACAGTTCGTTTGAATCTCCAACAAGTGGCCAAATGCCTTGTGAGCTAATCCTTTTAGAAAATAAAACCATACCACCTGCCAGGAAGATTTTATAGAGATACATTTATGGTTTTTACAGCCATATGGAGATGGTGACTATACTTCTTGGTTAGTTTTCATTGCATGATATCCCGTATGAGGAACAAAGCCCGTTATTCTCTGTATTTTATTGGTTCTGTGTGATATTCTTTCCAGAAAAGTTTTTCATCCGTATTTTCCAGATGCCTGCTATAAGCCCTCTGACAAACTCTGTTTCTGCTTGACTATTTCAGCACTTTTATGTAATGGAAAATTTCATAAACACTTGCAAGAAATCTTTGTGCCCTTGGTTGTCCGCTACGTGGATCTCATGGAGTCCTCCATCGCTCAGTCAATTCACAGAGGTTTTGAGCAAGAGACATGGCAGCCTGTCAAGTAGGTATCTTGCAATAGTGTCCACAGAGCCCCTGTCTCTTCTGTCCTGCCCTTCTGACTTTACACATGGCCATCTGTAGTTATTGCTTATGGTGGTCCCTTCCCACGTTGTCTGTTTCTTTACAGGAATATCGCCAACAGTCTTCCCAATGTAGCTCTTCCAAAAGTTCCAAGTCTGCCTCTTAATCTTCCACAGATTCCTAGCTTTTCTACTCCTTCGTGGATGGCTTCTTTATATGAGTCCACGTGTGTATCCCTCACTTCTTTCCTGGTGGTGTGTTAGCTGGTGCATGGCCTGGGCTGTGTTCTGTGCAAATGTGTTTAGATTGCATGGCATTTATCTTCATTGGTTGAGGAATACTGTGTTTTGATTTTATTTGTTTGAGTTTTTGAAGCTATTAAGCTAAGCTTAGCATATTGATGATACATAATATAGATTTTCTTTTAAAAAAAAAAGTACTCCCAGCTTTGATGTTCATATGTGATCTGTGGGGCAGGGTCATTTTGTGCCCTAGGTTGGGACTCTAGTGTAAGTGATATAACCGGAGTGTTCCATATTCAGGCAAGCAGTGTGGTTAGCTCTGTGTATGTCCAGGATCCTTTGTTGCCTCCAGTTGTGTGATTTATCTTGTCTATGTAGAAAAACCTTTGTAAGAACAGTTTTAAGAACACAATCTTTTCCTGCTTTTATGTTAGTCTCACCTTTAAAGAAACAATCATGCAGGTTGCAGAGAAGGGTTTGTCCCTTGTTTCTCAGCACCAGCAAGTCTTCTTTTGTCCTTTCATGTACCATTTGTTGCATCTTGTTATTTTTAAATAATCTTTATATCATTACAAGCCATATTTATTAACTCCAGATTGTCACAAGCCTCCCTATTGCAGATTTGGTAAATGAGAGTCATTAAAGTGAAAAGGACGTGGGCTTTGAAATCGATCAGCCTTACTTTTAGATCCCTATGCATCATTAGCTTAGCTTATTCATCGTTAAGTCTTCATTAACCTCAGTTTCCTCAACTCTAAAATGGTTATGACATCTAATTTAAAGATGTTTTGGGAGGATTAAAAAAAAAAAAAAAAACACTGTGAAAAGAGCCTGGCACAGCCTAGGGTCTCCATGCATGATAACTACTATATAACTACAATCTACGTTATGATTGTTATTAGCATAATTATTATTACATTATCACCAGTCATCATTATTACCCATAACTGAATGGTTTCCAAAAGTTTGAGCCTCACAGAAATGAAATGAACTCAGTAATACCTCATGCTTTGCACAAGATCTCACATGAAGTTAGCTAGAAAAAATAATAATTCAAAGAAGAAAATTAGCTACCATTAAGTGAGATAGAGGGCCAAATTCTTTATCTTGGTTAAGCCTTGTGACAACCCTGTGACGTAAATATCACTTTCCCCTTTTTCCTGTTAAGGAAACTAAGTCACCAAGAAGTTAAAAGGCAGAACTTGCCAGTGGCTCACAGTCAGCAAATGACAGGCTTTGAACCCACATGTGTGTAAATCGTCTTCATAGATGCTCCTCCAAATCTCTCCCTGTCTATACAATTCTGGCCTTTTTAGCTCTAGGAGTGAATGCCAGTAAGGTAAGTTACTGCTGGCATTTTCAGGAAATTATCTCACACTCCATTTTTCACATTCGGATTCTTTAACCTGTGATTAATACTTTTAGGGATAGGTCACTAATCAGAAGTAATTTTAAAATGAAAAAGTTATGAATAAATTGCAGGTTATACATGCCAGCTTGAGAGAAAACCTATTTACATTTTTCATCTATTTAATTGTAACAAACACTTGTTACCTTAATTACATTCCCAATTAAGCATATGTATCATTTAGAATCATTCTGTAACAGGATCAAAGAACAAAAAACATATATCCATACTCTCTATAAAGGTTTGTTTGTCACATATTATGAGAAAGTCAATTTTTATTAGAATTCTACCTTTACTATTTGGGGTTTTTTCTTAATGTTGGGTTTTGTTGCTGTTGTTTTGTTGAAAAATTATAAGAAATAAATTTGCTTCTTTGCCAATTACATTCAATTACTCTTAAAACATAGTTCTTCTAATCTACCAAACTGCACACTGTATCAAAGGATTTTGCTTCATGATCTTTTTCACTCATTTTTATTATATAAATGGCAAAATGAATTAAATATAGTGTTTTCTCAAACTATTTTTTTATAGCAGTGTCAGTATGGTTCTCTGGTTCTTTTGTTTAATGATACTTTTGGGGCACTGAATATTAAGGTTTGGAGACAGTAAGTGAAGAAAGTGCTATGAGTAATGTTCACTGCTCTGCTGTGATTGCTCCCTTGAGAATTTAACTCTGAGGACATCTTGGCTAGATGAGGAGATCATGAGGAATTACTGGCAGAATGGGAGGAGGAGAGCAGAGTAGATTGGTGATGGAGCTGAGATGCTGAGGCTATGGGGGAGCAAGGGCATAGAAATAAGCCTTTAATTAGCCAGAGCAGGAGGTGATTGTTTTTAAGCTGACTAATTAAGATATGTTTAGCTAAACAATGTGGTTATTTAAAAGAATTTTTCTTTATAAAAATTTTCCACAGTGCCCTTGTGATAAATTAGTTTATCTTAAAATTTTTCTTTTACACACCTGAAATATAAATTTCAGGTTAGTATATGTTAAATGTTGGAAAGCTAAGCAGAAATGAATCATACAGCAGTTTTTGTTTCTTTTTCTATTGTTCTCTTTTATAATTAAGTTGCAGTATACATAGGACTGTTATTTTCAAATCATCTCTTTTCCTCTTAGGCTGTATACTAGGTTAATGGAAAGTAAATAATACTATCATTGGCCCAAATATTATATATTCTGACACATTACCTCCTTGCATGGTGTGAAAACATGGTCCCTAGAGTAACCTTTGGAGAAGGCAATGGCACCCCACTCCAGTGCTCTTGCCTGGAAAATCCCATGGACGGAGGAGCCTGGTAAGCTGCAGTCCATGGGGTTGCTAAGAGTTGGACACGACTGAGCAACTTCACTTTCACTTTTCACTTTCATGCATTGGAGAAGGAAATGGCAACCCACTCCAGTGTTCTTGCCTGGAGAATCCCAGGGACGGGGGAGCCTGGTGGGCTGCTGTCTATGGGGTCGCACAGAGTCGGACACGACTGAAGCGACTTAGCAGCAGCAGGAGAGTAACCTTTACCATAGTAGTGAAGGCATAGCAGACCTTGGCTTCTTGGTTAGATAGATGGAAGGACCTGAAATATATGTTGTTGCTCCAACTTGAGAACACCTTGCATATCTTTTCTCTGTTAGACCATACCTTGTAGTAAGTAAGATTTAATTATGAGCAAGAAAAGGTCCAAAGCATTTCAAAATAGAGGCAAGATTTGCTTCCCTACCCACTTTATTATTTCCTTCCCGGTACCTGTTTCACCTTTACCTGAAACTGAGAAATTTAAACGCTGAAGGCAACATACATGAAGACAAACAGAAGCCATCATGATGACAGAAGCATATATGCATGAGTTGAGTAAAGCTTGTAGTTGCCATCATATGGATTTTCTTGCATAAAACATACGTCTTTGAATTTCTAGGAGAAAGTATGCATTTTATGTTTATCCTAGAGGTTGGTAAAGAACATTTGTCTGTTCCTATATATATAATTTTATTTTTTTCTTTAGTAAAGGTCATTACCCATTATTTGACCCCTTTTTATGAAACTTTACTGCTGTATTTCTATTTTGTTCTCCTTGCCTTGCCTCATTCATTAAGAAGAAGTGAAAAGGGAAAATTATGAGGTTGAGCAAAGAAAATATTGATCATTAGAAGTTTTATGTAGCATTTTTTCACTGACAACAATTGATACAGAGAAAAATAATAATAATAATGTATGGGTGATCCATGTAGCTAATAGTGGAAGTTCACAATGTTCCTTCTTCCTTTTTCTTCTAGCAATGGTTCAGCAACATCAGAAGACCTTTTTTGGAAACTTGATGCACTGCAAATGTTTGTCTTTGATCTTCACTGGCCAGAACAAGAATTTGCCCATCACTTAGAGCAAAGACTTAAACTAATGGCCAGTGACATGATAGAAGCCTGTGTCAAAAGGTAGACATATATTTTCAAGTTGCTGCTTACTCTGCCAAGCACCCAAAATACCACATTTCACCAAGTACCTTTTACATAGCTATCACAAGAAAGGTTTCAATATGTATAGCTTTTCCAAAATTTAAAGGACATTACGTACTTCGACCTAAACTCTGAAGATGAATGTACTTGATGCAATTTGCCCACTACTTTTTTTCAGGTCTCCTAACCATTGCCGGTGGGGCTTCCCAGGTGGCGCTGGTGGTAAAGAACCCACCTGCTAATGCAGGAGACATCAGAGAAGCGGGTTCCATCCCTGGGTTGGGAAGATCCCCTGGAGGAGGGCATGCAACTCACTCCAGTATTCTTGCCTGGAAAATCCCATGAACAGAGGAACCTGGTGGGCTACAGTCCATGGAGTCACAAGGAGTTGGACACAACTTAGTGACTAAACAATAAATCATTGCTCTCAGCCATAGTACCCATGCCCATGTTAATCCTTTCTGTTGTGCTTATTGTTATCTCTGGGAATGCTGTACTTTAAATCCCCAAGGCACTGCTTCCTGAGACATATGGAGGAGATCTCTTAAGTACTTTATGAATTACATACCATGTTCACGTGCTGTGAAATGGCGTGGCAAACTTCAATGATGATCATTGCTATCAATTGTTCTGTTTTCTGATATTCTCTATCCACATCAGATGAGTTCCAAGTGTCCAGTTACATTCTTCAGAACTTAACCAGAAATAAGTTATGAGGCTTTGAATTCTTCCACATGCGCTTTCATTGTATTTAATACTTTTTACAAAATCAGCATTTCATCCTAATTAGCATTATTTTCCCCATTGCCTTTGTTCATAAGATATACAAGAGCAATGCAGGCAGCATATTGGAATAACAAATTCTGGTTGGAGCAACTGGATAATACTGAAATCTTCAAAGCAAGAAAAATTCTGTCTTTAAAATCATGTTTAATGGCTTTGTAAAGCAAAGTCATGAATTAGATTATGTTTAAAAAATATCAGCTTTGGCATCTGTGATTCTAATGTATCAAATCTATGAATATTCTTTGGACATTTTAGCAAAACCATTTCCAAATCACCTATTATGCAGTTTCTTTAAAAAAAAAAAAAAAAAAAAAAAACCTAAATGCAACTTCAGGTGTTTGAAAGAGAAACTAAGTGACATAAAAGAATTATATATTCTGTGTTGCACATTAATTATGTGTTTTAGTGTTTCCCAAACATGTCCTTAATTTGGTAAACCCTCACACAGAGGATTTGTTCTGCTTTAATATACTACTTGGATACTCACACAGACACCTAGTGTGTACTTTGAATGGAAAAACTTCACGGTTTCACTTAACTGTCTGAGTGAGTATCCAGGTAGTATCACAGTCTGATCTTTCATGCAAGACACCTAAAAAGAAGAGCATCCCACCTCCCAGCTCCCAGGCAATGCCACACTCCATATTTGCATGTTTTAAATTAGCATCTTGTAGTGTTGATTTCACTTTTACAAATCAGGGGGGACATGTCAGATTTCTTACTCTGAATTCATGTTTTAATGAATAGAACAAGAACCGCATTTGAACTCAAGCTGCAAAAGGCAAGCAAAACCACTGACTTGCGCATCCCAGCTTCTATGTGTACGATGTTTAATGTGCTAGTTGATGCCAAAAAGCAAAGCACCAAGCTCTGTGCCCTGGATGGAGGACAGGAGGTAAGTGGATTGAATGTCGCATGTGGTAATGTAGGGTGCCCTTGCAGAGAAGGACATGCTGTTTCCAGAAGTTTCTGACTTGACTAGATGAAATAGACCTAGTTCCCCATACAAGTGTTTTATCTTTCCTGTATTATAATAATGGAATGCCCCTTTATCCTTTGCTCTTATCGGTTTCTTCTTTTTAATACAAAGACTGCCCCAAATTTTACAAGTGGCCATTGAATTTCAGATATACCTTTTAATGGCTTAGGTGTTGTGTATTTACATAAACCTTGCTTTTCACAAGCAAATGAGAAAGCTAGAAAGCTACTTGCTTTGTTTATACAAATATAGAGTATCCAGTTTGCATCCAAAAAACAGGCCACAGAAAATAGCCCATGAAATATTTTATTTACACAAAAGTTTCCTTTTTAAAAAAAAAAGATCAAGTAGAAATACACTGGAAAATTGGTCTTTGCTTTTTTCAATGAATACCCCATTGTTTCACTTTGATTTCTATTTTGTTTGGTTCTGTATTCAGAAATAGAGTTTATTTTACCCCGTGATTTTATTTTTGTTGAGAGTGGTGATTGGGTGAAATGGATCTCTTTTTCTTAGATTATCTCTTTAAGTTAATATTTTGTTGCATCTTTGCCCATTGTAATTACTTTTTCATCATTTCTTTATTTTCCCTTATGTTCTCCTTCATCGTGTTTTATTTTCCCTCATGGCATGATCCAGTTTGATAGTCAGTGGGTAAGTTTCATTTAAAACACACACACACACACACATTTCATTTGAATTATTATTCTTGTAAGTGTACCTTTTTTATGTTCATCTTTTCAAATTAAAATAATATAATTCCATTTTCAGGTTTTTGGTTGGTGTGTATGTGTATAATACTTCATAGCAATACCCAAAGATGCATTAAAACACATGTAAATACTTTCACCTTAAATAATGTCAAAGTGAATGTTTCCTCCCTGTTGAGCTGCAGAATCACAGACTATTTTACAATTTTTTAAGATAAAATTATTTAAAACCAAGTGAATTCACCCTTCTTTAAATTCTAAATGAATTCAGAAGCAGAGTGATTGTTAACATTTTTAAGATGCATATATATGTAGTGTATACTTTCATTAATAATATTAAAAGAATTTAGAGTTAGGGGCTATAGATGACATATAGCATATATACAGGGTAGCCTGTAAATTTGAGGACCAAGAGACCACTCTAAGGTCACTCCATACAGAAGAACCCAGTTGTGAATTTCAGTGAGGGATATGCCCACTGTGATAACAGCCTTTCCTCCTACTCATGGTCTGGGATAGCACCATCATCAGATTCAGGGAAGGGCTGATGCTGCTGCTGCTAAATTGCTTCAGTCATGTCCGACTCTCTGCGACCCCATAGACAGCAGCCCACCTGTGTCAGAAGCCTTTCCCCTTCCGCACACAGGTCTTCTTGAGGTACCACCCAGATTGGAGGAACATTGTTTGAAAACCCTTCATACCTTACAGGATTGACTAGATTAAATAAATATTTTTTTAATAAGTCAAATGCTTCTGTGCTCTACGGATACGTTAAATCTTACAACTCTTAGAGTTGATACGTGGGAGTCAAACTCAGAACCAACTCTTCACTGGCTAACAACTCTAATCCAAGCAGAAGGGCTTAGGTAACCACTAAGAGGATAAGAGGTTTCCCAGGTGATGAGTAGTAAAGAATCCACCTGCCAGTGCAGGAGATGCAAGAGGCATGTGTTCAGTCTCTGGGTTGGGAAGATACCCTGATGGAGGAAATGGCAACCTGCTCCAGTACTCTTTCCTGGGAAATTCCATGGACAGAGGTGCCTGAGTACAGTCCATGAGTCGGACACAGCTGAGCACACACACACAATACTACACAAGAGGATAAGAAGATCCACTATTTTGAATGTCATGCTTATTTAACCAAGAGATAGACATGAGCTATTTGGCCATAATTTGTTCACATATCCACGTATTTCATTCTTTGAGCAATTCAGGGAGGAAAAGTGTATTTCTAATACCACAGCATACAACCTTACAGACAAAGTAAGGAGCTAATACGTGTTATGGAGTGTTCAGTTTTATCATTCTCTGATCTCTTGAAATGTGATTTATTATCTCTAATAATCTGAATGAGTAGGCAGCTGGCTTGGCTATCAATGGCTCATAACCACCTTGGTTTTCTATAGCCAGATGTAAACCTTTTATTGTCTGCTTGAGAACATTGTCTGTCTCTTTATACACACATCCATTTCTCATCAGGTTTATGGAATCCTCTTGCCTCTTCCATTAATACTGGATTTATCCATTTGTTCTTGTTTTCACATAGGCTGCAGTACCTGACACACAATAGATACATAGTAAATGTTTGTTGAATGAGCACACTGATTTTTTGTCACTGCTTTAAAAATCTTATCCCCATTTAAAAAAAATCCTCCCCTGTAAGAAACAACTCACTCCAGTACTCTGAAAGAAAAGCAGGCGCCCACACAAATGACAAAACATTGTTGCATTGTCAAATGATTCTTTACATTAATAGGTGGATGATTTTGAAGAGTAATCTGCTGTTGTTCATTATGTCTGCACCTGTACCTTCTCACCAGAGACAATTAGTTCCCCACAACTTTCACACAATTAATATACTTCAAAATGGGCAGGTGTAAAACCCATTAGCAACCCTGAAAAGTGGTAAACAAGAGTTTCTGTGCACAAGAAGTATTTTATACTTTGCTTTTAATCTCCAGGAAATATATACATGTAATTGTACCGGCTTTTCCTCTCTGTATGTGTTTAAGACAAGTTTGGGGATGATTGCAAAGTGATGAATATATTACATGCATAGGTGAGCCCATGTATAGGACCCCATTGTATAGCAAGCAACAAATTAAAGTTATTGAAAAAACTAGATTATTACACAATTTGGAAACTCATAAAGATATATAGTATACTATGTAGGTAAACCTAGCAGATTTTATTTTTTTCTAGATTTAAGGGAATTACCTCTGCACAATCTCTAGTAAATTTATCATATCATCATTGCTGAGACAAAAGCTTAACAACTCCTTACCCACAGTGAAGCCCCTTCTGGACTTCTGAATTATGATGCTGTTTTCTTATGTGGCATACGATGATGCAGACACTCTCAGCCACAGCCCAGAACAGCATTTAATGGAGTAATTAGTGATCGAATGATCTGCTCTTGTGACAGCTGTGTGTAATGAGTCAGCAATCTCAGGCCAGGCCCTCAGGGACAGATGTGGAGATCCGAAAACCACCAGTGCTTAGAAATCCTCGTTATCCATCCCTGCAAAAGAGCAGATGACTGCATGGGCCTTCAGCAGTCATATGCTCTCAGACCCACTGTATCTCATGGTCCATCCATTGAAAGTGAAAACACATTAATGGAGCAACTCAGGGACCCTTACATATGTGGGATTTGTTTAAAATACTTCCATTTCCAGACCTAGCAATCCAATACCTTTAAAATCATCCCAGCAGAAGGACCAAAATTTTTAAGAATACTGGATTGCACTGGCATTTGGCTAGTCTTCATTTCTTACATGTCTGCATGAGAACAGTCAGGTGAGATGAGGATATTTACCCATGTGTAAAGGGGCCAGGACTTCAGACCCGTGCCTGATCTGAATTCCCTGGGCTCCATAAAGTAAAAATTCCTCAGTCAGTCCAGTCACTCAGTCGTGTCTGACTCTTTGCAACCCATGGACTGCAGCACACTAGGCTTCCCGGTCTATCACCAACTCCCGGAGCTTACTCAAACTCATGTCCATCTAGTTGGTGATGCCATCCAACTATCTCATCCTCTGCCGTCCCCTTCTCTGCCCACCTTCAGTTTTTCCCAGCATCAGGGTCTTTTCCAATGAGTCAGTTCTTCACATCAGATGGCCAAAGTATTGGAGCTTCAGCATCAGTCCTTCCAATGAATATTCAGAACTGATTTAATTTAGGATTGACTGGTTTGATCTTGCAGTCCAAAGGACTCTCAAGAGTCTTCTCCAACACCACAGTTCAAAAACATCAGTTCTTCGACATTCAGCTTTCTTTATAGTCCAACTCTCACATCCATCCATGACTACTAGAAAAATCATAGCTTTGACTAGATGGACCTTTGTTGGCAAAGTAATGTCTCTGCTTCTTAATATGCTGTCTACGTTGGTCATAGTTTTTCTTCCAAGGAGCAAGCTTCTTTTAGGGCTGCAGTCACCATCAAAGTTCATCTTAATCCAAGTGCAGAGTCACCTAATGGAGAAGCAGGGCACCGACAGTTTACTTTTGAGGTCAGTTGTGGAAAGAATTCATCTAAGAATGATCTGGAAAGTACCAGTTTGTAGAATCATTGATCCAACTTGAAATATTCTGATAGAAATTTTATAAGTTTTTATTTTGCAGACAAAAACTTGTCAGGTTTTGAACAAAAATTTGGCCTGCTAATCTAAATGAAAACCTATCAACTTTAGCTTAGGAAATGTCCATGTTTCCAGATAAATTCTGTTCATAACTGTTTTGATCTCTTTGTGTGTTTATATTTGTCTTTGAAAACTATCTGGATCCCCTAATGAATAACTTTTTTCTAGCTAACTTTCTGTTACCTATATGTGGCATTTCTGGGTTATTCTCTTTGCAGAGTATGTATGTAAAATGTGAATTCTGAAGCTACCTCCACATTTCCACTCAGAGTACTCCTAGACCACATCTGCTACCTGTACAGCTAGAGCAGACTCTGGAAGTTCCCAGCTGCTTTCAGATTTAGTATCAGTGAAGTCAGAGCTGATCAGATACATTGACAGTAGCAAACTACTGCTCGGTCACTCGGTCATGGCCGACTCTTTGCAGCCCCGTTGACTGTAGCCTGCCAGCCTCTTCTGTCCATGGAATTTTCCAGGCAAGAATATTGGAGTGAATTCCCGTTTCCTACTCCAGGGGATTTTCCCAACCCAGGGATTGAACCCACTTCTCTTGTGTCTCCTGCATCAGCAGGCAGGTTCTTTACTATTAGCACCACCAAAATCTCATATTAAAAAAAAAACAACTGAGCAACCATTATACTATTTAGGTTTGCCCCCTCCACCCAGTTAACACATTTAAAATGTATACTTTTTTTCCCCTCTTTTTAAATTAAATACTTTTTAAATCAGAGTGTAATTGATTACAATTGATTATAATTTATTACAAAAGCTTATAGTATTATGTTAGTTCTTGCTGTACAGCGATGCAGATCAGCTATAAATATACACATGTACCCTTCCTCTTGAGCCTCCCTCCCACCCTGTTTCTTCCTTTTTAACTTGCTCTCTTTCCCTCCCTCTGCTTTTGGCTGGATTGAACATGAAAGAAAACAGCAGTCTAAAAGTGTGCATTATAGGAGAATTGGATGGCTCCTAGAGCCTGCTTTTCCCTGCCTTTCAATAAAAAGGATATAAATGACCTCTTTAGTGGCTCATCTCTTGATTTTAAGAAATTGCCAAAAATCAGTGCAACCCAAAATTCAAATGTGTAGAAGCTCTGCTGTTCTATATCCAATAGCTTTCTGATGCCATTTCATTATTTTTTAAAAATAATGTTAAAAATGAAAAATGAAAGTTAAAAATGAAAGTTATGGCAAAAAGAGATAAACATTGAGGATAAGGCATGTGCAAGAAGATGAAACTTTGCAGCTTCAGGTGACTCTGAATGTTTTCTAGCACTTTCCGTGTAGAGGAAGGAGAGTAGCTTGAAACCCGTCTCCTGTATCCCTTTCCTCTTCTACCCCAAAGAGAAGCCTCAGTCTGCTATTTTTATTTCCTCCTGCTACACAGGCGCAAATCTGGAGAGAGAAGGATATGAAAAGAGAGTGCGTGGAGGGGGAGCCGGGCAGGGCTCAGTTGCATAAGCTCCTCCACTGCCTGGTCAGTGGAACAGTTTCAGTTAGGAGGAGGGCGTTAGTGGGGAGAGGGAAGTGATGTTTTTGTACCTATACCTCTGGGGTATCCTTGGTCATCTCAACTACCAGCCAGGGTTTTAGGCCAGGTTTTTCAAGCTCTTTCTCTTCTACCTTGCTTTTCTTTGTTTTGTTGTTTTGTTTTTCCTTTTCCTTCTCTTCAAGCTGTTCTGAAAGCAAAAAAAAAAAAAAAAATCTACAGCAGTAGGAATCCACCCTCTAGGCTTCCATTCTGTTTGTCTTTTGGGGAGTACAAATTTGGGGAGATAGACACTTAGTATTTTCTCTCCCTGAGTGAAAAATACATGCCTAGAAAGTTCCCTGTTCATATATGTGTGCTTAATTTAAGACCTCTTCTCAACACACACATATACACACAGGCATACACACACACACAAGCAGGAAAAGAAAATAATCCCTGTGCTCCAAAATTTTGCCTCCTTTCTTCATTATTTATGCAGGTAGATGATGGCTTGTCGCTTTGAAAGCCTGTGGGGGGACCTCATTCCTGCGTGTTCCAGAACAGACCTAAGTTGATGTTTTGTTCTGTGTGGAAACTTTGAGACATGTTTTCAGAAGGAAAAATAGCTTTCAAAAACTCACATCTTTGGAAACCATTCAACCAGCAGCTGTTAAGTTGGTCTAATGTTTATACTGACCTGAGTACTTTTACTCCATGCATTATGTTAGCTGTTCCAAGAAGCCTTGAACCATCAAGATAGGGTTAGTCTTTACAAGTCACATTTTCTGTGAAGTGGCTATTGCGGACAATCAGCCGTCAGATAAATGCTTCTAAAGGAAGAATTACTGTTTCAATGAATGTGCCTTCACACGCCGCCGAAGCCAAAGCTCCTGCTAATTTAAGAGAACTCTCTAGTAGTCTCTAAAGAAGGCAAAAAATAAAGAGTCTTTCAGGTTTATTTTAAATACATCTTTTTTTTTTTGCATTTACTTAAAGGCATCATTTTCATGAGGAAGCAGTAAAAAAAAACTATGGGGAGTGAGTGCTGTTTCATTGTACCTTTTATGGCCTATTAATTTGTTACCATCTATCACCTTTGTTGATGAAATTTTAATTTTGCCCTTGCTTGAGCATATTGTAAGAATTGTATAAACTGCGGCTCCCCATGCTGACAAAAAGGTCCTTTCAGCGAGAACAATTGGGAGCTCATTTTATTTCTAGAGCACATTTAAAATAACTTATGAATGAGAGTTGTCAGACATGAAATGCTGTATTAATTAAATCTTTTTCCAGTCTTTTTGCTTCTCCAGCTAAACCAACCCTTTAGAAAAATACTCGGCCACCTTAATTATAGAGGAGAAGACAAAAAGTATCCTTCACATTCCTCTGTCTGAATAAGAATAAGAACTCAATTCATCTGTATAATAACCCCATTAGCTGCTTAACTCAACAGAGCACATGGGAAAATTTTCAAACCCCACAATGTAAAAAGTGTTGATTGGTGGATCATTTTCAAGGTTTTGTTCTTCTAAGGTGCAAAATGGTCATTTTGTGTAAATCTGATATGTCATAACTAGTAGCTTTAAAGCATTTATGCCTAATGACATAAATAAGTTTTGTGTCCACTTTAGCTAATGCATCTTTGTCTTTTAATATCTAGCAGCAGTACCATTCCAAAATAGATGATTTGATTGACAACACTGTAAAAGAAATCATTTCACTCCTAGTTTCAAAGGTAAGGTATTCTTTATATAATTTTCAACTCTGAATTTTTAGAAATGTGTGTCTTAGGTTTCAAAATACCTGATTGAGAAATAATAACTTTAAGGTAGATGTGAAAAAGTTCGTATTTTAAGAAAAATTAGAATCAAATTATGAATGCTCTTTGTCAGTAACTTTTGGGTTTTTTGTTTATGATTAATTTTGGCTTTTTTTTTTTTTTTCAGTTGTCCTTCTAGAAATAACTCTCTTGTCCAGTAACCCCTTACCCTTTCACACTCGCATTCTCTTACTGGTTGTCTCTAGGGATGAGTTGAGTGGCCATCGGTTCTTGGAATTAGCTTGTTGGTTGTGGTGGCAGCTGGACGAAGAAGGCTGACAGGGTGATGTCTGAGGTTCTCCACTCAGAGGCCTCCCACGACTTCCTTCAGATATCTTTGACAAAAGCTATGACCTTGAGTTGTATAAGTAGTGATGAAGCATCAGTGAGTGTTCCATTTAAAATTCCACTAAGGGCTTCCCTGGTGGCTCAGATGGTAAAAATCTGCCTGCAATGCAGGAGACCTGGGTTCAAACCCTGGGTCAGGAAGATCCCGTAGAGAAGTGAATGGCAACCCACTCCAATACTCTTGCCTGGAAAATCCTCATGGACAGAGGAGCCTGGTGGGCTACTGTCTATAGGGTCGCAAAGAGTCGGACACGACTGAATGACTAGCACTAGCACTAAGGTGGAACAGACTGCCATAGGTGACATTTGAGATCAGGGGCTGATAGGAAAAGAGATGGACAGCCTGAGAGCCTGGGGAGCTGAAAGAGTGAGGAAGGAGGACGGATGGGTCCCTGAGGGGCACTTTCATAAGAACAGATACTTGATTGAAGAACCCCAGATTAGACTTCATAAAACAATTAGAAGTGTATACAGAATGTGAAAGAATAAAAAAATACAAAGGAAAACCCACCTTCAATTCAGTAAACAGACACAGGACATGCTGTTTATTTTTTCAAGGTCTTTATTGAATTTGCTACAAGATTGCTTCTGTTCTATGTTTTGGTTTTTTAGCCACAAAGTATGTGGGTTCTTAGTTCCCCAACCAGGGATCAAATTCACACTTCCTGCATTGGAAGACAAACTCTTTACCACTGGACCACCGGGGAAGTCCCCAAGTACATGTTGCTTAGAAAAGAAAAGCTAGAGATGCCCAATAAGCATGAAAAATGTTAAGCCTCATGAATTTAAGCAATACCAAAAAACTACAATTTACATAATATTTTCTTCTAGAAATTAGCACAGATGTTTTTAAGCTATCACTCGATTTTAGAAAAGGTCAAATGGTACACTCACATGTTCTGTATATGAAGGTATAAATGGCTACAAACTTTCTAGAAGATAGTTTAGAACTCTATCGAGTACACTGATACCCATTCACCTAAAATCCTTTTTATATTTTTTTCATACTACTCAGAGAGATGCACAAAATTTATATACATTAATAGTTGTCACATTATTTCTAATTAAAAACTGGCATCAACTTTAATCTCTAACATGCGATCAGTGGTAAATTATAGGACATCTATATTAAGAAAGTTTGCTTTCAAAGACTAGAATATTAAAGTTTCATAATATAGTGTTAAATGGGAAAAAAGCTGAATATTTAGAAGTGGAAACTATGATCCGAATTGTTATCACATACAGAAAAGATAGATAAACCTGAGAATGTCAACAGAGCTTTTATCTGGGTGGTGGGATTATAGTTAATTTGAGGGTATGGAGGATTGCTTAGAATTTATTTTGCGTGGTTTTCCAAATTCTCTGGTAGCAGGTCTTCAGGTGGAAAAAAGTCACTAAGAAAAATGATTTTGGAATAACATCACCTCCCATTTGCTCTTGCTCTGGTGGCTTCCACCCCAGAAATGAACACCCGCACTGACAACACTCACCAAGGGCAACGGAGAAGGGTTAACAGGAAAACCTCTGGCAGGTGGGGGAGGAGGTGAACCGCAGGAGAATGAAGCTCCTAGAGGAAGAACCAGGAGGTTCCTGCCCTCCCAGGAGTCTAGCCAGCCGTCGCTTTTAGCAGCAGTATACTACCAGCCCGCCAAAGGGACATAGTTAACAGAGCACCTTCATTGCCTGTGAGCCATCCAGGGAAATTTTATCCGGATGGAGCCTCACTGTCAGCACAGTTCTTCTGTGGAAGTTGTCTTTCGTGAGAATGATACATAAAGGGAGCTACTGGAAGTGCAAGGGCTTCCCTGGTGGCTCAGAAGATAAAGAATCTGCCAGATCCCCTGGGGAAGGAAAGGTCTACCCACTCCAGTATTCTTGACTGGAGAATTCCATAGACAAAGGAACCTAGCAGGCTATAGTCCACAGGGTTGCAAAGAGTCAGACACGACTGAGTGACTAACATTTTCACTTTACTTTTTTTTCATGCAGTTCATAGGGCTTACCAGGTGGCGCAGTGGTAAAGAATCTGCCTGCCAGTGCAGGAAACATGGGTTCAATCCCTGGGTCAGGAAGATCCCCTGGAGGAGGAAATGGCAACCCACTCCAGTATTCTTGCCTGGAGAGTCTCATGGACAGAGGAGCTTGGCAGGCTGCAGCCCATGGGGTCACAAAGAGTCAGGCATGACTGAGCATGCACTCACACAGATGCAGCTCATAAAGGTTTAAATAGGTAACAAGGCAAAAAGACTGTAATTAGTTTTGGTTTGGGGAGGAGGGGGTGCAGAAAAGGCAGGCAGGGCTGCACATCATCTCTGCATTTGTTTCTGGCAAAGTAGGAAACCTAAATTTTTCTATATGAAATGCATTTGGATAATCACAAAACTAGTGTATTTGAGTCAGGAAATGGTGTCCCAGAGGTCAGCACCATCCTCTAGAACTGTCTGTGATGATATAAATGTTTATCCTGCACCATCCAGTATGGTAACATGTGGGTGTAGAGCACTTGAGACGTGGCTAGTGCAACTGAGGAATTGAAATTTTCATTTTAATTCATTTTAAATAGCCTATTGAAACTAGCTATTAATATGATATTTAGCAATCAGTTCTAGATTGTAGTTATTCTCTATGGATCCTTTCTCCTATAGTCAAATAGCACTTTTAAATAATCTTTAGTTTAAAAGTATAAAATAAATTCATTTGGTAGTTTGGGCAACCATCTTATTTAAAAATGCTATTTGCACAAAGATGACAGTAAATAGTAAATTTTGTATCATTATGCAAAGATAAATTATTACAATTCTGTTTACAATCCTTAAATGCTAGCGTGCCAAAAAATTGCCTGAGAGCTTTTTAAAATGCAGATGCCCACGTCCTGCTTTCCAGAAGTTTTGGAAGAAGGACAGGGTTGTGCATGTTTAACCATTCATCATGGTGATTTTTTTTTAATTTTATTTTATTTTTAAACTTTACATAATTGTATTAGTTTTGCCAAATATCAAAATGAATCCGCCACAGGTATACATGTGTTGTAGGAGTTCCTGAGTCAGACTTTGAGAACCCCTGCTCTGATGACCCTGCACCTAGATGGCTATATAAACTACCTTAAGACTAAAGTATATTTAAAAATAAGACAACTCCTAAGATAGTGTACGGAGAAGGCAATGGCACCCCACTCCAGTACTCTTGCCTGGAAAATCCCATGAACGAAGGAGCCTGGTAGGCTGAAGTCCATGGGATTGCTGAAGGTCGGACACGACTGAGTGACTTCACTTTCACTTTTCACTTTCATGCATTGGAGAAGGAAATGGCAACCCACTCCAGTGTTCTTGCCTGGAGAATCCCAGGGACGGGGGAGCCTGGTGGGCTGCTGTCTATGGGGTTGCACAGAGTCAGACACGACTGAAGCAACTTAGCAAGATAGTGTATTCCCATTTGTTTTCACCAAAGAAGAAATGATTTTTTAAGAGAGATATTTATGAAGTACATACTGAGAAAGAGTAACTATACATGTATCATTTAATTCAAACTGCATACATAGCACCTAGGAAATAGGTGGGCTTACCCTATTTCACAGATAGGAATCTATTCTTCAAACCAGCAGAGTAAACTAACCAGAGTCACACACCTAATAAGTGCAAGTGTCAAGATTCAAAGCTTTGAGTTTCAGATTCCCAATCCAATGCACTTGCTGATTCCAGATCTCCAGGAAATCAGTAAAAAGCAAAAGACTGTGAAAATTAAAATATGTAACTTCTACATTAATGATCTTTATGAACAGCAAATTCTAAGAGATTTGTCCTAGACTTTTTATACCATATTAATTATTTCAATATTATATTAATTCAATATAAAGTAGATTAATAAAATAGTGAATTCCTTATATCCTAAATGTTTCGTTCCATACTTTAAGTTGTCTGTGCATATTGAGAAATATGTTTATTACATATGGATGAATAAGAAGTAACACATCCTTCTTTTTATCTCCTCTCTTCAATTCTGCTTCTGCATCCTATTCTTATCCACATGTCTTCACAAATATTTTGAGATGATTGGCTGTTAATCACATGTAACACTCAGCAGCATATGTCCCACCTACACACCCATTTTTCATGCCTGGAAAAGATCTCAGCTTTCCATCCTTGTGTTCTCTCCACCTAGCTGCTAAATGGTGGTATTCTTGACTTTCCATCTATGCTTTTCTTTTGAACTTATTCCGTACATTTCTGTGACTTTCCCACTTCCCATTTAGCTATACGCTGACGGTTCCCTCAGCATATAGGGAAACTCCTCTCCCTGAGAGGTAGTATGGAATCTTGCTGCAAAGCCCAGCTACGGGCCTGAGGAGTTTAGTGTGTTCATCCTAAAAGCAATGAGAAGTCATTGAAGGGTTGGAGTGGCAGAGAGCAGCGGTAGGGAATTAATCATATTTATTTGCATTATAAGATGATTCATTTGATTGTGCACAGCAAACTGATTGAAAGGGAGTAGGAAGGAGGTTGTAACATTGGTCTCTGTTGGACTAATCCAAAGACATTTAAGATATACAATGGGTAGGGTGCTAAAGACTGAATGTTTGTGTCCTCCCACAATTCATATATTAAAACCTAATCCTCAGTGTGGTGGTATTTGAAGGTGGTACACTCGAGAGGTAATAAGGTCATGAGGTTAAAGCCCTCATAAATGGGATTAGTTTCCTTATATAAAACACCCCACAAAGCTCCCTAGTCCTTTCTGCCAGGTAAAAACACAGCCAGAAGATATCATACGTGAACCATGAAGTGGGTCCTCATCAGACATTAAATCTGCCAGCACCTTGATTGCTGCCTTCTCAGCCTCCAGTTCAGTCACTCAGTCATGTCCGACTCTTTGCAACCCTATGGACTGCAGCACACCAGGCTTTCCTGTCCTTCACCATCTCCTGGAGCTTGCTCAAACTCATGTCCATCGAGTTGGTAATGCTATCCAACCATCTCATCCTCTGTCATCCCCTTTTTCTGCCTTCAGTCTTTCCCAGCATCAGGGTCTTTTCCAGTAAGTCAGTTCTTTCCATCAGGTGGCCAAAGGAATGGAGTTTAGGGATCAGCATGGGTCTTTCCAGTGAATATTCAGGACTGATTTCCTTTAGGTTTGACTGGTCGAATCTCCTTGCAGTCCAAGGGACTCTCAAGAATCTTTCCCAACACCGCAGTTCAAAAGCATCAATTCTTCGGCGCTCAGCTTTCTTTATGGTCCAACTCTGACATCCATATGTGACTACTGGAAAAACCATAGCTTTGAGACTTTCCTGGAGCTAGAGCTCTGCCTCGCTCCCAAACATGCTATTGTAACTTGTAACTCCTAGCAAGGCTAGGCACTTCCATGACTGCCAAGCTTGGGGTCTAAGTAAAAGTATATAGTAACGGCATGAATCACAAGTCCATTGAAAGTCTATGATCCAACAGATTATGTTAGTAGTTCTGATTCCCCCTGCAATTACAGAATGGTCAAAGAGTCCAGGAAAAGGTGACCAAGAAAGGAAAGTTCAGTCCACACACTTTGCCCACCTCTGGCTGCTCCCCTAGGAGGGACCTTGGGTATCTCTTGGCATTGGCAGGTCAGTATAAACCCCTGACAAGGCTCCTCTTTTGGGGGCTGCCTTCAGTCATTATGAGGCACCACAAAACCACAGAGCAAGACCTAACAGAAGCAGAGATATTAAGAAGAGGTGGCAAGAATACACAGAGAACTTCACAAAGAAGATCTTCACAACCCAGATAATCACGATGGTATGATTACTCACCTAAAGCGAGATATCCTGAATTGTGAAGTCAAGTGGGCCTTAGGAAGCATCACTACAAACAAACCTAGTGTCGGTGATGGAATTCACATTAAGCTATTTAAATCCTAACTGTGAAAATGCTGCACTCAATATGCTAGCAAATTTGCAAAACTAAGCAGTGGCCACAGAACTGGAAAAGCTCAGTCTTCATTCCAATCCCAAAGAAAGGCAATGCCAAAGAATGCTCAAACTATGACACGATTGCACTCATCTCACATTCTAGCCAAGTGATGCTCAAAATTCTCCAAGCCAGGCTTCAACAGTACATGAACCGTGTCAAGCTGGTTTTAGAAAAGGCAGAGGAACCAGAGATCAAATTGCCAACGTCCATTGGATCATCAAAAAACCAAGAGAGTTCCAGAAAAACATCTGCTTCATGGACTATGCCAAAGACTTTGACTGTGTGGATCACAACAAACTGTGGAAGATTCTTAAAAGAGATGGGAATACCAGACCACCTGACCTGCCTCCTGAGAAATCTGTATGCAGGTCAAGAAGCAACAATTAGAACTGGACATGGAACAGACTGGTTCCAAATTGGGAAAAGAGTATGTCAAGGCTGTATGTTGTCACCCTGCTTATTTAACTTTTATGCAGAGTACATCATGAGAAATGCAGGACTGGAATAAGCAAAAGCTGGAATCAAGATTGCTGGGAGAAATATCAATAACCTCAGATATTCAGATGACACCACCCTTATGGCAGAAAGTGAAGAGGAACTAAAGAGCCTCCTGATGAAAGAGGAGAGTGAAAAAGTTGGCTTGAAACTCAACATTCAGAAAACTAAGATCATGGCATCCGGTCCCATCACTTTATGGCAAATAGATGGGGAAAGAGTGGCTGACTTTATTTTTGAGGGCTCCAAAATCACTGCAGATGGTGACTGCAGCCATGAAATTAAAAGACGCTTGCTCCTTGGAGAAAAGCTATGATCAATCTAGACAGCATATTAAAAAGCAGAGACATTACTTTGCCAACAAAAGTCTGCCTAGTCAAAGCTATGGTTTTTCCAGGAGTCATGTATGGATGTGAGAGTTGGCCCATAAAGAAAGCTGAGCACTGAAGAACTGAGGCTTTTGAACTGTGGTGTTGGAGAAGACACTTGAGAGTCCCTTGGACTGCAAGGAAATCAGCCCTGAATATTCATTGGAAGGACTGATGTTGAAGCTAAAACTCCAATATTTTAGCCACATGATGCAACAAACTGACTCATTTGAAAAGACCCTGATGCTGGGAAAGATTGAAGGCAGGAGGAGAAGGGGACAACAGAAGATGAGATGGTAGGATGGCATCACCGACTCAATGGATATGAGTTTGAGTAAACTCTGGGAGTTGTTGATGGACAGGGAGGCCTGGCGTGCTGCGGTCCACAGGGTAGCAAAGAGTAGGACACGACTGAGTGACTGAACTGAACTGAACTAGACTATATGGATCTTTGTTGGCAAAATAACGTCTCTGCTTTTTAATATGCTGTCTAGGTTGGTCATCCCACTCTAGTACTCTTGCCTAGAAAATTCCATGGACAGAGGAGACTTGTAGGCTGCAGTCCATGGGGTTGCAAAGAGTTGGACATGACTGAGCAACTTCACTTTCCCTTTTCACTTGCATGCATTGGAGAAGGAAATGGCAACTCCAGTGTTCTTGCCTGGAGAATCCCAGGGAGAGAGGAGCCTGGTGGGTTGCTGTCTATGGGGTCTCACAGAGTCGGACATGACTGAAGTGACTTAGCAGCAGCAGCAGCAGGTTGGTCATAGCTTTCCTTCCTAGGAGCAAGCGTCTTTTAATTTCCTGGCTGCAGTCACCGTCTGCAGTGATTTTAGAGCCCAAGAAGATAAAGTCTGTCACTGTTTCCATTGTTTCCCCATCTATTTGCCATGAAGTGATGAGACCAGATGCCATGATCTTAGTTTTCTGAATGTTGACGAGTTTTAGGCCAGTTTTTTCACCCTCCTCTTTCACTTTCGTCAAGAGGCTCTTTAGTTCTTCTTCACTTTCTGCCATAAGGGTGGTGTCATCTGCATATCTGAGGTTATTGATATTTCTCCCAGCAATCTTGATTCCAGCTTGTGTTTTATTCAGCCCAGCATTTCACATGATGTACTCTGCATGTAAGTTAAATAAGCAGGGTAACAGTATACAGCCTTGACATAATTCTTTCCCAAATTTGAACCAGCCCATCATTCCATGTCCAGTTCTAACTGTTGCTTCTTGACCTGCATACAGGCTTCTCTGGAGGCAGGTAAGGTGGTCTGGTATTCCCATCTCTTTTAAGAATTTTCCACAGTTTCTTGTGATCTACCCAATGAAAGACTTTAGCATAGTCAATGAAGCAAAAGTAGATGTTTTTCTGGAATTCTCATGCTTTTTCTATGATCTAGAGGATGTTAGAAATTTGATCTCTGGTTCCTCTGCCTTTTCGAAATCCAACTGGAGCATCTGGACATTCTCAGTTCATGTACTGTTGAAGCCTGGCTTGGAGAGTTTTGAGCATTACTCTGTTAGTGTGTGAGATGAGTTAAATTGTGTGGTAGTTCAAACATTCTTTGGCATTGCCTTTCTTAGGGATTGGAATGAAGACTGAGCTTTTCCAGTCCTGTGGCCACTGCTGAGTTTTCCAATTTTGCTGGCATATTGAGTGCAGCACTTTCACAGCATCATCTTTTAGGATTTGAAATAACTCAACTGGTATTCCATCACTTCCGCTAGCTTTGTTGGTAGTGATGCTTCCTAAGGCCCACTTGACTTCACACTCCAGGATCTCTTGCTCTAGGTGAATGATCACATCACTGTGGTTATTTGGGTCATGAAGATCTTTTTCCTATAATTCTGTGTATTCTTGCCACCTCTTAATATCTTCTGCTTCTATACTATTTTTGTCCTTTATCAAGCCCATCTTTGCATGAAATGTTCCCTTGGTATCTCTAATTTTCTTGAAGAGATCTCTAGTCTTTCCCATTCTATTGTTTTCCTCTATTTCTTTGCATTGATCACTGAGGATAGCTTTCTTATCTCTCCTTGCTATTCTTTGGAACCCTGCATTCAGATAGATATTTCTTTCCTTTTCTCCTTTGCCTTTAGCTTCTCTTCTCTTCTCTTCTCAGCTATTTGTAAGGCCTCCTCAGACAACCATTTTGCTTTTTTGCATTTCTTTTTCTTAGGGATGGTCTTGATCACTGCCTATTGTACAATGTCAGGAACCCCTGTCCATAGTTCTTCAGGCACTCTGTCTAACAGATCTAATCCCTTGAATCTATTTGTCACTTCCACTGTATGACTGTAAGGGATTTAATTTAGGTTATACCTAATGGTCTAGTTCTTTTCCCTACTTTCTTAAATTTAAGTCTGAATTTGACAATAAGGAGTTATGATCTGAGCCACAGTCAGCTCCCAGTCTTGTTTTTGCTGACGTCTTGGCACCCCACTCCAGTACTCTTGCCTGGAAAATCCCATGGACAGAGGGGCCTGGTGGGCTACAGTCCATGGGGTCGCTAAGAGTCGGACACGACTGAGCGACTTCACTTTCACTTTTCACTTTCATGCACTAGAGAAGGAAATGGCAACACACTCTGGTGTTCTTGCCTGGAGAACCCCAGGGATGGAGGAGCCTGGTTGGCTGCCGTCTATGGGGTCGCACAGAGTCGGACACAACTGAAGTGACTTAGCAGCAGCAGCAGAGCTTCTCAATCTTCGTCTGCAAAGAATGTAATCAATGTGATTTCTGTATTGACCATCTGGTGATGTGCATATGTAGAGTCATCTCTTGCTTTTTTTGAAACAGGGTGCTTGCTATGACCAGTGTGTTCTCTTGACAAAACTCTATTAGGCTTCTCCATGCTTCATTTTGTACTGCAAAGCCAAACTTGCCTGTTACTCCAGGTATCTCTTGACTGCCTACTTTTGCATTCCAGTCCCCTATGATGAAAAGGACAGTTTTTTGTTGTTGTTGTTAGTTCTAGAAGGTCTTATAGCCTCCTGACTATGAGAAATTATTGTTGTTTGTAAGCCATCCCATCTACGGCATTCTGTTACAGCAGTCTGAGCAGACTAAGACAAGGGGTTAGTAGTGGGGAGAGAAAGAAAAACATTGAGGATTCATCTAGGTTTATAGCCTGAAGCAGGAGATGGATGTTGATGTTTTTCAGTGATGCAGGATGCCCTGGGAGAGGAACAGATTTAGAGGAAAAGACAGTGATTATCAGTATCAGCCATTTGGGAGTTGAGCTGCTTCTGAAATACTGGAAGGAGGAGATACCAAGGGAACATTCAGATATTTAGGTGTTTGGGGCTGGAATTCAGAGGAAGGATATGGGATTGAAATACTGATGTAATCATAAGATGTCAGCTATTGGAAATGATTCTATCAGTAACTGCTATTTTCAGGCCTATGTGTTATAACTGTGATCTACAGGGACCCCTGAGGAAGACGTAGAGAAATGGAAACCACCTTAAAACAAAAGCAAAAGCTTCTAGGGACTTCCCTGTCAGTCCAGGGTTTAATACTCTGTGCTTCCAATGCAGGGAACTTGGGTTCAGTTCCTGGTTGAGGAACTAAGGTCCCAAATGCTATGTGAATGTGGCTGAAGAAAAAGTTTCTAGCCAGAAAAGGACTTAGATAATTTTTACCAAGAAAAAAAAAATGAAGGCAGGAACATTAAATCTTGCCAAGGAAAGCATACAAGAAATGCCACATTTATTGCTACCTTATATTGTTGTTGTTGTTCAGTCACTAAGTCATGTGTCCAACTCTTCAGCACCCTGTGGACTACAGCATGCCAGGCTTCCCTGTCCTTCACTATCTCGTGGAGTTTGCTCAGACTCGTGTCCATTGAGTCCATCTCATCCTCTGTCGTCCCCTTTTCCTCCTGCCCTCAATCTTTCCCAGCATCAGGGTCCTTTTCAGTGAGTCAGTTCTTCACATCAGGTGGCCAAAGTATTGAAGCTTCAGCTTCAGCAACTGTTGCTGAACATGAATAATCAGTGTTGATTTCCTTTAAGATTGGTTAAGTCCAAGGGACTCTCAAGAGTATTTTCCAACACCACAGTTCGAAAGCATCAATTCTTCAGTGCTCAGCCTTCTTTATAGTCCAACTCTCACATCCATACATGACTACTGGAAAAACTGTAGCTTTGAGTATACAGACCTTTGTTGGCAAAGTGATGTCTCTGCTTTTTAATACACTATCTAGGTTTGTCATAGCTTATATTAGAATTAACTCAGACAAACTGGGAGTCCAGGAGAGCTAGACTTGATTCCTGCTTCATGCTACCAACTGGGTCTCCTTGCATGACTCAGTGTCCTCATCAAAAAAGCAGGAGCATTGGATGAGAAAAATATCTACAGCCTTTTCTCAGTCTAAAGCAAAGATCCTTATATATGTTTTTGTGTGGAGGCCTCAGAGGCCTGCATCTTTTCTGCCCAGGCTCTCAAGTTGCATAGCACACACGATGTGCTAGAGTTAGAAGACAGCCCAGAGATCACCTAGCAGGGACTTTTCAAGCATTTTTATAATGTCTGTGACATATTTATATATACTTTTATGATGTTTGTGAGATATATCAATATTTAATGTCTTAAAATATGTCTTAGATGGTGGTTGTTCAGTCACTAAGTCATGTCCAACTCTTTGTGACCCCATGGACTGCAACCTGCCAGGCTCCTCTGTCCATGGGATTTCCCAGGCAAGAATGCTGGAGTGGGGTGCCATTTCCTTCTCCAGGGGATCTTCTTAACCCAGGAATCAAACCCTGGTCTCTTGCATTGGCAGGCGGATTCTTTACCACTAGTGCCACCTGGGAAGCCCATGAATACATATACATACACATACACATGAAGACCTATTCTTCTTGATAACCTAGAATATTTTCCCCTGTATTTCCCTTAAGAGGGACAGAAGACAGATTTGACCTGTCTGGATGATATAATTAAAATATCTTCTCCCCCAACCCTAACTCAACCTGATTAAGTATTTTTTTTAGATTTGTTTATTTATGTATTTTTGGCTGTGGCATGTCTTCATAGCTTTATATACACATAAGAAAATGACTCTTGCTGCTGCTGCTAAGTCGCTTCAGTCGTGTCCGACTCTGTGCAACCCAAGGTGGCAGCCCACCAGGCTTCCCCATCCCTGGGATTCTCCAGGCAAGAACACTGGAGTGGGTTGCCATTTCCTTCTCCAATGCATGAAAGGGAAAAGTGAAAGTGAAGTCACTCAGTTGTGTCCGACTCCTAGCGACCCCATGGACTGCAGCCTACCAGGCTCCTCCATCCATGGGATTTGCCAGGCAAGAGTCCTGGAGTGGGGTGCCATTGCCTTCTCTGAATGACTCTTAAACCCTGTTAGAACCCAGCAGGAAATTTAAACCCATATGCCATGTGGCACACTGCAAGTTTCATCCTACCGGCCACTTCAGTGTGCCTTCATCTTTAATTTCCCTGAGGTGTACGTGATGAGGCAGAGTTGGTAATCACCCAGACAGAGTTTAGGTCTTAGTATTATTCCAACAAACCCAGTAAATGACATCCACAATAAAGAGCAGGGAAACAAAGAGATTACAGGGTTTCATTCCCACCCGACGGTCTCAGGAGAACAGAGCTCAAGGCAATCTGTGAGTATTTATATACTCCCTGAGCTGTACAGAGAAGGTTCACAGGAAGCAGTTAAAGACACAGCAACTAAATCCAGCATTTAACTGGATTTTTTTGGATTCTTGCAGCTTTACACAGTTAAAAGCCAGGTAGAAACTATATCGCTGTTAGTCAACGTTGATGTTAATAGATATGGGGTTTTAAGGTAACTCTTCCACCACATGTGCCTTGACAAAGAAAACCTTCCTGTTGGAACCATATGGCTCACCTGGTTGGTCCCAGGGGGGCAGTCACTGCTCACTGCCATGTAAGCACTTAGAGTCCCTGCTGTATGGGGCCTCCCCCAGGACCATTTGGAGTAGGAAGGATCCCAGGGAGAGACTCTGCCCTGTTGTTAAAATGGAGGCCAAGAATTCTGTGACATGCGTACAGCAGGACCACCCATCCACACATTGGACTTCATGGGGTATGACCTGGTGCTGCTTCATACTCTAAAGAAAGGACAAGCTAGACAGGCTGCCATCTGCCACAGTGGGGAAACTTCTGCCTGCGGGTCATCTGCTGATGGACTTCTCCCAGTGTTGTTTTAGCCACTGCATTTCAGCTATCCTGCTCAGGTCCCAAGCTACCATGTGAATGAAGCTTACCCACTGTCCTCCGATGGAAGTCAGTTTAAGTTACACTGTTTGCCCCTCCTCACTTCCTGCCTTGCCTCATGACCAACTGTATACATCTCTTTCATCCTGCTAGCTTGTATGTTCCTGGAGGGAAGGTTCTAAGATTCCTTCTTTTTGTATTTCCCATATTAGGTGCTCAATAATAATAATGAAATAGTATTTCATTTCAGTTCAGTTCAATTGCTCAGTCGTGTCCTACTCTTTGTGACCCCATGAATCGCAGCACGCCAGGCCTCCCTGTCCATCACCAACTCCCGGAGCTCACTCAGACTCACTCACGTCCATCGAGTCAGTGATGCCATCCAGCCATCTCATCCTCTGTCGTCCCCTTCTCCTCTTGCCCCCAATCCCTCCCAGCATCAGAGTCTTTTCCAATGAGTCAACTCTTTACCAGCCACATAATTGTCATATCATTTAATTATTACAACTTTGTAGTTTGATGATAAAAAACAGAGCTTTGGAGCCAGACCACCTGTATCCAAAGCCTCCCTCCTCTACCGTCAGCCCCAAGACCTTGAAGCAGATAGTATTCCGACCTGGGTCTTCTGACTTATGGTGTCAACTCTATCCTGCCTCCACAGATATCATTTCATTGAATAAGACCCATTCTCTCATAACCAAATTTATTATTTCTCCTTACCACTGAACAACCCCAAGGTTACCCGCACTAACTTGTAACTTAATATGTGTAGGTTTTTAGACATATACTCCCTAGTGATTTAGCTAATCATACCAATAATATTCATTCTTTACATCTCTTAGAGTGTTGCCGTTTTCACAGCCCCTTCATCTGAATCATCTCTGTTGATCTTCACCCCATCCTTGTGGGCAGAGCAGTGTCCGCCTCCTCGTTTTATTGATGAGTGCACTGAGGCTAGAGAAGCTGAATGTCCAGCCTCTTAACTCACAGGCAAAGAGTAGGCAGAGCTTCAACTCGACCTCAGACCTTCTAAATCCATGCGAGGTCGGCCCCTACCTTGCCTAGCCCCTCAGCATCATTCACCTGTGTAAGCAAGTACTTGCTTGCAGGCGCCAGGAACCAGGTGCTGTGCTAGAGCCTTCAGTGGTTCAGGTTGTCTGGTAACCATAGCAATGGTCGCTCTCCTCGTGGCAGATGAGATCACCCAGTTCACACTAGCGCTCAGGATTTGAGTTACTAGAGATGAGGCATTTTCCACAGAGGGCCATTAACTTTGGAATTCCCTTCCCCTGATCTGACACAGCCCTGGAGAATTGGCCTTCTGGGTCTTTGCCAACCACATCAAGTTGAGTTAGCCAGCTATGATTGGTAAGAAATCTGAGCAAGCAGGAGGAAAGTGCTCAAGTGACTTTTAGTTGTGAGCAATTTGTAATTTTGTATTATTTGCTGTTTGTGTGCCCTAGGATAACTAACCAACCATACATAATTCTTGTTCTTTAAAAACAAAATTTTAGTCAGCAGTTTGCATGAATTTGTTTCTGTGTTCTTACATCATGTCACAAATGATGTGATGGAGAAACCTATAGGGAAGTTTTTGTTTCTTTTGCATAAACTATTTTGCAGTAATTGACCAGCCATAGAGAAAAGATTATCTCCTGTGCACTCTCAGCGAGTTCCCTGGTCACCAGAGACCAATAAGCTGTGTCCCTGGAACTATTATCACTTTGTTGAAGAAGCTGCTATGTGAACAAAAACCAGCCTTCATTAATTTCCCTTTTCATATTTAAAAAACCTTGTCAGTATTTTCCCTTTGGGAAAGTATAATTTTTCAACAGTGCGTATTATTTTAGTTCTAAAAAGGAAAGATGTAGGGTAGGAGATCCTTATTAACATCTCTTTATCTTCATGCCATATATTAATGTTCCCACTCAATGAAATAAAATGCTTCACGTTTTTAATTACATTACAGTATATATATATATATATATATATATATATATATAATGTATATATCTTAATTTTCATTTCATAGAAACTGAAAGTTTTAGAAAGGTAAAATTCTTAGGACAATTTAAATTCCATATTGCTCCCCCAGCACAAACACACTGTTTGACTGATGGGGGAACTGGTGCACTGGTTGTCTGGAGCCCACGTTGCAGTCAGTAACAGAATCAGGATTTCTTTTCTCAGCCTGGTGCTCTTTCCATTGTACCTTGACATGTGTGTCTCTGTTTGAGCTCCTGATTCCTTTGTAAGCTTCTGAAAGCAGGGCTGATCCTTACATGTCCCAGTTGGAGCTGTTTGGTGAATACTCACGAGCTAATGGATCAGGCTTCATTTTAGTGCTACAAGAGCCTCAGATGTTACACCTCCTTTTCATTATCTGTTCTCTTTTTCGTTCAACCTCTGCTGTGGTTACAAAAAGTTGGCGAATGGTCAAGTGATATATGATAGAATGGGATTTGAACGCTTGACCATTGTTGTTTCTAAACATCTGTATTTTTTTCTTGAGGTCTTATTGACATGCAACATTATATTAGTTGCAGGTGTACAACATAATGATTTGATACCTGTATGAATTTCAAAATGGTTACCAAAATAAGCCTACTTAACATCATCCATCCCCATTCATAGTTATATTTTTCCTTGTGATGAGAACTCATCTATACTGGAGTTGAAAGTTATTTTAAGGAAGAGTCTCAGGGATTTAAAGTTATTTACTAAGTGGTTTAAATTATCTCACACATAGTAACCAGACTCCTATTATACATTGTTCTTTTATCTTTAAAAATGTACATATTATTTCCTGAAAAGTGAAAGGACCTTAGAGTTCATCTTCAAAATAAGATAATAAACATCACAAGTCAACCTCTTAGGTGTCAGTTTGTGCGTTTGGGGTTTTTGTGCCATGGTAGAAGTTGGTTCAAGAATTGTTTGCCCTGTTATATGTTTGTGTGTACAGTCCTTTCCTAAATACTCAACCGTAAACTGGATTCTAGTTTGTTTCAGTGCTGGAAGGGGTGTTGTCTAAGCTCTCAAGATATGACGAAGGCACTTTCTTTTCATCCATCCTGTCGTTCACTGTGAGTATTTTGAATGAGTTCTCTGCTGTCTTTTGACTGCTGTCATAGTAGTTATAAGTTAAGAAAATAATTCTCATAATTATCTCTTTTCCACTTAAGGTGAAAGCAGCTGCAAAATATGTTGATGTTCCAGTAAGTATTTTTTATTTGCTTTTAAAAACTATATATAATTCTTCTAAAAAAGTATTTATGGTTCAGCATGGGTTTATTTCAAATCTTTAAACCAGTGTGAATCCCTCAGGGAGAAGTTTATTTTTCTTAAGGGAGGACTAGCCCTCATAGCAAAACCTGGCAAGGTTATTTCAGTGCACTTTTTCTGTTGTAACTTGCGGACGCTTATGGAGGTCAGTTCATCGTGAGAACATACCAGCTCATGGGTAGCTCCAGAATCAGGGAGAAAATGCCTCACATTATTTATAGACAAAAGTTCACTCTCCTTCCCTTTTCATGAAGGCTCTAACAGGTGTCTTATAGGAGTTTAAGTAACAAACAAGAGGAATCAGTTAAATCAGAGGACTAGTTTTCTAAATACAGAAGTGTTATAAATAAATCAATGTTGACTTACTTATCATTTGGTTTCTCACAGAATTCTTGGGAAATAACGCATAACCTGTATATTTGTTCAAAAATTAAGATAGTAAACTAAGAAACTTACTTAGCTACAATGAAAAAAAATTTACAGGATAAATATAATCAACAAATTAGTACAGCATTTGTAAGTTGACAATCATTAACAAAGTTTTTGCCTAAAATTCTGTAATCCCATATATATGATCAAGGCCTCTGATATTCTGTTGAATCATGTGTATTGGCATGTATATCCGAGTTAAAGCACAATGGAAAAAACAAAAACATAAAATTTAAAACTAAGTGGAATATAAGTCCTCTCATCTTTAATTCAGGCTGTGCTTGAATAGCATTACCATCTCTAAGTCATTATTATAAATGTTAGCACTTTTAGTGCTGGCAAGCTTTGTATATCTGTTGTAGGTGGCTCTTATTTTTAAATTGCATGACTTCATTTTATACTATGGATTAGACAGTCCCCAGATTTATCGATGCTATAGTTATTAAAAATGAACATTTGAAATGAAAAGGCCATGAACTTTCCTATCTTTGCCTAGGGTTTCTTGGGAGTAGGTTTTGTTTGATTTTAGTTTTACAAATAATTCCCAAAGAAGTTTTGGCATACTCTTTGTCTTGTATTAGAATCAGAAAATCAGTACTGGGCAATAAGCAAAACAATCACATGTGTGTGGTCCTGCAAAGCAGCTCGAAAGAGAGAAAGGAAGCAGTAAGGGGGATAGTTTATGTTTGCTATCTGAAGAAGAAAAGGACAAGTCATCATGGGAACATATGCACTTTATTGTTCTTAATGAGTACTTTATAATATAGATTTTGTTTCTAATTTTGAATTATTAAATACAAATGGAATGGAAAACCATAATTATTTCTGTTCTTAGGGCTTTTGCAATTCTTAATTTGACTCTGTACTAGACCTGTTAGAGCCCATAGAGCTTCATTGTTGAAAGACATGGAAAGTGGTTCATTCATGCTCCTTCTCAATGCAGAAACCACCTCACCTAATAGCCCTCAAAAAGATTCAGTCAAGCTCTTTTAATTTTTTCAGTGATTGTAGACTCACCATAAGGAAGCTTCCTCTTATGTGTAATGAGTTGAAATTCTGTACTTCTGTGAATTCTATTTTGGTTCTAATTCCTTTTCTGCATGATAGCCCTTCAGATATTTGGTAATAATTATCATGCATCCTCTTCCCAAGAGATATGATGGCTATTCAAAAGGATTTGTTGTCTAAGGAATTCTTATTTTCTACATTAAACATCCTCAACTTCTTCACTAAATTTGTTGATTAAATCTTATTTAACACTCACTAAGTGCTAGACTCTGGGCTACAATGAAAATATATATGTCCTGCTTGCAAGCTGTTCAGTGTCTAGGAATAAAAGAGAGAGAGAAATAGTTCAGTTCAGTTGCTCAGTCGTGTCTGATTCTTTGCGACCCCATAATCGGCAGCACGCCAGGCTTCCCTGTCCATTACGAACTCCCAGAGCTTACTCAAATTCATGTCCATTGAGTCGGTGGTGCCATCCAACCATCTCATCCTCTGTCATCCCTGTCTCCTCCCGCCTTCAATCTTGCCCAGCATCAGGGTCTTTTCCAATGAGTCAGTTCTCACATCAGGGAAACAGACATATCATGGAAACAGCCATAAGCAATTGGACTCAGACTCTTCTTCATACCAGTCACTCTCTAATGAATTCCAGCTTACTAATGTCACTATTATATCAAGTTGCCACACACAGCAAAGCATACTAAACCATAGATGTGGTGTGGCCATGATAGATTGCTAGAGTTTCTCCCTTAGATCTGGAAATAAACTTTTATTTCAAAAATTATGAGATCTGTTAGCTGTTACTATTTTTTTATGCTAAAACTCCAGCAAGATACCTTTCTGAAGCAGTCTTTTACAGAGAACCTTATGAGAAAAAAGAACAGTTAATTTTCTTTCACAAAAATTAACTCACAACTGATTTAAAAACCTACTTGTGAATGCAAACTATAAAACTTATAGAAGAAAACATAAGAGAAAATACTACCTTAAGTTTAGATACAAGCCCCAAAACATCCATGAAAGAAAAACATTGTAAGTTGGACTTAATAGGTGGCTCAGATGGTGAAGAATCTGCCTGCAATGCAAGAGACCCTGGGTTGGGAAGATCCCCTGGAGGAGGGCATGCCGGCACACTCCAGTATTCTTGCCTGGAGAATCCCCATTGACAGAGGAGCCTGGCGGGGTACAGTCCATGGGGTCACAAAGAATCAGATGCAACTAAGCGACTAAGCACACAGCACACTGCACTTTTAAGGAAGTAAAAAGACAAGCTACAGACATATATTTGCTCAAGGACTTTATGTAAAATGTACAAACAACTCTTAACACTCAAGAAAACAAACAGCACAATTAAAAAAGTGGGCAAAAGATCAGAACAGATACTACAGTGAAGACATATAGGTATCAAATAGGCAAATGAAAAGATGTTCAATATCATTAATCATTAGAGAAATGAAAATTAAAACAATGAGATACCATTACATACCTATTGGTATGGCTAAAATTTAACACTGTTAATAACAAAATGTTGACAAAGATCCAGTGCAAAAGGGATTCTCATTCGTTGCTGGTGGAAATGCAAAATTGTACAGCCACTTTGGGAGACTATTTGGCAGTTTCTTACAAACCTAAATATAGGCTTTAGCAACCCACTGATTACACTCCTAGGTATTTATTCAACTGATCTGAAAACATATATCCTCAATGAAACCTGCAAAAGTGTTCATAGCAACTTTATTCATAATCATCAAAAATTGAAAGTAACCAAAATGTCTTTCAGTCTAGCATATGGATAAACAAGAAGTGGTATATCCATACAATTAAGTGGTATTCCTAATGCAAAAGAGAAGGAGGAATTCGTGTTCCTGGAACATACTTGATTATCAGATATACCTTATAGCACAGGCTAAAGATGTATAAGTGTCAATAACAGAAAATTATTCAAATCTAGTCATTTAAATATAGCATGTTATGAACATAGTCTTATGTATCTTTGTACTTTCATGATACTTCTGTATAAAAGAAAATCATACATAAGAGAAAAATCATCAATATATTCCTGAAAAAAAAGAAACTTTATTATCTCCTATTTCTTAGCAAAGATGCTAGTAGGGCCCCCCATGATGTCTTCCTCAGTCAATCAGTTCAGTCGCTCAGTCATGTCCGACTCTTTGTGACCCCATGAATTGCAGCACGCCAGGCCTCCCTGTCCATCACCAACTTCCGGAGATCACTCAAACTCATGTCCATCGAGTCAGTGATGCCATCCAGCCATCTCATCCTCTGTTGTCCCCTTCTCCTCCTGCCCCCAATCCCTCTCAGCATCAGAGTCTTTTCCAATGAGTCAACTTTTCGCATGAGGTGGCCAAAGTACTGGAGTTTCAGCTTTAGCATCATTCCTTCCAACGAACACCCAGGACTTATCTCCTTTAGAATGAACTGGTTGGATCTCCTTGTAGTCCAAGGGACTCTCAAGAGTCTTCTCCAACACCATGGTTCAAAAGCATCAATTCTTCAGCACTCAGCTTTCTTCACAGTCCAACTCTCACATCCATACATGACCACAGGAAAAACCATAGCCTTGACTAGACGAACCTTTGTTGGCAAAGTAATGTCTCTGCTTTTGAATATGCTATCTAGGTTGGTCATAACTTTCCTTCCAAGGATTACGTAAGCATCTTTTAATTTCATGGCTGCAGTCACCATCTGCAGTGATTTTAGAGCCCAAAAAAATAAAGTCTGCCACTGTTTCCACTGTTTCCCCATCTATTTGCCGTGAAGTGATGGGACCAGATGCCATGTTCTTAGCTTTCTGAATGTTGAACTTTAAGCCAACTTTTTCACTCTCCACTTTCACTTTCATCAAGAGGCTTTTTAGTTCCTCTTCGTCTTCCTAGTCAAGGTGATAATAGTGACCTTCAGATGGTTTGATAGATTTTTTTCTTGATTAAATAGCCCTAATCTGGAGACAAGAGGCTTCCCTCATAGCTCACTCGGTAGAGAATCTGCCTTCAATGCAGGAGACCCGGATTCGATTCCTGGGTGGGGAAGATCCTCTAGAGAAGGAAATGGCAACCCACTCCAGTATTCTCGCCTGAAGAATCCCATAGACAAAGGAGCCTGGCAGGCTACAGTCCATGGGGTTGCAAAGAGTCGGACATGACTGAGCAACTTCACTTTAGGTCACCACAGAGCATTGGGTAGAGTTCCCTGTGCTATACAGTAGGTTATCATTAGTTGGACTTTCCTGATAGCTCAGTTGGTAAAGAATCCGTCTTCAATGCAGGCGACCCCTTTTCAATTCCTGGGTCAGGAAGATCCCCTGGAGAAGGGATAGGCTAGCCACTCCAGTATTCTTGAGCATCCCTCATGGCTAGCTGGTAAAGAATGAACCTGCAGTGGGGAGACCTGGGTTCGATCCCTGGATTGGGAAGATCCCCTGGAGAAGGAGTTAGCTCTTTTATACATAATAGTGTAAATATGTCAGTCCCACTCTCCCAATTCATCTCACCCCTCCTACCCCTCCTTGGTGTCCATAACATTTATTCTCTACATCTGTGTCTCTATTGTTCCAATAAAATTTTTTTAATTAAAAAATATTTAGATAGTATATTAAAACTGGTGCACTGGGACGACCCAGAGGGATGGAATGGGGAGGGAGGAGGGTTCAGGATGGGGAACACATGTATACCTGTGGCAGATTCATTTTGACATTTGGCAAAACTAATACAATTATGTAAAGTGTAAAAATAAAAAATAAAAAAACAAAAACTATCAGATCAGATCAGTCGCTCAGTCATGTCAGACTCTCTGCGACCCCATGAATCGCAGCACACCAGGCCTCCCTGTCCCTCACCAACTCCCGGAGTTGACTCAGACTCACATCCATCGACTCAGACTCACATCCATCGAGTCAGTGATGCCATCCAGCCATCTCATCCTCTGTCGTCCCCTTCTCCTCCTGCCCCCAATCCCTCCCAGCATCAGAGTCCTTTCCAATGAGTCAACTCTTCTCATGAGGTGGCCAAAGTACTGGAGTTTCAACTTTAGCATCATTCCTTCCAAAGAAATCCCAGGGCTGATCTCCTTAAGAATGGACTGGTTGGATCTCCTTGCAGTCCAAGGGACTCTCAGGAATCTTCTCCAACACCACAGTTCAAAAGCATCAATTCTTCGGCACTCAGCCTTCTTCACAGTCCAACTCTCACATCCATACATGACCACAGGAAAAACCATAGCCTTGACTAGACGGACCTTTGTTGGCAAAGTAATGTCTCTGCTTTTCAATATGCTATCTAGGTTGGTCATAACTTTCTTTCCAAGGAGTAAGCGTCTTTTAATTTCATGGCTGAAATCACCATCTGCAGTGATTTTGGAGCCCATAAAAATAAAGTCTGACACTGTTTCCGCTGTTTCCCCATCTATTTCCCATGAAGTGATAGGACCGGATGCCATGATCTTCATTTTCTGAATGTTGAGCTTTAAGCCAACTTTTTCACTCTCCACTTTCACTTTCATCAAGAGGCTTTTGAGTTCCTTTTCACTTTCTGCCATACGGGTGGTGTCATCTGCATATCTGAGGTTATTGATATTTCTCCCGGCAATCTTGATTCCAGCTTGTGCTTCTTCCAGTCCAGCGTTTCTCATGATGTACTCTGCATAGAAGTTAAATAAACAGGGTGACAATATACAGCCTTGACGAACTCCTTTTCCTATTTGGAACCAGTCTGTTGTTCCATGTCCAGTTCTAACTGTTGCTTCCTGACCTGCATACAAATTTCTCAAGAGACAGATCAGGTGGTCTGATATGCCCATCTCTTTCAGAATTTTCCACAGTTTATTGTGATCCACACAGTCAAAGCCTTTGGCATAGTCAGTAAAGCAGAAATAGATGTTTTTCTGGAACTCTCTTGCTTTTTCCATGATCCAGCGGATCTCCCCCCAAAAAGACATATTGCCACCCTATAAGGTTGGGAAGATATAGCTGATAGCAATGTGTGTTAGAAAGTAGGATGAAAAATTGTATGAGGCAGTAATGTAAGGTAGCTACTAAAAACAAAACCACAAGGTAGTGTGGACCTTTGGAGGGAACACAACAGAGAAAGTACAAACCAAACTCAGTAGCCAGACTGCCTTGGTTTCAACCTTTGCTGTATCACTTTGCTCAGTATCTGTATAATCTTGAGTATCAGTTTCTTTTTTTTTACAGCTTTATGAGGCATAACTGATATATTAAAAATATTAAAAACTGATGATATATTAAAAATATTAAAAACTGCACATATTTAGTGTTTATAATTAGATGTGTTTGGAAATAGGCATATACCTGTGTGTGGGCTTCCCAGATGGTGCAGTGGTAAAGAATCCACTTGCCAGTGCAGGAGACACAAGAAACCCAGTTCAATCCCTGTGTCGGGAAGATCCTCTGGAGGAGGAAATGGCAACCCACTCCAGCATTCTTGCCTGAAAAATTCCATAGACTGAGGAGCCTGGCGGATTACAGTCCATGAGGTTGCAAAAGCAGCAAACATGACCGAGCGACTAAACACGTAGCACACATATACCTGTGTGAACACCAATTACTTTATCAAATGGAAATAGAATTATACCACTTCTAGGCTTGTTGCAAATATGTTAAGCACTTTTCAAGATTTCCTAGAATGAAATTAGTGATTGATAAATGTTAGCTGTCATTATACAACATTATTATTGATTATAGTAAATCTAGTGTCCAGATTCTAAAAAAATAATCATTTTGTTCTACACTATCTTGTTCACATCTGTTAATGTGGCAAATCTATCAATAGTCTTTTAAAACCAACATATACTTTTTAGTTTACCTCCTATTGTAGAGAGCAGCCAGCATAGTTAAGGGAATCTGGAAATAATGGCTTATAGAGAAAAAAAAGTGGGGGGGGGAATCAGGATATTACTCTTGAGGGAGGAAAAACCTAAGAGAGCCCTGTTTAATGTATGGAGTTCCCATTTTGCAGAAGAGGAAGCCTCAATATTTATCAGTCAAGAGGACAGAACAAGGACCAGTAACTAAAACCCAGTGGGAGGCAGAACTGAAATCAGTGTACTAAGAACAAAAAAAAAAGAAACTAAAATTCTTTACAAGGGTGATATATTATAGTAGTAACTCCACTCTTTGCCAGGTGTGGTACTGCAGATTGCTGAACTATGTGGGGAAAACAACCAGATGACATTTAACATTTAAAGGGACATTTAAAAGCCCTTTCTGGGGCTTCTTTAATGGTCCAGAGGCTGAGAATCTGCCTGGCAATGCAAAGGACACAGGTTCGATTCCAGGTTAGGAAACTGAGATCCCACATACCTCACAGCAAGTGAGCCCATGCACCACAACTAGAGAGTCCGCGCACCGCAATGAAGACCCCACCTGCCACAGCAGAGACTGGATGGAACCAAATGAATTTTTTGTAAAAGCCCTTTCCAGTTCCAATTCTGAAATTTTGTTTTATAGGTCGTTAGGTTATCGGGCATTTTGGTATGGGTGTGTGTGTGAACAGTGCCTGTTACACACATCACATATGATCTCTGTGCTAGTCAGTGAGGTGACACAGCTAGAGACCTGGAGGACAAGATGGGGTTGACGGTGACCAAGGACAAGGAAACTCCCCCTGGATTGGCTGCTTAGCGCTGCTGCCTGATCCTGGTGGTCCTCCCTGAGAAGGTGGAGATGGCTTATCTTTTTCCCATCTTCATTAACAGTTCTCTCAATCCTTCTCTCTCTAACACTTGCCAAAGATTTCTAACCTTCCAGTTCTCCACAGTGTGACTTGAATTCAGCTCTATACTGTGTGGGCTTCCCAGGTGGTCCTAGTGGTAAAGAACCTGCCTGTCAACGCAGGAAACAGAAGAGACATGGGTTCAATCCCAGGTTGGGACGATTCCCTGGAGAAGGAAATGGCAACCCACTCCAGTTCACACTGGAGTCAACCGCTCTTGCCTGGGAAGTCCCATGGACAGAGGAGCCTGGTGGGCTACAGTCCATGGGGTTGCAAAGAATCGCACGTGACTGAGCGGCTAAGCACACAGCATACTATACTGAACAGGCTTGGTGTGGAGTCCGGGATCTCAGTTCCAGTCCCGCCTTTGCCCCTCACTGGCAGGCTGACCCCTGGCTCCCCACCTGGGCAGTGACAATAATGCTGTCATCCCTGTGCTGCCTCCTTCCGTAGGCTCTCTTGAGAATTTGATGCACATGTTAATGTGGATAATATTAAATAATAATAAAAGTACGTATTTGTTTATAAAAATAATAAAATCAATATATATTATAAAAATAATAAAATCATATATTATGTGCTTTATAAATGTCACACACTATTGATATAAACAGGATTGTCTTCGCTTCTACCTGGAATGATGCTCCCTGCACCATACATTGCCCTGCACCCTCTGCTTCAGAACATGACCATTTTCTAAAAGAAAAACCATTTGTTTTCCACAGGGTGAAAAACACTAGATTGCTTTGCATTTATTTTCTTTTTATTTTAGACTCTCAAGCACCTTGCATGTGCCAGTGATGACTTTTAAAAGTACAGCCAGTCAGTTCAGTGACAAGACGTGTCTTTCCTCCTTCCTTTGTTCAGACATTGTTTGTTACTTAGATGAGGCCGCTGGAACACTCAGTGCTTTACGTCAGAGTGAGAGCAGGCAGAACGCGGGGAATGGTGCGTGGGCCCACTGGGACGTGTTCACCTGCAGAGGCAGATCGCACCAGGACCAGGCTGAGAGTCTCGCCGTTAGAGGAGCAGGGGAGGTTGCCTTCTGTGCTTCCTAGGAGAGTGCTTTGCTGCTTTCATCTTTATTTCTTTGGTTTTCTTGTCTGTCTCATTCTTCTTACAGAAGGTAAATCCATGAACTGCCTCCGGACCCTAACATTCTAGCATCCTCATGCGTCCTTTAGGCCAAAATCTGAAAGGTTCCAAATTAGGGCCAAATAACACAACCCCAGGCAATCTGAATTTTAAAGGTGAAATGAAATAATACCCACAGCATTTAAATTTTACTTCTTCAAGTCCTCAGTGTAGTTTCTGTAGTTGACATCATAGCAACTATAGATAGACAGGGGAAAGGTTACAACAGTGTTATAAATGGGAGATTTAATATATTCATAATCACCCTAATTATTACTCATAATAATGAAATATTATAATATTGAGCATATATAATAATGAAAATAATAGTATAAAGCTAATGTGTGACATACATGTTAACACTTTCCTCTCTGTATCAGCAGCCAATCGTCAAAACTCTTGAGACGTTAGTGATCTTATCAATCAGAAATAGCAAGAGAGATACTATACGCTCGTGACCTCAAGTGGGAAAGTCATAGTAAGATGAAAATAAAGCCCATAAGTCTCAGTTGAAAATCAACCTGCCTCTTTTCCTTGAGTACTTTGGGCTATTATTTTAAATTACTATTCAATATTCCTTTTAATATTTAAAATAACCTCCTCTTTGGAAGGTTTTCTGCCACGATACAACAAAAATGTTTAATCGTGCTAGCACTTAAATCAATGAACACATAAAATACGTCACTATTTAGAAGGAATAGTGTGAAGCTTTCAGGTGAATTTTAAGAATTTGAACAATATGACTGCATAAACTATAGGAGTGTTAATTATAGCAGATTCTGATGTAAGATGTTCTCACAGCATTGTGATAGGAATCTGCTTTTTTTACTGACTGTGCTTACAGGGAGCAAACAGAAGACCCTTATCCAGAGCAAGATCCTGGAGTAATGGAACCCTCTCCGTTAGAATGTGGGACTGAATGAAATTACATACTTAAAACATACATGTTACATGCTCCAAGTCTGAGAGAGGTTTTCAAATGGATGTGCATGCCATTATCTAATTCAGAATTTTCTACTTCCTAATTTGGGTTCAAAATGCATTATACTGTGAATTAATAGAATTTTGAATAGCTCTACATTTAACAAAGGGAAAGGTGTCTGTGGCTGCTGCTGGAAATAATTTGTTTTAAAAAACTAAGATAAACTGTTATTAGAAAATCTCTAAAATTGTATATCCTTATGACTTTTCCATTATTTACATTTCTTCTGCCCCTTTTTATGAATTAGTCCTTATCCTGGGCTTATATTTAAGTTGGAATAAATCTAATTTGAAGACCTTAGTTTGGTTTCTTTCCTTTTGATTTTCTATATTAATGAATACAGTATAATTATTCTAGTTTTTAGAAAATTTGGTTAAAAAAGTGTATATATGTTTTACATATAATCATCACAGCTATACTCAAAACTTTTTTTTTTTATTTTAAGTATTTAAGTGTACGTAACGTGCAATTCACCGGGTCGCAAAGAGTCAGACACACTGAGTGACTGAACTGGACTGAACTGAACTTCTTAAACTACTCCAAAACTAAACTTTTGAGAAGCTTAATTTTAAGAGCATTTTCACTCAAATATAAAACATAGAAATTGCTTCATAAATTCCAAACTAATAAGGAACAAATTAAACAATAAAAGAAAAAATATGTTGTTGTTAAAGTACCTTGGATAAGTTGTGTGTTTGTACAATTAGGTCCTGTGTTCTTCGATGATCAGTCATAGACTTTTCCTGAATCTGAAATGCCAGAATAGAAATGTAAATTTTTCCTACCACAACTTCAAATTGAAGAGACATGCTATTGTTTTAAATCTCAGAAGATCCATTTTTCTTGCAAATTAAAATAATGACCAGGTGCAGGTATTTCATTTATGAAGCAGGCAGATTATCATAAATCAAGATATCAGAATTCCACTCTTGATTGTTTCTTCAAGGCAGGCTTTTCTAGGTTATGAGACGTGCACTTTCAAATTAAGTCAATTAGACTGTAGCTTCTATTAATCTTTGAGACGAGAATAGTATATTTAAAAATTTGTCTCCTTGTTAAATAGACACCATGACAGTGTTTGCATAGTGTATTGTTAACCTTCCGTGGAAGGTTAAGCGGCTTCTTCTGTATCTAAATCTGTAGCTGTGAAAAAGGTCTGCAGCACTGCACTCACCTACCCATGAATGAGGAAAGTGGAGACTTGCACCTGTGGAATTAGGTGCAGCGGCAGGAAGTAAGAGCATTTGTAGCATATAATTAACGAGGAATTTTTTTCTTTCTTTTTTTGAACGGCATGTTCATCTCACTAAGTTAACTAGTGATTAACACTGGAAGAAAATTTGCTGGAGTCTGCACCCTTACTTAAACACATTCACTCACTGGTGTATTCTGTTTCTTATGCGGCCCAAGTCAGAGGAACTCACCTTTCCATACTCTGTTCCCTTCCATATGTATTGATTTCTTTATGCCCCTGGGGGAATTTTTTAGATGTTTTTCCTTTTACTGTCATTTCATTAGCCACATTCTGTTCTTTTCTGAATCAATTTAAAAGTAATCCAGGAAGTCTTATTTTGATTTAGAGATTACTACCCTAAAAAGCAAGATGGAGAAGTTAGTGCTTAGTGAACTGAGGATCTCAAAGTTTTAAGTGGAGAATGGAAAACAACATTGACTCTCTTTTAGGGGTATTTGGGGCTTTCCTGGTGCCTCAGATGGTAAAGAATCTGCCTGCAATGCAGAAGACCCGGTATTTTATACATAATGTGCTGCTACAGGGCTTCCCAGATGGCACTGGTGGTCAAGAACCCTCCTGCAAATGCAAGAGACGTAAGAGACACGGGTTAAATCCCTGAGTCAGGAAGATCCCCTGGAGGAGGGCATGGCAACCCACCCAGTATTCTTGCCTGAAGAATCCCATGGACAGAAGAGCCTGGTGGGCTATAGTTCATAGGGTCACAAAGAGTTGGAACCAACTGAAGCAACGTAACACGCGCGTGCTTACTATATGGTCTTTAATCGTTATTTTCTCCTTTGTTAAGAAAACTATAATTACAAATTACTTTGCCAACAAAGGTCCATCTAGTCTAAGCTATGATTTTTCCAGTAGTCATGTATGAATGTGAGAGTTGAACTATAAAGAAAGCTAAGCACCAAAGAGTTGATGCTTTTGAACTGCCGTGTTGAAGACTCTTGAGAGTCCCTTAGACTGCAAGATCAAACCAGTGCATCCTAAAGGAAATCAGAAATCAGTTCTGAATATTCATTGGAAGGACTGATGCTGAAGATGAAACTCCAATACATTGGCCACCTGATGCAAAGAACTGACTCATTGGAAAAGACCCTGCTGCTTGTAAAGATTGAAAGCAGGAGGAGAAGGGGATGACAGAGGATGAGATGGTTGGATGGCATCACTGACTCGATGGACAAGAGTTTGAGCAAGCTCTGGGAGTTGGTGATGGACAGGGAAGCCTGGCATGCTGCAGTCGATGGAGTCGCAAAGAGTCAGACACGACTGAGCAACTGAACTGATAATTACCGATATAGAAAACATTTCTAAGTGTACCTCTCTAGAACGTAATATTCTTGATAAAAACTCATCCAAATCTGCAGCTGTTGAAGTTGAACTGACTGTTCCTTTGATAAGATTGAGGACACCCACTTGCACCAAAATGCGTAGCAGTGTTCTATCTGGCTGCATGCATGCCTTTCATTTACGCACCAGAAAGTGAAAACTGAACCAAGTGTGTTCAGTTTTTGTTTTCTAACTAAACTTTATTTCCTAATAAGATAATGTGTATTAATGGAATGAGACACAGTGACTTCCAAAGTATGTAAATTTTACTGCCATAAAGCAAGAGTCTTAGCACGAAGGAGCACTGAGCCAGCGATAATGTCTTCTATCCAAACACATTTGTACTGTAAGTAGAAACTGTTTAAAAGGAAAATTATATCTTTTTCAGCAATTTATCAGAGATAATTACCCTTCATACACCAAAGGAACGATAAAGTGTTTTAAAGAACTATAATTCTAATTGGTAAATGTCACCAGCTGTTGCAGTTATTCTTACTTGTGTATATTCTTTTAATGATTATAGTCTCATGCCACAAGCTACATGAAAATATATTCACTAGGTGTGAAATTCCCGTATGTCACAGTTTCAAGAATAGGTAAACAGCTCAAAGATAAAGGAAGAAATAATGCTAATGAGGAATGTAAAAATTGTAGGTTGTGTTTACTGGGCAAGCGGAGCTTAATTTGCCAAAGGGGAGAAAATGTAATTTCAAGAAGAAAAAGACGACACTTAATTTGTTGAAATAAACTTAAATGAGCCTTACTTCACACCCCCAACCAGGGATTCTAATTTTCTTAGTTGTAGAACTGTCTCAGCTTACACATTTCAGTATTAACAGCCCTTCGGTCTGCCAAAGAGAACAGCACAGAGTTTTCTTTTAGGCTTAAATTGTAAAGTGTCTGTTAGTTTCAGGTGGCAAAAGATAAGTTTTTCTTGGACAATGTTTCATGATGTCTAATGTTATCTTAAAAGTGATCAAGAAAACAGAAAATTACCTTCCGAGTCTGTGGCAGGTGTATAAAGGCATCATTCTCCATTTCACCTGGCTATAACTCAGTTTCCAGTGAGTCTGATGGGTCCAGTGTTTAACTAGTATAAACTTATAAGCATACTCCTCTTTTGAAAGGCAGAAATAAAAATGGGGTGGGGTGAGGAGAAATGGTGGAGGAGGCAAGCCTCTCCTGTGTTTATTCTTTAACTCTCAGTCCAGATGGGCAAAACCCTGCTGCCTTGGAATTATACATATCATAGCATTTCCTTTCCACGCACTTGACTGAAACTCACAGGTGGAACTGACTTGTTATCATACATAGAAAATTATTCGGTCCTTTTCATTCTGCAGCAGTATGTTTTCTGAATGTACTAATTTTTAGTGTTTTGACAAAGTTTGAGAGACACGGAGAGAGATCCTTATCTTATGGGCTTCAGCTGTTAATAGTAGCTAATAATCCTGTACAAATTACCCTGCCTTTTCACTGGAAATCTCAATATAACACCACTTGCCCCCAAAGAAGAAAATCGCCTAGGTTTCTCTTGAGTACCCTTGCAATTATTTAAACTTTCAAACATTGCTGGTGAGAATTATGTAGAAAAACAGCAAAATGAGTTTGGAAAGTTTGGAATATATTTTCTGCATTGTGTAGGAATGCTCTTGAAGGAAAGATTAATAAAGACGTTTATATAAATAGTTGTTTCTGGTTATAACTGGTCGTGAATTTTGTTATATCAAGGTTATGTTTGAAAGTATCCTTCAGTGTATGTGATATAAATTTCCCTTTAGGCTAAGTATAAGAACAGTAAGTACTTCCTGGGATTTTCATTGCCCAGAAATAACTTCATTAGCAAAAAGTCAAATTAATTTTTATCAGTGAGATATGCCAATGTCTGCACTGTGCACTCGTTAAGAGATGCGCAGTTTTATCATTGTATATAAACTATTATCCCTCCCCCCCAAAAAAAGAAGTGATAAGAACTTTCTGTCTTTCATTTAAGGAAAAGGCATGACCACTGTCCTAACATCACTCAGAGGTATATCTTGTCTTTCCTGCAGTGTGTTAGTAACTCAGTCATGCCCAGCTCTTTGAAACCCCATGAACTGCAGCCCACCAGGTTCCTCTATCCATGGGATTTTCCAGGCAAGGGTACTGGAGTGGTTTGCCATTTCCTTCTCCAGGGGATCTTCCTGAGTAGTTAAATGATTCACATCCTCTTTCACCTGATTTCCTTATGTTATTTACTTTTGTGAAGAGTCCATTGATGGCTTATTTAAGTGCATCCTACACATATGAAATGATGCACAACTGACTGACTTATTTGGGCATCAGTTTTACCATTTCATCATATTATTGCCCTATTCTAATTAAATGAATAACTCAGTACAGACTATGAATCAACTCCAGGTATAGAGTATACAAATCATCTAGTCAAGCTATGTGAAACTCTGTAAAGAACTAAAGATAAGTTTAGAAGGAATACTCCTTAGGAACCATTCAGAGTTCTGTCCCCTCCTTGTGCAGATTTTGTAGATTCCATAGCAAGGAGGACTTTTATTAACTGCCCTGTCTCATCTAACATTAGAAGATGTGAAATGTTGGATAACTTTGGAAAGTTAGCTAGTCCACACCTTTGGCTCTTCATGGGAGACTAGTTCATCCATAGTCTTATCACATTTCTAAAATAAGTCCTTGAGGTAGTATTGATAAACATGGATGAGCAGAAGCCATGGATAACCCACAAAATTTTGATTTGCATTTCATTTTGTAATGCATTAAATGTTTTTTGTTCAATATCTTCCTAATAAGAAAACTTATTTTCTATTCCTTGAACACCCATAGTAGTTGAGGAATGCAACCCAAGGAAAGCTAACATTTTTTAAATATATATATGGATAAATGAGCCAGAAATGATGAAAAAGAAGTTGTAGTTGCAATTAAGAAATGATTATTGATTATGGGAATTTTTAGAAAAGCTTATCTATTTATACTCAGCGTATTGGCTTTGCAAGGTAGCCATTTTTTAAAAAAGGTATCTACTATCTTACAACCACATATTTCTAATCATTTAAATGATGAACAATAACTATGATCTCAAGTTATAGACCTCAATAATAAACTTTTATTTACTTCAATTATGGAGTTTGAAGGTGTCCATTGTTGATCTTTTTTCTTTAATTACTGATGCAATGGGCATGAACTTGGGCAAGCTTCAGGAGACGGTGAGGGACAGAGAGGCCTGGAGTGCTGCAGTCCATAGGGTCACAAAGAGTCGGACACGACTAGGCAACGGAACGACGACAATTGTTGATCTTAAGCATATTTTTCTAGTGTAACTTTTGAAATATAATGAATGCTTTTCTAGGGTGGTGATTAAATAAATTTTCACAATCAAAACCTAATATTGTTCTATTCCCCGTGCTTTTTCCTCACAACAGAAACCAGGAATGGATCTGGCAGATACCTATATTATGTTTGTTCGGCAAAATCAAGACATTCTTCGAGAAAAGGTCAATGAGGAAATGTACATAGAAAAGTTGTTCGATGTAAGTAGCTACTCTTCCAGAGCCAGCTGGCATTGTAGATGTACTGCGAAGGGAAAAGTTGCATTTTGAGGCTGTGTCTGCAAATCACTTTTTCTTTCCTTTTTTTTCTTCTACACAGCTAATAGTTTATTGTTTTGTTTCTTAGACTGCTGACAGAAGTCTTAATAGATTTTTTTTCCTATACTTGAAATTGTCTCTATTAGAATGAGAATCTCAAAATCATTTGAAGGTTCATTTTAGCAAGCAAGATGATATCCAGTTTACCATTGTGTACAGCTTACATCAATTGCCTTTGCTGCAATCTGTAAACAGAATCATACTGTAATATATTCGGCCCCACTATAAAAGTTTTTCTTAAGTCAATATGATATTCTTCATGCAAACAAAGAAATAAGTCTCGGTAAAGCCAGATATCTGCCCCTGCACTGTTAGTGTGCCTTTTCATCTTGTTTTCCAGCACTAAGGTTTGCTAACAGCTAGAATGCTGCTCTGGTCTCATGGAGGTCTTCACAGAGGCATGGCAGCTCCTAGGAAGGGGAGGTTGTAGTTTTAGCTGCCTTGATCCACAAGTTTCATTAAGAGAGCAGTCCATTTCAATAACAATGTTGTCACTTATTTGTAATTAGGCAGCAGTCAGTTCAAAGGAAATGGTACTTTGCTGATGACATAACTTTGCATAATCCATTCCATTGCTGATTCTGACGTGTAATATTTGCTCTGAACTGTATTTATTTATGTACATCTTCTCTGCATTTTAGAAATGCTTTTCTGGCAGTTTCATTTAATTATGCAAGTTACTGCAAATGTTTTCACAACAGCAATTCACAGGCCTCGTGTGACACTTCAGCTGTGGCAGTTACAGGAGGTCTTGCCACGTCATCCTCTCCACCATGGTCTGTCATGTCAGTGTTTGCTGTTTGTCAGGTTGGGTGGTCACAATGAGCCTTCTCTTTCGTATTTTATGTTTCTAGCCTCTACCCGGGCTGTTTTACAATAAAAGTATCATCTGTTTTAATAAGCTAAGTGTTAATATGTGTGAAGAGAATGATTTCCGAAAAGCTTTGATGCCCTGCAGGGGTAGAAAAATTATCATCCATCCAGCTGGCTCTTTTACAAAATACTGAAACCGTATTAGCAACTTCTGCTTCCATTTGGTGTTGCTCTGAATTTACGAGCATATGTTTCACTTCCAAGTTCTCTTTTACTTTTTTTTGCTTATGTGGTAATTTTCAAAACTGTTGAACAGAAAAGAAGAGTTTGTGTTATTCCCATTATGTTTCTTCTTGGTATAGTGGAAGCACATTTTCTGTGTTGAAAAAATGGTAGAGTCATTCTACAAATAGCCCACTACGCATGTCTGTGTGTGTGTGTCTCTGTGTGTTACACATTTCTTAACATCTTCAATTTTTTGTCTTGGTGACCTTTTTACTACAGAACTCATCCTCAGTTTGTAACAGAGGTAGAATTTCTTTCTTCATGAAAATATTTCCCACTTCAACTCCCGTCCATTCACCAAACTTCTTTTGAGACTTTTGTATGGCAGCAGTTAACAAAGGGAGCTAACTAAAGTAGATGCCAAGAGGCCAACATTAAAATGATGTGCTTATTCTATTGTCGTGGCTGTAGGTGTATATTGCGCTTTCCTTCCAATGCCTAAGCATCAGACATGGCTTGGGTTTGCTTCTAAAAGGAACCCATAACCAAAAACCATTCTGTTTTGGTTGTGAAGCTTTTGTCATTTTGAATATCCCCAGTAGGGCATTGGACTTGTTATTTGTAAAATAGTTACAGTGTCCTTAAACATTCTAATAATTTTAAGTTGCACACTTGTATTACTGTAATTAAAAACAAAAAAGTAGACTCTAATTCTATTGATAGGTCATCAAGAATAACATAGATGAGGGGGTACTAAGAGCCCCTAATTAGCTAAGACTGAATTTGCCTCAATTACAGTTAGTAAATGAGAGGTTATCAAGTATGTGTTGAAAGGTAAAGTAGAATGTGTATCTTAAGCAACAAATCATTACCAAGAGACATTATATAATTATTGGAAATCCACTTGGCTGTAGCTTAAAATAATATTGTTAGGTGTCAAGAAGCAGTTGAAAATAATGACCCTATAAATACTGTTAGCAACCTGAGTCTATTACAGATAAAGATTGAAAGGAACAATTTTATTCAGGCATCAGTGACAAACTTTTGCTATTCCAATTAAAGTGTTTCCTGAATAAGTAAGGGAATGGAGCCTCCCACCTTCAGATGCAAAGGAAAATGTGTACACACACGCACACACACAGCAGTGAGCCATTATATAGGGGTTTTAACCAACCCAGGTAAGAGTACAGGGGCTACAGAAAGAGAGCTTCATTCCTTATAAAGGATATGCTTTTTATCCAAAAGAAATTTGCTTCATTTAGAATATATACTAATATTTCTATATAAATCAATTATTCTACAAAGCACTGATCCTGCCTCCAATACCAATGCTTTAAAAAAGAAATCAGGTGTTTTACTAAAGAATCTTTTTCTGCGTGATGCCCCATGCATGGAAAAGACTGCTGAAAATTCTGTGAAACTTGTCCTAAGAGTAATAATAAATTACTCATGGTGTTCCTGGTCTTAAAATCTTTTTGATTAATGAAGCATCTTAATAGTTCCTAATTTGAAGGGAGATATGTGCTCAGTCGTGTCTGACTCTTTGCAACCCTATGGACTGTAGCCTTCCAGGCTCTTCTGTCCATGGGATTTCCCAGGCAAGAATACTGGAGTGGGTGGCCATTCCCTTCTCCGGGGGAATATTCCTGACTAGGGGCTCAAACCTCTTGTGTCTCCTGCATTGGGTGACAGGTTCTTTACCACTGGCACCACCTGGGAAGCCTGATAATAGTTCCTAATATTTCTGACTAAATACCTTAGGGTTCTGTTTAAATAATTGTACCACTGACTAAGGTCCAAAAAGATGGGCACTGCCCTAGATTTGTGTCCATTGTTTTGGGGCTGTACCATGAAGGAGAATGGTACCTCCTATCATTGTCCATGAGCAGCCCACACAGCCATACGCCATCACCCTTCTTTCTGAGCATCCTACATTGCTGTGATTATTGTTTTAGCTTCTATGGAAGTTTTTTTGGTTTCTTCAATGTGTGAAAGAGGGAGGTGACTAAAATATATATTATCTAAAAGGCCATAAATAGGATAATCTTAGACTTTTAGGTCAAATCTTGAAGTATTAAAACTAAAGTATCATTTGAAGATCATGATTAATATCAGAACAGATATCAAGACATTCTGCTTTGCTCCACAAGTTAAACTTATAAAACACTTTCTGTTTTAAACAGAAATAACTTCAGAAAAATGTTCAGTAAATGATGGCAGATACCATATTTAACAGAAGGTACTGGGTTTGACTAAGGCATTAGGTTGGCCAAAAAGTTGTTCAGTTAGTGAATGCATTGTTCAGTAAAATTCATCGTGAAAATGAAAAAATATGACTTTTATTGTTACTTAAAACCGAACAAACTTTTTGGCCAACCCAATAGATTCCTAATTTTTTCAGTGTCAAAATTATACCTGTGGCCTTACCTGTCATCACTGCTATTCCTAGGGCACCTCCATGTACCAAGAAAGGTGCTAGGTTCTTGACCTGTATCATCTCTAACCTGGGTAGATGCTTGCATGCGTGCCAAGTCGCTTCAGTCAGGTTCTACTCTTTGTGACCCTATTACTGTAGCCCACCAGGCTCCTCTGTCCATGGAATTCTTCTGACAAGAATACTGGAGTGGGTTGCCATTTCCTTCTCCATGGGATCTTCCCAACCCAGGGATTGAACCTGTGTCTCTTTTGTCTCCTGCATTGCAAGTGAGTTCTTTTACCACTAGTGCCACCTGGGAAGCCATGTGGGTAGATGCTGCCACCCCCATTCTAGCCTTATTTTCAGGTTAAGAAATGTCCCATCCAGAGATGATAAAAGACTTGTTACATACTAAATCAGACTTTGAAATTGTGTCACTCTAGTTTCAAAGTCCATCTTATGCCTACCATACTTCCAACTCAGTGGACATGAGTTTGAGCAAGCTCTGGGAGATGGTGAAGGACGGGGAAGCCTGGAGTGCTACAGTCCATGGGGCGCAAAGAGTCAGACATGACTGAGTGACTGAACAACAGCTTCAGATTTACAGAATTTGAAATGATAAAACAGTGTTTGGAGGAAGAGGACTGGACCAGGAATCTAGAAACCTGAGTTCTAGCCATAGTTCTGCCATTGACTGGATAAGTGCACTTCAAGAAGTTCTGTTACCTGTCTGAAACTCAGTATAGATAGCACATGTAAACCAAAGAAGTTGGTCTAGAACTCCAGATGGTTTCTGAAATCCCCTCCAGATTTTAAATAGTTTTAATTTCAGCAGTGGTGACAAAAGTTACTGGGTTGCTTGCATGCCAAGTCTTGTACCCCGGAGTAGCAGACAGTTCTAAAGTGTTTTTGTGATGGCCAGGTGAAAGCAAGAAGCAGTAGCAGTTACAGTAGATAAGTAGAAAAGAGATTCTACATAAGGAATGTCATTTGATATTCTATACAGCTACCACCATGGTTCTGAATCCTACAGGTAGAAAAATAGTTGGAACCCGTATATTCTATATTCATGTTAAGTCTTTCAGAATGACCAGAATATCTTAAATAGAGGCTGTCTTTGCTTGTCAAGTGATACACATACTGAAATCTATATGTGAATATAATATTCCCGGAATTGCACAATATATTCTTGTAGCTTATATTGTACAACATGGGAAATAAAGCCAATATTTTATAGCATCTGTTGTTGTTCAGTCATTATGTCTGACTCTTGGTGACCCCATAGACAGCAGCAGCCAGGCTTCCCTGAATGTAGTATAACCTTTAAAAATTGTAAGTTACTACATGTACACCTGTAATATACAATATTGTGTGTGTTAAGTTGCTTCAGTCTTGTCTGACTCTTTGCGACCCTGTGGTGTGTAACCTGCCAGGCTACTCTGTCAATGGGATTCTCTAGGCAAGGATACTAGAGCGGACTGCCATGTTCTTCTCCAAGGGATCTTCCCAACCCAAGCACTGAACCCACATCTCTTATGTCTCCTCCATTGGCAGGAGAGTTCTTTGCCACTAGTGCCACCTGGGAAGCCTTAAAATAATATTACATAGCAACTATTTTGTTGTTTGGTCACTAAGTCATGTCCAACTCTGTGACCCCATGTACTGCAGCATGCCAGGCTTCCCTGTCCTTTGCTATCTCCTGGAATTTGCTCAGATTTATGTCCAGTGAGTCAAGATGCTGTCTAACCATCTCATCCTCTACCACCCCTTTCTTCTTTTGCCTTCAATCTTTCCCCGAATCAGGATCTTTTCCAATGACATCCATACATGACTACTGGAAAAAAACCATAGCTTTGACTATACTTTTGAAAAAGAAAATAATTAAACTTAGTGATTATCATTGTATTTTGAATTTAGCCAATGGGAAAAAAAAATCTCACATGTTAAATTTACCTTAAGACACATTAAAAAACTGTGTCTTATCTGAGTCAGTGAAATTTAAAGGAAGTTCTCTAGCAGAAGAGAATATGGATTTACCAGAAGAAGTTCTGCTTTAGAGGTAATCTCTCTTATCCCAACTTATAAAACATCATTGTCAGTAGCTGTTTAAAAAATGCTAGCAAATCAAAGCCATTTACAACTTGTCTGATTCCAATGTAAAACCATGGCAATGCTTTTCTTTTTTTGGAGAAGGGAATGGCAATCCACTCCAGAATTCTTGCCTTTAAAATCCCATGGATGGAGGAGCCTGGCAGGCTATAGTCCATAGGGTTGCAGAGAGTCAGATACAACTGAGCATGCAGCACAAGTCCCATTTTTAATGCCTCCTATGAGTTTTCTTCTCACGCTGTCAGGTTTCAGGAAACACAGAGCTTGCCCCAGGTACCCGTGGGTCAGCAGAGAGGCTGGACACTTTCCCAGAGAGCTTTGAGTCTCTGGGCTGAAAAGTCGTGAAGTTTCAGAAATCAAAACTGACGCTCACAGTAATTTTCACAAGAGCGCCCTCTGTGGTCACTTACAATGTCCAAGAATATCCCAAATGCTGAGGCTAGTAGAGGTCAACAGAAGTGCATCCCGTTGTCTGGGAGAGACACTAAACCTACCTAACTCTCTAAACGTTTGTGCCTTTACAAGGCATTGCCCATCTTGAGACCCTCTGAGACAATTTTGTTTTAGCTCTCATGTTGCTGAAGACACATCAGGGTGCAGTCTTTAATTGGTAAATCATGCAGATTAAGCATTCTCTTGTGTTATAAACTGATTAAATATTTAATTGTTGAGGAGTTTCATCTCAACGAGATTTTTTTTTTAATTGTGTTGTGATGTCTTCTAAAGTTAAAAGTAATCCTTTAAATGATAGTTAATCAGTGATATTCATCCACATAGTGCTTTGTAAAGGATTAATTTTCAGGACTTTCCTTGAAAAGGATTCTTTTTGGTAAAGAAACTCTAAGCATTTTAAGTAAAACTAACTTCAAAAATGTCAGTGAGTTTCATGGCCATTTTAAGATATGGTAAGAGGGGAAAAAAATGAAACTCTTGCAAGTGAATATGCTTTACAAAATAAAACTAATTTTGCACTTCTACCTCTTGTTTATCTCTGGACTCCAAAAAAAGAAAAGAGTTTCATGGCCATTTTAAGATATGGTAAGGGGGGAAAAAAATGAAACTCTTGCAAGTGAATATGCTTTTCAAAATAAAACTAATTTTGCACTTCTACCTCTTGTTTATCTCTGGACTCCCAAATAAAAAAACTGTGGACTCAGAGTTTTAGAGTTCTGTGTTTCACACCCATGCCCAATCTTTTTGATTCAAGAATTTATTCATCCTCAGTAAGATTGATGCTACTATTCTTATTTAAAAATTAAATTTATTTCATTGGTTTGCCAGAAATACTTGAAATCCACAAAACAGGAGTAAGAATGGCTGCTATTAATAGACAGTAGAATATATTAGAACTGACCATCTACTTTTTCAGTCATATTCCTTGGATGAATTTCTTTGTATGTGTAATCAGCCTCATTATAAACAAAAGCTGGAACCCAGTAAGACCCAGAGGGCTTCTTTGCCTTCTTGCATTTCTTATAATTCCATAATATGATAGATACATTTGCTCATATATGACTGTTGATTTTAAAATAACAGTTTTCCTCTTTTCAATGTTATTTCACTTTCAAGTGACAAACAAGTTGTTACATCCAAGGGTCCCCAACCTCAGGGATCTAGTGCCTGCTGATCTGAGGTGGAGCTGATGTGACAACAATGGAAATACAGGGTACAATAAATGTAATCTTCTTGAATCATTCCAAAACTGTACCCCCCTCCCTAGTCCATAGAAAAATTGTCTTCCACAAAACCAGTCCCTGGTGCCAAAAAGGCTGGGAACCACTAAATCAGTATAGATTCTGATTACAGAGTATTTTCTCTTCAATGTTGTCTCTATGTAAAAAGAAGTCAAATATAAAACATTAACTTGGACCCATCCATGATTTTCCTATCAACAATCAAAATCAAACGTTGCTCTCACTCTCATGTCCTAACCATTATTTTGCTTTTCCATCACTAGAAAAGATGAATGATGTAAGCTCAGTGATGTACTTGAGACTAAGATCATTTATTTCTACCCACTGTTATGTTTAATACCCTGGGGTCACCCTGTGCACTAAAGGTAGATCAGAAGCTTGACTGTTTCTTATCCATGTTCATAGGACTGGCATGTCGCCTCTCCTACATTTTAACAATTTCTTATTTAGCAGCTTTAATATACTGTTTTCCAGGGGGTGTTTTTTAATGTAATTATATGTATTTGTTCACACTTTATTTTATCCACAGTATTTGTACTCACATAGAAGTTGTTTGACCTCTTTTAAGACAGTTGTAGTCAACACTTGTTCTATATATGGTCATGTCTGCTTTAGTAAATGGCATACAAACCTTGCTCCTTAACTGCTTCCCCCCGCCAAGTTTATTTCTCTTCAAAACCTCTGCTCTCAAATTACAGCTGTCTCATTCATTTTAGTTAATCATCTTTATTTTAATATTGAGTTATCATTTGTAAGTGTAAGAATTTATGAAAGAATCTACTTTAGATGTACAGTGTGTGCCAGAATAACTTTGGCAAGTCCAGACGCGGCTCCTCACGGCCAAAGGCCCTCATTTGAATCTAAGCTGTTGGTGAATGAAGACCTAAGAAACCTGAGCTAAGCATGCCTAATTGCCTAAAAGAAACTCCACCAGAAAAAAAATGTATTGTAGCTGGTTGATCTTATTTCTTTGATAATTCAAAAGAATCTTCAAGAAATATGTGGACTTCTCCCTTAGATTCTTGAAATGTGATCACGGGACACAATTGTCATTTGGCACATGCCCAGAAATACACATCTTTGCATGAGGCACCTGGACATATGTGGCAGGTCTGGTAGAATCAGGCTAATTAACAACACAGGCTTAAACAGGCACCTCATCTGGCAGTGCAGTTAGTTGCCTGATGGTGCTCAGCAGGATCGGGTAGTGCTTTTTATTTTTCTATCCTAATGGTCTGCTGCCCACCTAATTTTGCCTTATTGTCAGTCACTACTTACCGCAGCTTGGGGCCCTCCCAGGAGGCTAAATTATTATCAAAGGATTAGGGAGATGTAGCCTTGCAGCTCTGACATTTCTGATTACTTGTCTATGCCAGAACACTAATTAGCTGTGACTAATTAAGAAAAATGTTCCTGCCATAGAAAACCATTTAAAAGAACTAAAAAGTAGAAAAGCAATTCAAAAGCTGAGCAGTGCTCAGATTTTGCTGATGCTCTTTAGATTTCCACCAGAGCCTTAACTCACCTTTAATTGTGGTCAGAATTTAAAAAAAAAAAAAAAAATCTCACTTGTGAACTGATCTGAGGTTTTTGCTTGAATAGGAGAAAAAAAAATTGGGGTTGATCACTTAAAATCACTTCACCATGGTAAAACTCTCTCTGATGAACCGAAGATGTCAAAACTTGCATTTTCCTCAAGAAATTTTTCTAAACATCAAATGCATAAATGTGTATTTGCTTTCATTCACCCAAGCCAGTGACAGTAACTTAATAGTCATGGAAGAAATCAGAATATTCCCCCTCCTGATTTTATCAAAGATAGTTGAAATAATTACAAGCAACATGTTGAGCAGTTCAAAAGTTATTTAGTATTGATTGCTTGCTGCTTTCACATGGATGATGGTCTGGAAACTCTTGCTTCTCCACACACAGCCTGGCTTTTCCTCGGTGGCTTTGCATACTTGCACTGCAGCTGGCTCCCAGTGACCTATTAATGAAACTACCCAGGGCTCCCCTGAGACCAGCCATCGCCATCAGTTGGCCAGTGTGATGTTTTCATAGAAATGGTGGCTACCATTCTCCTTCTCTTCAAACCCGACTTCATAAGCAAATGACACATGGCTTTAAAGCCATTTTCTGTGGTGGCTTGTTGATCTCCTCCTCCATCAAACACGTCCTCTGCAAGCCTCCCCTGCAGCCTCATCTACATGGTGGGTGCCATTCACAAGTGAGCACAGGAGTGGCAGCCAAAATGCCACCGTTGACTAAGTCCAACTAAAAACAAAGTCTGTGTCAGGAAGCAGCTGTTGTAGTAAACCAACATCATTGTGGCAAAACGGGGTGTTTGTTAAACTCATTGAAAGGAAACTCTATAAACAATTTTCACAGGTACTTACCTAAACTCAAGAGCCCTCAATTTCTTGATCTCAGCCCAGCCCTAAGTAAGACACCATCTAAATTTCACTCTCTTAAAATGGGCAAAATGTTTTATTTGAAATAAAGCAAGTTCTAATCCTTACCTCACCTAAATTCTTCATGCTGTTTTTTAAGCCCATTTCCCCTTTTCTTCTCAGTGGAGAACAAAAAGTAGGTAGCCAGCATCTCTAGGGAATAATCCTTCCTATATATGAAGACTGTTAGTAAGACACCTGTCATCCTTGTCTACTCCAGGATAAATAATCCCTATTTGCTCAACTTTTCATCATAGGCCCCTTTTCTAGCCCTTTAATCTTTTGGGGGGCTGTCCTTTGAATCTTCTCAAAATGCTCTGTGTCATGCTTAGGCTTTTAGAGTCAGGAATTCGTTATTGTGGTTCAGTCACTAAGTCTTGTCTGACTCTTTGCGACCGCATGGACTGCAGCACGCCAGGCTTCCCTGTCCTTCACCGTCTCCCAGAAGCTTACTCAAACTCATGTCCATCAAGTCGGTGATGTCATCAAACCATTGCATCTTCTGCCACCCCCTTCTCCTCTTGCCTTCAACCTTTCCCAGTAGCAGGGTCTTTTCAGATGAGTCAGTTCTTCTCATCAGGTGGCCAAATTATTGGAGCTTCAGCTTCAGCATCAGTCCTTCCAATGAATATTCAGGACTGATTTCCTTTAGAAGTGACTGGTTTGATCTCCTTGCAGTCCAGGGGACTCTCAAGAGTCTTCAACACACAGTTTAAAAACATCAGTTCTTTGGCTCTCAGCCTTCTTTATGGTCCAACTCTCACATCCATACATGACTACTGGAGAAACCATAGCTTTAACTAGACAGGCCTTTGTCAGCAAAGTGATATCTCTGCTTTTTAATACACTGTCTATGTTTGTCATAGCTTTTCTCCCAAGGAGCAAGTGTCTTAATTTCATGGCTACAGTCACCATCTGCAGTGATTTTGGAGCCCAACAAAATAAAGTCTGTTACTTTCCATTGTTTTCCCTTCTATTTGCCAGGAATAGGATGTAGTATTTGAATGTGGCTGTACACCTTCCTATTTATACATTCTCATGGAAAGTTTTCCCATACTTTTGCTCTACTGATCCTCATAAATTTGGCTCCATATACTCCACACATTTCTTGTTGACTTTCTCCTTAGTTCTGGCTTTCCTGGTGGCTCAGATGGTACAGTGTCTGCCTGCAACGTGGGAGACCTGGGTTCAATCCATGAGTCGGGAAGATCCTCTGGAGAAGGAAATGCAACCCACTCCAGTACTCTTGCCTAGAAAATCCCATGAACAGAGGAGCCTGGTAGCTTACGGTCCATGGGATCGCAAAGAGTCAGACACAACTGAGCGACTTCATTTTCCTTTCCTTTCTCCTTAGTTACTGCCTATATTATACACATAAAATATATGTTTATTAATGTCAAATTGTTCATTTCATGTTTTGGGTGCATAAGATCTAGAAAACAAATCCAGTTGATCTCTCAATTAGGATGTGTAAGAAATGGTGGTAAGTATTGAGACTGGAAGGTTAAGCATAGAGACTTCCCTGGTGGCCCAGTGGTTAAGACTCCACACTTGCAATGCAGATGACAAAGGTTCAGTCCTTGGTTAGGGAACTATTAATAAGATCCCACATGCTCCACAGCCAAAAAAATAAAAAAGGTCAGGCGTTGGTTTTGTCCCACATCTCTGAGTATCTCTGTCACAATGACTCGGTAGGATTCGAATTACAACTAGTATTTACTTTCTCGAAGCCACATACTGCTGCTAGAGGCTGAGAATACAATGTTAGGTAAGATAGACCAAGTTCCTGCTCTAATAAGGGAACTTACATTCTTATGGTCAATGGGTCTTTTGGAAAAGTTAACTTCTACATTAAAATGTTTCACATTTTCACCTACTGAATAGACATTGTTGTTGTTTTTTTCAAATAGTATACCGTGGAGAATTAAAATTTAGAAAGCTTTCAAATAGGAGATAGTGATTATCTTTAACTTGTTTTTATTTCTCTCTGTTGCAAGTGGATGATTGGAAACCTGCCAGGATGTAGAGCTGATTCAACAGTTGTGCCTAGCTCTAGTGCTTACAATATCAAATGCCATGACGGTGCAACAAGGGCACGCTCTCCCTCTCTACCCTTCAGAGATTCTCTGCTGAAAACCCAGGCTTATGCCACCTCCCAGGAGGGCTCTTCATGTTCACTCAGACTCAAGTCTGAGTCACAGTGCCACAGCATGGCGGTTCTCTGCCTTTTTTATACACCTCTCACAAGACCAGCAAGCACTAAAGGCACCCAGGACATGTCCTTTAGTGGTGAAAACTCACGAGGCAGCCCTGACAGCACCACACTAGGTAGCCCCACAGCCTTTGATACCCTCCATGAACAGCTACTAATACCCCTGAGCATATGCCAGAAAGGTTGTCCGCTGCATGCATGAGAGACTCTGAAAAACCAGTCTGGAGCTGAGCACATCAACCTCTGAGCACATATAATGTTATCATATCCTTGTGTGTAAGAATGTATATGTTGTGTTGTTGTCTTTCAGTTGCTAAGTTGTGTCTGACTCTTTGCGATCCCATGAATTGCAGCACTCCAGACTTCCCTGTCCTTCACTATCTCCTGGAGTTTTCTCAAACTCATGTCCATTGAGTCAGTGATGCCATCCAACCATCTTATCCTCTTTCATCTCCTTCTCCTCCTGCCTTCAATCTTTCCCAGCAGCAGGGTCTTTTCCAATGAGTTGGCTCTTCATATCAGGTGGCCAAATTATTGGAGCTTCAGCATCAGTCCTTCCAGTGAAGTGTTGATTTCCTATATGTGGATACTCTCATATGTACCTAGGCATGGGGGGTTCATTAGTTTACAGTACTTTCTCCTTTACTTAGTTCATCTCCTACAATGAAATTAGACTGTCACATTTTCAGTTCTGTTTTAGTCGTGTGTTAAATTTCATTAGCCAATTGCAGTTGTTTACTTTTTGGTGATGCCTGCAACTTTAGCATTCATTAAATTATTTTGCTATTAATGAAATGTTTCATTCAAGTCAACAGTTCCTCTGGCTCTGATATTATCCTTTGTCTATTGAAAAGCTGCCCTGCCACTATTATATCTCCAAATATTTTAGAAGCATTCAGTCCCTCAAAAAATATGTAACACATGTTATGTGCTGGACATCCTGCTAAGGTCTAGAGATATTAATAAAAAGACTCGGTTTCTGCCTTATAGATACTCACATCCTGTTGAGGCAGATATAGAGCACGTTCTGCAGTATTTCTACAGACACATGTACAGAGATTTAAAGGCAGAAAATATGGGAGCTTCTAATTCTGCCTGGTAAGAGATAGTGTTGGCTTCATAGGAGAAATGATGGTTGAACGGAGTCGTCAATGTCATGAATCTGGCCAAAGAAATGTACGTGGGGATAAAAGTCCCAAGAGAGGGATTGACTTACCCAAAACTTGTAGGTATAGAGAAATCCAGTATCTACCAGAGCAGCAGATCACTCATTTCCTGTGAGAGTGCACCATGAGTCAGAGACAGAGGGATAACTGTTTATTTCAGTCCCTACAACACTCTGGAAAAGGACCTTTGGAATACTTTTTCCCTATTTTTTATAAGGAAACTGAAGCAAAAAGACTGGCTAACTGTTCATTCTCAGACTGAGGTTTTATCTCAAACTTGTACCATTCAATAGAAATTGCAGGAGTCTAATTTATTTTTATCCAGATCCTACATTATTGATTTAAATGCAATATTGACCAAACTTTTATGTATAGTACTCAAAGTGAGTCACTGAACCAAATGAACAGGTCTTATCCCCAAATAAATCATTCACACTCTATGTCTGCATCCCACACTAGTACACATACCCTTATAACTGGGTTGACCACTGTGTTCAGCCAAACCATTGATTAGTCAAAAGATTAGCCCAACCAGTATGCATTCCATCATTTGTCATTAAGTAGGGGAGAGGGAAACAACTGGTGATTTGAAATTTTCACTTTGTAATCCCTGGCCGTTTTAGCACAAGGAAGAGAACCGCAGAATAAATTTACAAAGGCACTTGGCTGCTTGATGATAATGAAGAATGAAGAATAGTATTGATTTTAATGCTCTTTGTGTAGTGTGAGGATAGATAGGCTAGTTAAGTAATATTACTTTCAGGATATTTTGGGAGAAAGGAAATTTGGGAGTTAATAAAATAGAGGTGAGTGGAAAAAAGCTTGTGCAACCCCCAGTTTCTGGAACTTACCCTATTATATAACTTACCCTATTTTATGATTGAAGAGGGTTGAATGCATCTGGAAGCATATTAGTTATTACATTCATGCATTTTAAAAAAGAATGGAAAAAAGTACTGAACTTCAAGAGTAGGAAAAATGTTTCATCATTCAACAAGCATTTATTAGGTACCAACTATATGCCAAACCTCCCATGTTTGCACTTCTTACACTTTCTCCTTCTTAACAGACACCATAGTGTTCATGAACTCTGCTTTGCAGTCTTCCTCATAAAACTAATAGAAGCTCATAGAGCTTCCCTGGTGGCTCAGAGGTTAAAGCGTCTGCCTGCAATGTGGGAGATCTGGGTTCGATCCCTGGGTCGGGAAGATCCCCTGGAGAAGGAAATGGCAACCCACTCCAGTATTCTTGCCTGGAGAATCCCATGGACAGAGGAGCCTGGTAGGCTACAGTCCACAGGGTCGCAAAGAGTCGGGCACGACTGAGTGACTTCACTTTCACTTTCATTGAACTAAAAAATGAAAATCGCCCTAAATGTGAGTTTATTGAACACAGAAGGGGAAAAAGCATGAGTCAAGTTCTTCTATGTTCTGTATTTAAAAAATAAGAAAACTGTACATATAGATCGAATCCCTTCATGAATGAACTAGGATCTTCTTTCCACATTGTTTTGTTGCAGTGAAAAAAGATTTTCTCAGCATTCCTAAGTTTTAGAGTATATGGCACTTTAAAAGCATTCGAGTATACGGAACTTAAGAAGAAAACATGTGGGAAATGCATAGCACAAGAGCCAGTTGGTTAGTTATCCTAACAGAGTCTGGTTCTTCAAAAAATTTATTATATTGTGTAATTACATTGTCAGGTGTACAAATACCTTTGGTAATGTAGATTACATTAACTTGTAAGAAAATGTGATGGACTTCTTTGGAACAATAAGCTTCTCCTATATTATTTCATAATCCTGCATCATAACCATGAAGGAATGATTACCAGGAATGATAGAGCTATTTTCTTAGTTGTCTGCTACAAATACCAAACTGTTCTGAAAAAAGCAGAGACCTCATTGATGAAACAGACTGTTTTGTAGAAGGAAATGGAATAACCTAGTAGTCATGAGCACAGACTTTGAAGCATAGATATAAGATGAATCTTAACCCTGCCACTTATATAAACTTAAATAAGTAAATTATTTAACCTAAACTCAGTTTTCTACCTCTGTGAGCTCAGTTTCCATGCAAAATGAAAATAAGAACCATCTCATCACGGTTGGTATAAGAATCAAATGAAAATTGAACTGATGCACTTGAACTTCCCATGGAGGCATTTAAAAAAAAAACACTGGATACTTTTATAGTCAGATTATTATTATATATTATATAATATAGGTAGCATTATTAATATAAAACATAGTAATAATACTTCAGAGTTCTTAATAAATTCCATTTATTCTTCTTTATACTTTATTGTTTCATTTTTGTAGAATATCTATTCTTCATTAAAAGGCCAAAATGAATAAATTTAAAACAAAATAACATCTAATAGAAACATCTATAATTCGAGAGTTGCATATTTGGATGAACAAAGCTATATTTAACCAGCATTTTAAAAAAAAGACAATTTGGCTTTTCCCTTCTGTTCATTTTTAGGGGAATCACAAGCTGCATTGCTTCTAATCACGCCCTTTCCTTTGATAGTTAAATCTAATCTCAAAGTATTTCTGGAGAGTATAAGAATCTTATTGTAAAGCTAGATTCATCTCAGCTGCCCTTCATATCCCAGATGAGAAAACCGAGGCATACAGAAAGCAAGAGGCTCAGTCAGGTAAATGGTAGCCTCACAGGACTTCCGTGTACTCAGCCCCCGAAGCTTCTGTGTTGATGACGTCCTTCTCTGGTGTGTTCACGACCAGCCCTCAGCAACTAAGTCCTCCTGCATGCCTCTGGGTCCAGCTGGTTGATAGATGTAGACTGGGTTGAACACTTCCTATATTCTAAACCTAATAGACTGGTTTCAGTTTTCCTTAAATAGAGCCCTTAATCCTATTCCAAACCAACAAAAAATCCACACTTTAGAACTCTCAAAATGCTTGTGCTTTGAGGATCTGTTTTGTGGAGCCAAATATAATTGTTTCTGGGGGATGCCTTGAATAGAGGGGGGAAGGATGGAATTATTACACCAAAAGTACATTTTAGTGTTAAGAAATGAGAAGGGAGTGACTACAAATTTAATTATGTCAAACAGATGTACTGTGGACCAAAGGAGCACTCCATATATAAAGAAGCATTTATATTTACTTTTTAATGTACTGGTGAAACTGTAAGGTATTCACTTTTCTAAATATTTTGTAGCCCTCTAAAGCCACAACATGATCTTAAAGGATGCTTTATATTTATCAGATTTTTCAAAACCTTCACCTTTTCAAAACTGTTATTTGTTCTTTTATTCAATTCATCTTAACATTTAAGAGGTACATACTTCCTCAGATGAGATTTTCTAGAACGCAGTGACTTGACTCTGATAAAAACAGACAGCTTCTCTTGAAATAAATGAAGAAATACATACATACTGTGGAAATTTAGCCATTCCATATCTGGGGGCACTAAAAAGTATTGGTTGTGGGTTGTTTTTTTTTTTTTTCTCTGTTGTTCACCTATTGAGACGAGACTAGCTGGAGAAGAATGAAAATATATCAACTAGTTGTACCAATTCATAATCAATAAAAAAGCTAAACACTTAAGCAGAAAATAGATCACAGATTTGTTCCCCAGCAAAGCACTTATTTTTACCCAGCCATCATCATCAGAAGCCGCATTATGACAAATGATTTGCTCGAAGCCGCCGTAATACATGGACCCTATGGGGTCCTGTGATTCAGATTTAGGAATATCAGCCCCAGAGGGTCTGAAGACATTGTGCATTAGTATGTATTGAGACCTCATTCCAGGTGGCAAGCGGCTGGACTTTCTTAAAAAGAAAAATATATAAAACTTCCAAAATAAAGGTAAGAGTGCTTATTTCCAAGCAAGAAGTGTTATATTGCATTGAATCCTCTTGCCTCCAAATGTTATAAATTAGACGGAAAAGGGAGCCGCGCATATTTAATATATTTGTTTTGTATTTCCACTAGTCAAGGGAATAATGAAATTCCTTAACTACTTCTCTTTAACTTGCATGAAGAAAGCACGGTGTGTTGCTAAATCTCTTTTCAACCAGCACTGCCGAGAAACAACTTTAATCCTTGTTAGAAAATTGCCGAGTCTGGGACTGACAAAGAGCTCATGCTTGTTCCATTGTTAGTGCTCCCCGGCCCCAAGAGCAGCGCCCTTTACAGCTGCGTGGATCCCGCCCGGCTCAGCTGCACTATTTAGGAGACGAGGTTTGTCAATTTCTATTGACAATGGGGAGAGTTTTTCAGGGCCTGTAGCAGTGCTGACACAGTTGGGGATCAATGCCAGCCATTCAGAATGCACCCTCTTTCATTGCTTTGGTTTGTTAATTCAAGACTAAAGGTCCACTGAGGGGGTTCAGGGTGTTTAAGAAAGCTGATGAACTGTTTAAGAAAGCTGATGAACTGCAAGCGTTTATAGCCCTGGTGTGGCAATTTCCATAGTCAGTGGCAACTCCTGGCACTAAGGGAGCTGTGTCCTTGTTGACCCTCTTGTTATTAAAAATGCACAAGTGCTGCGCTTCTCAATATTTCAACACTCTTTCATTGTCAATACCACCTTCTGAGCCCTTCAGCTTGTTGCTTGCTCTAAAGATCTTCTTAGATTGGGTTTGAAAACTTCACCTTAAACACTAGATTAGACTGATGTTCTGTTTTCCGTGCTCCTGTTGATTTGTTGAACCTTCCCAGGGCTGGAAAGCAAGTAGCAGCTTGATGGGGAGACGGGCCGCTAATATGATTTACCAGTCTACAGTCATGCACAATAAGTGTGAATAAATACAGGGGTCTCACAGAGTCAACCCTAGCCTTTCCTTTTCTTTTATTTTTGCTTTAAAAGAGATATCTCAAGAAAATGAAGTGAGTAATGCATGCCCTTACAGGAGTTGAATGAACCACAAAAAGAAAAAAAAAAAACCACATATTTTTTGTTAAAGTGGTAGGCTGCTGGCATGGATTGATGGAGGGGGAAAAAAAGAGTGCAGAATATACACTTACTGCTTTATTCCTAAGTAGACCAAGCAGAGAATAAAGCAGTAATGCCATACCCATGACTTGAGTGCAGGCTCCAGCGCCCCTTCGTTGTCATCCCCTGAAGGGAAAAGTGAATAGTCAACCAAGTTGCTTTATAAAATTAACTTTTCCAAACTGAAAGCACATTTTCTAACAGTCACACTTCACTGCACATTCACCTCTTTCAAATTTTTTTTTTCTTTGTTTTGGGGGATTGGTTTGCTTCAGTAGAGTGTGTGGGTGGGTGAGGGGAATGAAGCTAACTTACCTTTGAATTTTTTCTCAAAATGGGAAAAAAAAAAATGGGACCTATCATCCTCCACCCAAAAGAAGAACATTTCTATTCGAGCTCAAGAAATAGGGAAATGCTACTGACATATTTTGGGGGGGTGTGTGTGTGTTTCACCGTATACAAGAAAGAAGCAGTCCCAGTGAGGTTTTTTTTGGTTTGTTAGCTTATTCTTCATAACACCATAAACTCTAAGCTAAGCTGCTTATTTCTCTTCATTTGCTTGCTTTCGCTGAAGTTCTTCAAAATGCTTTGACTTAGGAATTAAAATTATGCATGATTAGTGGATGAAATCATTTCCCTTATAGAATGTTCCTTGTAGAATAATTTGATTGCCTTTAAAGCAAGATGATGATAAAGTGGCTTAAGCATTTTATTAACATTAATTCTTTTTCTCTGATTTTATAGTTAACTTTAGATATTTGATTTCCAAATTATTATTCTTTAAAATTACAATTTTGGCATTGTGTTACAGAAGGTATATTAATAATAAGTTTCTGTGTTATATTAGATGTCCCTTCAATTATCACTTAATCATAAGTATCATTTACATGTAATAGAAAAATGAAGTTACATTAATTTTAAATTATCTGTGGATTTTTTAAGAACATAAGATGCATAAGGAGTAATTTTAAGGAAGTATTTTCATTTATCTCAAATTCATACAACCTACCACATATATAGTAACTTTATAGTCTGACAGCCAGATTATTGCGTATGTTATAAACTTAGTACAATATATCATATTTTGTCCCCCAACTAAATTACCCCTTGAAGAAGCGCTATAATTTAAGAGTCATAACCATTACAGCTACATTTTAGCTTTCAAGTTACTTGGAGAGTGGAGTCAAGGTAAGAGTGTTACGTTACTTGAGTATACTCATATTCAACATCACCAATACCTCTGAGTGTTTGCTTGCATTAAAATAGAACTCAAGAAGTTGAGGCTATCATTTAAAATAAGAAAGTAGAGGATTTAAATATCAGATACTAATCTATTAAGATTTAATATGTCAGCTGAAGTACTGAATTTATTAGTTTATTTTTTAAGAATTTAGGATTATCTTGTTTTATAAAACTTGTATCTGATACCTTTACACGTTCTGAAAGTTAGGAAAGTAATCATTAGGAAAAAGCAAAATTGGGTACATGAATAACACTTTTTAAAAAAACCTTAGCCCATCTCACAGTTTAAAAACTGGAATGGTCATTCATCCATTTGACATCACAGTATTCAATAGATCAGTTATTCATTTTCAAATAGCTTATCTCATTTTATGCATGTGTGTCCAGTATATCTACCGATTATAAGAAACAAGCCTGATGAAATCTTAAACCAATTCATTTTTACATTAGGCTTAAACTACCATTCCTTACACTAAATTTTATTAGAACATGTTATAAAATACAAGTCCAGGTGAATTTCAGACTTACATCGCTTGAGATTTCTTTTAGAAATTTGAATTTACTGCTTTATTGTGGAAGAAATATGAAGAATTTTTTTCTGTTTGAATACCTAACATATGCACATGCATATGTGATCTGTGGTGTCACTGTTTTTGTATATTCAAGCAAGGCACAAAATCCCTTCTCTCTCAAAAACTCTTTCGTCACTTCCTAAATGCTGCGTGGCCATTGATATTTCTCGCACTTATCTGGATGAATAGCATTATTTTCTTACAGTATTACCTAAACCTAGCTCTGGCATATGAGTACCAATTCCCTTAAAATGTCATCACTAATGGCAGATTGCATTTTCTTGAAAATGGAAACAAAATTTCTTCTTTTACAATACTCACAGACATTATATAGGAGCAAGAAAGTACATTAGAGGAGAATTTCAGTTTTCCCAAGAGAGTTTTCATAAACAGAAAACATGAACCCTCCGAAAACACTTGCAAAATGAAACAGATTGTTTTCTTTTAAAATTTGGTCAACTGACATGTGTTTTTGTAATTCTTATAAGACACAAGAATTCCATCCTGATAACATTCCTTTCTAAGATCTGAAATCTTTATTTTAGGTGGTTTTAAGCCATCTTGGCAAATCCTTAACAACCAGTAATAGATAAAGGTGTTTTGGGGGATTAGAGGTTAGTAAACTGAAGATGTTTTTTGCTATCCCTCCTTTAAAATGCTGTTTCTAGGTATTGCCTACATGCATTATGGCATCTACTGATTTTTACATAACCTAGAGATTAATGGGAAATTTCCCTTTGAAAATAATTTACCCATTTTTTTTCCTGCTGCTTGGCAGTCCATTCACTCCCATATTATGTATTTAGTACCCATTGTTACCTATAAATTACAAAGCAGGCTGCTAGGCTGCAAATGCAAAAATACTGTTTCCCATGAATATGTTGCAGCTGAAAGACTGTAATGTTAATTCATATAAAGAATAGCCTGGGTCAACTTAGCAGATTTTCTAGCAAAACATACAATTCTGTTAACAGAAAATTATAGCATTATTGATTTCAAGTGCTTATCTGTGGTCATTTTGGAGTGTTTCATTACCCCCTCATTACCGAATCTGTTAAATAAGTACTGCAGAGGTTGTTTTCTTGTTTTGTTTTCCTGCCTTCTGCCCCCATCCTTCTTTGCAGCAATGGTACAGCAGCTCCATGAAAGTCATCTGTGTGTGGCTGGCTGATAGATTAGACCTTCAGCTTCATATTTACCAACTGAAGACACTCATCAAGATTGTGAAGGTAAACAAAATGTGTTGAGACGTGAATTGCCCACCAAGCTATAAAGAATAATGGCAGGATACTGACATATAAGAAAATCATATTTAATAGAACCGAGTGGATGTAAGTACTTTAAAAACATCACTGCTGGCAATGATGCACTGCTGTTTATTCCATCTTCAGTGAGACCACGAAATCGTGTTTCCACTAGTAAAAAGTATTTTGTTACCATAAAGGAATCACATTTTAAGATAATATACATAAAGCCCCTACCATATTTACCTAAGTGTACTAAGTCCATAATAATTTTGTATTAATTATCTTAGGTACAGCAGTGTTTTTTCCTCATACATTTCCTTCACATTTATTAATATATCATTAGAAGGATTTTTAATTATATTTGCCCCTAGGACAAGGAGAATCTCCATTATTTTTGTTATATCCTGATATGAAAGTAAAACATTGTCACAGCCTGAATTCTTTTGGAAGCATACCCCAATATGTGAGAGAGGATCAGTGTGAGTATTGGGGACCATCCCTAACCACCAACGGATGTAATCTCGGTTCACCAAGGCTGTCTTGACTTATGCTTTTCAAGAGTATACTTAGGAGGGACTTTAAGATAATATCTTATTCACACCTTTAAAACTCACATGATTTTTCACACCTTAGAAATTCTAGTAGAAATGCAGAATGTACCACAGGTATAACTTTTTCTTAAAATTGAGACAAATTCTACATTTTGGCCCAAAACAACTCTAAGCTATTGCAAATCAGCAGTTCTGGGCTACAGTCCTTGGGGTCGCAAAGAGTCAGGCACAGCTGAACGGCTAACACTTTCACTTCACTCTCATATATTTATATATACGTGTGTGTGCCTATATATTTGCATGTATCTTTATGCACATATATACATATGTATGTATATTCGTATGTGTATGTGTACATACACACATCTAGGCAGTGGTTCTGACAATGTCATTCCTGATATAACATTACCAGCATCACCTGAGAACTTAGACATGCAAATTCTTGGGCTTCACCCCAGATCAACTGAATCAGAGTGTCTGAGAGCGGCGCCTGGCCATCTGCACATGAACAAGCCCTCCAGAGGATTCTGATAGATGATAAAGTTTGAGAAGAACCATTGTATCACATTGTTAAAAGTTTTATTCATATTAAAATATTTTCCACCATTCTCTTGGTTCCTGCAGTCTCATTAGATTGCAGATTCTTTTGTACCATAGACACAGAAGTTATCATAGATTAAAGTACCCACCAAGACGAAAGTTCTAAAGTCAGAAACTGGCAAATCTGCTAGAACAGAACCAGACCTATGATGTCACAGTGATAGCAATCATGATTAGTCATAAACAGCAAGTAAAGTTATAGCCATCCAGTAACTTTTATACACTAAACACATTCCGTTTCAATCAACAAACTACCTTTGATCTAGAACAGTTTTTACCAGGTGTTATTTATTTTACAAAAAAACTGAAAACACACCACGATATGTTCATATTTGCTTTAGCTCCTCTATGATTTCTTCCTTGTTTCTACAAATGTGACTTGGAGAGCTTTCAAATGAAGTTTGTTTTTCATAAAAGAGAATCAGAATAATCTGTGTTTATGTTCTAAATATATGTACATGTTAAGACTGCAGTCAATAATATGACTAATATTAGGATTAGCTTAGGATCAGCTAATATCCCTTAGGATCAGCCATATTTTCAAGCTAATATATATTGTATTCAGGATGTCAGAAATTACAAACTCAGGTAACTGATACTAGTTGATAGGTTGGTAAGCTTTTGGTTTTAGAATAAGAATCTTCATGTTTTATTAACCCATCATTTTTTCTTTCAAAGTCGTTCCTATTCTAATGTTCACATAGTTAGCAGGAAAAATGATTAATAATTTTGTTAATTATAGGGTGACATTTCCATTTTATTCTAAGTCAATCTATCTTGTTTTTTAATCTTATTTTAATATAGTGTTCATTATGGCTACCAGCAATCAAGACTGATAATATGAGATTAAAATTTCATGTATATATGTTTGACTTTCCGGGTATTATTTTTCACAAGCAGGCCCCCAAACTCAGTCAATACTTTCTTGGGCTGATGCATTTAATCAAGTCCTAGTGTTTTATTTAATAATTAAAAGTGATTATTTTTACAATAAAAATTGGGATGAATTAATTTAGTATTCTAGTTATTTTTTTTCTACTTTGAATATAAGCAGACACTAGCCAATTTCATACATAGATTCATCACTCTTTGGAACCTATATAGTTGTAATGTTCATTTTCCAGTGAATTTACACAGCTATTAAACAGCACGTATACAGAGTTGTGCAGGCTCTGAGTAGGCTGTCCTTCCATCCACATCACATGGACTGGACCTGCCTGTTACAGCCGAGTAGTGCATTCTACTCAGGAGCCCAGCTACTAGACCCTAGAAACCTGGTTCTCGCAAGCATTGTCATTCTTCTGTGCCCATGGAGACCCGGATGCCATCAAAATGTATATGATAACCAACTCTGCCCCACAAAGACACCTAGACAGCCATTGGTTCATTCATGTTGCTCACTAAGAAAAAACAAATTGCAATAAAATTTTCACAGAAGATGTAGGACTAAGAAATTAACAAAGTTGTAATATCAGAATGATTTATTTGGGAAAGGGTAAAATAGAATTCTCAAATAAAATGGCTGATGGATTGCTGTTCTCCCTAGAGGCCATTTGACGTTTTGAAGCAGTTAACATAAATGAGCTGCCTCTTTTACCAGGAGAAAAGACAACAAGTGAGCAGCACCCCGCGGCAGGCACTTGTCTTAAGTAAGAGCCAAGCAGACCTTCTTGGCAGCCACAGAGGATCTCTACGTGTCAATAACATTTTATGAATTCTAAAAAAAAGAGAAAGAGAGAGATTGCAAGGGTTCCTGCCCTGCAGTTCCCCTAATGGCTTATCACTTCCTAATAAAATAAGGAAGCAGAATCCAATTTTATACAAACTACAAAGCCTTTAATATGGCAAATCCACACTATAGCTCTGTCCTAGCCAACTTATTGATAATTAGAGTAAATGTAAAGAAAGCCATTCCAATAAAATAAAGTAGGACTCACAAACTCAGTATATAATTGTCAGTGGAACAATAATACTTTATTTCAGATGCTTTATCTGTAGATGAATATTTTGTATGCTTGATATATTTTTAACCTGTTAGACCATTGTTAGAGGCTTGAAAAATCTCTTATGTAGCAATACTATGTAAACTAGTACCAGATTTTCTAGACAAAATTGGCCTAACAGAGTTACTTTGTGGGTTCTGGAGCAAATTACATAAACTTTGGTGTGAAATATCACCATAGTAATCATAAGGTTTAATGGTTTAGAGGGCTTCTCTAGTGGCCCAGAATGGTTTAGAAAGAGACAATGAGGATGGTAGGTTTTATGTGTCTTAATATAAAATATTAAAATCAAATTAGAATCGTTTTGGTCATCTAAAGAAAAAAAAAAACACTAAACTCTTTTTGCTGTTGAGATGCTGACCTCAGATACAGTCCGTGTTCCTCACAGTTCAGTTTATTTTTTGGACATGTGGTAGACTTTTCAAATATGCATTTTATTTATGACAAGAGAATATCACTTCTGAAATGTGAATGATACCATAGGGCATAAATGAAATCTTAGATGACACGAAGATAAACTGTGAAAATACCAATGACCCCACTACCTGGTAATGGTTCTGCTCCTTCCCAGAAGTTCATAGACCAGGTGTGTATATGCAGGGGCTTAAGATGCCATCCATCAGCACTTCCGCCCTCAAGTGAATAAGCACTTTCAGCTCAACTGTCTGAATATTATATTTTCCTTCTAATTGTGTTGAGTGAAATCAGGCATCCCATAATGTTTCAGCTATTGGAGTTGTTACATTGGGCCAGAAAGTACAACATTCCTTCTTCTTCTTTGACTTTTTTCTTCTACTAACTGCAACTCCCAAAAAAGTGACTTTTAGCAATCATTTAGAACAAAAAACTGGCAAATGGATATGTACTGATACTCTGGGACAATCCACTGAAACCTGGCTGTTTAGTATTCTAAATCTAACATAGGACAGAAAAAAAAAACTTTAAAGATATTTAGCATTTTAATGGAGAAGACAATGGCACCCCACTCCAGTACTCTTGCCTGGAAAATCTCATGGACGGAGGAGCCTGGTAGGCTGCAGTCCATGGGGTCGCACAGAGTCAGACATGACTGAGCGACTTCACTTTCACTTTTCACTTTCATGCATTGGAGAAGGAAATGGCAACCCACTCCAGTATTCTTGCCTGGAGAATCCCAAGGACGGGGAAGCCTGGTGGGCTGCTGTCTATGGGGTCGCACAGAGTCGGACACGACTGAAGTGACTTAGCAGCAGCAGCATTTTAATGGCCTTGGAAGTGTTTCTATAGAATCCCCCATTCAACTGACTACAACTTTAAAAATCAATAATAAAATGCCAGTCTTGTTTAGTCATAAAAAAGTCACATGTGAAGAAAGTCTCACTTAAGGGGAAAAGTAAAATGAGGAAAATTCTATAGTTTACATATCTTAAGAGCCACAGAAATCAGAGTTGTGTAGTTATTTCTGTTGTTAAGAAGCACTGTATAAACAATAAAATGGTATTTGTTCTATTTTTGACACATAATACACCAAATAATTTACTGTTTCACAAAGGTGTAAATATGTCTTTCATTAGCCAACCAAAGGAAGCGTAATGCTGGAATTTAGCACTTCACATTCCAAGGCAATTTCAGAAGGGCAAAATTCATAGGGACATTTAGGTGCTCACAGAGTTTTACCCAGTATACCTATAAATAAACTTTATAATTCACAAATGCTAAAAATGCAGACTTATTTTAGTGATAATAGGATTAATCCTCTTCCCTCCACACACACCCCAAAACCTAATGCAGTTTATAAAATGTATTTTTGAATCCTCAGTTGAAAAACTAAGAATTCCTTCAGATTGAAAATGTACATAAGTATTTATCATTTTACTTTTGTTACAGGTTATTCAAATAGTAAATGTGCAGTTAGTAATATTTTGGTTAAAAAAGCTCATTTGTCATCTGACAGTCACAACATTTTGATCTACTTAGAGTAATTCTAGTTTGAATAGCATTATCAGAAGTCTCTCATTTCATTTTCTCCCTGGAACTACACCTACAGGATGACTGGCATGGGCAGCTACAATCTGAATCCATTAGTGAATTGTACCAGATCATTTTTGAAATGCCAACTGAGTATATATACATTTAGACATACACATATACATCCATAGGGGCTTCCCAGGTGGCGCTAGTGGTAAAGAACCTGTCTGCCAATGCAAGAGACATAAGAGACGCAGGTTCAATCCCTGAGTCAGGAAAATCCCTGGAGGAGGACAGGGCAACCCACTCCAGTATTCTTGCCTGGAGAATCCCATGGATAGAAGAGCCTGGCAGGCTACGGTCCATTGGGTCACAGAGAGTCAGACACAACTCAAGCAACTTAGCACACATGCACACATATACATCCATACATATGATCTGTAAGGGATCTAAGTGGTTTCTCTCTCCTTCATCCAGAAAACCTATAGGGACTTCCGACTGCAGGGTGTGCTGGAAGGCACCCTGAACAGTAAGACCTATGACACCCTACACAGACGTTTAACGGTAGAGGAGGCTACAGCTTCTGTTTCAGAAGGAGGAGGACTTCAGGGCATCACGATGAAAGACAGTGATGAAGAAGAAGAAGGCTGATGACACGAAGCTCTGCAGAAGGAAGGAGGACCTTGACTTTATTTTGTACCTGTTCTTGTAATTACACTGATTGTTTGGATCAAATATAAATGCTTGTTAAAAAGTTAATGTGGAATTAGAGTTAAAGGAGAAAATGCAAGTATTTTTTTAAAAACAGCCTTTTTTTGTGTAGCTTGATCTAAAATGATGACCTTTGGCTGGCTCTGTGATTGGAACATGAATCTTTTTTTGAAGAAGATTTGACCTTTGTTTTCTGTAATAACATCAAAGTCATGTCCTGTGTTGTGAAGTGAGATATGTATTTCTCATGATAAAACATTGTGAGAATAAGCCACTTCTAATCACTGTGCCGGTCCCATCTTACGTACCTTTGTTAAAATGGCGTACTTGACAGTTTATCATTTATGTGCAAGGTTTGTCTCCTAGTCAATTTATCATTGTTGTGATGTGTAACCTTGGCTCTTAGCACTCCAAATTGGTCTGCAGGTGTATTCCTGGGCTTAAAGGATTGCCAAACCCAAATATAGACTAGATTATCCAATGGACTTGTGTCTTGTTCCATTCTGAATATGTCTTCTTTCAAGTATAAAAAAAAAATCTCAAAGTGTGGGTAATAAACGTGCTGCCTTCAACATACCATGTTCTACTTCTCAGTGTAACAGCTTGCAGGCAGTGGAAGTCTGCTTGGCCCTAACCACCTCTGTATTTATTAGGATTGTATAAATTAAATGCAGTAAAAAAATGTTAGCAGTATTACAAACATCTCAACAGTTTGGCTCTGTGTTTTTATTTTGTTTATTTATAATCAAATGCATATGAGATATTAACACTGCTTTCCACCTAGTAGACACACACTTGTTCAAAGAACTAGTTATTATGACAGCACATTTCCATAGCAAAGGTAATGTTGACTACATACTCATATATCATGTATTACTAGTTAACATTATCAATTAGTGTTAATAATGAGTAATACTAGAAATGCAAATAATGTTAACTAGCAGTTGACATGTAATCAACATTTTTTTCTTCCTCCAAAATATTTTCTGGCTATAATTTTGAATTACTATTTATCTTTGAATTTTTTTTTTTCAAAAATATGTCAGCATTCATTCATAAGTAATTTCTAAATTTTTTAAAATTCATTCAGTGCTGGGTCCTAGGGCTAGGAGACCCTATAATACAAGGTAAACAGGACAGGAAATTTCTTCTTTCTTGGATTAGAGACCCACTCTATGTTGACAGGCAGTCTGTCTGTCTTGGCATGCTGTCCTTTCCTTTCTTGTCCACCATCATGCCAATACTATCCTTTTTTCAAGTCCTTGACTGTCCAGTCATGCTACCCTCAAATTCCCAGTGGTACCCTCCCCAAGGTAGCTCTGCACAGCTCAGATTGCTCTCTACTTGGAAATTATTCACACTTCTTTTCCTTTATGTCAAATGCCTGTTTCTTTGACACACCTTGTTTGTTGTTTAGTCTCTAAGTCTGGTAAACAATATGCCTGCGAAGCAAGAGAGGGGGATTCGATCCCTGGGTCGGGAACTTCCCCTGATGGGTTACAGTCCTAAGGGTTGCAAGGAGTCAAACATGACTGAGCACACACAGTTGCTAAGCCTTGTCCAACTCTTTGTGACCCTGTGGACTATAGCCCACCAGGTTCCTCTGTCCATGGGATTTCCCAGGCAAGAATACTGGAGTGGGCTGCCATTTCCTACTCCAGGGGATCTTCCCGACCCAGGGATCAAACCCAAGTCTCTGGCACTGGCAGACAGGTTCTTTACCACTGAGCTACCAAACTAATCCTTGAAACAGCATATCTAAGAGTAATTGGTACATTTTGTCCTAAAATGAATGATGACCCCACTCTCTTAGCCATATATATATTCAAGGACTATCTAGCTGATAGAATTCAGAAATAAAGGGGAAAGCATGTGTTGTAGGGGAAATAAATTAGTTGGGACCAGGAGGGTCTCACTGCTGACCTGACCTATGTCACCTTCTTTGCTGGTCACTAGCCTTCTTTGCTGGTCAGCCTCTTGTAGCTTCTCTCCAATTTGGGTGTTCTTACCTTTTACACCCAGGAGATTTCTGAAAGTTTCCTCCCCAACTCCAGTCTCCATGGCTTGCACAGAGAGGACAACAGTCAGGGCAGGTAGTGGAGATGCTCCCGGTTTTGTAAGGACTGTATGGACTCACCTTTGAGCCACAGAAAGGTGTGTGGAAAGAAATTTATAAAGTTACCCTGAAAAAGAATGAAAAGTTATTTTGGGGTTTTTGCCCAGAAATGCTCTTCAATATAACTGCAGATTGCTTGAAATAACTTCATATATTATTATTCATTGGTGTGTGTAACTGTGAAGGTGAATGCCAAAGCATCTGTCTATTAAAAGGAAGCCAAGTGTTGTTTTTTTTTAATTAAGAATTTAATTGAAAATCTAACAAATGTAGCACAATTTTTGAAATGAAAATAATTTTTAACTTAAAAGGAATCTCTCTACCTTCCTAAACTTCTTGAGAAAGGGCGGGGGGATTAAAAAACCTTCTTTGGACAGTTCGGTGACTGTTACAGGAGAAAATAAATAATACAGTCTAATATCCAGCCGGAATGGGTTTATTAAATAACACATCTAGAGGGAAAGTTTCTCCAAGCACTTATTGGAGAATAATAATAATAATAATAATAATAATAATAATAATAATGCCTTTTTCCCGGAAAGGGAAAGAACCACACAGAGCTTAATGGAAATCTCGCAGCTCCAGCTGTGGGTCGTTCTTGTATTCACGGATTTTTCCACTTGAATTCCCTTTAGTTCTTGTTCATTGTCCCTCGCTCTGGAGAAAGGATTTCCTGCTACTTTTGCAATAAGCACGCGGGCAAAGCGACTCGGGACTCCTGCCGCGCCCCCAGGGGCACAGCCGGTCTGGCCCCGCGGCGACTGAGGGTGAGGGGGTCCCTGAGCTCCAGGAAGGTGCCCTTAGTGGGAAAGCGGCCAGTCAGCCATCGCCATTCCTGAACCCTGAAACCTCTTCCCTCTGCCGCAAGAGGGGCGCGCCGGCAGCCACCCCGCGAAGGCCCGCGGAGACCCCAGGCCCGGCCTCCCGGAGACCCCAGGCCCGGCCTCCCAGAGACCCTTCCGCCACGCCTTTGGTAAAAGGCCCGATGGAAGAAATTAGAGCAAGAGCTCGATCGCTTTTATTTCTTCCTCCCGACACAGAAGATGGAAATTTCCCGGTCCGGATCCCTAAAGGGAGGTGACAGATCGATGTTCCTGAGAACTGTTCACGCGCCGCTAGCAGAGCGGCGACTCGCCCGGAGATCGCGTAGTCCGTTGGCCCCCGGAGCCTCTGTGCTCGCCCTTCCCCGCATCCCCCGCCCGGCCGACAACCCTCCACCCATCCCACCGCCTCGGGCTCAGCCGGAGGCTCCGAGGTCTAGTGTGTTCGGAAGGGTGGGGCTGAGTCCCTATGTCGCCCCTTCCCCGGTGCTGTGCAGGGAGACGCCGTGGGCGGGGGTCTCCTTTTCCCTTCAAGTACGACTCTCTGGACCTGCAAGAACCTTCTGGAAAGGCCGACGGCTCACTTGGCCCCGGTATTTCGCTGCAGATGGAGTCAAGCCTAGGGCCCTGGCAGACGAAAAGAGGAGCGGGGTAGACCCCAGCAGCAGGGACAGCTCCCAAGTGCCCTACCCCCACCCGCACCCCGGTTTGGGCTGGAAGATGCTGCGGAGCGCACCTGCCTTCATCTCTGTAAGGTTGAAGTAAGACACTTGAAGAGAACAGAGGCGCTGTGAGCACAAAGCTCTGAGAACGGGGTTATCCAGAAGTCACAGGGAGGGTCAACCACAGCCTCTATCGGGGTGCAATTGCTGTTGCTAAGTCACTTCAGTCGTGTCCGACTCTGTGCGACCCCAGAGACGGCAGCCCACCAGGCTCCCCCGTCCCTGGGATTCTCCAGGCAAGAACACTGGAATGGGTTGCCATTTCCTTCTCCAATGCATGAAAGTGAAAAGTGAAAGTGAAGTCGCTCAGTCGTGTCCGACTCTTAGCAACCCCATGGACTGCAGCCTACCAGGCTCCTCGTCCATGGGATTTTCCAGGCAAGAGTACTGGAGTGGAGTGCCATCGCCTTCTCCAATCGGGGTGCAATACGTGACCGTTTTAGGGGAGAAGGAGACCCTGGAGTGTATGTACCTAGAGAAAGGAAGCTAGGCAACAATGCGATGTGTTTCCCCAGGTGAAAAAGACCCCGGTGTAAAGAACTGCCCAGAAGCGAATGCACGTGACACAGCTTTAGGAAACCGTTAAGAGCCACTGACCTTAGAGCTAGAAAAATCTGGATTTGAATCCCAACAGCTACACGTTGTCCCCTCGTCCAAGCTCTTCTCCTTAGGCAAGTTACTTAAACTCTCTGTAAAGAAGGTGATTGTGAGAGTTAGAGGCATGTAAGAAGTTGTGACCATTGTTAATTTTTTTTAATTTCTTTTTTGGCCATACCACAGGGGATGTGGGATCTTATTTCCCTGACCTGGGATTGAACCCGGGGCCCACTGCAGTGAAAGTGCAGAGTCTCAAGGGATGGACTGCCAGGGAAGTCCCCCTATTAACTATTTCTGAATGTAGGTGTGGATTCAGAAAAAATTGTAGGAGGTCAGCTCTGCCAGTATACACGACCACTCTCCCACAGCCCAGTTCCTCCGGGTTGGCTCAGGGTCCTTCCAGATCACAGTCGTCTCGGTGGACCTTTAGCCCTGTCCCTGGCATGTCCATGGACTGGCTAGAACCGTCCAGTTCCAGGGTTATTTATACGGCCAGCCTGGTAGAAGGGGAGGAGACAGGGTGGGTCAACTCGATTGTCTCCAAAGAGCGCCAGCATCCCTCGGCCTCGCTGTTGGGAGGGGAGGCCACTGGAGACGTGTCTTGGGGTCCACATGGGTATATTGTTGGCCAAGGCCTCCGGAACTGTACGGTTCCGATCTGGGGGTGTCAAACCACAAGCAAGGAATCCCAGGCCTCGGCCTGTGCCCAGTAGGTTGAGTTCAAGAGACTTTCAAGGACAAATTGCTGTTCATTAATGTTTTCCAAAGTTTAAGGAGGCTAGAATGACGTCCTGAGTCAGCCCAGAGATGCTCGCACAGAAAGCGCTTGGAAAATGCGAAGCGGCATCAAGAGAGAGGCAGAGGAGGTCAAAGGCCGTCCCAACCTCGGCCTTCGTGACCTCAGCCTTGGTAGCCAAGTATAAACGGCAGCGTTTAGGATGACTGACAGCATGGAGTCTTGCCCCGAGCGTTGAACTGACAGTTCTTGTAGACTGTTGGAAAAACGCCAATAGCGTGGAGACCCTGCGTGGGGCGAGGGTGCGCCCAGGGTCATAAACCAGGATGCCCATGGTGGGGGAGACGCGAGCCCCGGTGATGCCGGGGCCAGGCACGCAGTGGCCTTGAGGAGGTAGAAACCGATCACTCACCAAAGTGCCGGGACTAGAACTGCTTTTTTTTTTTTTTTTTAATGCTGGAGGGATGTTCCTCGGTCCCCTCAGCCCTTTAAGATATCCTGCTTGCAGCTTTCTGAGTTACAGACCTAGGGAACACGATTTCATGGTCCCACCTCCAACTTCCCACTCCGGAATGCCACGGTGACTTTTATCTCCCCTACTTTGCATTTTATATTCAAGTTAGCTTTATTTGTGTGCTTATTTGCAGTGTGATTAAAAAATAAATCAGCCAATAATCGTCTTCTAGATTTGTCTGAAATCTCCTTTCGTGTTGTCCATCCCTTGGATCAGTGGTTCTCTGGTCTGAGAGGAAGTGAAGAGTTGATTTCAAACTCAAGCACAATCAGGCACTCTTTCCTGGGCCCTGGCACAGGCTTGTTTATGAAGCCTCTACAAGGTATGCACCTTTGGAAAAACTGAAAGTGGTGTGTCAAGTTCTTTTTCTACTTTGTCAATTCCAGTTTACCTTTTTTTTTCTCTCTCTTTTGTTAAAATAATTATTTATTTATCTATTCATCTGCATCGGGTCTTAGTTGCATCTTGCAGGATTTTCTGTTGCCACCCACGAACTCTCCAGTTATAGCACCTGGGCTCAGCAGTTGAGGCATGTGGGCTTATTTGCTCCCTGGCCTGTGGGATCTTATTTCTCCCACCAGGGAATGGAACCCCTGCATTGTTGCAAAGCAGATTCCTAACCATTGGACCACTAGGAAAGTCCCTGGTTTGCCTTTTAACACCACCTCCTTTCTGACACCCAACTGGTAACACCTCTCTTGGGTATGATTGCCAGAAAGAAAACTTTAAATGCTGAAGTTTGTTGTTAAGGGTATTTTCTTAAAATGCCAAGGAAGCAAAGCTAATAGTAACTTCGGAAGGAGATTTTGGTAGGGAGGTAGAAAAAAAAATTCATTAAAAGGGGTTATATTAGTAAAAGGTCAGAACTCAACAGGACTCGATTTCAAAAAGTCAAAAAGTGAAACAGAGAAATGCCAGGGTAGCAGCAGATTGTATCAGGGGAGGGCTTCTGTTAAGCATCCCTCCCCAACCCTCACATACAAACCCAGAACTGGGTAGTGATTTTTTAAACACACGTCAAAGTTGCTATATTGAAGAAGCTTACTTATAGTCATTTATTCAAACCGTGCAGTTTTGTTACATTGGGTGATTGCTAGGTGTGTTCTTTCATATAATTAGGACAGTCTATCAGAAATTTGATTCATTTTAGAAATGCATAGCAGCTTCTAAAGAGATGAAATCTGCTTTAATCAAATTGGGATTTTTAAAAGGCTTTTGTGAAAGGTTAATTCGCACATCTACAGAAGAAATTGTCCTCTGGGGAACTCAAGGCTGGATGTGGAAGAGGAGGCCCCCAAGGATAAGGAAAGTCCTCAAGGTTGTGAAAAAATAATTTAGCAAATGGGATTCTTCAAGTGTATTTTAGCATTTCCATGTCTATAACCAGAAAGCAAATCATTGAGCAGGACAGTTGTTTTAAAATACAGTTGTCTGAAAAACATTTGGGAAAAGTTTATAGCTTAACTTTTTAACAAGGTGATGGATAGCCTTTCATATGCAAAGTAGTTTTATTTTGAAGTCTCTTTTCAATCTCAAAGCCTCCCAACAATAAAGTGGGCTTTGATTTAGTCCCATTTTACAGAAAAACAATTCAAGGCAAAGAGGAACTGCCACCATCCATTCTGGTTAACAAGGAGTCCACTAGCTGTGTGGCCCTCCCCAAGCTGGCACTCCCGGGCTAGGAGGCCAAAGCAGGACGCCAAACTAGCATCATTTATTTCTGCCCTGAAAATGTCTGGGACACATCGGTAGGAGTACTTACAAAGAAGTTTCTTAGAGGGGAGGAAAGTTTCTCAATTTCAATGGCTAATTGAAGAAACTAGTTATAAAAGGATAGAAAGAAACAAAGAGAAGGAAAGAGGATTATTATTTACCCTTTATGGGGCAGCAATGGGGTGGGGGCGCTTAGTGGAGGCAGAATTCACTGCATACTTGAAAAAGTAGATGTTTTCTCCTCTTAAGTTCCTGCCTATACAGGTTTAACTAAAAGCTCTAGAAATTAAAATAACTGTAAACTGCTAATGGGTTGGACTGAATGTTAGAGAATGTGGCCAACTTTGCACACAGGTTTTGCAGAGAAAGGGGAGGCTGGAATAACAGTCAGATGCAGAAAGGCAGAGATGGGAGAAAAAAAAAGGCCTTTCCTCTTGCCAATTTCCAATGACAACCACCTCAGCAACTGGGCATGAGGGGAGCATGCCACTGCTCACCCACAGACCAACTAGACTTGCCTGGCGGGAAGCACTTGGCGGAGGCATAGACCAGTCCAAAGAGCACCTGCTAAAATAAGGGGATGCTGGGATCCCACAAACCTTGTCCTTAGGTTTTCCCTTGCCTCGTGTTGACAGGGAATCATTAAGAAAATGCCTCCAGTAGGGCTCCAGAATTTGAATTTCGGTGAACTCCGGAAATGGTGAGGTACAGGGAGGCCTGGCATGCTGCAGTCCATGGGGTCGCCAAGAGTCATACACAATTTAGAGACTGAACAGTAACAATCCCCAGTGGTAAAGAATCCACCTTCCAGTGAAGGAGATGCTGGAGGCAGGGGTTTGATCCCTGGGTCAGGAAGATCCCCTGGAAAAAGGAATGATTACCTACTCCAGTATTCTTGCCTGGAGAATCCCATGGACAGAGGAGCCTGGTGGGCTGCAGTCCATGGGCTCCCAAAGGGTGGATACCACTGAGCCACTGAACACGCACATCTGAGTTCAAATGCAGAAAGAAAATAACCTAATCCAAAAGGTAAGACAGCAGTTACATATATTTTGTAGTTCCTGTGTTTTGCATTTGGCTCTTACATTTATGTTGGTCAGTTGGAGCCACGATGACAGTGGGGCCTTCACTTATCTAGGGTAATAATAAATTGAAATTTCCTATTAATATTAATATTAAAGGGCAATGAATTTGCTTTATGAATAAAAGGCCTACATTAGCCAAATAAGAGGGGAACAGGTCCTTTGGAAAATGAGGGACCCCAATTACTATCATGTCTACTGCCTTTTGAACACAGCATATGCTCTCAATTTTTAGAACTCTTTTGCCATCAATGAGAAATCTAAATCAACATCACTAAAGCCAATCTCTATTTCTCTCCTTTTTTTTCCCTCCCTCTCTGCCTTGCCTTTCAACACGGTTGTGAAACTTCAGTTACTCTCCCGCCTGAGCAAAAAGCTCAAAGAATCAGCGACTGTGTCAACACCGGGAACATATCCAGGCCCATGGTGCGAAAAACGGAATATGTGCTGTCGAATTATTATTTTTGTCCTTTAGGTTTACATCGACGCCCTTGTATTATGTAAATTTCTGAGAAGCTGTGAATCACAGGGTTAGACAGAAGAGGGTCCCCCCTCCACCCTCGCCTCCACTTTCAGCAGGAACCCGACCCCATTCAGCCTTTGAACGGTTCACAGCCTTGTTTCTTCCTCCCGCTTTTTACCCGGACCCAGCTTGCCTCCCTGCCCTCGACCTCGCGGATCTGCAGAGAATCAGAGCCGCCCACCCGGCCCAGGAGCTGCGGAGGGCCGCGTTCCGGACGTCAGCCGACCGTCGAGGTCACCGCGGTTCGTGGAATGCTGTTTCTCTGCGGCCAAGGTCCGCATGGACGCGGGAGGCTGGCTTAGCTTCGCGGGGTTTCCGGCACCCTCTTCCTCTGTGAGACCGAGAGGAATCTCTGAGGGCAGCAGCCCCACTATTCGTTAAATTCAAAGGCTCAATTGAACTTAAAGAAGAGACGGTGAGAAAAGGAAAAATGACTTCCAAATGAGTTCAAACTAAGAAGGCAATGATTTAACCTAACATGGTAAAAGTTGTCAGATTCCTTAATGACGGATGGATCAAGCCTCATCTTGGGATCTTCCCGGCGTGGGTGTTACAGCTCAACTCTTGGAAAAGGGTCAACAGCTGTGGGATCTGGTCTGAGAGAGGCCTTAGGGAGGGAGGTGGCGGGGATCACAGAAGAGCGTCCGCCCCCACTGAGAAAAGGGGGCCGGCCAGTAGCTGAGCGACTCCTCAGCTTCAGGACTGGGGAAGCCACCTTTAGGCGGCCGCGGGGGCATTGTGCTTTGTGGACAGCCGTCCCATCTCCTGTGAAGAGGGGAGAAAAAAGGAGGGGCTTGACAGGGAGAGTTTAGGACCCGGAATAAAAGGACAAATTGGAGGGTGAGGGCAAGAGGGGAAGGTAGAAGGAAATTGTCTTAAAACAGGAGAATCTAGTTGGAAAATTCCCTAGCATTCCCCAGGACCGTCAGAAGACACGAACTCATTCTAAGCTCAAGCAAAAGGGCCCGAAGGGACTCTTCGTGGGGACAGGCCGGGGGGGGGGGGGCGCTACAAAAGTGCAGTACAGGACAATGGACTGAAAGGTTTTGGGGGGAGAACTCAGAGATACCCCCGCCCCACCGTCTCCATATAAAATTGGCTTAAGAAAGTGTTCTCCGGGAAACTCAAAATGATGGGCAAAACTAATAAAAAAGATGTTCTAGTTCCTTCTTGGGCGTGTCACCGCGTCAGGCCTGTTTTCTTTCACCTGACAACTAGATTCAATGACCCTTCAGTTACACTCTGAGTCGTCAAAGCAAGTCTATTAGCAAATGTTCTGTTCAAAAACTTTACAAACACGATTTCTCTGCCATCTGTTAACGTGGTCTTTAAACCCAATCCAGCACCCCCTCCCCCTCCCGAAATCCTTTGGAGATTTTGGAACCCCCCCCCCCACTTCTTCTCGCAGCCTTGGGGCCCGGAGGGAGGGCAGCCGCTGCAGGATCCGCTGGGGTGCGCGGGGAGAGGGAGGCGAGTGATCACGCCCGGGAGGGGCCGCGGGGCCCCCAGGGCTGGTGGTGGTCCCCAGGGCCCGAGGTCAGAGGGATCAGGTCGGCGACCGCGCGGCGCTGGCTGACCCCGCACCCAGGAAGCCGAGCCGGGGCTGCGGAGTCGGCCAGACTGGCATCGGCACCGCGCGGCGGGCGGGGAGGGAGGGTCGAGCGGTCGGAGCGGCCCCGGGCTCCCAGCCCCCTCCTGGAGGCCGGAGCCACCGCCCCCAGACCTCTCCAAGGCCACCGCGGGGAGCCCGGTCGCCCTCGGTCTCGCTAACGTCATTTGAACTGTTTGGGACTTCTGAGCAAGAGCCAATGAGTGGAGAGTCCGGCCGGGGAGAGTTGGGTCCGCTTTTGTGTTTCACTTCAGGCTTTTATCACCTGGCTCAGCTCCGGCCTGTATGTCGGGAGTGAGGCCGGCGCCCGAGCTCCCACGCCACCGCCACCGGGAGGCAGTCCCCTTCGGAGGCCGGGGCTGGGGGCGCCAAGGCACCCCCAAGGCACTGTCAAGGCGGTGATGGAGGCCCAGGCACCCGAGCGCTGAAGGTCGGCGCGGGGCGCTCGGACGGCCGGGGTCCAGGGAGGTAACTGAATTTATAAACGACTCTCAGAGATTTCTGTCTCGCCCAAAGATTTTGATTTACCTCGATTGCTTCTCCGGTTTTCTAAGCTCGTTCATTGCTCTGTGTTATTTGAATGGTGACTGTCGACTTTTATTTCGTGAGAGATAAGGAAGAAACTTGGACAATAAAACTGCTCTAAACCTCGTGCGTAATATCAAGGAAAGGTTCGCGTTGTGTGTTAAATACAGTTTTTATTTTGACCAAAAAAGCACCTTCAAAAAAATATGCCGACTCGGCAAAACGCCAAGCGGCAAATTGCATAACCGTACTACCAGTGTAGGACAAGAGAGCCTACTTGAGGTATCCTTCTTCTCATTGTTCACTTGCCGGGTTTCGGTAACATCGCTGTAAATTACCAGCAAAACTTTGCTGTTTTTTTTTGTTGTTGTTGTTGTTGCTTAACTTCTAGGCAGCTCCTCGAATATGTTGGAGAAATTGGGTTGCTTGTTTATAAACTTCATTTTCCATCAAGTCCAACCCTGAATTGCAGCCTGGTAGTCTGGAGGGAAAACACCTCACAGGCCTGTGGGAACGGGTGAGAAAAAGCCCAGCGTTAGTGGAAGGGCAGAAACAAACCCAGGGCAGGTGTCCTGCCAGCTCATTACCAGCTCTCACCTTTGGGGCTCTTCATTTACTCTGACAAACTGACCTAATATGCAAATGCTGTTCTGAGAGGAGTAATTTCATTTGGTTTAAGGGAAACCCTAATATGAAAAAAAGGGTAACAACAAAGACCTAGGGATAAACAAGCCCTATCTCCACCCCTCCTCCCTCAAAAGAAAGGAGGGGTCTTCCAGCTAACTAACCTCCTATACTCCTAACCTGGGATACTTACTGCCTTTCAAGTGCTATATGAAATTAGCAAGAATTCCTTATTTGCTACCAAACTAACCTAAAGCAAAAGTAGAAGCCTTAAATCTGAACTCTTGGCCTGTGTATTTGTTAATGTCCTGGAAAGTTAGTTCTCACAGCATATTCCTGAACTAATCAGAGGAACACAACAGGCTCTTTCCTTGAACTCTGCAGACCCTTCCTATTTGTGTCCTATTCCATCACCCGCCTCCATCACACACAAGAAATAACAAAAGACCAGTCAGAGATAAAGACTGAGCAAAACTGTAGGAGAATTTATGAATGTTATTACCCTTGGTACTACTTATTAAATAGGAAAAAAGTGGGGATGAATCTAAATGCCTGGGAAAGTGTAAGGGGTCATCATCTTAATCTCTTCTCTCTTTTTTAGCTTTCAGTAACTAATAAGAAGCAAAAAGAAAACTGGATAGTTGCTTTTGCTGAAGAGGTGGGGGTGGTAGATGTTGGAAAGCCCTGAAAATCTTAAAAACCTTAAAAATGTGACTGGGGATGAAATAGGGCACTTGGTAGGAGGATGAGTACATTATAATATTTCCCAGTCTACTTTTTAGTTTTTAAATATTCAGCAGTATTTTGTGACATCAAAGAAGAAGAGGTTAAAGACTGTGGATTATTTGGTAACTGATGGCGCTATTATATTGTCTTCTATTGCAGATTGCACTAATCATGACCCATAATGGCATTTCCTTGTGACAGGTACGTAAATGAAAAGCCTGTGAAAATTATGCAAGTTCTTGAAAAATATCAAGAACACAGGTTAGGAAGCATTGAGATGAAAATCAGATTCCCTAGAAAACAGAAGAGAACTTTTAAATTACTTTTGCGAAACAGAACTTCTTTCTTCTTTTCTCAGAAAGTCTTAAGTTAAGAGTTTTTTATCTGGTTTCTTCCTACCAAAGGTTTTTCTGCTTCCACATCTCATGCAAGATAAACCACCCATTTGAAATTCACCTTCCATGAGGATTTAAAGTAGTAGGGCAAATGAATACTGCTTTTCTGTGGCTGGGAAGGGGAGGGATACTTAATCGTCAGTTCTAGTGAGCAAAGGGGGATTATAGGATTCTCCAAGAAAATCCAAAGAAACCAAGTTTCTATTTTGCCATTAACAAAACAAACAGGTCTCCTTTGCATTCTTTTAACAAACAATTTTAAAGTGTTGAACTGTTTTAGAAGCTTCTAAATTTGTCAAATAAGCTCTGCTTTCATTGGTGATGTTTTTGTTGTTGTTATTTTCCAAATGTGCTTGGAAAAAACCCAAAGTACTGGGTAGATTTGTTAATAAAATGGAAGAATTTGCTGAATTTGTGCGTTTTGTTTCAGAGATCCCTAACTTAATAGAGATTTTTAAAAATTAATATATAGGTTAGTTTTTTTAATGGAAAATATTCAAGGAGTATTAGAATCACAAGACCTGGATTTATAAAGCACCTCCTCAGTCTTTAAGGTAAGGAAGATCCAGTCTAGTAAAGGACGGGTATAATTGCTACTTTGCGATATTTGTGTTACTCAAATGACACTATACTTTCAGACAACACTTGTCAAAAAGACAGATCTTCAAGAGACCAGTGAAAAGCAAACCACTGAAATATTAACCCTACCAAACACATACTTTAGCCAATAATTTTCCTTTACAATTCAGTGTCCGATGAAGGAGAAATTTACCGGGGTCAAATCAAGGCTCTTTGCCGTTAAGGAGGAGGGAGTGGGGGAGGGGAAGAAGAGGGAGGGACACGCGACAAACGTAAAACAAACTGGTGGCATTCAGCCTAGGAGACAGGTAACGTTCTGGAAGCGGGTGAGTTGTACATGTCAGCTAAGCGCTCCAAAGCTTTCCAGAGTCGGGCAGTTTCGTGCTTCTTTGCTTTTTCCTTTAAACTGGCACTGCATCGGAGACGTGCAGCAGGAAGGGGATTTTTCGATGTTGAGAAGCGGCAGGTAGGAAAGGAAACCTGATCCGCCCCCAAAAGGCAGCAATTAAAGTCTTACCCACGATCCATCTGTCGTGGGACCCCCACCCCCACTTTCCCTTAGCACAGCCGTCCGGCGCTCTTTGTCTGAGCAGGGGAGAAGACACAAGTTCGGCGGCCCCAACAGCAAACGGAAAGACAGTTTCCAGCCTGGGCACACCCTGGGTGACTACGCTTGGGTCAAGGACCGCTCCAAAGTGCCCCCGGGGGCGTGGTGCCTCTTCCAGAACCCCGGCCCGCGTTCTGCGCTCGCCCCATTCTGCACTTCTCTACCGCTGTATTTGTCCTCTCAGCAGCCCGGCGCCACCTCGAGACCTGAAACCCGGCACTTGCAGGCCTAGTGGCTAAGGCCGGTCGCATCTGGACCTTCCTCCCACCTGGGCCTTCGGCTACCTTCAACTTCCAATAAGACTCACGCCTCCTCCCCCATTTCCTTAGCAATCGGGTTCCCCCACCCCACCCCCACCCCCATCCATCCAGCTGCTCTGTTTCGCGGCTGGGCATCTCCGGCTCTCCCAGCCCAGACTCGAGGTTTCCCCTCTCCTTGGCCCGCCGAGCAGAGGCGGGATAGATCCCCCCCCAAAAGACAGAGGGAGTGGCTCCTAGCTTCTTCTGGGCAATGGGGTATGAAAAAGGGACTATTTTGGAGTATATGAGGTCAATTTCCTCCTCTTGGGGTCCAACTTTGCATTCGGTGTGTAATTGATCAGCGGCTCAACAGTTCCAGGGTTTCTAGTCTGCTTGCATCCGGCTTCCCACCGCCGACCCTTTCCATCGCTCCTACCGGAAGAGGACGCCCACACCCGCTTGGCCCGATGTCTGGCACCCGCCACCACCCGTTCTACACGCACCCATTCGGGGTAACTCACCAGGTAGATGGCACCCTGGGCTGCTGCGGGTGGCCACTCACAAGGGCTTGCAGGCCGCGAGACCCGGGAGCTGGCATCTCTGCGCTGTTCCTCTGCCTCTCGGCGCGGGCTCCCGGCTCCCACATCCTCCCGGTGCAGCGGCTAGTAAACGCCTGGCACTAACTAGCACATCTGGTCGCAAGGCTAAGCTCTGCAAGATCGCAGGCTGGCCAAGGGGAGGGACCAGGATCGTGCGCACCGCTGCTCCCGGAACGCTCCTGGCCGCGGCCCGCCTGAGCGGTGAAAACCCGCGCTGCCGGAGTCGCTGGCCCTGGAGTCTTCCGGGAACACTCCTTACGCTCTGCAACAACTCCCGGGGAGTTTTGGCCCAGACGCCACACCCAGAGGATGCTTGGAAGTGGGGCGTTGCAGGACATAGTCTCCAAGCGTTCTCTCCGAGGCGGAAGCGCGGCTAAGGCCACTCCCGGAGCGCAGGCAGGTCGCTATGCTCATCGCCCCCATTTGCCCCCCTGCACACTCACCCTGGTTGTCGCCCGTGCTTCTTTGGGGAGGCGTACGGACACCAGCAATCAGAAGATTGGAGGAGGAATCAATAACATTGTTCCCCTTCTCTGCCCAACAGTTATTTTAAATGCTCCGAGAGAGCTCTAGTTGAGCGTAGGTACTTAAAGAAAGACTCGTTCCGGGAGGGCGCGCGCGTATATTTGTGTGTGAGGGGGGTGGGGGTGGACTCGGTCCTAGCCGAAGTTTCTTTTGGTGTGACTCTCGCGTATTCCCTGCAACTCCTCCTTAACTTTGTGGATGGAGTGTGTCTCTCCCAAGCTTTTGTCGTGGCATCGCACTTACAAAACCACAAACATAAAACAAGCCTCCGGTAGGCCTTTAATTCTCAGAGGCATTTAGGGAGGCCAGTTACCTGCTGGCGTCTTCCAAAGGGTCCAGAGTCGGTTCGGGCCGCGGAGACTTCGGGATTCCGGGAGCCCTCGGTCCCGGGCCCCAGAGGAAGAGAGAGACTGCGGAGGAGGAAGCGCGGCTCCCACCCAGGTCCAGCACCGGCCCGGAGAAACCAAGCGGGGAAGGCTAGGATTTCGCTGCCGGAGGCTTCCTGGCCGTGGCTTTCTAGAGCCTGGCGTTTGATAAATATAGCCTGGCGTTTGCCCCTGAATTAGAGTCTGTTTCCTTATTTAGCCCTTGCACAATGATTTTAGATGATGTCATTTAGAGCTAAACGAGAAAATTGATCTCAGATTTGCTTGGCCTCTAAAGCCTGGTTAAGCAGATTGAGAATTAAAAAGACAGAGGAAAAAGCAAAGCGGGGGAGGGGGGGCGGACGGAGGAGACCGAAGTGTGCGCCCGAAGAGTGTGTGCGCTGAGGGGAGGGCCCGCCGCGCGGAGGAGAGCGCCCCCGCCTCTTCTGGGCGGGGGAACCTCACTCACCAATGAAAAGTAGTCACTGACTGCCGAGGTGGGGGAAAAAGTTTTCCTGTTGACTGTTGGAAGCGAATTGAGCAATTATCTAGTTTACCTTCTCCTCTTGGAAGTTAACGATTGGCGAGATCTTGGCTGCGTTATTGACACAACACTTTCTATTGATAGAAATAAGTAGTGATTGTCCCCGAGTCGTTGGTGCGCCAAGAACTCTGCGATGGGCTGGCAGGAGTCCATTGGGCTGGGCAGGCAGGTTCGGCTGGTGATGCTGGGGAGGAGGAGGAAGAGGCTGCTGGTGGTGATGGTGCCCGTCCCCCTCTCCGCAGGTCTGTGACAAGCAGGGAACAAGGCAACGACGGCGCAACCCGGCCCCGGCTGACGACGGACGCTGGCGACTCCGACATGGACAGTAGCTGCCACAACGCGACTGCCAAAATGTTAGCGACTGCTCCGACCCGGGGCAACGTGATGAACACCTCCAAACCCTTGGCTTTCTCCATCGAAAGAATCATGGCACGCACCCCCGAGCCCAAAGCCCTGCCCGTCCCCCACTTCCTGCAGGGAGCCGTGCCCAAAGGGGACCCCAAGCACTCGCTGCATCTTAACTCTTCGATCCCCTGCATGATCCCCTTCGTGCCTGTGGCGTACGACACGAACCCCAAGGCGGGGATGACGGGCGCGGAGCCCCGAAAGGCGAGTCTCGAGGCTCCGGGGGCCCCGGCCTCAGCACCCGCGGCGCCCGCGTTCAGCTGCAGCGACCTGCTCAACTGCGCACTGAGTCTCAAGAGTGACCTGGCCCGCGACGCGCTGCCGCTGCAGCAGTACAAGTTGGTAAGGCCGCGGGTGGTCAACCATTCCTCCTTCCACGCCATGGGCGCCCTGTGCTACCTGAACCGAGGTGACGGCCCGTGCCACCCGGCGGCCGGCGTCAACATCCACCCGGTGGCCTCCTACTTCCTCAGTTCCCCTTTGCACCCGCAGCCAAAAACGTATTTAGCCGAAAGGAATAAACTGGTGGTCCCGGCGGTGGAGAAGTACCCCTCGGGAGTAGCTTTCAAAGACTTGTCTCAGGCTCAGCTGCAGCACTACATGAAAGAAAGCGCCCAGCTTCTGTCGGAAAAAATAGCATTCAAAACCTCTGACTTCAGCCGAGGCTCTCCTAACACCAAGCCCAAAGTTTTCACTTGCGAAGTGTGTGGAAAGGCAAGTACTGGGGGGCGGGGGGCGGGGGCGGTGAGTCTTCTTTCCTTCCTTCCTACTGAATTTATTTTGTAATTATTTGTATACACTTGTCAGAATGTTGTCACCTCCTTCGCTTTCCTCTACCCGGGGATGATCTCCAAGGGCTGTTTGGGCTAACCTGTTGTACTTGTGTTTAATTTTAAGGTCTTTAACGCGCACTATAACTTAACCCGTCACATGCCGGTGCACACAGGAGCCAGACCCTTCGTTTGCAAAGTGTGTGGAAAGGGCTTCAGGCAAGCCAGCACCCTGTGCAGACACAAGATCATTCACACCCAGGTGTGTTCGACTGTGTCAGTTTCACCTGGTTTGTTTCCGAACGGTTTTGTTTTTGTCTTAATGGCCGATAAACTTTTAACTCCCTACAGTTAAGGTTTGTTTGAAATGTGCCGGCTGGACGAAGGGGAAATGCCGGTATTGTTTACCTTTGTTCTGCTTAAAAGCATGAGGGAGAGCATGACAGTGTTTTGAGTTTTTCAGACTCCACTCAATAACAAAGTAGCTTCACTTCTCTGCTTGTTCCTTCTTTCCGCTTAGGAAAAACCCCATAAATGTAACCAGTGTGGCAAAGCGTTTAATAGAAGTTCTACTTTAAACACGCATACCCGAATACACGCAGGCTACAAACCGTTTGTGTGTGAATTCTGTGGCAAAGGATTTCATCAAAAAGGTATGGAACCCAGAAGGCGTTGTCTTTCGCGTAAGTCTTACCGAAAGCCCTCAGTTCTGGGGGCTGTTTTAGAAGATGTGTTTTAAGTGCACCCAGTTACCAGCTCCTGCGTTGCCTTTCCAACCTCCTATCTGTAAGTGGGATTAGACAAAGGCATGGCTCGTACACAGAGGGGATATTTCTTTTTAACCTCTTGTTCTCGTTTTATAGAAATGAATTAATAACTATTGTATTGAAATGTGGCGGGAACGACCTCATTGTCGATATTTAAAAATAACTTCGGGGAGCCGAGTGCAGGTGGGCATCTAAGTCCTGCCCGGGGCTGTCGGATCTGTGGCCCCTCTTCTCCCGCCTCCTGGTCCTTCCATCGTCTGCCTCTCCCTTTTCAAGCTCTCTTTTCAGGTCCACGTCCCTGTCGTTTGTCTGTTGCAGGGAATTACAAAAACCACAAGCTGACCCACAGCGGGGAGAAGCAATTCAAGTGCAATATTTGCAACAAGGCTTTCCACCAGGTTTACAACCTCACGTTCCACATGCACACCCACAACGACAAGAAGCCCTTCACCTGCCCCACGTGCGGCAAGGGCTTCTGCCGGAACTTTGACCTCAAGAAGCACGTCCGGAAGCTACACGACAGCGGCCTCGGGCTGCCGCGCCCGTCGGCTGGGGAGCCAGGTGCGGACCCGTCGCCACCTCTCCAGCCGCCGCCGCGGCCCGCGACGCTCCCGCCTCTGCCGCCGCCGCTGCCGCCCCCGGGGCCCCTGCAGCCTGGGCTCCATCCGGGCCACCAGTGATCAAGGCCAAAGTCTCTTCCCCGCCCCAGCCGGGGTCCTCACTCCCGAAGCAGCTGGCGGAATAGAGCTGGACCTCTCTACCCAAACTCGTCTGTAGAACCCAGGGCATGTTGGGCCCCACGCGTTAGCGCCAACCAGAAGCCTCTGAATTCCCCGGTCTTTTCGCCTCTTGCATGCACCTGCTACATGGTTTCGTGTATTATATGCTATATAGGCACTAACAATTATGAGAAAACTTGGGGGTTTGTTTGTGTTCTGATTTTTTTTTTTAATTTGGAAAGACTTTCATCTCGGGTGGAGAGATGTTGTTTCTTTTGTTTTTTAAAACAAATTTTCTGCTGTATTTATTGAGATATGTATTATCCTACGCGGGCTTGCTGCAACCGTTTTAATTTTATTATTGTATATATTCCCATTGTGTTGATTCTGCAATCTCGAGATGCCTGCCGATTGTTTATTACCATTTTCTTTCCCTGAGGTCAAAAACAAACTCTGTGTGTATGTTATATATACACGCATAGATGTGTGTGTGTCTGTTAAGACACATGCCACATTCATAAGCGCACATGCACATATGCACACATACACGTTAGATAAGGGTGGTTCATAATGGATGAATTTGAAGTTGAAATTTTGGTTTTGATTCTTGCACGTGAAAACTGCTTCATTGACTGTTGGAAATAAATCCTTGGAACATGCTTATTTAATCAACAACCTTCAGGGTTCTGTTGCTGTTTTTCAGCTAGAGATCACTGATTCTGACCCCCTCAGCCTTCTCCTTTTTTAAAATGTTCAACCATGGATTAGTACTGCCCAATGTTCTAAACAATTCACCAAGAGCAAATAATAGTCTCTCCAAATAACAGCAAATTGTTACAACTTTGGTAAAGTAAGGAAATTTGATTCAGTTCAAAGACAGAAGATGTGGGCTTTCTAACAGAAGCATATCTTTGTCCTTGACCATCACATGTGTTTGTGGTGCAAAGTTAAGTGGGAACAACATATCTAGAAGGTGCATGCAATACGCACCTTCACACAGGATTACAAGGATGCCTTGTAAATGGGGGATCTCTTGTTCATACCCTGAAGGCACATACTGACTTGTACACAGCTGGCAAAGGGAGCCTGCATGTTTTTATGTGTCTATGTATGTTTGTAGATGAATATACCTCCATGCAAGGAGGAAACGTGGATGAAAACCAAACTGTGGCGGGTGCCAGGTCCTTGAAATGCTTCAAGTGTTAATCAGCAGCTCCGCTGTGAGCTCGGGCTCTGGTGTTTTCTAACTGCAAGTCTCTCCTGTTTTCTTGCCAAAACAGTGAAACAACTGCTAAAGACTTTAATTAAGAGGGGTAATTAGTTCAGATTTATCAAAGCCGGGTTGTTATACTATTAGCTGCTCAGTAGAAGCTGCCAGACAAGCTCCGCAGCCCAGCCCAGCCATCCTGCTGCAGCGGGGCCACATCTAGGGAGAGAGGCTGGGGGTGGGGGGAGTGGGCAGCAGGGGTCCCTGTAACCCCGGGAGCCTCGGGGTGCATCTCGGCCCCTCCCTCGGCCTGGCGCTCCGGCTAGGCCAGGCTTTGATGCAGAACCCACCGCGGATCCTCACCAAGAGCTTAGGATCCCCTCCCGCACCGGGGCAAGTTGGTCTTCCCGGCCCTCCTAGTGCCTCGACGGTCGCAAGAGAGGTTCGGGGAAGGAGTTTAAATTTTTGATCAGGCCTCAAAGAGAGTCTTGAGGGGCGCTGAAGGAAATGCGGCGAAAGACGACAGGCTGGAGGAAGGGAAGATAGGCAGGGGACACCTCCCGGCGAGACGGCGATTTCCTTGTCAACCAGAGCCCTGCATTTCCAGGTAGTGGAAGGATTGACGGCTTCCAGGATCCAAGAGCCGACGACCCGAGGGGTTCCTCTGCGGTCCAAGAGTGAGAGAGGTGGTAGACATCCTGGGTGAGGCGACCACCGACGAGTGGGTGAGCGGGTCCCACAGGACACCCTAGCCAAGTTCCACTGAAACCCCTCTCGGGTTGGGGAGCCCAAGACTCCGGCCACGGAGTGGACAGCAGAGCTTCCCAGAGTAAGGAATTCCTGGTTCCGCGTGCAGAGGTCGGGTCTAGACTTCCCAGCCCTTGAGCTGGGACGCACGCCCTTCATCAGTCACCCCATCGCCCCCGGGGCACTGGGACTCTGAAGTCCCAATCCGGCAATCTAGAAATCGAACCCCAAACTTTCTCTTTTCTTGACCTCCCCACACCTCCCCTTATCCTTTGCTGAGACTAGATCCCTGTTGGATTTAACTTCAGAAAGAGATGGAGAGTTTTGAAATTCCATAGGTGGGTAAATTCTGAATCTACGAGGCTGGCAGAACGGCCATTCCTGTTGAATATCTCAGCCAAGTGGAAAATCTTGTCCGAGGTGCTGGCCACATTCCCTCAGAGCAGCTGCCTGAGCCCCAGGGAGCTTGGGGGGAATATCGAGGTGGCTTAGTCGAATCTTGAAAGCGTTTGTTCTCTTTAGGTACACAGAATGAAGTCAAAGGTCATTATAAAGGGCAGAAAATGGCCTTTGCCTCTTGAATTTATTCTCAATAAGTATTTGAACTTATTCTCAAAACCAGGATGTAATTCTCCCAGACTTTCAAGGTTACACAGTTTTACTGGTGGAAAAGAAAATGAGCATATTTGAGGAGAATTACTAAGCCATAAAACACTTATAGTTAGGAAGTATTTATAAGTGGTCCTCCCATCTTTTAGCCCCTGCCAGTGTACCTTGACTTGTGTTGAAAAAGAAGTCTTCTAGGGAAGGATAGAATTGGTCTGTTGAGGGGGGCCGAGGTATAGAGGATCTGTTATTGTAATCTGAATGACCTTTTGCAGGTCTGATTTGGGATGGGGCAGCCATTCCAGAGAAGACAGGCAATGGAACCCTTGTCTGTCTGGTCACAGGTTTCAGTAGCCTGAAGTAGTGATGATTAAGTAGGAGAAGCCAAAAGGAAATTCTCAAAACTAAGCACTCAGGAGAACTACTTGTCAGGAGGTGAATCATCGATGAACTTTGATTTATGACAAAGCTGTTAGAACTCACTGAACATCAAGGAGAATCTCTTTAAAGACAGGATGAGCTTAGAGATTAGTTGGAGTGGTGGCCGCTGGGGAAGGGGGTGTTGAAAATTGATGAAAAGGGCTACTTAGCTAATAGTCAATAGAAGACCTTACAGTTCTCCCACTTCCAACAGATATTAAAAGGTGCCCTTTCACTATCTAACCTGAATGTTTGTGTTTGTGTGTGCTTATATAAATGTTTGTGTTCATTCATAAGATAGGCACCCCAATGATATGCATCACAAATTGACTCACATCTCAATCCACTATCTTTAGCCAGCAAATTCTCTCCTTTAGGAAGGATTATCTTCCTAAATTCTTCTGATTATCTGCAGAGGGGAATGGTTTATCTTCAACTCTCAGCAGGAGTTATTAATAACTTTGGGTACAGGGAAAGGTGGCCCATCAGACTGCAGGAACCAGTTTTAGAAAGTTACTGATCTGGGGCCTTATGTTTTGCTCAGTTTGGGAAATCACAATGTAGAATGGAATTAATAACATAAGTAATTAACACCTACAAATTTTATTTTAATCCAGATCCCAAATTCTGATTTCTAATAATCTCTTTTCAAAGGATATAAAATGTTCCAACTTTAAAAAATTTAGTTTGAGAACAAGTTGTTATTGTGCAAGATTAGGACTGAAGTGTCAATTTTTCAATAGTAAATGGAAGGATTTTTAGGGGCTCATCAGAGCAGTTATTTGTTCGTGAAGTTTGCAACTTAGTGAGTTTTTTGTAGAACTTTGCTTCTTTCTAAATGTGAAAGGAATGAATCCACAGGTGCAATGGAATCTAATTTCCAGAAATGTGAACACTGTATTAAACAGTTGCCCCTTAGTTAGTGGCAGATAAGTCAGAAATCATAATTTTGTTAAATGTGGGGACAACTCAAAGCATTGACTAAGTTATAACTGTAATGGAACATTTTGTCTTTGCAAAATATTTATCCCCAAATATATAGTATAAAATACAAATGATCTCAAATTCAAAATTAGGGTTTATTTCTTATAGAAACATTTTTTTTGTCACTTTATAAACCCTTTTAATAGGTAAAACCTTTATGATGCATAAAGTTTTTGATTTTAAGGGATCATGACTTGCTCTGTTACAAACAGTATATTTTCAAAAGCATGAAAATTAAACACAAACCTAAATCTCAGTGGGTAAGAATATGCAGTTGTTGTCTGGTCCCAGGAAACATTGCCTTTTTCTATATTTTTGCCAAAAACACATGTTACTTTCACACAAGAAATTTGTTTCCATTAGGTTAATTAAAGACCAAAAAATAAATCATATTTGCAATTATAAGATACCTTATTATAGATTTCATTGTTTCTAGAACTCTATTCATATGTCCATTCCAGCTCTAGGCAGACTAAAAACAGATACATTCATCAACCCACTGGTCATTAATATTCTCTTGGTGTTGAAGCAATTGCCAGTTCAAGCCAGGATAGGTTACTTACTCCAGGCAATAAAGAAGAGGAAGCTTGGTTTTTAAATGACCTTGATAGGAAAAGCTACCTCTGCTATTGTATTTTTTCTGCTTGTATTGTAACATGTTGCTCATAATGAACTTTGAAGAAAAGTCAAAATCCATCATGCATTTGACCATTCAAATATCACAAATAACCATATACATTTTCTGTTCAAGTCCAAGGTGATATTGGTGTCAAATGAAATCATATTGTTATTGGTCTTATGAAGATCAAGTTACTAAATAAAGATGAAATAAAATTCTGTCAATACAAGTCTCCAGGGCTAGTATTTTGCTGTCAAACAAACAAATGTTTCTCATGGGTACAAAGCTATGGGAGTAGGGAGAAACAGTATCATGTACCAGTTCCTCACTCAAGCTACAAATCTATTCCCCAGAGAAGAACAGATTTCCAGTCTGATTGAATGTTCTTCTTCTTGATAGCAATAATATACACTTTTTTATGTGAGAAATATCAAAGTTCAGACCAATGCAGAACCCTCGAAGCATAGTAGCAAATATTGAGATATCTCTTTTTTTTTTTTTTTTTTAATTTTATTTTATTTTTAAACTTTACATAACTGTATTAGATTTGCCAAATATCAAAATGAATCCGCCACAGGTTTACATATGTTCCCCATCCCGAACCCTCCTCCCTCCTCCCTCCCCATTCCATCCCTCTGGGTCGTCCCAGTGCACCAGCCCCAAGCATCCAGTATCGTGCATCGAACCTGGACTGGCAACTCATTTCATACATGATATTTTACATGTTTCAATGCCATTCTCCCAAATCTTCCCACCCTCTCCCTCTCCCACAGAGTCCATAAGACTGTTCTATACATCAGTGTCTCTTTTGCTGTCTCGTACACAGGGTTATTGTTACCATAGCCCACATAGAAATGTAACTGGAGGAGAAACTGGCAAACCGTTTCAGTACTCTTGCCTGGGAAATCCCATGGACAGAGGAGCTTGGTGGGCTACAGTCCACGGGGTTGCAAAGACTTGGACGTGACTGAGCACTCACGCATACGTAGAAATGTAATCTGTCAGTTAAACGTGAACAAAACCTGGAATTGGTGAAACATTCCACACATGTAAATTGTTTACACAAATTTCTGAGTAAGATTTGCATTTTTTAAAATTTTGGCTAGAACTAAAGTTTGCAAGAAACCTCTATAGAACAAACAGCCTAGTTTCTTCAACAAACAATAGTAAGAGAGTGGGAGGGAGAGCCGGAAAAAGAGAAGCAAGTGGTACGGGGACCTGTAGAAAGGCTGAGGGCAAGGAGGAAGAGGATGAGGGCAAGGAGGAAAACAGCTATCACTTAGATTAAAAAAAATTTTTTTTAATGTGGACCATTTTTTTAAAAGTCTTTTTCGAATTTGTTACAATATTACTTCTGTTTTATGTTTTAGCTTTTTGGCCCAAAGGCATGAAGGATCTTAGCTCCCCCACCAGGGATTGAACCTGTGAGTTGCAAGAAGGGGAAGTCTTAACTGCTGGACCACCAGGTAAGTCCCCAAAGAGATTTTAAAGATGGTTGCCATGTTTTTAACATAGCTATTTAACAGTTGCTAAAATAGTGCTATTAATAATCAATTGCTACATATAAATCTTATTTCAACCCCAAATTAAATAAACTGTAAAAATGAAAGTCATTTGTAACATCTGAGACAATTGGAAATTTGAACTCTGTTTAATAAAATTAACAAATCATGTTTACTTTTTGAGATATGAAAAAAGAATAGTGGTTTTGTTTAAAAAAAAAAAAAACAGTTCTTTTAGAACTGTATTCAATGATTTAAGAGTGAAGTGATATCGGGAATTTGCTTTAAAATAATGCAGGAGAAGGGAAGGGGTATAAGTACAGATGAGTAACGTTGGCCATGAATTAATCCTTGTTGAAGCTGGATAATGATAAACAATACTATATTATACAACCTGAATACTTTGATTAAATTTAAATTTTCACTTAAAAATATTTTACAGTAAGTTGTATCATAAAACATTTTCTCCCTAAACACTCCTATTCCTATCACCTGAAAGTGTTACTTGTGTATCTGAATAAAGCATTAATTGTCTATGCTGTTCTTTTTAGTCTGATTCTAGCATTAATACCATTACAATAGAAAACCTTAAACATTTTGTAGAATTAAATAATTCTACAATAAAGCAATTACATAACTGTCAGTTTGTGGAAGAGAATGTAAAGGAAGAGAACCACTGAATCTACTCTCCAAAGAAGCAAAATGTGAGAGTAAATGACAATTGAAAGATTATATTGGTTAAGATATTTGAGATAGTCAGAAGAAATATATATATGCAAGGGTTAAGTGAAAAGTAGTACAAAAAAGGGAAACCTCAGCATTGTGTAGCCACTCAGTACCAAGAAAACCAAAACCAAAACCAGTGTTCATTCATTATTTCATTGATTCATTCAAAGTGCTTGGGTCTGGGTATCCAATAAGAATTAACACTCATATTCTTTTATGTTCCTGGAATTCACATTTTATCTTGGAAAACAGAAAATTGTGTGTAGGCTCAACAGACTTCCCTTTCACTAAGACTGATATGATCTAAATGGATGAAAGACCTCCTTGCTAATATAGGACCTAATGTAGGAGCCTCTGGTATGGTACCATGGGACCAGATGACTAGCTGCTGGTACATTGATTACACTGGACTCCTTCCTCTTGAAGGACAGTGCGTTGTTTTTGGCTGGAAGAGATACATATTCTGTACATAGATTTGTCTTTCTTGTGCATAGTGTTTTTGCCAGCACTTTCATTTATGGATTTGCTAAATTCCTCATTTACTTTTCTATCACATTAAATTTTCAGGCTAAGAAATTTTACAGCAAGAAAATGAGGCTAGTAAGCACCCAGTGAGTACAAAGAAATTTGCAATGCCTAAGAAATCCAATGCATATAATTGTTGTTATCCATCATATATATCTTACAAATAGCTGAGAAAAGAAGAGATGCTAAAGGCAAAGGAGAAAAGAAAAGATACACCCATTTGAATGCAGAGTTCCAAAGAATAGCAAGGAGAGATAAAGAAGCCTTCCTCAGTGATCCATGCAAAGAAATAGAGGAAAACAATAGAATGGGAAAGACTAGAGATTTCTTCAAGAAAATTAGAGATACCAAGGGAACATTTCATGCAAAGATGGGCTCAATAAAGGACAGAAATGGTATGGACCTAACAGAAGCAGAAGATATTAAGAAGAGGTGGCAACAATACAGTGAAAAACTATACAAAAAAGATCTTCATGACCCAGACAACCACAATGGTATGATCACTCACCTAGAGCCAGACATCCTGGAATGCAAAGTCAAGTGGGCCTTAGGAAGCATCACTACGAACAAAGCTAGTGGAGGTGATGGAATTCCAATGGAGCTATTTAAAATCCTAAAAAATGATGTTGTGAAAGCACTGCAATCATTACACCAGCACATTTGAAAAACTCAGCAGTGGCCACAGGACTGGAAAAAGTCAGTTTTCATTCCAATCCCAAAGAAAGGCAATGTCAAAGAATGCTCAAACTACCACACAATTGCACTCATCTCACATGCTAGTAAAGTAATGCTCAAAATTCTCCAAGCCAGGCTTCAACAGTATGTGAACTGTGAACTTCCAAATGTTCAAGCTGGATTTAGAAAAGCTGGAGGAACCAGAGATCAAATTGCCAACATCTGCTGAATCATCGAAAATGCAGGAGAATACCAGAAAAACACCTACATCGGCTTTATTAATTACGCCAAAGCCTTTGACTGTGTAGATCACAGCAAACTGGAATATTCTTGATGCTGCTGCTGCTAAGTCGCTTCAGTGGTGTCTAACTCTGTGCTACCCCATAGACAGCAGCCCAACAGGCTCCTCTGTCCACAGGATTGTCCAGGCAAGAATACTGGAGTAGGTTGCCATTTCCTTCTCCAAGGCATGCATGCATGCTAAGTTGCTTCAGCCGTGTCTGACTCTGTCCGACCCTATGGACAGCAACCCACCAGGCTCCTCTGTGCACGGGATTCTCTAGGCAAGAATACTGGAGTGGGTTGCCATTTCCTTCTCAGGGAATATTCTTAAAGAGATGAAAATACCAGACCACCTGACCTGCCTCTGAGAAATCTATATTCAGGTCAAGAAGCAACAGTTAGAACTGGACATGGAACAACAGACTGGTTCCAAATCAGGAAAGGAGTACGTCAAGGCTGTATATTGTCACCCTGCTTATTTAACTTATATGCAGAGTACATCATGAGAAATGCTGGGCTGGATGAAACACAGGCTGGAATCAGGATTTCAGGAGAAATATCAATAACCTCAGATATGCAGATGACACCACCCTTATGGCAGAAACTGAAGAAGAACTAAAGAGCCTCTTGATGAAAGTGAAAGAGGAAAGTGAAAAAGTTGGCTTAAACCTCAGCATTCAGAAAATGAAGATCATGGCATCTGGTCCCATCACTTCATGGCAAATAGATGGGGAAACAGTGGAAACGGTGTCAGACTTTATTTTGGGGGGGGGGGGCTCCAAAATCACTGCAGATGGTGACAGCAGCCATGAAATTAAAAAACGCTTGCTCCTTGGAAGAAAAGCTATGACCAACCTAGACGGCATATTAAAAAGCAGAGACATTACTTTGCCAACAAAGATCCATCTAGTCAAAGCTATGGTTTTTCCAGTAGTTCATGTGTAAATGTGAGACTTGGACTATAAAGAAAGCTGAGTGCTGAAGAATTGATGTTTTTGAACTGTGGTATTGGAGAGGACTCTTGAGAGTCCCTTGGATTGCGAGGAGATCCAACCAGTCCATCCTAAAGGAAGTCAGTCCTAAATATTCCTTGGAAGGATTGATACTGAAGCTGAAACTCCAATCTTTTGGCCATCTGATGTGAAGAAATGACTCACTGGAAAAGACCCTGATGCTGGGAAAGATTGAGGGCAGGAGGAGAAGGGGACAACAGAGGATGAAATGGCTGGATGGCATCACCGACTTAATGAACATGAGTTTGAGTAAACTCTGGGAGTTGGTGATGGACAGGGAGGCCTAGTGTGCTGCAGTCCATGGGGTTGCAAAGAGTCAGACATGACCAAGCGACTAAACTGAAGAATTTTCCACAGGTTTTTTTTGTGTTTTACACAGGCAGCTGAGTAGTCATGGAAAAAAATACATATGGTTCATACCTCCTGCCTTAACCAAGGGAAATTGCAAAAGGACAAATATTTATATGAAAAATATGTAACCATAAAAGAAATAGAAGAAATTATGGAATATTTTTTAATACTCATGTAGTGAGGATAACTTTCTAAGTATGGCAACAAATTCAGACTACATTAAAGAGATGTGTATAAACTAACCTCATAAATATGAAAAAAAATGCACATCTAAAAAAAAAGGAAGCAAAGTCAAAAGAAAATCACAAACTGGGAGAATGTTTGCAACTTAAAAACCAAACATAGAGCAAATATCCTTGCTGTATGAAGGAGAGTTCCTGACACATTTGTTATGAAAAGGATGTACTTAACAAGTGTTTATAGAAATAGTTCTTTAAAAAGAACATACAAATGTTTGGTAAACATCAGAATATGTTCAACCTCACTGTATTAAGAGAATTGTAGATTAAAACTTCAATGAAGCAATTTTCACCTATCTGATTAGCAAAGATTTAGCTCACTTTGTTGGTGAGGTTTGTGGAAACAGGCACTCAGGCATTACTGGCGGTAGTTACTACTGATACAATATGGGTGGAGGGCAGTTTGACAACACCATTCCAATTATGGGTTGCACATTGCCTTTGACACCACAATTCTACTTCTATGACTTTATCTCATATTTGGAAAATTCTTATTATATAATTTATTTCAGTAGAACTTATCAGAGGAAAGACTGAAAACAGCTTGTATATCTATGCCTGCTGCTGCTGCTGCTAAGTCGCTTCAGTTGTGTCCAACTCTGTGCGACCCCATAGACAGCCTCCTACCAGGCTCCCCCATCCCTGGGATTCTCCAGGCAAGAACACTGGAGTGGGTTGCCATTTCCTTCTCCAATGCACGAAAGTGTAAAGGGAAAGTGAAGTTGCTCAGTCATGTCCAACTCTTAGCTACCTCATAGACTGCAGCCTACTAGGCTCCTCCATCCATGGGATATTCCAGGCAAGAGTACCGGAGTGGGGTGCCATTGCCTTCTCCAATATCTATGCTTAGAACTAGGTTAAATTTACTGTACTTTGTTCATATAATAAAAACCATGAAATCATCAAAAAATGAGAAAGGACTTTAGAATGTGGTTGGAATTTTACAAAGTTAAGTTTAAAAAAAAAACAAGGTTTTACAAATATCATATATTGAGGCATATATATGGAATCCAGAAAAATAGCACTGATGAACCTGTTTGCAGGGATGGAGTGGAGATGACACAGACCTTGAGAATGGAGTTATGGACACAGTGGGGGAAGAAGAGGGTAGGACAAATTGAGAGAGTAGCATTGACAGATATACACTATTATGTGAAAAACAGCTAGCTAGTGCGAAGCTGCTGTATAACACAGGGAGTCCAACCTGGTGCTCTGTTATGACCTTGAGGGGTGGGATAGGAGTGGGGAGGAAGGCTCAAGAGGTAGAGGTATATATATACCTATATATCAGCTCAGTTCAGTTACTCAGTCATGTCTGACTCTTTGTGACCCCATGGACCACAGCTCACCAGGTCTCCCTGTCCATCACCAACTCCCAGAGTTTACTCAAACTCATATCCATTGAGTCGGTGATGCCATCCAACCATCTATCTCATCCTCTGTCATCCCCTTCTCCTCCTGCCTTCAATCTTTCCCAGCATCAGGGTCTTTTCCAGTGAGTCAGTTCTTCATATCAGATGGCCAAAGAATTGGAGTTTCAGCTTCAACATCAGTCCTTCCAATGAACATTCAGAACTGATCTCCTTTAGGATGGACTGGTTGGATCTCCTTCCAGTCCAAGGGACTCTCAAAAGTCTTCTCCAACACCACAGTTCAAAAGCATCAATTCTTCTGCACTCAGCTTTCTTTATAGTCCAACTCTCACATCCATACATGACTCCTAGAAAAACCATAACCTTGACTAGACGGACCTTTGTTGGCAAAGTAATGTCTCTGCTTTTTAATATGCTGTCTAGGTTGGTCATAACTTTCCTGCCAAGGAGTAAGCATCTTTTAATTTCATGGCTATAATCACCATCTGCAATGATTTTGGAGCCCCAAAAAATAAAGTCAGCCACTCTTTCCCCATCTATTTGCCATGAAATTATGGGACCGATGCCATGACCTTAGTTTTCTGAATGTTGAGCTTTAAGCCAACTTTTTCACTCTCCTCTTTCACTTTCATCAAGAGGCTTTTTAGTTCCTCTTCACTTTCTGCCATAAGGGTGGTGTTATCTGCATATCTGAGGTTATTGATATTTCTCCCATCAATCTTGATTCCAGCTTGTGCTTCATCCAGCCCAGCATTTCTCATGATGTACTCTGCATAAAAGTTAAATAAGCAGGGTGACAATACACAGCCTTGACGTACTCCTTTTCCTATTTGGAACTTCCATTTCCAGTTCTAACTGTTGCTTCCTGACCTGCATTCAGATTTCTCAGGAGGCAGGTCAGGTGGTCTGGTATTCCCATCTCTTGAAGAATTTCACACTCCAGAGGAGAGTGAAAAAGTTGGCTTAAAACTCAACATTGCAAAAACTAAGATAATGGCATCTGGTTCCATCACTTCATGGCAAATAGATGGGGAAACAGTGGAAACAGTGACAGACTTTATTTGGAGGGGGGAGCTCCAAAATGTCTCTGCTTTTTAAAATGCTGTCCAGGCTGGTCATAACTTTTCTTCCAAGGAGCAAACATCTTTTAATTTCATGGCTGCAGTCACCACCTGCAGTGATTTTGGAGCCCCCAAAAATGAAGTCTCTCACTGCTTCCATTGTTTCCCTATCTGTTTGCCATGAAGTGATGGGACCGGATGCCATGATGTTACTTTTCTGAATGTTGAGTTTAAGCCAACTTTTTCACTTTCCTCTTTCACTTTCATCAAGAGGCTCTTTAGTTCTTCTTCACTTTCTGCCATAAGGGTGGTGTCATCTGCATATCTGAGGTTATGGATATTTCTCGTGGCAATCTTGATTCCAGCTTGTGCTTCATCCAGCCCAGCATTTCTCATGATGTACTCTGCATATAAGTTAAATAAGCAGGGTGACAATATACAGCCTTGACATACTCCTGTTGATTTGCAACCAGCCTGCTGTTCCATGTCCAGTTCTAACTGTAGCTTTCTGACCTGCATACAGGTTTCTCAAGAGGCCGGTCTGATGGTCTGGTATTCCCATCTCTTTAAGAATTTTCCACAGTTTTGGGTGATCCACATAGTCAATAAAGCAGAAGTAGATGTTTTTCTGGAATGCTCTTGTTTTTCGATGATCCAACGGATGTAAGTCAAGTACTCCAATAAAAATTGATTAAAAAAAGAAAGAAAATGAGAGTGGCCCTGTGTACTAGTCAAGATTTCTGAGAAGAGCCCACAAACCTGGATCTGTAGATCTGAAAAGAAAAGGAATTTATTGAGTAGGATTCATTTGGCTTACAGATCCTATTGCTCACAGTTTGGGTTACAGAGTTTTGCACTGAACTCAGAAAGAAACAAAGGGAGGCAAGGCATAGCCAGGGTTCTGTCTAGGATGCTGCCAGTGGCATCGTTGTGCTAGACACTTGACTCCATCACAGCCATGGGTCCTTTTGCTAATATCTCAGAACAATGAATCCCAGCCAGAAATCCCATGTTGGCCTCTCAGAGAATGGCGTTTGGGTGTTTATTCTACCCATCCATCTAAGCTTTCCCAGATTAGAGGTTCAAGGCTCATCAAAAAGCCTTAAAAAATGAGTTACAAAAGGTCTTTCTTTCTTTCCCCACAGCAACAGTCTATGACGACTGGTAGAGTAGGTTGAAGAGTAGCATTTAAAGGAGAACCCTGGTGATGAAACACATTTTCCTCCTACTTGGCCACCTGAATTACCCTCACAATTTTCATTTGATTTAGCTGGAAATACATTCCAAGAAAGGTTTCCTTAAGGGTATTGGGAACTATTTTTTTGTTTTGTTTTGTTCCAGGAGCAATTAAAAATAGGTTATTAAAATACACACATATGATAAGAAAATAAAGTTTAAAGCTAACAGGTGAGAAAATGGAGGCAGGAAACATAAAATCAAGCCTGGATTAGGTTTAGTATCTGGAACTTATAGCCAGATCTTAGGGGTTTCCTGGCACAGAGACACGAATTTTGTTTTATGCATTCAAAAAGCAAACATGAAAAGAGAGAACTCATCAGTGTCGTGATTGACTGTATCTATGGGAAGATTTGTCGGGAAGAAATATACTACGCTGGTAGTGAGACACGGTAGGAATTTCCACGGGTAGGTCTTCCTAGAGAGAAGACACTGAGAGGATGCAGTGAATTTCATCCTCAAAAATGTCTGAGTAAACACTTAACTCTTAAAAATTGGTTTGTGTAGTTTTGCTCAGCCTGGGCCATTGGCAAAATGTCAAAGTACAGCTGAGGGGGCCTAGCAGTTTGACTTCTTCAACAACTGTATTAAAATATAATTTATATATTATATAAAATACTCATCTAAAGCATACACTCTAATTTTTTAAAGTGAATCCATAGGGTTATGTAATCATTAGTAAAACTGCTGAGAACAATTTTGTCCCCACAAAAATAAACCCCACCCCTACAGGTGCTCACTCACTTTCTCCCCCACCTCCCAATCCCTGGCATTCTCTGCCGTGCTGCACCTGGGGAAGCTCTTCTACCCTATGGATGGGGGCTGCGTGGGGGAGGGTGCATACTCTGGGGCCTGGAATCTCCAGTTTCTGCAGCCTGGGCCTGGGAGAAGGGGATGAGAAGCACAGGCAACTTGCACCTTCCAGGAGGAAACCAGTACTTTAGACTGGGAGCTGGGGATGGGGGTGGGAGAGAGGGTAACACTTATCTTCTTCACTGTATCTGCCTGCAATAGAGCACCCAGGGATCCAGGACTGAGCTTCTGTATCGTGGAGCTAAGCGTAGGATGATAAAGAACTGGGCCATGGTTCAACCACCCCTGACTCTCACTATAATTACAGGATTTGGTTCATTTTCTTAAATGAATGTTTCTGCACTTCTCATGTACCCTTAAGAATAATTTCCAGAGATTTTAAGTGATTATTTTGTATCTATATCTATATATGTATATGTAATACATATATACCCTTATGGCAGAAAAGTGAAGAGGAACTAAAAAGCCTCTTGATCAAAGTAAAAGAGGAGAGTGAAAAAGTTCGCTTAAAGCTCAACATTCAGAAAACCAAGATCACGGCATCTGGTCCCATCACTTCATGGCAAATAGATGGGGAAACAGTGGAAACAGCGTCAGACTATTTTTTTGGGCTCCAAAATCACTGCAGATGGTGACTGCAGCCATGAAATTAAAAGACGCTTACTTCTTGGAAGAAAAGTTATGACCAACCTAGATAGCATATTGAAAAGCAGAGACATTACTCTGCCAACAAAGCTCCCTCTAGTCAAGGCTATGGTTTTTCCTGTGGTCGTGTATGGATGTGAGAGTTGGACTGTGAAGAAAGCTAAGCGCCGAAGAATTGATGCTTTTGAACTGTGGTGTTGGAGAAGACTCCTGGGAGTCCCTTGGACTGCAAGGAGATCCAACCAGTCCATTCTGAAGGAGATCAGCCCTGGGATTTCTTTGGAAGGAATGATGCAAAAGCTGAAACTCCAGTACTTTGGCCACCTCATGCGAAGAGTTGACTCATTGGAAAAGACTCTGATGCTGGGAGGGATTGGGGGCAGGAGGAGAAGGGGACGACAGAGGATGAGATGGCTGGATGGCATCACTGACTTGATGGACGTGAGTCTGAGTGAACTCCGGGAGTTGGTGATGGACAGGGAGGCCTGGCGTGCTGCGATTCATGGGGTTGCAGAGTCAGACGTGACTGAGCTACTGAACTAAACTGAACTGAATACATATATAATTTAATGTATTTGTTGTTGCTTAGTTGTGTCATACTCTTTGTAACCCTATGGGCTGTGGCCCATCAGGCTCCTTCTGTCCATGGAATTCTCCAGACAAAAATATTCAAGTGGGTTGCCATTTCCTTCTCCAAGGGATCTTCCCAACTCAAGGATCGAACCCACATCTCCTGCTTTGGCAGGCGGATTCTTTACCGAGTCACATGGGAAACCCAATTTAATATATACAGTATAATAATTTAATAATATGTTACATAAGCATATATAAAATATATAGTTTTTACCAGTTCGATTGTTGTTTTGCTGGAGAACAGGACTTCTGAACTCTTTATTCCCACATTCTGAAAGTTCTAAACAGCTATTTTTTGTCTTTCTTAAGATATTTCTCCAGTACATCAAAGGTGAAATAATTACACCTAAATTGTCTGCCACATCCTCTCTCATTTGCTCCATAACCCCCACACTGGTGTTCTCTTAGCCTCTTCAACACGAAGACAAACATGATAACTCTCCAGTATGGGAGGGTCCTCAAAAAATTAACAGAGCTACCGTGTGATCCAGCAATCCCACTTCTGGGTATATGTCTAAAAGAAATGGAAACTACTATCACAAAAAAAATTTGCACTCCTATGTCCATTGCAATATTATTCCCAACAGCCAAGATATAGAAACAACCTAAGTGTCCATCAATAGATGAATGAATAAAGAAGATCCTATATATATGTGCATATATATGAATATTACTCAGCCCTGAAAGAAGGAAACTCTGTCATTTGCAATGGCATGAATGAAGCCAGAGGACAATATGCTAAATGAAATAATCCAGTCAAGGAAAGATGAATACTGTATGATATCATTTATCTGTGGAATCTGAAAAAAAAAAATTTGAACTCATATTAACAGAGAGGAGAATGGTGATTACCAAGGCTATAAAGTGAGTGGAAAATGGAAATGCTGGTCAAAGGGTACACACTTTCAGTTATAAGATACAATAAGTTCTGGAGACATAACATACAACGGGATGATTATAGTTAGTGTATTACATCCTTGAAACTTACTAAGTGAGTTGATCTCACCTTTTCTCACCACACACAAAAAGAATTACTATATCAGGTGATGGACATGTGAGTTAGCCTGATTGCAGAGATCATGTCACAATGTATATGTTTATCAAAACATGATGTTGTATAACCTAAATATGTATGATTTTATTTGTTAATCATACCTCTATAAAGTAGAAGGAAAAAAGTCTCAGACTCATAGTCAATGATGGACATTGCCAATGCTTTCAAGAAATATCCAGTTTCTCAGAAGTGGATGAAAATAGGAAGTTCCCAATTGCAACTTTTCAAAAACAGCCAAGTAGTTTCTCACTATCCTTCTATTTGTGACACTAAACTACAGACGTATTGATAACTTCCTTGGTGGGGGATCCAGGATAGGGAGAGCTCAGTGGTTGACACCCCTCAAGCTTGCATCCAGCCTGCTTAAAATTTTAGCCTTAAGACCATTCCATCCTGCTGTTCTCTCACTCCTCATCCCCTGCCATAGTCAAAATACAAGTCTGCCTGGTCAGTTTGCTCTTACACAAAGTCATCCTCATCCTTCAGGCCATTCATTAATTCCAGCGATCTTCTTCAGCCAGATCCTCAGCATTTTACAGCCAGCATGACTTCAGCCACGTGCTTGTCAGCATTTTCAGCATCTTAGTCTCCTTCTATTTCATTGTACCCCCACTTCAAGCCTCAACTTTGAATCAATTCATATTCCTGTTTTCTCTCTTACTACACAGTTTGCTAAAGTACTGCTAAAGAAAACCACAAAACTGAGTGGATTAATGCCACGGTACACAACTGGTTTCAATTTCAGCTGGGGAGTTCCACCTCCCTGAAGGCAAAGTAGCTACATAAATTATTTGGAAATTTTCCGCATGAGAGATTTATTTTTCCCCATTTATTTATTTATTTAATCATATATATATATATATATATATATATATATATATATATATACACACACACACACATACATACATATATATATATGTATCAGTATAGGCTGATGGATGTTTATTTTATACTTTGGGTTATAATAAAACACCACTTTATTTTTTGCTCAGATTGTCTCAGCCAATTGGAACTTCTTTCAGTTGGCTCCTGGGTCCTTTTGACACATAATCCCATTATTGTCAGTGTGTGTATGTGTGTGTGTATGCCTGTGTGTGTGTATTTGAGTACTTTTTTACAGTGGCGCTGCAAGATGTTCCAGGCATTAGCTAGGACTTCTAGAACATTACTGAAGAAGAATGGTAAAACAGAACATTCTTGCCTTGTTCCCAGTTTTAGGGGTAAAGCATCCAGTTGCTCATCAGTAGATTTGATGTTAGCTGTAGATTTATTAAAGATAGTACTTATCAGGTTGAGTAAGTTCTTCTCTATTCCTAGTTTGCTGAGAGTTATTACTAACTGGTGTTGGATACTGCCAAATGCTCCTTCTGCATTAACTGGTATGATCACATAATTTTCTCTTTTAGACTATTGACATGGGGGATTGCAGGGGTTACTCAGGTGGCTCAGTGGTAAAGAATCCACCTGCCAATACAGGAGGTGCAAGAGACATGGGTTTGATCCCTGGGTCAGGAAGATCCGCTGGAAGAGGAAGTGGCAACCCACTCCAGTATTCTTGCCTGGGAAATCCCATGGACAGAGGAGCCTTGCGGACTACAGTCCATGGGGTCGCAAAGAGTTAGACCTGACTGAACACACACGCATGCATGGTGGATTACATTAATTGATTTTTTAATGTTGGATCAGCCTTAGATACTTGGACTAAGTCCCACTTGGCTGTAGTGTGTAATTCTTTCTAAACATTATTGGTTTTATGCAAATATGAATAAAAATATCTCTTCCATTAAGGGATCTTACAGTCAATTAGGGAGAAATAGGCAGGTATACTCTTAAATATAATGCAAGCTGGAGCATAGCAAGTATTCTAAAAGAAGGGGAAATTCTCCAGGTTTTTAATGGAGGGAAAGATCACATCTGGTTTGGAGGAGTTCAGAGACCCTGCTGTGTAAAATATGGCTAATGTAGAATCAGAAATTGAGACCTGGGAGAAACTTTTGGATCATCTAATTCAAACCCTTTCTTTTTCTTACAAATGAAGTTGTACATTGTCTCTCTCTCTCCCCCTAAATAAAGAGATGGAATCTGATCTCACTTACCCCATGTCTATGTCAATAAGTTTTCCTCTGCCTCACACAGCCACCCGCTTAAATAGGTAACATAAATCTTGACTTTTAAGTAGCCTATTTAGAAAATAAGCATGGCTGTTCCTTTGAATTTCCTCATTCCTTTCATAAAAAGAAAACTGGAGGCACTAGGTGGGTATGGAATTGTCGTGTTCTCTGGCCTCAGACCTATGAAACTAAACAAAGAAAACATAATCCCCTTCTGCTACAATCTGTAGCTCCCCTGCTCCTCCCCGAGGGAAGGAGGTGATGCCCTGGTTGACGCAGCCATTACTGTGTGTTTTTTGCACCAACTTGCCTTAAACATGTAAGTTAGTTCTTTCTTTTTCTAGACTTGGGCCAACTTTTTCCCCACAAAAAATCTACAGAGACACTTAAGTTGAAGTTCACCTGTGTTTAATGTTTGCAATTTAAAGAGGTGAAGTTCACTTTGCCCTAAGGACATTTTTAATAAGGAATTTCTTTATTCTGAGAAGTATATGTGTAAAGGCTGTTCAAAATGAAAACAGCCTGTATCTTACTTGCTTTACAGCATTGCCAAAAATGGGGTTCTCCCTATGAGAGCCGTGCGCAGTAGTAGATGCATATTTCTCATTTTGGTACTTTTGATAAATATCATCTTGATACTTCTCATCTCATCCCATCTCACATGGAGAATTAATTTTCCTGAAAGAGCAATGATAACACTGAAGATGATAATAACAATCGTGTCTAATATTTATACTTAACCTTACAATGTGTCCAGTACTTTGTGGAGATGATTTTATTGAATCCTCTCAACCACTCCCATGAATTAGGAATTGTTAATATCATCCCCATTTGGAGAGGGGGTAATTTTGCTTTAGATAAGTAATTTGCCCAAGGTGGCAGAGTTAGGAAGAGGCTAAGACAATGTTTTAGTTGCAGTATATCTGACACAAAGCCTTCAGGTTTTGCTACAGTACTCTAATAGTCCATTGCCACTTATGGTTATCCCTTATCAGTCCAAGTCCTTGGACAACACCCATTTCCCCTCCCCAACACGCTCACTCACTCACCTCCATGGCTTCTGTGGCTTCCAGTTATCGTGACATCCAAATTCCTCCACAAAGTGCCTGCTCTATAACTGCTTCCACACGAGAACCCTTCAATCCCGCCAAAGAAGTCACTTCCTGCCCCCCCATGAAGTTTCACCTTTGTTCAAACAGCTCCATTCGGCCTCCATGCTCCCCCTACTTCCCTCACCCTCGCCTCCTCACCGCCTGTCTACATTCTAGCTGGGTCAGCGCAAAAGAAAAATTTCCAAGGATGGAGAGAAGCTAAGCAGTGGGTGGCTGAGCCCAAGGTGAAATAAAATAATGTTTTCTTTTATTGATTTACCAATGTTTGTCTTTTTAATTTCTGGAGAGCCTCAACTGCATGCAAAAATGTTAATAGGAGTTGAAGGTCTTTTATTCAGACAGTTCCAATCTATTCTGCAAATATAAAGCGGTGAAAATGATTCGGATGTGAATAATCCCCCCCAAACCTTTACTTATTGAAATGGAGCAGAGCTAATTACCAGGTTGGAGAATCTGCATCCACACAATTTGCCAGTCTCACAAACATAATTTTCTTTAGAATGAATAGAAAATATTTGCTCTTTTAAAAGCTGTTGTGAATGGTGGGACTGCGTTCTTTCTGTCTGCAGAAATGTGGCTGCACCATTCACTGCTATTACTCCGCATAGCGAGGGATTTCTCTCCCTACCCCTTGCCTGTCCAGCGCCGTGGGGCTCAGCACATGTTAAACTCCTGTCTGTATCCATCTCAGCATCGTGATCTGTGTGTTCTGCTGGTCATCGTGTCCACTGGGGAACGTCAGTGTGATCGTGGTAGTTTGGGTGTTTGTCATTTCTTCCTGCAAGATGACTTCACGTTCATATTCAAGTTGGGAGGATAAAGATAACCTGTCACAACTCAGGGGTTTATTTAACCACTTAACTTTTTTTATTTCGCTGAGAGTGGGAGGACATTTTCATTGGAGCTGCTCTGAAAGGGGGTGGAACGAATGTTTTTTGTCTGTGAGCCTTAGGAACCATCTGGAATACACATGAGATTTGTTTTCTGTCATTGTCTCTCCCAACCATGAGGCTGTTGTTCCAGGTGTGTGAAGTGCCTGTAGGGCTTATGTTTAATACTTGATTTTCATTATGCCCAACAGCTTGGTCCTTTATTCTCTGAGGGATGTGTTTTCAATACCACGGGAGATTTCTTTATACCCAATCAAATGAATCTTTACAAACAGCTCAACTGGTGTAAAGTCTCAGGTGGGCTTAAGGGACCTACAAGAACAAGGTTGATGTGTTGGCCCAAGGGGCATTCAAATGTGGCTTTATATTAAAGGCATTTTGAATTTCTCTGCTCTGGTTTTCTAGGAAAACAAGCACTCCTCCTCCTGAAACTAAACAAGCCATGCCAGGGTTCCTTGAAATCCATGTTGGAAAAAGAAGCAGCAGGGCACATATGAGATCCACAGGAAAGTGAATGAGGATGCTGGGGCAGACAAAGATGTTGTCTGTAGATGCATTTCTAGAAATGGATGAGATTTTTGTGTTGTTCAGAATTAACACATTATCTATTTTAAGATTTTTTTTTGATGTGGACCATTTTTAAAGTCTGTACAATATTTTAAAGTCTGTTACAATATTGTTTCTGTGTTATGCTTTGCTTTTTTGGCCTCAAGGCATGTGAGATCTTAGCACCCTGACCAGGGATGGAACATTCACCCCCTCCATTGGAAGGCAAAGTCTTAACTACTCGACTGTCAGGGAAGTTCTCACATTATCTTTAAGACAGAAAAGAAATCAGTAAACAAAATAAATGAACACAGCTACATATGACAATAGCCATAAATGACAATTCATCCATAGGTGAATTTTTGGAGTATAATTTTAAGTGAAAAGTGCCCAGAGATTACATCTTGCATGACGCCTTTAAATAATCCTTTTCATTGTGACATATAATACACTAAAAATGAATAAAGAGATCCTTTTATAAGTTTTAAGACAACCAAACAAAACTTTATGCTATTAATAAATACAGTTGAGTTTAATATATTATATCAAAAAGAAAGACAACAATGAACTCAAGTTTCAAGGTGAGAGGCAAGGACACAGGATGGGTGAGGATCTCATGTGGCTGTGAGTTGTCATCATTTAAATTTTCTCTTAGATGGTGATTTCACAATTGTTTATTATATTATTGAAACCAATTAACTGACAAATGAACAATAAATAAATAGGAGCTTTTTGCATATCACTGATAGAAGCCTGTTATGAATTTAGGATTATGGTTAGTGCAGTTATCTGTGCTTGATGTCCAAAAAATAATTCTGATAAAGGAAAAGAGGAAAGAAATATATATTTGCCCTTTGAGTAATATACTCCAAGCTTGGCTGCTCCCATACTGCACTTTCCCCCCAGTACTGGACATTAACTATTCACCTTGCCTTTAGATGGATAGATCACTAGAGAACTCTCAATTCCATCAGCAAGCCTTTGGGAAACTACCCTCCTCTTGCAGCAGAAAAGTAGTGAGAAAAAAATCTGTTCTCACATGTTCCAGGCAAAAGCGCCCTCTACTGTCAGGTAGTGGAGTGACAGTCCTGCTGGGACGCTCACCAAGCCCATATTCTAGTAGAGCTCTAGTCGAGGTGTACGTCTCCACCATCAGAAATAAGAGAATTAAAAAAACAAGTTGAAAGTCTTCCCTGGTGGTTCAGTGGTACAGAGTCCTCGTGCCAGTGCATGGGATAGAGGTTGACTCCTGATCTAGGAAGATTCCACATGTCATGGGGCAACTAAGCCTGCGCCACAACTACTGAGACGGCGCTCTGGAGCCGGTGAGCGGCAACCACTGATGCTGAGTGTCCTAGAGCCAATACTCCACAGAAGAAGCCACCACAACGAGAAGCCTGCGAACCACAGCTAGAGAGTAGCCCCCACTTGCCTCAACTAGAGAAAGTGTGCATAGCAACAAGGACCTAGCGCAGTCATAAATAGATAAATACTTTTAAAAAGTTTCAAAATTGATAAGTTTCCAAACAGAACAAACAATCCTCCTTGCCTCCCACAAACTTTCTAAATGTAGAACTTTTAAGCCTGACTTATCTCACTGATTTTTTAAATCCACTGTTTGCAAGTTGGGTTTCCTGGGAAACAGGCTGACTTGGAGATACTTGAGATGTATTCTTGGGCATAACCTCTATAAAGATGGGAGGGAAGCGGGACCGGGCAGAGGGAGAGGTTGGACTGTTAACGCAGTCCAAGAGAAGCCTCACCCGACCCCTCTGTGTGCTGTGAAGCTGGGATCAGTCTTCAGAGATGTCCTGAATGGAGGTGAGGGGTTGAGCCTTCCAACACCTCTTCCCCAGGAGCAGCCCACATGCAAGACTGCTTTTCGGGAGGATTTTCCTGTTGCCACTTTCTTCCGGGCACCTCCTCTCCCTCCAGGTGAGGAGAGAGTGGCACTGCAGCCAGTTTTTGTCCTGCGTGTATGTACTGAGCCAACTCATCTACGACTGCAGCTTGACCTCTTGTCACCTCCGTCCTCAGGGCCTACGCTCGCACTCAGCTACACGTGTGAGCTGAGCAGGAAGCACCGTTGCACTAGTAATGGATGTCACAGGCGTCTGGGCCGTTGCTGGTACTGCTAACTGTGCCTCTGGCCTTGCTCAGACCCCATCCCTAATGCACCACTTCCATCTAGTTCCCGCTCATTCTCTCCTGCGGATGCCATGGCCTTACTCCAGAACTGTACATGTCTCACATTTCGATTCTCCCACAGCAGCTTGCCATAAATCCACACAACATCTTTTCCATCACGGATTCCTCTAGGACCATAGGGTCTGCTGGCTTATACAGCCCAGTGACAGGGTTGCTTGTCCCACAGCCTAATCCTGCCCCAGGGCCCCTTACTTCTCTGGATCTTATTAAAAGCTGTCAACCTTCCATGTCATCCAGTAAATGGTTTGGAGCAGCATTTGCAAGTGTGAAATGTGCTGTCTCCAGAACCTAACATGTGATAATCCTGGCATACCTCAGACCACTAAAATCTTAAACAACTTTTACTGATGTGGCTGACTTCTGAGGCTTCTTAAGGTTTATTTATTTATTGAAATTTATTGAAATTTGGCTATGCTGGATCTTCGTTGCCGTGAGAGAACTTCTCTAGCTGACGCGAGAGGGAGCTACTCTGTAGTCGTGCAGGGGCTGCTCACTGTGGTGGCTTCTCTTGCTGGGGAGCACACAGGCTCCAGGGCGAGCAGGCTTCAGTAGTTGTGGCTCCCGGGCTGTAGAGCTCAGGCTCAATTGTTGTGTCACTTGGGCTTAGTTGCCCCAAGGCATGTGGGGTCTTCCCAGATTAGGGATTGAACTTGTGTTACAACAGATAGATTCCAAATAGGAAAAGGAGTACGTCAAGGCTGTATATTGTCACCCTGCTTATTTAACTTATATGCAGAGTACATCATGAGAAACACTGGGCTGGATGAAGCACAAGCTGGAATCAAGATTGCCGGGAGAAATATCAATCACCTCAGATATGCAGATGACACCACCCTTATGGCTGAAAGTGAAGAGGAACTCAAAAGCCTCTTGATGAAAGTGAAAGAGGAGAGTGAAAAAGTTGACTTAAAGCTCAACATTCAGAAAACTAAGGTCATGGCATCGGTCCCATCACTTCATGGCAAATAGATGGGGAAACAGTAGAAACAGAACAGTGGCTGACTTTATTTTTTTAGGTTCCGAAATCATTACAGATGGTGACTGCAGCCATGAAATTAAAATACACTTACTCCTTGGAAGGAAAGTTATGACCAACCTAGACAGCATATTAAAAAGCAGAGACATTACTTTGTCAACAAAGATCTGTCTAGTCAAAGCTATGGTTTTTCCAATACTCATGTATAGATGTGAGAGTTGGACTATAAAGAAAGCTGAGCACAGAAGAATTGATGCTTTTTAACTGTGGTGTTGGAGAAGACTCTTGAGAGTCCCTTGGACTGGAAGGAGATCCAACCAGTCCATCCTAAAGGAAATAAGTCCTGGGTGTTCATTGGAAGGACTGATGTTGAAGCTGAAACGCCAATATTTTGGCCACCTGATGCAAAGAGCTGACTCATTTGAAAAGACCCTGATGTTGGGAAAGATTGAAGGCAAGAGGAGAAGGGGATGACAGAGGATGAGATGGCTGGATGGCATCACCAACTTAATAAACATGAGTTTGGGTAAACTCTGGGAGTTGATGATGGACAGGGAGGCCTGGCGTTCTTTGGTTCATGGGGTCACAAAGAGTCGGACATGACTGAGTGACTGAACTGAACTTCCTGCATTGGCAGGCAGATTCTTTACCACTGAGCCACCAAGGAAGTCCCATAAGGTCTATTTTAAATCTTCTAAAATACAGGTGCTTTACCCAAACTTTCAACATACTAGCTACTTTTGCTCCTCTGTTTTACTTATCATGATAACGTTGGTGGAGTGGCCAATGGCATGTCACAAGGGATGTCCAGACTTAGAGCTCTTTTAGAAAACTTTGCAAACAATTCCCCAAAGTGGTTTTACTAATTTTTCACTCACACTTGGTGCTATGTGGAAGGATCAATTGATCCACATTCTCATTAGAATTTGATAACGGAATACTTTTTGACTTTAGCCATTCTAACAGGTGGGATATGGTACCTCATTGTGGTTTTAATTTGACTTTATGGTGATTGCAGCCATGAAATTAAAAGATGCTTACTCCTTGGAAGGAAAGTTATGACCAACCTAGATAGCATATTCAAAAGCAGAGACATTACTCTGCCAACAAAGGTCCATCTAGTCAAGGCTATGGTTTTTCCAGTGGTCATGTATGGATGTGAGAGTTGGACTATAAAGAAAGCTGAGGGCAGAAGAGTTGATGCTTTTGAACTGTGGTGTTGGAGAAGACTCTTGAGAGTCCCTTGGACTGCAAGGAGATCCAACCAGTCCGTTCTAAAGGAGAGCAGTCCTGGGTGTTCTTTGGAAGGAATGATGCTAAAGCTGAAACTCCAGTACTTTGGCCATCTCATGCGAAGAGTTGACTTCATTGGAAAAGACTCTGATGCTGGGAGGCATTGGGGTCAGGAGGAGAAGGGGACGACAGAAGATGAGATGGCTGGATGGCATCACCGACTCGATGGACGTGGTGAATTTGAGTGAACTCCGGGAGTTGGTGATGAAAGGGAGGCCTGGCGTGCTGCAATTCAGGGTCGCAAAGACTGAGTGACTGAACTGAAATGAACAATTAGTGGGATTCCCTGGTGGCTCAGACGGTAAAGCATCTGCCTACAATGTGGGAAAGCCAGGTTTGATCCCCGGGTCAGGAAGATTCCCCTGGAGAAGAAAATGGCAACCCACTCCAGTACTACAGTCCAGGGGGTCACAAAGAGTCGGACGCGACTGAGTGACTTCACTTTCACTTTCAGTGATTAGTGATTTTTTTTTTTTTCTGGCCATGCCACACAGCTTGTGGGGATCTCAGTTCCCCACCAGGGATTGATCCTGGGCGCTCAGTGAAAGCCCTGAGTTCTGACCACTGGACCACCAGGGAATTCCCCTAATAATTAATGATTTTGAGCACTTTTTCTTGTAATATAGGCTATACCTATATTTTCTATTATCAAGTGTCTATTCAAGTCTTTTGCCCATTTAAAAAAAAGGGGGGATTTTTTTTCTTTTTTTGTTGGTTTGTAGTAGTTGCTAAAAATATAGCAAGGCCATGATTTCTTTTTAAAAGCATATCCCCAGAATACCATGGCCTGATTATTCATTTTTAAAGGTGACTTTGATGAGCTGAACTTTTTTTATTTAATGAAATCTAAACTATTATTTTTTCTTTTATGATGAATGTTTTTTGAGATTTGAGAAAACTTTTCCCACTACAAATTCATGAAGATATATGCCTATATTTTCTGCTAAAAGCTTTATGGATCTAGCTTTTACATTTAGGTCTATGATCTATCTCAAGTTAATTTTTGTGTGTGGCTGCTCAGGGGTAGAGGTCCATTTTTTTACATATGCTTATCCCCTTCCAGAATCATTTGTTAAAAAGACTTCCTTTTCCCACTGAATTGACCATACGTGTATTTATCTGTTTCTGGACTCTATTCTGTTTCATTGGTGTATTCATTGATGCTTAGGCCAATTAAATATTTAATAAATGTCTTATTTTTGTAGCTATAAAGCCAATGAGTCAGGCAGAATAAGTTCTTTACTTTGTCCTTCTTTTAAAATATGGCTTTGGATATTGTAGGTCCTTTGCATTTTTGTATACATTTTAGAATCAGTATGTATATTTCTGTAAAATTCCTTCCTGGAATTTTGACTGGGATTGCATTGCATTTGGAGAGAGAGGAAATATTATGATATTGAATCCTTCAATCCATAATTGGGTTATGTCTTTTCATTTGTATATGTCTTCTTTAATTTCTTTCAGTAATGCTTTCTATCAATAGTTTCCAATGTTGGTATATTTTGTATTGTTTGTTGGATTTATTCCTAGTTATATGGTGTTTTTGATGGACTTGCAAATTATATTTTTAAAAAGTAATTTTAAAATGTTTTGGATTACAATCTATTTTTGCATCCTGTCCTTTTATTCAACCAAATTAATAAATTCCTTAGTAGTAGTAATTTTTAATAGCATTATTTATTAGCATTTTATTTTATTAGTACTTTGGGACGATACAGTTGGGTTTTCTATGTATATTTGCACATTATTTGAGAGTAGTGGGCTTCTCTGATAGCTCAGTTGGTAAAGAATCCGCCTGCAATGGGAGTGACCTGGATTTGATTCTTGGGTTGGGAAGATCCCCTGGAGAAGAGAAAGGCTACCCACTCCAGTATTCTGGCCTAGAAAATTCCATGGACAGTCTATGGGGTCGCAAAGAGTCGAACACGACTGAGCAACTTTCACTCACTGAGAGTAGTGATGATTATGCTTCCTCCTTCTAATTTTTATGCCCTTCATGTTTCTTTTTTTTGCTTTGAAACATTGGCTAGAACTTGTACAATATTGAATGGAAGAAGTGAGACCAGACATCCTGCAACATTCCCAGTATTAGTGAAAGAGAGGTTAGTGTTTCATATTATGTATAGCATTAGCATTAGCAATAGTACTTTATGGATGTCCTTTATCAAAAGGAAATCCCCTTTTTTTAAAATTTTAATTATTACTGGAGTCATAGTTTCTTTACAAGGTTGTGTTAGTTTTTGCTGTACAGCAAAGTGAGTCAGTTATACATATACATATATCCCCTCTTTTTTGGATTTCCTTCCTATTTAGGTTACTACAGAGCACTGAGCAGAGTTCTCTGTGCTATACAGTAGGTTCTCATTAGTTATCTATTTTGTACATATATGGGAGAAGCCAATGGCACCCCAGTCCAGTACTCTTGCCTGGAAAATCCCATGGATGGAGGAGCCTGGTAGGCTGCAGTCCCTGGGGTCGCTAAGAGTCCGACATGACTGAGCGACTTCCCTTTCACTTTTCACTTTGATGCATTGGAGAAGGAAATGGCAACCCACTCCAGTGTTCTTGCCTGGAGAATCCCAGGGATGGGGGAGCCTGATGGGCTGCCATCTATGGGGTCGCACAGGGTCGGACACGACTGAAGCGACTTAGCAGCAGCAGCAGCAGCGTATATATATGTCAATCCCAGGATCTCCCAGTTCACCCCACTCCTCCTTCCCCTTCTTGGTGTCCATACATTTATTTGTTCTCTACTTCTGCGTCTCTAGGAAATTTCCTTCTCTTTCTAGCATGATTAAGAGTTTTTATCATTAATACATTTTTTCGATTTGTTAAGATATCAAATACTTTCTCACCATCTATTAATATGACAATATGTTTTATCACTTCACAATGTGCCTTCAAATAGCATTGTATTACCTCATGAAAAAGTATAATAATACAACTGCTTTTATTCTTTCTCCTGACACATGTTCTCTTATTCTTTTAGGTTTTATTTTTGTATAGTCTATAACCCCAGTATTATCAGATATTGTTTTTCATAATTAAGTCTTTTAAGTAAATTATATATATACATATATATATTATTTTGTCTTTCCCATCCTCATTCAGTGCTCCATTTGACAGTATTTTCCTTTAGCCTGAGAAACTTCTCTCAGTGTTTCTTGTAAAGGTCTACTGGAGACAAAATTCCTCAGGTGGTCACTAATGAGAATGACTTTATTTCATCTTCATTTTTGAAGGATAATTCTGCTGGAAATGGAATTTTAGGCTAGGAATTTTTTTCTTGCAGCATTTTAAAGTTTTTCTTTTCATTCTCTTTTGGTCCTTTTCACTAGCTTTTTTTATTGTTTCTGATGAGAAGTAAGTCATAACCCACACCAGTTTTTTTTTTCTTTTTCCTTTTGGCCGATTTTTCAGATCCTCTTTTTATCTCTATTTTTTCAGCAGTTTAACTTATACGTGTGTGTGTGTGTGTGTGTGTGTGTGTTTTGTACTCGACTTGTGGTCACTACACTGCCTGGATCCATGATTTGATATATTTTATGATTTGAGAGAAAAATTACCATTATTTCTTTGAATATTTCCTCTGTTTCTTTTCTTACTCTTTTATTTTTGGTGCTCCATTTATATGTATATTTGACTCCATTTATATGTTTATTGTCCCAGACGTTTAAGATGCTCTGTTTTATTTTTTACCTTTTTTCTCTTTGCATTTTAATACGAATATTTTTTATTGATTTATCTTCAAGTTTGGGGCTTCCCTAGTGGCTCAGTGGTAAAGAATCTGCATGCAGTGTAGGGTCGGGAAGATCCCCTGGAGAAGAAAATGGCAACCTACCCCAGTATTCTTGCCTGGAAAACCCCATGGACAGAGGAGCGTGGCAGGCTACAGTCCATGGAGTCACAAGAGTTGGGCTTGATTTAGCCACTAACCCACCACCACCATATTTAAGTTTACTTATTTTTCCTCTGTAGTACCCAGTGTGCTGTTAAGACTATTTCTTGAATTCTTTTTTAAAAAATTAAATTAATTTACTTTTATTGATGCTTAATTGACCAATATTGCTTGAATTCTTAATTTGGATTCATATTTTTAATTTCTAGTGATTTTATTTAATTTTTGTTTACAGTTCCATCTCTCTTCTAACATTCTCTGTCTATATATGTATACACAATGTCTTTTATACTAAATCTTTTGAACATTTATCATAGTTACTTTAAAATCACTATGTTATAATTATGGGGTATTTTATGACCTGAGATATCTCTTAATCTGCTTCTATTCACTGTTTTCCTCTCTTGGCCATGGACGGTATTTTTTTGTTTCTTCTTGTGTCTTACATAGTTTGATTGTATGGTCAGATATCATATACATGTAAGAGAACAGTAGACATTAAAGTAAATGATATAATGATCCCATCTTTTCTGGCAGGCTACTGGTATAGAACACTAAGGTAATCTCATCTGTAACTGAACTGAATCTCAACTTTGTTGCAGCTTTACATTCAATTCACCTCTGGTTTAAATATCTTGGGGGGCAACATCAGAACTTTTCTTCAGCAGTGCTTCGTTTCTGAAAGAAAAGTTAAAGTGTTAATCACTCAGTCATGTCCGACTCTTTGTGGCTCCACAGGCTGTAGCCCACCAGGCTCCCCAGAATCCATGGGGATTCTCCAGGTAAGAATACTGGAGTCGGTAACCATTCCCTTCTCCAGGGGATCTTCCCAGCCCAGGGATCAAATGTGGGTCTCCTGCATTGCAGGCAGATTCTTTACGTCTGAGTCACCAAGGTTGCCCCTTTACCAAATATCTGGAGATCTTTGTGCTCTAAAGCCTAGTTGCTGGCTTTTCGGGTTGTTGAAGAGCACTTCAGGAGATATTTCTCTTGGCTCCCCTACATGTAACCAATCTTTTTGTGTATCATCCCTCTGTACTGGGTGAAAACCTATAGGAAAATTGGGGTAGGCACAGATTCACTCTTGGCTTGGGATCCTCAGGGTTCCAATCTACACGTGCTGCCACCAGAAGCTTGTTGAAGATTCAATTGGTCACTCTTTACCACTGCCAAGGGTGCCTTCCACCTCTTCCCTCTGCTCTGCAAGAGATGGAAGAAACTCATTACTATGTTTTTTAGTTTACTTTGGTTTCTTTGTGTCGTCAGCTCTCTGGTTGTTAAATAAAGCCATGATTTAGTGTCATGAAAAATAAGACCTGATTTAATGTCATGGCTTTTTCTCGTTGTTTTTTTTTTTTTTTTTTTTTTTTTGCAGAAGGTTAGCTTTTTCAGCTGGTTGACAATAGGGTTGGAACAGTAGTCTCTTGTTATTTTCTGTATTCTAACTGCAAGTGGAAGTCTCTTGCTTTTTGTCCACTATGTCAGCAAGAAAAAGGGAAGATTCAGAAGCTTCTACCTGGTGTTCTTCTCTGCAATCATTTTTATCCTGCATGTCAAAGAATTACTATGTTAGTTCTGTGTGTGTTGTGCTAAGTCCTTCAGTTGTGTCTGACTCTTTGTGCCCCCATGGACTGTAGCCCACCAGGCTCCTCTATCCATGGACTTTGTCCAGGCAAGAATACTGGAGTGGGTAGCCATTCCCTCCTCCAGGAGATATTCCTGGCCCAGGGATCAAACCCATGTCTCTTGAGTGTCCTGCATTGGCAGGCAGGTTCTTTACCACTCTGCCACTCTAGCAACTGGGTCTAATGGCACTTCAGATCTCTGAAGATCAGCTTCAACCCAGACCATTTGTCCAAGAGTCCTAGGAAAAAACAAAACAACAAACAAACTTTGCATTCTCTCTCCTCAGTAAACAATCACCCAAACAACTGGCTATAGAACCCTTTGGGGAAGGACTGGAGGAATTATTATCATGTATACTTGCCAGAATTTTGCAAGGCTCTTTCTTACAGCACTTCTGTCTGTCTGTCTCTGGACTACATTATTTTCTCACTTGTTCAAATGATGATAAAATGGAAAATTGCAGGGCACCAAGAGACGTAACATTCTAAAGAGTTTTTCAATCCATTTTTTTCCTGTCAAATAGGATACTAAGCAATGCTGAGATGTTTAACTGCTGCTTCCAGTCTTTTGCCTAAAGGTGGGATTCTGCAATTACTGAAGGATTCTGGGCCATGAGATGACATTATCTCCTCAGAATTGGAGATGAACTACAAGCAGAGGTTCTTGAAACTTCCAGTTGAGTCTCTGATGTGTTGAAGTATTGTCTCCCAAAGGAGTGATTATGATCTGTTTTTGTTAACTTTCTCTGGGATGCCAAATTCCAGCAAATGTTTTATGTAACCCGGAATCTAATCATCACATTATTTTTGATACTTTCTATTAAACTAAATGCTAAAGGGAAAGTTTCTCCCTATTGTCCAGAAGAAACAAGAGTAGGTTTGCATTATTTCTAAACAAGCAGGGACTTGTGATAGAAAATTTGCAATATTATATGTTCTCTTCCTTTGCTGAAATATACAGCCTATCTTCTGGGAAGTGAAAGTGTTAGTCACTTAGTCGTGTCCAACTCTTTGCGGCCCTGTGGACTGAGCTTCTCTGTCCATGGAATTCTCCAGGCAAGAATACTGGAGAGGGTAGCCATTTCCTTCTTCAGGGGATCTTCCCGACCCAGGGATTGAACCCAGGTCTCCTGCATTGCAGGCAGATTCTTTACCATCTGAGCCGCCAGGGAAGCCTATCTTCTGGGAAAAGAGCCCACAAAGAGCAATGGATCCTAGTTCCAGTCCCAATCTGTTAATTCCGTCTCTGCCTCTTGAGTGAAATGTAGTTATTTATTGCTTACTGACAAATGTTCATTGAATGCCTACAATCACTCATGCATTGTCCCAAATATTGGAAATACATTGGTTAAAGGAGATGAAAGCTCCTGATTTCATGGAGATTCCATTCTAATGAGGGGAGGTAGTAAAAAATAAATTAATATGTGAAATGGAATTAAATGTTACAAAGAAAAATAAAGGAAGGACGAAGGGAAATGCTTCTGGATTGGAGTTGGTAGTGGTTTTAATTTTTTTTAATTAATTAATTTATTTGATTGCACTGGGTCCTAGTCCCCACATGCTGGGTCTTCACTGTGGTGCCGGACTCTCTAGTAGTACGTGCGATCTTAGTGCCCCACCCAGGGCCTGAGCCCATGTCCACTGCATTGCAAGGCAGACTCTTAACCATGGGACCACCAGGGATGGCCCTGGTGTTAATTTTAACTAAGCTAGTTAGGAAAGGCCTCTTTTTAAAAGATTACATTAAAGGTGCTTGTGGGAGGATACCCAAAATCTGAAAGCCCCATGGACAGGCATTTTTTCCGAGCATCTCCCACACCTAAGTTAGCAGCAAATTTGGACCAAAATCCAGGTATTAGAATTCTCTGTTCCCTGCTTTATTCCATTATGTGACACTGTTACAAGGACTCATAAGGGATTCACTGAAGCACTGATTCAAGCAATGTGAAGTAGCTGTGAGCTGTTGGCAAACAGGAGTGGCAAACAAATTAGCCTAACAAGTCCTTATTGATTACCTACTGTTCAGAGAAGATCACCACTTCCCTAGGGATCTCAGAGGAATGCACACTGGATTTTCTGCCTCCAAGAAGCTGACAACACGGGGTGGGGGTGGGGCCAGGGCGCAAACAAATAAAGCAGATGTTCTGAGGATACAATCTAAACAGTGCAGACGCCGAAGGACAGCTAAGGATGCTCTTAGGGCAGTGTCTTTTACCAAAATTCAAATGACTTTCTTCACAGGCTTGCTGGGAATAGAAAATTCTGCTCCTTCATGGTCCTTTCAGCCTCGCTCATGCACATGGATTATCATACTGTCAACAGCATAATCTAATAAGAAGGATGGCACTCTATTGTCTTTTGTTAGCTGGCTGAAACCCAAGGACTGTGGTTATTGAATACAGAAGGGCAGACAGATGGAAGCTTCAAGCTGTCCTGTAATTCCAGAGTAGCCTTGTCTTTGAGAATCCTTTCCAGGACAGCACTATTACGTGTGGTTAAGTTGGATGGTACCTTCTAAAGTAATATGGAATAGGCCTACTGATGCAGTTTAATTGTTACCAATTCGATTAGCAGGAAAACTTATATCACACACCATGACTTATCTAATTGGACTACAGAAGTGAAGCTGTTATATTCAGGATAAAATATAGTTGTTTTCAATGCCAGTTTTTACACTGCATGAAGAAATAGTGGCAGGAAACTGGCATTATATTGCCTCCTTATGCTGTGTACAATGGTGTGGAAAGTAAACGAGCAACTGGAAAGAGTGTTAAAAAGTAGTTTTGATAATAAGTAGAAAATTTCAGAAAGTCTAAGAGGGAAATGGCAACCCACTCCAGTGTTCTTGTCTGGAGAATCCCAGGGACTGAGGAGCCTGGTGGGCTGCCGTCTATGGGGTCACACAGAGTCGGACACGACTGAAGTGACTTAGCAGCAGCAGCAGCAGCAAGATGTATCTACTTTACAGGAAACCTCGCTGTTTACTTGTCAAGCAAGTCCATTAAGGCACGATTCAGTCAGACCAGCTGTTTGTCCGTGCATTGTCATAAAAGCTTACAATTAAAATCTTCTGGCATTTATTTGTCTTGATACCTCGAAAAGGACTCAGTCTCAGTTAAAAAATACTGCTTGAATTTATTTTTACCCTCATTTTAAATATATGTATAAATATGTACATACATACATACATATCTATTTACAACAGTTCAAGTTTTATTGCTCATTTAAACATTTCCCATTTCATCCTGTTTAACAAGAATTATCAAAGAAAGAGCCTGAGTTGCATTTCAGGTTATATGAAGCATTTGCTGGAAGGTGATAACCTAATTTTGGGAGATTTATGCTTCATTCCATTGCTGACTTTGAGTTCATTTTCCCAAACATTATTGACTGGAGACATTTCAGTATTCACTTACATAACAAATCACTGACCACAGGCATTAGTTTCTGCGAAAATCCCCCCGTCAATAATGTGTTAACATAAAATAAACTCTGTTACTAAATATGTAACATTTTTTCCCATATTATGTATTTCCCATATTACATATTAATTAATCGGGAGATTTGTGGTCTACTAGGTTTTCTTGTTATTAAAGTGTTATTAAGGGTCTTCCTTTAGGAGTTTGAATTAATTAACTCCTCAATATCTGAAAGTCTTTTAAACACTTAGAAGTGTCGATTAAAGTTAGGAATAGTATTGTTGGATTTTTATTGGAAACTTCATTAAAATTGTTTCAAGATGATCTACAACAGATCCCAGAAGAAGCAGCTTCTAATTGAATTCATATCAGAATCCCCTGTGAAAAGGGACTGTCTATGCTTCATGGAATCAGGTACCATCCAAAGACCTGGTTTACTTTAATTCTCTACAGGCCTAGAACTTACAGGCAAGCAGAAAGTTCAATCCCATCACTCCTAAGGTTGTCTTAACGAACCTGGTGAACTGGAATAGAAAGGTCTCTCAGGGACTTCCTTGGTGGTTCAGTGGCTAAGATTCCCTGCTCCCAATGTGGGAGGCCTTGCTCTGATCCCTGGATGGAAGACCCTGTGTGCTACCACTGAGACCTGGCTCAGTCAAATAACTAAATATAAATGAATAAATATTTTTAAAAAAAATTTCTTTCAGCGTCTCCCCTTGAGTCTCTCTCTACTGAGGGAGTTGAAGGAGATGGCCTGGTCACTAAGCTGGGTGTAGGTTAGAAGTAGAACTAAGCTGTGTTGTAATTAACAAGTTGTAACCAACAAGTTCATCTGTGGTAGGTCACCGTTAGAGAATATGGTATGAATTGGAAAAAAAACAAAAACCCTGTTGAATATGGTCGAATACGGTGGTGTGCAATCTATGATTGATTGGAAGAAAACAAAATTATTACCAAAGATGGTTGGCGATTACCTAACAACCCTCTCTGGCCTTTATCTCTCGCTCATCCAGACACCTAGAATAGATGGTACTGGGGACATAGGACAGGATGGCACTACAGTGATGAAGGAAACTTTAAAGGCTGTGGAGAACAAGTGGTGAGTTTAAAGTAATCCAAAGAACCCAACACCTAGCTGAAGCTTGAAAGAAACAGAGCTGTAGTTGTCTGAGGAAATGCATGTGGACCCAGAGAAAGACTGAGAAATGGAGTCAGGGCCAGGATGGATATAAAGGAACACCCATGAGAGGGATATTCTGGAGTAGGGGTAGATTTTGTTTCTGAATGCAATAACTGAGTGCTGTTATTTGTGTTTTCTCTGAAAGAAAAAAAAGTTGTCCTTGGCTGTGCTGGGTCTTCATTGCTGTGCGTGGGCTTTCTCTATTTGCTGTGAGCAGAGTCTACTCTCTAGCTGTGGTGCATGGGTTTCTCATTGTGGTGATGTCTCTTGTTGAGGAGCAAGGATTCTAGGGTGCATGGGCTTCAGGAGTGGTGGCTCACAGCATGTGGAATCTTCCCAGACCAGGGTTCGAATCTGTGTCCCCTACATTGGCAGGTGGATTCTTAACTACTGGACTACCAGGGAAGTCCAAAGAAGTTCGTTTTCTTCCTAATAAACTTGTGATCATGATGATAGCAGGAATAGTGGATATGTCATTACGGGAGAGACAGGAGTGACCTGTATGCAGGTCAAGGAGCAACAGTTAGAACTGGACATGCAACAACAGACTGGTTCCAAATTAGGAAAGGAGTACATCAAGACTGTATACTGTCACCCTGTTTATCTAACTTCTATGCAGAGTAAATCATGCAAAATGCCAGGCCGGATAAAGCATAGACTGGGATCAAGATTACTGGGAGAAATATCAATAACCTCAGATATGCAGATGACACCACCCTTATGGCAGAAAGTGAAAAAGAACTCAAGAGCCTCTTGATGAAAATGAAGAGGAGAGTGAAAGAGTTGGCTTAAAGCTCAACATTCAGAAAACTAAGATCATGGCATCTGGTCCCATCACTTCATGGCAAATAGATGGAGAAACATTGGAAACAGTGGCAGACTTTATTTTGGGGGGCCACAAAATCACTGCAAATGGTGATTGCAGCCATGAAATTAAAAGACGCTTACGCCTTGGAAGGAAAGTTATGACCAACCTAGACAGCATATTAAAAAGCAGAGACATTACTTTGCCAACAAAGGTCCATCTAGTCAAAACTATGGATTTTCCAGTAGTCATGTATGGATGTGAGAGCTGGACCATAAAGAAAGCTGAGCGCCGAAGAATTGATGCTTTTGAACTGTGGTGTTGGAGAAGACTCTTGAGAGTCCCTTGGACTGCAAGGAGATCCAACCAGTCCATTCTGAAGGAGATCAGCCCTGGGATTTCTTTGGAAGGAATGATACTAAAGCTGAAACTCCAATCCTTTGGCCACCTCATGTGAAGAGCTGACTCATTTGAAAAGACCCTGATGCTGGGGAAGATTGAAAGCAGGAGGAAAAGGGAATGACAGAGGATGAAGTGGTTGGATGGCATCACTGACTCAATGGACGTGAGTCTGAGTAAGCTCCAGGAGTTGGAGATAGACAAGGAGGCCTAGCATGCTGTAGTCCATGGGGTTGCAAAGAGTCAGACATGACTAAGTGACTGAACTGAACAGAACCTTTAATATCTGTAATAATACAATTATCTCTGTTTTCCATATGACAAAACAGGCACAGAGAGGTTATATAATTCATCCATCATCATAGAGCTAAGGGTGGTAAATTGCAGAGTCAGGATTAGATTCCCAAAAGTCTGCTTTCAAAGTCCAAGCTCTTAGCCACTATATTACCCTGCTACCAAGCAGCAAGAAGCAGATGTGGGGTGAGAAGGTGAAGGCGGTAGATATATGCTAGGAGGAGGGCAATAGGGAATGTGTCAGATTATCTATCTAACATATAGATTATTTTAGAAACATGGCTTACATTGGCTCATATTTTTCAGATCCTCCTGCTCAAGTCATACCTGTGCCAACAGTGCTAAGATTATGTTAAAGAATAGGTTTTGAGTGTGTGTGTGTGTGTGTGTGTGTGTAGTGTTTCAGATAGCATCTTCACATCCAATTTCCTGAGCTGTCCCTTCAACAGTTCAAATGAAAGAAGCAAACTATCACTTGAAAAGGATATATTATATAAAATGTATTTCTAAGAAACTTGAATTTATTTCCAAATTTTTGTTGGTGCTCAATTTACTAATAAAAAAAAAACATTATTTCATGCAACTAGCATTTTCAAGAATTGAAATTTGTCCGTTAAGTGCTAAGATTTCGTATGCTACCAGGTTTTAAACGTTTCTGAAAGAACACCTAAAAGCACCAATGACACAAGTTATTCTGCTGTGTGTTCAGAATTAGAATAAAGCTTTTGACAAAATCGTCAATGTGCTGACGTTGTTATTAAAGGTCCTTAACCTTTTTATGGAGCAGTTGAACAATACTTGTTTGTTTGTCCCAGAATCATGTCGGAATGATTGTTGGGTTTCAAGGTTTTCAGGTGCTTTTTTCTTTTCTTTTTTTTTTTTTTTTAAGCCAAAAGTGATGCTGGCAGAGACAAAGAGTGCTGTGACAAAGGCTGCTTGTAACAGCGGAGATGAGTTCTCATGCTATCCTTAATAGTGATAAGAGTGTTTAGCCATGGGTAGCTTTTTTCATACACTTATTATTTTTAAGCAAAGTACTTGCATAAAATAGCTTTTTTCCCCCTTTGGAATTCACTTCCCTTTCAGAGGTTGTAAAATAACCTGTTACATAAACTTACAATGGATATTTCAACAGTGTTTCACATTGCCTCGAGTGAGGTATACATGGGTTTAATCAAGGGCATTGAGAGGCTCCATGTGCTGTCGCATCTCTGGATGGGACTGGAACTCAAAGCCACTACATTTTTGAAAATGTGACATTCTGATTCACCTCCCCACTTTACTCTCTGGTTCCTTAAAAAAATATTTAGAAATGTATAAAGAAGACAAAAGTCTTACTGACCTTCCCAAGTCAGTACCCAACAAGGGTTCTTCTGCCTGGTGTTGCTCTCTCCATTAGAAGGAGACCCAGGTTGGTTCAGAAGCAAAGAAATGTTTAATTCTTTGGTGAAAGATTGGAGAGGAGGGCTTCCCTGGTGGCTCAATGGTAAAGAATCTGCCTGCCAATGAAGGAGACACAGGTTTGATCCCTGACCTGGGAGGATCCCACATGTCACTGAACAATGGGGCCTCTGTGACACAGCTCCTGACCCTGCACACCCTAGAGCCCGTGCTCCACAAGAGAAGCACCACAATGTGGTGCACCGCAACTAGAGAGTAGCCCTCCCCTGCTGCAACTAGAGCAAAGCCCATGCAGCAGAGGAGACCCAGTGCAGCCAGAAATAAATAAATAAATAAAATTACTTAAAAAAAAAGAGGAGAGAACAAGATGGTGGAGGAGTAGGTGGATGTGGAGTACATCTCTCTCCAGGGATACATCAGGAATACACCTTCCAGACACAGAAGTGCATGCAGAAAACCAGCTGAAAGTGGACAGGGGTACCTGACCAGCAGAAAAGAATATATAGAACCACGCAAAACTCGGTAGGATGAAGGAACTAATGGGGGAAACACGAGTGTTAGTAGGACTGGACCTGCCCTTGGCAGGTGGGGGAACTGAAGCAGGGCTCCGATCCCCACAGTGGGGCAACTGTCTGAGTCAGAGGAGAAACATTTAAGGCTGAGAGTGAAAGAGCTGATCTGTGGCAGCCTAAATGAAATGAGAATCAGGCAGTCCTTGCCACAGCTATACATAACTCTGGAGAGGGACACAGGTCCCCTGGAATGCGCAGTGGCTGGGAGCTGGAGTTTAGGGATTGTGGAGCAATCCCAGGGTGAGGGCTGCTGTTGAATGTGCAGAGACAGATAGAGGGGATGGGAGGGAGGGGATTATGGCGGGAAATGCCTGTGGAGGAAAGCCAGGCAGCCATGGAAGCAAGGCGATACTGCTGAGTCACGTGTAGAGGGTGGAGCCATCACCATAGCCTCTCTCTCCCCACGTGCCAGCATCGGCAGCTGGACAATAGAGAGGCTGGCCCATCAAAAGCCTGACACACTGAACTAGAGAGTAGAATCCCACCCAGGGTGCCCTTTAAGTGTCTGACATGGCAATCTACAGGGTAGGACCCCAGTCAGGGGGGCCCCTCTATGTGCTTGGCACCGAACAATAGAGAAGGACCCCAGGCAAGGGAGACCTCTACGTGCCTGAACAGGCGGAGCTACAGAGAAAGACTGGTCAAAGAGGCCTTTTGATCACCAGCTACAAGAGGCTCGAAAAAAGATTCTGATAAGGCCATAATGTGGCCTGCCAGACTTCTCTGTCAGGGGAGTTCTCCAGGCAAGAATACTGGAGCATATTGGCCAATCCTGGTTGCCATACCCTTCTAGAGCACTGTATTTTCTGCTGCCCTAGCCACCAACTCCCCTGAGTACCTGGTGCTGCCAGAACCCCTACAACCCAAGCAGCTGCACCACCTCCACACCTGGCCCTCACTGGGGCAAACCCAAGTCCTCCAGGGCAGCCTCAGGAGCAAACCCCAGTGGACAACCCACATGCAGAGCTGGAAATAAAACCATAATTGAAACCCAGGGACAGTGTGGCTAAGGAAGAAGACCCAAAACCTTCCACCAGCTGTACAAGCTGCAGATTAAATCCACACGATCAACTGGGGAGACTCTGTGTCTATGGAATATATAAAAGGACATTGGGAGCTCCCACAAAAGAAAACACACTAATTCTGATAGCTGCGGACATTGGAGGCAAGAACACACAGGAGTAGGACCAGATTAGAAGCTGAGCTGCCCCCACAGCAGGTCCAGAGACCAGCACAGTGTTGGAGGGCATCCTAGGGAGGTGAGGTGGACTGTGACTCCCAGCAAGGGAAAGAACTCTAAGAGCAGTGACTCAAGAAAAACATTTATTATTCTTATGTTTTGACTTTTCTGTAGATTCTTTTGGATTTTTTTTAGTTTTTTCTTTTTTTTTTCTTCCCTCCCTGCCCCCAAATTGTAATTGTTGATTTTATTGGCACTATGAAATCTATTTAAGGTTTTGAGCTTTTTTTTCCTCATTTTTTATTGTTGTTATAAACCTCTGCCTCTACATTGTGCTTTTGCAGTTCTGTGGAGTTTTCCTTTTTTTTTTTTCCCCCTTTCTTCTTTCTATTTTTCTTCTTTTCTCTTCTCTTTTTTTAATTTTAATTTCAATTTTTAAAAACCTATTATTATTTTTTCTACATTTATTCCTTTGTTTGCTTTTCCTACTGTTCTTTTCCCTTTGCAGTTAACTTTGATGTATATAAATCTTCTTTACTTTAACTTTGCATATCTATTCTTTCTTTCTTTTTTTTCTTTCCTTTCCTTTCAACATATTTGTTAGTTTTGTTTTCATTGCTTTATTCCCCACTTGGCACCTTGCTTTAGTTTTGTTTTTCAGTTTGTACTTTAGTTGGTTTTGTTCTTAACTGGTAGATATAATGTTTGATTTCCTTTGTTCCTTGGGTCAATCTACCCTACTTTACTTTTGTTGGACTGTTTTGATTTTGCTTATGGGTATATGTATATATTCCATTATTTTGATTATTATTTGCCTGATTTTGTAACTGCCATTTGTCCAGGGTTTCTCTTTTGTTTCTCATTTTTGGGTACTTGTTTTAATCTCACTTAATGCCATAACAAATCTCTGGTGGAATCTTTGTTCCTGACCAGAGATCAAGCCCTGAGCCTTTGGAGTGGGAGCACTGACTCCAAGACCCTAGACCACTGGAGAACTAATCCTAGGGAGTATCAAATAGTGAGAACTCACACAAAGGAAACCACTTGAATACAAGACCTTGCATCACCCAACCACCAGAAGCACCCTGTACAGGATGCCTTATCTAAACAGCAAATGAAACAAAAATACAAACCCAATTATCAGCAGACAGGATAACCACCTCACTCAGCCTTGCCCATCAGAGGAAAAACAAACAAAAATACTCAGCACAAATCTCACTCTATACAAAACTTACACATACCACTGGACCAACCTTAGGAGGGCAGAAACCAAAAGGAAGAAAGAATTCAACCTGGAAGCCTGGGAAAAGGAGACCTCAATCACAATAAGTTTAAAAAAAATAATGAAAAGGCAGAGAAATACTACACAAATTAAGGAACAAACTAGAAACACAAAAGTTCAAATAAATGAAGAGGAAATAGGCAAACTACCTGAAAAACAATTCAGAACAATGATTAATAAAAATGATAAAAAAAAAAAAAAACCTTGAAAACAGAATGGAAAAAATGCAAGAATCAATTAACAAAGACCTAGAAGAATTAAAGAATAAACACACAGAGACAAGCAACACAGTTACTGAAATTAAAAATACTCTAGAAGGAATCAATAGCAGAATATCTAAAGCAGAAGAATGAATCAGAGTTGGAAGATAAAATGGTGGAAATAACTTCTGAAGAGCAGAATAAAGTAAAAAGAATGAAAAGAACTGAGGATAATCTCAGAGACCTCCGGGACAATATTAAATGCACCAATATTTGAATTATAGGGGTCCCAGATGAAGAAGTTTATGAGAAGAAGATGGGGATGAGAAAATTTTTGAAGAGATTATAGTTGAAAATTTCCCCAACATGAAAAAGGAAATAGTCAATCAAGTCCAAGAGGTGCAGAGTCCCATACAAGATAAGCTCAAGGAGAAACACACCAAGATACATACTAATCAAACTAACAAAGACTAAACACAAAGCAAGAATATTAAAAAGCAGCAAGGGAAAAGCAACAAGTAACATACAAGGGAAACCCCATATGTTTATCAGCTGATCTTTCGGCAGAAACTCTGTAGGCCGGAAGAGAATGGCAGAATATATTTAAAATACTGAAAGGGAAAAATCTACAACCAAGATTACTGTACCCACAAGGATCTCATTCAAAAATTGATAGAAAAATGAAAAGCTTTTCAGACAAGCAAAAGTTAAGAGAATTCATTACCACCAAACCAGCTTTACAACAAATGTAAAAGGACTTATACAGTCAAGAAATACAAGAGAAGAAAAAGATCTACAAAATCAACCACAAACAGTTAAGAAAATGGCAATAGGAACATATATATCAATAATTACTTTAAATGTAAAAGGATTAAATGCTCCAACCAAAAGACACAGACTGGTTGAATGGGTACAAAAACAAGACCCATATATATGCTGTCTACAGGAAACCCACTTCAGATCTAAAGACACATATAGACTGAAAAAAGGAGGATGGAAAAATATATTCCATGCAAATGAGAAGCAAAAGAAAGCTGGAGTAGCAATCCTCTTATCAGACAAAATAGACCTTAAAATAAAGAAGATTAGAAGAGATAAGGAAGGACACTATATAATGATGAAGGGATCAATCCAAGAAGAAGACATAATAACTGTAAATATCTATGCACCCAACTTAGGAGCACCTCAATTCATAAGACAAACACTGACAAACATAAAAGGAGAAATTGACAGTAACACAATAATAGTAGGAGACTTGAACACCCCACTCACACCAATGGACAGATCATCAAAACAGAAAATTAATAAGGATACACAAGTCTTAAATGATACATTAGATGAGATGGATCTCATTGATATCTTCAGGACATCCCATCCAAATGCAGAAGAACACACCTTCTTCTCAAGTGCACATGGAACATTCTCCAGGATAGACCACATCTTGGGTCACAAATCAAACCTCAGTAAATTTAAGAAAATTGAAGTTGCATCAAGCATCTTCTTGACCACAATGCTATGAGACTAGATGTTAATTACAGGGGAAAATAAGTGTAAAAAATACAAACACATGGAGACTAAACAATACTTTTCTAGATAACCAACAGGTTACTGAAAAAATCAAAAGGGAAATAAAAAAATTTCTAGAAACAAATAATGAAAACATGACAATTCAAAACCTATGGGATGCAGCAAAGCAGTTCTAAGAGGGAAGTTTATAGCAATACAATCCTATGTCAAGAAACAAGAAAAACATGAATATACAACCTAAATTCACACTTAAAACAAGTGGAAAAAGAAGAACAACAACAAAAAGCCCCCCAAAAATTAGTAGAAGGAAAGAAATCATAAAGATCTGAGCAGAAATAAATGAAAAAGAAATGGAAAAAACAATAGTAAAGATTAACAAAACTAAAAGCTGGTTCTTTAAGAAGAGTAACAACATTGACAAACCTTTAGCCAGACTCATCAAGAAAAAAAAGAGAGAAGAATCAAATCAACAAAATTAGAAATGAAAAAGGAGAGGTTACAATAGACAATGCAGAAATACAAAGGATTACAAGAGACTATTATGAACAACTATATGGCAATAAAATGCATAACCTGGAAGAAATGGACAGATTCTTAGAAAAGTTCAATCTTCCAAGACTGAACCAAGAAGAAATAGAAATTATGAACAAACCAATTATAAGCACTGAAATTGAAGCTGTGATTGAAAATCTCCCCCAAAACAAAAGCCCATGGCCAGATGGCTTCACAGGAGAATTCTATCAAACATTTAGAGAAGAGCTAATGCCTATCCTTCTAAAACTCTTTCAAAAAATTGCAGAGGAAGGACCACTTCCAAATTCATTCTACGAGGCCACCATCACCCTGATACCAAAGCCAGCCTACTACTCCCAAATCCAGCCTAAGACAACACACAAAAAAAGAAAACTGCAGGCCAATATCACTGATGAACTTAGATGCAAAAATCCTCAACAAAATTTTAGCAAACAGAATTCAGCAACACCTCAAAAAGCTCACACACCGTGATCAAGTTTGATTTTTTCCAGGGATGCAAGGATTCTTCAGTATATGCAAATCAAGCAATGTGATACATCATATTAACAAATTGAAATAAAAGCCATATGACAATCTCAGTATACACAGAAAAAGTCTTTGACAAAATTCAGCACCCATTTATGATTAAAACTCTTCAAAAAATGGACATAGAAGGAACATACCTCAACATAGTAAAGGCTATATATGATAATCCTACAGCAAACATTATTCTCAATGGTGAAAAACTGAAAGCATTCCCCCTAAGATAAGGAACAAGACAAGGGTGCCACTTTTACCACTATTATTCAACATAGTTCTAGAAGTCATAGCTATAGCAATCAAAGAAGAAGAAGAAATAAAAGGAATCCAGATCAGAAAAGAAGAAGCAAAGCTCTCACTGTTTGCAGATGACATGATACTATGCATAGAAAACCCTAAAGACAGTATCAGAAAATTTCTAGACCTAATCAGTGAATTTAGAAAGTTTCAGGATATAAAATCAATACACGGAAATCACTTGGATTTCTATATACTAACAAGGGAAAATAAAAAAGAGAAATTAAGGACTCAATCCCATTCACCATTGCAACAAAACAAATAAAATATCTAGGAATAAACTTACCTAAGGAGACAAAAGAACGGTACAGAGAAAATTATGACACTGAAAATTCTTAAAGACATGGGAATACCACACCACCTGATCTGCCTCCAGAGAAATCTGTATGCAAGTCAGGAAGCAACAGTTAGAACTGGACAAGGAACAACAGACTGGTTTCAAATAGGAAAAGGAGTATATCAAGGCTGTATATTGTCACCCTGCTTATTTAACTTACATGTAAAGTGCATCATGAGAAATGCTGGACTGGATGAAGCACAAGATGGAATCCAGATTGGCAGGAGAAATATCAGTGACCTCAGACATGCAGATGACACCACTCTTATGGCAGAAAGTGAAGAAGAACTAAAGAGCCTCTGGATGAAAGTGAAAGAGGAGAGTGAAAAAACTATCTTAAAACTCAACATTCAGAAAACTAAGATCATGGCATCTGGTCCCATCACTTCATGGCAAATAGATGGGGAAACAATGGAAACAGTGGCAGACTTTATTTTTGGGGGCTCCAAAATCACTGCAGATGGTGAATGGTAATTAAAAGATTCTTGCTCCTTGGAAGAAAAGCTATGACCAACCTAGACAGCACATTAAAAAGCAGAGACATTAATTTGCCAACAAAGATTCATCTAGTCAAAGCTATGGTTTTTCCAGTAGTTATGTATGGATGTGAGAGTTGGCCTATAAAGAAAGCTGAATGCCAAGGAATTGATGCTTTTGAACTGTGGTGTTGGAGAAGACTCTTGAGAGTCCCTTGGACTGCAAGGAGATCCAACTAGTCCATCCTAAAGGAAATCAGCCCTGAATATTCATTGGAAGGACTGATGCTGAAACTCCAATCATTTGGCCAACTGATGTGAAGAACTGACTCATTGGAATAGACCCTGATGCTGGGAAAGATTGAAGGTGGGAAGAGAAGGGGACAACAGAGGATGAGATGGTTGGATGGCATCATTGACTCAATGAACATGAGTCTGAGTAAGCTCCAGGAGTTGGAGATAGACAGGGAGGCCTAGCATGCTGCAGTCCATGCGGTCACAGAGAGTCAGACATGACTGAGTGACTGAACTGAGCTGATGAAAGAAATCAAAGATGACATAAACAGATGGAGAGATAGTCCATGTTCTTAGGTAGGAAGAATCAGTATTGTGAAAATGACTATACTACCAAACGCAATCTCCAGATTCAATGTGATCCCTATCAAATTACCAATGGCATTTTTCACAGAACTAGAATAAAAAATTTCACAATTCATATGGAAATGCAAAAGACCCTGAATATCCAAAGCAGTCTTGAGAAAGAAGTATGAATCTGGAGGAATCAACCTTTCTGACTTCAGATTATACTACAAAGCTGCAGTCATCAAGTCAGTATGGCTCTGGCAACAAAAACAGAAATATACATGAATGGAACAAGATAGAAAGCCCAGAAATAAACCTATGTACATATGGGTACCTTATTTTTGACAAAGGAGGCAAAAATATACAATGGGGCAAAGACAGACTCTTCAATAAATGGTGCTGGGGAAACTGGATAGCTACATGTAAAAGAATGAAATTTGAACACTTCCTAATACCATACACAAACATAAACTCAAAATGGATTAAAGACCTAAATGTAAGACCAGAAACTATAAAACTCTTAGAGGAACACATAGGCAGAACACCGAAATGAAAGCAAGACCCTCTATGACCCACCTCCTAGAGTAATGGAAATAAAAACAAAAGTAAACAAGTGGAACCTTATTAAACTTAAAAGCTTTTGCACAGCAAAGGAAACTATAAGCAAGGTGAAAAGACAACCCTCAGAATGGGAGAAAATAATAGCAAATGAAACAACTGACAAAGGATTAATTTCCAAAATATGCAAGCAGTTCATACAACTCAGTATCAGAAAAACAAACAACCCAATCAAAAAGTGGTAAAAAGACCTAAACAGAAATTTTTCCAAAGAAGACATACAGATGGCTAACAAGCACATGAAAAGATGGTCAACATCACTCGTTATTAGAGAAATGTAAATCAAAACTACAATGAGATATTACCTCACACTGGTCAGAATGGCCATCATCAAAAAGTCCACAAAAAATAAATGCTAGAGAGGGTGTGGAGAAAAGGGAATACTCTTGCACTGTTGGTGGGAATGTAAATTGATACAGCCACTATGGAAAACAGTATGGAGATTCCTTAAAAAACTACGAATAAAACCACCATCAGTTCAGTTCAGCTCAGTTCAGTCGCTCAGTCGTGTCTGACTCTCTGTGACATCATGGACTGCAGCATGCCAGGCCTCCCTGTCCATTACTAACTCCCGGAGTTTACTCAAACTCATGTCCATTGAGTCGGTGATGCCATCCAACCATCTCACCCTCTGTCGTCCCCTTCTCCTCTTGCCTTCAATATTTCCCAGCATCAGGGTCTTTTCAAATGAGTCAGCTCTTTGCATCAGGTGGCCAAAATATTGGAGTTTCAGCTTCAGCACCAGTCCTTCCAATAAACATTCAGGGCTGATTTCCTTTAAGTGGACTAGTTGGATCTCCTTGCAGTCCAAGGGACTCTCAAGAGTCTTCTCCAACACCACAGTTAAAAAGCATCAATTCCTTGGCATTCAGCTTTCTTTATAGTCCAACTCTCACATCCATACATGACTGCTGGAAAAACCATAGCTTTGACTAGACAGACCTTTGTTGGCAAAGTAATGTCTCTGCTTTTTAATATGCTGTCTAGGTTGGTCATACCTTTCCTTCCAAAGAGTAAGCGTCTTTTTATTTCATGGCTGCAGTCACCATCTGCAGTAATTTTGGAGCCCCCCAAAATAAAGTCTGACACTGTTTCCACTGTTTCCCCATCTATTTGCCATGAAGTGATGGGGCTGGATGCCATGATCTTAGTTTTCTGAATGTTGAGCTTTAAGCCAATTTTTTCACTCTCCACTTTCACTTTCATCAAGAGGCTTTCTGCCATAAGGGTGGTGTCATCTGCATATCTGAGGTTATTGATATTTCTCCCGGCAATCTTGATTCCAGCTTGTGCTTCTTCCAGCCCGCCTTTCTCATGATGTACTCTGCATAAAAGTTAAATAAGCAGGGTGACAATATACAGCCTTGACGTACTCCTTTTCCTATTTGGAACCAGTCTGTTGTTCCATGTCCAGTTCTAACTGTTGCTTCCTGACCTGCATACAGATTTCTCAGGAGGCAGATCAGGTGGTCTGGTATTCCCATCTCTTTCAGAATGTTCTACAGTTTATTGTGATCCCCACAGTCAAAGGCTTTGGCATAGTCAATAAAGCAGAAATAGATGTTTTTCTGGAACTATCTTGCTTTTTTGATGATCCAGCTGATGTGACCTAGCAATCCAACTCCTAGGCATATACCCTGAGGAAACCAAAATTGAAAAAGACACATGTATCCTATTGGTCATTGCAGCACTATTTACAATAGATAGAACATGGAAGCAAGCTAGAAGTACATTGGCAGATGAGTGGATAAAGATGTCATGGTACATATACAATATACACAGTGGAATATTACTCAGCCATAAAAAGGAATGCATTTGAGTCAGTTCTAATGAGGCAGATGAAAACGAGTGCCTATTGTACAGAGTGAAGTAAGTTAGAAAGATAAAGAAAAATATCATATTCTAATGCATATATATGGAATCTAGAAAAATGATAGTGAAGAATTTATTTACAGGGCAGCTGTGGAGAAACAGACATAGAGAATAGACTTATGGACATTGGGAGAGAGGAGGAAAGGGTGAAATGTATGAAAAAAGTAACATGGAAACTTACATTACCATATGTAAAATAAATAGCCAACAGGAATTTGCTGTATGGCTCAGGAAAATCAAACAGGGATTCTGTATCAACCTAGAGAGGTGAGATGGGGAGGGAGATGGGAGGGAGGTTCAAAAGGGTGGGGATATATGTATACCTATGGCTGATTCATGCTGAGGTTTGACAGAAAACAGCAAAAGTCTGTAAATTATGCTTCCATAATTATGTCCATAATTAAGTCCATAATTATGCTTCAATTAAAAAAAAAAAAAAAAAGAATGGAGAGGTGTGATCTTACTGAAGCCCCAGGCAGGCTGTGAGTGGGGCTGTTTTTAGGGAGGGGGAAAGACTGGGTCCTTGCTGATTTTGTGCAGACACATGTGTGATGCACCTGGTTCAAGACTGCAATGCCAGGTTGGCCCAGGGCACAGCCTCTCTGCACATGGCCTGCCTCCCACCATCTTGAATTGCAGTGTTGTGTGCAATGCTTCATCGCACGGCCTGCCCAGCTCCGGTGTCGGTGAAGCCATTTCATGCTAGGAACTCTGCTCTGAAGTGTGGGCTGCGTGGCCTGTGCATGAAGCAAGCACCCGATGAGCAAGTGAAACTAGACTATCCAGAAAGGAAAAGAGAAAAAAGAGGTTAGACTTGGTTAGACTTGATTTTAGTATCCAGATTCTATTTTTATTTCTTGGGAAATGTTAGTGGGTTTTGCCAGTGAGAAAAATGATACTGTTGATCATCCAAACACTTCTAGTTGAACTTTTTACTTAAAAAATTAAAGTACTACATTTACATGAGTAGGAAGTTATAATAGAGGTCTAAATGTAACAGTATTGGAATGTTTGTTAGGGCTTCCCTTGTAGCGCAGCCAGAAATAAATAAAAGAATTCTGCTAAAGAATCCACCTCCAATGCAGGAGACCCTGGTTTGATTCCTGGGTCAGGAAGATCCCCCAGAGAAGGAATAAGCTACCCACTCCAGTATTCTTGGGCTTCCCTGGTGGCTCAGCTGGTAAAGAGTCTGCTTGCAATGCAGAAGACCTGGGTTCAATCCCTGGGTTGGGAAGATCCCCTGGAGGAGGACACAGCAACCCACTCTGCTGTTCTTGCCTGGAGAATCCTCATGGACAGAGGAACCTGGTGGGCTGCAGTCCATGGGGTCACAAAGAGTCAGACACAACTGAGAGACTAAACATACTTTTTAATATCGTGATTCACAGGGATTCATTTTACTGTTATGCTTCATAATAGAGGTTTCATATATTCTTTTGGATGCATGATGGTCTTTAGCCCTCCCTCAAATAAACAACAACGAAAATAAAGAGATTGAAACAAAGAAAAAATCTCTTCCATAATGTGGCACTTAACTTAAAGGGAACTATTATTTTCATAATTTCTAGTTTATTTTTCCTGGAAAATGTCTTAAACATATAAAAATTCATGTTTTAAAAGTTCTTTTTTTTTTTTGTACTGTAGTTAAGACAGTATGGGGCTGCTAGGCAATGAAGCTCTAGAGCCAGAAACTGGGATTGGAATCCTGTCTCCTCTGATGACCAGTTCTGTGACTTTGAGTTATTTAATCTCTTCATGCTTCAGTTCCTGCATCTGTGTGTGCAAAGTTGCTTCAGTCCTGTCTGACTCTTTGTTATGCCATGAACTGTAGCCCTCCAGGCTTCCCTGTCTGTGGGATTCTCCAGGCAAGAGTTCTGAAGTGGGTGGCCTTTTCCTACTCCAGGGAATCTTCCGGACCCAGGGATTGAACCCGTGTCTCTTAAGTGTCTCTTAAGTCTCCTGCACTGGCAGACGGGGTGTTTACCACTATTGCCGCCTGGGAAGCCCTCCTTGCAGGCAGATTCTTTACCATCTGAGCCACCAGGGAACTCCTTTTGCATAAAAATGGGGCCAATAAGCCTCAGAGGTTGTTTTTAGAATTAAATGTATTATCTATGTTACATACTTTTCTGATATAACATTTAGTAAATGTGAGCAATAATTTTATTTATGTAAAACAGATATTTATTTTTCAGCTTTATCGAGGCCGAATTCACAAAATTGTAATACGTTTAAAGTATACAACATGATAACCTGATATCCATATACATTGTGAAAGGTCTCTCCCCACTGAGTTAATTAACATATCTATCACGTCACATAATTACCTTTTGGGATTTTTTGAATGAAAACATTTAAGTTCTACTCTCTTAGCAACTTTCAGTTACACAATACAGTATAATCAACAATGTAACTACGTTATCCATTAGATCCGCATCCCTCTTACTGCTGAAACTTGGCACCATTTTACCAACTGATCCCTATTTACCTGACCCCCACCCCTGGCACGGCTTCCCTTGTGGCTCAGCTGGTAAGGAATTAGCCTGCAATGTAGAAGACCTGGGTTCAATCCTTGGGTTGGGAAGATCCCCTGGAGAAGGGAAAGGCTACCCACTCCACTGAGTGACTTTCATTTTCACCTTCGGCAACTCCTTTTGTATTCTTTACTTCTATGAATTTTCCCTTCCTTCCTTTTCTCCCTCCCTCCTTCCTTTCTTTCATGTTTCACAAATAAGTGACAACACAGTGTTTGCCTTTCTCTCCCTGGCTTATTTCACTTAGCATAAAGCCCTCCTGGTTCAGACATGTCCAGTTGTGCATCCAGTTCCTGTGTGGGGGCTTTTTCCCTCACATCAAGCAGTTCTCAGGCATCAATTGAGTGTCCTAGTATTCATCTTGCGAAAAGTCAGACACGACTGAGCGACTTCCCTTTCACTTTTCACTTTCATGCATTGGAGAAGGGAATGGCAACCTACTCCAGTGTTCTTGCCTGGAGAATCCCAGGGATGGGGGAGCCTGGTGGGGTTTATGGGGTCACACAGAGTTGGACACGACTGAAGTGACTTAGCAGCAGCAGCAGCAGTATTCATCTCACTTCTAACGGTATCTACCTGGAGGTAGCATCAGATTCCATAGCTTTAGGGCTCACTCCTAGAAGACTGCCCCCCACCCCCCGTCCCACAACCTCCAACCCATTTGATGCCAATCAAAAGTCCAAGTTTGTCACCTGTGTTTCTGATTGATGGACTATAGATTAGAAGCTCCTCTGACCCACTGCTTAGGTTTCATTTATTTGCTAGAGTGGCTAACACAACTCAGAGAAACATTTTACTTACCAGATTATCTGTTTATTACAAAAAGGATAAAGCACAGGATCACATGTCAAGAGATACTTAGGGCAAGGAAGGGGGAAAAGATTTGTAGCTTCCATGCCCTCTTTGAGTATATCACTCTTCCCAAATACCGCAAATTTGCCAACTGGAAGGCTCTCCAAACTCTGTTCTTTGGGGTTTTTATGGAGACCTCATTACAGAGACTTCAGTGGTTAATCAGCCTCTGTTCTCTCCCCTCCCAGAGGTCAAGGGAGTTGGGCTGAAAGTTTCTCAGTCTCCAATCACATGGTGTGTGCCCTGATAACAAGCTATCCAAAAGTGATCTCATTAACATAACAAAAGACACTTTAATTGCTCTCATCACTGGAGAAGCCAGCAGCAGAGGATGAGATGTTTATATAGCATCACTGATTCAATGGACATGAATTTGAGCAAACTCTGGGAGACAGTAGAGGACAGAGGAGCCTGGTGTCCATGGGGTTGAAAAGAGTTGGACACGACTTGGCGACTGAAGAGCAACATCACTGAAGTTCCAAGGGTTTTAGGAGCTCTATGCTCAGAATGGGGATGAAGACCAACTATTTATTTCTTTTAAAAGATGTTTATTTTATTTATTTATTTGGCTGCACCAGGTCTTAGTTGCAGCATGAAGGATCTTTTTTAGTTGGGTCATGCAAACTCTTTGTTGAGGCCTGTAAGATCTAGTTCCCTGACCAGGTATCAAACCTAGGCCCCCTGCATTGGGAGCATGGAGTCTTAGCCACTGGACCACCAGGGAAGTCCCAAGATCAAATATATATTTCTTATAAATCATGTTGTATCATGTCGCAAATAAAATTTTTCTTTTTTATGACTGAATATACTACATTGTAGAGAAGGCAATGGCAACCCACTCCAGAACTCTTGCCTGGCAAATCCCATGGAAGGAGGAGCCTGGTAGGCTGCAGTCCATCGGGTCGCTAGGAGTCAGTCACGACTGAGTGACTTCACTTTCACTTTTCACTTTCATGTATTGGAGAAGGAAATGGCAACCCACTCCAGTATTCTTGCCTGGAGAATCCCAGGGACGGGGGAGCCTGGTGGGCTGCCTTCTATGGGGTCGCACAGAGTTGGACACGACTGAAGTGACTTAGCAGCAGCAGCAGCATACTACATTGTAAAAACACACCACATTTTCTTGATCCATTCATTCATTAATAGATACTTAGTTTCCATTCCTTGACTATTGTGAATAATGCTACCAACGAACATGGCCACACAGAGATCTCTTTGGGAAAGTGGTTGTGCTCCCTGTGAATACGTGCTCAGAAGTAGGATTGCTGGATCATATGGTGGGTTGAAGATGCCCTGGAGAAGGGAAAGGCTAACCACTCTAGTATTCTGGCCTGGAGAATTCCATGGACTGTGTAGTCATTTGGGGTCGCAAAAAGTCAGACACGACTGAGTGACTTTCATTACATGCTTATGGTGGTTCTGTTTTTAATTTCTTGGGGAACCTCTATAGCAGTTTGTCTTCCTATCACCAGTGTACAAGGGTTTGCTTTTCTCCACAGTGCTCGAGAGCATTTGTTATTTCCTGTGTTTTGTGTAGTAGTCATCCTAACAGATGAGAAGTGATAATCATTATGCTTTTGATTCGTATTTCCCTGATGATTAGTGATGTTGAAACCTTTTCATGTATCTATTGTCCATTTGTATGTCCTCTTTGAAAAAAATGTCTAGTCAAGTCTTCTGCCCATTTTTTAATTGCATTATTTTTTTTTCAGATGCAGGAGTTCCTTTGTCTATTTTGGATATTAACCATTATCAGATATGTGGATTGTAAGTATTTTCTCCCATCCAAAATTTACCTTTTCACTTTCTTAATGTTTTCCTTTGCTGAGCAGATGCTTTTTAGTAGATACAGTCTCACTTGTTTATTTTTGCTTTGGTTGCTTTGCTTTTGGTGTCAAATCCAAAAAATTATCACCAAGACCAATGTCAAGAAGTTTACCCCCTATGTTTTCTTCCAAGAATTTTGTAGTTTCAAGTCTTACATTCAAGTCTTTAATCCATTTTGAGTTAATCTTTGTGTATGGTGTGAGATAGGGGTCCGGTTTCCTTCTTTTGCTTGTGGCTGTCCAGGTTTCCCAACATCATTTATAAAGGAAGAAACTATCCTTTCCTCATTGTATATCCTCTGTTCCTTTGTTGAAAATTAACTGACCATATATGCGTGGATTTATCTCTGGGCTGTCTATTCTGTTTCATTTATCTATATATCTATCTTCACACCAATGCCATATTGTTTTAATTACTGTGAAGAAAGGGACAGTGTTAGTTGCTCAGTCATGTCTGACTCTTTGCGACTCTATGGACTGTAGTCCACCAGGCTCCTCTGCCCATGGAATTCTCCAGGCAAGAATACTGGAGTGGGTTGCACTCCCTTCTCCAGGGGATCTTCCCGACCCAGGGATCAAACCCAGATCTCTCACATTGCAGGCAGATTCTTTACCATCTGAGCCACCAGGAAGCCCATAACTTTGTAATATAGTTTGAAATCAAGAGGTGTGATGCCTCCAGTTTTCTTTCTCAAAATTACTTTCTGGTTCTATTTAAATTTAGGATTTTTTTTTTTTTTTTGCTATTTTTGTGAAAAATGCCATTAGAATTTTGATAGGGACTGAATTAATTCTGTAGCTAACTTTGGGTAGAATTTGGATCACAAGCAAGGAATACCTTTCCACCTATTTGCATCTTCTTCAATTTCTTTTGTCAATACCTTACAGTTTTCAGTATACAAATCTTTCATCTCCTTGGTTTATTCCCAACTATTTTATTCTTTTTGATGCAATTGTAAATTGTAGTTTTCTTAATTTCTCTTTCTGATAGTTCACTGAAAAAAATTTTTACTTGAACACTTGCCTTTGAATCACACTGTTTTAGATGTGTCTCTTACATACAATATATAATTTAAAAAATTTACCAAATATAAATTTTTTTTCTTTTAGCAGATGAATTTACAGTTTATATTTATTATAACAAATATATTGAGATTTATTTATTTTTGTCATGCTAAGTATTAATACTTCATAATTTTTCTTTTGCTAAATGAATTTCTTGATGTGTGCAAGTTTTTTTTTTATAATTTTGACAATTTTTGGTTTCTTTTGATACATCTTCTTACCCTTATAACTTTATATTCCAAATTTTTGGAATTAATATTCCAAAATTTGGAACTAATTTTCCAAATTTTTAATTTGGCAAATTTAAGGTATACTATTCCTTTTGGAAAGAAATAGGAAATTTTGCATTTTACATTTTCCCTTAGCTCTTTCCTTATCTTTCATCTTCCAAATGTTGTTAGTTACACTCTTATTTTCAGTCACTTTTGGTAGTTTCTGATATGTGGCCTGAACAACGCCAATTCTTTAAGTTTCTTGAGTCTTGCCTGTGGTTTGTATTAGTTTCAGGTGTACAGCAAAGTGATTCACTTATATATGTATATTTTTTCAGATTCTTTCCCCTTATAGATTATTACAGGGTATTGAGTTATACAGTAGGTCCTTGGCATTATGGTAAATTCTAAACTCTCTTTTTTTGGTCCTTCAGTTTGTTTTCAATCATGTTTAACATGCTGTTAATCACTAGTAGTAGTAAATGTAAGTTACTATTACTATTCCAGTTCTTGCATTAGGTGGTGAAATTCCAAATGTTCATTACGTTTTTGAGATAAAATAAAAAGGGCAAGCTTGTTATGATTAAATCAATTCTGTGCTTCAAATTCCTAATAAAAATTTTCAAATAATCTCAGAAGCTTTAATAGCTTTTTCTAATTGAAAAATTCAATTTTTCCATTTTAACACTATTCTATACTATCACTAGTGACTTCCCTGGTGGCTCAGATGGTAAAGTGTCTACCTCCAATGCGGGAGACCTGGGTTTGATCCCTGGGTCAGGAAGATCCCCTGGAGAAGGAAATAGCAACCCATCTAGTACTCTTGCCTGAAAAGTCCCATGGACAGAGGAGGCTGGTAGGCTACAGTCCATGGGGTCGCAAAGAGTCTGACATGACTAAGCAACTTTACTTTCATTATACTATGTTAGGAATCTTCATAATAGCATTATTTCATAATATAATAGTTCCAAGAATCCATCAACATTAGAATGGAAAAGTAAATTGTGGTATATGTATATAACAGAGCAATGAAAATGAAGTACTGTGATACACACAACAACAGGAATTAATCTCAATAATACTGAAAGGCAATAAGCCAGACACAAGAGTACATACCATGTATTCCATTTGTATAAAGTTGAAGGATGGACAAAACCATTATAGAGTGTCAGAAGTCAGAATACTGATTAACCTTGAAAGTGGGGTAGAGACTGGGAGAAATAATGCAGGAATAGGCTTTTGAAATACTGGTAATGTTCTATTTCTTGATTTGGTTACTTGATGTGTTTATATTTTTAAATTTATTGAGCAATATACTTATTACTTGTGGACTTTACTTATGTGTTCATCTTCAGTGAGAAATTTTCTTGTAAAAACAATCTGCATATTCTCTATTCCAGAATTTGATACTAATTTATATAATTTTTTTCAATTTTTTAAATGGTTCAAATTGCCCTTTATGGGCTATGTTCCATATAACATCAACTGTTTGCTAGGAGGTATACTAAATATTTTGCATTTGCTATCTTATTAAATCTTTACAATAATCCTGTAAGCTAGAAAGGTCCTTTATGTATAAGAACTAAATTCAGAGAAACAAAGTTTTTTGCCCAAGATCAGTGCAGCTATACTGTCCTACCCTGACAATATTTAAAGCTGCAAGTTAATTTTAGAGCAGAAACAGTTTTTGAATTGGAGTCTTAGGTATGGAGGACATAGCTAAGTCACTTAACCTAGGTGTTTTTACTTAATAGTTGTAATAGAAATTACCTTTGACAAGCAGAGCAGTGCCAGTACTGTTTTTCCTGAGTTTTTGAGTTCCTAAGTGAATAGAGGGAGAAGTCATAGACAACCACTAATAATACTAAGTACTTTCTTTGGACATGGTCACCTGAATTGGTTTCTAAATAAAATGCTTGGAATATTAACATTTATCTCTATTTGTTGTAGAACAAAGAATTCCAACCAATCACTGGATTTCTGAGGCTGTGATAAATACTTGCCTCTGTCCTTTGATGCTTTATACAGGGAGGCAGACTGCCTAACACTCCAAAGGGATTCTACTATGAAACATATTGTCTGACATTACATTAAATAGCTTGAAAATACTGTAACCATTGATGCCCAGTTGTTGTTAAAGTATCTTAGAATCAATGAAAGAAATTAATAAATAGAAAACCCAGTCCTAAGAGAGATCTTCTTATGGTTTTCTAGTTAAGAAAAAATAAATTAACACTCTCAGCAGGGGGAAAGCAGTAGATTGTGTGGGATTCTCTTGAAAATGAAGACTTCACTCCTAATGTTAATTTAATTTGGATGCACTTCTAAGGAAGTCATTTATCACCTTACTATGCATATATTTTGAATAAAATTTATAGCTCTATACAAGCATTTAGTAAAATATACTTCCGTCTCTGGAAGGCCAATTCAGAATTGGCTAATAGAAGCAACAATTGAAGGAAAATTTTGATAAGAGAATAACTCCTTCACATGTCTTATGAGCATCAGTGTTATGATGAAAGACTGACCACAAGGAAGCTCTGGTTGAATTTATCCACTCCTTGTGCTATTTATGATGCCCTGGGCATCAATTCTTTGATTCACAAGATGCAAATTATCAGTATGCTGACTCCATTTTCAGCAGTCATGAGTTTGGGAAGCTTAGGTAATGAAAAGACTAGAGCTGTTTTGCCTTATAGAATCTGAGCTATATTATTGATGTCAGCGTGAACTAGGGTACAAATATGGACAGGCTAGTTCAAGAATGGATGTGCTGGGCAAATAATTATATCGGAAAGCAAGACCTATTCCACCATACTACCATTGACTGTTCTACCCCTAACCTGGACTTGCTGTTGGGAGGCCCTTTCTATCACACCCTCTTCATGCCTCTGTGAGCTCTCAGCTCTGTGTTGTTCTGCTGAGAGGACAAAAGAGTCCAGTCTTTACTAAACATCTTAGTGTTTTGGTTTCCTCATTTCTGTAATTGAAGGCCTTCCCTCCTTGCCATGATATCCTGAATAATGATAGATCTGACTACTAAAATGAACTCAGTCTTTCATTAAGAAAAGGGGAAAATCAAATATTTGAAGATCAGAGGCTTGCAGATGTTTACCAGATAAAGAAGTATCAGGAAAAAAAGGCTGGGACTCTGCGGCCAGCAGAAACTTGGACTGTGTGGGTTCAAACCCATACACCTCCACTCACCAGCAGTGAGACTGGGAAACCACTTAAACTCTTGAATCCTCAGTGTTATTTTCTATAAAGTAAGAATAACACCTAATTCTCGAGGAGTGAGGTAAGGGATAGAAGCAATCTTATAACTACAATGCTTATTAATTATAATTATAGTATTCATATAAGTATATATATATAATTTGTTATATATTATAATATAAATATAGGTATAATAGAATAATTATAAATATGTTTAATAATTGATATATATTTTATATGATGTATTTATTGTATTTTATATAAATATATGTAAGTATAATCATAGTAATTATTTTCATCTTAATTATAATGCCTGGCACATTTAAGATAGCCATGTTTAAAGTTGAACATTTTTAGGTCTGTTTTAGCAGCTCCCTCTCCATCTGGGAAGCACATGATTGGAGCACATGATTTGAACACAGCCAATCAGAATGACAGGTACCAACTCTAGTCACCGTGATTAGCCTAGGATGGGCAAGGGACTGAATTGAGTCAATTACTTGAGATCTTTTTTTTAATCCCCTTTGATCAGTTGCTTACTATAGGGCTTTTACTATAGTTTTTATCATTATTAAGTTTACTAAATGTATGCCATAATGATAAGTAATTAATCCATATATTTATAGAAAATTCTGGTGAATAATAATCAAGCAACTTTGACATTTTATATATTAAAGGGGGAAAGAATGAGAAAGTGGGTCAAGTAGTAAGTAAACATTAGTTTCTAATGGTTGGATGATCCCATGTATTTCCTTTTTATTCCTTAGGCTGGTTGGAGTAAGAGCCCTGTCACACACAATCAGAAGAGTCCTGACTAATATTAGGAAATAATAAGAGTCATCCATGTCCAGAGACATTGTTCAGTGGGCTCTGGGGGCAGCGCCCAGGGCAGCTTAACCAGAATGACCACAGTTGGGTCCTTAATAAGACCATAACACTCAGATCAGCTGTGGTAAATCAGATTTTAGGGGACCTCTAACAACTTTTACAAATCAGAGGTGGCAAATCTCAAACACCTGGATGACGGAATAATCGCTACTAGAGCTGAGACATCACACCCCTGCTCTTGCTGCAGGCCACTCTCAAGGCAAATTGTCCTCTTTGATCAGAGAATTCATCCCTTTGGTTAGAGTCTCCTGGTGTTCCGGACAGAAGCTTTAAAATTCTGCCTCAATTACCTAGAATGTACTCTTTGACAGTTACTTAATTTTAAATCTCATCAATATTTTGCATTTCTTGTCTGAAGTTTTAAACAAAAATACAAATTCTAACTCCAGTTTTTTAAAATTTAGTCATAAAATGGTTTGGACTGATAAGCTGATTGACTTACATGAAGAATTTTATTTTATTTATTTTTTTTTAATTTTATTTTTAAACTTTACAATATTGTATTAGTTTTGCCAAATATCGAAATGAATCCGCCACAGGTATACCTGTGTTCCCCATCCTGAACCCTCCTCCCTCCTCCCTCCCCATACCATCCCTCTGGGTCGTCCCAGTGCACCAGCCCCAAGCATCCAGTATTGTGCATTGAACCTGGACTGGGGACTCGTTTCATACATGATATTATACATGTTTCAATGCCATTCTCCCAAATCTTCCCACCCTCTCCGTCTCCCACAGGGTCCATAAGACTGATCTATACATCAGTGTCTCTTTTGTTACATGAAGAATTTTAAACCTCCTGAATTTTCTTTCCTCTGTCAGTTTACCCAGTGGTGATCATCTTCAACCAATCAGCTTTCAGTATTTGATTATGTAAATAATGCCCCCAGGAAATCTGATGTTCTGATGATAGTGACACTGGTCAGTGACATTTAATTGTGTCTTTATCCTTTACCTAGTTTTCTGTCATACCTCTCTGACCCCTCACCACCGTTGGTCATCCCAGTATCTGGTCCATTTATGTCTTATTTCTAGGGCAGAAAATTGCCTGTATTAGAAAATGCTGTAAGAAGCCATGGGCTCTGGGCTCCCAGCTGCCATCTGAGTAAATAATGTTTTGTTTTTTTTTTTTTCAATAAAAAGATCATGCAAACCAAAGGTCAGATTTAGACTTACTTTAGTCTTTTATATGATCAGCCATCAGAGATGAAGCTAGCAGTGGGATGTGGACAAGAAAGACTCTCAATTCTGATTTTCATCTTTGCTCCTTGGCAACACTTCCTGAGAACAGTGTGAAGGAAATTCCAAGACTAAATAGCCAATGGCATAATACACTTTCCAGCATGCTGAGAAATAGAGAATGAAGAAAATTAAAGCTCCCAAGGTTTCCCATGAAAGATTTCATAAATTATCTTCTAGCACAAAAATGAGGTTGAAAATAGCTCCCCATAACATTTTTTTATATTTGTACCAGGTTTAAAACTATGACAAAAATAAAAAATTATGTGGGCATGGATATATAATATACTTAACTATGAATGAATATAATTTTAACTGTAACTAAATATGTTGAATACTTACAGTTTTACAGGCACAGGGTGGTGTGCTTAAAGGAGTTGACTCATTTAATTTTCACAGTATCCCTAGAGCAGTAGCTATTATAAAGTCCATTTTACAGATGAGAAACTGAGGGTTGTGGGTTAAGAAATTTGCTGGCAGAGCAGGAACTGGGGCTTCAGGGCAGTTTTGTCAGTTTCAGATTCTGGACAGTGCTGACATTGCTGTTCCATGGAAAACTTAAGGAGAAGAGGGCGACAGAGGATGAGACGGTTGGACAGCATCACTGGTGCAATGCACATGAACTTGGGCAAACTCTGAGAGATGGTGAGGGACAGGGAGGCCTGGCGTGCTGCAGTCCATGGGTCATGAAGAGTCAGGCACCACTGGGTGACTGAACAATAACAACACTTAAGCAAAAAAAAAAAAAAACCTACCCAAACTTGCTCAGTATGCAAGCATATATTTATTTTTTTTTAATGTATTATTTTGAAATAATGATAGTGTGTTAGGGTCCTCCAGAGAAACAGAACCAATTGGAGGGGTGTGTGTCTGTGTGTGTGTGCTCAGTCGTGTCTGACTCTTTGTGACCCCATGGACTGTAACCCGCCAGGCTCCTCTGTCCATGGAATTTTTCAAGCAAAAATACTGGAGTGGGTTGCCATCTCCTCCTCCAAAGGATCTTCGCAACCCAGGGATTGAACCCGTGTCTCCTGCGGCTCCTGCACTGGCAGGCTGATTCTTTAGCACCGAGCCATCCAGGAAGCCCTGTATGTATGTGCATATATATATATATATATATATATATAATCTCAAACAATGTGGGGTTAGGGGCACCAACGCCCCCAGGCTGTAAAAATATCCATGTATAACTTCGTACATGGCCTCCCCTGGTGGTTCAGATGGTTAAGAATCCGTCTACAATGTGGGAGACCTGGGTTAGATCTCTGGGTTGGAAGATCCCCTGGAGGAAGGCACGGCAACCCACCAGTATTCTGGCTTCCCCAATGGCTCTGTGGGTAAAAAAATCTGCCTGCAATGCAGGAGACACAGGTTTGATCCCTGAGTTGGGAAGATCCCCTGGAGGAGGAAATGGCAACCTACTCTGATATTCTGGCCTGGAAAATCTCGTGGACAGAGGAGCCTGACTTGCTACAGTCCATGGGGTCACAAAGAGTCAGACATGACTGAGCAACCAACACATAACTTTATAGTCAGCCCTCCGTATCTGTGGTTCTGCTTCTGAGCATTCAGTTAAACCCAGATTATATAGTGCTATAGTTATATTTATTTTTTAAAAAATTTGCTTATGAGTGAACCTATGCAGTTCAAACCTGTGATGTTCAAAAGTCAACTGTTTAGGTATAAATTTATATATGTATCTCTGTCTCTGATTTATCATAAAAACATGTTGCAATAAACATTGGGGTGCATGTATTTTTTTTAATTATGGTTTTCTCCAGGTATATGCCCAGGAGTGGGATTGCTGCATCATATGGTAGTTCTATTTGTGGTTTTTTAAGGAACCTCCACACTGTTCTCCTTGGTGGCTGTATCAATTTACATTCCCACCAAAGGTACAACAGGATTCCCTTTTCTCCACACCCTCTCCAGCATTTACTGTTTGTAGATTTTTTTCATGATGGCCATTCTCACTGGTAAGAGTTGATACCTCATCGTGATTTTGATTTGCATTTCTCTAACAATTACTACAGGGAGGCCTGGCATGCTGGATTCATGGGGTCGCAAAGAGTTGGACACACTAAGCACTGAACTGAACTGAACCGAATAATTAGTGTTGTTGAGCATCTTTTCAACTGCCTCTTGGCAATCCTTTTCATTGTTTTAATTTCATGGGTTTGTTTGTTTGTTTTGGGAGTAGAAGGATGTCACCATCTTTTGACAAAGGCATTTTTGTTTTTTAACTTTACAATATTGTATTGGTTTTGCCATATATTATAAAGGCACCTTTTAATCCATTGTATTCAAGCAGCTAGAAACTTGGTAAATAAAATTCTATTTATGAGCTCTCATGTATAGCACTGTTTTGAGTTCTATCTGGGGAATACAAATAATCATAGGATGTAGTCATTGCTCGATAAGCTTATGGTCTGATTAAGACACAGAAGGTATAGGAAACTTCATCCAACGCCTTTGCTTACTCTTTGAGGACTTGACCACCTGACTCTCAATTCATGTGCTGGCTTGGGGTTTACCTAGAAGTAGGAATATATGTCCCAGGCTTGGTCTTTGGGAGAGTTTCATTTTCCAACTATTATGATGGCTTCAAAACTGGGCTTGGAACCCAGGTTAGTTAGGTGAATTTTGAGACTTTTGAAAAGTAATTTTATTTATTAACTAATTTATTTCAATTTTTATTTTTGGCTGTGCAGGGTCTTCATTGCTGCACAGGCTTTTCTCTAGTTATGACGAGATGGGGCTGCTCTTTAAAGAGCCCAGTTTGTGGACTTTTCATTGCAGTGTCTTCTCTTGTTGCAGGCTCTTGGTGCCCATAGGCTTCAGTAGTTGATGTTCCTGGGCTCAATAGTTGTGGCTCATGGGCTGATCTTCCTGGACCAGGGATCAAACCTGTGTATCCTGCATTAGCAAGAGGATTCTTTACCATTGAGGCACCAAGGAAGGCTGAATTCTGAGACTTTTGCTAGAGTTATTGCAAAAGAAAACCTTTGAATGAATTTTATATTAGCAAAATTTAAACCTGAGGCTGCCAATGGGTCATCTCATAGAAAGCAAACAAAAAATGCCTGAGAAGAAAGCCAGAGTAGAAGGTAGCAAAACTGAGAGATGGAGGGAAGAGACCAAGGTTGATGCCATCATTGGAGCCTCTGAATTTAGCTTTGTCTGTGTGTTCATCATTTGAACTTCCTAGTTACCTTTTTGGCTTGTGCTAGTTTGAGTTTTTTTTCTATTCATTTCAACTAAGATTTGTAACCATATAGGAATATTATACAGACATGGAAAACATGCAAGAAAGCTTACCAAGTAAAATAAACTATCAGCTAATTTCTTGGGAAATCGAAAAGTCCATTCCTCTTTCTAGGCCTAACTGTTCCAGGTTTGATTCATGCAAACTAGGGAGGAGTTTGGGGAGGAAATGGTAGGCACTGGGATAAGTTTTAAAAGTATCCTTAGAAATTTAGGTTTCATTGTTGATAATGGAGCCCAAGATTCAATGTGAAGAAATTTTCTTTCTTATGACTAACTTGTATTGTGGATCCTAGAGTTTCAGCATATTTCCTTGGGGAGAAGTCCTGAAAAGGACAACAAAAATAGAAAGAGAGAGAATTTGTTTATTGGAAGGATTGAGGCCTAGTTGGATAATGTTTAGGCATGTCAGGCCCTGGACTAGGAAATAGCAGCCCACTCCAGTGTTCTTGCCTGGAAAATTCCATGGACAGAAGAGTCTGGAGGGCTAATGTCCATGGGGTTGCAAAGAATGGGACACAACTGAGCATGCAGGCAGGCATGACAGGAAGTGTTCTGGAGTAGGATGGATCCACAGTGGAGGCTTCCTTCTGGTGCCCCCTGATGCTCCCTCCCTTTCACTGGGAATATCTTTTGGGCAAATCTAGAAATCTCTGCCTGCCCAGCATCTCCTTCCAGAGAGCACAGCAACTCTTGCTTCAAGAAATAACATCTTTGAATTAAGGCAATTACATTAAGACATATTATTGTGTTTATTTTGTATTTTTAGGTCATGTCATTTTGAATATTATGGTCATGACATTTTATTTTATTTTGCTGCACCACACAGCATGCGGGATCTTAGCTCCCTGACAAGGAATCAAAACTGTGCCCCCTGCAGTAGAAGTGTGGAGTCTTAACCACTGGACCACCAAGGAAGTCCCTATAATAGTTTTTAAAATAGATACTAGAGTCCATAAACCAAGGGCATTTTTGCCCTTGAGATTGCTTAATAAAATTTTCCAGCCAAGATCTAAGGCACAGAACTGGCAAGTTCTAATCTGAGTAAAGTAGAAGGGGTGATGGAATGTGGAATCCAGAGAAGGATCAGTTATGGTGGCCTCTGGCTTGCTGCCACTACATAGGAGGCCTGTGAGAACAAGGGCGTGAAGAACCTGTCTGATCAACGTTTGAGTTGTGGCCCTATCGCTTCCCTTGGCAGTTCCTAGGAGCTCAGTGTCCTTTTCCTTAAGAAAGGGTAATAAAAATACCTATACATGGGGAACACATGTATACCTGTGGCGGATTCATTTTGATATTTGGCAAAACTAATACAATTTTGTAAAGTTTAAAAATAAAATAAAATAAAAAATACCTACCTCCGATGACATTAAGAACATTTGATAAAAATGGGCCATAGACCATGGAGCCTGAGCGTATGCATAGATGCTCAATGTATGTTTGTTGTTATCACGTCCTCTTCATCACCATTGCTATTGACTGGTTTTATTACAACAGGAAAGACAGATGCTTTAAAGAAGGTAGCATGACTTAATTCCCAGGTTTGCTTCAGGCAAGTATGTTCTGTTAGGGTTGCACTGTCCACTGGAGAACCTGATGGGGATCTGGTGAGGAATGTAAAAGCTATGTATGCTCTGGACCTCAGTAAGGCTAGAGAAGAGTAAGACGAGAGAATTGTACCAAAGGGAAACAGACATCTGCTACTGAAACATGTTCCATACAATTCAAGGAAATTACCCACCTCATTCTTTTTTCCTTATCACTACAAGCATATACTGGTTTATAAATATCAATAATATCTGAGTGCTTTATCAGGTCCAAATAAATGAATGCTTTTATTGACAGCAGTTTTCCTCAGTCCTTGAATCAGAAATGCTAATATTATCAGAGCATCTCACTTTGAACACTGTATGTACTTAATCGGATTCTGTTGGTCTCTATAGCCCCTAAATACCCAGACAAAATAGAAAACATTCAGTCCATGTTGTAGTATTACCAAAACCCATGTCCAGAGAGCCGGAAGCATGGATGTGTGGTCCTGTGGAGTCAGAACATTTTGATGCCACACAATGTTTGATGAGTGGGGATTTCCCCCTCTCTTGCTGCTCAGAAAACAACACAGATCCAACCAGGGTCAAGATGCTGAGTCCTAGAAAATCCACTTAGCTTCCATATTCAGAATTTTTTGTATTTGTGTCAGGGTGCAGTATAGGAAAATGAACACAGCTTTGGAGTCATGCAGACTTAGGTTTGACTTTCATTTTATGTACTTACTAAATGTGTGGAATCTTATTAGAGCTCTTTGAGACTCATTTCTCACATTTGCAAGGTGGAAATGATCATCTGTTCTGTGGCCAGGGGACATGAGGGTCATATCAAGGTACTGTGATCTCCATGTAGACCCCAAGAGAACTGGGGTGCTCCTAGGAGAAGCTCCTAGGAGCTTTTCCTCCTAGGAAAAGGTATATAGGGAAGTAGCAACTATGAGAAGCAAGGCTCTGACGCCAATTTATGTCTCTCACACCCTGAAAGTGTGAAAGTGTTAGTTGCTCAGTCACGTCTGACTCTTTGCGACCCCATGGACTGTAGCCCACCAGGTTCCTCTGTCCATTGGATTCTCCAGGCAAGAATACTGGAGTGGGTAGCCATTCCCTACTCCAGGGGATCTTCCCAACCCAGGCGTCAAACCCAGGTCTCTTGCATTGCAGTCTTTACCATTTGAACCACCAGGGAAGCCCCTCTTCTACCCTATGACTCAGTAATTCCATTTCTAGGTCTTCTCTGGGTTGCACACTTCTCACTGTATCTTCACATGGCAGAATAAGTTAGGAAGCTTTGTGGGTTTTGTTTGTTTTATTTTATGTATTTATTTTTTTTAATATTTATTTATTCATTTGACTGCATTGGGTCTCAGTTGAACAGTACGTAGGATCTAGTTTCCTGACCAAGCATAGAGACCAGGCCCCCTGCACTGAGAATCTTAGCCACTGGACCACCAGGAAAGTCTTTGTCTGTTTGATTTATAAAAGCACTGGTCCCATTCATAAGGGCTCTGCCTTCACGACTTCAGCACTTCTCTAAGACCCCACCTCCTAATATCATCACAATGGACATTTCAACATACAGATTTTAGGGAGATACAAACATTCAGACCACAGCAGACTTGTATGTGTTTTGAAGGTAGAGAAAATAAGAGTTTGCTACTGAATTGAATACACATTCAATGAGAAAAAGAGAGGAGTCAAGGATAATTCCAAGTATTTCTGGTTTGAGCAACTGGAAGGAAGGAATTGTCCTATAAGACTTTTTTCTTGTCTTTCAAGCACCATCCTTTTCTAGTTTTCCTCTTTCTTCTGTGCATATTATTTTCTTGGCGGTATGTGGGCATCTGCTTATGATATGCCCAACGTCAGTAGATAAAGTACCTTTTCCCCCCTGGCTTTCTTGAGATATAATTAACATATAATACTGTGGAATTTTAAGGCATGATTTGATATTAATACATATTGCAAAGGGGCTTCCCAGGTGGCTCAGTGAGAAAGAATCTGCCTGCCAATGCAGAAGACACAAGAAATGTGGGTTTGATCTCTGGGTCAGGAAGATCCCCTGGAGGAGGAAATGGCAACCCACTCCAGTATCCTTGCCTGGGAAATCTCATGAACAGAGGAGCCTGGCAGCTACAGTCCATGGAGTAGCAAAGAGTAGGATACCACTGAGCATGCGTGCACACACATGCGCATACATAGAAAAATGATTAAAGTACAATTGTGGATTAGATGTGTAAATTACCATCAGAGGAAATTGGAAACATGAACCAAGAGCAACTTGAAGGTTCACTGCCTTTAAGAGAAGGTCACTTTGATGGGGACATCAAAGGATGACTTCATAGACCACAGCAAGATTGAGAAAATCCACCAAAGGAACGAAACACTGGAGTGAGCTCCTAGAGCAGACTGTTGGGAAAAATAGGTGGTTATCATAAGCTTTGGGTATTTCCCAATCTGAATTCTTGTTTCTGGAGCATATTTGCATTGCTTTCTGTGTCTGTATTGCAAGTTTCTTCAAGTTTGCTGTGACCTAGCTTGTTTGAACAGTTTTCTTTGGATTAATGTAATAGCAAGTTTAAACCCTCACTGGTGCTGTTACATACAATTTGCTTTGAGTCACCAAGTTTAAATTGTTATGTTCATTTGTACACGTATTTTGTTTCTTCAGTTACAAACATGTGGTGCAGAAATGTTATTTTGTAGTGTTGACTAGAGGATTAGGGTATGATTTTACTTGATTGAAGTATTTAGTTTTTGATGAATATTTAAGTTCTGCAACTTAAATATTTACTGCTTGTGCATCAATTTCAACGGGAAAAAAAAAAAAGCAACTTTAAAAGATAAAATTTGGTGCCATCTAGTGGCAAAATTGTGAATTGCCACATAAGAGCAATTGTGAGGAGAATTTCATGCTGAAACTAAATTGGTTCCTTAGTATCTCCTGTAACCCACAGAGACACCAGCAACTATAAAAGAAAAACATGGCATAAGTTTGGAAGTACATTTAACTGCAATATGGCATAATGTAATATAGAAAAAATATTGAATTAAGAGAAGGTAAACATGTTCTGGAGTTGCTTCATTTATAAAATGGGAATATGTTCCTACACTATGGCTAAGAGCTGGAAAGCTTACATTTTTTAAAGATCTAACTTGCATATTATACTTTGGCACCAACTGTATTAGACAAAGATTTTTATATTGCACTGTTAAATAAAATCTTTATATTTGTGAATTTGAAAATCTTTCTAAAATGTTTAGTTCAAGTTACACGAGCCTTGCAGAAATCTGAAATTTTCGGTCATCCATAGGAAAAATATGAAACCCCTCTCCCCGGGTGCCAAAAATAAGAGTGAAAGTCCTCATTGTGTAGGAGACTCTGCCTGCTGACACATGCATTCTGTTGAAGTACCAGGACCGGTTGAGTTATAGCCATATGTATTAAAAATCCTTTTTTTCAATGAGACATTCATTTATAGCACAATGACCTGGTTAGGACTTGTATTGTAGGTTCAGCTGTTGAAAAACATTCAGCAATAACTAGTTTAAACAAGACAGAGATACAGATCTCTCTCATGTTAAAGTCTGAGTAGGCAATTTAGAGCAGTCATTCTACAATCATCCAGGATCCTGACTCCATCTATCTCTGGCCTTAAACATGCAGCTTCCATCTCATAACCTCTGATGGCTGCCCTTCTCCTCTTCTCATCCCTAGCTTTCTCTGCCCTTGACCTTTGAAAGCAAATGAAGCAAATGAGGTAAATGGGTCTTACTCTGCTTCTGACTCTCTTATCTACTGAAAGTTCCATTCCTGATGAAACATCTGGTGCAAAAATAATACCAATATACTCTTCTATAAACAGAACATACACAATAAAATGAACTACCATTTTACACCTTTGGTTTTACATATATCCTAACAGTTTTCATTGTTAGCTGTCTTTCAATAACTTGATTACATTGAAATGCCCAAACATTTGCTTTTGTCATTTGAAGGTCTCAGGCAGAGACCGCTTTATTGTTGGACAGAAATCATAACTTTTTCTACCGTGGCCAACAGCTAGTATATTCTGGGCTGACTGGAAGTTCTATGTCCTCCCAAAGGGATTCTTTTCACCACTCACATTTGGAGGCAGCAGAAACAGATTTTATTTCCTTGGGCTCCAAAATCACTGTGGGCAGTGACTGCAGCCATGAAATTAAAAGACACTTGCTCCTTGGAAGAAAGGCTGCAACAAACCCGGACAGTGTATTAAAAAAGCAGAGACATCACTTTGCTGACAAAGCTGTGTATAGGCAAAGCTATGGCTTTTCCAATAGTCACGTATGGATGTGAGAGTTGGACCACAAAGAAGGCAGAGCACCGAAGAATTGATGCTTTCAAACTATGGTGCTGGAGAACACTCTTGAGAATCCCTTGGACAGCAAGGAGGTCAAACCAATCAATCCTAAAGGAAATCAACCCTGAATATTCACTGGAAGGACTGTTACTGAAGCTGAAGCTCCAATACTTTGACCACCTGATGCGAAGAGCTGACTCCTTGGGAAAGACCCTGATGCTGGGAAAGTTTGAAAGCAGGAGGAAAAGGGGATGATGGAGGATGAGATGGTTGGTTGGCATCACAGACTCACTGGACATGGATTTGAGCAAACTCCAGGAGATAGTGGAGGACTATCCACTATCCAGGAGATAGGGAAGCCTGGCGTGCTGCAGTCCATGGGGTTGCAAATAGTCGGACATGACTGAGTGACTGAACAAAACAGTAACAAATTCTTAATCCATTTTGGAATTGAATCTGCTTATCTCTGCCTTGTCACATTCTCTCTTTTTCAGATCTGCTTGTGCAAAAAGGAGCTGTGTCTTGGTCTTCTATCCACAGGGCAGCACACTAAGATCAACACTGTCCTTCACTTAGATCTGCTAAGCTCCAGTGCTTCCCAGTGTATAATCATAAGGGATTTGATTTAGGGCATACCTCAATGGTCTAATGGTTTTCCCTATTGCTGTTGCTACCCCATTTTCTTCAATTTAAGTCTGAATTTGGCAATAAGGAGTTCATGATCTGAGCCACAGTCAGCTCCCGGTCTTGTTTTTGCTGACTGTATAGAGCTTCTCCATCTTTGGCTGCAGAGAATATAATCAGTCTGATTTCAGTATTGACCTCTGGTGATGTCCATATAGAGAGTCTTCTCTTGTGTTGTTGGAAGAGGGTGTTTGCTATGACTAGTGTGTTCTCTTGGCAAAAGTCTGTAAGTTTGTTAGCCTTTGACCTGCTTAATTTTGTGCTCCAAGGTCAAATTTGCCTGTTACTACAGGTATCTCTTGACTTCCTACTTTTGCATGCCAGTCCCCTATAATGAAAAAGACATCTTTTTGGGGTGTTAGTTCTAGAAGGTCTTGTAGGTTTTCATTAGAACCATTCAGTTTTAGTTTCTTCAGCATTACAGGTCGGGGCATAGACTTGAATTACTGTGATATTGAATGGCTTGCCTTGGAAACAAACAGAGATCATTCTGTCATTTTTGAGATTGCATCCAAGTACTGCATTTTGGACTCTATTGTTGATTATGATGACTACTCCATTTCTTCTAAGGGATTCTTGCCCATGGTAATAGATATCATGGTCATCTGAGTTAAATTCACGCATTCCAGTTCATTTTAGTTCACTGATTCCTGAAGTGTCTATGTTCACTCTTGCCATCTCCTGTTTGATCACTTCCAATTTGCCTTGATTCAAGGACCTAACATTCCAGGTTCTTATGCAATATCGCTCTTTACTGCACTGCAGTTTACTTCTATCATCTGTTATATCCACACCTGGCTGTTGGTTTTGCTTTGGCTCTGTCTCTTCATTCTTTCTGGAGTTATTTCTCCACTGATCTCCAGTAACATACTGGGCACCTACTGATCTGGGGAATTCATTTTTCAGTGTCATATCTTTTTGACTTTTCATACTGTTCATGGGGTTCTCAAGGCAAGAACACTGAAATGGTTTGCCATTGCCTTCTCCAGCAGACCACATTTTGTCAGAACTCTCCACCATGATGTGTCTGTCTTGGGTGGCCCCATATGGCATGCTTCATAGTTTGACTGAGTTAGACAAGGCTGTGGTCCATGTGATCAGATTGGTTAGTTTTCTGTGATGGTTGTTTTCATTCTGTCTGCCCTCTGATGGATAAGCATAAAAGGCTTATCAAAGCTTTCTGATGGGAGAGACTGACTGAGGGGGAAACTGGGTCTTCTTCTGATGGGCAGGGCCATGCTCAGTAAATATTTAATCCAATTTTCTGTTGATGGGTGGGGCTGTGTTCCCTTCCTGTTGTTTGACCTGAGACCAAACTATGGTGGAGGTAATGAAGATAATGGAGACCTCCTTCAAAAGGTCCTGTGCACTCAGTGCTCCCAACCCTGCAGCAGGCCACTGCTGACCCACCCCTCCGCTGGAGACTCCTGGACACTCAAGGGCAAGTTTGTGTCAGTCTCTTGTGGGGTCACTGCTCCTTTCTCCTGGGTCCTGTTGTGTACAAAGTTTTTGTTTGTGCCCTCCAAGAGTCTGTTTCCCCAGTCCTATGTCAGTTCTGGTGGCTCTATGGTGGGGTTAATGGCAACCTCCTCCAAGAGGGCTCATGGCATACCCAGGTCTTCTGCAATTGAAGCAAGTAGGGAAAACCACAAGATCATTCAGCTATGACCTAAATCAAATTGCTTACTTTACAGTGGAAGTAATAAATAGATTCAAAGGATTAGATCTGATAGAGAGAGTGCCTGAAGAACTATGGACGGAGGCTCATGACATTGTACAGTAAGCAGTGATCAAGACCATCCCCAAGAAAAAGAAATGCTTTTTTGCATTTGTTGCAATGGTTGTCTGAGGAGGCCTTACAAATAGCTGAGAAAAGAAGAGAAGCAAAAGGCAAAGGAGAAAAGGAAAGATATACCCATTTGAATACAGAGTCCCAAAGAATAGCAAGGAGAGATAGGAAAGCCTTCCTCAGTGATCAGTACAAAGAAATAGAGGAAAATAATAGAGTGGGAAAGACTAGAGATCTCTTCAAGAAAACTAGAGATACCAAGGGAACATTTCATGCAAAGATGGGTACAATAAAGGACAGAAATGGTATGGACCTAACAGAAGCAGAAGATATTAATTAAGAAGAGGTGGCAACAATACACAGAAGAACTATACAAAAAATATCTTCATGGCCCAGGCAATCATAATGATGTGATCATCCAGGATATTCCAGACATCCTGGAATATGAAGTAAAGAGGGCCTTAGGAAGCATCACTATGAACAAAGCTAGTGGAGATGATGGAATTTCAATTGAGGTATTTCAAATCCTAAAAGATGATGCTGTGAAAGTGCTGCACACAACATATCAGAAAACTTGGAAAACTCAGCAGTGGCCACTGGCCTGAAATGGTCAGTTTTCATTCCAATTCAAATAAAGGTAATGCCAAGTAATGTTCAAACTACTGCACAATTGCACTTATCTCACACGCTAGTAAAGTAATGCTCAAAATTCTCCAAGCCAGGTTTCAACAGTACGTGAACCGTGAACTTCCAGATGTTCAAGCTGGATTTAGAAAGGCAGAGGAACCAGAGATCAAATTGCCAACATCCGTTGGATCATCAAGAAAGCAAGAGAGTTCAAGAAAAACATCTATCAGAAAAACATCTACTTCTGCTTTATTGACTATGCCAAAGCCTTTGACTGTGTAGATCACAACAAACTGGAAAATTCTTAAAGAGATCTACCTCCTGAGAAATCTGTATGCAGGTAAAGAGGCAACAGTTGGAACTGGACATAGAAAGACAGACTGGCTCCAAATCAGGAAAGGAGTGCATTAGGGCTGTATATTGTCACCCTGCTTATTTAACTAATATGCAGAGTACATCATGTTAAATGCCAGGCTGGATGAAACACAAGATGGAATCAAGATCACTGGGAGAAATATCAATAACCTCAAATATGCAGATGACACCACCCTTATGGCAGAAAGCAAAGAAGAACTAAAGGGCCTCTTGATGAAAGTGAAAGAGGAGAGTGAAAACCCAGCTTAAAACTCAGCATTCAGAAAACGAAGATCATGGCATCTGGTCCCATCACTTCATGGCAAATAAATGGGGAAACAATGGAAACAGTGAGAGACTTTATTTGTTTGGGCTCCCAAATCACTGCAGATGGTGACTACAGCCAGGAAACTAAATACACTTGCTCCTTGGAAGAAAAGCTATGACCCACCTAGACAACATATTAAAAAGCAGAGACATTACTTTGCCAACAAAGGTCCATCTAGTCAAAGCTATGGTTTTTCGAGCAGTCATGTATGGATGTGAGAGTTAACCTATAAATAAAGCTGAGCACTGAAGAATTGATGCTTTTGAACTGTGGTGTTGGAGAGGACTCTTGAGAGTCCCTTGGACTGCAAGGAGATCCAACTAGTCCATCCTAAAGGAAATCAGCCCTGAATGTTCATTGGAAGGACTGAGGCTGAAGCTGAAGTTCTAATCCTTTGGCCACCTGAGGTGAAGAACTGACTTATTGGAAAAGACCCTGATGCTGGGAAAGATTGAAGGTAGGAGGAGAAGGAGACAACAGAGTATGAGATGGTTGGATGGCATCCCTGACTCAATGGACATGAGTTTGAGTAAACTCTGGGAGTTGGTGATGGACAGGGAGGCCTGGCGTGCTGCAGTCCATGGGATTGCAGAGAGTGGGACATGACTGAGCGACTGAACTGACTGACCTGAGTGCTTCCCAGTGATTCTACCACATTTTTCTAGTCTTGTCACACTTCTACTCATTGGTGAACACTTCATTCTTCTCTTCTATTATCAAATTTCCAACCTTTCCCTCCCCAAACTACATGATCAGTTAATGACCCTGCTTTATTCCTTGCTAAGAAAATGAGGTAATTAACAAAGGATTTACACAGGATCCCACTATCTAATCTACTAAAGTATCAATACCCAAACTCATGTGACTTTCTTCTACCCCTTGAAGGAGATGAACAGCTTATGGTCCCATTTGAGTCCCTCTCTCCTCTTGTGTCCTGAATTCCATTTCTTCTCACTTTCCCAAGGATATCACTATAGCAAGTCTTCCCTTCTCTTTTAATAATTATTATTCACATCAGTATATAACATATGGTAATATTTCTCATCTAAAATAAGTTTCTCTGGATCTCACATCTTCCACTGGCTTCTGCCATGTCTCTGCTCCTGTTGATAACAACATTTCTCGGAAAGGTAGTGAAACTGAGCAGGATGCTGTGGGCTCCAGGGTTCCAAAATCTTCCTGCATCCCCCATTTTTTGTCTGCAGGAAAAGGTTTTCACCTCCTAGACCTTCCCTGAGTTACAAAGGGCAGATTCAAACAGTTACTAATTAGGGAAGGGCCCTCCCTAAACAGAAACAAAGGAGGAACAGTCAGGAGGAACAGTCAAGAGCAACAGTGCAGAGACAAAGCAGGGTCCTGGTTTCTGCAAAGGAACTCAATGATATATTGTTAAGGTATATCTCTCCTCAAGAGATATACCTTAACAATATATCATTGAGTTCCTTTGCAGAAACTAAGGCCCCCACCTGGGTGGAGGATGGTAACTTCAGGCAGAGCACAAGATTTCTGGAGTGCCACCCTGTTACCTCACCACCAACCAATCAGGAAAAAATTACACATCTTGCAGCCCTCACCTCAAATTTGCCTATAAAAACAGTTCCCCTAAAAACATTTAAGAATTCGTGTTTCTTGAGCATGAGCTGCCCATTCTCTTTGCATGGCCCTTCAGTAAACTTTTCTCTCCTCCAAACTCTGATGTTTGGTTTGTTTGGCTTCACTGTGTACCAGGCATATGAACCTGTGCTTAATAGCCTTTACACTTACTTCCCTTCCTCCCATTCTCCCATGAATCTGCTCAAGGAGAAGACTCTTGAGATTCCCTTGGACAGTAAGGAGATCAAACCAGTCAGTCTTAAAGGAAATCAATCTCGAATATTCCTTGGAAGGACTGATGCTGAGGCTGAAGCTCCAATACTTTGGCCACTTGATGCAAAGAGCTGACTCACTAGAAAAGACCCTGATGCTAGGAAAGATTGAAGGTAGGAGGAGAAGGGGATGACAGAGGATGAGATGGTTGGATAGCATCACAGGCTCAATAGACATGAGTTTGAGCAATCTCCAGGAGTTGGTGATGGACAGGGAAGCCTGATGTGCTACAGTCCATGGGGTCACAAAGAGTCAGACATGACTGAGCGAATGAACAATGATAACAGACTTTCATTCCCATGACTGTACTCAGAGTTGTTCCACTCAAAGTTAGAAATGATCCCCCCATTCCTAAATCTTTGTGCTGTGCCTAGTCTCAGTTGTGTCTGACTCTTTGTGACCCCAGGGATTGTAGTCCACCAGGCTCCTTTGTCCATGGGATTTCCCAGGCAAGAATGCTGGAGTGGGTTGCTATTTCCTACTCCAGGGGATCTTCTCAACCTAGGGATCAAACCCAGGACTCCCGCATTGCAGGCAAATTCTTTACTGCCTGAGCCACCAGGGAAACCCAAAAATATTGGATGGGTAGTCTATCCCTTCTCCAGAGGATCTTCCTGATCCAGGAATTGAGCAGCAGTCTCCTGCCTTCTTTACCAGCTGAGCTACCAGGGAAGAAGCATTCCTAAATCCTGTGGAATATTTAGGTCCTCATTTATCTTGATCTATCAGAAGCATTTGCCATTACTTTCTCTACCTCATTGGTTGCTCCTTCTTAATTTCCTTTGGTGGATCCTCTTCATTTTTCCAACTCTTTTTCCTCTGTCATTTTCCCATTCCCAGATCACCTTTCTTCTTTAAATCCACTCCCTAGGTGCTTTTATCCATTTGCATGGGTTAAGTAATCTATGGTACTTAAAAACTGGATGACTTCCCAAAGATTTTTGTCTTCAGTGAAGCCCTCATATCTCGGGGCTTCTCACCACTTCAGACTTGTACATCCAGATGGTCACCTGACACTTCCATCTAGCTATCTAGAAGGCATTTCAAAAATAACATCACTAGAAACATAGTCTTGATTTTCTCCCTTAGGTCTGTTCAGTCTCAGCCTTCTCTTCCATAGTAACTGGCAGCTCCATTCTAAATTTCTGAGACCAAAACTTAGGAACCATTCCTGTTTCCTCTCTTCCTCTTGTAGTCTAAGCTCAGTATGTTCAGAAAATTCTGTTGATTCCATTGTTGAAATGTATCAGGATTCAGTTAGAAAGGCAGAACCCTTCAATGTCTGTATCTATACCTAAGAAGGATTTGTTGCAAGGAAGTGGCCTTATAAAACAATTGTGGAGCTGGTTAAGAGGTATATACAAAATCATCGTCATCACATTTGATACAGAATCTGGAAGCCCACAGCTCAGACAGTCAGGATGAGAAGATCTATATCTATATTTATATAGAGATTTATTTATAATAAATAACCATATACATATTTAAAGATATATTTATAGCTATCCATATACAGATAGATATATACATATATCATTCTGCTCTCATGTCTCTCACAAGACTCTATTGGGACCCACCCTAATCAAAAACTTACACAAAAAAGAGTTCTGGGATACATTATTCAACCTACCTAAGTTAACAAACCATCACAGTCCAATCCCTGTTTACTTGGCATGCAAATACATTTCTTAAAGCAAAGTTAATCTCAAACTGTGACAATAAGAAAGTCATACTTCCACCTCACTTGCTGTAACTCTATCACATATAACTGAAAAACCATCTAACCCTTTTCTGAGGAGAGGCTGCAAGTCTCTTTTTTGTCTTTGGATCTTTATCCTTCTCCTATCTGATTTACACTCCCTCTTTCATAGCCTGTTAACTTAAACACTTAGTTTTCTACTATTCATACAACTTATGTTAGATAATAAAGGGTGAAAGAGGTAAGAAAACAAAAATATTCACATAAAAATAAGTAAAAACACTCATAGCTATTGCAGTCCTCTTTTTGCAACAGGTCACATGATTGTAGCTAATATTTATGGTGACATCCATGCACTACCCCTTCCATATTTCATTTGTCCTGAGAATTTATCTCAACTTGTCATGAATCTTTGCCTGGTGAGGTGATCCCAAATTGCATTTCTGAGGGGTTTGAATCATTACAAGTTCTGCTTGAATTGATAGTTGCTGTTTTCCATGGACTTTACTCACAGGGTGTGTGCGTGTTCAGTGGCTCAGTCGTGTCTGGCTCTTTGTGGCCAGGCTCCTCTGCCCATGGGAAGAATACTGGAGTGGGTTCCCATTTCTACTCCAGGGGATGTTCCCAACCCAGGGATTAAACTTGTGTCTTCCTCATTGGCAGGCAGATTCTTTACCACTGAGCCACCTGGGAAGCCCCTTTTATTCACAGGATATGATAAAATAAAGAGGTGTCCTAGAGGATTTTGGCACCCCACTCCAGTACTCTTGCCAGAAAATCCCATGGATGGAGGAGCCTGGTGGGCTGCAGTCCATGGGGTGGCTAAGAGTCGGACACGACTGAGCGGCTTCACTTTCACTTTTTACTTTCATGCATTGGAGAAGGAAATGGCAACCCACACCAGTGTTCTTGCCTGGAGAATCCCAGGGACGGCGGAGCATGGTGGGCTGCCGTCTATGGGGTCGTACAGAGTCGGACACTACTGAAGCGACTCAGCAGCAGAGGATTTTTTCTCTCACTGTGTACTAATAATTTCAATTTCCCCCTCTTCTCTCAGGATGCATCAGCCTTTAGCACTACTTGCTAGAGTACCTTCTAGTCTTCTTGTTCTGCCTGTTGATTCAGTGTCATGAGGCGCTCAAAGTGTCCAGGTGCAGTCTCACCTCTCAGTACAATGGATCCTTTGTTGTGCTCTAGAGAATATCTTAAAAAAAAAAAATTGGAGTAGAATTGGTTTAGAACATTCTATAAGTTTCATGTGTTCAACACTATATTTCTGCTTTTGTATACACTACAGTAGTCTTGAAGGAGGAAGCAGACAGAACAGGCTCCATCTTGAAAGCAGGACTCCATCTTGGGCCAGACTGTGGACTTTGAGCTATATGCCCAGTATCTATGGAAATGACATACCAACTGGAAAACCAGGCCCCCTGGATGGAAGAGCCCAAGGCTCGTACCTAGACTTTCTGTTGCCTAAAAGAGTACCCTAATTATCTGTGTAACCGAATAGAATCATAAATTCTATTATGCTTATGACCACAGGCCTATTGATAATTGTCCACTGTTAGCTACCTAGGCTTAAGTCATATGAATCATGGGTTAACTTTGATTGTATCTTTCTTTTCCTTTGTTCAGACTAGATTCAGGGAATTTGGGGAGGTGGGTTTGGGCACGTACACTTAGGGTATATAAGGTTTTCAGGAAAACTGGTCAGGGTCCTTGGCTAAGAGGAGACTCTGCCTTGGGCCCGCTGGTGTAATAAACTGCACTCCACTATCTACATTGTCCTTCTGAGTGGGTTTGTTTCCCAGAACGCGTGGCTACAACATTTGGTGCATGGGCGGGGAAACTCCTCACTTTGAGGAGACAAGTCCCATTTGGGACTACTCCGAGGCCTTCCAGCTCGAATCTCCTAGAGGGGGGAAGGCGCCTTACCCTTCTGGAAGGATTCTGCTTCTCAATGCCCGGACCTTTCATGTTAGCAGGTAGTGGACGGCAGCAGGGGAACTGAGCGCTCAGGTGAGGAGGAACCCACCCGGTAGGGTGGAAGAGGGGGCCTGATCAGCCCCCTGGGAGGGATTAGAAGGGGCACAGACCCACAGGAGCCTGGAATAGCCAGGTGGCAACGATTGCTTGGTACACAGGTTGACAAGCGTGTTAGGGCTTAGGAAGGAAATATGCGAAGGTCATTTAGGAGGTGGTGTCCATGCCATCTTGGGGAAAATTATTATCAAGCAATTGCTAGGGGATTTTTAGGAGAAGAAACTTGGTTTTTTTTGTGCTTGTATTCTGCCCTCCCCAAGGAGGTGTCCTCTCTGCTATGAAATTCTTGACCCCCTCGGAATTGTCAGGCTAGAAGGAGGGGGATACATAAGTGAGTACGAATTGGCTTTTCCGGAGATGGCTGGGACGTGGGATATTTAACCCATCTGTATTTTCATCCGCACCTGATCAAGCCCACCAAGGCAGAATGGACTTTAAAAGTTAAGGGAGAAACAGGCTTGGATCATGAGGTGTTCTGGTTCGGCTGTGCTGACGGGCAGGTGAAGACACGCTGACCCCCCTTCTCCCTCTGGGATCTGGCAGGTAAGGCTCTTCTCACCCCAATTAGGAAGGAGGCTGAATGGCAATTTAAGTGTCATTGAATGGAAATATCAGAAGTACGTAGGGTACTGAGAACTTCGTAGACAGAACGAAAAGGAAAAGTAGAAGGTCCGAGAAGGTAAGCAAGATAGGGGGAAGTGAATCTAAGGCAACTGTATTGGAGTGCATGATTAAACATTTAAAGAAGAGATTTGGAGGAGACTATGGGGTGAAGATGAAGCCTAACCGCCTCCACATACTCTGTGAGGTCGAATGGCCCCCTATGGAAGTAGGATGACCACCAGAGAACACCATGAACTTAAAAATAGTGGAAGCAGTCTATACAGTAGTCACAGGAGAACCAGGACACCTGGATCAATATCCATATATTTCCTCATGGCTAGGGTTAGCTGAAGACCCTCCTACTTGGACAAGTTTCTTTATTCAGAAGAGAAAGAGAAAAATATTAATGGCACAAAAGTTGACTGATGATAAAAAGGGAAATTCTACAGGATTTGGATGGGGATGACCTGACCCCTCCCCCATACTGGATAATGATGCGCCTGCCTCCCAGTGATCCACCAGGACAGGAGGCCACCTTACTGCCCGATCCAGGGCCAGGTGAAGTTCCTGCAGCAGCCAATGCTCTTCCATCAGCTCTCCCGGAGTTCGTAGAGCCGCCGTTTTGGTAGTCTCCAATCCCAGCAATGGAGACCTCTGGTCAATGCCCCCAGAATTCCACCTCAGCTGGACCTCCTAGATTGTATCCACCTCTCCCAGTGAGTACTGACGGGAAGGGGGAAGAAAACACAGCAGTTAGACAGAGGCTGCGCTCTGCCAAGGAACAGGGGGAAAGAACCCCTCTACAGATGCCCCTCAGAGAGCTACAACAGCCTCCAGTTCAGGACCCATGGGGCACTACCATCAGCCCCCTGTAGCCTGTTATTACCAGCCATTTTCCTCTATGGATATATTAAACTGGCAGAGACACCCTCCACCATACTCGGGGGAGCCACAAGCCATGATTAGGCTAATAGAGACTATTTTTCGAGCCTACAGCCCTGAGGATGACATAGGATGACATAATCCAACTACTAGTCTTCCTTGTCAGCACTGAGGAAAGACACAGGATCCTAACTGAGGCCAGAAAATGGTTAAGAGAAATGGCACCTGAGGGTACTACAAACCCGCAGCGGTGGGTAGAACTAGCCACCCCTGATGAGAGGCCCAGCTGGGACTGTAACGCAGAGGAAGGGAAGGGCCACCTGGAGAGATATCGGGTGACTATTTTACAAGGTCTCAAGAAGGGGGCCCGAAAAGCTATGAGTATCGCAAAACCCTCTGAAGTGATTCAAAGGGAAAGCGAATCACCCTCTGAGTTCTGTGAAAGACTGTGCGAGGCCTATAGACTTTATACACCAATAGACCCAGCCAGAGGCTGCTGGTTCTCAGATGGTGATAAATGCAGCCTTTGTGTCTCTAGCCTACCCTGAAAATGTCAGATGGGGGGACACCAAGTGACTCATGAATTTTTATACATCCCTGAATGCCCAGTACCTTTCTTAGGAAGAGGCTTGCTGTCTAAATTGGGGGCACAAGTGACCTTTCCCCCCACGAAAGACCCACAGTTTGAGTGGGCTCAACCACCTATTTACTCTTCCTCTCAGTAACCCCTCAAGATGAATGAAGGTTGCACAATCTCCCGGAAAGGAAACCGGACAGGCTAAACAGTCAAGAGAGAGAGTTAACTCAACAATTCCCTGAGGTCTGGGCGGAAGACAACCACCCCCAGGCTTGCAAAACAAGTCCCACTGGTAATAGAACTCAAACCCGGTACAAGTATGTCAGTACCCACCTTGGGCCTGCCAGACCTTGCTTAGCTGTTTGCTCTTTACGTGACTGAAAAGGACAAGGTGGCTATGGGAGTGTTGTTCCAGACTATGGGGACATGGGACAGACCAGTGACTTATCTCTAATCAGCTGGACAATGTTGCCACTGAGTGGCTGGGGTGCTTACGGGCAGTTGCTGCAGTTGTCTTACTGGTCCGGGAGGCAACCAAGCTGACTTTGGACCAAGATTTGTTCGTAAAAGTCCCGCATCAGATCAATACTCTCCTGCAAGGGGACCCCCATAAATGGCTGTCAACATCCCGGATTACTCAATACCAGGGACTGTTATGTGAGAACCCCCATGTTACTACTGAGCTTTGTCAGGCCCTGAATCTGGCCACTCTCTTTCTTGTGGGAGAAGGTGGCCCCTCACCTTATTGTAAGATAATATGCCAGCAGACCTGACTTGAGAGACCAGCCAATCCCGGACCCATATTTGCTCCTGTACACCAAGGGCACCAGCCTGGTGAAACAAGGACAATGACTGTTGGGATATGCAGTAGTCATGGAAGAAACCATCGTTGAGGCTCGCTCCACTCAATGGCCAAACTATATGCTCTAATCCAGGCCCTCCAGCTGTCAAAAGGTAAGAAGACAAACATTTACACAGACTCCAGGTATGCTTTTGCCACACTACAGGGCTCTGTATAAGGAGAGAAGTCTTTGACAGCTAGTGAAAAAGATATGAAAAATAAAGAAGAAATTAAGACCCTATTAGATGCTGCCTGGGAACCAGAAAGGGTTGCAGTCATACACTCCTGAGGACGTAAAAAAGAGGATTCCCCCCGGGCTCAGGGAACAGACTGGCAGATAAGACCACTAGCAGCTGAGGGCTTGGGGGTGACAAGTGAAGCTCCTGTTAAAGCTCTCATATTGGCGGAGCTACTTGAGCTAACGCTAGACTCTCCAAAATACACTGAAGCCCAAAACCAACTAGCCAAAGCAGAAGGGGCCATCCAGACTGAAAAGGGATGGTGGGAATTGCCAAGTGGCAAATTATTGGTACCAGAGGAGCTGGCACCCACTCTGGTAAGCCAAACACACCAAGTGACTCTCTAGGCCATGATAAACTGGAAGAGCTAATTTGAAAATATTTATTGGTTTCCCACCTCTCTTCCCTATGCAGGACAGAATCTCAGAACTGCACCGCCTGCTCACAGGTCAATGCTGCCTCTCGGCACAGACAGAAACCTCCGGGATTCAGCTAAAAGGCACACTGCCCTTTGAACACCTGGAAGTGGACTTCACTGAAATGAAACCTCACTGACACTACCATTACCTGCTGGTCATAGTACGTACATTCTCGGGGTGGGTAGAAACTTTTCTTACACAGACTGAAAGAGCATCAGAAATAGCCCGGTGCTTGCTTAGGGAGATAGTTCCCAGATTTGGATTTCCTACCAGCATTGGATCAGACAATGGCCCAGCTTTTGTAGCTGATTTAGTACAACGAGTAAGCAAAACTTTAAACATCAAGTGGAAATTACATACAACATATAGGCCCCAGAGTTCTGGGATGGTGGAAGGAACCAACAGGACACTTAAAGAGACACCCTCCAAGTGGATCTTAGAGACTGACTGTTCCTGGGTGGACTTGTTTCTGATGGCTCTGCTCAAACTCAGGATGACCCCACAGTCCCATGGCTCTTCTCCACACAAAATTGTGTATGGGAGGCCCCCTCCCATAATAAAGCAGGTGTCAACAAATTTACCTCAGGTAAGGGGAGATGAGATTTCACAGCATATGGAACAACTGGGTAAGGTAATAAATCAGGTAGCTAAGTTTGTGCAAGAAAGGGTGTCATTTCCCCTTGGGGAACAGATTCACGAATTTGTGCCTGGGGATCAGGCGTGGTCAAGGGCAAGACGACTCCTTGGCCCCTCGTGGGAAGGGTCCATATCCTGTTGCTCTGACCAGCCCTGTGGCAGTTAAAGTTGCAGGTGTCACTCCCTGGATCCTCCACACGAGGGTGAAGAGGGCATATACCATGCAGACCCAGGGCACGCCGAGCAGACTACGCAAAAGGACCCCACTGATCCCCGTGAAACCAAGATCATCTTAAAGAAGAAAAAGAGATGAAGCTCTACAATCAACTGCTGCTTCAAGGACTTGCTGGTATCATCTTGCGACTAACCATAGTTTCAGTACAAAGAGGGACCTGTGCTATAATTAAAGTTGAATGATGTGTATATATTACTGTTTTATCTGGCTATATATCAGCCACCCTAGATGACATGAAAGGTCAGGTAAAAGTTATGTCTGAGGATAATCTTCCTTTTTGGACTTTGGTCCTATCTTGGGTGAAGGGTGATTGGAGGAAAACTATATTTACCATTGTTATAGTTGCCTTGATAGTTCTGCTTTGTGGACCCTTTATTTTACAATGTATTATGAACTTTGTAACCCAAAGGTTGATGTTGTTCTCCCAAATTGGAGGTCGGAGAGTCAGGGTGCAATAAATCCCTATGAATGATGCTCATACTATGAGTTAACTATGGTATTTCCAGTAGTCGTGTATGGATGTGAGAGTTGGACTGTGAAGAAAGCTGAGCGCCGAAGAATTGATGCTTTTGAATTGTGGTATTGAAGAAGGCTCTTGAGAGTCCTTTGGACTTCAAGGAGATCCAACCAGTCAATCCTAAAGGAAATCAGTCCTGGGTGTTCTTTGGAAGGAATGATGCTAAAGCTGAAACTCCAGTACTCTGGCCACCTCATGAGAAGAGTTGACTCATTGGAAAAGACTCTGATGCTGGGAGGGATTTGGGGCAGGGGGAGAAGGGGATGACAGAGGATGAGATGGCTGGATGACATCACCGACTTGATGGACATGAGTTTGAGTGAATTCCGGGAGTTGGTGATGGACAGGGAGGCCTGGCGTGCTGTGATTCATGGGGTCGCAAAGAGTCGGACACAACTGAGCAACTGAACTGAACTGAACTGAATGAGTTAAGAGCATCAAGAGGAGGGAATGAAGGAGGAAACAGACAGAACAGGCTCCATCTTGAAAGCAGGACTCCATCTTGGGCCGGACTGTGGACTTTGAGCTACATGCCCAGTATCTATGGAAATGACATACCAACTGGAAAACCAGGCCCCCTGGATAGAAGAGCCCCAGGGCTCGTACCTAGACTTTCTGTTGCCTAAAAGAATACCCTAATTATCTGTGTAACCGAATAGAATCATAAATTCTATTATGCTTATTGGGGTGTGATCACAGGCCTATTGATAATAGTTCACTGTTAACTACGGAGGCTTAAGTCATATGAATCACGGGTTAACTTTGATTGTATCTTTCTTTTCCTTTGTTCAGACTAGATTCAGGGAATTTGGGGAGGTGGGTTTGGGCACGTACACTTAGGGTATATAAGGTTTTCAGGAAAACTGGTCAGGGTCCTTGGCTAAGAGGAGACTCTGCCTTGGGCCCGCTGGTGTAATAAACTGCACTCCACTATCTGCATTGTCCTTCTGAGTGAGTTTGTTTCCCAGAATGCGTGGCTACAACAGTCTCACCACCAAAAATTTAGTTTTGTGAAATGAAATTCACATTTTATGGCAAGACAAGAAAAATTTAAACAAAACATTTTTTTCCTGCTCTTTGGCCTCTTCTCTCCCCTCTACCATGCACTGTGTATCTGCATTATACATCAACCAAACCTCCCCATCGGCAGAAATACCTGATCAACCATAAAGAGCGACATTCTCTGAGCATCAACAAGGTAACTCCTTAGAAGATAACATTCCTTCTTGATCTTGTAAGGAGTCACAGTGACCCACCACTTCATATTTACAGATCTAGGATTATGTAAACTTTCAAAAACACATCATTTAAAGTATAGCTCTCTGTCTTAAAAAACTTATATAAATGACTCTTGACTGCTAACGGGTGGGACAGTCCTCAGAACTTTCTGGGAGGCCGTTTTCAGGTTATAACCCTCAGTTTGGCTTGAGTAACGTTTCTCATTTCTTTCTTAGACTGATTGATTAATTTTTCCATTGACAGTTTCCACCCATCACCACAGAGGGTCTAAATTTAACATAGCGACAAAGTGTGAGGAAATGCATTGAGGTCGAACATTTAAGCCACATCCTCCTTCTATCTTTTATTGATAATAAGGATCATGGTTTGGTCTCTGTTAGATTGCTGCATCTCTTGGGGGTAGGGAAGAGTGGAGTGATATTTTTTGGCTCTCTTAAGCTACAATCACAAGGCCTAGAGCATTGAAATAAATGTGAGTATTTCATTTTTAAGGTTATATCCAATCCAGCCAGTGTAGACATTTAGGGAGCTGTCCTTTCAGAACTTACGCTGAGCTCACTGAAGCTCTCAGTTTATAGGAATTGATTTGCACATGCCCATATTTTACATTGAGAGGGTAACAGGCAGGAAGGCCTGGGGTCTCCAAATGGAAGAAATAGGCTGCAAGTGTCCGACTTTCTTTTATCTCTCTCTTAAGTGGCAGGAGGAAACAAACTACAAGTGCCAGATTTTTTTCCCCCCTTCTCTATACAAAGTTAAAAGGAGGTTTCTTTTAAAATTCTGTGTTGCCATGACAACACCTGGTTCCACCTGAACTTAACTTTTCTCAAACCTTGAGCTAACCAGTGTGGTTTTTCTTATGGAAGTGTTTTTCTTGAGCTATGTTAATGTATTTGCTTAGAAACCTGACTTTCTTCAAGATTCATGTCAGTTGTTTCGTGGCCTGGAATGACTCACCTTGTGCCAATATTATCTCAAAAGGCATCTTGTGGGTGAGGAGCGTGGTGCCACTCTCTGAGTTTTGAGACATTTCCTTTCTCTAATTAGAAGCCTGCTGTAGGTATATTGGAGAAGGAAATGGCAACCCACTCCAGTGTTCTTGCCTGGAGAATCTCAGGGACAGGGGGAGCCTGGGGGGCTGCCGTCTATGGGGTCGCACAGAGTGGGACACGACTGAAGCGACTTAGCAGCAGCAGCAGTAGGTATATAGCTTCCTGCTAAAGACTAGCAGGGGGAGCACTCTTTCTGCCCCCTTCTGATGTCTATGTCAGAAGCTTTCTCTATCTCTTACACACTTCAATAAAACTTTATCACAGAAAAGCTCTGCGCAATCAAGCCTCGTCACTGGCCCCGGATTGAATTCCTCTCTTCCAGAGGCCAAGAATCCCCGTGTTGTTCAAGGCTCAGCAACAACTTTTCAATATGAGGTGTTCAGCTGGACTCTTACAAAGATATCGCTGCTGAACCCTGGGAATCTCAGACCCTCAAAATTGCCAGAACTTAAGTTGCAATTGTTGTTCAGTTGCTAAGTTGTGTCCGACTCTTTGTGACTCCATGGACTGCAGCATGCCCGGCTTCCCTGTCCTTCACCATCTCCTGGAGTTAGCTCAAATTCATGTCCATTGAGTCAATGATGCCATCCAACCATCTCATCCTCTGTCATCCCCTTCTCCAGCCTTCAATCTTTCCCAACATTAGAGTCTTTTCCAATGAGTCAGCTCTTTGCATCAGGTGGCCAAAATATTGGAGCTTCAGCTTCAGCATCAGTCCTTCCAAAAAATATTCAGGTTGATTTCCTTTAGGATTGACTGGTTTGATCTTCTTGCAGTTCAGGGGACTCTTAAGAGTCTCCTTCAACACCAAAGTTCAAAAGCATCAATTCTTTGATGCTCAGCTTCTTTATGATCCAACTCTCACATGGTACATGGTATAACTCTCACATTGGTACATGACTGCTGGAAAAACGGTAGCTTTGACTGTATAGGCCTTTGTCAGCAAAGTGATGTCTCTGCTTTTTAATACACTGTCTAGATTTGTTATAGCTTTTCTTCCAAAGAAGAATAAACGTCTTGATTTCATCACTGCTGTCACTGTCAGAAGTGATTTTGGAGTGCAAGAAAATAAAATCTGTCACTGTTTCCATTCCCCCCCATCTATTTGCCATGAAATGATGGGACCAGATGCCATGATCTTCATTCTCTGAATGTTGAATTCTAAGCCAACTGTTTCACTTCCCTCTTTCACCTTCATCAAGAGGCTCTTTTGTTCCTCTTTGCTGTCTGCCCTATTCAATTTTCTCATGGTTGATAGGTATGCTGCTGCTGCTGCTGCTAAGTCACTTCAGTCGTGTCCGACTCTGTGCGACCCCATAGACGGCAGCCCACCAGGCTTCCCCATCCCTGGGATTCTCCAGGCAAGAACCCTGGAGTGGGTTGCCATTTCCTTCTCCAATGCATGAAAGTGAAAAGTGAAAGTGAAAGTGAAGTTGTGTCAGACTCTTAACGACCCCATGGACTGCAGCCTACCAGGCTTCTCCATCCATGGGATTTTCCAGGCAAGAGTAGTGGAGTGGGTGATAGGTAGAGTCTTTCCAAATTTTAAGAGCTTATTGTAAAGTGTTTTCTGGTTTCACACAGTACAAGGGAGGTTGTCCCTGGAATACGTTGTGCACAGAGAAAAGGGGATTGGTTTAAAAAAAAAAGTGCAGCCACAGTAGTCCTTTGAATTAAGCCTGTAAGACATTTATTATGTCTGAAATGTTTTGTACTTTTTTCCCAGATATGCACATTCTTTCTTTCAGAATACTTTGACAGTTGTAACCAGAGAAACAGAAAGGATGGAAGTTTTAGAGTAAAACTGCATTTATAAAGCATTTGTATCACAATATAATAAATGTTCTTCAAAGTCACTTATCACCTACATTTTTTAAAAGTAACTGCATAGTTAACTGCTAATAACATGCTATACAGCTGAAAAAAAAATCACCTAATCCAATCTAAATCCCTTTCTAAGAGAATCACTCAGTGGTATTGTTTAAAAAAATGGAATAAAAAACACTGTTCACCTTGTAACCATTATTGCATGTTCATTGCTGAGACTTCTGGTTTGGTTGCCATTGAGGGATTTTTCTTTGAAAATGTGAAAATCAAGGTAACAGTTTATTTTCAGACTTTTGTTACTATGGAGGTATTTATTATCTTGGAACACTTAATGCAAAGGAAACAAATAGAATTATGGGAGGCATAAATTGATGTGAACTTGTGACCACCTCCTCTGAAGCTAGAGCAAGTCTTTTTCCTTACCTTTCTCAATAGATGGTTTGAAACAGATCTGTGGGGAGGCAATGGAGGGAGTCCATTAAGCAAAGTCTGGGGGAGTTAAACTAGGGCCCTACTACCAGTTAATGCTAATACAGGGTTTCACCTTAGGGAGTGGGGAGGCATAGAAACAAAACAGGTGAAAAGTTAGGGTGTTTGGCATGGCATGGTTGATATGACTAGAGCTCAGCCACTGTGTCTTTAGGACTTCAAGTGGATGTCTAAGCCCCAGATTTGGTCGTTTTCTAGGTTCTTTAAATGGATCAAGGCAACAAATAAGATGTATCATAAATGGAAGCCTGGTGGCTCTCTTTAGGGACTATCTCCTAAGTAATTCAGACAGCATCTTGTTCTTGCCTTCTATCTAACCAGAGGTTATCTCATCAATGACTCCTGGTCCTTGGCTCTCAATACCAAACTCACTACATCTTAGGTCTCATCTTTACTCCATACTTAACTTCCCAGGAAGTTTGAAGTGAGTCCTCTGGCCTTCTTTTTTTCCACCCCATAAGCATTCCTCTCCACAGTTGTGGTAGCGGTGGTAGTGGTGCCAGGGCAGGGCAGGTGGGTTGGGGGTGGTAGGCTGATTTAGTGGAGCCTGAGTCACTGTGCTAAATTAATGCCCTTTGGTGGCACAGACTCAGCTTTCTGACACTCTGTTGAAAGAAAGTGAAAGTTTTAAGTCAATCGTGTCTGACTCTTTGTGACCCCATGGACTGTAGCCCACCAGGTTCCTCTGTCCATGGAGTTCTTCAGGCAACAATACTGGAGTGGGAAGCCACTAACTTCTCCAGAGGATCTTTTTGACTCAGGGATGGAACCCAGGTTTCCTAAATTGCAGGCTAATTCTTTACTGTCTGAGCTACCAGTTAAGCTTGATATGCTGTTGGATTTAAACAAAAATTAGATAAATTGGAGTGTCTTCCCAACAAGCAGAAGACTGGGTAGATGAGGTAGGGCCACTTCTTCTCATCCATGCTGCTGGTTGGGTTAGTGATCAGATGTATGCTCTGCACAACCACCCACCTTCTACCTGCCTTTTCTTCCCTTAACGTCCTCCCATGTAGAAGATCTCAAATCAACTTAAAGCTAAACTGGACTTTCTCATCCATCTTTTACCATGGAGATACAGAATACTTGCCCTCCTGTTAACAAAACTGGCAATAAATTCTTGCTTAGCTATTTGATTTTTCATAATATCATCTCTCACCAGGCAGCCCCAGAAGTGAGGAGGGGCCAGTTACAGGAACTAAAATGCTGCTGAAAACCCTCTAGTTTAGTTTTCACCACTTTGTCATCTTTATCCAGTTCAGTTTAATTGTTCTTGTGCCTCCTTCTCAGGCCTCCTTGAACTTCCCCCTGACGACAGCTCCTCTCTTCCTTTCAACTGATATTCTGTTGTCAACAAGCTCAGAAATACTCCAGACAATCCCTTTACCTCCCTTCTCAGCAAAATCTTGACTTTTGTCTGATGAAAGCACAGTTATGTTTTACAATACCCCAGGTGGAGACCATTTTAACCCGTTGTTATTGTTATTTAGTCACTTCAGTTGTGTCCGATTCTTTGACGACCCCATGCTCTGCAGGCTGTCAGGCTCCCCTGTCCATGGGATTCTCCAGGCAAGAATACTGCTGGAGTGGGTTGGTGTTTTAACCTGTACATCATGGTATATGGAAAAAAGAGTGTTACAAGTGTTTAGTAGTAAACCTAGGAAAAGTCTTCATGACTGGGGTTAAACAAAGAATTCTGGACAAGGTATCAAAAGCACAGTCCACAAAATAAAAATATTAACACATTAGATTTCATAAAAATTAAAACCTTTTTCTCTGTGGTAGACATTTTTCAGGGAAAAAAAAGAGAAGTTATAGATTTAAAGAAAATATTTGCACTTCAGATATTCTACAGAGGACTTATAACCAGAATACATAAAGTATCTCAAAAGTGAAGAGAAAACAACCCAATTAAAAATGTGGAAATGCTTGAAAAGACACTTCACTAAAGAGCTTATGTAGAAGGCAAATAAATAGCACATAAAAAGATATCCAACACCATTTGCCACTAGAAAAACACAAATTAATACCACAATTTTAATACCACTATAGTAACTCAATCAGAATACCTAAAATTAAGATGAGTAAATATACCAAGTCCTAATGCTGATGCAGAGTAACTGGACCTCTTCTGGACTGGTGACAATAAAACACAGTAGAGCCATTCTGGAAAACAGATTATCAGGTTTTTTTTCTTATTAAATTAAAACTTTTTTGTTTATTTTTCTTTCTGCTGGGTCTTTGTTGCTGCATGCAGGCTTTCTCTAGTTGCAGTAAACGGTGGCTACTCTGTATTTGCAGTTGATAGCTTCTCTTTGCGATGGCTTCTCTCGTTTCGAGCACAGGCCCTAGGGCATGCAGGCTTCAGTAGCTGCAGCTCTGGAGCTCCGCAGGTGCAGTGCACGCACTTAGTTGCCCCACGGTATGCAGAATCTTCCTGGACCAGGCATCAAACACATATCCCCTGCCTTAGCTGGCAGATTCTTAATCACGAGACCACCAGGGAAGTCCTGGTAGTTTCTTAAGAAGTTAAATTTCCCTAAAACCTAGCAATCCCACTCCTAGGTAGTAAAATGAAAACATAAAAACCTCTACAGATATTTGCAACTCTATTCAAAACTGCCAGGAGTCAAAACACTGAAGTGTTCTTTAGTGAGTGAATGGATAAACTGTAGTACATACATACCATGGAATATTATGCAACAATAAGATGGAATGAACTAGTGATACACTCTACAACTTAGATGTTTTCTGAATGTATAATGCTGACTAGAAGAAGGTTATCACAAAATTGCATACAATATGATTCCATTTGTATGGTTTTTTTTTTGTTTTTGTTTTTTGCTACATTGCACAGCATGTGGGATCTTAGTTCCTCAACCAGGGATGGAACCCACACCTCCTGCATTGGAAGGGCAGAGTCTTAATTATTGGACTACTGGGGAAGTCATTCCTGCAAAGATAAAAAAATAGCAACAGAGAGCAAATCAGTGATTGCTTGGGGTTAGACACAGGAGCACAATGTTGCTACAAAGGATGTTATGAACATGGAGGGAGTTCTGAGGATGATATAACTATTCTTTATCTTAATTGTGGTGGTGGTTGTCTGAATCTATACAAGATGTATCCTCTCATTTTTGCTGTCTATATTTCAGTTCAGTTCAGTCACTCAGTTATGTCCAACTCTTTGCGACCTCATGAACCATAGCACACCAGGCCTCCCTGTCCATCACCAACTCCCAGAGCCTACTCAAACTCCTGTCCATTGAATCTGTGATGCCATCCTACCAACTCAGCCTCTCTTGTCCCCTTTTCCTCCTGCCCTCAATCTTTCCCAGCAACAGGGTCTTTTCCAATGAGTCAGCTCTTCACATCAGGTGACCAAAGGATTGGAGTTTCTGCTTCAACATCAGTCCTTTCAGTGAACATCCAGGACTGATCTCCTTTAGGATGGACTGGTTGGATCTCCTTCCAGACCAAGGGACTCTCAAGAGTCTTCTCCAACACCACACTTCAAAAGCATCAATTCTTCAAGCTCTCAGCTTTCTTCACAGTCCAACTCTCACATCCATACATGACTGCTGGAAAAACCATAGCTTTGACTAGATGGACCTTTGTTGGCTAAGTAATGTCTCTGCTTTTTAATATGCTATCTAGATTGGTCATAACTTTCCTTTCTAGGAGTAAGCGTCTTTTAATTTCATGGCTGCAATCACCATCTGCAGTAATTTTGGAGCCCCCCAAAAATAAAGTCAGCCACTTTTTCCACTGTTTCCCCATCTATTTGCCAAGAAGTGCCAGGACCAGATGCCATGATCTTAATTTTCTGAATGTTAAGCTTTAAGCCAACTTTTTCTCCCTCCTTTCATCAAGAGGCTCTGTAGTTCCTCTTCACTTTCTGCCATAAGGGTGGTGTCATCTGCATATCTGAGGTTATTGATATTTCTTCCAGCAATCTTGATTTCAGCTTGTGCTTCTTCCAGCCCAGCGTTTCTCATTATATACTCTGCATATAAGTTAAATAAGCAGGGTGACAATATACAGCCTTGACGAACTCCTTTTCTATTTGGAACCAGTCTGTTGTTCCATGTCCAGTTCTAACTGTTGCTTCCTGACCTGCATACAGGTTTCTCAAGAGGCAGTTCAGGTGGTCTGGTATTCACATCTCATTCAGAATTTTCCACAGTTTATTGTGATCCACACAGTCAAAGGCTCTGGCATAGTCAATCAAACAGAAGTAGATATTTTTCTGGAACTCTCTTGCTTTTTTGATGATCCACCGAATGTTGGCAATTTGATCTCAGGTTCCTCCGCCTTTTCTAAAACCAGCTTGAACATCTGGAAGTTCACAGTTCACATATTGCTGAAGCCTGGCTTGGAGAATTTTGAACATTACTTTACTAGCATGTGAGATGAGTGCAATTGTGCAGTAGTTTGAGCATTCTTTGGCATTGCCTTTCTTTGGGATTGGAATGGAAACTGACCTTTTCCAGTCCTGTGGCCACTGCTGAGTTTTCCAAATTTGCTGGCATATTGAGTGTAGCACTTTCATAGCATCATCTTTCAGGATTTGAAATAGCTCAACTGGAATTCCATCACCTCCACTAGCTTTGTTCGTAGTGATGCTTTCTAAGGCCCACTTGACTTCACATTCCAGGATGTCTGGCTCTAGGTGAGTGATCACACCATCGTGATTATCTGGTTTGTGAAGATCTTTTTTGTTCAGTTCTTCTGTGTATTTGTGCCACCTCTTCTTAATATCTTCTGCTTCTGTTAGGTCCATACCATTTCTGTCCTTTATCGAGCCCATCTTTGCATGAAATGTTCCCTTGGTATATCTAATTTTCTTGAAGAGATCTCTTGTCTTTCCCATTCTATTGTTTTCCTCTATTTCTTGCATTGATCACTGAAGAAGGTTTTCTTATCTTTCCTTGCTATTCTTTGGAACTCTGCATTCAAATGGGTATATCTTTCCTTTTCTCCTTTGCTTTTTGCTTCTCTTCTTTTAACAGCTATTTGTAAGGCCTCCTCAGACAGCCATTTTGCTTTTTTGCATTTCTTTTCCATGGGGATGGTCTTGATCCCTGTCTCCTGTACAATGTCACAAACCTCTATCCATAGTTCATCAGGCACTCTGTCTATCAGATCTAGTCCCTTAAATCTATTTCTCACTTCAACTGTTATAATCATAACGGGTTTGATTTAGGTCATACCTGAATGGTTTAGTGGTTTCCCTCACTGTTTATACTTACTAATACCAAATCCTGTCTGAGCTTTAACCTAGTCTTTAACAACTCTAGTCTCTAACACGGAGAAGGCAATGGCACCCTACTCCAGTACTCTTGCCTGGAAAATCCCATGGATGGAAGAGCCTGGTAGGCTGCAGTCCATGGGGTCACTAGGAGTCAGACACGACTGAGCAACTTCACTTTCACTTTTCACTTTCATGCGTTGGAGAAGGAAATGGCAATCCACTCCATTGTTCTTGCCTAGAGAATCCCAGGGACGGGGGAGCCTGGTGGGCTGCCATCTATGGGGTCACACAGAGTCGGACACGACTGAAGTGACTTAGCAGCAGCAGCAGCAGCAGCAGGCTCTAACAACTCTAGTCTTTAATTTCTAAGTTCCTACTATACACTCTCATTTAGATATCTTGCTGGAATATTGCATTCAATTTATCTAACCCGACACTTCAACTCCACCTACTCTGTGTTAGTTACTATCCTTCTATTCTACTGTTTCCAGTTCTGCTATTTCTGGCTCCTCTCTTTTCCAGGCATTTTCAATGTTCTATTGATTCTACCTCTGTACTATCTTTCTCATCAATGTAATCTTCCTTTCCATGTCTATGTACTTTTCTTCTGCTTCTGAAATGCCCCAGGTATATCCATGCTGGTGGTCATGAGAACTGAAAGAATACCTTTTCAGCTGTCTGTGTTTTGATTTGGAAACTTCTTCAGGCTCACTCTTATTTATCTTACTTCAAGCCTCCTCTTGTATTGGCTCCTATTAGTTTCAGACCACATGCTGCCCCTTTTTTCTTCTCTACTAGTCCAAGTGCCTCCCCCAGGGTTCTCTACCATCTACACGGTCAAAGCCCCATGCCAATAATTTTATGACTAGGTGATTTCTGATAGGTATCAACATATCCCAAGAGAGTTCAGAAAATTATATATTGTCACTAGACTACTTCATCACAAACTTTAACAACAACAAAAAAAACTTCTGTCAGTTAACTCTGAAAATTTGCCAAGGAGGAGAAGGAAAGGAGATGTAACTATAGCCTGGCATTGAAACTGAGTTCCTCTGCCATCTTTATAATTAAACTCTCTGTCCAAAACAGTATTTTCTTTCTTGTCTAATACCTGTTTCCCTCAAGACTGAGGATTATGAAAGAAAAGGAGGGACTGAAACTAAGTCAGACCCTGTGAGACCCTCCCAGGTACAAAAGCCTTCCATGTCCACCATTTTTAGTTCATAGGAAAAAAGCTTCAGCCTCCCAGATCTTCCTTGAGTTCTAAAGAGCAGATTCCAAAAGTTACTAATTAGGGAAGGGAGGAAATGGAAAAACGAAGAAGAAATAGTCAAGAAATAATAGTGTGGAAACAAACAACTCTCACCCCAAATTTTGTCTGTGAAAACACTCCTTTGAAAACCAGTGTAGAGTTTGGGTTTTGTTTTGAGCACAAGCTACTCATTGTCATTGCTTGGCCCTGAAGTAAATCTTTCTCTGCTCCAAACTTGGACATTTAGATTTGTTTGGCCTCATGGTGTTGGGCTCACCAACTTGCATTCTGTAACAACTGATGTTACATTAAAAATATACCATCTTGTAGAGATTACTGGTGATAGAAGCAAGGTCTGATGCTGTAAAGAGCAATATTGCATAGGAACCTGGAATGTTAGGTCCATGAATCAAGGCAAATTGGAAGTGGTCAAACAGCAGATGGCAAGAGTGAAGGTCGACATTCTAGGAATCAGTGAACTAAAATGGACTGGAATGGGTGAATTTAACTTAGATGACCATTATATCTACCACTGTGGGCAGAAATCCCATAGAAGAAATGGAGTAGCCTTCATGGTCAACAAAAGAGTCCGAAATGCAGTACTTGGATGCAATCTCAAAAACAACAGAATGATCTCTGTTCATTTCCAAGGCAAACCATTCAGTATCACAGTAATCCAAGCCTATGCCCCAACCAGTAACGCTGAAGAAGCTGAAGTTGAACGGTTCTATGAAGACCTACAAGACTTTTTAGAACTAACACCCAAAAGAGATGTCCTTTTCATTATAGGGGACTGGAATGCAAAAGTAGGAAGTCAAGAAACACCTGGAGTAACAGGCAAATTTGGCCTTAGAGTACAGAATGAAGCAGGGCAAAAGCTAATAGAGTTTTGCTAAGAGAATGCACTCATCATAGCAAACACCCTCTTCAAACAACACAAGACAAGACTCTACACATGGACATCACCAGATGATCAACACCAAAATCAGATTGATTATATTCTTTGCAGCCAAAGATAGACAAGCTCTATACAGTCAGCAAAAACAAGACCAGGAGCTGACTGTGGCTCAGATCATGAACTCCTTATTGCCAAATTCAGACTTAAATTGAAGAACGTAGGGAAAACCACTAGACCATTCAGGTATGACCTAAATCAAATCCCTTATGATTATACAGTGGAAGTGAGAAATAGATTTAAGGGACTAGATTTGATAGACAGAATGCCTGATGAACTATGGACGGAGATTCGTGACATTGTACAGGAGACAGGGATCAAGACCATCCCCATGGAAAAGAAATGCAAAAAAGCAAAATGGCTGTCTGAGGAGGCCTTACAAACAGCTGTGAAAAGAAAGAAATGAAAAGCAAAGAAGAAAAGGAAAGATATAAGCATCTGAATGCAGAGTTCCAAAGAATACCAAGGAGAGGTAAGAAAGCCTTCCTCAGCAAACAATGCAAAGAAATAGAGGAAAACAACAGAATGGGGAAGACTAGAGATCTCTCCAAGTAAATTAGAGATACCAAAGGAACATTTCATGCAAAGATGGGCTAGATAAAAGACAGAAATGGTATGGACCTAACAGAAGCAGAAGATATTAAGAAGAGGTGGCAAGAATACACAGAAGAACTGTACGAAAAAGATCTTCACAACCCAGATAATCACGATGGTGTGATCACTCACCTAGAGCCAGACATCCTGGAATGTGAAGTCAAGTGGGCCTTAGAAAGCATCACTACGAACAAAGCTAGTGGAGGTGATGGAATTCCAGTGGAGCTATTTCAAATCCTGAAAGATGATGCTGTGAAAGTGCTGCACTCAATTTGCCAGCAAATTTGGAAAACTCAGCAGTGGCCACAGGACTTGAAAAGGTCAGTTTCCATTCCAATCCCAAAGAAAGGCAATGCCAAAGAATGCTCAAACTACCACACAATTGCACTCATCTCACACACTAGTAAAGTAATGCTCAAAATTCTCCAAGCCAGGCTTTAGCAATACATGAACTGTGAACTTCCAGATGTTCAAGCTGGTTTTAGAAAAGGCAGGGGAACCAGAGATGAAATTGTCAACATCCGCTGGATCATTGAAAAAGCAAGAGTTCCAGAAAAACATCTATTTCTGCTTTATTTCTATGCCAGAGCCTTTGACTGTGTGGATCACAATAAACTGTGGAAAATTCTTCAAGAGATGGGCATACCAGACCACCTGACCTGCCTCTTGAGAAACCTATATGCAGGTCAGGAAGAAACAGTTAGAACTGGACATGAAACAACAGACTGGTTCCAAATAGGAAAAGGAGTATGTCAAGACTGTATATTGTCACCCTGCTTATTTAACTTATATGCAGAGTATATAATGAGAAACACTGGGCTGGAGGAAGCACAAGTTGGAATCAAGATTGCCGGGAGAAATATCAATAACCTCAGATATGCAGATGACACCACCTTTAGGCAGAAAGTGAAGAGAAACTCAAAAGCCTCTTGATGAAAGTGAAAGTGGAGAGTGAAAAAGTTGGCTTAAAGCTCAACATTCAGAAAACTAAGATCATGACATCTGATCCCATCACTTCATGGCAAATAGATGGGGAAACAGTGGAAACAGTGGCTGACTTTATTTTTGGGGGGCTCCAAAATCACTGCAGATGGTGATTGCAGCCATGAAATTAAAAGACACTTACTCCTTGGAAAGAAAGTTATGACCAACCTAGATAGCATATTCAAAAGCAGAGACATTACTTTGCCAATAAAGATCTGTCTAGTCAAGGCTATGGTTTTTCCTTTTCCATACATGACCACATGTATGGTCATGTGGTCATGTATGGATGTGAGATTTGGACTGTGAAGAAAGCTAAGTGCCAAAGAGTTGATGCTTTTCAACTATGGTGTTGGAGAACACTCCTTAGAGTCCCTTGGACTGCAAGGATATCCAATCAGTCCATTCTAAAGGAGATCAATCCTTGGGGTTCATTGGAAGGACTGATGCTAAAGCTGAAACGCCAATACTTTGGCCACCTCGTGCGAAGAGTTGACTCACTGGAAAAGACTCTGATGCTGGGAGGGATTGGGGGCAGGAGGAGAAGGGGACGACAGAGGATGAGATGGCTGGATAACATCACCGTCTCAATGGATATGAGTTTGAGTAAACTCTGGGAGTTGGTGATGGACAGGGAGGCCTGGCGTGCTGCGATTCATGGGGTCACAAGGAGTCAGACATGACTGAGCAACTGAACCGAACTGAGAGGTTACTTTGTTCCCACCTCAAAATTCATGCTGAAGCCCTTAACCCTTAAACTTCAGATGTGACTAACTTTAAAGATTATTCAAAATGATAATTAAGTTAAAATGAGCTTGTGAAGTGGACCCTAATCTGGTTTAAGTGGTGTCCTTATAGAAAGATAAGATTAGACATACAGAAAGATAGCAGCGATGTACGTGTGCAGGCAAAAATCTGTAAGGACGTGGTAAGAAGCTGGCCATCTGGAAACCAAGGAAAGAGGCCTCAGGAGAAATCAAATGAGCTGACATTTTGATCTTGGATTTTCAGCCTCTAGAATTGTGAGAAAATTAATTTCTGGTTAAAATACCCAGTTTGTGGTATTTTGTTATGGAAGCCCTAGCAAACTAGTACACCATCCACAAAGGCAGTGGAATGCATTCATTGTGCGAGCTGTAAACTAGTATAAGGGCTTCCTTGGTAGCTCAGCTGGTATAGAATCTGCCTCAATGCAGGAAACCCTGATTCAATCCTTGGGTTGGGAAGATCCCCTGAAGGAGGAAATGGCAACCCACTCCAGTATTCTTGCCTGGAGAATCCTCATGGACAGAGGTTCCTGGTGGGCTACAGTCCATGGGATCTCAGCGTTGGACATGACTGAGTGACTAAGCAGAGCACAGCACACACAAACTAGTATAAATACTAATGATCAGGCCTCAAGGGAAACATCAGACCCTGGACAAATTGGATAATCATAATGAAGTAGAGCAAAAAGGAAATTCCATTTATCCACTTTCATCTCTTTTTTTTTCCCCCATTTTTTGAGCTAATAATACATGTAATAGTTTGGCCATGCTAATGTCATTTTAAATATACATATGTTGAAACAAATCTATCTATCTTTGTAGCAGCAACAGTAGCCAGAACACAGGCCACCTCTTTCCTGCTTCCTCTCGTTGATTCAGAATGAACAGTTATGGAGAACCAGAGAATTGATGCTTTGGAACGTGGTGCTGGAGAAGACTCTTGAGAGTCCCTTGGACAGCAAGGAGATCAAACCAGTGAATCCTAAAGGAAGTCAACCCTGAATATTCTTTGGAAGGACTGATGCTGAAGCTGAAGCTCCAATACTTTGGCCACCTGATGTGAAGAGCTGACTCACTGGAAAAGACCCTGATGCTGGGAAAGATTGAAGGCAGGAGGAGAAGGGGATGACAGAGGATGAGATTGGATGGCATCACTGACTCAATGGATGTAAGTTTGAGCAAACTCTGGGAGAATGTGAAGGACAGGGAAGCCTGGCATGCTGCAGTCCATGGGGTCGCAAAGAGTCAGACAAGACTGAGTGACTGAACAACAGCACTGGGCAACAGTAGAGATGCAAGAGATGAAGCATTTGCCCACTATTCTTCAAATTCTTCTCTGGCTCTGTGAGATGGATATGAATGGCTGGGAAGAAAGCCATCCTTGCTGAGTGATGGGACTCCTCTGCAAATCCCTCAAAATGATTTTTAATGCTTTTGGGTTAAACGTGTGAGAAGCTGGCAGCCAAGAGCTACAACATACCTTGTGATGGCTTGTCCCATCCTTTATTTCTGAACTATCTCAAACCTCTGAATTTGAATCTAGTGATGTTTCTTTTCCTTTTTCTTCTCCTCCTCCCCCCTTTCCCGCTTCTTCTATTTTGATAAGTGCTGCAGATACTCCTTCTGATGGGGATGTCAGATTTGGTGGGGGTGAAGGGGTATGGAGAAGTCCATGAGCAGTGAGTACTTTATTCTATTTTACACACATCTCATCTTGATTATGTTCATTTAGGCAAAATTAAAGTATTGGTTTGTTTTTACGCAACTTCTCCAACCACTTTCCTGGTCCCCAATCTCCTTCTTCTCAAGTATTTCATCTCTTCACCATTTCATATTTGATATGTCCGAAGTATGACCCAAACTGTTACTTGATCTGAGCTTTACCCATCCACCTCCCCACCCCTTTTGCCTCTTAAAACTCTAATTTTACTTTCATTTGTGCACTACTGGCAATCTTCAAATCTCTTTCTCTCTCTCTCTCTATTTTCTTACAAGTTTCATTCACTTTATTTTTTTTCCATTTATTTATTTTTTTTAAAATTTTAATTGGAGGCTAATTACTTTACAATATTGTATTGCTTTTGCCATACATCAACATGAATCCGCCACGGGTGTACACTTTATTTTTCTCATAGAAAAGTATGTGGTGGCTACAGTTGGAGCCTGGGTCCTCTGCATGGAAACTCTGGTGCAGGTCTCTGCAAGATGGTCAGTGAATTCCTAATACCAAGACTGGGTGAACACTGTCTCTTTCCAGAGATCAGGAGTGAGATAACTATAGATCGGAAATGGCATCAAAAGTGGCCTTGGCCAAGTTTCCCAGAATGGTGGAGCAGCCCCTGACAAAGGTGTGGCACTCTGTCAATTCCGACCATCAGTAGAAGCTTTTTGGGCACAGGGGCTGAGACCAGGCAGGAGCCCCTGGACGCAGGCAGGGAGTGGGTGTTCCAGCACACAGCTCCTGTGACCAGCTACCTTGGAAGGGACAATATGGGGCTTGCAGATCTTGTTCCCCCAGTAACCTCGTCGCACACTGACAATGGAGAACTTGGCCAGAGTGCTGGCCCCACAGATGTTAGTGGTTACCTCCTTGGGAACTTGACACCAAAACTGACATGTCCCTTGTAATTCCCAATGGCAACAAATGCCTTGAACTTGGTCTACTGGCTAGCATAGGGCTGCTTTTGCACAGGCATATTCTTCAAAACCTTCTCCTTGAGGGATGTCCTGGGGAAAAAAGTCAGTGATCTCAGATCCCTTGATCGGCAGAGAGAAGAAATAGATCTCCTCCAGGGACTCGATCTTCATGTCGTGACCAAGTGGCCCAGCTTGGTGACGTGGCAGGAGTGGGATGGCTGGGTGTGGGGGGCGGCAAGGCCAGTCCATGTCCTTGGCCTTGCCTCTGCCAGCTTTGCAGCGTTGGCCTCAGCTGTGACCCGGGCATGGACACAGGTGCCCAAGCCTCCCAGAAGCGGAGGTTTAAGGAGAAGCCCAGGACGGTTTAAAACACACACTGTGTACACCACACTGTGTAAAAGGCAGGAATGTGCTCCAGGGCCCTGGGGCTTCCAGGTACTGCCGTGGCATCAGCGGCGTCATCCGCCATTTGCTGTTTTTACACAGAAGAAGCCAAACACCTCTGCTTTTTTCCCTACATTTTCTCCAAAGATCCTTATTGACAGCACTGAATTTCTCTGTTGGTCCATCTATAAATAATTCCTTGAGGCTATTGCAAACACAGCTTCTTCTTCTCCCCTACCCTGTATCTATCCATTTCTTTCTGTTCAGACACCATGACGTCTACAGCCTTGGAAATAAATAGATCATCTTGTATATTCAGATTATATTTTCTATTGATTTTGAAGGTGAGAGAGGCTGCCACCCAGAGAAGATAAAAGCTTTCATGCTTCAGGACCTTATAGCAGGCAAATTCTGGGATAGAAAATTGTATAGAAAGGCAGTCATCTTACTAAAATTAATCACTAATCCAGGTTCAAATTCACAAATTATTCTTTCTGAGAATAACAGCATTGTGGTTAAGAGCTTGAGCTTTGGAGTCCACCAGGAAATGGACCCAAGCTTAGTTCCTCAGCAGGGATCTGTGAGTCTTCATTTAACTTTTCTGAGTCTGAGTTTTCTCAAATTGATTGTGACTATTAATATCTACCTCATGGGATAGTGTATGGCTTGCATGGGCTGTCATAGATTTAACACTTTTCACAATATCTGGCATGTAGGTGTTCAAAGATGGTACTTTTCTGATTACCATTTTATTACCGTATAATTACCACATTGTTTGCATTTTACCCCTGTATACATTTGTATTTTAAATGTATTTCTCGTGTCAATAAAAATTTAACTGATTGATCTAAGAAAGAAGAGGAAAATTTTATTCAAGCCAAATTGAAGATTATAACCCAGGAACAGTGGGAAGCCCTAGTGATTCAAGAGCTAAAGAATCTGCCTGCAGTGCAAGAGAAGTGGATTTGATCCCTGTGTCCAGAAGATCCCTGGAGAAGGAAATGGCAACCCAGTCCAGTATTCTTGCCTGGAAAACCCCATGGACAGAGGAGGCTGTTGGGCTATAGTTCATAGTGTTGCAAGGAGTTGGACAGGACAGAGCACACACCCAGGAACAGCATCTCAGAGCACTCTGAGAACTGTCCTGTCCATTAGAGGTCAAAGCACAGTGATATAAGTTTTTTGAGAAGAGAGCTGTACTTTAAATGGTATATTCTTGACAGCTGACACAATCCTAGATCTGTAAGTACACAGAGGTGGGTCATTGTGACCCCTTATAAGATGAAGAAGGAATGTTATCTTTTAAAGGATTATCTTATTGGTGCTAGGAGAATGTTGCTGTTTATGGTTGAGCAGGTATTTCTGCCTCTGGGGAGGTTTTGCTGATGCATAAGGGAGATACACAGCGCACAGTGGATGCAGGGAGAGGAGGCCAATGGACCAAGAAAAAATTTTTATGTTCAAATTTTTCTTGTCATAAAATATGAATTGTATTTCTCTTTTAAGACTTTCTAAAGTATATATTATATTCTTAGATTCTGACCTCTACTTTCACTACTCTGTTGTTCATACTTGTTTGTTTATTTAATGGAAACCTTTCAGATTATGGTTTTCATGTACTTTAGGATCATTTGCTGCATATTTTTCACTGATATCCTATAGAAAATATTTAGGAACTCATTGATTTCATGTAAGAATTAGCTATCTGTGTTTATGTATAGTTTTCCTATATTCCCGCTTTAAATACATCAGTACAGGAATTAGTCTTCTCCATGGAATGAAAGTAACATAAGCCAACCATCAAAATATTGTTAGGAATACTATGACAAGAATTAAAGTGAAAGAGCTTAAATCCCTAGAAGTTTATATTGGGGTATTTCTACAAATCTACATGCTTTCCATTATATCTGAGTCTGGAGATCTTAAGGTTAAACCAAGTCCACATTAGATTATACAGATAAAATCATTTAAATGGAAATGATGGTTCTTCAGCCAGGATGCTGAGACTTTTTTTTTTAATTCCCGATTTCATTATTTATTTATTTTTGGCTGTGCTGGGTCTTTTTTGCTGTGAGAGTTTTTCCTCCAGTTGCTGCAAGTGGGGGCTACTTTCTTGTTGTAGTGTGGGGGCTTTTTATTGCTGTGGCTTCCCTTGTTGTAGAGCACAGAATTTACGGTGTGTGGGCTTCAGTAGCTGCAACATGTGGGCTCAGTAATTACGGCTCTCAGGCTTTAGAGCACAGGTTCAGTAGTCATGCATGGGCTTACTTGCTCTGTAGAATCTGGGATCTTCCTGAACCAGGGATTGAACTTGTGTATCCTGCATCAGCAGGCAGATCCTTTACCACTGAGCCACCAGGGGAGCCGGATGCTGAGTCTTAATAAGATTTTATTTTGGTGATTCTTTAGCTCCTCCAATTACATATCTTTCTCCTTTCCCAATATTACTTTTTCCAATCTCTCTACTTTCCCACTTCTCTGCTCCATTTCAAGGCTAAGTATAATCAGTACTGTTAAACTGAATTTCCATCCATCAGTAGCAGAGCTCTATAAATTCTCCAACTGAAACTCATTAGCAACTGTAAATATTCCTTAGTGTTTACATTACACTGTATTTTAACCTTATTTACATGGATAACTCACACCTATCATTCCCAACTTTATAAGCCATCATAACAGGTCACACGGAGAAGGCAATGGCACCCCACTCCAGTACTCTTGCCTGGGAAAATCCCCTGGACGGAGGAGCGTGGAAAGCTGCAGTCCGTGGGGTTGCTGAGGGTCGGACACGATTGAGCGACTTCACTTTCACTTTTCACTTTCATGCATTGGAGAAGGAAATGGCAACCCACTCCAGCATTCTTGCCTGGAGAATCCCAGGGACAGGGGAGCCTGGTGGGCTGCCGTCTCTGGGGTAGCATAGAGTCAGACATGACTGAAGTGACTTAGCAGCAGCAGCAGCAGCAGCAGCAACAGGTCACAAAAATTCAACAAAGAGAATGTCAGTTCCAAGGACTGTTACTATCATAAGGATAAGAGTTGAATATTCATTAGTGCCAGGAAATTTAAAAAAATGTCCAGATATGCTCTGGTAATTTTGTTTGCTCCAAATGACATTGGCAAACAAGTAGAGTATTATTGAAGAATATTTCCAGTTATAATTATATTAAATATAATTTTAATAAATTATTTATAAAATTGATAGATTCTAACAAAATTGCATCAGCATGTTATTAAAAGTCATTAAACCTCAAAAGGAAAATATAATCAAAGTAAAATAATTACAAGGCATGTTGGGATTTGCTAAGTAATCTTTCCATTTAGAAGTGGATTTAGACAGTAGGGTACCAAGCCTCTATAACAGAGAGTCTTACATACACACGTTCATTTAGTCTTTCATGTTAATTGATTTAGAGGGACAAATATTGATGTTTGCTCCATAAAGATGCTTTAAAAACTCTTCCCAACCTTAAATTTTATAATTCAAGAGTTATAACTTAAAAAAATAAGTTTTTTTTTTTCTTTTTAATGTCGATGTGACCAAGATGCTGATTATTATCTGAGTGCTACATTACATCCATTCTCCAGGTTTCTTACTTGATCTGGGCCCAGGAGGCTGACCTCTATGGATTTCATTCCCAGGGTTTGCCCTAAGATCTCATGTTGAGTTGGGTTGATGAGCTACTCTGGCCAAAGTTTGGAGTACAGGAAAAATATATCAAGGGACTCTGAGTTAGAGTCCCTGGCTGAGACCCTGACTTATGCTGGTCTCAAGAGTGATCCTCAAAATGGAATTCTCACATTGCAACATTCACATACTTGAATGCATAGATATCATCCTCATTGGGAGGACACGGGATACAATAACATCACATTACTCAAATTATCATTAAAGGTGGCATGGGATGGAATATGGAGCTTCACCAGTGGCTCAGCAGTAAAGAATCGGTCTGCAATGCAGGAGACTTAGAAGACTCTGGTTTGATCCCTGGGTTGGGAAGATACCCTGGAAGAGGGCATGGCAACCCACTCCAGTATTCTTGCCTGGAGAATCCCATGGACAGGGGAGCCTGGCCAGCTACAGTTAATGGGGTCACAAAGAGTAGAACATGACTGAAGTAACTTAGCACGCATGTATGTAATAGAGTACAGGGAGCGAACAAAGTAGTGAGGGACCAAATAGTCTTCCACTTAGTTGATATGGCAACCGTGGGGTGGATTGTGGAATGGACTGGACACTTCTGGGTACTCTGGAGAGTGTACATTAAAAGATAAAGTCTAGAATTCCCAGTTCAAAACACTAGTCAGTGGAAAATTCCAATAGCTCAATAAACCTGAAACACCAAGGACTCAGATTTTGCAGGCAAAAATGTTTGGGTAACTCCACCAGATAAAGAATTCTGTTCAGCCAAGATGCTGGTAGAAAGTAGAGGAATGAGTGGTAAAACACATAAGCTGTTGTTATTGGTTTTGTAGCCAACTACAAAAAGCTTTCCCAGCAGTTTTAAGTGAATTGCTTTCCTCTTTTTCCTTCTTACATTTTATGAAGACTGTCAGTGGTGGCTAACATCACAGTCTAGATTCCAGGGGTTCGAAGTATGACAGAACTGATATCACTCAACCATGACACTACGGCTGATGAGATTTTGTGTATTTCCTGTGCAGGGTTCACAAGGTCTTCATTTAGGCAAAGGTCAAGGGTAAAAGCTGAGCAGCAAAATGAATGGACCGTATGCTTTATTCTCTGTTTGCATACCCCCACCTCACACTTTGATCCATACCATGCTCTTTACCCTCTGTGTGTCAGACACTGACCTCTATTGGATTCCATTATCAGGCTTCCCTTGTCCTTTGGCCTCTAGCTGGGTTTGGCCAAAGGGAGACAATAACAGGGTATTGGGAGGTGAAAGGGAAAGCACGTTGGGTTACTTATTCCCTTTGCACCTTTACTTTTGCTTGGCCAGAGTTGTGGCAGTGGCTGTGTTCTATAGCTACAGCTTTGGTCCTTCAGTTCCTCTTCTATGGTCCCAAACCTTTTCTAGGTTATGGAGACACTATTCCCATTTTTGTCCCTTTGGTTGTGAAGTAGCAATGATCTGCCACTCTTGCTGATGATCCCTGAGTGTTTCACTAAGCTTTGCCCATACTTCTTTCATGGAACTCTTTCAGTTACAGTCTTTGTGTTTGCCATTTCTTTCCTGCTAGTACAACAATATACCACGGAAGGAAGAAAAAAAATTGAGAGGGACTTGATAAGGATAGCCGTTGACAGTGGGATGCACCTACAAGTGGTGGAGAAAACGTGGCTAGGAGAAGAGAGCTGAGAATGCAGAGAATATGGGCACAGACAACAGTTGGTATTCTAGATGAATACCAGTCAGCATTATAGATCATAGCAATAAGTAGTGGTGTTAACTGATAGGCATGTGGGGTAAAGGAGGTGAGAATCCAAGTGAAGTTAGTCTCTGGAAGAACCTGCTAGCCAAGTGGACAAAGTAAATGAATCAGGATTTTCAGGCTTCAGGGCTTCAGGCATCAGAATTCTCATTTCTGTTTGGGACTTGGCAAGTGCACAGAAAAGCTCTGGTTTTGATGACAGTTTTTGAACAGATTACCAAACACTGTTCATTTACTTCATACACTAGCTTGTTTTTTCATCCATTCATCAAATATGTATTGAATTCCTTTTATACTGCAGGTCCTGAGTTGGACACCAACGCTATAAATAAATGTGTGTAAAATATATTATCTTACTTCATGGGATTCACAACTTACCAGGAGCTGAAGACATGTATGAATGTAACTAGTACTTGGTTACTAAACTTCTTTTTCTGGGTATATCCTGTAGGTACCTCATACTAGATATGCATGCAACCTTACTCCCTATTTTCTAAAAAGCACAACTCTCTTCCAGTCTCCATTTCATGAACAGCAGCATGGCTATGACCTTGTTTCAGAGTTGACCCCTTGGCCCATTGGAATCAGTCATTCTTTTTTTTCTAAACTCTGTTTTGTACACATTCTTATTAGAGGATTTTTCTTACTTATGCATCTGATGAGCAGCCAAGGTTGAGAAACTACTGTATTAGATATAAATTCTTCCTAAACTGTGGTCATAATTGGTCCATAGAGAAAGGAGTCAGCTGTATATTGTGGGTGGAGTGTATGCGTGTTTGTGTATATCCAGGAAGGAGAAGAGTCCAGTATTTCTTGCTAAGTTGTATATATGGAGCTGGTGGTGCTTGTTGGCGATGTCCGAGACATAGTGTGTGATTAGTTGCTCAACCACGGATTCTCAGGATGATATTATTTGTAAGAATCTCCACATTCAAGCTGTCATCATTGTTATCAGCACTCTGGGATCTTAGGGACTGACTCGTACAGATTGAACTCAAAAGCCAAAAATGTCAATTTATTATTGTTTTTTTATAAGATACACATGTCATTGCCTGACAGTGTATTCTGTCCTGTGCAGGGAAGTCTGATTATAGCTGGACATAACCCTCTCTACAGAATTGAATGTAGCATCAAGAAAATCGGTTTCAGCTTTGGCCCCTCCCTTACTTGAGCCCTGTGAGTCCTGGGCTTGACTGGGAACTGGAGATTATTCCCAGTAGAGAAGGGAAGCCAGAGTTGAAACCAGGAAGTATTTCTGTGTAAATGTTTTTGGTAAATTGCCTGAAGAAATCTCAGAAGAATGAGACCTGAATTTTCAAGCCCCTAATAATTCATCATGAATTCTTTTCTTAGTATAAATAAGAATTCATTATTGTACTTAATTTTAAATTTATAATTTTGTCTTTTTTATTTAAGAAATTCCAACAGGCTCCCCCCAAATCTGGATCTGTCCCTGTGTCTCTAACACGGGGATCTGGGCACTGCTGGCCTGACCAGATGATTGTCTTTCATGGGCAAGATTCTGTTTACCTTTTTGATTCCATGCATCTCGTTCTGGGGTTATCGTTTCATTGCTTCAGGCAGAAAACAAGCAATCAAGTTACAGCTTGTTTACAGGATTGTATCCTATAGAGATCTAGAGAGGAAAACAGGTTCTCCTGAAAGGGACCTGGAAACTCCCTTCAGTGATTCATTTAAAAACAGTTCCTACACCTTAGCTGGTGGTCTTGTAGTTAAGAATTTACCTGTCAAAGTAGGGGACATGGGTTCGATCCTGGTCCAGGAATATTCCACATTCCCAGGAGCCACGAGGCCCAGGCACCACAACCACTGAGCCAGAGAGCCTAGGGCATGTGCTCCACAAGAGCAGCCGCCTCTGTGAGAAGCCCACGCCCTGCAATGAAGACCTCCCTTTTGGTGCTAGTCATCTGTTTCATTGGAGGGTGATCCTTGTCTTTTTACTCATGTTGTCAGGCTAGTGTGCCCAGTATACCATATGTAATAATAGCAACACTACCATTTTCAAGATAGTACTCACCAGTGAAAACTTTGATATGCTTTTTGTCAATCTACCTCATGAAGAAGCATGGGTTACAGAAGACTTGTCAGAGATGAGTGATTAAAAATGTTTGTTTCCACCATTCTCTTTTTGTTGGGAGCTGCATCAGGCATTATGACAAAATAGAGGCACGGCCCTAAACCCCCTCCCTTTGTTCCGTAGGCATGGACCCAGAATGAAGAAGTTAGTCTTTGTGATTCTGACTTGTTTTTCCCTTTCCTTGGGCTGAGTTGACTGAAGAGAATATTAAGGTGCTTATTGTTTTTGAGAGGAGCATGAGAAGGCATAAAGCCTTCTGCAGCTGTGCTCAAAGAATAATTCATAAAGTTAATCACTGACATTTGTTCAAGGACTTTTACAAAAAAGTGTTCCAGGGTGAGCACACAGGCCGCAGCTTGAGGCCATGGGAGGGATTGCTATCTGAAGCCCTTTTGTGAGAAAAGTTTATGGCAAAGGAGTTTGCTGAAGTTAGGGCTTAGGAATAATTAAAATAGTTAGAAGCTAAAGATTTAAGGATTGCTGTAATGTTAGCATATTCTACTATAGCTTATAGAAATTAGGGACTTTAGAGATATTATTAGGTAGAAGCCCTTTCTAAGAAATAGGGAGCTTAGGATACTAGGGGTAAACAGGACTTAGAAAGATAAGAATTAAACTGAGGAATGTGGTATGCAGCCCAGACATTAGCATGAGTTACAGTGTATTCACAAGGACACATGAGAAAAAGTAGATACGAGAATCACTGAGGAAGGAACTTGTTTTGAGGGGCAACAATGATTTTTGGAGAAAAATAAATCTGGGTCCATGGGAACTAAAAATATCAAACCTCTGACCTAATGCTTTTGTAAAAGTATAAAAAAGAATCATAAGCTTGAAATAAACAGGCAGTCCAAGAAAACTGAGAGGCTGCCTCAGTTTCTCTCTCTCCGACACCACTCACCCCTTCAGGTTGAATCCCTGGCTGCTGGAGCTGGACTCTGGCACCTTTTCATATAGGCATTTTTGTAAGCAAAATACTTTTGCTAATGAGTCTGTAGAAAATGCAGATATAAGGGCGTTTCTTCAAAATCCATAGGCGTATGTCTTTTAAAAGTAGAATCAACCGGTCTCAGTGTACCTGTATTTCAGGTTGATTTTAGAGCTCACAATGAAGCTGTAGCTCAGTTTCATCTTCTTTAGACATTTAGAGCAAACAACCTTTGAAAGATCAATCTAAAGAAGTGATCTTGATTTAAATTGCTGCCGATACAGTTATTGTATGTTTCTACCTTCTTCATTCATTGCACGATTTTACTTTTTTGTGTGGGTCCTCAGTGATACATGAGCAATCACCATAATATTGGGGGACAATCTGGCTGTTTGATGAATTAAGTCTGTACTAGGTTCCCAAGGCCCTCTGTAACAAAGTGGCAATGACTAGGGTTGTTGTTGTTCAGTCACTAAGTCGTGTCCGACTCTTTGTGACCCATGAACTACAGTGTGCCAGGCTTCCCTGTCCTTCACTATCTCCATGAGTTTGCTCAAGCTCATGTTCATTGAGTCGGTGATGCTATCCAACCATCTAATCCTCTGTCACCCCCTTCTCCTCTTGCCCTAAATCTTTCCCAGCATCAGGGTCTTTTCCAATGAGTCAGTTCTTCACATCAGGTGGCCAAAGTATTGGAGTTTCAGCTTTAACATCAGTCCTTCCAATGAATATTCAAAGTTGATTTCCTTTAGGATTGACTGGTTTGATCTCCTTGCTGACCAAGAGACCCTCAAGAGTCTTCTCCAACACCACAGTTCAAAAGCATCAGTTCTTCGGTGTGCAGCCTTCTTTATGATTCAACTCTCACATCTGTACATGACTATTGGAAAAATTATAGCTTTGCCTATACAGATCTTTGTTGGCAAAGTAATGTCTCTGCTTTTTAATACGTTGTCTAGATTTCTTATAGCTTTCCTTCCAAGGAGCAAGCATCTTTTAATTTCATGGCTGCAGTCACTATCCACAGTGATTTTGCAGCCCAAGAAAATAAGATCTGCCACTGTTTCCACATTTTCCCCAACTATTTGCCATGAAGTGATGGGACAAGGGGACTTAGAGCAACATAAATTTATTGCTTCGCAGCTCTAGAGACCGGAAGTCTGCTATCAAGGTGTTGACCAGGCTGTGGTCCCTCCGTAGGCACTGTGGGAGAATACTTCCTTGCTTCTTCAAGTTCCTGGTCATTTCTGGGGTTCCTTGGCTTGCAGTACTAGAACTTCACCTCTGTTTGTCATGGCTTCTTCCCTTAATGTTTCCTTTTTTTCTTTTTAATTTGTTTGGTTGTTCCAGGTCTTAGTTGTGGCACATGAGGTTTTTTTTAAGTTGTGGCATGTGAGATGTGAGATCTAGTTTCCTGACCAGGGATCAAACTTGGGCCCCCTTGCATTGGGAGCCAGAGTCTTAGCCATTAGACCACCAGGAAAGTCCCCTGTACCCTTTTCTTTTAAAGACATATTGTGATGGATTTAAGCCATCTGAATCAGGTATGATCTTGTTTTGATTCTTTCCTTCTTTTTATCTGTAAAGACTCTATTTCCAGATAAGGTCACATTTCAAGGTTCTGGGTGGACATAAATTTTGGGGCAGGAGGGTGCCATTCAATCCACTACAAAAACTCTGAATTCCATTAGGTGCTAGGAATGCAGTTCCCTCCCTGACAAGAGAGATGGTATTTCCCTGTTGTGGGCTCCGCAGGTGGCACAGCCAGGCATCTGCCAGCCATGGAGCTTTCATGGCAGCCAAGAAGCTGAGTATGTAAGCAGGCCAGGTAGCCTGTGCCCTAGAAAGAGGCAGGAAAGAAGCAGAAGTGGTTTCTAGCAGTGAAAGTTTTCTTGAACTTAATTCCTTCTTAAAATTCAACAGAGGTGTTCTAAGATGTGGGTATCATCCCCCAGCCTTTGCTATCTTTGTTGTTCCTGAAACCCCTTTCTTTTCTGTTCTCTGTGGCAACTCATTCTCCGGTCTCCCTCACATTGGACTTGTGCCCAATGAGTAAACTTTGCCTTAAGCCTTCTGCTCCTGAGTCTCACTTTCTACCCCCTTCATTCTTTATCCTTATTTTCTCCACTCTTCCTCATTTTGTTCCTGTTTCATCCTTGGTCTAAATCTATTTCTTTCACAAAACTGCACAGATCCCCTCAGACCCAAGTGGGTGTAGAGCCGGCAGTGGACACCGGAAGTTTCCACAGACAGAGCACAGGTCTTAGACTCCTAAGAGTTTATTCATTGCTGTGGTATTTGTCTTGACACAACTTTGACACTGGGCATTTAGCCTCTTAGGGTAGGGATTGTGTTTATTTAAACTATGTTTACAAAGTAGCTAAGAAATATTTGGAGTTAGCCCGCATATATGGGCCCAGGAAATAATCTCTTTATGGAGCAAGTTCTTGTCTTTCACGCTTTTGCCTTGGTTTTGTTTTAGGTCATTCAATGATAAATGAGAATGATGGACAAGCCTGTGCCTGTCATGGGCAATGTCCACATTACACCATTCAATGAGAGCTCCTTCCTTTGATGTTCTTTCTCCCTTTCAAATTTTATTGTGTTTGTTTCTGGGGAGCTATACAGATGGCAAGGATCATGAGAGTCAGTTCAATGTCAGGGATACATTCTCCACCTGACTTCCTGCTTCCTGATGTGACCTTGTCTATGCTGAGTTTCTTTTTCCTAGCTGCTGCTTCTTACACTGCAGAAAACAATATGTATATTCTTTTCTTCTTCCTGTCTCTTGAGTGAGATGACTGCAGTAAAGGATTGGTTTCATCCTTTCTCTAACCCAAACCAGGGCTAGAGTGAGAAAACCTTCACCCTCTTAACTCCTCATCTTGGCCTTCTGTTTATCTCCAGCTCAATTACACTGATGATGACTCCAGAAAAACTGCACTCGTATTTTCTTTTTGCTTTAAATTCTTTCTCCTTTCTCCAATCTTTTCTCAGTCCTTTAAGAGATCTTCTCTTCAGAGATTTTCATTCAAACAAGGCTGAGAGGAGGAACACTGGTTTTTCTTCCTTGTTTTGAATATGTTTTAGTTACATTTGAATATATTAGATTCATTATTTGCCAAGGAGATATATTCCAAAATATATTCCAAAATTTGCATTTCCCCGATTTGCTTGTATTCAGTTCAGTTCAGTTCAGTCGCTCAGTCATGTCCGACTCTTTGCGACCCCATGAATCGCAGCACGCCAGGCCTCCCTGTCCATCACCAACTCCCAGAGTTCACTCAGACTCACGTCCATCGAGTCAGTGATGCCATCCAGCCATCTCATCCTCTGTCGTCCCCTTCTCCTCCTACCCCCAATCTCAGTATCAGAGTCTTTTCCAATGAGTCAACTCTTCCCATCAGGTGGCCAAACTTCTGGAGTTTCAGCTTTAGCATCATTCCTTCCAAAGAAATCTCAGGGCTGATCTCCTTCAGAATGCACTGGTTGGATCTCCTTGTAGTCCAAGGGACTCTCAAGAGTCTTCTCCAACACTACAGTTCAAAAGCATCAATTCTTCAGCACTCAGCCTTCTTCACAGTCCAACTCTCACATCCATACATGACCACAGGAAAAACCATAGGCTTAACTAGACAGACCTTTGTTGGTAAAGTAATGTCTCTGCTTTTTAATATGCTATCTAGGATGGTCATAACTTTTCTTCCAAGGAGTAAGCGTCTTTTAATTTCATGGCTGCAGTCACCATCTGCAGTGATTTTGGAGCTCATAAAAATAAAGTCTGACACTGTTCCCACTGTTTCCCCATCTATTTCCCATGAAGTGATGGGACCAGATGCCATGATCTTCGTTTTCTGAATGTTGAACTTTAAGCCAACTTTTTCACTCTCCACTTTCACTTTCATCAAGAGGCTTTTAAGTTCCCCTTCACTTTCTGCCATAAGGGTGGTGTCATCTGCATATCTGAGGTTATTGATATTTTTCCCAGCAATCTTGATTCCAGCTTGTGCTTCCTCCAGCCCAGCGTTTCTCATGATGTACTCTGCATAGACGTTATATAAGCAGGGTGACAATATATAGCCTTGACGTACTCCTTTTCCTATTTGGAACCAGTCTGTTGTTCCATGTCCAGTTCTAACTGTTGCTTCCTGACCTGCATACAAATTTCTCAAGAGGCAGGTCAGGTGGTCTGGTATTCCCATCTCTTTCAGAATTTCCCACAGTTTATTGTGATCCACACAGTCAAAGGCTCTGGCATAGTCAATAAAGCAGAAATAGATGTTTTTCTGGAACTCTCTTGCTTTTTTGATGATCCAGCGGATGTTGACAATTTTGTCTCTGGTTCTTCTGCCTTTTCTAAAACCAGCTTGAACATCTGGAAGTTCACGGTTCACATATTGCTGAAGCCTGGCTTGGAGAATTTTGAGCATTACTTTACTAGCATGTGAGATGAGTGCAATTGTGCAGTAGTTTGAGCATTCTTTGGCATTGCCTTTCTTTGGGATTGGAATGAAAACTGACCTTTTCCAGTGCTGTGGCCACTGCTGAGTTTTCCAAATTTGCTGACACATTGAGTGCAGCACTTTTACAGCATCATCTTTCAGGATTTGAAATAGCTCCACTGGCATTCCATCACCTCCACTAGCTTTGTTCGAAGTGATGCTTTCTAAGGCCCACTTGACTTCACATTCCAGGATGTCTGGCTCTAGGTGAGTGATCACACCATCATGATTATCTGGGTCATGAAGATCTTTTTAGTACAGTTCTTCTGTGTATTCTTGCCACCTCTTCTTAATATCTTCTGCTTCTGTTAGGTCCATACCATTTCTGTCCTTTATCGAGCCCATCTTCGCATGAAATATTCCCTTGGTATTTCTAATTTTGTTGAAGAGATCTCTAGTCTTTCCCATTTTGTTGTTTTCCTTTATTTCTTTGCATTGTTTGCTGAGGAAGGCTTTCTTATCTCTCCTTGCTATTCTTTGGAACTCTGCATTCAGATGCTTATATTTTTCCTTTTCTCCTTTGCTTTTTGCTTTTCTTCTTTTCACAGCTATTTGTAAGGCCTCCCCAGACAGCCATTTTGCTTTTTTTGCATTTCTTTTCCATGGGGATGGTCTTGATCCCTGTCTCCTGTACAATGTCACGAACCTCAGTCCATAGTTCATCAGGCACTCTGTCTATCAGATCTAGTCCCTTAAATCTATTTCTCACTTCCACTGTATAATCATAAGGGATTTGATTTAGGTCATACCTGAATGGTCTAGTGGTTTTCCCTACTTTCTTCCATTTAAGTCTGAATTTGGCAATAAGGAGTTCATGATCTGAGCCACAGTGAGCTCCCAGTCTTGTTTTTGTTGACTGTATAGAGCTTCTCCATCTTTGGCTGCAAAGAATATAATCAATCTGATTTCGGTGTTGACCATCTGGTGATGTCCATGTATAGAGTCTTCTCTTGTGTTGTTGGAAGAAGGTGTTTGCTATGACCAGTGCATTTTCTTGGCAAAACACTATTAGTCTTTGCCCTGCTTCATTCTGTATTCCAAGGCCAAATTTGCCTGTTACTCCAGGTGTTTCCTGACTTCCTACTTTTGCATTCCAGTCCCCTATAATGAAAAGGACATATTTTGGGGGTGTAAGTTCTAAAAGGTCTTGTAGGTCTTCATAGAACTGTTCAACTTCAGCTTCTTCAGTGTTACTGGTTGGGGCATAGACTTGGATTACTGTGATATTGAATGGTTTCGCTTGGAAACGAACAGAGATCGTTCTGTCGTTTTTGAGATTGCGACCAGCACACCTAGCACTGCTGAGAGGAGCTACCCCCGTCGGAGGTCAGGGGCGGCGGCCATGACGAGCTATCCCACGTCCGAGGAGCGGTGGCTGCACGGGCGCAGGAGGACCTAGAGGAGCTATTCCACGTTGAAGGTCAGGAGGGGCGGCAGTGAGGAGATATCCCTCATCCAAGGTAAGGAGCAGTGGCTGCGCTTTGCTGGAGCAGCCGTGAAGAGATACCCCACGTCCAAGGTAAGAGGAACCCAAGTAAGAAGGTAGGTGTTGCAAGAGGGCATCAGAGGGCAGACACACTGAAACCATACTCACAGAAAACTAGTCAATCTAGTTTTCTAGATTGTAATCTGTGATTACACTAGGACCACAGCCTTGTCTAACTCAATGAAACTAAGCCATGCCCATGGGGCCACCCAAGACGGGTTGGTCATGGTGGAGAGGTCTGACAGAATGTGGTCCACTGGAGAAGGGAATGGCAAACCACTTCAGTATTCTTGCCTTTAGAACCCCATGAACAGTATGAAAAGGCAAAATGATAGGATACTGAAAGAGGAACTCCCCAGGTCAGTAGGTGCCCAATATGCTACTGGAGATCAGTGGAGAAATAACTCCAGAAAGAATGAAGGGATGGAGCCAAAGCAAAAACAATACCCAGATGTGGATGTGACTGGTGATAAAAGCAAGGTCCGATGCTGTAAAGAGCAATATTGCCTAGGAACCTGGAATGTCAGGTCCATGAATCAAGGCAAATTGAAAGTGGTCAAACAAGAGATGGCAAGAGTGAACATCGACATTCTAGGAATCAGCGAACTAAAATGGACTGGAATGGGTGAATTTAACTCAGATGACCATTATATCTACTACTGTGGGCAGGAATCCCTCAGAAGAAATGGAGTAGCCATCATGGTCAACAAAATAGTCCGAAATGCAGTACTTGCTTGTATTACCATAGCATATAATTGTTACTCAATTTATAAAATGCAGAGATGTGGAACTGGAAATTTAGAGATCATGGTAGACTTATAATAACAATTACTAAGCAGATGATGGTGAGCAGCAAACCTGTCCAGTGAGTTAAGCCTTGATGCATAACTCTTGAGGGATGTTGTGAACTCTTGGGGATTTTGTGAAACCAACAAATGTTGATCCTAGGCCTTGAAATTTTCTTAAAAATTCTTTTTTTCAGGAAGGCTCCTGAAATAATGATAATGGTAATGGCAGAGGAGGTGAAATAAAAAGTAGTTTTATCTGCTTTATTCATCTAAGGTGGGGGCAAATATAATCCCCTAGGACATCACTGTTTTCACCCAGAAACTGTTGCAGGAATTGTGATTTTTCTGTGGATGGTTCCTGCTCTTATCTTACCTAATCAGATTTTTAGATTCCTTGGTGGTAAAGGAGGTACATTTCCTTCCCAGGATAATTTGGGAGTTAGGCAACAATAGTAATTGTCACTTAGATATTTTTCTTTCCTAAACTACTTCTTATTTTAAACAACATAAGACTTGGTACTTTCTGTCAGTAAGAAATTTATTTATAATAAGTTGAATATCTTATTAGGGTGAGTGATATAGGTGATACTGTGAAATTTACTGTTCATGTGAGAAATATAGTCTTGAGAGATCAACAGATCAAATGTCCACCTCTTTTCTTTTTATGGCAAAATTCACATAAGATTGAGAATGAGTTCTGAATACAAAGAAAGGAGTGCATGAAACAGAGTAAAACAGTAAATCTCAATAATAGTTCATGCATATTGAGTATGTCCGTCACTTAAACTTCTTGAGAACATTATCATGTTTCCCAATGTCCTGATGGGAAAATGACTTGCTAGAGAGTTGGTGAAGGAGGGATGAAATCTAGGTCTGGCTCACTGCAATGCTCACATGCCTAACTACTACCCTTATGGCCTCTCAGGAAGAACAGAACGAAAGTAAGGAACAAGGGAAGAAAGTCAAAGAATGTGGAGAAAGAGAGGCAACTTGAGTGGCCTAGATCCAGCTTTCCAATTTCAAGAGTATTGACCTAGCACCCTACATGGGTAGAAGGGTTCTCCCCTATTGAAGGAGTCTGAAGGATTGACCGCAGAAGTCCTCTGGAAGCACTTTAGGTGTATCCAAGCCTTGTTTTTCTTGCATCTATTGTCTCTCAATTGTGAAGAAATTTCTGATACCTGTCACACTTATTACAACAGTCACTATGATGAAAAACCTTTGAATTCTCCCATTTTAAGGATGAGTATTTATCATGTGCCTATTTTGCAAAATCCTTGAGCACCATAAACATCTGAGTGATGGTTTGGAATTCAAAGGAAGGATTTTTTTTTTTTTTTTTTTCCGGCCAGGTTAATATTTCATTACCAGGTCAGAAGTGCACAGGATTTCAAAATAAAGCAGAGAGAGCTAATGGAGCATCACAGGCTCCAGAATCACCACAATCTAGGAGCCTTTCCTGGCTGTGCCCATTGAGGGATGCAGTTTTGATAGTTTTCCCATAAGTGTTCCACCATTTGCAGGGTAATTCACGGTGATCAATCATTCATTTCAACAAGCATGTCTTGAGTACCTTTTGTGTTGAATATGCTCCTTTGAACCTTCTAGAACTCCTGTCTCCTCTGTACCTGCTCTGTCCCTGAAGGGTTGGCCTTTATGCTCTGTACCAGCCCTCTGGCTTTCCTTGTGTCAAATTTGTAGAGAGCACTAGCAGGAGGTGGGAGGGCAGGAGAAGGAAGTCGGGTTATTCATTCTATGGGCTGGGGTTCTGCAAACTATGACCCTGGGTCCAAATCTAGCCTGCAGTTAATTTTTACAAATAACGTTTTATCGGCACACAGCCATGCTCATCCATTTAAGTATTGTCTGTGGCTGCTTTTAATCTCCAAATGTCAGAATTGGTGAATTGTGACAGAGATTTAATGGCTTGCAAAGACTAAAATATTAATTTTCTGGTCCTTTACAGAAAAAAAAGAGTTTATTGACCCTTGCTTTAGATAAATCCCTCTCTGGGCAGGCTTATTGATTCCTTAGGCATCTCCATTCCTGTCAAAAGTCATCACTGTCTGGTGGCTTTCCCTATAGCTTCTGCAACAGCCCAGGTAGAGCTCTTTCTGTGTTCTGGTAACTGTCTCTTCCTCTGGACCTATTAAGGCCTACAGGTGTCTCACTGTTTCTAGTCCTGGGGAGCAAGTGGGCATCACCATGTTTTATCTGTTGCCCTCCTTTATCCCTGCATACACTCCCTTCATGTCTCCTAATTTACCTAACTGAAACAACAGAGAACTGAAGACAAACAGACAAGAAGAGACTTTGGGAAAATAAATAATAATTGTCTGTTTCTTAGCTAGATGCTTGGCAGAGCACTTTGGACATCATCTCATTTTATATCCCCACAATAACCCCTGAAGTAGTCCCTATTATTTTCCTATTAATAGATAAGGAAACCTAGGTTTTTTTTGAAAACTAAGTAGCTTATTCCTGACTTATACTTCGAGGAGGAAAAGTAAGGATTCTGATCCAGGCTCTTAATCCTTAGGAGATAACAAAGGACAGATTGTGGTTCACTATTCTTTTCAGGCTGGTGTTGTTGTCGAAATAAAGCTGAGATGGCTGATTTTGGCCCTATCTTGAAGGAACTCAAACATTGTATGAAGGACGGTGGGTAAAAGAGTCTGGGCATGATACACTAAACAGATGTGTGTATCTCCTGGAAAAAAGTTTTGAACTCATGACTATCACATTTGTTTAGTGATATGCACTTTCCAAAGTATGTTCACAGCCTCATAACAAGCCTGTGAAGCCAGAAGACAATGCTCAGAACAGTTAAAGAGTTCAGCAAACTGAGACTGAAAGATTAAGTATAGCATATCCACACCCAATGAGTATTAAGAATTCATGCATATGTGACAAAGTCCAGTGTTCTTTAAAAGCCCTGACTAGGGCTTCCCTGGTGGCTCAGTGGTAAAGAATCTGCCAGCCAGTGTAGGAGACATGGGTTTGATCCCTAGTCTGGGAAGATCCCACATGCTGCAGAGCAATTAAGCCTGTGTGCCACAGCTATTGAGCCTGTGCTCCAGAGTCCAGGAGCCACAACTTCTGAGCCCTCGTGCCTCAACTACTGAAGTCCGAGAGCCCTAGGGCCCATGCTTGCAACAAGAGAAGAAGCCCATGTACCTCAACGACAGAGTAGGCCCCACTCTCCTTAACTAGAGAAAAGCCTGTGGGCATCAAAGACCCAGTACAGACAAAAAAAGAAAAGAAAAGAAAGTCCTGGATAATTGGCCCTGGAAGACAGGAGAATATCCGTTTTTGTGAAGACTAGCTGCAGCTCTCGAAGCTGAAAAACGAAGTCCAACTGTGGTCTTCCTAGGGTGTCAGTGGCCAGAGGGTAATATTTTCTTCTGTTTTGAAAATTTTCTCCAACATGTACTTTTCTCATACCTGCCACATCTGGGTTTAAACGCTCATGTCAACAATATTGAACCTATAACATTTTTATAAACTCCACTCATATCTCCAATTACGAAGAAAATTAGAGCCCTCTCTGGAAGTTGAGTTTTCCCTCTGCATCTTTAGCTTTACATAGCCAAGATCATATTCCTAATCATTCCTCTAAAGCCTTTCCTTCCTGCTATGTTTCTCTGCACTGTTCTCAGTATCATCCACTTCCTAATCACCACTTAGCCAAGCTTGAAACACCAAATTTGCTTCAGTTCTTCCTCTAACCTGTCATCCTTACCCGTAGTGTTGACTGTCCTTTTAAAGTTTTTACTATCATTTTTACTCAAATCCCTGCTATACACTACCTAGACCATATTCCCTTAAGCACGCAACTCTGATCATCTCATTGATTTGAGCGAAAAACCTCTGGGCCTACACACTATTTATAAGAATAAAGTTCAATGTGAAATTATTAAATTCATTAATGAAAATTAATATTCATTGAATGTGGACACACAACACTTAATTTCTCAGTCTCCGTTTGCTGGACTCTACAACTGCTCTAAGAACGGTCACCAGGCTTCGCAATTTTGTTGTGAGGCTGTGAAAATGTTTTGAGAAGTGCATATTGCTAAACGAGCGTGATATACACGAGTTTGAAACTACTCCCCCTCCCCCCGCGCCCTCCCCCAAGGAGATACATCCATCTGTTGAACGTGTAATGTTCGGACTATATCCTTCACCGTCTCCGCCTGTCCCCTGCTGCGGACAGTTACAAACTTGGTCAATAACCATTCTGGAAGGACGTGAGGTCCCCGGCTACAGACGTAGGTCAGAGATCTGAAAAGGCAGAAAGATTTTCGGGGTGGAGCTGGGGCAGGGTATGACTAGTACCTGGCAGCGCCGCCGATTGGAGGAGAAGAAGGTTGTTCCCTCAGGGCGGGTGCTGATTGGCTGCGGAGGAGGAGTCATGACGTCCTAAGAAGTTGAGCAAACATCTCCTCCTCACAGCCTGCATCCCAATTTCGGCTCGGAATTTGGAGCTTCCCCTCCCAGGGCCCGGGAGCTCAAAGGCAGCTGGGACAGGACGAGGTGAGGGCGTGTTAGGTGCCAGGAGGAGCTGAGCTGATGGGCAGTGGGCTCAGCCTGTGAGATGAGTTTGGAGATCGCTGGCGGGGCTCTGCCTATCCGCCGGGAGGTGCGGGCGAGTGTTCTGCCTACTCCTCCTTGCGGCGCTGGGGACCCGGGAACTCTGCGGACGCCAGCCGTTGCCGGGACAAGAGTGGGGAAGAGCGTGAAGAGCGTTCGGGCCTCCTCTCCAGGCCTCTCTCCGAGCGTTTCCCTGCGGACGAGGGGTGGGAAGTCGGGAGCAGTGGGCGTAGCCCCGGAATTGCTGTATAGGCAGGAGAAGGGATGGCAATGTGGATTTCTTTTTTGGCCAGGGCTGAGGTGGGTGGCGGTTGCTGGGGAGTAAAGAATTGGTATTGAAGTTGTAGAACAAAGCCTCTGTTAATTCTTGGACTGTGTGCTTATTTAGATAGACGGCTGCGGCGGGTGGCTGACGGATGGCGGCGGGCACCGCCCCTCCGGCCCAGCACGCTCGCACCCCCAAGGCTTTCTTTCGGCGCAGTTACTGGTTGACCTTTTCAGCCCCTGGCCTGCTTAAACAAATTCGGATCACAGACTTATTCACAATGCCCATGTGGACCTGACGTTTCTCTGGGATGGGGGCCATCCCCCTCCATCCTCTGACAGACAGTAAAAGTGCGGAAGTTGAATGTTTGGATATCAGCGTTTCCTGAATTTCTGAGACCCCGCAGGCGCTGTGCGGGTCAGTGGGAGAATTCGCCCGCGGAGGGGGCGCGGTTAGAAGCAGTTAAATACCCTGTTTAACTCAATGGGGCTAAATGCCCTGGCTACTTCTGGAAGAAATATGCTTTCCAGGTACTGATTTTAGGAGAGTGGAAGTGGCTTGTGGCGTGGGGAGAGGGAAAGAGTGTGTTTAATAACTCGAACGAAGACGAACATTTTTTGATGTTGTGGGTCGTCAGTTATTCGGATGTGAAAATGTAATTGATTAGGGCGACCTAGCTGTGCACAGGAGTGAACGCTCATCGACTTTGACATATGGCTTTCATATGCTCTATATTGAAACAACAACAACAACAACAAAAAACCAACCATGATACTTGGTGTGGACTGCTTCTATATATGTATGTGTGTTGTGAACTCCTCTCACTCCCCCTCCCCCTTTTTTGCTATAAAGAGGAGTGAACCTGTGGGCCACAGAATGTTCTAGCTGTGTAATGTGGTGGCCCCTTCTGCAAAATGAGCTAGGAGGACAAAGGTTTAAGTCAATGTCCCCAAGTGACTTTCCCATTCTCCAGAAAATCCTATTTGTTATCAGCCTCGCTTGTTATTGGTGAGAGCATCATCAGAACTCTGATTTATTTGTAATTGAAAATTTATCCCATAACTAACCAGTCCTCAAGCATTAGCAGGATTTTGGAAATAATCTTTGGTGGGTAACCAATCCCATTTAACACAAAATTTTCATTTTTTCCAAATATTCTTGTATTAATTTTCTCATAGAGATAACACTACAAACAGTGACAAGTTTCTGTGGTGAGGCCACAAAAAATTCTATGGAATTTATGGAATCACAGAAATGCTGTATATCTGGAATGGAAAGTAACCAACAATGTTATTACCATATTCATAGAATTAAGATATAGTCGATGATAAGATGTATCCTCCTTTCAAGGATGCTAAAATGTGAAAAAAAGTAATTTAAATTTGATGAATTATAGTATTAAAATGATAACTTATTATCTTGAACCCTCATGCCTGAAGGGTGAAGGTAAAGAGAAGGCTTACTGGGCTTTTTAAATTTTTTTTTCTAAAGAAGTAAGAAGAGGGAGGGATGAACATAGAGTCATTGTGAAGGCCTCCCCACAGTGTGACCCAGAGGAAGGGAAAGTGATGTTCTACTGTCAGGGGTCATGGATGGCTGTGTTTACCTTTGAGGAGAGGGCAGCTTTGCAGCCTTTTGCTTAGTATTTACTGAGTGTTTATGACATGCTCAGCACTTTATGCCTATTAATGCAAATAAACTTCTCAATAACCCTATGCTGCTGCTGCTGCTAAGTCGCTTCAGTCGAGTCCAACTCTGTGCACCCCACAGACGGCAGCCCACCAGGCTCCCCAGTCCCTGAGATTCTCCAGGCAAAAACATTGGAGTGGGTTGCCATTTCCTTCTCCAATGCATAAAAGTTGAAAAGTGAAAGTGAAGTTGCTCAGTTGTGTCCGACTTTTAGCGACCCCATGGACTGTCCTTTACTGTCTCTGGAGTTTGCTCAAATTCATGTCCACGGAATCAGTGATGCCATCTAACCATCTCATCCTCTATATACTGTACTTAATAGAATCAGCATATTAAAGCTGAAAAGGATGTTAGCATTATATTCCAGCCTGAATTATGAAATTGAAGTCAAGGAAGGAGTCCCATATCTAGTTATATGTCTCAGCAACCAGATCTGGATTTTAATACCATTTTTATTTGTATTTCATAATATTCATTGATCTATGAGATCTTGACAGGAGATTAGATCTTTTGTGAGCCTTGTTGGGCCAGTGGTAAATATGAAATCCTGTTCTTATTCATGAGTCTATTTTGTTTGCTTTGCTGGTCTTTATGACATTCATTTAAATCTGCTCATTTATTTATTTATTCTTTCGCCAAATATTTAAGTTCTCCTGTAGGGAAGTCACTAGAAATATAGAGATGAGGAAAACAATTCATTTCTTCAAAAAATTTATAGAGTTTAACAAAGAGAGAAATTAAGCAAATAAACATTGTGGATAAGACTCCAATTCAGAACTAACTTTGCATTCCATCTCAGTGAAGCTACATTTGTAGGCTAAAGACCAGGAGACTGGTAGGTGGTATTATCTTTGGATGACTTTGAGTAGTTGATAGACTTGAGAACACATGATAATCTTAGATCAGGTTAATTAACACTAACAGATATGCCTCTCCCTCCAAGTCTACTTGTTTTTACTTCTAGTTAACTATTTTGTAACTGGACTCCCCTGGTGGCTCAGACGGTAAAAGCGTCCGCCTACAATATGGGAGACCGGGTTCGATCCCTGGATTGGGAAGATCCCCCTGGAGAAGGAAATGGCAACCCACTCCAGTACTCTTGCCTGGAAAATCCCATGGATGAATGGAGGAGCCTGCAGGCTATATTCCATGGGGTCCCAAAGAGTCCTACACGACTGAGAGACTTCACTTTCACTTTCACTTTCACTTTGGAACCAGTTTAACATTAAAAGAATATAGCTATGCAACAGGAAATAGAAGTATATGGAGGACGGCGTTCAAGCCTCATGGTCATGCCTCATTCAAGCCTTGTTCATGTTCATGTTCAAGTCTTGTTCTAACAAGCCTTGGGGTTGGGAGGTACTTGGGGGAGTTCTAGGCTATCACTAGGTGTTCTGTTAATTTGGAACTCTTATGAACCTCTTCAGGATCATTATGGTCTGGATGCCAAATATGTAGTGTGGGTGAAGACTCGTGGTCATGAAGTTGCTTGCCTTTATTATATCAGGGCTTCCTGGGAAACTACGGCTTTTATTTTTATTTTTTTAATTAAAAAAAATATATTTATGTATTTGGCTGGGCCAGGTCTTTGTTGCAGCACATGGGATCTACCATCTTCTTTGCGGCATGTGGGATCTTTAGTTGCGGCATGTGGGGTCTAGTTCCCTGACCAGGGGTTAGACCTGGGCCCCCTGCAGTAGGAGCTTGGAGTCTTAGCCAATGAACCACCAGGGAAGTCCCATCGTGGCTTTTTAAATACACTTGCATGTTTTGAATAAACTGGAAGTGAGGGTATAAATCATTTGCATTTCTCACCCTTTATTTATTTTAGTCAGCTGAAGGCTACTCCATCCTTAGTCACTCTGAATTTAACCAAAATGTATGCCTGATTGTATGCAAACAACTTGACATTGAGAAATCTCACCCTGTGATTTGGTGGTTTTAGTGTGAGTCACTGGATTGTATTCTAGTGGAATTATTTCAAAGATCTAAAATTTATGGACAAAGAGCACATTTCTGATTGGGGGCTAGAGATAGATGATATGGCCTTAAATTTTCTTTAATAAAGAGCGTGTAATCCTTTTTACATATCCCAATGAAAGCAACAGAAATTAGAAGGGGCCAAGAAATGGCAACACACTCCAGTATTCTTGCCTAGAGAATCCTGTGGACACAGGAGCCTGGTGGGCTGCTGTCCATAGGGTCGCACAGAGTCGGACACCACTGAAGTGACTTAGCCTGAATGCATGCATTGGAGAAGGACATGGCAACCCACTCCAGTATTCTTGCCTGGAGAATTCCAGGGAAAGAGGAACCTGATGGGCTGCCGTCTATGGGGTCGCACAGAGTCGGTCACGACTGAAGCAACTTAGCAAGCCTAACTCTGTTTTGTATTTTATTATTGAGTTGCTCAGCCCTGTCTAACTCTTTGCGACCCCACGAACTTCAGCACGCCAGGCTTCCCTGTCCTTCACTATCTCCCAGAGTTTGCTCAAACTCATGTCCATAAAGTCAGTGATGCCATCCAACCATCTCATCCTCTGTTGTCCCCTTCTCCTCCTGCCTTCAATCTTTCCCAGCATCAGGGTCTTTTCTAATGAGTCATAATACCCTCAGTTCAGTTCAGTTGCTCAATCATGTCCGACTCTGTGCATATTCTATCTTGGAGCAATTCAGAAATTCTCACTGTTACATATTTCTTGATGACCTGAGAATGAAATGAATGGTGGTCCCAGAAAGTTCTATACTTGAGAGCAAGGTTCAAGGCTCAAGCAGTTACTGATATAATCAGACTCTCTATAATCATCTCCTTACTAAGCATCCAGAAACTTAAAATTTACCTTGGCCGGGGCTCAGGATGGATTTTTGGTGACATGTAGGAAAGGGGTTGATGGAGGCACCCCATGCTGTGGGGGAACTGGTCATATAGCCAATACCACATGGATCTGATTTCTTTCTGAATTGAGCTGGCAGGAGTAACATGTGTCGGATATAAGAGGTATGCATTTGCAGGCTTTGGCAAAGAATCCCTAGCGTTAACTGTTAACGTAGGGATTCTTCTCTGGCTTAAAAGCAACCACGCTAGTCAGATTTCATTTCAGTTGCTTCATCTGTAAAATGACGAGAATAATAGTATCTGCTTAAGACTGCCACAAGGAGGAAATGAAATACTGTCTATAAAGTGCTCAGCATAGTGCTTGACATATAATGTTAAATCAGTGGTAACTATTGTTCTATTTCTTTAGAAACAAAGTGTTGGGAATTGGGATTCAAGGATTCCCTACAAAAAGTGAAAGTGAAAGTAGTTTCCTAAATAAAACAGAGAAGGTCAGCCTCTGCTACTTTCGTTTCCTCTTCCCCAGGAAAGTCTGCCTTTGCAAACACGTATGTGTATATTACCTGAGTGTATATGTCTGTGTCTCTCCTCCCACACCGTACCCCCAACTCCAAACAAAGGAGGTATGGAGGAAGAGAAGGCAGAAGAGTGTTTCTGAGAAAGGGGAAGCTGTGGTTTTAAATCAAACTTGGGCTGAGGAGAGAGACTGAATTACTTGGATAGGTTTCTGAATCTTTGTGCCAAGAACTGCTACTAAGTATAGAAGATTAGGATCACTTGGTCACCCATGGTATGTGAGATAAAACCCCTGCTGGGAAGATGGGACTGTTTGTGGGCTTGTCAGTATGTTGAGAAAAATCACTTGTCTTTGGAACTGATTTCATTCGTAAACATATGGTTGCAAGTTCTATGAAATATTGCCGATTTTCCTTTGGCTTGAGGGAGAATAAATGTTATGGGCTTGGAGTTAACATAGTCTGTTTAAAAATAAAGCTATATATATATAAATCAAAGCCTTAGATAGAGTATGTAACAGTCTTACGGAAATGCTGATCATCTGTATTTGGCCTGAGTAAAAGTTAGCCTGAACTCCTCATGATCAGACTGTTTACTTGCTGTGTGCTGTGTTTTCTCTCCCTGCCCTTCTTCTTCTAAAGCCTTCTTAGCTGGACTCCTTGCTGTTTGCTTTATTCTTTTACTCTGTGTTGTGAGTTATCCTACAAATTTTCTATCTAGGGTGATAAGTAGTTCGCCTCTAGGAAATTTCTTGTATGTTCCATTGTTTGGACAAAGCTTCCATCTCTTTAAGGTGGGTCTGGTTTAGAGATTGCAGTCTGATGTAACAGCAATGTGTTCCATAAGAATTTTGCTATATGCTAGGGAATTTCCAGAAGATATATCATTTAGATCTATATTTTGATGCCAACCTTAAACATAGAAAAGCAAGGTTTAGCATCCAAATGATCTGAAATAACCTGTGACTAAGTTTATGTTCCCATTTGAAAACTGTTTAGTATTTATGCTTTAAAATTTTTTGTACAATTTACTCTGTGTTGACACATAGTAAGCCTCTTGTAAATATTTCTTAATTGAACAAATGAATAGAGTTATATAATCTGGGACAGCAGTTAGAGAACTGATTAAGACAGGTCTGGGTTTAATGTAATAGCAGGGAGGGGTGGTAGGGTAGAGGACAGGTTGGAAAGGCGAAAAGCAACAACAGGGTCAGCGAAGTGAGGCTGAGGGGTGTCGGGAGGGGCAGGGGTTTAGGGGCATGCTTTCCAGCTTCTAACACCTGTGGTAAAAACATGTTTGTTTTGTTTTCCAATCTGCCAGAACCAATGCTTTTATAAAATTCAATGCCAATGAATTACTAGAAAAAATGATCCTGTCATATAGAGATTTCTAAGTGCCTACTTTCTATTTCTGTACACATCTCATCCTGGACCAGTAAAAAGCAGTTCAGTGACCGACAACAGGCTGTAAAACACACTGAGTAGAACCAGTTTAGAAAATGATCAGAGATTAAACTGGAAAGAGGTTGGAGCTAGATTGTCAAGGATCTTGTACATTATGAAAGGATTCTAAATTTTTCATTGTTAAAATTGGTATGAATGATCTTCCTGTATTTGTAGATTAACTTGCTTAAAACCTTTGTGCTGAATGTATGGTTTGGTAAAACATATATTTTTAAAAACATGATTTTGACACAGCGAATATTGATTAGTGTCCTGTCAGTGCTTGGGACTCTTTGTTTTTTAATTTTGGATTTACTTTTGTTTGTGAAAGTTCAGATTTGGTTGGGTAAAGGAACACTGTAATGTCATCCAGGTTTTCCCTCTCCCTTCTCCACCTGGAATGTGTTACCACCTGGGTTGGTTAGATTTTACAACAGATTTCTCAGGAGACCAGAACTGACCTGTGAGCCCTCCTGCCTTTCATTGTCCTGCTCTTACAATGTCTTTACAGTCACCAGATTTCAAGATGCTGCAAGTGTCCAGAACCAAACTGGGCAGGCTGAGCCCCAGCCTCTCCAGAGGGCTTCACCACAAGGCGGTGATGGCCTTGAGGCGGGAAGATGTGAATGCCTGGGAAAGGCGGGCTCCTCTGGCTCCCCGGCACGTCAAAGGGATCACCAACCTGGGGTACAAGGTCTTAATACAGCCTTCCAATCGGCGAGCCATTCACGATAAGGTAATATTTCCAATTTGTAAAGATATGTGAAAGTGAAATGACTCTATGTATGAAAATTACAGAGCATCTGAGTGAACATAAAATGTTAGCTGTGCTTTGCTTAGTCGCTCAGTTGTGTCCAACTCTGTGACCCATCAGGCTTCTCTGTCCATGAGGATTCTCCAGGCAAGAATGCTGGAGTGGGTTGCCGTGCCCTCCTCCAGGGGATCTTCCCAATGCAGGGGTCAAACCCAGGTCTTCCGTATTACAGGTGGATTCTTTACCGTCTGAGCCACCAGAGAAGCTCAAAACGTTTGCTACTGTCAGTTAAGGACCACACAGCAGTATTTCTTTACTTTGGTTGTAGTGAGATTATATAGTTAGGCGACTTCTAGTTAGAATACTTTCTTGAGCCAGAATTTAGCCAATAAGTATTATTTTCACTTATTCCATGCTTTCTCCAGTTTAGGGATGACATCCTTCCCATCATTCTTTCATGTGCGACCCTGGTTCTAGGACTGGGAAGACCGATGTCTCCAGGAAATGCTTTACTACGAAGAGTTTGTTCACGAGTCCTAACCTTGCCAGTCACCTCACATTCATCATTCTCTTCATTCTTCACCATAATCTTAGGACACAGATTTAACTTTTATTTTTACTTCAGAGACGCGAATGTGGTTTTTCTTCTGTGAGCCGTTTGAAAATATGTTGCAGACAATGACACTTTATCTCTAAATGCTTCAGTATGCATTTCCTAGGAATAAATAGTCTTTCTACATAACCATAACTGTCGTTTCATTTTCACACCTAAGAAATTAATAATTCCACAAGATCATCACACATACCCATTTCAAATTTCCCCTTGTCCCTAATGTCTTTTATGGTTTTTATTTTAAGCAAGGTTTAAATAAGGTTCATTGAATTTATTATTATGTATCTTTAGTTCTTTTAATCTAGAACAGTACTAGGTTTATTGTTAACTAGGCTTATTGTGGTGATCCTTTTGCAATGTATACACCTGAAACTAACTTTGGTATATACCTGAAATGAATATAATGTTCAGTTCGGTCATATCTGACTCTTTGCGACCCCGTGGACTGCAGCACGCTAGGCTTCCCTGTCCATCACCAACTCAAATTCATGTTCACTGAGTCAGTGATGCCATCCAACCATCTCATCCTCTGTCCTCAGTAAGAGGACATTGAATGGAGTTTAATATTTCTTAGAAGAATGTTTTTTTTTGTCTTTAGACTGCATCTCACAAAGAATATTCAGAATGCTGTGTTCAAAACATATCTGAACTAGTTTTTCTGTGTGGCTACATGTCAATGTGATATCCAGTTGGATTTATTTGTTTTTGTTTCTATTAAATTTTAACATTTGCTTTTAAATCCTTTTTGATTTAGTTTTATTTTTTAAATAAGTTAAATATTTATAAGTTTTAAAGATGTTGTTGCTGTTTTTCAGTCATTAAATCGTATCTGACTTTTTGCGACCCCATGGACTGTAGCCCTCTAGCTCCTCTGTCTATGGGATTTCCTAGGCAAGAATACTAGGTTGGGTTGCCATTTCCTTCTCCAGGGAATCTTCCCCACCCAGGGATCGAACTCACATCTCCTGCATTGCAGGTGAATTCTTAAGTGCTGAGCCACCTAGTGAAAGTGAAAGTCGCTCAGTCGTGTCCTACTCTTTGCGACCCCATGGGCTATACAGTCCATGGAACTCTCTAGGCTAGAGTACTGGAGTGGGTAGCCTTTCCCTTCTCCAGGAGATCTTCCCAACCCAGGGATCGAATCTGGGTCTTCTGCATTGCAGGGGATTTCTTTACCAGCTGAGCCACAAGGGAAGCCCCTTTAAAGATTGCTGCTGCTGCTGCTAAGTCGCTTCAGTTGTGTCTGACTCTGTGCGATCCCATAGACGGCAGCCCACCAGGCTCCGCCGACCCTGGGATTCTCCCGGCAAGAGTACTGGAGTGGGTTGCCATTTCCTTCTCCAAGGCATGAAAGTGAAAAGTGAAAGTGAAGTCGCTCAGTCGTGTCTGACTCTTAGCGACCCCATGGACCGCAGCCCACCAGGCTTCTCCACCCATGGGATTTTCCAGGCAGGAGTACTGGAGTGGGCTGCCATTGCCTTCTCCGTAAAGATTAAAACCATATAAAAAGATGCAACACAGAGAAGTCTTGCTCTTATCTTTATCCCCTCCATCCCATTCCTATCTACCTTGTAGGCTACTGTTTTCATTAGTTTCTGATCTATCATTCCTGTTTCTTCTTACAAAAATGTGTGTTATGTGTTTTCTTATTTTCCTTTTAATCTTATGCAGAACCTTGTATACTGTATATACTCCTTCACACCTTGCTTTGTTCTTTGGCATATCCCCTGATGCTGGGAAAGATTGAAGGCAGGAGGAGAAGGGGATGACAGAGCATGAGATGGTTTGACGGCATCACCGACTCGATGGATGGAGTTTGAGCAACCTCTGGGAGAGGGTGATGGACAGCAAAACCTGGTGTGCTGCAGTCCGTGGGGTCACAGAGAATTGGACATGACTGAGTGACTGAACCGAACTGAACTGAAGGCATATCCTGGAAATCTATCTATGTCAGTTCATAGAAATCAGCTTCATTCTGTTTAATGTCTATGTAGTAATTACTCTGTTATTATTGCTCTCTGATTTATCATGATGTATTTAACCAGTCTACTATAAATGGGCAGATTGTTTTCAGAGAAACCAGACATGAACATGTTTATTACTTTTACTGTCTCTCCTCTAGATTTATGCTTTCCTTTCAAGTAGATTCCTAACTAAATTTATCTTCATTTTATTTAACTGCCACCTCTGATACCTTAAAAATTCTGCCTGGATCATGCTGCTGCTAAGTCACTTCAGTCGTGTCCGACTCTGTGCGACCCCATAGACGGCAACCCACCAGGCTCCCCCATCCCTGGGATTATGCTACCCCTTTATTTAAAAATCTGAAATAATTCTTTGTTGCCTCTATGTACTAGTTATGAAATCTCAGTTTAATGTGTAAGACTCGGGTTTCCCATTGATAAAATGGGGATAATAATAGCATCTACCTCATGGGAGTTTTGAGAATTAAATAATTCACCCAAAGAGCTTAGCAAAGCATACAGTAATTTATTAATAAATATCAATGATTATAATTTTTATTTAATAAAGCTCATATTCACAATGATGATATTCAATCTACTTTTCTAAATTGATTCACTTATTATGCCCTAAACATCTCCTTACTTTCCCATCTCAATATTTGTATGTGTTTCTTCAATGCCTCTTACTGGTATTACCACCTTGTATTTCCTATCTCTGTTCCTCCAAATCCAACTCAGCCTTTTAGATTAACTTAAATTTCTGTATTTCCATTGAGAGTTATCTCAATATCTGTTAAATTAATATATCATTTAGATTATTAATAATCATACTAATTATCATTAAGTAATGATTATTCATATTAAGTAAGAATAATCATACTATTCTTTTGAATTCAACCTAATATATTGTGCCTCTGATTCTTTCTACAATATTTTGTGAGCTCATTTACAGGAGGAAGCTTGTCTGTCTTTCTTTGGGTTTTATCTCATCTCTATCACAATCCACTATACAGAGTAGGACAATAGTAAATACTAATTGAACCCCACTCCCCAAAAAAGAAAGAAAAGAAAATGTTGCAGATTTATGTCTTTCTTTTAAAAATATACTAAAGAAATAAATTACTGGGCTTCCCTGGTGGCTCAGTGATAAAGAATCCACCTGCCAATGCAGGAGACATGGGTTCAATCCCTGTATCAAGAGGATCCCCTGGAGAAGAAAATGGCAACCCACTCCAGTATGCTTGCCTAGGAAATTCTGCAGACAGAGGAGCCTGCCAGACTCCTGTCTGTGGGATTGCAAAGAGTCAGACATAATTTAGTGACTAAACAACAATAACAACAATAAATTACTATTACCATTTCATGTTTCACAGCATTGTTGAAAAACATGTATTTTACAAGTATATTTAAATCACGTGTTCTAGTGTGTTAGTGGCTATTCAATTCGATTCAGTTGCTCAGTTGTGTCCAACTCTTTGTCACCCCATGAATTGCAGCACGCCAGGCCTCCCTGTCCATCACCAACTCCCGGAGTTCACTCAGACTCACGTCCATCGTGTCAGTGATGCCATCCAGCCATCTCATCCTCTGTCGTCCCCTTCTCCTCCTGCCCCCAATCCCTCCCAGCATCAGAGTCTTTTCCAATGAGTCAACTGTTCTCAAATAAAATTATGTGCTGAATTTTCTGATTTTTGTTTTTGCTGCAAAAGTCAAACATGTTAAATTCATCTTTAGTCAGCAAGTAAGAATTTTAGAAGTCGTTTTCCCATTATTTGTTCCTTATGTTTTATTCTTTCAAAAGTTTGTGTCTTTAACTGCTAAATTTATTTGGTAAAGAAAATATGAATACAACAAATCAGGGGAATAACTTTCAGTCAAAATTGCATTCCCAGGAATATGTCAAAGCTGGTGGCATTCTCCAGGAGGATATTTCTGAAGCTTGTCTAATTTTGGGAGTTAAAAGACCGCCAGAGGAAAAATTAATGCCCAAGAAGACTTATGCATTCTTCTCCCACACAATAAAGGCTCAGGAGGCCAATATGGGTTTGCTGGATGAGATCCTAAAACAGGTATTTAGTGGGCAATATTCATAAATGTTAACACTGAAACTTTTTTTTTTTTGCTTTTAACTGTCAAGTGGAGTTTTAGTTTTCTTTTAGCATCTAGGAAATACATCATGTTATTCACCTCAACAGGAAAGATGATCTGTAAGATAGTGCTTGAATAGTTCTGCTGCTGTTAGGGCTCCTCTGCAGGGCAGGGTCATAAAAAGAAGAATCAAACATATTTCATTCCTTTTGTATTCTAAAATGCAAAGAATGATAGAAGCATTTGTCCCAAATGATCATTAATTTATAAGGTTAGTTGGTCAAATATAGCCGAGTAGAATTTAAGAGCTGAAAAGAACCTTAGGGATCATACAACCCACCACCCTAATTTTTCAGATGGAGCCCAGAGAGGTGAAGCAAATTGACTGAGGATGCTCTGTAGTACCAGAACTGGACTGGAGACTATTTTTACATTTATTTTTACATATTCATAAGGGAAAAAAAAACTTTTTTGAGATTATTAATACTGTGGAAAAACTAGCATCTATTTAAATTACAGAGTATTCACTCAGCAAGTATTTACCAAGTGCCTACACTGTGTCTGACACTGATTACTGCAATGAACAGAGCTTATATTTGAGTGGAAGGAGACAGATGATAAATAAATGACACCTCATACATTGCTTGGTGATATATGTAATGGAGGTAAATATGATACAATAGAAAAAAAGGAGTGCTGGGCACTGGGGGAGATGACAATGCTAGTTTAAATAGGATGGCTAGAGAGAGCCTCCTTGCTAAGTTGGAACTGAGCAAACCTTTGGCGATGAAGGGTCAAGCCATATCCATCTGGGCAAAGTCTGCTAAGCTAAGAGAATAGTAATACAAAGCCCTGACAGTCTTTTTGAGTAGAGGATTAGAGAAAATCATATTCTAAGATGCTTTTTCTGCCTGCTATGTGAATAACAGTTGGAAGTGAGAGGAGGAGAACAAAATTAATAAGACTGTTAGTCTGGACTAGTCCAGATGCTAGGCTGCCGATGATGGTGGCTTGCACGGAGGTGGCAGAAGCAGAGGCTGTGACTCATGGACAAAACCTGCGTGTATTTTAGAGGCCTGAGCCCACAGGAGCCACTGATGAAGCGAGTGTGGACTATGGGAGAAAGAGAGGAGTCAGGGCTGACTCGTAACAGATTTTGGTTTCAGTAACTTAAAGGAGTTGCCTTAGATTGAGATGATGCCACTGCCAGAGGAACGGGCTTGTTTGGAAGGATCGAGAGTTGGGTTTAGGGCCTGTTGAGTTTAATTTGTCCATTAAACATTGAAGGGAAGAAGCTGAGTGGGCCATTGAATGTGAATCTGTAGTTCAGGAAGCCAGCTCCTCCTGATACACAGTTGTCAGAGACTAGAAGATATCTAAAGCCATGAGATTGGATGAGGGCAGGGAGTAAGTGTGGATGGAGAAGTCCAAGGTCTAAGTCCTGGAGTAAAGATATTAGGCCCTTAGAAACTAGACTAGCATTTGACAGTAGGCAGAGGACAGGAGAATTTCATGAACAGTAAAAGCAGTAGAGGAAAATGTATTTTATATAGGTATCCAGAATACATCCTTACTATTTTCAAATTCACTAAACAGAGAGTACAGTTAATTTGTAGTGTTTCAAAAGAACAAATTCAAAAACTAATTAATGAAAATAATAAGAATGTTTCACGTTAAGCAGATAAACTCCTCAAAAAGTACTTCAGAAACTTTTTTTTTGGGTTGTATGAACTTTTGTTCATTTCAAGAAAATTAATGAAAAGAGACCCAGCAGGGCTGCTTTGGGGCAACATTTTTGAAACAAATTACTTGGAGTTGGATGAATATTAAATATTCTTAAATACATGGACATGGTAAAAATTATATTATCTTTGAGGAAATAAATAGAGTATTTAAGACATTCTATAATTACAATATGTTAGTAGCTTTTAAGTATGAATTAATAGAGGATTTCCAAGAGAAAGGGAAGATTCCCTTTTCTTGGAAGGAAAGGAAAGGGGAAGGATATGATTTTAGTGAAAATGAGGAAGTGAAAAACAAGCAGTTTGTTTTATTTTTTAAATAAAGCTTGCTCGTGAAAGCCTGGAGAGAGAAAACAGAGAGAAAGAGAAAGAGATACTAAGAGAGTCAGAAAGAGAGAGAAGAAGAGGAAGAGAGAGAATGAGATAGATTTGCGTGTACGGACTTGAGAGGGTGTTTTGTTGTCATTTTTAAGGTATAAGGGAGACTTGGGCATATTTAGAATGGCTGAGGGGAAGGAACACAGTAAAGAGAGACAATGCGAGAATGAGAATAAATTCAAGAGTGGTCTTGGAGGACACAGAAAAAAGCTGGGATCTAGCTCACAGGGATTAGTCTCAGGAAGGACTTGTTTTTGAGACTAGAGGGAAGGATGTGAGGATGAGTGGGGCATTATGTAGAAATATTGGTTGATGGTGCTGGGCTAAAAGTTAAAAGATATCATGCCTTTGTTATTTTATTGCCTGCCATCAAGGGACATTAGCATCCCGCTAGGAGCATTCTTTCATTTCTCATCACAAACCTATCCTTGGTTTGCGACCCAGCATTTTCTAAGTGTTTCATGGTGTACCTCATGGTAACTTCTGTTAGCAAGTCAAGATATATTTTATAAGAGGGAAAAATGTGAAATACCCACTTGCTCATATATGTGTTCTACCCATTGAAATTAAGCTGGATGATTTAGACATTTTTTATCATTTCTTCAGGAAATCCGACTTATTGATTATGAGAAAATGGTGGATCATAGAGGAATACGGGTGGTGGCATTCGGACAGTGGGCAGGTGTGGCAGGTAGGTATCCAAGGCTGCTACATCGCTCACTTTCTAAATTTGCCTGAAAAGTAACTGTTTTTTCTGTGGCAAGGGGATGGGAGTGTTCATTTCCACCAATAAAAATAAATATGGGGGAGTGTGAGTAAGGATGATGAATATCAGGGGACTAAAATGAGACACTACACATATTACAGAGATAAAGAAAAGGAACAGAGAGAAGGACAACAGCTATGGATAGGCTTGGAATTTTTCTGTTTGGGAGCTGGAAAGAGAGGTCAGTTTGGTGATGAGAAATTTGATGGATGCAAGAAAGGGTGAAATGGGAGAGGTGAGATCGGAGAAGGCAATGGCACCCCACTCCAGTGCTCTTGCCTGGAGAATCCCATGGATGGAGGAGCCTGGTAGGCTGCAGTCCATGGGGTCGCTACGAGTCGGACACGACTTCACTTTCACTTTTCACTTTCATGCATTGGAGAAGGAAATGGTAATCCACTACAGTGCTCTTGCCTGGAGTATCCCAGGGACGGAGCAGCCTGGTGGGCTGCCATCTACGGAGTCGCACAGAGTCGGACATGACTGAAGTGACTTAGCAGCAGCAGGAGCAGCAGACTACTTGAAGGTCTGTGATTGTCAGAATAAGTAGACAGAAAATTTGTAAGGAACAGAACACACAGCACTATCAACCACCGTGACATCAGTGACAGTTCTTGCGCACCCAGCATTCCACCTAGCAGCTTGCAGAACAGAATAAACATTCCTTTCAGGTCATGTGGAACATCCGCCTAGATGGGCCATGTGCTGGGTCACAAAACAATCCTCAATAAATTCAAAAGTTTAAAAACCATAGAGTATGTGCTCTGACTATAATAAAATTGATTTTGGTATTATAATGCAAAGATATCTAGAAAATTTCCAATATTTGGAAGATAAACCATGTTTTTAAAAATAATCCATGAGTGCAGAAGACCTCACAGAAAAAATTAGGAAATATTTTTAGTTGAATGAAGAATTAAAACAGCACACAAAAATTTGTTGAATGCAGGTAAAATGCTGTTTAGAAGGAAATTTATAGCATTTAATCCTTTTATTAGAAAAGAAGAAAGCAAAAACTAAAAGCTGGTTATTTTTTAAAAAATCAGTAAATTTTATAAACGTCCAGTTAGATTAATTTTTAAGAAAAGAGACAGAGAAGCCACATTTTAAAAAAAGCAATATTAGGAGTACAACAGGAATTATCACTATATACGTCACAGATTTTAAAAGGATAAGGAAATATTATGGATAGGCCAATAAATACGACAACGTTGACAAAATAGGTAAATCCTTGCAAGACACAACTCACGAAGAAATAAAATTCTTGAATATCAATGTACAAAATAAATTATAGGCATTTGTCAAGAGAAGCAAATTATTATTGGTAAAGAATTATTTGTAGTAGCTTCATTCATAATAGCCCAGGCAATCAGCAGAGGAATGGATAAATAAATTGCAGTATAGCCATAGAATGGAACACTCCTCAGCAATAAAAAGAAGCAAACTTCTTATACACATAAAGTATGCATGAATCTCAAAAGCATTATTCTGAGTAAGAGTAGACAGACAAAAGAATAATAAATATTTAAAATTTCATTTGTGTGCGACTATAGAAGAAACTATGCTACACAGACAGAAATAGAATCAGTTGTTCGGAACCAAAGCTTGGGGAGGATTGACTGGGTGATGGGAGTAGCCTATATCTTAATTACGTTGGTGGGAATATGGGTGTGTACATTTGTTAACAGTTAACAAAGTTTAGACTTTAAATTGGTGTGATCTATAGTGTATAAATTATTCCTTAAAAGTAAACATCAGAAAAAAGATCAAAGAAAATTTGTCAGAGATATGGAGAGGGAAAGTTCTCTTCCGAGGAAGAAGAAGGGGAGAATGGATGCTGAGGTCCTCACTATGGGCATGCTAAGTTTTTGCTATTGAAGGACATCCAAAATGAGAAGTCCATGAGGTAGTTGACTGGGTCTTGAAATAAAATATCTGTGTTAGAGATACAGACTTGTAGTCATCAGCATGCAGAGAATACTTGAAATTTAGGAATGAATGAATTTAGCTCAGGAAAATAAAAATGTAAAGATTGAAGAGAAGAGAGCCTAGAACAAAATCCTGGGGGTGACAGTGTTAAGCAAGGGGCAGGGGACACTAATATACAAAGAATAGGCATGCAAAGAGGAGCATGAAGAAATTTAGGGTGATGGTGTGTTCAAGCCAGGCACGCTGAGGGAAGAGAGTTCCAACAAAAAGAAGCTCTACAATCTGCCTGCAGTGCAAGAGACCCCATTATGATTCCTCGGTCTGGAAGTTCCCCTGGAGAAGGGATAGTCTACATACTCCAGTATTCTTGGGCTTCCCTGGTGGCTCAGACTAAAGAATCCGCCTGCAATGCAGGAGACCTGGGTTTGATCCCTGGGTTGGGAAGATCCCCTGGAGAAGGGAAAGGCTACCCACTGCAGTATTCTGGCCTGGAGAATCCCCATGGACAGAGGAGCCTGGCTGGGTACAGTCCATGGGGTCACAAAGAGTCAGACACAACTGAGTGACTAAGTACACATTGCCAAATGCCTCTGACAAGTAAGTCAAGGTCTGCAAAGTGTCCACCGAGTTTAGCTGTGTAGGTCACTGAAATAGCTGAGGGTGGGAGGAGGGGTCATAAGGTTAATGGTGACTTTGTTTTCCACATGTTCATTTGTTTTTGGTACCCGAGAAATGGAGGTGTGTTTAAATGTTAAGAATTAACCAATAGAGAGGGTTAGAAAGAGGACATAATTCCAGAGTAAATTCCTGAGTGAGACAGGAAGGATGGGATCTGGAGCAAAGGTGGAAAGATTAACCTTAGAGAAGAAGAGGCACACTCCATTTTAGCAGGATTGGAAGTGGAGGGGACAGGAGGGGGGTGCAGCTGGGTTAATACTTTTGATGGCAGAAATTTGAGGGAATGGATAGATAACTTCCAGGGCCCCTTCCAAACCTGAGATGCTGTGGTCCGTGCTTCCTCAGAGCATGGAGCAGGTTGGAGAACTGGCGGAGAGAAGAGTTTCCAGTTCTCCTAACTAACCGTCTTTCTGTCGGTCTGATTCTGCAACAGGGATAATCAACATTCTTCATGGGATGGGTTTAAGGCTCCTTGCTTTGGGACATCACACACCTTTTATGGTGAGATGTTTATTGTGTCTCATTTTTTTTTTTTAAGCACGTCACATTTTAAACATAGAAACGTGTCATGGGTGGTCCACTAATGTGAATCACATATGCTTGTTTGCAGCACATTGGCATGGCTCATAACTACAGGAACAGTGGTCAGGCTGTGCAAGCTGTCCGCGATGCTGGCTATGAAATATCTCTGGGTTTGATGCCGAAGTCAATAGGGCCCTTAACATTTGTGTTCACAGGGACTGGTAATGTATCTAAGGTAAATTCCAATTGTCTTCTTTCCGTAAAGCAGTATGGAACTCGGGCACTAACCTGAAGGATGTGGGCATTTTGTTGATGTTTCAGAGCCTTTCTTTTCCATGACTGGGCATTCTATTCTTGGTACTTTTCTTACCTATGAACTTTTCCTGTAGTAAAGAACAGTACTGGTCCAAACTTACTCTCTTTGCTTTTAGTTGATTCCAAGCGGTCAGGGGCTTTGAATGCTTTTTGTTTTCCTTTTAGACAGATAATTCCTTGCAGTGAAAAGTTCTGTTCTTAGGGTGCTCTATTTTACCTCAGTCACTGAGATGTCCCAAAATTTAGAAGTAACCCCAAGATGAGATGCTAAGAAACTTAATTCAAGACTAGAATAAGTCTTATAGCTATAATTATGTCATAAGTAATAAGTCTTATAACCTATAACTATATATATAGTCTTATAATTAATAAGACTATGCTATGCTATGCTATGCTAAGTCACCTCAGTCGTGTCCGACTCTGTGTGACCCTAGAGATGGCAGCCCACAAGGTTCCCCCGTCCCTGGGATTCTCCAGGCAAGGACACTGGAGTGGGTTGCCATTTCCTTCTCCAATGCATGAAAGTGAAAAGGGAAAGTGAAGTCGCTCAGTCGTGTCCAACTCTAGTGACCCCATGGACCGCAGCCATGGGAGCAGCCATGGCTTCTCCATCCATGGGATTTTCCAGGCAGGAGTTCTGGAGTGGGGTGCCATTGCCTTCTCCAAACTAATAAGACTAGAACTGTTATTTTCTTCCTTCTGGGGTAGTTTTGAGAATGCATTTGTGATCCCCTAGAGAAACTTATCAGAGAAGGCAATGGCACCCCACTCGAGTACTCTTGCCTGGAAAATCCCATGGATGGAGGAGCCTGGTAGGCTGCAGTCCATGGGGTTGCTAAGAGTCAGACACAACTGAGTGACTTCATTTTCACTTTTCACTTTCATGCATTGGAGAAGGAAATGGCAACCCACTCCAGTGTTCTTGCCTGGAGAATCCCAGGGACGGGGGAGCCTGGTGGGCTGCTGTCTATGGGGTCACACAGAGTCGGACATGACTGAAGCGACTTAGCAGCAGCAGCAGCAGCAGAGAAACTTATAATTGTAAAATAGATCTTTCTTCCATGAGACTGTTTTACAAACAGGACATCGCTATAGTATACTATGAGATAGCCATGTGATTTTTTTTTTTTTGGTAGGAAATACAGTTTCCCCACTTCAAATAATTTCTGCAATGGAACAAAAGTTAAATAGAAATATTTTTATTGTACTCTCAATTCTAAACACTTTTGTGTCTGTGCTGAATAACTTTAAGTAAAAAATTAAAGCCCAACATGCATGCGTGCGTGCTCAGTCCCTTCAATTGTGTCCAGCTCTTTGTGAGCCGATGGGCCATAGCCTGCCAGCCTTCTCTGTCCATGAGATTCTCCAGGCAAGAATACTGGAGTAAGTTGCCTCCAGTTGCCTCCTTCAGGTGATCTTCCCGACTCAGGGAGCGGACCCACATGTCCTGTGTCTCCTGTACTGCAATGTTTTTTTTACCCAGTGAGCCACCTGGGAAGCCCCCCCTCCAATGAGTGGTGTTTAAATGGTTTGCAGGCCGTATGCAAGAAGCTCCTCTGTACTTTCCTGTTGTGGTCCCAGCTGCAGGGCAGGGCAGGTAGAGCTTGTAACTGTGGGGAAAGTGAGTTGGAACCTTTTGAGGAAATGAGGAAAACATATTGGCTCTTTTCCGATTGATTTTAAAATGTTCACTCATGCATTATTTACAGGGAGCCCAAGAAATCTTCAATGAATTACCTTGTGAGTATGTGGAGCCACATGAATTAAAAGAAGTTTCCCAAAATGGAGGTGAGGAGGGGGGAGGAGAGAGTGACTGTGTATGTATCTTTGACTGTTTTTAACAGTTTGTGCATTATAATATTTTATCATCATAAACCTATATCACTTGTGACCCACTTTACTAATTTCTTTCTCCTCTGCAAGACCTGAGAAAAGTGTACGGGACAGTGTTAAGTCGCCATCATCATCTTGTCAGGAAAACAGATGGTGTATATGACCCTGTAGAGTATGACAAATACCCCGAGCGCTACATTAGCCGTTTTAATACTGATGTGAGTATCAGACCTAGCTTTTGAGTCACTTGCTCATGATACACTATAGTTAGGCTGTTTTTAAGGCAAGAAATTGTGAATGTGTACCTTGATTTTTCAGTTCCCTGTATTGATTTGTTGTGAGTCCTTTGGGTATTATGAGTTGTTCTTAGGAATTGTTGGCTTTTATTGATGTTTGGAGAGGCCTTTGCCTGGTAACTTTGTGGCTTCTGTGGGTGTACCCTTTTCTTCACTGACTCCTTCTACTTGAGGTCTGCACATGCCTAATAGCTCTAAACCATTTCCTGTGGGTTACTGTTTTCTGTATTTATCGTGAGTTAGTACTTGGACAAAGCACAATGTGGATGAGTTTTGATTTCAACATTGGTCCATCATTTCTATGACCACAAGTTGCAATCATAATCTCTGCCAGCCATCTTGAAATACATTTTGATTACAGGGAACCAGCGTGAAATAGTATGGTCTCCACTGTATAAAAGCTACTTCCAATTCACATCCTTCTGCTGGGGACACAATGGTCTCATCTTGTAAAAGGGATAATATATGTGTGCTCTGTAGTCATTGGTTATGCATTCGTCCTCCTCAAAATCAGCCAACAAAAATGCATGCACCTCTTGTGGAAAGGCAGGTTTTAAATAATTTTAAATGTGTGAACAAATATAGCATTTATAGATTTTGGTATGAAATTCAGTGTTATAACATGTAGAGCATGTTATAGAAGAAGGACCTTTACCTTCACCTTGAGAATGCTTGAGATGCTTGAGAAACAGGAATTATAAAAACTAGTTTCAAATTGAAAAATTTTGAACCTAGTAAATTTCCGTCCCTTCTCTTTTCCCCAATCACAGAAGTATTGGTGATTGGATGCATCCTAAAACTTATAATGACCTAGTTATCATGTATGCATGCATGTAGCACATTTGTCCATGGAGCTTACAGATGTTATCTGATTTAATCTTCACAGCATTCCATTGAGGAATGGGGTACGTATTATCCCCATCTGGCAGGTAAGGAAAACAGAACCCAGGGAAGTTGAGGTAGAATGCTTTAGATCATACTCTACTAGAGGCTGAGCTGGAAATAGAACTCTTGGTTGCTTAAATTTCTATTTCTCTTTTATCGGCTATGCAGTATATTGTAGAACACTGATATTGATTATATTTATGTTCATATGTTTTTCTATGAGGTAGTTCTCCACCAAAATCTGGGTGGATATTTATTGCCTTTGCTTCAAAATGTAGCCACTGACTTCACAAATAACAAAGTCAGTTAGAGGTAATGTTGTTTCTCATGAATTTTACTGATAGTTCTCTTTCAACACGCTGCACCGAAAAGGGCTATTTCCTATCTTGTTGAACTTGGAATTTCCTTTCCAGATTGCACCCTATACAACTTGTTTAATTAACGGGATCTACTGGGAACAGAACACCCCTCGTCTACTCACCCGCCAAGATGCTCAGAGTCTCCTGGCTCCAGGCAAGTCCCCAGTTGCTGGTGTTGAAGGCTGCCCTGCATTGCCACACAAGTAAGGACTTCAGCAATGACAGCAGTGTTCAGCAGCAGGCCCGCTGGGAGGGTATCACACAGGGATCCAAATAGCACAGGACTTGACTGTTAGTAACTGGTTATCTGCCTTCAGTTCAGTTCAGTTCAGTCGCTCAGTCGTGTCAGACTCTTTGCGACCCCCATGAATTGCAGCACACCAGGCCTCCCTGTCCATCACCAACTCCCGGAGTTCACCCAAAACCATGTCCATCGAGTTGGTGATGCCATCCAGCCATCTCATCCTCTGTCGTCCCCCCTTCTCCTCCTGCCCCCAATCCCTCCCAGCATCAGAGTCTTTTCCAATGAGTCAACTCTTCGCATGAGGTGGCCAAAGTACTGGAGTTTCAGCTTTAGCATCAGTCCTTCCAATGAATACCCAGGACTGATCTCCTTTAGAATGGACTGGTTGGATCTCCTTGTAGTCCAAGGGACTCTCAAGAGTCTTCTCCAACACCACAGTTCAAAAGCATCAATTCTTCCGCGCTCAGCTTTATTCACAGTTCAACTCTCACATCCATACATGACTACTGGGAAAACCATAGCCTTGACTAGACGGACCTTTGTTGACAAAGTAATGTCTCTGCTTTTGAATATGCTATCTAGGTTGGTCATAACTTTCCTTCCAAGCAGCAAGCGTCTTTTAATTTCATGGCTGCAATCACCATCTGCAGTGATTTTGGAGCCCCCCAAAAATAAAGTCTGCCACTGTTTCCACTGTTTCCCCATCTATTTGCCATGAAGTGATGGGACTGGATGCCATGATCTTAGTTTTCTGAATGTTGAGCTTTAAGCCAACTTTTTCAGTCTCCTCTTTCCCTTTCATCAAGAGGCTTTTTAGTTCCTCTTCACTTTCTGCCATAAGGGTGGTGTCATCTGCATATCTTAGGTTATTGATATTTCTCCTGGCAATCTTGATTCCAGCTTGTGCTTCTTCCACGTTACTTAATATCCTGGCAATATTTGACAGTTAACCTTCTCTCTCTCTGTCTCTTTTTTTTAAAATTTAAGTATAATGATTTACAATGTTGTTAGTTTCAAGTGTACAGCAAAGTAATTCAGTTATACGTATGTATAAAGCAACATCCCCAAAGTTAGAAGAAGTGTTCTGGACTTAAGTGATCTGTATTTAGTTTTCTGTGTTAAGTGATCACTGGACTCTGTGATAACATGTTAGGGAGAACTGATATAACAAGGTTTCTTTTTCTTTCTTTCTTTCTTTTTGCCCTAGGCAGCCAGTTTATTTTTTATTGAAGCATAGTTGATTTACAATGCCATGTTAGTTTCAGGTGTAAGCACAGTAATTCAGTTATATATATATATATATATATATATATATATATATATGTATATATATATATATATATTCTATTTCAGAATCTTTTCCATTATAGGTTATAATAAGATACTAAATATAGTTCCCTGTGCTATACAGTAGGTCCTTTTTAAAAAATCTATTCTATATATAGTAGTGTGTATCTGTTAATCCCAAACTCCTAATTTATCCCTCCCTCACCTGCTGTGCCCATTGGTAACCCTAAATTTGTTTTCTGTGTCTATGAGTCTATTTCCTTCCCTCCTTCTTGAAATTCTGTTCTCTTAACTTCTATGAATCCACATGTAGCTCAAAATTAAACTCCTCAGAGAGGTCTGTACTTGCTTCCCCATTCCCATCTCTCCTCAGTTTGCTACTGTTTTTTCCCCTGGAATTCTTTTGCTTATGATTTTAAATTTTCTTGTATTTATGATTTTTCCTGCCTTACTAGAACTTAATCTCCTTAAGGATAAGGGCCCTATTTATCTTGACCACAGATATCCAGTATGTTGTTTGAAGTACAAATTTCATTCAAATAATAACTAATGTTGAATAAATTAAGTAATCCATACATATTTGTGGAGCACCTGGTCTTCCTGGCACTGTGCTAAGCTGAGTGATAAAGAAAATATATGACTGTTACCCTCACGCATGTAGCTGGCATCAGGTAAATGCCACGGTAATGCTGGGAGCAATCAACATCAGAGGAGTTTAGAAGAAAGTGGGAGGGGGTGTGGGCTTGGCAAAGTCTTTAGAGAGGAGTAAGAACAAGGATTTCAAGTCACAGGGTTGGTGTTTGATAAATATGGAAACACCAAAGCACAATTTAAGACAGTGAGTGGGATAGTCTAGCCCTAGGATAGGGTTTATATGGGCAGTTGGAAACTAGAGACTGGGCAGGAAAATTGTGGTCAACCTCTAAAGGATTTCTAATCCTGGGCTGAAACTTTTGTTCATAATTTCAGAGATTTCCATGTATTAACATGTAAAATTATACAGTACTAAGCAGGGTGGAGGTAGTGCAATTGAAAAATCTAAGTTGTTTAAAGTTAACTAAGTAGTTCAGCTTTAGGCTGTTGTCAGTGATTTCTCTAGGAAAGCTTTTTTAAAAAAATCTTTTTATTGAGTATAGTTGATCCGCCTGCAATGCAGGATACAGGAGACATGGGTTCTATCCCTGGGTCGAGAAAATCCCCTGGAGGAAGAAATGGCAGCCCACTCCAGTATTCTTGTCTGGAAAAAAAAATTGCATGGACAGAGGAGCCTGGCAGGCTACAGTCCATGGGGTTGCAGAGAGTCGGATGTGACTGAGTGACTAAGCATAGCTGATTTACAACGTTGTGTTAGCATCAGGTGTACAGCAAGTGAACCAGTTATACAATACATATGTGTGCATACGTGCTAAGTCACTTCAGTCCTGTCCAACTCTGTGACTCTGGACTATAGCCCACCAGGCTCCTCTGTCCATGGGATTCTTCAGGCAAGAATACTGGAGTGGGCTGCCATGCCCTCCTCTAGGGGATCTTCCTGACCCAGGGATTGGACCCACGTCTCCTGTGGCTTCTGCATTGCAGGCAGGTTCTCTGTTGCTGAGCCACCAGGGAAGCCCACATATATCTATATCCACTCATTTTTAGGTTCTTTTCCCTGTAGGCCATTACAGAGTAATAAGTAGAGTTCCCATGGTACAATAAGTCCTTACTAGTTATCTATTTTATATATAGCAGTGTTTATGGGGAAGGGACTTTTCCTTTTTGTTTCATCTCTTTTCGTTTCCTGTCTTCCTCTTTTTCTTTTTGCTTGTGGTGACTAAAACTCCTATCAGGAAGATTCTCTGTACCCCAGAAGACCTGTTTCCTGAACAATGAGCCATAGGAAAAAGAGCTAAGAGCCTAAGAAATATTTGCCGTCTACTTTAAAAAATTTCTAAACACTTTTCATTTTTATTCATTTTTAATTCTGTTGGAAACTCCAGAGATCCATGCTCTCATCTAAGTATTGATGTTATTTACAGACTTGTGGCAATATGTGACATTTCAGCGGACACAGGAGGATCCATTGAGTTTATGACTGAGTGTACGACCATAGAGCGTCCCTTTTGCATGTATGATGCAGATCAGCATATTATTCATGACAGGTGAGTTTGCTAAAGCGGTTAGATGGGGAGAGATACATAACAATATATCATTTACTTCCTTTGATATGCTACTCTAAAATACCCACACTGAGTGACTGAGCACAACAACAACAATGCAAGTTTCCAGAGATATGCTCAAATATATTTAAAAACTTGGTGGAAAAACCACATACAAATTTGAGCACTTAAATGCACACACATGTATGTATGTACTGCATTTCAAAATGGGTTGCTGAAGAAGGGAAAGGTTTTATTTGAAAAGGCTTGTTTATTTTCTTATATACCATGGCACAAAATTACAAATATATAATAGAGCAGACATCTGGAAAAGTTAGAACTTACACATAAATTTTGTCCATCTGAATGAAACATGTTGCTTCTCCTAGTGTGGAAGGCTCTGGGATTCTGATGTGTTCCATTGACAATTTGCCAGCACAGCTTCCAATTGAATCTACAGAATACTTTGGAGACATGCTTTACCCTTATGTTGAAGAAATGGTAAGTGGACTGGTAGCATCAGCAACATCTCTGTGGCTTTAAGTAGAACTTTGGAGTGATCTTATGAGCATTCTGGTCTTCTGTACCTAAGAAATCTGTTGTAAAATGAAATGCCAGCCCTTCCCCAAAGCACTTACTGACACTCTTATTTCACCCATTCTTCTTACTTGTTTCATGGGAAATGTTATTATGTAACTGCCATCATGCTTCATTACAATTGCATTTGCCTCTCATTATGCATACTTTATTAAGAATGTTCCTGACATTGGAGATGAGGTTTACTTTATTTCCACTTTTCTTCTGCTTTCTAGATCAGTTCATACTAGGGCGTTCTTACTGTACTGTGACTGGATGTGTGTGTGTGTGTATGTGTGCGTTCAGTCATTCAGTTGTGTCTGACTCTTTTTGACCCTATGGATTGTAGCCCACCAGAGTCTTCTGTCCATGGGATTTTCCTGGCAAGAATAATGGGGTGGGTTGCCATTTCCTGCTCCAGAAGATCTTCCTGACCCAGGGATTGAAGCCATGTCTCCTGTATCTCCTGCACTGGCAGGAGGATTCTTTACCACTGCACCATGGATTTGAAAAATCAGAAATGGAATATTTTGTTGGAGTTTAATCAGTAATGCTTAGTTAAATGACAGCCTATGTTCTAGTCATGTATTATTCACTGTGATCAGTGATTGTTGAAATACTGGGTTTATCTATTTTTTTAAAAATAATTTACCTTTATTATTTATTTATTGGGCTCTGCCGGGTCTTAGTTGTGGCATGCAGGATCTTTAGCTGCAGGCATGTGGGATCTAGTTCTCTGAGCAGGGATCGAATCCTGGCCCCTGCTTTGGGAGCAGAGTCTTAGTCATGGGACTACCAGGAAGTCCCAGTATTGTGTTATCTAAATTCCACTTTCTCTGTCAGAAAAAGGCTTTCTTGTTTCATTATTTATCCTAAACATTCACACCCATCATGCTTTATTTCTGTTGCTGATGGTTGTCTGCCTCTGGCAAGGTTCCAAAGGTCTGAAGAGTGGCTCTTGTGCTTTTCATCCATAGTTTCACCCAGGAGCTCTCAAACTAAGATGGGGCAATAGGTAATGTGGCCTGAATACGTGCAGCTTCCAGTCTATCTTCTTTCACTTACTATTCTATTTTGACCCTTTATTTTTCCTCCTGGAATATGTCAGCAGGGAGATATAACAGGCTTTAGAAAATGCAGGTAGCAGGCATTATTATGGTTGGAAACAATATTGTACAGCACTTACTATGTTCTAGACAGTGTTCAGATTGTTTATTTGGCTGCATCGGGTCTTGGGTGCATCAAGGGAATCCTTTGTTGCAGTGCACCAGCCCTCTGGTTGCGGCACTCAGCTCTGGAGCGCCCAGGCTCAGCACTTGCAGCATACGAGCTGTCTAGCTGCAGCTCAAGGGCCTAGTTGCTGTGTGGCATGTGAGATCGTAGTTCCCCAACTAAGGATCGAACCCACATCCCCTGTATTGCAAGGTGGACTCTTAACCACTGGGCCACCAGGGATGTCCCCAAATTACTTTATATATTTTAATTTTTAAATACTCATGATCACCCTCTCAGGTAGGTACCATTATCAACCTATTTTACTGATTAGAAAACTGAGGCACACGAAGAAGTGAAGGCTGAGAAGGGCTGCTGACGCATCTGGTGCTGGACTTGTGATGTGTCTGGAATTGACTCTGAGGAGTTAAAGTAGCTTGAGAAAGGATAGTACAAATGTCAAATTTTACTGGAGACGTCAACTTGTTTTATGGCCTTGAGTCAAGCACTCACTTGCTTTCTGCACCTCGGATATTTTACCTATAAAATGATATTTAATCGTTAAAAATATTTTAAAAATGTATTTGCCGTTATTATTTTTACTTTTTGGCTCTTTGTCGCTGCGGGCCGGCTTTCTCTGGCTGTAGTGAGCGGGGCTACTCTCTAGTTGGGTGCTCAGGTTTGTCACTACAGTGGCTCCTCTCGTTGCAGAGCACAGGATCCAGGGCATGTGGGCTTCTCTCGGTGTGGCGCTTGCGCTTAGCTGCTCTGTGGCATGTGGGATCTTCCCTAACCAGGGATTAAACCCCCGTCTTCCTCATTGGCAGGCGGATTCTTAACCACTGGACCACTAGGGAAGTCCTGATAATACATAATCTTAATGGTCCCTCCAGTTCTAACATTCTGTAACGTAAATGTCTAAGTGGCTGAAAGGCACATATATATTTTAAAAGTAATTTACCCAGATGTTTACTATTTGCAGGGATGCTCATTCATTTCCCTCTGGGATCATTTCCCTGAAGAATCAATAACTTTTGTTAGCCCTTTACATGAGTTTTTTGTTTCAGATTTTCTTTTTTGCAGTTCTAAAATTTCTTTTTTTTTTTCTCCTGAGAATTTCTTTTGATTTATCTTGAGTGTAGTTTTCCTTATCACATAGAGCAGAGTTGTAAAAGCCACTCCACGGTCTACCTGTTATTTCCAAAATTCTGGGTAAACTTCAGCTTGAAATATAGTGATTGTCTTTTCCCCTGAGAATGAGTCGGGTCATAGTTTTCTGATTTTCTTAAGCTGAATAATTTTGAAGTACATTGTGGATACAGTGAAGACTCATGCTGTGGAAATTCCAGATTGTTACATTTCTCTGTAAAGTGTTGATTTTGTTTGGTTTATTTGGCTTTTTTTTTTTTAAGCAGACAATTAATGAGGCTAGACTTAAACTGAAAACTCTGTCTCACCTGAGACAGGTATCTCAAGTAAAAGTTCAGCTTTTTCATCCTTTCTGGGCTGCTTGTCGTCTGACCTGCACATGCTCAGTCCTTCCAGACTCGGCCCAGAGCTGACATGGAAGCTGGGCTTCACTTTTATCTGAGTCTGTCATTTCTGGCATTTGCCGCTCACACTCTAGAGCAGGCTGTGGTGCCCAGGGTTTCGTTCCTGTTCCCTTAGATCAGAAAGTCAGTGAGCTTGCTGCCTGATTCTACTTCCTCACAGCACACGGCCCCTCCTCAGGGCAATACCCAAAAGGACCGCACGCTCAATTTCAGCACTGATTATTTCTTCTGAGTTTTGACATTCTCCCTAAACTGCCTGCTCTTCTTCATTCTCTGAAACTGTCATGTAGTTAGTTTTGCTTGTATTTTGTCCAGAGTTTATAGCTGTGCTGTATAGAAGGGATAGTTAGCACTTCGTCCCTACCTGAAATAGAACCCGTCAGTCATAATGCATTGATTAGATCAACTTGACTCCAGCAGAGTCTTGGAGTAGCTAGAAGAGCTGTTGCTGAGCCTTTGGCTTTCTTTCCTTTTTTAAAAAATATAATTTTATTTATTTTTTGCTGTGCTGGGTCTTGGTTGCTGTGAGGGCTTTTCTCTAGTTGCAGCGAGCAGGGGCTCCTCTTCATTGCAGTGTGAAGGCTTCTTATTGCTGTGGCTTCTCTCGTGGAGCATGCGTTTGAGGGCACATGGGTTCAATAGTTGCTGTTCCCTGGCTCTAGAGCACAGGCTCAATAACCGTGGTGCATGGGCTCAGTTGCTCCACGGCATGTGGGATCTTCCCAGACCAGTGATTGAACCCATGTCTTTTGTATTGGCAGACGGTTTCTCTACCACTAAGCCACCAGGCAAGCCTTAGCTTTTGACTTTAATTCATTTTTTCGAATCCTTCCGGTATGCATTGTTGTGCAATGCTTAGCCTTTAAGGCCAAATTATGGAAAATGTTGCATACTAATTTGCCTTTATGAAAGGATTTGACTGTTATTTCTTGAAATGTCATTTTGTTTGGCTGTTCTGACACCATTTACCGTCTAAGAAGTTGCTACTAGCCATTTTCAATTCACAAATGATCATGCTTAAAAATTTCAATTACAAGTTTATTTTTCTTGGACCTTAGACCACAGTTTTTCATTGTCCTTAGTCAAAATTGCCTTTCATTGAGTACAGTTGATCTCATACAGATGTTAGGAGAAAAACAAGCCAATTCAATGAAATTCTTAGTAAAGTGTGTTTGAGAGTTAGCCCATGTAACTGATGAGGGCTAAGTAAATTTGAATGAAATTTTCTTTTTTTTTGTTTTGGCTGCACCCACAGCATGTTCTATGCTAGTTTCCTGACTAGGGATCAAACTCAGACCCTTTTCATTGGGAGCATGGAGTCTTAGCCACTGGACCACCGGGGAAGTCCTTAAATAAAAAAAAAATTTTATTAAAGAACAAATACAATTTTTTTACATTATATGATAGTATACAATATTAAAGGGTCACAGATAAGTGATACTTAAGTATATAGCATGATAAATGATCACAAAGACATGCAGGTGAATGCTACAAGGTGAAAACTAGAACAAGGTTGCTGCTAAGTCCTTCAGTCGTGTCCGACTCTGTGCGACCCCATAGACGGCAGCCCACCAGGCTCCTCCGTCCATGGGATTTTCCAGGCAAGAGTACTGGAGTGGGGTGTCATCGCCTTCTCTGAGAACAAGGTTAACATCCCAGAAATCCCCTGTGCCTCTCCCAGCACTATCCCGACTCTCCTTCCTAAAGGGACCTAGTGTCTTGACTTATAACTGGATTAGCTGTGCCTTTTATGGGAAAATTTTATTTTATGAACATATGAATCAGAGTTTAAAAACACTTCTGATACTTCCAATGAACTTCTTGGGTCTGTTTAATGTTCTTTGTTTTACTTTTTCTTGGTTTTTAGTCCATTCTTATTATTTAATATGCCTGTTTATTTTTTATTGAATAGGCTCTGGATGGTGGTGTGTGTGTCACAGAGAAGATTTTCTTTGTTTCTGGCAAGGAGGCTAGGAGAAAATCACCTCCGTTTAGTTAAGAATGGAAGTGATTCCAAAGCTGAGTCTTGGTCCTTTGGAGAACTACATTTTTCAGTTGACCCTTTATTTAGAATATAATCTTCAGGATCCCAAATGGAAATCTGGCCTTTATTAGGATCCCCTTCAGCTGAACTTAAACTCCAGTGTTTTTTTTTTACCCTGTGGTCAGCCACAAGCTCTTCTCAGTTTCTCTCTGCTTAGCATCCCAGCCACTGCTTCCACATTGGCAGCTACATCTAAGAAAAGTGCTTAGATTTGTTGACACAGCCAACTTCTCTAAATTTTAACACCTTCTTCCTTTTATATGTCCCTGCTGCCAAGTTGCTTCAGTCGTGTCCGACTCTTTGCAACCCCATGGACTGTAGCCTGCCAGGCTACTCTGTCCATGGGATTCTCCAGGCAAGAATGCTGGAGTGGGTGGCCATTTCTTTTTCTGGAAGATTGGTCTTCCAAACAGGGTGGTGGGATTGTCTTGGAGGCATCAGTCTCAGCACTGGACATATGTGAAAACTGATGACTATCTCTGTGTAGTCTTGATAATATGTGTACCTGCTTGACACTAAAAAATTAAGTATATTATCTATGTTCTTTTGATAACAGTATGAAGCTATATTTAAAGTACCTTGGATATATCTGGGGTTTAGTTTCAGGCCACTGCAATAAAATGAATATCACAATAAAATGAGTAACACAAATTTTTTGGTTTCCCAGTGCATATATGTTATGTTTAAACTATACTATAGTCTGTTAAGTGTACAATAACCATAGGTCTAAAGATGACATACATACCTTAATTAAGAAATACAGTATTATATATCAACTATGTGTGTGTATTAAGTTGCTTCTGCTGCTGCTGCTACTGCTAAGTCACGTCAGTTGTGTCCGACTCTGTGCGACCCCATAGACGGCAGCCTACCAGGCTCCCCCGTCCCTGGGATTCTCCAGGCAAGAACACTGGAGTGGGTTGCCATTTCCTTCTCCAATGCATGAAAGTGAAAAGTGAAAGTGAAGTCACTCAGTTGTGTCTGACTCTTAGCGACCCCATGGACTGCAGCCCACCAGGCTCCTCCGTGGACTGCAGCCCACTAGGCTCCTCTGTCCATGGGAGTTTCCAGGCAAGAGTACTGGAGTGGGTTGCCAGTGCCTTCTCCAATTAAGTTGCTTCAGTTGTATCCAATTCTTTGTGACCCCATGGACTGTAGCCCATCAGGCTTTTCTGTCCATGGAATTCTCCAGGTAAGAATACTGAAGTGGGTTGCCATGCCCTCCTCCAAGAGATCTTCCAGACCCTGGGATCGAACATGCATCTCCTGCATTTCAGGCAGATTCTTTACCACTGAGCCACCAGGGAAGCCCGTATCAACTATAGTTCAATTTTAAAAAAGAAAAAGAATATTGCTAAAATATGTTAACCATCATCTGAGCCTTCAGTGAGTCATAATCTTTTTGGCAATAGTAATGTCAAAGATTACTGATCACACATCAGCATAACAAAAGTAAAAATAATGATTTTGAAATATTGTGAGAATTACCAAAATGTGAGACAGAGACACAGAGTGAACAAATCTGTTGGAAAAAGGGCACCAATAGACTTGCTCAATACAAAGTTGCCACAAATCTTCAATGAAGAAAAAAATCAATACCTGTAAATGACAGTAAGTTGAACCACAATAAAACAAGATATAGCTGTATATGCACTGTCCTGTTTCCCCCTGATTTTCTTTTTTGACGTGACAGACCCTATAGCATTCCAGGGCATAGGATATCCTTTTGAACCAATATGGAAGTTTTGTTTCAGTTGAATTCAGTAGATATTTATTGTCTATTGGAACAAGGCAGACATCTAAATGAAGAGAATTTAAACACAGCTGCTGATCTATAGATGCATGAGGTCCAAGAAGGGCATAAAACACGTGTGCAATTCTACTGAAAGATGGAATGTGATAGTCACAGGAAGATGCTAATGACATTGTGGAGGGAGAGGATCTGTCCAGTTGAGGAAGTCGGGAAAGTGGAAGTAGGAGGCATACTGTGTGATGTAGATGGGGGAGCAAAGGTGGGAGCTAATTTAACATAAGGTTTCTGTGTACTGTCAGATCAGATGGAATTAAGGTAAATATATTGGTTCCATGTTAAAAGGGGTCTTAACACTGGGAAAATAGCTTGAAATTAATTTAGAAAAGAGTGATGAGCCTCAAAAGTGTTGTATGTGAAAGTGACAATACCTACCATATGCTTCAGGAGGCTGTGCTTGCAGTTTTGTATTGGATGAATTCTAGCAAGGGAAACAGTTAAATGCAGTAATTTAGTAGCCTTTTTTTTTTTTTTTTTAATTTTATTTATTTGGCTGTCTCAGGTCTTAGTTATGACACAAAGGATCTTGATCTTTGTTGCGGCATGCAGGATCTTTAGTTGTGGCAGGTGAACTGTTAGTTACGGCATGTGGGATCTAGTTCCCTGAGCAGGGATCGAATCCAGGCCCCCTGCATTGGGAGAGGGGGAGTCTTAGCCACTGGACGACCAGGGAAGTCCCCAAGCAACCTTTTGTCTTTGTTTGATATTTGTCTCTCTGTAGGTGGACTTGTGACAATTATTAGTTTCTTGGGGAAAAAATGCTCTGAATTTTCAATAAAGACTGCATGTATCCACTAATATATTTATTGAATATTTGCCATCTTACAATTAGTAGCCTTATAGCAAGATGCCAAGTGCAGTTCCTACTTTCCAGGTCTGTTAGGGGGCAGGTTTTGATAAGCTTCCCTTGTGGCTCAACTGGTAAAAAATCCGCCTGTAATGTGGGAGACCTGGGTTCAATCCCTAGGCTGGGAATTCCCCTGGAGAAGGGAAAGGCTACCCACTCCAGTATTCTGGGCTGGAGAATTCCATGGACTGTATTGTCCATTGGGTTGCAAAGAGGTGGACACAACTGAGTGACTTTCACTTTGATAAAGGCTTCTCTTCACAGAGAAGGCAGTTCTTCAGCTGCATCTCGGAGAACAAAGCGAAGGAGTTGGAAGCAGCAGAGTAACGTGTGAGTTGGCTACATGGTGTGGCCAAGAGGCAGGTGAGGACGTGATGTGGATACCCAGCTCCAGGCTGTTCACATGATTGGAGTGTTGGGTGTGAGGCCAATGCGGGGGTTGAGGCAGGAGAGGCAGAGCCAGACTATAGAGGGAGCTTGAGACTAACTCGAAGGCAATGGAGATCTACTGAATTATTTTAAACAAGCACAGGAGCCTGTTTAAATACAAACAATCAGATTTGTTTTTCAGATTGGAGATAAATGGAGGGAAGAGATGTGGGAGGTAGTTCCCATGGTCCCAGTAAGGCCTACATAAGGCTATAGTATTAGAGATGAAGAGCAGAGAGAGAGAGTAAAAAGATACATAGGAGTTGAGTGATTTAACCATATACTGAGTGAGATATGAACTCATTTTATTATCTATAAATGGCTCTTGCCTCGTTGACAGGGTTGGTAGGTGGAGGAGTCAGCTTGAGAAGGAAATACTCTAAAGGTAGCTGGGAGAAAGAGGCAGTGGGAAGACCCCAAGTGTCAGTTTCATTGATTCCCCTAAGAATGCCTGGCTTATAAATATGTATACCTGTCTTTTTTTTTTTTTTTTTTTTAAATGCTGTTTTCCCAGGAATAGTGAGCCTAGGTATCTGATGTTTTAGATACATGAAAGTAGTTTTGTATTTCATTTAATACAGTAAATAAATACTGTTCTGCCAGCATCCGGTAGGTACATTTAACACTTTCTTAGTTAGGTGAGTACTGTAGGGTCTTGATTATCTCATTGGCCTTAAGGCCCCACCCCTTAGAAGCAGTCATACTTATCAGATCTTTACCCCTTGGCATCTATTCAAAAGTTAGATGCCTTGGAGGAAATGCGAAGGACTGGAATGCTGGGGTGTCAGTATGAGGTGTGGCTTTTGTTGCTGGCCATCGACTCATGCTTGTGAGATAATGGGCAGGGTATGAAGGATTTTTTGAGTCTACTGGGTCAAGTCATTTTCCTTGACACTTCTGAAATGCTGATGTGTCTATATATGGAACCATTGCTGACCTGAGGGAGACTCCCAATGGTAGCATACCCCATTTTCTATTGCTAATAGAACAGGCTGAACCTTTGGGATGGGATGGAGGTCCTCAGAGTGAGGACTGTGGTGATAAAGCTTGTGGTGATATTTGCCAGCATGCTCAACTTGACACAGGCTTCCCTGGTGTCTCAGGGGTTAAAGAATCTACCTGCAATGCAGGAGACACAGGAGATGAGGGTTTGATCTCTAGGTCAGGAAGATTCCCTGGAGAATGAAATGGCAACCCACTCCAGTATTCTTGCCTGAAAACTCCCACGGACAGAGGAGCCTGGCAGGTTACAGTTCAAAGAGTAGCAAAGAGTTGGACATGACTGAGCGACTAAACAACATAAACTCAATATGACACATCTAACTGGTGGGGAAGTCTAAGTTTTTTGTGTTTCCAGTAAGCAAATGTGATTAAGGTTTTGGAATTGGAAATTGTACTGAATAAACATGTTTTGGGGGGCAGAATTCATTGCTTGCAGAAGACTCCTTTTGCCAATTAATTATACAATTCAGTGATTTTCAAAAAACTTTTCTAAACATTTTTTTCCTTTGACTAATATTTTAATATAGATAAAATTGCAAGACGCCTTCTTTGCAACATCATTTATCTTTTTCCAATTTCATTTCCTTTTCAGATACTATCAGATGCGACACAGCCTCTTGAAAGTCAGAATTTTTCTCCTGTGGTGCGAGATGTAAGTTATGAAAAGTATTTCTTTTCATGAATGTATTTTTTCCACACTTTCCTTGATCCCTTTTCCTCTTTCCCTCCCTGTCTGTCTTTCTCCATCTCTGTCACTCTCTCTTTTCTCTGTTAGTCATGAGCCCATGATTGTGGGACTAAATGTGCTGACTAAAGAATTGTCTTGTATCATATATATTCAGGCAGTGATTGCATCTAACGGCATGCTGTCTAACAAGTATAAATATATCCAGAAACTCCGAGAGAACAGGTAAGCATCATTTACAACTTCTTGTTTAATACATTTATTCTTGGATCTCATGAGTATTTTTTAAATGCTTCCATATGAGTTCTTGATGCTAGGATTATGCAATATGTATTTTTTTTTAATGTCTGTAAATATTAGGAATTTCAAATGAAGTGACTGGCTGAAACCAATGTGAATTATTTTCCTTTGAACAGTATTGTAGCATCATTTTGGCTTTCTAATATCCATGTAGACTTGTGTGTAGGTAAGCAAAACTTCAAAAGCTCAGTCCCTGTTCTTTCTCTAGCATTTTGCATATTGTAATGTCTCAACTATTCTCTCAAAGGAAAATGAGCAAGCTAACCCTTTCCTTGGCACATTCAGATTGATTTCTAGTTGAGGATTTGGATTCTCTTTTGCTTAGGATAATATTTAGCAAACTGGACTCTTGGTTAGCAATTAAGAAAAGTACTGAAAAAAGAAAATGGTGAGAGGTCAGTTTTCCCTGGGGTTCTTATTAGGAGGAAAGTGTCAAAAAGTAATGAGACAAATCCACTGGAGAGAACAGTTCTCTTAGGAAGATACTTAGCTCAGGCCTTGGTTTCCATAATTGGCGTTACTACTCAAAATTGGAAACATAAACATCGACATTGGAATGTTCTGGTCTCCAGCTGGTTGTACTTGGTCTGTGTTTATACCTGCTCTATTGGTCTATTCACATTTAACAAAATGACCCATGCATTGAATTCTCAGGAGAAGCCAGAGTGGGAAAATTAGAAACAAACTGCCTGATCTTCTCTCTGTTATTCCACCTATAAGAAGTAAATAAAAGATCAAGTATTATTGTTATGCCTTTTCCATGTGTGTTTGTTAGCTTATACTTACTTTTGTGTGTTAGTGAAATATTCTGGCGTGAAACCAGGGGTATATAATTTTTTTTTTTTAATGAAAAAGCAATTGGTTTATAGAACTCCATAGGTGAGTGTCTTCTGGGGGAAACTTCATATATTTGTTTTTCATAGTTTTATCTTTGGATTTTCATTCTGATGATCTCTTTCTTACATGACTAATCTCAATGACATGTCTAACATGACTAGTCCCACTTTATACACCATATTCCATGTAGCAGCAGGTGTGACTGCTAGGACTTCCTGCCTTCCTTCCCAGGTAGAATCTTGTGCCAAGAGATTGAAAATGAAGATTGCATTTTGGAAGGAAATTAGAGTTTCCTTGAATTCCTGCCTTATTGTTTTGTTCTCTTTATTCCTTGTCCTGTGCTTAGTCGCTCAGTTGTGTCCAATTCTTTACAACCCCATGGACTGTACCTTGCCAGGCTTCTCTATTCATGGGGATTCTCCAAGCAAGAATGCCAGAATGGGTTGCCATGCACTCCTCCAAGGGATCTTCCTGACCCAGGTCTCCCACATTGCAGGCAATTCTTTTACCATCTGAGCCACCAGGGAAGCCCCTTTATTTAGCACAGTAATTATTAACCAGTTGGGGTTGCTGATGGGGCAGATAATATTAATATCTAGAAATATGTTTTTTAAAATGTATTTTGAACATTTTCTTTTTAGAGATCAAAATAATGTGTTTCATATACCCAAACTACAGAAGGTGTTATTAGAAAGGATCTATAATAGCCAATAATAGTGCTTCCTTCTGGGAGGTGAAATGGGATAGAGGTGGAAGTTAAATGAAAGCTCCCATCATCAGTGATAGGAGTGTTGGGGGTGAAGAGGGGTGGGAGAATTTTATATTTACATTTATTTTTATTTACTTATAATTAATGAAATTAAGTGAAATAAAATTAAGGTTAAAGCTTGAGAGACATCCTAGCCTAAAAGATTCCAGCAACAGAGCCTTCTGCTTAAGTCTCTGGCACCAAACCATTTCCACGGTTTTGTATTGATATCTGGGAATTTGATTCAGAAGACTTTTAATGAGTATCTTTAAGACAGAATGCAATGAGCAATAGTGGGCTTATAAAGATGGAGAAGACTTAGTCACTATCTTGGAGGTCAGAGTTTGTACGAAAGACAAATCATTAACTGTCAGGCAAGTACAAATTCCAACAACAAAGAAATTCAAGAATTAGAGTTCTGCCTAGTGACTCATCTTAGGTTTCTACATTTAACCCATTCCATTTGTGATTTCAAGATTATAGTTTTAGAAAGAGACTCACAAACTTAGAAAATGAACATTCAGTTTCCCAAAGGGAAGGGATAGTTAGGGAATTTGGTAAGGTCATGTACACATTGATATATTCAAAAGGGATAACCAACAAAACCAACAAAGACCTACTGTGTAGTACATGGAACTCTGCTCAATGTTATGTGGCAGCCTGGATGGGAGAAGGGTTTGGGGGAAAATGGATACATGTATATGTATAGCTGAGTTTCTTCATTGTTCACCTGAAACTATCACAACATTGTTTTTTCTTTGTTTTTTTGTTTTTTTTTTTAATCACAACGTTGTTAATCAGCTATATCCCAATACAAAATAAAAAGTTTAGAGTTTGGGAAAAAAAAAAAAGAGAGAGAGAAACAAAATAATGGTTTTCACTGGTTTCAAGTGACCTGAAAGATAAATCACAAGACTGTGTCTAATATGGATAATAACTTCCTGCTCAGATTGTAGTATCCTCAGATTGTTGTGAGGAGTAAATAGGTTTCTGATAAAAGGCCCCTAGCATGATTTTGAATCAATGTCCTTCCCTAGAATGATAAAGTGTGAGACCAAGTGACTCAGTTGTGAACAGCCAGGCATTGGTCCAACACTTCTACCTCACTAGTGGTACTGGGAATTCATACCTATCAAAGATGTCTGGATCTATTGTTCATTATATGGGATATAAAATAATTAATGTAAAATGTTGGTATTGGGAACTCCTGATGAGATTCTTATTGTAAGAAATGTGGGGGGGAAATGATTGCTTCACAGTCTAAGTTTTATTTAATATAAATTTATTTATTTTAATTGGAGGCTAATTACTTTACAATATTGTATTGGTTTTGCCATACATTGACATGAATCCGTCATGGGTGTACATGTGTTCCCCATCCTGAAACCCCTTCCCACCTTCCTCCCCGTACCATCCCTCTGGGTCATCCCAGTGCACCAGCCCCGAGCATCCTGTATCATGCATCAAACCTGGACTGGTAATTCATTTCACATATGATAATATACATGTTTCAATGCCATTCTCCCAAACCATCCCACCCTTACCCTCTCCCACAGAGTCCAAAAGACTGTTCTATACATCTGTGTCTCTTGCTGTCTCGCATACAAGGTTATCATTACCATCTTTCTAAATTCCATATATATGTGTTAGTATACTGTATTGGTGTTTTTCTTTCTGGCTTACTTCACTCTGTATAATAGGCTCCGGTTTCATCCACCTCATTAGAACTGATTCAAATGTATTCTTTTTAATGGTTGAGTAATACTCCATTGTGTATATGTACCACAGCTTTCTTATCCATTTGTCTGCTGATGGACATCTAGGTTGCTTCCATGTCCTGGCTATTATAAACAGTGCTGTGATGAACATTGGGGTACACATGTCTCTTTCAATTCTGGTTTCCTCAGTGTGTATGCCCAGAAGTGGGATTGCTGGGTTGTATGGCAGTTCTATTTCCAGTTTTTAAAGGATCTCCACACTGTTCTCCATAGTGGTTGTATTAGTTTGCATTCCCACCAACAGTGTAAGAGGGTTCCCTTTTCTCCACACCCTCTCCAGCATTTATTGCTTGTAGTCTTTTGGATCACAGCCATTCTGACTGGCGTGAAATGGTACCTCACTGCAGTTTTGATTTGCATTTCTCTGATAATGAGTGATGTTGAGCATCTTTTCATGTGTTTGTTAGCCATCTGTTTATCTTCTTTGGAGAAATGTCTGTTTAGTTCTTTGGCCCATTTTTTTGATTGGGTCATTTATTTTTCTGAAGTTGAGCTGCAGGAGTTGCTTATATATTTTTGAGATTAATTCTTTGTCAGTTGCTTCATTTGCTGTTATTTTCTCCCACTCTGAAGGCTGTCTTTTCACCTTGCTTATAGTTTCTTTTGTTGTGCAGAAGCTTTTAATTTTAATTTTGGCCCCACTTGTTTATTTTTGCTTTTATTTCCAATATTCTGGGAGGTGGGTCATAGAGGATCCTGCTGTGATTTATGTCAGAGAGTGTTTTGCCTATGTTCTCCTCTAGGAGTTTTATAGTTTCTAGTCTATCATTTAGATTTTTAATCCATTTTGAGTTTATTTTTGTGTATGGTGTTAGAAAGTGTTCTAGTTTCATTCTTTTACAAGTGGGTGACCAGTTTTCCCAGCACCACTTGTTAAAGAGATTGTCTTTTCTCCATTGTATATTCTTGCCTCCTTTGTCAAAGATAAGGTGTCCATAGGTACGTGGATTTATCTCTGGGCTTCCTATTTTGTTCCATTGATCTGTATTTCTGTCTTTGTGCCAGTACCATACTGTCTTGATGACTGTGGCTTTATAGTAGAGCGTGAAGTCAGGCAGGTTGATTCCTCCAGTTCCATTCTTCTTTCTCAAGATAGCTTTGGTTATTCGAGGTTTTTTGTATTTCCATACAAATTGTGAAATTATTTGTTCTAGCTCTGTGAAAAATACCGTTGGTAGCTTGATAGGGATTGCATTGAATCTATAGATTACTTTGGGTAGTATACTCATTTTCACTATATTGATTCTTCCGATCCATGAACACAGTATCTCTCCATCTATTACTGTTCTCTTTGATTTCTTTCACCAGTGTTTTATAGTTTTCTATATATAGGTCTTTAGTTTCTTTAGGTACATATATTCCTAAGTATTTTATTCTTTTTGTTGTAATGGTGAATGGAATTGTTTCCTTAATTTCTCTATTTTCTCATTATTAGTGTATAGGAATGCAAGGGATTTCTGTGCATTGATTTTATATCCTGCAACTTTACTATATTCATTGATTAACTCTAGTAATTTCCTGGTAGAGTCTTTAGAGTTTCCTATATGGCAGAAAGTGAAGAGGAACTAAAAAGCCTCTTGATGAAAGTGAAAGAGGAGAGTGAAAAAGTTGCTTAAAGCTCAACATTCAGAAAACTAAGATCTTGGCATCTTGTCCCATCACTTCATGGCAAATAGTTGGGGAAACAGTGTCAGACTTTATTTTTTTGGGCTCCAAAATCACTGCAGATGGTGATTGCAGCCATGAAATTAAAAGATGCTTACTCCTTGGAAGGAAAGTTATGACCAACCTAGATAGCATATTGAAAAGCAAAGACATTATTTGCCAACAAAGGTCTATCTAGTCAAGGCTTTGGTTTTTCCAGTAGTCATGTACAGATGTGAGAGTTGGACTGTGAAGAAAGCTGAGCATCGAAGAATTGATGCTTTTGAACTGTGGTGTTGGAGAAGACTCTTGAGAGTCCCTTGGACTGCAAGGAGATCCAACCAGTGGATTCTAAAGGAGATCAGTCCTGGGTGTCCTTTTGAAGGACTGATGCTAAAGCTGAAACTCCAATACTTTGGCCACCTCATGTGAAGAGCTGACTCACTGGAAAAGACTCTGATGCTGGGTGGGATTGGGAGCAGGAGGAGAAGGGGACGACAGAGGATGAGAATGGCTGGAAGGCATCACCGACTCGATGGATGTGAGTTTGAGTGAACTCCGGGAGTTGGTGATGGACAGGGAGGCCTGGCATGCTGCAAATCATGGGGTCACAAAGAGTTGGACATGACTGAGCGACTGAACTGAACTGAACTGATATAGAGGATCACATCATCTGCAAATAGTGAGAGTTTTACTTCTTCTTTTCCAATTTGGATTCCTTTTATTTCTTTTTCTGCTCTGATTGCTGTGGCCAAAACTTCCAAAACTATGTTGAATAGTAGTGGTGAAAGGGGGCACCCTTGTCTTGTTCCTGACTTTAGGGGAAATGCTTTCAATTTTTCACCATTAAGGATAATGTTTGCTGTGGGTTTGTCATGTATAGCTTTTATTATGTTGAGGTATGTTCCTCTATTCCTGCTTTCTGGAGGGGTATTTTTTTTTTTATCATAAATGGATGTTGAATTTTGTCATAGGCTTTCTCTGCATCTATTGAGATGATCATATGGCTTTTATTTTTCAATTTGTTAATGTGGTGTATTGCATTGATTGATTTGCAGATACTGAAGAATCCTTGCATCCCTGGGATAAAGCCAATTGGTCATGATGTATGATCTTTTTAATGTGTTGGATTCTGATTGCTTAGAATTTTGTTAAGGATTTTTGCATCTATGTTCATCAGTGATATTGGCCTGTAGTTTTCTTTTTTTGTGGCATCTTCGTCAGGTTTTGGTATTAGGGTGATGGTGGCCTCATAGAATGAGTTAGGAAGTTTACCTTCCTCTGCAATTTGCTGGAAGAGTTTGAGTAGGATAGGTGTTAGCTCTTCTCTAAATTTTTGGTAGAATTTAGTTGTTAAGCCATATGGACCTGGGCTTTTGTTTGCTGGAAGATTTCTGATTACAATTTCAATTTCCGTGCTTGTGATGGATCTGTTAAGGTTTTCTACTTCTTCCTGGTTTGGTTTTGGAAAGTTGTACTTTTCTAAAAATTTGTCCATTTCTTCCACGTTGTTCATTTTATTGGCATATAATTGCTGATAGTAATTTCTTATGATCCTTTGTATTTCTGTGTTGTCTGTTGTGATCTCTCCATTTTCATTTCTAGTTTTATTGACTTGATTTTTCTCCCTTTGTTTCTTGATGAGTCTGGCTAATGGTTTGCCAATTTTATTTATCCTGTCAAAGAACCAGCTTTTGGCTTTGTTGATTTTTACTATGGTCTCTTTTGTTTCTTTTGCATTTATATCTGCCCTAATTTTTAAGATTTCTTTCCTTCTACTAACCCTGGGGTTCTTCATTTCTTCCTTTTCTAGTTGCTTTAGTTGTAAAGTTAAGTTATTTATTTGACTTTTTTCTTGTTTCTTGAGGGATGCCTGTATTGCTATGAACCTTCCCCTTAGCACTGCTTTTACAGTGTCCCACAGGTTTTGGGTTGTTGTGTTTTCATTTTCATTCATTTCTATGCATATTTTGATTTCTTTTTTGATTTCTTCTGTGATTTGTTGGTTATTCAGCAGCGTGTTGTTCAGCCTCCATATGTTGAAATTTTTAATAGTTTTTCTCCTGTAATTGAGATCTAATCTTACTGCATTGTGGTCAGAAAAGATGCTTGGAAAGATTTAAATTTTTTTTGAATTTACCAAGGCTAGATTTATGGCCCAGGATGTGATCTATCCTGGAGAAGGTTCTGTGTGCACTTGAGAAAAAGGTGAAATTCATTGTTTTGGGGTGAAACGTCCTATAGATATCAATTAGGTCTCACTGGTCTATTGTATCATTTAAAGTTTGTGTTTCCTTGTTAATTTTCTGTTTAGTTGATCTATCCATAGGTGTGAGTGGGGTATTAAAGTCTCCCACTATTATTGTGTTACTGTTAATTTCCGCTTTCATACTTGTTAGCATTTGTCTTACATATCGCAGTGCTCCTATGTTGGGTGCATATATATTTATAATTGCTATATCTTCTTGGATTGATCCTTTGATCATTATGTAGTATCCTTCTTTGTCTCTTTTCACAGCCTTTGTTTTAAAGTCTATTTTATCTGATATGAGTATTACTACTCCTGCTTTCTTTTGGTCTCTATTTACATGGAATATCTTTTTCCAGCCCTTCACTTTCAGTCTGTATGTGTCCCTTGTTTCAAGGTGGGTCTCTTGTAGACAACATATATAGGGGTCTTGTTTTTGTGTCCATTCAGCCAGTCTTTGTCTTTTGGTTGGGGAATTCAACCCATTTACATTTAAGGTAATTATTGATAAGTATGATCCCGTTGCCATTTACTTTATTGTTTGGGTTCGAGTTTATACACCCTTTCTGTGTTCCCTGTCTAGAGAAGATCCTTTAGCATTTGTTGGAGAGCTGGTTTGGTGGTGCTGAATTCTCTCAGCTTTTGCTTGTCTGTAATGCTTTTGATTTCTCCTTCATATTTGAATGAGATCCTTGCTAGGTACAGTAATCTGGGCTGTAGGTTATTTTCTTTCATCACTTTAAGTATGTCCTGCCATTCCCTTCTGGCCTGAAGAGTTTCTACTGAAAGATCAGCTGTTATCCTTATGGGAATCCCCTTGTGTGTTATTTTTTGTTTTTCCCTTGCTGCTTTTAATATTTGTTCTTTGTGTTTGATCTTTGTTAATTTGATTAATATTTGTCTTGTGGTGTTTCGGCTTGGGTTTATCCTGTTTGGGACTCTCTGGGTTTCTTGGACTTGGGTGATTATTTCCTTCCCCATTTTAGGGAAGTTTTCAACTATTATCTCCTCAAGTATTTTCTCATGGTCTTTCTTTTTGTCTTCTTCTTCTGGGACTCCTCTGATTCGAATGTTGGGGCGTTTAACATTGTCCCAGAGGTCTCTGAGATTGTCAATTCATTTTTCTTTTTTACTTTCTATTTCATTTATTTCTACCATTCTATCTTCTACCTCACTTATCCTATCTTCTGCCTCTGTTATTCTACTGTTGGTTCCTTCCAGAGTGTTTTTGATCTCATTTATTGCATTATTCATTATATATTTACTCTTTTTGATTTCTTCTAGGTCCTTGTTAAACCTTTCTTGCATCTTCTCAATCCTTGTCTCTAATCTATTTATCTGTAACTCCATTTTGTTTTCAAGATTTTGGATCATTTTCACTATCATTATTCAGAATTCCTTATCAGGTAGATTCCCTAGCTCTTCCTCTTTTGTTTGATTTGGTGGGCATTTATTCTGTTCCTTTACCTGCTGGGTATTTCTCTGCCTCTTCATCTTGTTTATATTGCTGCATTTGGGATGGCCTTTCAGTATTCTGGCAGTTTGTGGAGTTCTCTTTTTTGTGGAGTTTCCTCTTGGTGGGTGGGCTTGGATGGGTGGCTTTTCAAGATTTCCTGGTTAGGGAAGCTTGTGTCGGTGTTCTGGTGGGTGGAGCTGGATTTCTTCTCTCTGGAGTGCAATGAAGTATCCAATAATGAGCTATGAGATGTCAATGGGTTTGGAGTGACTTTGGGCAGCCTGTATATTGAAGCTCAGGGCTATGTTCCTGTGTTGCTGGAGAATTTGTTTGGTATGTCTTGCTCTTGTTGGCCCTTGGGTGGTGCTTGGTTTCAGTGTAGGTATGGAGGCATTTGAAGAGCTCCTATCGATTAATGTTCCCTGGAGTCAGGAGTTCTCTGGTGTTCTCAGGATTTGGACTTAAGCCTCCTTCCTCTGGTTTTCAGTCTTATTCTTACAGTAGCCTCAAGACTTCTCAGTCTGTCACTTCTGAGGCGGTTCCCTCTGTTTTAGCTTCTGTTTGCTAGTCTCTTCAGTGTTTAATTTCTGCCCTGACATAAGGGGGGCGGTGGTGGACACTTTTTTAGGCTCACTTGTTCAGTCATGCTGTGGGGAGGGAGGGACGCTGCAAACAAATAACACTGGTATGTGTGGGGAGTGCTCGCAGACTCTCGGCCACATTGGGTTTGCCCCCGCTCATGGCGTCTGTGCTTTCCCTGTCTATACTGGTCAGGCTCTAAGTTGCTCTGCCGGGAACTGTCTGAGGCTGGCCCTGGGTTGTATGCACTTCCCAGGTCTAAGCCGCTCAGGTTCAGGGACTCGGGTAGTCCTCAAAGGCACAGACTCGGTTGGGCCTGCATTTTGTGCCCTTCCCAGGTCAGAGCAGCTCAGGTGACCAGTGTTTGGCGAGCGCAGTTGCTGCAACTTACTGCCTCCCCTGTCCCTGCCGCTCGGTTTTCTGGGTGTACAACTGGCGCACCTTCTCAGGTGAATGTCGACCGTCCAGAATCCCAAGAAGTCTTGGTTAGCAATGAAGCCTGCTTGCAGTTTGGTGAATGATGCCTCTCCAGGGCTGCAATTGCCCCATTCTGGTTCTGGCTGCCCCCGCCTGCCTGTCTCCAGTGGGGGATGGGCCAGTCCACGGCCGGCTAGCTCTTCTCAGTCCTTTGTTCTGTGAGCGGGCCTGACAGTGTCTTAGGTTAGGGCTTTTCCTGGAGTAGCTATCCCACAGTCTGGTTTGCTATCTCAAGTTAGTTCCCTCAGATTGCCCTTGGGGCATTCAGGAGCAGTCCTTACTCTAAGCAATGCAGCCCACACCTCCCTGCCCAGCCCCCGCTTGCTAGTGGCGGATGCGGGCGTCTGCGCTGCTTCTCTGCTGGAGAAGAGCAGTAACTTCTCTGGAGTTACCGTTGGGCACGTAATCTGTGGGTTTTAATTATTTATTTATTTTCCCTCCCAGTTATGTTGCCCTCTGAGGTTCCAAGGCTCGCCACAGACTCACCAGTGAGAGTGTTTCCTGGTGTTTGGAAACTTTTCTCTTTTTTAAGACTCCCTTTCCAGGATGGATCTCTGTCCCTATCTCTTTTGTCTCTCTTTGTATCATTTTTATTTTTTCCTACCTCCTTTTGAAGACAATGGGCTGCTTTTCTGGGTGTCTGATGACCTCTGCTGGCATTCAGAAGTTGTTTTGTGGAATTTACTCAGCGTTCAAATGTTCTTTTGATGAATTTGTGGGGCAGAAAGTGGTCTCCACGTCCTTATTCCTCCGCCACCTTAGGACCGCCTCCGGACTGCCTCCTGCTTCACAGTCTAAGTTTTAGTTTGGTTTGGGGACAGTAATGTTTTATTTAAAACATTTTTTGTTAATATTTTCTCCCCTCCTTTTATTTATAGGGAACATGCTCAGTCACTTTCAATGGGCACCAAGAAGAAGGTCTTGGTTCTTGGATCTGGTTACGTATCTGAGCCTGTATTGGAATACCTGTTGAGAGATGACAGTATTGAAATCACAGTAGGTAAATAAGCCCTGATTTTTAAAGAAGAAGAAGTAAAACTGGTTTCAAAACATGTTACTCTGTGAATTTTAAATCACAGTCTTGTTTCTAAACTTCAAAAAATTATTTTTGGAGGTGTTAAAGTGTGTTTTACTCTCTGATTATTGAAAGGAAATCTAAAGCTTGGACTTTTTAATTCTTGAAACAGGTTCTGACATGAAGAATCAAATTGAACAATTAGGCAAGAAATATAATATTAATCCTGTTAGCCTGCACGTTGGTAAACAAGAAGAGAAGTTGAGCTCCTTGGTGGCAACACAGGATCTTGTCATCAGGTTAGTATGTAGCAAGAAATGATTGACATATGTCTCGTTGTTATTTTTTAGTTTCGCTCCTCTTCTGTCTTCTCCTTTCCCCTTCTCCCCCTATCCTTCCTTCCTGTCTCTTCTCCTTTTCTCTTCTCTCAATAAACTTTTAAATTGAAGTGTGCATCTGGGAAAGTGCACAGAGCTAGGTAGTTCCATAAATTTTCACAAAGTGAACACAGCATGTAACCATCACTCACATCAGAAACAGAATATAATAGCAGCCAAGAAGCTCTCCTTGTGCCTCTATTTATTACTAGTCCCATCCTTCAAGGGTAAGCACTGTCCTGGCTTCTAACATAGAGATGCATTTCTGCTACTTTTCATTCTGTACAATCAAAATCTTTCAGTGTGCCCCCTTTTGTGGCTGCCTTCTTTCATTCAGTATTGTGACTGTGAGAGTCCTCTGTGTTGTTGTCTGTAACTGTAGTTTATTCTCTTTGCTGTGTAATGTTCCATTATGTGAATATACTATTATTATCCATTTGACTAGTGATGGATGTTTAGGTTGTTCCCAGAATTTGGCTATTATGAATTGTGCTGCTATGAACACTTTAGTCCTTGTCTTTTGGTTACCATATATATGCATTTCTGTTGGATATTTACCTAGAAGTGAAATTGCTGGGTCATGAGGCACTCATGAGTCATATTTTGGTGGCTATTTTAACCTTTGGACTTATAAAGCTTAAATTAGAGTGAGTAGATTCTTTAGCCCTGTGACCATTTTTAGCCTTAGCAGAGAAACAGACCTTGAAATATATAATTTATTACTATCTAATACAAATAGAGATCTAACTTCTAGATATAGGGCTACATGATATTAGATACTTCATTTTGAAATTACCAAAGTGATGAGAATAAGCTGTTTATTCCTAGAATATATTTTTTTCCTAGAAGACAGAAGGAACTTAAGCTGCTCTTTCATAATTATATCACTTTCATAGTTCCAACTCAAATGATATCTTTGGGAGAAGTTCTATGATGTCCTCCTTAAAAAAGATAGGGGGGCTTGGAAAACAGACCCAATGAAAGGTAATTCTAAGTGGAACTTTCACATTATCTCTTCATATAGGATCACTTTGAACACTCAAAAGCATTATTCAATTTATAAAAATTTAATGTGCATTAATTATTTTTCAGTAAAAATTTATTAATAACCAATAGACCTTGTCTTTCAGGATATGATTATGAAAGCAAGCCCTTATTCAAAATGGAATATTGTAGCCTACTGATAAAGAGAATTTGTTTTGCCACACATAGGTACCTAAATATAAAATTGTTGTTTGATTAAAAAAAGAAAAGATAATAAAACACATTTTGAACAAAATTGGAAGCAAAATATGACAAAATCATGGACACAGACAATAAGCTAATAATAGGTATAAATTTTAAAATTCATTGAACTTGTGACCTTTAATAAGATTTAACATTAGCAAAATCTGCTTTATATTTAATTTTTCTTAGTTGATTGAGTTTCTATGCTGAATAGTGGAAATGCTGTTAAACATTGCTATCCTGTAGTGTTTCTTAAATACCTTTTTATTTTTTAATTTGGAGAAAGAATGTTTTGATGTAAAATGTTAGGGGCTATCAAAGTAAAATGTATGGAGAATGTTTCACAAGATTTTGTAATAATATGTCAAGTTCTTATGGTTGTATTTTGCATTTTAGTTTTTAATGAGCTAATGAAAAGTCATAATTGAGTTTGATATATTACTTTGAGAATTAGATTTATATTTTGTCTATGTTTGCACAAGTGTTGGCATTTCCAACTATTTGGATTGAGTTATGTGCTGGTGAATAGATGCTGTCTTACATACATAACGAATTATGAATTCTAATCCCTTTGTCTTATATAGGCACCACCAGTCAAAGTCCTATCGTTCTAGTTCTCAGCATATTAGTGATTATAGTGATTAATATAGTGATTATTAGTGATTAGTGCTGATAATGCCAAAATTTAAAAAATATTCTTAGATCTTGATAAAATTTTGATCAGGCAAGTTTTCATTGTGAAGAATGTGACAAAAAAAGAAACACTTCACTTAACCCTTAAGATGATGCCATGGAACATTTTCTGTTAATACTTTTCCAACAAAGAGTTTTGCAGATATTTGGTACATTGGCTTTTGAAAGGTTACTATATTCAGTAACAATTATTTTTGATTAAAAAAGCTGAAATACAGAGATAAAGAGTTTTCATATTGTCATTGGCAAGATATGTACATAATTCTGTTCTGCATGGTAATAAATCTAAGTAACAGTACTCCGTTCTGTTAACCTGAGGAGAGATAAGTGCCTAAGAGGTAATTTTATTGTCTGATTTTATGTGAAATGCAAAAAATCTGAAATAAACAGGATGAACGCAACAAGAACAGTGATACACTATAATAATGTTTATAAGTTTGTATTTATATTTTCATTATACTGTGTAGATAGCTTTACCAAATAGGTAATAAGCTAGTAGAACTTATTGTTATGTGACTGATAGGATGCTTATTAGTCCTTGGATAGAATATGAATGGAGAAGGCAATGGCACCCCACTCCAGTACTCTTGCCTGGAAAATCCCATGGATGGAGGAGCCTGGTAGGCTGCAGTCCATGGGGTCCCTAAGAGTCGGACACGACTGAGCGACTTCACTTTCACTTTTCACTTTCATGCATTGGAGAAGGAAATGGCAACCCACTCCAGTGTTCTTGCCTGGAGAATCCCAGGGATGGGGGAGTCTGGTGGGCTGCCGTCTATGGGATTGCACAGAATCGGACACGACTGAAGTGACTTAGCAGCAGAAGCAGCAGAATATGAATATACTAATATATATCAATATTTGTGGAAAGTCATTTTTTTGTGATTGTGTAGTCCCAGCACCAAAGTAAAACATCTGAGCGAGATGCTTAGAAAACTTAAAGTTGAGTTTTGAGTACAGTTTCTGTTTTTGCTCACCATATAGACTTTTAGGGCTTCTTAGGTGATAAAGAACCCACCTGCCAATGCAGGAGACGTAAGAGATGCGGGTGCCATCCCTGGGTGGGGAAGATCCCCTGGAGGAGGGCATGGCAACCCACTCCAGCATTCTTTTCTTTTCTTTTTTTTTTTTTAATTTATCTATTTTTTAAATTGAAGGATAATTGCTTTACAGAATTTTGTTGATTTCTGCCAAACATCATACTCCAGCATTCTTGCCTGGAGAATCCTATGGACAAAGGAGCCTGGTGGGCTTCAGTCCATAGCGTCGCAAGGAGTCGGAAACAACTGAAGCAACGTAGCACGCGTGCATAAACTTTTAGCTGTTTTGATAGCTTTTACAACAATCAATACCCTTAAAACTCATTTCCTTCTCTGGCCTTGCTTGCTGTTGCTGCTGCTGCTAAGTCGCTTCAGTCGTGTCCAACTCTGTGCGATCCCATAGACAGTACCCCGCCGGGCTCCACCGTCCCTGGGATTCTCCAGGCAAGAACACCGGAGTGGGTTGCCATTTCCTTCTCCAATGCATGAAAGTGAAAAGTGAAAGTGAAGTCGTTCAGTCGTGTCCGACTCTTAGCGACCCCATGAACTGCAGCCTACCAGGCTCCTCCGTCCATGGGATTTTCCAGGCAAGAGGACCGGAGTGGGTTGCCATCCCCTTCTCCTCTGGCCTTGCCTAGACTCTCCTTTCTAATGTAACGTATAGATTACCTTCGGAGAAGGCAATGGCAATCCACTCCAGTACTCTTGCCTGGAAAATCCCAGGGATGGCGGAGCCTGGTGAGCTGCCATCTGTGGGGTCGCATAGAGTCAGACACGACTGAAGCGACTTAGTAGTAGTAGTAGTATGGATTACCTTGACTTAGTTTAATGACAGCCGTTTGGAATACTTGGAGGTAAAAAGAATAGCAACCTTATCTTTTATTAGGGAACTCAAGACAGAAAATCATAGAAATATAAGGATAAGTAAAATAAATTCCATTAAATGTTATAAAGGGATAGCTGAGTGCATACAGAGGAAGGTCTGGATTTGGGAAAATCTGGGAAAGTTTCCTGGAGGATGTACCTTTTCAGACTTTTCTTTAAGGAAGGTTTGACCTGGATGGGGATGGGCAGGTGAGGGACAATTTTAAGTGGAAAATATAGTGAAAGTAGTTTCAGAAATGGAAAAGTAAAGGCTGTGAGTGGAGAATTATAATAGCTTCTATAGTTTATAAAGGAGATAAAGGGAGGAAAAATGGAAAGGTGAACTGAAGATCATATTGAGAAGAGCTTTAAATACAAAAACAGGATGAATTTATTCGATAGTCTTCAAGGAGTAATTGATCATCTCTGAGAGAATTATCAGCATGATGCTTCACTTCAGTGCAGGTCAAGGTGTGTTGGAAGGAGAGTTGGAAAAGAAAGTTCTGATGAGTTTCTCCCTCTGTTTTTAAGCTTACTGCCTTATGTATTGCATCCTCTTGTGGCCAAGGCATGCATCGCAAGCAAAGTTAACATGATCACTGCAAGCTACATCACCCCAGCGCTAAAAGAATTAGAAAAGAGGTAAGTGTCAGTCAGTTTTCAGCAGCTCCATGGAATTTTTAAATTTTTCTATCCGAAGTTTCCTTCTTTCTCTTTCTACCTCTTTTAGTGTCGAAGATGCTGGCATCACAGTCATTGGCGAATTGGGATTGGACCCTGGTCTTGATCATATGTTGGCAATGGAAACAATAGATAAGGCCAAAGAAGTGGGAGCCACGGTGAGCCCAATTGACACCCAAAGTTCCATTTAGGAAATTATTAAGAGGTCTAGATTTTTGTGTACGGAAATAATTTTTCTACAACTTTGATTAAAGAAACGGCTATATTTTTTAAAGGTTGTATTCCACTTATAATTATTATAAAATGTTGGCTATGTTCCCTCTGTTGTACAATATTTCCTTATAGCTTTTTTTTTTTTCAGGCACTTTCAAAATCATAGTTTATTACTTCAGATAAAAAGATAGTATACATATTAGGGAATCCCTTAAAACTCAATTCTAGAGTTATACACCATCTAGTACTTTTGCACTGAATGTTAACCAAAAAGAAATCTCTAAACCCCTGAAAACCCCACTAGTAATATGAACTATGGTAATAAAAAATTTGACATTTAATTTGTTCAATATATAGTATTTACATTATGAAACCAGTGGTGATCCAATAAACAGTGCTAGGTATTATTTATGCATAATAGTTTGTACCTCTTAATACCCTGCCCCTCTACTGCACCTCCCCGCTTCTCTTTCCCCAATGGTAACCACTAGTTGGTTCTCTTTTATCTGTGACTCTGCTTCTTTTTTGTTATATTTGCTAGTTTTTTTAGATTCCACATATAAGTGATATCATGCAGTCTTTCTCTGTCTGCTTATTTCACTTAGCATAATACCCTACAAGTCCATCCATGTTGTTGCAAATGGCAAGATTTAATTATTTTTATCACTGAGTAGTATTCCATTGTATACATATACCCCATCTTATTTATCCATTCATCTGTTGATGGACACTTAGGTGCTTCTGTATCTTGGCAACTATAAATAATGCCGTGATGAACATTAGGATGCATGCATCTTTTTAAATTAGTATTTTTTTCAGATATATACCCAGGAGTGATATATATGGTATGTAATATGGTAATTCTATTTTTAGTTTTTTGAGAAATATCCATGCTGTTTTCCACAGCAGCTGTACCAATATACTTTCCCACCAATAGTGTATACGGTTCCCTTTTCTTCACATCCTCTCCAACGTTTGTTATTTCTGTTCTTATTGATGATAGTTACTCTGACATGTGTGAGGTGATATTTCTGATTGTGATTTACTTTGCATTTCCCTGATGATTAGCAATGTTGAGCATCTTTCCATGTGCCTGTTGGCCGTTTGCATTTCCTCTTTGGAAAAATGCCTGTTCAGGCCTTCTGCCCATTTTTAAATCAGGTTGTTTGTTTTTTTGATGTTGGGTTGAATGAGCTGTTTATATATTTTAAGTATTAACGTGTTATTAGTCATATCATTTACAAATACTTTCTCCCATTCAGTAGATTGTCATTTGTTTTGTCAATGGTTTTCTCTACTGTGCAAAAGCTTTAAATTTTAATTAGGTCTCATTTGTTTATTTTTGCTTTTATTTCCTTTGCACTGGCAGATGGATCCAAATATATATATATATGGCTCTAATTTGTGTCAAAGAGTGTTCTGCCTGTGTTTCCTTTAGGAGTTTCATGGTTTCTGGTTTCACACTTGGGTCTTCAGTCTATTTTGAGAAAAAGCTGCTGCATTCTAACTCATACTGTGACTAGAAATTTCAAGTATAATTTTGAAACTGCAGAAATATTTGTGTAGTTAAAAACAGTCCAAGTCTTAGCATAAATTTTTAGAGAAATAGATGCTACTATAATATTTTGGTTTGATAAAAGACTTAGACTGCTACTTCATCCAAAATAGACTAGAGACCTAAGTGTAAGACCAGAAACCATGAAACTTCTAAAGGAAAACATCAGCAGAATACTCTTTGACATAAATTACAGCAAAAAATATTTTGCTTTTTGATCTTTAGACTGCTTTGAAAATTCTGTAGTATGGTTTGACTTTTAAAAGTGAGAAAAATTCTTTATAATATTATCAATCTGTTGGTATGTAAAGTATCTTTTATACATAAGAAGGAGCTATTGGACATAAAATGTGATGAATCAGATTATATATAACCTAAAATAGATTATATATGTATATAATCAAATAAAAATTCTAATTAATTAAACTGTATCATATAATTAACAATATTTTATATTAACATATTAATCAGTATGAATAATTATGCACACATAACCAAATTATAATCAAATATATAATTTGAATTAAAAGGAGGCAATGATCAAGCAGAATTGAACTAACAGTTGGAGTTTTAATAGAGCAAAATGTTAGTCACAGTATCTAGAGGATTAAAAAAATATATATATATAAATATAATGGACTTAAGTGGTGTTTGGCTTTAAGGATGTATTTTTGAAAGCCTTTGTAACTTTAAGAAAGGAGAAACTCTAACAAGTTTACTTGATTTGTGTCATTGTACTTAATTATTTGGATAGATTATTCTATCTTATTGCTGATTCTTTATTTTACAGATTGAATCTTATGTTTCCTACTGCGGTGGCCTTCCAGCTCCTGAATGTTCAGACAATCCTTTGAGATACAAATTTAGCTGGAGTCCAGTGGGAGTTCTGATGAACATAATGCAGCCCGCTACCTACCTGCTCAATGGAAAGGTGAAGGAGGCTCATCAAAGCTTTAGAGATAGAAACCCAAAATAACTGCCTAAGAAAATCCAAAATCCTTTTCCCTGATTCCAAGGCCCTTCAGTGCTGGCTGTGCCGCTTGTCCTCATTTCCTCCTCCTGCAGTGTTTCCCGGCGTGTATTTTCTGTTCTTTTCAGTGTGCTCTCCCCACCATCCCCAGCAAAGCTCATTCTTTCCTCTTTGCCTTCTTGCAAGTTGTTTCTGCAGTTTAAACACTCGGCTTCTCTGCATGTGTATCTGCTGGTCATCTTGCAGTTTATTTCAGCATGACAAATGTTTACTGAGTCCCTATTATGTGCTAGACTTGGGCCAAGGCACTAAAGGTTATCATGCTGAATGAAGTTCCTGATCTCAGAGAACTCATGACTGGAATGGGGTGGCTCTTGGGATGGAGAATTTGGTGGGTGAGGGAAAGAAACTAACATTTCTTTCCCAGCTGCTGTGTGGCAGAATGTAAGAGCTCTCTGAGTTTAGTACTGTTTTCATCATTTTACTATAAGGAAACTGTGGCTCAAAGAGAATGTTCACAGCCATTTAGCTGGGATTCAAATCCAGGTCTAAGCCTTTTTACCCCCTTTTTTACCAGATAGCTTCATGGCAGGAAAGGCAGACACTGGAAAAATTGGTATAATTCAATGAGAGAAGTTCCAAAGTATGCGAACATGTCACAGTGACGCAGATGAAAGAGGAATTGACTTGATTTTGGTGAGGAGGTTGGGAAGAGGAAAATTAGCAGGAAGAGATGTACTCAGCTTTGAGGGTTAAGAAGGTGCCAGCCTGGCAGAGACACTGCCACTCATGACTGTGCTGAGTGTCAATTTCATCTAATTCTTACAATAATGCTATAAGGTTACCTTTTCATACTGTTCATGGGCTTCTCAAGGCAAGAATACTGAAGTGGCTTAAATACTGAATACTGAAGTTGGCTTAAAAGCTCAACATTCAGAAAACTAAGGTCATGGCATCCAGTCCCATCACTTCATGCAAATAGATGGGGAAACAGTGGAAACAGTGTCAGACTTTATTTTGGGGGGCTCAAAAATCACTGCAGATGGTGATTGCAGCCATGAAATTAATAGATGCTTACTCCTTAGAAGGAAAGTTATGACCAACCCAGACTGCATATTAAAAAGCAGAGACATTACTTTGTCAACAAAGGTCTGTCTAGTCAAGGCTATAGTTTTTCCAGTGGTCATTTATGGATGTGAGAGTTGGACTATAAAGAAAGCTGAGCGCCGAAGAATTGATATTTTTGAACTGTGGTGTTGAAGAAGACTCTTGAGAGTCCCTTGGACTTCAAAGAGATCCAACCAGTCCATCCTAAAGGAAATCAGTCCTGAGTGTTCATCGGAAGGATTGATGTTGAAGTTGAAACTCCAATATTTTGGCCACCCGATATGAAGAACTGACTCATTTGAAAAGACCCTGATGTTGGGAAAGATTGAAGTCAGGAGGAGAAAGGGACGAAAGAGGATGAGATGGTTAGATGTCATCACTGACTCAATGGACATGAGTTTGGGTAAACTGCGGGAGTTGGTGATGGACAGGGAGGCCTGGCGTGCTGCAGTTCATGGGGTCGCAAAGAGTCGGACACAACTGAGCGACTGAACTGATGAGGTTTCCAAGATAGAAACAGGCATAAGAAGCGCTAACTCAGCCTCAGTTAGAGATGGCAATTGGCATTAGTGAAAGTTGCTCAGTTGTGTCCAACTCTTTGTGACCCCATGAACTGTAGCCTGGCATGGACTGTAGCTTCCCAGGCTCTTCTGTCCATGGAGTTCTCCAGGCCAGAATCCTGGAGTGGGTAGCCATTCTCTTCTCCAGGGGATCTTCCCAACCCAGGGATCGAACCCAGGTCTCCTGCATTGCAACCAGATTCTTTACCATCTGAGCCACCAGGGATTGCCAGTGTCCAAATCACATTGATCTGCTTTGATACTTTATGCTCTTGACTGTAAGGAAAGACTCGCAGTTGGGAACAAATATAACTGGACCAAGGGTTCCTCTTTATGTTTTGTGCCCCAAGCACCTCACTCACCTCATGCTAGTCCTACCTCTACAGGGAGTGACAAATTATGTGATCAGACGTGGATCTTAAAAAAGATTATTCTGGCAGCGGTATTATAAGTTCTCAGTGTATCTGTGATCTAAATGTATTTCATGTGAAAAAAGTAAATTGAAAGAATTTCTTAGGGTGAATGTTATTATCAACCACTAGGTTCTGTACCTATGATGAGTGTGGCTCCCAGCCTTGCCTACAAACTGGAATTGCCAAGGCACTTTAAAAATACAGATGTCTGGGCTACATTCCCCAGAGATTCTGATTTGCCTGGGCTTGGGGATCTTTAAAAACCTCCCAAATGATTCTAATGTGCAGCTGAAATTGAGATGAACTGATTTAATGACCAGAGGACCAAAGCTGAACTTAAAACATAACAGAGCAAGCAGGACACTTTATGTTGATTCTGGAAAGACACATTCACATGTTTCAGGATATGAAACAGGACCCCTAGGTTCTGGTCCAAGTGCTGATATCCCTGAGTGTCACCAAAGACCATGCAGTTGTAAAGGCCAACTGGGCATCAGTGTCCCGATGGTGGGCACTAAGTTTCCATCTAGTTTCCCAGGTCTACAAATCATGAAGGTTTGGGCCCCAGTCTGAGATTCTACCAGGCACACATCCTTTTCTACACCACTGCCGATCTCCTGTTGTGTGTCAACAGCCCCTTCCACCTGCTGCTGTGTGGATCAGAGACTGACCCACACTTGGTATAAACTTACATATGAATGCAAGAAGAATTCTTGCTACAGTCACACAAAATGCTTATTATCAGGAAGCTATATAAAGATTATATGGCCAGATAAAGATTATAGCAAGGAGGTCAGTGGAGAGCAATATGTGCAACAGAAAGGGCAGGGAGCCTGATGCCATGGGGCCTGGCATGGTGCTCTAGCTCTGCCATTGCTGGCTGGGCAGTACTCAAGCCATCATTTCATCTCTCTGAGCTTTGGGTTCCCTGCCTGAAGATAAGCATAATCATACCAGCCTTGCAGGGTTCTTGCAGTCGGGCTTTGTGAGGTCATATAAATTACACTCTGCTTAACAGCAGATTGTCAGGCATGTCTTAAGTCCCCAGCAAATATTAGCTGCATAAAGAAATAAATGGTGATGAGAACTCAGGGAAAGCAAGAGTTGTTTTCAGGCAGTAGAAGTTGTATTTGTTGAATTTGAAGTTTTCCCCTTTCATCCTGAACTCCTTTTGTAAAAGAGGAGTGCTTTTTGCATCTCCCTGACACTGTGGAGGACACCAAGAGAAAACACGATGCCTTTCTTTTCTTTGCTAAAACGATACTTTTCTCAAGGTCTCCTCTTGTGACTGCAGCTTGTCCTGACCACTCCAGGCCCTGTTAGCTATTCTCTTGTCTGAACTCCCACACTTTGATTGTCTGTGTCTAAGAACTTCCCGGATGCTGTATTATTCACTCAGCGATTCAAGTGCATCAGTCTATCTCCTAACCTGGATTGTTAGACTTCTTGAAGCCTCTCTTGTCCCTCCATCCTGTCCGTCACCATCACCTTCTGCCATGGAGCAGGTCTTACATAATTCACAGAATCATCACGACAGAGCCAGGTGGCTTCTTTGGCTTCTGCTTGAAATCAAAACCTTAAACTTTTCCAGCAACTCAGAGAGGAGCCTAAGATTTAAGATGTTTCTCACTGGAAATTACCACAAGGATGTAGGGCCATGAGCTCTATTACCAGTACTGTTGTTCACTTCTAACTTCTAATCCTGTTTCCAACACATCTGATTTCCTTGCATACATTTGGAGACAGTGACTGTGTCTTCTCTGAGTTGTCTTCTCTCCATGGGTGGTGGAACATTGATGGCATCTGGTTGTGACGTGGCAGACCTTTGCCATCATCTCCTTCAGCCTCCTCTCCAAGTCACTCACAAGCAAAACACATACTATAAGTAAGGATTGTGTTTGTTCTGCAAACACAGCTTTGAGATGGGTTTCCTGCCTCTTTTTCCATTGCCTGCCACTCTCTTGATTTCAGCACCCTGCCTCCCCATTGTAGTTGCAGCTCTCCACTGCCTGCAGCCATTCTTAATGTAATTTTCAGGTGCATCACCAGTGGCATGATCAGGAATGCTATACCTGGTTCATCAATATCCTTCTCAAAACACTGATCCACAAATGAGCACCATTAAGGGGAGAGTATGGTATAGTAACCCACTCCAGTGTTCTTGCCTGGAGAATCCCAGGGTCGGGGGAGCCTGGTGGGCTGGCATCTATGAGGTCGCACAGAGTCGGCCATGACTGAAGCGACTTAGCAGCAGCAGCAGCAGCACGGTATAGTAGGGGTATAGAATCCCTATAGAATCCCTCAGTGGTAAAGAATCCATCTGCCAGTGTAGGAGATATGGATTTAATCCCTGGGTCGGGAAGATGCCCTGGAGAAGGAAATGGAAACCTTTCCACTCCGCTTTCTTGTCTGGAGAATTCCATGGACAAAGGAGCCTGGTGGGCTATAGTCCATGAGGTCACAAAAAAGACAAACACGATTTAGTGACTAAACAACAGCAACAAATGGTATAGTAGAAAGAACACGGATGTTGGATTCAAATACTTCAGTTTAGTTCAGTTGCTCAGTCATATCCAACTCTTTGCAACCCCATGGACTGCAGCACGCCAGGCTTTGCTGTCCATCACCAACTCCTGGAGTTTGCCCAAACTCATGTCCATCGAGTTGGTAATGCCATCCAACCATCTCATCCTCTGTCATCCCCTTCTCCCCCTGCCTTCAATCTTTCCCAGCATCAGAGTCTTTTCCAATGAGTCAGTTCTTCACATCAGGTGGTCAAAGGATTGGAGTTTCAGCTTCAGCGTCAGTCCTTCCAATGAACACCCAGGACTGATTTCCTTTAGGATGGACTGGTTGGATCTCCTTGCAGTGCAAGGGACTCTCAAGAGTCTTCTCCAACACCAGCAACTCAAAAGCATCAATTTTTCAGCACTCAGCTTTCTTTGTGTCCAACTGTCACATACATACATGACTGTGGAAAAAACCATAGCTTTGACTAGATGGACCTTTGTTGGCAAAGTAATGTCTCTGCTTTTTAATAATGCTAAGTTGGTTATAGGTTTTCTTACAAGCAGCAAGCGTCTTTTAATTTCATGGCTGCAGTCACCATCTGCAGTGATTTTGGAGCACCCCAAAATAAAGTCTGTCACTTTTTCCATTGTTTCCCCATCTATTTGCCATGAAGTGATGGGACCGGATGCCATGATCTTAGTTTTTTGAATGTTGAGTTTTAAGTCAGCTTTTTCACTCTCCTCTTTCACTTTCATTGAGAGACTCTGGTTCTTTGCTTTCTGCCATAAGGGTGGTGTCATCTGCATATCTGAGGTTATTGATATTTCTTCCAGCAATCTTGATTCCAACTTGTGCTTCATCCAGTCCAGCATTTCTCATGATGTACTCTGCATATAAGTTAAATAAGCAGGGTGACAATATAAGCATTGATGTACTCCTTTCTGGATTTGGAACCAGTCTGTTGTTCCATGTTCAGTTCTAACTGTTGCTTTCTAACCTTCATACAGACTTCTCAGAAGGGAGGTCAGGTGGTCTCGTATTCCCATCTCTTTAAAAATTTTCCAGTTTGTTTTGACCTACACAGTCAAAGGCTTTGGCATATTCAAAAGCAGAAGTAGATGTTTTTCTGGAATTCTCTCGGTTTTTCAATGATCCAACAAATGTTTGCAGTGTGATCTCTGGTTCCTCTGCCTTTTCTAAATCCAGCTTGACCATCTGGAAGATCACAGTTCAAGTACTATTGAAGCTTAGCTTGGAGAATTTTGAGCATTACTTTGCTAGCGTGTTAGATCAGTGCAATTGTGCAGTAGTTTGAGCATTCTTTGGCATTGCCTTTCGTTGGGATTAGAATGAAAACTGACCTTTTCCAGTCCTGTGGTCACTGCTGAGTTTCCAAATTTGCTGGCATGTTGAGTGCAGCACTTTCACAACATCACCTTTTAGGATTTGAAATAGCTGAGCTGGAATTTCCCACTAGCTTTGTTTGTAGTGATGCTTTCTAAGGCCCACTTGACTTTGTATTCCAGGATGTCTGGCTCTAGATGAGTGATCACACCATCGTGGTTGTCTGGGTCATGAAGATCTTTTTTTTATAGTTCTTCTGTGTATTCTTGCCACCTCTTCTTAATATCTTCTATTTCTGTTAGGTCCCTACCATTTCTGTCCTTTATTGTGCCCATCTTTGCATGAAATGAAATTCAAATAGACCTGTGTTTAAATCTGCCTCTGAGTGACTGTCTCAGCCTCAGTTTTCACCTCTGAAAAATGGGTTTCTGTGTGGATTAAAGGTTATGTATATAAGGCACCTGGCACGCAGTGGGCCCTGCATAAATGCTTGTCTGCATACTGCTTGTGTTAAATGTGTTGTTGGTTTAGCAGTCAAGCTTATTGTCAGTGGTCCTCAGTGGCTGGGAGACATGTCAGTGTGGGTGACATGTAGGGAAGTCTTGCACTTACAGCAGCCTACACCAGCCGTGAGTAATGAGCCAGTGTCTCTGCTGGAAGTGGATCTTGGATGTAATTGTCGAGTCAGAAAAAAATGCATATTCTCTGCCAAATAGATAAGTATGTTTCTTTCTTGTCCAAGTCATACAGAAAAGGCCTTCTGAATGAATCCCATGATAGGTCACTAGAAATACAACTCTGAATTGATACCAAATTACCCAGTAATGTTGGGGTCCAGTTGCTTCCATTTCAATCAATAAATGGATCATTACCATTCAGCTTATATTTCCCTATTTTCCTTATAAGGATCTCATGACAGACTTAGGAACCAGCTGATTTATTTTTGACTAGTACAGTGCTGGAATATAGTGCTCTTTATTGACTTTTTCTTAAAAATCCCTAACTTTCAAACATGTAACCAAATTTTAGAATTGTCATAGGTTGTAGAAGAGAGATAGGTAAGAAGACTCTAAAAGTTAACATTTGCCTATTTATTAGACTTAAAAAAAAATTTAGAATCCTGATAGAAGAAGTTTGCTTTAAAGAAAAGTGCATTTGGGAAATGTTTACTGTGAAGTTCAGGAGAGTTTCACAAGAAAATTAAACTAAAAGCATTCCTCACTTCCTTCTGATTCTCCCTCTTGGAATTTTTGATGGTGCTAGGAAAAGGAGTACGTTAAGGCTGTATATTGTCACGCTGCTTATTTAACTTATATGCAGAGTACATCATGAGAAACGCTGGGCTGGAAGAAGCACAAGCTGGAATCAAGATTGCCGGGAGAAATATCAATAACCTCAGATATGCAGATAACAACACTATTATGGCAGAAAGTGAAGAGGAACTAAAAAGCCTCTTGATGAAAGTGTAAGAGGAGAATGAAAAAGTTGGCTTAAAGCTCAACATTCAGAAAACGAAGATCATGCCATATGGTCCCACCACTTCATGGCAAATAGATGGGGAAACAGTGGAAACAGTGGCAGACTTTATTTTTGGGGGCTCCAAAATCACTGCAGATGGTGACTGCAGCCATGAAATTAAAAGACGCTTACTCCTTGGAAAGAAAGTTATGACCAACCTAGATAGCATATTCAAAAGCAGAGACATTACTTGGCCAACAAAGGTCTGTCTAGTCAAGGCTATGGTTTTTCCTGTGGTCATGTATGGATGTGAGAGTTGGACTGTGAAGAAGGCTGAGTGCCGAAGAATTGATGCTTTTGAACTGTGGTGTTGGAGAAGACTCTTGAGAGTCCCTTGGACTGCAAGGAGATCCAACCAGTCCATTCTGAAGGAGATCAGCCCTGGGATTTCTTTGGAGGGAATGATGCTGAAGCTGAAACGCCAGTACTTTGGCCCCCTCATGCGAAGAGTTGACTCATTGGAAAAGACTCTGATGCTGGGAGGGATTGGGGGCAGGAGGAGAAGGGGATGACAGAGGATGAGATGGCTGGATGGCATCACTGACTTGATGGACGTGAGTCTGAGTGAACTCCGGGAGTTGGTGATGGACAGGGAGGCCTGGCATGCTGTGATTCATGGGGTCGCGAAGAGTCGGACACGACTGAGCGACTGAACTGAACTGAACTGATGCTCTTTAAAGTGAGGCTTTTTTTTTTTTTTTAATAGCCATGCCTCATGGCATGTGGAATCTTAGTTCCCCATCCAGGGATCAAACCCTTTCCCCCTGAATTGGCAGGGCAGAGTCTTAAGTACAGGACCACCAGGGAAGCCCCTAAAGTGAGCCTTTGACTGCGGAGACCCCACCAGGCCTGACTCTGAGGTCAGAACTGCCCATTTCCTCCTGAGACTTCAGTCCTATATGCATATGTTTCCATTTCCCCCTTCATACCAAGACACACGTCAAACTTCCCTACAAATAAACCTCACGAAGCATTACGTTTAGCCAAAAGCTCCTTTGAGCAAATTCCCCAGACTCCATCCAAAGGTCCATCGCCAGCTGCCTCGAACAGTGTTGTTTTGTGAAGCTCTCAGACGTTGTCAGAGATTACTTCCAGGGGTGGGAGCAGGACCGAATCTAGTTCCAAGATGCTCAGTTCTGATTGTATTCATCCAGAATGTTTTCCATGACCTCAGGGATGATCACCTGCCTCACAAGTTGAAAGAAGAAATTAGCCCTTTATTCAAGATGAAAGGGAAAAAAATCCTTCACTGCATCTTGATTGTGTGTGATGCAGGGAGAGGTGTGGGAAAGAGGACACCAGAAGAGCTTGGGATCAGTGTTGTGATTTCTCACCAGCAGTAAGATCAGGAGGTAGCATTTTTATTTATTTATTATTTATTTTTTTTGGAGTCTCACTGTGTGTTCATTGCATTGTCCTTGTGAGAGGGCGTCTCCCCGACTCCCTTTCCCGACATCCACAGGCTGGTTGACTGGTCTAGGCTGTGAATGTCTTATGCTGCTCAGTGCTGCTCCTGGATCTTGATGGACATTAAGTAAAGGTTTGTTCAGTGAAGAAAGGACTGTGTGGAGACAGGAGCTGAGTCTTATTCATCACTCTCCTATTCCCAGGTGACATCCTGGCACACACATAGCAGGTGCTCTGTAAATGCCAGGTGTGAATGGATGTGAATGGTACCTGAGCATTCAAGACAGGGGATGGGAGTGAAGAGAAAGAACAGAGTGAGAATGTGGCCATTTCTGTGTGAACACAGAAGGCACCTTGAATATCTGTTCGTATAGTGTGGTGCCTATTTAAAAACAGAACTCTAGGGGACATAATCCAGTGACATCTTATCCAGGGGCTAGGGGAAATCAGAAACAAGATCTTAGTAAAAAATGAAATGCTTTAAGTCAGATTTTAAAGCTTGGGAGAACAATGCCCTTGTGAATTAAGTTATTAGTGGAACAGGCTGAACATGGGGTGTTGACCAGGGTGAGTGTTGGTTCCTCAGTCGTGTCTGACTCTTTGCAATCCCATGGACTGTGTAACCCACAAGGCTCCTCTGTCCATGGAATTCTCCAGGCAAGAATACTGGAGTGGGTTGCATGCCCTCCTCCAGGGGATCTTCCCAACCCAGGGATTGAACCCAGGTCTCTTGCAATGCAGGTAGATTCCTTACCACCTGAGCCACCAGGGAAGCCATTATTTTTTTCAAATCACCTATTGCTTTTTTTTTTTTTTGGTAAAAGCTAATTCTTTTTTTGTATACAAAGGGTGAAGATAAGTCCAAAGAGAGAATCCACTGTTTTCACTCCACATGTGCCTTTTCAATGTTCCCAGGTTGTGAATGCTGTAGGAGGTGTCTCCTTTCTGGATGCAGTCACTCCCATGGATTATTTCCCTGGATTAAATTTGGAAGGTTATCCTAACAGAGACAGTACGAAGTATGCTGAGATTTATGGCATTCCATCTGCTCACACTTTATTACGAGGGACACTGAGGTACAAGGTAAGTGGCTCTATTTGAGATGAACAGGTTGCCCGTTTTGATGTAAGTAATGCAAGCATGTAATTTTTCTTCATAATCAAAATAATTAAGATGATAAACCAGATTGGAATCTGTTTTCTGAGAACTCTTTGGATTGATTGTTTCAGGAGATAACGCGGCTGGAGCAAAAATGGAGTTTTTGACTCATGAGAATTGGGGAAGGTGAAGGGCCAGCTTCAGATGTACTCAGGTTTGGGGGTCCAGTGACCTCACAGGGACTTTGGTTTCTCTCCACCTCTCAGCTCTTCCTTCAAGCTTTGGTTGTGTCCCCTGCCTCACAGAATGGCAGGATGGTAGCAGATCTTAGGTTCAAATCCACTGAGAATGAAAAACTACATCTTCACAGTCAGAAGTAGACTTTTAATCTCATGGGCCCCTGAGATCAGTGCAAAAAAAGGTGCCAATCAGCTTTGGCCCCTGTTTTTCATCCCCAGAGCTGATAATGTAGTCAGTGTCACCTTCCCCAGAGCAAATCTTAAATGTTTTTTAGCCACAAAATAGAGTGTAGATACTAGGACCATAAATACAAATGTCCAGTACACATTTTTGAATCACAGAAGAATAGTTACAAGTGTGACCAGATTAAGACAATCAGTATAATGGTTTCCTAGGGCTGTATAATGAATTACTATGAAAGTTTTAACAACAGAAATGTATCCTCTCAACAGAATGTGTGTAGGGTTTGTGTCTTCTGGAGGTTTCCAGGGAGAAACCTTCTCGTGCCACTCTCGCCTCACTTCCAGTGATTGCAGGCAGTTCTTCGTGTTCTTTAACTTGTAGACGTACTGGTCCCATCTCTGCCTCCATCTTCATATCATCTTCTCCTGCTTATGTCACTGTGTCCTGTCATCTTCTTGCCAGGACACCAGTCACTGTATTTAGGACCCACCCTAAATACTGAGATCCTTAACTAATTACATTTGCAAAGATTTACATGAGGTCTTTGAGGTCCTGAGTGGCCCTGAATTATGACGGGTACATATTCAACCCTCTATTACTAGCATACCTAATATACATAGATCTCTAAAAATTAGGGATCTGATTTCAGATCTCACTGCCCTGTGAGATTTCCTGGTACCTGTGCTCTCATGAATATGATTTCCTCACTGGGAACTAAATGAATTGTCAGTGATAACATCTTAAGTAGATAGAAGAAACATGGATGTTTCATAAGCCTTTAGGCACAGGACAAATTCTAGTGGAAATTGAAGTCATGCCCTCCCCAGATCTGGCAGATTCTTGATTCTGTTTACCTCTTGTTCTAAGACAGTAAGTAGGGACTATTTTTTTCAGGGGATTCAGAAGTTAGGACTTTCTGATCAGTTAGTCAGTTCAGTCAGTTCAGTCAGTTCATTCACTCAGTAGTGTCCGACTCTTTGGGACCCCATGAACTGCAGCACGCCAGGCCTCCCTGTCCATCACCAACTCCGAGAGTTTACCTAAACTCATATCCATCCAGTCGGTGATGCCATCCAGCCATCTCATCCTCTGTCGTCTCCTCCTCCTGCCCCCAATCCCTCCCAACGTCAGGGTCTTTTCCAAAGAGTCAACTCTTCGCATGAGGTGGCCAAAGTATTGGGGTTTCAGCTTCAACATCAGTCCTTCCAATGAACACCCAGGACTAATCTCCTTTAGAATGGACTGGTTGGATCTCCTTGCAGTCCAAGGGACTCTCAAGAGTCTTCTCCAACACCACAGTTCAAAAGCATCAATTCTTCGGCACTCAGCTTTCTTCACAGTCCAACTCTCACGTCCATACATGACCACTGGAAAAAACTTAGCCTTGACTAGACAGACCTTTGTTGGCCAAGTAATGTCTCTGCTTTTCAATATGCTATCTGGGTTGGTCATAACTTTTCTTCCAAGGAGTAAGTGTCGTTTAATTTCATGGCAGCAGTCACCATCTGCAGTGATTTTGGAGCCCCAAAAAATAAAGTCTGCCACTGTTTCCACTGTTTCCCCATCTATTTGCCATGAAGTGATGGGACCAGATGCCATGATCTTTGTTTTTTGAATGTTGAGCTTCAAGCCAACTTTTTCACTCTCCTCTTACACTTTCATCAAGAGGCATTTTAGTTCCTCTTCACTTTCTTCCATAAGTGTGGTGTCATCTGCATATCTGAGGTTATTGATATTTCTCCCGGCAATCTTGATTCCAGCTTGTGCTTCTTCCAGCCCAGCGTTTCTCATGATGTACTCTGCATAGAAGTTAAATAAGCAGGGTGACAATATACAGCCTTGATGTGCTCCTATTCCAACCAGTCTGTTGTTCCATGTCCAGTTCTAACTGTTGCTTCCTGACCTGCATATGGGTTTCTCAAGAGGCAGGTCAGGTGGGCTATCATAGCTGTGGAAGCACCAAGGAGAACTCACACAGATGTGGGGGAGGGGAGTCAAGGAGAGGAGTTAAGATCCCATGAGAAGGTGATATTAAGCTGGGTCTAGAAGGACTCATGTGATAAGCAGGTGCAGGGAAAAAGTCAAAGTCTCCCAATCATACTTGGGTGACAGGGTCTCATCTCTAACACTGGAAAGAGCATTCTGGCTACTTGAAGGGTTACTGACATTGCTCAGGGTGGTGGCCCTCATGAATATGAACTCTGTAACATTCATTCTCTCAGGTTCGGTGGGATGGTTCTCACCCCTACACATTCTTGAGAGCTTTAGTTCATTCTTAAATGACGAGGTTGGCCCCTCCTGACCTTTCTTTGGGATTGGAATGAAAACTGACCTTTTCAAGTCCTGTGGTCACTGCTGAGTTTTCCAAATTTGCTGGCATATTGAGTGCAGCACTTTCACAGCATCATCTTCCAGGATTTGAAATAGCTTAACTGGAATTCCATCACCTCCACTAGCTTTGTTTGTAGTGATGCTTTCTAAGGCCCCCTTGACTTCACATTCCAGGATGTCTGGCTCTAGGTGAGTGATCACACCATCGTGATTATTTGGGTCATGAAGATCTTTTTTGTACAGTTCTTCTGTGTATTCTTGCCACCTGTTCTTAATATCTTCTGCTTCTGTTAGGTCCATACCATTTTTGTCCTTTATCGAGCCCAGCTTTGCATGAAATGTTCCCTTGGTATCTCTAATTTTCTTGGTGAGATCTCTAGTCTTCCCCATTCTGTTGTTTTCCTCTATTTCTTTGCATTGATCGCTAAGGAAGGCTTTCTTATCTCTCCTTGGTATTCTTTGGAACTCTGCATTCAGATACTTGTATCTTTCCTTTTCTCCTTTGCTTTTCACTTCTCTTCTTTTCACAGCTATTTGTAAGGCCTCCCCAGATAGCCATTTTGCTTTTTTGCATTTCATTTCCATGGGGATGGTCTTGATCCCTGTCTCCTGTGCAATGTCATGAACTGCATTCCATATTCTTCAGGCACTCTATCTATCAGATCTAGGCCCTTAAATCTATTTCTCACTTCCACTGTATAATCATAAGGGATTTGATTTAGGTCATACCTAAATGGTCTAGTGGTTTTCCCTACTTTCTTCAATTTAAGTCTGAATTTGGCAATAAGGAGTTCATGATCTGAGCTACAATCAGCTCCCAGAGTTCATATTCATGAGCGCCACCACCCTGAGCAATGTCAGTAACCCTTCAAGTAGCCAGAATGCTCTTTCCAGTGTTAGAGATGAGACCCTGTCACCCAAGTATGATTGGGAGACTTTGACTTTTTCCCTGCACCTGCTTATCACATGAGTCCTTCTAGACCCAGCTTAATATCACCTTCTCATGGGATCTTAACTCCTCTCCTTGACTCCCCTCCCCCACATCTGTGTGAGTTCTCCTTGGTGCTCCCACAGCTATGATAGCCCACTGTAGGGCAGTCCCCAGTGGTCGTGGTTTTGCTCTCTACGGACCAGGCCTTATTCATTTGTCTTATCTGAGCCTTCTCCTGGACTATAGTGTCTTCATGGGTGGGGAATGCATATTTCATCTCTGTGGCCTCAGCCCTAAGCACAGCAATTTGCTAAGGACTTACTGATAAAGGAATACACATAATAAATTCATCTCCAGAGGTCACCATAAAAATATATTTCTGAGATTGAGAAATGGCTCAGACATGTCTCAGTATCTGAGATTTTGGAAGAAAAGCACTCCAGCATTTATCAGATCCTAGAAGCAAGCTGGAATTACTGCTGTTTTGTTTCTCCTCTTTGAACTGTATTTACATTGGGTTAGAGCAAATGAGTGTGAATTCTTTAATTAGTAACCTTTGAACAGTTTGGGTGGTACAGCTTTTCAGAAATGTGAAAATCCACACATTAAATGATGAAATATCCAATGGCAACAGAAACTATATCTTAATAACTTTATTGCTTTCTGAAATAATTTCCTGCCTTTCTCTTCTTCCTCTTCTTCCTTCTATTCTCTCTCTCTTTCTCTCTCTCTAACTGCAGTGGCTATAAAGCCCCTTATTTTGACTTTCTCATTGCACCCTCCCCCCACCATGATTTGCTCACAAGGAAACATACATTATGATCTTCCTTCACTTTATTATCATTCAGAATCCATGCATGCTGCCATTTGTTTTTAGCATACCGGATGATGGATAATGGGGTGAAGGCATGGGGATGAAGGACACACATACTTTCTATGCCTTCAGTTCAGCAGCTGAATAGACAGTGAATTACAGTTTGTGTTAAGTGCCATGTAGAGGTATGCACAAAATACTGCAGGAACCCAGAGCAGAAGGGAGTGCCCACTTACCTAGTGGTGAGTTCAGATGCACTGAACTGGGTCTTAAGAGTAAACATTTCATAGGTGAGAAAGAGGTGTTACCACATTCCAGGCATAGGCACAGTGTGCACCAAGGCCCATGTCTCTGGAAGAGCCCAGCAGCTTATTTAGGGAATGTGAGTGGTGGAGAAGATCATTAGTGAGTCAGGATGGAGGGGTGTATTGGCATGGGTTTCATGCCAAGAACTTTGGCCTGTCCTACAAGAATGAAGGACACATGAGGAATTTTTATCAGTGGTGACATTTTAGAAATTTCAAATTCTTACCTTTCCCCCTGCTCCTTATTTGCATTAGAATAATGACTCAAGGAGTAGAATGGATTTTCTGCTTTGGGGGTATTCTTACATGCTCCTTCTTCCATTATAAAAGAGAGGACAACTGTTCTGTTAAATATAATTCTGCTGACTTGAGTGTGTAACACAAGAGGAAATTTGCTTGTATGCTGTCAGAAAAGCACCACTCACATGTTACCAAGAAAAAGTAAAGACCCTGTTCTCTTAAGTAAACCAGTGGAATGGTTGTTACGCTACTGATTTTGGTTTGAACCAAAGGGTGGCTGCATCAATGCTAGCAATACAAATGGCTATCTTCTGCCAGTTTTCTAAATGAACTATGAAGATAGGTTCTTCTTTTCAAAAGAATTAAAAAAAATTTTTAAAGACATTTTCATGTGTTGCTTACCAACTCTCATTACAGGGGTATGCCAAAGCTTTGAGTGGATTTGTGAAGTTGGGTCTCATAAACAGAGATGCGTTTCCTGCCCTTCAACCTGATGCCAATCCGCTCACCTGGGTGAGTGACTCTGGAATTACACGTTGTCTGCTGCTCTTCAGAAATGCCTTCTGAAATGGTCAGGTTTGAACCTGGGTTTTGACTAGCAAGAACCCATCCTATGGTATATGTGCAGGAAGTTAAGTCCTAGTTCCAAAGCCCCCTTTCCCTTCACTGTTTTGGGAGGATGGAGGGGACATGGAGGCTGACCCATGGGGCCTATTTCCTGTGGCAGCTTGTACCACTTGATTGCCCCCTCAGCCCTGAGCAGAAATGGGCTTGCCCTCTGCGTTAGGCTCTGAGCTTTGCCGCTTGTCTAAGTGCTGGCCCCATTGACGAGAGTTAAACTAGGGCCTCCTGAACCTGGGAAGGCAGGAGAGCTCCTGGTGGTATTCCAGAACTGATTCCCAATGCCCAAATTAGGTCTTTCATTTGACCATTTGTAACCATGAGGAGTTTGAGTTTTTAAGTACTGAGTTTATGCACATATCTGTATTGTATTTAAATCCTACAGTCTCAGGGTTAGAAGGAACTTTGGAGACTTGGAGTGAGTGAGTGAAAGTCGCTCAGTTGTGTCCGACTCTTTGCGACCCCGTAGACTATACAGTCCATGGAATTCTCCAGGCCAGAATACTGGAGTGGGTAGCCTTTCCCTTCTCCAGGGGATCTTCCCAACGGAGGGATCGAACCCAGGTCTCCTGCATTGCAGGCAGATTCTTTACCAGCTGAGCTATCAGGGAAGCCCTGGAGACTTGGAACTGAATGTAAATAAAGCTTCCACTAACTGCCAAGAATTAATTTGTTACCAACTGGTTGTCCAACTTAAATTAACATGCCCATATTTCAATAGAGATGCCAGAAATCTGTCCTAAGGAGATAAGAATCTGTACTGCTAATCCCATAAGTCTCCCAGTGAAGCTGTGGTATTCTTGTTAGCTGGTTGCTTTTAAATTCTCATTTTTTGTGTATATAAGAGTTTTTTCAATCTAAGTTTCAGCTTTCATAAATTAACTTGTTGGACAGAAGTGAATAAATATCCATGGAATGAATCTGATATTGAGGCAATTTGATTGGGAAGGTTGGTACAAGCATTCTTGGGGCTGGTCCCCTTATCTTGGCAGCTACAGTCTAGAACAGGGGCTGGCAAACTGTTTTTTCGGTCAAAGACCAGACTGTAACTTTTTAAGGCTTTTATGGGTCACATGGTCTCTGTCAGATTACTCAGTTCAGACTGCTTATAAAAAAATGAGCATGACTATGTTTCAATAAAAGTTTTTATTTACAAAACCAGATGGTGATCTCAATTTGGTCTGTGAACTAGTTTGTTTGTTTTTTTTCCCTCTTTGTGGGAAGGTTTGTGATTTTTAATTGGAGGATAATTGCCTTACAGTGTTGTGTTAGTTTCTGCTGTACAACAAAGTAAATCAGCTACATGTATACATATATCCTCTCCCTCTTGTCCCTCCCTACCAACCCCCATCCCCCCACCCAGGTCATCACAGAGCACCAAACTCAGCTCCCTGTGCTATATAGCAACTTCCCGCTAGGTATATTTTACACATGGTAGTGTATATATAGTGTGTGTGTGTGTATGAGTGTATATATATATATATATATCCACTCTCCCCATTTGTCCACCTTCTTCCCTTGCCGAGCAAGCTTGTTGATCTTTAATCTAGAGCACAGCCTGGAGAAAGTCTTGTTTAGAAAGTGAAAAAAGCTATGACCACCATTTAACTGTTCTTCCTTTGAGATTTTATTATCTGCACAATCTCCCTCATTTCCTGAACTTACAAAAGAATCGTGGTTGCTACTAGCAACCACAGCAAAGATCCTTTTACTCTATCCTGGCCAAAACAAGAATACCAAATCCTAGACTTCTGGAGGGCGAGGGATAATGGGTGAAAGGTGATGAAGAAGATCTGCAAAGGCAGGCAAAGTGATCACAAATATGATATTACTCTTTTGGTGTTGATTTGGTGTTATGACTCATTTTTATCGCTGAAATATCATGCTAAAATACCATCCATTTATTGATGTGTAGGTGTGCAGACATATGTATGCACATGTGTGCGCCACAATTTACTGTTTCTAATGATCTCTAATTTACAATTTGAGGTCCCGTGTCTTCCTAGGATAATCTCTAAATTTATTTTTTATTCTATTTGGAACTTAGAAGTTGTATCTTTGTTTTTCTAATCAGAAAGAACTCCTCTGTGATCTAGTTGGGATTTCATCCTCTTCCAAATGTGATGTGCTTAAGGAAGCTGTCTTTAAGAAACTGGGAGGAGACACAACCCAGCTGGAGGCTCTCGAATGGTAGGCACGCACCAGTCAACCTAGAGCAAAACACTGGATCAATGATCACTTAGTTCTTTCTAGTCGAAGAAAGGTCAGGATAGAAACAGACATTTCACATTGTCTTTGATGAATTTGCTGCTCTAATGTTGGCCCGTTGTAGAGAGATTACCACATACTATGTTCATAATGGGATTAAAAAGTAGGTAGAGAGAGGAATTCAATGGCAATTATAACTTGGGAAATACTTATTTTTGAGAAACATCACTACTCAGTTTTCCAGAAAGGTGGGGCATTTTTTCTCTCCTTTAGGAGATTCTCCCACTCTTCTTTAACTACTTTAAAATACTTATTCACCTGGCCTTGACACATTCTGCTGGTATCCTTCAGGACAACCAACCTGTAAGTTAATCTCAGAAGCTTGGCAACAGTGCGCGCTGACTGAGTCAGGTCTGGCTCCAGGCAGCACTCATGGAAGAGTCTGGGGATGATTCTAGAGGTGAAAACATTACTGTTATTATTTAACAGTAACTTGGGAGTCCTATAACTTGAGCTGTCATCTTATGATTCTGCCCTTTCAAGATGAAATCCAATGAGTGTTCCCTTCTGCTTCCCAGGTGAGCGTATATGTAGGACTTGGAATTAACGCAGCCATCTCTTATTCTTCTCAGGTTGGGCCTACTCGGGGATGAACAAGTCCCTCAGGCCGAGTCTCTCGTGGATGCCCTCTCCAAGCATTTGGCCGTGAAACTTTCCTATGGTAGGCCATGGGCTATGAGCTAAACATCCCAGAAGGATCTTAAGAGCCAGTGAATTAGACTGGAGGGCAGGAGTCACACAGTGGGAATGGACAAACGTGATATGAGGGAAAGAGCACTAGGGCTATTTCTCCAGAGGGAAGAATAAGAGAACTACTAAGTAAGAGTGAACTTGAAAATATGGCAAAGGAAACCATTATTAGTTTTGCTTTTAATTTTTGACGCATTAAGGGAATGCTGAAGCAGCACTCTGGGGAGGAGAGGATGGCCTTTCCAGAAGTACTCTCATGTCTGTAACTGGGTTACAGTGAGACCAGTCTGGACAGGGGAATCTGGTCAGAGTTATCATTTCCTTGAATTTTTAATTTGTTCCTTGGGCTACAAAGCAGTATATCTAACTATTTAAGGATATACATAATGGGAAGGAAAACTTGAAAGCAGAAGGGGAGGAGCAGGGGGATGAAATATGGTATTGGAGTTGTAATGATAATGACATTTTCAAATGTATATTTATTAATTTTAAGGTCCTGGAGAGAAAGATATGATTGTGATGAGAGACAGCTTTGGAATCAGACATCCTTCTGGACATTTGGAAAATAAAACTATTGATCTTGTGGTTTATGGGGATGTCAATGGTTTTTCAGCCATGGCTAAAACTGTGGGGTTACCCACTGCTATGGCAGCCAAGATGTTACTTGATGGTAAGTTCTTTCGTTTAAGGGCCAAGTCTGTCTCCATATTATCTCCAAGTCATTCAACACCTGGATGACACCAAGACTAATCAAATAATTAGTCTTCAGTGTGACACTGGCTTTCACTAAAAGTGAGCCAGTTCAGAAGATCCAAGTTCTGGCTGACTGGGAGATCACCTTGTGATGAGTAAAAATTATGGGCTTTGGAGTTAGACCTGATTTCTGTTCCAGGTAAGCCCCAAGACGGCTGAGTGATGGAATGCCAGTTACTTAGAATCTCTGCCTCAGAGTTCCTTCATCTGTAAAGTGGGGAAATTGTCATCACTGATTCATAGGGTTGATGACACCAAAGTGAAATAATACATAAACCTCCTATCACATAGAAGGGGTCCCCAGGGAATATTAACTGCCTTCTTTTCTTTCCTTTTTTTCTTTTTTGTATTTTAGGAGTGGTAACACTGAAATAGTAAAGGGTAGTCACTTCCAGATCTTCAAAAATATAAGCCATATTTTATTAATCCTCATATCACAACATACTATCAATGCTCAGTATATGTTTTGAACTAAAAGAATTCAAATTTCAACTTTCCTTAAGGTCATATATGCTTTCAGTAAGCATTATCTCTGAATATAACACCTCATTTTGTCCTTGTAAAGGTGTGAAGGGAATAAAAACCATCAAAGCATATAAATGTGAAATAAACAGAAGATATATCTATAGTAGCATATTGCTGTTGTTTAGTTGCTAAGTTGTGTCCAACTCTTCATGACCCTATGGACTGCAGCCCACCCCCCCTCCCCCCCACCTGTCTGTAGAATTTTCCAGGCAAGAATACTGGAGTGGTTTGCTATATCCTTCTCCAGGGGATTTTCCCAGGCCAGAGATCAAACCTGTGTCTCCTGCACTGGTAGGTGGATTCTCTAACACTGAGCCACCAGGAATGTTAGTCTATATCCAGTTAAACTACCTACTAGCTATTGAGGAACTACAGTGAAGAAGTGATGTGGGATGAGGTCATCATGGCCTTTAAGGAAAGTACCCAAATTTATTCTTTCAGCCATCCTAACAGATGCCAGTGCCCAAGTTACCAGATTGGTTTCATATATATATATATATTTTTTTGGCCACACCGTGCAGCATGTAGGATCTAAGTTCCCAGACTGGGAATTGAACCTATGCCTCCTGCAGTGGAAGTGTGGAGTCTTAACCACTGAACTGCCAGGGAATTCCCTCAGATTGGGGTAATTTCATTGTGTTGGTGTTCAAAAATGACATCAGCAAATCAGACCAGTTAGGTTTACAAGTTTTCTTTCTTCTTATACTTTTTTCTCTGATCTGGTAGTTAATGCAGTTAAGTGTATAAAATCAGACTCAGCCCCTAAGTTCAGCTGTGCTATCCATGAACCCCTTTTCCTTACAGTGTGTTGATTATGTAATAATTTGGTAAGAGATATTTAAGCTGCTATTAAAAAAAAATCCCTAGGCTGCCAACAATTCATTAACTTGGAGTTTACTGCTATATGGTAATTCTTGCTGTAGAAATTAACTGTTCTTACCACAAATGGTAACTTCAAACTTACTTTCTTCTAGGTGAAATTCAAGCTAAAGGCCTGATGGGACCCTTTTCAAAGGAGATCTATGGACCAATATTGGAGCGAATTAAAGCAGAAGGCATTATGTATACTACACAGAGCACAATCAAACTATAATTGAGAATTATATTTTGTTTTTATCTTCCCAGCCAACACAGCTCTGAACTTCTGTGCAGCAAACATGCTTGTTAATGTGATATTTTAAAACATAAAGCATGATATGTTTTGATATGTCAATACAATGGTGTTTTTGAAATATAAATCTCTATTTTAATATGAAAACATTTGTTATGAGAGATGCCAGTAATTATCAGAGAACTTTAATAATTCTATCATGTATTTTTTTCATGTGTATGTAAAAATGATAATGCTTGTACTACTTGTTAACTTATTATGCAACTTTTTTTCTTACAAGAATATATTTTCCTATAATTAGCAGGTGAAGTTTTATCTTTTTAGTAAGAAGAAAATTTCTTCACACAGCTTTATTTTTGTTTTGCTCTTGTTTTTCAGACTGATTCAGCTGAATGTTTCTAGATTACCTGTCTACAAGCTTTTGCAATAATGCTATTTTGTGCCTTTTTGTAAAATTATGATTTAAGAAAGTTACATTTCTGATAGTTTCCTCTTTAATGTTTAGAAAAGGAATAGGTAAGATTAAATCAAAATCTACAGGATCAGCTCATTAGGCACAGGAAAAGAATCTAACAAATTCAACATCCTTTTGTGATAAAAAGCACTCAACAAACTAGGAATAGAAGGGAATTCTTTAACCTGATAAAGTGTATCTATGAAAAACCCAGAGCTAATATCATACTCAATGATGAAAGACTGACGGATTCTCCCCTGAAATCAGGGACAAGAGAGAGATGTACACTCATGCCATTTCTATTCAGCTTTTACTGGTAGGTCTAGATGGGACAATTAGGCAAGAAAATGAAATAAAAGACATCCAGATTAGAAAGAAAGATGTAAAACTATCTCTGTTTGCAGATGGTATAATCTTATACATAGAAAATGCAAAAGAATAATCTAAGAAAACATTAGATCTAATACATGAGTTCATCAGTTGCAGGATACAAGATTAACATTCAAAAACTGATTGTACTGGTACACAGTATCAATGAATAAAGCAAAAATGATATTAAGAAAAGAATTCTTAAAAAAGTGTAGAATAGGAATAGAATGAGAGTTCAGAAATAATGCTTATTGACTTTTGAAAAAGGTGCTAATTCAGTTGAGAAAAATAGTCTTTTCATCAAATGGTGCTGAAACAACTGGATAGCCACATGCAAAAGAATAAAGTTGGACTCCCTACCTCACAGCACATATAAAACTTATCTTAAAATGGACCAAATACCCAAATATAAGAGCAAACGCTGTAACACTTTTAGATGAAATCACAGCTGTAAATCTTCCTGACCTTGGATTAGACAATGGTTTCTGAAATAAATGACACCAAAGCACGAGCAACAAAAGGAAGAAAATAGATAAATTGGATATCATCGTGATTAAAACTTTCTGTGCTTTTAATAATACCATCAAAAAGGCAAAAGACATCCCAGAGAATGAGAAAATGTTGCAAATTATATGTCAGGTAAGAGAAGAACTTGAATAGATAGAGAACTATTGTATTCAATAAAAAGTCAAAGAGCCTAATTTAAAAAAAAGGATAAAGGATCGGAATTGACAGTTCTCAAAAGAAGATACACAAAAGACCGCTGAGCACATGAAAAGATGCTTAACACATGTTAGCTATCAGGGAAATAGAAGTTAAATCTACAATGAGATAGCACTTCAACATCACCTGGATAGCTATTGTGAAAAAATAGTAAGTGTTGGTGAAAATGTGGAGAAATTGGAATCCTCATAAACTGCTGGTGGAAATATAAAATGGTATGGCTGCTTGGAGAAACAGTTTGGCAGTTCCTCAAATGGTTAAACATAGAATTACCATATTATCCCTGGTGAAGGGTGAGGCTTCCCTGGTGGCTCAGGCAGCACAGTGTCTGCCTGCAATGTGGGAGACCTGGGTTCGATCCCTGGGTCAGGAAGATCCTCTGGAGAAGGAAATGGCAACCCACTCCAGTACCTTTGCCTGGAAAGTCCCATGGACGGAGGAGCCTGGTATGCTACAGTGGGGTTGCAAAAAGTTGGACACGTCTGAGTGACTTCACTTTCACCATATTATCCAGTAATTCCACTCTTAGCTATAGGAAAAAATGAAAATGCATCCACACAACTTGTAAACAGATGTTTATAGTGGCATTATTCATAACAGCCAGAAATAAAAACAAGTCAAATACCCATCAAATAAACAAAATGTGGCATATCCAGACAATGGAATATTATTAAGCAATTAAAAAGAAATTGGGTACTAATACATGCCACGACATGGATAAACTTCAAGTGAAAGAAGCCAGGCAGGAAAAGCCACATATTGTGTGATTTGATTTGTATGAAATGTCCAGAATTGTTAAATCTCTATATGGAGAAAGTAGGTTAGTGGTTGCCTAGGGCTGGGGGATGTTGGGGAGAAGTGGGAGTGACTGCTAAAGAATTTGGGGTTTTGGGGAGGCTGATGATGAAAATGTTACAGAATTGATTTTGTGGTAATGGAGGTACTACTCTGTGACTATACTAAAAACTGCTGAACTGTGCACTTTGTGTGAATTGTATGGGGTGAGAATTATTTATCAAGTTGTACAAATTAAACTTTATTTTTCTCCTTGAAGGAAAAATGCTTATGTTGAGGGATATAAATTAAACCTTCTGTGAGACTGTGCTCATATTCTGGCATATGAAACTAATTCTGCTGTCAAAATAAACAGGTATGATACTTGGGACATATGGCAGTTGAGAAAATATCTATGCTATTTGAAAAGGATCAAAGTTGATTAAGGCCTGGTCCCACTTGTCAAAAATAATTATGTAGAGATCAATAATCTATAAATAAGTAAAGACATATCTGTTATGGCAGTTTTTTTTTTTAATTACAACATTGATTTTAATATAATCAGGAGATAATGCTTGTGTTGAATATTCATTGGAAGGACCGATGCTGAAGCTGAAGCTTCAATACTTTGGCCACCTGATGTGAAGAGCTGACTCACTGGAAAAGACTGTGATGCTGGGAAAGACAGAAGACAGGAAGAGAAGGAGACAACAGAGGACGAGCTGATTGGATGGCATCACCGACTCAATGAGTTTGAGCAAGCTCCGGCAGATGGTGAAGGACAGGGAAGCCTGGCGTGCTGCAGTCCAGGGGGTCACAGAGTCGGACATGACTGAGCAATGAACATCAACAACGGCTGTGTTGCATTGATTCCGCTTGCAGTCTGGAAGAGCACTCAGATGACATGGGATCCAGGGAACTAGGGTGGGAGGGGGAACCCACTAAGAGAACATAGCAACGGTTTGGGCTTTAAGTGATAAGGGGGTAGGATTGAAGAGGGGGATCTAGTGCTAGAAAAGGAAACGTCAGTAAGCTTGAGTAAAGGAAGATAGAAACACTGCATTGGCTCGCAATAACAAGTCATATACTAAAGCATACAGGTGAAATCTAGAAAAATGGTACTGATGGACCTATCTGCAAGACAGGAATAGAGACACAAATGTAGAGGACAGTTGTGGGCACACAGCCAGGGAAGGAGAGGCTGGGACAAATTGAGAGAGTAATATTGACATATATATATGTGTGTGTAAAATAGCTGGTGGGAAGTTGCTGTGTAGCACAGGGAGTCAGCTCAGTGCTCTGCGATGACTTAGAGGCGGAATGGGGGGAGGTTCAAGAGGGAGGGGATATACATTATATATATATATATATAGAGAGAGAGAGAGAGAGAGAGTTATGACTGATCTGTGTTGTACAGCAGAAACCAACACAACATTGTAAAGCAATTATCCTCCAATTAAAGCTGTCCAGCAAGGATTTTAGTAGTAAAGGTGGTGGTGGTAGGATCTGGGTGGATGGATAGATTACAATTATGAGCATTTAGCCCTTGAGCTACATTTGTGAATCCCTGGTCTAAAGCTTTTGATAGGCTTAATGCTCACATCTTCCGGATTTTTCTATCTTTTTTGGCCTCCAGACAAAACTGGTATTTATATTTCCCGTTTTCCTTGTCCTAGACTCATGAGACACTAGAAGTTCCTCTGAGAAGCAATGTGATTGTTTCTACCACATACAAGCTCTTTCCTTTTCCATAAATTGAGGACAACAATAACCCATAGCATGGTTATAAAGGGTCTGAGAGAATGTAAAAGCCTGATGTCTAGTAGATGTTCAAAAACACTAGTTTTTCTTTTTTTTTTTGCAATACTCTTTTCAATAACAATTTGCTTGAAATTTACATTAAAGATAATGATATTTTTAGCTTGGAGATATTTTTCAATGTTTTGGATACATTTGGAAGACTCAAGGATCCATGCCTCTCAGGCAAGTCATGGATGTATCTGCTCCATAAGGAGAGTCGTAAAGTGGTTATAGAGAAGAGACCAAAATTATCATTAGGCCAGCTCTGACTACAGAAGAGAAAATATGTCTCACAAAGTTAAATGACTTGCCTAAAGTGATAAGACGTACTACTGAAATTTGATCAGCATTGAAAAACCCAGGATACTTTATAAAATTTGGGAAGAACTCTGATTTATAAAACCACCCTTACCATGGGTTGTTAGGGTCACCACTAGCCCAAATGAGGCCTTTTTGAGAATTAGAGAAAAGTACTCCTTCTAGGTACTTCTGTCAAAAAATTGTCATCAAATATGTAAATAAGAACAATACACTTATTGTCTAATGGAAAAAGTCATATTAATCATAATGTTATAATAAATATTAATTGTATTAAGTACTGCTGCTGCTGCTAAGTCACTTCAGTTGTGTCCGACTCTGTGCGACCCCATAGACGGCAGCCCACCAGGCTCCCCCGTCCCTGGGATTCTCCAGGCAAGAATACTGGAGTGGGTTGCCATTTCCTTCTCCAATGCATGAAAGTGAAAAGTGAAAGTGAAGTCACTCAGTCGTGTCTGACTCCTAGCGACCCCATGGACTGCAGCCTACCAGGCTCCTCTGTCCATGGGATTTTCCAGGCAAGAGGACTCGAGTGGGTTGCCACTGCCTTCTCCACATCCTAATCAATATTCAATGTCTGTGGTCATGTATGGACATGAGAGTTGGACTATAAAGAAAGCTGAGCACCGAAGAATTGATGCTTTTGAACTGTGGTGTTGGAGAAGACTCTTGAGAGTCCCTTGGACTCCAAGGAGATCCAACCAGTCCATCCTAAAGGAGATCAGTCCTGGGTGTTCATTGGAAGGACTGATGCTGAAGGTGAAACTCAAATACTTTGGCCACCTCATGCGAAGAGTTGACTCATTGGAAAAGACCCTGATGCTGGGAGGGATTGAGGGCAGGAGAAGGGGATGACAGAGGATGAGACAGCTGGATGGCATCACTGACTCGATGGACATGAGTTTGAATAAACTCTGGGAGTTGGTGATGGACAGGGAGGCCTGGCGTGCTGTGATTCATGGGGTCGCAAAGAGTCGGACACGACTGAGCGACTGAGCGACTGAGCGACTGAACCGTACTGTGCTTTGATTGGCTCCCCAGTAGATGCAATGCACAATTTGCATAGCCATGCAGGTAGCTAGTCTTATCTTTTGTATAGATTAGTCTTCTTTACAATGGTTTACATTTGGTGATTGTATTGGAAATATATTGATCAGACTTGAATTCTACTGGAAAGGATCCAGTGAGAAAAGTTGCCTGTTCTGAAGAAATATTTGTTAGTCACTGGCAGCTAATCTAATAACTTCCTATTTCCAATTTTCTTTTAGTCCTAACACTCATTTTTAATTTTACTTAATTAGCAAGAAATACAAAACACAGAGTTAAGTCCTAACTTGAAGCTTCCTGGTGGCTCAAACAGTAAAGAATCTGCCTGCTATGCAGGAGATCCAGGTTCGATCCCTGGGTAGGGAATATCCCCTGGAGAAGTGAATGGGTACCCACTGCAGTATTCTTGCCTGGAGAATTTCATGGACAGAGGAGCTGGGTGGGCTACCGTCTATGGGGTCACAGTCAGACACGACTGAGTGAATAACAAGAACCAAATACTTTAATAGGGGTATTTGTGCTGTGTTAATACACACTGCTCTGCTGTCCTCAGATGTTCAATTCTGTTTCCTGTGGGCCTTACTGCACAGTTTGGGAGTCAACTCTACACACTGTCCCATCCCATCAACCTTGTTTTATGTCCATCATTTCAGAGGGAACATATCCATAATTTTCTTCTACATATGCCTCAATACTCCACAAGCAAACACAAACTGATGGTGATATTTATATTTATTTTTGCAATGTCTTGGATAAAAACCATTTAAACAATGTCAGGTAAGGTGTTATTCTCATAAAAACATCTTCCTTCAAAACAAATGCATTTTTATTTTCCATAAAAGTTAAAATTACATGCTAAAGCAGTTAATCACAACACAAAACAATATCAAGAAGACTCACAGAGTAAGACCAGATAATGAGCTGCATCATTAAACTAAATAATTACACAGAACTAGAAAACTGACTCAGTAGTAAAATATAAAAATCTACAATTATAAATATAAATTTGGTCCATGGAGACGCTAGAGCAGTATTTACAGTAAGTATTAGATTATTTCTACATTAGGTGAATAATGCAGTTGTAAAATGTTGACTATCATAGGGAACAGGGTGTTTTATTTACAGTATACTATATTAAAAGTTATATTTCTAGCAAACCTGATGATTGCTACAAATACAGCTAAAAATTTGACACTAAAAACAAACATGTTTTTTGTTTGGGATTCTAGTTGGGAATTTCTAGTATCTGTAAATTGAAATTTTCTGTTAAAATCAATATGAAAAAAAGATACCACAATTCCATTCTTAGAAATACTGTCAATTTCAATCATTTTAGTTTAAACACAATAAGTGAATTACAAGAAGTTTTGCAAAAAAGGCACACATTGTTAATGATGTAAATTTGGCAGCAGAATCCTATGTCATGGTAGTAACTGTCAGGTGATGTGAAGTAAACAGATAACAGAACTGAACTGATTTTCCAGTCTAATTTTAGGAAGAGGAAAGCAAGGCTCACATGTGGACTCTTCTCACCCCTTTCCATGTCAAACTAAAGACTCTAAACTCTCGGCTATATTTCCATCAGCCAATGCTGCGCCATTACTGTCCAGAGAGGTGGACGGGTTCTCTTCCTGCCTTGTGCTCACAAGGCTGAGGACTGCTTTGTAGAGAAACTGATACTGCTCCTGGAGAACAGAGGTGGTAGGAAACAGGAAACTCAGTGAAGATATACAATTTTAAAAAGAAGGCATGTTTGCAGTCATCCTTTGCCACTGACCAAGGAAGGTCATTGTGTGAATGGCTCTGTTATAATTGGCAGAGGTTGGCAGAGGTACACCATCCATATTAATGTCTCCTTCTGATTAAATTTTAAAGTAGCTCTACAATTAGCCAACCCTTACGGACCTAGAACATTGGCCCATATACATTTGCCAATGGTAAGCACTCCATTCCTACTCAAACGTCATGGAATCAATCAGAAGGAGATGTGATAAGGTTCTAATACTGATTTATCAACTTGTGTGCAAGCCCTTTGGCACTCGACTCTTGATTCCCACTGAGTTATTCATTCTCCATTCTCCAGTTGTTATGAAACCTCAGGACTGCACTGTCAGCAGGGAATTCAAGGGGAATGCAGGCCTTTGACAGGACCCACTGTTTACCCAGTATTCTTCACACTCTACCAGCCCGGGCAGTCCTATGTCCTGCTTGGTGCAAAGGAGAGCATGTGTCCTGCTCTGGTTTCAGAGACACAGAGAAGAATAAAGAGTTGCTCTCTTTCAGATGCCAACCTGGGGATGGTGAGGTGGGGGCAAGGCAGTTGCAAAGGCTGTGAGCTAATGGCTGGCACCACAGTAGGAAACCATTAGGACCACATGTCTTAGTAAATGCATTTGTGAAACTTGGGTGTAGTTTAGTCTCCAGAAAGCAATTTCAAATGACAAGCTTGGCACATACAACTCACCTTGCCTGAATGAGACTTTTAACAAGGGCTCCTCTGAAGTGTGTGTGCACAAGGCTTTCCCTGCTCTCTGACCAGCTGGTGTGGGCTGGAGCTTTGAAGATGGACCCTTTATAAGGCCCTTCCATATACAGACCAGAAAGTTAGAAGGGAGCCTATGATTTCTGCATTCACCTAAGCTTCTCCCACTAGGGCATGCACAAAGTTCCCTATTGTCTTTCTAGCCCTTTTTTCTAGTATAAAAGCTTCCAAATTATTCTCAGAGTTGAGACTTATCTTTCCAGATGTGTTATGCTCTTTCTTGATTGTATGAGTGTCTTTCTCTTTTTTAAAGAGTACTCTCAGAATTAGCTACTTCTTAAGTTTAGAAAATGAATTTGGCTTGATAAAAAAGCGAACAATTGAATTCTATCTTCTGACTGCTCTTTGAGGCTATGCAGAACTTGAACGCTGGAATAAACTGTTTATTTTGTTAGATAAATCAGATTAGTTGGTGCTTCTACTAAAGATATTTTTTCAGAATTATACTAAGTCTCACAAAAAAGCACACAATGAAATTGAAAATTTTTGATCCATCAATTTTCTGGAAGATAAACTTTAAATGTTTATTGTTTATAGTTCCAGTTCTATGGATTGCAAATGGAATATAATTCAGCTTGAAAACTTAATGTTATCAATGTGTTCTTTTAGGTACACAACAAAATGATTTTGGTAGCCCCTAGAAAGTAACAGGTGCTCTAACAGGAAAAGCTTGAGTCGCTGTCTTGTTACTTACAATGTCGGCAAAGACTCCTGGCCTCATCAAATTGATCATCTTGGCTACCTGGTACACATCCATGGAATTTTCTTTTTCAAGTTGGTGCATAAGGGTCGTCAGAGCACAGAAAGTTCCAGCTGTCACTCCTCCATGCCTGGAAGCAAATGGAAGGGACAAAGACTCCATTCAGATGCATCAAACATTCACATTTGGAACTCACAGAGCATGTGGCCTTGACAACTTGGCAGTAAGGACACTGAAATTTTTAACATATTGTCTCCTCACTTTATTGTCCATGGAACTATGGTTTAATTTGAAACATTGTGGAGTGTTCACAATATTAGTAATGAGGCACTTTATAGAAATTAAGTATTTGGTTATACATTTCGTTTTGTTATACTATGGAATGGGTTGGCCATAAATCAAAATAATCTGACTGAGGTTAAATAATAATATATATTATAAAATAAGTATCTAAGTATCATATGTAATATGCACATGCATTTTGGTTTACAACAGAAACCTGGAAAGATCAATTGGATACAGATTTCTATTTCTGGTAAATAAAAATGATATCATGATATCAATTTTACTCCAGTCCCATGAAGTCAGTGGCTGAGGAATGTCTCCGTGGTTAGAATCTGTAAAAATCCAGGTTCTAAAACACTGACTCATCACAGAAAGTTGTCTTAGCATAGGATGCGAGAGCAAATGCCTATGACCCTGCACCCATCTTCTGCCTTCAGCAGGAGCTCTAAGTGGAAAAAACCCCCAAACTATTCTGTGTTAATCATGTCCATGAGAAGCAATAATCTACCCTGGCTGAATAATTCACCATGGGTCCAAAATATTAGGTTAGTACAAAGATAACAGAAATATACACACACCCAGAGCATGTCAGGTGTGAAGAGGTTTAAGGTGTGGCACTTACTCATCATGAACAATCATGGGCCCATCCCTGGTGGCAGCTTCTTCTTTGATAATACTTATAAGTTCAAAAGTTTTACTAATGGGGCTGTCTGGATTTGGCCATTTGGGACACTGAAAGTGCCGCACTTCAAGTACATAATCATCCTACAAGAAGAGGTAAAATCAGTGTTTTAAAAAGTGTCATATTGGGTGGTGAGTAGATGAATTGAGGAAAATCAGTAACTACAGGAATGCAATAAAACCAAATCATATGCTGAGTGCAGGAGTCCATTCATTGAATCATAGTGCAACAAACCAGGGTTGTTTTTTTTTCTTTAAACTAAACTCCTGACTATCTACAAGACACCAATTTGAATTCTTTGTCAATAATTATTTCTGTGAAAATCAGGAATTGCAGGAAGGTGATGAAACCAAGTCACACACGGAGTGTAGCAGTCGTTGTAGCCCGTCCGTCATCATGGAAGGGAGAAATCACCATGACACCACATTTGCCGTGTACAGATGTGGCCTTTTTTTTATTCTAAAATAATCCTTGTTGGTGGACTTTATATTGCCAATCAAATCATGAACAGAGATGTGGTTGTGTCCATAAAATTAAACTTACAAAAACTTACAAAGAGAAATCTTCTGTTTTAAAATTTGCTTTAAAAATTGCACAGACATTCCTTTAAAAATTATGAATCATTATATTGTGTACCTGTAACATATAATATTGTAAATCATCTGTATTTGAAGTAAAAAAGAAAAAGATAGCATAGACTTCTTCAAATAGCAGCATTACTCAGGTTCAACTAAGGCAAGAATATGATTGCATGACACAGTGTGGGAAGTACTGGCAAGGAGGATGGAGACATGGGTCCCACTCTAGCCCCAGTTCAAACCCTTGCTTAAGTGACCAAACCAGGTTGAATGACTTTAACGCTCTTAAACTTCTGATCCTCAGTTTCCTAAAGTGGATTATACATATACAGGAATCTGATTAATGACTGAACTGGTATTGTTGATCTATAAATGATGCTGGAACAATGGCTATTCACATGAAACAATAAAACTGGACTCGACTCACAAAATATAATATGAAACATCAATTTCAAGCAGAACTATAAAACATTTAGAAAACAATGTATTTGCATCATCAATTTTATAAGTGTTGGTCAACCAAATATTCTAGCAAATACTGAATCTTCTTATATATCCTATATGTTTTTTACCAGTTTCAGAATTAAAGTGAAACATTTAAACCATCTAAAATATGATTTAATTTTTTTCTGATTGAGCAAGTCCTCCAAATTTCACATACCTTACTGATCATTATTAGCATCTTTTAGTCTTTTACAGGAGCCATACAATAATTTATGAACTATGCTGTAATTACAGAAATAATTATTGACAAAGAATTCAAACTGTAGACAATCAAGAGTTTAGTAAAACCCTAATTCATTGCACTGCATGTTTTCAAAGCAGTTCTTCACTGAACAACCCCCTGTACATCAGTAGAGGACAGTAAACTTGTTTTTACTGGTAGGTAATATTTTTCCCATTTTACTTAGGAGAAGACAAGGTAAACACTGGCCTTAAAACATGAGAATTAGGATTAATAAAATTATTTGTTTTTATTCTGTTTAGTTTCAACTTAACTTCTATCAGCAACTGCTTTGGAGTAAAGAAGAAATTTTTGACTTCCTGTGTGTGTAGAAATCAAGGATGGTGGAGTTTAGTGATGGCTAATTGTTTAATGATTCTATAAGATTTAAAAAAATGAAAATAACATGTAAGGTAAAATTTATTATTTGGGTAATTTGCCTCAATTTATAAGAAATCAGATTCCTTCTTTTAATTTCTAGGAGAGATCTTTAAACTGGCATATATTTAAAAAGATGAAAAGTTTATCATTTAAACTATGTCCATACCTGTGTAGCTTCTAGGATAAAATCTTGCATTATAAGTTTTTCCTCGTTAGACAGACATTTGTGTTCTTCAGCCATAAGAGTGACCTTAAAACTCTCACAATTTATAGGCTCATCTTTATTTGGCCAGTAAACAAATTCATCTTCTGCCTGGAGGATTAAAAGACAAAGATGATTCTAGATTTAATAAAATGTCTAAGTCAGACTGTGAAACAAAGTTAACAGGTTGCGTAGAAAATTCAACTCAAATTTTTCTTTGAATCTCAAAATTTACTCTTAAAATATCCTAACAAGTTTTATTTAAAAAACGCAAGTAGAAGTATATGGACTGACTTCATTCATGATTGCAATTCTAATTCCCTAAGCAGCATAATAAATACTTAAGTTAATTTCAACCTACTTTTATTTAAAACTGTCATTCAACAATTTCAGACCTGAGATATTGCATTCAAACCAGATCCAATAAAAGACAAGGTACAACTTCAATATTAGTTTATTAGTTGAAAAAAATACTTTGTGTACTGGACTTTTGAGTAGTTGTGCCTTGATACCTACTCTAAAAAGAAAGTGCCAAAAGTGACCTGAAGGGCTTACCATATTCTGACCATCTGGAAGCATAACAACCAGCTGGGCATTATGGTCCCATATCATCCTCCAGAAATCCTTGATGGTGTGGAGAAGGGGATGCTGGGTGATGATGAATTCATTGCTCTGATAATAGCCCTACATAATCAAAGAGAGGATAGAAAGAGCCTTGGCATATGACTGTAAATATTTAAGAAACAGTTATAGGTTAATGGTCATGTTAGTCTTTTTATTTTTAGATTGTGTCTGTAAATAATAATGTGATTATTATAGCCAATGTTATGGACCCATCCTATATGCCAGGTACAGTGCTAAGCATTTTCCTTCTTTATTCCTCACAGCAGTACTATGAGAAAGGGAATGTGAGCTTCACTTCATACATAATTAAACTGAAGCTGAAGAAGTTATCATCTTATGTTATCACACAGTTATCTCTTCTAGGAAGAGACTTAACGAAATGGCTTGTGGACTATGTCTCCCACACTAGATAGAACAGAAATCTAGAAACTCTGCATTTCTTAAACTTCATAAGTCCCAATGGCAATGCCAAATTTCACACCCACTGGCAATAGGATACTTTACATCTTGACTGCCTCTACAAGAGAGGAACTAGGGGTGTGAGTGAGTGAGTGAAGTTGCTCAGTCGTGTCTGACTCTTTGCGACCCCATGGACTGTAGCATACAAGGCTCCTCCGTCCATGGGATTTTCCAGAAAAGGGTACTGGAGTGGGTTGCCATTTCATTCTCCAGGAACTAGCGGTGCCACCTTGCAAATGTTGCTGCAGAAACCTAAAAGCTGGTGCCATTGAATTAATCATGATTTCCATGCTGCTGCTTACCAAAACCATGGCTCCTTCTGCAATGGAATCTCTTAGATCCCATTTCTAGCTCCCATAGACTCATTTGAAGTATGGAATGTTTTTTACTTTTTTTAAGCTTTATCTTCATTTATTCATCAAGTAGAATTCTACTCAACTTACTTTCTTTTGGTTACAATCTTATTTGATAAGCAGAAAACTTTTAAGTTCATATATTCAGATTTGAATGAGTAGGTTGTACATAATTAAATGTTTTTCTTGTTAATTGTAGATGCTTTGGGTACGAAAAGATCTTTAAAACAATAATTTTATTTGTTTCTGGTCCTGCTGGGTCTTTGCTGTTTTGAGGGCTTCTGTCTACCTGCAGTGAGCGGGGGGGTGGGGGGGGGTGGGGGGCTCCTCTCTAATTATGGTGCACGGGCTTCTCATTTCAGTGGCCGCTCTTGTGGAACACGAGCTCTAGGGCTTGCGGGCTTCAGTAGCTGTGCCACGTAGGCTCAGTTGTTTGGGGCTCCCAGGCTCTATAGCTTACGCTCAATAGCTGTGGCACATGGGCTTAGCTGCCCCTCAGCACATGGAATCTTCCCAGATCAGGGATTGAGCCTGTGTCTCCTGCATTGGCAGGTGGATTCTTTACCACTGAGCACCAGGGAAGCCCAGGAAAAGACCTTGAAAGGACTTCCAGTCTATCCTGCAACTTCAGTCCATATCCCATATCATTCCAAGTAGATAAAAATTCATCCTATTTTGCAAATCTTCAGACGTACTGTGGCAAGCTTTGTAGGTAGCCAACATTTAATTATTTTCTTGAAAAGAACAGCCTTTTATCTAACTAACACACAAAGCAATATTTACATTTGTTCTCAATCCATTCTCGATTTTTGAGGAAAAACATCTGCTTCCTGTAGTATTAAGAAGCCCCTGTTTAAGTATGGCATGCTTTTAGATAACTCCTGCACCTCTTGCATTGGCAGTCAGATTCTCTACCACTGTGCCACCTGGGAAGCCCTAAAAATGAAAGTGTTAGTCACTCCGTCATGTCCGACTCTTTGTGACCCCAGGGACTGTAGCCCTCCAGACTCCTCTGTCCATGGAATTTTTTTTTTTTAATTTTATTTTATTTTTAAACTTTACATAACTGTATTAGTTTTGCCAAATATCAAAATGAATCCGCCACAGGTATACATGTGTTCCCCATCCTGAACCCTCCTCCCTCCTCCCTCCCCATTCCATCCCTCTGGGTCGTCCCAGTGCATCAGCCCCAAGCATCCAGTATCGTCCTTCGAACCTGGACTGGCAACTCGTTTCATACATGATATTTTACATGTTTCAATGCCATTCTCCCAAATCTTCCCACCCTCTCCCTCTCTCACAGCGTCCATAAGACTGTTCTATACATCAGTGTCTCTTTTGCTGTCTCGTACACAGGGTTATTGTTACCATCTTTCTAAATTCCATATATATGCGTTAGTATACTGTATTGGTGTTTTTCTTTCTGGCTTACTTCACTCTGTATAATAGGCTCCAGTTTCATCCATCTCATTAGAACTGATTCAAATGTATTCTTTTTAATGGCTGAATAATACTCCATTGTGTATATGTACCATAGCTTTCTTATCCATTCATCTGCTGATGGACATCTAGGTTGCTTCCATGTCCTGGCTATTATAAACAGTGCTGCGATGAACATTGGGGTACACGTGTCTCTTTCCCTTCTGGTTTCCTCAGTGTGTATGCCCAGCAGTGGGATTGCTGGATCATAAGGCAGGTCTATTTCCAGTTTTTTAAGGAATCTCCACACTGTTCTCCATAGTGGCTGTACTAGTTTGCATTCCCACCAACAGTGGAAGAGGGTTCCCTTTTCTCCACACCCTCTCCAGCATTTATTACTTGTAGACTTTTGGATCGCAGCCATTCTGACTGGTGTGAAATGGTACCTCATAGTGGTTTTGATTTGCATTTCTCTGATAATGAGTGATGTTGAGCATCTTTTCATGTGTTTGTTAGCCATCTGGATGTCTTCTTTGGAGAAATGTCTATTTAGTTCTTTGGCCCATGTTTTGATTGGGTCATTTATTTTTCTGGAGTTGAGCTGTAGGAGTTGCTTGTATATTCTCGAGATTAGTTGTTTGTCAGTTGCTTCATTTGCTATTATCTTCTCCCATTCTGAAGGCTGTCTTTTCACCTTGCTAATAGTTTCCTTTGATGTGCAGAAGCTTTTAAGGTTAATTAGGTCCCATTTGTTTATTTTTGCTTTTATTTCCAATATTCTGGGAGGTGGGTCATAGAGGATCCTGCTGTGATGTATGTCAGAGAGTGTTTTGCCTTTGTTCTCCTCTAGGAGTTTTATAGTTTCTGGTCTTACATTGAGATCTTTAATCCATTAGTAAATCAGAAGATAGAATGGTAGAAATAAATGAATCAGAGAGGACAAAAGAAAAACGAATTAAAAGAAATGAGGACAATCTCAGAGACCTCCAGGACAATATTAAACGCTACAACATTCGAATCATAGGGGTCCCAGAAGAAGAAGACAAAAAGAAAGACCATGAGAAAATACTTGAGGAGATAATAGTTGAAAACTTCCCTAAAATGGGGAAGGAAATAATCACCCAAGTCCAAGAAACCCAGAGAGTCCCAAACAGGATAAACCCAAGGCGAAACACCCCAAGACACATATTAATCAAATTAACAAAGATCAAACACAAAGAACAAATATTAAAAGCAGCAAGGGAAAAACAACAAATAACACACAAGGGAATACCCATAAGGATAACAGCTGATCTTTCAATAGAAACTCTTCAAGCCAGGAGGGAATGGCAAGACATACTTAAAGTGATGAAAGAAAATAACCTACAGCCCAGATTATTGTACCCAGCAAGGATCTCATTCAAGTATGAAGGAGAAATCAAAAGCTTTTCAGACAAGCAAAAGCTGAGAGAATTCTGCACCACCAAACCAGCTCTCCAACAGATACTAAAGGATATTCTCTAGACAGGAAACACAAAAATGGTGTATAAATTCGAACCCAAAACAATAAAGTAAATGGCAACGGGGTCATACTTATCAGTAATTACCTTAAACGTAAATGGGTTGAATGCCCCAACCAAAAGACAAAGACTGGCTGAATGGATACAAAAACAAGACCCCTACATATGTTGTCTACAAGAGACCCACCTCAAAACAGGGGACACATACAGACTGAAAGTGAAGGGCTGGAAAAAGATTTTCCATGCAAATAGGGACCAAAAGAAAGCAGGAGTAGCAATACTCATATCAGATAAAATAGACTTTAAAACAAAGACTGTGAAAAGAGACAAAGATGGTCACTACATAATGATCAAAGGATCAATCCAAGAAGAAGATATAACAATTATAAATATATATGCACCCAACATGGGAGCACCGCAGTATGTAAGACAAATGCTAACAAGTATGAAAGAAGAAATTAACAATAACACAATAATAGTGGGAGACTTTAATACCCCACTCACACCTATGGATAGATCAACTAAACAGAAAATTAACAAGGAAACACAAACTTTAAACGATACAATAGACCAGTTAGACCTAATTGATATCTATAGGACATTTCATCCCAAAACAATGAATTTCACCTTCTTCTCAAGCGCACATGGAACCTTCTCCAGGATAGATCACATCCTGGGCCATAAAGCTAGCCTTGGTAAATTCAAAAAAATTGAAATCATTCCAAGCATCTTTTCTGACCACAATGCAGTAAGATTAGATCTCAATTACAGGAGAAAAACTATTAAAAAATCCAACATATGGAGGCTGAACAACACGCTGCTGAATAACCAACAAATCACAGAAGAAATCAAAAAAGAAATCAAAATTTGCATAGAAACGAATGAAAATGAAAACACAACAACCCAAAACCTGTGCGACACGGTAAAAGCAGTCCTAAGGGGAAAGTTCATAGCAATACAGGCACACCTCAAGAAACAAGAAAAAAGTCAAATAAATAACCTAACTCTACATCTAAAGCAATTAGAAAAGGAAGAAATGAAGAACCCCAGGGTTAGTAGAAGGAAAGAAATCTTAAAAATTAGAGCAGAAATAAATGCAAAAGAAACAAAAGAGACCATAGCAAAAATCAACAAAACCAAAATCTGGTTCTTTGAAAGGATAAATAAAATTGACAAACCATTAGCCAGACTCATCAAGAAACAAAGGGAGAAAAATCAAATCAATAAAATTAGAAATGAAAATGGAGAGATCACAACAGACAACACAGAAATACAAAGGATCATAAGAGAGTACTATCAACAATTATATGCCAATAAAATTGACAACGTGGAAGAAATGGACAAATTCTTAGAAAAGTACAACTTTCCAAAACTTAACCAGGAAGAAATAGAAAATCTTAACAGACCCATCACAAGCACGGAAATTGAAACTGTAATCAAAAATCTTCCAGCAAACAAAAGCCCAGGTCCAGACGGCTTCACAGCTGAATTCTACCAAAAATTAAGAGAAGAGCTAACACCTATCCTGCTCAAACTCTTCCAGAAAATTGCAGAGGATGGTAAACTTCCAAACTCATTCTATGAGGCCACCATCACCCTAATACCAAAACCTGACAAAGATCCCACAAAAAAAGAAAACTACAGGCCAATATCACTGATGAACATAGATGCAAAAATCCTTAACAAAATTCTAGCAATCAGAATTCAACAACACATTAAAAAGATCATACACCATGACCAAGTGGGCTTTATCCCAGGGATGCAAGGATTCTTCAATATCCGCAAATCAATCAATGTAATACACCACATTAACAAATTGAAAAATAAAAACCATATGATTATCTCAATAGATGCAGAGAAAGCCTTTGACAAAATTCAACATCCATTTATGATCAAAACTCTCCAGAAAGCAGGAATAGAAGGAACATACCTCAACATAATAAAAGCTATATATGACAAACCCACAGCAAACATTATCCTCAATGGTGAAAAATTGAAAGCATTTCCTCTAAAGTCAGGAACAAGACAAGGGTGCCCACTTTCACCATTACTATTCAACATAGTTTTGGAAGTTTTGGCCACAGCAATCAGAGCAGAAAAAGAAATAAAAGGAATCCAAATTGGAAAAGAAGAAGTAAAGCTCTCACTGTTTGCAGATGACATGATCCTCTACATAGAAAACCCTAAAGACTCCACCAGAAAATTACTAGAGCTAATCAATGACTATAGTAAAGTTGCAGGATATAAAATCAACACACAGAAATCCCTTGCATTCCTATACACTAATAATGAGAAAACAGAAAGAGAAATTAAGGAAACAATTCCATTCACCATTGCAACGGAAAGAATAAAATACTTAGGAATATATCTACCTAAAGAAACTAAAGACCTATATATAGAAAACTATAAAACACTGGTGAAAGAAATCAAAGAGGACACTAACAGATGGAGAAATATACCATGTTCATGGATTGGAAGAATCAATATAGTGAAAATGAGTATACTACCCAAAGCAATTTATAGATTCAATGCAATCCCTATCAAGCTACCAACAGCATTCTTCACAGAGCTAGAACAAATAATTTCACAATTTGTATGGAAATACAAAAAACCTCGAATAGCCAAAGCGATCTTGAGAAAGAAGAATGGAACTGGAGGAATCAACCTACCTGACTTCAGGCTCTACTACAAAGCCACAGTTATCAAGACAGTATGGTACTGGCACAAAGACAGAAATACAGATCAATGGAACAAAACAGAAAGCCCAGAGATAAATCCACGCACATATGGACACCTTATCTTTGACAAAGGAGGCAAGAATATACAATGGATTAAAGACAATCTCTTTAACAAGTGGTGCTGGGAAATCTGGTCAACCACTTGTAAAAGAATGAAACTAGAACACTTTCTAACACCATACACAAAAATCCATGGAATTTTTTAGGCAAGAATACTGGAGTGGGTAGCCATTCCATTCTCCAAGGGATCTTCCTGCTCCAGGGATTGAACCCATGTCTCCTGCATTGCAAGCAGACTCTTTACCATCTGAGCCACCAGGGAAACCCTTTTAGATGCCACCGACATATATCTCCTTGTTTCCTGTATAGATATGCCTTAGTATTTTCTTTTCTAGTTAAATAGAATAGTGATTTGGGCATGGGAGTTAGGACCCTCTCATCTGAAGGCAAGCTCTGTGATGGACTGGCCTGAAATGGAAATGAAGGTCAAAAAACAGCTACTAAAGCACTCACTCCTCTCATAGTAGAGCTAAATGCAGACAGAAAGTGTTGAATCTTTAGAAATCTAAGTCGCCAAATGAGCCCAGTTTGCAGGGTGAGAACTGTGCTGCAGACCTGGAGTGATGTCAGTGAGACTGGACTTGCTAATGCTGGTGTATCCTGGTTCTGCAGGAAATTTGCTTTGGTGAATGAAATGGAGCCACTCAGATGGGTAAGTGGATGTTTTGTGTCTATTCATCACGTTGAAGCTGAAACTCCAATCCTTTGGCCACTGATGCGAAGAACTGACTCATCTGAAAAGACCCTGATGCTGGGAAAGACTGAAGGCAGGCGGGGAAGGGGACAACAGGGGATGAGATGGTTGGATGGCATCACCGACTCGATGGACATGAGTTTGAGTGGACTCTGGGAGTTGGTGATGGACAGGGAGGCCTGGCATGCTGCAGTTCATGGGGTTGCAAAGAGTCGGACACGACTGAGCAACTGAACTGAACTGAACATCAGTTCTGAATGGTGAGTTTGGTTCCTGCATCTACTCAGTTGCATTGACTGAGGGTTCTCCAGTCCCAGCACACATGAAAACACCAAGGAATGCTGTGATTCCATTGCTGCTGTGGGCTGCGAACCTGCAGTCATCAGATTTGACTCGTGTCCACCTGTGGTATTTGCCAGTCACTGATTCAGGCAGACCACCCTGTTTTGGTTCTGGCAACATAAGCTTGCACTCAGTCTTCCCAGTAGCTCTCTGACTTACCATGATGTAGGAGGCATTGATGTAGTCTGCGCCTTCACCACTCAGGGATGAAATGCCAACCCTGGATCTTTCCACTGGGAACACAGAACATTCATCATAAACAAGTAAGCTCTAGTTCTATACCTCCTTCCCACCTCCTCAAATGGAAAAATATAGCTGCATTTTGCAAGTTCAGTGTCTTTGACTTTTTAGCTAATTTTTCTATGTATTTTGCCCTCAAAGTTTGAGTCCTTGTTAAGTTATATTATCTGACATAATTAAATGAGTATATTGCTTTTGTTCCAAGATGGAAAAATATTGTTAAATTACCTACAAGGCTTCTATTAATATTATTTTAAAAGTTGGTTTTCCTTTTTCTTCCAAAGTTCAACATAGCTTACCAGGGATGATGGAAGACGTTCTGTTCTTTTCTCTGTTGCATTGCTTTAGGGCTGTAGAATAGTCACTCTGCTGTATATTTGATTGACTCAAGAGCTGAGAAAGAATGTCAAGGGAAAATATAAATCATTTCGTTTAAGCCACTCAAATATTAAACCACACACACACACTCACACACTCATACTCATATTTACACATGTGACTCAACAAAGATAGTTAGTTTAGTTGTGTCCGACTCTTTGCAACCCCATGGACTGCAGCCCATCAGGCTCCTCTGTCCATGAGATTTTCCAGGCAAGGATACTGGAGTGGGTTGACATTTCCTTCTCCAGGGGATCTTCCCAACCCAGGGATCGAACCCGGGTCTCCTGCACTGCAGGCAGATTCTTTACCGACTGAGCTACAAGATATTTGACTTATTTTCCAAGAATTCCTTGAATTAAAGTTGTTTAGGGGACTCCCTGATACATTTATGTTTTATATTCTATTCCAGGAGGGATGGAAGAAGCAGGGAAAGCTTGATACCTAGTTTGACTTTGAGCATTGGGACCCTTCCTCTATGGTTTGTGCTCTCCATGTTCTCTATTTGAATCTCACACTGCAGCTGGAGATAAACTGCATCGTGTGTGTGTGTGTGTGTGTGTGTGTGTGTGTGTGTATATATATATATATATATACACATACATACATGTTGTTGTTTAGTTGCTAAGTCGTGTCCAGCTCTTTGCGACCCCATGGACTGTAGCCTGCCAGGCTCCCTCTGTCCATTGGATTTTCCAGGTAAGAATACTAGAGTGGTTGCCATTTCCTTCTCCAAGGGATCTTCCGAACCCAGGGATAAAAACCACATCTCCTGCATTGGCAGACAGATTCTTTACCACTGAGTCACCAGGGAAGCCCTTATATATGCATATCGTTTTTTATTCATTATTTTGGGCTTCCCTAGTGTATTCGACTAAAGAGTCCACCTGCAATGTGAGAGAGAATGACAACCCACTCCAGGATTCTCACCTGGAGAATCCCCATGGACAGAGGAGCCTGGTGGGCTACAGTCCATGGGGTCGCAGCGTCGGACATGACTGAGCAACTAAGCACAGCACATTCATTATTTTAATACTTCATCACATAAATAATCTACTTGCTATTTATCTATTCTGCAATTAGTGAATGTTTGCATTACTTTCAACGTTGCTATTTCAAACTTTGTAGCAATGAACAGCACTTGTATATTTCTTAATATGCAGATACGTGAGGGTTTCTATAAAGAATTTGCAGTCATTGGTGTTAAATTTTTGACAGGCTAACAGATGAAAAGTAGTATAGTGTGGTTTTGATTAGCATTTTCTTAATTATAGTGCAATTGTGAATTTTAGTTATTTCTTCTTTGATGATTGCCTTTTCATATTTATATTTCATTTTCATTAATTTGCCGGGGGTTTGATGCCTTAAATGTAAATCTACAGTCTACTAAGAAAGTTGCAAATGTCCTTGTTCTCTTTATCAAATAGACATTTATAACTGAATTACTGTTTTTCCTTAAGATCTTTGTAAATTACATTTTTATTTAAGAAGTTCTTCTCTACCTTCATGTCCTCAAAATACATTTTCCAATATTTTCTTACAGTAGTTATAAAACTATTTCCATTTTAAGAATTTAATCCTTCTTGAATAATTTCAGTGTTTGAGGTACGGTAGATACGTAATTGTACTTGTTTCCACGTGGAAACTGTCCCAGTATCATTTACTGATACTTACAGTCCCTCTTTCTTCACCAATGTTTAATGTCATATCTATCACATAACAATTTCCACATGCACATGGTTCCTCTGGCTGATTTGTCTGTTTTTCAACATTGTCATTCCATAAAAGGTCTTTCACATATAGTTCAAGAAATTTCTATTCCTTATTGTTCAGTATTGCTTTGAATATTTTTGGTTCTTTACTTTTCAATGTAGATTTCAAAATCAGAATCAAACACAAAAGCCTGGCATGAGGTACATTTGTGATAGATATTTGTTGGATACATAGACACGCAATTTCACTTTAAGAATATTTTTCATTGGATAAACCTGAATAAATACCTGTTGTTTATAGGACAGTGTACACACACACACACACACACACAAGCACACACCCCTAAATTTCCCTAGGTAGGATGCTAACAGGAAACAGTCAAATGTCTATCTTTTTAAAATGGATTCTGTTTCATAATTGATATTTTCATTCTGATCCTGAATTACCCAGTATAAGTGATATAAATTCTTTTAGGTAATTGTGTAAGGGGTAAATCATATTTAAGTGAAAATTATGTTGGAAATGGCTAATACATATGTATTTTTTAACTTAGAGAAAAGCCATCTTAGCAACATCCTGTTAATGCTTTATATTTCTTTCTTATCTGTTTCTGGAAGCTGGACTGAGCACTTTTGTTCCTTGAATTGTTTATTAACTACTCAGATAAGTTTAGCTGAATAAACATGTATGTCTCCCTCTCTTCAGATTTTAAGTTCAGGTTCTAAACCTAACCTGTCCCTTACTCCTCCCAGAGCCCAAAAGATGCTGAATGAGAAGGCAGAAAGTCAGGGAATTCATAATGACTACATCTTCTATGTTGTAAGCTGGAGAAAAGAAAGATAAAGAACTTCAATCTCAAGGTTTGTTAACTCTCCTGGGTTTTTCCAGGGCTTCCTGAATTCTTCCGAGATACTCCTTCAGAAGAAACTGGCCCTGCTTCTCTAGCAACCCAGGGAAGTAAGAGGTTGGTATAGGAATAAAAACTAAGATCATGGCGCTGGTCCCATCACTTCATGGAAAATAGATGGGGAAACAATGGAAACAGTAACAGACTTTATTTTATTGGGCTCCAATATCACTGCAGGTATGAAATTAAAAGATGCTTACTCCTTGGAAGAAAAGCTATGATAAATCTAGACAGTATATTAAAAGGCAGAGGCACCACTTTGGAGACAATGATTTGATTAGTCAAAGCTATGGTTTTTCCAGAAGTCATGTATGAATGTGAGAGTTGGACCATAAAGAAGACTGAGCGCCAAAGAAGTGATGCTTTTGAACTGTGGTGGTAGAGGAGACTTTTGAGAGTCCCTTAGGCAGCAAGGAGATCAAAACAGTCAACCCTAAAGGAAATCAACCCTGAATATTCATTGGAAGGACTGATGCTGAAGCTGAAACTCCAATCCTTTGGCCACCTGATGTGAAGAGCTGACTCATTTGAAAAGACCCTGATGCTGGGAAAGATTGAAGGCAAGAGGAGAAGGGGACGACAGAGAATGAGATAGTTGATGGCATCACCGACTCAATGGACATGAGTTTGAGCAAACTTTGGGAGACAGTAAAGGACAGGGAAGCCTGGCATGCTGCAGTCCATGGGGTCGCAAAGAGTCGGACATGACTGAGTGACTGAACAACAGGAATAATAGACAATAAAACAACATAGCCTTCGTTCCTCTGGAAAGCCACAACTCTTTTAATCTCCCTATCTCCACCAGCAGGTCTGATAACAACTGCTTTCTGAATTCTTTGCTCACTGGTTTCTGGAAGTCAGACAGCTAAGTTAAGTTGTGGGAGGTAGGATGTTGAACAAAGCATGCTCCCCTTGTGTAGCTGACTGCCTTGTGACAGGGTGGGAGGCAGAAACTGGGGTTGAAGAAGCTATTCTTACGGGGTGGCCTATTCTAGTCCAAGGCTTCAAGTGAGACAGATTCTTCCAGGGAGCAGCACAGACAGCCGGAGTCGCAGCACTCGTGGTTAAGTGGTCTGGTTTTCTTAAAGTGAGAAGAGCACTTAGACTGTCTGTGTTAGAAGTTCTGCCTGTTCATCCTGCTCTACTCTGTGCCCTCTGTTTCCTGGACAATGCCTGCATTTCTAGGGTTTCTGGGAACTTTCCCTCTTGCGACTCTAAGGTTCTCATTGAAATTTACTAAGTGGCTTTGTGGCCGGTTGTAAAGAACACAGTATAGCCACTGGACCAACAGAATACCGAGCCTGTCCACATGGCCTTGTCCACTCAAATGAGGAGATGCGGGAACATGCCAACCCATGGTGACACCCGAGAGAGGGACTCTGAAGAGAACTCACCTTGAATTGTTTCTCTAGCTTTGTTTTGCCAGTTGGTCCAGGAATGAGGAGCCCATTAACATAGGCATGGATGTGGCTGTCTGGGACCTCAGTTTCTTTACTGAGTATGGCCTCTACCAGCGCATCATGAATGAAGACATACTGTTCCTGGCAAAACAATGACAAACAGGAACATCACTATAGGCTCTCCCTATACATGAAAAGTTCTTGCAAGCGTTAGTCGTTCAGTTGTGTTTGACTTTTCGCAACCCCATGGACTGTAGACCACCAGCCTTTGCTGTCCATGGGATTCTCCAAGCAAGAATGCTGGAGTGGGTAGCCATTTCCTTCTCCAGGAGATCTTCCTGACCCAGGGATTGAGCCCAATCTCCTGTACTGCAGGCAGATTCTTTATCATCTGAGCCACCAAGTGTCTCGGCACAAAACTAGTATTTTCCTGGAACTTCCCTGGTATTCCAGACCCATGGGGGTCTGCACGCCCAATGCAGAGGGCCTGGGTTCAATCCTTGATCAGGGAACTAGATCCCACGTGTGGCAACTAAGAGTTTGAGGGCCGTAACTGAGATCCCCCATGCCACAATTAAAACCCAGTGCACACAAAACAAATTAAATTTTTTTTTTTTGAAAGTAGTATCTTTCATTGACAGACAAAGAGTTTTACAAAGTGGGAGGGAGAACTCACAGAGGTTGCTTACCAGTCCTGGCAGGAAGTCAGATGGAGGAAAAGGAGTAATACAGAAAGAACACAACTGTTTCCACTCTCATCTCTTTATTTCATGTGCATTGACATTTAGAGAAGGAGACCACTGGAAGATTTTGGGAGGCAAAGCAATGTCTTACCTGAGACCCTCTTCCATATTTTGCACTAACTTCCCTACTTCTGATGGGTCTTTCCCTTCTGTCCATTCCAGTTTTCCTTTTAGCCAGTTAAATGTAATTCAGCAGAATTATCTATACGTTTTTAATAGTTATCTTCTATTTCATGGATGGGACTCTTCCCTGGTCTTATCTAACTAGAATGTCATCTCCTTGATGGATTGAAGTTTGATTGGTTTCAAAGCCATTCAGTCATAGGTTTCTTATTGTTTTCAAGCTGCCATCCATAGTTTTCAATTTAAATCCATTTTTATTTAGAAATAGTGAAAATAAAACACAGGTATGGAGACTTTGTCCTGTGTCACATATGGGCAAATGAAATGGGCTTAAAATAGAATTTAATTTGAGCATGCATGTGCGCTAAATTGCTTCAGTTGTATCCAACTCTTTGCGACCCTACAGACTATACCCCACCTGGCTCCTCCGTCCATGGGATTCTCCAGGCAAGAATACCAGAGTGAGTTGCTATTTCCTCCTCCAGGGGATCTTCCCGACCCAGGGATCAAACCCGACTCTCTTATGTCTCCTGCATTAAAGCCCTAATTTGAGCATAATTCATATTATTTAAATAGGAGAATGAATCTATTTGCTCACTACACACAGGAAATAGATATGCTGAAACCCTAACCTCCTAGTACCTCAGAATGTGACCTTATTTGTAAACAGAGATGATGCAGATGTCGTTAGTTAAATGAGGTAGGCTGACATCCTTATAAGAAAGGGGAAATTTGGACACAGACACAGGGGGAAGACAGCCGTGTGAAGATACAGGCAGAGACTGGAGTTAGGCTGATAAATCCAGGGAAATATGAGACTATCAGAAACTTGAAGAGACATGGAAGGATCCTTCCTTAGAGGATGTGGAGGGAGCATGGCCCTGCTGCCCACACCTTGATTTTGGACTTCTATCCTCCAGAACTAGGAGATGATACATTTCTGTTGTTTTAAGCCACCCAGTTCATAGCACTTTATCAAGGGGTGCCCCATGGGACTAACGAATCTGGTAATACAGACTCTGGTCTATCCAGCATTTAGGGACATTTCCAATCCTTAGATAAATTAAATTATAAATTAAATTATCCTCCTTATCATACCTCAGTTTGCACCAAGTAATTTCTTTGTGAACGAATGTGTTTTAAAAAGCCAAATACATTGACGGTTCCTTCATGTTGAATCTGCTGCAGCATGCTGTCTAGCACAATGTATGTGCCCGTTCTTCCAACTCCAGCACTGAGGAGCACACAAAGAAAGAGCTCGTTCAACGTCAAGTATCAAGTACATTTGACGATCGGTCACAACTGGCTGTCTTGTAAATTAATTTCCTTTTCCAAGCCACTTAGTAGGTAATTTAGCAGTCCCCAAAGTAAGCAGCTTAAGAGTTAAGCAGAATGCTTCAAATAACAAAGTTTTCTCTTTTCTTTTTTGCCAACAGGTCAAACTCCAAAGCAATCTGATCATTTCTGTTGGAGACTTTTTATGTTCAATCATTACAGTTATTATTCAGCTTATATGATACAATGAAAATATTATGTATCAGAGTCTAGCAAACAGACATTTAATTTGAGAAAAATGAAAACATCAGCTTCTCCAAACTCTGAAAAGACAAGGTCTCCAGGTCGGTACTGTCAGGTAAACAGGTTTGTAAAGGTTTCTGCATTAATGGGAAGAAAGCGTTTGTGAAGGCTTTCAGCTGAGAATATCATTTCCCTGAGATGGTGAGGAATAAAGCATAACTTCAGTCATTTCTAAAGGGCCATTATCTATCGACTTCTTCAAAGCCTCTAGCAGAGGGACAGTATTCAGAGACACGGATTCCTTTCAAACGCTCTGACGAGTAGGAAGTACTACAGTGAAGAATTAGCAGCTGCTCTCAAAATGCTCTGGGCCTCCTCCATTCACCAGGAAACAATCTCTGACCTTCAGAGCTATTTTTCTTGCATCTTCCTGTTTCCCTCAACTTCCAGGCTCAGATAAAAAACCTGAGGATAGATCTCTCAAACTTTGTCTGAGCCTAACTCCTGAAATAGGTAATTAGAATGTGTGAGATACACTGCATATCAAAGGAAAACACTTGTTTCTGTAAAAATACAGATGCTGCTTTGACAAAAGTGCTCCACGTAGAAGCGAATTAGATTTTTGTGGTTAGCACTCAGTAAATATTAACTGCTATTTTTGTTTTAATTGAAAGATATTAAATTAAATCCTCTAATCCATTTTTCTCTTTCTTTGAAATATCATTATTTCTATTAATCCATCCTGTCTTGGAAGTACCTGGGCTTTCAATAGGATGTATTAGAAAGAACTCAGGAATATGAGTTTTGACCCCAAACTGTTTAAAAACAAATTAAAAGTATTTTCCTGAATTCCTCACATTTTGTGGGCTTTGATTCTTCTAATATAAACCTGGCTTATGAAGTCTACAATAGACTATTAACTCCTAGGAACATGGGTTGCATCTCAAGGATTTTTATCTCACACTATATTGTAATAAATGTTTGTTTAATTACAAGACATTGTTCTGCCTGCTTCACACCTTTCATAAGTTGAAATCCAATTACACAATCACATAGAATAATATACATCATAGAAATAACTGGTGCTTTGAAACATTCAGGAATCCAATTCTGAGTCTGGCATACTCACTTCCTAGGGACCAATATTTCACGCCCCTCCCTTCGTGAAATCATTTCCATTTTGGCAAAACCTTTGTTGCACTGATTCCCTTTTTATTAGCATAAGCAATTCTATGGGTTTACAACCCGGCGCTGAAACTCACCTGCAGTGGACAACAACAGGCCCTACTGCGTGGCGCTTGGCACGCGAGGCCTTTCTCACGAAGGTTAGCACGGGCAGCGAGTACTCAGGCACTCCCATGTCAGGCCACTGAGTGTAGTGGTACTGGGTAACCACGCGCCCACTGGGTCTTCCTTTCTGGGAACCCTAAGAGAGACCAGACAGCTATCAGCTAATTACAGGAACACACACAAATGGGGTCCTTAAACATCAACTTAGGATTCAGAGCTTGATGCTGGTGGTTCATGCTGCTGCTGCTGCTGCTAAGTTGAGTCAGTCGTGTCGGACTCTGTGTGACCCCATAGACGGCAGCCCAACAGGCTCCTCTGTCCCTGGGATTCTCCAGGCAAGAAAACTGGAGTGGGTTGCCATTTCCTTCTCCAATGCATGAAAGTGAAAAGTGAAAGTGAAGTTGCTCAGTCGTGTCTGACTCTTAGCGACCCCATGGACTGTAGCCTACCAGGCTCCTCCGTCCATGGGATTCTCCAGGCAAGAGTACTGGAGTGGATTGCCATTGCCTTCTCCGGCTGGTGGTTCATAACAAAGCTCAAAAAAGTACATCGTCATTTGTGATGGTTAATTTCACATATCAACTTGGTTAGGCAATGGTGGTCACTAGCTTGGTCAAACCAGTCACAACAAATGTTACCATCAAGGTATTTTTTAAGATATGATTGACATCTAAACCAGTAAGACTTCCAGTAAAGTGGGTGAGGCTCGGAAATATCAGTTAAAGAACTCGAGAGCAAAGACTGAGGTTTCCTGAAAAAGAAGGTATTCTCAAGACTGCAATGTAGAAATCTTGCCTGAATTTCTAGCTTGGAATAAATTCTTAAAGAAAAAAAAAAAAAAAAACCTCTCTCTCTAAATACATATATATTTATATAAACATACATATGTTTTTCTAAGGAACTCTGACTTATAACTTGCTCTTTTTCTTTTCCTCCTCCTTCTCAGTTTCCACTATTTTAGTTGGATGTGCAGTCATCATATGGCACAAGAACTGTTGTTCGTGTTTCACTGAAACTATTGGCACTACAGGGAATGTGGTGCCAAAGCCACATCTGGGATTAAGAGGTTTGGAAGACACCTTTGGGATGGAGCTGTAGCTGTGATAAGAAGTTTTCTTTTCTTTTTTGACTGTGCTGGGTCTTCTTGGTGGTGCATGGGCTTCTCATTGCGGTGGCTTCTCTTGTGGAGCAGGCACCCCAGGCTCATGGGCTCAGTAGCTGCAGTGCGGGAGCTTAGTTGCCCCACGACATGTAGGATCTCAGTTCCCTGGCCAGGGTTCCCACCCACATCTGTTGTATTAGAAGATGGATTCTTAACCACTGGACCACCAGGGAAGTCCCAATTAAGAACTCTCAGTGCTTTTACTTACATGTATTTTTACTCTGTTTTGGTTATATCACTTGTTCCCTTTAAACAAGATGGTATGATGGACCGAGATGTAGAATTCAATTGATGGTATCCATCATGTGTGGACTCACCTTTTTGATCTTTGTGTTTCTTAGAGTAAAATTCCTCACAGTATAATAAGCAAGCACTTGAATACTCTTTTGAGTGACCAGAAAGTTCCCATACTCTTCACTGCCATCCACAGGCCAGTACTGGTCACACTTTCTCTGTGAAAGAGAAAGGAAAAATGCTATTTTCATATTTCAAATGCTTAGTCTAAGTCACCCCTGAAATCAGTAAAGATCTGATACCATGACACCCTTATTCTTCTAAACAATTTCTTTCCTTTCTCAGTGACTGTGAGTTAGTTGTAGAGAAGAGAAAAGAGAGAGCTATGGGGCTGAAAGACCTGAGATGATGGATCCAAACTCCTCCCTCTTTAGGATGAGAAAAGTGAGGCCAGATGTCCTGAGTCACTGTGAAGCCAGGACTAGAATCCAGCTCCTGTGAATTAAAATCTACTTCACTCTGCATAGCTTTTCAATGAACCTCATTTGCTTTTTCTCATGGAATGAAGAATGCATTTAAATAACCCATAGCTTAATATATAGTGAAGATTTGACCTCTGTTTCCCTTTATTTTTATTTATTTATTTATTTATTTTAAATGTATTTATTCATCATTGGAGGGTAACTTTTAAAATATTTTTGTTGGTTTCTTCCATGCATCAATGTGAATTAGCCATAGGCATACACATGTCCCTTCCCTTTTGAACCTCCCTCCCACCTCCCACCCCATCCCACCCTCCTGGGTAATCACAGAGCACCCAGTTGAGCTCCCTGCATCATACAGCAAATTCCCACTGGCTGTCAATTTTACATATGGTAATGTATATGTTTCAATGCTACCATTTCTCTTTAGCTGTTTTATCTACTAGAAAGAAATCCTGATGAGCTTTCCTAACTTTTGCTGCTTCCTAACGCTGACTCAATCACAAATAACTTAAAGCACTTCCAATCGCTATCTTGGGGAGGGCATAAAAGATAACCTACATACCCTTCCTTTCTCCACAAGGTTCGTTATCATGACAATAACTTCCACATTATGCTCCCATATCATTCTCCAGAAATCTTCGGCTGTGGATTTCAGTGGGCCTTGGGCAGCAATGTAAGCTTTTGGTCTGTTGTAGCCCTGAAGAGACAAATGACAAATGTTTCTCATTAACACATTTGTATGCCATTTTTACCTGTTCAGTTTCTAAGATCAGCACAGTTTTGCTATCAAAGAAAACCATTAAAAAAATACTTCAAAGCCAGAAAAATGTACTAGCACAGCAAAGACAACAATTCTTCTTTAACTATGGTATATATATATATATTCTTTGCATTGACACAACCATTGTTCTTTGCACCTCCAGTCTTAGTGCATTTAATCCAAGTCTGTTTACTGTGCTTAATATCTGGTCCTTAATTGTGCAGCTTTGAAATGTGTTTGAGGCATTAGGGCGCAGTTGTCTGTAATCAGGAAACCTTTGGTGTTTTCTCCTTATGGTAGACCTGAGCAATGCTAATCATTCACAGCTATCTTCACTTATTACCTGCTGTTGGCCAAGTGTACAAACATTAACCCTAATCCATAATTTACATGCAAAATGGAAGAATCATTCTTAATTTGGGGATAAGCAAGCTGAAGCTCAGAAGAGTTAAGTGGCTTTCCAAGCTTTCAGTTAGCCAATGGCAGAGTTGCAATTCAGAGCCAGTTCCAAGTCCAAAGCCCATATTCAGTCTGACGCACACACTCACAGACATGGAAGCCTGAAGTGACTGCCTAAAACAAACCCACTGGATACTTATATTTGGTGCTCACTTCTTTGAATTAGGGAGCTTCCCTGGGGGGTCAGATGGTAAAAGGATCTGCTTGCAACTCGGAAGACCCAGGTTTGATCCCTGGGTAGGGAAGATTTCCTCGAAAAGGAAACGGCAACCCACTCCAGTACTCTTGCCTGGAAAATTCCATGGATGGAGGAGCCTCAAAGGCCATAGCTCATGGGGTCACAAAAAGTCAGAACGGACTGAGCAACTTCACTTTCACTTTCTTTCTTTGAATTAACTATTTTTTTCTTTGAATTAACCTGAAGGCAACTAGACTGTAAGGTCAGTGTCAGGAAAATAACCGAGTTCCACTGGCATTCAGCTGACCACCGGGAAACAGCAGGAAGTGACTCAGTGGTCTACAGCCCCTGGAGATCGCCAGTAAGTTTCACAAAGCTGGGTATCCCGATACATGCCCAAGGTTATAAAGGCTGGTTACTGGTATAGTAATCACATGTTTGCCTTTTAGCCAGTTCTTCTGTGGGAACTTTGCAATCAAAATTTATTGATTATCTGCTATCTACATAATTTTGCAGTAGGGACTATGGGATGGAAATGCCAAACAAACACTGATCCTACACCTTTTAATTTAAGGAGTTACAAACTTATCAGAATACATACATCCTACCTTGCATGTACATTCTCAGCCCAAATTCCCTCTCTCACCTAGGAAATAAACCAGAGCTTGAGTGCCATTCAATCTGAAAACCTTTAGCCATGGGATCTCTTACTGCTGATTTGTATTTTTTATCTTTCACATAATATATGTTAAGCACTATTATGTGTACAATACTCTGGTATAATATATTCACAATCTAATATAATTTTCATAAATTTTATTTTAAATATGCTTACATCAACATAATTGGCATTGATGTAATCAGTCAGTTTGCCATCCTTTTCAGCAAGTTGTGCGAGTTTAACCCTACTATGATCATCTGTAATAGAAAAAGAAAGTATTTCACTACATCATGAACTGCTTTTCAGCATAAAGGTCATTTACATTTACATGATCATTTATCAAATACAATTGAAACCAGAGCAAACATCATTTACTTTAGTTGGCTTCTGGAAGATACAAAGATGACAAAAACATAGATAAATATAGATGACAACAAAAACCATTTCTTTCAGGAAGGTTTCCAATATAGAAGGTGGGAATGGACATATACACAAAAAAGAATGTTTGGGTGTCAAGAGAGAAGTGCAGAGTCCTAAGGGAACACTGGTTTGGGATGAAAATAAACCTTTTCATAGAGGTTGACTCCTAAACTTGGCATTTTAGATGGGCTTCTAAAGGTAGATACTGGGGCTATGAACACTGTAGAGCCAGTGAAGGGGAGAGAACAAGCTAAGGAAGGATGGTAGCATGGATGCTTTGAAAAGGAGGCTGACAGAGTAAAAGAAAGTAGAGAAGGAAGCAGGAGGGCTCCAGGGAGTTTCTGTGATTAGTTACAGCAGGCAGCTCTTTCAAGGGAAGACCTCAAAGAGGAACTACTGCAAAGGGAGGCAGGAGAACAACTGGCCAAGAATGAAGGGCATGGATCCTGCACTGTCAGTGAAGATGGCATGAAGACCATGGTAACTTGTACATAGTTCAGTCACTCAGTCGTGTCTGAGTCTTTGCAACCCCATGCACTGCACCACGCCAGGCCTCCCTGTCTACCACCAACTCCCGGAGATTACCCAAACTCATGTCCATTGAGTCGGTGATGCCCTCCAACCATCTCATCCTCTGTCGTCCCCTTCTCCTCCTGCCCTCAATCTTTCCCAGCATCAGGGTCTTTTCCAATGAGTCAGCTCTTTGCATCAGGTGACCAAAGTATTGGAGTTTCAGCTTCAACATCAGTCCTTCCAATGAACACTCAGGACTGATCTCCTTTAGGATGGACTGGTTGGATCTCCTTGCAGTCCAAGGGACTCTCAAGAGTCTTCTCCAACACCACAGTTCAAAAGCATCAATTCTTCAGCGCTCAGCTTTCTTTATAGTTCAACTCTCACATCCATACATGACCATTGGAAAAACCATAGCCTTGACTAGATGGACCTTTGTTGGCAAAGAAATGTCTCTGCTTTTGAATATGCTGTCTAGGTTGGTCATAACTTTCCTTCCAAGGAGTGTCTTTTAATTTCATGGCTACAATCACCATCTGCAGTGATTTTGGAGCCCCCTGCAAAATAAAGTCTGCCACTGTTTCCACTGTTTCCTCATCTATTTCCCATGAAGTGATGGGACCAGATGCCATGATCTTCATTTTCTGAATGTTGAGCTTTAAGCCAACTTTTTCACTCCCCTCTTTCACTTTCATCAAGAGGCTCTTAGTTCTTCACTTTCTGCCATAAGGGTGGTGTCATCTGCATATCTGAGGTTATTGATATTTCTCCTGGCAATCTTGATTTCAGCTTGTGCTTCCTCCAGCCCAGCATTTCTCATAGTTATACATAGTGCATGGTCATAATTAAATGTGTTGAAATGAGGAGTTTTGGAATAACTTCAGTTCTACAGAGAAACTATGTTTGGAGGAACTGCTTAATAAGAAAGCAAAGCATCACTAGAAGGACACTTGGTGGTTTCCCTGGGCAGACTAGTTTTTTCAAGGATGAAGAAATGAATACAGACCAAATGAGAGATTCTGGAATAGTAATACTTTGGTGATATTGCAGCTCACAAAGATGCAGGAAATGTACACAGAAACAGATGTGTGACCATGGAAAGATGGCTTCAATGCCACGCTGACCTATTTTTGTATTTCGGTGCTGAAGGGTCTTACTGGTAAACTTTCTGGTTTTTTTCTTCATCTGTAAAGTAGAAATGTTATTACCTATCTTGCCAGGTTCTTTCAGGGATGAAATGAAATAACAGATTTATTTATTTAATTCACTTAAAATATTTTTAAATTAATTTTTTTCTTTCTTTTTTAAAATATAAATTTATTTTATTGGAGGTTAATTACTTTACAATATTGTATTGGTTTTGCCATACATTGACATGAATCCGCCACGGGTGTACACATGTTCTCCATCCTGAACCCCCCTCCCATCTCCCTCCCCATACCATCCCTCTGGGTCATCCCAGTGCACCAGCCCCAAGCATCCTGTATCATGCATAGAACCTGGACTGGCGATTCATTTCATATATGATATTATACATGTTTCAATGCCATTCTCCCAAATCATCCCACCCTCTCTCTCTCCCACAGAGTCCAAAAGACTGTTCTGTACATCTGTGTCTCTTTTGCTGTCTCTCATACAGGGTTATTATTACCATCTTTCTAAATTCCATATATAAGCATTAGTATACTGTATTGGTGTTTTTCTTTCTGGCTTACTTCACTCTATATAATAGGCTCCAGTTTCATCCACCTCATTAGAACTGATTCAAATGTATTCTTTTTAATGGCTGAGTAATACTCCATTGTGTATATGTACCACAGCTTTCTTATCCATTCATCTGCTGATGGACATCTAGGTTGCTTCCTAAAATTAATTTTTATTGGAGTATGATTTACTGGAGTTGATTTACAGTGTTTTGTTAGTTTCTGCTATATAGCAAAATGAGTCAGTTGAAATAACAGATTTACAGTGCCAGGCATATAGTAGGTGTTCAACAAATGTTAATCTCCATTCCCTTCTTAATTACTGGTAGGGATTTTCTATTTGGGCTTCCCTGGGGCTCAGTGGTAAAGAATATGCCTGCAATGAAGAAGTCATGGGTTCTATCCCTGGGTTGAGAAGATCCCCTGGAAGAGGGTATGGCAACCCACTCCAGTATTTCTGCCTGGAGAATCCCATGGACAGAGGAGCCTGGTGGATGAAAGTCCATAGGGTCGCAAAGCATTGGACACAACTGAATCAACTTAGCATGCACCCATGCATTTTCTATTTAGCTTGTAGAGGAAATGGTCTAACAACCACTTCACTCTAAGAAGCAATTGAATACAGCTGAGCTTTTACATGTAGTAAGACAGTTGCTTCCACTGAGGAGGCCAAACATGAAGCAGAATCTTCTATCAACATTGAAAAATTGGTGTAAACCTTGTAGGGAAAAAACCCAACATCTATGCAAACTACTTAGCAGTGTGATCATAAAAGTTTCCATTCCAGAAACTAGGATGGAACCAGAATTTAAACAACCATGCTGTAACACCATGTTCACACAAATCTAGGAAGACTTACTGAATATATAAGAAAGGAAGTAAGTTGAAGTTTTGGGGAAGAATGAAGATGGATTTCAAGAGATGAGGGGGATATAAAGGAAAATAAAAGGGAACAGATGTAAACAAGACCTGCTGTAAGAAGATGGAAGAAACATGATAATTTCATAGGAAAATAAATAGGTATACTTGCCCTAAAGAAAAGAGCCAGACACCTATTCATGGAGGAGAAAAGGGCAATAAAAGGAGAGAAGAAATAAAAAGAAAGAATCCAACTAACCTTTTATCAGCCCCCAGGGAGAATGGCAAGAGAGGAACAGAAACATTAGGGGAAAAAAAAGAGTCTAAAGAAAATCCCTTTTGGTTAGTAAATTCACATAATGGGGATCTCAAGTGAAAATAGAACAACGGAATAGAAACAATGACAGAAAACATAAGAACAAATTTACAGGCTATGAGGTCTGAAGAAAGGACTGGATTAAAACACGAGTTTATTTTGTTCAAAAGAAATAGATGCCATTAATTGCATTTAAGCTGGAGTAGTTAAACGATATGTATTATCTAACACAAGTCTCATGTCCTGATACAAAGGTCCTGAAACAGCTTCACTGAGGTTCACTGTCAGAGAACTTCAGGACACTGAATTAAAAGCACTGCAATGATAAGGTCAGAGTTGAGTGAAGGATATACTTACAGGCAACAATATTTATGTATCGGTTCTTGTGCTTATTGTCGGGGTGATTGGAGCTGTCTGCTGTGATACCTAAATCAACAGTACAGCTCTGCACCTCCTGTAAAGAAATTGCATGGGTAACATTTTAATACACATCCTTTCAAACAAAGTGCCTTAAAATACACTAAGGAAGACAACAAACAAAACAATCTATCAAAAAAAAATTTTTACATGTTATATCAACTATTTCTTGGCTATAAGAAAATGCAGTGAAATAATGCCTTACCTGGTAAAACTCTTTCAGTGTCTAATGAGGGAATGAATGCCAAAAAAGTAAAGAAATCAAATTCCACAGCACACGACAAATGAGAAAAAAAAGTGTTCATATTAGGTTTACAATGGAAAACCATGATCATGCAATAAATACATTTGTCAAATACTAACACAACAGAATGTTTCAAACAGTTGCATGCAAATCAAAATTTCTAACAGTTCGGAACCTTAAAATCATGTAAAAGGAAAAAATAACACTTTTAAAAGGGGACAGTGGTATAATAATATGATGAATTTTTAAAATGTTGATGAGAAAAACCACATATTTGATGATACATTTTGACATATGAGTCAGATTTGCTAATATTCAAATACAATTGTATTTGATCATGATAGAATTAATTGAAACTGAATTAGTGATACTTTTTTTGTTGTTGATTTTGAGTAATTTTAAGACTAAACAGCGTCCTTAATTAGGTGGTTTGTAACAGATTTAGAGTTGTCAACACATTAGACATCTCCTACAGTTTTTTATCATATATATTATGTCTTTGGAAATAAAATTTAAATAGTATAACTTTCTACACACTTAATTAGTAGACTTCTTATTAATTAAAATAAAACCTCAATGAGTTGAGAAAAATTATTCCTGCCATTTAGCTTTTAAAAAGAATTAAAATCCTTCTAAGGGATATCGTCTATCTAAATATATTAGTTTGGAATTTTCAATTATTTAGTACACATTAAGATAATAACATGAAAGCCTTATAATTTTTGAGAAAATATACAATCTAAATATAAATCTGATTCATTGGCAAAATGGCTCAGCCCTTTACTAAACAAGCATCCCAAGGCCTCTTGTGCAGCAAGTCATTCTGATTCTAGATTTAAAAACAATTTAATATATGACCCACTTAAAAGGTACAGAATTATTAAGCTACATATTAAGTTAATAAAAAGCTTTCTTCAATCAGTGAGTTAAGAGCAATGGAATTAAGAATATACTTTTTGAGTAAAAGTGTAAGGCTATTTTATTAATTTAATCATCATGAACTGCCTAATACTATTTAAAATTATTTATGATTTTATAATTATGAAAACTGTGTATCTACTTTTGTATTTATGCTATCAGCAACTTTTACAATAAATTGTCTATTTTTCCTCATGGTTTTTAACATCTTGAATGTTAGACCCATCCTTAATATATTCTCCTTTTTGCAACTAGGATTTTGTTTGATCGATGCCTGATAGTTTCTGTAAGTTCATACTGCACCACCTAGTAACCTCTGTTATGATAGGAAAAAATAATTTGATGTTTTAAAAATATAATTCTTCATATTATTCCATTTTATTTAGTAGTCACCTCATAGTACTTTCTTATTCAATATAGCTATGACTTAGATTTCTTTTAAGATTAAATTAGCTGACTTTTACTGTTTTTAATTTAGTGAAAACATATATTTCATTTATCTTTCCTTTGGTTTTTTTAAAGCTTTCTAATCTCTGGCATTTTCCTTCCATAACTATGCTCTTGGGGATCTGATTCATGGGAAGAAGTTGCGGGGTGTATTAGGTACTGTGGTATAGCCTCTGATCAGGGTCAGATATCAAAGGGCTTCAAAGAGGGACGTCGATTGAGTACTTGGAGAGGCTGTGGTTGGGCTGGGGAGCCCCTGATTTCTAGAATGGAAAGGACAAGAGTGTTAGATTTCAATCCCAGCCCTGCTATTTGCTTGAATGCTCAATTGTGACTCTTTGGGACCCTATGGACTGCAGCCTGCTAGTCTCCTTTGTCCATGGGATTTCCCAGCCAAGAATACTGGAATGGATTGCCATTTCTTTTTCTAGGCTATCTTCCTGACCTGCAGATAGAACCTATATTTCCTGCATCTCCTTTTTTTTGCCTTTTCATACTGTTCATGGGGTTCTCAAGGCAAAAAGACAGGACACTGAAAGATGAGCTTCCCAGGTCGGTAGGTGCCCAATATGCTACTGGAGATCAGTGGAGAAATAACTCCAGAAAGAATGAAGCGATGGAGCCAAAGCAAAAACAACACACAGTTGTGGATGTGACTGGTGATGGAAGCAAGGTCCGATGCTGTAAAGAGCAATACTGCATAGGAACCTGGAATGTTAGGTCCATGAATCAAGGCAAATTGGAAGTGATCAAATAGGAGATGGCAAGAGTGAACGTCAACATTCTAGGAATCAGTGAACTAAAATGGACTGGAATAGATGAATTTAACTCAGATGACCATTGTATCTACTACTGTGGGCAGGAATCACTTAGAAGAAATGGAGTAGCCATCATAGTCAACAATAGAGTCCAATATGCAGTACTTGGATGCAATCTCAAAAACGACAGAATGATCTCTGTTTGTTTCCAAGGCAAACCATTCAATATCATGGTAATCCAAGTCTATGCCCTGACCAGTAATGCTGAAGAAGCTGAACAGTTCTATGAAGACCTACAACACCTTTTAGAACTAACACCCAAAAAAGATGTCCTTTTCATCATAGGGGACTGAAATGAAAAAGTAGGAAGTCAAGAAACACCTGGAGTAACAGGCAAATCTGGCCTTGGAGTACAGAATGAAGCAGGGCAAAGGCTAATAGAGTTTTGCCAAGAGAACGCAGTGGTCATAGCAAACACCCTCTTCCAACAACACAAGAGAAGACTCTACACATGGACATCACCAGATGGTCAACACTCAGATTGATTATATTCTTTGCAGCCAAAGATGGACAAGCTCTATACAGTCAGCAAAAATGAGGCCGGGAGCTGACTGTAGCTCAGATCATGAACTCCTTATGGCCAAATTCAGACTTAAATTGAATAAAGTGGGGAAAACTACTAGACCATTCAGGTATGACCTAAATCAAATCCCTTATGATTATATAGTGTAGGTGAGAAATAGATTTAAGGGACTAGATCTGATAGATAGAGTGCCTGATAAACTATGGACAGAGGTTCATGACATTGTACAGGAGACAGGGATCAAGACCATTCCTAAGAAAAAGAAATGCAAAAAGGCAAAATGGCTGTCAGAGGGGGCCTTACAAATAGCTGTGAAAAGAAGATAAGTGAAAAGCAAAGGAGAAAAGGAAAGCTATAAGCATCTGAATGTAGAGTGCCAAAGAATAGCAAGGAGAGATAAAAAAGCCTTCAGTGATCAGTGCAAAGAAATAGAGGAAAACAATAGAATGGGAAAGACTAGAGATCTCTTCAAGAAAATTAGAGATACCAAGGGAACATTTTATGCAAAGATGGGCTCAATAAAGGACAGAAATAGTATGGACCTAACAGAAGCAGAAGATATTAAGAAGAGGTGGCAAGAACATATAGAACTGTACAAAAAAGATCTTCACGACCAAGATAATCATGACTGTGTGATCACTGACCTAGAGCCAGACATCCTGGAATGTGAAGTCACGTGGGCCTTAGGAAGCATCACTACAAACAAAGCTAGTGGAGGTGATGGAATTCTAGTTGAGCTATTTCAAATTCTCAGAGATGATGCTGTGAAAGTGCTGCACTCAATACACCAGCAAATCTGGAAAACTCAGCAGTGGTCACAGGACTGGAAAAGGTCAGTTTTCATTCCAATCCCTAAGAAAGGCAATGCCAAAGAATGCTCAAACTACCGCACAATTGCATTCATCACACATGCTAGTATGGAGAAGGCAATGGCAACTCACTCCAGTACTTTTGCCTGGAGAATACCATGGATGGAGGAGCCTGGTAGGCTGCCGTTTATGGGGTCACACAGAGTCGGACATGACTGATGCAACTTAGCAGCAGCATCAGCACATGCTAGTAAAGAAATGCTCAAAATTCTCCAAATCAGGCTTCAGCAATATGTGAACTGTGAACTTCCAGATGTTCAAGCTGGTTTTAGAAAAGGCAGAGGAACCAGAGATCAAATTGCCAACATCTGCTGGATCATGGAAAAAGCAAGAGAGTTCCAGAAAAACTTATATTTCTGTTTTATTGACTATGCCAAAGCCTTTGACTGTGTGGATCACAATAAACTGTGGAAAATTCTGAAAGAGATGGGAATACCAGACCACCTGACCTGCCTCTTGAGAAACCTATATGCAGGTGACGGAAGCAACAGTTAGAACTGGACATGGAAAAACAGACTGGTTCCAAATAGGAAAAGGAGTACGTCAAGGCTGTATATTGTCACCCTGCTTATTTAACTTACATGCCGAGTACATCATGAGAAATGCTGGGCTGGATGAATCACAAGCTGGAATGAAGATTGCTTGGAGAAATATCAATAATCTCAGATATGCAGATGACACCACCCTTATGGCAGAAAGTGAAGAAGAATTAAAGAGCCTCTTGTTGAAAGTGAAAGAGGGGAGTTAAAAAGTTGGCTTCAAGCTCAACATTCAGAAAACTAAGATCATGGCATCTGGTCTCATCACTTCATGGCAAATAGATGGGGAAACAGTGGCTGACTTTATTTTTGGGGGCTCCAAAATCACTGCAGATGGTGACTGCAGCTATGAAATTAAAAGACGCTTACCTTGAAAGGAAAGTTATGACCAACCTAGACTGCATATTAAAAAACAGAGACATTACTTTGTCAACAAAGGTCTGTCTAGTCAAGGCTATGGTTTTTCCAGTAGTCATGTATGGATGTGAGAGTTGGATTATAAAGAAAGCTGAGCGCTGAAGAATTGATGCTTTTGAACTGTGGTGTTGGAGAAAACTCTTGAGAGTCCCTTGGACTGCAAGGAGATCCAGCCAGTCCATCCTAAAGGAGATCAATCCTGGGTGTTCATTGGAAGGACTGATGTTGAAGCTGAGATTCCAATTTTTGGCCACCTGATATGAAGAGGTAACTCATCTGAAAAGACCCTGATGCTGGGAAAGACTGAGGGCAGGAGGAGAAGGGGATGACAGAGGATGAGATGGTTGGATGGCATCACTGAGTCAATGGACATGAGTTTGAGTAAACTGTGGGAGTTGGTGATGGACAGGAAGGCCTGGCATGCTGCGGTTCATGGGGTTGCAAAGAGTTGGACAGGACTGAGCGACTGAACTGAACTTCCTGCATCTCCTGCTTGGCAGGCAGATTCTTTACCACTGAGCCACCTGGGAAGCCCCACCCTGCTATGTACTAAGATAAGATACTTGAGATAGGGAGATTATACTATATTATCCAGGTGAGCTCCAAATGCCTTCAATCCTAAATCCTCATAAGAGTGAGGCAGATGGAGATTACACATTCATAGGTGCTAAGTCCATTCACTGGTGTCCAACTCTTTGCAAGGCTATGGATTGTAGCCCTCCAGGCTCCTCTATCCATGGGATTCACCTGGTAAGGATACCGGAGTGGGTTGCCATTTCCTTCTCCAGAGGATCTTCGCAACATTTCTTAGACTGGTTCTTTACTACTGGCACCACCTGGGAAGCCCATGCTGTTTATTAGTTGTTAATAATTAACTTTTGTTGAAGATGCTTTCATCAATATGATTAGATATAAAAACAAATAACTTCCAGAATTGGGTGAAGGTTGATTGTAGTCGTATCTAGTACAATGACTGACATGTAGGGAGTGCTCAACGAAGGTGACTTTATGCTGTGGTTTTTACTGGTAACTGTTGGCTGAGGGCACACTATTTTGAAAAATCTTCTTAACTGATAATTCAGTGGGCCTTGATAAATTTGCAGTAAATTTCCCTGTGCCTACCATCTAAGAGTGTTTTACAGAATACTACTAGAAAAATTTTCAGTGATTGTGAAGTTCCAATGTTTCTTAGAAATGCGTATTTTCTTGAGAAGATGGGACTTTACCTTGGATAATATTTATTATGCCTTGTATAATAAGCGTTTTTGCATTTACACTGTTGTAATCCTTACAGGTAGGAGTCTGTATGTACTTTGGCTCAAAATTATGAAATTTACTAGTTTATTATAATCTATATGGTTTAGAAAATTAAAAGGAATCAGTGTTACCAATTCAGATTTAAAAAAGAATACTATAGTTCTGATTTTATGGGAATTAAACATGGTTTTGTTTTTCCAACTAGTACAACTGAATTTTAAAATGGAAAACCAATTTGCTAAATTATATAACTATCACACATATCCTAAACACATAACTGATTATGGAAATAATAATTTCACTAGAATGGAAATGGTTTCAATTCAAGAAATAGCCTATTGGTGAATTTCAAAAAATTACTATTTTCCATACTGTTTAAAAGAGACATATTAAAATCATACCTCAAATTCTTCAGTAAACCCACTACTTGCATGTAAGTCTGCAACATGCTTTGGAAAGTGCTTTATTGGAATTGCTCCAACATCATCTAAGTGAATAAAAAAAATTAAGTTGAAAGGATAACTCAACAGAAATAAATGTGCCTCTCATTTGTGGGGATTTATAAAGAGCTTTCTTCTAAAACAACTTCAAAATTCAATTATTCCTATAATCTCAACTGAATCTATGTTCAGAGAAACAATAAACAACAATTATCAATTTTCTCTACATTTACTATTAATCATAACCTGCATTTTAGAATTCTGATTTCATCAGGAATCTTTTCCTTTCATACACTAAAGAGAAAACAATTAATTTTCAATGTTAAGTTATAAAAAACACCCAATGGACTGCATCGCTTTATGGGTAATTTTCTTTAACATGAGTGGGAGTTGCCTGTCAATTCTGGGGAAAAAAATGCAGAAATAATATATTTTCAATTTTACTATGGATTTAACATAATATACAGTGCAATTTCAGTTTTATACAATTGTATGGTTTAGAGTCTCTCCATTAAATTGTCAGATGTTTACATTTGAAAACATTTTTTCTTTTTCTCTATAAATAATAGAAAACATTTATATGCAGACTATTCATTAAGTATACTGTCAAGAACCTTTGGGACTTTTAATCTGTAAAATTTCAAGAATTCTAACTTGAAAAAATGCTATGTAAACAAAGTCACTGGATCTGTTAATTAATTGTGAAGGGGCCAATTTTTTTACCTGTTTCTGTTTTTTCTCTTTTTTCCCCCCTGGAAAGGCTTTCTTAGATTAAACATATTACTAGTTCACAGTGTGCAACTTCACAAGTGATATCTCTGACAAGGAAACATCAAACACATTTCACTAGAAACAGTTATTTACATCAACAGATGTTCAGCATCTAGGCCATTTAATACTTTTAAGCTTCAGTTACCAAGAATTTGTTGATTTAAAAAAAAAATTAGAATCCATCTGTTCTCTTTCAGATAAGTGTACCTGAATACTAAAATTGAATTAGCAAGTTAAGCTTAAGAAACACTAGACAAAGGTGTAATTCCACCTTCACACCTACAGAAGCATCTTGCCTGGAAGTAGCTTTTATAATTAGATAAGAAAACAGAAATAACTTGTCACATCTAAATCATTAGTCCTAAGCTCTGTCAAACCCATGGATATTCCTCAGCAGAGCTAACCTCTTTCCATGAGTAAATTGATTACTTCTCACTTGCTATCATGTCTTCCAGTAATTTCTTTTACGAATTGGTCTGCAAGTAGGTGAGACTAGCTTATCTTTTTATTTTCTGATTTCACATGAACGTATGCATATGTTGGGGGTGCTCAAGAGTGCATCTTTGAGAGCTGAGCAGATGAAAGGAGGAGATGCCCTTGATCACCAACAGGGGGTTCTGGATTTCCTGGACAACCCAATTTTGGATTATTTTATTTATTGTTAATAATAAACTGTGTTGGACTTTAGATAATGTTAGAGTTAATTTGCTTACCCATGCTGACAGGGTATGTAGGAGAGGTATGTTTGACAGTGAAGGGAACTAAACCCAACAGATAACTGAGAGCAATCAGTCTCAAAAATTCTAAGCATGTTAATAAGAAATGGTGCAGTACTAAAAGAAAGGACAGAATTTTAATATAAACTGGAAAAGCCAATAAAACAGTGGTGGTTAAAGACACAAAGTTGATAAAAGAGGTGAAAGAGCAAGACAGGTCTAACTCCTACGTCTGTTGAAAATTACAATGAAAATGCTTCTGTTTTATTCTTCTGTTTTTTAAATTGCATGAGACTTCAGAAGATAACATCCTGTAGAATGTGCACCTCAAGCAGTAACATATGGCATCTCAGACAATTTAAAAAGAGACTTCTGTACAAAGACACAGAGAGGAATGTTTCCTTTTGCTTTCCCTGGTCTCCTTGTCCTTGTATCATCCTCTGTCCTCCTGTTCTTCCTTAATTCCCACATTTCTAGACAACTTTTTGTTGTTACCACTTTTCATCCTGAAATGTTATAAAATGTTAATTCAACAAGTGTCTGCGACCTTAGTGACAATGTGATTTCCAGAGTCAGTGAGAGTCTTAAAGTGACTCCTGTTAATACTTGAATATTGTTAACTAGGTAAGTTCTGATAAAGCAGTTGATGCTTTCCCAGGTATTCAACCGTCTGACATTTTTACTTCACATATTTCCGGCAACCACACTTTCTTTGTGCTCATGTTTCTTTTCTACCTTCACCATTATATAGTTTCTTTATTTTCCCTTAATGTAGTTAAGAAAACTTTTCCTACATTCACTCAGATAATCAGAAAGAAATTAAAGTTTATTCTTATTTTTGTGGTTTTGTCCTGTCCATCCTTACTGCATTGATTTAGTCTGACTTTTGGTGTTTAGATATCCACTAAAGTAATTGAAATGACTGAAAGTCAGCATTATTCCTTACTAATATATTATTGCTATTAATATTTATGTTCTTTAACATACAACTGAACATAACAATCTGAACAACTATAAATTATTTTGTCACATCACCTGTATGGTTAAGACTATTCAAAATTAACAAGTTAAAAACCTGAATGCCTGATACATAATATTTTAGGCAACACATTTACTAATCTACATTATAGCATTTGCAAAGTACTTCAATAAGGACAAACCTTCCAACATCATGCTTTTCATTTAACATCTACCAGCTACTCCGGGTCACACTTTAAGCTATTACCTGAAATTGGAAAGATAGGTGTTGGAGGTGTGGATATTACTCGAGGGGACGTACTGTCCTCTAAATAAAAATGTGCAGTCTGGAAACATTTCCTGGAAAGAAAAGAAGGCAATTTATACTACTAGCTGGAACGGACAAGAATGGACAACTTCTGAGATGCTTAAAAATTATGACAGAAATCTTCAGAATTAAAAAACATAAGTGGAAATCTATCACCTACTTTTACAAAACACAGGTATTAAAGAATTTTACAGCCTCCAAATTTATCTCAGTTTTACCTGTACCGGATGCAGAAGAGCGAGCAGGTATCAGACATGCTATAAGCAAAGGTAACACTTGAACTTGCAGTTGGTGCCAAGGAGTAGGATAGCTCAATACCCTAGCTGCTCTTCTACTGTTGCTGTATACCAGAGTGTCCTGCCACTTTGGACAGGATCAGAGTGGAAAAGATAGCCTATCCAAAGCTATTTTTCACTCAATATTTAAAGGATCATGCCATTCTGAGGCTATTCAGCTGCTAGCAAAAGTTAGCAAGGAATGACCAGGTAGAAGCGAATTTCCACTATGGTAACATTTTGATGAAAAAAGACAGCTTTATATTACAAGTGTGACAATGTTGTAAGGACAAAACGAAGTGAAGAAATAATGAGCGTGTAACCAAAAACAGGAGTGATTTTCTCTCCAACAGATGCTAGCCTTGATGAGGGTTTTGAGAATGAATATATTTGGAATCAACCACAACTATGACCTACAAGGTCACCTGAATCTATTTTCATTTAGATAATAAGAGTAACATCTGGTAAGAGCTCATGTAAACTATTGAGAAGAGCAAAGAACCAACTGCTGCTGTAAACTAATGTAAACTATCATTAATTAAAAAATGTAGATAATTAAAACTGCTAATGACACTCTTTGATGTGGGTCATTTAATTTATTTGAAGCATTACTCATAAGTGGTTAAGTTTAAATGGAAAGATCTGTTTGAGTGAAAGTGCCAATCTCATTTTTCATTTGAAAAATCCAAGCAACAAGATATTTATCCTAATGAACTTTAACATTTGTTCTTATATGACACACTTCAATTGTGGTATTTTCTATCAATAATCAGTTCTCTGCATAAAATTCTTGAATGGTTTCCCACTGGAATAAGAACGATATTCCATTATTTCAGCAAGGGCGGTTAGACCCTCTGTGACCTGGTTCCCCCTCCATATCCCCACCAGCAGTCTCATCTCATTACTTCTTCTGCAACCACTAGGCTCTAACCCACTGGTCATCCCTTTCTCTTTCCAAGAAGTCCTGCAATATTACCCCAGGGTCGTGGTTCTTGGTGTTCCCTCTGGCCACTTGCCTCTTTCCCATCACTCACACATTGGCTTAAATGCCACTTCCTCTGAGAGTCCTCTGACCACCTAAGCTATTAATAAAACTATAAGCCCCTCTGGGCTAAGTCACTATTCTGCCCCTTTTTTGCTTGTTTTATGGCACTTATCACTCTCTGAAATACTTTAGTTATATATTTGTTTATTCATTGTTCATAATTTTAGTTGGTCCTCCCTCACCAGAATGTAAGTCCCCCAAAAGCAAAGATGTGCATGCTCAGTCGTGTCTGACTCTTTGCAGCCCTATGACCTGTGGCCCATCAGGCTCCTCTGTTCATGGAATTTTCCAGGCAAGAATACTGGAGTGGTTTACCATTTCCTTCTCCAGGGGACCTTACTGACCCAAGGATTGAAGCCACATCTCCTGTTTCTCCTGCACTGGCAGGCAGATTCTTTACCACTGAGCAACCTGTGAAGCCCAACAAAAGGCAAGACATTTGGTCTTAATGTAGTGTTAGTCCTCATAATAATGTCTGGCGTGTTATAGGTGCCCTGGAATATTTGTTCAATGAATTCACTGCCATAGGTATCAATAGTACAAAATTATATAGTTTATTTATAACTCTAATGTCACAAGTTTAAAAACAAATCCAAAGGTAATGATGTGCACAGCAAAAAAAATAGCTATCTGCTGTGATAGTATAATCATAATCAAACCTGTGAGAGTACAGATAATTGACAGAACACACGAATGTCTTCGACAGGGAAGAGGTGATGTAGGAGGAAGACAAGTGCATGTACCATCAACTGCGATGTGGGGCAAAAAGGCCCCAAGCAAGGCTCATATCCTGAACAGTGGAAGAAGTCTGGCAGAGTAATGAGAAATGGAAAGAGGAGGGCCACAGGTCTCAAGATAAAGATTCTTCTCTATTGAAAATCCACATCTGAGCAGAACTGACACCAGTCTGGAGCAGAAACTTCAGGAAAGTGTGGGTCATCTGTGCAACCACAGATGTAGTATCTTCTGCCCCACTGATAGGGAGACACTGGATTTGATACTTGCTTTTAAGATCACAGGACTAAAAATCTCTTTGATTCCTTTAAAATATGGTTGCAAAAGCCAGCTGAAAGGGCTTTTCTTTATTTTTCAATGAATCTTAAAGTTGTAAAATATTTAATACCTTAAGGGACCTAGTGCAATATCACAGCTAATACCAGAGTCCTTCCTCTAGCATCTCTGACATATAAAAAGGATTCAGTTTGAATCCTCCCGTGACAAGGAGCTTACTTCTCTATGAATCATCTTTAGCTACTACACATTTCTTATACTAACCCAAAAATCAATCCCTTGTAAGTATCTCCAAATGGTACCCAAAGAGGAGACCCTCTTGTTCCAATATAACGCCTCTTACTGTTGATATTTTTCTTATATTGAGCCTCAAACCTATCTCCCTGTTACTTTGACATATTGGCTTTAGCTCTGTACCTTATAGATTTTTAGATTGTAGTGTCCAAATCTTTAAATACCTAAACCCTACCTATCTGTGGGCCAAACCTTTTTTGACTTTTCTCCTTGAAGTTTATGTCCAATAACAAACATGTTGTAGATCACTGAACATGTCTTGCCTGCTCGAACTCAGTTATTTCTTCTCCCTGCTTTAAACATGGTTCTTCTTCTGACCAAAATGCCTCGGTCACTAATGTGCCATGCAAATATTTCCTGTCAAAACACAGCTCAGTGGCATCTTCTCTGTGAAACAGCCTCTCATTTCTTAAGCAGATTCTTGCACTCCAGTTTCTGTTTCTATTATAATGAACACAAACGTCCATTCACACTCTTGTTTAAAAAGATTGCTTTAAAAAATATGCTTAATCCAAGAATGCCCTTCAATTTATTTTAAATATTTTAATTAATTGGTGGTAAAAGTAATCATTTTGTAGTATATTTGTTTTGGGCCTTTATCCTCATTATATATATTTTTTAAAGATGGGGCCATGTCTTTTGATTTATGTAGACCCAATTTTAAATACAATGCCAGGAGTGCAATAGGTATTAAATGTTGAATGATTAGATGGATTTCCAGTAGAATTTCCAGTAGAATTCCACCAACTATAATGTATACAGCTGCATCCTAGACTCTCTTGCCTACTGGAGCCTCAAATGAGACTAACTTAAAATTTCAAAACATTTGGGAGGAAGAGGTAGAATATACAGCTAGAGAAGGATGGATTGATGGGTGGATGGATGGATGGATGGATGCCTAGACGGAGGATGTGTCTGAGAGAATGGGAAGAAGGCAACATCTCTTACAATGGGAAAAGGCAAATTAAGACATATCAGTACCAAGGTTTAAGATGTTGCTAATATTCCTTGTAGTAAATTCCAGCTCCTCTTTTCAGCTATGTAATCAAATATTTGTTGGTTTTAGAAAATAAGTGGTCTAGTAATGTTACTTGTATTAACAGGTAACAAAAGAATCTTATAAATCATACCAATAACCTTAAAAGTAGGAAACAATTAAAACAGTACAGGATTCATTCTGGATGAAGAGCATCTGTATGTGGCTTAGGAACTCTTTATGGTACAGTCTTACCTAGGAGGTGACATTCTATATAAAAGGTAGCATGGCACTGGGAGTCCTCCATTCTGGATGGTAGCTACCAATGACCCACAAATTTAAATTTAATATCAAGAGAAAAATTATATTGCTTCTCTTCCCACTCTCCCCAGTCAGAACAAGGGTGCCTAAGGAAAATTCTGTTCTATATTCCTTTTGATGGAGTGCTGTTTATTTGAACACATTTTTGGTATTTTTCAGATTCTAACTATTAAAAAAAGCTCTCCAAAATTTTCTCTTTGTTATCTTTAAAAAGAACTTTTTGAAGCTATTCTTAGGGAAATAATTTTGTGTCTTGGAAACTTATGATTTGGCTCATGTAAATTATACCTTAAAACATCTGGAAAATAATTTCAAGGCATATTATTTAATGTATGACAAGATTCGGTATCTATGGTCCATCTGTTCTGTATCAGCAGTGAGTGTCTTCACGTCTATGTGCTAAGTGTTGATAACTACGTCTCCTGCTAATTATCACTCAGCCATGAAGAAAAAAGTGATGACTGTTTTAAACTTGCAGACATAGGTCCTATCAATCAATGTTAATCTGATTATTTAATTTACACCTTTTCATGACAGTATTTGGAATTAAAAGCTAGAAATGTATAATTATTATTCCAGTTTTTGGATCCTTACACAAATACGAAACAATATTCGTTATGCTGTATTCATCACAGAAACCCTGAAGAAAATCTGACTCCAATCTAAAAGATAATCTCTCCCCCAAATAGTAAAAAGAGGACACTAATTCCTAGATGGGTGAGTGACTTGCCCAAAGACATATAATAAATGTTGGGCAGAACTGGAAAAGAGACCCAGATTTTATTGTCTCTGATTTGTTCTGTCTTCCTGCTATGGCATGCTTTCTCTTAAGATTTATACCAAACCTAAGAGACCACTTTGAGTTAGGTAAATTAGGCAAAAGAGAGGATTTATCATACCATTTGTGATTATTTTTTCTCCTAAATAATTAGGTTAGAAAAGTGTTTTAATATATAAACTGGAAAAACTTATAAGGACAATGTTACTATTAAGACTCTTGTTGGTATGTCATTAGATTTTTAAACCTTTCTACCGGCTCTAGTTTGCACAAAGGTCTAAAATGTTTCCATATTGGTGAATGAAATCATGTTGCTCAGAAATGCAGCTACCTTTGAATGTGAACAATTCAGACAAACCCTGAAGAATGCACTACCATTGTCATTTTGTAATTTAGCAAACAGTACTCCTAGTGTATTCGTCTCACTGATTTAAAAAGTTACATTTGGGAGTGAATTAACTTCAAATGGCTGTAAGTTGGACAGTTATGTTAAATTTGTAAACGGATAAGTAAGAGTAACAAATTTTATCAGGATGTTTGATTATTAGATATAAAGCTAAGTCGCTTCAGTCGTGTCTGACTCTGTGCGACCCCATAGACGGCAGCCCACCAGGCTCCCCCGTACCTGGGATTCTCCAGGCAAGAACACTGGAGTGGGTTGCCATTTCCTTCTCCAATGCATGAAAGTGAAAAGTGAAAGTGAAGTCTCTCAGTCGTGTCCGACTCTTAGCGACCCCATGGACTGCAGCCCACCAGGCTCCTCCGTCCATGGGATTTTCCAGGCAAGAGTACTGGACTGGGGTGCCATTGCCTTCTCCAATTAGATATAAAATATATACATAAAACTCTAAGAGTGTTCATATTTTAAACTAACACTCTGTACGCAAATTATATGTGTTATTTGTAAGGAAAACAGAAACATTTCATGGAGGAAGGTCAAATTAGTGTTTTCCAACTTATAATTTCATCTTTTTTTATCCACATAAGTATGGATGGAATGGCCTACTAATAACAAAAGATATAAATCACTCCAGGCTTGACTTTACCATGAAATCTCAAGTCATATTAAATAAGGCACTGATTTTCAATTTTGTAGAAAATAAACTTGGAATATTAAGTAACATTAAAAAACTCATTCTAATTACTTCAACCTTTTAACTATAAACTATCTAACACTTTAACTGAAATTTATTCTAACACTATTTACTATGAAATAGAATATGATCTCATTTCCCACCCTATTTTAAGTTTGTCTAACTTCAATTCCCATTAACTTCAAAAACTGACTTGGCAGGGAAAATTAGCTTAGATATAAAACAGTAATCTGAACAAACATGGACATCAGTGTTGGTAAGAAGTCTGGCCAACAAGTCCCGTGGGGAGTAAGAAGAAAAGCAGTATGAATTCTTGCTGAGCAGACATTTATGCATTAGGTACTGTGCTGGTGGTACTCTGCTAAACATGAAATCTTCTGTCAAAAGAGGCACTGGTGATTACAGGAATCATTAAAGAAAGCAGTTTTGTTTGCATGATGTTATGGACACAACAGACTCCTAATCCATTCATGATAACAAAAGCATGATCTGTTTGCTATAGTCTGCAGTCTACTCTGTTCTTCAAAAGAAGTCAGATATGAAATATGGCTGCTCATGGAAACAGTCTACCTTAGTCAACCAATATACAACCACATGCAGCTAGATGATCCAACCCCACAGTCTCAGACACACACAGCTCATCCCTCCTTTCCAGCCTTCCTACCTGTGGGGACCCTGCCTGGCACACCCTTCTCCTTTAGTTCCTCTTTGTGAATCCTATCCAGCTCAAGCTCAACATTTCTCATTTATGCTGTCCATTCTGGCCCACCAAGCTCCTTTTTTCTCTGACTACTCTTAGCATTAAGAGATTTCAGCTACCAAAACCTGACAACGATGCCACAAAAAAAGAAAACTATAGGCCAATATCACCGATGAACATAGATGCAAAAATCCTTAACAAAATTCTAGCAATCAGAATCTAACAACACATTAAAAAGATCATACACCATGCCCAAGTGGGCCTTATCCCAGGGATGCAAGGATTCTTCAATATCTGCAAATCAATCAATGTAATACACCACATTAACAAACTGAAAAATAAAAGCCATATGATCATCTCAATAGATGCAGAGAAAGTCTTTGACAAAATCCAACATCCATTTATGATAAAAACTCTCCAGAAAGCAGGAATAGAAGGAACATACCTCAACATAATAAAAGCTATATATGACAAACCCACACCAAACTTTATCCTCAATGGTGAAAAATTGAAAGCATTTCCCCTAAAGTCAGAAACAAGACATGGGTGCCCACTTTCACCACTACTATTCAACATAGTTTTGGAAGTTTTGGCCACAGCAATCAGAGCAGAAAAATAAATAGAAGGAATCCAAATTGGAAAAGAAGTAAAACTCTCACTATTTGCAGATGACATGATTCTCTATATAGAAAACCCTAAAGACTCCACCAGAAAATTACTAGAGCTAATCAATGAATACAGTAAAGTTGCAGGATATAAAATCGACACACAGAAATCCCTTGCATTCCTATACACTAATAATGAGAAAATAGAAAGAGATATTAAGGAAACAATTCCATTCACCATTGCAACGAAAAGAATAAAATACTTAGGAATATATCTACCTAAAGAAACTAAAGACCTATATATAGAAAACTATAAAACTCTGTTGAAAGAAATCAAAGAGGACACTGCTGCTGCTGCTAAGTTGCTTCAGTCGTGTCCGACTCTGTGCGACCCCATAGACGGCAGCCCATCAGGCTCCCCCGTCCCTGGGATTCTCCATGCAAGAACACTGGAGTGGGTTGATATTTCCTTCTCCAATGCATGAAAGTGAAAAGTGAAAGTGAAGTCACTTAGTCGTGCCAACTCTTAGCGACCCCATGGGCTGCAGCCCACCAGGCTCCTCCATCCGTGGGATTTTCCAGGCAAGAGTACTGGAGTGAGGTGCCATTGGCTTCTCCAAAAGAGGACACTAATAGACGGAGAAATATACCGTGTTCATGGATTGGAAGAATCAATATAGAGAAAATGAGTATACTACCCAAAGCAATCTATAGATTCAATGCAATCCCTATCAAGCTACCAACAGTATTTTTCACAGAGCTAGAACAAATAATTTCACAATTTGTATGGAAATACAAAAAACCTCGAATAGCCAAAGCAATCTTGAGAAAGAATGGAACTAGAGGAATCAACCTGCCTGACTTCAGGCTCTACTACAAAGCCACAGTCATCAAGACAGTATGGTACTGGCACAAAGACAGAAATATAGATCAATGGAACAAAATAGAAAGCCCAGAGATAAATCCACATACCTATGGACACCTTATCTTTGACAAAGGAGGCAAGAATATACAATGGAGAAAAGACAATCTCTTTAACAAGTGGTGCTGGGAAAACTGGTCAACCACTTGTAAAAGAATGAAACTAGAACACTTTCTAACACCATACACAAAAATAAACTCAAAATGGATTACAGATCTAAATGATAGACTAGAAACTATAAAACTCCTAGAGGAGAACATAGGCAAAACACTCTCCAACATAAACCACAGCAGGATCCTCTATGACCTACCTCCCAGAATATTGGAAATAAAAGCAAAAATAAACAAAAAGGACCTAATTAAAATTAAAAGCTTCTGCACAACAAAGGAAACTATAAGCAAGGTGAAAAGACAGCCTTCAGAATGGGATAAAATAATAGCAAATGAAGCAACTGACAAAGAACTAATCTCAAAAATATAAAAACAACTCCTGAAGCTCAATTCCAGAAAAATAAACGACCCAATCAAAAAATAGGCCAAAGAACTAAACAGACATTTCTCCAAAGAAGACATACAGATGGCTAACAAACACATGAAAAGATGCTCAACATCACTCATTATCAGAGAAATGCAAATCAGAACCACAGTGAGGTACCATTTCACGCCAGTCAGAATGGCTGCGATCCACAAGTCTACAAGCAATAAATGCTGGAGAGGATGTGGAGAAAAGGGAGCCCTCTTACACTGTTGGTGGGAATGCAAACTAGTTCAGCCACTATGGAGAACAGTGTGGAGATTCCTTAAAAAACTGGAAATAGAACTGCCTTATGACCCAGCAATCCCACTACTGGGCATACACACTGAGGAAACCAGAATTGAAAGAGACACATGGACCCCAATGTTCATCGCAGCACTGTTTATAATAGCCAGGACTTGGAACCTAGATGTCCATCAGCAGATGAATGGATAAGAAAGCAGTGGTACATATACACAATGGAGTATTACTCAGCCATTAAAAAGAATACATTTGTATCAGTTCTAATGAGGTGGATGAAACTGGAGCCTATTATACAGAGTGAAGTAAGCCAGAAAGAAAAACACCAATACAGTATACTAATGCTTATATATGGAATTTAGAAAGATGGTAATGATAACCCTGTATGTGAGACCGCAAAAGAGACACAGATGTACAGAACAGTCTTTTGGACTCTGTGGGAGAAGGAGAGGGTGGGATGATTTGGGAGAATGGCATTGAAACATGTATAATATCATATATGAAACGAATTGCCAGTCCAGGTTCTATGCATGATACAGGATGCTTGGGGCTGGTGCACTGAGATGACCCAGAGGGATGGTACGGGGAGAGAGGTGGGAGGGGGGTTCAGGATGGGGAACACGTGTACACCCATGGCGGATTCATGTGGATGTATGGCAAAACCAATACAATATTGTCGAGTAATTAGCCTCCAATTAAAATAAATAAATTTATATTAAAAAAGAGAGATTTAAGCTCCCATGCATACACTTCTGTGTAATATTTTACACATTTTTCACTGAAAACTCTTTCTCTTCAATAAGCATAAACATCTTGACAGTGGTGACTCTCCATTCATTCCTTTTTTTATATGCTCCCACAGTATTTCACACAATACTGAGCACATGGGAAACAGTCAACAAACATACTAAATATTTTTTAATAAACTGAGAAAAGATATTTTGGAATAACACAAAGAGTGGTGATGATAAACTTATAGATGGATGTTGCTAAACAAAAGGAAATGGAGTATAAATCTTCTGAACAAAACTCTCTTTTAAAACAAAAGGATAAAGTACTAAGTTATGCCCTTTCTTGGTTTAGATAGGTTTCCTTATATCATCATAAAGTCCTTGCTTCCCAACAGACACGGGTATAGCAGTTATACTGATTTGTATTACATCCCTAGTAAACATAAATTTGCACTGTGTTCCGTTTGCCGTAGGATCAGAAGTTTATGTCAGGTGCAATGTTCCGTGCCGTTTAAAAGTTTCAATAGGTTATTGATAAGAATGAAGCTGTATTTCATCCTCAAGGCAAACAATAATGAATTTTAAAATCCCATTCCTCTTAATATAGTCATTTACTTTATCTTCAAATTGTATTCTATTTTAATGCTTGATTTGTACTTTTGTGTATGGGTTATCATTTTTTGTATTAGCATGCAGTTGATATGTATCTTGTACAAAATCCACTGCCATAAAAATATTTTTCACTATATCAAAAACCATGTTTTCCAAAATAATAACTTTTAAAGTTATAAAAGCTCAAGCATTTAACTGAGAACCTTAGAGGTTATGGTAACATCAGAATGTTCATTAGATTAACATGAAGGTAAAACTGTCAAAATACTGTATTAAATATTAACTGAAGTCAAAGTTCCTCCATTTTACCTTTAATTGCTTGACAGAAGTGTGAAGAATAGTCAGATCTTTTATTATGATGTCTTTGGATTCACAAATTCTTCTTACTCAGAGTTACCTGGATAAATTAGTGGTAGCTCTCAAGTACAGTGAATTTAGAGTATGTTTTGCAGAACATTCAGGTAAAACAAAAGTAAAATCTGAGCTCTATGAAATACACATCCAAAACATTCAACTTACCTCCAGTAGATGAGAATACCCACAAGAACCACTAGACAGATAAAAGTCAGGGCCGACACGATCACAAGGGGTATAACTGCCTTCTTCTCGGATTCCAGCCCCTCAGCTAGACCAATACGAGACTCATGGCTACTATTACTGGCCTCTGTAGTCGGAGAAAATTGAGAAAGTTGATATTTAAGCTTAAGGGAAAAGCACAACATTTTTCAACCGAATAACTGCATTCTTCTTGCTGTTGCTTACCTTTAAAATTTCTCTGACCCAAAGCTTAAAAGTAAGGCAGTTGCAAAATAAATGAGTCATAGGTGTGAAATATACTGTGTGGGGAATTTAGTCAATAATTATGCAATATCCTTATGGTAATAGACTTATTGTGGTGATCAATTTGAAATGTTCAGAAGTATCGAATTACTATGTTGGGCAACAAGGACTAACATGGTGTTACAGATCAATTACACTTCACAAACAAACAAGCTCATAGAAAAAGAGAAAAAAGGAAGTCAGGCTATCAGAGCTCAGGAACTATAATATCCAACAAAGGCTGGTAACCAGGAAGCAAAATATTGCTTTGAAAAGCTTGTGAAAAGGGAAACTAAAGTATTAAAATAAAAACTATTCAGTTTTTAATAAAAATGATCCAGAAAAACAATGCTACTTACTGAATCACCATATATAATCTTGATTTCCCAAAATGAATTGTAGTGGAAATATTTTTCATCCCACAGTTAGGTAAATAATTAGGAGCAATTAATAATTTCATAAAGAGAGACTCTTAGGATAACTCTTCTTACATTAAGATAACCCTTCAATCCAAAAAACTATTTAAAATTTAGACATTTTGAATTCCCTTATTGTCAACTGTTTTTATCAAAAATAAAAATACCTTTGCATGTGAATTGAAGGAATGCACAGATCTAAGGTATTCTTTTTAAATACGCAAGTGTAAATTATGAAAAAGTCTAAATTCTGTCCTTGGGTTATTTTAGAAGATAGCAAATAACTATTTTTTTGTGACAAATCAGGTACATTTTTGTTCTACAACTTCAAAATCACTGCAAACAAAGCTATCTTTCTAAGTTGTTAAAAAAAGTTTTAGAACTTCAGAGTGTCAGAGACTAGTCACAATTCCTCCCTTCTACTTTGAGGTGTGACTGCAGTGGGAAACCAAGATGATTGTACATCAGAACCCTAACAGGATGCTGCAAGCTGACACCGCTACAAACTAACAGTCCTTATCCTGTCCACCTGTAGGATTTCTGGAGTAACTAAGTTTAAATTCCTCATCAGAGTCTACCTTGCTTCCAACATATATGGTACATCTGGTATAAAAGTACCTTGGTATACTAAGTACTATACTCTTAGTATAGTATAGACTTATATAGACTTATATATAGTATAGTATAGACTTAGTATAGACAATGGGCATTAATTTAATTGAAAATACTATCAATTTACTGGAAAATATCTGAGGATAAATTTTACAGTCACAGATTCATAAATACAGCACTGAAATATGTCTAACTGGAGAGAACTTGAGAGTTAAAACAATAGACTCCTTCTGTAAAGAGAGGTGATGCAGAAAGGGTCAAGAATTTAATCCACATATAGGAAATGCATCAAAGGATTATAAGTTGCAACCAAATATTCCAAGATGTGTATTTTTATAATTACAGAAGCATTTGTGAGAAAAAAATGGAATTCAAAGTTGTGACTGGAAATAATGAAACTGTATAAAAGTGGGAATATTGTAAGTCAGTTGATCCTTGAGCTGTAGTTAATATTCTTATGAGAGAAGGCTAAACTTCGCCTTCTATTATATTAACCGTACACTCTGGTCATTACCTACTGTGGGGAGACTCATTCAGAAGCCTAAGTTTGAATGCACTGGTATTGCTTTATGAAATTTAGGAAAGCATTTTGTTTCATACACAACTGTCTTCCCATTTTTTTTTCTATTGTTACAATAGAAATAGTTTGTGGTTAATAAAGGAAATAATCCACTTAGCAAAGTCTCTGGTACCTAGAAATTACAAATGAAGGTTAGTATTATTATCTATTTCAGTCATTCTTGAAGTAGGTCCCCCAGAATAGTGGCATCGGCATCACCTGAAACTTCTTAGAAATGTATATTTAGGGCCCTTCTTCAACCATCCCAAATCTACTGAAAAAGAAACTCTGTAGGTAAAACCCAGCAATCAATGTTTTAACAAACCCTCTGGGTGATTCTGATCCACATTAAATTTTAAGAACCAATGATGTACATTAACTTACCTACAAAGTGAGTTTATATAATTTCACTAGTCTTCAATGACCACAAATATTCATTGCAGTAGGCATATAGCTGTATGTGTGTATATATATGTATTTAGATGTGTACATATCTCATTTATATAGATGTATGTATATACATATATATGAGATATGTCTGATCAAATATGTGATACATATGTCAGATATATAACATGAAATATGTAACAAATCGCAATATATATATATGTCATGCATACTATATACATACATTATACACACACATGCATACACTCAGAATCTTGTATGTAGACTTTACTCGTAAGTTCTCTGGGATGTCTGATTTTAAAACAAACCTTTTAATTAGGGAATTAGAATGATAAAGCCAAGATAATTACATATAATGAAACCTAAATATTTTATATGAGCTACCACATGAAAGTAAAAACAATCAACTGGCTGCTTTGTATACTATAATGAAGAGCAACTAGTTATACTGCTTTTTATATTCATTAGTTGACACTAAAATATGTTTGTATATGGCTCCATAGTATATATGAGTTACCTAAATAATAAGGCAAGAATGTGCTAATGATTAGGAAATAAAGAAATAAGAATAATATTGGTTTACAAATTAAGCATTATTTATATTTATATATATTCTACTGTTCTCAATCATGAAAATGTAGTCTCTAAGAGACAGACACCAATGACACATGTTTCCAGTCTTAGTTTTTTTTATTAACTTCCTGTGTGACCTTGATCAAGCAGTCTAGTATCTTTAGGACTCAGTCTACGCATTCATAAGTTGCAGGTACTAATATCTGTCTTATCTATATTATTTTGAGGAGCATGTCTTATAAATTATTCTACATTCTAAAAAATAGGTAATAAAATGGTAAGTTTCAGAATTAGTCTATATGCATTTGATAGAGAGGCATTTTCAATTATTGGACAAGACAAACTACATATGATTTTTTAGATATGTTTTAAAAACAGGCAACAATTTTCCCCTATATGATCTTATTTATGTCATCAATTACATTACTTGATGCTTTTAGATGTTATATTCATATTGTTTTCTCCTCATCAGTAGGAAAACATCCTCAAATTAAATAAATCTAATCAGTGCATTGAAGAGAAAATGCAGTAATTTTAGTCAGTAATTTCAGGTTTGACATTTTATAGTATATAGTCTTTTCATAACAGAATAATCTAGCAATAACATATAGATGATGTCACTATAAAATAAGATAGAAAAATGGATGCATTCCTGATGTTTTCTTTTTAAATCAATCTAATAAAAATTAAAAAACCAAAAGAACTATAATTGAAGCCGGATAACAATTCATATATAAGGCAATACTAATGAATATGGTGACCCATGAATTATACTTATTTTCACATAACAGAGTTTAAGTGTTGAAAACTGGAATGCAACGTTAAGTAGGTATCAAATCAGAATGTAGAAAAACTTCTCTATCAAAATGTACACGCTTTTAATTGCTGCTGCGCTGAAGGAAAAGTACATAACTCATTCAAGGAAAGGAAATAACAAAGAGGAAAACTATCCTAATAAGATTGGTATCTATGTTCTGGATTTTAAATACCTACTTTTACACAATGATAGTGCAAGATGTTACTTTATTTTTTGACTCGCTGTTGAGATTTAAATATTTTTCATTGTTCATTTAAAAAGATGCCTTAAAATGTAGTAAAAGCAAATTATAAAACTTAAGATCAAGGCAATGAAATTATCTAGTATTTCATATTCTTAATGGCACTGAATTTCCCCTTTCTGCACCACCCCCCACCACCCCCCGGCATCTAAAGCAAACATCTGTATTATATATACTGCAAGCAATCTGCTGGAAGAAACATCTGGCTATAAATTAGTTTGCATAAAATACATGAACAAATGAAATGCATTTCTACAGAAAATGTTCTTGTGTTGTACACCTTGTCATACAATACCTATACATATTATGCATATTAATGGCCATTATCTAACTTCTTAGAAAGGCATGTAACAACAAGTATAAAGTAGAAGGTATTTTGTTAGTTCACACTGCCCTCTTTAGGCAATGTTAAGGTAATCAAAGAGACATTCTTAAAAAATTAAATCTTAAAAAAATATCTTACCATTAAACTTTCAAAACATAGCAATAGAACTTTTTTCTAAAGTCCCCAATCTGATGTGGATGTCCAAAATATCTAATTGCTTTCCACTGAGTGGGTCAGAGAGAGACACATATGTCATATTATATCAGAGTTTGTAATTCGATAGATTTAGTTGGCAATGTAATTTAGAATATGCACAAATATTAAAACTAAAATCATCCAAAATACACTCCAATCTATTATTTAAAAAGCAGTGTACTAAAAATGTATTATATACACATAATTGCTCTCACATATAACAGGCATCTTGTGGAATATGAAAAAATTGACAATAGAAATCATTTTATCTGTTTTGGAGAGAGTTAATCTAAGGATGAAAACACATCGAGTATTTCTTTGAAATAATGAAAAAAATCAAATTTTAAAACCTGCAAATTGATTTATAAATATCCTGATTTTTAAAAACGATGGCCATTTTACCAAATACCTCTTTCCAAGATTTTTCTTTCTTTTTTTTTTTTTTTTTTTGAGGCAGAAAGCCATCACACCTCAGTCTATCCCTTGGATCCATAACTAACCTGCCTCTGAAATGTTGAACACTTCTGAATGCCCGCTAGTAATAGTTGGTGTTGAGGACTGTGGGGATCCAGGAGTTATTTCTGAGTCACCTGTTTCCAGTACCCCATCACCATCTTTTTCATTAATATCAGGAAAACTGAAATCTGTGGAAGTCTCATTATCATTAAGGCTATCTGAGGCACCTTGCCCTGATCCACTCTCTTCATCACTTGTAAGAACTGCCCAAGCGTTAGATTCTGGACTGAAAGGAAGCAGGGTATTGTGAGTCTGAACATCATTTTCCTGTTTTCCATCATTGCGCTTCTGGGGTGGCACATTTGTTGGTGGTGATTTATCAGGACTTCTGTCCATATCAGTCTGATCGTCTGATATGACACCTGTGATTCTATTTCCTTCTTCAGAATTCTGAGATAGTGCATATGAGATTGGGTTATTCTGATCCACAGAACTGTTCTGCTGGGTGTCTGAGTCATTCATCACCTTTTCCTGTGATTCTCTATAGGAGAAGCATGACATACACCTATTGATGGATAAGCCATCCTTATCTCTGTCATCATAATCATCATCACCGTAATCATCAATATCACCACTGTCACCACCACCCACCAAACTGGCATCAGATCGGGCACTTTGAATTGGCTCAGAAGTTGTTCTGGAAGGAAACAGCAACTTGGTTGTGGTTACAGAACCATCCTTGTTGGGAGAAATGGCTGAAATGGAAACATACACATTTCCTAAAGGGACAGAAGGATCAGCAGTTACAACTGGATCAGAAACAACTGTAGGAATACCAGCCAATACCTCATTGGTGACAGGGCCCTTGGTGGAGGTGAAGACTTCATCAGAATAAACAAGCTTATTTATAAGCGTATCTGGTGGTGCAACTGATAAAACAGGAGTAGCAAATGCATGCCTTCCTTGTGTAGGAAAGGCCTGGTTAAGCTCCAAATTGGCAGTTTGGAACAACTCATCATTACTGTACAATGAAGGTACTGTTTGGTGGGAACTTTTGCTTTTATGCAAAAGTGGTTCAGAATATTTCTCACTTGCATAAGAAATGGTTAAAACTTGAAGTGAAGCAGCATGCGTATTAGGAGTAGATGATACATCAGAGATTGGTACAGATGGAGAGTGCAGCGTATTTTCCCTTGAAGCGGCATTGGATGCCATGAGATGTGGTACTGTAGAACTAATGTGATCAACCTTGGGGGTTTCAACCACTATTGGGTCATTAGGCACAGCTGGCAAAGCAGTTTTAAGCAACAAGTCAACACCAGAAGCCTGAAAGGAAGGTTGCAGCAATACTTCAGTACTAAAAGAAGCTGAGGGCTCATAAACTAAGAGCTGAGTTGAAGGAGATAACATTTCACTAGAAGTAGGGTCAGAGGATGCTGGCTCTGAGTGTGCACTAAGCGCAGGTTTAAGTGAAGTGTCACCAAATGCTTGAGATACAGCGTGTGAAGACTGAACCGGAAAGTTATTTTCTGGAATTTGACTAATCTCATGATCATATACCTTAGTGGCAGTAAAAGCAAGAAGCTCTGGGAGGATGCCCTCTGGGCTAGAAGTGGAGGCAGAGGATTCTTGTAAAGAGGCATTCAATGTATTTACACGATCATATAGGTCAGGCATGACTGTGCTTTCAGAGGGGTAAACCAGGTCACTGAAAGAAGAAATGTGCCGTTCTGTCTCCTCGCCGTGTATTCTGTCACTTTTAGAAAGTAGCTTGTTATCGTCACCAGACATAGAGGTTGGATATGTAAATTCAGCTACAGAAACGGGTGAAGACATGTTAAGGGTTGTCAGACCGTCTGTGTCAGGCACAAAAAATTCACTATCAGAGGAGGCTCCAGACCACTCCCCATCACCAGAGAGCCCCTGAGTGGGCTGCAGCAACAATGCGCTTGGGGTTACTAAGGGAGACTCGGGCATCGGTAGGTGGTGACTAGGGCTGCTAGATAAGGAACCCTGAACAGAATCACGCCCAGGTACCACAGAACTGTCAGAAACCCTGAAGAGGTGTTGGGAGCCCTCCTCATTAGTTAAGGCATAAGAAGGTTCAGGCCCTGAAGAACGTGCATGCATCATGACATCACTGCTGGATGCTTCAGCTGGAGAAAACACAAGCGTTTGATAAAGAACAGCAGGCTTGCTAGCACCAAATTCCAAGGTCTCCGAAGCAGCACGCGTAGTGATCTGATGCGACACGGCATCAGAATACGGAGCAAGGCTGGGCTCTAACAGCAAATCACCCCCAGCCACCGGCAGAGAAACATGCAGGGACCCCTGATCGCTCTCAAGAGCTGCAGTAACTTGCGGAAGGATCTGAGAGATCGTATACACACGGTGAAGCAATTCACTACTGGAGGAAGCGGAGGAAAACGAGAGCAAAGGCGCACCATCATAAGAAGACAGGATGGATTCGACTGACACACCGACACTGGGAAATACAGGTGTAGCATGCAAGGCCCGATCACTACTTGAAGCAGCAGGGGTAGTGTTGAGGGTCTGGTTGTCAAGCAACAAGGGGGTGACTAGAGGAAAGACTTCACTACTGTAGGGAGGTTGGAGAGGTGCCTCACCATTGTACACTGGTTGAGTTGTCTGCGCGTGTACCACGTTGACGGTGGGGACCGAATGGTGTTGTCCGGAGGACGGAGTAAAAGCGTGAGGTGTCACCTCAGTGGGGAAGTACGCAAAGGTAGAATACTGTGGCATTCGCACATCTGAGACCGAGGGACCCCGTGACAGCAGTGGGCCTGGAGGAGAGGATTCTGTTGTCTTAGATTCGTCACTATCCACGCCGGTGTAATTAGTCTGGAGAAGGCTCTCTCTACCTGACCCGACATCGGGCAGTGTTGTCACGTCTGTCGTACTAGGAAACCACACATTTCCATCTACGGAAGGATCCTTGAGAGATTCTTCCGAACCTGAGGAGGCTGAATCTTCTGAAGCATTTCTCGCAGATTCTGGGATAAAGACATCGTATGTGACGAACTCTGGGTGTTCTGAAGGAAATACATCGCCATGGGGGGTGTTCTCGGAGACAAACGGCACAGCGGAAGTTGCTGCGGGACTGGAGCCAGAAGAATCATCCGCTCCTGGATCGAGCTTGAAACTGGTCAATAAACTCTCTTCCTCACTGATATCAGTAGATACCTCTTGCGATTCCGTCGTAGAAACTGTATCTGAATATTCCACCGTCCCGGACAAGTTCATCTGTGGAAATCGGAGAATGGTTTTAGAGCCGTCACTTGAAGAGGCTGAAGTGCCTGCCAGAGTGAGAGGGGGAGGCTGGGTCACAGTCTGTGAAGTCGAAGGAACGTCTTTTTCTGGGTCTAATTCAGTGACTGGCTGGAAAGTGGAATCTAAAGATGTGTTGGGAATATCACTCTTTCCAGAGAACTCGCTTCCTCTTGCTGGGGAGCGGTTAGTCTTAGCCTCGTTGTATTTGGTCCCCACTCGGTTGTAATTTGTTGTGGTAGGAATCTGGGGTTCCTTTCTCCTAATCTGGTTTGTGGCACCGTCTCTACCAGGATTCACAACAGTGTCTCCTTCCATGTCCTTTCCCTCTTCTTCCTTTGAAAAGCAAGTAAGATTTAATGGGATATAAGGAAATTAGAGAAAAGTGAATTTTTTTTTTTTTTTTTTTTTTAGTTCTACCAGTGTATTGCTACCAACCTATCTCCCTCCACCCTTCTCATACATGCATGCTCAGTCGTGTAACCCCATGGACTGCAGCCCTCCAGGCTCCTCTGTCCATGGACTTTTCCAGGCAAGAATATTGGAGTGGGTTGCCATTTCCTTTTCCATGAAATCTTAATAATATCTTAAACTGCATTATACTGTGATTCTTCACTTGTGGGATTTTGGAAACTTCTCATAAAGCACCACCCCTCTAGAAGACACGCCTCTATCTTGTAACCAGTATTATCCACCCTTGAGGGACAGTAATTCAACTCAAGGAAAATATCTTACTTATGGCTGCTTCTTAAAATTTTACTTTATGGAAGTAATTAATAGATATCACAGCTTTGAAAAGAAGACACAGTGTAGTGGTATTTATTTACTGAGAGTGTTATTTAACATGGTATTTATTTTCTTGTGTTTATATTTCTCTGTTTAGTTCATCTAGCAACAAGCTAAATAATAATTAGCTTCTTGTAATGTAAAATGGCAATAAAACAACTTATTTAAAAGATCAAAGTAGTTGTATATTCAGACTATTTGTATATATTCAGAATACATCACAATTTTAAAGCTATCCTAACAGGAAAGTTTCAAGACTGGAAGAGGTTTTTGGCTTTGTTCGTTTTTGTTTTAAATACTTTTCCCTAGGAGTTCATCTTAAACCTAGGCAGACATTTTTAACAACTGGTCAAAATATGGGCCTAGTTCTAGTCATTTAATTTTGTGTTTCCTTTAGAAATACCATTCAGGTGACCCAGTCTCTCATGAGCACTTAGTTACTATGATGGCCCAGGAGTGATCTGGCTAGAGGTTAACCAAAATCCATGGTCTCTTTTTATTTAAACTGTATATATTATAATATGTCTAATCATATGTTTAAAACATTGAATTGCCAAACATATTAAGATATGATATTTTTTGTTCACATGGGACATGAATTTGTCAGTTTGGTAGCAATGTCATCTATTAGATCTTTTAAGGTCACGCTCCTTGAAAAAAAGAAAAAAATGACCAAATACAAATTGGTCAGTGAGAACCTGACCAGTATCAGTAGAAAGAATCTGAATCTTAGGTCATGTGTGCTCATGAGCTTTTGTCTCAGACACACGGAAAGCTACATGTATGAAACACAAGATTTCAAGCTTAATGACTGCATTGTTATCTAGAGCTTAATTATTCAGTTGATTTAAAGTTGTTTTTTAATCTTAAGGCATATGCGACAACCCTGAGAAGTGAGTCAGCCTTAATGCTCTGGATTGTATTAATGCTAAAATGGATATTCTTTTAGATTCTCCAGATCCATTTCCTCCCTAGTAGTATTCCTTGATAAAATTTTGCATTCTGATTGATGCCATGTTCACAAGGACAACTAGAAGATTTAACCACATAATTTCCTAAATAAATATTCCTCTCATCTTCAGGCCCCAAAACTTCACGCAAAAGGAAATAAGAACAGTTTGCTTCGACTCACTCTTGGTGGAAAACACTCTTCTTTCCTTAGAAGTTCTTACAAACATTTGCTTTATAATCTGATACAGTTTTGGTGAGGATCAGTGTTAACCTTAGCAATATGTAGTTTCTGAATTCTTTCTCACTTTTCTAAATCTGGATACTTGCCAGTTTTCTGGTATCACACCACACTCTTACCCTCTACCAAGACATTTAAACTTTGCTCTCCTCTATTCAAACCTCCATTTTCTTCTCTCTTCATTCTCAGCAGATGGTTTTCCTGATTACAGAGGTAGTAGAAGCCACCAGAAAAAAACTCAACTCTTCCTAGCATTAAAACATCAAAACCCACCAGGACCAACCAAATCGACCTCTGCTCTTCTCATCCTGTTGTAACAGAGTTGTTGTTCTACTTCCTTTCTAATTTCTGCATTTGTGTTCTAATCCATTCTCTATCATCCTCTCAGGAATTGAACACAACTATTTCCCTCCACTTTGTATTTTCAATTTTGCTTTCTTAAATGGATCACTCTTACCAGCTCAAACCCAGATCTCTCGTATTTAAAAGGAGCATAATGGAACATCTCTACTTCAACGCCTAGTATTCATTTTACCTCTTCCCTTTTCTTCACAATAAAGTTCCCAAAACACATGTCATCTATCTTCTCTATATCCTCTGACAATTTCTTTTCTTTAGAACTTTTATTTATTTATTTGTTTTTTGCTTCATTGTGCAGCATGTGGGATCTTAGTTCCCTGGCCAGGAATTGAATCCGTGCCCCCTGCATTGGAAGCTCGGAGTCTCAACCACTGGACCACCAGAGACTAGAAGTCCCTGATCTGACACTTTCTTTCAAATTCCACATACCATTGCTTCTCTTCCTCTTTGCTTATTATCCCACACAAACCTCCTTTATTATCCTCCTACTATAAGCTATGTAGACTTCTATAACATTGTTCTTAAAACATAATGCCAGTCACCCTTTATTCTGTTACATTTTTGGGGAATAAAAACTATACACACACAAAACACAAATTTCTCTTTCATCACTGTGAGATTCTTAGAATCTGAAGAAGATGATGGACCTTTTATTAATCCACCCAACTAAGTCTTGTACATCTCTATGGGGTCATACTGTCTCATGTCAACGTTTCAAGAAGAACATAAGATTCATGTTCTATGATTACTTTATATATATGAAAAAACAAATATTTTAATGGACACTGTTTCCCAAGATTAAGTTATGTGAATCTTTCCTCCTCTATGGTTTTGATATGGATCATACCTGTTATCCTTTATGATATCTATTAAAATTTTTTATTGAAAAGCCTTGATTGTGCTGGAGATAGTTTGTCTTTCAAAGTCAGGCATTCCTATTGGAAGAAAACTTGAGGAACATTCCCGAAACTATTCATTTCCACGTTGTTGTTGTTGTTGTTGTTGTTTACTTGCTCAGTCATGTCTGACTCTTTTGCGACACCATGGACTGTAACCTGCCAGGCTTCTCAGTCTATGGGATTGCCCAGGCAAGAATACTGGAGTGGGTTGCCATTTCCCTCTCCAGGGCATCTTCCCAACCCAGGGATTGAACCTGCATCTCTTGCATTGGAAGGCATATTCTTTACCACTGAGCCACCAGGGAAACCCATATTCAGGCTTAAAACCATTACTGATACATTCCAGGTGTTTGCCAACTTCTATCATTCATTCCTGCATGAATCAAGGAAGGTGAATAGTGTTATGAACTGTGTTTGTGTCCCCTCTAAATTCACATGCTGAAACCCTACCCTCTCAAAGTGACGGTCTCAGGAATTGGGGCCTTTGGGAGTCATTAGTATTAAATGAGGCCAGAGGTGGAAGCCCCATGAATGGGATTTGTGCCTTTATATTGAGTCATGAAAGGTTGCTTCTTCTGCTCTTCTCCACCATGTGAGGACACAAGTCTGCAGTCTACAACTGGAAGGGTGTTTGACACACATCACACACACACACAGATATGCTTAGCTGAATTCTATTGTGAACTCTTGATGAAATGTGGACTGCTCATTTTGCTAAAATAGTCCTTTGTAAGAGAGAATTGCCATAAGATAAAAAATCACTGAGATAACGGTTCATGTGAAAACACAACCTAACCACTATTTACAGCTAGATAAGAATATTCGTTTTCACAAGTTATCAGCTCATACACATATATGTACTAATGGACACATTCCTACTACCATTAACAATAGAAAACCTGGATTTAACATATTATCTCAGTTCTGATGAATAGCATATTTGGGCTTAGGATGAAATATAAGATACAAACAGTCATTTTCTCTCTATTTCAAAACCTACGACAATGTTAAAATTTATAAATATCCTTAAAGGCCCATTTACTTAAAGGACCTTGTGCTGGCAACAGACTTTATAATATGCGTAGTCCAAACAAAAATAATCAAATTAAATGGGCAAAAGAATATATATACTTTATATTCTGGTTCACATTTATTATCAATCTATCAATCACTGGTTAAGTTAGTCAAAAATAAGCTGTAGCAACATTATGAATTGCTTAAATATTACTTTAGTTTGTTAGAAACATTTAGAAAATGAAAAAGTTCCAATTTGCAACTACAGTTCATAGCTATCATTATTTTTAGTCCATCATTTTTCTAATTATCAAAAAACCTTTTCTATCTCTTTTTAAAAACTATACCAATTAAAGTGTCTTCCAACTTCTTCATAAAACTCATGTTATTAATTATACATTAATCTACAAAGCTCAGCAACTAGTTCTACAAACAATGAATCATGCATGCAACACGAACTTTTTATTAATGCAACATCTGAAACCTAACCAATAATTCAAAATAGACTTTTTAATTTAAGCACTTGAATAAAAAATAGCTATGATACCTTGATTATTTCTTCAGTTCCAATTAATTCGGGAAAGAGGTCAAGTTCTACAAAATTAAAAACAAAATTATTAACATTTTTATTCAACTATTTCAGCTTTATTGGTCTACTTTTGGATGGAAAGAGAAAAGGAAAAAAAAATAATACTGTTAGCTTGGAAAATACAGAATTGCTCAAAGAAAATTTCAAATTTCAGTTTCCAATACTACTGAACATTACATAACACAGCACTATGTAAACGTACAGGAAACTGCACTCAAAATCTTGATCTCTATCCTCCACTCCAACTCCTTTCCCTATTTCCACCCCAACTATGATTGAAACTAAGAAGGGAAAAGAAGACAGTGAGACTGATATTACTGGGTGCAAAGAAACCCAAGTAATTTTTCATCAGTGCAGACTTACTGCTGATAAAAGCATAGTTGGGAAAATGCCAGGGGATAAGTGACAGATATTCTTATTCAACTACTTATTCCTTAAGGTCTTCTTCTGACTGAAGGTCAAATAGTTATTTTTTTAAATTAATTTTTGGCTGTGCAGGGTCCTCAGTTGCTGCATGAGGGGCTTTCCCTAGTTGTGGTGAGCAGAGGCTACTCTATAGTTGCGCTGCATGGACTTCTCTTGTTGCAGAGCATGGGCTCTAGAGCATGGACTTGGTAGTTATTCACATGGACTTTGCTCAGAAGCATGTGGAATCTTCCCGGACCAGAGATCAAACCCACGTTCCCTGGATTGGAAGGAAAATTCTTAACTACTGCCCCACCAGGGAAGTCCCAAATAGTTCTTTTTACTCTTCAGATTTGGGCTTATACGTATTTGTACACAGGGTGCTGCCCCAGGTAGAAGCAAGAATGTTTTCTAGCAGGTCCAGCCTGGATTGGCAGCAGGAAGGACAGACCAGAGTGATTCCCATGACTTCTTCCCAGGGATACACAACTAATACTGCTTATGAAAGGAATGTAAGGACCAGGATCATTTAAGTCTGACTTTCCCAACTGGACAGAATCGGCATATTTCATGTGGCTGTGTCGTGCTTAGTCGCTCAGTTGTGTCTGACTCTTTGCGACCCCATGGACTGTAGCCTGTCCATGGGGATTCTCCAGGCAAGAATACTGGACTGGGTTGCCATGCCCTCCTCCAGGGGGATCTTCCCAACCCAGGGATCAAACCCAGGTATCCCACATTGCAGGCAGATTTTTTACCATCTGAGCCACCAGGGAAGCCCATGAATACTGGAGTGGGTAGCCTATCCCTTTTCCAGGGGATCTTCCAGATCCAGGAATCGAACCAGGGTCTCTGGCACTGCAGGCAGATTCTTTACCAGCTGAACTACCAGGGAAGCCCAGTCTAAGGATAGCTTAATCCTAAAACAAGACCCATCAGTAAATGTTAGAAAAGATGAGGAGCTACTAATAGTTCTCTCTCTCCAGTAAGGAATCTAGGCCCTCTGCCAAGTTACCAAAGGGCTTGAGGACCACTTATCCTCACTCTTCAAGCTGCATCAGGGAGACAGAAGTCAGGGTAACTATTAGGGCTTGAGCATTATTACAAAGATACCTTTCTTATTCCTATTATTTTAGAGAATCTATCCCATCTCCAAAGTTTATGCTTTTCACTACCCTAAGGCTGTTTATGTTCTATTTTTTTTTATGCCTCTGTAGATCCTCAAAGGAAATGCATGTTCTACAGAATTTTCAAAGGCATAAAGGAACTAACATTAAGTATTTACCAAATCCAGGCCTGCTTTATCATATAAACTGTATTGGGTTTATTTTCATGAAAAAACTTCTAGGTACTAAGAAATGTAAAACTATAAAATACTGTAATATGTTTGAATTTTATTTAGAAGAGAATTCAAGTAAAATATAGAAGTCCAGCCCCCATGAGGTTTTAGATAAAATTAATACTACTGACTAGTTAAGTATTTTAAAGTTACTCACCCTGAACAATTTTTGGTGCAATAAAAATGAAAATAGTCACTGTAAACAGTCATATCTTAAATTTTAACTCTCAATTATTATTATTTTCTTGTTAAAACTAACCATGAAAGAATCTGACAACTTTCATTTGGATCTTTAGTGTTTTCCTTTTTCTATTTTTGTCACCGTGAAACCTCTTACTCACCCTGTTTTTCATGTTATTTAGTCTTTACTTTTTAAAATTAAAATGATTTCAATAGTCTGATACAACTATGTCTCTATAACCTTCAAGGAAACCAATATAATGTGAATTTAAAAACAGGATTCAACTTAACTGTGAGAGAGAAATAAAAAGAACCTTTAATATGATTTTCTAAAAACTACAATGAGAGAAGTTCATGCATGTAAAAATCTCCAATTTCAGCATATGAGACAATACATAATTTTACTAAAAATATTTTTATATGGAGTCACAGCTTTTCATGTACTTTAAAATTACTTTAATATTAATAAGGACAAATCATAGTCAAATACTATTTTGAGATATATATATATTTTTATATATATATATATATATAGTACTCTCGCCTGTAAAATCCCATGGACGGAGGAGCCTGGTGGGCTGGGGTCCATGGGGTTGCTAGGAGTCGGACACGGCTGAGCGACTTCACTTTCACTTTTCCTTTCATGCATTGGAGAAGGAAATGGCAACCCACTCCACTGTTCTTGCCTGGAGAATCCCAGGGATGGGGGAGCCTGATGGGCTGCCGTCTGTGGGATCATACAGAGTCGGACACGACTGAAGCCACTTAGCAGCAGCAGCAGCAGCAGGAGCAGCAGCAGCAGCATACACACATATATTATACTTTAGATTTTATTTTGTTAAGAAGCTACAGAAAAACATCTCAATAAGAGTCCATTCTCTTCAACATGCTTACAGAGGTGTTTTTTAAAAAGGGCCTAACTTCATTTAACTTATACTTGTAATGACGAAAGGTGATTCTCTTATTAATTGTCAGGGTTGGGGTGGAGTGTATATAATTATCACATTAAGGACAATTTTTTTCTTTCAGTACTCTGTGTGTACTGCATTTGATTAATTGTTATCCTTTAATCAGAGAATAACTTAACTATATAGGTTATAATTCCCATTAAGCTAAAATACATAATTCTACTTAATCATACTGTCTATGAGTACTGGGATCAGCGAGTTCTACCATAACTGGCTTTGCTGTTTACCACAATAAGAAGTAAGAAGTTTCCTTTAGGCCCCCTCAGGCCCTAGGAACAGAATCTACAGGTCCAAGAAGCCCTGTGATCTCTTTATTTCATAGCACACTCATGGGTGAATCAGGTGTGGGTGCCTTCATGTTGGTATGTAAAAACCCACTTTGAAGGATCTTCCTTGTGATTTCCTACTAGACTCAGATCATTTGAATTGACTGAAATACTGGTGTTGTCCAGGAATACTTTAAGAGCCCTGCCCAAAATAACCCAGAAGTCTTCTGCTGAGACTCCTCAGAACAATTTTGAAATAAAATAATTTTAAAAGATTGCTTCTAACTCCCTGGAGAATCTGAGCCATACTCCTGGGTCTGAAAGTTCACAGCACTCAAGGCCTAACTGCTGACTGACGAAGGTCTCAGGATGGGTCCCCACTGGCCTGCTGTTGTTGTTATTGTTAAGTTGCTAAGTCATATCTGACTATTTGCGACCTCATGGACTGTAGCCCACCAGGCTCCTCTATCCATGGACTTCTCCAGGCAAGAATACTGGAGTGGGTTTCCATTTCCTTCTCCAAAGGATCTTCCTGATACAGAGATTGAATCCTTGTCTCCTGCCATTGCAGGTGGATTCTTTACCACTGAGCCACCTGGGAAGTCCTTTGGCCTGCTGCTTCCTTGCAAATAATAACTAACGTTTTAGTGGTTACCAGTCTGGCTCAGGCACTACTGGGGTTTACAGAATCTTCTCACTTCATCAAAACAGACTCCAAGAAGGCTGCAAAAACAGTCCAGTAGTGAAGATTGTCAATATTTTTTTTTTACTGAACACTTAAAATTCACATTTATGGGATAACAGAATAAAACCTATGGGTCATTCTGGTTTTGTTAGATTTTCTAAAACAGCATGTTACTCAACATTCCACAAAACAAAAAAGCAACACTGATGTAGGTAGGCAAGCAAGGCTTATTTAATTGTTCAAAGGTTTTAAGCCAAGTTTCACAATGCGAAAAGGCAAAAGCAATATAAACTGCAATCTTTTTAAAGGGTGATTTTTAAATATCATTATATAACATTACCTGTAGTGTAGTATGGTACAGGCTGAACAAGGACAATGTATAGTGATTTAACAAAGACAGTTGTTATACAAATGAAAAGGACACAAAACAGGAAAATGCACTGATCTAATTCACCATGTATTTAAATTGAATACATATGATTATCAAGACCCTAAGACATGTACTCAAATAATGTCTTCTATAACTATATAATAATTACATCTATATTGTAGAAATAAGCATAATTATAGCTACAACCAAATAAAAAAGTTTTTAAAAAGAATGTCCACTTTAGTTTAACCTTGACAAGGTTTAAATTCTTTTCTGAACATGAGTTTATGTGTTAATTTTAAAATAGCAATTTATAATAACATCTAATGGACACTATGGTGATACTGCTGTACACAACAAATATAATTAAAATGCACAAGCAATAAATTAATTAAATTAGCCAACTTTAAATGCACAATTTGGAAGATTGGGTTTTACTTCACAGATATTGATTAGAATATTTAAAATCTGTGACTGAAAGGATGAGGGCAATTATACGTGACCTCTGTCATTCCTTTTTAACAGAAGCAACAAATAGTACAGTCTTTAGAAAACAGCTTATCCAAAATAATGATAGAATAAGTCAATAAGGTACATTACAACATTAGGTAATGAAACAACATGATTAATAGGATAAAATGGTACTAGTAAAACCCATGAAATAAACAGCAAACTCAAAAGACACTTAACATCTATATTAGCCACATAAATCATAAAATTTACAAATCTTGTAGGAACCATCACACTGAACCACAGGACGGTACTGCTGTCAAGACTTTTACTGCTATATATTTATTATAGAAACAATATTTAAGATAACGTAATTTCAATAATGAACTAAAAATATATGGACTGAAATGCCATTGTAGTCTTCCTGATCAGAAAGAATGAGTTCTGGAGACAACTAATATTTTCCTTATAAAAATAGGAAGAGCTGAAACTTTGCCTAAATTGGTCTTCAACGAAGAACTTTCTGGAATAACTAAGGGATAAACTAAATTTTAACCCTTGATTTTTAAGAGTAATATCATACCAGTATATCAAATCAAATATGACCTTTTACTAAAACATATTAATGTACAAAATCCTCTAAGGCACTGAGACATCCATGGAGATTAAGTGATGTGTCCAAGCTAGCATCTCATTAGTTCAATGGTGTCCCGACCCTTTGAATAAATAGAAATTAAGTTATAATACTTTCTATTTTGTACAAATGTGAAAGTGCTACAAATGATACAAGAACTTGTACTTTGTGCCAATATAGACTCAGTCTGAAAGGATCACTCAGAAATTATATCTATAGATAACAGACATTTGATCTGTTTTTCCATATGCAATAAGTTTCTTTCTTAAAAATTAGAAAGAAAAAATTCAAAAAGTCTAAACTTTTATCGTAGTGGCTAGAGTAAGAAGTGTTAGTTGTTCAGTCATGTCAGACTCTTTGCAACCCCATGGACTGCAGCCCGCCAGGCTCTTCTGTCCCTGGAATTCTCCAGGCAAGAACACTGGAGTGGGTTGCCATTCCTTTCTTAAGGAAGAGTTAGAAAATGCACAACATAAATAGCTAAATTATTTTTTTTGACTGGGAAATTGTACTATGTTCAGAAATTAGAGTGGTATAATTAAACCAAGACAGTAAAATGAAACGAATGGTTTTAATATAATTCATCACCTAAAATACACAATAGGACTAGAGGAGATTTTTATACACCATATTTAATCAATTCACATGTGATACTGGCCAACAAAGTCAACGGTGCACTGCTAAAGATGTCATTTTTGGAATGGATCAATATGTGGAACTTCAGTGAGGGATGACATTCAATGGAAAAGCATCATATGGTATAGCTGAAACCATGGTAAGTTAATTTGATACTCATCTTTCAATAACACTTAGAGCTCACATTCCATTTAAAAATAACCTGATTTTGCAAAATAACTTTAAATAAAAACAGTAGGAAAGATGGTTATACCTAGACATGAGGCAGGTCATAATATTATTTGTAAATAATGATATTGCCATTATGAGAGTGCTGTCCTGTGCTTAGTCGCTCAGTCATGTCTCGACTCTTTGCAACCCCATGGACTGTGGTCCACCAGGCTCCTCTGTTCATGGGATTCTCCAGGCAAGAATACTGGAGTGGGTTACCATGCCCTCCTCCAGGGGATCTTCCTAACGCAGGGATTGAACCCAGGTCTTCTGCATTGTAGGTGGATTCTTTACCATCTGAACTACCAGGGAAGCCCATCATGAGAGTAGTAATATTCATTAGCTGTAAATGTTCTAAGTTGGGAAATACTTTGGCAAGTTTTATGGCCTGTGGCTTGGAAGGATCCAGAATCTAACATCTAATGTTCTGATAAATTCTTTAACTTAAAAACTCAACTAGTTAAGAACTATGATGTTATGAACAAGACCCTGCTATGGCACACAGACCACAAAGGAAAATCAACAGACATCAGATTTCCTTCTATACATAAAAGTGAAACATGCTCCAATTAGTATCACTTGTAACCACTGCTATTAAAAACCTGTGAAAATTTCAGAGAGTAGCCTCATAATAGGGATGACCAAAGAATATTTACATTTGTGTATGTGTGTTTGTATACATTTATGAACATGCATATGCATGACATGTATGTGTGTATACATGCATATACATGTATATGTACTATATAATTTCATTTATTACTTTAAAATTGCTTATACTAACAAAAGACAGACTTTAGTTATGTACATTTGTAAACTGTCCAATTATGATAGCCAGAACCTCCTTCAATTATTGCATATGCTTTGAGATCAAAGATTTTCCTGTAATACTTAAAGATGCATGCAAATAAAATACAATCAGAAACAACTTTTTTGCTTGCTTTTATGGAATAAACCTGGCAAACCTAAGAAGAAAGATCCCCCTCATCACCAATTTATAAAAGATAGATGAAAATATCTAAGACAAACTCCTGAGATGCTTTGTATAGGTATTTCAAAGTACCTCACATGATCCTTAAATCATGTACATACTTACTACAAAATACTTTGGGGGCTGAAAGAGGGAGGAAATAAACACAAATGAAACAAACTCTTCATTATTCAGAATCAAAGTCTTTATATTTTCTTAGCTATTTTCATTGACGACCACTACAGACATTACAATAGGTTTGGCAGTTCTTATTTTACAAATAGAAAACTTCAGTATTAAGAATAAATTCACATATTGTGCTATACCATATCTGCTGAATGAAAATGAAAAAGGAGCTCTGCGCTTTACAAAATTACCTGATAATCCAGACTAAAAAAGAAATCACTTTGCCTTTTGGACAAAGAACATAAAGTCAGAGAGAAAGCACCAATGCATTCAGAAATTAAACTAGCCTCCTTTATTTAATAAGGTATATCAGGGGGGCACTTACCAGGGTCATCAGAAGGCATGTCCACAATCAGCTGGTCACTATATTTTCCATATAAGCCATTAGTGCATATGGCTACTATTTGAAGAACATAACTCATATTGGGTAGTAAATTATTAAGAATAGCACCCTAAAAAAAAGATGGCAATAACTATACAAATTTGTCATTCTCAGAGGAGTGCTAATATACTAGACATCTCTTCTTAGAAAACATTTTCTCATTTGTCAATAAAAAATTTTGTATTTTATTAACCTGAGAAAAAATTTTACACAATGTTATCAGGCTGAGCTTGTGATATTTGTGAGTTAGGAAGATACTGGTAAACTATGCTTTTATTTATTTATTTTTTTGCTCTGTAAAAATCAGATTTAGTTTCAGAAAATTTCATTTTTTAACTCAAACTCATGAAATTCATAAATGAGTAGCCAAAAGTGTGGATTACTATTTTAGACAAACATGTAGCATTTATAAGAAGCAAAATGTGAAAAACTAATTTCTTTCTTTTTCTTAACAATATGTAAACCAGATAGTAATAGAATTATTACCTTCTTCACATCATTATGAAATGAATAATAGTATATTCTCATAAATTCCACTTAAAAATTTCTCAATTCACAGTGTTTGTTCTAGACATCTAAATTAAAAAGTTGTTACAAATCTCCTCATTTTGTTTATATGATTTCCACACCGGTTTTTGTTTAGATGCAGGCTCGTAGGGCTTGAGGGACTCCTGCTGTCTGTATTCAGAGTTCAGTGTCCTGGACCTGCACTGGGGGCTTCCCTAAGCCACACCAAGATGGGATTTTCTCAATTACACCACAACCACCGAGGAAAAGTTAATACTGAGATGCTCAGAATCTGTACTTTATTTTCTTTAATTCTTGTCATGGGTGGACAGGAAGAAGACATGCATCGTTTCCTAAGGATTACCTGCCTTGTGTCCCAAAAATTCTGTCTCAATTGATTTCACATTTGTTACTTGGAAATTTGAATCAAAGAAAAGGACTTTCAAGACCTCTACACTATTTTCTACTCTATTTCCCTTGTGCTGATACAGTAGGATGAGGAAACAATAGACAACTGTATCACAGGACTGATATTCTAGACCCAATTCCTTCCCTAACTGGAAGTTGTTCTTTCACTAAGTCATATCCGACTCTGCGACCACATGGACTGCAGCACACCAGGCTTCCCTATCCTTCACAACCTCCTAGGGCTTGCTCAAACTCATGTCCATTGAGTCAGTGATACTATCCAACCATCTCATCCTCTGTTGTCCCCTTCTCCTCCTGCCCTCAATCTTTCCCAGCATCAGGGTCTTCTCCAATGAGTTGGCTCTTCACATCAGATGGCCAAAGTACTGGAGTTTCAGCTTCAGCATCAGTCCTTCCAATGAATATTCAGGATTGATTTCCTTGAGGATTGATTAGTTTGATCTCCTTGCTGTCCAAGAGGCTCTCAAGAGCCTTTTCCAGCACCACAATTCGGAAGCATTAATTCTTTGGCACTCAGCCTTCTTTATGGTCCAACTCTCACATCCAACTGTGAGAGTACAAAGTATTTGTTCTTTGAGTCCTTTTCTTTGTAAAGAAAGGTTATACTAGATGATATCCAGTTCTAAGTCTTCTGAAAATTATTATCGGCAGAGTTGTAGTCTCCATATAATTAAAAATATTAGTAAGAACCTAGGGCTTGCTTGGTGGCTTGGATGGTAAAGGATCCACCTGCAATGCAGGAGACATACATTCGATCTTTGGGTTGAAAGATTCCCTGGAGAAGGGAATGGCTACCCACTCCAGTATTCTTGCCTGGAGAATTCCATCGACAGAGGAGTCTGGCGGGCTATAGTCCATGGATTCGCAAAAAGTCAGACATGACTGACCGACTACATTTTCACTTCCTAGTATTAATCACTGTAAATTTTGAATAATTAAATATAGTTTCCGCATCCCTCTCTCCCCACTAGAGAGCTTCAAACAAAGCCTGAAGTCATCAAAGGCAACAATATACAATCATTTGTAAGTTCTTATCCTAGATATTAAACTACAATTACTACAATGCTATCAATACATGAAACAATTGATCTTATAGTTACCAAATCTTGATAGCCATCTGTCAAAAACTCATGCTTGGTTTGGTCTTCTCCCTCCAACTGCTGGTACAGAACGGCAAACTTCTCGATCATGGTATCATAAACTACTCGAGGTCTCTCCCACGTAACGAGAAGGCTAGTATAATTCTCTGGGTCAGCTTGAACATTTTCTGGTTCTGAACTACAAACTTCGGAGGAAAAAAAAGTACAGTTATTGACACAACTGTCACCCTCTAGAATCTTAACAAGTGAAACACATTCTATGAATATTTTTGCTGTATTTTAATAGAGGTTGAAAAGTTACACTTTCCCACTGTGGCTCTTTTGTCCATGCCATTTCCTGTATCTGAAATACTTTTCCATTCCCCACTGTGAAGGAAAAAGACTGCCTGCCTGGCTAGTAAACAAAGGATGTTACAACCATCAAGCCATCGCATTAGAGCCTCCCTAATGGTGTACCCTGAGGAAACTCAGGATGAGAAAACACAGGAAACTGGTCCCCAGGTAGCTGAGGTCTATACCCAAGGAGCAATTTCAATGAGACCAGACTCTCGAACCTTCCCATACACAGAAAAGTGCTAACTTCCTTGAGAGTTCTGGTTTCTCTAATTAACAGTAATCTTTTGGTGTTCCTACTATGTGGTCTTTGATGCAAAAACTCCTACATATCCGGACTCCCCCTTTGCTTCTTTAGAGCAGCCCCTCAATGTGATCTGAGAGTCCTGTCTCCCAGGGTTGAAGTCCTCAGAATGTCCACCAAATAATCCATAACTCTTGACTTTTAGCTTGTGCATTTTTTTTCAATCAACACCTCCTACCTCTGTTCAAGTCTGACCTTCAAAGAATGTCTTTACCACGTGCAGTATTCTCTGTTATGCACACTCTGACCTCTGCTGGATTGATATGTGTCATTTTCAATTGTCTGTCTTGTTTTACCACAATTATTGCATTAATTGTATGTTCTCTTATATTATTCTTTTCTGAACAAGTCTTTGCTCCTCTGTGTGTGCATGCTAAGTCGCTCAGTCATGTCCAACTCCTTGTGACCCTATGACTGTAGCCTGCTAGGCTCCTCTGTCCATGGGATTCTGCAGGCAAGAATACTGGAGTGGGTCGCCATGCCCTTCTCCAGGGGATCTTCCCGAGCCAGGGATTTAATGCACATCTCCTGTATTGGCAGGCAGGTTTTTTACCACTAGCGCCACTTGGAAAGCCAATCTTTATTCTGTGAGTAGATTATAAGCATAATAACCAGAATTTTTTTTTAACTTCTATATTGCATAGAAAACTGTCTTAAATGTATGGGGAATACAAATTCATTTTCATAAATAAACAAAGGATATCTTCAAGTTTATGGTGTTTTTATTATTCTTATTTGGCATCTGACAAATATGCTTAGCTCATATGAGGAGAATTTCAAAACTAAAAGATGGTCTTGTTTGTAAATCTTTGAAATAATTAAAAATTCCCTATCACAGAAAACCATAGGAGAACAACTGAAACTATTATTTCAATATTTTTCAGACCTGCTGACAAAAAAGTCCCACATTGGCCTTATAAATAGATAAAGCAATTAATTTCAGAGAATTATAAGATATGTCTGTCTCAGCTGAAAAAATATTTTGAAACTCGTTTGGGGACTTCTTAAAATGAACTGAAGCCCGTGCTGGAACTCATGGCAAAAATGCAGTCCCATCAGAAAGAGCAGTCTGATACTTTATGAAATACATTCATAATGTGATCATCTGAACTAGTTGTGAACAACAAAAAATTTAAAATGCTTGATATCATGCTAATGAAGCACAGTAATAAATATAATATCTTCCAGGCTGGAGAGATTTGGGGAAGAGAGGGAGAGAAAGGTCTCCAAGGTCAAATAGTAATCACTATGCTCACAGAATCCAGGCTTTGCTTTAAAGGTATACCTGAAGTTACAAAGTCACCACACGAGACCACACAGTCCATTGAAGTCAACCAATCATCACCACTACCAAAACTGTTTCTAGGACTCAATGGAAACACGCAGGCAGCACCATGAGAATGTGACCAAAAAGCCGTCTTTACTGGGCTGTAGTTTTCCCCATGAACACAGGAGGGCACCCAAAACTAACAACTGACCTTATAAATGGAAACATTTTATATACAGTATTCAATAATAGACATTTTAGCATATGTATGCTATGCAATGGTACAGGAGTGACTCAAAGCAATGTAAATACATATACACATATATGCTTTAAATCAATATAGGAATAACTTTATATGAGTTAGAGACAGAACTTTTCACTGTTAAAATTATAATATTATTTGTTGGTCAGGGATATATGGTGCAGTGTTCCTCTGGAAATAAGAGAACAATTCTTTCATTATCAAAAAACATGAATTCAGAATAAGAAAATGTATTCCTATTTAGGTCTAGACTGCATCATTACTCTATCTAGTGACATTTCTACAAATGTCCACCAGATGGCAGAAGACCATCACATCGTCTCAAAAATGAGGCGGTCACTTAACTTACCATTAGAGACACAAGATTGCCTTAGTCTTGCTTCTGATGAACCTCATGTCTGTTTTTAAAAGGCTGAAAGTGATTTTGGACAATATCATTTGTAGATTTTGTTCAAAAGTCAACCCCACTTTGCATAGAGTGAGAATGATTTAAAGTGAACTATCTTTTCCTCAAAGATGAAACTATCTTAAAATGCATGAAAGTTTTATGCACGCACACAAAACATAAAAATCGGAGAAAAATATAAAATTACTGACTTCAAAATACACAAAGGACTGCTTCCTCAATAGTGCAAGAATTTTGATCAGGTGTCTGTGTTTATCTCCCCTTAGTATTAGAAATCAGCAGGTACTTCAAATTCTAAGAATCAGCATTAATATAAAATAGGACTCTAAAAAGAAAATCACATTTCTTTGCCACCAGGTTTTAATTCATTTACTTTCTTCTTTATATATCTGTAAAAGCTTATTAGTAATTTAATAGTTAAAATGTATGTTGTAATTAGAAGCTTATTTTTAAACACTCCTTTTGTTTATTGATAATCATAGCTTAGTAACACATTATAAGCTATAGCTGAAGCTTATCTTTTAGATGCTGAAATACAGAATTTTATAGAAAAAAATATATACTTTAGAATGTATTCAAGAGAAAGACTAGTACTTCTATATATAGTCTATGACCTTGCCAACAGGTTACTCTTCTAAGGTAGGACATCCTACCTATCTCCTAAATAACAATCTTGCTAATTCACCACTTGGTGTTCAGACATAAAACTGGGTAATGTTTCAGATGTAAAACTGACTACAAAGTAAGTTATTAATTTTCACTAAGTTTTCTAAGCTTCCCTTGTTCTTCATATTAAAATTAGTTTATCTTATTAGAAGGGCATACAGTTTATAAAACATATTATCTGGACTGAAAAATCAAGAAGGGCTTTCCAGATCAACATATACTGACACCAATTACAAGCTACATTAATAAGAGTAACAAAAATATAATTTCCTTGATTATAGGGAGCTCAGTACTATGTTGTGGAGAAGGAAATGGCAACCTACTCCAGTATTCTTGGCTGGAGAATCCCATGGACGGAGGAGCCTGGTGCGCTATAGTCCATGGGGTCGCAAGAGTCAGACATGACTGAGCAAATAAACCTACCTACCAGAACTATGTTGCGGTCCCATTTCCTTCTTTAGGAATGAATCACATGCCCTGATTCCTTTCTACGAGCTACATGTGACCTGGATCATAGTCACTGATTCTTTAAGGAACACTGACCAAGGAGAATCTGGTTCCTGCAGGCTCGAGGCTATGAGCCAGGCTGTGACAAAGCTGGGGTCCTTGTCAAGTTGCACAGAATACAAGCAATACTTGAGTATAAGTGCAACCCAGATGGCACTAGTAGTAAAGAATCTGCCTGCCAATACAGGAGACACAAGAGATGTGGGTTCAATCCCGGGGTCCAGACCATCTCCTGGAGGAGGGCATGACAACCCACTCCAATATTCTCGCCTGGAAAACTCAATGGACAGAGGAGTCTGGCGGGCTACAGTCCATGGGGCCTCAAAGAGTTGGACATGACTGAGCACTCAGCACAACTGCAAAGGATCCTCACATATAAAGAATGAGAGGTTCTTAATTAAAAACTTGTTTTTAATATTCACTTCTCATCTGCTTGGCTCTAGGCACTCTTGGACATACAAATAAAGGAGGTACCATCTTTGCCTTCAGGAAACTCATTTCTAGGATAGTCTCTCACCCTTAAATTTAGTAAGCCATTAAATGTAATGGGTGCTTTTAGTTTCCAAATCCTAGATGCCATTTACAGAGGAAGGCAAAATAAACTGTAAAAAAAATTCTGTGATTTAGCCAAATTAGGTTGTGCTTTTCAAAAGTATAGGTTTGTACCCACTAGAAATTGTAAAAACTTCACAAACATAGCTCACAAAGTCCTCCACCTTCTCATTACTTAAATGAATGGCTATGAAGAGTGAACACCTCCTACACAGGAATGTCCACATAAGATTAATAGGCTAGGCACTGAGTGTCATGAGGAAACAAGAAAAAAAGGTAGGAAAAGAAAAGGAAATAGGTGAAGAAAAGCACAAAGGAGGAGAACCTGACAACTCTCACTGTGACAAGTCTCGTGACCAGCTCATCATTAAAGCCAGTGCAGATGGTCCAGGGAGACAGAAGGTCCCTTCTGCCTCTGCTGCTGTACGTGCCCACCTTGGGAAAGGGACACATGCCCTGGGGGAGATGGTGCAGTCTTAGCTCCATGGATCATGGATAAAAATGAAGAGGGAGGTGAAAAGATCGGGTGATGATTTTGGGGGAGTGGCAGAGAGAACGTCCCTAGGTTTTTACCCAGTATTTCCCACTGTCTTGAGGTCTGGTACAGGTGAACACAGCCCATGGCAAAGTACTTCCATGAGTGCACACTAGTAAATCCTCCACCTTCTTGCTTGAGGTTTATGAGCCTCATTTTAAAAATTATCGAGACAGGTAATTTAATGACTACTGTGAGAAGAACCCGAAGAGGGACAGACTCAGAAGACAATCAGTATTAAGGTTGTGATGTCCCTTCAGGGAGTAGCAGATGTTAACAAAACTAATGTAAAGATTGCCACAAATGTTAAAAATAAGAACTAAAAATGATCTGTTATTGCTTTGTACTTTTCAATGATTACACGCCATTCCCTTTAGATAAGTAACCAAAAAAAAAAAAAAAAAAAAAAAAACTTTCAAACTGTACCTCAGTCAGTCAGTCTTCTCTAGGAATACACAGTAACTTTGTCAACCATTCAATTCATAACATACAATCTTCCAAGAAGTAAATAATCTTCCTGTGCTTTTCTCTATATAGTTAGAGCACAAATGAATGTACATGTGACCTTAATGAATGCTATTTACAACTACTGACCTTCTCAAGAAGGTGGGTCTTCTGATGCATAATTCATCGTGACATTTTCTCAGGAAATTACAGAAAATTTCTCATAGCTCAAATATAACATTAAGCTATGAAGACACGCTTTTCATGCTACCCTTCCTTGAAAATCATTTCATATTTTATAGTTTTTTTAAAGTTTGCATTATGTATATTACAATGCTAGCAAATGAGATTTAAAGTGCATTTATAACTCTACTTAACAAATAAAAACCTTAAACATGGAAAACTTGGATAGCACCCTATACTTGTGATAGCTTGCTCTCTGTCTCTATATACAAACATACAGCTGCACACACACGCACACACACACACACACACATACAAGAGCACATATGTAAACACACACACACATACGGTATTAATAGAAGCTATGGATCTGGAGTATACAAGAGTATACACACACACATACACACACACACTGTATTAATAGAAGTTACAGATCTGGAGTATATTATGTTCAAGGGACTGGACTGCCTTGCAATCTTTAACTTATTTAAACCTCACAACAACCCTACAAGGTAGCCATTTTAAAAAATTAAAAATATATATGTATTTTGGCCATGGCTTGTGGCCTGTAGGATTTTAGCTCCTTGACCAGCTAGTGCACTTGTGCCCCCTGCAGTGGAAGCACGAAGTCTTAATCACTGGATGGCCAGGGAAGTCCCAAGGTGCGCATGTTAAACTCGTTTTATCAGTGAAGAGAATGAGGCTTAAAAAGATTAAATAACTTGACAATATTTATGTATTTAGTTACATAAATATTACATAACTAATATTTAATTTAGCTACATAAATTTAATTTAGTTACATAAATATTATGTAACAATATTATATTATACAAATATTGTCAAGTTATTTAATTTTTTTAAGCCTTATTCTCTTCACTGATAAAATGAGTTTAAAATGCCCACCTTGGGACTTCCCTGGCCATCCAGTGATTAAGACTTCTAACGGAGAAGACAATGGCACCCCACTCCAGTACTGTTGCCTGGAAAATTCCATGGATGGAGGAGCCTGGTAGGCTGCAGTCCATGGGGTCGCTAAGAGTCAGACACGACTGAGCGACTTCACTTTCACTTTCCACTTTCATGCCTTGGAGAAGGAAATGGCAACCCACTCCAGTGTTCTTGCATGGAGAATCCCCATGGACGGGGGAGCCTGGTGGGCTGCAGTCCATGGGGTCGCACAGAGTCGGACCCGACTGAAGCAACTTAGCAGCAGCAGCAGCATGTAACTAATAAGTATTTGCGCTGGGGTTTGAAACCAAAAGTTGACCGGGCTTTAAAGCCCCAGCCCCTTCCCACTGCACTGCAGGAGGCCCTGGCTTCTAGAGGCAGAGTCTTGCTAGTGGGAGGAGAGGGCAGCGGGCAGGTATTGGCTCCTGGGAGGCAGGGGACAAAGCTGGAGATCACCTCCTGTTTGTGTGGTTACTGACATATATTTCTCATGAACTAAAAGACAATTTTTACTAATTCCTTCAAGATCAAATGGTTCTACTAAATTCTGTGATTCTTAGAAGAGCCAGCGCCCATTCCATGATGCCAAAAATGCATGCCTTTTAATAATAGCAATGCTATGTAAAAATGCAAAAATAGAGGACTGAGTTCTGATAAAATATTCATTCACAAATGTTTATTGAGTTTTCCTATGAATGCAAAAAAAAAAAAAACAACAACAAATAAGGCTTGATCTCTCCCCTCAAGAAGTTTACATGGATATGCAGACCTCACATGGCTTTTGCAATTACTTGCAATGTATTTTGCAAAATATATTTTTCTACCATGCATTTACCAAGAGTAGGATTCTAACAATTTTCATGACACGTTTTCCTTCTCTCTTGGTCAAAATGAGGACATTAGATATTTAAAATAGCAAAATAAATAAGTATAACCTGAAAGTCCCAAGCTGGGTGACAAACTTAATAAATTGCTATGACGATACTATACATAAAATTAAGAATGGTATTAATGATATTTTATATCATTCAGTGATGCAAAATCAAAAAACAAAGAAGTATGATACAGCCTCATTTTTGTGAGACATAATAATATATTTTTAACTTAAGAGAAAGGCTAGAAAGATATTCCCCCAAATTCTCATAGCAGTTATCTCTGGGTAATAACATTATAGGGGATTTTTATTTTCTTCTGTGTGCTTATCTATTTTTTCCTTTTTTACAATGTTCATGTAATAAAAACATACTTTCAGATTAAATCTAATAAAGATTAAATCTTGAACATAAATGCAACCCTAAATTCTTATTTTCAAATTCAGTTCCAGAAAGTAAAAGGGCAATACTGTATCATTAAGGAAAAAAAAAAAATCATAGGAATATGCACATGGAAAATAAGTGCTTGTTGAATGCAAATACTCATGATGGAAAATGCAAGAATTCAACCATCATTCTAGGTTTTGAAAAAAGCCAATACTAAGTTTTTTAAAAAGTTTTGTTATTAAAGTCATCAGTTTTTATTATAAAATTATGCAAGGATAAATTATGTTCCCTTATAAATATAAAGCATAGTGGAGAGAGCTTTGTAAGTCTTCAGAATCAGGAAGATCAGGGTACAAATACTGACTCCAACCTTTTACAGTTCTGTGAACTTGGGTGAACCAGTTAATATCAGCTTCCCAAACTAAATGAGAAAAACAAGCCTAATGCCTGGTTGAACACACTGGTTCATGTGATATATGTTAGCCATTACTGCTTTTGTTATTATTACTTTTAGCCATAATCACTTAACTGTGAAAATAGGGACTTCCCTGGTGTTCCAGTGGTTAAGACACTGAGTTTTCAAAGGAAGGGGATGCGGGTTTGATCCCTGGTCAGGGAATAAGATCCCACATGCCATGAGGCATGGCCAAAATTTTTTTAAAAATTCAAAAAAAAGAAAAACCAATATTCTACATTAAATCCATTCATATGGGTTTACACATTAAATGATGCAAGAAGCACCCATCAAGCTATATCTTGCCATACTTTTATTATACACAAATCAATTCCTTCATTTTGTGAATATTTGATGAATGAGAGCTTTACTTTCGCCCAGCAATCGAGGCAAAGTGATAAAAGACTTAGTTACTTCCTTCAGAGGGTGGTGGTGGGGACAGATAAATAAACAGAGTATCATACCGCGGCACCTGCTAGGAAGTCTGGATGCACAGCGTGTAGGAGCTCCTGGCACACTGCACCTCCAGAAGAAGAGCATCATTTATCTGGTACCCTATGGGCTCAGCACTTCCATAAATGCACAGTCCTTTCTTGGGCCAGCGTCAGGCTTGGTAGGGCTGGGTGGAGGGTCAGACATGGCTCCTTGGCGGAGGCAACTGTTTATGTACTTGAGTCTTGAGGATGAGGGGGAGACAACAAAGGAAGACTGCAAGGAAGAACACGCCATGGGAAGGAAAAAGCGCGTCTAGGTGCAACCTGGGAGAGTGTGGTCTGCCCTCTTCAGGGACCTCACTGAGTTCAGAATAAAGGAAGGAAGTTGGCCGGGGAAGAGTAAGCACTGGGGCCAGTAAGTACTAGACAGGACCTACCACACTATGATAAACAATTTGGATTTTATTCTAAACGCAGTGGGAGCCACTTTTGTGTGCTGTGCTCGCTCAGTCACTGATTCGTGTCCAACTCTTTGTGACCCCATGGACTGTAGCTCTCCAGGTTACTCTGTCCATGAAATTTTTTAAGCAAGAATACTGGAGTGGGTTGCATTTCCTCCTTCAGGGGATCTTCCTGACCCAGGGATGAAACCCATGTCTCTTGATTCTCCTGCACTGGGGCAGGCAGATTCTTTACCAGTGAGCCACCTGGAAAGCCCATGGGAGCCACTGAAGAGTTTTAATACAATATAACTAATAACTCGTACAACTAATACAGTATGACTAATACATGGCCAAACATTGTATATATTTTGTTATTTGGTCATTTGTATTTCAGAAAAGGAGATGGTTAGATCCCTTTATTTATTTTTTAATCAATTGGGGATTATTTACCACACAGGAGGTCTTAGTATTTAGTATTGTTGGTAGAAATATAATTAAATTTCCTCACTTTGGAGCAATTAATTTGAAACAATGTCACAGTAAATACAGCAATTCATTACTGTTGTACTTTGTTTATGTTGTTGTTAAAGGATAAACAATCTCACAAATACTACTTTGAAACCACAGAAACATGCTGCTTTAATACCTAATCTTCAAAAGCAGACGATTATTGAATTAATATTATACACAGCCAAAAATTCATTACGGGGCTGGGATCAAAGAAGACCATGTTCTTAGAAAGGTTTTCAGTCCCCAAAGCAGAGGCCACTTCAACTCTTTCATGAACCAGCGCACCCTCACGGTGAACTGAAAAGAACAAGTCAGTAGACGTGATGACTGTGTCCTCTGGACACTTTGAAAGGCCTCTGACTGCCGTGTCAGCTTCAAAAGACCCAGAGGGCACTCTGCAGCCTTTCCCTCTGCCTCCTCTCCATCGCCTGGGCTTGACAAGGACAAACTTCTTTTCTTTCAAAGAAGGAAACTGGGGAAAGGACTCACTTTTTATTCATTAATAATTCAGTGTCTTGGGTTTCTGTCCTTACTAGGCACTAGCCTCTCTGGGAGCTGCCAACACACAGTTGAGTACTTCTTTAAAACCCCAACACACGTCAAGACTCAGGTCAAATGTGCTTCTCCCACGGAGATTCCCAAGTCATCCCAACAAGAAGCCATCTTCCCAAGCTCTGAACACCTCACCCTTATTCTTTCCCCTCTTAGAGCTGTTACACAAGCAAATGCCATAAAGTGAATTTGGAGGTGTGTAGGTGGCTTTGCCACCAAGTACTATATGTTTTAGGAAAAGACTTTCCTTCCTGAATCTAAATGTTTCTTACTTGCAAAATGGTGTTATTCATGGAAGGAGGAACAGATTTTCTTCATAGTGTGTGCACATGATTCACAATTGTATTGTTTATTTGGCTGTGTTGGGTCTTACTATGGTACGCTGGATCTTCGTCACATCGTGTGGGGTCTTTCCTTGTGGCATGGGCTCTCGAGTTGTGCCTGGGTGTAGCTGCTCCCTGGCATGTTGCAGGGAAGAATCTTAACCACTGGACCACCAGGGAAGTCCCCAGGACAGATATTTTTAATTGTCATTTTATAAATATGGCAACTGAGATTCAGAGAAGTTAAATAGCTTATCTAAGGCTACAACTCTATAATCAAAATATTTCCAAAAATCGAAGTCTTGCATATTGTCCATGATGCCACAATTACCTCCTACAACACTGAATTTCATAGGACTTACAGAAAAATTATATTTCAGTACACACCTGCTTCATGAATCTCTTCCTTTCCGGTATATGAGGAAAACACCTGCCTGGAGAACTTGTATTGTTGTTCTCGAAAATTATTTTGTAAGTAGTCCATCAACATGACATAACCAGACTGTTGCATTGTAAGAACTTCACAGAAAACAGCCAACTGGAAAGAAGATAATTTAACTTATAATTTAACATACTTGCTTCAAAGGCATATCAGCAAATGCTTTAAAACAGATATTCTGTAGAAAATATTTCTTTTTAAATTGCTTCAAATGACTCCATTTGTTTGAACGTCCAAGATTACCTGGCTTTCAGAAATGCTAACTGTATCTTTAAAAATGATCCAGTCAACGGTGTCTGTGCAGGGAGGAGATGTCAGGGAGCCGTTGTAAGTATAATACTTGTCAGTTGAGTTTGGCAGAAGGTTCAGCAATGTGAATGGATCCAACGCAGCCTGCTTCCCTACAAAGGAATCATATACACCTCAGCTGAAATCCTAACCCTGGAACTTAGCTGTTCAAAGCCTCTATGCAACTGAAACATCTATTTTGGTATGTATTTAATCAGAACTGAAATTTTAAGAACATTTTAGACACATAACTAAAATGGAGATAAAACTGACATAATTCTAAATTTTCTTGCACATATCACAACATCGTGTTAGTTGCTCTATCTTTACATGGGCAAGATGCTGGAAAGATTATTTTTCCATATGAAAGATTCAGAAATCATATGGCCATATGAAGAGATACCAGGAAATCATTCAATAAGACTGAATATCAACTTTTGGAAAACAAAACCATATTCTGATGAAAATTATCTATAATGAACATCATATTTTAGGATGACTTCCTGAAAGGTTTTCCCCTAGTGATAAAGAAAGAAACAAGGACATCTTCTAGCACCATTTCTTACACTGAACTGGAGGACCAGGACATTTTTTTTACTTACAATAAAGTAAGAAAAAGGAAAAAAAGGCAAAGATGGACTAAGAGAACAATGGAAGAGAATAAAGAGTCCACATCCACACATATGTGATTATTTGACTTATAACAGGAAAAATTATTACATAGTTGAAATGCATGGCCTTTTCAATAAACCATGCTATATCAATCAGATATACTTATGCAAACCATGAATCTTTATTCCCTCCTTCACACCATAATCACAAATCAATTCTAAGTCGAGTCTGGATCTAAATGTGGACAGAACAATAAAGATTTTAGACTAAAACATAGAAAATTATCTTCATAATCGTAGGATAGGTTGAGATTTATGAAATAGCTTGCAAAAAGTGTTATTCACAGAGGGAAAAATGATCTACTTGATACTCAGTCTATTTGTCAACAGTCACCATTTAGAGAGTAAAAAGGCAAGACAAAGAATAGGAAATGTATTTCAAATTTTATATATGAAAATATTATTATTTTATAATAAAAATATTGATTTTTTATTTATAAGTTGAATCGAGAATAGAGAATTCCTACAAAAAATTGGTAGAGCTTTCCTAAGTCTGGGAACCTTGAAACAACCCAATTATAGCTGTCTCCTTGAAAAGTCCCATTTTTGATCTTGCATCTTTCAAATGGCTCTTACCAAAGGCACTGCCTTGGCCATTTAGCTCTCTGTGTACCAGTTCTCACTCATATGGGTAGCAATATGCTTCCCAGAAGCTTCCCAGGTGGCTCAGTAGGTAAAGAATCTGCCTGCAATCCCTGGGTGGGGGAAGATCCCCTGGAAGACGGCATGGCAACCCAGTCCAGTATTTTTGCCTAGAGGATCCCACGGACAGAGGAGCCTGGCTGGCTACAGTCCACAGGGTTGCAAAGAGTTGGACATGACTGAAGTGACTGAGCATGCACGCAGGCATGCTTACCAGTATCTAACTTATTTTCCCATCCTCTTAACTCTTACCCAGCCAAGTGCATGTCTTCTTTTCTGTTTTGTACATTTTGGTCATTAAGAAATAGTCCCCAAAGCTAATTTCATCTAGTCTAAGTGAGGTGCCACAGTGCAGAATAGTACCATATGAATTATCTGGGGAGCATTAAAAAAAAAAATACCAGTGTCCCAGACCCCATCTGCAGCAGACTTAGGTATCTACATTTTTTAGGCTAGGTGTGCCTACATGTTTTAAAAGGAATCCCTAGGTGATTCAAACATGCAGCCATGGTTGAAAACCTCAAGTAGAGTGAAGGCTTTGCAAGATTGTAGTCTTAGTGAATCCCACAGTCCTCCTTTTAAAATGAAATAATTGGATCAGATGACCTTAACAGTATATTACAGTTCTACACGATATGAAGACTGGACACATCCTCATGGAAAAAAATTATTTCCACTGGGCTTTCCAGGTGACTCAGTGGTAAAGAATCTGCCTGCTAATGCAGGAGATGCAAGAGACCTGGGTTTGATCCTTGGGTCGGGAAGATCCTCTGGAGTAGGAAAATGACAACCCGCTCTAGTATTCTTGCCTGGAAAATTCCAGGGACAGAGAAGTCTGGTGGGCTACAGTTCATGAGGTTGCAAAGAGCTGGACACGACTGAGCACACTAGCACACACAAAATTTAAATTATTGAATATTAATTTTCCTGTAATACAGAAATTTTTCTCAGGAAGAGGGATAGTGCTAATAAAAGTATAGATAACTTCTTCCAGTCTGAAGTTAAGACTAAATCTTAGAAGTAAAAACCTGTTGATTGAATTGATAGTGCTGTGTACGTACAACCCAAATCTAGTTTTAATCCACTAGAAAATTCAGGTTACATTAGGTTTAAAGGATTAATTAGTAACTTCTAAAAGTATGTTTTCCTCTCCTGCAATGTCAAGACAAGATTATTTAGAATTCAGACTCAGATTCAAGTTCTCAGAAACTAAGGAAACTATTTCAAACATGTGAATATTTAAACATTTTCAAATTTATGTTTTTGATATCTCGAAAATTTGTGATTAAATAGCCTCCTTTTTAATCATCAGTGGACTACATTTCTTCCTTTGATGAAGGAAAAACTTCTTTTACAAATGTTTTGTGGAAGTATGGAGGTGGAGAACACTAATTAAGTAAGGAGTCAGAAATTGACTCCCTGCTAATTTAGGTGGGAAATGAAACTGACAACAGGAGACCTAGAGGCCAGAAAAGGAAAATCAGATTTGAATAGGGATGGTGAAGTAGATAATTTTTGTGAAATCGGGAAAGAAATAAAAGGGGGGAAAAGTTAGGAAGAAGCGAAAGAATCAGAAAAAAAGGTGATTCCTCCTTCTCTCATTCCTATACAGAATCCATTCTTCCTGCCTCTGAAGCTCACACCACTCACCTAGTCTCTGTTATGAATATGTTGAGTACTTTCTACCTTATTTTTTTTATTATGTACCTGCATGTCCTAAGTTTCTTTCCAATATTACAAGACTTTGCAATCACAGTAGTATTTTTTAATTCCACCATCACCTTACAAGAAAACTGGACTAAGGTGGTTTCTCGTGGCTTGCAAAAACATGCACTTCATCTGAATAACCTCACTATTGCTCAACAAGAATCATACATGAGTCAGTGTTGCTCTATTTGTGATCAGTCATTCACTCTGTCATCCTCTTCTTTCTTAATCAGTGATAAACCAATCAGATCTTCCTTCCAAGGGAGGCTGATGGCAGGAGGGGGAAAGATGAGGAGAGTGAGAGGGAGATAAAGACAAAGACCATTTCTAGGTCCAGGGCAAGGAAAGAGCCATTTAATACTTAAAACCAATTCATCACCTAGGATAATTAGACTTAGGATGGTGGTGGTAAGGATTTGTCAAGATACAAATTCCTGGGCTGCGTTTGTGATTAGGAATGCTTTCCTAATCACTTGACTAATCAGATGACCTTTGTACACAAGTCATCTGATGAGAATTCCCATTTGAGAATCACTGACGATGTTACCTGGGTGTGACGATGTTACCTCTTCCTTGCAACTTGAAAGATTTCAATGAATAATTTTTGTGTGCGTGTGCACGGGCTCTGTTTGGGGAAGATTAATGCATTATCTTTCTATTGTTATCTTTGTATTGCTATATACCCTATTTCTCACCACTCCATGTGAGAGCAATGCCTAACATAGAGCAAGTGTGACCGAAGAAAGGGAAAGAAAAGAACACAAGAAAGAGGGAAGGGAAAAGATGGGCTTGTCTCTTAGAGAAAAATACAGGAACTGAGCCACCAGCTCACACTGTGGTAAGACAGATTTTATAATCAGAAGGATGTTTGGGAAATGTTGGTTTTTGTGGAACTCACGTTATATGAAGAATATGTGGCAGGATTTGGGAGTTTAGCTGCAGTTTCTGAGTCACTGTCTAAAGACCAGCATTGCCTTCAAATTCCCAGCAGCGATGGCTGGCAGCCAATATTGGGAAGCCTTCTGCTTATTGGGCACTGGGGGACTTTCTAGACTCTGAAACAGGATTAAATTTAATCCAAGAATTCTCAAAATGGAAACATTTAACTCTGGGAGGACTTAATTTGCTTAGTTTGGACAGATCATATTTCACAACTATTTCAATCAAATTGACAGGTGTTTTATATGTGTTTGGAAATATAGAACTACTATAAATCTCTACAATATATTGGAACAATCTTTTTGCACAGACAGGTTCTAAATCCTGGCTTTACCACTTACCAGTTGTATGGGCTTAGGTGTTCTTGCTAAGTATATGGAAATATTGAGTAGATGAGTTGATAGGTGTAGAGGATTTTATTTTTTGGTTAAAAAAAAAAAAAGGAGGGAAGAAGTTGGTACACTGGTAGAGAGACAGAAGACAGAGAGGGGAACAGAGGGCAAACAAGTATGTGTTCCCAGACAGCCCAGGGGACCATTTGTTCTGCTTCTGAATTAAGAGCCGGGACAGACTCAGGATGCTATCAGGAAACCCATATTCCCAGGGAGGGTATTATACAACAGGTTCTGATCAAGTATCCCCCTTAATGGCTTACAGACAGTAGATATTAGAAAGGAAAGTTTAGTTCAAGAACATGAGCAAACTGATTTCCTAAGCTCGTACTATACCCTCCTATTAGATCAGATCAGATCAGTCGCTCAGTCGTGTCCGACTCTTTTCGACCCCATGAATCGCAGCATGCCAGGCCTCCCTGTCCATCGCCAACTCCCGGAGTTCACTCAAACTCACGTCCATTGAGTCAGTGATGCCATCCAGCCATCTCATCCTCTGTTGTCCCCTTCTCCTCCTGCCCACAATCCCTCCCAGCATCAGAGTCTTTTCCAATGAGTCAACTCTTCGCATGAGGTGGCCAAAGTACTGGAGTTTCAGCTTTACCATCAATCCCTCCAAAGAAATCCCAGGGCTGATCTTCAGAATGCACTGGTTAGATCTCCTTGCAGTCCAAGGGACTCTCAAGAGGCTTCTCCAATACCACAGTTCAAAAGCATCAATTCTTTGGTGCTCAGTCTTCTTCACAGTCCAACTCTCACATCCATACATGACCACAGGAAAAACCATAGCCTTGACTAGATGAACCTTTGTTGGCAAAGTAATGTCTCTGCTTTTGAATATGCTATCTAGGTTGGTCATAACTTTCCTTCCAAGGAGTAAGCGTCTTTTAATTTCATGGCTGCAGTCACCATCTGCAGCGATTTTGGAGCCCAGAAAAATAAAGTCTGACACTGTTTCCACTGTTTCCCCATCTATTTACCATGAAGTGGTGGGACCGGTTGCCACGATCTTCGTTTTCTGAATGTTGAGCTTTAAGCCAACTTTTTCACTCTCCACTTTCACTTTCATCAAGAGGCTTTTGAGTTCCTCTTCACTTTCTGCCATAAGAGTGGTGTCATCTGCATATATGAGGTTATTGATATTTCTCCTGGCAATCTTGATTCCAGCTTGTGTTTCTTCCAGTCCAGCGTTTCACATGATGTACTCTGCATATAAGTTAAATAAGCAGGGTGACAATATACAGCCTTGACGAACTCCTTTTCCTATTTGGAACCAGTCTGTTGTTCCATATCCAGTTCTAACTGTTGCTTCATGACCTGCATACAAATTTCTCAAGAGGCAGATCAGGTGGTCTGGTATTCCCATCTCTTTCAGAATTTTCCACAGTTGATTGTGATCCACACAGTCAAAGGCTTTGGCATAGTCAATAAAGCAGAAATAGATGCTTTTCTGGAACTCTCTTGCTTTTTCCATGATCCAGCGGATGTTGGCAATTTGATCTCTGGTTCCTCTGCCTTTTCTAAAACCAGCTTGAACATCAGGAAGTTCACGGTTCACATATTGCTGAAGCCTGGCTTGGAGAATTTTGACCATTACTTTACTAGCATGTGAGATGAGTGCAATTGTGCGGTAGTTTGAGCATTCTTTGGCATTGCCTTTCTTTGGGATTGGAATGAAAACTGACCTTTTCCAGTCCTGTGGCCACTGCTGAGTTTTCCAAATTTGCTGGCATATTGAGTGCAGCACTTTCACAGCATCATCTTTCAGGACTTGGAATAGCGCAACTGGAATTCCATCACCTCCACTAGCTTTGTTCATAGTGATGCTTTCTAAGTCCCACTTGACTTCACATTCCAGGATGTCTGGCTCTAGGTGAGTGATCACACCATCGTGATTATCTGGGTCGTGAAGATCTTTTTTGCACAGTTCTTCTGTGTATTCTTGCCATCTCTTCTTAATATCTTCTGCTTCTGTTAGGTCCATACCATTTCTGTCCTTTATCGAGCTCATCTTTGCATGAAATGTTCCTTTGGCATCTCTGATTTTCTTGAAGAGATCCCTAGTCTTTCCCATTCTGTTGTTTTCCTCTATTTCTTTGCATTGATCGCTGAAGAAGGCTTTCTTATATCTTCTTGCTATTCTGTGGAACTCTGCATTCAGATGTTTATATCTTTCCTTTTCTCCTTTGCTTTTCGCTTCTCTTCTTTTCACAGCTATTTGTAAGGCCTCCCCAGACAGCCATTTTGCTTTGCAGTTCTTTTCCATGGGGATGGTCTTGATCCCTGTCTCCTGTACAATGTCACGAACCTCATTCCATAGTTCATCAGGCACTCTATCTATCAGATCTAGACCCTTAAATCTATTTCTCACTTCCACTGTATAATCATGAGGGGTTTGATTTAGGTCCTATCCCCTCCTACAGTCCCCCAGAAACACTGAAGAGGCCTCAAGGAAGTGGTCCGAGTGTCACAGGTGCACAAATCAGGACTAACAGCTAGTGTCAGCATCACTTCTGTGGTCCCCACAGCCTGGCGCAAGGCCTGGGAACATTCATGTTCACATTTTACATCATTTTAAGTGTAGGATTTCAAACTAGTTGCCTTCTCGCAGTCTGCATAGACTCCACTTTCTGACTAAATGAGGAAAAAATTAAGTGTGGCTTATGGTACTCAGTGTTAAATTTTACAATCTGGGTAGATGCAAGGAGATAACTAACAGCTTGATGCTGTGTTTGACTATACCTTTCAAAACAAAAAAAAATGAAAGCTGCACTGTAGGAGCTCACATATTCCCTACTTCTGAAAAGATTGGTTAATTCAGATTCTCACATAAAATTGACAAAGATGAATTAATCCTAGTCCAGACTTCTGCTTTCAAGAAAACGATCAGTTGTGAGTTGTGTTTCTGATTTCAAATTTTGCAGCTTTCCCAAGAGGAATAATCCTCTTTTTATTGATAACTCAGGACAACATTAATACCCTGTTTGTGGGTACTTAATAAAAATAAAATAATGTGTTTTCTGTTTCCTGCCAACATTGTCAAAAGCATGTGCTGTGACAAATTACAAGATCTATGAGATGGGAAGCAGAACAATATAAAAGCACAACGTGTCTTGTTATATGTAAGCATTTGCCCTCCAAAAAATCTTATATTGGTAAAGCGAAGGACTTACCAAGGAAACCACCATGGAATAATTTGAACTTGAGTAACAATTCCCTTTTCACTTTAGAATATAATTTTTATTAAAATTAACTGGTTTCAGATCACACATTAGAGTCTTTTATAGATGAACGAAGCAGACATAGAGTAAAAAAATACATTTAAATGCATAATGTGATTAAATTATTTTCAATAATAAAATTAGAAAACTTCAACTTCCTACTTACATTAACATTTTATGATTTTCTGTGACAAAAATTTCTGATTAAATTGTTCTTCAGTGAGAAATGTATAAATTGTCAAGGGTCAGATGTGAGAGATTTCTCCTGTTTACAAATATCTTTCCTTATTCCTTGGTACAAGCAATTTTAATAACATTGCAAATTCATACGAATCCAAAGTAAATCTGGAAGAAAGAGATTTCTCCAGATAGCTTACCAAAACGACTAACTCTCTCCACTCCATCTATAATTGCCTTGTAGTCCAAATTTTCTTCTATTCCAACCTGTGAAAGAATGACATTCTAAAAATGGTATAAAATATTTGACTAGGTATTCATGTATCGATTAGTGAATTCCATTTTAACTATTCCAAAGTAATGTCCTCTAAAGGCACACTTTTTTCCCACAGCAAAGTAAGAATGAATAAAACAAACACCTGATTACTTCAATTTTCAATTAAGAAAAAAATATTTTAAAATGTTACTATTCACAGTCGTTGCTGTATCACATTGATGCTCTGCAAATGGGCCAATCTCATAGTGTACAAGTATAGAGATTGGAAGTGACATTCCTAACTAAGGAATACAAGAGCCCTTCAACAAAAACCTTTCTATTTTGTATTGGTGTATAGCACAATGTTGCGAGTTTCAGGTGAACAGTGAAGAGACTCAGCCATACACATACATGTATCCATTCTCCCCCAAACTCCCCTCCCATCCAGGCTGCCACATAACATAGAGCAGAGTTCCATGTGCAACAGGGCAGGTCCTTGTTGGTTATCCATTTTAAACACAGCAGAATGTATACGTTCGTTCCAAAATCCCTAACTATCCCTTCCCCCCAACCCCTCCGCTGGCAACCATAAGTTCGTTCTCTAAGTCTGTGAGTAAGAGTCCCCTTTTAAACATACCAGGTAAGAGGTTGTTCTCTTTGAAATGATGACCAGTTATCATTCCATTTGTGAGCTCTTCTATTTGTTAAAAAAATGTGCTTTGATATTCCCCATGATTGAAAAGTTAGTGCTAAATCCCTATGTGAATATATACACACATATGATTACCTCAAATAAAATGGATAAAGCTCTTAACTTCCCTTTTCCTTTAATTGCTTCTTCAAAACTTGAAAATCGGTCTGCATCAAAGCAGTAGATCTGCATCTATAAACATAATATTGATGGCTTTATTACAAAGACTTCACAAAAACTTCAGCAAAAAGACAATAAAATAATTAAATAATTTATCAGTTCAATAAATTCAATTTGAGACATTTTATAAATGATATAATTCTATATTTTGCAAAATTTCAAAATATTTTATTAATTACATGTATACAAAGCTACATTTACTATCAATTACCCTTCAACAAAGAACAAAATATGAAGTTAAACAGATCTAGACCTGAAATTACCCCTTTGAGCAATTTTCAAATGTAATAAATTTATTTTACTTTAATGTTTTGGGCTGTACTTTGAGTGGTTTGCAGGATCTTAGTTCTCCAACCAGGGACTGAACCTTCATCCTTGGCAGTGAAAGTACAAAGTCCTACTCCCTGGACTATCAGGGAATTTCCAAGTAAAATAAATAATCAGATGCTATTTTAACTATTTTGATGGAATTCTTTCAAATATGGTTTCAACCTTCCTTGAATGGATGTGACTTACTTGATGGTCTGAGTTACCAGTTTTGGATATTACTGTCTTGAGCTCTACTAAGAGTGAAACCCTCAAGGAATCTCTGCTTCTACCTAAAAAATACCAAAGGAGTCCTAAATTCCTTATTTCAAGTCTCTCCTCCTGCTGTGAGGTTATGTGTGTGTGTTAGTCACTCAGTCGTGTCTGACCCTGTGATCCCATGGGCTCCCATGGGTTCACCAGGCTCCTCTGTCTGTGAAATTCCCCAGGCAAGAATACTGGAGTGGTTAGCCATTTCCTTCTCTAGGGATCTTCCTGACCCAAGGATTGAACCCAGGTCTCCCACACTGCAGGCAGAGTCTTCCCTATCTGAGACACCTTGTTGATTTCTACTTCAGTCCATACATCTATGATAGCCTTCACTCTCTGATAGGTTGATGTTCCTAGTGTCATGGGCTTGGAAATTAGATACAGGTAGTTTAGAGATGTAACTAAGGTAAGAACAGAACCCTCAGAGATGATTAATGTGCAGTGAGGGCTGCGATCAGAGAAATAGTGGGTGTGAAGCAGAAGAAAGCAGTGTCTCCTGTCTTGGGTAGTCACCAAAACCTTTCAGCCACCCTGAAGCATGAACGATTTTAAAGCTGGCAAATGAGAAGGCAGAAGAGAAGTGTGTTCAAGTCAGAGGGTCTGGCTAGGAAAAGCCTACAGGCAAGAAAGTATGAGAAGTGTGGGAAACTGAAAGTGTTAGGATTTCAGCTGAGCACATGTGAGAAGAGAAGAGAGATATGAGACTGGAGAAGTGGGCAGGGGTCACAGCAAGAAGGACTGTGAGGTAGTCCCAGCAGTTTGGGCCAGAGGGCAATAGAAAGTCCTTGATGGGGGCGGGGGGGGCAGGGCTAAGGGGTAGGGGTGGCCAGTGGAAGGATTAAGACTGGAGAGAAACTAGCTTCAGGGACATCCAAGTAAGAGACTAAGATGGCTGGAAACTTTTTCTGACCTCACACATCATTTAGGGGCAGAACTAAGGAGATGATTATAGGATGTGAGAGGCCAGGGAAAAAGAGCAAATCAAGGATACCCTCTAGTTTCTCCACTTGCACAATTTTTTTTTAAATGTTTCAGTAAATTATTTTATTTGAGAATGACCTAGCTATTCAATAAACTTCCATCACTTAATTTAGCACAACTCAAGAAACCAAAATCTGGAGAGACAGTTTATTATTATTATTTTTTTTTCTTGGAGTATAGTTGCTCCTGCTTGCACAATTATATGGTGAATGTTTTAAAAAATAAACAACAGGGAGTTCCCTGATGGTCCAGTAATTAGGATTCAGGGCTTTCACTGCGGGGGGCTTCAGTTCCATCCCCTTTGAAGAACCAAGATTCTGCAAAGCACATGGTTTGGCAAAAAAAAAAGTAAATAAATAAAACCCATTAATGTTTACAAATTGAATAAAAAGAAACAACAAACAAATGACATCTGAGGGATGATTTGAGGGGCTTCTAAATAAGAAAAATATATGAGGTTTAGTTCTGAGGGATGATTTGAGGGGCTTCTAAATAAGAAAAATATAGGAGGTTTAGTACACAGATTCTGTACAATTTTACTGAATCATGGCTTGTGTTATTTTTAGGGTTTTCTTGATTTTCACCTTTGTTCTAAGGAGTACTGTGAGAGAGCTAAACTCTCAGAATTGAGAATGTTACCTGTTTAATGAGTTGATTTTCGTATTTCTGACAAACAAGATTTGATAAATATACTTTTTTAAGGATATTTAAGAAATTATAAGCCACACATTTGAATGTGCTTATCCACATTATTTTTTAATCCTATATTAAATAACTAACTCATTTTATTTTTATTATCAATAAATGCTTTGAATTATAAAAGTAAAAATACAACTTTAACACAGGTGATCTAGAAAATATGAGAATTTTAAAGAAGAAAAGGTAATAATGCCATCACCCAGAGAAAATTATAATTAATGTTTTCTTGGTTTCCTTCCATTATTTTTACAATAGTAATAGATCAACCTTTCATTTAATCCTCCTAATAACTCTATAGAGAAGTGTTACTACTATTAAGTCAATTTCACAGACGAGAAACAGAAGCTTAGGGAAATTAAATAATTCATACAATGTCATGTCATGTACCTACTAACTAAATGTGAAGCCAATATTCAAGCCTCGTCAGTTTGACTTAGACTCTGTACTCTCTCTCGGCCATTAATTAGTTTCACGCTTTACAAAATTTAGAATAATAACACTGTATATACTATTTTACCTTCTGCTTTTTAAAAGCATTCATATCTTATGATGAACCTTTTCTGTTAAATAAATCATTCTAAAACAGAATTTTCACAAGATCTATAATAATCCATTGTAATGTAATCATTTCCTTTTGTTTCAACTTTTATTATTGTAAATAAGTCTTTGCCTCCAAATTTTTGAGTATGTCCTTAATTATTCTTTAGACTAAATTGCAATAAATTGAAATGTAAGTATTGAGAATAAAACATCTAAAGTTATTGATAAGAACAAGTGAAATGCTTCCCAGAAAGTCTTGCCAATTTATACCTTCTCCAGACATGTGCGAAAGTGTTCACATTTTTCATTGTATATTACTATGCATTATATTTATTTGCTGATTTTAAATTTGAAACTTTTTATCACTTTAATTTGAAGTTTCTTGATTTTTTAGTACATTGATGAAGTTTCCCCCTTTTTTCCCTAGTGGGCTATGGGAAGAATTTCATTCATCCATTCACTCATCAATATTTACTAATCATCTATAATATAATGTGGCACTCAGCATTACTAGAAAGTGGAAAATCAACTATAGATCTTATACAGCTCAGTTCAGAGAGAAATGCAGATATTAACCAAGTAAACAAAATATAACTGTATAAATTACAAAGTTACATTACAAAGGAATCAAATTATATGTTAAATGAAATCCCAGTGACTTAGAAAATGAAATAGTAAGTAGTGGGACTACTGACTTACCTCTAGTGGAAATTTTTGCCCTTCTAAACTATGTTCTGATCCATCAGATGACATATTGCATTTTCCCCAGTGAAAAGCTATCTTGCTTGCTTTGAACACTGTTTCTGAAACCCCTCCACTGAGACGGTAGTCATTAGTGAGATTAATTTCCACTTGAAAAAAAAAAACCAATAAATTGACATCTAAGTTTTTGAAAATAAAAATTACAAGTTTAAATTTTCTTCTATTAAGGTACATTAAGAACATAATGTATTTGATAAATTAAAAAAATAAGCTACAATTTTGAAAGCTGAACTTAGTAACTGCATAATATACTTAATGTATCCTATTGCCGCAAGTGTAAAATAAATCCAAGACCTTAACTGCCATACAACACTTAAAGCAAGAGACAGGCGGTTCACCTACCCTGTCTGTCTGGTAGCCTACGTTTTTTCTGTTTGGTGTCCAAAACCCTGCTTCCCTAATGCCTCACATAGTGGTGAGGGGACAGTTAAAGTGAGAAGAACAGGAGACTGGAAAGGAAAGGTCTTTTCTCCAACCTTCTCATGTTCCTGTTTCTCTTCCTTATCAAGCTGCTGCTGCTTTTGTCCCATCTCCTTATGTTTCCAAGCATCACCTCAGGCTTCATCAAGCTTCAGAATTTCTGTCCTAGACTATGGCAAGGAAGGTGGGAGACCTTTTCCTTTTGAAGGGGTTTCAGCCATCTCATGTTTGAACCCTCGTTGGCAAGTCTCAAAATCTTAAACTCTAGAGATCCCTAGCAGATACCATCTACTGTCTGTATTTTAGGAGTCATCTGGGGATTAATGATTCTCTTGAGAGTTTAATGCAGGATTTCAATGTCTCTCAGTCAGATTTAAATAGTCTTTGTTTCATTAGGTGGAAATCACTTTTGGCATTTGGAACTGAATCCAACATACTGCGCAGTGTAAAGACTTCTGAGTAAAACATAATTTCTAGGCTGCATTTTTTTTTCCAGCAGACACAGCTAGTTAGAGATATACATTTTCATGAATAATAACAATAGCAACAAACAACAACAATAATGGTCAACATTCATTTATCACTTATGACATGACAGGCATTACACTACTTTACATGTATTAAATATTTGATCCTACACAATGGAAGATGATACCATTACAATTCCTATTTTACAAGATAAGGAAATTGGTCACAGCAAGGTTAAAGAACTTGCTCAAGGTTCCACATTGTGCTTTAAATGGCCAGAATTGAACCTAGAAAGTATGGCTCTAAAGATCAAGTGCTTGACCACACTCCACTAAGAAAAATGAAGCAGAGATTACATGCTTTACTTCTTTGTAACACCCACTAAAACTGGTAATTAAAATGTCTAACATTTAGGACAATATACTATTATATATTTAATTAATAATACATTATCAGTTCAGTTCAGGCGCTCAGTCGTGTCTGACTCTTTGCGACCCCATGAACCACAGCACGCCAGGCCTCTTATAACATATAAAATTATTCATTCAACAAATACTTACTGAGTGCTTATAATCTGTCAAGCACTGATCCAGAAAAATTCCTACCTTCACAGAATTTAAATTACCATATTCACATAATTATATTAGCAAAATATGGAAAAGAGAGAAAAATATCACTTACAATAAAATCACCCCAACATGGCTACTGCTATAGTGAATGTTTTTTCTAATCTTTTTCCCATGAGTATATTTGCTTTTACATAACTTGTTGACATACATACAATTTCATTTAAAATATAACATCAGAAAAAAATGTTCGCTTTTGTAAATTTCTATTTGTTGCTTACTGGAATATTTATGGCATTATATTTGCACTAAGAAAAAAGACTTTATTAGAGAGTGCTTCCTAAGTATAGTATATAATTTAAAACTTTCTGTCTAGAAGGGCCAATACTTTCTTAAAATTCAATTATATTTTCACATCCAAATATTGAACATAACATACGACTGAGTAGAAAAGATCAAATAAAATGCCCAAGAGAAAGAAATCCTGATTGACTAAGTGATTAACCAGCGATAGAGTTATTAAGTTAATTAGCTATATATTATCTTTATCAGCTCTTCCTGTGGAGGCATCTTTATTGCTATATTACTGGAGAATATTATGACTTTGGTTATTTAATGTTTGTACACATTTCAAAAGGTCTAAATTTCCAATTTTCTATTTGATTTCTTGTACCCATAGTTTCTAGCCAGTTCATACTACATATGCCATTCAAAGAAAAATATAATGAAAATAATCTAAACACACTCTAAGTTTGATAAACATATTAAAGTCAGAAATAAAATGCAAGTATTTTACCTGTTTTCCCAGTGTTATGAATGAATGTGTTTTCCAAAGACGTTTTATCCCAATCCTGAAATTTAAGTTTCTTCAGATTCACATTTACTTGTGTAAGATCTTCATCAATATTGATAGGAGACTGTTTGGGGCTATTACATGTTGGATATTTCTTTCCCCAATTTTTTTGATTCAATGCTCCTAGAGGAAAAAATGGCAATAAGTTTGGTTTTTAAATAACTATGCAAAAGCTAAATTTCATGTTTATAAAGTAGTTAATGTTACATAAAAATAGATACAACATTGGGAAAAACTGCAAAATCTTTAAACCAATTTTTAAGAACAATTACAATTGGTCCTCTGTATTCACGGGTTCCACAATTGCAAATTCAACCAACCTCAGAGCAAAAATATGTGGGAAAAAACTCCAGACTGTTCCAAGGAAACTTTAACTTGCCAAGTGCTGACAACTATTTACATAGTATTTATATCGTATATGCAACTGTTTACACAGTATTTACATTCTATTCAGTTCAATTCAGTCCCTCAGTCATGTCTGACTCTTTGCGATCCCCAGCCCCATGGACAGCAGCACACCAGGCCTCCCTGTCCATCACCAATTCACGGAGTTTACTCAAACTCATGTCCACTGAGTTGGTGATTCCATCCTGCCATCTCATCCTCTGTCGTCCCCTTCTACTCCTGCCTTCAATCTTTCCCAGCATCAGGGCCTTTTCAAACGAGTCAGTTTTTCGCATCAGCTGGCCAAAGTATTGGAGTTTCAGATTCAACATGAGTCCTTCCAATGAACACTCAGGACTGATCTCCTTTAGGGTGGACTGGTTGGACCTCCTTGCAGTCCAAGGGACTCTCAAGAGTCTTCTCCAACACCACAGTTCAAAAGCATCAATTCTTTGGTGCTCAGCTTTCTTTATACTCCAACTTTCACATCCATACATGACCACTGGAAAAATGATAGCCTTGACTAGATGGACCTTTGTTGACAAAGTAATGTCTCTGCTTTTTAATATGCTGTCTAGGTTGGTCATAACTTTCCTTCCAAGGAGCAAGCGTCTTTTAATTTCATGGCTGCAATCACCATCTGCAGTGATTTTGGAGCCCCCAAAACTAAAATCTGCCACTGTTTCCATTGTTTCCCCATCTATTTGCCATGACGTGATGGGACCAGAGACCATGATCTTACTTTTCTGAATGTTGAGCTTTAAGCCAACTTTTTCACTCCCCTCTTTCATTTTCATCAACTGCTCTTTAGTTCTTCTTCACTTTCTGCCATAAGGGTGGTGTCATCTGCATATCTGACTTTATTGATATTTCTCCTGGCAATCTTGATTCCAGCTTGTGCTTCATCAGGCCAAGCGTTTCTCATGATGTACTTTGCATATAAGTTAAATAAGCAGGGTGATAATATACAGCCCTGACATACTCCTTTTCCTATTTGGAACCAGTCTGTTGTTCCATGCCCAGTTCTAACTGTTGCTCTTGACCTGCATACAGATTTCTCAAGAGGCAGATCAGGTGGTCTGGTATTCCCACCTCTTACAGAATTTTCCACAGTTTGTTGTGATCTACATAGTCAAAGGTTTTGGCATAGTCAATAAAGCAGAAATTGATGTTTTTTTGGAACTCTCTTGCATTTTCCAGTGATCCAGCAGATGTTGGCAATTTGATCTCTTGCTCCTCTGCCTTTTCTAAAACCAGCATGAACATTTGGAAGTTCATGGTTCACGTATTGTTGAAGCCTGGCTTGGAGAATTTTGAGCATTACTTTACTAGTGTGTGAGACGAGTGGAATTGTGTGGTCATTTGAACATCCTTTGTCATTGCCTTTCTTTGAGATTAGAATGAAAACTGACCTTTTCCAGTCCTGTGGCCACTGCTGAGTTTTCCACATTTGCTGACATATTGAGTGCAGCACTTTCACAGCATCATCTTTCAGGAGTTGGAATAGCTCAACTGGAATTCCATCACCTCCACTAGCTTTGTTTGTAGTGATGCTTCCTAAGCCCCCTTGACTTCCCATTCCAGGATGTCTGGCTCTAGGTGAGTAATCACACCATTGTGATCATCTGGGTCATAAAGATCTTTTTTGTACAGTTCTTCTGTGTATTTTTGGCACCTCTTCTTAATATCTTCTGCTTCTGTTAGGTCCATACCATTTCTGTCCTTTATCGAGCCCATCTTTGCATGAAATGTTCCCTTGGAATCTCTAATTTTCTTGAAGAGATCTCTAGTCTTTCCCATTCTATTGTTTTCCTCTATTTCTTTGCACTGATCATTGAGGAAGGCTTTCTTATGTCTCCTTGCTCTTCTTTGGAACTCTGCATTCAGATGGGAATATCTATCCTTTTCTCCTTTGTTTTTTGCTTCTTTTCTTTTCACAGCTATTTGTAAGGCCTCCTCAGAGAGCCATTTTGCTTTTTTGCCTTTTTCTTGAGGATGATCTTGATCCCTGTCTCCTGTACAATGTGAGCCACATTGTATTAGCTATTATAAATAATCTAGAGATGATTTGAAGACTATGGAAGCCTGTATATAGGTTATATGAAAATACTACACCATTTTATATAAGGGACTTGCACATCCACAAATTTTGGTATCCGGAGGAATCCTGGAACAATCCCTCTCTGATACTGAGAAACAACTGTATTCCTAGATTTAGATTCTGGGTTTTAATATTATACATCATAAGAACAAGACAAGGGGTCAACGAGACCTTTGTTTAGCCATCACACTTGCAAATCCACATAAAATCCATTTGTCTTATCAGATGTTAGTCCTAACCCAGGGTTCCAGATTAAAACATGTCCAGTTGATAGGAGTTAGATTATGATCTGACTTCCTTAGCACTCTCCATGGGGTGAAGATGGAGGCTGTAGACTGTATGTCATCCCAGCCATTGACTGATTTGGTTTAATTTCCATCTGTGTGTGTGTTGTGTGTTAGTCACTCAGTCGTGTCTGACTCTGCAATCCCATGCAATCCCACTCTGTAGCCAGCCAGGCTCCTCTGTCCATGAAATTCTCCAGGCAAGAACACTGGAGTAGATAGTCATTCCCTTCTCCAGGGGATCTTCCTGACCCAGGGATCAAACCCCAGTCTCCTGCATTGCAGGCAGATTCTTTACTATCTGAGCCACCAGGGAAGCCCAAATTTCCATCTGCTCAGGGTCTCATTTATATAAACGTAATCATCTGGGCTATCTTTGAAATATCTCTTTCTTTTCCCTCTCTCTTTTCTTTTTTTCTGGTCATAAAACTTAACAGATGTTATTGTTTAACAAGAAGAAAAATAAAACAGGGCTTTCCAGAATTTTGTTTACTGTAAGGGAATTTTCATCTGTTCCATAGAATGAACAGTCCAACCAAAATTGCCCTGTAATGCCTTTATTTCAACACTACCTGAAGCCATAAACCATCTCTCATAACCTTACCTCACTGGATATTAACTGAGCTAAGTACCCATGCAGTGCTAAGAATAGGTATGTCTTATTTAATGTTCATTTATTAAAATACAGGAAATGTTGCAGATCCAAGTCTCAACCTTTTCTCTGGCTAAACTCTAGCATTTCTGCAGCCATTCCATGAAAGAGAAGGTAGCAACACCATTTTAAGCTTCTTCCTTTCAAATGCTTTTCTTTTTGAACATGAGTATGGGCAAGGCCAAGATTTTAGACGATTGATATTCAGAGAAATTATAAGAAAACATACTATCCATACAACTCTAGTCTATACCATCTTTTTGGGATAAGGGAATCGGTGAGGATGACTTTCACGCAAGCTGTCATTGTGTGCTAAAGCTCATTTTGCATAATTTAACCCAGGAAAGAAATAATAATTAATCACACCATGGAATTGCCTGCATAGCCTGGGAAAATTAGGCAATTCATCTCTTAGTGAGGCATTCACCAGAATCAATAATAGGTGCTGAAAACTTATTTTGTTTTAAAATCTTAGCTCTAAGCTTAGAGAGTGCTTGAATACAATATGCTTTAAATATGCACAGTGATGCACATTTTGGCTTCTAGGAACAACTTTAAAGAATTGAGTAAAAATACTACGTTAATTTCACTGTAAAGAACATTGGCATGGAGACAAGAAAGCACTGTTTGTTTTACTCATGTCATTGTAAGAGAAATGAGAGAGAGAAACTGCGGTATGAATCAATAAAGCTCTTCCTATTACTTAAATTTTTAAAAACAGTACAATAAATTCTGAGCACACTTAGGAAGAGTCTGATAGTTGTGATGCATAGAAACACAAAGTTTTAAGTCCCTAGTAACACTGAATACGATTTATAACCTGTTTTGTCCATAATATTTTGTGCTCATCTTTATGTGGATTCTAACTTAGCACATCCATAACTGAACACTTGATTTCTGCCCTACAAGTTAGTGCCTCCTATGTTCACTGTCGTTCATAAACACAGAAGTCATCCTCATGCCTCTGTTTCCTCCTCAGCAAGCCCTTTGGGATCTACCTTCAAAATATTTCCTTAATTAGGTCGTTTCTCATCTCCACTGTTAGCGCCCTAGTCCAAGCTACCCTCATTCCTGGCCTGAAGTCTTGCTGTTCCACAAGCAGCATCACCATCAACTAGGAGATTGTTAGGAGAGTCAGGTCTCCACTGCAGCTTCACCAAGTCAGAATCTGCATTTTAACACAATCTGCAGGAGATTCATATACACATTAAATTTTGACAATGACTTAGACATATCCAGTAGTCATGGATGTAAGAGTTGGACCATAAAGAAGGCTAAATACTGAAGAATTGATGTTTTCAAACTGTGGTGGTGAAGAATACTCTTGAGAGCTCCTTGGACAACAAGGAGATCAAATCAGTCAATCTTAAAGGAAATCAACCTTGAACATTTATTGGAAGGACTGATGCTGAAGCTGAAGCTCCAATACTTTGGCCACCTGATGAGAAAAGCCGACTCATTGGAAAAAGACCCTGTTGCTGGGAAAGATTGAGAGCAGGAGGAGAAGGGGGCAACAGAGGATGAGATGGTTGGATGGCATCATAGACTCAATGGGCATTAGTTTGAGCAAACTCTGGGAGACAGTGAAAGACAAGGAAACCTGGCATGCTGCAATCCATGGGGTTGCAAAGAGTCGGACATGACTTAGCAACTAAACAACAATAAAGTGACCCATGCCCACCATGAGATAATACAGGTTAAGCTACTAAATTTGTAGTAATTTGCTGTGTGGCATAATGCAATCTGTAGCTAGTCATCTTTTAAAGCACATGTTAGATTACGCATAACTCCTTGACTTGCTGCTGCTGCTGCTGCTGCTAAGTCACTTCAGTCGTGTCCGACTCTGTGGGACCCCATGGACGGCAGCCCATTAGGCTCCCCCGTCCCTGGGATTCTCCAGGCAAGAACACTGGAGTGGGTTGCCATTTCCTTCTCCAATGCATGAAAGTGAAAAGTGAAAGTGAATTCGCTCAGTCATGTCCGACTCTTAGCGACCCCATGGACTGCGGTCCACCAGGCTCCTCCATCCATGGGATTTTCCAGGCAAGAGTGCTGGAGTGGGGTGCCATTGACTTAGGTCCTTCCAATGCATTTTCATATTAGAATAAAATATACAGACTCTTTCCCAGGGCTGACAGACCCTGTATGATGTCACCAGTCACATCCACTCGGATCTCATTTTCTGCCACTCTGTGGTGATGACTCTCTATTCAAGCCATACTGACTTCTTTTCTGTTCGTTAAGCATGAGAAGCCTAGGGGCTTGCCAGTTGCTGCCACTCACTTTCTGGAATCTTCTGCCCCATTTGTCTGCAAGGCTTCTTCTGATCAGGTCTCTTCCCAAATGCATCTCTTTAGAGAGAGGCTTTCTCTAAACAATCTGTATAAAATACACTTCCCTTCCTCAGCAATTCTCAATCACTTCTCCTTATTTTATTTTTCTTCTCCTAAGTTACTAACTGGGGCTTCCTAGGTAGCGCTAGTGGTAAAGAATCTGCCTGCCAATGCAGGAGACATAAGAGATGTGGGTTTGACCCCTGGGTGGGGAAGATCACCTGGAGGAGGGCATGGCAACCCACTCCAGTATTCTTGCCTGGAAAATCCCATAGACAGAGGAGCTTGGTGGGCTATAGTTCATGGGGTCGCAAAGAGTCAGACATCACTGAAGCGCCAGCACAGCACAGCACAAGATACTAATTATGTTTATTTATTTGTTTCCACACTCTAGCATCTAGAGAAAAGCCTGGCACATGGTAGGTATTCAATAAATGTTTGTTGAATGACTGAATCAGACAAAAAATGTTATATTAAAAACATTTTTTTAATATATATTTTAAATAAAATGTCTTTCATTTTATTAGTCTGAGCTCACAGGGGTCTAACATAGGATGAAAATAAGAAAAAAAAACAGAAAGAAAACTGACCAACTAAAGAACATTTCTAAATTCAACTGTAGGCCACATCTACCTGTCTGTTATATGACAATTTTGTTGAGTAGTCCCAACTAAACTTCTGCTAAAGGATCTCAAGAAAGATCTGATGTCCAAACTGGGTGTTGTCTGACAGTATATGATCCCGAGTCACTGGATTATGTCTGAAGTGCATCAAATGACTACACTGAGTGTGGACTCAGTTTAAATCACCTACTAGCTCATCATGCCAACTACAGCATAGGTTTAGGAAGACTCCTTAATTTCTATGATTAAAAGACAAAAGAGTTAGAACAGGGAAAAGAAAATTTCTCAGTGAAAAGGCTGTAAAACAGAAAAAGTCCAAAAATATAAGACCTTGATGTTATTTTTGCAATGGACTCTGAAAAAAGGATGTTTCAGATACTCATAAGTAGAAATCCAGGAAAAGAAAATTGTGTTAAAATTGTGCACAAGGATGAACTATAAATCAAAGAAGCATTAAATATACTTTAGCTGTTTTGATAATGAAGCAATATTTAACCCTATGCTTCAATATTATTTTTAAAATTCCCAAATTAATGTTTTTAATTTTGCAGTTGGAGACTGCAGTCCATGTAGTAATTAAAGCCAGGATGATGTATCCAAGAAAGCAGGTGTACAGAATTCATTAGAACTATACTGTATCACTTGAGGGTTATTAACAAATGTTGTGAAGGAAGAAATTAGGATATGCATTGTCATTGCAGCAGAAGATCAGCACGGTGATTCACCCATCAGGAGGACTGCAGACTACTAAATGACAGCTCTGGAGAATTAAATTATTCATTCACATAGTCGTCCATTCTTTCATGCATTCATTGACTCACCTGAATTAGTGCTACCCCTATGAATTTCCTGCGCTCACCTCTACTGGAGCACTTCACAGACTGTATGTTGTTTGTCAACTTATCTATCACATCTATATCTTATCGCCAAACTCTGAGTCTGGCACATGGTAGACACAAATTAAGTGCTTGGGCAATAAACTTTGAACACCTAGCGAGTATATCCAGTACTTACATCCTATGCACTCTTGATTCCAAGCAGAATGGAAAGCAATTGTAGGCTCTGTAGGAAATATGCATGAGTTCAAGTTTGTTTGATCCTTGTTTATTCTTTCATTCCAGAAGGTTGGGAATGTGTTCAATAAAAAGTAAGACAAGTGCATAAAGGAGTAGATGGGATGAAAGAAGGTAAACACGGTTATCAACGCATGCAATGCAGGTTTTCAGGGACGGACAGAATCCAGAAGGCAGAGGGCAACTGAGAGCATGTCTGCTTGGGTGATGAGCCTGAGCAAACTCACTATGGGAGAAAAGTGCAGGCAATGCTCAGAGAGAAGTGAGCAGGGAGTGAATGCCTCTTTACCGAGGGAGACGGAAAGGCAGGCTGTAATCAGATGTAGTTAGGGAGGCCAGTGGGAGGCACTGAGGCTTTGGAACACTAAGGAGCTCACTGCTGCCTCATCAGAGAGGTTGAACTGGCAGGAACGCAGGATGAGCAGGAAGAGGGAGGCTGCATAATGAGTGGACACTTCCACTGGCATCTTCTATGTGTCTTCATCTGATTTGATAAAGTTAGTTGCTCAGTTGTATCTGACTCTTTGCAACCGCATGGACTATAGCTTGCCAGGCTCCCCTGTCCATAGAATTTTCCAAGCAAGAGTACCAGAATGGATTGCCATTTCCTTCTCCAAGGGATCTTCCTGATATAGGGAATCAACCCAGGTCTTCAGCATTGCAGGCAGACTCTTCTCTGTCTGAGCCACCAGGGAAGCCCAATCCTAGTGCAATGGACTGAATGTTTAAATCCCTCCAAAATTTATATGTTAGAATCCTAATCTCCATGTGATAGCCTTTGGAGGTGGGGTCTTTAGGAGGTGATTAGGTCATAAGGGCTCTAACTGACATCAAGGATTAGTGCCTTTATTAAAGAGACCCCAGAGAGATCCCTTGCCCCTCCTAAATATGAGGTTACAGTGAAAAAACAGTGATCTAAGAAGCAGCCCTCACTAGATACAAAGTCTGCTGGTGCCTTGACCTTGGACTTTGGTTCTTCAGAACTGTGACAAATAAAACTTCTGTTGTTTATAAGCCACCAGTCTATGGTATTTTGTTGTAGAAGCCTGAATGGCTAAGATAGCCTGTATCTATTTGGAATACAGTATGCTTCTGTTTCTTGCTCATACTGTAATTTCACAGAACCTTTCTTAGAACCTGGCACTTAAGGCCTAAATAAATATTTCCTGAATGAACAATAGTTCAAGAAAATATCTATAGTTACCTGTACTTCAATATCTTTGTACTACACACCTTCTAAATAGGAACACACTCTAAAAAACATTTTGTGTAGGAAAGTATTTATTACTCCATCAGTCTTCAGCATAAAAATATCAACTGGGGAAAACTAGAGTTTAAAATAAAGAAGGGTGAGTAAAATACCAATGTATATTTTTAATATTTGAAAAGTGAGAAAATGATGAAAATGAAAATCAAAGGAAAAAAATCATTGTTCCCCTCTTTTTTGCACGATTCTTGAGTCTAATCTTCCAGTATCAGAAAAGTTAATAAAATAATTAAAATATAGTATAAGGCATTCAGCAAAGATCCACTGAAATTCATATAAACATGATTTAAAATCCCAATGTTTATTTCTTTTCGAGGTTACCATAAATTACTGATATTTAACAAGATTTGAATAACAGAAGACTTGGAACTGATTCTTTAAAAATCAAGATATTGTTAAGAAAAACATATACTGCTTTTAATCTTAATGGATTTCTTGTCTAGTCCAGATTTTGATGTAAGAAAACATTTGTGCCTCTACATATTTACATATAAAATATTATTAAGAGGAAAATATAAATGTAATATTAGAATGTAGACTACAATAATGATTGTGGCATTAATGCAAGTAACTGCTTTGAATAAACTCCTCTCAAGATTCCACATGCCATAAATCAAAGCTTTATAAAGTACACTGGACTTGCTTCATAGGTACTAACAAATACACCAAAAGCTAAATGGGTAAGTCACTGAAGTAGCACAAAGTTATCAGCAGTGAGATGTCACAGATTCAAATTTCAGTTTATTTAAATACAGAAATGAAGTAAATCAGTGTTACTTTCAATAAAAATATAGCCTATAACTGTACTCCAGCAAAATGGATAAATATATTTAGGTATTTAAACACTTTTCAGATGATATAATCAGCTACTTTAGAAAGTGGGTTTCCTCAAAGATAAGAAAATAAACTCCCAAAGTACTGAGTAACAGTCATTGAGTGATTTCATGTCACACCAGTAAATATCTTCACATAATTTGAAAGCAAAGGAAGAAAGATGTCCGAGGTAACTTTCCACGTTGAGAAGAAGAATGAGGATGTATTTTTATAAGCACAAATCGGCATGCCAGCTTATGGTTTTGGTTAAAGAGAGGTTTCCGGAGCTAGAGAGATCAAAGCAGTTGGCAAATATAAATTATGGTTGCTATTAAAAATGTGCTGAAAGCAGATAAAATGCAAACAATTTCAGCATGACACGTTGTTTAGTCAGGATGGCATTTTCCATCTGCCCTATGGGATGCTGACATTAGGGCAGCAGAGAAGCTTTGCAAGCCTGGCAGATACATCCAACTGACAGAGGGTTACAAATGTCAGGGAAGGTACTTATCAATTTATACAGGAAAAGGCTAGCACAAGATTTCCTTAAGGACTATGATATTAAAGAAGATTATTAGCTAATGTTCAGTAAAAATAAATACAAGGAGTGATTAGAAATTTACTTCCAAGTTACTGTCTAATATTTTATGAATTTTTCTTCTTTAGAAGAGAAGCAAAAAGCAAAGGAGAAAAGGAAAGATATACCCATTGGAATTCAGAGTTCCAAATAATAGCAAGGAGAGAAAAGAAAGCCTTCCTCAATGATCAGTGCAAAGAAATAGAGGGAAACAGTAGAATGGGAAAGACTAGAGATCTCTTCAAGAAAATTAGAGATACCAAGGGAACATTTCATGCAAAGATGGGCTCGATAAAGGACAGAGATGGTATGGACCTAACAGAAGCAGAAGATATTAAGAAGAGATGGCAAGAATACACAGAACTGTACAAAAAAAGATCTTCATGACCCAGATGATCACAATGGTGTGATCACTCACCTAGAGCCAGACATCCTGGAATGGGAAGTCAATTCTTAGTGATGCTTAGGAAGCATCACTACGAACAAAGCTAGTGGATGTGATGGAATTCCAGTTGAGTTATTTCAAATCCTAAAAGATGATGTTGTAAAAGTGCTGCACTCAATATGTCAGCAAATTTGGAAAACTCAGCAGTGGCCACAGGACTGGAAAAGGTCAGTTTTCATTCCAATCCCAAAGAAAGGCAATGACAAAGGATGTTCAAATGACCACACAATTCCACTCATCTCACACACTAGTAGAGTAATGCTCAAAATTCTCCAAGCCAGGCTTCAGCAATACGTGACCCGTGAATTTCCAAATGTTCAAGCTGGTTTTAGAAAAGGCAGAGGAACCAGAGATCAAATTGCTAACATCCGCTGGATCACGGAAAAAGCAAGAGAGTTCCAGAAAACATCTATTTCTGCTTTATTGACTATGCCAAAGCCTTTGACTGTGTGGATCACAACAAACTGTGGAAAATTCTGAAAGAGATGGGAATACCAGACCACCTGACCTGCCTCTTGAGAAAGCTGTATGAAGGTCAGGAAGCAACAGTTAGAACTGGAACAACAGACTGGTTCCAAATAGGAAAAGGAGTATGCCAAGGCTGTACACTGTCATGCTGCTTACTTAACTTATGTGCAGAGTACATCATGAGAAATGCTGGGCTGCATGAAGCACAAGCTGGAATCAAGATTGCCAGGAGAAATATCAATAAACTCAGATATGCAGATGACACCACCCTTATGGCAGAAAGTGAAGAAGAACTAAAGAGCCTCTTGATGAAAGTGAAAGAGAGTGAAAAAGTTGGCCTAAAGCTTAACATTCAGAAAACTAAGATCATGGCATCCGGTCCCATCACTTCATGGGAAATAGATGGGGAAACAATGGAAACAGTGGCAGACTTTATTTTTTTCGGCTCCAAAATCACTGCAGATGGTGACTGCAGCCATGAAATTAAAAAACACTTACTCCTTGGAAGGAGAGTTACGACCAACCTAGACAGCATATTAAAAAGCAGAGACATTACTTTGTCAACAAAGGTCCGTCTAGTCAAGGCTATGGTTTTTCCAGTGGTCATGTATGGATGTGAGAGTTGGACTATAAAGAAAGCTGAGCACTGAAGAATTGATGCTTTTGAACTGTGGTGTTAGAGAAGACTTTTGAGATTCCCTTGGACTGCAAGGAGATCCAACCAGTCCATCTTAAAGGAGATCAGTCTGGAGTGTTCATTGGCAGGACTGATGCTGAAGCTGAAACTCCAATACTTTGGCCACCTGATGTGAAGAGCTGACTCAGTGGAAAAGACCCTGATGTTGGGAAAGATAGAAGTCGGGAGGATAAGGGGACAGCAGAGGATAAGATGGTTGGATGGCATCACCGACTCAGTGGACATGAGTTTGGGTAAACTCTGGGAGGTGGTGATGGACAGGGAGGCCTGGCATGCTGCAGTTCATGCGGTCGCAAAGAGTTGGACACGACTGAGAGACTGAACTGAACTAAACTGAATAGCCAAATACCAATGTTGTGATAATTTCAGGTGAGCAGTGAAGGGATTCAGTCATATATTAACATGTATCCATTTTCCCCCAAAACCCCTCCCTTCCAGGCTGTCACATAACACTGAGCAGTGTTCCCTGTGCTATATAGTAGGACTTTGTTGGTTATCCATTTTAAATATAGCAGTGTATACATGTCAACTTTACTAGCTTGGAAAAATCTGAGATAAACAAAAATCTCAGAGAATAATAACAATAAAAATTACTGCTCTAAAATGTAATAATGGCTCAGTGGTAAAGAATCTACCTGCAATGCAGGAGACAAAGGAATTGCAGGTTTCATCCCTGGGTCAGGAAGATCCCCTGGAGGAGGAAATTGCAACCCACTCCGGTATTCTTGCCTGGAAAATCCCATGGACAGAGGAGTCTGGCTGGCTACAGTACATAGGGTTGGCAATGAGTAGGACACGACTGAGCACACACACATGCACAATGTAATAAACAACTTAAGATTTTCCAGACCACAGAAAAAAAAAGAAACACAAGATGAAGAAGATCTGAGGACAATGACACAGTAGAGTATTATTACTCTGAAGATAAGTAATCACAACCTGATAATATGTGGTGGGTATAAATGGAATCAATGTGCAGGACACGGAAAATGGTACTCACAACGAGTCACAATTAACTAGTGCTTTAATTTGAAAATGAAATGAAGCCTATAGAGAAGGAAAGAAGAATTAAATTAAGGCAGGAAATTGTGCGGGGTACAAACCAACACAATAGAATTGAAGACTAAAAGTAGGATGCCATTTCAAGGATTTAGGAATGTTTAAATGATTTTTATTTGAAAGTGAGAAAGAACTGAAAGTGCAAGTGTTAGCTGCTCAGTCGTGTCCGACTTTGCGACCCCACGGACTGCAGCCTGCCAGGTCCTCTGTCTGTGGAATTCTCCAGGCTCTGAAGAATACTGGAGTGGGTAGCCATTCCCTTCTCCAGGGGATCTTTGTGACCCAGGGATCAAATGCAGATCTCCTGCACTGCAGGCAGATTCCTTACCATCTGAGCCACCGGGGAAATGAAAAGGGGAGAGAGGCAAAGGATGACTCCCAAGATCCTGACTGGAACACACCTGGGTGTATCAGGGTACCTGTGCCACCGATAGAGAGAATGGATGGGAGGAAAGACTGCACCTGAGATTTCCATGGAAGTTGGTCAGGCAATCAAAAATATGAATCTGAGAGCCGTTAAGAAGTCTGGACCACAGACAGGTACTGGGGAACACAGCATGAGAGGACAATTTAAAACCATGAACATGGATGAAATACTTCAACTTAACAAGCAAGAAGGTTAATGATAAGACAGTGAAGAGTATTAACATTTAGGGAGTCCAAGGGAAGGAGGAAGTACCCAAAGAAATTAAGAATAAGTGGCCTGAAGGAGAATTGCAAATTTAGAAGAAAACCTTATCCTGAAAGTCATAGAAGGATGGTTACAGCAATGAGAGATTATCCCAAAGTAAACATCACACACATTAGAAAGCCCACAGGGTCATGACTGAAGAACAACTATGGGAGTGAGTCATTTCTTAACTCCAAATCCTGTATTTCTAGAATAAAACTATTTAAATGAAATGGTGGATCTGAAATTTAGACTACAGTAGGCAGAAGATTAAATTAAGATGACAGTGTAGCATCAAAAAAGAGTTTTTTAAAGCTTGTTATGAAGTAAGAAGACAGGGCAGCATACAAAGACTGATGCAAGCATGAGGAATGCTTTTTTTTAAAGACAGAAATTTAAGCATGCATATATAAAGAGGTCAAAGAGTTATTACAAGAAGGAGCTTGAATAATGTGAGGTCCATGATTGAGGTCTCCCTAAGGGAGGAAGGTAAACTATGGATGGAGGATTATAGCCTGTGAGAGGAAAAGAAACATTTTTAAAAAATCAAGGAAATATGGATTTGCAGGCAAGCGCAGTGGCACCCCACTCCCCGTACTCTTGCCTGGAAAATCCCATGGACGGAGGAGCCTGGTAGGCTGCAGTCCATGGGGTCGCTAGAGTCGGACACAACTGAGCTACTTCCCTTTCACTTTTCACTTTCATGCATTGGAGAAGGAAATGGCAGCCCACTCCAGTACTCTTGTCTGGAAAATCCCATGGATGGAGGAGCCTGGTGGGCTGCAGTCCGTGGGGTCGCTAGAGTCGGACACGACTGAGCGACTTCACTTTCACTTTTCACTTTCATGCATTGGAGAAGGAAATGGCAGCCCACTCCAGTGTTCTTGCCTGGAGAATCCCAGGGATGGGGGAGCCTGGTGGGCTGCCGTCTATGGGGTCGCACAGAGTCGAACACGACTGACGCGACTTAGCAGCAGCAGAGATAGAGGAATAAAAAATCTGATGGTTCAAACCACAGAGCTTCAGGTGTGGAGTAGAATCTCATCCCATGGAAGGAAAAGAGGTTGGCAGTTGAGCCGACTATGGTTCGATCCCACGGCCATCATTTATAGGCACCGTTCACTTGAGGCTCAGTTACTTTCTCTGTCACAGGAATAATCATCTCTTTCTCGCACACTGGGCAAATTAAATGAGATAATACATGTAAATATGCTGGCAGATAGCATGAATTTCCTTCACCCTTGTCTTTATTTTCTCAGGAAAACTGGAACCAAGATACAATGGCTGTGGGAGAGATACAAGAAAGATAATGGGCTTGAGGAAACGGGTGGAAAATGAAATTGTGGACATTCAAGACTGATGGAAAACACTGAGGACTCCACTGGTGCGGGCAACCACGAACTTGTCAAGGCAGCACTGAAAAGTGTGCTCGTGCGGGCTTTCGTTTTTGGAAAATTAGTATTCCTGGTGGACAAGTGCAGCAAGTAGAAGAGTTGCAGTCCCACTATGGAGATCAGTAGGATGTGTGTGATGGACTAACAGAAGGTCAGGGAACTGGAGACTCTGGATAAAGAGTATTGAAGCTCCCTTCCAACCCCCAGTCTCAAATCTGGTGGAGGATAGAAACATAATTTTTTTTTAATTTTATTTTATTTTTAAACTTTACATAACTGTATTAGTTTTGCCAAATATCTAAATGAATCCGCCACAGGTATACATGTGTAGAAACATAATTTTTTTTTAAAGGCCATTAAACAGCTACAACCACAGAGTCATCTGTCATCCTTCATTTTGTTATAAAATGAACTGTTACAAAATGGTGAAGCCCAGTATTGCAGTGTTTCCATTGCTATAGCCTGGTATCAAATACTTAATCAAAATCAGAAAAATACCACTGAAATTCAGCAATCCCCAGAAACCATGAGGGGGTTTTGTGCTCTATCATCACCTGCCAAAAAGCCATCACCTCTAAAAGAAAGAAACGGTTTAGGTTTTAGGTAACTCTGTAATGCACTTATCTTACACGCTAGTAAAGTAATGCCCCAAATTCTCCAAGCCAGGCTTCGGCAATGCCTGAACCACGAACTTCCAGATGTTCAAGCTGGTTTTAGAAAAGGCAGAGGAGCAAGAGATCAAATTGCCAACATCTTCTGGATCATCAAAAAAGCAAGAGAGTTCCAGAAAAACATCTATTTCTGCTTTACTGACTACAACAAAGCTTTTGACTGTGTGGATCACAATAAACTGTGGAAAATTCTGAAAGAGATGGGAATGCCAGACCACCTGACCTGCCTCTTGAGAAACCTGTATGCAGGTCAGGAAGCAACAGTTAGAACTGGACATGGAACAACAGACTGGTTCCAAATAGGAAAAGGAGTACGTCAAGGCTGTATATTGTCCTCCTGCTTATTTAACTTATATGCAGAGTACATCATGATAAACACTGGACTGGAAGAAGCACAAGCTGGAATCAAGATTGCTGGGAGAAATATCAATAACCTCAGATATGCAGATGACACCACCCTTATGGCAGAAAGTAAAGAAGAACTAAAAAGCCTCTTGATGAAAGTGAAAGAGGAGAGTGAAAAAGTTGGCTTAAAGCTCAACATTCAGAAAACTAAGATCATGGCATCTGGTCCTATCACTTCATGGGAAATAGATGGGGAAACAGTGGAAACAGTGGTTGACTTTATTTTTCTTTTTATTTCTCCAAAATCACTGCAGATGGTGCTTGCAGCAATGAAATTAAAAGACCCTTACTCCTTGGAAGGAAAGCTATGACCAACCTAGACAGCATATTAAAAAGCAGAGACATTATTTGCCAATAAAGGTCCGTCTAGTCAAGGCTATGGTTTTTCCAGTGGTCATGTATGGATGTGAGAGTTGGATTGTGAAGAAAGCTGAGCACCGAAGAATTGATGCTTTTGAACTGTGGTGTCGGAGAAGCCTCTTGAGAGTCCCTTGGACTGCAAGGAGATCCAACCAGTCCATTCTAAAGAAGATCAGTCCTGGGTGTTCATTGGAAGGACTGATGTTGAAGCTGAAACTTCAGTACTTTGGCCACCTGATGTGAAGAGCTGACTCATTTGAAAAGACCCTAATGTTTTGAAAGATTGAGGGCAGGAGGAAAAGGGGATGACAGAGGATGAGATGGTTGGACGGCATTACCGACTCGATGGACATGGGTTTGGGTGGACTCCAGGAGTTGATGATGGACAGGGAGGCCTGGCATGCTGAGGTTCGTGGGGTCGCAAAGAGTTGGACACGACTGAGTGACTGAAGTGAGTGAGTGAGTGATTAATGTTATGACCTTTATATCTGCCTGATTCTCTCCAAATGAGTCCATTGTGTTTAATATTCAGAATTGAGACTGAAGGCAGTGACGACTGATTAACTACAGGACTTCAGTATAGCATCTGCTCTTAACTATCTGACCTCAGTGAAAGGCAGGCAAACTACCTAGGGAATGATGAGAGAGATATGGGGCAAGATTTCATTGTTGCTGCAGTCTGACTATTACCAGGGAGATGGCAAATACAGACTCCAAAACATCCTTGGAAATTACTCCTTGAGAAAAGACTCTTACAGATTGGCTGTGAAAGTTGCTTTAGAGTCACTGTAAACTCCTCTGTGGTCATTAAGTCTTCCTCTTCTCTGACAAATGAAGAAGCAAACGCTTTCAGCAAGGAAACAGCACAATAGAGAACCGTGGTAGCAGCGGTGAGAGTGACACCACCGCCGTATGTGTGCTCACAGCGCATTGCCCACATACTTATTATTGGTATGGTGCATGACTGAGGCTCTGTTTCCTGCTTTTGCTAGGAGGATCAGGGATTCAGAGTTGAAGTCTGAGACACAGATATAACCTGAGATCTTTCCATCTGTAATTGCTGTTCAGTTACTAAGTAGTGTGCGACTCTTTGCAACCTCATGGACAGCAGCATGCCTGGCTCCCCTGTCCTCCACTATCTCCTGGAGTTTGCTCAAATTCATGTCCGTTGAGTCAGTGATGCCATCCAACCATCTCATCCTCTTTCATTTTCTTTTTTTGTCTTCAATCTTTCCCAGCATCAGGGTCTTTTCCAATGAGTCAGCTCTTCGCATCAGGTGGCCACAGGATTGGAGCTTCAGCTTCAGCATCAGTCCTTCCAATGAATATTCAGGGTTGATTTCCTTTAGGATTGACTGGTTTGATCTCTTTGCAGTCCAAAAGACTCTCAAGAGTCTTCTCCAGCACCACAATTCAAAAACATCAATTATTTGGCACTCAGCCTTCTTTATGGTCCAACTCTCACATCCATACATGACTACTGGAAAAACCATAGCTTTAACTACATGGATCTTTGTTCCCAAAGTGATGTCTTTACTTTTTAATACACTGTCTAAGGCTTCCCAGGTGGTGCTAGTGGTAAAGAACCTGCCTGCCAATGCAGAAGACATAAGAGACACAGGTTCGATCCCTAGGTTGGAAACCCTGGAGAAGGGCAAGGCAACCCACTCCAGTACTCTTGCCTGGAGATTCCCTGGCGGGCTGCAGTCTATAGGGTCGCACAGAGTTGGGCAGGACTGAAGTGACAGCATGCAAGCACAAGGTTTGTTACAGCTTTACTTCCAAGGAGCAAGCGAACACTTTATTTGTAATGGAACTTCTGAAAATTTTCCTACAGTGTTGTTTCAATGTTTTGATTACAGAACATGCTGCCTATTAGACCAAAGTTTATGATTCAATTCCTATATAGACCATCTCCTTTCTGTATGTTTATTACAAAAGCTGTGGATGAATATCACAAATACATTGGTCCAGCTAAGAATTCTGTTTTATATCATCTTCAAATCCCATCAAAACTTAATTTCATTAAATACAGCTTTTACTTGTTCATTTATTCACTCATGAAATATTTATGGAGTGCCTGGTGTGAGACAGAATAAACGCCTGGTACAAAAGATTCAAAGACAAATAAAACAGCATCCTTCATCAAAGAACTCATTTTATAGTGAGAACCCAAGACATAGCAGCTGTTAAATATAATACAGTCTACTAAGGATAATAGCAGAGATATGCATAGAATATTCCAGGGACATAAAAGAGGTGTAGCTAACCCAGATGGGACAAGAGACAAAGAAGGCTTCCTGAATGACAAGTTGCCTGAGATAAGTCTTAAATGATGGGTCCGCTCAGTCATGTCTGACTCTCTGCAACCCCATTGACTGTAGCCCACCTGGCTCCTCTCACCATGGAATTCTCCAGCTATGAGTACTGGAGTGAGTAGCCATTCCCTTCTCCAGGAGATCTTCCCAATCCAGGGATAGAACCCAGGTCTCCCACATTGCAGGCAGACTGTTTACAATCTGAACCACCAGGAAAGCCCAAATGATGGGCAAGTATTATCAAATTAAACGTGGGGAAAAAATCCAGGGCTGAAGGTACCCAAGAAGATAGAATCACATGAATTCAGAAGAGAGAGAGAAAGAATGGTTATCTGAGAAAAAGACCCAGAAATTTTATATGCTGATACATAAAAGGCAAGGCAGAGAGGAGACAGGACTGAGTACGGTGAGGAGACACTGAAGATCTAAATGCCTCGATAAAGGGTTTGAACTTTTCCAGGAGGCTATTGAAGAGATTTCAGTTGTAGATGGCAAAAGTTATGTGTAAGTTTCATGGAGGTAACTACGGTTACAGAGTTGAAGAGACAAAACTGATGGCAAGTCAATTAAAAGTCTGAGCAACAGTTCAGGTGAAGAATAGTTAGGATCTAAGCTGGGGGACAGAGAAAGAGGGAGAGGAAAAATCTCAGGGCTGAGGAGTTGATTAGCAGTGGGGTAGTGAATGGTCACTTTAATGACTCTGGCTTGGGTGGTTGAGGATCGCAACGCCGCCAGTCAAGAGGAAACCGTTTATATTCCCCCAAGGGACCTCTTGCCAGGTCATTCTCTCCCATGTCATTCACCATGGCCACCATGCAACTAGGCATTCCTTTCAGGGAAGGGAGAACCACAATTTTCTACGGTCTACACTATAGACCCAATAGGGCTTCCCAGGTGGTGCTAGTGGTAAAGAACCTGCCTACCAATGCAGGAGACATAAAAGACGTGGGTTAAATCCCTGCATCAGGAAGATCCCCGGGAGGAGGGCATGGCAACCCACTCCAGTATTCTTGCCTGGAGAATCCCATGGACAGAGGAGCCTGACAGGTTACAGTCCAAAGGGTTGCAAAGAGTTGGACACGACTGAAGCGACTTAGCATGCACGCACAAATACACACAGACCCAATAACCCCAGGGAATAGCATGAAGGAGCCCTAACTGAATGCTTCTGCAAGTCAAAGCTCTGCCGTGGCTGTGGCTAAAGTGGCACCATTGATTCCAGGTCTTTGAAGATCATGGTGGCCGGTTTCAGGGAACTAATATTATATAAAAATTTTAGCCTGATGATTCCATATATGAGAAAATGGAAAATGCCAATAAAAACATTGGTCTCACCAAAAGCAACATAAAGAATAATTTAATGATACCAGACTTTTCAAACATTAGACTGCTGAATAATAATAAACTATGTGACATCAGTAATCATTTTGATTGCTCTTAAAACAAAATAAAACCAGAAAGGTTTCTGAAAAGAACAGAAAGGGTTAGAGTTTAAAAAAAAATTCCCCCAAAGAGTTGAAGGCCTGTTTGCCTTTTGCATAAATTTAACTTTCTCAGTCTTGTTATTATATCATGGCCCTTCCAAACAAGGTAAAGGCTATATAGACAGACATATGGATTTTACTTGGATAAAATAACGATAACTAAAATTGTTTTCTTCATTAACAATTTGAAATAAACTGTCCAATGAAAGCTAACAGAACTTATGAAATATAAAAGAAATAGATGATGAAACATCATTACCCCAGTTAAAAACCTCAAGTGAGAAAAAAGTGGTTAAGTGCTAATAAAACTAAATTTCTATTTAAAGATAGAAAATTTAATTCTTGGCTTAAAAAAATCTTAAAGTTGACTCATAAATTACAATAAATTGTTTTAATGTTGTAAACATTAAACTGTTGTAAGCTGTTGTAAACAGCTAGTGAGAAACACATAGTCTACTGCTGTGTTTCTGCTGCCTTTCTGTTTTCTGAATCTCCACTTACTTTTTTAATTAGTCTCAAGTTAGGAAACATCAGAAAACAGAGAAGTCTGAGCACTGATTCTTTCTTTCTTTTTTTTTTTCTAATGTATCTTTTAGTGATGCTTAAATAAGAGTTTTTGAAGATAACTAATTCCAGTACATGGTAATTTATAATTCAGATAAAATGAAGTGGTAATCAATTTATACCACAAAGAGATTTATTGCAGCAGTCCATTAAACTTGCAAGTGCTCCTGCTCTTTAAGCATACACATAGAAGGCTAAAGGCTTTAACTAAAATGATATGAGTCTCTGCCAATGGATTATCAATCTCCAATAAGAAAAAAATATTAAAACTGTCAAGCAAGTCAATTATATTTGATTTTTAATCAATTGATTCTTCAAGGTTTTATCTTGTATGTAAAATAAGGATATATTTGCATGGAATCAAATATATCTTGTGTCCAGATCAGTGAAAGATTGTGTAACAGTGTTTTCAGTTACTATAGATTCTTTTCCAATGAGCAGGTTCCTGCCCCACTTCAAGATGAAACAAAGATGGTGTGACAGGAAGCTGGAGCAAAGAGAGTGAGAGAGAGCAAAGGAAGCAGAGAGAAGCCCCTTGAGAAGTTACAAAACTCCTGGAGAAGGCTCAGGACTTACACAGCCGTCAGAACCTGAGCGGATGAAGCGGCAGGGCTGGCCTTTAAGCCAATAGAAGCTAGATCTTTGAAAAGTTGGGGGGCCCCAGCTGACATCTGTTTTAGATATTTCCAACTAATTAAAACCGAGGAATGCCAAAATCAAGAAAGAGGTAAAAATCAACAATGCGTGTACAGAAGAGCAAATGTCTTTGTTTGCTCCGGTTTAATGTGGTATCCATGACTTTGCATACACCATTAACAAATAATATACACCACATTTCTAAAAAGTGTTCAAGACAGCCACATTAGGAAAACTCTTCAAATAAGTCCCTATTTTCCACTCCCTCAAGACAAGACTTTAAAAAGTTATGCTAATAATACCAAATGGTATTGCAAATGTTTTCCTCAGTGGTAGACTGCTCCAAAGAGTCACTGTGATTCTTTAAGAAATCTATTTAAAATGTTGCGAGCTTCAAAGAAGCTGACCCTAGACAGTATCTCTATAAAGACTGACAAATTGGTTTAGCACAAAATATTTATTTTCAACTAATTCACTGTGACTCCATTTGGTAGATCTCTAGAACACCAAATGGAGAAAATCTTCCAGATCAAAGATCTAATTCCATCACAATGCGTCATGACTTTCATTAAATCATTAAGTCATTAATCTTCTAAATCAAAAATATATTTAATGAATTAGTCTTCTGATTTCATGTTTAAAAAACACAAGTCTATGACTTTGATGGGTAGTTGGAAAGTGAATGCTGGCCACAAATGTTATGTTTCTAAATCCAGCTTTGACTTTTTCTGATCTATTCTCTGGACTTGTAGGGGGTCTACTACTGATTGTCTCAGTGACTATTTTTTTGTCAATACTTCTAGAGCTGAAAACACAAACATAAGTTTTTCTTCAGTCAGTCTAAGGTCTAGAAGGAGAAGACATATGGATAAACCAATCAATGGAATGAGAATTAAAGGTAACTTAATAGAGACATATTTACATGGCCAATTCCCTAGGGTTATATATATATATATTTTTTTAATGTTTCATTTTATACTGGAGTGTATCCAGTTAACAAAGTTGTGATAACTGCAGGTGGACAGCAAAGGGACTCAGCCATACATATACATGAGTTCATTCTCCCCTGGGATGATATGATTGGTTCTGAAATGTAGAAAGCTGAGCACCATGTGCTCACTAAGACAGGATTACTCCTGCTTTCTAGCCCAAGCCAGATCACCAGTTCCCTTTGATACTAGAGAAGAAACGGTGATTTGGTTTTTAATTACAACCCTCCTGTTTGGGATCTTACTTTGCTCCTTCACTTATTATCTGGCATCTGGGTTTTACACCATGCTCTGTCAAGTTTTCTATCCTGATTTCTGATTATGGCTTGTCCACCATACAATATAAGGAATGGGAAAACCCAGCCTAGTTCAATTATCCCACCATTGCTTGAATCCTCTCCAGGGATCCCCAACCTCTGAGATCGAATGCCTGATGAGCTGAGGTGGAGCTGATGTGATAAAGATAGAAATAAAGTGCACAATAAATAAACACATGTAATGCAATGCACTTGAATCATCCCGAAACCACGTCCTCCACCATCCCTGGAAAATTTAGCTTCGAAGAAACCAGTCCCTGGTGCCAAAAAGTTTGGGGACGACTGCCACATCACCCTTAATAGATTTTTCTGCCTAGGCTTAAATATCTCTGATGTTAGGGTCTCTTTATCTCCTCCAGCATAGCTTATTCCAATTTCTTATTTTTTCAATATTAGAAAGTCATTTCTTCTATCAAAATAAGTTCCTCTCCAAATGCAATTTCTCTCCAAATTACATCTACTTGGGGCCATATAAAATGTTTATTTTCCCACAAGATGACCCTCTAAATACACAGATCCTGACCCTGCAGTCTCCTGAGTCTTAACTTTTAAATGATAGGATCACACTTGTTTCACATCTATCAAGATTCTTAGCCAACTAGAAGATTTCTTCCAGTCTCTACTTTGTCTGCATTCTTTGTAAAGCCTGGCATCTACAAGAGGGCACAACGTTCTTTAAGCAATGAAATATGGAAATATAGATGAGTTTTCTAACCTATAAGAGATAACTAAAACTTTATCATAATTAAAAGTGATACTAATTATAATTAACATTGTATGGTGCTTTCTTTGGGAAATAACATGGCATAATGTTGGAAGTGTGGGTTATGAAGCCAGATTTCCTTGGTGAAAATCATGTCCCCTATTGGATGACTAATTTTATAGGCAAGACTCTTTTCCTCTCTATTCCTCAGTATTACTAGCTGGAAATATGCAGCATATTAGCATGAGCCTCCTAGAACTAAGTACTATGAGCTAGTACGGGGAAAACCATTAGCGTAGTAGTTAACACAAAATAATGGGTTATGTACTCTCCATTTTATGATCACACTTCACTCTCTCTCAATCACACTACTCTTTTTTTTTTTTTTGGTCCCAGTTCCTTTGCACTCACCATACTCCTGCTTGAAAAGCTGACCTCCAATGGCAATCCACTCCAGTACTCTTGCCTGGAAAATCCCATGGGGTCACAAAGAGTCGGACACAACTGAGCGACTTCACGTTCACATTCTCTTCCTCACTGGCAGTCTCCTTCTCTTCCTTCATATCTCAGCTGAAACGTCCCCCTCTTAGAAAGGCCCTCCCACATCTGCTAGGTTGTTGCCTATCATATCACTGCTTATTCTTTTGAAAATACTTCCCACACTCTGTCATTATCTTGTTATTTGTTTTTCTTTCCCTAATTGCAAGGAAACCTAATCAGAGCAAGTACCTTATCTGTTCTGTTAATTGTTGTATCTATAGAGACTAGACCAAGTGAAGTCACTCAGTCGTGTCTGACTCTTTGCGACCCCATGGACCCCATGGACCACGCTCCTCCATCCATGGGATTTTCCAGGCAAGAGTACTGGAGTGGGTTGCCATTTCCTTCTCCAGAGGATCTTCCCAACCCAGGGATCGAACCTGGGTCTCCTGCATTGTAGGCAGACGCTTTACCATCTGAACCACAAATTGGTAAGTATCACTTACAATTATTCTTTTTATTGTATTTATTAGCATGTATCATTTCTCTTAGTTCTCATGAATGCTCTTTCAAGCAGGCAGATAGATCAATGAATTAACATTTTTGAATAACTAAAATGTATAGCAGTATGTATTTCACAAATGTAAGGGGAAACAGGGTCACTAAGATTAATAAATCCACTAAAACTCTCTAAACAGCTGCAGAGAATTCAGTTCAGTGGAGCATGAAACCCCATTTCATGTGCCCCAGTTTGTCACAGTAAGAGATTTCAATATGTGCATTAAAAGAAAACACTTATTTAAAATCCAGAATGGTAATGCTACCATGACAGATCAATTTATAGTTTTGTCTGGATTTGGCCTCACAAACAAAATTCTAATAGAGGCTAAGTAGCAGAATCTTAAAGAATTACAAAATAGATTTTTACTGCAACACCCTACTTTCATTTATTTTAGTTAGAATTTCTGGCATACTTGAATAAAGGGTAGTTCAAATAAAATGATGTATTTATGAGGCTCCATGCATTATTTTCTAACCCAAATTGCTTCTATAGAAAAAGGTTCTATAAATTCAATGTAGAATTACCAATTCAACTATCTTTGTTTTCAGTTAAAACTAGAGGTAATGCAGTAGTTGAGACTAGTGTAATCTCATTTCTGCTCTGATAGGCATATATTGGTGGGCTCTGTGATAATATCTTTCCTTTTTTTTCTATTAAGTAAAATTTTCATATATTCTAAATGTAAAGAGCAACCCATATGAATTGTAAAAAAAACTCCATAACCTTCTTCACCTTCTATTCCTTTTTTTAAAAAATGTAAGACTTGTTAACTAGTTGGTATAAAATTATCCCCCAGTATCCATGGGGGACTGATTCCAGGACCCTCTCATATACTGCAGCTGATGGATACTTAACTCCCTTACATAAAATGATGTAATATTTGCATATAACCAATATACATCCTCCCATACATTTAAAATCATGTCTAGATGGCTCATGATGTTGAATACAATGTAAATGTCACACAAATATTTGTAAATACAACGTAAATGCTATGTAAATAGTTACCAGCACCTGGGCAAATCCAAGCTTTGTTTTTTGGAACTTTCTGGATTTTTTTTCCTGAATATTTCCAGTCTATGGCTGGTTGAATCCAACATTCCTATATGACACTCTCTTTGAACCAACAGGTCTCTGATTCCCTGGGCCAAACCATCATCTTGAGTGGATGCCCTCCTCTTTGCACTTAACACTGTCCTGGTTAGTCCACCTTTGGTTGATCATTCCACTGTCTCAAACTTTTATTTTGCTTGCCCTCTCCCAATGGATTTTTAAAAAACAGAAAACAAAACACCTTTTATTTTATATTGGAGTATAACTTATTAACAATGTTGTGATAGTTTCATGGCGACATCAAAGGGACTCAGCCATACATATACATGTAACCATTTTCCTCCAAACTCCCTTCCCCTCCAGGCTGCTTCATAACATCAAGCAGAATTCCCAGTGATATACAGTAGGTCCCCGTTGGTTATCCATTTTAGATATAGCAGTAAGTACACAATGCTATATCCTAATGGCTTTAAGACTGAAATAGGAAAAAATGCAACAAAAGGGAAATGAAGGGAAGAGGAAAAACAGAGGAAGACCTCCAGTTCTCTGTTTATGCATTTACATTTGTGTATATAAGCACATATTTGTAATCATTTATCTTCTTATTTTTCTACATAAATGAGAATTATGTTACATATGTCGATATGACCTGCTTGTTGCCTCTAAACAATAATGTGTTGGAGATCATTCAGTATAAGCCACATTTTAAAAAGTGACTGGATAATATCCCATAGCATGGATATATGATAGCTTATTTTACACACACACAGACATGTGCAGTTTATTTACCCCCCTACTTTTGGACAATAAGGTTGATTACAATTTTCTTTATTACAACCAAAGCCTCAAATAATGTATATGGACCCCCATGTTTTTAATCTCAGTATACAAATCTCATCACATTAAAACAGAGCAACAAATTTTAGAGAAACTATAATGCAGTCATAACTTCCTTGATTTATGGCTTCTAGAAAGCTGCTAAAGCATGAGATAACAAGCAAAATATTCTATTCTAATGAAAATGAAACTATTCTTTTATCTGGTATGATTTGAAAGGCATAAAAAGGCTTGCTGATCAAAATTATCTCCCTTACAAACTGACATTGTGCCTGCAGTTCTTACAAAATTATTCTTTCAAGGATTCATCCTACAAAGACAGTGTGACATCTCCCCTGAGAGAGCTCCCGTGAACTCACTAGTTCCTATTCCTGTCTCCAAGTGCAGCTCATCAGATCAGGAAAACAATATTTGAGAACAAGTACTTAGAGATGAAGTTGTCAAGGACAGATAGCTGCGTATGAGGCTTTAGATGAAAGGTTGATACATAGAAGAGCAGATTACTGGTAAATTCCTAAGAACGGGGTGTGCCTGAAAGGCAGGTTCTGTGGAGAAAAAAAGATGGTGGTCAGGGTAGCGGCTGGAGTTGCGTGCAGGGTGTCTAAGGTGGTTTATTGGGAGAAATGGTGCCCAAAGAGCAGTTTCAGGGACTTGCTTTGAGTCAAAGCACACATGCTTCACAGTCTCTGAGGGAATGGAGAAATACGAGAAATTTGAAAATTTAGACGACCACAAAAGTTGCACTTTGCTTTCATTGGTTAGCCAAAACTGGCTTATTTTGTTAAATGATAATTCTTCTATTTTAACAGTTTTGTTATATAAAAGTAAGAAATTATGAAATCAAAGAGAACAAACTAGTTGACTAACCATGGGTAAAATATAATAAAGCTGTATTCCTCAGTAATGTTACTTGAACGAAAACTTCATATCATCAGTTTTCTTAGCGCAGTCGTTAAGCCATTTTAGAAACACTAGGGTGTTACTATAAGAATATCTCATATCATATATATTATATTGGAGGAGGAAATGGCAACCCACTCCAGTATTCTTGCCTGGAGAATCCCATGGACAGGGGAGCCTGGCAGGCTACAGTCCATGGGGTTGCAAAGAGTCAGACATGACTTAGCAACTACACATATATAATCTATAAGCAGTTGTGTTAAGTAATATTTACACGTGTTGTGATATCATTCTGTTGAGATGTGAAAGTAATACAGGGTTTTTAATTAGATTAAATTACACCCTTGCCAAGGCAATTTTGTTAAGTAACTCTGAATATGTTTAAAAATAGAGACATCTTCAATCTTGAAATAAATTTTACTTAAATTTTATGTCTTCTTTTTACAAGAAAAACTGTATACAAAAATATCAGTTATTATGCACTCTTATGAAATCCAACACCCTTCAAGAATAAATTAACCAAGGCAACCAGAGTATCACATTTGTAGTGCAAAAATAAGCTACTCTGAATTCCATGATGGTAGGGTGTGGGGATCAGTAAGTCACAAAGTTAGCAAGACATAGGCAGGTAAGAGGCCAGGAAGAAGCCAACCTGTGTGTCAGATTATAGGGATTGAGGGAGAATACAAAAAGACTAGGATTAGTCAGGATGAACATCTAAAAAGCTGAATGAAGCTGAAACAGGTTAGACTAGACTCTTCACAAAGTGAGAAAATCATGTTTTCTTGGCAGGCTGGCAACACTCAAGGGAGTGGACTCAAACCATCCCCTTTCAGTAACTGCTTCCCCACCCTATCAATCCTACTATCTCAGGAAGGGCCACGCCAGTCTGTGTATCCAGAGAGTTGGTAAGTGAGGTGTGCTCACTGGGTGTGCCAAGGCTGAGGGTTGAGACTGCAGGCTGAAGTTTTGGGAACCCTTCAAGAATAGCATCATCTGTTCCACGAGGCTCCCTTAGCCTTTCAGTGCCCCCCTTAACTCTTACAGTTGATTTGGCTTGTAAAGATAAACCTGATTCTTCCATTTCTCAGAGGTCCTAGGGGTTCTCCTTTTTAATATTTATTTATTTATTTATTTTTGGCTGTGTTGGGTCTTCATTGTTGCATGCAGGATCTTTTGTTGCTGCACCGGGGTTTAAGTGCCCTGCTGCATGTGGGATCTTAGTTCCCTGACAAGGGATCAAACCACATCCTCTGCATTGGAAGGCAGACTCTTAACCACTGGACTGCCAGGGAAGTTATGAGGTTCTATACGGGAAACACTGAGTTATCTACTAGGATTTGGGGACTCTTGAAGAACATGAATCCAATGGACCACTACTCAGGGTTGTTTCCCATTTTACTCTGCTGGGTTAAGGTGGTCTTTCAGCGTGCAACCATACCAAGAGAATATCTTTAAATCTTGAGGATGACACCATTTCTAAAGGAGGCTCTGTGCAACTTTTCTGCTTCTTGTTATGTTCAGTCTCTTTTCCAAGAAATGATTAAAAGCCATGGCAACTGATTTTAGGGTTAGCGTAGGACAGAAACAACTCCAACGTTCCACAGGTTCCCAGGAGGGAGGCTTTGAATTCCCTGACAGACTCATGTTCTCCCTCATCATGTAAGCCCAGGAATATGGAGATCTTCGGATTGCTGAACAGTGGCTCTATATTGATGAATAGTTACTTAGGTATTTATAGGTAATCCTAGGTCCTTTCCCCACTTCTCAGACTAGGATGAAAATTCTCATTTCAAATTCAAGACCTCTAAAAAGTATTTGCCACTCATAATCAGACTGGAGTCTGAGTGTTCCTCTGGCTTCTCTGTCACTAATCATCTAGATTCCTGACCAACATCTAATAGTACATGCATGGTTGGTGGGGTGCAGAATGTTAAATGAGTAAAGGAGACTCCATACTCAGGACATGATCCCTACTGAATTCTATTCTGCAAGTACTTGGAATTTGACCAGAATGATAAGCTGCTTCTTCCAAACTTTTGAGAAAATGACCCTGTCACTAAGTCTAGCATTCCTCTCAGGGTTCTAGAGAAGCAGCTGTCTTTAACCCAGGAGGGATATCCCATGGCTAACAAAAGAGGGAATATCTTCTCTCTGCACTGGACTTGGATATAGATGTTATACTTGACCCACTGCCACCAGGGTGAGAATGAAGGGAGCTTCAGAATGCAAAGCAACAGTGGATAGCCTAGTTATAGATCTTAGTGAAAACTAGACTGTGTTCTGTAGTTTTTTAGGACTTGCCAACGTTGACTAAGTCTAAGCAAGGCTTAACTGAAACTTTATATCACCTGGGGTAATATTATGAATCCTCCCAAGCCAAAGGGCAAAATTGAGTCAAAAGGAAATTTCAAAAAAAGTTTTCCCCAAACTTTCCATTCAAAAAACTTATCAAAACTAACATTTATTTAAATTAAGACATGGCGTGTCCTTACAAATTTTGTTGTTGTTTATTTACTTGAATGCACGTGCCTCAGGGGTAAACAATCTGCCTGCAATATAGGATACTCGGGTTCCCAACCAGTGATCCCTGGGTCGGGAAGATCCCCTGGAGGAGGAAATGGCAACCTGCTCCAGTATTCCTGCCTGGAACATCCCATGGAAGAGGAGCCTGACAGACTACAGTCCATAGGGTAGCAAATAGTCGGACATGACTGAACATGCACACATATTTACTTGAATAAAGTTAATCTGTATAATTCTGGAGAGTGTCCAGAGGATAACAGACTAAAAATGACTGTACACAATATTCATGAATGAGGTGGCATCTTTATGCAACATTAAGTTTAAGTCACTAGGAGTCACTTCCTTTACCTAGAGATGCTTGTTTTCTGCTGCCAAATAAGCAGCGCTTAATTAAAATGTGGTGAATGAATGAATAAATGAATGAAGTGGACTGTCTAGCAAGTTAAGGCTCTATCATCCACTGTAAGAGTTTCAAACAAGTTTTCTGCTGGGATAATGAGATCTGACAGATGCTTTCTTTCCCTCAGTTTCTATGGACAAATATTAAAACTTTCAAAAATATTGCCCCCTCCCAAGAATGAGAGACTAAATTCCAAACAAAATACAGCCCAGTGATGGAAAATACAATTTGTATAAATAGCAGTAAAATCATTTAGTCTGTGTGGTTGACATTGCAAGTGAAAGTCCCTTAGTCATGTCCGACTCTTTGCGATCCCATGGACTGACTGTATAGCCTGCCAGGCTCCTCTGTGCATGGAATTCTCCAGGCCAGAATACTAGAGTGGGTAGCTGTTCCCTTCTCCAGGGGATCTTCTCAACCCAGGGATCAAACCCAGGTCTCCTGCATTGCAAGCGGATTCTTTACTGTCTGAGCCACCAGGGAAGCCCAAGAATATCAGAAGGGATATGTAGCCTATCCCTTCTCCAATTGATCTTCCAGACCCAGGAAATGAATCAGGGTCTCCTACATTGCAGGTGGATTGTTTATCAGCTGAGCTCCCATTAGTGACTTGAAAAGTGACAAACATATGAGTTACTTACTTTGAAACAGCTACTGAAGAAAGAAATGGATAACATTTACTAAAAAAAAAAAAAAAAATTCAGAAAAATTTCAATCTTACTTGTCAAGTTGTGAAGGTGACATTAAATTACATTACCAACAGCCAAAATATTTAGGAGGAAATCGCTATTAGAAGTATAGTTTAGGAGAACTTGGCTTCCTTGGTGGCTCAGACAGTAAAGAATTTGCCCGCAATGCGGGAGACCTGGGTTCGATCCCTGGGCTGGGAAGATCCCCTAGAGAAGAGAACAGCTACACACTCCAGTATTCTGGTCTGGAGAATTCCATGGACAGACAAGCCTGGCAGGCTACAGTCCATGGGGACGCAAAGAGTCGGACACTACTGAGCGACTTTCACTTTTCTTTAAGAGAACTAGTGCTTTGCACATGGTTCAGTGATAAAGAATCAGCCAGAAAATGCATGAGACACAGGAGACATGGGTTTGATCCCTGGGTTGGGAAGATGCCCTGGAGTAAGAAATGGCAACCTACTCTAGTATTAGGAGAACTACAAGACTGGAATTTGGAAAGTCAAAAGAAAAGAAAAAAGAATTCAGAAACTAATAATACCATTCGGATAGCATTAGAACCCAGGCTGTTTTGGAACCAGGTCAATAGAAAATGATTTTTATTTATCTTATTTTTTATTTTTTAACTTTATATTGTATTGGTTTTGCCATATATCAACATGAATCCGCCACAGGTATACACGTGTTCCCCATCCTGAACCCTCCTCCCTCCTCCCTCCCTGTACCATCCCTCTGGGTCATCCCAGTGCACCAGCCCCAAGCATCCAGTATCATGCATCGAACCTGGACTGGCAACTCGTTTCATATATGATATTATACATGTTTCAATGCCATTCTCCCAAATCATCTCACCCTCACTCTCTCCCACAGAGTCCAAAAGACTGTTCTATACATCAGTGTCTCTTTTGCTGTCTCGTACGCAGGGTTATTGTTACCATCTTTCTAAATTCCATATATATGCGTTAGTATACTATATTGGTGTTTTTCTTTCTGGCTTACTTCATTCTGTATAATAGGCTAAAGTTTCATCCACCTCATTAGAACTGATTCAAATGTATTCTTTTTAATGGCTGAGTAATACTCCATTGTGTATATGTACCACAGCTTTCTTATCCATTCATCTGGGGATGGACATCTAGGTTGCTTCCATGTCCTGGCTATTATAACTATAAGCAAAGTGAAAAGACAGCCTTCAGAATGGGAGAAAATAATAGCAAATGAAGCAACTGACAAACAACTAATCTCAAAAATATACAAGCAACTCCTACAGCTCAATTCCAGAAAAATAAATGACCCAGTCAAAAAATGGGCCAAAGAACTAAATAGACATTTCTCCAAAGAAGACATACAGATGGCTAACAAACACATGAAAAGATGCTCAACATCACTCATTATCAGAGAAATGCAAATCAAAACCACTATGAGGTACCATTTCATGCCAGTCAGAATGGCTGCGATCCAAAAGTCTACAAGCAATAAATGCTGGAGAGGGTATGGAGAAAAGGGAACCCTCTTATACCGTTGGTGGGAATGCAAACTAGTACAGCCACTATGGAGAACAGTGTGGAGATTCCTTAAAAAACTGGAAATAGAACTGCCTTATGACCCAGCAATTCCACTGCTGGGCATACACACTGAGGAAACCAGAATTGAGAGAGACACGTGTACCCCAATGTTCATCGCAGCACTGTTTATAATAGCCAGGACATGGAAGAAAATGATTTTTAAAAGGTTATGAAAAAGAACTTTCCTTGGCAATTACTAGAGATAAATGTGTCTAGAGTAATTCAAGATAAAGATGGCCTGCAGCCAGACTCACTAGTGAGGGATTCTCACTGGACTCAGCCAGGCAGGTAAAGATGCCCTGTCTAAATAAGCAAATCAACAGAAGTTGTGTTAACAACTGTTCAAAAGCTTATCTTCTCTCTTTACTGATGCAGACAGCAGGTTTTGAAAATAACATTTAGAATATTCTCATATGTTAAACAGAAGCAATAATAATATTCTTCCAAGTGAATATACCACATCCAGAGAGCTAAAGCACTTCCACGTGGATAAATGTATTCAAACATGTGCTTTCTCTCGTATACTGTATTATTCATTCATTCCCCAAATTAAGGCCACACAAGGAGAGAATGATCTAGACTCTGGAAATGGCAGGATGAGGTTCCCCAGAACAACAGCAGCAAAATCACTGGAGAATTGCTGGGTATTAAATTTACAGCCTCTACCTCAGATTTACTGAATCAGAAATTCTGGAATTCAGACCCAGCAATCCTATTTTAGATTAATTTCACAATATTCAGGTAATTCTGATGCACACCAAAGTTAAAAACCACTGATTTATATTATTAGCTATCAGTTTAATGTTTCTATTAAGTTTTATCATTATAATTTCTGCTTTGGCAATTTTATTTTCAAAAAAGGAGGAAAATGTAAAAGCTTAGTGAAAGTGTTAGTCGCTCAATTATGTCCAACTCTTTGTGACCCCAGGGACTATAGTCCACCAGGCTCCTCTATCCTCTGAATTCTCCAAGCAGGAATACTTGAGTGGGTTATCAAAAAAGCTTAGGAACAACCCAATTAAGAAAATGGAATCCCATACTAATCTAGCATTTTATTATTTTTCAGTTCAGTTCAGTTCTGTCGCTCAGTGGTGTCCTACTCTTTGCGACCCCATGAATCGCAGCATGCCAGGCCTCCCTGTCTATCACCAACTCCCGGAGTTCACTCAGACTCACATCCATCAGGTCAGTGATGCCATCCAGTCATCTCATCCTCTGTTGTCCCCTTCTCCTCCTACCCCCAATCCCTCCCAGCATCAGAGTCTTTTCCAATGAGTCAACTCTTCGCATGAGGTGGCCAAAGTACTAGAGTTTCAGCTTTAGCATCATTCCTTCCAAAGAAATCCCAGGGCTGATCTCCTTTAGAATGGACTGGTTGGATCTCCTTGCAGTCCAAGGGACTCTCAAGAGTCTTCTCCAACACCACAGTTCAAAAGCATTAATTCTTCGGCGCTCAGTATTCTTCACAGTCCAACTCTCACATCCATACATGACCACAGGAAAAACCATAGCCTTGACTAGACGAACCTTTGTTGGCAAAGTAATGTCTCTGCTTTTGAATATGCTATCTAGGTTGGTCGTAACTTTCCTTCCAAGGAGTAAGCGTCTTTTAATTTCATGGCTGCAAGCACCATCTGCAGTGATTTTGGAGCCCCAAAAATAAAGTCTGACACTGTTTCCACTGTTTCCCCATCTATTTCCCACAAAGTGATGGGACTGGATGCCATGATCTTCGTTTTCTGAATGTTGAGCTTTAAGCCAACTTTTTCACTCTCCACTTTCACTTTCATCAAGAGGCTTTTGAGTTCCTCTTCACTTTCTGCCATAAGAGTGGTGTCATCTGCATATCTGAGGTATTTATATTTCTCCCGGCAATCTTGATTCCAGCTTGTGCTTCTTCCAGTCCAGCGTTTTTCATGATGTACTCTGCATATAAGTTAAATAAACAGGGTGACAATATACAGCCTTGACGTACTCCTTTTCCTATTTGGAACCAGTCTGTTGTTCCATGTCCAGTTCTAACTGTTGCTTCCTGACCTGCATACAAATTTCTCAAGAGGCAGATCAGGTGGTCTGGGATTCCCATTTCTTTCAGAATTTTCCACAGTTGATTGTGATCCACACAGTCAAAGGCTTTGGCATAGTCAATAAAGCAGAAATAGATGCTTTTCTGGAACTCCCTTGCTTTTTCCATGATCCAGTGGATGTTGACAATTTGATCTCTGGTTCCTCTGCCTTTTCTAAAACCAGCTTGAACATCAGGAAGTTCACAGTCCACATATTGCTGAAGCCTGGCTTGGAGAATTTTGAGCATTACTTTACTAGCATGTGAGAGGAGTGCAATTGTGTGGTAGTTTGAGCATTCTTTGGCATTGCCTTTCTTAGGGATTGGAATGAAAACTGACCTTTTCCAGTCCTGTGGCCACTGCTGAGTTTTCCAAATTTGTTGGCATATTGACTGCAGCACTTTCACAGCATCATCTTTCAGGATTTGAAATAGCTCAACTGGAATTCCATCACCTCCACTAGCTTTGTTCGTAGTGATGCTTTCTAAGGCCCACTTGACTTCACATTCCAGGATGTCTGGCTCTTGTTATTTAAATAGGGAGAACTTTCATATAGTCACAAAAGGTTATTTTTAGTTGATGGATATTCATATACTGTGAGCAACTATATGATATACAACTATTTGTGATAATTTAGCCAGAATCTTAACACTATTAAACAGATAATTTTAGCAATAACCTATAACATACAGTCTTAAGACGTGTGAATTTCATCATGTCTTGTAATCTATTCTAACACAGACCAAATATGGCGAGAAACTTGTGTGTGTGTGTGTGTGTGTGTGTGTGTGTATAAAATTGACAAAGTTTAACACTTATCTGACCAACAGCTGCTTGCTATTTAATGTTTAGCATTAGGAAACTGGAAGGTGATGAGACTATTTAATGTCAAATATTAATTAGGATCAGATAATACGGTTCCTTAGATCTCTGTGGTATCTAATCTATATAAACATCTTGCAGTGATAACTCATAAATGATTAAACAAAGGTCAGACACACTAGTGGAATTTATATCATGTGCCCAAACTTAATTTTCCACTCAATTTACTTTTAAAAAATGTTGATGGGATAAAAACATGTCAATATGACTTAGACTTTAAATCAAATCTTCTTTCTTGTGTTGAAGCATAAAAAAAGCAACCTCAATCACCATAAATGAAAGTAGTAGAACAGTTATTATAATTTACCAAAACATGCACACATGCGGGGTAAAGGATAATAATTAAAAGTCACAGAATTTTCTCCTCAAATCTACTCCAAAGCCCCATACACACGTCCCATACTGGCTTTCTTCACTACATCCACAGAAACTAAAGATGTAATTATTCTTCTAAAGGAAACAATAGACACTGCACTCTAAAGAACTGTTCTCCTCGCAACAGAGAATGAACTCTTTCATGTCTATAGAAGCTCACTTAGAAAATGGGGAAGTGGAATGGGGGATCCTTTGATCTACAGGTCAGCAACACTGTCAATCAATCTGCAGAAGCATTTGAGCTCCAGGAGCGGGTGACTGCTCTGAAGCACATCTGAGGGCAGAGTGAGGCTACAGGTTACCTGCATAAATTGTTCTGATGTTTTAAAAAACTATACTTTCTGGTAAATGATGTAGAAAATGTGACTGAGTTGGCAGTGATTCAGACAATCAACTATGAGAAATTGATTCTCACTGAGCTAGGATAATGATCCTGACTGTGAAACGAATGCAAAGTGAATATACTGCACTACAGCAGAGAAGAAAATCCAATTGTGTGAGATTTTAAGTGCCCTCCCTGGAATCCTGGTTAGATCGAGTTTGGGTAAAATGCAAGTGGACCGTGATATGCCTATCCTTCTAGGAGCATCGTATCCATTTCCACACTAAATTTATTACCTGCTTTTTAAGGACATTAACGATTAACACAGTATTTCCGACTTGACTGATCAGTAAAGAAGTTCTGCTTCAGTCAATTAGGAAGAGACCCAGATACAAGGCCCTCAGACACATAAACTATTAGATCATTATATGAAATGAGGACAGACAATGAAGCAGAAGACTTTCTGTGATGCAAAACAACTCATTCGTCACACACAGAATTAAAAAAAAATTAATTTAAATAAATTTATTCTATACTATATTAATTAGACGTTTTAAGCCCCCTTTCCCCAACTCGGCTATAAAATAAATATATGTTTAGTGTAGACAGGCCGGAAGATATGGACAAGCAGAGATGAAAATAAAAGGCCCCCACAATTTCACTTTTCAGAAGAGACTGCTCTTAATACATTATTTTAAAAGATACATGCATAAAGCAAAAAAAAAAAAAAAAAAAAGGACCATATCAAACACACTGGCTTTGGAATCAGCATTTTAAAACATATTTACATGATAATTATGAGATCTAACAGCTCTGTGTTGTTACCCACATCACTGAAACACAAGACTCAGATGTGGCCATAAGAAGTCTCAAGAAGAGCACTGGGAGTCAAGCCCCAGATTCAAGTTTCCAGTCTTCTGCTCAGTTTTTAAATCTGAGCAGGTGACTTCATCTTGTAAAATGAAAACACTATCACATCCCAGATTTATTCACTCATGCCAGAAATAAATTGCAGGGACATACCAGGTGCCACTACCCCACGTCCAAGGTCAGGAGTAGAGGCTGAGCTTTGCTGAACCTGCCAGGTGGAGATATCCCACGGCCAAAGTCAGAAAAACGCCAGTAGGCACTGGAGCGGCTGGGAGCAGATACCCCATGTCCAAGGACAAAGGAGAAGCCCCAGCAAGACTGTAGGGGGGCAAATTTGCATTTAGAATCAAACCCCGTTCCCGCCAGAGAAGCTCAGAGGGCTCAAACAAACCTTGTGTGCACCAGGACCCAGGGACCCCACAGAGACTGAGACAGAACTGTGATTGAGCATCTCCTGTGGAGGTACAGGTCGGCAGTGGTCTGCTGCAGGGACAGGAGCTCTTGGTGTGGGTATGGATTAAGTCCTCTTGGAGAAGGTTGCCATTAACCCCACTATAGAGCTTCCAGAACTTATATAGGACTGAGACTCTTGGAGGACACAACAGAACCATGTGCACAAGAACCCAGGAGAAAGGAACAGTGACCCCACAGGAGACTTGCCTGTGGGTGTCTGGGAGTCTCCGGCAAAGGCATGGGTCAGTGGTGGCCTGCTGCAGGGTTGGGGGCACAAACTGTAGCAGTACATGCCTGGGATCTTTTGAGGGAGGTCACCATTATGTTCATTACCTCCACCAGAGTTTGGCCCCAGGTAAATGGCAGGGAAGGAAAACAGCTCCACCCATCAACAGAAAACTGGATTAAAGATTTATTGAGCATGGCCCCACCCATCAGAACAAGACCCAGTTTCCCCCTCAGTCAGTGTATCCCATCAGAAAGCTTTCATAAGCCTCTTATCCTTCTCCATCCAAGGGCAGACAGACTGAAAACCACCATCACAGAAAACTAAACAATCTAATCACATGCACCACAGCCTTGTCTAACTCAATGAAACTATGAGCCATGCCATGTAGGGCCATCCAAGACGGATGGGTCATGGTGGAGAGTTCTGACAAAATGTGGTCACTAGAGAAGGGAATGGCAAACCACTTCAGTATTCCTGCCTTGAGAACCACATGAACAGTATGAAAGGCAAAAAGATAGAACACTGAAAGATGAAATCCCCAGGTTGGTAGGTGCCCAATATGCTACTGGAGATCGGTGGAGAAATAACTCCAGAAAGAAGGAAGAGAAAGAGCCAAAGCAAAAACAACACCCAGTTGTGGATGTGACTGGTGATGGAAGCAAAGTCCGATGCTGTAAAGAGCAATATTGCATAGAAACCTGGAATGTTAAGTTCACGAATCAAGGCAAATTGTAAGTGATCAAACAGGAGATGGCAAGAGTAAATGTCGACATTTTAGGAATCAGCGAACTAAAATGGACTGGAATGGGTAAATTTAACTCAGATGACCATTATATCCACTACTGTGGGCAGGAATCCCTTAGAAGAAATGGAGCAGCCATCATAGTCAACAAGAGTCCAAAACGCAGTACTTGGATGCAATCTCAAAAATGACAGAATGATCTCTGTTCGTCTCCAAGGCAAACTATTCAATATCACGGTTATCCAAGTCTATGCCCCAACCAGTAACACTGAAGAAGCTGAAGTTGAACAGTTCTATGAAGACCTATAAGGCTTTCTAGAACTAACACCCAAAAAAGATGTCCTTTTCATTACAGGAGACTGGAATGTAAAAGTAGCAAGTCAAGAAACACCTGAGGTAACAGGCAAATTTGGCCTTGGAATACAGAATGAAGCAGGGCAAAGGCTACTAGAGTTTTGCAAAGAGAACGCATTGGTCATAGCAAACACCCTCTTCCAACAACACAAGAGAAGACTCTACACATGGACATCACCAGATGGCCAACACTGAAATCAGATTGATTATATTCTTTGCAGCCAAAGATGGAGAAGCTCTATACAGTCAGCAAAAACAACACTGGGAGCTGACTGTGGCTCAGTCATGAACTCCTTATTGTCAAATTCAGACTTAAATTGAAGAAGTAGGGAAAACCACTAGAACATTCAAGTATGACCTAAATCAAATCCCTTATGATTATACAGTGGAAGTGAGAAATAGATTTAAGGGCCTAGATCTGATAGACAGATTGACTGCTGAACTATGGATGGAGGTTCATGACATTGTACAGGAGACAGGGATCAAGACCATCCCCAAGAAGAAGAAATGCAAAAAAGCAAAATGGTTGTCTGAAGAGGCCTTACAAATAGCTGTGAAAAGAAAAGATGCCAAAAGTAAAGGAGAAAAGAAAAGATATACCCATTTGAATGCAGAGTTCCAAAGAATAGCAAGGAGAGATAAGAAAGCCTTCCTCAGTGATCAATGCAAAGAAATAGAGGAAAACAATAGAATGGGAAAGGCTAGAGATCTCTTCAAGAAAATTAGAGATACCAAAGGACTATTTCATGCAAAGATGGGCTCAATAAAGGACAGAAATGGTAAGGACCTAACAGAAGCAGAAGATATTAAGAAGAGATGGCAAAAATACACAGAAGAACTATATAAAAAAGATCTTTATGACCCAGATAATCACGGTGGTGTGATCACTCGCCTAGTGTGAGATATCTTGGAATGTGAAGTCAAGTGGGCCTTAGGAAGCATCACTACGAACAAAGTTAGTGGAGGTGATGAAATTCCAGTTGAGTCATTTCAAATCCTGAAAGATGATGCTGTGAAAGTGCTGCAGTCAATAAGTCAGCAAATTTGGAAAACTCAGCAGTGGCCACAGGACTGGAAAAGGTCAGTTTTCATTCCAATCCCTAAGAAAGGCAATGCCAAAGAATGCTCTATAGCCAGCCAGGCTTCCCCATCCCTGAGATTCTCCAGGCAAGAACACTGGAGTGGGTTGCCATTTCCTTCTCCAATGCATGAAAGTGAAAAGTGAAGTGAAGTCGTTCAGTCGTGTCCAACCCTCAGTGACCCCATGGACTGCAGCCTTCCAGGCTCCTCCATCCATGGGATTTTCCAGGCAAGAGTACTGGAGTGGGGTGCCATACTGCCAACTAATGATCACTTGGATCTGTTCAAGTGACTGGATCTGCTCAATCTGTAGTGTAATTGTTCAAAGAGATTTCACAAAGTGAAACACTGATTTGATTCATGCACAATTAGGCAGAGTGTTATTAAAAATTATTTACTGAAAGAAAATTGAAATACAGAGCAAACAGTCTGGTCAGTCTGAATGTTAGGGGTGACCAGGAAGTCCTCATGTTCTGATTAGATATCTGTTGCAGCCTCACACCTCAGCTCAGCACAGTCCCTACATCCTGACTGGTGAAAATGCAAAGCTGGGCTCATTATCTAACTACTTTGCCCTTCTTAGCTAAAACTAACAGAAGCGTGTTGAAAACCTTTTGCTAGAATATACGTGTTTAAAAAATGAGCATGATACAATAGCATACAGTAAGAGGTGAAGGTCTCCTGCCTCCAGTGGCCCTCCACAGTCTCCTTCTTCAGGGGTAAACCACTGCCAACAGGGTGGTGTATAACCTTCCAGGTTTCTCTTCTATGTCATATAAATATATAATATTTTACAAAAATGAGGCAACTCTATACACAGAGTTCTAGAACGTGCCTTTTCATTCTTAAGTTGGAAATGAGAAATGAATAGTCTAAGATAAGGAGCGATGATTCAGAGGAAAGCATCATATGTTAAAAGAATTTTCAGATTCCAGATGTAAAGAGATGACCGAATGAGTCAAAAATCAGTCATTATTCAATACAGATTTAAATTTTCTTTCTGAGTTACCTATTTCTCCTAGGTTAAGAGAAGCAAAATTACTAAACCCAACTATGTCCAAAAATAAATGCCAAACACCAAACCACACAATACACACCCTTATATTATGGTTCCTTTGTTTTCCATAAGTAGTATCTTCTAGTCTATATATTTGTTGGAAATACTATTTAGACAGGATATTCTATTTGAGGAAGCAGAATCAGTTTGGCATTCAGAGGTTCCCTCCTTCTGAGGTGTTCAGTCAGGTGTCCAGTAGTGACTCCTGTGTGGTCTAATGCAATCTTGTTTTGCCAATGCAACCTCTTAACTAAAACTTTAAAGTTCTCTGGGTTTAAGAACACTTGAAAATATATCAATATACAATTTCCAGTTTCAAGATGTCTTAAAATATGGTGAAAAGAAACATCTGAATATATGTATTTTAAAATCCAGGAAATCATTTCAATAGTGATCACTTCTAAGAAATAAGCAGTGGAAGTCCATTCATTTCTGATGATCTTCTCATTGCTTAAGGTGATAAGGTCTAACAACTCAAACAGAGGGAAGATTTTAATCTCGTGATCATTGTGGGCTACATGTTCATGATATATATTAAAAAAAAAGACCAAATGACTTAGTTTTTCTTTCTTAATTGAATTGTCATTGTATAGATATTGTTAATACAAAAGTTATCATTAATAGACAGAAGGACATTCATTTTCTGAAATCCTTACATGAAATGAAGTTACTAAGGAAAGAATTGGATTTTAGTGCCGACGTTCTCAGATTTACTATTCGCTCTTTCATTGCAGAGTGATAAACTTTGCTCACCTTCTTGTAATAACTTTAAAAATGGGACTGTTCACTGTCTTTACCAACCCTGCCATTTCTCAGCGTAATTATAGGATATATCCTGAATAGAAAAGTTGTTTATAGTCTATGCTAAAAAAAAACACAACTGAAAGAGTAATCTCTTCTCCTCCTCTTCCACTGTTTCTCTATCCATCTGACAGCCAACATGGATTTTTATTGTTTCTCCACATATTGCAGTTGTATAATATTTCTGAAACAATCTTAGCTTAAGTGATTCTATTTAAATCATGTTTGATGTGCCATGTGACATTTTTAAATAGCTTATGGTAAAGCAATGAGCTCTCTTACAGGCAGATGTTATGATGCTCTTAGTAACTTTTATGAATAGAATTCTATATATACATTCAAGGGCAAGTCTTTTCTTCCAAGATTGAAGACAGTCTAACAGCTCAACAAGATAAGCTATTATGAACAAAACTAGGACTAAGTGTGGTCAAAATCAATTTACTTCAGCTGTTCATCAATTAAATTTAAGACTCTTAAAACTAATTTATCCTGAAATTTTATAGTTATCACACATAGTTTTTCATTTTCCAGGTGGCATAATAAGCATAGAAATTGAAAATACTACCAACCATTATTATATTAAAAATAAAAAGAGATAATATACTTAACATTGATTAATCCATATTTAAAATTTTTGACTTGGGTATGATTTACTTGGGAGAGAAGTGTTCATTTGGATAAAGGCTTTTTTTTATTTGTTTTCTTTTTGACATTCTATGAATTCAGACAAAATACTCAATCTGCACTCAGCTTGAGCTAAGCAGCTGTAAAATGTCCTCATCTGAAACTATAAGCAGGTCCTGGAATCAAATCCAGAGAAACTAAGACAGAAATTTATTAAAAAAGAATATAACACACCCTTTTACTGAAAACAAAAGTGAAACTAAGTTAAATAAATGGATTGTCCTTTTTTTTTTTTTTTAATACCAGTTACTCAGGTCTACCATTCTTATTCAATTAACCATTACCCAGGCAGTATTTATTTACCATTCATCCTCCCAAAACCCTAACCTAAACCCTGTTACTTGGAGTAATTTAAGAAATTAAGTAATTGACTGCTTTGATCTCCTTGTTGACCAAGGGACTCTCAAGAGTCTTCCTCAGCACCACAATCTGAAAGCATCAATTCCAGTTAATCCAAAAGGAAATCAACCCTGAATATTCATTGGAAGGACTGATGCTGAAGCTGAAGCTCCAATACTTTGGCCAGTGATGTGATGAGCCAACTCACTGGAAAAGACCCTGATGCTGGGAAAGATTGAGGGCAGGAGGAGAAGGGGTTGACAGAGGATGAGATGGTTGGATGGTATCATTGACTCAATGGACACAAGTTTAAGCAAATTCATGGAGATAGTGAAGGACAGGGAAGCCTGGTGTGCTTCAGTGCATGAGCTGCAATGAGTCAGACACTTTAATTTCTTGTTTCTAGTTTCTGAACAACAAATTAAATATTTAGAAAAAAGCAAATTAAAAATCGGATTTTACTTTTTGTCAATCAAGTTGACCAGATTTTTAAAACAAGTGTGAGTAAAAATGTGAGGAAATGGATAAAAATGTGGGGAAAAACAATTTTCTAAAATTTGACCATTATATCAATATTAAAAACACTTGGCAATTTGATCCAACAACTCTCTCTTTGTTAAAGTCTATTTTTTCTGAAAAAACAATTGCTCAAGGAAATAGAATTCGAGAATGTTCATTACCTTGGATATATAATAGCAAAACATAAACAAAACTTTACAAAATAATAAATTTAAATAATTAAAAATGGCACAAAGTTATGGAGAATCTTTGTTATGTATTTCTCAAGATTAAAAAATTAATAATAAAAAGAATGTCCTTATATATAGGTCATAATTATAAATGGGTAAATTAAAGGCAAGTCTTTATATATAATGTCATGTAGAACTACCACACACCCATCTGCACAGAAGTCACAAGCTAGACATGCCTTAATTTGTTCAATTTTTCCTGCTTTAATGTATATCTTGATTATTCTATGTTCTAATTTAACTCATTCCATCAAAAAGGTGATATAAATAGCTAATAAAAATTAAAATCCTGACTTCAAGAGTAATCAAACAGAACAAATTAAAATTAAAATGTCATTTTTTAAGCATATCAGATTAGTGAAGATTTTCAAAATGACAGTCTTTAAATCCTGGTTTATTCAGTGGGGTGGTCACTTACTTATACATAAGCACATACATGCTCTCTAGAGGCCAACTAGGTCATGTGTATCTAGAATTCTGAAAGCATTTGTTTTTTTCTATTCAGTAATGGTATATCAAGGATTCTTTAATAAAAATGATAAAAATATAAACCATTTCTATTCATCTATTTATCATTGTTTATAACAGCCTGAATATCCAAATATTAAAAATGAAACATTTATCCTATAGACTGTTAGGCAGACACTAAGTACCAGGATCAATAGGGATTATCACTAAAATAAGGAAATGGGAGAATGGCATTGAAACATGTAAAATATCATGTATGAAACGAGTTGCCAGTCCAGGTTCGATGCACGATACTGGATGCTTGGGGCTAGTGCACTGGGACAACCCAGAGGGATGGAATGGGGAGATAGGAGGGAGGAGGGTTCAGGATGGGGAACACATGTATACCTGTGGCGGATTCATTTTGATATTTGGCAAAACTAATACAATTATGTAAAGTTTAAAAATAAAATAAAATTAAAAAAAATAATTACTAGAATAAATTGGATGCAAAACTCTAGGTAAAAAGCATATACACATAATATAATAATATAATATAAACATAATATAATAAAAACTGTCCTGAAAAGAATATACCAAATTTTCTAGTGGATATACCTGGAGGGAGTAAACAGTGGTTTTATATTCTTCTTTGTATTTGAATGAATTTTTTTTTAATTTCTACTTTTAAAGTAAGAATTAAAAAAAGAAAATGCATACCTCACTACAAAATTCATGGTGCTGCTCTCTTTCATCTATAAAACAGATTGGCTAGATTCATGTTAAAGGTCTTTTAATTTGATTCCAATTTATTAACCCAATCTTATCTCTAATGAGTACCCAACTCTACCACTGAACTCTATCTCAGATGGTTATCAGGCATGTTCTGTTCCCTCCAGAGTCCACCCAAGCTCATCCAATCAGGCCTAGAGCTTCTCGTCTTTCCTAAGGTTTTTGATCATCATTTCTGATGGAATTATTTTAAGCCAACATCAGCTATTAATGATGCTCTAACTCAAGTCCAGTAATCACACAAAATCACATTTAACCCTGATTCCAATTAACTCAGCGCACTAATTCAGAAGGAAACTCCTTTTGAAGGCAAGACTACCATCATTATTTGTTAATATTAATCATAACAACAACTGTGATCATAACAAGCATAGCTGATAAAGTTTATTGAGAATTTTCTATTTACAAGGAGGCACTGTGTCAACTCCATTTAATGTTCAGAAAACTCTTCCATTTCACAGATGAGAAAACTGAGACTCAGTTAGGGTACATACTTTTCCCAAGGAGATATAGCTAGTGTGGATCTGAGATACAAATCTAGCTCTGTCTGAGATCAATATACTCTATTCTGCCAATTTGCTAATGGAAATTCACTAGAAATCATTTTGCATATGATATATTTTTAGTGATTAATTGCATTCCCATATAGCTAAGTTAAAATGATGTGTGGAGATACAAAATTTTCTTTTACATATAAGAGCAGATACAAAAAACAATGATAATTTTCATTGAATTTCATTATATTCTAATATATTTACCTGTATAGGACCAACCAATCTCTTCAACAAGTTTTCTCTGTTGTCTGTAGTATCCATAAATCCAATCTACAACCAAGAAAAAAAACCAATTGATCAATGTGTAGAAAAATGTATATGTACAAATTTTAAAAAACATAAGAAGCCCAAAGCACCATTCATACAATAACGGTCCTCGATTATTCTTTTCTACGTCATCTTCACAATTTCAACTGCCACCATTATAGACTCCACCATCCCTCTTCTGGAAATTAGTGTAACTTTTAGCAGGGCACATGTTAAAACTGCTGAAGTTCAGGCAGAGACAAAGAAGGTATTCTGTGAAAAGCATGAGCAACCTAGAGGATTTCATCTCATAGAGCGACTAGGGTCAGAAAGGACAGCCTATTCTATCTTTAGATTTTTCTTACCATTCCCTCGATTGAATACACGAAATCCTACTAACTAGAGAATCCCAGGGACAGCAGAGCCTGGTGGGCTGCCGTCTATGGGGTCACACAGAGTCGGACACGACTGAAGCGACTTAGCAGCAGCAGCAGCAGCAGCAAGATAGAATGGTCGGAGAAGGTAATGGCACCCCACTCCAGTACTCTTGCTTGGGAAATCCCATGGACGGAGGAGCCTGGTAGGCTACAGTCCATGGGGTCACAAAGAGTTGGACAGGACTGAGCAACTTCACTTTCACTTTTCACTTTTATGCACTGGAGAAGGAAATGGCAACCCACTCCAGTATGCTTGCCTGGAGAATCCCAGGGATGGGAGCCTGGTGGGCCGCCATCTATGGGGTCACACAGAGTCAAACACATCTGATGTGACTTAGCAGCAGCAGTGATACTTTTCAAGTTACAACCCAAGTTGTATCTGTAAATGCTTCTAGGAGATCCAGAGGTTACCATGTTTTCAAAATTTACTTCTAAGGCACAACAAAATTAATAGTCTTGAAGAAATGGAAATTTCAGTGTGTGTGTGTGTGTATGTGTGTGTGTGTGCGCACTCGTGTGCGCGTGCATGTTGGCCGGGACAAAGCTTGTGTTAGACAGTGTAAGTGAATTTGTCTCTTAGAGGAACAATGATGCCTGAGGGCGATAATCCAGTGGGAAGCTTGGGGCATCATAAAATAGTGGACTCTTCATGACCTAGAGAGAGAAGCTCTAGTTCTTGAACATGGGGCAAGGGCTACAGAAAGGAAAATGGATGGAAGCCAAAGGCTCACTCTATATAGTTCATAATTTTGCCTGGAGTCATGCCTGTACCCAAGAAACGGGGACGTTATGATCCATTCTCCTCTTCGTGCGATTGTCCCTTAATTCCAGCCTGTCTTAACACTACTACGCCATTTCAGCTACATTGTGAGCAAAATACATCTTTGTGAGCTAGGTTTGGAAGCTAATCAGTGTTGCCAAAACTGTTTCTGTAGAAAAGGCTACAGGAATTTCCTGGTTGCCTGGTGGTTAGAATTCCGGGCTTTCACTGCTGTGGTGAGTTCAGTCCCTGGTTGGGGAACTGAGATCCTGTAAGTCACATGGCATGACCAAAAAAAGAAAAGGCTGCAAATAGCTAGTTTACAAATGAACATGTGGAACATTACATATTCATAAATTGGGGTTCTGTCCATATGGTTTTCATTTGAATACAAGGATTTATTTATACCATACTGCAGATATGCATACATATTATATGTATTTCTCATCAGTTTTGAAGAGAGACTCTTATTTCCTCTTATTCTCTTTACACAGATGTTTTTTTCTTTTTTGACAGTTCCCAATTTAAGGGAGGCAAATATCTCAAGCACGTTTCAGAAATTATTTTTCTTCAATTCCATGTTATACACAATCTGATTAGCAGAACACATCAATACATACTAAAATTTTACAAAAACTTAAAAGCAGGCTATCTTACAGAAATACACATTCTGAATCCATAGATTATTGAAAACCAAAACCTAGCTTGGAGAAAGCAAAAAAAATTGTTTTAAAAATTTCTCTACCCATAAATATAGGTAAATATTCTATTGACCATGTAGCACATTTCAACAAACATTTGTTTTGATAACGGTTTTATTGAAATATGATTTACGCACCTTACAATTCACCCAGGAAAGTGTACAACTTAATGGCACTTACTATATTCAGAGTTATACAATCATCACTACAGAAAATTTTAAAGCATCTTTATTATCCCCCAAAAGAAACCTCATACCTTTAGCTGCCACCCCCAACCCCACCTCGACTTCCATTAATTTATAGATTTGGATATTCCAGATATTTCTAAATACATAATCATGTAATACATGGATTTTTATGGCTGGCTTCTTTAACTTAGCAAATTAATGTTTTCAAGGTTTATCCATGTTGTAGAATATATGAGTCCTGCATTCCTTTTTTTAAACTTTTTATTTTGTATTGGAGTATAGTCGATTAACAATGTTGTGACAGTTTCAGGTGAATATCACCTGGAGAAGGAAATGGCAACCCACTCCAGTATTCTTGCGTGGAGAATTCCATGAACAGAAGAGCCTGGTGGGTGACAGTCCATGGAGTCGCAAAGAGTTGGACACGACTGAGCGACTAACACTTTCACTTTTCATTCATGTATCTGGGTTTCTCTGGTGTCTCAGCTGATAAAGAAATCTAATTGCCAATGCAGAAGATACAAGAGACATGGGTTTGATCCCTGGGTCAGAAAGATCCCCTGGAGTAGGAAATGGCAACCCACTCCAGTATTTCTTGCCTGGAAAACTCCAAGGACAGAGGAGCCTGGCGGGCCCCAGTCCATGGGGCGCAAAAAGTCAGACATGAGTGAACACATATGCAGGCACATACACGTATCCATTCTCCCCAAACTTCCCTCCCATCCAGGCTGCCATACAACACTGAGAACAGGTGCATGTGCTATACAGTAGGCCATTATTGGTTATCCACTTTAAATACTGCAGTGTAATACTTCATTCCTTTTTATTGTCTAATAGTATTCCATTGTTCGTGTCCAAGATGGCCTTAAAGCTCCCCTCAGCTTGACTAAACTTAGGACAGGCTACGTCCTAGCTCTATGTTTCTGACCTCCTATTTCTTCCAACATTTCATTTATACATTCTTTCTTTGTTACTTTGAGAAGTACATTTTTTTAAATAGCCCATATGTCATTCTACAACTAGGACTGTACTTATCAAAACTAAGGAAAACATCTCTCTGAAAAGAAACTATCAAAGGAAATAAGCACCCTTATCTCCCACGTTCTGTGGGAGGGTAGCAGACTAACTTCTATTAAGGTGTCTTGCTCCAAGTTGTAAAAACTACCTCTGCATAATGATATAGGCTTATTTTTCTTTTGGGTGGAGCCAACTAGCAAATGCAGATGGCCAATGACTTTCTCCAATGTCCTGAATTACATTTACACTGGGATCAACCTAGCTCTCAAAACACCTTACCCTCTCGGCCTCATCAGAGTTGAGTTCAGATTCGGGTCTGCCTTCTTGCCCTACTGCAATTGCCTTGAATACAGTTTTGTTTGCCTGTTTCATTTTGTATGCCACAATTTTTGTTTTGATGTTGGCTATGCCACTTTCTATTTATCCATTCATCAACTGTTGGATACTTGGGTTGTATCCTCTTTGGGGCTATTATGAAAAATACCGCTTTGAATATTCATGCATATATTTGCTTTTCTATTTAAAAATTAAACATTAGGCTCATAACACATTTTTTAGCATTGTCCATAAAAGGGTAGTCATTTAAGGTTAAATTCTGGGGACAAGTGTTTTTTCATGATCAAGGAATACATACAACTAGATGTGAGGACCTCAAAGGTCATTTGATTCAGAATTTAACAGCCTACAAAAATTCCTATTTTAGAGATAAGACAAATCTTTTCAATGGAAATTTAAGTGGTTTGTACGGCAAAAAGTGAAAAAAATGGAAACAATAATCCATGGCTCCTGCCTCCTACTCACTAAGTCTTCCCCAATATCAAGGGTTCCTAACAATCTGGAGTTAGTGGTTATTCTCTTAAGTTCTCTGCCTAAGTAGGAACCTCTTCAAGAGAAACAAAATAAAAAAAAAAATTTACTGGGGTTGAATTTCCCAGCAGGAATTATTTGGGCAAATAAAGAGAATTGACCATATATCTGAACTGACCTGGCCATCACTTGGAATTTTCCTCTGAAACTCTGCCCTGCCCATAGGGAAAAGATTCTCATCATTTATGTTTTGAATAAAAATATTTTTTAAAATGTAAAGACATTTTTGACATATAAATGCATTTTGGTGATTTTAGAAGACCAAATGCCATGTAGAACCTATAATTAACAAGTATTCCATTGAAAAAAAAAAAAACAGTAAGCTCTTGTTTTAATGATTCAGGCTAAAGGACGACAGCAAAATATCAGCAGATTTTAGCTTTCCTTGGAGGGCTTTACTGCTACACAATCAGCATTTGTCCTTGGTTTTTAATTACTTACGTTAAGAAAGCTTTTTTCAATACAAGATTCCCAGGTGTTGGTAGCTCTCTTCAGTTCCTTTATGTATTGTTCCCTTAATTGTTACTTCAAACAATCCGTTACACATTCATATGCTAATTACATGGTCCTTGGGCGTGAGAGAGTACCCCACTTTTAAAATTCTACTTAGATGTCTGATAGATGAGATGTGATAGCTCCAATGAACAAGAAAAAAAGAATCTAGGTTCACTTTTTTTTGTTGCATTGTATACTTTGAAAACCAGTAAATCCTATATAAAGTAGAGTCTATCAAAGTGCTTATATGTTTTAAAATCAATTAAAATAATGAAATATAGAATTACTTTTTGTTTCTGTGGGTTTTAGCTTCTTTAGCTTGTATATTTTGTTTCTTTCTGTTTAAAAGTATTTGCTCCATCTGCTTCAGTGTGAGTGTTTTGTAGGGATAAAACTAAGAAATAAATTTCAAGAATGATTGGTACACATGATGCAGAGTAAGAACATAAACATTAGTAAACCTTTTTAAAAGGTAACTAAAATTTGTCCTGAAAAATTATTCTTCATGAAGGGGCTACCAAAATTGAGAGAAATTTGGTTTATACTATTTTGCTGCTGCTGCTACTGCTAAGTCGTTTCAGTCGTGTCCAACTCTGTGCGACCCCATAGACGGCAGCCCACCAGGCTCCCCCGTCCCTGGGATTCTCCAGGCTTTTAGGTAACTTTAAATGTCACTGCTTCAATCTATTCAAGCTTATACTTATTGTGAGCATTTACATATTTTGCAAACATTTATATGCCACATATTCCTTTACTTTTCTTTAGATCCACATAATGGAAATCAAAGTTTTGATAACAACTAGAGGGAAGATGTATATAAATTCAGCATTTTTTGCTTATTTTTTTAAACAAAGAAAAACTCAAGGTACTCATTTTGTATTAAAATATCACTACAAAAAAATAAATAAAATATCACTACAAGTATTTTGAACTATATAAATCCCTCTGATTTTGCCCTGAATGGCTAAAGAAAGTCTCTGCTTTATGCTGATCAACAATTCATCACTTGAATTCTACCATATAATCTAGCAGCCATGCTCTGACAACACACACACACACACACACAAACAAAATGCTATTAAGAGGCTAAATGTATGACAGAAGAAAGAGTGGTCCACAGAAAAAGACTTCCCAGGTGGTGCTAATGGTAAAGAACCCCCCTGCCAATGCAGGGGACGTTAGAGACCCGGGTTCGATCCCTGGGTTGAGAAGGTCCCCTGGAGGAGGGCATGGCAACCCACTCCAGTATTCTCCCCTGGAGATTCCCATGGAAGGGGAAGCCTGGCAGGCTACAGTCCATATGGTCTCAAAGAGTTGAACATGACTGAAGCAACTTAGTAACACATAAGCAGAAAAAGAAACTTCAGGTAGAAAACAGCCACAGATAAAAATCTGAAGACTGGGATTCTGAAACTGGATTTCTCAAAGTAGACTTTTCCAAGGTAAATGATAATTTCCAAGGTAATGATAATATATTTCACAGCCTTTAAAAATATCACTAAGGAACTTCAGAGGAGGGGGAAAAGGAAGTCAGTTGATGGGAGAAATCTGGAAAGGTAGAAAAGAAGGAATAGAATTTAGAGATGAATCTTTAAAGCTTTTGAGTATAGACTTTGATGAGGAAAGACTTGGGAGAGGGACCAAAATGGATCATATAGAGGAAGGGCATTGGGCACCAAGAAGTGGCAAACCAGGGATTTGGGCAGCCAGCTGGGCTATCCTATGGGGGGCGGGGGCTGTATAGGTCCCTAGGGACTTATTTTTGGTGACAGCTCACCATGATACAAAAGTCACATCAATTTTCACTTTTTGATTTCATCCTATACTCTCCTCTTATCTAGAATTCCTTTCAAAACAGGAAAGACATACTGGAAAGTGTTCAATATATTTTGTATATTGAGTATACTTTAAAGAAAAATATTAAATAAACAAGCACAAACAAATATTTCTAACAAGTGAAAGAGGTAGAGGGTGGTAGAAGAAAATAGGTCAGTGGCTACTGACCACTTGAAGAAGAACCTGGGAAAGCCCATAAACAGACTAGGATTATCAGAGTGATTGACAGATATGGATAAGGCTGACGTACCAATGATAATAAAGATTGATGGTTACGGTAGTCATAACCATCAATTACTCAAAACAAAAGAAGAGCAATCCCCTCTCAGAGAAGAAAAAATGTAAAATCAGAAATGAGTTCCTTTAAGGAGAAAATCAGCTGTGAACACATCATCTGGCTACAAAAGTCTTTTATTCCTTTAGATATTCTATTGTCAATACCTTTGTTTGTAAAGGAAGCTGAGTTTTTGACTCAAGTGGTCTAAACCAAAACCTTGATGAGTCAACCAAGGCAAACTTTCCAAGCAGAATTAAATCTGCTATATCGTGAGTACACCACAGAGTCTATAAAATCATAATACCATACATGGCAGGCTTGACCGGGCATTTTCCTGTCATTCAATGTTGACTATTAGTTTGCTTTTGAATTGTGTTAGCACATTTTTTAGGGCTTCCCTGTGGCTCAGCTAGTAAAGAATCTATCTGTAATGCAGGAGACCTGGGTTTGATCCCTGGGTTGGGAAGATCCCCTGAAGAAGAGGAAAGGCTACCCACTCCAGTATTCTGACCTGGAGAATTCCATGGACTGTATAGTCCATGGGGTCTCAAAGAGTCTGACAACTGAACGACTTCCACATACTCCATTTTTACCTATCTGGAATATATACTTGTATCCAGTATATATGCAAAGACATTTGTGAAACATAATTTAATTAATTATGGTAATTCAGGTAACTTGTTTAGTGCATATTTATAGTTCAAACATGGCACTTACTGTTAATTACTACAGATGTAACTTTAAAAAATACACATATATTCAGTTCAGTTCAGTTGCTCAAGTCGTGTCTGACTCTTTGCGACCCTATGGACTGCAGCACGCCAGGCCTCCCTGTACATCACCAACTCCTGGAGTCCACCCAAACCCATGTCCATCGAGTCGATGATGCCATCCAACCATCTCATCCTCTGTCGTCCCCTTCTCCTCCTGCCCTCAATCTTTCAAAACATCAGGATCTTTTCCAATGAGTCAACTCTTCGCATCAGGTGGCCAAAGTATTGGAGTTTCAGCTTCAACATCAGTCCTTCCAATGAACACCCAGGACTGAACTCCTTTAGGATGGACTGGTTGGATCTCCTTGCAGTCCAAGGGACTCTCAAGAGTCTTCTCTAACACCACAGTTCAACAGCATCAATTCTTTGGTGCTCAGCTTTCTTCACAGTCCAACTCTCACATCCATACATGACCACTGGAAAAACCATAGCCTTGACTAGACGGACCTGTGTTGGCAAAGTAATGTCTCTGCTTTTGAATATGCTTATCTAGGTTGGTCATAACTTTCCTTCCAAGGAGTTAAGTGTCTTTTAATTTCATTGCTGCAATAACCTCCTCCAAACCACCTATCTTCCAATTCCAACTGTTTTCCAGGGTTAGAAAAAAAGAATACCATTAGTTTTCTCCCCTTTGCAGAGGTTTAAAAATATAAGTGCTTTTTTATCCATTCATCTGCTGATGGACATCTAGGTTGCTTCCATGTCCTGGCTATTATAAACAGTACTGTGATGAACATTGGGGTACACGTGTCTCCTTCAATTCTGGTTTCCTCAGTGTATATGCCCAGCAGTGGGATTGCTGGGTCATATGGCAGTTCTATTTCCAGTTTTTTAAGGAATCTCCACACTGTTCTCCATAGTGGCTGTACTAGTTTGCATTCCCACCAACAGTGTAAGAGGATTCCCTTTTCTCCACACCCTCTCCAGCATTTATTGCTTGTAGACTTTTGGATCGCAGCCATTCTGACTGGCGTGAAATGGTACCTCATAGTGGTTTTGATTTGCATTTCTCTGATAATGAGTGATGTTGAGCATCTTTTCATGTGTTTGTTAGCCATCTGTATGTCTTCTTTGGAGAAATGTCTATTTAGTTCTTTGGCCCATTTTTTGATTGGGTTGTTTATTTTTCTGGAATTGAGCTGCAGGAGTTGCTTGTATATTTTTGAGATTAGTTGTTTGTCAGTTGCTTCATTTGCTATTGTTTTCTCCCATTCTGAAGGCTGTCTTTTCACCTTGCTTATAGTTTATTTTGTTGTGCAGAAGCTTTTATTTTTTTTTTATTTTTTTTTATTTTTAAACTTTACAAAATTGTATTAGCGGCTGCGGGCTGCATCGCTTAGAGTAAGAAGCTTTTAATTAGATCCCTTTTGTTTAATTTTGCTTTTATTTCCAATATTCTGGGAGGTGGGTCATAGAGGATCCTGCTGTGATGTATGTCGGAGAGTGTTTTGCCTATGTTCTGTACACCCATGGTGGATTCATGTTGATGTATGGCAAAACCAATACAATATTGTAATTAGCCTCTGAGAAGAAGGGGACGACAGAGGATGAGATGGCTGGATGGCATCACTGACTCGATGGACGTTGAGTCTGAGTGAACTCCGGGAGCTGGTGATGGACAGGGAGGCCTGGCGTGCTGCGATTCACGGGGTCGCAAAGAGTTGGACACGACTGAGCGACTGAACTTAACTGAACCGAAAATAAATAAATTTAAGTACTTTTTACCATTTTAAAACTTAAACTGCAGATTATCTCCAAATAGAAGGGCACATGAATCCATATTATTAAAGATAAGAATTCTGGAAAAATATGTTGTTAGAGTACAGGTGACTTCTTTATTTAATGATAAGATTAAAGAGATGACAAAGCAGATCCCTGAGGCACTGGTAAATTGTAAAAAGAGATGGGAAGATTGAACTTAATGGACAATGTGAAAAACAGAGGGAGCCATTTCCTCCATATGTTTGTTTTCGTAGTCAGATGTCCAATTAAATACAAATTTTTCATAGGACTAGGGAAGGGTTTGGAGGTGAGCAATTATATCTTAGTGCTCCTTAGACACTGAGGACTGTGTATACCTTCCAGAGAGGGTTTGTATGTTGGCAATATGTCTACCAAACCTATTCAATGAAAACTCAAAATATTCATAGGCTTGTCTTGGAATGTCACCAGGATATTTTCTTATACTTATATATGTTTACCTAATGTGATTTATCTATATTCATAAAGTTGAAGCATTTTCTGTTGAAAACATGTTAATAATTTTATCTTGATCATATAGTAATACCTATTTCAGATAAATTTTAAAAAATAAAGTTAAGCAAAACTAATTTAAAAGATCACCTGTAATCCCATCTCCACCATAAACTAGTATTTACAATCCTGTACATTATATATGTTTTTTAAATGTTATGCTATGCAATATAATAACTTTACATTAACTGAATTACATTGTTTCATTATTTAGTTACTTGCTTTTTCTACATAATAATCATTCATGTCTCAAGTTAATAAATATGGTTTTATAGCACCATAATAGTTCACTTGAAGCATTCACTATTTTTTTGATATTAAAATAAAAGGCTGATTTAGATTTGGAAAATTTATTCCTTAGGATTAAATGATATGAGTGATAAAATTTTCCATTAAGCTAGTTTGAACCTAAAGCTTTTGAGTATAGATTTTGATGAGGAAAGACTTGGGGAGAGGGACTGAAATATTTCAGATAGAGTAAGGGTGTTGAGCAGGAAATTAAGTGCCACTTTTCATGGATGGAGGAGCCCGGTAGGCTACAGTCCACGGGGTCGCCAAGAGTCGGACACGACTGAGCGACTTCACTTTCACTTTCTTCCTTTCTTTTTTTTCCTATCAGTCTTCTTCTAGAACACCAATAAAACACTAAAATGGAACAAGCTCATTATTATTGTACAGTACTACAATAATTATACTTTGTTTTACCTCCATAACTAACAGTGAATTTATTCTAGTATAAGAGAAAAACTCAGTTGTTGATGAAACAGTGATAACAAGAACAGAGATAGAAATAACATGGGTATCAGTCCTGGGTGTTCATTGGAAGAACTGATGTTGAAGCTGAAATTCCAATACTTTGGCCACCTCATGCAAAGAGCTGACTCATTTGACAAGACCCTGATGCTGGGAGAGATTGAGGGCAGGAGGAGAAGGGGACGACGAGGATGAGATGGTTGGGTGGCATCACCGACTAGATGAACATGGGTTTGGGTGGATTTCAGGAGTTGGCGATGGACAGGGAGGCCTGGTGTGCTGTGGTTCATAGGGTCACAAAGAGTCGGACACGACTGAGCGACTGAACTGAACTGAACTGAAAGATAACTATTGTGCTTAGTTGCTCAGTCATGTCTGACTCTTTGTGACCCCCATGGACTGTAGCCCGCCAGGCTCCTCTGTCTGTGGGGATTCTCTGGGTAAGAATTCTGGAGTGGGTTGCCATTTCCTACTCCAAAAAATAATATTAAAAGTATGCAAAAATCTGTATGCAAAATGTATATAAAAAATGAATTAATCACATTACAAAATATGTTATTATATTTGTGTTCAGTTCAGTTCAGTTCAGTCGCTCAGTCGTGTCCGACTCTTTGCGACCCCATGAATTGCAGCACGCCAGGCCTCCCTGTCCATCACCAACTCCTGGAGTTCACTCAGACTCACATCCATCAGGTCAGTGATGCCTTCCAGCCATCTCATCCTCTGTCGTCCCCTTCTCCTCCTGTCCCCAATCCCTCCCAGCATCAGAGTCTTTTCCAATGAGTCAACTCTTCACATGAAGTGGCCAAAGTACTGGAGTTTCAGCTTCAGCATCATTCCTTCCAAAGAAATCCCAGGGCTGATCTCCTTCAGAATGGACTGGTTGGATCTCTCTGAGGTCCAAGGGACTCTCAAGAGTCTTCTCTAATACCACAGTTCAAAAGCATCAATTCTTCGGCACTCAGCTTTCTTCACAGTCCAACTCTCACATCCATACATGACCAATGGAAAAACCACAGCCTTGACTAGACGGAACTTTGTTGGCAAAGTAATGTCTCTGCTTTTCAATATGCTATCTATGTTGGTCATAACTTTCTTCCAAGGAGTAAGCGTCTTTTAATTTCATGGCTGCAGTCACCATGTGCAGTGATTTTGGAGCCCAAAAAAATGAAGTCTGACACTGTTTCCACTGTTTCCCCATCTATTTCCCATGAAGTGATGGGACCGGATGCCATGATCTTCATTTTCTGAATGTTGAGTTTTAAGCCAACTTTTTCACTCTCCACTTTCACTTTCATCAAGAGGCTTTTTAGTTCCTTTTCACTTTCTGCCATAAGGGTGGTGTCATCTGCATATCTGAGGTTATTGATATTTCTCACAGCAATCTTGGTTCCAGCTTGTGTTTCTTCCAGCCCAGTGTTTCTCATGATGTACTCTGCATATAAGTAAATAAACAGGGTGACAATATACAGCCTTGATGTACTGCTTTTCCTATTTGGAACCAGTCTGTTGTTCCATGTCCAGTTCTAACTGTTGCTTCCTAACTGCATATAGGTTATGTATTATTATATTATTATGCCATTGTATACTATTATAAGGACTTCCCTGGTAGCTCAGCTGGTAAAGAATCCCCCTGGAATGCAGGAGATTCTGGTTTGATTCTGGGTCAGGAAGCTTCTCTGGAGAAGGGATGGGCTACCCAGTCCAGTATTCATGGGCTTCCCTGGTGGCTCATATGGTAAACAATCTGACTGAAATGTGGGAGACCTGGGTTCGATCCCTGGGTTGGGAACATCCCCTGGAGGGTACGGCAACCTACTCCAGTATTCTTGCCTAGAGAATCCCCATGGATAAGAGGAGCTTGGTGGGCTAGAGTCCATGGGGTTGCAAAGAGCTAGACATGACTGAGCGACTAAGCAGAGCATAGCATACTTTCATAATATTATCTGTATAATAGCAGTGTGTTATTATTCAACAATCTAAATAATGGTTCTGTCATGAAGTCTTATGCCCATGTGCTCTTACTAAAATTAGGTGTAGGGCAAGAATGTCTGCTGTGTTGCTCAAGGATTAGGATTGGTGGGAAATTCTCGACAACTGACATCCTAAAATAGCCAAACAGAGAATAAAATGTGATTCCATTCACATCTACCATGAAAAGCGTAAAACACCAAAAACTGCATAAAGAGATGAACTATTATTAATATAAAAATATGAATAAATAAAGAGGTCTACCACATCCTTAAATGGGAACATTGAACTTGGGGAAAGTTATCAGTTCTCTCCATATTATTAATGAACAGTTCAGTCTCAATGGGGTATTTTTAATAGGCAAAATGATTCTAATGTTCATTGTTGTTTTATAGCTAAGTCACGATCAACTCTTTTGAGACCCCATGGGCTGTTAGCCAACCAGGCTCTTCTGTCCATGGAATTTTCCAGGCGAGAATACTGTAATGGGTTGCCATCCTCTTCTCCAAAGGATCTTCCTGACCCAGGGATCGAACCTGGGTCTTCTACATTGCAGGCAGATTCTTTACTTTCTGAGCCACCAGGGAAGCCCAAAACATTCCATGTTTGTCAATAAGTATAGATTGCGTGTGTGCATCGTAAGTCACTTCAGTCACGTCTGACTCTTTGAGATCCTATGGACTGTAGCCCACCAGGCTCTTCTGTCCATGGGATTCTCCAGGCAAGAATTCTGGAGTGGGTTGCCATGCCCTCCTCCAGGGGATCTTCCTGATCCAGGTCTCAAACTTGTGTCTTTTACTGTCTCCTAAATTAGCAGGACAGTTCTTTACCACTAGTGCTACCTGGGAAACCCCATTAAAACACATTCAACAAATATAATGATATATTTCAAACATATAGAATTCTTACAAATCACTAAAGGCAAATACATGAGCAGAGAAATTTTTAAAATGCAAAAATAATTATTAAAGCTATACAGAACTATTAGACTATCAAAAAAACAGAATTTAAAATAACACTGAGACATCATTTTTCAGTTATCAAATAGTCAAAGGTTTATTATTTTAATTTTTAAAATATTCAATGATGCTCAAAATAACTTGAGATGTTCTTTTGCACACAGGTGAAAGTATGAACTAGTATAAACTCTACGGAAAGTAAGCTGGCAAAAGTTAACAAGATTCTTAAAATACTTCATAGCCTTTGAGACAGTAATTCTATTCCAAGGAATATATTTTAAATGATGAGCAGAGATGAGAACAAAGTGCCATGTACCAAGATGTTCAAAGCACTGAAAGTAACAGTGAACAATAGGAAAGTATGTTAATGTTCAAAAAGTGGAAGAAATCTAAATAAATTACATAATGTTCATAATATGAAATTATGTGATTCCATTACAATTAAGTTTCCCAAATACTTACTGATGGGAAGAAATGCACATGATACAAAACATTATCAAGTTATGATGCCATTTTGAAACTATTACATATATTCAAAAATGTAAATCTCCTCATGTGGTGACACTTGGAGTGATTTTTACTTTTTTATAAGTTCTTATATGCTTTGCATACATTTTATGAGTTTGTATGTTAGTATTTTAAAAATGTAAAAGTATATATGCACTTTGAAATAATATTTCTAATTCTACAGCAAAATTGCTTAAAGACAAATATATAACTATATTTTGAAGATGGGGTAAGGAAAAGCTTGAAACCCATTTTTTCATTGCTTATCTTGGATTTTACAATAAAAATCTTCTCCTTATTCACAAGAGCCTGAATGCATTAGTTAGTGTTAATGCTAGTGTTAACCACATATTGAGGTGAAGTATAGCCAAGTCTACACATGGTAGGCAATCTGAGCACTTCAGCTACCAAGAAAACTAAAAGCAAGAGCCATAGCAAAATAGGCAGTACAGTAGCTCATGGATCATCTTATTGGCCAAAATTATCAGACTGACTGGATCATTTGTTTTTGGGTAGACCTTGAAGGAGCCTTATTTAAATTTGTGTCTTACTTCTAATAACGCCTTTTGCTTAGATAAAATCAAGCCCAAAGATAGACTCTATCCATTAAGTGGGAAAATCTGGCAACTTGGAGTTGGCAACCTACTCTGAAATAGGTGTGGTTCATCTGTTAAAACTGCTGCCAGTGTGTTGACTGATTTGACTATGTAGTTACATCTGGGCAAGACAGAGAGATTTTCTTGACTTCTTTCCAGAGTACTGACTGAAAATTCATTTTCGTTTTTCATTTTGACTTCACTGGTTTGGAAAAAAGGAAAACTTTTTTTTATACAAAGCTTATTCACTGTATAAAATGTATTTTATATTAGTGAAACTCCTCAAATCCTACAGGCTCAATGGGTTGGCACAGTACAGGGATGCTCCATCTGGCTAGCAGATAAGTTTTATTGGATTTCCTCTGCCTGATATTTTCACGAACACCACCCCCAGCCCTATTCCCCCTACAAGGCCTCTACTTTTTGTAGAACATCCCACTTATACTCTCTTATCTTTATCCTGTAGATGTACATTCTCCATGGAACTTGGTGGTTCCATGAATATCATGGAACCACCAACATCAATCGTCAGTCCCAACACATTTATCTTCAAATCTTGCTCTGGTGACAGCTCCACACCAACGACAGCGCTGGGTCTTACTGGCCCGCTGCTGCAAAAGCTTTTCCTAACTTCTGCCTGAAACTTGAAAGCTCTCTGCAGCAGCAGATGCTCAAAGATGCTCATTAGGTTGCCTAGATAACCCAGGTTTACTGCACTCAGAGGAACAATATCTAAAAAGCATTCCTGTTCAGAAGATAATTAACAACCTTGGAGAATAGTGCTCATTAGTTACTTTTTACACACAATCACAAATGGTTAGCCAGGGGTTGGATATATTTATTTTGGAATAGTTAACTCAGTTGGAACAAATATGTTTTCTCTCCAGGCTTATCATTCTGTTTGTAAGGACGTTAAGACACTGAACAAGTTAATGCAGTGTTTTCCACCTGGATTGCAACCAGGACTCAGCTGGCATTTTGCCTTAGAGTTACTGGGCCACTGGGCCACCTCAAGATAATTAACACCTTCCTGTGGTATCTAATATGACAACAGTGATCGTTAAATTAAAAAAAACACCTTATAACATATAAAGGGTGGCATCTTTGCAATGTGAAAACAAAAGATGTTTATTATAAAAAGATTTAGGCCTTGGGATTCATATATGTATATCATGAAGATATAAATATTGAGATAGAATTTACGTTTTCTTCAATACATTTTTAAACATCCACCTGACTTCACACCTTCCTGAAGTTTAGGCTTTTTGCCACTGATTTCATTAAGGGCTAATATTTTTGGTGGAAAGTGTTTAACTGATAACCTACTATATATCTAGCCAAAACATTGATTTAACCTTGGAAATAAAATAATACCCTACCCACTTGGTGCTCAAGTAAATGCTATTGTATTGATGTCTTGAGTTTTAAACAGGAGAACAAAGGAGTGACTGAACAGATCCACGAGTAAAAGAAATGCTACAATCATTCCAAGTCTACTCTTATATATAAATATAAACAATGAACTTTTGATTAAAAATAATGCTCTTCTTTTCTCCCATATTTATTCTTTAAATGGTCATACTGATTGAACAGAAATTATAAGATGAAAAGGCAAAGGCTAAATGTTTAGAGATGTTAGGCCTTTATATTTAGCACCAATATTTCACTAAAAGGTTTTATATTCATGTTATATAGTTTACAGCTACTTGCCTCCTACAACAGCTCAGCTTCTCCAGTAAAGGGTGCTGCTCACAAAACTGAAGAGCTGGTTTTCATTTGTGATATACTTTGAAAGACTGTGTATCATAATAGGAAGAGATCAGAACTAGAGATGGAGACAGAAGAGCTAGGAATTTAAATCCTGGCTATTAAACTTCCCAGCTGTGGGCCTTTGGAAGAGTCATTTGCCCCCTCAGTGACTCAGTTCCTCTATCTGAAAAATAACTCCCTCCTATACTGGTAATGGGGGTTGGGAGTCCAAGGAATTATTCATTTGAATGTATTTATAAACATAAGCAATTATGTTTTCATCTGGGAAGTAAACTGAAGCTGATTGACACATTATTTTATAGAACGAACAGTGGTTATTTAATGAACTGTGGAGGGCAAGAATTTTCTCTGTCCATTCTTTTATGTTCCACGTGAGAGACATTAGTCAATTAATATTGCTGAAAATGACTGTTGGATTGTTTATTAGCTCTTTGGGCAAGTCAATGTTTCTAAGTCTCAACTCCCATATCTATAAAGTGGGTATAATAATCAGTATCAACATTTTGTTGTTCAGTCACTAAGTTGTGTCTGACTCTTTGTGACCCCATGAACTGCAGCACACCAGACTTCCCTGTCCTTCACTATCTCCCGAATTTTACTCAAACCCATGTGCATTGAATCGGTGATGCCATCCAACCTCTGTCGGCCAATTCTCTTCCTGGCCTTAACGTTTCCCAGAATCAGAGTCTTTTCCAAGAGTTGGTGCTTTTCCAGAGTTGGTGCTTCACATCAGGTGGCCAAAGTATTGGAGCTTCAGCTTCAGCATCAGTCCTTCCAATCAAATTACACACACACACACACACACACACACATATTTTTGCAAAACAACAAACTTAATTTGCCAACAAATGGGGAGTGGCAAGTCGTTTTACATGAAGATATTTTCAGAAATATGTCCACTGAATTTCAAAACAGGGAAAAGAACACATTTTCTACCAACGTTTTATAGTCAGATTTACTCAATAACATACTTAATATAACTGAAAAAGATCCAAAGGAGAACTAAGCTGTCAATAATAAACAAAATTTAATTTAACAGACATTGATTCACTTTAAAAGCAGAACAGTGTAATCTCCCTCATGGTTGAGTGGTTAAGTTTCCGTGCTTCCACTGTGGGGTGGGGGGGGCACAGATCTGATCCCTGCCCAGGGAACCAGGATCCTGTGTGCTGCATGGTACAGCCAAAGAAAGAAAAAGCTGAACGATTACAGAAATAGCTTCAAAGCCAACGAGGACATATAATTCTTTTATATCACATTAGCAATACCTGAAGTTCCTATTTTGGCATCTTCAACATACATGTAACTATCATGAATCCAGATGAAAGTAAGTTGCAAAAACTATTCCACAGTAATGGATTTAATATAGGAAACTGTGTCTAATATAAAGAAGAAAATCTGGGGCAAGAAATTCAAATATCATCAAAAACTAACAGTAGATAGTTGAGGAAGTTGACCATACCACCATTAAAAATCAGAAAGACAAGCTCAAAAGTAGAAATGAATTACTTAATGATGGGAAAACTGGCTCTCATTCTTTAACAGCATTTTAAAAAACTACTACAGATAAGAATACTGATATATCATTTAAAAAGTTAAATTATGTGAAAAATCTTTTTGAAAAGGTAGAAAAATCTATTTATATTTTTAAAGATTTTCATCAAAATACTGGGGAGATTTTAAAATAATTTGTGCTTCAAAGGATATATTTTAATTACTTATTAAAAATCCAATTCTGTAGAATGCCCCATTGCATCACAGTGGTGTCAAATGGAATGTGCATGCAGAATTCATTTAATAGTCAGTGGATTCACATTAAACCCCACACACTAAGGGACGCACAGCTTAAAACAGAAGCTCTTCAAAGAGGTTACAAAGGAGCAGCATAATGCCTCAAGTGCTTGAACATGTCACTCAAGGTCACCGGCAAGCTAAGAAAACAGTAACTGCTGAACTATACATTATTTTACTTTATTATTATTATTATTTTACTTTTATTTTTTAATTGGAGTTTAACTGCTTTTCAATGTTGTGGTAGTTTCTTAACAAATGTGTACAGCTATATTTATGTATGTCCCCTCCCTTCTGAACCTCTCTCCCATCCCAACCCCCCATCCTCATCCCACCCCTCTAGGTCATCACAGAGCACCAACCTGAGCTCCCTGTGCTAAACAGCAGTTTCTTACTGTTTATTTTACACAAGGTAGTGTATATGTTGGAGAAGGCAGTGGCGACCCACTCTAGTACTCTTGCCTGGAAAATCCCATGGACGGAGGAGCCTGGTAGGCTGAAGTCCATGGGGTCGCTAAGAGTCGGGCACGACTGAGCAACTTCACTTTCATTTTTCACTTATATGCACTGGAGAAGGAAATGGCAACCCACTCCAGTGTTCTTGCCTAGAGAATCCCAGGGACAGAGGAGCATAGTGGGCTGCCGTCTATGGGGTCACACAGAGTCGGACACGACTGAAGCGACTTAGCAGTGTATACGTCAATCCTAATCCCCAATTAGTCCCACCCTCCCCTTCCCTCTGTGTCATATATTAACACATATATATGGAATCTAGAAAAATGATACAGATGGACCTATTTTCAGGGCAGGAATAGAGATGCGGATGTGGAATATACATTATTTTAAACTACCACTTTTAACCCCAGAAAAAATATCTTACAGAAATTGACAAGCCTTTTAACTGACCTCTACGTACTTCCAACTAACTGAAATGTTTTGCTTCATGTAATATTTAAATAAATGTTTCTTATAAGGGCAGAATTCTCAGAAGCCTCTCTGGAGTGAGAGCAAGGAGCACTGCTTGGCTTTTCTCAAGATCTGAGCTAGAAGCCTGAGGCTAAGCACTCACTGTCTGCCTGAAAACTCTAGGTAGTACAATGTCTGGAGGATGCGATGTCCCCGCACCACCGAGCAGAGAGCCTGTGCTGATCTGAGGTAGTGTTCCAGGCCAGGGGAGTGGGTGGTAATGCCATGCCTTGACTCGGCTTTCCATCTCACACAGAGCCCCGTCAGTCAGCAGGAGCGGGTATGCAGTATAATGAGATGCCATAGCAGGCCTTGCTGTCTCTCCCCAGAGGGGAAAAGCCCACCCCCATTTCCCTGGAACATCCAACAGAAATTAATGTAGTTTAATCAGCCCCTCGTACCACGTTGCCCTTAATTCCCTGTCCACCAGATTATCTATGGGAAACCTAGCAGAAAACCCTGGGATGTTCTCATCTGTAAAACCAGTCTGGCACATAAGCAAATAAATGAATGAAAGATATCAATCTCACGTTACATTCCGTTCCATGCTTAGAAGTATAGCAAGTGTCCACTAAAAACTTTTCAGGAAGAGAAAAACATTGAGAATTTCATTCCACAATCTTCAACAATTTTTGGTTTTAATCATATTTTTCATTTTGCTCTTTAAAATACCACTGACCACTGAGGACATTTCAGATTAAAAAAAAGATTAATAAGTAGTTTACGATTATAATGAACTTGATTCTTTGAATTCAAGGCACATCTTGAGGGTTTTTCACAAAAACAATTGATCCTTTTCATGGCTTAATGCTGCTGTAACTTCCTGCACACAGCCAGCAGATTACCATGGACACACACACTCGATGCTTTTCACTCTTTCTGGTCACCAGAAGTTTGCATTTGGGTACAAGAAGAAAGAGCAGTGGGGTCTTTTCTATGCATGAAGCTTACTTAGGACCTGAAACAATAGGTACTTTTTGTAAATGATAATACAAATCACCATCAGAAATTTATAGAACATTAAAAGAATTTTTTTCTACACAAATAAAAAAAAGTATGCTTTAAAAATTCCAATAAAATCAAGTAACCACAAACGAACAATTTAAGACAGTGGTAAACACATATGCTTTCACAGAAGTCTAACAAGCCACAGGTGACAAAAGCAATGCCAAGTTTTTGCTTCTTTCTAAATAAGTGTCATTTATAGAGGGAAAGTAGATAAATATGCATTCTAAAAAGTAAATATAGTCAGTGGAGCTGGGTAATTCCAGGCAACAGTTTCGGTTTTCTCCAGGAACTAATTTGGTTTATTTTTGCCTGAACTTTATGAATGATATTCTAAATTGCTTATTTAATCTGTCTGTCTGAATATTACACTTGGAATTCTTTTGCTTCAATATTAAATAACTTGAAATTACTCTCAGTCTTATTCTATTGTACTGATAGTACTCAATTAAAAAAAAAAAGAAATGAGAGAAAACTTTCCCTCATCAGATCAGATCAGTCGCTCAGTTGTGTCCAACTCTTTGCGACCCCATGAATCGCAGCACGCCAGGCCTCCATGTCCATCACCAACTCCCGGAGTTCACGAAGACTCACGTCCATCGAGTCAGTGATGCCATCCAGCCATCTCATCCTCTGTCGTCCCCTTCTCCTCTTGCCCCCAATCCCTCCCAGCATCAGAGTGTTTTCCAATGAGTCAGCTCTTCGCATGAGGTGGCCAAAGTACTGGAGTTTCAGCTTTAGCATCATTCCTTCCAAAGAAATCCCAGGGCTGATCTCCTTCACAATGGACTGGTTGGATCTCCTTGCAGTCCAAGGGACTCTCAAGAGTCTTCTCCAACACCACAGTTCAAAAGCATCAATTCTTCGGCGCTCAGCCTTCTTCACAGGCCAATTCTCACATCCATAAATGACCACAGGAAACACCATAACCTTGACTAGACGAACCTTTGTTGGCAAAGTAATGTCTCTGCTTTTGAATATGCTGTCTAGGTTGGTCATAACTTTCCTTCCAAGGAGTAAGCGTCTTTTAATTTCATGGCTGCAGTCGCCATTTGTAGTGATCTTGGAGCCCAGAAAAATAAAGTCTGACACTGTTTCCACTGTTTCCCCATCTATTTCCCACAAAGTGATGGGACCAGATGCCATGATCTTAGTTTTCTTAATGTTGAACTTTAAGCCAACTTTTTCACTCTCCACTTTCACTTTCATCAAGAGGCCTTTTAGTTCCTCTTCACTTTCTGCCATAAGGGTGGTGTCATCTGCATATGTGAGGTTATTGATATTTCTCCTGGCGATCTTGATTCCAGCTTGTGTTTCTTCCAGTCCAGCATTTCTCATGATGTACTCTGCATAGAAGTTAAATAAACAGGGTGACAATATACAGCCTTGACGAACTCCTTTTCCTATTTGGAACCAGTCTGTTGTTCCATATCCAGTTCAAACTGTTGCTTCCTGACCTGCATACAAATTTCTCAAGAGGCAGATCAGGTGGTCTGGTATTCCCATCTCTTTCAGAATTTTCCACAGTTGATTGTGATCCACACAGTCAAAGGCTTTGGCATAGTCAATAAAGCAGAAATAGATGCTTTTCTGGAACTCTCTTGCTTTTTCCATGATCCAGCAGATGTTGGCAATTTGATCTCTGGTTCCTCTGCCTTTTCTAAAACCAGCTTGAACATCAGGAATTTCACAGTTCACATATTGCTGAAGCCTGGCTTGGAGAATTTTGAGCATTACTTCACTAGCATGTGAGATGAGTGCAATTGTGCGGTAGTTTGAGCATTCTTTGGAAGTGCCTTTCTTTGAGATTGGAATGAAAACTGACCTTTTCCAGTCCTGTAGCCACTGCTGAGTTTTCCAAATTTGCTGGCATATTGAGTGCAGCACTTTCACAGCATCATCTTTCAGGATTTGGAATAGCTCCACTGGAATTCCATCACCTCCACTAGCTTTGTTCATAGTGATGCTTTCTAAGGCCCACTTGACTTCACATTCCAGGATGTCTGGCTCTAGGTCAGTGATCACACCATCGTGATTATCTGGGTCGTGAAGATCTTTTTTGTACAGTTCTTCTGTGTATTCTTGCCATCTCTTCTTAATATCTTCTGCTTCTGTTAGGTCCTTACCATTTCTGTCCTTTATCGAGCCCATCTTTGCATGAAATGTTCCTTTGGTATCTCTGATTTTCTTGAAGAGATCCCTAGTCTTTCCCATTCTGTTGTTTTCCTTTATTTCTTTGCATTGATCGCTGAGGAAGGCTTTCTTATCTCTTCTTGCTATTCTTTGGGACTCTGCATTCAGATGTTTATATCATTCCTTTTCTCCTTTGCTTTTTGCTTCTCTTCTTTTCACAGCTATTTGTAAGGCCTCCTCAGACAGCCATTTTGCTTTTTTGCATTTCCTTTCCATGGGGATGGTCTTGATCCCTGTCTCCTGTACAATGTCACAAACCTCTGTCCATAGTTCATCAGGCACTCTGTCTATCAGATCTAGGCCCTTAAATCTATTTCTCACTTCCACTGTATAATCATAAGGGATTTGATTTAGGTCATACCTGAATGGTCTAGTGGTTTTCCCTACTTTCTTCAATTTAAGTCTTAATTTGGCAATAAGGAGTTCATGGTCTGAGCCACAGTCAGCTCCCGGTCTTGTTTTTGCTGACTGTATAGAGCTTCTCCATCTTTGGCTGCAAAGAATATAATCAGTCTGATTTCAGTGTTGACCATCTGGTGATGTCCATGTATAGAGTCTTCTCTTGTGTTGTTGGAAGAGGGTGTTTGTTATGACCAGTGCATTTTCTTGGCAAAACTCTATTAGTCTTTGCCCTGCTTCATTCCGTATTCCAAGGCCAAATTTGCCTGTTACTCCAGGTGTTTCTTGACTTTCTACTTTTGCATTCCAGTCCCCTATATTGAAAAGGACATCTTTTGTGGGTGTTAGTTCTAAAAGGTCTTGTAGGTCTTCATAGAATCGTTCAACTTCAGCTTCTTCAGCATTACTGGTTGGGGCATAGACTTGGATACGAGCTGCCTAAAATAAGAGAATTGTCCCAGTTTTTTGGTAAGCAACCCCAAGATAAACTTACATTTCACACACTATCAGTGGGTTGGTTTATAATATTTTTAAGATTAGCACAGGTAAATGTAGCATCATTTTATCAAATATATATTTTATAAATAAATTAATTCAATGACTATAAACACACAAAATGTAAAAACATGTGGAGAAGAGGGTGGGCCAAATTGAGAGAGTAGCACTGAAACCTACGTATCACCATATGCAAAATAGATAGCCGGTGGGAAGCTGCTGTATAACACAGGGAGCTCAACCTGGTGCTTTGAGACAGCCTATAGGGATGGGATGGGGTGGGTGGTGGGAAGGAGATGCAAAAGGGAGGGGATATGCGTATACTTTGGGCTGATTCACATTGTTGTATGGCAGAAACCAACACAACACTGTAAAACAATTATCCCCCAGCTAAAAAGAAAAGAAAAATACAAAAGAAAATCATCTGGAGATGTGCCAAATTTGAGGTAACAACATAAGAGCTGAACAGACGACTATTCGACACACCTGTCGCCCACTAGAGGCACCACACCACTGATGGGCGGGAAGCCCTGCCCACCACCTGCCAGCAAGTCCTTCCCCAGGGCCTCTGCTCAGCATTCCCCTGCCTGGGTATCTCCACCCATTCCTTTCTCTGCCTCCCTACCCACGCCCAATCCTTCTCATCCTTCGTGTCGTATCCTAACACTTCTTCAGAGAAGTCCTTTCTATTGTGACTCTTGTATGCAAGAATCTTTCTCACCATTACAATGAATATTAAGTAATGTAATAATTTTCTGATACTTGTTTACCATGCAAGACTCTGAACTCCTTGAGAACTGCAAATGTGTCTATCTTGTTCTGCTGTATACACAGCACCTAACCTAGGCACACAGTAGGTATTCAATACATATTCACTAAATGAATCAACTACACATTTGGATTTAAAATCTCAGAGGACTGTTCCTGCCACAATTAATTTATTTATCCTTCTCTGGCCATCAACATTTTCCAGACCAGTGATTGTGCTAAATCTCCTCATTTATATTAGGAGCTGACTCAGTATTCTGTCATGGCCAGAAAAACAGAAGCCACTGCGCAGGAAGATTTGCAAGTCCCTTCCTCTCCGCCTGTTAATCGCCTTTTATCTTCACTCATAGACGTCTTTCACCTTGTATCTCATATAGAAAGTGTCTCCATAGTTTCCCTTCCCCTAACCTCCTTCAGGGTTTCTTGGGCTTCAATCTCTCTCTCTTCCCTGAATTGTGTTCTTAGCCTCTTGTAACTCACTCAAGCCCAATACCCTAAAATGCCCTTCCCATGACCCCTCTACTAAATACACTAAGCATCTGTGCATCCATACCTTCTTCTACGTATGGTGGCTGGCATTCTCCTTCAATGAAGACAGGCTCATTTGTCTCTCTTCTGTCCAGGTTCATTTTAAGAGCAGAAACTGCTGAATCCTTGTATACTCTCTAGTACCAGGCACAGAATAAGTGCTCTTACATACTTAACACAAAACTCTCTTTTGAATTGATTTTTTTTAATCTAATTCTTCTATCTAATACTAATACTTAAAATCGAATACTACTGGAATCTTTAATTATACATTAGCCCTTTACAGGTAAAAGAATCTGAGTTTTCATACTGCCGGAAAATATCACATCATAATTTTCTATTTCAAATACAAATACATGGAAGGTGATGGTTCCCTTTCTATAACAGGTCATGTTATGAAATAGATCTTAAAGTTCTTGAACAGAACTTTAAGAATTTTCCCATGTTAAATTCTTTCTGTGTAAATTTAACATTGAGATAAATGTAAGACAGACCATCTACTTTGCTGCTGCTGCTGCTGCTAAGTCGCTTCAGTTGTGTCCGACTCTGTGCAACCCCATAGACGGCAGCCCGCCACGCTCCTCCTTCCCTGGGATTCTCCAGGCAAGAACACTGGAGCGGGTTGCCATTTCCTTCTCCAATTCATGAAAGTGAAAAGTGAAAGTGAAGTCACTCAGTCATGTCTGACTCTTTGCAACCCCATGGACTGCAGCCCACCAGGTTCCTCCATCCATGGGATTTTCCAGGCAAGAGTACTGGAGTGGGGTGCCATTGCCTTCTCTACTTGTCTAGGTGTTTAAAATGTCGAATAGCTTGTTGAAATGTTGAATAGTTCATTAAAATGAAAAATATTTCATCTCTGTGTGTGTACAAAATTGAAGCCTCCTAATACATGATGCTTTTTCTTCTATATTATATAGCATATGATAAGATAGGTCTTATCCTCTGAAATGTGCACTGCTGAATGAGGCTACAGTCAACTGCTTGGGAAAATACAGACATTATCTTGGTGATAATGTGGGTTTGGTTCTGGACCATCACAATAAAGAAAATAATATTGAAATAAAGAAAGAGACCCAAATTTTTTAGTTTCCCAGTGGATTTAAAAGCTATGTTTATACTACCTTGTAGTCTAATAAGAGTACAATGGCATGCTGTCTAAAAAAACAATATATAAACCTTAATTAAATAATTTCTTATTAAAAATTGCTAGCCATCATCTGACAACACAGGTTTGCTACAAACCTACAATTTATAAAACACAGTATCTGCAGAGCACAACACAATGGAGCACAATAAAAAGGGGTGTGCCTGTGATTGGATTGCCATTGCAAACTACTTGAGAATGCAACTGCTTTCTCCATAACTTCTCTTAGTTTTGAAACTTTCTCTCAACACCCCCAGCAGGGGAAAGGCCTTTAAAAGTCTGCAGCCTTTGTGTGTGTGTGTGTGTGTGTGTGTGTGTGTGTGTGTTGTGTGTGTGTGCATCAGAGTTTTATTAAAGTATAAAAAGGGATGGAGAAAGCTTCTGACAATCACACTTTCCTACCATACCCTGCCACCCATTTAGGTTTCAAAAAAAGTGAGAGGCTGTGGAAGAACAAGAAAAAAACTTAAAAAAGAGTCATAGGTAGTGAGAGAACCACTGTACAGATCACTCAGGTGTACATCAGATTTTAGACATGAATTGTGACTTTAAATGTATTCAATATAGAAATATTTGTCCTTTATGGAAGAAAACTGCAATATATACTTACTAGTTATTACTATACCTGGGCCAAGAAAAACTAAAATTGATTTTATTAAACCAGCTGACTACACTGTAATCAGATTAATCCATAATTGATGTTTTCAAATAAATAGTGAAAATGAGAACACAGAATCTTTTCCCAATTATCCCACAGCTTAAATCTATGTAGGTTATAACTGTGTGTATAATTATTAAGAAAAGTACCTACTTTCTTTTCTTAAGTCAAGCTTTTCAGATGTTAGGGAAATTTGGTTCTGTATGTTATCATTAAGAATTGAATGTATTCTTTTTAATGGCTGAGTAATACTTCATTGTGTATATGTACCATAGCTTTCTTATCCATTCATCTGCTGATGGACATCTAGGTTGCTTCCATGTCCTGGTTATTATAAACAGTGCTGCGATGAACATTGGGGAAATATGTATAATATCATATATGAAATTAGTCACCAGTCCAGGTTCGATGCACGATACTGGATGCTTGGCGCTGGTGTGCTGGGACGACCCAGAGGGATGGTACGGGGAGGGAGGAGGGAGGAGGGTTCAGGATGGGGAACACATGTATACCTGTGGCGGATTCATTTTGATATACGGCAAAAGCAATACAATATTGTAAAGTTAAAAAATAAAATAAAATTAAAAAAAAAAGAAAATCACATCTGGAAATAAAGAGATTTAAAAAAAATAATTGAATGTAATTTTTTTTAATAGAAGAAAGACTATTAATAAGTGCAATATTGAATCTTTGGTTAATCTTAGATATGAGTCTTTGTACCCCAAAGCACAAAAACATCTTTGTAAGCTACACACAGGCTGAAAAGATTACAAAATGTTTTGGAAAATTTTCTATAAAAGTTTTTCTGTGGTAGTTAGCTAAGTTATTGTACCATTCTTTTTTTTCATTCCATATTGAGAACATCTATGGTTTTTATAAAACAATTCTCTTTAAATTTCACTTTTGCAAGACTATGAATGCTATTAAGCTCTAATAATATGTATTGGAATCTCAGGTTTCTCTATTTTCAGGTATTTTCTGCTTACAAAATTGATGCAATGTTGGTTTTAGAATCATATATTCCTCCCATTTTATCAACTCGATGTTCAAAACCTATCTCAAATCACTTCTCTCTATTTAACTTACCTCCACCCAGACTCAAACCATCACCATCTTGTCTATAAAATAATGCAACTGCCTCCTGGCTGGTGCTTCTTGTTTCATCCATCCCTCCACTGTCTGCCCTTTCTTCCTTTAAGCCTCCTCCCTTCATTCAGTTAATTGATTGATTCAATTAAAAAAAAAATCAAAAGCACCCAGATATACCACAAAAAAGCAACCAGCAGTCTGTCCCTGAAGGCTCTTATTTTACTAAGAGAAAACCAAAAGTAAACAAGGGAGATAACAAATAAGTCAGTCATATGCAGGTAAGAAGGTGATAAACGCTCTGGAGAAATGCATTAGGACAGAACAAGGTGGATGAGTAAGCAGGTGCAATTTTACATGGGGTGGGCAAGGACAACCTGGCTGAGAGGGTGCCATTTCAGCAAAGACTTAAAGATGAGTGCGTGTGCCTACAGATATCTGAGGGCAGAGCAGGGGTGGCACTGGCGCAGTCCTCAGGACAGAGTCACACCTTCAAGGAACAGCACGGAGGCCAGCGTGGCTGAGGCACAGGGAGAGGGGGGAAGACTGATGAGAAACGAGGTGGAAAAGACGAAGACGGCCTCTTCCATCCTCCAACAGCCATCCTCTCCAAACTTACAACATGAAGATCAAGTTTTAGAAATATTTAAAATTATAATGATGTCAGTACTGACTGCCAAGTAAAGCAGTACACTATGACTGGTGTTGTTAAGTCGCTAAGTCATGTCCGACTCTTTGTGACCCCCACGGACTGTAGCCAGCCAGGCTCCTTCTGTCTATGGGATTTCCCAGGCAAGAATACTGGAATGGGTTGCCATTTCCTTCTCCAGGGGATCTTCCTAACCCAGGAATCTAACCCATGTCTCCTGCATTTACTACTGAGCCACCGAGGAAGACCTACACTATGGTGGTGGTTCAGTCGCTAAGTCAGGTCCAACTCTTGCAACCCCATGGACTGTAGCCTGCCAGGCTCCTCTGTCCATGGAATTGTCCAGGCAAGAATACTGGAGTGGGTTGCCATTTCCTTCTCCAGGGGATCTTCCCAACCCAGGAATCGAACCTGGGTCTCCTGCATTGCAGGCATATTCTTTACCAACTGAGCTATGAGGGAAGCCTTAAAGTGAAATTCACTCAGTCATGTGTGACTCTTTGTGACCCCATGTACTATACAGTCCATGGAACTTTCCAGGCTGCAATACTGGAGTGGGTAGCCGTTCCTTTCTCCAGGGGATCTTCCCAACCCAAGGATCGAACCCAGGTCTCCGCATTGCAGACAGATTCTTTACCAGCTGAGCCACAACAGAAGCCCACTATGTTTATGTCCCTTCTAATCATTACTTTCTTATTCCTGCAGTTACTTAATGCTTTTGGTTTTTAATTTCATTCATCTTCTCAGTACAAGGGCTTTGTTGTTGTTGCTCAGTCTCTAAGTCATGTCTGACTCTTTGTGACCCCATGGACTGCAGCACACCAGGCTCCTCTGTCCTGCACTAGCTGCCTGACTTTGCCCAAACTCACGTTCTTTGAGTTGATGCCATAATCATCAACATCAATTCAACCATCTCATCCTCTGTTGCCCACTTCTCCTCCTGCCCTCAATCTTTCTCAGCATCAGGGTCTTTTCCAGTGAATCAGCTTTTCCCATCAGGTGATCAAAGTAGGGAAAACCACTAGACCATTCAGGTATGACCTAAATCAAATCCCTTATGATTATACAGTGGAAGTGAGAAACAGATTTAAGGGCCTAGATCTGATAGACAGAGTGCCTGATGAACTATGGACAGAGGTTCGTGACATTGTACAGGAGACAGGGATCAAGACCATCCCCATGGAAAAGAAATGCAAAAAGGGAAAATGGCTGTCTGAGGAAGCCTTACAAATAGCTGTGAAAAGAAGAGAAGCAAAAGTAAAGGAGAAAAGGAAAGATAGATATAAGCATCTGAATGTAGAGTTCCAAAGAATAGCAAGGAGAAGTAAGAAAGCCTTCCTCAGCGATCAATGCAAAGAAATAGAGGACAACAACAGAATGGTTAAGACTAGAGATCTCTTCAAGAAAATTAGAGATACCAAGGGAACATTTCATGTAAAGATGGACCTGATAAAGGACAGAAATGGTATGGACCTAAAAGAAGCAGAAGATATTAAGAAGAGGTGGCAAGAATACACAGAAGAACTGTACAAAAAGATCTTCACAACCCAGATAATCACGATGGGGTGATCACTCACCTAGAGCCAGACATCCTGGAATGTGAAGTCAAGTGGGCCTTAGAAAGCATCACTATGAACAAAGCTAGTGGAGGTGATGGAATTCCAGTGGAGCTATTCCAAATCCTGAAAGATGATGCTGTGAAAGTGCTGCACTCAATATGCCAGCAAATTTGGAAAACTCAGCAGTGGCCACAGGACTGGGAAAGGTCAGTTTTCATTCCAATCCCAAAGAAAGGCAATGCCAAAGAATGCTCAAACTACCGCACAATTGCACTCATCTCACACGCTAGTAAAGTCATGCTCAAAATTCTCCAAGCCAGGCTTCAACAATACGTGAACCATGAACTTCCAGATGTTCAAGCTGGCTTCAGAAAAGGCAGAGGAACCAGAGATCAAATTGCCAACATCTGCTGGATCATCAAAAAAGCAAGAGAGTTCCAGAAAAACATCTATTTCTGCTTTATTGACTATGCCAAAGCCTTTGACTGTGTGGATCATAATAAACTGTGGAAAATCTGAAACAGATGGGAATACCAGACCACCTGACCTGCCTCTTGAGAAACCTATATGCAGGTCAGGAAGCAACAGTTTGAACTGGACATGGAACAACAGACTGGTTCCAAATAGGAAAAGGAGTACATCAAGGCTGTATATTGTCACCCTACTTATTTAACTTATATGCAGAGTACATCATGAGAAATGCTGGGCTGGAAGAAACACAAGCTGGAATCAAGATTGCCGGGAGAAATATCAATAACCTCAGATATGCAGATGACACCACTCTTATGGCAGAAAGTGAAGAGGAACTAAAAAGCCTCTTGATGAAAGTGAAAGAGGAGAGTGAAAAAGTTGGCTTAAAGCTCAACATTCAGAAAACGAGGATCATGGCATCTGGTCCCATCACTTCATGGGAAACAGATGGGGAAACAGTGGAAACAGTGGCTGACTTTATTTTGGGGGGCTCCAAAATCACTGCAGATGGTGACTGCAGCCATGAAATTAAAAGACGCTTACTCTTTGGAAGGAATGTTATGACCAACCTAGACAGCATATTAAAAATTAGAGAGACATTACTCTGCCTACAAAGGTCCATCTAGTCAAGGCTATGGTTTTTCCTGTGTTCATGTATGCATGTGAGAGTTGGACTGTGAAGAAAGCTGAGTGCTGAAGAATTGATGCTTTTGTTTGTTTGTTTGTTAGTTTTTTAACATGCATTCATGTATTTATGGAAGAACATGAAATTTCCATTGCTTTTAACCTGCAAAATACAGAACCCACAGTTGCTATAATGTTTACTTCAGTATTCTTGCCTTGAGAACCCCATGAACAGTATGAAAAGGCAAAAGGACACTGAAAGATGAACTCCCTGGGTCAGTTTAGTTCAGTTCAGTTCAGTCACTCAGTCGTGTCAGACTCTTTGCGGCCCCATGAACCGCAGCCCACCAGGCCTCCCTGTCCATCACCAACTCCCGGAGTCCACCTAAACCCATGTCCATTGAGTCGGTGGTGCCATCCAACCATCTCGTCCTCTGTCGTCTCCTTCTCCTCCTGCCTGCCCTCAATCTTTCCCAGCATCAGGATCTTTTCAAATGAGTCAGCTCTTCGCATCAGGTGGCCAAAGTATTGGAGTTTCAGCTTCAACATCAGTCCTTTCAATGAACAGCCAAGACCGATCTCCTTTAGGATGGACTGGTTGGATCTCCTTGCAGTCCAAGGGACTCTGAAGAGTCTTTGCTGTGGTGTTGGAGAAGACTCTTGAGAGTCCCCTGGACTGCAAGGAGATCCAATCAGTCCATCCTAAAGGAGATCAGTCCTGGGTGTTCACTGGAAGGACTTATGCTGAAGCTGAAACTCCAATACTTTGGCCACCTCATGTGAAGAGTTGACTTATTGGAAAAGACCCTGAAGCTGGGAGGGATTGGGGACAGGAGGAGAAGAGGACGACAGAGGATGAGATGGCTGGATGGCATCACTGACTCGATGGACATGAGTTTGGGTAAACTCCAGGAGTTGGTGATGGACAGGGAGGCCTGGCGTGCTGCGATTCATGGGGTCACAAAGAGTCGGACACAACTGAGCGACTGAACTGAACTGAACTGATCAAAGTATTGGAGCTTCAGCTTCAGCATCAGTCCCTTCCAATGAATATTCAGGATTGGTGTCCTTTAGGACTGACTGATTTGATCTCCTTGCTGTCATAGGGACTCTCAAGAGTCTTCTCCAGCACCATGGTTCGAAAGCATCAGTTCTTCAGTGCTCAGCCTTGTTTGTGACAGTTAATAATGGCTTTATTTTTAAATTTGACTCACTTTAGTACCAAGTGCTAATTTTCCCCAAATCTGAAAAATCTCTCTGGATCTTTAAAACACATACAGATTTCAAAACTGTTTGCTGTGGTAAATGAGTTACATCAAACAGCAATTCTATTTTTACCCCCCCTCAAATCCTTCTGTTTTAATCAGCAGCACCACAGCCTGCTGCCTACCTGGTATCCTCAGGTTCTCCTTCATTCTGATTGCTGTTTCATTAATTGCAACTCTGGTTTCCTGAATTCCATGAAACTCCCTTATGGACTTATTCCCTTGCTTTTGGTGGAGCAGTGAAACCCATTTTCTAGCCTCTTCTAAGCAAAAGTATATGAGATGAACGTCTTCAGACCGTCTGAGACCATCTCATTCTCTTTACAATTTGAGGTTGAAATAACTTTGTCTCCTAATTCCTCAAGGTATGTAATGCTCTTCTCCTTTCCAGTCCTGATGCTGAGGAACTTGTTGTATTTTTTAGTCTTTTGTAGATTGAGTCTGTTTTTCTGTTTTCTCTTTAAACTTCAGAATCTTTTCAATATCCAGTATTTTGAACTTTCATAATGATATGCCTTTGGTTTAAACCTTTTATCATTGAGTATAACTGGGTCTATTTGGCTCTTTCAACTTAGAGATCTATGTTCTTCAGTAATAGGATATTTTCCTGCTATTTTCTTTATAAATATCTCTTCCCCCCCTTTTTTTTCAATTTCTAAAACTATTAGTTAGATATCAGCTGGATTGATAATCTATTTTTAAGTACCTTCTCTCTCTTATTGTTCAAATCTTTGGGTGTTTGTTTTAAATAAAATTTTCTACTTAAAATTTGATCATCTATTTCAACCAGTTTCATTATAAAAATTTTTTAAAGACTCTTATTTTCTTATTAAGCCATTTTAGAGGAATCTTCTTTTCATGTTATGAGTGCAAAATCTTCTATTATTTCTCCAAATATATTAATTCTATATTTTATAAAATTTAATTCAATTTTCTGCTTTCTCTCAGTTTCTTCTGAGTTTCTTCTTTTATGTTCATTTATTTGTTTTGACCACTTTCATGCTGGAGGCTTTGCTGTAATATCTGGTCATCCTCAACTAACCCTTCTTATTTATGAGAAACACACAAAAATATAGAGCAGTGGTATCTGAGAGGAGTTTATCAAATGATGTGTTTCACTACAGGTTGATAATAAGATAAATTTTTCATTGTAGAGTTCCAAATACTCAGATCTATTTATTCATGCTTTTGGCATTCTGGGACCAGGACAGAGAAATGTACTTGAAGGCTTCACATATGTCACTCTTCCCTAGGGGCTCAGATGGTAAAGAATCTACCTGCAGTGCAGGAGACCTAGGTTCAATCCCTGGGTTGGGAAGATCCCTTGGAGGAGCTCATGTCAACTCATTCCAATATTCTTGCCTGGAGAACCCCCATGGATAGAGCAGCCTGGTGGGCTACATACGGCCCACAGGGTCACAAAGATTCAGACACGACTGAGCGACTAAGCACAGCACAGCATGTCACTCGGACTTTCAGTTAATTCCCTTATTTTTACCTCCTATGCTTCATTCTTCTTATCTCTGCTATGTCTGGGTCTCCAAGGCAAGATGTAAAATAAGAAGAAAGTTTAATTTGAAAACAGAAGAGCAAGCAAACTGATTCAAAAATAACCTTAGCACACATACATGATACATATATAGAACAACCAGATATGTCACAACAATACTAAAGCCTAAACAGGTATGCAGATATCCAGCACATCCTAAATAAATTTCTACAAAATCTCAGCATTCTGTGAAAAAATTTAAGACTATGGATTTTTTCCATGTACAAGAACAATTCGCTCTATATTTGCAGTTTGCCAGTCCTTACCCAATATATCTGACATTTATTTCAAAAAGATCAGCAGCACTCTCACTAGGGTGTCATACACAATGTTATTCTAGCCTGAACATTGCTTACTGGGAACATTTTTAGGATCTAAATGGTTATTTACTGACTTATTTTAAAACCTCAGTTCATTCAAGTTTCTAATGTTTAAGAAGTGCATACCTAAAGTGTGGTTGCTTATAATTAAAATGGGAGCCTGGTGGGCTGCAGTGTATGGGGTCACACAGAATTGGGCACGACTGAAGCGACTTAGCAGCAGCAGCAGCAGAAATACAGAACAAATCATTACAGAAATATAAGATCCATTCCAGAACACAGAACTGTAAGACCGAAGAGTATAACATCTGAAGCCCCAGAGGAAGGCTGGGTAAAATAAAAATCTGATGCAGAAACTAAAATATAACACAGACAAAAAGGAACATAAATGCTGGATGCATCAGCATTCTTAAAAGGAAGAGAAAAAAAAGAACACAAACTAAGAAATACAGATGCTGTGCAGTTCACATTACTTTCTAACACAACTGAACCATATATTTGATAAAATCAGCTATATCAGAGGCATAAATTCAGCTGCTAAAGAAGTTGGTTGACCTAGATAGACATGCAGTTTAATACCTGGCGGCCAAACATATAAGGTTGTGATTATGTGGGCCACAACTAACTGCCATCACCAACACATTTCACTAAAATGTTGAAGAGAAATTACTCATAACTGTTCTACAGGCAAACGATTAACTATTCCTAATTTAAAACACAGTGCCTGTCTTCTTCCTCTACTCTTACTTGACAACAGTTGACACATTTGATTAGAGTTTGACATGACCAAGACCAAAGTCATTGGTTTAATTCTCACATCAGCCATTAATGTCTCCTTGTTTTGTACTTGAATATTGAATAGCTAAATTTGGTTATCATTTCGTGATTGGGCAGACATATGAGTAGATAAATCCATTTAGTAGGTTATATGAAGAGCATATAACCTTCAAATAATGACTCAGTTTTATTTCATTACGTATTTGAAAAGTGTATGACATTTAATCTTGTGAAGTTTATAGGTGGAAAAGTTAATATATATGAGATAAATTAGACTGTGACGATATGCTAATTTATGTATTTTTTAAAACACCTTGACCTCAGGCCTTTCTACTGCTTTTAATGTAAAAGCACTCAAAATCATGAGAGAACTGAGGCTATTTTCTTATCACTTAAAATATTCTCCTAAATTTACCAGTAAAAAAATAAAAGGTGAAAAGTTAGATACATGCTGAGATCACTCTTTAATGTATGATCCTGGTTCAACACCAGTAAAATGTAAAAACATTCAGCACCTACATGCCTCCTAATAAAATAATAGGATACCTCATGCTTCCATTCATAAAATATCTGTTCTTAGTTATTCAGGCAGACACAATAATGGAAAATTAATGCCTTGGAGTTATCTTCCACATTTAATTCATTTTGAATACATGAGAGCTGTTTGTTCAGCTCAGTTCAGTCATTCAGTCATATCCAACTCTGGGATGCCATGGACTGCAGCACACCAGACTTCCCTGTCCATTACCAACTCCCAGAGCTTACTCAAACTCATGTCCATCGAGCTGGTGATCCCATCCAACCATCTCATCCTCTGTCATCCCCTTTCCCTCCTGTCTTCAATCTATACCAGCATCAGGGTCTTTTCCAATGAGTCAGTTCTTTGCATCAGGTGGTCAAAGAACTGGAGTTTCAGCATCAGTATCAGTCCTTCCAATGAATACTTAAGACTGATTTCCTTTAGAATTGACTGGTTGGATCTCCTTGCAGTCCAAGGGACTCTCAAGAGTCTTCTCCAACATCACAGCTCAAAAGCATAAATTCTTCGGGGCTCAGCTTTCTTTAGGGTCCAACTCTCACATTCATACATGACTACTGGAAAAACCATAGCTTTGACTAGACAGACCTTTGTTGGCAAAGTAATGTCTCTGCTCTTTAATATGCTGTCTAAGTTGGTCATAACTTTTCTTCCAACAAGCAAGCGTCTTTTAATTTCATGGCTGCAGTCACCATCTGCAGTGATTTTGGAGCCAAAAAAAAAATAAAGTCTGACACTGTTGCCATTGTTTCCCCATCTATTTGCTATGAAGTGATGGAACTGAATGCCATGATCTTAGTTTTCTGAATGTTGAGCTTTAGGCCAACTTTTTTACTCTCCTCTTTCACTTTCATCAAGAGGCTTTTTAGTTCTTATTCACTTTCTGCCGTAAGGGTGGTGTTATCTGCATATCTGAGGTTATTAATATTTCTCCCAGCAATCTTGGTTCCAGCTTGTGACTCATCTAGCCCAGCGTTTCTCATGATGTACTCTTCATATAAGTTAAATAAGCAGGGTGACAATATACAGCCTTGATGTACTCCTTTTCCTGTTGTTCAATGTCAAGTTTGAACTGTTGCTCTTGACCTGCATACAGATTTCTCAGGAAGCAGGTCAGGTGGTCTGGTATTCCCATCTCTTTCAAAATTTTCCAGTTTGTTGTGATCCACACAGTCAAAGGCTTTGGCATAGTCAATAAAGCAGATGATTTTCTGGAACTCTCTTGCTTTTTCAATGATCCAAAGGATGTTGGTAATTTGATCTCTCGCTCCTCTTCCTTTTCTAAATCCAGCTTGAACACCTGGAATTCACATTTCACATACTGTTGAAGGCTGGCCTGGAGAATTTTGATCAGTACTTTGCTGCTGCTGCTAAGGCACATCAGTCTTTGCTAGTGTGTGAGATAAGTGCAATTGTGCGGTAGTTTGAGCATTCTTTGGCATTGCCTTTCATAGGGATTGAAGTGAAAACTGACCTTTTCCACTCCTGTGGTCACTGTTAAGTTTTCCAAATTTGCTTGCATATTGAGTGCAGTGCTTTTACAGCATCATCTTTTAGGATTTGAAATAGCTCAACTGGAATTCCATCACCTCCATTAGCTTTGTTCGTACTGATGCTTTCTAAGGCCCACTTGATTTTGCATTCCAGGATGTCTGGCTCTGGGTGAGTGATCACACCTTGGGGTTGTCTGGGTCATGAAGATCTTTTTTGTACAGTTCTTCTGTGTATTCTTGCCACCTCTTCTTAATATCTTCTGCTTCTATTAGGCCCATATCATTTCTGTCCTTTATTGTGCCCATCTTTGCATGAAATGTTCCCTTGGTATCTCTATTTTTCTTGAAGAGATCTCTAGTCTTTTCCATTCTATTATTTTCCTCTATTTCTTTGCAATGATCACTGAGGAAGGCTTTCTTATCTCTCCTTGATATTCTCTGGAACTTCGCATTCAAATAGGTATATCTTCCCTTTCCTCCTTTGCTTTTTGCTTCTCTTCTTTTCTTAGCTATTTGTAAGGCCTCCTCAGACAACCATTTTGCCTTTTTCATTTCTTTTTCTTGGGGATAGTCTTCATCACTGCCTCCTATACAACGTCACGAACCTCTGTCCATAGTTCTTCAGGCACTCTGTTTATCAGATCTAATCCCTTGAATCTATTTGTCACTTCCACTGTATAACTGTAAGGGATTTGATTTAGATCATACTTGAATGGTCTAGAGGTTTTCCCTACTTTCTTCAATTTAAGTCATTTGTTATGATGTGTAGTTTTTAGTAAAACTAACAAGATATTTAACAAACATGTCATTCTGCTTAAAAAATCACTTTTAGATTTGCTGCTGCTGCTACTGCTGCTAAGTCGCTTCAGTCGTGTCTGACTCTGTGCGACCCCATAGACGGCAGCCCACCAGGCTCCCCCGTTCCTGGGATTCTCCAGGCAAGAACACTGGAGTGGGTTGCCATTTCCTTCTCCAATGCGTGAAAGTGAAAAGTGAAAGTGAAGTCGCTCAGTCGTGTCCGACTCCCAGCGACCCCATGGACTGCAGCCTACCAGGCTCCTCTGTCCGTGGGATTTTCCAGGCAAGAGTACTGGAGTGGGGTGCCATTGCCTTCTACTGTATACCTAATAATGGAAAAATAATATTCCAATTTTTATTTATGTGATAGCTATAATTAAAATGGAGAAGCAAATGGCAACCCACTCCAGTATTCTTGCCTGGAGAGTCCCATGGAGGGAGAAGCCTGGTAGCCTACAGTCCATGGGGTCGCAAAGAGTCAGACATGACTGAGCGACTTCACTTCACTTATAACTAAAATTATATAAAATCTCATTCTTGTTTTTATCTTTTATTGCATAGTCCCATTATTATTCAGTGAAACTGAACCCCTGTGAATAGTGTTTATTAAGGTAATGAGATATTTACATAAAATATTCACAAATAAGAGACTTACTTAAGCTTTAAATTCTAATACCTGCACTGAAGAGTTAAAACTGGGAAATCATTAACAAAAATTGAGTCACAGATGTAAAAACAAACTTATGGTTACCAAGAGGTAAGTGTGGGGAGGAATAAATTGGGAAATTGGGATTGACATACACACACTAATATATATATATATATATATATAATAGGCAATTAATAAGAACCTATCACATAGCACAAAAAACTCTACTCAATACTCTTTAGTAACCTATATGGGAAAAGAATCTAAAAAAGAGAGGATACATGTATATGTATAACTGATTCACTTTTGTGTACAGCAGAACTAACCCAACATTGTGAATTAACTATACTCCAATAAAAGTTAATTTAAATAGATAAAATAAAATTGGGAGCTTATTTTGGGCTCAGGCTTCCCTGGTGGCTCAGATGGTAAAGAAACGGACTGCAGTGCAGGAGACCCAGGTTCAGTCCCTGGGTTGAAAAGATCCCCCGGAGGAGGAAATGGCAACCTGCTTCAGTATTCTTTCCTGGAGAATTCCATGGACAGACGAACCTGGTGAGCTACAGTCCATGGGGTTGAAAAGAGTCAGACATGACTGAGTGACTAACACTTCATGACATTACATCAAATTGTCACCTTACAAATGTGAAAACAAAATAATTAGGAGAAATAGTCGTAAAATACTATAGATTTTCTTGTGGTAGGACCACATAGAAACGGTGATAAAATTTCAAAGTAGGTCTTAATGGGAATACTGAACACAGCCCAAATTTAACTTCTAAAAATATGGATCATATACTTCATATTTTAACAGTGAGTAAAATCTGCAAATTCACTACTTTTATTCATATCGGGAAATGAAGAACAAGCAAGTTCTCTCAATGATGTCCAGCCAGTGAATGTCTCTGATATGCTTTAAAAGTGTAGTTAAGACCCTCTGCTATTGCCCATGCCTCACCCAGGACCGCCTCTTGAAATGGAGGGAAAAAGTCAACCACCTAAAACACCTTCAGATCTTCTGAAAACTCAACTAGGTAAAGTATCCAATAAACAATAACAATGCTCAACTCAAGTATAATTCTTTATAAGCCAAAAAGCTTAATTTGAACTATGGAAGCCCATCTTGTGACACTCTACCTAAATTACTAAACTGAATTTCAGACTGCTGGGTAGAGACTGGGTTGAACAAAATGGACAGCATTTTAATAAAAAATAATTCTTTTTATTTAACCTCCAGTGCATTAGTAAGAAGACAATCCACATAATTTTATAAATTCACTGCTATTAAATATAAAAATAAACAAACATGTTTCATATCAGGAAATGATTAATACTCATCCATATGCTTTCTGAAATCCAAAATTTGTGTTTTGAACCCAAAGGTTCACAAGACAGAAAACATTCCAGACATAACCTTTCAAGTTCTGAAATAGTATTTAGTCAATCACAGACCCTGTGGTTTTAGAATAACTGCTTCCTTTGAAAACAGGATGAACCCTTTTAAAACTACTATGACCAGGTTAACATCTAAGACCAGGAATTCATCAAGAGAAGTTTCCTAGGATAAAGTACCACTAAAACATTACAATGAGGGTAAGAGTATTATACAGACAGAGAACAAAAATTTTTTATTTGAAAAGTAGTGTCTTAGTAATTAAGGTCCTTGTGCCTTTGTGTAGTGGAGGCAATTGAAGAGTGGAGGCAATAAGAAGAAAATTATTTGAACTATCATCAGTATCTCTTGTAAATCTGGCTAAAAATCTAGGAGAGAGATATATCAGGGTGATGAAAACAGAATAAAAGGGAGAGTTAGAAAGCAAAGAGGAACTAAAGAGCCTCTTGATGAAAGTGAAAGAGGAGAGTGAAAAAGTTGGCTTAAAACTCAACATTCAGAAAACTAAGATCATGGCACCTGGTCCCATCACTTCATGGCAAATAGATGGGGAAACAATGGGAACAGTGTCAGACTTTCTTTTCTTGGGCTCCAAAATCACTGCAGCCATGAACTTAAAAGATGCTTGCTCTTTGGAAGAAAAGTTATGACCAACTTAGACATCATATTAAAAAGCAGACATTACTTTGCCGACAAAGGTTCATCTAGTCAAAGCTATGGTTTTTCCAGTAGTCATGTATGGACCATAAAGAAAGCTGAGCACCAAAGAATTGATGCTTTTGAACTGTGGTGTTGGAGAAGATTCTTGAGAGTCCCTTGGACTGCAAGGAGATCCAACCAGTCCATCCTAAAGGAGACCAGTCCTGAATATTCATTGGAAGGACTGCTGCTGAAGCTGAAACTCCCAATACTTTGGCCACATGATGCAAAGAACTGACTCATTGGAAAAGACCCTGATGCTGGGAAAGACTGAGGAGATGGGGACGACATGGTTGGATGGCATCACCAACTCAATGGACATGAGTTTGAGTAAGCTCCAAGAGTTGGTATGGACAGGGAGGCCTGGTGTCGCAGGCGGACATGGGGTCACAAAGAGTCAGGCACGACTGACTGACTGAACTGATTAATAATTTGCTCCTATCTTATTTCTGAGTAGTCCTCTATAGATATGCCACAGTTAAGGTATGTCTCACAAATTTCAATAAGCTGTGTTTCAACATGTTTTTTAATTTCACTTCAGGCTTCTTTGACTTGTATTATTGATTCCATTGTGGTTGGAGACACATTTGATATGATTTCAATACTGCAGTCCATGGGGTTGCAGAGAGTCGGACACTAGTGAGCAACTGAACTGAACTGAGCTGATCAGAATAATATTGCAGACTGACATGGGGCAAGACCACATAGAAAAGGTAATGTATTTTCAAAGCAGGTCTTAATGTGAATTCATATCACCGATCCTTGTTTTTCTTCCCACTATGTGTGTGCGCGCATGTGTGCGTGCGACTATAAAGACTAGAACAAAGAAACTGCTGCACACATTGCATATACTTGCAAATCTTAGTAAAATCTTAGATTTCAATCTTATGGTTGTCAATTTCCACTTCTTCCAGAAAGCCCATATATTCCTGAATGATTCTCATGCCCTAATTCCACATTTGCATGGCTTTGTTGTAGGCTGAAGTCAGGAAGTGAGGAGAAGTACCCTTACCAGAAGCACCATGTAGGGCAGCTGCCCTTGATAAGTCACCCTATGTCTCGCTTGTCCAGGATTCTTCCCACAAAGGTTAGGAAGAACTGAAAGGGATGCCGGGGTGATGGCTAACTGTGGTAGGATTTGTTCTCTTCGTAAGTCCTGGGGAGAGTGCTGCCTCCAATTGTCGGTGGTTTCCACTGAACATGGAACTTGGGTTCCTTGGTCTTCATCCCAGGACAACTATCAGCAATTCCAAGGCAAGAGGAAAAGTTCTCAGGATCACACTGCAGAATTACATTACTATAGTTTATTTCATTAAATTAACTTGAAAAGCATATCCTGAAGTTCAAATCAGTAAAAGAACATTAAGAATTTTAAAAGTTGAGATAGACCTACATAAATATTTGTTGCTGTTGTTTACTTGCTAAGTTGTATCTGACTCCTTGCAATGCCATGGACTGTAGCCCACCAGGCTCCTCTGTCTATGGGTTTTCCTGAGCAAGAATACTGGAGTGGGTTGCCATATTCTTCTCCAGAAGATCTTCCCAACTCAGGGATCAAATCTGCATCCTTTGATTTGGCAGACAGATGCTTTACCGCTGAGCCATCAGGGAAGCACATAAATATAGTTCATTTAATTTAAAAAGATCTTTAAATACATGATAATAATTAGGTTCATGTAAAAACCTAACTATGATAGATTATGTATCAATATATAGTTATTTTTCTATGTGTATGCTAAGTCACTTCAGTCATGTCTGACTCGTTTGGACCCTAGGGACTGCAGCCCACCAAGTTCCTCTGTACATGGGATTCACCAGGCAAGAATACTGGGATGAGTTGCCATTTCTTTCTCCAGGGGATCTTCCTGACCTAGAGATCAATGTTAGCACATGAAGAAAAATACAACACAGAGTAAATGTTCTCTAAACAGCAGTTGAAAAAAATGAATGAATATTTGAATAAATGAAATAAGCATAAGAAATTAAATTCAAGAATTTGCTAAAAAGTTAATCCTGATGGCTCAGACAGTAAAGAATCTGCCTGTATGCAGAAGACTTGGATTCGATTCCTGGGTGGGGAAGATCCCTTGGAGAAGGGCATAGCAACCCACTCCAGTATTCTTGCCTGGAGAATCCCATGGACAGAGGAGCCTGGCGGGCTATAGACCATAGGGTTGCAAATAGTCAGACATAACTGAGGCAACTGAGCATGAATGCACACAATCCAAATATATATAGGACTGTGTCTAAATTACAAGAAATAGTAGGTGTTTAGACCTTAAGAGTTTGCAAGAAAAAAAAATCGAGTGAAATTCACCTCTGAATATAAATTATTTTTTTCTATATTATTCTGATAAATGAGTACATCTTGGAGCTTTCACTGACAGATCTCCAAAGAATTTCCCATTATGTTGGGCAGCTCTTTAACAAGAGTGTATACTGATTTTCCACTTCCTTCGACAGTAGAGGACAAGGGGATTAAAGGCACCAAGCTGTTTTTCCAGTATTCCACTCAAGAGGATGGCTGCCAGCTGAGAGCACCCCAGGAGGAAGGGAGTGTGGGGTGGATCACTGGTGGTGAGGTCTGAGATGGGAGGAGAATGACAGTCTGGAGCCAGGTCTCCTGTGGCAGGGATCTGTGCCTTGAGGAGTCCTCTGTGCTTGTGTGCTAGGTCACTTCAGTTGTGTCTAACTCTTTGGGACCTCATGGGCTTTGGTCCACCAGGCTCCACTGTCCATGGGATTCTCCAGGCAAGAATACTGGAGTGGGTTGCCATGCCCTCCTCCAAGGGATCTTCCCAACCCAGGGATCGGACCCACATCTCTTATGTCCGCTGCATTGGCAGGTGAGTTCTTTACCACTAGCGCCACCTGGGAAGGGATCCCTCTGGGGCTCAAGCAAAGAGAGCAAACACATGCTCCCCAAGAGATTCAGTTACAGGACCTCACCCACAGAGGGTACTAACTAGAGAAAGAGCAATGACCAAAAAGTAATCTCTTCTTTTCTTCCCTCTAGGACTGTCAAATGAGAAGAGTGTTTAAGAAGAAGGAGAGGAAGGAGCCAAGTGGCAGACTGAATTTCTATCCTTCAAGCCCCTCACGCTTGAGCCAAGGGATGGGTAAAAGATGAACCGAGTTTGAGGCTTTTTTCCCACTGAACTGGACTTTCAAAAACCAAGAGTGGCCAGAAATTTGTCAAACCTGTCAAGGTTGCTGTTACATGGTGGAAAAGGAGAATCTGACCTTACCAGGTTGGACACAATGATGGAGTCAAAAAATAAAAAGTGCTTCTATTTATATTTCACTGAGTTGATGCTTCTCAATAGTTTTACTCAAAAATGAACAACAGAACCTGTGTTTTCCTTTCACTTGCCTCAAAATCTAATAATCTTGGTCTATACGAAGCAGAGAAATCAAGTAATTTAACATTAGTCTATAATAAAATTAAACTCTACCATTTTTCGTTGTTAAGAAATGAACATGACAACAGTTTTTTAAGTAAATAAATTACATTGCAATTGATGTGTCAGAACTATAGAATTTGCAGCAAATTCCTATCTATCACTTTCATGCATTGGAGAAGGAAATGGCAACCCACTTCAGTGTTCTTGACTGGAGAATCCCAGGGACAGGGGAGCCTGGTGGGCTGCCGTCTATGGGGTTGCACAGAGTCGGACACGACTGAAGTGACTTAGCAGCAGCAGCGTATCTAGCAGGAAAATAGGCATTTTTATCAAATCAAATAATTTTTGCAATCACCATACAATATTGTATGTGATACTTAGCCACAAAGAGAAGTTGCTCAACATTAAGTGACGCTATAGTCATTAGCAGTGTATAGCACCAGGTCTGTACAACAATAGTATCCTATGGAAGCAAGGGACTGGGCAGGCTTGTTCTCCTCTGGATTCCCACCACGCAGCCAATGTGTGTGTGTGTGTGTGTGTGTTAGTCGCTCAGTAGTGTCCCACTCTTTGTGACCCATGAACTGTAGCCCGCCAGGCTTCTCTGTCCATGGAATTCCACAGGCAAGAATATTGGAGTGGATTGCCATTTCTTTTTCCAGAGGATCTTCCTGACCCAGAAATTGAACCCTGGTCTCCTGCATCACAGGCAGATTCTTTACCAGTTGAGCTACAGGGAAGTCCTCAGCCAGTGCCTGATACATAATAATTGCTGTGTATTGAATGGGCTTTCCAGGTGGTGCTAGTGGTAAAGAACCCACCTGCTAATGCAGGAAACATAAAGAGATGCAGGTTTGATCTCTGGGTTGGGAACATGGCAACCCATTCCAGTATTCTTGCCTGGAGAAATCCATGGACAGCAAACCTGGCGGGCTACAGTCCACAGGGTCACAAAGAGTTGAACACAACTGAACAGACTTAGAACACATACATGAATTAACGTTGGAGCATTCAAAACAGGGAATCTGTGGTAGGCAGCTGTCACCTCTGGTTCTTCTTTCTCCTACATTAATAAGCTGCTGCTGCTGCTGCTAAGTCGCTTCAGTCGTGTCTGACTCTGTGCGACCCCATAGACAGCAGCCCACCAGGCTCCCCCGTCCCTGGGATTCTCCAGGCAAGAACACTGGAGTGGGTTGTCATTTCCTTCTCCAATGCATGAAAGTGAAAAGTGAAAGGGAAGTCGCTCAGTCGTGTCCGACTCTTAGCAACCCCACAGACTGCAGCCCACCAGGCCCCTCTGTCCATGGGATTCTCCAGGCAAGAGTACTGGAGTGGGGTGCCATTGCCTTAATAAGCAAATCTACTTATTTTCTACATTTTCCTAAATAGCAACAGAATCCTGAGGAAATACAGAAAGCAATATTTTAAGATTTTTGCTTCACTATGGGCATGAAAGATATAAATACACCTTCAGAAATGAATAAGATAAAGAAATTAACTTTTTTATGACACTGGATTGCAATAGGTGAAAGAAAATTCTGGATAACAAATTATTGGAACTAAAGAATCTTCTGTGTTCTGATATGCATTTATGAAATAACTCATAAAATCACTTCAGTAAATAAAAGCTAAGTAATCAAAATTTTCTAAATATATTCTCCTGAAAAAAAAAGTCAAAGGCTAATAAAAATAAATTCTGCTTTGACTTGTGAAATATTCCATCAAATTTCATCAAATTTTAGAATATACTAACCAATAAAACGGAGAAGGCAATGGCACCCCACTCCAGTACTCTTGCCTGGAAAATCCCATGGACAGAGGAGCCTGGTAGGCTGCAGTCCATGGGGTCACTAGGAGTCAGACACAACTGAGCGACTTCACTTTGACTTTTCACTTTTATGCACTAGAGAAGGAAATGGCAACCCACTCCAGTGTTCTTGCCTGGAGAATCCCAGGGACGGGGGAGCCTGATGGGCTGCCATCTATGGTGTCGCACAGAGTCAGACACCACTGAAGCGACTTAGCAGCAGCAGCAACCAATAAAAACATTTTAATAACTACACAATTCCATAATATTCACTAAATCATTTTTTAAGTGATCTATGTTTTATATTATATCTCGGAACAAATAAACAGAAAAAAAAAATTTAAAGTCTCATTGTTCTGTTTCCCCAAATAACCATTTTAACAAAATACATCTTTCTTGCAATAATATTTACCTAAATCCAGCTTTTATAACATTGCTCGGGAACTTTACATTTCCTTAGTCCTAGTTTTAGTTCTGTTTTCTCACTTTGAGTAGGCTGTGTATATGAGAATGAAATTACTGGCACACATGACTTTGGCTGAATTATGGAGGGGACTTCTGAAAATATTGTTCTCTGTTATTACTTCCATTCCAAAGAAAGAGCCACTATTACTCAGAATCTAAGGGCATTCACAATGATAAATACTAAAAACAGATTGAGGTACACACACAGGGACAGATACTACCAAGAGCCTCTCTTCTCTCTGGGCTGAAACACTTCAATGTAAGTTCTCCTGCTTACCAACTACATGACATTGAGCACATTTTTTTGACCTCTCCATACTCCATGTCATTTGTAAAGTGGATGTAACAAACCTCTTGGGGTTGTTGTTACAGCTCAACTGAGTGAAAAAAAGGAAACATCATTGCTTGATACACAGATTGTGTATAAAAAACAGTAGTCTTCATGCTTCATAACAGACTTCACAAGTAGGAATTTCATCTTCATTTTATATCCAAGCACTGATCACGGTGCCTATCAAAAAATATATATAATAACTTCTGGTTTCAGGTGTGGGTGTGTGTGTGCTCTGTTGGGTTCGACTCTTTGGGACCCCATGAATTGTAGCCCACCAGGCTCCTCTGTCAAGGAAATTCTCAAGGCAGCAATACTGGAGTGGGTTGCCATTTTTTACTCTAGGGGATCTTCCATCCCAGGGATCGAACCCATGTCTCCTACATTAGCAGGTGGATTCTTTACTACTGCACCACCTGGGGGTTTCAGGTATGTCCGTATATTCCTGAGTCCTTTGACGAATGTAAAGATTTAAAGGAAGCAGGGAGAAGCATCTGAGTGAATACGGGCAACGAGACTTTCCTTAATTTATATCCCAGAATGAACCAATATAGCAAGGCTGTTTGTTGGGTTTTTTAAAAACATATACAGGCCCCCAAGATCTTTTTACCAACTCAACAACACTTATATGCTCTAGGTGAGTTGGCCTTTGGCATCGAAGAGGTCACAGACTAGAATGGGATGAGAAATGTATAAACAATTACCATACAACGGATGCAAGCAATGACAGAGACCTCAGAATACAGCCTCACAGAAGAGAGAGTGCCCCTCCTGAGTAGTAAGAAAGGTATCACAGACAAGGTGATGATTGTATTTGGTCCTGGAGAGGCCTCCACTGGGTTAACTGGTTTCCTGAGTTGCCAGGGCTTTGACCTTGACTCATAGTTGATGTCTATGTCCTTGGCATCTAGTTTCAGTTGATCCTTTCTATTTAGCCTCTCTCTGGTCATGTTTCTTCTTTTCAGCTCCCAAACTTGACCTCTCCACCCTGAAAACTAAATATGATTCTTGACACCTGTATCTCAGGTTTCAACATCTGCTCTTGTGTCCTGTTCTGCCTCAGTCAAAGGCTGACTCACCTCTGCTCAGGTTTTGATCATGAGAGTACCTGCTGACTAGGTCAGAATATTCTTCAGGAAATGGATTTGGGTCTCTTCCAGGGAAAGCAAGGCAAGCCCCAACACTTACTCACTGAGAACACGGTTATCACTACTACTACACAACTAACTCCCGAGCCACAAATGATAATTCCAGAATTTGCCTGGGATTTAAAAACCCTCTTGTCTGAGCCTCCAAGCTTGGTCTTTAACAATCCATAAAGTACCCTCAACTCATAGACTCTATGTAACACTGCCTCCAGGGATCTGTGAAGCTCCAGCTGAAAGCTCCTCCACCTACATAATTTTTATAGATTCTACATATGGGTGGTTTAGGATTGACACATATACACTATTGATACCATGATGTATAGAAGCCTGGTGGGTTACTGTCCACAGGGTCACAAAAAGTCACACACGACTGAAGCGACTTCACACACATAAAACTGTTAAACAATGAGAATATACTCTGTAACACAGGGAACTCTACTTAATGCACTGTGGTGACCTGAATGGTAAGGAAGTCCAAAAGGGAGGGGACATATATGTCTATATGGCTGATTCATTTTGCTGCACAGCAGAAACTAACACAACATTGTAAAGCAACCCTACTCCAATAAGAAGTAATTTTAAAAAAGAGAGATATGATACCTAAAAAAAGAAAAAGAAAGCACCTTAAAGTGCCAACCTGGCCTGGACAGGATGTAGAACCTTTCAGTCAGATCGATTCTGGAACAGGCCTGAGGTCTGGTCTCCTGCGGCCTCAGTCCACAGCTACCCAACCGCCCCCTGCCACCCCTCCACGGAGCTTCAGCTCTGACTCCCAAGAGCTCCAGGAGGGAGAGACAGTCTGAAAGAAATAGAAAAAGTTCCTAAATGCTCATTCTGTTCAGTTGAAACCTGAGTTTTCAGTAACTTTAAAACATTAAAAAACTTTAAAAGATTTAAACTGAAAAACTTTAAAAAAAGATTTTAAAAAGCTTCCAACGACACAAAAAACATGATATGAACTTGCACAGATGGTAGAATTATCTTTCATATATTCAGTGTTACACATAAAAATATTAAGAATAAAATGAAGGAAGAAAGATGCAGAAAATGAACTTGAGAGGTCTGGAAATCATGTATGAATATTATCTCCAAGGATTAGAAGTTAGAGATACTTTGAGTCACGGCTGAAAATAAATTAATTGATTTGAATTGGGTCATGAATGGCAATGCCATGTAGTACTGGCAAAGAAGAGAAAGAAAATAGAGTCAGGACCCCATAACTTTTGTTTCAATCCAATGAGAACTGTCAGTACTTTTGGAGCTAAGAAAATTTTAATGTCCTGGGACTTCAATATTAAGATAAACTTAGAGCGAGCGAGAGAGAGAGAGGGAAGAAAAACAATAGTAGATTTTTAATTTAGGAAAGTTTTATGTACAGCAGTAATTTGAGACTTTAGGATGATAAACAGGAGCATTAGAATTTTCTGGGTTCTCTAGTAACGTCACCTTATATTAATTCCTCATGCTGTTCCATCATTAACTATTCTGTTTTATGCCTTCTTCTACTTCTCACAAGTATACTCTACGTTCATTTTTCCCTTCAAGCTAATCAATCACTACAATGTTAAGTAATTCACTCTGCACTTCGGTAGACTATATATGTACGAAAAACCTCGCTATGCAGCAAGATATTCTTATGGTTGGAGGAGCATCCATCCTGGTCTGATGTCTAAATCGGCAATACATTCAGCAGCACTTCTCAGGCAGAATTCTCAGTTTACTCAAACACGTTCATGATTATTTCTTCATCTACTCAAAGGAAGTGTAGGAATACAAATGAATTTGCCACTATCTTTGCAGGAAAAAAATAACACTGCTTTTTCTAAATCAGTAGGGGTTGACAACAAACTTCAGTGTCTCATCCTCTACAAAACACTATTTGAATATAACAGAGATGATACCAAAGAGTCAGACATGACTGAAGCAATTTAGCATGAACACCTATTACATTTATACTATAGCTACCCAAAACAGCAGATGAAAGACTTCCAAGAAATTCCTTTAATACAGAGACACCTCCTGAACTGCTTGCTATCACAGTACTTTTGGATTGGGGAAACATCTATTTCCTACTTCTTTTGGATGTTTTTATACTTACACCTTACATAGAACATGAGAAAGACCATCCAATCCTTGCATGATTAGAAGAGATCTTCTCTGAAGAGAATTCAGTGAGTGTGGTGAGATTTATGAAGTCTGCACATATTCTTGGATGTCTTCAAATGCTTATATGTTTAATTGTTTCAACACCAGAATGGGTCATACTTCTTTCTATACATTTTCAGGTTATCACTTTCTACTATGACAGACTGAACTATACCACCAATGGATGTGACATCCCTTCTTCACTGGGAAAAAAATTCTTCTTCTCCTTCCACCTCCACTTATTCCTCCTCTTTGTCATCCTCTTTACTTAACTAGGACAACCAATAGACTACTATGATATTGTAAATTTTTAGGGAAAATAACCATTGCTCAAAAACCTGAGTTAAATGACTGAATGAGAATGAATTCAGAAAGTGGATAATGGCATCATACACCATCACACTCCTTGCTATTTCTGGCTACCACAGTCCCTGAGGGTCTCTTGATCACTTGCACTTTTTGCCCATGAAGAGTAAATGTATCCACTGCAAGCTGCTTTGGGAAAGAGGCAGAGAAAGTTGCTCTGCTCAGAAAGATCATTTGCCCAGGTTTCCTTCTTAGTGGGGAAAGTGAAGATGACTTTCCAGCTGGTGAAAGGGAGGGATCTTGGTGAAATATGGGCATTAAGACAGGTGGCACAGGGGGCAGACAGACAGCCCTGTGCCCCAGGTCTGGGGAGAGAGGCAGGCACCAAGGCGGATAGAACAGTGACAAATGTCCTTGCTTCAGAAAGCACCATTGGTGGTAGTAAGCCTGAAACCAACAGTATCAGGTAAAAATCTCAAGATTCAGGTTGCCAAATCATGTTAATTTTTCCCCCAAAGAGATTAGTTCTTTGAAATGTGTGTGCTAAGATGAAATCACGTTAAACCTTAACTCCAACCATGATTAATAATAAAGCTATTTTCACTGAAAGGCACAGGGGTTAAAAGCAGAGGTTTGGTAAGCAACAGACCTGGGTTTCGATCTTCGCTCTGCCACTTTCCAGGTGTGACTTGAAGGAAAATAAAAGGTGATTAAGAAGGGGCACAACAGTAATGTCTATCATAGCACTATAATGGTTACATGAGAACACAAAGTGTTTGGTACCACAGATGTCTCAACAAACAGTTAAAATCTGGGAGTCACCCAGGTAGAGAATATGCTTCCCAGGGGGCTCAGTGGGTAAAGAATCTGCCTGCAATGCAGGAGACACAGGTGATGTGGGTTCGATCCCTGAGTGAGGAAGATACCCTTGAGGAGGGCATTGCAACTCACTCCAGTATTCTTGCCTGGAGAATCCCATGGACAAAGGACCTGGCCGGCTACAATCCATAGCAAAGAGTCAGATATGATGGAAGCAACTGAGAACACAGGCACGCACATGCAAAGGTAAAGAAGCTGCCTGCCAATGCAGGAGATGCAAGAGACTTGGGTTTGATCCCTGGGTTGGGAAGTAGGAAATGGTGACTCACCCCAGTTGTTCTTGCCTGGAAAATCCCATGGACAGAGGAGCCTGGTGGGCTACAGTCCATGGGGTCGCAAAGAACTGGAAACGACTGCACACACTAGGCAAATAGTGCAGCATCCAAAGAAATGAGTCTTGAAGACTCCAATATTTAAAGGTTCGGGACATGAAAAGAAACCATCAAAAGTGTTTGAGGTTGCCAGTGAAGTAGGTAATCAATGAGATATCAAGGTTTGGGGCTCTAGAAGTCAAGTGACCAAAGCGTCGCCAGAAAAACAAGTGATATCTGTCAATAGCTGCTTGAAGATCAACAAAATGAGGGCCAGGGACCTTGCCTATTGGGGGTAGCCATGTTGGCTACCCAATTACATCAATTACTGATGTAATTGATGAGGACAGTTTTCTGAGTCGTGTATAGGGAATCCTGTTTAGAGTGGTCCGGCAGTAAATGGGAGGGGAACAAAGGGAGAAGGAAATACTTTACAAAAGTTTAACCGGAAGGAAGAAATGGAGCAGAAGTCTTTTTTTAATGTTAGAGCTAACAGCATGTTAAGAAACACCCATTACTTTAAACACATTTACTGATTAATTTGTATTATCATATGTTAAGCTAACAATGTGAAAGAAAAAATAAATGATTTAATTATGAATGTATATAATGCCCCCCCCCCCCAAATTCTGCTGCTAAAAATGTGACTGTTAGCTGTAAGCATTTGCACAGAGACTTGTTTCCGGATGGAAGTTCTTCCAAAACACTCAGAGACTTTTCATCTACATTTTCTAATATCATTATTAGATATTAGAATAAAATGCTTTGCACAGATAATTTCTCATCAAAAGCTTCCAAAGTCACAGTAAGCTTTTCCAAAAACATAGACCACTCATAACCTTAAGACTAGCATTGCCTCCAATGAACCATAACATGAATGGCTGAATTTTGTGTGAGGATTCTCACACAGAACTTTTAACTCAGGCTTCATTTTAAATAACCAAAATAATTAAAACATCTTTAAACAACAGAATGGAAATTCATGTTAAATCCACACAATTCCTCTCTGTGCTCAGAATTTTAAAACTTCAATAAATTAATTCACTCCTTATGTAATTGTGTTTTAAAACCTTTCCCAAAGGAATCTCATGGGAGCCTTAGTCATTACTTATAGCTATTTGTCAGTTCTTCATCAGATCAAATATTGCTGTTTCCAGCTATTATATAATAATACCTTTTTAAACTTTTAATAACCTAGTTAATATTCTATCAAGCATTACTATTTAAATAAGCACTCTTTTTTAATGTCTTTTAATTAAATATCTGAATATTGTAATTATTTTCCTCAGACATTCTGTTTTTCTCTTAATTTTATATTTCTTCATTTTTAATGATTACATTTTGTCCTGGACATAGTAAAACATAAACTTTAAAATAACTTCTTAAATCACCTGTTATTCAATATTAGTGCAATTCACCCTAAGTTAAAACTAATGACTATTTTTCAGTACAAGTGATTATGTATTTTAATGGATCTTCTGTCCTACTCTAACCAGGATAAGTTTTCCTGAATTAGATTTTACCCTTGTTGTTCGCAGAATTGGGAAGTTAAACCATTCTATGTGCAAATAGTTTCTATGTGTCTGTTAGTCTCATAAGCGCTTAAACCATTTTTATTGAACAGAACACGAACTTCTGTAGTATTTCACTAAACATTTACCCCATCTCAACAGATTTTTGTTTCTAGCAATCTATTTGTTTCCATAACCTCTTTGTGTTTTGCATGTCTTCTTCTCCAGCTATGTTGTAAACAAGGTCAGAAGCCCAAAGAAAAGATACTCTGATTCTTGTCACAAAACGTAGTTTTACGACGTCCCTCGCAGCCCCCCAGGCTTGGCAAGGCATAATTCTGCTATTTCCACATTTTTAGAGACTTTCAGGTATGAAGAACACTGGCTTTTTCTTTTCCAAGAAAAACAGCTGTATGTCTACAAATCAAAAACTCAGGCTGCTCAAAAAATATTTTAAAGCTTTGGGTCCAAGATAAAAGGCTGACAATACAGCTATTGACAGCAACAGGTAACCAGTGGCGTAAAATACAGTGTTTTCTCCATGCCTGAGTCAAACAGGGTCTCACATATCTCAGATCTTGTTCTTGGTTTAAAAAAAAAAAAAAAGGATAAAAAGAACCAAAAGGAATGCTTTTGGTTGGCACTGGCTGGGGTGTTGGAGGGACGAGGAGGTGTTAACAAGAGGGATCCGGTATCTTTTTGTTTCGTGAAAACCCTGGCTTGACAGGAAATACAGGGAAAACTTAGCCACAGAAATGGTGCATCCGCTGTACAGGCCAAAAAGTAGATTCTCCCACCGCTCCTTAGAATAAAGAAACTTATAGTTCTCTTTCTCTCCTGTTTCTGGCCAGTCATCTTTCTTCCCTTCTTCTGCATTCACTATTGTACTCTATTCCAATCACTTAATTTTCTTTCTTAAAAGTCTGAATGCCAAGAGGAAAAAGCCCTTAGGAAGTCGTCCACGATGGTTTGCCAATTCAGTCCAAAATCTATATAGACTCTTGGACCTATTAAAGTGAGAATGTGATTTGATTGACCTATTTTTGGTTTGTTTTTGTTTTTAAATAAGAGGGATTGAGTGAATTTGAGGGTGAACTGAATTCTAATTCCTAATGCTAGGAATGTAATCCCAAGTTTCTTACCCTGCCAAGGAGCGCGCTGAATGAGTTGAGGTGGTGGCGATACTTTCATTTGACTAGAGAGATTCTGTTATATTTTCTGTTTTTAGGGTGACTGCTTTGGAAAGAATTTCACTCACTGACTTATGCCACAAGTATTAACTGAGCACCTACTATATGGGCCAGGGGTCTCTAGAGTCTTGATATCAGGCTCCTTCAAGTGAGAGAGCCTCAAAAACAAATGAAATACAATGGGAGTGATGTGTACCCCGTCTCAGCCCAAGAACAGGGATATGTCAGAGAAGGCTTCACAGTGGAGGTGAAGAATAACCAGGGATGCAGACAGGCACAAGCCACCAAAGAAAAAGGAAAACCCTGAGCCAAAATGAAGGCTTACAGGTGAGAAAGTTCAGGACAATCCGGACAGGCAGCCTGAATTCAGGTCTTGAAGCAGCTTGTCTTCCTAAGAACACCATATGACATCAAGAGTTACATGAACCTACGGGTCTTTCCCCAGAATGAGTAGGAACAATACAAACAACACAAAATCTGTTCTATTGTTTTCTCAATGGTTTCCAGGGATGGAAACCCTCATTCCTATATTGTGTTTCATTACTGAGGTTAGATGCAGGAGGATTTCTTCCTGAGAATTATAGAAACACAGTAGTAAGAGGAAAATCTTTCTCCTGTGATGCAAGTTTCTAAACTTGCAAAAGGCCTTTTTAACACTGGCCTTCGACAAGCAATGATTTATGTCATGTAAGTAATGACTATAGTGTGTTTATTGAACTGTATGCATTTTGGTGAGGATTTACTAAATTAATAAGAGATGTGTTTGTTGCTATTTTCATGGCCCATGTATGTGTGCATTTATGTGTGTGTAAGCATGCATGCCTGAGAGAGAGAGAGAGATTTAATATGGTGGAACTTTCCAGATATGTTTTGATCAACCAATATATGTGTCTGGAATTTATAGGTGGTGCTGCAAGAACATAGGCAATATGCAAAAACTTTTCATTCTTTGTTATTGAGTATGGTATAAGAATCTTAAGAAGTTCAATCAGCGGCAACTTAAACGGCAGACTACAAATCTTAAGTGGGATGATGAGAACATATTTTCTCACTGGCACTGCATAGTCTGGCATACTAGAATGTAGCAGAATGCAATAAACAAGCATAATTACTTACACACAAAAAGTCTATATCAATCTTTTCTTGATGACCTACTTTCAGTGAGTTTTCTCCAGCAATGCAATCACCCAAACAAATCTCCAGCAGACTGTGTATGACAGTCTCAAAGCCTCATGTTTTAAAAAGTCAGCACTCCCCATGTATTGAAAAGGGAAAACTCACTATGCGGAAGTACACATTCTCTGCCAGTATTCAGAAAAGACCCAACCCCTCTCCCAGTAAAAGGGTTTATATGCCATTATCATTAGCAGAGAGATTTGGCTAAACATTTTCTTATCTTCACTTGCTTGAAAGCCATTTTGTTGAATATAACTTAATCTCTCATCATGTTTGTAAAGACTAACAGTTGTTTTATTTTTTCAAATAGATGCTGTAAAATTCTAATTTTAAAACATGGAGTAGAGGGGGGAGGAAAGGGGGAGAAGAGGAGAAAACAGCCACCTTGAAAAGTTCCTGGGAAGTATAGAACCGGAATACTTTCATACAGATGTTCAGTCATTTTGGAGGGGGATGGAGAGGGTTGGGGTAAAATTCTGAATAAACTATTGAGGAACAAAGAAGCATCTTGTGTGTTCTTGATCTCTTCTGCCAAGAATACTAAATGACTAAAATGTAATGAAAAGTTAGGAAGAAAAGAAGTTGGAACCACAGGCAAGAGAGAAGCATTATGGGATATTCTCTTGCAGGATGGATGATGCCCAGGTTGTACTGCTTCATAACGGATTTCAGAACAACATGCACTAGCCATACTGGCTAATTAAACATGACTTCATTCTTTGTGCTTCTTTCCAGGAATCCATTTAGCAGACAGCACTGCTGTCTATGTCCAAAGTTCCTGTCCCATTCTGACAGACTTTTAACTAAGAACCATATGCATATCAATTCTTTCTTTGAATTGTAGCACCAAGTGTTTACCTTTGTCACAGAACAGCAGCTGCCACCACCAGAAAGTTAACCTCAACTCGGGACAGACTTAACTATGTCAATTACGTGACATTTTCTTAGCAGTAAGTAATGTTGAAGAGAACATACAAGAGTGTTTTAACCCACACATTTTGCCTATATATTTTGCTACTTATTTCAAATGTGGTAGGGTAGAATATTGAAGAGGACACCAAAAAAGCTTAAAATTACTGAATGAAACAGTAAATGCTCTATGTTCAAAAAAGAGGAACTGCTGCTCATCTGCTCACAGAGACATTTTTTAAAATGAATTCACATCTTTATTTTGTATTTTTAAATGACTTTCACAGACTTAAAATCTGATTCATACAATCTAACATGTATTTCATTATTCTCTATTCTAATATGCTCCCACTAGGTTATGTTTTATATCTGTAATCAGATTAACTCCTCAAAGAGAAAAAATACTGAAGTCAAGCACAGCGATAAGCACACAGTGGCTGTTCAGCGAGGTTGGTGAAATGAGTTCCACTGATCACAACCGGACTCAACCCGTTTGGAGAACAGCACTGTATTCAGGTCACAGGAAAAGACAGACCTTCTTCCTCTCCTTTCTTTACACAGGATGAAGGAAAAGTCAGGCTTAAAATATCCTGGACAATTCCTTTCACTATACTTAATGATTTTTCCCAAAGATGTCATCTTTGAATGCTTAATAAGTCAGTATCAGTTTTGAGAAGCAATAAAACATGCATGTGTGTGTGTGTGTATAGTATATATCCATATTTATTTATCATGTGTATATGCATATCTACACAATATATGGCTTCCCAGGTGGTGCAGTGGCAAAGAATCCACCTGCCAATGCCAGAGACTCAAGACACCTGGGTTTGACCCCTGGGTAGGGAAGATCCCCGGAGTAGGAAGTGGCGACTCACTCCGGTATTCTTGCCTGGAAAATTCCATGGACAGAGGAGCCTGGCGGGCTACAGTCCATGCAGTCACAAGGAGTCAGGCGTGACTGAGCAACTGAGCATGCACACACACACAATACATAATATATGCATATATACTTATATTTATATATACTAAAGTATTATATAAATATATATACTAAATGTCATTTCCCCACTCTGAAAGCCAAGGAAACTTGACCATACCCAAATATTACTCATTAATTCATTTAGCCATACATCTTAAATACAAAAGCCTTGCATTCAACTCATACAACATAATATAGCTGTATTTTTTCATTACACAAGGAAAATATGCTTACATTTCTATCCTTGATAGCTGCCATTTTATCCTTTTCTGAAACTTCATGATTCATTAATTTACCACTTCATGCATTCTTAATACATCTTAAGAGATATACAATAGATAAAATCCTATTCCATCTTTCATGATTTGAAAGAAAAAAATTGCTAAAATCAACTTTAAAACAAATTCTAGGAAGACTATTTTCTGGATCATTTTTCCACTGCAGTGTTTATGTAAAACACAAGCTGCCAGCAGTATACAAAGGTATTAGCTTATGTGATAGGAATATGATAGCCTTCAAGTAATCTGAAATCATGGATATTAAGAAAGCCTACTTACTGGCAGACAGCTGACTGAAATGTCACAATGTACCTGTGCTCATTTTAAAAAGGACAAACACAAGGATTTTAAAGGTGAATGAAGTAGAGTGTTTTGATAAGACACTAAAGTTAACCTGACACCATGAATATACTCAAATCCCTCCTATCCTTAAAAAAAAAAAAAAAAGCTTTTTTAAGAGTTGTGACTAAAATCAATAAAAATAGATCGTTTTTAGCAGCACTATTTCTTCTTATTACTTCTCAAGGCACTGAGTTAATCAGTTCTGAGGAAATGTTTACCATCAATTCCTCTGTCTTGAGGTAACCAATTTGTTGTTCTACTAGTCAATAAATAAGCAGTCTTCACACTATCTTCCTCTATGTCTCTTTCTTCCAATTATCAAACTCTGCAGAACTGTATGTGTTTGCTGCCTCCATTTTTCCTTCCCTGATATTTCTCTGACTTTAAACGGTCCTAGCTACATCTTCACCTTTCCAGGGAGGACATTCCACCAAGGACCACCAAAGACTTGCTCTCCAGAGTAAGAATGACATCAAGTCCAAGCCATCATACCAATGACACATATCATAGGAGGCAATGTATTTGAAATACTTTTAAACATTAAATTACCATATAAAGAGGAGGGTATTATTATACTTCCAAATGATCTATCACATTTCCACTATTACACAGGGTAACAGTCTTTTACCTGAGCTTCCTGATTCCCAGTCTCACTCTGCATCAATCCACCCTACACTGATATACTGAAGTCATCTTCCTAAAAGAAGGAGATCTACTCGAGTCATTCCACTGCTCAAAATGCTTCAATAGCTCCACCTCATATATGGAATAAATTCCAAAATCCTACCTACCATTTGAAACTAATACGCACCCTTCCCAATTTGTTCCTCCCTCAAAACACCACGTTATCATTTTCATTCCATGCTTCTGTGCATGCCATCCTTTTTACCACTAATACCCTCCCAAACAGTGACCCTTGAAGACCTATCCTTTCACCCTTCAGGATCTCCATCCAACCCCGTCTCCTCTTAGAATTGTTCCCAGAGGTGAGTTTAGCCTACACTCCCACACAACTCATACTTTCATATTCTACAAACTCTGCCAAGTATGAGAGCTACTTATGTATGGATCTTTCTCTCTTCCAAAGGTTTAACAGATGCTAGAGGAATATTCTCTCTAGGAGAATATTTATCACAAACAGTGTGCTCAATAAAGATTCAATGAATTGATATGTGCTTGTGTTCTCACCATTTAGTCATTTAATGATTAAAAATATTAAAACAGTTATTTGGACCATCTAAAAATGTTCTTTGTTAACTTTAAAATGGGGTTATTAGTGCTTTTTAAATATGGTAAAAACAAACAGCCTAGACCTGGCAAATAATGAAAAGGTAATATAAAAAACACACCCACAAAATAAATTGTTGAAACGAAAAGATACAGCTAGATTTTGTATCTACTAGATAAAAGAAAACAATAACTCTGATTTAACAAATTATGCATGGAGAAAGAAAACAAACAACTCAATTAAACAGTAAGAATACGTATTATTGACAAAACAAACAATATTATGTGTCCATGTCCTGATAAATGCATCTGAGTCTCCCATCTCCAAGTGGTTCAGTAATCCTCCCATCTGCTGACAGACTTGAATCTCTGGACCAACTCCAAGACTGTCTGGCCTCTTGAAGTTCCTCTGGACTTCAAAGACTATGAGGTCAACCACTATAGTCCATACTCCTCCGCCTAGGGTTACTCTGAAACTGAAACTGCCTTAAGAAGAGGGGGGAGGGATGGGAAGTTTTCCAGGGCCTTTGTCCTGTGGCACTACCTTTGTTTTAGGATGGCATGAAACTTGCCAACATATCTACCTTAAGAAAAATGAACTAAGATTCAGTAGTATCACGAGGTTGACCCAGATCTGTCATTTTAAACACTGGCCATACTCTGTAATCTACCTGGGGAGTTTTAAGACAATACTCATGTCTGGGGCCCACACTCACACATGTACTTGATCCAGGGTAGGGCCCAGACATCAGTATGTTTTCAAAGTTCCCCTGGTATACAGTCAGCTCAGGCTGCTATAAAAATACCATAGATTGGATGGTTTAAACATTTATTTCTTACAGTTTTGGAGACTGAGCAATCCAAGTACGAGGGGCTAGAAGATTTGGTTCATGGAGAAAGTGCTTTTCCTGGCTTACAGACAGCTGCCTTCTCTCCGTGTTCACATTAGGTAGAAAGAAAGCGCTCTGGTCTCTTATTTCTTATGAGGGCCTTAATCTCATCAACGGGATTCCACTTTCATGATGTCATCTAAAACAAATGATCTCTCCAAGGTCCCACCTCCAAATACCATCATACTGAGGGGTTAGGCCTTCAACATAAGAAGACTGTTGGGGGAAAATAAACATTCGACCCGTTAACACCAGACAATTTCAAAGTACAGCCATGACTGAGAACCACTGACCTAGACCAAGGGTTATCAACCTTCTATCACACCAAAACAAACATGATGAGGAGATCATGTGTGCAGTGCACTCCAACAGACAGACCAAGATTCTGCACAATTCTGTGTGCCAGGTGAGTTGCCACACTTAGGAGTCCTATTCAAGAAGATGCAGTGTCAGAATGCAAGGGCAAAAACGTCATTACAGAAATGATTTTTAATTTGCTGACCAGGTGACTGAAAACCAGGAGATAATCCAGAAAGTTCCTTTTATCTGGCCAGCATTTTGTTATTCCAAACACATAACTGGGACTCTAGTGGTGACCAGGATCTCTGCAAAAAGAGGGCATTCTAAACAGCAACATTTTCGTTTATTCCTACTCAAGCTACTAAGTTAACCAGCTCAAACAAAAGGTCTAGTATGAAGACCCATCTTTAAATAAATACGTTAGCACTCTCGGCATCAAAAAATAAGCAGTTTGGTCAGTGATGGTCAAAGAAGAGAAAAATTGTGAACTTAAGTGGAGAAGGCTAGAACGATTCTCCAAGAATGGAAAGGTACCAGTGGACACTGTTTATGCCCTTCTTCTTTCTTGCTAATTAATAAATCCTTGCTAAAAAATCCTTCTTTCTTGCTAATTAATAAATCATTTTTTTCAAATATGTAAAGACAATATTTCCAAGGAAATTTGTAAAAAATTTACTTTTGTCAATGTGTACATAAATTAATACTTGCTTATTGAATGAAACCAGAAAGTTCACATTAACCAGGACTCTGATTAATCACATTTACTCTAATATCTGTGTGGAAGTATCAGAAACAATTAAAAAAACGACACTCTTTCCATGTTAACATATTAGAATTTTTAGGCAGAAAGAAATGTTAATACATAATTTAAAAATTACGTTAACTACCAAATTCCCCAAATTATATTAACACATCAAAAATATTTTAAAATAAGGATATCAAATAGTATCAATTTCCTTCCTATCAAACTCTTTATCACAGTGCTGAGCTATGTTGAATTTCTTTTCACCTTTAAATTCTTGCTCAAAGGAAGTAGGGTATAAAGGAAATAGAAGCCAATAAAAAAAAGGTGAGTGAGAAGAAAATACAGCAAAGATCCTAATCAAAGTGCAAATCTCTTTTTCTGTTTTTGACTCTTGTGAAAATTTCTAACTCTTTTCATGCCCTGTTCCACTTGAATTCAACTAAATTCAAATATTCGTGGAATATCTGCTCTGTGCAGGGCTGAACTAGGTGCAATACATCACCTCTGGGATTAATGACAAAACAGACAGATTGCTAAAGCACGAATATTGACACAAGGTGACTGCACTTCCTGTCATTGATCTGCATTCCAGAACTGACTTGGGCCAGTACCTCTTACGGCCAGCTTGACCAGAGAAGACTTCATCCAACATGATGGTTTCTGATTGACTAAGAATACTGTCTTCACGTGATGAAGATACTGCATTTTTCATTACTGACTACTGACCATCCCTCACCCCCACTGCCCTGTCTCCCTAACAGGTAAGCATGTGAGCATACACACACTGGCTTGATGCCCTGCTCCCAGGACATATCCAAGCTTCATTGCTGCCAACTCACCTAGAATTAAATGCTCACTCAAAATTGCTTCTGCCACTACACCTGCAGCATCTGTCATGGGGGCTATATTTCTTATTCACAGATAGTGTCAGGATCTAGGTGATGCTTAGGTGCATTTCTGGGAGAACCAAAGAAAAGGAAGGTCTGGTGCCAGGAGTGGCGTTAAAGATGGACGGCTAAAGATCAAGGCTGACCTAACTTCAAATTGAAATCAGAATCAAAAAGAAGGAAATGCCAGAGGAAACTGGCTGATCTCAACAGCAAAAAGCTACTACTAAGAAGCCTCACAGTACTGTCTCTCTATGACCTTCTGCATTAAAGATTTATTAAGCACCTATTACAGGTGCTAAGTCCAAGAAAGCTAAGTCAAAGGGCAAATGAAATACAGTCTTTGCTCTCAAGAAGCTTGTCTAGCTTGTCTAGGGGAGACAGGCAGAGGCATGCAAAGCAACACAGTGAATGTTAGAACAAATGTAGAAAAGGAGTTGTGGGAGCTCTCACTCCTGGGACATCAGTTCATCTCTTTCTCTCCCAGTAACCAGTCCATAAAGGCCACAAAGTGGCCCTTTAACTTCCTTCATCTATGGCTGCTCTATTTCCAGCCACCAGAATGTCTCTCTGATTTCTGTATGGCTGACACAGCACAGGCCAAAAATAATCAACATGTCTATATTTCAAATAATTTTAATGACTCTAGGAGTCTTTTTAGCTGAGTTGACTTTTCATCAGTACTATCAATCATACTTTATGAACTTTTGATTCTAAAGCAGCGAATACTTTATCAACTTTTGATTCTAAAGCAGCGCTGTTCAATAGACTTTCTGCAGAGACAGAAATATTCTCTGTGTGGCACTGCCCCATGCAGCAGTCACTAGTTACATATGCCAACTAAGCACTTGAAATGGGGCTGGTGTGAATGAGGGACTGAATCAATGCATTTCAATAAATTTCAAATTAAACAGCCACTTATGCCTAGTGGCCATGGCACTGCACAGCACAGTTCCAAAATAGAAGTGTTTTAGGACTGTGCCATATGATCAAATAATTTTTCCCTTAATACCTGTATGGATGTTATACACGCCTCCAAAGAATTACAAACTCAGATAAAAACTGATTTCCTTTTGTAACTTGTGGCTGCTGCCAGGAATTACTCCCAAAAAGACATTAAAAGTTAAAGTACAATCGGAAGTACCTATGTCTCGTTAAAACTGGTTCTGACTTTTATCATTCTCACTTCGTGAAGTGAGCAACACTTAAAAAATTTTAAAGTTAAGATATTTAACACATTAAGAGAGATTTTTGGAAGACTTATTCTCAACTAGTTCTAAAAGAAGAAAATATCTTCAAAGTGAGACTTAAAGGAGGTGTTCAATGTGGGGACTGATTCAGATCAGCTGGACTGAAGGTAATGAGTATTAGGACTTTGGACACTGATGTGCAGCTTAATTATCAGTGCCTACCAGATGTCGGGCACTTAGGAAACTTGCAATGGAGGAGTAGTTAAAATAGTATGGGGAGTTCCCTGGTGGTCCAGTGATTAAGAATCCACTGTCCAATGCAAGGGACGTGGGTTCAACCCCTGGTTAGGGAACTAAGATACCACATTCTGCAGGGCAACTAAGCGACTGCAATGAAGGAGAAGCCCACTTGCTGCAACTAAGACCCGATGCAAGCAAAAATAAATAAATATTAAAATAAATAAAACAGTATGGATGGGAATTTCCATATTTGGATCATGGTGGTTGTTACCTGACTACATGCATTTGTCAAAACTTTCCAATGGTACATTAGAAATGATAAAGTATGCCTTCTAAAAAAAAAAGAGAGAGAGAGAAAGTAATATGGGAGCACATGGAAAAAGTCATGAATGGAGATCTGCAAGAAAGTAAATGGGAACGTGAAATGTAGCATCACCTCTTATATGAAATGAATTAGTAAATTCCAAACAGCAAGCTGATCTCCCAGGAATGAAAGGAGTCTCACACTTGAGAGTTAGAACACACAGACTGAGACAGGCTGTGTGACATTTGGTAAGTCATCTGACTTCTCTGTGCTTCAGTTCTCTCAGTTGAAAGATGTGTAAAATGAAACACCTATCTGAAAAAGTTTGGGGAAGAGTGAAATGAGCAAATCTATGTAACTTGTTCAGCACTGGGTCTGCACCTGGCAAGCTCTGAGTACATGGTAAACAGAACTAAAACACAAGCTCATCTTCTCAATCAAACTCTTCCTCTCGTCCTGAAGGAGGGAGGTTCATTTCCATACAACAGTCTAAACAGTTGGCAAGTCAGTGGTCAAGCAACGCTACCAGGTAAGACAAAACTCAAATCTCCTCAGAGTCAGCGGAATGAAGAAATGCAGTTCATGCTTCCAGAAAAATCTGTATTTTTGCCAGAAGCAAAATTCCCACAACATAAAATTATCAGCAAGTTCCCAAACGTCTAGTGCAGACATGTGAACATAAGTGAATAGTCTCTAGTCTACATAAAAAGGAGAGAGAGATGAAATAAAGAAAATTGCTACTCTGCAAATCAAAAGTAATTAATTTTTTGAATGGAGACTAGTTATTATTGGGAGAGGAAAGGCATGAATATCTTCTGTCCCTGGTTACAATCTGTCTTCCGAAGATAAATAGACCAAGCTGAGAGCCACAACATACTGGATTGTACTGATTTCACACTCAAGATAAATTAAGCAATTAATTCTTGCAGAGGAACTGGGTATAATTTGTAGTTAATGTGGCCCTTAAAGCAGTAATACATGACGTAAAAGTTCAGAATTTGATTCAAATTTAACAGTACTATTTAAACATTTTAGTTTAGTGTACCTTGCACGGCTATAACTCATTTAATTCAAAGATTCTGAATTCTCATTAGTTGAAAGAAACTATTCCTCCTTAAAACGCTCCTCACATACCTACTTCTCCTCCATGACTCATAGTTAAGCCTCCTTACAGGAAGCGACTGTAGATTTTCCCATTACCTGTTTGGTGGGTCATAATTAAATAATAGTTATACAATCATTACATTAGTTCTCCACCTCATAGAAAACCTCTCAATTATTTTAGAGAAGGTCCAAATTCACTTAGGGAATTAACTTGGAGTCATCTTTATTTTCTGCCTCTTGGATAAAGAATCATCTTCAGTTGAATAACATTACATATTGTGTTCCTCATGTGATTTTTTAAAAAATAATATTGTCAGGTATCAGAAATCAAGTCCACAGTGAAAAACTGTTAATAGTCCAGAAACTTTACGGACATTTAAATGTCAAACTGGCTCTGCAGTTGTCAAAGTGTGGACCTGAACCGGTAGCACCTGTATATCATGGGGATTTGTTAGACATTGAGATACTCGGCCCCACCCCAGACCTACTGAATCAGAAACTCTTCGGGGTGGGCCCCCACAATGTGTGCTCTAACAAGCTCTCCTGGTGACTCTGATGTACCCTAAAGTTTAAGAACTGTGATCTAACTAATTTTGGCAAAAACATTTGAGGCCTCAGGCCAATCTTGATATGATTATACAAATAGATGAACTCACAGATAGTTTTAACGCCCCCACTTACTCCCCCTCCCCCCCAAAATCCATGAAAAGTGAAAGTGTTGCTCAGTCGTGTCCAACTCTTTGCGATCCCATGGACTGACTGTAGCCCGCCAGGCTCCTCTGTCCATAGGATTCTCCAGGCAAGAATACTGGAGATGGTAGCCATTCCCTTCTCCAAGGGATCTTCTTGACCCAGGGATCAAACCTGGGTCTCCTACATTGCAGGCAGATTCTTTACCATCTGAACTAAAATGATCTCTAGTAGTAATTTCGAAAGAAAGAATTCGTTTTACTCCAAATAATCTGATGAAGAGTTTTCTGTTTGGAGAGTTATTTAAAATTAGCAATTGGTCCCTATGTCCAAGTCAAAATATCAGGATATTTTGGAGACAAAAAGTGCTAAGGTCATTGTTCCTAAGTCATCACTTCAGTTGTGTCCGACTCTGTGTGACCCCGTAGACAGGAGCCCACCAGGCTCTCCCGTCCCTGGGATTCTCCAGGCAAGAACACTGGAGTGGGTTGCCATTTCCTTCTCCAATGCATGAAAGTGAAAAGTGAAAGTGAAGTTGCTCAGTCATGTCTGACCCTCAGCGACCCCGTGGACTGCAGCCTACCAGGCTCCTCTGTCCATAGGATTTTTCAGGCAAGAGTACTGGAGTGGGGTGCCATTGCCTTCTCTGGATAAGGTCATTATGACATTCTAAATTGCTAACAATGAACACCTTATGAATTCTACATCTTGTTCTGGATAATGGTAAGGATTGGAGCCGTCAACCTGCACAGCAAGTCTCAGTGGGTGGACCTTCTTGAGCATATACTACACATGCCAGTCCTCTCATTGGCTCCAAAGACTCTGAAGATGAGTAATAAAACACATCCACAAATTCGCTAGTGGACGCTGAGAGGAAAATAATTGAAGTGGAGACCAAACTTATTTGTAGATAACGTGCTCTCGTTTTTCAAAATGTGTTATCCTGAGATCAAATATTCATTCCATCTAAGGTAGCCATGGCCCCAAAGCCATGTAAGCAACAATGTAAAACACCAACTTTGTTAAAGTGGGAAGGGATATGAAAGTATTTACCTGCCCCTCTCAAAAAACTCATTGAGTTCTAATGCAAGCTCACATTCAATATCATCACATAAACGTGTGATATTCTTAAATAACTCATTTAATTCTTTCCAGTTAAATTTTATATCATCAAAGCATTAAAGAAAATGTACAATAAGCTGAAATCTATAAACACCAAGCAACAGGCTACTACTAATAATGCTTTGCTGAGAAAAGCCTTTGCAAAACATGGTGTATTGAAATGCAATAGGATTCAGCCACAAAAGGGAATGAAGTACTCATACATGCTACAACATGAATGAATCTTGAAAACACTATGCTATGTGAATGAAGCCAGACACCAGAGGCCACATATCATAAGGTCCTATTTATATAAATGCTCAGAATAGACACATCCATAGAAAAAGAAAGTAGATTAGTGATTGCCAGAGCTAGGGTCAGAGAGAACGAGGAATGACTGTTCATGGAAGTTTCTTTGGGGGCTGATTACAATGTTTTATAAGTAGATGAGGAAGGCTGCACAACTTTGTGAATATACTAATACCCACTGAACTCAACAATTTAAAAAGATGAATTATGCCATGCAACACATGTATACCTGTGGCGGACTCATTATGATATTTAGCATAACTAATACAATTTTGTAAAGTTTAAAAATAAAATAAAATTAAAAAATAAATAAATAAATAAATAAAACTTCACAATATACTCAGGGCATGTGGTTTAGGTGGCATACAAATAAATATTCTCTGGTTTATTTTTATATTACAGAGAGATTTTAAGTACCAGGAGAATCTAGCTTTATTGTTAACACAGACCTATAACAGAAACGTAAATTCAACAGGTGTGCATTCGATGACCGCAGCCCTTTCAAAAAATGTCTTCCCCTCACCAGAATCAATTGTATGGTTTTAGAGAAAACCAGGACCAGATTCCCTGCAAGTCTTGAAATGTCAACCATGTGCATCACATCATCCCTGAGCACTTTCCTAAAGCTTTTAGAATTTAAATCATGTCCATGTATCTGGCATGCTATTGGCAACTATCACCATATTTACAATGCAATTCCCATTAGTTAGAACATGGAAATTATTTCTTTTTGTAAAGATTACCATGCCAAGAGCAGCACCATCTCTTGGGTGAAAAACATAGGTTAATATCTATTTCATTGTGAGCAATCTAGAAAACAAATTAGGATCCTCTAACTGAAAAAAAAGTCAAGTACTGGTACTCACAAACAGGGGTACATCTTCTACCTTTCAGGTTAATGCCTCCAAACCTATTATATTCCATCATAATAGAACATCTTCATGAAGGAAAAAAGACATTTCGTTAACAGAATACAAAAATCTAGTTTTATAATTCTCGCAGAAAATGCTAGGAACACTTGGATCTGCATTCCAGGTAAATATTCTACCTGGCTTTTTCAGAAGGCAGTTTCAATATTAAAGGTGTAACCTGGAAGGTGGTGGGTTTAAGATGAATCCCAATAACTATCAACCTATCTATCTGACGTTGGCAACAGTGGCAGAACGTTGATGGAAATCTTGATTAAAAAAAAAATTTTTTTTTAAAGTAATGCCCAGACTTGAATGTGACGAAATTAAAAGTACAGAAAAACACCGAAAAGTCAGGTTGGTGCCTGCTCCTGTTACTACCTTTCGGGTGTTTGTGTGTGCGTGCGTGTGTTTAATTCGCAACAGACACGTGTATTTCTCATTCAACCCCCAAATATCCATAGCGTGAACTTAACAGCAAGAATGCTATACCCTACGTAGCCCCGCAGCACGGCTGTATTTATCTTTTTTTAAAATGTGTATCGAAGAGGCTCTTTCTACACTTTGCAAAGAGGAGAGAGACGAGCTGCGAGAACAGGGAGCGCGATGGGCAAGCCCCCTCTCGGCGGCGGGAGCACCATTCCTGCTCGCAGGTGGACCGCAGCGGAGGTGCGAGGTGGGAAGGGGGCGCATCCTCCCGCGTCACTGACACCCGCCGTGCCGCCGCGACCACCGCGGTGGGCGCCCCAGTCCGCCGTCCCTCTGTCCTCCCTACTAGATGGCGGCGCGGCAGCAAGTACCGAAGCTTCTGAAAACCCCCGACCCGTGTCCCAGACGATCCCGGAGGGGAAATGTTAATGTTATCACTCACCCAGGCGGCAAACACAGAGGAGCTGAATACAGGCGAGGAAGCGCTTTAGGATTAGCATTTCCAGACGGTCTGGGGGTTCCCACCGCGCGGCTCCTCTGCGGGTCTGAATGGAGAGGGAGGGGGCGCCAAGGAAATGTTTTCTCCTCCGGGGGATGGACTGGTGCGAGGTTGTGCGTGTGAGCGCGCGCGCGTGTGTCTGTGCGTGTGTGAGAGAGGAGAGAAATAACCGAGGAGAGGACGCACGGTGCTCGCGGGCGGGGGAGTCGCTAGCCGAGACTCATGTCGGGCGTCCAAGACTCGGTCTCGCTGGCCGGCGGCGGCCGCGATCTGAGCGCTTGGAGCGCGGCGGCGCCTGTGTGCAGGGTGCGCGCTCTGGCCGGGCTGTGCGCGCGGCGGGGGCGGGGGCGCGGGCACGGGAGGGGGCGTCGCGCCGCTGGGAGCGTGCGGCCGAGCAGGGTGGCGCGCAGGGGGCGGAGGGGCGCGGCTGCGGCTCCGGGGCCGGGTCCCAGAGTGGCGATTAGCAGAGCGACCCCCCTCCCTCCGCCCCAGGCCAGAAGCTTCGCTGCCCCGGAGTTTGTGGAACCCGCTGGGGTTTAGAATCTTCGCCGGAGAAAATGCCTCTTCATTAAGACTCCTTCATCCCTTTGGAGAAGAGGAAGCCCAACTCCCATTGTCCGGCGCAGCCAGAGACTGACCTTTGGGGTTCACCCCTGGAAATGTTTTTCATTTGATTGTTGTCCTCTCTGCGTATGCTAAGTTGGTACACTCAGAAAGAGGTGGGGGAGGCGGGCTGGGTAACTTGGGTTCCCATTTCTTTTCATTTTTCAAATCTCCAAAGTAGTTCCAGACCACATTTCCTTCGGGGCGGTTGACTGCAAATAATCTCCGGCCGTGACTGTGAACAGTTAGACCCTGCCCCTGCCCCGGACTCCAATCGAACTCTCCTGCTGTGCACAGCTGCCTGGTGTAACTTTAAGCTCAGCCATGGTCCTCCCGGGCGCAGGGAACTCCCCAAGTATCTCCTTGCAGAGTTAAAAGGGAAGATTTTTTTTTTAATTGCTCTATTGCAGGATATACCCCCCCCCCCCAAAAAGTAACACATGCCTTGAACTGGAATGTCACATTGTATGTGCCTTCTATGTTTCTTCTTATATAAGACTCCATTTGTAGCCTTTCAGGAGTCTAGTCTAAGGTACAGAAAGTCAAGTTCTGGAATTATCCTTGTATTCTTAGTAATCATTTGATGTAGGTTATCTGTACAGTGTGTACTCCCATGTCTTGTTCTTGTTTCAAAAATAGTATTTCAGTTTTAAATTTTTCAAGAAAGCTTGCCACACACAAAATTGGGTTCTGAATGTATTTTGGTTGTCACTGCTGGTTCTTACTAATATCCACAGCCTCTGAACACTAAGTTAAATACACAGAGTTAATATAATGAAATTTACTGTTGCTTCTGAAATTGATTACAGTCATGTAATACGTTTCAAATCTCTGTGTTTATTATATGTGTTTGTTCAGGAACACATATAAATAGTAAGAAAGCGACCCTTGATCTTGTTTTTTCCCTGAATAAAAATAAGAATGCTGCAATTTTTATAAGAATTGTGATGGAGATTGATGATTGCTTAGGTGAGTTTCCAATTAAGAAGAAAACTTTGGCTTGCGTAGCAAGAAGTGTGTATATAAACTAGAAATGCACTGAAAGTTCAGAGAAAGTGTTTCACATGGACTGGAGTAAGCAGAGAAGATTTCCTAGAGATGTGTAGTTAATCCAGAATGACTGGCTGGAAAAAAAATTGATGTCAAAGAGGGTGGAGACAAGAATGAAAGAAGCAGATGTTATGTGCTATAAAAACAACATGAATTAAATTTGAGCAGATTGAGTGGGGTGTGATCACAGGAAATGTTGATTGCCTAGTGGAGGAGCTTATACCTGAAATACTAAGCAAGAGTTAACTACAAAAGAAACTTCTGAGAACATCTGTTTAGAAACAAGGTTTGCTCAGGGGCCTGTATGGTATTCTATGTGATCTCAGTTATTAGATCTAGACTAGACTGCCAGAATAACCCAAGAGTAGCAAAATTTACTCTTAACTCTCCTCTTATGTGGCCCCAAAGTCACATCACTAGTCACTTTTTTGAGTTAGATCACTGGGAATGTTGAAATCAAAATTATCCTGTTAAAAAGGATAGGTGGATCTTGTGGTCTCTGCTAGTTTTATTCTCACAATTAAAAGTATTGTCATTTACCCAAGAAGTACAAAAACCACCTTGAGAGAGTAGTCAAGTTGCTGTTGAGGTTTGTATGGGTAACAGGTTGGAAACCCATTCTATGTTACTGAGAGCAATGCAGAACTGATTTAGAGGACCAGCCACTGTGGATCTGATAGTCCCGGGGAGGGCAATGGAGTGAGAGGCTTCAGAGGTTCAGTCCTTGGAAAATAGGTCTTTGCAGTCATTGCAATAGCCCAGGTATGGAAGAGAAGCCATCAGAAGGGCGAGAACATCAAACACATTGTAACTCACATTTCACAACTTTATAGCAGTCACAGCCATTTCTGAGATGTGTTACCTGAACACTGTACATTAGCCATTGTGGGTTAAAGTTAGAAAGCCTTAAAATCAGGAGCCTCTGTGCACAGACTCAATCTATCATCTATTTATCTATCTACCAATCTACTTATTTATTCACATATAAATATATATTCTCTTTCTATATGAATATACTTACATATTTTATATTTATTTTCTTTATTTAATATATAATCAAGGTATATTTTGTGTATGTTCGTGTACTGGTAAAGTTTAGTTGTAGTATGCTGTTTCATGTCAATCGCATTTAAGTCCTGGAAGTTTATATTTATTTACATACAGAGTTCAGTACATTCCTGGAAGAATACTTTTTCTCAAAAAAAAAAAAAAAAAAAAACACAGGATACAATTAATATGATAGTTGGGTAACTTAATGAACCTCTTGCTTCTTGGAGGATCTCACCTGGGATTTTACGGTGAACTGTAGCCAGAGGCTTTTCACCATAAACTCTTTGTTTAATTTCTCAGTGTTCAGATGAAGATTTGGATCTTCTAGTGGGTCTTCATTTTAGTCCTCGGCCGAAGCTGTGGTGTGTGCTTAGTCTCTCAGTCATGTCCAACTATTTACCACCCCATGAACTGTAGCCCACCAGGCTCCTTTGTCCATAGGGATTTTCCAGGCAAGAATACTGGAGTGGGTTGCCATGCCGTCCTTCACAGGATCTTCCCAACCCAGGGATCAAACTCAGGACTCCCACATTGCAGGCAGATTCTTTACCATCTTAGCCACCAGGGAAGCCCCAGAGCTGTGGTTTCCTCAAATATAACCAAAATTTCAGGCAGGCATCCAGAGTTTTCTTGGGCAGAAGAATGCTGTGTCCATTTCCATCCATTGCATAGCCACAGCTATACCCAGAAAGAGAGTAACAGCTGGGTTGTTGCTCATATTAATTGCCAAAGGGTAACTCTGGTGGGACTGGAACTCTGGCTTATTTCTTTATAAGGTCCGTGCAGATAATCAATAAACAACTCATATCAAGAAATAGTAGAGAGTTTTATTTGAGCTACAATGAGGACTAGAGCCTGGAAGACACAAGTTCAGAAGCACTTGAATTGTATTCCACCAGATTACAAAATGGGGGAGGCATTTATCACTAAGACCTGCAATAGTATAAAAGTTATTGGTCCAGAATTGGGATTGAGGCTGGCAAGAAGTTAAGGTGCTTGTTAAGCAAGGATTGATTGGGGACTGAGATGATTGCATAGTTACAGGGGAGACATGAAACCACAGGCTTGCATCTGGCAACTGCTACCTGCTAGCAGATAGTTTTGAACATGGTTGGTAGTGTCCTGAGTTTGACAGAGTCCAGAATATTCAAGTTCTCAGTGATGCAGGAACGTGTCTGAAACCATATCCACGATAGCCGCATGGCTCTGTTTTGAATACCTGAGCCACAATTACTCCATTTTGATTTTTAAATGCATTCTTTAATGCAATTAAAATTCTTAAGATTCTTTAATGGCTAAAGCAGATGTACAATCCATAAGAGAGACTTTTCTACATAGCATAAAGTTCAAGCCAAATCATATGTGAGCCAGAATGACTTCCCCATACTTGAATATGTGAAAATTTCTCCCATTAGCTGGTACTAATAATAATTACTTTGTTGAGCTGTGCCAACAAAATAAGCTAGAGAATAAATATCTACATCTGCATCTATATCTATACCACCATCTGTCTATCTCTATTTCTATTGGTTCTTTAAAATCCATCCTTGACAGTCACTCATTCATTCAACACATTTCTATTGTGTATCCACTATGTATCATGCATTGCTTTAGGTGCTAACCATTCAAGTGTGGATTACTCCAGCTCTACCATAAAGGCACTCAGACAGAAGAGGAAGACATAGTTACTACAAACTATCATTGCAGAAGATTTCCAGATAAAATACAGAATGCCAAATTAAATTTCAGATTAACTGAATAATTTTTTAGTACAGGATAATTTAATACATTATAATGCACTAAATTTAATGGATAAATTTAAAGAGTAATTTCAAATACAGTAAATAAATTTTTTAGTACAAAATAATTTTTAATGTACCCCCATGCAATATTTGGACATATTTCTATTTTTAAAAGTTTATTGTTTATTTGAAACTCAAATTTAACCAGATGGCTTATATTTTTATTTGCTAAATCTTACCATCACATTTATATATCTGGGAATTGTCTGATGTCAGGGTTAGTCATTTGTGGTTGTGAAATGTCCATGGTTTCCCATAAGCATCCTTACTTGGCAAATTATTTCCAAAGTGTTCCTAACATAAATAAAGATAGAGGCAGATGGTAGAAGGGGGGTGTTTTATCTGCAGAATCTGTTTGACTCGTAAATTCAGTGGAAGTGCAAAGAAACTGAAGAATACTGTAGAGTCAGTGAATAAAATATGGAATTAAAGGGGAAGTAAAGTATCTATGCTTTTTATACTATGACAGTAATACATTGTTCCCATATAGCTCATATGCATGTGCGCTGAGTCACTCAGTCGAATCCAACTCTTTTGTGATTCCCATGGACTGTAGCCCACCAAGCTCCTCTGTCCATGGAATTTTTCAGGCAAGAATACTGGAGTGGGTTGCCATTTCCTACTCCAGGGGAGCTTCCTGACCCAGGTATCAAACCTGAGTCTCTTGTATCTCCTGCATTGGCAGGTGAATTCTTTACCACTGTGCCACATGGGAAGTCCCATAGCTCACATACATTGTTACTTATTTTTATCTATTGTCACAGACAAATATATTTCAGCAGAAGTCATCAGGTTGGATTGATTAAATGTTTACCCTCTGAAAAAATAATTTTTTGTAAGTAAGACACTTCTTAGTAGATTAAGATAATTGTTAGTTGTACTAAGACAAATGTATTCCATAGAATGGGAGAGCAATTCCTCTTCTACCTTTGCTGGTTATAAGCTTGTGACTGATATTTCAACATCTACACATGCCACTCCATTATCTCTACTCACCCCCATCAGATTATAAAACATAGTAAAATATTTATATTTTTCTTTTCCCCTGACAACCGTTATCTGAACAGTTCAAGTAAGTTCCCAAGGATGTATTCTCAAAACTCTGTGGCATTAAAGAGAAAATCTAGGTTTATTGCTACTTTCATTTCCTTGCCATTTAAATGTGAAAATGCACTTTTCCTTGTTCTGTCAGAGACAAGCATGGGATATAAAGCCTTCTTACAAGCTTAATTTAAAATCAATATTTGCCTGTTCTCTAAGCCTTTGAAAAATGTCTACGCTAGTATTAGACTAGAAAGCAAGTATGTAAAACAAATTCTGAAGACCAGAGAATCAGCATTGGACTGGGTCATTGGAATGAGCTATTCTGTTTATTGCCTATCTTTTATCAAAAATAACATAAAGCCACTCTAGATGATTCATTATACTTTTGACAATGTTAAAAATAATTATGTACATTTTTTATTTTTAGCCAAAATATTATCTCTCTATAACTGCCATCCATCTGATTTTAGGACCAGAACAAATCTCTTCCCTTTACTTCTAGAAAGAACTGCTTTCCTCCAATCTCAGATAATGAGGTTTCCCTTCCCTGGCTAAATGCTCATTCTTCCAAGCTTGGTCTTAACCCTCTGACTTTTCTGGAGCCAATGGTTCATCATTTCTTTGAACCTCTCCTTCCTAATATATTCTTCTCACTAAGCTATTAAAATATTTTTCCATTAAAAATCTCTTCTTGACCACATGGCTCATTATAATTATAGCATTGGGTGTGTCTTCCTTCATAATTTTCTTGTTAAGAATAGACTATAGTCATTTTCTCTACTTCCTTACCTCCATTTGTCTCAAACCACTAACACTAGGTTTCTGCCTTCCTTATTCCATTTATAGAGTTCTTCAAAGAGGATAATATCATATCCTAATGATCTTGCAAGTGCATAGCACCTGAAACTAAAAACTCACCATTCTTCCTAAATGAGCACCTTCTAGAGTCCTCAAAACCTCGGAAGTTTCCTTGACCCCTCTTCCTCAACAGCCCCATCTAATCAGTCACCAAGTCCTACAAATTACTCTTAAATTCCATCCTGTCTGTATCATTATTTCTGTACATAATCAATGGGCCTGACACATATTCTGTACTTAATGTTTGAGAATATGAACTAATTTATTGAAAAAGAGTCACTACACAACAGTACCACTGGCTACTTCTCTTGCCTGCTTCTAATAAGGTTTCAGGGAGCTCTGTGATGTTTCCCTATCAGTTCCTAGATACTAATTTAGATCCCCAGACTCAGGAGGTAGCCCCTCTCCCTTGTCTTACCTGTTGGCTTTTCGGTAACAGACTTAGATAGCTCATGACATATTTGCCTTGACTTAGAACTTACCTAGTGGTTTCTGTTCGTCAGCTGACAGCATGACTGGCAGGCCCAGAACATCTCCAGTGTATTCCCAGCCTACTATGACCTTCTGTCGTCTTCCTGTATAATTAACTACTCCTCTGCTGATTGCATAGAAGCAGAGAACAGGCTGGATCTGAAAACTTCAATCTTTCCCTATTGTTTCCAACAGAAGTATTCGGCCTTCAGTTAATTTAAAATTTTTTTCTACTGATATATATATATATATATATATATATATACACACACACACACACACATATGTATATGAAATAAAATATTTCCTGCCATATCAGTAAAGCAAGGATGTCACAGGCATAGCGATTCCAGCCCTCTAATGTAAGGCCTTGAGCCCTAAAGGCACTCAGGAAGGAGAAGAATACCTGCGATCAGGCAGCCATCAGACTGCAGCTACTGCCTATGGTGAGACCCAAGGAAGCTCAGGATGTGAAGAAACACAAGATACTGGGCTGGATAGGGTAGCTGAGATGTATATGAAAGGAATGATGTCAGTGAGCCCAGATTCTTGCATCTTCCCATACATAGAAAAGCACTAAATTGCTTAACTTGGGATATCTGATTTTCTTTAATTAACAATAGTCTTTTGATGTTCAGACTACCTGCCCTTGGATACAAAACTTGTGTATAACCTGCGTCCTCCTCTGGCCTCCTCAGAGCAGTCCTCTCAGGGTTACTTGAGATGCTGTCTCCCAGGCTGGAAGTACTGAAAATTCCCACTGCATAAAACATAACTCTTAACTTTTCAGTTCAGTTCAGTTGTTCAGTTGTGTCCAACTCTTCACGACCCCATGGACTGCAGGATGCCAGGCTTCCCTGTCCATCACCAACTCCTGGAGTTTACCCAAACTCAAGTCCATTGAGTCAGTGATGCCATCTAACCATCTCATCCTCTGCCATCCATTTCTCTTCCTGCCCTCAATCTTTCCCAGCATCAGGGTCTTTTCAAATGAGTCAGCTCTTCCCATGAGGTGGCCAAAGTATTGGAATTTCAGCTTCAACATCAGTCCTTCCAATGAACACTCAGGACTGGTCTTCTTTAGGATGGACTGGTTGGATCTCCTTGCAGTCCAAGGGACTCTCAAGAGTCTTCTTCAACACCACAGTTCAAAAGCATCAATTCTTCAGCGCTCAGCTTTCTTTATGGTCCAACTCTCACATCCATACAAAACTACTGGAAAAACCATAGCTTTGACCAGACGGACCTTTGTTGGCAAAATAATGTCTTTGCTTTATAATATGTGACCTAGGTTCGTCATAACTTTCCTTCCAAGGAGTAAGCATCTTTTAATTTCATGGCTGCAATCACCATGTGCAGTGATTTTGGAGCCCAAGAAAATAAAGTCAGCCACTGTTTCCACTGTTTCCCCATCCATTTGCCATGAAGTGATGAGACCAGAGGCCATGATCTTAGTTTTCTGAATGTTGAGATTTAAGCTAAATGTTTCACCGTCCTCTTTCACTTTCATCAAGAAGTTTTTTAGTTCTTCTTCGCTTTCTGCCATAAGGGTGGTGTCATCTGCATATCTGAGGTTATTGATATTTCTCCCGGCAATCTTGATTCCAGCTTGTGCTTCATCCAGCCCAGTGTTTCTCATAATGTACTCTTCATATGAGTTAAATAAACAGGGTGACAAGATATAGCCTTGACGTACTCCTTTTCCTATTTGGAACCAGTCTGTCGTTCCATGTCCAGTTCTAACTATTGCTTCTTGACTTGCATACAGATTTCTCAAGAGGCAGGTCAGGTGGTCTGGTATTCCCAATTCTTTCACAATTTTCCATAGTTTATTGTGATCCACACAGTCAACAGCTTTGGCATAGTCAATAAACCAGGAGTAGATGTTTTTCTGGAACTCTCTTGCTTTTTCTTAACTTTTAGGTTGTGAATATTTTGAAGTCTATATATATATATATATATATATATATATATATTCATATATTTATTCATTTATTTATTTTGGCTGCACCACTCAGCATGCAGGATCTTAGCTCCCCAGCCAGGGATCAAACCTGTGCCCCCTCTGCAGTGGAAGTGTTGCAGTCTTAACCACTGGATCGCCAGGGACATCCCAAGTTAATTTAAAATTTTGAGAGCTAAGAAATATCTGTATTTCAAGGCATTTACAAAACCCTGACATTTGCCATTAGCCATTCTCCCTAAGTGTCTACTTTTACTTACATTATTCCTAGACATTGTCTCCTGTTCCCTAAAATAGGAATAAAAGCTGAGGAAGCCCATGCCCTTGGAAGATTCTCCGATTACTTTCATAAGAAAGAATGACTCAAATAGGTAATACAGTTGAGAAGCTGGTATAAAGCAAAGTTCTAGAAAGCTAGTGATCAATGCTTTACTGTATTTCCTCTTGTAAAAGTGGTTGTAGCCACAGGGACATGGCAACTATTAGGTGCCAAACATTGTTCTAAAGATGTTGTATATAATTGTCTAATCTTCCAGCAAAACTGTGATGTGGGTAACTTTACCATATTCCCAATCTCATGGGAAAACTGAGGCAAAATGATTTATCTAGTCACACAGATCATAAATGACAGACCTTGGATGTGAATTCATATATTTAATCATTAATCTACACTGCCTCTCTCTAAAGACATGTAAGAGATTCTACACCAACTATTCCCTTACCAAACTCAGATCAGGTGCCTTACATGGTTGAAAGATGTTCCTATTTTGCTTTCTTGATACATAGTACACTTTACAAGTTTGTCCCCTGTCAAATGTCAGTAATATGAACTGTAACATGTGTGATGTGGGAAATAAATATTCTATCTACCCAAATTAGATTATTATTAGCCTGAGAAGAATATTGGTTTGTGTTTCTCTTCTCTTCAGTTACCTAGTGTATGTATCAGAGAAGGCGATGGCAGCCCACTCCAGTACTCTTGCCTGGAAAATCCCATGGATGGAGGAGCCTGGTGGGCTGCAGTCCATGGGGTCTCAAAGAGTCGGACACGACTGAGCGGCTTCACTTTCACTTTTCACTTTCATGCATTGGAGAAGGAAATGGCAACCCACTCCGGTGTTCTTGCCTGGAGAATCCCAGGGACGGGATACTGGGGGGCTGCCATCCATGGGGTCGCACAGAGTCAGACACGACTGAAGCAACTTAGCAGCAGCAGCAGTGTATGTATGTGTATATATATATATGAAACAAATCTATGAAAAGATTTGGAAAATCAATGTAATTGACTGGAAGGTGACATCAAGACTAGAAGAAAGAGGGACACCATTAGGACTTTTGTTTTCTTCCCTGAAGCCCCTAGCACCTGGCGAATTTCCAAAATCTTATCAAGAAAACAGCATATAATAATATTTATCCTTTATTGCTATCAACTTTATCCCAAATATTTTTGCATCTGTGATCTTTAATTATTCCAAAACTTAAAATTGGATATATCATTTCTCCATTTCTTAGATATTTTCCAAGGCTGAAAGAGCTTAGAATAAATCAGAGTCAAAGAACTTGTGATGATAGAATTGGAATTAAAAACCAAGTTTCAAGGTATTTCAATGTGTATGCCTTTCCCATAAACAAATCTTGAATTTAGTCAGCCAGTGGAAGGCATCTTTCTGAAACAGTAGTAGCTCAGTACGTACCAAATCCCCCAGTGAGCACCATAGTTCAAACTGAATTGACAAGATTCCTGCTTGCTTTATATTCCAATGAAACTAGTTTTTCATAGCATGTATGCCTGTCTATCTTTGCATATATAAATTTGGCAAATTAAAATCTGAAGCCCAATCAAGCATATTTAGTGAAGAAATGTCTAAGGATATGGGTAAATTGATAAAATAATAAAAGCCTACATGGGGAAAATACATAATGAAAAGTGAAGTTGGCAAATAAAATATTTGGGACTTGACTGGATTAAAAAATGTTAATTTCTCAATCACTAGAAGCCAGTTTAGCTGCATTGAATAGGGTTGTTGGGGAATCTAGAATGCTTTGAGCTTTTGGCATTTCCTTCTCAACATGTCCATTGAGTCAGTGATGCTATCTAACCATCTCATCCTCTGCTATCCCCTTCTCCTTTTGCCTTCAATCTTCCCTAACATTACGATCTTTTCCAATGAGTCGGCTCTTTGCATAAGGTGGCCAAAATATTGAAGCTTCAGCAACAGTTAACCCATACCCTCCACCAATCTTTGGCATGTTGCTTCATCCCCTGAAGGCTTCTCTAGGAGGCTGAAGAGGATGGATAGATAGGAATGAAGGGGCTGACTATGACAGCAAGACAAATAGCTTTGTATTACAAAAGCAAATCACTTCTCTGAATCTTTCCTACTTTTTTCACGTTTGAAAAGAAAAACGTTGATTACATTTATAAACTTTAAGATCAAGAAAGCATGAATTCATTTCTTTCATTTATAATAACACTAGTCATTCTATCACTGCTTAGAAAATGAAAAATGATTTTACCACTTTTACTTGAGCTGTATTTCCTTCAGTTTACAGTAAGAAAATGATTGGGGGAAAAAAAAACAACAACAAAAACTTCTGCTGGAAATAAGTAAAGAGCCTGAGGAAAGAACATGGTCCTTCAGCTCAAATGATGGACATCGTGCCTCTCTCTGTCATCTCCTCAGAGCTCATGTAATTAGTTCAGTTCAGTTCAGTCACTCAGTCATGTCCAGCTCTTTGCAACCCCATGAGCCACAGCACACGAGACCTCCCTGTCCATCACGGACTTCCGGAGTTTACCCAGACTCATGTCCATTGAATCAGTGATGCCATCCAACCATCTCACCCTCTGTCATCCCTTTCTCCTCCTGCCCTCAATCTTTCCCAGCATCAGGGTCTTTTCAAATGAGTCAGCTCTTTGCATGAGGTGGCCAGAGTATTGGAGTTTCAGCTTCAACATCAGTCCTTCCAATGAACATGCAGGACTGATCTCATTTCGAATGGACTGGTTGGATCTTGCAGTCCAAGGGACTCTCAAGAGTCTTTTCCAACACCACAGTTCAAAAGCATCAATTCTTAGGTGCTTAACTTTCTCTTTAGTCCAGCTCTCACATCCATACAAGACTACTGGAAAAACCATAGCCTTGACTAGACAGACCTTTGTTAAAAAAGACACGTCTCTGCTTTTTAATATGCTGTCTAGGTTGGTCATAACTTCCTTCCAAGGAATAAGCATCTTTTAATTTTATGGCTGCAGTCACCATCTGCAGTGATTTTGGAGCCCAACAAAATAAAGTCAGCCACTGTTTCCACTGTTTCCCCATCTATTTGCCATGAAGTGATGAGACTGGATGCCATGATCTTAGTTTTCTGAGTGTTGAGCTTTAAGCCAACTTTTTCACTCTCCTCTTTCACTTTCATCAAGAAGCTCTTTTGTTTTTCTTCACTTTCTGCCATAAGGGTGGTGTCATCTGCATATCTGAGGTTATTTGATGTAACCTGGGAGAAATCTGCTATTTCTCCCAGCAATATGATTCCAGCTTGTGCTTCTTCCAGCCCAGCATTTCTCATGATGTACTCTGCATATAAGTTAAATAAGCAGGGTGACAATATACAGCCTTGACATACTCCTTTTCCTATTTGGAACCAGTCTGTTGTTCCATGTCCAGTTCTAACTGTTGCTTCATGATCTGCATGCAGGTTTCTCAAGAGACAGGTCAGGTGGTCTGGTATTCCCATCTCTTTCAGATTTTCCACAGTTTATTGTGATCCACACAGTCAATGGCTTTGGCCAGGTCAATAAAGCAGAAATATAAGTTTTTTTGGAACTCTCTTGCTTTTTTTTTTAGAGGCAAATTTGGCCTTCAAGTATGGGATGAAGCAGGGCAAAGGCTAATAGAGTTTTGCCAAGAGAACACACTGGTCATAGCAAACACCCTCTTCCAACAACAAAAGGGAAGACTCTACACATGGACATCACCAGATGGTCAACATCAAAATCAGATTGATTATATTCTTTGCAGCCAAAGATGGAGAAGCTCTATACAGTCAGCAAAAACAAGACCAGGAGCTGACTGTGGCTCAGATCATGAACTCCTTTTTGCCAAATTCTGACTTAAATTGAAGAAAGTAGGGAAAACCACTAGACCATTCAAGTATGACCTAAATCAAATCCCTTATGATTATACAGTGGAAGTGAGAAATAGATTTAAGGGCCTAGATCTGATAGATAGAGTGTCTGATGGACTATGGAATGAGGTTCGTGACATTGTACAGGAGACAGGGATCAAGACCATCCCCATGGAAAAGAAATGCAAAAGCGCAAAATGGCTGTCTGGGGAGGCCTTACAAATAGCTGTGAAAAGAAGAGAAGCAAAAAGCAAAGGAGAAAAGGAAAGATATAAGCATCTGAATGCAGAGTTCCAAAGAATAGCAAGAAGAGATAAGAAAACCTTCTTCAGCAATCAATGCAAAGAAATTGAGGAAAACAATAGAATGGGAAAGACTAGGGATCTCTTCAAGAAAATCAGAGATACCAAAGGAACATTTCATGCAAAGATGGGCTCGATAAAGGACAGAAATGGTATGGACCTAACAGAAGCAGAAGATATTAAGAAGAGATGGCAAGAATACACAGAAGAACTGTACAAAAAGATCTTCATGACCCAGATAATCACGATGGTGTGATCACTGACCTAGAGCCAGACATCCTGGAATGTGAAGTCAAGTGGGACTTAGAAAGCATCACTACGAACAAAGCTAGTGGAGGTGATGGAATTCCAGTTGAGCTATTCCGACTCCTGAAAGATGATGCTGTGAAAGTGCTGCACTCAATATGCCAGCAAATTTGGAAAACTCAGCAGTGGTTACAGGACTGGAAAAGGTCAGTTTTCATTCCAATCCCAAAGAAAGGCAATGCCAAAGAATGCTCAAACTACCGCACAATTGCACTCATCTCACATGCTAGTAAAGTAATGGTCAAAATTCTCCAAGCCAGGCTTCAGCAGTACGTGAACCGTGAACTTCCTGATGTTCAAGCTGGTTTTAGAAAAGGCAGAGGAACCAGAGATCAAATTGCCAACATCCGCTGGATCATGGAAAAGCAAGAGAGTTCCAGAAAATCATCTATTTCTGCTTTATTGACTATGCCAAAGCCTTTGACTGTGTGGATCACAATAAACTGTGGAAAATTCTGAAAGAGATGGGAATACCAGACCACCTGATCTGCCTCTTGAGAAATTTGTATGCAGGTCAGGAAGCAACAGTTAGATCTGGACATGGAACAACAGACTGGTTCCAAATAGGAAAAGGAGTTCCTCAAGGCTGTATATTGTCACCCTGTTTATTTAACTTCTATGCAGAGTACATCATGAGAAACGCTGGGCTGGAAGAAACACAAGCTGGAATCAAGATTGCTGGAAGAAATATCAATAACCTCAGATATGCAGATGACACCACCCTTATGGCAGAAAGTGAAGAGGAACTCAAAAGCCTCTTGATGAAAGTGAAAGTGGAGAGTGAAAAAGTTGGCTTAAAGCTCAATATTCAGAAAACAAAGATCATGGTCCCATCAGTTCATGGGAGATAGATGGGGAAACAGTGGAAACAGTGTCAGACTTTATTTTTCTGGGCTCCAAAATCACTGCAGATGGTGACTGCAGCCATGAAATTAAAAGAGGCTTACTCCTTGGAAGGAGAGTTATGACCAACCTAGATAGCATATTCAAAAGCAGAGACATTACTTTGCCAACTAAGGTTCGTCTAGTCAAGGCTATGGTTTTTCCTGTGGTCATATGGATGTGAGAGTTGGACTGTGAAGAAAGCTGAGTGCTGAAGAATTGATGGTTTTGAACTGTGGTATTGGAGAAGATTCTTGAGAGTCCCTTGGACTGCAAGGAGATCCAACCAGTCCCTTCTGAAGGAGATCAGCCCTGGGATTTCTTTGGAAGGAATGATGCTGAAGCTGAAACTCCAGTACTTTGGCCACCTCATGTGAAGAGCTGACTCATTGGAAAAGACTCTGATGCTGGGAGGGATTGGGGGCAAGAGAAGGGGACGACAGAGGATGAGATGGCTGGATGGCATCACTGATTCGATGGACGTGAGTCTGGGTGAACTCCGGGAGTTGGTAATGGACAGGGAGGCCTGGTGTGCTGCGATTCATGGGGTCGCACAGTTGGACACGACTGAGTGACTGATCTGATCTGATCTTGCTTTTTTGATCATCCAACGGATGTTGGCAATTTGGTCTCTAGTGCCTCTGCCTTTTCTAAAACCAATTTGAACATCTGGAAGTTCACTGTTCACATATTGTTGAAGCCTGGCTTGGAGAATTTTGAGCATTACTTTACTAGTGTGTGACATGAGTCCAATTGTGCAGTAGTTTGAGCATTCTTTGGCATTGTCTTTCTTTGGGATTGGAATGAAAACTGACCTTTTTTTAGTCCTGTGGCCATTGCTGAGTTTTCCCAATTTGCTGACATATTGACTCTAGCACTTTCACAGCATCATCTTTTAGAATTTGAATAGCTCAACTGAAATTCCATCACCTCCATTAGCTTTGTTCGTAGTGATGCTTCCTAAGGCCCACTTGACTTCACATTCCAGGATGTCTGGCTCTAGCGGAGTGATCACGCCATTATGATTGTCTGGGTCATGAAGATATTTTTTGTACAGTTGTTCTGTGTGTTCTTTCCACCTCTTCTTAACATCTTCTGCTTCTGTTAGGTCCATACCATTTCTGTCCTTTATTGAGCCCATCTGCATGAAATATTCACTTGGTATCTCTGATTTTCTTGAAGAGATCTCTAGTCTTTCCCATTCTATTGTTTTCCTCTATTTTTTTGCGTTGATCGCTGAGAAAGGCTTTCTTATCTCTCCTTGTTATTCTTTGGAACTCTGCATTCAAATGGGTATATCTTTCATTTTCTCCTTTGCTTTTTGTTTCTCTTCTTTTCACAGCTATTTTTAAGGCCTCCTCAGACAGCCGTTTTGCTTTTTTGCATTTCTTTTTCTTGGGGATGGTCTTGATCCCTGTTTCCTGTCCAATGTAACAAACCTTTGTCCATAGTTCATCAGGCACTCTATCAGATCTAGTCCCTTAAATCTATTTCTTACTTCCACTCTATAATCATCAGTTCAGTTCAGTCGCTCAGTTGTGTCCGACTCTTTGCGACCCCATGAACTGCAGCACGCCAGGCCTTCCTGTCCGTCACCAACTCCCAGAGTTTACCCAAAGTGTAAAGTCGGTGATGCCATCCAGCCATTTCATCCTCTGTCGTCCCCTTCTCCTCCTGCCCCCAATCCCTCCCAGCATCAGAGTCTTTTCCAATGAGTCAACTCTTCGCATGAGGTGGCCAAAGTACTGGAGTTTCAGCTTTAGCATCATTCCTTCCAAAGTACACCCAGGACTGATCTCATTTTGAATGGACTGGCTGCATCTCCTTGCAGTCCAGGGGACTCTCAAGAGTCTTCTCCAACACCACAGTTCAAAAGCATCAATTCTTCTGTGCTCAGCTTTCTTCACAGTCCAACTCTCACATCCATACATGACTATTGGAAAAACCATAGTCTTGACTAGATGGACCTTTGTTGGCAAAGTAATGTCTCTGCTTTTGAACATGCTATCTAGGTTGGTCATAACTTTCCTTCCAAGGAGTAAGCGTCTTTTAATTTCATGGCCGCAATCACCATCTGCAGTGATCTTGGAGCCCTAAAAATAAAGTCTGACACTGTTTCTACTGTTTCCCCATCTATTTCCCATGAAGTGGTGGACCAGATGCCATGATCTTAGTTTTCTGAATGTTGAGCTTTAAGCCAGGGATTTAATTTAGGTCATACCTGAATGGTCTAGTGGTTTTCCCCACTTTCTTCAATTTAAGTCTGAATTTGGCAATAAGGAGTTCATGATCTGAGCCACAGTCAGCTCTCGGTCTTGTTTTTGCTGACTGTATAGAGCTTCTCCATCTTTGGCTCATGTAATCTGTTACATACGAATTGAATGGGCTTTCTAGATTTTCACTTACTTGCAATAGGTGATTGAAGAATATAGACTTGTAGAGGTAAAAATATGAGTTTACATATTTTTCATTAACTGTCCTTATGAGTTAGTATGCTATAAACTGCCTTTCCTATCCCTTATTGCATCTTGGTTAGAGTCTATTCATTTTTCAGCCACTTTTGTTTATTAAAACTACACTCAAGTCTATACCATGAATACTGTATGGATTCAAATGATCTTCCTTGTCTTCAGGGGTAGACAGATTTAAGCAATTTGGTGATGGTGCATTCTTCTTAAAGGATTTTTACCCCCAAATTTCTAAGGGTTCTGACTTCTCAAGGGTTTGGGATAGAGATATCAGAGAAAAGTGAAAGTATCTCCTCACTTACCAGTATAAAGACACAATCCTCCTCTTATTTGTCTTGCCACTTCTCTGACTGTCATTGATTGACTGTCAATGCCCTTGAGAGAGGATTCAAAGTGGAACTCTTGATTGCTGGGCAAATGTATGGATGTCGTGGAGCTTCTCCACTACAAATTTTTCTGATGTGCATGATTTAGTCCTGGAATATGCCATGTCACATGGCAAAGGGGAATTAAGGTTACAGATAAAATTAAGTTTGCTAATCAGCCTCTAGGTTTCCCAGGTCAGGCTGGGATCCATCTGTCAATGCAGGAGACAGAAGAGATTCAGGTTTGATCCCTGGTTGGGAAAGATTCCCTGGAGTAGGAAATGGCAACCCACTCCAGTATTCTTGCCTGTGAAATCCCATGGACAGAGGAGACTGATGGGCTACAGTCCATGGGGTCCCAAAGAGTTGGACATGACTGAGTGCACACACACACACACACACACACACACACACACAGTCAGCTTGCAGAATTGAGGGAGATAAATTTGTTGGTCATAAGCCACCTAGTCTATGTATTTCTGTTATAGCCATTTGAACAGACTAAACACTTTCTAATTTTTATTTTCTCTCCTACCTTTCTGTTTTATTTTTTTTTTCCTTGCCAGAAGATTTTTCTGAAGTGTTTTCCAACACATCTGTCAAGTTTATTGTTTCTCTTATCACAGTTTTAATTTTTAAAAGCTCTTTTGGTCTCTAAATGTACTTTAAGAGTAGTATATTGTTTTTGTTCCATGAATGCTGCATTTTACCATCTATTTTACTCTCTTCAGAGACTAAAACCCCCAGTCTCCACCAGGAGGAGAAGGTATCTGAGTGTGTGAAGTAAGTGAGAAGATCTAGGACTCCAGCTTCTGCAAATTCAAATATGAGTTTGTTTCTCTATATGACAAAAAAATAGATTTATTGCTCTATAAATATTTATACATCAAGCTCTCCTAATTTTTTTCGGTCTTCTCACTTCTTCTTCTGGCAGTATGACACTGATAGATTTTCCTCAACAGTTAGCTTATCCACAAGACGACTCCATAGGTTCCTTGCCTAGTGTCTAGAGTTCATTTTCATTATCATGTTTGATCTAATGAACTTACTGTAGGTATGATGTTGAGAGAAGAGTTTCCCTCATCCTATATATCCTGCATATACTCATTTTATGATACCATTTTGATATAATATGATATTTTATGATATCACTTTCTACAAAAACTTCAATAAGTTAGAGCTGTAATTTCTGGTAGCTGATTCAACCACAGTGAAAAAAACAGGAAAATTGTGCTGTTATGAATCGATCATTCATATTCAGGTGCTCACTTAGCAAAGCGAAGCCTCACTCTTTGCAGTGATGAGGACTGCATTTTGTAGGCAGCCAAGCAGAAAAGTAATAAAACAGGAGCAAGTGCTGGCTTTGCCTAGAATTGAACCAGTTTGCCTACAGCAAAAGGGAAGAATCTAGCAGAGGGGTGTCAATTCATGAAGGGTTGGTTTTTTTCACATGCAGTAGCTGAGACATTACAGTTAAAGCTCAATGTGAGTTTGGAAGCCCAGGGAACATGCCTTGTCTCTGGTCTGTCATTACTTGCTAGGTGAGCTTCAGGCAGATTACTTATCTAAACCTCAGTTGTCTCCTTGGTGAAGCAAGGACAGGAGTCTTCTGAAGATTAAATGAGATAAACTTTGTGAGTGCCCTTTGTAAATTTTAAAACGCCATGAAGATCCAACTGGTATGATTGTTTAATGTTTTCTGTAGCTGAAGGAGGACTGCATTGCAGGGCACAGCCTGATATAGCAGATGCTCCATAAAGAGCATCTTCCTTAATCCAAGGATGGAAAATAAATGTCCTCTCGGTAATAAACAATTATAAGACACCCTAGAGATTTGAGTGCTACATTAACATTTTTGGGGGAAAGGATAATGACATGGACTGTTCTAAAATCCATATAATCTAATTTTTTGAAGATTATCAGTGTTGTAGAAAGAGCAGCAACTATACTTACAGGGGAGATATATATATATAGCACAAGTGGTTTCTCCTTTTCTCAAAAGTGAGACTAAATAAGTTAAAATTTACATGAACAATCAACAGCTTAGGTGATCATGATAATAATAATGGTGAACTTCTTTAGGACTTTTTTAGGACTAGAAAAGAAATTTAGAAATCCTCTCTTTTACATTTCAATGAAATAAGATTACTCAGAGATCTAGTTGAAGTACAGTAGTTATTTACTTAAATGACTAAGTTACTAAATAATCTATCTAATTAGTAAGAAAACCAGAACTAAAATACAAATATATTGAGCCTTCATGCAGTCCTCTTTCTACAACACCAGGCTGCCAGTCCAATATCATTTACACTTTTGTTTCTTTGATAGGATTTTAGAATATAGTGGTCGTTGGCAAACATTTGGTTATAAAACATTCTCTTATTAAAAAACAATAAATGTTTTCTCCTGAACAGGCCTATTTCTAGAAATTATGCTTCCTAAAAATATTCACTGATTATATACCGTGTCTCCTTGGCTTCTCCTCACCTATTCAATTGTTAAAATTATGTAGATAAAATAAACTATTCATTTCCTAAAAGTAGTAATAAATCCTATGGATTATCTCCCTCAACATTCCAATCTGCTTTTGTGATACAGAGGCTGGAAAGCTAAAAACACTGTGTTTCTCAGATGCAGTCAAAGCAAGACTTTCACCCATCAGATGACATAGGGGAGACCTATTTCGAAGTAAGTGTGGTCAGACATAAGGGCCCCTTTTCCCACTGGTTCAAATAGCGGTGGAGGAGGCCTAATTCTGGGACTGTCAGAATTTTGGAAATTCTTCAATCTACAGATTTTGTATTGAATTAGAGGTAACCGCTTTCTGTACTTCACAATCTAGTTGCCATAATTATCATTTAGTGTTTGCATACTATTCTACTTAATGACCAAATCATACTTTTATTGAATGTTTTTCTATTATGGACTTTTTTTTTATTGATGGCTTTCAATTTGTCCTATTATAAATAATATTGTAGTCTGAATGCATAAGTTATATCCTTCCATTTTTTTTTCTCCTGAGGATAAACAGAATTGAGGTTGTGAGCTGAAAGGCATACTCACTTTTATAGGATATTATTATGAAGATATGCCTGAAAATGGAGAAGGCAATGGCACACCACTCCAGCACTCTTGCCTGGAAAATCCCATGGATGGAAGAGCCTGGTGGGCTGCCAGTCCATGGGGTCGCTAAGAGTTGGACACTACTGAGCGACTTCACTTTCACTTTTCATTTTCACGCACTGAAGAAAGAAATGGCAACCCACTCCAGTGTTCTTGCCTGGAGAATCCCAGGGACAGGGGAGCCTGGTGGGCTGTTGTCTATGGGGTCACACAGAGTCGGACACGACTGAAGCGACTTAACAGCAGTAGCAGCATGCCTGAAAAGGGGCCTTTTCTGGACAGAGGGAAGAGAAATGGATCTATGTACAAATTGCAAAATTCCAAGGTATTTGAGACTAGTCTCAATCACTGAGACTAGAGAGTGATTGCTTTGTCTTGACTTCCTCTGCAGACCACAGCTAAGAAGATTCCTCTTGATGGAATGATGCCAATCAAAGAGTGTACAGGAAGGATGGTGGAAGTTTGGGGAACCCACTCTTTGGATGGAGTAAAAGTGAAAAGTAGAGCTTCAGTCTGGCTTCTACTCAACCCCCAGGAAGCAAGCTAGAATCTACAAAAATATTTACCAGATAACCTTTATAAAATTAGACATAGTTCAGATCAGATCAGATCAGATCAGTCACTCAGTCGTGTCCAACTCTTTGCGACCCCATGAATCGCAGCACGCCAGACCCCTCCCTGCGCATCATCAACTCCTGGAGTTCACCCAGACTCACGTCCATCGAGTCAGTGATGCCATCCAGCCATCTCATTCTCTGTCATCCCCTTCTCCTCTGCCCCCAATCCCTCCCAGCATCAGAGTCTTTTCCAATGAGTCAGCTCTTCGCATGAGGTGGCCAAAGTACTGGAGTTTCAGCTTTAGCATCATTCCTTCCAAAGAAATCCCAGGGCTGATCTCCTTCAGAATGGACTGGTTGGATCTCCTTGCAGTCCAAGGGACTCTCAAGAGTCTTCTCCAACACCACAGTTCAAAAGCATCAATTCTTCAAGCACTCAGCTTTCTTCACAGTCCAACTCTCACATCCATAGATGACCACAGGAAAAACCATAGCCTTGACTAGACGGACCTTAGTTGGCAAAGTAATGTCTTTGCTTTTGAATATGCTATCTAGGTTGGTCATAACTTTCCTTCCAAGGAGTAAGCGTCTTTTGATTTCATGGCTGCAGTCACCATCTGCAGTGATTTGGGAGCCCAGAAAAATAAAGTCTGACACTGTTTCCACTGTTTCCCCATCTATTTCCCATGAACCGATGGGACCAGATGCCATGATCTTCGTTTTCTGAATATTTTAAGCCAACTTTTTCACTCTCCACTTTCACTTTCATCAAGAGGCTTTTGAGTTCCTCTTCACTTTCTGCCATAAGGGTGGTGTCATCTGCATATCTGAGGTTATTGATATTTCTCCCAGCAATCTTGATTCCAGCTTGTGTTTCTTCCAGTCTAGCGTTTCTCATGATGTACTCTGCATAGAAGTTAAATAAGTAGGGTGACAATATACAGCCTTGACGTACTCCTTTTCCTATTTGGAACCAGTCTGTTGTTCCATGTCCAGATCTAACTGTTGCTTCCTGACCTGCATACAAATTTCTCAAGAGGCAGATCAGGTGGTCTGGTATTCCCATCTCTTTCAGAATTTTCCACAGTTTATTGTGATCCACACAGTCAAAGGCTTTGGCATAGTCAATAAAGCAGAAATAGATGATTTTCTGGAACTCTCTTGCTTTTTCCATGATCCAGCGAATGTTGGCAATTTGATCTCTGGTTCCTCTGCCTTTTCTAAAACCAGCTTGAACATCAGGAAGTTCACGGTTCACATAGTTACTTTCCAACTATTTACAGAGGACACAATCTTTATAGAGCTATAGAGAATTAGAAACTTTCTCTTGTTTTAAATTGTTATCTGCTTGGTAATTTTCAGTGAAATAATTAAAATGAATAAGGATGTGTTTATGATCGGGAGCACCAAGATAGGAAGGAAGCAAGGGACTATTATTCTTTGGAATCCCACTGGAGTAGCACGATTTATTGTGGGCTGCTCTGTGAGGCGAGCTGGCTGGTCCCTTCTCATGCATGAGCCTGGGTTCTAGCGCCTCAGTCAAAATGTGCCTGGAGATGGAAAGTGCTCTTATACAAGTAGCCAAAGACTACAACGGTATCTAAGTGGTATATTTGATAGGACCAAAATCAGCTAGCAATATTTTCTTTCTTTGTTCACACTAGTGTTCTTAACAGTTATTTTATGTCTGTCTTCATTTTGTTCTTGGCAGAACAAAACTGTCTATAATAATATTTAGCACATAAATAAATGCAATCATAATGTATATCTCTAACCCAGTTAACACATAAGAAGGCCTAGCAAATCAATGGATAAACACCTACCAGACTGAGAAAAAAAATTATTCCATTGTCAACTCAATTAAAATATTTATTTACCACCTGCTTTGGAGAAATATCAATAACCTCAGATATGCAGATGACACCACCCTTATGGCAGAAATGAAGAGGAACTAAAAAGCCTCTTGATGAAAGTGAAAGAGGAGAGTGGAAAAGTTGGCTTAAAGCTCAATATTCAGAAAACTAAGATCATGGCATCTGGTCCCATCACTTCATGGGAAATAGATGGGGAAACAGTGGTAACAGTGTCAGACTTTATTTTTGGGGGCTCCAAAATCACTGCAGATGGTGATTGCAGCCATGAAATTAAAAGACACTTACTCCTTGGAAGGAAAGTTATGACCAACCTAGATAGCATGTTCAAAAGCAAAGACATTACTTTGCCAACAAAGGTCCATCTAGTCAAGGCTATGGTTTTTCCAGTAGTCATATATGGATATGAGAGTTGGACTGTGAAGAAAGTTGAGCGCTGAAGAATTGATGCTTTTGAACTGTGGTGTTGGAGAAGACTCTTGAGAGTCCCTTGGACTGCAAGGAGATCCAGCCAATCCATTCTAAAGGAGATCAGTCCTGTATGTTCTTTGGAAGGACTGATGCTAAAGCTGAAACTCCAATACTTTGGCCACTTCATGCGGAGAGTTGACTCACTGGAAAAGACTCTGATGCTGGGAGGGATTGGGGGCAGGAGGAGAAGGGGATGACAGAGGATGAGATGGCTGGATGGCATCACCGACTCGATGGACATGAGTTTGGGTGAACTCTGGGAGTTGGTGATGGACAGGGAGGCCCTGTGTGCTGTAATTCATGGGGTCTCGAAGAGTCGGACACGACTGAGCGACTGAACTGAAATGAACTGAACTTGGACATTGTACTAGATGCCATGGGGATGGGGATAGTAGGAAGGTACCAAGAAGCATGAGAAATATCTTTTCCTGTCCTTGAGGAACTATTAGGCTTTAATTTAATGAAAACTGATTGATCCTAGATAGCTAGACAGTTGGACATTAGGTGAGGTGAGACATATACATGCATACATATGTTGCATTTCGTTCTTTGTAAATATAGTATAAAAATGAAGTCTTCAGTACAAACATGCACACATATAAGCAATGAGTCTCCTTTTAGGCTACCATTCTTATAATGCTCATGTTTAATGTATTTTTATAAGTGATTGTTGGATATACCCAAGAATATACTCTAATTTTATCATGGAAATGGATTTTTTGATTAAGAACTATAGACCCTCTACTTTCCTGTCTGATGTGTTGATTTCTCAAGCTGGCATTCAGGACAGGTGAGTTGCAAAGTACAATGAAGCAATTTATTGTGCGTGAACAATAACAAGCTTAAATGTGTTGAAATGATTTTAGGGAAAATTTCACAAAGCTAATTGCACGTCAAAGCAATCTCTCTTTGAGTCAAATCTAACCAAAGAATTGAATGTCATCCAGTTATTATATAAAACAAATGTAAACTAGATCACAGTATAGTACTCTAACATAGGGCAATACTACATAAAATAAGTAAACACATCTTTTGGATAAATTAGACTATGCAATATAAAATATAGATAAGTTAAACTATGTTATATAAAGCATAAGTGATTATATTTATCATGTCTTCCATAAATGTGGACTTCCCTGGTAGCTCAGACAGTAAAGTGTCTGCCTACAATGTGGGAGACCTGGTTTCAATCCCTGGGTCAGGAAGATTTCCTGGAGAAGGAAAAGGCAACCCACTCCAGTATTCTTGCCTTGAAAATCCCATGGACAGAGGTGCCTGGTAGGCTACAGTCCATGGGGTCGCAAAGAGTCGGACACGACTATGCAACTTCACTTTCTTTCTTTTTTCATAAATATGAGAAATTGGGCAAAATATATAATAATCTTGCAGTATTCATTTAATCTCATATGTGAAAATAAGTCCATGTTTTTAAAATATATTATCCTAAAGCAAGATATAAAATGTTATGCACTTTATGCATAATGATGATCATTATGTAGAGGAAATTGACATTCCTTAAAATTTGGCTGTTATATATATATAAAATAATTTTTACAGATAAGGCAAGAAACCTCATATGCTAAGATTATATTTTTATAAAATAACTTACTTTGTTTAACAAAATTTATATGGGAAACTATCAATTAACTGTGTTGATTTGCTATTTATTAAAATTAATTATAGAATTGTCTAAAATATCTTCTGAAAATAGGCCCATCTGGTAAATAACATTCAGTATTCTTTTTAATTCATTGAACTGCTTTTTTTCTGACAAATATAAAGAGCTTTTAAACTATCCTTATATAATAGTTTTACCATGTAATGAATCATTTTTTAAGCAATGAGATGAATTAAAAACAATAGATGACTTGAACAGAAATTGCATTGCATCCAAAATTAATTATCCCTAAAGTAAAGTTTCCAATTTATTGCTGTATTTTTATTATTGAGGTTTTAATTATTTAGAATGAAATGAACAAAACTAAGTGTTAGTGGAATTATCCTGTGCTGAAACTGTGTTTTGTGGCTTGTGTCAATTAAGATTTATTATACTGGCTTGTTTTCACTTTTGAGAAAAACTGAAGAACATGCCAAATATGGCAATAAATCGGTGTGGATTGGCCAATCGTTGCAATTTCAAAAGTCTTTATACTTTTTGTATCAGCCTACACAATATCTCTGGAGAAGGCAATGGCACCCCACTCCAGTACTCCTGTCTGGAAAATCCCATGGATGGAGGAGCCTGGTAGGCTGCAGTCCATGGGGTTGCTGAGGGTCAGACACGACTGAGCAACTTCACTTTCACTTTTCACTTTCATGCATTGGAGAAGGAAATGGCAACCCACTCCAGTGTTCTTGCCTGGAGAATCCCAGGGATGGCGGAGCCTGGTGGGCTGCTGTCTATGGGGTCACACAGAGTCGGACACGACTGAAGTGACTTAGCAGCAGCAGCACACACTATCTCATGAAATGAGAAAATAAGTTACTATGCCATAATCTAGTGGTATTTTATGCCTTTAAACACTAAAGTTTTATGGTATTTTTATTACTAATGTAGAAATACGAGACTCTTAAAATTACTATAATGTAAAGAGTGGAGACATTGTTTATGATTTTATGAACATATCAAAGGAAATATAAATTATCTCCTGAGACCAGGAAGCAATTGTTTTGTCCTGGTTTCTTCATAGACCTACAGGCTGAAAATTCCTCTTCATGAAATGATAATAATTGAAATTAGGGGCAGGAAGAATGGTGGAAGTTTAGGGAACCCTCCTTCTGAATGAAGTCAAAGCAGAGAAAAATTTCTGAAATTATTTGTAAAAAAAAAAAAGATAAGTTTTGAAATGTACTTTAAAAATAGCTTACCATCTATATTAGTTATCTATTGCTGCATAACAAATCACCCCAAAGCTTAACAGCTTAAGGCAAATAACATTCTCTCACATCATTTTTAAGGATTAACAATCCAGGCTCGGGACTTTCCTGGTGGTCTAGTGGTCAAAAATCCACCTGCCAATGCAGGGGACATGAGTTCAATCCCCGCTCCGGGAAGATTCCACATACCTCAGGACAACTAGACCCATGTGCTGCAATTACTGAACCCACACTCTAGAGCCTACTGAAGCCTGCACACCACAGTTTGCGACACTCAGGCAACTGGAGAAAGTCCACTTGCAACAATGAAGACCCAGAGCAGTCAAAAATAAATAAATATATAATTAAAAAAAAAGAAGAATCCAGGTACAGCTTTACTGGCTGGTTCTGGCTCAGGGTCTCTCAAGAGACTGCAGTTGAGCTGTTGGCTGGCATTTCAGTCTTTGATGCCTTGGATGGGGCCTGAGGGTCTGTTTCCCAAATCATTCACACATGTACTCCTTCAGTTTTTCACCATGTGCTGCTCATGGCATGGCTTCCTCCAGTGCAAGTGAACCAGGATGGAGGCTGCAGGCTTTTATAAACTACCTTCAGAGCAGCACACCTTGACCTCCACTGTGGTCTACTGGTCACATAGACCAACTCTGGTGAAATGTGGGACCTGACTATACACGGATGTGTGTACTAGGAGTCGAAGCTCATTGGGAGTCACGAGCTTTGGAATGTGGTTACCACACCATCCTTCATTCAGTTGTTTATGCATTCACTCATTTGTAAACATCCACCAAGTCCCCTTTATGTGCCAGAAACTGTGTTAGATCCTAGAGATAAAATAACCAAAATAGACACAGTTTCTACTCATGGAGACAAAGTATCAGACTTTTACAGTGGTTAAAGCTATATTGGGCTTCCTAGGTGGCACTAGTGACAAAGAACATGCCTGCCAAAGCTGGAGACATAAGAGATGTGGATTTGATCCCAGGGTCAGGAAGATCTCCTGGAATAGGGCATGGATATCCGTTCCAGTATTCTTGCCTGGAGAATCCTCATGGACAAAGGAGCCTGGTGGGCTATAGTCCACAGGGTTGCAAAGAGTCAAACATGACTGAAAGGACAACAGTATCAGCAGTTATATTAAGCAAGTCCATAGACTGTCTCACAGGTTCCCATAATATTGTGTATTTCTTTAACATATTTCTGGTGCTTGCTTGACTCCAGGGGTAAAGGGAACATTCCCACACCAACAAATGATATACTTCGTCTTCTCAGATAATCTTAATTTCCATTCCACCTTACTACACACTCTATGCAGACCATGGAACTTTTCTTCATCTAAAGCCTTTCACCTCCAGAAGCACTTATTTAAATAATCCAGGACTTCCCTTGTGTTATAGTGGATAAGAATCTGCCTGCCAACACAGAGCACATGAGTTCAATCCCTGCTCCGAGAAGATCCCACATTCCACAGAGCAATTAAACCCATGTGTCATACCTATTGAGCCTGCAGGCTGCAACTGCTGAAACCTGTGTGCCTAGAGTCTGTGCTCTGCAACAAAAAAAGCCACTGCAGTGAGAAACCTGCGTGCTGCAACAAAGAGTGGCCCCCGCTCATCACAATTAGAAAAAGCCCGCACAGAGCAAGAAAGACCCAGAGCAGCCAAAAAATAAATAAACACATAAATAATCTGTTAAGCACAACTGATAGTCACAACTTCCTTATAAAACGAATTGTAGTAGGATTGTGCTTCAACACTGTTACGATTTCCAGTTCACTTATCCATACTTTATTCACATCTGTTAGCTTTCTCCTATCTCCTCTCCGCTTTCTATCCTCTTAGTCTCTACAATCCATCATTTTTAGTTTCCTGTTTCAATATTCCAATTTCATTTCCCCTTATTTTGTAAAACTTCAAACTAGGAAGAACCCAATTATCTGATTTTTTTAATGCCTTTAAGTGACAGGAGAGCACTGCAAGAAAATTTAAAACAGGGTGAATGGGTTTCACTATAAATGTATAATTGTCAAATGCATAGGTCTCCCAAGTATGCCAGAAACCTGATCTCATTTTCCAAATCAGTTTGTTTTCCACTATACACCACAGTGATTCCATTTCTTTTCCACTCCCCTTAAGTACCTGACCCATCTCCACTTTAATGCCTTCAACTCTCAACAGAAAACTTTCAAAGAGGAAATAGAAATCACCATCTGGAATTTCCCCAATCTCCCTTCACTGTATTTCCAAACAAAATTTTGCATCTGTTCTGTCTTCCATCTCTTTTCACTTACTGAAGGAAATGCACTGCTCTGTTCCCATCCCTTCTGTGTGCACATGGATCACACCTTCAGTCTAGCTGCTGCTGCTAAGTCGCTTCAGTCATATCTGACTCTGTGCGACCCCAGAGACGGCAGCCCACCAGGCTCCCCTGTCCCTGGGATTCTCCAGGCAAGAACACTGGAGTGGGTTGTCATTTCCTTCTCCAATGCATGAAAGTGAAAAGTGAAAGTGAAATCCCTCATGTGTCCGACTCTTGCGACCCCATGGACTGCAGCCTACCAGGCTCCTCCTTTCATGGGATTTTCCAGGCAAGAGTACTGGAGTGGGTTGCCATTGCCTTCTCCGCTTCAGTCTAGGGTCACCCACATCAAAGATTACACACATCATTTCTCTGATATCTTTTTTGTTTCTTTCACAATGTCCTGAGTCTTTGATTTTCTGCAAGGAGCAAGGTGTTCTCAAATTTCTAACAGTGGGAACCCCCTTAGGTGGCACCAATCTTGATTTCCAACTGGAACAATTGTGTACAAAACGAAAAGTGATGGCATGTATGTCATAAATCTAAAGAGAACAGAGGAGAGTCCTGCAGCTTGTACCACCTGAGTGATGCCAGCCTCCTATCCTCCAGGAATACTAGCCAGCAAGTTGTGCTGAAGTTTGCTGCTACCACTGGGGCCACTCCTATCGCTGGCTGCTTTATTCCTGGAACCTTCAGTGACCAGATCCAGGCAGGCTTCCCAGAGCCACCGTTGCCGGAGCCACCCGATCCCAGAACTGAACAGTAGCCTCTCACAGATGCGTCTTAATATGAACCCACCCACCACTGCTCTGTGTGACACAGACTCTCCTGTGCACCATGGGGGCATCACCATCATCGTGGGAACAACACGGGAGACCACTCCCAAGTCTGCAGTAGTGGATGCTGGCTGCAGAAGTTCTGCTCATGTGCAGCATCATCCCTAGCGTGAGATCAGCACGATCTCTACTTCCGCTGTGACGCAGAGGAGGCAGAAAAGGAAGAGCAGCCATTACTGTAAAGTCTTGAGACCAGGGAGGAATTTTGGGTGAATGGAGTGCTCCAGCTCCCAAATGTACTGCTGCTCCTCCCGAGGTCACCTGAGAAGGCACAGTTCCCTTCCGAAGACTGAGCCTCAGCCCAGCGCTGAAGGACTGGTCTGCAGTCCCCACGGCTCTGGCCACTGAATGGATAGGAATAACCACAGAGTGGTCTTAAGCTGTTCTCTCACAGACTCAAACACAGAATTGAAGTAAGGTTGACAGGAAATAAAGTTTATTTATAACCAACCAACCAACAAACGAAAAAGAAATTTAATTTTTGGTTTCTTGATGAAAGTAAAAGAGGAGAGTGAAAAAGTTGGCTTAAAGCTCAACATTCAGAAAACAAAGATTATGGCATCTGGTCCCATCACTTCATGGCAAACAGATGGGGAAACAGTGGAAACAGTATCAGACTTTATTTTGGGGGGCTCCAAAATCACTGAATAATGCTAAAGCTGAAACTCCAGTACTTTGGCCACCTCATGTGAAGAGTTGACTCATTGGAAAAGACTCTGATGCTGGGAGGGATTGGGGGCAAGAGGAGAAGGGGACGACAGAGGATGAGATGGCTGGATGGCATCATTGATTCGATGGACATGAGTCTGAGTGAACTCCAGGAGTTGGTAATGGACAGGGAGGCCTGGCGTGCTGCGATTTATGGGGTCGCAGAGTCGGACATGACTGAGCGACTGATCTGATCTGAAAATCACTGCAGTTGGTGATTGCAGCCATGAAATTAAAAGACACTTACTCCTTGCAAGGAAAGTTATGACCAACCTAGATAGCATATTCAAAAGCAGAGACATTACTTTGCCAACAAAGGTCCATCTAGTCAAGGCTATGGTTTTTCCGGTGGTCATCTATGGATGTGAGAGTTGGACTGTGAAGAAAGCTGAGCGCCGAAGAATTGATGCTTTTGAACTGTGGTGTTGGAGAAGACTCCTGAGAGTCCCTTGGACTGCAAGGAGATCCAACCAGTCCATTCTGAAGGAGATCAGCCCTGGGATTTCTTTGGAAGGAATGATGCTAAAGCTGAAACTCCAGTACTTTGGCCACCTCATGTGAAGAGCTGACTCATTGGAAAAGACTGATGCTGGGAGGGATTGGGGGCAGGAGGAGAAGGGGACGACAGAGGATGAGATGGCTGGATGGCATCACCAACTCGATGGACATAAGTTTGCGTAAACTCCGGGAGTTGGTGATGGACAGGGAGGCCTGGTGTGCTGCGGTTCATGGGGTTGCAAAGAGTCAGACACGACTGAGCGACTGAACTGAACTGAACTGAATGTTTACAAGCAAAAAATTACATCATTAAAGTATTAGAGGAAACGATAATATAATTATCATATTATCAATGGTAGTATAATTATTAATGATAATGATAATTATCTTTAGAATCAAGATCCCAAAACCCAGAATCTACCCAATGAAGCTAAGTAATAATAATACTGTTAGCTAATTGTTATGATTAATAAGTATCAGGAGAAACAAGATAGGAGAAATACAACTCATATAAGATTTTAAGAGTTGTTTTAAAAATCTATACAGACCTTATTCAAATAAATAAGAAAAAAACTAAGAACTTGATAGAGTATTGGGCAAAGGATATAGACAGGTTTAATCCAAGCTCTAAAGCCCAAGTGGCCCCCAGTAGGCTGAAGTTGTGAGCCAGAAGCCCAGGGAAGAGTCTCTTGAATAGAATCACATTCTGGCTGAGATAGATCCTAGGGAGGCTTGAGGTGAGGCCCCTGGGCATTCCTTTAGGATATTATTGCTGACCTTTGGCCAAAAAGTTTAGCAGGAGTATTGGGGAGTAGAGGTAGGATGCCAGTGTGTTGTTGAGTATAGCAGCAGACTACAGAAGCAAAGGCAGGAATGTGGGTGACTGTCAAGAACTTGAATAACATCAGGAAGGAAAGACAGAGCAGGAGACAAGAGGGAGACATGGTTACTAGAAGCCTTTTTTTTTTTTTAAGTGAAAGTCACTCAGTCGTGTCTCACTCTGCAACCCCATGGACTATAGAGTCCATGGAATTCTCCAGGCCAGAATACTGGCATGGATAGCCATTCCCTTCTCCAGGGTATCTTCCCAACCCAGGGATGGAACCCAGGTCTCCTGCATGGCAGGTGGATTCTTTACCAGCTGAACCACAAGGGAAGCACCACCCCCCATCCCCCACCACCACCTTTTAAGGACAGGAATAATTAAATTAAGCATTTTTGCAGATTGAACAGAAGGAGTCCCTGGAGAAATTTCTAAAAGAATGGATAATTAATGAAGCAAGAATCTGGAGGAGAAGAATAGAAAAACTGTCTGAATTTTCGATAAAGATTAAGGTGCTTTAACTTTAAAGCTCCTATTTTAAATAAGTCTAGCAAATGCATGCTTTAACCTGAAGAGATATAACTAAATGAGTGCTCCTGCTGTGTTCCCATAGCATCCCCTCCCCATGGATTCTCCTCTCTCCCCTTTATCTCTGTAACTGTTTACAAGCCTGTCTCCCCAGCCACCCCTTCCCTTCCCTGCGTCACCTATTCAGAGGAGGGCCTGATGTTTGAGAAATGGATGAGACTCTTCAGCATGGCTCAAGTGCTTCGCATTTGCCAACTCAGACCAAGTTTTATAAGTAATACAAAATTTCAGAAGCTATGGGAGGAATCAACCAAAATGATGCCGTTGAGGAAAATAGAAGGTATGTAAGATTAGCTAGTGGAGGTGATAGAATTCCAGTTGAGCTATTTCAAATCCTGAAAGATGATGCTGTGAAAGTGCTGCACTCAATATGCCAGCAAGTTTGGAAAACTTAGCAGTGGCCACAGGACTGGAAAAGGTCAGTCTTTATTCCAATCCCAAAGAAAGGCAGTGCTAAAGAATGCTCAAACTACCGCACAATTGCACTCATCTCACATGCTAGTAAAGTAATGGTCAAAATTCTCCAAGCCAGGCTTCAGCAATACATGAACCGTGAACTTCCGGATGTTCAAGCTGGTTTTAGAAAAGGAAGAGGAACCAGAGATCAAATTGCCAACATCCGCTGAATCATGGAAAAAACAAGAGAGTTCCAGAAGAACATCTATTTCCACTTTATTGACTATGCCAAAGCCTTTGACTGTGTGGATCACAACAAATTGTGGAAAATTCTGAAAGAGGTGGGAATACCAGACCGCTTGACTTGCCTCTTGAGAAACCTATATGCAGGTCAGGAAGCAACAGTTAGATCTGGACATGGAACAACAGACTGGTTCCAAATAGGTAAAGGAGTACGTCAAGGCTGTATATTGTCACCCTACTTATTTAACTTACATGCAGAGTACATCATGAGAAACGCTGGGCTGGAAGAAGCACAAGCTGGAATCTAGATTGCCGGGAGAAATATCAATAACCTCAGATATGCAGATGACACCACCCTTATGGCAGAAAGTGAAGAGGAACTAAAAAGCCTCTTGATGAAAGTGAAAGAGGAGAGTGAAAAAGTTGGCTTAAAGCTCAACATTCAGAAAACTAAGATCATGGCATCTGGTCCCATCACTTCATGGGAAATAGATGGGGAAACAGTGGAAACAGTATCAGACTTTCTTTTCTTGGGCTCCAAAATCACTGCAGATGGTGACTGCAGCCATGAAATTAAAAGACGCTTACTCCTTGCAAGGAAAGTTATGACCAACCTAGATAGCATATTCAAAAGCAGAGACATCACTTTTCCAACAAAGGTCCATCTAGTCAAGGCTATGGTTTTTCCAGTGGTCATTTATGGATGTGAGAGTTGGACTGTGAAGAAAGCTGAGTGCCGAAGAATTGATGCTTTTAAACTGTGGTGTTGGAGAAGACTCCTGAGAGTCCCTTGGACTGCAAGGAGATCCAACCAGTCCATTCAAAAGGAGATCAGCCCTGGGTGTTCGTTGGAAGGAATGATGCTAAAGCTGAAATTCCAATACTTTGGCCACCTCATGCTAAGGGTTGACTCATTGGAAAAGACTCTGATGCTGGGAGGGATTGGGGGCAGGAGGAAAAGGGGATGGCAGAGGATGAGATGGCTGGATGGCATCACCAATTCGATGGATGTGAGTCTGAGTGAACTCCGGGAGTTGGTGATGGACAGGGAGGCCTGGCGTGCTGCAATTCATGGGGTCACAAAGAGTCAGACAGGATTGAGCGACTGAACTGAACTGAAGATTAAAAGAAAAATTCTAAAAGACAATCCCATCACTCTTCCTCCCTATAACTTAACAATTAAGTAAGGGAGAAAGTAAGTGAGAAAACAAGGAAATAAGTTGAACAGCATATTAACAATTACTGATGATAAAGGCTTCAACTGCAGAAAGTTAGTGAATTCAAATGTTTGGTGCCTCAGGAAATATTTTCCAAATTATTAAATCCATTCCTCTCTATCCCAGTGAGAGGTTTCCTCCCCTTCTTCAGCAGAAGTCTTATAAAGATAATTGCTACAGCTCTCCAGATGTGATTTCATAACTCTGGAATCAGTTTAAAGAAATCTTATGCCTCCCATTAATACTGCAATTGTATAGCTTATTTTTCTGATGAAAAAATAAGCCCAGGAGATATATGAGAGGTGAATTCTTCATGACAATTATTTGTGGTGGTAAATTTATTTGAAGTTTTTATTGATTTTATTATTTTTTTTTCTTGTCTTGGAATGAAATGGATGAAGAATTGGAGTTGAGCTGAGCAGGCATCTTATGTTATGCTATTTGTCAGTGGGTGCACATGTATGCACATGTGGGTGTGTGTATGCATCCAGGGGACAGGTTTGATTATCTTTTGCTGCCACATTTCTTACACTATCCCTTTACTTTCTGAATTTTTGATGTAAGACAGTTGATCAATGTGAAAATATAGAGTTAGCAAAGGTACCATTATAAAAACTATTGTTCTTCTTTAGTCACTAAGTCATGTCTGACTCTTTGTGACCCCAGGACTGTAGCCTGCCAGGCTCCTCTGTCCATGGAATTCTCCAGGCAAGAAAACTGGAGTGAGTTGCCATTTCCTTCTCCAGGGGATCTTCCCGACACAGGGATCAAACCTGCGTCTCCTGCTTGACGGTTGGATTCTTTACCACTGAGCCAACTGAGAGGTCGGAATAAGAACTATTAGGTCCACTTAAAAATGAATTATAGTCCTAAGAGGCTAACAAAATCCTTAGTTGAAAAAGGCAACATTGTAAAGAAATGAGAAATAATGAAAAAAAAAAAGTGGAAAGCCTGAAAAAGCACTTATAAAAACCCTGCTATACTGACATTTCCACAACTCAAGTTCTGTGAGATGCTCTGTCTCTCTGTCTCTGTCTCTCTCACACACAAACACACTTGTATTCTCACAGTTTAAAAGTACACACAACAGAAGAAGACTGTTATAGATTATAGTCCTATAGATTATAGGAAGGTTTCTATGACTCCACTCAGTGAGAAACCCCTCTGTCTGCCTGGCAGAGTAGGATCCCATATACCTGCTTATGAGGCTTAAATGCTGCAGAGAGGACGGGTGGGGTTGAGGGGGGGAAGGTGGGCAAGGACTAGAAATATGGCTGTAAACATAGGCCGGAGAAAAGCAGGAGTATTTTCTGGAAAATTGGCTAGATCTGTGGTTGGTTCTATTGTGGTCCAGTCAGATGACTCTGCAGTAATGGTCACAGTGATCAGTGAAAATCTTCACACTCTCTCTTCATGCCTTTGGTGGCTGACAGTAGACAAATAGCTGCCACAGCAGGTGGAATTCTCACATGCTGTCTTAGAAAAGATGCTGGTTTCTCTGATAAATGGTTGCACACTTATCATCAGGGAAATTCAAAACAAAAGCAGGATGCATCACCTCACCCCTGTTAGAATAGCTACCGTCCAGAAGACAAGAGACAACAGCTACTGGTGAGGATGTAGTCAAAAGAGAATCTTCTTTTTTTTAATTTTATTTTTAAAATTATCTAATTTTTACTTTTCTCCAGAGGAAAACATTCTAAGATTTAGTCCTTTAAACACTAATTATAAAAGAATTTTTTTTCTGAAAAAAGAATATTTATACACTGTTGGTGGGAATGTAAATTAGTCCAGCCACAATAGAACATAATAGGGAAGGTCCTCAAAACACTAAAAATAGGTCTACTGTATGATCCAGCAGAGAAGGCAATGGCACCCCACTCCGGTACTCTTGCCTGGAAAATCCCATGAACGGAGGAGCCTGGTGGGCTGCAGTCCGTGGGGTCGCACAGAGTCGGACACGACTGAAGCGACTTAGCAGCAGCAGCATATGATCCAGAATTTCCATTCTGAGTATATATTAATACCTTAGGGAAATAAAAACTGGATTTCAATGGAAATATATACATGATTATGTTTACTGGAGCATTATTCATAATGGACAAGATATGTAAACTACACAAATGCTCATTTATGGATGAATAGATAAGTGTGCTACATATACGTATTGGAACATTATTTAGCAATGAGAAGAGGTTTTTCCATTTGTGACAACAGGGATGGACTTTGAGTGGATTATGCTGAGAGAGATAAGTTAGATAAAGACAAGTACTGTATCATGTCACTTATATGTGGAACCTAAAAGAAGTGAAAGCTGTAAAATGCAGAGTAAAATGATGGTGACTATAGAAAGGAGATAGAGGGGCAAGAGTGATGGTGTTTAAGGGCACAAACTTGTAACAATTAGCAAATAAACCATAAAGATCAGTACAATGATATGGATATTATACTGATTATATTATTGTATCACTGTATTATTGATATGTACAATAATATCCTACTACAAGGGAAAAAGAAATGGTTACAAGTCAATAATAGATTGGTCAATTAAACACCTTTTTCTAGCTGACTAGTTTACAAAACACAATTCCTTTGTATTATTTTGCAGTATATGATGTAGCAACCCCGTGTTGTAGCTAACAGTGGTGCTTTTGTAGTCCTCTTGTTATGTGATATTTCTTGGGATGAGTATGGTTGAAATGATATAACTAGAAATAATTGATGGAGAATGAGTTAATATAATATATATACCTCCCAAATATCTTCTCATACTTTAAATTTGCTGAAGCACCAAAAAGTTGACTATTAAGTTGGAAGTGTCTGGAAACAGAATAGTACATCAGAATTCCTTCTATCACATCAAAGTAGTAATGAAGTCCACCCAACAAATAGTCCAGGCCATACAACAATGAGTAACGGAAATCATGTCAGATAAGCCAGACATAATTTACTGCTTTCTGATTGTGAAATGAAAGTGAAAGTGAAGTTGCAGAATCATGTCCGACTCTTTGCAATCCCATGGACTGTAGCCCATCAGGCTTCTACATCCATGGAATTTTCCAGGCAAGAGTACTTCAGTGGGTTGCCATTTCCTTCTCCAGAGGATCTTCCTGACCCAGGGATCAAACCCAGGTCTCCTGCATGGTAGGCAGATGCCTTTACCGTCTGAGACACCAGGGAAGTGAAACACAGTCATACAATCTCCTGGGAAAGATAACTTCATTTCAATTTTGAATACTTTAAAATTTCCAGAGATAAAGCTATTGGTAAGATAATATTAGATACTGAAGACAATGCAAAGAAAAATTTATAGATGTCATTCCATATGAATAGAATCCTTCAATACCATTTAACAGGAAGTTTTCAGCATATTATCTTGAATGACTACTAAAGATATGATAGTTGAGATATGACTGCATGTAGGTATATAAATTGTAAGGTTGATATGTTTAAAACTGTTCACAGATCAGTTCTATTTTAAGACGACAGTTTCTGGCACTTGGATGGTCACATTTGATTCATTAGAATTCTCTGTGAAGTCTGATTTTATTACAGTAGTTATAAATGGTGATTAAAATGTACAAGTATTATGTTGCACTATGAGGTTCTTACACAACTAATGAAATTGACTAAATCATCCATATAAATAGAGAAGAACTTGGATGTGGTGCTCTGATAGATAAAACTTTATATGGTTAATCACAGAGGTTTTCAATTAAGAATCACGTTTGAGTTCCTTGAATCAAATGGGTTATTATCTATAGAAGCACTCTCTAATAGAACTCTGTGATGATTAAAATGTTCTATATCTGCGTTGTCCAAACAGAGGAGCCTGGTAGGCTTCAGTGCATGGGGTTGCGAAGAGTCGGACATGACTGAGTGACTTCACTTTCACTTTTCACTTTCCTGCATTGGAGAAGGAAATGGCAACCCACTCCAGTGTTCTTACCTGGAGAATCCCAGGGATAGGGAAGCCTGGTGGGAGCAGCAGCAGCCATATGTGGCCCCTGAGCTCTTGAATGTGGCTAGCATATCCAAGAAACTGACTTTTTAATTTATCTTTGTTTAAGTCTGAATTTCAATGGCTACATGTGACTGATGGTTACATTTTTAGAACAATGCATGTCCATGGAATTGACCTGTATCGGACATAAAAGTGAATGCAGGGGTTCCGACCTCATCCGCTCTTGCAGGTGTGACAATGTGATTAATTAATCATGAAACAATGCTGAAGAGGGTAAAATAGGAGATTATCATTTGTTGGTATAATTAATGGGAGTTGAATATTAAAATGGTTATATGAATTTTAAGTTAGTCACTTAGTTGTGTCCAACTCTTTGTAGCCCACCAGACTCCTCTGTTCATGAAATTCACTAGGCAATAATACTGGAGCAGGTAGCCATTCCCTTCTCCAAGGGATCTTCCTGACCAAGGGATCAAACCCAAGTTTCCTTCATTGCAGGCAGATTCTTTACCATCTGAGCTACCAGGAAAGCCCCCAAAAGTTAGTCGCTCAGATGTGAAGAGCTGACTCATTTTCAAAGACCCTGATGCTGGAAAAGATTGAGGGCAGAAGGAGAAGCAGGCAACAGAGCATGAGATGGTTGGATAGTATCACGGACTCAATGGACGTGAGTCTGAGCAAGCTCCAGGAGATAGTAAAGGATAGGGAAGCCTCACATGCTGCAGTCCATGGGGTCTCAAAGAGTTGGACACTACTTAGTGACTGAACAACAAAAATGACTTTTACTGATTTCAATGAGGGTATAGCTGTAATGCATCCAGTATTAAATTTCCAGGGACACCAATAAAATTTTAAAGGAAGTCATTCACAAACCTCAGTAGTAAAGCAGATATAGCAGATAATGAAAAAACAATTCTAAGCCCTTGAGCATCTAGAAAATAAAACAGACCTGTTGTAGAAACTGTCCATATTCCATTATCAAAAATGATCTTACTTCCTTGGACTGGAAAAAAATGTAATTTTTAAAATCTCTGGTAAAAATAGGAGTATAATTCATCAGTTTAATGAAGAAAAATTTTTTTTATTTGGATGAATTAAGAGACTTCATTCCTAACATCTTTAAAGATAATTAGAGAGTTCAGTTATCTGAAGTTTACACTAATGCAGTAATTGACATCGAAGACTCTGGAGTACTAATAAAGCTGTATCCATGCATGATTGCTATATTCCTTCACACTATCCTGCCCATTCAGTCTTTGAGAAAATATCCCACTATCCTACAAGTAGAAATTGGCTAAGAAATCCAGATGAAAAATTTGGATGTAATCTGGCTGGTGAAAGAATGAGGCATTATAATAAAGTAATTCAGTTTTCTGCTATAACTCCTGTCAAAATGCTAAATGATAGAAGTATAGGAATAAAAGAGGCATTTCCTTAGTTATTATTTAATTCTTCTTCCCCAGGATTTCTTAAATAATTATAGGATAGAATTCACCACACCAACAAAGACAGCAACATTTCAGGAGTATGTTGTAGTGCATAGATTTATATGTAAAATAAATATATACTAATATTTTTATAAAAGTTAAATAGAGTTAAAAACAATAATAGAAACAAAGAGAAGGACCTAAGCAGTATAAAAATAGAACAGAAATATTTTAAACCTAGCAATGAATTTCTACTGGAAAAATATATCTGAGGAAATTTCTGAGAAATTAACACAGACATAAAAGGATGGAAAAATATGAAAGAACAGTTCAGTTCAGTTGCTCAGTCGTGTCTGACTCTTTGCAACCCCATGGTCTGCAGCACACCAGGCTTCTCTGTCCATCACCAGCTCCTGGAGCTTGCTAAAACTCATGTCCATGGAGTCAGTGATATCATCCAACCAGCTCATCCTCTGTTGTCCCCTTCTCCTCCTGCCTTCAATCTTTCCCAGCATCAGGGTCTTTTCTAAAGAGTCATTCTTCACATCAGGTGGCAAAGTATTGGAGCTTCAGCTTCAGCATCAGTCCTTCCAGTGAATATTCAGAATTTATTTGTTTTAGGATTGACTGGTTTGATTTCCTGGCAGTCCAAGGGACTCTCAGGAGTCTTCTCCAACACCGCAGTTCAAAACATCAATTCTTTGGCACTCAGCTTTCTTTATGGTCTGACTCTCACATCCATACATGACTACTGAAAAACCCATAGTTTGACTAGACGGACCTTTGTGGCAACCTAATGCTTCTGCTTTTTAATATGCTGTCTAGGTTTGTCATGCTGCTGCTGCTGCTAAGTCACATCAATCATGTCTGATTCTGTGCGACCCCATAGACAGCAGCTCACCAGGCTCCTGTCCCTGGGATTTCCCAGGCAAGAGTACTGGAGTGGGTTGCCATTGCCTTCTCCCTAGGTTTGTCATAGCTTTTCTTAATAGGTTAAGATAAAAATAGATTATAGATTTTCTTGGAAATAAGGCATCCTCATCTAGAGTATAACACAATTTTTTAGATGCAGATTAGAAGAAAAATGAAATGAATCAACATTTTAAAACAAGAAGTTAACTTACTGGTGCAATCATTTTACAATGAGTCAAATCTTCATGTTGTATACCTGAAACTCATACAGTGATGAGTGTCAATTATATCTCGATAAAACTGGAAAAAAAAAAAAAACAGAAGAGGGCATAAGCTACTATGAACAAGGATCAGGAGAGAAAACAAACAACGGCACTTGACCTTCAGAGTTACAGATATAGTAATTATTAGAAATAGATTATAATAACTTATGAATAAAAGTTTAAGGAAATTAAAATATAAAGCCACCAAAATAAGCAAACCATAAGATCTAAATAACAAGGTAAATCTGAAGAACAAACCAGAAATTCAAAACAAAAATCACTGAAACTGTAAAATAGATCTAAGAGATTATTGAGAATTCAGCAAAGAGAAGGAAAAAATAAAAGACAAGTTAGGACATAGGAAGGCTAGAATGAGAAAGAGTAGCATACACCTTATCAGACTTCTGAAAGGATAAAAAGGCAAGAATGGGAAGAAGTAATATTTGATGAGGTAGTGGATGAGAATTCCCCCAATTGAGGAGAGATATGAATTCTCAGATTCAGAAAGCATTCCAAATCCCAGAACAATGAATAAAAATAAATCCAATAAAAATTCCAATTCAAGACATATTTAACTGACTTTGAAATTCCAAAGATAAAGACATTAAAAAAAACTGGAGAGTAAAGGTAACTTACCTATAATGTAACATCAGTTGGATTTACCACAGGTCTTTCAGAAGCAACAATAAAAACCAGAAGATAATAAATTAATATCTTAGAAAGTCTTGGAGAAAGAACTATCAACTTAGAATTATATACTTGGCAAGTTATCTCTCATGATTGAGAAAGATAACTTCAAACAAAAACAGATTTTATACAAATACACCTACTTAAAAGGAAATGTTACAGAAAGAAGACAAAAAGTAAATCTATCTCAAACTAATTCAGACATACAAATAGGAATAAAAAATTAGAAATTTAAAAGCAGGTGGGTTAATCACAAGTTATGAACCATAAATATCTGCCTTGTAGGGTTAGTAAACTAGATAAAACTTCAGTTCAGTTCAGTTCAGTCTCTCAGTCGTGTCCAACTCTTTGCGACCCCATGAATTGCAGCATGCCAGGCCTCCCTGTCCATCACCAACTCCCACTCAAACTCATGTCCATCAAGTTGGTGATGCCATCCAGCCATCTCATCCTCTGTCGTCCCCTTCTCCTCCTGCCCCCAATCCCTCCCAGCATCAGAGTCTTTTCCAATGAGTCAACTCTTCACATGAGGCTTATGTCTGGGCAAAGTGTTACATTTAGATAGGAGTTGTGTATAAGTGTTGAAGATGTATATGTTAAGTGTATGTGAAGAAGAAGATTGTTGTTTAGTCACTGAGTTGAATCTGACTCTTTTGTGACCCCATAGACTGTAGCCTACCAGGCTCCTCTGTCCCTGGGATTTCCCAGACAAGAGTACTGAAGTGGCTTGGCATTTCCTTTTGCAGGGGAACTTTTCAACCCGGGGGAACAAACCTGTGTCTCCTGCATAGGCTATTTGTCACCACTGAGCCACCTGAAGCCTGAAGAAAAAGGTAGGCATTGATTGTTTTTTATTTTATAAATTAAACATGCGTGCTATTTTTTTAGAATACCAATTCGCAATAAAAGTAGAGTATATAACATTCAAATTAGTAGTGTATGTAATATATATATACAATTAATTAAAAATGCTACTAAAAAGCAAGAAAACAAAAGAAATGAGGGTTAAATATATCAGTACAAATACATGTAAATAGATTAACCTCTTCACTCCTACACACAGCTGAAAGATAGAGACTGTTGGGTTATAGGTTGCCTTCAGAAGATACCTATAAAGCATAAAGACACAGAGCGTTGAATATACTTTTCAGGATTACCAAGTAAATTCAGATATTTTCCTTTTTCTTTTCTCCTACAAATCATTTAAAAGTGATAAAGGGAATAAAAGCTAAAAATACAAAGGCTGGACTTTTCTGGTAAAATGAGGCAGTAAAGAAAACCTTAAACCCTGAAGTGGTGAGAGAGCTGGGAAACAGTAGCCAGAACAAGAGTAGGAAGTAGGACCTCACGTCCTCCAAACTCAGAGAGTGGTGAAGAACACATCCTGTCCTAAATCCCTCGTCTGCAGCAGTTGAAAGGTGCTACATGAAATCTTTTATGACCTTTCTTTGATTTGTTTTTCTTCCAAGGTGGAGGAGTCAAGTTTAAACCGGCAACCATACAACAAAGAAGCCTCTTCTCTAGCAAGCAGATGGCCTCTCTAGCTGCAGTAGGAAGTCGGGTATTATAAAATATTGTCCATTTCCACTGGGAGTCATAAAGAAAGGTCTTCCTAACCTGAAGCACTTCCCCTCCCTTCCCTCAAAAGTGTGAGATCTTTTGTTTAGAAATTATTAAAAATTTTAAGATGGTGACAGAAGCACACAGAGTCCTCTGTGCAAAGAACCTTCTACAACTGCACAAGCTGTGTGTCCACAAAGTTATTTTCAATGGAATTCTCTTTCCCAGAAAAAAAAAACCTCACCTCCTGAAAATACGAAATAAGGAAGAACCAGAAGAGGGTTTAATTGGAGATACTACAAGAAAATGGAAGCAAGGGAAGAGGAAAACAAATTCACAAAAGCAAAAGCTTCACCAGAAAATGTTGCCATGAAATGCTGAGAAATTGTCAAATTTTAACCATGAAAAATAGAAAACATGAAAAAAAAAAGGTGGGGGGCGGAGAGAACTCAATGAAGCATTTGCCTCTTTGCGGAAGAGTACTGAAAGAAATGATGAGACATCAGATGATGAGAACTGAATTGGCCAAATGCCTGAAAACAGTAAAACATAGTGTAAACCAGTGGTTCTCAAGCCTGGCTGCATATTAGAACCACCTGTGGAACTCTTACGTCATGCCAGTGCTCCAAATCTGGGTGCATAGATTTTTCTTTAATAGTTCTGGGCTGGGGCCTGCACACTGGTATGTTTCAACATCTCTGTGTGTGTGCCTGCTAAGTTGCGTCAGTTGTGTCCAACTCTTTGCAATCCCTGGACTGTAGCCCTCCAGGCTCCTTTGTCCATGGGATTCTGCAGGCAAGAATACTGGTGTGAGTTGCCTTTCCCTTCTCCAGGGCATCGTCCCAACCCAGATCCCTGGGTCGGGAAGATCCCCTGGAGAAGGAAATGGCAACCCACTCCAGTACTCTTGCCTGGAGAATTTCATGGACTGAGGAGCCTAGTAGGCTACAGTCCATGGAGTCGCAAAGAGTCGGACACGACTGAGCGACTTCACTACTACTAGTAGTACAGAATATAGTATTTCTCTATTTTTAGGAGATGCATACATCAAAAACAAATAAAACAGAGTGAATAACTTTTTAAGATATCCTTCAGTTCAGTTCAGTTCAGTCACTCAGTCGTATCCGACTCTTTGCGACCCCCATGAATCGCAGCATGCCAGGCCTTCCTGTCCATCATCAACTCCCGGAGTTCACTCAAACTCATGTCCATCGAGTCGGTGATGCCTTCCAGCCATCTCATCCCCTGTCGTCCCCTTTTCCTCCTGCGCCCAATCCCTCCCAGCATCAGAGTCTTTTCCAATGAGTCAACTCTTCACATGAGGTGGCCAAAGTACTGGAGTTTCAGCTTTAGCATCATTCCTTCCAAAGAACACCCAGGACTGATCTCCTTTAGGATGGACTGCTTGGATCTCCTTGCAGTCCAAGGGACTCTCAAGAGTCTTCTCCAATACCACAGTTCAAAAGCATCAATTCTTCAGTGCTCAGCTTTCTTCACAGTCCAACTCTCACATCCATAAATGACTACTGGAAAAACCATAGCCTTGACTATACGGACCTTTATCAGCAAAGTGATGTCTCTGCTTTTGAATATGCTATCTAGGTTGGTCATAACTTTTCTTTCAAGGAGTAAGCGTCTTTTAATTTCATGGCTGGAATCACCATCTGCAGTGATTTAGAAGATATGAAATATTTAATAAGACTATGACATCCACATCTGTCATAAGGTAAATGTGAATTGTTTTAATTCACCTATTAAAATAAAAATAATTGCTCTTTTGATCACATAGAAAGTCCCAGTTCTATTATACATGTATGTGTATGTGTGTAGGCATAGGTGTATATAGAGCGTTTGGTTGTTTACATCCATCTCATAGAGTAAGAAGGCTAGGACATTTTATGCCACTCTTAACTGAAGTTGGGTCAGGTTTCTTAAAATAAGTAAAAATACTAAGATAATTCATAATTTTACAAAGTAGGTAAACATTTAATGTATTAATAGCTAAATATTATTTTATGTGGTAGAAGATAAAAATTATATTTATGTGAGGCTTTATGAATCAATAGACTTCTCTGTCAAAGGATTGAAGGAAAATAATTAAATAAAATGATTATAATGTTTAATTTTATATATTGTATTCTTTGGGTTGATTTTTATCCAAAAATGTTAAGCATAGTTTTAATTTTTTTTATATGTTGGGTTTACACTGGTTTTTCTGGATTAATGGTATCTATTTTAGACATTTATTTGTGTATACATTTATTCAAACATTTGCAGGGAGTATTTTTATTCTTTTAGAAGAGGGATAGTAAAGGAAAATTAAAAACTACTTCTCTCCTCACAACACTTTAAAAACTGACTACTTGGAGTTAGTGTAGACCCACAGGGCTTCCCTGGTGCCTCATATGGTAAAGCATCTACCTGCAATGCAGGAGACTCAGGTTTGATCTCTGGGTTGGGAAGATCCCCTGGAGAAGGAAATGGCAATCCACTCCAGTATTATTGCCTGGGAAATTCCATGGACAGAGGAGCCTGGCAGGGTACAGTCCATGGGATTGCAAAAAGTTGGTCACGACTAAGCAACTAACACACACACAGGCTAAGGGCTCAGTCTCACAAATTGGCCCCCACTTCAGATGACAATGAAAAGTCCAGGCCTCCAGTACTTCTAAATCTTCTGGCTATAAATCAGGGGTTCCCACAACCCCCTCTTTGGGTTTGATAATTTGCTAGAAGAGTTCACAGAACTCTGGAAAGTGCTGCGCTTATTACCCATTTATAAAAGGGTGCAACTCAGGAGCAAGCCATGGAAGGTGAGCATAGCACAAGGTCTGGGGAAGGAGCAGGAGCTTCTGGGTTCATGTGTTCACCAATCCAGAAGCTCTGTGCACCCCTTCATATTTAGGATTTTTTAATGAAATTTCCATTACAAAAGAATGATTTGTTGAAAACATTGGCCATGGGTGATTAAGTCAATCTCCAGCCCCTTGTTTTTCCCTAGAGGTAAGGAGTTGAGGGGGGTCTTCCCTTGTAGCTCAGTTGGTAAAGAATCTGCCTGCAATGCAGGAGACCCTGGGTCAGGAAGATCTCCTGGAGAAGGAAATGGCTACCCACTCCAGTATTCTTGCCTGGAGAAGCCCGTGGACAGTGGAGCCTGGCAGGTTACAGCCCATGGGGTCACAGGAGTTGGACACAACTTAGCAACTAAATCACCAAGGAGTTGGGGCTGAAAGTTCTAACTCTCTAATCACGTGGTTGGTTCCTCTGGCAACCAGTCACCTTTCTCCAGGAGTCACCACATTAGTATAAACTGGGGTTAGATCAAGAGGGATTTGTTATGAATAAAAAAGATGCCTCTCTCACCTTTATCACTAAGGAAATTCCAAGGGCTTTAGGGAGTTCTGGTCCAGAAACAGGGGGCAGAGATCAAATACATATTTCTTACTATGTCACAAATGGTTAAAAAAAAATAAAAGAAGGTATGCCTTGTATATTAAAAGGACATATAAATTAATGACAAAGGATGGGATAGTTAGAGAAACATGAAACTATTGACAATTTAGAATCCAGAAAGAACTTATACTTCCATTTAGATTAATATGCACATGCATTAGAGTTTAAGTCATGTTCAATTTATTTACTTATAAAGCACATTAAAAATAATCTCTATAAAATATGCTAAAAATTTTTAAGGTTGAAAAGTTAATTAGTAAATTTGACGGCCTTTTTTTCAGTACCTAAAATGCAATCTGTTAGTCTGTGGGCGGAACTTGTTGTTATTTTATTGTGTTATGCACTGACCAACTGTTAATTTATATTAAGCCAGGTATGGATAAAAAGAGCAAATTATTTTTTAAAACAATCAGAAATATGTCCTACTTCTTCCAAAAAAATTCCATCGTAGTACTGTTAATTGCCCCTGGCTTTGTATAGGACAACAGATGGACTCCATGGCTGAAAGGAAAAATTCATGCATTCCAAAGGAAATTTTAGTAGAAATTCTCAAAGGAAAAAAAAAAGGGCATGAGAAACAGCATTTGAAGACAAAATCATACGAAATTTATGTGATTATGGGCCAGACATAAATGTTTTTAAAGTGTACAGGTAGAAATACAAGTTTCCCTTGCTGTCTAGAAGTAGAGCTTTCCTATGAAAGCTTTCATAGGCCAAAAAGTATAAAGGGAAGAAGCAATTACCTTAGGACACTCCTTGCTAATGGAAGCACAAAATAAATGGAGGTGAAAGCACAGATGCTTACAGACACAGTTCAAAGCTTAGGGCACCTTGATGTTGAGATGCTGCTGAGGTGGGTCCTGGGGAAGAAGCTTGGCGAGACCACTCTCACTGCATGGGGTGCACTGCCTCTATAACAGCTTGCTGCAAAACAAATAGCTGAATGATATTTTCATTTTCTCCTTTTTCCAGAAAAATGAAAATCCTCTTGAGATTTCTTTTTGTTAGCTAAAACAAGAACTAATGTAGGTCTTTCATGAACATAAAGTGGAGTAAAGTGAACTTATGAAAAATGGAGAACACTTGTGAATACTTTCCATTTGATAATAGTAGGGAAACAGTTTTTAAATTTATAACTTATCTATAGTTCCATGCTTTTTAATTATATCATACCCTTTTTGTTCTTAGGTTTGATATTCTGTTAAAAAAAAAACATATTTGGTGAGCAACATATTTTTCTCAAGGTTCTTATCCTATGTTTGAGCAAAAGCCCCCCCCCCCAACCCAGTGCAATCTAACACTTTTGTATTAAAGGATGACTAATTATGCCCTCCTTCTCTTGTTCACACTTTTCACTAGTCAGATGAAATGTTTTGCAAATTTATAGCTTATGCACCATCTGGCTTTGGTACATAATTCACACAGTCAAAGACAGTGTAGTTTAGTTACATGACTAAAAGGAATGGATTTGAATCCAGGGAGACCTTCCTTTGTCATAGGCTGTATGAATATGGATTAATTATTTACTATTTCTGGTCTGCAGTTTCCTTATCTGTAAATTGAGAACAACATACTTACCTATGGAGTTGTGATATAGATGAAGTGATTTAAGTATAGAAAGGTGTTGGTTTAGAAACACAGTACATGTCTTTTAGAACTGAACATTCACCAGTAGTTGACTATTATTTTTTATGTAAGTATAAAGAAAATGTAACCATTGAACCTAGTCTAATATCTTTTATGAACTGGTGGCAGTTCCTACAATGATGATTAGAGTGGCAAGTGTTGTAGGACACAAAGAAGGGGGTATCAATTTGCTTTTGGAGACAATAAGAGGCCTGAGGAAATATAAAGATGTTTCAACTAAAAAAAGAAAAATAATTTGAAAAATTTTACTTAATATACCAAATGTTTGATGGTGAAAAGTGAAAGTTGCTCATTTGTGTCCGACTCTTTGAGACCCCATGATTATACAGTCCATGGAATTCTCCAGGCCAGAATACTGGAGTGGGTAGCCTATCCCTTCTCCAGGGGATCTTCCTGACCCAGGAATCAAACCAGGGTCTCCTACATTGCAGGTGGATTCTTTACCAACTGAGCTATCAGGGTATGGACACAAAATCAGTACAAAGTTTGTGTGATCCTCCATTTTGTCTATCTATCTGTCTAAAATTTTCAGCCCTGCTCCAGCTTCGGGGCTCGAGTTACACTTCTCCCAGTCCTCGAGGTTCCATGCAGTCTCTTGGAATTCACAAAATCCTGTCAGCCCTCATCTACCACCATGTCTTCCATTTAAACTGTAGAATCCAAAAAGCTCTCTAATGAGATTAAGAAAGCATGAGTTCAAGGTTCAGATAATTTCATAGTTTTGTGTGTTATGATTTTTTTTTGGCCTTGAATCTTTTGGGGTTCCCTAAGCAGGGGTCAAACCTGGACTGGCAGTGGAAGCCCTAAGTCCTAACCATTGGACTGCCAGGGAACTCCCTGATACTGTTAGTTTCCTGAGAATAAAAGCCACCCTGAAGAGGGAATTCCCAGCTGTGATCATTTTCCAGAAGTCTCTGCCTTTATTAGGATAAACGAGGGGCTTCCAGGTGGCTCAATGGTAAAGAATCTACCTGCTAATGCAGGAGACACAGTGGATGTGGGTTTGATCCCTGGGTTGGGGAGATCCCCAGGAGAAGGAAAAGGCAATCCACTCTAGCATTCTTGCCTGGAAAATCTGATTGACAGAGGAGCCTGGCGGGCTGCAGTCCATGGGACCGCAACGAGTCGGTCACGACTGAGCATGCCTGCATCTCAGATTAAGGGAGTTCCAAGAAGTATTTTCCCCTGCATCTGTTGAATCTCAAGTATTTCTTCAGCTTAGATTGTCTTTATAATAACCATGTGTTAAAGGAAATGTTTCCATACAGTGAATTTTATCTCTGTTTTGAGAGGTGCTTGTGATTGCAGGCCCCCAAATCCCAGATTTGGAGGTCTGTGAAAGTCAGTGATTATGTCCATCACCTCAGTTATTAAGGACCCATCTTTCCTGCTGATCACAGCAGTATTGCTGCTGTTGAGGGTCATATTCTGGGTGACCAATGACTCTGCCTCATATGAACCTTGTGTATTCTCCCACAACAAATGTCTTGTAGGCTGCATAAAACATACACACTGGGACAGGGGAAAGAAATTAAAGTGATTCGCTTGAAATTTGTAGCTATAATATATTGACTATATAGCTATACAGCACTATTCAATAGATACACAATATGAGGCACATGTAAAATTTCAAATTTTCTAGTAGCCACATATCTTTAAAAGTAAAAATAAATAAAATTCATTTTAATAGTGTATTTCATTTAATACAGCATATCTAAAATATCATTTCATCATGTAGCTGATACAAATACCTTATTGAGATATTTTCATTCTTTTTTTCATATGACAGCTTCAAAATCTGGTGTGTATTTTATATTCATATTGCAAGTCAATCAGAACCGTCCCAGTTTGGGTGCTGACTGGTCTCTTGTGGCTTGTGCCTTCCATATTGGACAGGAAACAGGCATATGTTTAATCTGACTTAAGGAAAAACATGGTAACACAAGGAAAGATATTCTCATTCTAGAATTTATGATTATATTTTATTTTTTATTGAAATATCATTGATTTACAATGTTTCAGGTGTACAGTAAGGCAATTTGGTTATTTGAAACAACTTTCCAAGACACACAAACTAGGCAAGGAGTGAGTAATCTAGCACATAATATTTCACATCTCCAAGGTGCAAAATACGACCACCTAGAGATCCATAGCATGAGGACCAAATGTCAAATGTGAAATCGATCACAAAACAAAATTCATATCCTAGACCCAAGAAGACTCAAGAAAGCTGCATAGCGGCCTTTCAATATCCGAGTCTCAGTAGACAACCAACATGAATAAATGCTTTTTGTTCAAGCGAAACTAATATTTTAAATGCATATTGAGAACTCCTCTGTTGTTATTTGAATCTAATGGCAGAATCGCATTTCTGCTAACTGACTTCCTATATTTCCATCCTGAGGAGAAGCCTCAATGTACCCAATTCCCTCATTCTGTAATTACAGATCTTGTGTCTCAGTCTCCTTCTGGAAAGAGCCCCCCACCTACATGTTAGGAAGTCATTAAGAATTCATCTCCATTCAGTCTTCTGAATTTCTGCCAAGATTGCTAACAGAGGGCCAAACAGCTCTTAGATGCTTGTAGATCTGGGCTGAACTGAGCAGGAGGATTTACAGTGAATCTCTATTTACCATTACTGATTCTGAGTGATCAGATTTCCTATTAGATTTAATTTCAATGATTTCTATTGGTTTTACTAGTGAAAACAGTGGAAAAATGGAAAATAACATATGAAAAATGTCTTCAGTGGAATCACATTACTAACATGGATATTTCATTTCTTAAGAGCTCTTCTGGTCACAGTTTGCAAATCACTGTCAGCTAGGTACTGAATTTTTCAATAAATAGATTTCTCTCTTTTGCAAAATTAGCTTACTCGGGCTTCTTCTTTTTTGTAATTGTCATAAATCTGGAAGCATATAACATATGATAGCTTTATTTCTTCATCATTATGAAGATGTATGACACCAGGGAGAAAAAATTGAATGTAAAGTGTGTGTCAGCACAATATAGATAATTAATTGTTATTTAAGATATACTAGGGGATGGTTTTTATTATAAGCAATCTCTGTGTTTTCCAGCCTTTGAAGAATTATATATGACCATTTACTATTCAGAATATAACCCTGAAATCCTCCCCTCTGCTTTATAAAAACAAATCATACTGTCAAGCAATGTTTTCCCTGTGAGTTTATCAAGTCACAAGGTAAGTGACAGTTCACCATATAAAGCTGTTTAGAGTAAATAAAGATACAGTTTACTATAAGTGATTACTTAATCTCCTTTTAACTCCTGTAAAGTCTTGGCATAAAAGTAGCTTGAGTAATTGACAATGGGGCATAGTTTGAGATGACATATTATAAAAATTTTTATTTTTGAGAACTACAGAAAGTAATGATTATGGAGATATCTTTTATATTAAGAGAATATCTTTTATTGAACACTTATTTGTTTCTTTTGAATAGCCCCTCTCATCTTAGATGTTAAAATAAAGGAAATAAAGTACACCTTTATACCATATCAGACCCCAGAAATTGAATATTAAGTGTCATATATATGTACATGTATATACAACACCCTCTAGAAAATACTAGAAATTTAAAAAATAGAACTAATTTAAAGTTGCGCTTTTCTGGGGATCTTAAAAAAAAAAGAAAAGTCATTGGATAAAAAAGACCGATCCATTTAAAACACTCAACCCAAAATGGAAACAAAACCATATGTGTACATGTGTATATACTAAAGGAAAAATCTATATATATATAGCATATATATATATAGTGTATTACATATATATATACATATACCTCCTCTCCTTTAAAGTAGCACAAATGAGGCATCATCAGCCAAACTGGACACTTTATGTCTTGTAAAGTCACTTTTCATGCAGATTACTCAGAAGGTTACTGTTTGCCTCTCTTGTGCGACTTCCATGAAATCAGCATTCAGTAAGCCTGGCTTCCTGGCAACAACGGAACATTCAGCTCATGTGTAAGGGAAGAGACCCCTCCAATGAGAAGGGAGGCAGAGAGTGGGAAAAGTGGCAACTCGGGTACAAAGGAGCAAAGAACGGTGATTCATAAGGAGGGTGGGAGAGCCAGGCCTGCCTGCCTCCACTCCTGCCACAGTGTAGATTCCACGCCTGGCACTTACTTGGCAGATGAACCTCGAGGGCACTGACTGCCAGCTTTATAAAGGTAACCTTTATGTGAAGAGGAACTGTTCTTTGACAATGTCTCCAATTTGCTTGCCATGAAACATTTTTTTCGCAAAGAAAAAGAGGGAAATTCATGAAGAAGCATATTTCATTCTTCTATCCTCATTTACCTCTTGCTGCAGAGGCAATGTTCAGGATTCATTGTGAAAAAATCCCTCTATGCCTTGTGTGTTCTTCATTGTCCTTAAGGATGTTTAAAAGTCAGTTAATTAGAGATCACAGCAACAATGGCTTTCATTAGTTCACTGTATTTTATTTCAATTCAGGGCCGTACAATAACTAGTCCTCCCTGGTAACCTTTTATATGGTTAATTCTTTCAGTTCATCTCATTCCCAAGAGGTCAGTCTCTACCTAGAATGTTGCCTTCTGTCCCAGGATCCCTACTTTCACCCACATGCCACATTAGAAAAGTAGGTGTGATGGTGGTCTTCTTGCTTCCATTTAGATGTCTGCTGCTGCTGCTGCTGCTGCTGCTAAGTCACTTCAGTCGTGTCCGACTCTGTGTGACTCCATAGATGGAAGCCCACCAGGCTCTCCCGTCCCTGGGATTCCCCAGGCAAGAACACTGGAGTGGGTTGCCTTTTCCTTCGCCAATGCATGAAAGCGAAAAGTGAAAGTGAAGTCGCTCAGTCATGTCCGACCCTCAGCGACCCCATGGACCGCAGCCCTCCAGGCTCCTCCATCCACGGGATCCTCCAGGCAGGAGCACTGGAGTGGGGTGCCTCTAACCGCCTGTAATTTGTTATTCTCAGAACTCATGTACTGACAATCAGAGGTGCCAAAAGAGATAAGATAGCTTATATCTGAAAAAGAGAAAGCTCTTGCTTAAGAGAGTTGGAGGGAATTTTATACTCTCACAGTTAGATGCGTGAATTCAGTGGAAGAAAACAAAAATAAAATCTCACCTTGTTTTTTGATAAATATAGAAATACCAGGAACAGTCTCCATACTGAAAAAGAAGTGTATTTGAAGAGTTTACCTGCCTGTGCATGCTGAGTAGGCTGCCAGCTGAGACTGGTGGTAAGCCCATTCAGAAATTTCAAACCATAGCTCCTTCAGGAATAATGTGCTATTGTGCCAGCTAGCTCCAAGCCAGAAAGGGCTTTTCCCCTTACAGCTGGCCTCAGGCTTAGTGATGAATCACTTGCTTCTTTATACTTTTGCTCTTCGTATTTTGTTGAAGATTACTGGCCATAATTGATGGCTCCATACAATTTGTAAAAGCAGAAAATAGCTGCTCTAGCATAAAACAAGGGGAAGAAAAAGGACATACTCTATGTCTACCTTAGGTTTGTCACTAAACTAGTCAGTTATGCTTGCCCAAGAATGGGAATTTAGTTTCCTATTTTGTCACTCAGATATTATGGTCTTTACTCATAACTGGATCATGCTGTAAATCAAAAAAATAATGTCTTCTAGACTAGCACATGGAGAAGGAAATGGCAACCCACTCCAGTACTCTTGCCTGGAAAATCCCATGGACAGAGGAGCCTGGTAGGCTATAGTACATGGGGTCGCTGAGGGTCGGACATGACTGAGCGACTTCACACACACACACACACACACACACACACACACACACACACACACAGACTAGCACATACTTTTAGCCTAGACTGAATATGGCTCCATTGAAAGGGTGTTTTGGATTATAAAAACAGTATCATATGTTCACTTTCTATATATTGGTACTGCATTGTATACTTTTTACTTTTAGTATTTATCATAATTCTAATTTATCAACTACTCATTCATCACTTATTTACCAATAAGTTTAGCATTTGTAAACTAAGCACCCAAAGAGATTCCTCTTGGTCATTGCTTATCCACATCACCTAGCACATGTGAGATGCTCAATAAACATTTCAAATCATTGGATGAAAGACTAATACAAGGATGTATAATGTAAGGTCTCACTATATTATGTACTTCGTTACAAATATCAGCCAAATATATGCATTTATATGAAAATATGAGCGAGAGGTAAAAGTAACAAGATAGGGAATGATATAGAAGTTTGGGGGAAGGTACATTTACTTTTTTAACTCAGGAGGGAAGATTAGAGCAGGTTACAAGGCAGGAACAGTGAAGCAGGGCTTGAAAACAGAAGAGCAATAGAAAAATTGAGGGACTGAGAAGCATCAAATTATTTAGGTAGAACAGATTGAAGCAAAGGGCTGATTTATGAAGTTGTTGGAAATCATGCTGGAAAAGACAGATGAGGGGCACTTTACCAAAAGTTCTGTGTAACAAACTGTAGGATTTAGTTTCTATTTAGTCAGAAAAGGAGTCAGCAAGGCTTTTCAGTAAGTCAATACCAGGATCAGAGGGAGGCATTGGGAAGACTAATCTGAGAGCATTGGAAATGATTTGTTACAATGTGAAGAAGGAAGAAAGGAATTGCATTAAAATGCTATTGTTATTGTTCAGAAAGTGGATAATGAAGTATGGTGAAGAAGGAGCATTTAAACTTAGGAGAGTGATGACTTAAAGGTTATCAACATCAGCTAATAAGCCAGCCATGGCACTGTTAACAGAAATATGAAAAACCAAGCAATGAACAAGTTTGGATAAGATGACATTAGTACTAATCATGTTAGATTAGAGTCACTGATAGACCATGTTTAGAAATTTGACAATGCAATTGGAATTTCAGAGTTTAAATCTTCATGATAGAGCAGTGCAGGATAGTGGGAAATACCAACATGAGGAGCAGTTGATGGATTAAGTGGATTGGAGATGAAGGTCATTAGGTTATCAGAGCTAAGAGGGTGAGGGTCATTAGCGCTGAGTAGTCTAGGGGTAAAGGATGAATGGGAAAAGAAGATTTACTTCTAAGGAGGAAATGAAGAATATGTTCCTTATTGCCTCCTTAGAATGAACTATGACAGACTTTACTTTCTTGGGCTCCAAAATCACTGCCGACAGTGACTGAAGGCATGAAATTAAAAGATGCTTGCTCCTTGGAAGAAAAGCTATGACAAACCTTGACAGCATATTAAAAAGCAGAGACATCACTTTTCTGACAAAGGTCCATAGAGTCAAGGCTATGGTTTTTCCAGTAGTCATGTACACATGTGAGAGTTGGACCATAAAGAAGGCTGAGCACCGAAGAATTGATGCTTTCGAAATGTGGTGCTGGAGAAGACTCTTGAGAGTCCCTTGGACAGCAAGGAAAAATCAACCCTGAATATTCATTGGAAGGACTGATGCTGAAACTGAAGCTCCAATACTTTGGCCACATGATGCAAAGAATTGACTCACTGGAAAAGACCCTGATACTGGGAAAAGATTGAAGCCAGGAGGAGAAGGGGACGACAGAGGATGAGATGGTTGGATAGCATCATCTACTCAATGGACATGAGTTTGAGCAAACTCAGGGAGATAGTGAAAGACAGGAAAGCCTGGTATACTGCAGTCCATGGGGTTACAAAGAATCAGAATGACTGAACGACTGAACAACAACAGCAATACGATTTTTTAAGGCTCTTGTTATATATTGATAATATGGTGCTATTGTCTCTCTCTCTTTCACCACCCCCCACACATGCATATACGTATTCATGTTACACGGTTGGTTCATACTAAATTTGAGGTACTAGGTACTATTTCTTCCTGGTGGCTCAGAGGTAAAGAATGCACCTGCCAATGCAGGAGACATAGGTTTGCTCTCTGGGGTTGGGAAGATCCCTGGAGAAGGAAATGGCAACCCACTCCAGTATTCTTCCCTGGAGAATCCCATGGACAGAGGAGCCTGGTAGGCTACAGTCCATAGGGTCCCCAAAATGTCAGACATGACTGAGCAAATAAACAACAACATTTCTTTTTCACACATATGAACTGCTACTAAATTAGATTTTCTCATTTGAATACAAAAGCAATCTTGAGACTCTATTTTGAATCCTGTTTCTGCACTACCTCCAATCCAGGTTTGTGTTATCTGTAAATTATATAAGCAAACCTTCAATATCTTCATCTGTCAATGGTAAAAAGTCTGAACTATGCAAAACCCAGGTCTTCTTGTAGTTTACTAAAGTCTCCTTATATACTGAAGTCAAATTAGTTAAACTTTATTTTTTTTTAATTTAATTTTATTTTATTTTTAAACTTTACATAATTGTATTCGTTTTGCCAAATATCAAAATGAATCCACCACAGGTATACATGTGTTCCCCATCCTGAACCCTCCTCCCTCCTCCCTCCCCATTCCATCCCTCTGGGTCGTCCCAGTGCACCAGCCCCAAGCATCCAGTATCGTGCATCGAACCTGGGCTGGCAACTCGTTTCATACATGATATTTTACATGTTTCAATGCCATTCTCCCAAATCTTCCCACCCTCTCCCTCTCTCACAGAGTCCATAAGACTGTTCTGTATATCAGTGTCTCTTTTGCTGTCTCCTACACAGGGTTATTGTTACCATCTTTCTAAATTCCATATATATGTGTTAGTATACTGTATTGGTGTTTTTCTTTCTGGCTTACTTCACTCTGTATAATAGGCTCCAGTTTCATCCACCTCATTAGAACTGATTCAAATGTATTCTTTTTAATAGCTGAGTAATACTCCATTGTGTATATGTACCACACCTTTCTTATCCATTCATCTGTTGATGGACATCTAGGTTGCTTCCATGTCCTGGCTATTATAAACAGTGCTGCGATGAACATTGGGGTACACGTGTCTCTTTCCCTTCTGGTTTCCTCAGTGTGTATGCCCAGCAGTGGGATTGCTGGATCATAAGGCAGGTCTATTTCCAGTTTTTTAAGGAATCTCCACACTGTTCTCCATAGTGGCTGTACTAGTTTGCATTCCCACCAACAGTGTAAGAGGGTTCCCTTTTCTCCACACCCTATCCAGCATTTATTGCTTGTAGACTTTTGGATCGCAGCCATTCTGACTGGTGTGAAATGGTACCTCATAGTGGTTTTGATTTGCATTTCTCTGATAATGAGTGATGTTGAGCATCTTTTCATGTGTTTGTTAGCCATCTGGATGTCTTCTTTGGAGAAATGTCTATTTAGTTCTTTGGCCCATTTTTTGATTGGGTCATTTATTTTTCTGGAGTTGAGCTGTAGGAGTTGCTTGTATATTCTCGAGATTAGTTGTTTTTCAGTTGCTTCATTTGCTATTATCTTCTCCCATTCTGAAGGCTGTCTTTTCACCTTGCTAATAGTTTCCTTTGATGTGCAGAAGCTTTTAAGGTTAATTAGGTCCCATTTGTTTATTTTTGCTTTTATTTCCAATATTCTGGGAGGTGGGTCATAGAGGATCCTGCTGTGATGTATGTCAGAGTGTGTTTTGCCTATGTTCTCCTCTAGGAGTTTTATAGTTTCTGGTCTTACGTTTAGATCTTTAATCCATTTTGAGTTTATTTTTGTGTATGGTGTTAGAAAGTGTTCTAGTTTCATTCTTTTACAAGTGGTTGACCAGATTTCCCAGCACCACTTGTTAAAGAGATTGTCTTTAATCCATTGTATATTCTTGCCTCCTTTGTCAAAGATAAGGTGTCCATATGTGCATGGACTTATCTCTGGGCTTTCTATTTTGTTCCATTGATCTATATTTCTGTCTTTGTGCCAGTACCATACTGTCTTGATAACTGTGGCTTTGTAGTAGAGCCTGAAGTCAGGTAGGTTGATTCCTCCAGTTCCATTCTTCTTTCTCAAGATCGCTTTGGCTATTCGAGGTTTTTTGTATTTCCATACAAATTGTGAAATTATTTGTTCTAGCTCTGTGAAGAATGCTGTTGGTAGCTTGATAGGGATTGCATTGAATCTATAGATTGCTTTGGGTAGTATACTCATTTTCACTATATTGATTCTTCCAATCCATGAACATGGTATATTTCTCCATCTGTTAGTGTCCTCTTTGATTTCTTTCACCAGTGTTTTATAGTTTTCTATATATAGGTCTTTAGTTTCTTTAGGTAGATATATTCCTAAGTATTTTATTCTTTCCGTTGAAATGGTGAATGGAATTGTTTCCTTAATTTCTCTTTCTGTTTTCTCATTATTAGTGTATAGGAATGCAAGAGATTTCTGTGTGTTGATTTTATATCCTGCAACTTTACTATAGTCATTGATTAGTTCTAGTAATTTTCTGGTGGAGTCTTTAGGGTTTTCTATGTAGAGGATCATGTCATCTGCAAACAGTGAGAGCTTTACTTCTTCTTTTCCAATTTGGATTCCTTTTATTTCTTTTTCTGCTCTGATTGCTGTGGCCAAAACTTCCAAAACTATGTTGAATAGTAATGGTGAAAGTGGGCCCCCTTGTCTTGTTCCTGATTTTAGAGGAAATGCTTTCAATTTTTCACCATTGAGGATAATGTTTGCTGTGGGTTTGTCATATATAGCTTTTATTATGTTGAGGTATGTTCCTTCTGTTCCTGCTTTCTGGAGAGTTTTGATCATAAATGGATGTTGAATTTTGTCAAAGGCTTTCTCTGCATCTATTGAGATAATCATATGGTTTTTATTTTTCAATTTGTTAATGTGGTGTATTACATTGATTGATTTGCGGATATTGAAGAATCCTTGCATCCCTGGGATAAAGCCCACTTGGTCATGGTGTATGATCTTTTTAATGTGTTGTTGGATTCTGATTGCTAGAATTTTGTTAAGGATTTTTGCATCTATGTTCATCAGTGATATTGGCCTGTAGTTTTCTTTTTTTGTGGGATCTTTGTCAGGTTTTGGTATTAGGGTGATGGTGGCCTCATAAAATGAGTTTGGAAGTTTACCATCCTCTGCAATTTTCTGGAAGAGTTTGAGCAGGATAGGTGTTAGCTCTTCTCTAAATTTTTGGTAGAATTCAGCTGTGAAACCGTCTGGACCTGGGCTTTTGTTTGCTGGAAGATTTTTGATTACAGTTTCAATTTCTGTGCTTGTGATGGGTCTGTTAAGATTTTCTATTTCTTCCTGATCGAGTTTTGGAAAGTTGTACTTTTCTAAGAATTTGTCCATTTCTTCTTCATTGTCCATTTTATTGGCATATAATTGTTGATAGTACTCTCTTATGAGCCTTTGTATTTCTGTGTTGTCTGTTGTGATCTCTCCATTTTCATTTCTAATATTATGGATTTGATTTTTCTCCCTTTGTTTCTTGATGAGTCTGGCTAATGGTTTGTCAATTTTATTTATCCTTTCAAAAAACCAGCTTTTGGTTTTGTTGATTTTTGCTATGATCTCTTTTGTTTCTTTAGTTAAACTTTAGAATCTTTGTATTTTAGAGTAGGAAATCAGCTCGGAATAAATCATCTCCTGTGAAATCATCTCCTTAATTTTTTAATCAATTAAGAAACAGACCCAAAGAAATTTACTAATGTTTACAAGGCCACACAGTCAGAATGATAAAGATACACACTGTTGCTGTTCTACATATTTAATTTCATTCTCATTTTCCTGCCTACCTGCCAATTGTTTTTATCCAAAATTATATCATTGGAAGATTCACTACACACATCATTGAAATCAAGAACTTTTTTATCAGCTAATTACTAGAGAAATGCAAATCAAAATCATAATGAGATATCTCTTCACACCAACCAGAATAGCTATCATCAAAAATCCACAAGCAGTAAATGCTGGAGAGACTGTGGAGATAAGGAAACCCTCATTACACTGTTGGTTGGAATGTAAATTGGTACAGCCACTATGAGTTTCCTTAAAAAACTAAAAATAGAGCTACCATATGACCCTGCAATCCCACTTCTGGGCAAATATCCAGGGAAAAAACCACAATCTGAAAGGATACATGCACCCCAATGTTCATTGCAACACTGTTTATGATAGCTAACACATGGAAGCAACCTAAATATCCATAAACAGAGGAATGGAAAAAGATGTGTCCATTATATATACAATAGAATATTACTCAGCCTTTAAAAAGGATAATATAATGCCATTTGCAACAACGTGAATGGACCAAGAGATTGTCATATTGAGTGAAGTAAGTCAGACAGAGAATGAGAAATATCGTATGACATCCCTTTTGTTGGAATCCAAAAAGAAATGATGCAAATAAACTTACAAAGAGACATTACTTTGCTGACAACAGTCCATCTAGTCAAAGCTATGGTTTTTCCAGTGCTCATGTATGGATGTGAGAGTTGGACTATAAAGAAAACTGAGTGCCAAAGAATTGATGCTTTTGAACTGAGGTGTTGGAGAAAACTCTTGAGAGTCCCTTGGACTGCAAAGAGATCAAACCAGTCCATCCTAAAGGAAATTAGTCCTGAATATTCATTGGAAGGAGCGATACTGAAGTGAAACTCCAATACTTTGGCCTCCTGTTGCAAAGAACTGACTCAGTGGAAAAGACCCTGATGCTGGGAAAAGATTGAAGGCAGAAGGAGAAGGGGACAACACAGGTTGAGGTGGTTGGATGGCATCACCAACTCAATGGACAACTCAGTGGAGTTTGAGCAAGCTCTGGGAGTTGGTGATGGACGGGGAAGCCTGTGTGCTGTCATCCAAGGGGTCACAAACAGTCAGGCATGACTGAAACGAACTGACTGAAACTTAGAAAACAAAAAGAGACTCAAAGACTTAGAGAACGAATTTATGACTGCTGGAGGGAAGGGATAGTTAGGGAGTTTGGGATGGACATGTACACACTGCTATACTTAAAATGGGTAACAAACAAGGATCTACTGTATAGCAAATGAACTCTGCTCAATGTTGTGTGGCAACCTGGATGGGAGGGGAGTTTGGGGAAGAATTCATATGTGTGTCTGTATGGCTGAGTCCTTTCTCTGTTCACTTGAGACAGTCACAGCATTGTTGGTTAGTCTGCTGTACTCCAATACAAAATTAAAAGTTTAAAAAAATTTAAAAATGAGAAAAAGAAACTTTATGTCCATGACATTTTCCTCTCAACATATCAGCAGAAATGAAGTCAAAATGGCATACCTTGCTTTAGTGTGCCATTTATTTATTCAGCCTGCATTTTCTTACTGTCCTAAGGGAAGTATATACACTCCCCTTTTAGCTTGAGGATCATTCTCTGTTTGAACAACTAGAAACAAAATTAATTTGATGGGATCTCGGTGTCCAGCACCTTTTCACTTGAGGAAGCAGAAAACTGTGTCACAGAGAAATAAAATGGCTTGCCCAAGAGTGATATTGAGTCAATTGCCTTTTCTTTTTTATTTGTTAACATTACATCTTAAGCCCTGAGACTGTTCCTCTTTCTTTTTACTTGGAACAAGCCATGTACCTCATCCTGTTCAGTGAGGACTTCAGTCTTCCTGATACTATTCATACAAGTTCACACTAATCTTTGGCTTAGTCTTGGTCATATGCCCACATTCCGCAGCTTGTTCTAGTTCCTTTTAGAAGGTGTTTTTACTTGCTTCCCTCCTTACGATTTTAGGGCATTTTAAAGTGATTACTTAGTTAAAATTCTTTCCCTCCAGCCCATTCCAGATTATTCCTGTTATTACAAAGCCAATCTTTTTATAACAGCATGTTTTTGCCCTTAATTTTTAAAATATATTTTCTAAAACTCAAGTAGAACTTTCCCTTCCCATACCTTACTCTTCAGAGATCAGATCAGATCAGTCACTCACTCGTGTCCGACTCTTTGTGACCCCATGAATCGCAGCACGCCAGGCCTCCCTGTCCAACACCAACACCTGGAGTTCACTGAGACTCACGTCCATCAAGTCAGTGATGCCATCCAGCCATCTCATCCTCTGTCGTCCCCTTCTTCTCCTGCCCCCAATCCCTCCCAGCATCAGAGTCTTTTCCAATGAGTCAACTCTTCGCATGAGGTGGCCAAAGTACTGGAGTTTCAGCTTTAGCATCATTCCTTCCAAAGAAATCCCAGGGCTGATCTCCTTCAGAATGGACTGGTTGGATCTCCTTGCAGTCCAAGGAACTCTCAAGAGTCTTCTCCAACACCACAGTTCAAAAGCATCAATTCTTTGGCGCTCAGCCTTCTTCACAGTCCAACTCTTGTGTAGCTCTGTAGCCTCTACCCAATATTGCCACATCCACATTGTTAATTTGTTCGTCAGTGATGACTAAAATTAGGTAGAGGTGATGATAGATTGGGATTTGGGGACTGACATGTACACACTGCTGTATTTAATACAGATAACCAACAAGGACCTACTGTGTAGCACAGGGAATGCTGCTCAGTATTCTGTAATAACCTAAATGGGAAAAGAATTTGAAAAAGGACAGATCCATGTATATCTATAACTGAATCACTTTGCTGTACACCTGAAACTAACAGAACACTGTTAATCAACTATACCTGTCTGGAGGATTCTTTCCCATTTCTGCTGTCCCCCAGCAATGCCTGTGATGGGGTGTGTAAATCTGTCTAAGTGTACAGTTCAGTATTGCAAACCTTCCCCTTGGATGCAGACATAACCCACATTCTCCACAATCAGCTTTATTGGTAATAAAGATGGTATATCTTTATATTTTTTCCTTTTCTATTTGTGTTCTCTGTCTAGCTCTTCTCTCTGTTAGCTCAGGCAGGGGACAACGGACATTAACACTTGAGTTCCATCAAACCCAACGCCTAAGAACCATGTCTTGAAACACTGAATCCAACTCCAGTGCCTCTGGTGAAAGCTTGTTAGTCTGCCACCTTGATGTGCCTTAAAGATAGCTCTGACAGACTGTGTGGCCGTGAAATGAGGAAAGCTCTGTTGATGGAGAGAAGAGGAAAAGAAGCTAGCAAAGGAAGTAGGAAGGGAAGGAATAGATGGAAAGTGAGAGATGGTACAGGAATTTACAGATACACAAAGCCCACTAGATCTCCAAATAGCTTCAGATGTGTTATATATTGTGCACGTGGTGATTTTGATGGTAAAAAAATAAGAAAGATGAAAAGGTAGCCAGAAAGGCTACTAGGAGAATACATGCTCTAATCTTTTTTTTTAAGATAAAGGATATTGATAGAAGGAAAGAGTCCATGAAAAAGACTGAAAATGTTAGAAAGGAAGTATTTGTGTGTGAGGATGTTGTTGTGTGAGGGGGAGGGAGAGGGAGGGGGAGAGAGGAAGAAGAGAATCTTACATCAATGTTTCTTAAGGTAATTTTTAAATTCAGATTCTTCAATAAGCTCAGGGATCTGTATTATCTTAACACTTGGTGAGTGCTAAACACACTAAAGGTTAATAACTATCATTTAAGTGTCTTGGAGCAGGATGTAATTTTGTGTTTACTGGCAAGAGATTAGCTTTAGATAAGAAGTAAAGGCCCTCTGACTCTAGATGGAATGATGACAAGATAGAAATACATTTAGTATATGGTGAAGTTAAAAAAAAAGACATATAAAAAGGTGCAAGAAGACCTGTGTTACTTAATGTTGCATGGTTTTTTGCTTTTATTATTCTTTTAAAGAGAGGAATAATTTTCTCTGTGTATGAGTCCTTGTGCATATGTTCTCATCGTGTCAGCTATTTGTAACCCTGTGGACTGTAGCCCTCCAGGCTCGTCTGTCCATGGAATTCTCTAGGCAAGAATATCGGGTTGGGTTGCCATTTCCTCCTCCAGGGGATCTTCCCCACCCAGGGCTCAAACTAGAATCTCCTGTGAATCCTGCATTGGCAGGCAGGTTCTTTTACCCAGTGAGCCACCTGAGACAGTCCATCAGTCTCCGTGCTTGGTACTTTGTGTGTGTCAGTCACGCAGTCGTGTTTGATTCTTTGCAACCCCATGGACAGTAGCCCGCCAGGCTTCTCTGTCAATGGGATTCTCCATTCAAGAATACTGGGGTGGGATGCCATTTCCTTCTCTAGCTTGGTACTTCTATTCTATGCCTTAATACTCAACACTGTCTCTATAGAGTTGACATTATTTTCTCCTTTGTCTTGAAAAGAAACTAAGATTCATAGAAATTGAGTAATATGTCAGGATGACACACTCAAGTACTAGTAGAACTGGGGTCTGGTTTCAAGTAAATCAGGCAAATCTGTCTCCAAATCTCCAACTTCTTTAGTATAAGGTAAGGGTCATCAGACATTTTCTGTAAAAGGCCAGGGAGTAAAGGTTTTATGTTTTGTGGACAGTTACTCAACAGTGGTACTGACCGCAAAACCTGCCACAGATAATAAAGTAAATTGTGGGCATACCTGGTTTAAGAAAAGCTTTATTTGTGGATACAGAAATTTATAGGAATTTACAGATATAGAAATAACACAAGTTCCCCAAATAGCTTCAGATATATTACATAACTGTGCAAGTGGTGATTTTGATGTTAAAAAATAAGAGAGATGAAAAGGTAGCCAGAAAGGCTGTTAGGACAATAGATGCTCTAATCTTTTTTTTTTTTTTTTTTAAGGTAAAGGATATTGATAGAAGAGTCCAGGAAAGAGACTAAAAATGTCAGAAAGGAAGTATTCATGTAATTTCCATATATAACAAAATATTTTTCTTCTCTTCATGTTTTTTCAACCATTTAAAAATGTTGAAACCATCTTAACCTTGTGGGCGGTACAAACCCAGATGGTGGGCCATATTTGGTCCATGGGCTTATCAGCTCCTGGCATAAGGCTCTGGCTATCAGATTCATGCTCTCCACATCATTCTTCCAAATGCAGGATCTGAGATTATCCAATCAGAGCAAAAACTAAGGTTTATAGTGATAAGTAACTTTCTGAAAAAATCTTTGTTTTTTTCGGAGGAAAAACATGCTTTTGTTAGTTCTGTATCATTTTCCATCTTATGATCCTGGATCAAAAAAAAGAAAAAGTAGACTGTAATGGAGATTACGTCGCCTGTCATCTGTTTGGTTTTCAGATTCTTTTTCCCCACTGCTCTGAGATGGAGGAGTCTTGTCTGTATGGATGCCTCCTTATTCTCTGGCTTTTGCTTAGTGTTGGCCAACAAGGAGCCCTGGTAGGGAATGAAAGGGCGGGAGGAGAGTCCAGTTAGGATCTGCATTCATCTACTCCCTCCCTAACAGGTCCATGCAGTTTGGATGCTGCCTCTAAAGTCTCAGCTCCTTTTCAAGCATCTCTCTTTGTGGTTCACCTCCTCCCCAGGTTCTAGAAACCACTCTCCTCCTCTCTACTTCCAGTCTAGGAGGAGTTCTTGTCTCCTGCGCCACTACCCAGGGGGAGCTGCCCTATCTCTAAGGTTTTTCTCCATATCTTTCTTGTACCTTTGTATCCAGTCCTTTTATTGCTCTCTTCCTATGTTACATGATTTGATTGTGCCCTGTTCCTTGTGAGAAACACATGAGGTGAGCACCCTGTCTAATACAGAGAACGAGATGGTGCTTGTAGCAATATCTGTTTAAGAGGCTTCTGCAGAAGGTCTCATCCTCTGCAGGAGGAAAACTTGACCATTCTTTCCTTTATGTCCACACTGTACCCTGTAATATATTTTTCACAGCTTTATTGAAGTTTGACGTACAATAAATTGCACAGACTTAAAGTAAATATTTTAATAAGCTTTGATATATATGTGTACCCATGAAATCAACATCAGAATCAGGGTAATGAGTACATTCATCACACCTGAAAGTTTTCTTATGTATTTTTTTTTTTTGAGCTTGATCTCTTTCTTTACTGCTCTCCCTCTCCCATTTGACCCCATCCCCAAGAAGTCACTGATCTACTTTTGGCTATTAAAAATTCACTTATTCTTTTAAGAATTATTTATATCTTAAGAATCATTTTAGTATGAATTTGCTTGTTTTTGGTCCAGTCTCTTTCTCTTGGCATAATTGCTTCTTATAACATATTCATTTGTCATATTACAAAGTGTTTATTGCCTGTACATGCCAGCATATCTATTTGCCTCTATTTAGACTTCAAGTTCTTCAAAGTATGCTGCACTTGTCATTGTATCCCTAGACCGTGTCACAGCACTTGACAGAGAGAAGATACTCACTAATTATGGAAGGAAGGAAAGGAGGGAGCTGTGGGATGGCACCTACCATCCCTCCCCTGAGAGCCCTTTGCTTCTCTAGCAATGAAATTTCTTAAGTAGCTCTGTGGACAGTGTTTAATGATCTGTTCAGAATTGAAGTCTGTCAGTAGGACTGGCTCTGTCAGGAGATGAAGCAGATAACTTTCTTCCTCTTTTACATACGAGCTATCATCCTGCACTTGACTTGTCCTTCCTTTCTCCCATCTCCTCTATAGAATCCAGAAATCTACCTGTCTGTTGTATGTAGAGGATGCACCTGTAATTTCTTACCACCCAGGCCAGCAGGGGAGAGAGGAGGTGTGGAGAGGGGATTCCTGGGGAGGAGTGATAAGGTTAGACAGCATGGGATTCCAGGGCTGAAGCAGAAATAGTCTTACAGGCACGTGGGGTGAGGGTGTGGATCACATAACTCCCATATAGGTACTTCCCAAGAGAAATGAACAGAAAGTATACTTTCGTATTTTCTTCCGCTATCATTTTGGGCTAAATCTGTGGAGTCTGAAGGACCTGGATTGTCTTTATTGAGAGCTAAATAGTATGATTCCTTCCATTTAGATTTCTGAACTTGAGACAAGAAGATTGATTCTGCAGGAAAGCACAGGCCTTGAACAATCAGCTTTGGCCTCGGGCTACAGTGAGTACATGAATTGGTTTGGTTAATGGTCTGAAAATCCTGTGATAGAACCCTCTCCCCTCATTCAAATTGAGATGTCTATCTATGTTAGTCCATTCAAGTTCAGGCATAGCCTGAAAAACTCCTCCTCTATGTTCTCTTCTCCCATGGGTTTATCAACGCTGTTAACATCATGCCTTTATTCTGGGACACAGATGGACAATAAAAGTCCTACAGGATTAAAAAAGGTAAGTAATTCCAACTACCTCTTCCATCTTTTTTAGATACTTCGTGGTCTTTCATCAGCCCCTTAACAGAGTCAAGACTGATTATTTACATTTTAGTGTGACTGAGTTCTCTAGACAAGCCCAGGCTTGCTGGGCTAGCAGCCAGCTTACTCCCAAGGCATCCTGGTGCCATGGAGTGTGCGTAACTAAAATCCCAGGCTACAGATTTCAAAAGTGTTGCTTCCAATTCTTTACAGTTACATAGATATAACAATTTATACAAGAATGAAATAGATTTGTGCGTTACCCTGGAAATTTAACTGCCATGTGTAACATGTTGTAGAAGTTTCCTTCTATTCCTTCTTTGCTAAGAGATTTCTTTAAAAATCAGTAACCATCACGCCAGTCAGAATGGCTGCTATCAAAAAGCCTGCAAACGATAAATGCTGGAGAGGGTGTGGAGAAAAAATAACCCTCTTACACTGTTGGTGGGAATGCAAACTAGTACAGCCACTATGGAGAACAGTGTGGAGATTCCTTAAAAAACTGGAAATAGAACTGCCATATAACCCAGCAATCCCACTGCTGGGCATACACACAGAGGAAACCAGAATTGAAAGAGACATGTGTACCCCAATGTTCATCGCAGCACTGTTTACAATAGCCAGGACATGGAAGCAACCTAGATATCCATCAGCAGACGAATGGATAAGAAAGCTGTGGTACATATATACAATGGAATATTACTCAGCTACTCTAAAGAATGCATTTGAATTAGTTCTAATGAGGTGGATGAAACTGGAGCCTATTATACAGAGTAAAGTAAATCAGAAAGAAAAACACCAGTACAGTATATTAACGCATATATATGAAATTTAGAAAGATGGTAACGATGACCCTATATGCGGGACAGCAAAAGAGACACAGATGTAAAGAACAGACTTTTGGACTCTGTGGGAGAGGGAGAGGGTGGGATGTTTTGAGAGAATAGCATTGAAGAATGTATATTGCCATATGTGAAATAAATTGCCAGTCCAGGTTCAATGCATGAGAGAGGCACTCAGGGCTGGTGCACTGGGATGACCCTGAGGGATGGGATGGGGAGGGAGGTGGGAGGGGGGTTCAGGATGGGGAACACATGTGCACCCATGGCTGATTCATGTCAATGTATGGCAAACGATACCCCTGTATGCGAGACAGCAAAAGAGACACAGATGTATAGAACAGTCTTTTGGACTCTGTGGGAGAGGGAGAGGGTGGGATGATTTGGGGGAATGTCATGGAAACATGTATAATATCATATAAGAAACAAATTGCCAGTCCAGGTTCGATACAGGATCCTTGGGACTGGTGCACTGGGATGACCCGGAGGGATGGTACGGGGAGGGAGGTGGAGGGGGTTCAGGATGGGGAACACGTGTACGCCCGTGGCAGATTCATGTTGATGTGTGGCAGAACCAATACAATATTGTAAAGTAATTAGCCTCCAATTAAAATAAATAAATTTAAATTTTAAAAATGTATGGCAAAACCCACTACAATATTGTAAAGTTATTAGCCTGCAATTAAAATAAATAAATTTAAAAAAATCAGGAATGGATGGTGCCTTTTTTCAAATACTTTTCCTGAGTCTTACTGAGATTATCCTGTTCTTTTCTCTTTTGTTTGGTGATATGGGCAATAACACTGATGGATTTTTGAATGTTAAATCAACCTTGTATTTCTGGAATAAACTCTACTTGATTAACAAGTATTAGCCTTATTTTTGTGGTATCTTTTTAAAAATTATTTTGCTGAGGATTTTTTCAGCTATGCTCATGAGGGCTGCCTTCTGTGATTTCTGTTATGTTTATGTCTGGTTTTGATATCAGAGTAATACTGGCCTCATTTAGAATAAATGGGAAGTGTTCACTCATCAATTTTCTGGAAGAGTTTGTGTATAATGTTAACTCTTCCTTTAATGTTTGGGAAAATTCACCAGTGAAACTATCTGTGCCCAGAGTCTTCTTTGTGGGAAGGTTTGTAATAAAAAACTTAATTTTTTAATGGAAATCTACTGTTGTGTCTTTGTCTATTATATCTTATTGAAGTTTTATTAGTTTTTCATTTCATGCAGTTTGAAGTTCTCTTACTATGTGTATAAATGTCTGGGATTATTATATCTGCTTCATGAATTGACCTATTTATCAATAGGAAATGACCTTTTTCTATATCTGGTAGTATTCTTTGTTCTGAAATTTACTTTTTCTGATATAAATATATTGATTTCAGCTTTCTTTTGGTTAGTGTTAACACAGTAAATCTTTTAACATCCTCATACCCATAATTTGTGTTTTTTTTATATTTGAAGTGCATTTCTTATAGGCAGCATAGTATTATGTCTTTTTTATTTATCCTGTTGGAAAAATCTATGCCTGTTAATTGGGTGTTTAGACCATTTACATATTTAGTGTTTGTTCATATGATTTTGTTTAAATTTATCATTTTGCTACTTGATTTCCGTTTCTTCCACCAGTTCTTTATTCCCTTTTCCAACATATTCTGCCTTCTTTGGGATTAACTGAACACTTTTTGTGATTTAATTTTAATTCTTCCGTTGGCTGAATGGCTGTAAATCTTTGTTCTGTTAATTTTAGTGGCAGCTCTAAAGGTTATAGTATACAAGTTTAGCTCATTACAGTCTACCTTCAAATGATACTATATCATTTAATCAATAGTATAAGAACCTTATGGGATTTCCAGGTGGTACCGTGGTAAACAATCTATCTGCCAATGCAGGAGACAAGAGATGGAGGTTCAATCCCTGAGTCAGGAAGATCCTCTAGAGTGGAAAATGGCAACCCACTCCAGTATTCTTGCCTGGGAAATTTTCATAGAGAGGAGCCTGATGGGCTACGGCCATGGGGTCGCAGAGTTGGACATGACTGAGCAGGCATACACCTATACAAATCTTATAATGTACTTCCATTTCTTCTGTACCAGCCTTTGAACTAACACTGACCTACATTTTATTTTTACATTTGTTAGAAAGTCCATGATACATGGTTTCTACTTTTGTTTAAACAATATCTTCTAAAGAGCTTTACATAATCACACAAAGCTTCCTCATCTTTTACGCAAATACATATGAGGTTATGTATTTTCTGGTGCTCTTCATTCCTTGTGTAGATCAGATTTCCTTCTGGCATCATTTTTTTCTGCCTGAAGGTCTTTCTTAACATGTCTTATTGTGCACGTGTGTTTGTGATAAATTCTCTCAACCTTTGTATAATTGAAAGTCTTTATTTAGCCTTTGTTCTTTAAAGATATGTGCTGCATTTTTTTCTTTCAGCCTAATAAAGATATTTCTCTACTATCTTTTTCACTTGCATTGTTTCTGGTAACAAATTTGCTATAGTCCTTATCTTTATTCCACTTAGATAGTGTCATTTTTTTCTCTGACTGCTTTTAAGTTTTTTTGCTTTTTGTTTTTTTTCTCACGTTTTAAGCTGTTTAATTATAATATGCATTGAGGTAGTTTTCTTCATGCATCAGATCAGATCAGATCAGTCTCTCAGTCGTGTCCGACTCTTTGCGACCCCATGAATCACAGCACGCCAGGCCTCCCTGTCCATCACCAACTCCCAGAGTTCACTCCGACTCACGTCCATCGAGTCAGTGATGCCATCCAGCCATCTCATCCTCTGTCGTCCCCTTCTCCTCCTGCCCCCAATCCCTCCCAGCATCAGAGTCTTTTCCAATGAGTCAGCTCTTCGCATGAGGTGGCCAAAGTACTGGAGTTTCAGCTTCAGCATCATTCCTTCCAAAGAAATCCCAGGGCTGATCTCCTTCAGAATGGACTGGTTGGATCTCCTTGCAGTCCAAGGGACTCTCAAGAGTCTTCTCCAACACCACAGTTCAAAAGCATCAATTCTTCGGTGCTCAGCCTTCTTCACAGTCCAACCCTCACATCCATACATGACCACAGGAAAAACCATAGCCTTGACTAGACGAACCTTTGTTGGCAAAGTAATGTCTCTGCTTTTGAATATGCTATCTAGGTTGGTCATAAGTTTCCTTCCAAGGAGTAAGCGTCTTTTAATTTCAGTCACCATCTGCAGTGATTTTGGAGCCCAGAAAAATAAAGTCTGACACTGTTTCCACTGTTTCCCCATTCTTCATGCATATTATACCTCAGACTTATGAATTCTTCAATTTATACAGTTATAATTTTCATTGAATTTTGACTATTTCTAGGCATTATTTCTTGAAAAATTAATCAGTCCCACCCTCCAGCTCCTCTTCTTCTGTGACTCCAATTACATGTATATTAGGCTGCTTAAAATTGCCCCACAGCTCACTGATGCTTTTTCACTTCTTTTCTGGCTCCCTTTGCTCTAGATATTTCATTTCTGATAGCTTCTATTGCCATGTCCTCAGTATATTCATTTATTTTTTTTGCAATTTATTTTATCTAGCTTTTTAATTTTAATCTCTATAAATTTTATGAGGGTCTTTAGAATTTTAAAATATCTTCCATGTCTACATACCTTTTGAATACATAGAATATAGTTTAATTGATATAGTGTTCCTGTTTGATAATTTTAACATAGATGTCAATTCTGGGTTTGTCCTACCCAGTGGAATGATTTCCTCTTTATAAGTCATATTTTCTTGCTTCTTTGGGTGTCTGAAAATTTTTGATTGGCATTGGGAATTTCACCAGGCATTGTGAATTTTACATTGCTGGATATAGTTTATGTTTGTATTTGTATAACTACTATTGAGGTTTTTCTGTGATATAGTTACATATCTTGAGAAATTGATTATTTCAGGTGTTACTTTTAGGATTTTTTATGGACCACAGCAGCACTCATTTTTAGACTAATAATTTTCCATCTTCAAAGTAAAAATCTTGTGTGTACTCTACTTATTGTCCCTCTATTTTTGAGGGTTATTCAGTTTGGGAGGTGGCAACAGGCACTATTCCCTGCCTTGTGTGAGCACTGGACATTGTTTTGTTGTTGTTTAGTCACTGACTCATGTCCATCTCTTGAGACTCCATGGATTGTAGCCCGCCAGCTTCTCTGTCCATGGGATTTTAGGTAAGACTATTGGGGTGGGTTGCCATTTCCTTCTCAGGGGATCTTCCTGACCTAGGGAACGAGCCTGTGTTTCCTGTTTGGCTGGCATATTCTTTAGAACTGAGCCACCAGGGAAGCCCCATAGGGCAATGTTACTGTTAGTTATTTTGGGCGGTTCTTGCGTGACTCATGTAATTTCCTCAATTAAAACATAGTTCAGCACACAGGTGAATACTTACAGGGGACAACTTACACATCAGTTATGATTCTCTCTCTGTTTGAAGTTTCTCCCTTTGCTACTCTTTCCTGAGAACTCCAGATGCTTTGTCTTTTCCAGATGGTCAGTTTCATCTCCTCAACTCAAGGAGTCTCCAATCTCCACCTGGTTTCTTCCTTCCTGCACTATGGTTTGGAAACTCAAGAATGTCATAGGGCTCATCTCATTGTTTCCCATCTCTAGGGATCATTGTCTTTTGTTACCTGATGTCAGTGCCTTGCAAGTCATGGTTTCATATGTTTTCAATTTTTTGTTGCTTTGGGTGGAAGGATGGAACTTGTTCCTGTTTCTCCATTGCGTGTGGGCTGATGTCTGCAACTTTTTTATAAAGGGAAAATATATCAACAATTTAGAACAACTGACTAGGGATAAATTTGGAAGCATCAACTGTTTTTAAGTTAGGTATTGGCTGTATAATCAGTTCTTTCAGAATTAGAAAAAAATGAGGAAGCTAAGATAACTTTCAGTGTATTGAGCAATAAGAATTGTTTATAATGAGACCTTTTAATACTTAAAATAAGCTGAAATATCTTTTGAGATATCAAAAACATGTTAGGCTATTTTAGCAAAGTTTTATAGTTCCAAATTATCTTGCATTCCAATAAATAACTCATATTATGCATATGGTAACTCTCACTTAAAGAGGATGCTTGTATCATTTTTCAACTATTTAGGAGAAAGTCCAGCATGAATTGTCCTAAAGGTTTTGATCATTTTATACTATTTTCTTATAAGTTTATTTTCTCTTCACTCTCAGCTTCTTCTGGGTGGTTTTTTATTAGCATTGATTGTTAGAGCAAAGATCATTGTATTGAGTTTTAGATTTGGTCCTTTTCCAGTTGCTCATATAAAAAGCTATATGAACAACTTGAGGATTCTTGGCCTGCTTGAAGCACCAGATTGTGTTTGGGAATATATTGATGACAAAATGAAAGAGATTAAATCTAAAGAAGATACCATATGCCTGATATAATCTCATTTGAGGTCTGTTAAAATGGAATAGATGCAAAGCAGAGTTATACAATCATAGACCATAGTATAGAGCCATATTCCTTGAAGTGCCACTTTATGATAAAAAGCTTGCATGGGAATGCAAATAAACTCAATAGATCCTTTATTGGGAAAGTCTTTTTTAAGCCTTTACTGAATTTGTTGCAAATTTGCTTCTGTTTTATGTTTTGGTTTCTTGGCCGGGAGGCATGTGGGATATTGGCTCCCTGACTGGTGATCGAACCTGCACCCCTTGCAATGGAAGGTGAAGTCTTAACAACTGAACCATCAGGGAAGTCCTGAGAAAGCCTTAATATGAAAAAAAAATGTCAATGGAACTAGAGAGTGTGCTTAGTAATGGCAACAGACTGAATGCTTATTTTCCCCCAAAATTGATATATTGAAATCCTAACCCCGAAGGTGATGGTATTAGGAAGTGGGGTCTTTGGGGTGATGAAATTACAAGGCAAAAGGCCTCATAAATAGAATTCAGTCAGTTCAGTTCAGTCGCTCAGTCATGTCCGACTCTGCGACCCTGTGAATCGCAGCACGCCAGGCCTCCCTGTCCATCACCATCTCCTGGAGTTCACTCAGACTCATATCCATCGAATTGGTGATGCCATCCAGCCATCTCATCCTCTGTCGTCCCCTTCCCCTCCTGTCCCCAATCCCTCCCAGCATCAGAGTCTTTTCCAATGAGTCAACTCTTCACATGAGGTGGCCAAAGTACTGGAGTTTCAGCTTTAGCATCATTACTTCCAAAGAACACCCAGGGTTGATCTCCTTTAGAATGGACTGATTGGATCTCCTAACAGTCCAAGGGACTCTCAAAAGTCTTTTCCAACACTACAGTTCAAAAGCATCAATTCTTCGGTGCTCAGCTTTCTTCACAGTCCAACTCTCTCATCCATACATGACCACTGAAAACACCATAGCCTTGACTAGATGGACCTTTGCTGGAAAAGTAATGTCTCTGTCTTTCAATATGCTATCTAGGTTAGTCATAACTTTCCTTCCAAGGAGTAAGCGTCTTTTAATTTCATGGCTGCAGTCACCATCTGTAGTGATTTTGGAGCCCCCCAAAAATAAAATCTGACTCTGTTTCCACTGTTTCCCTATCTATTTCCCATGAAGTGATGGGACCAGATGCCATGATCTTTGTTTTCTGAATGTTGAGCTTTAGGCCAACTTTTTCACCCTCCTCTTTCACCTTCATCAAGAGGCTTTTTAGTTCCTCTTCACTTTCTGCCATAAAGGTGGTGTCATCTGCATATCTGAGGTTATTGATATTTCTCCCGGCAATCTTGATTCCAGCTTGTGCTTCTTCCAGCCCAGCGTTTCTCATGATGTACTCTGCATAGAAGTTAAATAAGCAGGGTGACAATATACAGCCTTGACGTACTCCTTTACCTATTTGGAACCAGTCTGTTGTTCCATGTCCAGTTCTAACTATTGCTTCCTGACCTGCATATAGGTTTCTCAAGAGGGTGGTCAGGTGGTCTGGTATTCCCATCTCTTTCAGAATTTTCCACAGTTTATTGTGATCCACACAGTTGAAGGCTTTGGCATAGTCAATAAAGCAGAAATAGATGTTCTTCTGGAACTCTCTTGTTTTTTCCATGATCCAGCGGATGTTGGCAATTTGATCTCTGGTTCCTCTGCCTTTTCTAAAACAATTTTGAACACCTGGAAGTTCACAGTTCACGTATTGCTGAAGCCTGGCTTGGAGAATTTTGAGCATTACTTTACTAGTGTGTGAGATAAGTGCAATTGTGTGGTAGTTTGAGCATTCATTGGCATTGCCTTTCTTTGGGATTGGGATGAAAACTGACCTTTTCCAGTCCTGTGGCCACTGCTGAGTTTTCCAAATTTGCTGGCATATTGAGTGCAGCACTTTCACAGCATTATCTTTCAGGATTTGAAATAGCTCAACTGGAATTCCATTTCCCAGCTGTGAAAATTCACAAGATTAAGATAACCTCACTAAGCTTCAGTTTCATTATATATAAAACAGGAGCAAATGTAATCATACCTACCCCACAGAGTTGTTGTTTTAGTTGCTAAGTCTTGTCTGACTCTTTTGTGACCCCATGGACTGCAGCCTGCCAGGCTCTTCTGTTCATTGGATTTCCCAGGCATGAATACTGGAATGGGTTGCTATTTCCTTCTCAGGGAATCTTCTTGAGTCAGAAATTGAACCCATGTCTCCTGCTTTGGCACATGGATTCTTTACCACTGAGCCACCATGGAAGACCCCTATAGAGTTGAAGTGAGGATTAAATAAAATATTAACGTAAAGCATTCAGCATATACCATGCTCAATACGTGTTAGCTCTTATAATTTTTGTATCAAACTAAAGTACTTTATATAGTATTTGACCAAATACTATAATAAATTATAGATATTATGAAGTAATAAGTAGGAAGAAGATGTATGTTGTGGGGGAAAGGATCACACCAAGTTTCAAAAGTTATATCACAGGAGGATATACATTTATTAAAGGTGATAACATTCTGTACCTAGCTTTGGTCAGCTGAAACAGCAGAGTTGCAAACCAATATGTTTTAGACTCAGTGAATCCTGAAGATTTCCAGAAACAAATATTAGGTCTTCCTTTAAAATTTTCTACTTGAATGTGCAGGAGTCACCTGGTAAAAATCACTTAGAGGTCATTCAACCAAATCCACACGTGGATGCTTTTCTAAAGGTGAAACTTTCAGGAAAACAGTCTATTTATTCATAATAATTTCTACTGTATTGGAAGACACTCTTACTTTAGATGCTAGTAAAACAGCACTCACTGAAAGAGACAAAGAGCATATAATGTCATTCAAGTCAAGAGGTTGTACCATGGAAAAAGTATCCTTAAACATAAATCCCATGACATCAGAGCCATTCTTGGTGTTCTGGGAGAATACTCATTCAAGGGCTTAGCATGAAATGAATAATTGCTGAACAGCAAAGAGGAAAATACCAACAACATGAGCTAACTTTTGCTTGGTTCTTTTGGGAGGACTCTAATTGGAACCAGCCTTAGGCAGATTCAACAGGTGCACTAAAATCTTGACTGCCACATCTACACCCACAAAGGGAAATATGGTGCCCTCTTCCTACCATTCGGGGGCTCCCAAGTCTGGCCCTGGTGAAGGAGTAGCGCTCAAAGAGATCAGCTCTTGGGGAAAGTACAAAGTGTCAGCAGCATCAGAATGATACAGAAATCTCACTTAGGATGCAAACCCTAGCCTTGTGCTACTGGGAGGGGTCAGCCTGCTATCAGTGGCAGAGGGTATCCTCACATAACACCATCTCTTCCTCACTACCTTTTCATTGTGACTTGCCTTGTAACCATCATGCCTTCAATTATGTATATCATACTGCTTACTCTGATAACTTTTCACTGTGGTCTCGCTATGTTGTTAAAAAGGCATCAATCACTTTGGGACTTCCCTAGTGGTCCAGTGGTTGAAACTAGACTCTATATTCCTAATTCAGGGGGCCGGAGTTCAATCCCTGGTCAGGGAACTAGACCCCACATGCTGTAACAAAGGTCCTGTGTGCTGCAACGAATACCCAGCCCAAGCAAATATATTTTTACTTTAAAGGCATTGCTTTGAGAGAGTGTACCTTCAGGAAGATTCACTCTCTCGTTTTATTCTAGACTCTGCCTACATATCACATTGTTGAGAACCTCTCTGGCCACCCTCTTTAATGACACCTTACCTTCTTGCTCAGTCTAAATCCTTTTCCAACTTTCCATTTCTTCCTAAAATGTCAGTACCCTATGTTATTTCTCGTCTATCCAAACAACTCAAGTCAGCTCTTAAAAAGTACCAATTCTACAATACAAAGATTTATGACTTCAAGATCCAGGGCTTTTAAACCTCCTGGTTTTTTTTAAATGTGTTTCTTCTGTGAACTGTGTCTCTTCCTCAGATATGTCTCTATGACTTCCTCTACTACCTTCTTGTAACAGATGTCTTACTATAAATAAGGTCAGCGGAGGCTTGGAAAGGAGACTGCATGAGTTTCTGTGTCAAGCGCCACAACTACTCCTAGTGATTCAGGTTCCTACCACCATTTATAAAAAGCTGTTCTATCCAGTTACATAATATTTGGAAGCACATGTCTTCTAAATCCACTTCTAGAGCTGTTGACAGAGAAAAGGGTGTATGAGTGTTGGGCTGGGAGCTGGCCGCCTTCTTCAACTAAAATTGCCTAAATGGCACTTTCTGATGAGTCACAGAGTCTACAGGCAGGGTACTCCCATGTCATTACCAAGGTAACTGCAGCGCTCTGCTCTCCGAACACATTTTCAACAGGGCTGGTTCTACAAAGAAACAGACAAGGCAGTCTTTTTTTTTTTTTTTTAATTTGAGGGCCCTCAAAAGGCTAGCCTGAATACAAATTTTATTCATATTTACTTGATCTGAAATTCCTAGCCTAGTCATCTTCTAGAGATACCCATCTCCTAAATAAATGAAGATTTTTTTCCTCTAGAGTTACAAAGGAACTACTTGACACATCAGCAGGGGATAGTCACCTGATCAATATTTCATCATATCTTTCTTCAATCAGGGGACTCAAGTACCTGACAGGCGAATGAAGTGTGGCAGTTGATTATGAGAATTAAATATTGTATGTAAGGCACTCAACACTTAGAAGGTGCCGAAAAGATAGTAACTCTCATTACAGAAGAAAAACAGGTTGAACAAATGATTCCTATAAACCTACTAATAACATCTTTATGATATTGTTCCTCAGATTCTATGTAATTGTTAGGAGAATTAGAAACGTTGCTTCCACATGTGCTCCTGCAGACCCAACATCTCTGACAAAGAAGCCCAGCTTGTTTTCTCTTGATCATTTCCACTTCTGAACTATTCACACTGAGATATAAATGATTAATATCAAATTAATCCTCAATATGGAAAAGAGAACACCAAAATGTCAGGTAACTTACAAGAGACAGGTGTGCATCGATAAGTACAATACTGATTTCTTCTTACTTCAGTCTCAGACAACCTTTATTCTTTTTTCAACTTAGCCTCATGTTTTTCAGTTACTGAGGGCCCTGCGCACTGTCTTGGTAAACTCTGAATTTCCTGAATGCTAACATTTTCTCAGATGCTGGCCACCTGAAGACTCCAGCTTACTTCTTATGTTCAGAAGACTCCTCAGTTTCCTCATTACTATGATCATTTCTCCCCAGGCTACCTATTTTCTTAAGTGAAGACACAGTAGAATAAGTAAATCAAATGCTTGAACAAATGATTTCAGAGGTATCAATAGGGGATTTGATTTTCTTTTGGCTTTTGCAGACTTGGGGTAACAACATTGATCCACAGGTTCTAACCTTTCTGGAACTATGATGTTGATGCCCAGTGGGCTCCCCTTATGTAGACTTTGTGATCAAAAGGGTTAACAAATGTATGCTATTCATAAGACTCTAATTAGAGAAGGAAAAATAGTCTCATTTCCTATGAAAGGCAAGATCTAGTTTCCTCTGGAAAATCACCAAAGCAAACTTCCTTCATCAAATTTACTGATGCCACATGCTCTTTAGAGTTCTTACAGGGAGTTAGGAAGCTAGGTTCTTTTCACCTCAAGCTCTTGCCCCTCCCTGGCCAATCACTCAACCTCTGACACTTGATTTCCTCAGTAAAATGAACATTCTGTCTACATTAGTTACTTTACCAAATGTTAAGAAAATCAACTAAGATAATATATGAATATATGAATTTATTCAGGAAACATCATGGAGCAAGGTGTGTCAGATAATCTCTTGGACCCTGAGAGTATAACAATAAATATATAATAGCATAGTCCCCTCCCTCAGCTGGGAGTCAAACAAATGAATGATGAATGCTCATCATAATAAGTATGATATGAAGGTACAACAGAAACCCATTTACCCATAAGTTCAAATTGATAGAAGACTCGTTATAAAAAAAAAAAAAAGAATTTAAATGGACTATCCGGAAAATCCCATCGACTGGAGCCTGGCGGCCCACAGTCCACAGAGTCACAAAGAGTTGGATCAACTGAGGGAACCGAGCATCATATGAGTGATACACATAGAACTTTAATGTACCCATTGAAATATAAATTTATTTGGTCAATCTTTTAATATTCCACATAATTCTTTTGAATATGGGTAAACTGATTGAAGTTCTGACTTCCCTTTCTTCCATAAACCATACCTGTAAGACATTCTGTATAATACCCAGTTAATTATAATTTGCTTAATGCAGAATGAGAGCTTGAAGTCACTTGGAAAACAAACTAGTAAAGACATTTATAGAATCCTGTTATATTTTTAATGATTTTTCCCCCTAGTCTTTTATTATCATCTAACCAGTATCTCACTCAATAGAATTTTTCTTAGAGGTTTACCACACGTATCTTGGTTTTCATTTCATTTATATTGTGTTGGCTTCCATATTAAATAAATAATGAAAGTATTAAATACAAACGGCAACTGTCCCTTGGTGAGCATAGAACTCACAGGGCAGGGGAAAATGATGCACCGCTCTGGAGGTAGACTGCCTGTCAGGAGCTTTGAGCAGGTGTGGACAGCAGTCTATGTGCTTTCATGGGGAGTGGAAAGGGTGTTCATGAATTCAGGACCTGTGGCGTTTGTTCAGTAAAGATTGGTTAAAACCCCTTTAGCCTATGTATCAGTACAAAGTGCTAGAAGAGCAGAGTAGAGCTACTTCTGCTTGGATTTGATCTGAGATGGACATCACAGAGAACATGCTATTTGCATCCAGATCTTAAATGAGTCCAACAGGTTAAACAAAACACTCAGTTGAGGAGTTGACAAAAGGCAGGAGGGCTTTCACAATGAGGAAAGAGCTTGTGGAAACCAGAGAGGGAAGAACCATGGAAATATGTTCAGCCACACTTTCCAGGTGCCCATTTGGGAAATGTGGCCAAAGAATGGGGTACCAGAAATGAAGTGAACAGATAGGTATGATTTTAATCGCTATGTTCAATTTTTCAACGAGTCTGCAATATTCACCCAGGAACATCTAAGCTCTCTGAACATTCAGCACCTTTTCATGTTACCTTGCTAAAGTTTCTGAACAAGTTCATCCACTAAACATCCTTCTGTTGATAGGAAAGAAGGGAGGTCAAGAAGAACATCAATATGGGCACCGTCCTGGCCTGTAGAACCCCCAGGGAGACTTCATCACTGGTGGACTCAGAGGATCAAAGACTCATTTGTACCCTGGTAAAGTGCAAGCTTCCACCAGTTCCCTCTGCTGAGTAATTGTGATTACAAAGAAGGTGTTGCAAAACACCTTGTAACATTCGGAGGTTGACCTTTACCCACTAAACCTTCCTTTAGGGATCACTCATTACCTAATGCAAATCTTACTCCTTTTCCAGTATGTGCTCAAATGCCACCTATTTGTGGACAGTGTTTCCTAAACACTGTCTACTGCCTCTTAGTCTGATAACATTACTCATCCCTTTGCCCTCCATGCATACTTCTTAAACCTCTGTTAGAGAGCTTACGTCATCCTGCCTTGAGCCAGGGTCTGTTGGTTGTGTATCTGTCACTATTAGGAAATTGTGAACTGCCTGGAACTGAATCTTTTCTCTCAAGATTCTATTGTCCCCAACAGCACCTTCTACAATGCAGTCAATACATTGACAGTAAGTACTTACTTGCTCAACTGAAGGAATGAAGATATGAATGAGAGGTCTTGATAGCCTGGAAGAGAAGTACAGTTGCATTTAAGGAATATGCCCCCAGAAGTAAATGAATGCAAGAGTTGGGAAGAATAAAGAATTTGGGAGAGGTCTAGTGCTCAGGTACAAGCAGATTAGTGGTCTGGAAAAATAGAATCTTTGAGAAAAGTTCAGAGGAACTGGGATGGATTAGCATGGAAATAAGAAAATTTAGGGGAGCAATGTCAGACTTTATTTTTTGGGCTCCAAAATCACTGCAGATGGTGACCCCAGCCATGAAATTAAAAGACGCTTACTCCCTGGAAGGAAAGTTATGACCAACCTAGATAGCATATTCAAAAGCAGAGATGTTACTTTGCCAACAAAGGTCCGTCTAGTCAAGGCTATGGTTTTTTCTGTGGTCATGTATGGATGTGAGAGTTGGACTGTGAAGAAGGCTGAGTGCCGAAGAATTGATGCTTTTGAACTATGGTGTTGGAGAAGACTCTTGAGAGTCCCTTGGACTGCAAGGAGATCCAACCAGTCCATTCTGAAGGAGATCAGCCCTGGGATTTCTTTGGAAGGAATGATGCTAAAGCTGAAACTCCATTATTTTGGCCACCTCATGCGAAGAGTTGACTCATTGGAAAAGACTCTGATGCTGGGAGGGATTGGGGGCAGGAGGAGAAGGGGATGACAGAGGATGAGATGGCTGGATGGCATCACTGACTCTATGGATGTGAGTCTCAGTGAACTCCAGGAGATGGTGATGGACAGGGAGGCCTGGCGTGCTGCGATTCATGGGGTTGCAAAGAGTCAGATATGACTGGGCGGCTGAACTGAACTGAAGAGGCTTTAATTATATACATTAAATAGCTAAGCAAAGGAAGATTCCCAGCTCTCTTCTGGCTCCGCTGAGGATAAAAACCAAGAGGAACACAATATAGTTTGTCTAATTTTCTTTCACATATTTCTTAACATCAGAGTCTTTTCTTTGTCCACAATGTTACTGTGTAACTCTGTAGCAACAAAGTAAGCAATAATACTTTATTGGGCTGTATGTGAACATACTGGGTTGATCAGTGTGTGGGCCTCTGTCCATTTATCTGAAATTCATTTAAAGAATAGTATGGCCACCTCATGTGAAGAGTTGACTCACTGGTAAAGACCCTGATGCTGGGAGGGATTGGGGACAGGAGGAGGAGGGGACGACAGTGGATGAGATGGCTGGATGGCATTAAAGACTTGATGGACGTGAGTCTGAGTGAACTCCAGGAGTTGGTGATGGACAGGGAAGCCTGGCGTGCTGCGATTCATGGGGTCGCAAAGAGTCGGACATGACTGAGCGACTGAACTGAACTGAACTGATGTGTTGATTCTGCTTGTCAGGGCTCTCCCAGAGTGTGCACGCAGGACCCCACCAATCTTTCATGGATGTGTGTTGTATGTGTAAACATGTCTCATGGCCATGAGGAGACTGGGCCCCGGGGTGGAGGTGCTCTATCCACCCAGCACCAACTTTATGTTGGCACTGGTTTAAATGAGGAAAAAAAATATCTCATGGAGTACTGCACAATTATCCAGGATGTGATAAAAGAAACATGAGAGCTTTCTCCTGTTTTCAGAATGAGAAGGCTGATGGCTTTCACTCAGGGGAGTGGGGAAGCAGGTGGGGTCATCACCTATACTTAGCTCTTTCAGCAGCCTACAGTGGTACCCATAGAACTGGACATTCCTTGAAGAATCACTGAGACCATAAGGTGAAAGTTATTTTTCACGTGAGAATTAATTACATCTTAAGAAGTGATAACTGTTATTAAAAGAGAGGGGGATGCAAGCTTATTTGTGCAGTTGCTTATTTGTGTGTGTGAACTGTGCGTTTACTTGTTATTGTTGAAGGCAAAGCTTCACAGCTGAAAAGAGATGGCCTGACCCTTGGGCTCGCCAGTGCAGAAGGAAATCATTTACATAAATAGTTTTCTCTCCCCTGGGGCAGACCTGCAGCTCATCACTAAGGAGCTGTAGTGGGAAGGGTGAGGAGAGGGAGAGAGGACTGTTTCTTTCACTTCTGCAGTCGGTTGACCTCACTTTTCCCTTGAATAAGTGAGTCTGTGGTGTTGCCAGCATTCATGCTTTTCCACAACCTAAGTTGTACAGAGAACCACAGCTATTTTCAGTGGACTCAGACCCCAGCTGAGTAGCATTCTGCCCTTTTACTTTTTTTCCCAGAACTGAAAAATACAAAACGATCTGGCACTAGACCCTAAGAATAAACGCACTTCTCCAATTCTTTATTTCCTCCCCCAGGCATACTAAGGGTGATAACAAGAACAACCTGCTCCATCTTCCTTCACTTGAGACTCACTGAAGCACACCATTTACCATCAGTGTGATTTACAGATCATTTTGGTTTCTCAGATGGCAATTCAAATGAACATTCTGGTAATTATTCCCTTTTAATGAGAGTGAGCACTATCTTTTTCTGATGAGAATCTCAACAAGAGCAGAAAAACAAATCAAAACAAACAAACAAATGCTCTAAACATCCTGGACTGATGAAATTAAACAAGAAAACAAGCTGTGAGCCCTTCTTGATTCAATTTGAGTTTTGAAAATAATGAAGGGTAGTCATGAACGTTTTAAGCTTCACACGAATGCGTATTTTAATAACTCTGAATGCATCCACAAATTTCTGTTTTATTTTTGCCTTTTGAAAACAGTAAAACTGAAACTGTCTTGCCTGGATTTAAAGAGATATTAGCTTTCTCCTCACATATTCTGTCTGGCCTTGGTAGAGTGGCCCATTGTACTCAAGGACAACAGTTTCTTTGCAGCGCTGAATCTTAGACACTAAAGACAGCCTCTCTTCAATGGGGTTACTACAGGGGAAAAAAAGAAAATTTCAGTGCATCATAGCAGGGACAATCTAATCCTCTTTGCTGGTACATCTGCTCTGGCAGTTTTGCTCTGCAAATCAAAAGGCAACCCATCAATTAAAGTTCCTTTCCCTTTCATTTTTATTCAGCTTGTGAAATGTGACCAGTATTCACCAAAAAAAAAAAAAAGTTTCAGACCACTTTGCTCACAAATATCCACCCCAAGGGTGTGCACTTTGATTTGTTGTCTGGTTTCCGTTGACAGTTCTTCCTCGTTTTTTTTTTTTTTTTAAGAAGGAGCCCTTCTGCTTTGGCAGAGTGCAATATATTCAGAGAGCTTTACAAAACAAAGCTTTCAGCTCTGAGTCAGCAACAAACTCATCTTTGTTCGCGTGGTTCTATTAAGGAAAGAAGGCCAATTTTCTGCAGGTTTCTATGGCTGACTTCACAAAGGCATCTCTCTGTGTGCAAGCGCTCTGGCAGGAACTGCCGCCTCTGAGATCATCGTTTTCCGTAATGACCAGCTGCAAGGATGGGAGAAAGAAAATCATAAACTGGTTTATAGAGTGATTTTCCTAAGGAGCCTGAAATACAGATGCATTCACTGCATGAAGGCAGCTCACTGGTTGCGTTCCCATGTACAGGCCAAGGCCTCCTCCACATTTTCCTTTATCTCCACACACGCTTTGATGGGATATTCAGGTCATTTGTCTTGAGGAGGAAGTGAAGCTCATTTGCATTTCCCTGGGTTTCCCAGGGAATTCCCAGGAATTCTTGCCCTTCCTTCAATGATGCTTTCTTGTGTTTGGCATCACATTAAATTATAATCTCACAGTGTGTCTCCAGGTATTGAACTTTGTTTACCCCTGGAGCTAGAGCTGGCTTCCCAGGTGGCACTAGTGGTAAAGCACCCGCCTGCCAGTGCAGGAGGCGCAGTAGATCCCTGTGTCGGGAAGATTCCCTGGAGAAGGAAATGGCAACCCACTCCAGTATTCTTATCTGGGAACCCCATGGACAGAGGATCCCAGTGGGCTGCAATTCATTGGGTTGCAAAGAGTCAGATATGGCTGAAGTGACTTAGGACGCATGCAGAATTAGAGCACTGTTAAAATCTCCAGTTGGCCCATGAGGAATATGGTAAAATTCAGAATAAACATAATAGTCTCAGACTCCTGAATCAAGGGTTTTCAAAACCATCAACATAATCCTACTTGTCATGAGGTTTAACAGAGTTTGCAGATATGGGATTGTGTTAGTGCTGCTTCCTTAAAAGTGTTCTAAGGATGAATTTATACATATTTGGATTTCAAAGAACATTTCCAGATTTAAAAAATTTTGGAAATGCTGGTCTTAACAAAATGAAACTTCTTTTTACTGAAGTCTTAGCATATTAAATATACTAACAACACTGTCATTTTCTAAGAAAAATGCCTTTACCCTACCCTCATCCCCATGGGAATATCTGCTTATAATAGTACTCCAAATATCTCAGGGCTTCCCAGATGGCACATTGGTAAAGAATCCACCTGCCAATGCAGGAGACACAGGAGACTGGGCTTTGATCCCTGGGTGGGGAAGATCCTCTGGAGGAGGAAATGGCCTGGGAAATCCCATGGTCGGAGGAACCTGCTGGGCTACAGACCACGGGATCGCAGAGTCAGACATGACTGAGCGACTGAGCATAGACACACACATGCCAAAGATCCCACTTTGGGGGGAATAAATGCTGACCAAATCCAATGGGATGATTGATAACCAAAGGCTTCCAAAGCTTAGTCTATCCCAATGAAGTCTGCAAGAGGAGTTTGAGGCATTTGTTTTAATATGAGTATATCAAATATTTATAGTCAGATGTTATCTGAAACTAGCTGTTCAGAAATCAATTACAGTGTGAAATAAGAGAGCACTGGACCTTTTTTCCTTCCAGATGCTATCTTTTCACAGGCAGAGTCTTAGGAGATGTCTATTGGTTTCTAGATATACTGGTTGTATCACTTCCTTGGCTCTAGGTTGTAGAAAAAAAGCTTTAATTAAATGCAGTAGAGAAGCTGGGGCTGTGTAAGTACATGGAAACTTTGCAAGTCCCATGTTGCTCCTTTTCAATTCACGGCTACCATTAAAGATTCTAGAAAACATATTATCACCATATGAAAGCATGCTGTATTTTTTTGTCATTATATGAGAATGGCTAGCAAAGACTTCTTAAATTCTTCTTTTTAATTATTTCAAATGAGAAATATTTATGGAATGCTTACTATACAAGTACAGTGTACAGTCCTTGTATACTTACTTATTGTACCAGGTACAGTATAAATTAAACAAACACGATCCTTGCTTTTCTGAAACATACTAGCTAAAAAAGAGAAATGTCATGTTTTATGATTCTAGTCATATGATGATTTGTTCATTTTCCAGAAAGGATTTCTGTGCATTTAAAACTATGTGGGTAGGGCAAAAATTACTGATGTTTTGAAAGGATGTGGTTAGTCACTCTCAGTCGTGTCCAACTCTGCGACCCCATGGACTGTAGCCCACAGGCTCCTCTGTCCATGGACTTCTCCCAGCAAGAATACTGGAGTGGGTTACCATTCCCTTCTCCAGGGGTTCTTCCCAACCCAGGAATTGAACCCAGGTCTCCTGCATTGCAGACAGAATCTTTACCATCTAAGCCACTAGGGAAGCCCCCTGGTGGATTCATCCTGAAACTTGCCTGACTTAGAGGGGTCGGCTCATGGGCATCAGACCTACACTGTGTTGTTGCAAACACCTTGCTTTTAGCATGACTCTATTTTGGGTTAGAAGTTCAAGATGGAGGGGATGGGCCTTCTGAATTACCTGCCCAGCACTCCTGAACAACTGTTTCTGTTTTTCTGTGACTCATGAGTCACAGTTCAGAGAAGAATATAATCAGTGTGTCAGTTGTAAAATAATGAAGCTGAATTCTACCTTGGAATCCCTGAAACAAGTCTAAACTTATCTCAAGTTGGAAAATAAGTCCTCAAGGGACATATCTTAGAGCTTGATAAACTACAGTGCATAAAGGATCTTTCTGAACTCTTGAAGCAAGTTGGGACCTGGTTAAATGGTGTTTTTGTTTTGAAAGAGGGAAAGATAATGGCTGAATTCTGGAACAAGACCATGATAGGCAAGCTGCGATAAAATGGTTTTAAGAAGTCATAAAATTTGCAAAAGTCATGCGTGTGTGCTAAGTTGCTTTAGTTATGTGTGACTTTGCTACCCTATGGACTGTCATCTGCCAGGCTCCTCTGCCCATCTGACTCTCCAGGCGAGAATACTGGAGTGGGTTGCCATGCCCTTTTCCAGGGGATCTTCCTGACTCAGGGATTGAACCCGGGTCTCCTGTGTCTCCTGCATTGCAGGTGGATTCTTTACTGCTGAACCACTGGGGAAGCCCCACAAAAGTCATAATGTACATGAATTAAATGTAGCCACCACATGGGGAAAAAGATTATTGAATTGAGTAGTATTAACTTTGAGCCAAGAAAATTATATTAATCAATTCAGAATGCAACTAGAATATAGCTCCTGAGTGAATGTACTTTAATGTATGTTGCTTCATCTTTTTCTATTGTTTAAATAAACTAGTCATTTGTATAATGTCTACTGTAACTTTTAAGGTTTGTCTGCTGTCTTTTGGGCTTCCTACATGGGGCTAGTGGTAAAGAATCCTCCTGACAGTGCAAAAGACACAAGAGATGTGGGTTTGATCCCTGGGTTGGGAAGATTCCCTGGAGGAGGAAATTGCAACCATTTCCAGTATTTTTGCCTGGGAAATCCCATGGACAAAGGAGTCTGGCAGGCTCTAGTTCATGCAGTCACAAAGAGTCAGACATGACTGAGTGACTGAGCACATTTACTAAACACTGAAGATAAATGTTAAAAGAATACTCTTATATGTTACTTAAAAAACATTGTTTTTATATATATAATAAGAAAATCATTATTTATATACATATCAAAATTATGTATATTTTATATCATGTATTATATCAAGTAGAGACTATTTCTTTAACTTTTACATCTTTATTCTACCCACTTACTATATATCAAGTGTTAACAATTACTTATGCCACACAAATGACTTTTCCTCCCTTACTTTCCAATCTCCTTACATTTCTGCACAAGCTGTACTGTCAATTGTTTGAAGGATTTTAAATGAATCAAAAATAAACATGACTATAAAAATATGAAAGCTTTATATCATTGCCAACAAACATTCTTTGAAATCAAATAAATGATACACCATTTAATTACTCAAAGAAGAAAGGCTGTTAAAATGTTGAAAATTGCAGCAACTCATTCTGCTTAACTAAAATCGACATCTTGAGTAAACTGCAGATTCATTCATTCATTCCCTTCTATTTTATGTGCGTGATATGTTTGTATGTGTGTGTGAGAGAATCTAGAACTTGTCAAGACGTGTACTACCAGCTGGATGTACAGCAGTAAATGAAACAGATTGAGGTGCCTGACTTTGTGGAATTTAATTCTAATGGAGGGAAAGCTGTGATAAAAGGCTAGGTTGTGCTGTTTCAGAAATGTGCTGCGAAGAGAACTGAAGGAGTGTAAGGGCAGAGAGGACCATGGACAAAAAGTGTTTGATGTGCTGAAGAAAGATGGCCTCTCTGATGAGGCCACACTTGAGGATAGACTTCAATTAAGTTTGGAGCCAAGATTTCCCCAGAGATTTCAGCTCGTTGGGAAAGAGCATTCCAGAAAGAAGGACCTGTAAGTGTAAGGGCTCTGAGGCAAAAGCATACCAATTATGGTTGCGTATACAAAATTCAGCCCACAAGAGTAGATGGAGGAGAAAGGGAGTGGTAGATGTATTAACTGACCTAGGAGGCAGCTCACACCTAACATACATGGGACCAAGGGCAAAAGCCAATGGAGACCTCTGTGATTCAATGTCTAAATAATTAAAAGTTACAAATCAAGCTAATATACTCTTAAATAAAATATGTTCCCATTCCCTTCTTTAACCTTTATAACACCAAGGGGGCCAGATGTAAAAGTAAAATTCTTGGACTCATGATTCTAGATTGATGAACAGGAAGGTGTCCCTGATCCCTGGTCTGCCCCCTTCACTTTCCACCCTCAGTCCCATTCTGTAGTGTGAGTGATTATACATATATATGGATATCCAAGATCATTTTATCCAAGATCCACATGGATTCAGCCCTTCAACAGCTGCCTCTTGGTTGCCTCTTGGGTCTAGAGTGTGCACAGCTGCAGTAAGGCCTGTCCTTAGAGAATCAGATCGTATAGAATAGATCGCAGTCCTGGAAACAGGCTGCAGACATCTGGGCAGGGAATGTTGGAGAACCACGGCATGTTCTATAAGTAGGCTGTCGACTCCAGTTGTGCATATTCCAGTAACTTACTTGTAGACTGCTCATCTGGTGGCAGGTGTGTAGTGTAGTTGGGGAGAGGTGAAAACTGGGCCCAGAAAAGCACTTGCTCCAGCCTGACTTCCAAGAGTTGTACCAGCAGGCTTTGTAGAGCTTGGTAACGATTTGGCTCTTAATGAACAAAAATGGGAAGACATGCAAGTGTTTTGATTTGCGTTTTCAGTCTCACTCTGACTACTTGTATGGAGAGTACCCTGGAATAGAACAAGAATGAAAGGAGGGAGCCCAGTTAAGAGGCTGTTGTATTAGATGTTCATTGACAGATGAATGGATAAAGATGTGGTACATATATACAGTGGAATATTATTTAGCTACAAAAGGAACAAATTTGAGTCAACTGAAGTGAGGTGGATGAACCTAGAGCCTGTTATACAGAAAGAAGTAAGTCAGAAAGAAAAAAACAAATAATGTATATTAACCCATATATATGGAATCTAGAAAAATGGAACCAATGAACCTATTTGCAAGGCAAGAATAGGGATGTGGATGTAGATAACAGACTTGTAGACACAGTGGGAGAAGAAGAGGGTGAGATGAATTGAGAGAGCAGCATTGACATACAAAATATTCTTGAATCTCTGGAAGATGGTCTTTAGCAGAGACCTCAAGATTCAGATTCTCTGGATCTGCCCAGAAGCAGTCTTCTGAAGGATATTGTTTCATCTCAAGATCATCAGACTGAGCAGATGACTAGGTGATATATATACATCTATCTCTATATCTATAGATAGCTTCTACCCAAGATCCACAGTAAAAGATTGTGGATTGTAATGCTTTAATCTCATTATTTTGTTGTTTATTTTTCTATATATTTTATTTCTTCTTTTGCTGAATTAAGACTATATTTTTAAAAGATTTTTTTTAATGTGGACCACTTTTAAAATCATTTATTGAATTCATTACAATATTGTTTCTGTGTTACGTTTTTGATTTTTGGCCACAAGGCATATTGGATCTTAGCTCCCAAGGATCAAACCTGCACCCTCCCCACACATTAGAAGGCAAAGTCTTAACCACTGGGATACCAGGGAAATCCAAAGACTGTCTTTAACTGTGTTTTTTTAAGAACCCTATTCATAATTTTAATGTTTGCTTTCTTAGTCACTCCATTATATGGCTCCCATGCATGACTACAATTTATTAGTACACTAAAACATATAACTAAAGCAGAAAACATACCTTCCTTTGGGAGCCATCAAGTTTTTCTTGGTACCAATGCCTTATAATAAATCCATTGGTTGCCTGGGTAACTAACTGTATTTGACTGTTAACTAACACTGTAGATTGAAAAAGCCTACAGCAGACCAGACAGTGAGAAATCTGAAACCCCTTATCATATTGTATGTAGAAAAGGAGGTTCCTGTCTCCATTGAAACAACATTCAGTGATCTTTTGTTGGGTCTCACTTTTGGAATGGAGCTTACACAAAAAATAGAACTGAGAAGAGGATTATGGTACAAGTGGTATATATTTGAAGGCCAACTAACTTTGAAAGATTTGAGAAAGAAATGCTGTTTTTCTTCTGACTTAAATCTGCTTATGGATTTTGATACTGTAAACTTCATTGCCTGATGCTGAACCATTCTTGACAAGTGATGCCAAAATTTACAATGCTATTTCACAATCCACAAGGGTAGATTGTCCAAAACAAATTACTTACTGGCTTCCAATGACTGGTATTGGATTTGTGTACAAAGGACCACTGATTTCTACTTGCCAATTGGACAGGAACTTGTTATATTAGTAATCTGATGCCTATCTTCAGGATAGTCTGCATCCCAGGGACCATTTTGGCCCATCTAATTTTCCTTTTAGAAAAAGTCCACCAGGTACTTTAGAATAAGCTTGGGGAGTAGGAAGAATCCTACATGCCACGGTTCACAAACTAACAAAAAAGCTGGAAAGTGCCACCTAGAGAAGTGTCACTTGAGAAACTCATGAAATTGGACAGGTGCTGGTTCAGAGCAGAACTTCTTTAGATATAATACTGACCACTTAAGAGGAGTATGTGTTGTTTCAGGGGAAGAATTGTGCTTTCCTTCTTTCAGACTTCTTTAGTATCTTTAACATCACCAAAAAGATTTGAGAGGGAAAAATCCATAAGATAATCTGTTTGGCTAATAAACCAAACTGGTATGAAACTCTTTGGCTTGAGGGTGTGATCTACACTGATTTGGATGCCTTGATTCCTGGTTGACAAGTGAATTACAAACTCTAGTCATAACTCTTCTCTCAGAATGTCTGTTTGCAGTGTTCAGATATGTGATCCCCAGATTATTTGAACATTGCTGTGTAGCCACTGTGCCACTGAATGATTCAACAAATGACCGTCCAACAAAAAGAATAGGAAAACATGACACGTGGAGGTTAAAACAACTATTTCTGGATACACGATATATGATCATGACAAATCATTGGATGACAGTTAGATTTGACCACATCACCATGTTAATGGACTCTCTCTTATAGCCCACGCTAAAGAATGACTACATGACAAGACAGTGAGAACTGAAACCCTCCACATGCATTCTGCTTATGGTCTCTATAATGATGACTTTTATTATTTGGCTAGCTTCATTAATATGACTTTATTGCTCTTTATCAACATGAGTTTCATATTCCAGGAAACTCTTATCTAGAAAAAGAGAAGATGAAAATAATTTTGTTTATTCCCAGGACTTCCTAAAAAAAAAAAAAAATACGGGATTTCCTTGGTAGTCCAGTGGTTAAGATTTCATGCTTCCAATGTAGGGAATGCAAATTTGATTTCTGGTCAGGGAACTAAGATCCCAAATGCCAGGTGGTGTGGCCAAAGATAAAAAAGTTTTTAAACATTTAAAAAATGTTTAAAAATGTTAAGTGAGCTATAACTTTTAATATAACATTTATATTAAAAAATGTTTAAATGTTTAAAAACCCATTTAAGTAAACACCAAACTGTTCAACTGTTCAATACAGAGCTTATGACAACTATTTACTTCCATGAACTCTTTGAAACTCACACTTTAAAATCTTCATCATGCTGTGTCTGTCAGTCCTAAATTATAATGATCCTTACCAATCTTAAGCCCTGCACTGAACACCTTAAACCAAACTCCCAGTCTTCACAAATACTGTGATTTTGCCATTTCTTTCTGAGATGTTATTAAAATCCCTCAAGATTGTGTTCTTTACTGTGGTAAGAATGCAGTCAACTTTATGGTGTCCATAGGAAATCTATATTTATATCTATACATTTTTATTCTTAACCATATTAGTGGGCTAAATGTTATCCCATTTTGATTTTAATTTGCACTTTTCTGATGACTATTGATATTGAGATCCTTTTCATGTACTTATTAAAACCTGAATCAATGCAATTAAAAAAGTCCACACAATTTATAACAAATAGTTTAATGCTGATTAAAATCAACAGTAATATAGAATTAAAAGCAAAAAAATGATAGCAAATGAATCCTGTAATTTACAAAAAGCTATATGAAGTACACAATAATAGTATACAATTCTACTAGAAAACTTGAGGAATTTCAGCTATCTAAAGAGATGTGCCCAGTAGGACTTTACAACATTGTAAAGCATAGCATGCCAGCCAGACTTCATAACAGAATGCTACATTAAAGCCCTTAGAAAATTCTTCTAACAGTAACTTTGGTTTATAAATGGCAAATAATGAACCTTTATAGCTCACTTAATAGGTTTCTATTTAGTGAAGAGGACCTTCACAGTAGTCCTTGGATCACACTTTGAATATCACAGATCTAAGCATTGGTTTCCAAAAGGAAAACCACTGTGATATTTTCTCAAAGAACAGATTTATTAATATGATTTCCATATATATATATTAATAAAGTAGAATTCCAAAATGCTCACTTTGGAAAAAAAAGTGTCCTAAGTTGTCTGATAACAATATATGTTTAGAAGGTATTAGTTATTTGTATCCTATATGTACTGCTCAGAATGACATGGTTTTATATTTTTGCTTGTGCTTAGTCATTCAGTCATGTCCAACTCTTTGTGACCCCATGGACTGCAGCCCCCCAGGCTCCTCTGTCCATGGGGATTGTCCAGGCAAGAATATTGGTTATGCCCTCCTCCAGGGGATCTTCGCAACCCTGAGACTGAACCCAGGTTTCCCACATCGCAGGCAGATTTATATTTAGGAGGTTTATTCAAAAAGTGGTACAAAGAAAACAATAATGACAAATGTATTATCAGTTATTATGTATAGATTCCCACTATCTAATAGATAGTAAGGGATTGATCCATTCGGAAATATACCAGAATGTACCTGCCAAAGTGAGCATTATTCTCTTGGGAGGCTAGTTTTCCTAGCTCATTTAGCTGCTAAATAATTAGCAATATATTTGCATAAGAGAATTTTTTTTAATTCATTAAACAATTTCCTTAACAGTGCTGCAGTTTCTAAAGCTTGACTTCTAATGAAGACAGCTGTGTATTGTTTTAAATTCACTTTAAAATTATTAAAATTGAGGCAAACTAACATTTTCTTAAAATAAAATGTATACGAATAAACTATGACAAAAACACCCAGTAGTTTCTTAATGAGCTTCAATAGAGTTGTCCAAAATGAACTGCCAAAGATACTTTCAGGAACTAGAAACAAACCCATAGAGGCCAAACTTCCTGTCTGAAGCTTTGCTCCAGTTAGTATTCCTAAAGCCTGATATAAAAATATCAAAGGAAAATTTATTTTCATTATCCTTAGGAGATAATCCCCAATAGTAGCCTAGAATTGCCACTTCTAGCTCACTGAGAATTCAAGATCTCCCAATTAATGGTGTGTTTAAAAGTACCATTTATGACCAGAAAACAAACTTTTGGCCTAAAACATTTGTAAATTTGTAAATGAAAAGAAAGGTAACGTGGTTTTTGTGAAACTAGGGTATTTTATAAGCGGCCCTATGGTTTTCTGGCGAGAAGATGTAGGAAAATGTTTTGTTTCTCTTTACTGTCTGAAATTTCTTTTTGAAATCTTCCTTGTTGGCTTCGTAATTAGTTTGACTCGTCCACTGCACTGCAGGTGTCCCAGAGCCAAAGGACTGGTCCAAGAACTTAGCACTCTCCACTTGTTTAGTCCAGAGAAGATGTGGCCCTGAGTGTCATGCTGATGGTGAAAATGGAGAAGCTCAAGAAGATAAAGCAAACAAAAGGTTGAAACCCTTGGATGCTAGTCTGGATGCGGCAGACTGAATCTGGGGGAGCAAAAAAAAAAAAAAATGAGGGTTGCATGGTTGTCATGCTGATCTCCCCTGCAGGATGGGAAACAAGAGAAAATGGTGACTGTTTTGTAAAGACCCTTATCCAGTAGTCCCTGGACACCATGTTGTGCATCCTAAATATTGTCTTCTTTAATAAAGATGATCCCGTCATAAGAAACCCAGAAAAAGCCAGAAGCTTAATTGGAGAAGGCCAAGACTAGGATAGAAGAAACCATGTAAAACAGTATTAAGGTTTTGTTTGTTCATTTGTTCGGTTTAACTATGCAGAAGTAAACTGACCCTCAGTTCTGTTCAGTTCAGTTCAGTTCAGTCGCTAGTCATGTCTGACCCTTTGCGACCCCATGGACTGCAGCACTCCAGGCCTCCCTGTCCATCACCAACTCCTGGAGTTTACTGTACAGCTTATCAATTAAAGCTTCAGGTTACCTTACCTGTGCTCATGCTCAGTCGTGTCCTGCTCTTTGTGAACCTATGGACTGTAGCCCGAAAGGCTCCTCTGCCCATGGAATTTTCCGGGCAAGAATACTGGAGTGGAGGGCCATTTCCTACCGCAGGGGATCTTTCTGACCCAAGGATCGAAACCGAGTCTCTTGTGCCTCCTGCATTGGCGGGCAGATTCTTTATCACTGTACGTATGTTAGTTGCTCAATTGTATCCGACTCTTTGTGACCCCCATGGACTGTAGCTTGCTAGGCTCCTCTGTCCTTGGAATTCTCCAGGCAAGGATACTGGAGTGGGTTGGCATTCCCTTTTCCTGAGGATCTTCCCAACCCAGGGATTGAAACCAGGTCTCCTGCATTGAAGGCAGATTCTTTACTGTTTGAGCCACCTGGAAAACCCAACATTTCTGGGAGTTATTGTGAGTTTTCGATAGAGGGGAGAATCCAGGTTGGTATCAGGAAGCATTTCTCTGTTTGTATTTCTGGTAAATGGCTCAAAAAATCTCTGAAGAAAAGGACCATGCATCTGTAGTAATTTTGATGGTTGATTTTTCTTATTCTAAATAAATAATCACTTTTGTGATTATGCACAACCTCATGTTGTCTTTGCATTTCTGTATTTCTTCTAAAGGGTGTCCCAATATTGTATAAGCTTCAGGCCCAGCAAAATGTGGATCAGCCCTTGATTTTGTTTTATAGTTAGTTCACAATTTCAAACAGGCAGCTGGACACTTTCTTGACACTTTAGAAACATATATCCTGTGAACAGATGATTTATGAAATATCTATAGTGTTTGCTACTTATGTCTGAGTGATCTTCTTGGAAAGACCATCTCAGAGACAAGGTCACTAAGACAGGAAAGGGTCTCTAAGAGGAGACTGCCTTCTAACAGTTTTATTAGAAGACTAAAGAAGTTATTTAGTCTTCTTCCAACACATAGCTATTAAGAGATGAAAAAACCTGGTCATCATACATATTATGCATGAAAAATGGGACACCACATAATATGCAGCAGCTGGAGCCATTTGGGTCATTGACACGTGTAGTATGTTATTATTAAATTTGGAGAGTAATTTTAATGCTTCTGAAAGCAAGAATTTCATGTCCTTGTGTACTTTGTCAACATTTTTCATGATATAAAATGTATTTCCTCTAGCAGAGGATACAAGATAACAAAAAATTCTCCTCCTCATGGAGTTTACTTATGCAAGCTTTTAGCACCTAGTAGGTATTCAATAAATATTTATTGAATGAAGAAATTATTTCAACTCTCAGATAATGACTCCTAGATATAAAGGGTATATATTTAAATGACCCAGTGATGATCAAACTTCAAAAATGACTAGTGCTTGCTCATGGATGGGAAAACAATTTTTAAGGAATTTTTCAAATTATTGATTGTATTTTTATTTTAAAATACGTATCTTTTCATTTCTAGCTGCTAGCATTAGTTGCTAACGTGGTAGATGCTCAACAAATGTTTGTTGAATTCATGAATGAACTAGGCATATTAAGGGTTAGTTCATCAATCTGAAATTGCACATAGTATGTTTACATTTAGCCCGACAATTTATTTGAAAAATGATATGGAATTGTCAGCAATATATAGAAGTTACATCTAATGACAGCTATGCATGAGACCCCCAAGGAAAATTCAAAAATAGACTAGATTAGAAGTAGAGAAAATATTTTAGTCTCAAACTGACAACCCTGCAGTAATTATATGGTTAAAGATAGTAAGGAGGGCCAGTAATAAGCATGGTCCAGTAAAAAGGACAAAGGTGGAAATTTGAGGTTGTGAAAAAAAAAGGATGTAAGGGGGATGATTAAGATATATGCAGGAAGTGATGGTTTACTTGATGAAGCTAAAGCAATAGTATGTTAAAGAGTAATGAGATGTTTGTTTAGAAAATTTGGGTACTGTGGACCCTGTTGATGAAGGGCCTTAGATGCCAGCTTCAGGGATTTAGATGAGATGCCAGGCAAGATAAAGTGATTCTAAGAGACTGACATAATGAAAATAGTGTTTGAGGAAGATAATCCTGGCAGCTGTGTGCAGGATAGAATGACAGGCTCTGAGGCTAAAGATTTCGCAGATAACTGGGGGCTTCACAGTAATCCTAGTAAGAAGATGAAGTTCTGCTCTTGGGAGGTTTCTAGAGAAAGGAAGAGGAAAATAGAAATGCACAAAGAGGGGCAGGGCCAACATTTGATTGACTAGGGGGAGACTTAGGATGCCAGTTAAATGGTGGGGTCCTCTGACCGGGTTTAAGACTTATTTACATGTCACGGACTTCACGAGACATGCTGTCTAACATAGCTGATGGAAAAGTATGAAACACAGAGATGCAAATTGTAAACTTTGGGAATTACTAACATGCGTATGATAGCTGAAACTGCACAAATGGGTAAATAGAATATACAGAAAGAAGAGAAAAAAAAAATCAAAGTAAACTTTATGAGTTAAGAATAGGAAAGGAAGGACTTCCCTGGCGGTCCAGTAGTTAAGACTGTATTCTTCCCATGCAGGGGGCACAGGTTCAATCCCTGATCAGGGAACTAGTAACCCAAATGCTGATGACCAAAAAAAGGTGGGGAGGGGGAAAGGGAAGGGGAGGGCAAAGGAGATGGAAAAGAGGGAAACTACAGCTGAAGAAATAGGAAGATCATGTTTTATAAGGAAAAGGAAAATTCCAGAGACAATGACCACTGGGACAACTGTAGTCAAGGAGACTGAAAAGAAAGTTGGAGATGTGAAAACTTAGGAGGGATATTCATTCATCTGGGGGGAGAGGAGGGAGAAGAAATTGTTTCCTTCTTTTTAAACAACTTTTTCATAATTACCTGGAAAAATATGAGAACGGACATTGTATTACCAATGCTTTCAAAAAGATTAATACAAGTTTTAATATAAAGGATTACATACTGATGTATAGACTTGATTCAGTGTTGCTGCTGAAAGCTATAAAGTGAAAAAATTAGATGATTTTAATCCTCACAGCTAAAGATAAGCAGTTCAAACCAACTCCTAAATGGAAGAATTAGATATACTTTTAACTTTAGAGTGGATGAGTCATATTTTAAGCATTCTTTGCTGGACTATTCTTAGTGACTAGATGCAGAGGCTGGTGGATATGTTTCTGTTCTCTCGCTTAGTTTTCAAAGCACTGGAAATAGAAAGGAGTGAAGAATTTAACCTTGTGGAAAACATTAACAAATGCTTATTTCTAAACTTACTGAAAATCTGTGAGAGATGTGAAAACAAGTCAAAAGTTGAAAGGAAATTGAGATGTGTACTCCTGTCTCTATAACTGTGATATTTACAAAGGGAGTAAAACAAAAATAGACTTCTCTTTTAAAAGATTATGGTCTATATGTATTTGATAACAAACAGTAAATTATATTTAAGTACATTTTGTGATACATGGTAAAACATGATTTCCTATTAAAATGAGTCTACGTGGTCAGTTTTCTTGTGCTATATGCTCCAGTCATGTCTGACTCTGTGACTATTCTTATTGGTAATGTAAGGCTGACAAGGCTGAAAGTTATTTATAGTTGATTCTTTGCAGTACTGTTGTCAAATATGTATCTGACGGTGCTCAGTGCTTATATAGGTAACTGGTTTATTAGGCAGGTTCATCCTGGTGGGGTACAAAGTGAAGTGAAGTGAAAGTTGCTCAGTCGTGTCAGACTCTTTGGGACCCCATAGACTATACAAGCCCATGAAATTCTCCAGGCCAGAATTCTGGAGTGGGTAGCTGTTCCCTTCTCCAGGGGATCTTCCCAACCCAGGGATTGAACCCAGGTCTCCTTCATTGCAGGCAGATTCTTTACCAGCTGAGCCTCCAGGGAAGCCCAAGAATTACCGGAGTAGGTAACCTATCCCTTCTCCAGTAGATCTTCCCAACCTGTAAATTGAACTGAGGTTTCCTACATTGCAGGCAGATTCTTTCCCAGCTAAGCTATCAGGGGTGTAAGTAGGAAATAAATTTATTTTTTTCCAATTTTATTTCAGCCATGCTCTGTTAAGTCATTCTTTCCAGACCTCATAAAATTATCTTAGATTGTTTCCATAACTTAAAATTTTTTAAAAATTGGGATATAGTTGCTTACAATGTTGTGTTAGTTTCTGTTGTACAATGAGGTATATCAGCTTTAAGTATACATATGTCCCCTTCCTCTCGGACCTTTCTCCCACTCCCTTATCCCACCCCTCTAGCTCACCACAGAGCACCAAAGTGAACTCCCTGCCCTGTACACTAGTTTCCCAGTGCTATCTTCTTTACTCATGGCAGTGTATGTATGTCAACCTTTCATCCATTCCAAGATATTGAAAAATTGATTCCATTCTGGGATGACATAGGTTCAACTACATGCCAAATTATCCCAGTTTCCCTCTGTGTCCTGTGCTTGTTTAAAGGTCTGAAGAGACTGCACTGTGAAGTTATGGGTCCTGTTCTTTCATTTCTTCTCCCTTTCTAATTCTGTCCCCTCCTTTTCTGGGTTTACCTTTCTCCTCTTACAGCAGAGCCTGGGAAGAGAAATATGAAACAGGTCAAATGTTTACACCTGCATTCCAAAGCTGGCTTTCTTATCTGGGATGCAAGTATAAATTATTAAAGAGTTCTACTCAGATTCTTACTCTTGCGTACCTCCCATATTCTTTTGTTGCTGTACTCTTGTCGTGTGCGATATTAGTAAGCCAACTCCAGCATGAATATTCTACAGCTTCTATCTGGGTAAATAGTGGGCCTGCAGACTGCTCCAATAGAGCCTCTTTACCACCGTCTGTCACCAGTTCAATTGTTTTAACCAGGTAGGCACAGAAGGCATATCCCCAGCAGTGTTGTCCATGGGAAACTAGGTGCAGTTTCTCCTTTGTGCAGGTAACTTGAAATTCAAAAGAATTCTCTCCACTTGACTTGTGGTTGCTCAAGGGATAGAATCACCATCTTTTCCCTTTTGCCTTTCAGGCAAGCGCTAGCTCCCCGCCTACTGTAGCCAGCACCCTAGGTCCTTAATCATCACCTGTTGGTTGGCTTCTCTTTATTAACTGTCCGCATCCTGTGCATTGTTCTCTTACTAAACTCTGTTCAATAATCTACTAGAATATGTCTTGTGTTTCCTGTCATGACTCTGACTAAAATGAATGATAAACACAATCTCTACAACTGCATCCCATGTATGTTTTAAGGTGAAAATATGATTTACACATATTGTCTTATGAGCTATTCATATCCAAATTTACTAGAGAGAGAACTTTGGAATATGATAATTTGAATTAAATAGCAGTTCTGACATACATAGACTCATTTGTAAAGTAAGTATATACATGCCTGCTTCATGAAGTTGATGTGAATATTCATAGAGTTGAAGATTCAGTGAGATAAAGGTGATAAAGGATACCACCCACCTAGGTCATAGTCAATATTCATTCAGCATCTACTTGATGCCGGGCACTATATTCTTCCTATACTGTAAAATGTTTTATAAATACAAGTTAATGTAACTCAGTCTGATAGAGGAGAAAATCTTGAAGCCATGAAAGCGCCCTTGTTTGTGTGGAATGAGGAAGACCAGACTGGAGAAAATGTCACTGGCTCTTTCTAGTGTCCTTCATTTGGTTCTCTTACTGCAGCATCAGTGTCATCATAGATACCCAGTTTTTAGCCCTCTACTAATGAAATTTAGGAAAGCAAAATGTTTTAAAGTATTGAAATTGCCTGGGAATTACTTTATATATGAGAGTAACAAAAGTGAAGGGGAAAAGTATCAAGACAGTGCTACGATTACTAAGTGGAAATACAACAATAAAATTCAGTTCAGTTCAGTTCAGTCGCTCAGTCGTGTCCAACTCTTTGCGACCCCATGAATCGCAGCACGCCAGGCCTCCCTGTCCATCACCATCTCCTGGAGTTCACTCAAACTCATGTCCATCGAGTCAGTGATGCCATCCAGCCATCTCATCCTCTGTCGTCCCCTTCTCCTCCTGCCCCCAATCCCTCCCAGAATCAGGGTTTTTTCCAATGAGTCAACCCTTCGCATGAGGTGGCCAAAGTATTGGAATTTCAGCTTCAGCATCAGTCCTTCCAATGAACACCCAAGACTGATCTTTAGGATGAACTGGTTGGATCTCCTTGCAGTCCAAGGGACTCTCAAGAGTCTTCTCCAACACCACGGCTCAAAAGCATCAATTCTTCGGTGCTCAGCTTTCTTCACAGTCCAAATCTCACATCCATAAATGACCACTGGAAAATAGAGTCCCCCTAATTTAAAACCTTTAAAGTAAATTTCAAATGCTCATAATTAATATATGAGTAGATTTTATTTCAAAAAACTTTGCTTAAAGAAAGAATGTCATGCTGAGCATTAGCAAGTTTGGAATTTGGATCTATTTCTGCCATTGACTGGCTATTGATCTTGGACAATAATTTAACTCTTAGAGGTATTATTTCTAGTTCTGTGGTTCAATTAAAATATTATTAACATAAATTTATAAGTAACATGGTTAGTATTCCCCTCAGTACAGTTGAGAAAAATATGTTAGACTCCTATGATGTGAAAAGCCCTCTGCTAGGTATCCCTGTGGGAAGATAATGGAACAAAGATCTCTACCTGACATCAGTGAAATAGAGGGAGTAAATTGGCAATGGCAGTGAGAACTACATACATCTATAGCCAGGATTAATAAAGTATTTAATGAAAATGCCAGAAGGAGCCATTTTTCATGTTTGAGGGAAGAAATGACACTGCAGAGTAGACAGCTTTTATAAATCAGTAATTCTAACTGAAAATTGTCTTCAAGAGAAATCATGCATTAAAAAAAAATAGTTCTCAAAAGTATGTGCATCTTTTTTTGTGGGGATGAAAAAATATCAAACTTCAAAATTACTGAAAAAAAAAAGAAATCGAGTAAAAATGAATATTTGTTTTTCTTTTAGTAGATTTTGGCCTAATGCCTAACAAGACCACTAACTCATTAAAACAGTGCTTTAGAGTCAACACCAAAGTGAAGGCTTCTGTTTTCCCTATTCAACATTTCATCAAGGATCCCATCTCTGCACAAATACAGGGGAAAACACAGTTTCTACACAGTCACCTGATAAGTTTGGTGATATGCTAAGATCTGTAATGATGACAATGATAATAACCTTTTAAAACTCTCAAATATTACTATGCCATTGTGATAGGACTCTGAATATATGTTATAACCAGTGGTATCAGGGGTTCTATACCACAGTCATCTGTACTCTTATACATTCAAATATGTGATGAAATTTCAATGTTTAGAAGTTTCTAAATCCCAGAAGACAAGATGATTCTATAACTATGGGAATTCTTTAAAGCTCCATTTATATGGGTCAAGTATATGATGTGACTGTATGGTACATATATTTATAGATTAATCTCTTGGACTTGCAACTCAGTTTTGTTATTACCAGTGTTTCTAAAGTCACAGATATATTTATTCTATATCTGGAATTAAGTTATAATTTATCAGGAAAGCAATCTAGTTGAAGGAAATATAAGCGTCTGCCTGAAATGCAGGAGAACCGGGTTCGATCCTTGGGTTGGGAAAATCCCCTGGAGAAGGAAATGGCACCCCACTCCAGTACTCTTGCCTAGAGAATCCCATGGAGGGAGGAGCCTGGTAGGCTACAGTCCATGGGGTCACAAAGAGTCGGAAACGACTGAGCGACTTCACTCGCTATGTAAAGTGAATAATAACATATAATTTAATTTTGACTAATGAATATTTTTACACATTACTTTTTGCCTAAAACAAGGGCACACTGGCATCATCATTAAATTTTAGGGTCTTAAAAATCTCTGATAAGGAGTTTCTCCTTTGATATATAGGCCTGGGCAAAAGTGATAGTGAGGGGATTTCCCTGGCGGTGCAGTGGTTAAGACTGTGCTCTCACTGCAGGGGGCACAGGTTCAATCCCTGGTCAGGGAACTAAGATCCCACATGATGCATGGCATTTGTTGTTGCCGTTCAGTCTCTCAGTCATGTCCAACTCTTTGCAACGCCACAGACTGCAGCATGCCAGGCTTTCCTGTCCTTCACCATCTCCCAGAACTTGCTCAAACTCATGTCCATTGAGTTGGTGATGCCATCCAGTCATCTTATCCTCTGTCATCCTCTTCTCATCTGCCTTCAATCAGGGTCTTTTCTAATGTGTCCTCTTGTTGCATCAGGTGGCCAAAGTATTGGAGCTTCAGTTTCAGCCAATTCATTCACCAGTGAATATTCAGTATTGATATTCTTTAGGGTTGACTGGTTTGATCTCCTTGCAGTCCAAGGGACTCTCAAGAGTCTTCTTCAATACCACAGTTCAAAAGCATCAGTTCTTCAGCACTCAACCTTCTTTATGGTCCAACTCTTACATCCATACATGACTACTGGAAAAACCATAGCTTTGACTATATGGACCTTTGTTGGCAAAGTAATGCACAGCATGGCCAAAAATAAAATTTTAACAGTGGTAGTGGGGTGTGTGTATGCATGTGTGTGTGTTTCGGAGGGGCAGTAATTAACAGCCTTCCCCTTTCCATCTGGTAAAGAACATATGGGTTTTGCCATCTCATCTTGTTTCCCTCTCCTGCCCTCTAAAAAGAGAAGAGTGCGGGTGCATTCTCCTGAGTAGAGTTGTCATAGAGAATGGCTAATTGCATTTCCCCAGAGGGATGAGTAGGTGGAGGGAATTGTGATGTGCTGGGAGCATAGCAAGGGAGAAGCTTGGGGTGAAGAAGCTAGAAATGATGTAGGAAAGTAGATCATAGAAAAGGGAGTGAGTTCTTTTGTACTAAGGCTATAAGAGGAATCTAGGCATTTCAAGGTGTTAAAAAAGAGAGGATTCTAATTAGCATTGCACAAATTCCATGCTCCATTGCATAAATGTTTTTAAAATATGCAAGAAATGATTGTTTATGTTTGGGCTATGCTGTTCTAAAGCAAAATGGGTCATGAAAACAATCATCTACGTAAGATATATTCTCTTATAATCAGTAGGGGAAGTTAGTTGATGTTTATGGTATACAGTGTTTTAGTCACTCAGTCATGTCTAATTCTTTGTGACCCTATGGACTGTAACCCGCTTAGGCTCCTCTGTCTATGAAATTCTCCAGGCAAGAATACTGGAGTGGGTTACCGTTTCCTTCTCCAGGATATCTTTCCTACCCAGGGATTGAACCCGGGTCTCCCGCATTGCAGGCAGATTCTTTACAGTCTGAGCCACAGAACTCTGTAAATGTTAGCAGTTACCGTCAAGGATTTTCTTCAAGGAGACAAACATACACGTTGCAGGATACCCGTAGAAAGAATCTCCGAAAAAGGATTATTTCATTTCCTTTATAACAAACACTACACTACTTAAACCAACAAACAAGCTTTTTGTGTTTTCTGATCTGTTTGATTTCTCATTATTTCAAGTAATGTTCTATACAACAATATTGTAGAACAATGAGATAATTTGAGCAAACTCATGGAATTTTCTAAATTACAATTTGTTCTAAAGCAAAGGAGAAAGAAGCGATTGAATGGGTTCTGATCCTATGTGACGGGGAAACCTATGACAGGCTTAATCATAAAGAACCTTGCACTATTTAAACTTTTCACAAGTATGGCTTAATTCCAACCTCTTGGTAGATCACTAACCCCTTTAGAGCCCACAAACTCCTCTGAAATCCCCACTTGGTGCTATCCTTTCCACACTTTAAAAAAATAATTATTAATTTTCTCTAGAATATATTTCCCTTCCTTTGAAAGATGTAAACCACTTAAATTATAAAAATTGCCACAGATATAGGACATTCATAAAATTCAGTGCTGCAAATATGTGGGGAAATTTGCACACTATCTGGAATATAAATTAGAGGATTTGAATGATGGATAACCAAAGTTTTAAAATGGTACAAATCTTTTGTGTAACAATCAGATTCTAGAAATTTATCCTAAGGAAATAATCAAGCATGAACTTAAATATTCTATAATAATCAAGATGCTCTGTGATTATTACTAGTAAGAAAAACTTATGACAAGAAACAAATAACATTAACAAATGTATTAGAAATATGTGTGTGTATATATATATGTATATATACACAGTAGAATTCAGTCATTTAAAAGTATATTACAGGTAATTTTCAAATTTTATGTATGTAAATAATACATGAATAATTTAAGTGATAGATGGCATAGAGATAGAGTAAAAAGTTAAAGGCCTAGATTGCTATTTTCAGTAATTGTGTTCTAAATAATAATGGCCAACCTTCCTACTAGAGGCATCTATGAAGCCAACAAAACATGTTTTACAAGACTTTAAAAGTATGAAAATATTATCAAGATGGTAAATCAGCTTCAATATGGTTTCAATAAAGAAAGCACAACAAAGACTGTGAAATAAAAAGAAATGTACTTGACATAAGGTAATTTCTGAGTTTGAGTTTCATACTGAAAGAAAAAAATCCTCCAAAATAGAGGCATAAAAAAGACAATTTCAAGAGAAGTTCTAAAAATCTACTTTGGGTGAGGAAAAATTATCCCAGATGGAAGTCAGAAGTCTAAGAAGGAAAGAAAACAATAATAATGGCAAATCAACTATATATAAAAGTAATGATGATCTGATGATTATTAACATAGAACTAAAATAAGTTTTAAAATAGCAATAAGTGAAGAGAAGAATAAAAGATAATTACTGTAATGAATATGTTCAAGGAATATGTAAAAGAATTAATTTTAAGATATTTATAAGTTCAGTTCAGTCGCTCAGTTGTGTCTGATTCTTTGCAACCCCATGGACTGCAGCACATCAGGCTTCCCTGTCCATCACTAGAAACTAAAAGAACAGGAATTGCATATATAACTTCCAAAGAGAGAATACATTTAAATATTAAAACTATTTTTAAAATGTAAGAAATGAGAAGTAGAAAAAACTGTGATAAATGGAAAACACAAATTAAGTCAGTAGACTTGAAGTCACATAATATACACCCGTTACATGAAAGAAGACTGAATGCTCTTGTGAAAAGATTAATGTCGTCTGACTATATATTTTAAAATATACAAGTTATTAGATTAAATCTTATTAAATTGCCAACAATGATAATTTTTGACCATGGGAATTATAATTTCATATGATTCAAGCTAACAATGTTATTTGGAAGAGACAAATATAAAACATGAGGGTAGGGAAACATTGAAGTTAAACAAATGGAAAAAATACCTGTGCAAACACTAACCAAAATAAAGTTGATTTATCTACATTAATATTAGAAAATAAGATGAAAAATAGAAAGCATTAGCAGAGATAAAGAGGATCAATTAATAATGATCAAAATTTCATTTCAGTAAGATACCACAATTTGTAATTTTTGAGCATTTAAATACAGTAGTTTCAAAATATAGAAAGGGAGAAGGCAATGGCACCCCACTCCAGAACTGTTGCCCAGAAAATCCCATGGATGGAGGAGCCTGGTAGGCTGCAGTCCATGGGGTCACTAAGAGTCAGACACGACTGAGCGACTTCACTTTCACTTTCCATTTTCATGCATTGGCGAAGGAAAAGGCAACCCACTCCAGTGTTCTTGCCTGGAGAATCCCATGGACGGAGAAGCCTGGTAGGATGCAGTCCATGGGGTCGCACAGAATCGGACACGACTGAAGCGACTTAGCAGCAGCAAAATATAGAAAACCAATAATGGACAACAATACAAAAAGAAATTGACAAATCCACAATCATAATAAGTTAGTTTAGTGTGAATTTCTCAGTGAATAAAAACAAGATAAGGGAAAAATCAGTAGAGAATTCTTGTGCTAAAATCTTTAGATTTGAGCAATAGAATTAGCAAATAAACTAGGGATGGATATAGAACAGTGTATTTAAGAACTTCTCTATAAACACTAGTGGCAAAAATGGAAAAAAAGGATTAATGAACTTGAAAGAGATCAATACAAAGAAAGTTTAAAAAAAAAACAACCAAAAAACAGCTGGCACATAACACCAGAAACAACCTCAAAGAATATACAAATAATAGAACACAGAGTATACTATAAATGTAGAATATACAAATAGTCATATCATATATTAATAAAACTCCAGAAGAATATTTACCAAGGAGTTAACAGATTAACAATAGATAATAAATATTGTTTAATTTCCCTTTCTTTTTGTATGTTGTCAAATTTCGGTAAATATTTAAATGCTTTTTATAAATAACATTTTTCATCCATCAAAATAAGGAGAGAATATTCTAATAATTAAAGTGAAGCAGTATTTTCCAATGTGAGGCAGAAGTAATCTGTACAAAATCATCTCAGTTTTCTATTTTAAAAAGATTCCCAGGCTCTATGCCAGACCTGTAATCATAATATTTGGAGGGTATGCCTGGAAACCTGAAGGTTAATCTTTTAGCATTCAAGTTAGAGAACCATTGAAATAGAAGGAAAGTGGAGTTGGTCTAATACAGAAAAGCTAGCAATAATCTCAATGATTGACAGTTATAATAAATGGCAGATAGATTTCCTTCTCTGTAATCAACTTGATATGGCAGGATGAGTCAACTGTGGATATAGAATCTGTTATTTTACCGTCATATTCACATTAGAGCTTGGTTTTGTGATTTGAGAAATAGAACCCCTTAATGGAATTAATTTTGACATTCACAAATACTGGTGATTCACTTAGCTTTGCCTTACATACTTCTGAAGTAAAATTTCAAAAGGTTATTTTGTTATTATTTCAAGCATAAAAGGATCAAATCCTTAAATGCACTCGGTTTAGATGTACCTGTATATTCCTGCATGTGCGTAGCTAAAGACTAAATATTCTTTTAAGTGGGTTTGGGGGCGGGGATAGTAGTTTGGACAGAGGCTCTAAAGAATAGGCACTAAATAAATTATGTCTTCAATTCTTAAAAAACAAAAGCTCAGCAATTTGATAAATGTCTATGAAGCTAGATTTCCTTTCATCCCTTACTGAGGAAACTTACTCACAGTCCAAATGGTTAATAACTTTTATTTTGCTAGAATTTTATATAATTCAAGTGAACAGAGTCAGAGTCAAATATAGGCGATGAGACCACCCACAAAGCAGTTTAGCAATATAGTAAGAACACTAGTGCTGAAATCAGGCCTGGGGTTCAGGCTTAGTTCCTGCACTTATTTGTTTAATATTGGGTGTGTTATTTAACCTTTTTAAGCCTCAGTTACTCATCTGTAAAATAAAGCTGGAATTATTGAGCTCAAAGAAACATTTATTTTCTAGAAGAGTGCCTGGTAAATAGTAAATGCTCAATGAATTATTTCTATTATAATATCAATAAACATTAGCATATCTGTATTAGGGTTCTCCAGAGAACCAGTATGAACCTACAGAGATATAGATACATCTGTATTAGTCGGAGTTCTCTAGAAAACCAATATGAACCTATAAAGATATTATAGATATGAAATATATAGATATGTGTGTGTATGAGGGGAGAGAGAGAGAGAGATTTATTGCAGGAATTGGCTAATGCTATGACAGAATGTGGAGTCCCACAGTCTGCTATCTAAAGCTGGAGAAACAGGAAAGCTAGTAGTGTGACCTAGTCTAAGTCCATGAACACTAATGTCCAAGGGAAGGAGACAATGGATGTCCAGCTCAAGAAGAGAGCAAATTCACTCTCCCTATACCTTTGTGTTCTATTCAGGCCCACAACAGACAAGATAATACCCACCTGCACTGGTGAGAGTGATCTTTACTCAGCTTACCAATTTAAATTCTAATCTTTTTTGGGAAACATTCTCATGGATGCAGCTGGAAGCAATGTTTACTAACCATCTGGGCATCTTTTAATCCAGACAAATAGACATATAAAATTAACAATCACAAATTCATATTCCCATTTTCCTTCTAATGAAAGTGCATTTATATCTGTGTTAATTTTTCTTAAATATCTTTCTTAAAGTTTTATTTGTCAGAATTCATGAAAGTTCTGTATATGTTAGAAGAAATATTTTGATAAGCAGATTGAGTGAGAGTATGAGAACTTTAGGGGGTGTTTCTGAAAAATCTCTTGTCCCCCAGAATTCTATCGCAATATCAATCACTTCTACCATCTTCTGTTCATTTCACTAGCCATATCAGCTCCATCTTTTCCCTATTTTAAGCCTCCCCTCAAGTTCTCCTGTCTGCATGTGAAGTGAAATTTTGGCTTCTATAAATTTTACTTTCATACTCATTACCAAATATGACACATGACAAAGGTTTGTTCTTGGATTCCATGCCCTTTAGAATATGTAGAAGCATTAGAAAGTTTAAATAATTCTGTCACATGTAGTTTGTATAATATACATATTAATGTTTTTCTACATATATGTAAAATAATATGCACCCACCCACTAAACACTATGCAGGTCAAGAAGCAACAGTTACAACCAGACATAAGACAATGGACAGCTTCAAAATTGGGAAAGGAGTACATCAAGATTGTGTATTATCACCCTGCTTATTTAACTTATATGCAGAGTAAGAAAAGAAAGCAAAGTCGCTCAGTCATGTCCAAATCTTTGCAACCCTATGGACTGTAGCCTACCAGGTTCCTCCGTCCATGCGATTTTCCAGGCAAGAATACTGGAGTGGGTTGCCATTTCATCATGCAAAATGCTGGGCTGGAGGAAGCACAAGCTGGAATCAAGATTGCCGGGAGAAATATCAATAACCTCAGATATGCAGATGACACCACCCTTATGGCAGAAAGTGAAGAGGAACTAAAGAGCCTCTTGATGAAGGTGAAAGAGGAGAGTGAAGAAGCTGGCTTGACACTCAACATTCAAAAAACTAAGACCATGGTATCTGGTCCCATCGCTTTATGGCAAATAGCAGGGGCAAAAATGGAAACAGTGACAGACTTTATTTTCTTGGGTTCCAAAATCACTGCAAAAGGTGACTGCAGCCATGAAATTAAAGGATACTTCCTTCTTGGAAGAAAATCTATGGCAAACCTAGACGGCATATTAAAAAGCAGAGATATCACTTTGCCAACAAAAGTTTGTATAGTCAAAGCTATGGTTTTTCCAGTTCAATTCAGTTCAGTCTCTCAGTCATCTCCAACTCTTTGTGACCCCATGGACTGCAGCACACCAGGCTTCTGTGTCCATTACCAATTTCCAGAGCTTGCTCAAACTCATGTCCATAAAGTTGGTGGGTTTTTCCAGTGGTCATGTACAGATGTGAGAGTTGGACCATAAAGAAAGCTGAACACCAAAGAATTGAAGCTTTGGAACTGTCATGCTGGAGAAGATTCTTGAGAGTCCCTTGGACTGCGAGGTGATCAAACCAGTCAGTCCTAAAGGAAATCAACCCTGAATATTCATTGGAAGGACTGATGCTTAAGCTGAAGATCCAATATTTTGGCCACGTGATACAAAGAGCTGACTCATTGGTAAAGACCCTGATGCTGGGAAACATTGAAGGCAGAAGGAGGAGGGGACAGAGGATGAGAAGGTTGGATGGCATCATTGACTGAATGGACATAATTTTGAGGAAACTCTGGGAGATAGTGAAGGAGAGGGAAGCCTGGAGCACTGTAGTCCATGGGGTCTCAAAGAGTCAGATATGACTGACCAATTGAACAACAGCAACCCACTATAAAAATACTTACATGGTCTTACAGGCACAGGATAAGGTACATAAACTTCAGAGGACTCTGTAGGGTAAAACGTTGTCCTGAGCACTCTATGGAGCCTCCTGATACAGGGCACTGGGACTACAGCAATCGATGGAAGAATGAAATGTCGTCAAAACAACAACAGTCTTTAAAATCTTATCCTTTTTGCTCCAGTTTTCTTTCTAACATACTTTATTGTCTGAAGTTTAGTAGTTTCCATTAAAGTTGATTCTGCTGATTAACTGTAAGAAAGTAAAACAAATCAATCAGGATTTTCTTTCCCATGAAAATGACATGAGATGGCATCACTAAACAGGAACACTTCAAAGATCCATATAGTTGATGAATTAAAGAAGAAGCGTAATTACTGCCACAAAGTGTAGCTGTTCATTGTTCAGCCCACATATGCAAATCATGACATTTGTGACTACCAATTACTGCCAATTGTAAAGGAATGACAAGGATTTATTAATGTCAGCATCTCTCAATCAGTGAGATGTATTACAAATAGTAACATCAACAACATCCCTTCCCTTTCCTCTTGTCCTCTTTGTAGGCTCTAGAAGGGCCCTCCTGGGAAGGACATGAGGCACTAAGTAAAGGAAACAGAGAGAAGTAGCCTCAGCTGTGGAGCTGTGGATGTGGAGGTGGGAAGTTGACAAAACGTAGAACTTCATTCTCCCTGGGACCAGCCCTAGCCAAGAATATGCAAATACCATCATTCCTTGGGAGGAATTAGACTATCTCAAGGCTACTGTCAAGACAATGTATCCTAGCTCAATTTCCAAGCCTCAGCCACCATGCTGCTGCTAAGTCACTTTAGTCGTGTCCGACTCTGTGCGACCTCATAGACAGCAGCCCACCAGGCTCCCCAGTCCCTGGGATTCTCCAGGGAAGAACACTGGAGTGGGTTGCCATTTCCTTTTCCAATGATGAAAGTGAAAAGTGAAAGCTAAGTCCCTCGGTCATGTCCAACTCGCAGCAACCCTCGGGACTGCAGCACCAGGCTCCTCCGTCCATGGGATTTTCCAGGCAAGAGTACTGGAGTGGGGTGCCATCAGCCACCATAGCAGGGTTATAAAGAGCCGAGGTGGCAACCCCCATGGGAAACTATACCCTGGATATCAATGTCTTTCTGCTGGTGTTCCTCTGATCACAGATTTTCCTGTAACATGATATCCACTAAACAGTACACTCATAGTCTTTTCAAGAGTGCAACAAATCCTTAGTAAAAAACTGAGGAGTTAGGGTTGTTCACCAGACAGGTTTATGACATTAATAGCTCCTTGTCAATCCATGTGTGTTTCAAACATGCTCCTGTTGCACCTGATGGCCTCTGGAAACTGTTTTGAATACCTCTACTCAGTCCTGTTCATTATGACCTGCCTATTCTCCATTTCAGTCCTTTACTACGGATACCCTTGTGTGGCCCTGCAGTCTCCTGGGACAAGGAGTTGGATTTCAGTCCCTCTTTACTCAGCAACAGAGGTCAACAGAAGCTACTGAATCTACAGTCTTGCGCTTTATATTTCTTAACATTTCCCTGGCTGAGCCTTCATGTTGATAAACATATCCTGCTGTCTCTCAAGTTCATGCTTGTTGGTGTGACTTGAATTAAAAATCCTTGAATTTCGACTCAAAAGATGCATGTTTAGTCCTGTATCTTCTACTTACTCACAAAAGACCTAAAGAAGCAATATCTTAAGCCTCAATTTCTACATCTCTTTAAAATAAAGTGATGGTAATTGTTCTCTTTTTATTGATAGAGTTGTTAGGAAGCTAAAGCTAAATGTGTGTGAAAGAAAGTGGTAAATTATAAAACACTGTACTGGGGCTTCCCTGGTGGCTCAGTGGCAAAGAAGCTGCCTTGCCTATGCAGGGGACACAGGTTCAAACCTCGGCTGGGGAAGATCCCAGGGGCTGCGGGGCAACTAAGCCTGCATGCCACAACTACTGAGCCTGTGATCTAGAGCCTGTGCTCCACATCAAGAGCAGCCACCTCAATGAGAAGCCCAAGCACCACAGCTAGAGAGTAGCCCTCACTCGCCACAATTGAAGAAGGCCTGTGTGCAGCAACAAAGACCCAGCACAGCTATAAATAAATAAATCTTTTTTAAAAATTAAAAATAAAAATAAAACATCGTACGAATACAAGGAGTATGGTGGTGGGCCGATTCCTAGATGTCCTAGATTCCTTTCACCCAAAGAGGCTGTTCTGTGCACAAAAAAAGCAATATTTATGGATCTATTATTCTATTATTAAGATGTCCAATAAAAAATTAAAGTGAAGCCTGTATAAAAACTTCTGATTGTTATATTTTAGTAGATTTGGACTATTTCTATTTTAGAAAAAAAATTGTCCATTCAAACAAGGAACTCTGTTGGTGGGATCATGAGCAATGAAAAAGAGAGTGGAATTTGTTAGGGAAAAAAAAGGGTGGGGGAGCTGAGAATAAAAGAATATGGACATAGTGATGCTGTGATTCTGTCCTGTTGTCTAACTGAGTCCTATCCTTGGAAGATGAAAGGCTGCCTGAGGCTCACACTTGATGGGAGTCATTATGTCAGGGATCACAATCTCATGCAAGTGTATGCAGGTTTTTCTTTTCACTTCTCTCCCAGGCTTCAATATTAAATTATGCTGAAACTACTGTACTTCAGGACTGAATTAAGCGATTATTTCTTCATTCCAGTTTCCTTGGCTGAAAAAGCTGGGGCACAGTTCATGCTTCCATTATTGCCTGATGGAAGAGCTAAGCTCCCTGGGCCGCCTTTGAAAAAATGTTGTGGCTAATGTTCTTATACAGATGTTCGCCTTGAGTCAAACATAGAACTTACGTAGAATTATATATGGACTAGTGGTGAACATTCCATTTATGAGATAAGGAATCATTTAACATTTTTCTCATTTACTTTAATGGTTGGGATCATTTTATCCCAGCAAAAGCACTTGACTCTGAAAGAGCAGTGGTAGAAATGCAAATATTAAATGCCCCCAGAATATAATATTTTGACCTCTAGGAAATTCATCCAAAAGTAGAAAATTATATTCAGAATCAAACATTTCCTTAAGCAACTACATTATCACTGTATTTGATAAAATTTTCAAACTTACTTTGTAATGGGTTGTGCAGTATTATTTTTAAATACACATTTAATGCAGCATGTGATTTAGAAGTTTTTATTTTTAAAAGAGTAAGGATCCATTGAACAAATTAGTAATAGAAACCAATGATAGGTTTCTTATCACAGTAACATCACTTTAATAAATTTTAGTGGGAAAAAATCAATAAAATATGATATGAGTTTTCTACAACTGTATGTTATTCCTTCTTTCACTCAGACCTTTGCATTACTGCTATCTTTAGGACATTAAGAAAATTATTAATTTCTCCACATCTTAGTTTCTTTTTCTGTTAAATGTGGTGGTTTTAAAGATCAAATAATTTACTGTACATACATGGCACATAGTAAGTATTCCATAAATATCAGCCATTATGATTATTGGATATAAGTAGCTTTTAATTTCATGTCTTAGATAGGATAATTCTGTGTTTTTAAGACAGCATAAATGTCAGTGCAAATAATTATATTTTTATAATCATTATTGAAATGTTTCACTTTTGCCAAATACAACATACTTTTCAATTTGAAACGATATTTCCTATTGCCCTTAGTTTTAAATCACTTAGTGTTAAAGTGAAGTGAAGTCACTCAGTTGTGTCTGACTCTTTGCGACCCCATGGACTGTAGCCTATCAGGCTCTTCTGTCCATGGGATTTTCCAGGCAAGAGTGCTAGAGTGGATTGCCATTTCCTTCTCCAAAGTGCAGCTAATCAGTGTTTTTGTAATGCCTGTTATGAATCAGGTACACTCCAAAATTCTTTGGGAGATTTAAACATTAAAAAAACACCTTCAATTCCCTAAACCATTTAGAATTTGTTGGCAGAGACAGGTACATTAACAAGTTAACTTTAGTACAAAGCAGAGTGGAAATAATGCTTTAAAAGAAAAATAGACGTAAAAAAAAAGATTCTAAAAATAAAAGAAAAATAGATTAAAATGTTCAGGAAAACAGACAAGATATATATAGATATATATATATATATATATATTCTAACAGTACAGCCTATATATATAAAATAGGCTGTACTGTTAGAATACATAAAAACTTCAGATATTAGTAGAATTTTGGTTCAGGAAGAACATTTCAGGCAGAGGTAAAATGAAAGTAAAGACATTGACACATGAATATGCATAACATACACAGAAAGTAAACACTAAGCATTTGACTTTGAATCATGTGGTAGGAATGCGATAAACCTCCAAAGGTTGGGACACATCTCAAGACTGGTCAAATCCAGATGTGAAAGAATGAGGGCAGGAATATTAAGCTCATGAGAAGCAAGTGGGGATGGAGAGGTGGGGGCAGGTAAGGGAAACTTTGTAGAGGCAGATGTAGTGGGTTTTCATAACTAATTGAATGTGAAGATAAGAGATCACCCTTATTCTCAGGTGGCATTAGAGGTAAAGAACCCTCCTGCCAATGCAGGAGACATAAGAAATGAGGGTTCGATCCCTGGATCTGGAAGATCCCCTTGAGGAGGAAATAGCAACCCACTCCATTATTCTTGCCTGGAGAATCCCATGGACAGAGGAGCCTGATGGCTTGCAGTCCATAGGGTCGCAAAGAGTCACACGTGACTGAAGCAACTTAGCACACACACACATGCCTGAAATAATAATAAAGTTGTTACTAAGAAAGGAACAAAGGAGATTTGGTATATCATGTCAACTTTAGCCATGTTAAGTTTAAACATCACTCATAGGATTTTTTGATGAAGACATTTGAGAGTAGAAAAACTGGGTTTGGTATTCAGGAGAGTGGTCAGTCATCAGTGACTTGAGTGTAATTGGCATAGAAGTGATAGTGATACTTTAAAAATAAATGAAGTTTAATTTTTAAAAAAAAGCTATTTTGATGGTTAAAATTACTGGTCAAAAACTACCTAAAAAAGAATAAATGAATTAAAGTTCATCAATAATTCCAGCAACCTATATGCTATAGGGGGCTTCCCTGGTGGCTCAGCTGGTAAAGACTTGGCCTGCAATGCAGGAAACCCTGGTTCAATTCTTGGTTTGGGAAGTTCCCCTGCAGAAGGGATAGGCTACCCACTCCAGTATTCTTGGGCTTCCCTGGTGGCTCAGATGGTAAATAATCTGTCTGCACCCTGCAACATGGGAAACCTGGGTTTGATCCCTGGGTTGGGAAGATCCCTTGGAGGAGGGCATGGAGACCCACTCCAGTATTCTTGTCTGGAGAAACCCCATGGACAGAGGAACCTGGCGGGCTACAGTCTGTGGGGTCACAAAGAGTCAGACATGAGTGAGCGACCAAGCACAGCACAGCATACACTGTAAATAAATTCACTTTTTGAAAATTGGTTTAATTCTTAAAGTCGTATTATTATTTTAATTGCTGCTTAATGATTCATGAGTTCTTATTTATTTATGTGTGTTTTATTGGTAATTTATGATTTTAAACTTTTTAAAAAACTTTTTTATATTGGAGTAGAGTTGATTAACAATTTTGTGTTAGTTTCAGGTGTATAGCAAAGTGATTCAATTATACATGCACTCAATATTATTTTCATTTATCTCCTTCTGTCTCTTATCTCTCTCCCTCCATTCCTTCACACTAAATTTCTTTGTTCTTTCTGATTCCTTTTGACTTTCATCTTCTAATGTAATAAGAAATGAGATTCTAATTTTTGGACTGTTAGTCCATGACATTCTACATGATTAACTAAAATGCTTTGAAAATCAGTTATGAAAATATGGAAATGCATTAACATATTTTTGAGTGATGCCTCCAGAAACCTACAATCTAAAACTCTAGCCAAATTTACACTGAGGAGATAGCTCTATTTCTGGATAAGCACAACCTAGCTTTTCTCCTTAGAGATAACATATACTCAACAAACATTCATTGTGTACTATGTTCCAGATACTAAGGATTTAAACCAGAGAGCACATAGTCATCTTCTACAAGTAGCTCACAATGTAATGGCCTTCCACAACAGAATTTGCTGTAAACTGTTTTCTTCCCTAGGGCCCTCATTTCAGGCATTGGTGTTTGCCAATCCATTGTATGCAAATATATTTAATTCTACAATTAAAATTGTTTTCAATTTATCATCTGTGGTTTGCTGCTTGTTTGGTCAGGTTATTCTTGAAATGAATGACCATACTTTATGTTTTAAATGATTCAGTAAGTATAACCTTATACAACTCAGAGATCATGAAAGTGATCAACACGTAGAAATTTAAATTCTTGAAAACTTTCTTCTTGTATCTTTTTATCTTAACCACAGTATTTCTGGAGTTTCTTCTTTGGTACCTGATATTATATATTGAGTGGCTTTCTGTTTGATCATCTAAACCATCATTTAAAATCATCGTGCTGGAATTTCAGAAAAAGAAATGAAATTCTGATGTCTCTGCATTTTTGAAATCTTTACAAGAAATAAAGTAGGTGTGCAGAAAAAAACAGGCTATACTTTGTTCAAAAAAGTCAATGTGAAATGTGCAGAACAGAGCTTTTTGTTTTCCTTCAGCTTTTGTAGGTCCTGGAGGCAAAGATGCAGTGGTGCTTATTATGATCAATAGAAAGTGGTGTCTGGGAACACAGATTCCTGCCAGGGTGAAGTTCTCAGGCCCCTACATTTGTACTTGGCTATGTGCACCTAAGAGTCTTTTCTCACTAAGAGTCTCGCCCCTGCAGCTCCCAGTGGTAGGGAACATTGATTCAGGCATTACCCCGTCATCTGATTTTAAAAAATGTAAGGATTTAAAATATTGCATTTAATTTGTAACCGTTATATTAAAAATCTCTTAATATATTTTTTGTTTGTTTCTTTTATTTTCCTTTTAAATCTTTTGGATTTGAAGATAGCCACAAAGAAAATGAGCAGAAAGAAAAATTATGAGAAACTATAATAGTTTGTAACTTTCTTAAAATACATAAAACTTGAGAATCACCAATTATGCTGTGAAAAGATTCTTGGGAAGAAAATCGCTTTTCACATCAGGGTACTAATCCCTGCTGCCAGAAAACCTGGTTATTAGTAGTTAGTTTTAGCCAAGTTGCTGTGTTTCTTTGCCCATCTAAGAAAGACCTCATCCTTTTTTGGCCCCCCTCCCAGATAACAAGCTTTTGCTTGGCTATAAAATTTGAGAATGGATGTAAGGATGCTGACTAGACTACAACTGATTTTTCGTTTTTTCCCCCCTAGCTTGCTACCTGCTTCTCTCTGTTATTAATTAGTATAATATTCCCTGTCATTTTGAACTTGGGCTTCCCTGATGGCACAAGTGGTAAAGAGTCCACCTGCGAACACAGGAGATAATACAAGAGATGTGGGTTCAGTCCCTGGGTCAGGAAGCTCCCCTGGAGAAGGAAATAGCAACTCACTCCAGGATTCTTGCCTGAAAAATTTCATGAGCAGAGGAGCCTGGTGGGCTACAGTCCATGAGGTCACAGAGTTGGACATGACTGAGCACATAGCACAGCGTATTTTGAACTTGAATTTGATTGTACTTTGATGAGATATATACTAATATATATATATTTTTTTAATTAGAAAGTCAAGGTGGTGTATTTAAGAGAGAACAGGATTTAAAGCCAGGAGGCCTTGTTTCCACTTCCATCAATTCCATTTGCTGTCTGTATGACCATGAACACATATTTTAAATTTTTTGAATATCAATTATCTTTTAAAAATATGAATCATAATAATTATTATACTTCTCTCATAGAATTATTGAATGGATCAAAAGACAATGTATGTAAATGCATTTAGTAACCATATGAAAATTGTTAATACTGAGTTATAAAGAATACTTTAGACTATATTCAGAATTTGAGATTTGAATTGGAGCTCATGTTTAATTGTACATTATTCATAAAGAAAATGGTAAGAAGAAAGGAAATTAACATAATGATAAAATTACAGAGGAAACATTTTGACTAAAAAAGGACCATTTTTAAGGACTTTGCCACATTCAGATCAGACCAGATTAGATCAGTCGCTCAGTCATGTCCGACTCTTTGCGACCCCATGAATCGCAGCACGCCAGGCCTCCCTGTCCATCACCAACTCCCGGAGTTCACTCAGACTCACGTCCATTGAGTCAGTGATGCCATCCAGCCATCTCATCCTCTGTCGTCCCCTTCTCCTCCTGCCCCCAATCCCTCCCAGCATCAGAGTCTTTTCCAATGAGTCAACTCTTCACATGAGGTGGCCAAAGTACTAGAGTTTCAGCTTTAGCATCATTCCTTCCAAAGAAATCCCAGGGCTGATCTCCTTCAGAATGGACTGGTTGGATCTCCTTGCAGTCCAAGAGACTCTCAAGAGTCTTCTCCAACACCACAGTTCAAAAGCATCAATTCTTCGGCGCTCAGCTTTCTTCACTAATTACTACTAATTTATACACAATGCTACTGCTGCTGTTGCTGCTGCTAAGTCGCTTCAGTTGTGTCTGACTCTGCGACCCCATAGACGGCAGCCCACCAGGCTCCCCCGTCCCTGGGATTCTCCAGGCAAGAACACTAGAGTGGGTTGCCATTTCCTTCTCCAACGCATGAAAGTGAAAAGTGAAAGTGAAGTCGCTCAGTTGGTTCAACTCTTAGCGACCTCACGGACTGCAGCCCACCAGGCTCCTTCGTCCATGGGATTTTCCAGGCAAGAGTACTGGAGTGGGGTGCCATTGCCTTCTCCGACATAATGCTACTGAGTCTAAATGAATTTCTAAGTTGAAATAATGCTTGCATATAATTTCATACATCAGTTTTTAGTGTAAGAAATCTAAACAAGAGTGGATTAGAGCTTAATCTAGGATATTAGCAACTTGGTCATTTGCTCGTTTATGGTTTGTTAATTTCATTTGTTGGCCATTTGTTTCATTGTTCTCTGACTTACCAGCAGAAAGATTCAAGAGACAAGAAATTAATTTTTGAAATGTTTCCATTTATGATGAAAACAACAGTGAATTTAAGATAACTAATGTAAAAAATTCTAAAGACCTCCATTTCCTTGTCTGTAATAATGATTAGTCCTTCTAAAAATTCCATTAACTTAGTATTTCATGCTTGTAGTTCCTGGTATATTGGATGTGAATGGTTTGAGATATTTGTTAAAATGTACTTTGCTCAGACTTACTGAATCATACTCTTTGAAAATGGTGGCAAGAATACCATCATTTTTCATGAAAGGCACGATTTCCTTCTTTGTAAAGGTTGAATAATGCTCCACCGTATGTATAAACCACCTTTTCTTTATCCATTTGTCTGTCAATGGACACTTGGTGCTGCTGTACTAACACTGTGCCTTTAGTTGACAGTCTTGTGCTGTATACTTAAAACTTCTCAAAAGAGGGGATCTCATGTTCAACCTTTTTACTGCAAAACAAAAACTAGAAAAGCACAAGCACACTTTTGAAAGTAATGGATATGTCTGTTAATCAATTGCAATGATGGTTTCACAGGTGTTTGCCCATTCCAGACTTAGCACATTGCATATATTAAATATGTGTGGGGTTTTGTAGGTCAATTATACCCCAATAAAACTTAAAAAGATATCAATATTTGCAATACAAATAAGTATGGTGAATGAGTCTTCAGCACATTAAAATTTGCAGATCACCACACTAGTCTATAAACCCATGTATGTGTGTGTGTATATGCCCCATTTTATTCCCATGCTCATGCAACCTGGAAAAGCACATATATTGTGGGCACCACATATTATTAATTTAAAACTTCAAAAACACAAATAATTTTTTAAATTTCTTCATTTTAAGCTTAAAATGATGGAGTTTAAAATTAGGTCAGCTAATGGTAACAAAGAAAGTGTGTTACAAATTAATCTTTGTTTTAATGTGTTAACTATTTGCATTTGAGCACACTCAATAATTGAGCAAGAATCACATAGATTACAACTGTTTGAAATGATCACTACAATCACATTATACTTATCAACTCACAAGAGGCATGGGCTGACTTGTGTCTTGGAGTTAAAGGTCATAAAAGAACAGCATCCCATCTGGATGGACCAGGCATTGTTGGATACTCTCCAGCCGAATGAAGGCCAAGGTGGGAAACTCTTCTGCAAAGTGGCAGTGCCCTTCCTCATTCAATTTTCTGAGGCAGGATTGAGGCCATGTGTGAGCCCCATCCTGTATGCCAACTGGCTTTTTCTAAGCTGTCTCAGAAACTGAGATTGCAACAGATGTATGTGAACGATTTGAGATCTTTCTTCTCTTTTAATTTTCAGCTATTACTTTACCTCTAAGCACTACTTTAACTGAATCCATAAGTTTCCATATGTTGCATTTTCATTTTCCTTTGTAAAGGAAATCAGGAAGAAAGAGTATGAATTCATCTTGGACTGTGTTGAGTTGAGGTACCTGTGAGACAGGTGCTGATTAGGGAAATATATTTGTACCTTGAATTCAGGAAAAGTTATTGCCTTCAGTTACGGATTTGGGAATATTTCACATGGAGTTAGAAGTTGATTCTGTAGAGAATCATTAAACCCATGTCAATGGCCAAGGGGTGGAAAGTATACACTAAAAGGGGAAAGTCTCTTAAGAATGCCACTATTTGAAAATTGGTTAGGGAAGAACCCAGCAAAACAGGCTGAGGAGATGATAAAGAACTGGGAGTGGGGATCGGAGGAAAACAAATAGTGTTTCAACAAAGAAGTAGAGCATTTTAATAAAAGATGCAAAGGTGCTAAGATGTTGAGAGATATGAATAGTGAAAAGTGCCCTCAGGATGTGACGACCTGGGGTAAATGGCAGTCTTAGAGGATACAGTGGAGGGATGTGATTGGAAATTGGATGGTTGGAGATACTAAGGCAGACACCGATTTGAGAGGTTTAATTGTAAAGGATAAAACAGGCTTAAGGTGGCAGCAGATTAGTAACATAAGGTTGAAGGAAAGTTTCTTTTTCATGGAGTGACTTCAAAAAATTTAAAGTTGACAGAAAGAAGCAATTTAAAGGGAGAGGAAGAGATTTAAGGGGACAAGGGATAATTAATATCCTGTCATTCCTTAAAAAAATATGGATTTTTTAATTTCCTTGAAGGTTTGTTTGTTTTTTTAAGCACATGTGACATTTCTTTAGCTCAATATTCTTTTTTTGGAATAGGTCATTCTCATGTTTGGATTTCCATGTTCTCAATCCCAAAATTCACCCCCTGCCACACACACACACACACACACACACACACACATTCCCTACTGGTGATGGTACATAATTGATATTCATAAATATTTTCTTATTACTTGATAGTTTAAAATATGTCAAGGTTAGTGACCTAGAAAAGGCATTTCTCAGCAGCTTCGCCAATAGCTTTCTTCTCTATCGTAATAGAAAATGATAAGCCGTGTTCTCATTCTCTTGTTAGTATTCCATAGCAATAGATGAATGGTAAATCCTCACTGAATAATTTAGCTCAAAATGTTTACCCTTTGATGTTCAAGTAAGGCGTGACTGGAAAACACCATGTACTGAATCTATTCTCAGAAGGTATCAGTTCAGTTTATTTAACACGTTAAACACCAGGTGAAACCCTGAGAAACAGAACAAAAAGCTTCTGAGCAAGTTTCAGATTCCCATGATGCATTTACACCACTCTCCCTGGCCCTCCCTCCCCTCCTCTCATCTCCATCCCTGGTGGCTCAGAAGGTAAAGAATCTGCCTGCAATGAAGAAGACCCAGGTTCAATCCCTGAGTTGGGAAGATCCCCTGGAGAAGGAAAGGGCAACTCATTCCAGTATTCTTGCCTGGGAAATCCCATGGACAGAGGAGCCTGGAGAGCTACAGTCCATGGGATCACAAAGAGTTGGACATGCCTAAGCAACTAACTCACGTGTAATTTTTAAGACCTTACAATTTCCTGGGCACTAGGATTCACGAAGGAGGTATTGATAGAGGTGTGTCAATTAGTAGGAAGAACGTTGAACCGAAACAAACCAGGGTCCCAACTCTGCCTTTGCCATTTAAAAGCTCCCAGTTGGCCAAGACACTTCAGTGAGTCACCAGGTCCTTGTTTTTAAAGCCAGACAGAGTTTACTCACCAAGCTGCCTATTGTCAGGGTTAAAGATACTAATAAATGGGGTGGCACACTGTGAGCCCACAATGAATGGGTGCATTTTGCTGTAGTCAGTTTCTTTCGGAGCAGTTTCTTTTGTCTTGTTCCAACCTTCACCTTCAGCAGGACAACTATGGGATTTCGATTCCTTCTCTCTCTGGGATTTCTTGTTTGAGCCAATTTATGCTCAAACCTGTGATGTGCTAGAGGGTGGTCCTGGACCTTTTTTTTTTATTCCTGTGTCTGGTGATAAATGGAACACATGACTGAGATTCACTGACTACAATTATGGCAGCTTTCCTTGGCAGCTGAGCTGCTTCTGCTCTTTTATGTCTTAGAAAGGCATATTTATTAATATTTAACTTTTATGTATGTGCCTACCTAGTGGTGTGTATTGTACAGATAACACAAAAATACCCAGTCTTTGGGCTTCAGAAGCTAAGATGACGGACAGCTCTATTCGTGGCCTTGAGGGGAAAAAAGTAGAAAGCAGCTGTGTGCAGGCAGGGGGTGCCACTCTCTGACCCAGCCTGCTTTCTATCCCCTGTCCTATATAGGCTCAGTCTGTTTCATGCGCACCTTTGAGATTCCAAGAGCTCTGTAGGGGAGCACGTGGTCAGCACACAGTAGCCTGTGGCCTGCAGGGTTTTCAGGTTGCGAACATAGAGGCAGAGGCCAGGTTAAGTTTTCTCCCACCTGTGATTCCTAAGAGACAGAACTCAACTGGGCAGCAGGTTAGGGCACCTGCCAGGATCCCAGAATCAGGCAGTCTCCATGAAGCAACTAAATAGAAGGTAGAGAAGACAGGAGTCAGAGTTGAGGGCTCTTGGGGACTTCAAGACAAGCCTGAGTCCTAATAGCCTGGCTGTGGAAACGGGCCAAGAGCTATTGAGAGCTCGTCGCTTAGCAACAGGACACCAGCTAATAAAGGCGAGTTGGAGTCTTTTTAGTTTCCCAGACTGCAGGTAATTTTTCTGGGGGGAGCCTGGAAAGCATGTGCTTGTATCTTTTTCTTCTGTGGAGTCTAGCATTTGCTCAGCCCGTCGATTGGGCAACAGAATGTCATGAGTGCTCCCTGTATGCAGTGAGATCTGGGGGTCCTGTTTCTTCAGCAGTGTGAGCACAGATACTATATTTAAAGTAGAAAGCTCAGGGGTAAGTTGGTAAGCGCCACTTAATGCAAAGAACAGCAGCTGCTGCATACATTTCTGAAATAAGAAGGCAGATGGGAGACTAGAAGCTGTGATAAGAGAGCAGTAAATAAAACATCAGCTGGAGTTCTAAAAAGAAATATCTTATCAAAGACTGATGGCATCTTCTACTTAGGAAACATTTATAATTCCTAGGTTTCCTTGTCTTCTGATGAACATGTTGTTGAAAACCAGGATAGGAGAACTGCAGTGAAAAATATGGGGAGTCGGCCATGCTCCCTTCAGTCATGTCTGACTTTTGCAACCCTGAGGACTGTAACCTATGGGATTCTCCATGCAAGAATACTAGAGTGGGTTGCCATACCTTCCTCCAGGGGATCTTCCCGACCCAGGGACTGAACCCATGTCTCATTATGTCTCCTGCACTGGCAGGCAAGTTCTTTATCACTAGCACCACCTGGGAAACCCCTCTAACCTGAGAGCTGTACATAGGCAAATAGGTACCAGGCCATGATCAGAAAGAAAACTGAGAGAAAGCACTTAAACATTTTTAGCAATCTGATAGAGTAGCTTTATGTCTGTTGAATCTAATATGTAAAAAGAATCAGGCCTTATATTTTTGTCTTTTTGGTGTATTTTATATTAATAGTAATTCATTTTTATTGTATTAAAAGAATTAGTCCATTATGGATTGAGAATTAAAATCAAACAAACATAGAAATAAAAAAACCTGCTCCAGACTAGGGGTCAGCATGCTTTTTACTCTTAATTAATTTATTTGCCCACACTGTTTAACATGTGGGATCTTAATTTCTCAACCAGAGATTAAACCTGTGCCCCCCTGCAATTGGGAGCATGTCGTCTGAACCACTGGACCTCTGGAGAAGTCCTCAACATGCTTTTAAAATAAAATCTAGATAATAAGTATTTTAGGAATTTTGCAACTGTACAGTTTTGTCACAACTAGTAACTTAGTTGTTAAAGGGCAAAAGCAGTCACAGAAGACAATACATAAATGATTTGTCAGAGTTCCTGAAAGGACAAGAACTGGGACTTCACCACGCCTACAGATCAGACTGTATGACACTTTTTGTGTCTGCTGGCTAGTAAATATTTCTGTAAAGGGCAAGATGCAGCATAAGACTTACTTTGCCTGAGTAATGAGGTTGTGAGGGAGGAGACACATAGCTCCATCCACTTCTAATTTCTCAAACCTAATAGTGTGAATGGCCAAATTGGCGTCAGACAGTTTGCCACATCAGATATCATCAATGTCTTTACAGCACATGACCCTGCTAAAGAATATTATTTTTCTTTTTCCTCACCTTCTAAAGGAAGGTGCAAAAAAGAGATATCTTGGGTTTCCCTGGTGGCTCAGCAGTTAAAGATCTGCCTGCAATGCAAGAGAGGTAGGAGATGCAGGTTTGATCCCTGAGTTGAGAAGATTCACTAGAGGAGGGCATGGCAACCCACTCCAGTATTCTTGCTGGGAAAATCCCACGGATGGAGGAGGCTGGCGAGGTGTAGTCCATGGGATCTCCAAGAGTCAAGGCATGACTGAAAATGACCAATGCAACTGAGCGCGCACATGCAAGGAAGACATCTTGGATTTCCTGGAGGAGAAGGACATCCTGAGCAGTGAAGACAGCTGTGTTCAGAAGGACAGGGATAGGGCAAGTTTTGTCTACAGCATGGATTTGTAATGGGACCTTTGGTGTACAGCAATGACAGAAATCAACTCTATCTAGAACGGAAAGGGGTGTAGTTTTCCAGGCTTTGAAACAGAAAAACTGGCTGGTCCGAGAAAGAGAGATCCCTTGGGAAATAGAAATGAGATCCAGGGTCCTAAAGTGGAAAGCAGCTAAGTTGATTTTGACACTGTTCTGAGGGCCAGGGGTCTTCTCTTGGTGTATCTGTGAGAAACCCTTCCTCATATTTGTAGTAGGAGGCAAGTCCGAACAATCTTAACCTTGGAGACAAAGTGACCTTTCAAGACTAAATGAGGCAGAGGTTGTGTTTAAAAACTCTTCTGGGCACTTGAAAGCCCTTGGTAGGAACCTCCACTGAAGGAAGGGGAGGTAAGTGTTCCGGGTGGATGCATTTTGGGCTCAACAGCTTTCTTGAGCTAGATGGTAACCTGTGAGTGACTAGGTAAGGACTGAAAATGAGGGCTGAGTGCTGCAAACTTGGGAGCTCAACAGGGGTGTCCTCTGTGCTAACTCAGCCTAAGAGAATGAGATCTTCCATCAGCGAGATCGACAGTGTCCTGGGATCAGCACCACCAAAGACGCACCAGTTCTCAAGAGTGACACCACGTGGCAATGAGAAGAAAAGCAGCCTTGATGGAAGTCTGCTTTCTCCCAGCTTGGATGTTAAAGTTGGATTGACGCCTTCCTTTCAACTACATCAACTGCTTGACGCTTGATAATTCATGGGAAAGACATAGGCATGAAAAGTGAGATGCCTGATAATAAGGGGATGGGATCTTGAGTCACTAACTGGAAAATAAGAGATGAGATCATATCGGTCTCATTTGTGAAAGAGTTCAATGGATTATTGTAGTAATGAAATAACCAGTATATAGATTTCTTGAAAAGAACAAATGAAATGATGTTATTGATAATAAAGATATTAGGTTTCCCTGGTGGCTCAGTGGTAAAGAATCTGCCTACCAATGCAGGAGAAATGAGTTTGATCCCAGATATGGGAGGATCCCACATGTGGCAGAGCAACTAAGCCTGTACACCACAATGATTGAGCCTATGCTCTAGAGCCCAGGAGCCACAGCTACTAAAGCCTGCACACATGGTAGAGCCTGTGCTCCACGGCAAGAGAAACCACTGCACTGAGAAGCCCGTGCAATGCAACTAGAGAGTAACCCCTGCTGGCTGCAACTACAGAAAAGCCTGCACAGCAATGAAGACTCAGCACAGCCAAAAATAAATGTAAATTAATAAAATTATTAAAAAATAATAAAGGTACCACAAGGTAGTACATATTATTCTCCCACATTGCAGGTGGATTCTTTACCAGCTGAGCTATGAGAGAAGCCCACAATTAGCCTCAGAGGCTGGCAATTTGGTATCAAATAAAGAAATGCAAAAAGGCAAGATGGTTGTCTGAGGAGGCTTTACAAATAGCTGAAAAGAAAGAGAAGTGAAAAGCAAAGGAGATAAGGAAAGATATACCCATTTGAATGCAGAGTTCCAAAGAATAGCAAGGAGAGATAAGAAAGCCTTCCACAGTAACCAATGCAAATAGAGGAAAACAATAGAATGGGAAAGACTAGAGGTCTCGTCAAGAAAATTAGACATACCAGTGGAACATTTCATGCAAAGATGGGCACAATAAAAGACAGAAATGGTATGGACCTAACAGAAGCAGAAGATATTAAGAGGAGGTGGCAACAATACATAGAAGAACTATACAAAAAAGATCTTTGTGACCCAGATAACTATGATAGTGTGATCACTCACCTAGGTCCAGACATCCTGGAATGTGAAGTCAAGTGGGCCTTAAGAAGCATTACTGCGAACAAAGCTAGTGGAGGTGATGGAATTCCAGTTGAGCTATTTCAAACCCTAAAAGGTGACGCCGTTAAAGTGCTGTACTCAATTTGGAAAACTCAGCATTGGCCACAGGACTGGGAAAGGTCAGTTTTCATTCCAATCCCAAAGAAGGGCAATGCCAAAGAATGTTCAAACTATCTCACAATTTCATTCATCTCACTCTCTAGCAAAGTAATGCTCCAAGCAGAATTGCTTCAAAATTTTGGAGAATTGCTCCAAAATTCTCCAAGCCAGGCTTCAACAGTATGTGAACTTCCAGATGTTCAAACTGGATTTAGAAAAGGCAGAGGAACCAGAGATCAAATTTCCCAACATCCATTGGGTCATCAAAAAAGCAAGAGAGTTCCAGAAAAACATCTACTCCTACTTTATTAAGCTTTCCTGTTGGCTCAGATGGTAAAGCATCTGCCAACAATGTGGGAGACCCGGGTTTGATCCCTGGGTCAGGAAGATCCTCTGGAGAAGGAAATAGCAACCCACTCCATTACTCTTACCTGGAAAATCCCATGGACGGAAGAGCATGGTGGGCTATAGTCCATGGGGTCACAAAGAGTAGGACACGACTGAGCTACTTCACTTTCACTTTCTCTTTTCCTGCTTTACTGACTATGCCAAAGTTTTTGACTTGTGTGGATCACGATAAACTGGAAAATTATTAAAGAAATGGGAATACCAGACTGCCTTACCTGCCTCTTGAGAAATCTGTATGCAGGTCAGGAAGCAACAGTTAGAACTGTACATGGAGCAACAGACCGGTTCCAAATCAGGAAAGGAGTACCTCAAGGCTGTATATTGTCACTCTGCTTATTTAACTTATATGCAGAGTGCATCATGCGAAATACCGGGCTGGATGAAGCACAAGTTGGAATCAAGGTTGCTGGGAGAAATATCAATAACTTCAGATATGCAGATGACACCACCCTTATGGCAGAAAGTGAGGAAGAACTAAAGAGCCTCTTGATGAAAGTGAAAGAGGAGAGTGAAAAAGTTGGCTTAAAGCTCAACATTCAGAAAACTAAGATCATGGTATCTGGTCCCATCACTTCATGGCAAATAGATGGGGAAACAATGGAAACAGTGAGACTTTATTTTGGGGGGGGCTTCAAAATCACTGCAGATGATGACTGCAACCATGAAATTAAGAAGCTTGCTCCTTAGAAGAAAAGCTATGACCAACCTAGATAGCATATTAAAAAGCAGAGACATTACTTTGCTGACAAAGTTCCATATACTCAAAGCTATGGTTTTTCCAGTAGTCATGTATGGATGTGAGAGTTGGACTATAAAGAAAGCTAAGTGCTGAACAACTGATGCTTTTGAACTGTGGTGTTGGAGAAGACTCTTGAGAGTCCCTTGGACTGTAAGGAGGTCAAATCAGTCCATCCTAAAAGGAAATCAGTCCTGAATATTTTTGGAAGGACTAATGCTGAAGCTGAAACTCCAATACTTTGGCCACCTGATGTGAAGAACTGACTCATTTGAAAAGACCCTCATGCTGGGAAAGATTGAAGTCAGGAGAAGAAGGGGATGACAGAAGATGAGATGGTTGGATGGCATCACCAACTCATGAGTTTGAGTAAGGTCCAGGAGTTGGTAATGGACAGGGAAGCCTGGCGTGCTACAGACCATGGGGTCACGTAGAGTCAGACACGACTGAGCAACTGAATGGAACTGAAAGAAAATGTCTTGGGAAACTGTTGTTCTTGCTTTATTTTATTTTTAAAATTTTCCATATCTGGAGGACCATCATTGATTGAGTTGTGTCCCCCAAAAGATATGTGCAAGTCCTAACCCTCAGGGCTTGCAAATGTGACTTTAGTTGGAAGAAAGATCTTGGCAAATGCGATCAATTTAAAATGAGATCCTTAGAGTGGCATTATCCAGTATGACTGATGTCCTTGTGAGAAGAAGGGAGACACAGAGAGAAGCACACAGAGAGAAGCACACAGAGAGAAGTAATGTTGGAGGCAGAGATTGGCATTACAATGCCACGAGTCAATGGATGCCTGGAGCTCCCAGACGATAAAAGAAGCAAAAAAGGATCCTCCTTTGGAGGAGCCAGAGGAAGTATGGCCCTGCCAAAACCTTGATTTCGGACTTCAAGCCTCCAGAACCGTGAGAGGAAACATTTCCATTATTTTAAGCCACCACATTTGGGGGGCTTTGTTATAGCAGCCCTAGAAAATTAATACAAAGACTAGTGTATTGAAAAATTGAGATTTTTCTTATCACTCAGAAAGAATGTCAAGTCAATGTAGACAAGCTACTGAAAAGTGTGAAAGTATAAAGACCTTCACCTATAGCTTGAAGTTGAAGAATGAGCCTCACCAAGGCTGGAATCTCTTTGTAGAAGGTGCATATGGCAGCTTCCAGGACTGGCGCTAAGTCACTTCAGTCCTGTCTGACTCTTTGCGACCCTATGGGCTCTAGCCCTCTGTCCATGGAATTTCCCAGGCAAGAAAAATGGAGTGGGTTGCCATTTCCTTCTCCAGGGGATCTGCCTGATGCAGGGATCAAAACCAGGTCTCTTATCTCCTGCACTGGCAGGCAAGTTCTTTACCACTAACTTCCATAGGACAGTTAAAGGAGTCCAAAAGATGAGATGGGACTCCTTTCAGGCCTTTGAGGAGAGAATGGAAATGAGACATTGCTCCATTTCTGCCTTCCTCAAGAACTTCCTGCTTTTTCCCCCTTCTCTTGGCTTTTCCATCTTTCCTCTTCTCTGTCTCTTCCCCCTTGACCCAGTAACCTCTGCAGTGTCTTTAGTAGAGTCCTGAAATATGAAAGCTTGTATAAAACCCATGCTAGCTAAAAGATGCCAACAATTTCCTAAAAAGCTGTCCTGAAACCCTTCTCACCTTGGGAACTGACGTATAAATAAAGAAATTCCCTAAGATCCAAGTGATTCCTTGGGATTTCAGCCAATAAGCCGAATCCCCTTTTGTTTCTCAAAGTTAGTTAATGAATGTACTGGATGGCTGGTTTCTTTCCCTGAGGAAGCACCTGGTTTTGAGCCTGGACCATTTGAAAGAAAGGGAGTAGAGTAACAGGTGTATCAGTGACCAGCTTGTTCTTCCTGAGAAGGACATTTGGATTATGTCAAGGAAGGGCACAGGAGCCTTCTGGAAAGAGACAAACTTTCTCACCCCAGCATTTACCCTGATACACACACCCCTCACAGAGATGCTACTCAGGAGTGACAGGGGAATCTCAGAGATAGAGGAACGCTGATAGATACAAGCTCTGGAGCTCGAGATGGATATACCAGCAGGGGAGTCTTCTGAGTTAGTTTCCTAGCAACACAAAGCCAGTGCAGTTTTGGCATTTTGTTTTCATTCCTTGAGAATAATGACTCCTGAAAAGAGCCTGCACATTAAAAAAAAAAAATGAGATAAGGAAGAATTACTGATGGCTAACTTTTCATTGCAGTCCTGTATCTTAACAACAAGTCGTGTGTCCAACTCTTGCAACCCCAGGGGCTGTGTAGCCTACCAGGCTCCTCTGTCCATGGAGTTTCCCAGGCAAGAATACTGGAGTGGGTTACCATTTCCTTCTCCAGGGGATCTTATCTACCCAGGGATTGAGCCTGTTCTTCTACACCGCAGACGGTCTCCTGCATTGCAGGTGGATTATTTACTGACTGAGCCACCATGGAAGCCCATTATAATGCCTAGATTGTCACTAATCCATGCCTGTTCAGTGATTAATGACAACAGATTCTAGCTCTGTGATGTAACACTATAAAATGGGAAGTTCAAGTTCTCTGTTCTTTCATGCATACTCAAGTATTTTTCACGAAACATTCAATCAAGACAGAATATGATACTTACTCCTGATACCATTTATGCCATTAAGAACCCCTCTAGTAAAGACTTGTATATGGAGTGTTGAAACTTTTAGAAGCTGCCTCTGAAAATGGATCACAGCTTTCAGTTATTAACAAACCATCCTTGAAGTATGTATATCTGATTAGAGTACTAAAAAATATTTGCTAACTTATCCCACTTCCCCTCCCCAGAGGTTACACAAAGTTAACTTATATACATCACATTGTTCAAAATATTTTTAAGTACATTTAGAGAATTTGACATCTAGCTTTCTTGTTCATCAGATGCTCATTTTCCTCTGAGTTTTGAAAACCTGCTCTCAAACTTTATTCATACAAAAGAATAAATACTAATTTCTTTGAATATGTTCATGGGGGAAGAGATAGAAGTGGAAACCTTTTTTATTTTAAAATTATTTTAAAAATAGGACTGATCCCAGGAGATCAGCTCCTTTATGTCCCTTAGCATCCTCTCCTGTCACCCTCAGTCAATTAATCAATTGTTTGAACTAAAATCTTGCTAGTCAAAGAGAGAAGAGAAACATGTATCACTTTAAGATGCCTCTGTTTAAATTTGCTGTTGATGAGACTTAAAAAGCAATAGCCACTGCTTTATCTCACAGGTAATATTTACCTTGCTGAACATAATAAATACCAGAAACTAGCTCTTAGCTTAAGAGGCTCAGAATTTGAGTTTAGAACTGATCAGAACTATTTAGAACTGATTGGATTTGGGGACACCCACTAATGCTAATGAAGCAACCAAGGGACTAATGTGTAGACTGGAAATGTTTAATTCACAAAGAAAACCATGACTGTCAAGTGGACTTAGTACTGACATTAATTTGACCAATATATTTTCTCCTTGTGTGCATACCAGTGGGGAAATCAAAGGATCAAGTTGGCAATTGAACAAGGAATGGAAAGAGAAGGGCTTGGTTATTTGATAGAAATAGTTTATGCCACTGGGCTCTGTCAGGCTCATGGGTTTCCATTATTGGTATTTACCTGCCAAGAGGACTATTTCCTCGTGTTGATTCAATAGGTAGCCTTATGCCCATCTTAGCTCGGTTGGGAACTGAATTTTGTGCTTTCATGGCTGTAAATCTCATTTTTTATGCTTTCATGGCTAGAGAGCTTCCTTCTACAAAACACATCCCCTCTATAAAGATGAAAGCATCTTCAGTCTGGTTAAAGACTGGTGGTTCTTGGAGCCTCCGGGCTTGCATATCTGTTTTGAGATATTAGTCAATTTTATGTTTCAACTCACATGGCAACTTAATTTCGAGCAGAATGAATTCTCATAGGCACATATTGTTTTTCCATGTACCACTTATAGCTAAGGATTATTCTCCTAATCCACACGAAAGAAAAACACAGAAGTCTTTTGCTATTAGAAATGAAATTCTAGGAGACTAGCTTTTGTAACAATGATTTGTATAGGCATCGGTGGGGTTCCCAAGTGACACAGCGGTAAAGAACCTGTCTGCAAACGCAGGAGACACAAGAGACTCCGGTTGATCCCTGGGTTGGGAAGCTCCTGTGGAGGAAGAAATGGCAACCCACTCCAGTATTCTTGCCTGGAAGATTTCCATGGACAGAGGAGTCTGGCGGGCTACAGTCCATGGACTTGCAAAGAGTTGGACACAATTACGCATGCACTCATAGGCCTCGGTAAATATCTGTTGAGTTAATAAGTTAGTAAATGCCACTCATACTAGATCTGGAAAGAAGTTTCAAAAGTGGTGAAATAAAGGCAGGGACATCTTCTGAAAACCAAGATAACTTGGCATGTTTATCAAAAGCTTGGAGCCCAGACTTGCTGTTCTGAATGAGTTTCCTGCTGTCAGAGGGAACAAATCGCATCCAACAACTGGATATGAATCCACCAGTAAGTCATGGGGAACCTAAAACTATATGGAATGTTTCCAACAGCCTCCGTCCTGTTTTGCAGGAAGAAATGCTTCGCGTCTTCCCCCTCTCCCTGTACCGCAGCACTGAGTTCTCCTTAGGTTTTTTCTCAACAGGAGTAAATAAAACAGCATCCAGTGTTAATGAGGGGGAGGCATCATGACAAGAGATAAAAGGGGGAGAACATGTACTGGGAAGAGCTTTGAAAATTAATTAGCAAAGAAAGGTAGTTTTGTTAAATCCCAGTGCTCTAAATAACCTACTTTTGAAGATCATGCATGCATTTGGAAAACTTCTGTTAAATCACTTTTATTGGACTGTGCTCTGATTATTTGCTTTTCCTTTGAAATAGGATCTTCTCTTTAGAGGTTTTAGACTACTTGAAAACTTTACTACATTTCCAAGATGCATTATGATACTGCATTCTGATTGGCTTTAGTTTACTTCAAGAAAGAACCATAGTAAAAAAGGAACAAATACTTTATTAGTGTTTCATTTCTGTACCTTGTTTCATTTGTTTTAGTATGTGGTTTCTTGTTGATCAAGATCATGCTTGCCCAAGATGAAAGTCTTTTTTTTTTTTTTTTTTGCAGTAAGGAATTAGGGGTTTTCTGAAGCTAGCTGGAGTTATCTGGAGTTATATGTTAACAATAAATTTTAAGTATTATAACAATTAACAGTTCTCTAGAGAAAGTAAGAGAGAGAGCTTTCTCTGTAATTCAAATGAATCAAGTGGGACGTTTGTAAATGTATATCTTTTTTTTTTATGGTAAATTTTATTCTTGGTGTTTTTTGTTGTTGTTGTTGTTGTTTTCTTTCTTTTTTTTTATTTTATTTTTAAACTTTACATAATTGTATTAGTTTTGCCAAATATCAAAATGAATCCGCCACAGGTATACATGTGTTCCCCATCCTGAACCCTCCTCCCTCCTCCCTCCCCATACCATCCCTCTGGGTCGTCCCAGTGCACCAGCCCCAAGCTTCCTGTATCCTGCATCGAACTTGGACTGGCAACTTGTTTCATACATGATATTTTACATGTTTCAATGCCATTCTCCCAAATCTTCCCACCCTCTCCCTCTCCCACAGAGTCCATAAGACTGTTCTATACATCAGTGTCTCTTTTGCTGTCTCGTACACAGGGTTATTGTTACCATCTTTCTAAATTCCATATATATGCGTTAGTATACTGGATTGGTGTTTTTCTTTCTGGCTTACTTCACTCTGTATAATAGGCTCCAGTTTCATCCACCTCATTAGAACTGATTCAAATGTATTCTTTTTAATGGCTGAGTAATACTCCATTGTGTATATGTACCACAGCTTGCTTATCCATTCATCTGCTGATGGACATCTAGGTTGCTTCCATGTCCTGGCTATTATAAACAGTGCTGTGATGAACATTGGGGAACATGTGTCTCTTTCCCTTCTGGTTTCCTCAGTGTGTATGCCCAGCAGTGGGATTGCTGGATCATAAGGCAGGTCTATTTCCAGTTTTTTAAGGAATCTCCACACTGTTCTCCATAGTGGCTGTACTAGTTTGCATTCCCACCAACAGTGTAAGAGGGTTCCCTTTTCTCCACACCCTCTCCAGCATTTATTACTTGTAGACTTTTGGATCGCAGCCATTCTGACTGGTGTGAAATGGTACCTCATAGTGGTTTTGATTTGCATTTCTCTGATAATGAGTGATGTTGAGCATCTTTTCATGTGTTTGTTAGCCATCTGGATGTCTTCTTTGGAGAAATGTCTATTTAGTTCTTTGGCCCATTTTTTGATTGGGTCATTTATTTTTCTGGAGTTGAGCTATAGGAGTTGCTTGTATATTCTCGAGATTAGTTGTTTGTCGGTTGCTTCATTTGCTATTATCTTCTCCCATTCTGAAGGCTGTCTTTTCATCTTGCTGAACCCACCTCCCAGAATATTGGAAATAAAAGCAAAAATAAACAAATGGGACCTAATTAACCTTAAAAGCTTCTGCACATCAAAGGAAACTATTAGCAAGGTGTAAATGTATATCTTATCATGGTTCTCTCCCGCTTTAAGCATTTCAACGTATTCGGGTAGTTCAGTTCCAAATCAAAGTCACATTCCTGCTTGTCTCTCCAGCCTCACCTTTCAGCGTTCCTCACCCCTGCTCACTCCTTGTGCTCAGGCAGGACTGAAAACTTGCAACTTCAAGAATTTGCCACCCTTTCTCTCCCCTTCTATCCCACGTACCTGTTGTTCCTGTCACCTCAGATGCTAGTTCCTCGTCTCACTAACTCCATCCACCTACTTAAACGTTGTCTTTTTTTTTTAACCATTACCTTACTGGACTCAACCAACCATGGTGCCATCACTTAGGACTAAAATGGCCTGTATACTCTATCCTTCAGAAATACTGAATGAAATAATAAAGTGAATGAATAAATGAATACTTCGTTAATTCTATTTTTCAGTGGATAGGGCTAGAAGTTTCTTCTCACCTCTTCTACTTCACAAACTTTACTCTTGCTGTCCATGTTATTGGCACCAGAATGTTGCTGCTCTGTGCATATAATTTGCATATAATTATGGTCTTAAATTCAAAGGTCTTTAAATGCCTCCTTTGCTTCAGTCATGCACAACTCTTTGTGACCCTATGGACCGTAGCCTGCCAGGCTCCTCTGTCCATGGCATTCTCCAGACAAGAATACTAGAGGGGAGTGCCATTTACATAGCCCAATGATTCAATGGTAACTTTTCAGATATGTAGAGAATATCTTGTCCCTACGATCCCTCTCTTTTCCTTCTGGTTAGGTTTTATTTTGAGTTACTCCATACTGGGACTCACCTAATACATTAAAAAGTATCAGGAAGAGAAAAAACTTGTATCTATCAATTTCACTACTTATCTCCTCTGGTAAAATATGTTCTAAAGCGAATCCACTATATTGCCTTTGGAAGAGTGTGGGGAATGAAGAGGGTATACGAAAAAGAGATTGTAGTTTGTGTATACCCACCACCAGAAAATTTAAATGGTTTTGAGTGAACTCCTCTTTTGGCTAGTTATCCTATATTTTGAAATTTGAATCTTAATCTACAATGTTGAAAAATATCAGGTTTGTTTGGCTTCTACAACAAAACTTACAGTTGTGAATTTTTTTGGGGGGGTTATAACTTAAGATAATGCTTTAGGTATATATATATATGTTTTAAAGCATGCCTTCATTACATAAAATGTATATCTATAGATATCATATATCTATATTAATGGATATATATATAGTAATCTGTGCCATCTGAAAACGGATTCAAAAGTCAGTTAACAAAAAAAAAGTAAGTTACCATATTTCTTCAGTTCTAAGATACCATTTTGTATAGAGAAGGAAAAGCACTTCCTTGTTGAATAAATACACTAATTGTAAGACATATTGTGAAAGAAAAATCAAAATGGACTCAGTGTTAGTAAGAGAGCTCTCTAAAATAGAGCAGGGAGGCCACCAAGGAAGAGTAACTTAAGCACATCTCAGCCTGGATGGAACCTACAATATTCCATAAACAGCCTATCTATTTATCGGACACTTACCTTAAAATAACATGCAACAGCCTATCCCTTAAGGACAAATGTTTATTTTCTCACGACCAGATCAATCATAATTCTTGTCAAACAACTTTAACACTTACGGCTTTTGCCATTATAAGGTCCTGACTCATTCTCCTCCCCAGAGTACTCTTTCAGTTTTATCCACATCTGTGTCTAAGGAATTGCAATTCCTAAGACCCCAAGTAAACTTCAAATTTGCAGCCTTCTGCATTTTCTTGGTCAACAGTATCCCAGTTTTAGAACATTAAAAGCATAAAAATGAGCATTTTGAAATCAAAGATATATTATGTATTTTTTTATTCTGTCAGAAATCAAGCTTGATTATGTGGTCCTTGTTATACAAGTATATTCTACATTTTTCCATTTAAATGTGTAGAATGAACACAGAGTTACAGCTGATTTCCAAATATGGCTAAATGAAAGTCTTGCTTTCTCTACAGTGAAGAAACATCAGTTCTTCAGGTGCCTCTTGTCAAAGTCGTGATGGTTTTCTGTCTGCACATGTACAGGTTACACTGCCTCGTGGCTGAGGATTTCAGTATTGATCTTTTACCGCCTCTCTGTTATTTGAATCTGCAATGTTTTCTTTTATCTTTCACTTCATCCAGAGATGTGTCAACGCCCAAGCATAATTCTGGAATGGAACAGAAGTATTACTTGGGGGCTGAGTGTAAGTGTCGTATTGATCTAGAGTGTGGCTTCTTCTCATTTCTGCCTTTCCTTTGATGTAATCATCAATTAATAAAATTAGGGTTTTGTCATCACCATAGTCCAGTGTTTTTCAAAGTGCAGGCTAAGGATCACCTGCACCAGAGTCTCCTGGATTCTGGCAGAAATCGTCATTCCTAGATACCCACTCTGACTTCCTGTGCTTGAATATCAAAGGCTGGGCCCTGGAGTTTGTATTTTTAACAAGTTATCCAGGAGGCTTTTATGCATGCTGAAGTCTGAGAAGTTTGGCCTAGTGCAGTATGCACTCAGGAGCTAGACTGGGTTTGAATCCCTGTTAAAAGCAGAGTGACCACAGACAAATGATCTACACTGTGATTCAGTTTACTCCTCTGAAAAATAAGATAATGTCAGTGTTTTCTTCATAGGGATCTTTCGAGGATTAAGTGAGTGAATATTTGTACAGCACTTAAAATAGTGTTTAGTATGTTGTTGTTGTTCAGTCATTAAGTCGTTTCTGACTCTTTGCGACTCCATGGACTTCAGCACACCAGGCTTCCCTGTCCTTCACTATCTCCCAAAGTTTGCTCAAACTCAGCTCCATTGAGTTGGTAATGCTATCTGACCATCTCATCCTCTGCCACCCCTTCTCCTTTTGCCTTCAATCTTTCCCAGCATCAGGATCTTTTCCAGTGAGTTGACTTTTTGCATCAGGTGGCCAAAGTATTGGAACTTCAGCATCAGTTCCTCCAATGAATATTCAGGGCTGATTTCCTTTAAGATTGACTGGTTTGATCTCCTTGCAGTGCAAGGGACTCTCAAGAGTCTTCTCCAGCACCACAATTCAAGTGCATCAATTCTTTGGTGCTCATGTAATAAACACTATATAAGTGTCTTTCCAAATCTATAGAAACCATAGAAAAATAACAGGTTTTTATTTAACAAATATTTAGCAAACACCCACTATGTTCTGGGCACTGGTCCCAGTCTACAAAGTGCTTGTATTCTCTTGGAGGAATTTCATGTGAACACTCATGCACTCTGTATGTGTACGTACTAAGACCTTCAACAACTGTCACCTGATTAATTCTCTCAGTCCTCAGAGGTAGGTAATGTTCTCCTCCTTTACAAATGTGTAAACTGTATCACAAAGAGGTTAAATAACTTGGCCAAGTTTGGACAGCTACTAAGTGCCAGTGTTGATATGAACATGGGCAGCTGGACTCCAGTACATGCTCTTTTAACTTTGCTATCTTGAACTGTGCATGTACTCCATTTAAAGGAATGCTCAAGAGACCAAGCCTAAATTGCCTCTTGGTTGAATGAGGGTATATCTGGAGGAGAGAAAGGAACTTGTATACAGAGGTTTCGCTTCCCAGTAGGTGTGGGTGGGGTGGGCCCTTACCCTCCTTTGAGGGTTTGGCTCAGATGCTATAATATATTCACAGTAAGTGAGATGTCTCAAAAATTATATTTTTAAATAATGCAAGTTTAATACAGAGTTAAATCTTGTTTAATCTCCATTGGCTGAATAATCTAATTGTTCCAAATAGCTATGCTAACCTTCTTAAGCCTGTAATTGGTGTCACTTGGTGGTCAAGTTGATTAGCAGGCTTTTTGGGTTTGGGCTCTACTTCATTTTCTTTACTATTGCAAGAAGAAAGTTGTTTAGGGTGTGGTATCCATGAACAGTACCTTATGTTTACACAAAACCTCTCTCTAGGTGTTGAAAGACTATCATGCCTACTCCCTTTCAGTCTGGGGATATGTGTTTAGAGGTCATGATTAAGGATTGAGACCAGGAATTATTTTCTGGTGTATTATTCAAGTTCCAGGTTGCCATTTGTTCACATAGGGCATGAATTTCACGATTATAGATAAGAAGAGATTATGTGAGGTAATTCACCCTTTTGGTTTCAAAGAGAACTCTTTCTTTTATAACTACACTGGAAATTATTTGGTGACAAGGGAGGAGTGTGGCTTTAGTAAAGTTTCTGATGTGTGGTAGTTGGAGAGGAAGGTGTTTGAAAACTAAACTGAAGACTAGAATTTCTACTTGCTGTTTGCCGTAGGGATTAAAGCCATTTTCAAATTTCATTTAGTAGAGATCAGACCAAGTTTAAAAATTCATAAAATAGGCATGAGTTATGTGGCCTTACTGCCCACAGTCTTTACCGATCCACTTTATTGCTTCCTCAAAAGTGTTGACTTGTGGACATGTAGACAAAGCATCACCAAATTTCCAAATTTTTAAAGAGGTTTCAGAAATCTGGATTTCTATATAAAATCTTCTGAAGTTTAAATTTACCCATTTTATTTTAATCATTGAGTGGGCAGAACAAAACACATTTGCATGCTGGATACAGCCTACTGAGCAACAGTGTATTACTTTTGCTTTAGTCTTTCTGTTCATTACAGCATCAGACTTTACTTTCACCACCAGACATATCCACAACTGGCTGCCATTTCATTTTTGGCTCCACCTCTTCATTCTTTCTGGAGCAATTTCTCCACTTTCCCCCAGTATCATATTGGACACCTACTGACCTAGGGGGCTCATCTTTCAGTGTCATATCTTTTTGCTTTTTCATACTGTTCATGGGGTTCTCAAGGCAAGAATGTTGAAGTGGTTTGCCATTTCCTTCTCCAGTGAACCATGTTTTACCAGAACTCTCCACCATGACCCTTCTGTCTTGGGTGGCCGGCCCTGCTGGGCATGACTCATTGCTTCCTTGAGTTACGTAAGGTTGTGATCCATGTGATCATTTTAGTTTTCTGTGATTGTGGTTTTCATTCTGTCTGCCCTCTGATGGATGAGGATAAGAGGCTTGTGCAAGTCTCCTGATGGGAGGGATTGGCTGTGGGGAAAACTGGGACTTGCTCTGGTGGGCAGGGCCATCCTCAGTAAATCTTTAATCCAATTTTCTGCTGATGGGTAGGGCTGTGCTCCCTCTCTGTAGTTTGGCCTGAGGTGGCCAGTCCTGGAGTCTGTAGTCTCTCTGGTAGGGCTAATGGCAGCCTCCTTCCAGAGAACTTATGCCTCCCAGGGCTGCTGCCGCCAGTGCCCCTGATCTGAAGGCAGGCCACTATCGACACACGCTGAGACTCCAAAACACTCACAAGCAAGTCTGACTCAGTCTCTTGTGGGGTCACTGCTCCTTTCCCCTGGGTCCTGGTGCACACAAGGTTTGTTTGTGTCCTCCGAGAGTCTCTGTTTCCCTGGTCCTATGGAAATTCTGTAATCAAATCCCAGTGACCTTCAAAGTCAGGTTCCCTGGGGATTCCCAGTCCCTTTGCCAGAATGAACTCAAGATGAATACTTTTTAGAAAGAAAGTATCATCATCACTGTTCTATAATCTCTGTTTAATTTTTCAACAAAATGAAAATGCACTAAACTCTTCAGTGGCTCCTTAGTGCTCACATTATGCATATGAGTGCATGCATGCTGCTCAGTCATAGCCAATTGTATATGACCTCAGGTACTGTAGCTCGCCAGGCTCCTCTGCCCATGGAATCCTCCAGGCAAGAATGCCAGAGTGGGTTGCCATTCCCTTCTCTGGGGGATCTTCCCGATCCAGGGATTGAATCCAGATCACCTGCATTGCAGGCATGTTCTTTACCATCCAAGCCACCAGGGAAGCCCATCCAGTTCAATGCCCACAATCAAAATTCTTTTAATGAAATTCAAGGTCTATTAATATTTCCTGCTCTGTATTCCACTGTTGCCTCTGTGTGTGATGGTCTCACCAGGTGGCTCTTTCCCTCCCTGTCCTGCTGAGGAACTCCTACCCATTATCAACACCAACTGGAATGTTGCCTGCTGGGTGGAACTTTCTAAGTGAATGATACGGCGATTTTACAGTTAACCAGAATGATGTGCAGGAGGAAAAACCTGAATAGAAACTGTCTTTATAATTGATGCCTACTGACATGATTTGATTCACTTTCAATATTTTAAAAATCAATTCAATAAATATGTATTGAGTCCCTCTTATATGCCAGTCACTCTGCTAGGCATTGGAATCATGAGGATTGAAAGAACCGTCTGTCCCTGTCTTCAAGTTGCTCACACCTAGAACTGAAATGCCATCAAGCAGTTGGAATGCAGCATTAAAAATGTCTTATTGGATTTTGTTAGAAGGTGCCAAAGGGAAACAGAAAAAGAAAGGGCTCTAGGAGGACTTTCCAGAGGAGATACAGGAGATGAAGTGGAAGGATGAGAAGAAACCTTACATGGGGCAGGAGAAAGGAAGCCGTTGCAGGCAGAAGAAAAAGGCATTTCAAGCAGAGGGATCAATATGCTTATATAAGAAAGCCTGGTAAATTCAGAGAATAGCATGTTGCTTCCTAGAATTATAAATTCATCACAATGTTTAGGTGACTACCAACATTGGGTTATCACTCTTACCCTGTGCTGTAGTTTATATGGAACTTGGCCATGAAATCATTTTTCAAGGCTTCTTAGGATAAGCTATGAGCCTCTTAGTGGAAACCCTTACTGACTCAATAGATAAATACTGCTTTTCAACTCCCTGGACTACAACCAAATTAAGGAATCATCTCCACGTACCCAAAGTCTCGTGTTAAAGTAAAAAGATATCTTTGTTTACAAGTTCTATCTTGCCCAGTTCCTTGGCTCAAACCATGAAGATTTCCATACCACCCTCCCTGCATTCTGTTGGATCAAAGTCAGTATTTTCTTCAGAAATTTTAAATAATCGGAATAAAATTTCATTGCATATAGTTTGCAGAATTGAGATACTTGTTTGACATTTGCTTGTCTTGAAATATTTGAACTTAAAATCGCTAAATTAATAATGATCCCTGATTGCTTCATCTCTAAGAACCTCATTGTTTCCTATGGTTTGAATTAGGTATGTGGAGCACTCCAGACAATAACAGCCCCTGTGAATGAATATGTCACCTAGTAGAAAAATAAGCATCCTCCCTCCAGTTCTCCTTAAATAATAGAATGTCTGAGAATATTGCTAGAAAGTAAAAAACTTGTAAATTATAAGATTATGGGATTATATTTCCTTAAAAAAAAAAAAAAAAACCTAGGACTGGCTTTTAGTAACCAAGATGACAAGCAGCAAGAGCTTTGAAATTGCTTGGTCCTTAAAAGGTGTGGTTTTACCAATAAGGCAAATCTCCTTGGGGCACATTGAGTCAGCATATAAAAAGGCAGTGAGCCCGGCTGTTGTCATTCACAATTTTGTCCCCATTAAACTCCCTTTGGAAATTAGGTCAAGCAGGAGCAGAGGCAGTGTGAGGTACAAAAAGTCCTTAAATGACAGCTGGGATAATAGTTGATAACTTGCTACTCCGTCTATCTTTGCTTCTCTTCACCTTCCTTCTTTTCATTTTTTCTGCACTGATACACCTTAGGCTTGCCAGTAGAGCCAGAGGCTTTCATTCACTCTAACGGTCAATTTGAATTAACTCTTTCCAGCTCCCCAATATTATAAACCATTGAAGTCAGGGACCATGTCACTGTGCCTGCCTGTTTTGAGTATCTAGCAGAAGGCCTGCTTTATACTTAACTCCATAAATACATGTTAAACATGAATGAGATAGGTTGTATACCTTAAATGTATACAATGTTATATGTCAATTATACCTCAATAGAATTGGAAAAAATGTGAATAAAAATGCTTTTATTATACATGTAGCAAATATTTGAAATATTGAAATACTGGCTGGTTCCTACTTGTGCTTTTTTTAAAAAGTAATTATAGTTGGAAATTTATGTGTTTAACTTAAACAATGTCAAAATGTATATATAGATGTAAATATATAGATATAAATATAAGTATAATCTCTGGTGACTCAGATGGTAAAGAATCTGCCTGCAATGAGGGAGACCCAGGTTGGATCCCTGGGTTGGGAAGATCCCCTGGAGAAGCAAATGGCAATGCACTCCAGTATTCTTGCCTGGAGAATTCCATCGACAGAGGAGCCTGGCAGGGGTCACGGGTCACAGAGTCGGACACGACTGAGTGACTCAGCACAGCACAGCATATGTTAAATGTTCCACAACTGACTTCAAGTTTCTCATGGAATTGTCTGTAGTACAGACAATTGACTAGATAAAAAATGTAGTCTTTTCCAGGATACCACCATCCCTTTTTGTGGAAGGTATAAATACTCTGTATTTTATACTTTCTTCCATCTCTTCCTTTTCAAAATGGCCTTAGGATAAAGAAGGAAGTTAGGTTTTAAGTGCTTTCTTGCAGGAGAGACAGGACTTCACACTGGTGAGCAGACACTTGTGCTGAGCTTTCAGGTATTCCAGGCTCTAATGTTAAAGTCTATGGCAATGAAATCTTGGCAAAGCTCCCAGGTTGTTTGGGCATCTCCTCTGCTGCCTCAGCCCTACCTTGGCTTTCTCTGGCCCGTGGACCTCTCTATGGCTTGGATGAAATTCTCATTCAGTGCATTCATTTCAGGCATCTCATCATCCAGCCACCATTTTTATTCCTAGACGATCCATCTTTCCTGTGAGAAATCTCCTTCCAGCCTGAACAAGGAAGCTAGATTGAAACTTTTTCCTATGTGCCCCCTTTTTAAAAAAATTAATCATTACTTTCCTCTTCATAGTTGAGAATTGAATCTTGGGAGTGCATATGAAGTAGTTTGGAATTTAGTGTCTGACCTCTTGTCTCACAACCTGTTGCCTTTCCCTCCTCTTCCTCTAAAGCATAAAAGCTTTCTTTTCATTTTCATTATTGTGTGTCAGGGACATCCCCCAATATCATATCCTCTACTTTATGGAGGTGGCATCAAGGGAACGTGATTTATAGAAAGGAATAAAAGCACAGTGACTCAATATTTTCCAAGTATTATCTTCATTTTACCCAAGAGAAAGCTAAAGCTCAAACAGGTTAAAGTAACTTGATTGCAAAGTAGCAGAGCCTAGATTCAAAGCCCAGCTGTAAAGCTAAATGGTGGCCTGATGCAATTTGAAGTTTTCGAGTGTTTTAATTCAAAGTTAGCAGCTTCTTATTTCTCTTGGCAAGTTTTATCACCAGACCTTGCTTCTTATCAAATTAAAAACACAATTTGACAGCACTTCTCCAACCTCATATAATGTTCATCACATGAGACCAGAAGCAATTGCCCTAATTAATTAATTTGACAAAACAGTTTATGTGTGAAAATGAATTAATGATCAGGCGAAATTAAAATCTAAATTAGGGAAGCACATCTTTCACTTCTCACTCATGGTGTGAAGACTGCCTTCAGTTGAGTATTATCCCTAATATAAGAAATAACTGCATAACTATAATTAGCAAAATTCCTTTCATTTGATTCTAAAGAAAAGCAAAGAAACACCTCTGCACTTAAAACCACTGATCTGGGAGAATAATGAACTAGGATCCATATTGTTTAAAAAGCAATGACTTTTAAGTTTTAAAAATAGAAATATAAGATATAAAATTCCTTTTTAAAAGCAAACTTTAGAATATGATTTTTCAATACATACTGTAGATACAGATATCCAACAGTTAGATTTTCCCTCCATCCATTGCTCCAGCCTGGTGTTAACAATAATATCCTCAAAGACGAATGTTTCTGGGTCTCACCAGCATGTCAAGGTCATGGCAATTTTCTCTTTATATTAATTCTACATATCCAATTTCACATGTCCTCCACCAACCAGTCATCTGGATGGCTCCATTGCACTGTTATTTTCTTGGTGGTAGTCCCAATCAAGGCTACCCATGTCTGCCAAGCACTGCTCTCCCTGATGGTCTTTGTAAAGATTTCCCTCTGCTGGCAACGCCCACGGACTTGTGAGCCAAGACCCACCAATGCCTGATGTTTCAAAGATTTATGCTTGTTCTCATGAAGCCTTGCCATGTCTCATGAAGCTTGCCATTTGTCAGACAGTCTACTCAGCTGTCATCAGTGATGCTGACACCGTGATCTCAAGACACTATTGAGCTTTCATTAAAGCCAACCTATTAAGCTACTACATTCTTAATACAATTTTTTAAGGTAAAGCTTATGAGAGCTTAGCCTTAAGCTAAGGATGGGTTGAAAATAGACAACATATTATGCAAAGAACTACCCCTTTCCTACTATACTCACTTCATTGTGTCCTAGCCAAACATACCTCATCTCTTTCTTTTCTGGGTTGAGGATTTTCCTAGGAACTTTTCCATTCCTTTATGCAAAAAATAGCTGGAGTGAGAACATCTTAGCTTTTAATGAAGATTCTGCAGTCTTTCTTCCTGACCTTCTACTTATGTTTACAACTGCCTACTGAATATTTCTATTAGATATCCCATCTCTTTCTTGAATTCAAACACTCTGAATTGAATTCATTGTTTCCCCTGAACTCCTATCTGGGTTTCCAGGCCCAATAAATAGGACTACCTTTGATGCAGTTACCTGTATCAGAAACCTGGGCATTGGCACTTCCCTGGTGTTCTAGTGATTAAGAATCCACCTTGCAATGCAGGCGGATTCTCAACAGTCCCTGTTGAAACCGCCATGCTCTCTCTCATCTTCAGGCCTTTCCAAATACTGCTTCCTGCATGAAATGACATTATTAAATATTTGTTGAATGAAAGATGTAATGAGTAATATTTTCCCAGGGCAGAGTACATTAAAGACCCATCAACAGGCAAATTCCTTGATTCTATTTATTTATCTGAACAATTTTACTACATTTTAAAATGTTTGCCATTTTACAAAATAAAAGTGATTGTGTCTGACTCTTTGAGACCCCATGGACTGAATAGCCTGCCAGGATCCTCTGTCCAGAGCTCTTTAGGCAAGAATACTGGAGTGGGTTGACATTTCTCTCTCCAGGGGATCTTCCTGACTCAGGAATTGAACCCGTGTCTACTGCATTGACAGAGAAGGCAATGGCACCCCACTCCAGTACTCTTGCCTGGCAAATCCCGTGGACAGAGGAGCCTGGTAGGCTGCAGTCCATGGGGTCGCTAGGAGTCGGACACCACTGAGTGACTTCACTTTCACTTTTCACTTTCATGCCTTGGAGAAGGAAATGGCAACCCACTCCAGTGTTCTTGCCTGGAGAATCCCAGGGACGGGGGAGCCTGGTGGGCTTCCATCTATGGGGTCGCACAGAGTCGGACACGACTGAAGCAACTTAGCAGCAACGGCAGCTCCTGCATTGAAGGCAGATTTTTTTACCTTTATAGGGAAGCTCTACAAACTGAAAGTAGTACTTACATTGGCATTTCAATAGCTACCTTGCAGATTTGTTTTGAGATTCTAGCAGGACTGTTCAACAAATTCTATTGCATGGGTTCCAGTATGGTCCTCCTCTATCTGAGAGTATCAGCCTCTTTGATTTGGGTGACATCATGAAGATATAGCTAGTGCCTACGGCAGGATGACAAGTGTAGTACAGTGAGGGAATCATTGGACATCTTCCAGCTGGCCAAATCCCTCAGATCAAGCCTGGCATAAATGGAGTGACAGATGTCACTGTCAGATTGCTCTAACATCCTTCATATGACCTACCGCTAGATGCTCCAGTTTTGTTTCAAAAAGCTTAAGTGAGCTTTGCAAGTTTGGATAGTGAAAGAAGAGAAAATAATTTTATGGCTTGGTAAGGCCAATGGCATGCAATCTATTTAGAATCAGAGCTAGCAACCTCATCATTCATGAGAGCATCTGGCTGCCATCTACAGGATGCTGGGCATGTGCCAACTTTGATAATTACATTCAGTTTACCCACCTTTCCTCATTGCTTCAGTTGGATGACATACTTTCAGTTCTGTTCAGAAGGCACTGCGCATGATTGCTAATATATTCTACAAGGCAACTATCTCACGTTAGAAGCTGTAGCACTTTATGGGAAAATGAAGTGAAATAATTGCACAGTAAGTTCAGAAATGTGGCTTAAAATGGGAAATTATGAGGTATAAAATTTTAATTGTATTACTCAGGGAAATTTAAATATGTTAGCTGGCATTGACTCTCTAGTTTATTAAAGAAGAAAATATTTGTTCTTACCTGATCTGACATTTCAATTTGGTTTTATTATAATTAGATAATAAGATCACTATAATGCTAGATACAGTAGGCACACACACATTGAAGAGGTTTTGTTTAGTGTAAGTTGGACCTTATTTTTTTCTAATTTAAATTTGCTACTTTGCAAAACATGTGGGATCTTAGCTCCCTGACCAGGGATCAAACCTGTACACCCTACATTGGAAACATGGAGTCTTAACCACTGGACCACCAGGGAAGTCCTGAGTTGGATTTCATAAAGTTTAAAATGTGAGTTAAACAGCAGACAAGTATTAATTTATCCTGAAAATTTTTGAAAGTGAAAAAATATTTTATAGTCATTGCTATTTCAAAAGAATCTACTATTCAAGGAAGAGGGAACTTAGGAAAGTAAGTTGAAAATTAATAATAGCCAACACTTACATACACTTCACCACGTGCAGGGAAATATCCTATGTGAGTTGCCTATATTCACCAATTCAGTCTTCACATGAACTCAGTTAGGTGGGTACTTATAATATTTCTATTTTACAAATGAAGGAATTGAAGCACAAGTAAATAAGTTTTCCAAGGTTTCAGATCTAGTGAATGGGAGAGCCAGGATTCAAACCCAGAGAGTCTGGCTCTTGAATTCATACTTTTAACCACCATGCCCAACTGCCTGCTGCTGAAAACATCATAAGAAGCAGCTCAGTTGAACACTCATTTGAAGCCTAACATTGGAAAAGACCCCAATGCCGGGAAAGATTGAAGGCGGGAGAAGGGGACGACAGAGGATGAGATGGTTGGATGGTATCACCGACTCGATGGACATGAATATGAGAAAGCTCCGGGAGTTGGTGATGGACAGGGAAGCCTGACAAGCTGCAGTTCATGGAGTCGCAAAGAGTTGCATACGACTGAGTGACTGAACTAAACTGAACTGATAAGCAAAGTAATGTGCTAAATGCTAGGAAAAATGGATCAAGTCTGATGCCACTCTTTAAGGGCTGTATAGGCTACTGGAAACACAAGAGGTGTACATGATGTCCTCTAATGAAAGTTATACTGTGATAAATATCAAAAGGGGAGTAAAATTAACATGCAAAGGGAGCACCAGGAGCAAATTTAGATGGGATGCGGAGGATTGGCCATCAGGCAAGTTGCAGCAGGCAGTAGACTTTTGGGCTAAGTTTATTGGAATGAGATTCCAGACATGCAATATGAAGTAATCAAAGTCATTAAGCATAAGAGGGACTTGAAGGGTTGGAAATGACATTAGAGAGATACATGGTGCTGCTGCTGCTACTGCTGCTGCTGCTGCTAAGTCGCTTGAGTTGTGTCCGACTCTGTGCGACCCTGTAGACGGCAGCCCACTAGGCTCTTCCGTCCCTGGGATTCTCCAGGCAAGAACACTGGAGTGGGTTGCCATTTCCTTCTCCAATGCATGAAAGTGAAAAGTGAAAGTGAAGTCGCTCAGTCGTGCCCGACTCTTAGCGACCCCATGGACTGCAGCCTACTAGATTATCAAAACATGACAGGTGTGTACTTTACACAGAAAACACATATGTGTATACCCAGCATAACATCTCATTGTGTGTATTATATATCCACATAGTCTTCATTGAAGATAAATATTTGTGCCTGTGTTATTTAGAAGGATGTTGTGCTTAACACAGGTAGGTTTTCATTCACAATAGCATATTAAAAAGGCTGAAATCCTTGATCAAATGTGCAATATCTTTGTGACTTCAGTTTCCTGACCTAGATTATGGAAGTAATAATACCTATCTCTTTAGGATCCCTGCAAGGTTTAATAAAATAATTCATATAAATGTGGCATCCTTTATAGGGATTCTAAAGGGACAGATACTATTATACCATGTTCTAAATCAGGATATTGAAGTCACAAAGCTACAGTATGCCTGTAATCCAAGCAGTGCAAAGGGTGAATTGTGCTTGCTTCCCTAGATGCTGAGAACACTCCTGACAGACAACCTTCAACTGTCTGTCCCTTCAGGGTCGCCTCAACTATAGAGAGCCCTATTTCCTAAGGTCCTACCTCTTCCCAGTGTAGCTCCTATCCAATGACTGTTTGATACAAGTATACGAAAATCTTTCCATCTTGGCCTAACCAGGTATATCCTTTAGCTCCAAAGACTGCTGTTGTGTAAGCTGAGGTATACTTTGGTTACATCATAGCTTGACTTCTGCCTTTGCGAATCCAGGATACTTGGGGGGGAGGGTGTGGTGTGGTAAATTAGGAAATTGGGATTGACATATATACACTGTTGATATATGTATTAATATAAAATAATATAGATAACGAGAATTTACTGTATAGCTCAAGAAACCCTACGAAGTGCTCTGTGGTGACCTAAATGGGAAGGAAATCCAAGAAAAGAGATGTTATGTATATGTATATAGCTGATGCACTTTTCTGTACAGTAGGAACTAACAACATTGTAAAGCAACTATACTCCAATAAAAATTAAATTTTAAAAATTCTGTGTATTAAAGTCTATCTTAGAGGAAACCTAACTTGAGACATCACTTGGTAGTGGTGCATGTGGTGGCAATGGTGGACGTTGTGGTGACTTCCCAGTGCTTGCAGGGTTGTATTTCTTGTGCAGAAATTGCATAGGTGGGCAGCAGCCTCTGCCACAGTTTCATATGATAGTCTGTGGACCAGCACTATTGGTGGGAAGTTTGTCATTAAGCCAATTCTCTGGCATAGTCTTGGCCTTTCTGCCTAATGCTTAACAATGTCTTTTTCTCTAGCTCTTTCAACAACTCTATGGGCTATCCAATATCCTTTCAAAAAACTGCTGTTTAATGAGCCTAAATCAACTTCTGTTATATAGTCAGTTCAATCACTCAGTGGTGTCTGACTCTTTGCAACCCTGTGGACTGCAGCACGCCAGGCTTTCCTCTCCATCACCCATTTACTGGAGCTTGCTCAAACTCATGTCCATCAAGTTGGTGATACCATCCAACCATCTCATCTTCTGTCTTCCCCTTCTCCTCCTGCCTTCAATCTTTTCCCAGCATCAGGGTATTTTCCAATGAGTCAGTTCTTCCCATCAGGTGGCCAAAGCATTGGAGTTTCAGCTTCAGCATCAGTCTTTCCAATGACTGTTCAGGTCTGATTTCCTTTAGGATTGACTGGTTTGATCTCCTTGCAGTCCAAGGGACTCTCAAGAGTCTTCTCCAACACCACAGTTTAAAAACATTAATTCTTCTGCTCTCAGTCTTCTTTATGGTCCAACTCACATCCATACACGACTACTGGAAAAACCATAGCTTTGAGTATATGGAACTTTGTCAGCAAAGTAATGTCTCTGCTTTTGAATATGCTGCCTAAGTTTATTATAGCTTTTCTTCCAAGGAGCAAGCGTCTTTTAATTTCTTTGCTGCAATCACCATCTGCAGTGATTTTCGAGCCCAAGAGAATAAAGTCTTTCATTGTCTCCCCACCTATTTGCCATTAAGTGATGGGATTGAATGCCATGATCTTAGTTTTCCGAATGTTGAGCTTTAAGCCAACTTCTTCACTCTCCTCTCTCACTTTCATCAAGAAGTTCTTTAGTTCCTCTTTGATTTCTGCTGTAAGAGTGGTGTCATCTGCATATTTGAGGTTATTGATATTTCTCCCGACAATCTTGATTCCAGCTTGAGCTTCATCCAGCCCAGCATTTTGCATGATGTACTCTGCATATAATTTAGAAAAGCAGGATGACAATATACAGCCTTGACATATTCCTTTCCCAATTTGGGACCAGTCTGTTGTTCCATGTCCAGTTCTAACTGCTGCTTCTTGACTTGGATACAGATTTCTCAGGAGGCAGGTAAGGTGGTCTGATATTCCCATCTCTTGAAGAATTTTCCACAATTTGTTATGATCCACACAGTCAAAGGTTTGGGGATAGGCAATAAAGCAGAAGTAGATGTTTTTCTGGAACTCTCCTGCTTTTTCTGTGATCCAAAGGATGTTGGCAACTTAATCTCTGGTTCCTCTACCTTTTGTAAATCCAGCTTCAACATCTGGAAGTTCTCGGTTCATGTACAGTTGAAGCCTGGCTTGGAGAATTTTGAGCATTACTTTACTAGTGTGTGAGATGAGTGCAATTGTGTGGTAGTTTGAACATTCTTTGCCATTGCCCTTTTTTGGGATTGGAATGAAAACTGATCTTTTCCAGTCCTGTGGCCACTACTGAGTTTTCCAAATTTGCCAATACCTGATTGATATATTCCCCAGGATAGAGCAATGAGATGAGTATTATGGATGTAAATTAAGTAAGCTCCATGGAGGAGGTATTTTGGGCTACATTAGCAATAGTAAAGGGAGAGCAGCATGTTGGAGAGACATGTTGGGAAACAAAGATAAGCAAGTTCAGTCATGCATATGGAAAGTGGGTTGATAGAAAGGAAAGGGAAAGACAAAATAAGAATGATGAGACAGGGAATCCAACCTAATGGAATTTTATTTATATTTTGAAAAAGATGAAATAAAAATCAAATCTCTGTATACACAAGAAGTTTTAATTTCATTAAATGGACACAATTTTTTAAAAATACACATTTCAGGTAACAAATGTCTAGTTCTATTCCATGCCTATCAGGGAAATAGTAGAGGATTTGAAGAAGATCTACAGTTTTCTAATGGTAAAAGCTGGCCATGAAAGCTAGATGTGAATAAATTGCATCTTGGCTTTTATTCATCAACATGCCCTAATAGTGAAAATAAAAGAGTCTCTCATATGCAACAGAATTTTGAATTTAGATATACATTGGCTAACAGTTATGACTTTAATTTCAATAGAATATGACCAAAGTACAAAGATAGCAAGCCTGGCAAACTTAAAAGGAAATCATATGTTTAAACCACATTGTGTTATTTCTATACATTTTTTTAAAACTATGTGTTATATTTAAATGGCCTCCACAGACATAGCATTTTTGGGAAGAGGGATTTTTCTATTTATTGACTTGAAATGTTTTCTTTTCCTGATTTGTAGACCAGTATTTGATGGCATTCAATAGCAATAAAATAGCAGTGTTTAGAAAAACCTATATGAGATGATTTCCTAGGAAATGGCTATGTAGTTGGATGAGTCTGGCACTTTGCCCTGAATATCAACAGTATTCAGGTTGTGTCAGAGATACCAGGAGAAAATGTGTTGCTGATACCTCAGGATGACTTGGCTTCCATTTCTCTGCAACTCTGACCTGGAGACTGGTAACAGAGGTGCCCCACCTGTTTTTTTTTTTTTCTACATAAATAGAGAAACAGAAGTCAATTTCTAAAAGAGACAAGGATTGGAACTTGCAGAGTGTCATATAACAAATTCAGAAGTGTTCTACCCAGAGAAGAGCCAATGACTAGTATCGACTACAGAGCACAAAAGCAACATATTTCTCTTGGCAGTGGCCAGAAACAGCCAGGTCCCCAAGGAGTCTTACTGGCCCTGGGTCCCTTAAGATGGAAAGACCCAAACTCTTGGGAAGAAAGTAATACAGAAACGAAATGAAAATTAGATTTACATGTGTGCCCTTTATGCAGATGTAGCATAAACTATAAAAGAGAAAGGAACTCTTATTATCAAAAGCCATATTGTGAAACTGGAAGTAGACTCTTTTTTTGCTCATTTTGTATTGCTTTCCACAGTTCTGAAAAACCATAAAACTCAGAAAAAGACTGTCAAGTTCCAATGCTCTAATTCTGTTATTATTTGGGATAGATAAGTGAGATTAAGACTTACAAGAGAAATGTAGCTACATAAACTAGATAGTCTTTCCTCCTCTCTCAAAAGTAAAGTTTCCATTCTTAGTGAAGTTAGGAGACAAACTGCAAAACATTCTTAAGAGTATCTTTCAATGAAATATAGAAGCCTACCAGAAGATTGTGGAGGGAAGCTAGGGAGAGAAAAATAAGGGCACTGTAATTCTACTGTCCAGCAGCTAAGAATCTCTTGCAAATATCTGTGCAGCTAGTCTAAAAGACATAATAATTTGCAAGGAACTGGTGCAACTCATTTAAAGGCAGGTATGAAAAGTAACTGGGACTTCCCAGGTGATGCTAGTGGTAAAGAACTCTCCTGCCACTGCAGGGGACATAAGAGACACAGGTTCAATCCCTGGGTCAGGAAAATCTCCTGGAGGAGAGCACGGCATCCCACTCCAGTATTCTGGCCTAGAGAATCCCATGGACAGAGGAGCCTGGCAGGCCATGGTCCACGGGGTCACAAAGAGTCAGACATGACTGAAGCAACTTAGCTTGCAAGCACATGGAAAGTATTTAGCAGAGAATCCATGCTACTGCTAAGTCACTTCAGTTGTGTCCGACTCTGTGTGACCCCATAGACAGCAGCCCACCGGGCTCCCCTGTCCCTGGGATTCTTCAGGCAAGAACACTGGAGTAGGTTGCCATTTCCTTCTCCAATGCATGAAAGTGAAAAGTGAAAGTGAAGTCACTCAGCCATGTCCGACTCTTTGCAACTCCATGGACTGTAGCCCACCAGGCTCCTCCGCCCATGGGATTTTCCAGGCAAGAGTATTGGAGTGGGGTGCCATTGCCTTCTCCAAGAGGCACTGGCACAAAGACACTAAAAAAGAAAAGAGAGAACAATATCAACAAATTTAAAAACAGATGGATACTCCAGAAAAAAAATGTTGACATTGAGCAAATGAAAAGTCTGAATCAAAATCTTGCCCTGAATTAAAACAAAACAAGCAAACAAGGACAAAATTCAATGAAGCAATTGCTTCTATGATAGAAGACCACAAAACAAAAATGCAAAACTCTGGGGAAAGATGGCAAAAGATCAGGAAGAGGTGAAATTGTGCTCAAGAAGGAAAATATAAAATTAACAAAGTTATACATATATATTATTTTCAGATTCTTTTCCATTATAGATTATTATAAGATATTGACTATAATTCCCTGTGATATACACAGGTCTTTGTTGTTTATCTATTTTATATATAGTAGTATATATAATCCTGAGATTACCATACTAAGTGAAGTAAGTCGGACAGAGAAAGACAAATGTCATGTGATATCACTTGTATGTGGAATCTAAAAAGATGATACAAATGATTTTAGTTATAAAACAGGAATAAATTCACAGTCATAAAAAATAAACTTAAGGTTACCAAAGGGAAAAGTCAGGCAAGGAGAGATCAATTAGAAGTTTGGGATTAACGGGTTGCAAAGAGTCAGACATGACTTAGTGACTAAACAACATATATATGTGTATATACACATACCACATCTTCTTTATCCATTCATCTGTTAATGGACATTTAGGTTTCTTCCATGTCCTATGAACACTGGAGTGCATGTATCTTTTCAAATTAGAGTTTTTGGCATTTCTGGATATATGCCCAGGAGTGGGATTACTGGATCATATGGTAATTCATATTTTTAATTTTTTAAGGAACCTGCAGATTGTTCTCCATAGTGGCTGTACCTATTTACATTCCCACCAACAGTATAGGAGGCTTCCCTTTTCTCCACACTCTTTCCAGTATTTATTATTTAAACAATCTAATCTTTATCTACACAGAACCAGTTACGTAAATTATAATGTATTCATAAGGACTTGTGTATTGACATGATAAATTCTTCAAGAAGCACTTAATGGAGACCAAACACCTGTCCAAAACATTGTAGTACACTATCATCATGTAGAAATGTGTATGTTTTCCTTATATTTAAAAAATGTGAAGAAGAGACTAGTAAGTAAAGTTACTTATAGGAAAGAAGAAACTAGTAGGAAGTAAGAAGTTTACTTATAGAAAAAGGTGGAAACAGTGCAGATGGTGGACAGGAAAGAGTAGATGACTTTTTACCGCTTACTTTTTTATTTTTCTTTGATATTTGTTCCACGTTTTTTAAACAATGGAAGTGTATTAAATAAACAGTTTTAAAAACTGCGGTAAATATTTGCAGTCTGCCTCAATATTGCAAAACTGGATTTTTAATATGGAATCTAGTTTTGTTATACATTTATAAACTGCAGTGGCACAGCCAGCATGCCCTTACAGCTTCGTGTTCATTCCTTGGCCCTCTGCAATTCAGGTTCCACTGAAATTGCTCTTTCAAAACTCACCAACAGCCTGGCCTCCTAATTGCCAACTCCAATAATCCCCCTCTCATTTGAATTTCCTGCAGTGGTCTATGCTGCTGTCCGCCCCCTTCATTACTGAAACACAGTTTCTTTGTTTGCATGTCACCAACCACTAAAGTCCTGGCTTTCTGCATCCTGTGAATGCCCAGGCTCTCCTTCCCAGCATTCTCTCCCCCGTGGGTCTTGGGAACAGTGGGATAAGAAAGCTTTGTTAGTTATCTTTCCTGATTGAATGCCCTACCACTCCTGACAATGGCGAGAGCCTATAATGCCAATTGTGTCAAGATTTTAATAATCATTGGAAAAAAAGACCCTCATTGGAAAAGACCCTGAAGCTGGGAAAGATTGAAGGCAGGAGGAGAAGGAGATGACAGAGGATGAGATGGTTGGATGGCATCACCGACTTGACGGATATGAGTTTGAGCAAACTCCGGGAGTTGGTGATGGACAGGGAAGCCTGGCGTGCTGCAGTGCATGGGGCCGCAAAGAGTCAGACATGACTGAGCGACTGAACTGAACTGAACTTTAATAATCAAAGGACCTTTCCCCCAAACTAAAGATCATTATTGATTGAAGAGACAGAAAATAATTGGTAGTTCTATTATTTCATTTCCTTATAGTTACTGTTCTCTTTTTTCAAAATGGCACCTATAGTACTTGAAAAGAGTGGAACTGGTGCCGGGATATGAGATATGGCAGGGACCTAGCCTCTGGACCAGACTACCTGTCTTCAGATTCCAGCTTCATTCCTCACTAGTACATGACCTGGAGTGAGTTACTCCAGCTGTGTGTGTGTCTTATTTGCTCCTCCCTGAAAGGGAGCTGTCATAAAAGCATCTAATTAATTGGGCCCCTGGGCAGTCTTTATGAAGTAATAGATATGAAATCACTTTGAACTTTGCTGGCATCCAAGTTCTTGCAACTATTGCTGACAATGTTCCAAGCAGAAGATCCTAGAACAGAGAATCTAGAATCAGAAATCTGAATTCCAGTCACATTTCTGCTACTAATTGGATTTATTTTCTGAATAACTTTTTATTTACTGCCTATAAAATGGGAGGTGGAAATATGGTCTCTGAAATTCCTTGTGGTCTTAACAACACCCAACTGCTTTGAGAAACAATGTATTAAGCATGTTTACTTCAAAGTCTGATAGCTGAAGCACTGCTTGGTGTATAAACTGGAAGCTATTTTAAGGTCAGAATTAATAGCCTCACAGAATGAGCAACAAACTAGCTTATTCTATGAATTTGTGGTGTTTTACTTATTTTTGTCCACTTCTGTCAGGAAGGAAAAGAATCCTATTCTTCAGAGATAAAGTGGCTCTTGTATGTATGTAATAAACACAGTCTGTTAGAAATATCTAATATTGGAGAATAAAATAAATGTTGTGTAGCTTAGAAATAGGCTGCTCAACAGAACACCTATGTTAGAAATAAGGTATTTATTTTGACATTACAAATGTAACTTGACAGATTTTATCTCAACATTATTTTTGAAAACAAGTTATCCCTTAAGTTCTACATTCTTCCAGGTTCCTTGGTTAAAACTTTAAGCCTCTATATTTAGCAATTTATTATCATTTATTCTTTATATCCAGTACAGCCCTGAGCCCTGGCTTCTCTTTTGCTTCACACTCCATTGCCACTGGGTCCAAATCCTTTTCACATCTCGGTATGGGAGCAACAGACTGGCCGTCTCAGGCTTCCTATTTTCAAACTATCACACAGGCCACTGCCAAGTACCTTCTTCTTTAAAGCACTAAGCGCTAATACTCCTATTTCCAGAAATCACACTGGTTTGCCACCGTATATTAAGTTTAAATATCTCCGCCAGACTCACAAAACTCTCCTTTAACTGCTCCAGCTAACTTCCTTTCTCACTGCTTTCTTCACCTGTGCCTTCTCCCAGCATAGATTTCAGTTTCTCACAGTCTCTGCACATAACACTCTTATTCCTGATTTTATGCAGAAATTTGGTTCCTCTTCCTGAAAGTGTGTGTTCAGTCACTCAGTCATATTTGGCTCTTTGTGACCCCATGGACATTAGTCCACCAGGCTTCTCTGTCCACGGGGTTTTCCAGGCAAGAATACTGGAGTGGGCTGTCATTTCCTCTTCCAGGGGATCTTCCCCACCTAGGGATCGAACTGAGTCTCTTGCATTTCCTGTATTGGCAGGCAGATTCTTTACCAGTGTGCCACCTGGAAATCCTCTTCCTGAATAACTTTTTCTTATCTTCTCTACTCACCCTACCCACCAGTCCATCCATCCTCTCCACCCTTGATAACATGTCAACTCAGAGTTTTGAATGAAGCTTCATATATTTACTAATACTGATCAGTACACTAGGGCTTCCCTGTTGGCTCAGATGGTGAAGAATCTGCCTGCAATGCAGGAGACCTGGGTTTGATCCCTGGGTTGGGAAGATCCCCTGGAAGAGGAAATAGCAACCCACTCCAATATTCTTGCCTGGAGAATCCCATGGACAGAGGACCGGCAGGCAACAGTCCATGGGGTTGCAAAAGAATCAATCATGATTGAACAACTAACACTTTCTTTCACTTTCTATGCACTTAGTATCAGCAATACAAAATTCTATTACTCTTCAAGTATTTCAGGTTCATGCATTGTAATAAATGAGCACCATAATATAATGGAAAATCCACTGACTTGAATTTAAGAAATCAGTTCTGCTTTTGACCAGCTGTGTTTCCTTTGGCAAGTCAGTCTCAGGGTCTCATAAAATTGTTATAAATATTAAAAGTGTAAGATGGAAACCTATTTTGTAAGCCCTAACTGCAATGCCAATATTACTGTTGTTAATGTGTTATTTCTATGAAGAACAACACATCTTTGGCAGTGTTAGATAAATAAGAGTCCTGTTAGAAGTGTTTAACAAATATATCAAGTTAAAGAAACTACAAAGCAAAGTTTGTATTAAAAAAGGAAAATTGGAATTAAATGTGAAGCCATAGGGGCTAAACTTGTTCAGTCCTAAATATGGAATTCGATGGCAACTCTCAGGAGAAGGAATTCTCATATAAAAAAGGATGAAACATCATTTATTCAAGTGCTTCTCAAGGAAATACTAGTAGCAGCTGACTGCACCCATGGCAAGTTACAAGTGACTTCCCCTAATTGCACTGTATTGTCACTGATGAAAGATCTATTTCTATGAATGGGGAAAACCTAATTAGGCCCTCCTTGCAGAGTGAATCCCAATTCTATGTACATATTTTCCCCTGGGACCATTCTGCGTGATATCTACAGGCATCTATTGAAAGCAGTGGAGACTTGGCTGACTGGGGAAGTTTAATGGGAAATGCTTTAAAACAGAAAATGCTAATGAATTGAGAACACATATTATATTCCAGCAAAGATGAAAATTATATGAAAATAATTAACATTGCAAATCACAGTTTGGTTGCTAAACTATTATACAAAAATTCAAGAATATAGGATGAAAGTGGAAATATAAGGTACTTTCAAAAACTATTTGTTGAAGTGCTTTTCGTACAGAATGAATAAATTCTAAGGATTCATGAATATTTTCTTCTAAATTTTCCACATCACTGAAATGGGAGGGAAGGGACAGGGCACAACCTTTGAAAGAATGACATAGACATAGGACATGACAAAAACTTAGGATCAACTAGGTCCAAGATGGTGGAAGATTTGACTTCCAGTGGAACTTGGTCTTCATTATATGCTCATTATACTAATAATACATTAGCATGTTAAGGAAACATTCACCAGGGCCACGACAGTTCCATGAACAACCACCAAAGATCAGAAAGCGAGCTGGCGGCCCAATTCTTGGAAATCTCTGCCCCTCCCCCCAAGTAATTAGAATACTCCTCCCATTCATCAACCTATGAAATTACCCAGTCCATAAAAGCTAACTACCCCCTATTTGGAGGCCTTGTGTCTTCTAAGACAGCCCACACATTGTCTGTGGAGTGTGTTTCTCTTTAAATAAATCCCGTTCTTACCTATCACTTTGTCTCTCACTGAATTCTTTCTGTGAGGCGACACCAGGAACCTGAGCTTCATTAAGTCCTGAGACCAGGTGTGTGATCTCAGCTGAAAGACGATAAGACGATAGGTTCAAGTCCTAGTCTGTGTTACACAACTGAAACACTAAATCATATATTTCTGCTCAACCTGAAAGTTAGAACTGAAGAGTAGTAACCAAAGTGGACTTGAGGTATATCTATAGAAAGCTAAGATTTGGGGTAAGTATAACAGAGACCCCTAATTGTCCATCATTAGTTGTGCTTCCCATAGTCTAAGGTTGTTGAGGGCAAACAGTTGCCTAGACAATAATTACATTTCCAATCTCCCCTTGCATCTAAATAGGACTACATGACCAGTTCTTCCCAAACGGAATGGGAACAGAATAGATCAATTTCTGGCCAAGATGGTGATGCAGAGGTGTGTATTCTCTTCTCCCACCTGCTTAGAGACTCTGAGGGAACGGTACAGCTGCTGGAAGGAAGAATTCATGTGCCTGAGTCACAGGATGAAGGAAAACCATCCACTTGCCAACTAGGAACACTGAAACTTGTTGTTTTTCAGTTGCTCAGCCCTGTCCAGCTCTTTGTGACCCCATGGATTGCAGCACGCTAGGCTTCCCTGTCCTTCACCATCTCTTGGAGCTTACTCAAACTCATGTCCATTGGGTTGGTGATGCCATCCAACCATCTCATCCTCTGTTGTCCCCTTCTCCTGACTTCAGTCTTTCCCAGCATCAGGTCTTTTCCAGTGAGTCAGCTCTTCCCATCAGGTGATCAAAGTGTTGAAGTTTCAGCTTCAGCATCAGTCCTTCCAGTGAATATTCAGGACTGATTTCCTTTAGGACTGACTGGTTTGATCTCCTTTCTGTCCAAGGAACTCTCAAGAGTCTTCTTCAACACCACATTCTTTCAGTGTGTAAGAATGATAATAGTCTTTATAGACTTTATTGTTTATAAAACATATTCTTATATTGTGACCTTCTCAAGTGACTTTGGGAATTGTGTTTCTATCCCATTTTATTTTAACTCAGTCATGCCTTTTATTTTGACCAGTAGCCCTTTTCAAAATTAACCATTTTAACTCTGAGTACCACCAAGAAGATGTTTTCTCATCTTCCTTAGCAGCTTACAAATAACCTACCTCATTTACCACTGTCTCTCACTATGTCCTTGCATGTAACTTTTCAATTTTTTAGTTATAACATCTGTTTTGACAAACCCCACAGCGGTTGTTTGGAACCCTAGCATCCATCACTTATTGCACGTATCAGCTGGACAAGGTATAGGAAGTCTTGCTTTGAAGAATTAAGCTGGTTGTGGTATAGGGCACAGTTGGTCATGATAGCATTTGGCTTCCAAGTTAGCTTTAACTTTGGCTGAGCAAGAATAAAATTACTGTGGCGATGTAGTATGCAACGGGAGGACATAATTTGGTTGGAAACTACACTACTTAAAATGTCAAACATTTCAGAACAGTTTTTAAAGTGTTGCTTGGAAGTTTCACTAGGGGAAAAAATCTAGATTTAAGACAAATGCAGAAAACAGGCTATAAAATATTTAGAGCCAGTGATTACCTAAGAATCAATTCAAGGCAAATTAACAGAAGGTGCTTGAAGCGGGGGAACTATAAATGATGTGTTTGCTTGGGAAGTGAGGATAACATTTACACCTTAATAAATGTAAGACTGGATAACCATGGGTTGAACAAAAGCATGTAATTTTTCTTTATTTTCCTTTGTGATCTGGATAGGAGAGGTCAAGGCTGCATGAACAACTTAAAAGAAGCTGTATTTCTGAGACCCATAATTAGGACCAGAGAATGGAAAGTTAATATATTCTAACTAATTAGTCTAAATTGGAGCAAGCAGAAGTGCTGCAGCTTCTAAATCAAACTCCAGAAGCACTGAACACTCCAGAGGAGCTTGTAGAATTACAGATTCGTAGGCTCCGCCCCAGCTTCTGATGCAAGTTTGGAGTGGAAACCTAGAATCTGAATATTTGATTTGAGGACAGATGTTCCATAGAACACGCTTTTAAAAAACACTGCTAAATAGTATGACAAATTTGTATTTCCTGTTAAAATAATAAAGGGAACTAGTTTGGATAGTAAAATGAATGAAAATGATCACAAAATGTGAAATGTAAAATTGCCTTATGTGCCAGAATTGCAAGCAAAGCAGCTGTGCTTTGAGTATTTATAAGCAGATATTTGCGTATTTTGTAATACTCTATAGACTCTGTTTCTTCGATCATTAACTTTTAGTTAGAACCATTGAGATAGCTTTTATATGTACATCTATGACAGGTAGGTGGGTACAGTGTTGAGTGTGGACACTGAAGACAGACTCCCTAGGTTCGAATCCTGGCTCCAGGGCATAAAGGATATGCGGACTTGGAGAAGCTCCCTAACCTCTTTGTACTTCAGAGTTCTTACTGTCAAATGGGAATGATGATAATATTTATATCATGGAAATTATTTAAAAGTAAATTATTTAACACATATAAAACAGAAAATTTTCTGGAAGCCCAAGATTATTCCCATATTATAGTTATTGCCTAATAGATAACTACTGAAATAAAATAAATATATGGATATATTTGAATATATATCTATGGTGACAGATTTGGAATGAATTGAAGGCAGTTGTTGCTCAGCCTAAAATATGAACCCATAAAGAGGAGGATAAAGTAAACAGAATCAAGTCAAGTTTAGAGTGAAGCCTTGCATTTTGATCTTTTGTTATCTGTTTCCCAAGCTCTTTATTAGTATATTCTCTCTTAGAGGTTTGTTTTTAAATTTTTCTTAATTAGCTATATTTTAAGGGATGAAAGCCCTAGAGAAGGGAACAGCAACCCACTCTCGTATTCTTGCCTAGAGAATTCCCTGGACAGAGGAGCCTGGTGGGCTACAGTCCATGGGCTCCCAGAGTCAGATATGACTGAGCAACTAGCACTTTCACTTTTCACTTTCAAGGGATGAAAGAAATGGCTGGAAACCATTTAGGGATACTAGAACAAACTTGTCCTTTCTTTGGAATCCATGCTTCTCTTATTCCCTATTCTTCTCCCCAGTTTTTATTTTCCTGAGACCATGGAGAGAACAGATACTTTTCAGATTCTCTCCAGTATTCCAAACACTTGGTACAATTTTTAAATAATTTTACCCATAGGAAATGAGGAAACCATAAAGTTTGCAAAATACTGTCTTCTAGTTTAATCCCATAGCCAAAATGTAGGCAATTTGAGACCAAAAAGCTAAAAAGAAAAAAAAAAAAAAAGAACCATCTATGTCTGATGAAATGAGCCTGGCAATCATTACCTCAATTCGATGGTAGAGTATCCAGTTAGGAACCAAAACTGAACTCACCAGAGAGATATTCATTTGGATATACATTTTACAGCAGCAGAACTCCAGTTTGGGAGCTGGGGTCTGGGACAAAGGTCTATATGATGAAAGTTCTGGGGCAGAAGAGCCCTCACATATGAAGCCAAGATTCAGAGTGAGGCAAAGGGTTGGGACTCAGGAAGAGATACCAGGCACTTTTAACAGCATAAAGCAACAGGGAGATCAATAACATAGACCTAGAGGAGTCATCTGTAGATACAGGAATTCTAAATCTAGCAGAGGAAGTGAATTGTAAGGCCCATCATATGGGGCATCAGCAGCTGATGATAACGTCCTGCCCGAATCTCGCTCAGCAACTAGAACAAGATCAAACTTTCAGTGGACCTTCAAACAATAGATGGGTCTAATGAATCTTGTTGAATAAAATAGAATCAAAGATCATTTCTGTTGTGCTGTACTGCTGTGCCAATTTGCATTCAGGGGATAATAAATAGGTCATGGTGAATAGAATAACACATGGACTCTGGAGAGGATATTGCCAGCAAACAGCAGCAGCCATAGAGGGAATGTCTCACAAATGAAAAGGCCTGCATCTTGACAACATGTGTCTGATGCCATGTGACTTCAAATGATTTTAAGAAGTGCTTTGTTTTGCTCAACAGAATAATGTATAATTATTTTAATAAACCAGAAAAACTAATTGCTGCATGAGGTTAGAAAGAAAAAAAAATGCATGGTAAACATTATTTATGAAGAAAGAGATACCTAAAAATCAGACTGATGATCAAAAAACTTATTATAAACCTTGTGATAGAGATGGCCAGTTCCATCATAATTTTATGTCAATTAAACACTGATGTTTATCCTTTCTTAGAGAATAGCAGTTCTGGTGTGCAAAGAAAATGTACAATGTATTTTTAAAAAACTTTTGATGTGGACCATTTAAAAAATCTTTGATGACTTTGTTACAATATTGCTTCTGCTTTATAGTTGTTTGTTTTTTTGTGTGTGTGTGGGGTTGGTTCCAAATAGGAAAAGGAGTATGTCAAGGCTGTATATTGTCACCCTGCTTATTTAACTTATATGCAGAGTACATCATGAGAAACGCTGGGCTGGAAGAAACACAAGCTGGAATCAAGATTGCCGGGAGAAATATCAATAACCTCAGATATGCAGATGACACCACCCTTATGGCAGAAAGTGAAGAGGAACTCAAAAGCCTCTTGATGAAAGTGAAAGTGGAGAGTGAAAAAGTTGGCTTAAAGCTCAACATTCAGAAAATGAAGATCATAGCATCTGGTCCCATCACTTCATGGGAAATAGATGGGGAAACAGTGGAAACAGAGCCAGACTTTATTTTTGGGGGCTCCAAAATCACTGCAGATGGTGACTGCAGCCATGAAATTAAAAGACGCTTACTTCTTGGAAGAAAAGTTATGACCAACCTAGATAGCATATTCAAAAGCAGAGACATTACTTTGCCAACAAAGGTCCATCTAGTCAAGGCTATGGTTTTTCCTGTGGTCATGTATGGATGTGAGAGTTGGACTGTGAAGAAGGCTGAGGGCTGAAGAATTGATGCTTTTAAACTGTGGTGTTGGAGAAGACTCTTGAGAGTCCCTTGGACTGCAAGGAGATCCAACCAGTCCATTCTGAAGGAGATCAGGGATTTCTTTGGGATTTCTTTGGAAGGAATGATGCTAAGGCTGAAACTCCAGTACTTTGGCCACCTCATGCAAAGAGTTGACTCATTGGAAAAGACTCTGATGCTGGGAGGGATTGGGGGCAGGAGGAGAAGGGGACGACAGAGGATGAGATGGCTGGATGGCATCACTGACTCGATGGACGTGAGTCTGAGTGAACTCCGGGAGTTGGTGATGGACAGGGAGGCCTGGTGTGCTGCGATTCATGGGGTCTCAAAGAGTCGGACATGACTGAACAACTGAACTGAACTGAACTGAGGGGGTGCCTGGAGGATTTGGCCACAAGGCCTGTGAAATCTTAGCTCCCTGTACAAGGAGCAGACTTGCAACCCTTGCATTGGAAGGCAAAGTCTTCACCACTGGACCGTCAGGGGAGTCTCCCAAAATATACATTGTATTAACAGTGCTTATATCTCTAAATGATACCTTTGACAAAGAGCTATTTCTTGCTTTCTTGTTTTCTTTCTCAAACTTTAATATTTGTTTAAAAACTTTTCTTCTGTATTAGTTCAGAACCTAGAAAAGATTTTTGACTATAACAATTCAAGGCGAGCACTAAACTATATTACTTCAGGGCTTGTATCTTGGCAAGAAGAAGGAATGGTTGGTATTAATGGGAGCATAACAGTTCTGAAAGAAAACCAGCTCATGGCATTATGAATCATAGGGCTCTAAAACATTTATAAATGAATGAAAAGGCTTGGGGCTGACATGAATTATGAGTCTCATTAGGGCACTATAATATCTCCAGCAGTGCTTCAGAGGGAAATGACACCTCCCAAGAAAAGTGGTAAGACTTCCGTTACATTATTTTTCTACTAGTAATTGGCTATGGTCAAGGTGGGCTATGATCTGTATCCCTGGAGTACACATGGCAACATATCTCTGCATATAAATGTTTCTGTCAAGATCCTGTAAGACTCCTTTCTTCTAAGTGCCAAGCATTACTGTTGACCTTCAAGAAATAATAACAGGCCCTAGTATGAGGACAGCATTTCCAATCCTTCCATTTCTTTAAATAGAGCTTATGTAGGCTACAATGATCCTATTATTTTCCACATGTTGATAGACAGCAATATTGAAGAAGATAGCTTCCAGAAAAAAAATATTTTTTACTTACAGTGGTTATGAAAAGAAAAAAAAAAGTGGTAAACTCCTTATTCATGCAAATATAAATGCTCTTAGAATTAGCACACCTTTGATTTTTATCATCTCATTTCAGCTTTGGCTAATGTATCTTCACTAATTATGAAGTGAGTGAATTGAGAGAGAAGCCTGCATTATCAGTCATTCCCAAGAAAAGCTTGTATTATTGTAAAAAAAAAAAAAAAAGGCTTATCAAAGCATGGCTTTAAGCAATGGCGAATTTAATTTCAGGAAAGTACACCCATTACTTCTAATGTCTGTCTCTCTACCAATCAACTATGATGATGACTAATTAGAAATATTGTGATTGCAATGTGTGGCAGGGATACTTCTCTATGATTGCTAAGCTTCTTTTTCCTCCTAGGACAAGATGTAGACTTCAGAGTCCAGCCTCCTTTTAGTGATATAGGGCCATGTTACTGAGTTCTGGTCGATGAATGTGAATGGAGGTGATATTTGCTCCTTCTATTCTGGCCTCTAAGAACATCCTGAGTGATACCTTCTGCTCACTCTTTTCTTCTTGCCATTTGATCACGGTCAGATAGAGGACTCCAAGGCCTTAGCAAAGGGGGAAGCTAACAGATCAAAAGGATCCCAGGTTCCTGAAAAATGCCACAACTCTTTGATAACCCCTATCTGATATAAGGTAAGTGATGAACATTTATTATGTTAAGTCACTGAGATTTGGAGGTCATTTGCCATGGTTCTTAGCCTACTTTTGTGAATTAATAATAAACATATTTTTAATTTAAAATGTGTGAAAATACAAACTCAAAATGTTTCCAGGACACACCGCAAAATGGAAGGTGTGTTTTCCTTCCTTAGTCATGGGTTACAGGAATGTCTTCTCAGAGATCTATAGATTTTAATTTATCAGAAAATTGTGCTGATAAACTGGTAAATTATTGGTCCAAATTAAGCAATTCTTAGAAGAAAGCACTTTCAGGAACATAGTTTGGCAGATAATCCACCAGCCAATTCAAGAGACACAACAGACTTGAGTTCAATTCTTGGGTCAGGAAGATCCTTCTGGAGAAGCAAATGGCAACTCCCTCCAGTGTTTTTGCCTGGGAAACTCCATGGACGGAGGAGCCTGGCAGGCTGCAGTCCACGGGACTGCAAAGAGTCAGACACGACTGTGCAACCGAGGGCGCGTGCACACACACACACACACACACAGAGTAGCACACGTCCAGTCATTATTTGGATCCCATCTTCTGTCACTTTATCCCAGTTTCTACTGCTGGCTCAGCCTCTTGGCCTTCCAATCCCAGTGACCATTCCTAGGTGTCAGAGTTCAATATCTGACGACATACCATCAGAAAAGCTCTGTCCTCCATTTTCCTTTTCTTCTCTATTACAATTTGGTTAGCTTGTAGAATAACTGCTACAATTAGTATGTAAAGTTTAGCGTGTTCATTGGGATTTGCTCTGCTAATCAGACTAACTTATAGCTTATGAAAGCCTTTTTGGGGGTAGTGATTAATATCTACATGTTTTCCGTGTGACTTATAAGTACAGAAGACCTGAATCATTGTAGCAACTACAGAAGATGTTAAGGAGAAGAGAAAAATAATGCTTTTACTTTGAAACCTGCTATAGAATATAAAGCTCATTTTGGTATATTTTAACCCTAAGGTATGAATACATAAAGCACATATAGATAATTAAGAAATCCATCTATAGTATTCCTAATGTCATAAAACTAAAGCAGGCCTATTCTCTTAAATCATGAGTTCTTATACTTTCCTTTAGGAAGAACTCTACTTGTTTCTCAGGAAGCTTTACATCTCCCTAAAATTTGTATCCTGATGTCTTAACCTTCCAGGACTTCACAGTGTGACTGTTTGTAAACAGGGTCATTGCAGATGTAAGTGGTTAAGATGAGTTCTTACTGGTGTAAGAGGGGTCCCTATTCCAGTTTTACTGGTGTCCTGATAAAAAGGAGAAATTTGGAGACAGACAGACACACACACACACACACACACACACGGGGAGACTGGCCTTGTGCAGACAGAGATCAGCCAAGGGACAGATTGCCAGCAAGCCATCAGATGCTAAGTCAGAGGCACGGGACACATTCTTGCTCCCACCTCTCAGAAGGAATCAAACTAGGAATGATATCAAGATAGTGGAATAGAATAATGGTCACCTGCTTCTTTCCCTTCAACTCAGCAACAATTACTTAGCGGCCTTCCATAGGCAAAAGGACCTTTGTGGAAGCTTTGGGATCCAAGTAAGAGACTGAAACACTAGTAGAGGCCGTGACCTAAGAAGGGTGTTTTGAAAAGGCAGCCCATGCCCAGGTGGCAGACTTGCCAATCCCAACTACAGACTTGAAAATAGCCCTGTCTCCTGGGGGACTCAGCTACAGCCCTGAGACAGGGGGACTTGTCTGGCATCATCCTGCCACAATACCATCTGCCAAGGGATTGTGCAGAAGTCATGCCTACCCATGCCCCAGGTATCCAGCCAGCCAACCCCAGTCCTGGCTGTGGACCCTGAAGGGGCATGTGTTCTAGCTCCAACCTCTCTCAAGATGCTAATCATACCTCCAGAGATCCCCTGGGAGATACGTCTATCTGTGCCTGAGGCAGGCCCTCCAACCTATGTCCAACTGCAAATGCTGAAATAGCTCTGTAATTTGGTTCCAACCACTCTCAGTCATGAATGAGGAATTCTTTTGTCCAGCCAGGGACCCAGCAGAAGACACATCCTTGTGTGTACCTGGAGATAGGCCTGATGACCTCGGTCCAACTGCAGATGTTAGAGGGACCCTGACACCCTTGACATCTGTCTTCAGGCTCTCATAGCCATGGTCCAGGAGCAGTCATGTCTGCCCAGTGACCTCTTCTTGCTTCTCATGGCTCTTCACACTCCTTGGCTTGTGGCAGCATAATTCCAGTCTCTACCTTTGCCTTCCTCCTTGTGTCTCAACCCCTCCTCCCCTTTACACTTTTAGGGATACTAGTCATTGGATTTAGGTAGGGTCCACCTGGATGAGTTCATCTGAAGATTCTTAAATAATCACATCTACTCAGATCCTGGGCTTCCCAGGTGGTGCTAATGGTCAAGAACCCGCCTGCCAAAGCAGGAGATATAAGAGATGCTGGTTCAATCCCTGAGTTGGGAAGATCCCCTGGAGGAGGGCATGGCAACCCACTCCAGTATTCTTGCCTGGATAATCCCATGGACTGTAGCCCATAGTTTATGGGCTACAGTCCATAGGGCCACAAAGAATCTGACATGACTGAAATAACTGAACATTCACTCACACAGATCCTACAAAGGTTTCATCCACAGGTAGTGGGGATTCAGACCCGGATATATCTTTTGAGGGGCCAATATTCAACACCATCTTAAAATAGATAATAACTGGAGAGTGATAAACCTTGGGTATATAGAGAGTGCTGAAAATAGGCAATATAACTGCTAAATAAGGATGACAACATCTTAAAACAGATAATAACTGGGAGACAATAAACCATGGGTACATAGAGTGCTGAAAATATGCAATATAACTGCTAAATAAGGACTTTTGAAATAGATGACAATTTTTGTAATACTGCAAAGGAAACTCTAATAATAGTCTAGAACTAAAAATACTAGTCTATCTCAGCAAAACTTGGGAGTAGAGGGGAGTAGAAGGCTAAGGGAAATGAAAGTATTTCAAAACTGCTAACTTGTTGGAGGGAGGATGAGAGCAGTGGGGAAGTAGAACATCGTAATGGAGAAACAGCTGGAGGATTGTTCTCTATTATCAGAGAACTAAGTGATGTGAGATTCAGAAAGTGGAAGGGAATTTTCTGTCTTTTAATAAGAAATAAGAAATGAGCGACAGCGCTATTAACTCCTCCCCACTAAAAAAAGAAAGAAGGAAAGCAACATTGCAAACAGGTACTAGCATAACAAAAATGTAAGATGTATATTAAGTAAATCACTAAAAAGACAGTTGCACCAAAATTATTACATAAATATAATATAATTGCAATTATTAGATTTAATTAGGAGCTCAATAGGGATTTAAAAAAATATTGATTTTCAATAATCTTAGAGTTCATATGGAAGAATCAGTTCAGTCGCTCTTTGTGATCCCATGGACTGCAGCACACCAGGCCTCCCTACCCCTCACCATCTCCCGAAGTTTGCCCAAGTTCATGTCCATTGCATCAGTGATGCCACCAAGCCATCTCATCCTCTGATGCCCCCTACTCCTGAAAAGAATATTCTCATATATTCTTAAGTATAGGTGGCATAAACATGAATTGTAACAACATCCATGGGTATCAGTCTGGTAGTATTTACTAGCTAATTCCACACAACCATTGCACTCTTGAAAATCTAAATAAAAGCCACGATGTAAGTTCTAGGGACTGAATTATGTCCCTCCCAGAATTCATATTTTGAAGTCCTAACCTCCAACATGATGGTATTTAGAGACAGGGCCTTTGGGAGATAGAGTTAAAACAGGTCATGAGGTTGGTGCCCTCATGATGGGGTGACTGACCTTATGAGAAGGGATACCAGAGAATGCATCCTTGCTCTTGCCCTTGCCTGTCCCTTCTCTGAAATTTAGTACATTCCTGTAATTGAATTCTACTTAATAGTGCTTTCTATTATGTATGTATGTATACATCACTATCATGTCAAGAGCTTGTGAAAACAGATTGCTGCTTCCCATAGCCAGAATTCTGATGCAGTAGATCTAGGTAGAGACCTAAAGTTGCATTTCTAAAAAGTTTGTAGAATAATTAGAATAATGCTGATGCTGATGGTCAAGGGTTGACACACTGAGTACCAGTTGTCATCGAGTACTCAGTTGAAATACTAAAAGCCAGAACACACCCTCACTTAAGTACTCAGTGAAGTAATAAAAGAGAACATCTGCACTGCATACAGTCATAATGAATAGAAAAAGACACACCTCTAAACTACATACAGAGTGCTCAGTCTCTAAGTTGTGTCTGATTCTTTGCAACCCTCTGGACTGCAGCCCACCAGGGTCCCCTTTCCATGGGATTTTCCAGGAAAACTACATCTATAATGAAGTAATTCATATAATATTCAAATATGCATGATTACATACATATGTAGATACATATATGCATAACTACACTATGTTTAGAAATGTAAACATAGATGCTAAAGCATTTTTTTAAGCAAGGAAATGATTATCACAAAATTTGGATAATGGTTATTTCTGATGGGAATAGAAAAGGCAGGAATAGAAAAGGCACCTGGGGAGTGTTCAGTTCTGAAAGTGTCCTTTTTCTTTATATAAATGATGTTTTCATAGTGTTGACATTATAATTATTCTTTATTCTTTTTTTATGCATTTTTTCTGTTCTTAAATCCTGTAGACTCTTTGATGATGGTCATTCTGACCCATGTAAGATAGTGCCTCATTGCGGTTTTGACTTGCATTTCTTTAATAATTGGCATTGAGCTTCTTTTCATGTGCCTATTGGCCATCTGTGTATCTTCTTTGAAGAAATGTCTATTTAAGTCTTCTGCCCATTTTTTTCATTGGGTTGTTTTTGATTTTGAGTTTCCTGAGTTGTCTGCGTGTTTTGAAAATGAAGCCCTTGATCAGTCACACTGTTTGTGAGTATTTTCTCCCAGTCCATAGGTTATGTTTTCGTTTTGTTCATGGTTTCCTTTGCTGTGCAACAGCTTAGAAGTCTGATTAGGTCCCATTTGTTTATTTTTGCTTTTATTTCTTTTGCCTTGGAAGACTGACCTAAGAAAACATTGGTATGATTTACGTCAGAGAATGTTTTTCTATGCTCTCTTTTAGGAGTTTTATGGTGTCATGTCTTGTATTTAAGTCTTTAAGCCATTTTGAATGTACTTTTGTGTATGGCATGAGGGTGTGTTCCGGCTTCATTGATTTACCTGTAAGCAAAGGCAATCTTAATGATAGATGGAGTAACAAAAGTTATGTGAGTAGCTTTGAAAAAAATAGTTTTGAAAAAAACTTTATGGAATTAATAGATATTGTAAGAAGGTCTTAACTTTCCCTAGTGACTAAACTTTCTGTTGAACTACAGACTATTTAACAATAGAATACTTTTGCGACCCCCAAGGACTGTAGCCCACCAGGCCTTTCTGTCCATGGCATTTTCCAGGAAAGAATACTGGAGTGGGTTGCCATTTCCTACTCCAAGGGATCTTCCCCACCCAGGGATTGAACCCATGTCTCTTGCATCTCCTGCATTGGCAGGCAGATTCTTTACCACTAGCGCCACCTGAGGAGCCCAGAATAATACTAAGAAGTAAGTAAATAACTTGTTGAATGTTTTTGCCCACTGTATACATAGTGGGGGTAACAATAAATACTGGTTAATGATCACCATGGATTTGGGGCTTACAGATTTCTAGCAGGGATTCAGATTTGGAATTTTCACAAAGATTCTAACACCTTTAGATTTTAAGAATGATAAGAATGATGCTGTGCCCCTGAGTGATGCACACTTTTAAAAATATTTATTGTGTTATGAAGATATTTACTGTCAGTTCTGTATCCTGGGAGATGCTTTATTATTCATTTCAGAGCAGCCCAGTCATGGATTTAATTTTATTGACGTCACTGCAAATAATCTGCGCATGAAGTGATGGGGACACACCACTCCTTGACTCACATCAGGAATTAAGTCTCACTTCTTCCTTGTGTGAAGGCATGTGTGTATACACTCCCCTCTGCTGGAAGACAAGGATCATAGAGACACAATTTCATCACTGCTTGTGACAGATGCTAAGAATATGGGAAAAATTAGAATAAATAAACTTCTAACTAATGTGATGTTACTTATTATGATCTCCAGGGCATGAAAAATAGGCTTAAGAGTAGAGAAAAATGGTTAAGAAGCTGGCAAGAGAAGATGCATCTTGAACTATAAGATTTGGATCATATCATTTAGATATTCTAAAATAATTATAAATAAAAATTTAATAATTATGTATACTCATCATCTCATTTATAAATTTTTTTCCTCTGGAAATAGTTTTCAAAGTGAAGTAATCTCCTGGGAACCCACAACTCTTTTATAAATTGAAACAGCTATTTTCTTGAACAGCAAAGCCAAGGTGTATTAACTTTGGCCATAGTGACCTCATTGGGCCCAGGTTAACTAGTGAATAATCTCTACCTATTCCTAGAATAGAAACCTTTATAACAGGTGATATAGGAAGAGAACACAAAATAATTTCCTATTTACGTCTTTCAAAAACTTCCTGGAATATTTCTTACCATTTTGTTTGTTTTGGAACTGCAGAGAATTGGAGTAATCACACTCCTTATTGTATTATCACCCTTTGTGCTTGCGTAGTCTGGTTAAACTGCTTTCTCAGGTTAATCTCCCATCAGCATTGCAAGAGTTCCTTTTTACACACATCTTCACCATCACTTGGTGTTATATACCTCTCTATGTTTGCAAAACGGGAGGAGAACAATTTTTACCTGAAACTACGATTATGAGCCTTGACCCCGAACAGATTTTGTGAACATGGAATTTGAGAGTGATCAATTAATATGAGGAAGCTTTTCTTCCAGTAACATTAAAAAGATTTTCATGTAATATTCTCCTATTGTGTACAAAGAAGTTACATAGAGAAAATATAATTGAAGGTTTTTCAGAAAATACGTACCTTTCATTATTTGGTCAAGTCTCCTCAACTTGAATATATTTGAAGACTCATTTCCACATGATTACATGGTTTTCCCTTTTAAAAAAAAATTTCAAGTAGTTTACAGCAGAAATAAATTCATTGAATGGACATGAATCTATTATATTGGTACTTGAAAAATTCTAGTAACTATCCTAAAATAAAAGAAAATAGAAAAATAATTATATAATGAAAATACCATGTTAATATAATGAAGGTCTTTTCTTTCCCAAATAGCTTTTCTTCCCCAAAGTTTATTTTCTATACAGGCTTTGGTCTTGAAAGCAAATTAAAAAAGAGAAAAAGTGGTTTATTTTTAAAATTAAACATGAGTAGTAGGTGATTTTAATACATTAAGATGCCAACTAGAAAAGAAATTCTAGATTATAAGACACCTACCATATGGCAAGTAATTAGGAAAAATACTTTGCAAAGAGTTATAGATGAAAGAAAATTATTTAGTAATGAATAGAAACAACTATTTAAAGTAACTCATTTAATTGTCTTGACATTTGAAACCAAAACTCTAAAGAGAAAGAATTTTAAATCTCTCTATGATTAAAATAGAATTTAGGTTTTGGAACTAATTTAGCTGGAAATTACTGGAAGTGTGTAATGGTTATAGAACCTAATGAAGTTGGGCTTTGTTTTTTCATGAATGGAGAGAGAATAAATAATGGATTTGGTGTCAAAAATAATTTACTGTGGAATTGTGATTTACTGTGGAATTGTGATTGATTCTGACTATCCAATGACTAGTTCTAAGAGTCGGTATTAAAATCTTGTTATATTATTTGACCCATGACATTACTACTTTGGCTACATGATGCAAACAGCTTACTCACTGGAAAAGACCCTGATGCTGGGAAAGATTGAAGGCAGAAGAAGAGGGTGACAGAGGATGAGATGGTTGGATGGCATCACCGATTCAACGGACATGAACTTGGGCAAACTACTAGAGATAGTGAGGGACAGCGAGGCCTGGCATGTTGCAGACCATGGGGTCACAAAGAGTTGGACACAACTTAGTGACTGAACAACAACAACAAATCATGTAATTTTTTCTGAACTTGTTTCATAGTGTACACGCACACAAAAAATCACCCTCAATTCTTTCTCTCTGTCTCTACAGATTGATGATAATCTAAAGATTTTTAGGCAGTTATGACTACTATGTAAAAGGTGGAGTTTCCTGTGCTCTATAACTGCAACAGGAAAAACTTCTGGGGGGAGAATGGGAACAGGCCGCCTTTGTTATTCTAACTTAGCTGTAGGCAGATTTTGTTTCAGACTGAGGATGAAGCACCAGATCTATGTGGAGGAACGCTTCGGCTAGGCAGGAATAATAGCTTTCTATAATAATAATCAATTTTACATAAAATCAATAATGTTGAGCTGAGGTCTGTCCTTACTCAGTGAAATAAGGCATAAGGGAAATTGCCCCTGGCTAAATCATGAGATGTCAGCCTTCCTTTCCACTGTGACTGTCTCAAGTTTTTTTTTTTTTTTTTTATCTTTTTATTTTTAATTTTATTTTATTTAACTTTACAATATTGTATTGGTTTTGCCATATATCAAAATGAATCTGCCACAGGTATACATGTGTTCCCCATCCTAAACCCTCCTCCCTCCTCCTTCCCCATACCATCCCTCTGGGTCGTCCCAGTGCACCAGCCCCAAGCATCCAGTATCGTGCATCGAACCTGGACTGGCGACTTGTTTCATATATGATATTATACGTATTTCAATGCCATTCTCCCAAAGCATCCCACCCTCTCCCTCTCCCATAGAGTCCATAAGACTGTTCTATATATCAGTGTCTCTTTTGCTGTCTCGTATACAGGGTTATTGTTACCATCTTTCTAAATTCCATATATATGCGTTAGTACACTGTATTGGTGTTTTTCTTTCTGACTTACTTCACTCTGTATAATAGGCTCCAGTTTCATCCACCTCCTTAGAACTGATTCAAATGTATTCTTTTTAATGGCTGAGTAATACTCCATTGTGTATATGTACCACAGCTTTCTTATCCATTCTTCTGCTGATGGACATCTAGGTTTTTTTGTCTCAAGTTTTTTTTTCACCTTCTCTGACCTCAAACAGGGGAGGAGAAACTAGTCTTATTGAAACCAATTCCTTTCCCTCTTCTTTAATATATTAAGAGAGTGGATTAGATGTGGATATAAAAGAAAAGGGAAAACTCAAAGACAGGAAATTCGCTGAACAGTGAGGTCATTTACTGAAATGGAGAAGACAGAGAAGAAATAAATTGTAATTTAGGGCAGTCAAGAATTCTTTATTTGTCCCAAAATATGTGAAATTATTTGTTAAACCAGAACCTTATGGGGAACACATGTACACCCGTGGTGGATTCATGTCAATGTATGGCAAAACCAATACAGTATTGTAATTAGCCTCCAATTAAAATAAATAAATTTATATTAAAAAAAAGGTACTTTCTAACTTTTTAGAAACTGGAATAAATGAAATATTTTAATTAACTTTACTTCAGTCTTTTAAATTTTTAGGTAAGATACAAGATGCCTTTAAAAATGTACCAATTTTTAAACCAAAACAAAGGAGTATAAAAATACTTTCTTTTAAAAAAAAAGTAAAATTTCACATTTACATAAGACAAATCAATTCAAAAGCTTTGGCAGAGCACGTAGGTAATAAGATTTAGCCTCAGATGAATTTCCCCATGATTCCTTTTACCCACCCAAAGTATTTGACATCTCATTACCACTAATACAAAAAATATGGGGTATTTATGGGGATAAACTCTCTTCTAGGGAGGTCCTGATATGATGAGATTAAATTATGCCAAAAATACTTTTGAAATGCAATACATATGACACTAACTGAAAGTGAAAGTTGCTCAGTTGTGTCTAACTTGTTTGCAACCCCATGAACTGTAGTCCAACAGTCTCCTCTCTCCATGGAATTTTCTAGGCAAGAATACTAGAGAGGTTTGCCACTCCCTTCTCCAGGAATCTTCCCAACCCAAGGACCAAACCCAGGTCTCCTGCACTGCAGGCAGATACTTTACTGTCTGAGCCATCGGGGAAACTCTAACTAGAAAGATGGTTTTGAAATTTAAAAATGTTGAGAAATTTGGATTACAGTGATTATAACCTGTCTGGTTGATTAATCCTATAAATCTATCTTCACAGTTGCTTAAACTAAATTGACTTAAAAGTATTTCCGTGATACTCAGCTCAAATCTCACTTTTCCTGTTCCATAATTCTTCAATTAGTGGCTTGCATGCTAAGTTGCTTCAGCATGTCTGACTTTTCGTGACCCTATGGACTATAACCCACCAGGCTTTTCCATCCATGGGATTCTCCAGGCAAAACTACTGGAGTAGGTTGCCATGCCCTCTTCCAGGGCATCTTCCCAATCCAGGGATCTAACCCTAGTCTCATGTCTCCTGCATTGGCAGGCAGGTTCTTTACTGCTAGCCACCTGGGTTTCCCTAGTAGCTCAGATGGTAAAGCATCTGCCTCTATGTAGGAGATCTGTGTTCAATCCCTGGGTCAGAAAGATCACCTAGAGAAGGAAATGGCAACCCACTCCAGTATTCCTACCTGGAGAATTCCATGGACAGAGGAGCTTGGAGGACTACAGTCCATGGGGTCGCAAAGAGTCGGACACAGCTGGCAACTAACGCACACACACACCCACACCCACACACACACACCCCTGGGAATGACTAATTCCAATTCCCTTAGTAAAAGAATAGTCCCAGTGACTGGTTCCCTGGCCCTGAATCTCACTTGCTCAGTGACTCTGACACGTCTGATCGTCTGCACTATCCACCATTTCCATCTCTACTTTCATGCTTCCACTTGCTGATGGTGCTGTCTTGTCTCATGTGGGTAGACAGCCTGAATCCTGGACTCACTGTGCCTTGTGTATCACTTATTTTTTCCGTCATGGATTGTACCTCAATTTAATTCTCTTTGTTCACATTATCACCTGACTCTCTCACTTGACTCAAATACAATTCTCAGCTTTTGTTCCCATATATATATATATTCCAGAGCTATTACCCAGATCTTTAACATCCCCCCAGACTGAGTCCCAGGCATAATTCCTTGATTATCAGGATCAATGTCTGTTTCTCTCTTTTGCCCAGAATTTTTGTATGCTCCATAATGACACTGTTATTGATAAGATACTTTGTCTCCATATATGCTCGAATTCCTATTAAAAAGTATTGTTGTGTTTATCATCATCACAGAAGAATAAAGCTTTCAGTTGTATATGGCACTGTTAGATACTTTAAAAAAGTAAATTTGACAGCACTGGTTCCTATATTTCAGGAAGTTATGATTAAAAAGGAGATAGAAGCACACAGTATCAAAAATAAAATTCTACATTATCTGAGTAATTTGTTATACTTACAGTCCAAGGGCATTAGTTGAACCTACCAGAGATGATGAATGTTGATTCCATGTCATCCTATTTCAAGGAATTTATTAAATGTATCTGTCAATGTTTTTATGAGAACAGTGATCCATGCCACAGTGATGAAATGTGACTTTGAAGTAGATTCCTAAATCCACCATGCTGCCGATCATCACTCCCACTATGTTTTCTTCCCTCTTTCTCATGTTTCTGGGATATTTATTTCTTCAGTTGGTGGTCACAGTATTTAAAATACGTGATTAAAACCAGTAAGCTTAAATATATAAATATGGTCCTTGTGTGCAAAAGAAAAGACTCAGCTGATGCCAGAGATGTTAGAGGACTAATATGGCAAACGCTTACCATTCTCTAGCCAATGTCACTGCTTGGTAAAACAGGACCATAGGGAAGGATGTTCTTTTTCTCCCCTTTAAGCTTATAAGGTAACTGAAGTGTCAGGCTGGACCGGAAAAGAATCAAATCAGTTATACAATGAGTCAGTCATGGGTACCACTCATCAGGAAGAAATAGATGAAGACTTCTGTTATTGCAGAATAAAAGAGATCAGCCAACCTTCTCCACAAAGAAGAGGAATAAAACTGGGGGGAAAGCTGACAAAAATAACCAGAGTTCTTGAAATCAACCAAAGGCAGATAAATTGAGACACTCATTCTTTAAAATTTTCTAGATCTTCAGATAAGAATAGCACATGATTTCAAATCAACCATTACAAATATGTGCAAAGAATTAATGGAAATTGCATTAAGAAAGTGAAAATATGATACCAATTACTAAATACATAGGGAATTTTAATAAAGGAAGAAAATGTATGAAAGAAAACCAAACTGAAACTTAGATTTAAAAGTGTAATAACTGAAATGAAAGATTCACAACATGGGCTCAATAACAGATTTGAGATAGGAAAAGATAAAAATAGAGAACTGTAAAGTAGATCAACAGAAGTGATCCAATTTAAAGAACAGTGAAAAAAGACTGAAGGAAAATGAACCTATTGAATTCTATAAAGCACATAAAAATATCTGTAACAGCAGCTCCAGGAGAAGAGGAGAATAAAAGTGGGCAGGGTAGATATTTGAAGAAATAATGGCAGAAACTGTCCCTAGTTTGATGAAAAGCATTAATTTACACATCCAAGAAGCTTATCAAGCTATAAGTTAGATAAACACTAAGAGATCCATAGTAAAACTGCTGAAAGTAAACACAAAAATAAAAACTTGAAGGCAGCAGGAACAAAATAATTCATCATGTACTAGGAAACCGCAAAATGATTAACCACTGACTTCAGGGCTGTAGTCCATGGGCTTGCAGAGGTGGACATGTGTGAGTGAGCATACAACACGCACTCTCATCAGAAAAATAGAAATCAGAAGGCAGTAAACTGACATAGGCAAAATGTTCAAAGAAGACAAACCTGTCATCCAAGACTTCCATAATCCTCTAAACTTCCCTTCAGAAATGAAGGTGAAATATACACATTCACAGATAGAAACTGAAAAGAATTTATTGCCTGCAGACTTGACCTAACAACAAATACCGAAGGAAATTCTTTACATTGAAGGAAAATGACTATAGATATAAACTTGAGTCCACAGTAAGGAATGAGAAATGCCAGAAGTTTTTAACAGGTAAATAAAAAGAATTGTATATGCATTCCCTCTTTTTTTTAAACGTAAGATTGTTCAATGTAATAATTATAATACTGTTATGGGGATGGGGGTGTGTGTGTGTATGTGTGTGTGTGATAATTATAGCAAAGAATGGAGGAAGAAATGGAATTACATTGGAGCAAATTTTCTAGTTTACAAATGTTAAGTCAGCATTAAACTCAAGTAGATTCAGGTAAGTTTAAAAAGTATATTGTAATACCAAGAACAAACACAGACAGATGGATAGACAGACAGATTAAAAAAAAAATGGTGAAAAAAACTATGGAATTAAGATGGTAGATTAAAACATTTACACAAAAGAAGTAAAGAGGGAAAAAGAAACAAAAACATGAGACATAAAAAAATAAATAGCAAATCAGATCAGATCAGATCAGTCACTCAGTCGTGTCCAACTCTTTGCGACCCCATGAATCACAGCACGCCAGGCCTCCCTGTCCATCACCAACTCCCGGAGTTCACTCAGACTCACGTCCATCAAGTCAGTGATGCCATCCAGCCATCTCATCCTCTGTCATCCCCTTCTCCTCTTGCCCCCAATCTCTCCCAGCATCAGAGTCTTTTCCAGTGAGTCAACTCTTCACATGAGGTGGCCAAAGTACTGGAGTTTCAGCTTTAGCATCATTCCTTCCAAAGAAATCCCAGGGCTGATCTCCTTCAGAATGGACTGGTTGGATCTCCTTGCAGTCCAGGGGAATAGTAGATGGAAATCCAAATGTATTAATAATTGGCTTAAGTGTGAAGTGACTAAACATTTCAGTGCAAAGACAGAGGTTGCCAGACTCAATGAAAAGCAAGATCCGAAGATATGTCATCTAGAAGACACACACATTAGATTCAAAGACACAAATAAGTTAAAAGGATAGAAAATGATACACTACACAAACAGTAACTGTAAGAGAGGAATTTAAGTAGCTATAGTACTATCAGACAAAATTGAGTTTTATAAAATAAATATTACTAGAGACAAAAGAGGGACATTTCTTTAAAAGGTTAATAGCATCTGAACAATAAACAAATTTTAAATGTATATACTCTTCACAGAGCTCAAAATATTAAAAAAAAACAACAAGATTTGACAGAACTGGAAAGAGACACAGAAAATTCAGTAATTATAGTTGAATATTTTAATACTCATCTTTCAGTAATTGATAAAATAACTAAGCAGTAAGTATATAAAAGAACTGAAAACATTATCAACAAATCCAGTCTGTGTAACTTATGGAACACTCAACTCATCAACATTAAAATATACACTCTTTTCCAGCGCACACAGAACACTCTCCAGGATAGGCCATAGGCTAAGCCATAAAACAACAAATTTACAACAAATTTAAAATGATTTATAATAAATTTTTAAATGATTGAAATTCTACAAAGTTTGAACTACAGGCATATTTAAATCTCCATGGACAGAAAGCCTGGCAGGCTACAGTCTATAGGGTCACAAAGAATCAGACAAGATTGAACTGACTTAGCACGTAGCAAGAGAGAGAAATTAGGAAAACTCCCAAATATTTGGAAGTTATACAACATACTTCAAAATAATCCCTTGGTCAAAGAAAAAAATACTAGAGAAGATTTAAAATATATATCTTGAATTAAATAATAAAAAAGTACAAAATACCAAAGTGTAATACCAAAAGTGAAAGTTGCTCAGTCATGTCCAACTCTTTGCTACCCCATGGACTATACAGTTCATGGAATTCTCCAGGCCAGAATACTGGAGTGGGTAGCCTTTCCCTTCTCCAGGGGATCTTCGTAACCCAGGGATCGAACCCAGGTCTCCCTCATTGCAGGTGGATTCTATACCAGCTAAGCCACAAGGGAAGTCTGTAATACCAAAAGATGATTCTTTAAAAAAAAAAACACAATAAAATTGATAAACCTTTACTTAGATATAGAAAACCATGAAGACACAAATTGTCAAAATCAGAAATGCAAAGGGGAACATCATTATAGGCCCTACAGAAATTAAAAGGGCATATTTAAGAAATATCACAAACTGCATGCCATAAACTGAAAAAAAAATAAATGAAATGAAAAAATCTTAGAAAGGACTCAAATTACCAAAAATTTCTCAAAGAAAAATGGAGAGGGGGGAAGCTGAATAAATGTTTATCAAGTAAAGATCTAGAACCATAATTTAAAATACTCCAATTAAAGGAAAACAGCCCAGGCCCAGAATACTTTACTTTTGAGGAAGAAATAATATTAGTGCTACAAAGACCCTTTCAGAAACAAGAGGAGAGACCACTTACCCTCTCATTTTATAAGGACAGTATTACTCTTATACCAAAGATATCTTGGAAAAGAAAACTATAGCTCAACATCCCTCATGAAAAGATTCTTTACCAACTAAGCTGTCAGGGAAGCCCAAAATCCTTTAAAAAATATTAGCAAACTGAATCCAGAAAGTTGAAGAAGGATTATATACCATGAACAACTAGTATTTATCTTGGGGATTCAAGGAGGCTTTTAACATCCAAAGTTAACTACTATAATATGAAAGTGAAAGTGTTAGTCACTCAGTTGCATCCGACTCTTTTCAACCCCATGGACTGCAGCCTGCCAGGCTCCTCTGTTCATGGGATTCTCCAGGCAAGAATACTGGAGTGGGTAGCCATGCCCTTCTCCAGGGGATCTGCCCAAACTAGGCATCAGACTCAGGTCTCCTGCATTGCAGGCAGATTTTTTACCATGTGAACCACCAGGGAAGCCCAATTAATATAATGCACAATATTAATAGAATAAAAGACAAAATCAACATGGTCATCCATTATAATAGGTGCAGAAAAAGAATTGGACAAAATTCAATAGCCATTAATCATAAAAACTCTAAACAAATTCAGAATAGAAGCAAACTTCCTTAATTTGTCAAAGGGTAAGTAATCTTGTAAAATTTACCTGTAAAAACCTATAGTTAACATCATATATAACTATGAAAGATTGACTATTTTCTCCCTACGATTAGGACTGGACTTCCCAGGTGGCCCTGTGGTAAAGAATCTGCCTGCAGTGCAGGAGATACAGAAGATTCAGGTTCCATCCCTGGGTCAGGAAGATACCCTGGAGGAGGGATCTCCATGGCAACCCATTCCAGTATTCTTGCCTGGAGAATCCCATGGACAGAGGAGCTTGGCGGACTACAGTCCATGGGATCACAAAGAGTTGGACACAATGAGTGACTGAGCAGGAGCATGAAGATTAGGACTAGTAAAAGGAGGTGTGCTTGTACCGCTCCTAGTCAACATTGTACATAAGATTCTAGTCAATGAAATAAAGCAAGAAAAATTTTCAAACTATCTTTATTCACAGAGTTGTACACGACTGAAGTGACTTAGCAGCAGCAGCAGCAACAGACATGATCTTTTAAAAAATATCCTACACAATCTACAAACAAAAATTTTTAGAACCAGTAAGTGGCTTATCAAGTTCACAGAATACAAGATTAATATAAATAAATTGATGATACCTACATACTAATGACCAAAAAAACCCAAAATATAATTAAGAAAACAGTTTGATTCACAATAGCATCAAAAATAATCAAAAAAACTATAAATAAATTTAGCAAAAGAATCATATGTCTACACTGAAACTACAAAATATTGTTGAATGAATTTAAAGAATAACTAAATAAATGCAGAAATATACCCTATTCATGGACTATATGTCTCAATAATGGTATGATTTTACTCAAAATGGATCACAGACATGAATTAAAACTATAAAATGCCTAGAAGGAAACTGTAGGGGAAATTTTTGACTTTGGATTAATCAAAGACTTCTTTAAATAAGACACCAGAAAACATATTCCATAGAAGACAAAATTGATGAATTAGTCTCCACCAAAATTAAAAACATTTGCTAAAGACTCCGTTAGAAAACTAGACAGAGATGAGAAGAAATTATCTGAAAATCATATTTTATAAAGGACTTGTATCTGAAATATATAAAGAACTCATCACTTAATAATAACAAATAAAAACAAGGTTTGAATAGACATTTTACTGAAAAAGATATACACGTGGCTGTAAAGTAAATGAAAATATATTTAACATCGTTAGTCATTAGACAAAAGATAATTAAAACAACAATGACATCAGAAGATGGCTCTGCAATCATTCAAAAACACTGACAATACCAAGCATTAGTAAGAACGTTGTGGTGGGCAGACTCCCTTGCTATCCAGAGATGTTCATGTCTAGTCCTCGGTGTACATCTTACCTTGCATGGAAAAAAGGAATTTGCGTATATGACTAAGTTAGGAATCTTAAAATGGGAAGATTATTCTGGGTTTTCCTAGTGGGCCTGATATAATCACAAAGGTTTTCATAAGAGGGAGGCAGGAGGGTCAGAGTGAAGGAAGATTTGATGATGAAAGCAGAAGTTGAAATGATGTGAAGCCAGGAGCCAAGGAATGCTGGTAACCTCTAGAAACTAGGCAAAGTAAGGTAAATCTAAGAAACATGTGTTCTCTGGAGCCTCCAGAAAGAAGGCAGCTTGGTTGACACCTTGATTTTAGCCACATAAGACTCATTTCAACTTCTGACCTCCACAACTATAAGAGAATATATCTGTATTCCTGCCACTATGCTTATGGGAAATTTGTTAAAACATCAATAAGAAATTAACACAGAAGTGGAAAACCTTGAACCCTCATACATTCCTAATGGGAATATAAAAATGGTATAGCCACTTTGAAAGAAAGATTGACAGTTACAACCCAGAAATTCTACTCCCAGATATCTGCCCAAGAGCAGCAATACCATATATGTGTACAAAGACTTATACACACATCTTCATAGCTGCATTATTAATAACAGCAAAAAACCAGGGGAAAAATCCAAATGTCCATTAATTTGTGAATGGATGATATTGAGCTTCCAGGGTGGCTCAGTGCTAAAGAATCCTGTCAATGCAGGAGACAAGGAGATGCGGGTTCAATCCTCAGGTCAGGAAGAGCCTCTGGAGAAGAAAATGGCAACCCACTCTGGTATTCTTGCCTGGAGAATCCCATGGACAGAGGAGCCTGGTGGGCTACAGTCTATGGAGTCGTGAAGGAGTTGGACATGACTTAGCACCTAAACCACCAAAATACAATGCAATATAACCATTGTAGTATAACCATTGTGCAAGGAAATAATAACAGTGAAAAGATAAACTATATAGCCACAAGAATGAACCTCAAAAATCATGTTAAGTGAAAGAAGGCAGACACAAAAGTCTTTATATCGCATGATTCCATTTCATAAAATTCTTTGAAGAGTCAAAAGTGAACTCTATAAACAAATCAATCAGTGTTTCCCTGGTAGAGAGCTAAAATAGATTGCAAAAAAGTACAATGTGTTTTTAAGTGGCCATGAAAAAGTTCTAAAACAATTGTGATTATTGTACAAGTGTAAAATCTTACTAAATATCATCAAGTTGTCCATTCACTATAGGTAAATTGCTTTGTACATAATTAGCTCAGTAAATCTGTTAAAAGTGGGGGGGGGGGAATAAAATTAAAAAATAGGTGAAGTTCTCTCTTCAAAATATCTTAAGGAGTTGTTTTATTCAAAAGAGATTGTAGGAACAAATTCCTAAACCAACTTTCCTCCTTAATACTTGCTTAAATTTAGTACATTTAGCCATATATTTACATACTAATTGTCTTTCTCATCTTACTAGAAAATGCTAAACTTTGAGAACAAAAATAATAGTTAATGTTGAATCCATATGACCACTATCCCCTCTCCAAGAATCCTCCATGTATTTGGGAAACATTTGCTGAATCATGAGAAATCAATGTTCTCAGCTCAAACATCAGTGACTGCTCTAACCACCTAAGAAAATGTCTTTTGTCATGAGTTTTTTCATGGTTAACCCTTGATGTCATTCTAAATTTTAGATATTGTTCTATTCTTAAGCTTCTGTGGGCACACAAAGAAAGGGGCAGGTGGAAGAGAGTCCATACATTTTTTTTTCCTCATTAGTAATTCTGTTCCCTCATTTCTCAAAATGTGTATTACCATTCCTAGAAAATTTTTTAAGTTTTTCACTTTATATAATTTGGCTTTATATCAATAACCTCAGATATGCAGATGACCATTCTTTCTGCCACCGTTATGGCAGAAAGCCAAGAGGAACTAAAGAGCCTCTTGATGAAAGTGAAAAAAAGCTGGCTTAAAACTCAACATTCATAAAACTAAGATCATAGTATCTGGTCCCATCAGTTCATGGCAAATAGATGGGCAAACAATGGAAATAGTGAGAGACTTTATTTTTGGGGGCTCCAAAATCACTGCAGATGGTGACCGCAACCATGATTAAGAAGCTTGCTCCTTGGAAGAAAAGCTATGACCAACCTAGACAGCATATTAAAAAGCAGAGACATTACTTTGCCATCAAAGGTCCATCTAGTCAAAGCTATGGTTTTTCCAGTGATCATGTAGGGATGTGAGAGTTGGACTATAAAGAAAGCTAAGTGCCGAACAGCTGATGCTTTTGAACTGTGGTGTTGGAGAAGACTCTTGAGAGTCCCTTGGACTTTAAGGAGGTCAAACCAGTCCATCCTAAAGGAAATCAGTCCTGAATATTCATTGGAAGAACTGATGATGAAGCTAAATCTCCAATACTTTGTCCACCTGATGCAAAGAATTGACTCATTGAAAAAGACCCTGATGCTGGGAAAGATTGAAGGCAGGAGGAGAAGGGGATGAGAGAGGATGAGATGGTTGGATGGCATCACCGACTCAATGAACATGAGTTTGAGCAAGCTCTGGGAGTTGATGATGGACAGGGAAGCCTGGCATGCTACAGTCCATGGGGTCACAAAGAGTAGAACATTACTGAGCAACTGAACTGAACTGAATTTGGCTTTATCTCCTGTATGTTGTCCCTTTTCTAGCTTTCCTCGTCTATTAATGACTCCTTACTTTGAAAGAAAAATTATAATATGATCAGGTGTTCAAGTTCATATTTGGAGAATTTCTCCCATTCATTACTTCATCAAATAAATCTCTTCTACCTTGACTCCAGCTGAATTATTTAATCCATTCATTTTATTATCCATAAAATTTGATTTTTTATAAATCAGCCATGTGGTGAGTCACATCAATTTTTAAATAATCTTAAGTGAATGAACTGGCTAAAATGAAGTTGATGTGCTTAAGCAAATGTCAGCACTGCCAAAATCAATTGCCACCAAGAACTTTTAAAGAAATGACAGCTGTCCAGTCCTGCAAGTAATATCTGTGGGGATGATAGACATTCAGTCATTTTCATTCAACAGGCTCCAACCTCCTCTCAAATAGTGCACAAAGTTCAGGAGATGCAAAATCAGAAGAGAAAATGCTCAAGTTTGGAGAAGCTCCCATTGAACTAGAAACAGACGTGGTAAGGCATAATTTGCTCCACATTGTGGCCAGAGCTATCAGTTCAGTTCAGTCGTGTCTGACTCTTTGTGACCCCTTGGACTGCAGCATGCCAGGCCTCCTTGTCCATCACCAATTCCTGGAGTTTACCAAAACTCATGACCATTGAGTTGGTGACGCCATCCAACCATATCATCCTCTGTCGTCCCCTCCTCCTCCTGCCCTCAATCTTTCCCAGCATCAGGGTCTTTTCAAATGAGTCAGTTCTTCGCATCAGGTGGCCAAAGTACTGGAGCTTCCCCTTCAGCATCAGTCCTTCCAACAAATATTCAGGGTTGATTTCCCTTAGGATGGACTGGTTGGATCTCCTTGCAGTCCAAGGGACTCTCAAGAGTCTTCTCCAACACCACAGTTCAAAAGCATCAATTCTTTGGTGCTCAGCTTTATTTATAGTCTAACTCTCACATCCATACATGACCACTCACATCCATACATGACTGGAGCTATAATGTGATGTAAACAAAATGTTGAAATAGTTCAGAGATAGTAAATACATTTTCTTGGTTCTTCTACTGCTCATCCTCAATGCTACAAACTTCAACCAATTTCTTTTCTTGATTCTTTATAAGGAAACTGAAGAGAAAGCAAGGAAGGGATTAACACAAATGTACCTCGGCAGAATGCTCTTTATGACAGTAGCAGCTACATATCCTTATTTTATATATATCTATGTGTTGGAGAAGACTCTTGAGAGTCCCTTGGACTGCAAGGAGATCCAACCAGTCCATTCTGAAGGAGATCAGCCCTGGGATTTCTTTGGAAGGAATGATGCGAAAGCTGAAACTCCAGCACTTTGGCCACCTCATGGGAAGAGTTGACTCATTGGAAAAGCCTCTGATGCTGGGAGGGATTGGGGGCAGGAGGAGAAGGGGACGACAAAGGATGAGATGGCTGGATGGCATCACTGACTCGATGGACGTGAGTCTCAGTGAACTCCGGGAGTTGGTGATGGACAGGGAGGCCTGGCATGCTGCGATTCATGGGGTCGCAAAGAGTCGGACACAACGGAGTGACTGATCTGATCTGATCTGATATCTATTTATATATAGATTATTTTTTATGGTAGCTTAAACAAGATCAACATTTATTTATGTTGCTTATGTTCACATAACAATAGATATATATAGATAGGTATAGATAGATAATTCAGACAGCAGTGTACATATATAGTACACAGTACATATATATGTAGCTTCAGGTTCTATAATCAGAAAATATTATCTTAATAGTATATACATATCTTCAGGTTCTGTATCTGAAAATATAACAAAGAGAATGGCTGGCTTCAAACAACTCAGATTAGTGTCAGTTCTTTCATTAGGAGAGATTATTCAGGGACTATTGGATAAAAACATATTGAATACAAGCACTTACTATAATTTCTTCTCCAGACCCATTAAAATAATAATAGACTTTAAAAGATATTACACTCACAAGGATGTAAAAAATGGGAGAAAAGAAGACAGCAACAAAATTTTGGAAGGCCTAAAGAAGAGGAGTATATTTAGCAGCTCCCCAAAAATGAATTCTAAATTGGCTATAGAGAGAGCTAAGAATAATCTTTAAATTCTTTAAAGTTTTAGGAATCAATGATACCATCCTCTGAAAGTCGAACATTATTGAAAATCAATTTAAGTAATAGATAGTTCTCTACATCCCCCATATCCAGCAAAATAAATAAAAAAGCAAATAGATAATTGAATTTTATTCTCAAATTAGGCTCTTTGGACTGCCAAACATGAGAAAAGGATAACAGCTACACGTGTATAAGAAAAGGTCAGTTTTCATTCCAATCCCAAAGAAAGGCAATGCCAAAGAATGCTCAAACTACCGCACACGCTATCTCACATGTTAGTAAAGTAATGCTCAAAATTCTCCAAGCCAGGCTTCAGCAATACATGAACCATGAACTTCCTGATGTTCAAGCTGGTTTTAGAAAAGGCAGAGGAACCAGAGATCAAATTGCCAACCACCGCTGGATCATGGAAAAAGTAAGAGAGTTCCAGAAATACATCTATTTCTGCTTTATTGACTATGCCAAAGTCTTTGACTGTGTGGATCACAATCAACTGTGGAAAATTCTGAAAGAGGTGGGAATACCGGACCACCTGATCTGCCTCTTGAGAAATCTGTATGCAGGTTAGGAAGCAACAGTTAGAACTGGACATGGAACAACAGACTGGTTCCAAAGAGGAAAAGGAGTATGTCAAGGCTGTATATTGTCACCCTGCTTATTTAACTTCTATGCAGAGTACATCATGAGAAACGCTGGGCTGGAAGAAGCACAAGCTGGAATCAAGATTGCCAGGAGAAATATCAAGAACCTCAGATATGCAGATGACACCACTCTGATGACAGAAAGTGAAAAGGAACTAAAAAGCCTCTTGATGAAAGTGAAAGAGGAGAGTGAAAAAGTTGGCTTAAAGCTCAACATTCAGAAGACGAAGATCGTGGCATCTGGTCCCATCACTTCATGGGAAATAGATGGGGAAACAGTGGAAACAGTGTCAGACTTTATTTTTAGGGGCTCCAAAATCACTGCAGATGGTGACTGCAGTCCTGAAATTAAAAGATGCTTACTCCTTGGAAGGAATGTTATGACCAACCTAGATAGCATATTGAAAAGCAGAGACATTATTTGCCAACAAATGTCTGTCTAGTCAAGGCTATGGTTTTTCCTGTGTTCATGTATGGATGTGAGAGTTGGACTGTGAAGAAAGCTGAGCAGCGAAGAATTGATGCTTTTGAACTGTGGTGTTGGAGAAGACTCTTGAGAATCCCTTGGACTGCAAGGAGATCCAACCAGTCCATTCTAAAGATCAACCCTGGGTGTTCTTTGGAAGGAATGATGCTAAAGCTGAAACTCCAGTACTTTGGCCACCTCATGCGAAGAGTTGACTCATTGGAAAAGACTCTGATGCTGGGAGGGATTGGGGGCAGGAGGAGAAGGGGACAACAGAGGATGAGATGGCTGGAGGCATCACCAACTCGATGGACTTGAGTTTGAGTGATCTCCGGGAGTTGGTGATGGACAGGGAGGCCTGGCGTGCTGCAATTCATGGGGTCGCAAAGAGTCCGACACAACTGAGTGACTGAACTGAACTGAACTGAATAATACTTTAATACCAGAACTTCACATTTTTCAGTCTTTTATTCTGGGAGTTGGGGGAATAGGGAAACATACCATAGGAGAAGATAATGAGAGAAGAATAAGAGCACTAACTTAAAAATCCATTAAGAACCCAAAGAAGAACCATAATAACTTCACTATTTCTTGTCACTGATATTTTTATGAAACATTTGTGCTAAAAATAAAGTTTTGTTTGAATTTAGAATCATTAGTCTGAAATCATCAAGCTGCAAAAATTCTTCACCTATGGCAGCCACAAGTATATGTCCCAAAATCTGTCCATTTATGTCCAAGGAGTGGTAATAAATTTAGACAAAAGAAAGTCAAACATAACTTCCAGAATTTTCACAGCAAATTTAAAGAGTGCTATGGTCTGAATGTTTGTGTCCTCTCCCCCTACAAATTCACAAGTTGAAATCCTGACATCCAATATGATGGCGTTAGGAGTTGGGGCCTTTGTCAGGTGATTAGATCATGGGGTGGAGCCCTCCTGAATGGGATACCAGAGTCCTTAGCCCTTTTCATTTGACAGATGTTGATAATGCAACAAGCTACAGGAGAAAAAGAGTACCAAGGTTTAGATGCCCCCAAGAGCTGTGAGGATACAGTGAGAAGTCTGCTACCTAGAAGAGGGTCTGACCTTGCTGCTATGCTGATCTTGGACTTCCAGCCTCTAGAACTGTGAGAATAAATTTCTATTCAGTTAATAAAGAATCCACCTGCAATACAGGAGACTCCCATTTGATTCCTGTGTTGGGAAGATCTGCCTGAGAAGGAATAGGCTACCTACTCCAGTATTCTTGGGCTTCTCTTGTGGCTCAGCTGGTAAAGAATCCAACTGCAATGTGGGAGACCTGGGTTTGATCGCTGGGTTGGGAAGATCCCTTGGAGAAGGGAAAAGCTACCCACTCCAGTATTCTGGCCTGGAGAATTCCATGAACTGTATAGTCATGGGGTCACAAAGCATAGGACACAACTAAGAGACTTAAAAATAAATAAATAAGCCACCTGCTCAGCAGTATTTGGTTATAGCAACCTGAACAGATTAAGTCACTGAGATTCTGTGTCAGTGGGGATCTTGTCCAGTGCACTGAAAAATAATTAGGGACAGGAAGAATGCTGGCTTTATAGAAAAAGTCATTATGGGTCTCAAGAATATTAAGAACTTGATCACAACACTTTGATATTTGCACTGAAAAAGAAAAAGTCACTGTTTACTCTCATTTGTATTCTGAAACACAACATGAGAGAGTAAAAAGGCATCTCAGGCAAATATTGAATGACAGATTAGTGATAATGTCATTTATCTGACACTGTTTATCTGACACTACTGTATGTGATCAGAATACTGTGTATTAGGGACTAAAAAAAGCACTAGAAACATTCCTATATGTATCTGTTGACCCAATAAGTTCATTACTAGGAATATTTCTCCCCAAATTTCACATATTTACAAAAATATATACACAAGGATGTACATTGCAATATTATATCTAAAATAAAGGAAGAAAACAAATGTTCATTAACTTTAGAATTTTCAATTGATCCAACTGAATTATAGAATATTAAAAATCCATTTGAATGTGCATACTTATACACATCTTAAACATATATATTAATATATCCAAGATTTTTAGAAATAAATTTTTAAAATTGTGTTTATTTGTTTGGGGCTGTGCTGGGTCTTCGTTGCTGTGTGGGCTTTTCACTAATGGGGAAAGCAGGGGCCAGGGCTTCTCGTCGCAGGGGCTTCTCGTGGAGCACGGGCTCCAGGGCACCCAGGCTTCAGTGGTTGCAGCATGTGGGCTCAGTAGTTATGGCTCCTGAGCTCTAGAGCACAGGCTAAATAGTTGCAGTGCCTGGGTTTAGTTGCTTCTCGGCATGTGGGATTTAACTTGTGTCTCCTGCATTGGCGGGCAGCTACTTTACTGCTGAGCCATCAGGGAAGCCCCCAAGATATTTTTTAATGAAATAATCTTTAAAATGTATTACTGTATCTCATTTATAGTTTTGAATGATCTGTATGTATGTACACATATGAATTTCAATGCCTAGAATGGGCTCTAGAAATGCACACAGCTTTCTGGTAGTGATTACCTCTGAGAGGGTTATACGGGAAGGGTGAGTGTTTAGAGAATCTGTGTATGCACTTTGGTGACAGCCCTCCTAAGTCTGAATCCTGGCCACTTGCTGTATGTCCTCTGTAGATCCTTCAGTCTCCTCATCTCTAAAGTATCTGGGTGCCTGTGAGTATTGCTTTGAACAGATACGGAGCATAATCAACATTATATGAATTAGCAAGTGTGAAACAAAGGTTCATCAGCATTATTAAGGGAGAATTTTAGTGCACCTGCTGTTTTATTTAACTCTTGTAGAGTAGATCAATGTACTAGCTTATAGTCTAAAATAAATAAGAACAAATCCAGAAATTTTGATGTAATTGTTCTAATAACGATGGAATTGTGTAACAATGTCGAGGCATTGAGTTCCAAGACGCCCTGCCCATTCACTGCTAACCGAACTAAACTACTCAGAGTAAGTAATTGCTCCTCTGCTATCTCAAGGGCAGGAATTATTGCTCCCCCCTTTATGAATCGCACAGCGCCGTGTTCGCAGCGGGTGTGCGCTAAGTGTTTGCTGAATGATGATGGTGGGGACGCTGACAGCTGTGACAGCCTGGAAGCCTAATTTAAAAGCCATCAGGAAAACGCAGCGCGAAATATGGCCCTTCTGAATTTTGTCTGCATGGCAAACAAATTCTGTTAGCTTATTAATAAAGTAATTCAGTGCACAATTGTACTATTGATTGCTTTGGTACCATCTGAATTTTTGCTCATTTGTATGATCTAATTGTTATTTCAGATGATTCAGAGGGCAAGGCAAGGCCCATGCCCATTATTTCAGTATTAAAAGTTGGTTTCCTGTAAGCATGTTCTAAATTAAATGCACAAAATAGATGTTATCAACTAAATTATGTTTAATCCCTACAGCAAGACTTCGCAGCAGTGTAACTGTTTTCCATTTCCTTAAATTGCATGGTACTCTGTTTCTGCAGGGACTTACTCCTTTTCTGTGTGTTTCAGCCAGCCACACATGGAGAGAAGGACTTTATTGGAAACATGATGGTGCCTCTGTCTTCTAGCTCCATCCACATTTGGGGGAGTGGGGGTCTAACTATTTATTTATAGGGTACACTGCCTCTCATGTGCAATCACTAAATCAGCAAGGTAGCATATCAATGACAATTATCCTTCCTATCAGCAAAATGTGAAATTCATCTTTAATGATGAATCTCCGTCCCCTTGACGCTGGTGTGCTGGTGACTGCAGTGATGGGAAGAGACTCCGCAGTAAATATACAGAGACGGTGCACTGCAGGGAACAAGAGCCAGGGCGACGGCATATAGGTGGTCTTCCCCAAGGGGAGAGTCTCCCTGCATAACTATACCATCAGCATCTAGTCAAGAAAGGAAAACAAGGCTAGTTATCTGGACAGAGACATTTTTTTAAGTTGGTTTTATGGCTTTGTCTTTTGTGACAGTAAAAAACACATAACAAAATTTACCATCTTAACCATCTTTAAATGTACAGTTCAGGAGAGTTATGACAGTTTTGTGAAACAGATCCCCAGAATTTTTTATGTGCTCTATGTCCTACTTTATTTTTTTAACTTTTTATTTTGTATTGGGGTATGGCCGATTAACACCATTGTGATAATTTCAGGTGAACAGCAAAGGGACTCAGCCATATGTATATGTGTATCCTTTCTTCCCCAAACTCTCTCCCATCCAGGCTGCCACATAGCACTGAGCAGAGTTCCCTATGCTATACAGTAGGTCCTTGTTGGTTATCCATTTTAAATATAACAGTTTGGACATGTCCATCCTGAACTCCCTAACTATCCCTGCGTCCCACCCCTCCTCCCTGGCAACCATAAGTTCATTCTCTAAGTTGTGAGTTGAACAGGGAAATTTTAACATAAAGAATTATGAACTAGTAACAGATATGAACTACTTAGAGGGGCAAGGAAAACTCTAAAGGCTACAGAAATAGCAGATGGAGGGAGCAGTTGCCACTCTCAGGTAGAGACAGAACACCCAGGAAGGGTCAAGCTGGGAAGAGAATCCTACCCGTGGCTGAGATCCAGACCTCATTGGAGAAGGTGGCCCTGTGGCTCACTGGATGACAGAAAAGTGTCCCGGGATGAGCCTGGCTGCCGGCGTGCTGATGAGTCACACTGATAAACCGCTGGAGCCTTAATGAGACTCACTAGAAAGTCATCCAAGTGCCAGCAAAGACTGAAAACGCCCTGGGAAACCACTTACTGGGAGGATAATGAGATTTGCAAAGAAGTCCACCCTCAGGGTGCCCATGAAGCTTTCCAGTGGGAAACCAAGCACTGGGATGCCTTCATGACTTACTGGACAGCCACTGGCTGGGGTGGTGGTAAGATTCACTAAGAGGTTGATACCACTTGCAGCTGCACACTGAATGATGCAGAAGGCAGAAGCACATCATATCTGGGACAGGAAGCCCCCTTCTTGTGACCGTGTCCCTCCAGTGTTCTCAATTTGCAATATTAATAGTGTTCCAGCTGGCAGAGATATATTTGCAAGGTTGAGCTTCTGTATCGCAAAGCGGGGCAAAGAAGAGTGGATCAGGAGCTCAGAGGCAGTGCATTGATAACTGGTACAATAGCCAAGCCTGAGAGACTGCATTCAGGATCCTCTGCGCTAGTGCCCTGAACAGAAGTTACCAGGAAAATTGATGGTGTCTTTCATGGGCACTGGTGGATAGAGGCCATGTTGATGATTATCACACAGAGGAGCTTAGAGATACATCCTGCAAGTGCCAATTCATGTAAATACAAGAGAATCTTACTGGAAGAAAACATAAATAGCCAAATAGAAAAACACAAATGGACCCCTCAGCCATTCAGGTATAATTGGATGAATACCATGAAAAAGGTTCCTAGAGGGGCCCACCCCAGTAATGAACTATCCATTTAGGAAAGTGAGACATATCCAGAAGACCAGGCATGCTGCAGTCCATGGTCCGCCAAGAGTTGGACATGACTTAGCGACTGAACAATTTTACAACAGAAGCTTTCTGAGTCAAGAAAAGGACTTGTGAGAAGAAAGTCTCGAGAATTCACTACTAGCTGGTATCAGCCTGTTTATCAGTTGAGCGAACTCATACCTGCTGAACCAGCTTTTGAAATACCTGGGGAAACAAGGGGGTAGCTTTTGGTGATCAAAAAAAAAAAAAAGAGCATGGGACTTCTCTGGCAGTCCAGTTGTTAAGGCTCTGTGCTTTCATGGCAGAGGATTCGGGTTTGAGCGCAAATAAAATCCTGTATGCCATTGCCCAACAAACAAACAAACAAAAGCCTGTAGGAGAGGAGCCAGAGAAATAGTCTTTGGGGTCTCAGAAACATGTAGTAAGGACAAGTGGATTAACTGTAACATACATAGATTGTATACAAAGATACTGAGTTGACCCAACAAAATGGATTACAGACAGATACACATGAATAGAGGAAAGAATTATCATATAATCCCTTTACCAACAGATGAGTAAATTTACATCTGACACCATTTTGCTTAAAGTACACCATCAATATCTTGACCGTCAAAAAGGGTCCATATTTTAGTTTTAAGAAAGTAAGTTCAGATACCATGGAAATTTTTTTATTGGCCTAGTTTTGTTTCTGCATTGTACTGGAGATGAGGAGTAAATGTGGAAAACAGAAATAAAAAAGAAACACTTCTGCTTCTTTCCATTTCTTTTTTGTATTACTCTACCTCAAGCTCCGTATCCATACATTCCCTACTTTCCTTAAAGAGCTAAATTATCTCCAAGGATCAGCAACATACATCCTTTTCCTACAATCCATAGAAACAACCCCACAATTTGTTTGTGTGCATGTGTGCAGGTGCACGTGTGTGTACTCTAGATCCTAAATTCTTTACTGATATTGTAATAGATGCCATCAGTTGAAGCCTGCATATCACTCTTTTTTCTTCCTTTTATTAATAAATTACACACACCTTTATTCAAGTTTGAGCAGGCACAAGGCCACCCAGCTAGACTGCATTTCCCTGACCTCACTGGCATTTAGCTGTGGCATTGTTACCCAATTCCTACCAAGGGAATGAAAACAGCAGGAATTTGTGCATTTCCCTGGTGCTTCCAGGACTCCCCTTCCCCTCTTTTCTCCTGTCTTACTTACTGGCAGCTGGAGCAGTCACCTTCTAGAGATGGAAGTCACATGTTGAGGAGGACGAACATAAACATCTCATCTGTCACTTGGAGGACTTCATGGAGCAGAGATATTCCATTAAAAAGAATCAAACAACATTGCACTAGCTATCTGTTTGCTGTATAACATGGGGAGCTCAGTTTGGTTCTCTGTCATGATCTAGACGGGTGGAACGGTGGCGGTAGGAGGGAGGTTCAAGAGGGAGGGGATATATGTGTACTTACAGCTGATTCATGTTGTACAGCAGAAACTAATACAACATTGTAAACCAATTATCCTCCAATTAAAAAGAAATTTAAAAAGAATCAAACATTTACTTTATTTTAGCTCCTTCATTTTAGGCCTCAGTTATAACAAATTAACTTGTACCCTGACTACAAATATTAAACTATAGAGAACTGCCAACTACCTTATAATGCTGTACTAGGAGAGGTATGAAATTCTGAAGTCTCCAGCATGTATGTTTCATCTAATTCAGTCTTATTCTTACATCTATTTATGTCCGCTTTACTGTATAAAATTTCATCTGCTTCCCAGATATCTGGCTTTTTGTTAACACAAATCTGGCTGATATTTATTTTCAGTTCACCAGGTGTTAATGTATGATATTTTTCAGGTCATTCACTTGTAGAAATAAACTCCAAATGTACCAAATATTACTCATTGTGTTCAAGAGGCCAGAATGATTGCATTAAGTTAAACCTCTGTCTTTTTAGCTCATAAGTAGTGATTCCCATTATGACAAAGTTGTGTTGACTATCATCAAAAGAAATGTTCTAGTACAAAGACCTCTAGTTTTACTGACTAATTTGGTGGAAATAAAACTAACGCAGTTTTCGCAATGAAACTGTAACTCTAGGGAATGGTCTATAGAAATCTCCCTGTGCAAAGGGATGATTAATTAGTATGCTCCATTTAATCATCTCTCTTTTTAAAATTTTACCAAGAATGTTTTTCCTCTCTTAGCATATGGTTAGAAAAGTATTATATTTCATGCAGCTTTGGAGAACATTTGCCATCTTTAAAATTTGAAGAGTTACAGGTCATATTCCTCTGCATTGGAAAACCCCACTAAGAAGCTAGTTGTTTATATAGTGAGATTTAAAGGCAGAAAAACTTTCATTGCCTTAAGATATCTCCTTCTCATTATAGTAAGCCAACTCTCATTATGAATGTCTCATATTATCTTTGGAAATCCCTATTCAAAATGTGATTGTGCCATTTTAAATGGAGAGTAGTAACATAGTGTATGACATGTTCATGCATTGACAGAGATGGAATTTTTAATTATCAAGTGTTATAAAGCCAGATGGCATGAGGTTTTAGATCATAAGGGAGAAACATTTTTATATTAGGAAAAATAACAGGCTAAAGAGCCTATAAGAAATGCTCTAGTGGACACTGAGTCGTTGAGAAAGCACTAGGACACACTGGATTGTGAGGAAATCTTCTTATTGGCAGAATTTGAATGGGGTCTAGGGAATATGGGCTTCAAAGGTGGCGCTAGTGGTAAAGAACCCACCTGCCAATGCAGGAGATGTAGGAGATGTGGGTTTGATCCTTGGGTCAGAAAGATTCCCTGGAGAAGGGCATGGCAGCCCATTCCAGTGTTCTTGTCTGGAGAATCTCACTGGCGAAAGGAGCCTGTTGGGCTGCAGTCCAGGGGTCACAAAGTCAGACATGACTGAGTAACTTGGCACACTGGCACGCACTAGGGAATATAGTAGTAACTGTATTTCTGCATATAACTGTTTTATTTATTTTGATGGCTGTATAATGTAGCAATAGGAAAATAAAGAAATAGACTCTAAAATATTTGAGAATGGTAGGGAATTAGCTGCCAACTCAACTGGTTCAGAAAAAAATAAAGGCTGTTTGTATTAGACTTGTAACTATTCTGTACATTTGTGATTGGTCAAAAAAAGTATTTTAAAAAAAATTCAGAAATCAACATTGAAATGCTTAATCTCATTAGAGTTACTTCAATTTATTTGTACTTCTTAAATAATAGCTACTGCTTTTTAAATGTGATTCAATCTATACATGTTCAACTCTGAGTATTATAACAGAGATTAAGAGTACAGAATCTAAAACGACTGAGTTTGAATCCAGTTCTGTCATTTACTATCTGTGGGGTCTGGGCAAATTATCTCACCTCTCTGTTCTTCAGTGCCTTATTTATAAAAGGTAGAATAAAATGAGATAACATGTATAAGGCATTACAGTATTGACTAATACATATTTATGGCTAAATAAATTTTCCTTGGTGCCTCAGTGGTAAAGGATCCACCTGCCAATGCTGGAGATACAGGTTCTATCCCTGGGTTGGGAGGACCCCCTGGAGGAGCAAATGGCAACACACTCCAATATTCATGCCTGGGAAATCCCATGGACTAAGGAGCCTAGTGGGCTACAGTCCATGGGGTCACAAAGAGTCGGACATGACTCAGTGAGTAAACAACAACAACAACCAATGTTATAGAGTCAACATTGTTGAAGAAAGGATTTTGAGTTGTTCTGAATATACTAAAAATATACAACTACTAATACAGCAATACTAAGGACAATAATACTAATAATATATGCCAAATCCATGACTCATATTTTTCACAATAAATCATGATTTTCATTTTACCTACATTAAATATTTAGCTATTTCTCATAGGACTGATAACTCGATTTTCTCCTTCAGGACTTTCAAGGTGATATATGAGAGATATAGAAATAGAAGCATTTTTAGGGAAGAATTTGAAAACTGCTTGAAACTGGGAGTTAAGGGCTGTGTGCTTTGGATAATAACACACTTGGGACAGTACTTCATAAGGTTATACGAGCCAGCTCAGACTATAAAAGCAATGCTAGAGGCTGCCTGGCATCACACTATTTTCTGGGAAAGCTGTGTTAATGAAATGCAGTCTCAATTCCTTGGGCTGGTGATTTTTGGTTTGTTATCAAAGAAATATAGAAGGTTTCCTGCCCAAAACCCTTATGCCGAGAATTCAATGACCTTCAAAGAACAGGCTCAGCAAATTCCCATGATGTCAGTCCCTTGGGCAGTTTTCTGAGACAGCGGGTCATGGCAGGGACTTCTTGGCAATATTCCACAAAGTGGGGAAATGCTGCGAAGTGGGGGACCAGGAGTGTTCACACAATAAGTAAATAAATCACACTGAGTCTATCTAGTACTGTCATAGACTTTTCTTTCATTAAAGAATCCCTAGATAATATTTTTTTCAGTAGAAACAGATTTCTGCTTTCATTCTAGATCAGGCTATTCTGACTCAGATATTCAGATCCCAAAACAGGAGTTTAACAAGACAGGTGAGGGGCCTAGAGTATCATCTCCTATGAAGGCATGCCTTGTTAGAATGTAGAATTAGCTCCAAAAGAAGTGGTAGGTTCATTTGTTTAGTTTCTTAGATTCCACACATAAGTGAAAACAGACCATATTTGTCTTTCTCTGTCTGACTTATTTCACTTTAGCATAATACACTCTAGGTCCATCCACTTGTCAGAAATGGCAAAATTTCATTCTTTTTCTATGGCTGAGTAATATTTTATTATATATACCACACCTTCTTTAAGTCCAGTCATCCATCGGTGGACACTTATGTTGCTTCCTTATCTTGCTATTGTAAATAATGCTGCAATAAACATGGGGCACATATATTTTTAAAAATTAGTGCTTTCATTTTCTGCAGATAAATACCAGGAAATGCAATTGCTGGATAGCAGAGTAGTTCTATTTTTAATTTTTTAAAGAAAACTCCATCCTGTTTTCCACAGTGGCTATACTAATTTACATTTTCATCAACAGTGCACAAGGCTTCCCTTTTCTCCAATACTCTCACCAATACTTATTATTTCTTTTCTTTATGATAATAATGATTTTGACAGATATGTGGTGATATCTTATTGTGGCTTTGATTTGCATTTATCTGATGACCATCCCCATGGAAAAGAAATGCAAAATGGCAAAATGGCTGTCAGGGGAGGCCTTACAAATAGCTGTGAAAAGAAGAGAAGTGAAAAACAAAGGAGAAAAGGAAAGATATAAGCATCTGAATGCAGAGTTCCAACAATATCAAGGAGAGATAAGAAAGTCTTCCTCAATGATCAGTGCAAAGAAATAGAGGAAAACAACAGAATGGGGAAGACTAGAGATATCTCCAAGAAAATTAGAGATACCAAGGGAACATTTCATGCAAAGATGGGCTCTATAAAGGACAGAAATGGTATGGACCTAACAAAAGCAGAAGATGTTAAGAAGAGATGGCAAGAATACACAGAAGAACTGTACAGAAAAGAGCTTCACGACCCAGATAATCACTGTAGTGTGATCACTCACCTAGAGCCAGACATCCTGGAATGTGAAGTCAAGTGGGTCTTAGAAAGCATCATTACGAACAAAGCTAGTGGAGGTAATGGAATTCCAGTTGAGCTATTCCAAATCCTGAAAGATGATGCTGTGAAAGTGCTGCACTCAATATGCCAGCAAATTTGGAAAACTAAGCAGTGGCCACAGGATTGGAAAAGGTCAGTTTTCATTCCAATCCCTAAGAAAGGCAATGCCAAAGAATGCTCAAACTACCACACAACTGCACTCATCTCACACGCTAGTAAAGTAATGCTCAAAATTCTCCAAGCCAGGCTTCAGCAATATGTGAACCCTGAACTTCCAGATGTTCAAAAAAACAACATCCAGATGGTTTTAGAAAAGGCAGAGGAACCAGAGATCAAATTGCCAACATCCGCTGGATCATGGAAAAAGTAAGAGAGTTCCAGAAAAACATCTATTTCTGCTTTATTGACTATGCCAAAGCCTTTGACTGTGTGGATCACAATCAACTGTGGAAAATTCTGAAAGAGATGGGAATACCAGACCACCTGACCTGCCTCTTGAGAAACCTGTATGCAGGTCAGGAAGGAACAGTTAGAACTGGACATGGAACAACAGACTGGTTCCAAAGAGGAAAAGGAGTACGTCAAGGCTGTATATTGTCACCCTGTTTATTTAACTTCTATGCAGAGTACATCATGAGAAACGCTGGACTGGAAGAAGCACAAGCTGGAATCAAGATTGCCAGGAGAAATATCAATAACCTCAGATATGCAGATGACACCACCCTTATGGCAGAAAGTGAAGAGGAACTAAAAAGCCTCTTGATGAAGGTGAAAGAGGAGAATGAAAAAGTTGGCTTAAAGCTCAACACTCAGAAAACTAAGATCATAGCATCTGGTCCCATCACTTCACAGGAAGTAGATGGGGAAACAGTGGAAACAGTGTCAGACTTTATTTTTTGGGGCTCCAAAATCACTGCAGATGGTGATTGCAGCCATGAAATTAAAAGACGCTTACTCCTTGGAATGAAAGATATGACCACCCTAGATAGCATATTGAAAAGCAGAGATATTACTTTGCCAACAAAGGTTCGTCTAGTCAAGGCCATGGTTTTTCCTGTGGCCATGTATGGATGTAAGAGTTGGACTGTGAAGAAAGCTTTTGATGCTTTTGAACTGTGGTGTTGGAGAAGACTCTCAAGAGTCCCTTGGACTGCAAGGAGATCCAACCAGTCCATCCTAAAGGAGATCAGCCCTGGGATTTCCTTGGAAGGAATGATGCTAAAGCTGAAACTCCAGTTTTTTGGCCACTTCATGCGAAGAGTTGACTCATTGGAAAAGACTCTGATGCTGGGAGGGATTGGGGGCAGGAGGAGAAGGGGACAACAGAGGATGAGATGGCTGGATGGCATCACCGACTCGATGGACATGAGTTTGAGTGAACTCCGGGAGTTGGTGATGAACAGGGAGGCCTTGCGTGCTGCAATTCATGGGGTTGCAAAGAGTCCGACACAACTGAGTGACTGAACTGAACTGAACTGAATTGATGACTAATGATGTTGAGCATCTTTTCATGTGCCTCAAACAGCAAATATAACAAAACAGAAAAATAACCCACAAGCACAGAGAACGTACTAGCAATGGCCAGAGAAGACAGAGTAAGGCTATGAGCTAAATAGATGAAGGGGATTAAGAAGTATTTCACTCCAGTTGTAAGATAAATCAGTCACAGGGATGTAATGTATGGCACAGGGAATATAATTAAATAATATTAATAACTTTGTACAGTGCATAATGTATAAAAATATCAAATCATGTATAAAAATATCAGGTCACTATTTTCTGTACACCTGCACCTGAAACTAATATAATATTATGTCAACTGTACTTCAGTTAAAATAAAAGTAAAGAAGCAGTGGATGGGAGGTAGAATACTAATGATACAGCACTTCAGAAGACTCTGCTTTGTTATCACACAGCTAATGGATTCATCCTCTATTGCCTGTTCTCTTTCCTGGCGGTTTAGTCAATAAGTCGTGTCCAACTCTTTACGACCCCATGGACGATAGCCTGACAGGCTCCTCTGTCCATGGGATTCTCCAGGCAAGAATACTGGAGTGGGTTGCCATTTCCTTCTCCAGGGGATCTTCCCAACTCAGGAATCGAACCTGGGTCTCCTACATTGCAGGCAGGTTCTTTACCAACTGAGCTACGAAGGAAGCCCCATTCTCTTTCCTAGATTGCTAAAATTTAATATTAGCAGAAGATAAATTCACAAGATTACATAGGAACCCAAACTTTGTTTCATGCTAAGAGAGGAGAGGATGGAATTTAATAGATAGGAAGAATATTCTTCTCCTAGTGGACTTTTGCGATTCAACACTTATTCTGTATTTACCTCTTCTAAGTTCTTTGTTAAAATAATACTCCCACTTAGACTACAGGACTTAAGGTTAATGTTTATTTTTAATACTTTAAGGTTAATAATATTCTGTATCTAAAGCATTTTGCACACAGTGACTGACACATTGTAGATGTTCCATTGTACACTTAACAATTTTTATTTAACTCTCTAATTCCAGTCAGGCAAAAAAAATATTTTTTCTTTCCTGCCCTCTGGGATTATTGGCTTTTTGCTGATATAAGATATTTTACCATTCTGTTCATCAAAGATCTGCTCTAAACCATACCTTCCCTCAAAGCAAAATAAGTAGAGTCAGAGAGGCACCGAGTCAAATGTTGGCAGTGTCCATCGGATGTGTCATAGCCAAAGGATCCCATGCATCTTGGCGTCATTCCCAAGGGTATCTCTAGTATGGAGCTACTTGAATTAGACTACCTGCATCTAATTCTGTTGAATGAATATTCTATTCATCTCAACAGCTTCCTTTGCATTGATTCTACATTCACTAAGCAATCTGTATATTTTTATCTTACTTCCTATATAATTCTTCCTACAAGAAAAGAATATTTGCCACATACAATTCAATTTTTATCCCTATATTAGTTATTTCTCCCCCTAAATTAACAAATTAACATTCAGGTTTCCTATACTGATTTTGAAACTTCATTTGGGTCTGTCCATGAGATGTGGCAGGAGTCCTAAGAATAACAAAGTTCTTTCTGAGGCTTCAAGGCTAGAGAAGCAGACCTAGCTTCAGAAACAAATAGCAGCCACCAACCGAGGTCTTCTGAGACATAGGCTGGTGGCCTTTCCCCAAGTGAGGTCATCCTCTGTGGCCCATGGGTAACCTGATGCATGTTACAATATTTCTGTAGAAGACATTAGTGATAGTGCACTCTTTCCAGTGGCTCTGGACTCAGACACAGATTTGGTTACTGGCTTGTCAAATGTAATCTATCTGACATGAAACGGACATTGACGTGGTCATTTCTACAGTCAGCATACAAGACCATTGCACAGATCATAAAAATGTTTCAGTCATACTCATCATCCATACACAACACTGTGCGATCATTCTGGGTGTGAGGAGGACCTTGATAGTGTATATGACCTTGACAGTATGTGGTCCTAACAGTGCTCCAGTCTAGCTGCCTCCAAGCATGTGGAAGCTGAGCAGTACACAGCAGGGTTGACTCCATTTTACTCTTTTTAACTATCACTGAGATAGGCTGCCCAGTAGAAGCACATAGGAGTTTTTTCAGATGATCAGGATGCCCTGATCAGACTAGAACTGGTTAAATTTCTTATTATTATTCTGCTTTGTTTTAGTCTTAATTTCAACAACAATGATCAAACTTACTCATTTTTTTTCTTTACTAATTTATTATTTATCTTCATGGCAAGTAGGTAAGACAGGTAAGGTAGATTTGATTGATGAGGAAAGAAGCTTAGAAAGGATAAACAATTATACCAAGCTCAACACAGTCAATAGATGATAGAGTTGGAATTTGAAACTTGATCCAAAGATCTATGTCATGTATTAGTTTAATAGACTTTGGAACAGTGGTTCTTGCATTTCAGTATACTTAAGAATCAGTTGGGGCCCTGACTACGTATCAAACTAATTTAAGCTGCTAGTTAGTTCTCCCCAAAAGAATTGTAGTGAAACAACAGTTAGAAACAAAGTAGTGGGGAAAGGAAGGAAATGTGGACCTGAAAATCAACACAAAAACTGTGACAAACTTAGAGGCACAAACATGTTGAAGTTGGTTAGAAATATATAGACATAATAATGGTAAGATTGGTTAGATAAGAGCTATTTAATTGACTGAATTCAGAGAAAATAATTTTTAAAAAGAAAATAGAAAATGAAAGCTAAGAGATTTAAAGAACAGAAGCAGAAGTATCAAAATTGAAGAGTAGGTACTACCGAAAAAAAGGGAAAATAATAAGCCAAGAAGAAAATATTTGAAGAAACAATATCAAGTTTGCCCAGTTAAAGTAAGATAAAAGATTGAAGGGCTTCTCTGGTAGCTCAGATGGTAAAGAATCTGCCTGCAGGGCAGAAGACCCGGGCTCGATCCCTGGGTCAGAAAGATCCTCTGAAGAAGGGAATGGCAGCCCACTCCAGTGTTCGTGTCTGGAGAATCCCATGGAAAAGAGGAGCCTGATGAGCTACAGTCCACAGGGTCATAAATAGTTGGACATGACTAACACAAAAGACTGAAAATCTAGATTGAAAAGCCTTAAAGAGAAACAGGAGAGAAAAGAAAAAGGAAAGCTTCATACTCAGACATATTATGATGAAATTTGTAAACATAAAATATAAAAGTTTATGAGAGCAAGGATCAAAAAATTTTAGGAAAGCAATTTCCTGGGTTAAAGAATAGACACATTTGTAATATTAATTGGTATTGCCACAGTTACTCGCTATAGGAATCGCAGCAATTTATACTCATGCCAGCAAAGTATAAGAGATGTCTGTTTCCTTCAGCTCAGCCAGCATGGTGCGTTATCAGACCCGGAATTTTTGACATTTGATAAACGGCACTTCAGAGTATTTTTCATTTACAGTGACCTCAGTATGAGTAAAGTTTTATATATTTTCACATGTCTAAAAGCCACTCGTGTATGTGTGCTAAGTCGCTTTGGTCAAGTCTTTTTGACCCCATGAACTGTAGTCCACCAGGCTCCTCTGTCCCTGGGATTATCCAGGAAAAAATACTGGAGTGGGTTGCCATGTCCTCCTCCAGGGAATCTTCCTGACCCAGGGATGGAACTCATGACTTTTACCTCTGTCTGCACTGGCAGGTGGGTTCTTTACTGCTAGTGCCACCTGGGAAGTCCCCCAAACCATCCACATACCCTTTAATATGAACTATTTGTTTTTCACTCACTTTTTCATTAGGTTTTTGCTCTTTCTCAATTTTCTCCCCGATTTTTTCACTTATCTTCTGACTTTGCTTATAGACAGAATTTCTGATTTTTATATGAATAAAAATTTAAATTTTCTTTTATAATGTCTGAATTTTTGATATTGTAAAGAAGGATCTTTCTACCCCACAGATACAATTCCTGGGGCTTTTAAAAAAAATTCCTAAGCATCAACTTTGGAATTTCTGGTCCTGTAGTTCTGACATGAAGTCCAGACTCTGCTTTAGAAATCTCTGTAGCCTAACCTACCCTCTTGTTAGATACTCAGCAAGTGATGAATGGTGACAGTAACCCAAAGATCACTTGATATTAAACCACTCACTGAAGGTAAAGCTCTGATTCCCCAAATCTGTTAGTTCGTTGTTGTTCAGTCACTTAAGTCGTGTCCCACTCTTTGTGATCCCATGGACTGCAGCACGCCAGGTTTCCCTGTCCTTCACCATCTTCTGGAGTTTGTTCAAACTCATATGCATAGAGTCAGGTGATGCCATCCAACCATCTCATTCTCTGTTGGTCCCTTGTCCTCCTGCCCTCAGTCTTTCCCAGTATCAGTATTTTTTTCTAATGAGTTGGCTATTCTCAACAGGTGGCCAAAGTTTTGGCGCTTCAGTATCTGTCCTTCCAATGAATATTCAGGATTGATTTCCTTTAGGATTGACTGGTTTGATCTCCTTGCTGTCTCAAGAGTCTTCTCAACGCCACAGTCTGAAAGCATCAGTAAAGTTGTGATCACTTTGAATACTTACATCACAAACACATAATTTCAAAATTGTGAAACTAAGGAGTCTGTGAATAAGCCTTCCTCCCACAGCCCCACTGCAAGGATTCTGCTCACGTCCATTAGAGTCACTGCCGTTTCCAGATCCTAGCCCACTTAGCACAGGCGAGGGGGCGGGGAGGGATGATAATGCAACTCAGGCCACAAACAGGGTAAACAGAGGTGGCAGTACTAGAAAGAAGTTTCTTCTTTTGTTGCCCCTATTAACCTGTTCTCTACACTCAAAATGATCTCCCCTCTCTTCCATCCATTAAAAATGCACAGATTCATTTAGCATAGCAAGCTTCTTTTCCTCGCTCCCCCTTCTCCCTCCCTGCTCACTCTATTGAGTTTTTAGACATTATTTGGTTCAGTGGTTTTCAACCCCTGCTGTACAATAAAGTCACCTAAAGAGCTTTATAAAACTCCACTTGCTAGAGACTCAAGCCAAGGCTATGAAGTCCAAATCTTCATAGGTGGGGGTCCAACATGTTATCATATCTCCTCAGGTGATTCTAAAACAGCTGACAGTTCAGTTCCCCCTCATCTAGTTAATCAATGAACACTTCCTGCATAGTGAACAACCAGTCCAAGGATGCAACCAGAATTTTGATAAACCTTGATAATTGCTTTTGGAGATGGTGCATTCTGGATAGAGTGTGGTAGGAAAGAATTTGTTTCCCTGAGAGTACCACGAAAAGCATGGGAAATTAGGATTAGGATTTGAAATAGCTCTCCTGGAATTCCATCACTTCCACTAACTTTGTTCTCAGTAATGTTTCCTATGGCCCACTTGACTTCGCATTCCGGGATGTCTGGTTCTAGGTGAGTGATCACACCATCGTGGTTATCTGGGTCACGGTCTTCTTTGTATAGTTCGGTGAGTTCTTGCCATCTCTTCTTAAAATATTCTGCTTCTGTTAGGTCTTTGCCATTTCTGTCCTTTATTGTGCACATCTTTACATGAAATGTTCCCTTGGTATCTCTAATTTTCTTGAAGAGATCTCTAATCTTTCCCATTCTGTTGTTTTCCTCTATTTCTTTCTCTGTGCACTTAAGAAGGCTTTCTTATCTCTCCTTGGTATTCTTTGGAATTCTGCATTCGGTTGGGTGTCTCTTTCCTTCTCTCCTCCCTTTCTTCCTATCTCATTATTCCACTTCACCCACCCCACCCCCACCCTCCTAAAGTATAGGCATCTTTTTGTTTTGCACATAGCCTACTTTTCAGACATTAAGTATTAGATATTCCTCAGCACAAGAGCTGAGAAGTCTTTTCTCAATCAATCAAATGCATTTTTCTAATATTTAAAGATGTTCGTCATGGTGAAGCAATTTAACTCTCACTTCCTGCATGTTTAAATGTGAATGAATAGGCTAATGTGTAACTTGGATTCTATCTCTGCAGACTGGCTGCTGGTATTTATAGCTAACCTTTTAGACAATAACTGCTGTTCCAAACCTAACAATCTCATTCTGTTCACCACAGTCTTTTCCATATCCAATGCATATGACCTGAAAATAGAATTTCCTTAATTCTAGTTGTTTTCTCCATTTTTCCATTTTGCCCTTAAGTCTTCCTTTTCATTGTTCTCCCACTAGGTAATTTTGCTCTCTTTCCAACTCAGCAATTCCAAATAACTAAAGTATATCTTTTTGAAACAAATTTTATCTACATGGATTGAAAAATGATTGTATTAATGACAGTATTACTTTGGTTATTACAGAAAACAAAATAGGTTTCCCCCATATTTTTGGTAAATGTACATTGAACCCATTCTCCTTTGATTTTATATTTTCATTTTGTATACCAAGAATACTAGATCCTTGTTTAATGTGCAGGTAACACATTTTTGTTTCAGGAGTTAGGATATAATAATTTAAGATGAGGGACTTATCTAAAAACCAGGCTCTAAAAGATTATACATTTAAATAGCTGTGACATTAAAGATTATACATTTAGATATTTATGATATAAAATAACCTGATTCTTTATACCATAAAAGGTTTATATTTTTTAAAATACAGACAACTAAATCATAAAACAATATTAAAACAGTCTATCAAATTTACCACTTTTTAAAACTTCAATTCAATTATATAAAATGCAATTGTGAACTCACTCTGATTAAAAGCTTGAAGATGTTAAACTAGTACTAATGAAACAACAAAAAGCTTCTTTTACAATTAAAGATACCTTGACTATATGGGGGAATTCTTATTTGCCGGTAAACAAGCTGTGAGGCAAGCAAAGTTATACAAATTTGGATGACTGAAAGTTTTTAAAGCATCCCCAATATGGAAATAATTTGCTAGTATATTCTCAAATTTATCAGCATGTTGTTCTGCATTTGTGTTCAATATTTAATATAGTTTAAAATAAAAGACTTCCTGCTCACCACATTCTTTCCCTTCTATAGCAATATGTGGCCAAACATGTAAATTAATTTTTATGAATCATTTTTCTTAAGTTTCTTCAGTCCATTTGAATGTCTTTCGCCTCCTTGTTTTATATCCTATTTTCCATGTCACTTTCCAAATGAGAAATGTCAGTCTGTTTCAGCTTTACGAGTGTGCAGCTCTTAGATAGCACTTAGGGTTAATTGGAATTTTCTGTCTGGTTACATTCTGAAAATTAACAAGTGAGTTTATCAATAAGCCTGTGTTATCACTTCCATTTCTGCTGTTCCTCAACTTTGGTATGGGAGTCTGACTTTGATCTTTCATGGTAATGATTGCCAAGTATAAAATTCTTACTATGGCAATTTTCTGGGTCATAATTTTCTTTTTTAATAAGAAAAATATGGCATTTTTAACTGGTTTATATTGTTTTATGGTACTTTAAAAAATATTATGTGCCTACAAAAATTGAATGGAAAAGTTTCCATAATTAAAGAATTAAATTACTAGTTAGAAATGTGGTTTTATCTTTGGTGTAATGTCCATGTTTATGGCTGAGATAAAGAATCAACTGAATTAACTAGATGGAATTTAACAGAAATGTATGTCATATTTTCTGCTTATAATTTTACAAATATTTAACAAGATCCATCCAGTACAACTTGTCAAAGAAAAGGCTTAGAAATTGTGTTGGACAGTAAGCTTCATGCCAGTCAAGAGTAACTTTGAAAAAGTTAATTTGTTATTTTGCTATTTTATAATAGAATATTGTGTTGGATAATCTACTCTTCTCTTTACTGGTTAGGTTACATATGATGTATTCTGTATAATCTAGTCATCACAGTTTATGTTTTTTCAAAAATATACAGGCCAGGGTCTCATGCAGTATTTCATGGAACATATTTTATCAATAGCTGTTGGGGGAAAAAGAGGTTCTGTGGTCAGCCACTGAAGTAAACAGATTTCTTTATTGTAAGGCTTTGCAATGCTTTTAACATGCAAAGCACAGTTTACCTCTATGAGAGGATATAGTGTATACATTTTATTCCCTAAGGTAATTGACAATAGAATTCTCTTTTCATACAGAAGCTATTACCATATTGAAAAACAGCCCAAGTGATAACTGGGTTCTACAGAATACATCTGAGAAAATGCTGATACATTCGACTGAGACTTGATCAAACAAGAATAACCAGCAAAGCATTTCTCCATTCCTGGCCTGGCCTCCTCATGACACCAGTGTCTCTCTTATGGTCTCTTCTCTGTGACCTAGATGTTGTCTTGAAGTTTGACTTACACTCAGATAAAAAGAAAAATTTATTTCTTGCCTTATGAAGTATCTGATGCAGACTCAAGACAGATTTGCTTGCTCAAATTTAAAAGTCAAAATTGGGATATTAGAATGTATGCAAGCTGTTGAAGGTGGCATATTTACAATGCAGTGCTTTCCTTTAATGTGGAACACTTCTATCGGAATTACCATTTAGAGACAGAGTTTGTTACTGACTATCTCATAGCTTCATGCATGCATGCTCAGTTGCTTCAGTTGTGTCTGACTCTTTGTGACCCTATGGACTGTAGCCTGCTAGGCTCCTCTGCCCATGGAGATTCTCCAGGCAGGGATACTGAGGTGGACTGGCATGGCTTCCTCCAGGGATCTTCCCGACCCAGGGATTGAACCCACAACTCTTATGTCTCCTGCATTGGCAGGAGGGTTCTTTACCATTGGCACCACCTGGAAACTCCTTCTCATAGCTTCAGATATATATAAATTTAGTTAAATTTTCTTTAAGGGTATGTGTAAAGCAAAATATCATCATTTGCAATGTACAAAATGACTCCAGCACATGCCAGATAATCTTTCAGTGAGCAAAAGACCTATAGGAATCACAAAAATTATGAAAGTACATTTTAGAGCCTACTGCTGCTGCTGCTAAGTCGCTTCAGTCATGTCCGACTCTGTGCGACCCCATAGACGGCAGCCCACCAGGGTCCCCCGTCCCTGGGATTCTCCAGGCAAGAACACTGGAGTGGGTTGTCATTTCCTTCTCCTCCAGAGCCTGAGAGCACCCTAAAAGCCAGTCAGCACAGTCATTAATCTAATATTTTAATTCCTTCTACCCATTAAATGGCTTGGTAGCTAGGGAGATTAGGTGGGAAATACCCACAGTGAGAATGTCCAAGTAGAGCTAACTGATTCAGGTGACCATCACATTCCTCTCTTTTCTGAAATATTCTAACTCTGATGTGAAGGATTAGAATTAATCCAGAATAGGAAATATCATACAATTTTACATATTGAATTTAAATAATCTTATGCTGATCTGTGCAAGGCAATTGCTGGCATTATTGCGTCAGTTGTTTTAAAAAGAAGCTATTTGTAAGACTCTGCTCTTCTACTCACACTGCCTAGACACACCAGAGGCGGGAAATGGCTCAGAGAGGAAATGGAGAAGAGTTCATGCTTGACAAATGTCCTAAAAAATCAATAGGCAGTATGTTTAGCTTGTATTGTTTCTAATGTAGATCAATATCTGGCCTGCGGAGGGCATCTGTAAGGTTGAGAGGTTCCTGCCTGAAGCTGATGCCATCTTAAGCTTAGCCAGTTGAGAGATCGATCCTCCTCTCTCATCTTTCATTTCTCAGATGCTATCAGTAACTTTGAAGAGTTCTTGAAATTTCCACATACACATAAAAATGTAAACAATAGAACCTCTAGTACATTTGGGGAATCTCTAGAGCAGAGGGAAAGAGAAGGAAATAGAGGAAAACAATAGAATGGGAAAGACTATAAACAATAGAATGGGAAAGACTTAAAGATCTCTTTAAGAAAATTGGAGATATCAAAGGAACATTTCATGCAAGGATGGGCACAATAAAGGACAGAAATGGCAAGGACCTGACAAAGGCAGAAGAGATTAAGATGAGGTGGTAATACATAGAACTATACAAAAAAGGCCTTAATGACTGGGGTAGCCATGATGGTGTGCTCACTCACCTAGAGCCAGACATCTTGGAGTATAAGTTAAGTGGGCCTTAGGAAGCATTACTACCCACAAAGCTAGTGGAGGTGATGGAATTCCAGTTGAACTATTTCAAATCCTAAAAGATGATGCTGTTAGAGTGCTACACTCAACATGTTAGCAAATTTGGAAAACTCAGCAGTGGCACAGGACTGGAAAAGGTCAGTTTTCATACCAGTCCCAAAGAAGGGCAGTGCCAAAGAATGTTCAAACTATCATACGATTGTGCTCATTTCCCATGCTAGTAAGGTTGTACTCTAAGTCCTTCAAACTAGGCTTCAACAGTACATGTACCAAGGAGTTCCAGATGTACAACCTGGGTTTAGAAAAAGCAGAGGAACCAGATATCAGGTTGTCAACATTCACTGGATCATAGAGAAAGCAAGGGAATTCCAGAGAAATATATACTTCTACTTTATTGACTACAAGAAAACCTTTGACTGTGTGGATCACAACAAACTATGGAAAATTCTAAAAGAGATGGGAATACCAGACCACCTTACCTGTCTCCTGAGAAACCTGTATTCGAATCAAGAAGCAACAGTTAGAACCTTACATGGAACAACTGATTGGTTCGAAATTGGGAAAGGATTATGACATGACTGTATATTGTCATCCTGTCTATTTATTTTCTCTGCAGAGTACATCATGTGAAATGCTGGGCTAGATAAGTCACAAGCTGGAATCAAGGTTGTCAGGAGAAATATCAACAGCCTTGAATATGCAGATGATACCACTCTAATGCAAAAAGCAGAGGAACTAAAGAGCCTCTTTATCAGGGTGAAGAGGAGAGTAAAAAAGCTGGCTTAAAATTCAACACTCAAAAAACTAAAATCATGGCATCCAGTTCCATCACTTCATGGCAAATAGAAGGAGAAAAATTAGAAGCAATGACAGATTTTCTTTTTCTTGGGCTCCAAAATCACTGCAGATGATGACTGCAGACATGAAATTAGAAGACACTTGCTTCTTGAAAGGAAAGCTATGGCAAACAGTGTATTATGGGGGCTTTTCTGGTGGCTCAGATGGTAAAGAATATGCCTGCAATTCGGGAGACCTGGGTTTCATTTCTGGGTTGGGAAGATCCCCTGGAGGAGGGCATGGCAATCGACCCTGAAGGGTTACAGTCAATGATGTCACAAAGAGTCAGACATACCTGAGCAACTAAGAATAGCAGCACAGACAGCATATTGAAAAGCAAAGATATCACTGCCAACAAAGGTCTGTATAGTCAAAGCTATGGTTTTTCCAGTAGTCATGTATGGATGTGAGAGTTGGACTGTAAAAAAGACAGAGTGCTGAAGAATTGATGCTTTTAAATTATGGTGCTGGGGAAGACTTGAGAGTCCATTGGACTGCAAGAGATCAAACCGGTCAATCCTCAAGGAAATCAACTCTGAATATTCATTGGAAGGACTGATGCTAAAGTTGAAGCTCTAATACTTTGGCCACCTGATGCAAGGAGCTGACTCTTTGAAAAAGACCCTGATGCTGGGAAAGATTGAAGGCAAAAGAAGAGGACCTCAGAAGATGAGATGGTTAGATAGTATCACTGGCTCAGTAGACATAAACTTGAGCAAACTCCAGGAGATGGTGGAGGACAAAGAAGCCTGGCTTGCTGCAGTCCATGGGGTTGTGAAGAGTCAGATGTGATTTAGTGACAGAACAACTTAACTAAAAAGTCCTTGAAAAAAAGAGTTGAGGAAGCCTAGAATGAATAGAAGTCAGTGTAGAGCTGTCATCAAATGACTGCCACTGCACAGACAGATCTTTGTGGACTCAAAACAGGGAAACAAGGACTTAATGTAAATGTAACCTGAGTTCAGATATGCTGATTTGGGGGTGCAGTATCTCTCACTCCATTCTTCCCACTCCCCATAGCCAGGTATTTCCCATAATGTACATAACCCCTCCATGCCCAGATTGGGGAAAGTCCTTTTCTCTTGATGCTAATGCTTTTTTGAAACACACACACACACACAAAGTTCTGGAATAAACACCTCCCAGATCCAGCACAAACATTCTCAGCTCCTACCTTCCTAACCACATGCAGAGGCTGGCTCTTTCCACTATGGTTAATTTTTTCGGGAAGATTATTGCCATGTTCTTTTCCCAGGGCTTGACTGGAGTCACTTGAATCCACATCCAAAAAAAAAAAAAAATCCCCCAATTTCAACTTTCAAGAAGCTGTTGGATATCTGAGATCCTTTTCCTTCCAAAAAATCCCTAAATTAACTCTGTACCAAGTTCTCTGCAGAACATTCACATTGTGGAAAAGAAGAGGCTTCTACTAAATTGTGGAAGGTGAAATCAGTGTCGTGATGGATTTCCTGTTACCCTCTTTCTCCTGGAACATTTCTTGAAACGGTTATTGTCATCATGATTACTTGCCTTTCCAGTTATGCCTCTAACAAAAAGAAATGACTGCTTTTGTTTCTATCACTGGAGTGGTTTCAAGCTGAGACTAGACGATCACTTGTCAGGAATGTTCTGGAAGTGATTTATACATCAGAGAAGTTAACTCAAATGACCAATAATCTCTTCTTCCAATTTGGAGATTGTATCTCTCCACAAGAATTTTCCAGTTTGTTAAAAATGTACTCTTTGGAAGAATTGTGTGTGCATTAAATTTTCTAAGAAATACTTTCATTAGACCTAAATAGTCCTTTCTCATCACATTTTTGTGCAACTAAGCTATCCAAAGGGAAGTGGTGCCTCATTATCTGAGCTCATTATCTTAGTACCAGAGTCAGCATTAGCCTCGGAAATACTTGTGTGATTTTGCTAGGGGTTGACAGATGGACTGATAGACAAATACCCAGCTGCTTGTGGCAGGTCTAATAGAGGAAGCCTGGCCCCCACATTCACACAGCCGGCTCCTGACAGCAGGGACCACAGAGCAGTGGACAGGGCATCTGCCTTTTCTAACTGCCATGAGCTACAAACAAGAAAGTGGAATGGAATGTTAATGTCTTAGCCAAAAGCCCGGGTGAAATATGTCAAATGCATAAAGTTAATTATATCACACATCCATTAAAATCAAAGAAAGAGACATGGGAAGAGAAAGAGAGAGACAGACCCAAAGTCAGTTTTTTTGGAAACAATGGCCATTTGCTGGTTTTACTGAACTGAATCCATTTTGTTTCAAATAACTCAGCCTTCATGTTGTTAAGGCCAAACCCATTCCTGGATCTTAAGAGATAGATTCAAATTATTCAGAGCTTAGACAGGTTGTCCAAAGTTTGTTAGAAAACCTAAGATTTGTGTCTAATATCAAAAGTCCTGTATTCATGATTTCCAGAGTACATGAACTTTAGTAACTGCTGCAAATATTGCTTTGTCCAAATGGGTTGTAGCAAATGGAAATGATTTTTTCCTTGTGTTCATCTCATTCAAAATTTATTTGGCATCTATTCATTTTACCATTAAAGTAAGTCAGTGTTACAGCCTTGAACATGGGCTGCACGATCCGTATTGCTAATTAACACAAGATTGAAAGTTAGCAATAGTTAATGAACACAGAAGACTAATTTAAAAAACCCAATACTCCTCCCCATGCCCCAAAAAAGATGCCTTAAATTGATCTTCAATTCAATACTCTTACAGAAAACCATTGCCTACCTTTAGGAATTGCTCAGAAAACTCTACGTGTAAAAAGTGTGATTTTAGTTTGTTTCAAAAAGCTTGAATTGAGCTCATGGACATCGAAATGAATTCCTAGGCAATACAATGAAAGTTGTTACTACCCAGAAGAATGATAAAATTAGAAAAGCAAAATCATACAGAAAAATTGAACCCCTAAAGTTGTGTTGCTTAAAAGAGAAATTTAAAGCCCTCTCAATGGAAGGAAGTCTTGTTTTGGAAACCCCCTTCTTTAGAAGCTTTCTACTTCGTGCAGCTTTATCTTTAATTCATGGACTCTGGTAGACAAAAGGACATTACCATTGAAACTGGATTAAAAGCTAAGAGCTCAGTAAACATCTTATGCAGTAAATGTCCAAGGGCTTTTTTGTCAAGCCTCTCCTACCTCTTGGACTTCCCTGGTGGCTCAGATGGTAAAGTGTCTGTCTACAATGTGAGAGACCTGGGTTCAGTCCCTGGGTTGGGAAGATTCCCTGGAGAATGAAATGGCAACCCACTCCAGTACTCTTGCCTTGAAAATCCCTTGGATGGAGGAGCTTGGTGCAGGCTACTATCCATGGGGTTGCAAACAGTCGGGCACGACTGAGCGACTTAACTTTCACTTTTCTCCCACCTCTTGTGTTGAGAGCTCCCACCTTTTTTTAGACTCCATCCTTCCACCCTACTTCAGCCATGCATTTACACAAGGACTGCCACTGCCATGATATTACCTTGTTGCCCCAGCAACATGGGCACAAAGCTCAAGCTAGAATCCTTACCTGATGTTTTAAAAATTGGAACCAAGAAAAGAGATTTTCTTTTCTGGTGGCGGGAATCAGGGATGATGTGGGTTCTGAAGCTGCAGACAGCCCTGCTTTCATGTGTGAAGAAAACTACGGAGGAAATGAACAGAAAACACAGAGACTAGAGTACGAGAGAGAGAGAGTCCATGTGATACTCAGGCCTGGATTGCTGTTTTCCCTCAAGTGCTGTCCTTAATGCTACTGACTTCCTGATAAAAATTCCCCTTTGGGGGCCAAGCTAATTTAAATTAGTTTGCTGTTATTTGCAAACAAAAAGTTCTGAACAATATTCTCTGTGCATGATAATTGATTGATGGGTTGGAGCAGGCCAAGGTTTGGTCAGAGAAAATAAATATGCTTCCAAAAATATCTGCTGTGTTCACCTTTCACATATTTTATCATTTGTGACCCACACAGTTGCTCCAGCCACTGCGCCAATAATAACATGCTACGCCTACATTTCAGGAACATCTTCCCATCCATATCCCTGTTTTCTTCAACTAATAGCTCAAAGCAAGCTTGCACAGTAAATCTCCTGTCCTGGCATTCTGTCTACGGTGCACAACAAAAGAAGTATAGACCTATCAAAAAGCCATCTCTGTTGTACAGTTTTTTTGTAAGTCAGATCATCCTGCTAATTGGCTCATAAAAAAAAAGTGAACTCGCTCAGTCGTGTCCGACTCTTTGTGACCCCGTGGACTATAGCCCGCCAGGCTCCTCTGTTCGTGGGATTCTCCGGGCAAGAATACTGGAGTGGATTGCCATTTCCTTCTCCAGGGGATCTTCCCAACCCAGGGATCGAACCCGAGTCTCCCGCATGACAGGCAGATGCTTTATCCTCTGAGCCATCAGGGAACACATGAATTGGCTCATAAAAGTATCCAAAATAGTGTGATCACTAACATTTCCAAAACAGGTGGTCTGATGCCACACTCAGGGTTGTCTGACCATGACCCTGAGACACTCTTGGGGCTCTGTGAGTGACCTGAGACCTTGGACTGTCAGATGCATGGCTTGAACCCAAGTTCAGCTTTCTATATCACTGGTGGGGCTTCCTTCTCCTGGTAAGAGAAACCATACCTCCCCATAAGCCTCAACTCTTCTAGCATTAGGCACCTGGCTCTCCCAGAGAAGGCTTATAAACAACCAGCACCTGAACTCTGCTTGCCGAACCCCCAAGTGGACCATAGGTGGCAAGTCTGCCTTCACACTTGATACAGAGGCGCTATCCCTTCCCTGCAGCGTTTAGCGGCTCCAGAGAGCTCGTCAGCCTTACCAGGAGTTCTCTGGGGCTAATGAAAGATAGGTTGTCAAATGTCCTCTCGCTTTGCTGAGCATTATTTGTATATTGTGAAAATCTGCTCCTTCAGAGAGAGCGTGTGACACTGGGGAGTTCTTCTCAAGCCGTGTTGCACTACAGGGGGCAACCACGAAATGACCCGCCTGGCTCTACCTGTTACCTGGTGAAGTGGCATACCCTTGACAGACATCAGGGTTGGTTCTTCTTAACCACCTCTCCTAATTGCTAATTGTGTGCCAAGAATTAGTGTTAATTCATTTTATTTGTTTGTTTGTTTGTTTGTTTATTTGTGTTTGTTTTTTTCTTTTTTTAATTTTTTTTCCTTTTTTTATTTTATTTTATTTTTTAACTTTACAATATTTGTTTATTTTTTACTGCCCTGGGTCTTCGTTGGGGTATGTGGGCTTTTTCTAGTTGTGATGAGTGGGAGGTACTCTAATTGTGGGTGCAGGGGCTTCTCATCGCAGTGGTTCTCTTACTGCAGAGCATGGACTCTGGAGAGCTCAGGCTCCGGTAGTTGCGGCATTGGGCTCAGTAGTTGTGAAGAATGGGTATTAGTCCAGCTGCTTTTTATGTCTGAACTTGAACAGTGAAAACTCAAGGACTACGCAGGAGCTGAACTATATAAACAGGGTCTGGAACTAAAGGGATATGCTCACATCTGCCATCTCTTGGCTAAACGGAGTATCTGCTCTGATGAATTCAACTCAGCAAATCATATACCCGCTGCTCTGCCGTGCTGCATACTGTTCTAGACACTTTGGGGGATTAGAAAATGAGCCACATCTCTCTCTGTAAACAGACCTTGGTGTGATCACAGATATTATATTCTTGCAGTAGCTTGCTTGTTTTATTGCTTGAACTTTTTTCACATCAGGAAGACTAATGCCTGGCCTTTTCCAGACAGATAAAGAGCTCTGTGCTTGGGGTAAAAATACAAACCTAACACCTCAACAGTTGCCTAACACAACAGAGAAAAACCAAGTGGGCTTTGGTTGGACGCTAATGGCAAGTTTGGATCTTGGGAACTGAAAGTAAAAAGGACACTGTATTTGACTCAGATAACTAAAGACAGGAAGGGCCTGACACTGAGTATAAGTCAGTCTGCAGAGAGCACCCGAAGTCCAGGTTCTGCTCAGTCACCCAGTCTTCAAAACCAAAGGTTTTGGAACCAGAAAGAGACAACAAAGTCAAAGGATTAGCAGGACTGAGCCTCAGTGGAGCTGGTAGGGGGAAATGGGATGTAGAGACAGGAGGAGCGGAGATGGGGGCCAGAACAACCACTGCAGACAGAGTGGCTTTTATTTCCCAGAAGACTTGGCGGTACATGAGTCAGACTTTTAAAAGTTCAAGGCCAGGGCAGACAGAAGTAAATTTTAAAAATTATTATTCTTGTATTTCCATTGTACCGGAATCATTCAACTTTCTTGAGGCTAATTCCAATACAGCTGAAAACAGGAATAAGTGCTTTTGTTTCTTCACCTTGAAGAGCATAGAAGCTACAGCTTGAACCATTCTTTTTAATCATTGAGGCAACGTAAATGAAAGCTGTAAAGCAAATATCTTTTTTTTTGTTTTTTTTTTTTAATTTTATTTTATTTTTAAATTTTACATAATTATATTAGTTTTGCCAAATATCAAAATGAATATCTTTGTTGAACAGCAAGATAAAAGTTATTTCTGAAGTGGAATGTAGAAGATGAGGTATAATATTTCGAGTTTGGAAATAATAAAGCAATTTTCTGAGAAAAACTTTATAGAGTATTTCCTAGTAAAGTGACCTTCTGTGTCTCTGGTCAAAGCCCATTTACTCATTTTTTTCATCCATTCTGTGAAAAGCTTTGAATTAATGTCAATTTATTAGCTTTCACTTAAGGCAAAATTTTTCAACCTCTGATTGAAAATATGTTTCACATATTTTATCTGACATGTATTCTCTCTAGGTATCAATCTTCTAAACTGTTAACATTAAAACTAGAGTTTATAAGTTTCAAAAAGTGCAATAGCTAAAATTAATGCAAATAATGGCTAAAGAAAAAAAATCCCCAATTATCAAATAAAGATATAATGACACTCATTTTAAATACTTGCCCTTTGCAGATGGATGCAATAGATATATATTGTAGCTTCCTCTGTTCCAGGCACTGTTCAAAACCCAGGAGATCACCAGGGAACAAAAACATGGACACAGAGTAGAGGAAGTGGGAAATTAACAATACATATGTAATGATAATAAATGGTATATAGCAATATAAAGTATAGATCTAATAACACAAGCATATAATAATGGTAAATGCAATGAAGGAAAAATAAAGAAAGCCAAAGTTCTTTGGACAGCAAGGAGATCAAACCAGTCAATTGTAAAGGAAATCCACCCTGGATATTCATTGGAAGGACCAGTACTGAAGCTGAAGATCCAATACTTTGGCCACCTGATGTGAAGAGCCAACTCATTGGAAAAGACCCTGATGCTGGAAAAGATTGAGGGCAAGAGGAGAAGGGGATGACAGAGGATGAGATGGTTGGATGGCATCACTGACTCAGTGGACATGAGTTTGAGCAAGCTCTGGAAGATAGTGAAGGACAGGGAAGCCTTGAGTGCTGCAGTCCATGGGGTTGCAGAGTCAGACACAACTGAGCGACTGAACAACAAAGGGGAGGACAAGTGATAGAAATGTCATTTTAGATACAGGTTTTCTGGAAAGCAAATCTGGAACCAGTATTGTCTAAATTTTAAGGACTACTGATCTAGAGACAAAGAGGTTTAATCCCAACTTGGCAATTCATTAGCATTATGTTCCCAGGAAGGTTATTGTGTCTCCCTAAACTTGGGTGCTCAGATTCATAAAGTGGGGATAAGGGAACCTCTTTCCAAGGACTGGTGTGGGTGCTTAGCCAAGTGCTTGGCACCCACAATACACCATGAATGCTCATTATTATTATCTGAGATGTGAAACTGCGATTTGTTTTTTTTTTAAAGCATTCATGCTGTATATCACTGCTAAAATAAGGAAGCTTCTTCAGCTATCATGGCTCCATGATCACATTTATGGCTCTAACAAGTTAACTTATAAGCAAGCTGCCTGGCTCTCATCTTACATTCCTCTGTATTTCTCCAGTATTCAGTAGACTCACCTTGTTTCTTAATAACTTGGTTTCTTTGGGGTGCACCTAAGTCATTTTTACTGACTGTCTCTACTCTAGCAAAATGAAGTGTATAATTGTTTAACTGCCAGAGGTTATAGTTGCCTTTTTATTTCCCTATAGCACTTCCAATATGGGAACATTTTTTCTAATTACCAGGTTTCTTATCTATCTTCCAACTGGGCAATGCTACATCCTACACCCAGTGGGGGTAATTATAAGACATGAAAAGAAAGAAACTTGCAAGTAAAAAGATAGCACCACATTAAAAAAAAAAAAACAACTCCCAGATTGGATGTTTTGCAGCATTGCCATGGATAATAGATGTGCCAATTCTGAACTGATGAAGCTTTTATTTTCTAAAATGCTTTTAAAGCCAAGGACATCTAAAATGGAGGGAGATGATGGCAGACACAGCTCCTGCCTGTACTCTGCTTGACTTCACCAGTACTTCAGCACCACATCACCAGCAATGTTATTCAGCTTGATTGCATACTGCTTAAATCCCTTCCCACGCCACCTGGTTATTCAGATTACCTGGGGAAGAAATCATCCAGAAAACTACTTTCTCAGAGTAGTTTGCAAGAGAGATGAAGTGACCTGGGCCATAATTGGTGACAGAACCAGAAGTAAAAATCAAGTTCTCTGAATCCTACATCTCCATATCCATTCATTTTACACTCAGCTTTCGCTCTGAGTGAATATGACAAAACCATCCCACAAGATAAACAAGACGAAATATATTGAGAGGTGGGATGGATTTTTGTATACAGTGTGGGTTTTTCTACAAACCATCCATAAATGCCATTAATGCAGGTCATATACAGCTATGTTATTTAAATTTATTCAGTTTTGCAAAAAAATGTGTGAGAAAACAAAATATTAGTCTTCATGTTTTGATCAGTTTAACAGATAATGTGCACTGAGCAATACCATCAAGACTACTACAAATTCTATGAAAACCAAAGCTCTACTAAAGAAACCATAATATGTCACTAAGCTTTTGGTCATTGTACTATTCCAAAATAAGCTTTTGGGGTGAGATTTTGTATAAAATCTGTCTGGTGCTTGAATCCACAGCAGCCTTTTCTTTTATATTTTCTTACGTGTGTGCATGTGCTAAGTCGCTTTAGTTGTGTTCGACTCTTTGTGATCCCATGGACTGCAACCTGCCAGGCTCCTCTGTCCGTGGGGTTCTCCAGGCAAGAATACTGGAGTGGGTTGCCGTTTACTTCTCCAGGGGATCTTCCCAACCCAGGGACTGAACCCCTGTCTCATATGCTTCCTGCATCGGCAGACAGGTTCTTTACCACTAGCACCACCTGGGAAGCCCCATTTGTGCATAAATTGCTGTATCTACATCTTTTAAGAGACCCCATGATGAATTCCTAAGGATCATTTCAGTAGGGTAAACATATACAAGAGACATCAATGATCAAAAATAAAAGCAAACAGTTCAAATTCCACGTGCCTACCCACACATAGAGTTATTGGCAAAATTTATCAAGTATTGCTTTTAAAATATAGGTTAAAATATTGTCATTTTTTTCATTTTGAAATAATGATTTTTCATTTCATTTTTTATAATTAAATAATAATGCAAAAGTATATTTAAATATGTATTTACTTATATACCCCAGGAAGAGGAGCTCCACCCTGTGTCCTGTGCTTTCATCGGTCCTGCATAACACAAACAAAAAAAAGAAACATCTTACAGAACCTCTGGTTACCACTCAGAATCATCAGCGCTACTTATAGCACAGCCTCCCCTCCAAACATCTGTTCTAATGATCAGCACCATTCAGGCCTCCGAGGCATAATTACCCATATCTCCTGCTTTATATTCTGGAAACAAAAGGCAGATGCAGGTGTGGGCTGTGAAAGTTTGTGGGCTGTGCCCCTGCAGACGCTGGTGATGAATGCTACTTCAGAAAGGAGCGCAGAAATGCTTGGGTAAGAGAAAAGACAAATCAATCTACTGCTTGGATCCTGCCTCTCAAATAGCATGAATGCAGCGCAGTGTTACATACCAGCAACAAGAGTCCACTTCTAGGAAACTATTGTATAGCAAAATTTCAGAATCTGATTTTTTTCTATGTGTGTTAATTGCTCAGTCATGTCCAACTCTTTGCAACACCATGGACCTGCCAGTCTCCTCTGTCCATGGAATTCTTAAATCTAGGAAGCTATTGTATAGCAAAAATTCAAATTTCTGATTTTTTTCTTTGTGTGTTAGTTGCTCAGTCATGTTCAACTCTTTGCAACACTGTGGCCCGCCAGTCTCCTCTATCCATGGAATTCTCCAGGCAAGAATGCTGGAGTGGGTTGTCATTTCCTTAAATCTTTAAAAAAAAACAAACTTAAAAAAAAACTTATTTTATATTGGAGTACAGTTGATTAACAGCAATGTATTAGTTACAGGGTGCAGAGCTAAGTGATTCAATTATATTCATACAAGTATCCATTCCCATTCTTTTTCAAATTCTTTTCCCCTGTAGGTTATTGCAGAATATTGAGCTTAGTTCTTTTTGCTATACAGTAGGTCCTTGTTGGTTGTCTGTCTTAAATACAGTCGTGTGTACATGTCAGGCCCGAACCCCCAGTCTGTCCCTCCCCCCTCCACTACTCTTTTCGCATGGTAACCATAAGTTGGTTCTCTAAGTCTGTGAGTTTTCCTGTTTTGTCAATAAAATCATTTGTATCATTATTTTAGATTCCACATATAAGTGATATATATTCAAAGAGGTGCAATAATTTTTATCCGAGAATTTTTATATATTTAAAAAGAAACAACCTAGATTCTCAACAATAAAAGTATGATTTAAGATAAGTATACACAAATATGATGAAATATTGCGACCAGATTTCTTTTTATGGCTGCACGGGATCTTCCTTACTTTGCTCAGGCTTTTTCTAGTTGTGTTCTCTTTGTTGTAGTGCTCAGACGTTTCATTGCAATAACTTCTTTTGTTGCAGAGCATAGGCTCTAGGTGCTCGGGCTTCAGTAGCTACGGCACACTGGCTTAGTTGCTCTGCAGTAAGTGGAATCTTCCCAGACCAGGAATTGAACCCATGTCCCCTGCATTGGCAGGCAGATTCTTATCAACTGCACTGCCAGGGAAGTCCAGATTTTTTTTAAATTATGTTTTTAAGGAATATTTATTGACTTAAGATAATATTCAGGGGAGATAAAGGAGATACAAAAAGTGTGTTTCATGTGATATCAAATTTTAAGAAGTATATATTGTTAAAAGACAATTCAGAGAGCTTTACTTAATATGAATCTTTTATTGAGCAAAGAACAAACAGTTTGCAAACAGGGTGACTTCAAACCCAAAGTGATATGAAGTACAGAAACATGACATTTCAGAAAGGCTTATAAAGTGAAAATGAGGAAATTGCTTAACCTTCATAATTATTGGTTATTATGATAGAAGTTTCCAGATGGCAGAGACTGGTTAAAAGTGACATACTATTTTTGGAAAATGAATTTTGTTTCATTTATAAACAGAGGCATTTATAAGAAATAACCTAAGTTAAGAGTTGCTTAAGTGATTTTGTCCGCTTGGGGGAATCTTTAAGCCTGGTCTCCATTTTATTTTATTTTATCAATATGGAAGAAGATATATCAAAAATACTCATAATAGGTATGAGTTTGAATAAGTGAGGGTCAATCAACAGGACTCAGTTAATAACTACTTACAACAGAAGACTATTTTTTATTAAAGTCTAGAGGTAAGCTCTAATAGTATTCATTCAACCACTCAACTCTCTCACCAATGATCATAGTTTTTTCTAATCTTTTGTTATGTTGTGTGTGTGCTTAGTCACTCAGTCGTGTCTGACTCTTTATGACCCCATGGACTGTAGCTTGCCAGGCTCCTCTGTCCATGGGGATTCTCCAGGCAAGAATACTGGAGCAGGCTACTATCTCCTCCTCCAGGGGATCTTCCCAACCCAGGAATCAAACCCCAGTCTCCCGCATCGCAGGTGGATTCTTTGCCATTTGTTATGTTACTCTTAGCATATTACTTCTGGCCCTCATATTGTTGTCTCATGGCTTCAAAATAGCTTCTGCAGCTCCAAGGCTTATATACTCACAGGACTATATTCAAACAAGGATGTAAAATGGATGTTAGCAAAAGAAGCTTTCCCTAAAATTCAGTCCTCTTTTCAGGGAGCAAAATCTTGCCAGAACTCCATGAAGACTTCCCTTGCATATCATAGGCCAGAACTGGGTTCACATGCTTAAACATGGAAAGAATAATAATGGTACTACTTATGCTAATTTTAGACTAATCATGAGGATGGGCATTTTGTCACTTATAATATAGTTTCAGATGAGAAAAAATGACCTGGATAGATAATCAACAATATGTCCCAATAAGAATTATCACTGAAAAACAGAATTACAGTTGATTTCTACTCATTGTCTTTTTATATATATTTTGAAATGTTATTCAATGAGCATGTATTACTTTGTAATAAAAGAACGTTTTGTTAAAGAAAATGCCTCAAAATATTATAAAACTACTAAAGAATTTTTCAACCTGATGACAAATACATGAATTCACTGGCCCAAGAGCCCTCAAGGGTCACAAAAACATAATCCAATAAATTTGCAAAAACCTATTATAGCTGCACTGCTATTTATGGCCTCAAATCAAATTGACCTGCTCAATATGATTTAGGTTATAGCTAGGGGAAATGTTTGTCTTGCTAAATTTAAGGAACAATAAAATTGACAAGATGAATCTGAATCTAAACCTTGTCAGGCAAGACCAGTATTTATACCAGCCGAGACCTCATGTTCATACAGATGATGTCTTACCCAGCTGCTTATTCCCTCCTTCTCTGGTGGCTGATATCTCTAGGTTCCAGATCTCCCAGGCAATGTAGCCAATTTTTAAGTCTAATAAATGTTTTGAAATATAGCCTTAAGGAAAAATGAAAAGAGAAAATCCCAGGACAGAATTTCACAGCTGTTTTAAGCATAACTTTGATTCTAGCTCCATGATCTTTGCTGCCTTTGAAATAATGAATTTGTTATTACCAAGAGCAAAGGGAAACTACAAAGGCAATTAAGAGCTCATTTTGGAAAACATCCATTAAAGTTTCTCATTATGATCTCCAATAAAATCAGAGATATGGTGGTATTTATATTTTTAAATTTAGATACCACAGCATACATAAATATTAGCATGCATGTTCTTTCAGGGTTAATCCTTCCCTGCTCCTTAATCGTCTGTGTGTTACTGCTGAAAGTGAATTTTTAGTTGAAATGTGATTGAAACCCAATGTAAGGCAGTCTAAATTTTAGACTGCTTTCTAAATCTTACTTTTTACTATTTTACAGTGGACTGTGCTTTCAGAGAGATTTTAAAAGTGAAAAACTGTATTAGCAAAGTGTTCAAACTGCTATTAACAAAAGAATGTAAATGATATAAATGTATATTGTTAATTTAAAAATATATAAAGTGCTACTCACCAAATTGTTCACAGCTGTTACCTCTGGGAAAGGAATGGAGTAAAGATCAACTAAATTTTTTCTCTCTACTCTGTATTATTTGAGCTTTCACAGTAGTATATATTCATGTATTACTTATGTAATTAAAAGTAAATAGCATTTTTAAAAATTTATTTTGTTGAAGTACAGTTGAGTTACAATGGTGTGTTACTTTCTGGTGTACAGTAAACTGATTCAGAAGTGAAGTTGCTCAGTAGTGCATGACTCTTTGCTATCCCATGGACGGTAGCCTACCAGGTTCCTCTGTCCATGGAATTTTCCAGGCGAGGGTACTGGAGTGGGTTGCCATTTCCTTCTCCAGGGGGTCCTCCCCACCCAGGGATCGAACCCAAGTTTTCCACATTGCAAGCAGATGCTTTACCCTCTGAGCCACTAGGGAAGCCACATACACTTTATTTTTCATATTCTCTTCCATTATGGTTTATCATGGGTGGGGAGATTTGGGAGAATGGCATTGAAACATGTATAATATCATGTATGAAACGAGTCGCCAGTCCAGGTTCGATGCACGATACTGGATGCTTGGGGCTGGTGCACTGGGATGACCCAGAGGGAGGGTATGGGGAGGGAGGAGGGAGGAGGGTTCAGGATGGGGAACACATGTATACCTGTGGTGGACACATTTTGATATTTGGCAAAACTAATACAATTATATAAAATTTAAAAATAAAATTAAATTAAAAAAAATAAATAAACACTAAAAAAAAAAAAAAGATGAAAGTGAACTTTGGAGAAGCTTAGTGACTTGTCTAAGTCATAACTTTTCATTTCCATTGTTAAAGAAAAATTATCATGACACTTGTTAAAAACAATAAAGAAGACTTTATGCCAAACTATTGCAATAGGGAGAGAGATTGGTCTCAACTCTGAATACAGCAGAGACAGTGGGATTTATAACCAGAGTGGGAAGGTCTGTAAATAGAAAATTACTAAGAGGAGATTTCAAGAGGAGAGGGATTCTGGCTTATCAGGATTCCAGCTAAAGGTGGACCAAGGCAGAGGCCTAGTGGGGAAAAGGGCTCAGAGGACCAAGACCAAAGTTTAGTCAAAGAGGGAGTCTTTATCACTGTGAGTTCTATTTTCTATTTTTGTTTGGCTCTTTTCTTCCAGCCAATAGCATCTGCCACCAAGAGTTTGTTTTGGCTAATTGACAAAACCAGTCTTTGGTTGGGAGAGTGAAGATGGTAAGGTATGGCAGAGTTTTGAATACTTTCATGGACCTTCAATTTTCTAACAGTTACAACAAAGAAATAAAATATGTTCTTTTATTTCTAAAATATTTATAGGAAAACAGAAGCATACTGCCCATGCAATGGTTAAAAAGAGTTAAAAAAAAAAAAAGATTGTCCTTACACATCTGTAAGGAAATTATATGAATTCTGACCTCAATCTATCCACTTCCTACCCAAACACAAAGCATGAAATGATACATCTGCTAAAAATGGTAGAGCTTTGCTTGAATTCCTCCTCTCTCAATTTTACAAACAAATTCCAAGAGGCCAAAGGAAACATATTATTTTGAAAGTGTAGTTCATTTCTCAAAGATATTATTATTTCCCTCATCACACAGTATGAAGTTTCATGTGGTAGCCCATGTAATTTTTATAGCTAAACATATGGTTCAAGGACAAAACAGTCATGGTCCACAGAAAGCAGAGATTTGACAAAATGGCAGCCATTGCTTCACTTAAGTGGGTTGATCCTGACTTTCTTATATATCTGGGAAAGTGTATAAAAAATCTTCATGATTTAAATATCCTGGGGCACTATTCATCACAGAAACAAAGTGAAAAAGAAGTAAGTTAATTTAAGGTTTATTATCTTTAAAGAGATTTAGTGTTAAAATTCTGATTGCCAATTTGCACCATATTTATGCTTGGTTATGGAAGGCTTCAATTCACTCTTTATGCACCTTGGCTCCTGTCCGTAGGCGGATACCCATTTTTTTTCCCTTGGAAGAGATGTTGGGATTTGAGGTTGGGCCAAGAAAAGCTAAAGCGGCTAGGAGGCACTTACAGATGGAGATAATTAGCATATTAAAAATAGGCCAGCCAGATTTTTTTTTTTTTTTAATCAGGAAGTAGAGGGGTAAATGCTCTCTCTGGCAAGACTATAGAAGCTGTGTGGACAGAGGAAATGTGATTCAAATTCTGGTATGAGAATGGTATTTTACTTGAACCAGGTTTCAAAAGACTGAAGCAGGAGTTCCTTTTACTGGAAACCATGGAGTTGGCGGGCTTTGTAGGGGCCTCCCTTGAAATTCTGCTCCAAGGCCACTGTTTTGAATTTTGTTTGAATATCTTAGAATAGGAGACCCTTGGTTTCAGAAGACACAGGATAAACATGGTGAACTCTATTGCTTTCTAATGCTTGCTAGCGGAAGTGGCATTTCTGATACCACCTCCCATTGAGAGAGGATTATAGAGGAAGGCAGTAGGTGGGAACCACAGCCCTAGAACAAAACTGCTCAGGCTTCCAGGGGCTATTTTGCCAATTCTAAAGCAAAGGCTTGAGGCTGATCTGGATTCAGACACTATCAATGGGATATGTTTGATTGCCAGATAATTCACTGCAGTTTCCTGAAGTTCTGATTCACAGTCTGAGCCCTTCATATCATATGTTCCACTCATTCTCCGAAGTTTACTGTTATTCAAAACAGAAAAGGGGGTGTCTGTCTGGAACTGGGCTTCTCAATGGGTGGTATGGTCATTGATGACTAAATTATGCATGTAGGCCAGGGGTTTTATAACAATTAATAGAAATGAGAAATTCCTCAATTCTAATGAGTAACTGGAAGTCTAGTTAGCTGTCTTTTGCTGAGTCTACCTACCATGGATTTTACAAATACAATATCTTGACAATTACTTTTTTGAGCTTCCTTTTTTCCATACAGGTAATTAAATGCTACAAAAGAATGTAGAGAAGATTTTAGAAATTACATGAAAAGCTAAGAAAAAGCTGAAGGGAAAATTATTAGTCTGGGATAGTTTCATTAATGACCTACTTAGAGAAAGTGAAGTAAAAGTGAAGAAAATGTTAGTTACTTGGTCATGTCTGATTCTTTAAGACCCCATGGACTGTAGCCCACCAGGCTCCTCTGTCCATGGAATTCTCCAGGCAGGAATACTAGAGTGGGTTGCCATTCCTGTCTCCAGGGGATGGAATTAGACCAAACGACTCTTGTCTTTATTTCAGTGGCTATAGCTCTATAATTTAATAAGCAGCCACTCCTATTGTCAGATAGGCACTTGGGTTTGCGTCATTAGCATGCAATATCAGAGTAGGGGAAAGAGGAAGAGGTACACTGCTTGCTTTCAACATGTCTTGTTTGACTTTATATGTGTGTTTCTAAATTTTCAACCAGTCCGTCCTAAAGGAAATCAGTCCTGAATATTCACTGGAAGGACTGATGCTGAAGCTGAAACTCCAATGCATTGGCCACCTCATGTGAAGAACTGACTCATTGGAAAAGACCCTGATGCTGGGAAAGATTGAAGGCAGGAGGAGAAGGGGATGACAGAGGATGAGATGGTTGGATGGCATCACCCACGCAATGGACATGAGTTTTTTAGTAAACTCTGGGAGATGGTGATGGACAGGGAGGCCTGGCATACTGCAGTCCATGGAGTCGCAAAGAGTCGGACACAACTGAGTGACTGAACTGAACTAAAATTTTCATAAAATTGCAAATTTTAAAAATGGAAAATAGCAACAACCCCAAAGTATGAATAAAATTTTATTCAGGTCCAGCTTCCTAAATATGTATAATTCTCCTTCAGTTCAGTTCAGTTCAGTTGGAGTTTCAGCTTCAGCATCATTCCTTCCAATGAACACCAGGACTGATCTCCTTTAGGATGGCCTGGTTGGATCTCCTTGCAGTCCAAGGGACTCTCAAGAGCCTTCTCCAACATCACAGTTCAAAAGCATCAATTCTTCAGTGCTCAGCTTTCTTTATAGTCCAGCTCTCACATCCATATATGACCACTGGAAAAACCATAGCCTTGACCAGATGGACATTTGTTGGCAAAGTAATATCTCTGCTTTTCAATATGCTATCTAGGTTGGTCATAACTTTCCTTCCAAGGAGCAAGCGTCTTTTAATTTCATGGCTTCAATCACCATCTGCAGTGATTTTGGAGCCCCCAAAAATAAACTCTGACACTGTTTCCCCATCTATTTCCCATGAAGTGATGGGATTGGATGCCATGATCATAGTTTTCTGAATGTTGAGCTTTAAGCCACCTTTTTCACTCTCCTCTTTCACTTTCACCAAGAGGCTTTTTAGTTCCTCTTCACTTTCTGCCATAAGGGTGGTGTCATCTGCATATCTAAGGTTATTGACATTTCTCCCGGCAATTTTGATTCCAGCTTGTGCTTCTTCCAGCCCAGCGTTTCTCATGATGTACTCTGCATAAAAGTTAAATAAGCAGGGTGACTATATACAGCCTTGACGCACTCGTTTTCCTATTTGGAACCAGTCTGTTGTTCCATGTCCAAATCTAACTGTTGCTTCCTGACCTGCATATTGGTTTCTCAAGAGGCAGGTCAGGTGGTCTGGTATTCCCATCTCTTGAAGAATTTTCCACAGTTTATTGTGATCCACTCAGTCAAATTCTCCTTAGTCCACTTCTAATATTAAAGACATAGTTCTGGGAATTATATGAAAATGAGATAGGAGGCTGTTGTAGACCAAATATTTGTGCCCCACCCCCAATATTTATGCAGAAGCCCTACCGTCAATATGATAGTATTTGAAGATGGAGCCTTTGGAGGTCATTAGGGCTAGATGGCGTCATGAGGATGGGGTCCTCAGGATGTGACAGATTCCTTATACACAAAGACAGCAGAAAGTTTGCCCTCTTACTCTCATCACCATGTGAGGGCAGTCATCTACAAACCAGGAAGTGAGGTTCCACAAGAACCCAACCATTCTAGCACCCTGATCTTGGACTTCCAGGTTCCAGATTATTAGAAAATAAATTTGTTGTTTAAGGTACCCAATATCTGATACTTTATTATATAGCCCATGTTGATTAAGAAAGATGCCCAGAGTTCTTAGAGTGATTCATGTGGCCATGAAATATGTCATAATATTAGCCATACTACATTGCATTTCTTCCAGAACTGTATATATTTTAGCAAGGGAAAACACCAAAGAATATTCAAAAAATTTTGTCTCACTACCTGTTGGATGCCTGACTTCATAAATAGCGTTTAAAATGACCATCAAAGTTTTTTTTTTTTTTAATTTACCACAAGAAATATGGCATTCTACTGTGTTGTTGGCTACATTATGGTGTTGGGTTACACGTGCCCCTTAGCTGTGGTCAGAATTGCTTTGGCCAGTTATGAGATTCACATTCCTGCTTCAGTAGGTGATCCTCTGACAGAAAGAGAGAAGCAGTATTTTCAAATGTAAACTAGTCTGCCAGTTAATTGTCGTTAGTATCAAGGCTTATAAGAAACAATTTACACAGAGAAAAAGATTGGCTTGGTTCTGTAAAGTACTGAAAACTGTGAAATTTGGAACTTGGTTTTTCTTGTATTGAAAGCACGTTTAACTCTTCATTTGAATCCTGAAGGTTGACCTGGTGTAGAGTGTGTGGAAGTTAATATTACCAACTTAATATTAAATTAAACTTGGTTAAAATTTTAAGAAGTACAGATCACAAATCCCAGTGATAATTAATGAGAAAATTTGAAAGGAGATATGAGAATTCAAAGCATTGAGCTGATCATGATACTGGAGTCAAGATAAAGGAATGGATCATATTTAATTATAAGTTATCATAAAGTTATAAACAACATAAAAACCACTAGTAAATGGAGGTAAAGTCCAATTCCACTAAAATTTCTTTAACCTATGTATCCTTTTATCCTGAAATGACTTTCTGTCTAGCTTGCTTACTAAGCATGATGCCAGGTAGCAACTACTCCTTGAGGGTGTCTATGTAGGAGAGGCTTGAACCTCAGCTTACATGAGTCTACACAGAAATCACATGTCCTTCTGTGATAGGGGAGGATGGGAAGCCAAGAGGGATACCTGTGAGGCCACCCTCCACTCACCTCCCAAGATCCCTTGGGAGGCTGCCATGACAGAGGGAAATTTTCTCTAGACTCTCATTTTTGGGGTTTGAACAAAGGAAATGATTTTTGCCACAAATCCAGTTTTTAAAACACCATAGAAATTCTCATTCTTTCACATGCCTGCTTGAGTAAACAGACTTGGAACTAGACATATTCTGGATAGTAGAAGGAAAGAGTCTATGACACAAGAATGTCATCTTTACAGGTTGATGCATCTTCTTGCTGTGGTTAGTGTGGCAGATGAAAAATAGTTACAAAAACTGCAAATAGGTTAATCTGAGACTATTGATTCTTTTTAAAAATATATATTTTTTTGATGTATAGTCGACTTATAATGTTGTTATATTTATTTTGCCATACAACAAAGTGATTCAGTTATATATATAACATATATATAGTATATTCTTTTTCATATTCTTCTCATATGGTTTATCACAGGGTATTGAATATAGTTCCCTGTGCTATAGACCTTGTTGTTTATCCATTCAATATATAATAGTTTGCATCTACTGATCCTGAACATCCCTCTCCCATCCCCCTCCCCTTGACAACCTGTTCTCTATATCTGTGAATTTGTTCTGTTTCATAGATAAGTTCTTTTGCACCATCTTTTAGCTTTCACATATAAGTGATACCATATGGTATCTGTCTTTCTGACTAACTTCACTTAAAGTGATAGTCTCTATGTCCATTCATGCGTGCGTGCTAAGTCCCTTCAGTCATGTCTGACTCTTTGCAACCCTATGGACTGTAAACCGTCAGGCTCCTCTGACCATGGGATTCTCCAGGCAGGAAAATATTGGAATGGATTGCCATGTCCTCCTCCAGGGGATCTTCCTGACCCAGGGATCAAAGGAGAAGGTCTCTTACCTCTCCTGCATTGGCAGGTGAATTCTTTACCACTAGCGCCACCTAGGAAGACCCTAGGTCCATTCATGTTGCTGCAAATGGCACATTGTTTAATTTTTTACGGCTAATATTCCATTGTATATATGTACCACATCTTCTTTATCCAGTCATCTGTTGAGGGACATTTAGGTGGCTTCTGTGTCTTGGCTATTGTAAATAGTGTTGCTATGAACTTGGAGGTGAATGTATCTTTTTGAATTATAGTTTGTCTGGGTTTATGCCCAGTGGTGGGATTACTAGATCATATGGCAACTTGACTTTTAGTTTTTTTGAGGAATCTCCACACTGTTTTCCACAGAGGCTGTGCCAGTTTACATTCCCACCAACAGTGTAGGAGGGCTTCCTTTTCTCCACAGCTTCTCCAGACTTGTTATTTGTAGACTTTTTAATGATAGCCATTCTGACTTGTGTGAGTGGTACTTCACTGCAGTTTTGATTTGCATTTCTCTAATAACTAGTGATGATGAGCATCTTTTCCTGTGCCTATTGGCCGTGTGTATGTCTTCTTTGGAGAAATGTCTATTTAGGTCTTCTGCCCCTTATTTGACTGGGTTGTTTGGTTTTTTGTTATTAAACTGTATGAGCTGTTTGTAAATTTTGGAAATTAAGCCCTTATCAGTCGCATCATTTGCAAATATTTTCTCCTAGTCCATAAGGTTATCTTCTCATTTTGTCTATGTTTTTCTTTACTATACAAAAGCTTATATGGTTCATTAGGTCCCATTTGTTTCTGTTTGCTTTTATTTCTATTGCCATGACAGACTGACCTAAGAAAACATTGGTATGATTTATGTCAGAGAATATTTTGCCTATGTTCTTTTCTAGGACTTTTATGGTGCCATGCCATATATTTAGGTCTTTAAGCCATTTTAAGTTAATTTTGTGTAAGGTGTGAGGGTGTGTTCTAACTTCATTGGTTTACGTGTGGCTGTCCAGCTTTTCCAACACCACTTGCTGAAGAGACTGTCTTTTTCCCATTATACATCCTTGCCTCCTCTGTTGAAGATTAATTGACTGCAGGTGTATGGATTTGTTTCTGGGCTCTCTATTCTGTCCCATTGATCCATATGTCTGTTTTTGTGCCAGTACCTCATTGTTTTGATTACTGTAGCTTTGGAGTATTATCAGAAGTCTGGGAAGGTTATGCTTCCTGCTTTGTTCTTTTTTCCAAGGATTTCTTTGGCAATTCTGGGTCTTTATTCTTCCATATAAATTTTAGAATTATTTGTTCTAGTTCTGTGGAAAATGTTGTAGGTGATTTGATAGTGATTGCATTAAATCTGTAGATTGTTTTGGGTAGTATGGCATTTTAACTGTATTAATTCCTCCAATCCAAAGGCAATGGATTTCTTTGCATGTCTTTAAATCATCTTTAATTGCCTTTATTAATGTTTTATAATTCTCTGCATATAAGTTTTTCACCTCATTCATCAGGTTTATTCCTAAGTATTTTATTTGCTTTGATGCAATTTTAAAAGGAGTTTCTTTAACATTCCTTTTCTGATATTGCATTGTTAATGTAAATAAATGCAACCTCTTTATGTTAATCTTGTATCCTGCTACCCTGCTGAATTTATCAGTTCTAAGTAGTTTTTGTGTGGAGTCTTTAGGGTTTTCTATATGCAGTATCATGTCATCTGCATATAATGACAATTTTACCTCTTCCCTACCAATCTGAATACTTTTTACATCTTTTTGAGACTATTTGATTCTTGAATAAACTACAGAGAATGAGAATTTTTAACTCTTATTATCATTAATTTAATTTATATTTGTTAAATTTATCATTTTTTCTCCAAAGTAGAATTTAAGCTTAAACTATGAGCTAAGAAAGGCACAGCACCCTTAATCAATGCTGAAAAACATTATAAAGATTTCCCCATCTGTCTACAATTTCTATGACAGCTTCTCATCAAAGTGATGAAGCATTTGCATCCATTATCAAGCAAACAACCTGAACCCCTGCCTTGAGATAGATCCCACAAAAAGAAATTACTATTTCAAAGGGTTTAGAAATCCCACAGACCTATTTTTGCTTTATAAGAAATTCTACTTCAACGTCATAAGGCAAAGTAACTGACAAATTGATTACAGAAAACAGCTAGCATTCAGAAAGTTTGATGAGTTCTGTACATGTTCACATCTTTGGTCTGATGTCTGTTTTTGAATCCTTTATGGTCTACCTTCTTCCTTCCATCCACTTAACATCCCACAGTGAAGTCCTCTTGGGGACAAACTTTTCTTTCAGATGCTTTTCCTTTCTCCACCCATTACCAGGAGGAAAATCATCAATAATGACTGGGATCCTGAGTCTACCTGAAATGAAGAGAAATGTAGAGTCTTTCCAGGAACCAAAGATATTCTAGGTTTGCATGGGTTTGAGAAGGAAAGATATTGAGGATTCCAATATCAAAGAAGGCTTAGAAATAAGAGTCCAAAGCAGCTGGCATGTCAACCAAGTATTTTTAAACCTCTCCATGTGCTCAGAGGTAAACCAGTAAGAAAGGGGTGAAAGTGAAAGTGAAGGTATCTCAGTCATGTCCAACTCTTTGCAACCCCATGGATTATACAGTCCATGGAATTCTCTAGCCCAGAATACTGGAGTGGGTAGCCTTTCCCTTCTCCAGGGGATCTTCCCAGGGATCAAAGCCAGGTTTCCCGCATTGCAGGTGGATTCTTTACCAGCTGAGCCACAAGGGAAGCCCAAGAAAGGGAAACAATTGGGAAATATCTTCCAAAGGTGTGAAATGAGGGAGCGGTAGCGTTAAGGAATCTTACTGATCTAATAGTCTGTAATTCATGTTCTTTTCCATTGTAGAGCTTTGGCATTAAGGTAGGTTGGGAGGGAGCCCAATCCTATGTGTAGCACGTTTACAGTTTTCTAGGTTATTATTTGCAAGTCATTTAAACTTTTTGTACAGATCATTAAGAGAAAGACCCTGGCCTAGAAAGAAAAACTCATGTAAATCAAAATGCCATTGACCAAAAAAGAAAGAAAGAAACTAACAAGAAAGAAGTAAGTAAAGGCCTGGGAATATAAGAGATAGGTAAATTTGGGTTTAATGAGTTAGGATTACAGTTAATACTTAGCAAATGTTTATTTAACACTAGTATTTGCTCAAAATGTTATGCTTATTATCTCACTTAATAGAGAGGTAAAGTAGTCATCTTAAGCCTGCACAGATACTTATTACACTTGGAGACAGGAAACTCGATTCTCTGCCTCCAGGGCCAATGGCCTAGTGTTTTTAACTCTGCACGTGTTCATAATCTGGAGCCTTAAAGTCTCCCAAACTGATGGCCTGATTTTAATTGTTCAAAGGAGCAAGAGTAATTGCTACTAGATGCAATTGACTACGGAGAATTTGTTTTTACAAGTAGCCAGTTAACACGAATGAATTATGAGGTGACTTGTCACTGGCAAAGAGCAGAGATCCTGTCTCTCAGGTACCCACAGGGGTTGGAGAACTATATCCCTGGGCTCTTCCCTCTTAAGGGTCTGTACTTTTTGAAGGGGAAGGAAATGCTGGAATGAAGACTATTGTCACCCCAGGGTCCCCAAGAAAGTCAATCCTCTGAGAAGAGCAGATCTGATGGTGAAGTCAGCGGCCCAAGATAATGAAAGAAACCCTGGGGGAATAAAAGCAGGAAAGAAACGATCTGGAGATGGTTAACAGGAAAATACTAGTGCACTTGCAAAAAGAAATCCATCAGTATAAAGGGAAAACTGAAGAACCCCTGGGAAATAGAGAAAATGCTGGAGAAGGCAAGGGTTTCTTCTATTTTCTTTCTCCTTGGTCTCCAGGTAACAGTTATATGGCACAAGCATATTTTATGGGATGAGGTGTTAGAACACGGCTTTCATACATGTAAAAGAGCGAGTCCTCCTCTGCCCCTGGATGGAAATGGACATGTTTGCTCACCACAGCTGTTGTTAGTTACTAAATGGCCCCACTTCAGTTAAAATGTAGCAATCAAAATTCAGAAAGTGGTTAAAAGTTGCTGTCTCTCCCCACCCCCAGATTCTTCTCTCTTCTTACCCAGAATTTCTATTCTTCCTCCCACTTTGCTGGTCCAAGGGTGACCCCTGACCCTTCTAGGGTTGGAGCTGGAGAGAAGAGGAGACTTGAGCGAGAGTTCTCTGAGCTTGGATGCTCTATGCTACCTGGAACATGATGCTCTTCATAGCCCCTAGCAATCTAGCAATACCGCCCTCCAACTTCTCTCTCTAACCCTTTTGGAAAGGACCTAGGATGCCTCCAAGGCCAAGTTTTCTCACCAATGGTCCACATCACACCCAAGGGAGGTGCTCACCACTCAACAGACCCAGTGAACTCCAGGGTGGCTGGTGGGTCCTTCAGCTTGCCTGTCACACATACCCAGCCAAACTATCATCCCGAAGATTTCTCAGGAGAGAGTCAGATACAAGTTCACTGTGTCCTTCAACCTTGGAGGACATATAGTGAACTCTCCTGGTGGTTCAGTTATAGATCTGGCTTAAGGAAAGGGACAGGCATCTCTCAGAACTTGCCCTTGTAGAGGGCCTGGGCTGTTAGTACAGCTCTCAAAAGAAATTCTCCTGAGAAGTTACACTTCAATCTCCTCTATCCTTTTATTGTCCTGATAAGGATGAGGAATGTTAAGGATTGTCTACTAGTTCTCAGTCTCTTACTTTTTCATCTCAATCTGGCACTTCAATTTAGAATAGGTACCTGTTGTTTTGCAGCAAAACTTCCATTCCACCATCCTGTTACATCCTGCCTATGTTGTATATTTGGTATTTTCCATTTTTACATATAACCCAAGTTTTCCAGACCTCACCAGATTGGGAGTATAAAATAAATTTGAAGACTATTTTTATGCCCAAATTATGATGGTAAGAGTTCCAGCTGGTTGGATGACTAGTAATTTGTGCATGTCCAAGTGTTCCCAAGTTATTTCAGGGAGTTCACCAAAAGGATGCTACTCACATACCCACAAGCCAGTCTGTAACTGCGTGGTATCTGGTTTTCCCTTCCTTTCCTATCCTGGCTTATAATTTTCCACATTCTGTGCCTGCAGATTTGAAGGGTGTCAGATCCTTGCTGGTTTCTAAAGTGGGGCGGGGAGGGGAATGGCCTCTTCTCCAACTGATTGCCACATTTGGTCCAGAAATTAACTTTTGGCCATCTCCTTCATCCCATAAATCCTTTCTCTAGTCACTCCTAAAAAAAAAAAAAATAGTGCCATTATTTTTGTGAATGCTACTTTTCTGACCTTGAGTGTATAACCCAATATAAAGTTATAAAATAATAATAACTCCCATCCTTAATTTCCCACTAGCCACAGATACCAACACCCCTAGATTCCTTCCATCTCTTCTCTGCTGCCCAAGTCTGAAATAGAAGCCTCCATACCTGGTAGTGTACGGAAGGCAAGGGGAGTAACTCATGGGCTTCTGCTGGCTAAGGATGTCCAATATTATTTTTCACATGCTTCCAAATTCAAGAACTACTCAGAAAAAATGTAGAGCAGATGACACCATATATAGTCTGCTGCTAATGGAGTTCAGTTCAGTTCAGTTCATCCGCTCAGTTGTGACTGACTCTTTGGGACCCCATGAACTGCAGCACGCCAGGCCTCTCTGTCCATCACCAACTACCGGAGTCCACCCAAAGCCGTGTCCATTGAGTCAGTGATGCCATCCAACCATCTCATCCTCTGTAGTCCCCTTCTCCTCCTGCTCTCAATCTTTCCCAGCATCAGGGTCTTTTCAAATACATCAGCTCTTCACATCAGGTGGCCAAAGTATTGGAGTTTCAGCTTTAGCATCAGTCCTTTCAATGAACACCCAGGACTGACCTCCTTTAGGATGGACTGCTTGGATTTTCTTGCAGTCCAAAGGACTCTCAAGAGTATTCTCCAACGCCACAGTTCAAAAGCATCAATCTGGGGGGGAGGAGCCAAGATGGCGGAGGAGTAGGACAGGGAGAACACTTTCTCCCCCACAAATTCATCAAAAGAGCATTTAAATGTCGAGTAAATTCCACAAAACAACTTCTGAATGCCGGCAGAGGACATCAGGCACCCAGAAAAGCAACACAACTCTTCGAAAGGAGGTAGGAAAAAATATAAAAGACAAAAAAAGAGACAAAAGAGGGAGGGACGGAGTTCCATCCCGGGAAGGGAGTCTTAAAAAGAGAGAAGTTTCCAAACACCAGGAAACCTTCTCACTGCCGAATCTGTGCCAAGCTTTGGAAGCAGAGAGGGCAACATAAAAGGGAGAAAAAAAAAAATGAACAATTAAAAATCGCAGATTGTGAGCCCTACGGTAACTTCCCCAGTGGAGAAGCAGCGCAGACGCCTGCACACACCATTAGCAAGAGGGGGCTGGGCAGGGAAGCGCGGCGTGGGCTGTGTCCCTTAGAGTAAGAATCGGGCCCGAACGTCCTGAGCACTATCTGAGCAAAATAATTTGGGCTAGCAAACCAGACTGTGGGATATCTACCACGCGAAAAGCCAGCCCTAACCTAAGACACCGCCAGGCCCGCGCACGGAACAAAGGACTGAACAGAGATAGCCGGCTGCAGACCTTCCCCCCACCCTCCCCCGTGACAGGCAGCCAGAGCCGGAAGGGGGCAATCGCAGCCCCAGAGAGACACTATCTATAAAACTGTAAGCAGGCTTCTTTGCTAACTAAAACTTCTTGGGGGTCTGGACGGTCAACATCTGCCTGAGAAGGTGCTCCGGTTTTACACCCAGATAACCGAGTGGCGGGGAGGCAATAAGTCGCAGCATTGGCGCTCGCCAAACACCTCATCACCTGAGCTGCTTGGACCTGGGAAGAGCACAAAACGCAGGCCCAACCGAGTCTGCGCCTTTGAGGACTACCCGAGTGCCTGAACCTGAGCAGTTTGGATCTGGGAGGTCAGCCCAGGGCCGGCCTCTGATTGTTCCCAGCGGAACAACCTAGAGCCCAAGCAGTGTGGGCAGGGAGGCTACACGCTCCATGAGCGAGGGCAGACCCAGTGTGGCTGAGGCACTGCGAGCGCACGTCAGTGTTATTTGTTTGCAGCATCCCTCCCTTCCTCCCCACAGCGCGACTGAACAAGCAAGCCTAAAAAAAAAAGAAAAAAAAAGTGTCCTCCACCGTCCCCTTTGTGTCAGGGCGGAAACCAGACACTGAAGAGACCAGCAAACAGAAGAAGCTATAACAGAGGGAAACGCCTTGGAAGCTACAGGCCATAGATTAAAACCGTGTGGTTACTACAGACTACATAGGAAGGGGCCTATAGATCTTGAGAAATATAAGTCGGACCAAGGAACTAGCCAAAAATGAACTGAACCCACAATACTCACAACAAAACCAGAGAAAGACCTAGATATATTTTTACGATCAATCTTTCTTTCTTTTTTTTTTAATTTAAAAAAAAAATTTAAGTCCTCTATTGTCCTTTAATTTTCACTTTTATAACCTATTACTTTGCAAAAAAAAAAAAAAAAACAAAAGACCCTATTTTTTTTTCTTCTTCAGCAAACTTCATATATATATTTTATAATTTTTTGACCATGTTTTGTTTTTTTTTCTTTTTCTTCTTTTCTTTAACATTGTATTTTTGAAATTCCAAACTCTACTCTAGATTTTTAATTTTAGCCTTTTGGTATATGTTATCAATTTTGTACCTATAGTTTTTTTTATAATTTCTGTGACTTTTTTTTTTTCCTCTGTTTCTTTCTCTTCTTCTTTTATATAACATCGTATATCTGCAATTCCAAACTCTACTCAAGATTTTTAATTTATGCTTTTTGGTATTTGATATCAATTTTGTACCTGTATTTTCTTTATAATTTTTGCGACATTGTTTTTGTTGGTTTGTTTCTTTTCTCTCTTTATTTTTCTTCTTCTTTTTTTTTTAACATTGTATTTTTGAAATTCCAAACTCTACTCAAGATTTTTAATTTATGCTTTTTGGTATTTGATATCAATTTTGTACCTGTATTTTCTTTATAATTTTTGCGACATTGTTTTTGTTGGTTTGTTTCTTTTCTCTCTTTATTTTTCTTCTTCTTTTTTTTTGAACATTGTATTTTTGAAATTCCAAACTCTACTCTAGATTTTTAATTTTTGCTTTTTGGTATTAGTTATCAATTTTGTACCTGTAGTTTATAATTTTCGCGACCTTGTTTGTTTTTCTTTGTTCGTTTTTTCTCTCTTTCTTTTCCTTCTTCTTTTCATTAACATCGCATTTTTGAAATTCCAAACTCTACTCTAGATTTTTAATTTTTGCTTTTATGTATTTGTTACCAATTTTGTACCTTTAAGAACCCAATCTTCAGGACCCATTTTTCACTAGGGAACGAGATACTGGCTTGACTGCTGTCTCTCCCTTTGGACTCTCCGTTTTCTCCACCAGGTCGCCTGTATCTCCTCCCTAACCTCTCTCTACTCTACCCAGCTCTGTGAATTTCTGTGTGTTCCAGATGGTGGAGAACACTTAGGGCACTGATTACTGGCTGGATCTGTCTCCCTCCTTTTCATTTCCCTCTTTTATCCTTCTGGCCACTTCTGTCTCCTGCCTCCTTCTTCTCTTCTCTGTATAACTCTGTGAACATTTCTGAGCGGTCCAGTTGTGGAGTGCACATAAGGAAGTGACGACTGGCTAGCCCACTCTCTCCACTATTGATTCCACCTCATCTCATTTGGGTCACCTCTAACTCCCTCCTCCCTCTTCTCTTCTCCATGTAACGCTGTGAACCTCTCTGAGTGACCCTCACAGTAGAGAAACTTTTCATCTTTAATGTAGATGTTTTATCAATGGTGCTGTATAGAAGGAGAAGTTTTGAAACTACTGTAAAAATAAGACCGATAACTGGAAGTAGGAGGCTTAAGTCCAAACCCAGACTCCAGGGAACTCCTGACTCCAAGGAACATTAATTGACAGGAGCTCATCAAACGCCTCCATACCGACACTGAAACCAAGCACCACACAAGGGCCAACAAGTTCCAGGGCAAGACATACCAAGCAAATTCTCCAGCAACAAAGGAACACAGCCCTGAGCTTCAAGATGCAGGCTGCCCAAAGTCACCCCAAAACCATAGACATCTCATAACTCATTACTGGACATTTCATTACACTCTAGAGAGAAGAAATACAGCTTCATCCACCAGAACATCGACACAAGCTTCCCTAACCAGGAAACCTTGACAAGCCACCTGTACAAACCCACACACAGAGAGGAAACACCACAATAAAGAGAACTCCACAAACTGCCAGAATACAGAAAGGACACCCCAAACTCAGCAATTTAAACAAGATGAAGAGACAGAGGAATACCCAGCACATAAAGGAACAGGATAAATGCCCACCAAACCAAACAAAAGAGGAAGAGATAGGGAATCTACCTGATAAAGAATTCCAAATAATGATAGTGAAATTGATCCAAAATCTTGAAATGAAAATGGAATCACAGATAAATAGCCTGGAGGCAAGGATTGAGAAGATGCAAGAAAGGTTTAACAAGGACTTAGAAGAAATAAAAAAGAGTCAATATATAATGAATAATGCAATAAGTGAAATTAAAAACACTCTGGAGGCAACAAATAGTAGAATAACAGAGGCAGAAGATAGGATTAGTGAATTAGAAGATAGAATGGTAGAAATAAATGAATCAGAGAGGGTAAAATAAAAACGAATTAAAAGAAATGAGGACAATCTCAGAGACCTCCAGGACAATATTAAACGCTACAACATTCGAATCATAGGGGTCCCAGAAGAAGAAGACAAAAAGAAAGACCATGAGAAAATACTTGAGGAGATAATAGTTGAAAACTTCCCTAAAATGGGGAAGGAAATAATCACCCAAGTCCAAGAAACCCAGAGAGTCCCAAACAGGATAAACCCAAGGTGAAACACCCCAAGACACATATTAATCAAATTAACAAAGATCAAACACAAAGAACAAATATTAAAAGCAGCAAGGGAAAAACAACAAACAACACACAAGGGAATACCCATAAGGATAACAGCTGATCTTTCAATAGAAACTCTTCAAGCCAGGAGGGAATGGCAAGACATACTTAAAGTGATGAAAGAAAATAACCTACAGCCCAGATTATTGTACCCAGCAAGGATCTCATTCAAGTATGAAGGAGAAATCAAAAGCTTTTCAGACAAGCAAAAGCTGAGAGAATTCTGCACCACCAAACCAGCTCTCCAATAAATACTAAAGGATATTCTCTAGACAGGAAACACAAAAACGGTGTATAAATTCGAACCCAAAACAATAAAGTAAATGGCAACGGGATCATACTTATCAGTAATTACCTTAAACGTAAATGGGTTGAAGGCCCCAACCAAAAGACAAAGACTGGCTGAATAGATACAAAAACAAGACCCCTACATATGTTGTCTACAAGAGACCCACCTCAAAACAGGGGACACATACAGACTGAAAGTGAAGGGCTGGAAAAAGATTTTCCATGAGAATAGGGACCAAAAGAAAGCAGGAGTAGCAATACTCATATCAGATAAAATAGACTTTAAAACAAAGGCTGTGAAAAGAGACAAAGACGGTCACTACATAATGATCAAAGGATCAATCCAAGAAGAAGATATAACAATTATAAATATATATGCACCCAACACGGGAGCACCGCAGTATGTAAGACAAATGCTAACAAGTATGAAAGGAGAAATTAACAATAACACAATAATAGTGGGAGACTTTAATACCCCACTCACACCTATGGATAGATCAACTAAACAGAAAATTATCAAGGAAACACAAACTTCAAACGATACAATAGACCAGTTAGACCTAATTGATATCTATAGGACGTTTCATCCCAAAACAATGAATTTCACCTTCTTCTCAAGCGCACATGGAACCTTCTCCAGGATAGATCACATCCTGGGCCATAAAGCTAGCCTTGGTAAATTCAAAAAAATAGAAATCATTCCAAGCATCTCTTCTGACCACAATGCAGTAAGATTAGATCTCAATTACAAGAGAAAAACTATTAAAAATTCCAACATATGGAGGCTGAACAACACACTGCTGAATAACCAACAAATCACAGAAGAAATCAAAAAAGAAATCAAAATGTGCATAGAAACGAATGAAAATGAAAACACAACAACCCAAAACCTGTGGCACACGGTAAAAGCAGTCCTAAGGGGAAAGTTCATAGCAATACAGGCACACCTCAAGAAACAAGAAAAAGGTCAAATAAATAACCTAACTCTACACCTAAAGCAACTAGAAAAGGAAGAAATGAAGAACCCCAGGGTTAGTAGAAGGAAAGAAATCTTAAAACTTAGAGCAGAAATAAATGCAAAAGAAACAAAAGAGATCATAGCAAAAATCAACAAAACCAAAAGCTGGTTTTTTGAAAGGATAAATAAAATTGACAAACCATTAGCCAGACTCATCAAGAAACAAAGGGAGAAAAATCAAATCAATAAAATTAGAAATGAAAATGGAGAGATCACAACAGACAACACAGAAATACAAAGGATCATAAGAGACTACTATCAACAATTATATGCCAATAAAATGGACAACGTAGAAGAAATGGACAAATTCTTAGAAAAGTACAACTTTCCAAAACTCGACCAGGAAGAAATAGAAAATCTTAACAGACCCATCACAAGCATGGAAATTGAAACTGTAATCAAAAATCTTCCAGCAAACAAAAGCCCAGGTCCAGACGGCTTCACAGCTGAATTCTACCAAAAATTTAGAGAAGAGCTAACACCTATCCTGCTCAAACTCTTCCAGAAAATTGCAGAGGAAGGTAAACTTCCAAACTCATTCTATGAGGCCACCATCACCCTAATACCAAAACCTGACAAAGATCCCACAAAAAAAGAAAACTACAGGCCAATATCACTGATGAACATAGATGCAAAAATCCTTAACAAAATTCTAGCAATCAGAATCCAACAACACATTAAAAAGATCATACACCATGACCAAGTGGGCTTTATCCCAGGGATGCAAGGATTCTTCAATATCCGCAAATCAATCAATGTAATACACCACATTAACAAATTGAAAAATAAAAACCATATGATTATCTCAATAGATGCAGAGAAAGCCTTTGACAAAATTCAACATCCATTTATGATCAAAACTCTCCAGAAAGCAGGAATAGAAGGAACATACCTCAACATAATAAAAGCTATATATGACAAACCCACAGCAAACATTATCCTCAATGGTGAAAAATTGAAAGCATTTCCTCTAAAGTCAGGAACAAGACAAGGGTGCCCACTTTCACCATTACTATTCAACATAGTTTTGGAAGTTTTGGCCACAGCAAAAAGAGCAGAAAAAGAAATAAAAGGAATCCAAATTGGAAAAGAAGAAGTAAAGCTCTCACTATTTGCAGATGACATGATCCTCTACATAGAAAACCCTAAAGACTCCACCAGAAAATTACTAGAACTAATCAATGACTATAGTAAAGTTGCAGGATATAAAATCAACACACAGAAATCCCTTGCATTCCTATACACTAATAATGAGAAAACAGAAAGAGAAATTAAGTAAACAATTCCATTCACCATTGCAACGGAAAGAATAAAATACTTAGGAATATATCTACCTAAAGAAACTAAAGACCTATATATAGAAAACTATAAAACACTGGTGAAAGAAATCAAAGAGGACACTAACAGATGGAGAAATATACCATGTTCATGGATTGGAAGAATCAATATAGTGAAAATGAGTATACTACCCAAAGCAATTTATAGATTAAATGCAATCCCTATCAAGCTACCAACAGCATTCTTCACAGAGCTAGAACAAATAATTTCACAATTTGTATGGAAATACAAAAAACCTCGAATAGCCAAAGCTATCTTGAGAAAGAAGAATGGAGCTGGAGGAATCAACCTACCTGACTTCAGGCTCTACTACAAAGCCACAGTTATCAAGACAGTATGGTACTAGCACAAAGACAGAAATATAGATCAATGGAACAAAATAGAAAGCCCAGAGATAAATCCACGCACATATGGACACCTTATCTTTGACAAGGGAGGCAAGAATATACGATGGATTAAAGACAATCTCTTTAACAAGTGGTGCTGGGAAAACTGGTCAACCTCTTGTAAAAGTCCAGGTTCGATGCACGATACTGGATGCTTGGGGCTGGTGCACTGGGACGACCCAGAGGGATGGAATGGGGAGGGAGGAGGGAGGAGAGTTCAGGATGGGGAACACATGTACACCTGTGGTGGATTCATTTTGATATTTGGCAAAACTAATACAGTTATGTAAAGTTTAAAAAAAAAAAAAAAGTAATAGCAGCATAAATCAGAGTAGAGGCAATGGGCCTCTAAAATACTCTACCCTGTGGATATATAAAAATTATCTTAACCATTCCTCTAGTTTTGTGCATTTATATTCTGCCTGGTGAATCTCTAAAAAGTGAATAAAGTGTAAAACATTTCTTAAAAAAAAAAAAAAAAAGAATGAAACTAGAACACTTTCTAACACCATACACAAAAATAAACTCAAAATGAATTACAGATCTAAATGTAAGACCAGAAACTATAAAACTCCTAGAGGAGAACATAGGCAAAACACTCTCCGACACACATCACAGCAGGATCCTCTATGACCCACCTCCCAGAATATTGGAAATAAAAGCAAAAATAAACAAATGGGACCTAATTAACCTTAAAAGCTTCTGCACATCAAAGGAAACTATTAGCAAGGTGAAAAGACAGCCTTCAGAATGGGAGAAGATAATAGCAAATGAAGCAACTGACAAACAACTAATCTCGAGAATATACAAGCAACTCCTATAGCTCAACTCCAGAAAAATAAATGACCCAATCAAAAAATGGGCCAAAGAACTAAATAGACATTTCTCCAAAGAAGACATACAGATGGCTAACAAACACATGAAAAGATGCTCAACATCACTCATTATCAGAGAAATGCAAATCAAAACCACTATGAGGTACCATTTCACACCAGTCAGAATGGCTGCGATCCAAAAGTCTACAAGCAATAAATGCTGGAGAGGGTGTGGAGAAAAGGGAACCCTCTTACACTGTTAGTGGGAATGCAAACTAGTACAGCCACTATGGAGAACAGTGTGGAGATTCCTTAAAAAACTGGAAATAGAACTGCCTTATGATCCAGCAATCCCACTGCTGGGCATACACACTGAGGAAACCAGAAGGGAAAGAGACATATGTACCCCAATGTTCATCGCAGCACTGTTAATAATAGCCAGGACATGGAAGCAACCTAGATGTCCATCAGCAGATGAATGGATAAGAAAGCTGTGGTACATATACACAATGGAGTATTACTCAGCCATTAAAAAGAATACATTTCAATCAGTTCTAATGAGGTGGATGAAACTGGAGCCTATTATACAGAGTGAAGTAAGCCAGAAAGAAAAACACCAATCCAGTATACTAACGCATATATATGGAATTTAGAAAGATGGTAACATTAACCCTGTGTACGAGACAGCAAAAGAGACACTGATGTATAAAACAGTCTTATGGACTCTGTGGGAGAGGGAGAGGGTGGGAAGATTTGGGAGAATGGCATTGAAACATGTAAAATATCATGTATGAAACGAGTTGCCAGTCCAGGTTCAATGCACGATACTGGATGCTTGGGGCTGGTGCACTGGGACCACCCAGAGGGATGGAATGGGGAGGGAGGAGAGAGGAGGGTTCAGGATGGGGAACACATGTATACCTGTGGCGGATTCGTTTTGATATTTGGCAAAACTAATACAATTATGTAAAGTTTAAAATAAAATAAAATTAAAAAAAATAAAAATAAAATAAAATTTAAAAAAAATTAAAAAATTAAAAAAAAAAAAGCATCAATTTGGTGCTCAGCTTTCTTTATAGTCCAACTCTCACATCCATACATGACCACTGGAAAAACCATAGCTTTGACTAGATGGACCTTTGGTGACAAAGTGATGTCTCTGCTTTTTAATATGCTGTCTAGGTTGGTCATAACTTTCCTTCCAAGGAGTAAGCGTCTTTTAATTTCATGGCTGCAATCACCAACTGCAGTGATTTTGGAGCCCAGAAAAATAAAGTCAGCTACTGTTTCCACTGTTTCCCCATCTATTTGCCATGAAGTGGTGGGACCGGATGCCATAATCTTCATTTTCTGAATGTTGAGCTTTAAGCCAACTTTTTCACTCTCTTCTTTCAGTTTCATCAAGAGGCCCTTTAGTTCTTCACTTTCTGCCATAAGTGAAGTCTCTGAGTCATGTCAAACTCTTTGGGACCCCATGGACTATAGCCTACCAGGCTCCTCCATCCATCCATGGGATTTAAGGGTGGTGTCATCTGCATAGCTGAGGTTATTGATATTTCTCCTGGCAATCTTGATTTCAGCTTGGGCTTCTTCCTGCCCAGCGTTTCTCATGATGTACTCTGCATAGAAGTTAAATAAGCAGGGTGACAATATACAGCCTTGACATACTCCTTTCCTATTTGGAACCAGTCTGTTGTTCCATGTCCAGTTCTAACTGTTCCTTCCTGACCTGCATACAGGTTTCTCAAGAGGCAGGTCAGGTGGTCTGGTATTCCCATCTCTTTCAGAGTTTTTCACAGTTTATTGTGATCCACACAGTCAAAGGATTTGGCATAGGCAATAAAGCCGAAATAGATGTTTTTCTGGAACTCTCTTGCTTTTTCCATGATCCAGTGGATGTTGGCAATTTGATCTCTGGTTCCTCTGCCTTTTCTAAAACCACCTTGAACATCTGGAAGTTCACGGTTCACGTATTGCTGAAGCCTGGCTTGGAGAATTTTGAGCATTACTTTACTAGTGTGTGAGATGAGTGCAACTGTGTCGTAGTTTGAGCATTCTTTGGCATTGCCTTTCTTTGGGATTGGAATGAAAACTGACCTTTTCCAGTCCTGTGGCCACTGCTGAGTTTTCCAAATTTACTGACATATTGAGTGCAGCAGTTTCACAGCGTCATCTTTCAGGATTTGAAATAGCTCACCTGGAATTCCATCATCTCCACCAGCTTTGTTCGTAGTGATGCTTCCTAAGGCCCACTTGACTTCACGTTCCAGGATGTCTGGCTCTAGGTGAGTGATCACACCTTCATGGTTATCTGGGTCGTGAAGATCAGGGGAACACATAAATATGTACAAGTACAAATGCAAAGAATAACTCCAGAAAAACCCACAAGAGACTGTAACAGTGGTTGCCTCCCGGGTGGGAACTTGGTGACTGGGGATCAGAAGAGAAGGCTTACCTCTCACCCTGTTTCATTTGTACCTTTTGAATGTTTTACATGCATATGTCTTCTTTATTCAAACTGCAGTTTTCAAATTCTGTTCCTTCCTGGGTGGGCTTTTGTAACCACTGTATCTAATCAAGTATGACAGAAGTGATATTCTGTGACTTCTGGAAATGTCATTAAAAAATGAAGCAGCTAAAGAAAAAATGACATTTTCAAGATTACTTCATAAAAATATTTTCCTTCAGAAATATTTCCTCTATTGCAAAAAGATCTGCAATGAAAAAGCAGATTAAAATTCTTCCCTTTCCTGTGCATGATGATATTTTTCAAAGCAAAAATATTCTTTTCTAAAAAGCACTGCTCTACAGTTTCCCCTCTTGTCCAGTGTTCTGACAAAACATAAACTCTTTTGGTTTAAGTCTTCATAGCACTGAGGAATGTAGACAGTGACAAATTGCAAACAGTGGCTGATTCATTACTTGTATTCTGTGTAATATGGATTCCACATCCCCTCCCACCAATGTCCTTTCAAATGAGCAAATATCAAAATTTCAAAAGAAGCAGAGACTTTAGTATTATTATCTCATGTATTTTTAATTGAGTAATTCTAAATTTATGAATAGTGTATCTAGAACGTGCTTTTACTTCCAGGAAATAAATGTATTGCTTGTTATTTTTTCTCTTAAGTCCTGTCTACACAATAGTACAAAAAAGGGTTTTATAAGGAAAAATGAACACCATGATTCATTGTACTTATGACACTCAAATGTTTTTCCTAACAATGAAATATTTTTACAGATCCATACCAACTGGAGGGCTTCCCCTTTGGCTCACATGGTAAAGAATCTACCTGCAATGCAGGAGAGCTGGGTTCAATCCCTGGGTTGGCAAGATTGGAGAAGGAAATGGCAAACCACTGCATTATTCTTGCCTGGAGAATCCCTTGGACAGAGGAGCCTGGTGGGTTATAGTCCTTGGGGTGTCAAAGAGTCAGACACGACTGAGTGACTAACACTTTCACTTTCATACCAATGAAAGGGCATACAAAGGAAGAGGGCAGGGAGCAGGAGAGATAAGGACAGTAATTAGGAAGGTGATATACACAATCAGAGTGTGTGGATGATAAGAAGACTCAGTTAGAAAATCATCTGAACTCCAATAAGCTCCTGAGGGTTAACAGAGACCCTTTCCCCACCACTCCTTCTCCTCAACTTGGAAATATGCTCAAGTCTCTTCCACCTTGAACTCTGTCTCTCCACACACACACGCACACGCACACACACACACACACACATACCCTTACAACACTCCCAGTGAGACATACAGACCAAGATATACACACAGATACATACAGACACAGGTCCACACACATTGTCATACACACACACACACACAGGCATACTACTCACAGTTACCATCTTACACACACATACACCATTTCTAGGTGCTCCGTTCTCCAGCTCCTATCTCTTGCTCTTCGGCTGTGAAAGAAGCCTTTTAAGAAGGATCTAGTCAAGGCTATGGTTTTTCCAGTGGTCATGTATGGATGTGAGAGTTGGACTGTTGAAGAAGGCTGAGCACCGAAGAATTGATGCTTTTGAACTGTGGTGTTGGAGAAGACTCCTGAGAGTCCCTTGGACTGCAAGGAGATCCAACCAACCATTCTGAAGATCAGCCCTGGGATTTCTTTGGAGGGAATGATGCTGAAGCTGAAACTCCAGTACTTTGGCCACCTCATGCAAAGAGTTGACTCATTGGAAAAGACCCTGATGCTGAGAGGGATTGGGGGCAGGAGGAGAAGGGGACAACAGAGGATGAGATGGCTGGATGGCATCACTGACTCGATGGACATGAGTCTGGATGAACTCTGGGAGTTGGTGATGGACAGGGAGGCCTGGCGTGCTGCAATTCATGGGGTCGCAAAGAGTTGGACACGACTGAGCAACTGAACTGAACTGAACTGACACTTGCTACCCCCATTTCCATCTCCCTGTCCTTCGTTTTCTCTCTGCAGTCTGTTCCCAGATCCCCCACATCATTAAATCACCCAAACCCCATGATGGGACCCCCTCCAGTACTCTTGCCTGGGAAATCCCATGGTCAGAGGAGCATGGCAGGCTACAGTTCATGGGGTTGCAAAAGAGGTGGACACAACTTAGCAGCTAAACAAATTCCATGCATACATTTCAGTCCTTAGTTTCTCCAACCTCTCCTAGCATCTGACACTGTTTAATGATCCCTTGTTGAAAAACACTTGTCAGTTGAGTTTTGTGAAACTCTTTTGTCCTTATTTTTCTCTTATCTTTCTGACTACTCCTCATTTATTTAACAATTTTATTATTTTTAAATTATTATCTCTTCCATTTTTTTATATATCAGGAACTACAGCTTCTTCTTTCACCGAGCTTACAGACAATTGGGGAAGAAAGGCAGTAAAATCAGCAAATATTATAAAAATCCATAAATGTCATGAATGGAGAGCAGGATGGTGGGACATGGCATGGGCATCTGAAAACAGTGGCTAAAATTGATTGAATTTCTCACTGGGAAAATAGTGATGCGTTATCTTCTTTAATCTTCAGTATAAGTTGTGTATCACTATCTTCATTCTTGAGAGGGGGAAACTGAGGTCTAGAGGTATTAAATAATTTGTAGCCTACTAGATAAGTTGCCACTCCAGTGTTCTTGCCTAGAGAATCCCAGGGACGGCGGAGGCTGGTGGGCTGCCATCTGTGGGGTCGCACAGAGTCGGACACGACTGAAGCGACTTAGCAGCAGCAGCAGCAGATAAGTTGAGGCAGAATTAAACCCCAAAGTCCAAAGAAAGCTTATTGTATCCCACCATACTCCCTCTAGGAAGAATGAATGGATCCTGGGGAAACTGCTGCACAATTTATTCTGTTTTAGGGAGATAGGATAACTGTCTTCCTGCCTGTATTACACACTACCTTACCACACCCTCCCCCACTTTAGCGTGGCAGACCAGATCTTTGCTACTTTTTAAACCAGCCCCAAGGAGCCTTCCCCATTCATCTTTCACCACTTCTGTTTTTTTCTCTTGTCCTCTTTACCCTTACCTCAGCCCCACCATTATATTCCCAAAGAATATTTAATGTTATGGTCATAAAAATTTTTATGACATTGTCTTATTTTCCTTAAAGTCAAATAATATGCATATTATTACAGTCTGAAAGACCACATATATGTGCATAAAAAGACTAAAAGGATAATCATAAAAATATTATCAATAGTGATTTCAGAAAGCTTTTATTATAAGTGATTTTTATTTTCTTGTTTATGATTTCTGGGTTTTCCAAGAGATCATTGATAAAAAATGTATTTTAATAATAAAAATTGAGCAAAATGTTTGGAATAGCTATTACACCAAAGTACCTTTCTTTCATAGCATAGTTATCAAATCCTTTGCAATTTGCTATAAAACAGAAAACAAAGGAGGCAGTTGCATTCATAGCCATATCGTTAAGGTTGGCTACACTACATGTATTATGTATGTGACTATTTAAGGTAAAAAAATGAAAAGTGGATCCATTTTCACTTAGGTGGTAGCAGCTCCTCTGGCAGGCAGCATATGCAGGCATGGACCAAGCTGAAATCATTTTTTCCTACTTTCTAAGTTCTGTAGGAGTGAAAGCACAGTATGTATATCAATGCTCTGTCTCCCAACAGGGGCTCTGGTATGTCTGTCTCAGCTGGAAGCAGCTCTTTGCACATGTCTCAGAATCATAATGAAAACAGTCTCTTCTGGAAAATAAATGTGTCTAATATAGAGGTCATAAATACAAAAGGGAAAAAAAAATGGTGTCATTAGCCATCTTGACCCCAACTGACTGAATCCCTCTTACCCTTACAACATCTTTTCTTCCTTTTTTCAACCTAATGCCATCTGGTTCAAAGATTTGGGGCTATTAGCATCATTAAAAGTAATCTTAGAAACTTGTAATTTACATGCATCAGAGGTTTTAAGGCCAATGAGCTCTATAAAATATCCTGCAAGAACCCAGATTTCCAAAACACATTAAAAGAGCAATGGTTTTGCTTCTGTCTTTGAATTTAGTTTTAACTGTAGTCTTGCTCTCTCTCTCCCTCAGATTGTCCTGAGCCTTATACCTCAGGGTTCCTACATTCCACTGTCTCAACTGCTTTTACCACCCATCCTTTAGTTTCCCATGAACTCTTTAAAAAAAGGATCTCAGAATCACAAAATTTTAGAAGGGACCTTGGAAGTCTCTGTTCCAACTGTCTCTTTTTTGTAGATGAGGACACTGTAGCTCACAGAGATTAAGTGATAATTCGGATTATCAGGATTACAGCAATAGCTCGCAGCAGAGAGAGATTCCTAACTGCCTGCATGCTGACTCCCTTCAGTCAGTAAATTCCTCCTAAGACAAGCACTTCGAAAACAATGTGACAGCCTTAGAGCAAACTGTAATCTCAAGAAAGCCAATGCTCTTTTCCCAAGACTTTCTTTCCAGAGTGTTCCTTGAAACTCAAGGCCTCTATGACATCAATATTTGGCAAAACTAATACAATTATGTAAAGTTTAAAAATAAAATAAAATTAAAAAAAAAAAAAGAGCTACTGACTGCCTAGTTACTACATGCATCATCTCCAACCTTCTGAGCAACCTTCGAAGTATCTATCAAAATTCCCCATTTTCTGATGAGGGGCCTGAATCACTGAGAGATGTGAGCAATTTGCCTAAGACCCCAGAGCTGAACATAGCAGGTCCAGGACTCAGACCCATGTCTTAAATACTTTTTGCATGTGCTAGGTTGTTTCTCCTTCCATGATACCAGATCTTAAATCCAAGGACAAAGGGATTTATCGGTGCCTCTTTTTAAAGGGCAGAACAAATATTTAAGGTTTGTAATAAAACATATGCATAGTATACTGCTCTTGTTTTTATTCATTCATTTATTCATTAGTTCGGCAAGTAGGCATTGGAAACACGAGCATTAATACAACACTCCAGAAAGAATTCTAAAGTAATCATATTCAGTAGAGAAATCAAATACTCAGAGACTTTAATCACTTAATGCACTTAATAGGTTGTTCTGGGATATACACATAAAAAGAAAATGCATTTAGAAATGATTCTGAAGGTAGCAAAATAGTAGATGGTTGGAAAGCAAAGAACTACACAAAGAAGGAAATTATTTTGCCAGGTCAAGAGAAAGCAACATGATAATCATTTTCCAGTGTATGAAATGTTGTTATCCTGAAAATGATAACAGACTGTTCTCCATTTCTAAATGAAATGAGACAGAAAGAAGTACAAGAAAGCATAGAGGGCTTGCCTAAATGTATTCAGTAGTCTCCTGGGCATGTTTTTAAATTTTGGTTTAATTTATGGAAAATAGATCATAAAATTTCCAGAATGGTGGACTCTAATCACACAAGAGTGTGTAAACTGCTGGTTTACAAATGATAAATTATGATTTTCTTTAAGTAAGGTACATGTGAAGAGAAGAATGGGGGGAAAATGACATTAAAATAGCTGACATCTCCAAAATTGTGTAGAATGAAGCATGTTAATATCACTATCCTGCAAAACACCTAGTTTTACCACTTTCCACCTAGAGTTATTCTAATTATTCCTGCAGAAGAGTTAGCCAATATTTCCATGACCATGTATATCTTGGTGGCCACAGCCTTGCCCTTCTCTGTCACATCTTCATGTGATTTGGAGCAGGTGTTATCTGAAGATCTCCCTTCCCGAATCTTTCTTAATGCAAGAACCCTTAAGTTTTATAGATGTAAAAACTACATGGGTAATCACTGGTGCTGACTCACAATCATGGGGCCCAAATAAAACTAAGGAGATGAAGTAGGAAGGAGAAAAAAAAGGTCAGTAATATATTTAGAAGGGATTCAGGAATGACACTTGCGCAAGCTTTGTATCTGTCTTTTATTTATTATTGTTTTTATTGATGTACTATTGTGAAATATTATATATTATGGGTGTACAATAGAGTGGTACAGTTTTTAGAAAGTATACTCCATTTATAGTTATTATAAAATATTGACCATATTCCTTTTACATTACAATATATCCTTACAAGGGTAATCTATAGCTTATCTTATACATAAAAATTTGTAGGCTTTATATCTTTTAAATTCTTGTGTAAAGTCAGTTGCTCTGCAGAATAGTACCTATTTACAGTGGTGTGAAGATAAGTGAGTGTATTATATGCAGTATATATAATGCTTACAATAATGTCTAGCATTTGTTGTGGTTTAGTCGCTAGGTCGTGTTCCACTCTTTGTGCCCCATGGACTGTAGCCCTCCAGACACCTCTGTCCATGACATTTCCCAAGCAAGAATACTAGAGTGGGTTGCCATTTCCTTCGCCAGAGGATCTTCCCAACCCAAGGACTGAATTGGGTTCTCCCCCACTCCAGTGTTCTTGCCTGGAGAATCCCAGGGACAGAGGAGCCTGGTAGGCTGCAGTCCATGGGGTCGATAAGAGTCGGATACGAATGAGTGACTTCACTTTCACTTTTCACTTTCATGAATTGGAGAAGGAAATGGCAACCCACTCCAGTGTTCTTGCCTGGAGAATCCCAGGGATGGGGGAGCCTGGTGGGCTGCCATCTATGGGATCGCAAGGCTGTATATTGTTATCCTGCTTATTTAACTTATATGCAGAGTACATCATGAGAAATGCTGGGCTGGAAGAAGCACAAGCTGGAATCAAGATTGCCGGGAGAAATATCAATAATCTCAGATATGCAGATGACACCACCCTTATGGCAGAAAGTGAAGAGGAACTCAAAAGCCTCTTGATGAAAGTGAAAGAGGAGAGTGAAAAAGTTGGCTTAAAGCTCAACATTCAGAAAACGAAGATCATGGCATCTGGTCCCATCACTTCATGGGAAATAGATGGGGAAACAGTGGAAACAGTGTCAGATTTTATTTTTTGGGGCTCCAAAATCACTGCAGTTGGTGATTGCAGCCATGAAATTAAAAGACGCTTACTCCTTGGAAGGAAAGTTATAACCACCCTAGATAGCATATTGAAAAGCAGAGATATTACTTTGCCAACAAATGTCTGTCTGGTCAAGGCTATGGTTTTTCCAGTGGTCATGTATGGATGTGAGAGTTGGACTGTGAAGAAAGCTGAGTGCAGAAGAATTGATGCTTTTGAACTGTGGTGTTGGAGAAGACTCTCAAGAGTCCCTTGGACTGCAAGGAGATCCAGCCAGTCCATCCTAAAGGAGATCCATCTGGGTGTTCATTGGAAGGACTGATGCGGAAGCTGAAACTCCAATACTTTGGCCACCTGATGTGAAGAGTTGACTCATTGGAAAAGACCCTGATGCTGGGAGAGATTGGGGGCAGGAGGAGAAGGGGACGACAGAGGATGAGATGGCTGGATGGCATCACCGACTTGATGGACATGAGTTTGAGTGAACTCCAGGAGTTGGTGATGGACAGGGAGGCCTGGCATGCTGCAATTCACGGGGTTGCAAAGAGTTGGACACAACTGAGCGACTGAACTGAACTGAAGCGACTTAACAGTAGCAGCAGCAGCAGCAGCACTGCAGGCAGATCTCTTTACCATTGCACCGTCAGGGGGCACCCTGTAATGTCTGGCATAGAGTAAGCTGAATATTAACTATCATGACTGTTATAAATATGAGACTCCTGGCTCTTGTCTTAGATTGAATTTCCTAGAAGAAGCCTCTGAGATCATGATTCATTAATCGCACTGAAGAATTGATGCTTTTGAACTGTGGTGCTGGAGAAGACTCTTGAGAGTCCTTTGAACAACAAGTAGATCAAACCAGTCAGTCCTAAAGGAAATCAACCCTGAAAATTCACTGGAAGAATTATGCTGAAGCTGAAGTTCTGATACTTTGGCCATCTGATGAAGAGAGCTGACTCATTGGAAAAGACCCTGATGCTGTGCAAGACTGAAGGCAGGAGGAGCAGGGGACGACAGAGGATGAGATGGTTGGATGGCATCACTGGCTCAATGGACATGAGTTTGAGCAAACTCCAGGAAATAGTGAAGGACAGGGAAGCCTTGGGTGCTGAAGTCCATGGGGTAGCAAAGAATCAGACCTGACTGAGTTACTGAACAACAACAACTCCCTGGAGAAAGCAGTTAGGGAAGAAGGGAAGCAGGGGGAGGCAGCAAAAGAAGCCAAACTCTAGTAGACTTCAGACAAAGTCCCAGTTCCTGCCTGATCCTGTGAGGCGTTTTGGAGCATAAATGCTACCTCAGCATTTGTCCTGCCTCAGGGCAAGAGAATTGGGGTTTCATACCCCGACACTGGAGTCATCAGGACATGTTTTACCATCTTTGCAAATAGCCCAGAGGCAGTTTCTGAAGGAGGTCCCAGTGACAAGCAGGTAGAAGAACAACACAGAGAAACTAGGGGCCGACACAGAGAGCAGGTAAAAGGGACTCGGGAAATCTGGGTGGAGCACTGACAGTGCTCTTTCCAGTACTCCAGCGGTACTGTACAGTCTCACCAGCATCCAGTAAGCCAGTTTTACTACTTGATTTATATTCAGTCATTCAACTAGTGTCCATGCAATACATGTGCACTCACTCTGGCAACCTTGTTTCCCTAGCTTTGCTCCCTGACACCAGGAAAGTGACTGTTTCTACCAAAAGCCCCATTCTTATTTAAGTGTGCATGCATGCTAGGTCACTTCAGTTGTGTCTGACTCTTTGCAAACTTATGTACTGTATCTCACCAGGCTCCTCTGTCCATGGAATTCTACAGGCAAAAATACGGGGGTGGGTTGCCATGCCCTCCTCCAAGGAATCTTCCCAACCCAGGGATTGAACCCATGTCTCTTAGGTCTCCAGCATTGCAGACAGATTCTTTACCACTAATAACCACCTGGGAAGTCCCAAGTTAAGTATAGCTTTCAGTAACAGTTGCTGCTCCTATAATTCAATAGCAAAGAAACAAATAACCTGATTAGGAAATGGGCAAAGGACTTGAATAGATATTTCTCTGAAGAAGAAATAGAAATGGCTGATAGTTATGTGATAAAGATATTCAACATCATTAATCATCAGGGAAATGCAACTCAATACCACACTGAGATATCACTTCACACCTGTTAAAATGGCTATCATCAAAAAACACAAAAGATAACAACTGTTGGCAAGGCTGTGGAGAAAAAGGAACTCTGGTACACTCTAGTGTGATGTAAATTGGTGCAGTCATCATGGCAAATCATATGGAGATTCCTCAACCAATTGAAGACAGAACTAATATAAGATTCAGCAATCTCCCTTCTGGATATAACGCCAAAAGGAATTGAAATCAGGAGCAAGAAGAGATTTCTGAACTCCCTTGTTCTTTTCAGCATTACTCACGATAACCAAGACATGGAAGTAACTTAAATATCTATCAACAGGTGAATGGATAAAGAAGATGTGGTGTAGACATACAATGGAATATTATGTATCCCTTAAAAAGAAAGAAATCCTTCTATTTGCAACAACATAGATGAACCTAGAGGGCATTATGCTAAGCGACACAAGTCAAAGAAAGACAAATTCTGCATGTTACCACTTACATAAGGAATCTGAACTGGCCAAACTTGTCAAGGCAGAGAGTGGAATGGCGGTTGCCAGAGAGTAGGGGAAGGAGGTAATGAGAAGATATTAGTCAAAGAATACAAGTTTTGGTCCTGCAAAATAAATCAGTCCTAGGGATCCATTGTTTAGCCTAGAGCCTACAGTTAATAACATTGAGTCGTATACTTAGAAATTTGCTAAGAAGGTAGATCTTATGTTTTCATATCACTGAAATATAATAATAATAAAGATGGCAGGAGGTCGTAGGTTTGTTACGGGCATTGATTGGGTTGATGATTTCAAAGATACATACTTATCTCCAGACTCATCAAGTTGTGTGCTCTATACATGTGCAGCATGTCGTTCAGACTTTAATAAAGTGGTTAAGAAAAACAACAGTTAATCCTTTGGGTAATATTAGTTGCTGGAGTCTCAGAGCAAGAAAAAGGTTAGAGGAGGAAAGGTAGGACAATTAGGTGAGATATAGCTGTGATGCAAGGCCAGTGGTGAATCCCCGAGGGCAGTGCCATGCACTTACTCTTTTCTGAGAGATTCAGAAGGGAGGGCACTTGGTCTTGAAAAACATTCTTACCGCCTCTGCACTCTAGTTCAATGTACTTTCTGACATGAAAGTTTGCACAAAGGAAGGACTTGGAGCCCAAGTGTCCAAGATATTTAACATGTAGAAAAGCACACATTATGAGTGCGGTAATGACAGCCAAAGAGCCATCTATTGCCAAGCCTTCTGCTATCACAGAAGAAAAGAACTGACTGATTGTGTGTATGCATGTGTGTGTGCTCAATCATGTCTGTCTATTAATGACCCCATGGACGGTGGCCCACCAGGCTCCTCTGTCCATTGGATTCCCCAGGCAAGAATACTGGAGTGGGTTGCCACGGCCTCCTTCAGGGGATCTTTCCAACCCAGGGATCGAACCTGAATTTCTTATGGCCCGTGCATTGACAGGCAGGTTCTTTACCACAAGTGCCGCTTGGGAAGCCCAATTAAACTATCACAAAGCTAATTTTTCAACTTCCAGATTATATACACCTCCCAACTCTCAATCTACCACTCATTTATTTTACTGGTTTTGCTGCTACAAAATCACTTCTTTGAGTAATTATATTGTGAAGAACATTTGACTTTTCAAAATCAATTCTTAAGTTAACTATCCCCAGAGCACCTGAAAAATTCCCTATCTGATGAAAAAAAACATTTTCATTTTTATGCTCCAATAACTCAAAATTGGCCACAGTGAATTTTTATCAAACATTTCAAAAGAGGGGAAAAAATCAGTTCTGGATTGAAAGTAAGAATAAGAAACTCAGAGCCCATGGGGGACAAGAAACTTAGAATGAAAGTGCTTTCTCAACCAGAGCACTCCTGTTGAGACATGATAATAAAATGTTCACAGTAATGGAGACAAAATCCTACCTGGCACAGCCTGAACAAAAGAAAAAAAACCTTTATATTTTTGGCGGCATATCTGTTTGTCCGGGCATTTAAGTCTTTCTTTAGACAAACATGTCACTTTTTATTGCTCACCAAATATTGAATTGGTTGGATTAGATCTTTGAGTCTGATCTTGTTTTACAAAACATGAAACCATTTTCCGAGAGTTGAATGAGCCCATGGATGAAAGGCATGTACACATTGTTATTACACTCATCTTTCAATGGAGCTGAGCTGACAGGCAGTATCTAATCTATTTCCCCATTGTGCTTAAATTTTAAAAAGAAAAACATTGAAAAGATTTAAAACCATCTGCAAACCTAATTAACATGAACTCTAAGGGATTGTCTCAATTCTATTGTTATACTAGAATGCTATTATCCTAAGTATTGTTTGAAATAAGTGGGCCATAGCCAGACTGAAAGGCCATTTTTGGTATTTGGAAATTCTCCTAGCTCTAGTAGAATCTGACTTGCAATAAACTTAGAGTTCAGTGTGAAGTCTGCTGTTTTCACTAACCAAGAAACTATTTATTAAACAGCTACTATGTAAAACTTACAGTGGCAGGTTAATATATCATAATCAGAGTACATTCAATTTTTTAAGGAATAATAGCATTTGTTGGGCAGTTCAAAGTCTTTCTGAAATGGGGAGAGGTAACAGGCTGTAGTGGAAATGCTAAAACAACTATATATGATGTAGTTGGAATATATATGTACACACATATGCTGCTATTTCATAGCTGTATGTGAAAGTGATAACTAGATGACCAGATAATTTTTTAAAAGTTCACAGGAAGAGATCCCACCATATTCACTGGGAACAATCATATCATTCCTCTAGGAAATCCTTTCCTAAAGAGATGGCATTGACTGAGACTTTAAAATGAGTGGCCAAAATGGTAGAGAGAAACCTAACTCCAGATAAATGTAGGTGATCTCGAAGCAGAGGAAAAGTGTATTTTTCCCAGGATAAGAATGAAAGCAGGGGTCTGCATAACCTAGGGTTGAGCAGGGAGGACAGAGATTTCTTGGCTCTTCAAAAAGCATAGAAGATGCAAAAAGCAAATTAGAGACTCAAAGGAGTCTCACTGGGGCTTAAGGAGACTGCAGTTATTCACACAGACATGTGAGGTAGGCTCCATTGGGATGGCAGTTGTCTCAGCATGACAGGTATGAAGGCCAGTGCCCAAAGACCAGGATCAATTACAGCTCAGTGGTGGCTATCAGATGTCATAGGATGATTGAAGATTTGAGATTCCTTCACCTGGGTGATACTTTCAGTTCAGTTGCTCAGTCATGTCTGACTCTTTGCGACCCCATGGACTGCAGCACGCCAGGCCTCCCTGTCCATCACCAACTCCCGGAGCTTACTCAAACTCATGTCCATTGAGTCAGTGATGCCATCTAACCATCTCATCCTCTGTCATCCCCTTCTCCTCCCACCTTCAATCTTTCCCAGCATCAGGGTCTTTTCAAATGAGTAAGTTCTTTGCATCAAGTGGCCAAAGTATTAGAGTTTCAGCTTTAGCATCAGTTCTTCCAATGCATATTCAGGACTGATTTCCTTTAGGATGGACTGGTTGGATCTCCTTGCAGTCCAAGGGATTCTCACCAAGGGGTGATACTTTAGCCTCCCATTACTTAGACCGTTAGAAGGTTTAAGGGGAGAAAGAGAAGCAAAAATCAAGTTATTTCTTTGCACAGTGAGTTTTGTGGCTATAAATCCATGTTGCTGCTGCTGCTGCTAAGTCACTTCAGTCGTGTCCGACTCTGTGCGACCCCATAGATGGCAGCCCACCAGGCTCCCCCGTCCCTGGAATTCTCCAGGCAAGAACACTGGAGCGGGTTGCCATTTCCTTCTCTAAGGCATGAAAGTGAAAGGTGAAAGTGAAGTCACTCAGTTGTGTCCGACTCTTAGTGACCACATGGACTGCAGCGCACCAGGCTCCTCCATCCATGGGATTTTCCAGGCAAGAGTACTGGAGTGGGTTTCCACTGCCTTCTCTGAAATCCATGTTGGCTGGACACAATTATACAATGCAGATGTTGATTGCAGCCATGAAATTCAAAGATGCTTCCTGCTTGGAAGGAAAGCTATAACAAACTGAGAGTGCATGCATGCTAAGTCGCTTTAGTCATGTCCGACTCTGTGTGACACCACAGACGGTAGCCTGTTAGGTTCCTGTCTCCATGCGATTCTCCAGGCAAGAATACTGGAGTGGATTGTCATGGCCTCCTCCAGGGATAACAAACATAGATAGCATATTAAAAAGCAGAAACATCACTTTGCTGACAAAGATCCATATAGTCATGTACAGGTGTGAGAGCTGGACAATAAAGAAGGCTGAGCATCACAGAATTAATGCTTTTGAATTGTAGTGGTGCTGGAGAAGACTCTTGAGAGTCCCTTTGACAGCAAGGAGATGAAACAAGGCAATCCTAAAGGAAGTCAACCCTGAATATTCATTGGAATGACTGATGCTGAAGCTGAAGCTCCAACACTTAGGCCATCTGATGTGAAGAGCCAACTCATTGTAAAAGATCCTGATGCTGGGAAAGATTGAAGGCGAAAGGAGAAGGGGCCAGCAGAGGATGAGATGGTTAGATAGCATTACTGACTCAGTGAACATGAATCTGAGCAAATTCTGAGAGATAGTGAAGGACAGGGAAGCCTGGTGTGCTGCAGTTCATGGGGTCACAAAGAGCCAGTCACGACTCAGGGATTGAACAACAGCAACCATTCTGTCATTCAATGGCATTTATTGGGCTAGAGTCTTGAAACACTAATGTCTTTGGGTGATAGCCATTATGTACAGTAAGTTCTAAGAAGCATATACATTAATGATAAAATAAGCAACCCTGTCCTCAAGCTGGTTATAGCTAATTAAATAGAAAAGCATGTAAAGAAGTGATTGTGTTACAGAGTAATATGTGTTTTAATGGTACATAAACACAGCTTCTCAGAGGGCTATATAGGAGAGTCTCATTATGCAAGACTTGTAGAGTTTTTACATATTTTTAAGAGTTGAATCAGAAAGGAAACATTTTACCAGACAGAGGAAACAACAAAAAATAAAAGTTTGCATATACAGCAAAACATAGAGGTTTTTAAAAAATGTGCAATTGACCCTTGAACAACACATGTTTGAACTGCATGGGTCCACTTTCACTTAAGTTGTTTTTATTTTATTGATTGATTTGTTTTGTGGCTGTGCTAGGTCTTCCTTGCTGTGTGTGGGCTTTCTCTAGTTGGAGCCAGCAGGGGCTACTCTCTGGTTGCAATGCACAGGCCTCTCACTGTGGTGGCTTCTTTTGTTGTGGAGAGTGTGGGCTCAGTAGTTTAGGCATAGGCGCTTTGTTGCCCCACACCATGTGGAATCTTCCTGGAGCAGGGATTCAACCCTTGTCACCTGCAATGCCAGGCAGATCCTTAACCACTCGACCACCAGGGAAGACCCCTGCTTTCATGTGAATATTTTTCAAAAAAATATATTGGAAAAAAAATTTTGGAGACCTGAGACAATTTGAAAAAATTCACAGATGCAATTGATAGTCTGGAAATATTAAAAAAAATAAAAAATATTCCATGAATGCAATACACACATATAGATACTGGTTGAGTTTTATATAGGCTTAAGTTAGTGATATTTCATATAAGATTAATAATGTGTTAGTTTTCTTACTGTTTTGTAATTTTACTTTCAAAGAATTAACATTACTGCATGGTATGCCTCACTCATAATTGGAGAAACTGTGTATCAGCCTGTCAAGACAGGTAAGTGGTTTTTTAAGAAATACTACAATGCTGCCAATACTGTATTATGAATATGACTGCAATACTGTATGCCATGAAAATTTGACAAAAATCCATTTATTAGCGTGAAGGCTAGGCTTCCCTGAGGCAATTGTCTTGATTACTCTAGGCTCCCATTAACAATCATCCTGCTGCTTTTTTGTTATCAATGCATGAATTGTTATACCTGCAAAGATATATGAGTTTCATTTTCACAGTTTTCATTATTGATGTCTTGTGTTAGTAATACATATAATATCTATGTATTTTGTATCATATATGACATTTACATAGGTACTGACAGACGATTCATCTTGTAAATAGATGACGTGAACATACAGTGTCAATAAATATTAATACAATTCAGTACTGTGAATGTATTTTCTTTTACCTATTATTTTCTTAACAAAGTTTTCTTTTCTCTCACTTACTTCATTGTAAGAATATAGTGTATGATACATATAGGTACAAAATAAGTGTTAATAGACTGTCCATGTTCCAGTCAACAGGAGTCTATTAGTAGTTAAGTTTCAGGGGGGTCGAAAGTTATACGCAGATTTTCAGCTGCTAGAAGCTCAGCACCCCATGTTGTTCAAGGGTCAACCATAAATAGTTTAGAATAGATATGGAGCAGACTCCAGTTGTGGAAAATATATTGGAAAGGTAGGCACAGGCCAAAATTATGGAATTTTTTGCATATCTAAAGAGTTCATTCTCTGTTTTTTGATTGTGTTTTAATTAAGGAGATTCTAAGAAAATTTTAAATGATTGCTAATTATCAAATAGAGTATTAATTTTAATTACCAATGGCCATTAAAAAATATTTATTTATTTGGCTGCACAAGATCCTCATTGCAACATGCAGGATCTTTAGCTGTGGCAGGGGAACTCTTAGCTGCAACATGTGGGATCTAGTTCCCTGATCAGGAATTGAATGCTGCTACCCCCGCATTGAGGAGTTTCCATAGTGGCTCAGAATTAAGACTCTGCCTACAATGCAGGAGACTTAGGCTCGATCCCTGGGTCAGCAAGATCCTCTGGGAGGAGGGCATGGCAACCCACTCCAGTACTCTTGCCTAGAGAATCCCATGGACAGAGGAGCCTGGCAGGCTGCGATCCATAGGGTCACACAGAGTCGGACATGACTAAAGCAAATAAGCAGCAGCAGCAGCCCCTGAATTGGGAGCTGAGTTTTAGCTCCTGCATCACCAGGGAAGTCCTCTGATGACCTTTAAAATTACATCTTAATTATCCTCCTGGTAAGGTAGGGACTCCCACCTGATGGTTATGGGATAGCTGAATATATAACACCCAGCACTGGACACAGTGAGGTCAAGGGCAGTTTGTCATGTATACTTATAGCCTGGGGGAGCAGAATATTGCAACCACACAGAGCCAAGGTTGCATTCAGGAAGAGAGTGAACCAGCAGGTGTTGTGGTGGGAGGCAGGCTCCGTAGTGTTAAGACTGTGATGTGTCCCTGAGCTCTGCTGGGAGGATGTGATTGACTTGCTTGAATACTTCTGTGGGCTGGCAGAGAACAGAAATTCCTACTGAAATCCCAGAAACAAATAGGAAGGACACCTGGTCCTCTTGATAAGGAGGGTGGTTCGACTAGGGAACATTATTAACAGGAATCCCTGGAGGAGGGCATGGCAACCCACTCCAGTATTCTTGCCTGGAGAAGCCCATGGACAGAGGAGCCTGATGAGCCACAGTCCATAGGGTCACAGAGAGTCCGAAAAGACTGAAGTGATTTAACATGCATGTGTGCATTCACAAGAATAAAGTAGGAAGGGGAACTTGGAATTAGATCACTTGAAGATGGAATGTTCTAAAATTCTAGTATTTAAAATGTTATTTAGAAAAAAAAATGTAGTACAGAGTATGTACTCAATAAATACTCCCTTCCCTTGCCATCTTTTTTTTTCTTTCTGATCTCCCCATAGAGTAGTTTGCATAACACTCTGCAATTCTCTCTCTTTTTTTTTTGGCATTTATCCAATGAAGCTTTGTCATATGATTGTGCCCAAGTGATTTCCATCTCTAGAAGAGGTATCTGCTGCTGCTGCTGCTAAGTCACTTCAGTTGTGTCCAACTCTGTGCAACCCCAGAGACGGCAGCCCACCAGGCTCCCCCGTCCCTGGGATTCTCCAGGCAAGAACACTGGAGTGGGTTGCCATTCCCTTCTCCAATGCATGAAAGTGAAAATTGAAAGTGAAGTCGCTCAGTTGTGTCCAACTCCTAGCGACCCCATGGACTGCAGCCTACTAGGCTCCTCCGTCCATGGGATTTTCCAGGCAAGAGTACTGGAATGGGTTGCCATTGCCTTCTCCAAGAAGAGGTATCTAGCACTGCATATACCTCAGGATTCCCTACACTGCTGGGAAAGTGCCATGTACACAGTAGTTACTCAATATATTTATCAAACTGAACCCCAAAGCAGTCAAGTAATTTGACCAAAACAAGAATTAGCAGAGCCAAATCTCTTGACACCAATCACAGAATTTTTCAACTCTACCATAGTAGGGACTACTTGTATAGGGAATACTTCTTATAGAATGAAGGAGGTTATTTTCTTTGGGAGGTCACATTGTCTCTAGAAAATTAGTCCCAAAATATATTTCAACCACTTTAACATGCTTCCCTGATAGCTCAGTTGGTAAAGAACCCATCTGTAATGCAGGAGACCCGGGTTTGATTCCTGGGCCAGGAAGATCCCCTGGAGAAGGGAAGGCTACCCACTCCAGTATTCTGGCATGGAGAATTCCATGGACCGTACAGTCCGTGGGGTGCAAAGACTGAGCAATTTTCATTTACTTCACTAGTAGGATTTAACAGAAAATAAACATGAACAAAATAAAACATTACGTTCTGACACAATATTTTAAACTGAAAATATTAGAATTTAATTAGTTCTTGATAGCTTCAAATCATTATTAGCCTTCCCTGTATACTACTTCTTTTTTCTTCGTTGCTTAGTCACTAAGTTGTGTCCAACATTTTGCAACCCCATGGTGTAGCCTGACAGGTTCCTCTTTCCATGGGATTTCCCAGGCAAGAATACTGGAGTAGATTGCCATTTCCTACTCCAGGGTATCTTCCCAGCCCCAGGATTGAACTCGTGGGTCTTACAATGGCAATTGAATTATTTACCATTGAGCCACAGGGAAGCCCATTCTCTCTTAGTTAGACATTCCTTAATATATCTAAAGTTGTTCAGTAGAAGACTGATGCCTTAGGAAACATATGAGCCCATCCCCAGAACTGGATATCGCTGGTCTAGGGTGAGGTCCAGGTGGACATATACACCTCTAGGATAGATTTCACTGAGATTCAGTCATGTAGCCAAGTGCCTCTTGGATATTTCCACCTTCTGTGGAAGCTGTCCACAGACACCTGCAATACATACAAGACATTTCAAACTCACTTTTTTCTCCCATACCTGCCCCTTCTCCATATTCTCATTCTATGAAATCACCATCACATCACCTCACCACCCATCCTCCAAGCTACCCAAACAGAAAACTTTGGAGACATTCTTGGTTTTTTCTTTTTCCTCATCCCACTCCTGCCAGAGTCAATTAGCACCAAGTCTCATGCATTTTCACTCAACACTCCTCACATGTCCCCAAGTTCTCTATAACCACTCCTAATGGCTTAGCTTATGTCCATCATCCATTGCATCACTGAAAAATTCTATTCAGTTTATATCCTTAAATCAATCATTGAGCTACTAGAGAGTTCAGGGGAGACTATTATTGTGAAAATTCAAACCTGAGTGTGTTACTTATGTTGAAAGGCTCTCAATGACTGCTCTTTGCCTAAAGAACCAATTATGAGGACTTCCTTATCCATCCCCTCTCATCCTTTCTTTCAGAGTCCAACCCCATATTTCTACACACAGTCTAAGCTTTGGTCCTGAAGAAATACCTGGAGAGCCTGGAAATCACTCTTCAGTTCCATATTTTTCATATTGCTTCCTCTGCTAAGTATGTCTTCCACCAGACACCATAGGAATGAAAAAAAATCTCACATTCAGAAATCACATAGCTGCTGAAGTTCGAATCTTAAATCTGCTTCTTACGAGTGTATTACTTAACTTCTCCGATTCCCCTTTACCCTCTTAATATGGGGTAATAAAAGTACCTACAAGAAACATTAACTATAAAAGAATAAGTTTTTCCAATATTGAATAGATTGAATAGTACATGGTTTCCCTGTTTCCCCAAGGTTGTGCAAAGCATGGTTTTTATTTGAAAATTCCTTCAATAAATACACAAGTATCAAAAAAAACCCACCCAGCTTAGCCTTGAGAAAACAAACATGTTTTTATTGAAATATATTGGATTTACAAGATTGTGTTAGTTTCAGGTGAACAGCAAAGTGATTTGGATATATACATAAATTTTTGCAGATTCTTTTCCATTATAGATTGTACAAAATATCAAATATAGTTGCTAATTATTGTTGTTATTGTTGTATTGTCACTAAGTCGTGTCCAGCTCTTTGCCACCCTATGGACTGTAGCCTGACAGTCTCCACTGTCAGGAGATTTTCCTGACAAGTGGGATTTTCCAGGCAAGAATACTGGAGTGGGTTGCCATTTCCTTCTCCAGGGGATCTTCCAGACCTAGGGCTCAAACTCTAGTCTCTGGCATTGGCAGGCAGATTCTTTACCACTGAGCCAACTGGGAAGCCCATAGTTCCTTATGCTATACAGTAAATTCATGTTTTTTATCTACTTTGTATATAGTAGTATATACCTGTTAGTCTCAAAGTCCTAATTTATGCCTCCCCCTCTTTCCCTTTTGGTAACCATAAATTTATTTTCTAGGTATGTGAGTCTATTTCTGTTTTGTAAATAAGTTCATTTCTATTATTTTCTAGATTCTACATATTAATATAAGTGATATCATATAACATGTTTTTCTCTGTTTGACTCACTTCACTTAGTATGATAATCTAGATCCATCCATGTTGCTGCAAATGGCATTATTTCATTCTTTTTGTAGCTCAGTTGGTAAAGAATCTGCCTGCAGTGCAAGAGACCTGGGTTCGATGCCTGGGTTGGGAAAATCCTCTGGAGAAGGAAATGGCAACCCACTCTAGTATCCTTGCCTGAAAAATCTCATAGACAGAGGAGCCTGGTGGGCTGCAGTCCATGGGGTCGCAAAGAGTCAGGCACGACTGAGCGACCAACACTTACTTACTTACTTACTTACTAATATCCCATTGTGTGTGTGTGCTGCCAGAGAAAGCATTCCTGGAACCTAACAGGTTCCTCTAGATAAATTTGCCTGGAGGGTAACACCTGGGAGCTGCCTTCCTTAGCTTTGAAGCACTCTCAGACTCACCAATTCACTTATTTCCATAAAGTATGACCCATGCTGAGGCAAGATGGGTTTAGCAATGTGCTCCCATGGTTGGATGTAAAATTTGCCAAAGTGAAATACTTGAACTGCCACTTAAGTTTGATAGAACCGTATCTTTTTACTCTGACCTCCTCTCTACCACACTCCCTTCCTGCTCAAGATACTTGAGTGGCTGTGGCATTTTTTAGGTTCAGATAAGCAGAGGTTGGGAGAAGGCAATGGCAACCCACTCCAGTACTTTTGCCTGGAAAATCCCAGGGATAGAGAAGCCTGGTGGGCTGAAGTTCATGGGGTTGCGAAGAGTCGGACATGACTAGGTGACTTCACTTTCCCTTTCACTTTCATGCATTGAAGAAGGAAATGGCAACCCACTCCAGCGTTCTTGCCTGGAGAATCCCAGGGAGAGCGGAGCCTGGTGGGCTGCCGTCGATGGGGTCACACAGAGTCGGACACGACTGAAGTGACTTGGCAACGGCAGCAGCAAGCAGAGGTTGAGTTGGGAATATGCCATTTCAACTGCAATTTGAAAATGAGTATTGGAATGTTGTAGGAAAGCAAAGTATAAATGACAGATTCCCAATTTTCTTATATCAGAGGTAACTCCCTTATACATCTTTAAATTTATTCATTAAATAAATGAGAACATTTTAGATTAATAAAAAGTTAAGCAAAGACCATAAAGATGAGTAGTGAAATCAAGAGGAATTAACTTTTCATTGGAAAGTGAATTGTAACCAAAAATAAATCAAATTATACCAAAAGCAATCATTCATTAAGAAAAAGAGATGCATTTACAAGAAAAGTAATGACTAGACTCTTAGAGTATTTGGTAATCCAAATGATGAAGGGGAACAAATCGTAGGAACATGTTGGAAAAATATTTCAAATACATATCTTCCTTTCTTCCTTTTGTCCTTAAGTTAATAAACTTAGGAACCTGTCCCATTCTTTTAAAAAACAATTGGTTATAAATAAATACTGTCATATTAATAGTTATAATGTCCTGATTGTTTCTGTATATTCACTCTTTGCTTTCTTGTATAGAAACCTTTCTTTTTTAGAATAAGGTACACTGCCATATGTTGTCCTATAGCAATTAATGTCTGCATAGGTAGATTTTGAAGAATTTATGTGGAAAATTATGCCCATGTTCAACAGTTTCAAGAATTGGTATGTGCCTGCATGTGTACCTAGTCACTTCCGTCATATCTGACTCTATGCAATCCTATGAACTGTAGTCTGCCAGACTCCTCTGTCCGTGGGATTCTCCAGGCAAGAAGAACAACCCACTGGAGTGGGTTGCCATGCCCTCCTCCAGGGGATCTTCCCCACCCAACGATCAAACCCACATCTCTTATGTCTCCTGCATTGGCCATTAGCACCACCTGGGAAGCCCCAAGAATTGGTTAAAAAACCATTTAATTTTTTATGTTGTTCAAAAGATAAAAGCTGAAAGTCACTGCATAATGAAAAAGCTTCTTATTTTCAACATAGTCAAAATGATCATATGACTGAGTGTAACTATTATGCTTACTGAAGAGGTAGTTATATTTTATGAAACTGAGGTTTTGGTTAATATTCTAGAGAACACTTGGGAGTGAGTGAATTTAGGGCATTCAAGTCATTTTTACCTAGTTGACAAGGTGATAATTGATTCTTGAGTACTTGACACGTTTAACTGTCCCTGGCAAATTTCTGAGTTCCACCAGGTGTTAGGCACGGCTTTTAGAATGCTGCAAATCCATTCTGAAAACTTTTCTTTACATATTTGTTGTATGCAATCAAATAGCTCTTAAGAGATGCTTGAATTAGTTTGAATTAACTCTGCAATCGAGATGCTATATTGAGATACAAATGAGGAAGTGGGTAGTGGCAGGATAAAGGGAAGACCTAGATCAGGATAGAGAAGTTGGTCATGTATACCAGAACCCCTTCTATGTAGCCCATCTGAATCACTATAAACTAATTATTTTAACTTTTTTGCATTTTTATGGTTTTATCAAATACACATGTATACATTTGACACAATGTATAACCCTTAACATTATAGTTTAGTCTCATTAAAAAATTTTGTAGAGTTTAAAAAAAAAAAAAAGAATGCTTAAGGACAGCCTCTCACAAAGTTCATGTCACTGCACCACTTCAGGGAAACAAAACCTTCATGTTTCATGTCATCAGAATGTGACTCCTTGGATATCCCTGTTACAAAATACAGTTCTTACTCTGATGGGGACAGAAACCAATTCATTGCTCTACACAGTGGTTGTATGTTATTGATTTAAACCCCAAACTATATTGATGTCTCAAAGTTAGACCCTCAAAAAAAAAAAAAAAAAAACCCAAAACTATAATGTAAGCAAATTTAAGTGAAAAGTCATTTTCTTCCTTGGCAGATTAATTTCCTGTTTTTCATCTTTAAAGATTACATATGAGCTATAACAAAGGGGTCATCATTTGCTTTACAAAGGAAAATGAGAAATATTTAGCAACTCTTTCCTGTAAAAAAGGTCCCACTTCCAACAAAGTACCTTCCTGTATGGTATTGAATTTAATTATTCAATACCTTAAAAACAGGACTTTTAAGAAGCAAGTGAGGGACTTTCCCTTCTGGGAAGATGACGTACACATACTGTTTCCTATTCCTCCTGATACATACAACTAAGACCACTAGACATGATACACAAGACAAACATAAAACCGGAAGGCTGAGAGAAGCCAGACCAGACGGGAACCTCGGGACCCAAAGACCAATTTGATGATACATTCCTGGGGATTTCCTGTTTTCCGGTTTTTGAAGATTTTGTCTCATCTATCCCCAAGCGTAGAGCAATGAAGATGGTTACCTGGAGATGCCAATGAATGCAGACAAAGCAAACAAAAAACAACCTGACAAAAAAACCTGAAACCTGTTCTCACTAGCCAGAAGACCAGGAAAGGGACATTCTACAAAGAAAAAAAAAATATATATATATATCTGTATATTGCTGCATAGATTGTTATGGTGACTGTGGGTTGCCTTGTTGTTGCCCTTTCCCCCAGGATCTGAAAGAGCACTACAAGCAAAACATTGTTGCCATGAGAGCAACCTTGGAGGGCTCACCCCCACTGCAGACCTCGCTTGGGCTGAACTTGTGCAGTTACAGGGATCCAGCCCTCAGAGGGCTCTATTGATGTTTGCTTGCTCAGTCGTGCTCAAATCCTTGCAACCCCATGAACTGTATCCCACCAGGCTCCTCTGTCCATGGATTTTTCCAGGCAAGGGGACTAGACTGGGTTGCCATTTCTTACTCCAGGGGATCTTTCCAACCCAGGGATAGAACATGCATCCCTGTGTCTCCTGCATTGCAGGAAGATTCTTTACCTGCTGAGCCAACAGGGAAGCCCTCAGAGGGCTCTGCACGTGGTTTAATAATCTCTTGTTGCCATTTTGAAATTCGTAATGATTTTTGAACAAAGGGACCTGCTATTTCCTGTTGCCACTGAGCATCACAAATTATGTAGCTGGTCCTGACTGTGGATTCTAAAGTGTTTGGTATTTGTATTAACAATTGTTTCGTGTCTGACATTATGCTGTAAGCAAAGTGAGAGTAAATGTTTATCAATAAAGCCTTGTTATATTAATATTTCATGATCATCAACTTTTAAAGCCTGCAATACAAATTGTATTTATACTGTCATTGTTATAAAGATAAACATGAATTTGATTCTAGCCAACCATACATTATGAAAGGTCCCAATCAAAGGGCACAAATCCAGTTTACTCAGTTTAGTACTTACATAATGTAAACCTGGAGAAGGTAGTCAGGTAACATTTATCCTGATGCCTCCACATTCTTCCCTATATTCTCTTGTGCCTTCTACCATGAACACACAGCCCCTCTTGTTTCAGATCTATTCTCATGATAAAGTCTTATATATTATTTTCACTTTACAATAAAATTTTACCAATTAGTAGATAATTCTGGAATATTTTTATTTTGCTAACTCACTTCTAATTTTGGAATGCAACATCCTACCCAGTAGAAAAATGATCAACATCAGACTTGAAAATGACAAAGGCACTCTTCAAAGGTCTCTGAAATTTTGCAAACAGGTGAGACCTAGACCTACTCTTAAATGATATGGTTACAAAATGGCAGAACTTTTCCAAAGAGCTATTTGCCCTGATTGCTTTAAATTAAATACTTTTTAAACTGTTAAAGGAAGCTGAGTTATAATTTTATGTTATAGTTTGATTTAAACACACACGTAGAATAATTATTCTGATTTCTAAACCTATAGTTTTTTTGTTTGTTTTTCTCTGGAAGTTTCATTTGTTTTTGTTTGTTTTTATAATCCTTGAGCATTGCAATGGTTTAGACTGAGATAAAGTTGGATTATAAATCTCTGTCTCTAATGGATTGCTTTATCCAATTCACAAATCACTTTATTTCACTCACAGATACTCTAAAAAGGGAAAGATATCTAAATTTACAGTATAGCTGTTGTTGTAATGTCCCTATGTGATCAAATTTTAATCAGAAAAAAACTGCTGTATTTGTGCTAACATAGTAAACCATCAATCAACGCCTTGATGCATAAGCCAGCACTTCCCTTGGCAGCATACTCAGATGGAACAGAGGCAGGAATTCTGATGCTCAGACAATTCCCTGCTGTTCCAACAGCTCAGGGTCACTTATATGTTGACCCTGGTTTGTGACAGAACTTAACTAAGAAGGAATTGAAGAAATTTTATACTTTTACATATTTTTATTTTAAGTAAATTTAGATATTGGGGCTTCCAAATTTAGATACTGGTGGCTCAGTGGTAAAGATTCCACCTGCCAGTGCAGGAGATACAGGTTCGATCCCTGGGCAAGAAAGATCCCCTGGAGAAGGGAATGGCTACCCACTTAAGCATTCTTGCCTGGGAAATGCCTTGGACAGAGGAACCTGGTGGGTTCCTGGGGTTTTGTCCATGGAATTACAAAAGAGCCAGACATGATTTAGTGACTAAAAAACAACAACAAAATGTATATATTGTCTTTCAATAACTCTTTGAGAAAAGGATTTTGTGATATTAGAAATTAAAACAGTAATAGTTATACATTCAGAACCTCTTCTTAAACCCTGGTATTTTTCAACCTTTTCAGTCAACTTCATCCTCCTTTCTAATGTGCTTGTGCTCTATTAGATATATTTTTTACACATATCAAGGATTTGTTTAAAAGAAAACATCTTATCTTTTTTTCCATAAGAAAGTATTGCAATATGATAGTCCTAAAGAGTTAAATAAAATAGTTTCTTCCTAATTTCCATGTTATAACATGCATTCAGGTTCAATTTTTAATCTCAAATATGTATTCTAGCCATCCTTTAATTTCAGTGGGATATGTACACAACATGTATTTGAAGAGAAAATTGTACCAGAGGTTGAAAAATATTTCAAGGATAAAAGTACAACTGAAGTGTTCAGTGAGATCTAAATCTTTATTATTCAAATGATGTTAAATAGAAATCAAAGTTATTGACTCTTTTGGTGTCTCAGACACTTGCTAGTGCAAGTCGAGGTTACGCTATTCTTTTCTGAAAATGGTTGGATGGCATCACCGACTCGATGGACATGAGTTTGAGCAAGCTCTGGGAGTTGGTGAAAGACAGGGAAGCCTGGGGTGCTGCAGTCTATGGGGTCGCAAAGAGTCGGACACGACTGAACTAAGGCCTCAAGAGTGTACATGTCGGATATTGATGTTATTCCTCACATATTTCACTAGATGGTGCCATGAGCCTCTTAAATAGAGTGCCAGACACAAGCACCCTTAATAACATATATTTCTTTGTTTCAGCATTTCCTTAAATTGTAAAATAGTCTTTCTGAAAAAAATTAATTACTTTTGCACATTCTATATTTTTAGGTATACCTAAACACATGCTTTTCTATCAATGTTTTTAAAAAGTCATAAAATTCCATTGGTAACTATAATTTTTTTTTACCCAAACATTGCTATTTTTTTATGGTACTGGTTTTTCTTCTTTGATTGTGAATCATTTATGATGATTACTCTACTTGGTATCATCCTGCCAAGCTGCCAAGGTTGCACTTGTAGTATCTTAACAGCTTATTTTTTCAGAATGTACACATGTCTACGAGAAAATTAGAAATAATGGCTGATGGAAGGTAAAGAACCATATCTGAAGTCAGATCTACAGGAGAATGATCACATAACCCAGCTCTCATAATCAGGAATCTTCACAGTATAGTTTCTCTGACTTTTAAGATTTATTGAACTAAGCAAGCCATGAAGTGAGTTGGAAAATTATGGCCTCAGAGTAGAATCCTTCCCTTTGCTGATGTTGGAAAGCAGTTTCTAATTTCCAGACTACTGAACCTCCATTAAACAGTAGGAGATTGTCAGTATATAATTTCCACTAATCTTTAGGAGAGTTTCTTTCTTTTATTATTTAATTAAAGTATCAGTGTGGAGATAATGGAGATAACACGTATGAAGGGCTAAATGTTCACAGGACGGGCTTGGACTCTGCTCGGTATAGGTACAAAGATCAACTGAAAATTGGAAACAGCAGGAAGAAACTCAGAGACAGACTTCTACAGTCAAGCCCAAAAAGATGTTCAAGACAAGGATCTCACATAGTTGGCCCTATGGCATTTTGCAATGCCTTGAACCCAAATTCTTTGGACACAATTCATTAATACCTACTGCTGGGCTTCCCAGGTGGCGCTGGTGGTATAGAGTTCACCAGCCAATGCAGTAGCAGTAGACGTAAGACCCTGGGTAGAGAAGATCCCCTGGAGGAGGGCATGACAACCCACTCCAGTATTCTTGCCTGGAGAATTCCATGGACAGAGGAGCCTGGAAGGCTACAGTTCTAGGGTCTCAAAGAGTCGGACACAATTGAAGCAACTGAGCTCACATGCTATTTTGCCCAGAGCTTTCCTAGAAGAAGTTATTTTCTGATCAAATAGATCAAGTAACTAAAACTTATTTTAGTTATCAATAGGAAGGGGCAGGGATATCCAGAAATTGGGCCACTGCCCACTTTTTGACCTTTTATGGTCAGTTTAGGAATTGTCATGGCACCTGTGGGTGTGTTGTTTAGTATTTGCTAGTATATTTCAGTGAGCATATAATGAGGCTCAAGGTCTACTGGAAGTGGAATCTTCTGCCATCGTGGGCCTAGCTGGTTCTAACTAGTTTATGTCATGTTCTAGCTGGTTCAAACTAGTTTGTGTCATATAGCTGAAAATAGCTATGTCGTTCTTTTAAATGTTGTGCCCTGCCCCCTTTCCTCCCATCTCACTGGTAGAAAACACATATGTGTGTTTGTCTTAAGGAGAGAGTTCTAAATGTATAGGTTATTTACTAATTTCTGAAGAATTAACTCTGCAGTCATATCAGATATTGAGAAAGTATGAAACTGTCAGTTAATAGGTGTGTGATCCTGAGTGGAATATTAACACCACTGAGCCTCAGTTCCTTGTCCCTAAAATGGAGATAATATTGATCTTACATAGATCCTTATACGGATTAAGAAAATTTAGATGTTGAGCCCAGGCCAACACTTACTAGATCTTCAGCCGATATGATTTTTTAACTTCTCACAACTCCCCTACTCAGAGTGATAGGATGTTATTTAAAATGGGCAGGTAAGCACTAAATTGATGGCATTTTAAAACAATGTAACAGTCTTTATTTTCTCAGTGGTTAGATTCACTATAACAGCAACATGTTGTTGTTGTTATTTAGTCACTCAGTCCTGTCCGACTCTTTGCAACCCCATGAACTATAACCCAGCAAACTCCTCTGTTCATGGGATTTCCCGGACAAGAATACTGGAGTGGGTTGCCATTTCCTTCTACAGGGAATCTTCCTGAGCCAGGGATAGAACCTGGGGCTCCTGTGTTGGCAGGCAGATTCTTTACTGTTGAGCCATCAGGGAAGCCCAATAACAGCAATGTAAAAGTCTTTAAAAAACTTATAATTTCCTGCTTTGCATATCTCTAATTTAGAGATTATGCAAACAGTACTAGTAGCTCTCATAGTCTTATCTGATGGTTCTCTAAGCTGATAGGTTTTCCCCTCTATTTCTCTTGCTTGTCGGGTAGTAACAAGGAAAGAGAATGCCTTCCCAACCAGTACCCACTCACCTCAGCCACACAGGGAGTTCCCCTGGATCCTGAGCATAGGGCAAAAGGAACCCAACAACTACGAAGATTTTGTCTCTGTGTCCAGCTCCTTTCAGGAGAAGGAACAGTTCTAATCTTAGCTAATTGCCCCTGAAACAAAGAGCAGGATGTTGGCTAAAGGCAAAAGGGAAGGGGTTTGTGTCTGGTTTTGTCAGCAGTTTCAGGCAAAAATGAAAAAGTCTGTTTGGCTTTGTTATACGGGAATCATGAGAGAGAGTGGACAGCAAATCTCAGATAAATCAGATGCAGGAGGATGGCTTTTTTTGGTAATCTGATTTTCAGAACATAAAAGGGTGAGGGATTTCAAAAGACCAAAATTTGGACAGGTTTCTCAACCATCATTGTTTTCTGAAAGCACAGTTTAGTTCAGTTCAGTCGCTCAGTCGTGTTCGACTCTTTGTGACCCCCATGAACCGCAGCATACCAGGCCTCCCTGTCCATCACCAGCTCCTGGAGTCCACCCAAACCCATGTCCATTGAGTCGGTTATGCCATCCAACCATCTCATTCTCTGTGTCCCCTTCTCCTCCTGCCCTCAATCTTTCCCAGCATCAGGGACTTTTATAATGAGTCAGTTCTTCACATGAGGTGGCCAAAGTATTGGAGTTTCAGCTTCAACATCAGTCCTTCCAATGAATTTTCAGGACCGATTTCCTTTATGATGGAATGGTTGGATCTCCTTGCAGTCCAAGGGACTCTCAAGAGTCTTCTCCAACACCACAGTTCAAAAGCATCAATTCTTCGCCACTCAGCTTTCTTTATAGTCCAACTCTGACATCCATACATGACCACTGGAAAAACCATAGCCTTGACTAGACGGACCTTTGTTGGCAAAGTAATGTCTCTGCTTTTTAATATGCTGTCTAGGTTAGTCATAACCTTCCTTCCAAGGAGTAAGTGTCTTTTAATTTCATGGCTGCAGTCACCATCTGCAGTGATTTTGGAGCCCCCCAAAATAAAGTCAGCCACTGTTTCCACTGTTTCCCCATCTATTTGCCATGAAGTGATGGGACTGGATGCCACGTTCTTAGTTTTCTGAATGTTGAGCTTTAAGCCAACTTTTTCACTCTCCTCTTTCACTTTCATCAAGAGGCTCTTTAGTTCTTCTTCACTGCCTGCCATAAGGGTGGTGTCATCTGCATATCTGAGGTTATTGATATTTCTCCCCGCAATCTTGTTTCCAGCTTGTGCTTCCTCCTGAAAGCACAAGGCTCGTACAAAGTTCAACATTGCCAGGCCCTTCTCCCCTTTAGTTCAAGATGAATGAACTCCATACATTGTTGAACAACTCAAAGGTGACCATGATCACCTGAATAGAGTGAACCAGGATCTAAGAAACACTCTGATGGGGACTCTTGTTGTAGTTGTATCTATAGAATTAATTGAATTATCTGTTAAGAGGCATTGGCAGGGGTCAATTGTTTTGGAGTTCTGGAGATCAGTCATGCAAAGAGAGGGATGTCTTAAATGAAAATAGAAATGCTAATATAAAAGTTTAGGTTAAAGTGAAGAGATAGGAGTGAAACCCTGATAACGTTTGGTCCAGTGGGATCCAAATGTTGGTGGATGGAAATCTTTATATCACACAATACTGCTCATTGAAGTTAAGACATCAGTACTCTTGGTGGTGTTGTCTAGTCTTGGTTGTTGTTCGTTGTGTAGTTGCTAAGTCATGTCTGACTCTTTGTGACCCCATGAACCGCAGCACACCAGGCTTCCCTGTCCTTCACTATCTCCCTGTGTTTGCTCAGACTCATGTCCATTGAGTTAGTGAAGCCATCCAACCATCACATCCTCTGTTGCCCCCTTCTCCTCTTGCCCTCAATCTTTCCCAGCATTAAGGCCTTTTCCAATGAGTCAGCTCTTCACATCAAGTGGCCAAAGTATTGGAGCTTCAGCTTTAGCATCAGTCCTTTCAATGACTATTCAGGGTTGATTTCCTTTAGGATTGACTGGTTTGATCTCTTTGCTATCCAAGGGACTCTCAAGAGTCTTCTCCAGCATTGCAGTTTGAAAGCATCAATTATTCAGCACTCAGCCTTCTTTATTGTCCAACTCTCACATCCATATATGACTACTGGAAAAACCATAGCTTTGATAGACAGACCTTTGTTGGCAAAGTGATGCCTTTGCTTTTTAATACTGCTCACATAAAGACATTATGGCCCAAACATTTCACTAACCTTCTTTAGTGGCCCAGTGACTTGGACAGGGAGAAATCCAGCCCATGCATGGTCTTCTGTGGTGGTGAGCCCTTCAAGGTTTGTATCATGTCAACAGGCTTTGGGCTTGCTGGGTAGCTCAGCTGGTAAAGAATCAGCCTACAATGCAGGAGACTCCAGTTTGATTCCTGGGTTGGGAAGTTCCCCTGGAGAAGGGATAGGCTTCCCACTCCAGTATTCTTGGGCTTCCCTGGTGGCTGAGACTGTAAAGAATCCACCTGCAATGAGGGAGACCTGGGTTCAGTCCCTGGGTTGGAAAGATCCCCTGGAGGAGGGCATGGCAACCCACTCCAGTATTCTTGTCTGGAGAATTCCCAAGGACATAGGAGCCTGGCAAGCTACAATCCATGGAGTCGCCAAGAGTTGGACATGACTGAGCAACTAGCACAGCAACAGGCTTGAGTTCAAAATGCTTCTTCAGAACCTTGGAAGAAGGCCAACAACAAGGCAACCTAGAGTCTCTGTAAGGAGCCATGCCATCAGATTTCTGTTGTCAGTGTTGCCAAGTGAGGAGGGAGGGAGAAAATTTGGAAACATTAGTTGAAGGGCTGTAGCCAGATAGTGAAGGAAGCAAGAGGTTCAAATTTGATAAGAGTTGACAATTTGCACAAGTTTAACAGTATCCAGTCTAACTTACAGGTAGGTAACTAGTTTTTCCAGAGTCAGGAAGGAACTCAACTGAATCTTAACCAAATGAGACAGAGTTTGCATGTCCATCAGTTACCTGCAATTTACAAAGAGCTACAAACTAGTTCAAAGACGATGAACAGATTGATGTGTCATCATCTTCATCCATCCTAATCTAAGCCTCCACATTGAAAGACCCACCTTAACCCAAACTTCAAATTCTCAATTAATATCGGACCTTGACTTTGCCTTTTGGAGACATAGACAGAGCTCTGTCAAGGGAGGCGAGACATAATAAGCAATAAACTCAGATTTGTCTTGTCAACAGTTGCATTAATGGTATACTTGGAGGGATGGCATTTGACAATTGAGTATCAAACACTGTTGGGTTGGAGAGCTGGGCAGTTTTGGGGTACCAGTGATGAAAGGAAGTGGGAATATAAGATAGGGTCAGGTGTCAGTTGAAACTTCTTCCAGGTGTGTGTCTTAATGAGTCTTAGAATGAACAAATTTGAGGCAACCTTCAGACTGAGAAACATATGAGATTTGACATTTCTATAACAAGCAAAATTTACTGAAGTCTTTAAAGCAGTTGATTCCATTTAGTTAAATTTGTTTTATGCAATGTCATCCTCTATTAAGCATGCTTTGTGAACATTTTCTCTCCTGATTATGAAAAGGAAATCTCCCATCTGGGATTAATCACAATGTCCAAAAAAATAAAATTCTGATTTTAAGTTTAGTATCCATTTGTGTTTCATTAAATTATGTTTAAAATTAACATAACTTCTCACTAATATTTATCATCACCACCACCATCGCAAAAATTCAGGAAAGTAGACTAAATAAAATTTAAAAGGTAAATGTTTTCTGACTCTTTAAGGTTATTGTTGTTGTTGTTGAGTTGCTCAGTCATGTCCTGCTCTTTGCATCCCCATAGACTGCAGCATGCCAGCCTTCCCTGTCCATCACCAACTCCCAGAGCTTGCTCAAACTCAGGTCCATTGAGTCGATGATGCCATCCAGCCATCTCATCCTCTGTCATCTCCTTCTCTTCTTGCCCTCAGTCTTTCCCAGCATCAGGGTCTTTTCCAATGAGTCGAATCTTCGCATCATGTGCCCAAAGTATTGGCGCTTCAGCTTCAGCATCAGTCCTTCCAATGAATATTCAGGATTGATTTCCTTTAGGATGGACTGGTTTGATCTCCTTGCAGTCCAGGGGAGTATCAGGAGTCTTCTCCAGCACCATAGTTCTAAAGCATCAATTCTTTGGCCATTCAGCCTTTTTCATTGTCTAGCTCTCACATCTGCCTGCATTGCAGGAGACCTGGGTTCAATCCCTGGGTTGGGAAGATCCCCTGGAGAAGGGAAAAGCTACCCACTTCAGTATTCTGGCCTGGAGAATTCCATGGACTGTACAGCCCATGAGATCCCAAGGACTCAGACACAACTGAGTGACTTTCACTTTCACATCTGTACATGACTACTGGAAAAGCAATAGCTTTGACTACACAGACCTTTGTTGACAAAGTGATATCTCTGCTTTTTAATATGCTGTCTAGGTTTGTCATAGCTTTTCTTCCAAGGAGCAAGTGACTTTTAATTTCATGGCTGCAGTCACTGTCCACAATTATTTTGAAAACCAAGAAAATAAAATCTGTCACTGCTTCCACTGTTTCCCCATCTAATTGCCATGAAATGATGGGACCAGATGCCATGACCTTAGTTTTTTGAATGTTTAATTTTAAGGTTACAGTAGGTGCTTTAAAAATTAGAATTTGTAAATATACACACTCCTTAATTTCTGTATCTAGTAAATGCTTTAATGAAGGTTTTTATTACAAATTTTTAAAAAAGGATTTAGCTATTAAAAGGGAAGTTTTACAACCCGTGTGAATAGACCTGTGAGAATAAATGTTAAATAGACAAAGACAGAGATGAAACTCTAATATATGATCATTGGATTTCCGGGTGCCACATTTCTTCATATTCTGGGTTTCTTGGGCTTATGTGTATTGTTACATTATAACTGGAGACTTCCACCCAGTTCAGAGCTGATCTTTTCACAGCTTATGTACTCTTAGGTTAGTTTTATCTAATAGCTTCAGTCAAAACTCAGTTTGCATAGAAATTATGCATGACACAGAGGGAGGAAAAAGAAATTTTTAAAAGGGATAATAGAGATACCACTATGTGGCTCTGAAACCATGATGTTGTCCAAACATATTATAAACAAGAACTAAAATTGGTCCTTCCTTGGTATACTAGCAAACTAGGAAATCTTTAGCCATCTCTTTTGTTTCCAATGTCTTGTCAAGATTGTAAAACACACACACACACACATGCACTAAAATAATTTTTTTTAATACAGATATGATAAACACTGCCAGAAGCTAAAACCTGCTGTTCAGTTCAGTTCAGTCGCTCAGTCGTGTCCGACTTTTTGGGACCCCATGGATTGCAGCACGCCAGGCCTCCCTGTCCATCACCAACTCCCAGAATTTACTTAAGCTCATGTCCATCGAGTTGGTGATGCCATCCAACCATTTCATCTTCTGTCATCCCTTTCTCCTCCTGCTTTCAATCTTTCCCATCATCAGGGTCTTTTCAGATGAGTCAGCTCTTTGCACCAGGTGGACAAAGTATTGGAGTTTCAGCTTCAGCATCAGTCCTTCCAATGAATATTCAGGACCATAAACCTGCTATAAACAAGCATGTGTTACTCTCCCTCCGCAGGTGTTAATTTTTGAACTGGTGACTGTATTTGGGCAGAGGATTAACAATTCACTTTGGGTTTAAAGGCACAAGTGTGACTGAACTCATTGGAATTACTAATTAACATTAACGAGACTCAACTTAGCATTGGGCTTGTTGGTAAATGTCAAAATCCCTCATTAGGATTTCATGAGTACAATCAATACTACTAAAGGAAGTCAAACAAATTTGGTTGGTAGTTGTTTAAAAAAATACTTCAAAGGTACTTGAGACTAGAACAGGCAACATTTCTAGGAACTAATCTTTGGAATATACTTTAAGGAGGTTATTCTGTTCTGGTGCCTTTGCTTACTCCATTTGCACTGGAGGTGTATTTTCTTTCTTTCTGTTTTATTTACCTCTTCTGTTGTTGCTTTTTAGTCACTAAGTCATTATTTACCTGCATGTGATTTATACCCCACGCCCAAGAGAAACCCAAGTAAGATGGTATGTGTTGCAAGAGGGCATCAGAGGGCAGACACACTGAAACCATACTCACAGAAAACTAGTCAATCTAATCACACTAGGACCACAGCCTTGTCTAACTCAATGAAACTAGCCATGCCCGTGGGGCAACCCAAGACAGGCAGGTCATGGTGGAGAGATGTGACAGACTGTGGCCCACTGGAGAAGGGAATGGCAAACCACTTCAGTATTCTTGCCTTGAGAACCCCATGAACAGTATGAAAAGGCAAAATGATAGGATACTGAAAGAGAAACTCCCCAGGTCAGTAGGGGCCCAATATGCTACTGGAGATCAGTGGAGAAATAAGTCCAGAAAGAATGAAGGGATGGAGCCAAAGCAAAAACAATACCCAGCTGTGGATGTGACTGGTGATAGAAGCAAGGTCCGATGCTGTAAAGAGCAGTATTGCATAGGAACCTGGAATGTCAGGTCCATGAATCAAGGCAAATTGGAAGTGGTCAAACAAGAGATGGCAAGAGTGAATGTCGACATTCTAGGAATCAGTGAACTGAAATGTACTGGAATGGATGAATTTAACTCAGATGACCATTATATCTACTACTGCGGGCAGGAATCCCTCAGAAGAAATGGAGTGGCCATCATGGTCAACAAAAGAGTCTGAAATGCAGTACTTGGATGCAATCTCAAAAACGACAGAATGATCTCTGTTCATTTCCAAGGCAAACCATTCAATATCACAGTAATCCAAGTCTGTGCCCCAACCAGTAACGCTGAAGAAGCTGAAGTTGAACGGTTCTATGAAGACCAACAAGACCTTTTAGAACTAACACCCAAAAAAGATGTCCTTTTCATTATAGGGGACTGGAATGCAAAAGTAGGAAGTCAAGAAACACCTGGAGTAACAGGCAAATTTGGCCTTGGAATACGGAATGAAGCAGGGCAAAGACTAATAGAGTTTTGCCAAGAAAATGCACTGGTCATAGCAAACACCCTCTTCCAACAACACAAGAGAAGACTCTACACATGGACATCACCAGATGGTCAACACCGAAATCAGATTGATTATATTCTTTGCAGCCAAAGATGGAGAAGCTGTATACAGTCAACAAAAACAAGACTGGGAGCTGACTGTGGCTCAGATCATTAACTCCTTATTACCAAATTCAGACTTAAATTGAAGAAAGTAAGGAAAACCACTGGACTATTCAGGTATGACCTAAATCAAATCCCTTATGATTACACAGTGGAAGTGAGAAATAGATTTAAGGGCCTAGATCTTGTAGATAGAGTGCCTGATGAACTGTGGAACGAGGTTCGTGACATTGTACAGGAGATAGGGATCAAGACCATCCCCATGGAAAAGAAATACAAAAAAGCAAAGTGGCTGTCTGGGGAGGCCTTACAAATAGCTGTGAAAAGAAGAGAAGAGAAAAGGAAAGGAGAAAAGGAAAGATATAAGCAACTGAATGCAGAGTTCCAAAGAATAGCAAGAAGAGATAAGAAAGCCTTCCTCAGGGATCAATGCAAAGAAATAGAGGAAAACAACAGAATGGGAAAGACTAGAGATCTCTTCAAGAAAATTAGAGACACCAAGGGGACATTTCATGCAAAGATGGGCTCGATAGAGGACAGAAATGGTATGGACCTAACAGAAGCAGAAGATATCAAGAAGAGATGGCAAGAATACACAGAAGAACTGCACAAAAAAGATCTTCACAACCCAGATAATCATGATGGTGTGATCACTCACCTAGAGCCAGACATCCTGGAATGTGAAGTCAAGTGGGCCTTAGAAAGCATCACTACGAACAAAGCTAGTGGAGCTGATGGAATTCCAGTTGAGCTCTTTCAAATCCTGAAAGATGATGCTGTGAAAGTGCTGCACTCAATATGCCAGCAAATTTGGAAAACTCAGCAGTGGCCACAGGACTGGAAAAGGTCAGTCTTCGTTCCAATCCCAAAGAAAGGCAATGTCAAAGAATGCTCAAACTACCGCACAATTGCACTCATCTCACATGCTAGTAAAGTAATGCTCAAAATTCTCCAAGCCAGGCTTCAGCAATACGTGAACCATGAACTCCTGATGTTCAAGCTGGTTTTAGAAAAGGCAGAGAAACCAGAGATCAAATTGCCAACATCCGCTGGATCATGGAAAAAGCAAGAGAGTTCCAGAAAAACATCTATTTCTGCTTTATTGACTATGCCAAAGCCTTTGACTGTGTGGATCACAATCAACTGTGGAAAATTCTGAAAGAGATGGGAATATCAGACCACCTGACCTGCCTCTTGAGAAACCTATATGCAGGTCAGGAAGCAACAGTTAGAACTGTACATGGAACAACAGACTGGTTCCAAATAGGAAAGGGAGTACGTCAAGACTGTATATTATCACCCTGCTTATTTAACTTATATGCAGAGTACATCATGAGAAACGCTGGGCTGGAAGAAGCACAAGCTGAAATCAAGATTGCCAGCAGAAATATCAATAACCTCAGATATGCAGATGACACCACCCTTATGGCAGAAAGTGAAGAGGAACTCAAAAGCCTCTTGATGAAAGTGAAAGAGGAGAGTGAAAAAGTTGGCTTTAAGCTCAACATTCAGAAAACTAAGATCATGGCATCCAGTCCCATCACTTCATGGGAAATAGATGGGGAAACAGTGGAAACAGTGTCAGACTTTATTTTTTGGGGCTCCAAAATCACTGCAGGTGGTAACTGCAGCCATGAAATCAAAAGACGCTTACTCCTTGGCAGGAAAGTTATGACCAACCTAGATAGCATATTCAAAAACAGAGACATTACTTTGTCAACAAAGGTCCGTCTAGTCAAGGCTATGGTTTTTCCTGTAGTCATGTATGGATGTGAGAGTTGGACTGTGAAGAAGGCTGAGCGCCGAAGAATTGATGCTTTTGAACTGTGGTGTTGGAGAAGACTCTTGAGAGTCCCTTGGACTGCAAGGACATCCAACCAACCATTCTGAAGCAGATCAGCCCTGGGATTTCTTTGGAGGGAATGATTCTGAAGCTGAAACTCCAGTACTGTGGCCACCTCGCGTGAAGAGCTGACTCATTGGAAAAGACTCTGATGCTGGGAGGGATTGGGGGCAGGAGGAGAAGGGGACGACAGAGGATGAGATGGCTGGATGGCATCACTGACTCGATGGACGTGAGTCTGAGTGAACTCCGGGAGTTGGTGATGGACAGGGAGGCCTGGCGTGCTGCGATTCATGGGGTCGCAAAGAGTCGGACACGACTGAGCAACTGAACTGAACTGAACTGATATATATATGCATAATGGCTTCCCTGATGGCTCAGAAGTAAAGAATCTGCCTGTGATGCAGAAGATGCAGGAGATTCGGGTTCAGTCCCTGGGTTGGGAAGATCCCCTGGAGGAGGACATGGTAACCAACTCTAGTATTCTTGCCTGGAGAATCCCATGGACAGAGGAGTCTCGCGGGCTACAGGCCATAGAGTCGCAAAGAGTCAGACGCGACTGAAGCAACTGAGTACACACAGACGTATGCATAGCCATTCATTCAGAAAAACATTTTTGAGTGTCTCGTAGGCTGCTAACACTCTGTTGGGCGTTAGAGTTAATGATAGAGTCCTGTTTCCGCCCTCACAGAAGCTTCCAGGCTAGAGAAGGACACAATTACAACACACTGTGGTAACATGGATGGAGGAGCCTGGTGGGCTGCGGTCAGTGGGGTCACTGAGGGTCGGACACCACTGAGCGACTTCACTTTCATGTGTTGGGGAAGGAAATGGCAACCCACTCCAGCGTTCTTGCCTGGAGAATCCCAAGGACAGGGGAGCCTGGTGGGCTGCCCTATGGGGTCGCACAGAGTTGGACACAACTGAAGTGACTTAGCAGCAGCAGCAGCAGCAGTGGTAAAACAAGATAAAATGGGGAAAGTCCAGTGTGATTTCACAGCCTCCAGGAGGGGCACCAAACATCTCTGAGGATGGAGAAAGAAGTCAGAAACAATTCCTGGAAAATGTACCAATAAAATGGAAAGGTAAGTAGGAATAAGCCATGTCAAGGAGGGAAGAAAGGCAGCAAAGATTTTCACATGTGCTGTAGGGATGTGACTGAATCAATCAAATCTAGATTATGGGCACTTTCAGAGTAAAAACTCTGCCTTATGTAACCTTTCTATCTAGTTCAAGGATTGGCATTTAATACATGTACCATAAATGGCCAATGAAGGAAATAAAGGGAAAGATGTAGAGAGTTATAGTGTGACCAGAAAGTAGACAGAACCTGCTGGTGGATGAGATTTTTTGATACCCTACACAAGTGATCCTAAGGGGTTAAGTGAGGTAACAAAAGTTAATTTCATCAGGCCAAGGATGCCAACAAAACATGTAAAGAGACCTCTCAAGAGTTATGTGTTCCATTTGAAAAGTGTAAACCATGACTGAAGTGAGAGCTGTTTCTTGTAGCCAGTTGGCACATGACACGAGAGTAGATCAAAATGAGAATTAGATGTAAGTGTGTGAACCAAAGTGTGGATGAAAGACTTCCCTAGTGGTCCAGTGGTTGCACTTCCAGTGCAAGGGGTACAGGTTCAATTCCTAGTTGAGGAATGAAGATCCCATACATGGTGTAGCATGGCCAAGAAAGTATAAACAAAACAAGGTGTGGATGAGATGTAAGGAAGGCACATGAGAGCAGGAAAGAGTAAAAATCAATAGGTTAAAAAAGTGCAAAAAGAAAACACAAAAGTCTTTGAGTAAGAAGTTAAACTGGGAATAAAAAGATAAACAAGTGGAAAGGAGCAAAATACAATGCAACAGGAAATAAGGTTTAATATCCATTCCAAGTCAAATTCATGAGAACAAATACAAAGAGAAAAACCTCCCAGACTTTTGGGGCTATATTATCAAAATACCTAAAGTCAGTGGACCAGAAAAATATACACACCATTTATTATGACAGGAACAAGAGTTTCTACGTTATGGAATCAAACTTTTGTCAGGCAAATAGATACTGATCATTTTTGGAAACTATTGCCCTGCTTTTTCTCCTTCAAAAGGGATTTTTTTTATAACATGTATTTATGGCATTTGTTTAACCACAAGGAAACAGTCAAATTATTTTGTTTATAACCTCAAACCCCAAAACTTGTTCAGAACAGAAATATGAACTAGAAAAAAATTACATGGTAAATCAAACCCTCATTTTGGGGCTGGGACACTATGCAAAGTGGTTTATAATTTGTTCTTTGCAGTGTAAATGAAAACCCCAAGATATTGGCAGATGAATAAAACTTATTTTTCCTTTAAAATTATCTTTTAGTACACATGAGAGACATTTCCCCATTCTATAAAAGTGTAGAAGAAAAATGACCTTTGAGAAAGTGGTAATTTTTAAGTCTAAAAATGTATTACTTAAGAAAAATGCAAATCAAAATAACACTGAGATACTACCTCTCACCCATCAGATGAGCCAAGTCTGAGAGTTTGAAAACCCGCTCCATTAGCGAAGCTACAGGAAGACATGAGTGAAGATGGCGGCTCTGCAGAAGATCACAGCCACTAGGGAGGAAAATTTGACAGTATCTAATAAACGTGCACATGCATTTCCCTTTTGACTCAAGCAACACCACTTCCAGGAAACTGTTCCAGATAAACATTCCAAAACATAAAAATAAAAATGAAGCAGAAATAAGGAACTGAGAAAGAATAGAAATCAATGAAATAGAAAACAATAGAGAAAAATCAATGAAACCAAAAGCTGGTTCTTTGAAAAGATCAATATAACTGATAAACTAGAAGTGAAAAAATGAACAAAAAGAGAGGGAGAGAGAAAAAAATGAAGAATATCAACAAGGAAGGAATGAGGCAGCATTCTACAGAATGTATAGAAATTTTGAAAAAGAGCGAGTAAGATAACAAAAAGGAGAAAGATAACAAATACCTTTATGTTAATAAATTTTACAACTTAGATGAAATGAACAAACTTTTTGAAAAACCATTTTTTGAAGAAATAAATTGTAATTATTGGCCTCCAAGTCCACCTGACTTTACCACTGAATTATATCAACCATTTAGGAAGAAATAATATCAAGTTTACACAGACTCTAACAAAACAGAGGGGGCAAAACTGCTTTCCAGTTCATCTGATGGCATAAAAGCATAACCTTGATACTAAAACTTTATGACAATCCTACAGAGAAGGTAATCAAAGATCAATATTGATCATAAACATAGACATATAATATTTTAAAAATATATTTATTAAAAACTCATTAATTTATGAAAAAGATAATATGAATGACTGGGATGTAAAGCAAGATCGGCTTAATATTCAAGATCAATTAGCACATTAACTGAGAAATTTTTTATGTTTATTTCAAAAAAGGGTTTGACAAAATTTAATATCAGTTAATGATTTTTAAAAATCTCAGCAAACTCTAGAGAGAAATTTTCTCAGCACATTCAAAGGCATCTTTAAACAAACAATCAAGCCCCCAAAACTATGAAAAATTTTCACACCTGGTCATCAAAGGATAAACACCCTCTAAGATGGGAAACAAGGTAGGGATGGCCACTCTCCTCACTCATATTCAGCATTCCTCTGAGATATTTTTCATGGTATGAGTGCAGGGCTCTTTAGCCCCCTAGAGTACTTCCATAGTGTGCCCAACCTACTACCCCAGTCAGACCCCTGTCTGCTGAAACTTCAGTCACTATTCATTCAGAACATCTATATCCAGCCCACGCTGTGGAACAGTAAGACTTCAGGGGGCTGTGTGTACTGTACTACTTCTCCATGTTTAAGTTATTCCTGGTAAAACCTATATTACATCTATGCCGCATAATTCTAGTGTTTATAGTGTATGTGATCCCTTTGCATGGCTACTGAATACAACTTGAAATTTATCCATATAGGTTTTATCTATACACATTCTAAAAGATTAGACTAGGAAATAGCAACCCACCGCAGTGGAAAATTCCATGGACAGAGGAGTCTGGCAGCCTACAGTCCAAGGGCTCACAAAGAGTCAGACACAACTGCGCAAGGCACAGCAGCAGCAGCGTTCTAAAAGATATTTGTGAAAAGTTATTACGTGATTATTTTTAGTAATTGCAAAATATTGAAAACAATCTAACTGCCCAACAAGAGAATAATGGTAAAATAAATCCTATACATCCAGAAAAGAGAGGGCTGAACAGTCACAAAAATGACTGAAGAAACTCATTGTGTAATAAAGTGTATTGATCTCCAAGATACAATGTTAAGTGAAAGGGCATTGCAAAGAAAATGTGTATCATACACGAAGTGAGAAAGAGATAGAAAGACAGATAGATAAATAGATACAGATTTAGTTGAATCTGTATAGCCTATTTCTGTAAGGATACACACACACACACACACACACAGAAAAAAAGGTCAGTACTAGTTAATTGTAGAGAGGGCAATTTGTTGGCAGGGTAACAACATAAGGGAGATTTTTTACTATAGCTGCCTTCTCTTCTTCCTTTTGAATGTCGAACTGTCATGATATAGTAGGTAATCCAAAACTAAATTCAATTTAAATTTGAGAAATGAAGAAAAAAACTCCCTAGTATGCATCACAATAATATGTCATTCTTTAGCCAGCACATGAAGTGTCTCCTACTATTACACATAAGACAGGTTGAGATGTGAAAATGGGAGTGGAATCTAGATGAAGAGAGATAATAGTGCAGAGAAATAGCATGGGAATGAAATGTTGTGTGCCAAGTTCCAGGACACTGTAGAGACAATCTGCAGCTTGTGGGAGCCAGACTTGAAGTTTATCCTATGAAAGGTTGATCCAAATTGACACACAGGACTGTCCCCCAACCCCCATCCTTTTCACCACTGCCACTGCCAGGCCATCCTCCAGCTCAGTACCAAGGCTGTGTAAACACGGCTGTCTCTCACTTCTCCCCGACCTGACCTCATTTTATCTGATACTTGAAAATCCTTCTCCATGCAGTCAAAGCTAGCAAAGAAGATAAAGTAGGATTTGGAGGGAGATGAATAATTGATGGAAGATGAGGGGAAAAAAAAAATACTATAATCAAATCTGGGAACCTCACCACCAAATTTTAACATAATTTACATGAGAAAATTTATTTTTAGTTCCTACACCACCAGCATTTATATAAAACACTTTGCTTGGCAATGGATTTTTTTTTTTTTTTTTTGGATTTGACACCAAAAGCAAAACCAATGAAACAAAATAAACAAGTGGGACTGCATCAAACTAAAAAGCTTTTGCACAGCAAAGGAATCCATCAGCAAAATGAAAAACCAGTGTTTGGAATGGAAGAGAATATTTGTAAGTCACACATCCCATAGGGAGTTAATATGCAAAATATATAAGGAATTCAATAGCACTATGGAGAAGGCAATGGCACCCCACTCCAGTACTCTTGCCTGGAAAATCCCATGGATGGAGGAGACTGGAAGGCTGAAGTCCATGGGGTCGCTGAGGGTCAGACACAACTGAGCAACTTCACTTTCACTTTTCACTTTCATGCATTGGAGAAGGAAATGGCAACCCACTCCAGTGTTCTTGCCTGGAGAATCCCAGGGACGGGGGAGCCTGGTGGGCTGCCGTCTATGGGGTCACACAGAGTCAGACACGACTGAAGCGACTTAGCATAGCATGGAACACAGTATGGAGTTTCCACAAGAAATTCAAAATAGAACTACCATATGATCCAGCAATCCCGCTTCTGTGTGTATATTCAAAAGAAAGGAAATCACTACCTTAAATAGATATCTGTACTTCCATGTGTTCATTGCAGCATTATTCACAATAGCCAAGGTGTAGAAACAACCTAAATACTTGTAAGCAGAAAAATGAAGAAAATTTAAAACAGAATATTATTCAACCTTTAAAAAGAAGGAAATTCTGCCATGGATGAGCATGGAGGGCATTATGCTAAGTGAAATAAGCCAGACAGAAAAAGACAAATGCTGTATGATATCACATATATGTAGAATCTAAAAACAAAAATCAGAAAGTAAAATAGTGATTTCCATAGCTTGGGGCTAGGGGAAATGGGAAGAGTTTGTGAAAAATGTGCAAACTTACAGTTAAATGCCTAAGTTCTAAGCATCTACTGTACAGCTTGGTGACTATACCTATTAACACTTGTATAACTGAAATTTGCTAAGATAGTAAATCTTAAGCATTCACACTAAAAACAACTCACACACACAAAAAAAATAAAAAAAAATAGGTAACAGTACAAAGTGATGGATATATTAAGTGGACTTGATTGTAGAAATCCTTTCACAAATTATTAATATGTTGTTGTTGTTTAGTTGCTAAGTCATGCCTGACTCTTTGCGACCCCATGGACTGCAGCACACCAGGCTCCTCTGTCTTCACCATCTCATAGAGTTTGTTCAAACTCCTGTCCATTGAGCTGGTTACTAAATCATCACATTGTACACTTTAAATATATTACTATTTTGTTAATTATACCGCAATAAAGCTGGGAGGAGAAACACTTGGACAGACAACTGGATTGTAAACGATGGAACTTTGCATTTCCACATGTAAACATAAAGTCTAAAGGTCATCACAGCAAATGAAAGGAAATAGCAATATCAGCAAGACTGATATTTAGACCCCATTAGTAAGAATTCACTTATTTCTTGAAACTAAATCTTATATGGAAAATCATTTGGGCACAGATAATGCTGGTCAGTTTACAAAGATTGACAGAAGCAGAAGATATTTTAACATAGACCTTAAGGGACAGTGGAAAATTCATAAGAGCTTCAACTTGGCAACTTTAACTTTTTTTCCTCATGTATTGCTGCCACAAAAATACGTGAACCAGATGGTACTGCTTGGCTATTTATAGTTTGTGTTGAAACTTGTTAAAGACAGTTTGGATCATGATTGAGGAATCTTATCACCTCTTAAATGAAACATACCACAGGGTTTTTCTTAGAAGGTGTTAGGAAGGCAGCTGGTGATTATAGTCAATGTTTCTTCTTTCTACAGATGATAAATCTAAAATCACCAATGGCCTTCTGGATGTAAGCAAATATACACAGAAAATCAAAGATACAATTGGGAGATATTGAATAGTCAAGTGTTCCTTGGGTCCCTAACATATAATAGATGATGATGATAGAGAGATAGACAGGGGTTTAGATGCATATAAATACATATTTTACTTCAATGTATCTTTTCCCTTGAATAAGTTGTAGATGTCATCAGAGCTGTTCAACAACTGTTTCCTGTTCCTGCCCTTCTGGACACTTTGGAAATTTACACTTCTTGGCTCCTTTGCCTTTGGGTGAGGCTTTGTGACTACTTCTAGCCACTGAACTGTGAACAGATGTGCAGGGTGATACTTCTGTGCAAGTACACCTAAGTGACAACGTGTGTATGTGTTAGTCTCTCAGTTGTGTCCGACTCTTTGCGACCCCATGGAATGAAGCTCACCAGGCTCCTCTGTCCATGGGATTCTCCAGGCAAGAATACTGGAGTGTGTAGCCATTCCCTTCTCCAGGGGATCTTCCTAACCCAGGGATAGAACCCAGGCATCCTGCACTGCAGACAGATTCTTTACCATCTGAGCCACCAGGGAACCCTAAGTGAAAATGCCAGACATCAAAAATATTTTTTTTCCTCTTGTTACGCTAAGCAACAGCCATTGAGGCCATGGTTTCTCCTGTAGCTTTGGGCTTTAAACAAAGTTGGCAATAAGCAAAGTCCTGTTACCAACCTATGATAGGTTTTTATTATGAAAAATATCAGAAGCTAAGATAGCACAGCTTCATCTGGTGCTCCTAGATGTCTATCACAGAAAATTATTTTGAATTATTTCATTCTGAATTTAATATCCTTATTTTCCTCTCTTGTGGAAATCCTAATCAACCTCCTAAAATCATTTTCTAACTTTCTGATGTTTGCTCCCCTAATGCCTATTTCTTTTTTCTTTACCTTCTGGAAGTTTCCTCCTTTTGTGAGATAGTAATAATGCCACAGTCCCTATGTTAACATTAATCCTAGTAGCTTCTATGTTTTTGCAATCAGAAGAACTTAACTAAGATAGTTATTTTTTAAAATAGTGAATATTCCTGGGTTTTTATTTATTTATATTTCGTTTTCTGCAGCATGTGGATTTTAGTTCCCTGACCAGGAATCAAACCTACATCACCTGCATTGGAAGGCAGAATTTTAACTACTGGACTGCCAGAGAAGTCTCTAAGAGAGTTATTTCTATGAGGCAGCTGTAGCATTGCAGATATTTGCCAGAAGTATATCTTTGGTTTGTGTTTGTTTTTTATCCTGCTTCATGTAGAGAAAGAAATGTTTTCTCTAGGAATAGACTTTGTCCTTTCTTCCTTTTCCATTAATAAATAATCAGCTGCTGCTTTATTGCTTACTGACTTCAGCATGACCTGCTCCAGTCAGGATGGGCCTGTGTTAGGATAACATTAAGTGCTGTATAAATTAGACCACAAACATTAAATGGCTCAAATATATTAGCTTATTTTTCCCTCAATAAAAAGTCTAAAATGTCTGGTTAACAAGCATTTCCTCCATATTTAGAAATTCAAGGACTAAGCCTTTTTCCTATGTTAGTGAAAGTCTCTCAGTCTTGTACAACTTTTTGCGACCCATGGACTATACAGTCCATGGAATTCTCCAGACGAATACTGAAGTGGGTTAGCCTTTCCCTTCTCCAGGGGATCTTCCCATCATAGGGATCAAACCCAGGTCTCCCCATTGCAGGCAGATTCTTTATCAGCTGAGCCACAAGGGAAACCCTTTCCTATGTTAAGGGTTCCTATTTTCTAGATCCTCATTCTTATCTGCATTCAGCTGGCAAAACAGGAAAGGATAAAGGAAGCATACTTTTCTCATAAAAGCTTTAACCAGGAAAGGAACCACATCACTTATGCTGACATTGCATTAATACCAGGACAATTACAACTATAAGAAGCACTGGAAAATGTAGTGCAACTGTGACAGGGAATACATGCAACAGGATTTGGGGTAAATAGCTAGCCCAGCAGTGTAGAGAGAGAGTAATAAGGCCCAGTGAGGCCATGAGCAGGAAAGAGGCCTGATTCCTTTCAGAATCTAAGGGATTAAAATGCTGCTTCCATGCAACTGTGCAGTAGAAAATAGCATTAAATAATAAAAACTCAGGATGCTTGCTTGGAGCTGAATCATTCTATGTAACTGATCATAAAGACATGGCTTCGTATATAGTAGTAGGTTGGCACCTGCAGGCTGATACAAATTCATAGATCTTTTGGGCTATGGTGTTGACAATATCTCCCTTGCTTGGGAAAGGTTAGGAAACTTTAGCTGGGGAGAACCCCAACATATGTGGACTCTAGTTCTCTTTATCATCTTTCTCTGACAAATAAACTGCACTCCACAGAGATATCTGAAATAGCACTTTTGTCCTGAAACAAAAGTGGAGAATTGCCTTGCAGTCAATCATTTGTTAACTGCGAAAGTATCACTGAAATGTGAGAACAGAATACAGATGTTTTCATATACACAGTGTTTCAAAACTTTTTATTTAACATTTGTGCAAACTAAAATCAGAAAAGTGTGATGCTAATACTCAGTACACAGATTCTCTTGGCTTGTCAATTTTTAAATTAAAGGCAAGATAGTCTAGTGAGGGCTTCTCCAATGGCTTTATTGCAGGAGACCCAGGTTAGATGCCTGGGTCAGGAAGATCCCCTGGAGAAGAGAATGGCTACCCACTCCAGTATTCTCACTTGGAGAATTTCATAGACAGAGGAGCCTGGTGGGCTACATTCCATGGGATTGCAAAGAGTCAAGCATGTCTTACTAGTGAAATGTGTCTAGATTTTATAATCAACCTCCCAGAATTCAAATCTTTGCTTGAAATGTTAATAAATATATGACCACAGGAAAGAGGTCATATGGCTGTTGTCTGTGTCTCGCTTTCTTTCATTGTAAAAATCAAGATGAAGATGGCAACTTCTCTGGGTTTCTGTGATGATCAAAGAAAGCATGCATGTGGAAACATCTGATACTTAAGATGGGGAATATTATTATATTATTTTAGATTCTTAGCCCTTATTAGCAATAAACACTCTCCACCTTCTATGTTTCCCATGTATGTTTCATAAAAATTCTTTTTCTTAAAATGTGGATTTTTTTTTTTAATCCCTTGTTGTGGTTGTTTAGTTGCTCAGCCATGTCCAACTCTTTGCAACCCATTGACTGTAGCCCACCAGGCTCCTCTGTCCGTGGGATTTTTCCAGGCAAGAATACTAGAGTGGGTTGCCATTTCCTTCTCAAAGGGATCTTCCAGACCCAGTGATCGAACCTGCATCTCTTCCATTGGCAGGCAGATTCTTTACCACTGAGCCACCAGGGGAGCCCTTCTTTATCCCTATATCCATTTATATATAAGCACTGTGCTGTAGGGTAGATGATTTACCATGTAACCTATGATTATTGCACCAGAAACCATTATCTCCCAAAATACGTTTCTTGCAGTTAGTTAAACATGCCTTTTGACTATTGTCCTCTCCAATGCAATCAATGTAACAACTGATGTGAACCACCTCCAAGATATCTGGGGCAGTAACCATCAGGCTGATCCTGAAATCAGTATTTCCAGGATGACATAGCTCCCTTTAGTCTGGGTCTTCAATGATTGTATGGAGAAAAAAATCACCCTACTGAACTAAACAAGCTCCCAGCACTGGTGAGACAGAAATGAATGGTATTCAACTACTGATATTTTGTGGTCTTTTACAGAAACCTACTCTAATCAATATGCCAAATGAACCTATCATTCGGAATCTCAGGATCCATATCTGTAAAACAAGAGAGTTGGACCCAATTACTTCTAATATTGCTTTTTACAAACGTGCTATGATCCTTAAACTTAGCTTACGAAAGGCATTCTATAAATATTAATGTGTTCCAAACTGTAGGGAGCTATACATTAAATAGAATATTTACATTCCAGATATTAGGAGGGGAAAGTAGAAAAATAGGTAGAAGTTTAAAAAAAGAAAAAAAAGGTGAATCCAAGAGACAAGGAAAGGATTTGGGCAAGAAGGAAGGGAGGGGAGAAAGAGATTACACAGCAGATCCAGAATAACCAGAATGCTGTTTGGCCTTGAAGGCTGAGGGCTGTGCTTCTCAAAGCAAACAGAGGGAGCCTTGTACCCACAAAAACAAGACAGTGTAATGTGATCGCTTGACTGAGGAGAGAAGCAGGGTTAATTGAGAGGGGAAAAGGACTTAAGGAGAGTCAGACAAGAAAAACCCATGTTCAGGAAGAGTGAAATTAGAAACCAAGTTAGAACCGCTGGAACCTAAGAATGGCCACTCTGAGTCAGACCAGGGGATCCGGCAGCCCACTTTTCTTTTGCCATCATTGACCTCAAACATGTGCCCTCTTTGCTTTTTCTGGTTTTATTACACTCTTTTAAATGTGCAGCAACAAAATGTGCAAAAAAACAAAAAAAAGTAGAAACCAAACTCCACAAGAACATAAACAGTGGTTTTACAGAAAGCTGAAATGATGGTTCCAGTTTGTTTCAAAAAGCATTTGCTGTATCTCAAATGGACTCAGAAATGGAGTGAGTGAGAATGTTAACCAAGTACAGATGATGGCAGTAATGACGGGAGGTATCAGAGGGTAAGCTAAAAGCAGAGGATCTTCCCAAAGTCAGACAAAGGACCAAGGTCTAGAACCAATTATTTAAGATGCAATAATAAAACATATAACTTTTTCCAGTGCCACCATATGCTAGCCACTGTGTTAGGGATTTCTCATGTGCTATTTCATATCTTCCCCCCAAATAACTTTATCCCTACTTCATAGACTTGAAAACTAACTGTGGAATAGCTAGAGCAAAAAGTGGGTTGCAATTTCCAATGCAGTCTGTCTTATTCCAGTATCTACATGGATTAGCTTCATTAGATTGGTAAGCAAAAGAAGTACTGAAGGGTAAATAGCAAACAGCATCTTTATGAGAATCATAAAGATTCAAAAACTGAATCTAAAGATAAACTTTCAAAGGTAAGTTGGTAAGTTTCTTCCTTTGTTCTAAACCCAGTCTAACCAATTTACAATAGTTTCTAGACTGGATTCATGCCTTTCCTGTCTCTTCTCACTCCAGGGACCTTCCCCCTTCTCACAGGTCCCCTCCTACCATTCACACCACCCAAGACAACCCATAAACTGACCTCTTAATAATTGATTAAATTTTCTTTCTCAACAATTTGAACTAAGAGACAAAAGCTGTCATTGGTTGAGAAGAAGTACTTGAGCTGAAAAATCCCATGGTATCTGGGCAGCCATAAGAACTATAGACAAGATGAGCAACTCAATGATACATATGTGAAGTATATTCTTAAAATACAAGAAGAATGGAGTAAAGGAGAATGAGAAGAGAAGAGAGAGAGGAGAGAACTCAGTGGCCCCTAAGAGTCTGAATATGCCCTCAGATCTCCACTTTCCAGTTTCCATTTCCAGTGTCATGAATGTTTGCTCTCCCTTCTGCCTTTAGACATTCTGGGATTCCCCAGGTCCAGAAAGTAATTGTTGAATAAATGGAAGTATGTGCATGGTTAATATTAGAAGACTCAATAGTGTAAAGATTTCAATTAATCTCACATTGATTTATAGACAATATGGTCTCGATCAACAGCTCAACAGTTTTTTGCTTGTTTGTTATTTTTAGAAATGAACAAACTGGTTCTAAAGTATATATGGAAATCTGAACCCCTGGAATATCTAAAATCATACGAATAAAGATGGAGGACTAATGCTAACAGCTATCAGTACTTAATATAAAGTGATGGTAATTAAGAGAGTGGTATTGGCATAAGGTGGACATGAATTTGAGCAAAATCTGGGAGATAGTGGAGGACAGGGGAGCCTGGCATGCTACAGTCCATGGGGTCTCAAAGAGTCAGACATGACTTAGACACTGAACAACAAAAACATTGAAATAAATAAAACAGAATAAATCAAGGAAACAGAATAGAGGCTCCAGAAATATACAGACACATAAACAGACATTAATTTATAATGAAGGCTATTGTACAGAGTTGCTCTATACTGTTATTTCTCCCAGCCCCATATGCTCATGTTGAGACCTAACCTCAGTGTAATTGTGTTAAGAGGTACAGTCTTCAAAGAGGAAATTGTAAATGTAGAGCCTTTATGAATAGGATTTGTACCCTTTAGAGGCAACCCCAGAGAACTCCCTGCCCACCTCCTCAGTTACTACCACAGAGGGTCCCCAGAGCACACTTACAAATTTCCTTTCCACCACCTCAGTCTCTCTCTGAACCTTTACTTATTCTTTTATTCTCAGCTATCGCATGTCTCCACGCCATTTCAAGATGAGGATGAGCCCCTTTGCTAGTTCTCCACATTCTGTCCTTCCACCCTTTTCTCATCATTTTCAGAATGTTTCCCATCTGACATCACACTTCACTGGCTTTCCTTTCTTGCTCTATAAAATCAACCTCCTCCCATTTAAAACAAAGCAAAAAGAAGCTCCTGAATTTAAAAAATTATATTTACTCCTCAAGACAGAGTCCTATTTTCTTGTTGAACCAGACTCGTCACCATCAATTTGCCACTTGTCACAGCAATTCTTTCTGCTTCTTAATGCAGAAAACCTCGTCTTCATCCATTACCCAAGTAATCCTCTCTTCTCCCTCTTCATTTCACTCTTCTTTGCAAGAAGCAACTCTACTGACCTTCACCTACTTCTTTCAATTCTCACCTTCTTCAGCTTTGGCTCATTTAAACAATTCTCTTCCTACATTTCTGAATGGTATTTCTCATAATGCTTACTGGTTCCTGTTCTTCTATCCACCTGTTAAGTGTAAGCTTTCCCAATTATTGATCAGCTTCTTCTTTCTGAGCTATTTTATTCACTCTTTCAGCTTTCACACTCACCTCTAACCAGAATGACGCTAACATCTCCAATTTCAGAACTCTGCTCCCTTCTGAGTGTCAGACTTAAACGTCCAACTGCTGCTGGACACCTCCATAGACAAGACATAATCAGACTCTCTACCATCTCTCCAAAATGAATTTCCCTTAGTATTCCCAGTGATCTGGCCCTAATCTAATCTTTCCTGACTTGCACTATCTGCCTTTCTCTTTTCTAGCAACGCAGAACCATGCACTATGTCTGCCTCTCTGGCTTCACACACATTGCTACAACTTTGTAGCATTCATTTCTCCTCATTTTCCTCTTGTGAAAACCCCATCAATCTTTCAAGGCCTAACTAATGTCACTTTCTCCGTGAATTACTTCAAAATTTTCTGGTCTAAATTAAACTCTCACATAAAGGAAAGGTTTATGTTGTCACTTGATTTTTATAGCTTTTAACATATACTGCTCCATATTTTATAGTTTTATACATTTTTATTAGGGTATAATTGACATACAACATATGAATTTCAGGTGTACAATAAAATGATTCAATATTTGTATATGCTGGAAATGATCACTGCAATAATTCCAGTTAACATCTGTCATCATGTATGTTGCAGAATTTTTTTCTTGTGTTGAGAACTGTTAAAATTTACTCTTTAAGCAACTTTCAAGTATACCATACAGTATTATTAACTACAGTCATTCTAATTGAGTTGAGAAACCATTAGAGGATTCTGAACAAGGGGATCATGGGATCTATTATTCATATACATTTAAATCATTCTGGCTGTAGTGTTGAGAATAAAGTGTGAGAAAGGGTACAGACAGAGAAAACTTAGGAAATACTGAGCAGTCCTGGAGAAAGAGCATAGGAGATGATGAGAAGAGGTCAGCTATGGAGCTTTTGTTTTTTGACTATACCAGGTGACATGCAGGATCTTAGTTTCTAGACCAGGGATCGAACCCATGCCTACTATGGTGAAGCTCAGAGTACTAATCACCAGACTGCCAAGAATTCCCCTGGAACTCATTTTGAAGTGAGCATTCTTAGGCCTTGATAATGTATTAAATGTAGGCATGTAGGGGGGAGGGGAAGATAATCAAGTATGAATCCTCCATTTCTGTGTTGAGAAACTGGATAGAAGATAATAAGTTGGGGAAGGCTAGGGGAAAGCACAATTTTTTTCATTAGAAAGTAGGGCAGAAGAGTTCTGTGTTTGATACACTAAGTTTTAGACATATTAGACATTTTTAATCCTCACAAAAGTCTTACAAAATAGATGATATCATTATCCTATTTTACAAGCAAAAATGCTGCATGTTAAGAAATATATTGTTTCATCATCCTAAAAGTGAAGCTGGAATTCCTTCTCAGGTCTTTTTTAATGAAGTGTTTCAAAGATGCCCCATTGCTTCTCTATGAGGCATCCAATACAGGTCAGGGTCAAGGCAGAAACAACTCAGTTTGGGTCCTTCACATCATTGAACATCAGCTATTTAAAAGACGCTTCAGTAAAATCAATCATGTTAGAATTTTTAGGTGTTTAAACTCATATATAATTATTATTTAAAGTGGAATTACCGTCCTATGCCTTGGGAAATATATTCCTCCTAAGAAACATCCTTCCATATCCTTGACAAAGGAGGTAAATTTAGATAGCGAGTGGAGTACCTTTCACCTTTATATATAAGTACTTGAGAACTGCTTCATTGTTAGCTCTGCTTCCAAGGAAAATCTCAACTGTTCTGTTGGTGAGCAAGAATAAAAGAAGGAAAACAGACAAGCAGCCTTTGCAAACATATGAATCATAAAAGTATAAGCCTGCTTAGTTATCTCCCTATCATCTTTCAAATTCATTTTTACCATGATCATCATAAAAGCTGTGGCTTTATTAGTAATTAAGTGATTGTAATAAAAAATGGGGCCTAAGTAAATGCCACACTTTTTAAAAACATATATTCATGTTTTACTAAAAGCTTTCATGAATCAAATAATAACTTTCCTAATTCTAATAGCTGGACTCTCCCTGTTCATTACTCCTGTGAAACATTTATTATGGTCTTAACCTACAGCCTAATTTTCCATTGTACTCAAAGAGCCTCCATTTATATTAATTGGTGTGTGTGAGTAACCAGAATAACCCTTTCATTCTCAAACTTTCTAATAGTTGATATTTTGTTCCACAGAAATAACCATTTTTCTATGAGAATAATTATTATTTCAGTTGATCCAATCTGCCTTCTCTTTCTCAAAAGCTATTAAGCTGAATACAAAGCTTTGATCTTTTGCAGTATTCTGCTTCCATGAACCTTGCATGGAGCAAAATGACTCTTGCACAGCAACAATCCTGGGGAGATGAAGTGCGTATGGTGTAATTCCCACTTAACTATTGTAGTCTCTACATTTGGAGACATGTTTGCTTATACAACTGGGCCTACAGTTCAGTCTAGTATGGTGATTAGGACAGTGATAAAGAATAAAGGCTCTGGGGTCCCACTGCCTAGGTTCAGACCTACCTGTTACAGACTCTCTTGAGTTTGGTCTTCATCTGCAAAGCAAGAATAATACTTATCCTTTACTACTGTATAGTATCCTAAACAATTAATAGATTATTTGAAAATTTAACTTGTAAATATACACAACACAATTCCTAGCATATGTGTGAGACTAAGTATTTTTTCCCCATTTGTTTCTCCAGTTTGACCACAAATAGGTGGCATGTGTTTCATTTCTCTTTTACTAAGTTTTCTTTTTCTCCTTTCATCTATCAATGAAAAACAAAAATCAGAGTTCATGGTCTAGTTGTAGAAATGAATAAATACAAGTTAAGGCTAATAAGGACCTATGAATCAGTAACATATCTCAAAACTCTAGAAACATATGAACTGCACTTGAAGATTTTTTAGAGATAATAAATGTAAGGGTTGTCACTCATAGAATGGTTGACACATAATAAAAGATAACATTTGAGTAGTAAAAACTGTACATTCTCAACTGAATGACTTCTGCTTAATCATGTAATCAATTGCACTCATCTCACACACTAGCAAAGTAATGCTCAAAATTCTCCAAGCCAGGCTTCAACAGTACATGAACTGTGAAATTCCAGATGTTCAAGCTGGATTTAGAAAAAGCAGAGGAACCAGAGATCAAATTGCCAACATCCGTTGGATCATCAAAAAAGGAAGAGAGTTCCAGAAAAACATCTACTTCTGCTGAATTGACTACGCCAACGCCTTTGACTGTGTAGATCACAATAAACTGTGGAAAATTCTGAAAGAGATGGGAATACCAGACCACCTGACCTACCTCCTGAGAAATCTGTATGCAGGTCAGGAAGCAACAGTTAGAATTGGACATGGAACAACAGACTGGTTCCAAATAGGGAAAGGAGTACATCAAGGCTGTATACTGTCACCCTGCTTATTCAACTTATATCAGAGTACATCATGAGAAATGCTGGGCTGGATGAAGCACAAACTGGAATCAAGATTACCGGGAGAAATATCAATGATCTCAGATATGCAGATGACACCACCCTTATGGCAGAAAGTAAAGAAGAACTAAAGAGCCTCTTGATGAAAGTGAAAGAGGAGAGTGAAAAAGTTAGCTTACAGCTCAACATTCAGAAAACGAAGATCATGGCATCTGGTCCCATCACTTCATGGGAAATAGATGGGGAAACCGTGGATACAGTGACAAACTTTATTTTTGGGGCTCCAGAATCACTGCAGATGGTAACTGCAGCCATGAAATTAAAAGACGCTTGCTCCTTGGAAGAAAAGTTATGACCAACCTAGACAGCATATTAAAAAACAGAGACATTACTTTGCCAACAAAGGTCCACCTAGTCAAAGCTATGGTTTTTCCAGTGGTCATGTATGGATGTGAGAGTTGGACTATAAAGAAAGCTGAGCACTGAAGAACTGATGCTTTTGAACTGTGGTGTTGGAGAAGATTCTTGAGAGTCCCTTGGACTGCAAGAAGATCCAACCATTCCATCATAAAGGAAATCGGTCCTGAATATTCATTGGAAGGACTGATGCTGAAGCTGAAACTCCAATACTTAGGCCACCTCATGCGAAGAACTGACTCATTAAAGACCCGGATGCTGGGAAAGATTGAAGGCATGGGGAGAAGGGGATGACAGAGCAGTATTGCATAGAGTCCATAGGGTTACAAAGAGTCAGACATGACTGAAGCCACTTAGCATACATGCATGCACACATATGATAACCATTCTCTGTGTTCCTAAATATAGCCACAGCCTTATAACTGTTGTCCAGACTTCACCAAGACCAGGCTCCTTGGGCTACTAAGAACACATTTTGTAGGATCACCAGTATAAGGGAGGATGATAATAGGTTTAACATTTCCTTAACCTGGAGTTCTCTTCCACCAGACACCTGCATCTCTATGTTCAACTTCACATTATGGATAAGCTCCCAGGGACCACACCTCAGGAAAGCAATAGAGCATCCCCTTGCCCTGAACTCTTGATCTCATCTTTCAGCTTTACTTTCCTTCATTGTTCTTATAGTCACAAGACATAGTTTAACTTTATTTATGAGGGCTGAAACTTTTTTTTGTTACTGAGCAGTGATTGGTAGATTATTGGTGCTAAATGAATAACTGTCTATTAAGTAAATAAATAAATCTGTGCTTTAAAAATTCTATGTATGTGTTATATTGATATATATATATATGGCAATCTTTGCTTTGCTCAGTAGTAGAGAACCATTAAGATGATAGTGCAAGCCGAAACAGTGAAAAGCAATCATAACTGATGGGGAAAAATCCTGATTTTTCTATGACCTTTCAAAGTGAAAGTGAAAGTGTTAGTCACTCAGTTGTGTCCAACTCTTGGAGACCCCCAAGGGCAGTAACCCACCAGGCTCCTCTGTCCATGGGATTTTCCAGACAAGAATACTGGAATTGGTTGCCATTTCCTCCTCCAGGGGATCTTCCTGACCCAGGGATCAAACCCGAGTCTCCCACATTGCAGGCAGATTCTTTACCATCTCAAAACCCTAAAAATTCTCTTACTGTCTAAATATATAGACACATTAAAAATAATAGTAAAACTAACATTTACATAGTATGCTATAATGTAAAATATTAGAAACATGGAAAATTAAAGTGGTTTATTCCTTTGTTAAAAAAAATTAGCAAGAATAGTTTAAACAGTGCTTGCCTTCTCATCAGATAACTCACCACATGGAGTGAGCATCTTTATTACACCTTCATGAACTGTCATAATCCTTTGTAAGTTCAGATCAGCTTGACCAACATTTAACCCTTTGTCCTTCCAATAGCATGAAATACCTCTGGGATTTCCTTTAATGTAAGATCTTTTTTCAATGTGACTTCTGAGACTCATCATCCTTTTCATTACAACCCTCCCCTCATTTTATGCTGATGAAGTCTTCATTCAGTTCTTCTGTCAGCATATCACCAGCAGCATTTTCAACATCACCTCTGGCAGCATTGTAACTTCACTTACATCTGATTCGAATCCCACAGAGTATGTGCATCACACGATAATAGTTTTTGTCCTACTGAACAAATATTACCTGCGCTTCTTTCTGCCATAATGCCTAAATGTTTTCAACTGCATACACATTTCTCCCCAGATTCAGTTAAACTTACCTGCTTTCCGCTGTAGTATCCAGAGCCTGTCCTAAAGTCTGTATAAGAAAATAAGCTTTAAAAATTAAAACACCTCCTTGGCCCACTGGCTGGATTAATGACATTGTATTTATATAAAAATACAGTATATTTTGCCTTTCACTTCTCTTCTATTCACAGCTATTTGTAAGGCCTCCTCAGACCACCATTTTGCCTTTTTGTGTTTCCTTTCCTTGGGGATGGTCTTGATCCCTGCCTCCTGTAAAATGTCAAGAACCTCCGTCCATAGTTCTTAAGGCGCTCTGTCTATCGGATCTAATCCTTTGAATCTATTGGTCACTTCCACCATATAATTGTAAGGGATTTGATTTAGGTCATACCTGAATGGTCTAGTGGTTTTCCCTACTCTTTAAAATTTAATTCTGAATTTGGCAATAAAGAGTTCATGGTCTGAGTTCCCAGTCTTGTTTTTGCTGACTGTATAGGGCTTCTCCATCTTTGGCTGCAAAGAATATAATCAATCTGATTTCCGTATTGACCATCTGGTGACGTCCATGTGTAGAGTCTTCTTTTGTGTTGTTGGAAGAGGGTGTTTCCCTCTGACCTATGACCAGTGTGTTCTCTTGGCAAAACTCTATTAGCCTTTGCCCTGTTTCATTCTGTATTCCAAGGCCAAAGTTGCCTGTTACTCCAGGTATTTCTTGATGTCTTACTTCTGCATTCCAGTCCCCTATAATGAAAAGGACATCTTTTTTGGGTGTTAGTTCTAAAAGGTCTTGTAGGTCCTCATAGAACTGTTCAACTTCAGCTTCTTCAGCATTACTGGTCAGGGCAGTAATAGACTTGGATTACTGTGATATTGAATGGTTTGCCTTGGAAATGAACAGAGATCATTCTGTCATTTTTGAGATTGCATCCAGGTACTATATTTTAGACTCTTTTGTTGATTATGATGGCTACTCCATTTCTTCTAAGGGATTCTTGCCCACAGTAGTAGATATAATGGTCATCTGAGTTAAATTCATCCATTCCAGTCCATTTTAGTTCACTGATTCCTAAAACATCGATGTTCACGCTTGCCATCTCCTGTTTGACCACTTTCAATTAAATGCCTTGATTCATGGACCTAACATTTCAGGTTCCTATGAAATATTGCTCTTTACAAAATCAAACTTTACTTCCATCACCAGTCTCATCCACAACTGGGTGTTTTTGCTTTGGCTCTGTCTCTTCATTCTTTCTGGAGTTATTTCTCCACTGATCTCCAGTAGCATATTGGGCACCTACTGACCTGGGGAGTTCATCTTTCAGTGTCCTATCTTTTTGCCTTTTCATACTGTTCATGGATACTGAACTATAAAGTATTTGGACTATAAAGAAAGTTGAGCGCTGAAGAATCGATGCTTTTGAGCTGTGGTGTTGGAGAAGACTCTTGAGAGTCCCTTGGACTGCAAAGAGATCCAAAGAGTCCACCCTAAAGGAAATCAATCCTGAATATTCATTGGAAGGACTGATGCTGAAGCTGAAGCTCCAATACTTAGGCCACCTGATGCAAAGAACTGACTCACCGGAAAAGACCCTGATGCTGGGAAAGATTGAAGGCAGAGGGAGAAGGGGATGACAGAGGATGAGATGTTGGATGGTATCATTGATTGACTCAATGGGCATGAGTTTAAGTAAACTCTGGGAGTTGGTGATGGACAAGGAGGCCTGGCGTGCTGCAGTCCATAGGGTCGAGTCGGACATGACTGAGCAACTGAACTGAACTGAACAGTCTATTTTTGTATATTGTATTTTGTATATTGGGGGTAAAAAAGCAAACTTTCACATTTTTAAGTCCCCAAGAGAAATAAAGGACAGTAGTAAGTGCTTTAAATGTTAAACTAGTTTGCTTACATTTCCTCTTTTCTGCTGGGAAACTGAGAGGCAACACAACTACATATATCGCTTTCTGGGCATGAACTGAATAACAAGTGTGTAGAGATCAAACACTGACAGGCTTTGAAAAGTGATGTGAAGGTTCACTGATCATGACTGGCATCTGTTATTTATGTAGTGACTTGTGAGCCAGCAGCAAAGTTTGTACCTTATGTAATTACTCAGTAAATATATTGTGGAAACTAAAATTTGAACAATGGTGGTGTTGAGGTACTTGGTGTCATTAACTCAGGTAACTGCAATTCATGTGTGTTGAAATGGTGCAAAGTGAGGACTCCATATATATATATATATATATGGACCTGTTTCCAGAATCCAAATTTGCTTTGTTCTGAAACTGACAGAGAGAAAAGCAATTTAATAAAGTGTAGATGCAGAAAATATACATGTAGCCAAATTATAACAGGATAAAAGAGCCAGAAAGATAAGAAAGTAGAAACGAGGGTAAAGAAGAAATTCACATCCTGTCTCAACAAGGAATTGGAATATGCTTAGCTTCTGCATTCCTCAGCTAAAAAGCAATGTATGGACCCAAGGACAAGGAAGGATAGAGTGAGTCATCAGAAGACTGCCTGAAGTTTCTGCTTCATTTTCATTCATATAAACCTTGTTTCTAGAGATACGTTCAGGTAAACCCCCAAGGTGTGTATGGAGGGTGGGTAGGGGAATGAAGTCATGTGGCCTTCGCTGCCCAGGAGAGTAATTGGTACATCTGCCATGCCTGACAGTGTGACCTGGGAAATCCACACTTGCGCTGAGAGTAAAAGGAGGGCACTGAGCAGGCTGATAACGTTTTATCGGAGAAAGGAGCCACGTATCTGATTTCACCTTCAAACTGCAAACATAGCCACTGAACTCCACTCAGCCCCATCCAGACACACCCACTCCCACTCCACAAGATCTTGCTTCACTGGCCCTGCTTGTCCATACAGCCTTCCAGGCTCATATCAGGCACAGAGTTTCTCACAGTCTCAGTTTTGCTTCATTCACCTTTGCCAACAAGAAGACTTGGGCCCTTGCATTCAGCTGGATAGTCAACTTTGCTTTCCTCATTGGTGAAGGAGAGTTTTACCCCCGAGTCACTTCCTAGATCCAGCTCTAGCAGATCAGATCAGCCATTTCCCTTTCCCTAGAGAGGACAAGGACTTCCCAGGTGGCGTAGTGGTAAAGAATCCGTCTGTTAATACAGGAGGAACAAGAGACGTGGGTTTGATCCCTGGGTTGGGAAGATCCCCTGAAGGAGGAAAAGGAAACCCACTCCAGTATTCTTGCCTGGAAAATTCCATGGACAGAGGTGCCTGGCAAGCCATAATCCATGGGGTTGCAAAGAGTCAGATACAACTGAGCAACTGAGCCCGAGTGCACACACACACACCGATACACATACACACAGAGGACACTGTTCATCAAGCACCATCAGGGTATGCCCCCCTCCCATGATTACTTTCCATTTCCCATCCCTCAGTTAGATGTCCCCACATATACCTGCTGATTTCTTACTAGGAGTGTTTCATCACAAACTGTAAAATGTATTTAGTTCTTATTTCAGAGCATGGAGTCAGTTATTCTCACTTACTTTCCTTTATGTTCACGTGTTTTCAGAATCTTACAAGTGTTATCCCTAGACCTTGAGAGAGGAGGGCGCCCATTTAACAATTACAATACAGAATTAAGTACTCCAAATAAGGAAGCAAGCTTGAGCTTGTTGGCAATCCCTACAGAAGTTTATTCCATACAAGGCTTATTTCTCTGTACCTGTAGTTAGTGCCTTTTTCTTGCCTGTAAATTTGAACATAGGATTTCTTGAAATAAGTTTTTTGTGTCTCCAAAAAACTAAGTGACTGATACTTGGGTAACACATTTGATTAGGAATCAGGGTCTTAACTGTGAGAAAAAACACAAAATTTTCTTATATACAAGACAATGAAAGGAGTCTTCTTTGGAAGTGCCATGGCCAATCTTCATTTGTCACTATAGTATACTTTCCTTGTTATTTTAGTCACTAAATCATGTCTGACTCTTTTGCAACCCTGTGAACTGTGGCCCACTAGGCTCCTCTATTCATGGGATTTACCGGGCAAAAATACTGGAGTGGTTGCCGATTCTTCCTCCAGGGATCTTCCCAACCTAGGGATCAACGCCTCTGTCTCCTGTGTGGCAGGCAGATTCTTTACCACTGAACCACCAGGGAAGCCCAGTATACTTCCCTACAGAATAGTAAAAAATGTCCATTGAGAGACTTGAAATCAGGTGACCAGCTACATAAGGCAGGGCAGTTAAGTAGTGGAATTCTAAACATGAAGGGGCTGATTCTATCAAGCAAAAAAAAAAAAAAGAAAGAAAGAAAGAGTACTGTTCGAGATAGCTGAAACAGTAGCTACAACCTCAGGCTTCAGGACAAACAGACACATTTCCCTCCGGGACTTATGCACTTCAAAATTCTGTCCACGTCCCAGTTCCTCAGACTTCAGTTGATCTTATGCCAAGATTCTCATACATCTATTTTACATAAGAAACCCGAAAGGTATTTATCAAATATACAGCTATTCTAACTCCACTCCACAGAGATTCTAAATCAATTGGTTTAAGCTACTCTTATTCTAAGTACTGCCTTGGCCTACTATAAAACACAAAAATATTTCTAACGCCTAGAGAAGGAACATTACTGCTCCTGTTTAAAGAATAATTAGGAAGAATGCTAAATGGCAAACATCTTTTATAGTTAGTGATAGGATATGTGTGTTTTGGACTTGCTTTCATATTGAATATAATCTACAGCAGTGTTTCTCTAACTTTGTTTTGCCTTAGATTTACCTGGAGGGCTTGTGAAAACAGATTGCTGGCCCTTAACCTAGTCTCTTCTTTCGTGAGTCTGAAAAGGGTGCTGGAAATTTGCATTGCTAACAAATACCAAGAGTTACTGATGTTACTGCTCTGGGTGCCACATTTGGAGCACCATTGATCTATAAGACGTGCTTGTTTTGGTTTACCTGTTGACTTCTTGGTAAAGACAATTTAAAAATGAAGATGACTACACATACTGATTGAATGCTTAATATGTGCTGATTCTACTTTAGACATTTGTGATATTCTGAGGAATCAGTCAAACACTGACTGCAACAGTTTGATATAAATAAGTAACCAGAGATGTGACCGAGAACCATGCCATATATACGTGACTATATGTAATTGGATCGTAAGAGAACAATGACATTCAAGGACATTCAAGATAGCAAAGCCCACCTCATAGAGATGTTGTAATTAGCCCTCCAGGCTCCTCTGTCCATGGGGATTCTCAGGCAAGAATACTGGAGTGGGTTGCCATGCCCTCCTCCAGGGGATCTTCCCAACCGGAGGTCTACTGTAGTGCAGGCGGATTCTTTACTATCTGAGCCACCAGGGAAATGCTGTAAATGATTAATTATTTGCAATATATTGAAATAATATCTCATCCACAGTAAGTGCTATTTGTGTTGTTTAGTGATTTTTCACAAAATATGTAATTTAATCCTAATGACACTACCATGTGGGCGCTGTTATTAGATCTGTTTTAAAGATGAGAAAACTGAAGCACAGAGGGGTTAAGTGACTTCCCCAAAGTCACAAATTAAGTGGTGGAACCACCTCTGTGCCTTCATGAAGTTTGACTTCAGAATTTATTTTCTTAATCTCAGTGTTATACTGTTTCTTGAGAGAAGTGACTTGGCGAAGACAGAGTTCATAATATAAACTATATGAAATATACTTAGAGCATATAACTCAACTGCAAGTCAGTCACTTTAAAAACATTAGCAGCAGGTCCACATTTGCTTCAGACCAATGAGGAAATTAAGCCATTATTATAACTATTCTTTCCAGAACTGAGACCACTGGAAAACCGGCAGCATAGTTTTATAGAGAGAACATTTGCTTTAAAATCTGACAGCCTTACTCCGCTCTGTATCTGCAGGCAGGTTATATAAATTCTCTGCGGCTGTTCAATCATCTGTAAAGTATTGGTGGCAGTACCAACCTCATGGCATTGTTTTGCAGATTAAATGGCATGCTGTCTGTAAAGTCACTACGACAATCCCATGCACAGGTGGATATCAAATAATATGAGTTCCTTCCTCCTCTAAAAATTATATACTAGAATATTTCTAGTTATGGAAATACAATAATACTTCCCACAACAATGTCTTTCTCATAAGGAAAAAAAGCACATGTAGCCTATTCATAAACACAATGAACCACCAAGTGTGAGGTTTGACCTAAGAGTTTAATGTTCTATTGATGGTTTCAATGGGCTCTTCCTGCCTTAATCCAGTGGTTGAAGCTGTCCTGAGTAGATGGCAAAGGAGAATCTTTCTTCCATTTCTACTTAAGAGGCAGAAGTGAGAACCTCACTGAACTGTTAGTTTGCCTTTATCTCTCCACTTAAACTATTGAAATTTTCCATATCCTCCTCCTTCTAATATCATTTTTAACCATAATTTTGATTGTCAGCTATCATTTATTAGAATACTTAGATTCCATCCCTAGAGAATATAGCACAATAGCTTTTTATTTTGAAACATCACTGGGTAAATGGATAGAAAACTGGAGTTGGGAAAGTCAAAAGTGATAAAAAGTGAACAATTGTATGTACTATAATTTAAATATGTCAGCAAATATTACCTTTACCGCCCCGATTGTGGAAGTGATCCCATATAGCCAGAATCGGGTTATGTATAAGTGAGTATACATACACACATACACATATGCATACTTTTCTCATATATGTATACATAGATATGGGCTTCCTGGGTGGCACTAGTGGTAGAGAATCCACCTGCCAATGCAGGAGGCAGAAGAGACGTGAGTTTGATCCCTGAGTTGGAAAGATCCTCTGGAGGAGGTTATGGCAATCCACTCCAGTATTCTTGCCTGGAGAATCCCATGGACAGGAGCCTGGCGGGCTACCGTCCATAGAGTCGCAAAGAGTCAGACATGACTGAAGCAACTTAGCACTCATACATAGGTATATGTGTGTGTACATACACAGACATAATATATACTATATTAAATATACTATATACTATATACTATACTATATTTGTCTTTGAGATTTTTGCCTTACCCAGCTGGCCAAGCAAGTTAAGGTCAGACAGACAGTAAGGAAGGACAAATGGATGTAAAGTGGAAGAGAGCAATAACAATCTGGAACTCAAATACATGAGCCAGAACCCAGAGGCACAGGCTGACACCTAGATTAGTTCACACTGGCTTTGGTCTTGGTTTGAGCAGACATTCTGCAGACACCAGGTTCTTCTTCAGAGAACTAACCACACACACCTAGCCCAGGAGACAGAGAAGCTGAAGAAGGATTCAGGAGAAGATGGAACAGTTACAGGCCTGGCTTCCATTCTCCAAATCTCCCAGGAGAATTTCTCTCATGGCCCAGGGTGACCAGAAATGTACAGGAAAGAGAATTCTGGTATAGGTAGTGTAGCTCAGCCAATGGATCAATATGAGCTGGTATATTATTAAGCTAGATGAATATTACTGAAAGGTTCATAATCAACGGACACAGTTTAGAAAAGTCTTTTGTTTTTTCCCTCTCTCTCATGAACAAGTCATTTTTCTTTAGCCTGGCTAGTTGTCTTCAGATCTAGTTTCCCATTTGTCATTTTAAAATCTAATTCTATGCTGTATGTTAGTAGTTTGTATTTCTGTATCTGTGAAGTATACAGGGCATAGTTTTCTCAAATACAAAACATCTTGCCAAATATAGTTGCATACATTTTCATGTTTTCATAGATTATTTTTAAAGCTAGTGACTCTCATTACTTAAATTAGTTCTTGGATATAAATTAGGCAACTTAAAGTGACAAACTACTCTTCCAATTTTATCAGGTATTATTTAGTTACTAGGGATCTTTTACCACTGATACAATCTTGTTCCCTGCAAAGTAACATCTCTAAACTACAGATTGATGGTTGGGCTTCCAAATTCCAGCCTCTTTCCCTACCTGGTGAATTGACCTAGCAATTTGAAAGAAAATGAAAAGGAATCCTCATGCTCTACTTTTTTCTCTTTCCTGAATCCCAAACCTCCTTCTCTTTGTCTGGCCCTCACCTCATCCTTATAATTCACTGCAGCCAAATTTGCCTCTATATCAAGATATCTCCTTACCCAAAGCCACAAAGATCCCCCAACGTGCTTTTCTCCCCCACCAAAAAATCACTCTCCTTTCCTGGTCTTGAGCAAAAATGTGTTAATGCTCTAGCATTGTAATATCTAAAGCAATAGGCAAGAGTACTAATATCTCTCATTTCTGTCTTCAAACACTACTGCCACCCAGCTACTGAGTAGGCAGCTGAGCCACCAGGGTGGAATATTGCCTCACATCCTTCCAACACTTTCCTTTTAACTTTTTAAACCGTTTTTCAGCTAAATGCTATTCCTTAGGCAACTAATTAACCCCTTATGGGACTCACAAAGCTGTGAGTTCTTGAAATAATCCTCCGATCTTTCTTAAAGTTTCTAGGTAAATAGGGTAGAATAAACTCCTTTTGTATTTTCAATATATCATAAAACATACTTTTTGGTGTTGCTAATTCATATGGATTTATCTTAAGGTATATTGTGGCATAGCACTTTATTCAAGGTGCTTTAATACTTCCTCCTGTGTTACATGGTGATTTATCTACTTATATGACCTTTTTTCACTCCAGGTCACATTCCCCTGCACTTTATTTCCAGAGTGTAGCAAAGAATATGTAAGTAGTAGTATATGTAGTATGCAGTACTGATATGTACTGATATGTAGTAGCCATTCGGGAAAGGATAGTTGGATAACAAAGGTCATAAATGACTAAAGTCTTCCACTAAATTGTATCTAATGTCCATTTCCTTCTTATCCTGAGGGGTAGTCTGAATCAAGAGGGTTGTGAACCCCATCCTCAGTAATCTGTATGAGCTGCACCTTCCCTGGGCTTCCCAGGTGGCTCAGTGGTTAAGAATCTATCTGCCAATGCAGGAGATGTAGGTTCGATCCTTGGGTCAGAAGATCCCCTGGAGAAGGAACAGACAACCTCATCAAGTATTCTTGTCTGGGAAATCCCATGGACAGAGGAGCCTGGTGAGCTACAGTTCATGGGGCCACAAAAAGTCAGACATGATTTAGCAACTGAGCATGAGTATGTACCCTCCCCACACTGCAGTGAGAAATGAACACTGAAACAATCCTCAGGCAAAAGCATCAGCTTAGAAATGCCATCTGGAGGGCTTTGTGACATCCCCACCCTAACATGAAATATCTGTCAGTGTTCCTAGTTGCAATCAACAGATGATGACTCTGACTGATTAAGCAAAAAGGCAGTTTATTCAAAGCATATCCAAAAATCTCAAAATTGCTAGGAAGGCTGGTGAACCAGACTTCAGGCTTATTCTCAGGAACCAAGCCTAAAACCTCACAAGAGAATTGGCCTGATGAAAGAGCCTGCTGTCGCTACTGCTTTTCTTCCCACTGAGTACTGGAGGAAACTTGGCAGCGCCACCCCATCCAGGCTACTTCTGTGCCAGCCACTCAACCTTGGACCCTCTGGGAAATGGCCCCCACCACTGCCCAGGCTGAGAATTTAATGCATCTGTTGCTACATGCCCGAGCCAAAATGGAAGCTCCTCTCAAGGCCAGTACCTTCCTGTCGGTTCTGATAGGCATAGCCTAGGCCCGGTGCCTGCATTTTATCTGCTAGCAAGTCTGGGGATTTGAGTTGTGACACAATAAAAAAGCAGGCCTCATTGCACAGTAATTTATCCAAATACTTCAAAGGAGATGGCTAACTTTTAAAATTACAGTTACTCTTTAGAGACCAGTTCATGCTTGTTCCTATGACTTATTAATCTCCATTTTCCTGTCAACACTCAGCTTTGAATCTCAGTTTCCTTAACTCTAGGTGAGAGCCTTAGTCAAACTCCTGGAAGGATGCTCACTGGCCAAAATAGCCCAGCTGACCTTTCTCTCTGTAGGATCAAGAGATGAGATTAAGACAGGAACTGTAACCCTATGTCCCTTGTGCTCATGCTTTGCAACCCCATGGACTGTAGTCTGCCAGGCTCCTCTTGTCTATGTGATTCTCCAGGCAAGAATACTGGAGTGGGTTATCATTTCTTCCTCTAATGGATCTTCAAGGCCGAGGGATCAAACTTGTGTTTCCTGCATCTCCTGCATTGGCAGGTGAATTCTTTACCGCTGAGCTAGCTGGGAAACTCAACCCTATGTCCGTACAGATAACTAATTTTAGATGACCTGTCTATGGAATCTGTTAATGAATCATATGGTTGAAATCAATTAGATGCAGCAAAGAGCTGCTCAAAGAAGTAGATGCTGTTAATCTTAGGGAAAATATTATTTGTATTTCTTAAACTGATACTGATTGAGCATATAGTTATAATTTCCTCTTAATTATTTTTTTTAAATTGAAGTATAATTGACACAATATTATATTAGTTTTAGGTATACAAAATAGTGATTTGATATTTTTGCTAGAGTATATTCCATATCAAGTTGCAGTAAAATATTGACTATGTTGTACTTTCTTATTATGAACAGAATGATAGGATGTGTTTTGGTAATATTAATTTATAAGTGCCATATGAAAAAAAAATCTTTTCAGAAGTCAGAAGTAGACAAGATTATACTAATGGAAAGTATCTAGTTCACAGTCATTTTTCAACTGGTGTCATAAGTTTTGCTTCAAACTTCAATGAATTTTCTTTTGCTTCCATTTCAACCTTACATGTATATGACCAAACCTCAACTCATCATCTTCCTTCAAAAGTATTTCACCTCCAGATTTCTAAACTCAAATTCTTTCTCTGATTGTATCATTCTTTCCCCTTTCTCCTTCTTCTGTTGTATCCACTGAACCCATTTCCCCATTTCACAATAAGGCCCTATTGCCCTATTGTCGTTGTTTAGTCGCTGTCATGTTCAACTCTTTTGTGACCCCATGGACTGTAGCCTGCCAGGCTCCTCTGTCCATGGAATTTTCCAGGCAAGAATACTGGAATGTATTGCCATTTCCTCCACCAGGGGATCGTCCCAACCCAGGGATCAAATGCACGTCTCCAAGTCTCCTGCTTGCAGACAGATTCTTTTACGGCTGAGCAGCAGGGGAAGCCCTACAGACCCTATGTGCTTCCAATTATCCTATTACATCACCTTTTTCTAATTTTACTTGCCATCCAACTGGACCAGAATCCCATGATCGCACCGCACTTGTCTCTTTCTCAGCTTCCACACTGAAGTTGCCAAACTTTGCTGGAGTTAGAAAATCATACTAATGAGATTTGTTAAATGCGTGTTCTCTCACTTTGAGTGTCTACGCTGCTCATCCTCATTTATGTTCATCACTTCTTGTTAATGTCCTATTTCCCCAAAATGGTTCATAGAGACAACTCTCATTACACCCTTTCTAGGTCTTCCCTTTGGTAGATTATTTAACTTTTACTCTATTGAGCCATCACCAGCATTAAAGCCATGCTGCCTACCCAGACATAAAATGCTGAAAATAATGATAAATTATAAAGTGTGATTATATAAGATTTTAATATGTTTGTTCTCATGGTTATGACTCTGGTTCAGGCTCATATTCAAAGGCATATTTACCATAAAACAAATAAATCAAGCTTTGAGGCCCTTTATTTGTACAAATCTCAAAACCCTTGAAGGGATCTGTTTTCATTTTCTATTGATATATAATGAATCACTGTATAATTTATCAACTTAACACAACACACATTTTATCTCATAACATCCTTGATTCAGGAATCCAGATATGGCTTTATCTGGGTCCTGTGAGTCAATGTTTCTCATAAAGCTTTAATCAAAGAGCTGGTCAGAGCTGGGATCTCATCCAACAGGAAAAGGAATGATATCCAAATTCATGCCATTGTTGACAGATTTCAGTTCCTCAAAGGTGGCTGGGCCAGTAACTTTCTGCTTCTGTTTCTAACTGGCTGTCAGCCAGAAACCAGCCTTAATTCCTTGCCACATGGGCCTTACCAATATGACAACTTGCTTTACAAGACTAGCAACAAAGAGAGCTTGCTCGCAAGATGGAATTGACTGTCTTATATAACTTACATGACTTGATCCCATTACCATTGTCACATTTCGTTGGTTAGAAGCAAATCACTAGGCCAAATTACACTCAAGGGGAGGAGGTCACAGAAGATTACAACTTCCTGGAGATAAGAATCACTGGGTCCATCTCAAAATGTGTCTACCCTAACAATATGTTCAGTGGGTCATATCTTCAATATTTTCATAAAACTTACAAAAATAAGATATGTTAATTGCAATTGGTTAAAACTACTATTTCTCTCCACTTCTACATCCCTCCTGTCACAAACTCCCCAGCAACATCCACAGTCCTGGGAAGTGGCACTGGAATGATTACTCATTCACAGGAATTTTGTAATACTTATCAGAGAAAATTATTAAGGGTGAATTGCAGATTCTTTACCATCTGAGCCATCAGGAAAGCCCAAGAATACTGGACTGGGTAGTCTGTCCTTTCTCCAGGGGATCTTTCCAACCCGGGAATCAAACTGGGGTCTCCTACATTGCAGGTGAATTCTTCACCAGCTGAGCTACCAGGGAAGCCCCACTTCCACTAGTATGGTCTGTTAAGTAGTTCATAGTTACCTCCATGTGCAGCTAATTTATTGCTAGTTACTCAGGCATGTAAGGGATTCCCCAATGGCTCAGAGGTAAAAAATCCACCTACAATGCAGGAGACACAGAAGACACAGGTTCAGTCCCTGGGTTGGGAAGATTCCCTGGAGGAGAAAATGGCAACCTACTCCAGTATTCTTGTCTGAAAAATCCCATGGCCAGATAAGCATGGCAGTCTACAGTCCAAAGGGTCGTGAAGAGTTGGACATGACCAAGTGACTAATACACACACATGGGTATAGGAATGGCTTCCAGGAATACATCACTTACCTACTATACAGACTCAGCCAGCCTTGTGACACAAAGCAGAGGTCCTGTCTTTATATGAGCATGTCTCAGGGTGCCAGCACTGGCAGAATTTAGGGGATTTGAAAAGTATAGAGATTGAAGCTGGCTTCCCTGGAGTGTCAGATGGTAAAGAATCTGCCTGCCAAAGCAGAAGATGCAAGAGACACTGGTCCAATCCCTGAGTTGGGAAAATGCCCTGGAAAAGGAAATAGCAACCCACTTCAGTATTGTTGCCTGGAGAATTCCATGGACAGAGGAACCTGGCGGGCCACAGTCCAGGGGGTTGCAAAGAGTCAGGCACAACTGAATGACTAACTCTTCCACTTTCAGAGCTTGAAACGAATGTGGGGGCAATTCAAGATGAGACGTATACAGTTAGAAGGGGAGGATTTGGTCCTCATCAGTGTCTAGTCAAAACAAGTTCTTTCTTGTTAAGAATATGTCCAAAAATGCAGCATATACACTTATAAATGTACCACATGTTTTTTGTCTTTCCTGATGGCTAATTTGTGAAATATAATTATTAGATGTCCTGTGTTAAGACAATAGCACCAAAGTCTGTGGGCAAAGTTGTATATTTTATGTATTTCATCATATCAGAGCACATCTTAGTGTGACATTACCAGTAGTGAAAGTCGCTCAGTCGTGTCTGACTCTTTGTGACCCCATGGACTATACAGTCCATGGAATTCTCCAGGCCAGGATACTGGAGTGGGTAGCCTTTCCCTTTTCCAGGGGATCTTCCCAAGCCAGGGATCGAACCCAGGTCTCCCACATTGCAGGCGGATTCATTACCAGCTGAGCCACAAGGGAAGCACATTACCAATAGGAGGCTGTAAAATCAGGAGAAACTTTTTAAAATTACCAATAATTTTTAATCATTATTCATCATACTGCAAAAAGGAAATCTTCCTGTTCTCTCTATAGAAAATTATATTATAATAACATATATTATTATAATAATATTATTATTATAATAATAGGAAGAGGCCATAAGTGAGTATGCAACCAAAATATAGATGTAAGAAAAATAAAATACTGCGAATGTGTCTTGGGTGGTTTTTATGATGGGACGACAGTAAAGATCTTGAAAATTTTCAAGATTAGAACAATGGTCTGTCCCACATTTCTGAAAATCAGTACATTCTTGGTGCTGTTATTCTGAGGGCATGGATGAAACTGAGAAGCCCCAGAGGGGAGCTCAGCTCTTTCTCCAGCAACAATCCTCCCTTTCTCTGAGACTGTGGTGGTTGGTAGCTGAGCGTACCCCGTCTTGGTGCTACCGCAGGCCAGTGCGTTTGCTTGCGCAAATTGTGAAAGTTCTGCTCCCAGGCTTTCCCAGATTAGAGAATTATGGGTTGAATTCTGTCCCTCCAAGAGAGAAATGTTGGAGTCCTAACCCACAGTACTTCAGAATGTAGCTTTATTTAAAAACCAGGGCCTTTACCTAGGTAATCAAGTAAAAAGGAGGTCATTAGGGAAGGTACTAATCCAATATAACTGGTGTCCTTTTAAAAAGGGGAAATTTGGACGCAGAAACAGACATGTACAAAAGAAAGACATGCAAAGACAGACAGAAAATGCCATCTCTAAGCAAGGACTGCCTGAAGCTATCAGAAACCAGGGGAGAGGTACAACCCTCACAAGGAGCCAACCTTGAACTTCAAGTCTTCAGAACTATGAGATAATACACTTCTGTTGTTCAAGCCTCTCAGTTTACAGTACTTTGTGATGGCAGCTCTAGCAAACTAATAAGGGTTTATTTATTTCCCTAGAAAAATTTATACCAAACTAATGTCTCCTGAATATTTATCCAATAGAATTTTTTCAATTTCTTCAGAATTATCTACATTTAAGCCTAAATGCAAATTCAGAAATACCCCCTAAAGCCTAAATGGTATATGGCCATGAAAAAAATAACAACTAAAAGATCTCTTGATATGAACATTTCTTTTTTGGAACTGCCTTAACTTCACCAAGCCAGTTTGGCAGGAACTTCCTCCTCTGTGCTGTTACCTCTGACAGTACTAACAGGCAGTGTAGCCATTACACCCTTAGGGCAGAATGAATGAAGCCAAAAAGGTTCTTGAACTAAGAGGTGAAGAGGAATATGCCAGGAGCACAATGTAGTTTTGTATTGAAGTCTCTCAATTCTTGGGCCAATACCTTATTTACTTTAGGGATTGAAGAAATCGTCTACATCCTGGCTTAGTGCAAAAGGTACTTTAAAATTCATCCAAATGGCTGTTCCCTGTAAAGGCGTGCCTATAAACTTCTGTTCTTTTCACAATGGACAGCCTGAAGGGTGTGTTCTTCCATCTGGTTTTAAAGGGAGAAGAAGAGACACACAAATAACTGCATGCCTAGACGTTAATGGGAAAACTGGTGCAATCTAAGTAACTTCTGTAAGTTAGTAGATCATATCAAGGATAATTTCTTGGTTTTAATCATTGTATTATAGTTACAAAAGATGTTGGCATCAGGAGAAGCAAGTTGAAGGATATATAGGAATATTGTGCTATTTTTCAACTTTTCTTTAAGTGTAAAGTAAGTTTAAAGGTAATTTTTTATAATTGATTTTTATTGGAGTATAGTTGCTTTACAAGTTGTGTTAGCTACTCCTGTATAGCAAAGTGAATCAGCTATATGTATACATATATCACCTCTTTTTGGATGTCCTTCCCATTTAGATCATCAGTTTTTGTTTGTTTGTTTTTTTACTGTAATCTTCAAGAGTTCTTTTTTATGGCTCAGAAATGGACCTGTTTCTTATTCAGCAGATTTAAGTTTGCATAATTTGTTGGGAAAGAAGATAAATGAATGAATGGAACTAGACTTATTGTGTAAAATAAATCAAAGAATTTGTTTAGTGAATATGCCTTGGGATATATATAATATAAACATACGTGTGTGTGTGTGTGTATACATATATGTGTGTGTGTGTGTATACCAAACTAGTATATATGACTTCTCTGGTAGCTCAGTGGTAAAGAATCTTCCTACCAGCACAGGAGATTGGATTCATACTCTGGGTCAGGACGATCCCCTAGAAGAGGGCATGGCAAGCCACTCTAGTATTCTTGACTGGGAAATCCCATGGACAGAGGAACTTGGAGAGCTACAGTCCATAGGGTCACAAAAGAGTCAGATATGACTTAGTGACTAAACAACAACAACTAGTATATATACTAGTTAGGAGAAAATTTTTTTCTTCTCTCTCATAGATTTAATTGAACCATTTGTGAAAATGAATGTTTGTTTTAAAGGGAAAAATTGTTTGTGCACATATTTGCACTTCCACTTGCTTGTATGTATATGTGTATAGAAAGATGGACTACATAAGAGAGAGAGAGAGAGGGAGGGAGGGAGGTTGTGAGAGAGACAAGAACTTTAAGAGTTACCTACTATATTGATTTCTTATGCTTGTTATAATACATTTTCATAAATTTGGTGGCTCGAAACAACAGAAAGGTATTGTCTCACAGTTCTAAAGGCCAGACGTCTAAAATCCATTTCATTGAACCAATTAATGTTAGCAGGTCTTTCCGTGTCCATGCTCATACTCAGTCATGTCTGACTCTTTGGAACCCCTTGGACTGTAGCCCACCAGGCTCCTCTGTCCATGGAATCTTCCAGGCAAGAATACTGGAATGGATTGCCATTTCCTCCTCCAGGGGATCTTCCTGACCCAGGGATCGAACTTGCGTTTCCTGCATTTCCTGCATTGCAGGTGGATTTTTCTTTTACCACTGAGCCATGGGGGAAGCCCTTGTCGTCAGGTCTTTGCTCCCTCAGAAAGTGCTAGGGGAAAATCTGTTTCTCATCTCTTCCAGCTGTTAAGCATTCAGTGGCTTGTGGCTACATCATTCTAATCTTTGCCTCTGTTGGCACTTGGCTTTCTCTTCTGTGTATACAATCTCTGCCTCTCTTTTTATAATGCTTCTGATGGCATTTAGGGCCCACCTGGATAATCTTGTGATCCTTAGTTTAGTCACACCCACAATATCTTTGCCATATGTAATGGATTAAATAATGTCCTAGAAAAATTCTTGTCCACCTGGAATCTTGGAATGGGACTTTATTTGGAAATATGATCTTAATTACCTTTGTAATTAGAGGAAGGATTAAGATGAGATCATACTGGATTAGGATGGGCCCTAAATCCAATGAAAGCATCCTTATAAGAAACAGCAAAGCACAAAGAGACACAGGAAAGAAGCCCATGTGAAGATGGAGACAGATATGATGTTATCACAAACCACAGAATATGAGGATCCATTAAAGCTGGAAGAGGAAAGGAAGGATTCTCTCCTGGAGCTGTCAGTGAGAGAGTTTGGTCGAGCCAACATTTTGAATGCCAACTTCTGGCTTCCAGAACTGTAAGCCACCTGGTTTATGCTTATTTTTTGAGCAGCCCTATAAAACTAATACACCATATAAGGTACCAAGGACAGGTTTCAGGGAAAAAGATACAGACTCTATACTCCCTACCATACCTACTGTAGCCTCAAAAGGGTAGGTATATTCGCATATCACTTAGGGCAGGTGACCTCACATTGCTCTTGCTTGGTGACAGTAACTGTCCTAGATTATTTTATTAGACTTGTTGAGACAAACTCGCAATCAAATGCCCCCTTTGGCTCAATTTTGGCTGTTTTTGTATGCTTTTCTCCTCCCCTGAGCCTGCCCTATGTAAATTGGGCTAGCCAGGAGGGCTGTTTGTTTTACCTGAGGTTCTCACTCAGGTCCTTGGACCTTCCTTTGTTTTATTTTCACGGGCTTTTCCCTTGTCTTTTAGCCACCACTATTCTGGACTCCTTTTTCCTATTCTAACTACCTAACATTCCCCCCCTCAAGAGATAGGAGGCCCAATTCTTTGGAAATAGGAGCATTGAGGTCTCTCTGGCTACATCCTGCTGAACTGGGATGGGGAGGGGCACTGGGCCTCCCCCTCTTGCTAGTCTCAAGCCTCAGAGTCCTTATAGTGGTATCCATCTAAGGGTGAGTGATATTTCCTGCAGTCGGCTGTAGTTTTATATATCCTTGTTGAACTGGCCCTGCATGTTGTAGCTTGTTGACCTGGGCAGACACAAAACGGGTTTGATAATTATCAATTATCAAACAATTGATAATACATGGGACAATCATAAGCAGCATCAATATGGTGATGACAGGGACTAGTAGGGGCATTAGCCAATTCTGAATTTTCCATCGCCAGGAGGATCCCCCAAAGAGAGATTGTAGCCACTTCGAGAACTCTCCAGCTCATTCTTTGAGATCCTGTAGGGTCTAATATTTTTCTTGAGGACTGTGAGATTTTCTTTAACTTAGCTGGAGGTATTTATCCAGAAACAACACATCTCATTCAAGATGGCTCAAGTCCCTGCTTGTTAAGGGATCAGGAGATCTACCTCCTGTCTATTTTGGAGTACAGCCCCTGCCAAGCTGTGTTGGCTATTTAGAGCTGTCCTGAGAAATCTTATCCCCAGAGACTTGATTTTGGGGGTGTTCATTAGAATGGCACTCATTTATAGTCCTGAATAGGTATCTGAGAGCTCCCAGGAGCTCACAGGTGTATTGACTGTCCTCTTCTGTTTTCTTCCACGGTTTGACTAATGAGTAATGAATTAGTCAATGAGTAATGAATTGCCCCTAAGGAGCAGATTGGTCTTAGTCCTTATGAGATGCTATATGGGAGACCTTTTGTTTATGTCAATGACCTCTTCCTAGATCCAGAGGCTCAGACCCTGAGTAATGAATCCAGGTGAGTAATGAATCCAGGAGTCATGTCCTGGTACCCTGACTGCTGTAGGGGTAGAAAGTATTATAGGGTAGGGGCCCTTTCCATGTAAGCTGGAGTTAAGCCTTTGGGGACCCATCCTTCCAGACTTGCTGCATGTGTCTTTCTGTTGCCTCCTTATCTCCTGTCCCCCTCTGTCTCTCTCCATCAGGTTTTCTAGATGACCCCTACTCAATCTTTCATATCCACATGATCTCTAGGAAAAGATTCTGAGGCTCCTTTTGGTCCAGATCTTTCTCCTATATTCAAAAGCCCAAAGGATCAAAAATTCTCCTAACATTCTAAAGAATCTCCTTCTAACTATGCTTATCTCTCAGGTAGGGAGGGAACCAAGCTTCCCCCACTCCTAAACATCCTAAAGAATTCCCTTCTAACTACTCCTATTTCTCAGGGTGGGGAAGTACCAAGCTTCCCTGACTCCTGAAATTCCCTTAACCCCTCAGATTCTTCTGATGAGATAAAGACCTCACTTTCCACCAGATGGAGAATGAAATGGCAACCCACTCCAATATTCTTTCCTGGAGAATCCCATGAACGGAGAAGCCTGGCAGGCTACAGTTCATGAGGTCGCAAAGAGTCAGACACGAATGAAGTGATTTCACTTTCACTTTCTTTCCTTCCAGACTTTAATTAGGACTTGAGTCCCTGGAGCATATAGTGGTGGCTCTTAAGAATCTTTTGGGTCCTGGTTGATATTCCACAAGTTTGTATCTTGTTGAAATTGCCCAGTAGCCATGGTATAAGACTGCAGGGTCTGAGCCTCTGGATCTAGGAAGAGGTCATTGACATAAACAAAAGGTCTCCCATATAGCATCTCATAAGGACCAAGACCAATCTGTTCCTTAGGGGCAATACAGGTGTGGAGGAGAGCTGTTGGTAAAGCCTCCTTCCATCCTGGGAGGTCTCCTGGGTTATCATTTTTATTGCTGATTTTAAGAATTGGTTGGCTCTTTCTACTTTTCCTGAAGACTGAGGCCTCCAGGCACAATGGAGGCAATGAGTAATGCCCAATGCTTCAGAGAACCCTTGGGTGACCTTAGAAGTAAATGATGTCCCATTGTCACTTTGTAATGACCTGGGCAGACCAAATCTTGAAATGATTTCATGGAGCAGTTTTTGTTTTGTTTTGTTTTGTTTTGTTTTACCACCTCCTCAGCCTTCTCAGTCCAGGTAGGAAAGCTTTCAATCCATCCTGTGAATGTATCTCTCATGACTAATAGGTATTTATACGCTTGAGAAACTGGCATCTGGGTAAAGTCCATCTGCCAGTCCTCTCCTCAGTAGATCCCATGCTGTTGGACAAGCTGGGCCAGCTGGGGTCCTTGAGCTTCTTAGGGGTTGTTTACCTGGCAAATGGGACAAGAGGAGACCACTTGCCTTATAGTCATTTTGGAAGCTTGTTCCTCTGAAGGACCTTTCTAGTAATCTTTGGAGGGCCTTTTCCCCTAACTGAGTGGTGGCATGTAAGGAGTTAACCAACTTCCATTGGAGGTTCCCAGGCAGAAAAAGGAGTCCCTCCTTTTGGAACCACCCTATATGGTCTTCTTGAAAGCCCTTACTCATAGCTTTCATATGAAAGAATTTCTGGCAAATTAGTCTGTGGAACTAAGGTGGCAACCCCTATTAGGTCATTGTTTTGTAATGCTGCTCTCTTAGCTGCCTGATTGGCTGCTTGGTTTCCTTGTGCCACTTCCGTGCTCCCTTTTTGGTGTCCTTTACAATGGGAGACTGAAACTTCAATGGGAAAATGGACTGCCTCCAAGAGCCTAAGGATTTGATCACCATATTTGAGTGGGGACCCTCTGGTGGTCAAGTGGCCCCTTTCTTTCCAGATATCAGCATGTGCATGTAGCACCAGAAAGGCATAGTTGGAGTCTGTGTAAATGGCTACTCTTTTTCCTTTTCCCAGCTCTAAAGCTTGAGTCAAGGCTATAAGCTCAGCTAATTGGGCTGAAGTACCTGGCGGCAAAGGTTTAGCCTCTATGGTCTCAAAATTGGAGACTACCTCATACCCAGCTCTTCTTTTGCCATCCAAGACAAAGCTGCTTCCATCAGTGTACCAGATTTCCTAAGGACTGGTCAGCGGATCTTCTGACAATCCCTCTTGGAGTTTTGTCCAGTGGTCCAAGGTTTCTAGGCAAGAGTGAAAGGGGAGAGAGCCCTTGGTGGTATGCAGAAGGGTCAGAAGGGAATATAGTCAGGCCTGGATTTTCCATCAGCACTACTTGATATCTGAGGATCCTTTGATCAGACATCCATAAATGGCCTCTCCCATTTAGGAGTTGTTTCACCTGGTGGCTGGTAAAAATAGTTAGTTTGCCCCCCAAAGAGAGTTTTTAAAGCATCTTCTATCAGGACTGCAATAGCTGCCAAGATTTTGAAGGCAGGGAAAGATCTCTTCCCAATAAGGGATTAGGACACTAAGGGACCACCAAAAACTGGTGGGAAAATATTTGTCCATCCCAGCAACAAAGAAGTGCTTGGGTGAATCTTTTGTAATTGTTTTTCCTGTAGCACCCCAAATGGTACAGGTTTGGGAGGAGAAGGCTCTGGAGTAGGTCAGGACAGATACAGGTACACAGGTAGCTGCTGTGTCAACCAAGAAATTCTTGGACCTACCTGCCGCATCCAGTTGCATCCTTGACTCCAGCCCCGTGATGGTCATCTATGACTGGCAGCGGGCTGCTTCAGTCCTGTTGAGCCATTATGAGGGAAGGCTTGGCACTTGACCTTGAGACCTTTGTGTCCCGAGGGCAGAGTGCCGCCCAGTGTCCCTACTGATGGCATTTGTAGTAAGCCATTTTAGGAGACTTGTCACTGGTTTGGACACTCTTTGGTCTAATGTCCCACCTATCTACACATTAGGCATTTGCTTTGTCCTTTAAAGACTCAGGGTTTACCATAGGGCTCCCCTGGAGGGCAGCCAGCATCTGGGCATGCCTTGTCTCTTTCCTTTTCTCCCTTCTCTGGGCCTTGGCCTCCTTCTCCTGTTCTCTGTTATGAAAGGTATAGGTGGCTATCTGGACCATCTCATCTAAAGAGGCAGCAGGGTCCTGCTGGTGTAGCTGTTATAACTTTATCCTGCTGTCTGATGCACATTGAGACAGGAATTTGTCCTTTAAAATCACCTGTCCCTCATAAGAGTCTAAGTCCAGATTGGTAAATTGTTGGACAGCCTCTTACACTTTCCAGAAATGCAATGCAGTTCTGGTTAGACTCTTGAGTTATTGCTGAGACTGGGCACAGTCCCACAACTAATAGGCTTCCTTCTATTTCCATGGGTGGACTTCCTTAGGGGTGAGTCTTTCTGAAGCTTATCCTACTCAGTACTGTTGTAACCTGAGAGCCGGGCGTCCCTGGGTCAGGGTGCAGATCCCCAGGCAGGTTGAGGGATGACAGCCCCCTGGAGATTGAATGCCAGGGCAGGTCAGGGCAGGTCAGCCTCCCAAGAATTGGGTCCCTGGGCAGGTTGAGACAGGTCGACCTCCTGGGACCCCCAGGCTGGAGTTGGGCATCCCCAAGGTCTCCAGTGTGACCAGTGCTGGGTAGGATTAAGGGGCTATAATCTTAACTCTTTGCTGGTTTGTCTATCATGGATGGGAATAGATATCATGATGTAAAGCAATCCAAGTTTGTGCCCTCAGATTGGGAACCTGGTGAAACAGCTGTAAGCTTTATCCTCTTATTGCTCTGAGGGAATGTAAGTCACTAATTTCCTCCCCTAGTCCTCCATAAGAGCAGTTTAAGGTATTTCCAATGGTAAAAATTTAATTGTCATAGACCCACTTTAGGTAATAGCAGAAGTAATGACAATGGAGTGGGTTATCTCGTCCTGTTAGAGGCATTAGTTCAGTTCAGTCAATTCGCTCAGTCATGTCCGACTCTTTGCAACCCCATGAATCGCAGCATGCCAGGCCTCCCTGTCCAACACCAACTCCCGGAGTTCACTAAGACTCACGTCCATCGAGTCAGTGATGCCATCCAGCCATCTCATCCTCTGTCGTCCCCTTCTCCTCCTGCCCCCAATCCCTCCCAGCATCAGTCTTTTCCAATGAGTCAGCTCTTCGCATGAGGTGGCCAAAGTATTGGAGTTCCAGCTTTAGCATCATTCCTTCCAAAGAAATGACAAAGGAGTGGGTTATCTCGTCCTGTTAGAGGCATCAAGTGTATTTTAATAAGCGGAGTGGAGTGATGTTGCCTACAAGGGGGCAGGGTCCTGGTTGTAGGAGTTAGTAAATGGCTTAAGAACAAGTTGATAAGAGGCAACAGACAGATGTTCAATAAAAGTGGAGTGGAGATTTGACCCAGGGATATGTTTGTAATTTTAGGAGAAGGGTGGTAAGGGTTTGGGCCCAAACAGCCTTCAGGGCTAACTCCCAAAGTGGCACGCATTATCCCTGGAAGCCCAATTGCCCTTGAAGGGATGCCATCAAAGATGAACTTCCAGCAGGCATTGTGTGTCTGTCACCTGCCCTAGCAGTTTCACTGAGAAATGCTGTTCTTGCATATGTTGTAGGAAACACAGAAGATGAGGGCCTGAATATCTAGAGGGATTGGATATTATACGGTATTTTCCTCCCAAGGGCCAGCTATTTTCTGGTTGTCCCTCCAGAAGATTGTAAAGGCAACATTGTGGGCCCAGACGGGGCTCAGGAAAAGAGCATGAAACAGGAAGGAAGGGGGCAAGGCACAACTTTTGAAAGAATGCCCATAACATGAAAGTGAAAGTGAAAAGTGAAGTCACTCAGTCATGTCCAACTCTTTGTGACCCTGTGGGCTGTAGTCTACCGCGCTCCTCTGTCGATAGGATTTTCCAGGCAAGAGTACTGGAGTAGATTGTTGTTTCCTTCTCCAGAGGATCTTCCCCACCCAGGGATTGAACCCCGGGTCGCCTGCATTGTAGGCAGACGCTATACCATCTGAGCCATCAGGGAAGTCCTAAACCAATTAAAATCAAATGGGTCCAAGATGACAACTCAAATTCAACTAAACCTTGATCCTCAATCTGCAAGAAAAATGACACACCCAGAGGTACTAGGGCAGTTCCAAGGCACTGTCAAAAGACCAAGGAGTGGATGGTTCCCCAGTTGTTGGAATGATCCTCCCACTTATTAGCATATGGAATTACCCAGCCCATATAAAACTGACCACACCACATTCCGTGGCCACTGCACTCGCACTCTTCAATGGCCCACACCCTGTGGAGTGTGCTTCTCTCTAAATCTGAACAAATCCACCTCTTACCTATTGCTGTGTCTCTCAGTGAATTATTTTGCAATGAGACATCAAGAACCTAAGTTTTATTAGGTCCTGAAGCCAGACACCATGGGTTTTGGCTGGGCTCAATCCCAGGAGAGAGGAGCTGAAGAACAGGAGGAAAAAGCAGTGGGAGCCAAGGAATCCCCTTCATAACCTGCCAGAAAATCTGCTAAATACCTGACCTGTGCTCACAGTTGTCACTGGCCTGATCCTTGGCACAAAGAAGATTAAGGACAGAAGAACCCCCACCCACTTGGGCAACAGCTACTAGGGCATTGCAGATAGTGGAGATTTTGGGACACCCTGGGGTACCCCCTGGTGCTTGCCTATTTGCAGGGATTCAAGGAAACAAGAAACAAGAGATTGTAAAGGAATTAAGATTTTGTTAGTCATATGTCCTTCCAGCCATAGGAGCGAGGACTTCCTACCCCAACAGGAGGTCTCCTGGAATCTGAGACTGAGCTGCGTGGGCTTTCTGTCGAGTTTGTTTTTGCTGTCCTTGTTTCCAGCATGGTGGGCTTCTTGTCACTTCTACTGCACTGGATTTTCTTAGCTTCCACCGCTGGAGCTTTCGCTGTTGGGCTTCTGCTGTGCTTGGCCTCTGACTCATGGGGGCCAAGCTGAGGTTGTTCCAGCCTGGTTAAATCTGAGAAATGGCACCATATATATCAGGGGAGTGTGTATTTTCCTTGGTTCTGTCTTGCTGCAGCAAAAATCTGAAGCAACGGACAGACCAGTGTTATAGCTCAGTTTTATTTAGAAAGCAAAGGAAAATACATGCTCAAGGCATGAGAGTGGGCCGACCCAAAAGAGAAGCAAGCCCTTGGCTCAATTTTGGCTCCTCTTTTTATATGTTTTTTTCTCCTCCCCCTGAGCCTCACCTATATAAATTGGGCTAGCCAGGAGAGCTGTTTGTTTTACCTGAGGTTCTCACTCCAATCCTCAGATCTTCCTTTGTTTTATTTTTACGGGCTTTTCCCTTCTTTGTCTTTTAGCCATCACCATTCTTGACTCCTTTTTCCTATTCTAGCTACCTAACAGTATCATAAGACAACTGACCCCCAATTCCAAAATACTGAAGAGGTGATAATTCAAGGGAAGGAAAATTATTTGAATTACATGTGAATATATACTTACATAAATGATAATGAAATATGCCAGGGACAATTAAATGAGAAGACATAATAGCATATGTAATTTATGTAATATAAACAGTAAGACTCAGAGGAATTAGGTGGGGAGGGGGAAGGAATTTTGACTTGAGGCAACTGGAGAAAATTTATGAAAGAAAAAGAATTTGAAATAGGTCTTCACTCCTGGATAGCTTCCCTGGTGACTCAGTGGTAAAGAATCCACTTGCAATGCAGGAGATGTGGGTTTGATCCCTAGGTCAGGAAGATCCCCTGGAGAAGGAAATGGCAACCCACTCCAGTATTCTTGCCTGGAAAATCCCCTGGATAGAGGAGCCTGGCAGGCTACAGTCCATGGGGTTGCAAAAGAGTCAAACATGACTAAGCTACTAAACAACAACAACTTCACTCCTGGCTGACAGAGGAGACAGGAAACCATTCTGCCATCACTCAGGACATGTGGACTTGAGTACTCCACTCTCTGAACCCTCCAGTTTGTTAACCTTGTTAGAGTTTCTGACCCTTGTGCTCTTGCATTTCCTCAGTGAACCAGTCACTCTGGTCTTTCTGTTCTTGTCTCAGTTCAGTTCAGTTGCTCAGTCATGTCTGACTCTTTGTGACCCCATAGACTACAGCACGCCAGGCCTCCCTGCCCATCACCAACTCCCAGAGCTTACTCAAATTCATGTCCATCGAGTCGGTGATGCCACCCAATCATCTCATCCTTTGCCGTCCCCTTCTCCTCCCGCCACCACTGATTCATTCTACTCTGGCTCTAATCCCATTGTTCTCCCATCATTGCTTTTCACTCTTCTCTTTAGTTGGTTCTCTGCCACATCTCTTAAATAAACATTCCATTCAGGCAGTAGTCTATACATCTCCCTCTTACTTCCTATATATTAGCCTAATAGCCTTTGAGTTTCAATTCTCCAGATAATAAACCAACTTCTTTTCCTTCAGCAGGGAGGGTAGAAATCAGTGTAACTACCTGGCCCTGTGAAGCACAGGAGCAGCCCTACAGGCAGCCTCAGCTCTCTGTGTAGACTCGCACCCAATCCCTCTGTTTTTAGCTCCTTCTTCCCCCAGTCCTGCATGCCTGCCATCCCAAGTCAGGATTTTCTAGATCTTGTTTACTGCTGGCATGCTTCCTGTGGGTCTTGAAAATGGCAGGTTTCTTTATCATCTATATCAGCAGCCCCTCCTCTCTTCCTTCTATGTCAATTTTCCTGTTATTTTAGAAGAGATATATCAATAAGGAATATTAGCAGACAGGAAGCTGATTAAAAACTATGAGCTTCCCCAGTGGCTCAAACAGTAAAGAATCTGCCTGTAATGCAGGAGGCCCAGGTTCTACCCCTGAGTTGGGAAGATCCCCTGGAGAAGGGAATGGCTACCCACTCCAGTATTCCTGTCTGTAGAATTCTATGGACAGAGGAGCCTAGTGGACTAGTCCATGGGGGTCTCAAAGAGTCGGAAACAACTGAGTGACTAACAGACTTAAACTTATGCATTTGTGCTGACTTTTCTTTACTGCTTTGAATTTTGCATTATTTACAAATACATACTTAATTTAAGGTCATGGCTATGAAGCGCTTCTCCACTGCATAATAAAGCCACCACCAGAGTTTCTTTGACCTTTCAAGCATCAGAGTTTACTCCTCTAGGCAATAAAGTGTGTCATACTGAAAAGCTCTCTCTCTAAATTTCCTAGTGCAAAGGTTTTCATATCTTTAAAGGGAAAAATAAAGGAACTAGTACTTATTAACTTGATTGTGCTCCCATCACTCTCTAATTTAACTCTCATGAAATCTTTTGAGATAGGTTCTGCTGTATTATCGAGACTATTTTTATAGATGAGAAGCCCTGGACCAGAGGTTAAAGGAAATTTCTTAGGGTCATACACAGCTAGAAAAGAGTAGTGTAGGGTTCCTTCCAGGACTGACTGCAGAATTCACGTTCTCCTACCATATAATCAGTTCACGTGACTCCCTGCCATTGCCAAGGCATGAGTTTGACATATTCTGCCAAAATTGATGGGTTTCATTAAGATTCAAGTGATACGATATGACAGTTATGGTCTCTCCTGAAGTTGTCCTGTAAATCATGGCTTACAAATGGTTTTCTGTATGTCATGTCTATCTTTAAAATTATGCATTTACATCAGAAAGTCAAAACCACATTTCATTTCCAAAACCGCCAGTCAGTTAAATGCATTTTTCTTATTTGTACTTTACTTTTTTAAAAAGTAGTTTTGGACCAAAGCTAAGAACACTGCTTTTTTTTCATTTTTCACTATCAAAACTCTTAAATACACTACCTAGCACGTGTGGGACACAGTGGTATTTACCAACTTTGAGCAAATTTATTTCATTTGTGGTTTTGCTTGTTTCGTACCTTGTTTTCTAAAAATAAAAATAAATTCTTATTTTTTAAAGAGCTTTGGCACTTTGGAGCCAGACAGTCCTGGGCTTGATTTTTCAGCTCTGACACTCAGTAGGCTCTGTGAATTTGAACACATTTCCCAGGCTTACCTCCATATTCTAGGTTGGTGGTTATGATAACTAACTTGTGAGTTTGTAAAGAGGGTTAAAAGAGACAATTTCTTGAAAGGTCATGTGGAGTACATTCTTCAGCGATTATCTCTGCCTGATTGGTACCATGCAAGGAAACAAAAACGAGTTTGATTCAGGCTAGTACAAGTAAGAGGAGTTATTGTAAAGGTACCCGTGAAGGAAAGTTCATTGAATAGTTATCAAGAATAAAGGCAACTTGCAAAACGGGCTTTGCCAGCTTTCCTTTAGGTGATTAACACATGGGCTCCATCTCCAACACCCCATCTCTGCTTCTCTCTGAATTCCTACCTCATTCTTGTCTTTCTGCTAATCTGTTTCCTCTGGTTATTCACAATTTTGCTCCTTGTGACTCCTGCCTGCATGTGGTTTTAATTTACAACACTACCAACTCTTTCTTATGGTATCTTTCAAGCACCCTCTTTTGCTTCTGCTATTAATTGTCAGATTATTTCATTTACTTTGTAATTCAGATTCTTTTTCAATTAAAAAAATCTTTACTTTTGTTTATTTACTAATTTTTTGCTATATCAAGTGGCTTGTGGGATCTCGGCTCCCTGACCAAGGATTGAACCTGGGCCCTCAGCAGTGATAGCCTGGAGTCTTAACCACTGGACCACCACTGTTATTTTATCAGCCATGTTCGACTCTTTGGGATCCCATGGACTGTAGCCTGCCAGCCTCCTCTGTTCAAGGAATTCTCCAAGAAAGAATACTGGAGTGAGTAGCCATTCCCTTCTCCAGGACATCTTTCCCATCCAGGGATCAAACTGGGTATCCTGCATTGCAGGCCAATTCTTTACAGTCTGAGCCATCTGACAAGTTCCTTATTTCAGATTTTTAAGGTTAGTAGTTTTTTGATTGATTTAGTAGTTATTTGATTGATTCAGTTTATCTTTTCAGTTTTTGACCTAGATTGTACTGGGCAAGTAGATTATAGTAGGTAACTAGCTTAAACAAGGCAGAGAAGGCAATGGCACCCCACTCCAATACTCTTGCCTGGAAAATCCCATGGACAGAGGAGCCTGGTAAGCTGCAGACCATGGGGTCGCTAAGGGTTGGACACGACTGAGCGACTTCACTTTCACTTTCACTTTTTACTTTCATGCATTGGAGAAGGAAATGGCAACCCATTCCAGTGTTCTTGCCTGGAGAATCCCAGGGATGGGGGAACCCGGTGGGCTGCCGTCTATGGGGTCACACAAAGTCAGACACGACTGAAGCGACTTAGCAGCAGCAGCTTAAACAAGGAAAGAGTCAGATGGTCCTCCTGCAAAATGCCATATAATCTTTTGTAAAAACTAAATGTAGTGGTTGCCTTGGAAGTTATGTGAGTTGGTCAGATAACTCTTAAAAACTCTAGATCAGCAGCCTGTACCCTATATGTTTTAGTTTCCTTTTCCTTTTGATTTCATGGACCTTGAATGACAAAATTACTCTGCAGATTCAACATTTGTCCCCTAATCTCATTCCATTTTTCTTTTTTAGAGGATTGAGTGATGTTTTCAGAAACACGAAACAGTAACTGACCAATGGGCCCTGCAATTAGCTTACTATGTATTTTGGATCTACCAGCATTAGTTCAGGTAGCTGGGAGGATGAAAAGTCAATTCACTAAATTTTTGCTGAGTTTCTTTATAAGCTCAGCACAGTATTGGTCATTATGGTAGCTACAAGAATCAGGCCCTGTCTTTAAAGACCCCAGTCTTGTTCATTTATAAATGACTAATTCACAGGAAACAATCTAGAACAATTAATAAGACACAGTGGGGGAAGCATAACTAGAATTGAGACTAGATTTGCTCTAGTTCTGAGTTTACCATTAATTAGGCAACTGAGATTACCACTAACTAGGCCTCAACTAATTTGAGATGAGGGAATTATGCTAGGTTATTTCTAAAATCCATTTCAAACCAATAATCCATGTTTCCATTATTTTAAGACCAAAAAAGAAGATTTTTTTTTTCTTATAATTCTCCCCCTTGCCTTCCACCAGTTGAACTTGGACTCCATGCAATAGGATTTCTATCATTGAAATACATTGGAATGGCCTTTGACCCCCTTCTACACTCAGGTTAACCCCATTGACCACTGAGAGGTAGATCACTCCCTTGTGGGAGCCATGCTTGGTATTGGCTTTGTGCCTTTCCTTCATGCTTTCAGAAGAGTCTCACACTTTTCAGATATTAGCTGGGTTCATCCTAGTTCTAGATGAGATTTATCCATCTCTTATTCCACAACTAGTGTAAGGACCCATGGCTTTGATAATAACACTTAAATCACAGCACATCTTTGGAAACTTCCATATCTTAGGTTTTCTCACTTATTTTCACTGCTGCTTAAGCCTGCAAAGATCTTAAAAGTAACTTCTTGAATTGTAATTATACCAAAAATGTTCAGAGTAGTAAGGAGAGTGCCAGACAATTGTGTGTGTGTGTGTGTGTAATATATAACATCTAGTATTACCTATTGGAGAAGGGAATGGCAACTCACTCCAGTATTCTTGCCTGAAAAATCCCATGGATAGAGGAACCTGGCAGGCTATAGTCCATGGGGTCACAAGAGTCAGACAAGACTTAGTGACTAAACTATATTACCTATAATGCATTCAGTTCAGTCGCTCAGTCATCTCCAGTTCTTTGCAACCCCATGAACTGCAGCACACCAGGACTCTCTGTCCATTACCAACTCCAGAAGTTTACACAAACTCATGTCCATTGAGTTGGTGATGCCATCCAACCATCTCATCCTCTGTTGTCCCCTCCTTCTCCTGCCCTCAATCTTTCCCAGCATTAGGGTCTTTTCAAATGAGTCAGCTCTTTGCATCAGGTGGCCAAAGTATTGGAGTTTCAGCTTCAACATCAGTCTTTCTAATGAACAACCAGGACTGACCTCCTTTAGGATGGACTGGTTGGATCTCCTTCCAGTCCAAGGGACTCTCGAGAGGCTTTTCCAACACCACAGTTCAAAAGCCTCGATTCTTTTGTGCTCAGCTTTCTTCGTAGTCCAACTCTCACATCCATACATGACTACTGGTAAAACCATAGCTTTGACTAGACGGACCTTTGTTGACAAAGTAATCTCTCTGCTTTTTAATATGCTATCTATTTTGGTCATAACTTTCCTTCCAAGAAGTAAGCGTTTTTTAATTTCATGGCTGTAATCACCATCTGCAGTGATTTTGGAGCCCAAAAAAATAAAGTCAGCCACTTTATTTTTAGAGACAGTTTCCCCATCTATTTGCCATGAAGTGATGGGACCGGATGCCATCATCTTAGTTTTCTGAATGTTGAGCTTTAAGCCAACTTTCTCACTCTCCTCTTTCACTTTCTTCAAGAGGTTCTTCAGTTCTTCAATTTCTGCCATAAGAGTGGTGTCATCTGCATATCTGAGGTTATTGACATTTCTCCCAACAATCTTGATTCCACCTTGTGCTTCATCCAGCCCAGCATTTCTCATGATGTACTGTGATATAAGTCAAATAAGCAGGGTGACAATATACAGCCTTGACGTACTCCTTTTCCTATTTGGAGCCAGTCTGTTGTTCCATGTCTAGTTCTAACTGTTGCTTCCTGACCTGCATACAGATTTCTCAAGAGGCAGATTAGGTGGTCTGGTATTCGCATATCTTTCAGAATTTTCCACAGTTTATTGTGATCCACACAGTCAAAGGGTTTGTTGTAATCAATAAAGCAGAAATAGATATTTCTCTGGAATTCTCTTGCTTTTTTTATGATCCAGCAGATGTTGGCAATTTGATCTCTGGTTCCTCTGCCTTTTCTAAAAACAGCTTTAAAATCTGGAAGTTCACGGTTCATGTATTACTGAAGCCTGGCTTGAAGAATTCTAAACATTACTTTAGTAGCGTGTGAGATGAGGGCAATTGTGGGGTAGTTTGAGTATTCTTTGGCATTGCCTTTCTTTGGGATTGGAATGAAAACTGACCTTTTCCAGTCCTGTGGCCACTGCTGAGTTTTCCAAATTTGCTGGCATATTGAGTGCAGCACTTTCACAGCATCATCTTTTAGGATGTGAAATAGCTCCACTGGAATTCCATCACCTCCACTAGCTTTGTTCATAGTGATGCTTTCTAAGGCCCACTTGACTTCACACTCCAGGATGTCTGGCTTTAGGTGAGACATGAACTCCTTATTGCCAAATTCAGACCAAATTCATGACCCATCGTGATTATCTGGGTCATGAAGATCTTTTTTGTACAATTCTTCTGTGTATTCTTGCCACCTCTTATCAATATCTTCTGCTTCTGTTAGGTCCATACCATTTCTGTCCTTTATTGAGCCCATCTTTGCATGAAATGTTCCCTTGGTATCTCTAATTTTCTTCAAGAGATCTCTAGTCTTTCCCATTCTATTGTTTTCCTCTGTTTCTTTGCATTGATCGCTGAGGAAGGCTTTCTTATCTCTCTTTGCTATTCTTTGGAACTCTGCATTCAAATGAGTATATCTTTCCTTTTCTCCTTTGCTTTTCGCTTCTTTTCTTTTCACAGCTATTTGTACGGCCTCCTCAGACAGCCATTTTGCTTATTTGCATTTCTTTTTCTTGGGGATGGTCTTGCTCCCTGCCTCCTCTACAATGTCACAAACCTCCATCCATAGTTCTTAAGCCATTCTGTCTATCAAATCTAGTCCCTTAAATCTATTTCTCACTTACACTGTATAATCGTAAGGGATTTTATTTAGGTCATACCTAAATGGTCTAAAGGTTTTCCCCACTTTCTTCAATTTAAGTCTGAATTTGGCAATAAGGAGTTCATGATCTGAGCCACAGTCAGCTCCTGGTCTTGTTTTTGCTGACTATATAGGGCTTCTTCATCTTTGGCTGAAAAGAATATAATCAATCTGATTTCAGTGTTGACCATCTGATGATGTCCACATGTAGAGTCTTCTCTTGTGTTGTTGGAAGAGGTTGTTTGCTATGACCAGTGCATTCTCCTGGCATAACTCTATTAGCCTTTGCCCTGCTTCATTCTGTACTCCAAAGACAAATTTGCTTGTTACTCCAGGTGTTTCTTGACTTCCTACTTTTGCATCCCAGCCCCCTATAATGAAAAGGACATCTTTTTTGGGTGTTAGTTCTAAAAGGTCTTGTAGGTCTTCATAGAACCGTTCAACTTCAGCTTCTTGAGCGTTACTGGTCGGGGCATAGACTTGGATTACCGTGATATTGAATGGTTTGCCTTGGAAACGAACAGAGATCATTCTGTCATTTTTGAGATTGCAACCTGGTACTGTATTTCAGACTCTATTGTTGACCATGATAGCTACTACATTTCTTCTAAGGGATTCCTGCCCTCAGTAGTAGATATAAAGGTCATCTGAGTTAAATTCACCCATTCCAGCCCATTTTAGTTTGCTAATTCCTAGAATGTCGACGTTCACACTTGCCATCTCCTGTTTGACCACTTCCAAATTGCCTTGATTCATGAACCTAACATTCCAGGTTCCTATGCAATATTTCTCTTTACAGCATTGGACCTTGCTTCCATCACCAGTCACATCTACAACTGGGTGTTGTTTTTGCTTTGGCTCCATCCCTTCATCTTTCTGGAGTTATTTCTCCACTGATCTCCAGTAGCATACTGGACACCTACCAACACACAAACACACACACATGTATATATATATATATATATACATACACAAAACTTTAAAAAATCAGGTATTTTGTATATTTTTATATAAGATACTTACTGTTCCTGCTGCTGCAAAGTCTCTTCAGTCATGTCTGACTCTGTGCAACCCCATAGACGGCAGCCCACCAGGCTCCCCTGTCCCTGGGATTCTTCAGGCAAAAATACTTGAGTGGGTTGCCATTTCCTTCTCCAATACATGAAAGTGAAAAGTGAAAGTGAAGTCGCTCAGTCTTGTCCGACTCCTAGAGACCCCATGGACTGCAGCCTACCAGGCTCCTCCGTCTATGGGATTTTCCAGGCAAGAGTAGTGGAGTGGGTTGCCATTGCCTTCTCCAATAAGATACTTAATTTCTTTGTAATTCTTAGTACAGAAATATATCCTGTTCCTGGGCCTTTTGCTTATGATTCTCACACTGTGTGTCATGACATGTTTAAGTCCCATAGTTTTGACAGCTTTTAGTGACAGTTAACTTGAGGCTATTTCCACCTGAGATGACTGAGAATTGGAAAACACAGTCTTCAAGTTTCAAGCCTATGAGGCTTAACAGATAAGATATTTTCCCTGGATTGACAAATAATACATTGGTATTATTTCAGTACCATCTGACTCCGATTAACTGGTGGTTTATATTTGTAATCACATCTTTTCAGAAAAGGGAAATTTGTGTGACTTCCTTCTTCCTTTCTACACCTAATTCCATGAGAGGAAGAATTTTCCAGTTTTCTGTTTCTCTATTTGTTCTAATGCTCAATTGGGTGGAAGGCAAGATTAGATGTCAATAATTGCTAATATCAGATTAAATGAATTAAAAGCCAAAGCAACTAGGATTCTAAGGAATACCATAGAACTAAAGAAAAGCACAGGCTGCCTGTCAAGTGATGAAGACTCCCTGGGCCTTAAAACAAGAGGGGAAGGCATCACCCAAGTGTAGGATTACCAGCCTTCAAGAAAGTGGAAAAAGAGATGTCTGTAATTTTTTTAATCTCAAATGGCCCATGAAGTTGATACAGGTTTTAATCTGAAGATCATTTCACTTTTCCAGTTAGCAAAGCTTCAGAGAAAACTGAAAACCAGTAGCAGAAAGGTAAGTGAATACTTTAGACAACTGCCTACAGAGGAAAATAGATGTTATCTCTACCAGAAGGGAGTGTTAACACCGGTAGAATTAGATACAAGATGCTCAGATCATCACATAAGATGCCAATCAAGGAGGACACTGGACGTGTCTGCAATGAAAGGGCTATGTGGTTAGTGTCCTCTTTTCTCTGCATCCTCGTCACCCACCCGCCCACCCATTTCCACCGCAATGCAAGGAACTGTATACAGAACACAACACAGGGAACTACAGGAAGCAAAAGCTAATTGCCATGCATTTTCCTCTACACAAGATAACTAATAGATAAAAAAAAAAATAACTTGGTTTGTTTCAAAAAGTTTGACCTGGAATACTATTTTATGCCATTAAAAATCTGACACGTTGCCTTGCGGATCTAGAACCATTGGTGCTGCGGCAGGGGATACTACCATAGTCCCCTGGGGTATTTTGTAGAAAGGCAGCCCCTGTTCTCTGTGAAGGAACTTCGCAATGCAACACTAAGTTTTCTCACATTATCTGCCAGGTCTTCTGTATTTAAATTCATTTCGGGTTCTCTGCATACTATTCTTTCAGCACAGTTTCTGGCAAACTCATGACCTAAAGCAGAAAATAAAATTCAATGTGTCTTAGGTTTTTGTTTGTTTGTTTGTTTGTTTTTGCTTGTTTGTTTAAAGTCTTTGTTGAATTTGTTACAATATTGCTTCTGTTTTTATGTTTCGGTTTTTTGTCTGGGAGGCATGTGGGATCTCAGCTCCCCCGCCAGGGATCAAATCCACACCCCCTGCATTGGAAGGTGAAGCCTAACCACTGGACCACCAGGGAAGTCCCTGTTTCTTAGTTTTAAAGAAAGGCCCTCTCCCTACTTGTCACCACTCAGGCCCACACAGAACTGGAGGCAGGGGAGGAGTTGGAATCATTCCAGCCATCACAGAACCCCTGATTCGTAGCCCATAAGGTAGGATATTGCAGCCTCACCCTCTGGGTTCCAAAATCAGGTATAGAAAGAAGCATATCTAATCTAAATCCAGGGAACTGTAAGAGGCTTACCAACACTGTGTTATTTCCTTCAATATCATCCTTGGATTTGTCCATTTACCTCTTTCATTGTGCCTACTTATTTATCTCCCTGGTTCGACTCACCTCTTACTTCTCATCAGCTAGCATCCGGTAATCCCTCTAGTCATCTTACTGGAAACCAGGTGTTCTAGTTTACTTGGACTGAATGGGAGCATAATGTGCTCAGATTGTACCTTGATGCAGATCGCTCCCAAAAGAACTTTGCTTTTTAACTGACCTAAATATGAGGCCTAATGTCTTCAGATCTAGAGATGTTTTATCTTGCTCCTCCGGGTCCTGCTAAACACTCTGCAGGTCCGTAAACATCTGGGCTGGTGACAGCCTTCTATGCACAGAGATTAAGGTCTGTAGAGGATTAAAAACAGTAATAAAAACAATTAAAAATTAGTCTTCTTTAAATCATCATCATGCAACAACACTCTACAATGATTGCATGGGAATGGGGATGGCCACCTCTCTAATCCTGCCCTTGCTAAGCCATTCCTCTTGGGTCCTGAGCCAAGATCCTTGGGAGAGAATGGCATTTTCTTTGATAGTTTCCCAAAACTTCTTTCTGTTGTCTAGCCCTTGCCATTCACCTTTCAGATCCTCTGATGACCTATTTGGAGGTCTCCATGCCTCTCTTTGTGGGACTTGGTATCCTCTGTCCAGACATGTTTTCCTCTGTCCTAGTGATCTTATTGGAAAGTTGAGGTTCAAACTGGCTTCCCCTTTAGTTGAGCAAGCCTTCTTGCTCTTTGTTCCAAATGAGCTTGGGACTTCCTTTGCCCTTTAGCCAGTGGCTTCAAGTGTGAATTTCATATTAAAAAAAAAAAAGCCTACTCATATTTGACTAACCCCCTTCCATCACACCAAATGTACCTTGACCTTGCCCTCTTTGCAAGCTATTGTTTTTAAATTTGCTACTAAAATCCTATTTTGGTCTCTTTTTCCTCCACGGAAATCATCTTTGATTATTTAAAAATAACTAATGAGAACACACTGTATAACACAGGGAACTCTACTCGGTGCTTTGGTGTTGACCTAACTGGGAAGGAAATTCAAGGAAGAGGGGATATGTATATACATATACCTGGTTCACTTTGCTGTGCTGCAGAAACTAACGCAACACTGTAAAGCAACTTTATTCCAATAAAAAAAAATCATCAAATAAAAAAATTCAGCTACATGTTTAACTAGAGGTTTAAATTTATTTATAGTTATAAATTTAAATGCTTATAGTTATGTAGTTCATGGTATCAATAAACCTAAGAGTCTGGAAATGCAAAAGCAAATTTTTAGAAATTATTATTCTTGAAAGTACATATTTCCTCATATTTTATCTCTATAAAGCATAGTAAAATTGTTTTACTTTCAAAATTGGTACAACATAAAGACAAATATTAAGAGATGATAATAAAAAAGAACCAGAATCAAGCAATCAATCAATAAAAATACCTAAACCAGAGTTTCTCAGATGGTAGTCATTCACATACCACTTTCACAAACTTTCTTGTATTTAATTTCCACTTAAATAGTTGTTCACTTAGTAACTGTCATAATCATGGTGCTTTCTATCAGTAGCTCACGTATTTTGGAAAATCTAGCTTTATCTAAGGAGAAGGCAATGGCACCCCACTCCAGTACTCTTGCCTGGAAAATCCCATGGATGGAGGAAACTGGTGGGCTGCAGTCCATGGGGTTGCTAAGAGTCGGACATGACTGAGCGATTTCACTTTCCCTTTTCACTTTCATGCATTGGAGAAGGAAATGGAAACCCACTCCAGTGTTCTTGCCTGGAGAATCCCAGGGATAGGGGAGCCTGGTGGGCTGCCATCTATGGGGTCGCACAGAGTCAGACACGACTGAAGCGACTTAGCAGTAGCAGCAGCAGCAGCTTTATCTAGATCTACAGTATCAATAATAGACATTGTTCCACCAAGAAAGAGAAAACTTGTTCTTTCAACATACAATATCATATTATAGAGAAATAATTTTTCTATAGAAAACAATATATTAATGTATTCCTTTTGTCATGACTAATATATACTAAATTGAATTGTATTCATCAATTGGTATTCATGAATGCCTTTCTGACAATTGATAGTGAACTGGTGAATGAAGGAATATATTATAAAGAGCAGAAGACTAAATTAGCAATGTGTCCTCTCATGGAACCCTTTTGATTTTTCTCCCTTTCCTCAATACAAAATTTTTAGGAGACTCAAGCTTCTGAGACACCTAGTCTTCTGATTAAATTATCGATCAAACCTTCTGCATAAGTAATTTTTTAATCACTTAATACTATCACTTTTGATTCACTTTTTTGGTATGGTGTTGAGTAAACTCTCAATGATCCAAAGATAAAGTTGAATAATTTGTCAGAGGATCATTGAGTAGTATGTAGAGAATAACTATATATATAATGCTTTTGAACTATGGTGTTGGAGAAGACTCTTGAGAGTCCCTTGGACTGCAAGGAGATCCAGCCAGTCCATCTTAAAGGAAATCAACCCTGAATATTCACTGGAAGGACTGATGCTGAAGCTGAAGCTCCAATACTTTGGCCACCTGATGTGAAGAGCTGACTCATTAGAAAAGACCCTGACACTGGGAAAGATTGAGGGCAGGAGGATAAGGGGATAACAGACAACGAGATGGTTGGATGGCATCACTGACTCAATGGACATGAGTTTGAGCAAGCTCCTGGAGTTGGTGAAGGACAGGGAAGCCTGGTGTGCCATAGTCCATGGGGTTGCAAAGAGTTGAACACAACTGAGCAACTGAACAATATATAGAATGTTCCATTTTACTGAGTATCACTTACGGACATGCTTATTTGTGTTTTAGACTTTCAAAGTGTTCTCTTCATGAACTCTAAATGGTAAAAATAAAATTCTCTCATCTGTTCTTATATATATATAACCTTTTATATATATGTAAATAACCTTTTATATATATATAAAAATAACCTTTTATATATGTATAACCTTTGAATCAAAGAATGATTGTGGGAGGTTTTCAGAAAGTGGTAGCCTTCAATAACTATTGCAAAAGGCAGGAAATTGAGTTTTTCAGGTGTTCAGTAACCTGAGCCATGATCAAACTGTGAAATAGTCCATTCTAGTTATTTTGCTCTTCAGAATCCATGTAATGTCTTTCAAAGACCCAGGAGAGTTGAATTGCTTTTGAGGCAGAATGACTAGATTTTTTGATTCCCCAAACTGCATTAGGTTTCTCATCACTCTCATGAGAAAGGGTAATGCAGACCCTTGGCAACGAAGCCAAAGAGGGAAAGAACAATGTCCTGACTGTCTTTTCATCTGAGTAATGAGGTGACACATTCTAACCCTGGGTTAATATGGGTTTCTCAAGCTATAGCCTCTCAACTTTGAGAAAGCAACTTTACTTCACTATTTTTATTGCTCAGTTGTGCCCTTACTACCCAAACATTGTCAAGGTTAGATTCAAAATTAGTTACACTACATGGGAGGCACATAATCCCATTACTTAGAATGTAGTTTCAACCTGGTTGTAAAAAGTGAGAGAGATTTTTGTGTAATGAGTAAAATAGTCATTTTCCATTATTAAATCATAAAGGTTAAAAAATGCAGTGATGTTATATGAAGACAGAACTGAATAGAGAATTATATTACATTGATTACATTTGACACCAGCAAAAATTCAAGTAATGGGTAAGCATAAAACATTCCAAGAAATACTGTAGCTTTGTAAATTGAACTGGAAAATCCTTGCTCAAATGATATGATAAATTCTGATTTTTAATCCTGATGAAAATTGTAGATTTGTAAGGCAAACTGAACAACAACCAGGAGTAGAGGGTACCGTATTACTAAGGTGATCCAGATTTCTGAGATTGTGTTCTAAAAGATTGAGTAGACTAGAAACTGAACTCCAGGTAACTAGGTGGCATTCTCTAATACAGTGTTGTATCCATACATGAGGGCTAGAAGTAAAAGTTTACCCTTTGGTTGTCATATACTAACTTTAAATCTTCATTTTTAATGTAGAAAATAATATAAAAACTTAACAAAATAAGCATAAGTGAAGTAAGAATTGAATAGCTACAAAAATTTAGAAATTTGGAAATGAAAACAATAGCATTATGGAAATGGAAACCTAGAGAGATGGGGAAAATTCTAGAGTGAAGAAACCAGTGAATTAGAAGATGGCATTGGGAATTCACTCATAACTCAAAGAACACAAAGAAACAAAAACACATAAAGGAGATGAATTAGCAAATAAGAAGCTCTAAAATGTGTTCAATAGGTGTTATAGAAGAACAGAAGGAAGTAGCAGAGAAGTCAACTTGTGAAGAGATTACTGAGAATTTTCCTAAACTGAGGAAAAATTAAAAGTACTCTGAGTGTCAAAGTGATACCATACAGGGCCCTCTGGGCACAAAGCCTTTCTGTGTCCCCCATATCTTTGATTATAGGAAATAACCTTCATTCAGCCTCTGTGACCTTCCCATTGCTCCAGTGGGCAGATTCAAGCAGTTGATTTAGAAAGGGAGGAGATTCGAGATCAAGAAGAAACAGACAAGAGCAGCCTTATCTCAAGGTCCTGTTTCTCCATCAACGGATATGCACAACATCTTTGAGCTATTTTGCAGACACTGAAACCCCCTCCAGGTGGGAGAAGTCAATGATTAATAATGGAAGACTGCTCACAAGCATGTAGACCCCAGACCAGTTAGACCTAAAGGTTGATGAGGCTGACTCCCACTTATCTCACCACCAACCCATCAGAAGAATGTCCACAGGCTGATCACGCCCTCTTTGAACAAATACTATAAAAACTTCTCATTATTTTCCCCAAGTTGGGACATGTGGTTTGAGGGCATTATCACGCTGGGCCCCTTTTGCCTGACAAGGTAATAAAGCTATTCTTTTCTACTTCACCTAAAACTTGGCCTCTGAGATTTTATTTGGCACCTTTGTACAGAGAAGCTGAGCTTTCAGCATCAAAAGTACAAATAAAAGTTAAATTTATGCCTAGGTATTTTCTAATGGAACTGAATATCCATTAAAGAGAAAAATCTGAAAAGCTATCAGAGAGAGAGATCACTTACACTAATTAGGCTGACAGAAGACTTTTGAGCACTGCACTAGAGACCATCAGAAAAATACATAAAAATGAAAGGGAAAAAAATGTAGTCCAATATTACACAGCATGTTCCTAAAGAATAACTTTACAGTATATGAAGCAAAATGGAAATTAAACACAGTGAGAAACTTACTATCATAGCAGGATGTTCATCATGGCACATTTTATGGTTGAAAAACTTGGAAACAAAGACAATGTACATCATCAGGATAATGATTCAAAACACTGTGTTGTATATCATGAGATATTATTCCGTCATTCAGTTCAGCTCAGTTGTGTCTGACTCTTTGTGACCCCATGGACTGCAGCACATCAGGCCTCCCTGTCCATCACCAATTCCTGGAATTTACTCACACTCACGTCCACTGAGATGGTGATGCCATCCAACCATCTCTTCAGCTGTCACCCCCTTCTCCTCCCACTATCAATCTTTCCCAGCATGAGGGTCCTTTCAAATGAGTCAACTCTTTGCATCAGGTGGCCAAAATATTGGAGTTTCAGTTTCAGCATCAGTCCTTTCAGTGAACACCCAGAACTGATCTCCTTTAGGATGGACTGGTTGGATCTCTTTGCAGTCTAAGGGACTCTCAAGAGTCTTCTCCAACACCACAGTTCAAAAGCATCAGTTCTTCGGCACTCAGCTGTCTTCATAGTCCAACTCTCACATCCATACATGACTACTGGAAAAACCATAGCCTTGACTAGACGAACCTTTGTTGGCAAAGTAATGTCTCTGCTTTTGAATATGCTATCTAGGTTGGTCATAACTTTCCTTCCAAGGAGTAAGCGTCTTTTAATTTCATGGCTGCAGTCACCATCTGCAGTGATTTTGGAGGCCCCCCCCCAAAATAAAGTCTGACACTGTTTTCACTGTTTCCCCATCTATTTCCCATGAAGTGATGGGACCAGATGCCATGATCTTTGTTTTCTGAATGTTGAGCTTTAAGCCAACTTTCTCACTCTCCTCTTTCACTTTCATCAAGAGGGTTTTTAGTTCCTCTTCACTTTCTGCCATAAGGGTGGTGTCATCTGCATATCTGAAGTTATTGATATTTCTCCCGGCAATCCTGATTCCAGCTTGTGCTTCATCCAGCCCAGCATTTCTCATGATGTACTCTGCATAGAAGTTAAATAAGCAGGGTGACAATATACAGCCTTGACGTACTCCTTTTCCTATTTGGAACCAGTCTGTTGTTCCATGTCCAGTTCTAACTGTTGCTTCCTGACCTGCATACAGATTTCTCAAGAGGCAGATCAGGTGGTCTGGTATTCCCATCTCTTTCAGAATTTTCTACAGTTTGTTGTGATCCACACAGTCAAAGGCTTTGGCATGGTCAATAAAGCAGAAATAGATGTTTTTCTGGAACTCTCTTGCTTTTTCGATGATCCAGCAGATGTTGGCAATTTGATCTCTGGTTCCTCTGTCTTTTCTAAAACCAACTTGAACATCTGGAACTTCACGGTTCATGTATTATTGAAGCCTGGCTTGGAGAATTTAGAGCATTACTTTGCTAGCATGTGATATGACTACAATTGTGGGGTAGTTTCAGCATTCTTAGGCATTGCCTTTCTTTGGGATTGGAATGAAAACTGACCTTTTCCAGTCCTGTGGCCATTGCCAAGTTTTCCAAATTTGCTGGTGTATTGAGTACAGCACTTTCACAGCATCACTTTTAGGATTTGAAATAGCTCAATTGGAATTCCATCACCTCCACTAGCTTTGTTCGTAGTGATGCTCCCTGAGGCCCACATGACTTTACATTCCAGGATGTCTGGCTCTTGGTAAGTGATCAAACCATTGTGATTATCTGGGTTGTGAAGATCTTTTTCCCACAGTTCCTCTGTGTATTCTTGCCACCTCTTATCAATATCTTCTGCTTCTGTTAGGTCCATACCATTTCTGTCCTTTATTGAGCCCATCTTTGCATGAAATGTTCCCTTGGTATCTCTAATTTTCTTCAAGAGATCTCTAGTCTTTCCCATTCTGTTGTTTTCCTCTATTTCTTCGCCTTGATTGCTGAGGAAGGCTTTCTTATCTCTCCTTGCTATTCTTTGGAACTCTGCATTCAAATGAGTATCTTTCCTTTTCTCCTTTGCTTTTCACTTCTTTTCTTTTCACAGCTATTTGTACGGCCTCCTCAGACAGCCATTTTGCTTATTTGCATTTCTTTTTCTTGGGGATGGTCTTGCTCCCTGTCTCCTGTACAATGCCATGAACCTCCATTCATAGTTCATCAGGCACTCTGTCTATCAGATCTAGTCCCTTAAATCTATTTCTCACTCACACTGTATAATCATAAGGGATTTGATTTAGGTTATACCTGAATGGTCTAGTGGTTTTCTTCACTTTCTTCAATTTAAGTCTGAATTTGGCAATAAGGAGTTCATGATCTGAGCCACAGTCAGCTCCCAGTCTTGTTTTTGCTGACTGTATAGCTTCTCCATCTTTGGCTGCAAAGAATATAATCAATCTGATTTCAGTGTTGACCATCTGGTGATGTCCATGTGTAGAGTCTTCTCTTGTGTTGTTGGAAGAGGGTGTTTGCTATGACCAGTGTGATCTCTTGGCAAAACTTTATTAGCCTTTGCCCTGCTTCATTCTGTACTCCAAGGCCAAATTTGCCTGTTACTCCAGGTGTTTCTTGACTTCCTACATTTTCCATTCCAGTCCCCTATAATGAAAAGGACATTTTTGGGGGGTGTTAGTTCTAAAAGGTCTTGTAGGTCTTCATAGAATCGTTCAACTTCAGCTTCTTCAGCGTTACTGGTTGGGACATAGGCTTGGATTACCGTGATATTGAATGGTTTGCCTTGGAAACGAACAGAGATCATTCTGTCGTTTTTGAGATTGCATCCAAGTACTGCATTTTGGACTCTTTTGTTGACTATGATGGCTACTCCATTTCTTCTAAGGGATTCCTGCCCACAGTAGTAGATATAATGGTCATCTGAGTTAAATTCACCCATTCCAGTCCATTTTAGTTTGCTGATTCTTAGAATGTCAACGTTCACACTTATCATCTCCTGTTTGACCACCTCCAATTTGCCTTGATTCATGGACCTGACATTCCAGGTTCCTATGCAATACTGCTCTTTACAGCATCAGACCTTGCTTCTATCACCAGTCACATCCACAACTGGGTATTGTTTTTGCTTTGGCTCCATCCCTTCATTCTTTCTGGAGTTATTTCTCCATTGATCTCCAGTAGTATATTGGGCACCTACCGACCTGGGGAGTTCCCGTTTCAGTATCCTATCATTTTGCCTTTTCATACTGTTCATGGGGTTCTCAAAGCAAGAAAACTGAAGTGGTTTTCCATTCCCTTCTCCAGTGGACCACATTCTGTCATAATTTACCCTGCTATTTACCTGGAGCCAAACTATGGTGGAGGTTATGAAGATAATGATGACCTCCTTCAAAAGATCCCATGCATGTACTGCTACACTCGGTGCTCCCAACCCTGCAGCAGGCCACCACTGACCCACGCCTCTGCCAGAGACTCCTGGACACTCACAGGCAAGTCTGGGTCAGTCTCTTGTGGGGTCACTGCTCCTTTCTTCTGGGTCCTGGTGCACACAAGATTCTGTTTGTACCCTCCAAGAGGCTTAAAGCTTAGTTGTTGATAAGAAACCTCAATACATTTTAAAACTGCATTTGATTAGAGGAGAAAGCAATGGTCATCACATTTTTTATAAACACAACAGTCTTGCTGGGGCTTCTCCTTTGCCCTTGGATGGGGGGTATCTCCTCACAGCCGCTCCAATGACTACCGTCTTACTGGGGTTTCTCTGACCTTGGACGTGGGGTATCTCCTCATGGCCCATCCAGCCATTATTCAGTCATTAAAAAGATCAAATTAGAATCATGTCAGTTTCTGTTATATTTCCACCTAAAAGAGAATATCAAAATGCAGAGAGGTAGATATAAAATGATACCAATATTTAAAACTAAAATGCTTCCAGTGAAAAAGAATGCCCACTCCATTCATATGTGTATATATTGTATGCGATTATAGGAGAAAGACTCCTTCATGAATCATAACCTTGTCGTGGTGAAGGCACTTATAGAACTCAATGAAGCTATGAGTCATGCCATGCAGGGCTACCCAAGATGGATGGGTCGTAGTGAAGAGTTCTGAGAAATCATGGTCCACTGGAAGAAGGACTCACAAATCACTCCAGTATTCTTACCTCAAGAACCCCATGAACAGTATGAAAAAGCAAAAAGATATGACACTCGAAGATGAACCTCCCAGGTCAAACAGTGTCCAATATGCACTGGGATGAGATGGTTAGATAGCATCACCAATTCAACGGACATGAATTTGAGCAAACTCTGGGAGATAGTGGAGGACAGAGGACAGAGGACTGGCCTGCTGCAGTCCATGGGTTGCAATGAGTCAGACAACAAGTGACCAAACAACAACAACTAGAAGAAAATTATGGAAAAGTATATATAAGATTGATTAGTTAATAGTTGAAGGAGGTGTGCTAGGTACAGAAACAGTGGAGGAGATGAAAATTTAGTTCATTTTAATTATTACACAAAAATAATTTTGATCAGAGCTCCTCAGGAAAGGCTAAAATTCCTCAGGAAAGGCTCTGAAGCAAGAACACAAACTAGTAGGAAGGGCCCCTATGGGGCATAAAGAAAAGGATCTTTTGTTGTATTTGCATAAGGTGACAGAAGGGTCTATCTGGTCCCTATGAACAGACAGACAGGCAAACATCATTTGTCTAGTATGTTAGATGGTCCAACTCTGCCACACCTTTCTGTGTAGAATGCTTATGTTTTCATTTCTTCCTGTTATTTTACCTTTGTTTTTAATATGCATTTCTGATTATAAACAGAAATAGGAAGAAAGTCATTAAGTGATTCCTGTCGATGTTGTACAGTTTTGTTTTTGAAAAAAAAAAAAGGCAAAAAATAAAAAATGCACATTTTTCCAAATAAAAACTTAATTCTCATGTGTCAAAGGTTGAGAATAGAAGGTGAGAAGGTAGAGTCATTGAGTCTAGAGAACTCTTATGGAACTTTGTTATAAAATGAAGCAGGGATATGAGCCAATGGCTAGAGATATTGGAATTAAGTCGGACATGACTAAAGTGACTTAGCACACCTGTACACATTTATACATACATAAATAAGGCTGCTTTATTTTGAAAAGGAAATAAAACTATATTTATTTATGGTTATCAGGGCCCAGAAAGGAGGCAGAGGGAAGGCATAAAAGATCAAAGCTATCTATAAATTTACCACAGCCGGGAATTTCCAACCTCACTACTTCTTTCTAGTTTGCTAACTCCTGGTTTTTGAGATGCTTTAAAAGCTAAACTCAGCAAGAAATGCAACCCAAAGATGTGACTGAAGTTGAACTGAACTGGTCAAGTTTCATGTTATGTATATCCTTTAATATAACCTTTTTATGCCAATAAGTGTGTCATGCATAAATGAAATGTTATGCTGGCTGAAGGCTTAGCAGTATTGGTCTGGGTCTCAGATGGGTGGTTAGAACTCAGCCTCTCATGATTTCTTTGCCCAAACATGCTTATTCACATCTAGGTGCCCCATGGTTTTGTTGCTATGCTTATGTAAATTTATTCGAGAATATAGGTATTGTCCGAGGCAAAGAGCTAAGTATCTAATATCTATTTCTGAAAAGTGAAAGCAAGTGAAAGTGAAATTTGCTCAGTTGTGTCTGACTTCAGTCCATGGCATTCTCCAGGCCAGAATACTGGAGTGGGTAGCCTTTCCCTTCTCCAGGGAATCTTCTCAACCCAGGGATCAAACCCAGGTCTCCCTCATTACAGGCAGATTCTTTACCAACTGAGCCACAAGAAAAGCCCAGGAATACTGGAGTGGGTAGCCTGTCCCTTCTCCAGCGGATCTTCCCAACCGAGGAATTGACCCAGGATCTCCTGCATTGCAGGCAGATTCTTTACCAACTGAGCTATCAGGGAAGCCCAAATGCATAAAAAGGAACATGATGGGAAAACACTGGGATTCCACTAAGATGCTTTTCATCCATCAAATTCATCCTAAATGATGAAGATCCACCAAAGCACCTCATGCTTTTGTCTCAGAAACCAGTTTAGTTTAAATCAAGACTTAGGGATGGTCAGTGCTTGCCACCAGCCACAGGTCACTATTCAAATTTGGATTTAAATGTTAAAGTTAAATAAAAGGAAAAATTCTGCTCCTCAGTTGCACTAGCCACATGTGAGTGAACAGCACAGACATTTCATCATCACAGAAAAGTTCTATTGAAAGAGCTCATTCAACCATGGAAAGCTCCTGTAATTTATCTCATCCTCAAGATTGTTACTGGTCCAAGGGATGCATAAAGAAACAGGAAATCTTGATGCAGCCTCAGAACCACCTTGGACTTCAAACAGACCCCAAACTAGAACTCTGAGCTTTTCCAATCTGGCCTTCACTCAGCATAGACCCACATCAACCGTCAGAGTTTAGAAGGAGGATACACTGAACTTTATGCCTCAAATGACATAATAGTGTCTGGGAAGATCTTTTTAAAACTATGAAGTGCTATGCAAAAAATATTCTATTTCCCTAAGCAATTGCTTTTACTTTGTTGTGGGAATCTCCCTAGGTTATTATATTCAGTTTTGGACTCTACAGCTTGAGACAAATGCAGAAAATTTGGAGGCAGTTTAGAGGAGACCCACAAAGATGATGAAAGGCTTGGAAAATAAAATATTATGGTTCAAGACAAAAGTCATTTATCCTAGGAGAAAATTTTACAATTAACCCCAAACATATATTGTATATTATATGAAGAATGTTGTCCAGCTACATTTAAGAGATGTTATGGGCAGAACAGAAGAACTAGAGCAAATTAAGAGTGCAAGGGAAATTTCCTGATAATGGTGGCTGAGCTGGAGCAGGCTACTGAGAAGGTTTAAGGAATCTTTTCAGGAAATATTTAAAAGCAGGAAACTCCATGTAAAACATTTTTTGGTCACTGACTCCTGGGGAAAGTTGCTGCTGCTGCTAAGTCACTTCAGTTATGTCTGACTCTGTGCAACCCCATAGATGGCAGCCCACCAGGCTCCCCCGTCCCTGGGATTCTCCAGGCAAGAACACTGGAGTGGGTTGCCATTTCGTTCTCCAATGCATGAAAGTGAAAAGTGAAAGTGAAGTCGCTCAGTCGTGTCCGACTCTTAGTGACCCCATGGACTGCAGCCTACCATGGGAGTTTCCAGGCAAGAGTACTGGAGTGGGATGCCATTGCCTTCTCCACCTGAGGAAAGCAGTCAGAGATAACTCATCATGCATTTACTGTAATGTTTTATACCATGTGCAAATCTGGTCCCAGTTGGGTTGACCCAGGAATTGAGTCTGGCTCATACCAAGCCAGACTTCCCTTGTGCCTTCGGCTTCCCTTGTAGCTCAGCTGGTAAAGAATCCACCTGCAATGCGGGAGACCTGGGTTCGATCCCTGGGTTGGGAAGATCCTCTAGAGAAGGAAAGGCTACCCACTCCAGTATCCTGCCTGGAGAATTCCATGGACTGTAGTCGGACACGACTGAGCAACTTTCACTTTCACTTTCAATCCAGGCCACCTACAGCCAGATCAATAACTACAATGAGGGCCCCATTCCACTGGGGGACTTTATCCTGGGAATTATGGAGAGGATAGGTTAGTGCCTCCCCAGAATCCACGTATCCTTTTCTTATAACGTAACTCTTTATTTTTACAGTGGAATTATCTCTGACCCGCCCCATAGAACCCAGGTCCATTTAATCATCTGGTTAACTCCCCCTGGCCACAGTGATTTATTCAGAAATAACAATCAACACAAGTAAATCCAATGAGACTCAACTCCAGGATTTTTTTTTTTTTTTCCCTAAACTGTTGGGAGTAGAGAATCTCTTTAGTGACTTGTTTGGGGGTGTGAGACAATAAGCCTCTTTCTGCTGCTGCATGTACAGTAGAACTGTAGTGCTCCTGACAAGCACTTAAATTCCATTTCTCCAGAGCAGAAGGATTTGAGCTCCTGCCAGGGAACAAGCAGCTAGAGACACTGAGCAAACCCCTAGCAAAGGAACCAGGGAAGGAAGGGGGAAGGAAGGGGCAGGCCAGCTGCTCTGCAATACACAGACTTTCCATCCATCTCTCTCTTTATGGCAACTCACTCTCTCACATTCAGTGATCCTTGACCTCATCACAGTTCTTTGGAACAAATACGTGCTCATAAATATGTGCTCTTCTCCTCCTAAACAGTTTCCTCTGCCCCTTAATTCAGTTACTACTGCACCCTGCTTTCCCTCAGCCAAACATTTACTGAAATTTCCCAGCCATGGATGTCCACTCCCCTGTCTTTAGAGTATTTATTTTTCTTTTCCATCTTTTTTGAGTATTCTTATCCCTTACCATCATTTTAGTGTGGCCTTAGGAAGGAGATAGATGTCTTTGGTCAATTCATCATCTTCAGAGTATTTTTATGATGACAGCAAACCAAAATATCTAAAAAGAAGCAAAACAGAATGAGGATAAAGAAGGAGAATCAAAGTAAGACAGTGTTTGTTAGTTGTTGTCCTGACAAAATGACAGGGGTGTAGGATGGTCTTACTCAAGTGGTTCCAAAAACCCACCATATCCTTGCACATTCTCAGAATAACAGCTAACAAATACTTTGGAGAGGTTGGAGAGCAAATCGTTCTGGATCCTGGCAGAGACTTTGTCTGTAGATGTTTGCAACTACAATTTTCCCCTGGCCCAGTGAGAGTCTTATGTAAGTTAATTTGGTTGTTTGGGTTTTTTCCTTCTACTTCTGGAGTAATTTCAGTTCTTTTCTCTTAGGCAGTTTTACTTAACCCATATTTAATAACTAACAAGTTCAAAGTATGTGTTTTGTCCTGAAGAACAATGATGAAAATTTAAATCTTGCTTCAATTTTTTGCTCACTCTTTTGGAAAAAATCAGTCTGTATATTGCAAAATACAAGAAGAGAAGTATTTCTGAAAGAATAGGGCGTGGCAGAGCAGGAACTGGAGATGAAGTGGGTAAGGCAGTGGTTAAAGGCAATAAGAGGAAATATTTGGAACTAATCAGTCCTTTGGTGTCAAAAGGGAACATTGGTATTTCCAGATTCCTCTTTAAAACTTCATCTCAGTAGCCAGATTAGTGTTAGAGAGACTTACCCAGATATGTGCTGCTGTGCTCAGTCGTGGCTACCTCTTTGTAATTCTATGGACTGTAGCCCACCAGGCTCCTCTGTCCGTGGAATTTCCCAGGCAAAGAGTACTGGAGTGGGTTGCCATGCCCTCCTCCAGGGGATCTTTACCCAGGGATAGAACTTACATCTCTTGTGTCTCCTGTGTTGGCAGGTGGGTTCTTTACCACTAATTCCACCTGGGAAGCCCACCCAGATATGAGGGTGGAAAATTTGTCTGGTGAAGGTATTATTGCTGAAATACACACTTTCATTCTATTTTTGGGCTATAATCTACAATCTTTCATGGCCTTCAGTTTCTTATTTAAAAATCTTAAGGTTGTCCCAAAATTTTATTGTTTGAACCCAAATTCTGGCTTCTGAATAGTCTTCCTATTTCTACCACATCCTATTACCCAAACCATCAAATTCTTTTACTTTAACCTTGATTTGGATTTCTGCACTACTTATTTCAGTCCCCACCTTAATCACATTTCTTTCTACCAATTTATTTCTAAGGTTGAAGTAAAGTTCAAATTAAATGTAGCAACACAAAAACTTACAAAAAAGGAAGAAGACTACAGTTTCTTATCAGTGTAAAAGTTACTATTTGCAACTCAAAGCATACCAAATACTCCCAAATCCATGAGTGGATTTATATTAATTTTATTTTTTCAAGGATATCCTAAAATGGGATTGTTTTTTACCTAAATGAATCATTCTACTGTTATGATAATAATAGCCCTCCCAAATTGAGAAAGCCAGGTTTTTTGATACTATAATATACTGCAAAGTCATCACTCTATCATATAATTTGGACAACAAACTTTAATTTTGTTTTCCTTTATGATTAAAAAGACTGTCTTAAAATTGGATGACTTTTTGAAATGGTCAAGAATTCTTCATTTTTGTTCTCTATCAGAATCATCCAAGTTTTTGCCCAAAGAAACCTTAATTATAATGATATAAAATTTACTGAAAAAAAATAATACTGTGCAAGCAGTGTTTTCTCCTTCTACATATTATGAAAAGTGATAATATTAGTGTGGCATGCAAGGGTAAGCTGTCGAGGCTGCTGTCAGTCAGAAGCAATAAACTGAGTAGTGAAAGGAATCCTACAGACTGATGGGACTTGCATTTCAAGATTCAGGTTCAACACTAAGGATCCCCAAAGGGAAGCTTGGGATGCATCATAGGCTTCGGTACAATTGTTGCCTAAAACTCCATCTATTCTTTTTTGCTGCTGCTGCCGCCCACAGTGCATGACGTATGGGATCTTAGTTCCCTGATCGAGGATCTAACCTGCATCCCTGCCCTGGAAGTGTGAAGAGTGGAGTCTTAACCACTGGATCACCAGGGAAGTCCTCATTCAGCCTTCTAAATCCACACATCTGTCTACCCCACCTCACATCCTCAAAGCCTTGTGTTTTTGCTCAAAATGGACCATGCATATGTGATGTCTTTTTCATAGTGGTTTAATAATTTTTAAAAACCAAGAGGAAATAACAGGTGAAAATAGAATTTTACAATTTTACATTAGGGTACTATTACTGCATTATGCATTATAACTTTAGAGTTAGACCTGCTGTGAGGGGTCGGTGATAAAATTGTTGGGTATTTAACAATGATCATATCAACCATTAGAAGTACATATAGTTCTCACTGTGACTTAAGTTGTATGAATCATCAAAAGCCCAGCAAAAGGCATTATGAATTCAAGAAGTGTCTCCTCTATTACCCAGGAGACCAATAAAATGCCTTAAAATTTGTGTTCATTACCTTCTACTGACTTAGGTTTGTAAAAGATGCTATAAAGACAATGAAATTATATGCTAGTTTGAATCTGCCTGCAATGCAGGAGACCTGAGTTCAATCCCTGGGTTGGAAAGATCCCCTGGAGAAGGGAATGGCAACCCACTCCAGTATTCTTGCCTGGGGAATTCTGTGAACAGAAAAGCCTGGTGGGCTACAGTCCCTGGGGTCGCAAAGAGTTGGACATGACTGATCTACTAACACTTACGACTGCAGTTGTACAGTTCTGTTACAAAATACCTGCCATGACGAAGGAGAGGAGAGTCATGGTGGTAGAAGAAAGGGATATCTTTTTTCCTTTTTCAAAAATAGAAAAGAAATGCATACTCATTATGAGATCTTTAGATAATAAGTAAAGGAAGACTTGTCTCAGGTCAAATACTGAAAAGGCTCAAAGACTTTTTTTTAATAAATAAATAAGAAACATAGATACAAAATTCCAAGAAAATAGGATGATGGCTAGAATGCATCAAGTTTTGGATCCCAGACTCAGAGCAAAGCAGTTTTCCCAAACGTTCCAAACCTATCTAATCCTCAGAACAATCCAGTGAGGCAAGCATGCTATCTTCATCAGATAAATGAGAAGACTGAAAGTAAACAAAATTAATTGGCCAGTCTGAGGACGCACAGAGCCAAAAAAAGATAGAGCAAGATTAGAAAGTTGGGAGGACCAATGTAAGTGCCCTTCGTCTTGACTGCATTGCTGTAGGCCCATCATTGCAGGAAACAGACTTCTGAGAAGTCAAATCAGCTCACTATACTCACTTAACAAGACAGTGAACAAATGCCAGCAGTCCCCACACTATGTTTCACACTGGACTGTCCTGGGGAGATTTTAAGACTCCTAACACCCAAGCTTCATTCCATATTCTTTAAGTCATAGTGTCTGATGGATGGAGGAAACCCAGTGTCAGTACTTTTAAAGATTCCCAAGCTTGCATGCTTAGTTGCTCACCAACAGTCCGACTCTTTGCAACCCCGTGAACTGTAGCCACTCAGCCTCCTCTGTCCATGGAATTCTCCAGGCAAGAATACTGGAGTGGGTAGCCTTTTCCTTCTCCAGGAGATCTTCCTGACCCAGGGATTGAACCTGGATCTCCCACATTGCAGGTGGATTCTTTACCCTCTGAGCCACCAGGTGACCTCTGAACACAGAAAAATTTAGAAATTACTAACTAATGCTCATTCTGGAGGTTTTGACCTAAAGCTCTTCCTGTTGTTCTAAGTGTCACACAGGAAAACCACTGAACTGAAAATTCTGGAGCTAGACATTCAGCTCCAGACTAAGACTGCTTCCCAAGTGTGGAAACCTCCCCTTCCACCTCCACTTTCAAAAGCAACCACTGATATACATTATTCAAGCACTGAGTTATGCACAGGTGAACTGAGCAATGGCAGCAAGATTTCTCATACACTAGAGCAATGATGGCTAAGTGTATAGAAAAGTGTGAGAAAAAATTTGACAATTAGTGGTTATTTTGATACTTCTAGACAGCCAAAAGGGTAAATGAGGCCCAAAACTCTACTTGGGGACCTAATTATCCCAATGGATGTCTCCCATGAACAAATTAGTCATCAAATGGCCTTTTCCCTTGTTTCATAAACTCCAGCATATTATAAATGAAACACTTATTTAGGAAACTTCTTTTTGCTATCTTTTGTAGAAGGCAGGGATTGAAGAGGATCTTACAAATAATCCAGGCCAACGATTTCAGTGTACAGCCAAGAAAAATGAGGCCCCAGATTACTGCTTTCTTCTCCTATCAAAGCAACAGGGCCCTGAGGACTTCATGCTCCAGTTTATATTATCTTGGGGAAGTAACCTGGGGTTGGCACAGTGCAAAAAGGGTGTCAAAAGGCTTGGCAATAGCAGTCTGTCTGGGGAGGGATGAGGAAGTAAAACTCCGTGTTTTGCTTCCCTGGACAGGTAATGCATTCTGCCCGATATGACCTGAACATAGAATTTTTTTGTTTTTTAATGTTAAAAACGTTGTCTATCAGAGCTCTCTCTCTCTCAGAAGAGGCTGTGCTACAGATTTTGGGATTTTCTGTAGCAATGCAGCAACTTGCCTACTCTAGGGCTTTCAGAGGAGATGACAAGGAGTCCAAAGCCCTTGCTCTGCGACAACCCTCCCCTCCCCTCCCACTCCCCGACCCCCCTAACCCCCTCAACCCCCTCAGCACCCATCATCCTCCCACAGATCTTGAGGTCTCAGGAGGGTGGGCCCCTTCCTCAGCCTCAATTCCTACAGATCTGGAGTGCCTATGGAGACCTGGATGACTTGTGACCTCAGAACTGCTGTGGGCCCTGGGCCTTTTTTTTTTTTTTTTTTTTTTTGCTCTGCATCCTTCACAGGAAACCAGACAGCTGAGAAAGGAAGGGAAGAAAGAACCAGGCTCGGGGTGGTTTCCAAGGATTTGCACCCCGATCCTTCCACACAATTATCATTACCTGGGGCTTCCCTGGTGGCTCAGACAGTAAAGAATCTGCCTGCAATGAGGAAGACTCAGGTTCAATCTCTGGGTCAGGAAGATTCCTGGAGAAGGAAATGGCAACCCACTCCAGTATGCTTGCCTGGAGAATCCCTTGGACAGAGGAGCCTGCTACTGCTGCTGCTAAGTCGCTTCAGTCGTGTCCGACTCTGTGCGACCCCATAGAGGGCAGCCCACCAGGCTCCCCTGTCCCTGGGATTCTCCAGGCAAGAACACTGGAGTGGGTTGCCATTTCCTTCTCCAATGTGTGAAAGTGAAAAGTGAAAGTGAAGTCGTTCAATAGTGTCCGATCCTCAGCGACCCCATGGACTGAAGCCTACCAGGCTCCTCCATCCATGGGATTTTCCAGGCAAGAGTACTGGAGAGGGGTGCCATTGCCTTCTCCGACAGAGGAGCCTGGCGACCTACAATCATGGGGTGGCAAATCATGGCATGGCAAAGAGTCAGACATTACCGAGCAACTAACACTTTTACTTTTTTCGTATCATTACCTATATCCACACTGGTCTCCTAACTTTAAAGTTTAAATTTTTTAAACTATGTTTATTCTCTTAAGAAGATCTCTATAGAGGAGGAGGAGAAGAAAGAACATAGGTTTTCCCTTGAATTACAAGAAGAAGTATAAAGATTAGATTCTTTATAGAAGTAAAATCTGTGCCTTAACCTGGCCAGATAAAATGTATCCTAGCAAACCAGTTCATTAATGACTGTCTTGTGTGTGTTAGTTGCTCAGTTGTGTCGGGCTCTTTTCGACCTCATGGGCTATAGTTCACCAGGCTCCTCTGTCCATGGAATTCTCCAGGCAAGAATATTGGTGTGGGTTGCCATTTATTTCTCCAGGGGATCTTCCCTGCCCAGGGATCAAACCCAGGTCTCCTGCAGTACAAGCAGGTTCTTTACCATCTGAGCCACCAGGGAAGCCAACCAACAGATTATTTCATTACAGTGTTAGAAATGCTTTATTTACTCCCCATAGTAAATACTGTAGAAGATTACACTGTTAGAGAGAGGATAACTGCGGGAGAGTGGTCTAAAATAATGGCAATTTTAGAAGTCAGATCTCAGGTTGTATTGGCACTGAATGTATGAATGAAATTTCTGGCCTCTTTTCCACATGTAATGTCAATCAAAATGGCTCTTCCAAAATATATCAAATATAATTGGTTTTATTTGTGTAAATTTTGCATTGACTCCACTCATATGTGGTCTTTAGGATGCTAGAATCAAGTAGGTTCCCTTTTCTGTTTCTGTATTTAAGCATTTCTAAAACTTGTAGGTAAACTGTTCTCTCTTTTAATTCCCATATCTCCCTCCCCCTCAAGCCACACTATTTATCCATCTGCAGCTGAAAAATTCCCATATCTCTTGTTCTCCATTCCTACTGCTCCAGGCAAATGTCCATCACCCCCAAAATCTTCTGAAATTTTAGATTCATCCATCTCAAACCCATCTTTCCTCATGCCAAAACCTTCCCACTGTTATTCCCTTTGGCTACAATGCATTTGTAACAGGAATGAAAATTTGCTGTAGAAAAAGATGAATCAAACTTGCTTTCATAATACAGGACAGCTGGATGAATTCTGACTTTTTTGTTCAGAATCGTTTACTTATATGAAGGCAGGCCCTGCAGCTCAGTCAGAATTGGAATAATTGACATGATGAAGACAGAAAATTCTCGGTATAATTAAGGATGGAAAAGAAAAAAAATTTTCCTTGAAAGTCAGAGGAGATAAAGAGGTAGGAATCCTGTAACTAGAAAAGAGGCCTTAGACAAAAGATTTAGGTAGAAGGTAAGAAAGGACTAGGGAAAGAAAGAGCAAGTGAAAACATCCTTCTGGTGAGGATGTCTGTGGATCTTGAGGAAAAGTAACATGTGTGATTGAGAGGGGCTTGGAGAACTCTCTTTACCTGGTCAGAGAACCTCTTTTTTTTGGTACCATATATTATGAAATGTATACCTGTGTGAACTATAACACAGAGAAAGAATTCACCTCTGTAAATTACTATGTTAATTAAAAGGAAGGACATTCACTAAAAATATTAATCATGAGTTGGGAACTGAGAGAGAAGGGCTATCATATTAGTAACAAAAAGCATTTATTAGTGCAACATGTGGTGGAGGATTTTCAATAGAGAAGATAGAAACTTCACTCTGGAGGAAGGTTCCAGATAGTACTAATGGGGGGATAACTTTGTATGTCAGACTACACACATTGGAGGAGATTGAAAACCTGGAACAAATTGCCCCAAGGTTAGACTATATCCACAGACACTTTTCTTTTCTGAATTTAGTGAAGGGTGCCTTTCTCCCTTACTCATCAATGTGGGAGTACAGGAAAGTTCCTTGGAGTGGTCCAGTTACATTAGGAATCTCCATCATATTGACTTCTCTCTCCTCCCTCTTTTCTTTCTTCTTTCATTCTTTAGAGAAACACAGGGCAGTGGGAAAGAATAAGCCGCTCTTTAAAGAAATTGAGCCCAATTTCCCCTCTGGATTCTTAAATAGTATTGAAATCACTCCTTTAATGAAGTAAGTGAATTGAAACCATGATAGGGTTTTGTTTAGGGTTGCTTTTTTCTTTTTTTTCTTTTTTTGGATAGATTTTTAAAATTACTTATTTGGGGGGGTCTCAAGTAAAATAGAAGCAACATGAAGACATGGATTTTTGTCTCGTTGTTCAATACTTTATGCTCAGCATCTAGAAAAATGTCTAGACATTTTTCTACATGGTGCTAAACTCTACATGCTGAATGGAATAAATGAATGTTCATATGGCCCTATGGCCCCATTATCCTCAAAGCCTATGTAGATGGCTGTTACATAAAACAGCCCCGTGTTATGGGTGCTTCAGTGAATATAGGAGGTAGAGCAGCGATGTTATGTGGTGTGATTCAGGGTGAATCACAAGGTGACAGCTGCAAGAGCTAAGAGCATAAGCAGGGATTAAGAGGGAGCAGAAATGATATGGAACAGGAGATCAGGAAGACATGGGGGGGAGGAGAGACCTTCCTTCCTCCAGAACACAGGACGGTGGCCTAAGCCAACTGTTTGGATTGGAGGGAAAGGTGACACAGAAAGGCAGGAGAGGTAAGTTGAATGAATAAATTGTGAAACCACTCTTTGCCTGTGGACAAACTCCCGGTCAGTCTGGATCTTTATCTAAGCCTGAGATTTGGAACCAGGGACGGAAACCTCAATCACGTCAGATAAAGGACCAAGGGTAAGTCGCACCTTGCTCCGCTGTCAGTTCTTAGCCCTAGACCAACACACCTACAATCCAGGAATTAATGATGACGAGCTGAAGTGTCATCTTAGACTGCCTGAACCCACCTTACTTTTTTGCTGAATTGTTCTCTATCCCTGGTCCAGGCTCTGCCTAGCTCTTGACACAGCAGAACTAATTTCAAGCCTACCTTTGGTCTTTTTAATTTGACACCAAAGACAAAAACAGTAAAAATAAACAAGTGGGGCTATACCAAACAAAAACACTTTTTAAAAATTATCTGTGCACTTTATTTTGTGGTTGTGTTGGGTCTTCACTGCTGCTCATGGGCTTTCTCTAGTTGCTTTGATCAAGGGCTGCTCTTCTTTGGAGTTCACGTGTTTCTCATTGTGGTGGCTTCTCTTGTTGCAGAACAGATGTTCTAGGTGGGCAGTACCCCAACCTTCCCTCTGGTAACCATAAGTTCATTCTCTAAGTCTGTGAATCTGTTTCTGTTTGGTAACTAACTTCACTTGTATAATTTCTTTTTAGATTCTGTGTATAAGCTATACCATACAATATTTCTCTTTGTCTGACTTACTTCACTCAGTATGACAATCCCTAGGTCCATTTATGTTGCTGCAAATTCTTTTTAATGGTTTAGTAATATTCTGTTGTAAATATGTGCCATATCTTCTTTATCCATTCCTCTGTTGATGGACATTTAGGTTGTTTGCATGTCTTGATTATCATAAACATACATGTAGAATCTTTTTTTAAAAAAAAGTCAAACTCATAGATACAGGGAGTAGAAAAGTGGTTGTCAGAAGCTAGGGATGGGGGAAATAGAGAGAGGATGGCAAAGGGGTACCAACATTCAGTTATAAGATGAATAATGTCTATGATTCAAATGTTTAACAAGGTAAAATGTTGAAAATGTAGTACAGTGTTTTCAACATTTTACCTTGTTATGATTGAAACTTATTAACAGAGTAGAACTATTGTTCTCCCGTACAAAAAACGTAAATATATAAGATAATGGATGGATATGTTAACTAACTTGAGGGGAGGAATCCTTTCATTATATATATATGTGTCAAATCACCTTGCTGTGATTGGTCAACTTATCGATTTCTCCAAAAAATGTGCTTGATATTATAGTTAATTGTGAAACCAACCCAATGTAGAATTAGAATGCCCCTTGGAGATCATTCAGACCAATACTCTAACTCTATAGATGAAGAAAGATGCAGAGAAGCTGGGTGACTTTCAAAAGTCATGAAATGAGCTGGTAGATGACCCAAGACTAGAACCCAGTTACCTAACCCCTAGTCCAACATTCTTTCTGCTTTATCATGCTAATTTTCTGAGAGAACTGTGAAAGTGAAAGTCACTCAGGAGTGTCCAACTCCTTGAGACCCCATGGACTATACAGTCCATGGAATTCTCCAGGCCAGAATACTGGAGTGGGTAGCTGTTCCCTTCTCCAGGAGATCTTCCCAACCCAGGAATTGAAGCCAGGTCTCCCAAATTGCAGATGGACTCTATGCCAGCTGAGCCACAAGGGAAGCTCAGAGAGAACTATAGTAGCTCACAATAGAAAAATATTTTTTTAAAGCCTTATTGACAGCATTCTGCAATTAGAATGGCTCAGATGATTTTTTTTTCCTACCCTGAGCACCAAAACTTTGGATGTAATAATAAAAATTATTTTTAAGTATTTACTAAACTAATGTGCTAAGAACTTTATATTCTGTTCTTTGGTTACAAGCAACAGACAATGGCAAACTTTCCAGGTGGCACCAGTGGTAAAGATTCCGCTCGCTAGTGCAGGAGACATAATGAGACATGGCTTTGATCACTGGTCCAGAGTATCTCCTGGAAGAGGCCGTGGCTACCCTCTCTAATATTCTTGCCTAGAGAATCCCATGTACAGAGGATCCTGGTGGGCTACGGTCCCTAGGGTGGCAAAGAATCAGACATGACTGAAGTGACTTCTCTCTCTGTCTCTCTCTGTCACACACACACACACACACACACACAATAGACCATGACATGGCCATTTAAGCAAGAACAGTGCTCCTAACAATCAAACAAAACAAAGAAAAAGTTGAAAAATCAGGTCTTAGAAACGGCAGGAAACAGAATGCCTCCCAAGATCTAAGTAGCAACAATTCTCCTAGAAGGCACACTTCTCATGTGTCTCCACTCAAAATTCAAATTTCTGGAAAGAAATTATGGTCACCCTAGCCTTGATAATATGCCCCTACTTGACATTACAGGGTGGGGTCCTATGATTGACAGCCCTCCAAAATCACAGGTAGTAGTAAAGAAGCAGAGCCTCAAAGGTGAGATGCCGCATGACCAAAAACAAAAGTTCCCCATTCTCTTGTTTAATCCTGACAGCATGATGCGGTAGGTTATATTATCCCAGTTTTACTAAGAAGGAACTTGAGTGTCAATAAAGTTAATAACGTGCCCACTAGTAAGTGTCCAGGAAGCGGCACTCACATGTCTAATATTTCTCTTGGCTCAGTCCTGAAGCTCTTTCTCTTTTTTGATCACTGTCTCTCCTACATTTTTGTTCCCCTCTCTTGGTGGCATTCCCTATTCTGTTGCTGAGTGAAGGAATTAGTTAGGGTAAGATAGAATAGGCTCCCTTTATAGGAAAGGTCACTTACAGATTTAAAATTCTGGGATGAAAATGGAATGCATGACCATGATGCTCTATTTCTATTTCTGAAACAATCAAGTCTTCCCTCATGGCAGGATTATTATTTAACCCCTTCATATCCACTACAGGGTGGGTATGGTAATGTGCAATTCACCCTGGATTTGCACAGCTCATTTCTGTCACTGGATGTGTTCTTACCTATCACTTCAACAGAAAGTGGTAAAATTTGATAAAGATAAAATTCTGTGCTTTTATGCATTCAGAGTGATCGTTAACAGCTCCTCTGGGACAAAAATAAAAAGAGCGTAGGTTGGGGGAAAATACAGGTCTACCCACAGTTTTGCAAGAATTTTTCTTTCTGTTTCTTCCCAAATAGTGATAATAATCAGCTCAGAATTGATTAGGTTTAATAGATTAAAAAAAAAATCTCATCTAGCAAAAAACCTCTTTCTTTTAAGGAGTTTTATGCTTCAAATTTTAATGGCATAGCCTTTTAACTGTTTACTTTGAATTATGTAAAGACTAAAAATGTATGTTAGTTTTTTTAAATCTCTAATTACTTGGTTTAATTAATAGAGGCAATTTCACAGCATAGACGAAAACCAAAGCTTTTATGAGTCACTAATTTATTTATCATAGGAATTAATTTAATTGCCTGTTTCATGCTTAAAACAGCTTTATAATCTTGGTTAAGTAAGTTTCAATACAATCCATGATATATATTGTAAATGATGCTCACTTATTTTTTGTTATTGTTGAACTGAGTTAGTATTGTTGTACAATACTTCCACTATAAAGGCAATTTTCTACATATAGCGTACATGGTGATGAAGATGGCTTCTCATTAGAGAAAAGCACTTTAAAGGGTATTTCATCTGGAAATTTAGAATAAAGCATTTGAATAGCAATTGTGTTGTCATCTCCAACTGTACTTTCTTTGTTTATATGCTTATCCTCCAAGGAAGATGTTATGTTAGTCATGGTAGTCTTTTCTTTAATGATTCTTTGGACAAATATTTATTGAGTGCCACTTGGTATATTCTATCTCCAGTGGACCATGTTCTGTCAGAATTCTTCACTATGACCCGTCTGTGTTAGGTGGGCCTACAGAGCATGATTCATAGCTTCACTGAGTTATGCAAGCCCCTTCACTACAAAATTGTGATCCATGAAGGGGAAGTGGAAGCAGTGACATATTTTATTTTCTTGGGGCTCCAAAATCATCGTGAACAGTGACTGCAGCCATGAAATTAAGAGATGCTTGCTCCTTGGAAGAAAAGCAATGACAAACCTAGACACTATATCAAAAAGTAGAGACATCACTTTGCCGATAAAGGTCTGTCTAGTCAAAGCTATGGTTTTTTCAGTAGTCATGTATGTATGTGAGAGTTGGACCTTAAAGAAGGCTGAGAGCCAAAGAATTGATGCTTTTGAACTGTAGTGCTGGAGAAGACTCTTGAGAATCTCTTGAGTTGAAAAGAGGTCAAACCAGTCAATTTTGAAGGAAATCAACCATGGATATTCATTGGAAGGACTGATACTGAAGCTGAAGCTTCAATAGTTTGGCCACCTGTTGTGAAGAGCAGACTCTTTGGAAAAGACCCTGATGCTGGGAAAGTTGACAGCAGAAGGGGAAGGAGGCAGCAGAGAATGAGATGGATAGATAACATCACCGACTCAATGGACATGAATTTGAGCAAACTCTGTGAGATAGTGGAGGACAGGGAAGCCTGACAAGGTACAGTCCTTGGGGTCACAGAGAGTCGGACACAACTTAGGGACCAAACAACACTTGGTTTATGGTACTATCCTACGTCCTAAGAAAATGGTGATTGAACCAGGCTAAGTGGAGCTTAAATTCTTATGGCAGATAAACAATACACGGGCAAACAAATAAGTACTATAAACTTACTATTAGCACCATGAAGAAAACAGAGTAAGGAACTAGTCAGTGCTCAAGTGGTAGGTCAGGCAAAGACTCCCTATTGAAAGCTGAGCAGAAAACTGAATGATGAGATAAAGCAAAGATCTGAGGGAAGAAAATGCCAGGTAGAGATAAGAGTATGTGTACAGACCATGTGGCAGGAACCAGCCTAGCTGGTTGAGGAACAGCAAGAAGGTCAATACACCTGGGGCCAAGTAAACAGCGAAGAGGAAGAAACAAAGTCAGGGAGATAAGAGAAGTGCCTGATTTCGCTGACTATGCGAACTTCGGACAGGGGTTTGGTTAGACTGGAAATGAATTGTGTATAGCTTATGAAAAGAAGGCATATGTTCGACTGGCTCTTGACTATGATGCTTTGGATGTTGCCAACAAAATTGGGATCATCTAAACTGAGTCCCTGGAGAAGGCAATGGCTCCCCACTCCAGTCCTCTTGCCTGGAAAATCCCATGGACGGAGGAGCCTGGTAGGCTGCAGTCCATGGGGTCGCCAAGAGTCATGGACTGAGCGACTTCACTTTCACTTTCACTATGAAAAGCAAACATTTTTGTGGTTATCATAGTGTATTAGTCAATCTGGAACAGAATTTCTTAGTCTGGAACACCACAGCTACACTTCAGGCCCCCAGTGAGCATTTCCACGGCCTGCTGTTAAATATAAGTCCACAGCCAAGGGCACTCAGGCACCTAAGGCAAACCTGCTAGAGAGGCAGAGATCAAAGCAAAGACAGACGAGATGACAGAGCACAAGCAGGAGAAGCTCTTCTGAAAAACAGCATTAGAATCTTGAGGATGGCGGGAAAGTCAAGTCCTACAACACAGCCACAGCCGCCTAGGGCAGAAGCATAGAGGGCAGAGGTGGCAGAAATGAAGATTCTAGTTTAAAAAATGAGAACTGATACATTAGCTAATGTGGTGTACAATATTGATCAGAGATTCACACTTCTCTAGGAAAGTTTGAGAATGAATTAATTATAAATACATAGAAAACTAAACAAATGAGAAAACAAGACAGCTGTTATCTAGGAAAACATTTTAACAGAAAGAATAAAATTTGGCTCAGCTTCAAACAGAATTTACTTACTCAAATGCACTAAATATTGATTTAATTCTTATCAGTATTGTAGGAAGTATCCTGTGTTTTAATAAGTTTTGTCTTGAACAATTGGGAAAACTGATAGTAAATGAAAAACACCAGAAGAATGACACTGAAAACTGAATTCTGTGTATGTGTGTGCTATATGTGTGTGTATGTGTTTGCATATATGTGTGTATACGGGTATATGTGTGTGTATCTATGTGTATATATATGTGTATGTGTGTCTATGTGTGTACGTGTATGTGTGTCTATGTGTGTTTATGTGTGTACATGTGTGTGTGTGTATGTGTTCTGGATGGGATGAGTTTCATATACCAAAAAAACTAGCAAAACCAATACAATATTGTAAAGTTAAAAAATAAAATAAAAATTAAAAAAAAAAGAGTTGAAAATTTAAGTTAGTGGTGACAATATCTGTAAGAAAAATTTGTTGTTTTTTAAGTGCATTTTAACTCTAGACTGTGCTGTTTGTCAAAAATGTTTTCTGACAAAATAAAAACTCAGCGTCATGGGCCAAACAAACCTAAAAACTAGCTAAGGTAGTCACTGTATGCTCTTACCTGGGAGTACTAACAGCATCAGTAAACACAGAGACTACAGGTCTATATTTTTTTTTAACTTTTAAAAAATTGACCCTTAAAAGAAAAAAAAAAATTAGAGTACAGCATCCACAAAATTGAGAGCAGTCATTGACAGCTGCCAAGAAGCTAAGGTGAGGAGTCTCTTACTCCATAAAAAGCAAATATTTACTGTAGATTAGAATTTTTAATCTTAAAATTTGACTCTAATATACTTGATGTAAAGTTCAAGGTATATCTGTGAAACAAAAATTTGAATAGATATTGAAATTTAGTGGGTTGAATGGAAGCTCCCAAAATGATACATCCATGACCTAATCCCCAGAATCTGTGAATATTACCTTATTTGGAAAAAGAGTTTTGCAGATATGATTAAGGATCTTGAGATGAGGAAATCAAATATCCAAATATCTATCCAATTAGGCCCAAAAGTCAATGATGAGTATCCTTATAAGAGACATACAGAGAAGAAGGCAGACACAGAGAAGAAGGTGATGTGAAGATGGAGGCAGAAGTTAGACTGATGACACATGTAAACACAATTCGTAATTCTTCTCTTAGCATCAAGTGAAAGCAATTGATAAATGCCTGGTTGTTCCTCCACCAAACACCAAGCCTTACATCCCCATCCAATCTATAACCCCTTCTTTGTTCCTCTTTTTCTCTTCAAAATTAAAGTTCTCCTTTGGTTCTCAAGCTTATGTTCTCTTTACCGTATTTCATGTATACAGACATCAATGTGCGGTTGGATGACGAAGTACTTTATTGAGAATGGTGTGGGTTCCACACTGTTTAGAGAGAATCTAAGTGGAAAAATCTGCCTGTGCATTGAGTTAGCCAAATAAACTCTCCTAGGTGGCTACCTGGTCATCATGCACATGTGGGGTTCCTTTAGGTTGGTGCAAGTTATGGTGCTATGCTTAGTTGCTCAGTCGTGTCTGATTCTTTGCAACCCATGGACTGTAGACTGTAGCTCTTTTGCCATGGGGATTCTCCAGGCAAGAATACTGGAGTGGGTTGCCATGCACTCCTCCGGGGATCTTCCAAATCCAGGGATCAGACACAGGTCTCCCATATTGTAGACAGATTCTTGACTGTCTGAGCTACCAGGGAAGCCCAGGATACTGGAGTGGAGACTATCCCTTCTCCAGGGGATCTTCCCAACCCAGGAATTGAACCGGGGTCTCCTACATTGCAGGTGGATTCTTTACCAGCTGAGCTACCCAGGAAGTCCACAAGTTATGGTGAGTAAATAAACAGAGCAAGAAAATAGATTTACTTTACTTCCATAAGTAAATGCCAAGTATTTCCCTAAGCAAATGCTTTTAGGAAGAGAGCCAATGTTGTATAACTATAACGATAAATCTAGTAAATAGGAATGAAAAATATACAACCTATGAAAATTAATTAGCTTTTAAATTGGAGGATAGAAGTTTACCCCCTTTCATTTCTGTTGAACTTCGAAACAAACTTCACATGCATAATAGACAACAAAAACTGTTGAAACATAAGAAACACTATCAAGAATATAAATATTAATATATCTTTACTTTGTTCAAAATCTTAGTGATATAGGTGTGTTTTGTTAATCCTGTACAGATTGTATAAGATGAGAGTTAGGTCAGGTCCAATGTGTCTATTTTCCAGATCCTATTGACAAAGATGGATTCATCTCATTCATCTCATTCACTTCCTCATGAATTATGGGATCAGGAGTTAAACATATTTATTGAAATATGTTACTAGTGAATTGAAAGACATAATTAAAAGGGAAAAGTAGATGTTATTAACCTTTCTCATTCTCCTTCCTTTAAAATTTCTCCCATGTGGAAATAGAAAAAAACAAAACAAAACAAAACATTAGTTCAGTTCAGTCGCTCAGTCGTGTCCGACTCTTTGCGACCCCATGAATCGCAGCACGCCAGGCCTCCCTGTCCATCACCAACTCCCGGAGTTCACTCAGACTCATGTCCATTGAGTCGGTGATGCCATCCAGCCATCTCATCCTCCGTTGTCCCCTTCTCCTCCTGCCCCCAATCCCTCCCAGCATCAGAGTCTTTTCCAATGAGTCAACTCTTCGCATGAGGTGGCCAAAGTACTGGAGTTTCAGCTTTAGCATCATTCCTTCCAAAGAAATCCCAGGGCTGATCTCCTTCAGAATGGAAGCTTAAAGCGATTATAATAAATTAGCATAGTTCTTGATTCGAGTAAGATTCTGATTGATTATATGCTTTAATTTCCTCTTTTAAGTCCACAGGTGTTGTGAGATAACAATCTCCATTTCTTCTTATTTCTAAAAATCTATTATTTTCTGGTATTGTGTAATCTCTCTCAATTTTGATCTATGATGATTAGGAAGATACATAGATTTCACTTAATCGGTTACCTTTTAAAAAAATTCTAATGATGGCAAATAGAGTTGTATTAGAGGTTGATACAAACTCATATTCACTATTTCCTGAGGGTACACTTCAGTCAATGCCAAGTTCACCTTCCTGGAGTGACTGGAAGGCTTGTCCCTCCCTGAGCTATCCTTTCTCCTTCATTTTCTATTACATTTCCTTCAGGTATTGGCTTTGTCCTCTACTCTTGAGTTGCTAAGTTGATCAAAGTTTCCTTTCTTGGAAATTACAATCTCAAGTCCCCTATTACCTCAAATCTTCCCCCATCATATTGTAAGCTTTTTGAGGACTTGGATTTTTACATGTTCTTCTCCAAATTCCCAATTCCTTCAGCTGTACTTGGTACAAATAGATATCAAATAAGCATATATTCAGTGAATAGATTCTCACAGGATTATTGGGGTAACTAAAAGAACTTTCTCTTGCTAATATTGAACAATTTACTTAAAGACCATGGGGAACCCAAATGGAAGACACAAAGAAGATGAAACAGAAAAGCCCATCCTAGTAAAATAATAAACCACTTCTGAAAAAGGAGTCATCAACCAGCATCTGGGAAGATAGATTAGGTGCTTATTGGGTGTGGGTGTATTGGTTGATCACATATATATCACAGACCAAGTAAGATGAAGTAACATATTCTGAAATTTGAAACCAGAACTCAGTGGAAAATGCATTAGGGTATGAACATTTGGAAAGAAAATTGACAGGTGAGAGATAGTCTTTCAAAAAGATGGCATCACCAGAAGCCATGTGGCTGCCAAAAGGTTAGGCCAAGATATTTTCCCAGGCAAGTAGTGAAGAAGCCACATCCTAGGAAGCTGAGCTCATCTTAATGTCTGACAGTCTTCCTAAACAAGGGCTCCTTCTCTTCCTAGGCTCTGGATTAATTTTCATGTAGGAGAAATACATTGGTATTGAGAGGGAGAAATCATTAAAATAAGGTAAAAAAATTTAGATGTAGTTATAATAAAGAAGAAAAGGTGGGGGAAAGCCAAGGCCATCTAAAGTCACGTGGTAGAAGATTTCTTTATCAGTTGGGGACAGAGCTCTTAGGAAAGTGAGAGATACACACGGTTGGAGACCAGCCCAGTGTCAGATGACAGACAAGAGCATTAACTAAAAAAAAAAAAGAAAAAGCATGCTCCTGGAGGGACAGAGATCCCCACTGACTCACCTACCTTATCTAGCTTACAGGGACAACACAAAGACATCAGAGGCGGGCTTTCTCTGGTTGCGAACAGTGGGAGCTATTCTCTAGTTGCGGTGCACAAGTTTTTCATTGTGGTAACTTTTCTTGTTGCTGAGCACCGGCTCTAGGGCATGCAGGCTTCAGTAGTGGTGGCACCTGGCTTCTAGGGCAGGAGCTCAGTAGTTGTGGAGCACAGTCTTAGTTGCTCTGAGGCATGTGGGATCTTCCCTGATCAGCGATCAAATGAACGCATGTCTCATTCATTGGCAGATGGCGTCTTCACCACTGAGCCACCAGGGGAAGCTCTTTATTTGCTTTAAAATCTGCCATTCTGCTCTGTGATACCCATTCCCTGACTGTTTCTCTGTTACTTTTTTTTTATTTCAATTTTTCTCTTAGCTTCTTAACGAAGTCATTTTTATCATATTATAATAAAACTTGCCCAGAAGTTGCCCAGGATGAAAGAATTTTTTTGTCTCCTTCCTATATGAGAAGCAGGGAGTAAAAATAGCCTAAAGGTTGGCTTATGGTGGTGCCAATATGTATGGAATTCACAGAGGGAAATGATGGATGGGATCTATGGAGGAAGCAGAAGTTAACTGTGGTAAAATGAGCCTCAGATCTAGATTTTAATGGTGTGTGCTGGGAGGGGAGTTACTGTCAGTTTGTGTCTTTCTATCTACATTCTCCTTTTGTTTTTCCATAAAGGACATGTTAAGAGCAATAGAGAATTGAAGTATTACACATTAAATGTAATTCCAGTGCCTATTTAAGGTCACTGAAACTTGACAGTGGAAAGTGACTATGCAAAAAATACAAAGATGTCAAGGATTGACTTTTAATAGTCTGAAAGTTTATCAAAATGGTTAAACCAAACCTAAACATATCAGGTATGCTTAGTAATTTTTTTTTCGATACAATCGGTCAAATGTGTGTTAATAACCAACCACTTAGCCTTTGCAGTATGGCCTTTATGAAAGCTTTCATAAAATGTTAACTCTATAAAATGAAATTCTGAACATGATATCCTTTGCACTCTAAGTTGTGGAAAAGTATTTTAAGAGTGTTATATGAGAAGCAGTCTTACTCCCAGTCCACCAAATTCATTTTACCTTAAGGATGCTCATTGGTACTTGGAAAGGAAATAGGATATACAGTAGGAAATCTGGCCAATGGGGTGATTTGCTCAGCAATCTGTTGGTAATTGAGAGAGTTGTTCAGGTGACTACAGTCTGATGTTTATGGATGGGCTTCAGGAGGTCCCTATATCTTCTGAAATGATAGGCATGTCAAAAAGGGAAAATGTTATTTTTAAACCATAACTTCCTTGTAAGGAGATTGAAAGAAGTCAAAGGAAACCACAAGTTCTCAGAAAATGCTTGATTGCTGCTTACAGAGCAGGTGGCCCCTTTGTTGAGCTAAGCACCTGTATACTTTTTTCAATATTTTTTCAAGGGAAAAAGGTCTATGGTTTTCATCAGATATTCATCTGTACAGAGAGGCAAAGAATTTGACAAGGAAAGGAACTAACAAAGAGGACAACTTAATTTTACATTAAATATTTCTGGACTCTCCTGATATTTTTTTAAAAATCTCCATGTCTATTTTTTTTTTCTTTACAAAGACAAGTCAACATCTCCAGGAAATTAAAATTCTTTTTTGGCATTTCCTCTTTGTCTTCTTTCTAGATATTTGTGCTTTGACATTGCTAAAAAGATCTTTTCAAAACCAAAATGACTCATTCCTTTCCTTTAATTTTTCAGTTTTAAAATATTCTCAGCCTTTTCTTTTTGAAGCTCACTTCACAAATTTCCATTAGACTCTGGACTCATGAAAAATCCAACTGGATAGCCTGTGCCCCTTGAATGTCTGCATGGGGCTGATCCATGAGTTTATGAAGGGTTTAAACCTGTCTTAAGCCAATTTTGCTCATTACATCATTTAGATTATCTGTTATAGTTACTGATAGTTGCCAAGACAGGCGATTGAAAGCTAATATCTGCAAACTTGTCAACAGTGTATAATGAAAGTGAGCCTTAGACTGAAATCTGCCATATATACATTTATTAAACAAAGGTTTATTAGTGACATGGGCACAAAACAAGATAAGACTGTTGACAGAAACGCTTCTATAAACTCTGTGAAATACCAGTTCTCTGTACTCTGAAGAGGTTTGAACACAACTTGCTTAAGAGATTCATTTGATTCTGACACAAAGTTCTGGAACCAGAAACATTCTAGAGACAGTAAATTTAGGGATCATCTTTCAGAATACAAGTTGTATGTATGTGTGCTCAGTCACTTCAGTTGTGTCTGACTCTTTGCGACCCTATGTACCCCATGAGGTTCCTCTGTCCATGGGGTTCTCCAGGCAAGAATACTGGGGTGAGTTGCTATTTCCTTCTTCAGAGGATTTTCCCGACCCAGGAATCAAACCCACATCTCTCATGTCTCCTGCATTGGCAGGCAAGTTCTTTACCTCTGGCGCCACCTGGGAAGCCCAGAATACAAGTTACTAGAGCCTTATATCTTGTTCATACAATGGGGATGGAATGATAAAAAATGTTTCTACTAATACATATATCACAAAGCCACTAATTCTGCCAATGAGTGAATACAGTTTGTAACATTTATTGTAGTAATCAGCAAAGTCTTTGGTGTTGGGAGATAAACGCATCTGTCATCCATGCAGTGTTGCTGCTTCTAGGGAGCTACCTTTCTTAAATGTGAACAGGTAACCCCAAACTTGTCTATTTCTGATTAAGGCACTGGTTACTCTAGAGTCCAGCTCAAACTTAAACAAACATGTTATCACATTCTCAAATCTGAAGTGCTTTACAATAACACACAGATGTCACAGCAGCCACTTAAGCTTTTCCCTCATTCCTTAGATGCCCACACATGACCTCTTCTAAGCTAAATCGGCTTTGCTGCAACTCATGCAAAGAGCAGCTTTGGGGAAGTTGGGAGATTAGAAGCTTTCGTGGAAGGAGGGGTGTCTAGGTTAGGAAAGGGTACCACAGCTTTAGAGCCAAGAACAAGAAAGCTGTCAAGGACCACTTAGCAAGAAGCGTCCCAAATCTTAGCCCTGGAGGCTTACTGTCCACTCAAGTTCACATTGCAATATACTGGGTTGGCCAAAAAGATGGAAAAACCGAATGAACTTTGTGGACAACCCAATATGTAACGTGTCTGATCGCCTTCCTCCGGGATTAGCTTTGTTTCTAACTGGTAATTTCTGGCAACAGAGCTTTCCAACTTCTCTGTCATCTAAAATCATAATCTTGGTACATTTCATTTCTGCAAGATTTCACATCCATTAAATCTTGAAGCTTGCCTGGTCTCTATTTATGGTATTTTTCAACCTATGACATCATTTGTGCAAAATAAAAAAGCTGTGCCTTGTTCAAAAAGCAGAAGAAAGCTACTGTGAAAGGAACTAAGCAGTCTTTCTCTTTCACTCTGTCCTGGTGTTATTTTCATTTGTGATTCAGTGAAGCACTCCCTCAACATAGGGTCACTCGGGCCCTGGCTCATGACTACTAGCAGCCAGGTCCACTGTCCCATTAGCTGCTAGATCACATTCCAGGCCCCAGATGAGATGAGGGAAGCCCTCTACCCAAATCCCCAGTGGATGATGACCCATGGGATTGTAGCCTCTGTGCCAGGACACGCTTAGGGCCTGGACTGGAGGAATGAGAGAGCTTGCTCCAGTGGGGTTGCCCACTGAAAACACCATGCCCCTGCCAGCTAGAGGCTGGGCCTCCAGGCCCTCTGTGAGATGCGGTGGAGTACGCATATGCATCTGTAATGCTCTCTGTGCCAGCAGGAGGCCCCACTGGGGCAGAGGGAGTAGTGATCACTTCGCCAGAACAGGGTGAGAAAGTTAGGCACAGCCTAGGATGCCAAGGGTAGGGGTTAGTCTGGTGGTAGAAAACCCACTCTGGGGCAATAAGGAGGCTTGGGGACGTGGGTGGTATTACAAGTGAACAGTGGCTCCAAACATCTGAAACTTGCTTCCTTGCCCCATCAGATTTCACTTACAAAACACAGAGTCAAAGATAAAATTGCTAAGAATTTAAAGACAGTGACCACAGAGCATTAAATTGCAAGCAGGGTCCTTGTGACTGGGGGGCCCTATGATGGTTAGTCCTATATATTGAGTATATCAATTTGTCTGGGTCATTTCGGTGCCCAGATATTTGATGAAACATTATTCTGGGTGTTGGCATGAAACTGTCTTAGGATGAAATTAGTATTTAAGGGATTTCCGTGGTGGTCCAGTGGTCCCATGTGGGAACGCCATTTCAATCCCTGGTCAAGGAACTAAGATCCAACATTGTGTTTTTATTTTGTATCTAAGTCGTGTCTGACTTTTTTGTGACCTCCTGGACTATAGCCCGCCAGGCTCCTCTGTCCATGGGACTGTCCAGGCAAGCATACTGGAGTGGGTTGCCATTTCCTTCTCCAGGGGTATTCCCGACCCAGGGATTGAACTTGTGTCTCCTGCATTGGCAGGCAGATTCTTTACCAGTGAGCCACCAGGGAAGCCCAAGAGCCCACATGTCACAGGGCAAGTAAGCCCATATACTGCAACTAGAGAAACACCCTCTCTATGGAAAGAGGGTGTTTCTTTGGAATGGAAAGAAAGCCAGTCAAAAAGAAAAAGAAATGAACATTCAGATCTCTGTGTGTATGTGCTCAGTCGTGTCTGACTCTTCGCAACCCCATGGATTATAGCCTACGAGGCTCCTCTTTCCATGGAATTTTCCAGGCAAGAATATTGGAATGGGTTGCCATTTCCTTCTCCAGGGGATCCTTCTAACCTAGGAATACAACCCACGTCTCTAGTGTCTCTTTCAAGTCTTTATCACTACACCACCTGGGAAGCCCCATTGTAATCTGTAGACAGGAGTAAAGCAGATTGCCCTCTCTGATGTAAGTGGGTTTTATCCACTAGGTTGAAGTTTGCTTAGAACAAAAGACTAACCCTTCACCAAGTAAGAGGTTTCATCCTGCTTGACTGCCTCCAAACTGGGAAAGCAGCATTCTCCTGCCTTCAGACTCTGCCCAGGCCTTAAATCTTCTGGCCTTGGGACCGGAACTACGCTAGTGGCCCTTCTGGGTGCCTAGCTGGCCAGCTCACCCTGAAGATTTGGGGACTTAGCCTCCATAAAAGCATGAGCCAGTTACATATATTATCCCGTTGGCTCTGTTTCTGGGAGAACCCTGACTAATAGAGGCTCTGTGTGCTTGAGTGCTCCCCTGTAAAGCCTGCCTTGGGTATCTTCCATAACCTTCAGTTTCTTTTGATTCCCACCTTTGCCAGGTAAGCTCAGAACTTTGTCTCTTCTTGTGAGTGTCATGCCAAAGCTCCCAGCTACTCTCATTTGGGGCACTTTCCTATCAGATTCTCACAAATAAAATCAATCATTGTCACCCTCTTTTAAGAAACATCCATGGTTCTCCTTATCATAAACTTCCTTTACATTCACAATCCTTGGGGATCTAACTTCAATGTAAAACTTCCCTCAATATCAGCCATTTCCCCTCATTAATTTTACTTCCTTCATACTTACATTTGGGTACTGAGGTCATTTCCATCACGATACTTTTGCCCACATTTTTCTTCAACCCTTAAATGAAGCCCACTGCCTTCTAAGGCCCAGTTTAAGCTATTTGGGCTTGTCTGATAGCTCAGTTGGTAAAGAATCTGCCTGCAATGCAGGAGACCCCTGTTCAATTCCTGGGTCAGGAAGATCCCCTGGAGAAGGGAAAAGCTACTCACTCCAGTATTTTTGGGCTTCCCTTGTGGCTCAGCTGGTAAAGAATCCACCTGAAATGCAGGAGACCTGGGTTCAATCCCTGGGTTGGGAAAATCCCCTGGAGAAGGGAAAGGCTACCCACTCCAGTATTCTGGCCTGGAGAAATCCACGGACTGTATAGTCCATGGGGTTGCAGAGAGATGGGCACAACTGAGTGACTTTCACTCATTTAAGCTATTTTTATTTATTTCATATAGCTCATGAGAAATCTACCTAATGCCAGTTTACAGTGGACTAGCTTTCTTGAACCTCTTGTACTTGACTCCTCTTCTCACTTGTATTTATGCACTTCTTATAGCTACTGTCATTAAGCTTTGGCAAGTGTTTTCCCTATAATGTGACTACAAGTTATTCATAGATACCATGGTACATGGATCATCTTTCCTAGGATAATGTTGTATTCCTATTAGGAGCTCAAGGAATATTCTTGAAAGAATGAATGGATAAGTTAACTATTGCTCATAGGTTGAATGGTGCCCTCCTGAAAGATACATCCACATCCCAACCAACCCCTGCACTTGTGAAGGTGACTTATTTGGGAAAAGTCTGGAAAAAGTTCCTTTGTAAATGTCTTATTAGATTGGTGCAAGAGCAATAGCAAACATAATTGCTATTGGTGCAAACATAATTGTGGTTGACTTTTGTACCAACTACAATTACTTTTGCACCAACCTAATAAATTAAGGATCTTGAGATAAGAGCATACTGAATTATTGGGCCCTAAACCCAAAGACAAGTATCCTTATAAGACACAGAAAAGAAAACACAGAGAGAAAAGGAAAGGGACAGATGAACATAGACACATTGATTAGAGTGATACATTCACAAGCCAAGGAATACCGGAAGCCACTAGAAGCTGGAAGAAGAAAGGAATTCCCCCTAGATCCTCCAGAGCGATTGCAACCCTGTCGGCCCTGATTTCCGAATTCCAGCCTCTGGAACTGTGAGATAATCAATTTCTGCTGTTAAACCACCTGGGTTTTGGTCATTTGTTATGGGCAGCCCTAGGAAACTAACATGTCCATCTTTCTCTTGGGATCTTTGTAGAATTAGTCTCCATGATGTCTGTGTATAATAGTAGAACCATTTTTATCTCAGAAGCTAAAGATAAAATTGCCCTAAGCACCTCATAATGTGTACTACTTGAAATCTTTAAAATGACAGGTGCAAAATTCTTCCAGCTTTTTCAAAAACTGACCTTCAAATTACATGATTTTTCAAGAATGCTGTATAAATGACTCATGTGTATTCTAAAAACTTTTATTTAGATTCACATGAGTAGTAAGAAATAAAAGAGAGATCCGGTGTGCCCTCTTCCCAGTTGGTAAAATCAAACGGTAACATCTTACAAAATCTTAGTGCAATGTCAAAACCAGGGTATCAATGTGGATACCTGATCTTATTTGGATTTCCCCAGTTTTAATGATACTCCCTTGTGTATGTATTTAGTTTATGTAATTTGATCATCTGTGTTGGTTTGTGTATCCAAACAAAACAAAAGTCTTCTTCTGCCACAAGGATTCCTCAGACTGTCCTTTTTTAACCACACTGGCCTCCCTGTGTCTCTGCACCCACCTATCCTATCCTTAGTTAGTTAGTTCAGTCACTCAGTTGTGTCCATCTCTTTGCGACCCCAAGGACTGCAGCACACCAGACTTCCCCGTCCATCACCAACTCCTGGAGCTTGCTCAAACTCATGTCCATCGAGTCAGTGACGCTATCCACCTATCCTTAAGGATAACAATTTGGTGAATCTCAAGGGCACTAAGCTGAGTGAAAGAGCCAGTTCCAAAAGGTTAGACACCATATGATTCCATTTACATAACATTCTTGAAACAATAAAATTATAGCAGTAGATAATAGGTTACTGTTTTCCAGGCAGTGTGCATTGTCTTGAAAGTAAAAGTTATTCAAAATCTCTCAGAAGACTTAAAATTATCCTATAATGCAAATTAATTCTGAGACTCAGTAAAATATTGGGGGAAATCTTTTGTTTGCTTGTCATTACTTTGATACCGGGTATACTCAATTCTTGCTTTGGGAAATGCACTAAAATGCCCAATGAGAAGCCTCTGAAATGGATTATATGTTATATGTTAAGCCCTTTGGTAGGGAAAATGACCCACCTCGTATGAGAGGTTTTCAGAGAGATATAATAGAACTTAACAACAACAAACAAATGAACAAACTGCGGATGGAAATAATCAGTAAATAATCTATAATGAGAATAGAAAAGTATCTCATTCTAGCCAAACTGAGAGCTATCGCCCAGGAGATACAGATTCAAGAAGCACTTTAATTGTATTCCATCAGACTGCAAATTGGGGAGGAGGGAGAGTTGTAAAGGCAAAAATCATAAGGTTAAAGTTACTTACAAGAATTATAATTGGAGCTGGCAAGAAGTAAGAGTGCTTATTAAGTAAGGATTGGTTGGGGTCTGAGATAGTTGCATGATTACAAAGGGGAGACCTTGAGACCTTAAGGTTGTAGCTGGCAGCTGTTGGCAGATATAATTTTGAGAACAGCTGGTGATGTCCTTGATACAGTTTGGAAAATTCAAGTTCTCAGTGATGTAGGAACATGGCTGAACTCACATCCACAATGGGCACCTGGCTCCATTTTGAATGCCTGAATTGCAGTTATTCTATTTTGATTTTTAAATATATTCTTTTCTTTAATGGTTACAGTAGATGAGCAATGGATGTTCAACAGGACAGAAGACAGTCTATTCTAGGCAGCATAAAGTTCAAGCCAACACATGTATAAGCCAGAATGACTTCCTTATACCTCAATATGTAAAAATTTCTTCTATCAAAACAAAACAAAAAACAGAGACTTCCCTGATTTGGTGATTAAGATTCTGCCTTCCAAGACAGGGGGTGCGGGTTCGATCCCTAGTTATGAAACTAAGATCCCATATGCTGCCAGGTGTGGTCAAAAAGTTAAAAAAAACAAAACAAAACAAAACAAAACCGGACAAGATTGCAGAACAGGTACAATAGTGATTACATAAGAAATAAGTTAAAGTTATGTCTCCAATAAAGAACTGAGAGAAAAAATTTGGCAGATGAATTAAAGATTTGAGAGAGTAAGTAATTTAGGTTAAGATAGAAGCACAGACAGTTAATGATAGGCCATGTGGCCTCTGGATTCCTGGAAGAAGGTAAATAGACTTGTGATAAGCTTGACTACTTAGGTCTATCATTGGTGATGGAGAGACGACAGTTCTGCTGGGTTGAATAGGGGCAAGGGGGTGAGGAGACACAAGGTGTCATCTCCTATGAGTCAGAAAAGTGTACATGAAGCAGTAGTACAAAAAATAACAACAGAGGCTTGCAAAGATGGGTCCCAAGAGTTTCAGAGAGAACCAAAGTAAGGTCATGCAAAGTTCCAGGACAATTGGCAGTCTGAACTGATAAGCGCATGTGCTGCGTGCTAAATCACTTCAGTCGTGTCTGACTCTGTGCGACCCTATGGGCTGTAGCCTGCCAGGCTCCTCTGTCCATGGGATTGTCCAGGCAAGCAAACTGGAGTGGGTTTCCATGTCCTTCTCCAGGGGATCTTCCCAACCCAGGAATCGAACATGCATCTCTTATGTCTCCTGCATTAGCGGCACCTGGGAAGCCCTGGGAACTTAAAAGCATATCTCCTCAAAGTTTTGCAGTCAGATAAGTGGGACAGTGGGGCATTTAAGAATTCTCTGAGACCATATATGGCAAATGAGTTTTATCTCCTATACTAAAAACCATACTAATTGTTTTCCACTACTAAAGAAAAAAATGCAAACTTGGTCAGGGAATTGTTATTGTTTTCATTTATGGGGTAGAAACTGGCTTGGACAGAAGAAGCAACTTGCCTAAGGTCACTTTAGCAGCTAGTGACAGACAGAGTCAGCAACTATTAATAAATTCATCTGTCTGACTCCAAATCCAACCAACTTTCCCATCTCAATGATGGGGTCAGGGAGGGGTGTCCTGGAGGTATAGAAGAGAAAGGAAATTTAGGAAGGTGATATTATTTTGGAACCTACAGAGACTAAATCCTAAGGCAATCAGTTATGAATATTCATTGGAAGGACTGATGCTGAAGCTGAAACTGCAATATTTTGGCTACCTGATGTGAAGAACTGACTCCTTGGAAAAGATCCTGATACTGGGAAAGATTGAAGGCAGGAGGAGAAGGGGATGACAGAGGATGAGATGGTTGGATGGCATCACTGACTCAATGGACATGAGTTTGAGTAAGCTCCAGGAGTTGGTGATGGACAGGGAAGACTGGCGTGCTGCAGTCCATGAGGTTGCAAAGAGTCGGACACAACTGAGTGACTGAACTGAACTGAACTGATAGAAACTGAAGGTTAAATCCCCCACTCCTGTCCTTTTGAAAATGAAGTGAGCAATTTCCCTGGCTTTTGCTTCATGAATAGAGATGGAAATTTTGACTATTGGATAGAACTCTACAAAATACCAGATGCTATATTTGAGCAGAACTTCTCTGGGTAAATAAATTACACTTAAAAATATGTACCAAACCTCATTGAGGCTTCAGCAATTCTGCAAGAAACATTTCAAAATAAAAGTGCAAGAAATGAAGAATTTAGGGACTCATAAATGTCCTTTGATACTTAATCAGGATACAAGTTCAGAATAGCTCAGATGTAACATATTTGGGCGGGGGATAGGGGGTCGGGACTGAAGAAACTGTAATAGAAAATGACCTAAAATTATATCAAGTTCATGAACTTGTATCATGCTCATTTGGGTACGTAGATTGATTCCCTTCCATATCTATGTCACAGGTGTGACAAGGAAAGGCATTTGGCACATACAGCCTTGCACAGATCACACAGGCTGGAGGATTTGAAAGTCAGTGGCATTGTCTGGGATTCTAATGTTTCTAACTTATTCTTTGGACAGGTGATGTTGAAATTAGTACACGTTAGGGAGAAAGTTCAACGAATTTAAGAGAGCATGTGTTGTCATTCAGTTGCTAAGTCATATCTGACTCTTTGCGACCCCATGGACTGTAACATGTCAGGCTTCCCTGTCCTTCTCTATCTCCCAGAGTTTGCTCAAATTCATGTTCACTGAGTCGGTGATGCTCCCTAAACATCTCAAAAGATGAGGACTCTCATCTTTTGGAGTCCTCTACAAAAAGAACACACAAAAATGGCAACAATGCATGGAGTAGGTATTGTTTCATTTTATTCTGCTTGGTTTGCTACTTGTATGTTTGTAGACATCCTGTAGTTACATGGGATTTTTGGCCTCCTGGAGTGTTGCTGAATTATCTTTAGTGACCACTAAATCCACTAGAGAACAGGTCTTAATGCAAAACTAATCATTGGTTGATATTTTGTTACCCATATTCCTGTGGCTTGGCTCAAATCAGAGCAAACAATGCATTTCAATTTAGTGTAACTAGAGATCTTACTGCTTAATAAAAATACCACAGTCACAGTGAATCCTTTCATGCTTGGACTAAAGGATTTTTGTATTTGGTTCTTAATCAAAGATTGAAGTTACAGACTGAAGCAATTATGTTTTAGGAAAATATAAAATTTGCTCGGTATTAATTTAGTTCCTCCTTCTCAGAGGATTTTTCTGATGGACATTTTTTTTTTTTTAAATGAGACTTAGAAGTGTTTTTAGATGACTTAATGTGAGGATTATTCATTCACTTACTTAGAATTATATGAATGTTAGGGGTGCAGTCACATTTTTCCATTTTCTCTGTGGCTGTAAAAAAATTATTTTCTCCCAAGGTCTGATTAATATATTTAAAAAATATCTCATAGACATATGTATCATGTTCATATAGGATATGTGGGGGGTGTGTATATGTGTGTGTGTTTAAGTTGATTTCTGGCTTCTGTATTTTTGCTTGGCATTACAAATAGGTAACCTTGCCATATAAGACTTTAAAAAAGTGTTTTTTAGATTATGATGCTGAGTCAGAAATTTTTCTAGCCAGTAATACTTTATAAGACAGAAAAATAAGCTATTTTTCTGAAGAACCACTAATAATCTTAATAATTGTTTATAATACACACTTGTCCATACTTTCAGGGAAAGAAGGTTTCCTGGCAGTCATGAGTCCATCACATATTTAGATGTGGGTTACCATATTCAGTATATTATTTAATATGATTTATAACCAAGACAGAAGTGCCAAATTTTCCCACACTGAAAGATCTATTAAAAGATCTAGTTCAAACCAGAACTTCACAGGGAGTAGAATAAAGACATAATTAAAAAATTCAAATTTTTGTGGTATCTGTAATTTTCTTACATGTTGCTAGAAAAGTAGTAATAGATGGAAAACTGGAGTCCTTCTTTATGTAAAAATACATTTGTTATAATGATTGCATTGTATTTTACATATGTTTCATGGTAAATTAAACCACTCATTTTGTATAGATGGTGCTTCTTATGTATCAAATGTACATTGTCTACACAAAATGAAGACAGTGCGCCAGGCTCCTCTGTCCACGGGATTCTCCAAGCAAGAATACTGAAGTGGGTAGCCATTTCCTTCCCTGGGGGAATCTTCTGATCCAGGAATCGAACCTGGATCTCCTGCATTGCAGGCAGATTGTTTACCATCTGAGCCACCAAGGAAGCCCTATGTATCAAGTGCAGTGTCCCAAAATCTGTGGGCATGCCAGCTTTTAAAATGATACTATTTTGCTTATATAAGGTTTTAAAGTAATCAAACTCATAGAAACAGAATGCAGAAGAGTTGCAATGGACCAGAGAGAGATAGGAGGATGTGGAGTTATTGTTCAATGGGTACAGAGTTTCAGTTTTTCAAGATGAAAAGAGTTCTGGAGGTGGAAGACTGTGCTGATTACACCACAATGTGAATGTACTTAAATCACCAGACTGTACACTTAAAAACCCTTAAAAGGGTAAATGTATCTAAGGAAAGGAAAGGAGGGGAGTTTAAGGTGAGGCATTTAGGCAAAAGTCCATCTCACTCACTAGGCCAACACAGGTTGTGAAAGTGAGAAGTCGGGAAATTTGGCTTCTTTACAGAGACACCTAGGAGTAAACTTGGCTCATGACTGGTCCCACTTAGCAGGAAAGGAATTGGTGGGATGAGAGGAGTAACACTCATATCTTGTGGCTTTTACCTGTAGGCTGGAGGAAGTTTGAGAGGTTTGGGTCTCTTCTCTGTTTTTAATTATATATTTCTGTATGGCTGTTCTGGGTTTCCATTGCTGTGTGGGCTTTTCTCCAGTTGCAGCAAGTGGGGGCTGCTCTTAGTTGCAGTGCGTGGGCTTCTCCTCGGCTGGCTTCTCTTGTTGCAGAGCATGGGCTCTAGGGCACTCAGGATCCAGTAGCTGCGACATGTGGGCTCAATAGTCACAGTTTCCGGTCTCTAGAGCACGGGCTCAGTATGTGTGTTTGTGACTAACGACAGCAACAACTGACATGTGGGAGCCTCCTTGACCTGTTTCTCCTGCATTGGCAGGCGGATTCTTTACCACCGAGCCACCAGGGAAGCTCAGTTTAAGACTTCTAAATGCACATTTTGGTGACTATTTTGGACAACACTTTTTAAGCCACACCTGAGTGTGGTATTTCAGAGAAGGCAATGGCACCCCACTCCAGTACTCTTGCCTGGAAAAATCCCATGGACGGAGGAGCCTGGAAGGCTGCAGTCCATGGGGTCACTGAGGGTTGGACACAACTGAGCGACTTCACTTTCACTTTTCACTTTCATGCGTTGGAGAAGGAAATGGCAACCCACTTCACTGTTCTTGCCTGGAGAATCCCAGGGACGGGCGAGCCTGGTGGGCTGCCGTCTATGGGGTCGCACAGAGTCAGACACGACTGAAGCGACTTAGCAGCAGCAGCAGTGTTGTATTTAACTCAGTGTATAGGTATGGCATTTGACACTTTTTATTATTTTTTGTTTTTATTATTCTACCTCTGTGTTTTTCCCCCACCCATGATATTCTTTAAAAGCTTGTAGAGTTTCTGGCTATCCCTCTACAAGTTTGGGGGTGACAATCCAATATAAGCATGCTCTAATATTTTAATGTAATCCCACTCCTAGGACTAGTCAGCTTGTATTTATGTATGTGTTTATTTTTAATATTTTTTGTTTGTTTTTTTTACAAACCTTTCCCTCCATGTTTCAGTGACCTACTACTACATTAAAAAAAAAAAAAACAAAAAAAACAAAAACCCTACCACGGAACTTAGCAATTGATAACAGCAACAAACAGTGATTTCTCAAGATTGTGTGGGCTGGCTGGTTTGGATGGGGTGGTTCCCACATGTTGTTGTTTGGGGTCACTCTTGGTGTGCTCAGCGAGGAGCTCCACTCAGGCTGGACCACGCAGATGACCTCAGTCATCTGCTGACTCAGCTGAGTGGTTGGATGGTTTGGGCCTAACCAGGCCTCTCTTTCTCTCCATGGAGTTTCTTCTCATTCAGTAGCCTGATCTGAGTTTCTTTATGTGGTGATGGGATTCTAAAAATAATGGAAGCTTCAAGGCCCGGAAGTTACCCAGCATCACTTCAGCTGCATTCTATGCGTTAAAACAAGTCCCAGGCCAGCCCAGTTTCCAGAGGAGGGACACAGACTCTACCTCTTGGTGGTAAATGTGGCAGGAATTTACAGAAATGGGAGGAATCATTGGCTGCTGTATTTGCAGGCAATCTCTACTCCGTATATAGATTATTGTTGTTGTTTAGTCACTAACTTGTGTCTGACTCTTTTGTGACCCCATGGACTGTAGCCCGTCAGGCTCCTCTGTCCATGGGATTTTCCAGGCAAGAATAAAGGAGTGGGTTGCCATTTCCTTCTCCAGGGATCTTCCCGATCCAGGGATAGAACCTGCAATTCCTTCATTGGCAGGCTGAATCTTTACCACTGAGCCACCTCAAAAGCCCGCATATACAGATAACTGATGCCAAATGAAATGTTCTGCTTGAGAATGGGCCCAATTAATATTCTGAGGCTTTGCATCAAGCTTAACCTTTAGCAATATTATGTAATTCTTATGTGGGAAATTATACAGTATAAGCTACAGTTTTATGTAAAAACTTGGAGCCATTGAAGAGGGAATGAATTTTCTTTTCCAAGTATAGACAAGGGTGAGTTTTGAGGCTTGAAATTTTGGGCACAGGGGTTTGAATCTTGGCCCTGCCACATATGAACACAGGATCCTGGACAACTTTCCCTTTCTGTTATGCACTTTTCTCCTTGGTATTTAGGATTTAGGTATAATAGGATTATTGTGAGGATTAAATGAGTAAATATATATATATATATAAAGTTTAGGAAAGAGCCTGGAACAAAGCAAATACATAATAAACACTGGCTTTAAAAATAAAAATCATCATAAAAATGTGAATTATCATGGCTGCTGCTGCTGCTGCTAAGTCACTTCAGTCGTGTCCGACTCTGTGCGACCCCAGAGACAGCAGCCCACCAGGCTTTCCTGTCCCTGGGACTCTACAGGCGAGAACACTGGAGTGGGTTGCCATTTCCTTCTCCAATGCATGAAAGTGAAAAGTGAAAGTGAAGTCACTCAGTCGTGTCCGACTCTAGCGACCCCATGGACTGCAGCCCACCAGGCTCCTCCATCCATGGGATTTTCCAGGCAAAAGTACTGGAGTAGGGTGCCATTGCCTTCTCCCGTGAATTATCATTACCTATTATTAAATGTAATGTATTATTATAATGTAACACAGAAACGTTTGTTTGGATTAAGCCTCTTGGAGCTGCAGTTTTTTGTAGTCTTATTAACTTTATCGTTAATCCTGACTATTTTTCCTGCTTTCCTGCCTCTTGCCAAGTAAAACAGTAGGTGAAAAAAATGGTTGATTAACAGCTGTGCTAAAGAAATGATTTACCAACTTTTAAACAATGCTTTCCGTATGAAAAGATATAATTTACACTGTAGCCCAGGATGCTGTAATCCACTCAACTACATTTAATATTGTACAAATATTTCATGAAACAGTATGTATTTTCAAGTTGTGCTAGGAACTCTGATTTTTTGTTCTATTCTATTTCAGTGAATCAATAACAAAATGTTGATTGTGACCCACTATTATTAATTGCATTACCTATTGAAGGGTTTGAAGCTATATATTATGGTCATTGGTTATTCAGCACATGTTCAACCCAGAAATTGTTTCAAGTGTAGTGCTATAATACTATGCCATATGTTCTTTCCATACAGGCCAATTTGATTATGGAGCAAAAAGTTTTTGTTTTTGTTTTTGTTTTTGTTTTTTCACAAATATGGCCTGACCTCTCTAATCAAGAGGCTTCTAAATTCTCTCTTTGGCCACCTGATGTGGAGAGCTGACTCATTTGAAAAGACCCTGATGCTGGGAAAGATTGAGGGCAGGAGGAGAAGGGGATGACAGAGGATGAGATGGTTGGATGGCATCACCCACACGATGGACATGGGTTTGCGTGGACTCCGGGAGTTGGTGATGGACAGGGAGGCCTGGAGTGCTGCGGTTCATGGGTCGCAAATAAGTCAGACACAACTGAGTGACTGAACTGAAGTTCTCTCAGTGGGACCTAGGGATCAAGTGAAGGTGTGTGCATGTTGTATTTTTGTATCATAAGAAACGAAGTATCTTATTTGTTTGAAGCTAGATGGACCAGGCTAGATTCCAACTTCACAACTTACTCCCTTATATTTTCAAACAAGTGATTCAAACTCAACTTTGAAGTCTTGGTTTTTTTTATCAGTTAAAGCAAAACACAGCTATTATCGACTTCAGTCTGAGTTGTAAGTATTAAATGAGAACACATTCCCAAAGGCCCAGCAAGGTGCAAGCAAAAAAGGCTCTCAGAACGCGTTTATTGCTTCTTCATCCTATCATGGAACACAAACTTCCAAATTCATAGCTCTTATTTAAGTTCTGTATTTTCTATTTTTCCAGGTATGTTAAGACTTGGTAGAATACTATGATTAAACTCTATTATTTCTTTAATGCAATTTAATTTCTACAACCATGTATTGTCCTGATATTCTACCTAATATTGCTAATAAGGGTTATAGTTATTATTTTGGAATATGGATCGGAATTATGAAACAATTTTGCCTTTGCAGGTTTTGGTCTGACCTCCCAGTTAACACATGATCGTGCGAAAAGGTGTGTACAGGAGAAAAACATTTCTGTTATGTTGCTAAATACATTAAACGAAAGTGAGATGCAAAATACAAGAACGGCCTTTCTCCTTGAGCCCAACATTTAAGGTTACCAGCGTTCTAGTCAGCTAGTATCTTTGCCATAGGTGAACTAATTTGGAAGGAGTCAGGAGGAAATAATGATCATCTCGAATATGGAGCTCTAAAATGGGACTGATTATTTTAAAATTTCTTCCTTTAAGGCGGGGATTATAGAAGAGTGACTGAAGGCAGAGGGTGGCGGACGGGGGAGGGCGGGGAGAGGCCGTGACACTTCTGCCCCGTCCTGGGGTGCAGACGGCCGCCGCCCCCTCCGCTCCCACGTGGCAGGTCCAGACAGCCCGGCGCGGACAGGGGGCGGGGCCGCAGAACCCCTCCCTTTGCTCTCCGGCCCTTCCTCAGGCCTGCGCGGCGCCAGCTCAGTCCTCCACCGCCAGGGGGCGGGCGCGGCTTGCCAGCGGCGGGGGCCCATTGGTTGCGCCGGGGAAGTGGGGGAGGCGGCCCAGCGGCGAGCTGGCTTCCTCCTGGCCACTCGCAGGGGTGAGGGGAAGCCGGAGGAACCCGGGAGGAAGCCGAGAAGCGAGCGGGAGGCGGCGGCGGCGGCGGCTCCCGTCGGCCTTCGGCAAGACTGACCTTAGGGAGGCCGGAAAGCGGGCGCGCGCGGCGGAGAGGCGGGCGGGAGGCCGGTGAGACGGACGGGGAGGCGGACCGAGCCGCGGCCGAAGGCAGGGAGACTGGGGGGAGCCGGGGACCCACCTTCACCTTTATCTTCCGCTCACCTCGCGATTGCCGGCCCGGGGCGTGCCCGGGTGGTCGGGGCGCGTCCCGCCGGGGGCAGGGCGCGACAGGAGCGGTGCACCGGAGCGTGGCGGGCCGGGGGTCCAGGCCGCCGGCCCCGCGCGGGCATCCCCAGCCCGGCGGCCGGTCTCCGGGCTCCGCGGAGGGCGGGGCGGCGCCTGCACCTGGCGCTCCGGCCTGGGGCTGGCACCTGGGGCGCGCGTCCCGCGCTCGGTCTCCAGCTCGGGTCGGAAATGCGGGCCGAGTGCTCTAAAGGGGCGGGGATGGAGTTGGATGTTGCATTAGAACTCTGTGGAGGGCGATCTTGGCTTAGTTGTAAAGTTTTAGTGTCTTCTGAGCTGGAGGTACTTTTTATTTTTTAAACCTATCCAGCCCATTGGTATTCAGTATCACGGATGGACGTACTGGTTTTTCTTTTCTTTTTTTCCCACTTGTTTGCTGCTAAGCTCACAGTTTCTACAATATGTTACAATTTGTGACCCTAGATCTAAATAATGAGTGATGGACTGACAATCTCTAGCTATAATTTTTTTGTTTTCATCACTCTCTGCATTTTTAAAAAAATTTCTTATCGTACAAAACTGTTTAATTCACAGAACCTTTTCTTTGTTTCTATTTGGCCAAAAAGAATATGAATACAATTGCTTACGAGGCGCTGTGCCAGCTGCTTTCAGAGGCACATTTATTTCTTAACGACCCATAGAGTAGGTCCGTTTGTGTATTTTCCCAATTTTACTGAGAAAATATGATCTCCCCTAGAGGTTAGGTTCAAAAAGATAGAGACTAGCAAGAGATCCCAGACCCCTTGAACTCTTAACTATCTTTCAGGGCTAGTGATATCCTGTCAAATTTTATAGGTTTGGGGGAGACCTTAATGTTATTCATACAGTGCATTATTGAGTACAAAGTACTAACACCAGCAAGAGATTGGAAGAATCAGCATCTGATTGTGGTCATATCCGTGTCATTAACTATACCTCCTTTTAAAGGCTGCCAGTCTCAAGTTCTGTGGCAGTTTACTAATTAAATCACAGCGTTCCCCCCCCCCTCCCCCCCCCCTTTTATACAGGTGTGAGAAGCTGTAGGCTGTGTAATGTTTTCTAAACTCATTTTTCCTGATAGCAAGAAAGAGTTTGATGCCGTGATACTCTCCCGGGGATCTCTCAGAATCACCTATAAATGAGGCTTCAAAAAAGGACACAGGTCAGGTTCCTCCCCAAGACCCCAATGGAGGGATCTTCTGTTTAAAAGGGAGTCAAAGTAAGACTGAGTGCCACTAGGTTAAACTGACCTTTTAAATAAACTTAATAGCTGTTACAATTTTAAAAAGAATTACTGAGTAACTAGATCTTTTTGTAATTAAAGAAGATACCTTTAAAAAGGAAAAGATCATTGGAGAGAATGTCAGAGGATAAAGAGATTGTTGTTGAATGGTGATAAGTAGTCCTTGTGGGACATCAGAAGAGTCTGACTTTTATTTAACCACATATTTTAAGTCTTAAATGGTCAGCCTCGGTATTTGAAAACTTGTATATTCATAATTAGACATACCAGAGTACTTATTTGTGCCTGCTGGTAATTATAGGTAACATGGATACTGTGAATAAGGCAGCCTTGGCTCTCAAAGCTACTGTACTTTCTCTGAGGTATGAGTCTTCCCACTCCTTACTTTTATAACTCCTTTCTCAAAGCATTTTGGTCTTATGCATCACAGAAATGCATCTAGCTGAGAATTTAGTAAATAGCAAACATTTGTCTTAAACTTATTCCAGATGAGTTCCTGAACTTGGGATCAGAAAATTGGGATTTTAAGCAGTAATTCTGCAATTAGTTCATTGCCCAATAGAGGGCATTGACCAACTTATTAATATCATATTTTTGCCTTATTTCCTTAATCTGATTGGGGTGATTGCACATGACTCCCAAGCTCTTTAAACTTGAAAAGGTTTTGTGAATTTTATTCTGCTCTTAAAATAGAGTCAGCTGATATTTTCTCAGGGGAGAAAATTATGTTCCACTACCTCTAAGTTTCTACAGTTTCACCCCATCAGTATTCTTCCATTGTCTTCTTCACTTCTTCATTTGATTCAAGCTGTTTTTATTACTTATATCTCCCTTATTTCTAATCTAATTAATTTTCATCTGTTCTTTATTTTTCTAGCTTTACTCTGGTGAGTTTTTCAGTTGCCTTTAAAAATTAAGTTTAATCTACGTAATATAAAATTTACTATTTTTAAGTGTACAATTCTATGACATTCAGTGCATTCATAGTATTGGGAGGTCATCTCATCTTTTAAAAATACTAATTTACTTAATTGGAGGCTAATTACAATATTGTAGTGGTTCTTACCATACATTGACATGAATCAGCCATGGGTGTACATGTGTTCCCCATCCTGAACCACCCTCCCACCTCCCTCACCATCCCATCCCTCAGGGTCATCCCAGTGCACTAGCCCTGAGCACCCCGTCTCATGCATCGAACCTGGACTGATGATCTGTTTCATATGGAAATATACATGCTTCAATGCTATTCTCTCAAATCATCACACCCTCGCTGTCTCCCACAGAGTCCAAAAGTCTGTTCTTTACATCTGTGTCCTTTTGCTGTCTCACGTATAGAGTCATCATTACCATCTCTCTAAATTCCATAAATATGTGTTAATATACTGTATTAGTGTTTTTCTTTCTGTCTTACTTCACTCTGTATAATAGGCTCCAGTTTCATCCACCTCATTAGAACTGATTCAAGTGCATTCTTTTTAATAGCTGAGTAATATTCCATTGTGTATATGTACCACAGTTTTCTTTTCCATTCATCTGCCAATGGACATCTAGGTTGCGTCCATGTCCTAGCTATTGTAAACAGTGCTGCGATGAACATTGGGGTACACGTGTCTCTTTCAATTCTGGTTTCCTCTGTGTGTATGCCCAGCAGTGGGATTGCTGGGTTGTATGGCAGTTCTATTTCCAGTTTTTTAAGGAATCTCCACACTGTTCTCCATAGTGGCTGCACCAGTTTGCATTCCACCAACACATCTTTTTAATTCTACATTTTCATCACCCCAAAAGGAAACCTCATGTTCATTAAGCAGTTACAATGGGAATTACCCCATTCCCCAACCTATGGCAACCACCAGTCTGCTTTCTCTACAGATTTATCTGTTCTGAATATTCCATGTAAATGGAGTCATAAGATAGGTGATCTTTGTGTCTAGCTTCTTTTACTTCACATTATGTTTTAAAGGTTCATCCATGTTGTAACCTGTATCAGCATTTTGTTCCTTTCTATGACTGAATAATATTCCATGTATAGATACATACCGCATTTTGTTTAGTATTCATCCATTGATGGATCCTCGTGAGTTTTTGTGTGGCAGTAAGAAAAAATTATATAGATGTTTGTAGCTGTGAGTCTGAATTGATTTTCATCATGAGTTCTGCATGGCTTGTTTAGGTAGTATCATGGTTATCAGATGTACTGCCTAGCTATCCATGTGCCGTGCTATGCTAAGTTGCTTCAGTCATGTCTGACTCTTTGTGACCTCATGGACTGTAGCCCATTAAGCTCCTCTGTTTATGGGATTTCCCAGGCAAGAATACTGGAGTAGGTTGCCATATCTTCCTCCAGGGATCTTCCTGACCCAGGATCCAACCTGTATCTCCTGTTGTTTCCTGCTTTGGCAGGGGGATTCTTTACCACTGTGCCATTGGCAGTTAGGATATCATTAAATATGTCTTCAAGGACCTGTGATTGACAAAAAAATGAATTTTTAATTGGTTCAGAAAATTTTACACTAGAAGCTTCTTACTATCTGTTCTTTGCAAATGGCTGCTAACTTGCATTCTTGATTTTGTGATAGAAATGACACACTCTCCAGGCCCTTGGGCAGATGGAGGCTCTTTGCTTCTCCATTTCTTCACGTAAATAATTTGACTAACAGAATTATGTCTGCACTGGTACAGTGAAATTCTGAAGACTAACTTAAAGACTGTATAAATGAAGGGAATATATAGGGGACTTCTAAAACATTCAGAATAGGTACCTGTAACATCCCATCTGATACAGTGTAAAATACTGGAATTATAGGAAATGAAGATAGTTACACTCTATGGAAATTTGTACCTTTCTCTTGTCTCTCTTTGTAGCGATTTGTGAACTAGACACTTCTTTACTTATGTTCAACTTATAGTTAAAATATATTTAGTTTTATTTTGCTATTGATCATATCTCTCTCTCCCTCCTTCCCTTTGTGTCTATCAATCCATTCGTCCATCTCTCTTTCTCCTCTTGGATGGTGTAGTGTAAGATTAAAGCAGGTTACATTACAGCCATTTAGTCAGCAATTGTGGAACTCTGCAGGAGCTGACAGAAGAAATGTCATTTTGTCTTGTTTTCTATTTGGGATGTTTGTACTCTTAGTTACAGAAATCTGATCCCCATTTCATTTCTTCAATTGGATTATGAATTTTTAAGCAAAATTCTGATTTGGTAGAGGAAAGCTGCAAGAAAATATTGGGATGGTTTTAATTTTACACTCTGTTGTAAGCACTGCAAACAGGAGTTCTCTTTGCTCTGTTCCTCACAGTGTTTCCAGGTTTATCCACTGCCCTTCTCTCCCTCACTCTCACAGGAGACAGGGCCCAGAGTCTAGCTGATTTCCATTGTTAAGGAAAGAATGAAGATTCTTGTCTTGTGAATTTTACCTTTGGGCTCTTGTGGCCTAGATCTGACTCACTCCCCAGCCCTACTCTAGACTTCTCTGTGTGTTTGGATTGATGTACTGTTGGGCTGAAGTTCTCACATCTGAGCTTGACTGAGGGTCACCTGGGGAGTTTATTAACCATGCAGGAGTTTTAATCCTCTCTCCAAGAGATTCCAGGCTCAGGAATTTGCCTTGTATTGGGTTGGCCAAAAAGTTCATTTGGGCTTTTTCATAAGATGTTACAGAAAAACCCTGATGAACTTTTTGACCAACCCAATAAAAGGCCTACCAGTAATTGATGTTGTTTAGTCGCTAAGTTGTGTCTGGCTCTTGTGACCCCATGGACTTTAGCCCACCAGGCTCCTCGGTCCACGGGGATTTTCCAGGCAAGAATACTGGAGTGGGTTGCCATTTCCTTCTCCAGGGGATCTTCCCAACCCAGGGATTGAACTCAAGTCTCCTGCATTGGCAGGTGAATTCTTTCCTGCTGAGCCACCAGGGAAGCCCTGTGTGTGCGTGATGTGGGCTATTTTATAGTTAGGGCTTCAAAGAACCAGATATGGGATTTCATTGAATCTAAGCTGTTTGTAAGGTACACCATTATTTTACACACTACTAAGAGAAAGAAATGTGGTTGTAAACCTCATCCTGATTCAAGACTTGTTAAAATAAAGGAGATAGTGTGTGCTTCTTAGAATCAGTAAAGTAGAATGTCAAGTACCTGAGACACCACAAGCCCCTCTTGTTACAGTGAAGGGTTATAATGAAGCCATGGGTAAAAAGAATTATAATGTAACAGTCCTTTAGACCTTATACTTTGTAAAACTTGTTTACAATAGAGTTTAACATAGCATGCCTATACTTGACATGTGTTTGTAATGAAGATTACACTGATGCCTTTGTTTTAAAATGCAATGTAACTGTATCAGAGTGTAATGCACTCTAGTTTGGCCCCATGTTATTTTCAGCATACCCATTTCCAGTCTTTTATGTGTGGGTGTTGCAGATCAGTTCAGAAGTCTTATTTTTAAGCTTCTGTGTACTTTAGTGATTTCCATTTTGTGCAGTCCATTAAAATTTGTACTTTATGCTACAGTGACATTGGTGTGGCTTGCTCATTTGAGTTCTTTTTTGTCACCCTTTCTTCTGTTAAGAGAGTTCATGACCCCTGATGCCAGCTAGCCAGTTACATGCATATACAGCAGCCACCTGTGTTGAGTAGTTTTAGGATTTTGTGGTAGTAATCCATGTCAGCACCAAGTTTGGCATTGACTTAAAAAAAGTCACACGCTAAAAGTTGAGAGTTATGTTTTACTTGGTGGAATTTTTAGGACTTTAAGCCCAGGAGACAGCATCTCAAGTGACCCTGTGAGAACTGCTTTCGTGAGGGGAGGCAGGGGACAGGTTATATAGAAGTTCCATAACAAGGGACAGGTAGTCCGAACAGCAAAAGATTATTGTTAATTAAAGGAAGCCAGATAACTCAAGGAATTTATTGCAAGAGTCTGGGCTCACTGAAATCATTCCTTTCATATGTATCTCAGCTATCTGGGTCCTGTATCCTGTGTTTTCCACATCTTGAACTTTCTTGGGACTCTCTGTAGGGAGTGGCTGTAGTTTGATGGCTGCTAGATCACAGGTATTCTCTTTTCTGAGTACCTTTAGGGCTTAGGAACTCACATTGAAGGGCTAGAATCTCTGTGACTGAGACATTCTTGGTTACTGATGTGGCAAGAAATACTCCACTTCTTAGTGAAAATCTCTCAGTCATGTCTGACTCTTTACGACCCCATGGACTGTCCTGCCAGGCTCCTCTGTCCATGGAATTCTCCAGGTAAGAATATTGGAGTGGGTAGCCATTCCTTTTTCCAGGGGATCTTCCCATCCTATCGAACCCAGGTCTCCTGCATTGCAAGCGGAGTCTTTACATCTGAGCCACCAGGGAAGCCCAAGAATACTGGAGTAGGTAGCCTATCCCTTCTCCAGGGAATCTTCCTGACCCAGGAATCGAACCAGGGTGTCCTGCACTGTAGGCAGATTCTTTTCCAGCTGAGCTACCAGGGAAGCCCATTTCTCAGTGGGTCACAGTGAACCAGAATTCTGGCTACCAACTTCAAAAGAAGCACCACAGTGGAACACTGGGGCCTGAAGAGGAGACTAGGTTAAAACATAGGTTAAAATGAATCTTACTTCACCAGTGAGAATTCAGTGAAGAACAGCCCCTCCTGCTATGCTGCTTCCTCCAGTGGCATCATTTTGGCAAATGAAATATTTTTTGTCTGTAGAAAGCTGCTTAGACTTGGGGTGGAGGGGGAGGGGGATACGTGTCCACTTAGTGTCTAATCACTTGGAGTATATACAGAAAATATGTTTAAATGCTTGTTGATCAACTGAAGTATTTCAGATATCTAATATCTCAACTATCTGAAGGGGAAAGAACTTTAGGTCTCTAGCTGATTCATCTTGGTGGAAGGAGTTGTCCTGTGGAATTCTCGGTGTTGGGTGAACAGTGCTGAAACAGTTTTGCGCTTAGAGGGTGGTATGTGTGGTCTGGCAGGCTCGGCTCCCCCTCCTTTCTTCCACTCGTCATTGGGGCTGAGTCAGGACAGGCAGGACAGTTGCATGGTTAGCACGGCTGCTTGTAACTGGTTTTTAACTGGAGGGACAAGACAGGATGACAGTTATAGTTTGTCTTGTCTCGTTCTTAAAAGAATGGAGTTTTATCCAGCTGCTGCAGAGACGGAATATCTCTGAAGTGTTCCTTTGTCCAGGCACTGCCAGGAGAAGCAAATAAAAGCAAAGGATAGCAATTTATGGTGGGTGGACTACGGAGGAAAGCTGAGTGCACCCAGAATATTTCAGGGAGAGAGGTGCCCTCTGGCTCATTTGTGCTTTTCCATAGTATGCTTTTAATTCTGTTTCTGAGGCCCAGTTAGATACTAATCCTCTTTTTAATGTAATTTCAATGTGATGCTATTAAGAAAATAAGTAAAACCATATGATGCTAGTTCAGAAAAGTTTCAAATCCAGGATTAGATCATTTGTATCCCTCTCTTCTTGAGGTTTTCAGTAGAATATTACCATTTCCTTCTAAAGAAACTCACTTATTGGATCTATTGAATTATTATTTTAAAGTGTTTGGTCTGTTGCTTTGTAGTCTCGTCTTTTTGAAGGCCATTTTGCAGGAGAGTGGATACACTTACATTTTCCTCAGTGATCTTTGGAAAAAGTGAATATATTCTTGGCACTGTAGAATTATACAGATGTCCTCCTTTCCTTCCCAAATACTTTGTTTTTAGCTCCTTTTTCTTTGCTTTTTCTTTCTAGTAAGATTAGTTTGATCATTTAAAAACCTAGGATACTTTTCCAGTTGTTACGCAGACATCTAAAATTTTCCCTTTAATCATTTTCAGGTCATACTTCCACTTAGGTGTCTGACACATGTGTGTGTTAAAATGGTAGATTTTAGAAACAGCCATTCTCTAGGATTTTGTATCAGAGTCTCCTATGAGAACTAAAATATTTTCAAGGTAGTAATTGGGTTTTTTTCTGTTGCTTAACAGAAAACAGCAAATTCTATTAAATTCACAGTACTTATAATATAGTGATAGCAACTCACGTATTTTGAATGTTAAGATTTTTTCAAGTGAATGCAATCTTCTCACACTCTCCATTTTGTTATTTCAAAAATGTATCCCTCTTGGTGAAGATGTGTGCAAGTGGCATCTGGATGAGACGAGTACTTGAGAACAGTCTGCACCTGATACAGTGATAGCTTTCTATTAAAGCAAAGGTTCCTTAAAACTAAATATTTGAAATTTAAAAAACTGATCAGACACAGTTACCCATATCCTTTTTCCCTTTTAAAGTCCATCACACACACACACACACACACACACACACACAAAAGCAATCACTGTTAAACACTTACCAAAGCAGTTAAGCTCTCCTCACCATCATTTTTACAGTTAATGAAAGGATATATAATGAGCTTAATTTTTCTCCATTTTTTTTAATGTCTCCTGGGATCCTTTGAAAAACATTCCTGAGTCTATAGATTTATTCCTGTCTTTACTGTAGGTGGACAGCTTCATCTGTAGGAAAGGAAAGACGCCTTCCTTTCTTTGGAAGAGAATCTGTGATGTTGCTTCTCATTGAGTAGATGCTTCTTATGTGGAGAGCAGTTGATTGTGAAAATGTGTGGTGAACATGAATGGAACAGAGAATTCAGGGTTGTTTGATCGGTCCTTCCTCTCTACTGGTACTGCTCAGAGGTCCCATAGAAGCCATATGGGAATTGTATACTGCAGGCAGTCCAGCAAGAAATGTTGGCATATTAGAGCATGGTCAGGAAAGTTTTTAATTCCTCTATTTTAAAAGTTTTTTAAATTTCAATTTCATTTTTTTATTCCTTTACCTCAGGTGGCAAATTATGACTGATGGGTCTAATGGGTCACGAGCCAAGATTGGCTTTTGTATTTTTAAGTGATCAAAAAGAAAAAAAGCAAAAGCAGAATAATAGCTTATAATGTGAAAATTTTAATAAATAAAATTTTTTCTTTATAACACAACTGGGCCCATTTGTTTCAGTATTGTGAACAATTGTTCTCCAGTTATAACCACAGAACAGAGTAGGTTTGACAGAGACTCTGTGGTCCACTGGTGGCTCAGCTGGTAAAGAATCTGCCTGCAATGTGGCAGACCTGGGGTTCAATCCCTGGGTCCAGAAGACCCCCTGGAGAAGGGAATGGCAACCCACTCTGCATTCTTGCCTGGAGAATCCCAAGGACGGAGGAGCCTGGTGGGCAACATTCCATGGGGTTGCAAAGAGTCGGACCTGACTGAGGGGCTAACACTTTCACTTCGACACTGTGGTCCACAGAACTAAAGCATTTACCCTCTGGCCCTTTTACAGGAAGTTGCCAACACTTGCTCTGTTTTATTTACATAAATGCAAGTATTTTTTGCAAATAATTTTCTTTAAATACCATACTTGTATTTGTAAACATAATATTAGAATAATTTCCACTTGTGACTTTTAGCTGTAGCATTCTTTAGATTTCAGCATTGTGTCATTTTTCTCCTTTACTGCTCTGGGACTGAAAATTTCATCTATTACATTCTGGTCTTGAGGGGATCTGGGTTCTCCAGAGAAACAGAACCAATAGGAGACCATCTGTCTGTCTATCTCCCTGTCTATTAATATCTACCTTGTGTGTATGTACTCAATTGCTCAGTCATGTCTGACTCTTTGAGACCCTGTGGAGTGTAACCCACCCAACTCCTCTTTCCATGGGATTCTCCAGGAAAGAATACTGGACTGGGTTGCCATGTCCTCCTCCAGGGCATCTTTCCGACCCAGGAACTGAACTCGAGTCTCCTGCACTTGCAGGTGTATTCTTTACCTCTGCACCACCTGCATCTACCTACCTAAGATAAGTAACTATCAGAAGGAATCGGCTTGTGCAGTTGTGAAGGCTGAGAAGTTGCAGGATCTGTAGTCATCAGGCAGGAGAGCCAGTGATATGGTTCCAGTCTGAGGCCACAGGCCTGAGAGCTGGGAGAATTCAGTGGTATAAGTTTCAGTCCAAATCTGGAGGCAGGTGAAGACCTGAATATTCATTGAAAGGACTGATGCTGAAGCTGAAACTCCAATACTTTGGCCACCTGCTGCAGAGAACTGACTCATTGGAAAAGACCCTGATGCTGGAAAAGATTGAAAGCAGGAGGAGAAAGGGACGACAGAGGATGAGATGGTTGGATGGCATCACTGACTCGATGGACATGAGTTTGGGCAAGCTCCTGGAGTTGATGATGGACAGGGAAGCCTGGCGTGCTGTGGTCCATGGGGTTGCAAAGAGTCGGACACAGCTGAGTGACTGAGCTGAAACTGAAGATGGATATCCCAGCTTGAAGACTATAGGCAGAGTGAATGCTGCTCTACTCAGCCCTTTTTGTTCTCTTCAGGCCTCCCAACTGATTGAACAAGGCTCACTCACTTGGGGAAGGCAAATTGCTTTACTCTAATGTTAATCTCATCCAGTAAGATTCTCACAGACACATCCAGAATGTTTAACCAAGTACAGTGTCTGGGCACCCAGTGGCCCAGTGGAGTAGACACATAAATTAGCCATCACAAGGCCTAAATGTACTTCAAATCAACTTTTAGACTTTGACTTCTTTTCCCGTTGGTCTTCTGGAAAAGCCTTATTTCACATGAATATTAGAATCGTCTATTGATTTTCAGTTGATTTATTTAAAATTGCCGTCTGGGAGGAAACATTTTCCTCTACCCTTTTAGTTTCTTTTGGCTGGTCTAAAATTAACATGAAACAGATTAACAGAAAGTCAGAAGTTTAATAACATGAGTACATGGGGGAGACCCGAGAAAAATGAGTAACTTGCCAAAATGGCGGAAACTCTCCCATTAAATACTATCTTCAGCTAAAGACAAAAGAGAAGGAATATGAGGAGTAGTGGTTTGGGACTTCAAAGGGGAGGAGGGGGCAGTTCCCTTGGAGACAGAAGAGCAAATGTTTGGTAAATGTTTTCTGGGTCTTGCAGTGACAATGGGATACCTAGAGGAATTTCAGCAAGCAGATTTCGCTAGGTTCCTCGCTATCTATGCATCTGGTTCATACTATCATTATCTATGGTAATAGCTCCTTCTGAATAGACCCCCTATAAATTCTTCAGGCAGCAAAGGGGGAAGATCAGGATCTTTTTCCCTTGACTGTTTCCAACTGGAAATAATTAACACACCAAAGAGACCTTTGGGGTTGCAAATTTTGTTTCCATATACTGCCATTTGGCCATAACTGAGTTAAACGTGGATTGAATGGAGTGGTTCAATTCAGTTCAGTTGCTCAGTCATGTCCAACTCTTTGCAACCCCATGAACCGCAGCACGCCAGGCCTCCCTGTCCATCACCACCTCCCAGAGTCCACCCAAGCCCATGTCCATTGAGTCAGTGATGCCATCCAACCATCTCATCCTCTGTCGTCCCCTTCTCCTGCCTTCAATCTTTCCCAGCATCAGGGTCTTTTCAAATGAGTCAGCTTTCCTGATATTTTTGGTGTATAATTGTATTTTCTTCTGGTTTAATTGATTGTTGTTTGTTGGTATACTTCATTCTCTTGTGGCCTTTCTGTCTTGCACGAAGTGTTCTAATACACAGGCTTAGTCATTTTGACAAACCTTCAGAGCCCTCGAGTGGCTAGTTGGCAGCAGGGATTAGTGTTTCCCAGAGCAATTTGCAAAAGCCAGATTGATTGGCATGGAATTTTGTCAACAAGCTTCTTAGAACATGTCAGAGAGCTGCTGGGGTGAAAGGGAGGTGGAATTGTTTACAGTATCAGCTTCTTACTTACCTTTTATATGACCTTGAACAAATCTCTTGACTTCATCTATAATGCTGTAGGGTTGTTGGGAAGATTACATGAAATAAGAATGTGTGACTTACTCAGCTGTTTGCCTCATTACCTAGTTTTTGCTAACTGGCACAGCCTTACACTCATGGTGAATAATCGTTCTATGGCTTATTTTGTTGATGTAGAATGGTGCTCTTCTAATTCACCGGATATAGCTTTGAGTCCACTTCTCAAGGAAAGAATGACAGTATCATTTGACCTGTGTTTTTATCCATCATCCCTTAGAATCAGTTGACTGATTCTAAGACAGGGTCTGTTTATTCAGGCCTAATTTTAGCAAAACTCCATAAATTAAATAAAAGTAGATGGTTGGGCTAAATGAAATGTTTAAATTACAAGACATTTGAAGAAATCTAGTGTGTCAATCAGAGATCCTAATTCAGGCTCCCTCCTTCATTCCAGATTACTTACTTAGTGTTTATCCAGAATGGTGTTTCATTGGTCAGAGCAAGCACAGTGGCCCTGCTTGCAGTGGACTCTGATGGTTATGCGCTTTACACATTAGCAACCAATGATATGGGTAACCATTGATCTAATACACGGGAACTTGTTTTGACCTAGACTACACTTTTGGGTCGGGGGGCGGGGGGGGAGAGAGAAAAATATATTTCACAAATATACTATATATATATATTTTAATCTTTAAAAACACTCTCCTTCCACCCATATTCCTGTTTTGGTAAATGACTCTAATTTTTATATCTCTTTTTTTTAATGAATATATAAGAACAGTTATAAAATTCTCACCTCTTGACCCTGAATTAAAGAGCTCTGAATTTCTAGCAGAGGCCTTGTCCCCCCTTTTGATGTGTTGTTCATTTTCTCTGGACCTGTTGTACCTCCATTTGATTGTTGGAGATTCAGCCTGAGGTGAATACCAGACTCCATTAAGATGTTCCTTCCCCGGGACAATTCTCTGTAAATGTTTTGTTTGTTTTTAATGTCCTTCTAAGAAGACAAGTTAGGAATGGTTTGGAATTAGCACATTGTAAACAGATGCCCCTTGATTTGCTCTCACATATTTTCAGTATTCTTTCCTTATGCTGATCTACACTCTTGCATCATTAATTTGCTTCTTAAGCAAACTAAAAATGTGTTTGTGGCTGAGATTTGATGAGGTTTTAGAGATTTTATTAAATGTTATTCTCTGAGAAATTCAATGGAAAACATGAATTCAGCTAGACCATTGTAGTTGCTTATACTGTGGTCTTACTAGTGGGAAGTTTAGAAGCAGGCTGGTTAGGCAGACCAAATGAGGGGCAGTACATGAGGCAGTGATTGTAATTGCACAGGTGTGACCTCCTTGGCAGGTAATGGAAACCAAGCAATAGAACAGCAGGTGTCTGCTCAACTGGTTATCATACTCCAGAGAAATTATCCCAGGCCACATTCAGATAAAAGTGAGGATATTTTGCAGTATTAGCTGGGAGGAAAGGCATGTATGTGTGTTGTGAACATAGTGTTCTATCTTGCTGGAAGTCAAAAGGGGATTTATAACTAGTTGGGGTTTTCATTTGAGAAGCCAAGTTTTTTGCTTTTATGTGGTGGCTTGTGGCTACTTCAGTATCTGTTTCCTTTTAATGTTTTCCTGGCCTGTGGCTAAGTAAGTTGTTTAAACAGATGTATAACATTGACTTTTCCTATTATATAGAAGGTGTTCAGATAACTCATAAAGGAAAAGAAATCAATAATACTCAGTTCAGTACTAGTATAAATGTTGATATTTTCTTCAGGGTAGATTGAGCACAAGGAAGTGAATTCACATAAGAAACACTGGTTCTTTTTTTATGCTCTCCATCCCCACCCCCGATAATTCCTAATTGGTGAATAAGAAAACTGGATGTCTCACTTCCTTTCAGTGTCCTTCGGGGATCTGCTGTTGTTTTTATTTGAATGGATTGAATCCATTCTATGAATTACATGATCAGACAGCAACATTGAAACATCCGGGTTAGAATACAATCTGAAATAAAGAAATATATATATTTTTATGGGTGTACTTTATTAATCAAAATTTTCTTTTGAATTCTTTTCCTGTACAAGAGATTGAGTAAACTGTGGAAGGTGTCCAGCTGACCTTGAGCACGAATTTCCTATCAAACTCATATACTTGCTTTCCTAATTAAAAAAAAATTTTGCCTATCTTGAGTTACTTCTTAGGGGGGAAACACACAAACCTATACACAGATTTTTTTTTTCAGTACCTACTTCTTGTTGTTATTAGAATAATATAAAATCATAGTTTATTTGATGTATAACATACACTGTCGATAAGCATAATTGCTGGGGATATTTAAAATGGCATTCTATACGTCTAACTATGTTCTTTCACAAACTTATTTTGAAAACATGAAGAGGAAGAGGAACCCTGGTACTAAGATAAGGTGCCTTTCCTATAAGTGCTTATTATAGTGACACCTGAACTGTGTCCTCCTAAAAATGAAATAGCATCATATACTGGCGTGAGCCCTGGAGCAGGAGCGAGCAGACATAAATCCTCGCCCCATTTCTCAAGTAATTTGTCCCTGACTAGATAAGCAGCTTAAGTTCTTTGGATCTCAACTGAAAACTGAAGGTTTGGAACTAAATATCAAAAGTTTGTTACAGATGGGTAATCACGGAGAACAACAAAGCATTATCTTCTGTCCACATGCCTGATGGCAGGTTTTCCCGCAATCCTCAGTTTGGGAGCTGGGGGACAGAGTAATTTTAGATACACCCTCCTCTCAGGAACTTTTATGGTCCAGTGGAAGGAGGCAGGCCCAGTGCTAAGGGGTTTTTCCATTAAATTTTAATATTGGTAGAATATTTAGAAATATCATGACATCTATGTAGTTTAATATATACACTCCGAGGGCTTCCCAGGTGGCGCTGTGGTAAAGAACCTGCGCCAATGCAGGAGGCATAAGCGACCGAGGTTCCGTCCCTGGGGCAGGAAGATCCCCTGGAGGAGGGCATGGCAACCCACTCCGGTATTCTTGCCTGGAGAATCCCAGGGACAGAGGAGCCTGGAGTCCATGAGGTAACAAAGAGTTGGACATGACTGGAGCGACTTAGCCACACACACACATTCACTCCAAATTAAACTCAATCTAGGGAGGAAGGCTCATTCTACACCTAACGATACTTGCCTTTTCTTTTGATTTTAGGAGCTTATTGAATGAAAAGTGCCAGAGACTGAAAAACCAAACATGAGGGTAGCAGGTAAGATACTTAATTCAGTAGGAATGATTTTACTTCTTGTGTAACCTGTTTGTTTTGTGATGACTGAATGAGACTATAAAAAAAAATCATTTTCTATATTGAGTGCAACTGAATATAACAAACTAAATCATTATTTAGCCTTTTTACCTTTTCAGGTAGTTGGCAAATCACAAATGGAACGTTCAGTGGATTCTGTATAAGTTTTTGTGGGTTACTTTTGTTGAAATTATTTATGCTAAATATTTTCAGCTAGGTTTTTTAATGTTCATGTCCTTATACATTAAGCTTGTTTGTCTGGTTTCATGTATATGTGTGTGTGTGTGTGTGTATGTGCACCCCATTACAGCCACTGCCAGAGAAGACATTCACATTTTACACAGACACTTCCACTAAGTAGAGTGTGTCCATCCTAGGAGAGACCTTGTCATTTCTCAAAATCAAGATAGTCTTTCTTTTGACTATCATCTCATCAGTAAACAAAATATTCTTACAGGAACATCTCTAAGAGTATAGGTCTAAAAGTACATTACTTAAGCCCAGAATAAAGCAAGTTTCTCTTTCTCATATAATTCTGTGTTCATTCTAGTTGAAATTAGCTTTGTCATCTAGTCCATTTCTCTGATTCTGACAAATAATACCAAGGTTAATTGATGCATAATTATTCACTGAATGCTGATTTTATGTTTGGCATGCTTCCTAGTATTGGTCTCAAAGGGCCTACTGTTAATGAAGGAATAGGAAGATTAGCTTATTAGTTTATTGCTTTTAGACTAATTAATCTCTTCTAATTAAAAAAAAAAGACCCTGGTTGCTTTGAAATATCCTTATAGCCATTATTCTTACAGTGAGACCTTAGTAAATATTTCAAGTTTTTCTAGGTTGCTCTTGGACTAGAGCAATCCATGGCTGAAAGGAAGAGGGATTCTTGTGGGTGGAGTGGGAACTGTGGTGTGCTGTGGGTAGGCCCTTCCAAGTCCAGAGGTGGATGTTGACAGCTCTGGAGGAGCCCTTCTGCCATAGAAGGTCCATAACTATCATCATGGAGGTGCTGCTGGTATTCGCCTGCCTGCCTCTCAGGGATCTTTTGCTTATTCTCTTACCAGTTAGTTTCTCCACCTCCAACTTCTTTGTCTCTTAGAGCTTTTGTTTTCTCCTAGTTCTTTAATCAGTTCAGTTCAGTTCAGTCGCTCAGTCGCGTCCAACTCTGCAACCCCACGAATCACAGCACGCCAGGCCTCCCTCTCCATCACCAACTCCCGAAGTTCACTCAGACTCACGTCCATGCCATCCTCTGTCGTCCCCTTCTCCTCCTGCCCCCAATCCCTCCCAGCATCAGAGTCTTTTCCAGTGAGTCAACTCTTCGCATGAGGTGGCCAAAGTACTGGAGTTTCAGTTTTAGCATCATTCCTTCGAAAGAACACCCAGGGCTGATCTCCTTCAGAATGGACTGGTTGGATCTTCTTGCAGTCCAAGGGACTCTCAAGAGTCTTCTCCAACACAACAGTTCAAAAGCCTCAATTCTTCATCGCTCAACTTTCTTCACAGTCCATATCCATACATGACCACTGGAAAAATCATAGCCTTGACTAGACAGACCTTTGTTGGCAAAGTAATGTCTCTGCTTTTGAATATGCTATCTAGGTTGGTCATAACTTTCCTTCCAAGGAGTAAGTGTCTTTTAATTTCATGGCTGCAGTCACCATCTGCGGTGATTTTGGAGCCCCCAAAAATAAAGTCTGACACTGTTTCCACTGTTTCCCCATCTATTTCCCATGAAGTGATGGGACCAGATGCCATGATTTTAGTTTTCTGAATGTTGAGCTTTAAGCCAACTTTTTCACTCTCCTCTTTCACTTTCATCGAGAGGCTTTTTCTTTCCTCTTCACTTTCTGCCATAAGGGTGGTGTCATCCGCATATCTGAGGTTATTGATATTTCTCCCGGCAGTCTTGATTCCAGCTTGTGCTTCTTCCAGCCCAGTGTTTCTCATGATGTACTCTGCATAGAAGTTAAATAAGCAGGGTGACAGTATACAGCCTTGATGTACTCCTTTTCCTATTTGGAACCAGTCTGTTGTTCCATGTCCAGTTCTAACTGTTGCTTCCTGACCTGCATATAGGTTTCTCAAGAGGCAGGTCAGGTGGTCTGGTATTCCCATCTCTTGAAGAATGTTCCACAGTTTATTGTGATCCACACAGTCAAAGGCTTTGGTGTAGTTAATAAAGCAGAAATAGATGTTTTTCTGGAACTCTCTTGCTTTTTCCATGATCCAGCAGATGTTGGCGATTTGATCTCTGGTTCCTCTGCCTTTTCTAAAACCAGCTTTTACATCTGGAAGTTCACAGTTCACATATTGCTGAAGCCTGGCTTGGAGAATTTTGAGCATTACTTTAGTAGCGTGTGAGGTGAGTGCAATTGTGTGGTAGTTTGAACATTCTTTGGCATTGCCTTTCTTTGGGATTGGAATGAAAATTGACCATTTCTAGTCCTGTGGCCACTGCTGAGTTTTCCAAATTTGCTGGCATATTGAGTGCAGCACTTTCACAGCATCATCTTTCAGGATTTGAAATAGCTCAACTGGAATTCCATCACCTCCACTAGCTTTGTTTGTAGTGAGGCTTTCTAAGGCCCACTTGACTTCACATTCCAGGATGTCTGGCTCTAGGTGAGTGATCACACCATCGTGATTATCTTGGTCATGAAGATCTTTTTTGTACAGTTCTTCTGTGTATTCTTGCCACCTCTTCTTAATATCTTCTGTTTCTGTTAGGTATGGTTTCTTATAATTGAGTAGGTCTTGATTTAAAATTAAGTTCTGTCGCTAACTAGTTATGTGACCTTAGTAGGTAAGGGATCTAGATTTTTCACCTTGGTTTCCTTATTTGTAAAATGAAAATAGTATCTTGAAAGGCTGTGCAAATGATACTGTGCTTATAAAGCATTTAGCTCTGTAATAGACACTCAGTAAATGGTGTGTGTGTATATATTATATATATGTATATATTTATAAATATAATGTAGATAGTTTGTTTAACATAGGCTTATGTTTAGTTTGGTATGGAATTTAGTCTAGAATGTTCATATATTATGAACTTGGTGTTTTAATCATTCTAATATTCCAATTATGAACAGCCAAGTTTTCATATATCTACTTTAAGGAATAGGGAAAGATTATTTGCACATGCCCCTGATGCTTAGAAAATGAGATGTTTAGACTGTCATGTGACATATAATCTTCCAGCCCTTGGTCTTAAATGATCAAGAAGAAACATGCCACCTGTTAATCATTCATCTGTTTAGCAAACATATATTGAGAGTATGACATATGTTGAGAGAATGTTCAAGGCACTCTGCTAGAGCCCGTGAGGAAGAGTTCAAACCCAGTGGAATTTTATTTCCTCACATAGATGACCCGTAATCAGTCTTGAAAACAGGAGGCAGTTTTGGGAGCAGGAGAAGGTACAGCGCAGGAGTCAGGGATGGGAACTGATTAGTAGTTAGGCTTCCTCCTTGCTATCTCATTTCTATGTTTATAGAGCATCATAAGCCCTTCTGATTACCATCAGTTCATTCACTTCCCTCCCCTGTAAGGATGCGTTCCCAGTCATTTCAGGTTTATAAAATTAGGATGAACACAGCTCTTTTTTCCTCTTCCTTACCCATCAAGTTGAGTTTGGATAGTTTCTCTGAAGAATGTGGTGCTTTGCTATTAGTGACAAAGCACTGGGCTGTGTCAGGATCCCCAGGCTCCTATTCTTGTGCTGATGCTAAGAGAGCTGTAATCTTGGACACTTGCCTCACTTGGGGACTTTGTTTCCTCAAGGATAGTGAGACGACTGTTGATCCTTCACATCAGTGTAAATGAAATTTTTAGTAACCTGAGAGGGGAATGGAGATTATACAGAAAAATATTAGTATTGTTTCTGAATAAACTAATGAGATGTCTCTGAAATTCTAAGAGTAAGAAGATGCTGTTCCTTTCCGGTCATTTTCGTTTCTGTTTCTTTCTCATACTTTCACTTTCCAAGATTTGCTTAGCTCTGGAGGAGAAAAACAAGTGATGATTCATATTAAGCAGTTAATTAGTTAGTAGCAGTGCTATTTGTAAGGCACTCAGAAATGGTTAAAGATAGGTATGGAAGGCTAAGAGTGTTCACAGAGCTTACCATGTAACCATTTTATGAAGCAAATGAAGTAGGTGCTGAATTAAGTCCTGCAGGAGTGCGGAAGACATGTCTTAAACTTCAGTGTTAAGTACAAGGGGAGATATTATTGTTCCCCATACCAGGAGTACTTGTGTGCTCCACAAGATATGTGGGTTGCAGAGGACAGTAAACTCATTACCATTCACTTGAGAACTCCTTGCTGAGTGGACATCCTGTCCGTCGCCTTAGTGTCTCCAGAAGGGTCAGTGTTTCTGTGTCTTCTGTATCTAGCACTGCCCTTTATAATTGAAAACGACTGGAAGTGAGTCATCTCACAAACTTGGTGTTGGTATTCCATTAGTCATGATACTTTTGTGTAGTCAGTCAGAAGTTGATAGTGGGTCATTTTTTTTTTTTTTTTTTTTACATGTGAGAACTAAGCAGATGACTTAAAACAGTCCTGTGTCTAGGTTGCTAGCCAATCTCATACTTCCTTGATTAGCAAAGTCAATCAAATTGACTATTGGTATACTTTTTGTTGTAACTCAAGTAAAATTAAAATCCAAAAATAAATATTATTAGATATTTAATAGTCTTAGGAGTTTTAATATTCACTTATACTTTTCCATGGTAATGCATAATACAAAGTTCTGTGGGCTCATAAGTTCATGTTCAATTGTTTCTGCCCTCTATATAGGTGCTGCAAAGTTGGTGGTCGCTGTGGCAGTATTTTTACTGACATTCTATGTTATTTCTCAAGTATTCGAAATAAAAATGGATGCAAGTTTAGGAAATCTATTTGGTAAGTTTTTATTTTTTTCACCCTTTCTTGAATTTCATTTGTGATGAGATTGTCTTTAAATTTTTATGAGTTATCAACATTGAGTCACTCTACTGTTTAGTCTGTCTAGAAAAGAAAATGTAATTATATTGGTAAGTGCAATTCATTAGAATATTCTAAAATACACAATAGAAAATCTTACAATTAATTCGATATAAAGCATGAATCCTGTATTCAACATTTTGAATGTATTTAATGGGGCCTATTTTATGTGTGCCTAGGGATATTAATCATGGCATTTTAAATGCACATTCTAGAAGATATCACACTAACCCTCAATTAGCAAGTGATTAGGAGTCATGATAAAACATTTTAAATAGACATAGACATCCATCTTGCTTTTCCTACCCTCATTTTCTTTCTGCAGAATTTTTCTTTTTACCAATTTCTTTGATGCTGTGTTGTAAATGTCCCACTAAAAGCTGCCATTACTTAAAACTTACTTTGTTTTAAACAAAATATTTTAAGTTGATAAAATAAGTTAACATTTGAAATATTTGAATATGCTTTGGCTGGGCACTGTTTAAAGTATTAAAAAATTACTAATGAAAGGTCAGACTGTGAAACATAGAAACAGTGTTTTGACCTAGTGGGCAGAGATCAGATGAAACAGCCTATGGATCTCTGGAATAGTTCCTGAGTTTTGCTTTCCATAAGTTAGTATTTGGAAGGGATCCCCAAGACCTAATAAACTCCCTCTCATATCTAGTTTCAAGACTCCTTAAACCACTGTTTCTCTAATTTTTTTATGTCAGAGGAATCTCTAGGGAATCTTGATAAATGCAGGTTCTGGTTCAATGTCTGATTGGGGCCTGAGAGTCTGCATTTCAAGCTCCCAGGTGATGGCTGATTTCCTATCCAGAGACCATTTACTGGTATTGGGCTTTAGACAGTTCTGACACATAGTCCTTAATTTCTGTACGTATTTATTTTTATACATTTTCAGGTGACTTTTCTTACAATGACTACTTAAAAGTGCTTCCTTATATTGCACTGAATTCTACCTTTTATACTCCCAAGTAATTTTAGTCCATTGGTCTTACTTCTACCTGTTGGATCTCTCACATAGTTAAGCTGTGGTTGTTCTCCACCAGGCCATCTTTGTCTAAGGTTTTATCTTATCAATTTATGAAATCCTCCCTTTGAACCATTCTTCTTAATGTGCTGGTTGTTTTCCTCCTAACCGTCTATTTTTTGGCACACAACTTGAAATGAGGTATCCAGGCTCAAGCATAGAATAGTTGTTGCAAGTGTAGTGAGACATGTCTTGACTTCTGGGCTGTGTCCTGTTGCTGCAGAGGGCCAGCCTGGTTCCTTTGAGAGCACAGCTGGTTTCAATTGAAGGGTGGGGCGAAAACAGGGAAGGCATTTAGGACTTGTTCAGTGTTGCTGTGGAAGCAGTGTGTTGTAGCTCGTTCTTCTAAGAAAGGTTATGGTAAAGGAAGATGGTTATGGGATCCTAGCTCAAAGCTGAAGGAAGTTGAAGATTTTTTTTCCTTTTTGATGTAAGGGAGAGGCTTTGGCTTGTCTGTAGTCCTTGGGCAAAAAGTCAGTGAATTACAAATCAACGGGAAGAGATTGAACAGACAGAAAAGGTACAAATGAAAAATTATTTTGGGAAAAAATCCAGTTTTCAGAGAGAAGAGATTGGGTGAGGTCACAGTGTTTCTCTGGTTTGGATCATTGTCTCTAGTTTGGATGGTTTATTTGGGCATCTCAGAGATGTTCCTGTGTCTATTTCTCATCTTTGATATCTGCCTGTGTCAACACTGCCAGAGGGATTCTCTCAAAACTCTTGAACTTTCAGTATTTCCAGCTACTGCAGAGTAAAATCTAAACTCCCTACCAGGATAGCACTCAGTCCCAGCCTGCTCTTACCTTCCTGACCTGTACTTCCCCTCACCCACTTGCTCTGTCCATGTGCATGTGATCTATAGACACAGACCCTCAGCCTTTGTTCCTGCTGATTCCTTGTTGTTCAGTCTCGAGGTCATGTCCAGCTCTTTGCAACACCATGGACTGTAGCCTGCAAAGCTGCTCTGTCCTCCATTATCTCTTAGTTCAGTTCACTTCAGTTGCTCAGTCATGTCCGACTCTTTGCCACCCCATGAACCGCAGCACACGAGGCCTCCCTGTCCATTACCAACTCCCGGAATTTACCCAAACTCATGTCCATTGAGTCGGTGATGCCATCCAACCATCGCATCGTCTGTCGTCCCCTGCTCCTCCCGACCTCAATCTTTCCCAGCATCAGGGTCTTTTCCAGTGAGTCAGTTCTTTGCATCAGGTGGCCAAAGTATTGGAGTTTCACCTTCAGCATCAGACCTTCCAGTGAACACCCAGAACTGATCTCCTTTAGGATAGACTGGTTGGATCTCCTTGCAGTCGAAGGGACTCTCAAGAGTCTTCTCCAACACCACAGTTCAAAAGCATCAATTCTTTGGCACTGAGCTTTCTTTATAGTCCAACTCTCACATCCATACATGACTACTGGAAAAACCATAAACCATAGCCTTGACTAGATGGACCTTTGTTGACAAAGTAATGTTTCTGCTTTTTAATATGCTGTCTATGTTGGTCATAACTTTCCTTCCAAGGAGTAAGCATCTTTTAATTTCATGGCTGCAGTCACCATCTGCAGAGATTTTGGAGCCCCCAAAAAATAAAGTCAGCCACTGTTCCTACTGTTTCCCCGTCTATTTGCCATGAAGTGATGGGACCAGATGCCATGATCTTCGTTTTCTGAATGTTGAGCTGTAAGCCAACATTTTCACTCTCCTCTTTCACTTTCATCAAGAGGCTCTTTAGTTCTTCTTCACTTTCTGCCATAAGGATGGTGTCATCTGCATATCTGAGGTTATTGATATTTCTGCCAGCAATCTTGATTCCAGCTTGTGCTTCATCCAGCTCAGAGTTTCTCATGATGTACTCTGCTTATAAGTTAAAATAAGCAGGGTGATATATACAGCCTTGACATACTCCTTTTCCTGTTTGGTACCAGTCTGTTGTACCATGTCCAGTTCTAATTGTTGCTTCCTGACCTGCATATAGGTTTCTCAAGAGGCAGGTCAGGTGGTCTAGTATTCCCATCTCTTTCAGAATTTTCCACAGTTTATTGTGATCCACACAGACAAAGGCTTTGGCATAGTCAATAAAGTGGAAATAGATGTTTTTCTGGAACTCTCTTGCTTTTTCCATGATCCAGCAGATGTTGGCGATTTGATCTCTGGTTCCTCTGCCTTTTCTAAAACCAGCTTTTACATCTGAAAGTTCACAGTTCACATATTGCTGAAGCCTGGCTTGGAGAATTTTGAGCATTACTTTAGTAGCATGTGAGATGAGTGCAATTGTGTGGTAGTTTGAGCATTCTTTGGCATTGCCTTTCTTTGGGATTGGAATGAAAACTGACCTTTTCCAGTCCTGTGGCCACTGCTGAGTTTTCCAAATTTGCTGGCATATTGAGTACAGCACTTTCACAGCATCGTCTTTTAGGATTTGAAATAGCTCAACTGGAATCCATCACCTCCACTAGCTTTGTTCATAGTGATGCTTCCTAAGGCCCACTTTACTTCACATTCCAGGATGTCTGGCTCTAGGTCAGTGATCACACCATCGTGATTATGTGGGTCGTGAAGATTTTTTTTGTACAGTTCTTCCATGTGTTCTTGCCACCTCTTCTTAATATCTTCTGCTTCTGTTACGTCCATACCATTTCTGTTCTTTATTGAGCCCGTCTTTGCCTGTAATGTTCCCTTGGTATCTCTAATTATCTTGAAGAGATCTCTAGTCTTTCCCATTCTGTTGTTTTCCTCTATTTCTTTGCATTGATCACTGAGGAAGGCTTTCGTATCTCCTCTTGCTATTCTTTGGAACTCTGCATTCAAATGGGTATATCTTACTTTTTCTCCTTTGCTTTTCACTTCTCTTCTTCTCATAGCTATTTGTAAGGCCTCCCCAGACAGCCATTTTGCTTTTTTGCATTTCTTTTTCTTGGGGATGGTCTTGATCCCTGTCTCCTGTACAATGCCATGAACCTCCATCCGTAGTTCAACAGGCACTCTGTCTATCAGATCTAATCCCTTAAATCTATTTCTCACTTCCACTGTTTAATCATAAGGGATTTGATTTAGGTCATACCTGAATGGTCTAGTGGTTTTCCCCACTTTCTTTAAGTCTGAATTTGGCAATATGGAGTTCATGATCTGAGCCACAGTCAGCTCCCAGTCTTGTTTTTGCTGACTGTATAGAGCTTCTCCATCTTTGGCTGCAAAGAATATAATCAGTCTGATTTTGGTGTTGACCATCTGGTCATGTCCATGTGTAGTCTTCTCTTGTGTTGTTGGAAGAGGGTGTTTGCTATGACCAGTGCATTCTCTTGAAAAAACTCTACTAGCATTTGCCCTGCTTCATTCTGTACTCCAAGGCCAAATTTACCTGTTGCTCCAGGTGTTTCTTGACTTCCTACTTTTGCATTCCAGTTCCCTATAATGAAAAGGACATCTTTTTTGGGTGTTAGTTCTAAAAGGTCTTGTTGGTCTTCGTAGAACTGTTCAGCTTCTTCAGCATTGCTGGTCGGGGCATAGACTTGGATTACTGTTATATTGAATGGTTTACCTTGAAAATGAACAGAGATCATTCTGTTGTTTAAGAATTTGCTCAAATTCATGTCCATTGAGTCGGTGATGCTATCTAATCCTCTCAACTTCTGCCATCCCTTTCTTCTTTTGCCTTCAATCTTTTCCAGCATCAGGGTCTTTTCCAATGAGTCAGCTCTTTGCATCAGGTGCCCAAAGTATTGGAGCTTCAGTCAGTCCTTCCAATGAATAGTTAGGATTGACTTCCTTTAGGATTGACTCTCCTTACGACTCTCAAGAGTCTTCTCCAGCACTCCAGTTCGAAAGCATCAATTCTTAGGTACTCAGCCCTCCTTATGGTCCGCCTCTCATATCCATACATGACAATTGGAAAAACCATAGCTTTGACTCTGCTGATTCTTTACCTACACATCTTTCTTTCTCTCTCCCCATCATCTGTTAATTGTTCTCGTTTTTCAAAACTGCACGAGTGCTCCTTTTTGGGAGAAATGGTATTTGAGTCTCCCTCTTTCCCTGTTTGATTGTTGCTCCTTTTTGTAAACTGTCAGTTCTACTGCTTAGTACTTATATCTCAATTTGCCCTGATTTTATTCTGCCATAAATTATAGAATTTCTTTTCTTTTATTCTTTATCATGTATTTGGCTTTCCTTACTGGAGAACAAATGTTGGGAGCAGTAATGTCTTGCTGACTCACCCGGCATCTAGCACCAGATGCTATAGATAGTACATGCTGATTGAATGGAAAATGAATGTAGATAATTGAAGATTAGGACTTTTGTGTAGAGAAAGAGTGTTTTCAAAGTAGGATTTGTTTAAGGCTGTGTTAGTTGACAAGCCCCTGATCATCAGCTGTGAACAAACACTGAGCTACTTTAACTAAGGCAGTTGTCTGTATTAATTTTCATTTCTCCTAGTGTTAGGAACCTGCAAGTTTTTATTGTATGTGTTTTAGCTATTTAGTTTAGGCATTCTTTGGGCAGCTGGTTTATTTTGATGTCATAATTGAAGTTGTACTCTGTATCCATCTACACAACCTTATTGGATTCCAATCTATTGAACTGGTGAAAATTTAATTTGTGTGGTTATTTTTAATTCTCATTTCAGAATAATTGAGTAAAAATGGAGATATGGTTGTATTTGTCATTTGTTGAGCATCTAACTTAAATTTAGCTTGGCATTAAGATTGTTTCTATAATCAGTATTTTGAGGGCCTCATGAGGTTAACTGTAGTTCTTTGGGTGGTGAATTTTTCCCATTTTTCAATTTATTGATTTAATAACTTACTTGATAGTTTATGTAAATTTACATTTGAGTTGATTATATAGTACTGTTTTAGAAAAATAAGACAAACATTTCTAGAAAAGACAAATGAAAATTTTCCCTAAAATTAGTTGAATGTACAAATATAAATTGTGATTTTTTTAAGCAATCTTTAACAAAACTTTTTAAGATAATTATAGATTCATGTGCATTTGTAAGAAATAACATGGAGAGATTCTATATACCCTTTACTCAGTTTCCCATTGGTAACATCTTAAATTCCATACAGTATCACACCAGGACATCAATGTGGGTACAGTCTACCAGTCTTATTTATGATTGTGGCTTAATACAGGATTAGTTTTCAACATGGATACTTAACAAAAACTTGCTGAAAGTAGTCCAAATTATTTTTACATATATTGTTGCCTTCAGTCCTTACTATTCTATTAATTTATTTTTACCTTTTAAATTTAAACCATTGAAATAATATATATGTAAATCACTTGAGCTATTATTAAAAACTAAAGTACAAAATAATTATATTAGATTTCTTTAGCCTGACTCATTGAAAGACATTCACTGAAAAAAACAAGTCAGAAATGTTTGTTGTTTCCTTGAAGTGAAGAACTGTATATATTGAAAGACATTAAGAATTAAAGCCATCAAGGTAGTTTGAGGAATTAAGTTTGCAGAAAAGGAGGTATTTTTGTGTTTGTATGCTGTGCCCATACTCTATAACCATCCTGTTTGATTTATGAAATGTTACCTGTTTACCCTCCAGGTGTTAAAAATTCTCAGAACTGCAGGCCAGATAGAGGACTTTTGCTTATACATATTGGATAAAATTAGTTTTAATCTGAAAAGATGTTCACAAAGGCTTTTTTTTCCCCTCCTTTGAGCATCTTCTCCCCTTACTCTTACACAAATTAAATGAAAGTAATTTGCTCAAAAGTCTGATGATTAAGAAACATTTACCCCAGATTGTGTCCCAGTAAAGTTTTTAAATTGAATGACATTATTATTCATTTATTAATCTCTCTCAAGTTTCCCAGTCAAACCAGTTTGATCATTTTAGAGGCTCATCTGTGATTTTCCTTCTACCTCCTTTTCATCAGCCACACTCTTCCTTTGAATGTTAGTAGGTTATTGATATCTCTAAGATTTCTCTCATCAGCCCTCTCCTCATTTTAAATCCTCTCTTTGCATGACCTCATCATTTGCCAGTTTTCCAGTTTATATCTTCATCCCTGGTCTCATTTATAGCCGGCTTTTAGACTTCCACCCAGGTCATCTCAAAGTATCTTAAAATGAACAGGTCCACAGGGAACTCAGCAGCCATCCAACATCCTATCTCCTCGCTAGATAACAAACATCATGAGTGAGAGATAGTGGTTTTTTTCTTTGGCTCATGTGAATGGATGAAGGAATGCTTCTAAAGGTGGATGTCTGAGAAGTAAACTTGATTCCTTCTTTTACTTCATGCCTCCTTCAGATCTGTTCCACAGTCTCATCAGTGTTGCCGCCTTAGTTGTTCTGAGCCCGTCGACTACTTTCAAACCCACAGTCACTACCTTTGTTTCAGCTGCTACCTGTTTTTTACCTGGATTACTTAAGCAGCGTCCCGGTGCTTGTGGACTCATCTCAAGTCTTGAACCCTCTGCAGTCTATTCTCCATTCTGCAGTCAGAAGAATGGTCCTGAAAGCTCCCTATCCTGGCTTCCAGCTTCTCAAAGGACCAGTGGTTTTTGTACCTGTGATAACTAGACCTCAGACTGTCCCATTTCGAGGGGAATGCAATATGAGTTTGCCTGCTCGAATGAGATATGGCTTTGAAAACTGATTCTTATCAATGACTGATTATGGATAGGACAAATCCAATCGGTGAACCTATCTAATGTCAGTTTCTTTCTCTTTAAAACAGAGGTGTTAGTGTTAGTTGCTCAGTCACGTCCAACTCTTTGCAACCCCTGGCTTCTCTGTCCGTGGAATTCTCCAGGCAAGAATACTGGAGTGCGTTGCATTCCCTCCTCCAGGGGATCTTCCCAACCAGGGATCGAACCCCAGGTCTCCTGAACTACAGGCAGATTCTTTATATTTTAGCCACCAGGGAAGCCCCAAGGTGATGAACAAATCAACAGTACATGATAAAGTACTTGACAGAGTGCCCCATGTATGTGAATGAGCTGTTATATTACCCATGTTCTGATCCCACTGTCTTCCACGTATCTTCCTGTCATAAGTAAGGTATACAAGCATTCCTGATTTGAACAGTGTTCTAACACCTGAGCCTGATAGTGTATGTTTGTTTAGGTCTAAGTGAAATTGAGACTTTCTAGTCTACATGCTCGGAGAAGGCGATGGCACCCCACTCCAGTATTCTTGCCTAGAAAATCCCATGGACGGAGGAGCCTGGTAGGCTGCAGTCCATGGGGTCGCGAAGAGTCGGACACAACTAAGTGACTTCACTTTCACTTTTCACTTTCATGCATTGGAGAAGGAAATGGCAACCCACTCCAGTGTTCTTGCCTGGAGAATCCCATGGACGGGGGAGCCTGGTGGGCTGCCGTCTATGGGTTGCACAGAGTCAGACACGACAAGCAACTTAGCAGCAGCAGCACCAGCAGTCTACATGCTGTTAATCACGGGTTGCTAGTTACTCTCTGATTTTCATTTTCTTATTTACAAAAGTGAGAGCTTTGGACCAGATGGTATCTAGAATTTATCTTTCCCTTTTATGATATAATTAAGGAAAGTGAAAGAATGAGCCCAGCACCTTCATTTACTAATTGATCATTTTTTATTTCCTTCAAGTCTTTGTCCTTATCCATGCATGTTCTTAGTACTCACAGATAAAGTTTATTTTTTGCTTTATTCCATGCATTAAACTTTTCCCATGTGACTGCATTGCCTTTATTACTTCAGTGGTACATAGTATTCTGAGTATTCTGTAGAGTTGATGACCTTCAGTTACTTAGTCATCTTCCTGTTTTTAAACATTCGTATATTATTTTAAATCTTAGCATTCTTTTCTGTTCTCTCTTTCAGTACTGGTTTTACAGGAAATTCACAGTTACCGAAACAGTACAGAACTAAAAACTGTCTATTTATAGTCAAACAGCTGGCAAGCATTTATGACACTACATGCTTATTAGCCAAATCCGGAAATGGCTATCCACAATACTGTTGATTAGCTGTATTGTATTCTCAGGTGGATCTAATGGTAAAGAACCTACCTGCCAATGCAAGAGACTGGTTCAACCGCTGGGTCAGGAAGACCCCCTGGAGGAGGTCACGGCAACCTGCTTCAGTATTCTTGCCTGGAGAATCCCATGGACAGAGGAGCCTGGAGGACCCTAGTCCATAGGGTCTCAAAGGGTCAAACACGACTAAAGCAACTAAACACACATAGCATGGGCTAGGATCAAATGTTAGTGCTTTTAAGAAGCTCTAAGTGTAGATTTCTAGGTTAAGATCTACTGCATTCAGGTTAAGATTGATCAGGAAATTCTGGCTTCCTTTAACTGATAAATGATTTTTTTTTTAAAAAACCCTCTTAGTAATGACCTTTTTTTTTTTTTTTTTTTTTCTAATTACACCTAGTACATTGTGATTTTAGGGAAATTAAACCTTCCTACCCTCACTGGCCCTCTTGTGTTTTTCCCACCAAATCTCTCAGCCTAACCTCTGAGATAGATTCATGTATATTATCCAGGACTTGATATGCATATGTATATAACACCATACAGCAGCAACAATTTTTAATAAGGCCATATAAAGGGAACTTTGAAATACTGTATGATATCACTCACATGTGGAAAAAAGATAAACTCAGAGAAACAGAGGTGAAATGGTGATTACCAAGAATTGGGAGAGGGTGGAAGTCATGAGGAGATGTTGCTCAAAGGATACAAACTCCCAGTTATAAGATTATTAAGTTTGGGAATTGAATGTACAGTTTAGTTCAGTTTAGTTCAGTCGCTCGGTTGTGTCCCACTCTTTGCAACTGCAGCACCCCAGGCCTCCCTGTCCATCACCAACTCCCAGAGCTCACTCAGACTCATGGCCATCACATCCGTGATGCCATCCAACCATCTCATTCTCTGTCATCCCCTTCTCCTCCGGCCTTTAATCTTTCCCAGCATCAGGGTCTTTTCCAATGAGTCGGTTCTTCACATCAGGTGGCTACCGGACTAGAGTTTCAGCTTCAGCATCAGTCCTTCCAATGAATATTCAGGACTGATTTCCTTTAGGATTGACTGGTTGGATCTCCTTGCAGTCCAAGGGACTCTCAAGAGTCTTCTCCAACACCATAGTTCAAAAGCATCAATTCTTTGATGCTCGGCTTTCTTTATAGTCCAACTCTCACATCCATACATGAAAGTGAAAGTGGAGTCTCTCAGTCATGTCCGACTCTTTGCTACCCTATGGACTGTAGCCCACCAGGCTCCTCAGTCCATGGAATTTTTCAGGCAAGAGTACTGGAGTGGGTTGCCATTTCCTTCTCCAGAGGATCTTCTCAACCTAGGGATCGAAACCCAGGTCTCCTGCACTTCAGGCAGATGCTTTACTGTCTGAGCCACCAGGGAATCTCACAAATCATCCATACATGACTACTGGAAAAACCATAGCTTTGACTAGACGGATCTTTGTTGGCAAAGTAATGTCTCTACTTTTTAACATGCTGCCTAGGTTGGTCATAGGTTTTCTTCCAAGGAGCAAGCATCTTTTAATTTCATGGCTGCAGTCACCATCTGCAGTGATTTTGAAGGCCCCTGAATAAAGTTTGTCACTGTTTCCATTGTTTCCCCATCTATTTGCCATGATGTGATAGGACCTGATGCCATGATCTTAGTTTTCTGAATATTGAGTTTTAAGCTATTTCACTCTCCTCTTTCACTTTCCTCAAGAGGCTCTTTAGTTCTTCATTGCTTGCTGCCGTAAGCGTGGTGTCATCTGCATATCTGAGGTTATTGATATTTCTCCCGGCAATCTTAATTCCAGCTTATACTTCATCCAGCCCAGCTTTTGTACAGTGTGGTGATTATAGCTAGTAATATGATTGGGATTTACATTTATAATAACTAAAACTAAAAAAAAAATGTAAAGGTAAAAGCAAAATGCTCTATCAGTAATAAAATAATGCCCCCGTAATTCCTCATGATTGTTTGTAGTAAATTAGGTAGCCTAAAGTTACTTTCTCACTTTTCCTCTAAAGTAATATTCATGTTTTATTTATTATATGCTAAGTAATAATTCAAACACATTTAATAGACCTATTACCTCTATACATGTTAAAAAGTGATACTTGCCAATAGCCTTATTCTTTCTAACAAAAATAACTTTTTTTTCCTTAGCAAGGTCAGCATTGGATGCGGTTGTACGTTGTAAGTATTTCCTCTCAATATTTTACATATAGTTTATTCTTTTTCTCTTAAGTTATAAGGAAACTATTTGATTGGATAGCTCAATATTTTGGGTGTTTGTTTATAATGGATATTTTGTTCCATTAATGTTTTTTAACTTCAGTATTTTAAGTATAGAAAGTACGTAAAAGGAGAATTCCTAGCTAGACTTAGTTTGTGAGCAGATATTCAGTGATGCATCAGGCATATGTGGAGTGGAAATGAAGAGTAACAATCCCAAACCTCCCACATCCTGGCTTTGTAAAATAAACCTTAAAAATAACTAGATAAATTATATTTGCCCTCAGTGAAGATCATGTTACTTGTTCCATTTGTATTCATTTTTAGTTTGTTTCCTAGGAGATTCTGTGTGTGTGTGTGTGTGTGTGTGTGTGTGTGTGTGTGTGTGTGTTTTGAGGCTCTTTGAAACTCTCAGGAAAAAAAAAAAACTAGCATGTAGTTTGAAATATATATATATATGTGTGTGTATATATATATATATATATCTTGGTGTTTGCATAATGCCCTTTGTGGTTTGAGATATGAAGCAAACTAAACAGAATCTGTTGACATTTTTTTCTTTGGAAAAAAAAAAATTTTTTTTTTCTCTCCAAAGCTACAAAACCTCCCAGATATAAATGTGGAATCTCAAAAGCTTGCCCTGAGAAGCATTTTGCTTTTAAAATGGCAAGTGGAGCAGCCAATGTGGTGGGACCCAAAATCTGCCTAGAGGACAATGTGTAAGTGCTTATCAATTTGGAAGTATAAGGTGCACTATTAAATTTTAGCAAATTGAATCTGAGTTTATTGGATCTTTTGAAAATGTATTGGGCATGCCTTTACTAAAGAAAAGTGATTTCTATTTCCATCGTGCAGTTTTCCCCATTCATTTAAGGAGTCTTAAAGTTCTTAAATTTTGTATGAGTGTGATAAGAACGTAGCATTTATCCAGCTTCATGTATAGATGAGAGTTTTCCTCTGAAAGAATTTTCTAAATCCCATCTGATAGTCATAGAAACAGATGGCTATTTCATTTTGATTCCTAAGTAATAGGGGAAAAGTTAATTCATTTAAATTAATTAAAATTAAAGTTCACTTCCTTGGTCATACCAACCATATTTCAAGTGCTAATAGCTACATGCAGCTTGTGCCTACCCAATGTAACAGCACAGGTAGAAAGCGTTTCCATCACTGCAGAAAGTCCAAGTAGGATTATTGTTGTCAACTAGACTGCCCTAGATAATGAATGCTTTATCTTACAAACCAACATTTCTCATTTTAAATGTTTGAATGCTGCCTGCTGAAGTGTGAAGTAGCCCAGTAATAACCTCAAGTCTGTCATGGCCCAGAACTGCTTGCCACTAAACTGAATGGTTTCCTTTATTGAGATGCTCTGCAAAGTATACCTTTTCGGCTTTTTTAGTCTCCTACTTCTGTGTCACTTGTCGTGAAGTTCCTGGATTAGAAAAATGTTCTTTGACCCACTCAGTCTAAAGTTGGACACCTCCACCTCACTTCACTCACCCCCATCAATGTTCATCACGCCCTTGCCATCACACATGTTCTGGGCAGTGTGTAGCATATTTTCTAATTATTCTAATTATCATTTCTAAGTTCCTGGCTCTGAAGTCACAAACCCTGCTTTTTGTTGGTTGCTTCTAATCAGGTCTTGTCTGAAAAATTAGATATATGATAGGCTTTACATAAAATAATATATGTGCCATTTAATTATATAGAGTAAAGAGTGAGGTAACTTTATAGATAGGAGGAAATGAGGCAGTTTTTCCCAGCTTTTTGTCTTTTCTTTTTAATATAGAAGCGCTAACATTTTTATTCTCGCCCCTCTTTTCAGTTAGCTGTGTGTAGGATTTAGCCTCTTAGAATAAAACTTTTACTGTAAAATTAAAAGCTTGAGCCAGGTGATCCTAAGGTCCCTGCTCATTTCCTTTATCCTCATGCTGATGATAATCCATTGTTCACCAGTCCTCTGATGTCTCATAATAGTCTTGCTTTACTGAATTGAAAGCATTTGGCTTTTCGAAGTTTGTAGATTTTGCATTAAGTAACATCCTTCCCATTACCTTAGAATGTTCCATTCCCTCTTTTCACCTTGTTTGGAGATATTTGATCCTGAATAATAAGTAGGAAGTTCTCTTAGAATGCCCAGCCCATTCATGACAGGCTATCTTCATATTATCTCTGCCCCCTTGAAGCATGTAAGTTTTAATTCAAAGAAGAGATTAAACTAGTAAATAATAACAGGTTGTCTATTCACAGATTATAAGTTTAAAAGAAGAGAGAAGTGTATTAAGCAGTGGAGTCTGGTAAAAAAAAAAAAGTATTGACTCAGAGCCAGAGAATTTGGTTCTAGCATAGTGGGCATGTCATGTAGAATTTATATTTCAGTTTGTTTAACCATAAAACTGAGACAGGCCACCTGTCCATCCACTTTTCAGGAATTATTCTGCCATTCCTGTGAGAGAGTGAATAATTGATGGGATTTTATAGTTATGCCCCCGGCCTTGAAATCTAGTCCTTGAAACAGGGGACTGAACTATTGACCAGGGATCCCTAGTAGAGAACCGGTAGGGACAATTCAGTCTAGTGCTTTCTTTCCAGTATGTTCTAATTCTGTATTGATTTTTCCATAAAAATTTTAAAGAAGTCTGAATTTTCTTAGCATCATTCATTCCATCCACTTTTTATTCAACAGGTATTTACTGAGCACAGTTCCTGCTCTCATGGAACACACAGTCTGGTAGGGAGAAGGATATTTAAGAAGTAAATGCAAAGAAATAGTTAGAAATTGTGGCACACCCTGCCCAGAGCAGCAGGGTGTGATAGATACTGATGGGGGCAGTGAGATGAGATAAAGGTGTCCAACTTTAGACTGAGTGGCTCAAGGAATGTTTCTCTAAAACAGTGATATTTAGTCTGAGAATTAAAGGATAAGAAGGAAGACCGCCAGGGGAAGACCATTCTAAAGAGCAAGCTTGAAGGCCCATCGTGGGAAAGAGCTGGAGAGAAGTGGATAACGGCCAGGTCGTTGGAACTTACAGGCCGTGCAGAAAAAGAGATGAGATCTTTTTCAGAGAGTGTTCAGAGGTTGTTGAAGGTTTTCAAACTCTGGCATGTCTTCACTTCGTTTATATTGAAGAAAATGATCTGACTGCTGGATAACATGATGAGAGAAGTAAGAGTAGACAGAGCAATTGGAGGGCCTTTCCCAGGTGCTGGCACAGCCTTTCGATTCCCCCTCTGCCACACACAGTTGGCAAGAGACTTGTTTGCATGTGTGCTCACTGAAATATGTAAGTGGATCCTAAGAATACATAAGTAGAAATTTTAATATTTTCCTACACATGCTGTAAGTATACACAAACTCATTTTGCAGACTACTAGTCCAGATCAGTGCTTCTCAGTGGGGGCAGTTTTCTCCCTAGGGGAAACTTGTCAAGGTCTGTGGACATTTTGGGGCATCAAAGTTATGGAGGTGCTGCTTGTAGAGACCGAGGATGCTCTTAAATTTCCTACAGTGCACAGGACAGCCCTTCCTCATGAATTATCAAACCTATAATATCATCGTAGACTAAGATTTAGAAACCCCAATGCAAACAAAGATTAAAATAGGGTCATGGTCATGGTTTAAAGGACAAGTAGATGCCGTCAAGATATATAATGGAGATTAGATGGATTTCAAACTTCTCATTAGTTAGAAATATTTAGAAAATCCCAGGTATAAATATGAGGTGTCACATGATACATGAATTATAGCTTTTTTTTTTTTTTAGAGAATTGGGGATAATTTTTTTAGATATTGGAAATAATACTTCATCTTTTATTATAATCTTAATGTTTGGTACACAAGTTATGTGGTGGACTATTTTGAGGGATATTTTTTTTTTCCACATTGGCGAGCAAGATAGGATTTTTGGCTGGGAGGACCAAAAGATAAAACCAAGGATATGATGTAGGTACTTACATAATCATTTTAAATGTAACTATATAAAAATATAAGAACCATTCTAAGCTCATGAGTGGGAAAACAAAACAGCCAGCCAGCCAGCTGGCTAGATTTGACCCATGGGCTGTAGTTTGTTAAACCCTTCTCTAAACAAATCATTTTAAGGCATAATAGCTGGAACATGTTGTAGGTATTTGAAACAGAACTGTATTTGAAGGTGTAGAATCTGTCTATAGAGTATTTAATCATTTTCTTTAACTATTTGCCTGCAGGTGTGGAGTGGTGGGGGGGACCTTCATATTCATGAAAGAGAAAAAAGATTTCAGCTTGTGTTAGTACTGGGTGACTAACCTGTATACATTTAAGATCTTTACTGATTTGTCCTTTGCTGGCTATAGGTTCCCCCTGATTGAAGTTTGGTTTTTAAAACTTGATAAGCTACTGCCCTCTTGTGGGAAGCCCGTGTCACCATGTAGCTTTGTTGCCTTTCTTCGCTCTCTGATATACACAGCTGCTGCCGCTCACTACAAATGATCTCTCCTGGAGAAGACACCGTGATGCTTAATTATAACTCTAATGGTTGATTAATCATCGCTGTGGCTTCTTCACATTAGTGATGGCTATAACACATTTGCAAAAGGAATAGAACAGATGTACTTCGAAACTTCCCTGTTTTATGCAGCAGTCTTGTTTGGTACTTCTTACAGACCACCTTTCAAACCTGGTTTTGCACACATATAGAAAAGATCTATGTTTTATTTAACTATTCCTGGGTCAGGAAGATCTAGAGAAGGGATAGGCTACCCACTCCAGTATTCTTCGGATTCCCTTGTGGCTCAGCTGGTAAGGAATCCACCTGCAATGTGGGAGACCTGGGTTTGATCCCTGGGTTGGGAAGATCCCCTGGAGAAAGGAAAGGCTACCCACTCCAGTATTCTGGCCTGGAGAGTTCCACGGACTCTATAGTCCTTGGGGTCACAAAGAGTTGGACATGACTGAGCAACTTTGACTTTGACTTTCACTTTTTCAATTTTGCAGAACAAGTGAAATTTTGAAGGCAGATTCACGAGTATGAGTAGATAGTCAAATGCTACTAAGTCGTGTCCAACTCTGCGTCCCCATGGACTGTAGCCTTCCAGGGTCCTCTGTTCATGGAATTCTCCAGGCAAGAATACTGGAGTGGGCTGCCATTTCCTTCTCCAGGGAATCTTCCTGACCCGGGGATAGAACTCTGCATTACAGGCAGATTCTTTACCATCTGAGCCACCAGGGAAGCCAAAATTTTACAAGTCAAAATTTTATGCTTTTCCTTTTTCAGTAGATCTTGGAGTAGAGTTTTTCTTTTACTTTTCAGTTTTGAAAAAATTACAGAAATTGCAGGCAGTTGCAAAGATAGTACAGAGAGATCCCATGTGCTCTTTACCCATTTTCCCCATGGTTAGATCTTACAAAATTATAGTACAGTATCAGAATGGAAATTGGCAATGAGTACAGTGTGTGTGTATAGTTAGGACTAGAGATCTCTTCAAGAAAATTGGAAATATCAAGGGAATATTTCATGCAAGGATGAGCACAATAAAGGACAGAAACAAAGGACCTAACAGAAACAGAAGAGATTAAGAAGAGGTGGCAAGAATACAAAGAAGAGGTTTACAAGAAAGGTCTTAATGACCTGGATAAGCATGATGGTGTGGTCACTCACACATCCTGGAGTATGAAGTCAAGTGAGCCTTAGGAAGCATTACTACAAAGAAAGCTAATGGAGGTGACGAAATTCCAGCTGAGCTATTTAAAATTCTAAAAGATGATGCTGTTAATGTGCTACACTCAATGTTTGAGCAAATTTGGAAAACTCGGCAATGGCCACAGGACTGGAAAAGGTCAGTTTTCATTACAATCCCGAAGAAGGACAATGCAGTGACTGTTCAAACTATTGTACAATTGTGCTTATTTCACATGCTAGCAAAGTAATGCTCAAAATCCTTCAAGCTAGGCTTTAGCAGTTTGTGTACCAAGAACTTGCAGATGTACAAGCTGGGTTTAGGAAAGGCAGAGGAACCAGAGATCAAATTGCCTACATTCATTGGGTCATGGAGAAACCAAGGGATTTCCAGAAAAACACCTACTTCTGCTTCATTGACTATTCTAAAGCCTTTGAATGTGTGGATCACAACAAACTGGAAAATTCTTCAAGAGATGGAGTACCAGACCACCTTAACTGACTCCTGAGAAAGCTGTATGCAGGTCAAGAAGCAGCAGTTAGAACCGGACATGGAACAACTGACTGGTTCAAAATTGGAAAAGATGTACAATAAAGCTGTATATTGTCACCCTGCTTATTTAACTTATATGCAGAGTACATCATGCAAAGTGCCAGACGGGATGAATCACAAGCTGGAATCAAGACTAACCTCAAATACACAGATAATATCACTCTAATGGCAGCAAGTGAAGAGGTACAGAGAACTTCTTGATGAGGGTCAAAAAGGAGAGTGAAAAAGCTGGCTTGAAACTCAGTATTCAAAAAACTAAGATCATGGCATCTGGTCCCATCACTTCATGGCAAATAGAAATAGAAAAAGTGGAAGCAGTGACAAATTTTATTTTCTTGCACTCCAAAATCACTGCAGATAGTGACTACAGCCACAAAATTAAAAGATGCTTCCTCCTTGGAAGAAAAGCTATGACAAACCTAGACAGTGTATTAAAAAGCAGAGACATCACTTTGCTGACTTTGGTTTGAGAATATTTTATAAATAGAATCATATAATATGTAAGCATTTGAGATTAGGTTTTTTTTTCATTCAGCATAATGGTCTTGAAATATTATTATGTATTAATAATTTGCTCCTATTTTAATGCTGAGTAGTACTCTGTGGATATACCACAGTTTAGCTATGGCTCACAAATTTTAATAAGTTACATTTTCGGTGTGTTTTTCAATTTTTCACTTCAGGCTTCTTTGACCCATAGGTTATGTAGAAGTATATTGCTTAGTTTCCAAATGTGTGGAGAATTTCCTGTTATCTTTTATTGTTGATTTCATTGTGGTTGGAGACACATTTGACATGATTTCAGTACTTCTAAATTTGTTGAGGTTTACTTAATGGCCCATGATATGGTCTATCTTAGTATATTCTGGAAGAATGGGTGCTTGGAAAGAATGTATATTTGTCAGCAAGTAGAATATTCTTTAAATGTCAATTAGACCCTGATGGTTAATGCTGCTGTTGAGTTCTGTATACTCTTTTTTAATTTCCTGTCTTTCAACTGTTGAGAGAGGGATATTGACATGTCCAACTGTAATCATAGATTTGTCTTTTTCACCTATCTGTTTTACCTGGGTTTGCTTCACATGTTTTATACCTTGATTGCTTGGTACACACACTTGGGATGGCTATGTCTTCTTGCTAGATTGACCCTTTGATCATTATGCAAACTTCCTCTCTGTCTCTGATATTTTTCTTTGCTCAGAAATCTATTTTAATTGATGTTAATATAGCCATTCCTGTTTGCTTTTGTTTAAACAGCTTTATTGAGATATAGCTCATTTGCTGTACATTTACAGTACATTCATTTAAAATACAGAGTCAATGGATTTTAGTACATTCGCAGGTGTGTGCACCCATTGCCACAGTCAGTTTTAGAACATTATCATACCTCAGAAGGGACACTGTGTCCTTCAGTTATTGTCCTCCTGCTCCTTTCCCACTGTGCTCTGCTCTGTCTGCCCTCTCCCCAAGCAGCCCTAAGTAACTGCCAAGTTTACTTTCTGTCTCTATAGATTTGCCTATTTTGGACATTTTATGTATGTATATATATATATATATATATATATATATATATAATATGTAGGTATTTTTGGTGATCAGCTTCTTCACTAAGCGTAGTGTTTTCAGGGTTCATCCATGTTATAGTATATATCAGTACTTCACTTCTTTTTATGGCTGAATGATAGTCCATTGTATAGATATGTCACATTTTGTTTAGTTTCATTAATTTCATTTCCATTCATTAGTTTGTAGACTTCTGGGTTGTTTCTACCTATTTCTTATAAACAGCATGTAGTTAAGTCCTATTTTAATCCACCATCCCGATTTCTATCTTCGTTGGATATTTTTTGACCTATTTATACTTATTATAATTATTGATGTGTTCAGGCTTAAGCCTGCCATTGTATTACTTTCTGTTATCTGTTTTTTGTTTCTGTTTTCTTTTACTGCCTTCCTGTGAGTTATATGAACATTTTTAAAGACTTTTTATTTATTTATTGTGTGTATCTCTTTGTATAGCTTTTTTAGTGCTTGCTTTTGAAATTTACTATCTGGCCCATTACAGAAAAATTTTGCTGACTCAAAGTCTAGACTTAAGAAAATGAGGTAGAAAATGTTCATTGTCCAGAGTAAAATTAAAAGTATGTTATGTTTGTAGATATTAGGAATTGCACAAAAGTTGAGAAAGTTATCTTTCAGTGAGTCAACAAAAACATCACTCACATCATTGACAGACAAGTGAAATTCCAGCATATGTCTTTATTGTTCACTGTTTCAGGTTTTTTGACTTTGTTTTATTCTTTAAATGAAATAACATGCAACATTTGTGTTGGAATTTTACTTGTTCATCACTTGCTACCATAGGTTAAGTAAAATGAGTTCCATGAAAATCATAACACATTCTGTGAGAATCAGTGGCTAAGTGAAATTTATAATCAAGTATGTATTTTATTATTTGGAAATTGTGTGCTTCAGATCCTTTCTGTCAGTAAAAATTATAATAAACTTACATTGTTGGTTGAGAATGTAATTATTTCAAATAGGTAGGAGATAGAAACAGTCTAAATATCTGTTGAGAGATGGATAAAGGACAGATAGATGTATCATGTATGAGTAGTGTGTATTCACATAGATGCATACTCACTTCCCCACCACCTCAAACCACTTCTTAATCATTTAACAGCACATCACTGTGAATTTTTAGAATAAAAGGTACCTACACTTTTAATTTAATAATTTTAATTCAACAAACTGAACTGATAACAAGCAAATATTTTTCTCGTACCTTCCATTTCACAGTATTTATTATCTTTACGTAATGGTCTGTGAGCTGCCTGCGGAGGTTGATTACCACAGAATGACATTGCAAGTCTTATAGTTCAATGCTGTAATTATATGAATACAGTATTCCTGCTTCTGGGTATTGAGAAATTTTGCATCAGTAATCACTAAGAGAATGTTCATAATTAAATTAAATCTTCTTGCTTTCAGAGTATAAAAGATTTTGGTAGCATCTCACCTCTGTTTCATGTCATATTAACTTTGCAGAAAGGACACTAGAGTTTACCCTTGTTTATTCCCTTGAGAATGGTGCAGGCTGTGAGCATAATGTCCATGTGTTTGTTGGATTTTCTAAAATGGTCTTTCATAATCTGATGCAGGGCAGCAAGAAAGAGTCTAGTATTTTGACTGTAATACTTTTTAATATATATTTCTATTTGTGAAATCTTACTTAAGAATGTTGCTTTTAAATTATTCAGTGTTAGACTGTCTTCTCTGACCTGGTAGAGACCTTTCAGTCTCCACTGTGGTATTAAACAGCTGTGTGTATATATAACATTCCCAACTGGTTTTTTTTTTTTTTGGTTTTTTTTTTTTGGCATGAATGGCTTTCCCTGATGGAGTTTATATGCAATATCTTAATTCTAAATTTGTCTTAACTTTTCCCCCTTCAGTTTAATGAGTGGTGTTAAGAATAATGTTGGAAGAGGAATCAATGTTGCCTTGGTAAATGGTAAGAATAATTATTTTACCTTACAGGTATGGTAGATATAAGGGTATAGTGGTATATAGGTATATTTATATGGCCCAAAATAAAACAGACTCTTATATCAAGAGATCAGGTAAGAAAGCGTCAAGCTTGACATTAAAGCTCTCCCCTGACCTTCCCACAACATCAGCTATGAGTAGAGATGAGACACTGCATTTCAGTATTTACATCATGTTCTCTTGGAAGCATCCAACTTGCTGTGCAGTGTATAGAGAGCCTCCCATGAGATTGTCAGGGTACAACATTATCTAACAATTGATGAATTCTTGCTGCAGATATTGGAATCCTAACATAATATGTCAGAATGATCTCTGTTCGTTTCTAAGGCAAACCATTCAGTATCATGGTAATCCAAGCCTATGCCCCGATCAGTAACACTGAAGAAGCAGAAATTGAATGGTTCTATGAAGACCTACAAGACCTTTTGGAACTAACACCCAAAAAAGATGTCCTTTTCATTATAGGGGACTGGAATGCAAAAGTTGGAAGTCAAGAAACACCTGGAGTAACAGGCAAATTTGGCCTTGGAATACTAAATGAAGCAGGGCAAAGGCTAATAGAGTTTTGCCAAGAGAACACACTGGTCATAGCAAACACCCTCTTCCAACACCACAAGAGAAGACTCTACACATGGACATGACCAGATGGTCAACACCAAAATCAGACTGATTATATTCTTTGCAGCCAAAGATGGAGAAGCTCTATACAGTCAGCAAAAACAAGACTGGGAGCTGACTGTGGCTCAGATCATGAACTCCATATTGCCAAATTCAGACTTAAATTGAAGAAAGTAGGGAAAACCACTATTCAGGTATGACCTAAATCAAATCCTTTATGATTATACAGTGGAAGTGAGAAATAGATTTAAGGGCCTAGATCTGATAGACAGAGTGCCTGATGAACTCTGGACAAGAGATTTGTGACATTGTACAGGAGACAGGAATCAAACTATCCCCAAGAAAAAGAAATGCAAAAAAGCAAGATGGCTGTCTGGGGAGGCCTTACAAATAGCTGTGAGAAGAAGAGAAGCGAAAAGAAAAGGAGAAAAGGAAAGATATACCCATATGAATGCAGAGTTCCAAAGAATAGCAAAGAGATAAGAAAGCCTTCCTCAGTGATCAGTGCAAAGAAATAGAGGAAAACAATAGAATGGGAAAGACTAGAGATCTCTTGAAGAAAATTAGAGATACCAAGGGAACATTTCAGGCAAAGACGGGCTCAATAAAGAACAGAAATGATATGGATGTAACAGAAGCAGAAGATATTAAGAGGTGGCAAGAATACACAGAAGAACTGTACAAAAAAGATCTTCATGACCCAGATGATCACGACGGTGTGATCACTCACCTAGAGCTAGACATCCTGGAATATGAAGTCAAGTGGGCCTTAAGAAGCACCAAAGAATTGATGCTTTTGAACTGTGGTGTTGGAGAAGAGTCTTGAGAGACCTTTGGACTGCAAGGAGATCCAGCCCGTCCATCCTAAAGGAGATCAGTCCTGCGTGTTCAATGGAAAGACTGATGTTGAAACTGAAACAATAGTACTTTGGCCACTTGATGCGAAGAGCTGACTCATTTGAAAAGACCCTGATGCTGGGAAAGATTGAAGGCAGGAGGAAAAGGGGATGACAGATAATGAGATGGTTGGATGACATCAGTGACTCAATGGACATGAGTTTGAGTAAACTCCAGGAGTTGGTGATGGACGAGGAGGCCTGGTGTGCTGCGGTCCATGGGGTTGCAAAGAGTCAGACACGATTGAGCAACTGAACTGAACTGAACGTGATATAGACTGACATGAATGCGGGTATGTAGAATGACAGAAGGTGCTGGAGTATTTCATATGGTGTGGGGTTGAATGAAGAGTCAAAGTCAGTTGTAATTTTTCAGTATTGTCCACACTGAATCTTGAACATCTCAAGTGTTCTTGAAAAATCACATCTGAATATATGAACCTGTGAAATGAGACCCAACTGCATACTTCTCTTTTTGGCACAGTCACCCTCTGAAGAGTCACCCTCTGGGGAGAAGAGAATCCACACCCACCTTCTGTAGTTCGTACTGTAGGAAAATAATTTCTATAGCTTTCACAATGAGAGAGATATTTTTGTTTCTAGTTTCTGCATTTTCCTATGTATAAAAGATTCTATGCATATTTGTCCAATTGATAGCAAATAAAACGTTTTAAAAGAAAATTAAATACAAATTTTTTTGCAAGATTGCTTTAATAACAGAAAATAGCATGGATTCATTTTTTTGTTTAAGGTTTATGTATTTGTGGGTAATTTTTAAATAAGGGAAGACGGTAACACATAAGGATGAAAAATATATAACTTTGAATTTGAATTGTCTAAAGTCAGTAGTAATTTCTGTTTGCTACTCTTCAGCTTACAAAATTAATGAGAAAGTCCTATTCAAAAATTACCCTTTTAGAAAAAAATTTTAGATGCATGCAATTCAAATTTTAAGTATTTGTCATAATAATTCTCTGCTAATGGATTCACATTGGACAAGATCATATGTCTTATACAATGTAGAGTATATTTCAGTTACGTAATTTGCTATGAATTCAATCTCTTTTAGGCAAAACGGGAGAACTAATAGACACCAGATATTTTGACATGTGGGGAGGAAGTAAGTATGAATTACGTGTAACTGTTCTGTTGCTTGCACTAAATTATACCAATATAATGTAGTCCATTGATGAGAAAATAATGGTACTATTTGGTTTTCATTTTGTTTCTTTTCACTGAATGTCCAGCTCATATTTAAATGATTAGTCATACTGGATGCACTTCGCTTTTTTATAAAAATTGTTGGTGATGTCTAATTAAGAGCAGTGATAATCACACTTGAGATTTGTTAAAGTCTGAGTCTCCTGTTTTCTGCAGGACAACTAATTCAAAGCTTTAGGCTGCTTTGGGTTTCTGTCTGAAATCTCTAAAAAAAAAAAGAATAATTTGAAGAAGGGCTTAACTGGTGTAATCGTGTTTACCTTACTGAATTGATTTTTTTGCATAAAATTTTCAGTCTCAAAACTAAGTTCATAACCAGGATTATTATTCAAATAGATGAATATTTGAGAGAAGGAGTAGAATTTTCTTTCCAGTGTACTGTACTTAGAGCAGTCCACAGATAATCTTCCTAATTTGGCAGTTCCAAGGAGCAGGTGGAAATTAGTCACCAGCCTGCAGAGGGAAGGACCTGGCACCTCAAAGAAGGTGGTGCCTGAAAGAGAGAGACTTCTTCCTCAAGTCTAAAGGAAGGCCAACACTGATTTAACTGTTGATTCTTTTCTAAGTTGAGGCTCTCCCCTGCACCTCCTCATCCACTTTATGAATTCCCTGGAAGCCAGCAGTTGTTAGGCTTCCCAATTTTATTTTGTTCTCAGACCATTGAGCTTTTCTAATATTTCTTCAGCCTGTGATGAGATGCCATGTATTATTTATTTTTTAAATGAGATCAGAACTTTTCATGTTGTCAAAACGTGTATGTTGTCAACTTAAAATGTGCCATCAGTTTTAGATTCTAAAGGAATAATTGGTTCTAACAAAATTTATCACATGGAAAACCTCTTATAAAACTGTTGTTGAAATCAGTCATGTGACCGGAAGCTCTAGTATTTCATCTCAGGTCAGCAAACTACGCTGAAAATACCCCTCAAATTTAGAAGTAGTTGCCATCTTTAGATTTAAATAGAAGTTATTTGTTAGCTGCTCTGTTACATTTTTTTCTGAATTAAAAATGCTATTATTTTAAGATAGAATCCAGTTTTAGAGAAATCTTTGGAACCTTTGCTGTGGAAAGAAACTGAATAGTTTTGAAGTAGTATTAGACTTGGGCATTTAGGAATCTGATATTGTAAGGAGTTCAAGATGTAGAATGATTTGTATTGATAGTTCCCAGTCAGCCTCTTTGGTATCACCAGTTTATAGTCACCAACATGGTTTAATCCTTTGTGAATCTTAATATTGCAGATGAAGCAGGTAATGACTGCAATATTTGCCTTAATTAGTTTGACTTTTAGTGATAACTAGCTTACATTTCTTCCCCTAGTTTATAGTAAGTAGATATTCCCAGAAGATTCCTTAAATCACTATGGATGTATGTACACTTGTCCCGCAGTATCTGCAGGGGACTGGTTGCAGGACCCTCTACAGATAGCTCGTAATCTTCAGGTGCTCAAGTTCCATAATTGGCCCTCCGTACCTGCAGTTCTGCATCCTCGGATTCAACTAAATGAGGATCACATGGTACTGTAGGATTTATTGAAAACAAATCTGTGTATAAGTGGACTCCTGAGCTCAAACCCCTGTTGTTCAAGGGTCAGCTGTGTACATATTTATATTATTTTTTAAAAATTACAGATCCTTTTGTGCAGTAAATAAAAGTTCTCTTCTTTAGAAAAGTATCTGTGCAAACAACTTTACATATACTCAGGGAGTCCATGAACCTTTCTCCTGTCTCCTAAACTTCTTACTTGAAATCATGTCATACTTTAATATGCTATGGATTTTTCATTTGGCCCCTGGAGTGTCAGTTTGAAACACACACAGGGTGGATCAGAATTGGGAAATTTTAAGTTTATATGAAACTTAATTTTTATCCTGTTCATAAGATTTGCTTCTCTTTTGGTTTCTCTACATTAGAAATTATCAATTTACAAACACTTCATTTTTTGTACTGTTAAGTTCTAAGAGATTATCATGATGGTTAGTCATTAAAAAAAAATAAAACACTTAACCCTTTCTGTTTTTTTTCAGATGTGGCCCCATTTATTGAGTTTCTGAAGGCCATACAAGATGGAACAATAGTCTTAATGGGAACATATGATGATGGAGCAACCAAGTATGTAAATTTCAAAATTTACGCAACCTTGCAGGTCTATAATTTATAATAACATAAGCAAAACATTTTCAATGAAAAAATTTATAAAACAGTCAAGTAATCCAACTTTCAGATAAACACTGTTAACTTAAAAAAATTTTTCTTTCTGTGTAATTATCATTCATCTATGATTGCAAAATTAGAGTCACATTGTACATAAAGTTTGTTATACTCTTTTATGTTCTGTTTTTAACAACTGTAAATTGTTTTCTCTGACAATAATATTCTTTAGTACCATTTTCTTATGGCATTTCCCAAAGTGTGTCTGTCCTGTGAAACCCCAGTCCTTTAAAACTGTAATGGCTCTTCTAATCTTTTATCATGTTAAGTTTCTAGGTCATTTTACCCTCCTGGTTGCATTTCTTGGGCATTCTCTAGGTGATCATTGTCCCTCTTAAAATGAAGCCCCAAGTTGGACACAGTGTTCCCGAAGTGGTCTGGCCAGTACAGGGTACAGTGGAGGTGCTCACTCACCATGTTTGAGAAATTACGGTTAATGTTCATGAAGACTAGTGATGCATTCATGTTCTTTAGGCAGTCACGTCATGGTGTTCGTCAACTTAAAGTCTCAGATCTCTTCATTTGATCTCAGAGGTTTTTTGTTTGTTTTTTTTTAAATCACTGACAAGTCAGGTCCTTCTCCCCATTCAGAACTTGGTTTTGTTTAATGTGAATGAAGACTTTATATTCATATATCCTTGCTAAATTTAATTTTGCTGTTATTGGCCCACTTGGTCTTGATGCTGACATTTGTCCTATGAGATTTCCATTGTCTAGGCTTTGTACTCTCTCCAGAGTCATTCAGATTTCTAAATCTAAGTCATCAATGATAAACATGTTTACTACAGGCAGTGTGCCAACTGGAGACCACTTCTGAGGGATTCATCTGTTAGTCAGCTGCAGAAACTACTTTTTAGTTTCCAATGTACTCTAATAGGCATACTGTCCAGTTGCTGTTTAATTATTTAATTTTCTGAGACTGTCAGATGCCTGCTTGAAATTCATGGATAATGCTAATTATAATACCCTGGCTTACTGACCCAAAACTGCTTATAAAGCTGAAAGTATGAGATGATGTTTACATGGCTTTATTAATCTAGCCCCCTTCCTACTACTCTTTCTCTTTATTTTCTTATTCTTTTCTTTAATACTCACAGGATCTCCTTCTTGTAATCCATTCTAAAATTTTGCTAGGAGTTAGATTTAGTTTTATTGAATTATTGTTTTTAAAAATTCCCTTGTTTTTTTTAAAAAACTGAAATATTTAACTTTTAACGTCTTAACATCTTCACTTTCCATGATGCTTCTAAAATAACTGACATTACCTTGAAGATTATATTAACAAGTTCCTTAAGAAATTAAGTGTGTCACGTGTGGGCCTCGAGGCTTAAATTTAAAGTACTTAATATGAACATCCCTGAGCCACTCTTCCCTTTTTATGTTGATCAAAGAGTGTTTGCCTCTTTGGATGCCTGGAAAAGACAGTTGTGTTTTGATCTCGATACCCTATCATTCTCCTGAAACAGTGGATCCCTTCATTATTTATACTTGGCAGCAAAATTTCTCTCTGTGGCCTTTAGTAGTTTTATGAACCTCATCTCATTTTGAGCACTCAGGTCTTCCTGGTAGTAGTATTAAAAGTGTTGTCATTAGTAACATGGTTTGCCTTGTATTTTTGCACACTTCCTTTTCTTAATTTGAACCCATCATGGGATAGACGTGGACTCTGGCTGTTCACACCCAGATTGTTCCAGTGTCAGTTATGTATCTCCAGAATTAATGCTGTGTATAAATGTATTAGCTACACTGCACTGCCTTTTAAAGAAATGGGATATTTTGACATCTGCTATATCAAGCACTCAAAATATTGACTGTGTTGCATAGTTTTCAACATTTCTTTGAACCATGAAATCATCTTTTATTTAGTTACATAGAAGATAGCGAAAAGGAATAATAAAACCTCTCAAATTCTACATAAGCAGATTAGAAAACTTCAGAAATTGTTGAGGAAGTTGTCTTGTTATTAACTTGTAGTTAGCTAGACACAGGGATATATGGCATGGGTGCGCAAGCCCACCCCCAGGTTTGATTATTCACTGGGAGGAATTCAGGACTCAGCTTATAGACCTGCTCACGCAGGGCTACGATTTGTTACAGCAAAAGGATGCAAAGCAGAATCCGTGAAGGGCAGCTAGTTCAGAGCGGAGTCTGGAGGGAACGAGGGCACCAGGCCTGAGTTTCCAAGAGTCCTCTCCCAAGCGGAGTGACACAGAACATGCTTAATTCCTCTAGCAAGAGATTGTGACAACACTGGGATGTGCTGTCCACCAGGGAAGCTTATTAGAGCTCACGGCCCAGGGTTTTTACCGGGAGCTGGTCATGAGGCACCGTATGCCTTATGCATCCCCAAATTCCAGATTCCCAGCCAGAAAGTAGGTGTTTGGTATAAACTACTTTGTTTGCACAGTTTAGACACATGAGAGCCATTCTGATCAGTTATGAGAATGGGGGAGCCTCCCCAAATCCAAGCTTCCAGAGCCAGCCAAGGACCAGTCTTGCTCTTAGGCCTTTCTAAGTCCTGCTGTAGTAATCCTTTTCTGCTTAGGACCTCAGGGTATTCTCAAAGGAAAGTAAGGAAAGATGAGCAGAATCAAAATGGAAAGCTCAGTTTTATGTTGCTGCTATATTGGTTAGTTTATTCATGCAGATCAAAACAACAACTTCTAAAATTTGGAAATCCTGAAGGAAAAATGACTGTCCTTCATTATATTTCTTAATTGTAAAGTTTTTTAGATAAGAAAAAATTGCATGTACTTCTGGCAGGGGGCCAGGCCTGCATTTGGATAACCACCGTGTGAAGGCATTTTTTGTGTATGAAGCAATCTCTTGGCATTTGTGAACCTAACATTCAGCTATTTACAAGCAGCCCTGAAGCCTGCACCCTGAGGTGCAATTTGTGATTTTTCTGAGATGTAACTGACTGAAACCCGTAGGCCTTCCTCCAGGAGGTTGTCACTAGGCTGCCCTAGTAAGCACGACCTCTGTTCTGCACCATTTATTCTAGATAAAGCAGCAAAATTCACTACTAGTGCTGATACCAGTAAAATGTTCTAATTAAGAGGCCAGCAGTAGAACATTTGAATAAACTAAAGAGTGGAATGTAATAGTCTGCAAATCCATGACATACTAACACTTCAGAAGCAAGAAAACAGTTCAGACAATACTTTCAGGGGATGTCCATCTACTACAGAAATTGCTTACCAAGTAGGCAGATGAATGAAAGTGATAGCAATTCATGTAAGGACGATTACAAGAAACACAGCTACAGACCCACTTTGGGGAGAAAGCCAGACGCAAGTACGTGTAGTTGTGTGTGAAGGTGTCAGAATCTTCAGAAGCTGAGACTTCACTGGTCCTTTTGCACAGCCATTTCATTTATTTTGATTTCCCTTGGTTATAAATGCATCAGTTGATATAGTTATGAATCTGAAAGACTAAGTATTCCAGGTCTGCCCCTGATTTTCTCACCGATTCTTATGACCTTTCCCAGGAGGGCAGCAGTGCCCAAGCTGTGGTTAAAACAGCTTCACTGCCCCCTGGCTGTGACTAGTTGTGAAGGGCTAATGACATATGTAGCTCTGTCCTGTTCATGAAGCTTTGTTTTTTTTAACATAAAGTATCCTGTTTATCTTCAGGTTAGTTACATGAGAACTGCCTTGCCAGTTTCAGATACTTCACATAAAATATTTAATGCCCTAAAAATATTTGAAAAACTTGAGTCATTTTGCGAACATTTGAAGTTAACAGAAAAAGTCAGGTCTCATATTTGCTTGTAGAATTGAGTATAAACTCATTGTATGTCAAATAAAATTATTTTTTAAATGTTATCAATCCCAATCAGTAATCAGGACTTTCCTATGGATAAATGTGTTATTATCTCTTCAGGCAGAATTACTGTTATGAAGTAGATATAAGTAAACATAGTGTTAGAAACATCCAGATTTCTATTAGCACTTACCTTAATTCTACTCAAATGTAATTTACAAAGAGTTTAGTGGAGATTCAAAGTGATTTTTAATTTTACGAAGATGTTGACTACTTAAGATCTTGTATTAACCTGAATAGGTACCTACTGACAAAAAATGACAGTTTCCCATTTTTATTTGATGGAATATAAATGAAAATGAACTGTTGTGAAATTAAGACACAAAAAAAGGTACTTCTAAATAGCATAAGCTAGAAATTTATTTGCTAGATTTCATAACTTTCATCATTAAAGAATTCAAATAGTAGGAAGGTTACTCTGATAAAATTTATTTTTTTATGTTCTCTTATTTAAGCCAGGGTTTTCTCATTTATTTCATGGTTGTATGTTAAATATTGTAAGTGTATCAGTATTCCTTAGACCACATACAGTACACTACATTTATTGTATCATTCTTTTTCTCTTCTTCAAGACTCAATGATGAGGCCCGGCGGCTGATTGCTGAATTGGGGAGTACATCTATTACTCATCTTGGTTTCAGAGACAACTGGGTCTTCTGTGGTGGAAAAGGCATTAAGACAAAAAGCCCTTTTGAACAGGTTAGTGTCTCAGACTTCATAATTAATGGGCAACAGCAATTGTGTGAAACCATACACTATGTATTCCTATCCCAGTTATTTGCAACTTAGATAAAGCAGACATTAAATATGTTTCCATAATATATTTCCATATTTTTTCATAGGTTCCTGGCAATCAGTTATTTGAAATAACCATGATACTATTTTAATTTTAAAATTTAAAAAAGTCAAATTCTACATGAAATTTTTTTCCTATGTGACAATGCATTGGCCTATGATTACTTGTATCATAAGACCTTTAGGAAGGTGGTTATTAAAAATTTTAGCTGAACTTTTGATATTAGAATCAATGAAGTACAGATATACTTTAGAACTTAGAAGAATGTAAACTTATATTTGACTTACAAAGGATCTTTAAAGACCATCTGCGGTGTTTTGTTCTTTCAGTTCCTCTTTGAAGGTCTGCCACTGTATGCCAGACCCCAAGCATTGCTCATTTAATATCTTGAACACTAATTTATATGTTGATAGAAGTGTTAATGAAATGAGTATACTTAATTATGTTATTGCAGATATGCAGTTTGCTAAAGTACTATACTGTGGTTGTGTTCCAACAGCACATAAAGAACAATAAGGACACAAATAAATACGAAGGATGGCCTGAAGTTGTAGAAATGGAAGGATGCATTCCCCAGAAGCAAGACTGACGTGGAGAAAACTGAAGGGAGCACACTTTCACTGTTAGTGGGAAAGCCCTACCAGAAAAACTACATGTAAATATTTTAAGAGCATGCAGCCATTTCGGTGTGTGCATGTCCATTATCTCTTTTGATATCAGGATTATTTATTGCTAACGTAAATAGCTGTCTTTGTAAATAGTCATCATAATGAGCAAATCACTGAACCATTTTCAAGCACATCTCTCTAATGGTACAATATTCAGACCATGATGCTAATGGCATCTTTTAATTCTAAAAGCATACCAATGGCTAACTGAACAGATATGAAAAATATATTGATATATACTAGTCGCTGTGAAAATCTATCATGGAACGATATGGATTTTATGGAGCAGACTTTTCTTTTACATATATATATGTATATTGCCTTCTGATGATAGTATCTTTTAAATTAAAAAGATATTGGGCTGTAATGTTACTTTACAGTCTGACTCCCCTGTTGTATTTCTTTTCTTAGTCTTTCTCTTCCCTTCCCAAGAAACCGATAAATAAAATAAGAAAACATATCAAATACATGAAAAGCACAACAGAATTCTTTGTTTAATGTACACAGTACAAAGTAAATATATAAATGTAGTGGCATTCAGGACTGTAGCTTGATGGATTTTGTGTTAGCAGTGTGAATAACTTGATTTTGCATAAGCTAGTCAGAGTGAGGCAGGAGGGGGCAACTCCCCAGAGCTGAGGAATCTGGCCAGGTCCCTTCCCCAGCCTTAGTAGGTCATTCAGGACAGCATATCAGTACAGTTAGAACCTTTCTGGCCTAAGTTTTCCTTATTTAATTGTTCTCAGCCTTGACCAAGTGGTTTGGAAAGAGGCAAACTTTAATGTCACAATGATTTTAGATTGTAAACCCAGAGATTCTGTATTTACTTTCATCTGACTTCTGATAGTAATTTTTGCCTGAAAAGATAACAACATATTTATTTATCAATAAAAAAGTCCTATTGAAGTGATTGGGACTGATAACAGTTAAGAAATACTTTTATTTGATACACAGTGACTTCATACCCAATTCTACCTAAAAATATAAGAAATCCAACTTTTTTGTTAGCTTCAGATGTTCAAAAAATGACTCAAGTTTCTTAAAATATTTTTAGGGCATTAAATATTATGTGTGAAATATCTTAAACTGGAACATAAAAAATGTAATCAACAAACTGCCACTCACAGTAAAAGGCAGTACTTCAATTTTGGATCTAAATTTTAGATGTACATAAAGAAAAACTAAAAGCAGTATTTTTTATTTTGCTATAAACTGAGTTGGAAGTTATTAAATATCAATGAGTTTTGGGGTACTGTTTCTTCCCTCAAACTGAATGTAATTCATGAATCAATGCACCTTACACATCTAAGCAATTTTTGTAAACTTTTCAGATTTTTGGTGCTGATACAGTAAATCACTTTCAGCATGTGTATTTTAACATTTCAAATACTTTCCGTGATTCTGTAAATTAAAAAAATAGCTATTTTACAGTTCCAGGGATTGTGAAATAAGTGTTGCTTTTTTTTTTTAAGTAATGAGAATAAATATTCTTGGTTTTGCATTTGTGATTTTTTTTTTTTGTATTATCTGGCAAAGTAATATACCTACAGAACTTCACATTGAGGTTTTATTGTCCTGCTTAACATGCAAAATTTAAGTCATTCCTATGGTTAAACACACTAATATCCTCAGGATATATCTTAACACGGATAGAATTTAAGTATCTAGATGACAAGACTTCTGTTACAAGATAAGGACTAACATGATCACTTTAGAGGTGTGTAAAATGCCAAAAGATTGGTTATTTAATTGCTTTCATGCAGTTTGCTATTGTTTCAGTTCTGTCTTGTATGGTTTATGTCAACATAACTTTGAAAGCAATAATTTTACTGTATTTTACTTTCAGATAGCTTTTAAAAATCAGCATTGTAAATGCAACAATGCTCATTTAGTGTTCAGAATTTTCATTAAAATCAGAAATTTAGCATTGACACTTTGGTCTTTTAAATGGTGTTTAAGGACTTATGGATGTGTATTTTTTATTTGTAAACATAGATACAGTCCCAAGATAAGTTTATTATGATATGCCTGTTAAAATACAGCAAAGACAGTAGGAAAAAAGTGTTATCTAGGGAATTAAAGAAAAATTGAGCCAGAATCTTTATATTCCTGACTTTGATTAAAATTTATCATTGTTCTTTCTATGTTGTATTCATTTTCAAATGAATTATCTGATATTTTGTAATTTTTTTTGCCAGATGAAGCTCAATGCCTTTAGCCTGAAATGCACTTTATACTTAGTTTATACATATTATAAATAAATTGACCCCTCCAAAAAGATGATAGTTTCATTCAATTTGGTTGACACGCCCCATTTTTAAATGAAAGAATGAGAAATGTGCTGTGTTCAGTTAGGAAAGCAGTTGAAAGTAGAAATGCATTTAGAATATTTTTTAAAATGAACATGAAAGGGGAAAAATTGCTTGTGTTGATCAGGAAAAAGATTTGCCACTCAACCTCTTCAATTGGGCCTTCTATAGCAATAAGTGCATGTAAACGAGGAGTGGATAAAGTACCAGAATTTACTTTTTCTTAAGCATTACTCAGAAGCATTCCCAGCAAGTCCCTTCCCAGGGTGACTCTTCTTTTGCATACCTGGTTTTTGATCATTACATGCCAGTAGCTAGTTAATCTCTGTTTCCCTCAAAGCTCCCTTGATTTTGTTTTAATTTACTTATTTTTAATTGAAGAATAATTGCCACTGATGAAAGAAATCAAAGATGACACAAATAGGTGGAGAAACATACCATGTTCATGGATTAGAAGAATCAATATAGTGAAAATGAGTTTACTACCCAAAGCAATCTATAGATTCAGTGCAGTCCCTATCAAGCTACCAACAGTATCTTTCAGAGAACTAGAACAAATAATTTCACAATTTGTATGGAAATACAAAAAGCCTTGAATAGCCAAAGCAATCTTAAGAAAGAAAAATGGAACTGGAGGAATCAACCTGCCTGGCTTCAGGCTATACTACAAAGCAACAGTCATCAAGACAGTGTGGTACTGGCACAAAGACAGAAACATAGATCAATGGAACAAAATAGAAAGCCCAGAGATAAATCCAAGTACCTATGGACACCTTATCTTTGACAAAGGAAGCACGAATATACAATGGAGAAAAGACAATCTCTTTAACAAGTGGTGCTGGGAAAACTGGTCAACCACTTGTAAGGGAATGAAATTAGAACACTTTCTAACACCATACACAAATATAAACTCAAAATGGATTAAAGATCTAAATGTAAGACCAGAAACTAAAACTCCTAGAGGAAAACATAGGCAAAACACTCTCTGACATAAATCATAGCAGGATCCTCATGACCCACCTCCCAGAGTAATGGAAATAAAAGAAAATGGGACCTAATTAAACTTAAAATCTTTTTCACAATGAAAGAAACTATAAGCAAGGTAAAAAGACAGCCTTCAGAATTGGAGAAAATAATAGCAAATGAAGCAACTGACAAAGAATCTCAAAATTATACAAGCAACTCCAGAAAAATAAGTGACCCAATCAAAAAATGGGCCAAAGAACTAAACAGACATTTCTCCAAAGAAGACATCCAGATGGCTAACAAACACATGAAAAGATGCTCAACATCACTCATTATCAGAGAAATGCAAATCAAAATCACAATGAGGACCATCTCACACTGGTCAGAATGACTGCTATCCAAAAGTCTACAAAAAATAAATGCTGGAGAGGGTGCAGAGAAAAAGGAACCGTCTTACACTGTTGGTGGGAATGCAAACTAGTACAGCCACTATGGAGAACAGTGTGGAGGTTCCTTAAAAAACTGGAAATAGAACTGCCATATGACCCAGCGCTCAGCCTTCTTCACAGTCCAACTCTCACATCCATACATGACCACAGGAAAAATCATAGCCTTGACTAGACGAACCTTTGTTGGCAAAGTAATGTCTCTGCTTTTGAATATGCTATCTAGGTTGGTCATAACTTTCCTTCCAAGGAGTAAGTGTCTTTTAATTTCATGGCTGCAGTCACCATCTGTAGTGATTTTGGAGCCCAGAAAAATAAAGTCTGACACTGTTTCCACTGTTTCCCCATCTATTTCCCATGAAGTGATAGGACCGGATGCCATGATCTTCTTTTTCTGAATGTTGAGCTTTAAGCCAACTTTTTCACTCTCCACTTTCACTTTCATCAAGAGGGTTTTTAGTTCCTCTTCACTTTCTGCCATAAGGGTGGTGTCATCTGCATATCTGAGGTTATTGATATTTCTGCGGGCAATCTTGATTCCAGCTTGTGTTTCTTCCAGTCCAGCGTTTCTCATGATGTACTGTGCATATAAGTTAAATAAACAGGGTGACAATATACAGCCTTGACGAACTCCTTTTCCTATTTGGAACCAGTCTGTTGTTCCATGTCCAGTTCTAACTGTTGCTTCCTGACCTGCATACAGATTTCTTAAGAGGCAGGTCAGGTGGTCTGGTATTCCCATGTCTTTCAGAATTTTCCACAGAAAATGGATGCTTTCCGAAGAATTGATGCTTTTGAACTGTGGTGTTGGAGAAGACTCTTGAGAGTCCCTTGGACTGCAAGGAGATCCAACCAGTCCATTCTGAAGGAGATCAGCCCTGGGTGTTCTTTGGAAGGAATGATGCTAAAGCTGAAACTCCGGTACTTTGGCCACCTCATGCGAAGAGTTGACTCATTGGAAAAGACTCTGATGCTGGGAGGGATTGGGGGCAAGAGGAGAAGGGGACGACAGAGGATGAGATGGCTGAGTGGCATCACTAACTCGATGGACGTGAGTCTGAGTGAACTCCGGGAGTTGGTGATGGACAGGGAGGCCTGGCGTGCTGCGATTCATGTGGTCACAAAGAGTCGGACATGACTGAGCGACTGATCTGATCTGATCTGATCTATGGCCCAGCAATCCCACTGCTGGGCATACACACTGAGGAAACCAGAATTGAAAGAGACATGTGTACCCCAATGTTCATTGCAGCACTGTTTACAATAGCCAGGACATGGAAGCAACCTAAATGTCCATTGGCAGATGAATGGATAAGAAAGCTATGGTACATATACACAATGGAATATTACTCAGCTATTAAAAAGAATGCATTTGAATCAGTTCTAATGAGGTGGATGAAACTGGAGCTTATTATTCAGCTCAAAGTAAGTCAAAAAGGAAAACACCAATACAGTATATTAATGCATATATATGGAATTTAGAAAGATGGTAACGAAGACCCTATATGCGAGACAGCAAAAGAGACAGAGATGTAAAGAACAGACTTTTAGACTCTGTGGGAGAAGGCGAGAGTGGGATGATTTGGGAGAATAGCACTGAAACATATATTATCATATGTGAAATAGATCGCCACTCCAGGTTCAGTGCATGAGACAGGGTGCTCAGGGCCAGTGCACTGGGATGACCCTGAGGGATGGGATGGGAAGGGAGGTGGGAGGGGGGTTGAGGATGGGGAAAAATAATTTTAAAAAAGAATGAAAAAAAGAATAATTGCTTTACAATATTGGTTTCTGCTGTATGTCAAGATGAGTCAGCCGTAGGTACACATATGTCCCCTCCCTCTTGAACCTCCCTCCCATCTCCCACCCCATCCCACCCCTCTAGATTGTCACAGAGCATTCAGTTTGAAAGCTCCCTCAATTTAACCTGGCCTCAGCCTCTCCTATTGTTCCTCTCCCTGCCCCCATCTCCTTTCTTGAGGTTCCAGTAAAATCAAGGGTTCTTGTGATTTAGTCACTAAGTTGTGTCCAACTCTTGTGACCCCATGGACTGTAGCCCACCAGGCTCAAGATACTGGAGTGGGTTGCCATTTCCTTCTTCAGTAGATCTTCCCGACCCAGGGATCGAACCCACATCTCCTGCATTGGCAGGCAGATCTGTCATCCTGCCCCAGAGCCTTCCCCCATCCAGGGAGGGTTAGAGTACCAAGGGCAGCTGAATTAAGGACACACTTTCAACATCACAATGTCTCAGATTCTAGGAGTGCTCAGAAAGGAATAGGAATTGCTAGCCCTTCACTTCAGTTCAGTTTCAGTTCAGTCCCTCAGTCATGTCTGACTCTTTGCCACCCCATGAACTACAGCACGCCAGGCCTCCCTGTCCATCACCAACTCCCGGAGTTCACTCAAACTCACGTCCATCGAGTTGGTGATGCCATCCAGACATCTCATTCTCCGTCGTCCCCTTCTCCTCCTGCCTCCAATCCCTCCCAGCATCAGAGTCTTTTCCAATGAGTCAACTCTTCGCTTGAGGTGGCCAAAGTACTGGAGTTTCAGCTTTAGCATCATTCCTTCCAAATAACATCCAGGACCGATCTCCTTTAGAATGGACTGGTTGGATCTCCTTGCAGTCCAAGGGACTCTCAAGAGTCTTCTCCAACACCACAGTTCAAAAGCTCAGCTTTCTTCACAGTCCAACTCTCACATCCAGCCCTTCATTTAGAAACATAAGAGAAGTTTCTCTGGGGTTTGTTCCACGGGTAGTTTATAAGCAAACAACACAGCCAACACATACAGCTACTTCACAGGTACAGCGAGCTGCCATTGCTGAGCTCACTGCTCAGCTCTATAGAAATCATGCCCATCACTGGAGTGCATCAACTATTGAAAGAATAAGTTGAAACTCAATTGGCAAAAGATATTCCCTTTACTGTAAGCTCCTAGTTTCCATATAATCAGCCCATACTGTGACCACAAGCATGAAATTAAAAGATGCTTGCTCCTTGGAAGAAAAGTTATGACACACCTAGAAAGCATATTAAAAAGCGGAGACATTACTTTGCCAACAAAGGTCTGTCTAGTCAAGGCTATGGCTTTTCTAGTAGACATGTAAGGATGTGAGAGGTGGACCGTAAAGAAGGCTGAGCACCAAAGCATCGATGCTTTTGAACTGTGGTGTTGGAGAGGACTCTTGAGATTCCCCTGGACTGCAAGAAGAGCCAACCACTCAATCCTAAAGGAAATCAGCCCTGAATATTCATTGGAAGGACTGATGCTGAAGCTGAAACTCCAATCCTTAGGCCACCTGATGCGAAGATCCGACTCATTGGAAAAGACCCTGATGCTGGGAAAAATTGAGGGCAGGAGGGGAAAGGGATGACAGAGGATGAGATGGTTGGATGGCTTGGATGGCATCACGGACTCAATGGATGTGAGTTTGAGCAAGCTCTGGGAGTTGGTGATGGACAGGGAAGCCTGGCGTGCTGCAGTCCATGGGGTTGCAAAGAGTCGGTGATACTTTAAATGAAGCTGCTAGGGTTTCTGTTGTTGACCCTGTCCTTTACATGCTAGTCATGTTTTAGCCCTAGAGGAAAGTTAAGTTCGCCTCTTTTTTTTTTTCCAACCCAATCCATCACTAGCTAGTGATGGAATTCCAGTTGAGCTATTTCAAATCCTGAAAGATGATGCTGTGAAATTGCTGCACTCAATATGCCAGCAAATTTGGAAAACTCAGCAGTGGCCACAGGACTGGAAAAGGTCAGTTTTCATTCCAATCCCAAAGAAAGGCAATGCCAAAGAATGCTCAAACTACCACACAATTGCACTCATCTCACATGCTACTAAAGTAATGCTCAAAATTCTCCAAGCCAGGCTTCAGCAATACGTGAACCGTGAACTTCCAGATGTTCAAGCTGGTTTTAGAAAAGGCAGAGGAACCAGAGATCAAATCGCCAACATCTGCTGGATCATGGAAAAAGCAAGAGAGTTCCAGAAAAACATCTATTTCTGCTTTATTGACTATGCCAAAGCCTTTGACTGTGTGGATCGCAATCAACTGTGGAAAATTCTGAAAGAGATGGGAATACCAGACCACCTGACCTGCCTCTTGAGAAACCTATATGCAGGTCAGGAAGCAACAGTTAGACCTGGACATGGAACAACAGACTGGTTCCAAATAGGAAAAGGAGTGCGTCAAGACTGTATATTGTCACCCTGCTTATTTAACTTATATGCAGAGTACATCATGAGAAATGCTGGGCTGGAAGAAGCACAAGCTGGAATCAAGATTGCTGGCAGAAATATCAATAACCTCAGATATGCAGATGACACCACCCTTATGGCAGAAAGTGAAGAGGAACTAAAAACCCTCTTGATGAAAGTGAAAGTGGAGAGTGAAAAAGTTGGCTTAAAGCTCAACATTCAGAGAACGAAGATCATGGCATCCGGTCCTATCACTTCATGGGAAATAGATGGGGAAACAGTGGAAACAGTGTCAGACTTTATTTTGGGGGGCTCAAAAATCACTGCAGATGGTGACTGCAGCCATGAAATCAAAAGACGCTTACTCCTTGGCAGGAAAGTTATGACCAACCTAGATAGCATATTCAAAAGCAGAGACATTACTTTGCCAACAAAGGTCTGTCTAATCAAGGCTATGGCTTTTCCTGAGGTCATGTATGGATGTGAGAGTTGGACTGTGAAGAAGGCTGAGCGCCGAAGAATTGATGATTTTAAACTGTGGTGTTGGAGAAGACTCTTGAGAGTCCCTTGGACTGCAAGGAGATCCAACCAGTTCATTCTAAAGGAGATCAGTCCTGGGTGTTCATTAGAAGGACTGATGCTAAAGCTGAAACTCCAGTATTTTGGCTAACTCATGTGAGGAGTTGTCTCATTGGAAAAGACTCTGATGCTGGGAGGGATTGGGGGCATGAGGAGAAGGGGACGACAGAGAATGAGATGGCTGGATGGCATCACCGACTTGATTGACATGAGTTTGAGTGAACTCTGGGAGTCAGTGATGGACAGGGAGGCCTGGCGTGCTGCGATTTATGGGGTGGCAAAGAGTCGGACACGACTGAGCGACTGAACTGAACTACATCATAAGGGTCGAACCCTAACAAATGAGATTATTGTCTTTATAAAACAGACCCCGGAGAGCTCCTTGGCTGGGCTTCTGTGCCATATGAAGATACATTGAGGAGATGGTCAACTGTGGTCCAGGACCTAGCCGTTTCCAGACACCGAATCTGTTGTCACCTTGATCTTAGACTCCCCAGTCTCCAGAACTGTAAGAAATACACGTGCTATTTATTAGCCACCCAGTTTGTGGTGTTTTGTTACAGCAGTCTGTACAGACCAAGACACCAAGCCAGAGGGGAACCGTTAAATGACTAGGATAGCAGGATCATCAGACAGGACACAGCTCTTCACCTGAGGTTCTCCTTGACCTCCAAGCTCCTGACTATATACTACCTACCCTTCTACTCTAGGGCTTCCCTGGTGGCTCAGATGGTAAAGAATTTCTCTGTAATGCAGGAGACCTGGGTTCTATCCCTGAATTGGGAAAGTTCCCCCGGAGAAAGGAATGGCTACCCACTCCAGAATTCTTGCTTGGAGAATTCCATGGACAGAAGAGTCTGGTGGGCCACAGTCCATGGGCTCTCAAAGAGTTGGACACAACTGAGCAACTAACACTTTCACTTCCACTCTACCCACACTGACACCAAACTCCCTTTCATAGGCAGAACTTAAGCTTTTGTGTATTTCCATGCAACTAGCTTTCAGATGATCGCATGATATAGTTCCACATGCTGGCCCCCATGAATATGTGAAATTATGTGACTTCAGCCAGAGGCAAGGCATGTTTTCTGATTCCTTCCTGTGGTAGCAGCTGAGTCTTAGAGGACAGTCTGCTGAAGCTCCAGGATGGGACACACAAAAACCTTCAAACACTCCACTCATCTCCTGGGACTGTGATCAGGTCAGAGGAGATGCTGAGACCTGGCAGACCCCCTTGAGCCCAGCATTGGCTTCTTGTGAAGGTTCTTACCACATACAGCAGTTCCTGGACAAGAGAGGAATCTTGAATGGGAACTTTGAAACCTTTTTTTTTTTTTTTTTGGTTCCTGGGATCAACACTTTCTTCACAAGTCTGTTGTTTGAAATTTACTCATTTGACTTTCAAACACATTTTCAGCCATGCATCATGTGTTCAAACCCAGCCCTGCTTGTCTACCTACCACACAAGTGCTGTTGCTATTGCTTAGATGTCACCTCTTCAGATGAACTAGCTGGGGCCAGGAATTCCCTGCTGGTCTTAGCCCTCTGCATCACCAGTGGGATGAGATGGCCACCTGGCCACTGGTTTCTGCGTACCCCCATGTAGTGGGAACTTGATTTGAAAAGGAGGGTGTGCTTCATTCGACAAGAACAGAATGGATTTCAAAGAAAATGTCTCCAGGTCAAGTTCGGAGCAGAAAGCAAATGATGCTGAGGAGTAGTTAGAAATATATTCAGGCATGGGGAAGTTGTACCTGGAGGGTTGTAGTTAGGAGCTGACAAGTGAGGATTTCCTGATGTGTGAGGAATGAGCCTGTGTCCCCTTGACCCAGGGGAGTGCACCTTTCCCAGATTCTGTTCTCCCTCAAGTGTAAGGACCTGAGATTTAAGATCAGTAAATGAGCTGATACCTGACTCCTATAGAAACCTTTGGCCTGGGAATGGAATCGAAAGCCAGTTCTTGTGGAACTGTTAACACCTTGCAAAGAAGTGTTAAAATCTCATTATGAAGAAAAACAAACCCCATTATGAAAATACCCTGGAGACATTTCCCTGTAGTTCTTGAGCCCTGGGAGAGTGGGTCACGGGCATGGTTACAGGCGTTTGGGACAATTGAAATTTTGAGACAGTAGTTCCTGTATTTAGTTAATGAATTTTAGATGTAGTATCTCAAGGAATGATAAATTGGGCATTTGGGGGAAGAAAAGGTGCTCACACTAGCAGAGTGGAGAATTTTTTCTTAGAAATTTATCTTTCAGCTTGTAAAAGTGTTAAACCTATATCTATTACATATCAGAAATGTGAAAGAGGATTTATCACATTCACTTTTTCAGTCCCCCCTTTTGCTACTATGCCATATGCTACTTCTTGTCTGGCTTGCATAGAGCCTTGTGAAGAGCACAAATGTGTAAATGTGTTGTGTGCCAGAAAGTTTGAGATCAAACAATTGAAATGGATAGAACTTTAAACTTACCCAAAATTATTTGTCAATTGTGTCTCAATAAAGCTGGAGAAATTATAAAAACAACTGACAAAATTTTTTAAATTTTTTAAAGATTTTTAAAAAGCAAAGTGTAGATGTACTAGAAATAAAAATCTTTCCTTGGCTTATGAAGACATGAAGTTATGTTTAAATACGCAGTTAAATTTAGTGATATTCCCCTTTTACATTCAAGCATGCTAAGTCACTTCAGTAGTGTCTGACTCTTTGTGACCTTAAGAACTATAGCTCGCCAAGCTTAGAGAATCCCTGTCCATGGGATTCTACAGGGAACAATACTGGAGTGGGTTGCCATTTCCTCCTCCAGGGGATCGTCCCAACCCTGGAATCGAACCTGAGTCTCTTACAACTCCTGCATTGGCGGGTGGATTCTTTACAACTAGCACCACCTGGGAAGCCCGTTCTTCTTTTATCAAAGACTAATTAGGGGCTATCAGGAGCCACCCTGCCTCTTTCTTGGTTAAACATGGCCAGGTGGATATGAGCCATGATCATGGACAGCTATTTGTTGCTGACACGCAGAAGAAAAAGCTTCTCAGTCTCTTTGAAACTGAATCACCCAAGGGTTCAGAATGGTATTTTAACAGAAGTAAACAGGCAGCCCTATACCCCCCTTTCTCCCTGCTCTTCCAATTCTCATACACAAATCAGATCCTTTCAATTTTTCTGTAAATTTAAAAGTCACATGTGAGACCTTGTGTTGACTTTGTCCACATTTATTATTACTCTCCCTTTACAACCAGTGGGCAAGGCTGCTTTTTCTAGCATGATTTTGTTTCAAGGGATTTTAATCATGCAAACCATCTCTAGTGGTTTTTCTTTGGATGTGCATGTAAGCCATTACCAACAGTAAATTTCATCTGTCTATTAAAAATAGCACCTTATGTAACAATTGGCTGTAAGCACAACAATGAAAAGGATGCGCGTATTTATTTAATGTCACACTAAATTAGTTTGATCTTCACCCCTAGTCATTTCCTTTGGAATGATTGTTAGGCTCTTGAAGCATAATCCAACTGTTAGCCACACTGGGATCTAACTAGAGGGAAGTTTAAATCACTTAGAAATCAAGAGGCAGTGTATTTTAATTACATTTCATGGTGAATTCTAAGAACTCAATTCTCCCATCACTTCTCTCCAGCTTCTCAACCAAGTTTATATAATCAAACCAGGGAGGAACATCCTGTAATTGTCATTATATTTACAAATCCCCTGAACTCTTTAAATGATACACTGTAAACTCTGTACTGACTATTTTGTTGCTGTGAGAGGCACCATAATGATATGATGGTTAAGGAAACAGTCTTTGAAGCCAGCCTGTTCTGTGTGACCTGGGCCAGCTACTTACCTCACCATTACGATGTCTGTTTCTGTAAAGTGAGGACTATAAGAGTGGTACCTATTTTATGAGGTTATCATGAGGCTCAAATGTCTTAATATATACGATTTATTTTGAACACTGTCTGGTACATAGTAAGTGCTATCTAAGTGTTTACTAATATTTTCTTTTTCAAAAGAATTGAGTCCTTGGTGTACCACTGTTTCTCCTTTCGTGCTGGACCACCCACCCATCTGTCCTTCTCAGTTTACCTTATTATTCTACTCCAAGAAATGTTATGAATTATTACATCTGGTCTACACTGAAACTGAAATTAAAAAAAAAAATGAGGCATCTTGGCCAACTTTCCTTAAGTGTCTTGTTTTGCAGAATATACATGGTTCCTGGAGATATGATTTGAATTTTTCTTTCCTCAAGTCAGCTAAGTGGATTATAGTGTTCTCAATCACTAACTGGCTCCAAATGGTAGGTTTAATTCTCAGTATTTGATGAGGAATTTGGAAGGTGATGTAAAAAGTATCAGCAGCTCACCAAATTGACTATACACAAATATTTTGATGGAAAGCTTTTCTGGTTCCACATCTGAAGTAAAACCAAACACATCAGTACTGACTATACTTCAGAAAATTAAAATGTTTCCTAAACACATGACTAGAACTGAGAGAGAATCTGGGCATAGAGGACTCTTTATGGTAATATACACCCTGGATTTTCTCTGTGGAGTCATCCCTTTCCTATTCTCAAACTATGTGGGTTTAGTTGGAATGAACCCCACAGCCATTTCCCAGCATGGGTCTTGATTGCTTTAATATGATCAGTGTATTTATCATCAAAACCCAATTCCCATTGACCATTCTGATTGGCTCAGGGATAGGCAAAGCAACCAATCAAAGTCAATGATGACTTTTGATGGGCATTCTGGGAAATAAGCTTTCCTTCTCTCTTGTGCTGGAGCAACGATAAAAAGAACCTCTCTTTCCTTAGAATGGGAACGTGCCTGTGCCAATGCTCAGTTGTGTCTGACCTTTTGCCAGTGAATGGACTGTAGCCTGCCAGTCTTCTCTGTCCATGGAATTTTTTTCTAACGAGAATACTGGAGCGGTTGCCATTTCCTCCTCAAGGAGATATTCCCCATGGAGGTTGCGAACAAGCACCTCTTGTGTCTGCTGAATTGCAAGGGGATTTCTTGACCGCTGAGCCATCAGGGAAGCCCCAAGAGAGAGTTATGTCTGGAAGGACCTGTGACAGCCATATTGCTGAGAAGAGAGCCTGGAGCTGCTGAGAGTAGGGTTTGGGTGGTTGGCACAGAACCCTGCAGAGCCTGCAGTAGAAGCCAGCTTCTCTAGGCTGGAGATGAAGAGATCTGAGCCCTGGGAATGTTCAAACTTTTGGATCAAACTTAACCTGAATCAATCACAGCTCTATACTTTCCAGTCACTGAATCAGTGTATTTCCTTTAATGTTTGTCAGTCTGGGTTGCTTTTTTTGTTACCTGCAATATAAGGAGCCCAAGTTGGTGCTAGTGGTAAAGAAGCTGCCAGCCAATGCAGGAGATGTAAAAGAGGAGGGTGGAGAAGATCCCTGGAGGAGGACATGGCAAACTACTCCAGAATTCTTGCCTGGAGAATCCCACAGACAGAGGAGCCTAGCGGGCTACAGTCTGTAGGGCACAAAGAGTCCAAAAGAGCTGAAGCAGCTTAACATGCACGCAAGAGACAGTGCAGGCACAGCAGCTTAGACTCGATAGAATTGTTTGGGTCCCAGAACACGTATTTATTTCAAGAGCACCGTGATGCTACCTGTACTATGACGGGGACTGAGAAGGAAATAGACCAAAACTAGGCTGTCAGCTGGTACAATACACGTGAGACATTCAGGGATGGCTTCCAAGCTGATGCCAGGGAGAAGGGAAAGAACCCAAAGACACAGGTCTGGAGTTGGGAGTTATTACTCAGGCATGCAGGGGTGGGAAGAGGGCTGGGGGTGTCGAGTTGGCCCCAGTTTTTCAGAAACGGCTGAATAGTAATCATGTTTTTGTGAATTAAAGGCTCTCCTGTTCTCACAATTGGTTCCTAAGGTAATTATGAAAAGTTTTCTAGTCAATAGAAAGAAATGGTCATTAATGGAAACTGTAACCTTCATTGTTTAAGAAAGAGTGCTTATTTTCAATGCAGATAAAATATTTACTTAGCAAAAAAAAAAGAAGGCATACTAATAAATGTCAATTATTCAGGTTACTCTAATCAGTGGATGCTAAAGAATGGCAAACTGCTCTTTTAAATAAGCACTATATTCATTCATTTGTCATTTTGGAGTCTCTTATTCAGTAAATAGTAATTTTGTTCAACTTTAAGGGTCACAGTAAATGTTTAGCCTTGATTTTAATATTAGATCAGAGTCATTTTCCATGGTTTGCTTTTTTTTCACAAATTATTGCTCTGCCTTGGTAAATTAATTGAAAGGAAATAGGATGAGACTAGGGTGGGCAGGAAAATTTTTCTTTAGCTTATTTTAAGAAAAAGAATATTCTTTCTTTGTCCATTCTGAACTTAGAAAATCTTTTTTTTTTCTATATGATACTGAAGTATTTAACAATTCATAAAAAAACAGCATTTACATTAAAATACAACCTTAAATACAGCCCTGTAATTTTTACCAGGAACCTTGTAAAATAGGATGAATATACATGCACAAAAACAAGAAAAGACCATATACTAAAACAAGAAAGACCATTCAACATTCACATGAAAAAGCAGCGTTAAACACAACGTAATAAATATCCAGGATATCAAATCCACAAATTGATCATTATTCTGATTTAGATCCTTTTTCCAGTTAAGCCTTTTACTGTATAATTTATTATGATAACCTTACAAGTTAAACACAACTAATTAAAAACAGAATTCAACTTAATCTGACTGCTGAAATAGCACAATTATCAATATATTGCAGCATATTTTAATTTATAACATATAAAACTGCCATTTTGGCAGGAAATACACATCCATATAACTAACTGCTCAATGAACTTCTTCTGCAATGTATAAAAAATGTCAGAGTCAATAGTATGAAAGGAAACTGAAGCTAATATTATTTCTGAGATAATTTTATTGCCTTAGCTCTTGGGCTTTGGCAAAAAATATCTTAAGGTTCAATATATATCATATAATTAAATACAGTATTTACAAAATAGAAAAAAATCCAGCAAAGTATTGTAAAAAATACTGTCTTTACATATTTAAAGTATGCTTTTCCTTACAATGCATGAGAGCCCTTTATATTTTTACCTCTGATTGTCCCATATGCTTTCAGAATCCCTTCTTCCACCAATAATTCAAGGCTGAGATTTTAGAAATAGAAACTAATCGATAATAAGAGTGTAAAGTGAAAGGTAAAGGTTGCTATATACCTTCCTGATGTTTTTCTTGATAAATTCTCTGGGTTAAAAGTCATTTAAAATCCAAATCATACATTTTGCTTCTTTTGTTTTGTCACTAAATAACTCTAATAAACATGGTTTAAGTGATGTTGTATCCATTAGGAAGATTCTTTCTTCCGAAATGAATGAAAGTTTACATAGGCATCTACCAACTCTGTTAACCTGTCACCATCTTCTGTTTCTATGCACAAATAGTATTATTTCTTCATAAAAAGCTACTGAAAGAATAAATGAGATTCGTGTTTACTGTTCCTTGTTGCTACAATCGGTGTTTTAAAAACTGACTAATATTCACCCACCACTACTGAGTTCCATAGTCCAGGACCTTATCCTGAGTATGGACCAGGTCTCTTGGCATGAAAACTATTCTCCATTCTTCCTTATGAGATGGATGGTCTTCCTTGTATTTCAATTTATACTCCCTAAACCACCAAAATGTGAACCCAAACTTTTTCCATTCAGAATCCCAAGAAATCCACATGCTTGGTGTGTGATTAGACATGAGATAAGAGGACCTCTGTGAGGGGCTGGAGGATCTGGGAATTCTGAGGAGGAGGCAGGAGCCAACTTCCCCAGCTCTGCACAGCGGGAGGCACCCTCTGGGTGGTATTCCCATTATACTTCTGTCACTGAGGACTCTTGCCCAAGGCTGGTTGGAGTGGTTACTTGCAAGTGTGGACATCAGTCATGCTTTCACACCTCCTGCAGCGGACATAACAGCACCAGATAAATTTGCATTCACATCTCTCCACGTGCCTGACCACATGGGTGTTGTAGCCTCGGCCACAGCAGAGGAGGTTGCAGCCATCTGCGCCTTCCGACGTGCGGTTGCACTCTCTGCCTTGAGTCCCTGGGATCCCGAGTTTCTTATCCTCAACACAGTAATTGGGAGACTTATTGACGTAGAGCAGATCATCCTTGCGGATTGGTATTTTCCTCTGATCTTTTTCTCTCCTGTGCATTTTCCTCTTTATTTTGTCTGAGATTTGCACACTGTTTTCATATTTATCCTTCAACAGATGGCCAATCTTTTCAAAAGAAGACATTGTTTTCCAGCATGTTTTCACAGCGCAGGAGCCAGAAACTCCGTGACAACGGCAGTCTAAGGACATCAACTTGGCGACAGCCTGCAACCAACAGGAACTGAGTGAAACATGGTTCATGAACTGTTTTACCCAAAAACAAAAGCACCACCCACCTAGTCACTTAACTTTCTGGATCTATTTCCTCCTATATAAAAACAATGGTTATATATTTCAATGAAAGTAATAAAATGATTTTTAAAATACTTCAATTAAATAAGAAAGATAAATAATAATAATTTTAAAATAAGGATGGTTTTGGACTTAAAAAATTCTTTTAGATCGCTTAGAACCCAAATGTTTGGTCCTTCTCTTGACCCTACAGAGCAAACCTTTCTAATTTATAACTGTAGGCCAGGCTGATAATGTCATCAGAGATGAGCTGAGCTAACAAAGGGAAGCTACTTTTATTTCTAATCTCTCACTTAATCTTGGGTGTCAGACGATGTTCATTCATGCCTCCATGTTCCTGATACTATTCATTTTAGCATCTTGCTACTTGGAGTGTGGTTCATGGACCAGCAGCACCAGCACAGACATGCAGACTCTGAGCCCCCCACCAAAACTGCAGATTCACAATCTGCATCTTTATAAGATCCTTGGGTGACTTGTATACACACAGAAACACCTGTGGAACTTTACAAATAACCCCTGAGATTCTCACTTAATTTGTCAGGGTGGGGTCAAGGCAATGACTTCTACAAAGCTGCTTAGATGATTCCAAGAGCATCCAAGGATGAGATCTACCAAATTGAGTGTGCTCGGGTTTTATCACTGCAAAAATCAGTTATATTCACAGGGGTTTGGAGGGATGGCATGCTATCCCCTAGTCACAGACCACATGAGAAACCCTAAACTGGTCCAAAAAAGATGGGGCTGGAGAGTGTGGCTGCTCCCAGCCAATTCCTCTCCTCTTCTGGAAAATTAATTCAAAACATATGTCCTATTCTTGATGGATCAGTAGCACCATTCTAACATGGAAAAGGAATAATATTTATATGATTTTTCACTTCTAAATGCTGAGTTATTTTATTCAGACTGAGGAATTAAATGAGATTACATACATCGGTAAGAGCCCACTGCCTGACACACATTAAGGTCAAAATAAATGCCCCCTTTCCCTGAAGAGCAAAGATTTCAAATAGAGCTAACCAAGCGAAAACAATACTGAGATTTCTAAAACAAAAGTTTTAGAGTTCTAATTTCTTACATACTGGGCTAGTCAGCGTAACTTCCTTCAATCCCCAGAGGATGGCAGAGCAGATTAATAAATTGTCAGGACTAACTGGAGAGTTGACATTTTGTCAACATGCCGGGTAAAATAAAAAATGATCTATCCATTCAATAACTTGGAAATTATGTGTGTAATCTCACCAAAGAAAGAAAAAACACCACAGCTTAAATTCCACTTACAGTTCTTATCAAAACTATAAAAATGACAGGGGTTTATACTTAGCAATTTTCTACCACACTTGACATTGACATGTATGTGGAATGTTACATTTCTTAACAAATTAACTAAAGTTTCTGTACTATCTAATGAGACAGAGTATTTCAAACAATTTATTGTATTTTCAGACTTGAATGAGAGCATATGGTATTGATTTGTGTAATATTCAATAGTTTTTATTAGTGTTTAAAATAATAAACCAAACAATATTTAAACATGCCCTTTATAGAATGCAACACATATGCTTTTTTGAATTCATAAAACTAAGGAGCAAATAGATATGTCTATTTCTTATTATCTTCAGTAAAATTTATCTTTCAATGATACAAAAACAATTCATAGAGTATGGTGCACAAACTGATTCAGTTAAATTGATGGCATTTGATATTCACAAAACCTTCAATTCTTTAAAATATCTCCAGGTAAATAAATGTTAAAAATATTGCAATCTGCCAAGTTTTGTTCAGATTTTAGGTGTCCGAAGGATATAAGAAAAAGAGAGCTCAATCAATGCCAGGTAGCCATAAGCAAATTGTCCAAAGAAAGCCAAAAATCTAAGAATGTAAGTTTATGCGTTGAAACCTGATCATCCTTCATTACAGTCATCACTTATGATTTAGGACTGCCTCTTGCTCAGATTCTTGACTGAGGAGCACACTTTTTATTAAGCAATTCAGGCATCATGTAAGGTGTTGCCAATTTACAAGGCATGGAGGACAGAACGGATGTTCACCAAAACACTTGAACCATTTTAATTCCCTTCTATCAGTAAACTGCATCAAGAGGATGCAATAAAGACCAACTTCTTCAACAATGAGACAAATCAACAATTTGTCTTTAACAAATGAGACACTGCTAGGAACTCAATGATATTGGGAGACTCTGATCCGGCAGGTTTTCCTGCAGTTCCTCAGCCCACAATAGTATCAGTCCAAATCTGACACACTACCGCTCAGGTTTGAAGGATAAAAGAGAAGACTGATTTTGAATCTGGGGATAACACCTGCGGAATTTGTACTGAAATTTGGGGCGAGTTTCCTGCCCTAGAAAATAAGATACTTTTAAATACCCGGAGTTAACTAAATTTTCCGAAGGTATTTTTAAGGAATTTCATTCTACTGTCTTTTAATTCCATTACACTTTTGTCCTTAAAAATAAGAAAAGAAAGCATTTTTATTATACATGTGAATATTATTCACATTTATATTCTATGATACAAAGACAAATAACGTAATGCACAATTTAAATGATGATACCTTTGTAAGACTCCAAGGCAGAAACTTGGGCAAACATGGATAAAATAAAGCAATGCAATCACCACAAGGAGAATTTGATGAAATGCAGAGTTCAAGAGCAGATAACATGCAGACACATATACACACAGGATTTAACTCTATGGAGCTTAGTGTTTCTCAGAGCACATTTTCATAAATTATTTTACTTGATTTAGCTTGATAGGAAAAAATCCCTTGCATATAGTAGGCAGTTAATGAAGAACATGTACCTGCTTATTATTCCAATTTGACAGAAAAATTAATAGCCTGGTTAAGATATTTATCTTCCATAAGGAAAATTGGAAATATATAATATGAAGTCTTTATATGCAGCAGGATAATTTCGGTAGAACAAAGAAAAATGAAAGTGGAAAATTCAAGTGTATTTAAGAACACTCCAAAAGTACATATTCTGAAGTTTTTCAGCTGGGAGTTTTAATTGATGTCAAATAGCCAATCTGAGCTGCAATGATAGCAGAGTGATTTTCTAGCAGGAAAAGTAAGAGAATAGCAAGAGAATGAGTTGTGTGTGGTTATGAGAAAATTCCTTTCTCTACTTAGTTGAGTTGTTAAGGTTTATAACGATATTAACAGAGGAATGTTTTATTAACTATTGCAAACAGATGTGCACATTTTGGTATAATATTTTTAAACTAGGGGAGAGCAATTAGGAGCATAGCATTTAATCTACTGGTCTCCCTGTGTTAAGTTTTAGTTTGATAAATTTCTGATGAAGTGAAATAGGAAAGATGCATCATTAACACTTAATGTAAAAATAGAAACTGCTTGAGAAGTGGTCTAAGAAGTGACTGGCCCCACAACTTTGACTCAGAGGTAACACAGCTGGAGGTGACCGTTTTCCAGTATATTGCGTTATCCAAACTTCACAGAAATGACCAAAAAAAAAAACAAACTATTATGGAACATTTTGTGACATTTCATTTTGTTCACTATCAGATAATCTGTTTAAGTTTTTATGAAAACGGTGACATAAATTGTATGACTATATGCAGAATTCCTATTTCTCTGATCCATTTTGTCCCTTTCAGTTAAAAAATATATTTGGATCTGCTGAAAAGCAAAACATTTGCATGTTATTCAAGTACTTATAAATATTCTTGAAACAGGTCAATGAAATTTGGGGGTGGGGCCCATGCCACTTTTTTGAGTTACTCATTATAAAACAAATTATGGGGTAGGGAAACTTAAAAGTTTATGAGGTGGACATGGGAAGAATGGAAATATTTTAAGCACACCAAAAGAAATACCCATAAATATTCCAAGTCACATTATTCCCAGAAGTTCTGCCCTTGGAAGACATCACATCATTGTCTTAGCCAATCACCATTCAGCAACATTATTCTTGGAGTCATAACTTTAGGAATGGTGTCAGAAACCAAGTGGGAATTAGAGTATTTAAGGTCAGCGGTTAGAAAATAATCTATTCTGCTCACAGCACTACTAAGCGCCAGTACCCACATTGCTCTGAATGCTTTCCTACATTTGGAGCTTGGGATTTTGAGATGAGGAAAATCAACTCAATTGAATGCAGACCTTGAAACCTTACACAGAAGAATATGCCTATTAGATGAAAATCCTAATGGCCAATATTGAAAATGTAGTTGTTTGTTCTTCCATGTTAGATAATATCTTGGAAACCTGGTTGATTTTTGTTGTTGTTGCGGTAGTGGTGGTGATGGTGGTTTTTTTTTTTTTTCTGACCACCAATGGAAAGAAAAATATTAAAATGTTTTGAATTGTAATACTTCATGAGAAAAGACCAACAAAAACATCAATGTAGTACCCTCAAAATATCCAGGTAATATTTTGTAATATTTTAAGATTCCATCTTGACCAATGTGGAAAAAATGAGATTCAGTAGAAAAAACTGAAATTTATCCAAAATGTATATATACCTATAAGCTGAATTTTTGCTGTATAATTAGAATAATAGCAAAAACCTCAGTAAAGTGAGGAGACTGTTTTATTGCCAACAAACAGTGGATTTAAATTGATGCTGAATAGTTGTATGTTTTTAATAAAATCAGAATATAAATAGATCAGATCAAAGTTAATAGTTACAGAGGCAAATATTACTACCTAATTAAAAAAAACACATAAGATGGAATAAAATTAAATAACTGCCTAATATCACTAGTAAAAATACATTTTAGAATACTTTGGGATTTTTCATAAGGTTGGAGACAGCTTTATTCAAAAGAATGAATTATCACATGACTTTTCAAGTTTTGTGTTCTGATTAAAGTCTTTTTTGTCTCTACCCAACTATTCAAAGAATGACTAAAGAAGTTTTAAGATCTAAGGTGACAATAAATATTCATTTAATCATTTTCTTGTTTTTAAAACACACTAATTTGACCTGGAGTTTTTCTCTAGTTTAACTCTAGAGCTTTAAAGAACAAATGTTAATTACAACTAAGCTCTTTTACATTAATATGTTAGAAATAATAAAAATTCCTTTATTAGATATTATTTAAACTGAAGTGAAAACTCATTCATTTCATCTTTTTAAATGTAAGACTTTATTAAAAAGAGACATGGTGTCAGCAGGAATTACTTTAGTGAAATAAATCAGAATTTCAAAAAAAAAAAGTGAAAAGCTTACATAGCTATTTACTGATTTTCCTATTTCCTAATTTTCCATTTTGAATCAATATTCAAATCAAACTGAATATTCAAATTTGAATTTGAAATGTTACAGCGATATATTGAGTTTTCAGTTTTAGTATTTTAAACCAAAGTGGTTAAGTAAAGAAAACTGGCAGAAACTTGCAACTATTCCAAGCGGGTTCCATTTATTCACTTTCCAAAAATGTAAAACAAATGCAACATATACTTTAAATATTCCTGAGAGATACCACAACTTACTTTAATTTATTGCAGGAGAATGTGGCAGATTGCAACGACTACTTTGGGACCTTTGCAGGTTATTGAATATTTACAGTAATATAGGATATGTGGTGATATTCCCGTCCTGAAAAGATTATTACAAAATAGAAAATATATATTCCTAAGAGAGGTTTTAACTGTTTTTGGAAAGTCACTATGAATTGCCAAGTAATTCAACTATGTTGTAGAACTCAAAGCTTACTGCATCAATATTCATTAAAATAAGTATATAAAAGTTAAATTAAGCTACAGATTACTCCATTTTAAGAAAATTTAGTATTAAAAATTCATTTATAAGGTTAATTAGATGGTAATTCTTCAAATTTTCCTCTCCTTGAATCTTTAATATATCTCTATTTTAAAATACCCAAATATTTAATACATCTATAGTTTCTTTACATTTATTTATACTTCTCAGTTTTTATAGTGAATCTACATTGCTTTATAATAACTAATTCCTTTAAATAAATTTTGTTTTTTACAAAAATTATTGAGTTATGTATTCTGTAATGTATTTGAGAACATTTTGCTAGAGAAAGGAAGGACAGACTGATAACTTCTTTAAGATGCCATTGCCAATGAAAAAATATATTTAAAAAATAATGAAAATTCAAATTTGAGAAAATGAAATTTGATTCAGTCCCGTTAGAAAGGCAGATACTGTACGTCTTATTTGGGTTTCTACAACTAATCATCTAAAGGGGTGGAATAAAATGACCCAATAGGCACTAGTACTTCTATTATTTTATAATTGGTGTTTTAGGTATATGAATATACAATCACAAATATTAATACATTCTGTTACAAGATTCAAGTCACAGCAGATGGAAACTTAAACTAAATCAATGTGGTCAGTACAGGCTCATGAAAGAAAAAATATATATTTATATATATAGTTGCTGTTATACATATATAATAAAAATTTCATATATATAAATATAATTTTTTTTAGCCTGAAAGTGTTTAGTTTTTAAACCATTTGACTATTTGGTCAGATTGATCTAGAAGTGTAACCCTAGTGCTATTATACCTAAAGGCACTGGATTTCTATTCCATTTTCTAATACATACCTGCCTTCCAGCTTCATTGTTATGTAGGTTCATTGCTAACAGTACTTTGCTTTCCTTTGCCGTGGTGTTTCTGATGGGGAAATCTAGGAACTTTCTGCTGAACCACATGCCATACTGGACATCATCGGAGCATCCCCCCCAATGCCAGCCTTCACTCGCTGAGCCGCCGTTCTGCAAGGTGGTGTCACAGGAACACTCGGTCATGTTGCCTGCGCTGCATGACCTGGTCACAGAATGCACCAGGCCTGCAGCCATCACAGCATAAATAAATGCTGTTTCCTTGGTGCCTAGAATAAGAAATAAGTTGCTAAATGAACCAGCCATACCATTCTCTGCTTATGTTCATAACAAAGCCGCCTACTTACCCTCTTATCAGGAAAGCAACTTTCAAGGGATGCTTTAATGAATACACATTTACAAAGGACAATTTCATATTGTTCTCATCTTTTAAAAAAGCAGTATTAATTTTCAGTATGATTTTCCTTTATTGTATGTCATTAATTGTCCTCATACCTTAAAATCATCTGTTTGTATTTTAAATTTGAGATATAAGTCAGCACCCAGCTCAGTACTTAATAGACAATGAAAATTCAACAAATACACATTGAATTTAAAATCCCTTGCATGGACATCGTAAATAGTAAGACAATGCTCCAAGGAGCCCCGCTTATCTTTCTCTTTAAATTTAAAACGTTATCACAAAACACAGGCTGAAAAATTGGTGTGACTTTTGTTTGTACAAAAAAATCCATGTCAGGATGCAAACTAAAATTAAGCAAAGACTAAAGCAATTAGGAGATAAACGTTATAGTTTACTTTCACATCAAAGGTGTTTTAACGATATACTGAATAACAATATTAATGTGAAAGTTAAATATTATATTCATATTTCTATAACAGTATTATATCCTCTCACACTACTAAGGGCAATTAAAGATAATTGAGATGTCATCAGCAAAAAAAAAAAAATTGTTATGGAAAATCACTGAATACTGAGTATGGATATAACACACCTGCTATAGGTTTCGAACTAACATCTTCGGAAATTGAAGTCCTATTAAAATATTAGTAAAATGGATCGAAGGGACCCAGCAGGCGACTTTCCCCCTCCTTAGGGATGTTTAGATTGAAGTAGAAACGTTATCACGCCGTTGTCCAATAAACGTTTTCAACAGTTGATACCTCTACATTTCAGCAACTGTGAAGAACACATCGTCTTTTTTCTTTTTTTCTTTTTGCAGGGAGTCAGTGCTCTTTCGGAAGGGTGTGCCGGCCAAAGCGCAGCGGGGCAAAAGCGAGGCGGCGGTGAGTGTAGGGACCCGGCGGGGAAGGGTCAAAGGTGGAAGGGGAACGGAAATGAACATGAAAAACGACTAAGAATCTTTCAGAACCCAGGTTCTGAAATTCTTTGAATCTGCTGACACCTCTGTGCCTTTATCCTTACTAAGTCGCTAGGCACGTGGGAGTGGAACTTTGTTTCCCTTCCGATTCCCGCGCCTCGGATGTGCGCACAGGAGAAAGGGTAGAAGGAAAGGAATAGAGGGGAAAACCAAAGTCATGCTCGAGTTAGCCTCACGAGGGTTGTCCGGGACAGTCCCTTTTAAATCGCCATTATTCCGTCTACGCCGTGTTCCCGGGAACCAACCACCGTGGGGTTTCGCTGCAATTAGCCACTTGTCCAGGACTCAGTGCGCAGCGGAGCTGCTTAAATCAAAGCAGATGCGGCCTCGGCATTCCCTGCAGCCGACATCATGTTTCTCCAGCTGGTCCCCCACGTAGGGGGGCGCTACGGGGTCCGAGGGGTCAGCGGCGTGGAGCGTCAGAGTTTTTCTTCCAGCTCCAGCCGGGAGCCGCGGGAAGGAGGAAGAGCTACACCTCCACGCGCTGCGCTCTGGACCTGGGGTGTCACCCCACCCCCACCCCATGACCGCACCTGCACCCGGATCTGGCTTCCGTCGCCCCCCAATTTCCTTCCACTAAAGGACCTCTCTGGGGGATTTAAAGAGCTACGGGACCGTACGAGCACTGTTTAATTTACAGGAATTGCAGGTCTCGCCCCCAGTCTCGCGCCAGCCGCGAGTCCCGGGACTCACCGCTGCTCAGCTCGTAGCCAAAGAGAGGGCTGGTGCCCGGCGGGGAGGAGGCGGCCACCAGGCAGTTCCATCTCTCGTGCCTGAACTGGCTTCTGCACTCCTGAATGCCCAGCCGGGCGCCCTCGCGGATGCTCGGCAGCAGGTACGGTTTCCTCTTGCACAGCTCCTTCTGGCGGCTGTTCAGAGGCAAGTTGGCACAGCCCAGCTTCTCCGGAACCCCAAAGGAGGCGATGCCCAACCACCTGTAAGACACGGCCGCCCCTAGCGTAAGCCGCTGCCCTGCTCTCCTCCCCAAGCCCAGATGTTTACCCGAAATTTAGGTCACCCGCCCTAGGACTCCCGCCCCTTCTCCCCCGCCCCAGCTGAGAGTTCCCTGAGGCTGGGCACCCCTTTTGCCTCAAATCCCGTGCGCCCATGCTGCCCCCATACTCACATCCAGTTTCCTTGGGCTCCGCAGGGGAACAGCGCGAGCACGGCTGCCCACAGCGCGCACAGGCGGGACAGTCCCAGGAGCGCTGCTCTGTCCATGGCCCCCGCATGGAGTCCCCCAGCCCCAGCCACTCCTCTTCGACCCTCCCCACCCAGACGCCCACCAGGCCAGAGGTCAGTTCCCTCGCACCAAGTTGTCCCTCGCCTCCCTTGTCCCTGCAGACAACGTAAAAAGAAGGCCAGCTGTAGTAGGTGTTCTCAGCAGCTTTCCCCTCGCGAGCGGGGAGCAACGTAAGGAAGTTGAGAAAGTAGCCTGGGGCCCTCCTCCGGCGCCAAGTTGGAGATGTGCAGGAGATGCGGGAGCGTCCGTTGCATTCCAAGGTGAGAAACTTCTGTTGATGTAGCTCTGTCTCCATCGCCCCCGGCCTCTCCTCCCATCTCCTCCCCCCTCCCTGGCTGCGCCTGGAACCTGATTGGCCCAGCTGCGGCCCCTCATCTCATCATCCCCGGACTTCAGGCTCCCATTGGCTGAGAGCGGACTCCGCGGGGGGCGCTCGGGCCCGCTGCTTCCCGACAGCAGGTCCAGACCCTGTGTTCCTGACCTTTCCTCCTGTCCCAGTCTCCCGAGAGTGGGTCTCTGCGGGAGGAATATTGATACAAGCCGAAGACTATAGGGGCGCTTCTGTCTTAATGAACCTGGGCGAAGGTGTGGGTTCAATGGGCGATGTTTGAGAGCCACCCACCCCAGTCGCATATGGATTAATTCTACTCTGGGTGGAGTCACTGGAAGTTCTCACTGCTCACGTTTCTTTCCTCTCCTTTACCTCATAGAAGAATAATTTTTTGAGTCCGAATTGGTACCAAAAAGTTGACTTTTCCACACCCTGATTGAGGTCTCAACATGTCAGCAGACTTGAGAATGAGAGAAATACTGTCAAGCTTGATATCTATCGTCATCTGTGCAGGTATTTACTTTTATCGAAAGGGAAAATTCTAGCCTAGCATCTATTAATAATATTATCATATTTAAATTGTGTTAGGTGATTTCATTTTGCCGATTTGTCTTTTTTTTTTCTGCGATCTTTAAGAGCACTGTCAGAGATGAAGGGCAGAGAGTGGATGTGAGTGAGAACTGTCCGGAGAGTTCTAAAAAAAATTGAGGGTCCTGTTCTCCTCAATGCACACTATGCCTTTCTCAGGGAAACTGGACACATTGAAGACAAATATTAGAAACTTATTTATGAAATACCTACTGTGTGTCCAGTACTGTGGGAATTTCTGAAGACTAGATCCCTTTCCTTAAAGGCACAAACCAGCCATAGAGACAAGTCTGAAACAAATTAATTTGAGATTATTAATAAAGAAAAGCATAGAATCCAACAAGTTACTCTTCTGGAGTCAGAGTTCAGATGCAGGAGAATGTTCTGGTGCCTGGCAGTTTAGAAAGATTAGCTAACCAGTGTTTTCCAGGATAGAAGATCTCTGGGGAGAACTCTGAAGTCAGATGGCACATGCTTTTAGCTGTGGTATCAGAAAACTCTGTTTCACCTAATTGGCGACAGGAAATGTGTATGAGAGTCATCACCTACTCCTCAGAGGACTTCTGAAATGTTAATAAACTCTCAGGATATACCAGCTTGTGTGTGTGAGTTGTTCAGTCATGTCTGACTCTTTGTAACCCTATGGGCCTTAGCCCACCAGGCTCCTCTGTCCATGGAATTCTCCAGACAAGAATACTGGAGTGGGTAGCCATTCCCTTCTCCAGGGGATCTTCCTGACCCAGGGTTTGAACCCAGATCTCCTGCTTGCAGGCAGAGTCTTTGCCATCTGAGCCACCAGGGAAGCCCAGCTTAGTGGATTCCAAATTCCAGACTTACTCCAATTAAAGATTTACTTTATTTGCTTTATCAGAAAATAAAGTATTTTATTTGCTGCATATCCTCTCTATTGGCCCAGAGCAGTAAAAGCTCACTGAAATTCCCATCTTCTCCCATTCATTCCTTTATCCAACAAATATTTATTGAGTGAACGCTATGTACCAGGTCCTAAAGCCACATTGTAATTTTTAGAGAGTCAAGTTGATGATAGGGTGCAGTTACGGATCCAGAAGTATTTTGGCTAATGGCTAGTGGCCTCTCTGAGAATCAGAGCCCTCATCCAAGCTCACTTTATTCGGCAGACCTCTCCGGGAGGCATTGTGGAGCACTCCCTGCTGAACCCCTGCCATGGGGCCCAGTACACCAGATACTGGTTCTGAACACAACTTACTGAAGGGATTAACGTGGTGAGGAACATCCTGAGCAGATACCTAAGTGGCCGAGATGGTGTAATTAGAGAAGAGGCTTCCTCTGCAGGGGAACTGAGGGATTGGAGAACGTAAATACTTGAGGCTGATTTTTCGAGCCAATGATGATAGATGTTTTAAGGAAGTTGCTGGATTTTTTTTCTTTTAGAAAGATATACTGAGCCTCAGTTATGGGTTAAAAAGTGGGGCTAGATAGCACTGAGTTAATAGTAGTGGAGTTCACAGCCCCATTGACAAGACTGACAAGGAGTCAGGGGGTCATAGCGAGTGTGATGAATGCAGTGGGGACATATGGCGCGCCAGGAACAAGCAGGGGCATTACTTAATCTAGTTTGGGAGTGGGGTGACTTGAATGTTGCCTTTGTTGCTACTCTTGCGATCAAGCACTGTCCAGGCATCCAGATAAACCTTGAGAGGGCCACTCACAGCCTTCTATTCTTAGAGTCACTGGGTCAACTATTTTCAAGTCCAAGACACGGTTTCAGGGCCTTGTACCTCTTGTGTATAATCTGAGGCCTTAGGGATCATTCTGTCCATACCTTTAAAGCAAAGAAAACATTTCTAGAAGTTGGTCCAACTGAAGAATTAAGCTTATCATTCAATGAGCAGACATTTAGGCACTTATTTTGCATCAGGCGTCTTGAACTCTCATGCACTGAGAGCCTACATCCCCTCACCCCTCGCCCCTCTCACCACCCTGTGTTTTCTCTTAACTCTCTGTCTTTCTCTTCTCACTCCACACAAAGATTCAAACTCCTCAAATTGGTACTCATTTTATAGATAAAGAAATGAATTTAGAGAGATTAAAAAACTTGCTTAAGACCACTCAGTTAGAAAATAGTAGAGTCAAAAATAGATCTTATTTTGGAAGTCTTGTGCTTTCTACCACACCGTACTGCCACAGACCCTGACTAAAAAGAACTGATTGCTTGCTTTCCCTCTCTCTCTTTTTTTTTTTTTGGACCAAATCGCAGGTATTGGGTCTCAAGGTCCAAATTCCTCTTTCGTGATCTTTATACCACAGTTCACAGGTCTCTCAGCCAAAAGAGTTGTTCTGTTCTCTGAAGATTAAAATAAAAACAACCCACAATGGATAGGTGGGTCTCCTGAGGAGGTCTCCCTGAAGTCCAATCTCTCAGAGGCGAATGGTGGTCTGCATGGATACCCTTCTGTTTCCCACTCTTTGCTGTTTGGATTGTGTGCACTGGGAGAAAGAGTGGAAAGAACACTGGGCTGAGTTGGGTGACGGGGCTTCCAGTCAGCAGGCTTTAATCTTGCACAGTCAATTTTAACTTTGAGTCTCAGTTTTCTCACTTGTAAAATGATGAAAAGCTCTTTTGGTTCTAAAACTCTTAGTTGGAGTTCCCACGGGGCTGGAGAGAGGGAGGTGGTGTGTGTGGTTATGTGTGATTGTGTATGCCTGTGTGTGGTAGGGTGCGAGGGACTGCCTTTGTCAATGAATTTGCACTCCCAGGAGGAGGAACCTTAGCTACTGGGTTTGGCAAACAGAGAGGGGCCCCTGGTCTTAGGATGGTACAGGCTAGTGTTTTGGCTTCCATTTTTTACCTTCAGTTCCACTTTTCCTTGTGGATTTCAATTTAAACTAATTATTGACAGAAGTATTACATATTATATAAATGTATAATTTATGTTACATTTATAATTATATAAATTATCACTATTTTTATATTTATAATTTATACTAATATATTTATTGTAATCTGATCAGGTCACATGAAACTATAGAAGATGTAAAAAGTTATAGATATCTTCTTTATCTTGAAATATGAAGGTGAAGGGCTTCTTCAGAATCTAATTTGTACCTCTTATTAATTAGAAGTGGTTCATCTCTACTATCACTAGTGGGAATTATGCTCTCTTTAGCTTTAAATTAAAGCTAAAGCATAAAGTTAATGATGAATCAAATCCAAACATATCCACAACTACATGTTTCAAATTGCTTATTTCTTTAGCAGCGAGAAGGAGTCTTATTTCCTATCTACCATTTTTTGTTTGTAATTGGGAGAGAGCATGAAATATTAACTGGTCAACAGGGTATCATGTGGTGCTTATTGTTTTATGTAAGCTTTCTAAAAATGATATAAAGATAATGCCATTAATTGTTCATAAAATGGGAGCTGCAATTATATCATCTCATGATCTGAGCCCAGCTACCTAAAATTTGATTAATGCTGTTAAGCAAAACACAGTGTAATTCCAAGTTTGCACAGGTTACTGAAGCATCTGTAGCTTCTTGATCCCGCAAGGAAATACTTGATTTGTTTTTGTAGCAGGGGTAAGGTGGTTTTAGCTACATTCTAGAAAAGAGGATGTAGGAGGGAGAGTCAGAGGAAATACTCATTTCACTCAAAGAAACTTTTCTAAGAAACTGAATCTCACCAGTCGGGCCAATTGAACCAAGAGAAGTAGCTGCACAGCAATAAATCCCACCTCCCACCCAGGACAATTGTAGATTATTAGTTGTTGAACCCAGCAGAGGCTGTGCCTTCTGGTTGTTTTTCCCAGTCCCTGAGAAACTCAGCAAAAAGTCTGCCTGAACAGATATGCCTTGGACTCTGCCTTTGGCAGTCCATCAGAGAACGAGACTTCTAAGGGCCTTGTTGTAAGAATTTCTGCTGTAGATCACAGAGACTTATGTACTGGAAACTGATACCAGAAGCACCCCAGCTGGTCTTAACTCCCATGATGGAACAGAAGAGCAGAGGTGACTTTTTATATAACTGGGTCCTCATCCATTCTATTTTAAATTCCACCTGGATGCTACCAGCGTGGAACGGAGCACAGGCTTGTGACCACTGGCTCTCAGGAAGGGGCGGGGAATGGCATTCTGGATGTCCTGCTGCCCTTTGGTGGCCTGAAAAGCCCGACTTGGAGCAGCAGAGGCGACACGAGTAATGAAACCAGGAGAAGGGGCAGGGGCTGGAGAAGGATGCTCTCTTGTCTTGCTTTTAAAATGTTCACAACTCTGAAAGTAAAAAAAAAAAAAAAATTTTTTTGTTTACTTGTCCTAGAAATTAAGATTGAAGAAACCTCATTAAGTGTTTATTAGAAAGTGGCTTATCTCTAGTGATATTTTGTACTGGTTATGCAATCTGTCGGAGTGAGGGAATAAAAGTAAAATACGATCCTTGACAAACAGGACTGGTCACTATTTGTCAAAACTGAAATCCGTGGAGAACGTTAAATCTCTCCACACCCCTTTTCATTTTTTTTTTTCTGAATTTTGCAAAACAAAGCAACTCAATTAATGAATTGTTATTGACTTTAATAAGTTATCATGAAAACTACTTCAGAAAATCTGGACTTTGAGTTGTTTTTTAAGGAGTACTGTTTATGGAGAGATCGCTGGGCTGGCTATAATGGAAAAAACAAATTTTCTCTCTTTTTTCCTTTCTTTTTTACTAAAATAGAGCCATCTCACACTTTAAGGGAAAAAACTTCAAGGGAAAAGTAGTTTTAGAAAGAATTGATGGTGTCTGTCTTATTCCAACTGTTGGTCTGCATAATTCATTTAATTGTTGTGATGTAATAAATATCCTGCTGTCAACAAAACGCCAGTCAAAAATCAATTAATGCTGAAACTGTATGTTGGAGGCTGTTCCTACGTTTAACCATTGAGTACCGTCTTCATTATGGTGGGCAGAGTGTGGAAGTGGGTTTGTTAAGTCTGGTCAATTGACAATTATCATTCCATGTTTACTCTTCTTCACCCAGTGGTGAATCACATTTAAATTTAGCTTTCATTTGTTCACTTTCTGGACTGAAACCTTTAATAACTTCTTATTTACTCTTACCTAAATTTTAAACCCTTTGGTTTGACTTCTAAAAATCCTTCACTCAGGATTTGTCTTTAGCTGTCATTTTTTATTAAATTCACTGTATTTCCTCATGCTTATTCCCTCTAGGCAGCCCTGCTTGTTTCTTCCCTTTTCCACAAGCAGAGTCTGCACGTTTCTATTTCCACTTCTTGAGAAACACTCCCTCTCCATGCCTAGAATTTTTTCCCTTTCCTTTTTACTTCCCCAAGCCCACCTACCCATTCTTTATGTCACATTTCTTCAGGAAGCCTTCCACAGTTCACCATATTAAAGCCTCTCTGTCTTCTACTTCACCCGAGGTAGCTACTAGAAAATGTATCGTTTAATTTACTTCTGCTTTCTGAGGGTTTAACGTGCCTTTATTGTAAGTCACCAATTAGATTATAAACCTCTTCAAATCAAAGAATACAAGGAATTGTTTTGCAGCCCTCTCAATGCCTACAACCAGGCAAATGTGTAGTAGATACTCGATATTGGTTGCGTGGTGGTTGTTTTAATAGATAAAGCATCTCTTTTAATGCCGGAATAAGTGAAGCATAAAGTCGAAAACTGTCAGCTTTGACGTCATCTACTAATTTGCCACTTTTCGATTGGAGATTCGCCATGACTTGTACCTAGGACGTTGCATTAGTGCGGGCCACGTGGTTTGCACAGTTTCCAAGGGGACCACCAGATTGCTAGGTCTAGAGTATTCACAGCTTTGGTTTCTGCTAGTGTTAAAATCAGTAAATAAATGGATACTCTTAAATCTTTCTGACAAATCTGTAGCCCTGCCACATGCTCTTTCCAGGTATGTCTGTTGAGCTCTGCTAATAACTTCGACTTTTACCGGAGCTGTCTCCAGAGACGGCTTTTATTCCAGTAGGCAAGTGCTCAGAGCCCAGGAGATTTACAAGCATTCAGAGACATAAACACGGATGGCAGAGAAGGTGCGAGGTGTGTTCCAACTGCAGTTGTCTCACCTTCTGTTAGTGATTACGGGAAGGGAGGCATCAATACAAAAACAGCCGGTTCAAGGGCTCTCAAGTTCGCAATCTGATGAAGTCTTCTGGTGCCAGACCAACTTCTGGGGTTGTCACATGGCTTAGGGAAGCAGCTTCCAAAATGTGCTGAAAACCACAATATTGATATGCTGGGCCACATGCCAGAACAGAGCCTGAGTCCAGCCGACTGGGTAAAGGATTCCAGTTGCTACTTTAGCACCAGCGTATTGTCGGCAATCCCCAGGGCACACTCATGAAACCAGCACCAAACACAGTGGAGCCACTTTTTAATGCTGTTTTGGGGAGAGAGCTAATATTTGCCTTATAGGTTAACTGAGTTATGGCAGGCTTCGGCAGAGCAGAGTTTTCCTTCAGGAACTGATTTGGCCTTCAGCATATCTTAATCTTAGAGTGATTGTTGGCAGTCCAGGGTGGGGTTCGGCTCTGGAATCTTCCCCTTTGCTACTTCCCTCCTCTCCCTGCCCCAGGGGTTCTGATGAATAAAGCATGCACACAGAGAACTGAACCAGTTTGGGCAAAGTATCAGGTTTATTAGTCGAGCTTTGATTATGCAAAGCGAAGTTTTCTATTCCTTCCCCCTGAATTGAAGATAGCAAGACAGAGCCAATAGATCCACCCAGTCTCACGCTGAGAAACTGGGCCTGAGAGAGGAGGCTGGCAGGAGGCCACGGGAAGTGGAGAGGTCAGCTCACTCTCCCGAAGCATGTCCACCAGGCCTATGAAGACAGCCCATGGGGCCATCTTGCTTTGGAGGTACCCCAGTGCTATCAGGGACCAACTCACTGGCCACTCTTTCTCTGCAGGGGAAGAGTAACCATGAGATAGGAAATAAGGTACAGATTTCCTCATCATGGAAGAAAGAAATGAGAGTACAGATACTTAAAGGATGTTCTCACTTCCTGGGGCAGAGAGAGCAAGATAATCAGCTCTCTATCTACTAATAATCAGCAGATAATCAGTCTGCTGCCTCCTGTAAAATGCAGCATTGCAAGCCCTCAAGATAGATGGGCAGGCAGATGAAGAACCCCCATGGGAGCTATGGGCAGGAGAACTACGACATAAAGGCTATGGACTGTATTCTGAGAAAAAGCAAGCTATGCAGTGATGATTAGCATCGATGTAGGGAGCTGTGAGTCAAGGGCACAACAATGCTCATTGCAGCACCAGCCCCCAGTGCCCTTGGAAGACACTCTTGATTGTACTGACGAACCCAGAGGAACAGATGGATGAATTCACCAGAAAGCATAGTGTCCCTGAATAAGGCCATCCTCCTCCACTTATTTAACTTCAGAGCGCATTATTTGGTTTATTTTTTGGCTCGTGGTTTCCTTTGGTAACTGTAAAATTAATTCATGGTCCCTCACAGGTTGTCATCGTCTCAGAGAAGTGGCCTGGAAACATGTTGGGTGGTCTAGAGTAATCAATACAAGGTTAGAAAGGTAGACGAGAAGTCACGAAATAGGTCATTAACAGGAGGCTTAACATAAGAGGATAAATTTGAAAACTATATGGTCATATGGATGTAGATGGATGTTCATTAAAATGCTGAAGAAATATTTTGATTAATTTCATATGCACAATTGTTTGTTGATAAGTTGCATACAATTTTAGACCAGACAAAACACATTAGAGCTGCTTATGATTGCATATAAAGAAATAAGCTATATTTTTTCAGGATAATTTAAGTCATTTGATAACACATAACACAGGGTTATTTTTGTTAAAATTGTTTGCTTTAGGGTGTGTCTTGACTTGGCATTCCAAAGCAAAAGAAAGGAGTTGAAAGTCATAAATATATTTCACAGCTAGAGAAAACAGAAGAACCACTTAGAAAGATTAAGGTCACACAGCATTGTTTACCTTTCTGACTGAGTTCTATTCAGTAGCCTCTTGGACTCTTTCTTTCTTATAATATTTCTGTGCTTTTTTCCCTCATATTTAAACTATATCTACCATTCTGTAATTTAATCAAAATAGTACAAGAGAAAATCAAGGGAACTTTGCAAGACAACTTAAATAAAATCATCCTTCTACTAAAATTCTCACAATACTACAGGTTTTTAAAAATTATATATATGACATAATTAAACAATTATCTAAGTCCTATAACAAACAAACAAACAAACAAAAAAAACACAGCAGTGTCCTACTTCCCCATTTGCCATATATCATTCCATAAGAATAACTTTCAGCTCTTTTAGCTGAATTCTTTTGGTATTTTGCTCCAACTTGTTAAGTATCATCCTTGTACTGTTACTTCTTAATTTTGAAAATTTTAGGCATTGTCTGTAACTTTCCACTGTGGAAGCTGCGGTTTTGCTCTGTTTCCCCAGCCCTACTCCCTCATATGTATTTTTGTAGCCTTTATATTCCCAATACAGATGTCAAAAAATTGTGGTTAGATCAGCAGTCAGTTTTTATATTATTGTGACACATAATGTTATTGATGCTAAGCTATGTAGTATATCATGATTATTTCCTTCCTTTTCCTTACTTGCCTTTTCTCCCTATTTTCCTGTTTTGCTTTTGGTTTTTTAATTTGTTTTTTGGCCATGTCTTGCTCGTGTGGGATCTTAGTCCCTTGACAAGGGATCTAACTCTCATCCCCTATAGTGAAAGCCCCGAGTCTTAACCCTCGATCACCGAGGAAAACCCCTTATTTTCCTGGCTTCTATGTGCTTATCACAAATCTAACCCCAAGCCTCCCGATTTTCTAAATTTCCTCAAATGAGTCAGTGCATGTGTGTGCTTGCTAAGTCCCTTCAATCATGTCTGACTCTTTGGAACCCTATGGAATGTAGCCCATCAGCCTCCTCTTTCCATGGGTTCTCCAGGCAAGAATACAGCAGTGGGTTGCCATGCCCTCCTCCAGGGCATCTTCTTGACCCAGGGATCGAACCTGAATCACCTGCGGCTTCTGCACTGGGGGCAGATTCTTTACCACTGAGCCACCAGAGCAGCCCAGATGAATCAGAAGTTTCATCAGTTTTCTCTTTTTGACAGTGCGTCCCCATGTCCTGTGACCTGTCCCCACCTGGAATGGTTGCCTCCACATCTGTAATCTGCTTCACCATCATCCCAGACATCACATTTTTCTTGTATCTTTGTAGAAACCTCAGTTTCTGAATTTTATCTATTTCCCATTATTGATTTAGTTCTCTGTTCTAGGGGAGCACATACTCTTGTAGCTTCCCAAGAAAGAGTGAATGGGAGTTAAGCTAAGCTTTATGAGAACTTGCCTGTCTTAGAATAGCTGTTTCCTATTCTAGCAGTTTGACTAGTATTACATTCTAGGTTAGGGATAATTTCTTTTCAGAATTTTGAACACACTTCTCCATTGTTTTCTAGCTCCCATTTTTACTATCAAAATATCAGAATGTACTATAATTCCAGATCCTTTTGTATATGAATTAATTTTTTTCCTTTGATATCTTTTAAAATCTCTTTCTCTATGATATTTGGAAATTTCATGATATGTGGCTAGATGAGGGTGTCTTTTCACCTACTCTAGACTCTCAGTAGACCATCTCAATGTGAAAATTATGCTTTTATAGGAAAAACATTTTTAAATTGTTTCATTGATGATTTTCTCTCCTCTGTGTCCTTTCTCCTTTTTTAGAACTTTTATTTTGTGAGGGTTGGATCAACTTTCTGGTTCTGTTAGTTTTGTAACTACTGTGTTCTAATGTCATATCTTTTTTTCCCTCTAATTTCTATGAAAATTTCTCAGTTATATCATTTTTTGCTTCTATTGAATTTTTCATTTTTGCTAGTATACATGTGGATATGTGAATATGTGCATGTGTGTGTGATTTCCAAGAGATCTTCTTTACATTCTGTGCATATTTCATTTCAAAATTAATTAATACCCTGTGGTGATTTTAAGGGTGTGATATGTTCTTGCTATTTTTAGTATAGGTATTAGTTTCTTATTACTGCTGTAGAAATTCTCACAATTTTAGTGGCCTAAAAAAATGTATATTTATTTATGTTACAGGGGCTTTCCTGGTGGCTCAGTGGTAAAGAATCTGCTTGCCAATGCAGGAGATGTAAGTTCTATCCCTGGATCAAGAAGATCCCCTGGAGGAGGAAATGGCAACCCACACCAGTATTCTTTACTGGGAAAATTCCATGGACAGAGTAGCCTTGCAGGCTACAGTCCATAGGGTCACAAAGAGTTGGACACAACTGAAGCGGCTGAGCACATGTTATGTTACAGTACTGGAGGTCAGATGTCTGTAGGGTTGATCTGTGGGTCAGCAGGGCGGCACTCCTTCTGAAGGCTCAAGGGGAAAATCTCTTTCCTTGCCATTTCTAGCTTCTAGAGGCTGCCTGCATTCCTTGGCTGCTTCAAGTCACTCTGAACTCTGGTTCTATGACCTCCTGACCTCCTTCACTGGCTGTGACCCTCCTGTCTCCCTCCCATAAGGACTTTGCTGATTATGTTGAGATCATGTGGAAAACCTAGGAATATCTCTCCCTTTCAAGATTCTGACCTTAATTACACCTGCAAAATCTCTTTTGCCATGTAAGGTAACACATAAATACATCCTAAGACTCAGAACATTGTAGTGGGTTGAGTGGTGTCCCCTCCAAAAAATACCTCCACTGCCTCATACCCAGGACCTGTGAATATGATCTTATTTGGATTTTTCTGAATTATATTTCTTTGCAGACATAATTAAATTCAGAATCTTAAATGATATTGTCATGGGTAATCTGGATGGGCCCCAAAACCAATGACAAGAGCCTTTATGAAAGATGGCAGAGGAGAAGACAAAGAGGAAAGGGAGGAGGCCGTGTGAAGACTGAGGAGGACCTTGGAGCAGTGCTACAGGGAATATTTGGAGCCACCAGAAGCTGGAGGAGGGGAACTTCCCTGGTGGTTCAGTGGTTAAGAATCCAAGTTCCAATGCAGGGCACACAGGTTCAATCCCTGATTGGGAAACTAAGATCCCGTGTGCTTCAGGGCCACTAAGCCTGGGCACCACTATGCGAAAGAAGCAGATCTCATGTGCCACAGCTAAGACTCAATGCAGCCAAAAATAAGTAAATAAATACTAAAAAAAAAAAAAAAAAAAAAAAAGAAGCTGGAGGCAAGGACGTATTCTCCTCTAGAGCTTGCACTGGGACTCTAGCCCTACTGACATCATTTTTTCAGATTTCTGGTCTGCAAAACTGTGAGTGAATAAAGTTCTGCTGTTTTTAAGGCACTCTGTGGTATTTTGTTATGAAAACTCTGAAAAACCAATATAGATGTGGACATATTTGGGGGGCCATTATTCTGTCTAACATAGTATATTAATGATATTATTTGCAATTTTCTTACCCCTGCTTATTGCTTTCTTCAGTTTGTTTTGTCTCTATCTGTCATTATAGAAGCTTGCCTCAGATGTCTGGGGACCCTTGTTTTTGGCTCAGGATTCGAGGGGTGTATTTAAAGTCAGTTAGCTCTGAGCAAATGGGTAGGACTTACTGATTTTGGATTTTATGTTAGGGTGATCTCAATGGATCATTTTAGTAGCAAATCTTTAATACAGTATATTTGTCTTGTCTCTTAGACTAGTTGGGTTCCCCTCAAAAGACTATCCCAGTCTCTTGTTTTGATGATATTGGCTAATGTTTTTCAGTCTAGCAGAGGGGAGGACTTGAGAGGTTCACTGTTTAAATATTGTGTGGGTTTGTTTGTTTCAGTATGACTAGCCTTGTACAGAAAATCTAATATAGACCTCACTGAACTATCTTGGTAACTTTAAGGGTTAAGCTTCCACACTGGAAACACTTGAATCAAAATAAAGGACAACTTTTATTACTAGGAAATGTAGGAAGTACAGTTAGCAAAGGAGTTACCATGGTTAGGTTTATTCTCAAAACAAGAAAATTCTCATGATTCTGAAGACTAAGCTAAGAAAAGGATTAGTTCTTTTCAAAAGTAAAAAATACGACATTTTTCTTTTTTGACTAAATTAGCCTCTGTCTGATTAACAGCATCTCTGTATTTTGTTAGCAACGCAGTCGCCTAATGGCTATAAAACCAAACACACATCTGGATAATTGAAAATGTCAGCTTCCAATTGGAGACGATGACCCATTGTTACCTGTTTGTGGCACAGCCTCTAAGTTCCACTTGCTGAATTTGTGGTTAACTTTTAGACCATTTTGGCTGACTGATAATCGTGACACCAAATGACATCCGCTACCACTTAAGTTTTCTAAACCCCCTCTTTCTTTCTCCCCTTAACTCATCTTGCTGCCATTCCTTCTTTTCCTTTATTCTCATATTCTCTTGCTCCCTCTTTTTAGTTTTCTTTTTCTTGTAACCTGATGACCAAAACTGGCTTGCCTTCCCAAATGGTGTGCTAGCCAACAAAACAAAACAAAACAACCCTGATCTTTCTGGAACTACAAGAATTGGTGGTTTAAGTGTTTGAATCCTGTTCCCCCAAGAAAACTTGGGCCAGTGGTCATCTTTCGGTACAACGTAGAAATAAACACTGCAAAGTCGAGCATACTCTGTTTAGGCTAACAGCTATGCTTTGTATTTGCAGCGAAGAGACAGAAGAATAGAAGTTTTTTGGAGTTTACCCTCAGGCCACTAAAATACCTTACCTTTCTGGAGACCAGATACAATGCACATATTTAGTCAAATTTTAAAAATCCTTTCAAGTCCTTTACAACAGAGAATTTCACCACTGTGTTCTTGAATCTGCCTCATTCACCAGTGACTATTCCCATCTTAGAGGCTGAATGAACACGTGTTCTCATATAAGTGATCTGGAGGAGTTTGCATAGAAGCTCTAGGGGAGACGACTACTGTCATTGTACACTTGACTAAGTAATTCATTTTCTCTCTGAAAAATGCACCTGCACAGAGCCATGAGCATGGATAAAACACTTAGGACACAGCTTACCAGATGAGACAAATTGGTGCTGGCAGTCTTTGAGATAGTTGGCATCATAGCCCCATTGCACTGATATCCAAATCCTCTAAGCAATAAAGGAGGAACATAAGCTTTTTATTTCCATCAACAGTTAAGCCGATGAGTGATCATCTCCATTTAACAATGCTTTACATCTTTGGCAACCGTCTAAAAATGGCCTGCCTTTAGATGCTCCGGGCCTCCTGCTTAAAAATGCAGTGCAAACAAAAGCACAATCTTTCATTGCTTTATCATGTGAATGATCTGGAGGGGTTTGTTTGGAACCTCTAGACGGCTGAGAGGACCGCTGTCATAATACTCTTGACTAAGTAATTTTTAGTTTGCTTTGGGCAATGGAAACCTGCAAATGAAGAGCTAGAAGGGGAAAAAATGTGGGTCTTCTAACAGCTAAATTGATAACATGGGAAACAACGGTAGGTAATGGGAATAGCCCAATCAGGCCATCTCTGAAATCTTCACCTCTCCAGGTGAAAAATTTGAATTCCTTTAACAGTTCCACAAAGGTACTATATTCCAAGTTTGCTGCTCAAGGATATATGAGTTGTTTCAGCTTTTAGAAGTGAACTTGGCATGACACTTGGGCACATTGGCAGCCAATGCCCCTTGCTTCTCAGGCACCTTTTTTTCTTTGAGGAATCTTCTTTGCCAGGGGGTTCCCCTCAGACTCATACCCCATTCCTCTATTTACTCAGTGCATTGAGTTTAGCCAGCTACTGGGAGAAAAACTGTGTAAATAAAATCACTCATACTTGAAGGGTCTAACAGCCCCAGTGTTCCAAGGATATTAACATCTTAAGAGACCCTGAAGGTTAATGTAAGTAATTTCACTAACTGAAAGGATTTCCAACAGAAGAATCTAGTAAAATAAGGAATTGTGGACGCAGTGGGGAGCCATATGGTAACAAAGCAAGGAAGCTTTCCTTTTACTCTAAATTCCAATCAACTGTGCAGAAGTAAAAGTATTATCTGCAGCCCTCTTTACACCTCCCATATGCATATTTAAAAGGCATATATAATACCACTCGCAAAACTAAATTGCTGAAGACTATATCTGCCATCCAGTTTTAGGAACAAATATGCAGACAAATCTTTTAGTTAATCCACTGTTGCAAAAAATTATGGAATTGATGAGTGTAAAAGATGCAACTACCTATTTGAAACTCACCAGAAACAGATGTCTACCTATGCTTTTCAGTGAAAATGTTATCCTGCTATGCATAGCACTTTCAATTCCATAATTAGATTCAGTTGCATTGTTAATGTACTGTTGACATTAACTTGTATCTCATATACACAAGACTGGGAATACACATATGTTAACTTGAAACAGCTGTTTGCAAAATTACTACAATATGGCCAATACTTCTTTTAACCATTATGTCCTTCCATTCAAACATGATTTGCATCTGTAAGCACTTATTATATATAAAATTAAAGGAAGATTTATGACATAAAATGATAAATTTTGATGCTACATTAATATTGCATTTGACAATAGCACGGTAGAAAAAGAAAGTTAATAGAAATCTTTCTACAGATCAGAAGCTGTGCCTCACTGGTATGCACGCCGGAAGGGGCATCTTCCCACATACCCTAGGGTCCGGGTAGACAACTTTGGGTGGGACCATCTCTATAGTCTGTCTCTTGTCTCCTCTGTTCTTGGGAATGGCAGAATCTTTGAAATAGTTATGTGATGCTCCTCGCTTCTTCCAACAGCCCCATTTCTGGTTAGCTGATATCTGAAATTCCCCAGCTAAAAATGTCTGACTTTGTTCTCTCAAAACCTCAGTACCTTTGTGAGGGTTTGAGATATTGGCCCTCATGTTTCATTGAACCTGGGCATGATTTCGTCAGACCCTTTCCAGTTTTGATAAAGGCAGAGAAGCAACTGCTGAGATGAGCAACGCGAGGGGACAGCAAAGAGAAGGCAGGGGCACCTCTGTCTTGCACAGACTGCAGACCTTAAGGCCTGGCACTCAAGTATCAGCAGCTCCCCCTGAGTGCCTAACAGTGCCCCCCAGAGCCCAGGGGGACAGCTTCCATGTGTGGTTCACACCTACCTCCGCTACCTTTTCTGGGCCTTACCTTAGTCCAAGGGGTTCCATGGGAACAGACCAACTAGAAGGGGTTTAAAAAGCATTAACACTGTTTATTGGGCTTCCCAGGTGGCTCAGCAGTAAAGAATCCGCCTGCAATGCAGGAGACACAGGAGACATGGGTTCGATCCCTAGGTTGGGAAGATTCCCTGGAGAAGGGAATGGCAACCCACTCCAGTATTCTTGCCTGGAGAATCCCATGAACAGAGGAGCCTGGTGGGCTACAGTCCATGGGGTTGCAAAGAGTCAGACTTGACTGACTGACTAATACATTCAACTTTCAATGCTATTTCTAACATAATGCTTTGTCAAAGCCTCTTGGACGAGTTCTATTTTGAGGACGATCTCTAACTCCCCAAAAATGGTAGAATTGGGTAGTGCATTTATTTTTTCATGTTAGAAAAATTCACTGAATGTCTTTTCTGTGCTAGGCAATTTATTTCTAAACTGAGAATGCAAAGATAAAAATACTAAATGAAAGAAGCCAGCTGCAAAAGAACACATATTGTATAATTCCATGTACAGGACATACTCAGGGCAGGTTGATCTATAGATACACAAAGCAGATGAGCAGTTGTCTAAGGCTGGGGTTGAGAAGAAAAAAGGGTGGAGAGTAATCCCTATATTTCTTTTTAGGGGGACAAAAAATGTTCTAAGGTTAGATTATGGTGATGGTGCAAATAAGTAAATTCACTAAAAACCATTGAATTGCACACTTGAAATGGACACATTTTATGGTATGTAAGCTATATCTCAGGTTTCCTGGGTGGCACTAGTAGTAAAGAACCCACCTGCCAATGCAGGGGACTCTAGAGTAACAGGTTTGATACCTGGGTCTGGAAGATCCCCTGGAGGAGGGCATGGCAACCCACTCCAGTATTCTTGCCTGGAGAATCCCATGGACAGAGGAGCCTGGGGGGCTACAGTCCATTGAGTCAGAGAGACTATGAGTCTCAGAGTCAGACATGACTGAAATGATTTAGTATGCACACATGAACACATTCAAACTATATCTCAATAAACAGTTAAAAGGAAATAGTAAATAAGCGCAACAAACAAGCAAAAAACTCAGTTCCTTCCTTGTGGAGTTGATATTCCAGTGGGTACAAATTATTAAACAAAGAAAGATAAATGTTGAGATGGGGTGGGGTGTGAAGCCAAGAGCTCTGGGAAGCACAAAGAAAGGCCCCTTTGACCAGTATTTTGGTAATCAGAAGAGGATTTCTAGAGGAGATGACATCTCAGCTGAGAGGCAGTAGCCAGAGAAAGGAGGATGAGAGAGAGAGATATGCTGAGCTCCGACTCTGTGTTAGGAATTACTTGATAGAAACATGCTGCTGCTAAGTCACATCAGTCGTGTCCGCTCTGTGCATGAGGAAGAGTTAATCCCAGGCCTTGAGAAGCTCAGGTTAGCGGGGGGAGCGTGTAAATAGGACATTATAGATAGTTATTATATAAGGTGGTAGTGCAATGGCAGAGCTGGAATATAGGGGCTGCGGAATTAACAAAAAGGGGGAAAAATCCCCTTGAGGGAGACAGTTCCATTTTGGCCTAATGAGCTGTAGAACTGTGATCTTGCAAGTGCCTCTTATGCAGCCTGACCTCACCCCAGCTTGCTCCTGCTCAGTTACTTAGTTCTGTCCAACTCTGTGCAACCCTATGGACTATAGCCCTCCAGGCTCCTCTGTCTATGGGATTTTTCAGGCCAGAATACTGGAGTGGGTTGCCATTCCTGCCTCCAGGGGATCTTCCCAACCCAGGGAGTTCGAACTCACGTCTCCTGTCTCCTTCATTGCAAGCCAGTCATCAGTGAAGACCCAGGATTCAATTAAGCCACCTGCTCCCTCCCCATCTATGTCTACCTTTACCCGTGGGAAAGACCTGTGAGATCAGAGCAGCTTAGGGAAGACATGAGATGGAGAGTAGGGAGGAGTTGAGAGATAGGGCACATCAAGTCATCCCCAACAAAGAGTAATTCCCCTCAGGGAGCCCTAGTGATCCATTTTTATTCTCAACAGAGCTTGGAGCTGCCCAGTTCTCTTTCTTTATCCAAACTCACTTTATCATCTTAGTGGAGTCCAAGCTTTGCTAGCATCTTCTCCTGCTGATTATTTCTGGCAGTTTGGTCGCTTGTCACTTCCCAAGACATCTGCCAGAAACCACCTCTCGCAATGTCCCTCGGGGCTCTGCTTGACAGACGCCTCCAGCCACATTCCCCACATGTCTGGACGAGCACCTGCCTGAGGCCTCCAGAGATGGAGAACCTGCTATTCTAAAGGTTTTCTACAGTGTATAAATCAAAAATAAGAGGAAAGTTTTAAAGAAATGAATACAATGTTTACTTGATATTTGGTACCTCTCAGCTATCTATTTAATTTTGTGTGCATGTGTATGCACACAAACACACCTATATTTGCACACATATGTGTATTTTTTTTCCAGTATGAACTTTTGTTTAAAGTAATCCAGAATTCCTGTTTCTGAATCTCTTACTTGACACACATGCTCTGCCCAGACACAAACCAAAGAAGGCTTGATTTTGGCTTCTACGTTTGTGCTTTCATGTCTGCAGACACAGGATAACAAGTCCGCGTTCAGTGGTAAAGGGAAGGCATGTATTTTCACTGTGATTGATAACAGTTTACTGAAGATCCTACCCAGGGAGGCTTCCACTGGAAGAGAAATCGACTTTCAGCAACTCAGTACTTCAAAGGCTCATGACGGCCCCAGGTAACAGAAAAACACCACTTAGGCCAATTACCCACTTGAGACTGCCCATCCTTCTGGGAAGTGGAAACTTGAGATACAATGTCTGTATCAGCTTCATCTCAGAATACATAAATAATTCATGGAAGATTTCCATTTATTGATAGAGTAGGTGGCCAAGAGAGTTCTGGTTGTTTACCAATAACATGGCCCCGGAAACTCCATCCTATTGAAACGATTCCTGTTCTTGGCAGGAGTAATTGTGCTAAGGTCGTATCCACACCCTTTTAAAAACATGCCATTGATTCTGCATAACTAATGTGAACATTGAAATGGGGACTTTTTAGAGACATGTATGGACAGAGACCAGGTTCTCCCCAGGGGGTATGCACATGTAGTGGAAACTGGTGAACCCAAATCTGTGTCATTTGATGACTAAACTCATTTTAGGCTACAAAGGCATTGTTTCAATTCCCTTCTGCGTGATTCTTAATTCAGACCAAATTTATCTTATAAGTAGAAGAAGTAGCTGCAAATAATTTCATGCCTTGCCAATGACATGGGCACTGATTTTTAACAAAAGGCTCATAAACTCTTTTTATGATACTGTAAAACTGGTGTGCTCATGCCCATTAAAACATAAGCTTTATGTTACATGTAATTAAGGTGAGGAGGAGAGAGTAAAAGTGTAAGTTTTAAAATGTATCTTGTATTACATATTAAATTCATTCATAAAATACCATACACATTCCATTTCAAAGGCAAAGCTAAGGATAAACAGTAGAGTGAATGATCCCATAGGTGAAAAAAAAGAAATGAATTGAAAAATGGTTTGCTATTTCAAGTTCTCCAGAGGTTATACTGTATTGGTGGTTAGAGGTCACTTTCTATTTTTTCTGATTGTAAATAAGAAGATATCATTAAAGGCACATTCAGTTGCTATTTGGTCAGTCTAAGTTATAATTTTTGGTCCAATAAAATTTGAAAATTATTATTTATTTTTTCCTGAGGAGTGAAACCCTCCAAGTGACTTGTGTATTAAGAAGATATTTGAAGAGATGTCCAGGGTCTGTCAAAGACAGCTGGAGAGGGTGTTCATAATTATTATCCATTCCAGAAGCCATTGTGGGAAGAGGCTCTCCTCTCTATGTAGTCCCCTTTTCTGACCAAGTCTCATGATGATGGATCTAATGCATAAACATAAGCCATACTGGTTTCAATGTTGGCATTTTATACCATCCTCTCATCTCCACGCATTGATTGCAAAGGGATGTCAAGAGTTTTGAATCTCAAACCTTCAGCTATTAATGTAAGAAAATCTACAGGAGGCCAAACAACCTCTTATACTGAAATAGAGATTACTGTTAACAACATATGCCCATTTTATGTTCATGTTAAATTTTTTTTCTAATATTCAAATTAATAATTTAATTTTAAGAGCAGACAAATTATAAGCCAAATAAAAAATTAAATTATAGACTGTAAGTAAAATAAAAATGTTGACCCTGATGCCATAGACTAAGATTTTAATCTATAGATTTTGAACAGATTTTATTATTTAAAAAGATGGAAGTACAATTGAATAAAATATGTAAATAAATCACATACCATCACCATTAAATCACTTAAACGAGCATTAAGAGCTGCATCAAATTGATGTATTTCACCAGCCAACCAAAAAGAAGGAAAATCACTATGAAGCTGTTGAGAATCAGTTGAATCCATTTGATACTTATGACACCATGTTGTTTCTGAATCCTGAGGTCCTATGGTCAACTGTAATCACTTTGCTTTTTAAAAAGCTAAACATTTTAATGATTTTTATAGGAATACTTTTCCATGTAATAAAAATAATAAGAACCTACACAAACCTTTCTTATGAAAATAACTTGATTAGATATATTAAATGTCTCCTCATAACCTAATCTAAAATGCAGTTTTCCCCCAGATATGTTACACAAACAGTTGGAAAAAGGACTTTTGAAAAAAACTAAGTGAAAACAGTTCTTTGCAGAGAGTGCTATGGACTTGGGAGAAAATACCAGTCAGCATAAATCAAATTCAAAACCTGATATACCTAAATATGATGATCCTTTTATAGTGTTTTTTCTAATCATGGCTGCTTTCATTTTGCTCCTACCATTAGCTGGGTTTAAGTAATTATCTTTATTTACACTGCAGAGAGACTTACAAATTGTAAATACCCTCCATAAGTTTTAAGAATTTGTATTTTGATTGTGTATTGAGTGTGTTAAAGCATAGTGGTCCAACATTTAATAGAGCTATAAAACAAATTCTTTATATATCAATAAACATAAAGAAAACAAATGGAGCATGATTTTTAGGAGAGGACTGTATGGTCTGAATCAGTTAGAAAAAAAAATAAGTTCTACAGCTCCCTACACCAAGTGACTGAACCGTGAAAGAAATATGGAAGTTGATAATAGCAGTTACTCCAGCAATAAAAACATGATAAAAGGCTCTTTGACAGTACGAAGGCCTGGAAGCTGTGCCAAATACAAAATCTAGTTTGTAGGGGCTGGCAGTATCCTGCTGCCTTTAGTAGGTCTTTGGGGTTTCCGACAGCTTTTGGTCCATCTCCGTAAGTTGAAGTGATCTATCAAAATGCCTTAGTTTTGAAGAGTAGTCAAAATCATCCGAGCTTTAAATACATATTTTAAAACAACACTGCAGCAGTATTGGCAGAGCAGTTACTCCTTGCTTTGGTCAAAATGGCAGAATCTGCTGTAGTGTAATATCATTTTGTACTTGGATACGTGTTTTTGAAGTTATCAGCCCATATGAGCTCACTCAAAATCTTGTTTGCTCATTTTAAGTATGATAATTCTAGTTACTGATTTCGATGACACTTTGGTCTTTTTTTATAAGATGAAAATACACAGAGAAAACTTTAGATACTGCTGATTCTTTCAGTATTTGCCCAAACTAAGAAGCTCATAAAATAATATTTAGTAAGAACCTCGCCCTGATCATCTCTCTACGTTCTGAACTTATTGCTGTATTAGATACCAGCCACTCCCCTTCACCCTCTCCCACCATGCCAAAGCATTGTGGCTTTGAAATAACTCTTACTAAGTTACATAATTTTTGACCAGTTTCTGTATTTCTTCTTGGAATCATTCAGTGAGATGAAACTAAAAAAAAGAAAGTTCAGGTGCAGAACAGCATTAGTTTTTTCCTTCATAAACATTACCAGAACAATTTCCATCTCAAAAATTGGTGATTTTATCCAATGCTTTCTAAGTGGGAATTGTTCTGTAGGGCAGACTGCAGCACAGAGGCACCTACTTGAAGAGGATTAAATGATCCAATGTAAGGCTGATGGTGAACCTTCTTGTTTGCACATCCCTAGGGGATCCTCTTTGCTTACTTGGATGGCTGGCAAATAGTGTACTGTGCCTTTAAACACACACACACACACACATAATCAACAAGGATGCTTGGGAATGTTAATGCAGTTATTCTTAACTTTTAATATTATAAACGTTTTCTTTAGATTGGATACCAATCAATTCTTGCCAAAAATAATTCACTTAGGTTTAACTTTTACATCAAAAAAATATTAAAATACCTACTCTATTTTTCTCATTCAAATTATGAACTTGTCAAACACACACAAATACAAATGCACACACAAACACACACCTATTTTCTTAAGGTAAGTAAAATGAAGCAACAGTTAGAACTGGATGTGGAACAACAGACTGGTTCCAAATAGGAAAAGGAGTACGTCAAGGCTGTATATTGTCACTCTGCTTATTTAACTTATATGCAGAGTACATCATGAGAAACGCTGGACTGGAAGAAATACAAGCTGGAATCAAGATTGCCGGGAGAAATATCAATAACCTCAGGCATGCAGATGACACCACCCTTATGGCAGAAAGTGAAGAGGAACTCAAAAGCCTCTTGATGAAAGTGAAAGTGGAGAGTGAAAAAGTTGGCTTAAAGCTCAACATTCAGAAAACGAAGATCATGGCATCCGGTCCCATCACTTCATGGGAAATAGATGGGGAAACAGTGTCAGACTTTATTTTTTGGGGCTCCAAAATCACTACAGATGGTGACTGCAGCCATGAAATTAAAATACGCTCACTCCTTGGAAGGAAAGTTATGACCAACCTAGATAGCATATTGAAAAGCAAAGACATTACTTTGCCAACAAAGGTCTGTTTAGTCAAGGCTATGGTTTTTCCTGTGGTCATGTATGGATGTGAGAGTTGGACTGTTAAGAAGGCTGAGCACCCAAGAATTGAGGCTTTTGAACTGTGGTGTTGGAGAAGACTCTTGAGAGTCCCTTGGACTGCAAGGAGATCCAACCAGTCCATTCTGAAGGAGATCAGCCCTGGGATTTCTTTGGAAGGAATGATGCTAAAGCTGAAACTCCAGTACTTTGGCCACCTCATGTGAAGAGTTGACTCTTTGGAAAAGACTCTGATGCTGGGAGGGATTGGAGGCAGGAGGAGAAGGGGATGACAGAGGATGAGATGGCTGGATGGTATCACTGACTCGATGGACGTGAGTCTGAGTGAACTCCGGGAGTTGGTGATGGACAGGGAGGCCTGGCGAGCTGTGATTCATGTGGTCACAAAGAGTCGGACACGACTGAGCAACTGAACTGAACTGAACTGAAGTAAAATGTGGGTTTTTTTTTTTTTCAATCAAAGAGTTAACTAAAATGATTCTTAGCATTTCAGTGCCTTGCAGACAAAACTTGTCACTGTATTGTATTCAAAAGCTTTGTCATTTTAGAGCAGGGAGTTCATCTGATCAAAATTTGTAGAATATTAGGGTTGGAAGGAAGTATATGGTCATATTATTGAACTATACTTTAGTAGTTGAGTCCACAGGATGATATTTTTGGTGTATGGTGGTGATGCTTTAGTCGCTAAGCTGTGTCTGACTCTTGCAACCCCATAGGCTCCTCTGTCCATGGGATTATCCAGGCAAGAATACTGGAGTGGGTTACCATTTCCTTCTCCAGGAGATCTCTTCCACCCATGAATTGTACCCAGGTCTCCTGCATTGCAGGCGGATTCTCTACTGACAGAGCTACGAGGGAATTCCTATATGGTGTATACCTCCAGTAAAAAGGAAAATAAAGCATATTCTCCAAACACGGATTATTACTAGTAAGACATTTATTAATTGTATTATTACAACTGTTTCTAAAATCCACTACTATTTCAATGGTAAAGAGGTAAATGCAAAGCTAACCTCAGTCAGAAGTGTATTACAGTTAGGTTGGCAGTAAATTATAAGAAACATCCACTGTCTATAATCTGTTACAGAATATGTAATACATTAAAACAGGATAGAGGAGCTACATGAATTGGCAACATTTTATATCATTAAAATGGCACTAAAAACCAAAAAATGATGCTTACACATAGCTGTAGATACTATAAAATATTTCATTTTAAAAGTTAATTCTGTACCGCTCATTTAAAAAAATTTATCACCTGTTTTTAGATGCAGGTATGTATTGTTTATATCAAGTGATATTTGTGCTTAGATATAATTTAAGACCATTAAATATAAATTTATGTTTACTTTCATATAAAAATATATATAAAAATAGAGTATTTAAAGGAAGTTTATATTCATACTAAGGAACTGATCAATCAAAATAGATTTGTTTTTGGTATAGTATTGGAATTGAGGTATTTGTGCATTTGGTAATTTCAGCTAAGCACTGAATTAGCCCTCTCAGTATTTTTTCCCCAAAAGAAAAATAATCCTTTAAGAGTCATTGTAACTGTGAGATGTTATCTCACAACAGAGCTTTTGCACAATAAAGAAATTTACTATTTTAAAATATAGAAGAGAAAGTTTTCAATTACTAGGATTCGATATGTTATATATATATATATATGCGCCACAGTTTTATAAAAACTAATTGTATGTCTATTCTAAATTTGGATGAGATACGCTCTCTCAGGAAAATCAAAATATGTTTACTAGCAACATAGTAGTATTTGTGGACATATACGAATGCTTTCTGGATATAAATGCCTATGCAGTTGAGAATGCTTAATACTTTTCAAAATATTTACATAAAATATTAATATAATCACAGTCTTAAATTATATAGGGCTCTAATAGCAAACAAAAGCTTTTTTCTTAAGTAATATCATCAATGAAACATAATAAAGTAACCCATAAGGAACTATATCTTGTTTTTCTCACTTTAAAATTATATACTTAATCAACTCAGACTTCAGTTACCCATCCAAGTTCACAGACAGGCTAGGAGGGAATGTTTATTAAAAGTAAAAAGAGTGCAAAGTTAAATACATTGGTGTTTTAACTGTAAAATATTATGCTTCCTATTTCTTTCATAGAATCTCTTAGAATTCCCTGGAAAACATTCCTGTCATTCTCCTTTCAGTTAAAGGATTTAAAAATCTAGGAAGAAACTGTTTTCATAAGCATTAGATTCACAAAGCCTAAACCCTCATCAATGCCATGTTTTCTTCTGGTAAGGGCAAGCACAGCACAATCCCCACTGGCAGGTGGAATGTAATTCCTCAAACCCTTTTCAATATGATAACACAATACTCAAAACACAGTACTCAAGAGCATGATCTTTTTTCCCCACTTATCAAATGTCTATATTTCTCTTTATCATCACAGTGCGATACCGGCCCAGAGTGGATCTAGTTTATGATTATATTTCAGGTCACCTTTTTCTAGTTCTGTCTTTCATCTTGAAACCAACTAATTTCCAAGTGCACATCCTGATTTTATAAAGCTGTAGAAAAAAGTGTAATGACTTTTTTTTTAGCTAAATGTGCATCAGTGTATATGTGTGTGCCCGTGTGCCTGAGTGTGCGTGGTAGAACCAAAATACAACTGATGACCAGGATTTGTCTCTTAGACCATTGTCCAGGGGAGTGGCTTGTATCCAATTCCAAGTTCAGTCCTTCTGCAGGGCTTTCACAGTTCTTTCAGGGGCACATATCCTGCTGAGAAGGATTTCAGAGCAAACCTGATTAATTGGACCTCTGACATGAAACGGTGATTGAACATTTGTCATAGAGTCTTGTCGTCTTTGTTGTAATTTGCTTTGATTGCTGAAATATTTTCCCACAATATGATTTCTTGATTGTTTCATTTTAAGAAAGTGATCCTCTTTGGATAATTTAGATTTTATCACCTACAAATAAAAGAAAAAAAAATAGTGAGGCAAAATCAAGGACATTTGAATCCAAACTACTACACAATTGCACTCATCTCACACACTAGTAAAGTAATGCTCAAAATTCTCCAAGCCAGGCTTCAGCAATACGTGAAACGTGAACTTCCAGATGTTCAAGCTGGTTTTAGGAAAGACAGAGGAACCAGAGATTAAAATGCCAACATCCGCTGGATCATCGAAAAAGCAAGAGAGTTTCAGAAAAACATCTATTTTTGCTTTATTGACTATGCCAAAGCCTTTGACTGTGTGGATCACAGCAAAGCGTGGAAAATTCTGAAAGAGACCACCTGACTTGCCTCTTGAGAAACCTGTATGCAGGTCAGGAAGCAATAGTTAGAACTGGACATGGAACAACAGACTGGTTCCAAATAGGAAAAGGAGTACGTCAAGGCTGTATATTGTCACCCTGCTTATTTAACTTCTATGCAGAGTACATCATGAGAAATGCTGGGCTGGATGAAGCACAAGCTGGAATCAAGATTGCTGGGAGAAATATCAATAACCTCAGATATGCAGATGGCACCACCCTTATGGCAGAAAGTGAAGAAGAACTAAAAAGCCTCTTGATGAAAGTGAAAGAGGAGAGTGAAAAAGTTGGTTTAAAGCTCAACATTCAGAAAACTAAAATCATGGTATCCGGTCCCATCACTTCATGGAAAATAGATGGGGAAATACTGGCTGACTTTATTTTTCTGGGCTCCAAAATCACTGCAGATGGTGACTGTAGACATGAAATTAAAAGATGCTTACTCCTTGGAAGAAAAGTTATGACCAACATAGATAGCATATTAAAAAGCAGAGACATTACTTTGCCCACAAACATCTGTCTAGTTATGGCTATGGTTTTTCCAGTAGTCATGTATAGATGTAAGAGTTGGACTATGAAGAAAGCTGAGTGCCAAAGAATTGATGCTTTTGAACTGTAGTGTTGGAGAAGACTCTTGAGAGTCCCCTGGACTGCAAGGAGATCCAACCAGTCCATCCTAAAGGAGATCAGTCCTGGGTGTTCATTGGAAGGACTGATGTTGAAGCTGAAACTTCAATACTTTGGCCAGCTGATATGAAGACCTGACTCATTTGAAAAGACCCTAATGCTGGGAAAGATTGAGGGCAGGAGGAGAAGGGGACAACAGAGGATGAGATGGTTGGATGGCATCACTGACTCAGTGGAGATGAGTTTGGGTAAACTCCAAGAGTTGGTGATGGACAGGGAGGCCTGGCATGCTGCGGTCCATGGGGTCACAAAGAACTGGACACGACTGAGCGACTGAACTGAACTGAACTGAACTGAAGAGCAAGATAACTAACTCACAAAGTTGAACAGCATCTCTATACACAGATGTTGCCCAAATGGCATGAGTATGACTGACATGATCAAGAATCAGTGTAGATTATCTTTCAAAAGGAAAAAGGTTGAAATGAAAATGTATGCTGCTTTTCTTACCTCAGGGCAGCTGTCTCTAAGGCAAGTAAGGAGTCTCAGGTGGTGTCTTTACCACACTGCTGTGAGTGTGTGTGTGCACATATGTGAGTGTATTTAGGTTAGATGTTAATAAATAGAAGACACTGACATCTTGCTGAGTCACTGATTCAAACGTGGTACTCTAAGCCTATCATGGCATCCTTTTAGAGAATGATAACTAAATGATAACTAAAATGACTTTCAAAGGAAAGAGAAAATGTTTTTGCACCTCATACCCACAAGCTGACACTGTTACAGCCAGTGGTTTCACTTCTCTGAGAAAGAGGTAAGTTATGGAACCTGAAGGAGCTGCCTAAGTTCCATTACGCTAATAGCTTTATAAATGTTTGTACATATGTAGATATATTTTTATCTTGAAATTGTTTTCATTAGGCAGTATAAACATTTATAAAGCATAAAAGAGTATCTAATAAAAAAAGTTTCCTTCCCATCTCTGCTCCTTATCTCCAGTCACTCAATGCCCTCCCCAGAGGCAATGTATATTTTAGTTTTTTTCCCATTCTCTTCACAGATATTTTAGGAATATTAACACACACACATACAAACAAAAAGGCCACATATATTGTCTATTTGTACAATATATAAAACACAGCTCTGGTGAAATCCTATCATTGTCAGCTTTAATCACTGGGTTAATGTACCCCAGGCTGTTAGCAACAAAAGTCAGAGAAAATGAGGTGGGGACCAAAAGAGACTGGGGTGGGGGGAGGGTTGAGAAGTAGGGAAAAGAGAAAATACTGGCAAAAATGTTTTGAATGTGTTTGCAGATGAACAGCAAATCTTTTAATTTCATCATACTAATGCAATTGTAAGACATTACTTCCAGTCAATATGGACACATTATTTATTTATTACTAATGCCAACACGGAGAAGGCAATGGCAACCCACTCCAGTACTCTTGCCTGGAGAACCCCAAGGATGGGGGAGCCTGGTGGGTTGCCGTCTATGGGGTCGCACAGAGTTGGACACGACTGAAGTGACTTAGCGGCAGCAATGCCAACAAAGGTCCGTCTAGTCAAAAGGCTATGGTTTTTCCACTGGTCATGTATGGATATGAGAGTTGGACTGTGAAGAAAACTGAGCACCGAAGAATTGATGCTTTTGAACTGTGGTGTTGGAGAAGACTCTTGTGAGTCCCTTGGACTGCAAAGAGATCTAACCAATCCATCCTAAAGGAGATCAGCCCTGGGATTTCTTTGGAAGGACTGATGCTGAGGCTGAAACTCCAATACTCTGGCCACCTCATGCGAAGAGTTGACTCATTGGAAAAGACTCTGATGCTGGGAGGGATTGGGGGCAGGAGGAGAAGGGGACAACAGAGGATGAGATGGCTGGATGGCATCACCAACTCCATGCACATGAGTTTGGGTGAACTCTGGGAGTTGGTGATGGACAGGGAGGCCTGGTGTGCTGTGATTCATGGGGTCGCAAAGAGTCGAACATGACTGAGCAACTGAACTGAACTGAATGATTAATGAAAGCAACACAAGCTCAAAAAAATAAAAAAGAACATCAGCTCATATGGTTTTTAAAAATTCTTTTGAAGGCTATTTAATGGTTTAGGTACATATTTTTTGATAAAAGAATGCAGTGAACACAGTTCCAACAATATAGAATATGTGAAAAAAGTAGCATTTTATTTGGAAGGTAAGTTTTTTAGTTAAGTTGTGGGTGAGCAGAAACCATTTCAGAAGAGTTGTGTGAATACAAAGTCTGTAACGATCTATACAAAAAGGTTAAGGGCAGTCATTTTTGGGTGGAGGAATGACAGGCGGTTTAAAATGTATTATTTGTAACTTTTTGGTTCTTAGTTTTTAATTTTACTACAATAGATGTGCATTACTTTATAATCATACAAACACTAAGCTATTCCCATTTTGAAGAAAAATATAACAGCAATATGTTTTAAAGCCAATTATACCCTGCTAAACCCAAAGAAATGAATTGTTTTTCTGTAACTATGGGAGGTTTGGCTTTTCATGATCAGGCCCCTCAGATGAAGTGACGCTTAAGAAGTTCAGTGAAGTCAGTAGGTTGTGGTGAGGAATCCTTCTGGATCATAATTTACAGTTTGATCTGCAGTTAACCACTAATTAGTATTGCAGGTCCCAAAGTTGTATGTTTCTATTATGGGTCACCTTCCACCTCTGGTTATATGATAATGTTATATATAGGCTGGGGACGTGCACCAATGTTTTCCAGAAGGTTTTGTCCATTTTGGAGGTGGTTTGTATTCATCTATAGCAAGATTAGTGAACATTCTTAAGGAAGTTGACTTAAGGAAACACTTAAGCATAAATAATGTAGTCAACCCTGAAAAAATATTATTCCAGTGTTGTGAAGCCAAAATAAGGTTAATTTTGTTTATATAATGTTATCTTAAGTTCTGGCTTTTGCAACTGCCTGATGATCTACATACTAATTAAAATGAAAAATAAAAGGAGATTCATCCCAATGTAAAAAGATTCTATTCCTTAAAAATTATTTTAATGTTTTCTGTGATTTCAGGGTTGCATTTGATGTTGCATTACAAATGTTGGATAATACTAGTTTAGATGTTTACAGCAATTTTGAACACGATTCATAAAAGGGATATACAAAAATATCTATTTCCAGTGTATTTGTATACACGTGGGAGTAGTGTCAGTCTTTTGCCAGATCACATACATAGTTTTATTTTTGATAAAATAGTTCTATTTTTAAATCACTAAGCTGATCTCTGAGAATTGAAGATTGAATGATGGGGATCCCCCCCAACACTGCACCTTCTGAGGGCCAGTCTAATGTCTCCTACAGTGCCAACGCTTCTGTTATGGTATATAAGACTGATTCCTACCCATGATGCCAGGGATTGACCCAATACTTAATTCAGTTGGTTTCCTTTGAATACTATTTTTCAAGAAATAATCAAAGATAATAAATTTCCCAGTTCCTTTTAAGCCAGTGTTACTCTGCTGAATCCTAAAAGCAGACAAACCTACAGAGAAAGAATGATTTCAATTTTGATTTGTCAAAACACAGACATAAAAAATCCTCCCAAAATGCTACCGTAAATTTAATCTCATATCATTTAAAAAATTTATCAGTACCGTCTGCTATATCACTCTGTCTCTCTCTTTAGTCGCTAAGTCATGTTCAACTCCTGTAACCCCATGGACTGTAGCCTGCCAGGCTCCTCTGTCCTTGGGATTTACTAGCATATACAATTTATTTCAGGAATGTTAAGCTTCAATATTATGAAATAGTTTGTCATAGAAGGTTACTGAAGAATTATTTGTAGCTATATGATGTTTGCCTGAAAACTCAAAGGAACCTACTGTAAAATAATGAAATACTTTAAAGTTAATATTTAAAAATTAAATAGCTCTTCTATAATCTATCAACAACTAATAAGAAATAGAGAAAAGATTTCATTACAATACTAAAACAACTTCATCAAATTCGATGATGATCTATAGAGCATAAGTGAAGAATTATCAAAAATTGCGTCAAAAATTTAATGAAACATAAAAGAAAACACAAATAAATATAAAGACATAACACATCAAATCTTTCCAAGTTAATTAAAGTGCTATTCCAATTTTAATCACAGCAGGATTTGGGGGGCGGTACATGACAAAGGAATTCTAAAACAGATCTCAGAAAATAAATGTAAGAAAATGGCCAAGACCATTTGGGAAAGAAAAAAGAAGCAGTGATGACAGGAGATTTCAATACCAGATATTCATTCATCAAAGGGACTTGAGTTTAGCTTCAATCTACCACAGACGCAATTTGCTGGCTGTGTAAGCCAAGTATGGGCTTCCTAGGTGGCTCAGTGGTAAAGAGTCTGCCTGCCAATGCAGGAGATGTGGTTCGATCCCTGGGTCAGGAAGATCCCTGGAGTAGGAACTGGCAATCCACTCCACCAGTATTCTTGCCTGGGAAACCCCACGGACCGGAGGGCTACAGTCCACAGGATTGCAAATAAGTCAGACATGACTGAGCGACTGAGCAAGCATAAGCCAAGAAGAAGTAAAATTCAACACTGAGAAAAAATAGGAATTTTCACACTGCAAATTAAAATGTACAAGGGGGAAAGAAAATGAGAGCAGAATTACAGAAGACCAGCCCAGAGGAAGGGAAGTGTGAGCATATGTGTAGGAGGAATCAGAACAATTGTAGGCAAAGGCAGGTGTAACTACAGCAACAGATTTGAAAAACTAAAGAAATGGTAGCGTATAAATAGATGCGATGAGATGAAAAACTTGAATAGGTCAACACTTTCAACTTATATGTAAAAAAAAAAAAAAAAATGTACTGCCTGTTCCCTAAAAATTTTCATGGAAAAATAAGGCAATTCTAAACAGGACCCAATGTCATATAAATCTAATGACCATAAATGTTGACAGCCAAGTAGTTTTAATTACATGGGATTAAAGTCAAGTGTGTGTGTTTAAAATGGAGCTATGTACCAAATTTCCCTGGTGGTTCAGCTGGTAAAGAATCCGCCTGCAATGCGGGAGGCTTGGGTTCAATCCCTGGGTTGGGAAGATCCCCTGGAGAATAGAAAGACTACCCACTCCAGTATTCTGGCCTGGAGAATTCCATGGACGTTATAGTCCATGGAGTCGCAAAGAGCTGAACACGACTGAGCGACTTTCACTTCACTTCATGTACCAAATTGCAAATAGGATCTCCAGTGGAGAAGGGAGTGAAAATTCAGGGGGTGTGTGTAGTACAAAAATGAAAGAATTTTTGTTTTTATTATATATACTTCAAAAATTTTTAGAATTAGCAAGAATTCATGTAATCATTTTAAAAGAGAAAAGCAGTAGAAGATGATGCTGCATATTATAAAATCAAAATATGATTTATTTTTGCCATATAATACCCATCTTTCAAACTTGGGAGTTCTCTCTCTTAAGAAACAAACACATGGAGTAACTCAGATATGGTCCCTATCCTCAAGGGGACTTTATAAAGACACATGTCTTAGATTCTTGAAGTAAGAACAAGAATGAAATGACTTCAGAGACATTGTCTGAGACTAGATCCCCAAGCTCAGGTACTCTATTGTTCCTTAGTAAATATTAATACATTAAGGAGACAGTGCTAATTCATGATGGCCATGATATCTGTCCACACAGCTATTATTTCTGTGTAAAATTTGGTGTCTGGCATTGCCATCAAACTGCTATCTCTTGAGTTTCAAAATATTACTGTATTTTACCTACTCTTATGGACTCTTAAGTGGAAGAAAAGGAGTTAGCTATATTTTTACGTCTTGGAAATGCTATGCAAGTGACGGATGTTTGATTCCTGTAAAGAGTGAATTGTTTCTTTCCTTTGATCTCATGTGTGGAAATATGTCCATGTGAGTCCTTCCAAAATCAGAGGACCGGTTGGGATTACTAAATTCCAAACAGAGTGGTAACTGGAATGTGGCTTTGAAAGAGAGGTGTTAGCAATACAAATGTTAGGCTTATCTCTGGAGAATAATAATAGTAAACAACAGAATGAGCTCTTAGAAAACAAAGGCGAAAAATTTAGGCCTTGAACCAGAGACAAAGGATTCTAGATATTTGTGTAGAGTGGTCACCTCAATCAGAGACAAACATGAATGGCTTGATGCTTCCAAATGCTTCTCTAAATCTGGGTGCATAGGATGTGACAGCTGCGAAACTGACACGTGTACCTAGAAGAACAATGAACTACTACATATGGCTAATAATACATACCCAGGTGGCTGGGCAAATGTTTACATTACCTGTGAGCGTTAGACGACGTTTTTTGTTTGTTGCTTGCTTTTTGTGTGCTTTTTTCTTTTTGGCCAGTTTAATATAATCCAAAGAAGCTCCTTGTCTTTAGTTTTATTTTTGTTATTTTCTTTTTCTGACTTTGCTGTATCAAATTATATTTAAACTTAGACAGAGAAAGTGAAGGACAATTGGTTTCCATGAAGTGTGTTAGGTCAGCATTGTCCCATAATCACAAGTATAAGTGTAATAATAAAAATTATTTTTGTCTCAGCAATATTCAAATTTAGATTAAGTTACAAATAGGAATAGATTTTCAAGTAAAGATTATAGTGTTTCAAAACTGTAATAGATTTTTAATATAGTTTCTACGGAAACTTGGAAAGAGGTAATTTTGGAGCTGGAATCAAGGGCTGTAATGATAAGATATAGGATATGTAGATGATTACATTTCTTTGTGACTCAGTGTAACAAAAATTCCGTGCTTTGGTGTGTAAAAGCAACTTTTACTTTCTCTTAGGCTTCTTATATGTTAAGAGATCTCCCAACTTATGATTGTAGATCTTTCCACATCCATCCATAATTAAGGATTTGGGCACACAGACATTTTAGAAGGCATACAAATGGTCACAATTCTACGTGATTGGCTTGGGTCAATGGCTATTGTTAAGACTTCCCAAACATGAAAAATTGTTATAAATTACACAACAGAAGTACATGGCAACTTTTACTATTAAATTCATGTAATGTCAACACTCAAAATGGATTTCACATAGTCATCAGAATGAATGTATTACCATGTCAATTAATCGCTGCATCTAAAATAACTATGAATTAAAAAAAAAAACTGATATACAAGAGAAAGCTTGGTGAACTGGAAAAGTGTCAGGCAGATTACAAGTAAACACCTTTTCTAAAACCGATCTTGACTTGAATAATACCCGAGGAACTTCTGATGTGGTTCCAGATCCACAGAACAAAATAGAAAACAATTTTCAGTGATGCAAGTGTTCCAAAATTTCTAGACCAGATTAGGGAGGATGTTCTGATTACAAACGTGTTTCACAATCATGCCTGGGGTCTGAAGAATGAAGGTAATGGTTTTCTAAGGTGGGAAAACATGAGCTTGACCAGGCAAAACCAGCTAACATAGTCTTTGAAGATAAATGGATACTACTGAGGTACTTTTTATTTGGCAGAGTCATTCTGAAGACAGGACATTCAGTTCACAATCCAGTCGCAATATTTATGATCAGCTGACAAAAATAGCTTAAGAATTCACAGAAAGAGAATAAAAATAAAGTGACAAACAATAGCTGGAAGCCAGTCCCTAAAATTCCATTTCAGGAAATCATGCAATTTTTACAGATAATAAGGAATTCTTTCACATACCTCCCCCACTCCCAATATTTAATTATAGCCACATGAAATAAGCTATGTTTTGAGTGAAAGGAGTCCAACTTCTGAATGGGTCAAAGATGCTGAGGATTAGAGGGCAAGACTAAAGTTTTCTTTGGGAATGAGGTTTTTATTTTTTTTCTTTTTGTTTCTGGTGTTTCTAGATACTCAGTGTCTCTGTCTTCCAACCTACCTCCAAATTGTCAACCCTTCTTGCACTGAGAACTGAGCCTCTTTAATTCCTGTCCCCAGTCAGAACTCAGTTCCTGACTCTGGAAACAAATTCTCCTCTGATGTGAAAAGATTCATTAGAAGGAGTTACAGACCTACAGTAGTTTACTGATTTCAAGTTAAACTGTTGGTTCTATCTTGCACTTCTACACAGTTCCCCAGAGACTAACGCCTTGTCTTAAACTCAGTTTCCAAAGTGGCTGAATAGTCATGTCACTGAATTCTTTTTTTTTTTTTTTAATTTTATTTTATTTTTAAACTTTACACTATTGTATTGGTTTTGCCAAATATCGAAATGAATCCGCCACAGGTATACCTGTGTTCCCCATCCTGAACCCTCCTCCCTCCTCCCTCCTCCCTCCCTATACCATCCCTCTGGGTCATCCCAGTGCACCAGCCCCAAGCATCCAGTATTGTGCATTGAACCTGGACTGGTGACTCGTTCCATATATGATATTGTACGTATTTCAATGCCATTCTCCCAAATCATCCCACCCTCTCCTGTTGGAATGACCTTTGTTAGTCAAATTGATTTCAAACACTATTTAGATGGACTTGTTGAGTCCTGAAATCTATTTTGATCTTAGCTCACCAGTATTTGTTTCCCTACATCTCTCCTGAACTTAGAATTTTTATTTAAGAATATGGCACTATTGGGAGTTCCCTGGTGGCCTAGTGGTTAGGATTCTGTGCTTTCACTGCCATGGGTTCAATCCCTGGTCAGGGAGCTGAGATCTTACAGGGGTGCAGCACAGCCTGTACATACTGTTGTTTAGTTGCCAAGTCTTGTAAGCCTTTTTTGGGATCCCAGGGACTGTAGCCCGCCAGGCCCTCTGTCCATGGGATTTTCCAGGCAAGAAGTGCTGGAGTGGGTTGCCATTTCCTTCTCCAGGGGATTTTCCCAACCCAGAGATTGAACTGGAGTCTTCTGCATCAGCAGGTAGGTTATCACTGAACCACCAGGGAAGCCCTAGTCTACATATACATATGGCATACAAATGTTATCAGGACTTCCCAGGTGGCACATTGGTAAAGAGATGCAAGAGACATAGTTTTGATCACTGGGTCAGAAAGATCCCCTGGAGGGCATGGCAACCCACTCCAGTATTCCTGCCTGGAAAATTCCATGGTCAGAGGAACCTGGAGGGTTACAATCCACGGGGTCACAAACAGTCGGACATGACTGAGTGACTGAGCACTCACGCACAAAGCGTTATCTAGAAACAATTTCTGTGGACCAACATTTTCCACTATTGGAGTCACTAGAAGGATTTGCCCAGCACTATTCTGGAGTTTTTAAAAGAGATCTTCTTTTAGGCCATTTCATTTCTCATCAGAAGAGATCTCCAGCCTCCTGTCTGAGGTGACATGCGACTGATGGCTGGTATTTAGGAGGCTTTGGGACTTTAAGAACTCTGCTTTTCAGAAGCCAGTCTCATGTTTGGCTTTCTAATTTCAGCCTCTAGATTAGTTTGCTCTTTGCTATACCTGTCTTTCTGAGTCTAGACTCTCTGCTGTTCAATTTTAAAAGAAATCCCATGTGTATGGGTGTAGGTTCTTGGCTGCACGGATTGGGGTGAGAGACTCAGTGTCCATTGCACACAGACTGTCAGCCAATTGTTTTCTGATGCGTGCTGCAGCCCTGCCTCCCTTAGCACCTCGCTCCTTCAGGTCTGAACCACACAGAGGATCCGTGAGTCAAACCTGCCCTTGTTATAACTGGTGTTTCTCTTCTGTAGGTGCTTTATTGTTTTTTAGGGAAAATATAAACTTTTGCTTTTTTAAACTATGAAAGAATTTTTAAATTTTTAATATTTTAAAGTTTTTATTGAAATAGAGTTGATTTACAATGTTGTGTTAGTTTCAGATATACAGAAAAGTGATTCAGTTATGCATATATATATATATATATACACACATATACAGCGGAGAAGGCAATGGCAACCCACTCCAGTACTCTTGCCTGGAAAATCCCATGGATGGAGGAGCCTGGTGGGCTGCAGTCCATGGGGTCGTGAAGAGTCGGGCACGACTGAGCGACTTCACTTTCATGCATTGGAGAAGGAAATGGCAACCCACTCCAGTGTTCTTGCCTGGAGAATCCCAGGGACAGAGGAGCCTGGTAGGAGGCCGTCTATGAGGTTACGCAGAGTCGGACACGACTGAAGCGACTTAGCAGCAGCAGCAACACATATACAGACACACACACATATATATTGTTTTTTAGATTCTTTCCCATTGTGAGTTGTTACAAGATATTGAGTATAGTTCCCTGTGCTGTACGTAGGTCCTTATTAGGCATTTTACACTATAATTTTTCTTGCAGGCTAAGTCAAACTTCTTAAAATGAATTAAGATTTCTTGTCTGTTATGAATTATTTCTTATTCTTTTTTTTGGGTGATGGTGGTGGTGGAGATTTATGTCTTTAAAATCTTTTTTGTGGAGTTTCAAGTGGAAGAGAAGACAAATGCTTGTGGCCAATCTGCCACATTGAATCTGTACTCCAAGAGTGATTTTAGGCCTTATTCTCTATGCTAGGGTTTCCCAAAATGTGTTTACTGAGGTGTTAATAGTTATTATTAAAAAAAGAAAAGTGGTCTGTGGTCAACATTTTGGGAAAAACTGGGTCAAACTAAGCTAAACAGTTTCTTTGCTTGTAAGGGCTATTGGGATCATTTAATATACCCATATTATTTAAGAATCCTTTAAGTGGTAGTATTTCCCAAACCACAGATCTTGATTTCACCAGACTAGAACACTAAGACCTAAAGTAAGAAAAATGCTAATCAAAGCAGAGTCCAAAGCCCATCTCAGCTTGGCACTTAATAAGTGTTCACTGCATAGAACATGAAATGAATAGTGATGGGTCAGCACCTCTTTCTAAGGCCTACCAACATTCCACATGCCAAGACTGCAGAGGCGGGGCTGCATAGCTACCTCCTGGGCCATCACACTAGTGCAACATAGAGTGACTGACACTTCTGTGTTTATCCTCCATTTAATTATCCTTCTTCAGAGAGACACCCTGATGTTATTGGTGTTATCACCATTCAATATAGGATGCTCCCTATGGAAGAGCATTTTGTACCAAGCTATCTCAGGAAAGGCTGAGCTCCATTATGGCTAATGAGCTCATTCTCACCATGTACCAATCTTTAATCAACTACTAGAAAAAGCTAGAATTCACTTGCAGATGGACTTGAACATCAATTATTCTAGGGAGAAAGAACTCTCTAGAATTATGTTCTAAAAAAAAAAAAGGTGTAGGAATGGTAAGATAGTGAAAGCTTCTCTGACTTGTCTTTACCTTTAGAGATACTGAAAGATTTTACATGATACCGTTCGATTTGAAGTGTAGAAACGTAACACTTGGTGGGGGCAGGAAAGTTGTATTCAAGTAGTTGAAAGTGAAGGTTCCAAGAGCAAGATATTGTAATAGTCTGGGGCAAATGAAAGATAGGGAAGAAGACCTTCCATCTCCCTTGTTCACTGACCAGCTTTTTACCAACTATTTATCAGTGTCCTTAACCTGGTCCTCTCCCACATTATCAGTGGCCTTCCTCCAGTAATCCCACCTTCTCCTGTAGTCTTTTTTTTTTTTCCTTTGTTTCTCTCTCTCTCTCTCTCTTTTTTTTTTTTGCCATGCTGCACACCATATGGGATCTTAGTTTCCCACCAGCCAGGAATCAAACCTGTGCCCCCTGCAGTGGAAATGTGGAGTCTTTTTTTTTTTAGTTTTTAAAATTAATTTTGGGCTGTACTGGGTCTTCATTGATGGGCGGGCTTTCTCTAGTTGCTGCAAGTGAGGGCTACTCTTGGTTGCAGTGTGTGGGCTTCCCATAGCAGTGGCTTCTCTTGTCGCGGAGCACAGGCTCTGGAGCGATCTGGCTTCAGTAGTTGTGGCTTCTGGGCTCTAGAGCAGAGCTCAGTAGTTGCAGCACACTGCATTAGTTGTCTCTCGGCATGTGGGATCTTCCTGGACCTGAGATCAATCCCATGTCTCCTGCGTTGGCAGGCGGATTCTTTACCACTGAGCCACCAGGGAATCCCCAGTGTGTGGAGTCTTGACCATTGGCCCACCAGGGAAGTGTCCCTCCTCCTGTATTCTTAATGTATCCCTTAATATTGATTGTTTCCTCTCTGCCCATAAACATGGCCAAAATTATTCCTCCTCTAAATTGCCCCAGACTGATTTCTTTTTAAAATCCAATATCTTTCCTTCTTTCTTATTGTTATTTGCTGAAAGGTTTTACCTTTTCTCATTTCTTAAACCTCTTCATTCCTGCCCTCCATAGTTTATGGAAATTACTCTTAATTTGGTAAGAAAGGACCTTCTTAATGCCAAAATCAATGACTTTTAAAGTCCCTGTCTTAACAGAGCTTTCTATTACACTGGACAACATTAACGCTATTCAATCTCTCCTTATATATTTTCACTTTTTGGCTTTCCATGGCACCCTTGTCTACCAGAGCTTTCCTCTAACAGTTTATTCTCTAAATTCAACTGCTCCTATTTCTCTAAACTTTGCTTAAATATTGGTGTTTTCAAGAGTTGCTTCCTGAGCTCTCCTTACTCTACTCACTTTCTTTGTATGATCTATGTTCACAGTTTTGATCATTACCTATTTTTTGAGGGCTTAAAATTTCTTTCTCCAGCCCCATCCTGTCCCTCAAGCTTCAGATGCGTTATCTCCAACCACCTACTAGGGACCTCCACCCGGATGTCCTACACGCATCTTGAACATGACATGTTCAAAATGGAATTAATCACTGTTTCCCTAAGCCCCATACCTTCTCAACTATTCTCTGTCTCAGTTGCTGATTCAGTTCTCTAATCTGTCAGCCAAGGTAGGAATCATCTTTGATTCTTCCTACTCCCTCATGCCACTCGTAAGATTTCCAGATATTTTTTAAAAAACAGGGTTTCTATTGTCTGCTTCTCTCTTATCATTGTGTCTCTGTCTGGGTTTGGGTGAGCCTTTATCATCTCTCACTTGGCTTTTTAAAAAGTCTACTTTTTCTCCCAGACTTAGTCCTTTCAAATCTGTCCTCTTCATAGTTATCAGACTTACCTATTTGAAGTAAAGATATGACCATTTCACTTCTCACCAAAACCTTTCATTGACTCTCCATCACATATAGGATAAAGTCCAAACTCTTACCATGATCTGGCCATGAACTTTTCCCAGTCCCCTTTTAAAACCAAGGTTCTACAATATACAGAATTGCTTGCCTGAGAACAGCAGGCTATTTCAAAGCTACTTTGGTTCACACTGTCTTAAGGGTTAGGAATGATTCCTTCTGCTATTACTTTATTACCTTTACTAGAGCGCATGCATCCTTCAATAATAAACTTGGGTAGTTTACAAGAAAAGGGTCACTCAATCTTCAGAGTGGATTAGGTACCTCTTCTTGGTGTTACTACAAAACTCTATTTATATTTCCCTCTCTTTTTTTAGGTCTTTGTTAAATTTGTTACAACATTGCTTCTGTTTTATGTTTTGTTTTTTTGGCCCCAAGGCATGTGGGATCCCCAACCAGGGATCTAACCTGCACCCTCTGCATTTGAAGGTGAAGTCTTAACCAATGGACTACCAGGGAATTTTCTATATCTCTTTAACATACAGTTTCATAACATGGATTTTTATGCCTGGCTCTCTGACTATACCATGTTGATGATAGAAAGTGTATCATATTTATTTTTGCATTACCACTGCTTAGCTCAAGAACTGGACTCTTCTAAATAATTAAGGTAAAGAATAAACAAGTCAAGGCAATTGGAACATAGTACAGGAGAAAGATGGAAAAATATTTAGGAGATAAAAAGGATTTGGTAACCAGCTAGTTGGAAGTTGTTAGGGGGCTGAAGAAAGATAAGGAGAAATCAAGGATGACCATAGCTTGTAAATGACAGTGAATAAATTCAGGAACACAAGAGAAGAAGAGAGCTTCAAGGGAAGATTAATTCTAAACATGGGAACATGCCAAGTTTGAGATGCTCATGGGAATTCTACAAAATGTTTTCCTACTTAATTGACAGCAGTGAGTACAGTGCTTACACAAACATTCAAAATCTTGAATTAGATTTCCATTACTAATTTGTTCAAGTAGCCATGATGATAGTTAAATTCTTGGATCTACTATGTAAGATAATTATATTTGAGTCAGTTATTTTTTCTTGAAAAGTCAATATTTCAGGTTTTTAGTTAGAGGAATTTAAAGGTGTTTTTCTTCATTGTGCTCATGTTAAACTTTGAAAGTTTGAAGGAAAAAAAGAAAAACTTTAGGTCCAAAATACAGAAGGAAAACCTTTCTAGGTCAGATAAGCATTTGTTAATTTAATTAAGATTAAATAATAACAGGAAATCATCTCTGCCCCAGAACTGAAAATCTCTTCTTCCCAAGGTGCTAGAATCAAAGGAAACCTGTTGATATTAGAGCTGAGCAGTGATGTTGGAGTGTTTGGGTATTTTGTTTTGTTTTGGGTTTGACTGATTCAAAAGCTAGAGCTACATCTGCCAGAAAAGACAGACACCACAGAAAGTCTGTACAACTGGTTAGACTAACTAATCATCACATAACAATTGGTTGTGGATTTGCTCCTTCTGTAACCAGGTGTGGGCTGATAATAATTTTGCATCCTTTCCAGGTTTTAGCTCACTCACAGTTGATATTTGCCACATAACTAAAGGCACCATCCAAAACCAGTCTTGGGCAAGAGCTACCTGGATCCTGTTTGTTGTCCTGTATAAACACTGGGAAAACAAAATTCCATTTCTACCCACGAAGAGAAACACCTGCTTTTCTAATCAGCAGGAACATTTTAGTCAAAATTGATGCATACCAGTTGGAAAATTGTTTATAGATTCATAATGGCAACACACCCTCTCTTGCTGCTTTGACAGATGAAAGAGACACCCCGAGACCTTTAATCTCACCTATGGCGACAGGGGCCCACTGGAGCTGGTTTGTTATGTCTATGATAGAATTCTCACCACAAATCAAAGAGAACACACCGAGATCTTACACTGATGATTACAGCAATCTTTCTCAGGTATCTCTGAATCTATAACGGGAATGGTTCCATTGAATACCCAAAGATACAAGGCTCCCAAATTCAAATTCTTTTTGCTTTAATACAGCAGATCTTAATTCTTGCTTTTATGGTACGACAAATTCCTTTGCCAGCTCCTGAGTCGAGCACAGAGGAAAATGTGGTTGTTATTAATGAATTTCTGCCCTTTAATGTTTTGTATGAGACCAATAATCTTCATTTTCCCAGCTTGCTACATGCATTAAACCATCCTTTTTTGCAAAATGCTTTAGATATTCTTGACTGTTTATAATAGGCTAACAGTGATTTAAGATGTTGGGTGACAGTTTAGAAAGCTTATAAAACACTCAGTGTCAGCACTGGAGACTTCTTGAGGTACAAGTGGTACAAATTGTTCAAGAGTTAAGCAACAATTAGGCCTCTGTGATGAATGACTTTAGAGACTTTGTGATGAAGGGAGTCAGTTGAGAAAGACGATCTTATCAGTTCTATGTTGTAACTGGAAAGGCAAATGCTCCCACAAATATTTCAGCTCCAACATGAAAACATTAAAATGGGTAACACTGCTCCAGAATCAACAGAGAAAATCTGGGTGATATGTATATACCTTACCATCAAGATGGCACACATCAGAAATAAGGATTAATAAAAATAATTTGTATATAATAATTGTACACAAAAATTATAAAATCAAATGAATGAAGTAATTTTCCCTGACATGCTTAACTCATGATTATGAAAATTAAGGATTTTTTATTAGTAATATTTATAAGCCAATATTCTAGTTCTGATGACTCAAAGAGCTTTACTGTAGTTCACAAATTCCATGACTCTCCCTGTCAACTGGTTGATCCTGTGGCAGAAGATATATATAAGGCAATCATGTGGGAAAGGCATCTTCTGTTTTTATTATTTATTTATTTATTGGCCACACCATGTGGCTTGTGGTATTTTAGTTCCTGACCAGGGATTGAACCTGGGCCTTCGGCAGTGAGAAGGTAGAGACCTAACCACAGGACTGGGGGAATTCCTGCATCTTCAGGTTTTTAATTGGAGCCATGTGAGAAATCACTGGAAGATTTCTCTTTTTAGACTTCCAGAGCACTGAAGCTGAAAAAAAGAAAAACAGATACCCTCCCCTAAAATGCTAACTGAAGACATATTATGTAAAAATAAATAAATAAACCTTTTCTAAATGAGGGGGAAAACCCAATCTGTATGTTGTCTTTCAAAGTCCCACTTTCTGTGGGTTGACAACCTTTGGCTTGCTTTTGCAGCCAACTCTGAGACAGGGCTGGCTCAGCTGCAAGTTCACTGTTTCTTCCTCTTCCAAGCTGCCTGCTCTTGTGTTTCTCAGTCTTGACCTCTTACAAATAGGATAGGCCCCAGAAGGATATTTTCTTATGGAAGAAGTAAGTAAACACACAGTATCCTACAGCTTAAAATCTGTTCTGCAATGGCATGGTCAAGCTTCAAGTTGCTAAAATCTAAACTCGAAAGGACATGCTTTCTACTGTTGGTGCAGCCTCTCGCCTCTCTGAGATGCAGTTTCATATATCACACAAAATTGTAACATGACTCCATTAGCAGAATGTACAGAAGAACCAATGTAGGGTCAATAACTTTTGGATATTCATAAAACTCTGAGGATCAAGATGGATTATAACAGTCATCTTAGGGCTGAAAAACAGGATCAGAAGAAACCTTTAGAGTTGTCATCTCACTCATGACTGCACTCTGGTTTACAAAGGGACACAAGAAAGAACAACTGAATCAGTATCCGAGAGGATGATCAACCAAGACAATGTTCATTGCAGTTTCCGCTGAAGCTCCTGAGATCTAGAGTCAACAACAGGAGCCAAGTAACCTCATCGTCAAAAGCAATATAGTGGTAATATGTGCAAAACTTGCCAAAATGTGGACAAAATTCAGCTTAGCAAACCCTTGTCTGATTAAGAGCTGGGCAAAGGAGAATAAGGAAGAGAAAGAATTTCTATGAAGGACGTTCTTAAACTTTGTGATCTTTCTCCATCTTGGGTGGTTGCTTCATTCCTGCTTTAAGCTAAGTGAGACGGGATTTCAAGACACCAACTTTGAGAGGTAGACATGTGTCCTCTGGGGACTGGAAGCATGAGAACTGGTATGAGACATGATGCTATAGATCAGCTTTGAAGTGGCAGAGAGGGAGAGAGCAAGAGTGAGAGTGAGAGTAGAGAGAGAAAGAGAGGAGAAAAAGAGGCAGGGCTGTACTGGGAGCTCACGATATGTCTGGCAACAGCACAGCAAGGATGAATGAGGGTTTCTTGTGGACAACACGCGGGCAACTGAGTATAGCAAGCCCAGTGTCATGCTGTATATTTTCCACGAGGATGCCTGGTGAAGCAATGACCCGCAAACAGGAGGATGGACAGTTGGAAGCCAAGGGGCTAAGGAAGGAATACAGCTGTAAGTGAAGTATTCCTCTGTCAAAGAAGCTATTATCAGAGGGCCCAGTAGGGTCGTCTTCAAGGAAGCCCACAAGAGCACCCTAGACAGAAAGAATTAGCATGCTATACCCAGAAAGTACATTCATGGATTAGACTTATGCTCCTCAAGTAAGACTTTTGTTGCCCTTGCTGCTACTGCTAAGTCACTTCAGTCGTGTCCGACTCTGTGCAACCCCATAGACGGAAGCCCACCAGGCTCCCCCGTTCCTGGAATTCTCCAGGCAAGAATGCTGGAGTGGGTTGCCATTGCCTTCTCCAATGCATGAAAGTGAAAAGTGAAAGTGAAGTCGCTCAATCGTGTCCGACTCCTAGCAACCCCATGGACTGCAGCCCACCAGGCTCCTCCATCCATGGGATTTGCCAGGCAAAATTACTAACTACAAATAAAAATCAATTTTACCATGAAGAACAAAAAACTTTTCAAAACACAGACTCTTCTGTTAATGCATTGGATAAACCAATGGAGGAAGGTAATCTATCAATTTAGCAATTAAATTGCCTTGTTTTCAATCTTTTTCCATTAAAGACATCTCCCCCCTTCTGTGGACAGAATTTCTGATGGGAAGTCTCAGAGTCTACTAGAAAAGTCAAGTGTTCTCCATCTTCTGCTTATGTTGGCCAGCAATTCTAGTCTTCAGGTGTCTACATGAACACTAATTATTTTAACACTTCATTTTGCAGAGCCTCGAGTTGTGACTACTACTTGATTTGGCTGAGTGATTTTAATCTCCTCCAGACATAGTTTCTTTGATGCAAAATAAGATTGACAATGCAATTAAAGATGCAATGAAATTTTAAAAAAATCGAAAGCTACAAAAACCAGAGAGCCAGCATAAATACCTCATGGAAATGACACCCACATGTCCCCTGCAAAAACTCTTTGTGTCGCCCCATGGTTATAGCAAATGTGTCAACCACTTCATAGCCATATTTTTTTGCATCTTCCAGGATAATCAAATTTTTTTTCCATAAATTCTGAACTTCATTCTGTATTGGAAAAGAGAAGAGTGAGAATTTTGATTAAAAGGACTGGTTTATGATTTAAAAACTCAAGTTAAAATCACATAAAAGTCATCTTTTTTACAGATTGATCTTATTGTAAGACAAAAAATTAATTTCTTTAAGATGTGTTCTAATTTTTTCAAAATATAAATATCAGTGCATATATAAAACAGCAATACATTAATGTCTATAGTGGCACAGTTCAGAACTTTTTCTTCTATGAAAAGTGGTTAGGTTTATTGTCCACAGAGATCCACTGAAGTATCCAAAATTCTCAATTTAAAAACTAAGACTTGAAAATCACAAATTCTATCTCCATTTATTGGAATTTTTCACTTGAATATTAATTAGTATCTATTTTGCATTCAGCTCTGTGCTGAGGGACAGGTATACAAGGGTAAATAAACCATAGTGCGTATTCTTAAGACAGGGCATTCAAACAGGAGAAACAAATATGTAAATATTTACTGCATCCTTTATTGGAGGGAAATATACCAGACTCTGGGCTTCCGTGATGGCTCAGGGGTAAAGAATCCGCCTGTAATGTGGGAGATGCCCGAGACGTGGGTTCAATCCCTGGGTCAGGGAGATCCCCTAGAGAAGGGCATGGCAACCCTCTCCAGGATTCTTGCTTAGAGAATCCCATGGACAGAGGAGCCTGGCGGCCTAGAGTCCAAAGGGTCACAAAGCACCTGAGCTCCTGCACACAAATCAGACTCTGGGTTGGGAGAGAAAAGGGAATAGCTCTGCAGGGGCATGGCAGATTTCAAGAGGGCTTCCTGAGCTGAGTGAGGTTTGCTGTTGGGTGGGAGTAGGGAAACAGGGGGAGTGGGCTTCTGGGAGCCCCAGAAGTGAGTGAAGTCTCCATCTGTTGCTTCTGTAAGTCATATTCCTCCCTCCCTCCCCAACCATGCTCAAGGCATTGATGGAGATCAGCAGAGGTTCTAGTTTAGGTCCACTGTTGAGAAAAGGGACTACTTCGTTAAGTATAACGGCTCCAGGATTCCTCATTGGCTTGACCAAGGCTTTCTCAGACCTACCTGTAGTCTGAGAGAGACTCTTGATACCTAATCCACCCTTCTTCCCCTCCTTTCGTATCAGATACATTACAGCCAAACATGGTTCCCAGTACATAGTGGACACTCAAGATATATTTGGTGTAAGACCGAGTGATATGCATTGGGTGGTGTGGTCTGAAACTCTTCCCACCTACTCCTGCCCCTCCCTTTTATTCTTCTAAGACATTCTTTCCAATAAATCCTCTTATCTGGTTGATCCTGTCCTCATGTCTGTCTCTTTGAGAACCCATACTACCACGGGGAGGGAATTATATTCCTCCTCCCTTTTCTAAAGATCAAAAAAAATTTTTTTTTATTTTCAAGGTAAAAAAGCAAATAATTATTTGCATTTGTTAAACCAACTGCAAGATAAAAGAAGCAGTACAAAGGTGTCTAATTTTCTGTCTTTTCTCTGCTTGCACACCTATTTTGGTGACATACAATGAAGAGTGTTTCTCCCTAAATGAAGGTAGTGAATAGAGAAGGATCATAAAGGAGAAATCTGGAGGAAAAGGAACAGATGGGAAACAGTCTGTGTCGTCTCCTGAAAAATACTGCTCAAGGTGTTCAATAATGTTTATAAAGTTTTTTCTTGTCTGGTTACAAGTACCCTCTCAGCTTTAAGGTGCCCAGTAATAAAAAGAAGAAACTTTGCAGTAAGTGGTTTCTAGAGAAAGGTCAGTTCTCTGAGAAAGAGACTCTGAGCCAGAAACCAGCAGGCAGGGGGCCAGCAGGAGGTACCCCCGTCCTTGGGATCAACACCTCCAAGGGAATGAGGGAAGACAAACTGGGCAGAGAGAGAAGTTGAGCTGCAATATTGTTGCAACACAGGCTTCTGCTGATCCCACCAGAAGTTCTAGAGCTGGGAAGAAGGCGCTTCTGAGATGGTCCAAATTTAGAAAAGGGGGCTGAGTCTTGATTGAGGCTCTGCCCAAAAGGAAGAGAGGCTTTCTGAGAGTCTCCTGTGTGCTGAGATTTGTCATTTGCATTTGGGGACCAGAATGAGCAATGCAGACCTCCCTCCCCTACCCCGACCTTGCTCCCACTGAGATTAGACCAGAAGGGGAGACAGACAACCAAGCCCGGGATCTGTTGAGGGACACAGACAAGGGCACCAGATAGTTACAGGAGCTCATGGCAGGAAGAGCCAATTGAGTCCAGGGTCTTCTCAGTTCGGAAGTCCTCAATTAGGTTTTCTCAGAGGAACCTGCACTTAAACTAACACTGGAAGAGTGACCGAAAGTTTCCCAGGTGAGAAGGTGGTGGAGAGTGGGCTCCAAGAAGAGGGAACAGCAGCTTTAAAGATCTGGGGGTGACTGAGAGCAAGGCGTGCTTGAGGAGCCGAAACAGTGGTGGAGTGAGTGTGTGTGTGTGTGTGTGTGTGTGCACATGTGTGTGTGTGTGTGTGTACATGTGAGTACACATGGGTGCATATACACTGGATGCAAGGACTAAGTCTACCTAGGAAGGTGGAAGCCACATCTTGAATGGCCACAATGAGGATGATGAATGCCAAGGTCTGATGACGAATTCAGGTTTCTTTTCCGCCTCCACTTATTGCCATAACTTCCTCTTTTGTTTTATCATTTCCCTTCCTCTTCTTCCTTCCTTTCATCTTCACCAAGTCTGCAAAACTGATGAGCACCACTGAAGCCCTGATGGCAGGCACAATGGTTCATGGTATCTGGCACATGGTAAGTGCCAAAGGTCTGTTTGCTGAGATGAGTTCATTCTAAATCTACCTGGAGGCATCACAGTTCCTCCAGTTCTGCTTGAGAGGCCGCAATCAAGGAAGCAAAATGGAGCTACCCGAGTCCTCAAGAAGGAGCTGCAAACATGACCTGCAGACCTCAAATAACATTAAAGGAGATTCAATTCATAACCCACAGAAGAAATGATCAAAAGACCCCTCTTCTAATCCCTGAATCCCTTCAGCTACCCCAGATGCCAAATGTCTCAACTCACTTTACATGACCTTAACCCTGCCTGACTTCAAGAAGCTGAATTTGGTGGTTTTACTTTGGCCACTTTCTACTGTTTCTCATGCTTTTGCACCACAGATCTGGTGGCCAGGAAAGTAAAGTTTCAAGAAAGGAGACGGGGATCCTGTGATGTGTGTTGGAGAAAGCTAGGAGCACTCATAATTGACACAAAAATAAATCTCACTTGGTTGACACATTCAATGGACAGCTTCCTGTCTCCCCAGTTCCCAGTGCTTCCTGAGCTCCCCCTGAGCAACTGCACACAATCTGGGCTGCCTGTGAGCTCTCCTTGCTGAGCAAGAGCAGCTGGTTGTCTTACCTACAGATGGTGTCTTTCTTTTATGAGGCTTGTATTTAGTGTTGAGACTACCGATTTACTGTCTTCTATGAGAACTGATCAGAGGCCTCGACTCCTTTCATTTATAAACATCCAACCTGAGGCAAAATGAATGATACTACTTCAAAGATGAATTCTGAAAGCAATCAGTCAGAAATCCTCTTCCCCAAAGCCACTCTTTTCCAAATTACTCATTGATACTGACAATTTCATATATGATTTTAGCAGGAGCCTTTACAGTGTTTGAAACGTGAATGAGGTAAGAGGATACTTACAACATAAGCCCTCTCATCTAACCCTCAGGTCTTTATTTTTCAAACTCTGGTCCCACTTTCTTCTTTATGAATTCAAAGCATTATTTATGGGCTGGTGTCCCCTTATGTTTTCCTTATGGGAAACAACGGAAACAGTGAGAGACTTTATTTTTCGGGGCTCCAGAATCACTGCAGATGGTGACTGCAGCCATGAAATTAAAAGACATTTGCTCCTTGGAAGAAAAGTCATGACCAACCTAGACAGCATATTAAAAAGCAGAGACATTACTTTGCCAACAAAGGTCCATCTAGTCAAAGCCATGGTTTTTCCAGTAAGTCATGTATGGATGTGGGAGTTGGACTACGAAGAAAGCTGAGCGCCGAAGAATTGATGCTTTTGAACTGTGGTGTTGGAGAAGACTCTTGAGAGTCCCGTGGACTGCAAGGAGATCCAACCAGTCCATCCTAAAGGAGATCAGTCCTGAGTGTTCTTTGGAAGGACAGATGCTGAAGCTGAAACTCCAATACTTTGGTCACCTGAAGTGAAGAACCGACTCATTTGAAAAGACCCTGATGCTGGGAAAGATTGAGGGCAGGAGGAGAAGGGGACGACAGAGGATGAGATGGTTGGATGGTATCACTGATGTGATGGACATGAGTTTGAGTAGGCTCCAGGAGTTGGTGATGGATAGGGAGGCCTGGCATGCTGCAGTCCATGGGATTGCAAAGAGTCGGACACAACTGAGTGACTGAACTGAACTGTCCCCTTATTTCTAGGAATCATTATAACTGATTTGAAATCATAATCCTTAAGTGTACCATCTGCTTTGAATTTTATGAAGGTTGTCGAATATTATACAGTGCCTTTTGGGTCCTTTTTCAGACACCAGCAAGGATCCTTATAGGAACCATGAAATTCACACAGCCTGGAAAATATGGATTTACCTGTGTTAAGAAGTGCACTCCATCCACTGGCAAATGAAATCCAATTCCCAAAGTTTTGATGATCACAAGGATATTGAGTAAGTCTTCCCTGTGAAATAAGCAGATCTCAAGTCATAAACTCTGATGACATTTCTAGATGTCTGTATTTACACAAGCAAGTGGAGAGGAATTCCTTTAGAATGTGATAATTGCCATATAGGACTAAACTCGCATTTTATAGATTTGCTGTACATTAGTGCTTTTGTGTGTGTGTGTATGTGTGTGTGTGTGTGGATAGTTTTATGTGTCAGTGGGCATGTTTTGATCTGTAGCAAATGGAGACTTGGATGCTAAAGAGCCATGTTGTGATTGGATACAAAAGTATTTTTGAAACATTTTAAACTGGACTTGAACTGCTGGATTCTAAATTACAAGTTATCCTTTATATAAAATCTTGATAAAATTCACTCACATCAAGAGTAAATTTTTTTTTTTACTTAGAATACAAATGATAATTATTGTTGCAGGAATTTACCTTTTTAAAACCTTGTGAATAATTTGCAGGTGATTGGAATTAAGCCACTGAACACCACCAACAACCAATACAGTCTGGCTGGTATTCTCCAGGGGACCTGATCTGAAATCCAGAAAGAAAAACAACACGTGTTGCTTTGAAACAGATGGTAAACATTTTAACAGCACTGCCTCACATTTCATTGAGCCCTAGCTGGCATCCTGATCACAAGACCTCCTTATCATTTCTACCTCGTTTTCAGCCATATTATTAATACTTGGTATTTAAACTTTTCAGCACATCTGATACACAGCAAACAATCATGACTGCTAGTAAAACATCACTACATTGTGGTATGGTTTCATTCAAAACTGTTCCATTGTACCTTTGCAAGAGATGTTCAAGGGCTTTTTCAAATGTTGGTCTCAAGGAAGGGCTCATCCAAAACCGGGGATAGTAGGAATAACTGATCAAGGTCTTCCCTCCATTGACATTGTGGTAGAATTTAGTGCCATGCACTTTCTGCCATTCCTCCAGGGTTTCATTTAATCTTTCAATCAGATAGTACATTATCCCTCTGTTGGTTGAGTCTCCAATGAAAAGAATCTACAAGTTAAAAAAAATTTTGCTTTCAAATCTGATGTGTATAAGACATAGAAGACTATAAAATAAGTAACCTGATGAAAACAGAGACATATATCCAATTGAAAGACAGCCCTTTAAACTGTAAGAAATGACATTAATTCTTCTCTCCCAAACCTGTTCATTTTCCTTTTCCATATTCCTAGTAATGACATAATCTACTGACCCACTAACTCATGTTTAAAGCTCTTTGCTTTCTTTATGCTATCTTTAATTTTTCTATCCCTCTTAGGCACTTCGCTTTCTCATCTAATCAGCTTAACGTGTTATTGATTCAAATAGTCATAAGGTATTCTAGTGGAAAAGGTCAGTTTTCATTCCAATCCCAAAGAAAGGCAATGCCAAAGAATGTTCAAACTACTGCATAATTGCACTCATCTCACATGCTAGTAAAGTAATGCTCAAAATTCTCCAAGCCAGGCTTCAGCAATACGTGAACCGTGAACTTCCAGATGTTCAGACTTGTTTTAGAAAAGGCAGAGGAACCAGAGATCAAATTGCCAACATCTGCTGGATCATCAAAAAAGCAAGAGAGTTCCAGAAAAACATCTATTTTTGCTTTATTGACTATGCCAAAGCCTTTGACTGTGTGGATCACAATAAACTGTGGAACATTCTTCAAGAGATTGGAATACCAGACCACCTGACCTGCCTCTTGAGAAACCTATATGCATGTCAGGAAGCAACAGTTAGAACTGGACATGGAACAACAGACTGGTTCCAAATAGGAAAAGGAGTACGTCAAGGCTGTATATTTTCACCCTGCTTGTTTAACTTCTATGCAGAGTACATCATAAGAAACGCTGGGCTGGAAGAAGCACAAGCTGGAATCAAGATTGCTGGCAGAAATATCAATAACGTCAGATATGCGATGACATCACCCTTATGCCAGAAAGTGAAGAGGAACTCAAAAGCCTCTTGATGAAAGTGAAAGAGGAGAGTGAAAAACTTGATTTAAAGCTCAACATTCAGAAAACGAAGACCATGGCATCTGGTCCCATTACTTCATGGCAAATAGATGGGGAAACAGTGTCAACAGTGTCAGACTTTATTTTTCTGGGCTCCAAAATCACTGCAGATGGTGACTGCAGCCATGAAATTAAAAGACGCTTACTCCTTTGAAGGGAAGTTATGACCAACCTAGATAGCATATTCAAAAGCAGAGACATTACTTTGCCAACAAAGATCCATCTAGTCAAGGCTATGGTTTTTCCTGTGGTCATGTATGGATGTGAGAGTTGGACTGTGAAGAAAGCTGAGCACCCAAGAATTGATGCTTTTGAACTGTGGTGTTGGAGAAGACTCTTGAGAGTCCCTTGGACTGCAAGGAGATCCAACCAGTCCATTCTGAAGGAGGTCAGCCCTGGGATTTCTTTGGAAGGAATGATGCTAAAGCTGAAACTCCAGTACTTTGGCCACCTCATGCGAAGAGTTGACTCATTGGAAAAGACTGATGCTGGTAGGGATTGGGGGCAGGAGGAGAGGGGGACGACAGAGGATGAGATGGCTGGATGGCATCACCGACTCGATGGACGTGAGTCTGAGTGAACTCCGGGAGTTGGTGATGGACAGGGAGGCCTGGTGTGCTGCAATTCATGGGGTCGCAAAGAGTCGGACACGACTGAGCGACTGAACTGAACTGATTCTAGTGCTGCAAGTGTACTTAGAGATGTTCCACTCTCTTTATTTTGTAGATGTTAGCTAGTTCAATAGAAGTCATGCTACTACTTGAGAAACAAGCCACAGAACTAGGATTTGATTTTCTGAAAAGCAGTCTATGTTCCAGGGTGCATGTCCCAGGGCCATTTGCCAGGGAAGCCTCTCATCTATCACCTCCTGTAAATTCCATAAGCACAGTCTTGCTTGAGGCTCCCATGGCCTCAAAGGTGTGGTGTTGTTAACACTTGCTTAATGGATCTTCTTGTATCGTGTGTGTGAGCCGCCCAGTCATGTCACACTCTGCCATGCCATGGACTGTAGCCTCCCAGGCTCCTCTGTCCATGGAATTGCCCAGACAAGAATACTGGAGTGGGTTGCTGTTTCCTTCTCCAGGGAATTCTCCTGACCCAGGGATCAAACCCGGGTCTCCTGCAGTGCTGGCAGATTCTTGACCATCTGAACCACCAGGAAAGCCCTCTTGCACCATTGCTGCCCTCTAATTCATTCTCCACACAGTAATACTGTGATAAATTTCCAAATGTCTCATCTCCCTTTCATGCTCAAAAATCTTATCAGCTCTCCATGTTCTGCAGAGTCAGGTTTTAACTCTGAGGTTCAGTTAACATTTACTGAATTTTTATTGCATATCAGCTTTTGCTAGGTGGAGATTTCACACTGAGTACTCACTTTTAATCTCCATAATCATGAGATGTGAGTCATTATCTCATTTCACAGATGAGGTATTTGAGGCTCAGGGAGATTGAGGTTATAAATCTAGTAAATGGGGAACACAGGACTCAAATCCAAGTCCTTGATCTCCAAGGGCAGGGTCAATGGCCCCATCCTCTCAACACTTTCCTTCAAGTAAGCAGGTCAGATTTCTACTTTTTCACTGAACATGATTTGCAGTCAACAACATCTGTTTTTCCTTGTGCTAATCCATCTGCCTACAAAGCCCTGCCCTCTGCAAAATAGTCTGTGTAAATGCTATACAACCTCCAGACTTAACACAGACGTCTCTCCTAGAGGGTCTTGTCCAATGCCCCAGTCAGAATGACCTTTCTGTCCTCTGTGACTTCATTATAATTTTCAGTTCCATTACTGCTTTTATTAAAGACTACATGAAATTACAGCTATTTGTGACTCTATCTTTTTTCTTATATCATATCAGTAAGTATTTAAGGTCAGAGTCAAGGTTAATTTCTAAATTCTGATTTCCCCCATAGTATTATGCATGCATTTAAAAAATATTTATTGAACTGAAAGTCAAAGGGACTTTTGTTAGAGACAATTCCTTTTAATGTCTCTGGATAAGGTTTAATTCCTTCTTCAGTTCTTTACTTTTTCTGTTGAGATTTCCCTTTGCATTGTGTGCTGCATGCTAAGCTGCTTCAGTCATGTCCAACTCTTTGTGACCCTATGGACTATAGTCCGCCAGGCTCCTCTGTCCATGGGATTCTTCAGGCAAGAATACTAGAGTGGGTTGCCATGCCCCCCTCTAGAGGATCTTCCTGACCCAAGGATTGAACCCACATCTTTTATGTCTCCTGAATTGACAGGCAGGTTCTTTACCACCAGCACCACCTGGGAAGCTCCCCTTTGCAATAGTTATGCACATATTTTCTTCTGATTTTAAAGTGGCCGCTACCATCACTTGTCAGGCACTACTGCATTCATCCATCCATAATGAATTTAGTGAGACTCTGCAAAGGTTTATTCTTTCATGGTATATTCAAGTAGCAGTGTGAAGAAATCCAGAAGGCATTCTCTTTCAGAAATTCCCTTCCAATCACTATTACAATAAGCATTGCCAAGCTCAACAGAGTGACCTAAGATGTCAAGGCCCCAGTCACTGATCCTCTAGGTCAAGTTCCATCTGGAGTGTCAACATCCCAATATAAGAAAAATACTCTGTGAAATCACTTGAAATTCTCCTTACTGGATTTGACCTATAACTATTTATTTGTTTTTCTGGTCCAGAATTCTGATTTTAAAAAGGAACTCTGAATAATCAGAAAAGCTCTTCCTTTCAGAGACTAGTAAAGATCCAGCTTTATTTGTGTTGTTAATAGTTTGCTGAGGCTGTCATAACAAAGCAACGCAGACTGGGTAGCTTAAATAACCGACATTTATTTTCTCATGATTCTTGCCCAGTAGTCCAAGATCAAAGTATTTGCATGGTAGGTTTCTTCTGAGAACATCTCTGCTTGACTTGTAGATGGTCATCTTCTCTGTGTCCACATACGGTCTTGTGTGTATGTCTATGTCTTAATCTCCTCTACTTATAAGGATACTAGTCATATTGGATTAGGGCCCAGCATAATGACCTTATTTTTTCCTTGTGCATGTGTGTTCAGTCTCTCAGTCATGTTTGACTCTTTGTGACCCCATGGACTATAGCCCCACAGGCTCCTCAGTCCATGGGATTCTCCAGGCAAGAATACTGGAGTGGGTTGTCATTTCTTCCTCCAGGGGATCTTCCTAACCCAGGGATCAAACCAGGTATTTGCATTGCAGGCAGATTCTTTAACATTGAGCCACCAGGCAAGCCCCCATTTTTCCTTAATTACTCCTTTGGAGGCCCTGTCTCCAAATACAGTCACATTCTGAAGTACTGCGAGCTAGGACTTCAAAATATGAATCTGGTTGGGTAAAAACACAATTCAGCTCTTAATACCAGTAAGGGACCTTGGCAATCCAGTCAAGCTAAATTTCCACTACAGATTTTTCTTACAGATTCTTTCCATTTCAGTATCAAGATGCATTATCTCTGTGCAGCCAGTAAGATCACTGGGTGTCTGTGTTGTGGGCTACAGAAGCTGAAGAAAATCCAAGTAGCTGCCTATTCCTAAGAGAAAACATATTTTCTAAATGTCCAGTCTTTTCTGTGGGGTTGTAGGAAGATGCAGACCACCAATGCATGACAGAGGCAAAGAATCTGTTTTTCAGAATTCTTAGGTACTGTTATTTATTAACCAGATGATCTTAGACAAAGTATGTGACCTCTTTGTGGGTTCATTTCCTTATGTGTAAATTGGGGAAAATAATGGCAACACCATAAAAGACTTCAATGAGCTTTTAAATACTTATTTCTGGCACCCAGCACACAGCAAGTAAGAGCCAGCATGAAGGCAGAGGAAAGGCAAGAAGCATTTTGGAATGCTCCTTGAGTGCCCTGCAGTGCACCGCTTGGTTGCTGTTCAGTTGCTAAGTTGAGTCCAACTCTTTGCAACCCCGTGGACTGCAGCATGCCAGGCTTCCCCATCCTTCACTATCTCCCAGAATTGGCTCAAACTCATGTCCTTTGAGTCAGTGCACTGCGAGGCACTTTATTTTATTTTTATATGACACCAATTTAATGCCATCAATTTGCTTTGTTTTAATAGGAAATAGTTCGTACGATTTTTTTCTTATAAGCATTCTGTAACTATCTTTGATTTCTCATTGATCCAAGATTTAGGAGAGGGAGCTTCAGTTTCCAAGTGGCTGCATTTCTGTATTTTTTTGTGTTACTGTAGTGTATACTTTGGCTGTTAATTGTTGGTTTTATGTAATATGTACTCTGGGATCAGTTAACATGTGAGATCTTAGTTCCCCGACTAGGGATCGAACCTGTGCTTCCTGTAGTGGAAGTACAGAGTCTTAAATATGGGACTGCCAAGGAAGTCCCTAGGCACTTTAAATTCATTAGCTATTTCAAAGAAAAAGTCAGTGAAGATAGGAAGTGTCTAAATCACAGCATCCTCTCTCTTGTCCTACTAACCCTGTTACAGACTCTCAACAGGGCTTGTAGGCTGCTGGTGAAGCACGTTCTGAATCAAGCAGACTGACAGCCTCTGAAAAGTCCCTCATGTATCCACTGCTCATCAGTAACTAACAAGCTCCGGGAAGAAGGAAGGGGCATCTGCAAAATACCACCACCATCTGCAAAACAAGTTCTCCTAAACTGCAAACAGCGAGATAGCATTTTTTGAATCTAGTAGATACAGCTCTGATATAGAAGACTATGTTCTAGAGAATTATTCTATCCCAATGCCTTCCTATTCATGAAAGATAGAAATGATAAATTATAACTAAGATGTAAATGCACTTGTGAATTTAAGATTGCTGGTTCTGTAGAGGAAGCCATTTTTGGAAGAGGTTAATTGGTATTCTTAACTAAAAGATTTCTAACTTCAAAATATCAGCTTTTAAAATACACATAACTAGAAAATAATACCAGGGATAAGCGTGGTTCTTTTCAGCCACATGATTCGTATTTGGTCTTTATTTAGATCATTCTACTTGGTGAAATTTTAAAAGGAAATGAGCAGGTTATTTGTTTTCAACTTCCATTGTAAAGGGTCTAAATTATCATAACATATACGTATAACTAGCCACACAATTTGTAAAAAATTCTTCTTTCCTGTGAAAATTACTACCTTATACTAGTATGCGCAGGTGTTGGCTGGCAGATGCAATCAAAGAAGAAAAAGTATAATTAACCAATACGCAATTATAAAAATAATCAGTTAGCAATAAAATATTAAAATAACTCTTTTTCCCTCTATCAATTTTTTTTTAAGCTCCAATGATATTAAGCACCACAGGAAAGTTTTTTCTTTCTTTGTTTTAACTGTTGAATTTCAAGTGTCCAGAATAGCGCCTAGAGTAAAAATTAGTCTTTATTTTTTAATGGAAGATTGGAGACTTTGATGTTCTGTATATAAATTGGCAGTTTTCTACTTCTAAGAAATACTTGAGAATGCCCATGAAAACATATTTTAAAAGCAAAATAAGTTGGAAGCAACATAACATATATCTATCAGGTTGATTATATTAAGGTATAATCATATACTTTAACTTGCTTACTCTTTTAACAATGATATTGAAATAAGGGTATATTCTGATGTGGAACATTTTAATTTACTTTTATAAAAATCTGATTATAATCAGAATATACATATTATTGAATTTTTGGAAAAGTAAAGCATATGAATGCATAGAAAAGACCCTGGTTATTTTGAAGTGAATGACAATTTATTCTTTTTACTAAAAATATGCATTTTCTAAGTGAACATATATTGGCTTTTTATGTGAATTAAAAAAATCAGTCAGCAATAGTGGCAGCAATTAGATTAAATCCTTGTGTTTAAAAGCATTTTGAAAACTCATGCAAAAATAATCAGCTTAAGTAACTTTACTTCTACTTCTATAGAACAATGGACTAAGAGGGAAAGATTATGCATTGGCTCAATAAAGCCCATCACAGGAATAACGTTAATAGTATTTTGGATTCCAGTGGCAGGTTTATTCCAAAGATTGAATGGCATTTTCCTATGCAGCGTCTCTCTTCTGGTCCTGGGATGCAATGCAGGGAGTCTACCTCCACCAATGTGGGCTCTGGAGAGGAGCAGAAACATCTGTGTCTCAATGTGGCATGAGAGGCTGGATCTCAGCTCATCATCAGGAAACAAAGATGTGTTTAGAAGAGTTTTGCATCTGTTACTATTCCCCAAACTTGACATGCAGGGTGTCACTGAAAAGGATAAGGTCTGGTGTTTTTCCTACTATTTTTCATACCGCCATGGACTATAAGACTTAGAAGCACACCTCGTTCTTAGGCTTTATTAAAGCTTGCACTTGATTTAAAAGTCTTCTTAAAAACCATGCAATGGTTTAATTATCTTTATTTTCTTTTCTAATTTCTCAACATGATATACTCCCTGCATTAGGTGACATAGGCTAAGTGCTATTAACAAATAGAGCCTTGCAATGTATAGTGGCCTAAACACTGTCGACGTATACTTCTTCAGGAAAATGGTCCAGGTGGTTCAAGGCAGGGGTATGTGTGGGGGCAGGGAGGTCCTTCAGGGTCCCAGGATGAGTAGACCTGGCCTTCCTCAGCTACAGTTTCTGAGAACTCACTGGGTGTTGACATCCAGCCGGGGGAGGAGTAAAGAGCTGCGAGGTTTCCTACGGGCCCACCCTGAGGGATGGGCCTGTCACTGCTGCCCACATACCATTGGTTAAAACCCAACCATACGGTCACACACCTGACTGCAAGGAAGACTGAGAAATGTAGTCATGCTTTGTGCCAGGAAGCGAAAGAAATGAATATGATGAATGCCTAGCTAGTCTTTACCACATTCTCTCACATGCTAAGTGTGGGAAAAAAGAAAAACCGCTAAATTCAGATTTTCCACCTGTGAATTAGCAAAAGTATGAGGTATATGGAGGGCTTCCTTTGTAGCTCAGTCAGTAAAGGATCTGCCTGCAATGCAGGAGACCCGGTTTCAATCCCTGGGTCAGGAAGATCCCCTGGAGGAGGAAATGGCAACCTACTCCAGTATTTTCACCTGGGAAATTCCAGGGACAGAGGAGCCTGGAGGGCTACAGTCCATGCGGTCACAAAACAGACACAACTAAGTGACTAAGCGACAACATGAAGTATATGAAAGGCTAAACTTATCATCCATACGATGCATAGAAGGGCTTCTACTCTTAGAGAAATGGGTTCTCTGGGACAAATACAAACAAGAACAATCATTTATCAGTGAAAATGCAATCAACACTTTCAGAATTTTTGATTAAAATGTAAAATAAAACAATTTTCTCCCCATTTTGTTTCATCATGAATAAAGGAAACTAATGCTGATGACACCCAAATATGTAAATATTTTACCCCATTACCTCCTTTCTCCACACTCACCAAAAGTAACAAGGAATAGTTAGCAAAGCAAGTTATAAAGAAATGAAGAGGGGCAATGGGGGCTCACTGTTATAACTCAATAGGTAGCTTGTTAGGGTCTCAGATTTTTCTGATCTGTTGGAGCTGGCAAAGAAGTGGGTATATGTAGAATCAATAGATAGGGAGATAAATCCTTGATTTAAAATAATTTTCCATCTTCCTTTCTTTCCTCTTGCATAGATTCTACCTTCAATATTCACAGAAATGGGGATATTTCTTCAGAGCCAACAAAGGGCGTGTAGATGCCAGCACAGATCTCAGCCAGTTAAATAGGAACCCACTGGAACCTTCCAAGAGGGGAAATTATATAGGAGCTCCTTGTCCATTAATCCTGACAACACCTACTTACTGAGGAGCTCTCATCATGGTAAATAACGGAAATGAAAGTGAAGTGAGGAGTAGTCTTATTCATTACATCTAGTCCAGGGCCAAGCATAGCCTATACATTTAGAAAGCTCCACATGAGCCTCATGATTGAGCACCACCACTCTCATAAGATAACTGCCAAGTGAGGTAGTAGAGGGTGAGTCAGCTCTAATATGAAGCTGAGACCGATCAGATGGCTAATGATATTTAGGGCAGGATGAAAATCAAGCTCAACAAAGCATTTCTCTATGAAATGTAATATGATTGCAATGAATGTTTTTCAATGATGCATTTTGATCAAACTGGCTATAGATGACCAACCAACGTACAGGCAAGTCACTCTAAAACACATGAAATTTAGCAAAAATGAAAACAAACAACAATATCACCTAGACATGGATTGTCTAGCTGCTTGGAACAAAAGTGACTTCTATTCTTCTATATACAGAGGAAAGCCCTTTACTCTGTATTGTGGGCTTTATGTGTATGCCATCCTTTCCTGGTAAGAGTCAGGTACACTCCTTTCCTTCTATTCACCTCTTTTTATTGAAACTGACAAGCAACAATGAATTGTGTAACCATAATGGAATTCACATATTAACCAGAACATACTATTATAAGTTGGGTGTACTTCAAATATGTAAACAACTTTAAGTCCAAATCAGTACTTAACTTGCAAACATTGCTTTAAAAATGTAAGTTACATTTCCTGTTTTAACAGCTGAGCTTAAATGCTTTCAGTAAATATTGCCTTTTTATATTTTCCTTTCTGAATTGTACCCTTCTGTCAGGTATTTTATTACTGAGTAATAAAATTACTGAGTTTGTCAGCTGAACTATGTTTTCAACTGACAAACAAAATACAAGCTCATTTTATTCAGTTTGGTCAGATTCCTAAGTTTTATCAGTTATAAATTTCACTATCCTCCTTCTAAACTATTTCTTATGTATTTTGCACTCTGATTACAAAACTATGCTCTGATAAATTTTTATAAAGCTCATTTTATTCAGTTTGGTCAGACTCCTAAGTTTTTTCAGTTATAAATTTCATTATCCTCCTTCTAAACTATTTCTTATGTATTTTTTGCACTGTGATTACAAAACTATGCTCTGATAAATTTTTATAAATGTTCCATTCAAAATTTACTGAGTAAGAAAGAGGCGTGTATGTATTTAGAGACATTTGTCAGAGTACAATGTAACACATAGCCTATACTTTTTCAATGGAAATTTTGCTTTGACTCAGCATGATGGTACATCATAAAACCTATGCATATTTACAAAAGCCTACAAATTAAGTAATTCATATTTGGATAAATTTAGAGTTTAAAAGGGGTCTCATATTTACTTGCCCTCCAGACACGAACAAGTATGCCATAGAAACTGATACAAACGCTCTGAGAAGCCCTGTGTCATCTTTGTCTCAGAGACCAGCCTCCCATTCATAGAAGTAAAGGCTAATGACTGAAGTATAAAAAGTTTGGCCCCTCTTACACATGGAGTGCAGTGACATTCCCAGTCAAAGTTACAGGAAACCTGAACCACCTCTTAAACCCCAATTGATTCGTGTTTTCTTCCTTCTCCACAGGTGGGCCTCCATTTCCAAGTATAGCTTTCCACTCATCAATGTAAAGCAGTAGTAAAATGATGTAAAAGGTCATAATAACAACATAAGGAAATTCAACTGAGAAAAATGAGTACTTCGAGATTTTAAAGAAAGTAGAACACTATTTGAAGGCCTAACTTTCCAGTAAGTCTCATGGGCCCAAATTCTGTCTCCTTTAAATTTGGTTCTTTGGAAAAAGATAACTCAGTTTAATGTATTTTCTTAAAGGTCGCCTTGATTGAAATTTAAAATAAAGTTCTGTTTTTTGTAACACAACGTATTTGTACTACTATACATGGGAACAGTGACATGTTGGATTCTCACTGTTAAATTTTCCATATTAATTGAAATTGAATTTTCCATATTAACTGACAGCCTTCAAATGAGGAAGGGCACTGCACCATTAGAAATTGCATGTCTAGGTATGTCTCCACTTTTACACAATCCAAGATGCATAAATTGGAGCAAACTGAACATGAGGAACTCAGAATCATCTCCATGTACCCTTCACCTGCTTGGTTCCTGCCCATTGTCTGTTCCCCCCATTCTCTGTTCCCTGCAGTAAGAGAAAAATCAAAGGAAGCACTAAGCTCAAGTGATATGACCCTCACTGCAGGTTCTTTTGAGAAAAATGAAGATCTTTTTTTTTCTAGTTCAATTAAACTATTTCAAAGTCATGTGATTGGTAGATTGCTTATAACTACCAACACCACTCTGCCCGGGCACTTTCTCTTTCAGCAACTCTCCAAGGCTCTCCCAGCCAGGTCAGGTGTCAGCCTCTGGGCTTTTCCCAACCTCTGCAGTGATTGTGCTATACTGTAAAGATCACTTGTCTTCTCATTTGTCTCACTCCTCTCTCATTTGTCTTCTCCTACTAGATATCTGGCACCTGGAGAATCCTGCTGTGCACACCCAGAATAGATTCATAGCTCAACAAAAGCTAGGTGAATGAATAGACAAGGTGACAGCCCAAAAGTTAGAAAAAGTGATCTGGGCTTAACTGTGTTAAGTGATCAGCTGGATTCCACTCTGTGATAACATGTCAGGGAGAACTGAGATTGCAACGTTTCTGACCTGGGGCAGCAGAGTTACTTCAATGTCTTCAATGAATTAAAAAAGTCACTTCATTCCTGAGAGCCAGTCAGAGGCACTTACTGCTCCCTGCTGTACTTAGGCATTTGAAAGTGAATTTCTGTATGATATCACTCAAATAATATGTTTATTTTCTTGAACTCTTGACATGGCAAAAAGTGTCCCCTACCGACCCTCCCACAAAAGCTGAGCGTTTATAAAAAATGTTTGTGTTACTTCTTTTTCTATTTTTGTAACGATATGCTTTAATATGTATTGGACTGGCCAAAAGGTTCACTTAGGTTTTTCTATAACATCTTATGGAACAGCTTATGGTAAAATCCAAACAAAATTTTTGGCCAATTCAACATATGTCTTTGAAATAGAATGGTAACCATAAAAAGTTCTAGGTAGGATAAGAAACTGTCTCAGTAATGAAAGGAAAGAGTTTCAAGATCTCAGGTATATTTACATTTTACTCTGGAAGAATAAGAAATAGATGTGCAGGAACAATATTCTGTTACAAACCCCTAATCATAAATGGAACTTTCTGCAAATAAGTGCTATTTCATACTCGAAATCGTGAATGTTGACACGACCATCTCTGTGCTGTGTGGTATATGAGTACATAAACCTGTCTGCACATTACCAAATCCTGTGATTCGGAATACAAAATGTCTTTCTGTTTTCCCCTGCTTTTCATCTCCACTACCTCTGCCCAAGTTCTGATGTATACAGCTTTTTAAAAATACAGATTTTGGGATTTAAAAAGGTGCTCACCCATTGTAAAAATAAAGGTAATACACACATGTATCCCCTGCTTTCCAAAAGTTCAATTTATGCCACTTCTTTTCATGAAAGACCTACGTTAGGAAAGGCTTTTTCCCTAAAAGCAAAAATCCTGTTTAGGTTTCTTTTGGTGAGCAAAAACAGGTACTAACTTAGGAGTTTCAGGAAAGCAAAATACTATAAATTGAACTTTCAGAAAATGGGGAGTACTCTTTGGCTTCCTCTATTTTGATTTACCAAAGACTTCATTGGAGAGCTCTACTTGTGGATAGTGGAGGAAACCTGTATGTAAAAAGGTATCTTTACACCTGATCAACCATAATTCAGGCTTCCCAGGTGGTGCATTGGTAAAGAATCTGCCTGCCAGTGCAAGGGACGCAAGAGACGAGGGTTCAATCCCTGGGTCAGGAAGATCCCCCGGAGAAGGAAAGGGCAACGCAATCAAATAATCTTGGCTGGAAGATTCCATGGCACACACACACACACACACAACCATAATTTATTACGTGAACTGGCTTTGTGGCCATGTGACCTGGGCATTCACACAGGGTCTGTGTGTATAAGGGTCCTGTACTTGCTTTCTGGCTCTGCTTTTACCTTCTCAAAATTCGTAATAATTATTGACCACAGGGTCCTGCTTTTCCGTTTCGCCCCCAGCCTGGCAGTACATATGGCCAATCCTGTCACCATCCCACTCCTTCCCCACTCCCCTGCACTTACGTAATCACTCTTAAGGTTTGTTGTTTCCAGAAATTTTCTGTGTATGTAAGCATGGAGGCATTAGGTTTTACACTGATGGAATTATGCTATACATATTCTTTACTTTCTTTGCCTCCTCAGTGTCGATGATGGACTTTTTCCATTAAGCAGCCTCTGCCTCCCTGGCATCCACACCCATTTTCTCTTCCCCGCAGGCATTCTCCATACTGCTTGAGGGATGGTTTTGCTAATTCTGGTTGTGCTCTTCTGATAAAAATGTACAATTCTTCCCTAATGTGTAAAGAGTAAATTAGCATCCTGGTAAACAAAACAGACCAGGATACTAATTTACAAGGACCATGGACCATGGTCAGTGTGCTGATAAATTTGAGTTTCTAAGCTTGCATGTCTGAAGGACACTTCTCGACCCAAAGAGTCACTAAGACAAGCCCTGGCTGGTCTGTGTGGGGATCCCCTGATCTGAACACATGCCTTTATTTTCAGTCTTCGTAACGCCATGTCTCTCTAACAGGTAAGAAGAAGATCTTCCCTTTTTCCTATCATTACTTTGTAGAGTTGCTAATAATATGCCTTGAAATGATCAAAGACAGCATTGTGGTCTTCATGCTTGTGTCCTCCTGAAATTCAGTTGTTGAAACCCTAACACCATCCCACCCTCAACAGGAGACAGTAGTAGGAGGCAGAGCCTTAGGAGGTAATCAGGTCTGTTATTGTTTAGTTGCTAAATCAGTTCCGACTCTCTGCAACCCTTTGGACTGTAGCCTGCCAGGCTCCTCTATTCGTGGGACTTTTCCAGGCAAGAATACTGGAGTGGGTTGCCATTTGCTCTTCCAGGGGATCTTCCCGACCAGGGATCGAACTCATGTCTTCTGGGTGTCCTGCACTGGCAGGCAGATTCTTTACCACTGGCCCACTGGGGAAGTCCCCATCAGCTTTAGATGGGGCCATGAGCATGCAGGTTTCATGATGGGATTTGTGTCTTTATAAGAAGAAGAAAACAGTAGAGCTCTCTGTGTCTCTGTTTCTCTGTCTCTGGCTCTCTCTACTTAATATGTTACAGTGTTAGTTGCTCAGTAGTGTCCAACTCTTTTGTAACTCTATGGACTGTAGCTCACCAGGCTCCTCTGTCCATGGAATTCTCCAGGCAAGAATCCTGGAGTGGTTTGCCATTTCCTTCTCCAGGGGATCTTCCTGACCCCTGATTCAGGGATGGAACCTGAGTCTCCTACATTGCAAACTGATTCTTTATCATCTGAGCAAGGTAGCCAACAAAAGTCCAGGCGGCCCTGATCCTGAACTTCTCAGCCTCCAGAAAAGTGAGAAATAAAAATCTATTTAAGACACTCAGGCTAGGGTATTTTAAGACTGACAGGTAAGAAGGTATTTCACTTTTTACAAAGTTGATTAATCTGCAGCATGGGATTAGATCATAAAGATTCACACCTTTTTTTTTTTTTTTTTTTTTTTTTACAGATGAAGAAAATAAACCTGAGAAACAGTGTCCTGTCCAAAGCCATAGACTTCAGTGATGAGTTTTAACATCTACTTTCAGGTTAATATATGGTGACATCTTGGAATCTTCTTGAAAACTCTAAATTCTGTGGTCAGAATGATATTCTGAAAAGGTATGAAGAATCTTGACTTCTGGGAACCCCTGATGGCTCAGACAGTAAAGAATCTGCCTGCAATGCAAGAGACCCAGATTCAATCCCTGGGTTGGGAAGACCTCCTGGAGAAGAAAATGGCAACCCACTTCAGTATTCTTGCCTTGAAAAGTCCATGGACAGAGGAATTTGGTGGGCGATGGTCCATGGAGTCACAGAGTGAGACACAACTGAACGACTAACATTTTCACTTGGAATCTTTGTGAACACTATAAATTCTGACGTCAGAATGATATTCTGAAAGGGTGTTGAGAAGTCTGACTTCTTAAATCAACAAGAACTTTCATTGCTTCCAGTCCTACATTTCTAGGATATGAAGTTTGGATTGTCCAGATTGGTGGTGAAAACTGCCTAAATTGTGGCAGCTCACATACATGTATGATCATAGATGAATTAATCTCTCTGAACTTCAATATTCTTAAGTAGAAAGCTGCTGCACAGATTTCTTTCTTTTTTTTTTTTTTGCACAGATTTCTGATTAGGAATAAATAAGATTTTAATGTATTCATTTACTTAACAAATATTTATTAAGTGATCATTATGTATCAAATTCTTGTCTGGAGAATTCCATGGACACAAGAGCCTGATGGGCTACAGTCCATGCAGTTGCACTATGTCAGACACAACTGAATGACTAACACTTTCTTTTTCTTTATGATTCATAGAGCATCTTTAAAAAGTTGGTTTTTTAAATCAGTCTTGCCTGTGTTTGAGAGCTTACACATAGTTTGTAAGGAAATGTCCATCTAATTAAAAACTACTTTAAAATCTGGAGAAGGATTACTTACTTCACATTACCCAAGCATCTCAGTCTATTCGCCCAGTTTGCACGTCCGAGAACTCTGCTGGAATCTACCTAGTCAGAGCACTCCTAGCAAGGAGACACCACATGTCCAAGAAACCAGCTTAGAAGCCGCACTAAAGGAAAAGCAGTCTAGTGAGGTCCACGTGAGACCTGCCCGGGAATGTGAGAGATCAGGAAGGTTAGCGTGTACAAACAGTGTAATGCACGGGGTAAGCTGGAGCAGAAGTCTTGCATGCAGAAACATTCCACTGCCTGTGTGAGCCACAGATGGTATTTCAACTGCAGTGTCTTGTGAGAGCTGCCGTTGACAAGGCCAGCTGCTCGGAACCACCAACTGTCAGTTGATGTGGCCAGCTCTTACCCATGTGTGCTGAGAAAACCAGCATGGAATTGGGTCAGCACAGGACACGATTTTAATAGCCTCAATCTGTCAAGTAGACTTCTTTGGAAACAATGAAACAATTGAGCATTTTGAGCAAAAATCGTTAAGGCTCTTCTATGATAACACACCCATTCAAAAAGTCAAACTGCATCCAGTTAGTCCTCCTCTGCAGATTGAAGGAGCAGGCATGGGTCTAGGAGTTAACAATTGTGTGGTTTTCAGTTCTGCAGGCGGTGTAAATGAAAAGTCTCCCCTGAAGAATCCAGAACCTACCTTCCTTCCTCCCAGGCACTGCTGGAGTTGAGGCTTAGTCACGACACCGTATTGGCAGTGGTGAGGCTGCCAAGTGATTTCTCTCCAGTCACAGGTCCTGTTGTCTGAACAACTAAGGCAAGGCACGATCCACTGGCCTGAAATAGACAGCAAAACTTCTTTGGCTCAGTTTCTATGGGTGAAGTTACAGTTTGCACGAAAGCCTAGAATTCAGTGATGGATGGCACACCATTGCAGAAATCACAGTGAGGAGACCACACTCATATAAACCCAGGGGAACAGTGCGTGGCTTCCTGCCAACCAAACAGAATCACATCAGGTAGTCATGTTCTGAAATAACACAGTTCATGCTGAAGTCAAGTACGAATTCTGTTCTGTGAAAACACATGCTTATAAAAAAATTAAAGTGTTTGGGTCCTACTCAATTATTATTTATTTTCAAGCAGTACATGAGGTCTTTCATAGGACTGAAGTCTATAGGGAATCACTGACATTGACGTAGCTGGCCACACATATTTCCTAGCCTAACGCATGCTTAGTTACCAATCCAACAATAGTCATATTCTCTGCTATCAAGAGCTTCAATATATAATAAGAAAGTTATTTTAATATTCTGATAATTTACTGTTTTGAAGAATAGTCTTAATTTGATATATGGCCTTTTTGCTGTGAATCTCTTCACTTCTTTCTAGCTCTGTTGCCTTAATTTTTTCCTCTGTTAGAAGTGGAGTGTACTATTCTTCTCACATGATTGGTATGCGGATTTAATGGGATTATATAGTTAAAGGACCCAGCACAATTATGTATCCTACTCACCTTTGTTAGTAGCTAAGTTCAGGCACAGAGTAAGGCACAAGCTTTGGTCAATGTTTATAAGATAAATGAATATCCTTAAAAAGCTGCATGTAAGATCTTTCTTATTTTATGGATAAAGTAACATGTATTCAAATGTTGCAGCTTTTAGGGTGAGTGGTCACATTAATTATTTAATAATTTATTAGAAAAATATCAAGACATAATTTGGATTTTTAAAAATAATTTTCTTTATTTTTGGCTGTGTTGGGGCTTCCTTGTTTCTCTGGCTTTTCTCTAGTCGTGGTGTCTGGGTTTCTCATTGTGGTAGCTTCTCTTGTTGTGGAGTGAGGGCTTTAGGACGAACAGGCTTCAGTCATTTCAGCTCTTGGGCTCTAGCGCAGATTCAATAGTTGTGGCGCTCGGGCTTAGTTGCTCCGCAGCGTGTAGGATCTTCCCAGACCAGGGATCAAACCTGTGTCTCCTGCATTGCAGGCGCCACTGAGCCACCAGGGAAGCCCCTGGATTTCAATTTTTGTTTTCTGCCATTCATCTTTTCAGAAATGGAGACTGAATCAGCATGTTAAATACAGAGCAGTTATTTGTATTTTCTGTGGAGAATACCTTGACATCTCCAGCAAACATCCGCTGTACCCCAAAGATCTCGCTGACGCTACTGCTTCACGTTTCTCTTCAAAATATGGAGGAGCTAAATATTCCCGGCTACTTTTTGAGTTACAAAGGAAAGTTTTAAACAAGTTTATCCCTTCTGGCTTTGATTTGTGGTTCTGCTAACAAAAGTATCTGGTGTGACGTTAATTTTGCGTGCATACTAGTCACTTCAGTCGTGTCCAACTCTTTGCAACCTCATGGACCGTAGCCCGCCAGGCTCCTCTCTCCATGGGATTTTCTCAGCAAGAATACTGGAGTGGGTTGCCATGCCCTCCTCCAGGGAATTTTCCTGACCCAGGGACTGAACCCACATCTCCAGCACTGCAGGCAGATTTTTTACTGTTGAGCCACCGGGGAAGCCTGTGACATTAATTTTAGAGGGAAGAATTTCTACTTTCAGGGGATAGTAAAATACACTTTGCATTTCATGACTCAGGAATGTCAGAATTGTGTATGTGAGTTTTTGTGTGGGTGGAAATAGTTCCAAATAATAAAATACAGAAACAGATCTAGTTTATGGCTTTTACTGGTAGATCCCAGAAAGGGAAAAAGTATGTGTCTATGAAGAGAGAGAAACTGGAAAAGACAGAAGAAAATAGAAGGGAAAGGAGATGAGAACAGCATGCCTTCCAAGGAAGAGAAGGAAACATACAGCAGAACTGCTCTGGGGCAAATTGTGTCAACAGGAGCAGGAAGTTGAAATACAGGACGTCCAATAGCAATGTGGACTTATTTACTCCTCTCACCATAAATTTTTTTCTTTGCTTTGATTTTTAAACTTAATGAGAATTCCAGAAAACTGCCTCATTCAAAGTCCACCCATTAAGTAATATCTCCAAAATTTCAGGTCTGGTGAATGACCTTCCATGTCTCTATATACATATCACTCCCTATCTAGTAGGATTATAATTCAATACATTATTGATGTATCTACCCTCTTAGGTATTAGGCATTCTCATTGGTAAAATAAGATAATGAAATAGTTATCTAAAAAGAAATAGTTATTAAATATTACTAAAAAAGAAATAGTCAACATTTTTATAGCACCTCTCAGATGTTGGATATTCTGAGCACTTAAATACATTAATTTATTTAGTCTCAGAACCACCTTATTATTATCCCCATTGCGGTATTAACTGGGGCTCAGAAAGGTTAAGTAACTTGTCCAAGATCTTTTAGCTAGGAGTTGGCTGTATATTAATTTAAAATATACAGGATTGGAGCTGAAGACTGTCCCAGAGTCCATGCTCTTAAGTATAATGTGAAACTTCAAAAATCATAATCAGGTGAAGGGTTAAATTACATGTATAAAATTGCTATTTATACATGTCAAAAGCTTGAGAATAGGTAATTCATAATTGAGTAAAACAAGTGGAACTCAAAGATCTTGGGCTTTGGAGACAGACACACCTGAGCTCTGCCTCCATGGAGCTCCGTAGACCTCAGTGCAGTACATTAAAGCATCTGAGGGACTTCCCTGGTGGCTCAGTGGTAAAGAATCAGCCTGCCAATTCAGGAGACATGGGTTCAATCCCTGGTCTGGGAAGATGCCGCTTGACTGGCACAACTAAGCCAGTGTGCCACAACTACTGAGCCTGTGCTCAGAGCCCACGAGCTGCAACTACTAGAAGCCCGGCAGCCCTAGAGCCTGTGCTCTGCAACAAGAGAGGCCACCGCAATGGGAGGCCAACATATCAAAAAGTAGAGAGTAGTCCCCGCTGACCGCAACTAGAGAAGAGCCCGTGCAGCAAAGGAGACCCAACACAGCCAAAATTAAATACACAAATTTTTTTTTAAAAGTCAGCTGGAAAAGTTTTAAAAATCCTCACGCCCAGGCTGTGCCCTAGACGGATTACATCAGAACCACTGGATGTGGAACTCAGGCATCAATGTATTTTTAAAAGCTTTTTAGGTGATTCCAATATGCAGTCAAGGTTGAGGACCATTGTTTATCTTGGAAAAATTACTTAATCTTTTCATGATTACACTTACTTCTCTATACGAAAAATATGTGTAGCATCTGCCACAGCACCTTTACACTAGATGTTGATGAATGTATTTCCTGCCCTCACCCCACTTCACCCTAAGCAAACCATGGCAGTTCAGAATAAAGACAGCACGGGAGTCAGAGTTGTCTGGCAGGTTCCATGGGAGCAGATGAGATGTGAAGAGGTATTTGTGAATAGATAAGATTCAGAGAGGTATAATGGGTGATTTTAAGTGGAGAGACAGACCTGACTGTAGTGAGACTGAGGAAGTGACTGTTGTCCATGACAGATTGTATATACTGGGGAGAAAAAGAAGGTCTGCTTAGTGAAAGGGGTTTCCAAAGTTTGGAGATGTAGAGAATAGTATTAATACTAAAAGCTACAACACCGAACATTTGAGAGAGGTGTTGGGTTGTGAGTGGCAAAATGAAGACTGTTTTTAAAAGTGTTTGTTTCTCCATCCAATTCTCTTTTATAATTCTTCTGTGGTTTTCATTCAGAATATTCTAATTCTGATTTTGCCCTGATATACAGAGTTTGTAATCAATAATCCACTTCCTTCACATATCTGTTTAGCTCCTAATACAATTTGATTTAGACATGGCCTTCAGTTTATCCTTCGATGAAGAATTCCTCAAGAAAATCTCCTTCTGAAAAAGTCTTTTTTTTTTTTTTTTTTTCCATAGAGATTTTGTGGGTTGTGGATGCAGTTGGAAGGGGCCTGGGATGACCTCTTTTCCATCCTTTTCTTTTAAAGTGAGGATAACTGAGACCCAAGATGTTAAATAATGGAAGTAGGATCATGTCAATGACAGGGCTGGATGAGAATTGAAGTCTCAGAGTCTCCAAAGTGCTGATCCATTCATCATGTTAGGTTAGAGCAGCACAAAATCATCAGTCGAAAATGCAATATGGCTCAGCAATCACTCTGGTAGCACTGACAGAAAAGCCACAAACAGGTTGTCATAATACATGTATTTTTATTTTTAAAAACTGAATTTGCTCAATGGGTTCATGTATTCAGAGACTGTTTTTAAATAGATTATTATTACTTTTTTTTCATAAGATGGTGGCATGTTGGGGACACACATGTGTTTCTGCCAATGATATATTATTTAATACTTTGAAGGGCTCAGTTTTCCTCAGAACCTTGAGTTTCTAACCGCATGTGTATCCTCTTTGCCCAAACACTGTCTCCCCCCATAAATTTGTTGACAGCTAATTTTTCACAAACTGAGATCTTTGGCCATTTGCTGCTAAGGCTGAAGAAACGTGACCAATTGCATGCACAAAGATGCTAATATGGGTACCATTAGTTTGTGAGCATAAAATCACATGCACATAAAAAAGATGCCTGATTGGGTCTCTGAAAATTTAGCCCCAGTGGTTCATACGACCATATATTGATAGTCATCACTCTTTGCATTTTTGTATTGCTTAACAATGCTTTTTTATTGTGAGTTAGTAATACTACTTGAAATAGACATCTGTATAACATCTGCAGGACTGGGATTTCTTGACATTTTAAATGATTCCAGCTCACTAAAAATTGTCAAAAAGGAGGGCATACATTCTATGTTACATATTTAAACAATGAATGAATCAAAGCTGTGATTCTGAAATAAAATATGACATATGTCATAGGGAATAACATTCTGAAGAATGAAACTACCTTTGGGGAGAAGTTATTTAATTTATCGTTATAGCTTTATATTTAATGCAAGTTAGATTTCAGCCATTTATGTGAATTGAATTGGGGGATATAATGGAGAAAAGAAGTTAAACTTTGTGATTTAGTAAGATGTAAAATCATATAAACAATGGCACTAATTCCTGACTCTATAATGCTATAAAACAAGGAAGTTTTTAATTGAGAAGAAAAAAAAAATCTATATTTTCAACATTATTAGAATTATTAAAGTATAAGTTGCTATATTTCCTTCCAAAAAGATATGATAAAAGTTTTTGTTTATATATTATAAAATATAATCTAAACCATTTTCTTTAAAGGTAATTCTCATTCAGTGATCATATAAACTTCTGTCTGCAAATTAGAAGAATTATTTTTTTCTTTCCTGGGTAAAATATTTTATTCTTAGGTTGTATTTTATAGTTAAATTATTTTCAAAATTCAACTTAATAAAAAAGTCACTCAAAATTATATTAGCTGGTGTTATTAATAGAACATTTTTCAAGGAGAAAAAAAATGCATCCATTTCTGGCAGGTAACTGTAATGTGCTCTGAAAATAAGTTTTGGGGACCATTCTATGACCTTATAAGCTAAATCTAGAGCATCCAAAATAAACATCCTTCAGTGTCTAGTGTGACAACTTCTTTCAACAGAGGGGAGTCCTACCATTAAATCATCTCCAGGAGTGAAAGAGAGAAAAAGAAAAAAAAAAAAAAATCTATCCTTGCAAACTTATCTCTGAACTCACTCATTTACCTTGAATCTTTAGGTCTCTAGCACCTCAAGGGTAGAGGGGTTACCCTTGGTTGATTTCACAGTCTTCTGTGAAAGAGAGGAGGGCTTGAATCTTGGTTTTAGTTCAGCAACAATTTTTAAATCATATATTAGACACTGAAAGATGAATAAGGTACAGTCTTTGCTCTGGACACACTTGAAATCTCATGCAGCCTTCAGGACAAACTTATGGCTGATGCACCTTTTACATGTTAATACACCTACCTTGTGCTGTATGTACATATACTCATATGTATATATTATTTCCATCATAAAATATAAAATAAGCATAATTATATAAAAATAAAGGTACATATATTTTCATCTTTACTGGCCTCTTCCCTGTGCTGTTTTGTACTTCTCTCTCTCTCCTTGCTTGGCTATATTATTCCCCTTTGAAGACTATTGATTAGAGAGAGAGGAACATGTGAATCAGACTCCTGAAACATTATGAGGTAAGTGCTATTTGAAAACATGTGCATAGGACATTCTGGGTGCATGTGAAAGTGTTAGTCACTCCTGTCAGACTCTTTGCAACCCCATGGACTGTAGCCCATCAGTCTCCTCTGTCCATGGAATTCTTCAGGCAAGAATACTGGAGTGGGTAGCTGTTCCCTTCTCCAGGGGATCTTCCTGAACCAGGGATCAAGCCCAGGTCTCCCTTACTGCAGAGATTCTTTACCATCTGAGTCACATAAAAGAGAAGCAAATCTGGGGGTGAGGTGGTAAATAAAGACTTCCTGGAGAAGAGGATATGGCATCAGGAGAACCTGGATCAAGATGAGAAGAAGACTTTTAGGAGCAGGGATCAGCATGGACAAGAGCTGGAGTCCTGCAGCTGATTATCAGTATGAAATGAGGTCCAGAGTCCGGGAGGAGTTAGGAGAGATAGGATGGGTCAGATTATTGTCAGGTTGAGGAATATGCACTTGATTTGAGGAGTCAATATTTGTTTTTTTCAAAGAAGCCTAACTACTCAAGTTTCCAGAAGGCTCCTGTTTTATGGCAGCCTCTGTTGTAAGGACTAGGTACAGAGACAGCTTCAGAACAGGGCTTGGCAAAAGTTACTGTAAGTTTAACAGACAGAAGAAATTGCCACTTCTTGAGGAATCTCAGTAATGTACCTTCAACTTTTTATTGAAGAACTTTTGACTTGGTTCAGTAGGAGGAATCGAATTAAGTTGTTTTATGGTTCTCATAAATTGTCATCTGATTAAATAAAATACCTAGACATATGGATGTCTCCTTTGTATACAAGAGTATATATCTCATTTAGCCGAGAATCATAAATCATACCACCTGACACACCATAATGGGTAAATCCCTCTCTATGCACTGTCTGTAATTTATTATTTGGGACACATGTTCCAGAACTGGGAAATGCCCACGTTTGTTAGCCGTGCATGCCAAATTGCAATTTGTCCCACCCGTTTGTGAAACTCATTTCCCATTCAAGCTGTAGTGTGAAGTTCATGGCAAGGGTAGAAAAGATCCTGAGTGTTTTCTCAGACTTTTTAGATGAAGGGAGACCTGGGGTCAGGAGGCCAGAGCGGTAACCAGGAAGCGCAGAGGAGATGCTCTTTGCCCCTCTTACTGCCTTGGAGGTATTTTTAGTCCCAGCTTTGGCTTAACCTCACTGGTCTCCACTCAAAGAAGAATGCTGAGGAAGGAAAGAAACAGGGGAAGTGGACAGAGCCTCCAAAGTGTCTCATTCCAGATCTGCCCTCGGTTTAGGCAGGATGAATACTGCAATTTGAATTGTTTAGAAGTGAATCTTTCTATTTATTTACTTTGTTGGAGTATAATTGTTTTACAATGATGTGTTAATTTCTGCTGTACAATGAAGTGAATCAGCTATTTGTATACATACATCCCCTCCCTCTTGGACATCCCTCTTGCCCCATTCATCCCACCCTTCTAGGTCATCACAGAGCTCCGAGCTGGGCTTCCTGTGTTATAGAGCAACTTCCCGCTAGCTATCTATTTTACACACGGTAGTGTATATATGCCTGTGCTATCTTCCAATTCGTCTCACCCTCCCCTTCCCCTCTGTGTCTACATATCCATTTTCTACATCTGCGTCTCTATTCTTGCCCTGAAAATAGGTTCATATGTACCATCTTTCTATATTCCATACATATATGATATTTGTTTTTCTCTTTCTGATTTACTTCACTCTATATGACAGACTATAGGTCCATCCACATCACTACAAATGACCCAATTTTGTTTCTTTTTATAGCTGAGTAATATTCCATTATATATATATATATATATATATATATATATATATATATATATATAAAATATCTTCTTTATCCATTCCTCTGTTGATGGACATTTAGGGTGCTTTCCTGTATCCCAGTGTTAATTGTAGCACTGTTTACAATAGCCAGGACATGTAATTTGAATTTGACATCCCAATTTCCCTGCCTCTATTCATGTTCAATATATGGGAGGCATTAGTGACCACTCCCAAAGATTTTTTTTTTAACTTGAAGAAATGATATAAAACTGAGCTTCTATCCTTTGCAGTGCTTTGGGTTCACAAGGTCAACTTATTTTGTACTTACTCTGTAGAAATTATAATGTTAAGTGAGTAGGTAGAGTCTGAATAACTGAGACCCCTTGTCTTCATCCGGCTTACAGCCTGGGAACACTGACATCAAAGAAACTAATACAATTATGTAAAGTTTAAAAATAAAATAAAAAAACAAACAAAAAAACAAACAAAAAAACCAAAGTCAATTACATACTTAATTATTTAATGGGGTCGCAAAGAGTCAGACACGACTTAGCAACTGAACAACAATGAACAACAATCATTTAAATAATTGTGGAAGCTGCAAAGGAAGAAAAACACTGGGTGCTATGAAAATATATAGTAAGGAAAACAAGTCAGGGGCTCAAGGCAAGGCTCTATGCTATGACTTTTTGACTGAGATCTATGGTGAATATGCATTAAACTAAGGAGAAAGCAGAAGGTGAAAGGAACAGCATTTGATTAATCAAATATTTCACATACTCAAACAATGCATTTTCATTAATTATATGTGTGGCAGTTCATAGTAATTAAAAAGCACCAGATCACCTTGAGTTTTTTGTAGAAGAATAGCGTAAGTAACCATCTACTACTTATGTATACTAGCTTATATATATATATGTATACTTATGTATACTAAGGGATTTTTTTTTAAAAAAGAAATGATAGTGTAATAGTCACCTTTTGTATCCCCAGATGGACAAGTCTTTAGTTCGGGCTGTGAAATGGCTTCAATGTAGTCAGAGGAAATAGGCTGTAACCCACAGGTTTCCTCTGGCTGAATCAGCAAACCACAATCCTGCATTAAAATGATAAAAGTTAGCTGTCATAGTAATTAACCTGACCTGTAGTAATAAAATCTCAAAAATAAGACTTCCTCTGCCAAATAATCTTTATGGATAAAAGGGAGCAATCCATGTTTACCCTTCTCTTGATACTTATTCATCGATAGTTGTTTTTGCTATTAATAGCTGCTTATATTAGGGGATTCATATAAATTCTAATGATAACTTAATCTTTATTTTGGCATTGATAGTCATGTTATTGCTCTGCCAATTTTTAAAGAAATAGGTGTTAGTTATTTTAAAAAAATATACCTTTGTGTTGTTGACTCATTAAAAAATATAACATAGTATAACAGAGGACAATACATCAAGGGGAGAAAATGTGATGTTGTGAGATAACAAATGGGAAATACTTGGGGAGAATGTTAATTTAACAGATGCATTTCATTTCAACACACATTTATTTAAGATCTATGATTTGCTAGAAATAGAATTGGATATGTATATTTTATCTAAAACATTTTACATATTTATAAAAGTAGGTAGGTAACAGCTCACCGCAATGACACTCATTAGAGAAGAGGCATGTACCAAGCAATGCCTTCCGGAGTCTGCCATATGCATTGCAGAGAGGCAATTCATTGGCTTTGAAATCTTTCCTCTTCTCCAGTATATCATCCTTCTCTTGTTTTCTCTTAGCTTATCCTACAAAGCTGTAGGCACTTGTACCTGTCCTGTGTCCATCTAACTGACCTCATCTGGTTCCACTGCCACCCTTCTCACTGGGTTCTCTCAGTCTACCAAGATTAAGGTCAGGTTAAAATGCAATAATATCTGTTAGGAATGCTTTCTTCCTAATTTTGCGTGGAGAGCATCTTTTGGTGTTTGAGATCTCTGGAAATGGCAGCACAGTGATGTGTCAGCTTTTGTCCACATCAGCATCCTTTGTTTCCTTCGTCTTCACCATTTGGTAATTGCGTTTGTTATTTGTGCCTTTTCCACCAGACTGAATACTCCATGAGAATGGATAATTATTTCCCCTCACACATAAATCCCATCCCTGGTGTACAGTAGACAACGATAAATATTTGCTGAATGTGTAAAAGGTTAGAGTTAATTGTCCCCCTTTTCATATCATGCATTCTCAGTAATGGAGAGAAATAATTGGTTTGACCTCTTCTTTGCTCTGTATTTCTGCCTCTAACGAGCAATTTCTGGTCACTTCTTTCACACTTTTAAACATCCTAACCACCAACTTGGATTCCTGGATCTCACACAAAAGATCCAGGGCATCAGGGAACAAAAGGAATGGGGGTAGTGTAAGGACTTTTAAAAATCTTGATTCAGTACACATATTTTCATTTTTTAATTCATGACTGAAGTTGAAGTTTAGGAAACTGATTAAAATTAGAAATATGATTTGTGTTAAAATGTTCATTATATTATAATAAAGCAATTAAAATAGCATAAAGTTTATAATGATGTGAGAAGATTTAGCCTGAATAAACATCTATGAATGATACATGTTCATGTATGTGTGATGCCTATTTATTCATCTATCTATTCATTTGTTTTTAGTGGAGACTAGACCTTTATTTCAGAGAAGGCAATGGCACCCCACTCCAGAACTCTTGCCTGGAAAATCCCATGGATGGAAGACCCTGGTAGGCTGCAGTCCATGGGGTCGCGAAGAGTCAGACACGACTGAGCGACTTCACTTTAACTTTTCACTTTCATGCATTGGAGGAGGAAATGACAACCCACTCCAGTGTTCTTGCCTGGAGAATCCCAGGGACGGGGGAGCCTGATGGGCTGCCGTCTCTAGGGTCGCACAGAGTCGGACACGACTGAAGCGACTTAGCAGCAGGAGCAGCAGCAGACCTTTATTTAAGGCCTTTATTAATGGCATTATATATCTATCAGAATTTTTATAAATATGTATATCAAATGTTAGGGAAGGCAGGGAGAAATAATTACTATTATACACTGATGATAAGCACTGCAAATTAGTTCAGCTTTTTCAGAAGGTAATTTACACTAAACTTAAAAATTCACAGATTCTATAGCCCCAAAGTTAGAGTACTTAAAGTCTACTCCAGAGAAATCCTCATGCAATGCATAAAGAATATGTATAAAGACAGATCTAATGGACTAAGATGGGAAGATTTCCCAGGCATATAATTAAGAAAACAACTGAAGACCTTGTTTCATTCCAGAATAATATATTCCAAATGAAACACACTGAGAACATGCCACACAGTCACCTAAATTCAGGTATTTCATGTTGAGATGTTGTGTTCAATCTACTAAAAATGCAAATAATATTGAAAAGTCTGGAATTAGATAAAAGTTTGCCTAAAGATGATTGCTTGTTTGGGGTCTCCGGGGTGTGCAGGTGCCAAGGTCCCAGATGGTCTCCTCTGTCAAAGTTGGACATGTCATTGGTCTGTCAATCAATCAGATTGTTAGGTGTGCTGATGGCTTGTCCTGTGAGGAACCAAACTCAATTTCTGATGAGTGGATGCAGGCTATTTCAGATATATTAGTCACAACCAGTCTTTTCGAGAGACTATATCTGAACTGAAGGATATGAAAATCCTTCAGGGGGGATGAGAATTTTAAGCAGAAGGAATTGCATGTCAAAGGTCATGAGGTGACAAAAGGATTTATCTGACATCTTAGGCACAAAAGAAAAACATTACTGAAAAAAATGATATGCTGATAACCTATATGTCATTTTTTTCTTGAGCTGCACCTCCAACGTTATCTACCCTAAACTCTTCAGAGGGAGAATGATAATCCATGATGTGGTTCTGAGCAATTCTGGATACAGCTTTCCAATGGAAAGGTATTGATTTAATACCTAGAACCTGCAAAACGCCTTGCTGTGAAAGCAGGTCCCTGACCTCAAACATAATCCAGCTCATCATCATAAGTTTCTTCTTAATCCTGAACTGAAATCTCAATCTTATTTGTTCTAATTGTCCTCTTTGGTGCAGCTTAGAACAAATTTATTGTAATAATATAGAAGCATGTTCTGACCTGACTTCAGAGCTGCTGAAACAAATGATTGACAATAGAGAATGATAATTTTTTAAATGTTCAATATTGACACTGCATACCCAGGACCCCACATACAAGCCTATGATAACAGAGTGAACATAATACAGAGCCAGAGAAATGTAGTGTAAGTGGGAGCCAGACAGGGTGACCACTCCTGCTGCTTACAACCCTGGTCAAACCAACATGGAAATATAACATGCAGCCAAACTTCTCTCTTCCTCTAAGTATTTATGAAACCTGTTCTCAGGCCACATGAATCATTGACTATACCTTTAGATCTTAAAAGTGATAAACCTCACTAATAAAAAATTAAACAATTTTTGAAAGGGAAAAACTCATTAGCATCCATCATTCTTTCTTCACTGGTGTGATTAGTAATTTGGTCAAGTTCAGGCATATTCAAGTAAATGAATAATAGCTCTTCTGGCTTGGAGCCCCTTAGTCTAGAAAAGGCAGAAGTTAGCAGAGATGCTTAAAATTAACCCCAGAAAGCTCCACCTTTAGAGTGTATCCCTTTGCTGGAGACTTCATAAATTCCTGAATGGACTGTCAGCGCTTTCAATACAGTGTAACAAGATAATTAACAGATTTTCTCATTCAAACATGTGCAGAGTGTATGTATGTGTGTGTATATATATATATATATATATTAAATGATTTTAAAAATTTGCTTAACTTTTCATGAAATGCCTTAGTAACTAACAGAAGATATTAAGGTGCCCTTGGCTTTGATCTCTGCCCTACCCACGAATACACGGCCACTGTTCTTATTACCAATTCTTCTGGAAGTCCATCTAGTTTTTACAGAAGTATTTGGCCACAAAGGAATTAGTACTTTTCATTTTTAATGTGATTTTGCTTTGTTTTTAGAACAATATCAAACTGGACTATTTGATCTGGTGTGTGTGCTTAGTCGCTCAGTCATGTCTGAGTCTTGTGACCGTTTGGACTGTAGCCCATCAGGCCCCTCTGTCCATGGGATTTTCCAGACAAGAATACTGGAGTGGGTTGCCATTTCCTCCTCCAGAGAATCTTTCCAACCCAGGGATCGAACCTATGTCTCTTGCATTGGGAGGAGCATTCGTTACCCACTGAGCCATCCCGGGTAGGTATCGTTAAACCTTACCTACTTTCTGGCCCCATAGAATCATCTTTTAAGATCAAACAGTTCTCCCTTTCTTCCACTAAATAATGAAAAATGTCCACATTTAAAATTTTAAAATATACAGTCATTCCTCGTGGCACCCAGCTTTTCCCAGAGGGACTCATTCCCTTTCCCTGGGATGATGCTATTCTTCGTAAGTTAGTCGTGACCCCTCAAACCCGACAATCTTGGCACAGTTGCCTCTCCCAGAGAGGCAGAGTCCTCTTTCAGATTAAGACTGTTCCTTTTCCCATGAGACACAAAGTTCCTGATGAGCTAATTTCACTACCTTGTTCCAAGGGGATAAATTATTTTCTATCTTCACATTTTCTCTAAATTTAACAACTGCTTTCCTTATGTTGTAGTCAGCCAGCCATAAAATAGTAGCTATTGTGAGATTCATAGTATCAGACACTGAATGAATATGTATAGAATAATCAGCTGAGGTATACATTAGCGATAAATCATTACAGCATAGTCCATCTGAAATCGTCTTTTACATACCATAGTGATCCTAAAACTGAATGTTTTTCATAAAGAAAATGCACTCATATAAATGCATACTAAAGGAGATGTATTTACTTTTTAGCAGATAATTGGAAATAAGTCACAAATATAATTACACTGCTAAGATTTAATCCTACAAATATACTTGGTAAAGTTTACAAAGATTCATGTGCAAGAAAATTTACTAGAGCACTTCATGTAATAACAGAAAACTTGATACACCTTAATTGTCCATCAACAGAGAACTGGCGAAACAAGTTATACGTCCATATGATGGAACACTAATTCTCTGAAGAGAAGAAGGCAGAGTAAAGGATGGAGAGACAGATATTAAGAGCAACAAAGCAAGTTTCAGGACATTAAATACATCTTGATTTTATTTAGTAAAATAAAGTGCTACTACTACTAAGTCGCTTCAGTCATGTCCGACTCTGTGTGACCCCATGGACTGCAGCCCACCAGGCTCCGCCGTCCCTGGGATTCTCCAGGCAAGAACACTGGAGTAGGCTGCCATTTCCTTCTCCAATGCATGAAAGTGAAAAGTGAAAGTGAAGTCGCTCAGTCGTGTCCGACTCTTCTAGACCCCATGGACTGCAACCTACCAGGCTCCTCCGTCCATGGGATTTTCCAGGCAACAGTACTGGAGTGGGGTGCCATTGCCTTCTCCAAATAAAGTGCTAGAAATGTGCATATGCTTGACTGTGCATACACAGATTCCGGAAGGATACACTGGAAACACTGAACAGTGGCTTTCTTGGAAGATTAAGGATGGTAGGCTAGAGAAGGGGAAGCAAAAATGAATTTTTTGAAGATTTACCATTGGTATTAATCATGTTTATTTTTTTAAAAAAATACAAATTTAAGCAAAGAAAATAACATTTAAAATGGCAAAGTAAAAGAATAGGACATCAGAAAAGTATTGGTAGCTTCTTTGAAGGTATATTAGTTTCCTATGGCTCCTGTACTACAAACTGGGTGCTTTGAACAAGAGAAGTTCTTTTACAGTTCTGGGAACTGGAAGTCCAAATCAAGACATTGGCAGGTTTGGTTCCTACTGAGGGCTGTGAAGGACTATGGGTCTGCATAGTCATTTAATACTGTCCTGTGTCCACGGAGTTAATAGTTTATCAGAGCAAATATAACTAAAAGGGAATTGAGTACATGTTCCAGGTAGAAGGAGGAGCATGAAGCATTCTAAAACTGAGTGAGGATTATAGTCATTAAAGTTCCAAGCACATGGCATTTGGAGAACAAGACAGCAAGTAGATAGCTGCTGCTGCTGCTAAATTGCGTCAGTCGTGTCTGACTCTGTGCCACCCCATAGACGCCAGCCCAACAGGCTCCTCTGTCCCTGGGATTCTGCAGGCAAGAACACTGGAGTGGGTCAAGTAGATAGAGATCAGTAAAATTATTTTGGAATCCTGATTTTAATCCTTGGCTCACTCTAATGACACAAAATTTAGGATCATGGCAATGAATGAAGCTTCTTTAATTTTCTTCTGTTTAAAGATTCTTATCAGGGAAGTCTCTAGGCTCTGTCCTCTTTTATAAAACTTATAAATTTTTTTTTACTAAGCAGCTGCTCTTTTAAAGGACAGTACAAAATTAAACATTTTTAATTTTGGAGGAGTAAGGGACGTTTTGACTTTAGTTTGTTCTAATAAAATATTTGCAGTGAACAAGGTTTACCTATATAATTGCCTTATTTTAAATTTTAATGAAACTAAGTAGCCAGTCAAGTCATTCTACTTTGTGCAGAAGGGACCTCTAACAACATTGCTTTAAAAATTGATGTGTTTCAATGCTTGATGTTATCCTGTTTTAGACAAGCTCGAGTGCATTCAGGGCGGTATGGCCGTAGATGTTATCCTGTTTTAGTAAGAGTTCAAGTTTTCAATTTTAATTGTTTTTTAAAAATAATAGAACTTGGTGTTAGGTAGCCGAATTGTGTATGAAGTTTTGAGTTGCTATTTGTATTTTGGGCTTCATAGCCTTATTTATAACACATCAGAATCCAAGTAGTAATGAGCTATCATATAACATCATTGTGTATGTTTCTTTCCTTAAATAATCATCAGCTGAAAAGTGGTGGTATATTATACTAAGAATTTTTAGTCCCCTATGAACTCAGGAACAAAGGAAATTGAAACAAATTATAAACAGATGAATTAGCCCTAGTCAATTAAATTTACTAATATGACCTCAATATTTGGAACACTTCTTTATATTTCTCATGCATTACAAATCCCTCAACTAGCAATATACAGTTTTCTCTTTTTTTAATCTTAAATTGTTCATTCACTAAGTTGTGTCCAACTCTTTTTCCACCCCATGAACTGTAGCCTGCCAGGCTTCTCTGTCAATGGGATTTTACAGGCAGGAATACTGGAGTGGGTTGCTGTTTCCTCCTCCAGCAGACCTTTCCAATCCAGGGATCAAACCCATGGCTCCTGTCACATCTCCTGCACGGCAGGTGGGTTCTTTACCACTGAGACACCAGGGAAGCTCTTTTGGGTCCCCAAATTAAACAGGGTGAGGCCAATGTGATCCTGCTCGCTGGAGTCCATTCTGAAAGGCACCCTGTATTTTCAATTTAGAAATACATCTGAGTCTCCTGGATGTGTAGAATTTGGACTGGAAAATCTAGTGAGACAGGGGCCTGTGAAATGACTAATGCTTCCCACTTCCGGTGAGCTCCAAGGAAAGCAGCCTTTGTTGTGGTCTTTCAGCACTTTTGGTTTGGGTTCCAGATGGAGTCCAGAAGGGTAGATGTGAATGTAAATGAAACAAAGAAGAATGATTTTATGTCTGGATATTTGAAGAACTTCAGTTCTTTTTGATTTGTGAACAAAGAATGTGGAATTGGAGCTGAATGTATAACCATGGACTCTCTTGCATGTTGAAGAAACTGGATCAGTTTGGGAAATGACAGAACAATAATAACAATGACAGAAAGAAAAGCTTATGTCATATTCCAAAGGAGCAAATTAATTGTTTGTAGACTGAAGAAGAAATACTACTGTGAGTGAAAATAGGCAGTAGGCTACAGATATATTTTAAAAGATGTGTATTATCAAGAATGTGATACCAAACATAACAAATGTTTGCCACATATAAACCAGCAAGCAGGTCTTCTCAGGAAACAGTGATGAATCACAGCAACCATAACTGCTATTAGAAGTATTGCAGCATGGACTGCCCCACTTATAAATAGTCCACTAATAACGTATATAAGGTTGTGATTGTTAAAAATGCAGCTCTTGGGACTTCCCTGGTGGTCCAGTGGTGAAGACTCTATGTTTCCAGTGAAGGGGGCACAGGTTCAATCCCTGGTCAGAGAACTAAGATCCCATATGTTGCAGTTTTCCTAGCTCTGGTAGGAAATATGAATGGCACAAATAGAGCTGAATATTTTAATAAAACATATAGTTACAGTAGTTTTGAACATCATGGGAGCACTTCCTGACTTCACTCATCTTGGTAACTTCTATACAAAGACACCTACACCTATACACACCTACACACGCACACACAGGTACACATACAGTGATCCTTAGAATTGTGAGACTTTAAAACCTGGGGGGGCTTAAACCAAGTGACATGAAATATGTTAGGTTACAAAATAATTCTATCATTACATGTCTCAATTTATAAATTCCACCTCCTTTGAGACTGTAATAGTATTTTTAGAGGACTAAATAGCATTTTTAAAGACTCACTAATCAGCAACCTATACATTTACAGTTAAGCTCAAAGCACGCTATCTGTGGCTTAATTCTGTAGAAGAAAATGCTGATGCACCCAAAACTGAGCATCAAAACTGCTGTGATATTACAAGGTCAAAATTTAATATCACTTTTTAGTATAAACATATCCTAACAATGTAAAATGAGATACCTATAAAAATAATTGTGCTCTGACAGGAAAATCCTTTCTTTGCATAGTCTTATATTTTAATACATGTTAATCAGACTAAAGGTCATTCCCCTAAGATATTTAGTAGTTACACAGGAAAAATGTAACCATGGAGAAACCCAGTGAGCACTACCCTCATCAAGTGATCAAGAGAAACACATCATTTCTGCAGTATTCTTGCCACAAATGTTGAGCTTCATCTAGTAAGGAGAAACCATGATACAATTCAAGATTGAGAGGCATTCTACAAAATAACTCATCTGCATTATTTTCAAGTATCAAAGTCATGAAAGACAAGGAAAGACTATGGAAGTGTCATAGATTAAAGAAGATAAGAAAAATGACAGCTAAGAGCAATTAAAAATCTTGGAACAGAAAAACAAATATCATTGGAAAAACTAGTGAAATTCATATAAAGTATTTGGTTGAGTAAATATGCTGTACCAATATTAACTTCTTAGAATTGATAAAGTACCATTGTCGTATAAAATTTTAATATTAGAGGAAACCGGGTTGAGTGTATTTAAGAACTTTCTGTAACTCTAACATTAACATTAAAAGTGAAAATATTCATGTAATTTGATCACCATATTTTAGAATTTTCTTGAAGGGCAAAAAGAATGTTCTAATCAGTCAAAGCCTTTTACAAAGTTTTGCTGGAGTTTCTTTCATACAGCAGAGCAATTAGCCACATCTTATTGGCATTCATCGATATCCCATAGAATTTGATCCACAAGTATTTTGCTCTTAATATTTATAGGAATTGTGGGAGGAGAGTTTACAGGCTAAAGAAATACCTACTTTATTATGGACTAACTCTTCAGGAGATAAAAATCTCCTGGTGATCTGGCGAGGATCAAAGGAAATGCCATTTATATTGAATAAAGAGAGAGCCTAGGGACTTTGCTAGTGGTTCAGTGGTTAAGACTCCATGCTTCCAGTGCAGGGTGTGCAGGTTCGATCCCTGGTTGAGGGACTAAGATCCTGCATGCCATGAAGCCAAAAAAATTGTTTTAATTAAAAAATTAAAAAAAAAAAACAGGTTATGCCAAGCATGGGGGAAGGCACAGCCTACACACCACTGCACTGAATCTTTACAATGGCTTGAAGTGCATATTTTCCTTATTCAACAGATGAAGAAAGAAAGACGTGTAGAGTTTCGTAGAAGCTTTTCTGAAATCAAACACCTTAGCAAGCAGAGTAGCTAGAGTTGGAAGCCATAGGTCTATCTGACTTCAAGCCCATGCTTCATAGACTGAAAAACAAAACAAGATAAAACAAAACACACTGTACTAAGACATGAAGACCATGTTTATGAAACATTTAGACCAATTAACTCTTCATCAGGGAAGACTCTTTTTTCATGGCTGCAGATGGCATCTCTAAACATAACCAGCTGCACTTTAAATGCTTACAGTTGGTCAAAAGTGGGGACTAGGCAAGGGTGTGTATGATTCAGGCCAAATCTATTCCCTCTGGTGGAAAAATAAAAAGCCTCCAAATACCTTTCCAGCTTATGGTTTGTTACTCAAATAATTTTTTATTTTTGAATACTAGCACATTACAAAATTAATTGTTAGCTAAAGACAACATTGATTCCCATGGTAGACAATGAATATTTATTACTGCCTATCATCAAGGAATACAGTTTTCACGTGATTTTCAAAGCCATCAGTACTCATTTGTCATATATTTTCAGCTCTCCAAAGATGTTTATAGTTTATGACATTTATTCATTTGTTTTGTTTCAATTGATTCCTTTAACAGACATTTGTTCAGCATCTCCACAGGCCAGCCACAGCCCCTGCCCTCATGGAGTTCTAGCAGAGAAAACAGATATGTAAACACACAACTGCTGTAGAAAGCACTTAACGGTGGTACTGAAAATAGTTCTGGACACAGGATTGGCACAAAGGAACAAGATCGACGCTGTTTTACAAAAGAGATTATAACTGGAACTCTATTGGAGTTTACCAGGCAGATGGGAGCTGGTGGGCTTCCAAGCAGTGGAAACAGTGGAGGCAGGCAGGGGTGATGGTGCCTCAAAGCAGCTGATCTCCCATTCTAATGCTTACAAAAACGTGGGCATCCGTTATATCTGAAGACTAACTGCACCCTAATTTATAAGTCACTGCTGTTTTTTTTCCCCCTTGCTGTGACTATTAGCTTGGGATTCAGTCCTTAGCCATAAAATACACCACACTATCTGGAGCAAATTGGGAATGGATTTTGCCTTACTTGTGTTTGGGGGCTGTGCAAAAACATATGGTGTCAGTTACAAAACTCTGAAGCAGTTTATCTCAGAACCTACTCCCGCCATATCAGCTCAAGCTTTGATAGTGTCAGTTATCAGCAAGCTTGCCCAGGAAGGAGTGGGCATTTTCCTGTGGAATATGTGCTATCTTCCTTGGCATCCAATGCAGAATTAAGGGTTGCCCATTTTAATGGAGGAACTTAAGACTCCATGACCCCATTATAAGCAGGCGTCCGGGAGAAATTTCAAGATATAAGATTATCATTGAGTTTGTCTTAAATTCCCCAGGGGTTTTACATGAGCTCATTATTTCCTGAACTTGAATACTGTTGCCATGATTTGATCATTACTGGGTAAGTGGTTGTCACAACTCCCTGTGTGGGATGAAATACCTCTTTCATTCAAAGCCAAGTCTGATGAGTGAGTCCTTATAGATCACATCTCTCTAAGTCTCCACAGATTTAGCCTCTGAAGGCTGCAGTGGTGTGTCTGCCCCAGGATGCCTCCCTCCACTTAGCTGAAACCACTGGGTCTTTCGTCTGCCCAGCAGACCTGCCTTCTGCCACTGCTTCTCCATAATCCACAACCACGTGGCATTTCAAGTTGATCTCTACAGTCTGTCACTTCTTTGCATGAGTCAACAGCTGTTGTGGGATTCTGCTGTCACCAATCAGATATGCTTGCCTGGCCTTGCAGAACCGAGCTGTAGGGAATGTTGCTTTAAAGTAAGAGGCCTGGCTTTGTTCTAGAACTCTGCAGTTGTTACCCTGCCCAGATCTGATACTTGGTTGCTCCTTGGTGTTTTATCTTTAAAAGGCCATCTGTGTTGGGCTCCACTGTATTGACTGACTTTGACAGGTCAAAACCAAAACGGACATAGCACTTGACAGGCTTAAATCTCACTGATTTTCCCTCCCTTATACCAGGTATTCCTTGTCATGGGAGCTGGGATAAGACTAAATGGTTTAACACTTAAAGCTGATGACTGGCGAAAAAATAATATCTAGGAGAATAAACTGTTCTACAGATTGGCCACTGTTTTGTTTTGGGTTTTTTTTTTAATCATTCCTATGGTGTTTCATGGGCTTCTCAGGTGGCACTAGTGGTAAAGAACCCACCTGCCAATGCAGGAAATGGAGGAGTCACAGGTTCAATCCCTGGGTCGGTAAAAAGTCCCTGGAGGAGGGCATGGCAACTCACTCCAGTATTGTTGCCTGGAGAATCCCATGCACAGAGGAGCCTCATGGGCTACAGTCCACAGAGTCTCAAAGACTCAGACACGACTGAAGCAACTTAGCACGCATGCATGCATGGTGTTTCATAAAGTTTCAAAATGCTAATTCTACTCTAAAATCTTTATTGAAATAAAAATTATATAATAATTCAGAGAAGGCTATATGTTTCCCAAAATATGTTCCATGAAATACAGATTTCTGGGAGGCTAGTAAGTAGGTATTAAGTCAAAAAATAATGGCATAGACCAACTAAACTAATTTTTGGCAAAAACTTTAGATTTTCTTATTTTCACTATCAGTAGCACAGTGTTCTACTAATAACTTTTTATCATTTAATAAAGCTGATTCTGAAAAGCGTTTAACAAGTTGTCACTGTTAATACTACAGATAATTCAGCTATCTTAGAGCTTTAATTTTCTGAGGAGAAAGTCACTTTTTAATGAAATCTCTTCAACTATGCCTTAATGAACCCATGATCAGGAGAATCTCTTGAGTTGATCAAAAAGTTCATCTGGGTTTTTCTGTAATTACCAAAACTTTTTGCCAACGCAATACATAAACTTAGTTGTTTTGATGACTAGTTTGTGTCAAAAATACTGAACTAAGAAATAGTATGAGATCACTTGTTTCTATGATGAGGTTGTGAGTGAAAATCTCATATGTGGCAGCAGAGACCAAATCAAAAGAAAAAACACAAAGCTATATGGAAACAATTTACAATTTATTCTTTTTAAAAATAGTAAAATCATTTACTATTTTTAAAAATTATAAATAAAAGGAATATTCTGTGATGACAGACATCTGCCTGGCATAACTAAGAAATCATTCCTGGGAAAGAATAAGTTCTTGAGTTAGCTGCAAGTTTTCCTTTTGTAGTAAGTCACATATTATGTGCATTATATAATCCTATTCTAATTCATTTCTTTGTTCATTTATAGCAAGTGTCCTGGGTATCAATAACAAAAGTCATAATTCAGACTGTACACTATGCTACTAAATTTAATTCTTAAAGTTGGATTTCTTTTCTGAAAAACATCAGTCACATTTATTTGCTACATCAGATGTTATCCATTATTATGCTCCTGAAATTGGTTACATACTAAATAGTTCGCCTATGAAGTCTGAGTCCTGGAAAACAGGGTCATTGAGGCCAGGGTGGCACATGAAAAAGCAATAGAAGGGTCTGGATTTAATACGATTAGTAGTATGGTGGTTAAGGGTGAATGCTATCGTGTAAGACTGCAGAATTCAGATTTCGGCCCCACCACTTTGTAACCCTGGGCAAATTAAACCCCTAGTTGGGTAGTTTCCTCTTTTGTGAAGGCCTGCCTTACAAGACTGTTGAAAGGATTAAACACATTAACACATAAACACGTAAACAATGAAGAATCATGCATGATCCACAATGAGGGCTCAATAAATGAAGCTATGATGAGAACTGAATAGCATGTGCCAATGGGCACATTATGTACCTTATACAACACAGCTATGAGTTAGAAGGTGTTAGCTGCACTAAGAGTACTAAACAAATAACATTTAAGTAATTTACCACTGTGTGGTCAGACTTCAGATACAAGTCTGTATGATTCTAAAACCCATACTTATTTCCTTATGTCATTCTGGAATTTAAAATAAAAAATCTGGGTTAACACTAGGTTCTAATGAAGAGAAACTAAAGAGCCTCTTGATGAAGGTGAAAAAGGAGAGTGACAAAACTGGTTTAAACTCAACATTCAAAAAACTAAGTTCATGGCATTCAGTCCTATCATTTCATGGTGAATAGATGGGGGAAAAATGGAAACAGTGACAGACTTTATTTTCTTGGGCTCTCAAATCACTGTGGATGATGACTGCAGCCATGAAATTAAAAGACATTTGCTCCTTGGAAGAAAAGCTATGACAAACCTAGACAGCCTATTAAAAAGCAGAGACATTACTTTGCCGACAAAGGTCCATATAGTCAAAACTATGCTTTTTGCAGTTAGTCAGTTCAGTTGCTCAGTTTTATCCAACTCTTTGTGACCCCACGGACTGCAGCATGCCAGGTTTTCCTGTCCATCACCAACTCTTGGAGCTCGCTCTAACTCATGTCCATCAAGTTGGTGATGCCATCCAACCAACTCATCCTCTGTCATCCCCTTCTCCTCCTACCTTCAGTCTTTCCCAGCACCAAGGTCTTGTCAAGTGAGTCAGTTCTTCACATCAGGTGTCCAAAGTATTGGAGTTTCAGCTTCAGCATCAGCCCCTCCAATGAATATTCAGGACTGACTTCCTTTTGGATGGACTGGTTGGATCTCCTTGCCATCCAAGGGACTCTCAAGAACCTTCTCCAACACCACAGTTCGAAAGCATCCAACTTTCACATCCTTAATACTGGAAAAACTATAGCTTTGACTAGATGGACCTTTCTTGGTAAAGTAATGTCTCTGCTTTTTAATATGCTGTCTAGGTTGGCCATAGCTTTTCTTCCAAGGAGCAAGCATCTTTTAATTTCATGGCTGCAGTCACCATCTGCAGTGATTTTGGAGCCCCCAAAAATAAATAAAGTCTGACACTGTTTCCATTGTTTCCCCATCTATTTGCCATAAAGTGATGAGACTGGATGCCATGATCTTAGCTTTCTGAACGTTGAGTTTTAAGCCAACTTTTTCACTCTCCTCTTTCACTTTCATCAAGAGGCTCTTCAGTTCTTCTTCATTTTCTGCCATAAGGGTGGAATCATCTGTGTATCTGAGGTTATTGATATTTCTCCCAACAATCTTGATTTTTCTTGGTTTTTCCAGTAGTCATGTTACAGATATGAGAATTGGACCATAAAGAAGGCTCAGCACCGAAAAATTGATATTTTCGAACTGTGGTGCTGGAGAAGACTCTTGAGGAGTTCCTTGAGCTGTAAGGAGATCAAACCAGTCAGTTCTAAAGGAAATCAACCTTGAATATTCATTGGAAGGGCTGATGGTGAAACTGAAGCTCCAATACTTTGACCACCTCATGTGAATACCCTGATGCTGTGAAAGATTGAGGGCAGAAGGAGAAGGGGGCAATAGAGGATGAGATGGTTGGATGGCATCATTTACTCAATGGACATGGGTTTGAGCAAAATCGGGGAGATAGCAAAGGACAGGGAAGCCAGGCGTGCTGCAGTCCACAGGGTCACAAAGAGTAGGACACGACTGAGAGACTGAACAACAAGGCTAGCTCTGTAAATGGGACATTTACATTACTTTCTCTGAGCCTTGGCTTCCTCACATTTAAAACAGGGATTTATTGCTCATATACACCTAGCATTGTTTCTATTCAAAAACTAATGTGTCAGAAGGCACTAGTCCTTTGTAAATCACAACAGTGCTTTTTTTGTAAATTCTTGATGACCACTATCTAATCTATTATTTATCAACTGGCTGAATACACATGTAGCAGCAGTGAACTCAATTAAATATCTATATAATTTAAATTTCCTTTGAGTTGGCTTAACACTTTCAGGTTTCCCCCAGACCACCACCACTTTGGGGAAGTTTCTTACATACATATGAGAAAAAATTATTGTTTTTTATTTGCAGCTAAGTTTTATGAAAAACCAAGATAAAAAGTATATCTATTTCATTTTTAATTCTTTAGGTTGCAAATAAAAATCATTTATTCCTTATAATGAGAATTAGACATTCAAACACTTTTCTCATATTTTCAAAGCAACTGTAAATCACTAAGAATTAGAAGATGGCTTGATATTGTCAAGCAGTATTAAATGGTACAAGTAGGTTGCACGCTAGGAAAAAAAATTATTGATGAAACTGTATCTCCCCAGATATACATAGGAACTGGGAACCAAGGATGTCCCCTTCATTATGGAATAGGAGAGAAAAAACAATGTTTTAATGACCTGCTTTTAAAGTTCACAACTAACACTAAATCATATTGGTTTCAATAATGCAACTGTAAGTTAAAACCATTTACTTGAGGGTTAAGAAATTGTTGTGCTCCTTTTCGCTATTATTAATCTTTAAACTCTTTTAAAATCACTTTATAAGTGTTAGCTTATTTAATTCTTAGTGAAGTTAAATAGCAATATACAGTCAGTCTTCTGAAGCCATAGGTTCCCCATGAGTGGCTTCAACCAAACCCTGATCAAAAATACTCAGGAAAAAAAGGTTCCAGGAAGTTTCAAAAAGCAGAACTTGAATTTGTCATGCTATTTACACAGCATCTATATTTACAACTATTTACATAGTGTTTATGTTGTATTAAGCACTATAAGTAATCTAGAGATAATTTTAAAGCAGCGGTTCCCATCCTTCTTGGGCTTCTGTGATGTCTCAGTGGGTGAAGAATCCGTCTGCGATGCAAGAGGAGACATGGGTTCTATCACTGGGTTGGGAAGGAAGATCCCCTAGATAAGTAAATGGCAATCCACCCCAGTATTCTTTCCTAAGAAATCCCCATGGACAGAGGAGCATGGCAGGCAACAGTCCACAGGGTCACAAGAATAGGACATCACTTAGCAAAACTAAACCACCACTCAGGGATCAAACCCATGTCTCCTGTGTTGCAAGCAGATTCTTTACCTGCTGAGCCATCTGGGAAGCCCCAAACCACTCCCACACCACCTTTTTGGCACCAGGGACCAGTTTTGTGGAAGACAGTTTTCCACAGACTGGGGGAGGGGGTGGTTTGGGGATGATTCAAGCACGTTACATCTATTGTGTACTTTTATGCCACTGCTAATCTGACAGGTGGTATGGGTCCATGGCCTGGAGGTGGGGACCTCTGATTTAAAGTATACAGCAAGATGTGTGTAGATTACATAAAAATCCTACACCATTGATACACATTTAAGGCACTTGAGTACTGTCAAAGCAGATGCCAAGGGATGACTGTATATGTAAGTCCTTTCTAATGATTTTAAAAACACCTACAGTCATTTCCATATTAGAGAAATAAAATTCATCATGAGTAGAAAATAATTAAAATTAAACAAAAGATAGAAAGCTTCAAACTTCAAAAGTGACTTAGAATATCCATTGGTCCTTTTAAAAAAAAAACAAAACAAGAATAATAGAAACCTGTGTCTTCTGAAGCTTTGCCTACCGCAGCAGCTACTGTCTACTTGAACGCCACAGAGAAAGTCATTTGGAGTTCTTTTTGGAGGCTGCATACAAAGTATTAACATAAGTGTTGATGGAGGCTATATCTTTATTTTGTAGCCAAGAAATTATTTATCATTCATTTACTCAGAGGTCATCTGTTGTGCTCTACCCATATGCAAAAAACACAAGAGATGTATATGATGAAATAACCTTAGTTTTCAAGAGTGTTAAAAGGAGGTCAGATTTGAAGGATGAGTAGGAAGAAAAGAGGAAACAAGTATTTTCAAGAAAGGGGAATAAATATGCATGATCTAACAATTAGAGAGGTGTGGTATATTTTAAGAACATCAAGGACAGAGGTACGGCTCATCTTTAGGTTTTGTGGGAAGTAGGGACCAAAGTATGCAGTGATAAAAACTATACCAAGGGATTTGGATTTTATCTTTTCTCTCTCATTTACTTAATTACTTGCTAAGTATCTATGTTCACTATGAAGTTGGAAAATAAATAATAAAATACAAAAGTAAATATAGAGTCAGGTAACATTTTGGCTTTCCCATGCTTCTATACATGTATACTGTTCCACCTGTGTATTATACACATAATATTTATTACATGTGCAACTATTTACTGTTCACCGTATTTTATAACCATTTCTTAAATCTTGATAATATATTATGGACATGATGGGAGAATATTAATGGTGACAGGGTGGAGTAGGATCTTGTAATACAATTAGATCTATTGTTTAAAAACACATACAGAAACTAGACTGGAGACTTCTGACTCTAGAGGCAGGAAGATGGGTCAGGAAACTATTAGAAATGTTCAGGGAAAGGAATGAAGGGCTGAATTAGGATGATGAGAAAGTGGCTAGGATACAAGAGGTGTGTAGGAGGAAGTTATAAGCAGTGAAGGGGAGAGGGAAAGGATAACTTTTGGGAATCTTTGGGCTCCGGGATGGAAGGGAAGGGTCTGAGTACAAAGTGAGGTGGAGGGGAGGTATTCAGCTTAGGTGTTGAACTGGAAATATTTGTGAAATATGCACTGACAGTAGGATAAAATACTTAAATGTAAAACTCTAAGGAATACGGCAATATTTATCAAAATACTGTTTCTCCAAGTCAGAGTAATGTTCCTTTGACTAATCATTCACTGTGGTTATGAGAAGTTGCACAAGTCCACCCGAGAAATGATTTGTCACATTTCTGGGATGATGATGTGCTACCATTATTCAACTTAGTAAAAATTCACTGTCTCACTAGTGGGTACAGGCTCAGATCCAAAGTTTTTGGCCTACCAATCAAAATCCTTTTCAATTGAAATCAGTCTTTCTCACTTGAAGGCCTTTTCCCTGTTTCCCATGATTACCCTGTATTCTCCACACAATCTACCTGTTTTTCCCCTACGCTGTCACCCCTGTCTAGAAGTCCTAGGATGCTTGGGGCCACACAAAATTGTTCTGTCTTGTGAGAGGTCTTTCTTGGTTCCCACTCCCCTTCCTGTTCAAAAGAGGTTGTTCTCTTTGCTGCATTATCATAACACATCACCTTTATCAGACATATCATACCCCGTTATAACTACTTGTTTATAGGTAGGTATATTGTTCTCTTCAAGTTTCCTCAAAGATTGATACTTATGTGTCTATATATTTGTTTTATATATGTATATGTGCACATATGTGTATGATTTATTCATCTCTCTCCCCTCATACATATATACATATATATGAACCACCCAGGTGGTCTAGTGATAAAGAACCCACCTGACAACACAGGAGACATAAGAGATGCCAGTTCAATCCCAGAGTTGAGAAGATCCTCTGGAGGAGGAAACGACAACTCACTCAACTCACTCCAGTATATATAAATATAAATATAAATATAAATATAAATATATGCTTCCCTGGTGACTCAGATGGTAAAGAATCAGCTGGCAATGCAGGAGACCCAGGCTTGATCCCTGGTTTGGGAAGATCCCCTGGAGAAGGATATGGCAACCCACTCCAGTATTCTTGCCTGGAGAATCCCATGGACAGAGGAGCCTGGTGGGATACAGTCCATGGGGTCGCAGAGTCGGACACGACTGAGAAATTAACACTCACTTCATATACCCCAAGAACTAGACACCTAAATAGTATACAGACAATAGTATCTACTGAGTAAATATAGGTTTTAAGTCACTTTGCTTTGCTCAGTATATGATTTGCATTAAGCCATATATTTAATCAATGTTAAATATCAATTCAATTCTCTTTCAGCTTCTTTGTATGAAATGATATGTCCTTTGGTAAGAAAAAAACCTGAAATTAGTGCTATGGAGAGAAGAATCAATATCTCCAGTGATGTACATAAGTTAATGGAGCACCTCCTTGTACAAGTTTTTGTCAATATGTCTGAGACCTGGGCTGACCATGAGATTTGTATTTTTCACTTTAACATAAAAACGTGTAATAAACACCAGTGTTGATGGAAGTGTAAAGACCCAGACATGCTCACACGTTGTTTATGGAAAGTGATTTGGCAAGGTATATTAAAGTTCAAAATTCTCATTTGTTTTCATCTATTAATTTCACTTTTAGGAATCTTTATGCTAGAAATAAGGGTGCAACTATATAAAGATTTATATCTCAAGGAATGAACAAATTTATGATAGCAAAGAATAAAAAACCATCTGAATGTCTGTCAATAAAGGACTAAGTAAGTCAATATAGCACATTTACACAATAAAATACTATGCAGCCATTAAAAAGATGGAGGTAATTTTCATCACTGTTCTAAACAAATGTATAAACATATTAAGATTGGAGGAAAAGAAAGTTTCACACCACTACTTCAGCACTGTTTAATTTTTTTTTAAAGACACGTACATATGCAGATATGCATACAGGTATGTTAGTATCAATGTGGTCAAAATCTGGAAGAGTATTCTCCCAACTGTTAACAGTATTTGCTATCACAGCATAAGTGCGGGTAATTGAATGAGTGGACAGCACATTTTCACCCAGTATTTAATTGCTTTTTTAACTGTGAAAAAAAATGGGATTATGAGTAACTTTTGCCTTTTGATTCTCAATAGTACTTCAACCAGTAAAAAGAAAAAAGGGAGAAGAGGGATAAATTGGGACATTGGCATTGACATATACACACTACTACATATTTTATGCTATATTTTATTTAGATATTTTATAAGTTACACTTTATGACTAATAAGAACCTATTACTGTATAGAAAAGGCTTCCTAGGTGGTGCTAATGGTAAAGAACCTGGCTGTCAGTGCAAGAGACACAAGAGACGCGGGTTTGATCCCTGGGTTGGGAAGATCCCTTGGAGGAGATCAAGGCAACCCATGCCAGTATTCTTGCCAGGAGAATCCTATGGACAGAGGAATCTGGTGTGCTATAGTCCATAGGGTTGCAAAGAGTTGAACATGACTAAGGCAACTTAGCATACACTTACTGTATAGCACAGGGAGCTCCTCTCAATGCTCTCTAATGGCCTATATCTAAAAAAAGAGTAGATGTATGTGTGTGTGTGTGTATATATATATATATAACTGATTCACTTTGCTGTATACCTGAAGCTAACACCATATTGTAAATTAACTATACTCCAATAACATTTTTAAAACTTTTAAAAAAGATTAAAACAAGAATAAAGCAAATTGGCATGTACTGATCTAGAAAGATATTCATATTATTGCAAGTGAAAAACACATTACAAACAAAAGTTTATGTTGAACTCTCTCATTTTTTGCTAAATGTATATAATAGTTAAAAGGCTAGATGTGTATATACCAAACCGTGATATTTGGGGCAAGATTAGAAAAAGTGTTCATGATTTGCTATAAACATTTCATAATATTTGAAATAAAAGCAATTAAAAAATAGTAAATCACATAACCACTAACGAAAGGTCATCATGGTTTACTTTATACCCTAGATATGTTCTTTAGACGTTCTGTGCAAATTGAATTTCAGTAAGGAAGATTATATTTTAATTAGATCAGTAGAGTTTTCAATTATGCAAAATATCATTCTGTAAAGTGAATATACTTTTTTGTGATATTAATACTCACGACTCCCGGCTGCCCATTTTGGCCTATTTAAGACTTGTCCTTTGGAGAAATAGAAGTCAGGGGTTCTTAATTATCTGTTTAAATCTTGTTGGAGAAAAATGTCATTATTTTGCTTTTATTAGCCCTCTCAGGGAAAGCTCCATGCCCCACTTCTATGCATTTGGTCCCTCTTCTTCCTTTTGAGGGAGGGGCTCTGTTTCTGGCAATTGAAGCTCCTTTTAGCATTGACATTGCTTCCATTTCAAGATGGAAGAAGGAAGGCTACTGTTGTCTGTACTTACACAGAGGGAGCAGATGGCTGGATTTGCCCCAGTTAATAAATCCTGAGCCAGTAGCTGTCCAGCAGCTTTCCTGTCAGAGGGATAAACTTTTTCTTGTGGGCAAGTTGATGGCCACATATGGTCCAAAGTCAGCTTTTATCAGCCTGTTTAAGGTAACAAACTAAATGGCTGGGTAACTCTCAGCTTTTTTTCCTGTTTCCTACCCAAGCTCTAGGGTCTTTCAGTCTCTGAATATTTAAAATACATTGAAACTAAACAGATCACTGCGCCTTCAAAGACAGCAAAGTGTTAGCTCAAACCCAGGAATCTCTCCAGGTGAATGCTTTTGAGAGATTCAAGATAAGCAAGCAAAGTGAATGGTTTCAATTTTATTTATTTATGCAAAATCATATGCAACTCTATTATTTCATTTGGAACTACGAAAGAAGAAAATTAGTTCAATGTTAACTGGAGATCAGTTTTCAGAAAATAAAAATAAAAAATAAAATACCAGAACCTCTGAAAGTGTGAAAGATTATATCCAAATATAAACCAGAATAATATGAATTAAATCCATATTGTATCCTGAAAATAGACTTTCCTAAATGTCAACTGAAGAGTGTCCAGAAAATGTTCTACAGTGTGAATTGTGAGTTAAGAATACAAAATTACTTACAGGTTGAAAAAATAAAAAAGGAGTGAAATCATTCAGTTCAGTTCTGTTTACTCCAAATGGAAGTGCTGCATCATTGACAGGTAAGTGGGATTTATAAAATTTCAAGTTATAAAAAATTTATTATTGGGTTAGCTAAATAATAATAATAAAAATAAAATATCTTATGAAAAACCCAAATTAATTTTTTTGATCAATCTAATAATTTCTCTGTTTCTAAAGGGCAATATTTCTGATGCTTTCATAAAACAAGGGAAGACTTTTATTGTTCAACAACATATAAATTCTTTTTAAATCCTCAAAAAAGAAAAATTATAGTAATTTTCATATCTATTAGCAGAGTTATGCTGTTTCCTCAGTATTTAAAATTCACTGAAAATCTTAATCCACAAAATAGACCTCACTTTCCAGAGTGGAAATTAATGCAGCTTTTTTTTGATTCAATAATGAAAAGGAACTAAGTTTCAGAAAAGAAAACCAATGTTTTATGAAGGTGGCCTGCAGAGCCAATTTGAATCATCAAGATTAAGCAATGACCCATTCTTGGTTATATTTATCTGACCATTTTCTTCAGAAAAGAACACTAATAGCTATATAAAGCTCCGACACATGTTGCACAGAAACGACTATATAATCTGCTATTATTTCTGCCTGTAAATGACTACATGTCTTGCACTAGCCTGCGGCAGAATTGACTGCCAGGAAACTTGACCTGCATCATGGGCTTAATGAAGCTCTAACTTTCTGTTTATAATTCTTTCCACTTTTAACTAGTATTGTATCCAGGGGAAATGAGATAATGTGCTTCTCCTTTTTAGATCATCTGGGCTACTGACCAGTCCTCTGAGAAGGGACGAGTAGAACCATTTGGACACAGTGCAGGCACTGTGACCAGCTCTATCTATCACTCTGGAGGATCAACCAGACCCAGCCCAGGTGGGACCCTCGGGGATCTTCACCCACAGGAGCAGGGTCTGAGACCTGGCTCCCTGTAGTGGCCTGCTGACGGGCACACTTTGAAATATATCTGCACAGAATTTCCTCCTGCCTTTTCCCAGAGGAAACTTAACAAGGTTCAGCTTCACCAACACTTTAGAGAAGTTTTCCTTCAGCATTTCCAGACTTTTTCCAATACTTTTTCTCATTTAAGGGCTTCTACTTTGTAAATCTGTTACGGATTTTTGGATTTCTGATCTGTTGAGTACCTAGGTCACCATAGCAAAAAGCAAAAGGCACCATTATTTTTGTAACTAAACTGTAAATGAACTTTGCTGTACGCCGTGTGTGCTCAGTCGTGTTCAACTCTTCTAGTTTGTCTTTTAAGCCCCTTCGGCTCAGAAGGTAAAGAATCTGCCTGTGATGTGGGAGATCGGGGTTCAATCCCTGGGTCAGGAAGATCCCCTGGAGAAGGAAAGGGCAACCCACTCCAGTATTCTTACCTGGAGAATCTCATGGACAGAGGATCCTGGCGGGCTATAGGTCATGGGCTTGCATGAGCGAGACATGACTGAGCGACTAACACTTTCCCTTCACACCTCTTGGAACAAATGGTTTGAAGCTGAGACATCATTAAGTAGGTGAAAGAAAGTTTTAGAGTAGGGATTTATTTTCCTGTGAGTGTCCTGGAATGCTGGTGACTGGGTGAATCTCTCCTTTCTGAACCCTTTTGTGTCTCCTCTCTTTGACAGTGAAGAATGGGGCCATGAGGGAATTGTGGCCGAGAGGGAGATGTCTTGGCCTTTTTGACTATGGACCTGGGAACAGCACTGCCCCATATCCTCAACTAGCAAGCAGCTTCCTACCTTTTATTCCCCCATGTCTTTTATTTCTCTCCTATTCTTTCTTCTAATCTTCTATCCTTGGACACCCAAATGTGACCTCTGGGATAGTACAGAATGGCATGTTGGCAGAGTGGAAGCCATGCTGCTGGTGGCTTAGCAGTTGACAGAGGAGGATAGAAAGATGCTAAGATGACCTCAGCAGTCACAAGGATAGAGAAACAATTTATTTTAAATATGGAGGTGACTTGTATGTTTGCTGACAGAGAGGAAGGAGGTAGTACAAAGGGAGAGTCTGAAGGATAATGAATCGATGGAGCAACGCTTCCAGGAGACAGGAGGTGGTGAGGTGTGAGGGCAAAGAGAGGTTAGCTTTTGAGAGAGGAGGAATCTGTGAAGGTATAGAAGAACTTTGAGACATTGTCGGTTCATACCAGCTGACTTTGATCTTGTTAATGATCTATTCAGACTTAGGGCATAGGGATGAAAGCTTTGAGAAGAGTGGAAAAGATTTGGAATGAATGGATCATGTCCTCTGCTGGTGGGCCAGGTGTGACATCTTTATTTATGATGGGCTATACGTCAGTGTGTCTTAAAAAGACACCAATAGAATCATAAAAAAAAAAAAAGGATCAACTGTTTTCAGAAATTAACAAAAGCCTAAACTCAACGGAGGAAAAATTCTAGGAAAAAAGTGTAATCAACGTATTTTGCATCAAGATTGTTTTGGAAACCAAGTACACAAGCCTTACTGGAGGTGCTTTGGAAAATATGTCAGAAGACCTGGCTTACAGCACCAATTTGGCTACTTAATAGCTTTGTTGTCATTGGCAAGATCATTAACTATTTCCAAATCAGGCTGTCCACTTGGAAATGGGTACCCATTGATACACTCAATAAATATTTATTGACTTCCCACTACATGCCAGGAGCTCTGTTAGGGACTGCAGGCCCAGTAAGTAAACAGGACTCGCTCTGTTCTCAAGTTTCCATCAGTGGGGTGGCTCCCAAGCTTGTTTCCTTTACCAGGAGGGCCAAATGAGTTAATACACCATAGGAGGAAATGGCAACCCACTCCAGTATTCTTGCCTGGAGAATCCAATGGACAGAGGAGTCCGGCAGGCTGCAGTCCATGGAGTCGCAAGAGTTGGACATGACTTAGTGACTAAACCACCAATGTGTTTTGATAATTCTGGAGTCCAACAGGAGAAAAATAAATCTATAGGAAGTCATTTTTTTTTCTTGAAACAACTGTCCTGTTGTGATCATGATCATAAAAGTGGGGACAGTCTCTGCATAGAAGACTCTTCCTCCAAATGATGCCCTACAGCTCTCGCAGGCTTAGAATTCCTTCCTTCGCAGCCTCCCAGCCAGGCATGGCAGCACTGTCCCTCACTGCGAAGTGGGGAGCTCAGCTTTACACTGGGCTCATGATAGCCTCAGCATTTCCTCGTGTCTCCAGTGACTGGCTGCCCTGTGCTTGTGGCTGGCTCCTCTGAAGACACCAATGCTAATTCCAGCAGGGGCACAACACAGAGGCATGCTAGCAGCCAAGTGTAAGCCAGAGAGTCCTTTGATCTGCAGCCTGGTGCATTCTTTGAATGGTCAAAACTTTGGAAGGACAAGCTCAAAGAGTATGGTCTGATGATGGGAAGCCAGGTCAAAGGTAATGCCCTGGAGAGGATTTCTGGGAGTAGAATTAAGAAACTGCCTTTTCTTTTTGATGTCTGAGTCTAGAATGGAAAACGTATCCCCTGACATGTGCCCAGAAGCTCTGGGAAGAGTCTATCACGACAGCTATGGCCAGTTTTCATTTCTTTAGACTACAACCCACGTTCCTTTCTCATTTCATATTTTCGTTTTCTCTGACATGCAAATATTGTTGTCAGTGGTGGAAGGCAGTGGGAATCTTTCTCTTGTGTTTAGGCTCAGGAGTTAAAAAAAACCAGGATTTTTTAAACAAGAAAACACACAGGCTGCAGGCTAGGGGAAGAGCAAAGGCAGAAAGAAAGATGATATAGGGTTTTTCTGCTTTCTGTCTTCTGTCTTTCTGCTTTCTGTCTGTGTCTGTGAAGGACTGTATCTCTAAAGTGGATTCAGAAATTAGATTCCTAGAGAGTTTACCAGCTTGTGGCAGAAGCCCATTGTCCCACATGTACATGTGAGGAAAGCAACAAAAAGCTGTGAAGAAGGCAATTTCCTGGACATTCATCTCAAAATATTTGATTTCAGTAAATCATGTGCTTCTTGGGGTAGAAGTATATTTTCCAGAGTTCCTTCCTCAAGTTCTGATTCTTGACCTCCCCATCTGACACATTTGTCTCAGATCTCATTTTCTCAAAAAATTAAAGCTCTGTCTGGTAAAGGCAGAAACTCCCATACGTGTTACAGCGAAGGCAGGTTTTTGTTTGTTAAATTCTGGTATGTGATTCCCTGCCTGGCCTGATCTAAGTTTTGTTCACTGGTTTTCTTGCCCTCTCCTGTTCTCTGATTTGCCTGGAATGTGCATGTTCTCCTGTGAAAGACCCTGACATGGACTGCCTGCCAGGAGCTGGGAGGCGTTTCCTAGGAACGACTCTGTCTCTCACTGTCACTTTCTCATTAACCTCAACTTGGTGGTGTGCTCTCTCTCGTTGAACTTATAAAGTTCATTTCTCTTTAAGGGCTCTATTCTGCATTGGTCTCTACTAAATTTCTATTCAATTCAATCCCACAAATACTGATAATTTTGCTTTGTTCAGGGTGGGATCAAGATGTGAATAAGACTCTCTCTCCCTTTTCTTCTAAGGAACATAAAAACATTTGAGGGAGACCACCAACTGCAAAATGGGTCAAATGCTATAGGGGAGATGCTGCTGGACACTGGAGAAGAATGAACCTAAGGTACACCCACATCCTCAGGAAGGCTTCTCAGGACCTCTCTATTCTGCCTCTTTTCAGATTTCCAAATTCCTACATCCCTTAGCTTGGGCTTAAATCAGCATTTTCCACAGTTGTTTCTTGTAACACTAGACCCAAGAGATGTTCTGTGAAGAAACAATTTCATGATCAATTAAGAATAGGAAATATCATACATACATTCTCTTTTCAGAAATCTACACTGTACATCAGCACATCTGAGGCAGAGAAGCAGAAGAAACTTTGTTTAACCCAGAATATTTAACCAGAATGTTTTAACCCAGAATATTCTGATCCTATAAATCCAGAATATTCTGATTCAGAATATTTTTACCCAGAATATTTAATCCAGAGTATTCTGATCCTATAAATCACACTGATTTATAAAAAGGCCTGATGCTGAAGCTGAAGCTCCAATACTTTGGCCACCTGATGTGAAGACCAACTCACTGGAAAAGGCCCTGCTGCTGAGAAAGATTCAGGGCAGGAGGAGAAGTGGTCAACAGAGGATGAAATGGTTGGATGGCATCATCGACTCAACTGGACATGAGTTTGAGCAAGCTCCGGGAGACAGTGAAGCCTGGTGTGCTGCAGTCCATGGGGTTGCAAAGACTCAGACACCACTGAGCGACTGAACCACAATAAATCACACCTCACTGTCTGCAAAACTCCTTATAGGAATAGCCACAATTCTCAGACCACACTTTTGAAAACATTACCCTAATTGATTCATTAAATGATGAATGTGAAAATATGAAAATCCCACTTGTTTGCAAGATTTTATTTTTACCACCATGTAAACAGATTTTATTTTTTTCACCTTTCACACCAAATGGATTCTTTAGTGTGTAGAATTCTGCTGTCCAGTAACTACATGTAGCTTGTCTCAGTTTGAGATGCATTGAAAATGTGAAATACATAGCAGCTTTAGAAAACAATATGAAAAAAAGAATGCAAACCTTTCATTAACAATTTATATTGATCACATATTGAAATAACTGAGGTATACTTGGTTTAAAAACATGATTAAAATGAACTTTTGCCTTCTATCTCAGTAAGAAAAATTACTTAAAAAAGAACATTTGGTAAATATAATGTACTATCAGCAAGAGATAAGTAAATACCAACATATAATGGGAAAATACAAGATGTGGCATTTCAGTTATTTTTGTAACATGTTTATGAGAATATGAGGTCGCCCTTTCCTTTATTTTTAAAATTAATTAAGTTATTTTTACTTTTGGCTGCACTGGGTCTTGCTCTGTGTGGGTTTTCTCTAGTTGTGGCAAATGGGGGCCGCTTTCTAGTTGTGGTGTGCCAGCTGCTCATCGCAGCGGCCTTTCTTGTTGCGAAGCATGGGCTCCCAGGCACACTGGCTTCAGTAGTCGCACGGCTAGGGAGCTCTAGCGTACAGGCTCAGTAGCAGTGCCGCACTGCTTAGTTGCCCCAAGGATGCGGGATCTTTCCAGACTAGTTATCCAACCAGAGTCCCCTGCTTTGCAAGGCAGATTCTTAATCCCTGGACCACCAGGGAAGTCCTTGCCTTTCCTTTAAATTACAAAATTCGAAAAGTCAACTTTGTCTCTTTCTTTTTTACTTTTTAAAATGTGACTACTAGAAAATTTAAAATTACATATGTGACTAACATTATCTTTCCACTGATGGCACTGGCCTAGAAAACAGGAATTGCATTTTCCCCATATTATGTACTTTCCTGTAGCACACAGATCTTTACCCAATGAAGATATTTAAAGCACATTTATTGGGTGAATTAATTTGGTGGCCAAGGTCGGGAGAGCCACTGAACTGAATCTTATTCTCAAAGGTAGTCACACCCTGATTCATTATTACACCTGCTGTGTGGACTGTGCCTGTTGTCCATTCCCTGCTTCAGCCTACTAATCTCAGAGAACAAGGGCCAGTGGTGTCGAGCTGATACCACTTGAGACCTCTTGTAAGGTCCTTCCTAGCTCTCTGGTCAGAATGCTAATGTGAACTTGAAATTCCTGTGTCAGCTAAACCCTTCTATAGCATTTCAGTAAATTTTGATTGATTTTAGGCATTTACAGACTACAGGTATTCCTGGGCATTTACTCTGTACTTATCAAATAGGTGGCCATTGTTTCTCATAACCTCTCTCATGCTACCCCTTGCAGGAGAAAAAAAAAAAAAAAAGGATTAAATATCTCCACAATTATTGTTGCAGGAAGGGGGACCCCTTCCAGGGCCCGAAACTGTGCTCCTGTCTAAAACTTGGAAATGAATTGTCCGAGGAGACACATGTGTTGACAAAGCAAGAGACTTTATTGGGAAGGGGCAACTGGATGGAGAGCAGCAGGGTAAGGGAACCCGGGAGAACAGCTCTGGCTTCCAGTCTCAGGTTTTTTGGTGATGGGGTTAGTTTCAGGGTTGTCTCTAGCCAATCATTTGGACTCAGGGTCCTTCCTGGTGGTGCATGCACCCCTTAATCAAGATGGATTCCAGCAAGAAGGGTTCTGGGAGGTGGTAGGACATACCAACTGATGTCTTCTCTCTCCTTTGGACCTTTCCTGAATTCTGGTTGGTGGGAGGTTGTTCTGCATTCCTTAACAGGACCAGCTGTTGTAAGATAGCTCATGCAAGTGCCTACTATCTAGCCTGGCCAGGGCTGGTGGATTCAGTCAGTGTTTTTCCTAACATTATCACACTGGCTTCAGGGAATCTTCACAGATGAGTACTGAACACTGAAGGTCCACATAGTAAAGCTAGGAAATAAACTGATTTAGGCTGTGTTTTCATAATAGAAATGGTAAGATAAAATCACACACTTTGATAAGTCATCCCACATCTGTAACATAATCATACCCATGATTGGAATCTTATAACCACCCACATCTACAGCCAGGACAAGGGGTTTAAGGTGGCTTTATTTCAGCTGAGCATATGTAGCAGCCTCTAGCCCAGAGAATTCCAAGGAGTGGTGAAAAGACAGCCCTGATGGCAGCTAAGATGAAAGTTGCCTAGAGAGGAAAACAGCAGGATTGGGCAGTGTTCTCCAAAGCGTAAGTCTGAGTCAAGAACAGAGAACACCACCATGGAAAATAAACTGCAGATGCTTTTAGTCAGACAAAAGTGTGCCTGCTCCACTCACACTCACCATCCAAGGAGAATTATAATGAAAATGAATCCGATATATGAGTCATCTTTCATGCAGAAACACAGCATGCAGACAAGTATACATGCACCATACTGATGTAATGATCAAAGATGAGCTTACATTTGGATCTATAGAAAATCACCAAGGGAGATGTATGCCCACGGCATTCAGGACTTTGCGTGTGAACAGTATGGCTTCTCATTTTGTCAGACTAATCCCACACGGTCATCTGAGACTTTCTAGTGTGAGGATGCCAAGATGGAGGGGAATGGAAGGGCTTTCCGTCTTAAATAATAAAAATACTCTGCTGGAAATAGCTTGTCTTTTGCATAATAACTGCCATCCCCAAACACTATTTTTTGACTCTTTTATAGCAAACAAGTTGAAGCAGTGTTTCTTCATTGCAATCCAACTGGAAATCTTTTGTTATTAGACAAAGTGAAACACATTTCTGAACACATCTCCCCAATATTAAAAGATAAAATATCAGTGATTATCCATGGGTATTAACCACGGACCATATTTCCTGGCCTGGCCTTTAGCATTTTTATAATTTGGCCCAAGGTACTACTAGTCTATCTTTACCTCTATCGTTGGCTTTGGATATTCTACAGACTAGAAAATTGGGCAGCTTTTTCCTTCACCCTTGTGATCCAGCAGCCCCAGCCTCCAACTCTGCCTGTCCAGCTCACACTCAAGAGCCAAAGTTCAGTCTAGCTCCACAGTTCTTCCAATAGCTTGGCCTTTCCATCCTCTGGGTTCCTTCAGAACTTTCCTAAGCATTTTTCTATCCCTCCCCCCACCTCCAGGTATATTGAGTTAATAGTTCTGCCTGAATTAAACCCCAGCTCTGCCAATTACTAGCTGGGTGACATTGGCCATTACCTAACCTCTCTGTGCCTCACTTTCTCAAACACAATAATTAGCGTAATAATAGCAACTACCCATCGGGTTGTTATCAGGAATAAATGAATTTCCATTAAGAGTTTAGAACAGTGCTTGATTTTTGTAAGAGATCTGTTATTAGCAGCACTTGTCATAGTGATGGAGTTAGTGGTATTACTAGTTTTGTATCCCTGTCAGCACTTCATGTGAACTTGTACATTATACATGATCAATAAACATTTATAGACTAAAAGAGTAAGTAAATAAACAGAAAGCAAGAAATTTAAAAGTGAGAATCAATGTACTAATCTGCTATTATTTTTAAAAATGTATCTAAGAATTCTCTCTTGAGAATGTCAGGACTTACTAGATACTCAACAGGGGAAAAAATTATAATTTTTTTAAAAAGGAAGAACTAAATAAAACAAAGCTCTGTTGCTGGCAATTTGCAGATGAACTAGAATATTCCCCATGTTGTACAATACACCCTTGTAGCCCCTCTTGCGCCCAACAGTTTGTATCTCCCACTCACCCACCGCTATATTTCTCCTTACCCGCCTCTCACCAGATAACCACTAGTTTTTTTAGGGGAACCACGGACTGAAACCACCTACCCTGGCCATGGTGACCACTTGCTTGAGCTATCTTACCACAAGAGGTCCTGGTAAGGAACACAGAACTAACAGGTTACCATCAACTGGAAGAACTCAGGAAAGGTCAAAAGGAGCGGAGGAGATGCCAGTCCATATGTCCTACGAACCTCCTAGAATCCTTCTCACTGGAATCCATCTCTGCTGAGCAAGGCACCCGCCACCAGGAAGGACCCTGAGTCAGAATGATTGACCAGAAACTAACCCCATTACCACAAAACCTGAGACTGCAAGCCACATGGCAGAAGCGGTTCTCCTGGGTCCTCTTGCTCTGCTGCCCTCCACCTGGCACTCCTTCCCAATAAAGTCTCCTGCTTTACCAGCACATGTCTCCTCAGACAGTTCATTTCTGAGGGTTAGACAAGAGCTCACTCTCGGGCCCTGGAAGGGATCTCCCTTCCTTTAACAGCTTGGCTGAACTACTTTTTGAAAATATATATTGTAGTGTGCAAGTCTGGAGAAGAAAACATTTAACTTAATTTTTACTCGATATCCTTCATCTGTAAAAACTTACATAAAATGAAAACTGAGTTCAGTTAAGGCCAAATGACAGCTAAATGGAGTTGTTTAAGTTTCCAGATGACTTTTATGCCCATTATCTCATTAAAGCTTCCCTGCTCTAATGAGCTAGACTTGTGGGGAAAGATTTAAAAATAAAAACTAAAAAAATAATGAAGTGTGGTCTGAAATGTGGCTGCATCTAGTCTTCCCCATAAGCGTACAGTAGTAGCTCAGGGCCTGAAGAATCACTCTCTGGCCTTTGAAAATCAATGTGCATTTAGTGGAAGAAAGTTGTAGCCTTTCAGTTACTGCATTTTTCTCTGCTGTCATGCAATGATGTCCTGCACTAAATTTAACATGTCCCCAAACTCCTATTTAATTTGCACAGCTGGGAGACACGATAAACCCAGCCAAATCTGTTTTTCTAGAGTACCTACAAATCTGCCCCTTAAAAATTTATTTTCTTCACTATAATGGTCTCCAACTAAACTCTAATAGATTTTGCCACAGAGCTGCTGCTTTAATCAGAGAAGAGAACTTTATGGGTTTATTAATCGTGCGCTTTCTCAGAAGCTACTGATTAAGCATTTGCCTTATGGTTGCAAGCAGTCAGAAGGTATACTGGAGGCTGCTGACTTAACTGAATGTCCGTCTGCAGGTAGCTGTCACGCGAGGCCCACAACAGACTGCATACAGATAGCACCAACTGAGCAGACTAACATTTCAATTCTCTCCAGCTCTTAGCAGCAGATTGCTCACAGCAATCTTCCCCCCATCATCTTATTCACAAGGGCTATTCCAGCAAGCAAGAGCAAAATTCCTTCCTGGTCCTCACATCCCAAAGCAGCTAAATTATGTCTGAAAACTGAACGACATGCTTGGCCAAAGAATGTATTTTACCACGAGACAGCGCTTACAACAAAGTTTACTTTGGCTTGCTCAGCCAGCAGACCCACTGAACACCATCTCCCCCTGCCTTCTAGGAAAGCGGCAAAAGTTGCTTCAAGTGTTACATTCGTGGTGCAAAAGCAACTGCCAAACAACACAACAAGGCTTCCTCAACTCCAGAAAAACCCCTACTTCTCCACAGTCGATTTATAGCGCCTTCAGGAGAACACACATTCAGACTAACGCTGATCAAGCTTGAGGTTTTGTTAGAAGTCATGACGGACCCCAGGAATAGGCAGGGTAGTGTTTTTGCAAGAAAATTAAACTTGCATTTACTTCCTTGTTTTATGAAGAAGATAAACACTTTCTCCAAAATTCACAGCCGTCTGGATGTCACTTAAGTTTCTTAGATATATATGCAAAATTTCCCCTATGCCTGTAACAAGCATTACCATGTAGAGATGAAATATTCTTGAGGTAAACTTAGTTATTATTCCATGGCTTGCCCAAACTTTCCTACACTTGGCTCCAGAACAAACATTTAAGCAGTATTTCATATTCTGAGACTAGCATAAGTGTGTTAGATGTACTTCTCTGTTGACCTAAAATAATCGAATTTTTAAAAACACTAAATCTTTACTTGAATTATCAGCATTAGCTATGTTGACATACCTTCAATCACTTGAGAAATGAGCAGTTCTTTGTTTTAATCAGGGCTCCTGCATAGTGAAAGGTGCTCCCCAGCATCCCCAAGAAAAATGAGATTAATTAAATGATGGAAGAAAAAAAGGAAAATGTATTTTTTTAACTTATGTGTCTTCATAATCAGGTTGCTAATTCTATACAAGGATTTCTAGGGTTAACGGTGTGAAGAAAAATGAAAGTATTAGTTGCTCAGCAGTGTCCAGCTCTTTGTGACCCCATGGATGTAGCCCTCCAGGCTCCTCTGTCCATAAGGTTTTCCAGGCAAGAATAGTAGAGTGGGTTGCCATTTCTTTCTCCAGGGGATCTTCCTGACCCAGGGAATCTTCCTGACCCAGGGATAGAATCCGAATCTCCTACATTGCAGGCAGATTTTTTACGGTCTGAACCACCAGGGAAGCCCAATGGTGTAGCTGCCTGTGTAGATATCTTATCCTGTCTACTAAATGGGTCTGAGGTCTTACATATTTATATTTGTATTTCCTAATTTTGAATGAATATTAATAGACTGATTAATAAAAACAAGAGACTTTAGTATGATGGTTTGTATACTGTAAAATACTAAGAAAGAAAACATACCATTTCTAGAAAAACTAATAATGGGGATAACTTTAGTTCTTATCTAATAGAATTTATAAAATTAAAAACTCCTTTTCCACTATGAGACATTAGAAAGCCCCAAAACACAAATGAATTAACATTCACTTCTGTTCTTCATATTATATTACATATTCTAATAAGCAATGAGACACACTGAATTGAAAAGCTTGACAGATTTAACAGGAAAAAAACCTCAAACCAAGTTCAGCAGGTAATTGGAATGATCATCCATTACCGTTTCGCTATGTGGGGACAATACATGCTTTGCTTCAGTGGCCTAGGAAGCTGATAAAATACATTTGTAGTTTGGCTTATGATAATTAATTGTTTAAATCAGTATTATTCAGGTAGTGTCATGAACATTTGTTACTGCTATCATTTAAAAATATATTATAGTCAGTGCTTGCTCATCCACAGTATAGAAGCCAAGCCTGCATAGATATATAAAGTCCACAGATAATAATTGCTGTCTTATTTTCTTACATATACATAAGAGAATACACTGGATTTACTCCTGAATATCAGGCATTTATTATTCATATCCCAGTTTTACAGGTTAATGAGAAATAGTCAAAAATTTGCATAAGTCAGAACTAGAATTAAATCTTTACTATCAACCCTGGGCAAGTGATTGCTCTTTTAAAACATTAAGTTCCTCATATGTAAAGTAGAGATGATAACACATATGTAGTGGGGTTTGGGAAAGCAAAGTAGATAAATGTATATATATATATATATATATATATATATATATGTATATGTATATACCTAAATGTACAGGTACCTAATGAAGCAGAGGGACTTTCCTGATGGCTCAGTGGTAAAGAATTCCACCTGCCAATGCAGGAGATGCAGGTTCGATCATTGGGTTGGGAAGGTCCCCCAGAGAAGGAAATGGCAACCTACTCTAGTATTCTTGCTGGGAAATCCCATGGACAGAGGGGCCTTGAGGGCTACAGTCCATGGGGTCGCAAAAGAGCTGGACAGGACCTGGTGACTAAACAACAACCACAACAAAATTGAAGCGAAATACACAGAAGGTGGTCAGGAAATGGCAGGTTCCCCCATTTCCCCTACCTTGCCCATGCTCTACATCTCCTCTCCTTCATTTGCTTATAACCTACTCTTCAGAATCCTGGAGCACATCATAACATAGCTGAAGTTTTCAGATGACCCAGAAAAGATGAAGAAATTATAGAAGAAATTGAATTAATGTGATTTTATTAGTTGAAATGATCCAATAGAAACTTCCACACTAAAGAACGAAAAACTTCAACATCTACCAAACAAGGCTTAAAGGTATTAGGGTACTAACAATGGTTTATTTTTTTAACTAAAGTAACCCAGATTGTTCACATTTTCCATCATTTAGCTTGGTATCTTTAATACAATGTTGGCCGGACTAACTGCTCTCACATTTCACTTCTGGTTCTTTCTCTTTTAATTTTTTTTTTATTGAACATTTGTTCATATGCATTGTAAAAACAAACAGAAATTAACCATAGTGATGGCTAAAACATAAACCACAAATATGACTGAGTCAGAGGAGGTTGTTTTGGGTAACCCCAAATTCCATGTCTCTGTGTATTTCAGTCCCTGTGTCAACTTATTAAATGATAAATGAAAGAGATCAGATGGACAGAAGAAAAATTAATTCATTTTAAGAGTTCTATATGCTCTAGGTCAGAACCCAGATCCAAAAGGAAATGTGATCTAAGTTTTGAAAGCAGTGGTGTCTTAGAATGATTTTACTTGATAAAGTTCCCAGAAAATAACATGGTTGAGTCTGGCGACAAATTGTCAAAAAGGCAGGGGGGAGTACTCTGCTTCTCCTCAACTGAAAACAGAAGAATCTTATCTAATTTGCCTATCTGTTCTTTAGTTTTGATATAAGTGTACTCTCTTTGTCACTAGGGATGAACATTCATTGATTTTAAAGCATGTGTTTTGTATTCAGACACAGGCATGAAGAGAATATAATTTTTTTCTGAAAATCTATTTTGTTTTCATCTTTATTCTATTCCCCCTGAGTCCTAATAAGTGTTAGTGATTCAAATGCACAATGTATCAAGCATTTGATGCAATATTAAGATATGTGACAGGTACTAATAAGCTAAGGTTAGCCCTTACCTTACAGAATCAGGTAAGGTTAGCCCTTGTACTCAAGGATGCTATTACTTGGTTTCAGAGAGTATACATCTAGAGAGCATATTAAAAAGCAGAGACATAACTTTACCAACAAAGACATCACTTTACCGTCTAGTCAAAGCTATGGTTTTTCCAGGAGTCATGTACAGATATGAGAGTTGGACCACAAAGAAGGCTGAGTGCCAAAGAACTGATGCTTTCAAATTGTGATGCTGGAGAAGACTCTTGAGAGTCCCTTGGACTGCAAGGAGATCAAAGCCATCAATCTTAAAGGAAATCGACCCTGAGTATTCATTGGAAGGACTGATGCTGAAGCTGAAGCTCCAATACTTTGGCCACCTGATGCGAAGAACTGACTCATTGGAAAAGACCCTGATGCTAGGAAAGATTGAGGGCAAGAGGAGAAGTGGGTGGCAGAGGGTAAGATGGTTAAATAGCATCACCAACTCAATTCAATGGGCATGAATTTGAGCAAACTCCGGGACATAGTGGAGGACAGAGGAGACTGGCATGCTACAATCCATGACTACAAAAAGAGTCAGACACAACTTAGCAACTGAACAACATACAAAGCAGCACATAAACTCACATATGTCATCCATCATATACACAACGTATTCTCCCTGCTGTAGGAAAGGATAAGGGAAAATTGTGAAAAAGAATAAGATGACACAAAAAAGTACCAAAGATATTTAGGAAGTAGCCAATAGATGTAGCAGTGAATGCAAATTCAAACATAATATTGAAGGTTAAATTGACTTTCCCCTCCTCAGTTTCATTCTTCTCTGCCTTGGCTCTCAGATTTGCTCATAAGAACTAGAAATAGAATTGTTGTAGAAGATATTTTCAAGTATGTAAAAGTTTATTTATAGACTCACTCATATACTCATTATCTAGGAAGTATTTTTGTTATTGCCATTTAGACAAGAGATCAAACAACAGGTTGACTCAATTTTTTTGTGGACCTCACCACAGTGTCAGTATGTTTTTATCCTAGGGAAATTGCTGAAGGGAAGTGTATAAATTCGAACTGGGCAGATAACAGGGTTTCCTTTTTTCTTTACACCATCTTTCTCCATTTCTGTGATGAGCTTGCCAATTAAAAATACATTTTGATGGAGGTCTGAAACTGATATTTTGGACTCAAAATTCAATGAAAAAGAACCACAGAGGCATGCGACCAGTAACCACTCAAATTTAAGCAAATTAGAGCTCTTCTGTTTTGCCACACTAGTCAGAAAGCCACAGGCATTCCACCACCCCAAAAAGATCTGGAGAACTGATGGAAAGTATAAAAAATGAACACAGATTGTACATAATTGTGCTCCTACATTCTTACTCCAACAACCATAGAAAGAACCCCAAATTTCAATTCAAAGGTCTCCCTTGCAAAAATAAGTTTTTCTAATAACAATTTTGACTAAGTTTTTCACTCAAGTGTTTTTTAAAATATGCCCTTAAAAATCCATAAACTACACAACTCATAGTTTGATAGAAATGAGGCAAATTTATGTAAAAAAATTATCCTTAACTTTTCCTTTGTACTTTTTACACTTGAAAAATAGATCCATGTGGATGACTTTAAGGGATAAAATGCATTAATTAATTCTGTTTCACAAATATTTACTGAGAAATTTGACTAAATCAAAACAATTCATTGGATGTGAAAGATACATAAATAAAAGAGTCCCGGCCATTAAGAGGGCTTCCCTGGTGGCTCAGGTGGTAAAGAATCTGCCTGCAATGCAGGATATCCTGATCCAGTCCTTGGGTCAGGAAGATTCCCTGGAGAAGGGAACAGCTGTCCCTCCAGTTTTCTCGCCTGGAGAAGTCCATGGACAGAGGAGCGCAGCGGGCTTCAGTCCATGAGGTGGCAAAGAGTCTGACTTGACTGAGGGACTAACACTTTCACAGCCATTAAGAAGTTCTTAACAGGTAAGATATACCCTTATAATACAGTGTAATATGCGATCTGTGACAGGTAAGAAAAGATAATCTGATGAAGCCTGAAGTTTCCTCCTACACTTGGTCTAAAACTTAGAGTGAGTTCCTAGGAGAGATAAATGTGAACTGAACATATTTAACAGGAGAAAGAGAGGAAGTCATTTTTTTAAGCAAAGGGGTGCATGCTGAGTCACTTCAGTCATGTCTGACTCTGTGTGACCCTATGGACTGCAACCCACCAGGCTCCTCTGTCCATGGGATTCTCCAGGCAAGAAGACTGGAGTGGGTTGAAGAGCCATGCCCTTCTCCAGGGGATATTCCTGATCCAAGGATCAAACCCATGTCTCTTATGTCTCCTGCACTGGCAGGGGGGTTCTTTACCACTAGCGCTACCTGGGAAGCAAAAAGGTAGTGAGTATGAAGGAATAGCAAACTAGGGGAAATAACAGTAAAATGAGGAGTCAAAAAGATGAGGCAGAAGGTGGGAACTGGAACCAAGAGGGCCATTAATAAGGAGACTAGATTTCATCCAGAAAGTGTGGGGGCCAAGAGATTTATGGGTAGAATAAAATCATAGTTGCCCCTGAGAAAAATCACTTCAATGCCTAGAACTGCATGAGACTGGAAGTAGAGAGAAAAGTTTGTCAGAAGTCCAGGTGAGAAATAATGAAGTATAAAATTCAAAAGATATTAAAGTTGCAGAAAAGTTAAGACTTGTTGATCCATAGGTGTAGTCAGAGGCATGCACAAAGACCAAAATCTTAGCAACAGGGACTTCCCTGGTAGCTTAGTGGTAAAGAATCAGCTTTACAATGCAGGAGACACAGGTTTGATCCCTGATCCAGAAAGATCCCACATACTGCAGAGCAACTAAGCCTGTGCACCACAGCTACTTAATTTGTATTCTGGAGCCCGGGGACCACAACTATTGAGCCCAAATGCCACAACTTCTGAAGCCCCCGTGCCCTAGAGCCCACACTCTGCAACAAGAAAAGGCACCACAACGAGAAGCCTGTGTATCATGAGAGAGTAGTCCCTGCTCTCCAAACTAGAGAATGCCTGCACAGCAATGAAGGCCCAGGGCAGCCAAAATACATAACAAATAAAGTTATCTTTAGAACATCTTAAACAAATCTTCCTAAGTATATTGCCTAATGTATTTCTATCTTCTTTTGAGAACTGCAAGGATTTTTGCTACCTGACTTTACAGCTTGATCTCAATTTAACTCACAGTGACCTTGGAGGCAGACAAAAATGAAGGTTCACCCAGATCGTCTGAAATTCTCCATGAAAAGGCACCTGTTTTCCACATTGTTTGGATGTAGACAATTAGCCTTTCTTTGACAACTTTCAATAACTCTTTTTTTGTCTACCAAGCAAATGAGTTTCAATGCTCCCACTTCACCAAGGGAACCAAGTGAGTTTTTTGGTTGGGTTTTGTGCACCAGCAACACTGAATTACATGTATTTCTCGGATGCACACAACTGCTTTCCATCTTACTTCTGATGTCTTCCCTCTCTGTATGGCTGAGACTATGCCCTCCTCCACAGCAATCCCTTCTACCAGTCCTTCAAAACCATCTCAGATGTCACCTCCTCCAAGAAGTCTTCCTTAATACACTGAAATCGATGCTTTACATTGTAGACTACAAGATATAGATTTACAGTGTCCTTTGCCCAGTAGGGCATAAATTCCTCTTGAAATCTGCAAACTGTCTGTTAATCTCTATACACTCTGCTCAGTGTTTTTAGAAGACTTTGAATTTAAGTTTACATTTCAAAATGTGGCAAAAAGCATGCATCATTTGGTTTCTACCACCACCACCCCTACCCTCTGAGATTTGGGGATCTTTTCATCATTCTTTTAATTTCTCTTTCCCTAATACCCCACAGCCCTAGCCTCCAACTGACCTTGACATTTACAGGCTAAGGGAACCAACACTGTAACAGCCAAGACTAGCTAGACAGAATTTAAAACTCAGTGATGATTTAGGGGTGGAGAAAATCTGATTTGTATGTGTGTGACTTCGGTAAACTAGTTTAAAGTTTAACTTCACATGACTTCACCAAGATTTAATAAAGTTCTGTCATCACATTCAGTTTCAATTTTAGACGTTTGTTAAACGTAGAATAATTCAGAGCTGATTTCATTTTTCAGTTTGAGAAACTGTATTATTTAAGAGAGCTTTTGATGGTTAGAAAAGGATATACATTTCTCTGATAACAGGAAATAAAAGTGGATGGATAAAAAGTATTTTATTAACTATCACCTGGTTATTGATTTATATTCTTGTTTTCCTGAGTCTAGAAAAACTTTCTCTCTAATTTTTCTAAAATTATAATTGCAATTAGTCAACAATACATGGGATTAGAGCAGGTTAGTGTGTGAAAAACACAGGGCTGGAAGTAAGAAAATCTTGGCCTTTGTCCTATAAAAAATATTTAGCTATGTGATCCTAGACAGAGATTAACTGCTTTTGGCCTCAGGGTCTTCTTCCACAAATTAGGAAGAAAAGGGAGAAAATGGGCTAGAAGTTACTTTCAACCAATATGGCCAAATTGAATTGATATCTAGGAAGGCAACTGTGCCATGTTAATAATAACATGCATACACACCAAATATTTCATTTGTCACAAATTACTTTATGAGCTTTTCTAGGACTTTAAGGGCTTTCCTGGTGACTCAGACCATAAAGAATCTTCCTACAATGCAGGAGACCCAGGTTCAGTTCCTGAGTTAGGAAGATCCCCTAGTAAAGGGAATGGCTACCCACTCCAGTATTCTTACCTGGAGAATTCCATGGACAGAGGAGCCTGGCAGGCTATAGTCCATAGGGTCAGAAACAATCAGACACAACTGAGTGATTAACACTAACAAGGACTTTAAATGACCTTGTGGAGTTCTAAAGAATAAAGAGATGTTTATACTTCACTTGACCATTTCTAAGAAATATCCTTAAACTTTACAGTATCAGATAAACAATGAGTCAGTCTGTCAGTTCAGTCGCTCAGTCATGTCCGACTCTTTGCGACCCCACGGACTGCAGCACACCAGGCCTCCCTGTCCATCACCAACTCCCAGAGTTTACTCAAACTCATGTCCATTGAGTCGGTGATGCCATCCAACCATCTCATCCTCTGTCATCCCGTTCTCCTCCCACCTTCAATCTTTCCCATTACCAGGGTCTTTTCTAATCAGTCAGTTCTGTGCATCAGGTGGCCAAAGTACTGAAGTTTCAACTTCAGCATGAGTCCTTCCAATGAATATTCAGGATTGATTTCCTTTAGGATGGACTGGTTGGATCTCCTTGTTGGCCAAGGGATTCTCAAGAATCTTCTCCAACATCACAGTTCAAAAGCATCAATTCTTTGGTGCTCAACTTTCATTATATGCCAACTCTCACCTTCATACATGACTACTGGAAACAATGGATGAATACATACAAATACACAAATCTTTTAAGAAACTAAGTCAGATCATGCCATGCCTGTTCTCAAGACCACACAACCCCTTCTTCTTCCCCAATAATAAAATCTAGTGTTTAACGTGGTTGGCAAGGTTTTTCATGATCTGTCTCTACTCCCCAACCTTCCTGTACCCACTTCGTTCTACCTCTCTGTTCTCCTCCTCACGCTCTCTGCTGGAGTCATACTCCCTCCTCTACTCACTGTTCTGCAAATCAAGCATATGAACACTTCTAGGTCTTTGCACTTGCTGCTCCTTTTTGCCTGGGCAGCTCTTCCCAGAGAGCAAGGTTCTCAGAGCAAGGTTCAAGTCTCTGGTCTAATGCCATCTCATCACAGGCACTTCTCTGACCAACTACTGAAAAAGCACCATTCTCATGTTTTGTCCTTTTACTATGCTTGATCTGTCTTCATGGAACTTCCCAGGTGGCACTGGAACCCACCTGTCAATGCAGGAGACATGAGACTCGGGTTCACTCTCTGGGTGGGAATATCCCCTGGAGAAGGAAATGGTAACCCACTCCAGTATTGTTGCCTGGAAAATCCCATGGACAAAGGAGCCTGATGGGCTCCATGGGGTCACAAAGAGTTGGACACGACTGAGTACATGGAACATATCCGTCTTCATAGCACTTATCACTATCAGACAAATCTGCATTCTGTATGTGTATATGTGTGTGTGTGTATTTAAATTTTAAATATCTTTTCAACTCAAATGTAAATTGTATGAAAGCAAGAATTTTGTCTGTTTTTGTTTATTGCCTGGTTCTTGTCCACTGTTACCGCCTGGTGTCTGTAATAGCGCCTGATACCTACTAGACACTCAATGAATACTTGTTGATTTACCTGTGGAATGAATAAATAAATCTTTATATCTCTATCCTAAATGGACATTTAGTTCAGATGGCAACTTATATATTAAAAAAGAACTTAAGAAAGTGAACAAAGGTTTGGCTAGAACCATCTTCATCCTTTTCAAAAAATTAGGGGGACTTAATTACCCATGAATAAACTATTTTTCATAAATTGCGAGGCATCATGGCTAAATTCTTTATGCTAACAATCTTTCTTTGATTTTACGAGTCTTCTTCACACAGATTTCAAACCTATCCTCCATAACGAGAAAAGCTCCTCTGGATGATGGAGATGTTTAAAGTGAGGATAGCACTGAAGACCGTTATGTGACAATATATGTTCAGGACTCAGAAATGCCAGAATCTCACCATAAGATGTAGCCATTTTTCTTTGAGAGGTTCCTGATACAAGGGATGATGTTAACTGGGAGCCAAAGTCACCCAGGTTCTTGTCTGCATCCCAGTTTTCTAGTAAACTGGGCAGGTCACATAGACAAGGAGCCATGTCTCTGTGCCCCAGGATCAAATCCTAATCTTATCATCCTTCTACCCCCTTTCCACTGAGATAACAGAGTCCTAAGTCACACTTGAGATGAGACGGACTTTTCTGTGCTCATCTTAGTCTAATTGTCAGTCACATTACACATATTTTAACCACTACTCCTCTTCTTTCTTGGCTTTGTGATGCTACACACTCCAAATTTTTTTTCTTCATCTTTGCCTCTCCCTGCTGCTTTTCAGTCTTCTTTTCTGGTTCCTCCCTTTCCCCACCCCTAAAAGTTATGGTCTTCAAGCCTCAATTTTTGCATCTCTTTTTTCCTCACAAACTCCCTCTAGGAAGTGCCATCCATTCCCACCAAGTTATTTAGATCTAATGTTTTATTTGTAGAACATTCAGACAAAACAAAAATAGATTAATTGGTATACTGAATACTGGTCTTCAACAATTAGCAACATATGGTCAATCTTATTTTATCTAAACTCCTATTCCCTCACATACTCTCACTTGATTTTTTTTAAAGTCATTTCCAGACATCATGTCATCTCATCTGTTAATTCTTCAATGTGCATACGTGCTAAGTCGCTTCAGTCATGTTCAACTCTTTGTAACCCTATAGACCGTAGCCTGCTAGGCTCCTCTGTCCAGGCAAGAATACTGGAATGGGATGCCAGGGACTGAACCCACATCTGTTACGTCTCCTGCATTGGGAGGTGGGTTCTTTACCACTAGCACCACTAGCAAAGCTCCAAATTCTTCAATATGTATATCTAAAAGATAAGTACTTTTTAATATAACTAAAATATCACTCTCAAATTTTTAAAAATTAAAATTTCTTAATCTCAGAAAATATCCAGTGTTCATTGCTTACATGTTACTCTTATTGTTTATACATGTATTTTAATCATTGCTTTGTTTGAATTATGAGTCTAATAAGATCTAAACGTTGCATCTAATTGAGTGGTACTGTGTTCTTCCTTATTGGATCATATTAAGAAGCACATAGTGTTTGGTTGTTCAATCTGTAAAATTAAAACAAATAAATAAAAATTTTAAAACCTATGTTTCAGACTTCATATCCACATTGTAATATGGAAGAGACCAGAGTCTGAAAAGTCAGCTCCTCTCCTTGTCCCTCCAGGGTGACAGAGACTTTGTGATTTCTAGGTTGCCTCACCATCTGTTTCGCTTCTCAGTTCTTCTATCACCTGTGTACGCAATTCCTTCAATTAAATTAACTCTGAAAGATCTGGAGTCTTTCCTCTTCTTGGCTGATCTGGTTGAAACCAGACAAGAAGATCACAAGTTTAGTTTTGGTCACAATGAGTCTGGGGTGCCTTTAGGTGCAATGAACATAAAATCTAAGCTTCTTGTCAGGGTCTACAAAGATCTGATGATCTGGTCCTGGGTACCTCTTCATCCACTCCATTCTCTCCAGGTACCACCTTCTCCCTAGTCCAATCACTTTCTCACTAAACTGACCTTTTTTTTTCCCTTCAAAAATGCTAAGCTCTTTCTTGCCACAGACCTTTAAACAAGCACTTTCCTATGCCTGGAATTTTCTTATCCTAGCTTTCTTAAGACTGGTTTCCTCTTATTTGAAATATCCCCTTCACAGTGAAAGAGTCTCTGACAACCCTGTGTACAGGGCTCCTTGTCACTGTCCATCATTTATCTTACAGCACTTTGCATAATTCACAATGACTGTATCCTTTATTTGGATGTTTAATGTCTAGATCCTCAAGTATATTTTACACTCCATAAGAGCAGGACAAAAATTATGTCCCCAACAAGATACATCTTGTTGACCACTGTATTTTAGTGCCTAGAAAATTGTATCCACAATGAAAAGAATAAATGAGTATGTTTCAGAACTTTCCAGGTATGACAGGGAGCAGCCTGCAGATGGATCTACAGTTTAGGCTGCAGGGAAGGTGGAAGCATCAGAGTCAGATGTACCCAACTGCAGAATCCATCTAAGCACAGTGTCCTAGCTCACTGAGATATATGTGTAAACACATTCCCTTGTTTGTTTTTTTTTTTTTTTTTTACCTCTTGGTGATGGTTTGAGAAGGTGGGTAGGGAATTTTTCTCTTCCAGAAAAGACAAGACAAATTTGATCAAACTGAATCACTGGGTAAGAAATCCAGTTATTAACCAGCTTGATTAAACCAGTGCCATTAGACTTATTAAGATTTAAGATAATTTCAAGATAAAATTATTTCTACAATTTAAAGAATATATAATTATTTCATTTCCTAAAGTCACACAAAAGATTTCATTGACAAACTGTTAGATATCTATAACAATTGGTGTTTTATTTTTGTAATTTTGCTGAATATATGCACAATATCCTATGTACTGTGAATCTTCTAAGAGTTATGCATTATGCTGGTGTTCAGTTTTTCAGGCACCAGAAAATAAAAAATTCATACTGGCCTGGGGATAGCATTTCTGTGGAGGCATAAAATATCAGGAATTCCAAATAGAGCCATAATGACTCTCCTTTATAATAACCATATAGAAGATAAGTGCTAGTGTCTCACCCACAATATTCAAACATTATTTCATGAACTTTTAAATTTGTGGCAAAAGAAACTTACTACAAATTCTCATGCTTGGAATTTCAAGGTAATTTGCAAGTTGTGATGTAAAATTCAAAGCATATTTTATAAAAGATAGAGAAAAAGTAAAGACCACAACAAAAATTTGGATAACATTTGCATATTTGCTGCCCTGTCTGCTCAAAATTGTAAATAAAAAGGTCTTGGTTATGCAGTAACACCTTGGGTAGGAAGGCAAATAAAAACATGAAACTAACTGCCTTTCTTCTCCTGAGTCTGTTTTCTTAATTATGTTATGGAAGGGCAACCAGTATAGCTACTAAAAACATGCATTTCATAATAATTGGTGTTGTATCCAGTTCATTGGGTATAGTTCTTGACACTCTTAATACATTATCATATATGGCTAATTAGCTGTTTGAAAAGCATTCACAATGTCCTATGTCAGGTGACTTCATGCCCACTGCAATTACTACCTGCCCACTGCAATTTTCGCAGCACATTGCTTCCTACAGTCTTGTTAGAATGGGGCTTATGAATTGCTTGAGCAGAGAATCTCAGTTAGCAGCAGCAAGCGGTGCATCTAAAAATCCATTAGGAAACTGTGATAATTGGACACAGGTCAGCAATAGCAATTCATCACAAGAACCCCCAGTAAACACGGTTTGCCCATAATCACCAAAGGCAGTTGCTTGCTGAGCTTTGCACTTACAAATTACGGTGCTTCATAGAGTTGGGGAATGAAGTGCAGAAGGTAGTCATATTGAACTTGACCTTTCTTTCTCTAGTTTCTACCACAACCTCCACTATAACTTAGATATTGATTCCACAGCTTAAAATTATATTCCTAATTCCAGGCAGGGCTTCCCTGGTGGCTCAGTGATAAAGAATCCACCTGCCAATGCAGGAGACGTGGGTTCAATACCTGATTCGGGAAGATACCACATTCCATGGATAGACTAAGTCTGTGTGCCACGGAACTACTGAGCCCACGTGTTGCAACTACTGAAGGCCGCACACCCTAGAGACTTGCTCCACATCAAGAGAAGTCACCACAATGAGAAGCCCACGCACCACAACTTGAGAACTGCCCCTGCTCAACGGAACTAAAGAAAAGCAGGCACAGCAACAAAGACCTGATACGGCCCAAAATAAATATAAATAAATAAATAAGATTATTCTTACAAATACCCAAAGACAATGCACCGTTCTTCATAAAGAACGTATAGAAACATAGAAGTGATGCTATTGCTAGAGAACTTCTGTTTTACTTTGGGTCTTAGGGGTGGTGCCAGGGTTGCACTGAGCCACACGTGGGCTTGCACATCTTACACTATCATTCATGATGAACAGCATCCAATTCTGAAATTGGTGTTTCATGGCAGACTGCTGCACAGCATTTACTGCGAATAGAGTGAGGTTAAGCTCCTCAGAAAGGAATCCCTATGTTGCCTTCACTCCATACTTCACCATAATAATTAAATAGTTCCAGACACAGCAATAATTATTTTTATGCTTTCAACCTCATACTTAACTGAATATCGTTTCCCTCCCCCAGGCTCTGCAAGGGTCACGTTGTTAAAGAAGTTAACTGTTTTCAGAGAGAAGAAGTTGTTCGTTTTTTATCAAAAACTTATTAATCCCCTAATTCCTCATTAATTCACTATCGGTGGAAACGGACTATGTTTCTACTGTATCCATTTTACAACGAATTTCTGTTCATCCACCTCCAGTTCTTACTCTCATTTCTTTGCAAGGTTTCTGATTCAGGCAATTGTTAAGTGTATTCAAAGTATGTCTCAGAAAAGAGTTAACAACTGTCTTTACTATTGCTAAAGTTGGAAGAAATGGAAAACCCACCCACTGGTTTTCTGTATGACACACGATGCAAAACATATTAAGAGGAAATATGCGTCCCTTAAAAGTTTAACAAGAAAGGTTACACATTGTATTGCTTTTGATGGGTGTAGTAAAACCCAGAAATAATGAAAAACAGCTTCAGGATTAAATTAAAATAATCACGTTATTTATTTTACATTTATCTGAAACTGGACCAGACTCTCAATAGTGTTTCCATTTCTACTGTTCACAAAAAGTGTTTGTTTTCCCTCAGTTTTTCTGCAGATTTAAGGTACTCACTTTCTCCATCTTTTTCGTCATCAATTTATTGTTTAAATGATAGGAAAAGTGGCTAAATCAAAACGCTTCAGCATCGACTAAAGAATAACTGTGGTTCCACTTCCCTCCCCTTGGGTGAAGAGTCACACCAAAGAAAAAGTTTCTAGAGAAAGTGCTGAGAATGATTGCTTTCCCTGCCGCCGGACAGTCATGTCCGACTCTTGGCAGCCCCGTGGATTGTGGCACATCAGGTTCCTCTGTCCATGGGATTTCCCAAGCAAGAATACTGGAGTGGATTGCTATTTTCTCCTCCAGGGGATATTCCTGACCCAGGGATCGAATTGATGACTCCTGTGTTTCCTGCACTACTGGTAGGTTTTTTACCACAGAGCCACCTGGGAAGTACTTCTTCAGTTATTAAGACTTAAACTTGTTATGCGCCTTATTCTTAATATATATATTATAAACTAGCTTTGAAAGTAGAACTGAAATCCACCTGGCAAAAAAAGAATACCAATAATGTTCTTCTATTCACATCTATGGAGCTTCCCTGGTGGCTCAGATGGTAAAGAATCTGCCTGTGATGCAGGATAACTCGTTCAACCTCTGGAGCTGGAAGATCCCCTAGAGAAGGAAATGGCTACCTACTCCAGTATTCTTGACTGGAAAATTCCATGGACAGAGGAGCCTGGTGGGCTATAGTCTATGAGGTCACAAAGAGTTGGACATGACTGAGTGACTAACATATATAGGTATTCACATCTAAAGGCTTCCTAGGTGGCACCATAAAGAATTCACCTGTCAATGGAGGAGAAGCTAGAGACACAGGTTCGATTCCTGGATCAGGAAGATCCCCTGGAGTAGGAAATAGCAACCCACTCTAGGATTCTTGCCTGGAAAATTCCATGGACAGAAGAGACTGGTGGGCTACCATCCATGGGGCCTCAAAGAGTCAGACATGACTGAGTGACTGAGCACATTCATATCCAATCCCCACTAGTAGGTGAGATATTTCATCTAGTTAAACATTTACAGGAGTGGTTTGCTACAGCTATTCATTCACGTCTCTGCTGTTGGTTGCTTTGTCTACTAGGGACAGAGGCCTGTGGGGAAACATGAAGATGAAACCCACTCTGTACATGATGCACAGAAGACTCCCTTCTGAACTATGCTGCAGATATCTGGAATTCCTGAGACTCCGCACTGCCCTTCCATCTCCCCTTGGGAAGCTTCTTGAGGATAACAGCCCTTTATGTTCTCAAATCTATGTCCAGATTAATATCCAGTAAATTCTTCTTGGCTGATAACTGCCACTGACTCTAGCTTTCAAAAGTTGGAAAATCTTGGAAGCAAATATCAGTTAAATTTCAAAATTGTTACTGCCATATGCCACTGCATTTCCTGCTGACAGCTACAAAAAGAAGAAATTCTAAGCTGAGTGGAAGAGAAGCTGTTGAAAACCTTGAGGGAAAGAACTTACTGGGTTGTCAAAGCCAGATGGTTTCTAGGCCCTCAAAATCTAGATAAGTGCTTGGCACTTGGGGGAAGCTTGTGGGTTCTATGGGACATGACTACTATGAATTATCTATAAATATTAATAATTGCAATTCTTTGGGCAAATTTTTTACATTTTTGTAAGGCTTTGTAGAAAAGCTAAATGAGCTTATTTCGTCAAAAGGACAAAGGTTGGACCTTAGGATATTATTAAAAGTAAGAGTAATTCTTTGAAGAAAAAATGCTAATTATAAAGAGGAGGGACTTCTCTGGGGGATCAGTGGTCACACTTCCAGTGTAAAGGGTGTGGGTTCCATCCCTGGTCAAGGAGCTAAGATTTCACATGCCATTCAGCACTGCCAAAAAAAATAAATAAATGAAGTTTAAGATGTAAAGGGGAGGAAGGTAAGAAGAGGGAGTGAGGTAAAAAGAGGGAACTAATACACTTCAAATGTCTTTCATATACCAGGCATAGTGGTCCTCAGGCTTCATAATTAAATAATTGTTTAATTAAATAATGCTCCTAGTGGCACAGCCAAGTATGTATTATTTATCCCTATCTTAGAGATGGGGTGAAGTAATTTACTCTAAATGATCCTAAACTAAATGGGACACTGGAATTTAAACCCAGGCCTGTCTGTCTGGCTCTAGAATTTATGCTTTTCCTAGTGATGCTTCTTTCTTTGTGGCCTGCTGTTTTCAGTTACAGTGAGCATCCTTTGAATGAGAAGAGAAGTCTCTGCCTTAGAAACATAATGATGCTCAATGTGTGTGCATGCTCAGTCACGTCCAGCTCTTCATGACCCATGGACTGTATGTAGCCCACCAGGCTCCTCTGTCCATGGGACTCTCCAGGCAAGAACACCAGAATGGGTTGTCATGCCCTACTCTAGGGGATATTCCCAATGAAGTGAAGTGAAGTGAAAGTCTCTCAGTTGTGTCTGACTCTTTGCAACCCCATGGACTATACAGTCCATGGAATTCTCCAGGCCAGAATACTGGAGTGGGTAGCCTTTCCCTTCTCCAGAGGATTTTCCCAACCCAGGGATCGAACCCAGGTCTCCCGCATTGCAGGTGGATTCAGGGATCAAACCTGCATCTCCTGCATTGCAGGCAGATTCTTTACCACTGAGCCACCAGCGGAGCCCTCAAGGACGCTCAATAACCCCAAAGCAAATAATGAAGGAAGAAAAAGAAGGAGGATGGGAGGGAGGGAGGAGAGGAGGAAGCCAAGGAGGAAAGGAAGGCAGTCAGGAAGGGACGGATGAAAGGGGAAGGAAGGGAGGGAGGGAGGGAGGAAGGAATAGATAAGCAGCGAAGGAAAGAAGGAAAATGGCTTCCTGAACTGTGACCAGTTACTCTCTCCATTAAGTGGATTTCTTTCATTTTGATAAGGGCTGATCTGCTTTTAATGTAATAATAAATACCTCAACATGGTCTACCTAAATTTCCTGGTATTATTTTTATGAATTTTATATGAATTTTTATTTCAGGAAATGTAACATCATTAAAATGTTAAAAAGCCCTTATTTAAGTATTTGGTATAGGCTGACAGTTTTAATTTTACTGTAGCTTTTACTGTGGTTTTTATTGTTTCTTATTGTTAAAAGAACTAAAATATTTTAATACGCTGGATGAGTCCAGTGCAGAATTTTCTTGTGAGGGAAGTAGACATGTGTGACACAGCTGAGGCAGATAGACATTAACAAGCCCCCTAAATAGTTTTCTGTTTATTTTGGAATAGATATGGCTTTTGAATTTCCATATATCAGCTTTGTCCAGAAATATCTAATTCAGAATCACATTCAAAGTTGTGAGACTGAAAACATAAATAATGCATCTAATATTCTTTTATTTAGAGTTGTCTGATGATTATACCCCAGACCTGCCATAAACTAGGCTTGTGACCTCTGGAAAGCAACTCAACCATTCTGTGCTTCATTTTTCTCATCTGTAAAATGGACCAAATAATACACCTTTCTCACATTTCTCACAGCTTTACAGGGTAGATTAAAATATTACAAATCTCTTCATGAAAGTAACAATACTTGCAAACTTTTAGTGTTAGCTAAGCTGACATTTTGGTTAAGAACTGACTAGTAACTCTTAAGAGATGAAACTGGAAAGCCCTTCTAATATTATATTTCTGATATAGACTATAACTTTAAAAAATTTATGATTACCATTAAAAATCAGTAATATATTTATGTATGAATCAAAGAAATATTTCATGAGGAATGTATTTCAAACAATTACCTTGAATTCCATTCAAAGAAATATGTAGATTCCAATATAATTCAGTCATTACTAGGATCTGGGGCTAGTGATTCTTTACCGATCAATATGCAAATATGAAAAGATCTGAGCAGTTAAGAACTTCATGACCCAGTTTATTTTTTCATTTTTCATATTGCTACCCCTACACAGAATAGCCTCTAGCTCTTATATGATAGTAAAATACTTCTAAATCTTAATGGATACCTGAAGAATATGCCTCTGTGTTAAGCAAGATAGGGAAAACATATACCTTTTTAAAAAATGTGAAACAAAATCTATTTGCAGGTCAGGAATAGCAGATTTAAGTAGTACAAAAAAGTATGTGCTAAGGTGTAATTCACTGGGGGAGTGACTTCAGGATTGAAAACACTTAGGGAACAAGAATAACTAGAAAACGTACCAAATAATTCTAGATTTCTGTATGAACTCTATGTGGTTCTATAAAATTAATTATTTTTAGGATGTTACTATCCTGCCAGTTTCAAAGTATGAATATGACTATTAAGTTCTCTCCTCACCAGAAGGACTGTTTACTTTGTAATTTTTGACTTTTCTAAGGTCTAACTTCTGTTATGTGTTTGGCAAAAAATTAGAATAAGAGAAATGGTGAGTTTAAACTACCAATTACATTGATGAACATATAGAATCTAGTGTTCTTTAAAAGAAAATGGACAAAACAGATGGATTCTGATTGAAAAGCAAAAGAGGATGTGTTTGTAACCATGCATAGTAGTGGAGAAAACCAAACTAAGAGCTTCAGAATTCTCCAAAGAAAATCAAATCTGCTGCCACATTAAAAGCCTATTTCCAGTGTTTTGTTTTCTGAGATAAGTATATTTCTAAAAGTCTGAGGAAACAATTTATATATTGATTTAAAAAAAGTAAAATAGGCCATCAGCTGAAAACAGCTGTCTCCCTGCAGTATGACCATCTACTTGTGTGAAAACATAATGAGTTTGGTTTAGGAATCATCACACAAATCTCCCACAGTTTGCCCAAGTGCAATGGAATGCTTCCTGTCAGTAATGTGTCAGGAACACAATGGAATATTATTCAGCTATAAAAAAGAACATAGTTGAGTCAGTTCTAATGAGGTGGATGAAACTGGAGCCTACTATACAGAGTGAAGGAAGTCAGAAAAAGAAACACCAATACAGTATATTAATGCATTTATGGTAACGATGACCGTATATACAAGACAGGAAAAGAGATACAGATGTGAAGTACAGGCTTTTGGACTCTGTGGGAGAAGGTGAGGGTGGGATGATGTGAGAGAAGAGTACTGACACCTGTATATTACCATATGTAGAATAGATGACCAGTGCAAGTTCGATGCATGAGGTAGGGCACCCATAGCTTGTGCTCTGGGACAACCCAGAGGAATGGGGTGGGGAGGGAGGGGAGGGGCATTCAGGATGTGGGGACATGTACACCTGTGGCTGATTCATGTTGATGTATGGCAAAAACCACCACAATATTGTAAAGTACTTGCTGCTGCTGCTGCTAAGTCACTTCAGCTGTGTCTGACTCTGTGCGACCCCAGAGACGGCAGCCCACCAGGCTCCCCCATCCCTGGGATTCTCCAGGCAAGAACACTGGAGTGGGTTGCCATTTCCTTCTCCAATGCATGAAAGTGAAAAGTGAAAGTGAAGTCGCTCAGTTGTGTCCAACTCTTAGTGACCCCATGGACTGCAGCCTACCAGGCTCCTCCGTCCATGGGATTTTCCAGGCAAGAGTACTGGAGTGGGGTGCCATTGCCTTCTCCAGTAAAGTACTTCAGATCAGATCAGATCAGTTGCTCAGTCGTGTCCAACTCTTTGCGACCCCATGAATCGCAGCACACCAGGCCTCCCTGTCCATCACCAACTCCCAGAGTTCACTCAGACTCATGTCCATCGAGTCAGTGATGCCATCCAGCCATCTCATCCTCTGTCATCTCCTTCTCCTCCTGCTCCCAATCCCTCCCAGCATCAGAGTCTTTTCCAACGAGTCAGCTCTTCACATGAGGTGGCCAAAGTACTGGAGTTTCAGCTTTAGCATCATTCCTTCCAATATGCCGGGTTGCATCTGATATTATGCCAGGATTTCGGAAATCCAAGAAACCTCCTTCATTGAGAGGAGAGCAAAGTGATGTGAACTTTGTCAAAGTCAGACAATAAACAGAAAAAAACAACTGCAAATAAGCTCTGTACTGTAAGTGTGAAGTTGTTGATTGCAATGTGTATCACCAAACACAGCACAATCGCTTTTAGCTCTTTTTTCTTCCTTCACAAACACTGTGAATAATTGAAGACAGTAAATGTTTATATACGCAACTTTAGACTACCAAAGGAATATAACTAATTTGGCTTCTTATTCTATTAATTAATATGTACTTCTCCCTCTCTACTTTGGACCAGGGCCAAACAATAACTTTTATACAGAGTGATTATGAAGCTAACAATAAACTACTATGTTGAGCTTAAAAGTCATTGCCATTGAGCTCTTATTCATTTCAAATCTTGAGCATCTGACACACAAATTCACGTTAGACAATAGAAAATCAAATGAGGATATGAAGAAAGTAAAGTGAGTTCCATAAATAAAGGCTGAAAGATACAGGGTCATGAAAAAATCATCTTTCAGTGCTGTTTGGAAGAAGGTACCAGAGACATTCCATTCTGTACACTATTGTGATAGTACGTCAGCAAGATGTAGGGCATAAAATCATCTTCAGATAATAATCCTCCCAATCCTTTAAATTTATTGCCCCTATACATTAAAACGTAAAGGGCCATGTTTAGTTGGACGCTTTCTGACATGCTCCATTTGACCTCACTCCAACTATCAATCTCTACTTCATTCACTGCCAAACTTCTTACAGAGTATATGCCTCTAGTGCTGTTAATTTCTCTTACTCACTCCTTTCTTACTCCTAGCAACCTAGTGCCTGCCCTCATCATTCCAGAGAAATAGGTCCTTCTGAGATCTCTAACCTCCTAACTGGCTGGGCCAAGTGGTCAGCTCATGCTCTCACTCCTCTCCAGAGTCTGATTTCACTGATCACTCCTTTTAGAATATGTTTCTCTCTTGATTTTTCAAGGCATGGTACATGTAGTTTCCCCTCCCACATCTCTGACCTTGTTTTTCTGTTACGTGTGCTGGCCCCTAACTTTCCCCTACCCTCTATAGGGCTATTCCAGAATTCTCCCCTTGGATATCTTTTCTCCCCTATCTTTCTTAGATAATATCATTTGGCTTTACAGACTCAGCATTTTCATACTAACACCCATATCTCCAACCCTGGTCAACCCTCCGCTTCAAATTTCTCTTGAGTTTGCCTGATACCTCTGCTGCATTGCTCACTTGTGCCTTCAACTCAGCTGGTGCATTGAACATCCTCATCCTCTCCACTGCTTGTCTTGCTTTCCTGGGTATTTCTTGGAGCCGCCATTTGTCTTCTGTCATCTAAGCTCAGATCCTTCCATCACAGTTCACGGCTTCAGCTGCTTCACTCCCTGATGGGTACGTTCCCGTTCATTACCACTGTTGTGCACACTGCAATATCATATACAACCAGCTTATCTGGCTGCTCAACTTCTTTTCATGTTTAAGACTCTTCCTCATATGTGCTTCAAGTGGGTGTTTCAGATCAGGCAACCCCCACTCCCTCTCTGCCCTGCCATCAGAGCCTTAGGTTAGTGCCCTTCGCTGTAACCAAAAAAGTACACATGTATTAGTACAGTAGCTGAAAATACACACATGTATTAATGTAGTAACCACAGGTTTCACAGATCACAAACACAGGTATGTGAAAGTAAAGCTTTCTTTCCCTGAAAAAAATTAATTTCTAGTTACATGCCTACAGTGACAGAAAGAAGCTGGTACAAAGGCTCCGCCTCAGGACACTTCCCAGTATCAGCTCTCTTTCTTCCCTGCTGCTTCTTACTTTTCTTCCACAATTCAGAGAACCACCCTGTCTTAGGGGTGGTTGTGTGGGACTGGTTCCTTGAAACCTTTTCTGTGGGGCAGAATTCAGCTTATTGAATTGACTTTATCTTCTGTTCATGCTATAACAGCCTTACTACCTAGGGTGAAAGCTACTTCCTGCAGTGAAGGCAGGTAGAGATAGCCAGACAAAGAAGGAAGAGGCATAGGTTAATATTACAAAATATTGTTTCATTACATTATAGTAGCAGAACTTAAAAAACTATAGGCAAACGTCCTCCATATTGGACAACCGCTCAGCTGCAGTGCATTGCTTCCTAGAGGCTATTCATTGGAAGGAGCTGCAGGACTCAGGCCCCCTGACCTTAGACTATATTACAAAGCAAATTCAGGGAGATAGTGAAGGACAGGAGAGCCTGGAATGCTGCAGTTCTTGGAGTTGCAAACAGTTAGACATGACTTAGTGACTCAACAACAACAACAACAAAACTATAGTAATCAAAACAGTATGGTACTGGCACATTAACAGAAATACAGATCAAACCCAGAAATAAACCTGCATACCTATGGTCAATTAATCTATGACAAAGGAGGCAAGAATATACAGTGGAAAAGAGTCCATTGAGTACAATGGAAAAGAGAAAAGAGTCTCTTCAATAAGTGGTGCTGAGAAAACTGGACAGCTACATGTAAAATTACAACATTTGCTAATATCATATACAAAAATAAACTCAAAATGGATTGACGATCTAAATGTAAGACTGGATACTATAACTACTAGAGGAAAACCAGAGGCAGAGCACTCTATGACATAAAGCAGAGCAATATCTTTTCAGATCTCTCTCCAAGAATTATGGAAATAAAAACAAAGATAAACAAATGAGGTCCAATTCAACTTAAAAGCTTTTGCACATCAAAGGAAACCATAAACAAAATGAAAAGTTAACCTACAGAATAGGAGAAAATATTTGCAAATGATGCAAATGGCAAGGGATTAATCTCCAAGCCCATGCAGCTCAATATCAAAAAACAAACAAACAAAAAACACAATAAAAAATGGGCAGAAAATCTAAATAGACATTTTTCCAAAGAAGACATACAGATGTTCACCATCACTAAATGTTAGAGAAATGCAAATCAAAACCACAGTGAGGTACCACCTCACATTGGGTTAGAATGGCCATCATCAGAAAGTCTACAAATAATAAGTGCTGGAGAGGTTGTGGAGGAAAAGGAACCCAGCCAACAGCTGAGGGGAATGTAAATTGGTACACTATGGAAAACAGTATGAAGTTTCCTTAAAAAGCCAAAAATAAGGTTACCATATGATTCAGGAATTTCACTCCTGGGCATATATCCAGAGAAAACCATATTTCAAAAAGATGCATGCACCTCAATGTTCGCTGCAGCACCATTTATAATAGCCAAGACATGGAAACAACCTAAATATTCACTGATAGCTGAATGGATAAGGATGATGTGGTATATGTACACAATGGAATATTGTTGTTGTTGTTGTTTAGTTACTAAGTCAGGTTCAACTCTTCGAGACCCAATGGACTGTAGCCCACCAGGCTCCTCTGTCCATAGGATTTCCCAGGCAAAAATACTGTAGTGGGTTGCCATTTCCTTCTCCAGGGTATCTTTCCAACCCAGGGATCGAACCCACATCTCCTACATTATCAGGCAGATTCTTTACCACTGAGCCACTAAAGAGAAGCCCCCAGTGGAATATTATTCAGCCATAAAAAAGAATGTAATAATGCCATTTGCACCAATATAAATGGACCTAGAGATTATTATACTAAGCGAAGTAAGCCAGACAGAGAAAGACAAATATAATATTATATGGCTTATATGGGGAATATAAAAAAGTGATAAAATGAACTTATTTACAAAATAAAATACTCACATAGAAAACAAAACTTATAGTTACCAAAGGAGAAAATGAGGAGGAATAAATTAGGAGTTTGGGTTTAACATATGCTCACTACTATATGGGAGAAGGCAATGGCACCCCACTCCAGTACTCTTGCCTGGAAAATCCCATGGACGGAGGAGCCTGAAAGGCTGCAGTCCATGGGGTTGCTGAGGGTCAGACACAACTGAGCGACTTCACTTTCACTTTTCACTTTCATGCATTGGAGAAGAAAATGTCAACCCATCCCAGTGTTCTTGCCTGGAGAATCCCAGGGACGGGGGAGCCTGGTGGGCTGCCGTCTATGGGGTGACACAGAGTCGGACACGACTGAAGTGACTTAGCAGCTGCAGTTTTGTCCGACTCTGTGCGACCCCAGAGACGGCAGCTCACCAGGCTCCCCCATCCCTGGGATTCTCCAGGCAAGAACACTGGAGTGGGTTGCCATTATATGTAAAATAGACAACCAACAAAATACTACTATATAGCGCAGGTAACTATACTCAGTATTTCTGTAATAATGTATAAGGGAAGAGAATCTTAAAATAATAAATATATATATACATATATGTATATAGAACTGAATCACTTTGACATATACTTGAAACTACAACATTGTAAATCAACTATACCTCAATAAATTCTTTTTAATTAAAAAGAATCTAAAACCACAGACAATATTTTCAAAGACATTATCTTATCATATACCTCAACCAAAGCATTTCCAAAGAAGGAATCATTTAAGGTAAACATACAGCCAAATATGTGAGATTTGTTGGTTGGATTTCAGAGTTTTAGAGCCTTTGGTGGAGAATTTTTTCATGAATTGAGAGTTTTCACATAAAATTAGTATTTTCTAATATTTTCCAAGAAAATATTAAAAATGGGCAATGTCAGAGAAGTTTCATGGAACTGGCTTGAATAGAGGTTGAAAGGATAAAGAGAGGAGGAGGTGGTGCCAAGGGAAGAGAACTAATATCAACTCAGCACCTTCTATGGACCATATGACACAACTGTCCCATTTAATCCTTGAAGTTAGGGAGGTGAGATTCCATTATTCCCACCTTAAAAAGCCAGTAAGTTTCACAGCCAAGAGAGGAACCTGTATCTCTCTAAGAAGCCATATTGCTGTTTAGTCACAAAGTCGTGTCCAACTTTTTTGTGACCCCATAGACTGTAGCCTACCTGGATCCTCTGTCCACGGGATTTCCCAGGCAAGAATCCTGGAGTGGGTTGCCATTTCTTTCTCCAGAGGATCTTCCTGACCCAGGAATAAAACTAGAGTCTCTTGCACTGGCAGGCAGATTCTTTACCATAGAGCCACCACTGAATGGGAAATAGTAAAACAACTGACCCCATTGCAGCTAAGTCTCACTGGTCATTCCCATGAAAACAAACACATCAAAATACAATATGTATTTGTTAGCCATCTGTATGTCTTCTTTGGAGAAATGTCTATTTAGTTCTTTGGCCCATTTTTTGATTGGGTCGTTTATTTTTCTGGAATTGAGCTACAGGAGTTGCTTGTATATTTTTGAGATTAATTCTTTGTCAGTTGCTTCATTTGCTATTATTTTCTCCCATTCTGAAGGCTGTCTTTTCACCTTGCTTATAGTTTCCTTTGTTGTGCAGAAGCTTTTAATTTTAATTAGGTCCCATTTGTTTATTTTTGCTTTTATTTCCAATATTCTGGGAGGTGTGTCATAGAGGATCCTGCTTTGATTTATGTGGGAGAGTGTTTTGCCTATGTTCTCCTCATGAAAAGATGCTCAACGTCACTCATTATCAGAGAAATGCAAATCAAAACCACTATGAGGTACCATTTCACTCCAGTCAGAATGGCTGCGATTCAAAAGTCTACAAGCAATAAATGCTGGAGAGGGTGTGGAGAAAAGGGAACACTCTTACATTGTTGGTGGGAATGCAAACTAGTCCAGCCACTATGGAGAACAGTGTGGAGATTCCTTAAAAAACTGGAAATAGAACTGCCATACGACCCAGCAATCCCACTGCTGGGCATACACACTGAGGAAACCAGAATTGAAAGAGACATGTGTACACCAGTGTTCATTGCAGCACTGTTTATAATAGCCAGGACATGGAAGCAACCTAGATGTCAATCAGCAGACGAACGGATAAGAAAGCTGTGGTACATATACACAATGGAGTATTACTCAGCCATTAAAAAGAATACATTTGAATCAGTTCTAATGAGGTGGATGAAACTGGAGCCTATTATACAGAGTGAAGTAAGCCAGAAAGAAAAACACCAATACAGTATACTAATGCATATATATGGAGTTTAGAAAGATGGTAATGATAACCCTGTATGCGAGACAGCAAAAGAGACACAGATGTATAGAACAGTCTTTTGGACTCTGTGGGAGAGGGCGAGGGTGGGATGATTTGGGAGAATGGCATTGAAACATGTACTTTATCACATATGAAACAGATCATCAGTCCAGCTTCGATGCATGATACAGGATGCTCGGCGCTGTTGCACTGGGATGACCCAGAGAGATGGGATGGGGAGGGAGGTGGGAGGGGGCGTTCAGGATGGGGAACATGTGTACACCGGTGGCGGATTTATGTCAATGTATGGCAAAACCAATACAACATTGTAAAGTATCTAGCCTCCAATTAAAATAAATAAATTTATATTTAAAAAAAAATAACAAAATACGATACGTAAGCTGCCACCATTCCCTACTACTCCAAAGTAAGCAGAGCACTGATATCAGAGTTCTCTTACTTTGTCGGTAGTAAAATTAAGTAGTTGTAGGTCAAAACAGGACAGATTTACCTTAAAGCTATCAATCCTATTCTGTGGAGCACTATCATCATGGGTGGTCCTTTCCAACCATTTCAGAAATTCCCATGATAGAAATATTATAAATAACTCACATTTTACTTCAGATTGCCCTGGTCTTTTTCCAAATGGGAGACTACCTGCTGAAAAAAATGTACAGTAAGTACATTTTTTTGTACAGCTGAGTGGTTCTTTCTACTGTTTCTATAAGTGAACAAAGTAGTGATTTTTCTTTCTAAACCAAATCTGTTTGATGAGATAAACTTGCTGTGACACAGATAAAAAAAATCTGTCTCCCTCTAGGAGCCACTGCACCTTCCATATATTTGTGAGCTGCTGTCAGGCAGGCTCCTCTTCTCCCCTTTTGGACATATTTGGTTCCTTTAATGATGGCTAATAAATCAGTCCTTTCATTCTCTTAATGGTTTTCCTTGCTTTTCTCTGAACGCCATCCAATTGGTTTATATGCTTCTTAGTGATGAACAAACCAAAACTTAATGTCATACTACAACTGTGCCTCTTTTTCTGCAGTGTTCCAGATGTGATATTACTGCTGGACTGTGAAGTCTGCTAAGTCACTTCAGTCGTGTCCAACTCTGTGCGACCCCCTAGACAGCAGCCCACTAGGCTCCTCTGTCCCTGGGATTCTCCAGGCAAGAATACTGGAGTGGTTGCCATTTCCTTCTCCGGTGCATGAAAGTGAAAAGTGAAAGTAAAGTCGTTCAGTCGTGCCTGACTCTTAGCGACCCCATGGACTGCAGCCCACCAGGGTCCTCCGTGCATGGGATTTTCCAGTCAAGAGTACTGGAGTGGGTTGCCTGTGATATTACAAAAGCTATCAATTCCTCATGTGTGTATGCTTGGTCACTCAGTTGTGTCCATCTCTTTGTGACCCCATGGACTGTAGTCCGCCAGGCTCATCTGTCCTTTGGGATTCTCCAAGTAAGAACACTGAAGAGGGTTGCCATGTCCTCTTCCAGGGGATCTTCCCAATCCAGGGATTGAACCCAGGCCTCCCACATTGTAGATAGATTCTTTACTGTCTGAGCCACCAGGGAGGCCCTGAGCCACCAGGGAAGCCCATCAATTTCCTATAAAATACTTGAAAAAATATCCAAGGAAAACCAAAGACACAGAGATAGCGGTGGCTTCTATGAAGCCAGTTCTGGTGGTGTCACTCAGTGAAATATTTATAGAAATTCCTCTCTTTCATTGTTTTTGGTAGGCATTGTTTGTTATTATTTTTTAAAAGAGCAATTATGACATTCATGATACTTCCAGATTTGTTTAAAGCATGTGAAATCTTTATTATTCTAACCCTTTCTCTGTGGAGAGGGTCTTCTGGCACTGGACTAATTCCTTCATGCCTCAAACCTGCCTGTCCTGTCACCAAGTGTCAGTCATTCCGGTCTCCTTGGCGCTGAAGGCCACTCACCTCAAGTCAACGTGCTGCTTCTTATACCCCTGCTGCCACTGTTTCTATGATAAAAGATAAACCATATCCCACAGTCTGGCTGGCTTGCCTGACAAATCTTCTGTTATCAGGAGCTGCTTCCCAGCTTCTCTCACTTCAGAGGCTCACTCTGGCACCAGCTTTACCTTCCTCTATCCCTCTACCTTGGAAAAGGAAATGGCAATCCACTCCAGCACTCGCTGGGTAAGCAGCTGTGTCATGTGACAAGTTCCAAATATGACAGACCTTAACCCAAAATTTATTTTAACTTAAAAATTGGACTTTCATTTTAAAGATAATTCATTTTTTATTTTGCAGCTTTCCTGAAATATTCATATTCGAATCCAAGAAACATTCAGATCAGATCAGTTGCTCAGTCGTGTCTGACTCTTTGCAACCCCATGAATTATAGCACGTCAGGCCTCCCTGTCCATCACCAACCCTCGAAGTTCACTGAGACTCACGTCCATCGAGTCAGTGATGCCATCCAGCCATCTCATCCTCTGTCGTCCCCTTCTCCTCCTGCCCCCAATCCCTCCCAGCATCAGAGTCTTTTTCCAATGAGCCAACTCTTCACATGAGGTGGCCGAAGTACTGGAGTTTCAGCTTTAGCATCATTCCTTCCAAAGAAATCCCAGGGCTGATCTCCTTTAGAATGGACTGGTTGGATCTCTTTGCAGCCCAAGGGACTCTCAAGAGTCTTCTCCAACACCACAGTTCAAAAGCATCAATACTTCAGCGCTCAGCCTTCTTCACAGTCCAACTCTCACATCCATACATGACCACAGAAAAAACCATAGCCTTGACTAGACGAACCTTTGTTGGCAAAGTAATGTCTCTGCTTTTGAATATGCTATCTAGGTTGGTCATAACTTTCCTTCCAAGGAGTAAGCGTCTCTTAATTTCATGGCTGCAGTCACCATCTGCAGTGATTTTGGAGCCCAGAGAAATAAAGTCTGACACTGTTTCCACTGTTTCCCCATCTATTTCCCATGAAGTGATGGGACCGGATGCCATGATCTTCGTTTTCTGAATGTTGAGCTTTAAGCCAACTTTTTCACTCTCCTCTTTCACTTTCATCAAGAGGCTTTTTAGTTCCTCTTCACTTTCTGGCATAAGGGTGGTGTCATCTGCATATCTGAGGTTATTGATATTTCTCCCGGCAATCTTGATTCCAGCTTGTGCTTCTTCCAGCCCAGCGTTTCTCATGATGTACTCTGCATAGAAGTTAAATAAGCAGGGTGACAATATACAGCCTTGACGTACTCCTTTTCCTATTTGGAACCAGTCTGTTGTTCCATGTCCAGTTCTAACTGTTGCTTCCTGAACTGCATACAAATTTCTCAAGAGGCAGATCAGGTGGTCTGGTATTCCCATCTCTTTCAGAATTTTCCACAGTTTATTGTGATCCACACAGTCAAAGGCTTTGGCACAGTCAATAAAGCAGAAATAGATGTTTTTCTGGAACTCTCTTGCTTTTTCCATGATCCAGCAGATGTTGGCAATTTGATCTCTGGTTCCTCTGCCTTTTCTAAAACCAGCTTGTACATCAGGAAGTTCACGGTTCACGTATTGCTGAAGCCTGGCTTGGAGAATTTTGAGCATTACTTTACTAGTGTGTGAGATGAGTGCAATTGTGCAGTAGTTTGAGCATTCTTTGGCATTGCCTTTCTTTGAGATTGGAATGAAAACTGACTTTTTCCAGTCCTGTGGCCACTGTTGAGTTTTCCAAATTTGCTGGCATATTGAGTGCAGCACTTTCACAGCATCTTCTTTCAGGATTTGGAATAGCTCAACTGGAATTCCATCAGCTCTACTAGCTTTGTTCATAGTGATGCTTTCTAAGGCCCACTTGACTTCACATTCCAGGATGTCTGGCTTTAGGTCAGTGATCACACCATCATGATTATCTGGGTTGTGAAGATCTTTTTTGTACAGTTCTTCTGTGTATTCTTGCCATCTCTTCTTAATATCTTCTGCTTCTGTTAGGTCCATGCCATTTCTGTCCTTTATCGAGCCCATCTTTGCATGAAATGTTCCTTTGGTATCTCTGATTTTCTTGAAGAGATCCCTAGTCTAGATCCCAAGAAACAATAGGCAGTAATAACCTTGATGGGTTTTAGTTAAGGCAGAATGAAAGCTTAGTAGAGAATATAAGACTCCAAAACCAAACTGTTCACATTTGAATCCCAGGTCCACTATCCTGTGTGATCTAAGAGATATTTAGCTGCTCTGTGCCTTGGTTTTTAAAAGTATAAAATGGGGGCTTAATAAGAGTATCTATTTCAAGGGTTGTTGTGGCAATGAAATGAATAACAGCTCTTATTTTGTGAGTGAGTACCCATAAGCACCTCTGAAGAAAGGCATGCCATTAAGCTAAAACATAAGGGAGGACATAAAGTCCCTTCTAGCCTCTCCCCCAAATGGTCTGTGCCTCAGGGATGGTGATTTCTGGTTGGAAATTCAAAGCATGCACACACACACAAAGAAAGCGAGCAAGCGTAAGGCAGTGTATATGCTTTATACACTCATTTGTATAAAGTCTGAAACTATTGATCACTAAGGACTTGAAAATCCTTTAATACTAAATCTAGGTGATTCTTCTTAGCCTGACAGGCAGAGCCAGCTGGATGTGTCTACACACTGAGAAATCAATTACATGCATTTTATCCACTTTATCATAGATTATATTGTTTGGCACCTGACTTTGAGCAGAATGATAAAAAATCCTAAAATACACAGGTATTTGGTCTAAGCTATATACTTATTTATCTATCATCTCTCCACTTTTGATAGGTCTTCCTTATATTTTAAGCAGACAGGCACATAAATCAAATTTCTGAAAGGATTTATGAAAATTCTTGCTAAAATATTTAGACACCAATGTGCATGCTCAGTTGAAAAGTCATGTCTGACTCTTTGCGACTCCATAGGCTATAACCCGCCACGCACCTCTGTCCATGGGATTTCCCAGGCAAGAATACTGGGATGGGTTGCCATTTCCTTCTCCAGGGTATCTTCCCAACCCACGGATCTAATCTGCATCTCCTGCATTGGGTTCTTTACCACTGAACCACCAGGGAAGCCCCACTGACACCAATACCACTCTACTCTTCTATCAGAAAGCAACTTCCTACATGCTTCAAGTTTCATAGGAGCTTTATTAACTATAGTCAAGTTAAAAAAAGAGAAAAAACCTCCAAAACAGTTCAAATTCAAAATACAGGGGAACAAATTAGAAAAGAAACATAAACAGTATGTTAATCTGGACAAAGTTGACAAAACTGTGAGACCAAAGAAATATATTCTTGGCTTTCAGCACTTGCCTAGCATTGTGAACTAAGCACTGAACTTACAGAAAATATGTAAATATATTTATAAATCTGTAAATATGTCTCCTAACATTCAAGGAGGATAATGAGTCTAGAGGATAATGATTTCTGCCCCTCCAGGACAACTCTTTCTTCAGTAGACCTAATCACTCTGCTAGTGTACAGAGGGGACTGGGACTTCCATAGGGATGTAGTGTGTGAGTTACTAGTTGTCTAATCTTGATGGGTCATTTATTTAACTTTCCCTCCTCTCAGGCTCTATGTTACCACTCTATCTACTCATAGAGTAGAATTTGCACTGTGAGCCACCTCAAAGCCTTCCTTTTCAGAGAATGGTGTAAATGTGTGTGTGTGTTCAGTCGTGTCCCACTCTTTGCCCACCAGGCTCCTCTGTCTGTGGGATTTTCCAGGGAAGAATACTAGAGTGGGTTGCCATCGCCTTCTCCAGAGGATCTTCCTGACCCGGGAATCGAACCCCAGTCTCCATTATTCCAAGCAGATTCTTCACCATCTGAGCCACCAGAAAAACCCTAAGGTGTACATAAATAATTTTAAAAAGAAAAAGCAACTCAAAACTAGATTCTCTTTCTTTAATTTTCTTTTTAGTTAATTTTATTAGAGTTTTAGTGTGTATGTATGTATATATATACACATACACACACTCTTTTTTAGATTCTATTCCCATATAGGTTAAACCTAGATTTTCTGATTTGAAATTCCAAGGTCATGATAATAGTTGAAAATACATCACTGTCCACTAGAAATAAGTTAAGTAATTAATATTTATTGATTTTATAATGAATGCATTTTGAGGAATAGTAAATAGAGATTTTTCAATTATTAAGCACTGAGAGATTTGAAAAGATTTTTTCCATTTTGTGGTAGGAATATACAGGCTGTATTTCTCAGTTGGTAAAGAAACCGCCTGCAATGCAGGAGACCCAGGTTGGATTCCTGGATCAGGAAGATCTGCTGGAGAACGAATAGGCTACCCACTTCAGTATTCTTGGGCTTCCCTTGTGGTTCAGCTGGTAAAGAATCCACCTGCAATGTGGGAGACCTGGGTTCGATCCCTTTGTTAGGAAGATCCCCTGGAGAAGGGAAAGCTACCCACTCCAGTATTTTGGCCTGGAGAATTCCAGGGACTGTATAATTTATGGGGTCTCAAAGAGTGAAACACAACTGAGCAACTTCCACTCAGTCCCTCAGGGAAAATTTGGAAAAGCAAATAGTATTTTTCAGATAATTTCATAGTATTATTTTATTGTATTGATTTAGGTTTACAAAGAAAGCCCAAATAGATTATATTATTTTAATAACATGTGTAGGTTATAGAAAAACATAATAATTATGAGGGCAGGCTTAGGAGGTATTGTGGAAGGACATAACAACACTGTACTGTTTAAAGTCTTGCCTCCAATGAAGTCTACAATCATGTGAATAATAACAAAATTTGGAATATGGTATTTCGCTAACAAAGATGCAGCTATTGTTAAAATTTACGGGCTAATGGACACATAAGTGATCATAAAGTAAGTGTATTAATTTCTCTATATTTATTTTTATTATTATTATTTTTGCAGCATTTTACTGACTTTATTTGGAGAAGGCAATGGCAACCCACTCCAGTACTCTTGCCTGGAAAACCCCATGGACGGAGGAGCCTGGTAGGCTGCAGTCCATGGGGTCACGAAGAGTCGGACACTTACTGAGCAACTTCACTTTCACTTTTCACTTTCATGCATTGGAGAAGGAAATGGCAACCCACTCCAGTGTTCTTGCCTGGAGAATCCCAGGGACGGGGGAGCCTGGTGGGCTGCCGTCTATGGGGTCGCACAGAGTCGGACACGACTGAAGCGACTTCGCAGCAGCAGCAGCACTGACTTTATTCCCTGTGCTGGGTGCTACATCCTTGTGACTTACTTTATAGCAGGTAGTTTTTACCACTTAATCCCCTTCACCTATTTCACCCACCCCCACCCCTTTCTGTGTATCTGAGTCTGTTTCTGCTTAAAATTAGATATTACATTTTTCATTTGATAATCTAAACTATTATTCTGTTATCAGTTAAAACAAATTTACTCATTGGAACATATGTAAAGAAGTATTAAAGAAAAGCAGGAGTTTAAATTTGAGTAATTTTAATGTTTAGCACATGAGTTTTTCTAAATTTACATGGTCAAGAGAGATTAACATTTACTGAGTATACCAGAAATTCTTTAACCAACACTGCAAATCATTTGATGATGGCCAAAAAGAAAAAATCCTCCTTGGTAAATTATATTAGATTAAAAGATATAAAGATCTCATCTTTTGAATTTCAAAGACAGATGAAAATTTATTTTTCATTACACTTTGACATCCTCATCATAGTACTTATGACAATTATAATTAATTTATTATTTGTATAATTATTTATTAAACATTGATTTTTTTTCCCACTAGACTCTGAACTCTATGAGGACAGAGATTATATCTGTTTTAATCTGCACTGTATTTGGGACATTGTAGTAATAATATTAACAACAACAATAACATGTTAAATTTTATTGAGTGTTTAGAGTTTGTCAGACCCTTTTCAAGCATTTTATATGTATCATTATAAAGTTCATTTGATTATATTTGTTGTGTTAATAAGTCCATGCATAAGAACTTAAATTTATAGAATGAAGTACAAAAGACTCTTTTGCCAAGCAGAATGGGGCCCAGGTTGAGAGGGCCTGTAGAGATCAGATACTTCATATAAATGATTAAAACAAAGAGGCCGCAGATGGTCAACAAGTGTATGAAAAGATCCTCATCATCACTAATCATCAGGAAAATACAAATCAAAATCATAACACCTGTTAGAACAACCATCATCAAAAAGAACACAAACGACAACTGTTGGCGAGGATGTGGAGAAAAGGGAACCCCTATACACTGTTGCGGAGAAGGCGATGGCACCCCACTCCAGTACTCTTGCCTGGAAAATCCCATGGATGGAGGAGCCTGGTGGGCTGCAGTCCATGGGCTCGCTAAGAGTCGGACACGACTGAGCGACTTCACTTTCACTTTTCACTTTCATGTATTGGAGAAGGAAATGGCAACCCATTCCAGTGTTCTTGCCTGGAGAAACCCAGGGACAGGGAAGCCTGGTGGGCGGCCGTCTATGGGGTCACACAGAGTCGGACACAACGGAAGCGACTTAGAAGCAGCAGCAGCAGCAGCAGCATACACTGTAGGTGGAAATGTAAATTGTTGCAGCCGCTGTGGAAAACAGTATGAGAGTTTCTCAAAAAACTAAAAATAGAACTACCACATGACCAGCAACTCCACTTGGGGAATATAGCCAAAATTTTGTAGTTAGTATAAATGGAAAAGTAACTTTTCAAAATTGTATTTTAAAAGTGTAACTTTAAAGTTGCTTCATCAGAACATTTTCTACATATGTGCACATATACTTATGTTGTATTTGATACTAATTTCAATTGTTATCTGTCATTATAAATCTAGAAAATGTTTTGAAAAATCTAGTTGAGGTTTTAAACTTCAACTTGATTTTCTCTTTTCTTATGAGCATGAAACATCTGTAGAGTTTGCCATATGGAAGTGCCTGTCTTTACAAGAAGTCTTTTTTCTAAAAAAAAAAACAAAACAAAACATCAGAACATGTTTTGGCAAATAAAATCATGATTAATATAAAATAATTAATCATAATAAATATAATGCTTAAGAGAATACAGAATTTTGATCCTGTGGTAAGGAAAACTACTTTTGAAATATTAGTATCTTCTCACTAACTTAAGAATTGTAAATTTTAAAAAACCACTTTAGATTTTCAGAGTGAAAGTTTAAAAATGCAAAAACGGTAAAGAGGTCAGCTGATAAGTAGCTTTTATTGAGCAACTCTCTACATTCTACAACTCGGATAAAACAAATACTCATGCTACTATGGTTCTAAAAATTAGGCCAATAAGAAAGTACTCAACATACACAGTGTAGCTGAGTTGAATAAGGACCTCAGAAACTGAGCTTAGCTCTTGCAAGTTTAAAAGCAATAGACTCTTGAGGTGAACTAAAACTAATGTGTTCTAGTACATTCCTTCATGCCATAAAATCCACACAATGCCATTGACTTTTATATGAGATCCCAAATACATTAGGGCATCTGCTTCAAATAGTTATAAGATGAAGATAATACACCTATTATTTTCATCAAGTTTCCCAATCAGACTTTATGCTATGACCCCTTTCAACAATCCCATGATCTTAAACGTGATACCCCACCTTGCTAGAACATGATGCTTAGAAATCAAACAAAATTGGCTGAACCTAGTGAAGGATGAAGGACTCAGTTCTCGTTTTGTTTCAAAGAACTTTTTCCATAAAGAAATGAATTCCGTTGACAGCCCCTTATTCGTAGGGTCTTTCCTCTCTCCCACAAGGGCTGAGGAAGGTTTCTAACACTCTTTTGCCACCCTCTTGGCTGCACTCTGATTTCATGACCTTCGAGTTAATCCTTCTTTTCTTCCTATTAGCAAGTGTAAGTGGGCTGACTTCAAAAGAACTGTAACAGGTCACAAGGTTTAATGGGCATAGAGATAATCATCTAAATTACATTTCTAGGTCTGATGGGCTAGACAGACTCAGAGGGTGACTCTACCAGCAAATTTGCTGTTAATCAGCCAGGTTGGTGGGTCTGAATGAAGCCTTTGCCTTCCTCCCTGAGGGGCTGGGTTGCATTGACTGATGAGTAAAGGCAGCTGCATTAACTTTCTTCTCCCACAAAATGTGTCGTGTCCCAAAAGGACATGAAAGTCAAACGTGGCCACAGCTCAAACACCAGACGCACTCTTTTCATCTCAGTGGAATTATCTGCCCTCTACTTGTAGATGGTGATCCTGAGACAACAGTTGTTGCTGATTTTCATGATCTGTTAACACTTAGGAATTTTTACATTAAAGAACTTTTTTTCCTACATTTGTTTCTTGCTGCATCTAAGAAAATGCCATAACCTACTATATATATGTGTGTATATATATATATATATATTTTTTTTTTTTTTTGCTGCATGAATCTTAACTTTAACAGGAAGAAGAGACATGGAATGACTCTAAAGATAAAAGGAACCAAAGTAATTTTGCCTCTTAAAATTCAAAGACAAACATCCCTTCGGAATTGGCAGAGGGAAAAATATACAAGTTGTTTTTACGATGCAGGCTCATCTAATCTGGTTACAAATTTCATTGTCTCATGGAGAAAAACAGCAGGCTTTCCTCTGATAGAGTATGGTGTGAGAATATATGTTTAACTAAACCCCTAAAAAGAATGAACTGGAATCATTTTAAATTAATCAATATGCTGAATATAAGAACAAATATGATACAGTATCTCTCATATCTATAACACTTTATAGTTTACAAAAGGCTTTCTATTCATTATAATTTTATTCTTAACTACAATCCAATGAAATAGGCTGGGGAAAATATTATTATCTTCACTTTAAAGATCATAGCAGTTTTCTGTTAAGTGCCATTTCAATGTCATTGAGGTAGCAAGTGATATAGTCAGCACAAAAACCCGGGTCTTTCGATGCCACACCCAATCCTTGTGCATAAGTGAGTAACATTTCATAAAATGTGGTCTTCTGGTGGAATGCACTAGTGGCTTAAAAAAAAAAAGATATTCACTCAAAGAAGCCTTCTTGGCAGAGGTGGTAGGTAAATTAGGTTTACACAATCAGCATTCTAAAGTGAAAAAAATAAAATACACTGAATTGATTTAACAAGAAGGATGTTACTATGTCAAAACAGCTACATATATTATGTTTCTAAAACCCTGGATGACTCTGAATAGCACAGAGTGTATAAAAGCCACAAATATAAGAAGTCATATTTTGGTTTGATGCTGAAGTGACCATGCTGAAATTTAATAAACAAATAGAATACAAATGATTTAAATAAAATCCCAGAATAAAAAGAAATATTGGACTTTTATAAATGCCAATATTAAAATGTTTTAAGACCTTTTTCTAAATTATAAAAATTTTACCTTCCCCACTCACCCATGTACCAAAAAAAGAAACAGGAAGAATTTTGAAACTTCAGACTCAGTGGTGGTTAATTACACAGAGGGCTGAAGTAGGAAGGGGATGTACTATGAACTCTGTGGTAAGGTCTCTTGAGACTGGGGACAGAATGAAAGAGAAGGAAATTAGAGTGTGGAGGGTATTAATTTCTAAGAAAAGGACTTTTTAATAAAGTACAGATTGGTCAGATGATTACTAAACATATCATTGCTCTCTGATGACTGAATACTAGGAGGAATAGGGTGAAGATTATTTGAAGATATTCGTACAATAATATGTCACCAAACATGAATCTGGTCCATTAATGAGAACAGCCTTTATTTTCAATTTAGAAGTTTCAATTTTTTAATGTTTAATAAAAACAAGTGGACTTTGGCTTTTAAAAGTTGTTTTTTTGTTTGTTTGTTTTTTACCAAAACAGATACAAATGAACAAAAGGAAACAAGAAAAAAAAAAAAACTGCTTATTGGACTCTCAAAAGAAGCTTTTATCCAAAACATACTACTTTGTTTGGTATGTCTTTTACTTGATATTTGGTGAAGTTTTCCTTTTGGTCTTGGTTCCTTTTTGTCTGCATAGATTTGAATTACATTTAACAAGGGCAAATAAAACTAAAAAACATAATTTTTCATGTTATCAAAATAATCACAGAAATAGTCTGATATGTTATATAAGCAAAACATAAATGCCTTTGACAATTTTGGGGAATTCAAGAAAAGCAAAGGAAAACATCTTTGTTGTTCAGAATCACTTACGGGAAAGGTTAGGAAATGTTAAGAAAATGAATAAAAACACATTTGTGCCATGTGCCATAAAACAGAGTAATCAATATAAGGTTGAAAGTCAAACTTATGGGACACAACACTAAAGGGGTTTATTTTGTTCCCTGGAAAAATAATATCCCTGGTGATATCATCTAGAAATTAGTCTTTTCACACATCACAACAGAGTATTCTGAGAAGCAAAGAAACTCTTTCTTATTATACAAATAAATGGACAACGGAAAAAAAGAAAGAATACGTATTGAAAAGAGAATGCATCTGAGTTGTGTAATCCTAAAAGCAGGTCCATTTTATATGAGAAGGAAGGAAGAGGATGAGTTTTCATCCTCAAGTCTAAGAATCACTAGAATAAGGAAAAGCAGTGACAAGAGAGAAAACTAAAAACAGAACTACCATTTGACCCAGCAATCCCACTCCTGGACAGATAACCAGAGAAATTCACAATTCAAAAAACACATGCACCCCAGTGTTCATAGCAGCACTATTTACAACAGCTAGGACATGCAAGCAACCTAAATGTCCATCAACAGAGAAATGGGTAAAAAAGATGTGGTAATACATACAGTAGAATATTACTCAGCCATAAAAAGGAATGAAATTGGATCATTTGTAGAGACATGGATGGACCTAGAGACTGTCACACAGACTGAAGAAAGAAAGAGACAAACAAATATCATATATTAATAATGCATATATGTGGAATCTAGAAACATGGTATAGATGATATTATTTGCCAGCAGAAATAGAGACACAGACGTAGAGAACAAACATATGGACACCAGAGGGGAAGAGAGACTGGGGCGAATTGGGAGACTGAGACTGACATATACACTATTGATACTATGTATAAAACTGATAAGGAGCTTCCCAGGTGGTGCTAGTGGTAAAGGACCCACCTGCCAACGCAGGAGATGCAAGACAGGCTGGTTTTATCCCTGGGTTGGGAAGATTCCCTGGAGGATGTCATGACAACCCACTCCAGTATTCTTGCCCAGAGTGGACAGAGGAGCCTGGTGGTCAACAGTCCATAGGGTTGCAAAGAATCAGATATGACTGAAGCGACTTAAGAACATGGCACACATAAAATAGATAAGGGCTTCCCCCATGGCTCAGCAGTAAAGACTGCCTGTAATGCAGGAGACACAGGAAATGTGGGTTCGATCCCTGGGTCAGGAAGATCCCCTGGAGGAGAAAATAACAACCCACTCTAGTCATCTTGACATGAAAAAATCCCATGGACAGAGGAGCCTGGTGAGCTACAGTCCAAAGGGTTGAAAAGAGTGGGAAATGACTGAGTGACTGAGCACGAGCATGATAAAATAGATAACTAATGAGAACCTACTATACAGCTCAGGGAACTTTACTCAGTGCTCTGTGGTGACCTACGTGGGAAGGGAAGCCAAGAAAGATGTGATACATGTACATGTATAGCTGATCACTTTTTTGTACAATAGAGACTAACTCAACATTGTAAAGCAATATATCCCAATAAAAATGTTTTAAAAAGAAAGAAAGACACTGAACGCAGCCAACTATGGCAAGAAAGTGAGTGCTGATAAAATGGTCCAACCCTGTCTGGGAGAGGGTATCAAACAGTGACACTTAAGAAGTTAAGGTCTCAATAGAAGTGAACTAAAGAAGTTACTAGAGTGAAGATGAATTAGATGGCAAACTGTGGGTCTAATCCTCCAAATCTACTTTGGCACACAGCCCCTTTAAACTCTGGGCCAAGTAGTCAGCAGAGGGACTGGCCCATGGCATTTGGAAAAGCGAGTGATCACAGAGTCTTAATGAGCCCCTTGATTCAGACTTGTGATGTCCTAAACTTTTGCTCTGTGGTATTTACAAACACACACACAGTGGAAAAGAGAATAGCATCTTGCGGTAAATTGTGACTGGGATATCCTTCTAAGTTCATTAGTGAGGTTTTTAAAAAGTCATTTCATCCACCCCACCCTGTGATGCGTGAATTCTTTCTTTAACATTGCCACCAAGTGGCCAACAGTCTATGTCTTGGAGAAGGAAATGGAGTCTCTGTCTCAGATACTTTGAAGAGAAACTGACTGCTTCTTTTCAAAAAATTATTTTTATTGAAGTAGAGTTGATTTAAAATGTGTTAGTTTCTGTTGCACAGCAAAGTGATTCAGTTATACAAATACATACATCCACGCTTCTTTAGATTCTTTTCCCACATACATCATTACAGGGTATTGAGTAGAGTTCTTTGTGCTGTGAGTAGGTCCTTATTATTTATTTATTTTATATATAGTAATATGTATATGTCACTCCTAGTTTATCCCTCCCCTCCCTTTCTCCCCTGGTAACCATGTTTGTTTTCTACTTCTGTGACTCTACTTCTGTTTTATAAATAAGTTCATTTGTATCATTATTTTAGATTCCATATGTAAGCAATTGCTCCTTGAGGGCACCTATTGATATTTTATTCTTTTATTTAGTCTTTGGAGAGCTACTGGTATGTGACGCACCCACTTACCCTGTGATCAGTGATAACAGGAGTGACGGTACCAAGAGAGGCATCCAGACCAGAGGGTTCTCACCGTGTGACACTGTCTGTGGCTTCTACTTTCCTTGATTCCTGTTTTCTGGTTCTTTAATCTTCCTGCAATAGCTCAGTTCTCTAAGTTATCAGGTATATTTTGGATAAGCTCCTTTTCCATTTAGGTTGACTAAAACTGATTTCTGTTTCTTGCATCCAAGAACCTTGCTTATTAAAGGAGATTATGATGTAAGGCAGTGGGAAATGGGGGTGGGGGAATAAATAATGAATTTGACATTAAAGATGTTGAATGTGACAGAAGGTAGGTTATCTAAGTAAAAATGATTCATATGCAAGTTGGAGAAGTGGGCAGAGTTCATGAGGAAGGTTGAGATTGGAGGCAGGTATTTTCATCTTTACATTTAAAGTCCGAGGACTGGGGGAAGTATTCACAGCAGATGAACCCTATGTGGAATCCATGTGGAATCTCTTGTGAAAGGGTATTCGCTTTGGGTGACTGAGCTCTTACCAGTTCTAGAGATAGATCTCTTTGGGGTCAGCCAATCAACAGTAAACAGTTGGGTAAAAAATCATAGATAGTGAGATTCATGGAGATTTTTGAAGAACTCTAGGCATAGGACATGAGGACATGAAGTCTATTACAGCCATGGCCATGTGTAGACACATGCAGTTGCCCAGAAGTTCCCAGGTGGAGTCTGGGGGAGGCTATACACCAGTGAGATGGGGAGGAAACAGGTGACACCATTTAAGAACTGAGTCAAGACTTCACCTGAAGTCAAAAATATAGCTTTTTTTCACTTATATCAACTAGTAAATCCTCTTTATTTTAAAATTCAGTTCAAATTAGGTTTTAAGCGACATAAGTTGTTTTAACTACTGGATCCCTTCTCCTCAACTCCCAGTCTTCCTCCCCACACATATTAAGTTTGTCATTTGTAATGTGAGTGAAGTATGTTATATCAGAAGATATAAACCGATGGTCCATGAGTTAAATCTGATCACAGCAATTTTGTTTGTTTGTTTCTTTGGCTTGCAGAAATTCTTTTTAAAAATTATTGCCAATATATAAAAAAAAGGGGGGTCTTCCATTAAAATCCAAATATTTCATTTTTTTCTTTTGAAGACTCAGGAGATCTGACAATGCAGAGTCAGAACATTCATCACAAACTGAGTAGTTGACGTTCACCTTGTATAAGGTATATTCTTTCTATTTCTCACAGTCCCTACCACTTTCTATTGCCTCACACTTGGCCTAATTCTGTCTTGCATGTTACCTACTTCTGAAAGGATGTGTTTCCAACACTTCATGGTCGGTGAGGTCTGTACCAGGCCTCTTAAGTACTTCATTTAAGTAAAAGGCAAATGAATGTGAACAAAATGCAGTGAAACTGCCAGTCTTAAAAGAGGAACTAACTCACACCTGGAAGCTTAATCATACTCTTTATATAAGGCTTACAGGAATTTATCTGGAGCAGAACATGATTTGATTATGAAAAATCTAAAGTTCTGACAATAGACACTTTTATTTCATGGCTGAGAAGGTTTCCTCATTTGTCCTCTAGGGAAAAATACCTTAGTAGGTTAGGAGCAGCTAATTGTACAACAATGAATATCATGAGCTTTAAATTCAGACAGACCTAAATTTAAGTCCCAGGTTTTCCTCCATGTTGGCTGTGATGATAGTGTCCATCACATAAAGTTGTCATGTAAAAAAAAAAGTGATAAAATAAGCCAAGAACAGAAGATGGCATGTAGACATTTAATATGATAGACTGCTCTACTGCCTGAGTTTATTCCAATAACGTATAATAGTTCTCATTGAGATAAGGAGTTTCAACCTGTAAGGTATAAATAAGAACTAATTTTATTTTTTCCAGTAACTACAACTGTCATGCTTGGTTGACTAACCTATCCCCTGTCTTCATTGGCCTGGATCCCTTAATTATATTGAAGCTCCGTATCATTACACCTCAGTCATTGTCAGTTATTAAAAAGTCTCATTTTCATTAGAAAGACTTAAGCCTATTCACTAAAAACTAATTTTTTACTAGACCCAAAGCTTTCCCCAGGGAAGGTTAGACTTGTAGCTCCTACAGCTTATAATGGACTTAATTCTAAGATGGCCCTTATAGTTTTTGGCCCCTGGTATATATACAGGTTCTTCCAGTTATTCAAGAAAACCCTAATCTAGGTGTTGTGTAATAACATTCCAAATCGGTTGACACTAAATTAGGGAAATTAAATCTGGGTTTAGAAATCAGAGACAGGGAAGACAGAGAGAAAGAGAGAAATCCTACTAGTTGTGAGAGATTTCCCCATTTCTGGCTCAGGAGATGATGAGACCCACACAGCAAGGAATGCAGCAGCCTCTAGGAGCTGAGAGAAGGCCTCAAAACAGAAACTTCAGTTCTACAGTGGCAAAGAAGTGAATTCTGCAATGACCTGAATAAATGTAGAAGTCAATTCTTCTTCAGAGCCTTCAGCCAAGAATTCCACCTGACCAACACCTTGGTTTCAGATTCGAGTCCCTGAGCAGAGAACCCAATCATACTGTCCCTGGATTTATGAACTACCAAACTGCGAATGAGTAAATGGATGTTGATTTAAGCTGATGAATTTATGATAATTTATTGCATAGAAATAAAACTCTAATACCAGAAGGCTGGAGGTAGTGGATGGGATATGTTCCCTCCCAGCTTTCCTAAACTCACTCCTCTTGATTTGAGTCAGGAGGAAGGAGAAACAAAGAGAAATCTTTTCAGCAGTCATCACTGTTGACCTATCTCCTTGTCTACACAATGTGGATGGGAGTTGTTGTAGTTCAGTTGCCCAGTCATGTCTTACTCCTAGTGACCACATGGACTGCAGCACGCTAGGCCTCTCTGTCCCTCACCATCTCCCAAAGTTTGCCCAAGTTCATGTCCATTGCATCAATGATACCATCCAACCATCTCATCCTCTGATGTCTTCTTCTCTTTCTGCCCTCAATCTTTCCCAGCATCAGGGACTTTTCCAATGAGTAAGCTGTTAACATCAGATGACAAAAATACTGGAGTTTCAACTTCAGCATCAGTCCTTCCAATGAGTATTCAGGGTTGATTTCTCTTAAGATTGACTGGTTTGATCTCTGTGCTGTCCAAGAGACTCTCAGGAGTCTACTCCAGCACCTCAGTTTGAAGGCATCAATTCCGTGGCACTCTGCCTTCTGGATGGAGGGGGATGGAGGTAGCCTTGAATAAATGCTGATGATGAAACAGTTGCCTGGAACACTGAGTCTCAGCCAGCTTTTCCAGCTGATACTGATTTAGAAACACAGGATGTCTCATGATGGGTCTCTGATGAGCTTCTAAAATCCAGTATTTTTCTACCTTCTACAGCTTCAACACTGGGGGCTATGGCTTGGGACAGACATATCTCCATGCCCTGAGATATACCCCTTGGAATAGATACAGTTCTAGGTCCTTTTTCTTTCTTAGGCTCTGAACCCTACCAATTGCAATATTTCAGAAAGTTCTTTCTCCTAGTAGTACAAGGCTATTCTGCAAGCCATATAACTAAGCAGGCATCCAACCAGGTAAATAAACACCTTTCTCTCCTTGAAATCATTTCCAAATTTTCAAGGTGATAAGAAGAGGTGAAATCATAAACCTCTTTCTCCAGTTGAAGTAGAGGGAAGTGGGTAGGCTTATGTCTTGACAATGCATTCCCCAAGGTCAATTTGTCTCTTTCTCAGTCCCCTCATATGTCTCTTGATGCTGAGTATATGAAAGTCTGAGGTTAAGAAGGACTTCTTACTGAGACATAAAGAATTTAGAAACTTTGCATTATTTGTTTACCTTCAGGGGCAGGAATGATGCCAACACTGTGTGTGTGTGTGTGTGTGTGTGTGTCTATGTGTCTGTGTGTCTGTGTGTCTGTGCATGCTCAGTCCTGTCCGACTCTTTGAGACCTCATAGACCATAGCCTGCCAGGCTCCTCTGTCCATGGAATTTTCCATGCAAGAATACTGAAGTGGGTTGCCATTTCCTATTCCAGGGAATCTTCCCAACCCAAGGATCAAACCCCTGTCTCTTATGTCTCCTGCATTGGCAGACGGGTTCTTTACCACCAGTACCATCTGGGAAGCCCTGATGCCAACACTGCCTTCCTACAAACGTAATGATGCATTTTAACAGTTTGGAAAGGTTGTGCTCCTAGGACATAGAGCATAATAGCTTTAAAAAACAGAACATATATTTTGTATTTAGCTTGGAAGTATCATTTAATTTTATAAACATTAATTAAGAATCTTTCTAAGCTTCCCAGGTGGTACTAGTGGATCTTTCTAGAATCTCTCTAGGCATTGTATTAAGTGGGGAAGATAAAAGATCTAGAATTTGCCTGAAGAAACTTACTCAGTTTGTATGTATGCACACAAACATCCATGCACACATGTGCATGTGAAAGAGAGAGATAGAATGAGAAAGACAAAGAGAGGTAGAGAGATAGTAGAGAAACAGAAAAAGTTCCAGGAATAGGTTGCTAGTTAAGTACAGTGTTATAAGAAAGATGCCCACACAGATTTCACCATCTTGAATAATACTGTGATAATGGGTAGGAGAATTCATTGGATTCAAAATAACACTTGAATGAGGCTGTGAGTGCTCCTTCTGGTGAAAAATAAGAGTTAGGTTCATTAAAAAATACATTTAAACTATTCAAGATTTAAACATTACTCTGCCGACAAATATCCACATAGTCAAAGCTATCGTTTTTCCAATAGTCCTGCATGGATGTGAACGTTGGACCATAAAGAAAGCTGAGTACTGAAGAAGAGATGTGTTTGAACTGTGATATTGGAGAAGACTCTTGAGAATTCTTTGGATAGCAAGGAGATCAAACCAGTCCATCCTAAAGGAAGTCGGTCCTGAGTATTCATTAGATGGACTTATGCTGAAGCTGAAGCTCCAATACTTTGACCACCTGGTACAAAGAACTGACTCACTGGAAAAGACTCTGATGCTGGGAAAGATTGAAGGCAGGAGAAGAAGGAGACCACAGAGGACGAGACGGTTGAATGGCATCACTGACTCAATGGACATGAGTTTGAGCAAGCTCCTTGAGATGGTGAAGGACAGGGAAGCCTGGCAAGCTGCAGTCCATGGGGTCACAGAGTTGGACATGACCGAGTGACTGAACAACAACAAAGGACTTTGGGAAGGTCATGAACAGATTGCTGTATTTAAAATGGATAACTTATTGTATAGTACACAGAACTCTGCTTGATGTTATGTGCCAGCCTGGATGGGAGGCGGTTTTGGGGGAGAATGGATACATGTATATGTATGGCTGAGTCCCTTCACTGTTCACCTAAAACTAATCACAACACTGTTAATCAACTATACTCCAATACAAAATGCCTATGGTGTTAAAAAAAATAAAAGAATTAAATTAAAAAAGAAGATTTAAACATGTGTTCTCCCTCAAATTCTTTCTTGGCATAATGAATCTAGCTTCTTCTAAGGAGCTAGACTATGTTACGAGCCAAAGGGAAGATTGGTCTAATGCATCCATGTACTTCTGTTTGTGTTTTTTGATAAAGCAAAACAAAACAGAACATGAACAAACAAATACAAACTTTTGATCAAGTCAGCGGCCCCCCTTTGATCTCTCCCAGAGAAGGATCTTACGGCAAAGTGACCATCCTTCTGTACCCATGGATCCTCAAGGGAGTTTCAAAAATCTTAATTTTACTCTCCAGAAGGATGAATTTCACAGAGGAAATTCTTTTATATTCTTGTTTGAGTATATTCTTGTTTGGTAAAATTTATACCATTTTTATTATTACACCCAATAAAAGTGAAACCTTTATTCTATGGGTCTGCAAAAGCAACTTTTGAAGTCAGATGCATCTATCAACGTACTTATTAGAGGCCTTTTTTTCCCCTACAGTTCTGGAAAGAGTTGGAAAGCCAATGTCAACATGGTTTAGATATTCATAATTGTTTACACATGTTTCAGTAACAAAATATATTTGGGGGGGTTGGCGTTTTACTTTAGGATTTGAGGCAGCTGGAAATTATTATCATCATGGGCAAAAGAGTTCTAACTAGATAATGGTGTTAAAAAGAATATCATATCCCTGGAATATTCTTTCTAATACGCAGCACCTATTATTTTATTAAGTTGAGTTTTTAAAATATGGATTGGCTGCTGTCCGGTCAGTTACACACAAAGATATCTAAGGAAATAGGTTCTCAGAATTAGTATTAAATAGAAAATGACTGTGGTTTACTATTAGTAATATTATTATTGTTATACAGAGAAACCTTAGTAACCCTTTTAAGGACTAGATAGCTAATATTCCACATATTGCAAAGATAGATTTTTATTAAATATTTAAGAAATGGGACATTGTCACCAATCATGATACAAGGTATTCAATACCTTGAAGATGTGTACAAATTCTTTTCATATTTGCTTATCCAGGGGAAAAAATGATGATTAATAAGGGATTCTGTGACTCCCAAACTTGAAGTGTTTCTTCTAAGGAGCTAGATTGTGTTAAGAGCCAAAGGGAAGCTAGGTTCAAAGGAAATTCATCTAATATTTGTGCTCTGGTTATAAAGGGGTGAGAGGCTGCTCATTAGCGGCATGTCGCCAGTTGGCAGGAGGGCTGTGGGCCAGACGGAGGGGTTAGTGTGATCACAGATGGAGTCAGCATGGAAAAGAGGATGCCAGAACGTCCCAGGCAGTGCGTGCTATTTTCAGGGCTTTACACGAATCATTACTTTTTCATTCTGTGCCAGTATTGACACAGACAAATGTATTTGTTGACTGCCTATTGAAGATTTGCAGACTACCAAAATAAGTCTCATCCTTGGAGACGTCACTCAGAAAGGATTTTTAAAAATTCTGATTTATAACTACCTCTAAATATAATGTCTCCCTTTCATCAAAAGGATATTGTTTTTATATCAAGAGAATGCCACTAAGACTTAACAAATAAGAATGTGGAATGGCAGAACACATAGTCTAAAGAAGTAGAGACCTCTTTCTATTCAAGGAGAGTGGTTAGCAAATTCGCAATTGATCATTCATTTTATAAATTTAGAAATAGCAAGTTTGCATTAGAGACTTTCTTAAGGATGGAGAACTGGTTCAACTCAGGAACTAGGTCTAGGTCTGGATTCCAATAGCTGTTCTACATAGGGTACAACTACTCGCTGCCAGGAGAGGTGATTACCAGCCCATGGGTTCGAATCACCACTTTGCACTGACTGGAAATGACTCTTGGTAAATTATTGATGATAAACCTTGGCAAGTTATTGAGATTTACTTGTATCCAGGTGAGGAGTTAGACATCCAAGATCACCCCCAACTCCAAAGTTCAGTGTGATGTTGGAACACAAGATTGACAAATGTCATAAAAATGAATACAACTGCTGCCCACAGAGCTACCAGTCAATTCTGTCACTAGAGACATACTCAACTACTCACTCTCCTCCACTCGCATCTCCCCATTTACAGCTTTGGCCACTGAAGCCCTTCTCCCCACATGTGTTGTTGCAGGGCTTCCCTCCTCAGGACCACCCCACTATACTCATTATATCCTCTGTTAAGATTTTTTTCCAAGTTCTATTGAGATAGTCATGACAGTAGTCATGTAGTAGTCATATATGGATGTCAGAGTTGGACTATAAAGAAAGCTGAGCGCAGAAGAATTGATGCTTTTGAACTATGGTGTTGGAGAAGACTCTTGAGAGTCCCTTGGACTGCAAGGAGATCCAACCAGTCCATCCTAAGAGAGATCGGTCCTGGGTGTTCATTGGAAGGACTGATGTTGAAGCTGAAACTCTGATACTTTGGCCACCTGATGCAAAGAGCTGACTCATTTAAAAAGACCCTGATGGTGGGAAAGATTGAGGGCAGGAGGAGAAGGGGACGACAGAGGATGAGATGGTTGGATGGCATCACTGACTCAATGGACATGAGTTTAGGTGGACTCTGGGAGTTGGTGATGGACAGAGAGGCCTGGCGTGCTGCGGTTCATGGGTCACAAAGAGTCGGACACGACTGAGTGACTGAACTGTACTGATAGAGAAGAGGATTTTCTGAAGGTTCCCTGTAACCTCACATCAGATGCCTTTTATAGAAAAAGGAATGACTACATGATGCAAACAATAACCTGCAGATTAACATTTGGAGCCAAAGTGTGCTGAAAAACATATACTGAAATAATTCGGCAATCTAGTTTTGGAGCGGAGTACAGTGGCTAAGAGCATAGCGTGTAAGTAGCAGAGCTCTACAACTGGGATTCCTGGGTTCAAAAACAGCCTCTGCTACTTCTAAGTTGTGTGACATTGGAAAAGGTCTCTGGATTTCCATTTCTGCATCAGTATAATGGGAATTATCCAAGTTTCTACCTTGTGTTTTGCTTTGAGTTAATCAATGTAAAGCAATTAGAATAGGACCTGGCACAAAATACGTGGTGAAAAAAATGCTAACTACTGTGCATTTTAAATATACTTGAAAGAGACAAATCTCTCATCTGTGAAGAGTATTGATATTTGGGAAATATCAAAGTCATTTGGAACAAAGTCTGATTTTTAAAAATGTGGGGGAAAGTTTAGAAGTTTGGGTTGAAATTACAATGTATATGTAGAATAAGACTCGTTTTCTCATTTAACTTATTATCAGGTATAAATAAGTTTACTGTCTTTTGAAGTGATGGTTTTCAAAATGAAAATCCTTCTTTTAAAAGCAATTATATATACTAAAACATTAAATCACATTATGGTTATACTTTGTGCCTGATGACACAAAGGCATACTCCTTGTCCTTTGTTGTTCATTTTTAAAAATGGCCAGGAGAACACTGATTTCCTTAGCTTTAATGGAATCCACCAGAAGCATAGTGCCATGTTAGGAGAATAAATACTTCCCCTCTTTTTGTTGAAACCTCTTTAAATTCTCAGTCTCTCAGTTGAGGTTGGGAAAAAGACAACATACAAAATTAATCATGCAACTATCACAATTAAAACACATGTATTTTCAAGTTTGGAATTTTTATTTTAGCACTTTCACTACAAAATTTATAGTATAATTTAGCATGGGTGATTTGTTCTACAAAGCCCTTCACAGGTTTATATCTTGTTAAAAAAAAATCTTCAATTCATTAGGCTAGACCTCAATAGAAAAAAAAAAAAAATACAGCTTGTCTTAAACTTTCCTCCTATACCAATCTTGAGACATATTTTATTGATCTGCTATTTATATTTTTAAAACACATAAATTGAGTTCTTCCTGTGCCCAAGCACTATTCAAGATCATCACAATATTAACTCAGGTTTTCCTTAAAGCCACCCTAGGCGGTCAGTACTATTATACTGCTGACAGATGAGTAACTTTTCATAAGGTCTCCAAATATGCACATGACGAACTGCAACTCAAATCTAGGCAGCATAAATAATGTTTTGATGAAAATATTTAGGAGTGGCTATTTCACTTGATGAAAATGTTTCCCTCCCTATTATTTCTAAAACCTTTGAAATCTGGGTCTCTGAACTTTATCAGGAATTTAATTTTCAAATAACCTATCAGGTCAAGAATTCCACATGCAAAATTTATTTTCCAAATCCTTAGGTCTGGAAAGATCATCCTGAAGCATTTGGGAGGTGATAGGGAGGAAAGGCAGAGGAGGTGAACCCTCCCCGCAAAAGTCAATGAAAGTCTGCACCACATTGTTAAACAATGAGGTTCTGAAGAGCTAGGGGGCCACTGGGGGTGGAGAGGTCTGATCTGCTTTGAAGAATGAAGTCATTCTCAATGTTTTAAACTCATTAGTCCTGCCTTAGAAAAAAAAAAAAATGGATGCGGGTAAGAAAAAAAAAAAAAGACAAATTAGCAGCATTTTCAAAAGAAGTTAAATATGTCAGGCAGTCAAGTGTCCTAATTCTGCCTCGAGGGAACATGTGTCAAACCAGCTTGTAGTTCTGCAATCGGTAAAACCATCTGCAAAAAATATCCCGTCCCTCATTCCTGTTTCTACAACACACGCCTATGGAAGGAAATGTTAGAGTTGCTCAACTACATGTGGAAATTTTCCTGGAATTACCTAATTAAGATGTGGGGCCCACCTTTCTTTGAACAACAACAACAACAAAAACCCCAGTTTGTTATAGCCTGCTGAAAGAAAGCATATCAATGGCTTGGAATAATGAGGATAATAGAAATTGCCCAAATGACATATTATTAAAATTTCCCCCAGGACCACTATGACCTACAACTCATAACCACAAATATTTACTTCTAAGCCAATATTAGATTTGGTGGCATGTTGCTTTGAGAACTATCAATAATTGCCAATTCTCTGTGCTTATAAAGATTATTGAAAGACCACCCATAACCCCGAAATGTACTATAATTCTAGATACTAATTTCATCATTAGAACTACAAGTCAAATAATATATGCCAATAGTACAGCTGCTGGGCCAAAGCAGGTGCTCAATAAATTGAATTATAATCATGTACCTTTATGCTGGAAATGAAATTGTCCTTTTTCTGCTTGTTGCTGCTAGTGATCTTCTGCTTCAGATTATGAGTTACTAGCATAAGCTTTTTTTTAACCTGGGCTTTTTCATATCTGAAAGGATATACAGCATTGGATTTGACTGCACATGATTCCTTGAAACAAGGGCTCAACACTTTCATGAGAGATTCAAAAGGGTACCTGCCTTCTCCAAAGGTTAAGAACCACTGGCCCAGAGACATCATTTGTCTTCACTTGTCTTACATAGAGCCAAACTATGTTGTCTGATGAAGCCAAAAACGTGTTTTCAAAAATGGGACTTCCCTGGTGGCACAGTGGATAAAAATCTACCAGCCAATGCAGCAGTCACGGCAGTCAAGGGTTCAGTCCCTGCTCCAGGAAGATTTCATATGTCATGAAGCAACAAAGCCCATATACTACCACTACTGAACTAGCACTCTCAAGTCCACAAGCCACAACTACTGAAGCCTGTGCACTTGTGCTTGGGGCCTGTGCTCTGCAACAAAAGAGGCCATGGCAAGAAGCCCACACACTGCAATGAAGAGTAGCCCCTCGCTGCTGCAACTAGAGAAAGCCTGCATGCAGCAACAAAGACGCAATGCAAACTATCCTCCCCCTCTTGCTTTCAAGAGGGAGGGGGACTGATTAGACTGTTCAGCCTAGTACCTAAGGTCTCTCCCCTCTCTTACCACCACCCTTGTTATCCAGGTCTGTACCTTTGCTAGAGTTAATCTGGACTTGAGAAATGGATAAGAAAATGGAGAAGGAGACATCAAAAATCTAGGGATCCTCTGGAGCATTCAAGCACCCCCCCCCCAAAAAAAAATGGACTTGGGAGTTATCAAAAAGGAACTTCGTTTAAATGCTTCTCTTTTAACTACAGTCTCCTAAGTTGCAGATGTCACATTTGAAATCCGGTTACTCTAACAGAATATTTTATTTAGAAACCTCCCAGGGTTGTTTTTTTTTTTTTTCTATTTCCCTGTCCAACTCTGAAATCAGACTATTCTTAGAATGCCAAAACATAAACTTCAAACGAACATGAATGTATACAGCAGAAGGATGCACTCAGGGAAACCTCTGGATGCTGTCGGAAGCCAGGAAGATCTGATTCTCTTGTAGAGGGTCTTGGCGCTGCTGCGCTAACGGTAGTAAAAGTTTGTTTCTTCTCGTAAAAGAAGCAGATGTGACTTGGAGAAACATGGAGAACAGATGTGCTGAGCAAACGTTTTCATTTAAGCGGTAATTTATCTGACTGTAAGCTACATTAACTCATGAGGTGAGTGTTTAACATAACTCGTTTTCACCAACTCAGAAAGATAATTTATAGAAGCACTAAAAGAGATCATGAATTAACATAACCCTCTCATCTTTGCCTGCTTTTGCTTTTTTTTAGGAAAATGTATAGATTTTTTAGTCTCTGTTAAAATTTTTAAACTTTAAAAAAAAAATTTTTTAAACTTTTTATTTTATATCCAAGTATAGTTGATTAACAATGTTGTGATAGTTTCAGGTATACAGCAAAGTGATTCAGTTATATATTTGTCTGTTTTTTAAGAAACTGATGCCACACAAAATTCCCAAACCTTTGGTGTCTATGAAGGCTTACCAGGCACTGAGGTGGGCCTCTGCATTCAGAATGTCTGGTTGCACAAACTGCTCGTGAAAATAACAGATCATTCCCCTTGGTGCGACATGGACTCGTGAGAACACTAGTGAAGAGTTGCTCAGGCTTAGAATACAGTATTTGAAACAACTGCAGAAGGCTAAGTGCTGAAGTCAAGGACACTTAACAAGAAAGAATGCCTACAGTCACGGTCATTGCTAATGAAATGGATGCCTCTGCCGCAGATCCTTCTGAGGGAAGTAGAAGATGAGGGCCATTTGGCACAGTGGGAACCATGCCTACAATACACTCTACTTTTAGTTGCCAGGAAAATGTTTGAATCACCTTTAAATTTAGAAGGAAAAAAATGAACTTGTAGGTCCAAGAAAAATATCTATAAAGATGGGTTATAGAGATGAATATTAGTATTTTCATCTTTACATATATGTGTGTGTTAGTTGCTCAGTCGTGTCTGACTCTTTGCAACCCCACAGACTGTAGCCTACCAGGCTTCTCTGTCCATGCGATTCTCCAGGCAAGAATACTGGAGTGGATTGCCCTTCCCTTCTCCATATTATATATATATATATATATATATAAACACAGTTATAAAATATAATTTTAAGTATTTTCCATGAAAGAAGGGAACCACAAAGGCAAAAGTGCAGAATCCACGAACTTCAGGAATGCAAGTGTATGGAACAGCCTAGGTCACTCACTGTCCTTTCTATACTCTCAACTACTTCTTCCTGTCCCGAGTCCTTTCCAATTCCAGCAGTTCCTCAGTACTACTGGCTCCTACTTCTTTCGCGGTGCTCTTTCTTCCTGTTCCTCCTCCTCTATACAATGGCAGGTAAGCCGTTGAGGGGGATCGGGACCAAGAGTTCTCATGATGACAGCGATGATGCTGATTCAACACTGACTGAGCACTTGATCATGCACTAGGCTGATGATAGAACTTTGCACTAATTATCTACCTGAATCCTCAGACTGATGTGATAAGACAGGGTCTATTACTAGTTCTCTTCTTAAGGGTAAGGAACCTGAAGCTTAGGGGAGCTTAGATGCCTTGCCCTAGGAGACACTAGTGCGGAGAGGCAACGTGGACACTTAGAAGCCGAGCTGGGACCACAGTCAGATTTCGCTGACAGCGATTACAAGCAGGAACCTTGAAGTCCATGGCTTTTAACCACTAGGTTAGGTGAATGATCTGAGACTTTGCTGAGATGCAAAATTTGCTCTGATAATTTCCACAGAGACAACTGACAGGCATTCTATTTATAGGACAAGAGAAAATACTCTGACTTTTACAAAGGAGACATTCTCTTCTACATGTTTAAAAACTAAATGCAGTATTCACTCACGGTTTTCAGGAACCTACTAATTTTCACTCCTTGTAGGCTTCCATGACAGAGAGAGAGCATAGGATTGTGAGGATTAAATAAGAGTCTAAAAGTTAGGATTTTTTTTCATTTTGATAAATGTGTCATTGAACCATTGTCAAATTGTCAGCTCTACAGTACAGCCTTCTCACTATTATAAAGTAGGCATGAATAAATTTTTTTAAAATTTTGAAAAAAATGTACTGTGGAGGTTTTTAATAGAAATATTAAGGTAGTGAGGTGTGTTAAATAGTGAAAGTGATTAATCGGAAATTGCTCTAATTGTATAATCAAGCATCACATTTTTAAAAAGCCTGTGCACTGGAAACCACTTTACCAATTAGTAGCAATAATAGTATTCTGGCTAAGTAGAATTCTAATATGTAAAACATTATAACCTGATTTAAATATCAGACACCAATAAAGAGAGTCAGATATTAGGATATATCTAGTAAGATATTAGATACTAGCTTGAAACTTTCCTCACAGGTATACTTTCAAAGGGAAGACTGATACTTGATATTACCCACCAAAGTAAAGATTATGAAGACTTCAGAATTTTTCAGTGGCTCTAGAACAATATAAAATGTATCAACTGTAGGGAATTCTCTGACAGTCCAATGGTCAGTCCATGTTCTCACTTCAGAAATCCCAGGTTCAATCCCTGGTTGGAGACCTAAAATCAACAAGCCATGCAGCTGGCCAAAATAATAATAATATTTTGAATAAAATTAAAATGTATCACTGTACATGACCACAGAAACAAGTTTAGTTAACTAAATTTTAACAGGTTGAATTCTGGCTGAATGAGTGTTTCCTGAAAAGGTCAAAAAGATTGTTAAGTGTGAGGAGGGTTTTAGATTCTACGGTCCAGAGTAACCATTAAGAGGATTGATTTGAGTCAGATTCATATTCAAATTCCACCTTTGCCACTAATTACATATGTTACTTAGAAAGCCTGGGTAAGCTTCTAACTGTTCTAACTCTTCTAAAGTCTTAGTTACTCTATGTGTTAAAAAGAAAGGGAAGAGATAAAAAATCATCTGTTTGAGGCTGTGGAAAACACTGAGTAAGGTAGGAAGATAAAGAGCTTAACACGATGCCTGGCACATAATAAAAATTCTATAAACATGACCTGACTACTCCACGCTCTGCGGCGGCTGCTGTCAGCATCTTCCCCCACAGCACAGGGCAAATTTCTAATAACTCAGGGCAGAGCAGATACTTTAAACAGTTGCTGGTTGGGGGCATTTCAGTACAACACAGACTCTATTGTTGGAAAACTAAATTGCATTCCTCTGGTATGTTGAGGTGAACAAGGTAACTAAAAACCACTAAAATGAATATTTAATCAATACTGCAACTGTGGAAATGAACAAAGGTTTTTATTCAGCAATCATTGCTAAATGCTCTTCTCTTTTATTACGGATATTTGCTAAAGCAAAACAACTATCACATGAGTTGTTTTATAATAACCTTCTGTGATGTTATTAAGATACAAAAAATAAATGGGAACATTATAAAGCATTTCCAAATGCTATAACTGGAGTCATTCACATAGCGTTTAAATAACTCAGCATCTAGATTGCTAATTAGTGTTTTTGTAAAAAAGCCGCAAATACCAGTTTTAAATGTGTAGCCAAATGCTGGACATATCACCTTTTTAAAATGGTATTTTGTCTTTCCTTGGTATTTTCCCTTTCTTTATTAATTGCAGATAATTTTAAAATGAAAGTTGTTTCTAGCAAACAGATCCATGAAATATAGTCTCCTATGCTTTTGTGATATGACCTTTCTATAGATTTTATTTATGACTCTACTCTGGCACAACACTTTGGGAGCAAAATGTATATGAGACTATAGATCATCTATACATATCAATTTCTGTGGATGCTATATTGTTATCCATGTCAAAAATTTTGATTTGGTAAGAGATATTAAATGAAATATTTCCCCATCTGTATTTTAATTTCCTTAGAACATAAATATATCTTATTAATTCCTGCACATGACATATTCCAGCAATAATAACAGTTTATTACTTTCTAAATCTTTCTTTCTAACAGCAAAATACTATCCTATTTATGGATAAATCAAAATGAAGTAGTCTAGGTATGTTAGTTGACTTTTTATGTTTCATTAAGAATCATGTTTTCTATAATTGAATGTGTATTTCTGATTATAATTACATTAGACAAAAAAGACAGCAAATCAGTGAGTAGAATAAAGAGCTGTCAGAGTCCTATCACCAACTCCAGAGATGATTAAAAGTATAAGGATGAAAAGAGATAAGAAACATTCTTCAACAGTCAACATTGAAGGATTACCTTTAAACTATTCATACCTTCTGTATGTAAATTCATACCTCCTGTAGTGTAAATCCACTACAGATTTACTAGCCTTATTAGTAGAAAGTAGAAAAGCAGGACCTCTTATTAATATACATCAGTGATTCTCAACTGGGGCCAATTTTGCCCCTCAGGGGACATCTGGCAACATCTGGAGATATTTTTGGTTGTCACAGCTTGGAGAGGGGTGTGCTACTGGACTCTAGTGGATGGAGGCCAGGGATGGTGCTAAAGATTCTATAGTGCACGAGACACTCCCCCAGATGAAGAATCATCCAGCTTCAATATCAGTAATGCTAAGGTGAGAAGCCATGGTCCAAATCTGGTTTTTTAATATCAGCCAAGCAAATTAGCCCTTTCTCCCTCACTGATAATAACTAAACTAAGAGTCGCCTCTCTGACTGTTGTATGCAAATTCCAAATGGCAATATAATAAGAAACAGACACTAAACTCAAATAGAGAGCCCATGGAGGGAAAAATCCTAACTCCGCCATTGATTCCCCCTAGTTCCCAGGGCCTCTCATGCCTAGACAAGTGTCTAAAGCAATCCACATTATTTATTCATTATCTGTTCACTCATTTTACGGTTTCTAAAAGGAAGGTTAAATAAAACCCAGTGCTTATTAGACACTTTTCCATGTTATATACTAGAGTACTGCTGTGGGACCACACATAAACTTTAAATTAAGAACTTCTGGAAAGGATTCCTATAAATGACTGAAATGCTTTTCTGCAATCATCAGTAGAATATGTCCCACAAGAATTTTCTAATATTTTTCTTTATATTATAGTAACACATTCTAAATATGATCTATTGCCTAAGGTAATTGTATAATAATTAACTTGTTTATGATCAATATACTTGAGAAGGGAGGAATGTCTGGGAATATATTACATACTTTCCCACTAATGTATTTTTCTTATATTATTGAGGTATAGTTTGTATCTAGTATACATAATTTATATATAGCTAAACGTACTTATAAGTAATATTTTATATACAGTTAATTGAACAAATCTGAAGTGCTCAATTAAATTTTTATACATCTATAAACCACCTGGCTATATATGTAACCACTGTCCCGATTAAGATATAGGGCATTTGCCCTAAAAGTTTTTTCAAGCTTAGAAGCTCCCACACCTTTTAGGTAACCACTATTTTGATTTCTATCGCTGTAGATTAGTATTGGCCTGTTTGTATGAAATAAAGCATGTCTTTTTATGTCTGGCTTCTTTTTTCTCAACATAATGTTTTGGAGATTTATCCATGTTTGTATGTATCAATAATTAATTAATTAAAAATGTCTCAATAGTATTACATTGAATTTATCTATTGAACTTTTTCCAGGTTTTAGATTTTATAAACAGCTTTTAGATATTATACAATTGATATGAAGATTTCTTGTTCTTAAAGGAAATGAGTTATCAAGCCATGAAAGGACATGGAGGAAACTTAAATGGACATTACTAAGTGAAAGAAGCCAATCTAAGAAGGCTACTACTGTGTGATTCCAACTGTATGACATTCTAACAAAGGTAAAGCTACAGAGAGAATGAGGAGAAGAAAATGGCAACCCACTCCAGTATTCTTGCCTGGAGAATCCCATGGACAGAGGAACCTGGCAGGCCATGATCCACAGGGTCGCAGAGAGTCAGACATGACTGAAGTGACTAAGCACGCATGCACAGAGAGAATGAAAAAAAAATTGGGACTGGCAGGAGTTGGTGGGCAGTTGGGGAGATGAGTAGGTGGAACACAGAAGACTTTCAGGACAATGAAAATCCTTTGTATGATTTCATAATGTCGGATATGTGTCATTATACATTTGTCCAAACCCACAGAATGCACAACATAAGGAGCAAATCCTAAGGTAAACTACGGACTTTTCGTGATTATGATGTATCAGTGCAGGTTTGTCCCTGGTAAAAAAATTTACCAATCTAATGAGTGATGTTGATAAAAGGCCATATATATGTGAAGCTGGAGATGTATGGGTAATTTCTGTACCTTCTTCCCATTTATTGTAAATTTAAAACTACTCTAAAAAATAAAATGCTTTAAAAGTTAAAAAAAATAGATTGCTTGGATGTATCTTTTGATGGACCTATGACTTCATTTATCTTGGGTCGGTAGATAGTATCATTGCTGTGTCATAGGATATATGTATGTTAACTATAGTAATACTGCTAAATGTTTCAAAATGGGCAAACACTTTATATTCCCAGCTGTGTATGAACAAAAAATTGTTCCACATCTTCTCCAACACTTTGTATCATTAGTTCTTCTAGTGTTTTTCACTGCAGTGTGTGGGTAGTGGTATGTCCTTATCATTTTAATCTACATTCTCCTGAAGACTGATAGGGATGACCATCTTTTCATATGCTTCTTGTCCACTGGGTTATCCTATTCTTGTGAAGTAAGTGCCTTTCCAAGTCAACCTCATTTTGGGACCACTTTCTTGAACCCCCTAGCTCAGGAGAGCTGCAAATGTGAGGAAAAAAAATCAGCTGGCACTAACCAACCAAGAGGTTACCCAGCGGTCTGGCTGCTGAGCTCCACTGTTGCATTTACCCCTCACTCATCCCACCTAAGTATTCCTGGTTTGTGTAAAGGGGGCTTCTCTTCACCATCCTCCTCAGGGTGGTTCTTCTTGTCAACTGACCAGATCAATATGAACTTCTAAAGGACAGTAGCACCTCCTCTGCTGGTTTATTCTTTCTCCTTGGGCTGAGGAGGAGAGTTCATGCCAATGTTAGCAGGGCCCAATGCCTATTTGACTAGACAACTGGAATCAGGCAATGGGGGAAATGGGCAAGCTCCAGGAGTCCGTATCCTCACCGGAGTCAGTATGGACAGGTCTGCTCCTCAGCAAAAGACACAGCAGTCAGCGGTTGCAGGGCAGGGAGCTGAGCCAGCAGCATAGACAAGGGCTGGGACTGCTCCTCCTTCCACAGCCCCCCACGTGCCACTCTCACTGTGTCCACCCACCCTGGCATGAGACCATCTCAACAGCAGTGTGCTTTAATCACAGGGCTTTGCAATACACCAAGGGTCAATGAGAGGTCTTATTTTATTAACATCTAGGAAACAAGGAAACCCAAAGGAAACTTAAAAAGCATCTAATCCAATTCCTCATCTGCTCCTTGAGAGATGGATTTCCAGCTGATGGGTCAGAAAAGTCTCTACAGCAAGAGACCCCATTCTGCCAGAAGGCAATGTAACATAACATGGACTTTGGAGTCAGGCACACTCAGATCTGAATCCAAGCCCCACCACTCACTAGCTGTGTGACCTTGGGCAATATCTTTAACCTCTATGATCTTTGGGATTTCTCTTCTGAAACTGAGGGCTCAGAGTAGAATTCAATCCACAAGGACGCTGTACAGATTAAAGAGACTACAACTAACATAAAGCATTTAGGACACAGCCTGGCACATAATAAATGACAGTCAATAGAATCTATTTGGGGGCAGTTTTGACCTTTAAAGAACTCTTTTATACAACATGGATCAAAACTTCTACACTGGAATCTAAGTTAACAGCTTCTGGAGTGACATCAAATAAACTCTTTTTAGTTTCCAGTGGGAGGGACAGCCCCAGCGTCACAGGATTGGGAAGCATGTCTGGGGAGGGTAAACAGGCCAGGTTAGCAGAAGCATAAAATACACTGACGACTAATGAGATATGAGGCTGAAAAAACATATGGACTAACATGAGGGAAGTGAATGACCATGGGAGGGGGTGCTTGGAGCATTTTTGGCAAAGCTTATGACAGAGTGTGCTTTAAGTTGATGAAGATCAAGCTTGTAAAAACTGAACTGGAAAAGAGTCAGTCAGATACGAGGAAACAAAGCTAGGGACTATTTTAGAATCTGAGTCAACAAGTAACAAGAACTGAACCAGAATAGTGTCATAAGAAGGACAAAGGATAAATCAGAGATAAGTGAGAAAATCATGGAGATTTCAGCTCTGCAATGTCCCTTCTACTCATGGGATCATCTCCATTCCTATTGACACTTCTCTAGATATTCATCATGTATATAATTACAATTAAACGTATAAGGGCTCTCCAAATGATAGCCAGGAAGGAACATATACTCCTGAAATCTGTGTTTGTGTTAAAATATCCAGCATAAGGATTTTACATTTTTATGAACACTTAGAAATTGAAGATTTTTCATATTGATCTACTAATATCCATTAAATGGGTTTTGCATATTGCAGAGTAATGAATGAGTCATTTACCATGTTTTAAGTTTAGAGTGGAATCAAAATATAAACCTATGCCAATACTCGTGGGTATCAATTACATTTCAAAAGATACAGCAAAAATTCAACAGTACAAACCTAACTGGTGACAAATGAAAAGTAAAAACACATTTTTTCATGCCTTAATATAGAAGTTTTATTTTCCTTTTCAACCTTTATCATATATTTACTCCATTTAAAAGTCAGGTTTACTAAAAAGTTATGACCAACCTAGATAGCATATTGAAAAGCAGAGACATTACTTTGCCAACAAAGGTCAGTCTAGTCAAGGCTATGGTTTTTCCAGTGGTCATGTATGGATGTGAGAGTTGGACTGTGAAGCAAGCTGAGTGCCAAAGAATTGATGCTTTTGAACTGTGGTGTTGGAGAAGACTCTTGAGAGTCCCTTGGACTGCAAGGAGATCCAACCAGTCCATTCTGAAGGAGATCAACCCTGGGATTTCTTTGGAAGGAATGATGCTAAAGCTGAAACTCCAGTACTTTGGCCACCTCATGCGAAGAGTTGACTTATTGGAAAAGACTCTGATGCTGGGAGGGATTGGGGACAGGAGGAGAAGGGGACGACAGAGGATGAGATGGCTGGATGGCATCACCGACCTGATGGACGTGAGTTTGAGTGAACCCCAGGAAACAGTGATGGACAGGGAGGCCTGGCATGCTGCGATTCATGGGGTCGCGAAGAGTCGGACATGACTGAGTGACTGAACTGAACTGAACTAACTGATAAAAATGTAGTCACCCACAGAGACTTATAAAAATTAAAATCTACATTAAAATGAAATCTATTCACTTTTTAAAGTGAAAATAACTGTTGTTTGTAACCATAAATATTCTGGAAAAATATAATTCATACTATTAGCTTTCCTTCAAAGATGATTTATCCGAAGAGTTAGTTTCTATCTAAAATATGAGAGTGAGATAAGCAAAAACAAAAAATAGAGTCACACACCAAAGAAGGTGAGAATATTTTGTTTGGAAATAACTACACACACACTGCATACACATACTTAGACAAAAACACACCTCCCTTTAGTTTTTGGTTTCCTCCCTCAGGAACATTTTTGGTGTGGTTCTATTATTTGTTTTCCCAGTTGGAAAAAGACTGAGGGATAGCAACCCTATAAAATAAAATGAAAAGTAGATAACTGAAAGGAACCTAATCTTGAAGTCTTCTCCAGAGTCTAGACCTGTGTTTCCTCAACTGTGTTCCACAGAAGAATATTAATAGCTGGTGCATTAAAAAGATGTCAAAAAAGTTTGAAAATACTGGACACTACATAGCCTTCTTTTGAAGAGGACCATATTTAAATAAGCACGTGGAATGTTCGGGGAAGTCTTACAGCCAGGAAACCTACTTTATTTTGTTTAACCCACTGCTTCAAAACCATGCAACACTACTCTTTTCCATCATTTTTTTTAAAGTATACCTACTAATATCTTTCAGAATACTAGCTGTGTCCTGCTTTAGACCAATCTTTATGCCATTGTGAAATTCCCTTTGAGCTGCTAGTAGTTCATACATCACAGGTATATATTTTCTTGAAAAACAAAAATCTCAGCAATGAGTACCCTCATAAAATAGTATTAAAGTTATTTTTGTTTTAGACCACATCACATAGTTTGTGGGATCTTAGTTCTCCAACCAGGTATTGAACCTGGCCCCTGAGCAGTGAAAATGCGGTATCCTATCCACTGGATTGCCAGGGAATTCTCATGTTAAATTCTTGAGAAGAGATGAAATGGTGGTGGTGGGTAGAGGGGGAGAAAGAACACTCCATATCGCCCCTACATTTAAGAAAATATGGTATCCATCCTACTCACTCAGGCCTATTTGGCCATTTTTATCTTTTACTAACTGACTATGCTTGATGCTCCCACTAGCATATCAATCACTGAGACATGACATAGTTGCAATTACTCTAAGTGGATTAGTACATATGGTAAGAGTATCAGTGACGACTTCCCTGGAAGTACTTGTAGCCAGGGTATATGATGTAAGCAAAGATAGAAGGTTATACATAGATTCCTAAAAAAGGAAAACTGAGGAAAGAACCACCAAATAAGACAAAGTCTCTGGGTAATGTGCACCCTCCTCCAAAGTCAACAGGGCTACAGAATGGTATGTGCTGCTCACAGGAGCATTTGCAGCCTTTAGAAATGATTAGGGTACAAGAAGCGAAGAAGAAATATATCTACTCAAGAAAATTTAATTTCATTCATCTGGTATCCCTTTCATAAAATAGTTTCATAAATTTTCCTCTCATTCTTTAAAACAAATTCCACTGAATCTAGTTTAAAATTTCAAAGTAGTTTCAGGGACAAATCCAAGAAACACAGCACAATTTAAAAAGGAAATGTAGAACCAATTTCACAACTAAGTGTGAGCACTCAGACTTTTTTTCAATATTTACCACAATAAATCCACTGCACACTCTCAGTGCAGGGAATAGCTGCCACATGTAAAAGAAAATCACTCATAAAAAAGGTGTCTTAGATACCTGGCTGGGACTCTTTTTTGAAATGAGATCACGGTTGCTTGGATTTGAAACCATACATTATTTTCCCCTATTAATTTTCATTTGACCTTTTTTCACCTGGGTAAAAGGATCACTCCCAATTCAACACATGTGTAAATGTAAAATCCACTTACCTGCACAAATCCGCACGCTGTGAAGTCCTCAAACAAGGGCAGACTTGGACGGTCTTCTCTATAGATGGTGAGTTTGTATGTGGTCAGGGTCTCACCCTGAGTTGGAGATTGATCCACCACAAGCACTGAGATTTTGTTCATCCCTAAACCCAGAGAATAGTTGGCAAAGCTGGAGAGAGAACAAGAAAGACAGAGTGAGGATGAGAGAAAGAATCCAAATTGATTCATATATCAATATTTATTGGGTCAATAATTTGCATTAAAAACAGATAAGATCTGCACCATTTCATATTTTAACTTATGTTTCATTGTGCTTTTGTATGCCAACATTTATCTAGCAGAGCAAGTCAAGTCCCTTACCAATTATAGGGAAGGGAACTAATATTTATTAACCATCTGTCAAGGTCATACATTATCCCATTTAATATTTACAAATCCATACAAAAACTAAGGCTGTCCCCATTTTAAATATAGTAGAGTATGGTAAAGTCAGGGTTAGGACCCAGGTTGGTCTGACTTGAATTCTCTTTTCTTTCTATTATACTGTTTTAGCTCCCAGGAATGTTGAGTGCATTTCGTTCCCTACAGCATGGGAAAATGAGTATGTTTCTTATCATGGACATGGCATGTCATAAGGTTCTATCTTCTGTTCAAATGATAAACCAAAGAGTTGGTGACTCTCAAAAGAGTCATTAGGGAAAAAAATCTCATGAGACTAGGAAAGTTAGTGTTACCATGTCCACAAATTTTATCAAGTAATCAGCACCTGAATATTCAAAACCTTGAGGAGTTGGGTTGGGATAGAAGGAGGCTACTGTTAGGAAGGATTAATTCTTCAACAATCTAAAAACATGAAGATAAGAATAAACTCAGTTTTCCTCCAGTGAATCTTCTTTAATATTTCATATCACAAGATCCTCTGTCATTACAACATTGTTAGAAAGATTAAACACGAACATGGTTAATAGGTCATCACAGCCCTTTTGTGCTATTTTAACCACATGGCATCTGTGAAGCAGAAGGATTTCACTCCCTGGCAATCCTCCAACAGATACTGTGCCTCAGGTCTTCTGAACCATCTTCAAAAGTTGTCTCCAAGGTCTGCCTCCTGCTAAGATGTCTACCCTCGGCCCCTATCAACGCCCTCATACCTTGGTCCTGCCCGTTCCTGCAGGTACACTTTGCACTGACTCTTAGAAGTCTCTGCTCCAATTGTCAGTGTTACCACATCAAATGGGACTTCAGAGTAATAATCTTTGATCTTCGGGTTAAATTCAGGATTTAATTCCAAACGCGGATGTGTGAAGATCTGCTTGATATGACATTGTGCATCTTTATCTGTTTAAAAAAACAAAAACAATGACAAAACACAACTGTGGCATGCATAAATGTTTAAAAATCAAATGTGATTAAGGTCTTGAAAATTCTTTTGCATAACTTTGGTAATCGCTGCTGATTTTCCATTTGGTATTCTGGTAATAGCTGATCTGTGGCTTCACCTGGATCTTCTACTTGCCAAATTTTGTAGACTTTACCTCATGTAACTGTTGTTGACTTGATATTTTTTGCTCAGCCTTTAAAAATTTAAAGGCACAGCAGGTCAGAAAATGTCTCTCCAGTGAACTGATAACATTTCATAGCACTTATAACATCTATCAACAATACGTGAACCATGAACTTCCAGATGTTCAAGCTGGTTTTAGAAAAAGCAGAGGAACCAGAGATCAAATTGCCAACATCTGCCAGATCATCGAAAAGCAAAGAGTTCCAGAAAAACATCTATTTCTGCTTTATTGACTATGCCAAAGCCTTTGACTGTGTGGATCACAATAAACTGTGGAAAATTCTTCAAGAGATGGGAATACCAGACCACCTGACCTGTCTCTTGAGAAACCTATATACAGGTCAGGAAGCGACAGTTAGAACTGGACATGGAACAACAGATTGGTTCCAAATAGGAAAAGGAGTACGTCAAGGCTGTATATTGTCACCCTGCTTATTTAACTGATATGCAGAGTACATCATGAGAAACACTGGGCTGGAAGAAGCACAAGCTGGAATCAAGATTGCCGGGAGAAATATCAATAACCTCAGATATGCAGATGACACCACCCTTATGCCAGAAAGTGAAGAGGAACTAAAAAGCCTCTTGATGAGAGTGAAAGAGGAGAGTGAAAAAGTTGGTTTAAAGCTCAACAGTCAGAAAACGAAGATCATGGCATCTGGTCCCATCACTTCATGGGAAATAGATGGGGAAACAGTGTCAGACTTTATTTTTTTTTTTTTAGGGCTCCAAAATCACTCAGATGGTGATTGCAGCTATGAAAGTAAAAGACAATTACTCCTTGGAAGGAAAGTTATGATCAATCTAGACAGCATATTAAAAAACAGAGACATTACTTTGTCAACAAAGGTCTGTCTAATGAAGGCTATGGTATTTCCAGTGGTCATGTATGGATGTGAGAGTTGGACTATAAAGAAAGCTGAGCACAGAAGAATTGATGCTTTTGAACCGTGGCACTGGAGAAGACTCTTGAGAGTCCCTTGGACTGCAAGGAGATCCAACCAGTCCATCCTAAAGGAGATCAGTCCTGGGTGTTCATTGGAAGGACTGATGTTGAAGCTGAAACTCCAATACTTTGGCCACCTGATATGAAGAGCTGACTCATTTGAAAAGACCCTGATGCTGGGAAAGACTGAGGGCAGGAGGAGAAGTGACGACAGAGGATGAGATGGTTGGATGGCATCACCGACTCAATGGACCCGGGAGTTGGTGATGGACAGGGAGGCCTGGCGTGCTGCAGTTCATGGGGACGCAAAGAGTCGGACACGACTGAGCGACTGAACTGAACTGAACTGAACTGATAACATCTATCAAACAACTGTTTAAATTGTTGTTTTAAATTTAAACAATGGGGGAGATGATTCTGTGGGGTAACAGAAGGGTACCACCAGGGAATAAGGAAAATTTCTTGATGGGAGTGTCATTAAACTGTTGCTGGATTGATGTGTAGCTCAGAAGCAGTAGGGTGGAGCAAAGAACTTGAAATCTAATATCATGCCACACACTTAGACACGAAAACCCCTTCATACTCTGGCTACCTTAACCTAAGTGCCCTAAAGTGCTTTTGAAAGAAGCAAAGTGCTATTTTCTGGTCAGTTTTGTTATAGAACCTAGTGTATTACTTCATGGGCTTCCCAGGTGGGGCTAGTGGTAAAGAATCCATCTGCCAATATAGGAGATATAAGAGACGTGGGTTCAATCCCTGGATTGGGAAGATGCTCTGAAGGAGGGCATAGCAACTCAGGCAACCCAAGTATTATTGCCTGGAAAATCCCATGGACAGAGGAGCTTGGTGGGCTACAGTTCATACATAGAATCCAAAGAGTAAGACACGACTGAAGCAATTCCACATGCATGCGTGCATGAGTATTACTTCGTATCATTGATTCTAAGTCACTTTTTAAGAGTTTCTATTTTTTATGAGCTCAACTTTTACAAAAGTATCTTAGTGAGAAAAAAATAAATATATATCTTTAGGCATATATAGCAGCCACCACTAAACTAAACATATTGTGTTCATATTTGAAATAAACAAATTACTCAAAAGCAAATGTTTTTCAAATAAAAATATTAACAAGTTTTTTTTGGTGCCAGAAATACTTTTTTATAGTCAAAAAACTTCAGTTAAGATAAAAATAGGAAATTCTATAAAAATCAGTAAAATGAAAATGTCTTCTGTTGCCTTTAAGTAAGATTTTCAGTGATATTTAACAACATAGCAACAAAAAAGATACACCAAATTTGCCATAGGAAGCTATATACCTGAACTTCAAGAAAAAGCCTATTATTTTGTTAACTGCTGTCTCTTCCTTTATTGTTATATAGCTATTACACGATTTCTCTAAAATCAAATCTAATGATTTGTCTTCAGTTCTTTAGCATTTTCTCATCACCTCTATAATCTAGACCAAGCTCCCAATATAGCTTACAAGACATTTCCTAACCATTTCTTGGCTTCTCCCTCTTATCTCCCACCATATTCTAGACTTCATGATTAAACAATATGAAAACTTTTATATTTCTTTTTCAGACAAGGAGACAGATATACCACCCACCTAATAGGTGTTTTATGCTACATCTGAGAACTAGGTGTCAGCTTAACTCCCATCTTGCCCTTAAATGATGAAAGTGAATGAATTTCACTCACATTCTATGATTGTTTTCTCAACTGAAATAAAAGGAATAAAGAAAAAAGAACTACTTGAGGGGAAATGTCATTAAACTGCCATTGGACTGATACATAGCTTACAGACAGTAGGGTGGAGTAAAGAATGTGAAAAAGCTACTCAGGTACAAATTAGGAATAATATTACAACTACTCAGGTACAAAGAGAAGTTGTTTCTTTCTTAGGAAGAAACAACTACTGAGGTACAAATTAGGTATAATAATGCAGTACATATATTGTAATTTCATTGTAAGGAAAAAGTCAATAAAAATAACTAGTTAATTGATTGATTTTACTTGTTACCAAAGATTGTATCTGGATGATGAAGGTGGACTGCATCTATAATTTCAATGATTCTACTAGCTCCTAAAGTGTTTTATAATAAAGGAGAAAAATATGAAAGGATAAGGGTGAGACTGTGTTATTCGATTTCATCTTGAAAAGTACCATAGCTTTTCATTCAAATTCAAACACTTATTAATAAGACATTCATTTTTTTCATCAGATTTTTTTTTTTTGGCATGCTCTATGTTCAAGGGACTGAGATAAGTACAGTAAAAACTGGCTGTTTTTGGTCATGAGATCTGATTCTGTTGGATACTGTGAACCCAATGTAACACTTTAAACAAGTTGGAGTTCAGGATATGGAATGTGCTTTCAAGATTACCATTTCCTAGGCAGAGAGGGAATATAAATACACACACTATACTTTTATTCTTAAAACCAGATAGCTGAATAACAAAGTGGAAGATTTTTTTTCAAAATAGTAATCATAGGAAATGTGCTTTAATTTTATATATTTTAATAAAATAGTGAGAGTTAATTTCCCTGTAGTTAATACTTTGACTTAATAGTGAACATTTTCAATGAGGCCTGCTCATGGTGGTTCAGATGGTAAAGAATCTGCCTGCAATGCAGGAGACTCAGGTTCAGTCCCTGGGTTGGGAAGTTCTCCAGGAATAGGGCATGGCAACCCACTCTAGTATTCTTGCCTGAAGAATCCCCATGGACAGAGGAGCCTGATGGGCTATAGTCCATGGGGTCGCAAAGAGTCGCACACAGCTGAGTGACTAAACACTCTTCCCATTTCAACACCGAAAATCAGACCTAGAAGAGAGAAACTGAGTAATCATTTTTTTAAGCAAGAAATTATTTTCTTTAGCAAGTGCTTGTTTTTGGTTTCATCAGAAACTCTTCAACTCTGGCTTAAGTGCTGCATCCTAGACCCCTGCTTGAAAGCTGATTTCATCCTGACATCATCTTCAACTGAATCATCAGTGTTGCTGCCTACAAACACCTGGTGTTTCCTTGGCATTTTTCCCAATCCAGTCCCAACTTGTTTCAAGCCAGCTTACCTTAGCTCTGCAGAGAACCCATTGTGAGGCAAGGTGGGAGCAAGCTGCGGAACACATTTGGCAAGTACTTATGGGAATGCTGTTTGAAGTCTTGGTTGCTTTTAATGGATTTCTTTTAACCGCAGAATTTTGTTGCCCTCTTGAGGGATAATCGTAACTCATATTAAACACAAAAACAGCCTAGACACTGAAAGATAATCCCACCTGTTCTAAGGCATCATTGAGTTATTTTTTTAATCTTAAATAAAAGTAGGAAGATTAATTTTGAAGTCGCAGGTATGACTAGTTTTTAAGTAACACAGAAATCTGACTAAAGTTGAAGTGTTTTTTAACATGTTCACATCCTCTACCCTATGTTACCTGGGAACTGAGAAAAAATGACATTACCTTGTATCGTTTTTCTACTTCATAAATGAGGAAACAAAAACCAAAGAGGGGAAGTGGCTTTCCTGATCTAACCCAGAGCCTGGCCCACTAGACCCTCAACAAATGTTTATTTTAATCTTGCTCCTAGTTTTCTCAAAACTAGTCCTTTTCCTACCACACACCAGGTACCAACCAGTTTCCCAAGGGAACTGAGTAGTATGTACTTTTCTAAAAGTGGGAGATTGGATGGTAAGTGCAGAGAGGGAATGGTGTAATACCTGTTACTTTTTCCTGGTTAGTAGCACTTCATTCAAAATGGTATTTTTTCTTTAAAAAGCTTGTTGATTCTGTTAAACCACATTTTGTATCAGTTCTCAGCCTATACTGATTTTAATGAAAGCATTAAAACATAATTGCATTTTAGAAGAGACAAATTGAATTGGAAGACTTTTATTTATAATAAATTAGACCTTGGCCCATAAATTTTATTGTTTTCACCTTTAATGATTTATCAGAATAGATTTATTTTTGTGAAAAGGCTAAATTTTCAGTGTATGTTTTTATATATGCATGTGTGCTAAGTCGCTTCAGTCGTGTCCAACTCTGCAACCCCCATGGACTGTAGCCCTCCAGGCTCCTCCATCCATGGGCTTTTCCAGGCAAGAATACTAGAGAGGGTTGCCATTTTCTTCTCCAGGGGATCTCCCCAACTCAGGGATCTAACCCAGGCCTCCTGCATTGCAGGCAGACCCTTTACCATCTGAGCCACCTTAAAGAGCTCATTACAAAATGTATTTATATTACTGATTATACCTTGATAAAAGAAATTCATGAATTTTAAGAAAAAAATAAATTAAAATTTGGCTTAAAAACTTTTAATTGTTATAAAGAAAACCACACTTAAGTGCTATCCATTGCATCAACAATCTGACCGAAACAAATCACTGCTGGATGGTGACAGTCCTAAAAATCAATACACAGAGAAGATGCCAAGCTCTTCCATTTAAGTGGTTCCCACAGCAAAGTATTAGCACTATTGGGGCCCCTGAAAATAAGTTTGGAAGTTACTGTTCTTAAATAAGCGAAGATACAATATAATATTTCATTTTATAAAATGGAAAGTAAAAAAAAATTATGCAAAAGTGACAAATACCGACTCATTCAGAAAACACATAACCTCTGAAAATTTACACAAAATACATTATCATCCTAATGATCTCCAAACTTGATGATTTATACAAAGCAGAGGTGTGCCTAACTACTGATTATAATTCTCAAATACTTTCATTGGAACTCACCATTATGGCAATGCATTTCTTTGGTTTCATTCATAATTTGTGGAACCACAGCTAAAAAAGGAAATGTACATTTAAAAAGGAAAATATTAATTAAAATACAGAGAATACATATCCAGGTGTCTGAAACACAGGTTAACTGAATGAAACATATTTTATTATTTAATTGTTATTACATTAGAAAGCACTTCTAAGTTCAACTGAAAGCTATGGTAAGACCAAAGAAGTGATTAGGTAAAAAATAACAGAAAAATGATAAGTTCACATAAGAAAACATTAAGAGAGAGAAATGAATGGTCTAAATGCCATTCATTGCCTGAAGGTGACCTATCAAAATTCCTCTTGTTCTATTATGATCTTACGACTATGATTTCCCAAATCACTAGAATCACATAAATTCCATCCAGTTGGTTCCACTGACATTTACTCTAAGTTTCTGAATTCAACCAAACATTTATCTAAAAAACTCCTAAATAGAGATTGATGGGACAAAATGAGAACACTCAGAGTGCTTAAAGAAATCATTTAAAGATTTAAAACATGGTGGGAGAGAAAAGAGTAGTTCAACATCAGTTCTTCCCTTAGCTTAGTGCTTCATTTTATTAAGTCAGTAATTCTCAATCTCTACCATGCCTCAGAAGCATCCGAAGGGCTTGTTAAAATATAGAATACTGGGCCTTAAACCCAGAGATTCTGATTCAGGAGATCTGAACTTTCTAAGCTTTCCAGATGATGCTGATGTTGTTGGTCTAGGAGCCATACACTCAAAACCACTGTATTGGATTAAACCTTGATTTGTAATAGGAAAACTTTGATTTTTTAAAAAAAATGTAGACACGTGTACTTTTCATCTTCTTAAAATTATAAATATTTTCTTTTCATGTGACAAAAAGCTCAAATTATTTTAGAAGAAAAAATATAGGAAACAGGTAAGACTAAGAGAGAAAATCAAAGTCACTATTAATTTCCCTTTAGGTCCATGTGGCATGTAGTCAAATGTTTCATTGAATAATATATCTTAAACATCTTTCATGTATAAATATTTTCCTATAATATTAGGGTGGATTTATATTTTACTGGATGACTATGAGATGGATAGAAAACTTCACTGACTCAGTGGACATGAATTTGAGCAAACTCTGGGACACAGTGAAAGACAGAGGAGCCTGGTGGGCTACAGTTCATGGGGTTGCAAAGATGGACATGACAGTGTCTCTGTTACGAATAACAACAAATAGCTTAATCCATTCCACTATTACTGCGATAATGGTAGTTGTTATTTTTTCCTTTATAATTTATGCAATTAAATTTTTGTGTACATTCTTAATTATTTCCTTAAAATCAGTATCTAAGAGTGAAATTTATGGCATATATGAATAACTTTTAAAGCTTTTATTACATGTTGTTAAATGGTCCCTTAAGAAAGATTGCTCTAATTTATACACCCATCAGCAATGAGAATGTTCATTTCCCTACACTCTCCCCAGCTCTATTATATTTAAGAGGAAAAAAATCTCTCCAAATTTGAGGGGAAAACAGCATTTTTCCAGTCTAGGTTTAATTATTGACTGCTAATAAAGCTAAACATTTTTTATGATTTTGGCCAAACAATACTTATTTTCATGTTGAAAGAAACAGGAGGACATCTTTTACCTTTTTTATTTTCAATCGCATCAAATGGTACTCGTGGTTTTTTAATGTTTCCATCTTCTGTGAAAGAATTCCTGCAAATGCAATATCAAACAATCCTGGATCAATGCACTGAACAAAATTCATGGAAATTACATCTAACACACTATCTTTTTTCCTGTGTGAACACAGTTATTTTGATGAACACAAAAAAAACATTCTGAATTTCATTCCTCTAAACTGGCAATCTTGTCTCAAGTGAAGTGGATGGAAATCTCATCATCTCTAATCAGCAGAAGCCCATATGAAGAAAACCAGGACAAAAAGTCACTCTTTGGTCCAAAAGGGAACAATCTCTGATAGCCTAGGTCCAGCAGAAGTGATTCAGGAATACACATTCTTATTGGAATCTTTTTGGCTAAAATTACAAAGTCTTGTAGCAAGAAGCATTGGAAACTCTGAGGCACAGACTGAGAACATCCACATAATCTAAGAAACTTAAGCGTACCGTGCAGAAAATGACCTGTCTTGCCAAGGCCTCTATCCTTAAACTCTGATTAACAGGGATGAATATTAAGGGTTAGTTATATCTTGGTGTGTTTGCCTCATTTTTCTGTTGTATAACTAAATGCTCAGCCAGATTGCCCTTTAAATCCTCAAATTTAGGACCAAAATAATCTAAGTGGCAGACAGAAAAACTGTTGGTCCTTGTGATAGTGAATACCAGGCAGGATGTGACTTGACTTCACTGTGCTGTGTTGGGAGGCTCCATTTCTACTGCAATGAAACAGAAATAACAATGCTGGCCTTACTTCACAGGGATGCTATGAAGATTCAACAAATGCTCTGTGTTAGTTTAATTTTATAAAGATTTTTTTGTCCCAGATATTGTATGGGACACTGTGGTAGAGATGAATAAGGCATTTTCAATTGCCTCAAAATATAAACATTAGATAGAAAATTAAGAAGAATCAGGAATTAAAACTATTGTTAATGATGGAAGGTGTGATAACTTTATTGCAGTTTTATTTTCAAGTCTTTTTACCCTATAGTATATGCAATGATGTAATCGGGGTGAAAAATAACATGTCGAGGACTTTAAAATACTTTCCTCCTCCCAAGGAACGAAGAAATAGATAAAGCAAGCATGGGGTGAGATACAGGTACTATAAGTTTGAGTGCCAGGCCAAGGTTAAAAAAAAATTTATTTCATATGAAGCAAACACTTTAAAGCACATAAAAGATACAACCCTGAAATGCATATAAACTGAATTTTATAAAAGTTACTATATCAAGGGAATGAAATGTTTTGTATGTTAAGGCATCCCCCAAGTGAGTTCTTGTGTAATTTTTCGAATAACTTGTTTTGAAAATGTGGATTTTCACGGAAAGCATGTGATTAGAGCAAATTACACCTGCTACTTTATTTCCAGTGAAGTGAAAATTAACAGACAGTACACACACATCGATTTTAGTGTTTTCATTCTGTTCAGATTTCCACTCATTCTGTTAGGACCCCTGGATTCTGAGCCTCAGGGCACAGACAGAAGTGTCACTTTCTTTAAATGTTGCTTTTCTGTCTATTTGTCCTCACCTTGTTGCTATAAGTGGATGATGTTTATTTAAAAGGGTGAAGGAAGTCGTTAAAACCCACAGATAATATAGGTAGGTAATACTGGCCTTTAGAGTATGAAAAAGTAGAGATGACCATTGTGAAGCTAGGGGCAATTATGAATGACTACATCTGACCTTCCTGTCAGCATGAGATCCTGGTATAAAGAATAAGACCAGAAAGAAGAGGCCAGGGTTGTAGTTCCAACTCAATTAGCTGCTCGGCTTGAGCAAATGACCCATCTTCTTAGCACCTCAGTTTCCTCATTTGGAAAATGTATATGACACCAATCCTTCTTGTGATACAGTATGAATGATAATTAAATATATACATATATACTCACGGGTAAATTTGAAGATAATTAAATTAACTAGTCTTTCTTAAAATGGCCTAGAAACAATTTATCTAATTGTTTCTTTTTTTAATTAAATTTATTTATTTTAATTGGAGGTTAATTACTTTACAATATTGTATTGGTTTTGCCATGCATCAACATGAATCTGCCATGGGTGAACATGTGCTCCCCATACTGAACCCCTCTCCCACCTCCTTCCCCGTACCATCCCTCTGGGTCATCCCAGTGCACCAGCCCCAAGAATCCTGTATCCTGGATCAAACCTGGACTGGCGATTCATTTCTTATATGATATTATACATGTTTCAATGCCATGCTCCCAAATCATCCCACCCTCTCCCTCTCCCTCTCCCACAGAGTTGTTTCTTGATAAAGATTTCAAGTTTACTTATCACAGTGTTAACTTAGATAAGTCTTTCAAACTTTTCTTGCTTTTCCTATAAATGAAAGAAAAACATTTTGCCCTTTTTAGATGTAAAGTGACCTTTGGATGGTATAGGAGCAGGAAAGAGAAAGTATATTAATACTTAACTACTTATCTGTGATGCAGCATACCACACGCCATGCAGTATATGAAGCTTATCTGATATAGTCTTGAAACAATTCTTGGAAACTGAATTGCAGAGGAAAATCTTAGCTGCTGTAATTAGTAAAATCTAAACCTGGGATTTTTGAATCCAAGTCTGTTTGATTCAAAAAAGTCCTGACTTTTTCTAACTATATTTAACAATGACATTCAGTAAAGTGCATTGTTGGAAAGAATCAGTTAGGGTTAAAATTAGGCTTAAATCCAATATCCTGAATTTAAGACAAGTCAATTGCTTAACTGTGTAACAAATGTGGACCTTGAGAGAAACTTGGGGAATAAACTTTCCAAGCCTTGCATATCTCAAAGGAACTTAACTTACTTAAAGTTAAAAACAATACTTAAATAGACTTTTTGGTAAATCAAGTCTGTTCTTCCTCTGTCGATAATGATGAATGAGACAGTCTTGGATTGAGTGAGTGCAAAGAACAAGCAAAGGGACACTGAGCTATGTTATTTAAAACTTAACTTTCAAACAAACAAAACCTTCTATCAATCCTATTACCTCAGAATATTGACGGAATAAGGCCAACTGCATAAAGTTATGGCAATTAAAGTGAGTTCTGGACCTGGGAGACATCCTAAGAACTCTTCAACTATGTGATTATTTGTATTTTTGAACTATAAAAAAAAAATGTTCCTCTAGGATTGTTTTCACTGTCTCCTGAGGCAGAAGGAAATAGGAAAGTTGGTAGAATTGAGTCCGTTCACGAGGGTGACTTCAGAGACACCGATGAGCATGGCACGGCCATCTAGTCTTTGATCCCTCTAGGTGGTTGGGTTTATTTCTGTTTTCCTGGCAATAGACAAGTCAAATACTTACTTAATTCCATCATATAAAAGGGAAGTAGACTTAGCTGGCACCGTGGGCACTGCCCCTTCCTCCACTGACTGGGGGTATCATTATGTTCACTGGACCAGCAGACTCTTATTTCCTCATTACTACCCCTCATTAGAATGGAAGTGGATGGGGGAGGCCAAGGACCTTTTCTCCTGGCCAAATGCTCCTCTCTGAGATTCCATCTTTAGAAAAAAAAAAAAAAACTCTAATCTTGTGGTAGAGACAGACATATTTATAAATTTGGATATGTTTTGTCCAGAATAAACTCATGCCTCAAAAACTCTAAATGAATATTCATACCATCCTGGCCTCCACTCTGACGGATAGTTCATAAAATAAATCTCACCTAATTCTTTCTGTCTGATGCTCCTGAAATTCAAGGATATATATCACAGGATGAAACTAGCTTGAAACTTTTATTTTTAAACTTGACTTTTGAGTAGAGTCAAGTCTTGCTGGTTTGAAAAACCTTGGATATATTTCTGTTACAGTGTTTGAAGACCACTAGAATCATTATGGTTTCAATGTTTTAAAGAAGCTTATTTTCCAGAGCATGAATTTTTGGACACACTTCTTTTTGTTGCTTTCTTTAATGTAGGCAATGCCTTTTGAAATCAATCTTTAGAGATTTTTGGGGTTGCACAATTCAAATTTGTGGCTCTCTTACCATTCCAGCGGGTGTGGCTCTGCCTTTTTATTCAGGAGCTGAAATTGTTCAAATACACTTAAAAGAGACCAGTATTGCGTCAGGATGGAACCAGGTTTTCCCATAGGACTTGTCATACCATAAAATTCACCAATCAGAGATTGAAATCCAGGAGCAGTAGACGGGAAGAGCTGAGAAGGAATATTCAAGAACAGAATATCAGAATAAGTGATGGAAAAGAAAATATAGTATTACTTGGGAAAGCTTTATATTTATTCAGATATTTTAATTAGGCATTTATTTTAAAATATATTATCAGTACCATAATTTAATTTTCTGTGTTTCTGTCAATGTAAAGGCCACTTTTTATAAGGAACTAATTTTGCTGATGTTTATATTTTCAAATGGGGTGAATTTTATTTCTCTTTTCATTGAATGAAAACAGCTATCTCCTTTCTATAGATACCCCAAAACAGCTGAATAACAGAGTTAGGTAGCAGGAAAAATAAGATGAAATCCTCTTGGATTATAAGTGTCTTATAAATGTCAGGGTGAGAGATATTAACCCGACCAAAAATAAAAAATCTATGGTCATCCTCTTTCTATTCTGAGAGTCAGATATTAATGTTTGCCTTTTCTCCTATAAAATAATTTTTCTATTCTTCACATTGTGCCAAGAGAAGTTCTTTACTTTCCTAATGTCTTAAATTAAGAATTCCTGAAGGATGAGGCCAGGTCTCTCTGATTATCTTTGTATGGTATTGTGACCATAACTGTCACAAATGTAACACTTACTGTATTTAAATTAATTAAAATAATCCATCAACTAAGTTATCTTTTGAGTAATAAGCTTACTTTGAATCCTCTAATATATGGGGTTAAGTAATAAAAACAAGTGTCAAACATTCACCAATTAAGCTAGTTAAAATTCGTACACGTAGCATCTGAATACAAATTTTTAAGTAAAAAATAAATATTTTATCCAAACATTAATAATAAATTATTAGTAGACTTTTAAAAATGCTACTTTAAAGAAACGCTTTATATAAACAAATCTTACATAGAAAAATATGAATCCAATATAAATTATTTATATAAGGGCAGAACTAGAAACAAAGCAAGTATGAAGCATACAGATATACATGTAATGAATTATCCATTGATATTGATCAATAACTTAACAGAATCTAGGAAAATATATAGAAAATAAAATAAATGCCATTTATACTTTCAGACTGAAACCAGTAAAAGTTATAATTATTAATATTTACTTTTTTTTCCCTTTGGAGTTTGCTATGGAGTTATAACAAACTATTTTATTGAATAATGTTTACTTTTATACAAACAAAAGGGGCATAATAAGCAGAAGGAAATTTTGGATACATGTAAATGTCCCAAAGCAAACAGCAAACTTCTTTAGAAAAATGTTAGCATTTCCCCCTTAAGAATTAGCAAAGCCTCCCAGCTATATTTATTCCACATTCTTTTACCTTTAGTAAGTCATGTATTATCTGCATACTCTTAAAGAATATGTATTCTGCTCATCTTAATCCTCATATCTCTAAAAAGAAGCTTACAAATATTTCTATTCCTTAAGGAAATATCTTCTAGTTTTAAGTCAAAAATCAAGTAGTTCATGGCTGATCTACTATAATCTCAGTAATCAAGAGGAATCAAAGGTCACTTTTGCTTTACCAGTTGGAATTGTCCCAAACTCCTGAGTTCCTTTATAAAAGTCATAATTGAGTTAATCTCCTCTAAAGACAGGCACCGATTTAGTTCTTTTTGATAATTTTCACCCTATACCAGGGGGAAAAAACAACTCTTAAGCAATTGTTCCAAAGTCAAGCTATGTTTAGCACAAGTCAAAAAACAAATTTTAAACTCTAACAGCTGAGCTAATTAATTCTAAATAATGTAGCAACTTCAACTCGTCAAAATGATGTCAGAATACAAGAAAACTTTATGTTTGACAAAAGAATCTGAAATAGCTCGGTAGTGCTTTGGCAGCAAGGTTGGGAACTTGAGCCCAGAAGGACAGAATAAGTGTGACAGTTTGGAAAGGCAGGAGGTCTTTTTTTAGCCTTTGGGGAACCCAAAATCAGAGCAGGAAACTTATGCATGAACCTCATGTATGTCACACTGCCCCTGTCACGTTTCATGGATTCCAGTAAACAGACTTACCCCCACCCCATTTTCCTCACATTTATTTTTTCTAATGCATCCCTGAGAGCAAAAGATACACATCTTACTATTTTCTCCGGGTCAAGTGGTTCTAATGGTTTTAATGACAATCTACTCACTAAGGAAGGAAAACCGGGAACTCTAGGAATGAAGCAATAAAATCTTCGGGAGACAAGAGTCTATAACATCTTAACTCCCAAAACCATCTCTCTGTAGAGGACCATTTGTTGGTGAGACCTTTCACATTCTACTTTTCCAAATTTTCCAATTATGGTTTTAAAACAGAAAGATACAGAGAAAACAATACTACACCTAGATTACTAATCTGTACAGATTTTTTCATACATCAAGAAAACTTGTACTAACAGATCACAAAAATTAACCAGTCTTACTCTGAAGCACTATTCCCTAATCATCATCTAACCAAAACTGTTAACCAGATGTAACTGCTTAAAAAAAAAAAAAAAGAGTATTATAACTTCAGCCCCTTGATTTTAATCTAGAGCACTAACAACTTCCAAAAGGTTCAGGTATTCCTTAACACTATTCTATAATACTTAACATGCATTATACATTATAAGAACAAAATTCCCTTGGGAATTAGGAGCTGATTTACTTCATTTTCAACCCATAATTTCATCATAGTCAGTCATTCACATACTTAGTAGACACAAAAATAATATTGATCCTTACATCAGAAAAATATTAAGAGGTTTATAAAATAGGTAAAAATCAATTTCAAATGAATTATCAAGTTGCTTAACTGCACAGTAAAGAAAATGATACTTAAAGATGAATGAAAAATACTTGTCAGTAAAAAATATGCACTTACCTTAACTACAGCTGATCTATAGAGTCTCTGAAATATCTCAGAAAATATGGAAAGGGAAGAGTCATTAGACAGGAGAAAATTGAAAGTGTCCTTTAAAAGAAATTCTTCTATGTTTTGGTCCTCAAAGGCCATATCATCATCATCTTGAAAATTTAAATGCTCATGCACCTGTGAAAGAGTTAAATAACAGCAAATATTTTTTATTGACTCACTTTTAATGCAGTGGAATCACTTCTAAGACATGATTCATTTCCCGTTGGATTACAGATCAGAACTGACATCTAGTGGTCCTTTTGGAGGTCAACAATTTTATAAAAATCTAAGTACTGTTCTTTCCAAAATATGATCCCCAGGTGGTGCTAGTGGTAAAGAACCCACCTGCCAATGCAGGAGACGTAAGAGACGCGGGTTTGATCCCTGAGTCGGGAAGATCCCCTGGAGGAGGGCATGGTAACCCACTCCAATAGTCTTGCCTGGAGAATCCCCTGGACAGAGGAGCCTGGTGGGCCACAGTACACGGGGCAGCAAAGAGTCGGACATGCTGAAGTGACTTAGCATGCATGCAAGTAAGACCATTACTGTTTTATAGAATCATATCAATTTATCTTAAAAATATCATTGATGAACTTGTGTTCATGGAAATAATATATAATACCTCTAAGCAATAAATTTTGTAAAATCATAATGTAAACTATTAGATATGTGGGTAAAATAATGAATAAATGACTGATAAAAGGTGTAGATTCATAAAATTTTAGAATTTTAGGGATAAATCTTTGAATCGACCAAATGTTTGAATCACGTATAATGCAATCAGTCTCCTTGTGTAATAATCTGAAAACCAGTCAATACAGTAGGAAGTCAACTCTTTTTTTTTTTTTTTAATTTTATTTTATTTTTAAACTTTACATAATTGTAGTATCATAGCCAATGAGGTTTATCCGAGGCGCGATTATTGCTAATTGGAAGTCAAACTCTTGTTGAACAAATTTTTTTTCTTTTTTTATTGAAGTATAGCTGATGTACAATACTATGTAAGTTGCACATATACAATATATGTGTGCTGCGTGCTCAGTTGCTCAATCATGTCTGACTCTTTGTGATGCCCTGGATTGTAGCCCGCCAGGCTCCTTTGTCCATGGGATTTCCAAGGAATGGGTTGCCATTTCCTACTCCAGGGTATGCATAAATTTTATTCTGTTTCTCTTGCCATATAATAAATTATCTTTCTATAGACTAACTCAGTCAACTTTTAAAACCTTCTTGCCACTAAGGGAAATTCTGGATTAAAAATATGTTGGAGGAGATGATATGAATGAGTTAATTTAAGATGAAGTAAAAGAATCAGAGTGTACAAAAAACATGCTTCAATTTACATATATTCATATAAACACTGAAAACAAATATTTCAAAAATTCCTATGGTTTTAAAGTTAAAATATAGGCCAGTTTTAAACTAAATATCTATATTTAAAGAATAAAGGAGTTAACTTTTGTGAATAAGCTAGGTAACCTGCTATTTTTTATTAACTAGATGTCTGCTACTGCTAAGTCACGTCAGTCGTGTCTGACTCTGTGCGACCCCATAGACGGTTTTAAAGTTAAAATATAGGCCAGTTTTAAACTAAATATCTATATGTAAAGAATAAAGGAGTTAACGTGAATAAGCTAGATCAGTCAGTTCAGTCACTCATCGTGTCCGACTCTTTGCAACCCCATGAATCGCAGCACACCAGGCCTCCCTGTCCATCACCAACTCCCGGAGTTGACCCAGACTCACGTCCATTGAGTCAGTGATGCCATCCAGCCATCTCATCCTCTGTCGTCCCCTTTTCCTCCCGCCCCCAATCCCTCCCAGCATCAGAGTCTCTTCCAATGAGTCAACACTTCGCATGAGGTGGCCAAAGTACTGGAGTTTCAGCTTTAGCATCATTCCTTCCAAAGAAATCCCAGGGCTGATCTCCTTCAGAATGGACTGGTTGGATCTCTTTGCAGTTCAAGGGACTCTCAAGAGTCTTCTCCAACACCACAGTTCAAAAGCATCAATTCTTTGGCGCTCAGCCTTCTTCACAGTCCAACTCTCACATCCATACATGACCACAGGAAAAACCATAGCCTTGACTAGACAGACCTTTGTTGGCAAAGAAATGCCTTTGCTTTTGAATATGCTATCTAGGTTGGTCATAACTTTCCTTCCAAGGAGTAAGCGTCTTTTAATTTCATGGCTGCAGTCACCATCTGAGTGATTTTGGAGCCCAGAAAAATAAAGTCTGACACTGTTTCCGCTGTTTCCCCATCTATTTGCCATGAAGTGATGGGACCAGATGCCATGATCTTCGTTTTCTGAATGTTGAGCTTTAAGCCACCTTTTTCACTCTCCTCTTTCACTTTCATCAAGAGGCTTTTTAGTTCCTCTTCACTTTCTGGCATAAGGGTGGTGTCATCTGCATATCTGAGGTTATTGATATTTCTCCCGGCAATCTTGATTCCAGCTTGTGCTTCTTCCAGCCCAGCGTTTCTCATGATGTACTCTGCATATAACTTAAGTAAGCAGGGTGACAATATACATCCTTGACGTACTCCTTTTCCTATTTGGAACCAGTCTGTTGTTCCATGTCCAGTTCTAACTGTTGCTTCCTGACCTGCATACAAATTTCTCAAGAGGCAGGTCAGGTGGTCTGGTATTCCCATCTCTTTCAGAATTTTCCACAGTTTACTGTGATCCACACAGTCAAAGGCTTTGGCATAGTCAATAAAACAGAAATAGATGTTTTTCTGGAACTCTCTTGCTTTTTCCATGATCCAGCAGATGCCGGCAATTTGATCTCTGGTTCCTCTGCCTTTTCTAAAACCAGCTTGTACATCAGGAAGTTCACGGTTCACATATTGCTGAAGCCTGGCTTGGAGAATTTTGAGCATTACTTTATTAGCATGTGAGATGAGTGCAATTGTGCGGTAGTTTGAGCATTCTTTGGCATTGCCTTTCTTTGGGATTGGAATGAAAACTGACCTTTTCCAGTCCTGTGGCCACTGCTGAGTTTTCCAAATTTGCTGGCATTTTTTATTAACTAGATGTCTGCTACTGCTAAGTCACGTCAGTCGTGTCCGACTCTGTGCAACCCCATGCAACCCCGGCAGCCCACCGGGCTCCTGTCCCTGGGATTCTCCAGGCAAGAACACTGGAGTGGGTTGCCATTTCCTTCTCCAATGCAAGAAAGTGAAAAGTCAAAGTGAAGTCGCTCAGTCGTGTCCAACTCTTTGCGACCCCATGGACTGCAACCTACCAGGCTCCTCCACCCATGGGATTTTCCAGGCAAGAGTACTGGAGTGGGTCGCCAGTGCCTTCTCCAGCTAGATGTCTATTTATCTGCATTAACACATACTCAGCTTTATTCCACATTTACTTCATAAATGGTGGTTGAACCATAAAAACAAAATGTGTGTTTATTCAACAGGAAAGCAGAGTGGGCACTGTAACTCAAATCATAGACTCTCCATATACTAGTTAATTCTTTGAACTACAGCAAGAATACTGGCACAGGTTGCCATTCCCTTCTCCTGGGGATCTTCCCAACCCAGGGGTCAAACAAAGCCTCATCACTTGTGTCACCTGCATTGAAGGCAGAGTGTTTACCGTCTGAGCTACCAAGGAAGCACAAATATAAGTTTGTTGTAAGTTTGATGCATGTTGCATTTATTGATTGGTTACAATGAATGAAAGCAACAACACACACACACACACCCTTCAGCCAAAAGGAAAACTCCTGTGAGCACTATGGCATACTCACCTGAAGTACTACAGGGGACCTGACACTGCCGTAACCAATATCGAAAGTTAAAAGTTGAAAACATAATCTGCATCTGAAATAAAAACACAAGGTAACAATAAAAAGGAATGAAATAGTGCCTTTTGCAGAGAGGTGGATGGACCTAGAGATTGCCAGGCAGAGTAAAATAAGTCAGAAACACAAATACCGTATAGTGTCACTTACATGTGGAATCTAGAAAGATGGTAGAGATGAACTCATCTGCAAAGCAGAAATAGAGTCACAGATGGAGAGAACAAACTTGTGGTTACCAAGCGGGTAATGGGGATGGGATGAATTGGGGGTTTGGGATTGACATATATATATATATATTACTGTGTATAAAATGGATAATTAATGAGAACCTTGGAGAAGGCAATGGCACCCCACTCCAGTACTCTTGCCTGGAAAATCCCATGGACGGAGGAGCCTGGTGGGCTGCAGTCCATGGGGTCGCTAAGAGTTGGACATGACTGAGCGACTTCACTTTCACTTTTCACTTTCATGCATTGGAGAAGGAAATGGCAACCCACTCCAGTGTTCTTGCCTGGAGAATCCCAGGGACAGGAGCCTGGTGGGCTGCCGTCTATGAGGTTGCACAGAGTTGGACACGACTGAAGTGACTTAGCAATGAGAACCTACAGGATAGCACAGGGAGCTCTACTCAATGTTCTGTGGTACCTAAATAGGAAGGAAATCTAAAAAAGAGTGGATACATGTATATGTACAGCTGATTGACTTTGCTGCACAGCAGAAAGTAACACAACATTGTAAAGCAACTGTACTCTAATAAAAATAAAATAAAAACAACAGATGGTAACAAAGATATGTTATATTTGCTATGTTTACTGTATTATTTGGTACTACATCATTAATAATCACTGTGGTTAAATTTCAACATCTATACTGATTACAAAGAGCAGTGGCTTAGATACTCTAAAATTAAATACAATTTATCTTTGGATTTGGAACCTGTTTCATTACCTACAGAAAATACAGATATATAAAAAGTATTCATAACTCATTAAATGAAACAATGAAATTGACTCCATAAACACACAATATGGGAAAGGAAGCTCTCCTACTTCTCCATGCTAAGCATTCTTATTCACATAGAAAGCATGATAAAACTTATATGGAGGCACCTCCTTTTCTTAACATGCTAGATTTAACATTTCCCTAGAAAAAGGCATTAAATTATATTCAAGTAAACTGGATGAGATGTGGAGATAAAAGTTATTGAATTTTGTTAATAAAAGCACATAAATAAAAATATAATTAGTCAATGGAAAGCATATATGATAAAAATAGGTGACCTTGAAAGGGGTTACAATTTAAAAAATAATTTAAATATTAACTGTGCTTTATTTTTTGTCACCACTGTTTAAATACTGTGAGTCTTTAACATACTCTGAACTTTTAGGGTCTACAAATTACAAAACATAAGTTTAGAAGTTCATACTTTATATTACATAAAAATTTCCAAGTAGCACCTACTTGTGATAATTAAGATACATTTTCATTAACAATCAATTTTTAGAAGCTAAGTTTTTTTTTTTTTTTTTAAACATTAAAATTTGCTTTTACCTTTGGAAGACCTTTGGTCCCAGAGTAGATGTTTCACTGAATACTTCAGCTGCTAGTAGGAGTTTGCTAATGGCTTCCCTCATGGTATCAAAAGCCTGAAGAGGTGAACTGGCTCTCAGGAATGTCTCAAAAAATGTTTGCAGCTGTGAACAAAGTAAAGGATTCATATGTTTAAAGGACAATTTCAGTTTGTCTCTCTATCATTTCCAAATGAACAATGTGAAAGATCTCTTTAGGTTATCTGTCTTTGACGCACTCAAAAAAACTCCTTAAAAAGGAAAATTTGATCATCTAAGATATATATAAAGTATACTGAAAGAGTATATAATATACGTAAGGTATATTGTATAATAAATATATATTATCACATATTATACAATGTGATATATATTATATACATTTAAAAACATATTACAAGCCTTCTGATTGAATGTGGGATACCAAAATATCTCGCAATTTAAATTATCTTAAAGGTGCTTACTCCATTTTTCTTTTCATTCCATGGCATCTAACCATGGAAAGTGAAGTGCAAGTATCACAGAGCTTGTGATCGAAACTGCCAAGTTGAATTTGGGACACTTCATTTAGGTAAACTTGGACTTGCAACTCACTTTGAATTTTTGTGTCTTTTCTTTAAAATGAGTTACAACCTATGAACAAGAGAGTTGCCAAATCAGAAGTCACTGTAAAATACAAAATTTAAGTCTAAGCTTTTTATTATTATTCCTTTCCTGCATTATTTTTGTATGAGAACAAAAAGAACTACATCAAAATTGCTTCTTCTTCTTCACGGTGTGGGAGCTCTAGCCAACCAGAGAAGAATCTAAGAAAATCTCAGTGTCCTGAAATTTTCATTTCAGGCTTTGTATGACTGGAGAGAATGGGGCCTCATTACAAAAATGGGCAGGATGTTAGGTTTATGCCTTCAAAGAAACACAAATAGCTATTTTTAATTGCTTAAATATTAAAACAATCACAACCACAAAACTATATCTTCAGAATGCTCAACACCAAGGCTCAAGTCAAACTTTTTAAAAAGTATAAAATAAACCTCATATTGATTCATAAACTGTCTCTGGGTAAGCATACACTTTCAAAAATGAAGAACAAAAAATATTTTCAGAAAAAACATGCAGCAGGTATACTATTAATATTTTTGAAAGAACAGACTAAATTTATCTAAGCTGTGTAAGACTGCAAAGTGAAAAACTTTTGTTGCTCTAATAATGAAGGACAGATACTGGCACAAATCACCTGAGGGAGATGGTAAATGTATCTTTAAAATATACAAGCAAAATTCCCCCAAGAGAAACAAATGCTGACTTCATAAACTTTTCCCAGCTGAAAAACAGAAACATAATGAGATATACACTTTAAAACCCTATAAACACGTCATTAGCATTTGGCAATTGGGATGTTTTTCCTTCTCTAAGGACTAAGGAAAATGAATGCAGTAATTGTAGGATCAAAAGAAAACAAATCCAGGCTAACACTAAAAGTATCAACACCCTTGAGTCAAAACAGAGTACCATGTTTTTCCAAAGAAAAGTAACTCATCACATTTCACTCAGTTCACCATATTACATAGAAAGGGTTACTGATAATATTATTGCATTTTTCCATTTATATGTTTTCTGAATATCAGAGGGGTCAAGGTTAATAATTTAAGAAGGTTGGAAACGTTTGTGTAACACATAGGATATGTAAGATTGATTATCAAATTATATCCTCCATGGTGAAAAATAATTAGCAAATTAATGTTTAGGGTTGTATTTATTCTTCTACTGTGGAAATGTATATTTCTTAATTTTTGATTGTAATCAATTTTCGCATGTAAATTCCGGAATTACACATGTAATTCCGCATGTGTAAGCTCTGTGTGCTGAACTTCGGAGGACAAGGTACCTAGCACAGTAGCCTCTATAGATTTAGAGGCTAAAAGTCCCAGGTTCAGCTTTGATTCTGTGCCTGTAAATTGCGAGGCCTTGTGAGTCTACTAACAGTAACTTTATAGATGTATTGCTAGGATTAAATCAGAGAATGGACTCTCACATAGAAGTCCACCACCACCCATCAGACATCAAATACTCAGTACACATTAGCTTATTTTATTAATTAAAACAAAAGTCCACAGCCTTCCTTCAAAGATGAACATTTAAAAAATATCTGATAAGCCTTTCAATAAAATATATTTACAAGAGAGAATATAGAGACATGGTGGGTAAATAGATCCCATCACAGATACATGTCCCAGCAGAAATGAAAGCAGAGAACTGAAGGACCAAAATCTTTCCTCCCGTTTCCCTAAAACTCAGACTGCTAAGAGGAGGACTACCCTCAACCTATAATCATGTACCAGGGGGACAAGACACAGCTGCCATTACAAACAGAAATGTGGAGGGAGGAGATAGTAGAGACATTTAAAAAGCACAATTCAAAAAAGGAGACTTCTTTCATTTTTCTATTTGTTCTGTTACCAGTCTTTATCTCTATATCCATTTCCTTCTATTTCATTACATGCATTTCCACTTATCTAAGTCCTTCAAGTCAAAGAAGATTTTAGATGAGTTGTTTCTTTAATTTATTTAGTACAGTGGCAAGCAAACTACATATGTAGGAAGTGAAAGCAGACTTATGCAAATACTTTTTTTTTTTTAATCATCAACTTTCAGCAGGTTGTCCAGAGAGGGCAGAATAGTTATGTCAATTACTGAAACTAATCCAGGGAGGCTAAGTGGAAGAATTCTTTGAGTGTCTGCTCATTTTGTTTTTTGTTATACTAACTGTATTTTCTTGGTCAAATACCTGAGTTCTATGTATCTCAATGTGCTCACATGTAGAAAAAGAGAAATGTGTTTAATGATCTTATGAGACCATGTCAAATCTGAGATTATTTGATAGTAATTCCATTCAAAGTTATCAGAATCCACTTCTCACTCAGGAGCTTTCTTAACCTAAGCACGAATGTTACTTGAAATAACATCTTCACTTTCACTACTAAGTTAAAGTCAGCCATGAACTCAAATATCATGGAGACATCCTTGTCTCTAGATCAAGACTTTTAATAGATGTTTTTAATTTACCTAAACACGAGACTATAAGATCCCAGGGAAAGCAGTGCCTTGGTAGTGAGGTAAAAATGAATAAAAGAAGATCTTAAAATGTTTCACAAGACATGAAACTGTTTTATGAACTATAAATTTTCCTACTTCAGTGCAAAAATGAAATACAAATTTAATGCAAAATAAATTATGTACAAAATGACCTTGTAAGATCAGGGCTGTAAAACCAGGCAGTTAAAGCATCACCATTGGTTTGTACTTGTGTAAAATTCAAGCAATAAACCAATAAGGTATTTGTAATTTTCACATCTATCCATTCAAGGAACTTCCTGAAATATTTGTAAATGGGTCGAAATAATCAACTAAAAATGGAAGAACAAGAGAAACTGAGAATGAACTTCAAAATATTTGTAGGAAAACTTCAGTTAGGTTTTTGATAGCTTAAAATATTTCTAAATTGCCCTTATATTCACCTCATTCTCCGACTCCACTTTCACAACCCCTCCTGCACTAAATTCTGGGCTTCACCCAGCTGATTTCCTTGATCCACCCATGAGATCTTTGGCAGATTGTTCTCGGTGGCAAAAGACGCTGTTCTGTGTTAAACCTGCTAACTGTCCGTGATGGTGCTCTCACCGCCAGTCCGTGAGCTCTGTCAGGGCAGACATTGCACCGTTTTATCTTTGAGTGGCCAGTATCTAACACAGGACAGGTACCAAGTAAATACCGTTGAGTAAATAAACCTAAGTATAATACTACAGAAACCACAGAGACTTTGATAAAAGAAATAGCTCACTGGAGCTTCTGGATAACATAAATTTTCTCCCTACGACAACATGTGTATCTCTCATTTCCATCTCAGGAGAGGGGGAAGATGAGCATTCTTCTGGTGACCTGTAATAAAATCTTTGAAAAATAGAAGCTCACAGCTGTTCAAGAGAATTTCTAAGATAAGAAAATTTAATATGAGTTAAAACATGGGATGAAAGATTAACCAATATTAGAGGGTTCTTTTTTTAAGTCATGTTCTTGACTAACTGGGAAACTCTAGCAGAATGTTGATATTTCAATATTTTGAATTTTCAGTAATATTTAATAGGATTGTACCTTATTAAAGTTTACCAGAATTTCTCTCAATATTAATGTGGGAGAGAGGACCTTTCATTTTCTCAAAGGAAAGAAGTATATTAGTACTTAACAACATTTTGTACCAACAAGCATATGAGAAGATCTCAATATCACTAGTCATTAGCAAAATGCAAATCAAAACCACAATGAGATATTACCCCACATCCATTAGGATGACTACTATCAAAAAACCCATAAAATATTAAGTGTGAGAAAGGATACGAAGAAATCAGAACCCTGAAGCACTGTGGGTAGGAATGTTAAGTGGTACACACACTTAATGCAAAACAGTATGGAGGTTCCTCAAGAAATCAAAATAGAATTATCATAGGATGCAGAAATTCAAATTCTGGATACAGAGCCAAAAGAATTGGAAACAAGTTCTTAAAGATTTATTTGTTCACTCTTGTTCACGGCAGTATTATTCACATAGCTAAAATGTGGAAGCAACTCAAGTATACATCCATGGACGAATGGATAGACAAAAGATAGTATAGACAGACAATGTAATATTGAAAGTAAGTGAAAGTGTTAGTTGCTCAGTCGTGTCCAACTCTTTGAGACCCCATGGATGTAGCCTGCCAGGCTTCTCTATCCATGGAATTCTCCAGGAAAGAATACTGGAGTGGGTTGCCATTCCCTTCTCCAGGGGATCTTCCTGATCCAGGGATGGAACTTGGGTCTCCTACACTGCAGGCAGATTCTTTACATCTGAGCCTCAAGGGACGCCCAGTGTAATATTATTCAACCTTAAAAAGGAAAGACACTGCAATTCAGATGAACCTTGGAGATATTATGCTAGGTGAAATAATCTAGTCACAAAAGACACTGTATGATTCCACTTATACAAAGTATCTAGAGTAGTCAGATTCCTAGAAACAGAAAATAAAAGTGGTTGCCAGTGGCTAGGGGGAGGGGGAAATGCAAAGTTGTTTCATGAGTATATAATTTCAGTTCTGCAAAAAATTCTGGAGACTGATTGTGTGTGTGTGTTAGTCCCTCAGTCATGTCCAACTCTTTGCGATCCTATGGACTGTAGCCTGCCAGGCTCCTCTGTCCACGGGATTCTCCAGGCAAGAATACTGGAGTAGGCTGCCATGCTCTCCTCCAGGGGATCTTTCTAACCCAACGATCGAACCCATATCTCCTGCATCTCCTTCACTGCAGGCGGATTCTTTACCAATGAGCCACAGAGGAAGCCCTTATGTATACATTATCACAATTTAAGAAAAAATTTAAACAATACTGCAGTTTTCACAGCCTCACTCCCTCCAACAACCACGTTTAAACACTTGCTAATTTTGTACCATGGAAGTCCAAAAAAGCACCTTTTTAATGGTTATAAATTATGCAAAAGAAACAAAATAAAAAATATTTCCTCCCTTGCTCCATTTCTCAGCTCCTGCAAATAGTGGAAATGGTTTCCATCTCTATTCTATTTCCTCAGAGGCACTGTTTTATTGAGAAACAATCATTTAACCTTGAAATTTTGTTTAGTATGAAAAATACCACACAGCAAGCTTTAATGCTCGTAGGAGCAATCCAGAATAAAGGACACATTTACTGGATTGGCCAAAACATTCATTTGTGTTTTTGCATCACATCTTTGGACAGACCTAAACAAACTTTTTGTCCAGCCCAAAATGACCAGTAGATCTTAAAGGATTTCAACCCTGAATATTCATTGGAAGGACTGATACTGAAGCTGAAGCTCCAATACTTTGGCCACCTCATGAGAAGAGCCGACTCATTTGAAAAGACTCTGATGCTGGGAAAGACTGAAGCCAGGAGGAGAAGGGGATCACAGAAGACAAGATGGTTGGATGGCATCACTGACTCAATGGACATGAGTTTGCGCAAACTACAGGAGATGGTGCAGGACAGGGAAGCCTGGCGTGCTGCAGTCCGTGGGGTTTCAAAGAGTCAGACACAACTGAGAGACTGAACAACAAATATGATGGAATGCAAAGCCTAGGGAATGATCATTTCAAGTTAAAAGGCAATATCACATAAGAGATCAGACTCAATTTTATCCATGATAGAACTAAGGACACAATTAAATACATGAAATCCAGAATCTATGTTCTTTTCCAAATTAAAAAGGGAATAAGTATGCATTCAAATCTACTTCTTTTTAATACATTGAAATTTAAGTATATAGTTCTTGATCAATATTAGTATTCTGTCTTTTACAAAATCAGCTAGGATCTGTCTGTCTTACTCTGACCTAAACATTCTCTTGCCCTAGCATTTACTGAACTCTTAAAATGTATCTGAAGGAATCTGAATACCTCAGAAATAGGCATACATACAAATCTTAAATAATTTCTAAAATGAAAAAGTAAAATTGTTTTGGAAATGCACCCCTTAAATGGATATGACTTCTTTTTATTAAGTTAGTTGAGCCTTTGTATCCATTGCTTCCTCTGATAGCTCAGCAGGTAAAAAATCCACTTACAATGGAGGAGATGCAGAAGACACAGGTTCGATCCCTGGGTCGGGAAGATCCCTTAGAGGAAGAAATTCAACTCTCTCCAATATTCTTGCCTGAAACATCCCAGGGACAGAAGAGCCTGGTGGGCTGCAGTCCAAAGGGTTGCAAAGAGTCAGCTAAGACTGAACAACTAAGAACTTTTGTATCCACTAAGACAACAAGAGAAGGGGATGACAGAGAATGAGATGATGGAATGGCATCACCAACTTGATGGACATGAGTCTGAGCAAGCTCCAGAAGTTGGTGATGGACAGGGAAGCCTGACATGCTGCAGTCCATGGGGTTGCAAAGAGTCAGGACACGACTGAGCAACTGAACTAAACTGAAGACAATAGTATTTATTGTTAGAATGAGAAGGGTTCAGCATTGGTACTGATATTATTTTCAGTGTAACCATGGAGAATATTTGTTCACACAAATACACAGATGTAAATGGAAGGGTTTACTTAGAGCAACAGGACTTGACTCCTTGAGCTCCCTCCAAAGTATATTAAAAGAACACAAAATGATTTATCATGAAATATTTAATTTTGTTAAAAAACTGAAAACGACCTGAGTTGTGGAGGATTTGTCAGCTATTGATTAACATCCTTACTTAAATGTGTCTGTTTCAGGGAGGGGTTGCAGAATTTTTGTAGAAACCATATTTAAATGTGTCTGTTTGGGGGAAGGGTTGCAGAATTTTTTCACTCTGGAGCAATCATTGTCATATTAGGGATAGATGAATGCTAGGTTTTTCTTTTGAAGAGCAGAGGGGTGTCCATGCAGGGATGGGGGCAAAAATCACCTGCTTTAGAGGCACAGTCTCAGCGAGATGAAATTTTAGGAAGGTGTACATGTGAAAGATGAAGTTATCGGCATTGATTCTCTTGAAACTATCTCTGGGCCTGTGAACCTGGAGAGTCTTCATGGCTCCCCAGAGGCTCACAATACCCCACTTGAGGATCACAGCTCTGGACGTGTCTGGTCCACGGGACACATCTGCTGCCCATCAGAGGGCTGTGGCAGGAGATGAAGTGCTGGGAGCATTCTGGACCTTAGCAAGAAGTCTCCTTCATGTTTTAAAGGAGCATGATTTAGGGGGGGAATCCAATATATAAAAACAGAAGGAAAAGAGGAAAAAAGATGGGAGAAAGGGAGGGTAGCAATGACTAAATTACAAACCTAAGCACTGATATAAGCACTGATTTCATTTCATGCACATGTGGTATTTGAATATAATTCTATATCACACTTAATAATACTCAATAACCTTAGCCAAAGTGAAAGTGAAGTCGCTCAGTTGTGTCCGACTCTTTGCGACCCCATGGACGGTAACCTACAAGGCTCCACGGTCCATAGGATTTTCCAGGCAAGAATACTGGAGTGGGCTGCCATTTCCTTCTCCAGGGGATCTTCCCAACCCTTAGCCAAGCTGACACCATATGTCAGACACTGTGCATTTCTCATGCACTGTTTTGTTTATAATCATGGCAATGCTAATGAGGTTGATGCTCATTATCTCCATTTTATTGATGAAGAAACTGAGGCTTGAGAACACAATCTGCCAATGTTTTTACAGTTAAGAGGTAACCAACATGAAGCCAATTTCATATTGAAGCCAATCTACTTGGCCACAAAGCCCCAGCATTACCTCTGCCATTGTGACTTTGAGTACACTGGGTTTAGGAAAGTGGAAAGTGAAAGTGAAGTCGCTCTGTCGTGTCCAACTCTTTGCAACCCCATGGACACCAGGCTCCTCCATCCATGGGATTTTCTAGGCAAGAGTACTGGAGTGGGTTGCCTTTTCCTTCTCCAGGGAACTTCCCGACCCAGGGATCGAACCCAGGTATCCCTCATTGTAGACAGACGCTTTACTATCTGAGCCACCAGGAAAGTGGATGGACCCTGAAATACTGAAGAATGAATCATCTGTTTTTACTTTCATGGAAAATGTATTTGAAATTGTCACAATTCTCAAACACCCACACATCTAAACTATCAATTCAACACCTTGAACATTTGTGTAGTTTTTCGAGAAACTAAGAAAATTTCTATGTAACTTAAACCAAATTGCCTAGGATCAAGAACAAATTTTGTGTTAAGTCAAATGATTTAAGAACATAAATATTCTCATCATTTGTTTTAGCTCACTGAAAATTGGCTAGCTTTAGGGTAAACCACAGGAAAACTAAATTAATTGACTGAACTTAAATTAGGATAGTTTTTACTCATTCTCTGGAATTAGATCAAAACTCCAATATTTAAGTAAGTGTCATGCTTCCAGTGACATGGATAATTTTATTCATTTGTACTTCTTAATAACCCTAAGCTTTAAAACATATATTAAAATTGGAAATTCAGAAAGTAGATTCTAAACCAGTTTCATGGTTAAAAATTTTTAAGTTTCTCATACATATATAAGAGGATTGATCAGGAGCAAGGTGCCAAAATACAAAAAGCTATGCAGAGCATAAAAATTTAATTATTTGCTTTGAATGGTAGAACCCTGATCGAATTATATTCAACCTTCTCACAGAACTGGCAGGTTATCTTTATGGCTCCTTCTAGAAGCTCTCAGTAGGATATAAAGGATCAGAGAGATTTTAGAGTAAAGAGCAAAAGTTGAAGTTGTAAAGATTTTACCATTGGACTCTGTGGATATATATCTACTCATTTTCTTTACATGAATGCCATTGTTCCAGCAGGTCACCAGTATTTCCATTATAGTTAAAGCACAGATCGTCTTTAAGCCTCTGGTAAAATAAAGTCTGCGGGTTATCTGGAAATTTTTCCATCATTTATTAATTGTCTTGAGTAGAAAATGATATTGCAATTGGTAATATTTACAACTAGCAATATTTGTAACATGAAGTACAAAATCAGCAAAGAGGGATGCATTTAACAGAAAGAAACCTGTCCCATATATCTATAAATACTCTCAAATGAATAAGAAAGTAAAAAGGGAAAATACTTTCCACTTACCTTCCAGATATTTTATGCAGAGCATCTATTTTAGGTCTTATTAAGTTTCATGGTCAATCACACACAAAAAAAGGAAATGCATTCATTATAAAAATGATGAGTTCCGGGTGTACAATAAAGAAAATGACAGAGCAAACTGCCCTAACATATGAGGGCTGTAGTGTTACAGTTTGTTAAATCCATGCTAGAATTATCACAGCCTTCTGCTATTCCCTCATATGTCTCTCATATCTATACCTCTGTCTTACCAGTGTTCAAACAAAACTCATTCTTTTATATAGGATATTTTAAATGAATATTTAAATATGATGCATAGTTTAAAAGCTCATAGTTTAGTATTCTAATTCAACGTAATTCTATGTAGCCCAAAACAATGTCTTCTCTTTGTGGTATTGACTACTAACTTCTGTTTTCCCTACCCCCAAATAATTTACTACTTCATTGCTGCCAGAGTCATCTTTATGAAGCACAGTTCAAATCATCAAGGCTCAGTTCAGTTCATTTCAGCTCAGTTCAGTCGCTCAGTCGTGTCCGACTCTTTGCGACCCCATGAATCGCAGCATGCCAGGCCTCCCCGTCCATCACCAACTCCCGGAGTTCACTCAAACTCATGTCCATCGAGTCGGTGATGTCATCCAGCCATCTCATCCTCTGTCGTCCCCTTCTCCTCCTGCCCTCAATCCCTCCCAGCATCAGAGTCTTTTCCAATGAGTCAACTCTTCGCATGAGGTGGCCAAAGTACTGGAGTTTCAGCTTCAGCATCATTCCTTCCAAAGAAATCCCAGGGCTGATCTCCTTCAGAATGGACTGGTTGGATCTCCTTGCAGACCAAGGGACTCTCAAGAGTCTTCTCCAACACCACAGTTCAAAAGCATCAATTCTTCGGCACTCAGCTTTCTTCACAGTTCAACTCTCATATCCATACATGACCACAGGAAAAACCATAGCCTTGACTAGACGGACCTTTGTTGGCAAAGTAATATCTCTGCTTTTCAATATACTATCTAGGTTAGTCATAATGTTCCTTCCAAGGAGTAAGCGTCTTTTAATTTTTAGATGTCCCAAATATTTACAGAAGAAGGTGGTATAATAAACAGTAGAAGCCCTTTTACCATTTCTGCTACAAAGGGACAGCTATTTTTATATGAGAGCTCAAAAGTGACATATGCTATTCTTAAACATTTTAATTTAGAAAACATGAATGTATATTCCTCTGTCAGTCTTACAAAGCCAAACCTATGGGTCAACTGACTGGAATTGCCATTTATCTAACTTACAGAAACCCCGCCCATGAGTGGGTTACAAACTCAATTTAAGCAAGAATATAAAAATACTTGCCAAGAAATCTCGGCAGAATCTTTCCAGGTCTCGCAATGCCACCCCCTCAAACTCTGAAAGTTGTAGTTATGGTTGTTTAGTTGCTAAGTTGTGTCCAACTCTTTTGCGACCCCGTGGCCTGTAGCCTGCCAGGCTCCTCTGTCCATGGGATTCTCCTGGCAAGAATACTGGAATGGGTTGCCATTTCCTTCTCCAGGGGATCTTCTCAACCCAGGGATCAAACCTGCCTCTCCTGCATTGGCAGGTGGATTCTTTACCACTGAGTCACCTGGGAAGCCCCCTGAAAATTGTTACATCACATTTAATCCACCTGCAGTTTTTCTAAATTGATTCTTTTATAAATATTCAACTTTGCTTTTACAGAAGCAAGTATGTCTTTTTTTGCACTTCCAGTTCATCAGAGCATGACAACTCAAGCATACAGATACTTGCACTGAGCTTTTGTGTCCAGCAGTCGGCATGCTTTATGGAGGGCACACAGGCCATGGCCTAATACTGCAAGGAGTGAAGCAGTAATTAAGAGATATTTTATTCATTGGAGATCTGAGTCCTAATTTTAATCACATTTGTTAGCTCTGTCATCTCTACTAAATCATGAATCTTCATTTCCTCATCCATAGGATGGGTGAGGAACATAGCACCCTATCTCTCAGGGTTCTTAAAAGTATCAAATGAGACCATGTATGAGAATACATTCAGATGTATAAAATAATAGTGGGGTCCTTTTACATTCTCTGTGTGCATGCTCAGTCTATTCAGTCGTGTCCGACTCTTGTGACCACATGGACTGTAGCCTACCAGGCTCCTCTGTCCACGGGATTCTCCAGGCAAGAATACTAGAGTGGGTTGCCATGACCTCCTCCAGGGGAATCTTTCTGACCTTGCGTTGCAGGCAGAATCTTTACAGCCGAGCCAGCAGGGAAGCCCCTTTTACATTCTGCTGCTGCTGCTGCTGCTGCTAAGTCGCTTCAGTCGTGTCCGACTCTGTGCAACCCCATAGACAGCAGCCCACTAGGCTCCTCCATCCCTGGGATTCTCCAGGCAAGAACACTGGAGTGGGTTGCCATTCCCTTCTCCAATGCATGAAAGTGAAAAGTGAAAGGGAAGTCGCTCAGTCATGTCCGACTCTGAGCGACCCCATGGACTGCAGCCCACCAGGCTCCTCCATCCATGAGATTCTCCAGGCAAGAGTACTGGAATGGGGTGCCATTGTCTTCTCTGTTTACATTATACTGTGCATGAAATTCAGGACCTTCATGATCTGACTCTAACATAGCTCTTCTGGTTCCCCCTCTGACTCCACAATCCTGAGGCCTTTGCCTCTTTCTTCTTTCTCCATCCTTCCTACTTCAGGCTACCCTAGGATTCTTCCCACTCTGGAATACATACACTTTTTTGCCAATGAAAGCAGCTCATATTTCTGAGTCTATATCCCACCTTCCACCTGCATGCTTTATGATGTTTATCCAAAGGAAATGCAAACATCCTCTCCCTACTCCTAAAGAAACTCTACTCATTTTTCCAAGCTCAGCTAAAATACCACTTATTTTATGAAAACTACCTCACTTTCTCCAGACTGGAATAATTCTGACTCTTGACTATCCCTGCAAACCAGCCATTTACTGTACTCAGTTCTTATTAGAATTATTTATAAATATGTGTCAGTGAAACAGTATTTTTTTTTTCAGTCAACATATGTCCTTTGCACTCACTGGAGAGCGCCTTGAAGGCAAAAACCAACATTTCTCTCGAGTCCCTCTCCATATTGCCAGCACATAGGAACCCTTTCAACAATCTCAGAACACAACTGAGCTGAAGTGACTATGAAAGATCACAGAAATCATCAACATGGTTTTTCCTTTATTTTTGACTCCATGATCAAACATAAAAATTATACACATGCAAGAAGACAGCGAGATTAAACACCCTGATTGCCCACCACTTATTACAGGAGGATTTTTTCCTCCACTTTTCTTTATGATGGGCATACAATCATTAGAGGTTTCATCCTCAACTACAGGGGCTAAGTCATTAGACAAGACGCCTTCCCCTCTATTTTCCTCTTTGTCTCCTGCTCCTAATTTGAATATTTCTCTGTCCTTCCATTTAAATTCTATTGGCGAAACCTGCCATTAATCTGCTCTAATGTGAAAATCTTTCTTTTCATTGATGTGGCAGTTTGCAAAGACTGGCCGCAAATTCTTTCCACTCTTGTCGGCTCACCACTTCCTCTCATGCAGAGGTGGGGTCTATTTCTTGACTCACTGAACCCTGGCTGAGCCATGTGCTATTCTTTGGTAATGGGACATTAGCCAAGGTGATGTAAACTGTTTTCTTTTCCTGGGGCAGCTGCAACAATTTACCTCAAACATGGTGCCTTAAACCAACATATTACTCTGGAGTCAGACTGGAGACTGGGGTTGAGGTATATACGCTATTGATACTATGTATAAAATAGACAACTGAAGGGAACACTTTGTGCTCTATTAATAGGTGCTCTGTGGTGTCCTAAATGGGAGGGAAATCCAAAAGAAAAGGGATATATGTACATGGCCCCGGTGTTGCTGTTGTTGTTCACTCGCTCAGTCATGTCTGACTCTTTGCAACCCCATGGACTGAAGCATGACAGGCTTCCCTGTCCTCCACCATCTCCTGGAGTTTGCTCAAACTCATATCCATTGAGGCGGTGATGCCATCCAACCATCTCATCCTCTGTCGTCCCCTTCTCCTCCTGCCTTCAATCTTTCCCACCATCAGGGTCTTTTCCAATCAGTCGGCTCTTCGCATCAGATGACCAAAGTATTGGAGCTTCAGCTTCAGCATCAGTCCTTCCAATGAATATTCAGGGGTAATTTCCTTTAGGATTGACTGGTTTGATCTCCTTGCTGTCCAAGGGACTCTCAAGAGTCTTCTCCAGCACCACAATTCGAAAACATCAATTCTTTGGCACTCAGCCTTCTTTATGGTCCAACTCTCATATCCATACATGACCACTGGAGAAACCACAGCTTTGACTATATGGACCTCTGTTGGCAAAGTGATGTCTCTGCTTTGTAATACACTGTCTAGGTTTGTCATATCTTTCCTTCTCCAGGAGCAAGAGTCTTTTAATTTCGTGACTGCAGTGATTTTGGAGACCAGGAAAATGAAACCTGCCACTGTTTCCATTGTTTCCCCATCTATTTGCCATAAAGTGAGGGAACCAGATGCCGTGATCTTTTTAAGCCAGTTTTTTCACTTTCCTCTTTCACCTTCATCAAGAGGCTCTTTAATTCCTCTTTGGTTTCTTCCATTAGATTGGTATCATCTACATATCTGAAGTTGTTGACATTTCTCCTAGCAATCTTGATTCTAGCTTGTGATCCATCTACCTCAGCAATTCTCATGATGTATTCTGCATATAAGCTAAGTAAGCAGGGTGACAATATACAGCCTTGATGTACTCCTTTCCAAAATTTGAACCAGTCTGTGATTGGCCCTGGTGATTCAGTGGTAAAGAATCTGCCTGCCAATGCAGGAGATGCAGGTTCAATCCCTAGGTTGGGAAGATCCCCTAGAGGAGGAAATGGTAACCCATTCCAGTATTCTTGCCATAGAAAATCCCATGGACAGAAGAGCCTGATGGGCTACTGTCCATGTGGTTGCAAAGAGTTGGACATAATTTAGTGACTAAACAACAACAGATATGTATACATATGGCTGATTCATTTTGCTGTACAGTAGAAGTAACATAATATTGTAAAGCAACTATACCCCAATAAAAATTAAGTAACACAACCCCACAAATAAGAGGGGGAAGCAACAGAAATGTATTGTCTCAAGTTCTAGAGGCCAAGAGTCTAAGCTCAAGGCATCAGTAGGGGCACATTCTCTCCTAATGCTCCAGGAGACAATCTACTCTTCATTTCTCCCAGCTTCTCGTGGCTGTATGCATTCCTTGGTTTGCGGGTATGTAACTAACCTCCACCTCCATCTTCACATAACCTTCTCTGTGTGTCTTCTCTTCCTCTACCTGTACGTCAAATCTCCCTCTGCCTTTCTGTTATTTATAAGGGCGTGTGTCATTGGATTTAGGGCCCGCTTGGATAATCCAGGACGATCTCAATTTGAGACATTAACTGAATGAAATCTGCCAGGGTTCTTTTCCAAATAAGGTCATGTTCACAGGTTCTGGTTGTTAGGACACGGACATATCCTTTGCATATCACTGGAAAACACCCTGATGCTGGGAAAGATTGAAGGCAGAAGGAGAACAGGGCAACAGAGGATGAGATGATTGGATGGCATCACTGATTCAATGGACATGAATTTAAAGTCTGGGAGATGGTGAGGGACAAGTAGGCCTGAAGTGCTGCAGTCCATGGGGTCACAAAGAGTCAGACATGCCTTGGCGACTGAACAACAACAACAAAAATATCCTTTGGGGGTCAACGGTTTAACCCACTGCACAAACAAATGCTTGAAAAGAACTTGGCCTTTAGGCCTTGCTCATTTGCTATTCTTGGGCACCCAGACAATGCCACCTTATAAAAGAACACAGAGTCCCTGCTGGATGACGAGAAACATGTGGCCAAGACATGGCCCCAGATGATACCCAGCCAACAGGCAAGCACGCGAGTAAGGCCAGGCTAGACCATTCGGCCTCACCAGCTGCCTGCAGAGATCAACAGAGCCTGCCCAGCCAACCCACAGAGTCATGAGAAATAGTAAAAATTAGTTGCACAAAGCCACTATGTTTAGGGGTGATTTGTTATGTCAAGAAGCAGTTTGCTTTTTTCTGTGTTTAAATTGTCTTGTTTTCTTCTTTTTTTGATAAAAAGAGAAGGAATTTCTGTGCATTTCTTTTGTTCATCAACTTTCCATTTGAGGGAAAAGGTGATCTACGAGCTTCACGCTTTTTCATTTTTAGTGCCTAGAATGCTCAGTCGGATGCCTGCTGCTTCTGGTTTGGCTTCTTCATTTCAAACATGTCCAGCCTCACTCTGGCTTCCACCCCAAACCCTTTCTACATGCTCAGATTCCTAAGCATCCTCTTCTCACTCTCTTATCAAAATACAATGCACTTGATCTTCCAACTATCCTCCAACGGAACTGATCTGGGAGTTGAGGTACCATCTATTCAAAAATAAACTTTGAACCCACAGTGACAGAAGGCACGTCTGCCTCGGCTGTTTTACAGTAATATGTACCTGGACACCTGGGACCGGCCTATTAACCCTGGAAAGGATGAGCAACTAGTTATTGAGATACTCATTGCTTTATATCTTAGAAGGGATGGGATACCTCTGTTGGAAATGGCGGGAGGGAGAGAGGGATGGGGAGGAGAAAGGCAGGGAAGAAAGTGAGCGGGGGAAAAGAAATACCAAATTCTAAGACAAGAATTTAGTCTGTGTGGCACTCTCAGGCAGGTTAGGAGCAAAGGAGCCTACCAACCAGACGATGGGGATGGGTGACCTGCCAGGAGAGCAGGACCTTCTCTTCTGCCTCAACTTCCTCACTTCCCATTTCTCTGTCCACTCCCTTCCATACGCTCTGTCTCAGCAAAGAGCATCACTATTCATATGATGGCTCCTCTTTGAACCCTCTCTATCTAGCCTCTCCCTCTCATCGGCGACTTTTGTTTTGCCCTCCAAAAGGGGTCATCAGTTTCTCTCCTCCAGATCACGGCTCACCAACACATCCAAGCCACCATCCTCTTCCCCCCAGATGCCTTGTAACTGACGGTTCTATCTCCACTGACAATCCTCTTCAATCTGTTCTCCACACAGCGGCCGAGTGGGTGTGAAAAGGCAGACCACACGATGACAGTGTGATGATGCCAGGACTCTTCTACCTCGGGGCGTTGGAACGGGGCCTTCGTGGGGGATGTTTGGCCACTAGCTCTTCTAAGGACACTCAGACTTCTCCATGAATTTCAGCTCAAATGTCACCTGATCCGGGAGATCTTTCTACCTCTCCTGAAGTGGGCAGTTCCATCACTTTCTACACATCATCCTTTGTCACTGCATTCTTAGCTACATTAAAAATCAGCATTATGCCAAGTGAAGTAAGTTAGACAGCCATACACGAGTAGGGGAGAGGGAGGTACAAAGTAAGACAGGCTCAGGCATGTCTGGTACGACACGGGGGATACAGCCAATGTTTTGTAATAACTAAATGCAAAGTGAGCATTCTAAATTGTAAAAAAGTTATTATGTGGATCTCTTTGTATATGTATAATTAGTTTTTATCTGTATTTCAACTACCACTCAACAGAAGAATAAACTCCAAGAAAGAAAGGCCTTCATTTTGTTTGTTACCTTATCAGTTGAACCTAACACAAAGTCTAGCATATGAGAAGTGCCCAATAAATATCTGCAGAAGGAATCAAAAGACTCATTTAACCCACAGGAAACTAGTCCTATTTTTCAGATAGAAAAAGTGGTTCAGAGAGATCCAAAGACTGGCCTGAGTTCACAGAGTTGGTACAAGGATCGTCTTACTGCACATCCATTCTTAGGCCCCTAGAGGTCATGCTTTGGGGTTTTTCTTTTTAGTTCTGTAGATCCAGCACTATAGACCCTGAAATAAGGATTTATTTCTCGTTCCTTTAGAGTAAAAATGCAACTGGATATATGCTTCTCACTCAGCCTGAAAGATGTCATCATTGTCCTATTCATATTTTAAAATCACATTTCTTTTTTAACAGTAACTCCCGGAAAGCATGAAAATGTAACATATTTACTCAGCATAATGTTTTTCTTCCGTGACTTCTGAGTTTAGCGTGATAATTTCACTCTCTGTTACTTGAGGACATATTCTTTGTGTAGATGATTTGGGTAATCAAGTATGTGGAAAAATCCTCCGGCCTTCCAAATACATCTGGAATCAAATTTCTGGTAGAAATCATTTTGGAACAGTAGTTTTTTTAAACAGGTAGAGGTGATTGTGATAGCTGGAACTATTGGATTCTGGAAGACTATAGACACCAGGCATCAGGAAACTGGTTTAGAGGGGGACACGACCACGTATAGACACATAAGCTACAACACTTTGGCCACCTGATGCAAAGAGCTGACTCACTGGAAAACACCTTGATGCTGGGAAAGACTGGAGGCAAAAGGAGAAGAGGATGAGATGGTTAGATAGCCTCATGGACTCAATGGACATGAGTCTGAGCAAACTCCAGGAGATAGTGAAGGACAGGGAGCCTGGCATGCTGCAGTGCATGGGGTTGCAAAGAGTCAGACAGGACTTAATGACTGAAGAAGAACAACAACAAATAAGTAGGGATAGCTGGAATTCCTCTCTTGTTGACAGTCCCTTTCTCCAAATGGTAAAACTTGCTTCACAGAGGTTTTACTAACTAGGTTTAAGTACAGAAGTGAGGGAGAGAGGACAAGCATGAGAGAGAGGATAGAGTGAGGGGTGTGGGGATGCTCCCTGTCAGGAAATGAGGAAGTCAGAGAATTATTGCTTTACTGGAAGATGCTCCAAAGAGAACTTTAAAAAGCAAACAAATCGTTTGTATATTATAGTATGTGTAGAACATAGCATGATGCACAGGTGCAGAATCCTGAGAAAGAATCCATCTTCATCTGCCTCAGCAACATTCAGAGAAATGAAAGATAAACCTTCAGTTCCACGTCACAATACTAGGTCATCTATATAATTCAAAGAAATTCAGGTTAAAAACCACTTTGAAGTTCAAGTTGAAATCAAATAGAAGTACACAAAAAGATACGCGGATAAAAATAATGTGCTTTCAAATGCTCAGTAGAAAGTGCTAGTGATAATGTTACAGTAATTTTTCTAAAATTGTGTATTGCAAAATCTTCTTAAATGAAAACAATCCCCTGTAACTTACAAATGTTGATATTACAAATAATTGTGTGACCTAGGCGATTTAAATTGCACTGAAGATTTACCACCATTCAGAATCTGTCCTTACTACCGCACCCTGGATTATCAAATGATTTTTAAAGAATAAATATGTATAATCCAGTGAAAGAAAATGGTCAAAGATTTGCTATCAAAGTACAGTATTTTTGCTTTCTCTTTTTCCTTCACTGTTGGAGAGTGCAGGAAATACCTACAAAGACCACTTGGGGGCAATACAGTATTTTTGTTTTGTCTCATCACATAGCAACATAGGTTTCTGAGAAGACTGCGGTTTCTTTCAAATTTGAAGCCACATTTTAATATATGGGAGGGAAAAGGCTGTATTTCATCTTAAACTTACAATGCATAAATCACATAAGACAAATGCAAGTCAGATTTTCTCCTGAAGGGAGCAAAAGTCTGGCTTCCTTTAGCAGACAAATCAGTCTTACCTAGTTGGCACATCTGGGAATATTTTGTATCTAGAGTTTGTCACAGTCTTAGAGATACATCTCAACAAATCGAGGAAATTGTTAATAGAAATGTTTAAAATGACAAACACGCAATAATCTTCAGAACATACTGGTGCAAAGCTATTTTGTTTCTCTACCTAATGTGAAAATGTAAATATCACCTGTCTTCTCCACGAGGTATATGTTTTAGAATAAACTTAGGCATTAAAGTAATTAAACTTTAGTGATATTTACTGTCATTGTCTTCACTATTATTAGTTTGCATTCACATCACATTTTGTAAAGGGGTTATTACTGATTATTCTTTTCAGTAATTTGATGAGCGGAGTCTCTATTTCAAGCCATTTCTCTCCCTTCTGCCTGCTGAGTATTAAGTATTGTGTCAAGTACTGAAGGTTTTTTTTTTTTAATCAAAAATAAACAGAATCTCTTATTTCAAGAATTTTACATGTATTTAGGCAAGTAAATTTTTCTGCTTAGTTTTTGTTGTCTTGATTCTTTCACTTTATCTGATTTTTTTTTCCTCCCAATATATTTTCTTGCCCTCAGGAGATCCTGAACATTACCACAGGGATGCAAAACTCAGGGAAGCCTTATTGTCCAAGTCCAGGAATCAAGGTTATGAAATTAAATTTAGCAACTCTCTTGGTGCCTTCTCAGAAATGGAAAAAATCAGGAAGATGGCAGAGTTTTGCCTTGATTTGTGGGTCCACTACCCAAAGATTCATCTTAACAAATCTTTATCATTTGGAGGTTAGTGAAGGAAGAGACAGGGCTTCCCAGGTGGCACTAGTGGTAAAGAACCTGCTTTCCAAGGCAGGAGACATAAGAGACGTGAGTTCGATCCCTCATGGGATCGGCAAGGTCGGCAAGATCCCCTGGAGGAGATCCCCATGACAACCCACTTGAGTATTCTTGCCTGGAGAATCCCAAAGTCCGCACGACTAGTGACTTAGCATGCACACATGCACGAAGGAAGAGATTATGGTGCCTCTGTCTTTGAATATCTTCCTGGCTTAGCTAGCTCACCTATTGAAGCAATAATGAGAAACTGAAAAATTAAAATGGTGTTCTCTGTGGATGCTTAAACTGCTTTAGAACATTACTTACAAGAGACCTCATTTTTCAAGCTCATTTTTTATTCTAAACACTTGTTTTTTTATAATCTTCTGATCAGCGAAGTGTAGCAGAAATCAAGACAATATATCTGTATGGGATAATGACAGAAAGAGGACGAGCCTTCACAGACTAACTTACAAGAGCTCCTATGATGTCCACAGGCCATGGACTTCTATTGGTCTTTGCAAATCCTGGACGTCTTCCTCATTCCCACCAAGATGTCCACTAGATGGCGCCAGGGAGAAGCGTTTTGAATAAGACGGGCAAAGGGCTGTGAGGTGGAAAGTGAAGACAAGTGAAGTGAAAGTTGCTCAGTCGTGTCCGACTCTTTGCGATCCCACGGACTATACAGTCCATGGAATTCTCCAGGCTAGAGTACTGGAGTGGATAGCCTTTCCCTTCTCCAGGGGATCTTCCCAACCCAGGGATCGAGCACGGGTCTCCCGTATTGCAGGAGGATTCTTTACCAGCTGAGCCACAAGGAGCAGGCAAAAGCCCTAAATCCCCAAATACCACCGAGGGCTTCCATCTCTTAAGCTTCCTGAATGCATTCACTTACCTCACCTGATCTCACACCGAAGTCTCTGAGTATCAGTTAACCTCCATTTTTCTGGATAGATAATTGACACGTGTCCATTGGTGTTTTTCTTTTTCTTTTTTTTTGCATTAAAGGAAATAATAATTAGCAAAGTATTCATTAAAATTAGGTTTCACCTTTATCTTGTCACTACAATGCATATATAATAATGTGCCCATATCAGATAATTATATCAGTTCACTACATTAGTTCAGAAGAGATAACAATTAACAGAGATGGTTTATATAAATTCATTGTATTTATTCTCTGTTGTAGAATATACTCTTAAATATTTCTTCAAATTTCAGTTTTTAGCAAGGTACAATTAATAAGATACCTTCAGTAAAAATGGTAATGATAGACAATCATTCATTGACTAATATTTTTTGTGCACCCGGCACTCTCCAGAGTTTGCCTACAGTTCTGAAAGCTTAGGGTCATATATTTAAATGGTCATTTTGGATCAAGTAAAAGTGACGATAATTAATGAATACTTTTCTTCCTATTTAGGCTAATAATCCAGATTCCATAGAAGAATAAATGAATGAATGTACAGAATTACTTGAAAGCTTTTATGGAACAAGGTGGAAATGAATGAGTGAATGAAAGAAATGAAATGAAAGTTTTCAGCACAAGAGATAAAGCTAACACACCAATGCCATTAACAGCATAACACTGTTTTGCATTTATGCACTTTAAAATCCTGTGCAGTTGCAAAATAATCATTCTTTTTCAAGAGCAAACAGATCTGAAATCGTATTTAACATCAGTGTGGGTTGATAAGTGTTAATTTTGCAATTATTATTTGGGTTTTATTGTAATTCAGCTCTAGTCATATGTTTCTTTAATTTTATGCTGGTTATCTATAATTCCTATTTATATCAAATCATACTTAAAAATGAACACCCTGATGCAATTTTAAAATTTAATCCAAGCAAGAGTAGACTAGTAATACATCAATTCGTTTTACAAACTCCCAGAAGCAGGGTTTTATTCACATTCTTCCTACAGCTGACATAAATCTCCTGGGCCTACAGAAGAGCCAGATGCTCAGTGAAAAAGTCTTTTACAAGGTCTGTTCCATAGTCTGCAGTCTTAGACGTAAAATGAAAATCCGGAGAACACTTCCTCAAGTTGAAAAACTGTATTGTAACTTTATACCTGCTTCCAAAGATATTACTCATTTTTACCTTGGGAATATATGAGCTATCTCATCTGACATTATGAAAGGCACAGCATAAATATCGACGACAAATGAGGCTAACTTCATCCCTGCAACTGTGTCATGTTTCCAAAACTGAATAAGAGATATATGCATCCATTAAAAGGGGTCCTTGTAAATAACAACATGCCCCTCTTTGCCAAGGTTCACTCTCTCCTCTGTACACATCTGCTAATTCCATCGATGTGAGAGGGAACCGGAAATGGAAGAATGGTCCCCCGAAGGCCAATGCAGTGGGGGTAGACAGCTGGTGATTTAGAGACTGGGCACGAGCTTGCTTTAACTTTGGTTTACATTGGAGATGATTCTCATAGATACTGACGAGCAAAGCCAGCAGGCAGTGTCCTGTGTTTTCCCGTTTTTATCAAAGTGGCCTTGCCTAGAAATTCAGATGATGACATCTGTCTATTACATTTACTGGAAGGCCACTAGAAGATGCGTGCAAAACACAGGGGCTGAATTAAAACAGTTAGGGATAGCCTTGGGCAATTTCTTCACATGGTTAAACATTTTTAAATGATCGCTGATGGAATTCATCCCAAGTATGTATCAAGAGCTGATTACATTTATGGAATTATCCTCATGTAACTTTTGAATACCAAATATCAACAAAAGAACATCTTTGAATATGGAATTGTGGATCAAAACAGGAATTCATTTAAATTATGTCTCAGCTAGACAAAATAAGGCTTTGGCTAGGTCTTCTTCCAGGAATCATAAGTCACTCCAGCAATACATTTTCATCAAAGCAGTCAGCTAGGATCACAGGTATAAAGAATCTCCAGACATCATAAAGAAGTTACAGATAAGAGTTTCCTCTCTGTTGGATAACTTTACAGTGGATGAAGGGATAATTGTGTCTTTTCACTCTAAGAACCAAATTTAAATTTCTTGCAGTTAATCTATATGACCTGTGTTTAAAGACAGCCATGGGCATATTTGACTGAAAGTTTTGGTTAGAATGGCTGTGGAAGAGTTTGACTGGTCAATTCATAGGTATAACTGGAGTGTTTTATCATTGAATTGAGAGGTTTTTCTCAGGGAACAAATTTCTGAATAAAATATAGCTTGAAGTTGGATTTATTCACCAGGAAAATAACATTGCCTTAACAGCAGCAAAAATAGTTGTTTTAAAACTGGATCATACGATATAGTAATCAAATTTTGCATTTGCCATTAATTTTCTTACCCTTTTTCCATCCTCCCCTGGTACATTTGAACAGTCTTTGGAAATCTCAGACATTTATATTTTAAATTATTCTTTTGTACAGAAGAGGATTTTAGAAAAATTTAGTTTATAAAGCTTCTACTTCCATTATTTCTCAAATTTGCATTGATGATATTTTTCAACTCTCTCTAAAGCTTTACCACATAGAGTATCTCAGCAGCAGACCTAATTGGAAATAAATGAGCTCACAGTTAAATCTGTTACTGCTTTCATACTCCTTTAGCTGCTAGAATGTTCTATAAATGGCCACTGATAACCAGTTTTGTGGGCTTGCTTCACTGCCCAGTGCATAAATCACTAATGATTCAGCCCTAGGATTCAGGACTCAGTACACAAACACACAAATTATGTCTTGTGGAATTTTCAGAATAGTATTTAATAAAACATTGGTATCACCTGGTTGGGCTTCCCTAGTAGCTTAATTGGTAAAGAATCTGCCTACAATGCAGGAGACCTGGGTTCAATCCCTGGGTCCAAAAGATCCCCTGGAGAAGTGAATGGCAACCCACTCCAGTATCCTTGCCTGGAGAACTCCATGGACAGAGGAGCCTGGCAGGCTACAGTCCACGGGGTCGGAAGAACTCAGACACGACTGAGCCACTAACATACACACATATCACATGGTTAGTCTTTAAAGTAGGTCTTGGTCCTATCCATCACATTAGCATTGAAAACATTTCCATGTATTTTTTCACATCTAAAAATATCACACAGAAGCTATATTTTGGAGGATGGGTGGGTAATTTAACAGATAAGTATAATCTGTGTGTTTTAATGGAAGCTATAAGTACTTCAGTTGAAGGGTAAAAAAACAGACCCTGGCTTTCTGAATCTATCTGCAGCATGAAGTATAACTCTGGCCTCTAGAAGGTAATCACTACTCTCTGGAACATTAACCCAGGAAGCTGCACTACCTCCCCTTTGAGAGCAGATAATAGTATTGTCTAGAACAGTCAGGCAAGATCTTGAAAAGACAAATCTCAAGGACAGGATGAAAATGACAAGAGCTGCGTGCTTTCCTGTGCTGAGGCTGCAGCTCGCATCTGTCCTTCATACATGACAAAGATATGAATAAGAAGAAACAATGTAGTGAATCAAGTATGAAGACCTGAAGAAAATCAAATCACAAAGAACTTTTCTTTTCATATAATTTTCCTACAGGGCAATGTGGTGCTTAAATAAAGGAAAAAGAAAAAAAAAAGATTAAAAAAAAAAACAACTTAAAAACAGTTACCTGGAATATCTAGGAGCTTCAGTTTCCCAGCAAGATGGTGAACTATTATAGGTTAAGTGAGACCAAAGTATGAATTTAACTAAAGAACAAATCAAAACTTGTGTGACAGTGATTCTGAAAGATATTTTGAACCGGCTGGGACAGTGGTGGCCATGGGCAGTGTTAGTTGCTCAGTCGTGTCCAACTCTTTGCGACCCCATGGACTGTAGCCCACAAGGCTCCTCTGTCCATGGAATTCTCCAGGCAAGAATACTGGAGGGGATCCTACTCAAGGGGATCTTCCCAACCCAGGGATTGCATTGCAGGCAGATTCTTTACCGTCTGAGCTACTGTGGGCAGGGATGACTGCAATTAGAGGAGAGTGTTGCCAGAGATTTCTTTGAGAGGACAGGTTGCAGTAAAGCGTTTTTGCTTCCCTCCGGCCTCTCCTGGGTGGTTCCTGAAAACAATCACTGACTGCTCCTTCTCTGTTAGAGATGTGAAGCCTACAGGATTCAGGTTGCTGAATGTCTCACTCAGTTGAGGAGCTGATGAGAAGTGTGGGATTACGTCCCATCTGGCATTCATTCCTTCACCTCCTTCTCTCCCAAACCCTAAGGTTGATGAATTATAATGAAGGGAACTGTCTCCTCCCAAGACTCTTCTACTTAAGGGATTAGGGAGTGAGAGTCTCAACACAGAAGTCACCTGATACCATAGTGGCAAAGAGAGATGATGAAAAGTGCTTTTACAATGCCTGGAACTCACCTTCAGCCCTCTTTTGTCGCTGTTGTGGGTTTTTAAAAACATTTATCTATTTGGCTGCATCGGGTGTTAGTTGCAGCAGGTGGGACCTTTCATTGCAGTGCTCAGACTCTCTAGCTGCGATGCACAGGCTCAGCAGTTGTCGCGTGCGGGCTTAGCTGCTCCACAGCACGTGAGATCTTAGCTCCTCAGCAGGGGTCGAACCCACGTCCCCTGACTGGCAAGGTGGATTCTTAACCACTGGACCACCAGGGAAGTCTTCCATCCCCTTCGGATTTACCTGGCCTTCCCCTGATATGATAACTACAAGAATAAATAGTATCTGAAGGATAACTTAAGCTCAAAGAACAAAAGAGGGATAACTACAAGAATACAGTATCTGAAGGATAACTTAAGCTCAAAGAACAAAAGAGGGCACACGCGAAAAGTACAACCACCTCGAAAAGAAAGTAATAAACTAAATATAGCATTTATCATATCATGCTTCTAAAACCATGCTTCTAAACCACAGGGGCTTTGTGGCAATGGATAGAACATTGGACTTCTAAATTAATGAGCTAGGCATTTGCAGCAACATGGATGGACCTAGAGATTGTCATAATGAGTGAAGTAAGTCAGAGAAAGAGAAATATGATATTGCTTATATGAAGAATCTAAAAAGAAATGATACAAATGAACTTATTTACAAAACAGAAACAGGCTCACAGACTTAAAGAATGAGTTCATGGTTACCAGTGGGGAAGAGTGGGTAGAAGGGAATGTTTAGGGAGTTTGGGATTGGTATGTGCCCACTGCTATATTTAAAATCGATAACCAACAAGGACCTACTGCATAGTTCAGGGAACTCTGATCAATATCATGTAACAACCTAAATGTGAAAAGAATTTGAAAAAGAATAGAAACATGTATATGTATAATGAAATCAGTTTGCTATACACCTGAAACTAACACAACATTGTTAATCACCTATGTTCCAATATAAAATATGAAGTTAAAAAAACTATAAAAGAATAAAATTAATGGGTTAGGAATTTAAAATAAGCATGATTAATATCCTCATATTAGAAATAATGGTCGATGGTAGGGAAATGAAATATAGAAAAGGATCATTAAAAAGAATCAAGAGGAAAAACAGTAAGAAATCAACTGCTGTAAGTAAAAATGTACATAGTTCTCAAGCTGAGAAGGCAATGGCACCCCCCTCCAGTACTCTTGCCTGGAAAATCCCATGGACGGAGGAGCCTGGTGGGCTACAGTCTATGGGGCCGCAAAGAGTCAGACATGACTGAGCCACTTCACTTTCTCAAGTTAAGGGGTATTAGCACATTAAATGGAGAAGGAAATGGCAACCCACTCCAGTGTTCTTGCCTGGAGAATCCCAGGGACAGGGAAGCTTGATGGGCTGCTCTCTATGGAGTCGCACAGAGTCAGACACGACTGAAGCGACTTAGCAGCAGCAGCAGCAGCAGCAGCAGCAGCACATGAAATGAAGGGGTCGAAATTTGAGCAGAGGAAAATACTGTGGCAAAAATATTACAAAAAATAATGGAAACAAATTCCCCAGAATTAAAGAGTAAAGACTTCAGGCTCAAACTGAAAACACAGATAAGAAGCAAATCTAGGAGGATGCTGTGGATAATCAGGGGATGTGAAGGTGACAAATTCCTTGATAGAGTTTGATTATGGCTTTGTTTTTTAAGAAAATAACCCCCCAAATGATTATTTCAATCAGAATTTTTAAATCTACACTGTGACGATGCAATGTGGAGAAGTGGCATAGACAGCAAATGACATTAGTCATGAGGGGGCAGAGTGGAAGGTACTAAAATTTAAGAACTTAATAGGAGAAAATAAGCATGAGTGTATGTCTCAAATGAAGGATATCCACAATATGTTACATTAAGAATATATAACTTTTAAGCTAACAGAAGAACTAATACAATTATGTAAAGTTTAAAAATAAAATAAAATTAAAAAAAAAAAGAAAATTTCATCTCTACAGTGAAAAACAGAAAAAGATATTTTAAATGAAACGAATGCACTGAAAATTTTAAAAAATAAGATAGTAGGAATAAGTCCTAAATAATCTATGCAAGTCAATTAAAAATCATAAATTAAAAAATGAAGATTCTCAGATTGGGTGAAAACAATATATTTCAAAACTCTACTGACTATTAAAAAATACATTTACTACAAAGACATGTCAAAAGGGAAAATTTTGAAAAACATATGCAAAAACAAAAATATAAACCAAAAGAAAATTCACAAAAGTCTTAACATAGACTAAAATAGAATTTAAGCAGTTGTATCCTAAGACAAAAGAAAGCTAAATATACTGGCTAAAGGAACTATGGGCTTCCCAGGTGGCGCAACAGTAAAGAAACTGTCTGCCAATACAGGAGTCTCAAAAGACATGGATTTGATCCTTGGGTCGGGAAGACCCCCTAGAGTAGTAAATGGCAACCCTCTCCAGTATTCTTGCTTGAAAAATTCATGGACGGATGAGCCTGGCAGGCTACAGTCCACAGGGTGGCAAAGAGTTGGACACGACTGAGCGAGTGAGCGCGCGTGCACAAAGAGGAACTGTGGAAAAAGAAGTTGTAGGCGTCATAAATAGGTAACAAACAACAGGATTGCAAAATATTCAACTACCAGGATGACAGGGAGAAACAGACCAACGATTTTAGTCAGCGATCTTAACACATTCCACTTAGCAACTATTAGATCAAACAGGAAGAAATCAAGTATCTGCAAAATATGATCAATAAGTGAGCCTTTAAATATATATAGAATTCTATAGCCATGTAGAGTTTTTGTTTCTAAGCACTCATGGAAGATTCTTTTCTTAACATAAAGATTATTAGTCAATAAAAGAAAGCCTGGATAAATTCCAAGATACCAGTAGCATACAGGATTTGTCCTCTGATAATAATGTAGTAAATCAGGAATTCATAACAAAAGGATAGCCGAAAAAGAATCCTTTCTTTATAAATTGAATATGTTATCAATTACCTTGAGCTAAACAAGGCAATCATAAAGAATATTAAAAAGTATTTAGAATTAGATAATTCGAAATTTATGAGACATTACTAAAGCAGGACATAAAAGGAATGCATAGCTTTAGCCATTTTTGCTAGGAAACAAAAATGTTAAGCATCAAGGAGGCAAACATTCCAATGAGAAACTAAAAAGGAACAATAGAGCAAACAAAATACTAGACGCCAAGAAATGATGCAAATAACAGCATAAATCTGTGAAACTGGGAACAGCAACATCAAAATGATGAAAAAAATCAACAAAGTAAAAACTTGTTTCTTTAAAAAGATTTAACCAACCAGCAGAAAAACTTCTGATAATTTTAATAGGAAAATAAGAAGAAAATGCATCATGCTTATCTACAAAGGATAAACTGAAAAAGATGAAATAGCTGCAAACACAACAGATATAAAAATAAAAACATTATAATCTATTATACACTAAGGAATTAAAAAATTTGATGAAATTAGTAAACCTTCCCCCAAAATACCAAACTGTACATGAAGAAATTGAGAACTTAGAATCAACCAAAATGTTTTCAATAAATTGAAATGTCAGTGCTGTTTTTAAAAAACCCTTCGAATCTTATTTTTTCAAGAGACGTACCAAATTCTTGAGGGCAGTCTAATTCCTCTCTTATATAAGCTGATCTAAAAAACTGAAAAAGAGTGAACGTTATCCAGCTTAATTTTATGAAGCCACAAATAATGTAAATTATAAAAACCGTATGAGAAACATAAGAAAATATAAGTCCACATCATTTATGAACATAGGTATAAAAATTGTAAATAAATCCAACAGAGTATTGAAAATAGTCCAGAATAATCAAGTAGGTTTTATCTCATTTATGCAGGGAGTCTGTAATCAAAAGAAAATCTAGCAACAAAATACACCAGATGAACATGAGGATAACCATGATTAACTGAAATGTAATGATAGACCCACTGCAGTTAACTGTACTATTCTCCTTGCTTTGGCAGAGATTGTAAAGGTTAAATACAAAAAACCTACTGTAAGCATTTTACTTAACGGAGAAACCTGAGATATGTCCATCTTAAATGATGTTGAACTCAACAACACAATGAATTCTACTTTTAATGATAGTATTGGCTATCCTGGACAACATTAGTTAAGAAAAAGAAAAAGAAAAAAAAAAGGAAGAAGAAAAGATAGCTAAGAATTAAAGGGAAAAGAGATTAACATGGCTTTATTTGCAGATAAAATATCTAGTAAAACCAATGATATGGATAGTGAACTTACTGAAACAAGTTTATCAAACAGAAGTTCAACTCTAAAAGCAGAATTTCTCTATCCTAATAATGGGCTTCCCTTGTGGCTCAGATGGGAAAGAATTCGCCAGCAACGCCTGCAATCCTAATAACGGGCTTCCCAGGTGGCACTAGTGGTAAAGAAGCCACTTGCCAGTGCTGGAGACAAAAGACTCGCGGGTTTGATCCCTGGGTCAGGAAGACCCCCCAGGAGAAGGAAATGGCAACCCACTCTAGTGTTCTTGCCTGGAGAATCCCGTGGACAGAGGAGCCTGGCAGGCTTCAGTCCATAGGGTTACAAAGAGTCAATCACGACTGAAGCAACCTAGCATGTATGCACTATCCTAATATTAACCAACTGGAAAATATAATTTAAAAACCAATATCAAAAAATACTTTAGGGAATCTCGAAGTAAACTTAAGCAAGACTATATAAGATCTCTGTGGGGGAAAAAATAATAAACTCTAACAAAGGACAAATAAAATGACCTGAATAACAGAGAGACTTAATATTATGAAATCAATTCTTCAAAAATTAAACTATAAATTCAATGTTATTATACACTGAAATTTCAGTAGGATTTTAAAAGTATACTTGATATTCTAAAATGTTTATAAGGAAATAAATGTCTACCATATAGTTAACTTAATCTTGAAAAGAAAAAGTAAAAAAAAATGAGCCTCCCCTGTCAGCCATGAATAAGTATTTATATTGCCAAAATAATAAAAACAAGTGGGCCAACTGAAACAGAACAGAAATCCCAGAGGCATCCCCGTATACAGGTGGAATCTTATACAGTACATGTGATATCAGGTTCACAGAGAATAATAAGTTTTTTGCTCATGAGAACCAATTATATAGAGAAAAAACTGCATCAGAGGTGGAACTCTAATTGAATTAAATATTTATATGTCCAGAAAAAATTATAAAGGTAATGGAAAAAATGGAGAAGTACATCTTTGTGACTTAAGAGAAAAGAAATGATTTCTGAGACCAAATTTCTGAAGAGGAACCATAAGGAAAAAATTAATTTGATTAATCAGCTGAAGATTTCTAATCAAAACAGAACACTATAATAAAGTTAATAGATGACAAATTAAGCTATTTGCAAGAATGAGTTCCCACTTTTTACTTGATGCAGCTGGAAAAGGTCAAATATTGGCCTAATTGTTGCGGCATGGAAATGGATATATGCATTCTGAAGGGCAAACTGGTATTATTTAATTCTATCAAATGAAACCCTATCTTATGACCCAGCAATTCCAGCTCTGGGTATGTATTCTTCAGAAAATGATATGCAGGTTCATAAAGAGTCAAACAGAAGGATTTGTACATTTGAAGTATTGTTTGCTTCAGCCAAGAGTTGAAGCAATCAGGATGTCTATCACTGGAGCTGTGGATAGGTAAAATACAATGCAATACACATTAGCCATACCATAAATCAGTGAAAAGTAACACAGAAGATGTATACATGGCAATGTGTATGGTTTCTTCCTCAAAGTTTGCAGTGCTTCATTAAAAAAAAAAGGTTAGAAAAAAATTATCTAATATAATACAATTTATATACTAAAAATACTGACATGTATAACAAAATAAAGAAGCTTATTTTACAAAAATATGCACAAAAAGATACACATTAAGTCATTATAATGATGGTCTTTGAGGGGCTTCTGGGCTCAGACGGTAAAGAATCTGCCTGCGATGAGGGAAACCCAGGTTTTATCCCTGGGTCAGGAAGATCCCCTGAAGGGCATGGCAACCCACTCCAGTATTCTTTGCTGGAGAATTCCAAGGACAGAGGATCTGGGTGAGCTACAGTCCATGGGGTCATAAAGAGTGGGTCACGACTGAGTGACTCACACTTGAGGGGAAGGAGAATTAAGTGGGAACTGGGAGTAAAATGTAATAAATAGAATAGATAAAACAAGAAGACTGCACACACGGATGCTGCAAGTTCTACAAGGACAGGGATTCTGATCTCTGCTCAACAAACATTTTCCAAATACATGAACGTGACATGAGTTGAGGAATATGATTCTTGTATCTCTCTATATCCAAGTTCCAATTACTTGGTTGAATCATAGGAAATTGTAATTTTTTGTAGGTCACAATTGTCAGCAATTTCATACAATTCAATTTAACAGTAAAGGGCAACTGGAGAATAATTAATTAAAGCTTCTTAGGGAATATAAATGGCCACTGTGAAGACTTGTAGGAGATAACACAAAAGACAAACCAGATTAGATTCCAGTTTTTCATGATTAATTAAAAATCATATATACTGATATACTGATTATTGTCCTTAAATTTAACTACCCTTAAGATCTAAGTCATCAACACCATTTCCTTACAATATCAGTTATCTATTTTACTAAGTGATGTAACCCTTTCATCTTTTATCATGCTTATCTGTTTTTTCATTGACAATATTTAAATGTGCCTTTTAAAAATCTTTCACTGTTGGAAGATTTTCCAAAACTTAAAGTGTAGTTTATGTAAAATAACTTCTGAAAAGTATCAATTATAGCCACTTTTAAATCTCTTGAAATTATAAGAGGCACTTGTGCCTTCTCTTTTTATTAAACCATTTTATTCTGATTAGAATACAAAAATCTGTACATATTTAATGTATACAAGATGATGAGTTTAGAGATACGTATACACCCATGAATCCATCACTGCAATCAAGTTATAAACATATCTATCCCCTCCAAAAGTTTCCTTCCATCCTACCTATTTGTTTAGTGATAAGAACACTTAAAATCTATCCTCTTAGCAAATCTCAGTGTTATTAACTATAGGTACTATACTGTAAGTATATAGATCTCTAGGACTTATTTAGCATAAATGAAATTTTATACCCTTAGACTAACACCTCTCCAGCCCCTGGTAACCACCATTCTGTTCTTTGCTCCTGTGAGTTTGACTAGTTTAGATTCCTTCTGTAAGTGGGATTGTGTGGTATTTGTTCTTTGAAGGCATTTTGTTTGATTTTATAGAAGTAATTGTTTAGAAAACAGATAAGAGGAAGTGGGAGGAAACTGAAAGTAAGCATGTATGTATTTCCTCTTACCTGTGATTTGGACAATTAATTTTGTAAAATCAGAAACTCCTTAAAATTTATCAAATATACTCTTATTAGGCTTAATTTTTGACTGAGCTAAGCTGAATTACCTCTTAAAACTAAACTTTTTGGAGGTTATTATTAAATTCTTCCCTGCAAACTTTCTCATCATGCTTTATATCAGGGCTCACTATGTCAGGCATCCTTGAGAGAGGTGTTTTTTACTCAACAAATATTCCATATTGAATGACAAAATGAAATAGGCACTATGCTTCCCAAAAATAAAGCAAAAAGCATAAGGGCAAAACTATATTTTCCTTTGTTGCACTGACTAGATTTTTCTTAAGTAGAAAGTCAACTCAAGAAAAACAGACCATAGCTGAAAACTAGCTTTATAATGGGTCAAAGAACTAGCTAAAATGATAAATTGAGAAAAAAAAAAAAAGATGTAGCCTTTGTGATCTCGAGTGAAGCTGTTTCTAGGTGATTTTTGAACTACACTTATTAAATGAAAATCTCTGCTTGCAGCAATAAAATGATACAATCTTTGTTCCATGGGAATTGATAATCATAAAGGTCAAAAAAAGGCAGCCCAACTCACTTTACTTATCTTCAGTATACTTTGTGGGAGATAACTGCTTCAGTGGAAATTTTACCTTGACAGTGAAGCGTTTTTTCTTTGGTGGATTCCAAACCATGCCAGTCGAATGAATGAATGCACGCAGAGGAGTTAAGGATGTCACCAGTACGTATGCTTTAAGAATTACAGATAAATCTTTGGCTCTCAAGAGTGTTTCTTGTGGAGCAAGGGCTGTGGTTTGATTCCTAAAAAATACAAAACAAAATTAAAGCTCCATAATTTGGAGTGAGTATGTAATTTGTAAATTACCTCAGCACTTTGTACACCCCATCTTTCACTCCTTGGGCCCCAGCCTTCAGTGTATGGGCTTCCCTAAATAAAGGCTAAAATAATACCAAAGATAAAGTTTAAAGATCTAAAAAAATGTTAACATTAGTCACATCTGGTACCATCTCAACAAAAGAGGTACATATAAGAGTTTAGGAAACCCCTGGAATCTTCTTGTTCTGCCTTTATCTATCTTAGCTCTATCTTTTCCTCTACAAGATATTGTTTCTCAGTAGTGGACAGATCATGAAAAGTATGCCAAAATACTTTCCCCACTACTCAGGTTCTACTTCTGGTAGCTCAGAGGGTTAAGTGTCTGCGTACAATGTGGGAGACCCAGGTTCGATCCCTGGGTTGGGAAGATCCTCTGGAGAAGGAAATGGCAACCCACTCTAGTACTCTTGCCTGGAAAATCTCATGGACGGAGGAGTCTAGTAGGCTACAGTCCATGGAGTCTGTAGAGTCGGCAAAGAGTCGGACACGACTGAGCGACTAAACTTTCACTTTTCACTTTCATAATCCACAGGTGGCGCTAGTGGTAAAGAACCTGCCTGCTAATGTAGAAGACAAGAGACGCCGGTTCGATCCTTGGGTTGGGAAGATCCCCTGAAGAAGGGCATGGCAACCCACTCCACTATTCTTGCCTGGAGAATCCCCATGGGCAGAGGAGCCTGGTGGGCTACAGTCCATGAGGTTGCAAAGATTTGGGCATGACTGAAGCGTCTGAGCATTCATGCCCGCAATAATCTACACCACATGATCATTAAGGGTTAATTTAAGGGATGAAGTTTCAGGAAACACTTCAGTCTAAAAAAGGGAAAAAAACCCACCACTGGTTGAATATTTTGTGATGAAGCAAATAGACTTTCATCATGTGTGTATGTGTGTTAGTCTCTCAGTCGTGTCCTACTATTTGCAATTCGACTCTATGGACTATAGCCTGCCAGGCTCTTCTGTCCATGCAATTCTCCAGGCAAGAACACTGCAGTGAGTTGCAGTTGCCTTCTCTAGGGGATCTATCTGACCAGGAGATCGAACCTGCGACTCCCGCATTACAGGCAGATTGTTTACCGTCTGAGTCACCATGGAAGCCCACATCCACCATAAATGGTACCAAAATGTATGTGTGTGTGTGCGTATGTGTGTGTGTGTGAATCAATCAGTCGTGTCTGACTCTTTGTGACCCGACGGACTGTAGCCCACCAGGCTCCTCTGTCCATGGAATTCTCCAGGCAAGAATACTGGAGTGGGTTGCCATTTCCTTCTCCAACCAAAATGTATAGCTATTTTCTCTAATGCAGCCTATTTCTGTATTTCAATTATCTAAGTTCGGTCGATGAAAAGAGAGTGTTATTTCATCTTTTGAAGTCTACATAAGCAGAAATGCATATGATTCTTCAAATACTACCTAAAAATTATAAAATGACATGAGGCAAACTGTTTTGCGCCTTGGATAAGATAATTAAAATCTCTTAGTTTTTCACTGTAATTTATCTACATGACAAAATCATTTCCCTGGAAGCAACTTAAGAAACTTGGTACCCTACAGTTGTTTTCTTAGAGCCCTAAAAAAATAACTAGAAAAAAATCATTCAGCCATACTCAAAGACTAAGGTGTGTTATTTGAATATAAAATGGAAGTTAAAATTTTATAGTTTCACACTGTCAAGCTTTTAAATTCAATTTCCATTAATGTAACTTTCTAGATAAGAGTCCTTTTTACCCGAATGTTTATTCTATGGCAAGAGAGGTTTGAATTAGTCTAGAAGAAAATAGACAGTGGCATTCTTTATTAGAGATAGTTGAAAATTTATGTAACAGAACCTAAATTTCAAACATGTAAAACCCCTAGATGTGTCTAGTGCTTTTTATTTTATTGCCTATCTTCTAAAATGCATGCCTGGTGTAACTATTCAAAATGATTAGCTTACAGCTGTTCACGTCTCCAGTCCCCTGGTTTCCACATCTGTGACTTCAGGGTTTTTAAAAGGTGACTTGAAGTCCTCAGCTTTAATTGTATGCTCTGATTCAGACACACAGAAGGGCTCACCAGAAGTCGCAATTCTGGAAAGATTCAAAAGAGCAAAAGACAGTCATTTTATTGTTTCCTTTTGGAGTGGCTTCCAAAATAGTCTTGCTGTGTTAACCTCCTGGGTCCAAGGGAAACAGGCAGCAAATTTTTTCTCCATTTTGAATCAAGGTTAGATCCATCAAGCATGAAGGCATGTTTAGACAGGCCTTTGCTTAGTGGTATGTTCTCTTACCATATACTAGTAAAACAATTGTTATAACATTTAAATTTTCTTGCTCAGGAGGGGAAGTAGATATAATGTCTCCCTCTCCCTCCCCAGGAGGGTCTATCTTCTGTACCGCTAAGAGATGGACTCTTGATTCAGGGAATGGTGGTGTAGGAACTGACTTCTGTTTGTGATGAGAATACTACATAGACAACTTGAGTTGACTTCCTGACAGTGCAGTCCTTCAAAAGCAGAGTTTGTCATGCTTCTTGACCTTGATAACCTCAAGAAGTGTTTCATTATTTTGTAGAATATTATTTGTGCTTAGTCGCTCAGTCGTGTCCGACTTTTCGAGACCTCATGAATTATATAGCCCACCAGGCTCCTCTCCTCTGTCCATGGGATTTTCCAGACAAGAATACTGGAGTGGGTTGCCATTTCCTTCTCCAAGAATATTATTTAGTGAGTTTTTTAAGTGTATAAAAGTAAAAACCAACAATGATGACTTATTTATGAACACATATTGATAGAAGGTAATTCTGTATATCCATATCAGCATATACAGAATTACCCCATACTTCTTAATGGTTTGGGGTGTTCCATTTAATGAGTATATTTAATTTAACCATTCCCTTATTGCTGTGTATTTAGATTATTTTTGTAATGTTTTTTTTTTCTGCTATTTCAAAAATACCATAATGAACACTCTTAACATCTAATCTGGTGTACTTTTACAAGTTTATCTAGGGATGAATTCAAATCTATATGTGTAATTGTTGGGTCAATGGGTAAATGCATTGTAAATTTGATCAACATTACTCAATTGCCTTCTAAAAAGGTTGCCCCAATTTCACTTTCTCCAACAGCATATTAAAAGTTGTTGTTTCCTTACTGCCAGGTCGCAGAGCTTTATTTTTAAATTATACAATTTATCTAGCTCCCCAAATAGAATAAAGCCTTTAAATCATTTCGCCCCTCGTGCATGTTTCATCAATACTAACACAGTCTAATTTAAAATACTTCATGCTCTTAAGTAAAAGTCAGCAGAAGTCAAGCTGTTCAATGTATTCCCATATCTCATTATTTAGCACAGTGTGATCTTTCTCAAAAAATGATAGCCTGTTTGTAAGAGTTCCTTATTAATGAAGTTCTGATATATCATAATAAAGGAAATATTCAAATTGCTTGTTTCTGGAGGTGACAAATGAAGAGCCATTAAGGTAATTTCTTTCCCTGAGCATCACAACTACAAGAGAGTTTAAGCATTAATACAGTCCTTTACCTTTGCAGTAAGAAAATAGGTGTTCTTACCCCCGCCCCCCCAACCCCCGCAACTAAATAGACATGGATGGTTCAGTGGTAGAATTCTCGCCTGCTATGCAGGAGGCCAGGGTTCAATTCCTGGCCCATGCTGCTACAGGGTCCCCTTGGGCTTCCCAGGTGGCTCAGATGGTAAAGAATCTGGCTGCAAAGTAGGAGGCCTGGGTTTGATCCCTAGGTCAGGAAGTTGTCCCCCAAAGAAGGAAATGGCAACCCACTCCAGTATTCTTGCCTAGAGAATTCCATGGGCATAGAAGCCTGGCGGGCTACAGTCCAGGTTGCAAAGAGCTGGACACGACCAAGTGACTAACACCTTCACTTTCCCTTTTACCTTTGCTACCAGGAAGCACAGCACAAGTTTGAAGTCCAAGCAGAGGTGACTTTGAAAAACCTAAACATATCAAGTGTTTCACCAAGGTAGGAGCTCAATGGTTTGAAGAAGTAGTCAGCAAATACGTCAAAAGAATACATGATTTCATGTCATCTTAGTTCAAGTGGAGAAGCCTAAACATGTAGTTGAAGCAATCCAATGTAGGAACTGCCAAGAATATGTCAAATTTCCAAATCAGCCCCTGAAACTGTGATTGAGTAATCAAATTGAATATTGACTAAAGTAAATTTTACCTTTTGTGATATATATATATATCAGACATTCCATTATATCATTCCAGGTTTGGAGGTTACTTTGAACACTTCTAAAACAAAAATCAAACAAAAATCCCCACAACTCTAATTAGACCTCCCCCGACACCTAAAATTATTTCATTTCCCTTGATTACAGCTAAAAATTAAAAATAAGTTCCATCAATATCTTTTAAAACTGCAACTATATTTTATCAAGCTTTAATAAATATGTGTGGAAGCTTTAAGTATCCTAAGTTCTTGTTTAACAGAGTCAAAAATTTGTCGGTAGTCACTGTAACCTATAATGTTATGGCATGTATGCTAAGTGGCTTCATGTCTGACTCTTTATGACCCCCATGGACTGTGGCCCACCAGGCTCCTCTGTCCATGGAATTTTCCAGGCAAGAATACCGGAGTGGGTAGCCATTCCCTTCTCCAGGGGATCTTCTTGACCCAGGGATCAAACCTGGGCTTCCCGCACCGCAGGCAAATTCTTTACCATCTGAGCCACCAGGGAAACTCCAAACCTTATTGGGCATATCTGTCAAGGTCTTCTCAATAGACCAGTTCAATTCACTTATTTGAATATTCCCTTCCCCTTATCCCTTGACCCTCAAACACACAGAGGAGCCTAGAAGTCTCCTACCAACAATGTCAAAACCAGCATCTGGGTTTGGAAGGAATTTGGGAGATGAGGTGCTATTTAGTCTTCTAAATGGCCTTGTAGTTCATTAACGTGCTTATTTTCAGAAAGTAATTAAATACTGAGGGCTCAGTGTCCAATTTTCAGGTTTTGCTACCCCACACTTTGAGTTCTCAATGGGTAGCAGATACAGATGTGAAGTATCATATGTGCTCTTATCTATTGACTATTCTTGGCTTATCTGTAAGGGTCCTGAAGCCATAACTTGACTGCTCACTTAGAGCAAAAAGGAACAATTTGTTAGAGAAGCATGAAGACTGCTCTTTCGTACATTCTAATATCTGGTTGGCTGGGTCCTAAGTACCTGCTGACTTTTGTGTTATTTTCTATAAAGGAAGATTAAACTTGGGGTTTCATTTTACTTCCTACCAACCAATGATTAATGGGCTTGTGACACTGTCAAGGAGACTTCTAGAATACAGGATGTCATTCTCCAGGAATCTTTTGAACTTCCCACATCACAGACCATAAGACTGATACAAGTATGCAATAAATATCTGTTGTAGCAATGAACTAGTTTGGGGAGGGGATGGTGTTAAGCTAATGTGCAGTTGGAGAACAATGAGCATTTTAATGTATTCAAAAGATTTTATTTGGTTATTTATTCTTTCACTTCTATGTGGCATGTAATTACATACATCATAGGCAAAGACTAAACACTGGAAAACACTTGTACTAGCAAAGATTAGCTGCCAAATTTACATTGTGTTTGATTTAATGTTTTACCCTGTGGCTAATAATGAATAGGCAAGTGATAGTGAAAGTGTAATTATATTTCACAAGTGTTTAAATATTGTCTTGCATTTCATATTAGGAAGCTAAATTTAGCCAGTAATTTCTTACTTTAAAACTTCTAGCCAAGATAAAAGCCCTTAATTAACAATTAACAATTGGTTTTGAGATTAGAAGTGTAGATAAGTATTTATGAATGTATTCACTGTTCTTCCTGCAGGAGGGCGTTTACAAGTCTTACTCCTTAGCTTGCAAGATAGCCTCAGAACTTTCATGTACAGCAAATTTAAACAGAACAATTGATATATGTACAAGCTAAAGTCGTAACCAGGAAATGACTCTATCGGTCAGGGCACTGGGAGAAAACAGATGGATGACAGAGTCAAAGGAATAAGCGAAGACACTATCAGAGACTAACTAACCAAAATAGATAATCAACAAGGACCACAGGGAATTCCATTAATACTCACTACTCTATAATAGGGCTTCCCAGGTGGCACTAGTAAAAAAAAAAAAAAAAAACGCTTGCCCATGCAGGAGACAAAAGAAACTTGAGTTTGATCCCTGGGTTGGGAAGATCCTCTAGAGAAGGGTATGGCAGCCCACGCCAGTATTCCTGCCTGGAGAATCCCATGGACAGAGTAACCCGGTAGGCTATAGTCCATAGGGTCGCAAAGAGTCAGACATGACTGAATCAACTTAGCATGCACACACTCTGTAATGACCTGTATGGGAAAAGGATCTGAAAAAGAACTAGAGGTAGGAATGTGTGTAACTAAATCACTTTGCTTTTCACATGAAACTAACACAACACTGTGAATCAACTATGCGTGTGTGTGTGCTCAGTCGCTCCAGTCACGTCCTACTCTTGGTGACCCCATGGATTGGAGCCCGCCAGGCTTCTCTGTCTGTGGAATTCTCCAGGCAAAAATACTGGAGTGGGTTGCCATGCTCTCCTCCAGGGGATCTTGCCAACCCAGGAATCAAACCCTTTGACATCTCCTGCATTGGCATGTGGGTTCTTTATCATCAGCACCACTTGGGGAGCCTGAATCAAGTATGCTCCAATATAAAATTAAAAAGAGAGACTATCAAGAAAGAGTTGATAACAAAGCAAGAGTAGAGTTGCAAGAAAAAACGCCAGGCAGTGAAGCTCCCAGGGCTGAACAACAGAAGCTCTTATCACCCCTAGCCCAGGAGGGAGCCGATTACAGACCCAGGCAAAAGGCACAGCTGCGGGAGAGGACACAGAGAAGCAAGAGTGAGGGCCACAGGGAGAAGTACCCAGGCACTTCCAAGCCAGAGTCCTGCAGGGAAGCAGCCAGGGAATAAATGCTCTCCCCGTGAGCTCTGGTCTCCACTGGCAGGGATGGTTGTTCTCTCACCATCTCAACATGGTGTTCGTTAGAGTGGTGTGATTCGCTACGATCTCATCAGGACACTGCACCACTGGGGCAGCTCCAGTGAGGGGCAGAGACAGACACCTCAAGCTGAACTGTCTAAGGCCAAGAGGCCTCATAGCAGCAGAGCCCCCGAACCCATGCTGAGCACAGGAAGCCATGAAGAGAAGGTCACCAGCAGACAGAAGGGGCCATTCCATAAGGAAGGGGTTCGGGAAGGGTTTTGTTTGCTTTTACCACACAAGCTGAACCCAGGCCCGAGAAGACATGGGTGAAACCCATAAAGACACCTGTTCTAAATTGTCCAGCTCATTGTAATTTAGTCGCTAACCAATATATTTTTTTTAAATTTTCAAATGATATTCCAAAAAACATTTATTTTAAAAATTCTAATTCCTGTCTATAAATGGGTTCTTATTCATCGGTTATATGACCATGAGATAATTCCTTAAGTTTTCTAAGTTCTGTGTCTTTATGTGAAAAATGAGAATAATAATAGTAATGTTAAAAAGAAGAACCTACCTCATATGGATGCTGACAGGATTAAATACAGAATTTCCTTTAAAGTCCTTTGCAGAGCACTGGGCATACATTAAATGTTCAAAAAAACATGCTAAACAGCTACTGGTTGTAGTAGTTTAGTATAATATTTTTCTATAGCATAGAAAACCTGTTTGTCACTTTGGAAGCTTCGAAGTATAACTAAAATGCTATTCTTTTTTAATTCATCCAACGCTAAGGGGTTCTCACCACTGCTGGCTATCCGAAAAAGGCTAATCTATTAAATTTTCTTTTATGTGATTCTTAAACATCTGACATTTCACATTAGTTAAGAACAAAGCAGAAGTATGCGTAATAAGCACAAATATGTAGTCTAAAATTAAACATAGCAGCCTTACTGTAGAAGGTCTATAAAGACACATGCAACTTTTAGTGACTTTCCTCAAGTTTAGCATTGCGGTTGCCCAGTAAAGCTGCTAAAGGAGTTCTTTATTAAGGATAGGTTTCCATAGATGGGGTAAACCGAGGGCTAACCCAGTTACTACAATATTTATGTCTGTTCTGTATTTTGTTCAGGAAAAGACTTTTGCAAACAACCAGTACAAGGAGTTCTTAGTCAACAGAAACAGATCTTAGTTAACAGATTTATTACACATAAATAAAACTCCCTAAACAATTCGTGACACATGGATGAAACTCCCTGGACTATTTCAGACCTACACTTGAACTTAAATGCTATAATCTGAGGATTTATATTACTTCAAACACATCAATTCCTTAACACAATTTTACTTTTATTTTAAGCAAGTGGCATTAGCTAAAGAGTACCTTTGAGAAAATGGATATACCAAACACATAAAGGCATGATTAATACACAATTCTAGGCTGAAGTCAGGCAACTCAAAATTCCTGTTTTGAGACCTGACATTATTATATTATTACCTATGTGGCTTTGATACCAATAGTTGACACTCTATATTTTCAGCATATCTTTCCTCTGTTTGTTACTACATAAGGGTGTCAAACCACAAATACAAATGGCATAGTAATTCAATACAGTACTTTTTTGGGGTAAAGAATAACTTCCACTTTATTTTATAGGAAATGAGATGCAGTCCACGTCCTGATGTTAACTGGAGACACAATCTGAGCCATAAAAATGACCAGATCAATTTCTTAGCAATGTACTTTAAAGGAATAGTCATTGCATAAAGTTTCCACCAACTAACCAATCAATCAGTCAACTGCTTACTGAGAATTCAGTAAAGTAAATGCAAGCCATAAATGCCCTCCTTTCTGTTCTTTTTCAGTGGAAATGTCAAAGTCATGCAATTCTACAAAAATAATTTTCCCCATGGACTGCTCTGTGTGTTGACCATGACAACATAAAAACCTTGAATTCTGCTCATTTTCTTTGGTAATAAAAGCTATGCCGAGACCACAACTTCAATTTTCTTGCATGTGACTTCACTGCAATGACCAAACAGCATGAAAGACTGTTTTCTTACCTTATGGCAACTTAATTTGCTTTGATGCTTTTCTACATAAATTTTCCAGGGGAAAAGAAAAGGGAAGAAAATACTTTACTACTTCAGTAAGACCAAAGATGAATAATTTGGCATAAATCAGTGAGCATCATTAATAACAATTTGAAACACAACCTCCAACAAATATTAGTACCTAGAGTGCAACAAATATGATAATAGAGTAGCTGTCTAAGCCCGCTCACTGTGAAAATAAGTTAATCACTTTATTAATATTAAACTTTTTCTCAGGAACATTTTCTAGAGTAAATGATGAAACTTTATTGATATCATGTACATCAGAATAAGTAATGACTTATTACAGGTTTGTAACAGTGATTCAAAATTCTTTTTAAGTACACTGAAGTCAATCTCAATTTAAATGTAATACACAAACACAGTGAGTCATTGCACCTATTTTAAATGAAACCATGCATTAACATAGCTCTTCCTTAATGGCAACTTCACAGACCAACTCCATCTTCAATTTTCACCCTTGGTATAATAAAGTATACATGATATTTCTATCAATTTCCTCTCTACTCCTATAGTATTTACAGATAAACTTATTATATGTAAACCAGTACATATTTAAAATGTCAATATTTTCATAATATCTGACTCCAAGAGTGAGACAAATAGAAAACATGCAGAAACTAGAGGCAATTGCCCAAATGAAATCTAATGAGGGCCAGAGGTCCCAATGCCAGAAATAGGTCAAGAACATGGCAATACGTCAGAAAAGATTTCTGGTTATGACACTGAAAAAATATATCCCAACGGAACCATTTTGTTCCCAGGTTCTTTCCTTCCAATTAATCAGCAATATGATTGGAGTCTGTGGCTGTCAGTTTTAGCTGGGTGACATAGAAGTCCACTCTTCATAGATGAGGACACAAACAGACAAGGGTCAGAAGCCAGGCAGAACCTGATCAGAGTTTCTGAAACAGTGTCTCAGTTCTACCCTGAGCTGGGTAAGCCCATCAGCCAGATACATTTGGCCTATTTTGCATCTTTGGGGCCTCCCTGGTGGCTCTGTGGTAAGGAATCCGCCTGCAATGTAGGAGTCGTGGGTTCAATAACTGGGTCGGGAAGATTCCCTGGAGGAGGAAATGGCAACCCACTACAGTATTCTTACCTGGAGAATTCCACGGACAGAGGAGCCTGGCAGGCTACAGGAGCCTTTGCGCAAAGCAGCCTTTGTGCAAAGGAGCCTTTGCGACCTTGCAAAGAGTCAGACACAACAGAGTGACTGAACTAACCAAAGCGGGGAAGAGTCTTCATATCTGAAATGTTAAGTAACTTTTGGTCTTTAAATATGTTAATTAGGTGATTAATTTTGAATTCTTCCCCCTAAACTCTCTACTCTGGATAGAATTCAGGCCAGGACATTAAACTCAAATAACTATTTTCTAATACAAGAATACTCTTCATGTTTTCTCCATACATCTCTCATCTTTTGTACTGCCAAGATGCTTCTAGCATACATGTGCATGTGTGTATTATATTATATGTATTACCTAATTTATATATGCGACATTTAATATATAACATAAATACATATTTGTATTACATAAAATATTAGTTCTATATACATCTATTATTTTCCAGAGATTTAATACACTCTAACTCAGACTACAGAGTTTTCACATCAGCATTTTATTTCAATTAACACCACTCGTTTGCATGTTCCTGTAACAGCAATCCCAGACTGAACTTCTAGGTCTAAACTGCTACGTGTTGTTGTTGCTGTTGTTTAGTTGATAAATCACATCCAGCTCTTTGCAATCCCATGGACTGTAGCCTGCCAGGCTCCTCTGTCCATGGGACTTCCCAGGCAAGAATACTGGAGTGGGTTGCCATTTCCTCCTCAAGGGGATCTTCCTGACTCAGAGATCGAACCCATATCTCCTGCATTGCAGGCGGAGTCTTTACCACTGAGCCACCAGGGAAGCCCAAGCTGCTATTTATACTTCAAATAGGTGGGTACTGGATATTAAGTCATTTACATTTTGCTATTTCTTATGAAACACACTAAATGTTTTAGGGGAAACAATTCTATGGCACCCAATAATATCTCAGTCATTTTCAATAAATTAGAATGGGAAGTTATTGCTTTAAAAATTTCTGTGATCTATGGTATCACTCAGGGGTTCAAAGTCATGAAATGACAGTCATACTCTCTGCTAGAGTTTGACTCTGTAGACTCAGTCAATGGAAGCTGAATCAAAAGCTTGGATTGTAAGTAGTGGAAAACATTCAAGCTCATTTTAAGTCTAAAGAATTCAAGCTATCTTTAAGTAAAGGGAAAAAGAATGAGTAACAGTGAGAAAAATATCAAAGTATAGATTTTATGTTCCTCTTTTCCCCTCTAAGAGAGAATGATACATGTTAATTTGGGAACCAAGTTTGTAATGTTGTTTGAAGTAATGGGAAAAAAAAATTGATCTTTAATCGATATAAATGAGTCAAAAAGAGAAGAGTGAAAAAAGAGACCAACAAGGAGAGAGGATGTACAGGATGGGTTTTGGTGAGCTGACAGGGTTGCCTAGGGGAAAAAAAAAGAGGGTTATAAAAGCAGAATTTGGCAGAAATTTCACTATGTGTTGAGTAAGGCTAATTCCCCTTTGGCTGCCATTTTGTCCCTAGATCTCCTTCCCTCCAAAAAAAGGTACTGAAAAATTTAAATTACGCCTTGAGGTTTATTTACAAATAAACTGTGTTATTGTTGGAGGGGGTGTTTTATTTGTTTGCTTACCACAACATAACGCTCAGCATTCTCTCAAAGGGGCCATTTTTTCCGGGCCCCCTGCCATGCCCAGGGCCAAGGTCAGGTCCCTTCGGCCCAGTTGGCTGCTGGGGTGGACCACTGCGAGACAAAGGCAGGCAAGCAAAATCTGATTTAGAGAAAAAGTACATGAGGTCTCTATTATGAGAAAAGTTGAACTTAAGAGTGTTCATTCAATTTCATAGATCTAGAGTGAAAAGCGACAGACGTTCACAGCCGCCGTCACCCACCAGATGATGAGCAATTCAGGTTTTCAGCTCGCTGCCTCACACTCACTCACCCAGCCTCCAGCTTGCCACTGTGGGCTGATTTCTCAGAATGCTGCGTTAATTCAGCATTTTCTTCAAGAAATCTGGCTTTTATTTACCAAATTGCTTAAACCATTCACAGTATCCACTGGTCTCAGGAGCTTCAGGTGACATTAAGGCACATATTTCTGACTAGAAATTTTCAAAATTCACGTGAGACACTAGGATTTGGGGTTGTTTTTTCAGTTTTGCTTCCCTTGTGAGCTACATTGCATAAAATTAAGGACTTTTCACCCACTAAATGGCTTAGAAAGTTGTTCCAGTAGCTTACAAACACGAAAATATTATATTAAAATCTGTCTTAAAGGTAAAATTTCTCTTAATTAAAAGAGTACACCTGTACTTTGCTTATTTTGCTCTTGGTATAACATATGTAGATTTACCAATAAATCATGTAACTGGAAAATTTTAAATATCATTTTGTGGGTGGTATCTTTGCTTTTTATAGCCTTCTATGAATATAGTTTAAAGTTCTCTCCCTTCAATGACACAAGCTTTTCTAAAACTGGCTGTTGAATGACCTACAGAGGACTAAGAGAAGGAATCTAGAAAAAGAAACATTACAAAATACTGAGCTGAAAAGATAAGTTAGGCATAATCAGTTTACTTAACCACATAATCTTTCTCTTTTTCTTCTTAATTCTGTATTTAGAAACAAAGTAAATACTCCTGCAGTATTGGAACAGAAGAATATAAATATAAATAGTTATAGCTTTAATTTGAAGGATGACTGCAGCCATATTTCCATATTCTATTCAAGAGAAATATTTCACGTACAGTCATAACATTGTTAGAACTCAATGATGTTAAACATAACCATCCCAACCCCCAAAAACAGGAAAAGAAAAGACACCCACTTTTCGTTGTTGTTCTCTGAAATCATATAGTCAACGAGGGATGACAAGAATGCAATCTGGTTATTATTTACAAGCATATTGGAGTTTTAGTGTGACACCAATCTGAATTCAACTAGGAATTCACCATGCCTGGCCCTGATTGGAAGAACCATGGGTGAGGCCTAATAGTAAGAAAACTGTCCTAAAGAAGAAAGAGTGGATGGAAGAGAAGGCCAAGGATAACAGGATGACATGAAAGAGGCGGGGCAGCATTTAGTATGTTGCTCCAATAATCCATAGGCCTTACTTCCACCCCAGGTTTCATGTCAGAAGCTAAAACAACACTGGAAAAAATGTTTTTTCAGTGAGAGTGTAACATTCCATGCAACAGAAAAAAATTATAAAGTAAAGAAAGATTTTGACTATTTATTTATTTATTTTTACTACTACTAAGTCAGTTTAGTGTTGACTTATTCTGGCTTCTGAGAACACCAGTGGACTTTCAGCCAATGGACAAGACAGTGACTGGTACCTGGCACATGGCCCCAATCGTTTCAGCAGCAGCCAGAGGAGAAGCAGGCACCACATGAACCTCAGGATCCCTGACACTGGGCATGGGACAGCACAGACAATGGCAGGTGCAACTGCAGCCTCTTCCATGTGGAACTCTGGTGGTAGGACTCCTTTGGTGGGTGTGACCAGTGGTATACACTGGCAGCAGAGGACCATAGGGCAACAGAAGTACAGTAACGAGTGGATGTGGTATCAAGTGTAAGAGGATTGAGTTCATGAGCACATATGATACACCCTCTGAGACAAAGGGGGCATTTGAGGCCATCACAGTGATTGCGAATGCTACTGAAATTTAATGGATGAGGGTTATAAAGGCTAGCTCTCTGCCTGTCTAGGATAAGGCCGATGTTTATTTGGAATGCATTGGTAAGGTGCAGAGCCCAGTGCCTGTTTGAATAATTAGATGTCTCTTCTAATGGGCCAGGGCACATACCGCAACACCTGCTGCTATGATGAATATCACTCTGTGCAAAACAATAAATTCTCCCCTATCCCATATCACTTTTGAATGTCTTGCTGGACACCAATGTGGACAAAAAGGCTGTTGGTAATTATTTGAACCTAGATCTTGACTCCACTTTATGAATAAGCCCTAGGCATTTTACCCAATTTCAATATACACTGAATTTTTCAGGAATGCAATTTCATAGTCAAGCAAAGGAACACTATACTCTGTTTTGCTTGTGGCTTTCTCAAGAGTTGTTCACCAATAGCAATGTGATGCATGGAATCTTGGTTTCCTTATGATATTAACTGAACCAATCTGAATTTGCACCTGTCACATTCAGGGAGACTCAAAATAAAAGGGGGAGCACTTGACTATTTCATTACACTTTAAGATATCATTATGCCTAAATATTTACATATTGGACTTCCCTGGTGGCTCAGTGGTAAAGAACCCGCCTGCCAGTGTAGGATACCCAAGAGATGTAGGTTCAATCCCTGGGTCGGAAAGATCCCCTGGAGGAGGACATGGCAACCCACTCCAGTATTCCTGCCTGGAGAATCCTATAGATGGAGGAACCTGGCTGGCTGTAGTCCATAGCGTTGCAAAGCGCTATGGTCCATAGCGACACGACTGAAGCGATTGAACACAGCACCAACATTTACATATTACATTACAAATTGTTATACTACAAAGCACTTTCCTTTTGGGCTTCCTAGGTGGCGCTAGTGGTAAAGAATCTGCCTGCATTACAAGAGACAAGAGTTTGATCTCTGGGTTAGGAAGATTTCCTGAGGAAGAAAATGGCAATCCACTCCAATATTCTTGCCTGGGAAATTCCATGGACAGAGGAGCCTGGAGGGCTACAGTCCATGGAGCCACAAAGAGTCAGACATGACTGAGCACATGAGCACTTTCCTTCTATTTGCCCATTACATTAAGGATTGTTGAAATTACCTGTATAGGTTAGTTATAGACACTTCCTTCTAGATCAACAAAAAATCAATAAATAAATTTATCAAAAAAGAATGTGAGGTCAGATAGGAATGAGTGAAAAGATTGTTTTAGGATGATCCAAAAGTGACTGGAAGCAGGATTTTGAGAGAAGGGGGCTGAAGATGGTGAGTGTAGGTGGAGGCAAAGAAATATTTTTGTGACCATTTTAAGAACCTAGCTTTATTCCCAGGTTAGTGAATCCTAAAATACATGGGTCTCACCAACTAGATAAGAGGACTTGTTGGTAGTACTTATAACTAATATTTATGGAAATGCTTATTAAATACTTAACATTTGTGGGTTGCTGGCTCTATGTGAGAGGCATTGTTCCAAGTACTTTACATGTAGGAACTCTTATCCTTTTACCAATCCCCAGAGGCAAAATCATTATTGTCCCTACAGTGCAGACAGAAAACTGAAGCATAGAGAAGGTAAGAAACTTGCCCAAGGGCAGTGGGCTATTAAGAAGCCAAGAAGGGATTCACACACACGCAGCCAGATTCAGTCTGCTCTTGCCACTCCCCAGCAGCAGATGCACAATCAGGTCAAAGCAATTACTTCCTCTGAAAACCATTTTTGAGAACCATTAATCCCACAGAAATCATATATCACCCACAAAACATAATTTGGTTCTACTTACATTTATTAATTTCACATCCCCAGAATGGTGCTTTATAAACCCTTCTGGCAGCACAACCAGTGAATTCAAAAGCCCTCCCTTGAAGGTCAGAAGAGTAGCCTTAAAGAGCCAGGACAATTAATACTTGGTCCTTCCACATGGCCCGAGGTGGTCACTATCATTCCACAGGCCCAGACCTCAGGTTGGTGGTACACCCACATCTGAGTTGCCCCGAGCCCCAGACCTATGGCTGTGGTATGAAGTTTGCCACAATAAAATTTCTAGTTAGCCTAAAAATGGTTGTGGATGGTTTGAGGAGCTGACCCTGAGTAGGCACATCAGATATAAGGTAACGGAAGAAAGGTAAAGAAGATCGTCAGAGGATGATATGGTTGGATGGCATCACCGACTCAACAGACATGAATGTGAGTAAACTCTGGGAGATAGTGAAAGACAGGGCAGCCTGGCATGCTGCAGTTCATGGGGTTGCCTAGAGTCGGACACAACTTAGTGGCTGAACAACAACAAAAAGGACCCTCAAGAGAGAAAGTGCCAGTGAGTGATGACAACCTGAGCTTTTGACTCTCCGAGGGCTCTCAATTCCGGTCTGTTATTGAGTTCCCAATTAAAAGGCTAAAACAACAAAAAAGACTAAAAGAAAAAACTATTTCCCACCTGCAGCAAATTCACTTAACATGTCCTTATATGTAAATATTATGGTAAATAAGAAATTACAAGAATTATGTTAGTGGATCAAATAATAATAATAAAATGGTAAACAAGTTCTCTTTTCACTAGACCCAGGTATTAGGCTTTCTTAAATAGTTCCTTTCTTATGTTCTTGCATTATAAAAGATAGGCTTAAAATATAGTATCGCAGTTCAAGCTTATTACAAAAGGTAGTGCGTGGTAACTAAGATATGGATCTTCGCCTTTCCAGCTGTGTATGTAGCTCAGACATTCTTGGAGCTTCCAATCCTTTATCTAAAGAAGATACGTCAGTATTTGCCCCACAGATGCTTACAGAGGGTTAAAAGAGTAAGCAGATAACGTGCTTGACATGGCGACTAACACATGATACATAAAGAATTAGTGTTACTACATGTTATTATTTGAAGGTAATTTATTTATAATATAACCTTGGGGCATAAATCATGAAGACCCAGTGTATTTATAAAACAAACACAAAACTAGTACTAATCCTGTTGATCTGTACTCAACCTCTAACTTGAGATAATACTTAAGCATAAATAGGCTTTCTTTTCATCAGAATGTCTCTAAAAAGAACAATATATATTGCTGTGACAGTTTTATGTCAATCTGAAAAGCTGAACATCTCATTCAATTTTCCTCTCCAAATCGATTCATGGATATCTTGAGTAATACAGAAATAATGCCTTACATATTACTTTTATAGATTTACAACACATATTCTTCTATAAAGCATTTTCATGACAATTTTGTGAAGAAAGAATGGTCAGTAAAATTGTTTCCTTCTTACAAGTCCAAAAATGAGGCACAAATGGGCTACATACTTTTCCCACGGTCACATTACTATAGGTCATAACTGGGTGCGTTTCTTCTCATATGAAGACCACAGGATTCCTGACTTGAAGGCTGAAGGTTAGAATTCTTCTGATCTCTTAGGCTAAGATTCTTACCAGTATTTATGAGCATCTTATGAAGATTCAGAAATGAATGAGGCAAGATAGTCCTTCAAAAGACCCTCTCAGCTAATGTGGCTAAATTACCTACTTTTGTCTATTTAGGGGTAAGTTGACCCTTCCATAAGCTACACATTTTCTTCTGAAATGACCACAACACTGGGATTGTACTGCTACTATGATTCTCTGCATACTAAGTCGCTTCAGCTGTGTCTGACTCTTTGCCACCCTGTGGACTGTAGCCTGCCAGGTTCCCCTGTCCATGGGATTCTCCAGGCAAGAATACGGGAGTGGGTTGTCATGCCCTTCTCCAGGTGATCTTCCTGACCCAGGGATGGAACCTACATCTCTTGGGTCTCCTGCATTAGCAGGCGGGTTCTTCACCACTAACACCACCTTATGACTCTATGAAAGTGAAGTTGCTCAGTCGTGTCTGACTCTTCGTGACCCCATGGACGGTAGCCTACAAAGTTCCTCCATCCATGGAATTTCCCAGGCAAGAGTACTGGGGTGGGTTGCCATTTCCTTCTCCAGGGGATCTTCCCCACCCAGGGATTGAACCCGGGTCTCCTGCATTGCACAGATGTTTTTACCATCTGAGCTACGAGGGAAGCATTATGACTCTATGGTATCATCAATTAAAATGCCTCAGAAGAAAAGAAAAAGTTCCATATTTTACCATTAGATGGAGGTAACAGAAGTTTTTTAAAAAATAGTCCCCAAACTATGAAGCAGTGAATCACAGGATTTGAATGGGGTTTACCATAAAATAAGAGTCTGTGCATCTCTCCCAGACAGAAGCACACCCAACCCATCATCAAAGAGTAAAGCATATTCCCAAATGATCCTATTCATTCAGTTAATTATACTTCTGCCAAGATATGTATCCTTCCTAATCACAACTTCAACTACAAATGAAAGATTCTATTTAGGGAAATAAATGAATTTCACTTTGTTTGTAGCTTGCAGCAACTCTTATTTTGGATTTTTATCAATATATATTTCAACGGGATCTGTCAGACTGGAAGACATTAAATGCCCATTAAAATGTATCAGTCTTAATACACTGTATTAGTAATTATTATGATTACAATAAGAAGTTCAATAGACTAGCCATTAGAGCGTCATCTTCCCATGAATAATGTGTTATATAACATACACTTTATGAAGCTGTGTGCCTTAAAGCTAATGTATCACTTTAGTGAGTTTTCATTTCCTAATGTTGATGATATCTTGCAAGTCAAAAATCAGTTCCCAGTTCAGAAGTTCCATGAAAATGAGCAAGCCATGAGCACTGCAAATCTACTAACATTGTTTTCCTTTTATAACATTTGCAATTTTGTTGTTGTTGTTCAATATCTACCTCTCCCACCAGAAGACTAGGGAAGAGATTCAACATACTATATCCTCCAATACCAAAATCTGTGTGTGTGTGTGTGTATGTGTGTGTGTGTCTGTCTGTCTGTCTCTGCACATATACACAGAAATAAATGAATCAAAATTATAGAACAGTTCTCCTTTACTTATTTAGTTTACTCACAAAGCAAGGCAAGTGTATAAGTTTCGGGCTTTCACCACTTAAGCAGCTAAATCCTAGAAACTGATTTCACTCTGCACTCTTCGGGGCCATTGAACCAAAGAGCAAAGGGATTAATCAGCTCCCTGAGCTCATCGGTCTCAAGCACAATCTCAAAGATGTCAAGGACTTGCCAAACGTTTACTGGAAAATGGACATGTTGTCCCTTTCACACTGGCCTGATGCCAAAATCGCCAAGTATAACTCCATACACAGCACCAGAGCAAGAAGCACCTTTGGGTCAATGAGTTTGGTCTAGCTTCTTTCGAAGAAAAAGCGAGTCCCCCAAAGCTCAACACGCTGACCCTCACACCCTCGTGCTACCAGCCTGCACCGACCCTCCCTACCTCGCCAGTGGCCATGTGTGAAGCACTTCACAGTATGTATCCCAGACACCTCGACAAGCCTGCATCTTAGGTTGCGAGATATGCCAAATGGAAGGAAGATTTATGTAGTTTACAACTAACAGGCTATAATAAGCAGCAAATATTTTTTTCCATTTTCAAGGAAATGAAGCAAGGCGAAGCTATTGCTTTCTCAAAATCTCCATTTGATTCTGACTGTGATTAGTTCATTTAGAGATTTATGGCTCACAGGCAGAATGATCAAGTTTATGGATAGGTCAGACTCAGGAAGTGATCACTGCATTCACATCAGGAAATTCTGACTGGTCCGCAATGGAGTCTAAAATTCTTATCCATAGAATTATTATTAGGAGTTGAAGTACATACAATTTTTTTTTTTAAAAAGGTATACTTGAAAGAGAAAAATATAGCTGAATGAACTAATTTCTCATATTAGCTAGCTCTGGAGAGCAGAGAAAGGTCTGAGAACTAGGGTTCAAGGCAGAAAGTAAGAAAGAAAAGGAAACATGGATATTCTCTTACTTTAAAATGAATCATGTTTCCCTGGTGGCTCAGTGGTAAAGAAACCACCTGTCAATGCAGGAGACATGGGTTTGATCCCTGATCCAGGAGGATCCCACATGCTGCGGAGCAACTAAGTCACCACAACTATTGAGCCTGTGCTCTAGAGTCTGGCAACCGCAACTACTGAGCCCATGTGTTGCAACCACTGAAGCCCAGCTGCCCTAGAGCCTGTTGCCTGCAACAAGACGAGCCACCATAATGAGAAGTCCGTGTATTGCAACTAGAGAGTAGCCCTCGCTCACCACATCTAGAGAAAAGACCGCACAGCAACAAAGACCCAAAATAAATTAAATAAATAAATAAATAAATAAAATTATAAAGCGAATCTGTCCATCAGATTCTCCAGTCTAGAATACTGGAGTGAGTCTCCATTTTCTTTTCCAGGAGATCTTCCGAACCCAGGGATCAAATCCGCATCTCTTATGTCTCCTGCACTAGCAGGTGGGTTCTTTACCACTAGTACCATGGGCTTTATCATAACCAATCAATAAATATTTATCAAAAATTGATAATAATTGACATTCATTGTTTTTGTCTGTCCAACATCTTTCTTCCTTTGGGGATCTGTTCTCCTCTCACCAGATGGATCTGGTGAACTACCAATTACAGTTCCTTCCTCTTTCTATCCTTGGCTATTACAGGCTGAAATGTATCCCCTGAAAATTCATGTTAAAGCCCTAGCTCTCAGTATCTCAGAATGTGACTGTGTTTGGAGAAAAAAATATTTAAAGAGATGATAAAATTAAATGAGGTCATTAGGGTAAAAGCAGGAAAAGTGAAAGTGAAATTTGCTCAGTCATGTCCGACTCTTGGTGATGCCATGGACTGTACAGTCCATGGAATTCTCTAGGCCAGAATACTGGAGTGGGTAGCCTTTCCCTTCTCCAGGGGGTCTTCCCAACCCAGGGACTGAACCAAGGTCTCCTGTATTGCAGGTGGATTCTTTACTAACTGAGCTATCAGGGAAGCCCCAAAGCAGGTAAAGGAGAGAGCCACAGCCTCGTGTTAGGACGGTAAAGGGAGCTTGAGCAGAGAGTTAAGCTGGGAGATAATGGGAAACCAGGGAGAAATGTAGGGACTTCAGCCTGTTCGGAGCCTAGAATGCCACCCAGAGGAGTTTGGAGGGGAGAAAGTGAAAGTGAAAGTGAAATCGTGTCTGACTCTTTGCAACCCCAGGGACTGTAGCTTACTGGGCTCCTCCGTCCATGGGATTTTCCAGGCAAGAGTACTGGAGTGGGGTGCCATTTCCTTCTCCAGGGGATCTTTCCAACCCAGGGATTGAACTCAGGTATCCTGCATTGTAAGCAGATGCTTTACTGTCTGAGCCACCAGGGAGAAGTGGCTAAGAAAGCAGACTGCAGACTCCAGACTCGTGCGGACTGTGTGCAGATACCATTTGTTAGATGTGTGACACTGAAAAGTTTACTTAATTTCTCTACATTTGAGTAAAATAGGAATAATAATGATGACTGCCTCACAGAAACATTGTGAGTACTGAAGAATTAATATATGTGTGTATATATGTAAGTACATATTTTTATAATAAAATGTATTATTAACATATATTTTACATAGATCTTGCATACATAGGTAAATTATGTAATAATGTAAGATATATATAACATATATTGGGGTTACTCTTCTTACTTTTATTCTTAACAATATGGTATGAATATTTTTCTATGCCAATGGATGTATATCTGCCATCATTTTTAATGTCTTCACAGTTTCCCACTGAAAAATACGCCATGATTTATTCATGCTTGAATTGAATAGTAGTCTAGTATGTAAAAATTGTTCATGAACAGGGAAGGTAGGGAAAATTATGTATTTTCACTAAATTTAAATTTTCTTCTTTCATTTTGCTTATCTGTATTTTCTATTCTTTTCATAACAAATGTATCTCACTAGCACAATAACAGCATAAAAAAAGGGAAGGGGAACAGGAATTTAAAAATGCATGTCTGATCATATTTCAAATTTGATTTTTATTTTCCTTCTCATGGTGGCCAAAAATGTTAACAGGACACAGGAAAGAGAAGAACATTTCTACAAGCTTCCATGCTTAAAAATAGAATCATGCTTGATAAATAGAATCCACCCCCACTGACCACTGCTCATGCTCTCTATCCTAAAGTTCCTTATCGAGAGCCGTGGTTCTCAGCCCAAAATCTTCAGAGGATTTTTATGGGTCAGACAGGTGGCAGGCAGTGGCCTCTGGGGGCCACAAGGAGGTAAAAAAAGAAAGGGCAAAGAAGAGGATAAAGAGGGAAGGACCCTACCCTTTTTCCATCAAACCAAAGTCATTTCTTCCTACATTACATAGGGTTTCTGGGATGTGTGTGTGTGTGTGTGTGTGTGTGTGTGTGTGTGTGTGTGTGAGGAGGTTTTAAGTGGTTCTTTTTTAAAGACAAAAATAATCCACCTCACACCCATGCAACCAAGATCAATGCTCTCTTTCTGATTTAGGTTTTCTGGCTACAGCTCAGACATCTTCCCTTTCTTTCACAGGATCCACAGAGGAAAAACGCTGAAGCACAATGTCAGCAAGAAGTACTGGATTTATTTCCTCTGTCCTGAATGCAGAACCATTAAGATGAAGAAAACTGCCCAGAGAGCTGATCTATAAGAAGCCCTAAAACATTACTGGATAAGAGAGACCCTTCTTACCACTGTCTCTCTACTTTGTCCTTAGCCTCCTCTCTAAAGAAATGGTGAACATATATTTAAAGATTTGGGGGTTGAAATGGTACAAAAATACAAGCCTGTCCATAAAAAGTCTATATCCATCTCCAGCCTGCATGCATTTGGAGAACCAACAATGTGATAAAGTGTTAAGCATATTCTTTTTAGACAGGAATAAGGTGACCAGTCTCTGGGCTGCAATGATAATCACCCAGAAGTGGATACCAGTCATGTAATTTATTGGTATCTTTCTGCTTTGTGTGTGTAATATGATAACAGTCCCCTAGTTCTTTCATGGATACAAATACCTTATTACTCAAAATGGGTAATTATATCTTGGAAGAAGGAGACACTATTTTCCACTTCTCCTGCCGGTACTCTGCCTCATAGAGCCAACTCAATACTGAATTTGTGCAGTGAGTAAAGGGATAAATCCATCCAAGCATCACCAAAGCCCTCTAATAATCACCAGGGTCCCCTTCTACCACTCTAAAGAGCTATTTACTCAGTCGTGGATGACTCTTTGTGACCCCATGGACTGTAGCCCACCAGGCTCCTCTGTCCATGGAATCTTCCAGGCAAGAATACTAGAGTGGGTAGCCATTCCCTTCTATAGGGGATCTTTCCAACCCAGAGATGGAACCCAGGTCTCCTGCACTGCAGGCAGATTCTTTACCGTCTGAGCCACCAGGGCAGCCCTTCCACTACTCTAACCCCCTCCATCAGTATCCTCTCCAGTCTTCTATTTAAAAATATTAGAGGAACTATTATATACCAGGAATTATGCCCATACACTGGAACTTGAGAACAGGGTGTCTTAGTCCTTGTAGGGAGACAAACATATACAAATACAACTAAGACACACTGTGACTAGGCTACTCTGGAAGCTTTCACAAGTACAATAGAAACAAAGAGGAAAGAAAATGTACCTGTCTCAGCAAATCAGGTGGACTTTTACTCAGGAAGACAGTCCTGAGTAAAAAGAACTTAGATTTTCAATATAAAATATATTTACTTCATATTTGCTTCATTTGCAAAACAATATGCTCAACTGGGAAAGAATGTGTCATTTTCTTATCACTTAACTCTTCTGAGACAAGCAGCTGAATGACAGATGTAAGCTCCCAGCATCTAACTTGTTTAGCCCAACTGACGGCTTGCTAAAACCATAGGAGACATTCTTTTAGAAACCACACCCAAACCATCAGCAATTTCTGCCAGCTTTTCTTTTGAAATAAAATATATCCTGATCATGCAAGAGAAGGTCTTCTCTACTCTGCTGAATTGAACAGAGCATTAAGAACCACAATGTGCTGCCATCAGCCTTAGAATGTATGGAAATTTCTCTGATATTTTCCTATATTATGAGTGCTAGGGCTAGTATTCAAAATTTTTTAATGTGTTTTCACAAGTATCCTAGAGGGAAATTAGGATAGAATGCCTCCGGGGACACCAGCAACTTGTGTTGGTGGTGGTGGCTGAGCTAACAATTGCAGGAGTAGTATGATTTTTTTTTCCATTTTAGCAAGTGAGGAAGACATCGAAAGAACAGAGAACTTGTGTGTTTTCTTTAGTGTTTACTGTGTGGGAACAGAGAAGACAGATTGTAAGATTTTTCTGAATTGGTGGCTTAAGAGTTGATGTTTAAGGAAAAACATATTTAAGGAAAAATATATACACTTGTAGGGAAATACTCCAAGTGGCAAACTCAGTGCTCCAGGCTTGGTAGGAAAGAAATCATGACTGAATACAGCAGAGGGACTTGGAGAAAGTAGCAGAATTAAGAGTAACAAAAGTGACATCTGAGGTTCCAGGCTCAGAGATATCGAAGGAGTGAAAAAGCCAGAAAGCCAGTGATTATAAAGTCGTGAATTAAAGTCTCAAAGATGGATATAGTTGTCTGTGATGCAAATTACTAATCAGCCAGGATGCCCAAATGGGAGGCTGCAGATGAAAAGAAATGAAGGTCATGGATTTGATGAGATCAAAGAACGGTGATGATGAATGGGTCCTTGGTGTGGGCATCAAAACTGACAAGAATGATGGCAGGTCTGAAGTCTCCAGAAAGAGTCAACCCAGGTGATGATTTTCTTATTGAATATGCTGAATGAGCAGGATGTCAACAGATCAGAGGAAGGAGGGGTAGCAAAAGAGATGCCAACAATTCCTCCCAACACTGGAGATTAAGGTTTTAGTAGAACACCCAGCTTCACTGTCCTTAGGGATTAGGAAAGAAAGTTACCATTTCATGAGGTGAATGGAAGCTGGAGTTACCAAGTGTGTAGAGAAATGCAAATATGCTAAGAGGAAGGAGCTTAGAGAAGTGTGAGGACACAAACGTGGGACAAGAGGGACCAGGCTACCGGATGGGTCTGGATGTTAGTGGCAACTGGATTCTACAGGTCTGAGAAACATGGGGGAACGTCATGTGTCCAACATTGCCACTCTGTCAAGATATATCTTGGCAATGTCACATGGTACTGCCTTGCACCTTCCTATGTTTTCAACTCCTCTTCTCTTCTTAAAGTCCGAATGACTTACATAATGAGTCTATAAATTTGATGACAAGCTGAATATTGAAAACGCGTGGGTCATTTGATCTTGAAAGCTTCTGAATTGTTATGAACTTCTTATGTCACGTACTAGGCTCTCATAAACACTTGGGTGTGTGACTTCTGGTCTCAATAAAATCTATCCCTGGCTCAAGTCAGAGCATAAGAGCTAGTTACCTGGGCCTTGCTGTTTAGTCCCTAGACAGACTGCAGTGAGCAGGCCGAATAAATTTGTCTTATTTCTGAAAGAAATGGGGGGAAAGATCACTCTGGCTAGTGTTTATAATGAACTGGATTATTCAGAAGCAAGAAAAGAAATGGGAAGGGTATGAGAGCACGTTGACTTGGACAAGACTGGTCATGGTAGAGATGGAGGAAAGTAGACGGATTCAGTAAGCTTTGGGAGTGAACGGCTTGCTGCTAAACTGAATAGGAATTTGAATGCACTTCCAGAAATTCTACCAATTAGAAATTCATTGGGTTTGCAAACTTCTTTTATAAAAATGCAAATACACGTAAGAGGCTTATGACAGGGGTGAGGGTATAATTTAGTTTGAATTAGTTCCATCAGCTTACTTTATTCTAACACCTAGCTGAAGTCAGTCATACTAAAGAGGTAAGGGTTTTACTGGGGGAAAGAATGTTTTGCACAAAGAATATAATCGTGTGTGGGACAGAAGTGGAAAGGCAGAAGCATGAAGGCACATTCAGAGAACACATAGAGGGAGTCCAGCATTTGAGAGAATGGAGAAGAAGCTAACTCTGGTGTTCTCTCAAAGTCTGCCTGTTTGCCTCATAGAGCTGTGTCCCCAATTTTCTTTAATACTGGGAACCTCATTACTCACATTCTTGTTTGAAGGAGAACATTACTGTAGAGGAAAGGAAAAAATGAAATCAATAAAAATTCTCAAATGGTATTCAGTTCAGTTCAGTTCAGTTGCTCAGTTGTGCCTTATGAATTGCAGCACTCCAGGCCTCCCTGTCCATCACCAACTCCTGGAGTTCACTCAAATTCACGTCCATCGAGTCAGTGATGCCATCCAGCCATCTCATCCTCTGTTGTCCCCTTCTCCTCCTGCCTCCAATCCCTCCCAGCATCAGAGTCTTTTCCAATGAGTCAACTCTTTGCATGAGGTGGCCAAAGTACTGGAGTTTCAGCTTTAGCATCATTCCTTCCAAAGAAATCGCAGGGCTGATCTCCTTCAGAATGGACTGGTTGGATCTCCTTGCAGTCCATAAGTATTGATAATTTCCATGTTGCTTCATTTAAATTCAAGCTAGTCTACTTGATTACCTGAAAATATTTCACTGGTATCATACAATAAACAGAAATTTTTAGACCTAAAATTTTTAAAACAATCACCAATTCCATGTAAGATAAATAACTAATACTGGTTGATATTTTAAAATATGTTCAATTATGTTATTAAAAGATATATTTTATATTCGGTAGTAAATATCTATATTTTTTAAAAGTCCAGGCTTGTTGACATACAACAAAAGAGTTAAACTCTGTTTATCATTTTCCTTTTCCTTTTCTTTTTTTATATATTCACATGTTACTGAAAAGATGAGGCCAGAGATCTTAAAATGTTCAAAATGCTATCTTTGGGTACAAGTTTGGGTACATTTCAAATTTCACATGAAAGCTAGTACTCAGAACTGAGATAAAACTGGAAAGAATGAGCAATAGCCAAAACTTTGGCACACTACTAACCAAGGCTTCTTGAATGGCATAGAAGAGAACAAAAACAATTGACAACTCAAATAAAACAGTTTCCCTGGTGTTTTGTTTTGTATTTATATTTCAAATATAGAAAAGAAATCTTTTTATAAAAAAAATAAAACTTAATAAAAAGCAATTTCCCAGGTGGTGTGCAGTGGTAAAGAATCCACCTGTCAATGTAGGAGATGCAGGAGACGTGGGTTTGATCCCTGGGTTGGGAAGATTCCTTAGAGTAGGAAATGGCAGCCCACTCCAGCATTCTTGTCTAGAAAATTCTACAGACAGAGGAGTCTGGAAGTCTACGATCCATGGGGTCACAACGAGTCAGACACGATTGAGCATGCATGCACACACGTGCAATAAACAGCAAGAAAAGTCACTAGCAAAAAATTGGGGCCAATGAAAAATTATGAAGCATTTGTCTTCAAACACAAACACATTAAATGGCAAGATAAAAATAAACCTTTGGGCTAGCCAGTAAAAATTCCATGGATTTTTGCCGTTCCATGTAAGTCACAAGTCTAATAGCAGGTACACTCTATGCAGCTGGGACACGGAACAGACTGTGTGAATCTTACAGGCTGTCTTTAAACTCTCCCCTACATCTGGCTCAGATTCTGTCCTGCCACACTTGCAAGGTCCCATTCAGATTCATAGGGATGATCATCCCTGCCTTCGTAGCATCCGTGTTGGTACCTACTGCTCAAGATAAAGCCTGGCACAGCATGTCTGTATGGGGAAAAGGCACAGAGGAATTATGGAATCTCAGAGTTATTAATAATTGCCAATGTCTTATTTTTATTGATTAAAAAAAAAAAGCCTGAAGTGCAAACCAGGCTTCAAATCTTGTTCCAAATTATACATTGATTAAGCTTCAGAACTCAAACCTGTCAGGTATTCTTTTCTGAAATCGTTATGAGATACTTCATGTATTTTTCACATTTTTGCATCATTTGCAAACAGAGGCACTAAGAATCTGTTCTAAACTATCTTTTCAAAGGTATTTATGCAGCAGATAGCCTTGAAAGATACAGATGGTGTCTCTCTCCAGATCAAAGAGAAGGTTTTGCCCAGTATAACAAAAATAATGGGTCTTTCTGGGGCAAAGGGTAGGCACACTCACGGACCTTATGAACATTCAAACTCTCTAAGCTAGGAGCTCTGCTCTTGAAATGCAAACCATTCAGTATACAAATGTCACCACCTAGACCTCTTCACTTGCCCTGTGGGAGCTGGGATGCACTGCAAATGCTGATAATCTGTCTGCCTCTCTTGCTATAAATAATAAAGTCATTTGTCTCTGACCCAGGAGTCTTCTGTCTTCTGCCAGCTCCCATGAAACTGGCAGGCAGACTTGTGAACTTGGAAGAAGGTGAATTCTGACTCGTCACAGGTTTGGCAGAAGCATAAAATTGTAGTGATAATCCATCACATGAAGAGAAAATATATTGAAAGTCCTGTTGTTGGACTTTTTACATCTAGGATGACCCAGTTACCATTTTGGAGCACTATGTGTTACTATATTAATAGTATGTATATAAATACATATTAGTTGTCAAATAAAATTACATACACATAAAACCATGGACTATATAGTCCATGGAGTCACAACTGAGCAACTTTCACTTTCATAGACATACCTGTATACTTAATTTTTTAAATTAAATCTGTGAAATGGGTCTCACTATCCTCACTTTATAGCTTAAAAAAAAAAAACAACAACTCAAATTTAACTCACACACCTTATAGGTGGCAGAGCTAAAAATCTCGGGTTTCAAAATCTGTGTTTTGTCTGTCTCAAAATGACATAGATCACTTAAGTTTTAAATAAAATGACTGAAGTATATAGTATTATGTTTAGTTTTACCATCTTTTTAATAGTATCTACTTTTTAAAATATTTTTAGGTACAGGCATGATGCTATCTGATCTGTATCCAATATTAAATATTCAGTATTCACAACAAATAATGTGTTTTTTAATCTTATTAATATTAATGTTATATTGTATACTGTATATTCATAGCCATTGTCTCCAACATAAGCTATTGTTTATAAAGCTTATACCAAAAAACAGTGCTGTAGACCTATTCCTTTAAAGCTACACATCTAAGAAAATTATCTTCAGCTATAGAAAGATAACATTACAGGAGAAATAATTCCATTAAAAAGGCTGTATATTCCATGAAATTACCTTGTTAGTCACAGAGATACATAGAAAATTACAAACTAGGCAGAGTGAAGAAAGGACTATATATGTCTAGAACTTCTGGATGATTTTGAGAATAAGAAATGTTTAAAGCAGCAAGTAGACTTAAATTTTTTAATCTTATGGAAGCAAAATGTAAACTTAGGTAAGAGTTGTTTGGGGAATTTTTTTGAAACTGGTAATTCATATCTGGCTACAAACAGGCTTTCATTAATATGCTTCTTTTCTGCTAACTCCAGTGCTTATCAGTCATTTTGAAATGCAAACAGAAACAAAGAAAAACATACTTTAAAAGTATGTAGGTTCTGTTCAAAATGTAAACAAATGTTTTAAAAACTGACTTAATTAAAGGATTTCTAGATACATATTAATAATGTACTGATGGGAATAATCAGTTTACTTGCGTCTCACAAAAACATTGTTTTATAAAATAATATTCACTAAAGTTTACATAAACAAAACAAAGAGATCATGGAGTCAGTTACAAGTGTCATATAAAATGATTCCTGCATAACCAAGTTTATATATCAATTATTTATTTTAAACAAGTACCTTAAATTGAAAGGTTAATTGCTAATTTATGACTATTTTAATCTTTGGTAAATGACAAGAGAAGATGGTAGTCTTTATAGTGGGACATATCAACATGGTTCATGTTCGCTGTAGAAGCAGAAACCCCATGGAAAAGCTGATACCAGTTTTCTGATTCAACTCAGATACAAATTAATTTTAAAAACATAATTAAAACTATGTGGATTTAAATATTAATGATATAGTGTAATACTTTCTAGGGACAAACATTAAGTGTGTTTTAAACTAGAAATTTGAGGAACTCTTTCACTGATGAGTTTTCAAGTAGGCTACATCAGTGAAATCTCATATGCAATCTGATGTTTTCTTTCCACTCTGGGACTCTACGAGGAGGCGCAATGGTAATTTTTGTCCCAAATTTCTAAAGTTGTTGAGACAAATTGAGAGACCTCCAGGAAGCAGAAAGAAATTTGTTAAGATTGGAATCACTTAAAGAAATATATTTTTTAAAAACCTCAAGGTTTGTATAATTAAGAAGTACTATAATAATTGCTTTTTAAAATGAAGCAACAATTATTTTGAAGACAAATACACAGGAAGGAAAAGAATATTCATCTAGAAATTTAGAAGGCAAAACTAAGGGAAAGAACTTCAACATTTTGTGCTATTCCTTATTATCAAGGTCTTTCTCTTTGGCAAAACCTTGTGAATTCTAGAAGATTTGTGAAGGTGGCATTGATGAACACAGGAGCTTAGTATGCTGATCTGAGGGCTTCTTAGTTGGTGTCTGCTGAGGAAGCCTATATATCTCACAGATTTATGCATAAGGAAACAAATGAAAGATTACCTGGAAATCTTTTAATGAGTTGACATAATCCTTCCTTTCTGCAAAGCTGATGCTGTATTTCTGGTAACGTGTTTACCTGAAAGGAAAGGGAAAAGTTCTAATGAGTTAAGCATTCATAAACACTAAGGCAAAGAATACACAAACAGCCCACAGGGTACAGGTATGAAGTATTGTCTACACCATTCAGTCCCTATCTTCAAAACTCTGTAAGTCAACATTCAAATGCAAAATAATAGAGTGGTTTATTTGATAATAAAAGATAAAAATTGCCCTTAGAAATTTTCAAAATATTTGGGAACATTTTTTAAAACACAGACATACTTCAATGTCATGATATTGAGTCAAAGACATCTAGTGCTAATGCTTAACCTGTTCGCATTTATAGTTTTCACTCATGCTAAGTTGCTTAGTTGTGTCTGACTCTTTGCAGCCTCATGGACTGTAGCCCTCCAGGCTCCTCTTTCCAAGGGATTCTCCAGACAAGTATACTGGAGTAGGTTCCTATGCCCTCCTACAGGGGAATCTTCCCACCCCAGGGATCAAACCCACATCTCTTATGTCTCCTGAATTGGTAGATGGGTTGCTTTCTACTAGCACTACCTAGGGAGAAGGCAATGGCGACCCACTCCAGTACTCTTGCAGGGAAAATCCCAGGGACGGAGGAGCCTGGTAGGTGCAGTCCATGGGGCCACAGAGTCAGACACGACTGAGCGACTTCACTTTCACTTTTCATTTTCATGCATTGGAAAAGGAAATGTCAACCCACTCCAGTGTTCTTGCCTGGAGAATCCCAGGGACGGGGAGCCTGGTGGGCTGCCGTCTATGGGGTCGCACAGAGTCGGTCATGACTGAAGCAACTTAGCAGCAGCAGCAGCAGCAGCAGCCCTACCTAGGAAGACCTTTTCATTTCATGCTACGTCTGTGCTCAGTTGTGTCCTACTCTTTGTGACCCCATGAACTGGTGGCTCCTCGTCCCTGGGATTTCCCAGGCAAGAATACTGGAACTGGTTGCCATTTTCTTCTCCAAAGGATCTTCCTGACCCACAGGATGGAACCCATGTCTCCTGTACTGCTGGCAGATTCTTTACCATTGCACCACTTTTCACATCATACTGAAGGGTATTTATTGCTTCAAGTATAAAATCCAGTCACCACAGAACTCTATTTTAACAGAAACTTGCTCTTGGGAAGCTTTATAAATGTAGTCATAAATTCAAACACATATTTTAATTTATAAAGAAAAAATACAAACAATTCTTCTCTTTGGAATTTACAGATTAACTAGCTATTCTCAACTGAATCCCCCAAAGAACATCAAATATGGTAACACTTCATTAAAACCAACAGAAAGATTTACTATAAATTAGCTTGAAAATCAGATTCATTTTTGACCAAATATTGATTACTTTCAAATTAATTCAGTCCATCCTAACAATGTACTGTATTAAGAGTTTCTTTCAGGCCTGCTGACCTGACTGGATAGAAAGAATTCAGTTGCAGCTGGAGAAAAGAGAATCAAAAACATGAGTTTTAGTCCCACTTCTGGTATGTAACACAGTCAGAACCTTGAGCATATCACCTTACTTCTCTTTTTCAATTTCTCCATTTGAAAAATAGAGCCTTGGGTCTCTAAATACCACTTCTGCTCTAAGCTTTGATCAATTCAACAATTCAACCACAAGTTGTAGTTTTAAAAAAATGATTCATTTAAAGTGCTTTGAAACAGTTCATCGATTAAAAGTTTTCTAATCCTTGCAATGTTGTTAACTCTATCCGTTTATTCAGCAAACTGTAAACTTCAGCTCAGGTCAGGCATAAATTTTTTAATGCTCTGTTTTTTTTTTTCCCAAGGATTGAGTATTTTTTATTCCTCTATAACTTTTAATGCAGAAAATCTCTTCTATAAAAAACAAAAATTAATTACTCCTAATAAAACCATTTCTAATATAGTCTCATTTTAATCTCTGAGTGTACATAAAAATAATGTATTTAACTCATGTATATGTAAACTTTACTATTCAAGTTAGTCTGTGCAAAAGATGGATCTTTCCAGGTGGTGCTAGTGGTAAAGAACCCTCCTGCTAATGCAGGAGACATGAGACAAAGGTTCAATCCCTGGGTTGGGAAGATTTCCTGGAGGAGGAAATGGCACACACTCCAGTATTCTTGCCTGGAGAATCTCATGGACAGCAAGCTTGCCGGGCTACATTCCATAGGGTCGCAAAGAGTCAGACACAACTGAAGCAACTTAGTATGTGTATGCAAAAGATAAATAACTAGTATAACTCAATCCAGTTACTGAATCTCTACATTTGCAAGGTTCTGTGTTATGAATGATATTTTACTTTATTTTTAATTCTTTTAAAAATTTTTTCCCATTTGGGTTATTATAGAATACTGAGCAGAGTTCCCTGTGCTATACAGTAGGTCCTTGGTTATCTGTTTAAAACATAGATGTATATACATGGGGTTTCCCAGGTGGTATTAGTGGTAAAGAGCCCTCCTGCCAATGCAGGAGACATAAGAGACGTGGGTTCAATCCCTGGGTTGGGAAGATCCCCTGGAGACGGAAACGACAACCGACTCCAGTATTCCTGCCAAGAGAATCCCATGGACAGAGGAGCCTGGAGGGCTACAGTCCACGGGGATGCAAAGAGTTGGACACAGCTGAAGTGACTTAACATGCATGTATGTGTCAGTCCCCCAAACTCCCAGCCTATCCCTCCCCTCCCCATCATTCCTCTCTGGTCACCATAATTCAATCTCTAAGTCTGTGAATTTGTTTCTGTTTTGTAGATGAGTTCATTTGTATCTTAAAAAAAAATTTTTTTTTTTTGCATATAAGTGATATCATATAATACTTGTCTTTGTCTGACTGCTTCACTTAGTATGATCATCTCCAGGTCCACCATCCATATTGCTGCAAATAGCATTATTTCAATCTTTTTAATGGCCAACTAATATTCCACTGTATATGTGTACCACATCTATACTGTACTAAAGCCCAGGCTTCAGCAGAACCCATTCTTGGGAATATAGGAATTGAGAAAAGTGGATAGTATACTTTATATTTTAGGATGTCTACATTTCTCAAATTCAAAAGTGATCACTTTTAGAGTCTAAATGTAGGAGAAGAAGGGCCTTCATAAAACCCTAAAGTTTTCAATTCAGAATTCCTAAGAGAGGCTGGAGGGAGGGGACAGACCATTGCAAAGGTCTGGGGAGTCTGCAATAGAGGTTTAGTGGTTTTATGCTGTAATTTTTACCATAAAAACACATTTCTAAATTCGATTGTGAAAAGGTTTAAAAGCCCATATACTTGAACCATTTTCCTCTATTTAAGGGAAAAAAAAAAAAAAAAATCACTCAGTTGCTACTGACTAAATAGAATCTGTAATGACAGAAGGGCCAAGAAAGAGAAGCAACATTGGCTAAGTAGCAGGAAAGGCTGTGTACAGGTCCTATTTAAAACCTCCACCCACTTCTTGAAGGGCTCAGAGAAAATATGCTACTGTTGCAGATGCTTACAACATCCTTATTATACCATCCTGATTTCTACAAAGTGAAAGAAAGTAAGTGAAGTTGCTCAGTTGTGTCCAACTCTTTGCGACCTCATGGACTGTAGCTTACCAGGCTCTTCCGTCCATGGGATTTTCCAGGCAAGAGTACTAGAGTGGGTTGCCATTTCCTTCTCCAGAGGATCTTCCCAACTCAGGGATCGAACCTGGGTCTCCCACATTGTAGTCAGATGCTTTACCATGTGAGCCACCAGGGAAGTCGACTTCTACAGAAGGAAAGGAATTGCAGAGCCCTGGTAAAACGAACTACAGGAACGGAACTAATGGGCTAGAAGAATGTGTGTAGATGCTGCAAAGACAGAGTACAGCTTACACAGATTTCAGAAACAAAGGGTAGTTGCTGTGTCTTATCAGAGAGATGGTCCTGCCAATGCAGGAGATGCAGGAGACCTGGGTTTAATCCCTGGGTCGGGAAGATCCCTTGGAGAAGGAAATGCCAACCCACTCTAGTATTCTTGCCTGGAGAATCTCATGGACAGAGGAGCTTGGTGGGCTACCGTCTATGCAGTGGCAAAGAGTTGGACACAACTGAGTGACTGAGCATGAGCACAAGATGACTTTTCACATGAGATCTTGTGTCAGGATGATGAACTGACTGAGGGCCAACAAAGCACTTGCTTCAGAAAGCCAGAGCCAAGCCAAAGGAAGCAATTGCTCTCACTTTTGCATCCCCCACCCAATGATATGCTTCCCCTGCTCTTTGCTCCAAAGCACATCTTTGGAATTAACAGAGTCGAAGCAGATGACATGACCCAGGCGACACGTGACACTAGAAGTATCATCTCCGCTCTACGCTGGAACCGAGCATCAAACTAAGCAGTTAAACTAAATAAACACAAAGAAGTAAACACACACGATGCTATGGGTCTAAACAACTGTGGTAAATCAACTTTATTACACAAATTTTAACTTTGTATTAGTTAAACCTAATACATCATAAAATATACAAGATTTGCTTCATTACCAAGTGGGACACAATCAGAGAAGTTTTCATTGGGATTAGCTGACTTGTATACAATGAGCTTCTCTGGCTTAATACTGCAATAATTATTTTCAATGGAATTTGTTTCGGGCTGGGCAATTTTAAGGGCAAGGCAATACTGAAGAGAAGGTACAGAGATTTCCCACATGCCCATCCCCCCACCCACACACAGCCTCCCCCATCATCAACATCTCCCCCAGAGAGAGAGGTTACAACTGATGAACCTACATGGACACATCATTACCAACCAAAGAGACACTTCTAATACCTACTGATCTTGTACTGGGTTTGAATGCTTTATGTATACATGTGTATACGTGTGCGTGTGCATTTTATAGAGACTGCTGTTTTCCCTGGCACAAAAGCTTCTGTATCTTTGAAAGGATTTGAATATATATGAAATAAATGATGATAACATTTGAGCCACAGAATATTTCTGAGATCAAACTGAGAGAAAGGAAATGTGCATTTAAAAATATTTCAATCCCAATGTACCTTCTACAAACCTAATCTGTGGTAATCTGTTATTTAAATTGTTTCCATTACATACTGTCAGAAGCAAAAGAAAAAAAAATCATTCTTATTTTGAGATAGATTTCATTAATAAGAGCAACAGTAGAATATTAATTATAAACATTCAGAAAAGGTTTATTAACAGCAACAACAAAAAAACTAAAGCCACAGTAATACCATTAACTCATAAGGAAAGCAGACATTTGAATTTGGGCTGTTTACATAAACTGTAAAACAGCACCCAGGGAAAATTTTGCCTCTGGTTTCTCATGAACATTGAGAGTGAAACACATGTCACGTTGTATCTTAGGAAACTGTTCTTTTTCTTCATTAGATCTGCATAGATGTTCACATCTTTTATTTTATCAAAAATCAGACCTTCTCTGAAAGCTGTTTGGTATATCCATAAGGAAGAGAATTAATGGCAAGAAGGGAACTAGCTAATCAAAGAAAAAAAGTCTTCTTATCAACCAATGTCTCTCACATGCAATTATCACTCCATCATATTAACCTGAAAATGACCTAACAAGCTTTAAAATAAGAGGCTTTGCAGTAGTTCTCAGTGCTCCAAGGACGAAACACAGTGTCCCAGATTCAAGGACGGCTAACTCTACAAACATTCAGAGTTAGAAATGAGTCTCTCTGCTCTTAAAACCCTACAACATGCCAGAGGTGTGACAGAGCCCCACTTACTTAGTGTTATCCCAAAGAGTGGACCTCGCTTCACTTTTAGCATCACATGAACCACCAATGCAGTTTTAAGTTCCTTTTAGTCTCTTCCTGGCTAGAGAAACTCCTGGTCATTCATCACCTATAACAGATCTTAAGATCATTTTCATTAAGCACTTAAATTCCAAAGCTCTGAAGTGGTGAGTAATTCTAACATGAGCCAGTGACCTTCATTGTAAGGTCACTGACAATCCTAACACATACCATACAAATCTGAAGCAACTTCTTTTTTGACTATTTATGTTTACATAAACAAGTCATGATTCACAAAACTTCAAATTATTCATGCTCCAAAGTGACAGTTATCTAACATGGATCATTTAGAATTTACGTATTCCTTAAGAATATTGATTAGACTAGGGCTTAAATACAGTGGCTAAATATTTATTTAGAAAGGTTCTACAGTGATATGGTTAAGAACACTGAATTTAAAGTAAGACTGCCAGAATTTGAATCCTAGGATTTAAGCAGTTTTCTTAACCTCCCTGTGCTTTGGTCTCTTCATATATAAAGAATGGATACAAACAAATACAGTAAGCACTTAGAATGGTACCAGTAGGAGGCTGTGGAAGAGACTGCAAGGTAGGAGTAGAGAGAGGGTGAACACTTCCTTATCTTTCTGGCTTCCCTCTGTAGGGCTATGATTTGGTGATGGTTACATTCTTTGACATATATAGCCCCTTCCTACCGATCTTTCGGTCTTGTCTCTGGCTCTTACTGGGTTCTGCTATATCGTTTCTTCTACATACCCTTCTTCAGATCAAGGATGGTAAAATCTTATAATGTAGCTGTTCGCTGAGTGCCTCTAAATCTTTTTGTTTCTCTTTTCCTGCCAAAAGCTCTGTAAATAGCTCTTTCATTAGTTTTTCTTCAGTTAAATTCTTGAGTATGGCATTTGCTTCCTGCTGGGGGCTGACTGATATACACAGCAAATGTTGTCAACTTTATCCTGTAGCTAAAATGGGAAGCTGTGCAAGATTTAAATGACAGGAGTAATCAGCTTAAGTCAGCAATTTGTATTTTTCACTCTGGTAACTGTGAGCAGTATGGATTTCAGGGGCAAAACATTCTTGCTTTGGAAAAATCAGTGAAGAGATTTTGGCAACTGTCCTGGTTACATAGGGTGACTGATCAGAATAAAGGTAGTAAGTATGGAAAGTAGGTATGATATTTGAGCACTAAATTCCTTAGTATTCGTGATTGACAGAATGCAGATGACATAGGAGAAAAAGGGCTCAAAGGCGAAGGCTAATTTCTGTCTTAGGAAGTGACAGAGTGGTTAACCACACTTAGGACCAGTAGGGCAGTTTTGCAGAGCTTCTAAATGCCAGCACAGAAGTGAATTTACCAGAGACGACAATCAATCCATTTACTCTTCGTTGAATCTGAGGTGTTTGTGCGACATTGAAGTGGAGATGTTCAGAGAGTAGTTATACAGGAAATCCTGAAGCCTGGGAAACTGCTTGGAACTTCAGATGTAGATTTGGGAGTCATCAATTACAAATGATAGTTGAAACTTTAGAGGTGGTGTTGGGGAACAGAGGCATTTGAAGAATGGACAGAGAAAAGGTGGCTCTGGAGAACGCAGAAAGGACAGCCAAAGATGCAAAGATGTACAAGAGAAAGCAAAAGAATGCTCCTCCAAGGGAGGGGTCAGAAGGAGGAAGGAGTGATCACCACTGTCAATTGCAGAAACACCGAGTGATCGGGGAGCTCCTATAGTTCTCTTTACTACTGAAAAACATCTATTGGGCTGGACATTTTTCTCCTAGGTTTGTTAAAGGGACCATAAAGATGTAAGTTTTCCAGCACAGTGACTAGCACATTGTAAGCCTTTTGTTAGTTTTTCTAAAGTATTTATAAAAGTTTATACACAGTAGTAAATATTGGATGTCAACTTTAAAAGTTAATTTAAAAACTATAAATTTTGTTGTAATTCAACTTAAGTTTGAAAACATCAAAACAAGGAATTAGTAAATAAAATCTTTACTACTTGGATAAACAAGTGACCAGGGTGAGCAAAAATCCATAGGCTATTTATTTCTTTGAAGAAGGAAATGGCAACCCACTCCAGTACTCTTGCCTGGAAAATTCCATGGACTGAGGAGCCTGATAGGCTATTTCTTAGGCCAAGTCTTGCGTCCTACCAGGTAAAATTGGATATCGATTGGCAGGAGTTGAAGTTGAAGGCATGCATGTGTCCTAAGTCACTTCAGCCGGATTTGACTCTTTGTGACCCCATGGACTATAGCCCATCAGGCTCCATTGTCTATGGGAGTTTCCAGACAAGAATACTGGAGTGAGTTGTCATGCTGTCCTCCAGGGAATCTTCCTGACCCAGGGATCAAACCTGCATCTCTTACATCTCCTGCATTGTCAGGCAGTACTACTAGTACCACCCGGGAAGCCCAAAAATCGTGAACGTTTTATGGTGAAGTGTAGAAGCAATGGCCATTGAAACTTTCTTCAAAGATGCAATGGCTCCAATTTTTCAAGACATTTTTTTTGAACATTATGGACCAGGAAATACTGGTGTTAAAAAACCATAGGTCTATTTACAATAGCCAGAACATGGAAACAACCTAAATGTCCATCAACAGAGCAATGGATAAAGATGTGGTACATATATACAATGGAATACTACTCAGCCATTACAAAGGAACAAAATTGTGTCATTTGTAGAGACATGGATGGACCTACAGACTGCCATACACACTGGACTAAATCAGAAAGAGAAAAACAAATATTGGATATTAACGCACATATGTGGAATCTAGGAATATTGTATAGATGAACGTATTTGCTAAGCAGAAATAGAGACACAGATGTGGAGAACAAAAGTATGGATACCAAGAGGGAAAGGGAGAATGGGATGAGTTGGGAGTGACATAAATACACTGCTGTGTATAAAATAGATAACTACTAAGCAGCACAGGGAACTCTATGAATGCTCTGTGGTGACCTAAATGGGAAGGGAATCAAAAAAAGAAGGGATATATATATATATCTGACTCACTTTGCTGTACAGCAGATATTTTAATACAACATTGTAAAGCAATTATACTGTGATAAATAATAAAAAGGAAAAACATTAAATTTAAAATAAGTAAATATGGTCATAGGAAACTCAAAAAAATACCTATAGGTCTGATAAGATTTGTTTACTTTTTGAAAAACAATGTTTACCTTTTGATGTAAATTTAACTGGCACATGTCTTCCTTTGATATGCAGGGTTTTCCACCAGGAGTCTTAGAAGACAGGCAAATAAGCAGATCCCAAGAGTCCAAGTCACCTAATAGCAAAAGAGTATGGAAAAACAAACACTTTATCAGATTTGTAAAGGCACCATTTACGTCTTCAGGTTAAAGAATGTAAACACAAGTAACAATGATTCTGAATATACTTAAAAGACAATATTCAAAGTAACTAAAATTCAACTTTTCTAATTAAGCAGAACTTACACTTTCATATTGTATCTTAGGGAAAATCCAATGATTTGAAGTTATATCAAGAAATTCCTCTAAAAGACAAAATTAGAATGTTTTAAGTCACTAATTTTATAAGTTTATAAAGTCTCAATTGGAAATTGGAAGGAAAGAAGGTTATAAAGTATTTTTAAGAGATGAAGGAGTTGTAAATCAAATAACAGGAAGCCAAAACACCGAATATTTTGTTTTGGGCCTCTGATTTACCATTAATTTTCATAAGTCTTTAAAAAAATTTTTTTAAAGATTGTTTTCTATTTTTTATAATTTTATTTATTTGTTTATTCCATTTTTGGCTGTGCTGGGTCTTCGTTGCTGTGTGAGCTTTTCTCTAGTTGCAGCAAGTGGGGGCTACCCTCTAGTCGTAGTGTGCTGGCTTCTCATTGCTGTGACTTCTCTTGTGGGGCACAGGCTCTGGGGCACATGGGCTTCGGTAGTTGCAGCACATGGGCTCAGCAGCTGTGGCTTCCAGGCTCTACAGCACAGGCTCAGTAGTTGTGTTTATGAGCTTAGTTGCTCTGCAGCATGAGGAATCTTCCCCAGAGCGGGGATCGAACCTATGTCTCCTGCACTGGAAGCAGATAGATTCTTTACCACTGAGTCACCAGGAAGCCCCCAATAATACTTTGATGAATTTTTTTTACAAAGAAAAAGTTGGACTAAGTAGGAAATAAAATTCAATGAAAAATTTAAAGACAGGTTTTTTCAAAAACAAATTTATGTTCTAGTTATAGTCAGCAAAGCTGACTTTAAAATACAGAGTATAATATAGACTAAAGCAAATGATATTTTAGCTATTTCACCAAGAACAAAGTTCTTTGCCAGTAAATCATAGTTACTTGCCAAAATAATCTCTGCAGAATACATTCTTGCATAATGCTTAAACTTTTAAAAATTAACATTTATGTGGCTAGATGGGTTTATTTTCCTTTATTCTTTTTGATCTATTTACATAAATTTGTGTCAGCATACCCCTGCATATAATTGATGCTTAGAAACATTTTTTATATGAATGAATGAATAAGTAGCTAATGACAGGAGTAGTAAACACATTACTTCAGAGACAATATAGAAATATCTATCTCAAAAAAAAAAAAAAAAAAAAACCATAAAAAGAACCTTAAGAATTGGTACTACTTGGGAAATTTCTCTATTTTAGATGGAAATTCAGTTGAGAAAATGAGGCAATTTCGGTACACATGACATCTTTTGTTGATCAATCCTAAAATAAATGATCCTTCAAGTAACATTTAGTATTTGTTAGTATTTATGCCAGACCTCACAAGTCACTTCCTGCATTGTTAGTAGCTTCAAAAAGCTAGGAAATATTCAAGGCCATCTTAAAAATGTCCTAGAATTTCTCACTTGATAGCCTAATGCTTTCAAAGAAGAGCCATACGGGGGGAAAAGAAGGTTGATGAGGAATAATGATCTATGATGATTAGGAATGAAATTTCATTGTTCACGGCTGCTGCTGCTGCTGCTAAGTCGCTTCAGTCGTGTCCGACTCTGTGAGACCCCATAGACGGCAGCCCACCAGGCTCCACCATCCCTGGGATTCTCCAGGCAAGAATACTGGAGTGGATCGCCATTTCTTTCTCCAGTGAATGAAAGAGAAAAGTGAAAGTGAAGTCGCTCAGTCATGTCTGACTCTTTGCGACCCCATGGACTGCAGCCTACCAGGCTCCTCTGTCCATGGATTTTCCAGGCAAGAGTACTGGAGTGGGGTGCCATTGCCTTCTCCGGTTCACTACTCAAGTCCTTTTCCATTTGACAGGTCCTGTGCAGTCTGAGTTATTGGTCTATAGTTGTCCTGTTGCTAGACGGGAAACCTCTCTGCCCAACCAAAGGATCCAGACAACTGAACTCAAGTTAACATCTGAGCTTTCATCTTAGAGCTTCTCTGCTTGCTTGATGTATCTCAAGATGCTGGAGGATAGCACAGTAGTTCAACAGACCAAGGAGAAATGATGCTGGTGATGGGGAGCTGGGAGAAATCTCATCCAGTGATAGCCATCAGGCCTCAGATGTCAAGGGTCTCCCCTGTCCCATGCATCCTCACTTTGAAGGAAACTACAAATAGATTCCCATAGTCAAAACCTAATACTCTATGATGATCCCAATATTTTATTTTAAATGTGCATCTGGCATTTTCAGCCAAAACCATTTAATATGGATTCAACAGGGAAAACACAGAGACTATTTTCATTTGCTATTACTTCTAGCCCAAGAAACTAAAACACTAGAAGAAACCTGCTGTCATAATACACACAACTAAATATTTTAAAAAGATAAGAATATGCAGAGAGGGGAGAATTTCATATTATGGACTATACTGTTTGGGTGTTAAAATCAGAGTATGTTTTATATTCCTCTAAGTCTGAAGCATGCCCCTCTTCACTATCCAAGGCATACACACAATTTCTAAAGTTGATAGAAATATATATTTAAGTCATAAATGTTTGAAATTGGAGACTCATTTAAATAATTCAAAGCATTCAATTTACTAAGAACCTCCTCTGAGCCAAACACTGTACTAGAAATATGAAAGTCAATAGCAAAACAAAAGGGCAGATAGTCACTGCCCTTAGCAATCTGTAAGGGATCTAAACATCAAAAGGAATTTAGGCTAATTCATGAAACATCACACAATTTCTTGACATTCATAACACTACCCCTCGTCTCTCAAAAATATTTAATTAGCATTTTAAAATAAAAGTTTAAAATAAAATAAAAAAATATTTCAAAGCCACTTTACAGTACATCAGTTTCCTCTGAAAATGAAGGAAACTATAACTCAAAATTTTAAGGGATCTCTTCATATGGTTCTTGCCTAATTCTTGCCACCATGATCTGAAAAAATGCTAATTTTTTCCACTCAAAATTCCTATTGTGATTTTATTGTTACTCTGCCTCTATTTCCTAGTTAAATTTTCTAGTTAAAGTAGACCTGTTCACCTTCTCTTCATTTCTTACTCTCTTCAAGTCTGCTCCTCTCCCTGATTCCCAAAGCCCTTTTTTAAAGAAAAGGCATTATTTGTTTCATGAGTGGCGCTATGTATTCAAGCTTGGTTTTAGAAAAATACCCCAAAGCCATGCTGAAATCTAGAAACTGGGCAGAGAACAAATCACACTCAGTAGTGAAATAAATCACATTCAGAAGTCAGCCTTGGAGCATCTTGGATACAAATCTATGCCCCAACAAGACTAGAAGTATGAGTGTTTAGTGGACAACGCCCGCGTGGACAGCAGAGACTGCAGAGGCACAGGGGGAGTGCCAGCCACATATGGGGTGTGTTTGGCCTGCACCGTGTTTGTTTTGGTTTTAATTTTAAGCACTTGCCAAAATGCAAGTGTCAGCACAAGTCACATAAAAATCCAGATTTCAGCTTTCACTTGAAAATATAGACATTTGGGGTCCATATCCTACAAGGCAGCCACTGACAGTTGAGGGCAGCTTCCCACATTTTCTGTGGTTGTCTATAGTGGTCCTGCCTGGTCCCACCTCTGCCTGGGCTTTTTGCCTTTAGTAGTAGCAAATAGTCCTTAGAACTGGTTGGTGTAAAACACTGGTGTGTCAGTTTTCCATGAATCGTTCTTTGAGCAAGTTGATGTTCCAGCTTTTAATGAATTAGGCTTGTTCATTAGTAAATGGGTTTTGTTGAGATGACTGTAGGCAAGTTGATATTTGCTCAGTTGGTCTTTAAAGGATGTCTGAACATACCCTTTGATTTCCATTTTTGGCCATGCTTTTCCACAAGGTTGAGTAAGGTCACTTCAATTCCAAATACATTTGGTTGTTCATGCTAAAGTTGGCAGGGGCTTAAGTGTGGCCTCTTAGAGTCTTCTTTCTCCAAGAAGCCTAGGGAAAAAAAAAATCAAGACTGCCCCAAAGCCATCTTTTTCCCATATGTCTTTTCAGTTGGATTGTTAAAGTGGGCCAGGTCCCACTCCTAGGTGGACCTGCCTTCATTTCTTTCTTGTTCACACTCTTTTTGGATTCTCTCCACATTCAGTGTGTCTTGGGCTGTTGCCACAGTTATAAGTGGCCCAAGACAGGCTCTTTCTAGACACTGAGGCAAGTATTTTTGGTGTTGGTCTTACTTGATGTGTTTCTTCTGCCCCCCGAATGTTGACATTAGTTTAAGAGCTGAGAAGTCAGATTTGAATTGTTGCTGTATGCAGAAACTAACACAACATTGTAAAGCAACTATACTCTGATACAAAGTAATTAAAAAAAAAAAAAAAGATTTGGATTGAGGAAAAAACAGGCAAAGCAGATCCTGGCCAATTTGGATGATGGCTTCTTAGGTTTTCCTGGCACAGGGAAAGATGACTTTTATGTGACTCAGCCTAACCAAACGCCAAGGCCACACCATAAATAAGGAAGAATAACAATAGTAGTGGTAATGAATCAACAGCAAATAGTCCTTGAGTACTTATAGTATACCAGGTACTGTTCCAAGTATTTGCATTAATTAATTTATTCTACACAATACCCTGCTAGGTATATATATTTTTTCTTTTTTCAGCATCAGTCAGTCAGTCAGTCAGTTCAGTTGCCTAGCTGTGTCCAACTCTTTGCGACCCCATGAATTGCAGCACACCAGGCCTCCCTATCCATCACCAACACCTGGAGTTCACTCAAACTCACATCCATCGAGTCAGTGATGCCATCTAGCCATCTCATCCTCTGTCTTCCCCTTGTCCTCCTGCCCCCAATCCCTTCCAGCATCAGAGTCTTTTCCAATGAGTCAACTCTTTGCATGAGGTGGCCAAAGCATAGAAAGGTTAAGTAACTTGCCCAAGGTCAGCCATCTAGTTCAGGGTGGAAAGAGAATTTGCATATAGGAAGTCCAGCTCCAGAAACCATGTTTGTGATCATTACATCATTATTGTTTCAAAAAAAAAAAAAAACTGGAAGGCAAGAAAGACATCTAGCTTTTGACGCCTTATATGTATTAACTTATGCAGAACTTCGAACAACGCTGTGGAGTAGAAACAATTATTACATATACTTTACAAAAGGAGGAACAAAGAGGAACTATTTAGCTTTGGTGTTTTCTCAGTTATTGGTATTTTTCATTTGGGATCATGGAGAAAAAAAAAGACCATAATAAGTATAACTCAGGTATTCCTAGAACCTCACCCAGCAATAGCACCCTAACACATTATTTAGTGATACCACTGATAACTGAAGTAACAGAAATACTAATGTATAAAAGATGTCTCCCAACTGCAAATGGACTGGCGAATGATAAATATTAACTGTATTAACGATAAATATTAAAAGTATTAACCTACTTTTGAAAAGAAATCTCTACAAGTTTCTCAGATGTTTTGATTGTAATAAAATTACAAATAAAATTTGGTTGTAATAATTTCTTTCCCTTTTCTGTCACAAAGAAACCAGAGCAGGGCTAGCTCTGAGATAAGGCTAGCCAAGCCCTTAAGAGAGATCACGGGATATGGTTCTAGGAAAACAGGATGTGGATGTTCATTCTCCATCTCAAAATTACAAAAACATGAAAAATCTACAGGATTCTTCCCCAAAACTATGGAACACTATTGTTCATTATCATGCCTCCACAGCATTGACTCTGGAAGCAATGAAACTCCATAGAGAATTTTAGAAGGCGACATCAGGTTCCAGATGTATTAATTCAGACATAATATAGTGGTGCTGACTGAGTTTTTATCCTTCTCTAAGCTGTTCTCTGGAACAACCTAATGTCTCAATATAAAAATAAGAGCTATTTTTGAAGGTTTTTGTTCTCATTTTTTAATCAAGCATCTGTCCTAAGGAGTGAGGCCGCCTTTAGAATATTTCCAGTTTCTCACAGGCAGGCTGCCATGTAAAGCAAACAATCGTTTCCTGGCTCTCAAATTACCTCCTCATTGATAAAGTCTGCTGGATCAGTAATTCAATCCAGAGAACAACAGAGAGCTCTGAGATAGCATCATTCCTATAGGTGCTGTTTATTCTCAAGGAATGACAAGTCTACTTCTGCTTTATTTTTCTCTATAATATCTATCATCATCCAACATATTATATATTTCTTGTCTATTTGTTTATTGTCTGTCTCTCCCCATTTGAATGTGAGCTTCTTGAGGGTTGAACTGGCTCTATTTTATTCACTGCTATATTCTCAGTATCTATAACAGTGGCTGGAAGTTAACAAGTATTTGCTACCTGTTTGCTAAACATGTAAATGAATGACCCAACTGAATGTGATCAGTTGTTAAATCAATAACTAAAATTCATATCCTAGGATATTGAAATATATTTGTAAAAATTAAAAATGGATGAATAATAAGAAAAATATTAGAGTAGTTTTTAAAAAAGGACATAAAGATACATTTCTTAGTAAGGATGAAGGAGAGAAGTACATAAGAAGAACAAAGGTAGCTATTCATTGCATTTAAAGAATTATAATATCAATTATGAAAAGTAATAAAAAATTTCAAGTGCTTTACTTATTAGAAACTTTTCTGTGAACACATACACTATATTGAAGCAGAAAAGACTTATAAAATATGACTTGGAAAATAAACTTGTCCAGGAACTCTTAAGATACATAGCCTTAAAACCAAGTCTCATTTACTTATTCTATTAATACTATCATATTCCTTAAGAATACAAAAGCATGATGCCCTAAAATCTGTTATTTCTATGTGAAATACTAAAAAAGCTTAATTTTAAAATAATAGATAATATTCCTTCATAATATAACAATGATTTAAAAATACATAATATTCCTTTATGATATAACAATTATTAAATGATATATAGTGTTCATTTATATATTATTGTGTATTATATTTATATATTATATGTATTATATATTCCTCTATAACATAACATGAGGACATTTCATATATTCACTGTTCCAATTTTATACCCTTTTCTTAAGAGTCTTATTCATGTTCAGTCGCTCAGGGTGGCTCAGATGGTAAATAAGATTCTTACCACATAAAAGTCTTCCTTTCTCTGTATCCTTCCTTTACCAGAATTAGTAGATAGTTTATATTCATGAATACTTATTAACTTATTGATAATAAATTGGGCTCTATGTTTGATTCTACCACAAGATTGTTTGAGTATAAAACAGCCATTCCTGAGTCAACTTGCATTAACCAGTTCCCTTAACTGTATTCCTAATATGATGGATCTACAGAACAGTAACACAGCTCTCATAATTCACGGCTTTACTTTAAAGACAACAAACATTCAAGTTGTTGTATCTAACACTGATTATAGTAGACACTTACTACATGTTTATTGGATTTTATATTTCAATTTTCAGAATTTATTTTAAAAGCAATCATTATATTGAAACTTGAGATTTTCAATGTATTATATAACAAGGTCTCAAAATCTAATTAAGTCTGGTTTCTTGCTCCAAGAGTCTGGTCATGGATTTTTGCTTGTTATGCCTCTGGCTTCTTATCCTTTAAAGAGCTGATGATGAAAACTTTTGTGTTTCACCAGAGAGAAATTCTAAACCATTCTCTCCCTTGATGTTCTAAATCCACACTAGAGATAAAATTTTCCTATCCTAATGTCTATCCACTTTCTGCCCTAAGAGAGGTTTGGAGATTGTTTCTGAGAAGAGTTTTTTGAGCTCCTGAAATTCTTCTATTCACCTACTCACTAGCTCAAAAAGGCAACATTTTAAACTTTTGCAAAAGTTAAAAGACTCCTGCTCTAAAGAAACTTTTCATTAAGAAGAGCATGAAAAAAAATAGATGTTTATTCATATGAAATAAACCTGAGAAATGTTTACTTTCGAAGGCTTGCTGAAGTTTCCTTCCACAAGTTTTTTAAAGTGATTTTATTTTTATAAAGATATTCATGCCACTTTAGCAATCTTCTATTGAAGTATAACTGATTAGATGTGTGTGCCTGTGTGTTTAAAGTTTTACTGCTTTAAAGACTATTGTTTGCCTGTGAGAAAAGTCTTATTATTGCATTTTACCAAATTTCTGAAAGTCTGGAATTCTCACCAACTTAGGCACCTTTAAAAGAAATAAACTCTGCAGCAATTTAAAAATCAGACTGTACCTCTCACCCAGGTATCAGTTTCTAATACCATTCTCCAATAAGAAGAAACCAGGGGTCTTTGGAGATATGGCTGATTCAAGGGCTAGAGAAGTTAAGTATACAAGATGAGTCTAGGACACCATAGTCCCAGAAAATGAAAAAAAGCTCAAAACCAAATAAGCAAATAAATAAACAAAAGCAATGATGGAGGTATATTAAAGAGGCATGGGAGCCAGTGGTCAAAACTGGCACAATTTTAGAAAAAAATAAGTAAAGTAATATTGGATTATAACCCAAAGTATAAAATAAATATCCACTAGTCTATATGGATATAAACAAATTATTGAATAAATAAACAAATGAGGAGGAAGAGACAAATCTTTGGCATGGAAAAACACCAAATAATTTCCATAGCTACTACAAACTCAAGGAGGTAGATCACAAATTTCTAGTCCTTCAGCTTGAGTTGTGCCCAAGAACACCCTTCCAAAGAGTCTCGTATAGAAAGGGGGAATAAAAAAAATAATTTGCAGAGGAAAAAACCTGACATACACTACCCCAGTTAGGTGATCAAGGTTCATATCGACAGTGAGAAGTAATGTGTATAGTCCCTACCATTCCCTTGATACGATATGAGAGGAATGATGCTTTACCTTTGTGGTCTTACTCCCCCAAACCATAACCCCAGACTAATCAGAAAAACACCCAGGCATATCCCAATTGAGGGACATCAAAAATATCTGACCGGTTCTTCTCAAAACTTCCAAGGTCATCAAAAAGAAAGAAAGTCTGAGAAACAGTCACAGCCAAGAGAAGTCTAAGGAAACAGAATGACTAAATGCAATATATCTTGGATGGGATTTTGGAACAGAAAAAGGACATTAGGTAAAAAAGTTTAAAAATCTGAATGAAGTATGGACTTTAGCTTTTTGTTTTATTTTGTTTTGTTTTTAAGTCAGAATAAATACATTCTCCAGAGAAAATAAGATGATGACCGTTAAGTACATGTGGCTGTAGCTAGACACATATTAATTATATATCTCATTAAGTATTTTATATGTAGCCCAGGCGGTGCTAGTGGTAAAGAGTATGTCTGCCAATGCAGGAGATGTAAGAGACACTGGTTCAATCCCTGGATTGGGAAGATCCCCTAGAGGAGGAAATGGCAACCCACTCCAGTATTCTTGCCTGGGAAATCCCATAGACAGAGGAGCCTTGGTGGGCTGCAGTCCATGGGGTCACAAAGAGTCAAGCACGACTGAGCACAAATTTTATACTAAAAATGTTGTATTACAAAACCAATCTGCACTACAATGCAGAAAGTGAAAAATAAGTACTCTCTCCAAGATGGATTCTCTGATAATAATTCAAATGGTATTTAAAATACAAAGGGCTGAGAAACATATCTAGTTCAAGGTTTGAGACCCTCCTCAATACATATTGGAGAAGGAAATGGCAACCCACTCCAGTGTTCTTGCCTGGAGAATCCCACTGATGGAGGAGCTTGGTGGGCTACAGTCCACGGGTCGCAAAGAGTCGGACACGACTGAGCGACTTCACTTTCAATACATGCAGCTCCCCAAATTTTTAGTCTTTCTTTTCACTTGTTACCATTTTTCTCTAAACCCAAACTCCTTGGTTGCTTTTATTTACATTCATTGCTTTAGCTATATAGCTTCCCTGCCACTGATTCTTAAATTTACATTTCTCAACTTTTCTTATGTTTCAGATTTCCAGTTACTTCCTACATCAGATGCCCTGTTGAACACGTCAGAACCTGTAATCTCCTGCCAAAAAAAACTGTCAGTCCTTCCACTTTTGTTAACCATCAAAGGTGTAGCCACCTTCTCTCCCTCAAGCTGGAAAGCATTACATCGTCTTCAACTTGGACTAGTCTCCCATTCCACTTGCCATCGATTTCCAATTCCCATTCAGTCTAAATTAGAATTTCTTAAATATTCCCTGACTTTTTCAAATCCTATCACAGACTCTAAGATTTCACATCTCTGCAAAGCCTCCTAATTGCTGGCCCTGCTTCTAATTCTTTTCCCTTCACTAATCCATCTTCCTTCCCTAGGGCCATGATTATCCTCTGAAAACAGAGGATCTTATCATCGCCAGCACAATACAGATCAAATTCTTTAGCAAGGCAAGGGAGATCCTTCACACCAGCTCCAACCTAGTCCTCTAGCCCTTTCCCTCAAAGCAGCACCCCAACCCCCACTTCCTCTTAGCCACATGGACCCTTATTGGTCCCTGAGACTCCATACACTTGTAGACCTGTGTGCCCTTGCCTAGAGTTCATTCTGGTGAATGCTCTTGCCTCCAAAATCTGCTTGAGAAATCATTGTCACATACCTAGTATTCCACTTGTGACATCTTGATCCCCACATTCAGGATGGGTCACTTCCTTTACTATTCTCTCAGAACGTTTTATTTCTTTTATTCATACTACTTCTATTGTATCTTGGTTTAGTCGCTAAATCGTGCCCTACTCTTTGCAGGCCCATGGACTGTAGCCCTCCAGATTCTTCTATTCAAGGGATTCTCCAAGCAAGAATACTGGAGTGGTGTGATGAACATTGGGGTACAGTCCAGGTTTGATGCAGGATACAGGAAGCTTGGGGCTGGTGCACTGGGATGACACAGAGGGATGGTATGGGGAGGGAGGTGGGAGGGGGGTTCAGGATGGGGAACACGTGTACACCCATGGCGGATGCATGTTGATGTATAGCAAAACCAATACAATATTGTAAATTAAAAAAAAAATAAAATAAAAAAATAACAAACAAACAAACAAAAAGAATACTGGAGTGGGTTGCCATTTTCTCCTCCAGAGGATCTTCCCAATCCAGGAATAGAACCCAAATCTACTGCATTGCAGGTAGATTGTATCTTACATTACAGTTAAATATGGACATCTTTCCTACTCAAAAATGGTCTTTGGTTCTGTAACATTTTCATATACTGAAAGCCTGTTAGAAATGAAAGATTTCAGTCCTCAATTTGTGTGTGTGCGTATGTGTGTGTGTGTGTGTGTTTGCGCACTCACTAAGTCTCTTCAGTCGTGTCCAACTCTTTGCGATCCCATGGACTGTAGCCCACTAGGCTCCACTGTCCATGGGGTTCTCCAGGCTAGAATACTGGAGTGGGTTGCCATGCCCTCCAGGGGAACTTCCTGGCCTAGGGATGGAACCCGTTTCTCTTGAGGCTTTTGCATTGCAGCCGGATTCTCTACAGCTGAGCCACCAGGGAAGCCCCTGGATCTGTAACATTTTCATATACTGAAAGCGTGTTAGAAATGAAATATTTCAGTCCTCAAGTTAGACCTCACCAAATCAAATTTGTGAATAACAATGTCCCCAGGTGATCATACACACAAATGAGTTTGAGAAACACATATACACCTGCACCTCCGCCCTCTAGTTCCTAGAAAGGTCTTACCTTCATAATGCTCTCTCTCCAGCCACACCAATTTTAGAGTTTTACATAAATAACCATGCATTACATAAACCATGTTTAGTGTCAATATTAAGATATTCTGATGCCTGGCTATGATGTCCTGGTCATAATCCTTGTTATGAGAGTGACACTTTAAACTGGGTTCTTTTATTACTTGAGTACTTGACATGAGTTTCTGATAGATGCTCCTTACACCGAATTCCACAGTACAGTGCAGGAGGTTTTAGTGTATCATTAGTGAGGTGCCACTTCATTTAACCAAATATTATTCCTTCTTCCTGTTTTATTAAAATTCATTTTCAATGATTTCTTTCAAATGCAGTGAATAAAACCTATTCATATCTAATTTGACACTGTATAATAATGCACTGGGAACTGTGAGCAATCTGAGAGGGAGGTGGGAGTCACTGATTTAAAATTTTATTCTAAGAATAATTCCACACTAATTCAGCACCGATGAGAACTAAGGCTTGAGAAAATATAGTTCACTAGTATGAGAAACGGAGAAGGCAATGGCACCCCACTCCAGTACTCTTGCCTGAAAAATCCCACGGACGGAGGAGCCTGGTAGGCTGCAGTCCATGGGGTCGCTAAGAGTCGGACACGACTGAGCAACTTCCCTTTCACTTTTCACTTTCATGCATTGGAGAAGGAAATGGCAACCCACTCCAGTGTTCTTGCCTGGAGAATCCCAGGGACTGGGGAGCCTGGTGGGCTGCCGTCTATGGGGTCGCACAGAGTCGGACACGACTGAAGCGACTTAGCAGCAGCAGCAGTATGAGAAAAAGAATCAGTTCTATCAATGGCTTATTACTTTATGCCACAAGCATTTTAAGGTTACACAGCTCTTATTCATAAAGCATTATTTTCAATAATCTTTGAAGATTTACTTAAAACAATCATAATATTTCCATGAGATATTTATGAAGCAAGTCTTATCTTCTATTTTCAAACTAAGCAATAGGTAATCTAATGTGCTTATTCAAGGTCATTCCAAAAAGCAGATGTGAAGAATAAAACTCAGACCTCCTAGAAATAATAATACCAGTACTGGTGGGATATTAAGAAAATTTAATGAGTTAATATTTGTAACATGCTTAGAACAGTGCCTAGTACTTGATAAGCTTTACATAAGTGTTTGTGGTTAAATGAATAGACAGGTGGATAGGAGGTAAGATACAGGCAGATAAATTTGAGATCTCAGTGATAATAAGTCTTGCAGCTCATTATTCAGGGCTTCTGATTAAAGTGATAGAAGAGTCATTTAGAAAACACAGAAAATAATCTCTCTCAACTCTGTGTCACTCCTTCATGTTTCATTAACAGGCCTTCATACCATAGGAGGAATGTATGTTAACTCACCAGATACCCACTCATTGCTGGTTTTGATCTAAAGCAAGAGAGGACCTCATCAATACAAGGCCTCAGTTAAAATTCATACGCATTATCTAGAACTGGGATCCGCAGTTTTCTCTCATTGGCAGTACAAGTGCATTTGCTAAAATATGAGACATCTTTGAGCCCTGAAACTGCCGATGAAAAAAGGTACTTGTCGTGAGTGAGCAGCAATGAGTCCCATGTGGTAGCTGTAACCTGAAAGGTAGGCCACCCTGTGGGGCCCTAAAATGGGTGCTTCAGGTAAGAAGGGCCTCGGTAAGGGTAGACAGGACTATTGGCTAAAACACATTTCATCCACTTCACGATTTTTGTAAAATTTGCCCTGTCCCCACCCAGGAGCCAAAGTGGTATGAGAAGTGTCTCCTGGGGCCAATAATTGTGTCATCTATGAGATGAAGAACATTTAAGCCAATATGAAACTATGCCAAGTACTTTTAAAGTGTATTGTTCCTATGCATCTGAGAAGCATATTTTTTTCCACATATTTTAATAGAATTCTGAAAAATCAGAATTTTCCTCTATATTATAACATTACTTTTCCACCCCTCCAAAGATTCTTCACACATAATTTCCTATTTTTCTAATTATTTATTACTCAAAAATTGTAATCTCATTTCCCTAATTTTGGTTATCCTTATTTGAAGCATCTTCTTTTTCTTTGACATTGTTAATTTTAATCTATTACCTTCTGATGCTTTAACTTCTATCATATAGATTCCCAAGAATAATATTACTGGCTTAAAAATTATAAGTATTTTAACTGTTATAGATGTTCCAGATTGCTTACCAAAAAAAAAGACTACAATATTTCTCATTTCCACACTCAGTGTATGAAAGCTTTCCTTGGAATATCCACCAGCAGTAGGTGATATCACCAAATTTGAAATTTGCCAGTCCTGTGACTGTAAAGTGATATGCTATACTTTAAATGGTCTTTCTGTAACTTTTTGTGAATTTCATATCTTTTCATCTTTATTTTACCATCTGGATGTGAAAATACAAACTGCTTATTCATATCCTTTATATGAAAAAAGATTTGAAAATAAAAAAATTAAATTTAAAAAGACAGCATTTAAAAATAGAAATTGTTTTAAATTAATATATAAGTAAAACTTCCTTCCCTATTAAAAAATTTAAATGATGTGACATTTTTAACTTCACCAGATTAAAAAATGTGATAACATCTAATACTAAAGATCCATGGAGAAATAGCACTGTCAATGAAAGTTAAAATATGAGCCATCATTTTGTAGAGGAATGTGGCAGGAGGAAGCACAGTTTTGATATTTTGCCCATGTCGACATCCTAGGAATCAGCGAACTGAAATGGACTGGAATGGGTGAATTTAACTCAGATGACCATTATATCTACTACTGCGGGCAGGAATCCCTCAGAAGAAATGGAGTAGCCATCATGGTCAACAAAAGAGTCTGAAATGCAGTACTTGGATGCAATCTCAAAAACGACAGAATGATCTCTGTTCGTTTCCAAGGCAAACCATTCAATATCACAGTAATCCAAGTCTATGCCCCAACCAGTAATGCTGAAGAAGCTGAAGTTGAATGGTTCTATGAAGACCTACAAGACCTTTTAGAACTAACACCCAAAAAAGATGTCCTTTTCATTATAGGGGACTGGAATGCAAAAGTAGGAAGTCAAAAAACACCTGAAGTAACAGGCAAATTTGGCCTTGGAATACGGAATGAAGCAGGGCTAAGACTAATAGAATTTTGCCAAGAAAATGCACTGGTCATAACAAACACCCTCTTCCAACAACACAAGAGAAGACTCTATACATGGACATCACCAGATGGTCAACACTGAAATCAGATTGATTATATTCTTTGCAGCCAAAAATGGAGAAGCTCTATACAGTCAGCAAAAACAAGACCAGGAGCTGACTGTGGCTCAGACCATGAACTCCTTATTGCCAAATTCAGACTGAAATTGAAGAAAGTAGGGAAAACCACTAGACTATTCAGGTGTGACCTAAATCAAGTCCCTTATGATTATACAGTGGAAGTGAGAAATAGAGAAATAGATTTAAGGGCCTAGATCTGATAGACAGAGTGCCTGATGAGCTATGGAATGAGATTTGTGACATTGTACAGGAGACAGGGATCAAGACCATCCCCATGGAAAAGAAATGCAAAAAAGCAAAATGGCTGTCTGGGGAGGCCTTACAAATAGCTGTGAAAAGAAGAGAAGCGAAAAGCAAAGGAGAAAAGGAAAGATATAAACATCTGAATGCAGAGTTCCAAAGAATAGCAAGAAGAGATAAGAAAGCCTTCTTCAGCGATCAATGCAAAGAAATAGAGGAAAACAACAGAATGGGAAAGACTAGAGATCTCTTCAAGAAAATCAGAGATACCAAGGGAACATTTCATGCAAAGATGGGCTTGATAAAGGACAGAAATGGTCTGGACCTAACAGAAGCAGAAGATATTAAGAAGAGATGGCAAGAATACACAGAAGAACTGTACAAAAAAAGATCTTCACGACCCAGATAATCACGATGATGTAATCACTGACCTAGAGCCAGACATCCTGGAATGTGAAGTCAAGTGGGCCTTAGAAAGCATCACTACGAACAAAGCTAGTGGAGGTGATAGAATTCCAGTTGAGCTATTCCAAATCCTAAAAGATGATGCTGTGAAAGTGCTGCACTCAATATGCCAGCAAATTTGGAAAACTCAGCAGTGGCCGCAGGACTGGAAAAGGTCAGTTTTCATTCCAATGCCAAAGAAAGGCAATGCCAAAGAATGCTCAAACTACCGCACAACTGCATTCATCTCACATGCTAGTAAAGTAATGCTCAAAATTCTCCAAGCCAGGCTTCAGCAATATGTGAACCATGAACTTCCTGATGTTCAAGCTGGTTTTAGAAAAGGCAGAAGAACCAGAGATCAAATTGCCAACATCTGCTGGATCATGGAAAAAGCAAGAGAGTTCCAGAAAAGCATCTATTTCTGCTTTATTGACTATGCCAAAGCCTTTGACTGTGTGGATCACAATAAACTGTGGAAAATTCTTCAAGAGATGGGAATACCAGACCACCTGATTTGCCTCTTGAGAAATTTGTATGCAGGCCAGGAAGCAACAGTTAGAACTGGACATGGAACAACAGACTGGTTCCAAATAGGAAAAGGAGTACGTCAAGACTGTATATTGTCACCCTGCTCATTTAACTTCTATGCAGAGTACATCATGAGAAACGCTGGACTGCAAGAAACACAAGCTGGAATCAAGATTGCCCGGAGAAATATCAATAACTTCAGATATGCAGATGACACCACCCTTATGGCAGAAAGTGAAGAGGAACTAAAAAGCCTCTTGATGAAGGTGAAAGTGGAGAGTGAAAAAATTGGCTTAAAGCTCAACATTCAGAAAACGAAGATCATGGCATCCGGCCCCATCACTTCCTGGGAAATAGATGGGGAAACAGTGAAAACAGTGTCAGACTTTATTTTCTGGGCTCCAAAATCACTGTAGATGATGACTGCAGGCATGAAATTAAAAGAGGCTTACTCCTTGGAAGGAAAGTTATGACCAACCTAGATAGCATATTCAAAAGCAGAGACATTACTTTGCCAACAAAGGTCCGTCTAGTCAAGGCTATGGTTTTTCCTGTGGTCGTGTATGGATGTGAGAGTTGGACTGTGAAGAAGGCTGAGCACCAAAGAATTGATGTTTTTGAACTGTGGTGTTGGAGAAGACTCTTGAGAGTCCCTTGGACTGCAAGGAGATCCAACCAGTCCATTCTAAAGGAGATCAGCCCTGGGATTTCTTTGGAAGGAATGATGCTAAAGCTGAAACTCCAGTACTTTGGCCACCTCATGCGAAGAGTTGACTCATTGGAAAAGACTCTGATGCTGGGAGGGATTTGGGGCAGGAGGAATAGGGGACGACAGAGGATGAGATGGCTGGATGGCATCACTGACTCGATGGACATGAGCCTGAGTGAACTCCGGGAGTTGGTGATGGACAGGAGGCCTGGCGTGCTGCGATTCATGGGGTTGCAAAGAGTCGGACACGACTGAGCAACTGGTCTGATCTTATCTGATCTGAATACAATAATTCTAAATTATACCCAAATCTCAAAAAAAAGCAATATAAATAAATATTGTGGTAAAGTTGTATTTTATATTAACAAAGTTAAAAAGATTCTAAATATCTTTCATATACTTTCAAGAAACTAGGATGATATTGTGGTTAAAATCTCACATTTAGAGACAAACTGTCCTTGGGTCAAACCTCAGCTCCATCATTTATGATATGTGCTACTCAATTCTGCAAGTGTGAAACGGAAATAGCTACCTTGTGGACTAGAAGTGAGAAGTCAATAAGTTAATGTATATAAGCTGTATAGCACAGTACATTTAATTAGTGATTTACAAAGGCTAACTTAAAATCTAGTGACATGACACTTTGTTACAATTCTTAAAAACTACATTGACATGGAAAGACAATACAGTCTTTATTTTTATCAAAATATTAAAAATGTATTGAGAATTCCCTGGTAGTCCAGTAGTTACAACTCTGTGCTTCTACTGCTGGGAGCCTGGGTTCGATCCCTGGTCAAGAAACTAAGATCCTACAAGCCACATGGTATGGCAAAAAAAAAAAAAATTTTTTTAAGTATCTGTTAAAACATGTGGAGTAAACTTGCAAAAAGAGGCAGGAGGCAACTGTGCTATCTCTGAAGTGATTTTTGCTTTTACCTTGGTACTCGCAAATGCTTGATTCAATATTCTATCAAAAACATAAAACATCTTGATAAATGGGAAAACTATTTTCTAAAAATGTGGTTTGAATATGCATCCAAATAAAGCACTATTATTCTCTATGAAAAACAGACATTGAGTCTTTTCAAACACTGTACATCTTTCAAAGCACTCTATGATGCCAATCAACTGCTATATAGAAATGAAAATAAACGTAAAATTAAGCTAGACCTCAATCATTTTACAATTCCAAATGTCTCTGATATAAAGTACTCAATGTGACAAAGTGATAGAATTACGTTCCATAAGACGAGAAACAGTATCAGTCTCAGGGTGCTATAGTCATGCTGTGTACAGTTATGAGTGGGAGATTTCAGACAACACAAAGCAAAGTCTTCCTGATAAAACTTAATATGCTATTTGTCCAAAAATGAACAAATAACGAACATGAATCCTTGAGCAAACAAGCCAATGAAAGGGCAAACACTCATGATTCCTGATACTGGCCCTCTCGGATGAGCCTTCAGATTACTATGGAATGTGCCTGCCATTCTCACATTCCCAGCATTCCGGCCATGATGCTAGTACCAATTTCCAGCAGAAACTTAATCTGTCTTATACTCCAGCTGTGAACTTGGATTTCCATACCACACTTCCATAGAATAATTTTCTGAGGGCATTATTTATAATAGCAAAACATTAGAAATATCATAAATATCTAACAATATGGGAAAGATTAAGAACAATAAAATAAATATTACATACATCTGGTAATATAATGTTAAGTAGCCTCTGAAATAATATATACAAAGTTTTTATGGAGTGTATTTCTGACATAACAGTATGCTAAAAAAGAAATCAAACTAGAAAATTGTATAAAATGTAGAAAAAACTTGTAAAGAAGTATGTCTTTGTTGGCATTTTAGGTAATCTCTCTCATTCTTTATTATTCTTTTTACATTTTTTTTTGCATTGTTATTTTTTATTTTTATTTGTTTATTTTTTTAAATTTTATTTTATTTAACTTTACAATATTGTATTGGTTTTGCGATATAGCAAAATGAATCTGCCACAGGTAGTATATCTAATCCAAAAATCTTCATCTTCTGTAAAATGAAAGGAAGCTAAGAACTTAATTAAGTAATTTAGTCATGGTTTCACAAAGACATAGAAACCCAGGCCAGAATTCCTCTTTTCCACAGTACTATCTGGCTTATCCTTCAGTTCAGTCACTCAATCATTTCCGACTCTTTGGGACCCCACAGACTGCAGCACATCAGGCTTCCCTGCCCATCACGAACTCCTGGAGCTTGCACAAACTCATGTCCATTGAGTTGGTGATGACATCCAACAATCTCATCCTCTGTTTTCCCCTTCTCCTCCTGCCTTCAATCTTTCCCGGCATCAGGGTTTTTTCAAATGAGTCAGTTCTTCGTATCAGGTGACCAAATTATTAGTTTCAGCTTCAGCATCAGTCCTTCCAATGAATATTTAGGACTGATTTCCTTTAGGATGGACTGGTTGGATCTCCTTACAGTCCAAGGGACTCTCAGGAGTCTTCTCCAACACCACAGCTCAAAAGTATCAATTCTTTAGCACTCAGCTTTCTTCATAGTCCAACTCTCATATCCATACATGACTACTGGAAAAACCATAACTTCGACTAGATGGACCTTTGTTGGCAAACTAATGTCTCTGCTTTTTAATAAACTGTCTAGATTGGTCATAGCTTTTCTTCCAGGGAGCAAGCATCTTTCAATTTCATGGCTGTAGTCACCATCTGCAGTGATTTTGGAGCCCCAAAAAATAAAGTCTGTCCTTGTTTTCATTGTTTCCCCATCTATTTGCCATGAAGTGATGGGACAGATACCATGATCTTCATTTTTTGAATGCTGAGTTTTAAGCCAGCTTTTTCACTCTCCTTTTTCACTTTCATCAAGAGGCTCTTTAGTTCCTCCTCACTTTCTGCCATAAGGGTGCTGTCATCTGTGTATCTGAGGTTATTGATATTTCCCCTGGTAATCTTGATTCCGGCTTGTACTTCATCCAGCCCCGCATTTCTCATGATGTACTCTGCATATAAGTTAAATAAGCAGGGTTACAATATACAGCTTTAATGTACTCCTTTCCCAATTTGCAACCAGTCTATTGTTCCATGTCCGGTTCTAACTGTTGCTCCTTGAGCTGCATACAGATTTCTCAGGAGGCAGGTAAAGTGGTCTGGTATTCCCATCTCTTTTAAGAATTTTCCAGTTTGTTGTGATCTACACAGTCAAAGGCTTTGGTGTAATCAATAAAGCAGAAGTAGATGTTTTTTTGGAATTCTCTTAATTTTTCTATTATCCAACGGATGTTGGCAATTTGATCTCTGGTTCCTCTGCCTTTTCTAAAACCAGCTTGAACATCTGGAAGTTCTCAGCTCACGTACTATTGAAGCTTAGCTTGGAGAATTTTGAGCATTACTTTGCTAGCGTGTGAGATGAGTGCAACTGTGCCGTAGTTTGAGCATTCTTTGGCATTGCCCTTCTTTGCAATAGGAATGAAAACTGACCTTTTCTAGTCCTGTGGCCACTACTGAGTTTTCCAAATTTGCTGGCATATTGAGTATAGCACTTTAACAGCACCATCTTTTAGAAATGAAATAGCTCAGCTGGAATTCCATCACCTCCACTAGCTTCTTTCATAGTTATGCTTCCTAAGGCCCACTTGACTTCACGTTCCAGGATGTCTGGCCCTAGGTGACAGCTAGGTGCTTCTCTTTGGGTGCATATAATTACCATTTAGAATAAATCATCTGTCCATATTTTTACCTTGATTTCACTATCTTCAAGCAAGCCAATCATGTCCAAAGACAGTGTAAATTCAGCTACTTGTTCCTACCTTTTAAAACGGTGTCACTGGGCTTGACTGCAAATAATTAAGCTTTGCATGTACCAAGGCTTTGCATGTTGACTCACAATTAATGGGCTTAGCATGTATATAAATTTTGGAGGGGCTTCTCACCAAGGTAGAAGATTGATTTGGGGTCCCATGGAGGCAAATGGGAAACAGTTTGGCCATTAAATACTTAAAAGGGCAAATAGGCAGGATATCTTTGTGCTTCTGGAAGAAAGACTGAAAATCTGTAATAAAGAATGACCTACGACACTAGTTTTCAACAAGTGGTCCTGGACAGCACATTAGCATTACCTGGCAACTTATTATTTCTCAACTCACCTCCACATTCTTACTGAATCAGATCAACTGAGAGTAGGGCCCAGCAATCTGTGATTTACCAAACCTTCCAGACGATTCTGATACACACAAAATTTGAGAATCATAGTTCTAGCAAATCAGCAGATATTATGGTCAAGTTTTGCCAAAAGTACATTCCTTAAACATTCAGGCAAAGAGTCTCTTTACCTTCTGGTAAGTATAAAATACAGAGTGAACAATTAGAGAGTCAAGGCAGGCTAAGAGACATCTTTGCCCTCTATGCCCTTTAATCACTTGTTTGGTCACTCTGATAACAAGATGGAATGCTAAGTGGATTTTTTAAATTCCTAAAGTTCCCGGCTCTAAATAGATCATTTTGTTGCACAGATCATGAGATTCACATATGATTTTCATATTTTTCCTTGGTGAAAGAGCTGGAAAGAGTTATTATTATTATTAAAGGTTATTATTAACTTATTAGCAGAATTCATCTTTCTTTGGAAATATAGACATCACTGACTTGACCCCTCTGATACAAGGTTACAGGAAACTTTCACTAGAGGCGGTGGGCCTGTGAGCTCTGTTCTTCAGTTGATAGACACAGCCCAAAGCACATTTCATTTAGCTCTACAACAGTTATTTCCTATAAAGCACTCACTATTTTTTCTCTAAACTTCAAAGAAGCAAATGATGCTTGAATACCTGAAATATTCAGCTCTGTTATTAATATATTTATAGGTTTATTTTTTCAATGGCTTATTCATTTGATTGTGTACCGACTAGGTATACACAAGACACTGTCCTAGGTACAGTATAATGAATAAACAGATGAATAAAATACTCCCTGTTTTACAAGAAGTTTATCGTATAGAAGGGGAGATGAGATTAACAGACAAAAATAATTAAAAAATAAAACACAAGTATAATCTAGGCATCAGAGGTGTAGGAATATCGAGTGATGAGGCCTTAGTTAACTTGTTTACCATTTTAATTTTGAGAGGAATTTATGGGTTAATTTTGGAGAAGGAAATGGCAACCCACTCCAGTGTTCTTGCCTGGAGAATCCCATAGACAGAGGAGCCTGGCAGGCTATGGTCCATGGGGTTGCAAAGAGTCGGATACAAAACTGAGCAAATGACACCATGGGTGAATTTAGATATTCATTTGGATTTTAAGAAATGATGGAAAGGAGGAAATTCTAGGAGACAAGTCTAAATAACACTGCAAAGTAGAAAGCTTTGCAATGGGATCAGGCAGAGGTGAGTAGGTTAATCAAAGTGGTTCTCCATCCCACCCATACATTAATATCACCTTAAAGTGAAAGTCACTCAGTCATGTCTGACTCTTTGCAACCCCATGGTCTATACAGTCTATGGAATTCTCTAGGCCAGAATACTGGAGTGGGTAGGCTTTCCCTTCTCCAGGGGATCTTCCCAACCCAGGGATCAAACCCAGGTCTCCCGCATTTCAAGCAGATTCTTTACAAGCTGAGCCACAAGGGAAGCTCAAGAATACTGGAGCGGGTAGCCTATCCCCTCTCCAGGGGATCTTTCCTGGGATGCTTTAAAAAAAACCTGATGCCTGATATCCAGAGAAAACTATAATTCAAAAAAGATACATGCACCCCTGTGTTCACCGCAGTGCTGTTTGCAACAGCCAAGATATGGAAACAGCGTGAATGTCCATCAGCAGATGAACGGATGAAGAAGTGGTACGTATAGACAATGGAATACTACTCAGCCACAAAAAAGAATAAAATCATGTCATTTGGAGCAACATGGATGGACCTAGAGATTAGTATACTAAGTGAAGTAAGTCAGAAAGACAAATATCATATGATATCACTTATATGCATACTGTAAAATATGACACATATGAACTTATCTACAAAGTAGAAATAGACTCACACATAAGACAACAGACTGCAGGTGCAGGTTTCGGGGGCAGGGAGGGATGGATTGGGAGTTTGAGATTAGCAGATATAAACTACTATAAAAGGAATAGATAAACAACAAGGTCTTACTGTATAGCACAGGGAACTATATTCAATATCCTGTGATAAACTCTAATGGAAAAAGAATAACAAAGTATGTATACATAACTGAATCACTGCTGCACAGTAGAGATTAACACAACATTGTAAATCAACTGTGCTTCAGTAAAATAAATTTTTAAAAAAGAACTCAGGTAAAATAAGAACTTTAGGCCTATAAAGTTAAGATTTTCTTTTTAAAGTGATGTCCAAATCCAACTCTCTGACCCCGCAATTCTGACAAAATTTTTTAAGTGGGGCCTGGGCATTGGCTTCTTTAATTTCTATATTTCCTAGGTAATTCAAGTGTAGGAACAATCCTGAGAGCCATGCTACTGCAGGGGTATGGAGGTATCCAACTCCATGGCATGGGAAGTGCAGAATGCTGGGCTAAGAAATTTGCATTCTGCTTCAGTTCAATCGCTCAGTCGTGTTCGACTCTTTGCAACTCCATGAATCGCAGCACGCCAGGCCTCCCTGTCCATCACCAACTCCCGGAGTTTACTCAAACTCATGTCCATCAAGTCGGTGATGACATCCAGCCATCTCATCCTCTGTCGTCTCCTTCTCCTCCTGCCCCCAATCCCTCCCAGCATCAGGGTCTTTTTCAATGAGTCAGCTCTTTGCATGAGGTGGTCAAAGTATTGGAGTTTCAGCTTTAGCATCATTCCTTCCAAAGAAATCGCAGGGCTGATCTCCTTCAGAATGGACTGGTTGGATCTCCTTGCAGTCCAAAGGACTCCCAAGAGTCTTCTCCAACACCACAGTTCAAAAGCATTAATTCTTCGGCAGTCCGCTTTCTTCACAGTCCAACTCTCACATCCATACATGACCACTGGAAAAACCATAGCCTTGACTAGATGGACCTTTGTTGGCAAAGTAATCTCTGCTTTTGAATATGCTATCTAGGTTGGTCATAACTTTCCTTCCAAGGGGTAAGCGTCTTTTAATTTCATGGCTGCAATCACCATCTGCAGTGATTTTGGAGCCCCAAAAAATAAAGTCTGACACTGTTTCCCCATCTATTTGCCATGATGTGACGGGACCAGATGCCATGATCTTCGTTTTCTGAATGTTGAGCTTTAAGCCAACCTTTTCACTCTCTTCTTTCACTTTCATCAAGAGGCTCTTTAGTTCCTCTTCACTTTCTGCCATAAGGGTGGTGTCTTCGGCATATCTGAGGTTATTGATATTTCTCCCGGCAATCTTGATTCCAGCCTGTGCTTCTTCCAGCCCAGAGTTTCTCATGATGTAGTCTGCATGTAAGTTAAATAAGCAGGGTGACAATATGCAGCCTTGACGTACTCCTTTTCCTATTTGGAACCGGTCTCTTGTTCTATGTCCAGTTCTAACTGTTGCTTCCTGACCTGCATTCTGCTTACTGCTGCTGCTGCTAAGTCGCTTCAGTCGTGTCCGACTCTGTGCGACCCCATAGACGGCAGCCCACCAGGCTCCTGTCCCTGGGATTCTCCAGGCAAGAACACTGGAGTGGGTTGCCATTTCCTTCTCCAATGCATGAAAGTGAAAAGTGAAAGTGAAGTCGCTCAGTCATGTCCAACTCTTAGCGACCCCATGGACGGCAGCCTACCAGGCTGCTCTGCCCATGGGGTTTTCCAGGCAAGAGTACTGGAATGGGTTGCAGACATAAAAATCACTGAACACTTCTCCAGAGGGAACTGACAGGAGCAGAGCTGTGCTTACGGAATATTAAACTGGCACTTGTGGGACTTCCCTGGTGGTATAGTGGTTAAGACTCTGCCTTCCAATGCAGGGGGTGTGGGTTCGAAATCTGGTCAGGGAACTAAGATCCCACATACTGCAGGGTGCATCCGAAAATGAAAATACATAAATAAATAAACCTTGTTAAAAAAATTGGGAATATTGGAGATCAAAATGAAATATTTAAAAAGTAAAACTAAACTAAACTAAACTGGCATCTGTGGTGAAGATGTATAGTATAAGGAAGAGACCGGCATCTGGGACAGTAATTGTTACTGTGATAGCACAAGAGAGGCACAGGAACCGTCAGGAGTGTGGAGTCATGGCTGAGAAGGCACACCACAGGGCGTGCTGTCTGTTGTGTGTTATGGTGAAGGAGAGAGAGGATCTGATGATAAGCTTTAGAGTCTACAAGGCTGAGGGCTCACAGTCAGCACTACTAGTTAGAAAAACATTCCCAGAGAATGGAAGCATCATGCATTATCCACTACTTATACATATCGAGGTCCTGGGACACACAAATGAAAACATCTATCAGGTACTAGGAAAATCAATGCTTTCTCAAGACTCTGCCTATAGGTGACAGATTAGGATTCAACATTATTTTTAGGTTATGCCCAGAGAAACTTTCTTGACATATAAGTGACATCTAACATCATGTTAATTCAGGGTGTACAACATGATATTCTCTCTCTCTCTCTCTACATACATATATCTATTATATATACATATATATATATATATATATATATCACATAGCATATATATGCTATGTGCTTAGTCACTTGAGTCATGTCCAACTCTTTGTAATCCATGGATGGCAGCACGCCAAGCTCCTCTGTCCATAGGATTCTCCAGGCAAGAATACTGGAGTGGGTTGCCATGCCCTCCTCCAGGGGATCTTTCTGACCCAAGGAATCCTCCTGCATTGCAGGCAGATTCTTTATCACTGAGCCACTGGGGAAGTGTGTGTGTGTGTGTGGGGGGGGGTTGTGTGTGTGTGTGAACTGCGAACTTCCAGATGTCAAAGCTAGATTTAGAAAAAGCAGAGGAACCAGAGATCAAATTGCCAACATCTGTTAGATCATAGAAAAAGCAAGAGAATTCCAGAAAAGCATCTACTTATGCTTTATTGATTATGCCAAAGCCTTTGTCTGCGTGGATCACAATACACTGAGGAAAATTCTGAACGAGATGGGAATACGAGACCACCTTACTTTCCTCCTGAGAAATCTATATGCAGGTCAAGAAGCAACAGTTAGAACCAGACGTGGAACAATAGACTGGTTCCAAATTGGGAAAGAAGTACGTTAAAGCTGTACATTGTCACCCTGCTTATATAACTTATATGCAGAGTATATCCCATGAAATGCATGGCTGGATGAAGCACAAGCTGGAATCAAGATTGCTGAGAGAAATAACCTCGGATATGCAGATGACACCACTCTTATGGCAGAAAGTGAAGAGGAACTAAAAGCCTCTTAATGAAAGTGAAAGAGGAGAGTGAAAAATCTGGCTTAAAACTCAACATTCAAAATTACTGCAGATGGTGATTGCAGCCATGAAATTAAAAGATGCTTGCTCCTTGGAAAAAAAGCTATAACCAATCTAGACAGCTTATTAAAAAGCAGATACATTACTTTGCCAACAAAGGTTCATGTATTCAAAGTTATGGCTTTTCCAGTAGTCATGTATGGATGTGAGAGTTGGACTATAAAGAAAGCTGAGTGCCAAAGAATTTATGCTTTTTGAACTGTGGTGTTGGAGAAGACTCTTGAGGATCCCTTGGACTGCAAGGAAATCCAACCAGTCCATCATAAAGGAAATTAGTCCTAAATATTCATTGGAAGGACTGATGCTGAAGCTGAAACTCTAATACTTTGGCCACCTGATGAGAAGAACTGACTCATTGGAAAAGACCCTGATGCTGGGAAAGATTGAATTCAGGAGAAGGGGAGACAGAGGATGAGATGGTTGGATGGCATCACCGACTTGAAGGACGTAAGTTTGAGCAAGCTCCAGGAGTTTGTGATGGACAGGGAAGCCTGGCGTGCTGCAGTCCATGGGTCACAAAGAGTTGGACACAACTGAGTGACTGAGCTTCCTGATATATATATATATATATATATATATATATATATATATATATAGTAGAAGTTGCTCAATTGTGTCTGACTCTTTGAAACCCCATGGACTGTACAGTCCATTGAAATTTCCAAGCTAGAATATTGGAGTGGGTAGCCATTCCCTTCTCCAGGGGATCTTCCCAACCCAGAGATCAAGCCCAGGTCTCCCACAATGTAGAAGGATTCTTTACCAGCTGAGCTACCAGGAAGCCATATATATGTATTTATAGTATATGTGTGTGCACACATGTGTGCATATTAAATAATAATAACCACAATAAATCTAGTTGAGATCTGTCCCCACACACAGAATTATACCTCTTTTTTTTTTTTTTTGGTAATGAGAACCTTTACAATATACTGTCTTAACAACTTTCAAATATACAATATAGTATTATTAACTATAGTCACCATGGCTTAGATGGTAAAGAAGCTGCCTGCAATGCAGGAGCCCTGGGTTTGAACCCTGGGTCAGGAATATCCTCTGAAGAAGTAATGGCAACCTATTCAGCATTCTTGCTTGGAGAATTCTATGGACAGAAGAGCCTGGTGGACTATAGTCTATGAGGTCGAAAAGAGTTCGACATCACTGAGTGACTAACATTACTACTACACTAACTACAGTTACCATGCTATATGATACATCTCCAGATTTTATTTATGACTGGAAGTTTGTCCCCTTTGACCACCAACCCCAGCCTCCAGCAGCTGCTAATTTGTTTCCCAGAAGCGATTTTTCAATCCATAGAGTAGAAACGTTTCTTTAGGGAGTATCAAGTCACGTGGAAAATAAGATGACTAGGGATAAACATATTGGAGAAAACTCTCATCTGGAAGAAGAACATAAAGAAGGATGGGACAGGAAGGTGGGAGAAGCAGGCAAGGCACAATTAAGGAAATTAAGAGATGGGAATACCAGACCACCTGACCTGCCTCTTGAGAAACCTGTATACAGGTCAGGAAGCAACAGTTAGAACTGAACATGAAAAAACAGACTGGTTCCAAATAGGAAAAGGAGTACGTCAAGGCTGTATATTGTCACCCTGCTTATTTAACTTATAAGCAGAGTACATCATGAGAAATGCTGGGCTGGAGGAAGCAGAAGCTGGAATCAAGATTGCTGGGAGAAATATCAATAACCTCAGATATGCCAAAGACACCACCCTTATGGCAGAAAGTGAGGAGGAACTAAAGAGCTTCTTGATGAAAGTGAAAGAGGAGAGTGAAAAGTTGGCTTAAAGCTCAACATTCAGAAAACTGAGATCATGACATCTGGTCCCATCACTTCATGTGAAATAGATGGGGAAACAGTGGCTGACTTTATTTTTCTGGGCTCCAAAATCATTGCAGATGGTGATTGCAGCCATGAAATTAAAAGATGCTTACTCCTTGGAAGGAAAGTTATGACCAATCTAGACAGCATATTAAAAAGCAGAGACATTACTTTGCCAGCAAATGTCCATCTAGTCAAGGCTATGGTTTTTCCAGTAGTCATGTATGGATGCGAGAGTTGGACTATAAAGAAAGCTGAGCACTGAAGAATTGATGCTTTTGAACTGTGGTGTTGGAGAAGACTCTTGAGAGATCCAACCAGTCCATTCTAAAGGAGATCAGTCCTGGGTGTTCATTGGAGGGACTGATGTTGAAGCTGAAACTCCAATACTTTGGCCACCTGATGCAGAGAGCTGACTCATTTGAAAAGACCCTGATGCTGGGAAAGATTGAGGGCAGGAGGAGAAGGGGACGACAGAGGATGAGATGGCTGGATGGCATCACTGACACAATGGACATGGGTTTGGGTGGACTCCAGGAGTTGGTGATGGACAGGGAGGCCTGGCTTGCTGTGGTTCATGGGGTCACAAAGAGTCGGACATGACTGAGTGACTGAACTGAACTGAACTGAACTGAAGAGAGAAAAGGATTTGTAAGAAAATGGTGGACCCTATAGCACCCATTCAGTACTAGGAAAAGTGTTTATTCCACTGGTTCATACATTTCACCAAGTTTGGGAAACTCTGCTAGAGTAAGATCAAGAACATTAAGAAATTATCTCAATGAATTTACATTAAAGTTTAGTTTATATTTTACTCATGCTCAAATCTGCTCTTCTACCAAAAATATTGCAATCATAAATATAGTGGCTGGATTTGTAACAAAATGGAGTTTCTTGGCAAATTGTGAAAGGATAATTGGGAAGGTAGGGTGTGGTGTGGTGCAAGTCTGATTATTGAGGATTAAATAGAGAGAGATTACCAAGAGGGGGAAAAAAAATCTCCTTTCCCTTGAGTCTTTGTTTCCCAAACTGTGGTTTTGACTTCTGCAAAGAGAAGCTGTTAACAGGAAGTAACTTTAGCTAAAAATAAGATAGAAACCATACAGGATATCCAGAGGGAAACCGTAATTAAAGAGGAAGTGACTTGGGATGTTTCAACAATATTTATAACAATGAGAGTAGAAAGTAAAAGTGATATAAGGTCCTCTGCTTATTTTTTGAGTTGGTTTCTTCAATGTTGAGTTTCATGAGTTATGTGTATATTTTGCATATTAATTCTTTATCAGATAAAAATTTTCCAAATTTTAAAAAAAAAAAATTGAGAGGCAGTCCTGAAAATCTGGTTAGATGCTCCCAAACTCCTACCAGTTTGAGGACAAGGTCTAAAATATTTCAAGCAGCTAAATCTGCTAATACAGTAGCATAGAACACACTGTGTCTGAAGTCTCCAAATTCCACACACTGTCTCTTAAAAGGTCCCATATGAAGGAGTTTGTTTTCCTTCTTGGAGTCTTTCTCCATCTAAATATGATACGAATATTTGTTTTTACAAATTCGATCTGTCATTTAAAGCACAGTTTAGTCTGTGGCAAAATCAAACAAAAAAGTCTAGATTTTCAAACAAACAAAAAATCCCCCAGTATTTTCAACTCTAAAGAAATATAAAGAGAACAAGGACCTGTAACAAATTACCTGATAAAAGTTCCATGCTGCATCTTTTTAAAAAAGTAGAAGCAGAACAAAGTGCGTTTAAAGTCACAGTACAAAGGATCTTCAAAGCGGCATTAAACATTTCCCAGCTATGGAAAACTCAAATACTCAATCTGGTTTCTATGAAACTTAAAAAGATCAAACAATTAGAAAGAAAATAAGCTTGAAGGAGAAATGCTAGGGATTTCAGTAAACATCTGGTTACCATTTTCAATTGAAAGAACTAACCCACTTAAGGAAGTAGTTTAGTTTCTTTGGAGTAAAAATGAGACAGTGGCTTTTTGTTCCCTTTGCACAGTGGAGGGTAAAGGAAACATCAGAGTGGGGAGATCACTCATAACTCAGCTTCTATAAATAAGAAAGTTGTTTTTTTTTTTTTTCCAAAACTAAAGTAAATTGAACTCGGATCCCTGTAGTATAAACAATTCAACCAAGTTAAGGTTAAATAAACATTCCTTGAGTGCTCCCCTGCCAATTAAGGAACACATTCTGTTTGGGAGTAAATACATCAGTAATTCTATGAGTGATGAGGAAAATAACAATAAACCCAAACACACAATTACTATGTGTCATGATCCAATAAAATAGAACGGTGCAGCCCTATGCCATTTCTTTGATTCAGTTTCTTTTCTTTCCTAGTTTGATTAACTCAGGGCACAGAAGCGCTTCTGATACCGTCCAAAACCTATTACTTGCCTAATAAAAAACGTATGTCAAGTGCGTTCCAGGCAAAATACCGACAAAGCGAAACACTGTGCCTTTCAAATGTGACCTTTCCTCTTCTGTCTTCCTGCTGAACAGTCCTAGTGCATATTAAACTCAGGAAGGCAGCAGGGGTGCTGGTATGGGGCTGGAGGGGAAAAGGAATGAGTTCGTTAGGCTCTCAAATTGTAAAGCAGAAGAAGCATCTGCTATCAACCTGCACCCACAGCCTAAAGGGACCACTTCCAGTTCGGCCTTCGGGTGCACGTTTCTTCGCTCCATCTTAGCTTCCTGTTCCTCTCTTCTGCCAGAGGACAGGAGACTAAAGGCAAAGACTAAAGAAAAGGAATTCTAGAATAATAGAGGTTTAAAATCTTGTCTTGACTTGTGGACACAGCGGGAAGGAGAGGGTCGAAGAGAATAGCATTCCAGGGAATGATCGAATAGGGATAATCTAGAATAGGGAAGAATCGAGACAGTAGCATTGAAATATATACACTACTGCAGTGTGTAAGATAGATGGCTAGTGAGAAGCTGCTGTATAGCACAGGAGCTCAGCTTGGTGCTCCGTGATGACCTAGAGGGGTGGGATGGGGGGTGGTGGGAGGGAGGCTCAACAGGGAGGGGATATATGTATACATATTACCTGATTCATGTTGTACAGCAGAAACTAACACAACATTGTAAACCAATTATACTCCAATTAAAAAAAAATATTGTCCTGCTTCCTCTGATTTTGTGTGTATGAGTGTTAGAGCTCATCCCCAAACTGCAGATTTGAAAAAGGCTTTGATGTTGATTTTATGTATTCTCCTGAGTGATAAAGCAAGCCCTCTGCAGCATTCCTGCTTTGCTCTTATTCCATCAAAACTTCCTACTCTTTGAGCTGGGCTATTCCATTGCTGGGTAAGTCTGATTGATACAATGTTCATCCTTCAACAGGTCCTGGGCCTTCTAGGATTACTACAAATAAATCCTGTACTCAAGCGACCCGTTAAACAGTGGGGATACAAAAATATTGGCCCAACTACTTGCAGGCCTCCCAGAAATGGTCTTTTCAATTGGAACAATCTATTTTCTTGTTCCTGCTACAGTTCTTGGTTTGTACTGCAACTGTAGAAATATGCCTCCTCAAGTATACATAAATAATTCTAAGCCAAAGATAAAATATACTCTGAGTCAGAGTCTCCCGAACTACATATTACTTAGACTCTACCCTGGGTGCAAGCTTAAAACTTTTGGAAAATATTTATTCTCTCTTAGGCCACTATTCATTCTATGAACTAAAACGATGATTTACTAAATAGTACCTGGATGCTAGGAAAGAGAAGAATTTGATGGTGACTTTCTTTTCCTTTAGAGACATACATGCTGTAAAAATCTTGGGTCATATGACGTTTTTCAAAGCAAGGGACTAGAAGTGAATGTTTCACACAATGCTAAGAACTCACCGACAGGACCTAAATGACATGATAGGGGTTTTCACCTTTAATGCTCTCTACAGTCATGAGCAGCAAAAGATATAAGCTTACTTTTCCATGTCCTTTACTGGAGAGCAGCTTTAGGTAACTCTGTGTGTTCCTCTGTTTTATGGAATATTAAACCTTCAATGAATCAGTTATCATCTCTAAGCAGATAGCCCGCACATCTACATCTCCTGCCTGACCTCCAGTCTCTGCTAAGTACATTTATGTGAAAATCTCAAGGCACCTGAGCCTGCACTTGTTTAGAACTAAACACACCTGCCCTTCCTGCAAAAACAACAGGTTGAGTAACACCACTAAACGTGTCAGAAGAGTCCTGAAATCCAAGGAAGGGGAAAACTGAAAAACAGACACAGGCATTAAAAACCTCAACAGTCTAGAATTGTTTGATGTATAAAGTATTAGCTTTATCTCCTACCACAGTTGCGGTTGCATTATTTTTGTTATATGAGCAGATTTGAGCATGAGTAGAATATCAATGTTCCTTTAAAGTTACATAAAAATGAAAGGCTGAAGAATTAAGTTTTAATGTGAAAGTCTAAGGTAGTTCACTATTTAAGGGGCTCAACTGTACTATTTCATCTTCATTTATTTATGTATTATAATAAATATTTATCGTGTGCCCCTATGTGGAGGGCATAGTTCTATGTGATGAGCTGAGCAGACAGGGTTCCTGATCTCAAAGAGTTGACAAATTTTTTTAGAAGTGAAGTTGTTTTTCTTAATGAAATGATTCAGGAGACCATGTGTCAGAATTTCAGGAGGGTTAACAACCCAGATCGTTCATGAAAAAATATTAAATTGGGAAGGAGACTTGAAAAGAATAGGACTTAATAGGGAGATTTTAATGCAAAATTTCCAGCAGCAGCAAGCACCCTTCTGCTACTGGTAAGTTGTGTCCGACTCTTTGCAACCCTATGGACTGTAGCCCACGAGGTTCCTCTGTCCATGGGATTTCCCAGTCAAGAATATTGGAGTGGGTTGCCATTTCCTTCTCCAGGGGATCTTCCTGACCAGGGATCGAACCCATGTCTCCTGCATTGCAGGCAGATTCTTTATCACTGAGCCGTCAGGGAAGCCCACCCTTTAACATACCTCTTCACAAAGGAATCTTCACGATCTCCTTTCTGTATCTAGTTCCTGGCAGCAGTAGCAATATTATCTCCCATTTTTGGAGTGCCTACCACATGCCATTCTCAGAACAGTCTCAATCCATTTCAGAAGAGAAAAACGAGGGCTTTGAGAGGTTAACTTGCCCGGGGTAGTGTAACCATTAAAGATAACACTAGGGAGTCCAATCCACGTTCAGTCTCACTCCACAGCTTATTCTCTTTAATTACCACAGTCCACTACCCTCCCCAAGAAAGCAATTATTGTGGTTAGGCTCTTCTTACTTAATTGAAATCTCAACTTCCTTATGGCTTCTTTTTGAATACAAATAAACTAAAGAAAAATCTGAAATACATTTTCCATTACAAAAGTTAAGATTGATCTGCAGTACTTGTTTTTTTCCACACAACCAGCAGAAACAGCTTTTGGCAAGTAGCCATTATAAATAAACCTTCAAAATGAGACTAAATTTCAAATGATACATGGATGTGTTGGACATTTTTAAGAGTGCAGGTGAATGTAAATAAATTTATGGGAGGGAAGAAACTATGAAATTATAAACAGGGAAGGAAATGGGCTTTTCCCTTTTTAAATACATTTTCCACAACATTAAGTAGTAGTAACATCTCACTCTGCTAACTGTATCTTTAATAGTACATCCCAAGAACACAGCTGGGAAAATTACAGTGTCCTTCTTAGTGGGGGGAAAGCTGTAGCAATATTATTTAAAATATCATCTCTATAACACAATAGAGCAAATGTATCAGTACAAATATCAATAAATACTATTTATCACAGTATTAATCCTGTCCCTTCTTAGAGATGCTTTCATTATGTCATGCTGTCATGTCACACTCTCAGCTCACATCCACTTCGTCTGCAATCCAAATGCTGCTCTAGCCCTTGACCGTACATAACATCATCAACTTAATAATCCTTTTGAAAAAGTTGTTTTAAATGTACTATCTGGACATGTCAGAGATCAAGGGGAGGCACTACAGTGTCCCCTTCTTCCCAAGAGCAAAACCTCTCTCTACTCTTTCCCCTATTGCCAAGCTGTGTACTTGGCAGCTCAAACCAAAATTAAGCTCAAATTATGGTAGCTAAGAGGAATATCCAGTTTGAGCCCTACTTTTATATTTCCATCTTAGTAATCTTATTATTATATGTTTGGCTATACACCATCAAATCCTTTTTGAATGAGGTTTGAGTTAAGTTAAAAACCTAATCTATCTCAGTCCTTGAGTTTAACCACCATGATGAGATCAAATGACATAGAATTAGTCTAGATCCACAGGTCAGCAAACATTTTCTGTAAAGGACTCAATAACAAATATTTTAGGCCTTAAGAGCCATATAGTCTTTGTTGCAACTACTTAGCGCTGCTGTTATAGTACAAAAACGGTCAAAGACAGTACAAAAACAAATGAGTGGCTGTGTTCCAATCAAACTTTGTTTATAGGCTTTGGGCCAGATTTGGCCAGTGGGCCATAGTTTGTCAACTCCTGGCAAGAAAATTTATATAGTCTTTCACTTTTTATAGTTCTTCAAAGACCATTCTGTATAAAAGCCCCAAGTTACAAAAATAAGAGCAATTTGAAATCATAAGACAGTCAGTCTCCAATCCTGTAGCTTGGAGAGCAGTTGGCATTTGTTTTTCACATGGACTATACAACACAATTCAAAAGTGCAGGGTATACTCAAGAGTGGGCAGAAAATTGCTAAATATGCTCTACCCTTCAAATGTACATAAATAATTCTGATCCAATGATGAGGTACCTTTGAATCAGAGTCTCCTAGAAAACACCTTTATTGGATGTCACCATGGGAATAGGTTAAGAACTTTTGGGGGGAATACCTGCTCTCTTTTAGGCCACTATTCTTTTCCATGTACCAGAGCACTGATTTACTATATAGTATCTAGATATTAGGAAAAGGAATAATTGGTTGGTCCTTCAATCTTTTCCTTTAGAGACATATATGCAGAGACCTCTATGGTCTTACAAATGCAGAAACAGAAGATATATTTTTCCAAAGTAGGAGGCTAAAGGACGATAAATGTGTATGTTTCATAGTCTGCTGTTTTGTAGGCATAAATCTGTAAAGACAATTGTCCTCTTACTGTCCTCAAAATCAGCTTAAAGTTGAAATACTTATAAACAGCTATACCAATAAATCTTCACTATTAATAGTTCAATGGCATATAGCAAGCACACTTTTGTATCATTTTATTACAAAATGAACTCTAAAGATTGCTATTTTTTGAACCAATAGTATATCCCTTAGGACAGTGTTCCTCAAACCAGGCTACACATCAGAATTATCTGTGTCTGTTTTTAACATACAAATTTCTGGGCCCCACTCCCAGACTACTGAATGAGAAATATTGGCTGGGCTTTACTTTGTTTCCTCCCAGAACTCTGATGGGTGTGGACAAAGTGATTAAATTCTCACCACATATTCTTGTGAAGTAATATCATTACTGCCTTTAGTTTAATATATAAACTATGATAAGACTCAGAGAACAAGGCCAAATAGATACAGATATATTGTTGTTCTGGTTAGAATCACCAATATCTATTATATCACAGAATAGAATTAACCAGGGGAAAACATAATACCTATATTTGAATTTTCAACCTAAGACTGCTTACTTTTCCCTCCAGTTAATGTTTACTAAATTAGTAATTAAATATAAGATGAAGCCCAAATATTACTCTTTAAGAACATATTATTCTTTATAGTAGACTGTTGCCTGCCTGGACTAGCACTCTTTTAAATTTTTTCCTAATTTTTATCCATTTCTAGCCTTAAAGTTTTGTTTGTTTTTTTTTTAAAGGGACCCTGAAAAAGGCCACCTGTGCTTCAAAGGATGGCACAAAAAAAGAGATCAGCAGAAATGATGGAGGAAAAGTCAAAACAGGACTAGAAAGCAGGTAGAATAAATGGATAGAACAGGGAAAATGTGTTTTATATTTATTTTCTTAAGACCAAAAATATGTTTTATAAATGTGTCAACTCTGCACCTTGGTACTTAATAACATTTGTAGAAGTGCTTCTTTTGTTTTTAATGTAATCTTTTCAAATCTCAGGTTAGCAAACAGCAAATGATGAAAAGAAAGATAAGGAGAGTAGGTCTCCAGATCATTCTGAATTGCTTTCACTTCCACCAAGCTGCTTAGCATGGGGAGATGAAGTTTAAAGGGGCCAATTTAGGGTCCCACTCTCTGCCGCTGTACATGTAGTAAGACAAGCATAAGTTGAATATGTGAAACTAGAGCAAAATAAATTTTACACGAATTAAATCTCAAGAAAATATTTTTGACAGTAAGTGCTTCAATTCAAACAGTCTATAGATTAAATGTGTGGCCATGGAAAACAAGCTGCAATTTAAAAAGTGGCTTTTTTTCTATACGTTAGATAATCAGAAACATATTAGATGATGGTCACGGAGATTTTTTTATCTCAGGTATTCGATGCATAGGCTCTCACAATGAAAACTACAAAATCAAATGGAGAACCAACAATATCCCTTACTTGTGAAATTGCTACCCTTTCTTGAGGCCTATCCAGGAATAATATCTTACCATATAAAGCAAAAGAATAGCAAGAAAGAAGCAGTGAGTGTTTTCAAAACTGAGGAAATGTAGGGAAAGCGAGCCAAATCAGTATTTACACTGACAAATTCCGGTGACACCATCTAGTTATCTTGTGCTACTGTGCCCAGCAGCTCCTCTGGCTGCCAGATTCTATTGCCTTCAGGCTTTCTTTGCACTTTCTTGGTATTTGGAAGCTGCAAAGTAATTCTCCTTTTTTTTTTTTTTTTTTTTTTTTATAAAACTGACCCAAAGGACATCAAGGGAGAGAAGAGACATATTCCTTGTTTTGCAGGTGGATACAATGGAAAATGAAGTTGAAAGCACAGATAACCTGTGTTATGCCCATATACAATGAGTAGCAGCACCGAGGGGGCAGAAAAAACGTGAATTTCGGACAATAGTGTTGTGTTATCAGGGTCAAGACCTTGCAGGAGTCCAGGACCACAGCTCATGTGGCACAAGGGTGGTGCTAATACAATCACCTTGTTCAGCGGTGGGCTAAAATAATTTATAGGATGAGAAGAAGACAAAGTGCTTTATATCTTTCCTTAAGATTGACAGCTATTCTGATCAGTGGTGTTCTGACATTATCATTTATGGATGTTTTAGAACTTTCAGTTCAGTTCAGTCAGACTCTTTGTGACCCCATGGACTGCAGCACGTCAGGCTTCCTTGTCCATCACCAATTCCCAGAGCTTGCTCAAACTCATCTCTATCAAGCTGGTGATGCCATCCAACCATCTCATCTTCTGTCATCCCCTTCTCCTCCTGCCTTCAATCTTGCCCAGCAGCAGGGTCTTTTCCAATGAGTCAGTTCTTTGCATCAGGTGCCAAAGAACTTTAGACTCCAGATGAGTACTTCTTAGAACCAACCTCAATGAGGTTTGTAAACTTTGTGTCCAGCTGCTTCCATATTCCATGGCTTTCACCTTCCCTTTTGCTTTTCTTATTTGCTTCCAAAAGCTCAAGATTAACATATGTCTCCTGGGGGTAGAGGCCGGCAAATGGCATTCCTGAAGACTCATCCTAATGGACTGTATTCTGCACATTTTTAAGTCCTTTCTTTTCATCAAAGTAGATCTTTTGAGGCTTTTTCCCCTGGGAGCTTTGTTAGTGAACTAGCTTATAACTTTATCACCGACATTGTAAAAAAAAAAAGGTGGTAAAGGGTGATCATGGCTAAGTGTTCCCAGCCTCTTTCATGACCAACGTAAACTAGCATTTTAAAGAGCAAAAGTGAAAGTTGCTCAGTCTCAGTTGTGTCCAACTCTTTGTGACCCCATGGACTATACAGCCCATGGAATTCTCTAGGCAAAAATACTGGAGTGGGTAGCCTTTCCCTTCTCCAGGGGATCTTCCCAAAGCAGGGATCAAACCCAGGTCTCCCACACTGCAGGCAGATTCTTTACCAACCACAAGGGAAGCCCTTAAAGATCAAGGGGGGACCTAATTAAAAAGCATGTGCTATGAGGATGTCAGGATGGCTGACACAGAAATGACAAGTGAAAATTACTGTGGCACCGGGATCTATTTTCTCCCAGAAGAAAACACCATGGAGATCAGCAGTTGATTCAAATTGCTTTTCCTCTCCTCCCTTTTGATAAATAGGAAAACAAACACACACTGTGCCATCCTAAAGTGAAAACTCTGATTGGCCCACAGAGAATGAGTGCTCCACATTCTGGTAGCTGTAAAATGATCGATTAATGCAGGAAAAGACCCTGATGCTGGGAAAGACTGAAGGTAGGAAGGTAAGGGGATGACAGAGGATGAGTTGGTTGGAGGGCATCACTGACTCAACGGACATGAGTTTGAGCAAGCTCTGGGAGATAGTGAACAACAGGGAAGCCTGGTGTGCTGCAGTCCACAGGGTCACAGAGTCAGACATAACTTAGCGACTGAACAACAACAAAGGGGTCAAAGAGGAAGTGAGCAACATGGAGATGAAGAGGATGAGCACAGAAGTGAGATCTGGAATCTGGGGGGTTCAAATCCTGCCCTTCCATCACCACAGTTTAAGATACAAGGTGCATCCCTGAACTATTCTAAGCCTTGGGTTCCTCTTCTGCAAGTGGGGGAGGGATGAATATTTCTTTCTTAAATTTATTGGAGTATAGTTGCTTTATAATGTTGTGTTAGTTTCTGCTGTGCAGCAAAGTGAATCAGTGATACATATATCTATTCTTTTATAGAGTTCCTTCCCATTGAGGTCACCACAGAACATTTACTGGGTAGCTCGGCTGATAAAGAATTCACCTGCAATGCAGGAGACCCTGGTTCAATTCCTGGGTTGTGAAGATCCCCTGGAGAAGCGATAGGCTACTCACTTCACGTTCTTGGGCTTCCCTGCTGCCTCAGATGGTAAAGAATCAGCCTGCAATGCAGGAGACCTCGGTTTGATCCCTGAATCAGGAAGATCCCCCAGAAGGAGGGCATAGCAACCCACTCCAATATTCTTACCTGGAGAATCCCCATGGACCAAGGAGCCTGGCGGGTTACAGTCCATGGCGTCGAAAAGAGCTGGACATGACTGAGTGACTAAGCACGCACACAGAGCACCAAGTAGAGTTTCCTGTGCTATACAGTAGGTTCTCACTAGTTATCTATTTTATACGTAGTAGTGTATATATGTCAACCCCAATCTCCCAGTTAATTCCGCCCCCCTTACCCCTTGGTGTCCCTACATTTGTTCTCTATGTGTGTGTCTCTGTTTCCCCTTTGCAAATAAGTTCATCTACACCATCTTTCTAGATTCCACATACATGCGATATTATACTAATCTGTTTTTCTCTTTCTGACTTATTTAATTCTGTGTGACAGTCTCTAGCTCTATCCAGGTCTCTGCAAATAGCACCACTGTGTTCTGTTTTATGGCTAAGTAACATTCCATTGTATATATGCACCATATCTTCTTTATCCATGTCTCTGCTGATGGACATTTAAGTTGCTTCCATGTCTGGCTATCGTAAATAATGCTGGAATAAACATTGGGGTGCATGTATTTTTTCTTGGGGGTACTCAGAGGCTTTCAGTGAGGATTAAATGAGGCCATGAATACAGAATACAGTATGTCACATGGTTAGTCACTCAAGATCTGTCAGCTGTATTGTTACTGCCCTTTTGGACCCTCATCATCTACTCAACTTCCTTTTCAAATAACTTATTTAAGAACTTGTCTCTTATTTTTCACTTCAAATGATAGAAATAAAAAGTACTTGACTAGTAACAGTGTGTGAGATAAATATCTACACTTCTTTCACATTTAGAGCCAATCTGTGATTCACATTTAAGTTGGCTTCTCAAAACAATTTCCAGCACATTCTACTTGCAGTCAGATGAAGTGGCAATTTTCTTAAAATATGGAGCAGTTCAGTGCTGGGCAGAACATGTATTCAGGCTCATAAACATAAACATTTTTATGCAGCATTTAAAGATGAACTATGTAACTCCAAAACACTGCAAAAATATAAACAAAATAATTTCAGAAATAAAGAGATGCAACTAAAGGAGAATGGAGAGGAAGCTAAAAAAGAATCCAAGTTTTCTATGGTGCAAGAAAGTTGATCATGGGTAAAAATTTGTTCTTGCGAATTTTTTTAGAGGAGGACAGTAGCACATTCCAGGAAGTATTTACACTAGATGACAAGCAACTTTGGTAATTACTTCTGACTCTGACCTTTTTCTAGTAGCCCAGGGTCGGCACCGAGCCTTTCTTCAGAGATGACAACCGTATAGTGATGCTGAGTGAGAATGCTCCGGTGGAGCTGAAGCTCCCTTTGGCTGGAGGAAGAAGGCCTGTAGAGAACAGCCCTTCTGCCATGGCTGCTGAAGTGGGTCTCAACTGACTGTTTGATCTACAGGGGGGGGAAAAAAAAAAGAAGGTATAAAAATTCAAGAGGAAAACAGGAGCACATTTCCCTTGAAGGAGATCATTAATGTAAATCGGGAGCCATTCAGAAAGTTGACTTGGAAGGTTTTCTCTGGCAATGCTCTGAAAGGCGCACAAGGACAAAAGCAACCTCCTTTGTGAGAACTGAAGGTGAACTGTATTTTTCTCACTATTCCAGAAAGATGAAGATTTCAAGCCATTAAATACAGAGTTCCTGGCAGAATACTGTGATATACTGAGCTCAACTCTGCCTGAAAAATAGAAATTAATAGCAATGCTTTTCATCTGCATTGTGATTTTCTGTAATAGTTCCAGCTGCCTTATCTTTTAATAGTTCTTTTAGGTAAACACAGTAGAGGAAACAGACCCAGGGAGGATGGATTTTGTGCCGGAAGGACATGGGGGACAACTGAAAAGCAATCCCAGAGCTCTCTGCAGGCACAATGCTGTCACTTCTCTCCATCAGAATGCAGCAAAATTTCAGTGCCTCTTACTGAGACAGGATGGATCTTCATGTGAGAAGAGGAGGGTATCACTCAAGAACTATAGATTTTAGGCTCTTCCTTCAGCTGTTGACTGCTCCTCCAAATAACTATTCTTTCTCACAATGATGCTTGAAGTATCATTAACAAAAGGGAAGTTTTGAATTGGCAAGTAGAAAGAATGCTGACAATGAAATTCATTATATGGTTTAAGCCATTCCTAGTGACTCAGACAGTAAAGAATCTGCCTGCAATGCAGGAGACTCGGGTTGATCCTTGGGTATGGAAGATCCTCTGGAGAAGGGAATGGTTACCCACTCCAAAGTTCTTGCCTGAAGAATTCCATGGACAGAGGGCCTGGCAGTCTACAGTCCATGGGATTATAAAGAATCAGACAAGACTGAACTACTGGAGTACACACACACATACACATATGGTCTAATGCAGATTCTGTGTGTTTTCCTGAAAATTTTTGTGATTAAACCTTGATAAAGTAGACATTTTTTACTACTGAAGGGAATGATAAGATTGGGTGGAGGTTAGGGCAAAAAAAAATGGGAGAGGCCAAAGAAGAGGAGACAAAGGGTTGGAGAAGGCAGATGAGGGGAAAGAGGTAAAAAATGAAATTAGGAATCCACATTACTTTTAGTGGCAGGTCTGAATCAAATTGTCCATTTCGTGACCCTCAAACATAATTTGTACCATGTATTTTCACTCCTTAAATTTCTTCATTATTTCCCATTACTGACCAAATCAATTCCACATCTTTATCACAGAATGCAGGCCACTTGAACTTAAACCCCATCTTTCTTCTCTGGTCATGTCACACTTTTAATCATTTCCATTCCTAATCCTAACCTGCTGCTTCATATAGACTCCACTGTGCCTTCTCACTACAAATCCTTCCTTTCTCTCCATTCTTCCATTTAGCAAACTCCAAATCAAGCAGTATGTCTTTGGAAAATTTTCATTAATAAACATCTTTCCATCAGCACTTACAAAATTGTGTGTATCTCTGATTTGAGTTCCCTAACATTCAGCCTGCATTGTCCCTGTGTCTTTGGTAAGCACCGTACATATTCAATAAATGACCATATCAAGTAAAATAATGGGCCATAATGCTCTATCAAGATCTGATCTTTGAAGACATACATGAAAAGGAAGAAGAAACAGATTTAGCTTGTTAATCCTTTGAAGGCAGGCACCATATTCTATTTTTCATTACATACAAATGATGGCTATATGAAAATCAATCTACAAAGCATGGTATAGTGCAGAAGGACACAAAATCTGCGCCCAGGATGCCAGCTTTGAAACTCTTGGTTCCACCAGCACTAATCCTATGACCTTGGACAGTACCTTCTTCTTAAGGCTGCTTCGAGGATTAAGGAGTTAGTATTTGTGAAGTGCTTAGAACTGTGCCTGGCATATGTGCTTAGTCCCTCAGTCGTGTCTGACTCTTTGTGACTTTATGAACCATAGCTCGCCATGCTCCTCTGTCTATGGGGTTCTTCAGGCAACAATACTGGAGTGGGTTGCCACACCTTCCTCCAGGGTATCTTCCCAACCTAGAAATCAAACCCAGATCTCCTGCATTGCAGGCAGATTCTTTACCAGCTGAGCTACAGAGATCTGCTTGGCATATAAGAAGTGCTATATGTGTGTTTTTAAAATAATCATATGTCAAAAAGAGCAAAGAGTCGGGAACACAGTTTCCGTGTCTGAGCTTTGCCTGGCACATGCTAACACAGGCTCATAATATGTGTGTGATGAATACAAAGGGAAGAAATAGAACACCAGCTATCATACCTTCTGTGCGTGGTACTTTGGGAAAACACAATCAGATATTTCCCCTTGTTGCTGCTGATGCTGCTAAGTTGATTCAGTCGTGTCCGACTCTGTGTGACTCCATAGACGGCAGCCCACCAGGCTACCCCGTCTCTGGGGTTCTCCAGGCAAGAATACTGTAGTGGGTTGCCATTTCCTTCTCCAATGCATGAAGTGAAAAGTGAGAGTGAAGTCACTCAGTCGTGTCTGACTCTTCGTGACCCCATGGACTGCAGCCCACTAGGCTCCTCCAACTATGGGATTTTCCAGGCAAGAGTACTGGAGTGGGTTGCCATTGCCTTCTCCGTTCCCCTTGTTAAAGGATTGCATTTTATTGATAATGAATCTTTTTAAACTCAAGAATTTAACTGAAAATTGGAACATAATTACTCAGCAAATGTTGTGATTGTTTTAGTAATAAACTTTTTAGAAGGAGAATTTGAAACCAAATACAGTCTTGAGTCTTTGAGTCTCCCTCAGGAGTCAGAGGGAACCAGTACCAAGAGCTCACAGGAGGCCAAAATAAACAAAGGTGGGTCTAGGTGAAAGGGGAAGACAGATGCTTCCAAATATATCAGTGTCACTCAAGCAAAACGCAGTGTCCAGAATTCCCTTCTCACATTATTTTCTTTCGAAATCACAGGATGCTCCTCTCAGTTACAGCTGGCTCGGGTACAGGAGTGACTACCCATGAGAAGACTGTATTTTCAAACTTTACCTTCTTATTAATTTGAAAGATATAATCCCTCTTCCTCACCCCTCCCCTAAACCAGGATCAGTTTATGTAAGAACACCATAACCTTACCAGCATTATCTTACAGACAGCATATTCTAAATAGAGTATTAGTTACTGGCCATATTTTATCATAACCTTTATAACATATTGAAATTTTAACTCACGTCTCAGACTACAGAGAATAAATAGGAAATGAGCGTGTCCATCAAATTAGGTTGCATTATCCTGTAATACAAACTGCCCCTGTCCTTGTAATATTTATAACAGCCTGTATCAGCAGAATGGCCCAATACCAAGGGGCGAGAGCGGTTTCAGCCGGTCGGACAACAGGTGCACTGCACTGCGTCTGTGAAATACAATTATGTCAACCGCACCAGCAAGTGCGGGATGATCAAACGCCCGGAGCAGCACTTTTGGAAATGAGAGCTCCTGATGACTCCTACGATTTTGAGAATGTATTTTTAGCGGAAGAATACGTTTAACCTGGCCATCACTACAACGACTGAACTTGAGACTTGCGGATCTGCTGGGGAGAATTTAGAAAAGAATGTGTGTTTCTGGCCATTTGACAAGCTGAACCTGGAGTCACTTCCCTGTCTCCCTTCTTCCTGAGAGATCTGCACAAAAGTCCGTCGGCAATTGCTTCACTAGACTACACGAAAGTTGTTTCATATTGAACACTTACCATTTTTACTGGAAGGACTTCAAAACCTGAAGTCTCTATGCTGCCTGAGGATAAAGTGTTGTAATAAACTAGGTGGAGGATTAGATGCAGGGACATGGAGTAGAACAGCAGTGCGTGTGTATATTAGACGCTCAGCAGCGTCCAACTCTTTGCAACCCCATGGACTGTAGCCCACCAGGCTCCTCTGTCCATGGGATTCTCCAGGCAAGAATACTGAAGCAGGTTGCCATTCCCTTCTCTAGGGGATCTTCCCAGCCCAGGGATTGAAGCTAGATCTTCCGAATTGCCGGCAGATTCTTTACCACAGAGCCATCTGGGAAGCCATAGGAACAGAGGAGGGCTGGGAATCAAATATCTGGACTTGGAATTCAGCCTCTGCCCCTGGCGTGCTTCCTCCACTGGGAGAGTGACAGTCATATCCTCACATCAGAGTTTTCTTACATGTATAGTTGAAGTAACAAATTCTTACTTCATGAGATTGTATGGGGAATTAAATCACATTTCTATATGAAAGCATGCACCACAGCATCCCACCAATAAACCATGTGAAATATATACACGGAGGAAAAGGGGACGACAGAGGATGAGATTGCTGGATAGCATCACTGACTCGATGGACGTGAGTTTGAGTGAACTCAGGGAGTTGGTGATGGACAGGGAGGCCTGGCGTGCTGAAATTCATGGGGTCGCAAGAGTCGGACACGACTGAGCAACTGAACTGAACTGAACTGAACTGAAAACTGAATAAAAATCAATATCATAATGTAACTGGTTTTACATTAGTAATGAAGTTTTTCAATTAATATAGTCTGGTCCCTGTCATAACTTCTATATACCCTGGTAAATACTTCTCTCTGTAGGGCTTATCATCTTTTAAGGCAAAAATATGATTTCCTTATTATTTTATTGTCCATTTTCCCACACCATAAAAGAAGGTAAAAGAAAGCATATATTTTTGTCTGTTTTGTTCACTTTTGCTTCCCCAGCCGAAGAATGGTATACTTGGCACATAGCAGGCACATAATAAATTTTCTTTGAATGAATGAATGCAACATCTTTTTTTTTCAATATGTACAAGTCATTTTTATAAATACTAGCATGAAAGATTTGGATCAGTTTAGTTCAGTCGCTCAGTCGTGTCCAAATTCTTGCAACCCCATGAATCGCAGCACGCCAGGCTTCCCTGTCCATCACCAACTCCCGGAGTTCACTCAAACTCACATCCATTGAGTCAGTGATGCCATCCTCTGTTATCCCCTTCTCCTGCTGCCCCCAATCCCTCCCAGCATCAGAGTTTTTTCCAATGAGTCAACTCTTCGCATGAGGTGGCCAAAGTACTGGAGTTTCAGCTTTACCATCATTCCTTCCAAAGAAATCCCAGGGCTGATCTCCTTCAGAATGGACTGGTTGGATCTCCTTGCAGTCAAGGGACTCTCAAGAGTCTTCTCCAACACCACAGTTCAAAAGCATCCATTCTTCAGTGCTCAGCTTTCTTCACATTCCAACTCTCACATCCATACATGACCACAGGAAAAACCATAGCCTTGACTAGATGAAACTTTGTTGGCAAAGTAATGTCTCTGCTTTTCAATATGGTATCTAGGTTAGTCATAACTTTTCTTCCAAGGTGTAAGCGTCTTTTAATTTCATGGCTGCAGTCACCATCTGCAGTGATTTTGGAGTCCCAAAAAACAAAGTCTGACACTGTTTGCACTATTTCCCCATCTATTTCCCATGAAGTGATGGGACCAGATGCCATGATCTTAGTTTTCTGAATGTTGAGTTTTAAGCCAACTTTTTCACTCTCCTCTTTCACCTTCATCAAGAGGCTTTTTAGTTCCTCTTCACTTTCTGCCATAAGAGTGGTGTCATCTGCATATCTGAGGTTATTGATATTTCTCCCGGCAATCTTGATTCCAGCTTGTGTTTCTTCCAGCCCAGCATTTCTCATGATGTACTCTGCACATAAGTTAAATAAGCAGGGTGACAATATACAGCCTTGATGTACTCCTTTTCCTATTTGGAACCAGTCTGTTGTTCCATGTCCAGTTGTAACTGTTGCTTCCTGACCTGCATACAAATTTCTCAAGAGGCAGGTCAGGTGGTCTGCTATTCCCATCTCTTTCAGAATTTTCCACAGTTTATTGTGATCCAACACAGTCAAAGGCTTTGGCATAGTCAATAAAGCAGAAATAGGTGCTTTTCTGGAACTCTCACTTTTTCCATGATCCAGCGGATGTTGGCAATTTGATCTCTGGTTCCTCTGCCTTGTCTAAAACCAGCTTGAACAACTGGAAGTTCACTTTCACGTATTCCTGAAGCCTGGCTTGGAGAATTTTGAGCATTACTTTACTAGCATGCGAGATGAGTGCAATTGTGTGGTAGTTTGAGCATTCTTTGGCATTGCCTTTCTTTGGGATTGGAATGATAACTGACCTTTTCCAGTCCTGTGGCCACTGCTGAGTTTTCCAAATTTGCTGGCATATTGAGTGCAGCACTTTCACAGTATCATCTTTCAGGATTTGAAATAGCTCAACTGGAATTCCATCACCTTGGAGAAGGCAATGGCACCCCACTCCAGTACTCTTGCCTGGAAAATCCCATGGATGGAGGAGCCTGGTAGGCTGCAGTCCATGGGGTTGCGAAGAGTCGGACACGACTGAGCAACGTCATTTTGACTTTTCACTTTCATGCATTGGAGAAGGAAATGGCAACCCACTCCAGTGTTCTTGCCTGGAGAATCCCAGGGACGGGGGAGCCTGGTGGGCTGCCGTCTATGGGGTCGCATAGAGTTGGACACGGCTGAATCGACTTAGCAGCAGCAGCAGCAGCCACTAGCTTTGATCGTAGTGATGCTTTCTAAGGCCCACTTGACTTCACATTCCAGGATGTCTGGCTCTAGGTCAGTGATCACACCATTATGATTATCTGGGTCGTGAAGATCTTTTTTGTACAGTTCTTCTGTGTATTCTTGCCACCTCTTCTTAATATCTTCTAGAAAGTGGTAAAAATTTGTATTTATAAATTTGTTTCAGTAGAATTTTGAATAGTGGCAAGAATGACAGAGTCAAATTCCTGAGCAAAGTAATGAATTTACAGTAAAAGAATTCAATAAAGAACTATAGTATAAAGGCACTATATTTCTCAGTCAGCTCAGTAGCTCAGTTGTGTTCAACTCTTTGCGACTCCTTGAAATGCAGCACACCAGGCCTCCCTGTCCATCACTGTATTTCTCAGTTACTATTAAAAAGTCTTCATCAAGACTTACTACAAAAGCAAGAAATACAGCTTGTGAAAAATATAGTAGAGATGAGAAATAAAACTTGTTTTTTTCCATATGATGGAAAGATTTTTTCCGGATTTATTAAAGTAGCCCTGTATTTATGACATCTTTTGATGTGTGAACACAAATCATAGAGTAGACCTCAGATGTGTGTCATATATAACTAAAAGTTAAATTGCCGTGCTGTCTAGATTTCTGGCATTTTAGAAAGATTGTAGAGTCTATCATAGTGAATTACGTTTTAATTTTTCCACTACAAGAATACAGAATTTTTTTTTTCCATTGGCGAAATGTACACTTATTTTAGAGAATTCAGGAAATAAAATGGATGGCATGTCCTAGGATGCATATCCTATACATTTTCTACTTAAACATTATTTATAATTGTAGGACAGTTTAGGTTTCCTGGATATACAAGCAGAGCCTCCGAGAATATTCCCTATTTACATGACCTCTAGTGACCCTTGGCCTCCATCTCACAGCTGACTCAGCTACACCTTGAGCTGATCACTGAATGATCACACCTTTCTCAGAACTACTTCATGACCCTGAGTACCCTCTGAATGCACCCCCAAACTGTATGTTGGGGCTATCCCAGCACCCAACATCCAATGTAAGGCAAATTTACCCATCTGTAGCTCTATATAAATTCTAAACAAATAGAGAGAAACAAAAGCAATAAATTTCAATATAAAAAAAAGAATCCACAATATTGCTTTGATGAAATGGCACCCACTTAAATAGCAATTGCCAAAACTCATTTTTACCTGTTCCTTATTCTCATTTTCCCTTTGACACTCTCACAGTTTATAGTTATAGACATGTGTTTACTATCTGCCTCTCCTACAAGCCTGTATGTTTCAGAAGGGTCTAGACTTGTCTGCTTTGGTCATTATTGTACAAACAGCTTACTGCTAAATAAGAGGGAATGGAAGGATGAATGAGCAAATGAATAAATGCTAAAGGCAAAGTATGAGTTCATTAACTTGTAAATATACACATGCCCTTTTGTTATTTTACTTACTGTCAGGTGAAACAATAGTAGGAAGTCTCAAAGGAGGCTTCAACAACTGCATCTCAAGTCATAAGGTATCCATGACCTCTTCATCCCTAATGACTCTCTCCTCTGATTCACTGCAACCACCCACTCCAATGGCCAGATCTTTATCCTTGTGGTCCCCCAAAGAACCCCATCTCTGAAATTATAAAATAATTTACTCCATTCTCTGATTGCATTCATTTAATTCCAGCTCTTTTTATTTATCCCTAATACATCAATTCCTCAACCACTAGTCTTTCCCCCTAATGCCAACTTTCTAATGGCCTCTTTTTCACCTTCCTTCTCCACAATTTAAGATTCCAGGACCCAATACTCTCTACCTGGCCCATTAAATCCCATTGTTCACAGTCATATGGCAAAACCTCAAGCATGGACGACCCGGGGACACAGCAGTAAACAAGGTAGGCAAGCCCCTGCCCCAACAGAGCTGACAGCCCATCAAGGCAAGCAGACGTAAGCATCTGGTTATAATCAATTATGACATGCTGGGTAAATCAGGAGGGAGAGGATGCTGTGGAAACTCTGAGCTGAGAGAGTCAAGGAAGATCTCCACAGCCCGCCTGACCTGCCCCTGGGCTGGGGTGGTTGAGAGCTGCTGAAGAAAAGGGGCCAGATGGACAGATCCTGGTTGGCAAAGCCAATGCAGTCTTCCCACTCCCTAGACCATCCAGCTATGCTTCCTGGGTCAATTCTCTCTCACATGCTCCAGAGTGACAGACTTGCCCACTATCCAGCTACCTCCTTATTTCTGCAGATAACTGCCTCCCGCTGACAGATGAAATCAGCCATCTTAGAAAGAAACGCACTGAGTTAACACAGCAACTCTTTTGGCAAACCTATAGCCTATCCACATTACTAACATTTCCTCTTTCCTTCTGATTTCCACAGGAAAGAAAAACTGCCCTCTTCTTATCAATAGTCAGTCATTCTGCATATTCTCCAGACTCCAGCTCTGCCAAAGCAACAGACTGCCTCCCAAGCTCCACCTTCAAACCCCTGAGAACTTGATCCTTCTTTTAGTTCCTTCTCCTGGATCATTCCTATCCACTCCCCCCGTCCCCCACCCCTTCTCTCCCACTGGCTCTTTCTCAGTGTTTATGCATTTTCTTATTTAATATTTCTGAAAGCTTTCTATGTGTCAGACATGGTTCTAGGCTATGCGAAATACAACCGTGAAGAACCTGGATAAAGTTCTAGCCCTCACGGAGCTTACTTTTTAGTGGGAGGAGAGACAGACAGTTAGTGAAATGATGCAAGGTAAGTTCCTGCAGAGATAAAATACCCGGTCAGGGTAAAGTGTCAACAATGACCCAGATGGTCATGCTGCTGTTGCTTGTATGTGTTAGGAATGTTGTGTATGAAAGACAATGAGAAGAAAGATAACTCTTAGAGAAACAAGAAGGGAACAGGCATTAAAACAGAAGTCTTTGAAAGTCAGCAGCAGAGGTACTTTTTGTTGTGAGTGGTAAATATGGTCAGGCAGGCAGGCAAAAAGAAATAATGGGCAATGAGGATAGAAGTGGAGGTAACACAACATGACTTATTATCTCATTAAGTAACTAGTTGTTGTTCAGTTGCTCAGTCGTGTCCAACTCTTTGCGACCCCATGGACTGCAGCACCCCAGGCTTTCCTGTCCTTCACCATCCCTATAGGAAGTAGTGAGTAGGGAACCAAGACATAGTGAGCAGTAGAGAATTTAAAAGTTGGTCTCTTTATGCTGGTCTTTCTCCCTAGGTACAAATTTTATGAACTTTGATGCCTTTTATGAAAAGCCATGGCAGGGAAGAGGAAGATGAGGAAAACTAGACTTACTAAGGTAGAGGGAGGATGGATCCCCTGATAGAATTTCAGAAAAAGAGACATCTACTACCTAGATCACAGGATTTCCTAAGAACTCTATGTCATAGGTCCTGTGATGCCGAAAATAAGTCTTTTGGTTTGTTTGTTTTTGTTTTTTAATGGAAGCACTCAGTGACCTGGGAGACCATGCCATAAAAGGGAGAGCTGAGACCTGTCCTAAGGAGGCATGTAATGGCGCTGGGGGGACCCTGGGAGGCAGAGCACTGTGAGGGAAGGGCAGTGAGAACACTGCACTGAGGTGCTGGGTTGGGTGAAGAAGTGAGGCAGGAAGGAGGCAGAGTACAACCCTTAAAAGAATGACATAACCATTGAGGACATAAACTGGTTAGAACAAACTAGGTCCAAGATGGCAGACAAGTTGATCTCCACTAGACCTTGAACCTCAGTATATGTTCACTGTAACACATCAGCAAGCTAAGTGACACACCCACAGGCACCATGACAGTTCTGAAGCTGACCAGAACGGCCAAAAAGTGGAAGGTGACCCAATTTCTGGAAATCCCTGCCCTTCTCCCAAATGCTTGAAATAATTCACCCACTCATTAGCTTATGAAATTATCCACCCGTATAAAAACTGACAACTCCATACCCCGTGGCCTCTCTTGCTTTCCGAGATGGCCCACAGTCTGTCTACAGAGTGTGTATCTCCCCGAAAAAACCTTCTTTCACTTTACTATGGCTTGCTCTTGAATTCTTTTCTGCGTGAAGCCAATAACACACTCAGCAGCTACCCCTGAGCCCTGGGATGTGACCTTCCTCTTGTGCCCACTTTCTTCCCTGCACCAGGAGAGGCAGCAACAGGACAATCACACCTCAGAGTGTAAAGGAAGGAGAGGTAGGGTACAGAGGGTGAACGCTTTCCAGAAGTGCGAAGAAAGTTCCCAAAGAAAGGATGCGCAGTGAAGATCTTAAGTAAACAGAGGAGGAGGGTGCAAGCCTGACACACGAGAAGAAAGAGAGGTGGGCATAAAAGAGAACAGAAGAGAACAAGAGCAGAGAGCCTGATCCGGCCATCCTAAGCTAGAAATTATTTAATGAGAAACCAGATCAAATTGCCTTAGTCCACCGGGAACAGCTTAAGATATATAGTATGGTTTTTGTCCACCAGAACAGACTTCCAACCCATCGATAAACTACGAAGCATGTAAGCTGATGATTGTTGTTTAGTTGCTAAGTCGTGTCCAACTCTTTTATGACCCCACATGAAGGAGGAAACAGACAGAACAGGCTTCATCTTGAAAGCAGGACTCCATCTTGGGTGAGACTGTAGACTTTGAGCTATATGCCCAGTATCTATGGAAATGACATACCAACTGGAAAACCAGGCCCCCTTGGATGGAAGAGCCCCGGGGCTCGTACTTAGACTCTCTGTTGCCTGAAAGAATACCCTAATTATCTGTGTAACTGAACAGAATCATAAATTCTATTATGCTTATTGGGGTGTGACCACAGGCCTATTGATAATTGTCCACTGTTAACTACCTAGGCTTAAGGCATATGAATCACGGGTTAACTTTGATTGTAACTTTGATTTTCTTCTCCTTTGTTCAGACTAGTTTCAGGGAATTTGGCGAGGTGGGTTTCAGCACGTACACTTAGGGTATATAAGGTTTTCAGAAAACCTGGTCAGGGTCCTTGGGTAAGAGGAGACTCTGCCTTGAGCCCGCCGGTGTAATAAACTGTACTCCACTATCTGCATTGTCCTTCTGAGTGAATTTGTTTCCCAGAATGCATGGCTACAACATTTGGTGCATGGGCCAGGAAACTCCTCACTTTGAGGAGACAAGTCCCATTTCGGACTACTCCGAGGCCTTGCTGCTCGAATCTTCTAGAGGGGGGAAGGCGCCTCGCCCTTCTGAAAGGATTCTGCTTCCCAATGCCCGGACCTTTCATGTTAGCAGGTAGTGGACGGCAGCAGTGGAACTGAGCGCTCAGGTGAGGAGGAACCCACCTAGTAGGGTGGAAGAGGGGGCCTGATCACCCCCCTGGGAGGGACTAGAAGGGGCACAGACCCACAGGAGCCTGCAAGAGCCAGGTGGCAACGACTGCTTGGTACACAGGTTGACGAGCATGTTAGGGCTTAGGAAAGAAATTTGTGAAGGTCATTTAGGAGGTGGTGTCCACGCCGTCTTGGGGAAAATTATTACCAAGCAACTGCCAGGGGATTTTTAGGAGAAGAAACTTGGTTTTTGTGTGCTCATATTCTGCCCTCCCCAAGGAAGTGTCCCATCTGCTATGAAATTCTTGACCCCCTCAGAATTGTCAGGCTAGAAGGAGGAGATACATAAGTGAGTACGAATTGGCTTTTCTGGAGACGGCCTGGGACGTGGGATATTTAACCCATCCGTATTTTCATCCACACCTGATCAAGCCCACCGAGGCAGAATGGACTTTAAAAGTTAAGGGAGAAACAGTCTTGGATCACGTGGTGTTTTGGTTTGGCTGTGCTGACCGGCAGGTGAAGACATACTGACCCCCGCCTTCTCCCTCTGGGATCTGGCAGGTAAGGCTCTTCTCACCCCAGTTAGGAAGGAGGCAGAATGGAAATTTAAGTGTCATTGAGTGGAAATATCAGAAGTACGTAGGGTACTGAGAACTTCGTAGACAGAACGAAAAGTAGAAGAAGGTCCAAGAAGGTAAGTAAGATGGAGGGAAGTGAATCTAAGGTAACTGTATTGGAGGGCATGATTAACAATTTAAAGAAGGGATTTTGAGGAGACTATGGGGTGAAGATGAAGCCTAACCGTCTTCACATACTCTGTGAGGTCGAATGGCCCCCTATGGAAGTAGGATGGCCACCAGAGAACACCATGAACTTAAAAATAGTGGAAGCAGTCTATACAGTAGTCACAGGACAGCCAGGACACCTGGATCAATATCCATATATTGACTCATGGCTAGGGTTAGCTCAAGACCCTCCTACTTGGACAAAGTTCTGTATCCAGAAGAGAGAGGGAAAAATACTAAGGGCACAAAAATTGACTGATGATAAAAAGGGAAATTCTACAGGATTTGGACGGGGATGACCCGACCCCTCCCCCATACTGGATAATGACGCACCTGCCTCCCAGTGCTCCACCAGGACGGGAGGCCACCTTACTGCCCAATCCAGGGCCAGGTGAAGTTCCTGAAGCAGCCACTGCTCTTCCATCAGCTCTCCTGGAGTTCGTAGAGCTGCCGTTTTGGCAGGCTCCAATCCCAGCAGTGGAGACCTCTGGTCAATGCCCCCAGAATTCCACCTCAGCTGGACCTCCTAGATTGGATGCACCTCTTCTGGTGAGTACTGATGGGAAGGGGTAAGAAAACACAGCAGTTGGACAGAGGCTGTGCTCCACCAAGGGACAGGGGGAAAGAACCCCACTACAGATGCCCCTCAGAGAGCTACAATAGCCTCCAGCTCAGGACGCATGGGGCACTACCATCAGCCCCCTGTAGCCTGTTATTACCAGCCATTTTCCTCTACAGATATATTAAACTGACAGAGACATGCTCCACCGTACTCGGGGGAGCCACAAGCCATGATTAGGCTAATAGAGGCTATTTTTCAAACCCACTGCCCTACATAGGATGACATAATCCAACTACTAGTCTCCCTTTTCAGCACTGAGGAAAGACACAGGATCCTGAGGCCAGAAAATGGTTAAGAGAAATGGCACCTGAGGGTACTACAAACCCACAGCGGTGGGCAGAACTAGCCATCCCTGATGAGAGGCCCAACTGGGACTGTAACGCAGAGGAAGGGAGGGGCCACCTGGAGAGATATCGGGTGACTATTTTACAAGGCCTCAAGAGGGGGGCCCGAAAAGCTATGAGTATCACAAAACCCTCCTAAGTGATTCAAAGGGAAAGCAAATCACCCTCTGAGTTCTGCGAAAGACTGTGTGAGGCCTGTAGACTTTCTACGCCAATAGACCCAGTCAGAGGCTGCTGGGTCTCAGATGGTGATAAATGCAGCCTTTGTGTCTCTAGCCTACCCTGAAAATGTCAGATGGGGGGACACCAAGTGTCTCGTGAATTTTTATACATCCCTGAATGCCCAGTACCTTTCTTAGGAAGAGACTTGCTGTCTAAATTGGGGGAATAAGTGACCTTTCCCCTCACGAAAGACCCACTGTTTGAGTGGGCTCAACCACCTATTTACTCTTCCTCTCAGTAACCCCTCAAGATGAATGGAGGTTGTACAATATCCCAGAAAGGAAACCGGGTGGGCTAAACAGTCGAGTTCAGTTCAGTTCAGTCGCTCAGTTGTGTTCGACTCTTTGCAATCCCATGAATCACAGCACGCCAGGCCTCCCTGTCCATCACAAACTCCAGGAGTTTACTCAGACTCATGTCCATCAAGTCGGTGATGCCATCCAGCCATCTCATCCTCTGCCGTCCCCTTCTCTTCCTGCCCCCAATCCCTCCCAGCATCAGGGTCTTTTCCAATGAGTCAACTCTATGCATGAGGTGGCCAAAATATTGGAGTTTCAGCTTTAGCATCATTCCTTCCAAAGAAATCCCAGGGCTGATCTCCTTCAGAATGGACTGGTTGGATCTCCTTGCAGTCCAAGGGACTCTCAAGAGTCTTCTCCAACACCACAGTTCAAAAGCATCAATTCTTTGCCACTCAGCTTTCTTTATAGTCCAACTCTCACATCCATACATGACCACTGGAAAAACCATAGCCTTGATTAGACGGACCCTTTGTTGGCAAAGTAGTATCTCTGCTTTTCAACATGCTATCTAGGTTGGTCATAACTTTCCTTCCAAGCAGTAAGCGTCTTTTAATTTCATGGCTGCAGTCACCATCTGCAGTGATTTTGGAGCCCAGAAAAATAAAGTCTGACACTGTTTCCACTGTTTCCGTATCTGTTTGCCATGAAGTGATGGGACCAGATGCCATGATCTTAGTTTTCTGAGTGTTGGGTTTTAAGCCAACTTTTCCACTCTCCTCTTTCACTTTCATCAAGAGGCTTTTTAGTTCCTCTTCACTTTCTGCCATAAGGGTGGTGTTATCTGCATATCTGAGGTTATTGATATTTCTGCTGGCAATCTTGATTCCAGCTTGTGCTTCTTCCAGCCCAGTGTTTCTCATGATGTACTCTGCATATAAGGTAAATAAGCAGGGTGACAGTATACAGCCTTGACGTACTCCTTTTCCTATTTGGAAACAGTCTGTTGTTCCATGCCCAGCTCTAACTGTTGCTTCCTAACCTGCATATAGGTTTCTCAAGAGGCAGGTCAGGTGGTCTGGTATTCCCATCTCTTTCAGAATTTTCCTTTTTCTCTTTCCTTTTGAAAGAGAAAATTTATTTTCTCTTTCAAAATAAATTTTCAGTTTATTGTGATTCACACAGTCAAAGGCTTTGGCATAGTCCATAAAGCAGAAATAGATGTTTTTCTGGAAATCTTGCTTTTTCCACAATCCAGTGGATGTTGGCAATTTGGTCTTTGGTTCCTCTGCCTTTTCTAAAACCAGCTTGAACATCTGGAAGTTCACAGTTCATGTATTGTTGAAACCTGGCTTGGAGAATTTTGAGTATTACTTTACTAGCGTGTGAGATGAGTGCAATTGTGCAGTAGTTTGAGCATTCTTTGGCATTGCCTTTCTTTGGGATTGGAATGGAAACTGACCTTTCCCAGTCCTGTGGCCACTGCTGAGTTTTCCAAATTTGCTGGCATATTGAGTGCAGCACTTTCACAGCATCGTCTTTCAGGATTTGGAATAGCTCAACTGGAATTCCATCACCTCCACTAGCTTTGTTCATAGTGATGTTTTCTAAGGTCCACTTGACTTCACATTCCAGGATGTCTGGCTCTAGGTGAATGATCACACCTTCATGATTACCTGGGTCATGAAGCTGTTTTTTGTACAGTTCTGTGTATTCTTGCCACCTCTTCTTAATATCTTCTGCTTCTGTTAGGTCCATACCATTTCTGTCCTTTATCAAGCCCATCTTTGCATGAAATGTTCCCTTGGTATCTAATTATCTTGAAGAGATCATTCTTTCCCATTCTGTTGTTTTCCTCTATTTCTTTGCATTGATCGCTGAGGGAGGTTTTCTTATCTCTCCTTGCTATTCTTTGGAACTCAACATTCAGATGCTTATATCTTTCCTTTTCTCCTTTGCTTTTCATTTCTCTTCTTTTCACAGCTATTTGTAAGGCCTCCCCAGACAGCCATTTTGCTTTTTTGCATTTCTTTTCTATGGGGATGGTCTTGATCCCTGTCTCCTGTACAATGTCACAAACCTCCGACCATAGTTTATCATGCACTCTATCAGATCTAGTCCCTTAAATCTATTTCTCACTTCCACTGTATAATCATAAGGGATTTGACTTAGGTCATTTGAATGGTCTAGTGGTTTTCCCTACTTTCTTCAATTTAAGTCTGAATTTGGCAATAAGGAGCTCATGATCTGAGCCGCAGTCAGCTCCTGGTCTTGTTTTAGCTGACTTTATAGAGCTTCTTCATATTTGGCTGCAATGAATATAATCAGTCTGATTTTGATGTTGACCATCTGGTGATGTCCATGTGCAGAGTCTTCCCTTGTCAAGAGGGAGAGTTAACTCGACAATTCCCTGAAGTCTGGGTGGAAGACAACCCCCACCCCTCACCCCCAGGCTTGCAAAACAAGTCCCACTGGTAATAGAACTCAAACCTGGTACAATCATGTCAGCACCTGCCTTGGGCCTGCCAGACCTCGCTAAGCCATTTACTCTTTAAGTGACTGAAAAGGACAAGGTGGCTACGGGAGTGTTGTCCCAGACTATGGGGACATGGGACAGACCAGTGACTTATCTCTAATCAGCTGGACAATGTTGCCACTGGTGGCTGGGGTGCTTATGGGCAGTTGCTGCAGTTGCCTTACTGGTCCGGGAGGCAACCAAGCTGACTTTGGGCCAAGATTTGTTCATAAAAGTCCCGTATGAGGTCAACACTCTCCTGCAAGGGGACCCCCATAAATGGCTGTCAACATCCCGGATTACTCAATACCAGGGACTGTTATGTGAGAACCCCCATTTTACTACTGAGCCTTGTCAGGCCCTGAATCTGGCCATTCTCTTTCTTATGGGAGAAGGTGGGCCCTCACATGATTGCAAGGAAATATGCCAGCAGACCTGACTTGAGAGACCAGCCAATCCCGGACCCAGATTTGCTCCTGTACACCAAGGGCACCAGCCTGGTGAAACAAGGACAATAACTGTCAGGATATGCAGTAGTCATGGAAGAAACCATCGTTGAGGCTCGCTCTCTGCCATCACACTGGTGCGCTCAATGGGCTGAACTATATGCTCTAATCCAGGCCCTCCAGCTGTCAAAAGGACAAAATCTCAGAACTGCACCTCCTGCTCACAGGTCAATGCTGCCTCTAGGCAGAGACAGAAACCTCCAGGGATTCAGGTAAAAGACACGTTGCCCTTTAAACACCTGGAAGTGGACTTCACTGAAGTGAAACCTCACCGACACTATAATTACCTGCTGGTCATAGTATCTACGTTCTCAGGATGGGTAGCAGGTTTTCCTACCCAGACCGAAAGAGCATCAGAAGCAGCCTGGTGCCCGCTTAGGGAGATAGTTCCCAGATTTGGATTTCCTACCAGCATTGGATTGGACAATGGCCCGGCTTTCGTAGCTGATTTAGTACAACGAGTAAGCAAAACTTTAAACATCAAGTGGAAATTACATACAACATATAGGCCCCAGAGTTCTGGGATGGTGGAAGGAACCAACCGGACACTTAAAGAGACACCCTCCAAGTGGATCTTAGAGACTGACTGTTCCTGGGTGGACTTGTTTCCCACAGCTCTGCTCAGACTCAGGATGACCCCACAGTCCCATGGCTCTTCTCCACACAAAATTGTGTATGGGAGGCCCCCTCCCATAATAAAACAGGTGTCAACAAATTTGCCTCAGGTAAGGGGAGATGAGATTTCACAGCAGATGGAACAACTGGGTAAGGTAATAAATCAGGTAGCTAAGTTTGTACAAGAAAGGGTGTCATTTCCCCTTGGGGAACAGATTCACGAATTTGTGCCCAGGGATTAGGTGTGGTCAAGGCCATCACGACTCCTTGGCCCCTCATGGGAAGGGTCCATATCCTGTTGCTCTGACCAGCCCTGTGGCAGTTAAAGTTGCAGGTGTCACTCCCTGGATCCTCCACATGAGGGTGAAGAGGGCATATACCATGCAGACCCAGGGCACGCCGAGCAGACTACACAAAAGGACTCCACTGATCCCCGTGAAACCAAGATCATCTTAAAGAAGAAAAAGAGATGAAGCTCTACAATCAACTGCTGCTTCAAGGACTTGCTGGTATCATCTTGCGACTAACCATAGTTTCAGTACAAAGAGGGACCTGTGCTATAATTAAAGTTGAATGTTGTGTATATATTCCTGATTTATCTGGCTATATATCAGCCACCCTAGATGACATGAAAGGTCAGGTAAAAGTTATGTCTGATGATAATCTTCCTTTTTGGACTTTGGTCCTATCTTGGGTGAAGGGTGATTGGTGGAAAACTATATTTACCATTGTTATAGTTGCCTTGATAGTTCTGCTTTGTGGACCCTTTATTTTACAATGTTTTATGAACTTTGTAACCCAAAGGTTGATGTCGTTCTCCCAAATTGGAGGTCGGAGACTCAGGGTGCAATATATCCCTATGAATGATGCTCATACTATGAGTTAAGAGCTTCAAGAGGGGGGAATGAAGGAGGAAACAGACAGAACAGGCTCCATCTTGAAAGCAGGACTCCATCTTGGGTGAGACTGTGGACTTTGAGCTATATGCCCAGTACTATGGAAATGACATACCAACTGGAAAACCAGGCCCCCTTGGATGGAAGAGCCCCAGGGCTCGTACTTAGACTCTCTGTTGCCTGAAAGAATACCCTAATTATCTGTGTAACTGAACAGAATCATAAATTCTATTATGCTTATTGGGGCATGACCACAGGCCTATTGATAATTGTCCACTGTTAACTACCTAGGCTTAAGGCATATGAATCACGGGTTAACTTTGATTATAACTTTGATTTTCTTCTCCTTTGTTCAGACTAGTTTCAGGGAATTTGGGGAGGTAGGTTTGGGCACGTACACTTAGGGTATATAAGGTTTTCATGAAAACTGGTCAGGGTCCTTGGCTAAGAGGAGACTCTGCCTTGAGCCCGCTGGTGTAATAAACTGCACTCCACTATCTGCATTGTCCTTCTGAGTGAGTTTGTTTCCCAGAACGCGTGGCTACAACACATGGACTGTAGCCTCCTCTATCTATGGGATTTTCCGGGCAAGAATACTGGAGTGGGTTGCATTTCCTTCTCCAGGGGATCTTCCTGACCCAGAGATCGAACCCATGTCTCCTGCATTGCCAATGGCTTCTTTTACCACTGAGCCACCTGGGAAACCTGATGGTAAACCCTGAGAATGTCTCATCTTCTCTGTCTAATGCCCTTCTCCTTCCTAACTCAGAACCATGCTGAGCCTTTCTAAGAAGGGTGAGCAGTATACAGCTTGCGCAGCCAGAGGAAGGAGAAGACCAGCCAGAGGAGAGCAACCTACAGAATAGGAAAAAAGAAAAAAAAAGGCTGCTTCTCAGCTCTTCAAACTCCAGCCAACAAAAAGTCACGCTGGGCACACACAGCTTCAGCTGTGTGCTGCTCCTTCCTTCCCCAGGTTAACCCACACACAGAGCAGGAATCTTGGAGATTAGGGAGAGATTAAAAACAAACCAAGAACACAGAACAGGGACTTCTCCTCCAGTCCCTGTCTGGAATTTGCTGCTGTAATTTCTTACTTCACACATCCCATAGTTGCTGGCTGCCGAGCTCAGCCTCACTGCAACGCTCATCCATTTCAACCATCAAGGAGGAACTTAGATTCCCTCTCTGCTCCTCCAAAATTTGTGTTCCTCTTTTCTAGCTGTTTTGAAAGTCACATTAAGAGTCTTTTTCAGCCTCCTCCAGATGTAACAGGGAAGAACAGGGTCTGACTGTTCTTCCCTGTTACATGGAGGCTGTTCCTCCATGGAATTCAAGACTCTTTCCCTTGAGAAGCCACCCACGATGCACAGCTGTGGGCCATCGGTTTACTATTTGCTGTAACTTTCCAGACATAACAAAACCCAGCTGAGATTACAAAAACACAGGACTAGCTGGGAGATGGTGGTCATGATAGCTTCCTTCAGGATATCTTAAAGAATGAGACAGCTTTCAATGAGAACAGAAGCAAATGTAGATTGCTTTTTCTTTGGGCGAAACTGATTTCACTGTCTATTTTGGATCAAATTAAAAACCACTCTGTGTCCCTCTTTTGCCTCTTCTCCTTCCTCTGCTTTCCTCTTTATCTACAATCCTTTCCCGTTTTCAGTCTTCTATTAATTCGATACTTTATGACACAGAGCTTCAGAGGAGGAAGACGTTATTTGCTTTCCGTCCTCAAGCCCTGCTCATGTATGCTGGTCTTAGAGCAACAGCTCCCCCGCCCCCTGAATCTTATCACAGTGTCAGCAGTAGTTAAAGGACATTCGTAATGAAGAAAATACAAAATTGACAATTCCCAATTATAAAATACCAAGCAGAGGACAAGGAGAGACCTTGTTCTTTCAAAAAATGTTAAAATAATAGCAAGTCTCTGTCCCCTCATGCCAAAACAAGGAGTTAATTCAGCAGTTCAGTCTTAAAATAGGAAGTCCATACAAAGGCAACATAACAGAAAGGAAAGTACACTGGGGTCATTACAACAATATCAATACCTAAGCATCATACAATCTACCAAAGAGTTTCATGGATAGATGCCAGAGACTCTGACTCTAAGCTAGAGGCTTTGCCAGCAACTCCCTCAAGGACTTCTGAATGCTGAGTCTCTGCTCTACTCCCCTGGTCTCCACGCCTAGCAACCCCATTCATTATCTCCTGACACCACTTAAGCTCCACTAGATAGATGTACTTCCCTTTCCTCATCTGCAAGTAAACCTTCCACCCTACTTTTCTCACTGTTGTCAGGATCAAAGGAGACTCAGTGAAACAAAAGCTTTAGGATATATACATCCCCTCATAAATATAAACTGTATTTAAATGTCTCTTCAAAGGTGATCACACTGGGACTTCCCTGGAGGTCCAGCAGATAAGACGTACACTGCTTGCCCTTACCCCTGCTTATACTTCAGGCGGTGAGAGTTCAATCCCTGGCCTAGGAACTAAAATCCTGCATGCCAATGAGTGCAGCCAAAAAAAAAAGTGATCACATAAAAGTGATCTTGACAAATTAAAATATTTTACATTGTTAAAAAATATTTAACTGAGGCATATTTAAAATTTTAAGAGTTTATTTGGGCAAAAACCCAATTGGACAGCACCAAAGCTGAAGTGATTAAGAGCACTCCATTAACTGGAGCTGAGGGAAGACTTATACAGAGAAAGTGTGGAAGAAGAGAAAGGAAATTACTCATGGGCTGTAGCCTAACTGTTATTTAGTTGATAAGTTGTATATGATTCTTTTGCAGCCCCATAGACTGTAGCCTGCCAGGCTCCTCTGTCCACAGAATTTCCCAGGCAAGAATACTGGAGTGGGTTGCCATTTCCTCCTCCAGGGGATCTTCCCAACCCACGGATCAAATCCGTGTCTCCTGCCTGTCCTGCATGGCAGGCAGATTCTTTTATCACTGAGCCAGCCTAAAGCCTAGTTGGCTGCTTGTGGCTGGTTGTCTTTGGCATCTTGATTTAGAAATCCTGAGCCATTCAGAAGCTTAGATTTTGGTTTGCCTACAGAGGCCACATAGCCTCAGAGCTGCCTCAATCTAATGGCCTGTTTAATTAATTTAACAAAATTAAAACCTTAAAAGTTTAAATCATATAATTTCATAAGGGTTCTATCACAAGTACAGAATTGTGATAAAAGTTGTGTTTATATATTAGGGCATTAAAGTATTTAAAAATAATCACTGGATCAGCATTTCTACTATTCTCTGACAAAAACCAGTGTCAGAGCAAACATATCATGAAAATAACACATGGACACTGATACTATCTATACAATGGATACACTTTTTAGATTTGAGTGTTAGATAAAAGACAGTATTTTCATTGCACAACTAAATATGATTTAATTTTATACCTTATTACAGTGTTCCATAAATAAATTCACAACCAGGATATAAAAAGCCCCTTATCACATTACATTTTCTCTTTGGGGCTTAGAAAATGTAACCATAGCTTGGTCTTAGAACCTTCCCTGGGACTCACCTATTAACTTCCTGAACCCCTCACTTGCATTCTCCATTTCAACTCTGCTCTCTGTAGCCTCCCTACTATCAGCCTTGCTGCACATTCTCCCACTGCCCACCCTGCCCCGTTAATGACACTGACCCTCCTCTCAGCCCTGCAGTCAGTCCTCTCTGCACGGCACCACTGCACACACACAGAGTCCAGGCCTCTGCATGAGGCCATCATGAAAAAAACTTGTGGTGGCCAGCTAAGAATCTCTTCCAACACCATAGCAAACACACCCTCCCCTGGACTGAGAATCCAGCCTAAATAAAGCACCTGTTGGATGCAAGCATAGAATTCAGGCACTGAGATGGGGATTAAGACGTCCATCCAGTGCCCATCCAGTTGCCACATTCATGCCCCCAGGAGAGGGTCTTCAGGTCACTTCAAGAGTTTACTATTGTTAATCCATGCAGACAGCATCCCTGACTCCTTTCTTCTCTTCTCAGCACTCACATCCAAGTACCAACAGTTTATTTGGATTCTCTCCAGAAATCCAGGCTCCCCATGAATGGCACAGACAGTTAAGGATGGAAAGCCAGTGCATCCCATGCAGGTGACCCTGCAGCTCCAGAGCAGCAAAGGCAGGCTCCAGTTCCTGGGGGAATGAACGGCTACAGTATACAGGCACACATCTCACAAATCCAGAGGAACTTGCATCACCCTACCCACGCAGGGGCCAAAGTATTAAAAGGAATGGGGGAACGGATGTTAAATATCCAGACACCAAAGTCTGCATAAAGCAAATATCCCACCTTACACCAAATGTGTAGACCAAGTCTCCTTAAAGTGAAAGTGTTGGTCGCTCAGTCATGTCCAACTCTTTGTGACCCCCTGGACTGTAGCCCACCAGGCTCCTCTGTCCATAGAATTTTCCAGGCAAAAATACTGGAGTATATAGCCATTTCCTTCTCCAAGAGATCTTCCCGACCCAGGGAACAAACTTGGGTCTCCGGCACTGCAGGGAAATTCTTTACTATCTGAGCCACAGGGGAAGCCAAGTCTCCTTAAGTACACATTTATGCCTTGGCACTCATTCTGTATTTGTGCTCACTCTGAGCACCATTGTGGCTATTCACTCTCTATGGCCTCCTCATCTTGTCCCTTCAGCTCACTGGCCAGTACCAGTATACAACCTCGGGAACTATTCTGAGTAGCACCTTTCCCAGCCTGACTGAGCCTTGAGAACCCTCCTCCCCAAGCTTCCCTTCTAGAAGCTTTCATCCAGTCTGCCTTGTTCCTCCCCACACTGCCAGATGCTAAACTATCACACCACTGCCTTGAAACACAGGTTCACATATTCCTCTCAAAATCTTTAGTTCAGTTCAGTTCAGTAGCTCAGTTACGTCCAACTCTTTGCGACCCCGTGAATCGCAGCACGCCAGGCCTCCCTGTCCATCACCAACACCCGGAGTTCACTCAGATTCACGTCCATCAAGTCAGTGATGCCATCCAGCCATCTCATCCTCTGTCGTCCCCTTCTCCTCCTGCCCCCAATCCCTCCCAGCATCAGAGTCTTTTCCAATGAGTCAACTCTTCGCATGAGGTGGCCAAAGTACTGGAGTTTCAGCTTTAGCATCATTCCTTCCAAAGAAATCCCAGTGCTGATCTCCTTCAGAATGGACTGGTTGGATCTCCTTGCAGTCCAAGGGACTCTCAAGAGTCTTCTCCAACACCACAGTTCAAAAGCATCAATTCTACAGTGCTCAGCCTTCTTCACAGTCCAACTCTCACATCCATACGTGACCACAGGAAAAGCCATAGCCTTGACTAGATGGACCTTTGTTGGCAAAGTAATGTCTCTGCTTTTGAATATGCTATCTAGGTTGGTCATAACTTTCCTTCCAAGGAGCAAGCGTCTTTGAATTTCATGGCTGCAGTCACCATCTGCAGTGATTTTGGAGCCCAGAAAAATAAAGTCTGACACTGTTTCCACTGTTTCCCCATCTATTTGCCATGAAGTGATGGGACCGGATGCCATGATCTTAGTTTCTGAATGTTGAGTTTTAAGCCAGCTTTTTCACTCTCCACTTTCACTTTCATCAAGAGGCTTTTTAGTTCCTCTTCACTTTCTGCCATAAGGGTGATGTCATCTGCATATCTGAGGTTAATAATATTTCTCAAAATCTTAGGACTCTCCAAATTACACACTCATTCTAGAATGTTTAAGTAGTTCATGGCCAACTTTTTTGCTTTAAAAATCAAAAACTGGCAGGAAATGACAATATCCAGTAATACCACAACATAAGCACTATCCCTAGAGGAAGGAATAAGACATCATCTAATATTGTTATCAAATTTTCAACACCCTAAACTCTATAATCCTTTCCGTGAGGGATGAATTGTGCTATAGAAGAGCGTTTGGCTTTTTTTTCCCCCCCTGTGACTAGCTAAAAAAGTAACCTCCCTTGCTAGAAGTCCAGTTTATTCTTAAAGGGTCCAGCAGATGGTCACATAGGTTAGGCCTGAAGAAGAAAGCAGGACAGATTACTTTGGTTTTCTTAGAAAAGCAAGAGGGAAGGATGTCTTATAAGTGGAGAAGAACCTGGATGAACCAGGGGAGATCAGTGTTTAAGAATCCAATTGAAAGTACGAAAGAAGAATTTAAGCACTGCTGGCCACCACAGGAAGTTCTATACTGGACACAACAGCATCAATTATACAAGTTCCCATTCATCTACTCATTCCACGTGTTATGTGCCAGGCATTGTGTAAACTCAATCCCTGCCCTGATCCAACTGCCAGTAATTTATTGGAAGGTTTTGTGTAAATGCTGGACTTCACGGGGAATGGCTGCATTATAAGCACTTGGTTCCTTTGTTCTGGGTTTTGCTAAGAATTGTGCTTAAGATCATGTGCACATCACTGGATGATAAGACATCCTCCCATTTATGTCACAGAAAAGGGCTTCCTTTTAAAAGTGTTATTTTATAGTGAATGCAGGAGACAATTCTAGCTTCCTGAGGTTTATATTTCTGACAGGATATATATATATACCCAACAGGATATATAGACAAATACATTGTCTCTGCTCTACAGCAAACAAGTGTGTTTAAAGCAGACATAGTATTATGTTAACTACTGTTTCTTTAAAAGAAATCAGCTGACCTCCTTTTCCCTGTATTTATGCTTCCTTGAAAAAGAAAATTAACTGTTTCAAATCTATCTGCTCTTAAAATAGCTTATGCAGCATTAAAATACATGAGAAATAGGTTTAGCGTATGTGTAGGAAGTATCAGACATGTTATTAATTGTCATTATTTACTCAGAAAAAAATAGTTAATAATAAAGGGAAGAGTGAGGGAAAAAGCCCATTTGAAATCTCTTCTGCCCTCTGGGTGTGGCCAGTAGGGAAGGTTTACTGCTTAATATGAAAGTCAACTTTCTGGCTGATACTTTGCAAAGGTCAGGCAAGTCCTGCAGTGCTATAGAAAAGTTAATTTCCTGTTCCATTTTGCCTGAAGCATCTGTGCAGTTTGGCTAAATTAATGCTAGATTTTCCACCAGGGAAGAACCAGACTTAGGACTGAAACTATTGGAATACCGGTATACTTCCTATTGCTTGTTAAAGAAACAGTGAAACTCAGTTGTGCTTAGTTACTCAATCCAACTCTTTGCAACCCCATGGACTATAGTCCACCAGGCTCCTCTGTCCATGGGGAGTCTCCAGGCAAGAATACTGGAGTGGGTTGCCATGACTTCCTCCAAGGGATCTTCCATGTATCCAACCCAGGTCTCCGGCATTGCAGGCAGATTCTTTACTGTCTGAGTCGCCAATTACAACAGCGCAATTCTAGACTTCTAGTGTCATTCTGAAACATAACTGTATAACCTGATATTTGTAAAGCACACAATACCTATAACTTTTTAATGGAAAAAAGGACTATTTCTGGTATTCACAGTTATGTTGCATATACGTGCATTCTTTTCCCTCAAGACGCGCCAAATGCAATGAAAATATTTTCATGACGTTATACTTTGGGATATGTTAAATTAATTGAACAATGAGACCATGAGACGGAGGTGACTCTAATGCTGCGGCGGTCTATATGAGCAGATCAAAGTGGAGGTTTTGAAACTGACACTTAAGGACAACCAGTCACAAGCAGCAAAGAAGGTTTTAAGCTACAGCCAATCTACAACGTCCTTGCTCTGCTTCTACATTTTCTCTGTAGTAGTTTCTCCCTGGATTCTTGCCCTCCAAGTGCTCCTAACCACTTCCGGTTTGGCACTGCCCAGATGGAATCAAGTTTTGCTCAGACTCTAAATTTTTCAGTATGCTTCAGTTTGCATGCATGCCTGCTTAACCACTTCAGTCGTGTCTGACTCTTTGCGACACCATGGGCTGTGTAGCCTGCTAGGCTCCTCTGTCCATGGGATTCTCCAGGCAAGAATACTGGAGTGGGTTGTCATGCCTGCCCCCAGGGAATCTTCCTGACCCAGGGATCGAACTGGAGTCTCCATTTCCTGCACTGCAGGCAGATTCTTTACCGCTGAGCCATTGAGGAAGCCCCATGCTTCAGTTTATCGTTTAACAAACATGATAATGTTTATTCCCCTGCCTTTTATAATCTCAGTGTTTTCCAAAGCATTCTGCCTAATTTGATCAGGTAACATCTGTGTAACAGGCATTTCCATCTGCAAGCCACAGTCCAGGAAAATGAAACCCCCAAAAGTCAGTTATCCAAGGTTACTTAACTTTTCAGCATAGGTACTGGGTCCCTGGGCTTCCCTGGTGGCTCAGTGGTCAAGAATCTGCCTGTCAATGCAGGAGACCCCGCTTTAAACTCTGGGTCGGGAAGATCCCCTGTAGGAATAAATGGCAACCCACTTGAGTATTCTTGCCTGGGAAATCCCATGGACAGAGGCACCTGGTGGGCTACAGTCCGGGCCCGCAGAGTCATAAGTTAGCCACTGAGGATGCTCGCACTGGGTTCCCATCTCCGTGTGTCGTCTTTCTCCTGGAGACGGTGGGGGGAGAGGAGGGGGTACAGCACGATTTGCCTCAGATACACAGACCTTTAACAGTTGTTCAGGAGGTTTCCAGAAATCTGCACTACCAGCCCCAAACCATCTACTTTTTCTTATGTCAAAACAAACAAGAAACACCAGGATCCTGGAGCAATATTACTATTCAAATAAATTCTCCTTTCTTCCCCTAGATTGTCATCAGGCTTTTTTCCTTGCCTGAATCTCCCAGCCTGAAGTGCTGTTCTTCCCCAGATCCTTGTCTTAGTCATAGTCATCATACACTTGGGCAGCAGATAAGAGTTTCTTTTTGTCGAGATCAGGTGTGAAGTATGTTCTAAGAAATTGGTTATAAAAAGAATTAAAATGCCAAAATTTATAAATAATTTACACTTTGTAAACCAGGGGACATGAGCTGCATTCCCACTGTTTGCAAGCAAACACTTTCTTGAGTGGGAGAAGAAGGCAGTATTGTGCAGAACCCTGGAAAACCAGTGGAATGTGTCTGCATTTGACTGCACTGAGAGGGTCAAAAGAGAAAAGTGACAGACAGTTAGCATATGACATGCTGCTTTAAACATTTGCCTAAGCAGATATAACGGAGAAAGAACATAGGGTGAGGATCAAAAATACATACTATATATGAAACAAATCAATTTAAAGTGCTTATTTTTGAGGTCAGAGCTTAAACACAGCTTCTTATGGGGGCAGGAAGAACACCAATGTTTAACGAATGCCAACTCTGATTAGCCACCATGCTTGCTGTTTTCAAACACGTATTCAGTTTTCACCAGTAAGGTTTAGTTAGCCTCATTTTCCCAATGACAACATTGAGAGTTTAAAATCTAGGTAATAACCCTGTGTACGAGACAGCAAAAAAGACACTGATGTATAGAACAGTCTTATGGACTCTGTGAGAGAGGGAGAGGGTGGGAAGATTTGGGAGAATGGCATTGAAACATGTAAAATATCATGTATGAAACAAGTTGCCAGTCCAGGTTCGATGCATGATACTGGATGCTTGGGGCTGGTGCACTGGGACGACCCAGAGGGATGGAATGGGGAGGGAGGAGGGAGGAGGGTTCAGGATGGGGAACACATGTATACCTGTGGCAGATTCATTTTGATATTTGGCAAAACTAATACAGTTATGTAAAGTTTAAAAATAAAATAAAATTTAAAAAAAAAATAAAAAAATAAAATCTAGGTAAAATGTGTCTGTGTGTGATAGCTAGTAAATGACACAGCTGGAATTTGAACCAATGTGGAGGAAAGCCCATGCTCGTTCCACAACATCCTGATGCTCTAATAGACTGCTTATTTAACATAGTAAACAGGTATGGGGTTAGCAGCCTTGCTGAGGACAGTCAGGCCTGTTCTCCCCAGGAATATTCAGAGTCTCCGAGTCTCCCCCTTAGAGAGGTCTTCTGACTGGGTGGCAGTATAAACAGACTGGTGGGGGTTCCTATTCAGAGTCCTCAAGTAAGGATTAGCAAAATCAAATGGAGTTTTATTTCAGAGCACACTGATAGGGTCCATTCTGTACCCTCAAGTCTATGTGCTCTTTTAATTATTACTTTGGTTCATCTCTTAACTACCCATAGCCTCTGTTAGTGAATTTAATTGAAAGTTCAACAATTTTTTTTTCATTAATATCCTTATCTATAACAAAATCTCAATACATCTTTTATCATTATGTTCCTTTTTTAACCCTGTGTCAGATAACCATGATATTTTGTTTTGCTTGTTGAACCCATCTCTCTAAAGTACAGAAGTTGACAGAGGACTTTTACCTTGCAGATTGCCAACTTTGGTATAGTTTTTGTTACAGAACATAATTTCTATTTTAGAACATGAGCTCATTCTTTTGGTGAGAATGGCTCCCTAGAAAAAATAACCAAAGGAAACCAAAGGGAAAAATAAAACCAAAACATTCCTTTCACCCCAAAGGCCACAGACTCAAAGTTGATCACTTTTTATAATGTCAGTGTATCGCAGAGGTTTCCATTACAGAGGGTTTATGTTTATGTGAGTTTCCAATTCCATTGGAACAAGAAACAGAATTGCTTACAGGGAGAAAGAGGCAGAGGCTATTGCTGCTATTGTGAAAAAACAAGAGAGAATGACACCTATAAACTGACTAATTCCTTGATTCAAATGAAATTTAACAAACTTGCTTAAATATAAGCTTCATCAAGACTTCAATAAAGTTTGTCTAACATAAACAAAATTCACAATTGCATAAAATCCTCTCAGTATGAACAATTTTTTAAATTTCATTGTAAAAATTTGACATAGCTCTAATCAACTATCTCAGAGAAATCCACAAACATTAAATGCTCATCAGTAGCCCAACAATTCTAGGAAAACCACATACCTATTAGTATGCTGACAACATCTCCCGAGAGCCTCCAATACATAGACCTCTCTATTTAGATGCCATCAGCACGATTTTAGAATATTTACATCTAAATCTATTTAAAATATAAAAACATGTAAAAGAAAAAGCTCAATTTTGGAAAAAATCAATCTGTTAAAAAATGGAAATTGCTTGAGACAAAGAGGTGAAATGATGGTGACAGAGAAGTGAAGAGGGTTGGGTATAGTTAGCAAGCATACAGGTTGCTAACATTTCTTTTTTTAACTTACGATAGATACTTTTGATGCTTTTGAACCGTGGTCTTGGAGAAGACTCTTGAGGGTCCCTTGGACTGCAAGGAGATCAAACCAGTCAATCCTAAAGGAAATCAGTCCTGAATATTTATTGGAAGGACTGATGCTGAAGCTGAAACTCCAATACTTTGGCGACCTGATGCGAAGAACTGACTCATTGGAAAGCCCCTGATGCTGGGAAAGATAGAAGGCAGGAGGAGAAGGGGACAACAGAGGATGAGATGGTTGGATATGGCATCACCAACGTGATGGACATGAGTTTGAGCAAGCTCTGGGAGTTGGTAATGAACAGAGAAGTCTGGCATGCTGCAGGCCATGGGATCACAAAGAGTCAGACCGACTGAGATACTCGAGGATGTTTATTTACAGGAGAAGAATCCCAAAGAGATAAATGAGCTGAAAAGAACAAGAGAGACAGGTGATAACTGATGAAGAAATTCAATTAGCAAAATGGCAAGATCATCACACCAGGAGAAAGTTCAAGAAATGTACAGAAAGGACTTCAAGAGATACTGGTACAGGAAAAAGATGGAGTAGAGGACCTGAGAGTTCAGCAAAGGAAAAAAGAAAGAGGAGGAGTTCCTCTCATTTCCTGGCCTCTGCTTTAATGAGGACTGTCTCTGACCCTCCAACTCATGATTCATTTATTTATTCATTCATTGACTACATATTTATTCAGTGCACATTACATGTCAGATACTGTTTTGGCACCTAGGATGTAGCAATAAACCGGTCAAATAAAGCCCTTGCTCTTAAGGAACTTATATTCTATGGAGGGAGACAGACAGTAAACAAATACATATTTATTCAGGGTAAAAATCTTAACTGCTTTCCCCTACTCTACACCCAACTCATCTCTCCACATCCTCAGCTCTAACATGTGGTTAATGCTAGCCTCGTAAACTTAAAAAAAAAAAAAATTCAGCTCAAACTGCAGACCTTGCTTAGAGATAAGCAGGCCTGACTCTGAGTGACGTATCAGCCTCCCTAGGTTTCCTCTTGATTCTGAAGGCTCATTCTACTGTGAAAAGGCAATAGCTGAGAGGCTGGAGAACAGGGAGAGAAACTCAGCAAGGCTTTCCTCTCAGACTCTCCTTACCCAAGTACTCATATTCATTGCAGCAATAACTGCTCACCTACTTTGGGAAGGCCAAATGTTAGGGTCTATAGAAACTACTGCTGCTGCTGTTGCTGCTGCTAAGTCACTTCAGTCATGTCCGACTCTGTGCGACCCCAGAGAACGGCAGCCCAACAGGCTCCTCCCTCGGATTCTCCAGGCAAGAACACTGGAGTGGGTTGCCATTTCCTTCTCCAATGCATGAAAGTGAAAAGTGAAAGTGAAGTCGCTCAGTCGTGTCCAACTCTTAGCGACCCCATGGACTGTAGCCTACCAGGCTCCCCTGTCCATGGAATTCTCCAGGCAAGAGTACTGGAGTGGGGTGCCATTGCCTTCTCCTATAGAAACTACAGAGATGGGTAAATCCTTAAGAAGATTCAATAATAATTATTCTGATAGTTAACACTAACCGAGTACTTCCTACTTGCCAGATACCTCAAGCGCTTCACATGTTTTCTCTCATTTAAGCCTCATGTTAGCCTTGTAAGATGGGTGATAATATATGCATTTTCAGGGTAGGAAACAAAATACTGAAGAGATCAAGAAATGTTCCCAAGGGAGCAAAGTAATCAGTGCTACTGATTCAACTTGAGAGCTCATGGGCTGAACCCATTCCGCCTCCCCCATTTTATTAGTTTTCCGGGACTGCCTTTTCAAAGTACTACACGCTGAGTGGCTTAAAGCAAAAGAACGGTCAGTTCAGTCAGTCAGTCAGTTCAGTCGCTCAGTCGTGTCCGACTCTTTGCGACCCCAAGAATCGCAGCACGCCAGGCCTCCCTGTCCATCACCATCTCCTGGAGTTCACCCAAACTCATGTCCATCGAGTCAGTGATGCCATCCAGCTGGTATTGTCTCACAATTCTGGAGGCTAGAAATAAGAAACCTAGGTATTAGCAGCACCATGCCCCACCCTCTTTAAAACATGCAGAGGAATCCTTTCTGGCCTCTTCCAAGCATCTGGTGGTTTGTTGGCAATCTTTGGGATGCCTTGGCTTGCAATTGCATGACTGTCATCTCTGAGGCAGCGTCCCAATTGGTCTGCCTGCCTTCAGTTCAGTCCCCTCCAGTCTATTCTGCAGTGTGCATTCTGGAGTAGTCTGTCTAAACATAAATCTAATCATGCCACATTTTGCTTTTCATTCTTTGGGGGTTCCCTGTTACCTTCAGGAGAGAATCTAGATTATGTATCATACCCTCATTTCCAACATCTAGACATCTAGACCCTGCTGAACTCTCTACCTCATCAATTTGCCTTCTTGCTCTGCTTCCCTTAACACATTACACACACACACACACACACACACACACACACACACAGAGGCTAATTTCTTCTTTGCACAGGCAGTGTTTTCTCTTTTCTTTCTCTACCCTTTATAGTTTCCTCTCATCTTTCAAAATATTGTCTTAAAGTTATGGGTTTCCTGACATTCTATTTATTTACTTGTCTATCTTACAGTGCCTTATATTGGGTTGGCTAAAAGTTCATTTGGGTTTTTCCATTACATCTTATGGGAAGACCCAAATGAACTTATTGATCAACTCAATAATTCTGTATCACCAGTACCTGGCAGTGTCTGGCACAAATAAACTGCCCAACAAATATTTACTAAATGAATAATAAAATAAATGAATGAATAAGTGAATGAATGAATGAAAGGGATGAGAAGGAGAAAAGCTAAAGAAAGGTTTATTTTTCCCCACCCCCAGTGGGAGAGGAGAGTTCTTTGTGAAATAGTTACAAACATCTCATTTAAAGAAAGTGATGTCATTTCCCAAGAGTGGGTGCATATTTAGAAATTCTGTGTCGATTTCAAAAAGCAAAATTAGCACAAATATTGGATCAGACACTAGATCACCCTGTCTCATGTACTCTTCCAGTGGCCATTTCGCATGCCATTGTTGTGATCATAAAGCTATGGGACACTTCACCCCCATGGTCATCACAGACCTAGAAACTCCTATGCACAGTACAGATTGAAAGGGAGGGGACCACTCCAATTTTTCCCTGGTGGCACTGCAGTCAGTGAAGCCCTGACCACCCCCCCCCCAACCCATGGCCGCCCAGAGAGTCAAGGCAACACTACTTAGAAGTAGCATGGGACCAATTCTAATAAATGAAAGACAGAAGAAAGAAAACTGGAGAGACAGATGAATTGCTTGTCCTTCCTGCCCTTTCCCCCCCATGCCTGTTCTGGGATGTAATAGTTTAAAATGGCCTCTCTGGAAATCTCCCAATAATTCACCCACTTGTGTTTGCTCTCCTTCTTCCTTTATTTCCCCTTCTCTCATATCCCTGGGATTGTACCAACCTACAAAATGTTAGCATCTAAGTGTTTGCCATGGGCTCTGTTTCTGGGCTATACAAGAAATTTTTAGAAATTTTCAGATGTTAGATATATTATGTATTATGAGGAACACAAGCAGATTAAACAAAAAAGTATTTACAGTGAAAACATTCATTTACATTGGTTTATGGTGGGACACTGGGACAGTAGTTGTAGGGAACAGTCGCTACAGAAAGAATAAAGAAGAAATGGAGAATGAAGAGTCAAGCGACAGAGAAATAGTCAGTCTCCTTGTGTAGAATCAACAAGAGATAATCAGAAACACATGGCTATGGTGAGTACAAATATATTCCTGAAACAGCTAAGTTTCCATTAAAGGAGCAGATACCAAGGAGATTTTCTTCCATTGTGTCTGTTTATAACTTAATGTGGTCCCTATGTTATGAGATACTGAAGTATTAGATTCCAGGAAAATAAAGAAATCCATTGAGTGACCTATTTCAGTGAAGATAACTGAAACTGTCTTCAGTTTGTACATTACATTGAAATAATTTTGAGAAACAGCACAAGCAATGAATGTTGAGAGAAAACCCAGAAGAAATGACACAAATACATCTGCTTAGCAAGGCTCTTTGGAAGCTCAAATGGAAAAAAGAATTAAAATTTGGCCAGAAGAGCATTTCCTCACTATGGAAAGTTGGCATATTCTCTATACCATGATCTCAATCTGTACCGAAAACAGTTTTAGACATTGAACCAGATCCCAGTTAGAAAGGTGTAAAGAGCACAGTCACTCACCTTTAAATATTTGCTACTGCAGAACCTTCTATTACTTGGCAGATAAAGCACAAAAGTTTCTCTCTGAGAAACAACTACAACCAAATCGACTGGGAAATACTTATTGCTTATTCATGAAAGTATGAAAACTATGATTCGAGAAGTACTCTGTGAGTATACTTTGGTTTTACACTGTTTATGCCTGTAGACACTACAGCATTCACTGAAACACTTTTTACAAATGTTCTCAAGTGGATTCTTGCAGATTTTTTTTTTTCCTTTTTCAGATTTATAAACTCAGACCCAACTTACACTTCCGGAAGGGGCAGTTTAAATGTACTTTAAAGTTTAAATGTTCTGCTTCTTAAGCATTTCTTATTTCCTAGTATTTCTTTCGGTCTGAATATCTGAAGAGGATTGTAGTTTCCCCCACATAGACAACCACACATACATGTACACACAATTCTTTGCATAAAATGCTTGGGTTTGGCAGACATCTTATGCCTCCAAATACTTTCTGGAATCTGTGAACCTTAGGTAAAAGCCAGATGTTTTAGCTAACTTTAATAATCACCTAAAGATGGATGGAGTCAAGTAAGAGAAAGCCCTAGTAACATGAATATTTTGGTTTGACAATAATATAACAAACCCCAAAACTTATAGCTAGAAACAATGCTTCTTCTAAATAATGCCTAAAAAGCTATATTTTAGGTCTTGCGGGAAAATCTAGGTAGCTAGCGTTTCATCAGTTATCTTTTTAATGAGCTTCTTAAGTAGCTGTTTTTGAGAAGGATCTATGTATAGACTCCAAAGACATTTCTTTCTTCATTTTAGCTATCTGATAGAATATTTAATCTTCAAAAAGGGATTATTATGTGATTCTTTTCTGGAACATATATTGCAAGGAGAACTCATTTATATTTAACTAACCTCCACATGACACTTTCTGGCTCTAAACCAATGGTTGGCCCAAGTAAAGTTGAAAATAGAGGTGCACAGCGAATGTTTGGAAATTCAGTTTTCATATCGATTGAGCTTCTGAACTGTAACTGTGATTTCAGAATCTTGCTTATAGTTAAAATATTTAGAACTGTGGAAAAAAAAGCATCATGTGTTAGGCATTTTTAGTGAAGAACATTCTAGAGTGAATGTTTTACGCCAGCAGCCAATAAGTTTCAGATGGTTTATAAGTGGCAGAAGGTCCAAAGCTAAAATGGAATTTTCTGTGACAGCCTACAAATAACAGTTAACATATGCCTAAGTTACAGGCAACAGCAGGAGTCCATTGTAAAGTCAAGTAGTGAGAAAGAAAGGCTGCAAATTAATGAGTAAAAAACTTTTTATCCAAATTCTTAGCAAAAAATTTAAGCACTTAGAGAGCAAAACCATCTCAAATATTTTTAAAGAAATTATACTCATTGGAAACAAACAAGAAGTGACTTTCAAAGTCAAAGTTTATACCCATCATGAATTTGATGTGTTAAAAACACAAATAAGGGTTATGTTAATGTTGATATAAATTAACAAAAAACACAAATTCCTCAATTACTTTAGAGAATTTAATATTTGATTCACACTTGCCATTGAAGTTTCATCTAGATGTGTTCCTAGTTTTATTATTTGCTTTTTTGGTCATATATCTTGGTCAAGATATTTCTTGACACTGCTAATAAAGTCACTCAAACGTTTTCAAATTTTCTTTGTTCAAATCTCATATTATCTTGCATTTCATTTAGTTCTTTCAGCTGTGGTTTCACAAACTGTTATTAGAGCTTTGAATTTACTTTTATTTAGAGAATCAGCACTGCAATAGGGACTAGATGAATGTACCATGTCATAATACTTGCCTAAACTGCCTTGAGTGTCATCATACCTACATTACCAACCCTAAAGGATTATACGTCTGAAATGAAATATGTGAAAGGTTTTTTTTTTTAATTTTTTGTCAACAACATTTTCTCTTTTTAATTTTCAAAAGTCTTTTTAGTGTGAAAGTTTTTAAATCAAGATGGTATGGTGTTAGCAATGATGGTAGCAATAAGTTGATATTTGACAAGAAATTCTGCTCCAAACAATAACCATGATCATAGAATCTACCTAGCTCTACACATGTAAGCTATTGCTTACAGATTCCTAAATTATCTTACTACACTACCTGCTGTGCCATAGAAATCAGTGATTTTGTTATCATGAATATTTGTGCCTGTTTTTCTGTTTTACGCTGGTTTGTTTTCATTTTACTAACAGGCACAAACAGTGGTATAGTAAAAGAAAAACTCTGTGTATTTCCTTGTGCCTTGTATTTTATCCAACACTTAACAAAGTAAGATTAGTAAAGTTAATTAGGATAGTCTAAATATAAAATAATCTGTATTTTCCTAATTTTATAAGCAATAAAATGCACTGTGTCGATTCTTTTGAAGAAACCTATTACACTATTATATTGCTATAGAAATGTGCTCAGCAATGATAAATAGACATAACCAATTAGAAAATTTAATTTCGGAGTAACTTGGAGTCTACACTGGTCCGGCCATTCATACAGACTACCTTGAGAAAAGAGACAGTCAATCTTTGCCAAGTTTTATGAATCTTTGATTTATGTTCCCAAACTGTAAATCTTCAGATCTCTTAGAACCCCAATTTTTAAAAAGAATTCACATCACCCCCATCCCCTCCAAATGGTCTATTTCATTTAGCCAAAATGAAGTGAAATTCTGAGAGATAATATAATGACCAGGACTCTCCGGAAGTAAAAAAAGAAGCTGAAGCTAGCATGTGTTTCACTGTCAGAAGGTCACTCTCTGGACTGTGTATACTCTGGATCCTTTTCAGACCTCATGGAAGTTAATTTTAGTCTTACAGAAGGAACAGAGAGAAGCAGACTGCTATCTTTGCTGAAAATGTCAAGGCTAAGCTTATGTCCAGCCTTACCTTTCCAATTTCCTGTGCAATGTCAGAAAGAAGGAAGCACTGCTTGTCCAGGAAGAATTCTTTGGTGCATCTGCTTGCTTGGGTTTTGGTGGGTGTGTTTGGGGCAGCCCCGGGGCCAGCAGCTGAAAGCTTCTTTGTCCCCCAGAGTGTCAGAGTCTGGTAGAAGAGACAGATTGCCACCACCAAGCCCACCAAGAAGGGCCGGGAGCAAAATCGCCGACGACAGAGGAACATTAGACGACAGATCATGACCAGTTTAGCTTCACTTGGCCCCTGTCCACGTTGCCGGAAAAGTCATAGCAGCTATTTTTTGTCAGCATGAAAAAGACCAAACTGTCTTCTTTTTCCACAACTTTAAATCACATCAAGATAGCGCCATCTCCACTTAAAAAAACTTTCCGAAGCGTCCTGCCAAAGAATCATAGATCCCAAACGCCTGAGGCGGTTAGTAAGAGCCCTTCCATGGAGGACAGTAAAAAGTGGCCGGCCTGGCTTTAAAAAAAAAAAAAAAAAAGACATCAAAATAATAATAGTTGTAACTAATAACCCGAGCGTACCCCAGGCTGCCAAACTGTTGCTTCTGGTAATGTCTTATTTTTCACAACATCCTTAAACTCACAGTAAAAGCTTCACAGGAAAAGAGAAACAACACCAAAGTAAATCTGGAGGCTAAAAACAGCCCCGGAGAACGCAATAGGTTTAAACCAAAGTGCCTGTTGCACAGCTGGACGCAAGCCAACTCGCCTTAACAGTTCCTCATTTTTCCTCCGGTTTTAAAGCAGTCCCGCTTTCAGTCTTTCATGTTTCTTAACTGTTTCTTTCCCTTCATTCCGTTTTAAATTGCCACTTTGCTCTAAGCCTTCGAGGCTTTTGACAGAAAAAGGGAATACATGGTCTGAATGGACATGGTTATCATCCGCAGGGTTTGGCTTGTATTTGTTTCATTCCGTTTCAAGTTCAAAGTTCTCTGTACTTACTCAGTTTTCATCCTTTTAGTCAGAAAAAAAAAAAAAGTTTCCACGATCCCCTAATGGATGGCTGATCAAAACCACTCGGAAGGAAACACTCAGTCGTATGATTCCAATTCATCTCCCACCCACGGACACACGCGCGCGCAGACACACAGACCCGCACGGGCGCGCCGGCCGCGCTCGAGGCTAGGATCCCGGAGCCGGAGGAGCGGGGAGCCCGGCCCGCGGGGAGCCAGCCCCCGGCCGGCGAGAAGGCGGGGCTAAGGCCCGGGCTCCCGGGTCCCGGGCAGGGGTGGGAGGGTTGGGGGGCGGCCGGAGCGCTCTATGAGCCCCGCATCTGAGACGCCTGGCTTCCCCAGACTGGAAGCAACATTGCTCATTTTCCCCTGAAATGTGGCTGATCACCCAGAGCTGCAGAATTTTAAATATATATTTGATGTCTGTCCCCTTATGTAATTTCTTTTCCCTAATCCAGCACTGGAAAAACAAGTAGGCTTTCATCAACTGATGACAAAGGTCGAGGCGAAGTGTAAACAGACTCGGTGCGTGAGTTGAGAGGATCTTCACTTGAGGGAACTGCGGTCACTGCTATGGGTATAAGAGGGTCACGGGTACTGTCTGGACTTCAGCATGTGAAAGTCTGTTTTATGCACTGATTCGACTGAAAATGATCTATGATCTTTTTTTCTGCTCTGAACCCAACTCCTATCACATCATTACTCCTCTCCTGGGCTAAACTGAATCTTTAATTGCCTGACACTGGGTTCCCCTAAGGACTGGATTGTAGCTGACATTGGTAACTTTTGCTCAGCATGAAGGGGTACACAGCGGGCTTTGTCTAGAAGTCAACTCAGTCTAATGCTATACAGAGTGCCACAAGGAACCTTTAGCAGGGCAAGTCTGCAGATTCCATCTACTTGTGCAGAGTCAGCTGAGGACATGCCATCAAGAAAGCAAACTGGCTAGTGCCTGTTGCTCACCTCTCTGGATACCCAGGACTGGCTTAGGCTCATAGCAGACAATTCTTCCATAGCTCCTCTAAATAGGTTTTTGTGACCTGTTTCTGACCCAAACTTGGTCCTGTGAGCTGAGATTCTCCTGTGAGGCCACACCCCTCAAGTGATCCCATCCCTTTAGGCACGCTCCTGTCACTTATATTTTGTGAGACGGAGCGCCCCCTACGGGTGCCTCGCTATTATAGATCCAGAGACTGGGGCGTCTCCTCTTCTAGCTTAAGAGACCACCAATACTTGAACACCTTAAAGCTTCAGAGAATAAGCATTCACACTAAAGCTAGATTTACCTCAAACCCTTGCATATATCCCCTCCAGTGTGTTTAATATTGCTTGATTTATAGATTCAGAGTCCTCAATCCCATGACAAATGAAGGCACAGAGGAAAATGAAGTGGCATTCGACTTTCAGAAGCCAAGAGAGTATGAAGAGGAAACAGCTAAACAGCAGTGTTGGAAGATATAGTTTTGGTACATGCAATGTAATTTGAGAGACAGTAGGAGTTATGAGATCTCTAAATTGGAATTGTCCCTGTGTTGATGTGATCCAAGCTGACACCAAGTTCTTCACTAGATGAAAAGGAATGGACATGTATTTCTATCAAGGCAAAAAGTCTGAAGACTGAGTTTGAGGAACCTGAAGTGTTATTTTGCTGCTGCTGCTGCTGCTGCTAAGTCACTTCAGTCGTGTCCGACTCTGTGCGACCCCATAGACCGCAGCCCACCAGGCTCCTCCGTCCCTGGGATTCTCCAGGCAAGAACACTGTTATTTTGGGGCATCATTAAATTGTTGAGTACAGGCTATGAGAGAAAGCACAAACCAGATGCTAAAATCATATTGCTTTGAGCTGGGAGAAGTGAAAGACAACAGCATAGTTAATTTTACAGCTAAACTTCAAATAACAGGAATCAAAAAGAAGATGGCAAATTCGTGTTTTAGAAATGATACCGGCAGATTGAAAAACCCAATTTTCCATTTTAACCACTGAGTCTGAGGGAGTGAGAGAAGACAGTAAATACAACAGTATCGGCAGAAGTGAGAAAAGGGATAGTTAAGAGTGGGACTGTAGGAAGAAGAGGTGGAAAAAATGATACACATAGACTAGGGAGTCCATTGACAACATTCGAGGTAGCCCAATCTGGATAGAATCATGGCACTGCCTCTTATCACTGGTTTTAAACAAGTGTTTTGTGAAATGACGATAATATTAGTGCTTCCTTTGAAGTGTTCTTGGAGTGACTAGATGACAGAATGTATAAGAGTTCTATACACATGTGTTGGAAGAATGCATGCTGTTATGTCTTTGATCCTGGGGCTGAGCTCAGGATCTGTCTTGGTGGCAGATACATGAACAGATAATTATCAAATAATGGGCCTCTTGGAGAAGCCTCCAAAGCAAACATGAGCACTTGGTATTAGTCCTCTTTCCTTTATTCTGTGAAGTGGGGTTGGGTGGTCGATGCTGGTTTGGGAAAATGAGAGCAAGTATGAGATGGGAGTGAGTAGAAGGTGGAGGCTACAGGTGGGAGGTATTGATGCCCTAGTTGTGATGGAAGGTGAAGTAGCATGTGTTAGAGTTTGGAAGCATCAGAACAGGGAACAGTGAAGACAGAGAGTAAATTGGTTCAGTGAGAGCAGCAGAAGGGTAATACACAGAAACCGTATATGAACCTGTGGATTCTGGCAGTGTTTCAGAGTGAATGTTTTTGTGCATACAATTTCATAAAGTACCTCTTCTCCTAAATCATTTCAGTATTCAAGGGCCTGTATTTAAGCAGCATTAACCTGGGCCAATAGAGTGGCAGGTCTTTTAGAATTCTATAAATTCAAGGTTGAACCAGCAATCTTCCTCTTTAAAATTCTCTAACACAAAAGATACTCTTTTATCAAACATATGTTTCATTTTGGTTTGGGTATGAAATGAAGGTGAACGGGGAGATTGAATTTAATAGCTGTTGTTTGAAAAAGTTACTTTAAAAATTGCTTTATTTTGTAAACTAGAGGAATAAAGCTATCTCTAATAGAGAAGTTTCCAGTATCTGATCAGGAAATTTTGGGAAAGTCATTTCTCTCTTTGAGTGTCAGCTTAGTCATAAAATATGGACTTGAGTGATTGCCAAGCTCAAAGGTCATCTAAGGCTCCAAGGTTGTGTTCATAGGGATATATTTTTGACATGGATTTCCTCTCTGTTGTATCCTGATAAGAAGAGGAAATCTTCAGATTCTGGGCCCTCTTGGTTTCCTGCAAGGCTTTCTCTTTCAAGAAGGCTCCTGACTATTATGATGTAAAATCCAGCTATACATACTAGTGGTGATGCTGTGAGTTAAATTCTGGGGTTTCTGTCAGCCATGCCTGGGTACTCACTTTCCAGTACCTCCGCCCTAGAGGATTTGTCTGACCTCTTCCTAGCTCCTACCACCTCTCTTCTAATACTGACTATGGAACTTGCCCCATAAGCTCCAAATGTAACAGGATGCTTTTAAATCGTGAACTACATATTTAATCTTTACTATGTAAAAACATCATTCCAGGTGATGTGGAAAACACAAAACATATGACAAATACCATAAATGACTAAAATATAATAAACACAAAGGCAAATTGGTCAGGATAGGGTAACTTCTATAAAAAGTAACCATGAAATCTCAGTGGCTTGACATAACAGGAGCTCATTTTGCACTTATATCATTTTCCAGTGTCAGTTTCTATTAAGACATTTTGTACCAAAGGTCCTTCCACCCAGTGACTTTCCATATTCTAGAATCTTGGATACCCACTGAGATCCTCTGAATCATACTGGCAGATGAAAAATGATAAAGGCACGGAGAATTATGTGACAGGTCTTTTGGGACCAAGCTTCAAATTGGCATATATACTTTGGCCCACATTCTGTTGCTCTGAGCCCGCTCATATGGACTCATCTAACTGAATCTGAGGTGGAATATGAGGAAAAGGAAAAGAGGCTGGTGCACATATGACAATCCCAGCCACAACTAAGGTGGAGATAAGTCAAGTGCCATGAAGAATCATAATCAGGAGTTCACCTCTTTTTTTTTAATTAATTACTTTTTATCGAAGGATAATTGCTTTATAGGAGTTCACCTCTTTTGAAAGGTGATAAGGAAAGCTTCAGGAAAATGGCAGTTTCTCAACTTGACCTTGAAAAGTCACAAATATTTCAACTGCTGAAGGTTTTAGGTTTTAGTGGGAGACCACTAAGGATAAAGGGTTTCCCAGGTGGCATTCAGGAGACATAAGAGACATGGGTTCAATCCCTGGGTTGGGGAGATCCCCTGGAGGAGGGCATGGCAGCCCACTCCAGGATTCTTGTCTGGAGACTCCTATGGACAGAGGAGCCTGGTGGGCTAAAGCCCATCGGGTTGCAAAGAGTCAGACAAGACTGAAGCGACAAAACATGCATGCACACACTAAGGATAAAACTGGAGAGTTTGGTCCTGATCAAGGATGGCTATAATTTCTAAGTTAAAGGGTTTATTTAGCCATCTGTAGACAGGAATCCAGAAAGTTCCTTCCCCAAATGTTTTATTAATGAAGATATTATGGTAACTGTCAGACTAGGAAGCCCGTTATGATTATCTGAATATACTGTTATATTACCACTATCTTTAGTTGTATACTCACAAAGCAAAATATTTTTTGTTTTTTAGGAAGAATAAAGACAATAACAGGCTTTCCTAATGGCTCAGATGGTTAAGAACCTGCCTGCAATGCGGGGGACCTGGGTTCAATCCCTGGTTAGGAAGATCCCCTGGAGGAGGGCATAGCAGCCTACTCCAGCGTTCTTGCCTGGAGAATCGCTATAGAGTAGGTTGGTGGGTTACAGTCCATGGGGACAATAACATGGGTCAAGTTTATGGGGTTACTTTCAGAGGTGCAAAATGCAAGATTGAACAGAAAAGTCCATGTGCAATGTCATATTCTTGCCTTAGTGCCCTCACTGTCCTTGTGGAGGAAAATGTGCACTGGTTTAAGGTCTGTGCAGAGACACCTGATCATGTGTTATCTCCCAGAGCCACATAAACACAGAGCACTAATTTATATCAGGTTTAGGATCATGCATCCTTTCACCTGTCTTTAGAACTTTCCATCTACCGCTCATGATAATGAAAAACTGAAAAGTTCAGTCTGCAATTAGGCTGAGGTCTGGTTCTTGATATGCTGGAGGACTATGAACAGAAATCCTAAAACAGACTTACAATTTTTCTGCAATTTCTAATGCAGTCAACATTAAAAATTTTGTTGTTGTTCCGTAGCTAAGTAGTGTCCAGCTCTTTGCAATCCCATGGACTGCAGCACTCCAGGATCCTCTGTCCTTCACTATCTCCCCATTTACTCAAACTCATGTCCATTGAGTTGACGATGCCATCCAACCATCTTATCCTGTTACTCCCTTCTCCTCCTGCCCTCAAGTCTTTCCCAGCATCAGGCCTTTTCCTTTTAACTCAGTTCCATTTCCTCTCTCCTAATGATTATATGAAGTCACTTTTTCGTACAAATCTATGGATTTCAGCTTAAGACCACTGAAACTTTTTGTTTCAGTTTGGGGCTTTTTGTGCATTAAAAAAAGAAAAAAATTCTCTCTTCCTTTGTAGTGGTTAAAACCACTACAGGCTAAAACCACTCTAGGCCGCTGAATGGTGAGCTCAGGGTTTGCAGATATCTGGGAATTGCATTAAAGGATAGAAGAGGCTTCCCTCAGGCACAGCATTTGTTCAATTTACACATGGAAATAAAATACTAGAGTGAAAATCTTCATTTTCCTACTATCTTTTCTTTGATTCATGTTTGTTTGAACAGACGCATTCTATAGTCTCTAAATTCCTAGATGAACAAAACAGTCCAGATAGACTTCATCTTCCAGACTAAGGGCTTATCATTTTAAATTGTCCCCCGGACCAGTGTTTCTGAGCATATAAATCTCCTGGATATTCCATATGACCACACTTGCGGGTGCCCTTTTGAAATGGGATGTTCCATGGGATGTACTCTCACCAGCTCTCTGTAGTTATTGACCCGTCACTCTATTTTTCACAAGTTTCTGTCACCATAGGCATTTTGAATATGCTTGCACCAGTATCCAAGATGACTTTTTTTTTTAATCATATTCTGTTCTGTCTTCTACTAGTGTACTTATATCTCTTTACAGTAGAAACTGCTGACTGAAACTATTTAACTCACTTTCCTATTATTGTAGCATCTATCAGCATCTTTTTGTAATTAAAAAATTCCCATTTCATAAGGTTTATACATCATAAATTCACGTATATTTCCATATCATCGCCATTTTCCCACAAGAAATATTTCACATCTTGGTAACATGTAACCCAGTGGGGGTAATTTTGTCCCCCAAGGGGCATTTGGCATTGTCTAGAGATGGCACCCCACTCTAGTACTCTTGCCTGGAAAATCCCATGGATGGAGGAGCCTGGTGGGCTACAGTCCATAGGGTCGCTGAGAGTAGGACACAACTGAGCGACTTCACTTTCACTTTTCACTCTTATGCATTGGAGAAGGAAATGGCAACCCACTCCAGTGTTCTTGCCTTGAGAATCCCAGGAACAGGGGAGCCTGGTGGGCTGCTGTCTATGGGGTTGCACAGAGTCGGACACGACTGAAGCGACTTAGCAGCAGCAACAGCAGCAGAGACTTTTCTGGCGGTCACAACTTATGGACCCAGGGGAGATGCTACTGACATCTCCTATGCAGATGCCAGGAATGTGCTGAACATCCCACAATGCACATGACAGCACGCCACAACAAAGAATCATCTGGTTAAAAATGTCAGTAGCGCTACGGTTGGGAGACTAAAACTTACCAAAGGAAGGCTTTGTTACATAATTTTTCCATGTGGCTGCCAAAAATGGTCTGTTACCTCATTTAGAATAGTCCCTGTGGCAATCACACAATTAGCTCCATTGGGATTTTAACCATTTCTTGAATGTGTAATTATACTGCTCCTCCAAACAAATGTAATTTGGGCACATCATTTCCTTTCAGCCTTCGAAGTTTGCTTTTAAGATTCACATCCTCTACACAGGTAGAATGGTAAATATTTAAACCAAAGAATTGTATCTCTCTAGTGTTTTACTCTCCTTTGGATATAAACTTACATCTTGGCATACAGCCAGAATTCCCAAGCTTTTATCAATTAATACATAAAACATGAACAAATATCATACAATCAAATTATGTTAATTAAAAATTTCATTCCTCTTTTCTTCTAATTTACAGCATAATATTCCTTGGAAATCATGATAAATTATCTCAAGATAACTACATAACTAGCTTGTTTTCTTTTTTAAAATGTAACCACAGTTCAATCATCCATTTTTATTTTCAGAAAATGAAAAGTATTGAAAAATTTCCAGCACTGTTTGTTCCCTGAAAGACTGATGTGTGTAATGGGGGATGGGAGGGGATAGGTTTGGTCTTATTACTCCAATGAAGGCTGGCATTCATTTAGCCAACCTAAGTGACTAAGAAGGAAATGTTCTTTGACAGAGTATGGTTCTTTGGTTACATGTATACCACACAAAGTCAAAAGATTACATCTATATTTAAATCATATTTTCTCTTATATATAAGCCTATTTTTTGTTTTGTTTTCAACACACAAGGGGATTCTTTTTCAAACACTTACAAATGACAACCATTGGAAAAGTGAAAAAATCTTTTGGTACACTTGGAAACCCATGAAAAAATTATCTTTAGAATCAATGCCTCCAACTATTCAAGAAAATAATTATTTGTCATATTAAAGATAAATATACAAATTCATCAAGGATACAAATAAAAAATCAATAAGTTCTAGTGGAACATACTAGGGAGGTCACATTAAAAGCTTCTATTAGGGTAGTTATAAGATAGGCAAAACCATTCTAATGAACTGACTCATATTTATATTCAGAGTTATTTAGAAATATTTCTGCCTGGTCCCTTGTATTCCATTTGACCTAGATAGCTTTTTAAAGTTACCTAGTACCAATTATAATTGTTCTTATTTTAATATATTAGCATGGAAGGCCCCTATAGTAGAGTAGGTTTAACAGTGCAAAAATAATTAAAATACGGTTATTGTTTTTTCCTACAAGCAATATTAAACTTACGAATGCTTTTAAAATAGTTCATCATTAAAGACTAGCAAGTATACACCTTCCTGTGAAAAATTACTCTTAGTCATTAACAGGCCAGTAGAAGTGAGGGATGAGAATAAGCTACACACACACTATACACATTCCTCAAGCTCACTTCTCACACTGGCTTCTGAATTTATAATGAGCCACAGAAAAATGACTATATATATATATATATTGTGGGTTTTTTTGGTCACACCGGGTGGCATGATGGCTTTTAGTTTCCCCACAGGGATGGAACCCAGGCCCTCTGCATTTGGAGGCCCAGAGTCTTAACCACTGGACCACCTCGAAATCTCACAATGTTCTCTTTACAGTCTCCTTTGCCAGGAGTGATAAAAGTAAAAGGCTCTGAAAATTTTATTAATTATTAAATTTCTTTCAAATAAACATTTTAATGTCTAGACTTCTAATAATGTGTTACTAAAGTTATTTATTAAGTTAAAATACTGACTTATAAGGTATACATGACTGACTACTTTAAAATGGAAATGGCCAGAAGAGGTTATCTCTCTTTTATCAAACTTCAATTAAACATAAAACAATTCTGAAGTCATTTCATCTTTAAATCACTTTAAATTTTTTCTGTTGTAGCTAAATCAAAACATGAAATATTAAGATCCTGGGTCAGAAATTATAATCTGTTTTAATAATTTATATTTTACCATCTAAATAGGGAAATCTAAAAATCTTGATGATTTGATGAATTGATGAACAATTCTGATTTGTAGCTTCAAAAATTGGGAGAAAAGATTCACCTTAAATTTAGAATTTTACAGCCATGTGCAAGACTTAGTCTTAATTTTGTCATCTCTAGCTTATAATCAGTAAGAAAAGTGCCATGATTTAAACTTAAATAATCAGAAAGTATTCAACTGACAATATGTAACTGCTATCACTACTCCCACTGACAAACAATTGCATGGCACAGTGAACAGACTCTCATGAATTCATGGCTCATGAATAGACTTTCACTCAGCTTCTAGGTTCCTCCTCTGTCAGTGCATTTCCCTATGCCACATCTACTCATTTCAGATGACTTTTAAATTCCCAGAATGTCCATGACTCTAAAACCATTTCACCTGCCTGGAAAACCATCTGTTTTTAGGCATCATTTATTTAAATAATAGCTCCTAAGTTAAATTTCTCACAGTTCCTAGAACAATGAGTACATCCATTGATAGCACTTACTAAAATACAACAATTACTCATTAACATGTCCACCCTTCCCACTTCTTCCACCCACCCCCAACACACACACTCACACACACCCCTCACACACACAAATACCTTCATCTGTGTAATTTCAACATCTAAATGCTTAACGTTTGATTATAAAAATGAACATTTTTGAGGATATTCTTTTTTCTCTTAAAACCCTTCTGTTGAAAGATTTTTCTTTTAATGTGAAAGCTGAAGGCAAACACTGCAGTGTCTACACATTCAAAGAGAATCTTACCCCTTATGGTATATTAGACATTTGTTTTTCTAAGTCTAAAATAATTCATTACATCAAGAAGACTATTGCTGAGGTCTAAGGACAAAGGGCACTAACATTGTACAAAACAAAGACAGTTAAAAATCTAAAATATGTGGTTTGCTTTGAAGGATAAAAGACTAAAAAAAAATGAACTGCCCTAAAAAAGAATGATTGTACGTTTATCAAACACTCAGCTTCGTTTAGGCATTTCATTAAGCCATTTATTGCTTCAAATGTGTCACCATGAACATTTTAATACACACTCCACAGCAGTAAGGCCTCAATTTTCACCACCTATAAACTGTGAACCCACATTCGGATTTTTCTTATGCCACCAACTGTTACACGAGTTTTGTACAACAAGAATTTTGAATGTGTATAATACCAAAAATGCTCATATACCCCTTGATGTAAATGTCACAAAGAATTATTAATAGTTGGCCACATTTTTTTTTTGATGAGGTAGTTCCATGTTTGGCCCATTATATAGATCTCAGATATTAACAGGTTCCACCCATTACTAAATAATTGCACAAAATTTTGGTTTACTTCTTTATACACGCTTCAAAATATTCAACGTTTGAGCTTAAAATTTGTCAAAATGTTTTTCTGAGTGATTTGGTTAAGTAGTGGAATTCACACACTGAAAGGGACTAGCTATAGCAGCTGGAAACAGGGATGTTCCTGACTCTGACAAGAACTTTCTCTTAAAATAAGGCTGTACATAAGGCTTTTTCCTTGAACCAATTCCTATAAAACTGAGTTTAGAAAAGTCATTATGTATAAGATTAAACAATACCATTGAGCATCCCCAGGCAACATGCTAATAAGCTAATTGAATACTACATTATATGTTATTTCTTTAGGGTTTATAAAATCTCCAAGAAAATACTGAGTATCATGAAATCATGAGTACCCACAAATGAACCTAACTTAGTTTTATGGGCTGTCCAGATATAAAATTAGACTGCAGCAGCTCAAAACTGTGGAATCTCGAAGCTGGAAGAGACCTTGAAAATCCCTTAATCCATACCCTTTTGGGTAGCATTGCATAGATTATACAGTTTTCTATATAAGTTCTAAGAGGCTCATAAGTGGTTTTGATTAAAACATAAATCTGATGGGCTCAGTACATTTCAATATAAAAGAAATATGACATAATAAGTATTTCTAAAGTTTTAAGGATTTTTCTACTGACCAGACTCAATATTATACCTTAAATAAAACTTCCACTATGCAAAATTTCTAGTTTAAATAGCACCTATAGAATAAAACTTTCAGGATAGCTTACAGACATCCTGAAGCTGGCATCACCCTGGTTTAATAAGGGCCAGAGTGATTAAAGAAGTGAATTAACTGGCATACCAACATGTGGTAAAAGCAAAAAGAGAACTGAATTTTAAGCTCCAATCCAAGGGGTCTCTCTACTTCAGTTTGGCCACAGTGCCTCAAGTCAAAACAACTATAATGATTATTTCTGTTCGTCTGCTGTAATTAGACTTCTTTCGTGTCCCTTAGACTGAAGCCAGGGGGATCTTCTAGAAAAATACATTTGCATTTCAAATTTACATAAAAATGTCTTTTCCTTATTTTTGTATCACAAATTCCAAGCATTATTAAAGACATAACAGATTACGCAGCATTCTGTGTCCTGGGCCTCTGTCCTTTTGAGATTATGAAAATTGGAAGTTAGTTGGAATTAAGAAATTTTCATTATTAAGTGTGTAAAGTATAAATACAAGTAATTTTTTAAAAACTTTATTTTAACACCTAATACAATTCCAATTTTAAGGATTACTTGCACAAAAAAATAAACACATTTGGTATAAAAATGTTATCACTTTAACACCCTTTCCCCTCAGCCCTCCCACCCCACCCTCATGAACTGTACTCTGTCTGGATGCAGAAACATATAAAGACTAATGGCCCAGATTCGTTTTTACCTACAGGAGTTTCTGTTTATGTACCCAGGTACTCTAGAGGACATCAGCCCACTTTATAACATGAACCATTTCCTTCAGCCCGCTGAATTTAGTTTCACAAAGAAACAAAGCTTATTATAAAGGCATTTAAAAAACCATTATCTTTTTAGAAGCACTTTTTTTTTGCAACCATTTATATACAGTGTTACATAACAGCTCTGGAGTACAGTACATGCAGCAGAACATACCTGTTGAATATAAAATACTTTTCTTAAAATCTTCATCGTTGGAATTCTTTGAAGTCTACATTATAGAATGCCCATTACTTGGAGAAAATGGTTGAGGAGTACAAATGTCTGCATATGTTGGCCACTGAAATAATCCAAGGCTAACTGGAATAATATTTGGAGCACACCAGGAGTGCATAAATAATTTACTTACATTATTAAAATACAACCCATAAAATTTAAGTTCAAGATCTTATAGGATTGTCTATGTAAATCCTTTAAGTGGTTGTCTGCAAATGCACTGCTTCTTCTTTTTTTAAAGTCCTATATAAAATGTTGAAGCTTTTTTCTTCCACAAACGAAATGGCCTCCCTTATTTGTGCCGACTGCCTCTCCTCTTCATGGCAGCGGTGCACTGTGGACAGTACCATTTTCCTTTGGGGGCTTCTGTCAATCCAACACATCCATAATGGAACCATTCTATGGGGCACTAGAATGCAAAAACGCCAAGTAGTTTTTAGTAAAAGATTAGGAAGTATGTTAAAACATGCTCGCCCAGCAGATTAAATATTCATAATTAGATTGATGGAGACAGAACTTAGACATCTAGGAGATGGCTCTAAAGATCATTTAGTCCAACTGGTAGGGTTCAGAGATGAGGAAATGGAGACACAAAAAGTTATATGCATCTTTGTTAACTCTGAACTTCGTGTAATCTACTCCCATAATCTTAAAATAATGAACACAAATCATTAATTTTTGTTAAGCTGGAGAGTATGTGGATACCAACTCACAAGGACAAGAAGTAAGATTTAGGGTCTCTCCCATAGCAGGTAAATGTACTTTAAAGTTTTGTTTAATATTCAGCCTTATTTATTTCTTCATAAAGTAGAACAACCTATTTGTAATTAAAGATATAAGGATCTCCCTGGCTTTCCTTTTTTGGCATTTATCTATTTCTAGATATACAGAAGAAAAGAATTCTACTGTGTAATATATTAAGCGGTTCTATACTCTGACAGAAAATCTTAGCACTCCAAAGAGCACAAAATGAGAGGGATCAGAGAGAGTGTGGTGCGGTATTCATAGAAATATCATTCATCTTTTCCACCAAGCATCCCAGAAGACAGTTTACAATGTCTTCTTGGGACGGTTTTGCAGTCATCATGAACAGCCCACAGGTGGGTCTGCAGAGGTAGGTGGAAGGAGAGCCTTTTCTATGTGAACCGTGTTATGGGGAGCCTGGCAGGCCAGGGAAGTACACACTTCTGTGTGTCAACTCTGATCAATCTTCAAATTGTTTTAAAAATTTTAAACTCTTATTATCAACCTTAGGATCCTGACATTATTGATTAACCCTTCTTTAGAATTCAGGCTTCTGTCACTTCCCTGGAGGAAAAGATGGACAAAAGGGAGCTAAGCAGTGTGACAGTAAGAAGGGAGTGGAAATTACTAGACAAAAATATTCTCAGCATTCAAGAAAAACATATCTCTAACCCAAAATAAGCTTCAAGGAAAGTAAACAGGAATTATTTTCTTTCAAACCTTATTTTTTAATATCAGAAATGGCTCTTATTGGCTGACACCTGCAGAGCACAGCAGGAAATACACTCTAATGGGAGGACAATAACCCACATTAGAAGCCTCACCTTTGCACCATTTTTCCCAAAAGAAAGTATTGCTCTACAGTTCCAATTCTTCATTGTGGTAAGAGAACCAAATCCTAGCAAACACAGAACTCTTTGGCAAAAGGGGAAAAGGGTGTTTCTAATTTTCATACAACCTGCTGCCTTTTGAGAAATGTAATCTGCACATAAAACCATAAAATTAGCTTTAAAAAAGTTAGAATAGGGAACACATTAAGGGACACTATCTTATTTGGGGGAGGAATAGTCCAGCCTTAATATAATTAACATAACTGCAAACCTGTTTCCTTAGACTGAGAGACACACTAAACAAAAAATATACATTCCAGTAACAATAAGGTGAGACCTGTTTTTTCATTCCTAAGTAGAAAACTTTAATACTTACATCTTGGTTATCACAGCCCACCATCTCACCATAGGATACCTAGTAAAAAGAAAATTAAATATTTTTATTATGACTATATTAACAAGCACCTAAATTCAAATAACTGTTTATGATACTGTAAAGAAAATAGAGGGATATACACAGAATATACAACTGAGTTAAGAAACAGGGCATGTAGCTTTATACAGTTTATGGGTTTTTTTTTTCTGAAGGATTTTTGGGGGCAGGGGTGTACAGCAGGATAATAGAGAAATTACATGCTCTTTGAAAGTCTATAAAAACTTGTTCTATAAACTACCTTGACAAAAGAGTCAATTTTTTGAGTGGTTCCTTTAATAAAGATTTTAAGTTTCTTTCTTGGTTATCTACATAAAGTTTTTTTTTTACTTTTTCTTGGGTCATGTTAGGTCATATATATTTTTGCAGTCAGTAGTCTATTTTATCGAAACTTCTAAATTATCTGTTTATTACATGTCATTTCTCATTTTTCTTTTTGCTTTTCATCACTAGCTGGAGAGTATGTGGATACCAACTCACAAGGACAAGAAGATGGGTCTCTAACATAGTAGTTAAATGTATTTTAAAGATTTTGTTTAATATTCAGCCTTATTTATTTCCTCATAAAGTAGAACAACCTGCCTATAATTAAAGACATAAGGATTTCCCTGGCTTTCCTTTTTTGGTATTTATCTATTTCTAGATATGCAGCGGAAAAGAATTCCACTGTGCAATATATTAAGTGGCTCTATACTCTGACAGAAAATCTTAGCACTCCGAAGAGCACAAAATGAGAGGGATCAGAGAGAGTGTGACACAGTATTCATAGAAATCTCATTAATCATTTCCACCAAGCATCCCAGAAGACAGTTTACAATGGTCTTCTTGAGAAGGTTTTGCAGTCATCATGAACATGTCTTTTTATCAGAAGCAGGAAGAGGATATAATAAAAAACCAAAGGTATTTTACTAGAGTAAAAAGAACACTAAAAAAATGAAACAGCTCTTTTCCTATTTTATTCAGATTATGCTCCTATAGACATGTCAGACTCTTACCTGATTACAAATGCAGTATCGTGGTTCATTGGGGTCATAAGTCCAATCAACCTGACTGTTGGAATCAGATTCTGGTACTACTGTTGTTTGTTGGGAAATTTCCTGTACAACAGTTGATGATGAAGAACATGATGATAAGGAAGAAGAGGAGGAAGAAGATGATGACTGTTGGCTTGAAGACTTGTTGTTGTTTCTGAAAAAGCAGTATCAGTTTTATTTGCTCAGCATCCAGAAGAACTTAATTGAGAGTAACTTCTAATTAATGGCATGAAATGAAATAACAGTAAATATACAAAATACTCTTTAACCCTCAAGCCATCTGATAAATGGATGTAAAAGCACAACTGTTTAGAGCAAAAAGAGCAACATTTTTCATAATAGCTTATTTTTGTTTCAGATTTTCTTGTTTTCTGGAAAACAAAGATATTCAAAGGAAATTCTTTTAAAATATTTCAAAGTTTTTAGAATAAACTTTTAATCTGTTACTTCTTACCATTGATTTAAAGAGTAGGCCATCCTTTTAAGAATTAGTATTAGTTATGGCTTCCGTACAGACATTCTTTGTATTTTTAAGCAAACTGAATACTCTTGATTAGAATCAAAAATACAAATACACGTAAGCATTTGATGAAAATGATAACCATCATCTGATATGGGAATACTCACCTATGTAGAACATGAAGCAGAGTGTGTTAAAATACACAAGAAATTTACCATTATACACATGCTAATAAATTTTAAAAATACGAAACTTTATCATCAGCAGTTATAATAAACTTGGGTCACTAAATGAATTTTTAGATATTTAGGGTTTAGATATTTAGCACTTTTGTGGTAATTCTACATTGATCATTCTTTTAGAGATTCATCCACAGGAAGCACAGGAACACAGAAAATATAACATTTACTGACAGAAAATATATTTAAAAATAAATTGATACAATTATGATATAATTCTTTAGGACTAGCAACTGAACTCTCATTATGTATGAACACCTAACACATGCAGGTACTTTGGAAAGATGGTGCCAAATGCTATTAAGTTTTCATATGTGTGCTAAGTCGCTTCAGTCATGTCTCATTCTTTATGACCCTATGGACTGTAGCCATCAGGCTCCTCTGTCCACGGGATTCTCCAGGCAAGAATACTGAAGTGGACTGCCATGCCCTCCTCCAGGGGATCTTCTGGAACCAGGGACTGAACCCACGTGTCTCATGTCTCTTGCACCGGCAGGCAGGTTCTTCACCACTAGCGCCACCTGCGAAGCCCCTTTCACATGTATGCATTCATACAATCATCCTAAGAATTGTATCTACAAAATCTAGGGATACTTTCATAACTTCAATTTAGGAGACATAATACCAAGGACTAAGACAATTTGTTCTTAATTAAAATGAAGACCAGAAAACACATGGCAGAACAAGGGGTTATAAGTTAGGAAAGGTTTCATTAATGGTTTATCTTAATGAACAAAAGAAAGCAATGAGAGGTCATCTATTAATTACCCCAATTCAAGACTTTAGAAAAATTAAGGTTTCTTAGAATTTTTTAAGGACTTTACCTCTTTCAAGGTAAGTCATTGTGAAGTAAATGTCATGTCTTCCCACCTCCCCAGAGTTCATCCTGACTCATTATATATACATATATGCATGTGTGTGTGTGTCTGTGTGCCGAGTCGTGTCTTACTCTTTGTGACTCCAGCGGCTATATTCTGCCAAGCTCCTCTGTCCATGGGATTTCCCAGGCAAGAATACTGCAGTGGGCTGCCATTTACGACTCCAGGGGATCTTCCTCCAGACCCAGGGATTGAACCCGAGTCTCCTGTTTGGCAGGTGGATTCTTTACCACTGAGCCATTTGGGAACCTGCCTCTGTTTACTACACGGAAGCCCAGCTGGGTGCTAGGTAGTCTGCACACTCAGTAAAGGTATGAGCTACTATAACAATAAAACTTACTTGCTCTTTCTCCCACTCCTTGAGTCGGCTGTTGATGAGCTGGCGTTCTGTGTTAATGTAGTCATGAGCGCTGACGATGATGAATAGCCAGCTGCTTCCCGGGGCATGGAAAACTCTTTTCCCAGCTGAAAGTCATTATTCTTAAATGCTTCATAACTGGCCTTTAAACTTGATGTCCTTCGTCCCTCTTTCATCTTAAAAAAGGCAGTCATTGATATTATTAATACATATAAATATGCACATTTTCTTTTGTCTTACTATTTACAGCATTATTTTGGCTTACCTAATATTATTTTGTTTTAAACCATTATGTTCATCATTGTAATTTAAGTTATTTTACATAAAGATTTAGGATCAGTTTTTACCCAGTTACGAGGTAACTACAGGATGGGTAACTTAATTTGGAATATAGATGATAGCCAGCACAGAAATGAACTAACTCAAGGCAACCTAAGTTCCGAGGCTAGAGAGAAAGCCCTGGAACGGGAATAAAGAATAAAGTATTGTCCCAGCAGGAGCTGTGACTTATAGTCAGGAAAATGAGTGTCCGGAGCAATTACTGTGAGAAGTGATCTGCACAAGATTGTATAAATCTATTTTTCACTTTTCACTATCAAATTTATGCATATTTATTTCTTTAAATATCAGCTATCATAAAACTAGGATTAAAAATGAAACTATACAATGCAAGAAAACTCTTTTTGTTCACATCAAGTTATTTCTGCTAGAGTCTGCCAAGGATTCAGACAAAACTTAACATTCCGTTTCCAAACCTTTTCTTTTTTACCTGAGCTGTAGCTTGAACTGCTTGAGCTGCTGCCATGGTAATTGCCCCCGCACCAGTTCCTGAAGATAAGGAGCCAATATTATAGGATGCCAGAGGTTGGGAGGAATTCACATTGTAAGCATTGTTGGAAGCGGCCGTGGAATTATTATTTCGACAACCTGTGTAGAATTAAAGAAGGAATGAAAATGGTTAGACAGAACAAAATGTTAGTGAGCTTAAAGTATATTATTTCTCAGCACTGATACAATGATTAAATTAAAAATTTCATGTCACATTTTTTCTTCTTTCTTCTTACGGTAGACTCTAACCAGGTAAAGAATCTGTATAATTAACCTTAAATGCTGTCATTCCCCTTTATTTTAATAAAAACCAAAAAAGAAAACAATCACACTTAAGATAATAAACTTACCTAGCGTATTTTCCTTAGAGGCATCTGATGTTAGGGTAGATAAAAGAGCTTCAGATTTAAACTTCTTTTCAGGTAAATGATCTGTTGTCGTATGGTGAGAGGTTGGGTTATATTTCCTTTCTGAATATAAATAAAGAATTCATGTGTTTTTAAATTTTAGAGAACTATGGGCAAGGCATAATACATTCATCCGATTATAAACCAAAACAACATTATGTTTTCTGAGAAGACAAGAGAAACAGAACTCTTTGTGCCACATGTCTTATTAATAGCTGACTGCTCAGACATTTAAAAAACTTCAGTAGCAAAGCAGTGAAGTAAGCCATGATACATACTGGTTTCATATATAACATGAGAGAAGTTTTTTTCAAAACATTACCTACAATTTAAAATATTTTTCAATCAACTTTTCATATCAAATTGATTTGTCAAAAAAAGGCATCAATACAGTCAATCTAGTCAGCTAGCATCTGACTAAACCACTCATTTACTCACTAACTCAACCATTTGAGACTTTATTATATGCCAACAGTAGGCTAAGCACTTGAGAAAGGATGAAAAAGAACACTCCCTAGAGAGAATCAGGTTATTTGTATCTAGAGAGTATACACTGCTGTTAGTACCACACAGTCTTCCTTTGAGAATGCCAGGGAAAACAGACTACCTGTTCCCAAATCAAATATGCTCTTCCCAAATGAAGAAGATAAATCTGCCAGTAGTTGCAATGAAAAACTGTATCTCACAAGATAAAAGAAACGGGAGGATATCTGTTTCTCAATCGGTTGTGCAGAGCTAATGAAAGAGAATATATAGATGATACAATGAATTTTTAATTGTTTTTAAGCTCTCCTAAATCAAACTTACTCTCCACTGGAGTATGTGAGTGAGCATGGTGATTGTTCACTGGCTGTGAAGGAGTGTCTAATTCCAGAGATCCTAAAAAAAAACAAAAAAAGCGAGATAAGCACGGAGATACACTGCCATGAGATGTCACCAGAGAACTTTCACATCAATCAGCTACAGGACTGTGGACCCTTAACCAGCAGAGGACCAGCAAGCTCTGATGTCTATGCCTGTACCATTTAAATCAAACACATTAGAGGGTCATCACTGCCTATTTTACCCTGCGCCAATCTTATCCTCTTTCTAAACAGTAAGTAATCCATTTTTTAATATTCACCTTTAAGTTCAAAATGGGTCAAGGCATGCTAATGTCTGACTAAGGAATTCACCACATTTGGTACCACATAAGTGGATGAATGGATGTTATAATTTCATTACTGATGAGACCTGAAAAACTCAACCTAGCATTAACTGAGTTGAAGACCTTTTAATGGGAGATCCTAAAGTATCAGGTGATGGGACATTACTATAGGAAAGAAAATTATTTGATCATTAAAATGATATATGAATGTAAGGACTTCTAAAGGAAGTTAGGGATTTTGCTTGTGAAAAGTGATGCATAGAATCTCTACCTCCAAGTTTTAAAATACTTTTAAAGAATGTCCTCAGTTTATTTTGGTCCCTTGAGATGAAATTATGGCAGGGCACAGGGTGGAGTAGTTTTCATAACTTGATCTGATGACTTTCATATGCTTGTGTCCTTACAGAGGATGCTTCATTAATCTCCCTGAGGTATTCAATAGGCATGGATTTACTGCTACTCACAGCTATTATCAGCATTTCAAGAAAACAAAACATTTTCTTTTGTCCCAAGATACTTATCATCCTCAGATAGGATTCCCTTGGAATGAAGTATCACAAATAAATTAGATAATCATCTAAAGTGATGGACCTATTTTTGAACACAAAAATGCAACTACTGTTCCAAGAAGGATTCATGTGTGGTTGCTGCCCTAGCTGACCTGTAGAGAATATATGAATAGAGATATATGTAACCTAACACTCTAAAGAAACCTTTCATCCTTGTGTAGAAACAGGTATATGTTCTTGCTACTGATATGCACCAAGAAAAAAGATGCCTGAACCTTTAGTTAAATTATATTAGAAATCGGCCATAATACTGACTTGATTCAACTAACATTTAGTGAGTGCCTTCTCAGGGCTTTTCGCTTTTATGGACACTGTCTATTTAGGTTGAAGAGCTAAATTCGTTCAAGAAACAAAGCTCATGTCTCCATTTAGGGGAAATCTCCTGAGTTAAACCCTAGGAAGGATAAGAGTAAATTATAGCAGGAGATCAAGTCCAAACAGTCCAATTGCTGGGGACCAAATGATCCCACCAGGTGCCTCTGTCCACCAAGGAGCAGGATCTGAGAAGTCTCTGCGGAACCAGTGTCTCCTCGGTGATGTGCACATGCATTGCAGAGAAACATGAAAATGGCTTCTTACTGAGAAGAGAAGTTTAGGAAAGACTTCTTTGAGAAAAAGAGATGCTGAAGAACTCATTAAAATCTTTCTTAGTAGCACAATTGAGGGAAAGCTTTAAGGAAGTTCTTAACAAAAAATAACCACTTTCCTCAACACATAAGTGCCTAAACAAACCATGTAATGCCAGATGATTGACTTGTTTCTAAGATGCTTGCATTTCTTTAAATCTTTGTTCCTACCATTCATCTTACTGGCATATGTACATTATTAAAAAAAGAAAATGACTTAATATGTTATCGTCATACAGAGTGAGTGGATGATATATAATTTCTCCAAGTATCCACAACCCAAACAGTCCAACTGCTGGGGACCAAGTGATCCCACCCAGGTGCCACCATCCACCTAGAAGCAGGATCTGAGAAGTCTCTGCAGAACCAGTGTCTCCTCGGTGATGTGCACATGTACTGTCCAATGGTGATGGAAAATTGTAAATTTTACTTACGTCTCTCTAGTATCTCTGTAATCCCAGCATTATCAGCTTCCAGCTCCATTTTAAATTTAGCCAGTTCCTGATCCAGCTTTCTCAAGTGTCGATCTACCTGTTTCAAAGAAGATCAAAGATAACCACCACAATTTGGGACACTATTAAAGTGTCAGTTTAATGAGGAAACCTAAATCTTTACTCCTTTTAGTGCATCTGCTCTGGATCCTTGAGCAAGTCAATTAACCTACACTATAGGTTTTTATTCTATAAAATGAGGTTGCTAGGCTAAATACCTCCCAAGTCTCCTTGAATACATTTTAAGAAACCAGAATTGCAATTTGTCAGAAAATGTTTGGAGGAAGTAGGCTATGAAACATAAGCAAAGATGAAGGGTAGGTGGCATAGGAAACTTTTCATATATGCCTTGGGATTACTTTCAGCCTAATCTCCTCCTCCTCATAACAAGACCATCCACACTGCCAGACCATAGTAACTGTTACTTACAGTAAGGAATGAAAGATCCTCAGTCTACAAACAAAGAGCCTTCTATACTTTACACATACATTTCTCTAAGGCAGGAAAGCATACCATTATACTTGTAAACATTTATGTAAAGAGTTGAAACAAAAAGGGCTTTTAGCCAGAAAGTTCCATTCCACAAAAAGCTTGGTCAAAATGGTTTTATTGAAATACTGTCGCACTTGGTTAAGGTGGCAAAATTGTATATTCTCATTCACCTAGAGATCTTTTGGACTGACTTCTGAAAATTTTATAATACCTCAAACTAACAACAAGTCTTCATTTATTTTTTTAAGCTTAATATTAAATATGGAGAAGGCAATGGCACCCCACTCCAGTACTGTTGCCTGAAAAATCCCATGGATGGAGGAGCCTAGTAGGCTGCAGTCCATGGGGTCGCTAAGAGTCGGACACGACTGAGCGACTTCACTTTCACTTTCCACTTTCATGCATTGGAGAAGGAAATGGCAACCCACTCCAGTGTTCTTGCCTGGAGAATCCCAGGGACGGAGAAGCCTGGTAGGCTGCAGTCCATGGGGTAGCACAGAGTCAGACACGACTGAAGCGACTTAGCAGCAGCAGCAATATTAAATATCTCGATACTTTTTCAAATTTACTGCTTTGAAGTCAAACCAAAAAAAAAAAACAAAAAACAAAGTCTTGAAAAATATTCATGTCATATTATTAGCAATACCTTTTTTCAAATTCTAATGTCCCTCTTAATCACTGTCATAATTAAGAGTAACTTTCTTACAAATATCAAAATGTCTCCAATACATCAGAAGGCAAAAAATTAAGTAAGACTGTCAATGAAATAATGTGTATGTAAGTGAGGGGGTAGGGAAGAAGAGTACCAAAAGACAATCTGTGGGTGTTAGAGGCCAGGAAGTGTGTTTGGTGCATTAAAAGGAATATGTTTTCTAGTTCTTGCTCAAACCTTTTGAGGTAGGCTAGTACTGTCTCCATTTCATAAGTGAAGAAACTAGGCTCAGAAAGGTTAAGCAACACCTGCAAATTCGATAGCTAATGCATTACAGAAACAAGACTTAACTCTGATCTGTTTGTAACAAATTGTGCTTCACTGTTTATACCTAACATTGCCTTCTGAATTTCCACATGCAGGAGCCAATTTCTTAACTGAAAGTAATATAATTCAAATTGAAAAAACATAAAAATATTGTATTATTATTTATATTTTGTATATTAACAGCAATCATTGGGATGTTGGTTTGTGACTTTTCAATTAATTCAAAGTCCAATTTTCCTTCCACCTTCACACACGTGTTATTTTTCAGAGCTCTGTAAAAGCTCTACAATATTTAAAATCCTATAGGATCGGAGAAGGCAATGGCACCCCACTCCAGTACTCTTGCCTGGAAATCCCATGGATGGAAGACCCTGGTAGGCTGCAGTCCATGGGGTCGCTTAGAGTCAGACACGACTGAGCGACTTCACTTTCACTTTTCACTTTCATGCATTGGAGAAGGAAATGGCAACCCACTCCAGTGTTCTTGCCTGGAGAATCCCAGGGATGGGGGAGCCTGGTGGGCTGCTGTCCATGGGGTCACACAGAGTCGGACACGACTGAAACGACTTAGCAGCAGCAGCAGGGTCATATTTATATGGTAGACACATGCTCCTATCCAAAGAACCTGCAGGTAACTGAGCATCCTTTAATGGAACCGCCTTTCAATAATAAAGTGTGAACACAGACTTCTTATTCAAGAATATCTCTTACATTGTCAAAATTTAATTTCAAGGGAAATCAGAAAAAATACTCATGCTTAAATTCCAAGTCTACTTAATGCAATGAAAATACTCCACCACCTTTCTTACCTACAACTATATTACTAATAAATACAGAGTTCCTATTGTGTGCATCAGTTCTGTTCAGTTCAGTCACTCAGTCATGCCCGACTCTTTGCGACCCCATGAACTGCGGCATGCCAGGCCTCCCTGTCCATCACCAACTCCCAGAGTTCACTAAAACTCACGTCCATTGAGTCGGTGATGCCATCCAGCCATTTCATCCTCTGTCGTCCCCTTCTCCTCCTGCCCTCAATCCCTCCCAGCATCAGTCTTTTCCAATGAGTCAATTCTTCGCATGAGGTGGCCAAAGTACTGGAGTTTCAGCTTTAGCATCATTCCTTCCAAAGAACACCCAGGACCCATCTCCTTTAGAATGGACTGGTTGGATCTCCTTGCAGTCCAAAGGACTCTCAAGAGTCTTCTCCAACACCACAGTTCAAAAGCATCAATTCTTTGGCGCTCAGCTTTCTTCACAGTCCAACTCTCACATCCATACATGACCACAGGAAAAACCATAGCCTTGACTAGACGGGCTTTTGTTGGCAAAGTAATGTCTTTTCAATATGCCATCTAGGCTGGTCATAAATTTCCTTCCAAAGAGTAAGCGTCTTTTAATTTCATGGCTGCAGTCACCATCTGCAGTGATTTTGGAGCTCCAAAAAATAAAGTCTGACACTGTTTCCCCATCTATTTCCCATGAAGTGATGGGACCAGATGCCATGATCTTCGTTTTCTGAATGTTGAGCTTTAAGCCAACTTTTTCACTCTCCTCTTTCACTTTCATCAAGAGGCTTTTTAGTTGCATGGCGCTGGGTAAATGGACAATACCTGAAGAATGAGAGAATCCCTGCCTTCACAGGAATTAACACTGAACTAACAAATCAAGATTTATATAAGATTTTTAACATAACGGTATAAACAAATAAAGTCTCCTAGATGTAACAAAAAGAAAACAAAGGGTCAGAAGTCACACATAAAGAAAAAAACATAATATTGGGGTCTTGTAAGCATAAAGGAGCTATGAATAAGTTAGTGAATAATGGACTGTCTTCAAATAGATGGAAGGAAGGAGTAATAAAGAACTAAAGAATGTATAGAGACACAAAAACAAAAAGGCATTTTTGTCACAGGTGTAGACGGTATAGAGGTGATGCCTGCATAGGTGTAGACAGTACAGAAGACAAGTGTTAGAATTTCAGTTGGGAGGGAGGGGTTGGGGTGAAATGAAGACTACCTTCCTAACACATACCTCCCTAACCCATTCCATCTTTGCATTTAAGAGCCACTTAATTATATTAAAGACAGTACTAATAAGGTTTATTATATTGGACATGGAACAACAGACTGGTTCCAAATAGGAAAAGGAGTACGTCAAGGCTATATATTGTCACTCTGCTTATTTAACTTCTATGCAGAGTACATCATGAGAAATGCTGGGCTGGAAGAAGCACAAGCTGGAATCAAGATTGCCGGGAGAAATATCAATAACCTCAGATATGCAGATGACACAATCCTTATGGCAAAAAGTGAAGAGGAACTAAAAAGCCTCTTGATGAAAGTAAAAGAGGAGAGTGAAAAAGTTGGCTTAAAGCTCAACATTCAGAAAACGAAGATTATGGCATCTGGTCCCATCACTTCATGGGAAATAGATGGGGAAACAGTAGAAACAGCGTCAGACTTTATTTTTTGGGGCTCCAAAATCACTGCAGATGATGACTGCAGCCATGAAATTAAAAGACGCTTACTCCCTGGAAGGGAAGTTATGACCAACCTAGATAGCATATTGAAAAGCAGAGACATTACTTGGCCAACAAAGGTCTATCTAGTCAAGGCTATGGTTTTTCCAGTGGTCATGTATGGATGTGAGAGTTGGACTGTTAAGAAAGCTCAGCACCGAAGAATTGATGCTTTTGAACTGTGGTGTTGGAGAAGACTCTTGAGAGTCCTTTGGACTGCAAGGAGATCCAACCAGTCCATTCTAAAGGAGATGGGTCCTGGGTGTTCTTTGGAAGGAATGATGCTAAAGCTGAAACTCCAGTACTTTGGCCACCTCATGCGAAGAACTGACTCACTGGAAAAGACTCTGATGCTGGGAGGGATTGGGGGCAGGAGGAGAAGGGGACGACAGAGGATGAGATGGCTGGATGGCATCACCGACTCGATGGACATGAGTTTGCGTGAACTCCGAGAGTTGGTGATGGACAGGGAGGCCTGGCGTCTGTGATTCATGGGGTCACAAAAAGTCGGACACGACTGAGCAACTGAACTGAACTGAACTGATACCTGAAAATATGGAAATAACAATGGAATTTCCAGTATTAGATAGCTCAGAAAAAGCAATGGGACCCAAAGAATTAATAACTCAAAAAACCAAATTCATAATTAAAATAAACAAAGACAGAAAAGCCTCAACCACACCGTGGTGGGGAGTTTTGTAAGATAGCTTCCAATCAGTCCTACCTCCTGGTAGATTAAAAAAGATTATGAATTGATTACTATTATAAGCAATTATCAGACAATGAGAATTCTTTTTATTCAATTCACTATTACTGTACTAAATCAAATTTGAAGCTGGAAAGGAAGCAGATCACAAGATTTAACTTTAGCTATAAAGCACCAGAATATTTAAAACAGTATTAAACAGTCATAGCAAGAGCTGAGCTGAACGTGTCTGAAAGCTATTACTATCTATTGGGTTGGTCAAAAAGTTCGTTTCAGGTTTTCCTATATCACCGTTTGGAAAAATCCAAACAAACATAGTGGTCAACCCCACAATGTTTAATGCTGAACAGGTAAAGCACCAATCCTAGCTGATCACCATAACAGCCCCACAGGTATGAGGCAAATCAAGAATCTAAGTTATTCCATCCCTCCACCTGACCCTATAATGATGGCTAAGATTGATTTATAGTAGTAAACAGGGTACTGAGCCAATTGAGAAACTTTCCATTAACCATAGGTTTCTAACACAAGGCTGACCACAAAGCCTAATTATTGATTTGTTCCCCAGTTAATGTCAATAAACACTAGCCACAGACGTTTCCTCATTCTACAACCCTAAATCATATCTTACAACCCCAAAGCATAACCTCTTTAAATGTACTATTCTTCTGAGCTTTTCAGAGACAAAGGGAATTCTGTCAAGGTTATTTTTCAACATATTTAAGATCACAAAAACATTTAAGTCACACTTGGCCTCTGAATAAAACAAATAAATCCTCAGCCTTTAATTATTTTTGCATAGAGCTGTAATCCTTTAGCCTTTCTCTCTTGTCTCTCCCAGTTTTCCAATATTCAAATTTCAAAATGTGTTACCTAATGGAGTCAAACTGAACTAAATACAGCTTCTTAAAAGTTTTCCCATGACTTTATGGCTTCCAACACTGACAAATTGTGAAAGTTAGATGTTGAGTTGCCCTTTCCCAATGAGCACTCAGTCTACAATGTTCTAAGTTAAAAACCATGGCAATAAGTGATAAATTTCTATTCATGAAGAGATCGAGTAACAGCGAATGAGGAGGGTAAACTGCAGAAGAAAAGAATGATGGCAAATTACTTCTCTGATGATCTATCATGAAAATGATTCTTCACATTCTGAATTATATTTAAACTGGATAAAAATTTGATCTACCTTTAGGGTGAATCCAATACTTAGGCCTTAGCACATAAACTACATCTAATCATTCTCCTAAAACACAATAAGGATAGGAGACAAATCAAAAGGTCAAGCTCACATAATATATTTCCTTAATTAGAGTATCAGATGAGGAATTCTCAAATTTATAGGTAAGATGTGGGCCTGAAATATAATCATCTGAGGAATAAACCAGGATATAAAAAAGGAGCAAGTTCAAGGGTATTTAGCAATGTAAGAGGCTGCTAAAACCATTCAGGCATTCACAAAAAGCTCAAGCTTTATCACAGTATATATAAATCACCTTTATTAGGTATTGTAATCTAATATGGCTTTATGACAGTGACATCTGGCTGAGGAACACAAAAAAGTGTTTAATGACTATGAGTATCAGGATTCTAGAAGGAAATTATTTTAATAAGATAGGTTTTTTTTTTGGTCTGTTAGTCAAATTTCACTAAGCCTACTTAAAGTCTTCGTTTGTTTCAATAAACGTCTAATTTCAAAATTTCTTCATTTGTGGATATTTATGTGGTCTCTTTTGTTTTCCCTTAATAAATGAGGTAGTACGGTGCTGGTCACAGGAATAAAAATATTTACTACCAGTTTTAAAAGTAAATAAACTATTTTAATAAAGAAGAATACAATTAAATACTGTGCTATAGAAAACATTGAGAGGCAGAATCAAACACAATTAATTATACTCAGATGCTCCATCTTAAAAGCTGTAAAAATAATACCTGCTTACTTGACACTGTCTTAATAATATGCTTAGGCAAAGCCATACATACAGTCTTCTCTAAAGTGTATCCCATGCCTCAGTTTAAAATCCTTCACTGGCCTCCCACTGCTCTGAAAGTAAGAACACTGCTCCACTGGCTTTCAAGCCCTGCAAGTGTCGGGTTCGCACGTCCCTCTCATACCTCTCTTCTTCTTTTTCATGACACACCAACCACACTGGCCTTTTTCCTGGTTTAATCTGTCAGTCCCTTTTCCACCTAAGACACTGCACTTGGTCCATCATCTGCTTGAAATGTTCTTCCTTAAGCTTGTCACATAGCTGGCTCTTTCTCACCTTCCAAGAACTACCTCAGAGGGCACCTCCTTAGGACTATGCTTATCCTGATAAGCAGACTCTTCATAGCCTCCCCTGGTTATTCACTCTTTCCCCCTCTTTCCACAATGTTTATTTCCTTCATAGCACTTAGCAAAGTCTCCAATAATCTTTATTTAATAGTTTGCCCTATTCACTGTCCAGCTATATCATTACTGCCCATTTTGCACCAGTGACCATTCATATCTGGAGATCTATGAATATTTGCTGAATGAGTGAAAGTTATACTCTCCCACTATGTAGAACTGTACAGACAGAAGTACCACTGTTTATTTGGTAAAAGATCTGTAAATAAAAATTATTGTATTTTGACACTTACACTATATCCTGTCCACTCACCTCTGCAGCACAGAGCACTCTAACCTTCCATATGTTAAATGCAATAGGAATTTAATGAGGGTGCATAATTGATTTTTAACATTTTAACAATTATTTATTCATGAGAAATGATGTTAGAGAAGTAAAACAAGAAGCTAAGAGTTAACACGATGACTTCCAGGGCCTAGCAATTCTCAGATAAGATGAATGAGAAGTCTGAACTTGAAGAATAATTATCGTATAATTGCTAAAGCTAAGTGTTCACCTGGAAAAGTAATGGAAACATGCTTCTCAGCTTGGGTGGTGAGTGGGGAGTGGGGACGAGGGGAAAACTGGCATTTGACAGAACAACGCTTTACAGGGTGGCATTTGGTCTCATCAGCCTCTGGAGCTGGGGATGAAGATGAGAGGAAATTACCTCTACAACAGAACCAAGAGAACAGAGTAACAAGCAATAAAAGTCAAGGACAGAACCCTTTCAAACACCAACCACTCTGAGCAATACCCAAGGAGACTGAGAAAGGCCACGAGGGTGGGAGGATGATGAATTAACATAAAATCTCAAGAAGGATGGATTATATAATAAGGATATCATGGTCACCTGGAATGAGTATTTAATGAGACATAAGGAGAAAGGGGGCGGGAGAGAGTAAAAGAAAGGAAAGGGGAGGGAAAGGACGAGACAGAGACAGGAAAGAGTAGAGAAAAAGCAAAAGGCAGTCTTAGAAATAAATCATGAGGGAATGGGGGGAAAAAAAACAGGTTTAATTTGGCAGAGCCGAAAGGGATGCAGTGGCTTCAGGAAAGTAGAAAACTTGTTAGAGAAATGAGATGAAGTGAGTTTATTAAAGAGTGAGGATCTACTATCTGCCAAACTATGAGGTGGGTGGGTGTGGGTGTGTGTGAGTGTCTAGATAGATGTAGGTAAGTGATACAGAGACAGATGTAGATATGTGTATATATGTATACAGATGTACCTATATTTGTCTATTTCTATCTCTCTCTGTTGAAAGAGAGAAAGAGACCCAGAGAGCACTGGAAGGCACAAATCAATTCTGTGATTTTACAGATAAGGAAACTGAAGTTCCAGGCTTATATCAATTTTCCAAATTCCTGCTGTCAGTGAAGTGGCTGAATTCACATCTGCATGAGTCCATTACGGATCCTTGGTTTTTAACACATTCATTACACTGCATTCACTTTGTTACATCACTTTTTATTACTTCAATCTCTAGCCTAAATAATCCATCTCCCTCATAAAACTCTGAATTTTTATTTTCATTCTATGTTTTTCCATGACCTCTTAGTAAAATGCTTTCCCCTCAATACTATGCTGAATCCAGGCGCCTGAGGCTCTAAATAAATTCTGTTCAAAACTCATCTCATACCTCTAAGAAGCCAACAGTAACTCTGCTTGATTTAGTTCAATCTTTACCAGATCCCCTTAATATCCAAATGTATTCATCTTTATTTGTTAACATGTTTCTGTAACAGGCTCTCCATTTTACTGTGGGCATCTTCCCAACTAGGTAACTTGAGGTCAGGAGCATTTATAACATTTCCTCTTCATTCCTCCACTGTACCTACATAAAACTCCATTACACCAAGTACAGAGTCGATGAACAGTGCGGTTTGTAAACAAGAGACGGATACATACACACATTTAAAAAGCATATGTTTGTTATATATACTTTTTCTAAATGCATGAAATACTTTTAATAAAGGTGTAAAAGTAGTAAAATAAAATAGAAATGAAAGATTAGAATCAAAGAGCTACATGGTTTAAAAAGCAGGTAGTTTTTAAATAAAGATTGACAACTAGTCACTATATGTGAGGAAGAATGATACCAAACAAATTAGCCTTGTATTCAAATATAATGTCTTTCTCTATGTTTATAGACTTAATTCAAGACCAAAACAATTAAGAACTTTATTTGGGTTTATTCCACCATAAATCAAGCCACCATCCCACTCTACCCGTCTTCAGGCAGCGTCTTTTATGAAACTGTTTTTAGAGTAATTGTACGAACAAAAGAGCCTAGGTTTTTATAGCCATTAAAATATTTTCACTATATCAAAGCAATTAGCCATTTCTGTGGTTTTACACAACATATACGTTCTAGTTTAGTATAGCACTCACAATGCATAGCGTATGGGGTATGTACCTTTTATCTGTGTCTTGCTCACCAATGACACCTATATTAACATGTACCCATTCAATAAAAAAACTGTACCCAGACAAGACAAAAATAAGATACGAATCAATATGCTAAAGCAAATCAAAAGGAAGCATTTGTCTCCAGCTTTAACTTGCTTTGAGGCAGAACCAAAAAAGAGCATTTCCTAAAACATAAACTTTGGGAGATGCTGTACATTAAAAAAAAAAAAAAAAAGACTATAATTACAACAGCCTGAGAAATATTGCATATATCTATCTTCTTAGTGATTTCAATCATTAAGAAGTGCTGCTGCTACTGTTAAAAAAAAAGAAAAACAATTTTAAGTTTATTTAATCTTGTATTTCCCAGTTTTGCCACATGTGCCAGTTGCTGGAGTGCTATCTACTGAATATCACTTAATAGACAGCTGAGTACTATCTATTAACAGATTCAAATAAGTCCCTTTTTCATTTTAATCAGACTACCAGGAACTGTCAGGACAATCCCCTAGGTGTGTTCTGCCACAGAAACAATCTCAAGATGATTTATCAGACAAGTAAACACGCTACCTTAAGAAGATAAAAATTAGTAAAATAAAGTTAAACATCTATTTTAATACAAAAAAACCCTAACATCAACTACAATCTTACAGTGACGTAGATATGGCTAAATGTAAGGTTTTTAACTTACTGACTGTGAACTCTCTCTCTTCCACAAAGAAACCAAAAAGTGGACAGTGAACTCTGAAGTTAAATGGGATCAAAAGAGCAGTAATTCAGTTTAGTCTGTCCTTCCTATTACATTTAAGTCAACACTATTTAAAACATAATCCATAATTCAAATACTTATGGCTATTAATTTTTACTTACCAAGTCATATATCTGGTTTGCCAACTGAACCTTCTCGTCTGCATCTTCCAAAGCTTTATAGTAATCCTGAATAAAAACATTCATGTTTCAGGAACAAATTAATAATTTAAAAATCTGTGTACCCAGGACCTATAACTGCATTTTCATTATCATGGCTTGTTATCACTGTCAGTCATTACAGGGCTTCTCTGGTGGCTCAGATGGTAAAGAATCAACCTGCAATGAGGGAGACCCAGGTTCAATCCTTGTGTTGGGACGATCCCCTGGAAAAGAGAATGGTTATCTACTCCAATATTCTTGCCTGGAGAATCCCATGGATGGAGGAACCTGGTGGACTACAGTCCATGGGGTTGCAAAGAGTCAGACATGACTAAATGACTAAGCACTCAGGAACACACATTATACATGAGCCATAAAAATCCAGTTAGGGATAGGGTGAGGAAGAGATAGTATTAGAAATTTTAGACAACAACCAAGGATTAAAGGAAGAGAAAAGAGATAACAAATAAACACCATCCAAGTCTAGCTATACTAGTAAAAATTATGTGAGCCAAAGAGTAATTATTTTTCTTTAAAAATAAATGTTATTTAGGATTCATCTAATCTATAAAGAGTATTTACGTTCTCCATTTTTAAAACTTATTACAAACAACTACTGAAAGGTTTCTGACCTGCACATCCATTATGCAGTTGTTCTATAACTCTCATTTTAAGCTAGGTATCAATTCTCCCCAGTATAAAGCAAACTATTTTTTCTTAAATTCTATGAATTTCCATGTAGTGTCAAGAGTTTTTAGGGTATATCCAAGCTGTGCTACACCAAAAACCTAGTAGGAAAAAGGGATGATGAATGACTTTAGGATGTATATGTGTGATGTCTATACTCACACACACTTGGGCCTCCAGGTATCCTGCAAGTCAGGGTTAATTCTATAAAAGACTCTCAAGTTTTTGTTCCTAACAGGAGTAATATTCCCTCCATGTGGTAAAATAAATAACACAAGTAGTTTCCAAATTTCTTTCTCAGTTGATTCTTGAACAATTCTATGAAGGTTAAGGGTAAGGGAGCCCTTATTACTCAGAGATATTAAAGGACATGTTCCACATCACAAAGTCAAACTGCAGAGTCATGATCAAATCCAGGGCTTGTAGATCGTTCTTCCAGTATGTCCCAAATTAACTAGATCATATCTTTAAAGCAAACCTTGAGGGGAGAGCTGTTACCCATTCTAATCTGGAAGGGAGCTCTAAGTACTACAAAACTTGTCAGGATTCTGTTCTCCTGTGATTCCACCAACGTAGGTACGTAGCAATATATGAAATATGCTTCAAGGTTGCTAATTTTCATCCCAGTCTGTTGCCCAAATTGGAAGATACTATATTGAGTTGGTCAAAAAGGTCATTCGAGCTTTTCCATAACATTTTATGAGCTGAATGAGCTTTCTGGCCGACCCAATAGATCTAAATTACCAAAACGCTTCAATGTTTAAAAGTTCCTACACCTGAAGCTCTAAAATGTAATGAATCATTTTAAATTTTGTATGTCATTTTAAAATTCTAAAGAGCTATTGATAACTTTCCCTCATTTTGATATCCCCCAAACTATTTAATATAAACTATTTAATATTAAAATATCTTCCTCAGCTGTGCTGTGCTCAGTTGCTCAGTCATGTCCAATTTTCAACTGCTGAAAGTCGTGTTCAGTCTTTTGTGACCCCATGGACTGTAGCCTGCCAGGCTCCTCCATCCATGAAATTTTTCAGGCTAGAATACTGGAGCAGGTTGCCATTTCCTATTGCAGGGGATCTTCCTGACCCAGATGAAATCCGAGTCTCTTAGGTCTCCTGGCAGGTGGATTCTTTACCATTGCGACTCCTGGGAATCCCCTATCTTCCTCGGAGAGTTCCAGAATTTACAGATAAATCATCCAGAGTGTTGAACACACCTTTTTGATGGATGCCATTTGTTCTTCTCGCCACTCTGGCTTATTTTTCTTTGCATTCATGAAGAATTCACTGACTCTTTGTTCTAGCTGATCCATTGCATCTAGGACATAATAAAAACATTTCATATTTAGATGACCAAACTCATATACTGAATATACATGCTTTGATGTGAAGAAAGATGTGATGTGAAAATATCTGACTACATACACTCTTTTACTTGGTCTGTAACTTAAATATGTCACGTTCCAATAAAATAAATAAATATATCTTAAGTATCTTAGTAAAGAAAAGTTATAACTTTCCCTACTGACAATTTATTTTGTAAAATATCTGATCACATACATTCTTTTACTTGCTCTGTAATTTAAATATGTTATGCTGTAATAATATAAATATGCTTTATGTAATAATATATATTATACTCTAATATAAATATACTATATATACTCTAATAAGTGTACTTTATAAATATATTTATAAGTGTAATATATATATAATTTACTAATTACCTTAGTAAAAGTTATAATTTTCCCCTAGTGAAAATTTATTTTTGTTACTTCAAAACTGTTTCCGATAGTCAAAGCAGTCACCAAATATAGATAGATTCCATCCCATAGTTGTTGACTAGTACAGGCTTGGGGTCACAAACTAATGGTATTAAGTCAGGCAGATGTGCCCAAACACAACTTCTTATTGAAAGCACTACTAGATAATCCTCACTTTTCTTTCAATAAGAAAATGTGATAAAAAGGTTTTAACCTTTTGTTATATACCATTAAGCACCACATATACAATATTATTTATCTGAGATAAGTTTTTTCTGAAATGTGTGCTAAGAACAGTCATTTCTATGCTAAAAGAGAAAAAAGTAAAGGGATTTTGTTGCTGGGTAAACTGAGGAAAACTTTTTACTATATTGTTTGGGAGATGTGCAGTGCTCAATAGTGCATCTCTTACCTTACAAAGAGGTATCTTTTGTTAATGCGTAATACCTATTAAATTTAGACAATTCTAATTATTGTAAAAAATGCTAGTTTAAAAAAAACCTCTGATTTATATAATCAAGTCGAAATTGTTAGAGAACTTAACATTTGTGATATAAAGTACAAAATAACAACTACTCTTTATTGAATGCCCACTTTTGTATCAGGTACTAAACATTCTAATTTATGTGTATTTCTTTTAATCCTCAAGACAATAAAAATCCCTCAGAAGTGGTAATATGGTTAAGGCCAATGAATTAAGTCAGTTAAGCCCTAAAATGAACTCAGATCTATCCGATGACTATGCTCCATCCTGTAGAAAATACTACTTTAGCAAATATTTAGCATTTCAATTAAAGTTAAAATGAATTTTGTGAGCAAGGTGAAGAAATACAGAATTCAGACTTTTACACTATAATGTGAACAGAAGGTGACTTCCATGATGTATCACCTTGCATTATGTACCACATAAAATCAACAGGAGGCTGAGAAAAGAACAGTCATGATCAATGGGTATGGAAGTGTGTGCAGCGGTGGTAGAGAAGTGGGGGGACAGGTTCTTAGCTACCTCAAGATTCCCACTCTGGAACGTTCTGTTCTCTGATTGCTTTCCATGATACTCCTTTCCTCCTTATCACACCCCAAAACCCAGATCTTCCCCTAACTATACTTTTCTAAGAAAATCTGTCAGCACAAGAAATTTATCTCAATCCTAATTCTATGTATAGTCTAAATACAGCCAGAACACAGGGGATCAAAAAATGTCTTCTGCAGGAATAGCCCTTAAACAGTTAAGGCGTACTTACACTTCTCCGAACCAAAGGAGTGACATGCAGCCAACAAAGTACACTGGGTTATACACTTTAATTACGTATCACATCATTCATTTCACATTCTTAATTTTTAATATAGTATCTCTACAAGATAGCTGGATCAGCTATATTATACTCATTTCACAACAGGGGAAGGTGTGTGAGGTTCTTTCAGAGCATGATGGACTCCAAGCATACTGAGTGCTGTTTTCTTATTTCAAAATTTTGCCTTGTTACCTCTAAAGTTATTTATTCTCTACCCTCTCTAAATCAAAAACATGACCATATAAACTAAATACTGCTCTGTGAAACAGCAAGGTTATTTTAGGGAAAAAGTATTCTGACTACCAAGCTATAACCAAAAGAAAAATAAAAAATTTTTCTACAGCAGACAAGAAGCTTTACTGTAAAATTTTATTTCCTTTCCCATTTTGACTGACAAACTATCATACTGTTTGACAGTTGAGAATGCATCCTTTATCGTGTAACTTTTCAAATGGGACATTCCAAGTTCACCACAGTCTCTAAATAACTACATATAACCTCTGCTTCTATGTGTTGTCCGCTCTTGAATTTTGCCTAGCATCAACTTTAACAAAAATATAAATGCTGAAATCTATGTTCTACACATAAAGTCTCAAGTCAAAATCTTCGCAACATTTATGCCGATGTGCACTAAATCGTATCTACATTCTCAAAGAAAGTACAGAAACTTTTATTGCACAGTCCCAAATTCGAGAAAGGAGCATACATGCTGTAATGCCACCTTCTCTTGTAAAAGTCAGGAGAAAAGTAGTGTGGTAGACAGAAGAGGCAAGATTTGGCATTGCCAGTTCTTTTTGACAACTCCTTCTGTACTAGCGAATGAGCCGGAGGAGAGCCAAACACCAGAGCGGCTGACGTCGATGGCACGTAAGTCTGTCACTGAACGCGCGCAGCGAACAAGGGCAAACGCGCCGACTTACTCTGCACCTGCAGGTCCATCTCGCGCATCTCAGTGAAGCGATCCCTCAGGTCCATTGGAAGCTGCTCAATCACTGTCAAAAGGAGATTCCGTCAGAGGGGCGGTGCCAACGGCGAAAGTACGCGCTTACGTCACTGCGTGAGTGCGTGCGTCGAGGGGTGGGGGTCGAGAGAGCCCGCAGCCCACAACGAGGCTGCCAGTTACCGTGAGAAAGAAACATCCCCCGCCTCCCCCTCCCTCCCGCCATCCCGCCAGCCGGTCTACTCCCGCCCTCACCCGCCCGCAGGTACCCCGGACGGGCCAGCCAGCGCCGCCCACTCACTTTCCAGATAGTCCTCTAGGTACAACATCGCGGCCCTTAGAGCTGGGGGAGCGAGGGGGTCCAGGGGTTTATTTGTGTCACTCGCTGTCGCCGGAGTTTTGTCTCTTCCAATATGGCGCCTCCGCTAGCAGCACCCGCTCGGCTCCGGCGGAAAAAAAAAAAAAAGAAAAAAAAAGCACTTTGGCGCCTGACGGCGCTTGCCTCACCGCCGCCCGGAGCGGTCATTGGCTGGCTGAATCAATGACGTAACTGACTGGACCCCGCCCCCGCGCCCTTGTGGGAAGTGTAGTTTTAGTCCCTCCCCAACAAGCTTGAACTTGCTGGCAGTTCTCCACGTGGAAACTACAAAAACCAAGCGCCGGTGCGAGCCGTGAGCAGCAGAATCTGAAATGCGGTGCCGCTATTTATTTGTTGATTTTATCACGCGGGATGACGGGAGTTGTATGCTCCTGCGGAACACAACTGGGAAGAACTTTTCACCTGTTCTTTCTTGCTGTGATTCCATGCCCCGACGTTTGTGAGTCATGGATTTCAAGTAGTGCTAGGCAGACGGCGAAGGTTCTAACGCTAGAATAATCAGCAAAGTTCGGGCAATTGAGATTGTTTAAAACAGAGCTCATTGCTGGAATGTATCCTCAGTAAACAGTCCCAAAGATACAAATGGGACGTCTGGTTGGCTACCGTATAACTAAAACAGTTTACACTTAGAACATGGAATAAATATTTCCTGTATTGAAAGATGCATCAATAGTTCTCGATAGCCTCTTATACACTGTATTTTGAGGTCCGTCTCTTCTTCATTCTAATGTAATTGACATATACGTACACCTTCACGGGAAAAAAAGTAAGCAACCAGGAATAACGGATGATGTCTTAATATCTAATGGGCTATTTTTGCAATAACTATATAAGGTTGAATAAATAAACTGTATTAAACGTCTGTCACCCCGGACGTTGTCTTTTTCTTTCGATTACTTCCCGCATTTGTTCAACCGTGTTATATTTAGCCCTTCACTGCTGAGTTTGTTTCCTTAAAGACGTTAACACTCAATAGAGATTGGGTATTGTTATTTTCCACCTGTCTTTACTTAACTTTTTCCCCCCCAGGGAAATGTGTCTTTAGTTCATAATTTAATATTCATAATCCAATATTCTATTGGAGCTGAAACACGTTATGCATTTGCATTTCTTTTCTCCCTCCTTTTTCTTATACACTAGACTTTTCCACAGTTCTTAATCAGGAGAGTTACCTGTCAGATTGATGAATCGCGAAGGAAATTTACCTGAGTCTCAGTGAGAATTACCTAGTTTATTTTCTGTACTTTTATCTAAAATCTGGGGCTTCCCTCATAGCTCAGTTGGTAAAGAATCTGCCTACAATACAGGAGACCTGGGTTCGATTCCTAGGTCGGGAAGATCCCCTGGCGAAGGAAATGGCAATCCACTCCAGTATTCTTGCCTGGAAAATCCCATGGACACAGGAGCCTGGCGGGCTACAGTCCATGAGGTTGCAAGAGTCGGACATGATTTAGCGACTTAAAGCTTCCTCCCTCCCTTCCTTCTTCTGGCTGTTTTTAAGACATTTTTGATATTTTTGCAATTCACGGTGGCGAATCTAGGTTTTAATTCCTTCCTTCCCTCCCTTTCTCTTGCCTTGAAAACACACACACACACACACAAACTTTTTTTAACCATGCTTAGGATTTAAGAGGATTTCTGAATCTCAGGAATAATGTCCTGCAACAATTATAGAAAATTCTCACCCTTTATCTTTTTAGTGTTCTTTATTTCTTATTTTTTCTCCATTATATCTTAGAACATCTATTATAGGACATTAGTAAGAATTTCTCACTTTATCCTCCATTTCTCTTAGCCTTTCTTTTATATGGTCCATCTCAAATTTTTCAAACACTTTTTAGTTTTAGAAGTTCTGTTTGCTTCTCTTTTTCTGCCATTTTCTAATTTCCTAAACAAATTAAGCATAGTCCGTACTCTGTTAATGGAGAAGGCGATGGCACCCCATTCCAGTACTCTTGCCTGGAAAACCCCATGGATGGAGGAGCCTGGTAGGCTGCAGTCCATAGGGTCGCAAAGAGTCGGACACGACTGAGCGACTTCACTTTCACTTTCCACTTTCATGCATTGGAGAAGGAAATGGCAACCCACTCCAGTGTTCTTGCCTGGAGAATCCTAGGGACGGGGGAGCCTGGTGGGCTGCCCTCTATGGGGTCGCACAGAGTCGGACACGACTGAAGCGACTTAGCAGCAGCAGCAGCAGCAGTACTCTGTTAAATCCAGTACTGAAAATGTTATGGGTCTTTTGTGCTGTCTGCTGTTTCTCCTAACTTTTGCACATGGTGTCTGCCTCCTTGTGGGTTATTATTTGTGACTCTGTGGTGTGTTTCTGGGGTTGTAACTGGAAATTCTTACAGGCCATAGTTAAAACTCAGAGAAGGCAATGGCACCCCACTCCGGTACTTTTGCCTAGAAAATCCCATGGGCGGAAGAGCCTGGTAGGCTGCGGTCCATGGGGTCGCTAGAGTCGGAGACGACTCAGCGACTTCACTTTCACTTTTCACTTTCATGCATTGGAGAAGGAAATGGCGACCCACTCCAGTGTTCTTGCCTGGAGAATCCCAGGGACGAGGGAGCCTGGTGGGCTGCCGTCTATGGGGTCGCACAGAGTCAGACACGACTGCAGCAACTTAGCAGCAGCAGCAGCATAGTTAAAAATAAGTTTTCCTAGAAATTATTAGAATTTGCTTCTGCAAATTTCTCGGAGGCACCATCAATTCTAGTACCAGATTAAATTATCCACTTGAGGTTTATTGGATTGCACAGATTGAATGAATTTGGGCCTCAAATCAGAGTGGCTTGTTATAGATTCTCAAGGGAGACTTTTTCTTCTGGAGTCCCCTGATCGAGACAGGCATGAAGCCCACTGGCCCTCACTTACTTCTCAGTATGCTCTCATTTTTCTTGCTGCCTTTCTTTTTATCCCCTTTGAGAATTTCTTCATCTGTTACTAGTACATCAATTTATTTGATTTTTTAACCCAGCATTTTTGGTTGTTTTCAGCAGGTGGTTCATTCACAATTAGCTGAAAGAACATGCTGTCAAAAATTGAAGAAATAGAAGTCCATCATTTCAGGGTAATTTGAGCTTCTTCAGGGAGTTTTCCGTATTCAGGAAACAGAAATAATATATCATTTGCAATTCAGTCAATATATATCCACCACTCCAGAGAAATAAAAAAATTATAGCACTTACACCCTATGTATTTTACTTAATGGATGTGATTTTTGTTGGTTTTTTTTTTTTGTTTCATTTTTTATTGAAGCATAAGTGACATATAACATATTACTTTCAAGTGTACAATGTATGATTTGATATCTGTTTTTTTAATGTTTTATTTTAATGCAATTTTAAAGGTTGCTTTCCACTTATAGTTTATTATAAAATAGGGTTTTTCCCATTTATAGTTATTACAAAATATTGGTTGTATTGCTTATATTGTACAATACATCCTTGAGCCTATCTTATACCAAGAGTATGTAATGACTGTAATTATTATTCTTGGACCATGTATCAGCTGCAGAAAATTGTACACAGATGTCATAGCTTCTTACATCATTAACTCATATAGCAGATACTACTTGGAGTAGCTGCCCACGTAACAACCACTACTGCATTTCTAGGAAGGGCCCCTTCTATATAGGGATGACCATATCTGTATTCCATTACTGTACAGCTGATCAGAGCTTATTAACTTACCAAGAACAGACCAAAGCCGGACCTATCAGATGCATTCTCTTGGGATTTTAAATTGGGAATGAAGAAGCTTGAAAACTGATGTCAGAGTGACAGAATTGCATTAATTTCAACACAATAAATAGGTGGTCCACAAACGCCTGTTGCCAAGATACTCCAGAGAAGCTCTGTTTTTTTCCTTGCCTTTTTCTCCTTTTGTCTGTCACTTTTGATAACATGAGTTGTGTGATCTTGAGAAAGTTATTTTAACACTCTGTGCCTCTGTTTCCTGATCTGTAAACCAGAAATAGCAATAGTAGCAAAGTTATAGGAGTGTTAGATTGAAATAATACCATCCATGCAAAGCACTTAGGTTAATGCCTGAGAAATATTATACAACAAATGACAGCTTCTTTATCATCATCATTAAGACTGTTAAGACCCCTTGTAAGTTATCCATATGCAGATGCCCCTTTGTGCTACTCTTAGCTTTGCGTAAGATCCCTGCTGATTTTGCGTCTGGACACCACCTAGAATTCACCTGTTGTGTTGCCACTGTCATACTAAATTCAGAGAATTGGTTCAAGAAAGGCTACGTGAGAAGACTGCACTGAAGGCTAAGTAGAAGGAATCAGAAGAGATTCAAAGCAGATGCAACATGACTGTCTTGGACAGGAGTCCAAGACAAAGGAAAATGTAAATTCTTCATACAGCATGTCCTCAGGGGAAGCTTTGCCTATGGCTTAAGGTTCTGCTGCTTCCCTGTCTTACAAAGAAAACTATCATCTTCAAAACTTGCTAGTAAAACTTTGAAATGAGATATTTTCTTCACTTTGTGCCAATCAATATATGCTCCCTGACAGACCTCTCTAATAGAGTAAAATGCTATCTTTACAAGACTTCTCTAATTTTACATCTTTAAAATCCATTGAGCCATTTACTAGATCAGTTATAAGCAGAGAATAAGGTGATGATTTAGTCTCAAAGTCATGTCCTACTCTTGGGACCCCATGAACTGTAGCCCACCAAGCTCGTCTGTCCATGGGGTTTTCCAGGCATGATTACTGGAGTGGACTGCCATTTCCTACTCCAGGGGATTGAACCCTTCCCAACCCAGGGATTGAACCCATGTCTCCTGCATTGCAGGCAGATTCTTTTCTTCTTTAACATTTTTTCCTCTTTTTAAAATTTTTAGTTTATTATGTATTTATTTTTTATTGCTCTGGGTCTTTGTTGCTGTACACAGGCTTTCTCTAGTTGTGGTGAGAAGAGGGCCACTCTCTACTTGTGGCACATGGCTCAGTTGTCCTGTGGAATGTGGGATCTTCCTGGATCAGGGATTGAACCTGTCTCTCCTGCGTTAGCAGGCGATTCTTATCCAGGAACCATCAGGGAAGTCCCACAGAGGGATTCCCTACCGCTGAGCCAGCAGGGAAGTCCAAGCAGTAGGGCAATAGTCTTACTTTCCATATCTGTGGATGTTTCCAGCCATTCCCACTCTCAATACTCACTAAAGAGATGTCGTTAAAGAAGGTTCTACTTTCCTGACCTGGTTCCTGGGTGTTTGTGATGGAAGAATCTGGGGAAGAGGAGAGGAAGAGGAATGGGAGCAGAGTTAAGAAGACACTGCAGAGAGGATTGCTAATGAGGGTTCAGTGCATGCGAGAGGGAAAATACTGAACAGAATGTTGAATAATTGGTTATGAAGCTGTCACAAGATCATTTCCTCAAGACAACTGGAAATTCTGGATAAAAAGCTTGAAACCCTCATGTGCTGGAAATGAAGCATCAACTCAGAATAGTGAGCAAAAGTTGGAACAGGATGTTCCTGGGTGTCAAACTGCAAATAAGGTTGCTAACCAACCACCTGAAATCGTAAGTGAAAAGGCTGCTGCTACTGCTGCTAAGTCACTTCAGCCATATCTGACTCTGCAACCCCATAGACGGCAGCCCACCAGGCTCCCCCGTCCCCAGGACTCTCCAGGCAAGGACAGATCCCAGATGTACACCCGTGCATGAGGGTAGAGTCCAAATTGAGACTCTTCACAAAATACAGGGACCGTTTAACGAGGTAGTAAGCATTGGTCTGGCCCACTGAAAAGTGAGAGAGTTCATATGGAGACAAATACACTAGTACCCAATGGGGTTGCTCCTCAGACACAAAGAAGAAGAACTTCTGTTGGAAATGGGCTCAGGTTCAAATGTAACAACTCACTTAAGGAAATGAGGACTCTGAGAGATTGATACCAGATGAAATAAGCAGGGGAATTCTAAAAATGTAAGTCTTGGAAATCAGGATTGATGAAATCAATACAGAAAGCAGAACAAACAAGAAAAAGAGAAAAAGATATGAAAATTTGAGGATCAGTCTTGAAGTGTCAATACCTGATTGCTAAGAGTTCCAGAAAGAATAGGAAAAAAAGGACACACTAAAGTGTACATACTCTATGACTCATACTCATGGAGGTGAAGTTTCTAAATAGGTAAAACTAATATAGGGCGATAAGACACAAGAGAGTGGCCACCACTGTGGAAAGTGAGGTGCTTAACTAATCAGAACATGTTACTGACCACGTCTGTTTCTTAAGCACTGCTCTATTCCCAGGGTCACTCAATTCCTACTTTTTGATGAATAAACGGAAGCACTATTAGGTGTAACGGCTTTTCAATCAGACAGACTTGTGTTTGAGCATTGTCTCTGTTATTTGTTCTTATGACCTGAGCCAAGTTACTCAATATTCCTAAGACTGTTACTTCACCCTTGAAATAAGAATAAGGAAGGGCATTTTGCCCTATTACACTGTGGTGAGGCTCAAGAGTAACATATAAGAGTACCTAGCATGGAGTCTAGTACAGAAGTATAACCATGAAACACTATTATTTGTAGAATTGACAGTACCATTAAGTAAATGGCCCAGTAAGTTCTATTACAACAGGAGCCAGCAAATAAGAGGGAGCATTGTCTTTGGAGGATTAAAAATAATAAAACTGACTTTTGCAATCTGCTTTTATTGTCACAATGTGCCAGTGATTCTAAACAATGTCAGTGATAAAACATTTCTCCCTGAAAAAATATTTTGTTGGTGTAAGTTCTAAACAATCTCTGAAGTTATGGTTGAATTTTTGTAACTGGCATTACATACTCCTGTTAAATATTGGGTCGGAAATAAACATTGAAAGCATGCTGGTTAGTAAACACAAAGACACAGAACTTGAGTTATTTCAGTTATGTAATTCTATATGATCACTTGAAGTTTTCATTTGTATTTTAAATGTAAAACAGTGAAATTATCTGTGAACTGCTGAGGTAATATTTTTGTTTGTAAAATGCAAATTTTAGCTCATACATGAAACATTCCTGAATTTAAATAATATCTTGAAAATTGAAATGTATTCTTTTAAAATTGTTAGCTTTCTTGTTTGATATTTCAGTGCTATTACATTTTAATGTAGTTCTTTATTCGTGCATCACACCAATATGTTTTCCCTTTTCAAAAATTGCTTAAATGTAATTAAAAGGGATTAAGCCATTACTTCTTTCCTTTTCACTGTAAAATTAATTATTCATTACGAGCATAACTATATAATGAAATTTAATAAAAGAATGTATACTGTCTGGATTTCTTTTCTGGACATTATCATTATTTATTTCATTTAATCATTATTTTTGAAAATAATTTTCTTAAATTATTAAGAAAGGGGAGTATATTAAGAAAATTATCTGCTCCAGGTGGTAGGTATGCTGGAACACTTACTTAGAGGCTTCTCACAGTAGGATATAAATGTAATTATGCACAATGACATCATGGTCTATAACTACTTTTCTGTGATTTTGAAAGCCTTAGGCTCGCTAATATTCATTTTTGTGAGACTGGTAATATAAAGATAAATTATCAAGCATCTTCTCTTTATGTTACAACATGAAAACATTTCAGTGACTGTACAGATATTTAACAGTGCTGGAAAACCTTAAAATATTTTCCTTTTCCTTTTCTTTTCTTGTTTATCACAAAGTAGCCTTATGCTATTGACAAGAAGCAGTGTTTGGAGAAGTCAAGTTTTTTTTTCTTATTTTAATATAAATCTTATTTTTAATCATTAAAGACTTAGGAAGTCTTATTTTGCTACTAGGGGCAAAACATTTTTCTAAACTCAGGGTATTCCTACCTCTGAAGAAATTGAATGTGGAAACATGACAATACAGTGCTTTTTTTTTATACACTCTGTACATAAATATCTTATGAAACTCACTACACTGTAGTATAGAGCCTGCCTCCCTATTAATTTGGAATTCCTCAAGGGCAAAGACCATGTTTTATTCATCTGTTGATCCACAGATCTGAAGGTAATATGAGTTTAATAAAGATATAATGAATTATTGAATAAATGAATTCATGAGTATCAAGAACAGGTTCATAAGTTTCCAAGTTCAACCAGAGAGAGCAAGATGAAGTTATCATTATTGCTAACTACTAAGTTCTGTGAATAAAAGAGGATTCCAGCGGTCATTTAAATAACTAGAATGGAATGCTGATGAGAATTTTCTAAAAAGAACATTTTCAAAAACTCTCAGATACAAGAGTTGATTGACTTCCAAAGTGGCTTTTAATTAGAGTTGCCTAGAAGAACAAGGGGCTTCCTCTGTGGCTCAGTGGTAAATAATCTGCCTGCAATGCAGAAGCCACAGGAGATGCAGGTTCATTGGGAAGATCTCCTGGAGGAGGGCATGGCAACCCACGCCAGTATTCTTGCCTGGAGAATACCATGGACAGAGGAGCCTGGTGGGCAAAGTCCAAAAGGTCGCAAAGAGTCAGACACAACTGAGGCAACTTAGCACAGAAGAGTAGGCAGAGGGAAAATGAAAGTAATATGGTAATTCATGATGCTCTGTATTTAAAAAAAATCATTTGGAGTCCTAAATATTAATGTGATCAATAAATAAGACTCCTAGAGAACCTGAGAAAGAATAATATTTAGTTCATTTTAGTGAACATTTATCAAAAAGCAAATACCACTGATACAAAATATGGCTATAACACTGTTTCTGCTTTTACAGAATGTACATCTTGATAAGAGAAGCAGATAGTTAGGGAAATCCTATAAATACAGTCTGGTAAGTGGCCCAAAGAAAGGCAATGCCAAAGAATGCTCAAACTACCGCACAATTGCACTCATCTCACACGCTAGTAAAGTCATGCTCAAAATTCTCCAAGCCAGGCTTCAGCAATACGTGAACCGTGAACTTCCAGATGTTCAAGCTGGTTTTACAAAAGGCAGAGGAACCAGAGATCAAATTGCCAACATCCGCTGGATCATGGAAAAAGCAAGAGAGTTCCAGAAAAACATCTGTTTCTGCTTTATTGACTATGCCAAAGCTTTTGACTGTGTAGATCACAATAAACTGTGGAAAATTCTGAAGGAGATGGGAATACCAGACCACCTGATCTGCCTCTTGAGAAACCTATATGCAGGTCAGGAAACAACAGTTAGAAGTGGACATGGAACAGCAGACTGGTTCCAAATAGGAAAAGGAGTACGTCAGGCCTGTATATTGTCACCCTGCTTACTTAACTTCTATGCAGAGTACATCATGAGAAACAGTGGGCTGGAAGAAGCACAAGCTGGAATCAAGATTGCTGGGAGAAATATCAATAACCTCAGATATGCACATGACACCACCCTTATGGCAGAAAGTGAGGAGGAACTAAAAAGCCTCTTGATGAGAGTGAAAGAGGAGAGTGAAAAAGTTGGCTTAAAGCTCAACATTCAGAAAACGAAGATCATGGCATCTGGCCCCATCACTTCATGGGAAATAGAAGGGGAAACAGTAGAAACAGTGTCAGACTTTATTTTTCTGGGCTCCAAAATCACTGCAGATGGTGATTGCAGCCATGAAATTAAAAGACGCTTACTCCTTGGAAGGAAAGTTATGACCAACCTAGATAGCATATTGAAAAGCAGAGACATTACTTTGCCAACAAAAGTCCATCTAGTCAAGGCTATAGTTTTTCCAGTGGTCATGTATGGATGTGATAGTTGGACTGTGAGCACCAAAGAATTGATGCTTTTGAACTGTGATGTTGGAGAAGACTCTTGAGAGTCCCTTGGACTGCAAGGAGATCCAACCAGTCCATTCTAAAGGAGATCAGCCCTGGGATTTCTTTGGAAGGAATGATGCTAAAGCTGAAATTCCAGTACTTTGGCCACCTCATGCGAAGAGTTGACTCACTGGATAAGACCCTGATGCTAGGAGGGATTGGGGGTGGGAGGAAAAGGGGACGACAGAGGATGAGATGGCTGGATGGCATCACCGACTTGATGGACGTGGGTCTGAGTGAACTCCAGGAGATGGTGATGGACAGGGAAGCCTGGCGTGCTGGGATTCATGGGGTAGCAGGGTCGAACACGACTGAGCGACTGAACTGAACTGAACTGAAGTGGTTCAGGTCCCAAATGGTCAAATTTGGGAGAAGCTACTAGGTTATTCAGCAAGAGGAATTTACACAAGTTTGATTGAGAACTGAAGGTCCTTTGAAGAATGGTGAAGGTCTAGATTTAGTGGAAGGAAAAAGTGCTGGAGACCAAAATAAAGATGTAGTGGATAAGATATCCAAATATTCAGGTACTTTGTAGCCATTATATATCATGTTTTTATTGCTATATAGGTAGCTAACAAGGGGCTTCCCAGGCAGTTCAATGATAAAGAATCCACCTGCCAGTGTAAGAAATGAAGGTTTGATCCCTGAGTCAAACATTTACATCCACACAAAAATATGTGCACATAGATGTTTATAACAGTTTTATTCAGAGTCGCCAAAAGTTGGAAGCAACGAAGATGTCTTTCAATAAGTGAATGGCTTATAAACTGTGGCACATTCAGAAAGTGGAGTAGTATTCAGTGCTAAAAAGAAATGAGTTATCAAGCCATGAAAAGACCTGGAGGAAGGAAGGCATATTACTAAGTGAGAGAAGCCAACACGCAAAGGTTGCACACAGTATGGTTCCAACTATGACATTTTGGGAAAGGCAAAAGTATGACAACGTTAGGAAGCCTGGTGGGTGCCAGGGATTACAGGGGAGGACTGGAAGTGTAAATAGGTGGATTTCTAGGGCAGTGAAGATACTCTGTATAATATAATGATGGAAATGTGTCATTATATGTCATTATACATCTTTCCAAATCCTTAGAATGTACAACATCAAAAGTTATGAACCATATTTTTTTAAATACATACTTTGGGTGATTACAATGTGTCAGTATGGGTTTCCCTTGTGGCTCAGCTGGTAAAGAATCTGCCTGCAATATGGGAGACCTGGGTTCGATCCCTGGATTGGGAAGATCCCCTGGAGAAGGGAAAGGCTACCCGCTACAGTATTCTGGGCTGGAGAATTCCATGGACTGTATAGTCCATGGGGTTGCAAAGAGTCAGACATGACTGAGTGACTTTACTCACTCACTCAGTATAGATGTGTCAGTATAGATTAATCAGTTGTGACAAATATACCATTTTGGTGGAGGATGTTGATATTGGGAGAGGATGTGCACAAGTGGAGGCAAGGAATGTGTGGGAAATCTCTGTGCCTTCCCCTCATTTTGTTGTGAACCTAACACTGTTGTTAAAAAAAAAAAAAGAACTCTTAATTAAAATAATAAATAATTGAAATATTTCTACTGCTTGGAAAAGAGCACCTGCTTGGAGCCATCGGAGTGTCCCTTATGACCCCAGCTGCCCTGGCCCTTCCTACTAGACTCTCTGAGCCTCACTTAATACGTGGTTATGATTGAGTAATCTCACTCAGGTGAGACCAACCTCTGTTCTATGGGTTGTTAATTATTTTGGCGATCACACCTGATACATTGGGTTTCTCAGGGGGCGCTAGTGGTAAAGAAACCACTCGCCAATGCAGGAGACATAAGGGACTGCAGGTTCAATCCCAGAGTCGGGAAGATCACCTGGAGGAGGGCATGGCAACCTGCTCCAGTATTCTTGCCTGGAGAATCACATAGACACAGGAGGCTTTTGAGCTACAGTCCACAGGGTCACAGAGTCAGGTACCACTGAAGGGACTTATAATGCATGCACCTGATACACTATAAAGTGTTAATTTAAAAATGGGTTACAAATACTTTGTGAAATGTGATAGTACTTTTAATTAAAAAAAGTGTATGTGGATGGATCCATACACACTCAGAGATATATGTAGATTTAGCCTTGAATTTACATTAGTTAGTAATTATTTCTGAGCAAAAGTGAAAATAGAAGTGACTGTATTTTATATATATATATATATATATATATATATACATTTTCCAAACTTTTAAAATTATTTTATAATCAGAAATATTTAGAGAGACAGAATGAGAGGGAAATGAAAGTGATCAGATAGGTAACCTATGTAGTGTGTTGTGTCTGCCTCCCCCAATTTTTCCCAAGATCTATAAAACTGAGCAAATATCTGCCAACTATTTTTTAAAATCATCAGTTTTATTCTCTAAAAACCTTTATGCTGAGTTGTGTTGCTAACAGTGTCAAAGCGGTATCCAAGAGTCAAAATACCAAGCCAAGTCATTAAGTAAAGGAAACAGTCAGGATTCTTGGTCTCATTACCTAGTCTCTTTATCAGCCTCGGGTCAGACACATAAAGGTCAGGATCTGGGGGAAGCAGATACACAAATAGGAAATGAGGTCAAGAACACAAGGAGGAAAGGATTATTTGCCAAGCGAAATCCTGGAACACTGGGCAACATGCAAAATGCTAAGTTAAGTTCGGCTAAGGTAGCAAAAACATTGTTCAGGCTTCAGGACTAATTAATAATAGAATTCTCACACTGTGTGGATTGTGTGCTAATAACTGGAGGGCGTGATGCTGAGAGGAAGGGCACGATTATCGGCATGCTACCACTTGAGTTGCCTTCTCATCTAGCTCAACAAGTGTGATTTTAGGACTGAACTAATGGTGTAAACAAGTAAATTTATATGTCATATAGATTATAAGTGGATCCTTGGAACACATAACATTGTTGGATGCCTAGGGCCTTGATTCATAACAAGAGTATGTTACAGATATGATTGCTAAACTGCAGACCAGTGGTTCTCAACCAGAAGTGATTTTGTGCCCTGGGGGACAGTTGGTAATGTCTGGAGACACTTTAGTTGTTATGACTTGGGGTAGTACTACTGGCATCTAGTAGGTAGAGGCCAGGGCTACTGCTAAACTTTCTGCAGTGCACAGAAGAGCCACCTGCAACAAACTGTGCTGCACTTAGTCCCTCAGGCACGTCCGACTCTTTGTGACCCCATGGCCTGTAGCCCACCAGGCTCCTCCGTCCATGGCGATTCTCCAGGCAAGAATATTGCAGTGGGTTACCATAACCTCCTCCAGGGGATCTTCTCAACCCAGGGATCGAACCCAGGTCTCCCGCATTGCAGGTCGATTCTTTACTGTCTGAGATACCAGGTAACAAATAGTGAGCAGGTCCCAAATGTCAAGCTTGAGAAAACCTGCTGCAGACTGATGTTGTCATTGAATTCCCAGCCTTCTTGGGTCAATGTTCCATGCTTGTCAGTAACATTATTGGCTCCTTAACCAAAAAGTGTTGGTTTGAGAAAGTAGTACAGTAGAGGGCAGTGATAAACAAAGTTTTATATTATATTACCATTCATCCTCCATAGTTTTCTTCCTTTTTCTACTTCTCTAGTCCCTAAAACAAAAGTGATAGCAGAAGCAGATCAATAAAAATAAATAACTTTATATTTTTAATGAAAATATCATCACATTTTATGCAAAATTGTAGTAAAAATTTTAGAATAAAAGATCCACAAATGTAGAACCCATGACTTCTTAGTGTATATCTTGAGCACTGACACTTGCAACTCTTTACTCACTAAAAAAAACAAAAACAAACAAAAAAATTACCAATGGCACCTAATTATTAAGAAAATGAAATGTATTTCATATATTATACGAATGTATAATTGATGATACTTTTTTGGTAGACTATTCCAGTATTTAATAACTTATTTCTGGGAACTGCCAAGCCCATCACATTTTACCAAAGCATATGTTCTTCTGCAGTTGATTTAATGAAATTCAGACACATTTATTCTCTTCTCACTGGGCTGTATACAGTCAAGGAACTTTTAAAATATATATTTATTTTTTCCAAATTAATAAATAGTCATCAAAAAACCCAGAAAGTCAAAGAGGGTTTGAGATAGTCCATTTTTTTATACTCAACATCATACTTCCCCTTAGAAAAATTAATAATAATATTACTTACTCATTAATTTCATTGTAATAAAAATTATGATATAATAAAAGACTTCCCAGTCTTCATCAAATCTATCAATATTTCACTATGGTTTCATAATTCTATGTTATGTGGCAATAAAAGCATTTCCATTTTAAGATTTTTAATGTTCACTCCATTTTCTTCTAGCTATCTTAAGATTTCTTTATTAATATGCTTAAACAATCTGAAGTTTGGCTTTGAATTATTAAATGAGAGAGGCAATCTAAAATAACTCTTTTCTAAATGATCATTCAGTTGTCCCCAAATTTTACAGATAGAAATGAAGAGAATAGTTGATAGTTGCATATAGATTTTTTTCAGAGTAACACCTGTATGTAGTAACAAATTAATGGTATAAAGTATCTTAGAATACAGTGCAACAGACTTCTGCCCTGTCCTTCCTCAGATTTCTTCCTTTCTCTGGAGGTAATTACTCTTTCTGTTTTTAGTTCTTCTAGTAGTTGCCTTGAGAACTCAAAATTTCATGTTTATAAAGTTCTTAAATTATTAATTTTGGGTAAGATATATTGCCTTTTCAATACAAAAGATGAAAATTTAGAACACTTACACTCCCTCCTTACTTTCAGGGTTTGATAAATAATTGTTCTTTCATTGGCTATATTTGTAATGTTAATTAGATATACACTAAAAGTGTACAACCCTAATCCTAACTCCAACATCTTGTGGAAGCATCTCTGAACTTTTCCCTTGGAAGATGGAGTCACTAGTGTGCCCACCTTATTTTCTATCTTACCTCTTCCCCTTCAGTTTCCCACCTTCTGCAGGTGTATTGTTAAATTGTCATATTTGTTAATATGTTTTGCCTTGTAACCACAGACTAATCTTCCTTCCATTGTCTCTGCTGCTGCTGCTGCTAAGTTGCTTCAGTCGTGTCCGACTCTGTGCGACCCCAAAGATGGCAGCCCACCAGGCTCCACCATCCCTGGGATTCTCCAGGCAAGAACACTGGAGTGGGTTGCCATTTCCTTCTCCAGTGCATGAAAGTGAAAAGTGAAAGTGAAGTCACTCAGTCGTGTCCAACCCTTAGCGACCCCATGGACTGCAGCCCACCAGGCTCCTCTGTCCATGGGAGTTTCCAGGCAAGAGTACTGCAGTGGGGTGCCATTGCCTTCTCCGATGTCTCTAGGATGACACTAAAAGATTAAAAATAAACAATATTTAAATCATTAGGACAATAAAAGTCTGTTTTAGTTCTTAGGCAAAGAAGCTTTTCTTCCTTAGAGGTCCAATGTTGCAACTCTGGGGACAATCGAAAGTGTTTTCATTACCAGTTTATAACACTTCACCAAGTCAATGGAGTGGCAGAGTCAGATACGACTGACCGACTATCACAAAGTGCTCAAAATCATACCATTTTTGGCTTAGTTTTATATTTCGACCATAGATTGTTATTTATAGCCCTTTCCCCCTCGCCAACCCCCATCCCTGTAGTTTCTAATTATTTCTCTATTTTTCTTATATGAAATCTTCAACCACCTTTAATTCACAATCATACTATCTCTCTCTCTTTATATATTCTACTCTAATTGGGCTTCCCTGGTAGCTCAGACGGTAAAGCGTCTGCCTACAATGAAGGAGACCTGGGTTCGATCCCTGGGTTGGGAAGATCCCCTGGAAAAGGAAATGGCAACCCACTCCAGTATTCATACCTGGAAAATCCAATGGACCAAGAAGCCTGGTGGACTACAGTCCATGGGGTTGCAAAGAGTAGGAAACGACTGAGCGACTTCACTTCACTTCACTAATTGGTACTGATTGTTGTCTGAGCTTCCTACACAGTTGTCATCATAGAATATGCCTTTCTTTTAAACTGGTATACGAAATATAATTAACTTTAAAATACTGACTGTATATCCTGTATATCCTGTTACCTTGCTAAATTTACTTAGCTGTAATAAGTTTTTTTTGTTTTTTTTTTTTCTTGTAAATGTCTTAATATTTCCTGTATAGATAATTATATCATTTGTGAACAAAAGAAATATTGTGGCCTGAATTATCTCCCCCAAATTCCCAAGTCCTAACCCCCTGAGAATGTGCCTCCACTTGCAAATAGGGTCTTTACAGACATAATTCATTTAAATTGAGGTAAAAGCCTTTCCTCAATGCAAAGAAATAGAGGAAAACAACAGAATGGGAAAGACTAGAGATCTCTTCAAGAAAATTAGAGATACCAAGGGAATATTTCATGCAAAGATGGGCTCTATAAAGGACAGAAATGATATGGACCTAACAGAAGCAGAAGATAGTAAGAAGAGGTGGCAAAATTACACAAAAGAACTGTACAAAAAAGATCTTCATGACCAGATAATCACGATGGTGTGATTACTCACCTAGAGCCAGACATCCTGGAATGTGAAGTCAAGTGGGCCTTAGAAAGCATCACTACGAACAAAGCTAGTGGAGGTGATAGAATTCCAGTTGAGCTATTTCAAATTCTGAAGGATGATGCTGTGAAAGTGCTGCACTCAATGTGTCAGCAAATTTGGAAAACTCAGCAGTGGCCACAGGACTGGAAAAGGTCAGTTTTCATTCCAACCCCAAAGAAAGGCAATGCCAAAGAATGCTCAAACTACCGCACAATTGCACTCATCTCACATGCTAGTAAAGTCATGCTGAAAATTCTCCAAGCCAGGGTTCAGCAATACATGAACCATGAACTTCCAGATGTTCAAGCTGGTTTTAGAAAAGGCAGAGGAACCAGAGATCAAATTGCCGGCATCCACTGGATCATGGAAAAAGCAAGAGAGTTCCAGAAAAACATCTATTTCTACTTTATTGACTATGCCAAAGCCTTTGACTGCGTGGATCACAATAAACTGTGGAAAATTCTGAAAGAGATGGGAATACCAGACCACCTGACCTGCCTCTTGAGAAATTTGTATGCAGATCAGGAAGCAACAGTTAGAACTGGGCATAGAACAACAGACTGGTTCCAAATAGGAAAAAGAGTACATCAAGGCTGTATATTGTCACCCTGCTTATTTAACTTATATGCAGAGTACATCATGAGAAACAGTGGGCTGGAAGAAGCACAAGCTGGAATCAAGATTGCTGGGATAAATATCAATAACCTCAGATATGCACATGACACCACCCTTATGGCAGAAAGTGAGGAGGAACTAAAAAACTTCTTGATATAAGTGAAAGTGGAGAGTGAAAAAGTTGGCTTAAAGCTCAACATTCAGAAAACGAAGATCATGGCATCCGGTCCCATCACGTCATGGGAAATAGATGGGGAAACAGTGGAAACAGTGTCAGACTTTATTTTTTGGGGCTCCAAAATCACTGCAGATGGTGACTGCAGCCATGAAATTAAAAGACGCTTACTCTTTGGAAGGAAATTTATGACCAGCCTAGATGGCATATTGAAAAGACATTACTTTGCCAACAAAAGTCCATCTAGTTAAGGCTATGGTTTTTCCAGTGGTCATGTATGGATGTGAGAGTTGGACTGTGAAGAAAGCTGAGTGCTGAAGAATTGATGCTTTTGAACTGTGGTGTTGGAGAAGACTCTTGAGAGTCCCTTGGACTACAAGGAGATCCAACCAATCCATCCTAAAGGAGATCAGTTTTGGGTGTTCATTGGAAGGACTGATGCTGATGCTGAAACTCCAATACTTTGGTCACCTTATGTGAAGAGTTGACTTATTGGAAAAGACATGATGCTGGGAGGGATTGGGGGCAGGAGGAGAAGGAGATGACAGAGGATGAGATGGCTGGATGGCATCTCCAATTCGATGGACATGAGTTTGAGTAAACTCCGAGAGTTGGTGTGGACAGGGAGGCCTGGCATGCTGCGATTCATGGGGTGGCAAAGTGTTGTACATGACTGAGCGACTGAATTGAACTGAACTGAATTAAGGTGGGTTCTAATCAAATATGACTGGAAATTTAGACTCAGACACACAAAGAGGAGACCACCCCCAGAAGTAACCAACCTTATCGCACCTTGACTTTGGTCTTGTAGACTAAAGAACCAGGAGAAAACAAATTTCTGTCATTTCAGCCACCCAGTCTTTGGAGCTTTGTTATAGAAGCCCTAGAAAACTAATGTATACTATTTAAGTTGTCTTTTCTACTTTGTCCTCAATTACATTGGGCAGATGCCTGCAATGCAGTGGACCCCGATTTGATTCCTGGGTCAGGAAGATCCCCTGGAGAAGGGATAGTCTACCCATTTCCAGTATTCTTGGGTGGCTCAGATGGTAAAGAATCTGCCTGTGATGTGGGAGAACTGGGTTCAGTTCCTGGGTTGGAAAAATCTCCTGGAGAAGAGAACAACCACCCACACCAATATCCTTGCCTGGAGAATTCCACAGACAGAGGAGCCTGGTGGACTACAGTCCATGGGGTCGCAGAGAGTCGGAAACAACTGAGCGACTTTCACTTTCTTTCACACTGAGTAGACTCCCTAGAATGTTAAAAGTGTTAGTAAGGAAAATGTTCCTGCCTTATTTCTAGTTGTAAAGGGTAAGCAATCAGTTCAGCTCAGTCGCTCAGTTGTGTCCGACTCTTTGCGAGATCCCATGGACTGCAGCACACCAGGCCTCCCTGTCTATCACCACCTCCAGGAGTTTACTCAAACTCATGTCCATCGATATTTCTCCCGGCAATCTTGATTCCAGCTTGTGCTTCTTTCAGCCCAGCGTTTCTCATGATGTACTCTGTATATAAGTTAAATAAGCAGGGTGACAATATATAGCCTTGACTTACTCCTTTTCCTTTTGGAAACAGTTTGTTGTTCCATGCCCAGTTCTAACTGTTGCTTCCTGACCTGCATACAGATTTCTCAGGAGGCAGGTAAGGTGGTCTGATATTCCCATCTCTTTAAAAATTTTCCACAGTTTGTTGCAGTCCACACAGTCAAAGGCTTTGGCATAGTCAATAAAGCAGAAATAGATGTTTTTCTGGAACTCTATTGCTTTTTCAATGATCCAACAGATGTTGGCAATTTGATCTCTGGTTCCTCTGCCTTTTCTAAATCCAGCTTGAACATCTGGAGGTTCACAGTTCACGTACTATTGAACCCTGGCTTGGAGAATTTTGACCATTACTTTGCTAATGTTGTGAGATGATTGCAATTGTGAGGTACTTTGAGCATTCTTTGGCACTGTCTTTCTTTGGGATTGGAATGAAAACTGAACTGTTCCAGTCCTGTGGCCACTGCTGAGTTTTCCAAATTTGTTGGCATATTGAGTGCAGCACTTTCACAGCATCATCCTTCAGGATTTGAAATAGCTCAACTGGAATTCTATCACCTCCACTAGCTTTGTTCATAGTGATGCTTCCTAAGGCCCACTTAACTTCACATTCCAGGATGTCTGGCTCTAGGTGAGCGATCACACTATCATGATTATCTGGTCATGAAGATCTTTTTTGTACAGTTCTTCTGTGTAATTTTGCCACCTCTTCTTACTATCTTCTGCTTCTGTTAGGTCCATACCATTTCTGTCCTTTATAGAGCCCATCTTTGCATGAAATGTTCCCTTGGTATCTCTAATTTTCTTGAAGAGATCTCTAGTCTTTCCCATTCTGTTGTTTTCCTCTATTTCTTTGCATTGATCGCTGAGAAAGGCTTTTTTTTTTTTAATCCCTCCTTGATATCCTTTGGAACTCTGCATTCAAATGAGTTTATCTTTCCTTTTCTCCTTTGCCTTAAGCTTCTCTTCTTTTCACAGCTGTTTGTAAGGCCTCCTCAGAAAACCATTTTGCTTTTTTGCATTTCTTTTTCTTGGGTATGGTCTTGATCCCTGCCTCCTTTACAATGTCACAAACCTCCATCCATAGTTCACCAGACACTCTGTCTATCAGATCTAATCCCTTGAATCCATTTCTTACTCCCCCTCTATAATCGTAAGGGATTTGATTTAGGTCATACCTGAATGGTCTAGTGCTTTTCCCTATTTTATTCAATTAAGTCTGAATTTGGCAATAAGGAGTTCATGATCTGAGCCACAGTCAACTCCTGTCTTATTTTTGCTGACTATATAGAGCTTCTCCATCTTTGACTCCAAAGAATGTAATCAATCTGATTTTGGTATTGATCATCTCGTGATGTCCATTGTAGAGTTTTCTCTACGTTGTTGGAAGAGTGTTTTCTATGACCCGTGCATTCTCTTGGCAAAACTCTATTAGCCTTTACTCTGCTTCATTCTGTACTCCAAGGCCAAATTTGCCTATTACCACAGGTATTTCTTGACTTCCTACTTTTGCATTCCAGTCCCCTATGATGAAAAGGACATCTTTTTGGGGTGTTAGTTCTAGAAGATCTTGTAGGTCTTCATAGAACTGTTCAACTTCAGCTTCTTCAGTGTTACTGGTCAGGGCATAGACTTACCATGATATTGAACGGTTTGCCTTGGAAACGAACAGAGATCATTCTGTCGTTTTGAGATTGCATCCAAGTACTGCATTTTGGACTTTTTTGTTGACTATGATGAGTACTCCATTTCTTCTAAGGGATTCTTGCCCACAGTAGTAGATATAATGGTCATCTGAGTTAAATTCACTCATTCCAGTTCATTTTAGTTTGCTGATGCCTAAAATGTCAATATTCACTCTTGCCATCTCTGGTTTGACCACTTCCAATTTGCCTTGATTTGTGGACCTAACATTCCAGGTTCCTATGCAATATTGCTCTTACAGCATCAGACTTTACTTCCATCACCAGTCACATCCACGACTGGGTGTTGTTTTTGCTTTGGCTCCATCTCTTCATTCTTTCTGGAGTTATTTCTCCACTGATCTCCAGTAGCATATTGGGCACCTACAAACCTGGGGAGTTAACCTTTCAGTGTCCTATCTTTTTGCCTTTTCATACTGCTCATGGGGTTCTCAAGGCAAGATAACTGAAGTCGTTTGCCATTCCCTGTGTGATCAATAGCTCATCATTAAACATGATGGTGCTGTGCTGTGCTGTGCTTAGTCACTCAGCAGTTTCCAACTCTATGGGATCCCATGGACTATAGCCCACCAAGCTCCTCTCTCCATGGAGATTCTTCAGGTAAGAATACTGAAGTGGATTGCCATGGCCTCCTCCAGGGGATCTTCCCAACCCAGAGATTGAACCGAAGTCTCCCGCTTTGCAGGTGGATTCTTTACCATCTGAACCACAAAGGAAGCTCAAATGTGATGACAATTATGATGACAGTAGGAGTTTTGAAGGTAGCATTTATCCAATTGAAGAAGTTCTTCCTTTCTATTCCTAGTGTGTTGACAACTGTTTTACAAAACTGTGAATCTGTGTTGAATTTTGTCAAATGCTTTCTGTAAATCCAGTCATATTATATATGATTTCCCCCCTTTGCTGAGATAACATAGTGAATGTCATTAATTGAGTTTTTTTTTTTCTCTCTCTCTCTCTTTTTTTTTTTTTTTTCAGTATCTTCATTCCTCAACCAGGGATCCAACCCATGCTCCTGGCAAGGGAAGCATGGGATCCTAATTCCTGGACAACAATGGAATTCCCTCATTGATTGATTTTTGAAGATTAAACCAACTTTGCATCCCTGGGATAAACCCCACCTGATTATACTGCAGAAATATTTTCTATATTTTGATGGAACTGATTTTTTAATATTTTGAGGACCTTTTGTGTCTCAGGTCATGAGAATTATTGGTTTCTAGTTTTCTTTTCTAGTCTTCTGCATGTATATTTTGATATTAGGATTATGCTGGTCTCCAGCCTGGAAGTCATGAGGAATTCTAAAATAGTATGCTCTTTGCTTCACCACTGTGCTGGAGAAGTTAAAAAATATATAAAACTCCTAAATTATTTTCTCAAGGAATTCTAACGAATTTGTGACTGTGATAAAATAATTTTATTTTTGTAATCAGTAAACTCCAAAATGATTCTACAAATTATAGGATTGTGGCATCAGGGAAATTCACAATCCTACCAGATCTTGTGTGAGTGAAATGATTTTTTTTGTTGTTGTTTAAAAATGAGTAGGGTAGGAAGAATAGGAATGGGGTCTTGTGGGAAGTTTCTGATGACTCAGAGGTCCTCAATTCCTGAATCTTTCTTAGCTTCCGCTGCCAGAAAAAACAAATCCTCCTTTTGTGGTAAGGTGAGGACATTCTTGCCTTAGTTGAAAATCCCTTACTGACCATTCCTGAGACAGTTACCTCTCAAAGGAAGCTAGTCTGCTCATCTCTCACTGGTATTTCCTCTGATTGTCTTCAAAAGGACATGTAGGATCAAATTCCAGCCTGACTCAGAGACTAAATCAAGTTAAACTGAAGAAAAGGCTAACTTGCCCACATTTGCAACATTGTGCTAATTTATATAGAAAATGGGAGAATAGAATTTCAAAGAGAGTGTGAAGATACTAAAGTAGAAAGAGAGAAACAATTTTAGGTAAGGCTGGATTTCTGTATATGGGTTCATGTAGATAAGCAGTTGGGAGTAGTTCTCTGACTGGTTGACTATGTATTTAACAGTAACCTAAATTTAATAAAGTTGAAATGCCACTGTTCCTTGATGAGAAAAATCTAAACAGGAAGGCTGGAATGGACTTACCAAATGTGATTTTGTCCCCTTAATCTTGTCTGCTTTGTGGACCAGAAGATCTCCCTTTTACCAAGACACAGAGAAACATATTTATGAGGAGAGCACCACTAACTTTGAAAAATACTCTAGAAAAAGTATTCTTTAAGCCTGAAATGCTGGTATAAGGATGATGCAGTTGGCCTGAGTTCTTTGATTACATGGGGATGCTGGAATCCAAAGCAGCATGAGCATTCAAATAGGGCATTTAACTACCAGGGGCAGAATGGGTTTGATGCTAATAATCACCAGGGCTTGAATGGTAATCTGAATGGTCTAACCTGCAAAGATCTTTGGTGATGGCTAATTGTTGGTTAGGTCCTGGTATATTAAATAGATGGGCAGCACGCACCTGAAGGTACTATTTATTCTCTATAACCCTAAACTCAAGGTCTAGAGAACAGGAGCTTGATTGGAACCCCTGTATTACATTCCAAGAGGCTTCCTGGGTAGCACTAGTGGTAAAGAACCTGCCTGCAATGCAGGAGACATAATGAGACCTGGGTTCAATCCCTGGGTTGGGAGGATCCCCTGGAGAAGAGCCTGGCAACCCACTCCAGTATTATTGCCTCAAGAATCCCATGGACAGAGGAGCCTGGCAGTCTACAGTCTATAGGGTCTCAAAGAGCTGGACATGCCTGAAGGGACTTAGCATGCATTCATTAGGTTCCAAGGCCTCAGTCAGTTTAGAATACCTAGAATCCCTTTAGTGAAGAGGAGACTGGAACAGTGGAGAAGAGACCGCACATCATTGTGAACCAGTGACATCACTTTTCTTACTAACCTTCCCAAAGAAACAACAGGCACTTAAGGGAATACACTTAACTATTATGAGGCTAGTGGATAGTTCTCTCAACTAACTGTCAATTCTTGGGTACGAAGAATTTTCATGATCCACAAGTGAAATAAGTGTTTATAGAATTCATGTAATTAGTAGAGTTTTCAACTGACTTTGCCTCCCAGTGGGCCCAGTGGTGCTCTGAACTCAGTCTAGGATAATTACCCTTGTTCCATAATATAATGTTGAAATAGATCTATTGAGCAACTGGGAAGATATCCATTTTGTAACAGTAGTAGGAAGGGTCAAGTGGAAACTTTATCTCTCCCCCTAAAACTTACAGTTATCAAAAATTATATACATTTCAGGAATGTCAGAAAGATGAATTCTACCATTAAAAGTGGAAAGATGTCTGCCTGGGAAAATTTACCATCATCTTTCTGATTGACTGTAATAGAATTATAACTGGCTCCATGCTTCTCCCCACCCCCTTCCTCTCTAGGGTCCATTTTCTATGTGACTGGCAGAATTATCTTTATGATAAGGCAAATGATTTTTCTCCTCTGCTCAGAACCCTCCAATGAGACAAGTCTTAACAATGGTCCACAGGGTCCAAAGTGACCGGTCCTATTGCCTTTCCATTGTTATTTTGCTCTGTCTTCTCACTTTGCTCACTACACCGCAGTCATGAAGACTTCCTTACTGTTCTTTACACATACCAGTCATGCTTCTATCTAATGGCCTTTCTATTTATTGTTTCCTCCAACTCTGTGAATGTCAGTCAAATTACATCCCTCGCAGGGAGATTTTTTCTTTGGTCACTGGATATAAAATGTCAACCCACCCCCCTCTTAATCCCTTCCCCAACCAAGTTCTCCCTCTCTTTTTTTTTGTATATGTATACATGAAATATACAATCTTATATATGAAGTATATTATTTTATTTATTCATTTTGATTTCTGCCTTCATTCTCTCAAGTACATAAACTCCGTGAAGTCAAGATTTTTGCCTGTTTTGCTCATTGTTTTACTCCCATTGCTCAAAAAAATACCTGACACCTAGGAATAGTTTCATAATTATTTATTAAGGAGTAGTTAGATGCTTCAGAGAACGCAATGGCACCCCACTCCAGTACTCTTGCCTGGAAAATCACATGAATGGAGGATCCTGAAAGGCTGCAGTCCATGGGGTCGCTAAGGGTCGGACACGACTGAGCGACTTCACTTTCACTTTTCACTTTCATGCATTAGAGAAGGAAATGGTAACCCACTCCAGTGTTCTTGCCTGGAGAATCCCAGGGACGGGGGAGCCTGGTGGGCTGCCGTCTATGGGGTCGCATAGAGTTGGACACGACTGAAGCGACCTAGCAGCAGCAGCAGTTAGATCCTTAGTGCTTGTGATTCTTGTCATACTGTCACTTAGCCAAAGACAAATTTGTTTGCAAGAATGAAAACAGATTTGGGTAAGTTTAATTCCGTAGTAATACTAATTGCTACTGTTGTCTCAGATGTGGTCTATTTCCAGGAGACAGTCAGTCCATCTCTCAGCACCTGGTATGCAGCTACTGAATCTGTGAATGCTTTTTTCTATATCTCAAGTGAGAACATTAGAAGTTACCTTTCATCTAGAAGGGATAACAGTGTACCTTTCTTACTTTAGCTCCATGCCACAATATGATCCATAGAGACAGTGACTATCTCAACATCTTACTAGAAATTATCTTGGCTCACTATATTAGTGAAATAATATTGCTTCGCTGAAATAACACGGCTTCGCTGGTGGGCTCAGACGGTAAATAAATGGTAATGCAGGAGACCCAGGTTCAATCCCTGGATTGGGAAGATCCCCTGGAGAAGAGAATGGCCATCTACCAGGATTCTTGCCTGGAGAAGCTCATGGATAGAGGAGACTGGCAGGCTACAGCACATGGGGTCACAAAGAGTTGCACACTTTTGAGTGGCTAACGCTTCATTGCCAAGACCTGAATATCAAGAACTTACAGATATTTTAGGGTCCTTGTGTATCAGACACTGTGTATAAACAACTTCAGAGCCCCTGGTGTCATCTGTTCTAAGCTTCCTGAGCATTGGCTGACCTCACCGCTGCACAACCAGACAGGTGGTTGTGCATGGTGTTCACACAATGTGCTTCATCCCTTTCACCTATACTGTGCAGTTCTTATCTCCAGCCCATGATGCATGCCTCTTAGTTCCTGTTTCTGCTGTATGATCACACCTCTGCATGCACACCCTGGAATTTCAGAGCACTTAATGAACTATGGGGAAAATCTTTGACCACTGAAAGACAGCAACTAATGGATTTTTTCACCTCCCAACCACCAAATGATTATCTGGGAATGTATTATTTTTACACTTCTTGACTAAAAGCAGTGGCCAGGTCAAAAATTTCATTCTCCTATCCCCTCTCCTTCCTTCCCATATTGCCTTTTTTCCTCTTATCTCTGCTCCCTCAGATTTTATTCCTTAATAAATGGAATAGTATAACAGAATAATTCCTTAATGGGCTTCCCAGGTGGCACTAGTGGTAAAGAATCCAACTGCTAATGCAGGAGTCGTAAGAGACGTGTGTTTAATCCTTTGGTCAAGAAGATTCCCAGGAGTAGGGCGTGACAACCCACTCCATTGCTTGGAGAATTTCATGGATAGAGGAGCCTGGCAGGCTACAGTCCATAGGGTTGCAAAGAGTTGGACATGACTGAAGTGACTTAGCACACATGTTAATTTCTTAATGGTATAGGAATAGTATAATTCCATTTAACCATAGGCTCTGCTTTCTGGAAAACCCAAGCTGAAACTGTTGGTACCAGAAGCAACCCTAAATTAGAACATCTTCTTAAAATAGAATTTTGAAATTGGTTATTAACTGGTCAGAGAGTGATAAGTGGGGTGGTGTTAAACCTATATGGAGTATCATCATGCTACTGAGAATTCCTCCTGTGATAAAGTCAAATGAAAGATGAAACACTGCGACAGCTGTGGCTGGGAAGACTGAACAGAATGGAAGTAATGCTAATTAAAAAACTGTGGCTTGGGAACACTGAAGGTAAGATAATTAGATATGTCAGTTTACAGATATGCCTAATGGTTTGACTAAATGATCTGGAACTCGGAAAAAGATGGTTGGGGAGGTAGGTAATAAAGGGTTTGGGGTAATGATCCAACATGTGAGAATACTTATGTCTCGTATGAATGTTCACAAAAGACCTCCATGGCCAAGTAAACTTTCCATAATTAGATGAGCAAGATACTCAGTTCTGTGGATATCAGTGAGCACTGTGGCAAGGACAGAGATTTTGCCTAAGCTCAACCACAAGAACTTTTCTCATCAAGACTGAGTTGGTCACTGCCACAACTATGTGTCAAATTTGACAGCAACAGCCAACTTTGTGATAGAGTGAGTATACTGGAAATCTTCCAAGTTAGAATGGCAGTGAGTTTTTCCTTAGGGAATAAAGTCAGTTTTGAATCATGGGATTCACAAGTCTTAAGAACAATTCTAAAAGAATCCGTCCCTATGGATTAGTATAATGGCCAGTTGAAGATTCAGATCTCTTGTACTATCTTACAGGATACACTATTTGCTCTAAACCAGGGACCCATATATAGTGCTGCTTCTCCAATATGTGAGCCCTGGAATGTAATTCAAGTGGGAGTGACCCTCTTCCCAAATATTTGACTTCTAGCCTGACTCTGCTGGCTTGAAAAGTGAAAGTGTTAGTTGCTCTGTTGTGTCTGATTCTGTGACTCCATGGACTATACCCAGCCAGGCCTTTCTGTCCACAGAATTTTCCAGGCAAGAATATTGGAGTGGGTAGCCGTTCCCTTCTCCAGGGGATCTTCCTGACTCAGGGATTGAACCCAAGTCTCACACATTGCAGGCAGATTCTTTACCATCTGAGCCACTAGGGAAGCCCATCTGCTGGTTTAGATGTAGTCATTTATAAGATTTTAGAGGGTCCCTTTTTAAGTAGAGGGTGAATTTGTTTTCAGTGATATGAGGGGATAATGTAATTATGTTGCATTATCTTAGGTTGTGCTTTTTTGTTGTTTAGTCGCTAAGTTATGTCTGACTCTTTTGTGACCCCATGGACTGTAGCCCGCCAGGCTCCTCTGTCCAAGGAATTTCCCAAGAAGCAAGAAATACTGGAGCTGTTTGCCATTTCCTTCTCCAGGGGATCTTCCTGACCCAAGGATCCAACCCAAGTCTCTTGCATTGGCAGGCGGATTCTTTACCACTGAGCCACCAGGGAAGCCCTAGGTTGCTCTTATTGATGTTATTTTCAGAAGTTCAGCTTTGGAAAAAGAGTGTGCAATGTTGGGAAGCTAAGGCATTGGGCTGTAGTGATATTTGTCATATTTTTGAGTTGTCTTGAATATATTGCCTATGTTTGGGGAATTCTTTATCTTACGAGAATAAAAGCCATGTAGATGATTGCTTTCCCAGATTTCCTTTCAGCTTGTGATCTCAGCTCTGCCCACAAGATGAACCCATAGTGGACCAAATCAGAAATTGGAAGTTAATGATGAAGCCAACTCTATGAGGGATTCATTCTGATAAGGGTGGTGGTGTTCACATCCAATGCTTGCAACAATCTCCACTTCCCATACTTAGCAGTGGTGACTGTATGTTCAGTTCAGTGCTATGATGTTTTATATTGGTCTTAGCTTCTAAGCTTGGTTCATAGGTCCTGCCAGAGAGTTGGTGAACTACTTAAGGCTTCCTCTGAAAAATTCATTAATTATCTAAATTTATCAGACTTCATATATATTGGCTTCAACCAAAAATCTTACCGAACAATTTTTCTTTTTCATTGTATTTGATTGCTCCTTTCTAAATTCTCAAGATTAAAACACTTATTTTTATTCATTCTTGTGTAGCAATGCACGTGCATAATGCTAGCATTTCCTTTAAGCAGTACTTTATTTTTCATTCTTATTACTATACATTGCAAACATTATAAAATTTTGATTTTGATATTGTTTTACCAGAGGATTTCGAATTTCCAGATGTTGCTGTTGTTTTCTATTTTTGTTGACTTCTAATTTTACTACTTTGTGATCATATAATTTGTACAAGATCAAACCAATCAATCCTAAAGGAAATCAACCCTGAATATTCACTGGAAGGATGGATGCTGAAACTGAAGCTCCAATACTTCGGCCACCCAATGTGAAGAGCCGACGTATGGGAAGAGACCCTGATGCTGGGGAAGACTGAAGGCAGGAGGAGAAGGGGACAGCAGAGGACAAGATGGTTGGATGGCATCACTGACTCAATGGATATGAGTTTGAGCAAACTCTGGGAGATGGCAAAAGATGAGGAAGCCTGGCATGCTGCAGTCCGTGTCGTCACACGGAGTCAGACACGACTTAGTGACTGAGCAACAACGACAATTTGCCCCGTGTTTGTTTCTACACTTTAGAATTTATTGAATTTTTGTAGCTTAACAAATGGTAAATTTTTGTAAATGCTTAAAGGAATTTTTGAAAAGTTGTGGTATTTCCTACAGCTTTGGCTTTTTAAATTTTGAAGCTGTTTTTTGGTGCATAAAGATCCTTTAGAGATATTTACTATAATTGTGTTTTTTATTATTTTAAAGTATCTTTTTTCTTTAATGCTTTTTGCTTTGACTTAGTAATTGCCTAATATTAATATCACAAAACTCACTTTTCCCCACATGATTAGCATTTGTTTGCTTTTTTTCTTTCAGCCTTTATTGAATCATTTTAACTATGCCTCATGTATCTGGTTGGTTATTATTTTACAGCTAATCTAAAGAATAATGTATTCTACTTCACTCATGATTTGAAAAGCATGTTGACATTTAGTTCTGATCACATTTTTGTTTTCTGTTTTTAGTGTTTCCTCTTTTTTTTTTTTAAGTGATTTGCCAAGAAAACTAGACTTAGAGCATAATTTTAAGAAGCACAAGATATTGAAAAAATTGTTTTCTCCCTAGCAGCAATAATTTCTATTTAACTCCTTCTCATTTACATTAAAGGAGATCACTGACCATGAACCGTTCTTAGTTTCAAATCTCCAGAGTCAAGTATAATCTCTCCAATTTCTTAACTCCAGCTCTTGATTTAGTATTTTGGATATATTTCAGCTGATATATCAAACATAAGACATGATTTTCCCTTATGAGTGCTCCCAATTAACTTTTCTGCATGGAAGGAACTGCTTTCTTTCTCTCTCCCATTCACATTTTAACACCATGAAGTATAATCTGGTAGAATAAGAGTTCATGATGACCTATGTCTATCCATAACGTTTAAAGTTATCTTTTCAGAGTTTTTTTTTTTTTTTTCTTTCTTGAAGAGTTATTTATTCAAATGGATTCTCCTTCTCATTCCTTTAAAACTCAGAGCTTTAAAATCAAGGTCAGTAAAGAAAATCTTTTAACTTCTTTTAAAATCTTAACCAGTTACATAAACTTGGCTCCAGTAGGACCTGTGCCTCTCCTCTCTCCTCCTTCCTTCCCTTCCCTGCCTACATTACAAACACACAATGACACACAATGTGCTTTTGAGCGTTATGCAGTCATACATTCTTTTCTCAATAGTAAGCATGTTAACCATCTTCACTGCAGACTCTTAAAGACAGCCATATCAATATATGCAATTTGATGATGATTAATATTAAGTAGTTCTTTATCATGAATATGTCTTTCTTATAGAAAAATTTACTTTAAATAATGTATCTACTTTTAAGCAAAGAAATAAATTGTGGGTGTCAACTTATCTATTTCAAAATCAAAATTACTCATTACTTGGTTCACCAACAGGAAAATGGAATTTCCATGTATCTTCAAACTTGACTTTTAGCCCAGATTTAGAGAAATACAGACTTTCTCTTTTAGTTCATTTAATTTACAGCTGAATTAGTCATGATTTCCTTTTTGTTTTCTTATAGTCTGCAAAGCCATTACCAGCTTTTAACCATTTAATTTCCATTTTTCAAAAATTTGTTTGAATTAACTTACATTATCATTATCCACTCTTGTTAGCATAAAGGTCTTTAACAATGATCAACCCTTAGACAAGTGAAAGTTGAAAAGATCAATTTTTAACTTAATGTTTTATTTGTGTGTGCAGTGAAAGACACAAGTTTTGAAGACTCATCTTTGCAATTGTTTTAAATGAATTAAAATACAATGCAACTTTGAATCCCACTCCAAGATATATATATGGAGAAAAATCTGGTTGAAAGGATACATGTACCCCAAGGTTCACTGCAGCACTATTTACAATAGACAAGACATGGAAGCAATCTAAATATCTATGAACAGATAAATGAATAAAAATGTAGCACATATATATACTGTCAGCCATTAAAAAAAATTAAATAATGCCACTTGCAGCAACGTGAATGAACCTGGAGGCTACCATACTAAGTGAAGTAAGTCAGAGAAAGACAAATATACACTATTACTTGTATGTGAAATCTAAAAAATGATAGAGAACTTACATACAAAACAGAAACAGACAGACTTGACTTAGAGAACAAACTTTTGGTTACCAGAGGAAAGGATGGAGGAGAAGGACATATTGAGAGTTTGGGATTGACATGTATACACTGCTATATTTAAAGGAGATAACCAATAAGTACTTATGAATAGCACAGGGAACTCTGCTTAACATTCTCTAGTAACCTAAAATGAGAAAAGATTTTGAAAAAGAATAAATGCATATCTATGCGTAACTGAATTACTCTGCAGTACCTCTGAAACAAAGACAACACTGTTAATCAACTATATTCCAATATAAAATAAAAATAAATAAAATCTTAAAAAAATAAAAAGCATTTGAACCTTTCAAAAAATATAATCCAATTTTGAAAGCTTACTTTTGAATTATTAAAATAATGAAATGTCTCCAAGCTCTGATTCTTTTGCTTTAAAATTTATTTGTCTGAACTGGGTCTTAGTTGTGCCATAAGCAATCTTCAATCTTTGTTACAGCATGCAAACTCTAGTTCCTTGACCAGGTTTCAAACACAGGCACTCTGCATTGGGAGTACAAAGGGAGTCTTAGTCACTGAACCACCAGTCCCTCTAAAGAATTGAAGTCCCTTCTGATTCTTATTCGAAGCTGTTGATAAGACATTGTTTATTGCTTTTATTGCTATGACAATAGATTTAGAGACAAATTTTAACTTTAATTTTTCTTAAAGTGTTTTGTATTGAAGTGTCTTCAAAGTATACTGTGCTTTTTTTTTATCTTTTAACTTTTGTTGATGTATTGATTTGTAGTATGTGCTTAGGAATTGGACAGCATGGGATCAAATATCTTCTCCACAACTTATTGACTATTACTAGTCTCTCTTTGCCTCAGTTTATTTGTCTGTCAAATGGGGTTAATAGTTGCTACTTCATAAGGCTATTGTGAAGAATAAAAGAGTAGCTAAATATAAAGTTCTCAGAGGAAGGCCTGACATCTGTAAGCACTACAACAGCTACATTCCCCCCAGCTTAGAGTGTAGTCAGGAAAATCATGGACATTGGAACTGCGCAGACCTGGGAACCAATCGCAGGGCTAACTTACACTGTCCCTGAGACACTGACAAGTCATTTCTTTGCTCTCTCCTCCAAACTCTTATTTCGCTATTTGTTAAGTGAGGGTGATAATACATACTTGACTACCTTAGATGAAAAGTTTAGCATAATACCTACCATGTGGTAAACACACAATTAATGGTAACCAGAAACTCCAAATATGCTTTAAACAGCCTTTTAAATATTTTTTGACAGAAACCAAAGAGCAAGTTTGTATATTAAAGTGAAGGTAGGCAAAAAAAAAAAAAAAAAATAGAAGAAAGAAAGAGAAAAAGAAAGAGGAAGGGAGGGAGAGAAGAGGAAGTTAGTTTATATTCCATTGTATTTTTAGGCATATAAAGAGTATAATTTCCTTAAGTGCTGGTCTGTGGAGAAAGGTAGGCAGGAATGAAAATTTCTATGACTTGAATTAACACAACTCTGTGTCACTCTTTCCTTATTCCAAAGCTTAACTGGTCTAAATGTCCTCATTTGTTCAAATATTAATTCCCTGATGATCCTCACTTACACCTAGGCCTGAGTTCATGCAGGGTTTGGAAAATGTCTACGTGGGAAGGCTTTCCTTCCAAAAATTGTTTTTTCATAAGCAAACCACCATTAAATGTGTTCTTATACTTATAAAAATACCTATCCCTTGGGAGATGTTAGAAATGAGTGTATTTTAAGAATGGATTTATTCATTATTTCTTAACAGCTAAGTGAGAATAGGACACTATGATGTTTGAATGAGAAACAGAGTAAAGAGTATTTTAAAAATCCAGGTGATTTTTGGAGAGTGCAATCCATTTAGCAGGTCCTGGGAAGCTCAGAAAGTAACAAATAATTTCCTTGAAATTTAAAACACAAAAGGAATATATTGTTTTTGTAAATACTTCTATTTTATAAACACAGCAGGAATTAAAAGACTCAAACACTCTTATTGTAAATATTTGTTAATTTACAGATCAAGAAATTGTGACTTTAAAATAGTTCCTGTTTTACAATGACTTAAAATAAACTCTTGGAAAAAAAGCCCAAACTCAGGACTAGAGGTCAGGACAAAGAGGAGCATGACTCATAGAAATTGTATTAAGTTCCATCTGAAACAGCAAGTGGAATAATTTTTATTTATATTTATACTATACTGATGTTAGAAGAGTTCTTATTATTATGACTAATTCAGAGCCTTAGGCTTATATTTCTCTCCATAAATTGCTAGTCTCTCATCTGCACTTTCCCTCCCCCATACTACTGTGGTCAAAGCACATTTTCAATAGGATGTATTTAGGCATTTCTTTCTTAAAGTCCTTGCTGCTAATGTAACTGTGAGCTTGTGCCACAGATCTCAGTCACTTTCACAGTGACCCTTGTGCTTTCAATGAAAGATATTCCCATCTGAATGCAGAGTTCCAAAGAATAGCACAGAGAGATAAGAAAGACTTCCTCAGTGATCAATGCAAAGAAATAGAGGAAAACAACAGAATGGGAAAGACTAGAGATCTCTTCAAGAAAATTAGAGATACCAAGGGAATATTTCATGCAAAGATGGGCTCAATAAAGGACAGAAATAGTATGGACCTAACAGAAGCAGAAGATATTAAGAAGAGGTGGCAAAATTACACAGAACAACTGTACAAAAAAGATTTTCACAACCAAGATAACCACAATGGTGTGATCACTCACCTAAAGCCAGACATCCTGGAATGTGAAGTCAAGTGGGCCTTACAAAGCACCACTATGAACAAAGCTAGTGGAGGTGATGGAATTCAGTTGAGCTATTTCAAATCCTGAAAGATGATGCTGTGAAAGTGCTGCACTCAATATGCCAGCAAATTTGGAAAACTCAGCAGTGGCCACAGGACTGGAAAAGGTCAGTATTCATTCCAATCTCAAAGAAAGGCAATGCCAAAGAATGCTCAAAATACCACACGATTGCACTCATCTCACACGTTAGCAAAGTAGTTCTCAAAATTCTCCAAGCCAGGCTTCAGCAATACTTGAACCGTGAACTTCCAGATGTTCAAGCTAGTTTTAGAAAAGGCAGAGGAACCAGAGATCAAATTGCCAACATCCGCTGGATCATTGAAAAAGCAAGAGAGTTCCAGAAAAACATCTATTTCTGCTTTACTGACTATGCCTAAGTCTTTGACTGTGTGGATCACAATAAACTGTGGAAAATTCTGAAAGAGATGGGGATATCAGACCACCTCACCTGTCTCTTGAGAAACCTGTATGCAGGTCAGGAAGCAACAGTTAGAACTGGACATGGAACAACAGACTGGTTCCAAATAGGAAAAAGAGTACGTCAAGGCTGTATATTGTCACCCTGCTTATTTAACTTATATGCAGAGTACATCATGAGAAACAGTGGGCTGGAAGAAGCACAAGCTGGAATCAAGATTGCTGGGATAAATGTCAATAACCTCAGATATGCAGATGACACCACCCTTATGGCAGAAAGTGAAGAGGAACTAAAAAGCCTCCTGATGAAAGTGAAAGTGGAGAGTCAAAAAGTTGGCTTAAAGCTCAACATTCAGAAAACGAAGATCATGGCATCTGGCCCCATCACTTCATGGGAAATAGATGGGGAAACAGTGGAAACAGTGTCAGACTTTATTTTTTGGGGCTCCAAAATCACTGCAGATGGTAATTGCAGCCATGAAATTAAAAGACGCTTACTCCTTGGAAGGAAAGTTATGACCAACATAGATAGCGTATTTAAAAGCAGAGACATTACTTTGCCAGCAAAGGTCCATCTAGTCAAGGCTATGGTTTTTCAGTGGTCATGTATGGATGTGAGAGTTAGACTGTGAAGAAAGCTGAGTGCCAAAGAATTGATGCTTTTGAACTGTGGTGTTGGAGAAAACTCTTGAGAGTCCCTTGGACTGCAAGGAGATCCAACCAGTCCATTCTAAAGGACATCAGTCCTGGGTGTTCATTGGAAGGACTGATGCTGAAGCTGGAACTCCAATATTTTGGCCACCTCATGCAAAGAGTTGACTTATTGGAAAAGACCCTAATTCTGGGAGGGATTGGGGGCAGGAGGAAAAGGGGACAACAGAGGATGAGATGGCTGGATGGCATTACCAACTCGATGGACATGGGTTTGGGTGGACTCCAGGAGTTGGTGATGGACAGGGAGGCCTGGCATGCTGTGATTCATGGGGTTGCAAAGAGTCGGACATGACTGAGTGAACCACGCTGAATTGTTAATTGATTGTTACTGTCCCGATTTCCTCTTTATTGTCTTGTAACGATTGGAATATACATTATTTATTGTTTAACAACAAATTAAAACTTAGTGACTTCAGTTCAGTTCAGTTGCTCAGTCATGTCTGACTCTGGTACCCCATGGACTATAGCATGCCAGGCTTCCCTGTCCATCACCAACTCCCAGAGCTTCCTCAAACTCATGTCCATGGAGTCAGCGATGACATCCAAACATCACATCCTCTGTTATCCCCTTCTCCTCCTGCTTTCAATCTTGCCCAACATCAGGGTCTTTTCCCATGAGTCAGTTCTTTGCATCAGGTGGCCAAAGTATTGGAGCTTTAGCTTCAGTAACAGTCTTTCGAATGAATATTCAGGACTGATTTCCTTAGGATTGACTGGAATGATTGCCTTGCAATCCAAGGGATACTCAAGAGTCTTCTCCAATATCATAGTTCAAAAGCATCAATTCAAACACTGGTAAATAGTTGCTATCTCTCACAGTTTCTTTGTCAGGAATTGAAGAGCTGCTTCAGTTCAGTCAGTTCAGTTTAGTTCAGCTCAGACAAGCTCAGTCATGTCTGACTCTCTGTGACTCCATGGACTGCAGCACGCCCGGCCTCCCTGTCCAACACCAACTCCCAGAGTTGACTCAAACTCAAGCCTATTCAGTCAGTGATGCCATCCAACCATCTCATCCTGTCTTGTCCCCTTCTTCTCTGCCTTCAATCTTTCCCAGCATCTGGGGCTTTTCAAATGAGTCAGCTCTTTGCATCAGTTGGCCAAAGTATTGAAGTTTCAGCATCAGTCCTTGATGAATGAATATTCAGGACTGATTTCCTTTCCCGGATGGACTGGTTGGATCTCCTTGCAGTCCAAGGGACTCTTGACAGGCAGCAATTCTATTTCAGGGTCTCTCAGGAGGTTGTCAGAATATCTGCCTTCAGTTATCTGAAGGCTTGTTTGAGGCTGGGAGACCTGCTTCCAAGAAGGTTGTCTCACATGGATGGTAAATTGGTACCAATTTTTGGTAGCAAATCTTGGTTTTGCTCCACATGGACCTTTCCAAGATCCATGGATCTTGAGTGTTCCTAACTGCATAATGGCTGGTTACCCTCAGCACAAGCAATACAAGAGAACAAAGCAGAAGCCACAGGACCCTTTATAAACCAACCTCAGAAGTCCCACACTGTCACCTCTGTCCTCTGTTTGTTATTCATAGCTGGCCTGATTCAGTGTGGGAGGAGAATACACAAGAGACTGACTGTCAGGAGATGAGAATCCTTGGGGGAGTGTGTGCTCAGTTGCTCAGTCGTGTCCAACAATGTAGCCCACCAGTCTCCTCTGTCCATGGGATTTTTCAGGCAAGAGTACGAGAGTAGGTTGCCATTTCCTTCTCCAGGGGATATTCCTGACCCAAGGATTGAACTTCCATCTCTTGCATCTCTAGCACTGGCAAGCAGATTCTTTACCACTGTGCCACCTGAGAAGCTCTAGGGTCTGCCTACCACACAGTAAAAGGATACGATCTGTTGTCCAAGACTAGACACTATCTTATGTCTCCTGAACTGGGCTTCTCTATTCTCCAACAACTGTAGATGAGCCTGTGCCTGTCTTTTTGGCTTCAGTGATTTATTATAAATTCTGGTTCTGGCCACTCCTAGTCTTCACCATTCAGTGAGACAAGAACCCAAAAGATGCAAGTACAACTAAAATATATTTCTCAGTTAAATCGTCAAGGAGTTAGTAAACAGTTTTATTCTCAGTGAATTGTTGGTGAACTTAGAGGATTGCTTGCCCCTTTTGAAGTTTAATGAGGGCTTCCCTCATAGCTCAGTTGGTAAAGAATCCACCTGCAATGCAGGAGACCCCAGTTCAATTCCTGGGTCAGGAAGATCCGCTGGAGAAGGGATAGGCTACCATTCCAGTATTCTTGGGCTTCCCTTGTGGCTCAGCTGGTAAAGAATAAGCCTGCAATGTGGGAGACCTGGGTTCAATCCCTGGGTTGGGAAGATCCTTTGGAGAAGGGAAAGGTTACCCACTCTAGTATCCTGCCTGGAGAATTCCATGGACTACAGTCTATGGAGTCACAAAGAGTCCGACACAGCTGAGCAACTTTCACTTTGAAGTTTAATAACATTACACTTGTCAGCGTAAGCCTTTTCAAAGTCAGTAGGAGTTTTATACACTTCTCTTGGATAAAATATGTGTGGAAATAGGAGAAAAACACTAACTTCATGGAAATGCATATTATATGGTTAACAATAATTATGAAACTTTTTGTTTTCCAAGCTGTACTTTTCCACTTGTTTTCCTTAAGGTTATTTTTACCTGGCCATAGATTGGGACTCTCTACTCCAGGTTTACTTTAACGGAAAAGTTTTACATGTAGGAGGTTATTGTTTGCATTTGTTAAAAGTAAGTACTCTTAGTTTATTGAAGTATGGGTTTCTTGTACTCTTATTTATTGAAGTTTGGGTTTTCCTTGATATAAAAGAATTTATATAACAGTGAAATAATCAATGGCACAGAAATCTGTAAGCCAGCATACTTATACAAGAATGTGGTAAAATGATAATTATATAACTGATTGAACCAGAGTGTCATGATTAATGACAGAATTCTATAAACAGATATACAAGGAATATGGTAATTCATCTGCTACTTTTAGAACAAAACATTGTTTATTAATTCTCTAAAACAGAAATTACAAATAAAAGGCAGATTATGTAAATGAACTATGTTGTACGTTGATTTGCAGAATTATTGAGCAGATATTAAATTTCAAAACCTGAATAAACAATAATTAATGACCTAAAATTGTCCTAAATGCATATTTTAGAATAAATGGACAATAGGTAGTGTAAATTAATTGATTCTTATGACTAATTTTGTTTGCTGTAATTTAAATTGCATTAACATACATTAAGTATGTTAAACATATACATTAAAACATAGCAAAAGACATTTTCTTAAGAAGTAGTTTCCTGCTTTAAAGTTGGTATCCTTAGAAGATATTATTAGACTGTATTTCAGTGGTTCAGTGAAATTCACAGGAGATAACATTTCTCATTAAAAATTCCTGTAACAGCTCGTTGGGCAAGCTATATGAGTTTACTTCTGGTAATTTCTAGTGCAGTGTTCTCAAAGCTCATAGAATTAAAAATTGAAAAGGCTGGGGGAAAGGAACTGAAATATTTTCTCTTTCCTTTCCATTAGTCCTAAGCTCACAGTCTGAATCCAGCTGGTCTTTTACCCATTTGCCCTTCAGAGTTAGGAAGGGATAATCAAAGAAAGATCATATGAAGAAGTGGACAATAAGAAGTGAAGAAGAAGGAAGTAGCTCACCTGGAGCAATTAAAACTTGCTTAGAAATTATGCTATAGACTTAATGTGTCCGCCCAAATGGGGCTTCATATGTTGAAGTCCCTAATCCCCAGTGTGATGGGATTTGGAGGTAGGGTTTTGCGGAGGTTAATTAGGTTAAGATAAGGTCATGAGGGTGGAGACTGCATGTTGGGATTAGTGCCTTTATAAAAGAAGAGGAGACCAAAGGCCTCTCTTTCTCTCTCTCTCCCAACATGAGAAAGCAGCTATGTGCATATCAGGAAAGGGACTCATAGCAGACACTGAATCAGCACCTGATTTCAGACATTCCAGATTCCAGAACTGTGAGAAATAAAAATATCTGTTGCTTAAGCCCCCGGTTTATGGCATTTTCGGAGAAGGCAATGGCACCCCACTCCAGTACTCTTGCCTGGAAAATCCCATGGATGGAGGAGCCTGGTAGGCTGCAGTGCATGGGATCGCTAAGAATTGGACATGACTGAGCGACTTCACTTTCCCTTTTCACTTTCATGCATTGGAGAAGGAAATGGCAACCCACTCTAGTGTTCTTGCCTGGAGAATCCCAGGGATGGGGGAGCCTGGTGGGCTGCGTCTATGGGGTCGCACAGAGTCAGACATGACCGAAGTGACTTAGCAGCAGCAGCAGCATATGGCATTTTATATGTATAACAGCCCAAGGTGACTAATCTAGGCAGATACCTCTGGGAAGAATGGTCTATGTAAAGGCAACAGAGAGTAAAAAGTCCTAGGGAAGAGCTTGTCTGGTGTATTATAGGAACAAGAGGAGCTTGGTATGGAAAACCAATCACATATACTTAAATTTGATTAACCAAAGTGGCATCATTTAATCTTCTGCTAATCCAACAGCTTTCTGTAAATGAGCAAGGGTGCGACAATCACTCTAGGAGCAGAAAATTTGGGGATGATTATGGAAACTCTGTCCTTTCCATTCCAGGACACTTTCTTTAGAGGCCATTATGTTTTAATAACAACCACAGCAATTTTACCCTACCCTTAAAAGTAGCTCTGTTTTGTATAATGTCTTGTTCATTGTAGGACTCAGGCTCCTCTCTTCTCTAGAAGAAGAAATCAATCTCCATAATAGTCAAAACTACATAATCATATATGTAGTTATGAGCTCAATGAACTGATGAAATCCTTGTGTTTCATTTCCCCTGGACAAACATACTGTGGCCACTTTTAAAACGCATTATCAGCACTCTTTTATGTAACTCTCCAAGTTTGCTAACTTACCATAAGTTAGCCTAAATGCCATGAACAGTTTGCTTTATGACTTAATGTACCTAAAGAAAATCCCTTGACTCATTTTTGAATATAGATTGCACTTCTAGCAAGTCCAATTAAGGAAATGAGGTTTGGCCAGGAGTCACGTCCAGCTTGTGAGTGTCTCTCTCATTTTTACATACTTGTGATTGACGAAATCCAGCTATAAAATTGGACTCTGTCATCTAATTTTCCATGACAATTTGGTGAAGACGTGGGAGGATCATCAGATCCTGAGAACAGCCGAAGAGACATCAGGACATCAGAGGACCAGATGTGAAAAGTGAAGCTCCCTACTGTCTTCCTTTCATTTCTTTCTCGTTGTTTCCCTGTTACTGTTCCTCAACAACCCTGAACAGTTACAGGGAACAAGGAGAAAGGAATGAAAATAATGAGGTTATTTTCATCCTAGACCTGTTTTTTTATCCAGAAGTTTTGTTATTTAAGATAAATATTAGAAACTAATGTTATGTATCCAGCTCTTAGGACACCGGGTCCATGGTCTTTCAGACATCAAGCAATTCTGCAATTATCTGACACCAACTGGGTGTCTTACAATTCAATCCTATTCTCGTGTTAACTACCCAGAGTTACCATCAGACTCTACAGATTTAGTCACTCAGCTGTGTCTGACTCTTTGCGACCCCATAGACTATAGCCCACCAGGTTCCTCTGTCCATAAGGATTTCCAAGCAAGAATACTGGAGTGGGTAGCCATTCCCTTCTCCAGGGGATCTTCCCAATCCAGGCATAGAACCTGGATTGCATTGCAGGCAGACTTTTTACAGTCTGAGCCACTAGGGAAGCTCCATGGCAACCCACTCCTTATTCTGGCCTGGAGAATCCTGTGGACAGGGGAGACTGGCAGGCTATAGTCCATAGCATCACAAAGAATTGGACCTAACTGGAGTGACTTAGAATACATAGCAAGCTACAGACATGAGGATTGATTTCCACAAGACTGCTCTCACCTCAGACACCAGTCCCAAGTCTCATGGACCCAGGCTAACTACAATTTTGTCTCACATGGCTGCAAATTGTGAAACTGTCACCACTCCCCACCTCATTCAGGCTCAAGAATTCACTAGAATGAACTAGAATTCTCAGAACTCAGGCATAGACCATTTTTACACTTAAAGGCTTATTATAAATGATATGCAATTCATGGGGTCGCAAAGAGTCGGACACGACTGAGCGACTGAACTGAACTGAACTGATAAATGATATGACACAAGAACATCCACGTAGAAGGGGTCCATTAGGCAAGATGCAAGAGTTAGGTGTGGCAGGGGGTGTCCATGCCTTCTCAGGCACATCACCCTCCCAGCACCTCAGTTTGTTCACCAACCTGGAAGCTCTCCAAACTCTGTTGTTTAGTTGTGTGTTTTTTTTTAATAGTTGAGATTTAATTACTTAAATGTGACGATTAAATTATTGGCCATTGATGATTAAACTCAGTCTCCAGCCCCTCTCCCTTGCCTGGAAGTTGAAGGTTGATGCTGAAGGTCCTTATCCTCTCATTGAAAGTGGAAATGAAAATTGCTCAGTCATGTCCCACTCTTTGCAACTCCATGGACTATGCAGTCCATGGAATTCTCTAGGCCAGAATACTGGAGTAGGTAGCTTTTCCTTCTCCAGACAATCTTCCCAACCCAGGGATTGAACCCAGGTCTTCCACATTGCAGGTGGATTCTTTACCAGCTGAATCACAAGGGAAGCATGGGAAGCCCTATTCTTTCATTTCCCATTTGCATTTTCTTGTGATTAGTCCTTATTTGGAAGCCATCTATGGGCCTGCCAAGTCATCTCAGCAGAAGACAGGTATGGTGGAAAAAAGCTTGTTATAAATAACAAAAGATACATCACTCAGTCCAAGAGTTTTAGAATCTCTGTGTCAGAAACTAAGGACAAAGATCAAATATATTTTTTATTATACCACATCTATCCATCTCATGTCTCTCCTATTAGGCACAATAAAAAGTTAAGTTGTCCTTAGGAACCAGTTTAAAGGGGCTCCCACTAACCAAATCTGGGAATGATAAAAGACTGAGGAGGCAAAACTTAACTAGAAATCTCAACTGTGAAATGCTGAAGCAATAGTAAAGTTTGAAAGTAACCGTTTGGCAACAATCAGTTCAGGCCAAAATCATGAGTGGATACAAGAACAAATGGATACCAGTGTGATGAGAAATAGGACATCTAAGTAGTCTCAAAGTATCTCCTCTCAAATACTTTGGTATTTGTTAAAAGAGAAGTATTTTTGAGAAATCTGGCAGATACTACCTAAACTCATAACGAATTCTAATATTAAGAGAAATGAGGCAAATTAATAGCATATGCCTCCTGACAAGATGCTTTGGAAAAACCCAACATTGCTTTTGTAGTATTTGTGCCAAAAATGTAGAACCTGAATCTAATCGTGGAAGAATATCAGACAAGCCCGAACTGAGAATATTCTACAAAGTAACTTACCTAGAGTCTTTAAACATTGTCAGGATCATGCAAGACAAAACAAAACATGACAAATCAAAAAACTGCAGAGGCGCTATTCCAGATTAAAGGAAGACTAAGCCTCAAAACTGCAAATGCTTCAGTATCACCCACCCCTAAAGATGTGTTGAATAGACATGAAATTTGAATATATATAAATGTTCACAGTTCTAATACAGGGAGCTATCTTTGCTTTACAGATGCAGGACATATTCTTTCAAAACAACCCTTTAGCACTATGACTCTTAAAAACATAATTTTTACAATTAAAAGGATATTTTAAAAAATCTCTAATTCCCTAATTATGATTGTTTGAATAAGTGCTTTCCCATCAAATAAATAAAAAGCACTTGATTTTACAAAATGAAGCACTTATTGGAAAAACAGAAAATATTTGAGTTTGATTTTTTTTTTCCTGAATGACTATATATATGCATTTGTATGTAGTTAAAATATATATGAACCAAGTGTGTTTGATCAAGAACTATATTTTTCAGCACAGTCTTAGGCTCAAAATTACATTTACTCTTTAGTTTGATAAGAACAGGCCACAAGTCAAGTAATAAATAAGTAGTTTAATTATCACAAGTACATTTCTTAAATGGCAGTTTTAAGTCTTTGTTGTTTTTCAGTCACTAAGTCGTGTCCGACTCTTTGAGATCCCATGAACTGCAGCATGCCAGGCTCCTCTGTCCTTCACTATAGCCTGGAGTTCGCTCAAATTCATGTCCATTGAATTGGTGATGCTATCTAACCATCTCACCCTCTGCCACCCCCTCCTCCTTTTGCCTTAAATCTTCCCCAGCATCAGGATCTTTTCTAATGAGTTGGCTCTTCGCATGAGGCGGCCAAAGTACTGGAGCTTCAATTTTAGCATCAGTCCTTCCAATGAATATTCAGGGTTGATTTCTTTAGGATTGACTGATTTGATCTCCTTTCAGCTCAAGAGATTCTCGAGTCTTCCCCAGTCCCACAGTTCGAAAGTATCAATTCTCTGGTGGTCAGCCGTCTTTATGGTCCAACTCTCACATCTGTACATGACTACGGGAAAATCCATGGCTTTAATTATACGGACCTTTGTCAGCAAAGTGGTATCTCTGCTTTTTAATATGCTGTCTAGGGTTGTCATAGCTTTTCTTCTAAGGAGCAAGTGTCTTTTAATTTCATGGCTACAGTCACAGTCCACAGTGGTTTTTGAGCCCAAGGAAATAAAATCTGTCACTGCTTTCAGTTTTTCCCCTTCTATTTGCCATGAAGTGATGGGATTCGATGCCATGATCTTAGTTTTTTGAATGTTGAGTTTCAAGCCAGCTTTTTCACTCTCATCAAGAGGCTCTCTAGTTCCTCTTCACTTTCAGCCATTTGAATGGTATCATCGGCATATCTGAGGTTGCTGAGTTTTAAGTCTTGCTTAGTAGCAAAAGCCCTGGTTGTAAAACAATAAAAATTGTGGGCAGGAAGTTATTCAAACTAACCTTACCCATCTCTGCCCTGCTCCTCCTTAGTTTGCTCAACGTTCTTAATGCACTTAGTGCTACTGAACTGTACACTTTAAAATGTTTAAAATGGTAAATTTAGGTTATGTGTATTTACCACAAAAATTAAGAAATGACATGTAACTATTTCATTTACAATGTTTTAGACGTTTTCCCAATTTCTTTATTATTTGGAAAAAGGTTTTCAAAAGTCAGCATCACAGATATTGCTGTGATCAAGGTGCTTTGTAAAAGAAAATTCATCAACTTTTTGATGACTATAAGCCATAATCCCTAGGAAGGCCAGTCAAGGAACTTCAGCTTCGGCTGCCTCCTTATTCCTTCCTACATGAAGCATTAGTAAATGACAGTCTTTATTTGGATGTGGACTGTGCAGTCCCATTCTCCCAAAGCTTTGTCTTCACTGCTTCTATTGTACCAATGTCTACTTCTGTTGTTGTTGTTGTTGTTTTTTTTTACTAGCTGCAGCCTTCTTGTTGCATTCACATTCTCAAAATGGGAGTCAGATGATCACAATTAGTGTCTATCGAAACTATAGCTTCTCTGACTGGCAGAGTTCTTAGAAGTTGCCAGGCCAGACATTGATAAATGCAAAATGCAATGTTTTGGCCAGGTTTCCAGGGGCATATGACACAAAGCATGGAAGCAATTATGGAAAAACTGGTTCAGGATATTTTATTGAGCATTAAACAACCACTTTGAAGGGTTAATGTAGCATGCATTGGATCACTGCTACACTGCATGCATTGAACTTTTGTATCAGCCAAATTAGAATTAACGCTATCACTACATACAGACTCAGACAGAATGCACTGTTAATTGGTGCACTAAGTGAAACAGTTCATCAGAATCAGCTGGGCTGGACGGCAGTGTAATCTATGACCCTGGCTTCGGATTCCTAACCAAACTAAAGGTCTAAAGAACAGCAGCGGATTGTGACTTGTTACATTTTTTTTTAAGATCTCATTTGTCATAATTACTGTATCTTGTACTTAATACATTTCATCACCATCAATTGAAGCCGTACTTTATCTAAAATGACCAGATAATATCACCACTACCAAGATTCTGGACCACAGCCAGTCCTCTGGCATTTCAGTGATCCTTGATGCAATCTAACACCGCTGTGAACAGGATGTTGAAGCAGCTGTTGCAGTAAGCTGAAAAGGGACATTTGCGATCAGTGAGCAGAAGAAACACACAGCAAACCGTACAAGCCAAGGTCAAGTCATGCAATAATGCCTTGAACAAAACATGATCTTCTTGGTTGAGAGTTTACTTGAATAAATGAAGGCAGACTCGGAAATACAGCAGTCATTTCCCAGTAAAAATTCTCCTTCGGCAAAACTTAAGCATTTAAAATTTATTTATGTATTCATGTAAATTAGCCAATATGTGATTTTTCAAATTACTCTTTTGATAATTAAAGAATAAGCTTTTAGGCTGAGTAATATTTCATTATATTGAATGTATCATGTTATTGAAATAAGTTAGACAAAGACAAACACTCTATGTTCTCACTTATATGTGGAATCTAAAAAATAAAACATATGCATGCATATGACAAAACTTAAACAGACTCACAGATATAAAGAACAAACTAGTAGTTAGTGGAGACGGAAGCAGGGAGGGGGGAGATAAGGGTTTGGGATTAAGAGACACGGACTGCTATGCATAAATTAAATAAGCAACAAGGATATATTGTACCACACAGGTAAATAGAATAACTATTTTGAAGTAATTTTAAATGGAGTGTAATCTATAAAAACATAGAATTACTAGGTTGTATACTTGCAACTAATATAATTTTATAAATCAACTATACTTCAATAAAGGAGAAGGCAATGGCACCCACTCCAGTACTCTTGCCTGGAGAATCCATGGACGGAGGAGCTTGGTGGGCTGCAGACCATGGGGTCGCTGGGAGTTGGACCTGACTGAGCGACTTCACTTTCACTTTTCACTTTCATGCACTGCAGAAGGAAATGGCAACCCACTCCAGTGTTCTTGCCTGGAGAATCCTAGGGACGGGGAAGCCTGGTGGGCTGCCATCTGTGGGGTCGCACAGAGTCGGACATGACTGAAGGGACTTAGCAGCAGCAGCATACTTCAATAAAAATAGAAAATAAAAAAGAATAGATAATAAATCAAGGAAGTGAAAAAGGGGTCAAATAGAAGAGTAAGTGCACTTTCTTTCGCAATTCAGGCTTGGAAAAGATACTGAATGTTAAAGAAAAGAAAACTTAGTCCTTAGAAGAGGTGTGAGTGAACTGGGTCATAGACAAGAAGAAGCTGGTGGAGTTGAATCTGAGATAACAATACCAGGACATGAAACCATAAGCCCGGGATTGTCATGTAAATGACAACATCCCTAAGCCAGGAAATCATTAAACATTTGGATAAGAAAACAAACAAAAAAGGTTTCTCAATGTGAGATGGCAATTTTTTTTAAGTCTTCATTGAATTTGTTACAAATATTGCTTCTGTGTTATGTTTTGGTTTTTTGGCCACAGGGCATGTGGGGTCTTACCTCCCCAGTTCAGTTCAGTTCAGTCCAGTTCAGTCGCTCAGTCATGTCCGACTATTCACGACCCCATGAATTGCAGCACACCAGGCCTCCCTGCTGCTGCTGGTGCTGCTAAGTCACTTCAGTTGTGTCCAACTCTGTGCAACCCCATAGATGGCCTCCCACCAGGCTCCGCTGTCCCTGGGATTCTCCAGGCAAGAACACCGGAGTGGGTTGACATTTCCTTCTCCAATGCATGAAAGTGAAAAGTGAAAGTGAAGTCGCTCAGTCGTGTCCGACTCTTTGCAACCCCATGAATTGCAGCACACCAAGCCTCCCTGTCCATCACCAACTCCCGGAGTTTACTCAAACCCACGTCCATAGAGTCAGTGATGCCATCCAGCCATCTCATCCTCTGTTGTCCCCTTCTCCTTCTGCCCCCAATCCCTCCCAGCATCAGGATCTTTTCCAATGAGTCAACTCTTCTCATGAGGTGGCCAAAGTATTGGAGTTTCAGCTTTAGCATCAGTCCTTCTAATGAACACTGATCTCCTTTACGATGGACTGGTTGGATCTCCCTGCAGTCCAAGGGACTCTCAAGAGTCTTCTCCAACATCACAGTTCAAAAGCATCAATTCTTGGTGCTCAGCTTTCTTCACAGTCCAACTCTCACATCCATACATGACCACTGGAAAAACCATAGCCTTGACTAGATGGACCTTTGTTGGCAAAGTAATATCTCTGCCTTTTAATAGGCTATCTAGGTTGGTCATAACTTTCCTTCCAAGGAGTAAGCGTCTTTTAATTTCATGGCTGAAATCACCATCTGCAGTGATTTTGGAGCCCCCCAAAACAAAGTCTGACACTGTTTCCACTGTTTTCCCATCTATTTTCCACCTCCCCAGTCAGGTATCAAATATGCACCGCTTGCATTGTAAGGCGAAGTCTTAACCCCTGGACTGCCAGGGAAGACCAAAGATGGCTAATTTCTTAAACAATGGATGATACTGGCCTTTCTCCCCCCTCTTATCTATGAAAATAAATTCTAGCTATATCTAGTCAGTTCCCTGTCCCTCTGGACCCACCACCACAGTTCTACTGATCTCCAAAAAAGGTCCTGTCTTGTTTCTCTTGTCTTTGGAACTTTCATGACGAACTATTAAAAGAAGAAATGTGGGCCCAAAGAGAACAATTTGAGTACTAGAGTGGCTTGAGGATTAAAACTTTCATGGAGAACTTTCAGAGGAATTTTGGAAGGAGGGGCATGGAAACTACGATATGAGAATGATGCTGATGAAATGGGGAAGGAGAATTTTAAGCATTGCAGTAGAAATATGCTGCCTTCATGGACTTTAAGAAATGTATGTGAAGAGTTTAAATTACTTTAAAATGATCTCTTTGGTTGTGACTCCTTTACTGATCTGGGTCTGAACCTTGTGGACTATGACTCTATAAACAGTGCATTCGCCTGTACAAACATCCTCAGTTTAATCCAACAGCTGTGCATGTATCTTGCTGAAGCTGCAGCGAAGAGATGGAGTCTTCATAGAGGTTTGGGTTGTGAACAAGAAAACACAGTGCAGATAAAATTATTAACTTGCTTTCATTAATTGTCATTGATCATATCTTTCGTGATAATAGTTTCTTTTCTGCTTTGTGTCTGGAATATAAAAGTCTAACAGCTTTAATTGGTTAATTTCTGACTTCAATTACTCTATTTTTCTCAACTCTACATTCTTATAGACAGGAATTTTCAAAGACATGGCCTCTATGGATAGGGAGCTACTTTGTAGTTTTTGAAAATTTTATTTTTCATAAATTTTATTGTTCATCTCAACCGCAGTTTGGTCTCTCCTTCCACACCTAGATTTCAGACACACAGACACATCAACCTACAATTAACTAGACCTATATGAAGATGTGACTGCCTGTCCTGTGCTCTTCTCTCTCTTCCCCCATTTCTGTTTCTCTTGCTATTACACACACACACACATACACATACACTTAATGGCATAACGAAAAAGGTGGCAATAAGATACTTTTATAACACATTTCCCTCTGCTAAATACAAAGAGTTGATGGTACTTCCTATTTGAGCCTTGCAGTTTCAGTCTGAAACTGTATGAAAAGATACTGTAATTTAAAAATAATTAGTGAAGGCCTGGATGCTCAAGCAAAATGTACCTTGAATACTGCCGCAGTCTGAACTGAGTAAGTTTGATAAGAGATCTAGCCACAGTGAAAGAGCCTAGCTTCCAGTGTCTGTATTTATAACTTATTATAATAGTATGTATCTATGTATGTCTGCATGCTCTGTCATGTCTGACTCTTTGCAATCCCGTGGACTGTAGCCTGTCAGGCTCCTCTGTCCACGGGATTTTCCAGTCAAGAATATTGAAGTGGGTTGCCATTTCCTCCAGGGGATCTTCCGGATCTCTCTCTTTTGTTTTGGCAGGTGAATTCTTTACCACTGTGCTAATCTCAAATTTGTAATGACTTTTAATGCCATAAATGCTGTAGGGGAACCACAGCGTTGAATAAGTATCAGGTGAGCCCTGCTGGAGAAGCAGTTATTCAGAGAAGTGCCTGATCAGGCCCAGCCCAGAGAGTTTTGCAAACTCTGTTCTCCAACAGCAACATCTAGTGTAGAGTACCCTTCCCATTAGCTAGGTGTCAAAGAAAAACCAGAGCTGGATGGTAGTTAAGGCTGTAAAAACAGATTTTATTAAAAAAAGAAAAAGCTATTGCAATTGGTGAAAAAGACCTTAGCACAGAACTGGCTGAATTTTGAATATAACCTGGAAAAATGAGAATTTTTTCCAGGGAGCAGCCTAGGGATTGGTGGATGGAAAATTACTGTGGGGAACTATCAGGAGTAAGGGGGAATTCTAGCTACACTGATTTAATAGGATTCTTGGGAAAAGTCAGGCCAGGGCGATCTGACAGAACTTGGGGAATGGTGAAGGATGAGGAACTTGATGTTAAGGGTGATCAGATATGCAGGAAGGGGAATTCTGCCTAAATCCATTTAGCAGGATTCTTGCTAAAATTAGAAATTAAAGGATGAACACAGAAGCCCAAAACTCAAGGTCTAGGTGAAGAAGAGCCTGACTAAATTTCAGTCATGGAGGGAATCTTTGTCAGTAAAAATTGGACAAGTTATCTGCACCCATGTTCTGTGACCCAACTGTCTGGTTCCAAAGGGTGAACATCGAGCTGTTCCTGAGTTTGCCCTTTCCATTAGTTCCAAACACAAAGTCAACCTCTATTGTTTTCTTTGGGCTTTTGATAATGGATATAAAATTTCCTCCAGTTTTGTCTGTAATGTATTTTATAAACACATAATTTGCTATTGGAAATGTCTTCTCCTTTCAATTCTCTTACACAACTAAACCCTTCTGAAGATGGTAAGACCAATTTATCTGCATATGAGAAATACTAAAAAACAAAAAACCGTGTTCCCCCAAGTTTTTGCTTTTCCACGATTGTAGACTCGTCAACCCAACTAGTCAACTACTCTCTCTGACAAGAGTCTTTCTTTACACTCAAATTCCTAATTCTCCTGGGAAGTTCCACAGTGGCCCCATCAGAAATTTTCCCTGAGGTATGCTCCACAAGTTACTCATCACACACCTTCAAAAATACAATCGTTTGCCTCAGTCTTGATTTTAATTAAAAATCACTTTTAGCAAGATGATTTTCTACCTTGACAGGTAAAAGTGTGTGGACTAGCTTTAGAGAGAGTTCTTGGTCTTTTCTCAGTCGTGGGCAGGTGCAGAGCTCTGACCCCTGCCTTTTGGTTAAGGCACCACCACAGTACTATCACTACTTTAGGAACCCTTGTTAGGGGAGAGATATAGTCACAAATTATCCTTTTATTCCTGAGAGCAAGCAGTTCAAACCCCAGAGGCTTTAGGTTCTCCAAACAGAACACTTGCGGGTAGGAGACACCTTTGTTCAGCTGAACTAGAAGCATAATCTCTCACTCTGGTCATTCTTTTACTAAGACCGTGTCTGTGTCTTTAGTTTTGCTTTTCAAGGCAACTTACTTTTCCGTTAGTCTTTCTATTTCTCCCATTTCCAATTTCCTTCGGTACATGATTTTTCTGGAAAGAATAAATGCCACCATGACACTTGATTATGACCTCTATACCTCTATTCAGTAGGCAGCCAGGCCATTCTGAAATCCATAGTATTTTCTTACACTGAATTTTTCTGGCTTACATCAGTATGTTCCACTTCTTGCAAGGATACAAGGCTGTGACATTCTATTTAGGCTGAGATAGGTTTGAGTATGAGGGTTTAATCTGATGGATGGGGATCTTCTCAGCTCCCATTCTGAGGTAAAGGGCTTTAGATTCTCAGTGAAGGATTAGGACTTGCAAGCCCTGAGAGACTGAGACCTTCTACAGAGTCCACCAGTATAAGGGATCTATGAGTTACTCGGGTTATTTCGGTCACCACTGAGTAAGAGACTACTTCTCTCCTCTGTGGTTAACATGGCATTGACGAGTCATTTGAGTGACATATTTCTTTCTAAAGTGATATTTCTATTTTCCTAACAGATTTATAAAACAAGTACCTTTTTGGTACATATCTTTTGTATCACATAGAAATTATATATATTTTATATTAGTTTCTCCTGAAAGAGTCTATTTTTCTGTTACTAAAATTGTCATATATGTTTGATTTAAATACCATTATTAATTCCCTTATTTTAAAAACTATGACATAAGATTGTTTGGTCAATTTCCAATTTGAAAAATTATTTTAAAAACTAATTATTTAATAAAATTAGAACCTTTTTGCTACTTCTGACAAAAAATTTTTCCCATTTTATCAAATAGTGAAAACTGAACAAATGCTAACAGTTGCCAAGCCATCAACTTTCTGCTTATGCTGTACAAAACATACAATTTTAAACAGGCAGACATATGGGCTTTAGATCATGTTTATGTAGGCATTTGTGAATTAAATTCAAAAAATGTTCTGTCTCAAATTATAACTATATCTTTCACCTTAGGGCAATCCATATAAATTAATACATTAGGTTTTTGTAGAGTTAGTATGTTCCAGTTAATGAGAGAATATTTTGCAGTTACTAGAAAATATTTTTCTTTTTTGATGGTGGTGGTATTTGGTTTATATTGAGGTATAATTTGCATATAATGCAAATCATTCTTTTTGCATTTTGAAAAATACACTGCAATCAAGATAGAGTACAGTTCGGCCCTCATTCCAAATTCACTTATGTACCTTATGTCATTATCCTTTTGTCTCAGACTGAGTCCCTGGTATACAAAACCCGTGACTAATGTGTTTTCTGTCCCTGTAGTTTTGCCATTTTCAGAATGCCATGTAAATAGAATCAGACATTACGCAGCTTTTTGAGTCAGATCTTTTTTTAACTTATCATAATAGATTTAGATTCATTGATGTTTTTGTGTTTATCAGAAGTGTATTCCTTTGAATAGCTGAGTGGTATTCCACTGATGGGTATACCATGGTTTGTTAACTCATTCATCAGTTGAAGGTGATATCGCTTGTTTCCAATTTTTGGTAATTATAGAAAACTGTTCTAAACAGTTGGTTTATTCTTTTTGTCTTCTTAAATATCAAATTGAGTGAGGATGAATTTATAGAAATGACAATGGTATAACAAGAAACTCCTATCAAAGCACTACAGTATAGTTTCCTTGGAGATATTTTCCTAAACATGCAATGTATTACCTATGATCAAGGTATAGGTAAATATTTCTTATCTGATATCTTTGTCATCTAAGAATTCTTTACCACAGTGACTTAGGTCTGATCCATCTGGGACTCAGTTGCCCTCAGATTACATAGTATGTATATAATTTATTAAAATCATTCTATCTTTGCTCTTTAAAAAAAATCAAATAATATGATAGGAATCAGAAGATCTTTAGCTAGGTGAAAGACAACTTAATGACAAAGTGATCAAGATGCATAAAATAAAAGAAGGACAGTTTATGCTTTTTCTAACAGCTGTTGGCCAAGACCAAATTCAATCAGCTCTATATGAGGCAATGGAGAGGAATGGGAGAGATTGATCTCTATGTGTTAATGGGATGGGGTCTATGTCTTCTCAGCTGTGTAGTACACCATATCACCCAGTGCTTTGTGCATAACGGTTTCAGTAAATGAAAAAAATAGTGCATCAATATGTGTACATATATATTGAGACCCCAAGGAAGAAACATCAATATACCATATTATACTTCACTCCACTACATTTCCCACATTAAGAAATCACACTTTTTGACTTACTAAATATTTTTCTAACTTCTTTCTGTTTTAAATCTCCATGCTCTAACTCTATAAATACATAGTAAGTCCAGGAAAATAAAAGGATGTATTTTATTAACTAAGCTTACAAACTTTTAACATGCCTCCTGATGAGTTCTTTTGGAGAAATTCTTTCATGGTGAAAAAATATATATAATTTAAAAATTATGGGAATAGGATTTATAAATGAAAGACAGTTATAAAAAATTAGGAGTTTTGTGATATTCAGGATATATAATACAAATTTTTTCTTTTGAAGCTAAGGTTGGTTTTATCATTAGTTGAAAACTATTTTCTCCCACAAAGTTAATATTGAGCATATATTTAAAGAAAGGGAGTAAAATGAAGAGCTTACTTGGTCTACCATGAATTTGTTTTAGACAAATTGGTCATTAAGGGAAATACTTATAACCAAACTAGCTGTAGGTGAGTTGCTTAGAAAGCCATGGATTTCACAGATCTGGGATTAATACCTGAAATCTTTATTGCAAAAAATAGTAATTAGGCTGAAATCACTTTGAAGAACTTATTATATAGAAATAAATATTATCAGTTTGTAAATATTTGCACATGAGAATATTTATTGAAAGATTTTAATGGTCTAAAACTATACCAATTTGAGTGTTATTACTAGAAGAATGGGTAATTAATTTTAGTACTTCCACACAACACAGCTACTCAGAAGTATGAATTCTATTTGTATTTATTGACTCAGAGGCACATATATGATGTATTTTTTTCAAACTTTAAACTTTTTATTTTGTATTGGGTATAGCCAATTAACAATGTTGTGGTAGTTTCAGGTGAACAGTGAAGAGACTCAGCCAGACATACACATGTATCCATTCTCTCCCCAAACCCCCTCCCATCCAGGCTGGCACACAGCACTGAGCGGAGCTCCATGTACTACACAATAGGTCCTTGCTGATTATCCATTTTAAATACAGCAGTGTGTACATAACCTTCCCAGAGTCCCTAACTATCCCTTCTCCCTAACAACCATAAGTTTGTTTTCGAAGTCTGTGTGTCTCTTTCTGTAAGTTCATTTGTATCATTTCTTTTACATTCCACATATAAGGGACATTATACAATATTTCCCCTTCTCTGTCTGACTTACTTCATTCAGTATGACACTCTTTAAGTTCATCCATATTGCTGCAAATGGCACTATTTCATTCTTTTTAATGGCTAAGTAATATTCCATTGTTTATATATGCCACATCTTCTTTATCCATTCCTCTTTAGGTGGGCAATTAGGTTGGTTCCATGACTTGGCTATAGTGAATAGTGCTGCAATGATCATTGGGGGCACATATCCTTTGGGATCATGTTTTCTTCTGGGTATATGCCCAGAAGTGGGATTGTAGGGTCATATGGTAATTCTATTTTTAGTTTTTTTAAGGAAACTCCATACTGTTCTCCATAGTGGCTGTACCAATTTACATTCCCACCAACAGTGTAGGAGGGTTCCCTTCTCTTGACACCCTCTCCAGCATTTGTTGTTTATGGGATTTTTGATGATAGACATTCTGACCGGTGTGAGGTGATATCCCATTGTAGTTTTGATTTGCATTTTTATAATAACCAATGATGTTGAACATCTTTTCATGTGCTTATTGGCCCTATGTATGCCCTTTTTAGAGAAATGTCTATTCAGGTCTTCCACCCATATTTTGAGTGGGTTGTTTGTTTTGATGCTGTTAAGCATCATAAAGTGTTTGTAACTTTTGGAGACTAATCTCTTATGGTCACATCATTTGCAAATATTTTCTCCCAGTCTGTGGGTTGTCTTTTTATTCTGTTTATTGTTTTCTTTGATGTATGTGATGCATTTTTAAAGGAAAACATCTGACTGCATTTAATGAATATAGTGTTACTCTATTTTTTTAAAACAATTCACAAAACCTGTGAGTATGTGTCAATGAGAGAGAGAGAAGGAGAAAGACAGAAACAGAAAGAGAGAGAGACAGAGAAAGAGAAGAGAAGGAGAGAGCGGCTGTGATTTTGCACTGGTTTGTGTGATCATGTGGAAATGCAGGTTACCTCTGCAGAAGGTATGTGGGCAGAAAGGTATTTAAAACATGAGGTAGTGTATCTTCCTCTATTTTTGTATAACTTTTGCTTGGCTCGGTTGCTATAATAAACACGTGTTCCTGTTATAATTTACCGACAGTTAGCAAAATTAAAATTTAAAATTGCTATTTGAGCAAACAGCAGCTTTCTCCTCATTTCATCTAGACCTCTTTTCCCTACAGCAAATTTATGGCTAATCAAGCAAGAGTTCTTAATAACTAACTGCTTTTGGTAATTTAAAGACTCCCCTGCCTAGAGGCTGAACACGATGTCCTCCCAAGTTCCCTCTGATTTGGCACATAAACTTAGATTCAAATGAACATTTACTCATCTATATTAAATGACATGAAACTATATGGCACATTTTAGCCCCAAATATTTTTCTCCGATTTAATCTGTTGATCTCTGTAGAATTAGTATTTTTAAATTGAATCAAGTGAATGGTGGATTTTCAAGAAGTTTACATCTAGAAAATTTCCATGAAAAAAAAAAATATATATATATATATGATGCTAGTGCTAAGTCACTTATAGTCGTATCCAACTCTTTGTGACTCCATGAACTGCAGCTCACCAGGCCCCTCTGTCCATGGGATTCTTCAGGCAAGAAAACTGGAGTGGGTTGCCATTTCCTTCTCCAGTATATATATGTGTATATATATATATATGCACAAATATATATATATGTGTATATATATATATATGCACAAATTGAGATTTAAAAATTGCAATGGAAATAAAGATGATATGAGAAAATAAAGAAGCTAGTTGCCATTTTAAAGGCAATACTGTTTGCTAATCTGAAAATTACATTTATAACTTTTCAGTTGCTTCTTGATTTTTGTCATGCTCGCTTGATTTGTTATATGTAATATTTTCTTCCTATATCAAAACTTTTGAAGCACTGTAAGCCACCTTCTTACAGTAAAAATGAAGGTTGAGGTTAGGAAGTAGAAGGCACTAGAGATGATTTTCTATAGCATCTTAAATTAACCATGGAATGAAATGGAAGTATTCTGCAAGGAAAAGTAGAGCTGTGTTATTTTCTTCCTCATCACACCAAGTGACCACAACTACGCAATTACAACAAAATCTAGTATATATTTCAAAGATTTTCCCTTCTGAAACTGAACTTTGAGAGACAAGGATCAGACTTCCATGTTTCATAAATATTCATGATCTTCACGAATTTATAAACTTTCATTCATAAATATCATCTATCTAACCATATTCAGTAATTCGATAGATGTAGATTTAAAAATCTCCTTGTAAATGTTTTCTGTAAATAACCCAAGTATAATAAGCAAATAATTGCTACTGCAACCTTGGGTGACAAAGAGAAAATAAAAGTACCTTGTCTTCTTCCTTCCTTTGCTTTCCAGGAAATTTAGAGATACAAATATTCTCTGTATGTTATATTCCTATATATAATTGTAGGCATTCCATTTATTATGGAAGAACGTGGGATGTGATGCAGTTATCAAGTGGTGCTTGGTATGTAAGAAATCAATTTAGGAAGATCTGCTCCTGTATGTCTACAGCCGTAGGCTCTGGTAACTTACAGAATGGCCTGATGGGAGACTCTAATCACATGGACACCTACCTCTTCTCCTCTCATTTCTATGCAGAGATGTTGATGAGTTAGTTTCTGTAAGCTCAGCTTCATCATTCTTGATTGCGGTGCCTACTTCATAGGGTTGTGAAGGAGATTTCATAAAGGGTGGCTTGCAAAGTACTCAGCAAAGGGCCTGGCACAAAATCAGTGGTCTGCATATGTTGACCATTAATGATATAAAGTATGTTCAAGCTCATTTTTGAATCCACTGAACTAGAAAAATTGTTTTGTTCTTTTTTTTTTTTTTTTTTTGCTTTCATTTTCCAGGTCCACATTCAAAAAAATCAATTTAAGACCAAGATAATTTAAACAAAAGTATAGCTAAATCTCAGACCAATTAGACCAAGAAAACTTCTGATTCTGAAGGAAACATAATGGGAAATGCGCTTCTGAACTGCCATGGTTCTTAAGAAGTAGTCAAAGGAGAGAGCATCAAAGGAAAATAACCAGAGAGAACTCCGCTTGAAGCTTCTGGAAGACAGAAATAGCAGTTGCAGGTGATTTTAACCAATCTTCAAATTTTCTTTCTTGAAACTGCCACTATGAGGAGTGAGAAAGTGGTTTTACGAAGTACTTTTTTACCTCTGCCCCTAATAGCTGGTTGCTGTGAATCATCAAAAAGATGCAAGAGAGGTGAAAAGGTAAAAGGAAAAAAAAGTAAAAGGTGAGAGGGAAACTATTAATTTTGTATTATTGTAAGCTTATAAAAGCAGTCTCATTTTAAAAAATGCCCAAGATTGAAGAAAAGGTGAAGGAAAAGAAGGAGTGCTTGTTAATCAACTAAAATGTGCTAAGCACTCAGGTAGGTGGTTTGTATATACATATAGCATTGACTTCATCATTTCATTAATCTCACAAAGATGCTTAGTCAGGATAGGGTAGGTTATCCTGTGATAACAGCTCTCAGCGGCTTAAATGCAGCCAGATTCTAGGTTTGGTAATTCTGAAAGGCAGCCTTTTCCACATGATGACTCATATTTGCCATTCCATATCATATCAATACATTCTTCTAAATTGAAAAGAAAGATACTTTGTAAAGTTTCATAATGCCACTTAATGCGTCTTCCCAGAAATGACATATTATATATACTTGCACTCACATTTCATTGGCCAAAGTGAATTACATCAGTCTGTGTCACTTCAACGGGGAACAGAATGCAGTTTTCTCATGTACCCCAAAGCAGGAGACTCAGAAATTCTGGTGAGCAGATGTCTATCACAAAAAGGGACTTCCTATTTTGAAGGTAAAAAATCTGACATTCAGAGACGCTCGCAACTTAGGCAAAATCACTCTTTCTATTTGGTATATTGGAATGTAAAACTCCTAAATCTATATTATTTAACCATTGTAATGTTTTGTTTGACATATATTCACTATTGCTTTGATATCAATGTTACACACAGAACAAACATATTTTCTACTTAAATTAATGTAAAAGTAAGCATTATAAGTTATCCCATAGCTAAATCACACAGAGAACTGTGCCAATTATTGTGAAAACTACTAATATCATAATCATGGACTTTGGAAGGAGTTATTCTTATCTGCTATTGATTCTGAGATCAAAAAGTTTCGATCTTGCAGTGTCTCTGTGTTTTTTGTTTTGGTTTTTGTTTTTGAAAGGATTTTAGCACTTGTGTGTCCTGAAGGAACCTCTCTTGTACACTTACAGCCTAGTAAGATCCATGGCATGCAGTTCAAAGAAATTGCACCAATTAGGCTAAGAACATTTTCCAGATTCAAGGAAGCCTTCTCCACATTTGAGCATAGTCTGAGGATCAGTGGAGATAGTAGTTCAAAGGGACTAGTCAGTTTAGTAAAATAAGTACCTTGGTTACCCATTAAATTTGCCTTTGTAAATAAAGTATAGTGAGTTTCCCTTTGATCTTATGAAGATAGTCCTGCGTGCTATACATAGCACAGAGATGAAAGTAGACGAGGCTGCTTAAAATGAAATATGCTACTGAGTAATATAAAGCTTTCAAACTCTTGAGCAGAAGCAGAAGTAATCTGGTAATGTCCTTGTTTGCAGTATTTTCATAGGGCATTTGGTGTTAATTTCAGTTATTTTCTTATTAAAATGAATAAACAACTGACACTATAGGGAAAATGTTACAGAACATTAGGCATAAATATGATCAATGATTTATGAAAGGCTGCATATATTTGTTTCCATTTCTTCAAAATAGCATCTAGCTTTCATATTGTCTCATCAAGAATCCCTTATCACTGTCCTCTTTGGTCAGGACATTTATATTTTTAATTTAATAAAAATGTCTATATATATAAAATTTTTAATTTTATTTTTAAATTTAATAAAATTTTCTCTATATATATAAATTTTAATTCCATTTTTAAATTTTGATAAAATTTTCTATATTTCTATAGAAATTTTAATTTTTAATTTTAATTTTTAATCTATTTTTAAATTTTTTGACACAATTTTCTTATTATTGATAAAGGATGGTACATTAAAAATTAGAAAAATAAGGAAAATTAGATGTTGTAGTTTCCATTTTAATAAGCCACTCCAACCTTCTGGTAGATTTTTTCTGGTGCACTTCTCTTCTCAAATGTCAAGTTTTATGCTAGTTTTTAACAAATCCAGGCCAGGGTTTTTGCTAATATTTAGCTTATATTCTAAGTACTGGCATTTTAATAGAGGTTTTGAACCCAAAGGAATGAATCTCTCTTGGAGGAATTTTCAACACAAGTGATGGATGGAGTGTAAGGGGTGGTCTGAATAGGGTGCAGTGATGAGCTCCCACTGGCATTCCAGTCACCATTTGGAAAGCTAACCCTGGCTGAGGTATATATATAATATGTACAATAATTCTTACTCTGGCTTTGTGGCAGTCTGATTATATTGTCTTCTTAAAAGTTTATTGGAGAAAATTTATTTTATTAAATCCCTAAATTATAAAGTTCGGGCTTTCAGGATTTATGTGATTTTATTTTATTTGACATTTAAAAAAATTACCTAGTTTTCGACTGTCATAAGGTGGCTCAGATGGTAAAGAACCTGTCTGCAATGTAGGAGACCCAGCTTCAGTCCCTGGGGTGGGAAGATCCCCTGGAGAGGGAAATGGCTACCCACTCCAGTATTCTTACCAGGAGAATTCCCCGGAAAGAGGAGCCTGGTAAGCTCCAGTCCGTGGGGTTGCAAAGAGTCAGACACGACTGAGTCTTTCACACTTTCAAGTGTAAACAATGGTTTCCATTTTTCGTTTAGAAGTTATTTTTAATAAATTCAGCTTATGCTCACATTTGATTATACGTTTTCTGATGAATAAAAGAAATTTCTCTATGTATCTTTTTTAAATTAGAGGGAAATTATATATGGATAAACAGAGAATTAGCAGAATTACATTTCTGTATCTGCAAAGCCAACTACCTTAGGCAGAATGATGGCCACCCAAACATGTTCCTGTCTAATTCCTGGGGCTTGTTACTATCTGTATCTTACATGGATAAAGCTACTTTGAAGATACAGTTAATCTTAAGGACCTTGAGATGGGGACAACTGGATTATCCAAGTGGGTCCAACCCAATCATCTGAGTCCTTTTAAGAACCTCTCAGGCTAAGGAGAGAATTGGAAGGAAGGATGGTTAGAGAGATGGAGGAAGTGAGCTATAATCCACCAAGTATGTATAGTCTTTAGAAGCTGAAAAACACAAAGAAATGTATGATCTTGTAGAACTCAGGACAGGCATGCAGCCCTGCAAAAATCCTGATTTCAACCTAGGAGATCTGTGTTAGACTTCTGAGTTCTAGAATTGTAAGACAATAAATTGGTGCTGTTTTAAGTCATTTAGTTCACAGTCATTTGTTACAGCAGCAATAGAAAAATAATACAGATTTTAGTACCAGAAGTGAGATTTGAACCCATATAAACAGACCACCTGACCTGCCTCCTGAGAAATTTGTATGCAGGTCAGGAAGCAACAGTTAGAACTGGACATGGAACAACAGACTGGTTCCAAATAGGAAAAGGAGTACGTCAAGGCTATATATTGTCACCCTGTTTATTTAACTTATATACAGAGTACATCATGAGAAATACTGGGCTGGAAGAAGCACAAGCTGGAATCAAGATTGCCGGCAGAAATATCAATAACCTCAGATATGCAGATGACACCACCCTTATGGCAGAAAGTGAGGAGGAACTAAAGAGCCTCTTGATGAAAGTGAAAGAGGAGAGTGAAAAAGTTGGCTTAAAACTCAACATTCAAAAACCAAAGATCATGGCATCTGGTCCCATCACTTCATGGGAAATAGATGGGGAAACAGTGTCAGACTTTATTTTTTGGGGGGCTCCAAAATCACTGCAGATGGTGACTGCAGCCATGAAATTAAAAGACGCTTACTCCTTGGAAGGAAAGTTATGACCAACCTAGATAGCATATTGAAAAGCAGAGATGTTACTTTGCCAACAAAGGTCTGTCTAGTCAAGGCTATGGTTTTTCCAGTGGTCATGTATGGATGTGAGAGTTGGACTGTGAAGAAAGCTGAGCGCCAAAGAATTGATGCTTTTGAACTGTGGTGTTGGAGAAGACTCTTGAGAGTCCCTTGGATTGCAAGGAGATCCAACCAGTCCATTCTGAAGGAGATCAGCCCTGGGATTTTTTTGGAAAGAATGATGCTGAAGCTGAAACTCCAATATTTCAGCCACCTCATGCGAAGAGTTGACTCATTGGAAAAGACTCTGATGCTGGGAGGGATTGGGGGCAGGAGGAGAAGGGGACGACAGAGGATGAGATGGCTGGATGGCATCACCGACTCGATGGACGTGAGTCTGAGTGAACTCTGGGAGTTGGTGATGGACAGGGAGAACTGGCGTGCTGCAATTCATGGGGTTGCAAAGAGTCGGACACGACTGAGCGACTGAACTGAACTGAACTGAACACACAATATACCAGATATTACTGTTGCTTCAACTGGAGAAAAAAAATGTTTCAGAATACAATTTAAAAATAAATATGAAAAAGCAATGCTACATGTACAATTTTTGAATAATTTTTTGTGTGTAAGACATGTTTCTTTTTGGTTCACAATGAAAATGGTATTTTATTGGTTTTTCTAATTATATGAATACTATGAGAACAATTCAGCAAAAAACTTCCAAATATAAACAAACCAAAACCCATCTGACTTCTCCCCATCTGGAGAGATCATCTATTGATTTTTTGATGGCTGCTATTTTAGACATCTCTATTTTTATACATAAACTCTATACATAAAATTTTACATAAATGGAATCATCACACTTGCCATTTTTATCATGAATAAGCTATTTTTTATTTTTGAAATGTACTATTCATATATAATATATTAAAATATAGAACTAGTGTATGCATAATAACAAGAAACACCTCTGTACCCAACAATGCAGATTAACTGTACTTGGAAAGTCCCCTGTGCTCCATACTAGTTTCATTTCCCCACCTCTACTCCCAGAATTAACCAGTTTTTTTACTTTTATTTTAACCTTTCCTTGATGTACAGGGAAGCCTTGTGTGCTGCTGTCCATGGGGTCACAAAGAGTTGGACATGACTGAATGACTGTTTTGAACTGCTTAAAAATAAGCTCAGCACTCATGTATTTATTACTAAACAATTATTTTTTTTAATTTTAAAAGATTAAGCTGCAAGCTAGACATGTCTATAAAAAGAAAGCAATTACTACTATTAAATGAAGGTTCCCAGGAGAATGTAACAGAAAAGACCTGTCTGCCTTGTGGTGGGGTTTTATCTCCATGGAGTCTATTCAGTACTTCTCTTATGATTCTGGTGGGACTGTGTTATCCTTCATGGATTTGGAATTGAGGGAATTAAGATTGAGATATAATAATGGATGAGAATAGAGACATGTAGAGTGTTTTGAAAGGCAGAAAGCTTTCAGGCCCATGAGATTTGACATCAACTAGATTTTTTATGTTAACAGAACATAAAAAAAAAAAAAACAACTACAGGTGAGAAAAGTGATTGATCTTCAATAGAAATGTGGGAAAATGAGAATCTTTGTCATGGGCTGTACCATCCTGACTTCATCAGGGTAGATGCTGTCCTGATCTAACCTTTTCCAGCCCTTTCACAGAACAGAGCAATTCCTCATGTGAAGATGGTTGTTGCCAGGGCTCACAGGGCACTTATTCCCTCTTGTGTAGGTAGAACTGAGAAGGATTCCTGAAGAGACATCCTGTTGTTTTTTCTTTTCCTTGTTTCCTTCTTCCCACAGGAGGAGAAATGTCTTATCTAGTAAGAGAAGATGGAAGAGAGAGATGTCTTTCTTCACCCTCGTCTCTTTCTTACAATCCAATGTTTTTATACCTAGATGTGAATACCTTTACTTGTCTTAGAACTCAGGAAAGCAAAATCCAACTGAGAAGCAAGGCCACCTGCAGAAGTTAGAGACTCTAACCTGACTTGAATGTGATTCACTTCTAATGGATATGAGCCACATGAAGTTTTTTTCTTTCACTGTGGAAGTCCTTATTATAAACTTTTGTAATCTACCAAGTTCAGTACATTCTAGCCCTGTCACAGACAGGATCCAGGTTTATCCCAGGACTTGTTTGAGGTCACTGAGCAGATGAGTAGGCAGCTCCAAAAATGCTATGGGGATGTAACCCTCAAAATTGTGTGAGATGGTATGTTTCCTTTGTGGTAAAGTTTTCATATCTGGGAGGTGTAGAATTAGCTGTAGAAAAGAACCAAAATGTAATATTAATACTTTTATAATAATTAAAGTGTGCATACTTGCTATATTAAGTAGATGTAATGCATAAGAGGCTTTAACCTGTTAGAAAAACAGGTCAACCTTGTAACATTGTTTTAAAATGCCTAACTGAGAAGTGATAGAGGATCATGTGTCTAGACTGAATATAATTAATTTTATAAAAGTATTTGAAGATTTAAAAAACTTGAAACCAGTTTTAACGTTCATTTATTGATTTTCTAAGTATTGCTTAAATACTTGAGCAAGTTTGTTAGATAATTTATGTATGCATAGGAAAAAAAGAGCATATTAAATGCGCTAGGGCAGCTTAAAATGTTTAAAAGGAGTTAAATTAACAAGATTTATAACTGGTCCAGATAGCAACTAAAGACCTCCTTTAAAGGGACTGTGAAAATGTTATCTTTCTACATGGGATAATAAGGTTTATAAAATGAACTGAAAACTGCAAAGAAGAACAAATCCCATTTTACATATAAAGTTAATTGCTCAGTTGTGTCCGACTCTTTGCAACTGTAGCCCGCCAGGCTCCTCTGACCATAGCCTTCTCCAGGCAAGAATATTGGAGTGGGTAGCTATTCCTTTCTCCAGAGGATCTTCCCTACCCAAGGGCTGAACTTAGGTCTCCTGCATTGCAGGTAGATTCTTTACCACCTGAGCCACCAGGGAAGCCCCTTTTTACATTTCAGGTCAGTTCAGTTCAGTCGCTCAGTCATGTCCGACTCTTTGCGACCCCATGAATCGCAGCACGCCAGGCCTCCCTGTCTATCACCAACTCCCAGAGTTCACTCAGACTCACGTCCATCGAGTCGGTGATGCCATCCAGCCATCTCATCCTCTATCGTCCCCTTCTCCTCCTGCCCCCAATCCCTCCCAGCATCAGAGTCTTTTCCAATGAGTCAACTCTTCGCATGAGGTGGCCAAAGTACTGGAGTTTCAGCTTTAGCATCATTCCTTCCAAAGAAATCTCAGGGCTGATCTCCTTCAGAATGGACTGGTTGGATCTCCTTGCAATCCAAGGGACTCTCAAGAGTCTTCTCCAACATCACAGTTCAAAAGCATCAATTCTTCGGCGCTCAGCCTTCCTCACAGTCCAACTCTCACATCCATACATGACCACTGGAAAAACCATAGCCTTGACTAGACGGACCTTAGTTGGCAAAGTAATGTCTCTGCTTTTCAATATGCTATCTAGGTTGGTCATAACTTTTCTTCCAAGGAGTAAGCCTCTTTTACATTTAAGTATACTAAATTGATTACTTTTTAACTAACAGTCTATTAATGATTTTTTTCCACTTGGGACCCAATCTGGAAGAATGCAGATTCTCATTCAGTAGGAATCACTTTTAGTGTCAGACACAGATCAAAATCCTGCTATCGAAAAGTTGATGTCAATGTCTGCTGCTGCTGCTGCTAAGTCGCTTCAGTTGTGTCCAACTCTGTGCGACCCCATAGACGGCAGCCCACCAGGCTCCCCCGTACCTGGGATTCTCTAAGCAAGAACACTGGAGTGGGTTGCCATTTCCTTCTCCAATTCATGAAAGTGAAACGTGAAAGTGAAGTCACTCAGTCCTGTCTGACTCTTCGTGACCCCATGGACTCCAGCCTACCAGGCTGCTCTGTCCATGGGATTTTCCAGGCAAGAGTACTGGAGGGGGGTGCCTTTGCCTTCTCCTGAGATCAATGTCTAGATTAGGTAAATTCACTAGAGGATGCCAACTTAGGACGGCCCTTTGAAAGTTAGGCAGCTAACTTTGAATATACTACATTCTGACCACATTATGACCAAGTCCTTTCCTTTTCTGGAACTTCTACAACATTATTTAGTGCCTTATTAAAATAAGTTGTTTCTTTGAAGTACTGAGTATTTAAAGTATGACGTATCCTAATGATTAAAGCACACACTTTGGGTAATCATTGATTCTTATGGTTCTCAAGCAAGTAAGCTCTGGTAATAATGGAGACAGACTTGAAACTTTAATAATGTAATTTACCTAACTTCCTAATGAGTTTCATGAGTTTGCACTTCAAAAGAGCTTTTGCCTCTTCTCTAGGTCTTGTTGTGTGAAGCATGAATAGATCACTGGTTATCAATGGCAGGAGAGTTTTGGAACCAGACAGATGTTAGTATGAATTAGAGTTCATCTGCATACTAGGTCTGAGACCTTGGACCAGGTATTCAACCTCTTAGTTTTCTCATCTGTAAATTGAAAATGATAATATCCACCTTTGATGGTTGTTAGAAAGCTTAGAGATATTATATGAAAAGAGGCAGTAGACAACTGGTCTTCAATGGAATAACACATGTGATTTTTATAAGTAGTGTAAAAACGAGGGAGTGTATGTGTTGTTAGGTGAGAAAGGGTTAATTTCAGCAGTGGGTTGAGTATGTGTGTGTGTTGTGTGTGTGCAGATGAAGGGCCAGCTGCCTTGACAATATGCTGCTGCAGTGAATCATGGCTGGCTGCCAAACGGAGGCTCCAAAGACCCTTGTGCAATGTTAGGCGATGATCTGCAGGGTGTAAATGATACCCTGCAAAAACTTGAACTTCAGACTTCATGGGGTTGGATCTCTGGCCTCATACAATCTCCCAGAGATCACATATCCCATACACCATTGGAGTGAGAAAAATCCCTAAGCCTAGCAATTGTCCCTATAGATTTTTGGCTGCCTACTTAATTCCTTAAGGTCTCCTTCATTCACCAGTCACATGCCCTAGTGTTAGTTTTTTTCCTATAACCAGTTGATGTTTGTGTTTTTTTTTTTTTTAATCCTATCCCCAACCATGATTATTCCAGGCAAAAAACTCTTATGGAAATCATAAAAAATGCTGTCTTCTACATACTGTTGTGGTTGCTGAAATTCTGAAAGGGGCATTTTATATCAGTCTCCAGCTGTAAACAATGTTAAAAGAATCAAATAGAATGATCCAGGAGACAGAGATAGAAAGAGATCAAAGCTGATGAGAATATTTGGATGCAAAAAAAAGCAAGGTTTTTAAAGGAAGCTATATGAAAGGGAAAAGAGCTCTTCCATCAACAATCTTACCGAAATCCACTATTTTTCAATTAAGTCTTTGTCTAAAGCCACCTTTTATTAGGAAATTTTTTTTCAGACTTCTAGGTGTGCATGTACTGTCCTAGTTTCCTGACCAGGAATGGAACTGTGCCCCCTGCTTTGGGAGCACAGACGCTCAACCATTGGACAGCCAGGGGAGTCCCTAAAGTCACCTTTTAAATGGAACAACATGTATATATATAAACATAGACACACAGTATGCATGTATGAGTTTTCTGGTCTATTTTAATATTGAAGACAAAAAAAGTGTTCCTCTGGTCCTTATTCCTTTAAATATAGAATAGCAGTATAATTTAGTAAGAAGAACTCAAAATTTGAACTAGCTGGACCAGTTTTGTGGTTTATGAAATGGGATAAATTGTTGAACCTCTGAGGTGATTCACCTAGCTTAAAATTCTAGTTCTATCCTTTATTGTCGTGTAGCCTTGGACAAATTTATTTACTGTCAGGAACCTCACTTCTCTTTTCTGTAATAATAAGACAGTGATTTCTACTTTTTTTTTTTTCTGGAGAGTAGATTGAATGGAGCAAATATCAGTGTGGCAAAGGCTGAGGAAGTATCCCACTTGAGAAACTGCAGTTTTTTTGACTAGGTGGGTAGCATTGAGTGCAGCAAATGAGACAGATTTGCAGTGTGTTTTACAGTAGAATTGACAGAACTTTCCATTAGAGTGGAAATGAATGGTGATCCCACTTACCGCTTGTTCAGAAGTGATGTAGCGTTCCATCGCTAAGAACTCCATTATGCACATATGTACTTGACATAACCTGTAGCTGGTTGGATGCTAGAAACTGGAGTTCCCAGTAGAAGTGTTCTGGGCTAGAGATGTACTTATAGGAGTCATCAAGATACCAATGCAGTTTAAAGCTTGAGAACTAATTGAGATGGTACAAGGGTGTGGTGGGGAGACTGGAGGAAAAGAAAAAGAAGAAAAATAACGAGAAGGACCAGAGTGGGCTCAGGAAATACAGCTGCTCCCCATTCCATCATCCCCCCAGTGCCCTGCAGGGAGAAAGGACTCTTGAAACTGATCCCACTGTCTCTTTCCAGGGTTAATTTAGCAGAGTAAGAAGAGGACAGTAGAGACATATTTGAAAGCCTTAAATAGAAGCAGCTGCTGACTCTTCTGAGTAGTAATTTGATGACTATTTATTTAGCTTTAGCAGAATAATTTTGTGGAATAGATGAAACATTTTAAAATAATCTTATGCTGACACTATATGCCTTTATGTCTTACCAATATTTTACAACTGCATGGCTAGATTTACAGAAGGGCATTTCCAGGTAGAATTGAGATATTTTTAGAGTTAAAAAAAGTTGGGTATTCTATATGTTCAATTTGAGCTAGAAATAAGTAAATATTTCTGTTAATATTCCAAAGTGCTATATTTATGTTCATGATGAATGATCATTCCTATTTGTGCTTTCCATATTATTATAAAATAAAATAAAGCTATATTGGCAATTTGCATCTATTACGTCTGTGATAGTAAGTGCTCTTTTTGGTAAATAGTGGAAAGCAATAATTTCATGAGCCAATGAGAGGTTTGAATGATTATTTTATGAACTAAGAAACTTTTTATCAATCTTCTGATCTGGCCTGTAAGTTTGGGAACTTTTTTCCCCTTTCTTTCTTCCTTCTCTCAGGAATGAAAGAGATGAAAATCTAAAGCGTCCCTGTTACGCTCTGCACTGAAGTCACTAAGTTAAAAAACAAGTTCAGCAAGTTTTAAAGAAAAGACCTGTTAGTTAAGTAGAAGGCAAATATTTTCATTAGTGCTTAGTGGAAAAGGGAAAGTTTCATGTGACACTTCAATGTTCAGTCACTTCTTACCCCAAGTCCTTTTACCTCAGAGAAGAGGGAGAAAACAAAATGAGGAATTAGAAATGACAGTTTACATCAGCCAAAAAAACAAAACAAAAAATACTTTTCCACTAAATGCAGAAAGAAGAAATGGTACTATTTTATTCAGTACCTCAGGGCTTTTTCAGTTAAATTAGAAACTCAGTTTGGGGGGCGATGTTTTTGATTAGGATGGAACAATTAAGAATAACTGAAAAAAAAAAAAAAAAAGAATAACTGAGAAGATGCTCAATGTAGTAAGGAAGATAGAGAAAGGAAGTAGGTTCCTATAGCCCATCCAATTGTGTGAATGGGGCTTCCCTGGTGGCTCAGAAGGTAAAGAATCTGCCTGCAATGCAGGAGACCTGGGTTTGATCCTTGGGTTGGGAAGATCCCCTGGGAAGATCCCAGGGAACCCTTGGAGGAGGGCATGGCAACCCACTCCAGTATTCTTGCCTGGAGAATCCCCATGAACAGAGGGCCCTGGCAGGCCACATTCCATGGGCTTGCAAAGAGTCAGATATGACTGAGTAACTAACACTTCACATTGTGTGTATGTGATGGAGATCAAAATGAACACCATCTCAAACCTAGATGGTGCCAAGAAGGCTGTATTTAACTTCTAGAAGTGAGGTGATACACCTGGACACAATGCAACTTAACCAAGGCCTTTGAGATATGTCTCTGGAGGAGGAAGGGGTTTCTCTCCACGGTGGTCCTCATCCTAGGGAACTCAGTTTGAAAAGGGGAGAGAAAGCTGTTTCATTTTATTTTTTTATCTTTTTTTTATATATTTATTTTTGGCTATGCTCGATTTTCATTGCTTTCAGGGCTTTTCTCTAGTTACTGCGAGAGAAGACTACTCTCTGCTGCAGTGCAAAGGCTTCTCATTGCTGTGGCTTCTTTTGTTATGGAGCACGGGCTCTAGGGCCCTAGGGATTCAGTAGTTCCAGCACATGGAATCAGTAGTTGTGATTCCTGGGCCCTAGAGCACAGGCTCAATAGTTGTGGCACACAGGCTTAGGTGCTCTGTGGCATGTGGGATCTTCCTGGACCAGGGGTTGAACCCGGGTCTTCTGCATTGACAGGCAGATTCTTTACCACTGAGCCACCAGGGAAGCCGAAAGCTGTTTCATTTTAGACTTGTCCACGTAATTGTTAGTGAGGAGAGATGATCTCTGTTAGAAGTACTATCTTCAATCCAGATCCAAAGGAAGCTTGCAGCAGGAAACTAACTCAAAAATTCACATGAAAATTTGCACAGGAAAATACTGTGATCACAAATTGCTCTGATCATGAACCTAGTAAATACATTGTTACACTGGCTGGAGGAGGACTAGCTCAACCTTCCACAAGCACACCTTCTTCTACTTCAACCAAGAGAGGAGAGGGGAAAAAAACATAAAAAGGGAGACACAAGGGCAGTGCAGTCATGCTTACATCATCAGGAGCAGCAGCTCACTAAAATGCAGCACAAAATTGACAATGGAAGTTGAGTCACCACATTGGAGCCTGTATATAGAACAAGTTCTCACCAGGGACTGAGGGAGATAGGCTGGACCTCACTGAAAGAAAGAAGTGTATAAAAGCTTGCAGTTTAAAAACAAACAGAAAACTATGGTTATCATTCCTTCCCCCTGCAAATATATTCTTTCATATCCATGAAAAACGGCAGCAAGCATTGAGGTTGCACTTGAAATACTTAATATTATGGTCCAGACAACAACAAACTGGAACGGATGTTCCGTAGATCCTGGCAGGCAAGTGCTGCCCCAAATTTAATGCTTTATTTTCTAGATGGTGCCAAGCTTGTGGGAGAGTGGGCCGGATGGCTGGGGAGTCAAAACTCAGAGCAGCAGTGATTTCAGGAGCATTTAATATTTTAATGACCAGTAGAGCCATATCCATGCTTGCCAGATGAATATAAACTCTGATGAAATTATACATGAGTTCCCAAATGTTCCCTCCCTCTTGAAAACTTGACAAGGTTGTGCAGCCTTTTTTTTTTTTTTTTAATATTTTGGTTCAATAATGAATCTGAGCATGCCTCCTTGATCATTCATCGCACATTTACTTTACTACACATTAATTTTGGTGATAGACAAACTTTTAAAACTACTTCTTTTGAGAATTTCTACTTCAGATCTCCTACCAAAATTGAATTATTATCAAATGGCTTTTACAGGTCACAAATCAAGATTTCATTCATATATATAAACAACATTTTAATGTACAGCTGCACTTGAAATATCTCTGAATCTTTATATATAAAGATTTGGGAAGAACTCATTTAGCACAGCCTTTCTAAGCATAGTTTTTAAAAAGCTAGTCAGAATAGCAAATAAACTACTGATCATAAATTACTTTTAAAAGTACTAATAGGAAAGATTGATTTTTTTTTTTTTTTTTTTTTTTGCGCCATTGATGCAAACAGGGGAAGAAACTGATTCAGAGGCAAATCAATTGTGTTAGCATGTCTAAACAGAGTGGATGTCCCGACCATCCAAAAAAATACACACATTAAGTTGCTTTCCAGCCCAGGCTATTCTTACCATCCTTTAGCTCTCTGTTGATTAAGGGCCACATTTTCAGAGGGTTTTACTGGTAGCTCAGCTGGTAAAGAATCTGCCTGAAATGCAGGAGACCCCAGTTCGATTCCTGGGTCAGGAAGATTCCCTGGAGAAGGGATAAGCTGCCCATTCCAGAATTCATGGGCTTCCCTGGTGACTCAGATGGTAAAGAATGCACCTGCAATGTGAGAGACCTGGGTTCAATCCCTGGGTTGGGAAGATCCCCTGGAGGAGGGCATGGCAACCCACTCCAGTAATCTTGCCTGGAGAATCCCCATGGGTAGAAGAGCCTGGCAGGCTACAGTCATTGGGTTTCAACAAGTTAGATACGACTGAACGATTATGCATACACTTTCCAGAGAGAAGCAAGAACACAGGATCCTGGGAAAGAGGATAGACTCTCAGTCTTGTTGGGTTGTTCAGAATTTCCCTGGTTATGGGAGGATGGAAAAAAATTATTAGAGTATTAGGGAACTTGGAAAATTTTCTCTTTTGGAGAATCATAGTCCTATCTTCAGATGCTTTATCCCAGAGGGAAAAGGATGATTTAAAAAAAAATCTAATGCCAGGATCATAGATATATAGGTAAAAATAGGCTTGGCTCAGCAATGAGTGATATGAGTGTAAAACCATCTTTGTATTCCTGCTTTTCTCCTGTTCAACCATCTTATTAACTCTTCCTTTTCTGGTTCTTCTTTCTTTCTTATTTCAACCTCCTCCCCTTTCTTCCCCCAAGATCTCTTCCTCTGCTCCTTTTTCCTGTTTCCTTCCCTCCCTCATTCCTTTTCTGTTCCAACTCCAGTCACACCGTGCTTCCTTAATGCTTTCCTCCTCTTGTAATGTTTCAGCACAAACAACCAAGCATAATCTGGGAAACTGGTCCTGAAGTGTTTTGTGGGGTTTCGAGCTAAGGGTGTATAAGAAAGATTTTATGATGTGGATACTGTAAAAGGTTTAAAGTGGTAAAATATTCAGACTTTCTATAGTTAAGATCTTTAGACTAGAGTATATAAAAAGGGTACAGATTAAATTAAATGTGCCTTAGTGCTGCTAACTAATTAAACTAATCATGAACACTCATGATTTGCCTTATCATTTTTACATTAAGAAAATTTCTCAAATGGAGGATAATTGCAGCCAAAGCCTACTTTTAACCATGCTTTTCTGTTCTGATGCATTACTGATTTCTTTTGTATTATAATTGTTGTTTTCATCAGAGTGCATTTTGTTTCTTTTTCAGTATTCAAGTAGGGGATGCAACATGCAAAGTGGGAAGTGTGCCTTAATGAACCAGTTATTGAAATGAGTTTGATATTTCTAGTCCAAATGATTGCAGTTTTATTATCTGTGTGGTAAAAGAAAATTCCAGAACACTTGGTACTACCATTTGTTTTAACAGAAAACATATCTTTTGAAAATTAGAACTTTCTCTCATTCTCTTCAACTGAGAATTTCAAATGTACTTATACTGAGCTATGAATGATTACCGATGTACTAATTTGTGATGACTGTTAAATCACAAAAATCATATAATATTGCCATTTTTATCTTGAATAATAGTGGGTTAAATGCATTATGATTGATGGTCTTGAATCTGAATGAACAGAGAAAATTAGTAACTATTAATTGGCACAGATTAATAAACTACAATTATACCTTCTATGAATGTCCAAAGTTAAAAAATTATAGCACTAAGTATGAATGAGTATGCATAATACAATTGCATGTTTTGATTCACAGCCATCTTCAGACTTGAAAGATAAAAGAAGAATAAGAAAGAAAGCAAATTTAACACTTATAATGCCAGATACACCTAGAGGAAATATAAGTATTTGATTTATGTAACACAAGCACAATTTCCAAACCCTCTTAGAAGCAGGAGATTGTTTTTAACCAATAGAAAGCAAGTAAAGTCACTCAGTTGTGTCTGACTCTTTGCAACCTCATGGACTGTAGCCTGCCAGGCTCCTCCATCCATGGGATTTTTCAGATAAGAATACTGGAGTGGATTGCCATTTCTTTCTCCGGGGGATCTTCCTGACCCAGGGATCGAACCAGGGTCTCTGGCCCTGCAGCAGACTCTTTACCATCTGGGCCACCAGGGAAGCCCAAAGACAACATGTAAATTAATATTATGTACCTAACTTTGGACTTAAACAAATAAGTCCAATAATTGGTCCAAAATGGACCAATAAGTGGTTTGTTATAATACCAAAACACCAAACTATTGTTATCAATAGAGTTGAAGGACTTTCTCCATATCAGCACTTAATGTTTAAACTTAAGTAAAGGATGACAGGTTATGAATATTTTGCTTCTAAAAAACCTACCATGGATAGTAATTTTTGTCAAAACTCAAAAGGACAGAATTTTAAAATATGTGATCTAGTTGTTCAATGTTGGAACTATAATATTAAAATGAAAGAAGTTTATAGAATGCTGTGGAAACCTCAGCAGTGGCCACAGGACTGGAAAAGATCAGTTTTCATTCCAATCCCAAAGAAAGGCAATGCCAAAGAATGCTCAAACTCTGCACAATTGCACTCTTCTCACATGCTAGTAAAGTAATGCTCAAAATTCTCCAAGCCAGGCTTCAGCAATACGTGAACCGTGAACTTCCTGATGTTCAAGCCGGTTTTAGAAAAGGCAGAGGAACCAGAGATCAAATTGCCAACATCTCCTGGATCATCAAAAAAGCAAGAGAGTTCCAGAAAAATATCTGCTTTATTGACTATGCCAAAGCCTTTGACTGTGTGGATCACAATAAACTGTGGAAAATTCTTCAAGAGAAGGGAATACCAGACCGCATGATCTGCCTCTTGAGAAATCTGTATGCAGGTCAGGAAGCAACAGTTAGAACTGGACATGGAACAACAGACTGGTTCCAAATAGGAAAAGGAGTACGTCAAGGCTGTATATTGTCACCTTGCTTATTTAACTTACATGCAGAGTACATCATGAGAAACGCTGGGCTGGAAGAAGCACAAGCTGGAATCAAGATTGCTGGGAGAAATATCAATAACCTCAGATATGCAGATGACACTACCCTTATGGCAGAAAGTGAGGAGGAACTAAAAAGCCTCTTGATGAAAGTGAAAGAGGAGAGTGAAAAAGTTGGCTTAAAGCTCAACATTCAGAAAACGAAGATCATGGCATCCGGTCCCACCACTTCATGGGAAATAGATGGGGAAACAGTGGAAACAGTGTCAGACTTTATTTTTCTGGGCTCCAAAATCACTGCAGATGGTGACTGCAGCCATGAAATTAAAAGACGCTTACTCCTTGGAAGGAAAGTTATGACCAACCTAGATAGCATATTCAAAAGCAGAGACATTACTTTGCCAACAAAGGTCCGTCTAGTCAAGGCTATGGTTTTTCCAGTGGTCATGTATGGATGTGAGAGTTAGACTGTGAAGAAGGCTGAGCACCTTTTTGAACTGTGGTGTTGGAGAAGACTCTTGAGAGTCCTTTGGACTGCAAGGAGATCCAACCAGTCCATTCTGAGGGAGATCAGCCCTGGGTGTTCTTTGGAAGGAATGATGCTAAAGCTGAAACTCCAGTACTTTGACCACCTCATGTGAAGAGTTGACTCATTGGAAAAGACTCTGATGCTGGGAGGAATTGGGGGCAGGAGGAGAAGGGGACGACAGAGGATGAGATGGCTGGATGGCATCACTGTCTCGATGGACATGAGTCTGAGTGAACTCCGGGAGTTGGTGATGGACAGGGAGGCCTGGCATGCTGCGATTCATGGGGTTGCAAAGAGTCGGACATGACTGAGCGACTGAACTGAGGGATGAAAAACTCTGTCTGTGCAGAAAGAGAGCCATTAAACAGCCCTAGGTTTCTTGGCTCAGGAAAAATCTGGATAAGAACCTCATCTTGGGTTTCCTAGTGCCCTGGTCATTTCACTCACCCGATAGGCTTGAAGATTTGGAAATATTATAATCTGCAAGAAGCAAGTTTTCCTTCAAATATTTTCTCACAGATGTTTTTCAAAAGGTTAGTTCAGTAATACTTCTATGACTGGAGTTACTGATCTTCGAACTTTAATGACACAGAACATAAATGGGTAAAAGCACACACATGTACACACACACCTTGTGCAAAAACAGATATCATGAAATCCTTACACTAAAGCTCATGCATTTTTCTAGACCCTCATTAGGGTGTATTTCTTCTTACTTTGAGTTCCATTTTGTCATCTTGCTTCTTCTGATTTTTTCTGCCCAGAGTAGAGTAGAAGATTCTTCCTTTGCTTCTGACAGTAAAGAGAGCAAGGTGCAGGTAAGAGCTATGTTGCAGGCTCACTGTGATTAAAATAACAAACAAACCAACAAAAACAGCCAGACAGTTAGGAAGACCGTTTTGTCACAAACTCACTCAGGAGTGAAGCTAATAACTTGCTCATTTCTAAAAGCTATGAGAGCCACCCTGAAAAGAGACTTTAAAATATTCACTGTTAAACTGTTAAACTCATGCAAGTTTAAGCAAACAAACACAAAGACACAAAAGCCATCAAATCTTTACAGGTCAATCTAGGAAAGAGCCAGGGACAGTGCCCCAGCTCTGGGGTTTGAGGTATATGTCTGAATGGTCAAGGCAGACCCAGACTTGCTTCTTGCAGGTTTCAGTATCCAAGAAAGTCCAGCAATATGGGTGAGTAAATGTGTGTATGCATGTGAGTAAATGTGTGTATGCATGTGCTTGGAGTGTGGTTAGAGTCGTGGGGGGCTGATAGGGTTGGAGGGAGTTGAAGAACATCAAGAAAATTCCAAGTTGAGTAAGTCAGAGCACTGTAGTAGTTTAAGGGTCCATTCTCAAAGGGTCCTAGAAAAGTAAGAATGCAAATGAAATATAGGGAGCTAGATCTAGCTTCTAGAAAAAGAGATTAAGAATAGTATTAGGGCCTAGGCAAGAAGACAGGCTTTATGGGAGAATTTCTGATTCTAACTAAGAATTGAAATTGGAATGTCAGGTAGGGAAAGAAGGCAGGGGCCCATAGTTAGTTCTGGATCAAGTGTCAGGCCAATAGAGATAGGCCACAGCTAGGGTCAAAGGGAAGCTCAGAAGCTCTGGTAGCAAATAGACTTGGCCTTCCTTCCAGCTTGTTTTAGCACCAGAGTGGGGATCAGGAACTTAACAAGTAACTGCTAAGGAAGATAAGGGCTAGTGTCAAGATCTCTGATGAGGCAGAACAGAGGAATCCCTTCCTCGCTCTGCTCTTCTTCCCATCCTTCCATCTTTCCTTTCTATTTTTTAAAAATTATTACTTTATCTATGATCCAGCAATCATACTCCTGGGTATATACCCAGAGAAAACCATAATCCCAAAAGATACACACACAGCAATGTTCATTGCAGTAGTGTTTACAATATCCAGGACATGGAAACAATGTAAGTGTCCAGCAAGGATAAAGAAGATGTGGCACATATATATAACAGAATATTACTCAGCCATAAAAAGGAATGAAATGGTACCATTTGCAGAGACATGGATGGACCTAGCGACTGTTATACAGAATGAAGACAGAAAGAGAAATACAAATATCGAATAATATCGTTTATATGTGGAATCTAGAAAAAATGGTACAGATGGACCTATTTGCAAAGCAGAAATAGAGACTCAGGCCTAGAGAACAAATGAATGGATTCCAAGGAGGGGAAGGGTGAGCGTGAGATGAATTGGGAGACTGGGATTGACATGTATATACAGCTGTGTATAAAGATAGCTAATGAGAACCTACTGTATAGCACAGGGATCCCTGTCTGGGGCTCTATAGTGACCTAAATGGGAAGGAAATCCAAAAAAGAGGGGATATATTTAAGCATATGGTTGATTCACTTTGCTGTACAACAGAAAATAAAACAACATTGTAAAGCAACTTTATTCCAGTAAAATTGTTTTTTAAAAATTACTATCTTATCACAACAGTCTTTGGCCTAGTCCATTATAGTTTTGCTCCTACCCACCTCTGTTGTGCTATTATTGGCAATTTTTTACAGTTGTATTCCTATATGTAATAGGACACATTTCATGGATATCATGTATTGCTTATACATATTTTGTTTATATATGATCTATTTATATGTATAAATATAAAATGTGTCATTGAGTCTAGAACACTTGCCATTTGGTTATTTTTTACTGACATTGTCTCCATGATGTGACACTGACGTCATACCTTCCTGTGCTTCTCTAGTCATACTTCCTTTTGTGCTGTGAACATATTTATAATGGCTACTTTGACATCTTTTTTTGTTAGCCCCAACATCAGGTCAGTGTCACAGGCTGTTTCTGTTGTCTGCTTTTCCCCCCTGGTGTATGAGTCACAATTTCCTGTTTCTTTTCAGGCCTCCACATTTTTTGTTGGAAACTAGGTATTTTAGATAATTCACTGTAACAACTCTAGGTACTGGTCACTTCCTCCCACGTTGGGGCTTGTGACTGTTACTTGCTTGTTTGTTTGTTGAGCGATTGGTTCAATCTTTTATTTGAGAGAAGTCTATCTTCCTCCATGGTGTTAAGCCTCTCATATTGCTGCTCAGGGAGACACAGCTCTGGGTGCCCCCACCAGCCTGGGTTGACGGTGGGGCTGGCTGGGTTCTCTTCTACTCTGTTCTTGACACCACCAGCTGGTAAACTCCACTAATTGCCTGTTGTTGCTTCCCTTTCTTTCTTTTTTTTCTTTTTTTGATGTGGACCATTTTTTTAAAGTCTTAATTGAATTTGTTATAAAACTGCTTCGGGGGTTTTATAACAAACCCCTGTTTTATGATTTGGCTTTTTGGCCATGAAGCATGTGGGATCTTAGCGCTCTAAATAAGGTTGGAACCTGCAAGCCCTGTATTGGGAGGCGAAGTCTTAACCACTGGACCACTGGAGAAGTCCTTGCTGTTTCTTATATGGTTTTCAATAATGCTGCCAGGAATATGCAGGTTTCCCAGGTGGCTAGTGGTAAAGAACCTGCCTGCCAATGTAGGAGACCTAAGAAATCCGGGTTCCCTCCCTGGGTCGAGAAGATCCCCTGGAGGAGGGCATGGCAACTCACTCCAGTATTTTTGCTTGAAGAATCCCAGGATGAGATGGTTGGATGGCATCATTGAGTCAATGGACATGAGCTTGAGCAAACTCTGGGAGACAGTGAAGGACAGGGATGCCTGGCGTGCTGCAGTCCCTGGGGTTGCAAAGAGCTGGACATGACTGAGCAACTGAAGAACAACAACCAGGCATATATTCCTCTACAACCTAATCCAATCAAAATGTGGCTTCTTGGAAGGATGTTTCCAGGGTCAGGGTTTGCTTTTTTTTCTGATTCCAGATGACTCCTCCCAGCTATCTTAATTCCATGTTCTCTTCTGAAAGCTATCTACCTGCTACGTGGGCTGTGAATCTCTTGCTGATTGCCTTGCACCAGAATGTCCCTTAGGAAGAAAACTGTCTGAAAGTTGAGATCTCTAGAGCATAGTTTGACAGAAGACTGTTGTTTTTCAGGTCCTGTCTGACTCTTCAGGACCCCATGAACAGCAGCACGCCAGGCTTCCCTGTCCCTCCCCATCTCCTGAAGTTTGCACCAATTCTTCAGCATTCTGTCTTCTTTAAATGGCCCAGTTCTTAAAACCATATGTGACAGAAGACAATAAAATAAAAAAGATAGCTATGTCATTTGCATGAGAAGTGACCAGGAATTTGGGGTTGGAATGTAAACAGTGGGAGAACAGTACAGAGAAAGCGGGGTCAGTCAACACGGAAACTCCAGGTAAAGACAACTAGGAAAAAATGAGCAGTGCCAGAATAGCACAAGATTTCTAATATTTGTTTTTGCCATCTATGTGATGCTGCTGCAGAAGTCCTCTCAGATTCTTTGGGACTTCAGTCAAAGACAGCTATGAACAGACGGTTGTGCTGGTGATATTTTGAGGGGGGAAAGGCTCTTTTTCTGAAGATTATTGCCCTTTAGTGAAGTGAAGTTGCTCAGTCATGTCCAACTCTTTGCTACCCCGTGGACTGTAGCCCACCAGGCTCCTCCATCCATGGGATTCTCCAGGCAAGAATACTGGGGTGGGTTGCCATTTCCTTCTCCAGGGGATCTTCCTGACCCAGGGATCGAACCCAGGTCTCCTGTATTGCAGGCAGACGTTTTAACCTTATTGCCCTTTAGAGAAGACAAAAGCATGCACAGGATGAGAAGATGATCTTCAGAACCTTCTAGAAGGTGACCTTTTATATACAGAATTCGGGAAGGACTGTTTCCCCTTCTTCTCACATCCCAAGAATCTCCCAGTTCAGTTCAGTCACTCAGTCATGTCCGACTCTTTGCGACCCCATGAATCACAGCACGCTGGGCCTCCCTGTCCATCACCAACTCCTGGAGTTCACTCAAACTCATGTCCATCGAGTCGGTGATGCCATCCAGCCATCTCATCCTCTGTCGTCCCCTTTTCCTCCTGCCCCCAATCCCTCCCAGCATCAGGGTTTTTTCCAATGAGTCAACTCTTCGCATGAGGTGGTCAAATTATTGGAGGTTCAGCTCTAGCATCAGTCCTTCCAAAGAACACCCAGGACTGATCTCCTTCAGAATGAACTGGTTGGATCTCCTTGCAGAGACTCTCAAAAGTCTTCTCCAACATCACAGTTCAAAAGCATCAATTCTTCAGTGATCAGCTTTCTTCACAGTCCAACTCTCACATCATACATGACCACTGGAAAAACCATAGCCTTGACAAGATGAATATTTGTTGGCAAACTAATGTCTCTGCTTTTGAATATGCTATCTAGGTTGGTCATAACTTTCCTTCCAAGGAGTAAGCGTCTTTTAATTTCATGGCTGCAATTACCATCTGCAGTGATTTTGGAGCCCAGAAAAATAAAGTCTGACACTGTTTCCACATCTATTTCCCATGAAGTGATGGGACTGGATGCCATGATCTTCGTTTTCTGAATGTTGAGATTTAAGCCAACTTTTTCACTCTCCTCTTTCACTTTCATCAAGAGGCTTTTTAGTTCCCTTCATTTTCTGCCATAAGGGTGGTGTCATCTGCATATCTGAGGTTATTGATATTTCTTCCGGCAGTCTTGATTCCAGCTTGTGCTTCTTCCAGCCCAGCATTTCTCATGATGTACTCTGCATAGAAGTTAAATAAGCAGGGTGACAATATACAGCCTCGATGTACTCCTTTTCCTATTTGGAAGCATTCTGTTGTTCCATGTCCAGTTCTAACTGTTGCTTCCTGACCTGCATATAAGTTTCTCAAGAGGCAGTTCAGGTGGTCTGGTATTCCTATCTCTTGAAGAATTTTCCACAGTTTATTGTGATCCACACAGTCAAAGGCTTTGGCATAGTCAATAAAGCAGAAATAGATGTTTTTCTGGAATTCTCTTGCTTTTTCGATGATCCAGCGGATGTTGGCAATTTGGTCTCTGGTTCCTCTGCCTTTTCTAAAACCAGCTTGAACATCTGGAAGTTCACAGTTCACGTACCGCTGAATCCTGGCTTGGAGAATTTTGAGCATTACTTTATTAGCGTGTGAGATGAGTGCAACTGTGCAGTAGTTTGAGCATTCTTTGGCATTGTCTTTCTTTGGGATTGGAATGGAAACTGATCTTTTCCAGTCCTGTGGCAACTGCTGAGTTTTCCAAATTTGCTGGCATATTGAGTGCAGCACTTTTACAGCATCATCCTTCAGGATTTGAAATAGCTCAACTGGAATTCCATCACCTCCACTAGCTTTGCTCATAGTGATGCTTTCTAAGGCCCACTTGACTTGGCATTCCAGGATGTCAGGCTCTAGGTGAGTGATCACACCATTGTGATTGTCTGGGTAGTTAAGATCTTTTTTGTACAGTTGTTCTGTGTATTCTTGCCACCTCTTCTTAATATCTTCTGTTTCTGTTAGGTCCATACCATTTCTGTCCTTTATCGAGACCATCTTTGCATGAAATGTTCCCTTGGTATCTCTAATTTTCTTGAAGAGATCTCTAGTCTTTCCCATTCTGTTGTTTTCCTCTATTTCTTTGCATTGATCGCTGAGGAAGGCTTTCTTGTTTCTCCTTGCTATTCTTTGGAACTCTGCATTCAGATGCTTATATCTTTCCTTTTCTCCTTTGCTTTTCGCTTCTCTTCTTTTCACAGCTATTTGTAAGGCCTCCCCAGACAGCCATTTTGCAATCTCCCAAGAAATGGCAAAGGGAAAACAAGTTTACCCACTGCTTGCAGGAAAGAGGCTCAGCTTATTCTATTTAAACCTCAAAGGACAGTGTAACCCCAGCTAAATTTAGGCCCCTCACATATGACATAATACTGACGACCACTTTAGGAGGTAGGTATACAGATAAGGAAACTGAGGCTTATGGAGGTGAGGTCATTTGCTCATTATCACATTACCAGCAAGAGAGAAGCCAGCGTTCTGATCCAGGTCTGACTTTAAACCCCTGCTATTGTTGGTTATGTTAATTCTTCTGATAACATGGAACGCTTCAGTGGCTGTCATTGCCTCTGAATAATGGGCCAACTCCTCAGCCCTTAATCCGGAAACCACAAGCTTTTTTAATCTTAACATTGTGACTCTTAAAAGTAGAAACTAGAGTTATTTCTCTGGGACTGTGGTTCTTGTGCTTGAATCATGTTTTTCTAGGAAACTGCATTCATCTCCGTGGACCAGGCTCACCTGACAGAGTCTTGGCAGAGAGGGGCTCTATTACCTTGACATACATGTGGTGGAAGTGGGGGGTCCTCTTCATGCCTTTGGGGAACATTTCCATGTTTTTGTTGCCCAACTCCTGTGCCACTGAATTCTGTCTGTCTGCCAGGGCACCTGCCTGGGACCATTTGCTGAGCCTCTCTGATGCTGCCATCTGTCTTCCTGCTGAGATTTCCACTTCGCCCCCACCAACACATTCCCTTCATACTTGGTTCCGCTTGGCTGCCTGAATTCACATTGCCCTTTGATGGGTCTTCACTCCAGTTCCAGTCACACCCTAATTGATTGGTCTAGTTTTTAGGTTCTGGCCATCCCTGTCCGCTCCCATAACTGAACAAGGAGCTGCGAAACTCTGGATGGGCAACAAACGGGATCCATTCATGGGAGAGTTGGCAACACTGGCCTGAATACAGTGAGGGGTGTGGAGGAAGGAAGATGAGAAATGATTTCTAGTGTTCTTAGTATACATGCAAGTTGGGGATCATAAAAGAAAGAAAAGTGCAAGACGGAGTCATGTCCAACTCTCCATGACGCCATGGACTGTATAGCCTGCTAGGCTTCTCTGTCCACAGAATTCTCCAGGCAAGAATATTGGATTGGGTTCCCTTCTCCAGGGGATTTTCCCCACCCAGGAATAAAACCCAGGTCCCCTGCATTGCAGGTGGATTCTTTACCAACTGAGCTAACAGGGAAGCTTCAAGACAGAGAGTAAACTTAAATAGCATAAGTTTTTGGTTGTTACAGTCTCATTTTCATGCCCCATCTAAGGAAAGTTAGTTAAATTAACATATTGATTAATTAAATTAAAATATTGGTCAGCCTTGCAGCCCAAGCTGGCTGCTGCTACGTTTGAAGCCACTTTCTCTGAAGGGAGAACCAACTCATCTTCACACTGGCAGACTTACAAGGTTCCTCTCTATGACCCAGTGCTAAGGTGGCAGAGACTTATAAAACACCATCAATATAAAATTCACAATAGAAAACACAGAATTTAATTCCTAGTAGTCATTCTGGAAAATATGTGTGAGTTTTCTAAAACAAACATATTATACCCTAAGTCTTTTTTTTTTTTCTTTCCAGCTTTAGTTAGTAATATTCCTGATAAAGCTAAGAAATATATTAATAGTAAAAACTCTTGTAATTTATTAAAACTACCTGTATGAGTTATGTATGGATGACTTATGTCCCTGACATGATATCTTTTCCTTTATTACTATGAATAGTAATCATTTGAGACTACTTTCTAAGAAAGAATACAAACGATACAAAGATAGTAAAACAATGGCAATTGTTAGTTCTTGGCAATTAAAAAAAAGCAGTATCATCACTGAAATAAAGCAGGAATGCACTTTTTCCCCCCTTATTTATCAGTCGATCATTCACACATTCATACCATGAAATATGAAATGAAAATTTATTACATCTCTAATTTGCCACACATGGTTATGGCTAATATATATGCACACAAATAATGACATAAAAATAGAAAATCTAAATTTTAATGATAAAACTTTCATAAAGGCTGAATTATAATCACAAAATCACAATTCTTTTTGTTGCATAAAATAGTTTATATATGAAAGCTGAGGACATTCAAGAGTTTGGATTAGCTAACTGAAAATAATTTTAAACTTAAATATTTGTATCTGGTGTAAATAAATAAATGTTTAATGAATGTACTGTTGGAGGAACCTAAATGTTTTAAAAAACAGTAAGTGAATTGAAGGGGTAGCAGATGAAGACAGATGTCTAGTATTCATGATAAATATTTGTTTATCTTTCTTCTAGTTGTTGTGGATGTGACAAGAAACTGATGTCATAAGATAATGGAATGATTCCTTAGGGATCTTTCTAAGAAAAATAGTGCTTGGCGCCTGTTTGTAAATGGAACCTAAATTCCTTCCTTTTATTTATAGCTTGTTTTAAAGAATTGTCAATTAAGACTTTTTACAAAGGGAAAGAATTCTTAAGTTCTGTAAGTTTGACCTTCTGAAGAGAAAGTAGGCTAATGATGTTACAAGTTCTTTGAGACTCAAAATTATGTTATAACTTTTGGTATCTCCTGGCACAATTCTGAGTTTGTACTAACAATTAAATAAATATTTATTGAATAGGATTCGATTATTTGTACCAATGTCAGCTGGTGAAATGAGTCCAAATCCTGAACTGTGTACAGAGGATGAGGTTTGGATAAACTTTGAGGAAATTCTTCTAGGAGTTTATACCAGGGTACTAATTTGGACCATTCTTTATCCAGTCATATGGTTTACAAAGGTAAATGTGGATACAGGATAGAAGCTGATGGCATGGGATGGAAATGATGTGATCTGAATTTTCTTAGGGTTCTTTGCTGTTGCCAGGATGTTCCTGCTTCAGGAGCTAAGCATCTTTGCTGAGTAGGACCGCAGACATTTTTGGCTGAGAGCTGGGATTTCAGCAGTGAACAGGAGAAAAAATGGCAGCACCCATTTTTTTCTCCACCTTGCAGTTCAAAAATCTGATTATTTTCAGCTATCTACCCTCTTCCATTTGATCATGTGCTTCAGAGAATTGCCCCAGGCAGAGGAAAGGCATCTAGATTTCTTTAAACAAGTCAAGACCCATATCCTTACCAATAATCTGTGCATGCATCAGTATGTGATAGGGTTCTAGTTGATGAATCATAAGGAATAACCTGTTGCAAAACTTCTGGGAGAGGGCTCCTTGAGTATAAGGGAGAGCCATAGGTGGAAATAGCTTATGCCCTCTGTAAAAGTAAAACCTGTACGTAATGCCTGGATTTGCACAGTTACCTTGTAAGGCAATGGCACCCCACTCCAGTACTCTTGCCTGGCAAATCCCATGGACGGAGGAGCCTGGTGGGCTGCAGTCCATGGGGTTGCTAGGAGTTGGACACGACTGAGTGACTTCACTTTCACTTTTCACTTTCACTTTTCACTTTCATGCATTGCAGAAGGAAATGGCAACCCACTCCAGTGTTCTTGCCTGGAGAATTCCAGGGATGGAGGAGCCTGGCGGGCTGCCATCTATGGGGTCGCACAGAGTTGGAGACAACTGAAGCGACTTAGCAGCAGCAGCAGCAGCATGTGAGTATGAGAAGATGAAGCCCAAGAATGTTAGCTGACACACTGTGTGTATCAGAAGAGTTCGGTGGTAAAAGAGTTGATTCCTTGATGTCATTGCTAACGTGATGGATGGTTATTTTTGGATTTGTGAAATAATATATTTATGTATATCCTTATTGTTGTGGCACTTTGAATTGAATATTTAGTTTGCATAGAATTGCCAGAATTATCAAATAAAGATGCAGGATGCACAGTTAAATTTGAATTTCAGATAGGCAATGAATAATTTTTTAGTATGTGTATGTCCAGTGTGATACTTGACCCATGTAATATTTGGGACATCTTTATGCCAAAATTTTTTTATTGTTGATCTGAAATGCAAATCCTGCATTTTATTTGTCAAGCTTATAGTTGAGTGAAGTCTACTTAATTCAGTGCTGAAAGGCTATTCTCGGGTCCTACTGAGTATACTCTTTCAGAAGTAAACAGTAAAAGTAGATTCTCCAGTCATAGTTTAAGTATACATATTTGAAAGAGCTTCATATGCTCAAGAACTAATAAAATGTCTAGAATATTTTTCTTCTTGAGGATCATCAGTGAATTTCCACCCAAATTTGAAATAGTATTGTAATGAAGGGTAACACTGGGAAGAATCAGACCCATTTTAGAACCTCACTTTCTTTACTTACTACCCGTTTGGCCCTGGGGAAATCAGCTCTCATAGTCTCAGTATCCAACTATGTCATTACGAGACATCAATAAGATAGTTTATGAGGAACACTTATTATGTCAGGCACCTGTGTGCATGTGTGTGTGTGCATGTGTGTGTGTGCACGTGCATGCTCCGTTGTGTCTGACTCTTTGTGATCCCATGGACTGTAGCTCACCAGGCTTCTCTGTCCATGGAGTTTTCCAGGTAAGAATACTGGAGTGGGTTTCCGTTTTCTGCTCCAGTGGATCTTTCTGACGCAGGGATCAAACTTGCATCTCTTTTGTCTCCCACACTGGCAGGTAGATTCTTTACTTTTGAGCCACCTGGAGAAACTGTCAGACACATAATACTTCTCAAAACATATTAGATCTCTTTCCTGTATTAATTGTGAAGAACCATCCAAGGAATACTGTGAAGGTTTTATACCAAGAAGCAATAGAAACTCACTCACCCTACCAAAATGCCTATGCAGTTCCTTCCTTCTGCACAATCTGAGCAGAAAGAGCACAATAAGATATGGACAAATGAGTTGCCTTGTGGAGTGAAGAACTTGTATTACCTTATTGCTTAGCTAGCTGAGTTTTGTTCCAGTTCTAGAAGCAACACAAGAGGTAACCAGGATGGCAGAATAGAAGGACATGTGCTCATTTTCTCCGTGAGAACTCCAAAATTGCAACTCGCTGCTGAACAACCGGAAAAGGCAATGGCACCCCACTCCAGTACTCTTGCCTGGAGAATCCCATGGACAGAAGAGCCTGGAAGGCTGTAGTCCATGGGGTCGCTAAGAGTCCAACACAACTGAGCAATTTCACTTTCACTTTTCATTTTTATGCATTGGAGAAGAAAATGGCAACCCACTCCAGTGTTCTTGCCTGGAGAATCCCAGGGACAGAAAAGCCATCTATGGGGCTGCCATCTATGGGGTCGCACAGAGTTGGACATGACTGCCGCTACTTAGCAGCAGCAGCAGCAGCTGAACAACCATCAATAGGAGAATGTTGGATCCCACCAAATAAAGGATATCCACATCCAAGGGCACAGGAGAAGCCCCAACAATATGGTAGGAGGGGTGAAATCATGTTTAGAATCAAACCCCATACCCACCAGAGATGCTTAGAGGGCTCAAAAAAAAAAAAAAACATTGTGTGCACAAGGACCCATGTAGCATGTGGCAAAACCCTCTTGGAGGAGATCGCCATTAGCCCCACCATAGAGCTGCCAAGCAGATGACCCATAAACTGCAGAACAATTATACCAAAGAAATTCTTGCACTGTTAAGAAAATTCTAGGACTCAAGATAACTGCACCTGGTCCCATCATTTCATGCAAACAGATGGGAAAACAATGGAAACGGTGACAGACTTTATTTTCTTGGGCTTCAAAATCACTGCAGATGGTGACTGCAGCTGTGAAATTAAAAGACACTTGCTCCTTGGAAGAAAAGCTGTGACAAACCTAGATAGCATATTAAAAAGCAGAGACACTACTTTGCCAACAAAGGTTCATCTAGTCAAAGCTATGGTTTTTCCAGTAGTCATGGATGGATATGAGAATTGGATCATAAAGAAGGCTGAGCGCTGAAGAATTGACGCTTTTGAACTGTGTTGTTGGAGAAGACTTTTGAGAGTCCCTTGAACTGCAAGGAGATCCAACCAGTCAATCCTAAAGGAAATCAGTTCTGAATATTCATTGGAAGGACTGATGCTGAAGCTCAGTTTGCATTAGCCACCTAATGCAAAGAACTGACTCATTGGAAAAGACCCCGATGCTGGGAAAGATTGAAGGCAGGAGGAGAAGGAGATGACGCCTCCGAGATGAGATGGTTTGATGGCATCATCAGTTCTATGGACATGAGTTTGAACAAGCTCTGGGAGTTGATGATGGACAGGGAAGCCTGGCGTGCTGCAGTCCATGGTGTTGCAAAGAGTTGGACATGACTGAGCAACTAAACTGAACTGAACTGAGCTAGGAGCAACACACATATGATTGCTTGTAAATAGTGACTGCTATTGCTTTCTACACTGAAGAGTTTTGTCTTTTCTCGAAGGGCAGACAGTGAAACAGTCACTCATTTGTGTCTGACTCTTTGCAACCTCATAGACGGTGGCCCACCAGGTTCCTCTGTCCATGGAGTTCTCCAGGCAAGAATACTCGAGTGGGTGGCCCTTTCCTTTTCTAGGGGATCAAACTTGCGTCTCCTGCATTACAGGAGGATTCTTTGCCATCTGAGCTACCAGGGGGAAGTATAGGGACCCATCTTATCCTCAGTCTTTTCAGCATATGGCACCTTCACTCAAAGGTACTGAGTGAAGCGTACGCAACCATTAAACTGGGTTCCTACTTCACAGGTGAGCAAGAAACAGATCATAACACTTTATTCGTGTGTTATTCTATGTTCAAACCATCATGCCCATTGGGGATTTTTCTATTCTACCCTTGTAGCTATTCTCACAGAGAAAAATGTAGAGCCGACAGAATGACAGCTTTACAGCTGTCAAGTCTTACTGTGCTTCTATGATCCCAGAGAAGAGAATACTTGGAGTGGGAGGGCCTAGCAGCTGCCCTCAAGGAGTCGAACGGCTGTCAGATGGGAGAAGGATTGCTCGTGCTGTGGATTCCAAAAGGCAGAATGAGAGTTGAGTGGTACCAGTTATAGGCAGGTATGGTCAGACTTAAGCTATTAAAACTAACCAGTTCTGCAATGCCTCAAATATGGTGAGGGCTCCTCTACTGAGATGTTGATCCACAGACTTGTATAAACCATTCTTCAGGAATATTAGAACAGGAATTGCAGCTCTCTCTTCTTCTTAATTTATAGAAACAATCCCAGGTATCATTTCATGGTGAGGGATTTGATCCAGCTGAACCTGAAGAAACTCCTTTGCTAGTTTTTAGGCATCTGTAGAGTGTTAGCTTCAGGGGTTTTCAAACTTTGCTACAGATTAGAATTACCTTGCAAACTTTGAAAAATCTGGATGACCAGGCCACATCTGCAGAGATTCCAAATTAATTGGTGTGGGTTATAGTCTGAGTATTTGGGTTTGTCCAAAACTACCTCAGTGGTTCTAATACACAGCGATTTTGAGACTCACTGAACTACTTAGAGCATATGATTCTGGATTTTAGTTTGGAATCTGATTTCATTAGAGGTGTAACTTTTAAAGCTTCTCGTGGCTCTATATTCCTCATTTACTAAAAGCAGGTGGAGGTGAGGGTGGGATATGTACTTCTAAATCATCTTCCTCTAAAATTTTATTATTCTGGAGCCCTTATAGGTTTAAGATTTTTTTTTAAAAGATTTTATTTATTTTGTTTTTTGGCTGTGGTGGGTCTTCATTTCTGCACATAGGCTTTCTCTGGTTGAGGAGAAAGGGGGCTACTCTCTAGCTGTGGTGTGTGGGCTCCAGACAGCGGCCTCAGTAGTTATAGTGCTTAGGCTTAGTTGCTCTGGGGCATGTGGGATCTTAGTTTCAGAAGTGAAGTGAAGTGAATTTGCTCAGTTATGTCCAACTCTTTGCAACCCAGTGGACTGTAGCCCACCATGCTCCTCTGTCCATGGGATTTTTCCAGGCAAGAGTACTGGAGTGGGTTGCCATTTCCTTCTCCAGAGGATCTTCCGGACCCAGGGATCGAACCCAGGTCTCCTGCATTGTAAGCAACATGCTTTACCATCTGAGCCACCAGGGAAGTCCTTAGTTCCAGAACCAGAGATCAAACCCCTGTCCCCTGCATTGGCAGGCAGATTCTTAACAACTGGACCACTAGGGAAGCCCAGATTGATGAATTTGAAAGATATTTTTCCTGCTTTCTAGAAAGAGAAGAGTATCTCTGTTCAGGGACCTGGGAGTGACTGGCACACTTTCTATCATTTTTAATGGCAGTCATAGACTCCCCTCGTGGTGGGGATATTTCTGTCACTCAGAGGAATGCGTGGCATCAACAGCATTCAGATGGTGGGTGGTTCCAGGCCCTCTGCTTGGAACTTGTATACATCCCAATTTGAGCAGTAACTGAGGATCAAAGAGGGTTGCTTTGCTCCTCGCTGTGATTCCAGAAGATACTTTGTGGCCAGACTTATCCTCATCTGATGGGTGACTGGACATTTTCTTGGTGTTCAGAGTGTATGGCTGTCTTTGTGCTCTTTGAAGCTTGCTGCCTTACACTCAGCTTAGCCACTTGCTTGCCAAGACTTTTCCTCCCATAACACAGGACACTCAAATTCTCTTTGGGTCTTAATTTTACTTCTATCCAAATGACAATGTGTGTCTCTTCATTACCCTGGTCATGTAGCAATTGATGCTAGACAGGCAATGAGGGATGTAGGACTCCATTTTACTCCCTGTCTACTCTGAAGAAAATTTAAGGAGGACTCCTATTATTAGGTTTCTTCAAAGATACTGCTTATATTTTTAGGTAATTCATATTTGTTAGTGAAACTTTATTTGCCACACAACGTGCACAGAAGTCATCAGAAATGTGAACTACAAAGCATAAAACATTAAAATTAGATAGCATTTTACATGTGAAATTTCTTAACTTTCAAAGGAGAAGGCACGTTTGGAAGTACAGTTTCCCCTAGTAAGATTTCCTAAATTTCTAGTTAAAAAAAATTCAAAACCCATCACTACTGTACACAATTCAAGATAAACCACCCAGTTAAAACTCAATCTTATTGCGAGAAACCTTTGGAAAATTTGGGCTACTTGTGAAAGGGTTAAAGGCATTCTTCCTATTCCGGGTGTCAGACCTTCACATGCCTACCCTGGGGTGTAAGTAAATGCTCTGAGTGCATTATGCAAGTGGGAAAGAACTGTTTTCTTTCTTTCTTTCTTTCTTTTTTTTTTTAACTCAGGGAGGGCAACAAAGCAATAAGAAGGAGTAGAGGGCACCACCTTAGTGACAAATCACAGGAGGTGGCTCTCGAAAGGTTGTGAAAACTAGTTTCTCATTGCAGGAACTAAGCTGGGCCACTCCACCCCCCTTCTCAAACACAAATATTTTCATATAATAAAAGCCTGTTTCCCTATGGCTATAACCCAGCCTCCCCTCCTCCGACACCACCATTTTAAAGGGGCTTGCTGCGCGAACGTTTTCAAAGCGCCTAGGCTTTAGCTTTCTCTGGCCCGCGTAAAGGTGAGGCGTCCCTTCGGGGGGCTCGCGACTGGCTAGGGGACAAGAAACAGCCACTAGGCTCGCGGCCGGGCGGCCGGTGGCCCGAGCATGCGCCGAGAGTGCGTGCAGCTGGCCCTGGCCGCCGCCGCTGCCTCGTCCGGACTTGGCGTGGACTTGGGAGGGACAGCGGCGCTGGGAGGTGGCTTAGTAGAGACTTTCCAGCAACTGCTGCCCAGGACTTTTTTTTTTTTTTTTTCCTTTTTCCCAGGAGGCGGCGACGGCGGCGGGGGGGACGAGGGGAGAGGAAGAGAAGGAAGCGTCTCCAGTTTGAGCCAATGCAGCCCTGCGGCTGTCCGGGAGGAGCGCCCCTGCCCCGATGAGCCCCCGCCGCGCTTCCCAGACTGTCCCCCGGCGGGATCGGGGCGCGGAGCCCAGCGCGGACGGTGAGTGGCCGCGCGTCTCTCGTCCTTCCTGCCCGCTGTCCCGCCAGCCCGCCGGCGCTGTGTGCTAAACTACTTAGAGGCTGGCTCCGGGGCTCCCAGCCGCCCGCGCTTCCCCGCGCGCCCTGCCGGGGGCGCGCGCCGGGGTGGCGGGGCCGCTGACCGCGCTGGGCTTTGTGCTCCTCCGGCGGCTGGGAGCGCGGGGTCGCGGCCGGGACCGGGGTCGGGGCCGGGGGAGGGGGGGACATGAATGACTAAGCCGGCGTCTGCACAGCTGCACCGGCCCTAATTCCCCTGCGCCCCTCCCCGCCCCCCGCCCCCGACTAATCCATCATTCCGGGGCCGAAACATCATTTCTCACATTCTCCCAGAGAAACCCTAGTCGCCGGGCGGAATCCCAGCTCAGCGCTGCGCCCCCTCCAGTGGCCCGTGTTCACACCGGAGCTGCGGGATGCGGAAGGGGCTGCGGAGGTGGGGGGCGCAGGAACTGTCCCAATGAGAGGGGCACTCGCACCTTCGATGTCTCGGGCGGCATTTGTGACATCTCCGGGGGGGTGGGGGGTGGTGTGCTTTCCAACCTTCGGGACCGCTCGGAGCAGAGCTGTCCCGGAGGAGCGGTGTGGATTGAGGGAGGTTTTAAAGAGCGTCTCATCAGAATGCAGAGGACACCGCCGCGTGTCTCCTGAGAACGCAAATCTAGTGTGCGCATTCATTCATCTAGGGAGACGATCTTTTCTCTTCCCCAGCAGGTGTTATCTGAAGCCGGTTTGGAACTTTGGGAAGTTTAGGTTACTATTATAACTTTAACAAGTGATTTGCCATGAAACGATGTCTAGAATGAAATAGGCTTCGGACCAGACCCTGGACCGGGCTGAGGGCTGACAGAGGAGAGATGTGCGGGGGTTGGGGAGCGCGGTGGTCAGGAGTCTCCTGTTCTCCCCCGCCCTCTGCAGATCGCTGCTGTTTAGCCCGTGGGGGTAGGATGTGTTGAAAGGATGGGGCTTCTCTCTCTTGGGGCTCACGATGGCGAGAGAAGATTCTGTGAAGTGCTTGCGCTGCCTGCTCTACGCGCTCAATCTGCTCTTCTGGGTAAGTCAAGCAGCCCACTTGCACCAACAGGTGGGGACGGCTGGACTCGGCTTCCTGCAGCCACCACATAAAGCGCCAAAGGGCATGGCTAAGCATTAATTAATTACATGCGATCACACCCTGTATTTTTCGCAGAAGTATATTTTGACCTTTAAATGCCTTTGATCTAGCTCAAGTTCCATTTGTAATTAGAAAAAAGAAATCCACCCCTGGATACTAGTGGCAGTAAAATTAGACTTGAAGTTAATCTAGGGATATAAATAAATGCACGTGCTTGTGCTTGTAGATAAGAAAATTTTGACATACTACTTAGGGAACTGCTTGTTTTCAGGAATTTCAGATAACCGTGCAAGCCATAAATTGTTTCCTTACGTCATCCTATAAAATTTGGTTGGAGCAAGAAGTCTTACTATTTTTTTTTCGGTTGTAGGAATTCATACCCAGATATCCTATTAAGAGACTGCGTAGAGTTTTCTAGGAGATTCCTTATAGTCTGAAAAGGTGGTTTTCATGTAACTATTTCTAAGTTGGCAAAGTTTTAAGGAATTTTGTGTATGCTTTTGGAAAATCCCATAACCATTTAAGGAAATAAAATACATAAAATTTAACAAGCTCATGGAAATCTTTATGCCTTTTGAGTTAGTGACTTTTTATGCTTTGCAGCCAGGCATAAATGTTCATTAAGTGTTATTAATAATCACATTGTTATTTACAAAACTTATGAGCAAACTATAAAAATTAAAACAGTGTTGCTTTCAGAAGCTGTCATGCTTAAGCAGATACTTTTTTTGTGTGCCAAATTTGTATTCTATTAGTAATTTATATTCAGAATGTTCTGTTGGAATTTTTAATGAGTAATGTGTTTATTTGGCTGACCTGCTGGGCTTGAGCAGCTTTTTTGCATTCGGTTATGACATATGGTCTCTAGAGGATGACATTTTGGTTGAACTTATGGATGGTTCCATTTTAAGGTGACAAATTAAGCCTTAATTCTGCAAGTAATCGGAAAGATATCAAAACAGGTAACATTTTTTTTCTCAACATGAAAATTAAAGCATATTTGCCACCTGGAAATGTAAAATACCTAATTGATCTTATTGCAGTTTTTAATTCTAAAAATGTACATATTTAAGTGGGTCATTAAATTATCTGCTTACCTATAAAGTATTAAGATCTCTAACACTGTGTCTCTAAAATGTGTAATAACGGTTACTTCTGTTTACTAGTTTTTCACTTTTCTACTTTATGGTTTTTAATTACAGAATCATCACATTTTTATAACTAAAAGGGAATTTAAAGATCATCTGTTGAACTTCCTTACTTTGGGTATGAGAAAAATAAATGTAGGTTAGTGACTTGCCAAAGGTCAAATAGCCCATTGATGACAGTGTCAGGAGCAGAACTTGGCTTTCTTGCCCCTAGACAGGGCCTTTACTTGGATGAGTACTGTGTTTGAACCTTGGAATTACTAGGGCATTTTTTATTCGACAAAGAATAATTTTTTTGGCAATTTTCTCAATAATTTGTATCATGTGTATGTGTTGGGGAGATTCAAATCATTTAACAAAAATATTGCCCTTCTGAGTAATGAAATTTGAAACACGTATTCCTTAAACTCCTCCATGGCTCTTTGTGTCCCCAAAGAATGTAGAATGTTGTTTCTTTGTTGTTATCTGGTCCTTCAACACTCTTACTTTCCTTGTGCATGTTTTGATTTATTGAAATTGCTTCCCCCTTTCTCTAGCCCTTCTCGTCTCCAAATATCATCTCTCTGCCACCAAAATAATATGTGCTAATTGCCTAGTGTGCATCCTTCAGTATTTTTCTTTATTTCATGAGAAAATATCTTTTCTCATACCTGTTCACATATGCCCATTCAGGTACATATTTGCTATTTTTTATTAGGCTGTTTTTCTCATTTGGCTAGAGTTGAAGAGTGGGATTGCTATGTGAGAGGATATGTAATGATGACAACCAAATAGCTGATATTTATGTAGTGCTTACTATGTCTGCCAGGCATATTTAGTGTCTCAGTTTCCTAGTCAGTGAAATAGGAATGGTAGTTCCTATATTTTAGAGTTGTTGGAAGGATTAGAGTTGATATACATAAAGTACTTGGACAGTGCTACTTAATAAGAGCCGTCGATGTAGTAGCAGTAGCAATGATAGCTGTAGTACCTGCAGTTGTTACTCCTGCTACATAATGATGCTCAGTAATAGTCTACTGTAATAAGAAGATTGCCAGTTGAATCAAAGGAATCATTGTATTAGTAATAGTCATTGTATTGATAATAGTAGTAACTGTTATTGTTATGATTAATACTACTACTGTTTCTACCACTCCTGCATTCCTCTGATCTAGTAATCCTGTCCTGGGAATCCATCTCCTAGAAATAAAAGTACCCATATACTCTGTTATAGGTACACAACTATTTGCTGCCATCTTGTTGGTATTTTGACACCTTTTGACTTTCACCAATCTGAAAAGTTTAAAATGTTATTTCACTGATACTTAATTTTTTTTCCTCCTCCACTAGCAGTAAGCTTGAGCATCACTTTATATAAACAAATCATTTTATATAAACAGAGTTTTGTATGTTTTCAGTAGAATTTTTCTCTTGAATTTTATATATATATATATATATATATATATATATACATATATATATATATATATATAGTTCTTGTGTTCTCTTAAAGCACCTGCCTTTCTTATCTTGGTTAAGGTTTCTTTTTCCATATGGACTTTAAGATTGTTTTGTACAATTAAAAATATCTGTTGGGAGTTTTGTTGGAGCTGTATGAAACATATACATTAACTTTGGGAACATTGATGTTATTCTTTCAATGATAAAGCAATGTTTGCACATCCTATATTTCTTTATTGAATGCGAAGCAGTTTTATTCCTTGTGCCGGGCACATTCCTGGACATCCTGAGGCTAATTTCTCATCTAATTCTCATAATAGCCATGAAAAATGGGAGTGGAGGGAGTAGTAAAGAGACGTTACTCAGAGAAGTTCATTCACTTGTTAGTAAGTTAGCAGAACAGAGTTAAAGTCTTTTTTTTTTTTTCCTCTAAGCGCAGCAAAAGTTTTACTGTTGGGATTGGTGGTGAATTTATTTGCAGCAGAGAAGTAAACATCTTCAGTAGGAAGGGATTAGCTGTCCACCTGCTCATTCCAAGTCCGCCACAGCAGTGCTTCTCAACCTCCATGTGCCTACAAATCACCTGGGCATCTTATTAAAATGCAGATTCTGATATGGTACCTCTGGGGTTGGGCCTGAGAGCCTGCATTCCTAAAAGCCCCTCTGTGATGCCATTGCCTCTAGTCTGAGTGCCAAACTTGGAGGAGCAAGGCTTTAATCCTTGCTTTTAGTTCTTTTGAAATTAAAAGCAGAACAAACCAGTGTGGCATGAACTTGAGTTTATCATGAGGATAGAGAGAATGATTGTTCTGGTGTCTGGTTTTGTGGGATTGAGATAACTGCTCTTGTTACCTTTGGGATCAAAAGCTGTATCCTTTTACTTTTCACATAGCATTTCTTGTTTTGGTCACTAAGTTGTGCCCGACTCTTTGCGACCGTGTGGACTATAGCCCACCAGGCTCCTCTGTCCATGGGATCTCCCAGGCAAGAATACTGGAGTGGGTTGCCATTTCCTTCTCCAGAGGACCTTCCCGACTCAGGCATCAAACCCAAGTCTCCTGCATTGGCAGGCAGATTCTTTACTGCTGAGCCACCAGGGAAGCATTAAACATAGACTAGCACTTAATGTAGACTTTTCCACTATTCACTTCTACTATACTGATATCTTCTCCCCTTCTCTACTGAACAAGAATTTTAAGGAAAGAAAAATAAATTTTATTTGGAAAAACACTGAGGACCTATACAATTTTGGTTTTGTGTTCCGGGAGTTGGATATTAAGCTGATTCGTTTCGGTAAAATTATATCTTGCATATTTAATTGTTAAGTGGGAGGTATAGATAGACCTGTCTAAGAGGAAGCAATTCAGAGTATTCAGGATCACAATTGCACCACATTCATTCATTGCTATGTATCCGGTCACCTTGATTTACCATCTGTTGAGTGGCTCTTTTGCTTAAAGAAGCGTGAGACTGGTTCTGCTGTATTGGGATGGGCAGAAAGATCTGGGCCCCTGAGGTTTGTCATGAGTTTTGTGGGTTTGTAATGGGGAAGGGCACATGAGACAGAGGGAATGTGAACAAACTGCCCGAAGAGTCCTTTTGAGACCATGATTCACGTTCTGGCCACGATGGAGCAAGGAAATGGGTTATTTTTACCTCAAATGTATCACACTTTTCCTTTCTAAATGACATATTATTTCATAAATGAAAGCTTTCCTCCATTTTAAAGACAAGTTCTGTGGCTTTATCGTATGAGTGTTTGCCATTCTTAGATGATAATTTTCTGCTATTGGAAATATGAATGCATATGTTCTTTTTGGAAATTCCTGAAATTGGTGAACACAACAGTCCTCACACGTTTGTTTATTATTTTCTATAAGTATAATATCCCGTCTGTATTAAAGTCTCTTTTCTCACCAGCAGATAGGAGCCATTGTTACCATTACCAAAGATAGTAGCAAGAGAGAGGAACTACTCTTGGTGAAATATGAAAAAAAGCTTATAAAAGAAAGCCTAAAAAGTAGACAGGAAATCTGGTTCACACTTTTGGGATCCATACAAGCTAGATGAAAAAAACAGAAGTCTTTATGTTTGGTTTCTTTTTCTCCAGCTCTCTGTAGTGAATCTTAGGTGTTTGACCCATGAAGACCCTAAAGAGGTTCTTGGCAAGTGGGTGTTTGCATTCACACAACATTTATATAGTCATATGAAAATACGACTTTTAAAATTGATGCCATCCCCCTCGCCGTCCGCCCAGCTTTATACTATGAAAGGCATTCCAGTTTACTTTAACTCTTCCTAAGGAATAGTGGGGAGCCCTCCAAGAAATGTCAGTGCTTTTTAAAAATAAACATTAAATAAACTTTAGTCTCAGGGGCAAAGCTAATACAATTTTTTTTAATGCAGTTGGCTCAGCTGAGCAAAGACAGGCCACTGCATGCTTCTTAAGGAAGTGTTTCAAGGAGAAGGGCGTGGAGGTTTCTTTGGGTCACAGTCTTGCTGCCAACTGGACTCATAGGCCCCTCACTCATCATCTCCACTCAGAACAGTCACAGTCATGTCTCTGAAGAAACCATGGTGTAGAACGAGGCCATTCCCCTTTCTTTGACCTGCAGCGTCTATGGAGTAACCGGTTCATTTATTGTGGAAATCAGGCCAAGTTTGATAGTTAAGTTAAAGGGATCGTCTCTCTTGATAATGATGCCAGGATAACAGGGGTTCAAAGCGGAGCCATCCTGGTCAGAGCAGGATGTATGGTCACCTGTCTGCAGGGCAACATGATCTATAGAAACTATTAGTCAGCACAGTTCCTAGGTGCTATTGATTTATTCAGGCCTAATTAGCAGATGTTCATGCTTAAATGATGCCCACAGGTAATCTCCGGAACTCATTTCAGCCATCATTTACAATGCCTGCTCTTTCACAGCATTTACCAACAGTCTTATCTGTTTGCTCTTTTCTGCTGCTGCCCCCAGCGCTAGAAGGGAAGCTGGTTGAGGCATGAACTGATTAAAAAGCAGAGGGGGGCAGGCCTGGAAACATGAAATGGGCATGTTCCCGGGAAATCCTTGCCTTGGGCTACCAGCTTCCAAATTATCAAAAATTGATTTACCTTTACATTTTAATAAATAAGAGTTAGAGTCTTTTTGTTTTTTAAGAAAAAAGGGAATTTTAAGAGCACCTAGTTCAATTTCTTCATTTTCAACATGAGCGAACAGTTTCTAAAAGTTTGAATTACTTGTCCAAGTTCTCTGTAGAGACAGAAATGTAACTAAGTTCCCGGTCCCTGTTCCCCACTCTGCTCTTTGCTAACAGATTTGACATAAAAAGAGAAGTTTAGGTAGGAGGCTTTAGACATCTGTCAGCCTGGAGCAGAAATGACTGGTGTTACTGTCACCTTATATGAGATTATATATTATGTGTGTCAGACAGCTGAAGGATGAAAATGGCTGTTTTTGGACTGTGACCTTACTATTTGGTGGAAACTATACATATACATTTCATAATAAATTCTGATTTAGAAAACCTGATTTTCATTTTTTACATGATTAGATTCAAGCAAAGCCAGAATGTATCAGCAAGATAGCACATTTCATTTTTATAAATATTTGTTAAGAGCTCACATTTTCTAAATGTTTTTGCAAGACAGAAGGTGGCAAAGGACCTGCCAAGTAGTACATGAAATATATTTCTTTAGAGTAATATTTGTGAGGACTTTCCTGGCGGTCCAATGGTTAAGACTTTGCCTTCAATGTACAGGGTGCAGGCTGGATCCCTGGTCAGGGAGCTAACTCCCACATGCATTGTGGCCAAAAAAAAACAAAACAGAAAACAGAAGCAATATGGTAACAAATTCAATAAAGACTGTGAAAATTATTCACATAAAAAAAATCTTAAAAAAGCAATATTTGTGTTATTTTCTAAATATTCCTTGAACTACAGGTAATATTTTTCTATATTGGAGAAGATGTAAGGAGCTATGAACCTTGCTACATGTGATAGCTACAATGCACTAATAATTTAGTCATCATGAATGGCAGTTGAAGAATTATTTTAAGTGGGAAAATTAGTGGGCAATAGCATTATTAGTAAGGAGTCCTAAATTACTTGCATAATTTGTCCTTCTGGATTTAATAACATCAGGATTAGATACTGAGGTGACCGAATCTCATTTTAGCTTTGTTTCTTGCTATAATATGTACTGTGTTCATTGTTACCATTATTATTTTCTCAACCCTAGTGAGTAAAATTGTTCCGAGAATTGAACTGTTCTCATACACTTAACATGGCTGGAAATAATGTCAATAAAAAGCAGCTTCTTTTCAGAATTGCTTGCTTGCTATGAGATCAAGCTTGTGTTGGTCTTATTTATTTTGCCTGATAACTCTATGCACAGTTGTGACACTTGGATAACTACAGTGAAAAAAAGCAGTTGAGCCAAGTAGAATACGACGTTTGCAGTTTAAAGGACTTTTGAGAACACTTAAGCCAGCTTCTGACCTGATATATAAATCTTTGATCATGTAATGTGGCAAGCGTCTCTCAACTGGAAAACTTCCAGTGATAGAAAGCTCGGTTCTACTTAAAGCATCTCCTGATTTTGCTGAGCTTCTCCATTAGTTAGCTTGTCTGACAAGTTGAAATCATCTTCCTTTAATTATGTTCTCATTCATTCATCTAACATGTAGCAGGTCTCACTACTAGGCCTGGTACTGTATTGTGAGAGGAAGCTAGAGGCAGTGGTCTGTGACCTCTAGTCGATGAGATGGGTGGGTAAGGCAACCGTAGATCAGTGCTCTGAAGTCTAGACAAGAACACTGACTCTGGGTAAGGAGGGAGCTGGGAGAAAAGCCTCATGTTTGAGCTGGTCTTTAAGGATAAGGTTGTTCTGCTCCTGAGATGGACAGGCTGGAGCAGAATTGCATTTTAGGCAGAGGGAACGACAGGGACAAAGACATAGGTTCAGGAGGTCTGCAGCGGTACATATCAGAGAAGCAGAAGCTAGACTTTGGTCATCCGAGGACAGAATGTGTGTGGGAAGGAGCTGGCAGGAAATAAGTTGAAGGAAGAGGTCAAAGGGTAACTGGAGAGGGCCCCGTGTGTCTGCTGCAGAATTTAAACTTATTCTCTAGGAGAGAGCTGGAGGAAGTAGAAGTGAGCGATGGCAAGGAGCCATAAGGGGCAGCTATTAGAGGTTTATAAGCAGAAGAACTTGATTTGCATTTTATAAAGCTAACTGAAGGGTGAATTTGAGGTGAAATCCATGAACTGGAGAGTCCTATTGTAAGATGATTATAATTGCCTGGCAAGAGGTTGAGGGCCTGGACTAGCCGGAAGTGGCAGGAAAGGGGGAGGAATTCACGAGGCGTGTTGCGGGAACAATCTGCAGGACTTGAAAGTAATGAGATGTAGACTGAGGAAGAGGGAGAGGTTCAGGCTGCCTGCCAAGGTGCCAGTGACTGTGATTGAAGCATTGATCATACCATTTACTGAGAAAGGAAGAACAGTGGGAGGGACATATAGGTATCCAGAAGAATGAAGACGAGTTCAGTTTTAGAGATGTCAGAACCAAGAATGGCTGTGGAAGTTCAGTAGATGGTTCTATTTCAAGTCTGCCTTTTCCCTGCATTTGTTAGACCTTCATGTAGCAGAAGATTCCATTTTTGAACTGATTTAGGATGCTAAAGCTGAAACTCCAGTACTTTGGCCACCTCATGCGAAGAGTTGACTCATTGGAAAAGACTCTGATGCTGGGAGGGATTGGGGGCAGGAGGAGAAGGGGACAACAGAGGATAAGATGGCTGTACGGCATCACTGACTCGATGGATGAGTCTGAATAAACTCCAGGAGTTGGTGATGGACAGGGAGGCCTGGCGTGCTGTGATTTATGGGGTCGCAAAGAGTCGGACACGACTGAGTGACTGAACTGAACTGAATTGAGGAGTTGTCTCCTAAACTGAGAAAGATTAAGAGAAAGCCCTGAGGTCAAAAGTGGCTTGAGATAGTAATAGATAGTATGTAAAAGAATCCTGCTCTTTTTTCATCCCCGGAATCCTCTATGAAGTCGGACTTGCTATTATAATGTTTTATATGGGAGGAAACTGAAGCTTAGGAAAGGTTAAGTGACACACCCAAAGTCATGAAGATGGAAAGGAGCAGAGCTGAACTCAAATTCAAACCAAGACTTTTGGATTCAATGGCATCTCATGGTCATTGTCATCACATGACTAACAAACAGTGACCTCTAGGACCCGTGATCTGGCCCCTGTCTGGCTTTTCATGCCTGCCCTGTGCCGGTCTCCCTTCCTTGAACATATCCTGCTGCCTTCCACTCTGGGACTCTTGCTGTTCTTTCTGACTGGAATGTTCTTTTCAGCCTCCCTTTCCCTAATGAACTTGATAATTATCCTTTAGATCTTAGCTGTCTGGAGAAGGCCCTTTGACCCCATGGACTAGGTCAGCCACCCTAAAATGAGTTCCTACAGTAACTCATATTATTCCTTCCTCTTACTTAATTACAGTTTACAGTTACACGTTTATGTCTCTCATGAGTTGACTAACATGTGACCTCTTCACTTAGTATAAAATTTCAACATAGATTTGAGAGGGTGCCTGCTATTGCCAATCAGTATATCTCCAGTTCATTGCACAGTGCCTGACAGAGAGCAGCTGATCAATATATATTTTTTGAAAGAAAGAATCAATTCAGAACCATGCTTTTAACCATTCTACCATATTAGAAATGTTTTTGAATATGCTGTTTTTAGAAAAAACATTTTTGTTATGAATGGATGTTAGTCACTCAGTCATGCATGACTCTTTGCAACCCCATGGACTGCAGCCCACCAGGCTCCTGTCTATGTGATTTTCCAGGCAGGGATACTGGAGTGGGTTGCCATTCCCTTCTCCAGGGAAGTTATGAATGGAAGTACTGTTTATATAATGACAACCACTGATACTATATTATACAAAATGAAGAATCTGATAATTTATTGCTACCTGTCTTGAAAGTGAAAGTGTTAGCTGCTTAGTCATGTCCTATTCTTTGTGACCCCACGGACTGTGGTCTCTGTACATGGAATTCTCCAGGCAAGAATAATAGAGTGGGTATCCATTCCCTTCTCCAGGGGATTTTCCTGACCAGGGATCAAACCCAGGTCTCTTGCATTGTAGGCAGATTCTTTACTGTCTGAGCCACAAGCCCTAATAGCTGTCTTAGAGCTATGATAATTGAAAATTGGCTCAACAGCCTGTGAGAAATTAAAATATGGAGAAATCAGTATCAGTTATTATTCTGACGATGGTAGAAGAGGATTATTGATAACTGCCAAAGAATTAAGGTGAATAAATAAAATGGCACAATGGTAGAATTTCCTGACCTCCTTAAACATATGTTATTTGAACACCCACATATAGCCAAGTAGAGGAAGACCATTTAGCCTCAGATTTAATCAAATGGTTTATGGTCCCCTGCTAGCTCTGTGTGTTGTAATAGGTTCTGTGATTATTGAGGACTGGTAAAGCCAATAGATCAGAAGATAACTGTCATTGAAAATGGCTTCTCTGGTAGCTCAGCTGGTAAAGAATCTACCTGTAATGCAGGAGACTTGGATTTGATCCCTGGGCTGGGAAGATCCCCTGGAGAAGGGAACGGCTACCCACTCCAGTATTCTGGCCTGGAGGATTTCATGGACACTGGAGCCTGGCAGGCTACAGTCTATGAGGTTGCAAAGAGTCAGACACGACTGAGAGACTTTCACTTCATTTTACTTCACTTCAGGGTCAACAGATCAGAAGATAACTGTCATTGAAAGCGTTGTGTGTTATACTTGAAGATCCCAAGTGACAGAGTACAGTTCTCATCATGGTGGACCAAGAGGGGAAGCATGGGATCCATCACAAGGCAGGGAGAGAAGGGCACTGGGCAAGTACTTTTACTGGGGCTTCTTCAAGAAGGAACTTGCAAGGCAGGGTAAATAGGTTTTGGATTGGCTAATTTGAATACTTTCAGCAGCCTCTCTCCCTAGTTGTCTGGCACGTGGACCTTGTGGTGATTTGGGCAGGTGTAGAGTGGCCTGGAATGAAAGAGCTCGATAAAGGAGTGGTTGGGAGTGTGCACTCTGGATTGCTTGGTTTGTATTTAAAAATGAAAGCTATGTCCCTTGGAGAAGGACTCCTCCTAAGGTCAGATAGAAGGTGGCCAAGGCAAGGTGACTCAGGCATATTATCGGTTTGTCCAGACCAAGATGTGTCCAGCATGAGCATGTAGAACAGATGTTAAAGCATCAAGTTTGCAGGAGCTAGAAACACAGTTAATACACTGTGACAGAGCCCCTGGGGAACTTTTATTAGGTTTACAATCTGTTCTTCACTCCCAACAGGGATGAGGGTGGTAATGTGTGTGTGCTCACAAGTGTGCCTGTGTGTGCTCACTCACTCAGTCATGTCCCACTCATTGTGACAGTCTGGACTATAGCCTGCCAGGCTCCTCCAGACAAGAATACTCGAGTGGTTTGCCATTTCCTACTCCAGGGGATCTTCCCAATGCAGGGCTTGAACCCGAGTCTCTTGTGTCTCCTGCATTGGCACATGGATTCTTTACCACTGAGCCACCTGGGAAACCCATACAAGGCATTTTCGAGGATGGTAATAACTGGCCTCATTCTCCTCTGAGCTGTGGGCCAGAGGTTCTTAACCTGTTTTAGGCCATTGAGCCCTGAGCCTTCATTCAGCAAAGAATGTTGTTTGGATGCTCAGACTGAGCCTGGCCATGACAGACAGATGATCCTCGTGCTACTCCCTGCTCCCCACCCTCTTTGAGAAAGAAACCCTCCATGCTACTGAAGCTCCTCCCGTTTGTGGAGCATAATGCTTCTTTCTGTGTTTGGAAGGTAGTTAGTGACTAACTCTGAAGCTTCAGAGATGAAGGCCTGGATTTGAATCCAGCTCTACCGTTCAGAATCTGCAAGACCTTGAACAGGTTTTCATGTCACATTTTACACTGTAATTATCTAGAAGCTCCACAGAAGCTGGGATCTTGCTACTTTTATACATTTTTTGGGTCTGAGACTCTGATACAGAGAATACAAGGCAGATGGTTGGTGCTGAGTAAATGAAGTAGTTCCCCTTACCCTCAGTTTCATTTTCTGTAGTTTCGATCAGACATGGTCAATCGTGGTCCTAAAATATTAGATGGAAAATTCCAGAAATCAACAATTCATAAGTTTTATGTGGTTCTGAGAAGCAGTATGAAACCTCCCACTGTCAGGTCTAGGATGTGGCTCATCCCTTTGTCCACTATAGCCGTGCTGCAGATGCCACTCGCCCATTAATATATACAGGATTTGAGACACTCTGTGGTTTCAGGCACCCACTGGATTTCTTAGAAGATATCCTCTTTGGATAAGGGGGGAATCTACTGTATTTGCAGCTAGATGAAGACGACATAAGGTTACCAGTTGATTTTCCAGGCAGGTGACTATGTTTCACTGAACAAGAGGTCACAGAGCTCCAGGTGTCATGCTTACCTGGGAGCCCTTATTGAGAACGCATGTTTTATGGCCACTCTTTGAGTCAGTAAAGACTCATTCCTGTCTTGTATGTTCATTATTTCAGCATTTAAAGAAAACTTCTAACATAATGGTAATTAATGTTCATTAGATGCCAGAAACTATTAAAAATCAAATTAAGCTGAAATTTACTGTATTGCACTTAAGGTAAGGCACATTTGAGAAAATTTTCTGAAAGACCTTTAGAACTTAGGCTTAACTTTCAGCTCTTAGAAAAACCTCCCAGGAAGGCTCATTTTGAACATATTCTAGATAGTAGCTGTTTAATTTTGTTTTTTTTTTTTTTAATTATGGACAATTTAAAACACACAGAAGTAGAGAGCAGAGTATAATTAATCCCCAGTTACGCACACAACCTCCACTTCCCACTTAACTCCCATGCATCATGATTATTTATTAAACCATTCATCATGTATCTCTAAAAGGTAAAGATTCTTTTAAAAAAGTAATACCATTGTCATATCTACAATACTAAATAATAATTTCCTAATATTTTCAAATACCCAGTCATGTTAAAATATCCCCCATCATCTCATAAATGGTTCTTTGTGGTTGGTTCATTTAAATCAGGATCCAAACCAGGTCAACATGGCCTTGAACAATCTCTTTTAAGTTAAAACAGTTTCACCTTCCATCTTTTTATTCCACTTGCCAGTTTTTTTTTTTTTTTAATTGGAGTATAATTGCTTTGAAATATTGTATTAGTTTCTGCTGTAGAATAAAGTGAATCAGCTGTAAGTACACATATATCCCCTTCCTCTTGAGCCTGCCTTCCACACCCCCACCATCCCACCCCTCTAGGTCATCACAGAGCACCAAGCTGAGCTCCCTGTGCTATACGGCAGCTTCCCATTAGCTATCTGTTTTACACATGGTGGTGTATTTATGTCAAACCTGATCTCCCAATTCATCCTGCCCTCCCCTTCCCTTGTTGTGTCCACATGTCCATTCTCAACATCTGTCTCTGTTCCTGCCCTGGAACTAGGTTCAACTGTACTATTTTTCTATATATATGCATTGATATATGATATTTGTTTTTCTCTTTCTGACTTATTTCACTCTGTATGACAGATTCAAGGTCTGTCCACATCTCTACAAATGACCCAGCTTTTTTAATTAAAGAAACCAGATCATTTGTTCTGTAAAATTTCTTACATTTTTTATTTTGTCGATTGCATGCCCATGGTGGCGTTTAACAAGTTTAAATCTGTTCTTTGTATTTCCTGTAAACTGATAGTTAGAGCTTGAGGCTTGATTAGATTCACGTTTGACTTTTTGGTAAAAATACCTCAAAAGTATCTTTGAGTACTTCTGATTGCATCACGTTGGGAGATATTATCTCTGTTGTCTCTTTTTGTGGTGTTAAGATTGATCAGGGCATCTGGTATTTTATGTCTCCATTCTAAAAGTCCCCATCAGGGCTGGTGGTCCAGTGGCTAAGACTAACACAGAGGGTTGGAGTTCCATCTGTGGTCAGGGAACTAGATCCTACAAGCCACAGCTAAAGATCCTGTGTGCCACAACTAAGACCTGGGGCAGCCAATAAATAAATTCAATAAATATTTTTTAAAAAGTCCCCATCAGTCCTCTTTCACTTAATGCAGTAGCTCTCAGCCCTGTACTACCTATTAGAACATCTGTGCAGCCTTTACACACTTCTGATGCACAGGCTCCACTTCCAAGAATTTATTCAGGGTTGACTTGGGCTCAGCAATTTTTTTAAGTGTCCTGGGTGATTCTGATGTACAGACAGGACTGAGAGCCACTGACCTGATAATTTTGGCAGTCATTGAGGATCTTTGCCAAGAGAGCCATTATTTCAGAAAAGATTGTCAAATAGTGATATTCTATCTTGCTTTCTGTACATATTAGCTGATATTCTTCTGTAAAAACTTTCATTAAGTCTTTGGTTCTTTCTCTAGTTTGTATGGGGAAAATTGAATAAACATTGGATTCTTATCAGTTTTCTGAATGATGAGTTGAATATCTAATATCCTCCAAAGCTGGTTAGTGAGTTTTGTTTAAATATTTTTGTGAATTCATAGATTTTAGTGTATTGGATGTTTTAACCATTGCAGTTGTTATTATTATGTATTATTTTGATGGCCAAATTGTTTAACTTTAGCCAGTGGAAGTCCTTTGAAGTTAGTGCCTGTGACTTTTTGGACATCAGTAATATTTTATTGCTTCCTTGCTTTTACGTATGATGTATTTTAGGCTCATCTTGTACATTTGATAATTTAGTTGTTCTGTGAAATTCCTGTCCTGGACTTTCTAATAGTTCAGCTCTCCGTGTCCTATTTAGTGACATTCTATTTAGTGGCTATGATGTAATTACAAAACAGAATGGCAGATATTTATAGTAAAAGTAAATTTCAACAGGTGGTAAATGGTCATTAGGAAAAATCATAATAATTATGTAAATAAAATCCTCGATATTTTGTTATAAGTCCTGCAGAGCATGATGAATAACTGCTTGGTCACCAATTTGTAATTTTTTACCCACAGTTAATGTCCATCAGCGTGTTGGCTGTGTCTGCTTGGATGAGGGACTACCTAAATAATGTTCTGACTTTAACTGCAGAAACAAGGTAGGTTTTATAATTAATGATTAAATTCTTTCATCAGGGTTTCCTCAGACACTAGTTTCTAAGAAACTTTGCCCTCAGCTGTTTAGATGGTAGTGCTCACCCCCGATCATTTGGAAAGTTTTTCCTGCCCATGGTAACACTTGGATTTTCTAGAATTTTCATTAAGGTATACTGCTGTTTGTAGAGGACACCTCTGGTTATGGTAATACCACCTGCCTGTCCTGGCAGTGTTTGAACCAAGCCATATTTGTTACAATGGACAGCACACCTACTTTTCCTTAAGAAAATACTTGCCAACTTTTTCTTGCCTTCATATTCCTGAGCTAATGAAAACCAAACCCCGCATGTCATTTTCTTACCCAATTTCAAGGATTAATCCACTAACATCACAAATGGCAAACTACTTAATGTCTCTGAGCCTCATTTTCTTCATCTCTGAATAGGAATTATATACCTCTTTGAATTTTCCTAAGGATTTCTGTAAAGTCCTTAACAGGATGGAGCTTAGTAAGCACTTAGTCATGGTCTTTTTTCTGTTATCCTAGTTATTACTCTTACTGTTAAGGCTCTAGTTAATCATTTTTCATGGTTTTTGAGCAGAGAAGGCATCTCCCTCCCTTCTTTATAATATAGACCAATTTCCCTTTCCATAGCAGTGTTTCATATTTTTGGAAAAGTGCACACTGCATGCGGAGTCCCAGATCAGAGAAGAGAGTCTTCTCAGCTGGGAAATACTGAAGTTTCATGTGGTTTCCTCATGAAAGTTAAGGCTTCGGCGCTAATATTAAGTGGACTTTTTAAACTGTAGGTCCCTATCTTATAATATATTTTAAATGAGCTGAGATGGGAAGTTTTTTTCTTTTTTTTTGTACCACTTGTATAAAAAACTAAACCAAACAAGATAAAACATAAAACAAACAAGCAAGTTGGTGACGGCATGTGCACAAGTCCTTTGTGTTTTGTGCTATGTCTTGGGTGCCTTTTTATTCTATTTATAATATAAAGACTTAATGAAAGTATCATAGAAGAATATCTGCTTCTGTGTGCAGAAAGTGAGATGGGATATTGCTATTCGACCATCTTTTCTGTTCTTCTTTCAGGGTAGAGGAGGCTGTCATTCTGACTTACTTTCCTGTGGTTCATCCGGTCATGATTGCCGTTTGCTGTTTCCTAATCATCGTGGGGATGTTAGGATACTGTGGAACAGTGAAAAGAAATCTGTTACTACTTGCATGGGTATGGTGTTTATATCTCATCTTTATTGTGGTTAAAGAGACCAACCGGTATTGTATTATTGGTTCATCAGTGCAGGAGATTATATACGTAGGGAACTGTGAGAGCAGTTCCCTAATCTGTGGTCATTGTTCAACATCCTGTGAGAAGGGAAGTGTTCTTTCCATGAGAAATGATGTCAGTACAAGTGTTTGCTGTACTCACAAGATGAAGTGTAAAAATATGTACACTATTTAATTATTTCACTCAGGCCACATGTTGACATTTTTATTTGAAAGTATGAGTTTTTTTTTCTAGTGTCAGGGACCTTATTACCACTCCAATAAGCCTTTTGGGACTTGAACTGAGATGTCATCATGGAATTCCGTTTCTTTCTCTCCTTTCTTGTTGTAAACAAACCCACCACTTAAACCCATGTGGAATTCAGGGGGTGAGGTAACAGAGAGAAAGGCATCATAATCCTAGTGCTACCTTTACATATGGCAACCCACTCCAGTTTTCTTGCCTGGAGAATCCCCACGGGCAGCGGAGCTGGTGGGCCACAGTCCATGGGGTCACAGAGTCAGGCGCGACTGAGTGACTAAGCACCAAGCACCTTTACCTAGGTTAGTGAAAAGAAGTAAGCCTCAATTTCCATAATCTTAGTTTTTTTTTTTTAAATTTGGGAAGAATTGGACTAAATTACTTCTTAAATTTCCTTTAGTACTCCATTTCTATGATTCCAAAATCTATGATTAGATTTTTAGCTTAGAAATGAGCAACCCCCCCTTTAATATGAAACATTTAAAATACAGTTTACACATAAATTTTTGAAGCTCATTGAGTGTATAAAATATGTTAGTGGCACCAGGTAGTTGAGACTGCTAAAATGTAATTGTGGACACTTCAGACTCCTAAAAAAGCAATTTATTGAGTATATCCCTTTCTTTGCAGTAGTTCTCAATGGTATCTGTGCACTCATTTCTTATAGGGAACTTAAAAAAATTTTTTTTAGTGGTGTGCTGATATGCTGGATACCTGAGCAGAAAAAAGCCCTGATTTGTAGCATTTGAAGATTTCTGTGGTGTAAATACTCCCAGCATGGTCAATTTCAGGTTACCAACACAGTGTTGCTGAATGCAGAGCTGGGGAGAGATGAGCACAAATTCTCATTCCGGAGCCAGCTCCTGCACACCAGGGCTCGCCTGGCTTCTGTCCCAAGCCCATTAAAACAGAATCTTAGCGTGAAGCTAAACTAAAGCTTTGCATTTCACAGGAACAACCTGTGTTAATGTATTACTTGGCTTCATGGATGATGACTCTTCAGGTTGTGTGACTGGAAAACAGAAAATGCTGCAGAAAATAAACTACCCTCAGAGAAGGGGTACATGCCCATTTCCTCACTTCTGTCCACTTTGGTATACAATGATCTTGATTATATTTTATTTATAATATGTCATTGTTCTTTCAGGGGAAAGGAGGTGGAAGGGTTTAGAATCTTATGCTGCAATTTAAGAAATCTGGATAATAATTTAAACATAAAATAAAGGACTTATATAAAACATATTTTAAAGGATGGATAAGGTATCGAAACTTAAAATCTCAGAATCATTTTCTAAAACCACAGTCTTACAATGATGTCCCATGTATACAGTCATTAGGTCTGGCTACTATTAATATGATTCTTCCTCCTCCCAACCTGTATGATTCTGGATGGTTCCTGGACTGTGGGATGGGGAGGAGTAGGATAACATATTTCATAGAATCTCGAAGACTTTTAGGAACATATTTTGAAAACCATCTATACATTCCTTTAGGTTATTTGAATGGAAGTAAAACAATTTGACAAATAAGGTAATTTGGGCTCTCCTTGGGGCAGGATGAATCATAGAGACTTGTGCATAGGAGCTAGTTTGTGATGCTGAAAGAACCTTATGATGCAAAGGTGGCACGGAGGGCTGAGGTTCTAAGGACCGGTAATTTGTTCATTCATTCATTCTTCAAACACTTCAGAGAATATAGGCACTACTAACCTTTGCCATCAGACCAGGTTATACACAGTGGATAGACAGTTTCACTTCTGTCTGAAGAGACCTCTAGTAAGATTTACTATGAGTACTGAGGCTAGAGAAGAGCTCCAAGCTCAATCCCAAGGGATCAGCCCACCCTTCAGGAGGATGACTGGAGTAGTTTGATGATGCTGTATCCCATCCCCTCCCCTTTTCCCTGGTTGTTCTTGTTGTTAGTCGCTCAGTCATGTCCGACTCTTTGCAACCCCATGGACTGCAACATGCCAGGCTTCCCTGTCCTTCACTATCTTCTGGAGAAGAAGATAGTGTCCATTGACATGACTCTGTCATGTCCATTGAGTGTCAATGATGCTACCCAATCATCTCATCCTCTGTCGCCCCCATCTCCTCCTACCCTCAGTCTTTCCCAGTATCAGGATCTTTTCCAATGAGTCAGCTCTTTTCACAGGTTGCCAAAGTATTGGAGTTTCAGCTTCAGCATCAGTTCTTCCAATGAATATTCAGAGTTGATTTCCTTTAGAATTGACAGGTTTGATCTCCTTGCTGCCCACGGGACTCTCAAGAGTCTTCTCCAACACCACAGTTCAAAAGTGGATGTACTCTTTTCCATAAAGCAGCTTTTGGTGCATCGCTGTTCCCCATGTCCATGGCTGCCATCTGCATGTTGGTCGTTTTCTTCCCCTTGACTATCTGTGGCAGTTTTTCCCCCATTCACATCAGGCTGCTTCTCTCCTCCTAGCAAGTTTCCTGTCTAGACCCAGCACAACCTATCCCTTGCTTGAAGAATGATCTGTAATCTTAGGTCCCAGTTACCTGTCGCTCATAACTAATCTGCTTCTCAGACAGTTTTTTTATTCCCTTCTGGCTTTCTTTCCGTAGCCTCTTTCTCTAAACAGTTGCCAAGTCCCATAAGGTTCTAGTTCTACAACTTTCGGATCCTGTGTGCCTTCTTTTCTATTCTCATTTGGAATGCCCAGAATCAGGTTCTTCTGACTTCTTACTGAAACACTTCATAGCCCCCTAACTAAACTTCCTGCCTCTGTTGTCTCTTTCTAATTTACCCCAAGCCAGTGCTGCAAGGTTAATATAATGCTACAGTGACCACATGACTCCTGTTTTCCAAAACCTTGAAAGACTCTTGATGGGGTAATGAAGTGTTTAGAGACCCCTTAATCTTGCATCAAGCTCTTCTGCAATCAAACCTTCATCTGTCACTTCTAGCTTTCTTACTTCATTATTTTCTGGTCCAACTGGATTTTCTGACCCATGAACGAACTTTTCTGGCTGTGTTCTTTCCTGCCCTTATTCTTGCTGTTCTCTTAGCTAGGGATTTCTTCTAATACTTCTGTTTCAGTACTAACGGCCTGTTACAGTTTGTCTGAAATAGTGCCTCCTGAAATTGTAATAATGATGAAGATGATGATGATAATCAAAAGTAGCTGACTTTTCTCAGGTACTGACAAAACGTAAGGCTTACAGGCTGTATAGGTTTACATAAAGAGTTTTATATTAATTAAACAGTTTTGTCCTCTCCACAATTCTAATGAGATGTACTGTGCTTAGTCACTCAGTCATGTCTGACTCTTTTCGACCCCATGGACTTTAGTCCACCAGGCTCCTCTGTCCATGGGGATTCTCTAGGTAAGAATACTGGAGTGGGTTGCCATGCCCTCCTCCAGCAGATCTTCCCAACCCAGGGATTGGACCCAGGTCTCGTGCATTGCAGATGGATTCTTTACCATCTGAGCCTGAGATAGATACTATTATTATTCACCATATTGTAGGTGAGGGAATGAGGCACAGATTGGTTTAATTATTTGCCTAAGTTTGCATAGCTAATAAATGGAGCATATGGTATTCAGACCATCACAGTCTAGTTCTAACAACATATGTGTAACACCTTCATGACACTGTTTTACTCTTTGTGTGTGTGTGTTAGTCACTCAGTCATGTCCAACTCTTTGTGACCCCATGAACTGTAGCCTGCCAAGCTCCTCTGTTCATGGGAATCTCCAGGCAAGAATACTGGAGTGGGTTGCCATTTCCTTCTCCAGGGATTTTGCTCTTTAATTGCTTCCTTTTCCTAAATACTTAAGTATCTTAATTCAATATGGATTATGTATCTTACATTGTATAAAATGTTTTCTATAAATCTTTCATTTTAAACTCAACAATCATCTAAGATAGATAATTATAAATGAAGTTCAGAGAGGTTTATTAATATGTCCAAGGTCACTCAGCAGTAACAGGTAAAGCTTTGATTCAGACCTCCATGTTTCTGACTGCCAAGTCCATTCTCACTGGGCTTTTACCAGGGTCTCCAACAGACATGTTTCAACGTTTGAAGTTCAGTGCTTTTCTCTTATTATAAATTTCTTTTTTTATAACCAGCCCAGATTATCAGACTGCAAACAGCTTGATAATATGAACCATTCATCTTGCCTATTGCTTTAATAGTTTTTTTATGAACTCAAATAATAACCAGAAAATTAGAACAGTGTGAGTAGAAATGGTCAGCACATCAGATGAAGGATGGTGTCTGGAAGACAATGATGGATGAGATTTTCAGGCAGGAACCTGGCTGTTAGGTTCAGACAGTAGTGGCTTGTTAAAGTGGAGCAGCACTCATGCAGGTTATGATGGGTTATGAGGTCTTTGGCAAATATTTGCAAGGCAACTCTCATGGTTTCTTCTTTTGTGTCCTTTAGCTTTTTATCCTAATTAAAAAAAAAGTTTGAAAGGTTCCTTAATTGTAGTTGTAAATTTTAAGAAAGCCCAATGCATTCAATCCAACTTGTGCACTTCCTTGTATTCAAAATCATGCTTCACTTTTAAGACCCATAAACTAGCTTAGAGGAGGAAACATTTTTCTTTTTTTAAAGACAACTTGTATCTCTGAGAGCTGCCATATCTCTTGCATGATTACTAAAAAAAGAGCTGACAACTGGGCGATGGTGCTACTTAAGCATAAGTCAAAGTCAAAATGCCATTATTCATCTGACTGGTCAAGAAAAAGCTTTACAACTCTCCTACCCTCTACCTGACTCCTACCCCCACCCCCCAAAGAAACAACTGCAGGCTAAGAGGCCATCTGTAGGAAAACATTTATTGAGAATCATGATCAAGAATTTGACCCTTCTATTGAATTATAGGTACAAATTGTTAAAACACCCTAATTTAAGTTTCCTAAACATACAATTAAATTTGCATTTCAGCTAGACACGAATAATATTTTCGTATAAGTATTTTCCTTGCAACATTTAGGATATACATCTACTAAAACATTTTCTTATCTGAAAGTCAAATTTAAATGAGCATCTTGTATTTTTATTTCCTGAAGTTAGCAACCCTACTGTAACCAGATTTGTTCTTATAAATGTGAAACTGTCACAGAACAGAAACTTCGATGTATTTGTAGTAAGAGATTATGAGTAATTAAATCCCAATTATATTGGGAAGACACGCCAAAATGACTAAGAAGATAAACTTGAATGTGCCATGACTTTCAAAGTAATTTCAGTAGCAGAACTTCTTTTCTGTTTTAGAGAGAAATCAAAGCTAAATGGAAATTGGTTTTAAGCCTTAGATGGGTACTTCCCAAGGCTTTTAGCTGTAGACTAAATGAAATTCATTTGTTATTGCAGTTCTACCTTGCTATTAACATAGGCATTAGGAAAGCAGTGCCAGCTCAGGGGAAATGTAAACAGGTTGAACAGACGTGTTTACAATATCGACAGCAGCTGAATGTCACCATCAGGAGATTGTCATTTGTCAGAGTGCGATGTTAATATGTACTCCACTGCCAGCAACCCACAACTTGTCAGGTCCTGGTCAGAAATTAAGTTGCATGCATCTCACATGTGTAAGATCAGTACCTTATATATAAATGGAAAGGTTTTATTTTATTTTTTCACCCTTATTATCCCAGAGAATTTTCACATAGCTAGTGATTATGTGGAAGCACTTTTAAACTTTCTTAAAATATCCAGTGGTTGCACCAGATTTGAAATGATTCTCTTGATGGAAATCAAGTACATTTTTAATGGCCATGGAGAAATAAACCATCCTAGGTGTTCTGTTGTTTAAAATCATAATGCAAAACTGGAATATCTTAAAATTGGAGTTAATTTCCTATGGACTCAAAGTTCTTCTTTCAAGTAGTTACACATTTAATAGTGATAATGCTACTGATAACCTATTAAGTTAAAATTAAACTATTAAATTAAGTATCTTTATTATCTGCTAATAGTTTTGGTTGATAGCCTAGTATCTTTATTTCTAAGTCAAGGTCCATCATATCATTGATTACATGTTCAGCATCTGCCCAGAGTTTTGCTCTGTTTTCTCAGAAAATACTTATAGCAACTTTATATGGTTAGATGTATTTTATAACTGAGGGAAAGTAAGAGTACCCAGTCTGTGATAAACATGAGATACAGAGATGAAATGGGATACTGCAAAGAAAATAAAAAAGCAAAATAGACTATTAAAGTTATAAATAAATTAGTGTGGGAACCCTGAATAAGGAGCAGCTGGAGGTTTCCAGTAGATTTTGCAGGAGAGTCTTTGTTTGAGCTGGATGTTGAAAGTGTATAAGAGTTTTCTGGCGGAGGAGGGAAGTTACATGCAGACTGTGTGCAAAGATGTACATGTGTTCCCCATCCTGAACCCCCCTCCCACATCCCTCCCCATCCCATCCCTCAGGGTCAACTGATTCATGTCAATGTATGGCAAAACCCACTACAATATTGTAAAGTGATTAGCCTCCAATTAAAATAAATATATTAATTTAAAAAAAGAAGAAAACGAACCACATTAAACAAGCATTTCTAATGAAAAAAAAAAAAAGAACTGTGAAAGAACTTGGCAAGTTTAGGCAAAATTTAGAAATTCTGGTGGCTATGGTGTCAGTGAAAAGTGGTTGAAGTAGTCTGAAGACCATGAAGATCTTTGTAGGAGAGTCTAATGTTTTCCCTTGGATTGTGGTCAGTGAGTGTGTCTAGCATTTGATGAAATGATAACATTTAGGAGTGGAGGCTTTGGGAAGGATGGTTAGTGGTTATACACAAGTAGGAGAGCTGGGTTTGATCCCTGGGTCAGGAAGATCTCCTGGAGAAGGAAATGGCAAACCACTCCAGTGTTCTTGCCTGGGAAATCCCATGGACAGAGAAGCCTTGGCAGGCTTCAGTCCATGGGGTCACAAAAAAGCTGGACATGACTGATTGACCGAGCACAACCCCTAGTCCTTGGAAGCATGGACGGGGTCTGGACCAAGACTCTGGGGACTGGATGGAAGACAGCTGAATTCAGCATACCTTTCTGAGATAGTATTTTTGCACATGATAGTAATGTTTGAATTACTTGACATCAGGAAACAGGATATTATTCAGTATCTATGTGTTTCTAATCTAATAGAAACATATCCCATTCAATATAGGCATTTTATTTTGACATGTTAACTAGAATTCTTTTAAAGTTGTAGTTTTAAAATTTAGTTGTTAAACTCACAAAAATTTCAGTCAGAGGAAACCAAAGATGATGTAGACATTTCTGCATCCAGAGGCTCAGTTTGCACATCTTGGTTTCTTAAAAGAAGCTGGCCTGATTGCCTCTAATTATACCCCAGGAAAGCACATAAGCAAATGTATTTGAAAGGAAATGTCATGATATTCCTGCCCTTAGTGGTGGGTCTTTGTGACAGGATCTGGAGTGTTCTTTGGGCTTTTTGCTTACTTTAGGGTTTGAAGTATGAATGGCTCAAGGTTTTGTATTTCTGACTTTGGTATAATTTAGGTATATTCTGTCATAGTAAGCATTTTAAGCTTTGTTATATATTGTTTCTTAATATATACATTTGCAATAGCTTTGGCTAAATGTAAGCCATATAAATCTATACCTATCGATTTGGTGAATGTTCCCAGTCTGTGTGGAGTTCAGTGACGGATATTTCTCTGGCAGCACGTGCTCTTAAAAGGGTGATTTCAGCAGATGCTACCTTGAGGCTAATTCAGCAATTGTGTAGAGTTTCTGCTTCCACGTTTGCTATTGACTTCCTTTGGCCTGGGTGGAGCAGTAACTATTCATTTGAAATCATATCAGTGTCTAGAAGACTTAGGAAATAGAGCTAAATCAATAGTCAAGCAAATGACACAAAAGATGAGAGAATTAAGAACTAATTATTTAAGCTATAATGAGGAAAATAACTTTTAGAAAGACTTTCTGGAAAAATGAAGTTTAAAATTTACTTGTATGCAATATCTGAAGAATGTGAATTTTTCTTTACTTTCTTTTTTTTTCTTTTTGGCCATGCTGGGTGGCATGCAGGGGCTTAGTTTCCAGTAGGTGAGGTGGTTTGGTCACTTAGTTTCATCGGACTCTTTTGTGACTCCATGGACTGTAGCCCATCAGGCTCCTCTGTCCATGGCATTTCCAGGGCAAAAATACTGGAGTGGGTTGTCATTTCCTTCTTTAGGGAATCTTCCCAACCCAGGGATCAAACCTGCCTCTCCTGCATTGACAGGCCAGGGAAGTTTCCTGACCATGTGTGGAACCCGTGCAGTGGTAGCTTGGAATCTTAACCACTGGGAACCACCAGGGAAGTGCCCATTTCCTTCTTTATTCAGATGCAGGGTGATAACAGGCTCTGATAATGTGCTCAAATTAAGATGAATCTTCTCAGCTCACATGACAGAAACACTAATTTTAGTTTAAATATAAGCACTGTAGTTGTATCACTTAGTATTCCTCTTAAGCAATATATTTGAATTATTCAGAAATAAGTGATTATCCCTGAATTTTCTTTAGATTACCATATTATTTCAGTTTTTGATGCTGTTGTTCAGTCGCTAAGTCGTGTCTGACTCTTTGCAAGCCCATGGACTGCAGCACGCCAGGCTTCCCTGTAAAACTTTATAATTTGGAAGCTATGCATTTTCTCAGTATGGTCACAGCTGTGAAGACATTTCAGAAACATCTTTTTTTTTTTTTTATATTTTTTATTTTATTTTTAAACCTGAAACACTGTATTAGTTTTGCCAAACATCAAAACGAATCCGCCACAGGTATACATGTGCTCCCCATCCTGAACCCTCTTTTAGAATACTGGAATTTTATTAGATTATATATCCAATGTCAAAATTGTTTCTAATTAAGTAAACATATGAATCTGTTCAGTGACTCTTCTAGGAAAACAACCATTTAAAATATAAATTTTCCAGTTTCTGTGCAGAGTTTACACAGCTGAATTGAAGACACGGACTGATAACTTTTAAGGAGACCCTGAGAAGTTTTTGTTTTGTAATTAAAATACTTTAATTCTAAAAGCTCTTTTTTGTGTTGTTAAAGTACTTAAAAACAACAACCACCACTATGAGGAAGGATAGATAGCTTCTTCTATGGGAAGTATTTAATAGCGAAAAGAGGAAGCATTTGAACTGAGATCTAAGGGGGAAGGCAGAATTCCGGTGAATCATGGGCAGAGATGGGCAAAGGTTGATGGAAAGACCTTTGCTGGGGAAGCAAGGGACTTTGAGGAATTGAAAGGCTAGTGGAGAGAGTAATTGTGATAAGATTCAGAAGTTCATGGAGTGCTTGGCAAAGGGCATGTGTAGGTCATTGGAGAGACGTGTGCCAGGCATGCCAGGCTAAGACTTGACTGTGTGACTTAAGCCAAATCATGGAGATGTCTTGAATATCCTGTGCATGTACTCTGCAGTGTGAAGTTTGGGGAGCTGAAGAGTGATGTGATCTGCTCTATCTTTTGCCACATAACCCTGAAGCAGTATCCCTTCTTACTTTCTTCTGGGCTCTTATCTCATTTACCCGGCAGGGGATCGCTACCCAATCCTGCCGCTCTGGGCTAAGTGGACTCCGCATTTAGAGAAACTTTTTTAATGATAGAAGAGAGAATGGAAGATGCATTTTTCTTCTACCAATGTGCCTTTACTAATGAAGGAATAAAGGTTTTCAGGTGGGGCAGTCTAGCTAAGGTTTTAGAAATTTTTCACAGATGTACATCAGAAATAAAAATTTTATTACTCTGGATGTTTTGAGTTCAGGTTTAATAGCAAAGTTATAGTCATATCAAGCTAAAGTAGGCACCAGGAAACTGGGTGTGCGGCAAGGGTGCTCTCAGGGAGACCAGCCAGACAAGGGCTCTTGTGGAATGGTCAGAACAGTAGTTCTTGGAATGCTGCCACAGTTTCCCAGACTCAGGGGAAAAAATGTTCCATAAACAGTTGACTAGTAGCAGAGGATTGTTACAGAACTGCTTAACTTGTTTAAGAACAAAATTTTTAAGCACGTTAGAAGCACTTATCTAATGATAATGGATATGGACCTTTCAAATTATTATTAGTCTGTCTATAAAAACAGGTCTTCAAGGATCTCAACTTTTCAACATTCTTATAACTAAAATATTTGTTGTAACAAACATGCATTAAAAAAATTCATCTGTAATTGGTGCGATTAAATTGTGTCTTCCACCAACTAGATTCTATTACTGATGTTTGGGCACTTTGGTGACAATTTTGTAATTATATCGTTATTCACATATGATTTTCTTTCCCTGAACTTTAAGTGTGACTGTGGACAGACAGGCTTGTGTTCTTACATTTTATTATTTTAAAAAGGAAGATACATATTTTTGGTTCAGGAATAAAGTATTTTTACTCGAGTAGATTTATCAAAAAACTAAAGAAAAACAGAATAAACTTCTTCACTTGAAATAAATATTTGTATTCATGGATTTATAAAATTTAAAGAATACATTCCCCTTTAATACTCTTAAAAAATTTTTTTTTGGCCTTGCTATGCAGCCTGCAAAAACCCCAGTTCCCTGAGAAGGGACTGAACCTGTCACCTCTGCAGTGGAAGCGTGGAGCCCCAACCACTGGACCACCAGGGAATTCCTTTAAAACTCTTTTAACAAGTTGGCTTGAGATTTTCCTAAAAAATGTGCAAAGATAAGTTAAAATGTGTATCTTGTCTGAAAATAAAGGTAAAGCCAAAGAATGTGATTTAGAATATAATTTTGCAAATATAGATCAATTTAAAAGTTATTATAGATAGTAAAGTATGTATTCTCTTTTTATCTAATAAGTCTCTTAGAATTTCCAATTTCCTAGCCTGCTCTAACTGGTGTTGTCTTAAAGATGCCTGTGGGAATGACTCCTGGCCCTCTGGTGTTTGCAGGGGATCTGACCACACTGGGGTCTGAGTGAGAGGCATGACTGGGATTGAATCCAGTGTCCTTTGTGTTGCTTGGGATACTTCCTCTGTACTTTCCCATCCAGGTTCTGGTGATGGAGACCCCTGTCTCGCATTTTGAGGAACAGCCCAGTAATGCGTAGAGACAGCCTCTTCTAAGACCAGTAACACCCTGTAAATCTTTTGCAATGGGGCCGAGCTTGTAGACTTTAGCTGACCTGGCTTACAAAGCAGCAGAAACTATATATGTGGTGACCTGTCTAGCGTGACCAGTTGCTTTATTGTCTCACCCTTAATGGTTTACCTGTCACGCTATACATTACTGACCCTGAGAACCCATAGCCCTTGGCTGAGTCCCTCTGATCCTGGCATAACACATTTCTCTGTCTCGCGGTTTGAACTGCGTGTGAAGCAAACACCTACTAATCTCAACTTCACTAGCATCTCTGATAGAGAAACTAGTGCATCAATTACCAGTGTCAATAAGATGGAAAGGAGGGTGAATTAAGATACATTATTACAAAAAGTTTTCTATATTTTTACTCAAATGTAAGCATGCACAAAGGACCACAGCTTACCAATCACTTTCTTACTTTAGCTCACTTTTCTGCATGGGCTCAAGAATGACAAGACTTTATTTCTTCAAAAACTGGTGTATGGTTCTAGCTTTTTCTCAACTAGATTGAACTCATCTCATTTATGATTCTTTAAAGAAAGGAAATTTAATGTTGCCTTTTTTTTTGGAAATTTTTGTAAAGACACACGAAGCGTGGTGAATAATTGGCCTTCAGAAAGTACCAAGCCTATGTCTGCTATGACATCGTTTTGAGACTTGGCTAAAACAAAGGCTTTGTGTAGGGATGTGTTCTAAGCACAAGTGCTCTTGGACTGTTAGTTTCATCCGGGTGGATTCTTAACAGAATGTCGGCTGTTCCATTATCTTGTACAAATATTTGGCAGTGGAATTCTCTTATTTACTAACTATAAGTAATATAATATTTTTAAACCTCCAATCACTGGGAAAGGAAAAATAAACAACTGACACAGAGATACTTAACGCTGAAAGCTTGCAGAGTTTAGCATTTGACAGGGTAGAGACTGGAGTTTATCATTTATCATTTAGTGAATTCAGGCTTTCATCAAACTTTTTGTTTATTAAAAGTGTTGGTTACGTAGTATGTAAGTAGGAGTCCAAAGGCACCATGTTTTTAAAATATTCAAATGTCTGGTCAAGTATGTTATATTTTAAAATAGTTTTTATTTGCAGAGAGGTAAGTCTCAGGTTGTATTCATTTTCCAAGATAAGCAAATCTGACTTTGGTGGTTTTAAATTGTGTTGAATGTTACTTAAGGAAAAAACCTGAGTCTTTACTTATAAATTAAGAGGCTAGCAGATTAAAATAACTTTTACAATGTTTATAATTTTTACTTTTTGCTTAGTGAAATATATCCTTACTGAGGAGGTTCTGTGATATGTAGTTGATTATCTGCTCGCTGGCGCAGAAAAACTTATGAGAAAGACATACAGTTTTGCTTTAATGTAAAAATTCTTTTCCAGGAAAACAGTTTGGAGAATAACTATTTTGTCTATTTATGGTAGGGCTTCCCAGGTGGCACTAGTGGTAAAGAATCCGCCTGCCCGTGCCGGAGATGCAAGAGACACAGTTTCACTTCCTGGGTGGGGAAGATCCTCTGGAGTAGGAAATGGTATTTTTACTGAGTAGGCTCCAGTATTCTTGACTGGGAAATTCTGTGGACACAAGAGCCTGGTGAGCTACAGTCTATGGGGTTGCAAAGAGTCAGACATGACTGAGTGCACACACACACACACACGCACACACTATTTATGGTACATTGGATATAGGATTCTTTGTTTCCTTTAGATAGCATATATCTCAGAGTCCTCTGTCCATAAAACTGGATAGGATGAGGCCAAGTTTTATATTAATAGAGCATATTTCTTATAAAAAGGCTCTTCGTAATTGAATGTATCTTTTCCTATATTTCTCAACTGCTTATAAAGTTTAATATCCTCAATAAATATTAGAACTCAATAAATTGATTGGCTTTGTTAAGGCAGATTGCTTTCTTGTTTTCATTAGATTGATAGAAGTTAGAAATGAAAAAATTAAATGAGTCTGTTTTCTCCAAAGTAAAAAGTATTTGAAATATTTTATATAAAAGCTTAAGTAATGCTTATTTCATTTATTAGTGTTTTTATGAAAGTTCAGTGAAAGAACTGTTAAGCACTCATTGGCCATATGGCACTGTATTTCATTATAAAAATTGCAAAATATGAATAAGAACAAAAATTAATTTTACTATTAATTTAAAAAAAGCTGATCTGACTGACTTAATATAAGTTCAAAACATGAAAAGAGGAGGTGGAATTTTTGATGTAACTTGTCCAGGAACTTGACATAGCAGTTAAGGCAGCATTTGTGCCTTTAACTAGGCATTATTCAGTTCAGTTCAGTTCAGTCGCTCAGTTGTGTCCGATTGTTTGTGACCCCATGAATCGCAGCACGCCAGGCCTCCCTGTCCATCACCAACTCCCGGAGTTCACTCAAACTCATGTCCATCGAGTCAGTGACGCCATCCAGCCATCTCATCCTCTGTCATCCCCTTCTCCTCATGCCCCCAGTCCCTCCCAGCATCAGGGTCTTTTCCAATGAGTCAGCTCTTCACATGAGGTGGCCTAAGTACTGGAGTTTCAGCTTTAGCATCAATCCTTCCAAAGAACACCCAGGACTGATCTCCTTTAGAGTGGATTGGTTGAATCTCCTTGCAGTCCAAGGGACTCTCAAGAGTCTTCTCCAACACCACAGTTCAAAAGCATCAGTCCTTCGGCACTCAGCTTTCTTCATAGTCCAACTCTCACATCCATACATGACTACTGGAAAAAACCATAGCCTTGACTAGATGGACCTTTGTTGGCAAAGTAATGTCTCTGCTTTTGAATATGCTATCTAGGTTGGTCATAACTTTCCTTCCAAGGAGTAAGCGTCTTTTAATTTCATGGCTGCAATCACCATCTGCAGCAATTTTGGAGCCCCCAAAAATAAAGTCTGACACTGTTTCTACTCTATTAGATGGAGGGAAAAAGGAATATTTTTGCTATCCTTAAAATTTTGATATTATTGGTGGTCTTTTTTTCCCCTACTGGATAAGTTCAAAGATGAGAATAAGGTGTTTTAGTTCAAAGACAAGAAAGCTTTTGTAAATACCCATGGGAGCATGTACTTGTATGTATGTGTGTTCCGTAGTTGGGATCTATAGGTGATGGGTTGTAAGGTATTGTTAACGTCACCATCAACATGCCTCATATAACATGTACTATTTTCCAACCACTATTGTACGTGCTTTACATGTATCAGCTCATTAAATTCTCTCAACTGTACCATAAGGTTCCCATTGTTGTTATCTCCTTTTTGTACATGGGGACACAGAAACACAGAAAAGTTAAGTGATGTGCCCAACTATTAAGTGGTCAAGTCGGTATCTGAATTCAGGATGCTTGGCTGCAGTAACTGTGCTGTGAGCATTCTGTTGTCTCAGTGAATCTAGTTCCATTCTCTCTTTCAAAGGTATAGCTAATTATATTTTTGCAATACTTATTGAAGAATAACATATAATGTACATACATCCTTGGCATAATAAGCACACATACATTTGTATATAGGCATATATATATATAAGAATACTTGATTTTTACCTACTTTTATATACTTTTAATTTTCTACATTTACAGTACTTGATTATATGTACAAACATAGATGTTTCTTGGGCAAATAAACTAAATCCAAGCCTCTCTCTCATGGAACAAAATTGCCCCTAATATAGAGTTCTAAGCTTCAAAATTTTGTGACTAAAGTGAATTCTCCAAGTTAGAAAATAATCCAGCTCACACTGATTTAAATAGACTGTATATGTGGTTTTAATAAGCAGTATCACAGGACAGATTCAAATTTCCAAATAGGGTCTAGTGAAAGAGATGTCTGGGAGGTTGTAACTCACATTTGTGTGCATACATGCTGTCATTTCAGTAGTGTCCGACTCTTTGCGACACTGCGGACCGTAGCCTGCCAGGCCCCTCTCTCTGTCCATGGAATTTCATAGGCAAGAATACTGGAGTGGGTTGCCATGCCCTCCTTCAGGGGATCTTCCCGACCCAGGGATGGAACCTGCATTATGTCTCCTGCATTGGCAGATGGGTTCTTTACTGCTAGTACCACCTGGGAAGCCCAAATTACATTTAAATATGTATCTTTTGTATTTTGTATAGCATCCCTATTTTCAGTTAGTGAAGGTACATTTAGCATAAGATGTTTCATCACCTGAGCATAAGTTTCTGTCATTCACCCCCTTTACTCCCCATAACTATGAAGTATAATTGAGCTACTTTAAATTTTCAGCCTTTTTGAATAACCTTTTCTATACAAAACATTAAATCCTCCAGCTACCAGCCTTTTTATCTTGATCACCAGGTTGTCAGGGGCAGGGCTATTGTTTAATTTTATTTTTACTTTTATCAGAGTGCTTCATACACAAAATGTAAATTTAATTCTAAAATGCTTCTTATGAAAAATAGTAGTCCTCCACCTTTTTCATTTTACACTCCAAAGAAAGAAGCAACCACTTTCAATTTTTGTTTTAGCAGATTCCTTTGAAATTTTCATCCATGTCTTTACATCACATTTTAATATAACTCTTTCATTCTAGTTTTAAGGTCTATCCATTGACATCTATGGAATAGGAGGAACTGGTATCCTTTCCTGCCCTCAGCAAACCCCGTCCCCCACCACGCATACTTCCTGTCTCCCCTCAACACCGATATATCATTTTGGTTAGAATAGTGTTTACATGATCATGACTATGTAAATGTTATTCACAGTTGGGCAAGGTAAATTATTGGGTTTACCTTTTCTTTCTGGAATAATACTTTGGATTTTGGGGGGGAATTAATAATTCTCCTTGTTTTTCATGTATTATTATTTCTAACTCAACTTCTGGTGTATGTTTTCTCCTTGTATATTCAAATATTTGGGGTATTCTATCGATGATTCTTTTTAAATAAATCTCAGTGTGTCTTAGACCCAGTCTAGACTGTTGGAGCTATTGCCGTCATGGGATATCCCTTGACCACCATTCTGAGATTTCCTTTGCCTCGCTTTTGTTTTAGATCCCTTGTTTCCTGGAATCCAGGTCATTGTCCTGCTCTGTTTAGTCTCTCATTTTAGGGAGCATACCTTCCAGTAGTTTCCTGAAAAAACATACATAGGAAATACAGTTTTTAAAAAACTGCCTGCCTAAAAAATGGCTTTATATACCCTTACATGTTCTTTTTTTTAAAAAAAAAATTGTTTTTGTTGGAGTATAGTTGATTTACAATGTTGTGTTTGTTTCAGATGCACAACAAAGTGTGATTCAGTTATACATATACATATATTCATTCTTTTTTAGATTCTTTTCTCATGTTGGTTATCACAGAATATTGAGTAGAGTTCCCTGTGTAGTAGGTCCTTGTTGGTTATCTATTGTATTTAGTAGTATGTGTGTATTAATCCCAAGCTCCTGATTTATCCTTCCTCCCCATGCTTTCCCTTTGGTAACTGTAAGTTTGTTTTCAATATCTGTAAGTCTGTTTTTGTTTAGTAAATAAGTTCGTTTATGTCATTGTTAAAAATTAGATTCTGCATATGAATGGTAACATATATGTCTTTCTCTGTCCGACTTACTTCACTTAGTACAATAATCTTCATGTCCATCCATGTTGCTACCCTTATGTGTTAATTCTGATGGCTATAGAATTATAGGTTGGAATTAATTTTTCCCTCTGAATTTTGAAGACATTCTTCTGCTGCCTCGGGCTTCCAATATTTTACTGAGAAGTCCAGTGCTATTTTGGTTTTGAACCTTTGTGGGAAAAGTATTTAAATATGAACTATTCTGTTTCTAGTATTCTCCTTTATCCTCGACTATACCTAGTGTCCCCAGTTTTGAGACTCTGTTTTACTGATTCCACAGAATAACACCCCATCTTTTAACTTCTGTACTGGTAGGGGTGGGTAGTCACTCAGCTACATAGTAGAGAAGGGGACCAGAGGGCTCTAATTTCTTCCTAAACAAGTTTTCAACACATCATCCTCTTTTTAGCTCTACCTTCATCCACTTCCACAGGTGGATGCCCATACCAGGGCTGCCAGTACCTGAGCATCTGGGGGCCTCTGTATATGAATCAGGTTATTATCAGCTTTCTCCACTGCCGATTAAGCATTCAGCTTTGGGGACTGCTGAGAAACTTGCTGTTCATCTATTTGCTTTGTACCTTCTAAAATATGCTTGCTATTGTCTTCTTTTCCTTTATCTCTGGGTGAAGTTTCAAGAGGGAAAAGGGATAAAGGCGTGTATTTAACCTACTTTCTTTAGGGGGAAGTTCTGGGGAGTGGGGTAAGTGTCAGGGGACCAGCTTATTTTTATAAATCAATATTTGTTTAAGAAAAGACCTCCTTGAGCTTTTACTCTCTTGTCTGTACACATATAATAAGATGAAATAATCTTTAATAAGGGAAATGAATCCCCTTTATTTCTCTTGGAGGACGTGTTTATTTACAAGTCATGAAGGGTTAAATAGGAAGGCAGGATTCCATGCCTTTACCTTCCTCCTCAAATACTTCCAGGGGACAGAGGGACTAGTAAACTGTGCCATTCTTGCCCTTCTGTGGCCAAGCTTTGCTTAAAATAACAGAAGAATTGATTTCAGTATTTTGAAAAAAGAAGTCGAGTTCCCCACCCTCCACACCCTTCCTTCTTTAGTTTCCTAATAAAGATGTTTTGAAAAATACCAGCTATATTCTCAGTGGACAGGGATTTTTGCTAAAGATTTCACCAAATAACTTGGGGGATTAGCTGTTCTCTAGTGGAAGTGGCTGGTTGTCTTTAGGATGAAACGAGCAGTTTTACTTGCTGTCATCCTCCAATCATAGTTACATCTATTAAAGAAATATTCATGGAGTAAGTGTTCTGTGCCAGGCAGTGTGTTAAATATTTAAAATATAATGGTACTTCTTGTACTCCTGGAGTTTATTTTCTAATAGATACCAGGGTATGGTTAATAATAGCTACCCTTTAGGTAATGATTCCTATGGGACAGTTCTTTACCTGGCCAAATCCTTAGTGCAGTACTGCAAGGTAATTTTAATATTCTCATTTTCCAGATGAGGAAATTGAGGCTTAGTGGTTTGCCCAAGGTCAACCAACTGGTATGTAAAAGAGCCAGAATCTGAAGCCAGTCTATTTTATCTCGAAGCTCATGTTCTTACATTTGTATAGTTGAAAAAAGTCAACAAAGCAATTTCACCTACAGTGTTTTACCTAATCTTCTATTATCTAACTCAGTTGAGGATGCTTATTTTTTAATTGAAAGGTAGTTAGTCTCAGCTTCAGAGATTTAGTGAAAAAAAATCATTAATTAATTGCATAATTTTGAAGGTGTATCTTATTATTAGCTTGCTTTACTTGATGCAGTTTTTCATGAATATATGTTTAGGGATAAAACTTATTCATAGAACACAATTTTAGCTTGCAGTAGAACTTAGCTCTTTTAAGAAAGTCATATCAAATCATTTTTAAAGCAAATAAAATAGTTTGTTAAAGCAAATAATTGTATTCTAAGTCCCTTGTATAAATACACTTCTTCAGACTTTATTTATTTAAAATATCCAGTTGATAGAAGCTCAGGAAAGATGAAGAGAGTCTGCATATGGTTCCTTTTCTTTAACTATGTAAATTGTCTTAAATGTTTAAAGGTGTACTGAACTATCATAAGCTAATCCTCCAAAAAGACAAGTTTACTACAGAGAGGCAATATTTAGAATAGAAATGTGTAAGCAGAAGTCAAGGGGAGTCAAATATTAGCAAGAAACTCAGAGCTTAAATTAGCCAGAGAAATTTAAGGAAATCTGAATTTTTTTTTTTTTCAGTTAGTAAGCTGATCATTATTCCCACTGACATTTATTAAATACCTGCTGTGTGACAGGTGCTCCTTAGGCACTGAGGATAAAATAATGTTTATGAACAAGATCCCTGCCAGCCAGAACCGATGGTCTGGCAGTTTAGTGAGCACAGTGACTTGTGGGTGAGGCAGCCAACTGGTTTAAAAGCAGAAGCCGCTGAGAGCTGATGTACAGGAGCTCTGCTACACAAGGGGGAGGAGAAACATAAAATGATAAAGAACAAGAGATGAAATCCTGGAAAACAATGATGAGGAAGAAACTGCCATACACTGCAGGGAATTAACGGCAAATCCAGGAGGAAAGGACAAGTCCATATGAGATTGTATTTCAAAACCTACTTCAGAATAGCATTTGTATAATGCTTTACAAACTCAAAATTTTAAAATTTCCCAACCACTTTCCCATGTGTCAAATAAGATCATAACAGTGAAGAAGACTTTCTTTTTATCTTCATCAGACAGATGAGCAGACTGAACTCAGGGCAGTTGAATGATTTTCCAGAGATTAGAGTGTTTCAGAGCTGAGTTTGAACTGCTATCAGCTGACTCCAAATTCAGAGCTTTTTCCACCGTTCTAGGACAGCATTTGTGGAGGAAGAGGGCAAGAGTTGCTCTGCAAATGCGATTGTGGGCTTAGTCGCTTAGTCGTGTCCAGCTCTTTGTGACTCCATGGACTGTAGTTCTCCAGGTTCCTCTGTCCATGGGGCTTTTCCAGGCAAAAATAATAGAGTGGATTGCCATGTCCTTCTCCAGGGGATCCTCTAGACCCAGGGACTGAACCCAGGTCTCCCACATCTCAGGCAGATTCTTTACTGTCTGAGCCACCAAGGAAGCAATGTGATTGGTACAGATCATCTCAGCACACCATGTGTGTGGGGGAGAGTAAGAGCTGGAGAGACACAGGTTGACATCATTAGGAGAGATCCACTAATGTTCCAATAATGTTGAGGACAACAGACGGTTTTGTAGTGAAATGTGATACGCATGTACACTTCCTACCATAACAAAGCTCAGCGGGAGCTGTTGCTGAATTCTTTGCTGGTTTTGTTCTGTGTAAACTATGGATTAACACCAGGTTTTATAAATGCTGCTCTTAGATCCAGCCCTTAAACTAAAAGTGACTGAGTGATTCTCTGTGCGATGATCAATATGAGGATGATTTTTTCTCCTCCTTTATCTAACCGGAAGTCAGTTTTGGACAAAACTTAGGCTGGAGATCTGAGAAAGCAAAAGTATATCATAGTGTAATTTTTTTTTTTCTGGAGTCTCACTTTCTCCTAGGGTCTTATTAAAGATAAGAACATTTACCTAGTGTATAGTTATGGAACATTTGTTGTTGTTGTTGTTTTGTAATATAAAGTGCAGATATGGTATTGTTCATATCTAGACATTTCTTAAGTATTAAGGTGAATTTGGAGAAAAACTCACTTGGAGTACTGTGTTCACGAATTTTCTTCTAATTAAGGCTAAAATCTTCAAAGGAAGGCAGTACTTGGAAATGAGATCTGAGTGGATTGAAACTGACCAGAAATACTACATAGGCTGAAAATAAAAAGACTTATAAAATGGAATCTCTTTAAGAAAATATTACTTTATCTTTTGTATAGCAATGGTCCCCAACCTTTTTGGCACCAGAGAAGACACATTTTCCATGACTGGCCTGGCTTCTGTGGTTGCAGAGCACAAACTCTAGGCGCACGAGCTTCTGTGGTTGCAGTACGTGGGCTCAGCAGTTGTGGCTTGCTGGCTGTAGGGTATGTGGGCTTCGGTAGTTGCAGCACACAGGCTCAGTAGTTGTGGCTTTCAGGCTTTGGAGCTTGAACTCAGTAGTTGGGGCACATGGGCTTAGGTGCTCCTTGGCATGTGGAATCATCCCAGACCAGGGATTGAACCCATGTCCCCTGCAGTGGCAGGCGGATCCTTATCCACTGTGCCACTAGGAAAGTCCATTGGAATTGTTTTAATTCTGCTGGAATTAGTGAACTTTCAGAAAGCCCATTCTTTCTCGCCCTTTTACTATTTACTTTTGTAAAGTGACCTGCATGACTGGAGAAGTGGCAAGGAACAGCACATAGAACATGCTGCGGTGGTCTAGGTCTCTAAAATTTATTATGCATGTTCTTGAGCAAGTCATATTGTATACTTTTCTCATTAATTTCTTCATTTGTAAAATAAGGTAGTGTTATCTGTTGAGAGAATTAATTATAAAAGCATTTGATAAATGGAGTACTATCCAAACGACCCACTTAGGTAAGTATTGAATGTTGTCTGCCGATGCCTCAAAATTTGCTGAAATTTTCCCCATCTGCTCCCTAGGGAGGGAGCTTCTTGAATATGTGTCTCTGGTTTCTTGTTCTTTGGGTGAACAACACTGAATAATACTTAGCTTGTCTCTGATGACTGTATTTTACTTTGATTCTATCCTAACAGCATTCATTTTCTGTTCTCCTACAGTATTTTGGAAGTTTACTTGTCATTTTCTGTGTAGAACTGGCTTGTGGTGTTTGGACATATGAACAAGAAATAATGGTGAGTTCAAAATGGAATATAACCACACTCTGAAACAGTATTTGTTCAGCCTTTTAAATCAGATACTCTGGGTTTGTTAGGCACATGGTTATTAATTTGAATGTTTATGCTTTCTGTCACAATGCATACTCCCAATACTTCTAAAATGTAATGTTTTCTCTCCTGTCTCTACATCACAGTTAGTTCCAAAGTGTAATTTGTAATATTTCATTTCCTCTACTCCAATACATGTCTTTAATTCCAAAGATTGCTTAGATATGGATATAATAAACCAAAATAATATATGTTCTTGAACAATTTTATGAAGTTCTGAGTGAATAATAGGAAATGTTCACATTTGCAACAGGTCTTAAGAAATCTTGAAAAGCTACTTGAAAACCTTGTAAAATGCTGACTTCAGCTGTAGGATGATGTCTAGGAAACATGCCCTTCTGTTTACAGCAAGCTGAACTGTCTTCTTCCAAATTAAGAAGTGTGCGTTAGAATGAATGAGAATGAGTTTCTTAACCTTAAGGTTTTACCAGCCATGTTTGGTTTACCACTCACACCTTTGCTCCACTGGGCATTATTACTTCTTTAATGTTTGCTCACTCCATTGGTAAAAATTGGTGCATTGATTATCAGTGAGGTTGAGCACCTTTGTATGTCTGTGAAGGCTGCCTACTCTGAGCCTCATAGAAGAATTCTATTTCAGGAAGATGATGCTTTTTTCAACATGTAGTCTTTGGGTTGTGTATAGCATGAGTCCATCAGAGTGATTCTTTAAAATGCACAGTATAAGTCTGTAGGCCAGACCTGCTAAATTGGAATAGAGGGAAAGGCGGGGACTGGGTATTCGTATTTGTGGCAAGTTCTCCAGATGAGTCCTCAACATTTCAAAACTTAAGAGTGCTCTTTTTGTTTGTTTGTTTGATTTTTTACTATGTATTTATTTGTCTGCGTGGCATATGAGCTCTTAGTTCCTTGACCAGGGATCAAACCCTTGCCCACTGCAGTGGAAGCGTGGAGTCTTAACCTCCAGATCATCAGGGAAGCCCCTAAGAGCTCTTGAGAAGAGAAAATTCTTTTACGTTTCTGAGAGGCGTTTTGGGAGCTGTGTTAGAAAATTGAAGACATTTCTGGTGCTGATGCAGTTTTTAAAGGTTCTATGTTGAATCTGCAACTGTACTGTGACTCTGTTTTAATACTAAGTGATAATTACAGCCTAGTGGCTACTCTACATAATTCAGCTTACACGTAGGCTGCCCTTTGGCACTGCCACACCTCTGAACCCCTCTGAAAATACTCACGCTTTCAATATGTGACAACTCTCAGGAAGAAGAGGGAATTTATGGTTATTTTCTTCTCTGTTAAAAATTGAAAAGTCAGGGCAGGTTCTAGCTAGTTTAATATAAAGTTAAACACTATCTTCAAAACAAAATGTCCCATTAAAATAGAAAGGCTCTTGCTGTCTTTGAAAATCATATTTTCACACTATCCCTAGAAACTAGGTTTGTTAAGTAAGTGAAGTGGTAATTGGGTCCAGGGACTCAGTTTTGGTGTCATTAATTGTTTCTGATTTCAAAAAACACATGGATCTCCTTAACATTTAAGAATAGATAGTAAATTATATAATTCTCATAAATTATACAGTAATTATACAGTAAATTGGTGCTGGGAAAGATTGAAGGCAGGAGGAGAAGGGGAGGACAGAGGATGAGATGGTTGGATGGCATCACCAACTCGATGGACATAACTTTGAGCAAGCTCCAGAAGTTGGTGATGGACAGGGAAGCCTGGTGTGCTGCGGTCCATGGGGTTGCAGAGTCGGACACGACTGAGTGACTGAACTTAACTATATAATTCTCGATGGCCTCATTTCAACATTTTTGTTCTTTTTTGGTAATTAAAAGGTTTTCAAAGTGAGTTTACTTTCTAGTGGATTTTAAAAATGGTTTGTATAGTGTGTATGTCATATTAATATTTGATTAATTTCCTAAGTTATAATGAGTTTGAAATGAATTAATTTAAGTATTTGAAAGGAAATCTTTGGACTCTAATGTAGTTCTAAGGAACTTGAGGAGACAGGAATGTATGTATTTTAGGTACTTTCTCCTATTCTACGAAGGGGTCATTGGCAAATATTTTCTTAGTATCACAGTGGTGCTGCATGGGTGTACACTGCTGTGCCAGCTGAAGCATACATCACTGTTTTGCTTGTGTAAATCTCCTCCCCCCTCCATTAAGTCACCAGGATAAAATAAGGGCTGTTTAAAAGAGAAATGTGGAAAGTAGTCCTTTAGGAAAAAAGTTTGTCAGAATTTTTTTTATTGCTTTTGCACTAATAGCAGTGTGAATGAAAAGTGCCATTAAGGTTTATTAGCTGCCAAATTTTGCAGAACCCAGCCTTTACATAGAATGGGCTTTGTGCTCTTAGCTGTTCCACGCAAGAAGCCAATATACGTGTGTGTTTTCCTTCATGGCCAGATCACTGTATTTTGTGCCAGAACCTCAATGACCTCCTCTGTTTCTTGCTATATTTAGTCTCAGATGGATTGTGGTCACAAGAGGGAAACAACTTATATTTATTTTGGAAAATAAATTAAAAATAAGACTGTTCTAATAACCAGATCTAATAACCAAAAAGATCCTGATCCTGGGAAAGACTGAGGGCGAGAGGAGAAGGGGGGCAATAGAGGATGAGATGGTTGAATGGCATCATCGACACAATGAACACGACTTTGAGCAAACTCTGGGAGGTAATGAAGGACAGGGAAGCCTGGCATGCTGGAATCCATGGGGTTGCAAAGAGTCAGACACAACTTAGTGACTGAACAATAGCAATAACCAAATCAAGATATTTGGGGTCAGACAGCCTATTTCCCCATTATTTCTGTTTTTTATACATATTCACTTCCCATTCATCATTCCTTCTCTAGATAAAATCTGTCAATAATATTAACTGCTTCAGATTATACATTTCTAGAGAATTTATTTCACTTCCATTTATTTTATGTTCAAAGGATATGAGATAATAAGAATTTATAGGAAGTAGCTTGAACTTTGGTTAGTTCTCTGAACTTTGTTGAAACCATATGAACACAAAGAATACCCAATCAGCTTATTATTTAGGGAACAAAGTTGTGTACCTAGATGTTGGGGTGTTTTCTTTTGTATTGTGCATTTCCAAGTAATAAAAATGAAAATTAACAAAGGAACAAAATGAAGATTTTTTGTGGCCAGGAATTTTTAAACTACTGTTGCTATTACTATTGTTAAAAATAAGATTTCAAAAAGATATGAATCTTGAATTAGTGTCACATTTGCTCAGCTAAGCCCAGTTCATATTGCCCCATAGATCAGATGTGGACGTCTGTCTAGTCTCCTAAGAGTTACCTTAATACCACAGGTGTGGCGAGACTACGATTTGTGCGACCCCATTTCTCCTGTGGCACTGTAGATAAATCTATACAAACCCTTCCAAAAAGGTTGAAGAGGAGGGAATACCTTCCAACTCATTCTATGTAGCCAGCATTATCATGATGCCAAAAACTAGATAAAGAGATTAAAAGAAAACTATAGATTAATGTCTCTCATGACAGATATAAAAATTCAAAACAATGTTTTAATAAATCAAATTCCAGCTATAAGAAAATCACAGCATGATATGCTGAAACTTGATTTCTTGCCAGCTGTTGTGTTGTGTACCTGAAGCTCTGTTGTGATTAAACTCTGTCAATTGCCTCTAAAATCCAATTCTTGAAAATATATTTACAAGGTTATTCTAGAATGAGGCTTGACTTGAACTTAACTCTTTCTCTTCTTAATTCTTCTCTGTTGATTTTAGTATCATAATCTGTAATCACTTCAAAGAACAATTTCATAGCATTATGTACTCAAATCAAAGGGCATTTTTCAGCAGGATCATTTATTTTTAGGAGCTCTTCAGGTGTATCTATAGAACACATTGCAGGCAGATTCTTTACTGTTTGTACCATCAGGGAAGCCCATAGAACACATAGCTTATTTGTTTGTGATTTCCTTAAACTTGATATTGGCATTAAGTGATTTCACATTATTTTGCTTAGTATGAAGTAACTCCTCATTTAGCACATGTAGAGCTTATTCACTAAGTATTTAATAACCCTGAGTTAATTTAAACCACAAACAAATGTAAATTTAAGATAGTATCTGTCAACTGCAGTATATTCCAAGTAAGTATATGTGGATGAGTCTATGAGTGATTGTGTTTGTGAATATGTAAACACATATGTGTCTGAATGTGGCTGTTTGAATGTTACAGTTGTTGATATTTTGTTTCTTTTAATTTCTAGGTTCCAGTTCAGTGGTCAGACATGGTCACTTTGAAAGCCAGAATGACAAATTATGGCTTACCGAGATACCGGTGGCTTACTCATGCTTGGAATTTTTTTCAGAGAGAGGTAAGTGCTACATTTTCTAAGGTAGAGGTTATGGAATAAATGGCACATGTTCATGAGTGTGCAGAGCTTTGGCTTTGGTCATTTTCTCTGTGTTGAACAGTTAAGCCCATGATTTAGTTACCACTGGTGTAGTTCTTTATCAAGAAATACTTGAAGTAGCTCTATGCCCTGCTTTTCTTCCCATATACATCATTTCCCCTTCATTTCACATGGTTCACGTATACTTTAGAGTTTTTTAAAGCTCTTTTGCTAAACTACTGTAAATTTTCCCTTTTTAATGAGAATTCCTTGATAACTACCCAAGCTGTATTTGAATGGATCATTTTTCATTATTTTTAGAGCTCTCTATAATTTAAACACCATTAAGAAATTTAAAATAATGGGTCTCATTGGGGAATTAGGACTCAGTATATCATTAAAAGCATAGCTTTTTAGAAAGAAAGACCTTCCTTCAAATTCTAGCTCTGCTGCTTACTATTACATGAGCTTCTCTAATTTTCTTAACTTCTTTAAGCCTCAGTCTCCTCATCTGCAAAATGGGGATAATAAAAGCACCTGTCTCTTCTGGGTGTTGAAAAAATTAAATGGGATCCTGAGTTTGATCTCATTTAGCTTATGATTGTTAACATAACATTACAAAGTTAGGTGCTTTTAGGTTTTTGTACTTACCTTGCATATAGCACCTCATCCCATTATCTTCTCAAAGAGGGACTATATTTAGTTGATTAAAATCTGGTTACTTTAACCATTGATTCAAGCAAAGTTCTTCTCCCAAGCAGTTTCCCCGTGATTGGAGTGAGATTCTCAGGTGACCAAGTATATCTCTTTCTGTTCATGTCATTTACCCTGGGCTCCGAGTGTTTGAGGATCAGTGTCTTGCACAATAGGTGTTCTGCTATCTGCTCAGTCACTCTGTCTTGGATACGTGCAGAGGTTCAAGACCAGGGTAAACTCCAAATCTGGCTCTTTGTGTTGCAGTTGTTGAGATGGTGAAAATTATCATTGCAGCACAGATTTCCTGTTTATTTAAATGCTTCCTGACTTTGTTTGTTTACTTTTCCTCTGTATTAAAAGCAATGTGAAGGGAAAATAAATGAAGCATGTGGGGAATTTATAGTAAGCTGTGTTCAGCTACTGCCCTGAATGGGAGCTTCCCAGAGCTCTTTATTTTCTGAGATTTGTGATGTAGACCATGATATTCCAAGTCAAAAAATAAAATGAGGTGTTTTTTTTTTTTCCTCCCTAATGGTACAAAGAGGGATCCAACTTAGGTAGACGGTATAGCACTGCAAACAGTAGCACTCCTGTTTTTGGATTTGTTGTATATTAAGTTCTCTCCTCCATCTCGTAGGCCTATTTCACCCAAAAGGAGGTGGGGAAAACCTCAGGGCCTCCTGGAAGAGTTTTTGAAAGGCCCTTGTATTAATTTGCTAGAGCTGCATCCATAACAAAGTACCACAGACTGGGTGGCTTAAACATCAGAAATGTATTGTCTCACAATTCTGGAGGCTGGAAGTCTGAGATCAAGGCATCAGCAGGATTGCTTTTTTTCTGAGACCTCTGTCCTGGGCTTGCAGATGGCCAAAGTCATCTCCCTGTGTCTTCTTTTGTGTCATCTTCCCTCTGTATTTAAATTTCCCCTTCTTATAAAGACATCAGTCCTATGGGATTCCCGGAGAAGGAAATTTCAACCCACTCCAGTATTCTTGCCTGAAGAATCCCATGGACAGAGGAGCCTGGTGGGCTATAGTCCATGGAGTTACAAAGAGTCAGACACATCTGAGCGACTAAACAGCAGCATATGGGACTAGGTCCCACCCTTGTGACCTTAGATTAATTAAATTACTTCTGTAAAGATATTTCTTCCCAAATATGGTCACATTCTGGAGGTTAGAACCTCACCCCATGAATTTTGCTGGTAGGGTCGGGAGGACACAGTTCAGCTGATAACACTCTTCTCCCAAAATAAATTGTAGAGCTGACAGCAACCTTGTCAGGCAGCAGTTTTCCTGACTTTTCATTCAGTGTGGTTTAGGCATGCATCTCACTTTAGTGGACACTCACTTGAGATCTAGTGATGTTTATTCAATACTTTTTAAAAAAACTGATGCTAAAAATCTATTTTTTTTTTTTAACATAGAGGTGGGAGTACAGGCTTGGGAATGAATAGGCTCCATCACTTACTGATTGGTGATCTTGGTAACTTACTTGACCTGTTCATCAGAGACCATGGTTCTGCTTATGTGAAATGGTGGTGGGATTTTCCAGTTGACAACATGTTAGAGGAGTGATTCCATCTCACAATGTGACTCTACAGGAGGCAGGAATAGTCTAAGGAGATGTAGTCCATAGTGATGTATGGCTTAAGAATGGGTTTGTGTCATAAGGGAGTTCTCAGGAAGAATTTCAGTATCAATTCAGTATCTTCTATTGATGAAGAAAAACAATTATGTAAAAAGAAACAATATCTCAGTGACTTATTAAAATAAAAGAGTGTTTGGTCCAGAACGTGAAATGCTTAAATTATTTGGAAAAGTCATTTCTGTGCAGCCCCTCACTTCGTGACAAGGCCAGATAAATGGACTGTTCTATTGTGGATGGAGTCAGAGTGTTCCCAGAACTGTCCTCCTGTCATCACACAGAAAAACACACGATGTTAGGAAATGAGAAGTAGGTTTCCTCTGCATGCAGGGATGTAAAAAGACTAACCTGGAAATGTAGTAGTTTATGATTTTGAGAAAGTGGTCATTTCTACTATGTGTGTGTTTTTATGGATACTTAATGACAGGTGAAATATATGGTATTAAACTATGTTTGCCTTAATTTGTGATATTTGTGGTATAATTGTATCTTTTAGACAAAAATATATAAAAGGAAAATACTAAAATTATTTCTCAAGTTTCTTGGAAAATTTAATATTACTCATAGCATCAGTGATTCATCATTTATAGTATTCAAGATGATTTTTTTTCTCTTTCAAAATAGATGTTTAAACAACTGAAAACATGTTAAATCATCTCTTGTTTCATTTCACAAAAGAAGTTCAGAATTCTTTAAAGTTTGTTTTAGATAAATTTTGAAATGGTGGGTTGTGATATTTTATGATGCAGAGTTAATCCTGAACACAGATTGATCAGTTGGCCCACATGATTTTCAAAGCCAGCCGCTCTTGGCAGAATTCTTCTCAGTGACTGCTCATGTATAGTCTTTCTTTCTGACTGTATGGAAGAGTAATCCTCCTCTACCCAAGGGCAGAAAGTTTTCATAGTTAATTACTCTGAATCTAATCTAAATTAAGCAGTCCTTAAGCAGTGTTTCTAAACCTTGGCCAGAGAAAGTTTTTGTTAATACTTGGTGAAATGAGACTTAAAAAAAAAAAAAAAGACAATTTAGTTTGTCTTAAACCCAACTTTATTCAAGCTAAAAGCACATCATTTTTTCTGAGATTATGGTGATAGGGTATGACAGCTTTTTTCAAGATTCTCACTCAGTTGAATAAAAATTTGTCGGCCAAACCTATGTTTATATCTCAGAAATTTTTGGAAATTTAGTGGTTAATGAACTCAAGTTGGGTAATATTTGTGATGCGGGCTGTTGGCCAAAAATCTTTCTACAGAGATTGCAGAAACATTTAGTATAATATTTGAATTTATGAAGCAGTTAAGTCGGTAACTAGGCAATATGCAAACAGATTGATCAACTATTCCCTAGTAGCTAGACGCTTAATGTTAAATGCATGATTTCAGCTATTTGTTTTGTTAGTATGCATATTAATACTATCGCTCCATGATCACTTGTAGAGGAGCTTACACTTGGGGAGTGAGTCTCAGTCATGCCTGATCTGTCTTCGTGCATTATGGGCATTATTGTTCCGAATTGTTCCATTATGAAGTCCTCTCCTACATTTCTGTTGTCAGCATAGAATGTGCACATATCATTACTTGATGACAGAAGTGACTTTAGCTCTGGGTGCAAAAATTTGAGAAATCTAACGTTTAATCTCCCAAAAGTTAAGAAAATATTTTTGTTGTTTCTGAGCCTGACCAGTCATTCTTTTGCAGTTCAAGTGCTGTGGAGTTGTCTATTTCACCGACTGGCTGGAAATGACAGAGATGGACTGGCCCCCGGATTCCTGTTGTGTTAGGGAATTCCCAGGATGTTCCAAACAGGCCCACCAGGAAGATCTCAGTGACCTCTATCAAGAGGTAAGGCCATGTGTCATTCACTTATCATGGAAGTGAAGAACCAACAACAGGCCAATGCAGTTTTCCTCCTCTATCTAAATATGAAGAACTTGAAATATTTTTCCTCTGAAATGTGAAGAAAGGGAACCAAGCTAAAAATAAATATAAAAGTCTGAATACTGATCACATTTTAACAGAGAAAATTGGGAAAGATTAGGTTTTAGAATTAATTGGAGTTTGAACTGTGTTATCTAGAACCAAGCTCCATTGCTGTCTCCTAAGGGTGCTTTTAAAATAGACATGCAGAGTGTGTGACTAACTCTGGATTTTCAGGAAGACAAGGTTTGGAGTTCCTGAGCAGAATAGGTATTTAGGGCTTCCGTATATTCTAAAACATGGGAGTAGGGGAGAGGAAGAAAACAAACAAAACAAAACAAAATGACAAAACACACATACACACACACACACACACACACACACACACCAATTGTGTGTTTCTCTCCACTCCCCAGAGAAAATGCTGTCCTCAAGTCTTCAGGTCCCCCTGCTGGTTAATGATCAGTGATGTTAGTTTTAGCTGGTTTAATGACAGATGCTCACTAGGATTCAAATCAGTTGTCAAGTGGCCAAGAAACTTTCATAGTTATGTTTTCTGGGAGAATTTATTGGAATCATCAGTTATTCATTTGTTAGCAGAATTGTTCTTATTCCTTCATTTTTAATGGTGACTTTCAAACTTCGTTAGGGGAATCTTATTTTCAAGTTAAAATCTAGAACTACATCATTCCAGTATAGTTGTGCTGTGCTGAGGATAGCTGTGCTGTGCTTAGTCTCTCAGTCATGTCTGACTCTTTGAGACCCCATGGACTGTAGCCCGCCAGGCTCCTTGTCCATGGGGATTCTCCAGGCAAGAATACTGGAGTGGGCTTTCATGCGCTCCTCCAGGGGATGTTCCCAACCTAGGGATTGAACCCAGGTCTCCCACATTGCAGGTGGATTCTTTACCATCTGAGCCACCTGGGAAGCCCAAGGATACTGGAGTGGATAGTCTATTCCTTCTCCAGGGGATCTTCCCGACCCAGGAATCAAACCCAGGTCTCCTGCATTGCAGGTGGATTCTTTACCAGCCAATAGCTACATGTTCTTATTTCAATTAAAATTAAACCAAATAAAAATTGCATTTGCTCAGTTGCATTAGCCACATTTTAAGTGCTCCACAGCTACTTGGGACTAGCAGTTCCTATGTAGGACCACACAGATATAAACATCTTTACAGGAGGTTTTATAGTCTTGATCTAGAATAGAGGCTCAAAATGTAAATCAGATGCCAGGAAGCTGCTCCAGCTGATGGGCTGGGATCATTTCCCAGATACCTCACGAGTCAAGCATCTGGGTACCACAAATCATCTTAACATAAAAATAAAATTGACACCATTCATAATATGATATATACACACAACACATATCTGTTTTTCCCTGGAAATACTATTATTGTTCCAAACACCTTTTAGGCCATCTGCTAAAGTCAGTTGTAAAGATACACAAAGAGAAAATCAGTTTTATTATAGTTTAAATTAATAAATTTGAAAAAGATGCTGGATTACCCATACAAGTGCTTCATCTCATACATATCTTAAATATGAGTAACTTTTGGCTGTTAAAAAATTCATCTGAGAGGACAAGGCTATGTCACATTTAAGATATCCAAAGTAAAGTTCTTTGGGCTCTGAAGACATGCCACAGAGAGAAGTGCCAAATATTTTTAAGAGATTCAGAATTGTGTTAGTCTTCCTAAGGTAGGAAAGTACCACAGTGTGAGTAGCTTAAACAAAACGTATTTATTGACTCACAGTTCTAAAGGCTGTATGTCTGAGATGAAGGTGTCAGCAAGGTCGGTTCCTTCTGATGCCTGTGAGGAAACATCTGTTCTGGGCCCCTCCCTCAGTTTCTGGTGGTTTGCTGTCCATCACTGGCATTCCTTGGCTTGTAGAAGCATCACCCACGTCTCTGCCTTTATCTTTACATGGCAGTCTCCCTGTTTGCATTTGTCTCCAAGTTTCCCTTTTTCATAAGGACACCAGTCACACTGGACCAGGGGCCCATCCTTCCCTGCTATGACCTCATCTTAACTAACTCTATCTGCAGAGACTCTATTTTCAAATAAGATCACATTCTGAAGTTCTGGGGATTAGGTCCTTAACATATGAATTTGGAGGGGCCAAGAATTTTTGAAGCAGCTGAATAACTCAGGTTGTTTATTTTAAAGAATAATCAAAATACTTGTAGTCATGCCCCACACTACTGGGAAGTATTGTGTTTAGATGTTATCATTTGAAGCATATTATGCTTAGTAGCATTTTGGCTTTGAATGAAAAGAATATACAAGATATATTGAACAAAGAATTATTTGTTCAGTGTCTCTTGAGTTCCTCAGTGATATGCTACATCTTTTTGGGGGGGTTAAAGTTGAATATTGGTTGGTATCTGTAGTAGGGATGGTCACCTAAGTTCAATAGTTAAAAGTCTTGTTGATTTCATAAAACAGGAGGCTGTGCTAAATATTTCTAAGATAATAGTAAATGCAGACATAATTGTGGATATTCAAAGACATTATAACTCACCACTAGGTTTAAAAAAAAAAAGCAAAACAGATGATTATAGACAGACATTTACTTATTGGAATGTGAGCCCCAGGGAGTGCTGCCTCCTGGGATAAAAAAAAAAAATTCAGAATAAAATCCAAAACCAAAATCCATAAAAAGCCCCAGATGATTACAGAAGAGATGTGAATGTAGACATATGAGTTTAAACCTATCAGTGTTCCTAGTGTGAACTTAGTCTAATCCATTTGTTAATTCTTAGGAGTAGGAAGTCAATATGGGAAATTATTGGGCTACATATATAATAATTTCTACCTTCTTTGGTGATTAATACTAGTAACATGATTATAACCAATATTGACCCTTGAGAATGACAGAACATGGATGTATTTGCCATATCTTCCCACAAAATCTGAATATGGACAGATTCACTTCAATTTTGTTACTTAGTTGAGAAGCAATTAATTAAATATTTAATGAAAATTTTTGGTTTAAAAAGGCAATTCACTTTTCCTGGTAGTATTTTAATGGTGCTTTACTTCAGGATGTCTATAATTGCTGTTACATGAATTTTAAGATTAAAAAGAGCTACACTATTGTGCGTGGGCCAATTGATGATCCATATTATTTTAAAAGATTTTTCATATTTTCATCAAAGACTTTCAAAAGCAAGCTGACATTATCAGTTCTGAGATGTTCTATAGACAGACTTCCAGCAGAGATAGAGGTTCATTATATCAGAGTAATTTGCATTTTATAATTAATAACAGATGCTGATATTGATAATGATATAGCACATAATTATATGTATAGCTGACTTACAAAAGTGGATAACTTAGTAGCTTTATGGCACAAATACAATTAAATCCATCATTAAAGATAAGAGTTAATTCCTCTCTGCCCTGAAGAACATGTTTCCTAATTGCAGTGTGCCCAGAGATCATCCACCTGAACTATGAGGGGTCTAAAAGGGTAAACAAGTGAGGAACAGCTATTGGTATTCAGGAAATTTATTCTGAAATAGTAAGTACTAAAAAGAGATATTTTGATGTCTCCAATATTTCAAAATTCATCATTCTGAACAGGAACTAGACTTATTCATTGTTGCTCCAAGGGCCAGAAGTTACAGGAAGGAAATTTTGAATCAATAGAAGGAAGACCTTGCTCATCAAAATCCGTCCAATTGTGATAAAGGTTCTCTTGTAAAACAGTGAGTGTCTCATCACTAAAAATATTAAAGTCAAGGTCAGATAACTGTGTCATTGGTGGGTAGAATGGATTTTTAAATTAAGAGTGAATCTGGACTAGATGAACTTCAAGGTCCCTTTTATCTTTCATATTCTGTAAGCTTAGAGATAAGAACTGACTTTCTTCCTGCAATCTTTCTTCAGCAGTCTGAAATCAAGGAAATAAATCATTCTGAACCATCTGGTGGCCTGCATGGTCCCTGACCCAATAATATTTTATGAAATATTTAAAATCTGTGAAAAATGACAGAGTGGAAATAGAGCAGTAATCACACATTTTAAAAACATTTTTATCAGAGGTATTGTTTGGTTTGGCACACAGATCCTCAAATATCCGTAATGAGCTATCCACTTGTATAAAAGTATACATTCAAAAATTCACAGATGAAAATATCTCTGAACATCAATTTGGTTCTGTTCCATTCATTCTTTCAAAAGTTTTGCTTACTGGTTTCCAAGTGCTGTTGTGAATGCTGAAGATATAGTGGAGAATGTTGGAGACAAAAAGTTCTCCTGCAGTATAACTTATATTCTAGTTAGACATTTAACAAGAAAAAAATAGCAATAAAAGATCATTTCAAGTGGTGAAAAGCACTTTGAAGACTCTGAACAGGGCCATGTGCTAAAGAATGACTTTCTTGGTGAAAGTGAAGTGAAAGTCACTCAGTCGTGTCCAACTCTTTGTGACCCCATGGACTATAGTGGAATGGGTAGCCTTTCCCTTCTCCAGGGGATCTCCCCAACCCAGGGATTGAACCCAGCTGCCCGCATTGCAGGCAGATTTTTTTACAAGCTGAGCCAGAAGGGAAGCCCAAGAATACTGGAGTGGGTAGCCTATCCCTTCTCCAGTGGATCTTCCTGACCCAGGAATTAAACCAGGGTCTCCTGCATTGCAGGTGGATTCTTTACCAACTGAACTATCAGGGAAGCCCTATGAAGGGATTACTTAAGACAGGCTGTTTAGGAACAGGTTCTCTTAGGAGATGACATTTGAATCTAGCCCAGTTGGTGACAAGGATTTGGCCTGGCAAAGATTTTTGAAGAGTATCTTTTCGCCCAGAAAACTGCAAGTGTAAAAGCTACCCCTCCTTCAACCTGGAGGTGGCTGGACCACAGATTCCTGGCTACTTCCTACCCTCTAATTTGATTTTTAATGTACTCACACTCTCTAAATATTAGGTGTGAGACTTGGCTTCAATGAAACATCAGAGTTTAAGTTGGTAAAATACAGGACTAAGATGCATCTCTTCCTTCTCTCCCTTGCTGAGTTTTCCATCCTGTCAGCTACTAGAGCTCTAGACTTGACTGGAGAATAAGAAGAGAGAAAGAAGACTAAAGAAGGCTGGTAGAGTTAAAAGTTTGGGTAAAATAGGGACTTCTTACTCCTTGCCCAGGGACTTTACCCCAAGCCCAACTCTTGGATGGGCTTCAAGAGAAAAGTGATACTGTTGTAATTGTTTTTGATATTTTGCATGCATTTTTTCAGTGACCGGTATCCATAGCTTTCATCAGCTTTTCTCGGGAAAAAACAATATACCTAAAAGTGTGAAGAAACACAGTTGTAGGGAATAGTTACAGTGCTTGCTATCTCAGATAGAAAATGAAGAAAAAACATCTCCTCAAAAAAAAATTGAAAAAGCATTTTTATCCTCTGTGCCACCTCAAGAAAAAGAAATGGAGGTAAGCACACTCACAACAGGCCCTATTTCAAAAGGACCAACTCAAATGTACAAGCAAGAGGGAGAGAGAGTCAAATAAAGTATATGTCCAAAGACACAATCCTTTGTTTTGTAGTTAGGAGAAAGACAACTGTTCAGAGATGGACTGCTTCTTCAGAAAATTAGTTATTCACAGAGGTTATGCAAGGGCCAGACAGTCAGCTGGTTTCCATGAAGCTCTGTGCCATTTAGACACTTTTTCTTTAGACCTTTAATCTTGACAAGTTCCCTGTGGTATTGGGTTTGAATATCAAATATTCTTAATACTTTCCTTTATGGCAAATAATTTTGCGCTAAACCATTTCTTCCTTTTTAGATGGTTTTTTGTTTCTTTTCTGAGTGACAGAAACCTCCCTATATAAATAGAGAGATAGAGGAGGGCAGGGCTTCCCCGCTGGCTTAGCAGTAAAAGAATCTGCCTGCAATGCAGGAGATGCAGGAGTCTTGGGTTCGATCCCTGGGTCGGAAAGATCCCCTGGAGGAGGAAATGGCAACCCACTCCAGTATTCTGGCCTGGAGACTCCCATGGACAGAAGAGTCTGGCTGGGTTACAGTTCATGGGGTCTCAGAGTCGGACACGACTAAGCACGAGCCTGAGGGGTGTGGGTATGAAGGGGATGTGTCTTTCTCTCTGAGTCCAGACTTGCAGGAAGAAGAACGGAGATGATGATGGTGTGTCTAGGTCTGCAGTCCTCTCAGAAAGCAAACGGACATGCAGAGATGCTCCCCTAAGTTGAAGGTGGGGGCAGCCATGGTGATCATGTGAGATGGCTTGTTTTGAGGCTTTTCTCCCAGTTGTGTGTTAACCTTTCGGTGAGCTGAGAATCAGGAATTCAGCTTTCCTGGGATTGGAGGTCCTGGCCCCACCCATCTTCTTTGCACCCTGCTGTCCTTGAAAATGATATTCATTTTATAATCTGTGTACATTTTTTCTGGGGAGGGGCAATAATCTCAGCCCTCAACTCTCTTTGTTAATACTCGTCTCCTGCCAACATTTTTGTTAGAATTAGAAAGGTGAGTCAGTCCCATGTGTCTGCTTTGACTAATAGAAGTTTAAATTTATGATTTTCACACACAGCATCCTACACACATAAATATTATGTCAGCACTTCTGAACCAGAGGAAAAAAGATGACAGAGTGTTGTGGGTACAGAAGGATGGGGTGGGGAATGGGGTGTGGCCTTCTGGCAGGCTCTACCTAGGTATGGGATGGATTATTTTTTTCCCAGCTCATCCTGCTGTTGTGCTGCTAGTAGGATTCTTCTCGGGACCAGGTAAATTGCCATGCCCCAAACAAACAAAATTAGGGGCAAGTGTTGAAAAAAGGAGCCCGAGGCAGGAAGGAAGAGGTAACAGCTTAGAACCTTGGCCAGGTACCATCCAGTTGCACTACCGTGAAATTGGTTAAATCTGTGAAGGAATGATCCTCCCGTCAGTGACTAGGAAAAGAGGTGGGAAGGAGATGATCCTGACCTGGGGCATGGGAAGAAGCCTGACACTGGGTGGGCGGTTCTTCATTGCCACTGTCTTATAATGGAGTTGTGCGGTGAGAACACACAGAGCAGGTAGTAGATACTGGGTCTCCAGTCTTATTAAAGGCCAAGTGAATGTTAGCCAGTTGCCGAAAAACATGTGGGTGGCTTGGGTCCCTAAAGGACTTTTCAGGCAGAGGCAATGGTGCAGAATTAGAGCTAGAAGCAGGACAGCCCAGTGGGTGCAAGGGGCATGGGAAGGGCTGGACAGGGCAGGCGCTGACTTATGAAAAGCCCTGTATGTCCTGCTAATGCGTGTATTTTATCCTGAAGTCTGTGAGTAGTTGCCAGATGAAAAGACAAACAAGTTCACCAATTTGAGGCATTGTTAGGAAAGCAAAGCTGAGGACAGAGTAGTTATGGGATGCTGATTTATTAATGATGAAGCGCCATTTTCAGATAAACACACATAGAATTGCCTGAACGGTGAACGGTAGGAAGCTTTTCAAGTTCCATGGTTATTTAGATGGAATATCCCCAAGAAGTTCCATTCTGAAGGCTCCTTTATATAAAGGCAAAGACACTCCCTTGTGCTTCTCTGCTGACTTCATTATCTCCTCCCTTAACTGCTGGCAGGGATCGGGGTTGACTGGGACCTGGGGTGATAGCTGTCTTATCATCCAAGCCTTGCAGGACCAGTTTGGGCTTGGTGGGGGTGGAAATTCCTTTTATCTTCAAGCTTTGCTTGATCTAATCAGGTCTTGAACTGTTCTGCCGGTTTTGCTTTGGGTATACAAATGCCTTCTTTCCTTTCTCTCTCTGTCTCAATATAGTCACTGGCGAGTTTCCTGTTACCTATTCACTATTCAAACAATTTATTTTTCCTCCTGTGCTTTATTAGTAGAGACTTGCAAATTTTACCTTTAGAAGGTACCGATATAGAAAGCCATAATAATATTTTGACGTGAGAAAGTACCTCACAGAGTAACAATTTTAAATTTATGCTTTAAAAAAATCATTAGGTTGGCTTTGTGGAGTCTGAGTGGAGGTGAGAATTGTGTCTTGATGGGGTGAGAAGGGAATCAGGTAGGGAACTGTGCAGGTAATTCACATGAGTGATTATAAGGGCTGGAATTCAGGTGTGCCATTGAGGAGGGCAAGGAGGGAATGAATGTGAAAGAAAGTTAAAGGGGAAGAATGAATAGAATGATGACTGGGGTGGGTGTGGGGAGTGAGTGACAGGGAAGCTGCAGGGACAAGGATGCTTGACATTGACTTGGACTCTGGAGAGATGAAGAAGTCATTTGTTGAGGGGAGCAGTAGGATTTGATTAGCTCCATTTTGGAAATGCTGAGCTTAAGGTTCCTGTCAGGGCTTCCATGTGCAGAAACCCACTAGGAAGTATGAAGCTCAGGAGACAGAATTCAGCCAGAGATCTGGGTTTTGTGTGCCCTGTTTAGGAAAGTGCTAGCTCCAAATACAATGGCTTGCATAAGGTAGAACTCTGTTTCTCTCTCATAGGTCAGCCAGCTGGTCCAGGCTGCCAGGCAGCCCTATTGTACAGGTTTACCCAGGGGTCTTGGGTGGTTAGACAGTGTCACTTTTTTAAACATTTGTCTTCCACAATTGCTCCTATTTTCCTTAAGTTGCAGTAGTGGGGAGGAGGAGGAAGTAGGACGGGGAGCATCCAATGCATGAAGCTCTGCCCTCCGCACCTCTGCACACGTTCCCTGGGCTTACAAGACTGTGCTTAGCAGCAAGGAAGGCTGGTAAGTGTGGTCTCTGGATAGGAGGCTATGTTCCTGTAGAAAATGCTATGCTAGGAAGAGTGGAGAACAGACTAGGGCAAGTGGGATGTCTTAACAGTTTCCAGGTGTTATCAATATGTAGGCGGCAATAAAACTACACAAAGAGATGGCATAATATATGCAGCAAAGGACAGAAGTTGGGGAATGGCAATACTTAAAGACAGAGAAGACACCTGTTGTAGATAGAGAAGAAATGGAAAGCATTGTCCTAAAGGCCAAGGGAGGAGAGGATTCTAGGAATGAGTTTTCCTTAGTGAGGAACCATGGTTCAGGTTAAGGCTAGTCTCCAAACTAGACTCTTTGGGTTAACCTCTCTGTGCTTCACTTTTATTACCTTTAAAATGAAGATAACAAATACCCATCTCATGTGAGTGAATTAGCATGTTTACAACCCTTCAAATAGTGCCTGTCTGTAACATATACTACAGTAATAGCTGAGAGTCAAAGTAAATTAGGGATTGAAAAGGACACATAGGGTTTTTCAAATAGAGTCACATATAGAACTCTCTGAGCAAGCATTTTATGTACGTTATATAAATGTATATATAAGCCCTATAACATTTATTTGAAGGTGCTATATCATTATCTCCATTTTACAGATAAGAAAGGTGAGGCACAGAGAGGTTCAGTGCCCTAGTCCAGTTTCATAGAGCTAGTCAGTGACTGAACTCAGATCTATTTGATTCCAAAGCCCGTACTTGTATTAGTCACTAAAATTTCAAGACGTGGAGTACATGGTGAGGAGAAAGCTGAGTGTTTGTATATTTTTTCACTTCTAAACCTCAATTTCCTTATCCATCAAATGAGATAGTAGTAGTATCTGCCTCATTATAATTTTAAAAAAATTAAGCTACTTAATAAGAAACCCTTCGCAAATCACTTGACACGAAATAAACACAAACCTTCAATGCATGGTGGTAGCAAATGACAATTATAACAGGAATTTATTAACATTTATTAGGGTAAATAGAAAAAATAGTGACCCATGATTAGATTTTTAACTAACCAAATTGCCCTAAATTTTGCTAGTAATGGCAGGAAAATATGCATTTTCTAGTTCTGTTTGTGTTGGCCGAAGGTAGATTTTAGATCAAGGTTTTGGGGACTTCATGTGGTTTCTCATTTCATTTTCACATTTTTCCAGTTCTTAAGGACAAACATTTAGGTGGACAAAAGCGCCTAGTGAGAGATGATGTCTAATTAGCGATTTGTATTTATACATTTTCTGCTCAGACAGTGAACATCTGCCCCTGCACCTCACCTTCCTAGGGAGAATACTACCTTCTGGGTTTTCTGACACTTGTTGTTCAGTCACTAAGTCATGTCTGACTCTTTGCAACCCCATGGACTATAGCACACCAGGCTCCTCTGTCCTTCACTGTCTCCTGGAGTTTGCTGGAATCATGTGCATTGAGTCAGTGATGCTGTCTACTCATCTCATCCTCTGCAGTTCCCTTTTCCTTTTGTCTTCAGCCTTTCCCAGCATCAGGGTCTTTTTCCAGTGAGCGGGCTCTTCACATCAGGTGGCCAAAGTACTGGAACTTCAGCTTCAGCATCAGTCCTTCCAATAAATATTCAGGGTTGATTTCCTTTAGGATTGACTGGTTTGATCTCCTTGCTGTACAAGGGACTGTTAAGAGTCTTCTCCAGTACCACAATTTAAAAGCATCCATTCTTCAGCACTCAGCCATTTTTATGGTTCCACTCTCACATCTGTACATCAATATTGGAAAAACCATAATTTTGACTATACTGATCTTTGTCACAAACTGATGTCTCTGCTTTTTAACATGCTGTCTAGCTTTTCATAGCTTTCCTTCCAAGGAGCAAGCATCTTTTAATTTCATGGCTGCAGTCACCATCTACGGTGATTTTGGAGCCCAAGAAAATAAAATCTGTCACGGCTTTCACTTTCCCCCTTCTATTAGCCATGAAGTGATGGGACTGGATGCCATAATCTGAGTTTTTATAATGTTGAGCTTTAAGATAGCTTTTTCACTCTCCTCTTTCACCCTCATATTTTTGGTAAAAATGACAGATGTCCAATAAATATAGTCTTTTAAACTTGGGATTCTTCATCTCTAATGGGGATCTTGTGAAGATGAAATGAGATACAAGTGTCTGTGGGTTTTTTTGAGATACATGAAGACTTTTTCTACTGCTTTTCCTGTGTATGGGTTTGAGTAACTTTACTCTTAACAAAACAGAAAATCTTGTAGTGAATTTTATTACTTGCTGTTTAATTTTTTTTAAGGACGGGTTTATTTTCCTGCAGAGCTTATGCTTATCAGTGGAGAACTTTTGCTCCAACCTCTTTAAAGCTCATGAACTCATGAACTGCTATCACTCAGTTTTTCAATTTTAAAATAAATAGGACTGAATGTTATTTATTTGTACTTGATAATTAACACTGTCATCTCAAACTTGGGAGTTATGTTTATTATGAAAAATCAGTTATGAAGATATCAATACTGGCATGTATTGGCACCTAGATTTTATTTATACTTTATCTTCATAAGCACATTAGAAGTCTGTCTAATTTTTTGATGTGGCCTGTGAATATTGAGTACTGAAAAGCCACAGGAGTTCTTCTAATTTTAGAAACTCATCTTGGAGCTTGATCAGAGAATAATTTCAAGTGTATAATTTCCTCAAGTGAAGTAAGGCATCTTGACATGCCTTCAGATAGATTCCAGGAAATACAGGGATTAGTGATTTCTCTCTGATAAAATGGTAGTGTTGTTATTTACAGTTGACCAGAATTTTAACATTGCAGCGAGCAAAGTAGGTTAGCCAGCTTGTCTTATTCCATACCTTTGAATTATCTGAGGTTATTAATGCAGTGCTAACATGGCTTTATTTAGGAAGAAAACATATTCAAGGTAAATCAACTCAGTATTTTATTTTGAGAAAAGCAAATAAATGCAATTTAGTTATTTCCTATTGTGAGTAAAAGAGTCTTTGTGAAATGGAATGCAGTTTTGAACTCTAACATTTCTGTTTTCTTTTTTGTCTCACTCAACAGCAAACACTCAACAGTGTTTATTTGGGCAACTAAATATCTGTGAATAGTAGAATAGATTATATAGAGACACATTTATATTTTTTTTTCTCTAGACTTAGTGTCTTGCTTTTCAACAAAAAAATCCAAGTTTATACTGAAAAGTGTGAATCTTATTCATGATTATTTGACTGGCTCAAAATAAGCTCACAACTTGTATTCAGACTGAACTACTTTGAAGAGGGTGTTGCAGAATAGGCCATAAACCCTGGAGCTGTTTCTATGAAGAATTCAGAGAGTGGCTGAGGCAGACAATCATATTGTACACAGAAATCTGAAAAAAATACTCTCTTTTCAAGAAGAAGAATATTCATTTGGAAAGTTAATCCTTAACTTTAAGTAATGGTGTAAGCAATTCCCTGAAATTCAGCGTGATACCTAATAGGCTGCAAGTTTTTACAGTGCCTCCTGAATTACCAAAGAAATATTAAATTGTACACAATGTAGAGGGATTTGTGCTTTATTTATATGTTTACACCTTGTATATTTTTTATTAAATGATTTAATGCAACATACAACAAAAAGGCACAATGGATGAATAATAAAAATAAGATTTATTTATTGGATAAAGCTAAATAAGTCCTAGAGAAGTAATGTAGAACATGATTAATATAATTAACATTGCTGTGTGTTATATATAAAAGTTGTTAAGAGAGTAAATCCTAAGAGTTCTCATTACAACTCTTAAATGTAAAAATGTTTCTTCTTTTTCTTTTCTTTTGTATCTATATGAGATGATGGATATTCAGTAAACTTATTGTGATAATCATTTCATGATATATGTAAGTCAAATTATTATGTTGTATGCCCTAAACTTACACAGTGCTGTGTGAATTATAACTCAATAAAACTGGAAGGGAAAAATACATAAATAGCGGTAGAAAGCCAGGATTAAAGAAAGAGTAATTGGACATGCTTGATGTGAAGGCAAATGGGATTACTGTGGTTTAGTTTCATATTTGTCCTTGAGCTTTCTGAAAGCCCAGGTGAAACGACACATAATCGTCTGGATCATTTTAATGTTTGGAGGGCATGTATTCTAGTTTTTCAAAGGGAGCAAAATTCTAAAGTATTTGCTCAAGTGCAGTTTTATATCTACCACTCTAAAATACCTAGGAAAATACCTTCAATATTATTTTTCAAAAATTTTATAGAGTAATTTCTTATGGTGTTCTTCAATATCGTTGAAATACACTTCAGTGGAAAATAAAACGTAAGGGCACAGGTTAATATATTGCAGCATGGCAGAATTTGGTAGTCTGGTGTGGTATTCAGATATAAGTTGAAGTACCTAGAGATGGCAATTGGTTTTATTTATTTTAAAGAGTCTATAGATAACATCTCTTTTTGAGGGGTTTTTGATAGAGAAGGACAAACTGTAATTTAATAAATTCTGATGACAAACTTAGTACTAAACTAAATACTTACATTCTGTCTAGTTTGGGAGTTATCTTTGTAAACTAAATGAAGAAGTAATAGGGCTGATTTATTTATTAAAAATTGATATTTGGCAAAACCAATACAATATTGTAAAGTTTAAAAATAAAATTAAAAAAAAAATTGAGGAGTCTAACTAGGACCTTTGCTTTGAATAAACCACCTTTACCCTCCTTGACATGGAGATAATCTTCCAGTCCAGTGATGTCTAAGGAGGCCAGGTCCTGACTATGAGCCATAACGATACAATCCTATGTCCACTTTTTTGGGCGGAACTGAAAACCTTTTTTCACTGGGATCCAAACCCATTCATGACAGCCTGGATTGTCTTAATATTTTGTTGCATTTTCTTGTGTGGCCACTGAGGTTTCCTTAGATTCCCAGAACCAGTAAGTCTTCCAGACTTTGCTGAGGAAGCATAGAGCCTCAATTAATATGAGCCAGAGGTGAGATCTTAGGGCCTTCTTAGTTCTTTCTTGAACATGTGCACAGTCCTGGGATTGAGCATAACCTTACTCACATGTGTAACTTTCTAGATCCCTGCAAATATGTCAGAGCTTTGCCAAAACCACAAAGGACTTCACATTCTCCAGTTTTTCCCCTTTGGCTTTTGACTAGCCCATTGTGTGCAACTATTATCCACTGCCTCAGGCAGCCTCAGTGTTGAGCAGTTACCTGTGAATGCTTTTGACAAATACTCCCCAGAGGGAAAATTCTGTTGCCCAGGTTGAACTGCAAGTCAAGACAAATAAAGACAGCTTTGCTAGTGAGCTCTTTCAGGGAACCACCAGATAGGACAAATAATGGCAGTTCTCTGACAGTGGGTCTTTGAAGGAGCTCCAACCCCTTTTCTGTTGCCTTTGGTGGCTGCCAGACCACTGATTTTTACCATAATTGTGGGCTGTTTATTTTCAAGGCTCCTGCAGAGCTGGGGAAGGGGTATGGGAGTAAAGCAAATTAAAATGCCACAAAGTTTGCTGTTCTTACTGAGATTCAGGTGCTTCTCTTGAATAAATGCTCCTCAGATTGCTGCAAGCATTTGGTTAATTTCCAGAGTTCAAAAAAAAGTTGACTCTGACAGTTTTCTGTAGTGCTTTCATTGCTTATATGGGGGACAGGCTATTCAGAGGTCCTTTTTCTGCCAGTTTTGTGGATGTTACTCTAGAAGTGCTTTTTAGCCATATTTTTACAAATTAAAAAGCTGAACTTTTTGACTTCTAAGTTCCCCTCCCACTCTGGAACATTCACTGTTATCTAATATATCACATTCCCAAATATCCTAGATAATATAATTTACTGTATCTTTGTTTTGGTATATGTGGCTGTTTAAAATAAAATTGAAACAGACTTTACTGCATGCCAGAGTATGAAGCACAGTTGATTTCTGCTTTGTTTTAATCACAAATTAAAAAGTATTACCTTTTCTGCATAGTTATTCAGCTTAGAGTGAGTTAGTCTAAAGGGATGGGAGATCTTTACATGCCAATGGGAAGAACTATATAAAATTTAAGCACCAGAGACTGCTGAAAAGGTAAAAATCAAATAATAATTGACTTGTTTCACAGGGTTGTATCATTAGCATATACATTTCTTGAGTAGTTTACCTTTAATTGTGGAATTTATTTTAATTGTTCTTTATTCATTAAAGATCCATTTTTGTACTAAGTACTGAAAACATAGTTGAGGAGTCAACTAAACCATGCAAAGCCATTTTATATCAATTTCTTTGGAGATGGATATGATGATCTGTGCTGCATTACTCAGCAATGATGTTAATTTCCAAATGTCTGAAGCTAAACCTTTTTAAGTAGTTTTGATGTGCCTCTTTCCAATCTATGTTAAATCTTTTTTTGCATCATGAGGAGAGTCATGATCTAAAGTCTCGGTGGCAAACATCATTTTGGATAGTTACTTCACTGTCTTGAGAAACAGTGACCCCCCACCTTCACTGTTACAGGTGGGCAAGGATTATTTCATCAGTACTCAGTGGGAACACAATGCCATGCTTTTGGTGTTTCATTCTCTAAAAAAGTTTTGTACTCATACTTGTCCATTAATAACTGCTTTTCATAGATTTTGCAGCCCTTTTAATTTGTGCTTTCTAATCTTCTGTGGGCTGATATACCAGATAAATCTGATCCCTACTGAGCTCTTACTATATATGAGATCACATTCTAGGTGTTTAATTGTGCTTGTTCATTTAATTTCCCCAAGATCACAAACAGGCCGGCCCTATTATTATTCATGTTTTCATACAAGAAAACTGAATCACAGAGAGATTAAGTAACATGAACAGTCACAAAGCTTATAAATAGCAGAGCAGGGATTTGAATTCAGAATTCTGGCTCTGAAGTTCATGATCTATATGGTGTCATATAAGGATATTAGAATTACATATAAGCATAAGTGTGAGTGGGTTCTGATGAATTTCCTGAGTGGAATCTTTGAAAAATACCTGAGTGTCGGTGATTGTCTTTGTGTCATCTATTTTGGTTTCTCAGTGTGTGTGTGTGCGTGTGTGTGTGTGTGTATTAACTAGGCAAGATGAATAGAGAAGTTATTTTATTAAAGCAGTATTAAGTATCAATAGTATTACTTATAAATATTTTAACTTCACTTTTGGTGAAATTGATAAAACTTTGCTAATGTTTTGCTGTTAATTTGCATTACATGGTATACCAGAAAAGGTAGTTACTGAAATGTGTCTGTGACTAGTTTTACATGATTTTTATTTCTTACAAGTAATGACTTATTAGGGTATAGTTACTTATAAGTGTCTTTGGAAATTTAAGAGTTATGTATTATGTATTCCTCTCCTCTACTATAATCCACAAATTAACAATAGGCTGGTTCAGTAGCCTTGGTTTCCTTGATTTAGTTGAGTTATTTATAGAATCTGGGGAAGGAAACAAGAAGGCAGTTATTTTAATAATTAAAATTTATTTTCAAAGAATGCACACCTCTATCTCCAATCCAGCGGCTCACAGGGGTTCCCTCTTGAGAGTCACTATCTTAAAAGTTTGTAATTCAAGTTGTTTGGTTCCACTAACTGATGGATGATTTTATTTTTCACTATTTTGATCCTCTGTAACACAGAGGAATATTGACCATATTATTTCTTTTACAGGGTTGTGGGAAGAAAATGTATTCCTTTTTGAGAGGAACCAAACAGCTGCAGGTGCTGAGGTTTCTGGGGATCTCCATTGGAGTGACACAGATCCTGGCCATGATTCTCACCATTACTCTGCTCTGGGCTCTCTACTATGACAGACGGGAGCCTGGGACAGACCAAATGATGGCTCTGAAGAATGACACCACTCAGCACCTGCCTTGTCATTCAGTGGAACTGTTGAAACCAAGCCTGTCGAGGATCTTTGAACACACATCCATGGCAAACAGCTTTAACACACATTTTGAGATGGAGGAATTATAGAGACTGTCAAAGAAGGAAACCACAAATTTATTTTACTGGACTTGTGAATTTTTTGAACACACACTTAACTGTTTCAGAAATGTGTAGAAATGAAAATGTTGCCATAAAAGGATACCCAAGCACATAACGTTCCACTCTTTGAAAGGAAGTGGGAAAAGTCCCATATATGATAAAGCACCACCTGGACAATAGTTGATACCTTTTGTAATGCTGAGGACAGATCTAATACCCACTTTATAGCCTGTGTAAGATTTTTACTGAACACAGTTATGCTTTGAGGTTTATGCTTTGGCAGAGTTTGACCAGCATTTCTGCATCCATGTAAATGTGCTGAAACATGCTAGGTGGAGTTGGAGCTACAGTAAAGTTTGATTTACTTCCATAAGCTTACTAGTATATAAAGTTCCAAATAACTGCTAACATAGGAAGTTAGACAGTACTAATGACTTTTATTACTTGGTGATATATTCTTTTGAGGAGAAATAGATTATACATAAGTACACTCTGAAGATTGGTGACTACCTAAATGTGATTTTTGCTGGTTACTAAAAATATTCTTACTACTTACAAGAGCAAACTATAACATTGTCTCAAACTGATCAGGGATATATGTGTATATGAGTCTGTGTTAAGTCTGTATAATTCAGTAGATTTCAGTTCTTATAACATTAAGAATAACAATTGTGAAAAGGATAAATCCATAGTGTATAGCACCATTATTTTAACCTTGCCTGTTAATAGAGCTTTAACATTCTGTCTTGGGTTTATATTACATACATAAGTGTTAACTTAAATACTTAACCACTAATTTTGAAAAATTACTCATGTGATACAAAGGAATCATTATAATTCAGAATGCAGTCTAGTTTCTAGGAAGTATTAACAGAAAAAGTTTACATATAACTTTAGTTCATTTAGCAAAGACCTGGATGTTATCCTTCTGCCAAACTGAGACTCATTTTGACACTAAACACTTTATATAAAGGAACTTATCTTTGCCTTCTCCAAACTAGAAGCAGCAGTCTCCAAGTCTCAATATAATTCTACAGAGAATAGTTTTCCTTTTCTCTAGCAAAAAGCCAAGAGAATCTTAAAGTAAGTGACAATTTAGCTAGAGGTTTTCTTTGCCTTATTTCACTGATTAAGATACTGTGGTGAATTACACAGATTATTAAATTTTTTACAAGAGTAAACTATATTTATTTGAAATGGGAAAAGTGCATTTTACTGTATTTTGTGTATTATGTTTATTTCTCAGAAAATAGAAAGGAAATTAAAATGTGTCAATAAATATTTTCTAGAGAGTAAAAATTTGTCTTTGTCTAATTTTTATACTTAATAATCACTTTCACTATTCAAAATATTAGCAAGGGGGAAAATCTGAGTTAACATGGTTGAATAAAGTAATAATAACTATCTCCAAAACCCAAAGCTACTCTGTAAGAATATGCATCTTCACTGAAAAATGACAAAAAGATGCCCATTTACTTTTCAAGTTTTCTTTTTGAGCTAAATGATAAATAATGTAGTCATCTGATATAATACAAAATATGCCCACTTATGTCAATTTATCTTCTCAGTGTTTTCATATCCCAGTTTCTTAAAGTAATTTTCTGAAGAAAATGAGCCTAAGGAATACAATATTTGAAATCAACTGCTAAATATCATCTTTACCATAACTTAAATAAAAATTGAGTAGATAACTTGCTCAATCAGAACCATAAGCATCCCCAGGACTTCCCTGGTGGTACAGTGGTTAAGACTCCACACTTCGACTGCAGGAGACATGGGTTTGAACTATGGGTCAGGGAACTAAGATGACACATACTTCATGGTGCTAAGTCACTTCAGTCGTGTCTGACTCTGCGACCCCATGGACGGTAGCCCACCAGGCTCCTCTGTCCATGGCATTCTTCAAGCAAGAACACTGGAGTGGGTTGCCATGTCCTCCTCCAGGGGATCCTCCCAACACAGGGATTGAACCTTCATCTCTTACGTCTCTTAGCTGGCAGGTTCTTTACCACTGGTGCCACCTGGGAAGCACACATACTGCATGCTGCTGCTGCTGCTGCTAAGTCACTTCAGCCGTATCCGACTCTGTGCGACCCCATAGACGGCAGCCCACCAGGCCTCCTCATCCCTGGGATTCTCCAGGCAAGAATACTGGAGTGGGTTGCCATTTCCTTCTCCAATGCATGAAAGTAAAAAGTGAAAGTGAAGTCGCTCAGTCTTGTCTGACTCTTAGCGACCCCATGGACTCCAGTCTACCAGGCTCCTCCATCCATGGATTTTCCAGGCAAGAGTACTGGAGTGGGGTGCCATTGCCTTCTCCGACATACTGCATAGTGTGGTCCAAAATATTAAAAAATTAAACAAAAACAAAAACATAAGTATCCCTTTTTTAAATTTATTCAACACCTCAGCTTCCCATAATTTCACCTAAAATGCCAAGTAATTAAGACAGCTGTATTATTTGAATTATTTGGCTAATTTAGCTACTAAATTTTATTATTAGTCTAATTTAGCTATTTCTTTTTTGAAATATCTTACAGTCACAGAAAGAACAAGCATATGTTATGTTGAGCTCAGTTAAAAACAATGACAACAACAAAATATATAAAATTAATTTATAAATTTTTGATGTATTACCTGACTTAATAGTCTCAAGAATACTCGACATAAATTTAGACAATCACCTCATGCACTTATACACTGCTTAATGGGGCCAAATGACATTTATAGCAGTAGACCACAAAGGCTTCTTATGGTTGCAATGCACCTGGAATAATAAAACCGCAAGGGACTTTAAAAAGTGTATTTAATACAGTGGAGCTGAGGGAATTCACTGGGCACATTGCAAACAAATAGCTGTTTCTTTGCTATTTTTAAAAGCTTTATTTAAAAAAAACCCAATATTTCTTATAGTAAGAAATTAAGAAGATTATTTTCAGACTGGTGAATAGTCAATTCAAAATGTCCTGGAGATTCAGGGATGACAATAAGAGATGGTATCTGTCCTCTTACATTGTAAAATCTGGTTGTAATAGCCACCAATGAGAATAATAGAAGAATACTCAGCTAATGGGGCCCTGCTTAAGAATATGAGATGAAGAAGGTGGACTTCAACCTGAGTCAGGAAGGAAGAGGGGAGCTTAGCTAGCTCGAGCAGAATATTCCAGGAGCCACTAACTCTGAGGTTAAAAAATTACATTACTTGGACTCACAGACTTAGAGAACAAAGTTATGGTTACTATGGAGCAGGGGGAAGGGTGGGATAAAGGGATGGTTGGGGAGATTGAAATCAATATGTACACACTGCTATATTTGAAACAGATAACAAACAAGGACCTATTATATAGCATATGGAGCTCTGTTCAATGCTTGTGACAGCCTGGATGAGAGGCAAGTTTGGGGGAGAGTGGATACATGTAGGAGAAGGCAATGGCACCCCACTCCGGTACTCTTGCCTGGAAAATCCCATGGATGGAGGAGCCTGGTAGGCTGCAGTCCATGGGGTCGCTAAGAGTCAGACACGACTGAGCGACTTCACTTTCACTTTCCACTTTCATGCATTGGAGAAGGAAATGGCAACCCACTGGTGGGCTTCCATCTATGGGGTTGCACAGAGTTGGACACGACTGAAGTGACTTAGCAGCAGCAGCATCAGGATACAGGTATATGCATGGCTGAAACACTTTGCTGTCCACCTGAAATGATCACAACATTGTTAATTAGCTATACTCCAATACAGAAGATAAGAAAAGATGTCCAGGTCATAAACAATTCTAAGAGGTGGAAATGGTGTTGAAAGTGTTGGGGGAAAATAGTTACACTGTTTGAAGGACAGGGCCTGCCATTCAAGGTGCATAGATGTAGCATAGAAAGCTTGAAGAGATACCATGGGAAAGGTGGTGGTGGTTTAGATGCCAAGTTGTGTCCAATTCTTGGGACCCCATAGACTGTAGCCCGCTAGGCTCCTCTGTCCATGGGATTTCCCAGGAAAGTATACTAGAATGGGTTGCCATTTCCTTCTCCAGGAGATCTTCTCAATCCTGAATCGAACCCAGGTCTCCTGCACTACAGGCAGATTCTTTACCAACTGAGCTATGAGGGAAGTCCATGGGAAAAGGAAATGGGAGAAATTTGGGTTTGGGGACTTCATTCTGTGAACTCAGTGGTGAGTTACCAAAGTATTTTCAGAAAGAGAAGTGATTTGTGCTTGGGGAATTTAACTGGATTAGCCACTTGAGAAGCTGGGAACAGGGGCACAGGTACATCCACTACACAGCTCTGTGGGGTGGGCCATCGTTTCGCTGGTATCCGTTAAGGAGTGCTTTGGAGTTGCAGGAGCCTAAAGTCTCTTGAAGGGCTTCCCAGGTGACACTAAGTGGTAAAGAACTCATCTGCCACCAGATGGAGCAGTGGTAAAGAATCTGCCTGCCAAGGCAGGAGACACAACAGTTGCAATTTTGATCCCTGGGTCAGGAAGATCCCCTGGAATAGGAAATGGCAACTCACTCCAATATTCTTGTCTGGAAACTTCCATGGACACAGGAGCCTGGCAGGCTACAGTCCATGGGGCCACAAAGAGTTGGACATGAAGCCTCTGGAGAGGGCCAGGCTGATTGCTGTTGTCGTATTCCAGGAGAGAGCAGAAACCTCACTAGGGCAATGGAAGTCATAAAACGTAGTGCAGGGCACAAATGACCAAAGGGCGAATCCACAAAGATGACATCAGACTGATCTTGCAGGGTATGAGACGAGAAGTGAACGGACTGAAATGTCTAGATTTTGTACTGGGAAATTGGCTACGGCATTAACCTAGACAGAACACTGGAGGGGGGAACCAGTGTGTGGGAAGGTAATTAATTTGGTTTGGGACATGCTGGGTTGGACATGCCTGCAGGACATGCAGATGGAAGTGTCTACAGGCAGCTGTAAATTCCCGTCTGGAGCTCATGAGAGTTCACTTCAAGCCTGAGAATTTTTATGCACTGCTTTCCTATCTCAGGAAGCCTGACAGAAAATGGGCTGAGAACCAAATCTTATATGAGGGGAATCTTAAGCAGCATGCTACAGGATCTTTTTGTTTCAACTTCCACATCTGTGTGTGAGTCAAGGGAGGTAAAGAAAAGAGAAATGAACACACCACTGAATCTTCTGTGGCAAATGGAGCCGCCTCCTTTTGAAACAATACTGCCAACTGCCATGTTGCCTTACCTGACCCCACTTCCTATCTTTCTGTGATTTACCAGTGACTTAGTCTCTCCTAATAGCTGAGGTCTCATTTCCTCATGTGCACAAACATTCACGTGTCCAACCACCTCCTAGAAACACATATGGATAGTCTTCAATATCCTCTTGGAAGCTCACCTATTTTCTATTATGATATGTGATTATTACGGCTATTCTTAGTCTCATGCACTCATGGGTGCCTACCAGGTGACAGGCCAGAAGCTGCTAGGTGTTTTCCACATTTTTTTTTCTCTCTGCTGTTCACAACTTTTCCAAAACCTATAGCATCATTAACCTCATTTTTCATATGAAAAAGGACTAGGAGAGACTGGAAAATATATTTAAGTAGTAAGTGTGGCCCTCCATCTTCCTCGCTCTCAGTTTTGTGATGTGGCATCTTCACCAGCCTGTGGGGAAGCTCAGCTCATGCTTCACATAGAAAAGGCAGATCGTCTCACAGGTGAATCAGTATCTCCAGGACCAGTTTGTCTCCAAATTCTGTTACTTCTTCCCTCAAAATGACTTTTTTGTCTAATGATTTCCTTCTTCCCACTATATTCCCAGAACAAGTTCAAATGATCTAAAGCTTTGTTTGAAGTCATAAATTGCTCTCCCCACCCCTTGTCTCCTCCCACTGATCTGTTTTGCACACACAGCCAACTTAATTTCTTTACTCAGTTTTACTGAGGATTTAAGTAAAGGACAAGATCAAACCAGTCAATTTTAAGGGAAATCAACCCTGAATACTCACTGTAAGGACTGTTGCTGAAGCTGAAACTCCAGCATTTTGGTTATCTAAGGCAAACAGCCGACTCATTGGAAAAGTCCCTGATGCTGGGAAAGATTGAAGGCAGAAGGAGAAGAGGGTGTCAGAGGATGAGATGGCTAGATGGCATCACCGATGCAATGAACATAAACTTGGGCAAACTTCGGGAGATGGTGAGGGAAGAGGCCTGGCGTGCTGCAGTCCATGGGGTCTCAAAGAGTCAGACATGACTGAGCAACTAAGCACAGTACACACACACACACACACACACACGCACACACACAAAGTATTAGTTTTGACAAACATACATATATATATTATACATACTCATGAACACACACACTCTTTATCAAAACCACAATCACGATCTAGAATATTTCATCATCTCAAAGAGTTTTATCATGTCCCTTTGCTATAAATTCTTCCAATCCCCAATTCTAGCTCCAGGTAACACTGATGTGTTGCTCAAATTAATTCTTGTAAAACACAATTTTAGCATGTCACTTCCTTACACACTTCCAGGGATTCCCTATTTAAACTAAGACAGAGCTTCCCAGTTCGTTAGTGTGTAAGTCATTTCTATAGCACCCTGGGTCAATGAGCCTCAGAGGTGACTGGCCAACCTAGGTCTTGGCTAGTTAAGTGAAGACTACAGGGAAGCAATAGCTCAGCACACACTATAGGTGTAATACACAGTGGCCTACACAAAGTAGAAGTGACTTTATAAAACATATGTGTGTGAGTAGCCCGAGGCTTGCTGCCTGAGGATGTCAGAGTGTCAGACTCCTCTCCTGCTACTGAGCTGTGCCATGCTCCCCTTATTCACCGGGTCCCAAATGACACACTCGACTTCCACAATTCAGGTGGCAGGCTGGGGAAAGTGAAAAGTGAAAGGGGAGGAGGCTCGCCTCTTTCCTTTGAGGACATGCGCAGAAGCCCACACTGCTTTCATTCACATATCATGGCTGGAGGGGTGAGTGGGAAACAGTCTTTGTTCTGGAGACCCATGTATCCAGCTAAGCCAGGAAGTTCAATGACCATAGAAGGAGAGGCAAGTGGGTATTTGAGTCCACTAGAAGGCAATGGCACCCCACTCAAGTACTCTTGCCTGGAAAATCCTATGGACAGAGGAGCCTGGAAGGCTGCAGTCCATGGGGTCGCTGAGGGTCGGACACGACTGAGTGACTTCACTTTCATGCATTGGAGAAGGAAATGGCAACCCACTCCAGTGTTCTTGCCTGGAGAATCCCAGGGACGGGGGAGCCTGGTGGGCTGCTGTCTATGGGGTCACACAGAGTCGGACATGACTGAAGCGACTTAGCAGCAGCAGCAGCAGCAGCCATCTCTGCTGCATGCCTAAGTGTCTGCAGAATAAAATCTTCCACTTAAACTTCTTTTTCCAAACCTATCCCCTAAAAGTTTCCCACTTGTCCCTGTATACCACCAGATGGGTCAACCACGGTTCCCTCATTGCCTCCACCATCCCGCACATCCTGGCCTCCTTGTCTTTGCTCACCTTATGGTGCTTCCCTGACATGCCATCATCGCCATAGTTCACCTTGCTCTCAACCTTCAGGTCCCAGTGCAGCAGCCACTCCCTCTCTGAAGCTTTCCCTGACCACGCCACCCCTTAGCCATCCTTCCTTCTCTGAGCTCAGTATTTATTTGTTGCTACTCTGCTCCTTGCATTTTCCATTTTATAATATTATTTTTCATTGATAGTATTTTTTCTTTATATATCTGGTCTCACGAGAGAAAATATTTTGCCATTTTGTATCCCACTCAGCATTTTGCATAAGCCTAGATAGTGTTTCTTATGTATGTTATAAATCACTATGTATGTGAATTAATATATGCATGAACTGTGAGTTGGTTAAATGAATCAAAAGCTATTGTCCTAAATGATTCCAAGAAGGAGAAACTGCTCTAAAGGGTATCGTCTCTTCTTGGGTGAGATGGAACACTGGGTTATCAAAGGCTAAATACTTATTTAGCTATAAATGGATGTAGATTGCATCTGCAGAATGTGTTTAGAGCTTAGCCAAGTCTTACTAATGTCTGAGTGAACTATCAAATTGTATTTGTGGTCTAATCATATAATAGTATCTTAGATTTATAAAATGCTTTTATGCCTAACTTGCAATCCTTTAACTTTTAAATCTACATTTATTTAACTGGGAGTGTACAGAGTAAAAGCTGAGTGCACATCCTTGAAGAAATCTCTGGAGAGCTGGAGGTTGGAGCAGATCACTACTAATGTTGCAATTTCCATGCAAATTCCAGAAAGCAACTTAAAAAAAAATGTGGTAATCCAAAATTTTTTGCTGAGTACATCAGAGTGTTTGATTTATTCTTCTCGTAATCTCAGTGAGGTCAGTTTTATAAAGCTAAGGTAAGTATGGATCAGTGACGTTAAAAAACATGCCCAGAATTATATGGCCAGTAAATGATAGGGTTGGGATTTTAACAGATTTTTTAAAACTCAGGGTCTATGCTCTTAACTGCTTTATAAGAGGGCTATGGCTTCTTGCTGTTTTGACTAAGATCAAGTGTGGAATGGGGGCTTTCCTGGTGACTCAGTGGTAAAGAATATACCTGCCAATGTAGGAGATGTAAGAGGTTAATCCCTGGTTCAATCTCTGGGTCAGGAAGATCCCCTGGAGTAGAAAATGGTAGCCCTCTGCAGTATTCTTGTCTGAAAAATTACATGGACAGAGGAGCCTTGTGGGCTACAGTCCATGGGATTCCAAAGAGTCAGACATAACAGCAACTGAGCACATTGTGGTAACAAATTTCCTAAGTTATTTTTAATTTATTGGTCATGGTATATTGTCAATTTAATATATTGCTAAATTTTACTAACTTGTACTTCTTCCTGATTTTGTGTGTATATATTTAAAAGTTACATTCATTTGTTTTGTATATGTGTGACACATTCATTTTTGGTAGATATTATCAAAAGGACAAGTTAGAGTCCTTTAAATATATTTAATTAAAACTTAATTTTGGTTTAAATATGTGGAAGGTATACATACTGTCGTTGTTTGTATAAGAAAAGAAATTCTTCAGTCTATTGCTATCAACATTGAAAATGTAAAATAGGATTTCTGCTTCCAGCCAAGATGGAATAACAGGAGCCAAATTTACCCTTCTGCCTGATATAAGCAACAATAATGATACTGAAGCTGAAACTCCAGTACTTTGGCCACCTCATGCGAAGAGTTGCCTCATTGGAAAAGACTCTGATACTGGGAGGGACTGGGGGCAGAAGAAGGGGACGACAGAGGATGAGATGGCTGGATGGCATCACTGACTCAATGGACGTGAGTCTGAGTGAACTCCGGGAGTTGGTGATGGACAGGGAGGCCTGAAGTGCTGCGATTCATGGGGTTGCAAAGAGTCGGACACGACTGAGTGACTGAACTGAACTGAACTGAACAAAATATTTGAAACATGGATTTTAAAACACTGAATATCAGACAAGAAAGGATAGTGATCTATGAGGCTGGTAACAAAAGAGGTGAGTCCTACAGTTTTCCCAACTCATTGCCTTGAGAGAGCTTCCAGGATGTGGCAAAAGGATGGAGAATCTAAGTAGAGCCTAGAGAACTCCACAATGAGAAGAAACGGAGCTCAGAATACAGGGAGAGTAGGGCATTATGAGTTTGGAAGACTGAGTAATGGAAGAGAGAGATGCACAGACAAAAAGCCTGATGGATATGACTGTCCCCTTTGCGTGTTCAACATATTCAAAAGAATTAGAGCAATGCCTGGTGCCCACATATGGCTGGGAATAGTGCTGTTTCACCAGCCAGACTAGAAAATCTCATAATTCACAGCGTAGTGGGTGGAGTACTCAGAAAGGCTCACCTCAGTAGTGGAGAATAGCTAGCCTCCAAATTAATATGACTCTACTGGCACCAAATACATCATAAAAGTAAGGCCCTAGATTATCATGCTGCTTCCACATACTATAAGTGCATCTGGAACAAAGCTCAAGACTATTTAAGGAAATACAAAGGTCTCCTTGCTGGAGCATAAAGAGAACATTTATAAAATTTGATAATCAGTCAAAGATGATTAGCTAAAAAGCAAAAAAAAAATGATCCTAAGTGAAGAGAAAAACATAAATTGAATTAGATCCAGAATACATGTTAAAGCTAGCAAAGGTATTAAAAGAATAATTATTGTGGTGTTCCATGTGTTAAAAAAATGAAGCAGAGATGGGAAGATATTTTTAATAAAGAAATTTTTAGAGATGAAAACTATAAAGTGTGATGTGAAAGATATGCTGGATAGAACTAACAGAACACTAGTCACTGAGGAAGAAGAGACTAATGCATTTCAAGACATAGCAATATAAATGATGCAAAAAAGAAACCAGTGATAGAAAGAAATCAGAAACACTGAAAAGTGCATCACTGAACTGTGACACATTCAAATGGTCTAACATACACGTACCCTGTGTCCTCAAAGGAAAGGGGCAAGAGAAGGACTGGAATAAATGTTAGAAAAAATTTCCAAGTTTGATTTTAAAAGATCCAAGAATATAAAAGGACTCCAACCACAAAAACATGAAGGAAAATTACATCAAGGCACGATATAATCAAATCTTGAAAGAGGTCAGAGGAAAACAGTCTTTATGTAGAGGGGAACAAGCATCTTTATGACAAAACAATGTATTCAAGAGGGCAGTGGAATAATGTATATCTTGTGTAGAAATAAAAAATTATCAAATTAGAGCTCTCTACCCATAGAAAAATCTTTTCAATGAGATAAAGTGAAAACTTTTTCAGACATACAAAAGCTGAAAAAAAATCCATTGTCAACAGACCATACGTGAGATGTCAAAGGATAATAGAGGGGCTACTACATGAGTAAATATGTGAGACTTTTTTCTTATTCTACAAGGCAAGAGAAAGAATGAAAAAGGATTCAGATTTTCTTTATTTGTAGACCACATGATTGTCTCTATAGAAAATCCATTGAAATCTACAAAAGTACTATTAGAATTAAGAAGCTATTTTAGGAAGAATGCAAAATACAAAGTCAAAATGAAAAACTAAATTATTTCCTATATATTCGGTTCAGTTCAGTTCAGTTGCTCAGTTGTGTCCAACTCTTTGCGACCCCATGAAATAACCAGAAATTGAAATTGAAAAGTGCCATTTATTATTATGGACTTCCCAGGTGGCTCAGTAGGTTAATGAATCCACCTGCCAATTCAAGAGATGCAGAAGACACAGGTTCAATCCCTGGGTAGGGAAGATCCCCTGGAGAAGAAATGGCAACCCTCTCCAGTATTCTTGCCTGGAGAATCCCATGGACAGAGGAGCTGGGCAGGCTACAGTCCATGGGGTCACAAAGGATCAGACATGATTAACTGAGCATGGATTTATAATCACATTAAGATACTAAAGGGCTTCCCTTGTAGCTCAGCTGGTAAAGAATCCACCTGCAATGCAGGAGACCCTCGTTCAGTTTCTGGGTTGGAAAGATCCGTTAGAGAAGTAATAGGCTACCCCCTTCAGTATTCTTGGGCCTCCCTGATAGCTCAGCTGGTAAAGAATCTGCCTGCAACGCGGGAGACCTGGGTTTGATCCCTGGGTTGAGAAAATCCCCTGGAGAAGGGAACAGCTACCCACTCCAGTATTCTGGCCTGGAGAATTCCATGGACAGAGGAAACTGGCAGGCTATGGTCCATAGGGTCACAAAGAGTCAGAAACGACTGAGTAACTTTCACTTTCAGTTCATTTCAATTCAGTCACTTTGATACTAAAAGATATTTCTTGGAATGAAAAAGATATGAAAGACCTCTACATTGAAAGCTATAAAGCATTTTTGAGAGAAATTAAGTAACACATAAGTAAATGAAGATATATAGCATGTTCCTGAATCAGAAAGATTATTACTGTTAACATGATAATTTGTCCTCAGTTGATCTTTTGATTCAATATAATTTCCATCAGTATCCCAGAAAGTGTTCATGTAGAAATTGACAACCTAATTCTCAAATTCAGATGAAAATGCAAAAGAACTAAAATATTTTTAAAAATTTGTACCAGAAGAACAAATTTTAAGGATAAATACTATGGAATTTTGAAGAATATTTTAATGCTATCAAGACTATGTGGTACTGATATCAAAATAGACAAATAGAGTCATGAAACAGAATAAAAAGTCTAGCAATAAACCCTACATATATAAGAACAATTGATTTTGAGCATAAGTGCAAAGACAATTCAGTGGCAAAGACAATTTAGTGGTAAAAGGATAGTCTTTACTTTCAACAAACAGCACTGGACAAATTAGGTATCCATAAACAAAAACAAATAAAACTCCCCCCTTCAACTTTGTTCCATGCCTCAGACCATGAACAAAAGTAATTAAAAACTGGTCACAAACATAAATATACAACTGAAAAATAATACTTCTATAAAAACATAGGAAAAGATTTGTAACCTCAGATCAGGTAATTTCCTAGATATGGTACCAAAACATATTCCTTTTCCCTTTGTGTATGTATGGATATTCAAAGCAACGTTAGTAAAAATCACAAGAATTAAGCTGAATGAAAGAGGCCAAACCATAAATATAGTGCATACTATGTGATTCAGTTTATACAATACTCTAGAAAATGCAAATTAATCTGTAGTGACAAAAGCAGATCAGTGGTTGCTTTGGGGAGGACATGGAGGGAGGGAAAGCACATGGGCATGAGGAGACTGTCATGGGGATGCTAGGAAATTCAAGAGCTATCTCAAGCTCTGACTGTGCTTGAACCCCATTTCCTATAGGCTAGGTCCCTACTGGCCTGTTTGGACTGTGGTTCACTTCCTACCTTGCTCCTACTTGAACTGTATGTTCGCAGTCATGCCCTGAGCATCGCTGACATTTTCTTCATTAACCACTTGAGCAATTTTTGAACCCTAGTGTCTAGTCATTAATCGTTTATTAGAACTTAGCATAATTTCTCCTGCTTTAATCTTTTTTATAAGATTTTTTTGATGTGGATGATTTTAAAAGTCTTTTTTGAATGTGTTACAATATTGCTTCTGTTTTATGTCCTGGTTTTTTGGTTGCAGGGCATGTGGGATTTTAGCTCCCTGACCAGGTATCGAACCCACACCCCCTGCATTGGAAGGCGAAGTTTTAACCACTCAACTGCAAAGGAAGTCCCTCTCCTGCTATACTTTAAGATAATTTTGCCGTATCAGAACTGAACAAATCAAATACTGAGCCAGCTATTAAGCCTGATAGGTTGGGACCATGCAATGATTCAGCAACAAGCTAAGCAATCAGATGTAGCCTCTCCTCCACTCCTCAGGGATTTCATTCTGCTCCAACCCAGAATATCTCTGCCATGCTCTCAGAATGTATTCTTCTCCTTATTCTTAAAAGAAGGTTTAACAAGATAGGCCTATAAATAATGGTCTTTGATTGATCTAGTAAAGAAATACAGACAGCATCTGTTACTTACTGAGGCAGGAGAAAGTTTACCCCTGTTGTAGAATTCATTGTTTAAATGCTTGCCAAAGGGCAGGGTCTGGTAACTCGAACGGTTAAATGGGAGAAAAAATAGATGCACAGAATTAAAAATTAAGCCTTGGGCTATTACCTTTTATATATTATGGATGAGGTGTGTGAGAATTTAACTGCTCTTGTGTTGTTAAGTTCTCCATACATGCATAGCTTAAAAATCTATTTCCCTCTGGAAAGCTGTCCTCTGACAAAATTGGAGACGAAAATTGCTGTGATGAAGGTATAATGTGCTATTATTCTGCTGAGGTTCAATATGAATCAATCTGACAATCAGATGTCTAATGATGGTTCCTAATTCCCTTCTAATCTTTCCTCATTTTCTTTGGAATTCATCTTCTTATTTGTCTCTTGCCAAGTTTGAGACCAATTCAGTTCAGTTTAGTGAGACCCATTGAACATCTGCTATGTAGAATAAGTTGGGCTGGACACTGTGAAGATCAGAATATATATATGTGTGTATATATATATATATATATGTTATAATCCCTGCCTCAAGGAACTCACAGTGTAATTGAGAGATCAGGCAAATGGACATGGACTTGTTAACTGGTGCCTGGTAGTTTCTGGCAACTGAAGGTACTCATTAATCTGTGAATTGGATTTAAAACCCTGAAAAAGAGTGTAAGGCTAGATGCAATGTGTGTGGTACAGATATAGGATTTCAGAAATAGCAAGACATCAAAGTAGGCTGAAGTTTTGGTGCATCATGGAAAAATTGTATTTGTGGTGAAGCAAGTTTTAATGAGAAGGATATTTCAGGTTAGGGCCATTATGAAAATCAAAGAGATGGGCGTCAGCATCGTGTGTGTCTCCTGCAGAGAGAAGCCCTTTATGATTAGAGAAGATGGAAACATAGAGGTAGGTTGGGTCAGATAATGGAGGACCTTGTATGAATTTTGGACTTAATTCTGAGGCTTCTGAGGGCACTGGGGAACCCCACAAGTATTTTTATCAGCAGAGCCCTATTTTTGAAGTTTACGTTTGTGTAACATGCAGGATAGTCTGAAACAAAAGTACTCTGAAGGCTAGGAGACCTGAGTGTAGAGCAATAGAAACTGGGTAATGATAAGTTGAAGTATTATGCTTGCAACATGGTTGAGAAAAGAAAAGCCAATTATGGAAAGTAGAAAATCATGAATCTCACAAATCGTGAAGAACAAATTTTGACTTCCTGATTTGGAACTCAAAATTTAGGACAATAGAGTCCCAGATACAGAAGAGGAAAAGAAAAGGTGGAACTGTTGTAAAGATTTTGTTTTTGATTCAAGTTTGAGATTGTCATGACCAAGTCAGGTTCTTAAAGGAGAAGATGTTTAGTAGTGATGAGCTTAGAGCCTTGAAAACAATGGGATTGTCTTCTGTTAACTCAGCAGTGCCTCTGTTTCTTCCTTCTCCTATCTTTCATAGGAAAGAAATATGGTGCTCATTCCTCAAAATTTCCTTCTTATGTGGCTTCAGGGTAGCTTATTCCAATAAGAGCCGTTTTTATAATGTTCAGAAGGCCCCGTCTTCATTTGTTCCTGAGGCAGCTGTAGTCTGACTTCTCACTGAGGGCCTCATGGTATTTGAGCAATCGTTTCTAGACTTCTGGGCACCTTCTGGACTTTTGCTTCCTTCAGCCCTTAAGTTGGGCATGCTTCTAATTCCCTGTATTAAATCTCTTTCTACTCAAAATTTCTAGACTGGAGTCCTCTTTCCTCATGAATTCTGACACAAAAGCACATTCCCTGTGAAGAGATGATGAGTGATGACAGAGACTGAGTGATAATTTTGTGCGTGTGTGTTGGAGAAGTACAACTAATGAAAGACGCAGAGAAGAAATGGCATGAAAGTTAAGAAAAAACTGAGCACGTCATGAAAGAGAGGCTACTTAAGGGAGATTTTTGAGGAGAAACATTTTTTAAAAAATTCAGGTGAAGGGACAAAATAATCTGTAGAGACATGGATGAACCTAGAATCTATCATATGGTGTGAAGTAAGTCAGAAAGAGAAAAACAAATATTATATATTAACTCATATATATGGAATCTAAAAACATAATGCAGATGAACCTGTTTGCAGGGGAGGAATAGAGAAGCAGACATAGAGATGGATGTGTGGGTATTGGTAAGGAAAGGAAAATGGGATGAATTGGGAGATTGGGACTGAGATATATACACACCTTGTATAAAACAGATAGTAGAAACCTCTTGCATATCGCAGGGAGCTCAGCTCATTGCTCTGTGGTGACCTAGAGGGGTGAGATGGGGAAGGATGGGAGGGAGGTCCCAGAGGGAGGGGATATATGTATACACATGGCTGATTCACTTCACTGTACAGCAGAAACTAACACAACATCGTAAAGCAACTATACCCCCCAACATTTGTTAAAGTTAAAAAATTAAAGAGGACTGCTTGCTGAGAAAATGGTGTCATATTTGTCAAGGTGAAGGACAACTTGTAGGAATTTAGTTTCCATGTATTGTTATTCACACACATTTAATTACAGGGCCAGTTAGAATGATATCACCAAAATAGCATCCATAATGTTTGGTGGGATGATCAGATGATCAAGCTCCCTGGAACTTGATTACCACAGAGGAGACAAAGTCTTGAAAGCCCTGAATTAATAAATGGAATGTATAGTATTGCCCTGCCACATAAAAGCAAATTGCTTCTCTGGTCTTTACTAATTGGTCTAGAGGAAAAGCATTTGGCACATTTTATAGTGGCATGCTATTAATCACATTTTGACCAACAGTGCAAGAGGCAACACTACCTGATTATTTTTATGAGAGTCCATGTAAGTGTACAAGATCCATGTGTCTTTGGCATAAACCATGTACGTGAATTAAATGGATTGGGTAGAAATCTCCACCACTTACTTTTCAAATTTGATACTGGCACCTGTTTCTGACATATTCCTGGTGATTTTTGAAGGGAGGGGGCTATTCCAATCACTTTCATTCGATCCTTCCTACTTTATAGCCCTTACTCCATAGATCAAACAGCTGAAGTGGATATATTTTCTGTTGTTGAAGCAGGATTTATATTCAGAAACTGCACAGATGAGTTCACACCCATGAGGTCTAATTTTTGCATTCTTTCTCTGTATTATAATAAAGGCTTTCTGGCTTCTCAGCTCGATTTAATGTAGGTCGTTGATCAGAAAACGAAGATCATGGCATCTGGTCCCATCACTTCATGGGAAATAGATGGCGAAACAGTGGAAACAGTGTCAGACTTTGTTTTTTTGGGCTCCAAAATCACTGCAGATGGTGACTGCAGCCATGAAATTAAAGGACGCTTACTCCTTGGAAGGAAAGTGATGACCAACCTAGATAGCATATTCAAAAGCAGAGACATTACTTTGCCAACAAAAGCCAGTCTAGTCAAGGCTATGGTTTTTCCTGTGGTCATGTATGGATGTGAGAGTTGGACTGTGAAGAAGGCTGAGCGCCAAAGAATTAATGCTTTTGAACTGTGGTGTTGGAGAAGACTCTTGAGAGTCCCTTGGACTGCAAGGAGATCCAACCAGTCCATTCTGAAGGAGATCAGCCCTGGGATTTCTTTGGAGGGAATGATGCTAAAGCTGAAACTCCAATACTTTGGCCACCTCATGTGAAGAGTTGACTGATTGGAAAAGTCTCTGATGCTGGGAGGGATTGGGGGCAGGAGGAGAAGGGAATGACAGAGGATGAGATGGCTGGATGGCATCACTGACTTGATGGACGTTGAGTCTGAGTGAACTCTGGGAGTTGGTGATGGACGGGGAGGCCTGGCGTGCCGCAATTCATGGGGTTGCAAAGAGTAGGACACGACTGAGCAACTGAACTGAACTGACTTCCTTAAGTCCCTCCTCCGAGTAGGGCCACACTTCCAGAATTAGTATTAGTACTGAGCCAGTTCAATAATGTCTGAAGAGTATTCCTCTTTCCCCATGGCACAGTCACAATAGTAAATGAGAGCAGGTTGCTTTAGGAAACTTAAGGAAGAAGATTTACATGGCCTTCTTGTGGTGGTGTGGCAAGGGAGATCCTTAAGGGAATCTGGTTCTCCTTTCATTTATAGGGTATGTTTATAAGCTGGCTCAAGTTTAGAAATTGAGTGACAAGTTGTGACTCTCTGTGATGTCAAAGTCAAGACTCTTTTCACAAGAATTAAAGATTAAAAATGGCTTTCTTATATTATCCAGTGCTCGAATATATTTGTTTTAGGAACACCATAATCAATGAGCCACTCACAAAGATTTCTGTGGATTAAACACTTTTGATTACTGCTCGAATCCAGCTGTCCATGTGTTTCTTCACCTCCTGCTGTTGCTTAATGTGTGAATCAGTGAGCCCAATTCAAAGGGAGCATCTCTCAACATCAACACTGGCTTGAAGCACCCTGAGCTTTTTAGGAGGTCTGTCCTTTCCTTGGAGAAGGCAATGGCACCCCACTCCAGTACTCTTGCCTGGAAAATCCCATGGATGGAGGAGCCTGGTAGGCTGCAGTCCATAGGGTCGCTAAGAGTCAGACACGACTGAGCGACTTCACTTTCACTTTCCACTTTCATGCATTGGAGAAGGCAATGGCAACCCACTCCAGTGTTCTTGCCTGGAGAATCCCATGGACGGAGAAGCCTGGTAGGCTGCAGTCCATGGGGTTGCACAGAGTCGGACATGACTGAAGTGACTTAGCAGCAGCAGCAGCAGTCTTTTCCTGGGTTGTTGTTGATGCTTAGTTGCTTGGTTGTGCTGGGGGACTCTTTGCAACCCCATGGGCTGTAACCCACCAGGCTCCTCTGTCCACAGGATTTTCCAGGTAAGAATACTGGAGTGGGTTGCTATTTCCTCCTCCAGGTGATCTTCCTGACCCAGGAATCAAACCTGTGTCTCCTGCATCTCCTGTATTGGCAGGAAGATAGTATATTTCTCAATGCATTGGTAAATGTAGTAATTTCTAAACACTCCCTTGGACTAGACTTACTGGGTTGGTGAAGGGGACACACATGATAAAATCACTCCAAATTCCTGATTTCCTAAATCTTTGAATCTGTCCTTCTACAATATACCAAAGACATCTGGTATCTCAACTTCATTTAGATTGCATATATAATAATATACATACCTATATAAACACATACACATATGTAGTTATAGATATAACAATTATTGAAAAGTAAATTGTCAGTGTAACATCTTAGGTTTGTATCTGAAAAGTGAAGAAGGAAACTGGAATCTGAAAATCTTCACCTGCCATTTTAATGCTTTTTTTCTTAAAAATAATAAAAATATCTGAGCCAAACAAAGCACAACATTAACATTTGTTGCATCTCAGTAGTGAGAACACAACTGTTTGTTTATTCTTTCTATTCTTCAGTATTTCCAAAATATTCCATATTAAAAATATTCTAAACTCTCAAACAATCAAGATGAAGCCAATGGTTGAAAGTAAATATGTTTGTAAGCACAGATCACATTGCAGGTGTTTGGAAAAGTAATTCTCAACATAAAAGCCCTTAAAAAGAATTGATCACCAAAAAATTAACCTCTAAGAAGACAAAGACAGAAGTAGATGAAATTGATGCTCTAATTCAAAATTTTTTATGAAGAGATGATAATTCTGCATGTTTCTTTGAGTAGTTAGATGCGTCAATCTTGCCATTATGATGGTTTTATTCATTCATTCCTGGAGACCAGGCACTTCTCCTAGGAATGCCCTTTTCCTTTATACTAGAGGTTAGGAGAGGAAGAAGCTAATAAAAAAGAAAAATTTAAGTCTGATGCCACAGTTATTGCAATAGCCAAGCAAGAGCACATATATTTTGTTTATACACATTTCATCTCAAAGTGTGGGTTTTATGTGTATGTGGCCTTTAACACTATCATCTGCTTACCACTGAATGCTGTGATGACTGATTCTTTTTAATGACTTTAACAGAGAGAAAGGAGAATAGAAACTGATGCTGAAAACACTAGCTAACCCAACCAGAACTGACAGCTCTTCCCTGAGATTTTCTGTGTCTTTAATTCAATAAAATAGCTTGGACTGAGAATTCTCAAAGAGGAGTAAGAGCAAGCTTCTAATAACCACTTATAAAAGTGAAATAGAAGAATTGCTGAATCAGGAGTATGAAGCTACACTGAGACACTTGGGGAGAAATGTGTACTTTGGAGTAAAATGTGCTGAGCTCATGCAATATATGAACAATTTGAAAGAAGAACATTTAGGGTCACCTGAATAAATGTATTCCCTCCTCAAACAAACCATTGACCTCTATCCAGCTATTTCTATCCACACACCACTAGCAGAGGGAGTAGATAGGATTATCCCCAAACCCTGTCATTTAAAAGGACTTTTCACATCTTTATTTAACCCTCTCATCACTATGGGAGATGAGCAGAACTTCATTTCAGAGATGGAGACATTGAGGAACAAGACTGAATACATATTCCCAGTCTCACAGCCAGGTGATGGTAGAGCCCAGGCTTCTGGGATTTTGCTTTACATCTCACTGACTCTTCATTCTCCTTACTCTTTCTGTGTTCTCTTGGTCTTGACTTTCCAGTTTTAGGGAGATTGAGAATGTTTATAGCATTTTGGAAATCCTTTATGAAACACATAGTGTATTGACTCTAAGGGATAGTGTTTCATCACCAGGAATACTGATTCAGGTAGGTAGTACTTTGACCAAAATAACTGAAGGTGGAAGATGTTACCCACACTTAGACGCATGCCACAAGGGCTCATTTCTGTGCAGACAAAAAATGTGATCAATTTTGGTCTCTCCAAATACCCTTAGCATATTTGACTTTTTTTTCTCTTAGGAGTAAAGCAGTAGGGGGGAAGCTTATTACACATTTGTTACACAATGGCAACCCACTCCAGTACTCTTGCCTGGAAAATCCCATGGACAGAGGAGCCTGGAAGGCTGCAGTCCATGGGGTCACTAAGAGTCGGACACAACTGAGTGACTTCACTTTCACTTTTCACTTTCATGCATTGGAGAAGGAAATGGCAACCCACTCCAGTGTTCTTGCCTGGAGAATCCCAGGGATGGGGGAGCCTGGTGGGCTGCGGTCTATGGGATCACACAGAGTCAGATACGACTGAGGCAACTTGGCAGCAGCAGCAGTTACACAGCATATTCTGTCCTCTATGCTGAGTCATTAGTCATCTATTGCTTTTAACATGCTAAGCCTAAAACTTAATGGCTTATTTACTTAATGGCTTGTAGGGGAAAGAAGGGTAGGGATAAATTAGGAGTTTAGGATAACATATACACACTACTATATATAAAACAGATAATCAGCAAAGACATACTGTATAGCACAAGGAACTATATTCAATATTTTGTAATAACCTATATGATAAAGGGCTTCCCAGGTGGTGCTGGTGGTAAAGAGCCCACCTCCCGAGGCAGGAGATGCAAGAGATGTGCGTTCCATCCCTGGGTTGGGAAGATTCCCTGGAGGAGGGCATGGCAACCCACTCCAGTATTCTTGCCTGAAGAATCCCAGGGACAGAGAAGCCTGGCAGGCTATAGTCCATGGGGTCACAAAGAGACATGACTAAAGATATTTAGCATGCACACAAAAGGAAAAAGAACATGAAAAAAATATAATTCTATATATCCCATGGACTGAGGAGCCTGTTAGGCTGCAATCCATGGGCTCGCTAAGAGTCGGGCACGACTGAGCGACTTCACTTTCACTTTTCACTTTCATGCATTGGAGAAGGAAATGGCAGCCCGCTCCAGTGTTCTTGGCTGGAGAATCCCAGGGACAGGGGAGCCTGGTGGGCTGCCGTCTATGGGGTCTCACAGAGTCAGAAACGACTGAAGTGACTTAGCATAGCATAGCATATCCATGTCTATAGACATATATCTGAATCACTTTGCTATACACCTGAAACTAACACCAGATTGTAAAACAACTATATCTTAATTTAATAAAAGACACTTAATGACTTAAAATAACAAATACTTATTATCTCATAATTTCTGAGAGCTGCTCAATTGGATGGCTCTAGCTCAGGGTTCCTCATGGAGACATTGGATGAGGCAACCGTTATCTGGAGGTTCGCCTGGGAACAGAGGATCCAGTTCCAAGATGGTTCACTTAAATGGCTGGCAAGTTGAGATGAGCTGTCCACCAGAGCCCTCAGGTCTTCTGTATGTCAGTCACCTCAGAGCACAAATGAACCTCAGATCAAGTGATCCGAGAGAGAGAAAGTGAGAAGGAGCAAGAATGCTTACCCAAAATGGAAGCTTCCATCTTTTTATAATCTGATCTTGAAGTCATAGCCTATCACTTTGCCAGATCCAATAAATTAGAAGTTACATGCAGCTCACACACAGGGGAGGGAAATTCAGCTCTACTTGGAAGAGGGAGTATCAAAGAGTTCTTGGACATATCCTTAGAACCACAACAATACCTTGCTCAAATTAGCTTTGCAGGAGAAAGCACATAAAGTAGACAGATTCTTTTTCAGCTGGTTCACATATTTCTGAGGCTGCTAAGTCGCTTTAGTCATGTCTGACTCTTTGTGACCCCATGGACTGTAGCTCACCAGGCTTCTCTGTCCATGGGATTCTCCAGGCAAGAATACCAGAATGGGCTGCCATTTCCTCCTCCAGGGATTGAAACTGTGTCTTTCGCAGCTCCTGCATTGCAGGCAGATTCTTTTTACCTGAGTCACTGGGGAAACTCGTGGTATTTGTCATCCTTTACTAAACAGTTTCTTCTGTATTCTTTGCTGTCCCACCTTCTTCACTTGCCTTGAAATGATGGAGGGTCTCTGGCTGCTCAGAGCTCTTCTTTATGCACACACCCACCTTCCCAACACCCTCTCGCACCATCTCCAAACTCCACCCCTATTTCTCACAATTCTTATGTTTCTGTCTTCAGCCTTGATCTCTCCTTGTAGTTCTGGTTTTATACATCCAGCTTCTCCTTGATATTTCCAGAAGGATCACACGCATTTAAAATGTACCATGGCTCACAGAACTCTTGCTTCCAGAGTATTCTCCCAGCCCCCCCATTTTCAGTAAATCCACCCAGTTGTTTAAGCTCTTCCTCACCTCCTGTCTAATCCCTCAGCAAGTTCTGTTGGCACTTTGCTCAGTGTCTTTTCTGGGTCTACCAGTGTCTCCATCTTTACTGTTCTCACTCTAGTCCAAGTCAGCTCTCCTCTCACCTGGACCATGGCAATTGCCTCCTAAGAGGTTTCCCTGTTTCTTCTCTGGTCCTTGTAAGTATTCTCCGTAGCCCAGCCATGATGGCACTTTGAAAATAAATTCAGTTTTTATCACACCTGCATTTAAAACACATAACGACTTTCTATACTTAGAAAGCCACTTAGAATAATAAACCCAAACTCTTTGCTCTGACTTAGAATTTTGTACACTTTCTTGTCCCTGCTCACTGACCAGTGACACTGATCGTCACTGTACACAGTACTTAGTTAGGTATGTCAGCATACACTGTGTGGGCATTTGTATCTGTGTGTATGTGTGTTTGTGTGCATGTTGTGTGGGTGTGTATAATGTATGTGTGTCTCAATGTGTTGTTAGTGTGTGTCTGGAAATTTGTCTGAGTGTATGCATGTGTGTGTGTTTGTGTGTGCCTTCCCATGTGTATCTGGTGTGTCTGGTATATACAGGGCCATCTCGATCCACCCTGTAGTTTAGGCAGAATAGACTGCTCCCTTGAGAAAACTCAGAGACCACAGATATCTTCTCTCTCAATATTAATATTTCTCTAGAGATGCATTAAGTTTAAGTGGTTTCCTTTCAATTGCAAATATCCTGGGAGTTGCATCCATCATCTGTATCTTCTTGTGAGTTGTGATAATTAGATTATATTCCTCCCAGCACTTGGTGAAGACAGTCAGAGATAAGACCGAGTGTAGGGAGCTCATAAAATGAGTCCCACGGCCCCTTGGGTGGTAGGGTGGCAGCTTGCTGACTCAGGTGCCACTTCCTGAATGATCTCCCTGGATCACAAGGATTCCTTCTCATCTGCAGGACTGGGCAACACTGGGGAATGAGAGACAGCACAGAGAAGAAGTGCAAGGCGAAAAAAGAAACATGAAAAAGTCCGTTTTCCCCAAGTATATATGAGTGCCATCCATGCCTGGTATGGCTTTGTGCTTCAGAGATTTCTGGGTGCTCTTCAGAGTAAAGTCATTCCTCCTTTTATTCAGAGCAGTGTAAGGGCATGCTCGTTCCCATGAGATACAGTAATTCCTTGGGGAGCACAAACAGAGGACAGCAATGTAGCACATTCAGCAACTACTCCGTGTCTGTTACAACAGGACTACAAGAGCACCACCATTAGGGAGGTGCCCCGCAGGAAGCCACCTCCTCCCATCCTCCCTGCAGTGTCTTGTCCTTCTCCTGCACTCTGATTCCATGCCACTCTTTCTTCACTCTCCATATTTCTCTTCCCTTCCCTGAAACTTCAACCTTTATTTTTCTATCTACTAGATCTTTCTTACCAATATTGGAACATGTCATCTTATATCCCATTAAGTTGAGAAAATGAAACAAACAAACAAACAAAAAAACACTTTCCTTTTTATCCCATTTCTTCTCAGAAATCTCTTCATCTTTGAGCTGTGCTTTGGAGGGAAGGAGTTCCAGAATGTTTTCTCCAGTTCAAGTTTCTAATACAGTGTAGCTTTTGCTTTCCTCATGTCACATCATGGGCTTTGGTTTAATTGAATAATGCCCACTCTGGTGCCACATCGTCCAAACACCTGCACTTCATACCTTACTAGGCATGTTAGCAGTGTTCAGTGAGTTGCCCCTTCTCTTTGTCTTGAAATCCTCCACACTCACCCTGCTTCCTCTTGCTCACTGATTATTTTTTTTCAGACTACTTTCTAGCTCTTCCTAGAAAGAGGATCCTTCTCTTATGTTACACTTTGTTGCATACTCTTGAATTTAAATACCTCTTCTGTGATGCTGATTCCCCAGTGAATAAGTGCAATGAATCCTCTTTTGTGCTGTAACTTCCCTCCTGTATCTGACTGCTTACTTAAAGATCAAAGAGAGAGATCCCTAGAGTTGTTCAGTTCAGTTCAGTTCAGTCCTCAGCTCAGTCGTGTCCGACTCTGCAACCCCATGGACTGCAGCACGCCAGGCCTCCCTGTCCATTACCAACTCCTGGAGTTTACTCAAACTCATGTCCATTGAGTTAGTGATGCCATGCAACCATCTCATCCTCCGTCGTCCCCTTCTCCTCCCGCCTTCAATCTTTCCCAGCATCAGGGTCTTTTCCAGTGAGTCAGTTCTTCGCATCAGGTGGCCATAGTATAGGAGTTTCAGCTTCAGCATCTGTCCTTCCAATGAATATTCAGGACTGATTTCATTTAGAATGGACAGGTTGGATCTCTTTGCAGTCCAAGGTACTTTCAAGAGTCTTCTCCAACATCAAGTTCAAAAGCATCAATTCTTCTGTGCTCAGCTTTCTTTATAGTCCAACTCTCACATCCAAACATGACTACTGGAAAAACCATAGCTTTGACTAGATGGACCTTAGAGTTATTAGGTATTCAGGATTCAGAGTCCGAGTCAAAAAGCTGTGTGACTTTATGTAAGTTTGCAAAAATTCTGCTTTTTTGTCTATAAATTAGAAGAAAGTAATAGTATGTATTTTGAGAATTGGAATGTTAGTCCTGTCATAGTAAACAAAGATGTCACAGGCACCAGCAATTGCAGCCACGATGGATGGTGAGCTGGTGAGCCGTGAGGGAACTCAGGAGGGAAAGAACACCTTCCCTAGATGGCTAGAACATCTAGCAGCCATCAGACTGTAGAAACTTCCCACCATGAGCCCTGAGGAAATTCAGGATGTGAAAACACAGGATAGTGGCCCCAAATAGCTGAGGTGCATATCAAAAAAATGAGTTCAGTGAACCCAGACTCTTGAGTCAGAAAGACTAGAGTTCTATGTAACTTCCCATGCATAGAACACTAAATTTCTTAACTTGGGTTATCTGGTTTTCTTTAATTAACAATGATTTTGATGTTCAGACTTCCTGCCCTTTGTTGCAAACCTTGTATATAACCTGGCTCCTCTCTTCACCTCCTCAGAAAGTTCTCTCAGGATTACTTGAGATGCTGTTTCCCAGGCTTGAAGTCCTAAAAATTCTCACCAAATAAAACATAACTCTCAACTTTTGGGTTGTGAATATGTTTTAATTCCACAGCTTTGTAGGGTTTTTCTGATGACAATTAAACGAATACATTTAAAACACTTAAAAATTGTGCCTGACATATAGTAAACATTTAATAAATATTTATCAATTCTCCTTATTATTATTTATCCCCTTTCCTTACATGTTCAAAGCAACACTTCTGATTGTCTCAGCAAATGACATTTCCACTCAGCTATTGAAATCAGAAATTGGTAGTTTTCTTAGAATTTTCTCATGCTGACACTCATCACTACCAAGTCTCCTTGACTTTAACTACAGACTGTTCCTTAAGTCATCCAGTTGTCTCAGACACCACTCTACATCAGCCACACCTCATCTCTCACTTGAGTTACTGAGATGGGTTCCTAATTAGACTTCCTGCTTCCTTTGCTGCCTGCTTCTCTGACTGATTCTTCAGCACACAGCAACTAGAGTGATCTTTAAAAAGCACAAACTGGTTCCTGTCACTCCTCTGCTCAAAACTCTTCATGATTTCCCAGTGGACTGAGGACAAAGTCCAAGATCCTTAAGTGGAAGGGCCTATAAATTTAGACACCTTCTGCCATGTCTACTTCCCAAGCTGTGTTCAATCCCCCATCACTCACTGTGGCTCATCCACACAGCCATTATAACAGGTTTTCAAACTTTTCAAGGGCTTTTCTACCTTGTGAATTTCAATTTTGCTTCTAGGGGCTGCCTGGAATGTTTTTATCCCCCTTTTTGAGATAATTCCCACTTCCCTCTTTTGAGCCCCAGTAAATGTCATTTCCTCAAAAAGAACTTTTCTGGACCTTGAATCTTAACAATTTGAAATTATATATTATCCGTGTATTGATTTGCGTACTGATAGTCTTTTCAACGGGATGAAAATACTATGATGATGGAAATCATTTGTCTTGTCCCTTGTTTTATTTCAAGCATTGAGCAGGGTAATGCTTAATCAACATTTGTTGAATTAATGAAGTGAAGGAAAGAATTGTGGTTGGTGCAAGTCCTTAGTCATTTCATTGATGAAAACATAGTAGTACAGTTATAAGCAAGTCACAAGATGTCTAGATTTATTGCCTTTAAATGATGAAATTCAGAATTGTGTATTACATGCAGATTTGATACTATTTAGTTTTACAATTAACATAAGGAGAGACTGTGGTCGAGGGGGAAGTGCATGGGTTTTGTAGCAGATTCAGGTTTAATGACATCTTAATCATTTACTGGTGGTGTGACAGGTAAAGTCCGTTTCCTAGCTTGGAAAATGGTTTTTCTAACTCCAGAGTTGTTGCAGAGACTTGAGATGGATGGCTTAAGTTGTTTGCTTTATAAATAAATATTAGCTGTCATTTTTACTGGAAGACCTTTGTGTTAGTACTTAAATACAAAAGGGAAAGACATAGGAACCAAAAATGATAAACTGTTGACTTCTTTAAAATATCCAGAAAAAGTTGGCCTCCAACTTTTAGATCCTATAAAGGCCTGAAATAAGACATAGTAGAAGGGAAAAATAAAAACCCATGAACTTTACTGAAATCAAATAGATTGATTCTTAAAATTCCAAAGACAAAGGTATATGTGCTTCCTAGGCCTGGAATGTTCTGTGTGTGTCTGGTTCTTCCCTCTGCATGTCCCACATGCTTTTTCCTAGAGGCCTTTTCTTTAACACCATGTTAAGTCTCCCTCAACTTCTCCCTACCGTACCATTTCATGGCTGATATGAACATTTTATGGGCTCCCCAGGTGGCACTGGTTGTAAAGAACCCACCTGCCAATACAGGAGATGCAGGTTTGATCCTCTGGTTTGGGAAGATCCCCTGGAGGAGGAAATGGCAACCCACTCCAGTATTCTTGCCTGGAGAAATCTGTAGATAGAGGAGCCTAATGGGCTATGGTCCATAGGATCACAAAGAATTGGACATTCAGCTTCCCTGATAGCTCAGTTGGTAAAGAATTTGCCTGCAATGCTGGAGACCTGAGTTCAATTCCTGGGTTGGGAAGATCCCCTGGAGAAGGAAATGGCAACCCACTCCAGTATTCTTGCTTGGAAAATCCCAAGGACAGAGGAGCCTGGCAAGCTACAGTCAATAGGGTCGCGAGTTGGACACGACTTAGCACTATCTTTCTTTCTGAAGTGACTTACGTGGATGCACTATGACACTTTATACTTTTATCCTAGAATGTATGTCACTATGAACTTAGGCTCTTAATTGTATTTCTACATTTGATGGATTTAATTCAAGTAGATGATAAATACTGAAAAGGAGCAGAGCATACCACTCCAAAATATGACTGTACAAGTTTAGGAGTTGCCACTCCAACATATGTTGCTATGGTATATTGATTGGGCTTCCGCCATGACTTAGACAGTAAAGACTCTGCCTGCAATGCAGGAGACCGGGGTTCAGTCCCTGGATCTGGAAGATCATCTGGAGAAGGGAACGGCAACCCACTCCAGTATTATTGCCTGGAGAAGTCCATGGACAGAGGAGCCTGGTGGGCTACAGTCCATGGGGTCTCATGTAGTGGGGCATGACTGAGTGACTTTGGGAACTTTTTGTAGGCACTTGAAAAACAGTAAAGACAGGGAGAGATGTCCTCTGAACTGATCTCATCTGCCTAAAGATAGAGCTCCAAAAGCAACTCCTGTGTCATCAAGTCTCCCCAGGCATTTTGTCAACCAAGGTGGACTGACTGTTGCTATAGGAGAGGAGACTTGCAGTTAACACCATATCCAGACACACTTTGTCATAAACAATTATACTTTCTATCTGTTCTTCTAAGGGCCCAATTGCCTTTTCTAAAAATCATTTACTCTCCCCTAAGAGATCTCGGGGCTTCCCTGGTGGCTCAGGGGTAAAGAATCTGCCTGCAATGCAGGAGCCCTAGGAGACACAGATCGATCCTTGGATCAGGAAGATCCCCTGGAAAAGGACATGGCAACCCACTCCAGTATTTTTGCCTGGAGAATCCCATGGACAGAGGAGACTGGCATGCTTCAGTCCATGGGGTCGCAAAGATTGGACATGACTTAGTGACTGAACAAAAAAATAAAAACAATATACAGGTTAATAAACTTCTTTATTTTTCTTGGATTGTTTTTCTCTTGTTAATCTGTGTTTTGTATCAAAGGGTCTGAGACAAGAATTCACAAGGGTAAAGGGAAAATGATTTTTCCTCCCTTACAATGTCAACAAGGGTAGGATCTTGTTACTGATTTATCCCAGGTACTAACACACTGCATGGAACATAAGATGTGCTCACAAAGAAAAGGAATGAATAGAATGGCTACCTGTACAGCCTGAGAGCCATTATGCCCTTCTGCAGAACTATTTTTGTCATAGCTGGAGTTTAATGCAAGATTCATCCCTTTAAAAAAAATCCACTTCCTTTTTAGAAAAACCTCTTGAAATTCACCCAGTTTTAAGCTGCATTATACTATCAATTAAAGGAGCTGAAAATGACTTTCTTGAGTTGCATCTTCACTGTTTAATATTCAGGATGCATTTAATGTGCCCTTTGAGTAAGGGGACTTTGCTTCCATCCTCTGGGGTGTCCCCACTTCTCCACAATAGTGTCATATACAGTGATTAACATGGACTAGAGAACGTGGGCATGTGTATACCTCTGTGAATCTTATAAATTATAAAGTCCAAACAAAGTGGTTTAGTCCCTTGAAAAGTAGGGAGAATAGGGCAGAAGTTCATAGATACGTTTTGTAAGTGAGGATTTGAAGTTGTTAGTGTCCTTCTTAACTTCATGGTAATAGAATACAGGGATAGCTTGGTTTTCGCAACTTTAATATCAGATAAAATTACTTCAAAATTGAAAACAAATTTAGCCAAGAAATGAATTAAAAATTTTGGAAACCTATCTATTGCTTTACTTCAAAGTATCCTAAGAGACAGATTCTCAACACATTTCCAAGTTAAAAAGCAATGAGTTTCCCCTTTACATGTGTATACTAAAAATTGTTGCTGCTTTATTTTCCCCCTGTTCCAGCTAACCTGCAGTTTCAAGCATTCTAAGCTTTGAAGTTTGGAAAAGAGACAATGTTGTCTGGTAATCCTACGAATGCTAACTGTGATGGTTCTTTTCAAGAAGATTCGTTTAAAAAGCCTAGACATTACCACATTATAATTTCTACAATCAACAAAGATAAAAAACAATGCCCAAAGATATGACTACGGGCAAGAAAAACTTTCCTTTCACATTTCATTAAAACATATCAGGCAATAAAATGAATGGAACTCCACATTCCGCCTCTGTGTGTGTGTGTTCAGTTCAGTCTCCCAGTCGTGTCCAACTCTTTGCGACCCCATGAACGGCAGCACACCAAGCTTCCCTGTCCATCACCAACTCCCGGAGTCCATCCAAACCCATGTCCATTTAGTCGGTGATGCCATCCAACCATCTTATCCTCTGTCATCCCCTTCTCTTCCCGCCTTCAATCTTTCCCAGCATCAAGGTCTTTTCAAATGAGTCAGCTCTTCGCATCAGGTGACCAAAGTATTGGAGTTTCAGCTTCAACATCAGTCCTTCCAATGAACACCCAGGACTGATCTCCTTTATGATGGACTGGTTGGATCTCCTTGCAGTCCAAGGGACTCTCAATAGTCTTCTCCAACACCACAGTTCAAAAGCAACAATTCTTCTGCACTTAACTTTCTTTATAGTCCAGCTCTCACATCCATACATGCCTACTGGAAAAACCATAGCCTTGACTAGATGGACCTTTGTTGACCAAGTAATGTCTCTGCTTTTTAGTATGCTGTCTAGGTTGGTCATAACTTTCCTTCTGAGGAGTAAGTGTCTTTTAATTTCATTGCTGCAATCACCATCTGCAGTGATTTTGGAGCCCCCAAAAATAAAGTCAGCCACTGTTTCCTCTCTTTCCCCATCTATTTGCCATGAAGTGATGGGACCATAGGCCATGATCTTAGTTTTCTGAATGTTGAGCTTTAAGTCAACTTTTTCGCTCTCCTCTTTCACTTTCATCAAGAGGTTCTTTAGTTCTTCACTTTCTGCCATAAGGGTTAGTGTATGTGTGTGTATTTTCAGTCTTCTCCCTGCCACATTTTGTCTCCTGAGTTTTATCTAGGATGCAAAAGATTTCATAAGGAAACCACTACGTAAATTCTATAGTAATCTGTGATTAAAAATAGAAATGTATATACAAGAAATGTCCTAAAAACTTATATTTTCATAGTAATATTTTATATTGCTTTACATGTTTCTATTATGATAAATGCACTGGATGCTCAAGGGAACTTGTTCGACTTTCTCTTTGTTGTTGTTTAGTTGCTAGGTCGTGTCTGACCCTTTGCGACCCCATGGAGTATAGCCTGCCAGGCTTCTCTGTCCTGGGATTTCCCAGACAAGAAGACTGGAGACAGTTGCTATGTCTTTCTCGGGGGGAACTTCCCAAACCAGAGAGCAAATCTGCATCTGCTGGCCCTTTGACTTTCTCTTATATTGTGAAAAACTGTTGAGGCTATGTTCTGAAAGTATTTTGGTCATTAAATATATTTTACTCCATTATGAGAAGGAATAGAGAAGGGAAATACAGCTAATTAAAAATGAACGATAGTCATGCTAAAGTTCATTTGTGTTTAAGTGTTGACTATGTTCAGGGATTATTATAGAAATACATTTAGTCAGAATCAGAGATACTCAGACACCAAAAACTGAAGCATTTATAATCTCACTTTTTTTTGTCTTACTGCCTTAACATTATTCTCCTAAATTGAGTTTATTATAATCATTTTATTGTTCATTCTAAATTTCTGTTGAGATACTTATTACAACTTGAGGCTATAGACAGTGAGTGAAATACCTTGCATTAATTTCAGATAATCATACAAAATTGATCCTCTATATCTCATAGTAAACAGTTGCAGTGTAATTAACTAAATTCCCAGAATCTTTGCCAATGACCTGAATTCTAGGTAAGGTAGTAAAAGGAATTGACATGATTTTGAATTCTTAGGCTTCTTCAAATTTTGTATCTTTCAAACCCCATATAGTTTCAGGTTCCTCCAGTCACTCATAGCCCCATTTCTTTCTTAGTCTCTCATTAGTTGGCTCCTGCACACTTGGATGAATAAATGCATTTTGTTTCAGATGCTAGCAGAGCTGTCTGATATATAAATATGTCTCCTGTTCAAAATATAGCTTGATTTTTATATCAGACTTTATCTACTGTGTATTCCAACTTTGGAAAAAGACAGAAATGAAAATTTCTCTCCTTCTATAAGACAATTTGGAGAAGTTTTACTATTTCATTGAAGCAAATTTTTATAATTTATCATGTTAGGATTTGAAAACAACAGCCATATATAATATTATTTTTTCTATACATTTCTTTTTAATCATATTGCACTTTAATTTTTCATGTAAAGGAAGTTTTGGACACAATATTAATACTTCAAAGAAATAACACATTCACCTTTTGAGAAACAGGGAAGGAAAGATTGAGGTGGAAGGTAAAGAGATTATTAATAGGCCACTGTTATTTTGGAACATAAAACACGCAAACGATGAAACTCAAAGAAGTTTTATGACAAGCAGTTATATCCCAAGTACCATTTTAAAAGGTACATTAAATTTTCTACAGTTCCATATAAATCAAATGCCCATGTTTACACCTTTATTGAAGCTTTCTATTTTATTCGGAGAAAATAAAAGCTATCAACTCCCTGCAGAAAAATGTTGGACTTCTTTATGAGGATGGAAAAATCCAAGAATATTTTAATTGTATTATATTTACTTGGAATACTGAATTATGCCATCACTTTGCCTATCTGAGTGAATCTTTCAGTGCCTTATTTTGCATGTGGAACTAAATGCCAATAGGCATTTCATTATCATCCTCCAGAAGTTTTGCCTGCAGGAATTTGAAGAAGCTGCAAAAGATAATGAAGGGTGGGAATTGTGGGTTTGACCTTAATTCCAAAACGTTGCTGTTGTGTTATTATAAGCCTCTAGGATGTGGACTATGGGCCAATTAGTTGCTGTGCATGCAACTACAGCCCTGATCAACAACCTTGAGAATGTTGGCAGGCCTTGATCAAGAAGGGGGACGAGTGAGAGATGATGCATGCTCCAACACATAATTCTCTCTGTTCCTGGAAAATTAACTCGTGTGTTCGCTGTGCTGATATGGCGTTGTTAGAAAATCTTTATCAACCAGGACAGTACTGTATTTCCCAGCTAGGTTCCATCTTTATTTTAATTTGCCAATAGTCAATCAGGAATAGTTATTCATAGCACATTTTGCAAGATAAGAAAAAAATTTAGATCAAAGAAAGTGGAAGGAAACATTGATCCTCTTTGATAATGACATTGCAGCCATTAGAGCAGGGATATAATTAGGCTTCCTCCTACCCCCCATTTTAAAAATAAACTCTGTTTTACTTGGAGAGAAGAGATAGCTGCCTCAATATTTCTACAAAATAGATCTCCATGGTTTAATTAAAAATTACATATCATTTTATAGTTTTCTTCACATCTTTTGAAACTGTGGAAGGAAGAGCAGAGTGTATACTTGGAAAAGACTGTATTTTTACAATGCTTAAATCATAAAGGTGAAGTTTTGCCTCCTTTTCTGTTTGCTTTGCCTTGTCTTGCTTTCCATTCTTCAGAAATACACATGTGCTCTTTTTCTGCTCCTCCTTTCCTCCATAGAAAGAGGACCATGGCCTACAGAACAAGGATTTTAATAATGTGATGGGAAGATTTTAGAAAATACTTCAAAGAACACTATCTGATGTAAACTCTGTTGGAGAGATATTGTCAGGAGGTTAAGTAGGAAAATGACTGTCAATGTGGCAGGAAGGAGAATACTTATTTGGTTTGGATTCCTAATCATTATTTCTCCAGCATCTATCACAATGTGTAGTCCATCCTGTGTACCCAATAACTTGAGTGATAAACAGAATAGTACTTACATAGTGGATTTTCATAGAAAACACAGAAAAGAAAGTGATTAGGGGAAGAGGGAGAATAATCTAGTTAAAGAATGATTAGTGCTGGAAGAGAAAGAAGGGAAAAGATATGGCAGGCAGTAAAGATCATAGGATTAGAATGTACATTATGGATCTAATATTTTCACTAAAGGTATTTCACTATATATATATATATATATAAAATATTATAAAGTAAAGTGAAAGTCACTCAGTTGTGCCCTACTCTTTGTGACCCCATGGACTGTAGACTGCCAGGCTTTTCTGTCCATGGGATTCTCCAGGCAAGAATACTGGAGTGGGTAGTCAATCCTTTCTTCAGGGAATCTTCCTGACCCAGGGGTTGAACCTGGGTCTTCTCCTCCTCTCTCTCTCTCTCTATACATGTATATATGGCTTACATATATATCTTATATATTGGAAGGACGGATGCTGAACCTGAAACTCCAATACTTTGGCCACCTGATGAGAAGAACTGACTCCTTGGAAAAGACCCTGATGCTGGGAAAGAGTAAAGGCAGGAGGAGAAGGGGATGACAGAGGATGAGATGGTTGGATGGCATCACCGACTTGATGGACATGATTTTGAGCAAGCTCCAGGACTTGGTGAAGGACAAGGAAGCCTGTGTGCTGTAGTCCATGGTGTTGTAAAGAATCAGACACGACTGAGCAACTGAACTGAACCAAACCGATATATCTTATAGGGCTTCCAAGGCGGTGCAGTGATAAAGAATCCACTTGCCAATGTAGGAGACGCAAAAAGATGTGGGTTCAGTTCCTGGATTGGGAAGATCCTCTGGAGTAGGAGGGGTCTTCCCTGATAACTCAGTTGGTGAATAATCTGTCTGCAATGCAGGAGACCCTGGTTCGATTCCTGGTCCAGGATAATCAACTGGAGGAGGGATAGGCTACTCGCTCCAGTATTTTTGCCTGGAGAATCCCATGGACAGAGGAGCCTGGCAGGCTGCAGTCTGTGGGGTTGTAAAGAATTGAACACAACATATATTTTATAATTGTCTTAAGCAAGTGTGGTATTCAAAAGTCAAAATTCCTTTTAAGTATAAACTTACTTTTTGGAGACTGTTTTACCACCCTGAACACAGCCACCTCCAGTGGATAATTTAAACTCTTACTTTTTTAAAAAAATTATAGTGTGCCTACATGATTGTGTTGACAGTTCTGATGAAGTTTACACAGTGCTGACCAACAACCATTCTTGAACACATGAGTTAATCAAACAAACACTTTAATAACATGCTAGGGAAGAGGAGTTGCCTTTCTTGTAAAACTCAAGAGGCATCAATCAAGAACCTTTTTTATTTTTTTAAGCAATGTGGTTGACTGACATTGGTATAATTCCCTGGAGGCTGTTTCCAGGCCAACTCTGTAACTAAGTTGAAGGAATAGGGAGGCATGTTAAATCTTTTTAATCAAAGATTAGCATCTCAATAAATCAAAGGGTGTAAAGGAAAATAATAAGAGAAAAATGGAGATTATCTACCAAGAGAATCACTAGTTGCTCTCTGGGTACTCGATGATTTACTCTTTGTCCTTCTAATAATCTCTTAACATTTTTTTTGCTTTTGGTCCCCTACTGAACAGAAACCATCGGTATATGTGTATTTTTAAAGGGAGAATTAAAAAATCTGTATGTATATACAGAAATATAAATACACAAACACATGCACATATAACTATACAAATAAATCACCTCTTTCCATAGATAGAAAAGAGTCTGACTAAGAATCTTCATGGTCTAGTGGCTAAGATCCTAGGCTCCCAATGCAGGGGATTGGGGTTTGATGTTCTGCCAGGGAACTAGATCCCACCTACTGAAACTAACAGTTTGTATGCCACAAATTAAGATTTCCCATGCCAGAATGAAGTCAGAAATCCCCGGTACCATAACTGAGAGCTGGGACAGCCAAATAAATAAAATAAATATTTGGGGAAAAAAATCTAATTGGGTTTTGACCAAAGTTATTACCCCAGAGCTTCTCTTTGCTTAACTCAGGCAGTGATGATCAAGAAGTACATAAAGTTCAGGCATCAGTCTTCTCTCTGGTCCACACTCTCTAAGAGGCAAGTGGCATTTAGGGTACAGACTAATAACTGTGGGTCACACACTTAAGAAAGCATTCTACTTGAAAATATCCTTTACAAAAAAATCAACTGATTTCAACCTTACTTTTTTCTTAATAACTAGTAAAACCAAGCAATATACTTATATTATCATAGTTAGTAGCTATGGAGGAGTGTGTGTATGTGTGTGTGTGTGTGTGTGTGTGTGTGAGAGAGAGAGAGTCGCTCAGTTGTCTCTGACTCTTTGTGACCTCATGGACTGTAGTTCACCAGGCTCCTCACTCCATGGAATTCTCTAGGTAAGAATCCTGGAGTGGGTTGCCATTCCCTTCTCCAGCTATGGAGGTGTAATTGCCAAGATATTTCCAAAAATGACCATTTAAAATAGTGGCACTCTTTTATCTTTAAATGATAGTAACTTTTCTATTGAAGCCTCTGCCTAAATTCCCAATGCAGGCAGAAAATTATTATCTCCACCATTTAGAGTAGATTTGTTTCCCTCACAATCGATGGGTTCTTTGAGTTTGTCCATGTTACAGGTTTCCCAAAATATGTATGAAGAGTATAGTACATACTAGATTTTGGAAAAGAAGGAAGTCTTAAAAAAAAGGGCAACAGTCAACCATGTTGTCCTGTCAAGCATGCACATGTTTTATTTGAGTATTCTCCAAAGGTCTATTTTTTTCCAGCATAATGCAGATATTATGCTATCCTTTGAAATAAGATATATGAATTTCAAACAAAATTGTCAAAAACAATGACCTTGGTTACTCCATATGGTACACAGAAATAATTACATTTCACTTACAATACAGATGCACTTAACACAGTCATCAATAGTCATTCACCACCAACACAGTATATTTTTAAATCACCTAAAACACCAAAAAGTTTTTTTTTCTTTTCCAAAAGTCTAAAGAAATTAATAGTTTTGGCTAAATGATAACTTGAAAAGGAGGCAGAATTGTCAACGGAAGTAATCTAACTGCATTTTAAAATGCAATATTAAGAACATGAAAATAGAACTTTTTATTGGGAATAAAGACCTAAGTATTCCTGATTGTGTTTTGTTTAACCTACTTTTTAAAAAGTTTTTCAACAAATGCCATCAAAGAAGTTTCACTATATATTTGCTCTAGAAGCATAAAGTGACATGAGGCAGGTGTTAATATAATTGTTAATATTCACACTTCAGGAAGATTAGTGACTTTTAAAAAGACATACTAGGTATAAAGCCAGTTTTTCCCTAGAGATAGTAGAGTTTATCTGACTTTCACTCAGCAAGTGTTTATAAATCTACTGTGTGCACAGCTTTGTTCTAGAAGCTAGTCTAGAAATGGGAAGCAAGAATTTCTGGCTTTACTTGAAAATGGTTGGGTTAATTCCTTTTTATGATAAATGATTAAGCATTTTAAAATCTCTATTGTAGAGGGATAATTATTTACTCTTTCCATGTGTTGAAGCTAAACTTTATTCCTTACAGTGGTGGTTTGGAATGAACAAAACTTTTCATTGGACATAAAACTTTTTTACATTGTCACGTGCAGACATGTCTGCTGATATATTTTAAAGGTGAAAAGATATCAAGACTTTTCACTTAAATGTACATAGAGATCAATTTTGCATCATCAAAATCCTGTCCTCCTGATTTAGAGGAGAAAAATTGCTCCTTGCAATAAACAGGAACCTTTCTGAGACAAATCTGTGCTGCCTTCCTCAATGGCATAGAAAGCATGCTTTCATCAAACACTGCTACATAAAGCACTCCAGTTTATCTCTGCATTTCAATTCACGTTAATTATTCTCAAAACGTATTTGAGATCTAAAGCAAAATAAATAATACATCATGTGAGATTCTGGGATCACTGGTTCTGTGATATTAGTCCCAGCTAATTCTTTTCATGAAACATACAATGATGTATACAGTAGCTGGGCTTTTCCATAACAGCAAAAAGTCAGAGATAATTCACAGATGTCAACTCCTTTTTTTTCCTAATTCTTGACAAATGGATTGAAGATGATGGTGATCTGCTGATAAGATAATTTGTCGGGGAATACAAAAGTAAGAAATTCCTTTGAACTACAAAACGTTAGTCTAGTAGATGATGATAAACCCAATAGAAAGGTGCTATAGAAATACAGGAACAAATAATTCACTGTCACAGGAATACAGTGGACCAAACAATATTACAGAAAAACGTTTATGGCACAAGGGTTTTGGATTAAAAGGTTATCTAAAACCTGGCCACACCAGAAGTTTTTCTATGGAATGTGGCTCTTAATGTATCTATGAAGATCTGGAAATACAACAACAAAAATATCCTGATTCCTGATACAACAAGTGTACAATTAATTATTGCAGTTGTAACAGTATCTAGGTGCAAGGTAAAACAATGATTCATACTGAACTATCTGAACACTTTAGATGTACTAGTGAGCATCCCCGTGAGAAATACTGCAGTTCTAAAAGGAGTTTATTTGCACAGCCCACCATGGAACATGAACAATCAGCTTGTTGTAAGTGCACAGAAATTCCCTCTTTCTACTAGTATAGTTTATCATGCCTATTCTGAAGACAACATAAGGAAACTGAGATAACGGCTCCAAAGAATTCTAGCATGCATTATGATGGTTTCCTTCAGTCAATACAAATGTGTTGTGTGTTTGTGTTTTTTAATGTGTAATCATCTTCATCATCGCCAATGTTCATGGTTTTAACAGGAAAAATTTTTATCAAAATGTTTTCCATATTTTTTGTTTTGCATTCAACTGGAACATTATGTTCAAAGATTTATTTTATTAAAAAAAGAGTTCTGGTCATAAGAAGCATCAATAGGCGGCATTTCATTTGTGCTCATTCACAGTCAAAGGGCCACAGACTATTTTATTTCTCTGTATAACAGGTCAAACTCTGTCCAGAAATGCCATTTGGTGGTTTTATTTCCATCCACAAGTTTGAAAGCTTTGTGTTTGTTTCATTACCAACCTCCTTGCTTTGTCATTTTCATCTGCAGAGTGTTTATTATTTCTTCTTTCTTCCACATTGGGACTCTCTTTCCACAGCCAGTGCTCAAATTCTCTTGAACCTGATTCCAATTGTCTTACAGAGCAGACACTCTGACGATATTGCCTCCTGAGTACTCAGGAGACTCTGGCCTGTCATCTCCTTCGGGGCTGGTGACTGGAGGTGTTGGGATGCTTATTATTGCTGTAGTCACATAAGGTTGTTCACAGTTCAGTTTAACACACTCTTCCATTTTGGCATTTAAACTGGATCGGCTAATGAGGAAGAAAAGATTTAAGAAAGAAGGTTGTTTACTTGAATTTTTTTCTTACAACTAAAGAATACATGTTTTCATGTTCATCGGTAACATTTTAAAAGGTTAAAAACAATCACCATAATTAAGAAAAATGAAACACCAAAGCTTAAGATAAATTAACGTGAACATTAGGGCATTAACATCAAATAAATGTCTAAAAAGCCAGCTCAATGTGGTTCAATTAGTGTTTCTCAAAGTGTTTCCGACTTTGAGAATGCAAAAAAGAGGATTAGGTGAGTTTTAGAAAACCTAGGCTGAGCAAAGTAAAAGAGTTTTCTTTAAGACAGGATTTCTGAGAAGTCTGAGATACCATAATGAAAGGGATGGGCCTCCCAGGTGGTACTAGTGGTGAAGAATCCTCTTGCCAATACAGGAGATGTGGGTTCGATCCCTGGATTGGGAAGATCCTCTGGAGAAGGAAATGGCAACCCACTCCAGTATTCCTGCCTGGAAAATCTCATGGACAGAGGAACCTGGTGGGCTATAGTCTGTGGGGTTGCAAAAGAGTTGGACACGACATGGTGATTAAACAACAATAATAATGAAGGGGACATACCCTGTGGATATATCTTAATTCTTTGGACCACAGAATCACTTTACTATCTTGTCTCTTTGGGATACAGGATGCCCTTAAAGCTCTCAACTTAGTGACAGCAAACATTAAGAACTCAAGTTAGTCATTATCAATACTTAAAAGTTTTCCCCAGTGCTATTCTTGAATGAGTTATATACTTTGTGTGGGGAGGCGGGGGTTGGGGGTAAGGGAAAAGGATAAGGAGTGTAGACATAGGAGCTTTAAACTATTCTTTTTCATAGGAAACAAGATTTTTGTGTCCCAAGATTTTTTTTTTTTTTCTGAACACTACTCCATTTCCTACCTTGTTTTGGAATAAATGTAAAGCAACATACAGGTAGACTATCTTAGAGACAGAAATCTTCATTGCTCCAACATTTAACATTCTGATCCCAGAAACATCTGATTACATAAAATCGACAGAGCCTGAATTCAGAATCTTGTCTAGACTTTCCAAAGATGGTTGGATGTCAACAAAGAAGTTGGACTGAATTAATGGATTGTTAATCTGAAATGGTAAGCTTTTTAATTCGAAGAGCAAAGGAAAATCATTTGGGCAGAAATCGGTATTTTTAATGACTTACGTGGTTGAAATGTACTACTTATTATTACACATGCATGATTATGGTCAAAACAAGTGGCATATAAAGAGAAGCAAAGGGAAAATGCCAATAGAAAAATACACTTACATTGTCCATAAACTCACCAGAGGTAAACAATTTGAACGTTTCACTTACCTTTTTTTTGGTATTGGATTGGTTTTTGTGTTTGTTGAGGCCCCAAATACCTTAATGATCAAAACTGTATACTGATTCAAAAGACCCTTCTGGCATAGTTTTATTTTTCACTGTGACAACGACTATGTGGATATATTTTGGCGTGTATTGAATACCTTTCAATCATATCAATGTTAATTTGTCACTTGTGGTTGTGTTGCCTACAATTTCAGGTCATTCATGTTTACTTAGGGGACTCCTAAGTGGAGAGGTATCTGCTTAAGACAAAGTTGTGAGGTTGAAGAGGTAGAAATATATTTGTGAATGCCTGACCTTCTTATCTTCTTTCTACTCTTTTAGTACTGATTTAGCTACTGCCTTTGCCTTTTCATGAATATAGATTTTCCTACTTGTTTTAGATCAGTTTTGTCTCATTCTAAACCCAAGGAGCTAGGATTTAGATGCCACAGAAGTAACAGCATGACAGCCGGTGCAGATGTGCTCTGAAAAACAGCACAGGTGTGTGGACGCACGCAAATTAATCTCAGGTACCTGTTAGATAGTGGGGTTCTCTCCACACATCTAATCTGAATCGTGCTGAGTTCTTGCACGCTCCCTCGGTGGCTTCCCGATACGTTGGCATTTGGAATGCGGAAGGTTTTTTTGTGTCGTCTTGAACAGCAAGTGCTGGTGATTCCTTGTTGTGAAGAAAGAGAGGGACTGTGACTTGAAGGACGATTAACTGTTGCAACTTCCATGCAGCTTTCTTCAAAGACTTGTTCATCCACAAATTCGTGATTCTATTTCGTAGTGGTAAGAAATGTGGAGAAAGCACAGAAACACAGTTTAACTTTTTAAAAAATTCTTTATTATTTTTAGTGAAGTATAGTTGACTTACAATATTATCACATTTTACCTTAAAAAAAAAAAAAAAGATTTGAATAGCTTTCTTTTTAGAACTCAAATATGTCCACAGTACATTAGACTATCTAATGGATTAAAAAAAAGTACCATTTTCATAATAATTAGAATAGCAAAGCTTCATGTTGTCGTTTGTATGAAAATAATATCTCTCCAGTTAGAATCTGAGATTGATATACACAGGCTGATTTAGCATCCATTATAGACTAACTTTATTTGAAATATCATTTACTAATTTAAACATACAATCTGGAAGTTATAAACTAAATATTAAAATCCTCAAAAATGAGTATAGATAAAACCCATAGGGAATGTGCAAATTTACATGTATGCTATTTTTTAAACAAATTGACAGACTGAAGTTATGATAGAGAGACTATTTTAATAGAATGTTCCAAGTAAGATTGTCTGTTATATATTAGCAAATATTTTCACATGGGATTGAAAATATTTTTTAATCAGAAAAATGAGATAACTAAGACATTTCCCATTTCTTTAGATGCTCCTCTAAAATTCCCAGTGTATAGAAAAATATGACTTATTAAATAAGTAAAATATATTTATCAAAATGTATTACTTTATATTTGACCTAGAAGTGGTTAACACTGAACTTCTGAGGTCTCCATTCTTATCTTTGTAATATATTACTGGCTGGACCCATGATCTGTACCTATGTTCTTATAACCCAGAAGTCAACAGTGATGGACATCATTTCACATAGCACATCATACAGAAACACAGTGTAAAATTTAATTTTAAAATATTTAATAAAGAATTGGCCCATAAATTGTGTATGGAAGACTTTTACCTCAGAAATAAAGGATAAAACATTTTTGGTTTGAACTACTAAGAATGTTTTCAACTACTATTATTTTTTTTTCTTTGTGTGGGTGGGAATAGTCTTATAATGGAAGGTTTTGCTCATGCCAAATTTCACTTAACCACCTCTCATCCAAAAATATTAGTAAAACAATGGAAGGAAATTTCTGGCTAATAGGAAATAGATTGCTTTAGTTATTCATTTTGCCACTTCTTTGCTAAGATAAGCATTTTGCAGTAAATGAAATTTAACATTCTATTTAAAGTCCAGAGGATAATATGATCATCTAAGACTGAATTTCATGTTAAATATTAATTTTTATAGAAAAAACTATTGCTTACAAAGGAACAGATTGTTCACACTCTGTTTTCTTCTCTTACATGCACATTTCACACACAATATACAAGTTATAAGGCATGACATTCTAATTTATCTCATCAGTGATTGGAAGGGAAGAAGCCATTCTGTGACAAGTTACCACATATTCTGGAGTTGGTAGTTCCATGTAAACTATATTAGTAATTCAGTTCAGTGTTAATAATAATTTAGTGTTACATAATTTATTATTAAAATAGCCCTAAAAAGCTTCCCTGGTGGCTGTGATGGTAAAGAATCTGCCTGCAATGCAAGTTCATGGGGTCACAAAGTGCTGGACACGACTGAGCAACTAACACTTTCACAAAAGGTGAAATAGTCAAAAAATGAAAAAGAAAAAGAAAAAAAATGGTAAGGATAAATAAATTTGATTAGTGTTGTCATTTAACTTTCAAAGTTATCCTAATATAGAACTTTATCTAAGATACTAATATAATCAGTAACCAGTAATATTTGTTTAAAACTTTCTAATATTTTTCCATTTATTATGAGATAAAGATCAAAATTCTTTATGTGCCACCAAAACCCAAGGTTATCTGCCCACTGACTTCCTCTGTTCCTCCCTTGTGTTATAAGAAAGGTCAAAATCTGACTCCATGTTGGATCTACTGCTTTAACCTTTGCTTCCTGTTGCTTTTGTTTACAAAAGGATACTGTCTATACATAATGGCCTGACTTGGGGAACCCTGCCCCTCTGCCTGAATGTTAAACCAATGTGCTTTTGTTGAGGGAGACATCCTGACCCTGTCCATCTGGTACAGGAAGGAAGAAATTAACATATCCCCTCCCAGAAGCTGACCATTCCAGGAGATATTTGCAAGATTAATAGCGTTTTTATTTTACTTCCTCATCTCCTTCCACTCTGTTCTATAAAAGAACCTGGAGTTCAGACTTTATAAGATGGTTATTTTGAGATATTAGTCGGCCATCTTCTTGGTCTGCTGACTTTCTGAATAAAGTTGTTATTTCTTGCCTCAACACCTCGTCTCCAATTTATAGGCCTGTCATGTAGTGAGCAGAGTGAACTTGGACTCGATAATACTTGCACTGTAGTACCCTCTTTCCTTCTGACAACCCTCAATTTCGTTTCCTTCCTCTTAGGCTAAGTTCCAGTCTTCTCCAGGTACTTACACCTACTTTTAGCCCCTTCATCTCTTTGCTTAACTAACTCATAATCATCCTGTGGGTCTCAACTCAGTTTTCTCCAGGAAGCCTTGCCTGATCCTGTACCCTCTGGCTGCTGCTTCTTCGCCCCTAGTCCACTGGGGCCTCATTGTTTCTTTCCTTGCTTATTGTCCTTCTCCAATAACATCCATATTTTGTCCCAAACCTGGAGGCTCAAGTAGGCCAGAGGTCATACCTGACTTCATGGTGTATCTTGGGTCTGGCTGACTGTCTGATACATTATAGGCAAGAAATACATATTGGTTGAAAGATTATATAGGTAAATGAATAAATGGATGAACAATATGTCAGAATTGACTACAAATATGTGTCTCTGGTGAATGGACAAGCAGACTTGATTCAAATACAGTGAAAATTTTATTCTGCTCTGTGGTCAGACTGTGATCCCTTTTGACAACCTATCTAAGAAACAGATGCCTTTGTTAAAGAGGAGGTCCAACTGGGAGCTTAAAAGGGAAGAAATGCAGACTCAATCCTCAGGCCCTAGGGGTATACCAGTAATTAAATGTGTCATTTTTCTTAAGAGAATAGATAGTTTCTATTGTCTATCTGTTCATTATACCTGTGAATGAAAGAAACATTTATTTTCAGTTATTCTCTATTTTGTTATTGCTATTCCCTTTTCCCAGATGTCAGGAACACTTAAACTTCATTATTTTTTTCTGTTTAATCAGCATTTTAAGAAGCAGGAAAAGATATTTTATAGAACTTGCAGTCAGCTATTAGAACACAACTTTCTATCTACATTCAACTGATATTTTAGCCTAAAGTTAATAACATTTTAAATAAGTCTATAAAATACTTTCTATGTTGAAATGTCACTAGAGCCTTTCAAAGTAATTTCAATTATTGTGGATTTTTTTTGCGGGGGGGACGATTAGTATATTTTGCAGTAATGCAGACAGTGCAATCATACTTGGAAACCTTAAATATTCACAGAAACCAATGGGATTACTGTCTGAGTTGCAGGGGCAGGCAGTCCTGCCTTTTCCTTACCGTGGTTTTTTCTAGGCAGTGAAGCAGGTGGTGGTGCTGGGTTTCAAAGCTGGAGCCAGATTTGCTAACAAAGGCCTGCTCATCCTCAGAGGACTGTTAACAGAGAGAAGACAGAAGGGCTTTCTCTTTTATTTGCAAACAATGAGAATCTCAGCTACATATTTCTACTGAGAGATCTGGCCTATTTTCTGAGATTAAATGGCAGTACTTTATTTTTACTTTTTTTTTTAAACCGAAAAGGATCAAATGTAGAGTTCCTTTTGAGTTTGATAATCATCATTTACATTTTCATCAAATTAGTGGTCTTGGCTTTTAGACTTGCCCCGCTGAATTGAAAATGTAATTCTCTTTTACTCATTCATCTCCCAGCTACCTTTGAAAGTCTGAGAGCCATTATTTTTGGATAATAATTTTTAACCTAGTACTTACATAATCCTGAAACCACATCATGCTCACCTACACAAAAGCTATTATGCAAGTAAAGATGACTGGGATCCTAAATATTAAAAGAAAGTTTTAAGGTGAAAATTAAGTTTCTCAAATTACATTTCATACTATGTGACTTTCATAACACTGAATGATGTTCCCTCTTCAGTAAGAAGTACAGTAAGTTGGTTGTATACAAACCTTCAAGTTGTGAACTTTCAAAGAATCAAATGTACATCTGGTTCCAGCAAGGAACCAGAACTTGTGCCATCAAATCCAGGTGTGAGTGAAATTGCAGCTTGCCTTCCAACTCCTATTACTGACGATTCTTTAGCTCTACCATCTCCCATGCCTCTCCCTCCTCCAGTCAAAACTCTTGCCTGTTCACTCAATGCAGTCCCTGTGTGCCAGCTCTGGTACTGTACTACCGTAGTACAGTATACCTTTTCAAGGCGCTAGCTAAACTGTAAGATTAAAAATGTTTTCTTCATTTTTTGTGTTTGTTTTTTATTATTTGTGTAAAGGATTATAAACTTATTAAAGTACAGTACTATACAGGCGATTGTGTTAGTTGGGTATCCAGGCTAACCCTGTTGGACTTATGAACACATTGGACTTATGAACGCACTCTCAGAACGGAGCTTGTTGGTATATAGGGGACTTACTGTAAAACAAGATATCACATCACCCCTCCTATTGACACCCAAATGAACTTTAAGGAACACACCTAAGTTTGAAGTAAAAAAACCTAGGTATTTGAACTGTTGAGAATTTTCCCTATGTGTACATGAGATAGTGCCAAATTCTGCCCGATCATGAATGGGAATCATGACTCACTGGCAGTATGACATATCCCAGCTTCTAGCCTACAGCCAATAAGATGGTACAGGGCGAGGTTACATTAACAAATGACACTTTTGTTGTTTTGGAGCCATTTTCATAATTATTCACAATAAAATTACAAGGTTAAGTAGAACTAAATCAATATTGCACCAATAAGTTGAACATTAAAAGAAGAGAAATTCTTTTTTTTTTTTTTTAAAAAAAGAAGAGAAATTCTTGACTATACCTGCAGTTGGTTACTGAGTAAGCCGTTCCGTTTGCTCTGCATGTAAGCATTTGCACTTCCGCTTTTGGCTGCCCGGATCCTGGCCAGTCTAGCTTTCTATAAGAGCAAAAAAACAATGTCCTCCTAAGATCTATGATTGGTTTTCTTAAAACACTGATTGCATGCTTATATAATGCTGTTGTCAGCACACATATTTAAAAAAGCTTACCAGCTTTTCACATTAACTACTGAAAAACAAACTTTCAACATTTGAGTGTTTGATTTTGGCTAACATTTATCACTGAGATTGATGACTTATTTTGGAGCTTAGAGATAAGAACTTAGGTAATTAAGGTAATTAAGGTTTTACAGTAAGATTAAGTTATTTCAGGGCTTCCCTGATAGCTCAGTTGGTAAAGAGTCTGCTTGCAATGCAGGAGACCCCGGTTCAATCCCTGGGTTGGGAAATTCCCCTGCAGAAGGGATAGGATACCCACTCCAGTATTCTTGGGTTTCCCTTGTGGCTCAGCTGGAAAAGAATCTGCTTGCAATGTGGGAGATCTGGATTCGATCTCTGGGTTGGGAAGATCTCCTTGAGAAGGGAAAGACTACCCACCCCACTATACTGGCCTGGAGAATTCCATGGACAGTGCATGGAGTCCCAAAGAGTCGGACATGACTGAGGGACTTGCACTTCAATTTCAAGTTATTTTAGTGTTGTTTCTGGTCAATTGCACCAAGAAAAAAAGCAGTCTTATTTATATTTTCACTTATCCCAATCTGAGTAACTTAGTGAAATGAAGACCCAGCAAACTAGCGGCCAACTTCTTTTCATTTAAACTAATGTTCTTTTTAAATTTAATAATTAAGTTCCAGGAACCTACTGCCGTTCTCTGTCTTTCTTCCTTTCCTCCCCACTCCTTCCCTCCCTTCTCCTCTCTGTTTCTTGCCTTCCTCCCTCCCTGTCTCCTTCCTTCCTTCAGTCCCTCTTAAAAACAAACAAACAAAAAAAAAACTATTCAGTTGAATCTGCATCCTTGAATTTCAAATTTGTTTTTGCAATTATTTTTATTCAATTGGCCAATGAAGTCCCTGTACCAAACAACAAGGGCTCTCTTAAAAAAAATCCTCTAATTTATCTTTGTTTACTGGTTGGACCTTGATAGTTCATTCTACTTGAAATCTGCTTTTCTATATATGTCCCAGACTTTCATGGTAAGGGTCTGGTTTTTGCTTCCTGGGGAGCACTATTTGGTGACCATTCTGTCCATACGAAACATGTCTAGCAAGTGTATTCAGGAAGCGACTGGAATGACCTGGGTAAGAACTTGTACAATTACCCTACAATGACTCCTTTGCTTTTTCTAAGCAACCAGAGGGAGACCATCTCAGTCTCTAATCCCAGAATCTTCTTTTTAATAAAACAATTTTAATGATCTAGATTTTTTAAATGGAAAATGAACATGTCCGCATGATACAAATTTTGACACTACAAAAGTACGTGAAAAACAAAAGTCTCTCTGGCCTTACCTACTCCTGTCCTTCAGAGTCAACTACTGGCAAAATTTCTAGAGACATTTACCAGAAATACACTAGGCAAATAAAAGTAAATATATATATATATATATTCATAAGTATGCATCCATACATTTTTATTCATTTGGGATGATTTGCCACACAGCCTTTTGCACACAACTGTTTTCATTTAGTACAGGTTGGACTCCTCCCATATCTCCACATATAGAGCCACCTCATTTATTTATGCTTGTATAATATACCGCTGTAGGAATGAAGCATTCTTTAGGTAGCAAACCAATCACAATGAATTTTCAAGGCTTTTTTTTTTTTTTTTTTTTTTTGCTGCTACCAGCAATGCTGCCTTCTTGGAACGTCATGATGAGCTGATCTGCAATTTTGAGAAGTAAAATTATTCCTGGGTCAAAGGGTATGCGTGCGTGTGTTTCATTTGCTAGGTTTTACCAAACTTCCCTCCAAAGTGGTACCAAGGTGCCTTTTTACCAACACCCACAGAATTTGACAGTAACACTGAGATGTTTGAAGCTCTCAAAATAGCACTAAGATAGCATCTGGCTTCAACCTAACCCCTTCTCTCTTCCTCTGTGAATTTCTTCTTCCTGTGTGCCAATTCCAGGTTAAAATAATACTCTGTACAAAGATCATTTTATAATTGATGCGAAAACTAGACAAATTTCACTGTTTGTTGGTATGACAGTGTTTAGATGACTCAAAATACTGAGACAATGCTCGAGAATGAAATTGGAAGGTAGAAAATGTTTAATTTGAAAAGCTGTGGTGTGCAGCCAGGATTTTATGACAGACAATAAAACAACAGGAAGTGACAAGCACGTTTGGAAATGATTTAGAATTGATGTAATAATTCAGAAATAAGTAATAGAAATATACATTAGGTTTCCAGAAAGGGGTTATGGTTGAAACATCAATCCTAAAGTCTCACTGGTGTCCTAGGATGTTCAATGCCTTTTTTGCTTCCCTTCGTCCCATGACCTTCTTCTTCCCCACCCTTATTTTTGAAATCACTGCATGTAATTATATTACCTATGTCATAGTTACTAGTCTCACCTATGTCATTCTCCAAAATCAGATTGATTATATTCTTTGCAGCCAAAGATGGAGAAGCTCTATACAGTCAGCAAAAACAAGACCAGGAGCTGACTGTGGCTCAGACCATGAACTCCTTATTGCCAAATTCAGACTTAAATTGAAGAAAGTACGGAAAACCTCTAGACCATTCAGGTATGACCTAAATCAAATCCCTTATGATTATACAGTGGAAGTGAGAAATAGATTTAAGGGCCTAGATCTGATAGATAGAGTGCCTGATAAACTATGGAATGAGGTTCGTGACATTGTACAGGAGACAGGGATCAAGACCATCCCCATAGAAAAGAAATGCAAAAAAGCAAAATGGCTGTCTGGGGAGGCCTTACAAATAGCTTTGAAAAGAAGATAAGCAAAAAGCAAAGGAGAAAAAGAAAGATATAAACATCTGAATGCAGAATTCCAAAGAATAGCAAGAAGAGATAAGAAAGCCTTCTTCAGCGATCAATGCAAAGAAATAGAGGAAAACAACAGAATGGGAAAGACTAGAGATCTCTTCAAGAAAATCAGAGATACCAAAGGAACATTTCATGCAAAGATGGGCTCGATAAAGGACAGAAATGGTATGGATCTAACAGAAGCAGAAGATATTAAGAAGAGATGGCAAGAATACACAAAAGAACTGTACAAAAAAGATCTTCATGACCCAGATAATCACGATGGTGTGATCACTGACCTAGAGCCAGACATCCTGGAGTGTGAAGTCAAATGGGCCTTAGAAAGCATCACTACGAAGAAAGCTAGTGGAGGTGATGGAATTCCAGTTGAGCTATTCCAAATCCTGAAAGATGATGCTGTGAAAGTGCTGCACTCAATATGCCAGCAAATTTGGAAAACTCAGCAGTGGCCACAGGACTGGAAAAGGTCAGTATTCATTCCAATCCCAAAGAAAGGCAATGCCAAAGAATGCTCAAACTACCGCACAATTGCACTCATCTCACACGCTAGTAAAGTCATGCTGAAAATTCTCCAAGCCAGGCTTCAGCAATATGTGAACCGTGAACTTCCTGATGTTCAAACTGGTTTTAGAAAAGGCAGAGGAACCAGAGATCAAATTGCCAACATCTGCTGGATCATGGAAAAAGCAAGAGAGTTCCAGAAAAACATCTATTTCTGCTTTATTGACTATTCCAAAGCCTTTGACTGTGTGGATCACAATCAACTGTGGAAAATTCTGAAAGAGATGGGAATACCAGACCACCTGATCTGCCTCTTGAGAAATTTGTATGCAGGTCAGGAAGCAACAGTTAGAACTGGACATGGAACAACAGACTGGTTCCAAATAGGAAAAGGAGTACGTCAAGGCTGTATATTGTCACCCTGTTTATTTAACTTATATGCAGAGTACATCATGAGAAACGCTGGACTGGGAGAAACACAAGCTGGAATCAAGATTGCCGGGAGAAATATCAATAACCTCAGATATGCAGATGACATCACCCTTATGGCAGAAAGTGAAGAGGAACTAAAAAGCCTCTTGATGAAGGTGAAAGTGGAGAGTGAAAAAGTTGGCTTAAAGCTCAACATTCAGAAAATGAAGATCATGGCATCCGGTCCCATCACTTCATGGGAAATAGATGGGGAAACAGTGTCAGACTTTGTTTTTCTGGGCTCCAAAATCACTGCAGATGGTGACTGCAGCCATGAAATTAAAAGACGCTTACTCCTTGGAAGGAAAGTTATGACCAAAATCACTGCAGATGGTGACTGCAGCCATGAAATTAAAAGACGCTTACTCCTTGGAAGGAAAGTTATGACCAACCTAGATAGCATATTCAAAAGCAAAGACATTACTTTGCCAACAAAGGTTCGTCTAGTCAAGGCTATGGTTTTTCCTGTGGTCATGTATGGATGTGAGAGTTGGACTGTGAAGAAGGCTGAGCGCCGAAGAATTGATGCTTTTGAACTGTGGTGTTGGAGAAGACTCTTGAGAGTCCCTTGGACTGCAAGGAGATCCAACCAGTCCAGTCTAAAGGAGATCAGCCCTGGGATTTCTTTGGAGGGAATGATGCTGAAGCTGAAACTCCAGTACTTTGGCTACCTCATGTGAAGAGTTGACTCATTGGAAAAGACTCTGATGCTGGGAGGGATTGGGGGCAAGAGGAGAAGGTGATGACAGAGGATGAGATGGCTGGATGGCATTACTGACTCGATGGACGTGAGTCTGAGTGAACTCCGGGAGTTGGTGATGGACAGGGAGGCCTGGCATGCAGCAATTTTGGGGTCGCAAAGAGTCGGACATGACTGAGTGACTGATCTGATCTGAGCCAAAGTTTAATATGTCTTGAGATCAGGTACCATGTCTTGCATTGTGATGCCTTATACTTATTTCCATTTATCAATCTACTGTTTCTGATCTTCTGGTTGAAGGCTAGCATTCAACAGACATTTAGCATGGTGCTCCACAAGATCAAGTAAACCATTTAACTTGTAGTATTGTATGTAGTAAACCAAAAGAAAAGTCGTGAATGAAACTGGTTCTTTTTCTAACACAGTACCTGTCTTAGTAAAATGGCTATTCAGTCACTAAAACTCAGCTGTTTCTTTTTTCCTCAACTTAGAACTACTTCTGCAGTAGTGGTTTCTGTAACATGTAGGTTTTCTGTTATGGAAAATATGTCATTTTCCTTTGTCGGAGTGTATCTTTGAGTAGTGTGCGTGTCTCATTTATGAAAGAAAGTAATACTTCTTAATACTAAGGCTAAATGCTTGGAGAATGACATCAGATCAGATCAGATCAGTCGCTCAGTCGTGTCGGACTCCTTGCGACCCCATGAATCGCAGCACGCCAGGACTCCCTGTCTATCACCAACTCCCGGAGTTCACTCAGACTCACGTCCATCGAGTCAGTAATGCCATCCAGCCATCTCATCCTCTGTCATCACCTTCTCCTCTTGCCCCCAATCCCTCCCAGCATCAGAGTCTTTTCCAATGAGTCAACTCTTCACATGAGGTAGCCAAAGTACTGGAGTTTCAGCTTCAGCATCATTCCCTCCAAAGAAATCCCAGGGCTGATCTCCTTTAGACTGGACTGGTTGGATCTCCTTGCAGTCCAAGGGACTCTCAAGAGTCTTCTCCAACACCACAGTTCAAAAGCATCAATTCTTCGGCGCTCAGCCTTCTTCACAGTCCAACTCTCACATCCATACATGACCACAGGAAAAACCATAGCCTTGACTAGACGAACCTTTGTTGGCAAAGTAATGTCTTTGCTTTTGAATATGCTATCTAGGTTGGTCATAACTTTCCTTCCAAGGAGTAAGCGTCTTTTAATTTCATGGCTGCAGTCACCATCTGCAGTGATTTTGGTCATAACTTTCCTTCCAAGGAGTAAGCGTCTTTTAATTTCATGGCTGCAGTCACCATCTGCAGTGATTTTGGAGCCCAGAAAAACAAAGTCTGACACTGTTTCCCCATCTATTTCCCATGAAGTGATGGGACCGGATGCCATGATCTTCATTTTCTGAATGTTGAGCTTTAAGCCAACTTTTTCACTCTCCACTTTCACCTTCATCAAGAGGCTTTTTAGTTCCTCTTCACTTTCTGCCATAAGGGTGATGTCATCTGCATATCTGAGGTTATTGATATTTCTCCCGGCAATCTTGATTCCAGCTTGTGTTTCTCCCAGTCCAGCGTTTCTCATGATGTACTCTGCATATAAGTTAAATAAACAGGGTGACAATATACAGCCTTGACGTACTCCTTTTCCTATTTGGAACCAGTCTGTTGTTCCATGTCCAGTTCTAACTGTTGCTTCCTGACCTGCATACAAATTTCTCAAGAGGCAGATCAGGTGGTCTGGTATTCCCATCTCTTTCAGAATTTTCCACAGTTGATTGTGATCCACACAGTCAAAGGCTTTGGAATAGTCAATAAAGCAGAAATAGATGTTTTTCTGGAACTCTCTTGCTTTTTCCATGATCCAGCAGATGTTGGCAATTTGATCTCTGGTTCCTCTGCCTTTTCTAAAACCAGTTTGAACATCAGGAAGTTCACGGTTCACATATTGCTGAAGCCTGGCTTGGAGAATTTTCAGCATGACTTTACTAGCGTGTGAGATGAGTGCAATTGTGCGGTAGTTTGAGCATTCTTTGGCATTGCCTTTCTTTGGGATTGGAATGAATACTGACCTTTTCCAGTCCTGTGGCCACTGCTGAGTTTTCCAAATTTGCTGGCATATTGAGTGCAGCACTTTCACAGCATCATCTTTCAGGATTTGGAATAGCTCAACTGGAATTCCATCACCTCCACTAGCTTTCTTCGTAGTGATGCTTTCTAAGGCCCATTTGACTTCACACTCCAGGATGTCTGGCTCTAGGTCAGTGATCACACCATCGTGATTATCTGGGTCATGAAGATCTTTTTTGTACAGTTCTTTTGTGTATTCTTGCCATCTCTTCTTAATATCTTCTGCTTCTGTTAGATCCATACCATTTCTGTCCTTTATCGAGCCCATCTTTGCATGAAATGTTCCTTTGGTATCTCTGATTTTCTTGAAGAGATCTCTAGTCTTTCCCATTCTGTTGTTTTCCTCTATTTCTTTGCATTGATTGCTGAAGAAGGCTTTCTTATCTCTTCTTGCTATTCTTTGGAATTCTGCATTCAGATGTTTATATCTTTCTTTTTCTCCTTTGCTTTTTGCTTATCTTCTTTTCAAAGCTATTTGTAAGGCCTCCCCAGACAGCCATTTTGCTTTTTTGCATTTCTTTTCCATAGGAAGATACTATTCATGAAAAGATAAAAGTCAAAAATAAAGTGAGATGTATGGAAAGAGTAACATGGAAACTTATACTGCCATATGTAAAATAGATAGCCAAAAGGAATTTGCTGTATGGCTAAGGAAACTCAAACTGGGGCTCTGTATCAACCTAGAGGGGCGGGATGGGGAAGGAGATGGGAGGGAAGTTCAAAAGAAAGGGGATATGTGTATACCTATGGCTGATTCTGCAAGGAGATCCAACCAGTCCATTCTGAAGGAGATCAGCCCTGGGTGTTCTTTGGAAGGAATGATGCTAAAGCTGAAACTCCAGTACTTTGGCCACCTCAGGCGAAGAGTTGACTCATTGGAAATGGCTCTGATGCTGGGAGGGATTGGGGGTAGGAGGAAAAGGGGACGACAGAGGATGAGATGGCTGGATGGCATCACCGACTCAATGCACGTGAGTTTGAGTGAACTCCGGGGGTTGGTGATAGACAGGGAGGCCTGGGGTGCTGCGATTTATGGGGTTGCAAAGAGTTGGACACGACTGAGCGACTGAACTGACTGAACTGATGGCTGATTCATGTTGAAGTTTGACAGAAAACAACCAAAATTTTGCAAAGCAATTATCCATCAATAAAAAATAGATTAATTAAAAAAAAAAAGAGTCAAACAGAACTGTCAAATGGAGACTAGAGATAGCAAGTGACATAAGATTTGGGAGAAAGAGAGAAATGACTGCTAAGGGAAGGTTTCACTGAGAATGCAGGACTTAGGACAGTAAGATTCAGAAATCTGAAGAGAGTAAGAAAAGAGATTAAGTGTCTCTTCATATTCTGTCATTCTATCCTGGGGTGTGTGTGTGTAGAAGAGGATTTCTCTTGAGATTCTGAACATTTGCTATTATAATTGAAAATGGCAAGTGCAGGTATGCAAGATTCTCATTTTTTACTTAAACCCTCCACAAAGTGGTTAAAACTTTGAGTATAGTGTTGTTTGCATACCTATTTTTTATTTTGTATAAGTTTTTGCTTGAACTTGGTGCTGGCAGTGGGATTACATATAAAAAATTTTGGCCTCAAAAGCATTTTGTTATTTATTATTCAGCTTGACTGCTACTTTTTACTGAATGGACATCTTACTTGACTTAATTTAGCTGGTTATTTCTGCATAACTTTGATATTTGTCAAATCACCCAGTTTCAGATAAATCTAATTTATTTTAGCCTAATAAATGTTTATTATTTTTTAAGACATTTCTTGGGAAGGAAAATAGAAAATATCCTTTGGTGACTTATTTAGTTCCATATTCATCTTTCTTTCTTGGATAACTATGTTCAGTTTATTGGTCACAGACTATTTACTGATCTTGTCACTTTAAGTTATTATATTTGACTTTATTAAGCCAATTATTCTAGTAGTTACAGTATGTAAAATTCACTCATTATGGCAGAAACTTAGAATATAGAGATACTTTAAAGATTAAAAAATTCATACAACATACTTTTCAATTTAGTGTTCTTTTTAAATACCATATTTATTTATGCATTTTAAATTTATTTAGATAGAAAAGCTTCTCAAATATTCTAAGATTTTCTTTATCGATTTGCTTATTGCAGATGACAAAATTTAAAAAATACATATATTTTGAATGTTGGTTTATTTGAAAATCAGATTTGTATTTCCTACAGTTTTCATGCAGGTAGCTCTTTTTTTGGTGTACAGAAGATGAATGATAGATAGCTCATACTAAAGAAGCAATTTCTAGAAGGGATATGGATGGATGCTGGAGAGCTAAGCTTTTGCAGGATTTCTGTTATTGTTTTTAAATAATTTTTATTTATTCATTTATTTTTAGCTGTTCTGGGTCTTTGTTGCTGCATGTGGGCTTTTCTATAATTGCGGAGAGTCGGGGCTACTCTCTGGTTGCAGTTCTGGGGCTTCTCATTGTGGTGGCTTCTCTTGTTGCTGAGCACGGGCTCTAAGACACCCGGGCTTCAACAGTTGCGGCTCCTGGGCTCAGTAGTTGTGGCGCATGGGCTTAGTTGCTGCATAGCATGTGGGATCTTCCTGCATTGCCTGGGGGACTCTTTACCACTGAACCACCAGGGAAGCCCAGACTTCTGTTATTTTAAACAATGCACTTGTGTGTCCAGGAGAGGGATTGTAGTGTGTGAGCAGAGACAAAGCTGTGGTATGTGACAAGGCATGATGGAGGCTGACTGTGGACAAAATTTCTCCATCTCTGCTTGTGAACAGTGTGCCCCACAGGAGACTACAATTGCCCAAGAGGGTACCTTTTTCTACTACAATTGCCCAAGAGGGTACCTTTTTCTATGCCTCCTTGTTTATTGGATTACCAGTTTTATTTGTCATCATTCTCTACAATAACTAAAGACTAGATGCTTGTCCAAAAAATGTGGGACTCTGTAAAGGAAGAAAGTACAAGGCAGAAAGAGTGATTCTTGCTAAAGAAAGCAGATCTCTGACAATGGATAAAAACAAATTCTCCGGACAACATGCTGTGTGGCCACACTGATTAACTTGCACTTTCCAAAGAGTTACTTTATATGAGATTTTTATACTTTATATGGGGCTTCCCTGGTGGCTCAGTGGTAAAGAATCCACCTGACAATGCAGGAGACACAGGTGCCATTCTGTGGGGTCAGGATGATTCCCTGGAGAAGGAAATGGCAACCCACTCCAGTATTCTTTTCAGAGAAATGCCATGGATAGAAAAGCCTGGCAGGCTACAGTCCATGGTGTTGCAAGAGGCAGACATGACTTAGTGGCTAAACAACAACAACAACAATACTGTATACTGTATGAAGTATAAAGTATACGTTTTATTTTATTAAAGGCATCAACACTGTCTAAAAACATATTTAAAACCTTGTTCTAGAATTACCTACAAAGCTAGTTACGAACTGCATGAGAATCTCTCATGATATTTTATAGTTACACCACACTATCTAGATTGTGCATCCACTTTAGTCACAGTTTATGGATATTTTTAAAAAACAAATCTATTCTTAAAGGACATGATACACTATCCATGAAGAATCCTGGAAATCTAGCTCCATAGCCTTGAGGAAACTATAAAAGATTTCCATAATTATTTCTAAGCAACAAGGGCTCTGACTCTCAAGGTGAGTATTTTAACAAAGAATGGGGAGAGGATATGTGCTCACCTTTCGTTAACTTTTTTTGGGAGATATCTATGAACCTGGGAGCCAGGTGCCTTGGATTGAATGAGAGATTTCCAATTTGTAAGGTATGTAATCTTGGAATTTCTCAAATTTTGGGTAGTTTAGAATTCTCATCAATGAGTACAAATAGTGATAGTAAGTAACTCCTAGCCTTGTTATGAAGACTACATGATTTTTAAAACATCTAGCCAATACCTCACACATGGGAAGCCACCAATAAATAGCATTATATTATGCTTATATAGATTTATATACATTTGCATATAATCTTAATCTTATTGTGAGGTAGGTGTTGTTTTCTCCATTTCACAGATGCATATGCAACCTGTTTCTTCTGAGATGAATGAGGTCATTGATGTGAAGTTCAGAGAAACAGTAAAGTGCTGGGCCAAAAATAAGACTCAGCTACTACTGATCGGATTTCTCCTACTTCCTGTGTCAACTATGCTGGACATCTGAGACATATTTGGGTGCCCTTTAATAGCCCCAGTCTACTGGAACCAGCTGGATCTCTGATGGACAGAGACTAAATGAATCAGATCTACAAATCTGATTCTAATAAAATTTGCCAAGAATTTATCATTGGTTTTACTGTTGTCATTAGTGCTATTCACCAAATATTCCTTTCTTCTCGTCTGTGGTTGCATAGTAGGATTATCTTGTTCTGCCAGTTCTAAAGTTACACGTGACCAAGCGACTTACTTGGGTTAATACAACAGAGATGGAAGTGACTTGGCCCACTTCCAAGAGGAAGTTTTTGGGTCAGGCTGTGATTCATCATGTCCTTTGACCTCTGCTTGATGACTGCAGATGTACATTGTTGAGATGGAGTTTCTCTCACCAGAGTAATCTGTAGCATGATTAAGAAATACTCCTTGTCTTTAAGTCACTAAGATATTAAGCTTCTTTTTTACTGTAGTATAATTTAGCTTGTGCTGACTGATGCAACTATCGACCCAAACCAGAACACTGAATAGCCAGTAAGGGATTTTTAAAGCTCACTTTACAGAGTGGGAGATGCTAAATCATGGTTGCACAGAACTGAATACTCACCTTTTGCGCTCTTCGTTTGTCTGCTCGTTGATTCTGGTGGTAGATCCGACTGAAGTTGGATACAATCACTGGGACGGGTAGAGCGATGACCAAGACTCCACTCAGTGAACAGATGGAACCAAAAATCTTCCCTGCTATGGTTTTCGGTACCATGTCACCATACCTTGGAATAGAAAAAAAAAATTGTTTTAAGTAACAGAAAGTTATTTCCATCTTCTACAAATAGTTTTTAGCTTCCAGTCAAGTGATTTTTTGGACCAATCTATCTCTACTTCATGCTTCCTAGGTGGTAATAGTGGTAAAGAACCTGCCTGCCAATGCAGGAGACATAAGAGACATGGGTGCAATCCCTGGGTCGTGAAGATCCCCTGGAGGAGGACATGGCAATCACTCCAGTATGCTTGCCTGGAAATCCCATGGACAGAGGAGGCTGGCAGGTTACAGTCCATCAGGTCACAAAGAAGCAGACAAGACTGAAGCGACTTAGCAGGCATGCACGCATCTGTACTTCATGGCTAAAACATACATGGTTTAAGACTTCAATAATCCAGACATTATGAATATCTGAATATAAAAATTACCTTTTGACCTTGCAGAAGTGGATTCTAACATTTAGAAATTGCTTTAATTTATAATAAATTAGAAATTTATTTTAAATTCTTAAAATATTTTAAGCCAGATGATGTAACGAGAGCTATTTGATTTGTCCTTTACATTACATGGCATTGTTCTTTACATTTATTTATGGTCACTATTTCCATGCTGAATGTTATAGTCTAGATAACACTCTTTTCCACTTAATTTTTTTTTCTACAATGGAGTGGTTATGAAATTTAAATAGAAAAAGTGGTACATCACATTCCTTTCATCAGATATAATGTCTTAAAAACTTGAACTCTCCAAGGTCCCATTAATCTTCATTTATGAAATACAATGGCCATTTCTCCATGATTATCTTACTTAATCTCTTATTTATGTTTGATTGGTTTTCTCTTTAGTTAAAATACTTTCTATCGTCTTCAGGGTTAGCACATTCCCTTAGTGACCTACCTCATTGGCTGCTACTTTTCCATCTTCTTTTCTGGCTCCTCCTTTTCTTTTATCTGATTTCTAAATCTTAGAGTAATGTCAGTCTCAGGCTCTTATCATCTCAGTATTAACCCTCTTCCTATGTGATTTTATCCAATCCCATAGCTTGAACTATTTGTACTTTGAAAGTGAAAGTCACTCAGTTGGGTCCGACTCTTTGTGACCCCATGGACTATACAGTCCATGGAATTCTCCAGGCCAGAATACTGGAGTGGGTAACCTATCCCTTCCTGATCCAGGAATTGAACTGGGATCTTCTGCATTGCAGGCAGATTCCAGGATTTCCTGGAATCATATTTGTTGTCTATGCTACTGACACACTAATTTACATTGATATCGCTGATGTTGGTCTTGAAAATCAGACTCATCTCTTCAGTCGTTTCTGCTCTGATTATTCCTACCACTAGATGTTTAAGAGCTTATTAAGGCTTAAATTAGCCAAAAAGGAACTCTTATTTCCCTAGCTTCCTCTGCTGCTAAGTCGCTTCAGTTGTGTCCGACTCTGTGCGACCCCATAGACGGCAGCCCACCAGGCTTCCCCGTCCCTGGGATTCTCCAGGCAAGAACACTGGAGTGGGTTGCCATTTCCTTCTCCAATACATGAAAGTGAAAAGTGAAAGTGAAGTAGCTCAGTCGTGTCCAACTCTCAGCAATCCCATGGACTGCAGCTTACCAAGCTCCTCCATCCATGGGATTTTCTAGGCAAGAGTACTGGAGTGGGGTGCTATTGCCTTCTCCCTAGCTTCCTCTAGCCCCTTCAAATCTGTTCCTCTTGAAATCTACCATTTCTAGTTAAATGGAACCACAAACCACCCAGTTGCTCATATCAACACTGAAAAAGCCACCCTATCCTCAGTCCAAGCATCTCACTACTCAGCTAGCCTTGTTGACTCTGACCAAACCAAATTATATTCCATTTGGGTCTCTTTCCTCAACCAGAGCCAGGGATACCACTTCTCACTTGAATTCTCTTTTCTACATTTGCCCCATTACAAGTTACAATTCACACCACCATAGCAGTGAGGGTTATGGCTTTAAAAATGGAGTTTGGGCTACTGCTACTTTATTTAAACCTTCTAATAAACTTGAAACTAGAATAAACTCAGGTTCTTACTTTTGTCTCCAAAGGCCTACATCCTTCAGTTAGTTTCCGGCTATATTTCACACTGTCTTCCATCCAGCTCCCCGTCTTCCAGCCACATTGACCATCTGACTTCCTATCACATGGGAAGCCCCTAGATCATCATTATGCAGGTTGAGACTTAAATGTCTCCCTTCCAGAAGTTATTTTCTGGCCACATTCCCCATAGCGGTATTATTTTTTCACCCAAGTCTTTCCCTAAAACATAGTCTCATTTGATTACCTTTAAAGGACTTATTAACACATGAAACTTTCTAATTTGTTAATGTGAAACAATTTCCTTGGCTCCCCACATACTCTGCTGACATGAGATTATAACCTTGATGAACTGCACTTATTCTATTTTGTATCTCACTAGCACACAGAAAGTTCTTCCTAAATATTACTTAAATGAATATGTTTTCACTACCTTATTGATACAGAGTTCTTCTAAGAGTTCATTGTTGGGGAAGGGGACAAGGAGGAGTTGTTTTTTTTTTATTGAAATATAGGTGATACGCCTGGTATTAGTGATTCTTTGGTGGCTAAAGATGGTAAAGAGTCTGCCTGCAATGAGGGAGATATGGGTTCAAACCCTGGGTTGGGAAAATCCCCTGGAGAAGGAAATGGCAACCCACTCCAGTATTCTTGCCTGGAAAAGCCCATGGCTGGAGGAGACTGGCAGGCTACAGTCCATGGGGTTGCAAATAGTCAGACATGACTGACTGACTTTGATTCACTTTCACTTTCAGGTTATATGCAACACTATATTAGTTTCAGGTGTACAACCTATCGATTTAATATACGCAGTTTTATTGAGATATAAGTGACACAAAACATTCTATTAGTTTCAAGAAGGAGATCTGTTACAGCATTGCAGAAGTTACCTGCTGCACCTTTGAAGTGGCAACTACTCCCTGCTTGCTTCAGGGCTTTAGGGTGCTCAGTGCACTGAGAGTTTAGTCCTTAGAAACAAGGCACAGATATTGGAATCCAGACTCAAGGAATTTGGGAGTACTTGGGGATACTCTAACTTGAAGAGTGCTCTAGGACACGTCATTCTAATTAACACTGTTTTTTGGACATTTATATGTCAATATGGCAATGGCAACCCACTCCAGTACTCTCGCCTGGAAAATCCCATGGACGGAGGAGCCTGGTAGGCTGCAGTCCATGGGGTTGCATAGAGTCGGACATGACCGAGCAACTTCACTTTGACTTTTCCTTTTCCTTTCATGCATTGGAGAAGGAAATGGCAACCCACTCAAGTGTTCTTGCCTGGAGAATCCCAGGGACGGGGGAGCCTGGTGGGCTGCCGTCTCTGGGGTCGCACAGAGTCGGACACGACTGAAGCGACTTAGCAGCAGCAGCAGCATGTCAATATGGTAGCTCAGATGATAAAGAATCTGCCTGCAATGCAGGAGACCTGGGTTTAATCATACCTTGGAGAAGGGAATGGCAACCCATTCCATTATTCTTCCCTGAGAATTCCATGGATGGAGGAGTCTGAGGGGCTACAGTCCATGGATTGCAAAGAGTCGGACACGACTGAGTGATTAACACAAATACACGCGGAGATGGAAATTGCAGAACTGGCTCAGGACAGGCTGCTGAGAGTGACCACAGGCTGTACTAACCAGCACCACATTTGCTGACCCTATTCCAGGCTCTGGTCTTTTGCTTTGAAGGCCCAGTGATTCACTCTTGTCCGTATTTGATCAGTAGTTGAGCTAAATCTCTGTAACTGAAATTCCTACACAGTTTTGGCATCAATATGACAAAATTGATTTACATTAAAACAAAACAAAACAACCCAGCCCAAGAACTTGAAACAGGCTGCATCCATGTGAAACAGGACCTCTTTCCATAGTCCATCAGGGAAGCTAAATCAGAATCTGAAAATGATGTTAGTGAGGAAACAATCAAAACTAAACGAATGTAGATGGTGAGCATAAAAGGCTTGGGGTCTTTCTTGCCATAAGGATATATCAGTGGAAGATCAACTTTTTATACCATGTTTGCCACAGATCACATTGAGTACCCAGCCATGGTTTATAAATATCTTCTTTCCTTTTGCACTGACTGTGCGTGGGCTCTGAAGAAGTCTTTAACACACATCCCCTTCATATGTACATGTATACATAAAAGCAGCTTTTCAAAACAGAGATTTGATTTTAATGTTTAGCAATTAAGATCTCAAAAGTCTCTCAGAAGAGAAAGTAAATAAAAACCCAACTATTTGTTATAGCCAGAGAAGATACAGATTAAGTCCATGTAATTAAAGTAAACCTTTAAAAATATAAGTAAAATAACTAAATGAATCCATCATATACTTTTTCCTGCCTCTCTGAGATTTTTTAAAATTACTATTTCGTAACTAGTTTTTAAAATTTTAGGCTCATTATATCATCCTGCAGGCAAGGACAGCATACTTGTGATTATTAGAAAAAATAAAGGGCTGACTGAACCCAAAGCTCAGTAAGATGTTAAGAAGAGTGGGGATTAGTAAACTCAGTTGGCAGCTGATGGTGGTGATGGGGTGGGGGTAATCATGCTATCAGAAAGGCTGCACCTAAAAGAAGGGAGAAAATAGATTCTACGGGATTCAGTCAAAGAGATGCTGGGCCAATTGATAAAGCATGTTTCCATGGGAAAGAAATTTTTGATGAGGTGCCTGGGATTCATCTAGAAAAATAATCACTGCAAATCCTTTTTGAATATAAATAGAGATTATAATTTCGGAGAAGGCAATGGCACCCCACTCCAGTACTCTTGCCTGGAAAACCCCATGGATGGAGGAGCCTGGTAGGCTGCAGTCCATGGGGTCGCTAAGTCAGACACGACTGAGCGACTTCACTTTCACTTTTCACTTTCATGCATTGGAAAAGGAAATGGCAACCCACTCCAGTGTTCTTGCCTGGAGAATCCCAGGGACAGAAGCCTGGTGGGCTGCTGTCTATGGGGTCACACAGAATGGGCCACGACTGAAGCAACTTAGCAGCAGAGATTATAATTTGAATAAATAAAGCAGAAAGTGAACTTACTACTCAGAGGGAAAAGATGGGTAAAATGAAATATCTTGTTTGTACTGTAACAAAATAAGGGTATGAACCAGCTTGCTGAAAGTTAGCAAATTCCCATCTAGAAGGATGCATAAGGGAAAAGAGGTAATAGACACAAAAGGGGTGGTTTAATGCCATAAAGCTCTGCTAATCTCCATCAAATACAATTGTATCTATTATTTGCCTTTGTCATATTTGTTTTTAAATCCGAATTTACTTTATAGTCAAGAAAGCATAAGTGAATGCTTGAGATGAGTGGCCAGTGTGCTATAGATTATGTGGGAAGAGCCAGGGAGAACAAAATCCTCATTGGTGGGCACACCTCTCAATGTTTTACTCCTGGGTGGAAAGACAGATCTTTCCCACATAATAGAAAATTAGGATGGAACGTCCCTGGTGGTCCAAGGGTTAATAATCTGCTTGGCAATGCAGGGGACATGGGTTCAGTCCCTGGACTGGGAAGATTCCATATGCTGAGGGCAACTAAGCTCATGTGCTCAACTACTGAGCCCAACAGTGCTTTACAGCCCGTGCTCCAAGAGAAGCGCCACAGTGAGAAGCGCATGCGCCACAGCAAATAGCCCCCAGTTGCCGCAACCAGAGAAAGCCCACGAGCAGCAACGAAGACCCAGTGGAACCAAAAATCAATGAAAACAAAGAAAATTAAGATGATCCTCAAGGCCATGGAAGATGGTAAAAGCACAAGGAAGCAGAAGGGGCAGGATATTAAGACCAAGCAGCCTTGTGATTATGTGTGTAAGGGCAGCCCAAGGCTTGGGTGATCCCAAAGGAACACCTGCTGCCTCCGTCCACACACCCTTTGGCACTAAATGTACTTTTCTGTCTGTTCTACTCCCTACCCCTCTCTCCTTTTTACAATTAAACTGCTGTCGATATTTTTAATATTCAAAGCACCTTTCATTAGCTTGACTGTGTTGGAGAATCATGGAAAAGGCACAGTATGATTTATATATGTTCTTACATTGTCCATTTGGTTTCTCTTCTTACTTGGGAAGGGGCTCCCAGGTGGTGTTATTGGTAAAGAACCCATCTGCCAGTGCAGGAGACCTAAGAGACCTGGGTTTGATCCTGGGTTGGGACGATCCCCTGGAGGAGGGCATGGTAACCCACTCTGGTATTCTTGCCTGGAGATTCCCATGGTCAGAGGAGCCTGGTGGGCTATAGTCCATAGGGTTGCAAAGAGTTGGACATGACTGAAGTGACTTAGTACGCACGCTTGCTTGGGAATGACCTTGAGAATTGAAACAGGTAATTTTTATCTGCAAACTTGTAATTGGGCATAGAATCTGGTAGGGAAGGGAAACAGCTTGCTAGAAAAACCAGCTGCTTTCCTTTGTTCCTATTCCTATTCCTACTGGAGTATTCAAACTCCAACTCTTACTAAGAAGCGAAACAGCATTACAGACCTCAGGAGTCATCTCTTTGAAATCCAGTGGAAGAAAGGCTTAGCTGAGAAAGCTTCTTCATGAGAGTGACACTTAGAGTGGCTAAATTATCATTTTAAAATTTATATATTGCCTACAATACTGCCCATCTTTTAAGGATTATTCTTATCCTAGGCAACTTGTATAATGGTTGGTATTTTATTTTTTATCATATAAAAACACATCTCACTTTGCCCAACTCCTGATGTTTACATTTATGCTAAGCCCAGAAGTATTATATAGTCTATTCTTTCTGTCTTCTTCAGATTTTTATATTAGGTCTCAAGTCTTCAAAAATCCATTTTCCTAAAACAGTTACATTAGAACATTACAAAGATGTGTTTTTGTTTCCACAGAGACATTTTTTTTCTATATGTAAATAAAACTGATTCAAAGACTATAAGAGGCCTCTAAAGTCAAGTAAGAAAGAAGAAAACAGTGGAGAGAATAGCATCATATAAAAGAAAAACTATCAATAAGTTTTACACAATGAAAAATGAGCAGACTTGAACTTTGTTAATGGAAGGAAAGCTTTCCTGATACATCTGCTTTCCTCTCTATCTTCTAACTTTCCCTTCTCTCTCCTACATTTACCATACAGAGTCACCGTAGGTTCTTTCTGCTCCTTTTTCACCCTGGGCATCCGCCAAACTTTATGTTTATTGCTCCCTTTCCTCCTTATATCAGTTAAAAGGTACAATATAGGGGTATTATTCACATAAAATGTTAATTCTAAATATGTACTTACTACCCCCTAAAATACTTGGTTAAAATTAAATATTTTGCCATATGTGAAAGATCATATTGAGTGCAGGACCAATTTCTCAAGAATAGTTTCAGTCATTGGTTCTTGAAGATTTTAATCTCAAATATTATCCAAAATTTTCATGCTAAGTACTTGAATTCTGGAATGCACTCAGTGCCAAAAAAGTGGTAAATCTTGTTAACACAGGCAATCAAATAGTGGTAAATCTTGTTAACTAAGAGAATCAAATGAATATATCATCTATCCTTTGTCCATTTATCAAGTAATACTGAAATAGATGGGAACGTGCATAATTTTTAAGCATAATACATTGCAAACCAAATTTTACTAATATCTACTCAAACTTTCCATTTTTGGCATTTCTCCAGAAATCAGATGACTAAATACATTTAGATCTCAAATGGAGAACAATTTCCTTGAATTTTTTTTACACAGTGCGAACACAATACTGCTAGCTTCCTAGTCCTATTCATATAGCTTCTATTTTTTTCTTCTCTTTTCGTTTGGAGAGTATAAATGTAGGCTCATTGGATAAAGAAGAAATGTTATATAAGGCAAACCTCCCCAGCAAAGGCATGACTTTCCATCTGTGAAACTCTTTCCCATGGATAACAAGAAAGAAAACAAAACCCAGGAATTTTGTGAATAATTATAAAGGTAGAACAGATCTTCGTATAACAGGAAGGAAATGCTGATTTGAAAATAAACTTTGATGCCTACTGTAATTCAAACTCACTCTCCTTTTTTCTTTTTTATAATGAAAAAGTCTTAAATTGCTAGTTATCAGAGACAGAGTGAATGGACTCTGTGCAGCTGCATTTAAGTCCAGAACATCCTGTACGTTGTATAGGGCAGGTGCTAGTTCAATAAAGACTGTATTTTACTAAGTTAGAGTGAAAAATGCCAACAATTTCATATCAGACATAAACCAGGATTTGGGGATACAAGTATCTGAAAAATTTTGTTGTTCTTTAGTTGCTAAGTCATGTCCAACTCTTTTGCAACCCCATGCACTGTAGCCCGCCAGGCTCCTCTGTCCATGGGATTTCTCTGGTAAGAATATTGGAGTGGGTTGCCATTTCCTTCTCCAAGGAATCTTCCTGACTGAATTTCCTGCACTGGCAGGCAGATTTTTTTACCAGTGAGCCATCAGGGAAGCATCTGAAAAATAGATACCTGCTATGATTATGATATATTTGAATGCCTCACTATCCCCACACACAATTCATAAGTTGACATCTTAATGCGCCTTGTGATGATGTTAGGAGGGGGGCATTTGAGAGATAATTAGGTCACGGAGAGTGAGGCTCTCATGAATGGGCTTCATACTTTTATAAAAAGAGACCCCACAAAGCTCCCTAGCCCCACCGATTTGTGACGATACAGAAAGAAGGGTTGTCTGTGAACCAGGAAATGGAGCTCACCGATTATCACAAAGAATCTGCTGGCACCATAACCTTGGATTTCTCAGCCTCCAGAACTCTGAGAAAAACTATCTGTTGCTTATAAACTACCTAATCTGTGATATTTTGTTATAACATCCCAAATTGGTTAAGATGTGTAACAAAATAATTAGAAGAATATAAGTAATGTGTATAACAACTTCCTGGTGAAAGCAGTTAGCAATGTGTGTGTATGCACATACGTGTGTGTGTGTGTCTGTGTGTGTTGTAGTTACTGATTTTGTGTCTGAATTTTTCTCCTAGATCTGACTGCTCTTCTGAGTAGACTGAGAAATAATTTCTTCTAACCTGGAAGCTGGATCACTTCTCAACTAATAATTCAACCCCTTAGGGTCTCAGTAGCTATGTTATTCATGAATTTTTCTGCCATCAACTTATTATTCTAGAAGGATCACAGTTTGATGGATAATTTTTCTGGTAGCTGCAATGTTTGCAAATAGCAAACAGCTTTAAAAAAAAAAGTGTTACTATATAACACCTGCTTATGGTACAGAACTTGTTTGCCAGAGGGGTCCTGGTATTACTTTGACAATAGACAGATTTCTCTTTGACATGTTAAAATCAATGTTTGCCTAAAAAGAGCTGCCTTGATTTTGCTTCCACCTCTCTTCCCGTAGGATCAATCACTATACCATCTTGGCTGTGTTGAAAGTTTGACATTTTTTTGGATTATCTAACATATATAGTTATTTCAAGTAATCTGTGTACTCTCTTGTTTCTTTAAATTGAAGCCAAAATTTCGAGCTATTTTTAAAAAGCGTGTCTTTCTTTTTTCTTTTTCTACTGTTTACAACATTAATAATCTTAGCATACTAAGTCAAGGGGTCAGCTAGAGGAACCCCACACTTCCTTTATTGGAGGTTCCTAGCCAGGAGTCCATGGATTCTTAAGGAACTCATGGATAAAATTCAGATGGGTCAGGGAACTCCATGATAGTCTCAGTCTTCATAGGCATTTTACTGAAAATTTTTGAAGCTTTTATTGAATTATCACAAATGGAATGTTCCAAATAATGTTCAAAATTTATAATTTGATTATTTAAGGGCATATTAATTGTCAGTGTAAGCAATTTGAACACGCACTGTACAAAGGAAATGCTGTAAAAAACACAGCATTATTTTACAGCTGCAGAAATACCATATATCCACTAGGGGGCATAAAAACCTAAATGAAAGTAGAAACCAGGATCTTTTTTGGTTTTCACAAACTGAGGGAAAGAGAGAGAAGAATTTCCAGTAAATTGCCTGCACCGATTCCTTATCTTTGCCTACACACATTCAATATTTAGGATATATCTTGGGCATTTTATTCCTCTGGAAATAGTTGAACAAGACAAAAACCTTACCAGTTTCATTGATTATCTATTTTTAAGGTGCTTCCAGAAAGAGGGACCAGAATTCTGACAGCATGTTCTATTTCTTGTAGAAAAAGAAGTAAATTTCTGTAATGTGAGATATCACTAAAGTATTTTTTTCAATAAGAAATCCTTTAACCAAGACTTTTAGTGAAGAAATTAGGGGAAATTAAAGGACCAGGTTTGGAAATTAAAGGGGAAAACTGAGGAGGTGAGGGAGATTCTTTTAGCACATTTATTCCCGTTTATGCACTAAGCTGTCAACATGAGATTTCAATAGGGCTTACTAACCCTTTCTCCAGCTTGTGCCTCTTTCAAACACAATTTTTTTTTTCTGACTTCTTTTGTTTTCTCTTGTTTTTAGCCTACTATATGATCAAATTATACTTTAAAGGCTACAAATAAAGCATATGATTATGACCCAGTATACTGATAAAACATTTGTTACCCAAGTGAGTATCATTAGTAAAAGCCTTTACAAATCTTTAAAGAAAATTTTTTTTTTCTTTAACTTTCAAAGAATTCTTGTCAGAGCCCACTTTCTCATACTGTATTCTTTCTTTTTTAAAAAGCTATGAAAATATATGTACCATTGATTATTGTGAGCATGCATATAGAAAAACCAAACCAAACCAAACACCTGGAGCTGGCTTGCCCAGCTGTGGGACCACCGGAAATACTTTCCCCTGCTTTTGGAGCCTAGTCTTTGTTGCCTGGAGCTATCCTTTCACTCTCACATATCTTAGAGTCTGATCATGTCATTCTCCTGCATGAAAGCCTTCATTGTCTCTGCATCACCTGCAGGAAAAAGCTCCAGCTTCTTAGCATGATACACCCAGTTCTTCATGACTCTCCCATCCCATCCTCCACTGCTCACCCCACAAACCTTATATTGTAATCGGAGCAAATAACTTTGTATTACTGAAATGTACTAGGAATGTACTAGAGGAATCCTTCCATTCTTCTATCCTTTGTATATATTGTTATTTCTAGAATACTCCCCTTTGCATAAATCCTTTGGGTGAACTCCTAATTTTCAGTGATAAAGCTCTAGCATCAATTCTTATTTGAAGAATTTCTTGACAAGTTTCTCTGTCCAATAAAAGTAATATCCTTTGTCTCAGATGCCTCCCATGTTGCTTGCAATTAATAAAGCACAATTAGTTTTGTACAGGTCTTTTTTCTCTCACTAAACTAGGAGGTCCAGTAGGTCAAGGATCATGTCATCATTATAAACCCAGTTTAGCACAGACCTTGTCCGTGAGCTGAGCAAGTAGTTGAAACTCAATAAATGTTTATGGTTTAAATAAATCCTCCAGGGACAGCCTGATGGTAAACAATAAGTAATGGGAGGGAGTGAAGGTGAGTATACATCTCCTGCTCTTATTTTCTCTTAACCAGATTTCTTTTTCTTCTCCAGACCCAGCACCAACTCATCTCCTCAATTTGTCTAAATTCCTCTTCAGATACTTACATGATGTGCCCAGAATAACCTAGTTCTACCCTGTCAATTAACCTTACTTTTTATACCCAGAGGAATTATTTTTAACCTACATGATTTTACATAAACAGAGAAGTCAAGAGACCTGACACTTTTCAGTTCCTACCCACTTTCCATTGTCACATGCTTAACCAACATATATCCAGCCAGAATTTCAAAATACAAACCCCCTCAAATTTGACAGATTTTGCAATCCTCAAGTGCCCAACAAGTTGAACAAATATGACTCATGCGTCTCTGAATCTCACATGTCATCCTAGGAGATGGCTGAGTCTTTCCACATCTCTGTATTCTACTTGAGGGTGCTGCTAATCTTAGATAGTGAGCATTATCAGTTCTCTGAAAATGTCATTGTTTGGTGCCCATTTTTCTTAACAAGGTCTATCTGCTTATGCCCTGGGAGTATATTGGAGCAGATAGGCTTGTCTTCCATCAGAAGATAGTTAATACTTCAAGCAAAGTCGAGGTCCTAGCAAATACCTGATCATTTTGGCTGTGGGCTGATGTCACCAGTTTTCATAGTTTTGTGTGTTCTGGTTGTGCATCCCAAGGGGTTTCATCTTTAACACTGTCAGAGGTACTCTCACACTGGGAACTTTGTTCAGTTACCTCCTGCTGTTGCTTCCATCTCTTCCTGTCCTTTGAAAGGTAAATCTGTTGGAGGAAGTGCCCCACTGTTCCTGTTTCCAAGTCACTGCTGCTACACTGCAGGCTGCCACCCAAGGAGACAAATCCCAAAGCCATTTTGACAGTTCTGCTCGTTAAGTCTGTTTTCTTATAACCAGCCACTGATCTCTAACACCACCAAAATTATTCACTATTTACAATCCATTCAGACTCCTAAGTGCCTTTGTCATGGGAAAAAGGAGGAGTTGGTCTCCAGGAGTTTGCTTGAGGCCTAAGTCTTGGAGGAGAATTCAGTTGGGCAAAATAAAAGCATGAAGTGAAGATGTTTATTGTGAAAGTTTTTATTTTTTTCCACCTGAGTTTATAGTCTAGGACCTGTTAGCTGTTATAGGCCTCTAGGTACCTTTGAGATGTCTTCAAGTGTTTACATATTTTATTTTGAGCCATACTTTAAAAATTACTTATAGATTATCCAGTAATGACCTAACACATCTCTTGTTTCTAATTCTGCCCAGGAAGGCTTAATAATTTTGCCACATATTATCTAGTTCTTAAATTTTACAGAAAAGAAGGCACACAGTTCTAATTATACTGGAGATAAGATGTGCTTAGGGAGTTAGGTTCTGCTTTGGCAGCTGCAGCGTCTCAGGAAATGGTGATGCTGCAAACACAAGTTGTGTCACTTCTGCCATCTAGAGGCAGGGAAGTCCAAGGTCAAGATGCTGACACCTTTAGTGTCTGGTGAGAACCCACCTCCTAGGTCACTGATGGCTGTTCTTTTGCCTTTTGTGAGGACCAGGCAGCAGGAGGGAAGGAGCTCTTTGGGGCACTAATCCTGTTCATGAGGGCTCTGCCCTCATGACCTAATCACCTCTCAAAGGCCCCACCTCCAAATACCATCCCACTGGGTGTTAGGATTTAACAAGTGAATTTGGGGAGGAGGGGCACATTCTGTCTGTATTATCTAAAGGCAATCCCAGGAATGGCCTGGCACCCCTCACTCAGCTGACCATGGGCAGAGGCTGGGTTTCTCTTGTCTTCTAGGGAAGGTGAGAATTCAGTTTGGAGCTCATCAACACGGAGTAGTTTCTCCAAGTCATACAGCCAGGTTGGATGCCTGCCTTGTAACTTCCCTATCTATGCATCACTCAGCCTGATCACTGACCAGGGACGCTACTTCTTTCCTGTTAAAAGTTTCAATATTCTTTAAGCATAAATGATTTAATACAATTATGCCTCATGTAAATAGTCACAGCTGTTTAAATACAAAAGGAAGTGAGACTGGAGGAGTTGTGATTTAACCTCCCAAAGACAGCCAGGCATTTCTGGTCTTCAATTTAACCTAGAAAGTTTCTATATCCTTAAACAAACTTTGATTTTGATGAGACTCCAAAGACCTATATTTACATTAGAGATGCTTTTGGAGAACAATTCTATTCTGTTCAATGTGAGGCAAAGTTATTTCCTACAATTGAATGAAGATACTATATTCATTTTGTGTTTAGATTCTTTCACCTCTTCTTAGGATAGTAAAGCATTGATGAAATCATCCTTTTTTCTTTAACAGTAAATTTTAAAATTTATAATTAATTGCCTAAGTTGTATGTACAGCAAATTTAAGGAAGTTCTGCTTTATGGTATTTAATGACCTTGATAAGGATATAATAGTTACATGTTTCCCCAAAATACTAAACACCCACCCCTCATTACACAATCATCCTTTTAAAAAACTTAGATGGTGAAAAATTGCTATAAATTAATTATTAGACATGTTTCAAGTCTAATCAAGTCCGCTGGCACACTGCTGCTGCTGCTGCTGCCAAGTCGCTTCAGTTGTGTCCAACCCTGTGCGACCCCATAGACGGCAGCCCACCAGGCTCCGCCGTCCCTGGGATTCTCTAGGCAAGAACACTGGAGTGGGTTACCATTTCTTTCTCCAATGCATGAAAGTGAAAAAGTGAAAGTGAAGTTGCTCAGTCGTGTCCGACTCTTACCGACCCCATGGACTGCAACCCACCAGTCTTCTCCGTCCATGGGATTTTCCAAGCAAGAGTACTAGAGTGGGGTGCCATTGTCTTCTCCCCCACTGGCACACTGCTACATGTTAAAACTTTTAATGTTTTATCTATATAATAGACAAAGGGGGAAAAAGCATGTATCCAGTAATATAACTTAGACCTTTTTTAAAATTTTGTATTTTGTATTGGAGTATAGCCAATTAACAATGTAGTAACAGTTTCAGGTGAACAGGGAAGGGACTCAGCCATATATATACATGTGTTCATTCTCCCCCAAACCCCTCTCCCATCTAGGCTGCCACATAATATTGAGCAGAGTTCCATATGTTATAAAGTAGGTCCTTGTTGGTTATCCATTTCAAATATAGCAGGGTGTACATGTCCATCCCAAACTCTCTATTTTTTACCCCATCCTTTCTCCCCCTCAGGAATCATAAGTTCATCTCTAAGTCTGTGAGTCTCTTTCTGTTTTGTATGTAAGCTCATTTGTATAAATGATCATTTTTTTTCTACTACTTACGTAAGTTAAGGCCTGTTCTGAATAAACACAAATGAAGGGTCTTAAATAAACACATGTCTCTATCTCTATAGTCCTAACTGGTCAGATTTCAGTATGAAAATTCACCTGTGTTTGCATTCTGATAGGAACTAGCTTAAACAATTTAAAATGAAACAAAAAGGTGCACCTGTTAAAACATAAACCAACTAAGAAGAAATTCTATAAAATATTATTTGCCTGAGGTTTCATTTTAAGGAAAAGAGGAAACAAATTATGTAAAAATAAGTTAGAACTAGAAATTAAAGTTTAAAAAATTCCAGAATATATCCCACATTCCAAACATATTAATACTTTTCTTACATCTCTTTGCATTTTCCTATCTAGTTAATTTTCTGGAAATGAGATTAGATTATAGGCACAATATCTTACTTTTAAAATACTATTGTTTGTATTCAAGGTCTACACAGGAAAGCAGAAGCCACCTCAAGTATTTACAAGAGAATGGACTTAATGAACGGAATTATTTTCATGCTGGGGGAGCAGACAGTGGGGGTGGGTTGGGGTGGGGTGGTGGATTTGCAGAAACAGGACTAAAGGTTAACCCAGTGGGTGGTAGCAGGAAAAGGAAGGCATTCCTTTTCCAGGGGATCTTCCTGATCCAGGGGCAAAGGAAGAGAAAAAGGTCAGCTCTTGCTGACCTCAAGAGCAAATTCCTGATGGAAGCTGGGTCCTTAGAGCCTCTGAGAAGAAAGAGCCACTGAAGAGGGTTAGCTGCTGCCTTAGAAGATGCAAAGAAGGAAACCTGACTCCTCTCCCATCCCCTTCCAATCTCCCATTGGACAACCCTGCAGAACATCAGATCACAAGCCAGCCTGGGAAATGAAGCCCACTAGGTTCTGGGAAAGATTGAAGGCAGAAGGAGAAGAGGGAAATAGAGGATGAGATGGTTGGATGGCATCACCAATGCACTGGAAGTGAACTTGTGCAAACTCGGGGAGATGGTGAGGGACAAAGGATCCTGGTGTGCTGCAGTCCATGGGGTTGTGAAGAGTCAGATGCAACTTGGCAACTGAACAACAATGGGGTCTAGCTAGAGCTTCCCAGGTGACGCTAGTGGTAACGAACCCTCCTGTCAATGCAGGAGACATAAGAGATACAGGTTCGATCCCTGGGTCAGGAAGATCCCCTGGAGGAGGGCATGGTAATCCATTCCAGTATTCTTGCCTGGAGAATCCCATGGACAGAAGAGCCTGGCGGGCTACAGTCCATAGGGCCGCAGAGAGTTGGACACAACTGAAGAGACTTAGAATGCACACACAGGGTCTAGCTAATAAAAGGCAAAATCCAACTGGAAGCTAGGGCTTTTCCCCTCCAAACAGGTCTCTGTGCATTCACCACAGCACACTGCTAAGGTCCATCCTGATTTCAAGTTATTATGACCCAAACACAGACCTGTTTTTTGGTTGACTAACTCCAGAACTCCCCTAAAAGCAGCAAATTACATTTTACCAGAATTAGAATCCTGGTAGTCAGACTGATAGAACCTCTCTGCATAGCAGTGCCATGTGTCATGTCATGTCATCCTGCTTTTGGAAATGACATAGGCACATCAGGCTTCCTACCTTAAGGAATAAGGGGCAGTCGGACCTCTTGCTAGGGCAGGCTTGAGGCTTTTCAGTTTCTATCAAAGGTGTGTGTTTCAACCCACTGTAAACTAAAGAACCAAAATATCCGTTTGGACAGAGTGAGGGGAAAAAAATGCCAAGCATAAATCAATCTTATAAAGATGTCCAATTAGATCTGATGATTGTAAAATGTTCTACTTGTATGATACTGGGCACAGTATGTAATGATATCTGGTCCCTTGGGCCTTCCAAGCCTCGTGGTAAGTAAGTGATGACAAGAGGCTCTTCATTAGAATAAATCATTTCAGAGTTGCATCCTTCAGCAGATCATTGGGAATGCCATTAGTAATAAACTAAAGCATATTTTAAAGGCAGGTGAAGAGATGTAAAAACAAATTGCCTTCCCAGATGAAGAAAGTTCCACAATTTAGTTGTTTGTGAGGCTGTTTGTAGCAGAAGCATCTGCTTTGGTTGTTGTTATTTTTGTTGTTGTTGTTTATTATAGTAATGAAAGTCTATAGCTAAACATGTTATAGCCTGGCTGTTAGTTATAAATTTGAGTACAGAAAAAATATTCTTATGTTTCAAAGTGAATATAAGATTGTGGATGTGGGTTTTGGCAATAAAATGATAATATACAATGTGTGCTTTAAATTAAAAACACGAAAGAACATAGTGGTTCCATTATAGATGTCATTAACATGGATAGCTAGAATAGTCCTTTAAAATTTGTTTGACAGCTTGCTGTTTCTACCACTAATGAGTGTTTAAGATAACTCTATTTACAGTTGTAGAGTTAAAGGCTTTACAACACAGGGCCTTAACCTCAAAGAGCAGTCACTATGTGATCAACGGTGCTTGATTTTTTACTTTGAGAAAATGAGGCTGAAACTTGAAACAGCATGAGTAACATTCCTTGAAATATTCTTTAATACATTTGCTAGTGATTTTATGCATACAAATAAAATTGTCTGCTTGGATAAAAGCACTTAAGGTAGTGAACTTCCACATATAAAAAAGAAAAAAGTAAGTTAAAGTGAATGATAAAAGCTAAAAGCAAATGCTCCTCTTAAATCTATTTTCTTCCTTTCTTTTCTCTCTCCCTTTCTTACTCAAAAATTTATAAAGTTCCTATAATGAGTGAGGTACTGATAATAAATTCAATACTTGGTTCTCTTTTCTTCCCCAAAGATCTTACAGCTGAGGAAGAAAGTTAGAGTAATAAACAAGCAATTGAACTCTTGCTATTTCAGGTTTCTAAATACTTGTGTATTTTTTTCTCTTACCTCCAAGATGCCTGAGGTTATTGATTGCAATGTTTTATTTTATCTAACTTCTACTGGAAACGTCATTAATTATCTTGTTTATACCTCTACTATTCACACTAAGAAGGGATGTCCCAATGGTTTTCTCTGTTCAACCCTAAAGAATCTCTTTTCCTCATAGGCAACTGTGTCTGAACTATTTTTCAAAAGAGATGTAAATAATGTCATTTCGATCCCTGGGTGGGGAAGATTCCCTGTAGTAGGAAATGGCAACCCACTCCAGTATTCTTGCCTGGAAAGTTCCATGGACAGAGGAGCCTGGTGGGCTACAGTCCATGGGATGGCAAAGAGTTGGACATGACTGAGTGACTGAGCACACGGACTGTGCACGGACACACACACACACACGTTATTTCTTACATGCTCATTTAGAGCCCTCTTCGTGTAAAGGACAAGATGATGATATTTTAGGCCTTGCAGGACATGTGGCTTCTAGAACAACTGTTCAAAGTGCAAACACAGCCCTAGAGAATCCATAAATGAATGAGGCTAACTATAATCCAATAAAAATTTGTGTCCATAAATAAATAAATAAAAACTTTATTTATGGACCCTGAAATTTGAATTTCATATAATTCTATGTCAATAAATATTCTTCTTTTGATTTTTCTCCCTAACAATTTAAATAAATGGGCTTCCCTGGTGGTTCAGTCGGTAAATAATCTGCCTGCAGTGCAGGAGACCTAGGTTCAATCCCTGGGTTGGGAAGATCCCCTGGGGAAGGAAATGGCAACCCACTCATATTCTTTCCTGAAGAATCCTGTGGACAGAGGAGACTGGTGGGCTACAGTCCATGGGGTCATAAAGAGTCAGACATGACTTAGTGACTAAACCCATCACCATCTACTTAAATACGTAAATAGTCTTCTAAAATCACAAGTGGTACAAAAACAGGAGATAGGCTGTGTTGGACTTGTGGGTGGTATTTTATCAACCTCTGACTTAGAGGGGCCATTCTTTGTGTAATCAACTCACTTTGGAAATGTTGTATTGTTTTCCTGTGGAAGAGCTTGAAATCATTCAAGGAAATATTTCCTCAATACTGTCATACATATTTCTTCAAATATTTTGTAATTCTTGACTTTAGGAAATGTACCTTCTAGGAGGGAAGAGTAGAGGAGCCCCTGTTTCCCCAGCTCATCTGCCCTTCCCATCATAGCCCACTCTACCACGACTGGAAGCCTGGTGTCAATGAGTGTGCAGCAGATCAAAGGGGAAATGGATTGATTGTCTGGTGGCAGCCAACTCTTTATGTAATTTGGGGTACAGTGGGTAGGAGGAAAATTTATTGTGTTCCAAGCACTTTGCTAAGTCTGGGAAGGCAGAGGGAGACTAAAAGAGGCAGACCTTGTTCTAGGTGACTTCTAGTAGGGAGAGAGGCTACATAGGAAATAATAATGCAATGATTACCACTGTAACAAGAATTCTGGGATTCATCAGGAGTTGAGCATACTTGAGAAATACTCCCACAAGTATTTGGAAAGTAGGTCGATTGGAATTGAGTCTAGAAGGCTAAAAAAAGAGTGAGCCAAACAATAAAGAGAAAGAATATGTTAATAATGAGAGGCTTTCCGACAAGTGTTAGCAGCAGGAATGGTCTTACGAGCAGGTGGAGTAAGTCCCTGCCTATGACCATGCTCAGATACCTTCCTGGCTACTTCCTGTCTCTCATGCTCTTTGAATTACTTGAATTCCACCATAGAGACTTATTCTGCCTAAGAACTCTTCTCTTGGCTAAAATACAACTATTCTTGAGAGTGCTAACACATTAAGCCTTTGAACTCATTTGTATCTCTTTGGGATTAAATTTATGTATCAAACCAATTCTTAAAGGCATTTGTAATGGGGAAAAAATGGTTCAAAGATGGAAATCAGGCCCAGCAATGAAGCCTGTAGCACTGAAATCCAAACTTGGACTGTTTGAAAGTTTTACCTAGGGCTGGTTGTGCCTAGAAAAAGCTTTTTTCGTGAACTGACTTTTAAAAGGGCATTTGTTTGTCTAGCAGGAGTGAATGGAGCCAGCCATTATGCCTTAGAGACCCTGTATTGATCTTTGTAGACAAACCACTAAATAGGACTTGACTGCTACACAATGGAGGATTAATTTGCCCTTCCGTATAAGCCTACAGTGGGCATGTCAATATGCATTTATGAAACCTTGCTCTGCGCAAAGAAGAGAGTGAAGAACCCAATAAGCAAATTAAAGTAGGGAAGCCAAAAAAAGGAATGTGGCCAACATGTTTCATTTTCCTTAAATGAAATTTGATTAAATGAAACCAGAAAAAACAAGTTTTAATATAATTTTCTAACTCTATTCATGGTTTTTAATTTACTGTTTATACACAGTTTGATGCTAATTATTTTATATTTTAGAGGGAATAAGATGTGGAAATAAGTTTTTATCATCTGAATGACACTTTCTTGTTGAAACACCCAGAGATTACAGAAGATTTGAAATAAGGGTGAATCTAGGTAATTATGAGCTCCTGCTAGCCTGGAAATATAATTTTGTGTGGAATTTTGCCTAGGCTTACTAAGTGAGTAGGGAAGTAGGAAAGTTCTCTTGGCTAATTATTTATCAAACAAATTTAACATTTAAAACAAAATAGTTTTTTAAAAACCAAACTGATTAGGTAAGATATAAGTTTAACTCCATAATTATTAATTAATGACAAAACTCACACAAGATAGGTGGCTTTCAGGAAAGCTAGCAAGTGAGAAAAAGAAACGCACAGACAGCTGCATGTTGGTTTTAATGTAACCAGGGAACATTCAGGTGCCTATGAAGAGTCATCACTACGTACCTACTGAAATATGGTGTGCGTGCATACTAAGTAGCTTCGGCCCAGTCCGACTCTTTGCAACCCCATGGACTGTAGCTCTCCAGGCTCCTCTGCCCAATGGATCCTGAGGTAAGAATATTGGAGTGGGTTGCCATGCCCTCCTCCAGGGGATCTTCTGGACCCAGGGATCAAACCCGTGTCTTCTTATGTCTCTTGCGTTGGCAGACAGCTTCTTTACCACTAGTGCCACCTGGGAAGCCCCACTAAAACATGGTACCATTAACTAAAGATGTGGAGCTACGGAACTATGTGTTAATGTTAAGCTCTACAGTCTTTCTCATGATGCATGTGAGGTGCTCTTTTAACCTCCTTTCAACTTTTCTTGAAAAGGTCAGTTTTCATTCCAGTCCCAAAGAAAGGCAATGCCAAAGGATGCTCAAACTACCGCACAATTGCATTCATCTCACACGCTAGTAAAGTAATGCTCAAAATTCTCCAAGCCAGGTTTCAGCAATACGTGAACCTTGAATTTCCAGATGTTCAAGCTGGTTTTAGAAAAGGCAGAGAAATCAGAGATCAAATTGCCAACATCTGCTAGATAATTGAAAAAGCAAGAGAGTTCCAGAAAAACATCTATCTCTGCTATATTGACTATGCCAAAGCCTTTGACTGTGTGGATCACTACAAACTGTGGAAAATTCTGAAAGAGATGGGAATACCAGACCACCTGACCTGCCTCTTGAGAAATCTGTATGCAGATCAGGAAGCAACAGTTAGAATTGGACAGGGAACAACAGACTGGTTCCAAATAGGAAAAGGAGTATGTCAAGGCTGTACATTGTCATCCTGCTGATTTAACTTATAAGCAGAGTACATCATGAGAAAGGCTGGGCTGGGTGAAGCACAAGCTGGAATCAAGATTGCTGGGAGAAATATCAATAACCTCAGATATGCAGATGATACCACCCTTATGGCAGAAAGTGAAGAAGAACTAAAGAGCCTCTTGATGAACGTGAAAGAGGAGAGTGAAAAAGTTGGCTTAGAGCTCAACATTCAGAAAACTAAGATTATGGCATCTGGTCCCATCACTTCATGGCAAATAGGGAAACAATGGCAACAGTGAGAGACTTTAGTTTTAGGGGCTCCAAAATCACTGCAGATGGTGACTGCAGCCATGAAATTAAAGGACGCTTGCTCCTTGGAAGGAAAATTATGACCAACCTTGACAGCATATTAAAAAGCAGAGACGTTACTTTGCCAACAAAGGTCCATCTAGTCAAGGCTATGGTTTTTCCAGTGGTCATGTATGGATGTGAGAGTTGGACTGTGAAGAAAGCTGAGTGCTGAAGAATTGATGCTTTTGAGCTGTGGTGTTGGAGAAGACTCTTGAGAGTCCCTTGGACTGCAAGGAGATCCAACCAGTCCATCCTAAAGGAAATCAGTCCTGAGTGTTCATTGGAAGGACTGATGCTGAAGCTGAAACTCCAATACTTTGACCACCTAATGCGAAGAACTGACTCATTTGAAAGGACCCTGATGCTGGGAAATATTGAAGGCAGGAGGAGAAGGGGTCAACGGAGGATGAGATGGTTGGATGGCATCACTGACTCGATAGACATGAGTTTGAGTAAACTCTGGGAGTTGGTGATGGACAGGGAGGCCTGGCGTGCTGTGGTCCATGGGGTTGCAAGAGTCAGACATGACTGTGCAACTGAACTGAACTGAACAACTTTTCTACTAAGAAGCAAAAGTACGTGCTAAGTTGCTTCAGTTGTGTCTGACTTTTTGTGACCCCATGGACTGTAGCCTGCCAGGATCCTCTGTCCTTGGGATTCTCCAGGTGAGAGTACTGGAGTGGGTTGCCATTTCCTTCTCCAGAGGATCTTCCTAACCCAGGGATTGAAATGACATTATTTACATCTCTTTTGAAAAATAGTTCAGCAGCCAGCAGTTATGATTTATTAACTGCAAGCAGAGAGTTAAGTGTAACAATAGTTTCTATTCTTTCTCAATTGGATGTGAAAAGTACAAGTAATTGCAGAGCAGTACAACAAACCTTAAAAATCTCACTTTACCTGGCTACACAACTACCAATTTTCTTTTTTTTATAAGCTAACCTTAACAATTATATTTACACACACACACACACACACACACACACACACACATGAAACAAAACAAACCAAAAAGCAAGGTAGAACTAACTTTGGGACAATGAGAGAATCTTACTTTACACACTCGGCCAAATCCTTGCTATTAGTAAGCAGAGAGACATGAGTCCACAGTACGACCTCTATAGGTCAAAATCCTCTTTCTTTAGTCGTTTGCTCAGTTATGGCAGTGCTCCATCTCTAATGTCCCAAAGGGAATGCCAAGGAAAGCCAGAGAGCTGAATGAGAGGTTTATTTGGTATATTTGGTCTGCATCATCTTCATGCTCTTAAGTTCTTGATTTACAATCATTGATTCCTAGTATCTCAGTAAGTCTTTAATTATCTCAAGAGCTATTTGGTGTTTCCAAAAAGTTTTTCTGTGATTTAATTTATATTTAATTCACATGAAAAATTAATATATGGCATTCTGCTCTCTAATTAAAAATGGGTGCTTGTTATAAACTCAAAACTTTAACAGAAAGATGTCTCAATTCCCAAAGGTTATAAATGGCTATTGTGATGAGATTTTCCATTTTTATCTTCTATTTCCTATGAGAACATACCTCTGAGGGGAAGGTAAGTACCATAAATATTAAATGTGAGAAAACTGATAATACAGAAGGACCAGACAAAATGCATCTGAATATTGCTAAATTTGTATGATTACAAATTAGTATACAATTTGGGGGTAAAAAGAGTTTAAAGATGAGAAATAGCAACTGGCAAACCAAATCAATGTGATTAATTGTTTCCATGGATAGCGTTTGCAGGCACAATGTTGGCTTATCCTGGGTTATAACAAAATGAATCTATGAATTATAACTGAACATCTTTTACATGTTAATTGCATTGTATTTATAACAACACATGTTTTTACTTACATAATCAGATAGAAATAGTAATTTGCTTTCTTTGTCAGAACTTCCTTATCATATAAAAGAAGCTTTATCTGATTAACTTTAGGTGGTAAATTAAAAATCTCGAGGATTGAACATATTAGTACCATTCTCAAGGGAAGTACGAAGGAAGGAAAGGACAATTTTTAGGAAGAAAACATGTGAGCTTGTTTAGTAGTCCTTTATAAGTCCTTTAGCTTATAGTCCTGACTATAGGATTCAGAATTATATATCAAATTTTTGATTTTCTTGTATTCACTATCTCTTAGCATTAGAGATTAAATAATAATCAAAGTATTCAAGAGAGCACAGTAAAAGATCTACTACTCTCCAGATATGAGTAAAAACCTATTTTAATTCTAGAGCTTTCCTGGAATAAGCTATTGTACAGAAAAAATGCTTGCTATCAAGCTAATATTGTTATTGGACTAGAGCTTCCCTGGTGGCTCAGTGGTAAAGCATCTGCTTTCATTGCAGGGGACAGAGGAGACATGGGTTCAATCCCTGGGTTAAGAAGACCCTGAAGGAGGAACTGGAAACCCACTCCAGTATTCTTGCCTGGAGAATCTTATGTTCAGAGGACCCTGGCAGGCTATAGTCCTTGGGGTCGCAGAGTCCCTATGGCTGAGCACATACACATACATACATATTCCAGAAAAACTAAACCTAAACAAACCAAGAGGAGTACATCACCACTATCCAGGCTTTTTAAAGTCCTTTCCCTCACAGTTTAGCTGTGCAGTTCACATAACTAATAACCTTATAGCAGAATCTCCCAATGACAATGAGGTCTTTGAGTCCCAGCTGGCACTTTAGTTCATTTCAGGAAAAAACAGATGCAGTTAAATTTCAGATTAGTGAGAGATGACAGGACCTTTTGAATAAGGGTTTATTCTGGTGACTCTTGTCAGGAGTCATGGCCATCTCTGAGCATACATTTGCCAAGGGGTGAAATCTGCATGGATTTTGCTAAAAATAAGAATCCACCATTGCTGATTATCAAACACTAGCATAATATGCCCCTTATTAGTGTTTCCCAGTTGACAGAATTTTATTTGAAGCAAAAAGATTGTGAGATATTCTATTTTAATCTTGACAAGACAGGGAGTCAGAACACCTGCAGTCAAGTTCAGCCCTGTCTCCTTCCAGATTTGTGGACATGGAGTGAATAATCTAACCTGAGACTGCTGCTGCTGCTGCTAAGTTGCTGCAGTCATGTCCAACTCTGTGTGATCCCATAGACAGCAGCCCACCAGGCTCCCCGGTCCCTGGGATTCTCCAGGCAAGAACACTGGAGTGGGTTGCCGTTTCCTTCTCCAATGCATGAAAGTGGAAAGTGAAAGCAAAGTCGCTTAGTCGTATCCGACTCTTAGCGACCCCATGGACTGCGGCCTACCAGGCTCCTCCATCCATGGGATTTTCCAGGCAAGAGTACTGGAGTAGGGTGCCATTGCCTTCTCCGAACCTGAGACCGCTCCTCTGCAAAATGTGGGGATAAGCATATTCACTCTTTCTACTTTCCAATTTGTGATGGGGGTTATATTCTAAATCATCTCATCCAGGTGGACTCTGCTGTTGGAGAAGAGTTGGTGCATTTTACAAATCATATTTCTAAAAAGTACATAATCCCATCATTGGGGAGGTATTATTACTACCCTTATTTTGCAGATAAAGGAAAGTAGGATTAAAAGGGCTAAGTATCTGCAGGGACAATCACAAAAGAAGTGAGGTGTAGGTGGGCCTGACCTCACACTCTTCCAGGGGCTCACATGTGGTCTTTTGACTCTTTTTACAAATGATGCCAGTTGCGAGCAGATGCCATGTATGCTTATCAATGGCAGAGCTAAAATCTGAACCCAGTACTCTGGACCTTGCCGGTGGAATAAATGTCTTTCAAGAAGCAAATGGAAGTATATCCTGAATCTGTACCCTTCAGGAAATTTAGGTTCAGCCATCACTTCAGGGACCTGTAGCTGGTTTTTGAACTTTCAGTTTAAGAGAACCATTTCTTTTGATTACCTTCTATTTTATTGTATTTATTTTTTTTATTTCCTTCTATTTTAAAATCAAATAAAATTTATTTTCTTGGGTGAAAATGTTTTGCACTTTTCATTATGGACTTCTGTTTGCTCTCCTTATCTAATATTCTTTTGTTCATTTGTATTTTTCCTAGACTATAAAACTAAGCTGAAATAAATACAATTCAGAAATTCAAACTTCAAAGGAAAACAAAACAAATATTTTAAAAAATTAAATAGAATCCATGGATACAAGTATGAATCAGATTCAGTGAAGTAGCCCTCATAGTCAATAAGAGTCCAAAATTCAGTATTTGCATGCAGCCTCAAAAATGACAGCATGATCTCCATTCATTTCCAAGGCAAACCATTCAACATCACAGTAATCCAAGTCTATGCCCCAACTAATGCTGATGAGGCTGAAATTGAATGGTTCTATGAAGACCTACAAGACCTTCTAGAACTAACACCCCAAAAACAAACAAACAAAAAAACAGTTGTTCTTTTCATCATAGGGGATTGGAATGCAAAAGTAGGGAGTCAAGAGAAACCGGAGTAACAGGGAAGTTTGGCCTTGGAGTACAAAATGAAGCAGGGCAAAGGCTAATAGAATCTTTTTAAGAGAACACTCTGGACATATCAAACAATCTTTTCCAAAAACATGAGATGACTCTATACATGCACATCACCAGATGGTCAATACTGAAATCAGATTGATTATACTTTGCAGCAGAAGATGGAGAAGCTCTATACAGTCAGAAAAAACAAGACCTGAAGCTATAGCTCAGATAATGAGCTCCTTATTGCAAAATTCAGCTTAAATTGAAGATAGTAGGGAAAACCACTAGGCCATTCAGATATGGCCTAAATCAAATCCTTTATGATTATACAGTGCAGGAGATGAATTTATTCAAGGGATTTGATCTAGTAGATGGAGAGCCTGAGGAACTATGGACAGAGTCGTGTAACACTGTAGAGGAGGCAGTGAAAAAAAATCATCCCAAAGAAAAAGAAATGCAAGAAGGCAAAGTGGTTGTCTGAGGAGGTTTTACAAATAGCTGAGGAAAGAAAGGAACTGAAAGGAAAGGGAGAAAGGAAAAGATATACACCACTGAATGCAGAGTTACAGAGAATAGCAAGGGGAGATAAGAAGGCCTTCTTAAATGAACAATGCAAAGAAATAGAGGAAAACAATAGAATGGGAACGATTAGAGATCTCCTCAAGAAAACTTGAGATATCAAGGGAACATTTCATGCAAGGATGAGCATGATAAAGGGTAGAAACAGTAAGGACCTATCAGAAGCAGAACAGATTAAGAAGAGGTGGCAAGAATACATAGAAGAACTATACAAAAAAGGTCTTATTGACCCAGATAACCACAATGGTGTTGCCATTCACCTAGAGCCAGACAATCTAGTGTGTGAAGTCAAGTGGGCCTTAGAAAGCACTGCTATGAACAAAGCTAGTGGAGATAATGGAATTCTAGTTGAGCTATTTCAAATCCTAAATGATGATACTGTTAAAGTGCTGCATTCAATATGTCAGTAAATTTAGAAAACTCAGCAGTGGCCACAGACTGGAAAAGATCAGTTTTCATTTCAGTCCCAAAGAAAGGCAATGCCAAAGAATGTTCAAACTACTGCAAAATTGAGGTTATTTCACATACTATTAATAGAAAGTAAGTAAGTAAGTGTTAGTTGCTCGGTCGTGCCTGAATCTTTGTGACCCCTGGTGGACTGCAGCCCACCAAGCTCCTCTGCCCATGAGATTTTCTAGGCAAGGATACTGGAGTGGGTTGCCATTTCCTTCTCCAGGGGATCTTCCCAACTCAGGGATTGAATCGGGTTTCCTGCACTGCATGCAAATTCTTTACCAGCTGAGCTACAAGGGAAGCCCAATAGAAAGGTTATGCTCAAAATCCTTCAAGCTAGGCTTTAGCAATATGTGAACTGAGAACTTCCAGATGTATAAGCTGAGTTTAGAAAAAGCAGAGGAACCAGAGATTAAATTTCAGATATTCACTGGATCATAAAGAAAGCAAGGGAATTCCAGAAAAAACATCTACTTCTGCTTCATTGACTACGCTAAAGCTTCTGACTGTGTGGGTCACAAGAAACTGTGGAAAATTCTTAAAGAGATGGAAATACCAGACCACTTAACCTGTCTCCTGAGAAACCAGTATGCAGGTCAAGAAGAAACAGTTAGAATCAGACATGGAACAACGGACTGGTTCAAAACTGGAAAAGGGGTACAGTAAGGTTATTATTGTCTTCCTGCTTATTTAACTTATATGCAGAGAACATCATGAGAAATGCCAGGGTGGATGAAGCACAAGCTGGAATGAAGATTGCCAGGAGAAATATCAACAATCTGAGATATGCAGATAATACCACTGTAATGGCAGAAAGTGAAGAACAACTAAAGAAGAGAATGAAAAAGTTGGCTTAAAACTCAACATTCAGAAAACAAAGATCATGGCATCTGGTCCCATCACTTCATGGCTAAGAGACTGGAAAAAAGTGAAAACAGTTTCAGATTTTGTTTTCTTGGTCTCCAAAATCACTGTGGATGCTGATTGCAGCCATGAAATTAAAGACACTTATTCTTTGGAAGGAAAGCTATGACAAACCTAGACAATGTATTTAAAAGCAGAGACATCACTTTGCTGACAAGGGTCCATATAGTCAAACCTATGGTTTACCCAGTAATTATGTACGGATGTGAGAGTTGGACCACAAAGAAGGTTGAGCACAGAAGAATTGATGTTTTCAAATTGTGGTGTTGGAAAAGACTCTTTAGAGTCTCTTGGTCTGCAAGGAAGGGAAATCACCCCTGAATATTCATTGGAAGGACTGATGCTGAAGCTCCAATACTTTGGCCACCTGATGTGAAGAGCTGACTCACTGGAAGGGACCATGATGCTGGGAAAGATTGAAGGCAAAGTGGCAGAAGATGAAATGGTTAGATAGCATCACTGACTCAGTGGACATGAGTCTGAGCAAATTCCAGGAGACAGTGAAGAACAGAGGAGCATGTTGTGCTGCAGTCCCTTGGTTGCAAAGAGTCAGACACGACTTAGCATCTGAACACCAATAACAAACCAAGGAGTAAGTGCTTTTAATCTCAGTCCTTTTAACGTCCATGCTGACAAAATGTGGAGCAAAAAGCCTTGGTTCTGCCTGATCACATCGACTTTTAATCATTTCATTTGGGAGGAAGCACCTGAGACATCAGCTGCCAACTCTGGAGCGCAAGCACTCAGTCTTCTTAATTTTCCCTAACCTTATTTAGAGTCTTTGTTACACAATCAGCTCTTTTACTGTCCACTTTAGCTTATATATTTTTATTTTTTGTCTCTTGTGTTGTCTGAGTATGGCCTGAGACTAAATAAAATTAGTTGTGCTCCTAACTTTAAATACAGATCTTGGTGATCCTTCATATTAAAATGAACCAAAATAAAAAGTGAACTCATTCTGAAAAATCTGTTATGAACTCCTTTTGCCCAGAAACTAAACCCTTAAGTATGAGAACCAGAATATTCTCTTAGTTGAATCTGAACAAAACTTGTATAAAACACGAAAAGCATTTAAAATTTTTTACTTATTCCTAAGGAAATCCAGGGGAGTTGTGTCAAATCCTCAGTGACAAGAAAGGCTACTTTCTTATGTAATTTAATTTAGGGAATCCTACTGGATCCCTGCTGGTGGCATAACCCTCTCCATGGCCTATCTGGTACTAGTTGTTTTCATAAGAAAATATAATTTCTTTCAATTTCTTTGGTGCTCCTTAAATTAAGTTTGGACAAGAATATCTTTATAGCTAACAGACATTGAACTATTTTAGGTTTCCTGGAAAAGTATACACAAGTCATTTAAATCCAATGTTAAATTCATTGCTTAACATATACTGACCTTCAGCTTTACTGAATAAATAATAAATGTTACAGAACATGTGGAATATAAACTTAGAGATCTAAATGTACATATGCACTATATTGATGAAATCAGTATTTTGAATCTGTTATCAAATGCTAAAATCGGTATCTTTGATGAGAAGATATGATATCTCTTAAAGTGAAAGTGAAAAGTGAAAGTGAAGTCACTCAGTCGTGTCCGACTCTTTGAGACCTCCATGGACTGTAGCCCACCAGACTCCTCCATCCACGGAATTTTCTAGGCAAGAGTACTGGAGTGGGTTGCCATTTCCTTCTCCAGGGGATCTTCCCAACCCAGGGATTGAACTTTAGACAACTGATAATTTATCATTTTTATATAAGCATTGAATGTGACATACAATATATAAAAAGTATATAAATATAATATTTAATCTACATTTTATATTTTTGTGTCATATATATGAACTAGGAAAATGTTTAGTATAAAATTTTCTAATTGTGGTATAGTTTGGAGAAGGAAATGGCAATCCACTTCAGTACTATTGCCTGGAAAATCCCATGGACAGAGGAGCCTAGTAGGCTACAGTTATGGGGTTGCAAAGAGTCAGACACGACTGAGAGACTTCACTTTCACTTTAAGGAAATATGGGCTTCCCTGATAGCTCAATTGGTAAAGAATCTGCCTGCAATGCAGGAGACCCTGGTTCGATTCTTGGGTCGGGAAGATGCACTGGCGAAGGGATAGGCTACCCACTTCAGTATTCTTGGGCTTCCCTTGTGGCTCAGCTGGTAAAGAATCTGCCTGTAATGCGGGAGACCTGGGTTGGATCCCTGGGTTGGGAAAATCCCCTGGAGAAGGGACAGGCTACCCACTCCAGTATTCTAGCCTGGAGAATTCCATGGACAGTATAGTCTATGGGGTTGCAAAGAGTCTGACACGACTGGGTGACTTTCAGTTTCACTTTAAGGAAATATTCCATTCATTTATATCTTCAGAAAAGTAGTGGCAGAAAAGCAGAAAGTATGTGAGAAACAGTGTAGACAGACAAAAAACTTACCTAAGAACATGGTTACCTGATTAATGTAAATTAAAAACTCAGACTGAGGGGGGAAAAGTGTACAATATCTCTAGTTTTGTAAAACCATACAGATATTATCATTGCCATATCTCTTGCTTTAGTGAGTGCAGTAAGAATGCATCAGGTAAGGATGCATGTTTTGCCAGACCTGAGTGCAAATACTACTGCTGCCATGTAGCCTGGCTGTGAATTAACCTCGATGAGACTAAATTTTCCCATCTGTCAAACAGAGCTAAAAACCTCAGTTTGTTAATTTTCTTGATACAGTCTGAGTACCAATCTTAGCGTGGCTGCTTAAGCCAAGACAGTCACAAGTTATGATGGTAAATAAGAAAACTTGTTGTTTGGAGCACTTGCCTTCAGAACTGGGATTCATGTCAGGGGACACTGAAGGCAAAATGCAAAATCAACTCAGGTTAAAAGGACTGAGATGATAATTAACTTTGTTTATCATTGTCTCTCTTTTCAAAGGGACTGAAGTGTACAATGCCCTCCTGGCTAAAATATTTGCAATTGCATTATTGTATAATTTAACTTTTATTCAACTTTTATAATGAGACAGAGGAGAAAATATTGCTGCACTAAATTACCTGCTCCCTGCTCAGATTTGAATATTTAATAGCTCAGTCAATGGCAAAGCAATTATAAATGTCTGCAAATAAAAATAATTCCTTATTCCTGGTGTGCAAACATATGCATGTGCTTTCCTTATCAGTTACAATAGAAGTTTGAAAAGAGGCTTAGGAAATATTTGTCATTCTTCCTTGTCCTCATAGTATATTGAAATTATGGATCTTTATTATAATGATTCATTATTGTGAATCTGGAGTGTGATTAAAGTGCCATCAGGTACTAAGCAGCAAAACACAGTAGACACACGGAGTGCACAGGGCCGGTTTCACAGGTGTGTGACTTTGCATGTGCACAAGGTCATGTGCTCACAAAGGCCCCCTGCTGGGTTTAATGCTCTGCTGCTGCCATCTTGAAATTCTTATTAATTCCATCTGAGATTGTGTTTTGTAAGTGCAATCCTGTGGGATGCTGGAGCACAGCCTGGGAGTCAGCTGTTCTTGCTGCTCTATTTGCATATAACACGTCCCATGGGCATAGGCTCCTGGGGGATCCACACACACTATGTGGGAGTTCAGCAAGACAGAGCAAGTACATCTTGCTCTGAGCGTTACATCCCCGCCTGAGGAAGTAGGGGTGCTCACAGCCCTGCAAAGTCACGCTTTCCTCTTGAACCAGAATGTGGTTCTAATATAGAAAGAAGAAATGGCATCCTAAGAAACATGAACAAGCAAAGAACCTCCACCACATACACCCCTTTTTACTCCTGTTCTTTTCCTCCTTTGCTGACCACTTATGCTGAAGATAACGAGAAGGAAAGGGGAAAGACAGGGCAATCAGGAGCAACCCAAAGCTTTTCCCTCAGGGCTTCCTCACTCATCAGCAAGCTCAGTAGACAATGTGGGTATAAAGAGAACATAATCATGAAGGTACATAAAAACAACTGAGTTAATTTTGTTTAGCATCTCTACTATTCTTATAAAACCAAAATACACATATGTATTTGAATTATGAAATATGAACTATGTAATTTTGCTGTTTCTGCATATAAGGGGAATATTCATATTTGCATTTCACACTGATATTGCCCAGTGTAAAGATGAAAAATAAAATTCATGGTAGTAATTTAAAGTTGTAAGTTTTCTTTATTTAGAATCACAATAAGTAGCAAAGAATTACAAGTGAAGATAAACTATGGAAGAAGGGACAAAGCTCTGCATTTTAATGTTTTTAAGGGACTTTTTCCCTTGATTTTTGAACAGAGGCTCAAATTTTTATTCTGCACTCAGTTCTGCAAATTATGTAGCCTAGCTGGCATGAGCAGGGTATAACCGTGGTTAATTTCAAACGTTTTGAAGTCACCCAGAGCTTGATTTAAATCATGTTCTGCCACTTGGATATGGCTTCACTTTTCTAAGCTCCAGTTTTCTCATCATTTAATTATTTAATTAACCTTTATTGAGCTTATTTAATTAACCTATATTTATTGAACATACTGTGCTTCTGTGAGGCACACAAGTAACTTTCTTTACCCTCATGGGACTTACATGGTAGCGAGGAAGACAGAAATTAAACTGATAAAAAATAAGTGCATAATTACACATTCTGATAAGGGCTATGAAAAAATATGAAGATATTTTGAAAAAGAAAACTGGGGACGGTATTGCTGGGGCTGCTGCTAAGTCGCTTCAGTCGTGTCCAACTCTGTGCGACCCCATAGACGGCAGCCCACCAGGCTCCCCCATCCCTGGGATTCTCCAGGCAAGAACACTGGAGTGGGTTGCCATTTCCTTTTGCAATGCATGAAAGTGAAAAGTGAAAGTGAAGTCGCTCAGTCATGTCCAACTCTTTGTGACCCCATGGACTGCGGCCTACCAGGCTCCTCCATCCATGGGATTTTCCAGGCAAGAGTACTGGAGTGGGGTGCCATTGCCTTCTCCGGAGGGTATTGAGACCCAATTTATTTTGGGTAGTAAATACTTAAGTTGAGACATAAGGAGGAGATAATTGGGAAAAGAATTGATCAAAGGAAGAAATGAAAATACCTCTCTCATAAGGCATTTATGAAGACTGTCTGATACACATAAAAACATCAGGACAGTCCTGATAATAGTCTACAGTGAACACAAGAGAGCTTTATCATTATTAGAAGGCTGACACTAGCCTGTCTAAAAGTTGATTTTTTTTTTGCCTTATCCTCATTATCCATTCATATTAGGCAGTATGTGTGTAAATATTTTTCTAGAAGGTTCATTATCGACATACTGCTGCTACTGCTAAGTCACTTCAGTCGTGTCCGACTCTGTGCGACCCCGTAGACGGCAGCCCACCAGGCTCCCCAGTCCGTGGGATTCTCCAGGCAAGAACACTGGAGTGGGTTGCCATTTCCTTCTCCAATGCATGAAAGTGGAAAGTGAAAGTGAAGTCATTCAGTCGTGTCCGACTCTTCACAACCCCATGGACTGCAGCCTACCAGGCTCCTCCATCCATGGGATTTTCCAGGCAAGAGTACTGGAGTGGGATGCCATTGCCTTCTCCGTCATTATCAACATACTCACTCCTTTAATGATATTTAGCTGAACTTTAAGTATGGAATGGGCTTCCCTGGTGGCTCAGAGGTTAGAGCGTCTGCCTGGAATGCAGGAGACCCGGGTTTGATCCCTGGGTTGGGAAGATCCCCTGGAGAAGGAAATGGCAACCCACTCCAGTACTCTTGCCTGGAGAATCCCATGGAGGGAGGAACCTGGTAGGCTATAGTCCACAGGGTCGCAAAGAGTCAGACACGACTCAGCAACTTCACTTTCACTTTAAGTATGGAATAGGATTCCATTTTGTTCATTCTGTCTTCGTTTCCAAGCTCTTTCTTATACATGCATATCAGTTTCTAATGAATTTACTTGGGAGGCTGTAGTTCATGGTCTGAATCTATACGCTGTCGGACTCAGTTTTGTTTCATTATAATTGTGATAGCACACTTCCCTTTGGGCATAAGAGCATTTCAATTAAAGAAAGCTAGTGAAGGTCTCTCCTTCCTGTCTTTAGTTTTCTTTTACGTGTCATTGATTTTAGCAACTGTTATGAAAAAAAAAAAAAGTGCCTTTCTTCTCTTTGAGTTGTCACTTTTGTCTCTCCCTTTCTGCCGATCATGGAATTATCATCTCCCATATGCCTCTTTTATTTGAAAACAGGCTCTTCCCTGTCACCTTCCCTGGTGGAATCCCAGGTCTGAGGTCAACTTAGCTAGCTTCATGCCAAAGCAGAAACATCTGGGAAAGGCTGGCAAGTATAGAACTGTCCCCGGGGAAAATCCTGTGATGGGGAAGGTGGTCTTTGCTGTCACTGTGCCTCTTATCACTGGCTCTCTTACTGCTTCCTCCCTTGATCATCCAGAGCCCTCAGGCTGATGGAAAGGTGTCCTACTGCAGCCTGCCTTGTCCCTCAGCAGCATCCTTCGTGTTTGACAACCCGTTGCTCACCCCCACCAAAGGCAAATGAACTTCAGGGCTCTGGGAAGGGGCCTACCAATGTGTCCACAGTGTCAAGTATATATTTATTTAATTTTATAGAGTCAATTATTGTATTTCTATAGACTAGTGCTGCTATCTCTTTCTACTTTTATTTTCCTGCCTTCATATTTCCCCTATGGTCAGAGAGTGTTGGAGCATTTTAGGATCTGACTAAAGGATTAAATTGGGTATACATTTAGTTTGAGTTTCAGATCAGATCAGATCAGATCAGTCACTCAGTCATGTCTGACTCTTTGCGACCCCATGAATCGCAGCACGCTAGGCCTCCTTATCTATCAACAACTCCCAGAGTTCACTGAGACTCATGTCCATCAAGTCAGTGATGCCATCCAGCCATCTCATCCTCTGTCGTCCCCTTCTCCTCCTGCCCCCAATCCCTCCCAGCATCAGAGTCTTTTCCAATGAGTCAACTCTTCGCATGAGCTGGCCAAAGTACTGGAGTTTCAGCTTTAGCATCATTCCTTCCAAGGAAATCCCAGGGCTGATCTCCTTCAGAATGGACTGGTTGGATCTCCTTGCAGGCCTAGGGACTCTCAAGAGTCTTCTCCAACACCACAGCTCAAAAGCATCAATTCTTCGGCGCTCAGCCTTCTTCACAGTCCAACTCTCACATCCATACATGACCACAGGAAAAACCATAGCCTTGACTAGACGAACCTTTGTTGGCAAAGTAATGTCTCTGCTTTTGAATATGCTATCTAGGTTGGTCATAACTTTCCTTCCAAGGACTAAGCGTCTTTTAATTTCATGGCTGCAGTCACCATCTGTAGTGATTTTGGAGCCCAGAAAAATAAAGTCTGACACTGTTTCCCCATCTTTAGTGGGCTACATTTATGGGATTCATAGCCACTCCCAAGAACAGTTACTATTGTCATAGCTGTCTTGGTGTAGGGATTATTTGCAGGTATATACCTACCACCCTCTGCGTCAGTCATCCGGTACCTCACTCATAGGTACAAGGCTAGAATCTTTATCAATATAGAAATATGTTCTGCATCATCTGGGAACAGAAATAGGTTTATTTCTCATAGACTAGCCAGAACTAGTCTAAGGAAAATTCTGTCAGTCATCAAATGTGTAAACTAGGAAGCGAAAGATTCAGTTCCCATTAATGCAAAGTGAAAGACAAGTTCTCTCTTGCTGGGGATAGAATTGATAATGCAGGGTACATTGCATCATACACTTTTAAAAGTAGAATTGTACTCAGCTACACTTCTGGAAAGACAGAATTCTTGCCTTTTTACGAAACAAGCCTGTAATAGTACCATAAGCAATAAATATGTTTTATGCATAAGTGTCCTAAAAATCTTAAATAATGATGCTGTTAAAGTGCTGCACTCAATATGCCAGCAAATTTGGAAAACTCAGCAGTGGCCACAGGGCTGGAAAAGGTCAGTTTTCATTCCATTCCCAAAGAAAGGCAATGCCAAAGAATGTTCAAACTACCACACAATTGCACTCATCTTACATGCTAGTAAAGTAATTCTCAAAATTCTCCAAGTCAGGCTTCAACAGTACATGAACCATGAACATCCAGATTTCAAGCTGGATTTAGAAAAGGCAGAGGAACCACAGATAATCGCCAACAGCTGTTGGATCATCCAAAAAGCAAGAGAGTTCCAGAAAAAACATCTATTTTTGCTTTACTGACTATGCCAAAGCCTTGGACTGTGTGGATCACAACAAACTGTGGACAATTCTTAAAAAGATGGGAATACCAGACCACCTGATCTGCCTTCTGAGAAATCTCTATGCAGGTCAGGAAACAACAGTTAGAACTGGACATAGAACAACAGACTGGTTCCAAATTGGGAATGGAGTACATTAAGGCTGTATATTGTCACCCTCCTTATTTAACTTATATCCAGGGTACATTATGCAAAATGCCAGCCTGGATGAAACACAAGCTGGAATCAAGATTGCTGGGAGAAATATCACTAACCTCAGATATGCAGATGACACCACCCTTATGGCAGGAAGCGAAGACCCTGAGAGCCTCTTGATGAAAGTGAGAGGAGAATTAAAAAGTTGTCTTAAAACTCAACATTCAGAAAACTAAGACCATGGCATCTGGTCCCATCACTTCATGGCAAATATATGGGGAAACAATGAGAGACTTAATTTGGGGGGGTGGGCTCCAGAATCACTGCAGATGGTGACTACAGCCATAAAATTAAAAGATACTTGCTCCTTGGAGGAAAAGCTATGACTAACCCAGATAGCATATTAAAAAGCAGAGACTTTACTTTGCCAACAAAGGTCTGTCTAGTCAAAGCTACCTTTTTTCCAATAGTCATGTATGGTTGTGAGAGTTGGACTATAAAGAAAACTGAGCGCAGAAGAATTGATGCTTTTGAACTGTGCTGTTGGAGAAGACTCTTGAGAGTCCTTTGGACTGCAAGGAGATCCAACCAGTCCATTCTAAAGGAAATTAGTTCTGAATAGTTATTGGAAGGATTGATGCTAAAGCTGAAACTCCAATACTTTGGCTATCTTATGTGAAGAACTGACTCATTTGAAAAGACCCTGATGCTAAGAAAGATTGAAGGCAGGAGGAGAAGGGGTCGATGGAGGATGAGATGGTTGGATGGCATCACTGACTCGATGGACATGAGTTTCAGTAAGCTCTGGGAGCTGGTGATGGACAGGGAGGCCTGTTGTTCTGCGTGCTACAGTCCATGGTGTCACAGAGTCGGACATGACTGAGCGACTGAACTGAACTGATGCATAAATGTGTGTGTGTTAGTCACTCAATAGTGTCCGACTCTTTGCGAACCCACGTACTGTAGCCCACCAGCCTCCTCTGTTCATGAAATTCTCCAGGCAAGAATACTGGAGTGGGTAACCATTCCCTTCTCCAGAGGATCTTCCTGACCCAGGGATCCAACCCAGGTCTTCTGCATTGCAGACAGATTCTTTACCATCTGGGCCACCAGGGAAGCCTTTTATGCATACCACCTATCAATGAAATAAAGCCTAACTTTGACCATCCATGCTGCTGCTGCTGCTAAGTCGCTTCAGTCATGTCCGAGTCTGTGCGACCCCATAGACAGTAGCCCACTAGGCTCCCCCGTCCCTGGGATTTTCCAGGGAAGAGTACTGGAGTGGGTTGCCATTGCCTTCTCCATTGATCATCCATGCTGTAGCAAAAACCAAATTCTGTTTATATTCTCTCTGTAGAAAATACTACAGGGACTTCTCTGGTGGTCCAGTGGTTAAGTCTTTGTACTTCCAATATGGCAGGCATGGGTTCAAACCCTGGTTGAGGAACTAAGATCCCACACACCATGCCCTGAGGCATGGCTAATAAAAAGAGAAAATACTACAAATACTATTATTAAGCAAGGAGGTGTGCAGTAAGTATGCAACCTAAAAATATGGGAAAATATTAACTGATGTGTGTTAAAAGATTAATTCATAGATATATTTTCTGGATTTTGTAATATTTATGTTATTTTTGACTTTCTTAAAGTATATAATTTGCTATAGCTTCATAATTCTAAACAAATATTTTTCTATGAAAATTTTCATTCATTTTGCATGTTTGCCTTAAAAGGGTCCTCAAAATTACCTGCTTCAGCATCCCCCCTAAACTGTATCCATCCTCATTTCAACTGTATGCATCTTATTAGAAAATTAATGTTATGGTGACAAGCATTTAATGTTACCTTTAGTTTTATGATGGAGTACTAGCTTCTACTACATTCCCATTCCAAAGGGTTTTCTTACACTCCATAGATTGAACTGTGAACTGCACAACACCACCTACTGGTTTTACATTCTGTTCCTCAGCTGGAAGTGAAATAGAGGTTATTCAATAAGGAAACTTTTATGGGGATAAAGGGCTTCCCAGGTGGTACAGTGGTAAAGAATCTGCTGACTAATGCAGAAGACACAAGAGATGCAGGTTCGATCCTTGAGTGGGGAAGATTCCCTGGAGTAGAAAATGGCAACCCACTCCACTATTCTTGCCTGGAAAATTCCATGGACAGAGGAGCCCCAAGGGCTACAGTCCATGGGGTCACAAAGATTCAGACACAACTGAGCACACACATACTCACATACATACATGGGGATAAAAGAGATAGAAGAGGGCTCCAAGGAGCTGTGGATACTAAGGCAGGAAAGGGTAAAGAAAAGAAGAGAGATATTGCAGAAGGGGAAATATCACGTGAGCAGAGATAAAGAAGGGCAGAGAGTAAGACCTTTATTCCTTTTCAGTCTTCCATTCTAAGATACTCCACCTTGAGATCCATGGGTCTCTCTGAAATATCCTGCCACCCCTGCTACACATCTCTCATTTATTGGGACTTGAGTGGCTTCTTGTTTCCAGGTAGATAAAAAAAAAAAAAAGTCCTAAAAAAATCATCCTTCTCAATGAATTTGCATTTTACTGGAGGACTCTGGAAAATAATAGCTGTGATTAATTGAATTGCCACCACAATTATTGAATGGGCTTCCCTAGTGGCTCAGCTGGTAAAGAATCTGCCTGCAATGTGGGAGATCAGGGTTCAGTCCCTGGGTTGGGAAGATCCCTTGGAGAAGGGAACGTCTACCCACTCCAGTGTTCTGGCCTAGAGAATTCCATGGACTGGATAGAATTCCATGGACTATAGAATACTGTAAATTATTGAATATCAACATCATTTCTAATGTTCACAACATCCTCAGCAGGTAGCTATCATCCACATTTTAAAAGGGATAAAATAGCCTCAGAGTTGATAATAACTTGCTAAGATCATGTAACTGGAAAGCAAAGCTGGGCTGGAACTCAGCTTTGCTGACTTCAAACTAACCTCTATCTGTTATATCACACTACCTACCAGTGTCTAAAGTCAAAGGAATTAATTTCTGCTGGTGGAATTTTATGTGCTTTTGAACATATGACGTTTGGATGTTAGAAGCCATAGAGATTGTATAATTCAACCCCTCATTTTTACATTAAGGTCATTGATTTCTTACAAGTGGTACAGCTCAAAGTTCCTAAATAAGTGTTGAAGCACAGCCTGGTTTCCTTCTATGAAATTTTGCCTATTTTGATAGTGTACAAGAATCCCAGTCATAGCTCAGAACTGTTTTTCCTTGAATAGAAACTATTGTGTATGCTAAGTTGCTGCAATTATGTCTGACTGTTTGCAACCTCATGGACTGAAGCCCACCAGCTCCTCTGCCCATTGGACTCTCCAGGCAAAAATACAGGATTGGGTTCCCATTTCCTCCTCTAGGAGAACTTCCCAACCCAGGGATCAGATCTTTGTCTTTTATGTCTCTTGCATTGGCAGGCAGGCTCTTTACCACTAGAGGCACTATCTACCTCTGGTAAATTCACATCTAATAGTTTACAGTTTTATTCCAAAAGAAAATATCAATAGGCAGTGTTAAAGACATTTAAACATTTAAATTCCTTTAAAAAGTGTCTTAAATTTTATTCCACATGTTTATTCATTTTAAAGGGTTTACTCTTTATGTCATTTAGATTATTTACCAACCGGAAAATGAGAGTAATACTTGCTATCAATAGCACCTGCTGTGTTTTACATATATTATTTCTAATCCATGCATAGTGTAGTATGATATGCATAGGGACAATAAAATTAGATAAATTAGGTAAATTAGGTAACTTACATGTGGTCACTCAAGTGATAAGGAGCAAAATAGTATTTAACACAGATCTTGGTTGACTACAAATAGCAAATACTCTATGACTTTTGTTGAAGTTTGTATATATATAAGATTCAAAATGTGGGCATTTAAACATGGCTTGTGTTATGCCCTTATCTTTTTGTGCTTCTTTTCTTACTATCTGTGAAATGATTATGGCTTGCCATTGAAATCAACGACCTGGTCAACAGCTTTTAAATATTCCTTGAACAGAAACCTTGGTAAATAAATACTCAAGACTGTGAATTTTCTCATTGAGCAGGAATAGCCTTTGAAGAAGAGATACATTATAAGAAAAATAACACACCTGACCGGGGCTTTAAGATTTAAGAATCACTTCTGCATTTCAAGCTGAAGTTCAAGGATTTATAAGGCATATGTAAGCCTTTAGGAAAAAGATCATCTTGGGAATTCTATCATCCTGAATAATGCATCATCCAAAAACAAACCAGAATTTATTATGAAATTCTGATATTTTAGAAGTGCCTTTTTCTAAAAATTGCTACTTGGATATGTTATGGTTGATTACACTTGATACTGATTTTTGTTCTTCTTAAATAAACAGATAGAGGTTATGAAAGGTAATATTCCTTACCTAGACTTTTTCATTCAGGATTCTATTAGAAGGAAAGTAGACAGGCCCGGATAGTATTTGGCCAACAGCCAGTATTACATGAGATGAAATGAATATAAATTTAGCACAGTGCCTGGCATACGGTAAAAACTCAATAAGTGTTTAGCTATTGCTATTTTTATTATTGGCTACAGAAAGATGCCAGGGAAATCACCAAAGATGTGGATGCTTCCCCAAAATGCACATAGTATTTTGTCAAAAGTTTCACAAGACAAGTGTGCTAGGCTAGTGGTGAAATAAAGCGACTTTGTGTAGCTACAAGGGGGGATTTCTGGGAAGTGGTTTGCTCCTGGCTTTTTGCCGTCCATGTCAGAGTCCTTGTCGATGACCGAGCAAGTTCGGTCTGACCTGCCGATGTGACACTCCTGGCAGCACAGTGCGACCAGAGCCACCTGCAATGCATCAGCACTTTTCTGCAAGTCCCATGTACCTCTAACAAACATCCAATCTCTCACCCCGAGGATGCACTTTCTTTTCTCTTTCTTATACTTAGGGCCCCATTTAGGTTCTAGTGCTGTGTGATCACTGTCCTTCTGAATGTTACAATGAGCAGGCTCAGGTCATTTTTCCGTTGTAGCTATCTGAAAGAAAAAATTGGCAGCCACATATTCTGTCAACATAGCCACATTGTTCCAAATAATTTTAACTGTAAAAAGTGGGGAAAAAAAATGAGTTCGATATTCAGCTAGGCAATCCACTCCAGTACTCTTGCCTAGAAAATTCCATGGATGGAGGAGCCTGGTGGGCTACAGTCCATGGGGTCACAAAGAGTCAGACACGACTGAGCAACTTCACGAGGGATCACAACCTTTGAAAGGGAGTTTGGCAAGGTCCTGAATGTCACCATCTGGATGCTGATGGCTGAATGCTGACTCCTGTCATGCAGTAGTAAGAATGGAAGAATACTGACCTTGGATAATTCCTGAAGGAAGTTGCTGATGAGCAGTGCATGCTTAGTCGCTCAGTTATGTCCCACGCTTTGCGACCCTATGGACTGTAGCCCACCAGGCTCCTCTGTCCATGGAATTCTCCAGGCAAGAATACTGGAGCGGGTTGCCATTTCCTTCTCCATATGTGCAGCAGAGGCAGCTATCACTGAATTGCCCATTCAATTCAGTGGATGGCAGTAATGGTTGTATCCAGCTCACGTTCCAGTGAAAAGGGGCATGTGTGAAAATTTCAGATGTTGTTTTACATGTTCAGATGCTTTTTCTCTTTTATAGCAGCCATTCCAGAGTTTCTCAAGAATGCCAACTTAGCCCCCTAATCATTGGATCAATTAGGACATTGAAATTTGCCATTCCATGTTTGAGGCCAAGTTTTCCATTCTTTTCATGGATATATTAGAATTAACTGAGCTAAGACAGAGAACAATCACAAAGTGGACTACCAAAACTTTCCAGGCAATTGACTTAGGAATATGAGCTCTCTTTTAGAACATGACCTATTCGCTATCCTGATTTCTACCCTAAACTCTTCTGGAGCCTACTTTGCTTCTCATCTCATTCCCTGCTGGGCAGGGAGGGATCTTTTGGAAGCTTCACTGTGGGTAGAACAGTATGGCAGAAATTTCTATTGAGCCAATATAGCTAATCACTAGTAGAACTAGTACACTATTTTTTTTTTAATTGAAGTATAGTTTATGGGCTTCCCAGGTGATGCTAGTGGTAAAGAACCTGTCTGCCAACGCAGGAGACATAAGAGATGCGGGTTTGATCACTGGGTCAGGAAGATCCTCTGGAGGAGAGCATGGCAACCACTCCAGTATTCTTGCCTGGAGAATGCCCATGAACAGAGGAGCCTGGCGGGCTATAATACATAGGGTTGCAAAGAGTCAGAAATGACTGAATCAACGTAGCACGCGTGCATGCATGCAGAGTTGATTTACAATGTTGTGCTTGTTTCTATGTACAGCAAAGTGATTCAGTGATTTATGTTTTATTTCTTGATACTGAATATAGTTCCCTGTGCTTCTTGTTTATCTATTTTATATACAGTAGTTTGTTTCTGATAATCCCAAACTCCTAATTTATCCCTCCACCTGTTGTTTTTCCCTTTGGTAATTGTAAATTTGTTCTTTATGTCTGTGACCCTGTTTTCGTTTCTGAAATAAGTTCATTTGTATCATATTTTAGATTCCACCTATAAATGATATCATATATTTGTCTCTCTTTCTGACTTACTTTCTGTAGTATGATAACCTCTAAGCCCACCCACGTTGCTGCAAGTGACACTATTTCATTCTTTTTTATGGCTGAGTAGTATTTCACTATATATATGTACCATATCTTTTTTATCCATTCATCTGCCCATGGATATTTAGGTTGCTTCCATGTCTTGGTTATTGTAAATAGTGTTGCTATGAAAAGTGAGATGCATGTATCTTTTTGAACTAGACTTTTCTTTGGTTATATGCCCAAGAGTGGAATTGCTGGATCACATGCCAACTCTATTTTTAGTTTGTTAAGAAATCTCTATACTGTTTTCCATAGTTAGTCACAACAATTTACATTCCCACCAACAATGTAGGAGGGCAGGACCCTAATTTTTTTGCTATGCATTACAGTCTTTCAACTAGGCAATAATTCAGCTAGGTTTTATCATGTGACTAAGGTCTGAGCAGTGAAATAAATGCACATATACTAGAAAGAACTTCAGGGGATCTTTGCTTAAAGAGGAAAGGAAATATCTTTATTTTTCCCCTTTCTACCTTCTACTGCCCGGAATATAAATATAATAGATGGAACTCTCACAGCCTTATTTGGCTGTGAGGATAAGAACACATCGTAAGGATGGGGGAGCAGTGATCTAGGAGGCTGTCTCTAGACTTTGTGGAGTCTATATCAGCCTTCTACATCCTTCTTTTATTCCTTTATGTAAGGGTCAAAAGTACTTCTATCTTGTTTAAGTTGCATGCTTATCTTGTTTGTTGTCTTGATACATAACATAATGGATGTTACCTGAATTTTTTTTAACTTTTATTAAGTATTGTCTTTTCCTTTATGACTCTGCAGAACCATGTATTTTTGCATTCAGTAAACCTTTAATAAAGCAAATTAGTCCTAACCATCCTAAGATAGTTTTGTGCTACATCTACAGAACTGAAAATATTGATTTGTTTGATTCATTGAGGACCTTGCCAATCTAATTAAAATTGTTGTCAACTTTGGAAAATTAATTTTTGTATTTTTTAAGTGCTTAAAAGTTTGCATGTTGACAGGGGCCATTATGTGGTAATTACGATCTATATCATGGTTGTAAGATCATATCAAAATGGAATATTGACTTCAAACAAACAAAAAAACTAAGACGTAGCATATTTATCATGTTATAATTTCATATGATGGCCATAAATAAAAATGCGACTTTGTCAATTGAACAGGCTATCACTCTGGGATCATGTCTCCCACTACTTCCACAAGGCATGTTGCTACCTAGTGGGAAAGAGTTACTATGGGTACAGATAACTTTGAGTGTTCTTTTTAAAGGAAATTGTTCTTTTCTGAAGTGTAGTTAGCCTGATATGAATTAGCCGTGTGACGCTTCTCCCTTTCTACTGGCTCATTATTTGCAGTAAATACACATAATGGAAAAACAAAACAAAACACACAACTTCTCACCACTCAGTATCCATCTACTTTATTGTCTTTTCCTTTAGTTATAAACTTCATGAAAGATTAGTGTAAACTCACTTTGACGAGACTTTCCTAACATAAATTTTATGGACCAACCTTTGGCATTTGCCTCTCTTTTTAACATCATCCTGGGAAGCACTTTTAACTCTCAGCTTCTGTGGGAGTTCTGGTCCTGCATCTCCCAATTTAGTAGCCACCCCTTATTCTCATTCGCTGTGTCTTTTCTCTCCCACCATGCTTGAAATGTTTTTCTTAGGATTCTATCTTGAGTTTCTTTCTCTGTCACTGCACATGCTACCTATTTTCTGATGACTCATAATTGTACATTCTATTTACTGAAGTTTAGAGTTGTATTTCTGTAATCGTGAAAAAATCTACAAATCTAAGACTCAGCTCACCCAACTAAACGTCAAGCTGTTGCCTCCACCTCTCCCTCCACCAGTGTTTTCTCTTTGGGGTGATGACATTCTTGTTTTCCTATCCCTCTTTACCTTGAAAAACTCATTCATCCTCTAAGACTGATTTCAAGTTTCACCTCTGCCTGGAAATATATCTCACCTTGCTGGGGGATTTTCCTTCTCCTGTACTGCTGTTCTTTGCCTCTATACGGTTGGGATGATTCACTGGAAGAGGAAATGGCAACCCACTCCAGTATTCTTGCCTGAAAAATCCCATGGACAGAGGAGTCCAGTGGGCTACAGTCCATGGGGTCACAAAGAGTTGGATATAACCAAGTGACCAAGCATACACACACACAGAGGAAAGAACTACAGAAGAATGATAGTAGTATTTTCCTGTTTCTCTCTATTTTGAACCCAAAACACAACTGTTTTCTTGGTGAGGAGGGAGAAATACATGCCAGATTCCAATACCAAATTCCTATCATAGAGTAACCGTGATTAGAAACCTAGCCCACTTATTGGGTCTGACATTTGGACTTATTCTAAAGTTAACCAATTAATCTACAGCCTGGTACCAGTAGGTACTCACTAAATATTTGTTGAATGATTTTCTGCACGAATGACTTCATCCATTATTTCAAGCTGAGATAGCATGTGGACTAGTTCATAACTCATGGTAGTCATGAATAGCTGACATTTACTGAAGGCATGCCAGGCACTGTTACTTACAGTTTTATAGGTATAGTCTCATTTAATCCTCATAACAACCTTATAAGATAGATGATGATGATCATTTAATAAATTGGGAAACTGAGTCACAGAGAGGTTTAGGAAATTGTCTAGGATATCATCACTTGTTGTCCTTCAGTCCCTGAGTTGTGTCTGACTCTTTGCATCCTCATGGACTGCAGCACGCCAGGCTCCTCTGTCCTCCACTATCTCTCGGAAATTGCTCAAATTTATGTCCATTGAGTTGGTGATGCTATCTAACCATCTCATCCTCTGCTGCCTCCTTCTCCTTCTGTCTTCAGTCTTTCCCAGCATCGGGGTCTTTTCCAATGAGTCAGATATTTGCAGCAGGTGGCCAAAATAATGGAACTTCAACTTCAGTATCGATCCCTCCAATGAATATTCAGGGTTGATTTTCTTTAGGATTGATTGGTTTGATCTCCCTGGAGTCCAAGGGACTCTCAAGAATCTTCTCCAGCACCACAATTCAAAAGCATCAGTTCTTTGGTGCTCAGCCTGCTTTATGATCCAACTTTCACATCCATACATGACTACTGGAAAAACTACATCTTTGACTATACGGACCTTTGTCAGCAAAGTGATGTCTCTGCTTTTTAATATGCTGTCTAGGTTTGTCATAGCTGTCTTTCCAAGGAGCAAGTATCTTTTAATTTCAAAGCTGCAGTCACCATCTGCAGTGATTTTGAAGCCCAAGAAAAATCTGTCACTGCTTCCACTAGCAGGCAGGAGGGCTGAAACTTAAGTCCAGCAGGATGGTGTAGCTGAAGCCTGCATGCTCTCAAGTAACCTGCAATAGTTGCTCTGTGAGAAACAAACTGATTCTAAATATATTTTTAAAGTCAATTTACATAGACAGATATTCTTCCCTAAAATATGAGGGCTGTGGGTAACCTAAATAATTACTCCTTGCTGTGTTTTCAGAGTGTAAATATAGTGATATTTAAAAACCCATAACCACAACTGGATGGACTATAAGCAAAAGCTGTTTATTATTTTATAAAATGTCCAGTAATATTATTTGATAGCAGTTGATACATGATGCTGAAAATATTTCATCAGTCTCAGGCCCTGCTAACTATATTTTACTGTTTAGAGGCAGGCTACTTACACTTTAACTATATTTCACAGCTTTGTTGATCATTGTTCTTACCATTAGCCTGTCATTAGCCTCTCAGCTTTTACTTTTCATTCTCTTGCAGTTGGTCTATGGGGATAAATCTGTTGCTTCCTTACTCTTTTGCATTTTACATGCTCTCACGTTTTTATGAAATCCCTCTAAAGGATAATCTGTATATCACGGCATGCATGACTTACATATTGGAGTCTATAGGAAAAATTTATACTCTGCAAAAGCTGTTAAAACCTGTTTAGCATATAAGACTAGGGACTCTTCATTATGAGGTATCTCTGTGCTCTTTTGAAATATCCTGGAGCTCTTTGCAGCTTCTGAAACAAATAATTATAATAAAAATTCCTCTCACACAGAGATAAATCTAAAGGGGGATTATTTTATTTATCTAGATGGAAAAATTATTAATTTTTAGAGGCTGGCATTCTCAAAACCAACATGGGAAAGATGCTTAGTTAAGTAATGCAAAAATTATTGGGTGTAGTATAAAAAGTTTTCCTCTGATTACTTTACCTCATAGTAATCTGAAAGGAGATTTGAAAGGAGGAAACACATAAACTATATCTGTAATTAGAATGCAAAGTCACTCATTTATCAGCACTTAGGGAAGATTTATCCCCTCAATAGTCTCTCGCCCTATGTGAAAATGATAACACTTCCCCTGAATCAGCAGTTCAAGGCTCTACAAAACAGAATATGCTCAACATTTTAAAAAGGGACAATGTCAATGTTTGCAAATGAATATAAATGCATTTTTCAAATATTTAAGTAATTATATTTGCTTGAGAATCTAGGAGTATTTTACTTACGGATCAAGCAAGACAATTTAAAGTTTCAGTTCAGTTCACAGTTTTGTAACATGACCAACTTTAATATGGAAAAATGACCCAGGAGGTCCCATATACTTCCATTAAAGTATTACATGTTGGGTGGGGGTCTTTGTCGGCCGCTCCTAATTAGCAATGAGAATGATTAAACTTGGTCCTGGAACCCTTAATAAAATTGTAATTTATCCTTCAGCCTAGCCAAAATTTTTTCTGTTGAGGAAAAAAAAAAAATATATATATATATATAGTGAAATGATTTCCTGTTATTCATTCAGTTCTAGAATGTCTGCAACCCATATGGAAAACAGCATCATATTGGGTTGTCTAGGAAAGATAAAACCAGATTTTTCTAAAGATAAATTACAGTTTGAGTTAGCTAGCTTTATGAAATTGGAGAAGGCAATGGCACCCCACTCCAGTACTCTTGCCTGGAAAATCCCATGGATGGAGGAGTCTGGTAGGCTGCAGTCTATGGGGTCGCTAAGAGTCGGACACGACTGAGTGACTTCATTTTCACTTTTCACTTTCATGCATTGGAGAAGGAAATGGCAACCCACTCCAGTGTTCTTGCCTGGAGAATCCCAGGGGCAGGAGAGCCTGGTGGGCTGATGTCTATGGGGTCACACAGAGTCGGACACGACTGAAGTGACTTAGCAGCAGTTTCATGAAATAGAAATGTTGCTTGGGATAAGGACATTTCTGGCTGGTTGCCTTGTTTGATGCCCCCAGAAGTGGTTTCCACTGAGACTATTAAGTAAAAGGATTGATATGATATAGGACTCCAGTCAGTGGTACTTCTTGTATGAGGATTAGTTGACTCTTTGATTTATTTTGGCATTTCATTTTACACCTCTTTTTGAAATCAACTTATGGCCTTGTGGTCAATCAACTTCCATTTATAAACTAGTAAACCTCTACCTTGAAATAGTTTATACGTATTTTGATCTCAAATGTTATAAAAAATAAATAAATAAAGAGTTTTAAATGCAGTGCTCCATGAATAAGCCTAAGAAGATGAAATTTCCATTTTCACTGTTCTTATCATTATCATCAATAAATGTATTTGTTAGGTTCACACATGTACATGGCACTTTCTGTTTTTTATTCATTATAGTTTCACTTGAAGGCATACACACTTGGTGATTATTTAAAAAAATGCTAATTCAGATAGTTTCATCAATAAACTGTATAGAGGAAATCAGATATTTCATGCAAGAGAATGAAATGAGACCCTTATCTTATACCACTCACAAAAACTAACACAAAATGAAATCAGAACTCAAATATAAGGCCTGAAACCATAAAACTCCCAGGAGAAAACATAGGCAAAAGCCTCCTTGACCTGGGTCTTGACAGTAACTTCTTGGATATGATGCCTAAATAAAGAATAAATGAGACTACATCAAAATAAAATGCTTCTACATAGCAAAAGAAACAATCAACAAAATGAAATGGTAACCTATGGGATTGGAGAAAACATTTGCAAACCACACCTCTGATAAGGGGTTAGTATCCAAACTATATAAAGAACTCATATAACACAACAGAAAACAACAACAGAAATTTTACAGAGACTTTCTTCCTTGGAACAATAAGTCATGACTTCTGAACTTGCCCAATGCTGAGCTTTTAACTTCATAAGCATATATTAACCAGCACAGGACAAGGGCAAACATCTAAGCAACCTAGGCATTATGATGGGTAGTAACATCAACAAGTACTAGAATTGCAGTGGTCCTTCTCACTCACTTTAGTCCTAGTCTTTTCCATAATTGGAGGCCATAGGACATTATTATGGAAAATCTGTCTATTGCCTACTGGGACAGAGGGCAGCTGAATTTGGACTTGACATTATCTCTGGCCTGGCTCATAAAAGAAAAGATAGCTCTCCTCCAACTTGAATGTATATATGGTCATCTCCAATAGAAACCATTTACAAGTCATTTATTTATAGATTGTGTCTGACTTAATGAATTCCAGGCACCAGACCATACTGTTCTTATGAACATAAAATACTTTGTAAAGCCCACCTGTGAGGACTATACCCAGGTCTATGTGTCCAACATGAAGGGCTAGTCTCTAAAATATCAAGTTTGCATGGGCTTGCTCCACCAAAATGTGGAGAGGACACAGAGACCAAGTTTTAAAGTTTGGGGAAATGTAGATGATAATTGCATCAAGCTGGAGGCACCAGCACAAATGGGTTTGGGAAAGGAGGCATCAACATGGGGTTCCCAGAGTTGGTTCTGAGTCTAATTCCTAGAAAGTAGACAGAGAAGATCACGTTTATTCATTTTCAAATGTTTTGATGTTTTATCTCCTTTGTGGCCTTTCTCTGTCATATTGCTTCCCCATTGTCCCAGGAGAGTAGAATGGAAAGAGGTGGATAAATGCATTGGAGAAGTAGATAGGACACTGTTCTAGCAGCCACTTGCCGGTTGTGAGACCTTAGCTTCTCTGAGTCTCAGTTTTTCCTTCTGTGAAATGGGAATGATAATTCTTTTTTGTGAGGGTTGATTTTTGAGATGGTGTATATAAAATAGCTAATGCTGAGCTAGACATGCAATAATCACACATGGGAAGCTCTTGGAAGCTATTCCAAAAGATGCTATGGAAAAACCCAAATGAACTTTTTAGCCAACCCAACATTTTACTTCCCTACTTCTTTCCTTTCTCTCTTCTCCCCTTTTTATCTCTCCTTCTTCCTCTCCCTCTTTTCTCTCATTCTTTTTTCATTATCTATTGAAAATATTTTTAAACCACTTCCCATTTGCTAAGTATGATGTTTATCACTGAGGATAAGTTGGTGCCTCAATGTGATCCCTGCTCTTACCTATTTACTATCTAATAAACCAAAAGAAAGAAAGTGAAGGTCACTCAGTCATGTCCGACTCTTTGCAATCCCATGGACCATAGAGTCGATGGAATTCTCCATGCCAGAATATTGGAGTGGGTAGCCTTTCCCTTTTCCAGGGGATCTTCCCAACCCAGCGATTGAACCCAAGTCTCTTGCATTGCAGGCGTTCTTTACCAGCTGAGCCACCAGGGAAGTCCAGGAATACTGGAGTGAGTAGCCTATCCCTTCTCCAGGGGTTCTTCCTGATACAGGAATCGAACCAGGGTCTCCTGCATTGCAGGCAGATTCTTTACCAACTGAGCTATGAGGGAAGTCCCAATAAACCAAAAAGACAAACTTTAATCAAAGTAGGACATGGTGATCATAAAGAATTATGACTATTAAGTACAAAGCAGAGGTGGATGGCATTATGAGAGTGAATAACAGGGCTACTAGTATCTTTTCCTTTTCCCCTTTCTGTAAGTATAAACAGAAAAACAGACTATGCTAGAATAGAACCCAAAAAGCTGATAGAAAATGTAAATGCATCTGTGTTGGTGAACTGATCTTGAAAAATGTATGAATGCTGATACTTCAGTATTTTGAAGTTCTGGAAACAGGAAGATGTATAAGAGACATCACAACCAAACACACTTCTATTCTATGTTTGTATTTTATGCTTGTTTGGTTCATTTTTCCAGGATAGTAGTTGTTTTAGTAGACTTTTATAGGTTTACTCTTCCTTTGATTAAATGAATAGTCATTCCTTTGTTCCTTTGAGGGGAAAATGTACTTCGGAGTTCAAAACAGTTGGCTGCCCAGAAACTCTGTGTTCAATCACATTACAACCACTCAATAGGAAATAAAGCTTCTTCGCTTGTAGGAGTTCCATCGTAATGAATAGAGCTGAGGCAACTTCACAGTATGGAATGCCTGTAGGGGCTGAATTCTCTCCCAAGCCCTGTGGCTTGAACAGAATAGAGAACTCAAAGTCCCCATCTACATAAAAACTCCTGCCAGGAAGTGACAAAAGTCAGCAGTCCCAAGCAGCAAGACTCTCTCTTATTGGATAATAATTCTCTTTGAGTTAATCCTAGAAGGGATGGGTTCCTTGCAGGAGATCTTGCAGTCTGGGATAAAATTAACTTTTTATTAAAGGACAGCACCTGGGAAATCTCTTTTCCTCACTTGTCCTTGTCTGTCAAGGCTGGGGAACGTGGGTCCTGTCACTAACAGAAACATAATCTAGTATAACTTTTACTCTCATTATAGTAAGAGACTATTTTTATGGCCAAAACTGGGAGAGGAAAGAAAAGTTAGCTTCCGAGGATCTTTAATAGAAAATTTGGAGTTAAATGATTCACAAAGCATCATAGGGCCATCAATGATCATCAGTGATGATCACAAGGGTCATCATTTCAGAAGTCATCGTTGGAGTAGATTATTACTTTTTTAAGGAAGTATTTTCTGTTGTTGCTTTTGTTTATAATTTTATTTTTTGGCCAGACCACACAGCATGTGGGATCTTAGCTCCCCGACCAGGGCTCAAACCCATGCCCCTGCCTTGGAAGCACAGAGTGTTAACCACAGGACCGCCAGGGAAGTCCCTGGAGTAGATTATTGAGCTGTGGTGATCTTTGTTGCACTGGGAGGTGGCTTTCATGTAATAATACACCACACACACACATTCTCTCTCCTCTAACTCCCCATCATCAAACAAAAGAAAAACCTCTCTTGACTCCACTTCCCTCTCTGGCTGCCTCCTTCCCTTTATAACAACATTCACTGAAAGAATTGCCACCCATCATGTGTCTCCTTTCTTTATTAAACTTTCTTCCCCACTACTTCACCAAAATTGCTCCTTTGAATGTCCTCTAAATTGCTAGATCTGAAGGTCAATTCACAGTGTTGGTCTCCCTGGGTCCAGTAACAGCATTTCACACAGTGAACACATGCTCCTCCTGGCAACACTTTCTTCACTTGGCTCAGGACCTTAAGTTCTGCTGATTTTCCTCCTAACTGAGCTCTGCTTCGTAGCCTCCATGTTACATGGACCTCTTTGTACTGGAGTCACTCAGCTTTAGCCCCAGCAGCACTTATCTTCTATATTTATATTATATTGATGATCATATGAGTGGCTTTCTAACATTAATACTCAGGTGATGCCCAAACTAGATCTTGTCCTCGCATTCCAGACTCACATATCCAACATCCCATACATCATGTCCATCTGATGTCCAGTAAGCATCTCAACATGAACATGTCCCAACCTCCACTCCTAATTCTCTCCTCTGGTTCTATTGCTCCCTGTTTCTCTCAGTATAAAGGCAGCATCACTCCTCTAGTTGCTCAGGCCCCAAACCTCAGAGCAATCCTGGACTTCTTTCTCTTACACTCAATGTGTAATCTACCAGCAAACCATGTCAGCTCAACATCTGAAATATACTTTCTGTCCACTCTCTTCTTTACATGTCCTCTGACAACACCCTGGCTCAAGTCACCATCTTCTGTCTCCAGGATTATCATTATAGCCTCTTTATCAGTCTCTCTGTTTGTACCTTGTCCCTCACAGTCAAGTTTAGTCTAGTAGCCAGAGAAACCCTGACTAAGCAGATGTTAGAAATGTCTGATGGCTTTTACTGCTCTGTTTAAAACCCTTCATTGTCTCTTTTTTTAAAGTAAATTTGTATTGGAGTATAGTTGCTTTACAATATTACGTTAGTTTCTGTTGTACAGCAAAGTGGTTGTTATACACATACATATACCTCCTCTTTTTGGGGTTTCCTTCCCATTTAGGTCACCGCAGAGAACTGAGTAGGATTCCCTGAGCTATACAGTAGGCTTCCATTAGTTATCTATTTTGTACATAGTATCAATAGTGTCTGCATTGTCTTCCAGCTTCACTGAGGATGAAACCAAACCATCATTGGGTAGACCATTATTGGGAAGGCCATCACTGGGATGGTCTACAAGACACACATTATCTGATACCCACTTAATTCCCTGCCCTTCCCACTCCCTGTACCAGTGCTGCCCATTGGCCTCCATGTTATTCTTCACCAATCCCAGACATGCTACTGCTTCTGAGCTTTTGTACTTTCCTGAAATTCTCTTCAAGGCCTTTAAGTTAAGTGTTAGTTGCTCAGTCGTGCCCGATTCTTTGCAACCCCATGGACTATAGCCCATCAGGCTCCTCTGTCCATGGGATTTCAAGGCCTTTAGGTCTTTACTTAAATGTCATCAAGACCTACTGGGAGTTATTTGTGGATTTCCTTTCCTTCTTAAGAAGTATTACATGAAAAGGTAATATAATCATATTCATATGTAAGTGTTTTTATTTAAAAAAGAAGAAGGCCAACTTAAAAGTCATTCTAAAGAAGGTATTTTTCTGCATGTCTCATACTTGCATAATATACTAGCTCGTCATGGACAAGTACCAGGGAATATACTTGTCTACTGGATGTCTGTCACTAAAAAGAAATAATTTTCATTTTTGATAAAAAATTACTATTAAGAAGGAAATATTTTCCAAAGTCAGAATTAGGTAAAAAAAGAAATAATTTTCATTTTTGATAAAAAATTACTATTAAGAAGGAAATATTTTCCAAAGTCAGAATTAGGTAAAAAAAAATTTGTACTTTGAAGGTGAAGATCAGGAAGTATCTAGAAGCATTGTTGATTTGAATAAAACTACTACACACCCTTTGGCTAATGGTAAAAGGGTTGAAGAGCTGGCCACTAGTATATAACCTTCAAACTCTTCCATTCCTTTCCACTGGTACAAAGGACCAGGAATTCTGCTACTTATCTGAAGGCTGCTCTGGGGAATTACTTAATGGAGAATAATCCCAAGATAAAAAAGATGTTAGTCTCCTACTCTCATTTATTTCTCTAAGGAGAAAAAAAGGGGTAGGGGGCTGCAAAATGAAGTCAACTTACATAAATTTCATGTTACAAAGAAGCAGCTTACTGCAATCTTCAAGTATATTATCCAGGTAATTTTAGAGAGAAGGATAGTCATGATTTTTGACCAAATTTTCATATAAATCATAATTACTAAACCAGAATATTGATCTAAAAATAAAATGAGGGGCAACCTGCATCATAAATTTGATGACTGGATATTTATTATATATATTTCAGGTAAGTATTAGGTCCAAATTATACAGATGGTGATTTTAGACTCACACTCTTTATAAACAAAAATAGAGCAAACTACAAAATGAGATTATTGAATTTTAGTCCAGAGACAAAACAAAACACCTATTTCAATGTATGTGTCTAAGGGGCAAATGTTTAAAAAAGGAGAACTGAACTTCTTGAAGTATGATCACTATGATTCAAAATTGGTGACAAAGAAAAGGAAAATAGTACCAATGTCTCATGGTATTTTGTATGGTACCTGTTGAATTTTTTATTTTGTGTCCCATCTTGTATTTTTCTTGTCCAGAAGGGAAAATGCAATGACAATATCTGAGTTAAGTTCACCACTATGTATGTTTCAACTCACAGTTCCATTTTTCATAATAATAAGACTGTAATATAATGACACTGTGTGTGGATAGCAACCTTAATAAGGTTCTCTCCAGCTTCTGGAGGAATGGCAAAGCAAAGAGGGCACCAGTTGGAAGAAAAGATTGACTATGTAGGGTCTGCCTTTGGATACATCACTGAGTTATCCCATCTGCAAACCACTTCCCTGCTTTTTTTTTCATATTCAAGATGTGACTATTGCCATACAGGAGGTAAAACTTCCCTTCCTCATGCTCTGTCTTATAAAAGATCTTTCTTTTTTTGAGAGCATTAACATCAGGAAATGCAGACAAAGCATGTTCACAGAAGTGCAGGTAGTTCTATTTTAAAAATCATAACCAGGCTTGAATACTACTCTTTAAATTTTTTTCTTCAAAGATTATGTTATGTAATGAAGATGGAGTCTCAAAATGAAACAAAGACTGAGAATGACAAACTTTTCAGAAGCCCAGAGATGAGGGCAATGAATTCTCATTGCTCTATGGCAGACCTTCAGGGCCTGGGAAGATCTCCATCTATAGAGCACAGTTTGGCAAATTATAGCCCATGGATGAATTCCATCTACCTCATGTTCTTGTACAGCCTGCAAGCTAGAAATGGTTCTTAAAATTTTAAATGGCTGAAAAAAAACTTATAATACAAGAAAATGGCATGGAATTCAAATTTCAAGGCCTATAAAGTGCTACCGGAATTCATGCATGTTCAATTGTTTGTCTGTTTTCTGTGATTTATTTCATGCTACTACAGCAGAGTTGAGTAGTTTCCACAGAGTGTGTGAGGTCTTTAAAACTGGAAGTATTTATTCCCTGGGATCTTATAGAAAAAGTGTGTGAACTCTTGGTATACTTTAAGCAACTCTTACCTAAAATGACATATAAATCAATTGCAATTTCTTATGTTAAATATAAATCAGGGATAACTATATCTGTTACATGGTAAAGCTTTAGTTTTTGCAGCCCTAAGTTTTGAGAATGTCACATTCATCATTGGACTTATCTGAAGCTGAGATTCAAGAATGCTTTTTCCAAGTCTCAGTAGGTATTCAGCCTACCCAATCTGAAATAAATGCTAAATGCTTTCCATTACCTGCAATATTGATTTGTCTACCCTTATTTTATTATTAAAAGTACAGTTAAATAGCTGAACCTCAATAACAAAAGAGATACTTTTGAAAGAAGTAAACTGTTAAAACTGGCTACGGTTTTTCCAGTAGTCATGTATGGATGTGAGAGTTGGACTATAAAGAAAGCTGAGTGCCAAAGAATTGAAGCTTTTGAACTGTGGTGCTGGAGAAGACTCTTGAGAGTCCCTTGCACTGCAAGGATATCCAACCAGTCCATCCTAAAGGAAATCAGTCCTGAATATTCATTGGAAGGACTGATGTTGAAGCTGAAGCTCCAATACTTTGGCCACCTGATGTAAAGAGCTGACTCATTTGAAAAGACCCTCATGCTGGGAAAGATTGAAGGCGGGAGGAGAAGGGGATGACAGAGTTTGAGAACTTGGATGGCATCACCAACTTGATGGACATGAGTTTGAATAAGCTCCGGGAGTTGGTGATGGACAAGGAAGTCTTGCATGCTGCAATCCATGGGGTTGCAAAGAGTCAGACACAACTGAGCGACTGAACTGAACTGAAACTGTTACAAAAAGGTGAAGTATTTTAAAAGGTAAACTTCAATTCCAGTTTCACTGACTGTAAGGGTTATGTATTTGTGTTCCTTGATTAGAATATTGTTTATTATGATTTATCATTGAATGAGATGGCTGGATGGCATCACTGACTCAATGGACGTGAGTCTGAGTGAACTCCGGGAGTTGGTGATGGACAGGGAGGCCTGGCATGCTGCGATTCATGGGGTTGCAAAGAGTCGGACACAACTGAGCGACTGATCTGATCTGATCATTGAATCTTATTTGAATCCAGATATTCTTATGTGGGGCTCCAGAAATGCAAAATGCTTGATGTAAAGATCCTCTAGGATATATCCCTCACAGACTAATATCTTGACCTTTGCTAGAGAGAAAGTTTTTAAATTCTGCTTTCTGCTGAATACCAGAGCATGTGTGATGAGAAGATGAATGGTTAATCTTTGCAGTGTCTTGCATATGTTCTCTGAGACCCAGGGATTCCTGCTTCTTTTCCTTATTAAGGACTCAGAGGAAAGGTAGAAACAGGTTCTAATAGGACAACATCTGACTACCAAGGGAGTGGGGAAGAAAGGTTCTCTTCCAATCAGATAGGCAGCCCTTTTTCCTTCATCTTAGGAGGAAAGAAATCTAAAAAAAAAAAAAAAAAAATTGGCTTGTCACAATGTTCCTCAGAAACTGCTTTTCTAAGCGCTCTCTTCCTTATGTAGAACAAAACATACTTTATCAGGATTCAAATAAAGCTGTGGAGAAGAAATGTAGCTGCTTTTGTGACAGCAGATATGGAGTTGACATTGCAATGCTGATGAAGACCAGATTCGGCAGTGACAAATAGATTGTAAAGCAAGAGTTGGCAACCCTTGAATTTGGAAATTTCTGTGTTCAGCTGTATGATCGTGCATTTATCTCAGACCTCCAAATTCTGCCAACTGACACCGTGGCATGTGATATTATCATAGCTACTTCCTAGTGTTCCACATATATTGTCAGATAATTGCGCCTAGACACGTAATCTGATATTAAGAAATGTTTGTGAGAACTTGGACAAGCTCTTGCATCAGTGTCTATATTGGACCATGACAGGTCTCATGATGCTGAAGAACCCTCAGAGTGTACACATTCTCAGTGCTGAGTCAGCTGCTCAATTTTTAACAATGAAATTGTTAAAGGTGATATTCCCTGCAGTGGAGTGACAGACTCTCACCTTAGCCCTCATCTTGGTTTAGACACACACAGGGACTCCGCCCTTCCCAGCCTTCATCTGTGTTGCTGCCTCTGGGCCTTACTGTAAATTGCTTCTGAGACTTAAGATCTACGAGAAGATCTACCAAAGTAACTGTTGCTGTTGTTCAGTTGCTAAGTCATGTCCAACTCTTTGCAACCCCAGGAACTGTTGCCTGCCAGGCTCCTCTGTGCATGGGATTTCCCAGGCAAGAAATCCGTAATGGGTTGCAGTTTCCTTCTCCAGGGTATATTCCAGACCAGGGATCCAACCTGTGTCTCTTGCATTGCAGGCGGAGTCTTTGCTACTGAGCCACCAGGGAAGCCCACCAAACTAACTAACCAGAGTCTACACAGTGTATGTATGTTCCTGTGTAGCTGAAAGTTGGCTTGAATTGCAAAACCTCTTAATTTCTTAAAGGGAACAGGATGAAAACTACTAGCCAATCTGCTAGATTAGATCTCATTATCAAAAGTTAAATTCAGATACTCTATTGGGATATTCTAGGAGTGCTTCTTATAATTTTTCTATTAATCTATAGCTCCTTAAAAATGACTTCTACTTACATGGAGTTATATAAGCCACAAAGCCCGAGGGACTAAAATGCAGTATGCTAACTTGAACTTCATGTGACATATGTTAGCAAAGAAGAACTTGCTATATTTGAAGGCCCCAGGTGTAAGACGACTCCATGCTAGCGTGCACACAGAGTTCAGCCTTTGTACGAACTTAGGCTTTGTCTTGACAGAGGCTTTCTAGTTAATGAGCAATATCCCTTTTGCTTTTAGGTAATGATAAAGTACTCCATTTTCTTATTACAACTGTTTTACTAAATCAAGGTTCTATTTGGAAATGGCTCCTATTATCCCAATGGCCCAAGTAAGAAGCCATAGAAACATTAAAAAAAAGTACAAGATAATTTTATACAAGCTGCAATGGAATCACCTGTGTTTACTTCACTATTCCTACCATTACTCCATCTGCATTTAAGGTCTCAACTCTCAAGTCAGCTGAATGTTTAAAGTGTTATTATTTCCACTTCTAATTTCTTTTTCTTCTTAAACAAATATCAAAGGGATTTAACTTTTACTCAGAGTTCTCATCCTCTATTTTACTGAAGTTTCTGTACAAGAACTTGCTTTTGTCATACCTCTGCTCATCGGATCCTGTCATTGATTACACTGTTATTCTCAAATTTTCAATCTTCTCAGTCATCTTTTTTCTTTGAGTACAGAATGTCCTGATTGTGCTATACATGTTCAAAGTGTGCATATATTACATGCCAGTTATAATATTATTTAAATAGTTTAAATCATCATCCCTTTTGTGAAGTATCTTAGAAAATAGAACTTTTCACATTTGAGCATCTGCTTCTTTCACCAACTATGAAAATGCTACCAGTATCTTTCCAATTAGTTCTCTTGATGTTATCCCTTTGCACAGAGGATAAAGCACTTCTGAGTTCCATGGACATCTTTCAACCCCATATCCTACAGAGTTTCTAGGGCACTCATCATTATTAGCATGTCCTCTTGCTGACTTGTTGAAGAAATGCCAACTAGTATGTCGATAGTAGACTAAAGTTCCTCGTTCATCTCCATTTGCAGTGTCATCATCAGAGAAAGCAATTCAACAAACCATAGGACTTTTTCATTTATTCATCAAACATGGGCTGAATGAAAGACACCATGCTTGGTGTTTGATATAAAACTTGACTCCAATTGCTAGGGGGAGGAAGTAATCTCGTCAGTGTCTCTACTTTCAGGACTGACTGAAAGTCAGAATTTAACTATATTTTTCATTTGAAAAATTGCACTCATATTCAATTTTTGTGGCACATATCGATGTTTTCTTTTTCTGCAGCCATATGTCTTTCTTCTTCCTTTAAGAAGTCCAATTTTGCTCACATATGAGATAATGTTTTTCTCTGAAAAAGAGGCATCCAACCAGGTTTCATGAGATAAACCAATAGGTTGTCTAAGTAAGCCATGGCAAGCCCATTTGTCTCTGCCAATAATTGGCTTTGAGATAGGCAAGTGAAGCAGTTTTGGCCAACAGGAGAGTTGGAGAGTCTGCTGGAAGCTCCAAAACTTGGGAAGACTGGCCCTTCTATTCATTTGGAAGTTGTTCTATGGAGACATGGTGCTTACAGCTGCTATTGAGTGAGTGAGTGAAAGTTGCTCAGTCATGTCCAACTCTTTGCCACCCCATAGACTATATATTCCATGGAATTCTCTAGGCCAAAATGCTGGAGTGGGTAGCCTTTCCCTTCTCCAGGGAATCTTTCCAACCCCTGGGATCTAACCCAGGTCTCCCACATTGCAGGTGGATTCTTTACCAGCTGAGCCACAAGGGAAACCCAAGAATACTGGAGTGGGTTGCTTATTCCAAACCAGGGTCTCCTGCATTTCAGGTGCATTGTTTACCAACTGAGCTATTAGGGACCTTAAAACCCTAAGTAGGGAAATCACCAGCACACCAAATGAAGACAGAACAGAAAAGTGGAACAGACATTATTAAGGTACTAAGTCAAACACAGAACAGCCTAACCCCAGAGTTCTTGTTAAGAGAGAGACAATAATTGACTATTTCTTAAAGTACTCTATCTAGGCATTGTGTAGCATATAGCTAGAAAATAATCTTAACTGATATAACCATGTTCCCCATTCACATAATTCTGAGCCACAGCTTCATTCCTGAAGCCCTCTCTCAGCTTTAGCTGTATGGTGTTGTTATAAAAGAGAATGCTGTATCTTTTAATAATCATTAAAATGGCTAATCAGTAGGAACAGTTTTTTTACCATGAGTGGATAGCTGGGATGATTTTTGGTTGCTTCCATGGAATCTTTGTGCTTTTTGTGTATATTCGTGCTTCATAGAAGGAAAAGCACCTCACAGGAATCTTAACCCATTTTACATGTCATTTTGTAAAAGTCTTTATTGAATTTATTAGAATACTGCTTCTGTTGTTTATGTTCTGTTTTTTTGGCCATGAGGTATGTAGGATCTTAGCTCCCTGACCAGGGGCTGAATCAGCACTCCCTACATTGAAAGACAAAGTCTTAACCACTGGACTGCCAGGGAAGTCCCAATATGTTATTCCAATTCACTGTCCTAGATTTTATTTTACTTTGCAGTCTATTAATTAGGAAAAGTGACCATTACTAAAAATGTATCTGAAAGATTGCTAGTTTAAAATTTTAAGTGTCCTGATAATTTAATTTGTTATCTGCAACAACATATGTATTATGGATCTCATATTTGTTAATATTATCTTTTATTCCTCCACATATCTCTGAGATAAATAACTGAGGCAATGAAAACAAACTGCACTTGGAGAAAACATTTAGAAATCTTGTAAAGTTGTGTTTATGTTTCTTAATTTAGATCAAGGAAAGTAAGGAAAGGTAACTATTGCATTGATGAAATGAATTGTTTCAAGTTATGATAGCTTATGTTCTAGCAGGCTTTGAGACTATATTTTTGAAAATGATACAACAAACTGCAATCAAAGCTAAGTTATACTCATTATATTATGTAGGATTTTATCATTTTTTAAAAACCAGTATCTTGTCCATTGTATAATTATCTACCTAAAAAGTTACACTGTGCCTTTTGGGGAGTTTCATTTAATTATCTTTAAGTTAATATTAGTTGCTTAGTTAGCCTAATTATGTTATTTAGATAAATAAAATGATGCTTTTGAACTGTGGTGTTGGAGAAGACTCTTGAGAGTCCCTTGGACTGCAAGGAGATCCATCAAGTCCATTCTGAAGGAGATCAGCCCTGGGATTTCTTTGGAAGGAATGATGCTAAAGCTGAAACTCCAATACTTTGGCCACCTCATGAGAAGAGTTGACTCATTGGAAAAGACTCTGATGCTGGGAGGGATTGGGGGCAGAAGGAGAAGGGGACGACAGATGATGAGATGGCTGGATGGCATCACTGACTCGATGGACGTGAGTCTGAGTGAACTCTGGGAGTTGGTGATGGACAGGGAGGCCTGGTGTGCTGTGATTCATGGGGTCACAAAGAGTCGGACACGACTGAGTGACTGAACTGGACTGAACTGATACAGACATTCAGTAAAGGGTATTTACCATATGGTATTAAGAATGAGCCCCAATTTCTGATATAAAACCAGCATTTACATACCCTACCTGTTTATTTTTAATCAATACTGCTTACAAATAGGTTTCTTGACAGTCAACAATAAAAATGTAAACAGTGATACCCAAAAGATAGAGAGGAATTATGTAGCCCCAAACTCATTTATGTGCATAGGATAGTTTGATAAGAAAAATTGAATAGAAGTAACTTTCTTCTTGATAAAAAAATTTAGTAGAAGGCACAAATTATAATGATTGTGCCTTCATTTTATAGAGTCGGATATAGAAATTATTTGTTACTGATGCATTTTAAATCATTCTAACAGAAATGTCACCAGATGTAAGCACAGGTGAAAAATTGTAGTTGCTGAATAAATGTGCTTAGTAAGAACATGATCAGTCTGCTTTTTTCCCTCATCTTCCCCATTTCTCTATCAAAACCTTCCTCAATGAGAAAAGAATTTAGAAGCAGTACAACTGGAAAGAATTTTAAATCCAAGTATACTATCTCTACACCCTCCATACCTCCATCCAGAGAAGAGAGAACTGAAATCTAAGGTTCTACAGAAATCTGTGGTTCCACAATTATTTAGTAGCAATGAAGGTCCTGGAACTCCTAATTTCAGTCCAGTGCTCTGAAATAATAGTCCTAGGCAGTGAACTCATTAGGGGCCATATTGCCATCCAAATGCCACTTTGAAATAAGCCACTTTGGGGGAACTGCTTGTTTACATAGCCTGAGATACACTAGCCATGAATAAGTTCAGTTCAGTTCATTTGCTCAGTTGTGTCCGACTCTGCGACTCCATGGACTGCAGCACGCCAGACTCCCCTGTCCATCATCAACTCCAGGAGCTTGCTCAAACTCATGTCTATCGAGTCAGTGATGCCATCTAACCATCTCATCCTCTGGTGTCCCTTTCTCCTCCTGCCTTCAATCTTTCCCAGCATCAGGGTATTTTCCAGAGTCAGTTCTTCACATCAGGTGGCCCAAGTATTGGAACCTCAGCTTCAGAATCAGTCCTTCCAACGAATATTCAGGATTGACTTCCTTCAGAATGGGCTGGGTTGATCTCCTTGGAGTCCAAGGGACTCTCAAGAGTCTTCTCCAATACCACAGTTCAAAAGCATCAATTCTTTGGCACTCAGCTTTCTTGATGGTCCAACTCTTACATCCATACATGACTACTGGAAAAATCATAGCTTTGACTAGGCAGACCTTTGTTTGCAAAGTAATGTATCTGCTTTTGAATATGCTGTCTAGGTTGGTCATGGAGAAGGCAATGGCACCCCACTCCAGTATTCTTGCCTGGAAAATCCCATGGATGGAGGAGCCTGGTAGGCTGCAGTCCATGAGGTTGCTAAGAGTTGGACACGACTAAGCAAATTCACTTTCACTTTTCACTTTCCTGCATTGGAGAAGGAAATGGCAACCCACTCCAGTGTTCTTGCCTGGAGAATCCCACAGACAGAGGAGCTTGGTAGGAGGCCAAGCTATGGGGTCGCACAGAGTTGGACACGACTGAAGTGACTTAGTAGTAGTAGTAGTAGTAGTAGTAGGTTGGTCATAGCTTTTCTTTCAGGGAGTAAACGTCTTTTAATTTCATGACTGTAGTCACCATCTTCAGTGATTTTGGAGCCCCCCCCAAACTAAGTCTGTCACTGTTTCCATTGTTTCCCGATCTATTTGCCATGAAGTGATGGGACAAGATGCTATGATCTTTGGTTTTTGAATATTGAGTTTTAAGCCAGGTTTTTCACTGTCCTCTTTCACTTTCATCAAGAGGCTCTTTAGCTCCTCTTTGCTTTCTGCCATAAGGTGGTGTCATCTGCATATCTGAGGTTATTGATATTTCTCCCGGCAATCTTGATTCCAGCTTGTGCTTCCTCCAGCCCAGCGTTTCTCATGATGTACTCTGCATATAAGTTAAATAAGCAGGGTGACAATATACAGCCTTGACGTACTCCTTTTCCTATTTGGAACCAGTCTGTTGTTCCATGTCCAGTTCTAACTGTTGCTTCCTGACCTGCATACAGGTTTCTCAAGAGGCAGGTCAGGTGGTCTGGTATTCCCACCTCTTGAAAAATTTTCCAGTTTGTTGTGATCCACACACACTAGCCATGAATACTTCATTCAAAATGCGAAACTAATCTCAGTCCTCTAATGTGAAGTAGCTGTTTCACCTTAAAGCACTAACAAGCAAAGTATACCATTACTGATGTCCAACAGCTGTGGCAACACATAGCGTTACAGAGAAAAACCAATTCTGACTGCATGTTGGAAACTGTTTCTTTGATCTGCTTTTCATTGCTATTATTATAATCATATACATATGACTGCTTTCATCAAAGGACCTTTCCCCTCTGACAATGAAAGTGAAAGTCACTCAGTGGTGTCCAACTCTTTGTGATCCCATGGACTATACAGTCCATAGAATTCTCCAGGCCAGAATTCTGGAGTGGGCATCCATTCCCTTCTCCAGGGGATCTTCCCAACCCAGGGATTGAACCTGAGTCTCCTGCATTGTAGGTGGATTCTTTACTATCTGAGCCACCAGGGAAGCCCAAGAATACTGAAGTGGGTATCAGATCTTCCCCAGCCAGGAACCAAATCTGGGTCTCCTGCATTGCAGATGGATTCTTTACAAGCTGAGCTACCAAGGAAGCCCTACCTGACTGTTTAAACTAAAGTGCCTGTTCAGCTCTTAAAGAGATAATCTGACCCTGCCCACCTGTAAATGGCTACAAAAAAGAAGAGATTAACACATCCCTTCCAAAGACTGGTCCTCCCTGGAGATGTTTTGCAAGACTGAAGATCTTTTTTACTTTACTTCCTCACTGCCTCTCCTTCTCCATTCTGCCTTTTGACTTTAATTCCTCGTTCCTTCTCGCTCTTACTCTATAAAAAAACCTTGCTTCCAGACGCCGACAAGATGGTTACTTTGAGACATTAGTCTGCCATCTTCTCTGTCAGCCGGCTTTCCCAATAAAGTTGTATTCCTTGCCTCAACACCTTGTTTCTCAGGTTCATCTACACGTCATGCTGTGAGTACAGTGAATTTGGACTTGATAACAGTAGTACAACATTGACATGGTCAGGGACCTCAAGACCATGGGAGAGACTTGCTCTTTTTCATCTCATGTTTCAGAGTTTACTGAAAATATCTGGTCAGTGCCTTAAATCCATTTTATCTAAAATTAAACTTATAATTTTCTACTATAACTTAATCTCTTCATTTATTTATTCAACAAATATTTACTGAATGCTCTAAAAGGAAACTATTTTCACAACAGTGGATATAAAATTCCTTTCTTCCAAGGAGCTTACTCAGTATTGGATTTGACTGAAAATAAATTAATATTTAATAGACTGAAAGGCAGCAGTAATAACTTTTAAAATTGAATGGTGAGAGAGAGAGAGAGAGAGAGATCATGCCTGGAGAAAAATACAGACTGGTGGCCAGAGAGAAACTCTGTAATATGACATTTGGTCAGAGATCCCATGTGTGTGGCACTGAGTATGTGTTATTTTGCCTTGTAATTTGTTTTAGTCATTCATTGAGTATTTGTTATGTGTCTTTTGTTGTAAAGCATGCTGCCTGGTATCATATCTGGATGAAATAGGCACAAACCATTGCCCTCATGGCCTCACAGTCTAGAATCAGAGATATAACATGTATACATAGTAGCAACTAAAACAAGTGCTAAGTGTTAAGTTGCTTCAGTAGTGTCCAACTCTGTGCAACCCCATAGACGGTAGCCCACCAGGCTCCCCTATCCCTGGGATTCTCCAGGCAAGCACACTGGAGTGGGTTGCCATTTCCCTCTCCAATGCAGGAAAGTGAAAAGTGAAAGTGAAGTCGCTCAGTTGTGTCCAACCCTTAGCGACCCCATAAACTGCAGCCCACCAGGCTCCTCCGTCCATGGGATTTCCCAGGCAAGAGTACTGGAGTTGGGTGCCATTGCCTTCTCCGAACTAAAACAAGGTAGATAGTAAACGTGGAAAAGAAATATTGGTAATGTGTCCAGGAGTTCAGAGGATGGAAAGAAGACGAAGACAATGTTCATTTCTATTAATCTTATCTTCCCAAACACATATTAAGGAGGTGGGGAAATATATTTTTTTCTTTGTATTTCAACTTTCTCTAACAGTGTCTTTCCTGTTTGGGCCTTGTTTGTACTATGAAATCTTGCTATAGATGATAACTATCCTCTCAGTCGGAGAAGGCAATGGCACCCCACTCCAGTACTCTTGCTTGGAAAATCCCATGGATGGAGGAGCCTGTTAGGCTGCAATCCATGGGGTCGCTAAGAGTCGGACATGACTGAGCGACTTCTCTTTCACTTTTCACTTTCATGCATTGGAGAAGGAAATGGCAGCCCACTCCAGTGTTCTTGCCTGGAGAATCCCAGGGACGGGGGAGCCTGGTGGGCTGCCGTCTATGGGGTCGCACAGAGTCGGACACACTGAAGTGACTTAGCATAGCATAGCATATCCTCTCAATACTTTTTATTCTACGGGTTAGTAACTGCTGTCCTTAAAATGAAGGACAAAAATGATGAGAATTTTAAGTTTAAAATGAAAAGATTTTAAAAGGATGTACAACTTGGACTCCATGGTTATTCATAGTGGAACAATGGAGCTTTCACTTCTAGGGCTTGGTTAGGCTGCAATTTCTTCAAGCAGGTGAAAAAAAAATAAAGGAACTAATCATGTTCAACTCTTTGAGACCCCATGGACTGTAGCCCACCAGGGTCTCTGTCCATGGGATTTCCCAGGCAAGAATACTGGAGTAGGTTGCCATTTCCTTCTCCAGGGAACTTTCCTGACCCAGGGATTCAACTGCATTTCCTCCATGGGCAGGCAGAATCTTAACAAGCCAGGAAGGAAGCCCCTCTCTTTTAGTAGGTAAAAAAAAAATAATAATAAAGGAACTAAATTAATTATGTGCATAAAATGTGCTGTCTCTATATTTAAATGAATGCAGGGTTGTCTTCTCTTGTGATCCCTTTCAAATTCCAAGTGTCTCATTTTAAAAGGAATTCTTTCCGTTCCTCTTGCAGTCAAAAGAGTAAACCATTTTAATTTTCTGAGGGAAGAAGCCCCCAAAGCCACATAGAAGTTTTTAATCCTGCCCTATTGTAAGCAGAATTTCCCAAAATGCCTGCCTCTAAGGTAAACAAAATTCATTAAAAAGTAGTTATTAAGCCCTGTGAACAGAAAACAATATTAGAAGCCTAAAAATGATAGCTCTGGGGCTGTGGAACTCATTGGAAGTCGAGTATAGAAGCAGGCACAGAAAAGGGAGAGGACTCCTTTAGTATATAAAAAAAGAGATTATGATGAAAAATATAACTAATTAGCATTTGCATTGTTTCTTTCAATAAAAATCTCAAGAAACTTTACAGGACAAGTAGGGTGATAAAACGAAGCTTCAGGGTAGACCACCAGATGGAATAATACATACAGGATGGAAATACATACAAGTAGGGAAACTTTACTGTTTGTAAAAGCTTTGTAACTGCCTAGTCATGTCATCTGTATATATTCTCTACAAGATTTAGTACTTTAGAAAGACTTAAGGTTTAAAAGCATTAAAATTCTTTTAGAAAGTATTGTTACCTTACAAGTTTAGTTCTAAAGCCAAGGACAACTGGATCAAGTCCCGAAAGGTGTTTTGAACTAACACACACACACACACACAATTGGGCTTTTATATTCACATTATGCCCTTATTGAGAGGGAATATATATACATATTAATGACTATAAATATAAAATCTTAAAATGCACATATATATACACATATATGTTTGTATTATGTATCATATGTATCAATGGTAGAAGAGTCCTAGAGAATTAAAAACTGTAAAACTAAGTCCTATGCAATCAAATGAACAGGGAATTGGAAATGCACAATACTTATTTAGCTGCTGGTGTAAATGTAAGTAATGTTCTTACTAAGGTCAGATCCCCCTAACCATCTTAGATTTAATATTCATGAACCACAATGAAGTTTAAATATAACCCATACTAACACAGTACATGTGTTCTGTTCTGTTCAGAAAATGCATATTTTCAATAAATGGAGAGAAGGATCAGCCTTGGTCTCAATTCATTAAAGCCATCTATCTCACTGACAATTCAACAAAATGGCTCACAAATTAATGATTATATTTCTGATAAAATATATAGATGGAACACTGATTAAAGCATATGGACTACTGATTAGTTTCATGAACCCTAAAATAACACTTACTATACATAGTCTTACTCACCTAGAAACAAGCTTGAATTGCCTTTTAAAACATAAGCCTACATTAGTCAACTTAGACTACATTCATATTGCAATCTTTTCTTCAGAGGCTAGTCTTTGCAATAACTTAGCATTTTGAAAATGAAAATGAAAAAACTGAAATCACATATAACAACTGGAGATGATATCCCAAAGACTGACAGACCTCATCTCATTGATAGTTTTGATGTCTCTGGACGTGGGAGTTCCTATATTCTATCTTCTGGCTATTCAAATTTCTATAATTTAAAGTAACATTCAGATCAACATTGGATACTTTATATGTACTTGAGTTTTCACCACAGATTATATATGGTCATAAACACTCAATAGCAGGTCCACGTCTGTCCTTAACTATTTCACAACAACTAGCTGGATAGAGAGTCTTTAGGACTCACAGATGGTCTGTTTCATCATCCTTCCCTGGATCTTATCAGTTCTTGGCTTATTGGCTAATCCTTCCCTGGGACTGATTTTTTCCAAGGTGACTGGCTGCCTTCTGATATCAGACATGTATTAATAAATGAAGTATATTTCCATTTACTCACAGATGTTGTCTTGGTAGCACTGTCTCTATTGTCACTAAATATCAAGTCTTGAAAAACATTTTTTGTTAGGCCCAGTAGCTGTGATTTCTGCTTTTATTCAGTTTCAAACACTGCTAGATAGTCATGCTGTGCTCTTAAATCCTGGCAGCCTGATCACTGTCAGGGTCAGCAAGATAAGAATAGAAGTTTTCAACTTACTCTGATCATGTATTGCTTGATTTTTCCATAGTGATTACCCACTGGATTAACAAAATGCTTATTTAATCAGGACTCAATTAGTTATGACTTCATGATTTCAGGTTTCTGTCCTTCAAAAATAGAACAGATTTGATTACTGCAGATAAGTCCTCTAAAAGAAGGTTCAGTTCAGTTTTGTTCAGTCACTCAGTCGTGTCCGACTCTGCGACCCCATGGAATGCAGCATGCCAGGATTCCCTGTCCATCACTAAAAGAAGGTACCATTTTTAATTCTAATGTCGATTGTGGTCATCCAGATATATCTTTTCTGCTTTCTATCTTACATCACCAAACAGTTGGTTTTATAAGCAATTTAGCATTGCATTTTGAAATAGCAAGAGACACGGGGAAGTAAATGTTGGAAGAAAACTAGAAAATAAGTCTGGTTACTGTGGCAAATATACATACAGTATTTCCCAAGAGAAATGTAAATAATTGATCAGGAATTTTGCTCACTTCTTAACTCATCATTATATCTTGAAACATTTATCTTCAAATGAATCTGATGATAATATTCAAGACGTTATTAAATAAATATGAGTTTGTGGTCAATGTATTTAGAATTCCTATAATCTGAAATGAATGAACCGAGTGTTAAACCAAAGAAGAAAATGCTACAGGTAACTCTACTACTGAGAAAGACTAACAATCCATACAATTTAAAGACATCTAGAGACTAAGTCAATGTGTTAAATTCAATGATGCAGAGCTGAGCACGGTGAGACTAAGCAATACCCAAACTGCAATTAAACAAAGTGAAATACATCCAAACTATGTTTCAGCTAATGATAAGAGTCCATTTAATGGCAAAAAGAGAGGGAAGCATTTAAACACAAGACTTCACGAAAAAAATAAAATAAAATCGTTTCAACATTGGCAATAAAAAAAGCAACTGGCCAAAAGAATTCAATACAACAACCACTTATTGAGCATCCTTAAATGCTATGTTGTTTTGGTGCTGAGAATAGAAAAGTGAGTAAATGGATGCTACACTCAGATAATCTACAGAGTAGTCAAGGGGACAGCAGCTTTATAGCTCATTATAATACCATGATAAATGAAATCATTGAAGAATAAACAAAGCATTATGAGAACACAATGACTTTGAGGCTGTTCTCATTCCTGACATCTACAGTTCCAGCTGCAAGCACAGAGGTCTGAGATGGAAACAGGTCTGTGGCATATGGGAACTCTCTACGATTCATTCCTATATAAATTCCAATATTCCAGAGATTCAAACATATGTTGCACGAAAGCATGCGTTCACTACAGAAAAACACTAGCAACTCAAGAAAGAATCATCAGGTTAAAAACTCTAGGAGTTAGCAGGCTTCAGTAGTGTGAATGGAGTTAAAATTTTGTATTGATTCTAATTAACTAGATAGATGAAATGTGATTTGATGAAAGACTTGTAAGAAAAGGAGGAAATAAATTCAAATTTCCGAAAAAAAAAAAAAAAACTACAGGTAGGGAAAGTTTTCTTTTTTAGAAATTCTAATCAAGGCTGGAATAAGATCAAGTTAGTAAACAGGCATCAAACTTCTATAAAAATAAAGAATTTGTTTTTGAAAGTGATGTATATTGAAGATGCATTTATTTTGAATTGAATTTATTATAAAGATGCACTTTACTATTTTACTTTTTTGAGAAAAGAAAAGCCCTCCTCCCATAAACATACCTCTGGTAGACTATAAGTAAAAACTGCACTAACATTGCATTTGAGGGCCTTGAGCCTTGTGGGCACATGTGGATGGCCAAGAAACTACAAGTTTATGCAATTATAGAACTAGGGAGATACACCAACAAATTACCTTTAGGATGTGGCTATATTTTTTAATAGGAGAAAGGAAAACTTAATAATTGGCTGGATTAGGTTGTTTATCTGAAAATATTTGTCTAAAAAATTCTCAAACACATAAACTATAACCAGGCCTGCTGATGGTTTTCCCTCAGGAAATTCTAGATAAACTTTAACATGCCTAAACCTGCACTCATATACTCATTCCTTGATTTATTATTCTATCAAATTATATTGATTGAACTCATATGAAACCCTAGGATACAAATTCAAGGTTTTTTTCAGACTTTATATCGAGAGCCTTAGATTTTCAGGTAGAGTCTGTTATAGGACAAATATAAATAAAATACTTTTGGATGTCAGCAGAGGGACACCTAGATTAGGCTGGCCAATGGCAGGTCATTTAAGTAAGGCATTTTGCATGTGTTATCTGTGTTGGCTCCGAAAGAAAAATCAGAGTTAGGCAGGTAAAGAAGGGAAGGCTGTACAAGGGGAGGAGGAAGGAGAAAGAAATGTTCAAAAACATGCAATTCAGGATGCCTGGAATATAGATCGTGAAATGCAGATGATGTTGGATGTTGTGTCTAGGTCATGGAGGACATTTTATGCCATTATGAAGATGTATTTTATTCTGTAGGCTGTCAGGAACATTGAGAGATTTACAACGAGGGAATGATATCATAAGATTTGCATTTTGGTAAGCCCATTCCAACCTAGACAGCATATTAAAAAGCAGAGACATTACTTTGCCAACAAATGTCCATCTAGTCAAAGCTTTGGTTTTTCCAGTAGTCATGTATGGATGTGAGAGTTGGACTATAAATAAAACTGAGCACTGAAGAACTGATGCTTTTGAACTGTGGTGTTGGAGAAGATTCTTGAGAGTCCCTTGGACAGCAAGGATATCCAACCAGTTCATCTTAAAGGAAATCAACCCTGAGTATTCATTGGAAGGACTGATGCTGAAACTCCAATATTTCGGCCACCTGACATGAAGAACTGACTCATTTGAAAAGACCCTGATGCTGGGAAAGATAGAAGGTGGGAGAAGAAGGGGATGACAGAGGATGAGATGGTCAGATGGCATCACCGACTCAAGGAACAAGAGTTTGAGTACGCTCCGGGAAGTTGGTGATGGACAGGGAGGCCTGGCATGCTGCAGTCCATGGGGTCACAAAGAGTTGGACACGACTGAGCAACTGAACTGAACTGAACTGAAGCCCTTTCCAGCTGCGGAGCAAAGAGTTGGTTAGAGCAGGGTGAGACATGACGGGGGACTGGTCCGGAGGTTGATGAAGCACTTGAGTGTGAAATAATGATGTGGAGGATGACTTTGAGCTCTGTAGATGTAACACAAATAGGAATAGTGGCTGAAGAAACTCAGTGTACATGACAATTCTCAGAGTTCTGGCTGGGCAACTGGTTAAATGTGGATACTTACCATCAGAATGGGAATAAAACAAGAGAAGCAGATTTTGTGGGAAATACAGGGAATTTAATTTTGAACATGTTGATATTGGGGAAGTTATAAGATATCCAGTTTGAGATAACTGGAATGCTGTATGTTTGTGGATCTGGAGTTGAACAAAAAGAGGTTGTATTAGTTTGAGTATACCAGACTGATTACTATGGAAAAGGATGATTCATGAGAATTTTAGTACAGATAAGATTTCCTCCCAGTTTCTTATAAGTGTCACGGACTTCACAATTCATGAAAGCCACCTGTGTGAAGATTTTGCCTCTGGCAGTTGCTATTTCTATATTCTACAACTAGAAAGGCTCAAAGTTTGGAAAATCATTAAAGTGTTTCTAGTCCTTTTTAAGTTACAGATAGAAAATCAAGACAGCCTTCCAGTGGGTTATCTCTTTGTGCCTTCTTACTTATGGAGAAGCTCAGTAACTGAGATATGTAGTCAAATCGTTTCTATTTTCCTATGGCCAGAGACCAAGTTAGCAAATGACCAAAATAGTATTTCACCATATCCATTATTTTCTCTCCTAGTTCTATAAATTTATGTAAATTCCACTGGTGATAATGTTCTAGCAGTTTAGAGAAACTCATAGAGTAACTTCAGACGCCAAGTAAATGGAAGCTCCTGTTTGTATGACATATCCTGTTTGTATGATAATTTGAGCGACCTTAGGGAAGGGCATGGCTGAAACTCAAAAGATTTATTTGTAGCCTATATTGAATTCTCCTCTTGGAAAATTCATTACTATTACTATCACCTCAGTTTTACACATGGGAGACAATGATGTTAGACTCATTATTTTTTTCCTCTGGCAAATAAAGAAAGCTGAGTAACTCTGTTTATTAAATTCTATTTAGTTAGTTCTGCTAAGATCCATTTTAAATGTCTTAATATTTTATAATTATTATGGCTTCCCTAAAAGGAAAGAGCTTTACTAATCTATTTACAGGCTGAACTAGAAAGAATGGACTGCTCAAGTTCTTTGAGAAGAGCTGTTTAGAAACAGGATCATCTATAAAACACTTTTAAAAAGAACTGATCAAATTTTGCAACTGGTCTTAGATAATAAAGAAAAATGCCAATGTAGTGAAAGATAAAAATGAAATGATTTGGTAGCTCTATCATCATAAATATCAACGAGCTCTGTAATTTTAATGTTGCTGAAATTGGCACTAGGGCATTATTGATTTTCTGTATCATCTAATGGTTTCCTGCAAATATCTTTTATAAAAGTACATTATACATCTTCTTAATAATCTTTTCTCGAGTCATATACTATCAAATCCTGCAGAGTGCTATTCATTCAGCAGTAAGTTAAAGTCATCAAACATATTTCTATTAAAATTTTATTAGACTTGAACTAATATCCTGAAACTGATACAATGTAATTTTACTATTCAACTATACCTGATTGCTTTATGTTAAGAAACATTTTAAAAATCAGAAACACTTTCTAAAAGGACTATTAGAATCCATTAGAATTTGTTTTTGGCATTTTTTAATGCAGAGATAATTATTTTAAAGGCCTATTGAAATAATGACTTTCCTTTCTCAGGAAATCTTTCCTCTTCCCTCCTCTGCCCCCTGCCCCTATTTCTTTTCACTTTTTCAAAAAAAGATATTCTCAGATCATGACCTATGTGAGATGTATGTTAATTTCGGTTCTAGTCCCAGTGACTTTACATCTTGACAGAGAAGAATTACTGCACCACACCATGTTAGAAGGAGAAAAGACAGAAGATAATTACTGAACTCTATGTTACTATTGATGTATACATTTTTTCAAGGAAGAAAATCCATTCATTTTGATAATACAGAAACACTGGTTAAAAGTGCAACTTTGTCCCATGAGAAATTTATTTTTAACACATTTTTCCCTTAGTAAGCCATTATATAAGAGTGCTTCAGTGAATTTTGATTTTATTTTGTGACATAAGAGACACATATTTTAATATATATATTCTTCCCCTGGGTCATTTGGGCATAGTAAAAAAAAAACCTTCCTAGTTACTGACATATTGAAAGGCACTTTCTGCTTCTATTTGGGGCTGTCGGTGTACAATAAGTTTACTTTGGCACCATATGTCATCTTTGGTATTCTGTGTCATCATCTCATATCCGAGAAGAGTATTTGTGCTTTTTGTCAGGGAAAGAAGCTGAGGTCAAAGTGGAGTGATGTGTCTGGCCCAGCTGTCTCTTTGTTCCTTTTTTATTTCTTTCTCCTTTTTCTGAAGTTCAATAAAGAGAAGCTTTACCAAATAAGTCACCAGGTAAACCCAGAGACAGAAACTGGATAACTGTGAAAAGGTTAGAGATATTTAGATTAGAGAGGATTTTAGCATTTTACATGAATTGGGAATCATGATCTCCAATTTTTTCTTAACATCACTCTTAGAAACTGAGTATGGGGCTGAAGACCCATTAATCTCATCCAGTATGATGTTTCTTAGGGTTTTTATTATATGCATGCATTCACCTGACCCAGGATTTACTATGTTACTTTGTATATATGCATATATATATTACATCTTACAGAAAAACCCAAAGGAAGTTTTTGGCCAACCCAATAGCTATTTATCTATCTATTATCTATCTATCCCTCTATCCAAAATAAAGTTCATTATTTTCTTTCTCATTACTGTAAATTAATTGATTGGAAATGCACTTAAAATAGATAAACTATATTCACTGATGGTTGCAAGAATTCTGAGACCACTTTGAAGATATATAGGATGTGTATCTGCACTTTTCTGGGGAGATCCACAGCTTTTAGTAGAATCTAGAAGTCCTTCAAAGTTAGGCATCTTTGTTACTAGACCGCGTTCCTATAACTAGCCACCATAAAGGTTTTCCTTATCAAATTAAAAATGAGAAATCAAAGCCTATGGTCTTTGCTATAGCAAGAGTCGTATTCTACTAGGGGAAAAAGAAGCTAAGCTTAAAATTAGCCTGCCACCTTATGCCTAAGTAAAAGATAGTTGATGGGAATTCAGCTTGTTATATATTTTCTTCTTATAAAGTCTTCTGCAGGATTTAGTTAGTCTTTTTTCTCTATTTCTTTCTTCCTCCTTCTCTTTCCCCAATTTTTATTTGTCTCTCCCTCTGTGTAGCTAAAAAGAACAACATTAGACAGCTATTGAGTAAATTTGACCCTAAAATTTCTTTACTGTTAATTTCCTAAGTATTGGCGCTTTTTTGTTGTCTTGAATTATTAAATACCCAGAGAACTACATGTAAATGGTAAATAAAAACAGACATATTGAAGCATTTTCCTTTGTTGGAGCTTGCTCTTAGATAAAGTGGAGGGACCTAGTGGTCAAGAGTTAGACTAACTGTGCTGACTTAGCTTAGCAAGATTGGGTTGGGCCAGATGGTAGGCATTAGAGATGATTCCGCAAGGGCTTACAAATATGTCACACTGGACCGCAACCAGGAAAATGGGGACATTCTCACTTGCACATATTCTAATTTACCCTTGAGTAAATAGGGAAGTAAAACTCTAATCTGAAATTCCCACCGGTGACCTAAAGTATCATTTACATTTCGTGGCCCTGTTTTATCAGAACTGCACTGTTCTAATAAGCACTAGATTCCACATTCATTCCTCAAGCAAATTAACTGAATCTTTTATCTTAGCACTTTTTAGACACTAGTTGGGTACCTGGCACACAGTGTATATTCAAAATTGACCAACTACAGTTGTCCATCCTATATTATGGGAATTCATATTTTTTTTTCTTGTTGATCATGGTCCTTTTAAATAATTTCTGCCTTTTAATGTCACAGGTCACAATGTTCTTTAATGTTTCTTTTCTGCACCACCCCCCCACCCCCCCCCCCACCAAATGGCATATTTAGATGTATGACTAATGATTATCACATTGATCCAATATTAAAAATATTTTGTGATGTAATGCTAGACCAGCATTATGCAGTCACTTGTGAATAACCATCAAACCTGTTTGATCTTTTAAAATACAATCCTTTCAAATTTCTTGTACAAATTACTTGTATTCTGTAATATCTGTCCTCCCCTCCAGTATTATTTTCTGGTTGATTTGAAATTTTATTTGTCTAATCAAGAACTTAATATTAAGCATATTCAGTTATTTGCAAAAATATGGCCAATATTTGAAATACTATTTGTAATTACTAATAGAGCAATTGCAACTTTATACTTGATTGGGTATGCAAGCTTCTGGATGATTTTCCCATTTGTTATTTGAATAATGGTGCTTATAAAATAAGACACAACCACAGAAACATCTAATCTAGTTTGATCATCTCAGAACTATTTGAAGAAAAAGAGATGGGCTGTGTGAGTCAATTATCATAAAGAGAATGGAAAGTAAATGACTCCAGTGATTCCGTTTAGATTAGTAAAAGCAGCACAGAAAAGCCTCCCAATCTTCCTTCTTCCTTCTTAAGTAATTTTATGTTGGCTTTATTGCTAGCAAGTCCACAGACAAACACAACACCTTTCCTCCATATCCTGAAGGAATAAAAGCTGTTGGCAATATTTGGAAGAAAATAGGGGTCTTGAATCTGTTTCTGTGCTATATAGGCATGCAACTCAGTAAAATGGTTAATGAGGAATTAACTCAATTTAAGATAATGGAAAGTGCATTGACATATCAAGTAAAGTTGTAAGTGTAAAACAAATTGAGTGTGGGTATTGTCTTGGAGAGAGGTAGACGTTGTCATGTTCAACTGAAATATCTGTTTGTTTGTTTTTATGTAGAACTACAGAAAGACAAATAAATATCAACTCATTAACCAACCAACTCAAAAAAGATGAGATTATTTCAGTAATTACTCAATAAATTATTTTATTATCATGGCACACAAAGCTTATTTCTTTCCACTCCATCATCCCCTTAAATATCCACTTGTTTGCTCTAAAATCTGAATAGATAAAGGATTTAAGTTTATGAACTTAAATGGCAGTGTCACTGACATCCACACAAAACTCAACTTTTCTGGAAACATCAGCATTTGGGGTCCCTGAGCTTTAAACTTTGACCAATTAAAACATGGCTTCAAGGATCTTTTCAAGAAAAAGCAGTAATCTGGAACAGATGATAATTAAATATAATATTCAGTATCTCTGAAGATAGATATTCTTATATTTTTCCAGAGTATGAGATATTTAAAGTGCTAACTATTCTGTTACTATTTGATTGGAAAATTATTGCAGAGTTTGCTGCTGTTGCTGCTTAGTCACTTCATTTGTTTCCAAATCTGTGTGACCCTATGGACTGCAGCCTGCAAGGATCCTCTGTCCATGGGATTCTTTAGGCAAGAGTACTAGGGTGGGTTGCCATGTCCTCCTTCAAGGAATCTTCCTGACCCAGGGACCGAACCTGAGTCTCCTGCATTGCAGGCAGATTCTTTACTGCTGAGCCACTAGAAGCCCACTGTGGAGTTTAGAAAGTGAAAAGTGAAAGTGAAGTCGCTGAGTCGTGCCTGACTCTTTGCGACCCCATAGATAGTAGCCTGCACCAAGCTCCTCCGTCCATGGGATTTTCAAGGCAACAGTACTGGAGTGGGTTGCCATTTCCTTCTCCAGGGAATCCTCCCAACCCAGGGATTGAACCCAGGTCTCTCACATTGTAGACAGACGTTTTACCATCTGAGCCACCAGGGAAGTCCTGTGGAGTTTACCTACCTCCAAATATCTCTCCTACAGCGTTCTCTGACTTAGAATAATCACCGAATCACTAATGTGATAGCTAAGTCTTCTGAAAAGTCATAGATTAAATGGAATCAAAGTTTTAGGGCTAGAACAAGGGGTTCATGAGTTCCATTTTCTCATCAACATAATTGTCCTTGGCACACAATGATTGTAGTACTACTTGAAAACCTATAGAGACGACTTACAAATGCTGATGCCAAGCCTGTATTTTTTTATGACGTACATCTTCCTCTTTCTTCTTGTCTTTTCTTCCCTCCTTCCTTCCCATTTTTCTCTCCTCTTTCCTTCAATAAGTTATTATAGAAATCGTACCCTGAGTATAGCAGGCTACAGTCCACAGGGTCACAGAATCAGACACGACTTGAGGAGGCACACATCCTCACTTTAAGCCTCAGGAGGCTTAAAGTAAGTATCATGTGGCCATAAGTATCATGACTAGAAGCACCAATGCATGTTTTGTGTTAAAAAAATTCCTGCTTCTTCATAATCATTTTTTAAATAAATAGAGCTTTTTGTCTCTGCTTCTAGGAGTGGTACAGATCAGTCATTCTGAGAGTTAGGAGGATCAGTCTTCTTTGCTCTCCACTCCTCCAAAATTATCATTTAGGTTCAGACCTTTTGAGTCCACTTGCTTTATAAACTGTATTGATTTTAAAAAACCTCGTCTAAATATTTGAGAATGTTTCCCATATAAAATAGGATTGAAAGACCATGATACTAAACTCTCCTTCTTTTACCTTCTCATTTTTTGGAAAAATGTCTCTTGGATGTTTCATTTTTATATGGTGGGTAGGAAAAAACTATATGGCATGAACACATTTTTAAAATAAATTCATCATTCAATAGAATCCAAGAATTTTGTATTCTTAATAGAAACTACAGAACCTTTACAAGATATCCTTGGCTATGCTAATACCATTGATACTTTTGTATGCAAGCAAGCCTCAGTTCATATTATAATGATCTGTGTTTGCACATTTGCATATAATGGTTTTTCAAGGCCATGCTGACAGCCCTATCCTAACTAATAATAATGGCATGGTTTGAGTTTCTATAGTAAATTAAGGCTAAGCAAACTTAACATAAAAGTTATTTCTATTGAAATCCAACCAACTGGAAAGAAATAGGAGATCATGATACACACAGGAAAGAAATGATCCGTTCTTAATTGAAGATTCCTTTTCATATCTACTTTTGTTTTATTTAGAGAAAAGACATTCTTCTTGGTTAAGAAGCTTTCTTCACATGATCAGTCATTGTTTCTCTTTTGAAAATTAAAAGAAAAGCATGTATGCATTTTAATCAAAAGACTTTCTGTACAATGCTCACTGCTTTTAATTGGAAGGAAAACTTCAGGGCCAATGAGAGTCAAAACGTGCTTTCCTCCTGGATACCAGTTACCAACTCAAAAAAAAAAAAAAATAGAATCTGAATAACGTAACTTTAGGTATGCCTTGCCCATGTGTTGTAGTAGGGGGAAATGTCTACAACAAGAAGTTACTTACCTTGTGAACATACTGTATCAACCACAGCCACTCATAATATCTCACCTACAAGGAACCTACAGAATCTCTAGGGGGTGATAATCTTTCCTACAGATCTCCAAAGCAACAAGAAAATCCAACAGTAATCTTTCTTTTGCTATATTTGCCTTGTCGAAATTAGCTTTCTGTTTAAATGACTCATTGGATTGACGTACAAGACAGTCGCAAATTTACTTACTATATTCTCTTCATGGTATGTAATCAACACTACAACATCTTAATCAAAGAAAAGTTTCACAATTGCAATTTAAATGTAGGAGGCAACCATGCATTTGGCAGTCATTTTCCACCCTTGCATAGACAGAATTTAAATACGTCACATAATTCCGCACAGAAATACTGCTTTGCAGGTGGAGCCTTTATTGCCATGCTTGTTGGATTAAGGTCTCTGATCAGGGAGTCCATGTGATTGTATCATCTTACAGCTGTAGTTATAACTCAGAGCTGAGTTAGTGAAGCATTTGAGAGAGTGGTCTCCCATTGGCTCAGTTGTAGGACATGTGGAGGCTCAGATCCCCTCATCTTAGAGCTATACACAAACCTTCTGCATACTTTTCCACAAATGAAAACACGGCAGGGCCAGAGGAGTACTGGGAAGTCTCTCAAGTTGTAATACTCTTCTTTACTCCCATCTCTCCAAAAAACGTAGTAGAATACCTCTCCCTTTTCAGCATTTACCTTTAGGTATCCTGTTTTTATAAATCCCTAATCTTAGCAAAAATTACCTCTATTGACTGAATGTTTATGTTGGCTTTCTCTTAAAAAAATTTTATATGTTGAAACAATCTCCATTGTAACAGTATTTGGAAATGGATCTTTGGGGAGGGGGTGATTAGGTCATGCAGACAGAACCCTCATGACTGAGGTTAGTGCCTTTATATGAGGTTCCAGCGAGTTCCCTTGCCCCTTCTGCCATGTGAAGACACAAGGAAAAGATGGTCATCTATGACCAGGAAGGAGCCCTCATCAGACACCGTATCTGTTAATGTCTTAATCTTGGACTTCTAAGCCTCCAGAACTATGAGAAATGCATGTCTCTTGTTTATAGGCCACCCAGTTTATTGTATTTTTATTATTAGCAGTCAAAACAGGCGAAGTCATTACTCATTCCATCAGTTATATATTGAGGATTATTTCATACAAAGTCAGGAAGGTTCCAATCCCTGCACATATTTCACCTCTCTTACTGGTATTTAAGTTTGAAGGAAGGATTCAGTTTTATTCATCTTTGTAATTTTTCACTACTTAATACATTCCTGCTGCTGTAGAGCCATCCCACAATGCTTATCATGTACTGTACTGGACAACTGTTGAGTGAATGCATGTGGAAGGAGCACACCTTCATTTAAAGCATTTTAATATGTTGTCATATAGTACCTTCCCAAGTGGCACTAGTGGTAAAGAATCTGCCTTCAATGAAGGAGACCCAGGTTCGATCCCTGGATTGGGAAGATTCCCTGGAGAAGGGCCCACTCCAGTATTCTTGCCTGGAGAATCCATGGACAGAGGAACCTAGTAGTCTATAGTCCATGGGTCAGACACAACTGGGCAACTAACACTTTTACTTTCATATAGTACCTTAATGTGAGGCAATGAGAGGATTATAATAATTATTCAGACTGAATCCTGGAACAAAGAAAACACCTTGCTGTGCTGGGGCTAGAATTTTGTCAAGTAACCCCTGGTTGTTTGAAGGTCAAGAGTCAGGACTTTTTTCTCTTAAGGTTTGAATGTTGGATGGTGCTGCTGATGTAGATAATGACTTAATTTCACATAATATCAGGGAAGACAGCCACGGCTGAAAATAAACCTGGGAAAACTGATCAATGAAGGGAGAATAACATAAAAGACAACTGATTTGGTTACTTTAAATAATGCTAACTTTAATCACTTACATGATGTCATTTATGCCTAAATGACAAGACACCCGGTAGATATTATGTATATCATAAATATTTGCCGGAATAATTTTGTTTGATTAAAATAGTGAAATCACTCATATGATTTCATGTATTGGGGATGATTTGGCATAGAGGTCTGGCATCTGAACCATGAAAGAATATAAATATTTGAACAGTTTATGACATTGGAGATAGAGTAGGAACCAAGCAGATTCAATTTCTTGCTTGTCTAGGACTTACAACTAATACTACTGATAGCTCTTCTCCTTGAAAAAAATGCCTTTTGTCTATAATATCACATGATCTTGATTAGGGGTACTGATCAAATTTTGGTGAAAAATGGATTTGGTATTAGGTTAACCAGTGTCCAGGCCAGTTAGCTTCTCTTGGTTCTATAACAAGCTTAAGCATGAATATTAGTAAGATCCTTCAGAATGTGTTTTACTGGTCAAGAGTAAAATCAGGTTATATAAACCTATGTAAGTCTATCAAATAGTGAAAATCAGTCACAAGGTAAAGCACATGCATAATTAATATAAACTAACAGTAAAATCCTTCTGTCTACCAAGAACCAGCTATGGGCCCAAATGAGGGCCAGTACCATAATGTGAACGAGAAAATTTGATATGTTGTATATCAATGCTTGTTTTCACATCTGTTATGGGCAAAAACAATCTATCTCAATAACATATGCTCAAATTATTTTTTACTGTTTTTGACAGTACCCTATTCAATTTTTCAAAATGGCCTTTGTGTATTAGAGATAAAAAATCTCCCCAGAATCAGCAGTAAGAATGCATGGAACTGAATTCCATTTCTATGCATATCTGGTCCAGTAAAAACATCTCCTCTTGCCACGTGGCTATAGCTGTTTATTTCTCTGACACGACAAACTTCCAGAAAACAGAATGCTTTCCCCTCTGTGAAAGCACTGTTGAAGAGGCATTTCTCTCTGTCTTTTTGTCAAAAAGTTTTCTTGGGATGTGAGTTTGCTGTATTTGCATGTATGGCCCAGAGGCCTCATACAGTCTCAGCTGGATAGGTCCCTTGGAAAGGGAAATAGCTAACATATCACATTTTATGATGAGGCTGCCAGATTGTTACTCCTCCATATACACCTCCTAGTTGTTCTGCACGGGGGACTCCCTAGGGTGAATGGGAGAGATATATGAGGTGCTGAGGGGAATAATAATTTTGCACAAGGTAAAGGATAAAGGAAAAGTGAAAAACATTCCTGCTTAGCCACAGGATAAGTCATATTAATTAGCCAGTGTGCCACACAACTCCACAAGTGGAAGTAAAATTCATGAAAAGAGAATCATAAAATGGGTACAGCTTATAGATAAATATCACTTGAATGCTACACTTCACAGCTTTTCTCACATTGTATCAAATTACTTCATTATTCATGACCTTATTAAAATACATCATAGATACCCTTGGATATGAATTCTAAATACTTAATCTCAGCCCTGTGTATTTAAAAATGTAAGGAAAGCTCCATTTCTACCATTTCAGATTTAGACATTCACTTTACAGTGACAAATGGTGAAAGGAAATAGTTTTCTATGGTTCATTTGGTTAAATATCTATGAGTCAAGTCTAGTCCACAGTAATGTAAAGATGTGGCTGCTGCTGCTGCTAGGTCGCGTCAGTCGTGTCCGACTCTGTGCGACCCCACAGACGGTAGCCCACCAGGCTCCCCGTCCCTGGGATTCTCCAGGCAAGAATACTGGAGTGGGTTGCCATTTCCTTCTCCAATGCATGAAAGTGAAAAGTGAAAGTGAGGTCGTTCAGTCGTGTCCGACTTTTAGTGACCCCATGGACTGCAGCCTACCATGGGATTTTCGAGGCAAAACTAATACAGTTATGTAAAGTTTAAAAATAAAATAAAATTTAAAAAAAAATAGGAATTAAAAAAAAAAAAAAAAAAAAGAGTACTGGAGTGGGTCGCCAGTGCCTTCTCCGAATGTAAAGATGCAGTCATGTGCATAATCTAAAAAGCACGAATGTTCTTTGGCCTCTAGAATATAACAGTAAGTATTTTCCTCATGTTCACCTTCTGAATTTTGACTTAGGATATTAATGAAAAATGGTATTTATAACATGGGACAAAAACTGGTCATGAAATGTCTCCCAAACATTGGTCAAATTTCAGACCAAGAGGGGGAACTGAGAAATGAAACATTGCTTGCAATATCAGTAAACAAAGGATGTCATAGTTATCAGCAACTACAGCCGCCTCCAGCCACTAGGTAAGCTGGTGAGCTCTGAGGGAACTCAGGATGTGAAAATACAGGATACTGGCCCCAGATAGCTAAGGTGAATATCAAAAAAATGATTTCAGTGAGCCCAGACTCTTGAATCTTCCCATACATTAAAAAATGCTAAATACTTTAGCTTGAGATATCTTCTTTTATTAACAGTAATCTTTTGTTCTTACTACCTTCCCTTTGTTAGAAAACTCCTGTATGTCCAAGTTCCGCCCCTTGCCTCCTTGGAGCAATTTTCTCAGGATTACTCAAGATGCTATTTCCCAGTCTTGAAGTTCTCAATATGTCTGTGGAATTTAAAAATATTCATAGCCTAAAAATTGAGAGTTATGTTTAATTTGGCAGGAATTTTTAGGGCTTTGAGCCCAGAGGGTAGCATCCTAAGTAACCCTGAGAGAACTGCTCCAAGGACACGAAGGTGGGGAGCCAGGTTATACAAAAATTTTACCATAAAGGGCAGGCAGTCTGAATGTTGAAAGATTATTATGAGTTAAAGGAAAACCAGCTATCTCAAGTTAAGGAATTTAGTGCTTTTCTATGAATGGGAAGATGCAAGAGTCTGGGCTCACTGAAATCATTCCTTTGATGTGTACCTCAGCTATCTGGGGCCATTATCCTGTTTTCACACTCTGAGCTTCTCAGCGAGTCACTGTAGGGAGTGACTGCAGTCTGATGGTTGCTAGATGGCAGGTATTCTTTACTTCCTGCGTTCTCTCAGGGCTCACCAGCTCACCATCGGTGATGGCTGCAAACCTTGAGGACTGTGACATCCTTTTGTTAGGTAGATAGAATAGAAAACAGGAGTCCAAAATGGCGGTGGCTAAAAGACGAGGAAGGGAAAAGCCCGCGAAAATAGAACAAAGGAAGGTCAAAATAAGGTCTGAGGACCAGAGTGAGGACTTCAGGTAGAACAGCACTCCTGGCTAAGCCCAATTTGCATAGGGCAGGCCCAGGGGGATGAAAAAAAACATAAAAAGAAGAGCCAAAGGTCTCTCTCTCTCTTTCTCACACACTCTCTCTCTCGCAAGCTGGGGCGCTCTTCTCTTCGCGTCTTTCGGTTGACATGCCTTCACTCCTCGAAGATAGATTTTTCTGCTGTTGCTGCTGCTGCTGCTGCTAAGCTGCTTCAGTCGTGTCTGACTCTGTGCGAGCCCATAGACGGCAGCCCACCAGGCTCCCCTGTCCCTGGGATTCTCCAGGCAAGAACACTGGAGTGGGTTGCCATTCCTTCTCCAATGCATGCAAGTGAAAAGTGAAAGTGAAGTCGCTCAGTCATGTCTGACTCTTCTCGACCCCATGGACGGCGGCCTACCAGACTTATCCATCCATGGGATTTTCCTGGCAAGAGTACTGGAGTGGGTTGCCATTGCCTTCTCCGAGATTTTCCTGCTATTATCTAAATAAAATAGAGCTGTAACACTGAGCTGTAACACTGATTTACCTAAGAGGTATAACAGGGTCCACTCAAGACCTGAGAGCTATAACACGGTCTGTCCAAGACCCGAGAGCTGTGACACGCTGAGGGCTTTAATGTCTGTCACCCCAAATTTTTGTTGTGAGGAGACAGAACCGAGGAGCATACACTCGCCTGATACTTTGTTTACTGATATGGCAGTATCACACTTTGTTTACTGATACCCCATTTCTCTGCCTGCTGAATAAAACTTAACTCTCAACTTAAAAAAAAAAGTATTTATAAATATATCCCCACTGATGACCAGGAAAGCCAGATCAGTCATGAAAAGAAATACATGCTAGTATAGAACAACATTAAGTATTAAATACATGTTATAGATGATCTGTAACTGAATAGAGTTGATGCAATACTAAATTCCCTCCATTTTATTAAAATACTTCTGCAAAATTATGAATTAAATGTAATTTTAAACAGCTAAAACCCCAGAAGAGTTTGTGATTTGAATGTGCCATCAAGGCAATAGCCTTTCTTTTTTCAGCTTTGCTTTATATAATTAGATTGATTAGATTAGATATATATACATAGAGATATAAAATTGCAATTATAATTTTAGGCAAATATTAATGTTTGTGTTTAGACTTTTTCTAACTAGAATATAGATAATTATTCACAAGAAAGAGGCAAATTTTTTCTCTCCTTTTCCATTTTTCCAATCTTATATTAATTTTGTTTTTTAGTATTGTGGTAAAAAAAAACACACAAGTTTTATCATCTTAATAATCTTCAAGTACATGGTTCAATAATGTTTCTTTAACAAATGTCAGTGAGAAATCTAGTAGGTCATGAACAATTAGAATCTAGTATTAAACTGACTTTATGTACTTTTTCTGGAAAAACTTGAGCACAAGAGTTTACTGAAGACTCAATGCTCCTTTAAGAAATGTGTTTTTTTTCTATTAACATATTCACCTTAAAATATTGTACATAAATAATTTTATCAACAGACTAGAGTTATAGTTCTTTAAGATGTGCCTATATCAGCATTGTTTCTCTTATGTGATTGAAGCAGTAATCACCACAGTATAATAATTATCTTTTTTTTTTTTTCAAGGAGTAATTAGGAATGCAACCCTGAATAAGTAATGGTGTGTAAATTACTGCTGGTGTCCCAAGGATCCACTAGCTTACACATTCTTCTTTTCAAAAGTATTTTCCCTTTGATTATTATGCCTCATTTATACTATCAAATATAGGATTCATTCCCTTTTTTTATAGCTGATGCTGCTTGTTGTGGAGTAAAGTAATTGAAGTTTATTGACTTCCTGGGGGAGAAAGTAAGCTAGAGAATTTTAAAATATTCTCCCACTAGAAAAAAGTTCAAACTTTCTTCTACATAAATATAAAAATGAATTAACATGTATAACTCATGAATTTACAGAAAAACTTACCTCCATGATAATTTTTATAAATATGGTTGGGAAGACATTCTGTGTTTTATGTATTTTTTTGTTAACTCATTTAGTGCTTTTTGAATAGGTAATATATACACATCATGTCCAAAGAGAACAAAAGTATATATAATGATATGTGGATATTTCAGCTTTCTCTCCTTCCCCTGTAACCATTGTGACTATTTTTTGTCTATCATTTTAGGGATAGTTATTAATATACAAGAATCTACAAATGTAATGTGTTTATCTGGAGTGATATTCAAAGCTATCTATAAACCTAGTTATATCTTTCTGCATTAATTATTTGACACTATACACACTATTGTGCACTTTGCATTTCGCTTGACATTGTATCAGTACCTATTGTGTCATCTGATTGTTTTTAACCATTGCATAGAATTACATTCTATGTAACTGTTTGAATGTACATTCATACAATGCTAAAATTTATCTAATAATTAAAAAACCCCATTCACTACCAATTGAACATTTATGTGATTTCATACTTTTTGCTTTTAAAACCACTACAATGAATATCTTTATACATATGTTACTTCACTGATGGCCAATATGTCTGTATAATACATTTTTAGCATTAGTATTGTTGAATCAAATATTCTGTGAATTATAAATTATGGTTGATATTTCCAAGTCACTCTGCATATAAACTGTACCATTTAACATGCCGACCAGCAATGGATACAGTATCTATTATTCCTCACATTCATAGGGTATTCTATAGAAAGTACTATATCTCTAGTCAACATCTGCTTAATTAAATACGAATATATTTTTCATTCTGTTAAAAATTTTTTTTCTCATTGAAATTAGCAAATAACTGCATTCTTTAGTCATCCTAGGATTTGAAGAAAGAATCAAGCACAACTTGCTACTAAAACTGGCTGTAGAACCATGTGAGAGATTTCAATCACCCCTGACTCCCCTGTAATAAAACAATACAACTTAATGGGAAAGGGCATTAAAATAATTGCTGATCAGAAACATTTTTGAGCACAAACCATATATGAAGCATATATCTCTAAAGTACAGAGAACTCGGAATTGGAAAATCTCTGACTGCATTTAAGGCACAGTTTAAAGCTGGGTAGATGGAATATACACAAAAACACGCCTTTTTTCAAGTCTCTTGCTTGTTAACTTTCCCCAAGCAAAGTTAATGATTCTTTCTTCCCACAGACAATTCCCATAGTGCTCTATTTATATTGTGCCCCTTCTCACTGTGTGCCCTTTTCATTGTGTTTATCTACTGACCTCTCAGCAACTTTGCTGAGCTGTGAGACCTTCACGTCAGGAACTCAAGACTTTGTGTATCCTCAGTAGTTAGCATAACACTTGCTACATAGTAAATGTGTTAACTATTGCTTATATTGGGTTGGCCAAAAAGTTCATTTGGGTTTTTCCATAAAATCTTACAGAAAAATCCAAATGAACCTTTTGACCAATCGAGTATTATGAATTAATAGATGCTGAGCAACATCTCCTTTCATTCTCACAATAAATATATGATGTAAATAATATTATCATTTTAGATAAACTAATTGACATCATTAAGAGAAAGCTCATTCTAGGTCACATGGCTAGTTAGTTGTAAAGGCAGAGTTCACGTCTTAAGACATTCAGACACCAAATCCAAGCTTTGGATGAAAGACAAGATACTGCTTCTAGGGAACAAATGAACTACGGAAGATATCTCTCAGGCCCTACTGAGATCACCAAGTGGCCCTTTATCCAAGTTCTGCAGAATTACTGAGATTTGATCTCAAATCTTTCCCTTATTGAGCTTTGACTATTACACTGTCCCTGGTGGTTCTTCTCCATGAACAATGATTATAGAGAGAGTAAGTTTCTCCAGTCATCTCTGTTCTTGCTGTCACCAAAAATATATCTTTCATACACTAAATTTTCCTGCTAATCAGTAGGAGAAAGAAGAAGAGGTAAAAATTATAACAAGATAAGGAAATTTAAAATGTTCTGGCAAACTGCAAAGTTGTTTTTCTTTTGTGGTATGGTATCTTAGTCTTTTCCTCGCTCCAAACTCAAGTTATGCCTAGTTTCCTCTTTTAGCAGAAAGAACTGAAATCAGTGTCGAAATGGGAATGGTTTTGAAGTGGTGAGCCTTCCAAACACCAACCTTAAGAGGTAGCTTGTGGAACCACATGGGCTTCCCTTTGGCTCAGCTGGTAAAGAATCTGCCTGAAATGTGGGAGACCTGGGTTCAATCCCTGGGTTGGGAAGATCCCCTGGAGAAGGGAACAGCTACCCACTCTAGTATTTTGACCTGGATAATTCCATGGACTGTATGATCCATAGGGTTGCAAAGAGTTGGACATGACTGAACGACTTTCACTTCACTTCACTTCACTTCACTTCATGGAACCACATAGAGATAATACATCTCCATTTATCCCAAATGTGATTCAATTAAGATAATTTTCAAAAATATTTTCTTAGTTCTCAAGTTCCATTCTCTTGGACTACATGAGGGAATCTGGACTTCTGATTAGTTATCTCTTCTACCACAGTCTCTAAATTATGAGTTAACAATGGTTTTTTTGCCCCAAGTTTTTTGGTTCTGTTTTTGTAATCACTGAGAAATACAGACAGCTAAAGTCAAGAGGCATGAGGGCATATGGAACTGAACATTCTTTCTACCCTTTTAGTTGTTTATTTTTCCTGCTCCAATACATTTCTCATAGATTACATTATTTGTCATAGGAGGGCTTTGGATAATTTGGGAGGTAAAGAGATAATGTATCTTACATTAAAACTAACAGATTTCCAACAGCTTTGAAAACTGAATTGAACTATATGATTCACCAGAAATAGGCAGAATCATTAGAAGACTGATAAAATCAGAAATGTCTAAGGTGCTCATGGGGACCAAATGTTTTCCTTTCAGAAAGACTCAAAAATGATATTAATGTTAAGGTGGAAGTAAAGGTGTCCTGAATAAATGATTTGTCTTAAAATGATTTATGAACTCAAACTTAAAATTTAGGAAAAGCAACCAAGATACCAAAGAGAAGCAGAATGATGTAGACTTATCATTAATTCAACATGAACTTTTTGAATTCCCACAATGTGCCCAGCAGTTTGGTGGAGATACAGCGGTAAATAAATCTTTAAAAAATTCCTGCCTTCTTGGGGCTCATCTTCTGCTGGATGGAAGAGTCTCTAAGCTAGGAATTAAATGAAGTGGATTCTAATCCTAACTTCAAAACAGACTTCCTATATTAATTTCAGTTCAGTTCAGTTCAGTTGCTCAGTCTTGTCCGACTCTTTCAACCCTAAGGACTGCAGCACACCAGGACTCCCTGTCCATCACTAACTCCCAGGGTTTACTTAAACTCATGTCCATCGAGTCGGTGATGCCATCCAACCATCTCATCCTCTGTCATCCCCTTCTCCTCCTGCCTTCAGTCTTTCCCAGCACCAGGGTCTTTTCAAATGAGTCAGTTCTTTGCATCAGGTGCCCAAAATGTTGAAGTTTCAGCTTCAACATCAGTCCTTCCAATGAATATTCAGGACTGATTTCCTTTAAGATGGACTGGTTGGATCTCCTTACAGTCCAAGGTATCAAGAGTCTTCTCCAACACCACATTTCAAATCAATTCATCTATGTTTAACCTCATTTTCAAACTGAGATTTTTCCTACTTGTCTTAAACAGTGTTGTTATAAAAATTGTGAATGTAAAAGCACTATACAAAGTCTATCAAGCTTTGTTGATAGGCTTGTTATCAAAATAACAAGATGATATTCATTTTGTATTATTCATTATAGGTCTGTAAGTCACAGCTCAATGAGATTTTTGAATTAACTGTTAATTCTGAATTCTTACCCACACTAATAAATCATGAGAACACAATTAGTCACAGTCTCCAGTTGTGTGACCATCAATATAACCAAAAAGCCAACTCCAGTATGAAGTATATTGGTATTCCCCTTTGCCTCATAAGAGTGTGACATGGTTAGGCAAACTAGACAAGACTATCACAGAAGAAGTCTTGAATAATCTCTATAGACCAGGAAAGTTTTAAAAATATTTATGACCCCTTCCCCCAAATTCTGATGGTTTTCATTACTCTTTTAAAAGTTTACACTCCATATCTGAAACCTTAGTCAAATGGAATTTTGATGATCCATTTTTCTTTATTTTATTTCTATCAACACAAATATGAAACAATTCAATCTAAGTGCAATGTTGACTAATTTCCTTTATTTCTCAATGAAATACCTTTGTCTTTCTGAGACAAGATAGTTTATTAGGTCTCTTTCTCCTTCCCTGGCCCTCTCTGTTTCTCTCCAACTATTTACATAAAGTAAACATTCTTGGAATATCCTATTGTTTATCCATTGAACATTATGCCTTACTTATCTTAGAAGATTGTTTTCTTTTCTGTAATGTATTTCAATTTTTTACTGTCTCCATAGTACAACAACAACAAAAAAAGCCATAGGATTAAAAAAATCTTATCAGTGCTAATGTGTGAATAATGGTGCATTACTATGCACCATTATATAGAATTATAAAAAAAAAATCACAAGAGTATGTATCTTGATTATAACAAAGAAAATAAGTCTAATTTTGAGTTCTATTCAATTCTATGTCTAATTAGTTACATGTCTTTGGAGAGTATCCCTTTAACAACGGTAGCTCACTTTCTTCAACATTTAAATGAGGGGTTAAGATAAGTCTATCTTTAGGACCTTTCCTTCCATGGTCAACAGGTCCATGAAACTTCTTGTTTTTATGAGTTGCATTTCAATTTTCTAAACAAAACTTCATTAATGTGATTATTAATTTTTAATTACATGAATATCATCTCCAGGAAGAATTTGCTTTTAAGAAATTAAAATACAATTTCAATAACTTTGTAGTATTACTAAAAGATGTAAGTTAAGTGATAAAAACCACAGTAGCCATAAACAGAAAATGCTATTCCATATATAGGATGGCGAGCTATGTCTTAGGGTTGCTGTAGTAAACTGTATACATAGCACATATGGAAGCCTAATTCTTCAGGGCTTTAGGCCTGTTAATCTTCATCAATTTTTGTTATTTTTAAAGTATGAGGAAGATGCCAAATTTGTAATTTAAAAGCAACTCAAAGTCATAAATACATACTGGAAGCACAAGAGTTAACTCAGCAGCCTAGTTCCTTTTGTCTTATATCAAGCTATCCTTTGCATTTCTGCACTGTCTGAATTCCACTCTGTTTGTGTTTGCTCACATGTGTTGCTGGGCCTTCTCTGCTCCTTTCCAGATCCTTCTTCTTTCTCCCTCCATCCTTCAGTAATTGTGCTCTTGCTTTTTCACTTCTTGTCTGTCTCCTCATTCTTCTCTATTTCCATGTCCTTATAGTAAAATATATTCCTTAACTTTTTTCTCTTTCTTCCTTCTACTTCTACTCTGCATTTAGTTTTGCTTCCATTTCCATGGTACTCCATAGTTGAGCACCCATTTCTTTTTATTATCTTTTTACTCCCTCTTCTGCTTTTTTTGTTTTTGATCTGCACTATGAAAATCCCATGGACGGAGGAGCCTGTAGGCTAGAGTCTATGGGGTCACAAAGAGTCAGACACGACTGAGCGACTTCACTTCACTTTACTTCATACAAACTCATCCCAATCTGTGATCATTACTGTGTGTTTGTGGGTGTGTGTGTGTGTATACACATGTCCAGTCACATCTGACTCCTTGCAACCTCATGGATACAGCCTGTGTGGCTCCTCTGTTCATGGACTTCTCCAAGCAAGAATACTGGAGAAGGTTGCCATTCCCTTCTCCAGGGGATCTACCCAACTCAGGGATTGAACCTGCATCTCTGGCTTCTCCTGCATTGGCAGGTGGATTCTTTACCACTGTGCCACTTTGGAATATCTTTACTTATTCATTATTTTAATTGTAAATATTTATTGAGCCTCTACTATGGGCCATCAGGTTTTCTCTCTCTCTCCTTGGTGACAAAACATTAGATAAACAGATGGTAATTTAGGTGAGAAGAAAATGATACTTTAATCATATTTTTTGTTAGAAGTATGAAATCATTCACCCACTTAGGCATTCAATAAAAAATAAAATGTAACTAATGGCTAATTAGTTTATATGCCATTGATAATATTCCTGTACTTATACATGACTGCTTAAACAAGGCAACATTTCTGTATGCATCTCTATACATATACACACAAGAACCATAGCCATATTCATGATCATACCTAAGTCTATATGTAGCATATGTATGTGAATAAAAATCTATATATTCTGGTCAATGTTTCCACTAAATTAATTAAAAGTTGGAACTAGTCTTCCATGCTAGGTGAACATAAAAGTATAAAACCAGATGGTACATACACAAACATACACATATAGTCAGAACTGAATATTAAAACAGAAGGAAACTTACAACAAAGTTAATCTGACAAATATTTAATGAAGTATATTAATAGTATTATACTGAACAACAATTAGGATTTAATGGTAAATAATTCATGTAAATGAAAAGAATTAACCTCTTTTTCCCCACACCCAAATGTTTCCACAAACTCTTGCTTTCTTAACTACAAATAAAAAGAGCTTTTTTTTCAATACGATAACAAACATTTAATTAGACTGCTTTCTTAACAAATCATTCATGTGTTTGTAAAGGGAGTGGGAAAGGTGAGAGAAATTTTGATGTGTAGGACACACAGAAGGCAAACAGTTTTATCAGGAGTGAAATAAAACGATGGCACATGGTGCATGGGTTGTTGAGGAATAGTGGTGTAGGCAGGGACTGTCTATGGTGATAATATCCTCCTGCTTTCCTAAAAGCCATGGATGTTATGATTTAAGTATTGAAAACTAAAGGTACTATCCTCATCTGTGTAGCTAGCCACAGAGAGCTCAGTTCAGTGGCAGTCACGGCAGTCAGGCAGCCTAGGGCTGATACACCGAAAGCAAACTCTATGCCCTAAAGCTTGATATGATGCTTAACTGAGGGCAAATTAAGATCACAAACCTTTGAATTCAGATATGTTCAACAAAGTGGGCACATCACTGTGTAAGGGTAGAGCTAAAAATGGAAAACATATAACTTGTAGGGGAAGTCAAGTTCAAGACCTGGTAGCATAGAGATTATGACTTCAAATGCCTCAGATAAAAGCAATACTCTTGGTCTAATATTTTCAATGAATACTTTATCATTTAGGCTGTTTCTTAAAACTCTGTATATCTGAAAAATGAATCTGAAAGTTTAATAAAATGGTTCTGTGAGCTGTCTTTCTATAAGATTGAACACACACGAATAAATAAAATCAAGAAGGGAAGTTCAAAAATCACAGCGAGACTTATATTTTGATTTGCAAAACTATGCACTTTTCTTACTATTGTCTAAAGGGATATGGTTTGTAGTAATTTGGTTTTTAATTTTTTACTGAGATGAAAACAAAATTATTTAATTCTTTTCCTCACCGGTAGAATATCTATATATTCCCTTGTATTTTGCTTTAAATAGCTTCCTTATTTAGAAACTGAGCTCTAGTTTCTTCCTTCCTCAACCCCCCGGCCCCACCACTCCATAAAAAGGAAGCTATGCAACTATTCACAGAGTATTGGAGTCAAAAATGTTTGTTATTGTATGTTGGCATGGACAGAAATCAGAAAGCAAGGTTGATGAAAGATCTGACTTAATACACAATAATCAAAACTAAGAGTCAAATGTCTAATTTCAAATCACAATCAACAAAGTCATTAATAAAGAACCAATTTTTTAAAAGACATCTTTGGCCATGATTGCATCTCACAGCAAACAAGTCTGAGCTCTTGGAAACCAGGAAAAGTAGGAACTAGGAAGGTGCTCCTTCCTTGGAGAAGGAAATGGCAACCCACTCCAGTATTCTTGCCTGGAGAATCCATGGACAAAGCAGCCTGGTGGGCCACCGTCCATGGGGTCGCAAAGAGTTGGACATGACTGAGTGACTTCTCTCACTCACACTCAGGAGCTATCATGGTGGCAGGCATGAACCAGGCAGGAGTCAGACCATCAAGAATGCCAGTGATATAGGGTGGTTGTTGTGGAGTGAATAATTTTTAAGTTTCTTTTCATCATTTGAAAAAAGTCACTTACTGGGCTCTGTTAAATATGTCACATGTGGTTATAGGAAGACAATCTTGGGTCAGATTGTCATAGGAAAATGTCTGGATTGTAAAATAATTCCAGCAGATCTCAGTTTAATGTCCTATTGTTACAGAAGTAATCTCATGGTCCAGATCTGCACAAAGATAACAAAGCTACATCCTGGTGGTGGATGCTTACATGATGGGATCTATTTTCTTCTCACTAAATGTGAGAGTTTCCAGTTCTTCCTAAAAGAGGAGGAAAATGGGCCTTGCTAAGTGTCCCTTGAGTTTATAGCTTTATACAGATGAATGTAAAATATTCAGCCATGGGACACAAAACCATATATCAGCATGACCTTTTTCACATGGCCAGCTGACAGGCAGACTTTTATAGCAATGGGGCCCAGGGCTACAGTTCCGTTCAATCTCTTCATTTAGTTGTGAGGACTGGAACTACTTCTGAACTTATATTTGTTTTACTAAACCAATTTCCTGAGTCATTTAACAACATATCACAATGTGCCCTCCTGAATGCAGATCATTGAAGTAGGCACAGAGACAGATTCAAGGCAGATATAGGACATATACATAGCTTACAGAGAATTAGAACTTCACAAGGAAAAATCAAACTGTTGTTGCTGTTGTTTAGTCTCTAAGTCATGTTTGACTCTTTTGAGACTCCATAGACTAGAGCCCACCAGGCTCCTCTGTCCATGGGATTTCCCAGGCAAGAATACTGGAGTGGGTTGTCATTTCCTCCTCTAGGGGATCTTCCCCACACAGGGATTGAACCCACGTCTCTTGCATTGGCAGGTGGGTTCTTTATCACTGAGCCACCAGAGAAGCTGAAAAATGCAAACTAGCAACCTCTGGAGAAGGGAATGGCAATCCACTCCAGTATTCTTGCCTAGAGAATTCATGGACAGAGAAGCCTGGCAGGCTAAATCCATGGGGTCACAGAGCCAGACATGACTGAGTGACTAATACACACAGACACAGCAACACATAAACTAGAGTAACTGTAAATCCATTCAACAAATATTCATTGTCTATCATGGTTCAGATACTGTTAACTATCCTACTCTATATACTTAGGATAAAATTCCAGCTAGTAAACACAACCACTAAGACAAATTTGGCCTTGGAGTGCAGAATGAATGAGGGCAAAGGCTAATAGAGTTTTGCCAAGAGAATGCACTGGCCACAGCAAACACCCTCTTCCAAAAACACAAAGAGAATACTCTACACATGGACATCACCAGATAGCCAACACCAAAATCAGATTGATTATATTCTTTGCAGCCAAAGATGGAAAAGCTCTATATAGTCAGCAAAAACAAGACTGGGAGCTGATTGTGGTTCAGATCATGAACTCCTTATTGCCAAACAGATTTAAATTGAAGAAAGTGGGGAAAACCACTAGACCATTCAGGTATGACCTAAATCAAATACCTTACGATTATACAGTGGAAGTGAGAAATAGATTTAAGGGCCTAGATCTGATAGAGTGCCTGATGAACTATGGACAGAGGTTTGTGACATTGTACAGGAGACAGGAATCAAGACCATCCCCAAGAAAAAGAAATGCAAAAAAGCAAAATGGCTGTCTGAGGAGGCCTTACAAATAGCTGTGAAATGAAGAGAAGCAAAAAGCAAAGGAGAAAAGGAAAGATATACACCCATTTGAATGCAGAGTTCCAAAGAATAGCAAGGAGAGATAAGAAAGCCTTCCTCAGCAATCAATGCAAATAAATAGAGGAAAACAATAGAATGGGAAAGACTAGAGATCTCTTCAAGAAAATTAGAGATACCAAGGGAACATTTCATGCAAAGATGGGCTCGATAAAGGACAGAAATGGTAGGGACCTAACAGAAGCAGAAGATATTAAGAAGAGGTGGCAAGAATACACAGAACTGTACAAAAAAGATCTTCATGACCCAGATAATCATGGTGGTGTGATCACTCACCTAGAGCCAGACATCCTGGAATGTGAGGTCAAGTGGGCCTTAGAAAGCATCACTACGAACAAAGCTAGTGGAGGGGATGGAATTACAGTTGAGCTATTTCAAATCCTTAAAGATGATGCTGTGAAAGTGCTGCACTCAATATACCAGCAAATTTGGAAAACTTGGCAGTGGCCAAAGGACTGGAAAGGTCAGTTTTCATTCCAATCTCAAGAAAGGAAGTGCCAAAGAATGCTCAAACTACTGCACAATTGCACTCATCTCACATGCTAGCAAAGTAATGCTCAAAATTCTCCAAGCCAGGCTTCAGCAATATGTGAACTGTGAATTTCCAGATGGTCAAGCTGGTTTTAGAAAAGGCAGAGGAACCAGAGATCAAATTGCCAACATCCACTGGATCATCAAAAAAGCAAGAGAGTTCCAGAAAAACATCTAATTCTGCTTTATTGACTATGCCAAAGCCTTTGACTGTGTGGATCACAATCAACTGTGGAAAATTCTGAAAGAGATGGGAATACCAGACCACCTGACCTGCCTCTTGAGAAACCTGTATGCAGGTCAGGAAGCAACAGTTAGAACCAGACATGGAACAGCAGACTGGTTCCAAATAGGAAAAGGCGTATGTCAAGGCTGTATATTGTCACCCTGTTTATTTAACTTATATGCAGAGTACATCATGAGAAACGCTAGGCTGGAGGAAGCACAAGCTGGAATCAAGATTGCTGGGAGAAATATCAATAACCTCAGATATGCAGATGACACCACCCTTATGGCAGAAAGTAAAGAAGAACTAAAGAACCTCTTGATGAAAGTGAAAGAGGAGAATGAAAAAGTTGGCTTAGAGCTCAACATTCAGAAAACAAAGATCATGGCATCTGGTCCCATCACCTCATGGCAAATAGATGGGGAAACAATGGAAACAGTGACAGACTTTATTTTCTTGGGCTCCAAAATCAATGCAGATGTGACTGCAGCCATGAAATTAAAAGATGCTTACTCCTTGGAAAGAAAGTTATGACCAAACTAGATAGCATATTCAAAAGCAGAGACATTACTTGGCTAACAAATGTTCGTCTAGCCAAGGCTATGGTTTTTCCAGTAGTCATGCATGAATGTGAGAGTTGGACTATAAAGAAAGCTGAGTGCCAAATAATTGATGCTTTTGAACTGTGGTGTTGGAGAAGACTCTTGAGAGTCCCTTGGACTGCAAGGAGATCCAACCAGTCCATCCTAAAGGAGATCAGTCCTGAGTGTTCATTGGAAGGACTGATGTTGAAGCTGAAACTCCAACACGTTGGCCATCTGATACGAAGAGCTGACTCATTGGAAAAACCCTGATGCTGGAAAAAGAGGAGAAGGAGATGACAGAGGATGAGATAGTTGGATGGCATCACCGACTCACTGGACATGAGTTTGGGTAAACTCTGGGAGTTGGTGATGGATAGAGAGGCCTGGCATGCTGCAGTTCATGGGGTCGCAAGAGTCCGACATGAGTGAGGTACTGAACTGACTGAAGGGGGTTTATAAGAATTCTCAACCAAAGTTATTTGCAGTTTTGTGTGTATTAGGAGAGGGACTATATATTAGACACACAAATAATTTCTGTAGTTCTTACTCATAAGTAAAATTTCTCTTAATTAATTCCAAAGATAGGACCTGGCTTCTAATGTGTGCATGTGTGTGCTAAGTCATGTCAGTATGTCTGACTCTTTGGGAACCTATGGACTGTAGCCCACCAGGCTTCTCTGTCCATGGGCCTCTCCAGGCAGATAGTAATGAGCATTTACCAGTAAACAAAGCCTAAAGCTATCATGAAATTATGATGTGAGTATTTGTGATGTGTATATCTCTATCTTTGTGGGAAAGACAAACATTTTCTGCCTACAAGGAACATTTAATTTAGTTGAGACAAAACTGGATGCTGTCATTTTGACCAGAAATAAAATCTTTGCTAATGATTTCTTTGCTTTGATATATATTATGCTAATATTATTGGTACTATAGAAATTAAATATAGCCATTTCCTGGCACTTTGTTCTTTTTTAGGGGTTTGGAAATTGATTTTTAAATCATTTATCCTAGCAGTTTCCTTTGAAAAGCTAACAGGTTTATCATTTACAGCACCTACCATTCTCGAATCATCAAATTTTATTTGTTAATAGAGCCTGGCTAGAATCTCTGAGCCTCAGAAATGGAACTAAGTTCTGTATGTGACTAATATATTTTCCAGGAGAGCTAAAAACAGGAATGTCCCTGAAATGAATGGTTTTCCCGTATTTAATAGTCATCTAACACTTACCATATTATCTTTCTCAGTATATAATATTCTGAAATTCCTGTCTTATCTTACCCTTTAAATATTACTCTATCTCTCAGACATCACAATTGTGTCCCTAAGGAGATTTCATTCAGTTTCTTAAAAACTAGGATATGAGTTAGTCAACATTTAAATATGTCTCACTTTAGAAACATATATACTTTCACCAGTTAATTTTGAGATGGTTTTGAGTAAGATAACATGAGGAAATAGCCTAGATTACTTATGTTTTTCCCAGTAATATGCCCTGAAAATAGCTAATAATAACATAGAAAACTAACAGTATTATACTAGCATTGTATTATAAAATTGTTATTTTAAAGATTCCTTGGATTTCTATCACTAAAATATGAATATGCTATGTAAACTTGCTCTATTTTTGAGAGTAGGTAGTAAATGTTTTTCTGTTTCACTCATGGCTAAAGTTTTTTTTTGGCCATGTTGTGCAGCTTGCAGGATCTTCATTTCCTGGCCACGGATTGAATCTGGGATCCAGCAGTGAAAGCACAGAGTCCTAACCACTGGCCAACCAGGAAATTCCTAACAGTATTTAAAATTTCTCTATAAAGTATTTTGTATAATCATTTTGTAGTGTTCCATGTGTGTAATATAAAATAGGAAGTATATTTGACATCAGTTTTTGAAAAAAAAATTGTGATTATTATTGTCAGTCTTCCAATTATGTTTGGTGTTAAAAAGGACTTTGGTTTCTCATTTGTTGAGAAGCCCAAACCCTGATCCTGTTGTAGTGTTCTATTTCCCTAATAGCCCTCATAGACATTTAAAATAAAACATTGCACAGTTAAAGATATAAATACTACTTTGATCAAGTCATACACACTGAAACAGAGCTTGATGTTCTAAGTTAATAGTTTTGACAAATATATGGAAGTTTTAATACTATATGATGAAGTTAACTTTACAAATCAGTATATTTCTTATTCTATGTTCATGTTCATAAATCACAGCCTATCATATTAAGCCTACTTTTACATTTTATTTTTATGTTAATATAATTCATGAGATTAAAACTGCATTTCCCATGGCTAATATTCTTAGTTCCTTACTTAGGCACAAAAAAGCATAAGTGAAATACAGAAAGGCTTTTGAGGATGATGCCTTATTCAGTAAAAAATTCTGATATATACTACTCAATCTATTATTCCTTTAATTATCAAACTTTGTTTCACACTTACTGTGCAAAGGTTAAGCTAGTTGTGTTTGGAAGGATTTTTATGACAGATATTATGGAATATTGTGCTCTGAAACCTGCAGCGTGCCGTAGAATGGAAGTTATCATTTTCAGAGAGTGAAAGTTTTATTATAGAATTTCTGATGTATATTATGGAAAAAAACACATGCAATTTTGGAATCACAAAACATGTTTAAAGTCTTAGCATTTTATTTTCTAGATATATAACCTTGGCAAAACACTCAACCTCTTTGAGAACCAGTTTTTTAACCTATAATGACTGTTTCATACACAGATAGTTAGATTTAAAAAGATAATATATGTGAAAATACTTTGTAAATTCTGAGGTGGTTTGTAAATGTCCATTATTATAATAAAACATGGTTCCTGACTTAAAAGGTGGAATATCTAACAGAAAAGAAAAAAGGCTGTTAAAATGCATCAAAGTATCTTTATTTCTCTTGAAAGTATTTAATGAAAGCCACATAGTATTTTATATAATAAAATTTATATAAAGATATTTTATAAAATACAAACATTTAATATACAAAATAGTGTATATAAATTATGTGTATTTTATGTTGTTGCTGTTGTTTAGTCACTAAGTCATGCCCAACTCTTTTGTGATCCCATGGACTGTAGCCACCAGGGTTCTCTGTCCATGGGATTTCCCAGGCAAGAATACTGAAGTGGGTTGCTGTTTCCTTTTTCAGGGGATCTTCCTGACCCAGGGATTGAATCTGCATCTCCTGCATTGGCAGGCAGGTTGTTTACCACTGAGACATCCATATATTAAAATTTTTACACAATACAAATTGCCCTTTTTTTTATTAGATGAATGGACAGATCTGGTTGTAGATTTCTCTTTGAGCGTAAGATCAGTATCTTTGATCCTGGGATCTTTTTGTGATACAAATGGGGAAAGGATTAAAAAAACCGAAAACACCTGGCAATAGTCAATTGTCGAAAAGATAAGGAAAAAAAAACAAAAAACACAAAGCCCCTTAGAAAGATGCTTTCCAGAGCAAACATTCAGAAGTACTTTAATAAATTCTGATTCAGTAATATTTGTGTTATAAGAAGTTAAATTAGGCATCAAAATCCTAGCAATGATCAGGACAGGGAAGTTCTACAAATGCTAATCTTCTTAGTGAATGACAATGGCTGATTTTTCAGGCTACATGTTAGTAGGTGAATATTTTCTTTTCCCCCCCTACCATTATCTTTCATTTTTATACTTCATAATTCAGAACACTGGTCATACTTTCCAAGAAATGTTTGCAACTGGATTTTTAAGTATCAATCAAATGGATAAAATAAGAAAAAATGCTCAGGAAAGTTTTATTTTACAAGGAATATCCAATGCAGTAATATAATAATGACATTATTATTTGCTCAGTTGCTCAGCCGTGTCTGACTCTTTGTTAACCCATGGACTGTAGTCAGCTAGGCTCCTCTGTCCATGAAATTTCCAGGCAAGAATACTGGAGTGGGTTGCCATTTCCTTCTCCAGGGGACCTTCCTAACCCAGGGATCAAACCCAGGTCTCCTGCATTGCAGGCAGATTCTTTTTACCTACTGAGTCACTGGGCTGGATGGAGCTTTTATTTTACAAGGAATATCCAATTCAGTGATATAATAATGACATTAATAATGTCTTCTTTAATTTCATGTCATTGCATGGATATGAAGCAGTGACACTGATATTTCTATCAGCCCATTGCATCTGGTGGTCCTTTCTCCTGGGATGCCCACTCACAAATCCTATTAAAGTCAGTGGGATTCAGGTACCCAGTGGAAAAGAGAGGCAGATAACATGGAGAAAAATGTCCATGATCAATGTGATTTACACAAGGTCATAGATTAGTTTGGTCTCTAAAAGGAAAAGCTTGCTTGGAAATCTTTCCTGCTTGCTCTAGGGAATTGGGAGGGCACAAGGCCTTTTGGAACAGCCGTCCCAGAAAGACCATCTTATTTTCCCCATGTTTTCTCCTTGGGTTCAACAGTTTAGGATTCGCTGGGGGCTGCTAAATGACAGCCCCTAAGGATCTGATGCCAGATCTACAGAGTCAAGGTAATTGGATCTGCCAGGTTAACTAAGCAGTTGGCCTAGATGAAGCCCTGAGGACTTCAATCAGATTCCATTTTAATTCTCTAGGTAATTAGATATTCTATATTGGTTGTAGAAGGGGCATTTCTCAACTCTCTCTCTTTCCCTTGCCTTCACTCTGTAATCCTCCTATGAGAAACGTAGCCCACACAGAAAAAATGCAAATCATATCACCAACCTGGTCCTCAGCTAGATGGCTCCAATGACTGGGCTATATCTTTCAGAGCAAGAAGCCAAATGAAGGATTTATACCGTGAGCGGTTAGTAATAACCAAATTCACAAAGCAACGAACATAAAACTTTTTCTTTTGTGAGACATGTTTTTATATATTTGCATTATAACTTTAGACTTTTCTCTATGGAAATATACATTTATACAAATATAAATCACTTAAACATATGGAACTATAAACTGTTGATAAATAAGATTTATGATGCCTCTTATGTTTATGATGTATTTTTATGCAACACAACCATTTAATGAAAAGAGTTCAAGGATCCTATTGACATTTACTTTTCTTCTTACCATATATTTATTAAGCCCGAATATAACATTCACATTAACATCAAATACACGTAAAATATGAAATTGCTGGAGAGGAATGATGACATATTTTAGTACTTTGATGGTGGCGCCAACATTTCATTTAGGATATTTATATGTGTCATCTAAAAAGGACAATAAATTCCAGTGAAGGCTCAATATATTACAAGACTTTTCATCAACACACTCCACAGGGTAGGCTAAAACCACAGAGGGAAGGAAGAAATACTGCTGAATAATCAATCTTTGAAAGCATTCAATGTTATTAAAAAAGCTACATTTAAAATATCCATAAGTCTGAAAAATGAATGTGGCAGAGGTGGTGTGATGCATACACATGGGCATGAGAATTCTACAGAACATTTACCTTTTTATATTTTTAAAATTAAGATTATTAGGTAAACAAAATATATTTAAATATACAATGGGATATTAATAATGTTAAGCTATTGAAACAAACTCCACCCAGGAGGTAGAAAAATTTCTTTGTGTGAAGTATTTTTTAGTTTTCAATGCTCACTCTGGTTAACTCAAACACATAACAAAGCAGGCAGACACACTGTTCAGTTTTAAGGATGGGTGAGTTGAATTAGATGCATTCTTTACTTGTATCTGCTACTGAAGACTGGAGTGAAGTTTGCTTATATCTCTCCTATCCTGAGTTTGAACTGATTTATGTGTCTAGTATTTCAGCATTACAGGCAGGTATCCTTAAAAAGCCACCCATGCTATTGTAAATGACCAGCATTCCTGAGAAGAATGCGAGAATTAAGAGTTCGTACTGTTCCTTGCCAGAGCTGATGGTAGCATATTTTAAAGCAAAGGGACAGAGGTCCATAGTCCTGCCTCTTCTTGGAAGGAATAATTTCATCCACTATAAAAAGACCAGCATTATTTTTTTTTAAGCTTTGTTCTCTTTTACTTAAAAATGTATCATACTGAAAGGAAAAGTTTCCTAAGATCCCACCACAAAAGCAGGCCTCCTGATTCTGTGCTGTTTCAGAATTACTCTTTTTCACTGTATTTGTTCTCTGAATAAAGTCAGAAAAAATGATAGAATTTTCTCTGTCCTCTGCTGCCAAGAAGGAGATCTCTTCCCCAAATCAATGCCATCAAAGTTGCTGCCGTTATCTCTTTCTCTAGGCCTTATTCAGTAATCCTGTGTGCATGCTAGTATTTGAAGTTCTTTCAAGTATAAATGAGGCACCAAAGGAAAACTGTTCTATAAAATTCTTTCTGGGAAAATGAGCTTAAAAAACATTTGCAGCAGAGTATCTCTACAGAGGAATCTGGCAAAGTGATAACCTACATATTTTTGTTTTTCCTATTCATAAATCAATTTCTCTCTCCCCCTTCACTCCAGACACTCACACACAAACACAGGCACACACATGAATACTACAAGCCCTCTCTCTCAAGGTGGGGTTGGGGTTGGGGTGGGGGGTGGGGTATGACTGTAGATAATCTATACCTCTTTGGCACTTTTAATGGTATCTTTCATTGTTATACAAGCCTAAAGGATGTATGAAGCACCTGTTGGTTGCAAGAACTCTTTTGATTTCCAGACAGCACTTTCCATTTTGAAGTAGAGGGAGGTACATGAGCCTCCTCAGTGTGAATGCACTGTTTCCAAATAGGACCTATTATTCTCAAACTCTCAGGGAGGAAATGATTTGCCATCACACTGAGAACTACACATACATCATCTCTATCCCTCTCCTAAGGGCTAGTATCATATTCTGTCCAAAGGGCCCTTTTAGGATTTACATGAAATAGAACACTCAAGAGAATAAACTTGAAAGTTTACAAAGTAAATGTCCAGTTATTAATTATGCAGAGAATCCACATCTCTCCCCAAATGTCAGGGAAAGTTCTCCTTTTTGCAAATTAGTATTTTAAAATATTTATTTATTTTTGGCTGCATCATCTTACTTGTGGTGTGTGGGCTCTCCAGGTGCAGATTTAGTTGCTTCGTGGCATGGAAGATCTTAGTTCCCCAACCAGGGATCGAACATGCTTCCCCTGCATTGGAAGATGTACTCCTATCCACTGGACTACCAGGGAACTCCCTGCAAATTAGTTTCCTAACTGCATCTATTATGGAACTGACATACCCCTCAGTTCAGTCAATTTAGTCGCTCAGTCGTGTCCAACTCTTTGTGACTTCAAGGACTGCAGCACACCAGGCTTCCTTGTCCATCACCAACTCTTGGAGCTTACTCAAACTCATGTCCATCGATTCGGTGATGCCATCCAACCATCTCATCCTCTGTCATCCCCTTCTCCTCCTGCCTTCAATCTTTCCCAGCATCAGGGTCTTATCAAATGAGTCAGCTCTTCACATCAGGTGGCCAAAGTATTGGAGTTTCAGCTTCAGCATCAGTCCTTCCAATGAATATTCAGGACTGATTTCCTTTAGAATGGACTGATTGCAGTCCAAGGGACTCTCAAGAGTCTTCTCCAACATCACAGTTCAAAAGCATCAATTCTGTGGCGCTCACCTTTCTTTTTAGTCCAACTCTCACATCCATACATGACTACTGGAAAAACCAGAGCTTTGACTAGACAGACCTTTGTTGGCAAAGTAATGTCTCTGCTTTTTAATATGTTGTCTAGGTTGGTCATAACTTTCCTTCCAAGGAGGAAGCATCTTTTAATTTCATGGCTGCAGTTACCATCTGCAGTGATTTTGGAGCCCAAAAGAATAACGTCTGTCACCGTTTCCAATGTTTCCCCATCTATTTGCCATGAAGTGATGGGACTGGATGCCATGATCTTAGTTTTCTGAATGTTGAATTTTAAGCCAACTTTTTCACTCTCCTCTTTCACTTTCTTCAAGAGGCTCTAGAGGTACACTTAGAAGTCATCTTAAATCTACTATCCTGACCATGTCTGCCCTTCATTTGGCTTGTGGTTGAGTGTATCTTACAGATTTAAGTCTCTGAAAGGTCAGGTAAAGAGGCAGTCATGGAGAGTCCACATTGCAGATATTTTATAGCTCCCCATTGCTTTGTTTTGGACGTAATCAGCAACATAAGAAAGCTTGAGAACATGTAGGCTCTTTAGCAGCACACAACCCAGAAATTCTGAGGGAAGGCCCTAATCCAAAATGAACCTGTCAAAATTTTGCTCTGATCTTAACTTTGCTGCAGACACTTATTTCTCCTTTGTCACTTAAGCCAATATGACCTGATATCTCAGTTTTACTGTTTCCTATATCATTTGTGTTTATATTTTTAAAGAATGGTTATCTTCCAATGTCTGCCTCTTTATATTTATTTTAGCTTTGAGGCAGGCAGGCATTCCACTGGGTCTTCATTTTCAAACTCTCGGCAAAAGCCATCCAGGAGCTAATCTCTTCTGAATAGATTCCAGAACTCTGTGTTGGCTATCAAACTCTCCAGACTAAGGTATAAAGACACTTCAAGCATTTTAATTATGTTAAGAAACTTGGAAGACATATTTTCTAACTGTGACTTAGTAAAAAGTCACCATGTGTATGTCTATGTGTGCTTAATCGCTTAGCGGTGTCCTTTGTACATGTCCTTCACTGTAACTCTTTGCGACCCTATGGTCTGTAGCCTGCCAGCCTCCTCTGTCTATGGGATTCTCCAGGCAAGAATACTGGAGTGGGTTGCTATACCCTCCTCCAGGGAATCTTGACGACCCATGGATCAAACCTGCCTGTGTTTCTTATGTCTCCTGCATTGGCAGGTGGATTCTTTACCACTAGGGCCATCTTGGAAGCCCCAAGTTACCAAAAGCAAAGACTTTTTCACCTAAATAGTGATTACATCAAGTTAATCTATTTATCTATATTATAAAATGGGCATTGAAAGAGCTAGATAAATTGTGGTTCTGGGTTAATGCTTACGTCAGAAATGGACAGAAACAAAATCTTTTCTGTGTTTGTATGCTATTGTTGATGCCCAATGAAAGAATCAAACTGGAGTTGCTTCTTACTCCTTTAGTGGACAGTTGCCAAGAAATAGTTGAGAAATGCAAAAATTGTAAAGAAAAACTTTGAATAAGAATAATATTTTTCAAAGAAAAAGACCTAGGTGAAGGTGATTAAGAGGTAAAGACTTTCAGTTACAAAATAAATAAGTCACAGGTATGAAATATACAGCAGCATGGGTTTTGAAGAGGCAGAAGAAACATATATAAAATTGCCAACATTCATTGGATTGTAGAGAAAGCCAGGGGTTCCAGAAAAACATCTACTTCTGCTTCGCTGACTATGCTAAAGCCTTTGAGTGTGGATCACAACAAACTGTGGAACATTCTTAAAGAAATGGGAATACCAGACCTCCTTGCCTGTCTCTTCAGAAACCTGTACATGGGTCAAGAAGCAACAGTTAGAACCAGACATGGAACAATGGACTGATTCAAAAATAGGAAAGGAATACTTCAAGGCTGTATATTGTTACCCAGATTACATGTAGAATACAGCACGAAAAATGCCAGCCTGGATGACTCACAAGCTAGCATCCAGATTACTGGCAGAAATATCAAGCAACCTCAGGTATGCAGATAAAATCACTCTAATGGCAGAAAGAAAATAAGAACTAAAGAGCCTCTTGATAAGGGTGAAAGAGGAGAGTGAAAAAAACTGGCTTAAAATTCAACATTCAAAAAACTAAAATTATGGCATCTGGTCTCATTGTGTGTGTGTGTGTGTGTGCTTAGTCGTTCAGTTGTGTCCAACTCTTTGTGACCCCATGGACTGTAGCCTGCCAGGCTCCTCTGTCCATTCAGATTCTCCAGGCAAGAATAATGGAGTGGGTTGCATCCCCTGCTCCAGAGAATCTTCCCCCTCCAGGGATCGAACCCTGCATTGTAGGCAGATTCTTAACCATCTGAGTCACCAGGGGAGCCCAAGAATACTGGAGTAGGTAGCCTATCCTTTCTCCAGGGGATCTTTGTGACCCAGGATTTGAACCAAGGTTTTCTGCATTGCAGGTGTAATCTTTATAGCTGAGCTACCAGGGAAGCCCCCAGTCCCATTACTTCATGGAAAACAGAAGAGGAAAAAGTGGAAGCAGTGACAGATTTTATTTTCTTGGGCTCCAAAATCACTATGGACAGTAATTGCAGTCATGAAATTAAAAGATGCTTGCTCCTTGGAAGAAAAGCTAAGACAAACCTAGACAGCATATTAAAAAGTAAATACATCACTTTGCCAAAAAAGGTACATATAGTCAAGGCTATGGTTTTTCCAGTAGTCATGTTACAGATATGAGAGTTGGACCATAGAGAAGGCTGAGTGCTGAAGCATTGATGCTTTAGAATTGTGGCATTGGAGAAGACCCTTGAGAGTCCTTTGGACAGCAAGGAGATCAAACCAGTCAATTCTAAAGGAAATCAACTGTGAATATTCACTGGAAGGACTGTTGCTAAAGCTCTAATACTTGGCCACCTGATGCAGAGATGATTCATTGGAAAAGACTGTGATGCTGGGGAAGATTAAAGGCAGGAGGAGAAGGGGGCAACAGAGGATAAGATGGTTAGGTAGCATCACTGACTCAGTGAACATAAATTTGAGCAAACTCTGGGAGATAGTGTAGAACAGAGGAGACTGGCATGTTATAATCCATGGGGTAGCAGAGTGGGACATGACTTAGGGACTGAACAACAACAACAACCTTTTTATGGTGACAGATGACAACTAGACTTATCATGATGATCATTCTGAAATGTATAGAAATATTAATTCACTATATTGTATACCAGGAACTATCATAGTATTGTAGGTCAATTATACTTAAAAAACAGACAAGTGAAAGTCTCTCAGTCATGACTTTTTGAGATCCCATGGACTATATAATCCATGGAATTCTCTAGGCCAGAATACTGGAGTGGGGAGCCTTTCTCTCCTCCAGGGAATCTTCCCAACTCAGGGATCAAACCCAGATCTCCCGCATTGTGGGCAGTTTCTTTACCAGCTGAGCCACAGGGGAAGCCCAAGAATACTGGAGTGGGTGGCCTATCCCTTCTCTAGCAGATCTTCCAGACCCAGGAATCGATCCGGGGTTTCCTGCATTGCAGGCGATTCTTTACCAACTGAGCTATGAGGGAAGCTCTCCGAAACAGACAAAATCACAGAAAGAGATCAGACATGTGGTTATCATAGGCTGGGTTTGGTGGAAGGGGAATTAGATGAAGATAATTGAAAAGTACAAACTTCCAATTTTAAGATAAATAAGTACCAGTCGTGAATGTTCAATGTGATAATTACCAGTGCTATATGTTATACATGAAAGTTATTGAGAGCAAATTCTAAGAGTTCTCATCACGAGAGAAAGTAATTTATTTCTTTAAAATTGTGTCTATAGAGATGGTGGATGTTCACCTCTTGTGGTCATCATTTCATGATGTATGTGAGTTGAATAAGTATGTTGTACACCTTAAACTTATATAGTGCTCCATGTCAATTATAGGGCTTCTCTGATGGCTCAATTGGTAAAGAATCTGCCTGCTATGCAGGAAACCTCGGTTTGATTCTGGGGTTGGGAAGATCTGCTGAGGAAGGGATAGGCTACCCAGTCCAGTATTCTTGGGCCTCCCTTGTGACTCAACTGGTAAAGAATCCAGCAATGTGGGAGACCTGGGTTTGATCCCTGGGTTGAGAAGATCCCCTGGAGAAGGGCAAATCTAGCCAACAGTATTCTGGCCTGGAGAATGCCATGGACTGTATAGTCTGTGGGGTTGAAAAGAGTCAGACACGACTGAGCGACTTTCACTCACTGAGTCATGTCAATTATATCTCAATAAAACTAGAAGAAAAACAGTATCCATTTTAAATTCTTTATCTATTTTGAGTTTGGTTACAACCCGCTGTACTTTGGCAGCACAGTTAGTATTATCATCCATGTATTTTGGACTCAATAAAGTTTTGGATTAATCCAACAAGTAAGAAGCAGAGGAGGAGCTTGCTTTTCAGCCTTCATGTCTGAACCCTTTATACTATCCTTTCCAATTTCTTCTTTAATTTGACTCTTCTTTTGAAGTCTATGGAAAGAAAAAAAAAAAGCCAGATAGCAAGTTATGGAGACACAATTCAAGAACTGTTGGTGGTGGTGTTCAGTTGCACAGCCTTGTCTGACTTTTTGTAATCCCATGGACTGCAGCATGCCAGACTTCCTGTCCATCACCTCCTGCAGTTAGCTCAAACTCATGTTCATTGAGTCAGTAACGCCATCCAGCCATCTCATCCCAATTCAAGAACTAGGACTCATCAAAATTTAGCAAACACGTTTTGGCAGTTATGACACGTATTTTGAAACATGACTTAACTCTGAAGCAAATCTACTTACTTACTTTGCCTAAACTGTATGTTCTTCAAGGGCAGATACAGATAAGATCAGATCAGATCAGTCGCTCAGTCGTGTCCGACTCTTTGCCACCCCATGAATCGCAGCACGCCAGGCCTCCCTGTCCATCACCAACTCCCGGAGTTCACTCAGACTCACGTCTATCGAGTCAGTGATGCCATCCAGCCATCTCATCCTCTGTCGTCCCCTTCTCCTCCTGCCCCCATTCCCTCCCAGCATCAGTCTTTTCCAATGAATCAACCCTTCGCATGAGCTGGCCAAAGTACTGGAGTTTCAGCTTTGGCATCATTCCTTCCAAAGAACACCCAGGGCTGATCTCCCTCAGAATGGACTGGTTGGATCTCCTTGCAGTCCAAGGGACTCTCAAGAGTCTTCTCCAACACCACAGTTCAAAAGCATCAATTCTTCGGCCCTCAGCCTTCTTCACAGTCCAACTCTCACATCCATACATGACCACAGGAAAAACCATAGCCTTGACTAGACAGACCTTTGTTGGCAAAGTCATGTCTCTGCTTTTGAATATGCTATCTAGGTTGGTCATAACTTTCCTTCCAAGGACTAAGCGTCTTTTAATTTCATGGCTGCAGTCACCATCTGTAGTGATTTTGGAGCCCAGAAAAATAAAGTCTGACACTGTTCCCACTGTTTCCCCATCTATTTCCCATGAAGTGGTGGGACCAGAGGCCATGATCTTCGTTTTCTGAATGTTGAGCTTTAAGCCAACTTTTTCACTCTCCACTTTCACTTTCATCAAGAGGCTTTTTAGTTCCTCTTCACTTTCTGCCATAAGGGTGGTGTCATCTGCATATCTGAGGTTATTGATATTTTTCCCGGCAATCTTGATTCCAGCTTGTGTTTCTTCCAGTCCAGCATTTCTCATGATGTACTCTGCATATAAGTTAAATAAACAGGGTGACAATATACAGCCTTGATGAACTCCTTTTCCTATTTGGAACCAGTCTGTTGTTCCATGTCCAGTTCTAACTCTTGCTTCCTGACCTGCATACAAATTTCTCAAGAGGCAGATCAAGTAGTCTGGTATTCCCATCTCTTGAAGAATTTTCCAAGGGCAGATACAACTTCTTACTAATCTTTGGCTCAGAGAGTAAAGTGCTCACATGGAATGGTTCATAAGGAATGCCTGTTGAATGAAATTATAGGGCAGATCTTGATTGTGGATAAACTGTGTTCTCTTTCCTGCAAGTTTACATAAAGGAGCCACAAAAATAGAATTTGTAAGTACCAGGTTTCCTGTTCATAGTTCAGCAAGTCCTTCAATTCAGTTCAGTTTAGTTGCTCAGTTGTGTCTGACTCTTTGCAACCCCATGGACTGCAGCATGCCAGGCCTCCCTGTCCATTACCAACTCCGGGAGTTTACCCAAACTCATGTCCATTGAGTTGGTTATGCCATCCAACCATCTCATCCTCTGTCATCCCCTTCTTCTCCTGCCTTCAATCTTTCCCAGCATCAGAGTCTTTTCAAATGAGTCAGCTCTTCACCTCAGGTGGCCAAAGTATTGGAGTTTCAGCTTCAACATCAGTCCTTCCAATGAATACTCAGGACTGATCACCTTTAGGATGGACTTGTTGCATCTCCTTGCAGTTCAAGGGACTCAAGAGTCTTCTCCAAGACCACAGTTCAAAAGCATGAATCTTTATGTGAGTCCAACTCTCACGTCCATACATGATCACTGGAAAAACCATAGCCTTGACTAGATGGACCTTTGTTGACAAAGTAATGTCTCTGCTTTTTAATATGCTATCTAGGTTGGTCATAACTTTCCTGCAAAGGAATAATCATCTTTTAATTTCATGGCTGCAGTCATCATCTGCAGTGATTTTGGAGCCCCCCAAAATAAATTCAACCACTGTTTCCACTCTTTCCCCATCTATTGCCATGAAGTGATGGGACTGGATGCCATGATCTTTGTTTTCTGAATGTTGAGCTTTAAGCCAACTTTTTCACCCTCCTCTTTCACTTTCATCAACGGCTCTTTAGTTCCTCTTCACTTTCTGCCATAAAGGTGGTGTCATCTGCATATCTGAGGTTATTGATATTTCTCCCAGCAATCTTGATTCCAGCTTGTGCTTCATCCAGCCAGATGTGTCTCATGATGTACTCTGCATATAAGTTAGATAAGCAGAGTGATAATATACAGCCTTGACGTACTCCTTTTCCTATTTGGAAGCAGTCTGTTGTTCCATGTCCAGTTCTAACCATTGTTTCCTGACCTGCATACAGATTTCTCAAGAGGCAGGTCAGGTGGTCTGGTATTCCCATCTATTTCAGAATTTTCCACAGTTTATTGTGATCCACACAGTCAAAGGCTTTGGCATAGTCAATAAAGAAGAAATAGATTTTTTTTGGAACTCTTGCCTTTTTGATGACCCAGGAGATGTTGGCAATTTGATCTCTGGTTCCTCTGCCTTTTCTAAAGCCCTTAACAGTAGAGTATTTGGATGTCAACTTGCCAGAGGGTATTTAGGCATCATGTAAAAGAAATGAAGAACTGTGTTACTACCAGGTGGATTACAGAGGAGTGAGCCATGAGTTGAGCTATCTTGCGAAATGCTTATTATGTTATTTTTTTTTAACCTAAATGATGTTCTTAGTATTTTCCTTCACAGATGTTCAGAGAGCTCTTTCATATTCTCTTTCATGTCATCAAGACATTTTGCTAAATCTCATCTAGCTGCATTTTTATCCAGGCAAAGCTTCAACTGTGTGGGAACTCAGTCTCTTCACAGTGAGAAAAGTGCAGCTTCATTTGATAAGAAGGAGGATATTGGCAAACACAGCAAAAAAATCTAGTTAATCACAAATTTTAACCACTATCTAGTTGACATGTGCCTGCTGTGCTAATTGCTTCATTACTTAATTATGCAAAAAATAATAGCATCCGCCGCAAACATAGCCCATGAAGCATTATTAAAATACAAAGAAACATGGTCTAGACTCTTTAGCATAAGCATAAATATTTCATAATGAGGAAGGATGCTTATTATATAAAAGTAATGAAGATTTTGCAGCTATCTCGAGTTCTTCCTTTCGCTAAACCTCCATAATGATATTATGTGCCTTGACTTCTGTTGTCAGTGGTTATAATCTTGGATCTTGTCCAAATTCCCACTACCCAAAGTAAGATTTTTTTTTTTAGGGCATTGTTGCATATCCCATCTCTAACAGATAATTTCTGATCACTGTGTATTTGCTAAATATATCAGTGAATAAATAAATCCATCAATCAAGAGAATAGCTGTAGAATTAGAAGTGAGGCCTAGAAACCACTTTACTCAAACAGAAGATAGTAACTTCTGAAATAGAAAGACCACAGCTGTGTTTTCAAAGTTAATAATAAATGCCTTTAGTCCAGAAATTTATTTTTAAATAAACATACCCATCCCTGGGCAAGCAAACAAATATTGTCATTTGAAGCCTTCATGTTTCATTGTTTTAAATGTTTTTGAAACTCTAAGAATTTTTCTTGGAGAGTCTAGTTTAAGAGTCATCCAAGAAATTCAGTTTCATTATTTTTCTTTTTTCCTTAAACTCAAAAACAATATTTTACCCTTGCAATTATACTCACCATTCACAGCTCTTAAATTTGTATGGTTTAAAAATTCAAAGATATAACTGAAGCTCAAATACTTAAAATTGTTAAAGATATTATGAAGAAAATTTTTATTAACCCAAATATAAATAAAAAAATAATCTCAAGTATCATAAAAATGGAGGCATCACTGGCATAAGCATATATGCTTCAATTGTCTATTCTGACGAAAGCAACAAACACTCATCTCATTATGTTATCTCTGTTGCATTTTCATTCTTTCATATTTTAACAAAGAAGCTCACCTCATCCCTTACATCTATGAATGTTTCTGTAGTTCTTATAATGTTCATAACATCTTCTGGTTCTCAAGATAAAGAGAATAAGATACTCTCTTTGCCCTCAAACTTTATAATGAGACACTAATAATCTTGACAAGTCAAGGTAACACCCACAGCCAGTACTTAGTCCTTCCAATGCGTCCCAAGATGAGATATGCTGATTCTTATCCTAGCCAACCGAATGTTTAGTATTATTTTATCCATTCATTTCTCTGTTATATCACACAGTTTTTGAATATTAATATATTTATCAATGATCTGCTCTAGAATCTAGGGCTACAGATGTGAATAAGACAGGCAAGTTTATGAAACAAGAAACTTAAATGTCATGAGTATTTTTACCAAGGAAGTAGAAGGTATTAGAGTCCAGCTAGCAGGAGGATCTAACCTGGTTTGAGGGGTTGGGAAATTCCCTGTTAAGGAATGATGTCAATAAATAGATTCTGAGGATCAACAAGGATAATACAAGTAAAGAATAGGTACGTCTATTTCAGGATAAGACAGTAGCATCATGTGGCCAAGATGTGAGGAAGAGGTGCTATGAGGTACTTTTGCAGCAAATTCCAAAATTGCTGATATCCAGATCTGGAGGTTGGGGAGCAGCCTGAGGTGAGCATGGATTGGGGGGAATCGAGAGTCGTGAGATCTCAACATGGATGGACTTCACCCTATGGCTGGTGTGATAACATGGTCACTTTTGTAATTTTAAAGTTTCACTTTGGCTGCAAAGTGAGTAGACAGGAGGCGAGCAAGAGAAAAATGTGAGGAGTCTCTTAGGAGTTACCAGAAATGTCAGATGAGGAATGATGGTGGCAGTAAGTTATGGTGGATAGCTCTGGGAGCTCTCTGGGGTTCATTTAACAGATCAGGTGAAGAACAGGATGTGTCAAATAAGGTCTATCATGAGCATAACACCCAGGGTTCTGGATTGAGTAGCCAGTGTATATAGTACCAATCCCTGTGTCAGGAAACATGGTGAATGGAGCAGTTCAGTATTGGTCTTACTAAGTAAGAAATGTGTTTGAGACATTAGAGTAGGGACAGAATTGAAAAGTAATACTATCCAATGCTTGGATCAAATTTTAGTGTGTTTACAGCATGTTTTCTCACTTAAACTTATAGACAAAATCTTGATGTAAAAAGGCATTATAATAAGTATTGTTATTCAATTAATGTTTGTTATGGCTTGTGTAATACCCTCTTTTTATGAACAAAGAACGAGGCCCAAAGAGTTGAAAAGCGTTTCTTACCGAAGGCTGGATTACAAGTCTAGAATTTGTAGCTTTAAATTTTGTAGTCTATCTATTAGATCAATATTACATTGTCTAAAATAAAAAAAATTCTACAAATGTCAAGGATCATGGCAATATTAGGTACTATTTAGAAAGTTTACTTTATCTTTATAACTATATATTTTCATGCATCTATGATAATTTATTTTCCTTATGTTAAATAGCTTCAAAATGCATGCCCAATGCTCAGATTGAAATCCTTGCTATGTTACTCAGTATAAAACTTAACATATTCTCTAATAAGGCTGATATAAGTTCAGGCTATAGATTTTCTTGACCATAATGTGAAAGTTGCTATTTTGTCAGAAGAGACTACTTAGTTTTCTCATTTATACCATATGATAAATTCAGAGTAGTAAAATGGTTGAGAACATGGGCTATAGAATTAAATTCTCTGGGTTCCAGTCTTGGGCCCACAGTCTTCAGGTAATTTTGATAAAGCACTTAAATTTTCTTAACTTCAATTTCTTCATCTGCAAAAGGAGAAATAATAACCCTCATGAGTTCTAGGGGAGAATTAAATGAGATAATTCCAATAATCCTGTGCTTACTTAAGTTTGACTCTAATATTACAGCATGCCATAGGAAACAGCATGTTTATTGCTCTTTCTTGACCATCCATTAAATTCTAGCATTAGAGTTGGTTTCTCTTTATATAAATACATTGCAGATTCAGGTTGGGCTTTAATGTGCTTGAAAAATGATTTTCTCTGCATTGATAAATAGCTTCCTCTAACAGTCTAGTGTAGTCAAACAGATTAACAGACTAGTCTCTTCAGATCTACCTGCCAAGTTTGCCAAAAAACAGAAATTTTATAACCCTTCTTTTCACAGCTCCAGTGAAAGAGCAACTAGTTCTAAGAGAAAATTGCCAATTAATTTAAAATGAAAGAGAGACATTCTTAACCCTACAGCCTCTCAATTTCTCTTTTCTCTGAGAAGGAAAAAAGACATATCTCTCAATACTTGAAATGACAATAAATCAAAATTTTATCTATGTGATTTACATTGGATAATCAAGCCTGTAAGTATGCTGTTACAAATGGAATTATTTTTCTTGTAGCTTGACTAACAGTTTAAGATTCTCTGCAGGTTTTAAAGTCTCTCCTTATACAAAGATTGGAGATTCACAATAATGTAGTAAAATAAAATAATGTAGTGATGGGGTAATCCTGGTGTCTCTTTGCAAACAGACTATAGACAGCCAATCAGTAGATGGCAGCTAATCAGCAGACTTCCAGAAGGAGAGTCCTTCTTAGTTCAAAGGCTACTTCTAAAGGTAGCAGATGAACATTGGGGTACACATATCTCTTTCAATTCTGGTTTCCTCAGTGTGTATGCCCAGCAGTGGGATTGCTGGGTCATATGGCAGTTCTATTTCCAGTTTTTTAAGGAATTAAAAAAAAAAAAAAAAAGGAATCTCCACACTGTTCTCCATAGTGGCTGTACTAGTTTGCATTCCCACCAAAAGTGTAAGAGGGTTCCCTTTTCTCCACACCCTCTCCAGCATTTATTGCTTGTAGTCTTTTGGATAGCAGCCATTCTGACTGGCATGAAATGGTACCTCATTGTGGTTTTGATTTGCATTTCTCTGATAATGAGTGACGTTGGGCATCTTTTCATGTGTTTGTTAGCCATCTGTATGTCTTCTTTGGAGAAATGTCTGTTTAGTTCTTTAGCCCATTTTTTGATTGGGTCATTTATTTTTCTAGAATTGAGCTGCAGGATATGCTTGTATATTTTTGAGATTAATTCTTTGTCAGTTGCTTCATTTGCTATTATTTTCTCCTATTCTGAAGGCTGTCTTTTCACCTTGCTTTAAGTTTCCTTTGTTGTGTAGAAGGTTTTAATTTAAATTAGGTCCATTTATTTTTGCTTTTATTTCCAATATTCTGGGAGGTGGGTCATAGAAGATCCTGCTGTGATTTATGTTGGAGAGTGTTTTGCCTATGTTCTCCTCTAGGAGTTTTATAGTTTCTGGTCTTAGATTTAGATCTTTAATCCATTTTGAGTTTATTTTTGTGTATGGTGTTAGAAAGTGTTCTAGTTTCATTCTTTTACAAGTGGTTGACCAGTTTTCCCAGCACCACTTGTTAAAGAGATTGTCTTTTCTCCATTGTATATTCTTGCCTCCTTTGTCAAAGATAAGGTGTCCATAGGTGTGTGGATTTATCTCTGGGCCTTCTAATTTGTTCCATTGATCAATATTTCTGTCTTTGTGCCAGTACCATACTGTCTTGATGACTGTGGCTTTGTAGTAGAGCCTGAAGTCAGGTAGGTTGATTCCTCCAGTTCCATTCTTCTTTCTCAAGATTGCTTTGGCTATTCAAGGTTTTTTGTATTTCCATACAAATTTTGAAATTATTTGTTCTAGCTCTGTGAAAAATACCATTGGTAGCTTGATAGGGACTGCATTGAATCTATAGATTGCTTTGGATAGTATACTCCTTTTCACTATATTGATTCTTCCGATCCATGAACACGGTATATTTCTCCATCTATTAGTGTCCTCTTTGATTTCTTTCACCAGTGTTTTATAGTTTTCTATACATGGAAGCAACCTAGATGTCCATCAGAAGACGAATGGATAAGAAAGCAGTGGTACATATACACAATGGAGTATTATTCAGTCATTAAAAAGAATACATTTGAATCAGTTCTAATGAGGTAGATGAAACTGGAGCCTATTATATAGAGTGAAGTAAGCCAGAAAGAAAAACACCAATACAGTATACTGACGCATATATTTAGAAAGATGGTAACTATAACCCTGTATGTAAGACAGCAAAAGAGACACAGATGTATAGAACAGTCTTTTGGACTCTGTGGGAGAGGGCGATGGTGGGATGATTTGGGAGAATGGCATTGAAACAGGTATATTAGCATATGTGAAATGAATTGCCAGTCCAGGTTTGATGCATGATACAGGATGCTCGGGGCTGGTGCACTGGGATGACCCAGAGGGATGGGATGGGGAGGGAGTGGGAGGGAGGTTCAGGATGGGGAACACATGTTCACCCATGGCGGATTCATGTCAATGTATGGCAAAACTAATACAATATTGTAAAGTAATTAGCCTCCAATTAAAATAAATAAATTTATATTTAAAAAATAAAAATAAAATAATTATTCAAAAAAAATAATAAAGGTAGTAGAGCAGAATATTAACCCCAGATCCTCACTGTGTGATCTATGGCATGCTACCTAAATTTCCATACCTATTTTCTTATCTGTGAGATGGTAAATAACAACACTTAGTGATGGTATAATGATTTAATGGGTTAATTTATGTAGATATATATTATAAAGAAGGCAATAAATAAGTCATGGTTATTATTATTTAGTAAAATCAAATAAATAAAACAGAGGTGGTATGGGAATTTTTGGTCAAATAATATTTTTTCTCACTTTGTAATGAAAGGGAAACACTTCCATATTTCAGTAGTAAATGTGTGTGTGTGTGTGTGTGTTAGTGGTTTAGTCATGTCTGACTGTTTGCGACCACATGGACTGTAGCCCACCAGACTTCTCTGTCCATGGGATTCTCCAGGCAAGAATACTAGAGTGGGTTGCCATTCCCTTCTCAAGGGGATCTTTTGAACCCAGGGATTAAACCTGTCTCCTGTGTTATAGGCAGATTCTTACTGACTGAGCTACCAGGGAAGGCGTATATATATATTCAGAATGTTCAACTCACTCTTCAAATAATTCTAGACAGAGCCAGTTACTTGTTCTGTATGTGATGTACTTCACCTCTCTAAAGAAAGTAGTAACTGTAAGCTACAGGTTGTTATCTCTGGCTTTAAATTTGCATTTATTTTAACTACTTTCAGTTTCTTAGATGCAAAGTATATACAAATGCAAGACAGAATTATTTGTTTTCTGGAAGTATGCCCTTGTTTCTCACTGTTCAGCATGTGTGCATATATATTGCTAAAATTACATCCTAATGATAGCAAATTGCAGAATTATGAGATATTCTGTACCTTTTTTTTTTTTAAGAAATAGAAAATCAGGAGACTTTAATAGCAGATGGTGCATCATGAATACAATTTACTGGAACTGCTTTTCTCTAATCATACAGAAATCACGTTATGTCCCAGAGAGATCTAAAAATATATAGGAATCCATTTATCCTCCAAGAAAATGGAGGTCTTAGAGTAATGACAAGAACCTGCAATAAAATTGGAAGCCCTGACGTCATAAATTGAGATGATGCCCTAATGGCTAGATTTCCCAAATCCACAACATAGTGAAGACATGAATAAAATTAGGACAATATTGACCACAAAGGGTATCTATCATTTTAATCTTTCTCTGTTCCTTTGTAAGAATTTTTTAAAAGAGAATTTATACATTTGTATAATGAAGGATTTATAATCTCCATTTCTAGGTTAATTAATTGGTACTTGATGCTTTTATTAGAAACTGATAAAATGAATTATGCACACATAAAGTTACTTTTTAATATTTTCTATGTATAGCTATAGAAGGTAATCTATGTCTAAACAATAGTCATTCCTTTCAAATATTGTCCAGAATTCCAACTCCAAAAAATAGTTAAATAAGTGTTTTAGAAAGCATTGTATCCAGTAGACTATGCAATTGTATTTCCTGCCAGAGGAAAACTCTAATGTTGATTTCTCTGTGTATCTTCCTAAAAAGTGAAAAAAAATATAAAAGCTTACATTTTTAATGTGGTCTTTCACATTTACATTATTTTAAGCCTTTCCAAAGTAATGAGCTTCAATAACTTTAGACTCTAGTTTTGATTTAAAAAAATCACTGGGCCTCAAATGGAAATGTTAAAACTATCTAAATGCAAGGCTACTGTTTAGTATATTCACGGTTTTAGTTCTAGACAAGTATGTCAGGGTCTCAGTAAAAAAGAGTTGGATAGATAATGATTCAGTTGATAGATTGTAAGAATATATTATTTAAGCTTGCAAAAGTGAAATTTTATGATACCCTATGTTTGATTCAATGTCATCCAAATGAAAAAAGGATCAAAATATTACCATGAAAAAATTTTCAGACATTTTTCAAGATAATAGGCATTCATTTCCTTTTCTATCAACAGCTTTGGAAGCAGTTGTTAGAAATACATCTAATCTCTTTTAAACTGCAGATCCTTAAGGCTGCTGTGATCACTAAACCAAAGATTTTCTAATTTGCAGATTTAGTTAGCAGACGTAGTTAGCTCTATTCTCATAGCATTAGCAGGCACATATACCTCATTTTAATTTCTTCCTTAAAATATCATTGTAGTCTGCCTCTGGCAAGAATAATTTTCAAATTAACAGGACAACAAATGAAAATGCAGAAGTTTAACCTAAATATTTAAAAACTCATGTCATTTATCCTAGAAGACCACATTGTGAAAAATACATATGAGTCAATACCCTTTAAGAGAGATACCGTAATTCTCATTCAAGTGGTTTGAGATTTCCCTAATGATTCTGCAATAAGATATAAGCAATGATACAAGCAGTAAGAAACAATTTAACTAATATTATATGGATATTTTTATTTACTATGCTTCCTAACAGTGCCTTTATAAAAATATTTAAAACAGTCACTCAGTCAGTTCAGTCACTCAGTCGTGTCCAACTTTTTGCGACCTCATGAATCGCAGCACACCAGGCCTCCCTGTCCATCACCAACTCCCAGAGTTCACTCAAACTCACATCCATTGCGTCGGTGATGCCATCCAGCCATCTCATCCTCTGTCGTTCCCTTCTCCTCCTGCCCCTAATCCCTCCCAGCATCAGAGTCTTTTCCAATGAGTCAACTCTTCGCATGAGGTGGCCAAAGTATTGGAGTTTCACCTTCAGCATCAGTCCTTCCAATGAACATCCAGGACTGATCTCCTTTAGAATGGACTGGTTGGATCTTCTTGCATTTAAAACAAGTTGTTGGGAAAAACTGACCTGAACTTTCGGTATAACAGTTTCTCTGCCATTCATGTCAGAATAGATAGACTTGCTTGAATAATACAGAAATATTCATTTCTATAACTAGAGCAATGGAAACTGACATCTAAAATTTTGGATAGCATGAGAAAAAAAAAAACTTTTTGTACATTAAACAAATGCAACGGTAACTGTGATTCTTTACATCACTGTCTATATCACCTAGATTCTGAATCATGTTTCTTTTTATAAGACACTATACTGCCTTGATAATCTCCCAAATGTTAATGATTTTGCATTGGCCAAAGAGTAACTGTCTCAGTGTATTGGGATCAATAATGTGTGGGTCTGCCCCGTCATTATGAAAGTGACTTGCTAATTGCCTATCTACATGTCTATCTACTAATGCTGCACACAGCACAACTGATTTATTGTTCTTTGAGAACTTCTCCTTCAGTGAGGGAAATACCAAGATCATATGCTCATTGGCTCACTGTCTTACCTTCTTTAAATGTCAGTGCTGGCACTTGTTTCCTTTGGTGCACTCCCTCTTTGTTAATTATTTTATGTACACTGATGACTCCCACAGTTAAAACTTCAGCCCCAACTTCTCCTCTGAACTCCAGACTCCTATATCCAACAGCCTCATTAACATTTCCCTTTAGATACTCAGTTGACATCTCAAACTTTCTACATTGAAAACCAAACTTCGTTTCCACCCATCTATTCCAACATAGTTCCACTATCCCAGTTGTTCAGACTAAAAACTTTAGAATCATTCTTTAGTCTTTCTGTCACACACATACCACAGTTCATCCAACAGCCTTCATATATATCTAGAATCTTGCTTTAGTCTAACCACATCAGCTACCATACCAATGGAAGCCATCCAGCTCTCACCTGTACTATTTATTGTCATAGTCTTCCAACTAACGCACAACTTCCATCTTGGCTCCTTACATACTGTTTATCATTCAATGAGCAGAGTAATTCACTTAAAATATACATCTGATTAATTTCGACCTTGCTCAAAGTAAAATCAAAAGTTCTGTGCATGGTTTTTACAAGTTCTACATCATTTACTTTGCATTGTCTTCTCCAACCCTAATTCTTCCTGTCCTCTTTTCTTTCTCTAGACGAACCTGAGCCTTCTTTCTCATATTCATATAGGTTGAGCAGTTTCTTGCTCCTGGGCCCTTGAACAACTTCTGTTCTGAAAATTCTTCTCACAGATATGCACATGGCTCTTTCTTTTAGTTAATTTAAATTATTCCTGAAATAATACTTTATCAGACACTCTTCCATGAGCTCCTATATCATTTGTTGTCTTACCCCACCCATTTTTCTTAATAGTTTCATCATATTCATCACATAATCCTCACCCATTATCTAGAATAGAAGTCCCTGAATTCTGAGACTTTGGTTTATCACTGTAGTTTTACCTGCACGTAAGAACAATGAGAGGCACAAAGTAGGAGCACAACAAAAATTTATTGAATTAATTCAGAAAAGTTGCACGGAGTGATGGTGTAGAGACTGTGGTAAATACATATTTAATTATAAAAGTTCCTTGGGGTGATATCCATTTATGTAGTGGCTGGAACTGGGTACTTGAGCTTGTGGAATATGCTCCTTATATAGCCTCTAGAATTCCTAGGCATATTAGGGAAACATTTTTCCCCAACAGGGAGATTGTTAGTTCTGATTTCATTAGTGGTATTCTTATTTATGACAGGTAGGTGCCAAGGGAAATGACATTCTTTGTCCTTTCAATTACAAGTATGTAGATGTACCTTGCTTCGAAGTCTGACTTATTCACCTGGAAAAACAGTTATTAAAAACTTGAAATTACCTAAGAAGAGATTTCCTGTGGGGACAGTGACAGTTGGTTGGCAGCACCATAGCTAACATTGCCTCAGTGTCTGGTAATGTGCACATTCCCTTGAGCTTGGGGAATGTCTGCACTGATTTTCTCTCTTTGTGTTTGATGCAGTAACTCTAAGAGTGCCTGGGTTCCACTCTGTGTTCAGAAAATAGCATGGATTTTTGGCTTGTGCATTTGTTTGGTTTTATACTTTTAGCTTCCCCACCTTGTTCTCAACTCATGAGAAGAAGTGATTGAAACCTCTGTCTTAATAATTTGAGGTAGTTACTGCTTTATAATGGATTGATGTCTTATAATCTGGCTTCTCTCCTTTCCATATATTTGAACATTTGTTGCCATCAGTGCTTCTTAGATTAAAATATCTATATCTACATATAGATAAAATGGTTTTATGTAACTGTAGCTTAGTCATGTCTGACTCTTTGCTACCCAATGGACTGTAGCCTGCCAGGCTCCTCTGTCCATGGGATTTCCCAGGCAAGAATATTGGACTGGGCTGCCATTTCCTTCTCCAGGGGATCTTCCTGACCCAGGGATTGCACACGTGTCTCCTGTATTTCCTGCACTGCAAACATATTATTTACCCGTGGAGCCATAGGGGAAGCATGTGTATACATGTATGTATGTATATATGCCATTATATCTATAGGGTCAAAGATTTCTGGAACCAGTGTGTATTTTTTATATCAAACTTTCAGGACTAATAAATATTTTTCTTTAATTTCTCAAATTGCCAACTGTTGTAGATTCAAGTTTTGACTTTGGATTCCTTAAGACTTCTCCACCAAAGGCGTAAAGGAAACAGCAATTATTAGGTGTCTGCAAATAAGTGGATGGTTTCCTCACCTATTTCTAACACACTTATAGCTGGTTTTAATATTATATGTAATTGGTTATAAATGTACATGAACACTGGGTATATATAATTCTATATGCATGAAAATCTTTGATTAAACTATTTGGGACATTGCCATTAACGTTCCACCTTAAACTACAGCATAGACCAACCATATTACCTTAATTCCATAGAAGAGTTAAGCTCTATGAAAAGCTTATTAATATGACTGATAGAAGGGCATAGTCAAGTGAATCAAATTAAAGAACAATTCTTTTAGAGCTGAAATAAACTATAGTGGGTAATATTTAATAGGAATTTTACTTCTAAAATAGACATTTTTTGAAAAACTGACATAAATCAACCTCACTAATCCTACTATAACCTTTTAAATCAAATACCTCTTTGCTAAAATATATAAATATTTCTCCTTTAGTCATTTTTAAAATAATCATATTGAAAATAGGATGTTAACCTATGTTCATTTGTTTTTCTTTTTTTTATTTTTATTTATTTATTTTTTAATTTAATTTTATTTTTAAACTTTACAAAATTGTATTAGTTTTGCCAAATATCAAAATGAATCCGCCACAGGTATACATGTGTTCCCCATCCTGAACCCTCCTCCCTCCTCCCTCCCCATACCATCCCCCTGGGTCCTCCCAGTGCACTAGCCCCAAGCATCCAGTATCGTGCATCGAACCTGGACTAGCAACTCGTTTCATACATGATATTTTACATGTTTCAGTGCCATTCTCCCAAATCTTCCCACCCTCTCCCTCTCCCACAGAGTCCATAAGACTGTTCTATACATCAGTGTCTCTTTTGCTGTCTCGTACACAGGGTTATTGTTACCATCTTTCTAAATTCCATATATATGCGTTAGTATACTGTATTAGTGTTTTTCTTTCTGGCTTACTTCACTCTGCATTTGTTTTTCTCTTCAACTATTTGAAAAGACCCAGAAAGATAGGCATAGTCTTTTCTGTATCTCCATGACAAGTGTGAAGCTGGACACACTGCAGATACTTAATAAGGATTCGTGGAAACAGTGCATTCAATTTCCAGTTCTGTTTAGGTCACTACTGTACCAAATGCTTACTCAAAGTTATATCAGAATATAATAGCTTTGTGGTATATATAATGAAAATTGTTCTGTGTACAGATGGGAGTCAATGTTGACCAGCTCTAGATAGAATATTAGACAAACTCAAAGAGACAGAGGCTTTGTTTAGCATGTATCACAGAACCAGATGGGAACTTGAGGATCATGAACAAACAAGCATGAGGTTTTCTGTAAGAGATTCTCACAGTGATATATTTCTTTTGTGTACCACACTTTTTAAAACATATTTACTAAATTCCATATATATGCGTTAATATACTGTATTGGTGTTTTTCTTTCTGGCTTACTTCACTCTGTATAATAGGCTCCCCAGTCCAGGTTCGATGCACGATACTGGATGCTTGGGGCTGGTGCACTGGGACGACCCAGAGGGATGGAATGGGGAGGGAGGAGGGAGGAGGGTTCAGGATGGGGAACACATGTATACCTGTGGCGGATTCATTTTGATATTTGGCAAAACTAATACAATTATGTAAAATTTAAAAATAAAATAAAATTTAAAAAAAATCCAAAAAAAAAAAAAAACATATTTACTGTGAGCTTCATTTGGACTTTCAAAGAACATTATGGGTTGCATAGGGCAAAACCTATAATTTCCTTTTGAAAAATGGGAAGAAAATCTTACAAACAGAAAGGCAATGATTTGCCCAAGGTCACACAATTAATCAGCTTTTGAATCTTAAAGACAGTTAAATATTAATGTACAGAGGAAGCTACAGTAACATTTATTTTTAAATAAATTCCAGTATTCAAAAAAAAAAAAGAGTGGTGCCATTAAATATGGACTGATTTAGAGATATGCCAGTTTTTGATACTATCATTGGAAATAAATAGTGTTGACTGACGATGGTACTCATACTACAACCCATGAACTTTTCACAAAACTCATTAACCTCAGGATCACCTTGGTTAGTACCACCTAGCTATGATTACTCTTTTAACCTACATTTCATTAGAAATACACAGAATGATAATTGGCATTTACTTTTATGAATCCTTGTTACATCTCAAAAGGATTAAATGATAGTTGAAAAAAAGAGGTCATACCCTTTTTCTATGGATTCCCCACTATCATGCTTAATGGCAAAGAAGGTTTCAATAAATTTTTCATTATGTATCCAGCACACAAATATTCTTCTTAGAGTTTGGTTTTTTATGTAGAAATAAAAGTAGATCAGACAAATTTATTAACTATGTATAAGGCAATAAAACAGAAAATGCAAGAAAAGATTAAATATTAGTGTAGAACACACATTCTTAATAGTGATATTAAACTTAAAGCAAAGCTATAAGTATAAGCATTGTTACAAAAATTGAAAATAAGTACCTGATTTAGATTAAAAAGTCACAAAATTTGAAGTGTCTCTTTGTCCCTTAGCATATCCTTTCTTTTTTTTTTTTATTTTTAGTCACTCAATTATGTCTGACTCTTTGCAACCCCACGGATTGTAGCCTGCCAGGCTCCACTGTTCATGGAAATCTCTAGGCAAGAGTAGTGGAGTGGCTTGCCATTTCCTTCATATTTAAAATTATATTCTCCCAGAGAAATTTTATAAAGGTAGTTTAAAACATCTCTTTTTCAATTTGCAGTTAGGACAAAATATTGAAGATTTATCATAATCAGTGATAAAATGCAAAAGTGAAATCAGCAATGAATCCAAAATTTTTGTTTCTTGTATTTGTTCTTGCTTTTGTCTAACACATTCACAGTTCCCCCAACTTTCTCAGAAGAAAGTAATTAACATGAATTTCCAAGTCATATTTCACAGTTTGTAAAGCATAGATATGCTTCTGGATATGTCTCATTCCAATAATCTTTACATTTCTTCATGACTTCTATTGAGTTCTCCACAAATAAAATAAATTTTTCTCCCTCATATAGTGTATGAATTAATGGATTCTTACCTTGAGAACTTTTCTATTTGAATTAAATGAATGATTCTATCTTAGATTGGGAAAGAGGGGAGCAAGAAATCAATTGCAATATCGATATTGTATATGGAACACTGCAACATAAATAAGAAACCTATAATAAAGTTCTAAAATATATTATTTTACATTTACATTAAGTTAAAAATTATGTGATAGTAGATAGTATCTTTGCAAAGCTTAAGAAAAATCCAGAGATGTGAAAATTGGAATGGAGACTGCATGCATTGTCTTTAATGAGATCATTACATTTTTCTGTTAATGGCAGCAGTCTTGCTTCACTATTTTACTATGTTTTTTAAAATTCTTTTCTGCCAATTACTTACTCTGCTTCATTGGTTCTAAGTGATGCAATATGCTAAATCACTTGATCTTAGACATTACTTATGAGGGCTACTGTTCAGTTAATTTTATGGCAGCTATATACTATAGTTAGATGTTAAAACAATACAATATAGGCCAAGTTTCATTTTAGTTCCCCCCCAGGGAAATGAATCACATAATGGGCAAAATTGAAATTAGATGCTTTTAGATATACATTAGTGAGTGATTTTCTCAACTGTGAACTTTATAAATTTGATCAACACTTGAGTTGATTCTTTTACAATATAATAAAACTGCTATCTCGAATATGATTACTCCTTTCATTAAATATATTATTAGATAATGCCATGTTCTCTTTTTATGTTTTAATTTTTTATGGAAAATATCTGACTGGCTTACTCTCCCATGGATTATTAGTAATTCCATGTATTAGCTGTTTAATAACATTATTAAATACAAGAGAATAATAACAATACGTGCCAAAATATGAGTCTCCCAATCAAATGCCATAAGTTATTTCTGTAGTTTTTCTTCTTGGTGGTAAAGTTGTTGAAGATCTAAAAAGTCTGCAGGTGCTCAAAATCAGGAAAGTTGCATCATATTTAATGTGTTCTATTTGGTAGAAGGATCCATGAAACAATTTTATTTTGAGACTGAAATATACTGATTCTTCTAATTTTTTTCGGGGTTAGTTAAAATGTGATTTAACATAGCAAAAGGAATGCTATGTAAGGATGTCTTATTTGATGTCAAATTTAAATCTTGGAAGCTTAATTGAATTTTATAGTTAGAAGCTAGAGTTAAGAATCATTAAACCTCCCATCTTCCATTTTCTCTTGAACCATTTTACACATCACCACCAAGAATAACTTTCCTAAAAACATAATGATCACTTTACAGGCAGCTCAAAACCTCTACGTTTGTTCATTGCTTATTAGTTACACATTTGCATCAACTGACATGCTCCAACTTCTTTTCATTCTAAACTAAACCTTACACTTTGGGCACACTGGCTGTACTAATCTAGGAACCCTGTTTGTGCTTTGCCCTCTCCACAATTTGGCTCATGTTCTTCTTCAAGCCTAGAATTGCTTGCTGTTCACTCTGACCGTTCATATTTCTATATTTCTTAACAACCTGGGCAAATACTCATAAAATTTCCTGCAGTTCATTCCTCTGAACATCTTCCAAATGATTGTTTCTGTAATTAACTTGACAATTTAAATTGTGTGTTTCAAAGTATCTTTTTATTTCAAGAAACATTATTGAATGTCTTCCACATACAAAGTAGTGGTATAAGTGCTGTAGGGTTACGATACTCAAAGAGAGGTCACAGGAACCAGAAGCATTGCTGACGATGCAGAATCCCAGAATCCCACCACGACCTACTGAGCCAGGATTGAGTCTTCATGGCAAGATTGATTAGATCTCTCACTAGATTAAAGTTGGAGGAACTCCACAATGGAGGATGCAAACATGAGCAAATCATACCTGCCCTCATACAGATCACTGACTAATTATGGAGCATTATAATAATCAAGGCAGAGTGAACATAAGGGTCACAAGAGAAGTTAAACAAAGTGTCCAGAGTAGGGATAGGTTGAAGGGAGAAAGATCACAATCAAATACAAATCCAACTCTTTATGCTATGAAGTGGGCTTCCGCGGTAGCTTAGCTGGTAAAGAATCTGCCTGTAATGCAGGAGACTCCGGTTTGTTGATGTCTGGATTGGGAAGATACCCTAGAGAAGGGATAGGCTACCCACTTCAGTATCCTTAGGCTTCCCTGGTGGCTCAGTTAGTAATCTGCCTGCCATGGGGGAGACCTGAGTGTGATCCCTGTGTTGGGAAGATGCCCTGAAGGAGGGCATGGCAACCCACTCCAGTAGTCTTGCCTGGAGAATCCCCATGGACAGAGAGCCTGGTAGGTCCATGGGGTTGTAAAAGAGCCAGACACACTGAGCCACTGCGGCTGCTGCTGCGAAGTCGCTGCAGTCGTGTCCAACTCTGTGCGACCGCATAGACGGCAGCCCACCAGGCTCCCCAGTCCCTGGGATTCTCCAGGCAAGAACACTGGAGTGGGTTGCCATTTCCTTCTCCAATGCATGAAAGTGAAAAGTGAAAGGGAAGTCGCTCAGTCGAGTCCGACTCTCAGCGACCCCATGGACTGCAACCTACCAGGCTCCTCCATCCATGGGATTTTCCAGGCAAGAGTACTGGAGTGGGGTGCCATTGCCTTCTCCACTAAGCACATACATTCTTAGAAGTATCATTACTAATAATAAACACTTATTTGCTGACTCTGTGCATATGCTTGGTCCAGTGCTAGACATTTAAGGCGCCTTATTTCCAATCACCATAATGATCATGCTCTGCAGTTATTAGTATCCTCATTTCATACATGAAAAATGGAGGGATTTTAAAAGATTACTAGCTACTGTCCAGGTCAGGATTTAAATCCATGTCTATTTTCTCTATTCTTTCCTTTTGACACTCCTCTTCCTAAACTTGTCCTTTATATTATTATGCACACACTAGTTTTCTGTTGAATATTCTATTTTTCTTAAACTTGATTTCAAAGACTTTTAAAGTTTTTACATTTATTTCTCTTTGATTCTTCTCTAGGACTGATTGCAGGTACAAAATAAATATTACATTAGTATCTGAAAATTAACAATGTCCAAAGGAGATTATTTTTTTCAATTTTGACAACATAGGCATACACTGGTTTGGTTTAGCCACAAATGTCTCAATATAAAGAAAGGAGGCCTAAAGTGTGTGTGCATGTGTGTGTGTGTGTACATGTGCATGGAAATAGAAGAGTTAGGTTAGTTAAGTTGAAAACCTGAGAGAATAAATTAATAAAATTAGCCTGAGTATTACATGATTCCACTATAATCTCTTGAATACAGTGGAAAAGTAGAATATATTTTATTAATGTATTTGCTTACTTATTAATGGAAATGATAAGACTATACATAATGATTTTACATGAATTAATTAATTAGTTAATCTAATTACCTAATAATCTTTGGGTAAAAACTCCCATTCGATTATCCCATAGAAAAATTATCATATCTATTTTGAAGTAGCATCAGGCTCCCTCTCTTAAAAAAGAATCCTGTAACTGTAAATTTATTAGTTTTCATGAACTCTAAACTTTTAAGTTTATGTATTAATAATTAAACCATTCTTCTAGAAAGGCTTAACATATGTTGAGTGCTCTTAAAACAAACTCAGACACATCAGTTCTAAGTTGCTTAAAATCCAAGATAAGATGGCAATAAGCACTTGACTTAAATAGAGGATGATTTATTTTGGAATAAGTGGCATTTTCTTTTTCTTATAGTCTAGTACAGCATATAGAATATACTGTAAGAGTTTTCTTTATAACTTGGTCAGGTCTAAACAGGTTAATCAAATAAAGAAACAAGTATTTGATAAAGAAGGCTAGTTTCATTCTCCAAAATAAATTCCTTCATTTTTTTTATATAGTTGAATTCTATTCATAACAGAAGTATCAGAGACAGCAGGACTTTCAGAAAAGATGAACAAAAAAGGAAATAATTGCATTCATAGCACTTCTAGACCTTCTGTCTTCAACAGTCAATGACAGTTCCAATTGGAGATACTGAAATTCACCCCTTTAATCTTATTTCCTTCTTGTATTAAACTATGTAACATTTTCTCTTTTTTTTCTTTTTATTAAGTCTCAGAATGTGTTTTTCTATTGAATATTACCAGCTGCCTACATGTTTTGAATTATTTGTTCTTGGTGACAACAAATTTTTCCAACTTTATTAATTTTTTTTTTAGTAAAAAACAACCTAACATTTAATATCACCATTACTTTATAAATGGCTTTTCTGATAGCCCAGTTGGTAAAGAATCTGCCTGCAATGCAGGAGACCCTGGTTTGATTCTTGGGTCGGGAAGATCCCCTGGAGAAGGGATAGGCTGCTGCTGCTGCTGCTGCTGCTAAGTCGCTTCAGTCATGTCCAACTCTGTGCGACCCCATAGTCGGCAGCCCACCAGCCTCCACCATCCCTGGGATTCTCCAGGCAAGAACACTGGAGTGGGTTGCCATTTCCTTCTCCAGTGCATGAAAGTGAAAAGTAAAAGTGAAGTTGCTCAGTCATGTCTGACTCTTAGTGACCACATGAACTGCAGCCTACCAGGCTCCTCCGTCCATGGGATTTTCCATGCAAGAGTGCTGGAGTGGGGTGCCATCGCCTTCTCTGAGGGATAGGTTACCCACTCCAGTATTCTTGGTATTTTATCCAAGAAACTGTATTTTGTAATAAAGAGCAGATCTTAAAATAAAAAAAAATACTTTAATGAAAAGCTTATTTACTGTCCATGTTGTTTAATTTTGCTACTATGATAACTAAAAATATTTATCACAGACCTCAGAATGTATTAACCTGTATTTGAGAGTCTCTGGGTTAAGCAAACAGGCAGGTGCACTGTCTCCAGAATCACCGCAAAAATTCGCACTTCATCCTTCGATGTGTTTAACAGAAGCAAAAGTGAAAGATTAAGGATGACGAGGCAGAATCAGAGAGGCTGAAGGTGACAAGAAACCATTGTTGTTGTTGTTTAGTCACTAAGCTGTGTCCTACTCTTTTGAAAGCTTCTGAACTGCAGTCTGCCAGGTTCCTCTGTCCATGGGATTTCCCAGGCAAGAATACTGGAGTGGGCTGCCATTTCCTTCTTCAGCACATCTTCCCAACCCAGGGATTGAACCCAGGTCTCTTGCATTGCAGGCAGATTCTTTACCACTGAGTCATCTGGGAAACCCATCAGATCAGATCAGATCAGTCGCTCAGTCGTGTCCAACTCTTTGCAACCCCATGAATCGCAGCACGCCAGGCCTCCCTGTCCATCACCAACTCCCGGAGTTCACTCAGACTCATGTCCATCGAGTCAGTGATGCCATCCAGCCATCTCATCCTCTGTCGTCCCCTTCTCCTCTTGCCCCTAATCCCTCCCAGCATCAGAGTCTTTTCCAATGAGTCAACTCTTCGCATGAGGTGGCCAAAGTACTGGAGTTTCAGCTTGAGCATCATTCCTTCCAAAGAAATCCCAGGAACTTTACCCAAGATGAGCCTGGCTTTGCCCGGGATCTAGACCTTTGCAAAGATGGTGTTTTCTTGTTCAGTATTGGTTAACTTATTTGGATGAAGACTTTATGATTTAGGATATCAATTATCCCTTTTCCTATCGGAGGAGAGAAGAAGCCTAATTCTTAAAATCATGAGTTTTTACAAATTCCTGGGCTAAAATTGAAACAAATTCACTTAGTTTTCCCAAGAAATTGTCTTTTGTAATAGAATGTTTTGGGGAAAAATACGGAGGAGAAATGTTTTTCTTCTGTATTAAAACCACAAACACTTTTTTAATCATGTTCAGTTTTCCTAGAGTTAGTATTTTTCTTTCATTTATTCAAAATACAGGGATAAAATATATTAACTGAACTGACTACTAGGAACTGTGCTAGAGACACAGAAGTGAGCAAGATAAACATGGTCTCGGCTCTCAATGGTGAGTCTGATCTTCAGATTATATTCTTTCATGGATGAGGCCTTATAGATTATAAAGAAATGGAAATGTCTGAATTCCTCTTAACAGTAACAGAGCTTTTTTTTTTTTTGCAGTTAGAATTCTGCCAGTTTTTCATATGAGAGGATGAATGATAGTATTTAAGTGAAAAACTCAAGATACTAATTTTTAAAGGCTACTTAATTATCATTTTCTTTTCCTAATTCATATTACTATTTTTGTTCTGAAAAAAATATTTTCAAGAATCTCATCATTTGAGGTGACTTAATAATTTTCTTCATATAATTAGAATTGTTCAATTTTAAGATATTAAAAGAAAGATAGTTATGTGGCCTAAATATTAGTTTTATGAATAAATCCACAGCTTGAAATTTTTGCAAAACAAATCCTTTTTAGCCTCTTGGCTCCCACATATGATCTTGAATAGGACCAATATGAATCCTGCTTTTGTATTTCTGTTCCACAAATTCATAATTTGATGTTCAGTTTTCAAAAGATTACAACAAGCCAAGAATCGTCATGACAATAAGAAAAATAAAATTAAGGCTTCCTGACTGTTGAGTTAATGCTCTTTAAGGAACCATCTCATGTGACTATATTCTGGTTGTTTAGTTTCTGTTGCCATTGTTACAAATTCTATTTCATGCCTGTAAATTATATTTTCTAAGTTTGCATGCACAAAATAATATTTATTGCACCACTGGTTGGTTTTCTGATTTCTTGAATTCATGTATGAACAGGCTGCTGTTTTGTTTCAACTATTCATATAGTGTATTAATATATGAAGTCACACATCTGGAACATTAATGTTTTGAAGCTAACTGAAGCTGTTTACCCTCAAGACACATCTATATCCTTAGTACAAAGGGCGGGTGATGTTAGAGTACAAAGTTTAGTCATGTTTTCATTTCATCATATGACACCTATTTCATTCTTTAGTCATAGAAAAAACATCTAAGATAAGAGATAGTCAGTAAATAGTTGAAGAACTTCTGGAATTCTTTTAGCAAATCTTCCTAAAATCTTCAATGTGAGCACAGAGGATATCAGAAAGAAATACTTTATGTGTTTCTTAACTGATGTCTCTAGCCTGAAACACAGTAAAATGTTGCCGACTGAAGTTCATTTAGACTAAACTAAACTGTAACTAAAAAGGCCAATCCTAGTTCACTATAAATCAATGACTAATGTGATAATTAGAGAAAATATAGGCTAAGAGGAAGACACAAAAGCTTGCACTTTCTTCTGAAATATTTTTATGTCTTTCCTTATGAAACAATGACATTCTTACGAATACTAAATGTTATATGTTAATAATTGATAAACTTCTGCACCAAATAATACATGTTTATAATTAAGGACCATAAAGTTAATGTAGCTATAATTCAGTTTAGACTCAGTGAGAAACTAGCCTCTTTTATGAGGTAATTTTTTAGGAAGAAGACAATTAGATTAATGACCACTGAGACAAAGAGTTTAGATGATGTCTCCATCATCTACAAAACTTTAAGGCTTCTATGATTGCATAAAATTTAAATAGAAAATATTTTAAATGTAGAAATGGAATTACGTTTTACAGAAGAGTCACTTGACTCATTGTTTGATTCTGGTTCCAAGATTGGAAAGTGGACAAATCAGCTTAAAGCAATTTCATTACAAACATCTAGAGCACACATTCATTACAGTTTCGTTATAAGGTATCACGCCATAGCAAAATTTGACTGTAACATGTCAAGCTGTGGAATATAATCGGTGATTTGGATGTTATCTAGAAGAACACAGTTGCTAGAAGCATCTTGTTATATCCATTTCATGTATAACATGCTCCCAGGTCAAAGCCTAAGTGCAGTATTACAGGGAAACTCTAGAATAAGTCATCTACATGGCACTCCTGGAATTTACATCATATGTCTTATCTTCTGAACATGACATTTATGCTGCTGATAGGGTTAATATACAATGATCATTGCAGTTAGTTAATTCATTTTTTTTTAATTTTATTTTATTTTTAAACTTTACATAACTGTATTAGTTTTGCCAAATATCAAAATGAATCCACCACAGGTATACATGTGTTCCCCATCCTGAACCCTCCTCCCTCCTCCCTCCCCATTCCATCCCTCTGGGTCGTCATGTATGAAACGAGTTTCCAGTCCAGGTTCGATGCACGATACTGGATGCTTGGAGTTAATTCATTTTTAAAATGATTAACCCTCTGGTCACTTTCATGTGCACATTTCACTCAAATGTTTGCAAAGAGACAAGATAGAATGATAAACAGAAAGGGCTGAGAATCAAGGACACTGGAAGAAGCTAAGAACAAGAAGGGCTAAGAAGATAATTAGGAATTAGAGTCTGAAGGATGCTCTAGTGTAACCCACCTTGAAAAATGCAAGTTATAGAAAAACCTAGCACACACACACACAAATACCTGAAACAAAGTTTCATGAAACTTTTACTTTTGTTTTCCATATTTAAATAAGATGTAAGATACATCCTATTTTATATTTTATTCTATTCTCCTCCTTAAAAATGTGACTGGTCCTTATAAAATAGGTAGATTTTACTTCACTGAGTCATGATGTGGAGCTGAAAAAAGTGACTAAAATTTAATGAACAGTTCTTACACATGGACAGTTTTGAAGAGCTTGTTAAAGCCAGAAAATTATTTGAGGAGATGGTCCATATCCATCAGATTCTGAATGAATTCGTAATATTCCCTCAAAATAAAAGCTAAAATATATAGAACTATTTTCAATTATAATGGCACACAGTTATTATATTAACAGGGCTTCCCTGGTGGCTCAGTTAGTAAAGAATATGCCTGCAATGAGGGATACCTGGGTTTGATCTCTGGGTTGGGAAGATCCCCCGGAGGAGGGCATGTCAATGAACTCCAGTATTCTTGCCTGGAGAATCCCATGAATAGAGGACCCTGGTGAGCTTCAGTCCATGGGGTCACAAACAGTTGGACACAACTGAGCAACTAAGCACAGCACATTATACTAACAACTTTATATGCTTTATCTCATTTAATCCTTACAACAGCCTTTATAGATTGGTACAAATTGTATTCAAAAATTTTAGTTGCAGAAATTAGTGTGTAATGAGAGAAAATAATTTTTCCCTTAGATTACTTAGTTCTTAAATGGCAAATTGGATTTTTAATACAGGCCTTTTGATTCCAGGCCACAATTTTTTTCAAGCCTCTGAAATCCAGTAAACTTAACTTCCTCCCCTGCTCCCTTCCTCTCTCCCACAAAAATGTTTATTCATAATCTGCTCTCTACCATACACTGAGAACATAAATGTAACAAAGACTGCCCTGATACTCTATATAATCCAGTGAAGGATAAACAGAAGTTAAGGCTGAGGGAAATTTCAAAACAACAATAAGAATCAGAAAAGCAAAAATAGATACAACTTGACCTTGAAACTATGGCAACTTCTTTAGACAGTAAGTCTTTTGTAAATTTCATCATTGAACAGGAAACAACCTGGAGTTGGCTGGTTCAAAACCTGTAATCTAGGAATCTGCCACATTGAGCATATCTTGAATTCTTAGTAGTGGACTGGTACACTACACACTGGGTCACCCTGGAGGATCCTTGATTGGAACTAAGATGTATTCCCTTGAATTTTCACATGTTATCTCTAGGGTGCTGTTTGCTGTAATAAGATTAAATGCTGGTTGCTGCAACCCATTGAGAAATCTTAGAGTCATTAGTAGTGTCTCCATTGTGGGAAAAAGGCTCAGGGGGTACAGAGCAGAATTCTTGACTGTAAAACTAATTTTAGTAAAGGTCAAATTCTCCAGGTCTGGGTGTAATTCATGAAATTCACAATGTGCCTGTCAATTTCCCTGACATATGTATGAAAAAGATTCAGAATTACAGCGAAACAGAGAACTCATAACAAAGAGTCATTCAAGGCTAAACTGCCTTTTTACAGTGGCTAGCAGAACTCAACCTATTAGATAAGGGTTTATATTCCTTGGCTTCCCTGATAGCTCAGTTGGTAAAGAATCTGCCTGCAATGCAGGAAACCCCAGTTTGATTCCTGGGTTGGGAAGATCCCCTGGAGAAGGGACAGGCTACCCACTCTAGTATTGACCTTGTGACTCAGCTGGTAAAGAATCCACCTGCAATGCAGGAGACCTGGATTCGATCCCTGGGTGGGAAGATCCCCTGGAGAAGGAATGGCTACCCACTCCAGTATTCTGGCTTGGAGAATTCCAAGGACTGTATAGTCCATGGGGTCACAAAGAGTCTGACACGACTGAGCGACTTTCACTTACATTCCTTTGCATTTCATATAAATTTAAATAGAAATATTTTTGCAATAGATGGTGGCTAATGCTGGTTGTAATTATTAGGAATATGTGGAATGAAGGTGAAGCATCTCACAGGAATAGACTCTAGTTAGTGTTATCTGTTGAAAAGTTTGGTATGATTTTGAAGTATTAAGGTTTCAAGAAAATGTCAAACAATTATGTAGGAACCAAGGGTCAATATGGGAAGCTACAACTGCTTTCAATTATTCTGTAATTCTTCTTTTGTAATTGTCTTTTTCAGTCAGTTATTAGCCATGTGGGAAAATACGTCTATTTAATTTATAGTCTCTTTATAACCTTTGTCTAATTTTGATCCTCAATTTATATACCATATTTTGCTTATTGAAATGTTGGTTGTTTCTGAAAATTAGTTCAGAGAGTCAGACACGACTGAGCGACTGATCTGATCTGATAGAGAAGAAAACTTGTTGTTATTTTAAAGTATTCTTTCCTTTTAAGGCAAGTTCAAAGGAAGTTTCCAGAAATAATGTTATGCAGCCTCCTAAAGGGGTTGCGTTGAAGGGAAAGAACTTGTTTGGTATGTAAGCTCTGATAACGTTGATAAAATTTCTTCAATGACAACATTGCATTGTAAAGCATTTAACAATAGGCAAATGAGACAAAAAAGCCCTTCATCTCCTTTGGGATATACTCTTAATACTGCTATAATGTTCATTTCAGCATAGTTGATGTGACTTAAAAAAGAGTGTCTAAACCTCCTCAGGGGTCTCCATGTGAGTGTTTCTGTCCTACAAACAGGGGGACAGAGAGAACTGCCTGAGTGTAGGGTTTGATGAGGCTCTATAACCTCTGAAATTGGGATGACATCTCCTGGTCCCTTGGCCAGATACTTCTCTCATTCTGAGGATGTTTCCAGACATCTCAAGCTTAATACAACCAAAATATAATCAACTTGTCCTTCCCATTTTTCTCAATAAATATATTCAGTTTCTGAAGCCAGATATCTGGTATTACTCCCTTTTTCTAAACATACAACTCTGAATCATCAGCAATTTATCCACAAAATGAAATCTCAAATCCAACAACTTCTTTCCTGTCTATTTTTATTAAACCTCCTTCACATCATTCCAACAGTTACCACCTCACCTCTTCTTTTCTACCTCCTTCCCACAAACCAGTATTAACACAGCAGCAAAGTGATCCTTTTTACCAAGTAAATCTTAAATTTAAGCATGAGGTTCTCTTGCACTCATCCCTTCAATTGCAGTTTATTTCACTTAGAATGAAATCCTGTCTTTGCCACCTCCTTGTGGCTTCCCTGGTGGCTCAGAGGTTAAAGCGTCTGCCTGCAATGTGGGAGACCTGGGTTTGATCCCTGGATCAGGAAGATCCCCTGAAGAAGGAAATGGCAACCCATTCCAGTATTCTTGCTTGGAGAATCCCATGGATGGAGGAGCCTGGTGGGCTACAGTCCATGGGGTCGCAAAGAGTCAGACACGACTGAGTGACTTCACTTCACTCACTAGTGGCTCTTAATGATTACTTCCCTCCTGTCCTTGTTGGTTTCTCCAGAATCATTTAGTTTCAATTGCCCTGATCCCCTCTGAGTACATTGGACAAGCAAAACTTTTTCCTCATTCCTCTGAATATCTTCTTTGCAGTGGTTGTGTTGAGATTCCCGCTGATCACATTAGCTGACATACCAACTTCTTAGAAACCCCATTGTTCAGCATATTATAGTATATTGTCCTAGGTCACCTTATATTTTGTGTATTTGTTTATTTTCCCCAGCATTAATTAGATTTTCTTTTTGTCTATTCCTGGATACTGAAAAGTAAACTCCTTAAAGACAACAGTCATATAGTCTATTTTCCCATCATAGTACCAAAACACAGAATCTGGAGCATGAAAATACTCACATATTTGTTGAATGAGTATCATTGTTTCTTATCTATATTATTGCAAAGGGTAAATGCCTCCCTGGGCTTTCTCAGGTGGTAAAGAATGTGCCTGCCAAAGTAGGAGATACAAGAGACACAGGTTCGATCCCTGGGTCAGGAAGATCTCCTGGAGTAGGAAATCACAATCCACTCCAATATTCTTTCTTGGGAAATTCATGGACAGAGGAGCCTGGTGGGCTACAATCCATGGGGTTATAAGGAGTCAGACACAACTGAGAGACCAAGCATAAACACAAATGTGCCACTCTTCTGGGTTATCACTACCTTCCCACCCTCTTTGTGTTACCAGGTTTATCTTCCTAGAGCATATTATCATTTTATTTCTTCCAAACTGTTTATGTTTCCCTTAACCTACTGAATAAAGTCAGAGGGACTCAGATGAGAATGACACTCAAAATCTTCCAAAATTACACAGGAATATCTCTGTTCTGCCACAACTCTTCAACAATAATGTTTATTGTGTTTCAGTCATGCTGATCTATTGAACCAACTTAATATCCAGTGTAATAACATCTCAGGTATTTCTCACCATTATCTCTGAAAATTTATTTACTTTAACTCACTGAAAAATTCAACCTTCATGATTGATGTGGAACCAAATTCCCAAAAGTAAGAATTCCCTGAACTTGCAAGTCTATTCCAGTCATTTTAACATGTCATCCTGGAACATCAAGTAGCTTCAAAGCAAAGGATTCAGTCGAGAGAAGGAAATGGTCCTTTGGAAAAGGAGTGCATGTAGTCTGATGCAACTTCAGATCATGCTATGAAGCTATCATTCTAGGAAACCTAGGCCCTGCAGAAGCAATTATTTGCTACATTTTACTCTTTCCTATTTTCTACTACAATAGCAGAATGGTTAAAAAGGTGATTTATATAGAACTAAATTCTGGTAACCACAGGCAGGAATTACAGGAGAAATACTAAAGCAACAACAATAAACAACATTGAGAAGATTTTGGCTGTTGGGAGGAAACAGCAGCACTTTAGCATTCTGTCACTCTGAGCTGCAGTTGCCCCTTATCAGATAAGGATGCATCCAGGAAAGTGACAAGTGTTAGCCTCCAGGAAGACAATGGGCATACTGCTTTGAAAGGGAGAGTATTTCTCCTTTGGACAATAAAACATTCATTGGCCTTCTTCGCTATTATTATTTCCCTGGGCTAGCCTAGCAAACACTTTCTACAAGAGAATATCTTGACCATTAGAATAATTAGACCACTGGCCCTCTCCGCTATTATTATTTCCCTAGGCTAGCCTAACAAACACTTTCTACAAGAGAATATCTTGACCATTAGAATAATTAGACCACTGGCCCTCAGAAATAGTGCCCCTCTCAATGGGGTTTACAAACTTATCTGCCAATCCAAATTCTGTTTATAAATTATCCTGGAGTCAGATTTCAGTGAAGGACTTCAATGGTAAGGCCACTTTCTGTCACTGATGACTTGGCCAAGTCATCCTTCTTTTCTGGATTTCTGAAGCAATAGCAGAGTATAACAAACATGTCTATGAAGCCTTATGGAGTAGTTTGGAAAACATGAGCTAGTGTCAGGGTTATAAATCCTCATGTGGTTATTGTAGATATCTAGTTGTGTGAATTTGATTTAAAAGATCATTCAAGTTTTCAGGGACTTCATTTCTTCATCTGTTCATGAAGGCTTATTAAAATGATTTTATTTATCTCTTCTTACTGTGAATTCTATAATAAACTCTATGATGAATGCAGTTAAATTGTTAGTGTATATTGTTTGAAAAGGAAAGGTCAAGGTATAACATAGTATGCCTAATATTGTACTCATTAAACTTTTCCACCACATTTTCTCATAGGCAGAAAATGGTAAATACCTCCCTCTGGAAGTTTCTTTGAAGTATCTTGTTTTATTTTAAAAACTATGCCAATGTTTTTTAAAACATTTTCTCCATAAGGTATTCTTGTGCATTTTAGTACAAAGTGCTGAATATAATTACTTAATTTTATAAAAAAATCAATACACTAAAAACATTTTTACCATACTTATCCTGTGATGTTGACTATCTCCTGGCACACATTAGCTTACTAAATGAAGTTTTAATCCAATGTTCATCACATTTTAATTGAGTTTAGCTGGGGAACATATAAATATAAGTGGGAAAGAATATGTGTGTATGGGGAAAGGATATTGGGAGGTAAAATCTGGAAGAGTTCTGGCAAAGGAATTGAATGAAACAGCAGAGTCTACAACTGCAAATAAAACTAGATGAGGTGGATTTTTACTTCTATAGACTTTATTATAGATGAAAGGGTCCTGAGGTTCAAATCAAGCAAATCTAAAAATGAGTCTCCATTGGAACAGTTTGTGCCAGCTGTTTGAGGCACTTAGCTTTGAGTACAATCTTTAAAAAAAAATTACTCCAAAGGTTAAAATGCTTTGTTAGAGATTTGTCTACCTAAAAAGCACGTTATATACAAATAAATTTTAGACTCCAACAACAATAGGAGTATACATAATTTAAATGTATTGGGATATGAAATATGGAATTCAACTTTGGTTAGTATCTTTGTAGCGAAGTAGGAACTGCCTTTCAGGGATTTTAACAATCAAGAAGATATAGAAATGACTGTAATTCTACTCCTAAAAATGACAAAACATCTCATAAGAAAAATGAAATACCTGCCTCCCCAGCCAGAATTTCCCCTCCTACATCATGGCATAATGTAAGGAGCAATTCAAGGAAAAGGAATTTGTTCATTATGGAGGGAAAATAAAAAGCAAAAAATGCTAAATCATGACTATCTTTAATTGTGTAAATGGTTGCAAGTTTCCTTTCTTGAGGTTTTCATTTTCCGGGTACCTGCAAGCATGGAGCAGACCAATTGACCTTTGGTGGTACTGTGGTGTGCCTTTTTTTGTTTGTTTGTTTGTTTTGAATCATTGTGTAATAGCTCATATATGTCCCTGAAACCCAGATTATGGCCTCCCAAAAGGAACTGAAAATTAAGGTAAACATTCGGTCTTCTACTATACAAAGCATTGAATTTCCTCTCAATTTCTATGGCTGTCTTTTTGCTTTTCCTAAACTCATATGCATACTATTCTGTAAAGAACAATTTGTTTGAAATTTCATTTATTTTACAATTTAATTATGAACAAGCTTAAAAAAAACACAATTTGAATTTATGAAATGATTTGTGAAACAAGGTCTGAGAATAACATGCAACCCTCTTCCAATTTATCAGTGGAAATTCAATATTAACATCCTTCTTCAAATGCCTAAAGAAGTAACTGAAAGAGACACATGTGATTACAGTGTTCATGAGTTTATCAAGCTTCTGATAGATTAAAAAGTTATAAAGGCTAGTAACCAAAACTCATTACACATCCAATAAGAAGGGGCTCATTCTTTCTAGAACTAACCTCCATGATTGAAATGCATGTTTCTTAGGACTTACATTTTACTCAGTGTGTCATGAAGACCTGGGATCTTAAAGTGTGCATGCAATAACTGAGTATTCAATGCAACAGTCGAAAAGGGGTAAAATTTAATTATTTGAGGAATAGTATGAAAGGCTTTGCAAAATAAATATGCATCTCATACAGTGCAGTAAAACAGACAGGGCTGTTTTATTTTTCTACATATTCTTTCATAATTCAGTTCCTTAGCAGCACATCTTATGTATTTCCTTCACTGCTGAATGACTCTTAATTACTTTATTTAATGGGAAACACTAGTGTACACAAAATGAGTGTCATGAGGAGACAGAGTGATGGAACTAAAGTGTAAATTACCTCTTTATTTCATGAACTATAAGTTTAAGCGTTAGGGCAGAGGGGATTTGAAAGATGAATTGCGGTGTTTTGTTCTGATATAGTTGCTTGTTTAAATTCAGCCTGAGTTGTTTATCAATTCTTTATATCCTAATTCAGGGACAAATTAGCAATGGCACAACAGCTCTCTATCTGCTCATTAGTAGGCAACAATTCACAAAAGACATATTTTGTGTACAGAGAGCTCTTGGCTAAATGTTCTATAGGGGAGATTCGGAAAGCTTTAAGAACCAACTTGCTGCATTCATTTTGGATCAGGCGCATTTCAGTGGTTGGAGAACCCAGATTGGTTGTATGCTGTCTTTTTGGTAAGAGTAAATTCAACAGAGCTGTTAGTACACGGCCCCACCTGTGTGGTCTAAGTACCATGGGCCAGGACTTCCCTGGTAGTCCAGTAGTTTAAGACTTCACCTTCCAAAGCAGAGGGTGTGGGTTCGATTACTACTTGGGAAGCTAAGATCCCACATGCCTTGAGGCCAAAAAAAACAAAACATAAAACAGAAACAATATTGTAACAAATTCAACAAAGAGTTTAAATATGCTTTGCATAAAAAAAATATTTTAAAAGAGGAAAAAAATAAACAGTATGGGCCAAAGATTTCTTCCTATGAAATATCCTTTTCTCTTCTAACTTATGTTTGTGGTTTTCTCAAGCAAGCATAGGCAAGAGCCCTGTGATGAGTCCAGAGTTTTGTAACCTGTGGGGATGTTTCAAATATCATTAAAAGGAAGTCTTACAAGGTCATCTTATCAGGTGACTCATCTTGGAACAAAGTCTGTTTTTCACTTTATTGTGGAGAACAGAAATTTTTTTTTTTTTAATTCTCTCTCTCAGGTTTTAATATCTGCAACTTTATTCATCGGTTCCTTTCTAATCTGAACAATTCAATGATGGTCTTCTGGACACAGACTGGAGTTTTGAGAACAATTTTCCCCACTGCCTTTCACCCCAACTCTAACCAAATAAATATCCCAAACCCATTCACATCCTCTCGGTAAAAACTCATTTCAATGCTAACTGACATCCCCTGAAAATATAGGGTGAAGTGAAGTGAAGTGAAGTCGCTCAGTCATGTCCGACTCCTTGCAACCTGGTGGACTGTAGCCCACCAGGCTCCTCTGTTCATGGGATTCTCCAGGCAAGAATACTGGAGTGGGTTGGCATTTCCTTCTCCAGGGGATCTTCCCGACCCAGGGATCTAACCCAGGTCTCCCACATTGCAGGCAGACGCTTTAACCTCTGAGCCACCAAGGAAGCACCAAGTTACAAGTCTTCCATGACTGGGCCACAGGAGATCTATGAACTGATGCAAATGGCCTTGAAAGGTCATGGTCGACCACCCCTATTTTCTTTAAGATTCTGTTTCTTATTAACATGAAGTTCTGAATTGATAAAAACTCTTTGTAGCCTCATGTTGTAGAAACACACTGAAAGGTACAATGGCAAATTATGTGTATAATCATGAAACATCCTCTGAAACTATTTGGAATTTATTAAGTAATAAAGCACATGTGTGTATGCTTAGTCGGTCAGGCATTTTCGACTCTTTGCAACCCCATGGACTATAGCCTCCTCTGTCCACGGGATTCTCCAGGCAAGGATACTGGAGTGGGTTGCCATTTCCTCCTTCAGGGGATCTTTCTGACCCAGGGGGTGAACCACATCTCTTGCATCTCCTGCATTGGCAGGCAGATTCTTTACCAGTGCATCACCTGGGAAACCAACAAAGCATAGCGGAGCCCAGATATTCATCATCAGAGCACCTGCCTCATACCTTCATTATCTTTTCTGTAATACAGTTGGACATCTTCAGCGGTTTTGTCACCCATTCCATTGAGTATCTGGGGTTATGTATTGAGTAAGTATGATAACATATCTGTGTGTGCTCAGTTGCTCAGTCATGTCCAACTCTTTGTGACCCCATAGACTGTAGACTGCCAGGCTTCTCTGTCTATGGGATTATCCAGGCAAGAATACTGGAGTGGATTGCCATTTCCTCCTCCAGGGGATCTTCCTGACCCAGCAATCAAATCCACATCTCCTGTGTCTCCTGTATTGGCTGGTGGATTCTTTACCACTGAGCCACCTGAAACCCAGGCACTCAAATAGCTGTGTGTTTATTTATGGGATAATTACTATACTCTTTCCAAATTGTTGCAAAACAGCACTGTATATTTAAACATTTAGCATTTCTATGAGTAGAATGTGAACGTAAATCCAAGGCAGAATGTTTTTATATTGTTCTTCATTCATAGTCAAAAGGAGGAAGGGCAGTTCTAGGAGCATGTGACCCGTGCCATCAAACAGGGCCCTGGAATTAGAACAGCCCTACCCACTCCAGTATTCTTGCCTGAAAAATCGCATGGGCAGAGGAGCCTGGTAGGCTACAGTCTATGGGGTTGTGAGAATTGGACATGACTTAGCAACTAAACCACCACCACCACCACACTTGTTTTAAAGTTCAGGTAAATGTCTTGAAATTCAAAAATAATTTCTATACAAGAGGCTTGGCATCTTTATTTTGAAAATTATGTAGCTGGACCTGTATGGAAGAGATCTAGTGGTAATGAGATCCCTTAAACTTTAATCAGAAGCCCTGGCCTTAACTTTTCTCATTGTAAACACAACAGGTTGGAGGAGTCTTCAGAAATGGCTTGTGCTACAAAATTGTCAGTGACTTTAAGCTTCAAAAGTTCACAAAACTCAAACTCAATTTTTCTTTTTGTACAGCAATTATAGAAAAATAGTGGGTGACATCAAGATATCCATACTACCGGTACACAATATCGGCATTAGTCTTTCCCAGTGTTGGTTTGACCATATTGGTGTATCAGATTCCAGCAAGGTCTCAGTAAATCTGACTGCCAAGAAATATTAAGTGAGTTCCCAAAGCTACTCCAAATCGTGTGCACAGTTATGTCAGGGTTGACTGAGTGCTGTATAACCCTCTCCTTCTCATCAATGAAAGTGAAAAATGTTGGCTAGCAATTTCAGTCAATCTAATATGCTCTAAAATATCATGAGGGAAATGGAAGCTTTATTATAGAATATGTTTCCCTCAACTTAATATTCTATGGATGTTATCAAAGTCCTTAAGACAGTGATTCAGTAGCTTTTGTACTACTGCAATCTTAACTGAGTAAGAAAAGTATTTGGAATATTATGAATCTCTTTGCATGACCAGCATAGTGTTTTGAGATGATTAAAACCTGCTGAAAACCAAGGTCATACCTGAGCATATGTAGGGAAAGTTTCAATAAAGAGTAAAATTTTCTTTTTGAAATAGACAACTAGTCTGTGTACAGGTAACTTGTCAGAGGGCACACTATATAATTAGTCACTTACTTGTTTTTGTTGTTTTTACAAAGGAATTTAATCATAAAAGCTGACAAAGCCTTTAGAAGTCTGCAATATTGATGGTATCAGCTACTAGATCAAACAGTGAAAAAATTTTTCAACTTAGGCATTTGGAGGAGTTGCTGGTAATACTTGACATTAACTGTTAAAAGACTACTAGTCTTCCTGATGATGTAGCTGATTGAATAAACTACTAGAAACCATCTAACTCTGAAGGGCTGGGAGTAAAGAATGGAAAATTGCTGGAAGCCCAACCAGCAGAAGTGAAATGACAGAAGAAAATTTAAAATGGGACTTTGAAGACTATACTGGAGCTCAGTTTTGGACTCTGGCAAACAAAAGATGATCAGCAAATAATCTATTGTGCTGGGATCAGAGGTACCATAAATTAGGCTGGAAAAACTAAAAGTGTCCTGTGAATAGAAAATGTGGCAACACCATTAAAAACCTTTCCATATACTTGCAAATGGAAGGAATGCCTGGATAATGTTATTTGTATGTGGTATCCTGTTTCTTGGACTTTTAGTTGTGCTTACACATGTAATGAAAGATTACTGGTTCTAAGAACCTCTATAAAGCAAACAGATCTAAAACAAGTAAGTTACAAAATAATCAGGAAGCTGGTATCTCCATCCTCTCTTTATCTTGCATTCTATGCTATTTTCAGTTCAGTTCAGTTCAGTCACTCAGTCATGTCTGACTCTTTGCGACCCCATGAATTGCAGCACGCCAGGCCTCCCTGTCCATCACCAACTCCTGGAGTTCACTCAAACTCACGTCCATCGAGTCAGTGATGCCATCCAGCCATCTCATCCTCTGTCGTCCCCTTCTCCTCCTGCCCCCAATCCCTCCCAGCATCAGAGTCTTTTCCAATGAGTCAACTCTTCGCATGAGGTGGCCAAAGTACTGGAGTTTCAGCTTGAGCATCATTCCTTCCAAAGAAATCCCAGGGCTGATCTCCTTTAGAATGGACTGGTTGGATCTCCTTGCAGTCCAAGGGACTCTCAAGAGTCTTCTCCAACACCACAGTTCAAAAGCATCAATTCTTCGGTGCTCAGCTTTCTTCACAGTCCAACTCTCACATCCATACATTAGATTTTTAAAAATAATTTCCATCTTTTTATACTGCTTTTATCTTGATGCTAAATTATATTTGATCATAGTATATCCTTCAATTAAATTTCTCAATTATTACAGATGTATAAATAATGAGTTTTTTGGAGTACAGATCTAATCAGGTAATCTTTAACAGCACTATGCCTCCTACAGAAAAAAGAATCCACATTCCTTAAACTGATTAAATGCACTGCTTAGTTAGTCTAGGCTTAATCTTTCTTTAACCTTAATTGTCACTACTTTCTTTCAGACTCTAAGCAACACTCAAGAAGACCTATTTTCGTTTTCCTGGCTTGGACTAGTGTTTTCTTAAAGTCCATGCCATTGTTTCTACTGCTTCCTTTGTCTGAAATCATCCCCATCTTGCACATTTCACCTCTACTCACACACTGTCCAAAACAAGCAGCACAGCCTCTGCGGAACCACTCCTATTTATTCTCCAAGGTGAGAGCAGTATCTTTTAACCCTTATTTTAAATCCCATTACCTGTATCCCTTTAAAACATTTATCATGTTTGACTTATATTTTAGTTACACACGTCTTATTTATCACACTGAGAATAATCTTGTATACACTAAACAGTCTATCACAGTGCCTTAAGCATAGAATTTACTGAATAAATAATGACAGAATGAATATAATGGATGAATGTTTACCTGGGATAAAGGGACTAACAGAGATAAGTAATAACGTGGTTTATGAGAGAGTAGATAGAACCAGAAAATAAAATTGAGAGTCTGTAGGTGTCTTACCCTACAGATATTTTAAATGGAATATTCAGAAATATTCAATGCTATCCTTAAGATTACATTAATGTCTCAATAAAACTGGAAGAAAAAACTTTTCTGAAAAAGATTGCATTAATGGAGTGATGGAAGTGGGAATGATAAGGTAGAACCTCTGAAAACTTACCTTTATAAGAACAACGACAATGCTGACAAAAGTTGTCAAAACAGACTTTTACAAAAGTCTGGAAAATAACCAAAGGCTTGTAACAATCTAGAAAGCATTTATTCTAAGAAAAGAAAGGCTGACTCTCCATAGGTGAGCTGTACATGTTTTAAATTCACATATTTCCAGTCTGTTCTTCCCAGCTTCATAGGAGCCTTTAAAACCATTAGCCCTATAATTACAGTGAAAGCAAGCAGTTTGACAAGAATGCATGGTTAGTTTCACATTTGAAAATTAATCACTGTAATACAAAACATCAATAACTAAAGGAGCAGAACACATGATTGTCTCAATAGAGGGGGAAAACTATGTGACAAAGTCCAACATTCTTTCATGATAAAAATATGTCTCCAACTAGGAATAGCAGGGAACTTGTTCAACCTAATAATGGGGATTTATGAAAAATCTACAGCTAACATTGTCTTCGGAGAAGGCAATGGCACCCCACTCCAGTACTCTTGCCTGGAAAATCCCATGGACGGAGGAGGCTGGTAGGCTGCAGCCCATGGGGTCGCAGAGAGTCGGACATGATCGAACGACTTCACTTTCACTTTTCACTTTCATGCGCTGGAGAAGGAAATAGCAACCCACTCCAGTGTTCTTGCCTGGGGAATCCCAGGGACGGGGGAGCCTGGTGGGCTGCCGTCTCTGGGGTCGCACAGAGTCGGGCACGACTGAAGCGACTTAGCAGCAGCACAGCAACATTGTTTTTAACGGTGAAATACTGAATGCTTCTCCCCAAGATCAAGAAAAAGACATTTACTGGAGTTTATAATCAGGAAAATTAAATAAGAAAAAAAAATAAATGATATCTAAATTGGAAAGGAAGAAGTGAATCTATCTCTGTTTGCAGATGACATGATCCTGTATATAGAAAACCCTAAGGAATACACACAGGCATGCATACATCGACACACACAGAAACAAAGAGCCAAAAAATGAGTTCTGATGACTGAAGGAAATAAAATTAATATGTGAAAGTCAATTGTATTTCTATACACTAGCAATAAACAAACCAAATACAAAATTAGGAAAACAATTTCATTTATAAGAGGCTTCAAAAAGAATAAAGTATTTAGGAATAGATCTAACAAAAGAAGCGTAAGGCTTATACACTGAAAATTCCAAAATTTCATAGAAAGAAATTAAACGCCTAGTGAATGGAAAGACATCCTGTGTTTTCATGGCTAAAATGGCAAAATTCTCCAAATTAATCTACAGATTCAACACAATCCCTATCAGAATCCCAGCAGGCTGCTTTGTAGAAATTGACAATCTGTTTTAAGATTCATATAGAAATGCAAGAGACCTAAGATAATCAAAACAATCTTGAAAATGAAGAACAAATTTTAAGACTCACACTTTATGATTTTCAAGCTTACTACAAATCTACAGTTATGAAGACAGTGAGCTACAGGCATAAAGATAGATGCAGATCAATGGAACAGAATTAAAAGTCCAGAAATAAACTCTCATATTTATAGTCAATTGATTTTTCCACAAGAATGCCATGTCAATTCAACTGGGAAATTATGATCTTTTCAGTGAGTAGCGGGACGGCTGTATATCCATGTGCAGATGAAGAATGAAGCTGGATTTTTATGCTCATTATATAAAAAAATTAATGTAGATCAAATATCTAAATAGATGAGTTAAAACATTACAACTCACTGAAGAAAATATAGGAGAAAATCTTTACAATCTTTGATCAAGCTGTGGTTTCTTAGATATAACACCAAAATCATAGACAACAAAAGAAAAAAATAGATAAATTGGATTCATCAAAATTAAAAAGTTTGCACTTCAAAAGACCCTATCAAGGAAGTGAAAAGAGAGTCTATGGAATGGAAGAAAATATTTGCAAATCATATATCTGATAAGGAACTTGTATATAAAATATGTAAATAATGCTCACAATGCAATAATGTAAAGACAAAAAAAAACCTCAATTAAAAATAGGCAAATGATTTGAATAGTCATTTTTCCAAAGAAGATAAATAAATGGCCAATAAGCACAGGAAAAGATGCTTAACATCATTAACCATAAAGAAAATTAAAATCAACATCACTTCACAGCTAGTATGATGGCTCTAAAAAATGATAAATAATGTCTTGGTGGAGTTTGTGGAGTTGGAACCCTTATACTTACTGGGAGAAATGTAAAATGTTGCAGACAGTTTGAAAAACACTTTGGCAGTGTCTCCAAATTCTGACATTGAGTTACTATATGACACATCAATTCCACTCTTAATTATATACCCAGGAGAACAGAAGAGATACACCCACAGAAAATCCTGTATATGAATGTTAATACTAGAATTAATCATAAAATCCAAAAAGTGGAAACAAGCCAAATGTCTCTCAATTGATGAATGGATAAACAAAATGTGGTATAACTATATAATGAAATATTATTCAGCCATAAAACTGAATGATGTACCAATATATGCTGCAACATGGATAAATCTTGAAAACATTACATTAGGTGAGAGATACTAGATACAAAAGGCCACACATGGTATGACCCCATTTACATGAAATATCCAGAAGAGGCAAATTCATAGGGACAAAATAAAATAGAGTAGAGGTTGCCAGGGATTTGAGAGAGGGCCTTAGTGATGATTAATGGGTATAGTTTCCTTTGTGATGAAAAAGATGTTCTGGTATTAGATGATGGTTGTGCAACTGTTTCAGCCATTGACAACTGTCACTCAGAAGTCAAAGTTGCCCTGCTGAAGACCACTGATGTACACCTATATGTATCAATGTGGAGAGATCGATGATTGTAATAATAAAAAACAGAACCAAAATTTGCATTGATGCCATTTCAAAAATTGCCTGAAATTCAGGAGAGGAGTAAATTTCAAATGGGTAGAGTAGGAATAATCTGCACAATAATTTTCTTATATGTATGATAAGTAGTAATGTTCTACCTATGTCAAAGGTACGCTGGAATGATTAAGAGGTCACATTTATCAATGTCATTCTTTTTATAATTGTTAGATGAAAAATGATGCACCATAAAAGATATTCTTTCTGTTACATTCTGTACTTAATACAGTACTGAAAAGTATGCAGTCTGTTTTCCACAATGATTAAAGCATAATTATCTAAATAAAAATAAATCAAACTTTTGCATATTCCAGACAAGAGAATGCAAGGAGCACCTGCTTCTATTTTAATTGCCAGGGAGAACACTGAATCTAAATTGGATCCTCTGAAAGAAGAGAGTACTACCTTAGTTTAAAAATGCCAAACTAAAAAGACAGAAAATGTAAACCATCCTTGTCAAGGCTCACTTAATAAGAATAACAGCAATCACTAACAGAATAATAGTACATAATACAGAATAATAGTAATTGTTGGCATTTTAGCATTCATTAAATGCATCAGGTCTTACACTGCCCATTTTTAAATTGCATTTAACTACATGATCCTGTTAGGTATGGCTCAAGGGATCACTCCCATTTTATAGCTATGGAAACTGAGGTTTATTAAGATTCAGGATAAATGGGTAAAAAAATAAGATGGGGTCCTGAATTCAGGCTTACTTAATTACAAAGCCCATATAATATACCACCTCCCACTAATTTTTTTTTTAAAAGTTCTTAAATCTTAAGATTCATTGTATTTCTTATTACAGGCAGGTGAATCTGCAACTCCAACTTTGCCACCAGAGATAAAATTCACTATGATGAACATTTTGCAAATAAGTTTTCACAGGACAAGGAACAGAGAAACTTTGAACACTGGGATTTGTGGTGGGTCTGGAGAAAGTCAGGATATGATGTCTGGCTCTACCCAAAAAGAATAGGAGGTGAAAGCCACAGAGGGTTAATAGGTGTGGGGTCATGAGTGGACCTATGCTTGTCTCAGTAATGACCACCTGCTTTTTCTATAGTATTGTGCCACTTATCACAGTCCTGCAAAACAGATAAGATATATCAAATGCAGGACTGGACACCAGCCCAAAAACTTAACTGTGTACTCAGAGTATGTTAATGAACTCAGAATCACATTCACCCTCAGAAAAGAAGACAACCTGATTCCTGGGAATCGTCTGGTCTGTGGTTTGACACATGAGCAGTCCACTTGGATATTTGAGAAGTTGTTCTTAGAAGGAACACCCAGGACTTTCTTGGTGGTCCAGTGGTTAAGATTCTGTTTTCTAATGAAGGGGGTGCCGGTTTGATCCCTGGTTGGGGAACTAAGGTCACATGTGCCATAGGCCAAAAATTTTTTAAAAAGGAACACCTATCACAGGCTCCTTCTGAGTTGAGGAGCTATAAATGGTGTTTCCACATTTGCTATTATATTTGAACTTCATACGAATCCATTAAATAGTAAATCCATACTCTATTATGCTCTAATTTTACAAATGAAGAGATGGTGATTCAAAGAATTTACACAAAATCAAACAGGTCATATGTCAATGAGTGGGAAAGTGTATGTCTTCTAGTTCCATGTGTAGGGAATGTTCTCTCTATTACATCAAACTTATATGTAGACTACATAATTTTTTCCAGGAATTGTTTTGCTCTATTAAATACTTCTTTGAGGTTAATAATAATTGAATGCCTCACATAATTTGTGTTGAGTTTCTGCTCATCTTTCTCTCAGGGGTGGAAGGGAGCATTTTAATAGCTTTCTAGAGTAATACTCACACAAACTGTTTAAGAATCTGAGTCTTTATTTTGATCTGCTCTACTTTATTTCAAGAATTCCTCTGAACTGTTTCCATAGAAACAACTGGAGAAGAAAATGATGAGCTATGTTACATTCTCATGGACGTCTTTCTGAATTTTGGACATTCCTTCCTCAGAAGATTTGAGATGGTTGTTTTGGGGGGCAGGACAAATTTCTAAAGGGGATTCTCTTCACATATCCCCTGAGAGTTTTAGGTTTGAAATTCGTAATCTATCACATAATAAAACAGTTCAAAGACTGGAAAAGAATTCAAGTTCCATTACTGTAGTTTAAGAGGGGCACCCTCCTCTATGTTACCTGCAATTCTTTTCTCTGCTCAGCATCTCCATAACTTCCTAATGTTGAGGTTGGGTCATGGGGCCTGGGCATATTGGATAGATTACATGCAGCTGAAGTGGGAGGACCAAGAAGAAAACAAACAAGAGAAATGTGCATGAAAGCTTAGTGGTGTATTTGAAGGAAAAAAGAGTGGACAGATGCATTCCAACACCAGGAATTTCGATCCATTTAGAGAATCACTGAGGTTGAATCTTTTTCCATGATAAGCCATTTAACATCCATGAATTCTCTACAGTGAGGAAATTTTAAAAATGTAGAGGAAGTTGAAATTTTCCCTTATCGTTGTTTATATGACTTCATTATTTACATCTGTACCACAAAAAGCTTGAAGTGGAGGCCATAATTCTGTCAGTAGGAACAGAGCTCTGCAGCCTTTGTTCAGTGCACAGGGAACAGCAATAACTAACACTGTCTGCTGCTGAGTGTCCTAAATTATATGCTCTTATCTTCACTAGACAGTTTTATATTGGAAAATTTCCTTATGTACTTCTTCAAGGTGATCAAATTGCAAAAATCACCAAATGGATTTCTATACTGGCCTTACATGTGAAGAGGTGAACCTGTAAATTAGCTAAGTGAGAAGGGGTTATGTGTTCCAAGAGATACTGTGGTTCACTGTTGGTGAGAAGTTTTAACGTTTTTAGTAGTGGTCTATTACAGGGGCTTTTTGAGAGAAGGAGGCTGAAAGGATGGATCAGGGTGACTTTGCAGTGCTAAGAATCTGTTTTAATAAACAACACTTCATTGCTAACTTTATATGTCCTATAATATACAACTTAATATATAGTTAGATTTCTTTAGCTGCCATTTGCATTTCCTGCAGAGAAGTGGATCCTAAGCAAAAAGACTTATGATTATACAGTGGAAGTGAGAAATAGATTTAAGGGCCTAGATCTGATAGATAGAGTGCCTGATGAACTATGGAATGAGGTTCGTGACATTGTACAGGAGACAGGGATCAAGACCATAGCCGTGGAAAAGAAATGCAAAAAAGCAAAATGCCTGTCTGGGGAAGCCTTACAAATAGCTGTGAAAAGAAGAGAAGTGAAAAGCAAAGGAACAAAGGAAAGATAAAAGCATCTGAATGCAGAGTTCCAAAGAATAGCAAGAAGAGATAAGAAAGCCTTCTTCAGCGATCAATGCAAAGAAATAGAGGAAAACAACAGAATGGTAAAGACTAGAGATCTCTTCAAGAAAATTAGAGATACCAAGGGAACATTTCATACAAAGATGGGCTCGATAAAGGACAGAAATGGTATGGACCTAACAGAAGCAGAAGATATTAAGAAGAGATGGCAAGAATACACAGAAGAACTGTACAAAAAAGATCTTCATGACCCAGATAATCATGATGGTGTGATCACTCACCTAGAGCCAGACATCCTGGAATGTGAAGTCAAGTGGGCCTTAGAAAGTATCACTACGAACAAAGCTAGTGGAGGTGATGGAATTCCAGTTGAGCTATTCCAAATCCTGAAAGATGATGCTGTGAAAGTGCTGCACTCAATATGCCAGCAAATTTGGAAAACTCAGCAGTGGCCACAGGACTGGAAAAGGTCAGTTTTCATTCCAATCCCAAAGAAAGGCAATGCCAAAGAATGCTCAAACTACCGCACAATTGCACTCATCTCACACGCTAGTAAAGTAATGCTCAAAATTCTCCAAGCCAGGCTTCAGCAATATGTGAACCGTGAACTTCCTGATGTTCAAGCTGGTTTTCGAAAAGGCAGAGGAACCAGAGATCAAATTGCCAACATCCGCTGGATCATGCAAAAAGCAAGAGAGTTCCAGAAAAACATCTATTTCTGCTTTATTGACTATGCCAAAGCCTTTGACTGTGTGGATCACAATAAACTGTGGAAAATTCTGAAAGAGATGGGAATACCAGACCACCTGATCTGCCTCTTGAGAAATTTGTATGCAGGTCAGGAAGCAACAGTTAGAAATGGACATGGAACAACAGACTGGTTCCAAATAGGAAAAGGAGTACGTCAAGGCTGTATATTGTCACCCTGCTTATTTAACTTATATGCAGAGTACATCATGAGAAACGCTGGACTGGAAGAAACACAAGCTGGAATCAAGATTGCCGGGAGAAATATCAATAACCTCAGATATGCAGATGACACCACCCTTATGGCAGAAAGTGAAGAGGAACTCAAAAGCCTCTTGATGAAAGTGAAAGTGGGGAGTGAAAAAGTTGGCTTAAAGCTCAACATTTAGAAAACGAAGATCATGGCATCTGGTCCCATCACTTCATGGGAAATAGATGGGGAAACAGTGGAAACAGTGGCAGACTTTATTTTTCTGGGCTCCAAAATCACTACAGATGGTTACTGCAGCCATGAAATAAAAAGACGCTTACTCCTTGGAAGGAAAGTTATGACAAACCTAGATAGCATATTCAAAAGCAGAGACATTACTTTGCCAACAAAGGTTCGTCTAGTCAAGGCTATGATTTTTCCAGTGGTCATGTATGGATGTGAGAGTTGGACTGTGAAGAAGGCTGAGTGCTGAAGAATTGATGCCTTTGAACTGTGGTGTTGGAGAAGACTCTTGAGAGTCCCTTGGACTGCAAAGAGATCCAGCCAGTCCATTCTGAAGGAGATCAGCCCTGGGATTTCTTTGGAAGGACTGATGCTAAAGCTGAAACTCCAGTACTTTGGTCACCTCATGTGAAGAGTTGACTCAATGGAAAAGACTCTGATGCTGGGACGGATTGGGGGCAGGAGGAGAAGGGGACGACAGAGGATGAGATGGCTGGATGGCACCACTGACTTGATGGACGTGAGTCTGGGTCAACTCCGGGAGTTGGTGATGGACAGGGAGGCCTGGCGTGCTGTGACTCATGGTGTCGTAAAGATTCAGACACAACTGAGCGACTGAACTGAACTGAAGCAAAAGACTAAATCTCCATTCCCTGTCTACAAGCTAGCTCTTGTTAAAAGCCAGTTTCTGCAACCACTGTCTTCCGTGGTAGAGTCAGCTGAGTCTTGGACACTACTTTACTAGCATGAAGAGACCTTTGCTTATGCCATTCTACTGTTTGACTTTCTTTCTCCCACTCATGGGATTCGGTTCAAATATCATCTCCTCTAAACAGATTATTTTTTGTTGTTTAGAGAGGAATTGGTCCCTAGAGCCTCTGTGTTGCCTCCATATTTTTTCAGAGTTCTACTATTGCAGCATCAGGCCTGTGAGTGCATGCAATGCAACACACAGTGTTTTAGCACAATAGCTACATGCATGCATAAATATAATGCATTCCCTACTCTGAAAGTATTTATAATATTTTAACTATTATTTATGAATCTGATTTACTCAGTAGAATAGCACATATATTCATTCCAAGAAGGCACATGCTAGGCTTCATTTATCTTTGCATTTGTAGCACCTAGCAGAAGAATTTGCATAGGGAAAAAAATCTAAGTACTTACTGATTGACTACGTAGTACTAAAAAAATGTATCTGATTTACCAGATAAAGGGTGACTCAATAAAAATATACTAATACAAAAATTTAAAACTAAAATTGGACAGAGATTATGGAATTATTCATAATGGAATATTTACATTTTTCAGTAAAATGATACATGATTCATTGATTTATCTAACTGTTCAATTTAACAAGCTTTCATTGAAATAATTCATGAGCCACATTAAGATATTTTCAATTTCTGCATATTATGCTAAACTTGAAAATCATATATAAAGTTACTTAGAATTAGAAATAAAGGAAATTTATAATCAATTTTCCCAAATCTCTAATAAGTAATGGCAGATGATGTCTTAATATAAGCAATGATGCTCATCTGGTAATTAGACACGTCATTGTTAGTCCCCTCTATTTTGAAAATTCAATTTACAATTTACTTGCACAGTCTGCTAGTTTTCTTTTGAATGAACAGTTAGTAGATTATCTGAAATTAAAAGCTAATGAAGTTTGAGATCCATTTGGAAATGCTGACATTCTTAAATATCTATTCTCTGTTAATAGAAGGTTTCAATAGAACTCACTCCAATGAGATAAATTTGAATATGTTACACATCCAATAAACCTCTGAGTTAATAGAATTACATTTAATTCTGTTAATCTTAGCCAGAATAATAATTTTAGATACTCTAAACTTTAACTTAAAAGAGAACTGAATTATTAAAAATTAATATTTGGATAATTTCTTTAGGATTTAATGAGACCGAAGGCTTTTCAGTATCTATCTGTTCAGCGTACACAGAAGGGTGAAGTGGTATTGAATGTTTGAAGTCTGATTTAACCTCATAAATATGCACTGTGTAGACTTCAGGAAAGAAACTCCATCCTCTGACATAATGCTTTCATCTTGTGATTATCCAGTGTGGACCCTTACAAAGTTCTTTAAGTGAAGAAGCACAGTATTAATACACTAAAGAAGAAAAATGAAAACCATATGATAATCTCAATGGATGCAGGAAAAAAAGCTGACACAATTCACATCATTCCATAATAAAAATTCTTAATGTATAAATTCCCTGGTGGCTCAGATGGTAAAGCGTCTGTCTACAATGCGGGAAAACTGGGTTCGATCCCTGGGTTGGGAAGATTCCCTGGAGAAGGAAATGGCAACCCACTCCAGTACTCTTGCCTAGAAAATCCCATGGACAGAGGAGCCTGGTGTCCATGGGGTCGAAAAGAGGCGGACACGACTGAGCGACTTCACATTCACATTCAATGTATAAATAGAAGATAATTTTCTCAACCTAGGAAAAGGCATCTACTGAAAATATAGGTGAAACACCATATTTAATTGGGAAAGGCTATATGCTTTTCTGGAGAAGGCAATGGCAACCCACTCCAGTACTCTTGCTTGGAAAATCCTATGGACAGAGGAGCCTCGTAGGCTGCAGTCCACGGGATCTCTAAGGACTGAGCGACTTCACTTTCACTTTTCACTTTCATACATTGGAAAAGGAAATGACAACCCACTCCAGTGTTCTTGCCTGGAGAATCCCATGGACAGGGGAGCTTTATGGGCTGCCGTCTATGGGGTCGCACAGAGTCGGACACGACTGAAGCGACTTAGCAGCAGCAGCAGCATGCTTTTCCATTATAATCAAAAACAGGGTAAAAATGTCTGTTCCTATCATTCCAGTTCATCATTTTGTAGAAGGCCAGTGAATGAAGCAAGCAAAAATGGCACACAGATCAGAGACAAAGAGATAAAATTTCTATTAACAGGGTTAGGATTATCTATATAGATATCAATTAATCTTCATAAAACCTACTAGAACTGATATGTGAGTTTGGTAGTGTGGTCAGATGTAAAGTCAACATACAAAAATTAATTTCATTTCTATATACTAGCAACTGGAAATTGAAAGAAAGCACCATTTATTTAAAAAGCATGAAGTATATAATTGCAAATTTCACTTAATGTGAAAGATTTGAATGCTAATGACCAAAAAACATTGATGAAAGAAATCAAGACCTAAGTAAGTGGGGAAATACACTGAGGAAGATGCAATATTGTTAAAATGTCAGTACTTCTCAGAACTTGTCTGGAGATTCAGTGTAATCCTGGTAACATTTCTGCAGAATATTTTTATGGAAAGGTATAAGTGTATTCCAAAATTTATGTGGATATGCAAAGAATCTAGAATAGTCAAAATAATTTTGAAGAAGAAAAGCAACTTTAGGGGACTCACTATCTGATTTTAAGACCTACTATGAAGCTACAGTAATCAAGGCTGTGTAGTATTTGCAAAAGGATAGACAAATATATCAATAAAACCAAATAGTGAATTTAGAAATAGACTCACACATATATTGACAATTTATCTTTTATGGTGAATCAAAGGCAATTTAATGGAAAAATAAATGGAACAAACTGCTGGAACAATGACACCCAGATTAAAAGAAAATTATCCTTGATCTATACCTCATGCCATATAAAAAATTAACTCAAATGGGTCAGAGACCTAAAATTTAAAACATAAAACAACAAAATATGTAAAACAAAACAAAGGGAAAAAAAACCTTCATAACCTTGGGTAAATGAATAATATCATTACTTTGACACTAAAAGCATGATCATAAATGGAATAAAAACACATACGTTGGTGTTCATAAAAATTAAAAGCTCTTCTCTGTAAAAGACATGTAAGAAAGGAAAGAGGTAATCAAGAGCCTTGGAGAAAATATTTGCAGGAAAATAACACTATAGAAGAATTTTATCCAGAACATACAGAGAACTCTCAATTCTCAATAATTAGAAAACACCCAACCCAACTGTAAAAAATGAGCAAAAGTTCTGAACAACTATTTGACTAATGTGAAAATAAAATTAAGATGAAAATAACCCCCACTTTCTCCCCACCCATGTGAAAGAAACCTGACAATATCAAGTACTGACAGGGAGTGAAGCAACTGAAACACTCATCCATGGTTTGTCAGCATGACAAATTTTGGAAAAAAGTTTGTCAGATTCTTAAACATATAACTACCAAATAACTTAGCAATCCCATATAAAAAAACTACATAATCCATGTGTCTTCCCTGTATGAAATGGTAATTTAACAATAAATATGGAGCTATCACATAAATGTATTAAACTTGTTGAGCACAAAGATAACTATTCAGTAATAAAAGGAACTACTGATATGTTTTAGGGTTAGAGTTAATAAGTATTTCCATCAATGTTCCTGAGTATTTACACAAAATTCAATCATATTAAAATTTAAGTCATAAAGGAAAGACTAACCTTTTTTTCTCCCCTCAACAAAACTACTTCATTTAGATAGTTATGAAGAAAAAAGAAATATAAATAAAACCTTTTACTGCAAAACCAGAAGTACCAATGGTTTGGGGTTGAAGCACTCTCTCTGGAGAAAAAATGTTGTTCCCAGGAGGCCAAATGCTTTTGGGGAGGCAGTTTTTAGTATCTGCGAACAAATCTACAATACCAAACCCAGATGGTCCTCTTGACTGAAAGAAGAGTCCCTGAGGGACAGAGGATGATGTTCTATACCTAAATTATAGCTTCTAGCAGTTTAGTACAGGCTGTCTTCTAGGAAGAACACAGTAACTCATGAAACTAGACTGACCAGCTCAACTTCATCAAACTGAAAATTATTTATAGTTCCCAAATAATCTTTAGCCTGAGAATTTAAAATAAAAACAATGGTTAAGTGTGGGGATACTCTCCCAGGACCTTCAGGGTGGAAATGTTTTAGTTTATTTCACTTTCCCAAAAGGTAGTCCCCAGGAAGGACTGAGGCTGAAACTCCAATCCTTTGGCCACCTGATGCAAAGAACCAACTTCCTGGAAAAGACCCTGATGCTGAAAAAGATTGAAGGCAGGAGGAGAAGGGGATGACAGAAGATGAGATGGTTGAATGGCATCACCGACTTGATGGACATAAGTCTGAGCAAGCTCCAGGAGTTGGTGATGGACAGGAAAGCCTGGCATGCTCCATCCATGGGGTCACAAAGAGTTGGACACAACTGAACGACTGAACTGAACTGAGGTTCTTGTCAGTCATCATGAATGAGACTTGCAGAGACTGTTAAGATCCAGGAAGTGCTGTACCTCCCAGAAGTGTAAGACGCTAATGAGGAATACCCTTTATTTGGTGATGGAGTTTCATTAAAGGAAGCTAAACAATATGTGTGCCCTTCCATATGTGATAGATAGCATCTTTTTAATTGGAGGAAAATTGCTTTACAATGCTGTGCTGGTTTCTGCCATACAACATTGCAAATCAGTCATAATTATACATACATCACCTCCCTCTTGGGTATACCTCCCTTTCCCCCATCCCACTTATTTAGGTCATCACAGAGAGCCAGGCTGTCCTCCCTGTGTTATATAGCAACTTCTCACCAGCTATCTATTTTATACATGGTGGTGTATATATGTAGATGCTACTTTCTCCATCCGTCCCACTCTTTCCCTCCCCCACTGTGTCTACAAGTCCTTTGTCCATATCTGCATCTCCATTCCTTCCCTGCAAATAGGATAGATAGCAGATCTTTAACAGCAGACTTTCCTGCTCAATCTATATTTGTGGACATTTTTATTTCTGTGTCTTAAAAGATTAGAAATCATTGCATCTAGGACACATTTTTTAATTGAACTAAACATGTCAAAAGTTAAATCCAGAGAAAGACAGATACTATATATCACTTGTGTGTGGAGTTGAATACATACAACACACTAGTGAAGAAAATGAAAAAGCAGATTAACAGATGTAGAGGACAAACGAGTGGTTACCTGTGGGGAGAAGGAAGGGAGGAAGGGCAATACAGGGGTGAAGGATTAGGGGGAAAAAAAGGTTATTATGGGATTATATGAAATTATGTGTGTGAAACTTTTAAAAACTGTGAAGCACTACAGAACTTAAAGAATCATTCCAAAAAAGTTTTTAAAAGTTAAACCCATTTCTCCTCCCTCCAAACCTCTCTCGATCCTTTATTTTCTATTTTTGTTAAGGACATACCATTCCTCTCTTCATTTGGTCTAAAGCCCTTGATCTGTGACTCCTCCCTGTCTCTTATCAATACCTCTCACTGCCTCGTCCACATCCAATTAGGCATCGAGGGCTCTCATTCTCCTCTCTCAAGTGTCTGTCACCTAATTCCTTTCCAATTCCACTGCTGCCATTCTAGTTCAGGTCTTCATCATCTTTCATGTGGATTATTGCAGTAACCTAACTGATCTCCCTTCTTTCAGTCTCTCTTTACTTTCTAACCTGGGAAGAAATACAATAGTTAAGGGCAAGAGGACCAGAAATAGACTAAGTTTGAACTTCAGTCTTGGATAAATTACTTCCTGTCTCTCAATCTCAGTTTTCTGAATTTCCTATGAGGTTGTCATAGAGTGGTCAGTACAGTGCTTGGCATGCAGAATTTCTAAATATATGTTAACTCTGATTATTTACTTCCTTCTCAGGGCTTAACAACATGTAGGTTAGTCACATGAGCATCATTTTATCCTTCTCTGGAGACTGTAGAATTCTTTACGGTAGACATAAAATCTAACCGGGTTTTGATTAGGTAGCGATTACACAGGAACTAACACATAGCAAACATAGTGTGATGCAGTAAATATTTATTTGGTAGCATTATTTGCAGTTTCAATCCTCATCCAGAGTCCTAATAATATTTACCTCCAAAGAACATAGGCTTTGAAGTCAAACACACTGAGTTCAAAATAGGGTTTTGACACATGTGATTGGTGGGTTGGACTTGATGGAGATTTTGACCCTTTCTGTGTCTTTCTTTACCTGAAAAACTTGCATGACAGGATCTACAACACAGCATTTGTGTAATTTTTGCTAACATAAAATGTTAGTGTCTCCATTAACATAAAACTTCCTACTGCTAATATGCATATTGATCCTTCATATTTTTGGAACCATATCTCTGCTTTGTTACTTTCTAAGCATATATTGGCTGATACCATACTTTTTATACATGAATAACCATACTTTTCATACATGAATAACAATCTGGTAATAGTTTGGCTAATATTTAATTCATTAAAAAGCCTCAAAGTTTACATAATTATAAAAGAATTCTTCAGGGAAAATTAGACCCAGCCTGCCTTACATTGTTGAGAAATACAATTAATAGAGACAAGGTCGTACTTCTCAAAGGCTATCTGGGAAAAATTCACTTAATGTCATTATAATGAAGAGGGTGAGAATCTTTATCTTCTGCTTTCATAAAGATTACCAAAAAGGCAGACATAAGGTCAGTATTAACAAGGCATTCATTCATTCACTCAGTGATCCCTCACTCTGTCCCTTAGATTCTCTACCTTTCTTTCTCGCTCCCTTTCTTTTTTCTGCTTCCTCTCTTCCTCCCTCACTTCCTTCCTTTCAGATCATATTATTTCAGAGCCTTATATCTGCTGGGTGCTACAGGTACAAGGGCTTCCCTTGTGGCTCAGCTGGTAAAGAATCCGCCTGCAATGTGGAAGACCTGGGTTTGATCCCTGGGTTGGGAAGATCCCCTGGAGAAGGGAAAGGATACCCACTACAGTATTCTGGCCTGTATAGTCCATGGGGTTGCAAAGAGTCTGACACGACTAAGTGACTTTCACTTTCACAGGTACAAACTCTACCTTTTGAGAAATTCACAGTGTAGTTTCTAGGGAAATTCACTTGATCATTTTAAAGTTTAATTGTTTTTATTCTATGGGCTCTAAAGAAGGGGATTAAACAATATCATTGAGATTGTTTTGGCTTGGCAATCTCAAAGCCCCAGTGTATCTTTGAGGTATTAGCAATGACATAACAATTTCTTTAAAGGGGATTTTTAAATTACTGATTTCTACTATAGGTTTCATGAGAACAGAAGTGAGATTATTCTGCTTGGTGTTTGGGAGTCTTAGGCAACATCTCTCTCCAGAGGTAGAGTGTGGACTTCTGATGCACCAACCACCACATGGTTATTAAACGTTTGAGGATTTCTTTAACTCTCCCTGTATGTTTGGGGCTTTGAAGTAGGTGTTCCACTGCAGAAAGAAACAGGCTGTGGTACAAACTGTTAATTTCTAAAAGCCAATCTGTATATTGAGGTTGTACTATCTGCCTATTAATTAACAACTATTTTTTGCACCCTGACTAAATGCCTTTATTGCGGGGAACTTGTTCCAAATTCCATCGTCATGAGATCTGCTTCTAGAGTTTCATGTTAGGTTGGTTGGGGGTGAGATTCCCAAATCTATTTTTAAAAGAATATATAAGATGATTCTGATGTTCAATGAGGTTTGGAGCCTCCTGTGAAAATACCCTCATGTATTACTGTTCCAAAATCTCTGCCCTTTGAATTACTTGGTTATGAAAAGTGGCAACCCCCATGAGTTACAGAGATGAGTGACAAAGCTGGCCATTTGGTGGAGGCTGGTTCTGGTGTGGGCAGCTGTCCAGAGGCAGGAAGCAACAGTGGTCTGTGGGCATTCAAGCAGAGATGCTGCTCTGTGATATGCGAGAAAACCTCCCTTTGCCCTCCTCATAGAATAACTGGGTGGAGAGGAAGACTGCAGGCAAAAGTCTTGATTACACTTCTAATGAAGTGGGGAAAGAACTGGAGAAGAACTGTTTGGTTTCTGTGGTATCACATTTGTACTTTGGGTGTAGGTAATGGTCTGGTTACATCTTTTGCTTATTTATGTCTGGTTTAAAAGAAAAAAGAATATATATATATATATATATATATATATATATATATATTACAATGTCCTTCCATTTTGTGATTTAATAGATCTCTGGTCATAGAACATCAGTAATAGGTCCTGTGGTAGGTAAGTTCCTAGCTGATGAAATTGTTTGGATGAATTTTTCATACCTGGCTACTATTGTTGAGGATATTTGTGGCTAGGAAGTGGCTTTCCTATCAAATTAACCATTTGACCTGGTCTTAATAACAGTGGAAAGTGACAGGGAGTCTATATTTGAAAGACTTCTGTGACATTCTCCTCCAGTATATAAAAGGACAATGCCTATGGACCTCATCCAGTAGAGAAATTTACTTAGCTACTTGTTTGTGCATTTTGAAGTTAATTCTGTTTGGAGAATCAATCAAGAGGCTATTCTATTCCAAATCAAGAATTCTTTAGCAACAATGAAGAGCTAAATTAGCTTGTGATTGGATCAGCTGTCACATATTGCATCTTATTTGGGTTCCAATTCTGCTCTGGGAAGGAATATTTGATAGGTAGGAGCTTTTCATTTCATCTTGCTGCTTAGCTAAACTAAACAAGGTTTGCACAAAATGTTTTTGAAAGCATTTTATATTTATTCCTATATAGACTAACTGTTTTTGGTAGTATTTGAAATGGCCGTTTCCTGTGAACACTTGAACAAAAAATGTTTGCTTGTAATAGTTGATATTTCTCAATGCATACTGACAACAGGTAACTCATCAGCCTCCCAGAAAATATTAGTATGAAGAGTGTTTGTCAAAATCATGTTGCAATCCCACTAGTCATTCCCATCTCCTTTTAAAATCCATAAATATCTTCATAAAAGACATTTATAAGAAATGAATACTATGAAGAAATTTTGAATTGCAGTAGAAGCACTTTAATGACTATGCATCTTAATTTTCTTCAGATCAAAATGAAATTACTTTTATTAGACCTAGACACACTAATATTTTCTGGTCTTTACAATTTATATAATTGTTTCCAAATATATTACAGCTGCAATAAAGAGACTGTGAAAACAGGCTGTGGCATGCATACTGAAGATGATAATTTATGATTTTACAAGAAACTTGGTTCACTTTCTCTAAAACTTTGTATGTAATTACAACTACAATAAAGCCTTCCACCCCTTCCGTAACAATTGGCTTTGTTACGGAGGAAGGGGACCATGGCTCTGTTGTTACAGGACTGTATTTTGTTGGATTTGTGTGTACACCTGGACTGTGTACTTGGTGAATGAACACACCTGACATCATAAACACCTAACAGCTGCCTTGTTAAAGACCCTCAGCTGCATCCACTGCCGTTAAAACAAAAGGACACTTTGAACAGCAATGTTTAAATTAAAACTTTTTTCCACTAAATTTTAATCAGTGTCTAGGATCTCATTAACTATTGTTTATAAAATCTTGTCAGCCACCAGTTGCTAGTATTGGCAACCATTTAACTTTAGTGTATATATTATATTTCAGCTTAATGAAATGGGCTTTCATTTTGAAATGCCTATTAACTCTAAGGACAAGGCAAAGGAGGCCACCAGACTCATCTGTCCATGAGATTCTCCAGGCAGGAATACTGGAGTGGGGTTGCCATGTCCTTCTCGAGGGAATCTTCCCAACCCAGGGATTGAACCCGGGTCTCCAGCATTGCGGGCAGACACTTTACCCTCTGAGCCACCAGGGAAGCCCATTAACTCTAAGGACAAGGCAAAGGAATTATGTATTAGTAACAATTGCTAAGATTTCTCGAACTTCACCACAAAGGAAAAGACTATGCAGAGAGTGTTCTATTTATTCCAGAGGGCATTATCTCATTTAATCCTCTCAAAAATCTGTGAGAAGACTGAGGGAAAGGCAGGCTCAGAAAATTGCCCAAGATCTGATAAATAATAGATGATGAAGGCAGACTAAATGAAAGACTAACTAAATTTATGTTGTTTAAGAGTTCTTTAACCACAGGTTCAAAGATAAGGTTGAGGAACTTGCCTGGCGGTCCAAGTGGCGGTGTAGGTTCAATCCCTGATGGGGGAGCTAAGATCCCACAATCCTCAGGGCCAAAAAACCAAAACATAAAACAGAAGCAAGATTGTAACAAATTCAATAAAGACTTTAAAAATGGTCCACATTAAAAAAAAAATCTTAAAAAAGAGGTAGGGTGGGTGGAGTGTGGTTGTAATTCTTTATTAGGCAAGAAAGTTGGATAAATCTACCTCCTCAAATTATAGTTTGTGTCAGTACTTTGTATTTGTATAGTATTTTCCACAATGCGTTCTGCTGTATTATTTTGTTTATCTTAACACAATCTCATGAGGTGTATAAATGTAGTGGTAATGTCTTCTACTCCTGGAGAGGATAAATTTCTCCCTGAAGTTCTAGAGCCTAGACTAGAATCAGTTTTCCAACACCTGGAGTGGGGCTCTGCCCACTGAAACATACTGTCTTCCTCTGTAGGCCAATCCATTCTTTTGCTACTTTGACATTCACCTAGCAATAACTCAGGATAAAGCAAGCTACAAAAGAGTACACTTTAATGTTGTGACAGGTTTTTAACCTAAAATCCCCAAATATCTTCTGATCAGTCACTGAATTTGTAAAGAAGGGTTTCATTTATAATCACAACTGTATGGGTGGAAATCTGAGGCATAACTTTACTGAAAGGCCCTGAAAATGGTTGGTGATATATACTGGGAAAAGGGCTACTCATGTTTTACTTTTTCAAAGAAAATGAGTGGGAAAGTCAGAGGAAGCAGAATAATGGCAGGTAAATAAGATTAATTTAACATGGGAAACCTCTGTACAAATTGCAGTGGAGATTTTCTAACAGTCCAAGAAAAACAATATTTACTTTTCTTGTAAGATAAACACAGACAGCTTTTCAGATTTTTTTCTGACACTGAGGCATAAGTGATATTTCTCTTATCAAGCCCCCATAACAAGATTATTGTGAAAGTTATTATAAAGGTCAAGAAAAATGAAGATCTACAGAATAAATGTCATTGAAACTAGATGACAATGACATAACACCGAAATCTAATTCAGTAAAAAGTTCTATGAAAGACCAAACTATTAATTATATAGTCTATATATATATAATTTTATAAGGACCTGCATTGATACAAAGATGGAATCATAATATTCAGAAAATCTCACAAAAATTATGTCTTTGAGGCCACCTATCCTTTTGAGAATCAGATGAAAGCTTTGATTGGAATGTCTCCCTCCAAAAATATAGACACAAAATTATAGTTGCAATATACATAATGAAAAATCTATAAAATTAAAGACCTAGCGGCATCCTACATTCCTCACATTCAGAATCCCTCTAATAAAGGAACAGATAGCTTTAATGTCCCATTCATATTCACCACAATCAGGCTTTTGATAAGAATTAACAGCAAGGATTTGAAGGCTGAAGTCTCTGACAAGAATCTGTGTATTTTTGGTGACTGATCCAAGAGAGAAACAATCCATTGTGAAGAGGATGAAGGTAAGAACCTTTATGAAAACTAAGGAACACAACCAAGAGGTAAACTTCAGAGGCCTCTCTCTGACTAAAAGTAATATATAAAATGGCAACAATAATAATAATGGTAATAATAATGAAACTGTATATTGAGTACTTAGATCCTTCCACTCAAGCTTCCAGTCAACTCTAGGAAGTTATTACTATTACAATTTCCATTCTACACAGGAACAAACTGAGGCACAGTGAGATCAAGTAATGTGCCCAAGTTCTGACCCCAGAAAAGACAGCTGAATTAATAGAATTCACTTGTAAAGTTTCCAGTTCTCCACTGAGGGGAGAAATGGTGGCTTTTGTTTTTCCAAGAGAATAAGTTATTTTAAAAGAAATTGAACTCATAAAAGGCAAACTTTTTGTATTAAAATGGGTGCTAAAATACAAAAGTAACAATCATAAACTTTATTTTATTGCCTGCTACCTTGTCCTAGCATTTGAGGATTTTAGGCTTAGTGAACTGGAAAGCACTTCAATAGTCACTGTCCCCTTGCAAATGCTTTCGCTTGTAGAAAATGGTTGTTAAATGTTATTGGTTCTATGGCTTAAAAAGTCTACAGTGTCACCTCCCAAAATAGTCCACTAAATTCTTCAATATGTTTATGCGTTCAGTTCAGTTCAGTTGCTCAGTCGTGTCCAACTCTGTGCGACCCCAGAAACTGCAGCATGCCAGGCCTCCCTGTCCATCACCAACTCCTGGAGTTTACCCAAACTCATGTCCACTGAGTCGGTGATGCCATCTAACCATCTCATCCTGTCGTCCCCTTCTCCTCCCGCATTCAATCTTTCCCAACATCAGGGTCTTTTCCAATGAGTCAGCTCTTTGCATCAGGTGGCCAAAATATTGGAGTTTCAGTTTCAACATCAGTCCTTCCAATGAACACCCAGGTCTGACCTCCTTTAGGATGGACTGGTTGGATCTCCTTGCAGTCCAAGGGACTCTCAAGAGTCTTCTCCAACACCACAGTTCAAAGCATGCTTATGTATATTATATATTAAACATATTTAGTATATTATATACTAAAACATACTAACAGTTATATTTTAAAGTCAAAATTTCTATTTATTCTTGTGTTATGCATAGTCATAGTCATTGGAGAAGGAAATGGCAACCCACTCCAGTATTCTTGCCTGGAGAATCCCAGGGACAGGGGAGCCTTATGGGCTGCCGTCTATGGGGTTGCACAGAGTCGGACATGACTGAAGCAACTTAGCAGCAGCAGCAGCATGCATAGTCATCATTCACCTCAGCTATTTATGTCACACCATCAATTTACCATATCCTAGTCCAGAGTCTAATGTACACTGAAAATCTATTGTCCATCATTTATGTTAACGTAAGTTCTCATTTTAGAAGGAAAGAAGATTCTTGAGCTACTGCATGCCTGAATTCAGCATTGTGCAAATAAATAGGGCCTAGGAATGTGAGCTATATAATAGGCCCAAATAAATTAGAGCCTAGCTCCTAATTGTAGGGTTAAATATTTGCTGGTTTCATCCTGTGTCCTCTGAAGAATGCTTCTGGGCTAGTTGAGGAGAAGGTGTTTTTGATGAATGTGTTGTGGCCTTGCTTTATGATCACACATACTTTATTTTGTTTTATGACATTTTAATTTGGGTCTTTCAAACTTGCTGCAAGAGATAATACTGTAAAACCCCACAATATTGCTATGTGAAACATTATTGAAAAAAATACTGCCAGATAGGCACATGGATAGACACACGGATAATTAGGTTCCAAACTTAAAGAAATTAGATAAGGATAATTTAAAAATATACATTAGACGATGGTACAAAATTAATTCAGTCCTATTCCTGTTTCTATTTTGCTATGCCATCCTACAACCCCTTTTAAAGTTTTCATCTTAATTGGTGAGTGAATGTAGTTTTCCTCACAAGCTTGTATTTCCGAAGCCCACAGATGTCAAGAGGAGGGCGGTGAGTGACTGCAGCTGTGAAAGAGATTCATCCTTTCCAGTAAATAGGGGGGTGAGCAGTGCTCTGCTTTGTTTTCTATTGGTAACTTCCTATTAGATTCAGTTTTAAGATGATTCCAAACTGACTGGTCTCTGAGGTTCTGATCCTAGATTCTAGCCTAAGGGACCCAGATTCTATTTTGAGGGACCCATTCAGGACCAACATGCTCATTACTGTTTCCTCAAGAGCCTTGGGTGCAAATCCTGAGATAGCCTAGAACTAAACCAGCTCCTGAGGGCCTTTGCTCCTGATGGCAGAACTCAGTCTCCTGCCAATGGCTTCATCTGGACCACTTCACTTTTGACATATTGATAGAGTTAAGGAGTTCTCTGTGTGTGTGTGTGTGTGTGTATTTATTACATACATATGTATACATATAAATTATATATATTAAGGTTTATGTATATTTATATATTCAGTTCAGTTCAGTTCAGTTGTTCAGTCGTGTCCGACTCTTTGCAACCCCATGAACTGCAGCATGCCAGACCTCCCTGTCCATCACCAACTCCCGGAGTTCACTCAAACTCACGTCCATCGAGTCCGTGATGCCATCCAGCCATCTCATCCTCTGTCTTCCCCTTCTTCTCCTGCCCCCAATCCCTCCCAGCATCAGTCTTTTCCAATGAGTCAACTCTTCACATGAGGTGGCCAAAGTACTGGAGTTTCAGCTTTAGCATCATCCTTCCAAAGAAATCCCAGGGCTGATCTCTTTCAGAATGGACTGGTTGGATCTCCTAGCAGTCCAAAGGACTCTCAAGAGTCTTCTCCAACACCACAGTTCAAAAGCATCAATTCTTTGGTGATCAGCTTTCTTCAAAGTCCAACTGTCACATCAATACATATATACATAAATTTTTACATACTTACTTTCCTCTCTTAAAAGCAAGAGAGTTCCAGAAAACATCTATTTCTGCTTTATTGACTATGCCAAAGCCTTTGACTGTGTGGATCACAATCAACTGTGGAAAATTCTGAAAGAGATGGGAATACCAGAACACCTGATCTGCCTCTTGAGAAATTTGTATGCAGGTCAGGAAGCAACAGTTAGAACTGGACATGGAACAAAAGACTGGTTCCAAATAGGAAAAGGAGTTCATCAAGGCTGTATATTGTCACCCTGTTTAACTTATATGCAGAGTACATCATGAGAAATGCTGGACTGGAAGAAACACAAGCTGGAATCAAGATTGCCGGGAGAAATATCAATAACCTCAGATACGCAGATGACATCACCCTTATGGCAGAAAGTGAAGAGGAACTCAAAAGCCTCTTGATGAAAGTGAAAGTGGAGAGTGAAAAAGTTGGCTTAAAGCTCAACATTCAGAAAACGAAGATCATGGCATCCAGTCCCATCACTTCATGGGAAGTAGATGGGGAAACAGGGTCAGACTTTATTTTTCTGGGCTCCAAAATCACTGCAGATGGTGACTGCAGCCATGAAATTAAAAGACGCTTACTCCTTGGAAGGAAAGTTATGACCAACCTAGATAGCATATTCAAAAGCAGAGACATTACTTTGCCAACAAAGGTTCATCTAGTCAAGGCTATGGCTTTTCCTGTGGTCATGTATGGATGTGAGAGATGGACTGTGAAGAAGGCTGAGCGCCAAAGAATTGATGCTTTTGAACTGTGGTGTTGGAGAAGACTCTTGAGAGTCCCTTGGACTGCAAGGAGATCCAGCCAGTCCATTCTGAAGGAGATCAGCCCTGGGATTTCTTTGGAAGGATGATGCTAAAGCTGACACTCCAGTACTTTGGCCACCTCATGTGCAGAGTTGACTCATTGGAAAAGACTCTGATGCTGGGAGGGATTGGGGGCAGGAGGAGAAGGGGAAGACAGAGGATGAGATGGCTGGATGGCATCACGGACTCGATGGACGTGAGTCTGAGTGAACTCTGGGAATTGGTGATGGACAGGGAGGCCTGGCATGCTGCGATTCATGGGGTCACAAAGAGTTGGACACGACTGAGCGGCTGATCTGATCTGATTATTTTTGTCAATGATTACTGTTTACGCCCTTCAAAGTGACACACTATCATTTCCATCACTTTAATTCTGGAATCAGGATTACAAAATGCAAGTTATAGTGAGATAGGGACTTCTAAATTACCTTCCATACACCTTTTAATATATAATGAAATAATAAGAAAAGCACTTAAAATCAGAAATGTCACTATTCCTTACTTTGGTAAAATCTCATTAAATTTCATGGGAGTTTTTATTACAGTAAGGACCAAAGAATCATGTCCAAATTATAACTATAAACATTCAGCTAAGGAGAGGAGCACACATGTTAAAAGCAGATTTGTTATATATTAGACAAAGAGAATATCCTTTCTCTGACTGATATTCTACTACTCAGAAATGAATATGAATACAAACATATTTTTAAAGTACATGTGAAAGAAAGAGAAAGTTAAGTCTCTCAGTCATGTCTGACTCTTTGTGACCCCATGGACTGGAGCCTACCAGGCTTCTCCATCCATGGAATTTTCCAGGCAAGAGTACTAGAGTGACTTGCCATTTAAATACTGCTTATATCACGGCAGATGGTGATTGCAGCCATGAAATTAAAAGACGCTTAATTAAAAAAAAAAATAAAAGACGCTTACTCCTTGGAAGGAAAGTTATGAGCAACCTAGATAGCATATTCAAAAGCAGAGACATTACTTTGCTAACAAAGGTCTGTCTAGTTAAGGCTTTGGTTTTTCCAGTGGTCATGTATGGATGTGAGAGTTGGACTGTGAAGAAAGCTGATCACCAAAGAATTGATGCTTTTGAACTGTGGTGTTGGAGAAGACTCTTGAGAGTCCCTTGGAATGCAAGGAGATCCAACCAGTCCATTCTAAAGGAGATCAGTCCTGGGTGTTCTTTGGAAGGTATGATGCTAAAGCTGAAACTCCAATACTTTGGCCACCTCATGCGAAGAGTTGACTCATTGGAAAAAGACCCTGATTCTGGGAGGGATTGGGGGCAGGAGGAAAAGGGGACGACAGAGGATGAGATGGCTGGATGGCATCACAGACTCGATGGACGTGAGTTTGAGTGAACTCAAAATGGAGTTGGTGATGGACAGGGAGGCCTGGCATGCTGCAATTCATGGGGTTACAGAGTCGGACACAACTGAGCGACTGAACTGAACTGAACTATATGTAAAACCTAAAAAACTGGTACAAATGAACTTATTTACAAAACAGAAATAGAATTACAGATGTAGAAAACAATCTTATGGTTACCAGGGAGGAAAGGAAAGGAGGGATAAATTGGGAGATTAAAATTGACATATACATATGGACATGACTGAGCAATTAACACTACTACTATAAATAAAATAGGGGACTTCCCAGGTGGCTCAGTGGTAAAGAATCTACTTGCCAAGCTGGAGACATGGGTTCAATCCCTGGGTCAGGAAGATCCCTTGGAGAAGGAAATGGCAACCCACTCCAGTATTCTTGCCTGGGAAACTCCATAGACAGAGGAGCCTGGAGGGCTACAGTTGATGGGGTTGCAAACAGTTGGACGCAACTGAGTGACTAAGCATGCATATTCCCATAAAAATTAATTAAAAACAAAGTACAATAAAGTCCATGTGAAATACCTTTGGCTTCTAAACACAGGTCTCAGACTTTAGGGAACCTTTGAGTCTACTACAAAATCTATCAGAGCTGCCTATAGATTAGCATTTGTGATACTACTAAATTATTTTTTAATCTGTTTGAAACACTAAAAAGTTAAAGTTACAAGGAGAAATGAGACAGCACACAGGAGGAGCTGTAATATGGACCTCATGCATTATTATAAAGGCAGAGTAATACTTCATGAGACTGAGATATCATGAAGACAGGAGATTTTATAAACCTGAAAGTGCTTGTTCTTCATCATTATATGGAGAGAAAAGAGTGACTGATGTTACAAAAGAAACAGGTTATATCACCTATGATTCACTTGACTTTTTTTCTTTCCCAAAAGATAGATATATCTGTTAGAAGTTCTATTCACTTGGAAAAAAAAAATCCTGTAACTCATTATGATATGTATTCTCCTGTCACTTATGACCACATGAATAAACCATTCTTACTGACTGTGAAACCTAGATCAAGAAGAATAGTATATAACTGTCTTGAGGCTAAAATTTTGAAAAATCATGACATCTTTCAAATAAATTGTATTCTTGGTGTCTGGCTAGGTTAGAAATAGAATTTGGGAAAGATTTCTATTTCCCACTTTCCATTTTGAATCTGTGATTCAACACAGGTCTCTGCTAGATTTGGCATACTACCTTGAGTATTAAAAGCAAACACCTGAAGATTCTTTGCCCTGTGTTACAATGCTAATAAATACAAATCTTTAATACAAAAAAGAGAAATAATTGTGGGGTGAATTAGAGGTGTTGGGAGCTTTAAAAAAAACATGCCACACTCATCACTAGCATTTTAGAAAACATTTGACTTAAATTGCAAAACAAGATACCAGAACAGTTTGCCTTTACAGAAAAATGTTTACAACATTGGGGCATCAAGGGTATTTGGTTTATAGAGCTAAAACAGTGGACATATTAAAAATATATATTCAGAGATTTTACTCTTCCAGCCTTATGAGAAAAAAAAAAAACACTAAAAACCCATGATGGATTTCAAATAGAAAATTGAAGTTAATTTAATAATGTGGTATAGTATTAGATCTATTCCAAAATCAAAGAAGTCATCTATATTTATTTGGGGGGCTTAGGAAGTTGTGCTTGATTACTGAATGAAAACAAAGTGTTATTTCATCATGATAAAGATCTTGAAGAGACTTGAAAAGTAAGGGTAGTCTTAGCCTAAATGAAACCATTCAAGCAGGGCTATGAATGTGCCTTTGGCAGAGATTTATAACATCTACTTAAAATGCTACTCTGGTAGGAAATGAGAAGAAGAAAAAGAAAAAAAAAATCCTCTGAAAGTCAGGAAACCATTGAGAAAGCAGTGAATATCTTAACAATAAAATACTGCAAATTGCTAATAATACATCTTCAGCTCTTTGACAGTTAGTCTACAAAATGTACAGTTGTACAGAATTATAACAGCACAGAAAAGAGAGAATCAACTGCTTAAAAGTGACAGAACACTATTTACTTGTACCTGACAATTTCTGATACTTCAATTTATAGTAATTTTGATAACAACACCATATCGTTTAAAAGATTTTGGTGAACGTTAAGTGTAACCAAAGACTGCTTTTTCCTTTGACAGAAACAAAGAAAAAAATACAATAATGATGAGCATTTCAGTATTTAAATAGAGAAAATAATAATGGAAAAGTCTTCAGCAAAAAAATAAATAAGAGCCAATATCACTAGTCTAACTTTGGAATATGTAAGTGTGATTTTCATAAGAAGGTATAATGTCATTATATTGTAAGACTAAGCTACTATGTGTACACTTTTGTGTGTTGATAATCACTGTATGTTTTATACTGTATGCTAGCTAATATATTTAGGAATCTGACTATATAATAGTTATACTGGGGAAAAAAAGCCCATATAGATATCAAGGAGAGTAGACTGTGGTATATTTCTTGAGAAAAGATTACACAAATGAGCTCAGAATTTATACATTGACCTGGACTGAGCAATATGACTATTAAAAAATCAATCTTTAAAAGCTGCCAATTCAACCCAGTGGAATCTGGGGATTTTCTCATTGTGGACTCCATGAATAGGCAGTGATGACTCAAAGACATCAGGGAAAATTGTCTAATTTACTAGAAATGAACATTTAAGAGATTAAGTTTCATTGCCATTGCTATCAAATACCACTTTCGGTAGAGGTCCCTGGTTCCAACAGCTAAGCATTTATCTGTATCGAAATGGAGCAGGACCCTATGGTTCTGTCCCCACCCTATGTCCTCCACCTGCCTTTTGTCTGTGGAAAAATGTTAGCCAAAGAATAAGCTTAATCAGAGAAGTGAGAAAATGCAGAAACAAGAGAAAATAGTCCAACATGACTAAATAATAATAGTTCAGTCAAGGACCTGTAGTTCCTCTTCATGAGCTATAGATAACTATATCCTGTGAGCTGTCTCGTAGATATGAAAACCCCCACAGGGTGGAAGAAGTTAACTACATACTGACCAGGCCTTAGCCATAACAGAAGCTGCCACAATGCTGAGAATTTGTATTGAAGAAATGGAATCAAACCAACTCTGAAACTGAAGCTTAACTATACTTAAAACAATCAAGATAAACACTAGTCAGACCACCACATAAACAACTTAAAGATGACTGTCAGTGCTGACTGTGATGTTTCTACATGTAGCCCCCCTCCCTTCACCTATAAATCTCTTACTTAATGATTTTCAGAGGAGTGGGGGAGGAATCAGCCTTTGGATTCTTTCCCCTCCTCCACCCATTGCCCAGTTGCTGGTATCCAAAATAAAGCAAAGTTTCCTTTCCATCAATCTTGCCTCTTTACTGGCTTTTGAGGGGCAGGCAAGCCAGACCCCACTCCCAGTTACAGTATCACTAACCAAGTCTTGTCTTTAGCTCCCTGGCCCAGCTTCTTGATTCCCTGCCTTGCTCCCTGGAATTTATTCTTTACTTGCTTATATGAATGGCACCTGCCTTCTACTTTCCTACCTTCCTTTCTCCCCTTCTTGCCTGGAGAATGATCTCTTATCTCCTTAAATATATGTTACAATCCAACCCTCTTCCACTCTACCTTAATTTCAGACCCTAGCTTCCTCTAGAAAGCTCTGGTGTCTTTCCTCTCTTTATTCTGTCTACCCACATTGTGCCTGTGTAGTGAGTACACTCGCAGTCCTCCCCTTTCGCATATCTTTTAAGAATTTCAAATTGGACCACATTAAGCCTTTGTCAACTATAGTACATTCCTTACTTTCCCCATCTTTCCCCCTTTTCTCTATGTTCTTCCCTCCATGTTTCCTTGTGAGTCATCTAAGAGCTAGACATGTCTCCACTGAGGTGAATTTACATAACTCTAAAATTTCCCAGCTCTTCATGTGTACAAAAAGCAATCATTAATAATACCGCTATCATACTTGGTCATTCCAAAGAACAGGCACACTATGAATGTATCAGGAACACTGAGGTACAGACAGTTTGAAAAAAGTCCTGCCAACCCAAATGCTGCCATCCTGCAAAGGCTATGCTGAGCCAGATGAAAAAAGTCAGCTTTAACTCACACAAATATCCCAAGAAAATCCTATCTGTGGTTCCTTTCTTCTTCTGTCATCGATTGCTTTATTTCAGGGCTGACCATGAGAACTAATAAGTTATTTTTAACAAGCTCAACACAATGGCACAGTTTCAGCCTTTATTTTGTGTTGGCAAATATTTCATCTTTCACGCAAAGTGTGCCTGCACAGTGCAGAATGTCTTGCATGGAGATGTGGAAGAAAGTGGGTTCATGTCCTGAGGATAACCAGTAGGGACTGTCGAGAGTTCTATTGTGTTTCTATGAGAGTTTGTGGGGTATTGGGGGGAGTCTTTGCTGCACAAGAATGTTCTTCAGGGAGCTAATTCCCAAACAGAATCCCTTTATATTGTTCCCAACGTGTCCCAATTTAAAATACTAACATGTTCAACCTTTTCACTGATAGTTTAGAATGACATTGAACATAAAATCCATTTTCGCTGAGTGAAAGTGTTTCTTCTGTTAAGAGAGTCAGGTGGGAAAATTGCAACATGAGTCACCTAAGAAATAACAACAGGGATTTCAGCAAGGAAACTTTCAAATGTGCTGTAAGAGCCTCCTGAATGTGAAACTAAAACTGATCAGTAAAAGCCACGACTGAACACAATCAATAAATGACCCATGTCTGGGGACAGTTTTAGAAAATGGATCTGCATGGGAGGCTAAGTTGTTGATACACAAGGGCAGCATATATGCTGTGAGGTAATTCAAAATGTAATGTATGCCCCCGAAGAGGATAGGAAGCTTATTTATATGAGTAAAGCATGCACTCCATATGTCTCTGTCAATTGTGCATTCCAGATATTTACCTCAGTTTCATGAGAATGTCTCAAGGGAATAAAAATTGAAATGACTAACACCCTCTGAAATTCCACTGGATCTATTAGCCACTTCCTTCTCTTTCTGAGATGAGACTGGTGAATCTGATGACCTCCCTGATGCCCTGTGCTTGACACATTCCCAGCTGAATTCTTTAGACATCAGTCTGGTTGGCTAATTAAATTCTTGCATGATTTTTTTTTTTCTTCAAAACTTAATGTCTTCCTATACATCCTTGCCTTATTTTTTTTTTTTTTAATTTGGGTTTTCATCACTGTACACACACACACACACACACCCTCACACACACGCACATGGTAATAATGGCTGAAATTTGTTATCCCCAAATTCATATGTTAAAGTCCTAATCCCCAGTATTTCAGAATGTGACTATTTGGAGATAGGAATCCTTAAAAAGGCAACTAAGTTAAAATAAAGTCATTTTCGTAGACTCTAATCTGACTATTGTCCTTATGAGAAGAGGAAATCTGGACACAACGAGGTACAGAGGGAAGACCATGGAAAATATGGAGAAGACTGTTGTCTACAAGCCATCAAAATTGCTGACACCTTGGTCTTGGACTTCTAGCCTCTAGAACTGGGAGAAAATAAATTTCTGGTATTTAAGACACACTCAGTCTGTAGTTCTTTATTATGGCAGCACTAGCAAAATAATATTGATACAAAATATAATATACACACATTTACACATATACATATATCTTTGTGTGTGCATGTATAAACATAACTGTGTGTATATATACACATTTTCTCCAACTCAACAGTTCATAGTTTAATTTTAAAAAACTGAATAACACAATATCAATAATATAAAGCACATTAGAAAAAATCATATTTTTAAATATAAATTTGGGAAATAAAATAGTCATCAAGAAGAATGCACCCCAATGTTCACTGTGACACTATTTATAATAGCCAAGATATGGAAGCAACATAAATGTCCACTGACAGATGAATGTTCAGTATATATATATATATATATATATATACACACATATATATACACAACAGGTATTTATATATTATATACATATATACAACAGAATATAACTCGGCCATAAAAAAGAATAAAATAATGTCATTCACAGCAACATGGAAGGACCTAGAGATTACCATACTAAGTGAAGTAAGTCAGACAGAGAAAGACAAATATCATGTGATATTGCTTTATGTGGAATTAAAGAAGATACAATTGAACTTACTTACAAAACATAAACAGATTCACAGACACAGAAAATAAACTTATGTTTACCAAAGAGGAAAGGGGGTGAGGGATAAATTAGGAGGTTAGGATTAACATATACACACTGCGGCTGCTGCTGCTGCTGCTGCTAAGTCACTTCAGTCGTGTCCGACTCTGTGCGACCCCATAGACAGCAGCCCACCAGGCTCCTCCGTCCATGGGATTTTCCAGGCAAGAGTATTGGAGTGGGGTGCCATTGCCTTCTCCACATATACACACTACTACATTATAAATAGATAACCAAAAATCTCTTACTATATAGAACAGGGAACTATACTCAATGTTTTATAACAACCTATAAGGGAAAAGGCTCTGAAAAAGAATATATATATATATATATATATATATATATGCACACACACACACACACATATATAGCTGAATCATTTTGCTGTGCACCTGAAATTATTACGACATTGTCAATCAACTATACTTCAATAAAATAAAAAGGAAAAAAAAGAAGAATTAGAGGAAATGGTGATGAACTTGGAGTGGTCCTATGGTGCGGAGTATATTGATCAGAGTAGAGATCTGAAGTAAGGAAGGAAAGGGTATAGGATATTCCTTATCCACCCTCTGAACAATGACTAATGAAAGTGAAAGTCGCTCAGTCATGTCCAACTCTTTGCAACCCCATGGACTATACAGACCATGAAATTCTCCAGGCCAGAATACTGGAGTGAGTAGCCCTTCCCTTCTCCAGGGGTTCTTCCCAACCCAGGGATCGAACCTGGGTCTCCCACATTGCGGGCGGAATCTTTACCCATTGAGCCACAAGGAAAGTCTGAGATTACTGGAGTGGGTAGCCTATCCCTTCTGCAGTGGATCTTCCCAACTCAGGTATCAAACCATGGCCTCCTGCATTGCAGGCGGATTCTTTACCAACTGAGCTGAGCTGTTAGGGAGCCCCACCAATGACTAAATTCTTATCAATTATCATCATGGTTACAAGTATCTATTCAACATGAACCATGAATAATATGCTAGTTTTATAGGTTATACTGCAAATACATAATATGATTTATGCCCTTCAGGAGCTTACAGGGACGTTGGGAAAGAATAGATAGGCACGCACAGAACACATACTCACATACAAAGAGACTGACAGAATGTAAACCAAATAGAACAAGAGACAAGAGAGTAAGTTAAAAGCTAAGAAAACTGTTTGAAGTCATTTGAAAGTTTATGGGTTATATAGGAACTGAACTTGAGGCTAGAAAGAAAGAAAATAAACTGTGTAAAAATAAAATTCCTGATGGGCTAAGATTGAGGCCAAGGATAAACCCAAAATTGATGAGAATATGAAGAGATGCTTTTGGGTTTAATTAATTAATTAAATTCATATTTTTATTATCCTTTAAAAATTTTCAGAGACATTCACTTAATCTTGGAAGTTTAGGAGTGGATAAGACCTCTAAGGAAGAAAATGGTAAAAAAAAAAAAAAAAAAAGAGAGAGAGAGAGAAAAGGTACATATCTTGAGGAAAAAATCCATTTTATAGAAAGGATGGATAGAGAAATATCAGCAAAAGAGGTGGAGGAGTAGTGGTTAGACGGATTGGAACAGACTCAAGTCCTTGCAGTGTGACAGAATCTAACAAGTGGCAGAAGCAGGGAGTGGCCAATAACAGAAAAGGCAGTAGAACAGTGCAGGAAAACACAGACTAATTTAAGGAGCAGATGACCATTTTTGTATCCTTAAAACAATCTTAGTACAGGATGAAGACAGAAGCTTTACTGCAGAATATTAGAACGATGAGGGTAAATATGATGGCGAAACAAAATCCTTCATTGAAAAGGTTAAATTTGCTAGAAATAATGTTTAAAAATTGAACAGGAGCTAGTAGAAGGGTTACATGATTTTTAAAAAATTTATTTATTGGAGGCTAGTTACTTTACAATATTGTATTGGTTTTATTATGATGGAGAAGCGCCTGGATATCGGATGGGCAGTGCGAAGGGAGTGATTAACTTTGCTGCAGAATTGGGGCTAGGAGAGGCCACGGACCAGGTTCTGAAAAGTCCACAGAGAAAGGCAGGGAGCAATTATACTGCTTTTCTTGATGAAGAGTGATATGTATTACCCTTAAACATTAAGGGAATCCAGAGTTTTCTTTTCTTTTGCTTTTCCATTTCGGTAAATTGTTAAGATCTGTCAATTTTGGATTCCAGGCAAATAGCCTCCTGCATGTTCATCATGCCTACTCTTCTGAACAGAATACTACAGTTACAAGCCACATTTTTCTTCTGTGATGAAAAAATGTAGGTGGAGTATTGCTTCTCTCCCCATCGATAGAAACTGAAGCATTGCTATTTTGGCTCCTTATTATTGTATTTCATTCCTCTTTTATACTCTAATTAAATCCCCATCAGGATATATATTTCTCTTTCTTGAGAGATAAGATGATTTAAGGTAGAAATGGATAAGAACTTTCTGTCCTAGGCTCTTCTGTTCAGTTCAAACATCTTTATATCAGCACAACTGGGGGCAAGGCTCTGTTTGTTTCAAGGGCCACCTGCGATATAAACTTTATCACACTCAGAAAATATTTTCCATAGGGCTTCTACAAGCAAGTGAGAAACAAACTATAAATTTACTTTTACTTAAACTGACTCTAAAAACTATGATCTGCTGACACTGTCACACTTAGCAAATTTGTTCAGAACAGTATGAATAAGCTTAGAAAACTGCCTTGTGAGGAGAAGGAAATGGCAACCCACTCCAGTACTCTGGATGGAGGAGCCTGGTGAGCTGCAGTCCTTGGGGTCCCAAAGAGTCGGACACAACTTCACGACTTCACGACTTCAATAAGGTATTGCATTAGGAACCATTTATCTTGAGTTCTCAGAAGCTTTATTTTCAAGTTTCAATTTAGGAGACTTACAGTATATATTTTACTATATGTCATCTCAAACAATATATAAATTTTTACAGTGGATATAAATATAAAAATTGTTTAGGCCAGTCTTCTATTGAATTTAAGATTCTTTGCAGAGCTATCCTTATTTGATCTTCCTTTGAGTGCTTTTCAAGTTGATCATTGTGTCAGAATTAAAACAAGCCCATACACTGAAGTTATATGGAAGTTATTTTCAGATTCAGGTTGCAAATTACAAAACAGACAGCGTAAGATATTAAAGTAGCTTGTCAAAAATAAAATATGGCTTCTTATAATTTAAAAGAAAACCATGTCTTTCTTATTAATAGAATACAAGTTCTAAGAAAAGGTGAATTGCAAATGTGTTCAGGAATCAAAAGAAAACATTAGACATTTGGAACAGGGGCAGGCATTTGTAAACAATGAGAGACTGTCTGAATAATGATCACTTAGAAGATTCCATGTCCTAATTCTGATTAGTGGGTTCTGCTGGTTCTCAAGTTTCAGGTCTGCTTTGCTATCTGTTGGCCTGGGGAGCTGGCAAAGAGGAAGGAACAAAGGGAGGAGGAGGGGAGAAAATTGAGAAGAGGAGGGACAGTTCACTTGTTTTCTGTACCACCTGCTGCTGCTGCTAAGTCGCTTCAGTCATGTCCGACTCTGTGCGACCCCATAGACGGCAGCCCACCAGGCTCCCCTGTCCCTGGGATTCTCCAGGCAAGAACACTGGAGTGGGTTGTCATTTCCTTCTCCAATGCATGAAAGTGAAAAGTGAAAAGTGAAGTCGCTCAGTTGTGTCCGACTCTAAACGTCCCCATGGACTGCAGCCTACCAGGCTCTTCCGTCCATGGGATTTTCCAGGCAAGAGTACACTGGAGTAGCTTTCTCTTATTCTTTTCCTTTAGGTTTCACTGCCCTACTGATAATGGTTATGGTCTACTGATATGCAAACTTGGACAGTAACAGAAGGATTGCTTAATATCTGTAAGAAATGGGATGGATGCAGTGGGGTTGTCATGTGAAATGCTATGTATGGGTATGGGTATAATCAAGGGAACATTGAGGACTTCTAAGACTCTTTCTTAACCAAATGCTTCTCAAAGATGAAGTCAAGATGTACAGTCCTGGGCCACTGAGGACATTCCCAGATCTGTTACCATAACTCAAGTCTAGGTCCCCTCTGCCATTCTCTCAATGCTTAACTTTTCTTCCACTCTAGCATATTTAGCACAGAGGGAAGTTGCCCAATTTTATACTATACTCCTTCTATAGTTTATTTCTGGTCTATTATAGTTAAAATAAATGTTCTTTATTTAACTCAAAACAAAATTAGAAATATATGGACTCTGTACATCTTTGGAAAAACATCTTTATTAAAGTGCCCATTTTGGAGTGGATCTCTAGGGATAGTTTTCATTTTATAAGAACAAATGTAGATTTCATAAAGTTTATTTCTTGAATGGTATATCTCACCTTGCTGAGGATAGAAAATAATTACAAAGCAATTACTGGCTAACTGTAGGTTTGTGGAGCAACCATAAGTGATAGGATTTAACGTGCTGGATTAGCATTTTTTATGGCAATATAAAATGGGTTGAATTTTAAGTTGGTGTTTCATTGCTTCACAAGAGGATTTTTCCTGAATGAATAAAACTTATTTGAAAGACGTTTTTCTGAAAAATGCTTTTTTTTTTTTTTTAAGAGTCCAGGAAGGCATAGTTAAGTAAGTGCTGGTCAGCATGGGCTGAAATGGAAGGCAAGTAGGTCTTTATTCTTATTTCTGCAGCCAAGAGAAAGCCAATTTGCAGAATAGTAGGAATGACTTATGTTCCCGGAAAAACATATTTTACAATTGCACATTCATAATAAATTATGGACAAACATATTTTACAATTGCACATTCATAATAAATTATGGACAAAAATTAAAAGGAAAAAAATCAAAATGACCTTTCAACTATACTGTTATTGTTCTTTCCTCTCTTCTCAGATTTAACATTTAGCTTCTCTTAAAATATGAAACAGATCATTTAAAATCTCCAAATGTTAACATCAAAAAAGTCATCATTGCATTTTCATATATTGGATATTGGCACCAAGATCCCCTTTTTTTTCTTTTTTTTGAACAGTAAGACATTATATAGTAAACACATCAGTCTTTATCAGGCTGTCATCGTCTGTGGATTCTTCTCACTTTCTACTACTGGCCTATGGATAGAGTGGTCTATTTTTTGGGAGAATGAAGAAAACAGTTTTAGAGGTAAATCTTCCATTTACTTATACAATTGGCAAAAAAAGACAATTCATTTCTGTGACAGTACGGTGTCTGGTGCTCTTTCTCATGCTGCTAGAAGATTTTACATTTGCAGACCAATTTTTTTTGACATGCAGTTTGCCAGTTTGAATAAAGAACTCCAAAAGTATTCATACTCTTTGAAATTGCTATCTCTGAGAACCTAGCCCAAGGAAATAATTAGAAGTAATCAAAGGCACAGAGTTTTTCCTCTTAACATTATTTATGAATACAAAAACAGTGGAGTCAACCTAAATGTTTAACAGTAGCATTTGTAAGACATAACACTGTTTAAAACTGCATGATATTTGAAAATATTTTTATTCTAAACTTTTGCTGTTTGCCACAATAAGCATGATCAGAGTCTAATCAGCCATGATACAAAGTTATGAGAGAATTAGGATGCAAAACTTTATATATATCATGATCCTCGTTGAGTAGTATAGCAATACACATGTGTCTATACAAAGGAAAAAAAATTCACCAAGATGTGAAAAAAAATGAAATCTACAATATGAGAATTGTTAAGAACTTTAGATGACCCTGTCAAACTCATTTATTTTAGAAATGAGAAAGTTGGGTTAAGAGATGGGAAAAGATTTTTCCAAGGGTATGAGAGTTAGGGGTATACTTATCCATAATGTGTTGATACCAAGTCATCAGCTTGCTTCTGTTCAAATGCAGCTTGAGATTCAGGGATGAATAAAAGCATATTCTCCTGATTGAAGGTTCCCCAAACTCTGAGCACCATATGGCCAGGTGTACAGATTTTAAACCATCAGAATCATTTTATTAGGAGACTCTTGATAAGGAGTTATTTATTGATACTAATATCTCTTTATAAGAGTTAAGAATTGGATCCATCTTATAGTAAGGACTCACTCTCCCAAAGAAAGGCAATGCAAAAGAAAGCTCAAACTACCTCACAATTGCACTCATCTCACACGCTAGTAAAGTAATGCTCAAAATTCTCCAAGCCAGGCTTCAGTAATATGTGAACCGTGAACTTCCTGATGTTCACGCTGGTTTTAGAAAAGGCAGAGGAACCAGAGATCAAATTGCCAACATCCGCTGGATCATAGAAAAAGCAAGAGAGTTCCAGAAAAACATCTATTTCTGCTTTATTGACTATGCCAAAGCCTTTGACTGTGTGGATCACAATAAACTGTGGAAAATTCTGAAAGAGATGGGAATACCAGACCACCTGATTTGCCTCTTGAGAAATTTGTATGCAGGTCAGGAAGCAACAGTTAGAACTAGACATGGAACAACAGACTGGTTCCAAATAGGAAAAGGAGTTCATCAAGGCTGTATATTGTCACCCTGTTTATTTAACTTATATGCAGAGTACATCATGAGAAACGCTGGACTAGAAGAAACACAAGCCGGAATCAAGACTGCCGGGAGAAATATCAATAACCTCAGATATGCAGGTGACACGACCCTTATGGCAGAAAGTGAAGAGGAACTCAAAAGCCTCTTGATGAAAGTGAAAGTGGAGAGTGAAAAAGTTGGCTTAAAGCTCAACTTTCAGAAAACGAAGATCATGGCATCCGTCCCATCACTTCATGGGAAATAGATGGGGAAACAGTGTCAGACTTTGTTTTTCTGGGCTCCAAAATCACTGCAGATGGTGATTTCAGCCATGAAATTAAAATATGCTTACTCCTTGGAAGGAAAGTTATGACCAACCTAGATAGCATATTCAAAAGCAGAGACATTACTTTGCCAACAAAGGTTCGTCTAGTCAAGGCTATGATTTTTCCTGTGGTCATGAATGAATGTGAGAGTTGGACTGTGAAGAAGGCTGAGCACCGAAGAATTGATGCTTTTGAACTGTGGTGTTGGAGAAGACTCTGAGAGTCCCTTGGACTGCAAGGAGATCCAACCAGTCCATTCTGAAGGAGATCAGCCCTGGGATTTCTTTGGAAGGAATGATGCTAAAGCTGACACTCCAGTACTTTGGCCACCTCATACGAAGAGTCGACTCATTGGTAAAGACTCTGATGTTGGGAGGGATTGGGGGCAGGAGGAGAAGGGGACGACAGAGGATGAGATGGCTGGATGGCATCACTGACTCAATGGACGTGAGTCTCAGTGAACTCCGGGAGTTGGTGATGGACAGGGAGGCCTGGCGTGCTGCGATTCATGGGGTCGCAAAGAGTCGGACACGACTGAGCGACTGATCTGATCTGATCTGACCCTAAGTAAGGAAACTTTGGATACTTCAAAGAAAAACAGCTCCAGAAAACCATCATTCCTAGCCCCTTCAAAGATGGAACTATTATTATTTGTATTGCAAAAGTTGATTTGGACAGAAAGAGCAAGAATGAGGGAGAGAGGCAGTGATTGAACACGGTTGAGAGACAGTCTAGAGCAGTGGATTGTAATCTGGTGCCACATTAGAATCACTTAGAAACCATAAAAATCCCCAAGCACAGGCCATCTCCCAGCATTATAAGTTCTCTGAGAGAAGGACCCAGGCTTTGGTAGTTGGTATTTTTTAATACTCCTCACGTTATTGAAATGTGCAGCCATGTTTGAGAGCCATTCGTCTAGAAGTTTCTGAGAATTGATTTTAGTTCCTTGATACTTCGTGCTTTTGCTACAATAGCCGTTTACTTAACATCCAGGTTCTCTCTTCCTTTTAAATGGTTGGGTCATTTTTCAGATATTGTAACCAAAGGCCTTACTGAGTGGCATTTTTGCTATCATTTGTTCCTTATCAAGTATTGCCATTACTATTTTTAATCACCTTTCATTTTTATTTTCATGTATGTTATGTAGACAGAGAAGGCAATGGCACCCCACTCCAGTACTCTTGTCTGGAAAATCCCATGGACGGAGGAGCCTGGTAGGCTGCAGTCCATGGGGTCGCTAAGAGTCAGACACGACTAAGCGACTTCACTTTGACTTTTCACTTTCATGCATTGGAGAAGGAAATGGCAACCCACTCCAGTGTTCTTGCCTGGAGAATCCCAGGGACGGGGAAGCCTGGTGGGCTGCCGTCTATGGGGTCGCACAGAGTCGGACATGACTGAAGCGACTTTGTAGTAGTAGTAACCCATGAAAGAACAAGAAAAAGTCAAGGATATTAAACCTCAATATTTCCTAGGATTTACTTTAATTAGTTTTATTTTTTTCTCATTCTAAGAGGATCTTTCACTTCATCTCTCTTAAAATGCCTAGCACAGAGGCAAAATCACAGAGATCAAAGCACTGGTGCAAGTTACAAATATTTTTAATGTCCAAATTTAAGTTATTTAAAATGATAACATTATACAAGAAAGTGAAGAAAGGATTTCTCACAGGATCCTAAATTTTGTTTTCTTGATTTAATTTCAGAACAACTTCTAACTAATTTATCAAAGTGGACTTTTACAGAATTGGTATCTTGCTGAGTGTTTGTTTGGTATGTCACTTGACTATATATAAAGTTTTGGCCTTGTGATTGTACCAGCTATGCAAAAGTCTCTTTCTTTTTCTGACAGAGATATTTATTTACTCTTCTAGGCTTGCATTTCCATTACTCTCAAGTTGATAGAATCCCAAAGCTTTTTTTTAAATAAATGAAACCTCTCTCCAAATGTCAAACTGAAGATGTATTTTCCAAACCCTTTCCCTTCATTTGTTATGAAAAAGTCTTAGGTGCACTGGACTACTAGGAGAAGCAACCCATGTTATGTGAGTAAGTACAGTAATTGTCAAATAAATTTAAGGGGGAAAAATTGCAAGTGGCAGAACAACTGTTTCAGGAAAAGTCCTCACTTAAATTTGCATTGTTATGGGGACTTCAGATGAGCTAAGATTGGAAGTTTGTTTCTTTCTGCATTTCTGATAGACTTCCAACATTTCAGTCTAACTTTGAAGATGGTACTTGAGGCTACCTTTCCCAACAACCATTTTACAATTGCACCTGAAATACGATTAGAAATACATAATATAAAACAAAAAATAGTGAAAAAAGTTGAGCATTACAACATGAGTGACACAATTTTCTTGTATATGTAAATTTATCTGTTGTGAGAGATTAAAGTAATCAAGTTTTACTGTTTTTATCAAAGGTTTTAAATAGAACTTATAGTAGTTTGTCACACTGAATAAGTCAATGCATTCTCTGATGTATACATAAGCATTTGTACAAGTAATGAACCACATACAAACCATATAAACATACTCCTAAACAGCAGTGCTTTGTTTCTATGGTAGTACAGAAAAAACTAAAAATAGAGCTACCATATGATCCAGCAATCCCACTTATATATCTGGAGAAAACCATAATTTCAAAAGATATAAGTACCTCAATGTTCACTGCAGCACTATTTACAATAGCCAGGACATGGAAGCAACCTAAATGTCCATCAACAGGGGAATGAATAAAGAAAATGTAGTAGATATATACAATGGAATATTATTCGGCCATTAAAAATGAAATAATGCCATTTGCAGCAACATGGATGGACCTACATATTGCATACTGAGTGAAGTAAGAGGAAGGCATATATCATATTATATTGTTTATATGGGGAAACTAAAAAATGTTGTTAATACCAATGACCCTATTTACAGAACATAAATAGAGTCACAGATGTAGAAAACAAGCTTATGGTTACCAAGAGTGAAAGGGGGGAATGATATATTGAGAGATTGGGATTGACACATACACACTACTATATATAAAATAGGCAACTAATATGAACCTACTGTGTAGCACAGGGAACTCTACTCAATACTCTTTAATGACCTAGATAGGAAAGGAATATTAAAAAAAGAGTAGGTATATGTATGTATATGTATAAATGATTCACTTTTCTATGTTAATACAACATTGTAAATCATCTATACTCCAATAAAAATTAATAAAAAAGATGTTCCTAGACTTATGAGGTTTTGACTTATAATTTTTTTCAACTCTGCAATGGTACAAAAGTAATACAAATTTAGTCATAACTGAACTTTGAATTTTGAATTTTGATCTTTTACCAGGCTAGTGATATGCAATAAGATCTTCTCTCACGTGCTCTCATGTAATCACAAGGAGAAGTTGAAGAGGCTCTGTACACCTCTGTGTTGTCTTTGCACATAGTGACAGTATAGAATAGATTGCATTGAAAATCCATTCTCCAGTCCAATTCCACAGCGTATGCACCTACACATTAACCACTCTCATATTAATGTAAAAACATATTTGATCAAATGGTCTTTGTACATTTCTTAAGCAATCAATGAACTGTATTTTAATCTACCTGAAAAAATACAAAAACGCAGACATAGTACTGGTGGGAAAAATCAAGCAACAGATCCATCCTCAACCTAAGCCTGTATGATAAAAATTAGGGAAATTATTCTTTTCATTTACTTAAGTGACAAATGGATGAAGGTAAAGCAGAAAAACATCACCAATAAGGAACTGGTCATGAAGACAGAGCTGGAAAATCCTGGTTAGGAAGCTAAGCATTTCTGTTACTATTGTTTCCCTTTCAGTCACTATTCCCTAGTTATACCACTCTAAACAGGTTTCTGAGAGAAGAGATTGAGTGCATTGGCATCAGAGAAAAGAAAGAGGAGAAATATTCTACGTGAAAAATATAACCAGCAAATTCATATGATTGTCCTTGGAGTACTAGTGCCTGCCTTTGAGGAAGGGTAGGCTAATGGATCATGCTGTTGGCAAATCCTGGTCTATTTTTAATAGTGTAATTGGTTTTACTTAGCCAGATGTTTAGGTACTACATATTGTGGAAGATGGTTCATTGAGAAAGAGTTATGTAGCTTCTAAAGAGAAGACAGATGTTGAACATGCAAAGGAACCCTAAGGAGTCATTTCTTGCTATGATACTTTACATAAAATAAAAACCTAAACCGAAATTGTTTCCTGTCCATTTTTCTAGGGTGGAGCGAGAGGGGCATAAAAAGCTAGCCTGCCTTCAATCCAGAAACTGATTCAAAGAACGGCCAAGCTGCCTTACTTTCTGCTTTTTCCTTATCTTCTTCCTTCCCTCGCTCAAACCCATACTGCGTTGCTGCTCTATGCCTTGCACAGAGTTTTAAAAACTGTGCCCAAGTGGAGGCAGGATTCCATATTATTTATCTGATTTCGATTTTAATTCATTTATTAAAGCTAACAATGTCCTTCTAAATCCTTTTCTCTATTTTATTCATATTTCAGCTTCTCTGTTCAATTCAAAGCTGTAAAACTAGATAGATGTATTAGTCACAAACAAAGGCTAAATATAGGAAAGGCTGAGTGAAGCATAGATGCTTAGAGACAGACAGTCCATATATCAACCATGTCATAAATATCTGAATGTGAGTGGCAATGGAGAGGAAGTTATAGGCTCTGCTCTGGTGAAGCTGTGCGGTGGGTTGAGATGTGGGTGGTGGAGGAATGGGTGTGGATGAGTGTGGTCACAGAAATGTTAAGGAAGCCAAGATAGGAGCAACAGGGTGTAGGAGCAATGGAGTGCAAGTCCTTAGAATCTGCAGTTATAGCAGTATTTGTCTCATAGTGGCACTTTTATTTTTCAAACCCTTTTAACATTACTAACACAAGACATATTTAGGAAATACCAACTGTTTATGCCACTCTGGATATTAGCCAGGACAGGAAATGTTACTTGGTGTTAAGAACTGAAGGATGCGATGGGGAGGGAGGTGGGAGGCGGGTTCAGGATGGGGAACACATGAACACCCATGGCTAATTCATGTCAATGTATGGCAAAAAACACTACAATGTTGTAAAGTAATTAGCCTCCAATTAAAATAAGTAAATAAAATTTTTAAAAAAGAACAGGACTGGTGGTGTTATATTTTTGAAAGAAATGTTGCTTGGTGATTGGAATTTTAAGAAATCTGAAAATGAAGGTAAAAATGTGAGGAAACTATAATAGAGATAAAACTATAATGAATCCAAGAATGGTCAAATCTTTAACTGAGAAGCATCTTTAGTGAGAAAAATAATATTTATACATTGGTATAAAAGAGGATATTATGGGATTTAGCAATAAATTGTTTTGAGATAACACAAGAGAAAAGATCATACAAAGATTATCTGAAATAAAGAAAAATTGAAGAAAATGGAAAACAACTATCACTCGAAATCAATTGCTAATTTCTAAAAATTTGACTTCCTTATATCATGCAGATATTCTAAAATTATGTTCTAACAAACACAAATTATTTACACAAAGGTTAAGAGGTAGGGAGAATATCAATTAAAATAAGTATTTACACAAAGAGGGAGACTGGCACTTCTCTAAACATCCTTAATTTATTACCTAACAGAGACAGTGCTGGGAGTGTTTCAGTGATCTTTTTTCAACCATCATTAGCATTTGTCAAATAAAAATCAATCCCCCGGCTGAAAGGTCCCTTGCCTCCATTACAGCTCAATCAACCTGTCAGTCTTGTGGCCCAGCGCAGAAGCTCTCCAATTACACATCCACCTCCACTGTCCTCTATCACAGAATCTCAATTTATAAACAAGAGTTTACAAAATCACTTTGGTGAGATATTATACTGTTTTACCAGGAAGATTACTTAAGCTAAAAAAATTGTTTTTCTATTCCCCAAAGTAAACTTTGTTTAAGTAACACCTGCTAGGTATATGACTGGAAAACAAGAAAATTTTTCCTTATAGCAGAATTTTGTATTTACTAATGCAAAGTTAGTTTGTTTTTTTTAAATATGGATTGTGTTTCTTTATGGTGATGCAGGAGCATTGTGTGTGCGTGTGTGTGTGTGTGTGTGTGTGTGTGTGTGATGGGGGTGTTGGCCAAAGGTGGTAAACAAGCAGAAGGCTCAAGGCTTCATATTCCAGTCTGGGTTCTTAATTTTGATTTATACTAATAATGACATCGCCCAAAGTGAAGTAAGTGATTTGGATTATTAAGCTTTATTTATAAATAAGGGGATGCAATCAGGAAATAATTAGATAAATAATTTTCAGAGGCAATAATTAACAATTAGAAATTGTAGAACACAGCACTGGAGGGTATTCTGCTTCTCTTATCATTAATCCAGGAACTAAAGCAATCAAGGAATCAAGTCTGAAATTAGAGGTTCCTCTTATGTGTGAAGATTCTTCAGTATTATTATAGATAAGGAAGATGGTAACTAGAGCATACAGTGTGGTCACTTCAAAACTATTTTTATATGAAAGAGATGAGCATTGCATGAATAAATTGAGAAATAAGTGTACTTAATACAGATGTCCTGCTGGATGAACTTGAAGTCAGAACTATGCCCCCAAATTAACATTTTGTTTTTTACTCTATTCCTATTCACTTGCTCTTTTTATCTTTTGGTGGTGCTAGTGAGAAATAGAGTGACCAGAAGTGAAAGATACACTCATTCATTCAGCCAAAGTTATGGAGCATTTATCCAGGAAGTACCAGGGGACACAAAAAATTAAGAAAAACCAGACATGCCCTGCCTTTATAACATATTGGATGAATAATCAATTCCAAAATATCAAATCATTCATAATAATCCTCATGACATTTACCATAGCAAATACTTACACAGCACTTACTACATTAACTTGTTTCATGGCTCAGATGGTAAAGAATCTGCCTGCAATGTAGGATACCTGGGTTCGATCCCTGGTTTGGGAAGGCCCCCTGGAGAAGGGAATGGCAACCCACTCCACTGTTCTCGCCTGGAGAATTTCACAGACAGAGAAGCCTGGCAGACTACAGTCCATGGGGTCGCAAAGAGCTGGACATGACTGAGCGACTAACACACTATACTACTATCTTCATAATAACTTCAAGAGGTAGATCTCATTGTCGCCATTTTATTGGTAAGGGGCTTGAGGACACAGAGAAGCCTAGTAACTTGAAGATAAAAAATAAAGGAATGTTAGAGATCAGATAGCCTGGCCCAGAATTCAAGTGCTAATTCATCTCACAACACTCATCTAGGTGTTCTAATCTTGATTGTTAACTGTACTTTAAAGCCAGAGTTCCATGATTGGACATCTGTAAAATTTCTTAAGTAACTCTTTGGAAGTCTTGGGGTTTGGTTTTAAGAAAACCTTTACCTAAAAGTGGGCTTCTTGGCTAGCTCAGTTGGTAAAGAATCTGCCTGCAATGCAGGAGACCTAGGTTCGATCCCTGAATTGGGAAGATCCCCTGGAGAAGGAAAAGGCTACCCGCTCCAGTATTCTGGCCTAGAGAATTCCATGAACTGTATAGTCCATGAGGGTCGCAAAGAGCTGGACAGGACTAAGTGACTTTAACTTTCACTTTTTTCACTTGCCCCAAAGTTAAGATACACTTGTGTTTTGAGAGAAATTGTAATCACTTAATTTCTAATTCCTTTATAGTCATTTGAATTATCTGAGGTTCAATAAGACTTTTTACTTGATTAGTCTTTATCCTAATAATGGGAATTTACATTTTGCTAAGGATAAATTGGAATCTAGTCAGTCTCTTTAGAAACTCAGTAGTTCCAGAGTCAAATGATTTTTAATTCATCACAAAATACTTATGGAGTTTAAAGTCTGGGATTTTTAGTTTAATACAGAGCAATCTTCATGTAACCCCACAGAATTTTCTACAGTATTAATCTTCAGGGTTAGAAAAGGGTTTATTTGCTTCCTGCCTCAAAGTCATTAAACTGGGCTCCTCCACTTATGTTGGAAAGGCTTATGTAAATGTTCCTGGATATTTTTGCAATGCATTAAATTGGAAACTGATCTGTATCGACCATTTTTTATGTAGGTTTATTACCAAGAACATACATAGGGAAACATTAAATTAATCCTATATGCAGGAGCATGTATATGCTCCTGTAGTGCTCCAGGAGCACTACATGCATCATTGATGCAACCTGTGTGTAACTGGAAAGATGAAAGAAATGAGTGCTAAGCTGATTTTGATCCTACAGATTGTTATCTGACCTCTAGATATCTCATTTCATTCCCTAAGCATTGGTTTTCTTTACCAGCATGATGGCACACATGATGTCGGTGTGCAAGATTTAATATCTGCAACCAGCTTTGCAGGCAGCAATATAAATCTTAATGAAAATGTTACACTGCATAATTATTGTGTCAAGAAGCAATTATAAGTGATACTTTATACTGAGAGGAGAAAAGCATTCACTCATTTTCAGTATTGGTGCTTCTCTGAAAATATCTGCATATAAAGACAAGGGATTGCAGAAGTTTATGGGATGTCCTCACCATGGCAGCTGAAATTCTGGGAGGGCTCTACCATATTCCCATCTAAAGTAGAAAACTGGAGCTCGAGCTTTGTAAGCATACCTGAAAGAAAATCAACTTCTGAGCTCAAAATTGTGACAGATTTATTTTCTTCTTAAATCTCTGGCTACTTTTTCAGATGAAAGATACATGGATTTCAAAACATCTATATCTGAGGCAGTCGTTTGTATCAAGTGGATAAACTGGATATCATTTCTATTGAAATTCTGGATTACTGAGGAATTACATTAAGTATATGCAATTATATATGGCTCTTCACAGATCAGACTATGGTTATATCTATTACAGAGCTTTTATAAAGAAGAACCTTCATATTCTATGTAAAAGGATAGCAATCACTGTGACTGCTGAAGAGATAATAAAAGGGTTGGTTCCAATGGTCTTTGAACATAGACAAGCAGCACAACAAAAACAAGAACATGGGTATTATTTTACAGGATTTTTTTCCTCAGAGATATGTCAGATAATAGCTGCACTGATGAAAAAGAATTTCCTGTTTCTAAAAATGCAAAACAGGCTTACACACAAACAAACTGTTTAGTGTTTTTCAATGCACTCATTAGTAAAATACAATCATAAGCTTCATAAATAAGCCAACATCTTAGCCCAGTGCTAGAGGTTTAGGCATAAATGTAAATGTATTTAAATTTATTTGTATAAAGTTCTTTATGAAAATCATGTGGGAAAAAGATGAATAACTTAAACATTAAGAAGGAGCAATGTCTTAAGAACAAAAAATATATATATGGAAATGAAGTTTGGAAACTGCAATTTTATGTGTTTATATATGTGTGTGTGTATGTATATATTCTGTTCTGTTGATTTGTTAAATGTCCCTGAGACTCAGGAGGTCTTATAAAATAGTAATAGAAATTCTTGCTAAAGAAGTGACAGAAATATTTTAAAAGACATATAAATTTCTAGGTTACATTACACCAGGTAACTTGCGACAATAAGGAAAACAATGTGTCTTTTCCCAATTAATTCTTTCCCTTTCCCCTCAGCCATACAGTGTTCTGCTATTTCAGAATAGATGAATACAAATGACAAAGTAGTACCCTCAGCATACACATGTCAGTAAAAAAAAAAAAAAAAAGTTACATATTCCTGAGCAAAAGCAACCATTTTAGTATTAAAAGTTCCCAGGTCCTCTTTCTGTCCATGACAACCATCAGCTAACCCCTGGATACAACTCTGATGGTCTGGGAGCCCTCAATATTAAGACCCTTAAGTTTCTTTTGATGAATAGGATGGCTTGTATACTTAGGAATTAGAGAATAATTCCGTAATCCTTGTGGATCACTGGAAAATCGACTAATCATGCTCACCTTGACAGAACTTCCGAAAGTTAAAAAATATTTGTCAACAATGCAGACTTTGATTTTCTAAATAGAACAGAAGCAGTCTTGTAAATTCCTTCTCAGGTATTCCGTGAGAATACAGAGTCATATTTTTATTATTCAAAGAAGGAACACTATAAGAAGAGAATCCCAGGCCTCTTTTTCCCCCTGATTTAACAGACAAGCATGCATTTCATCTTAAAAATTATGGAATCTCAGGAACTCTCATTCTTGTCTAGAAAATGATCCATGACTTCACACCTCGGCAGAAAGAGTCTTACAAACAAAAGTCCCTAAACCAACCATGTTAGAACTTACTGGATCCTAAATAGGCTTTTCACAGAAAAGCTGTCAACACAACTATATTATGAGCTGATAATTTTATTCATTGGATGGATATTCAATATGTCCTTGCCACCAGTCCCTTAACTGAAGAGGCAACCAGAGGGGCTGTTACAGTCCTAGAATGTCTATTTTTATTGTCTTATTCCTTCTTTTCTGTGATGTGTAGACTATAAGTGAAACATAAGATACATAATGCCATGATGCTTTTGAAAATATCCCATATTTATTCCTCACTCAACTCAGATTAAGAGCTATTGTCAGATATAAACATCTTTTACTTGTAAATTAAAATGTGAATGTTATAGCCTTCAATCTGAAAAGCATTTTCAAGAGCATTTAGTACAAACTCCTTGCTCAGATATGGACTTTGAAGTCTACAGCCATGAGGTGCCTTGATTAAGCTCACAGAAGCAGTGACAAGGCAGATCTTCTCTTGTCCAGTTCAGGCCTTTCCATTCTATTTTTTTTTTAATACAATCCCAGTAACAGGATAGTAGTCACATGATAATAGTTATATCATAATATATAGCATCCATTAAAATGTAAGAAAAATGCATTATTTATCCGGCATAAGAGCTCGATTTCGTCCCACTCTTTGTGACCCTATGGACTGTAGCCTGCCACGCTCCTCTGTCCATGAGATTATCCTGGCAAGAATAGTGAAGTGGGTTGCCGTTTCCTACTCCAGAGGATCTTCCTGAACCAGGGGTCGAACTTGCCTCTCCTGTGGCTCCTGCATTGGCAGGTAGATTCTTTACCACTGCTGCTGCTGCTGCTGCTGCTAAGTCGCTTCAGTCATGTCCAGTGCTGTGCGATCCCATAGACAGCAGCCCACCAGGCTCTGCCATCCCTGGCATTCTCCAGGCAAGAACACTGGAGTGGGTTGCCATTTCCTTCTTCAATGCAGGAAAGTGAAAAGTGAGAGTGAAGTAGCTTAGTCGTGTCCAACTCTTCGCGACCCCATGGACTGCAGCCCTTCAGGCTCCTCTGTCCATGGGATTTTCCAGGCAAGAGTACTGGAGTGGGGTGCCATTGCCTTCTCCATCTTTACCACTGAGCCACCTGGTATTGAAATTTAATTGAGCATGAGTGAATATGAATCGTGAAAATGAGAACTCACCCCCACTGCAAGCATCTACAAACATCACTCTGTGTGAGCAGGCATGTTCAATAATATATTAAGTACGATTAAAAATAAGAACAAAGTTAGGCACATTTTGTAGAGAGGATTCTAAAGGATGAACTGATTAAAACCTGTATCAAAATCATCTGAGGTTCTCATTAAAATGCAAATTCCTCAGCCCTGAACTATAGTACTGAATCAGAATTTCTAGCAGTAGGAGTATTAATTATATATTTTATTATAAATCTTAGGTTAGGTAATAATTAGACACTGAAAATTGAGAATCAGATGTTTTAGGCCTTACACAACTACAAAAGGACTACTAGAGATAAGCTTGACATTTCTCATGCTTTATAAAAAATACATTTGTTCCTTTGATTTTTACATGTTTTCCTAAATGCATGTAAAACCTCCTGAGTTAAAAATTTCAACCACAAGCAATTCTATAGAGAAAACCCCAAAGAGTTAAATTAATTCTGATGAGTTTGAGGTTAAATCTAATTCTATTATACTCTATTAAGAACTGTATTGCAGAAGTATATGCATTTATATCCTTGTTGAATAACATCTTTATTAGTCAAACAGCTTTAATTTATTGATGCAAACTCTTAGTAACCAGTTATTAATCCATGGGCTACTGTTGTGGTTTTCTCCAAGGAATCCTTTGATGGATGATGGGCTGTCAAAATGTGGATGGGAGAGCCCAGATCTGCAAATGGAGAAGAATATAGAGTGCTGTCTCAAGGCGATCATAAAAGCAGCTGTATCCATGGCATCAGTTTCACAGAGGACCATTAACAAGAACAACAACAAAAAAATGCAACAATATAGCACACATTAGATATACGCCTTATTATTATTAATGAGTTCTCGCTTAAGTATCCCTTTTGATCTTTTCAGTGATCCTGTGCTTTTATGGATAAGCAAAACAGAGGCTTACAGAGAGAAAGTTACTTGTTCACATATTTTCATATTACACAGAAATGAGGGTTTTAGAAAATTTTCATTTACTCACTTTTTTCCTGGTAACATATAACTAAAAGTATAGAAAAAATGCTGTCTATCCTTAAGTTAGCTACAAGTAGAAACATAAATATATAAACAGTCAATTTTAATGTGGTTTTACAAATGTTCCAAGGGGCTAATTATGGGCTGCATGGAGAGTATATAAGAGATACTTAATTCACCTTTGGGAGATAAGGGGGAGGGGGTGGATTCCTGAAAGGGAACACACCTATGTAGACAAATGGAAGGGTAGAGGGTTAGCCAGGTAAAGAAGCGGGAAAGCTACAGTTAAGGAATTCCAGGCAGAGGGAAGAGTTTCTACAAAGGCTTGGAGTTAGGAGTATGTCTGGACTATTTGAAAGAGTACAAGTGGTTAAGTGTGGCCTGAATGTAGAGGTAAAAGAAAACATGAATCAGATCATTAAAGATTTGGTACATCATGCTGACAAATTCGGATTTCAATCTTTTGGTGATGGCAAGACACTGAGGAAATTACATTTACATTTAAAATGATCCCTCCCTATGCGGAGAATGGATTGGGAAGGAGCAGAATGAAGGCAGTATGACCAGTTTGAAGGCTTAAAAAATGATAATTCAAGTCTAAGTAGGGACACTGGAGTAACAGATGATAGATTGATATAGCCTATAAAAAGGGAATAGAATGGAAAGGATTTAGTGATTGATGTGGGTGACAGGGAAATAGAGTCGAGAAGGATATCTCACATGCTAGGCAATTGAGGGAACAGTGTTGTAATCTGAGGTAGGAAATTCAGGAGGAAGGCTTTTCCGTTAAGAGAAAAGCCTGTCACTACTTAAGTATTTTTCTTCTAAATTATTTTTAAGTTTATTAAGTGCATATCCTTCCTAACAGTGGAAAGGCAAGAATGTTTGCTGTGTTAGTTTCTGCTGTACAATGAAGTGAATCGGCTGTATGTAAACGTATATCCCCTCTCTCCTGGACATCCCTCCCACCCGCCACTCTATCTCACCCATCTAGGTTATCATAGAGCAGCAAGCTGAGCTCCTTGCGCTATACTGCAGGTTCCCACCAGCTGTATTTTACTTATAGTAGTATATATATATATCAATGCTACTTTCCCAATTTGTCCTTCCCTCTCCTTCCGACCCTGTGTCCACACATCCATTCTCTATGTCTGTGTCTCTTTTCTTGCCCTAGAAATAGGTTCATGTACCATTTTTCAACTTTTAAAAGACAGCATTTTCTCATAAAGGATAATTCTTTGATTACCAGGGAAAATAATTATATTGAGCTTTCCTCCAGCAGATATGCTACGGTTCTATTTTAGAGAACCACTTGTAATATTAGAACCTCTAATGGTGGTGAATAATAAACAGCTAGATTGGGGTCTCAGGTAAACTAAGAATATACACATTTCATACTGCCTGACTTTTCAGATTTTTTCATGTTGCTGATAGGCTGAAGTTTTTTCCTGAATATTAGTATAGCTCCCAAATACATTTTCACAATGGAACTTCATCTCATGGACTCTATTACTGGCATATAGTATCTTTCATTATCTTGAAATTGACATCTTTACTTTTGTTCCTCATATCATTTCTGATTCTGCCTGTATTTGCTCATGATAGATCTTTAGTGCAGTTTCTGCTATGTACATTTTTAAAATTTATCTGTTTTATTTTATGGCATTAATCTTAGAGTTTGCAATTTATTTTTTTAATGTCTCAAATGATGCCAAATAATTGTTCTTTAAGAGACTGTTTTATTTTGAATATAATTAAAAGCCTGTTTTTTATGTGAGAGAACAACTTACATCTTTTTATATAAAAATCAGGACATTATTATTCAGGGGAAAAATCCATTTTTGCTTCCCTCAACCCCAACTATTTCTTCTCTTCACAATAAATATTTTTCAACAAGAAGTCCATCTCACAACTAATTCCTGACCACCACAAACTCATGGTTCAACATGCAACACAACAGTTTTTTTACTCTTTTGCTCGATACCTCCTGTTTTCAATTTCAGTGGCTATATTTTCATCCTTCAACTTCTTGACTTGCCTTTGAAGCTGACACTGTGGAACATGGTCTAATCTTTAAATTTTTAATACAGTATTCTCATGTTTTATTCTTTTTCTTTTTGATGTTTCCATCTCATTCAATTTTGCTAGTTTATTTTCTGCTCTGTTTCCTTAAATGTGGGTGTTTGAACTTCAGAGAACTTCATTTATCACTCAGTATAACCTGTCTGAACAATGTTGGCCATCAGGGGCTACCTTTGCGTTGATAACTCCTAGAGAAAAACGCAGCCCTGACCACTGTGTAAAAATGCCTGACTCAATAACAGTTTCCTGAGTCTGTCCAAACTCGGGGGAAAAAAAAAAACCCACCATCTTTCTCCCTTCCTCATAATTCTGTTTGGACTTCTTCACACCTAATATACTTCAGAAATACTTTCATCTGCTTAGCTACTTAAGCCATCAAAATCATTCTGTAAAAGTTTAGTAATGAAAATTGTGGGCTCTATAGCTGAACTGCCTGGGTTCATACTCCAGCTCTGTGACTTTGGGAAATTCCAAGTTCATTATATCTGAGTCTTGGTTTCCTCATCTGTAAAATAAAGATGAAAACAGTTATACTTCATATGTTGGCTTGAGGATTAATTTTCATAAATCCTTGAATCAGTGCCTGATACAGTGAATGCAAGTTATTATTCACCTTCACTCTTTCCACCTTTCCTGTGTGCCTTGAATCCTATCAATCTTCCAATTTGATTGACAGTGTTTCCTACTCATTCTCCTTGCGTCCATCTTTATTTCTACTGCTACCCTTAAGAACAAGGACATAGTGGTTTTTATCTCTTTATTTGAGATACTCAGTGTGTAGTAGACTCTCAGTCACTGTTAAGAAATAACTAAACACATGTGTAAATGTTGGAAGATCTGGCTCCAAATCTCTTTTTTTTTTTTTTTTTTGCAATCATTGGAATGTTTGTGTATCCTCCTAAAGTAACTGTTTTGAAAGATTGATCATTTGTGCACAAACATGTTGGTATATTTCTGTTTATTTAATTTTAAAGATTTTTTGATGTGGACCATTTTTAAAGCTTTTACTGAGTTTGTTACAATATTGCTTCTGATTTATGTTTTGTTGTTTTGGCCACAAGGCATGGGGGATCTTAGCTCCCCGAATAGGGATCAAACTTGCACCCCTTGCATTGGAAGGCGAAGTTTTAACCTCTAGACCACCAGGGAGGTCCTGGTGTGTTTGTTAATCAGTTTTACTCTTTGTAAAGCTGCTGCAATTTGACAGTACTTATGGTTGGTGTCCCTAGTAGCTCAGTTGGCAAAGAATCTGCCTGCAGTGCAGGAGACCCCAGTTAGATTACTGGGTCTAGAAGATCCCCTGGAGAAGGAAATGGCAGCCCACATCAGTATTCTTGCCTGGAGAATCCCATGGATAGAGGAGTCTGGCGGGCTATAGTCCATGGGGTTGTAAGAGTTGGACATGACTTAGCAACTAAACCACCAAACCACCACCACCACCATGGCTGGTTTACAGGCTAATCAACATTTAGTGTAATAACTGACCACAATGTGTCCTGTTATTTTTGTAGACTTGGGCAGGTCATATACAGCTTCTCTGATCCACTAAAATTGGTAAGTTGGACAAGAATTATCCAATGATCCTTTTAACATTTATGGCTTTAACAGATTTGAGCAATTATTCAACATTTCAAATATGAGACATTGAGAGAAACACATCATGTGGAAAATTTCAGGCAGGGGGATATCAAACTAATGATCTTGATTTCGCAGCCTGCTGCTTATTTGTTCATTGAGACAGGCTGGTAGAAAGAATTTTCTAAAAGACAGCTTTTTAAATGTAATTCTGCAAGATTTCCCCTGTCTTAGCATTCATTTGCATCTGTTTCTAACACAAAACCTTTCTCTCTCCAAAAGGCAAAAGATTTTAGCTTAAGCCCTTTACCACACTGTTTTGACCTTGAGCATAGGAAATAATCTATAGAAACTGAATTCTTATAATTTAAGATGATAGTAGCTTTTAAAAAATGACTAGTTCCAATAATTTCTTGTCACTTTTCCCACTGGTTATTTGACTGGAGGTTTTTTAAAAGGCAAATATTTTAAATCAAATTTTATTCATCATTCTACTTCAAGTAGCAAGTCTTTTAAATGTAGCCTTTTAAAACTACTGAATACCTAGAATTTCTTTCTGCTGATTAATCTATGGCAAGGTTTTGTGTAATAAAAATGGACTGCAAAAATGATTTTGGGGACCTGGGAAAAAGACTTTCCTGTGAAAATCAGGAGTGTTTATATCAATGTTGAATTATTTATGAGTCAGCCATATTAATGCTAAATTTTAACTGAGAACGACTCAACAATTTTGGCCCATATGCACCGTTTGCTTAAAATTATTTTTTATGAAAGACAGTCACCTTATGATTTCAATAGATGAATAGGAAAGTCATTCCAGCTCTATCATGGTCCATGGAAAGCTCTTTTGAATGCAGTATTAAATTGTTTATTTTATGTTAGTATTGCCCTTTATCTGAGAACTTTTTATTCCAAGGACTGTGGATATTTTGCAATACCTCCTTAGGTGATCAGAGTTACTATGTATTAAGGTATTGATTAATCTTCTGATTGATGTCATTAGAAAATTAATTCATAAACTAAAATTTGGATGTGGAAGATTAGCAAATCAAGTTTCAAAGATCACAGTTAACTAAAATTAAATGCTTTTTGCCATGTCCGACTCTTTGTGACCCCCTGGACTGTAAGCCACCAGCCTCCTCTGTCCATTGGATTCTCTAGACAAGAAGACTGGAGTGGGTACCCATTCCCTTTTCCAGGGGATCTTTCCAACCCAGGGATCAAACCCAGATCTCCTTCATTGCAGGCAAATTCTTTACCATCTGAGCCACCAGGGAAGCGACTAATCAAATGCTAGCATAGAGCAACTCATGATATCACAGACTGGATTCTACCCTGTGCTTATTTCACAGCTGTGACTACCCAACAGAGTCTCAATTTCAAGCAAATTATCCCACTTTATCATGAGGATCCTTTTCCTTTCCTATCAGACCATTTGCATAAATTTCTTCATTTAGAAAGTACAGTTGTTAACTGGAGATAAAATAACAAAGGCGGTGGTCCCTAAGGTAAATCTTTTTTTAAGAGTGGTGGCTGATATTTAATCCTGAGTCCAGGTACTTTCCTTTAAAAAAAAAAAATTAATTAATTTTTTAATTGAAGGATAATTGCTTTACAGAATTTTACTGTTTTCTGTCAAACCTCAACATGAATCAGCCATAGGTATACACATATCCCCTTTGTTTTGAACCTCCCTCCCATTTCCCTCCTCATCCCACTCCTCTAGGTTGATACAGAGCTCCTATTTGAGTTTCCTGAGCGATACAGAAAATTCCCGTTGCCTATCTATTTTACTTATGGTGTAAGATGATGCTGTGAAAGGGCTGCACTCAATATGCCAGCAAGTTTGGAAAGCTCAGCAGTGGCCACAGGGCTGGAAAAGGTCAGTTTTCATTCCAATCCCAAAGAAAGGCAATGCTAAAGAATGCTCAAACTACCACACAATTGCACTCATCTCACACGCTAGTAATGCTCAAAATTCTCCAAGCCAGGCTTCAACAATATGTGACCTGTGAACTTCCAGATGGTCAAACTGGATTTAAAAAAGGCAGAGGAACCAGAGATAAAATTGCCGAAATCCTTTGGATCATCGAGAAAGCAAAAGAGTTCAGCAAAACATCTGCTTTATTGATTATGCCAAAGCCTTTGACTGTGTGGATCACTACAAACTGTGGAAAATTCTGAAAGAGATGGGAATACCAGACCACCTGAACTGCCTCTTGAAAAATCTGTATGCAGGTCAGGAAGCAACACTTAGAACTGGATATAGAACAACAGACTGGTTCCAAATCGGGAAAGAAGTACGTCAAGGCTGTATATTGTCACCGTGCTTATTTAACTTATATGCAGAGTACATCATGAGAAACGCTGTGCTGGAAGAAGCACAAGCTGGAATCAAGATTGCAGGGAGAAATATCAATAACTTCAGATATGCAGATGACACCACACTTAGGGCAGAAAGTGAAGAGGAACTAAAGAGCCTCTTGATGATGTGAAAGAGGGGAGTGAAAAAGTTGGCTTAAAGCTCAATATTCAGAAAACTAAGATCATGTCATCCGGTCCCATCACTTCATGGCAAATAGATGGGGAAACAGTGGAAACAGTGGCAGACTTTATTTTCTTGGGCTCCAAAATCACTGCAGATGGTGATTGCAGCCATGAAATTAAAAAACGCTTTCTCCTTGGGAGAAAAGTTAAGACCAACCTAGACAGCATATTAAAAAAGCAGAGATATTACTTTGCCAACAAAGGTCCATCTAGTCAAGGCTATAGTTTTTCCAGTAGTCATGTATGGATGTGAGAATTGGACTATAAAAGAAGCTGAGAGCTGAAGAATTGATGCTTTTGAACTGTGGTGTTGGAGAAGACTCTAGAGAGTCCCTTGGATGGCAAGGCGACCCAACCAGTCCATCCTAAAGGAAATCAGTCCTGAATGTTCATTGGAAGGACTGATGTTGAAGCTGAAACTCCAATACTCTGCTTGATACTGACTCATTTGAAAAGACCCTGATGCTGGGAAAGATTGAGGGCAGGAGGAGAAGGGGACAACAGAGGATGAGAAGTTTGGATGGCATCACCGACTCAATTGACATGAGTTTAAGTAAACTCCAGGAGTTGGTGATGGACAGGGAGGCCTGGCGTGCTGCAGTCCATGGGGTTGCAAAGAATAGGACACGACTGAGTGACTGAACTGAACTGAACTGAATGTAAGTTTCCATGTCACTCTTTCCATACCTCTTATCCCCCCCTCCCCTCTCTGCATGTCCATAAGTCTATTCTCTATGTCTGTTTCTCCATTGTTGCCCTGTAAATAAATTCTTCAGTACCATTTCAAGGTAGTCAGATCTTCTCCTTTTGCCTGCACAATGTTGAGATTTTCTAGTTTGCCTGAGCCTTTGGTTTCTCAGCTGTAAAAGGGGAAGAGTTCTCATCACTTATCAAGGAATAAAGTTATACACTGAAGGCTAACTGCATTCTTGTGACTCAACTTCTGAGGAATGTAGCAACATTTTCAATGTTTTTAACCAATATTTAGGTCTGTGTTGTGCTAAGTCACTTCAGTTGTGTCTGACTCTTTGTGATTCTATGGATTGTAGCCCACTGATCTTCTCCGTCCCATTCTCCAGGCAAGAATACTGGAAAGGGTTGCCATGCCCTCCTCCAGGGGATCTTCCCGACCCAGGGATCAAACCCACATCTCTTACATCTCTTGCATCGGCAGGCAGGTGCTTTACCACTAGTGCCACCTGGGAAGTCCTTATTTAGTTCTACATGTTAGTAATGCAAAGAAACAAAAATTACTCTGTGAACTCTGGCTATATGACTTATCATTCATTTATCTATCTATTCAGATAATTTATATTATCTTGGAGGTAGTCCAAGACCTGATGACATGATGTTTTGGACTACCTCCCACCTTTACGTTATTGTGCCCTGTTGGATATAATGATCTCCGTAATATTTTCTTCTGCTTCTCACCCAACGAGGCTGAGTCTACATAGACAAACAGGGTAGAGCTTTAGAGGGAAAAGACAATTATAGAAAAATAGAAATTTAAGGCCCAAATTATCCTGCAAATAAAGAACAAATTCATCAGTTTAATCCCTTGAAAAACTCAGGGAACAGCTGACTCAATCTGTTTCACCATAGGACATAGACCATTATTTTCAATGAGAGAATCATTCAAGTGAAGATATTATAAGAAACAGAGCAGCTAATTAGTTGTTCACATATATCCTCCAGCTCCTGTTTAGTTTTTCCTAGAATTCCAAGTGATGTACAGATAGATAAAATTAATTTAATTCTGAGCTGAAAATAAGGTGTTAATGTCCCCTTCCATTCTAGGGGTGAACAGTTAGGATGAGGGTGTGCCTGTGTGTAGGAGGAAAAGGTTTTCAGAGCTGTGAATGTCACCAAGCATGCTGTAATTTAAGGGTGTGATAGTTGTCCTTCCAATGTCTTACCCCCCTACCTATGACTGCAGCGCCTCTCCTTTTGTGATTCATCAGGGCCATTTATAGTCTCTCCCTTGCACAGTTTTCTGGTTATTTTATTATTTAATTCTGGAATAAAATCTTAGCTTATAATATCAGATCATAATTTTTTAGATATGTATACCCTTTTGTCGAGTTCCCAACTATATGAAAACATAATGAAACATCCCATGAAGATCTATGTGATGATTTTCTAAAGGCCTCTGAATATTTTGTAGCACTCTAGAAAAATATTAGTAGTAAAAGCATCAGGGGGAAACATTAATAACAATTTTAAGAGGCCTATACTGTTAATTTTCTAAGCCAGGTCACAGAAAGTTAGCCAATTAGGACAATTGCAGATATTCAAATCTTATATTTCTTCAGGATTGTGGTACTTACATACCACAGAATAAGAATTAGTCTCTTTTAATTGCTCATTATTTCTCAGTTGCCTCTACAACTGTCATAGAAATTAGGATTACTCTGGGTGTTAACTTGAAATTTTATGCAAAGGATTTTTACTGGGTACTTATTAAGTGTTAATGTTCTGGAGTTGGAATACAGGAATAACAGAAAACACAGTTCTGAACCTCTCAAAGAACCTAGGCTATTGGTAGAGACACACGCAAATCAATGAAAAATATGATATACTTTGGTAGGAAAGTTGTATGTTAGTACAGTAAGAAGGTTATTAGGAATAAAAACAAGAAAAATGTAGGTATTGAAAGATTTAGGAGTATTTCTTGGAGAACATGGGCTTTTGTGTTGGAAGAGGGAAATGATGGTGCAAGCAATACCAACAGGATGATTAAAGACATGGAAGAGAATCTTAGCTATTACTTATATGAATTGTTTTATACCATCACTTTACACATGGTTTTAAAGATATCTATATACAATTAAAAATGACACAAAATATTCTGGAAAGTACTTCTCATTGACAGGAACAAGTGTTATGCTATCTCACATACTGGAAAAATGAAACACTAGCTGCCAACTTGCAAGATTCAGAAATGAAATCCTAGGTTGCAAACTTCAAGAACTGGGGACTTTTATAGATGAACACAAGCTTCCCAGGTGGCTCTGTGGTAAAGAATCCACCTGCAACACCAGAGACGTGGCTTCGATCCCTGGATTGGGAAGATCCCTTAGAGTAGGAAATGCAATCCACTCCAGTATTCTTGCCTGAGCAATCCTATGGATGGAGGAGCCTGGTGGGCTATAGAGCTGTAGGGGAGCCTGCCCCCTCTACAGCATGGGGTCTCAAAAGAGTCAGACAGGACTTAGCAACTAAACAACAACAGAAACAACATAGATTAACACACTCATCAATTTAACAATATGCACAGCAACCTCTGTAAAATGTTAGTGAACAACAGTGTAAAATCTCAAACTGGGATGAAAACAATAGACCTCTACGCAAGGAAACTTGGTTTTATGCAATGTTAATATGCCACAAATTCCTCAGAGCGATTTATATTTCATGTCTATTATACAGGTAAATCTGTTTTATTAATATTGTAAGTCTAGGTCATTTGCCAGCACGTGTTTTTTCAGGTAATCCTGTTCTCTGTGCATGTATGCAATAAATTTTCTCTCTTACAAATCTGTGCTTTAGTAGCAAGTCCTCATTTTGCATCCCAATAAAATAAAATGTCATAGTGAATAGAGCAAAATAGCCATGTATCTGATGAGATCCTAAAAGAACCTGCCCAGAAAAAGACTTTGAAATAGTGATAAAACAGAATCAAATTTCTGGCTAAGGATTAAGCTTTTCTGAAGAAGGGAGAGCCTTCGAGGTGGCAACGGTGTCCACATAGTCAGGCCTTTCTGTTCCCCCCAGCACACGTCTCCGTGCTCCTTGAGGCAAGCCTCCTCACAGCTTCTGTTGTTTTCTCCTTCCTAATGTTATCAGCAGAATAATGGGTCACCTTAAGCTGCTTGAAACAGGAGGCTCTCTGTGTGTGGTGGGCTCGGGGGCATCAAGCCAGTCCTTGATTTAAAGATTATTCATTGTAAAGAAGACTCCTTCTCTGTGACTCACCAAGAAAATTTATTCAATTTAGTGTTCATTATGTCTTTCTCTTTTAAAGTGTGGAGGAATGGAAGGACAACAAATAGTGTTGGAAGATTTTTATGAACCTTCAAGTTGCGAGCTTTCAAAGATGCGAGTGTGCCCCTGTGTGCCAGCTGTGGTACTGTACTCCTGTACTTTTCAAGGCACTATACTGTAAGGTGAAAAATGTTTTATTAATTTTTTTGTGTTTGCTTATTATGTATTATTTGTGTGAAAAGTATTATAAACCTGTTACAGTACAGTACTACATATTAACTTATATGCAGACTACATCATGAAAAATGCTGGGCTGGATGAAGCACAAGCTGGAATCCAGATTGCTGGGGGAAATATCAGTAACCTCAGATATGCAGATGACAACACCCTTATGGCAGAAAGTGAAAAAGAACTAAAGAGCCTCTTGATGAAAGTGGAAGAGGGGAGTAAAAAAGTTGGCTTAGAGCTCAACATTCAGAAAACGAAGATCATGTCATCAGGTCCCATCACTTCATGGCAAATAGATGGGGAAACAGTGGAAACAGTGGCTGACTTTATTTTTTGGGCTCCAAAATTACTGTAGATGGTGACTGCAGCCGTGAAATGAAAAGTCACTTACTCCTTGGAAGGAAAGCTATGACCAACCTAGACAGCATATTAAAAACCAGAGACATTACTTTGCCAACAAAGGTCTGTCTAGTCAAGGCTGTGGTTTTTCCAGTAGTCCAGTGGATGTGAGAGTTGGACTATAAAGGAAGCTGAGCACCGAAGAATTGATGCTTTTGAACTGTGGTGTTGGAGAAGACTCTTGAGAGTCCCTTGGACTGCAAGGCGACCCAACCAGTCCATTCTAAAGGAAATCAGTCCTGAATATTCATTGGAAGTACTGATGTTGAAGCTGAAACTCCAACACTTTGGCCACCTGATGCGAAGAGCTGACTCACGTGAAAAGTCCCCGATACTGGGAAAGATTGAAGGCGGGAGGAGAAGGGGACAACAGAGGATGAGATGGTTGGATGGCATCACTGACTCAATGGACATGAGTTTAGGTAAACTCTGGGAGTTGGTGATGGACAGGGAGGCCTGGCGTGCTGCAGTCCATGGGGTTCCAAAGAACTGGGCAGGACTGAGGGACTGAACTGACTGACAGAGTAAATAGTCAATTGTGTTAGTTGGGTCCCTGAGCTAAATTTGTAGAACTTAAATTGGACTTACAAACTCCCTCTCACAATGAAACTTGCTTGTATGTAGAGGACTTACTATATTTTCTACTTACTATTGATCTCTTCAAAGTCACATACAAGATGATGGTATAAAGCGTTTCTATAAGGAATCAGCACTCTCTTGTACTTCACATGGGGCTTGCCTGGAGGCTCAGACTGTAAAGTCTGCCTGCAACACAGGAGATCCAGGTTCGATCCCTGGGTTGGGAAGATCCCCTGGAGAAGGGAACGGCTACCCACTCTGGTGTTCTTGCCTGGAGAATCCTATGAACAGAAGATCCTGGCAGGCTCCAGTCCATGGGGTCCCAAAGAGTCGACATGAGTGAATGATTAAGCACTCCTGTAATTCATGTGTCTATTCATGTCTGCCTTGAATTCAAGAACTGTTCAAGTGCCAGTCATTTCCAATGCTCTCCTTTTCAGTTTTAAACTCCCCCCTTTAAAATACTACAAGTTATAATTCTTTAATGCTAACAACATGGTATTTTAAATGCACTTTAAGCTATTTTCTTTATCTATAGAAAAAACATCTCTTTATTTTGTTTATGGGTACACTCACCTAACAACTATGTACTAAACATGGTGAATTTTCTAGCAGATATGCTCATATTTCAGAATACTGAGCAACTCAATTGGAAACAATCCAACTTAAATGTCCCCTGAAACAAGTGTCATTATCTTCACATTTGATTTACATCGTACACCTGTTTAAATTTGCCTTTAAATTACATTTCTTTGAAACCACACAAAGCCTCCTTTACACTCAGATTTTAATCTCTACAGTTTAAGAAGCTAAATCCTGAGCAAACAGTTGGATTTTGTAGAAAGCTCACTGTCTTGAATTTGTAAGATGTTGACCTGACAGATTTGATTTTCATGGAGTAGAAGATTTTGCCAATCATTGTTACTTTCTACTAAGAAAATGTAAAGCAGGAAAAAATAATTAACCTGTCCATGTTTTTTCCCCAAATTGAAAGTGATTGGTCAATGTTATTATGGTATATCATGACCCTGAACCATAATCCTCCCGTAGGTTATTTTCTAAAACTCAATGTAGAAATAGGGGATGGCATCACCAACCACCAGGGGTCAGCAGACACCTGGAATGTGTGGCATTATAGTCCCTGTGAGAGAATGGGAGGATAAAGGACCTGCAGATCTCTGGGTAGCTGTACAGCACTGTGGTTCCCTGGCACACATTTACATTTAAATTCATATTATAATGAAAGAAAAGCACCATATATTTAGGTGTGGGATCAATCGGGACTTTGTAGATTCCTGGTGTTTCCTTCTTAGGTCCACTGTTGCCTTTAATTATGTAAATAAATGGAGGAAAGAGATTAAGAGAAATGAAGAAAGTCTTCTTCCATGAAGAAGAGAGGGTAAAACATGCCATGTAAGAAGCACAGCTAGCTAGGTTTCATTCTGTGTTTAACTCCAAAGATCCATGAGAATGTCTTCTCTTCTTTCTGTATCGCAGGGGGTTTCTCAATGTGTCTCAAGACTCGAAGCTTTAGCATCTCCTGGGAATGTTAGAAATGTAAATTCTTGGCCTCATTCCAGAACTACTAAACCAGGAACTCTGGAGATAAATGCCAGCAGTCTTCTATAAACTCTTCAGATGATATCAATGCCAGTTAATGTTTGAGAACCATGGCTCTGACTGATATTGGAGATGACGTGAAACTGGCCAGGATTACTGTTATTGAGCAGGACCCTGAGGAGCCTTCTGGAGACAGACCCTTCCCACCCCTGCTATGGTCTCTGCCTGCCTATTGTTTGTAGAAAATCTGTAGTTTCCTGGGCCTCCCGCAAGTCACAAAAGCCTGGCTCAAGAATTAATGATTGAATGGATATGAACATGCAGTGACAAAAGTAGCAATGGGGCCAGGAAGACTGGTAACGATTGAAATAGTAAATCCGTCATGTGGCAGTCACAGACTCTTTAGTTCCTCCCTGAAGTATATAGATGACAATATCTAATGTTCACTCCCAAGTTGTTTTATGGATGTTAAACCCCCCACTAAACGTAAGAAGTTAACTACATAATGACTATGAGTATATGGCCACAAGATTAGCTGGAGCCAGAGAATTGATAATAACCTCTGCCACACTGCCCTATTACCCCACCATCAACCAATCAGAGACTTGTACACAAGCTGATCACTCACTCTGAGACTCCCCTCCCTCATTCTGCCCTTAGAAACTCTTCTATAAAAGCCACTGAGGAGTTTGGATATTTTGAGATTAGTTGTCCCATACCCCTTGTTCAGTACCTACAACAAACACTATACTGCTGCTGCTAAGTCGCTTCAGTCGTGTCCGACTCTGTGCGACCCCATAGACGGCAGCCCACCAGGCTCCCCTGTCCCTGGGATTCTCCAGGCAAGAATACTGGAGTGGGTTGCCATTTCCTTCTCTAATGCATGAAAGTGAAAAGTGAAAGTGAAGTCGCTCAGTCGTGTCCGACCCCCAGCGACCCCATGGACTGCAGCCCACCAGGCTCCTCTGTCCATGGGATTTTCCAAGCAAGAGTACCGGAGTGGGGTGCCATTGCCTTCCCTTTACCAAAACACAGCATCAGCAAATTGGCTTTACTGTGTATGGGTGAATGGATCCAAGTATGGTTCAATAACAGTAGCAGAAGGACATATTGTATTTACTCTAAAATATATAATTGAGTTAATTCTCTGAACTCCAGTTACTGCCTCTTGGGTCGTTAGCTACTCTTTACTCTTTGGTGTGTACTTGTGGCCAAAACTAATTTTTGAATCCTCTCCAGCTCAGCAGGAAAGTAGGCTAACTCTGTAGGGAGTAATAACAAAATACCAGTAATTCCCACCCGAAGCACATTAAAAGAAAAGGCCCATGAGGGTATGAGCTGCTTATCAAGGTCAGTAAGTCACAAGAGGAGATGACCCAGAAGAGCTCCAGTTTTCCCCTAAGCAATCTGCATAATAAGGGAGAGAAGGAAAATTTGCAACATTGAGGATGCTCCCCCAACAACTCCCCACCTGACATTCACACCATTCTCTGAGCCATATAATGTGGGTGTAAAAAGCTGCTAGAACCTCCTTTTCTCCTGTACTTAATTTCAGCCCATCTCTTTAAACATCTCCCCTCAGTCAATAAGTACTATGAGAATCATTTTCCTTTGCTGAGTCATCTAATCTCTGTGCTACAGGATGGTCTAAAATCATCCCCAACAGATGCAGTCCATTTCTCTATTTAGAGATGGATTGAGATGTTAATTTATCAACCTCATCAGCAGCTGCAGTAGCAGAAACAGCATATTGAGTACCCAGTGCACAGAGTATACTGTAGTAGGTACAGGAGCCACACAGTCAAGGAACCTACACCCAGTTGTAGAGGCAAAGCAGAGATTCAAAAAATGACAGACAAAAGGACAAGGTGTTGAGAGGGGTGGCTAATGGCAGGAATAGGTAAGATGAGGTATAAAAAGTATGGATTTTAAAATTCTTTCACAATTAGTCCTTTATATCCAATAAACAAAAACACTGCCCATTCTCTTAAGCTAAAAGAAAGTGACTTTTATGAATTCTTTCAGTGTAGTAAAACTGAAATTTTAATACATTTGGAGCTTACCATAATTCACATATATAGGATTATAAGGAAATGTTGCATTCTAGGATTTGCATATAAGATTTTTATTTTCCTTGAGGGTAGAGAGTGATTGCAGTCCATTTTCTTGGAATCTCTTTCTCATTGGGTTTCTTGTATCTTGTGTCAACCTGAGTTGTTATGATGCCTGAAAAAGGTCAAAGAGAAATGCTCTGTACCCAGTACTATCATTCTGTCTCCTGGTTATCAGACGTCTTCTTGGAGGTGCTTTAACTTCAGAGGCTACTTGAGGGCAAGGATTTTGTCTCATTCATCTTCATTTCTTCAGTACCTGAGTACAGTGAGTGCCTGGCACATAATAAACATCTAATGAATATTAGATGAATGAATGACTGGATACACAGATTACAGGCCACAGTGATTAGATGCTGCTATCTATCCTTTATAGCACAGACACAGTTTGATAAGAGGAAAAGAAAGAGTGCCTTAAAAAATCTAGACCTCTCCTAGTTTAGCTAAAGATAAGTCATGCAGCTTTTACAATAGTATTCCATGGCAATTTTTTTAAGTGTGAAAGCTAACTCACAATGAAACAAATGTGATGGTGTGTCTTCCTGTGCACTGAGAAAATCTGATGAGTTCTATTCCATAAAAAGCCCTGATTCACAGGTACAATCTTATCACCAGATAGAATTCAATTTCAAATTTTCTCCACATACCTTGTGTGATTCAATTTTATATCTCCAATACCTAGTTCAGGGCCTGGCAAAACTGATCAATGAATGAGTAAATATATATGAACAAAAAAAGGAACTGATGAGATAGGAAGCTATGTGCTGAGCTTTTCACTACTAGGGGTTCTTAGGGATCTAATTTGATAGATAGGAATGGTTCATAATTATATAGATTTATTTTAGAAGAAATTTTTATATGCCCACTGGTAGTGAAATCATTCAAATATTTCCAAGTAACTATTCCATCTCCTTTCTTTCCTAGAGTCTTTCATTTGAGCATAGCATAAAGAATAACTTTATTAGAGTCCTGCCAGTTTATTAACATTTCTGAATGAATAGAAAACCTTTTATTGTACTTGAATATTGATTGGCATTTATCAATCTTTAGTTCTCTACAATAAATAATTGCAAATTATTTTTATTCTTTGCTCCTCATGGGATTTCAACACAACACTACCCTTCCTTAGAGCTGGTCTGCTGCTGATTATAACACCCCAATTTAATCTTATAAATTGGTATTTCCATTTGAGAAGTGCTATTTCAAGGTTGTCTTTACAACTCCATTCATGTGTGGGAAAGTCCATAGGAAAGTGACTTATGACTTTGCTTCCTTCCTCAGAATTTGCTTTCTCTCAGACTCAGAGGGAGATTCCACACACATAAAGGCAAATTGTTCCTACTCTAGACGCAGAGAGTTATCAAGGCATGTTTTATCCTGAAACAGCTCCCTGGAGACCCTGATGAGCATGTGTGAATACAAACAGCGGCGCTTCCTGTGGTTGACTACAAAGTGCTTGGTTGCAAAACCATTTCCTGTTTCTTAACATGAAATGGAATCAAGTACAGTCAAATACCATTTGGCAAATCTGCAGATACATCAGCCTGCAGTGAGGTCTGACCAGTTGAGTATTATTCATTCTGTTGCTTTCATTGGACACACCTTGTGGGTCTCTCTGCTTCAAGCAAAATAGGTAACGAAGTGATGGGGATAATTCTAACCATTTTGTTTCTGATCATCCTGCTAAGAGATAATCATCTCTGACCAATTTCTGAAATGGCATTGAATCTTGTGTTTACTTCATTTTTCTCAGTTTGTAAAATGGGGATAGTAGGATAAAATCCTACTTACTGCCTACCTTACTAAATCAGCTGATAATATACTTTGCTTTTTAGGGTATTTAAACTTTAAAAAAGAAAAGGAAAGTAACTCCAATTTTAGTATCATTCCCCCCAAAGGCAAGAGAACAGGCAGAACCCGTGAGAACTGGTAATGGGGTGGGGGATGAGAAGACAGGTACCTTGCAATCCTAAAACATTCTTCTGCAGAGGCCGCTTCTAATTCCAGCTCTGTGTGAGGCTGGCTGTGCTCGGGGAAGATTGCTGAATTATCCATGCTTCCGTCTTCTCTTCCATCTCATCTTTATTATCTCTATGTCCTTTATTATAATCATTTTTGCTATGGCTCTCTCTGTGCTATCTGCCAATACTACAGAAAAAAACAAAACAAAACAAAATCTGACAGGCCAACAAAGGATGTCACACTTAGGAGAGCTGAGGTGAAGAAAAGAATTCACTGAAAGAAAGCATCTCCCTAAAAAGCAGCCTAAGAATATAATATTTTCACTTCTTCATGGAGCACTTGTTCAGGCAACTCCCATTAATGATAATGGGAGCTAATCGGTGAGAGAATAAATATCTTATAACACATTATATTTAAAACTCAGCATGAACTGAAAAACAGCTATTTTACTCAGTTAGCAGGATGAATGCTTTTAGAGTAAAGGAAAACCTGCTGTTGAGTTCACAATTCCTCCAGGTATAAAGGAAAGAAATTATCTTAAATGTTATTTGTATCTGTAACCCACTACAGGGCTCTAGCTGTAATTGGCAGCAACATGTCAGTTAAGTCATAACAGATACACTATAGCAGTGTTAGTCAACTCACAAACGCCAAGTGTGCAAAGACACAGCCTTGGTGGCAGGAGTGTGCTGTGAGGCTTGCAGAGAATGACTCTTCTCATTTGTCTGCTTTCTCTCTGTCCTCTTCCCATTCAATTTCCTATGTATTCCCCCTATGTCCTTGATAGAAAATGGCTAATTTCTATAAATGATGACTGATATATAGAACATAAAGAGATGGGATAGAGGTCCTCTTAAAAATGGCATGCCTTTTATTTCCAACATGGCTCGAGTATAATGTAGTATGAATGTACCTTCCCTTTAGGAAATCCATGTCTAATGCTGACATGCTGCTTCTGCTTTCACTTCAAAAGGGTCAGCCTTGTCTCTGTGGCTTTTGGCATCTTAATGGATATAGGGTCAGATTTCCCTGAGATACCAACCCTGTTAAAAAGCAATTCCTGCAACTGAGTGCTTCATTTGAATTCAAAGTCTAGTTTAAAAAAAAAAAAAGATGACATCTGAATGCCACAACCAAACAGAAATGGTGATGGGAACAAAATCTGTCACACTGTCACTGAGCTAGATGTCCATCTGTGGTCAGTCCTCCAAGGTGCGTCCCTCACTCTGCCTCCTGTCCAGGGCTCTCCACCTCCCTTGGCAGCTTCTCTGGTCCAGCCCTTTATACAGTCTTCATTAGCACCATGTAGCCAAGGAACTTGACCACCACCAGTAACAACCCCCTCTCTTTCTCACTGAAATATAACTTCTATTCCAGTTCCCCTTCAGCAGGCTCTGCTAAAATGACTGAATCTGACAGTATACGTCCCAAGGGAAAGCTACAAGAGCCCCATTCCTTCATTTCTTTTTAATTCATTCACTCAACAAATATTTAATGAGCATATACTGCTAAGGTACTGATGTGGAACCTTGCTTTCCCACTAACAGCGTTGTGGAGGCAAGACTTCCCTTGTTTGATCTCAAAGAAATAAGTCTCTCTGGGGAATGTGTGCTGGGTAGGAATATAAAGGCAGGATGGAAGGGGGGCCATTCTGGAGGATGTTGGGCTTTCAGATTCTCCTAACTCACCCCACATAGAAACTGATCACACCATTTTAAACTGAGGAAGACTCCTGCTCACCTCCCTAGTAGCAGTGCTTCTAATTAGTTCATCCAGTCAGGAATAAGTTTCTACCTGCTCCTTCCATACCTTCCCCTCCACCTAACACTGTGATTTGGGACAGTTTCATTCTGACACAAAATTTCACACTATGAAAAAGTCACAAGTAAAGAAGACTTCCACAGAAGAGAAAGCTTGATTATTCTGAATGAGTCTCCAGACTCCTCCTCTGGTTCCTGAACCGGGGGGGCAATTACCCAGGTAAACACATGCTCTATTGTAAATCCTACCGGTCATTTCTCTCAGCAGTTTCTCGGAAGCACCCAGTTGCTGACTAGAGGAGGCATCTTTTCTTTATAGCACCAAGGAAGCATTTTTAAGGTCATAACGTTGGAACAGCTGCTTCAATACAGAAATGTGGAAACTGAGTCCCCAAGAGTTTAGGCCTCTTGGTCACTGTCACATTTATTTGTGACAGAATCTGAGGCCAGAGCTCTGCTTGAAATACTGCTGCCTCCTTCCATTCTTGAAAAGGCTGTATCTAAAAATCCATAAGACGCATAAAGGTGAACAAAGCTGACTGCCTCACATTCTTAATATATTACTCAAGCCTCAAGTCAGTGTTCATGTTTCATCAATCATGTGATGACATTCTATACTATTGACGATACAAAGAACATTCAGGAAGCACCTGTTAGTCTTTTTTTTTGTACTTAAAATTAAATATAGAAGAACAGCATAATTCTTAGTTGCCTAGAGTTATTTTAAGTAAAGTACTTTTTTAAGATGAGTGAATAATTTATCCACATCCTCAGGCTGACTTTGAAATCCATATCACCCCTAGATGTACTGGACTCTTTAATAGCAACAACAGAAAGAAAAAGCAGAGGCAACTGAGAGTTCTAATAGCTTCTACAGGACTGCAACAACCATATCTCTGAGTCTGTCTTTGTCATTTTGCCAGAGAAATAAGAGAAAGGGAAGATTTTTTTGCTGTAAAAACTGAAAAGAAAATGGAAGCTCGGGGACAACATGACCCACAAAAACCCATTTTCTTAGAAAGTGAAATCAGAAGCAGAGGTTCTTCAGATACTATTAGAGCAGAATGGACAATGATTTCAGTCATTGAGCTCTTACTGAGGTTCATGGTGAAAGTCCGAGGGATTTTGGCAACTCTGAGGCTGGCTATTGACTGATTCACAATTTGCCTATCTGTCTTGGGCCTTTTAGCTCTCGTTTTATTTGAATGGAAGGAAGATTTAAATTGTACGTAACTATTGAGCACTCAGGTGAATTTCCCATAACTTCATGCATATTACATATTTTGTTTTCAAATAATGATTCTGACTCTAGTACCAGGGCTTACGGTTTATAATTACTGAAGAGCATTGGTTATAACATGGCTGTTGTCATTTCAGATTCTGACAACAGATCTCGATTTCATGGGGAGAGTGAAATAGAAGATGAAAATGGGAAAAATATAAATATCATTTCATATTGACTGAGAAGCCACAACATGAGAGCATAAACAATGTTCAAGAACGTAAGATTTGTTTTTAACATTACATTGTAGATAGCATGAAGCACATATTATACTAGACACTGATGTAAAATGGATAATTTCTCTTACTGTGCTAAATGTAACTTAAATCTGTATTCTGTATTGCATTCTTATCCATGTAGGCAATAATCTTTTTGAGTACTCAATGAACTATTTATTGCCCAAGAATTTATCAACCTAACTGTCCAACTTCCAATTTTGATACTGTCAGGGCAAACTTGTGGAAGGAGATGTTTTCCAGGTGTCAGAGGATTTAAAAGAAAAGGACCTGAACTTACAGTCAGATGAACCTGGTGACTGCTACTTTTGCATCTATGACTTAGTAGTCATGAGATTTGGGGAAAATAAATGTTTTGAATTCTGGATTTCCAATTTCAAATACAGAAATAGGTAAACCTTCCTTAATTCACAGTGTTATTAAGAGAATCAAGTGAAATAATGGGTGTGGATTACTTTGAAAAGTACATATAAAATGATTTCTCTCACATACATTGCTAAGTTTCAATAGATCTGTCTCCCAAATTCAAGGGAAAAAAAGAGTATTTACTGCTGATGTCCCCGTTTTACTCTTGTCCTTCTTCCAACCCTTTTGCACTGTTGCATTAACAGGGTTAACTGGTGCTCAATAAACTAGTATTGGGGCCTACTAACAAATTTGATTTTCAAAGTAGAGATCATTACTTTCCTGAATTGTCAGGTTCTACTGGGAGGCAGAGATAGAGGTCAGAAGACTGCTATTTGATGTTTATCTTGCCAAAATTTGGGGAAGAAAATTAAACATGTATATATATTGTGAATACATTATTGTATATTTTAGTTCTGGATGTTTTTTTTTTTTTTTAATTTCTTGTGCAATCTCTCCTTGTAGATTATGCTTTTTCCCATACTTTAAGTATATTTGTCAGTATATGGTCAGTTCAGAGAGTCAAGAAGCTAATAATACTGAATTCTAAAAACAATGATTTTTGGGCTCTAATGGTTTGCTAGTCAAAGGATGATTTATTTCAAATTTGATTGTTTTCTTGGTAACAGCAGTTGTAAAATGAGAGGTTAGAACATGCTATTCATTTATTTTCTGAATGACATTTTTTTCTATAACCCTGAGTACTTTTTTAAACTGCTTCAACATCAATAACTTCTACCTTGTTTTCAAAGTCATGCTTACTAAACCCTACATTTCATTTACTAGTGTATTAGTCCTGTGCTGGCTGACCTACTATGTGCAAACTGGAGATGCATAGAGACTCTACACAGATTATACTTGAAATTTAAATCAGGTCAATGAAAAAAAAAAACAAAAACAACTGAAAGAGATACTTCTGTTTAAAGGTAATTTATATAGGAATTATTCTGATTCTTTCTATTTAACTTTAACTTGGCAAATAGTTTGTCTTAAAGAATAAAACTTTACAGAATCAGGGAAGACATTTGCCTGTAATTTACACAATGAAAATCTTTCTTCAGGTATTTAATCCCCATTTTGTTATTTCTTTACACCTGTAAGACATAGTTGAATACTCAAATGTTCAAATAATTCTGCATAAGTCAAAGTTCTCCAGTCTTTTCTCTCAGTTCTGGCTGAACTTCAATGAGGGCAGACAAGGAAGATGGATATCTGCCTTGTTCAATTCTACTCTCTCATTCTTGGTGCCTGACTATTTCAGGGTAGGCACATAGAAATATAGAGATTGATGGGTGGGAGGTAGAAGTAATTTCTGCACAGAATGACAGCCTGAATCAAGTTACTTTTGCAAGATATTTTTCCTTTCAAAGACATGTCTTGGATTGGAATCTAAATATTCAGTTTACATACATGGCCATGTTTGCTTGCATAGGAGAGAGGGAAGCTTATAGAAACCTGAAAAGGTCTCTAAAGTAGTTTTCAGAACCATGAAGGAACTAAGAGTACTGAGTATCCTCAAAGGCTTTCTATAAGTAGGAGTTATCTCTATTTTTTGATATTCAGACTTGTTCTTATTTCTAAGCTAACTTAGGGAATTCTCAGCAGACTTAAACATAACAGAACTTATCATCTCTTATCATTTGACTTCCCGAGAAAATCAGGTGATTTTTGAACTTCAACTTTTTCAGTCACTGAGGAATTAAGAAATGAGCAAAAGCTATTGAGGATGAGTTTGTGGGAACACGTGTAATTATTATCAAGGACAGAAATGCAAGAGAGCAAAATTTGTGCTGAGAATTTGATCCTGACATAGTTAAAATGATGTTGTAGATGAAGCCATGATTCATAGATTTTTTTCCCTAAGGATTAACCAATTACAAAGCCAAGGTCAAGAGGCCACTGCTAATTTTAGATTGATATGTATTCTCTATGAAAATATTTCCAGTACCTTGTGGTTGCATAGGGATTCTTAATTTATAATGGTTATTAATTTAAAAACAGTTCCTTAAGTAAGCCAGAAAGAAAAACACCAATACAGTATACTAACACATATATATGGAATTTAGAAAGATGGTAACAATAACTCTGTATACGAGACAGCAAAAGAGACACTGATGTATAGAACAGTCTTATGGACTCTGTGGGAGAGGGAGAGGGTGGGAAGATTTGGGAGAATGGCATTGAAACATGTATACTATCATGTATGAAACGAGTCGCCAGTCCAGGTTCGATGCACGATGCTGGATGCTTGGGGCTGGTGCACTGGGACGACCCAGAGGGATGGTATGGGGTGGGAGGAGGGAGGGGGGTTCAGGATGGGGAACACGTGTATACCTGTGGCGGATTCATTTTGATGTTTGGCAAAACCAATACAATATTGTAAAGTTTAAAAATAAAATAAAATTTAAAAAAAATTAAAAAATTAAAACAGCTCCTTAAATAAAATTTTATTTAGGACAAAATGAAAAAGATGTTTTAATGATGATATTGTATTTTTGTATTTCCATTGTTGGGAAAATATTAAAGAGTACATATAAATTAAATGACATCCTTGCTCAAAATTGTGTAAAAGATAAGGCTGTGTCTATTATGGAATGGTATCCAAGCATGAGCCATTCCTTAGAATTTCTGCTAATCTTCTCAGTTGCAGTTTTTTTTTTTTTTTTTGCTTTCCTGTTTCCTCCTGCTCCTAACCTATTATAATTTGCGTTAACATAGAATATTATTCCTTAAAAAATTTATTTTTCACAATATGCTCCTGTCTCAATCAAAACCTATTTTTGAAGGTAGCCAGTTCAGAGGGGAGTAAACATTTCCATGTGAATGCTAATGCTTTTAGCTATGGAAATCCACAACTCAAATTGATAAGGTAGACAGCAATCACCAATATTTGCTTTCTTGTGAGTCGTGGGATCATCACTTCCTTCTCTATTGACTCAGTTTTTCAGATTAGTTAGTTAGAATGATGGTCTATCCCAACTACACACGCCACCAAAAAGCTCATACAAAGGGACACCTTTTTAGGAGATAATAATTGTCTAAAATGTAGTTTCTTATCAGAAATGAATGTCAGTTGCATTCGATGATGTCTATCATTCAGAAGGCAGGCTGGGTGAGAAAAAATTCCCAGGCTTCTTTTCAAATTACACACTTAAATGGACTATGCAACCTTGGCTTAGAAAGAGAGATAAAAAAAAAGGAACTGGCAGATTTTTGAGAATCAGTAGGAAGCACATATGAAGGATGCATCCTGTATACTAGACAACTATCTTTGATTTTTAAAGTTCATATGTTTGGACATAATTTCTACAATAAACAGTGCTATGCAGTGAAAAAAAATAAATTTAGAAACCTAACCACTTTAAATTCTTGAGTGCAGCATTTGTGTGTGTGTGTGTGTGTGTGTGTGTATGTACGTGTGCGCCCCTGTGTGTTATCTTTTTCTGGATGCAAATTTATCAAAATTGACTTTGGTCATGAAAAAGTAGGGTCAAATGCCTTGGTTAACAGGGGCAATCCTTGCCTTGCTGGACTGCTATAACAGCTAGAATTATTTATTTCATTGCCTGCCACATAGCAAGTGAGCAATAAATAGAAGCCATTCACTGCATCCTAATGCAAAAAGTTGTTACAACAGACAACATTTCAACATTAAGTCATTCTTTCCACATGCTCTGGCCTTCAAATTGTATCAGATGCTATCTACAGATTACTAGAAAAGGTAAATATCTGTCTATATTTAGGAATAAAAGTATTCCACTAACAGAACACATTTCATTAAACAATGTGGAAATATGCTGAAGTGAACTGAAAAGAAGATGGTGGATGGTTAGGACATTTTACTTAGAACAATGTCACATTAGGTTTTAATAACATGATGTTGTTGCTGTGCTAGAAATTAGGACACTTATTGGGGTAGTTTTATTATTTTTCTCACAGGTATGGAGAATCAATACATTAGAAATCCTGTGCTATTTAGAGAGGAATGATCAACTTCTATTAAAACTGCTTCACTCTCATAATATAAAATAATTATACGAGTGAACAGCGTCAAGTGTTGTGACTCTTTCTCCCAAAACCAGTTATAAAACTGACTTTAAAAATTTCTTAAAAGGTGCTGACATTTGAAACTGAAATAAAATTACCCAATGTATGATAAGTGCTTACTGTAATGAATTAGAATGTAATCCAATATATTGATATTATTGTTTGATGGCTGATGCCGACACTGTCTTTGATTTATTTACTGCTTTTCAAACACAGCACTGAGTCTTGAGAATCTGACATTTCAGGTTATATTTTTAACTCCATTAATTTATCAAGTAGCAATAAGCAAATAGGGGCTTCCCAGGTGGCTCAGTGGTAAATAATCTGCCTTCTAATGCAGGAGATGCAGGAGACATGGGTTCAGTCCCTGGGATGGGAAGATGCCCTGGAGGAGGACACTGCAACCCACTGCAGTATTCTTGCCTGGAGAATCCATGGGCAGAGGAGCCTGGCGGGCTACAGTCCATAGGGTCGCATCCATAGGGTTGCAAAGAGTTGGACACTACTAAACGACTGAGCACAAACATGAGTAAACAAACAATTGGCCCATGTTCCTGATATATGACTCAGCTGGTAAAGAATCTGCCTGCAATGCAGGAGACCTGGGTTCAATCCCAGATTTGGGAAGATCCCATGGAAAAGAGAAAGGCTACCCACTCCAGTATTCTGGCCTGGAGAATTCTATGGACTGTATAGTCCACGGGGTCACAAAGAGTTGGACATGACTAAGTAATGTTCACTTTCCCAATATCAAAATATTTGAAATATTTAATCAAAATTAAGTCACAAAAAACATCTCTTTAAACCAATAAATGATTGTAAAATGGTACATGTATTTAAGATGAACATTCAAAGTGTTATAATGATGTCTTCCTTCCTCATACAGAAAAATGCTAAATAGAAGAGCCAATATGACATTGGTTATAAAATACCTTCAAATAAATTGCCCTAGATGCCTGTGAATTTATCATCAAATATATACATGTAGATACAATTTTGATGATTAATGACATAATATGGCCCATTTCTCTTTCCTCCTGACCAGAAGATTTATCACACCATGTTTGTGCAAAGCACTGAGGCCAAGATCCTCTTCCTACTCAGGTCATCTGGTGCTTCCAGGCTTGTGGCCAGGAGCAGCTGGAAAGGCCAGACCCAGGACTATGGCCTGTCCTGGTGGCCGCCAACTGATGGGCCTATGTGCTTACAGCATGCAAGCCTCGTGCATGAGCTCAGAAAATCCTCCTCCAGACTGAGAATTCTGGAATTTGAACTTGGAAGCTCTCCAGTTTTTCTCTATTTCATGAGGTTCTGTGGTAGCTGGTTTTTGTGTGCATAGATGATGCACTTTACACTCCTATACAAATGGGAAGTAATCCCATCTCCTCCATCATCTGAATAAATGCACTCAATGAGGATATCTCTCTTTTATAAAGCTTTCCCAGTGGTGGCTCTAATGATTAGCCAGATTGGAGGACAACAGATCTATTCTAAAACAGAGGTACTCCAAGGAGCTAGGGTTCTCCGCTTCCTCCAACTTTAAGTTGAGATAAGGACAGAAATTGAGAGTACAGATTTAGAAATTTAACAGCAATTTGATGAGCACTTGTATAACTTTTGAATCTAATAATAGGTAGCACTTAATGGTTCTTTATTTTTCTATTAATCTTTTTAACTGCATTTGAAAAACGTATTGGGAAAAAGTAAAAATAGATCATAGGCTGGGGTGGAGAAAGGATACATGAGCGATGTTGTCCTGAGTTCTACCATATTGAATGAATTTTTATAAAAACAATAAAATAATTTCAAGTGGTTTGGGTATGTTAACTATTTTGCTCATAAAATGTTTTAGCTATATAGAGAGATACTAGCCAATTCAGTCACTGCCCAATGAAAGCTGTTATCATTTCTATATTTAGTGAAGCAGAGTCAATCCCATTCAAGGAAGTCAGTCCAAAAAGTCAACATATTATTTTGATGAATTTGATTATATTTTGATCAACTTATCTACGATAGTGATCAAAAGTTGCCTGTGTAGACACAGACATCCTCCCAGGAAGCAGCTTTCTTGGGTACAACTACTTTTGTAGTTGGCCTGCTAACAAGGTGTGTGAAATTTGAGCATTAGTCCATATATGAATATTTATCTAAGACTTTGGCATCATCCAAATGTCTGAGGCTCTAATTAGGAAAAAAATGTAATGTCACTCCCAAATTTTGACATGTTTTAAAAACACAGTCAAAACTAATATATATCAACAAGATATGACAAAAAGTTGTTATAAATGGTGCTTCCCACACCAGCTGGAGAATATTTAAGTAACTATATTAGGACATGAAGCTTAAAGCCTATATGAAAAGTACATCATTAATGTGTAGATCTATCAATGTTTATGCGCTCATATTAAAACAGCACAATTTATAAAAATAGTCTTAAAGAGGTTTTGACAGTTTTATATCATAAGGTAAGCTTAAACAGCATTTTAACTTGTTATATAACATCTACTACTGAAACATTTTACAAGAATATCATTTCATTTGATGCCTTTGCTAGTTTGACTTCTAAGTCCCTTTCTGTTGGGTTCACTATGGTGGAACCTTGTTCTTCTAGTTGAAGACATTCGATTATTTTCACCTCTAGATGTGCCACATCTTTGAGTTGTGCTCTTAGGAGTTCAGAGTTAATAGGGATGTCTCACTATGCTATACACCAGCTCAAGTCAAGGCTTTGTAGCCAAAGTTTGTTTCTGGGTTCCCATCAGCAGGTTCCATTTTGGATGATACTTGAGTCATAGCCTTGGGAAATATACAGGGGATGCCAGTCCGTGTCTCTAAGAGTCTCATCTCCCCATCTTCCTTCCTTGGTTCTACACCTGTGCTCACTGTTCCTTGGCAAGAATTTCTATCAAATGGAACCCAGACATCAATACCCTTGTAAGGAATCAGCAAACCTTTGTAGGGCTTCCCAGATGGCACTAGTGGTAAAGAATCTGCCTGCTAATGCAGAAGATGTAAGAGATATGGGTTCAATCTCTGGGTTGGGAAGATGCCGTGGAGGAAGGCATGGTAACCCACTCCAGTATTATTGCCTGGAGAATCCCATGGACAGAGAGGAGTCTAGTGGGCTACAGCCCATGTGTTCATAAGGAGCTGGACACAACTGAAGCTACTTAGTACAGCACAAGGAATCAGCAAAGTGATCATAAGCCATAAAGCTTCCTTCAGAGGTGACTTTGGTTTCATGCAGCTAGAGGCTTTTGACAACCAAATCCAGATAGTTTCCACAGATGTCCCTGAACTCCTAAGGCAAATATGCAAATGAACTGTTTATAAGAAAAGATGAAGTTAAAGATATGTGTATATGCATCCTGTAATACTAGCTATCAATTGATAATCTAAATATTTATTTGACTTTTTATAATAATCTTCACCTTTGTTCTTACCTATAAGATATGTATGGATTTCTTACCTATAATATATATAATTGATATACATTACTTATATTACATATAACAATTGTCTGTTTTACAAAATAATTTCAAAGGGTGACTAGCTTAACTAGTGGCCACATTGCCTGGGGATCTCTAGCACAAAAATGAGTGAAATACAAAATTACTAGACTGTATATTTTTCAATTACCTTTCAGCTGTGCTACATGCACATGCATACACACTCACACACAAAAAAACACAAGTAATGCTGAAGATCTTCTGAGGGTCATGGACTGTCTCCAGTTGGATCTTTCATCCTGTTGTGGGTTAATATATAGAATATAAATGAATGTATATCCTATTATCATCCACAAATGATACAGTACAGTTTTAGAATGGTTACTTCACTTGTCAGAAATGTATCAACATATTCTGTAAGAAACTGTGATAACTACGCATTTAAATAACTTTGTTAAAATCCAAAACATTGGGGAAAAAACAGCTGTGCATATTAGTTTGTGGGAAGTATGTTAGAACAATAGTAGGAATAAGATGTATAAAACATGCTTTGCAATGAACTATGCATTATGTGTGTTATGTATTATGTACCCTTAGGTAAATCATTTACCCCTTTCTGCCACAGTTTCTTCCTTTAAATAATAAAGGTTCTATGGCACGTGAACTCTGTTACCTCCCAGCTCCAAAATAAACTACTAGAAATAAACAACACTGCCTCATCTAATTGTTGCACAAAACACCTATTAAGTAAAGGTTTTTGTGAGAGACTACCAATAATTACCTTTTCTCAAAGAAAGCAGAAACTGGAATGGAAGTGCAGAGAGAAAATACTATTAAACCCTTTACGGCTCAAAGTATACAAATCAGCAGAATGAGTCTTCATTCTTGAACTACATACGCCAGATTAGACAAGCACACAGAATGTATATATATTGTTATTTGTGAAGGGGAATAATGATGGAACTAAGTCATGCTTTAGCTACAGAAGAATGGAGACATCCAAAGGATATAGAACAGCCCATAATTCTCCAGAAGATTACTATAACAGTCAGGTTTTACTAGGATTCATCCACTTTCCCTCTTATTTATTGAGACGTATTTCAACTGTATTTGTAGCAGTTACAACTCTTTAAAACCAAAGACTATACATAAAACACAATCTTGCTGGAGACATAGAATGACTTTCTAGAACAATTCTTGTTTAACCAGCACCATTTTCATTTAAACAATATTACATACCAAAGATCAAAAATTATTTCTTGTATCACTCTACTTGATGTGGTATGTTCCTGTAAACATTAAATGTTATTTTATAGTGGATAGTACAAAAGACATTTTATTTTATTTTTTTTCCCTTTTTTTTTTTTAAATTTTATTTTATTTTTAAACTTTACATAATTGTATTAGTTTTGCCAAATATCAAAATGAATCTATTCTAAAATAAAAGTATTATTTAAATTATAAAATGTCAAAAGACATTTTATAATTTAAATAATACTTTTATTTTAGAATAGATTTGGATTTATAGAAAAGTTGCAAAGATAGAAACCCCATTTATACCTATCCCAGTTCTGACTATTGCTAACATCTTGTGTTACTATAGTGCATTGCCTCAATTAAGAAACCCACATTGGTTAATTGTTATTAACTAAAGCCCACACTATGCTCAGATTTAACTGCTTTTTTCCCTTTTTTGTTCTGTTCCAGTATGCAATCTAAGATACCACCTTACATTTAGCCATAGTGTATCCTTAGGCTCCTCTATACAGGAGTGGTTTCTCAGATTTTCTGTGTTTAGATGACCTTGACAGTTTTGAGGAATATCACTTGGTATTTTTTAGGGTCCCTCAATTTGGGTTTGTCTGTTGTTTTTCTTGTGGTTAGACTGAAGTTAGGGTTTGGGAGAGGAAAACCACAAAAGTAAAATGCCCTTCTTATTAAATCCTATAATAGTACGTGCTATCAATAAGTCTAACATTGAAGATGTGAGCCTTGATCATGTAGCTGAGCTCCCGCTTTACATATTACTCCAATATAAGTTATGCCCTGCTCCTTCCATATTCTACTATTAAGAAGTAAGTCCTAATGCCACCTTCAAGGGGATGGAATTACTATACTTCACTTCCTTGAGTGGGGTGTATGTACATAAATCATTTGGACATCTTCTGTACAACAGATTCATACAAGAGACATTTTAATATTTGTTTTATATACTACTGTGGAATGTTGTCAAACAAAACAATTTTTTTTTTTCAAAATGTTTGAGCTAGGAATGACAATGCATCAAGCAGATGAAGAATTTTTCTTGGCCTTACCACTCCATTTTTATGACTGGAATTTTTCAATCCTTTTCAAACTAGTCAGTTTCAAAGAAGACCATTAATTATTCTGCATCAGTTATCATTTAACAAGAGTTATATTATGTAATTGTTATCAAGCTATTAACCCGCCATACTTACAGTGGATAAAGGACTGCAAAGAGAGTTGTAGAAACATTTATATGTCAAGATGGAAGGGACTATGAATAGATCTGGACAAGAAGCAGTAACAATGGGATGTTGAAGATCAACTTATCTAGTTATATGATCCAGTTTTTCATAAAACCAACATATTTTAAATTTATCTTTGGTTAAACAAATACATGTCTTGGTTTAATATAAATTATTTTAAAACATTAGTAACAGATTTATGTTAGCTTGCATATCATCCTTTAGAATAATACCAACATTTGTTAAGGATCTTTCTAGGTAGAGCTCTCAGCTTGATGCAGGTTATTTACTTTGTTTCTTTAGTAATGTCGAATACTTAGGGAACACAATTACTTGAATTTTAAAAACTGTCAGAAGTCCTTTGTCTTCTGACAAGATGAACAGTATATAGAAAATGCTCTTAGAATCTGGAGTGAGAATAATCTCTAAAGGTTATAATGGTCTCAAAGGGTTCATGGAGGAAATGAAATGTGAGCTGGACCTTGAAGGCATTACAAGTTTAGCTAAAGGTGAAAACCTGCACAATGCCTGAAGATCAGAAGGCAGACCTCTTTAGTTGGAGCATTTTTCACATTATAAATCATAAAAATGACTGGAAAGTTGCTAAGTGCAATAGACTTTGAAAGTCCTTTAATTAAAGGTGAAATACTTTGTAAATATATGGAGATTAAAGGTTTTAAAGATGGGCTGTAATTTATTTAAATAATGTACTGTTATTAACCTTTGCTGATATGAAAATAATGAATATTTACCAACAAAAATATAAAATACAGGGTAGTAAAAAGAAGAGAGCAATATCATGAGTCAACTTTTCATCTGTAAACTACTATAAACATGCATGTCGTATCTTTCCAGGGGAATGTATGTGTGTGTGTGAGTTGTGTTTGCATTTAATGAATCTTTTGTTCTATTTGTGAATTTTCATAACTAATATATTTCATCTCAAATTTTAATCATGTTTTTCCTATTATTTTATGCTTCTTTTCTACATCATCCTGCCACTAAAGTTCAGTAATCTTGCATATCTTTTGTTTTTGTAATAATATGAAAGGAATACATTATCTTTGTATCTCAGCTAGGGGGCACTTTCGTGTTTTGTTGTCAGTACTTAATCCTGCTTTTCTCAAACTGATAGGTCACAACTATCTTTGTGACATCTGCTTTTTTCATTAAAAGAATACAAGATTTTAGAACTAGAATATTGTAACAATTTTAATGTTATATCATCCATTGTATTAGGATATTAAAAATAACAATCTAGCTCAGGTTTCAGTGATTTAAAGGTTTATTGCCTATACTTTATAACTTGGTTAGATGTGAGCCTATTTGTTTGATATATTTTTTCTGTAGCCGTGTCACATGTTGACAGGTATTGGCATTTGATATTTTTAAAGAATGTGAAAATAGTTTTTATTTTTAATAAAAAATGATGCATTGAAACTATAGGGAAAATTTGAAACATAATAGATATTGATACAATCATTGCATAGATTTAGCAAGAATCACCACTTTTCTTTGTCTTCCCTCTGGTTTTTAGAAATAAACTTAAAAAAATATGACTTCATTCGCACATCACATACATCAAGGGTTCTGTTTGATATGCCTGTTGGACAGGCAAGCAGAACTCAGGAGAATATGAAGCTTGAGGCCTGAGAGGTTTTGCAATATTTAAAGCCATAAGACTGGATAAGATCATCTGGAGAGTGAATGTGGATTAAAGAGAGATGAGGCCCAAGGTCAGATAGCTGCAAAACTCCAACATTTATTAGGAAGGGAATAAAGAATCAAGAAATGAGATTAAAAGAGGAGCTAGTCAAATAGGATAGAAACCAGAAAAGTGTTGTGGCATGGAAACCAAGTATAGAAAGTCTTTTGCAAAGGAGGGAGTAGATTAACTGTGTCAAAGCAGCTATCAAATAAAATGAAACCTGAGAACTGACCACTGAAGTAAGCAGGGTTGATGTTCCTGGTGACCCAGGAAAGAGAACTCAGAAGCAAAGTGGGCTTAAAAGCACATCTATAAAAATATCAAGAGAGAAAGTAATAGAAACAAACCTTTTGAGGAGTTTTTCTATAAAGGGTGACAGCTGGAGAGGGATATTTGATCAAAGGCGTTTTCTCCCTAAGGTGGGAATATTTCAGAACATTTGTATGCTGATGAGAACAATCAGTTAACTGGTGCAGGAAAAAAGTGAAATTATTTATAAGAGCAAGACTTTGAGTGCATGAGAAGGGGAGGATACAGTTTTGATTGCTGGATTTCAATGGTGTCAGGGACAGTTCATCCACTAAAGTAGGAGTAAACAAGTACTGATATACAGGTAAAGTAAAGAAGGTTGGTAGATTTGTGGTGGGCCAATTAGAAAGTTATCATCTGATTGCTTCTCTTCAAAGGATATAAAAATAAAGGTAATCAGCTGAAAGAGTTAGGATGGGGGAGGAGGCACTTGAGGTTTGAGGAGAGAAGAGAAGGCATCAAATAGCTATTTCAGAGTGTGGGAGCATGGATTGACTAGAGAAATGCAGGAGGATTTCTGGGCAATGCTGAGTCATAAATCTGTGGCCATAAATTTAACATCTGTCAGTACAACTGTCAGTTTCTTCAACCATGTTCACTGCACAGTGTAGGCTGCCAGTAGGAGGAGAAATGGATTTTTAACAGAAGCTCAAGTCTGACAGGTGAGTTTGATAAGGTAAAAAAGAAAAAAGAAAAAAAAAAAAACAGGCAAAGAACAAGAGAGGGTAGGCAAAGGAATGACAATTATAATGGTGAGTCATGTAATCTAAGATCCGTACAAGGGCAGTGAGGAAGGTTAAGTGGGGGTAAGGGACAGTAAAACATGAATAGTGTCAATGAATTGCAGGTTCCTATGGGATTGAATAATGGCTAAAGCTTGGCTAATAGAAGTGAGGTGGAGAGGTGGTGAGTGGTCGTCAGGCTGTGAAATATTTAAAAATGAGATTTTAGAGATGTTGCCTCTTCTAATGACTGATACTGACCAGCTCTAGGGAGACCCCGGAAAAGGGCTCATAAGATGGGATAAAAACACAACTTGTTAGGATGTGAATGTTAGATGGAAGACCTTCATGAAATCCCCAAAAGTGATGAAATATAAAGCAGGTAATTTCAATGATGACTTTGAGAGTGAAGACAATGTTACTTAGCACTACAAAGAAAAGTGGCGGATGTAACCATCAGAAGCCACATGCTTTGAGTAGTTTGTTTCAGAAGAGAAAGGAATGGGCTGTTTACAGAGGCTGAAGTTACCCAAGATGTATGATACGGTGAACCAACTGGTCCCGATGGCTTCTTAGGGGAACACGGATGAGCTCCCTTTTCAGGCACGTTTCTGGCATTTTACACTGGTGACTGGTGTAGTGGTGGTCATACTAGCAGCTCAAGAAGTACACTCCTCAAGTATTGCCATGAGCTGAGTTCAGTTTAGGGAGACTGGCGGCTCCTTTAAACTGAGTTCAACAGTGGAATGCCCTGCACAAGAAAATGGCTGCCTTTATTAAAACTGACTGTGGAATAATCCTACTGGTAGGTGTTTCTTCTCATATTTGGGGGTCAGCGGTATATTTACTTAGGAAAGGCACTTTAGCTGCTAAGCTTGATTTGCTCTTTGGGATTTTACTGACATAGTTGAAACTTAGCCAAGGTAATAGAGCATTTCAAATTCCACTAGAAGAAAAGCAACTGGAGGGTTGCCATGAAAAGCTTTCTAGAAGAGAACAGGGTGAAGGTGAAATAGCTCCTCATCTTTTACATTCCAATAATTCAGAGACTCAGTTTCATTGCTGAATAAGCCACTACGAGAACATCTTGCTCACTTAAGCTCTAATGTAGACACTGTCTAGTCTCAAATTTTAGTACAATTGACACTTGTGGGAAGGTACGAAGGGAAGATATGAAAGAAGACTGAGAGCACGGCCCAGACGTAGTTTCCAAATGGGTTCGCGGGCTCCCAGATAAGCATTCACTGCACGTTGCTGGACACCACCTTCACTGGAGTCCCTTGTTTGTGAAAGCTGCCAACAGCCAAGGAGGAAAAATACTCAGCAGAGAATCTATCTAAATATTATCTTTAGGAGACGTCAACTCACAATATCTAGCTTTACGGTGCTGACTTCTGTGTTAGTTGCTGTGTGTGCTCAGTCTCGTCCGACTCTTTGCAACTCCAGGGATTATAGTCCACCAGGTTCCTCTGCCCATGGGATTTCTCAGGCAAGAATACTGGAGTGGGTTGCCATTTCCTCCTCCAGGGGATCTTCCCAACCCAGAGATAGAACCCATGTCTCTTGTGGCTCCTCCAGTGGCAAGCAGATTCTTTACCACTGCCTCATCTGGGAAGCTCGATATTAGTTGCTAGCAGGAAAAAAAAAAAAAAAATTATAGGAGATAATTAGCTAAAGAGGTTTATAAAGATATTAGTTGGGGCTTCCCTGGCAGTCCAGTGGTTAAGATTTCAACATCCAGTGCAGGGGGTACGAGTTTGATTTCTGATCAGGGAGCTAAGATCCTGCATGCTTTGCAGCTAAAAAACCAAACCATAAAACAGAAGCAATATTGTAACAAATTCAATAGACTTTAAAACAGTGGCCCATATAAAGAAAAATCTTAAAAAATATAAAGATGTTTGTCAATTTGAAGGTTCCCACAAATCCCACAACTTTATCCTCTTGTTTGCCACATAGGTCAATGCTAAGGAACAGTGAACTTGTGAATGGCAGTCAAATTGGAGCAAGGGTTATCATTATGTATTAGTATGAAAGAGCTGACAACAGCATAGAGTGGAAAATTTTTGTAATACTGTAGCCATGGTTGCATAGAAGAAGAGTGCTATCATTTCAGGGAAGTTTGCATCATCTTTCTGTTTCATTTTCTTGTTGTGGGTTATCTCATTAAGGCGAGCCAATTTCTGTTCCGTGTTCTGGAAGGTGCTGGCTAGTCTTAGTATATTAAGATGGATAGAGTCCAAAGAATAATAAAAGAAGATATTTACTTCTATCACAATTTTGTTTCTTTTTAAATGACATACAATACCTTACATGACAGTGAATTAATGTTTTGCCCAAATTGTATATTTAGATTGACTCAAGGAGCCCAAACTGAAAGAGCTCATTGCTAAGTGACCTTCTATTCAATAAAATGTCATCAATTTATTTTTTTCAATAATGAATCATTTTTAAAACCTCTTCTACATATATAACAAGTTCTCCTTTCCAATCTAACCTCTAAATCATTCTTCACAGCTAGGAAAAATTGAAAATTTAATTTTATATTGCAGTCGAAGAGTCTAAATTCTATGACTGCTGTCATTTATAAGGAAGCTTTCCTGATCCAGTTTAAAGAGTCATGTTTGTATAAACTACTGTGAAAATCATTCTTCCTTTCCTGAGGGTCTGAAAGTATTGGAACAATGTTTGTCTTTGTAGCAGAAAAGTAATAAAATCACAGAGAAAAGTAAGTATATCTGAATTGTTGTAATATGTTATTGTGTAGCACAGTAATAGAAACCACAGCTACATTTTAAAATGTATTTATTTTATCATTTCCCACAATTAGGTCACAGCAATTCTCTGTGATCAAATCAGATGGATAAATACCCCTCTTCTACAAACCTATCTGCTCCTTAGCATGCATTACTTATCCTATTTCACAGATAGGCCGTATGGTCCTCCATGTATTCATTTAATAAACATATCCTGATATTTTCCATGAGTGTGGCTGCTAATGTAAAGATATTTTAGTCATTGTCTTGATTTTTAATTAACCAAGGGTCCCAAGTGAAAGACATAAGACAATAAAGAATACAATTGATGCTGCAGTAGAAGCTTAAGAAAGAACTTTAGAAACACACTAAAAAAGAAGTCAATCTGAACAGAAGTAGGATAAAAAAAATGCTTTAGGGGCAGGTGGCCCCCTGAATTGGCCCTGAAAGAAGCATAGAGCTTTTATTTTTTTTTTATAACTTGCACTGATTATAAAGGTAATACAAGCTACTGGCTTAAGATGGTTGATTGACTATTTTACCTCTCAAAATATCTGAAGCGGCAGAAGAAATAGAAGAATATGTCTATGAAAGGACTGTTTTTGTTTATATCTATTGGGCTAGCCAATTTCTTCCTAATTTTTCTTAGAATGGGGAGCATGTGCCTTCAACAAAGCAGACTGTGAAGGGTTTCTAGAAGATATCACTCAGCTTGGAAGACACTGAGTACAAGGTCCACCAGAGTTAAAAATCTGCATCTCAACATGGAAGAGGGACATGGCTCCCAACATTACTCAGTTTCCTTGAAGAAATCTCAATGCTCAAAGTCTATAGCCTGGAGGAAGGAGATGGGGGCAGTTGAAAGAGAAAAAGGGAAAGGATCATGGGCTTTTGACTGAATTATTAGTAGAATGTGTTGGAATAATAAACTAGGCTTATATCAAGGCAATCTCATTACATACAAAAAAAAGTCTGATTATTAAAAAATATCAACTGAAAAGAAAAATATATAAATATACTAGATAATTTTAGAGAAATATGTACAATCTTGGGGTCAGAAAAAAGTCAAATCATTCACCCAAAACAGTGGTTAAATAAATTATAGTATATACATTATAGATAATAAAATGGAGTTGTTAAAAGAATGTGGTATATATACTATTAGTGAAAAAACATCAGAATAATACATAAAATGTTACATCAGTTATAGAGAATCTATATGTGATGGCAGGAATACACACACACACACACACATATGGGGCTTTCCAGATGACACCAGTGGTAAAGAATCCACGTGCCAATGCAGGACACAGAAGAGATATCAGTTCAATGCTGGGTAGGAAAGATCCCCTGCAGTAGGAAACGGCAACCCACTCCAGTATTCTTGCCTGGAGAATCCCATGGACAGAGGAACCTGGTGGGCTACAGTCTATGGGGTCACAAAGAGTCAGACACGACTTAAGCAACTTAGCACACATATGTATATGTGTGTGTGTATACATACATACATATATGTATAACTTATTTCTAGAAGAATACATACTAGGCTGAAAACAGCAATTACCCAAGAGGCTAGTAGTTGAAAATGGAGATGGGGGAAGCAGGAAGCAGTGAAGAAGACATGTACATATTTGAACTTTTGCTATCTTTCAATTATGATTTATTTTATTTATTTATTTTGTAATGGCAATTACAAATACACAGGCATTTTAGAAAAGCTTCAAAAATATATACATGTATAACGAGGCCATAGAAAGCACGGACACTCCCACAATCATGAAGGAGTAGGATCTGAATAGGTAAAAATAGATGAAAACCATTTCTGGTCAAGGAATCCTTGGGTTTTAAGGGAAAAACAAAAAAATCTCATGAATTTCACTTTTCTTGCAAGAATTTCCAGCTGACGTTAAGTTAAATTCACAGATCACTTGCTGTGGTGCTCTCTCAGGCTCAGCTCCATGCATAGGGCAAATGCATACCTAGCAACCTCTTTAGAGATGCAGGGTCCCTGAAGTCAGGAGCCTTCAGGTTTTTGGCAGTTTTCAGGATGCCCTTGAGCTGAGTCCAACTAACATGCAAGAAGAAGTTATAAAAATATGACCCTTGAAATGTTTTATTGATTTCCAGGAATGAGGCCCCTAATGACCACTATACTTTGCTTGCAACATGTTTTATAGATGTTTTTATTAAAGTTGATTTAATTTCCCCCAGTTCACGTGTTCTTGCTAATTGAATCATTTCCCTCAGTTCCCAGAAGACTATAAAATAGAGAATTTATTGCATACTGCATAACAATGTATATCAGGGTAAATATATCGATGGGACTCCTTTGCCAGCACCTTGCTCAGAGCTGATAAAGTGCCATCATAATTACTCAGTGAATCTGATGTACTTCATTATATTAGCACGGGCTCTATTGGTTATGATAGTTGAAATGGTCTGTTGCTGTTATTATTGAATAAAAGTCAACTATTTATGTGCTCTTAGGTATAGGAAATAGATTTTACCTTCTCAAAATTGTTTCTGGAGCATTACCTGGGGGTTCAGCTTATTGTCCTTCTGAGAATCAATAAGATGTCAATAGAAATAGGAAGACTGAAAAAAATCAGATCCCTTTTTTGAAAAAAAAAAAAAAAAAGGCAAAAAATTTTAAGAAAATTTAAATAAAAAAAATTTGGAAAAAATTTTTTCCAAAAAAGAAAAATTAAGAAGCAGCAGCATGTCCAGCATGAATATGTTGGCATTTAAAAGCCAAGAATCAGGACAATTATCAATTTAAATATCCATTTTCTATAATGAATGATTATCAAACCTTAATATTTAAGGATTTAATTAAATATTTCCCCTCTACAATAAGTTTCATTTCTAAGTCATTTATTTGATTGGTCTATTGGACACATGATATTTTCAAAAGTTGAAAAAAATCAAAATATGATACTGATTTTGTCAAATTTCTAAAATGAATTAAAATCTATTTTCTTTGGGGGTGCGTGGGGGTAATGAGCACTCTATTTAGAGTTCTTTGTTAGGTACAATCAGAACAAAGAATAAGATACTTCCTTAAAAATTTTATTGTAAGGTAACATCTACATCCTTCATTTTTACCTTCGAGTATAACCTTCCTTTTGTACATGGAAAGACAACTTCAGGAGAGTTTAATGGAATTATTTTCCCTCAAAGCCATATAAATTTCATAGTTGGGATCCATTTCTTGTTCTACACTCTACCATGTTTCTATAATATGCAATCAATATTGATTAGTTGAATTCTGAAATGGATCAGAATCAGAAAGTACCTTGGTTGAATTGTTCATAAACATTCATAAAAGACAATGTATACATTACACTCATATGTCAGCATGATAAGAAGCATGATCTAGTGAGAATATGCTGGCTCAAGAAAAAGGCAGGGACTTTTATTTTCCTGTGGGGAAGGCTTTAGAGACCTTGGGAAATCCCAGGATTATTAGAGGGGATTATCTGTTAAGAGAGTGGAAAGGACAGAGAAGAGGAAGCAAACATGCTTGTCTAGACTATGAGTATTAGAATAACACAGTTAACACAATTATGCTATAATGAGGTTATTAACATGGGAAAGCTGAAAACATTTCTTTCTTTTTTTTTCTTTTTTTTTTTTTTAATTTTATTTTATTTTTAAACTTTACATAACTGTATTAGATTTGCCAAATATCAAAATGAATCCGCCACAGGTATACATGTGTTCCCCATCCTGAACCCTCCTCCCTCCTCCCTCCCCTGAAAACATTTCTAAAGGAGAAATCAGACAGGATCATGTGCACAGAAATGAATATAAGAAGTCTCAGTTTGGCTTTGCTGAAGTAGTATGGGTCAACAGGGCACTTATGATAGGCTTTCATTTTTTTCACTCATTAATTTACAAAATGATTACTGAATGGATAAATGGCATTACACAAGGCCCATGGTGTTTACTTGCATTCGTGAGTAAAGACTGTATAATGTTAATGTTGCAAAATTAATATGAAGGGTGTAGAGAGATTTGTGAGTCAATTCAAATGTTGCAAAATCTTAAACTCTCCAAGTGTGTGTGTGTGCCCCCCTGGGAAAAAGACTAGGATTTCCTGCCAGATACTTAATTGTGCCTTCAGAATTGGAAGCAGGAATTTTGAAGTTATTTCACTTACACCAGCTTCTATTATGCTGATTTAAGACTAAACAGTCATAGCATTCAAATACAAGCTAGTGCCCTAAAAATAAAATAAAAAAACATTCCCAGAAAGTAAGGTAAGAATTCAGAAACTAATTAAAATTCTGGAGACTCAAAGTGGGTAAGTCTCAAGCCTGGGTACATTTTATGACTCAGGTTTGGAATCTAAAAATCTCAGTTTCCATTCTGGATGTCTAAACTTTAAAACTTATTCCCCAAATCATAGTTTATAGATATAATTTTAAGGTTTTCTTCAAGTGATAGCTTGAATTTTTACAGAAGAGCAGATAAACATTTAGGGAAATATTTAGGCAGTATCCCAAATTCTGGGAATTTATCCTATAAAACTAACGCTAATACCAATAGTAAGTAACAAAAGATAAATGCCCTTTAGCCTAAAACATTGTTCAAGATAAATTATAAGTATACCTCATTAAATTAGAATGACCAAAGAAGGGTTCAGAAATAAATGAAGTGTTAGGTATTTTTTTAAAAATGCAAGTTCTAAGTCATACTAGAGTGTGAGGTCCTCAAAGACAGGTTATAGTATGTAACAGCTTTGCTATCCTAATGTTGAATACACTCCCAAGAAAATACTGTTACTTATCTCTTAGCATAATTTGCGGAGAAGGCAATGGCAACCCACTCCAGTACTCTTGCCTGGAAAATCCCATGGATGGAGGAGCCTGGTAGGCTGCAGTCCTAGGGGTCCCTAAGAGTTGGACACGACTGAAGCGACTTAGCAGCAGCAGCAGCATAATTTGAAATCCTAGGCTAGCTAAACCAAAGCAATTTGTTGGCAAGAAAGCATCTCTTATATTTTAAGAATACTCATCAGGATATTGGCTGGTCCCAGTAATATTAGAGGGTTTTCCAGGTGGCACAGTGGTCAAGAATCCACCTGCCAATGCAGGAGACACAGGAGATGTGGGTTTGACCCTTGGGTCAGAAATATCCCCTGGATTAGGAAATGGCAACCCGCTTCAATATTCTTGCCTGGAGAAACCATGGACAGACGAGTCTGGTGGCTATATATAGTCCATGGGGTTGCAGAGTTGGACACGACCGAGCACACACGCATATGCACAGTATTATCAGAATAATTAAGAGCTATACTAAACTTGTCAAGTTAAATGAATAAAGTACATCCTCAGATGAAGTACCCATGACTTTTATTATATTTGTTCATATACTTAGTAATTTGCAAAAATTCAGCAATTGTCTCCCTGTCATTAGTTTGAATTAACAAAGCCCTACTGGAATAGCAGTTAGGATGGTAATTATGGAAAATGAAGTTACATTTCTAAATAAATGGAGGTTATATTCATATTTAGTAAAGCCTGAAGACTAAGCTTCAAAGTAAAAGCATTTTAGAAAATATTTTAAAAGCTAGTATGGTACTGAAACAAAAACTGAAAAAGCAATGTAATTTTTACATGTTTTATTATTTACTATCAGGCTCAACTCCTGTTTCTCAGCTCCTACTGTCTTATTGTTTTAGTACATTTTGTTAGTTCCCTCTGACTTTGCCCTTCTAGACATTAACTGACACTTTAATTTTTATAATTTCAAAAATATTGATTTTCAACAATTGTTAAATTAAATTTCTATATTTTTTCTATTTCATGGCTCTTGATACAACAATCTCTTTTTCTTTTTTTTTTGGCTTACCAAGAATATCAGTGTCTGCTTCCTGTTGATATGTCTCAGAATGTTGAATTGGTGTAATCTGGCATATGATAATTTTTATGTAAAAATCATGTCAGCTTAAAAAAATCTCTATATATCTTAAACTGTTTGTCCATGTAAAGATACACAAACATACATATACAGATTACTACCTAACCAGAGAAAGTCATTAGTATTTTCAATATTTATTTACTCAACAAAGTAAGATTAATTTATTCTGAGATATCTGGAAATCTGTTTCATTATTCAAAACACACATAAAATTTTGTCTCCTTGGATTTCTGCACAATACTCTTTAATGGCAGAAACCAAGCACAGTTATAATAGAGCCATAACATCGAAGTTAACCTTAAAGGCTTCCCAGTTGTCGCAGTTGGTAAAGAATCCACCTGCCAGTGCAGGAGACACAAAAGATGTGTGTCCTACCCCTGGGTTGATAAGATCCCCTGGAGTAGGAAATGGCAAACCATTCCAGTATTGCCTGGAAAATTCCATGGACAGAGGAGACTAGCAGGTTACAGGCCGTGGAGTCCCAAAGAGTCAGACATGATGGAGCGACTGAGTACTCAGTGTTAAAGGACACAGCTTTTGTTAACCAAAGTTAATATCTAATATAGATAGTGGGATAGCACAATAACAAACACAGTTTACCACATCTGAAATGTTAGGGCTTCAATTTAAAGGGCAGATGGTGATCATCTACAAGTATTCAGTTGGCCAAAAAGTTCATTTGGGTTTTTCTTTATGATTGTAGGGAAAAATCCAAACAAACTTTTTGGCCAACCCAATATTTCACTGCTTATCTTTTAACACTGTATTAAACATTATAGGTGAGTCAGGGTATAAAGGTCATGCATTGGTCACTTTCAGTTCAGTTCAGTTCAGTCACTCAGTCGTGTCTGACTCTTTGTGACCCCATGAATCACAGCACGCCAGGCCTCCCTGTCCATCACCAACTCCCGGAGTTCACTCAGACTCACGTCCATCGAGTCAGTGATGCCATCCAGCCATCTCATCCTCTGTCGTCTGCCGGGGTCCAGCCCCGGCTGATCCAGGGTATTCGAAGCGGGGACTGCGTCGGTGACATAGGCCGCAGGCATCCTTCCGTTCTCCCGAAGGAGAGGAGACACTGAGGCCTCCCCGGTCGGATCTTAGAAGCCCAGGCATAATTAGTAAGCATGGCGGGTTCCGCGCTCCAGATGGAGACTCAGCCAGAGTGAGAGACAGAGAGACATGGGGAGACCAGTCTTTTGAGGAACTGATCCCGATTCTTTATTTTCCATGGTCTACTTTTATACACTGAGATGTTATGCAAAAGTCACGCGGGGTCAGCAGTCCTGACTTTTATCAAAGTCAGGTGCTTCATACAAATGTATACAGAGGTCTTAGGGGTGTTATATCATCTTCTGGCCAGGGGGCCTGCTGACAATTTATGACCCTCTCCTTGTGACAGCGGTCAGTCAACCAGGACACTTATTTCTCCAGGGGTGATTATTCTTAAAACAGATGCCAGTCCAGGTTCAATGCATGATACTGGATGCTTGGGGCTGGTGCACTGGGACGACCCAGAGGGATGGAATGGGGAGGGAGGAGGGAGGAGGGTTCAGGATGGGGAACACATGTATACCTGTGGCAGATTCATTTTGATATTTGGCAAAACTAATACAGTTATGTAAAGTTTAAAAATAAAATAAAATTAAAAAAAAAAAAAAAAAACCAGATGCCACCCAAATAAAGCTACATTCCTATAGGGTGAGGGTGTAGTGGGTTTTAGTTAAGGAAAGAATTTACTTAGCCTAAGGTCTAATGTGATTAATATCAAAGGTTAATACTTATTTCTTCTATATATTCATTAATGTGTGTAAGGGCAGGGGATATGGAGACTTAGCAACAAACATTGGCTCAACAAATGAAAAACCCTTCACCAATACAATTTCGAATCAGCCCATTATACTAATAGTTTTCTAACTTTTCTAAGGAATCTGTTTTTAGAAGGTTTAAAGCATCTTGTGCCTCTCACGGTTGGGAGGCTGTGAGCAATCACATGTGGCCAGACAAGCCTGTCAGGCAGGCTAGAGAACCATCAGAGGAGTTTGTAGGTTAAAACACTCTTGTCACGCCCAGGAGTTTTTATTAACTGGAGCTCTAGGTTAACTCCTTCTCCGAAAGAGGTGGTGGGGGACAGCCCCCTGTAAAGTCAGAGGTGTAGGTGAGAGCACAAAGTAGTAAAGTAGGCAGGCTCTGGTTATGGGGATAGATGCTCGAGGATTTCCAGGGGGACTCCTGAGGCTCGATCCCGCCTTTGCGTATGTCGAGCCTCCTTCCTCATGACCTTTGCCATGGGCGGAGTGCCTCACGCCGGCCCCCAACAGTCGTCCCCTTCTCCTCCTGCCCCCAATCCTTCCCTGCATCAGGGTCTTTTTCAATGAGTCAACTCTTCGCATGAGGTGGCCAAAGTATTGGAGTTTCAGATATAAAATTCAAAGTCAGATTTGATGCCATGTGATTTTATGTTCAATATGCCAGCAAATTTGGAAAACTCAGCAGTGGCCACAGGACTGGAAAAGGCCAGTTTTCATTCCAATCCCAAAGAAAGGCAATGCCAAAGAATGCTCAAACTACCGCACAATTGCACTCATCTCACATGCTAGTAAAGTAATGCTCAAAATTCTCCAAGCCAGGCTTCAGTAATACATGAACTGTAAACTTCCTGATGTTCAAGCTGGTTTTAGAAAAGGCAGAGGAACCAGAGATCAAATTGCCAATATCTGCTGGATCATGGAAAAAGCAAGAGAGTTCCAGAAAACATCTATTTCTGCTTTATTGACTATGCCAAAGCCTTTGACTGTGTGCAGATCACAATAAACTGTGGAAAATTCTGAAAGAGATGGGAATACCAGACCACCTGACCTGCCTCTTGAGAAATCTGTATGCAGGTCAGAAAGCAACAATTAGAACTGAACATGGAACAACAGACTGGTTCCAAATAGGAAAAGGAGTACGTCAAGCTGTATATTATGACCCTGCTTATTTAACTTATATGCAGAGTACATCATGAGAAATGCTGGACTGGGAGAAACACAAGCTGGAATCAAGATTGCTGGGAGAAATATCAATAACCTCAGATATGCAGATGACACCACCCTTATGGCAGAAAGTGAGGAGGAACTACAGAGCCATTGATGAAAGTGAAAGAGGAGGGTGAAAAAGTTGGCTTAAAGGTCAACATTCAGAAAACGAAGATCATGGCATCTGGCCCCATCACTTCATGGGAAATAGAAGGGGAAACAGTGAAAACAGTGTCAGACTTTATTTTTGGGGGCTCCAAAATCACTGCAGATGGTGACTGCAGCCACGAAATTAAAAGACACTTACTCCTTGGAAGGAAAGTTATGACCAACCTAGATAGCATATTGAAAAGCAGAGGCATTACTTTGCCAACAAAGGTCCGTCTAGTCAAGGCTATGGTTTTTCCAGTAGTCATGTATGGATGTGAGAGTTGGACTGTGAAGAAGGCTGAACGCCGAAGAATCAATGCTTTTGAACTGTGGTGTTGGAGAAGACTCTTGAGAGTCCCTTGGGCTGCAAGGAGATCCAACCAGTCCATTCTGAAGGAGATCAGCCCTGGGATTTCTTTGGAGGGAATGATGCTAAAGCTGAAACTCCAGTACTTTGGCCACCTCATGCGAAGAGTTGACTCATTGGAAAAGACTCTGATGCTGGGAGGGACTGGGGGCAGGAGGAGAAGGGGACGACAGAGGATGAGATGGCTGGATGGCATCACTGACTCGATGGATGTGAGTCTCAGTGAACTCCGAGAGTTGGTGATGGACAAGGAGGCCTGGCGTGCTGCAGTTCATGGGGTCGCAAAGAGTCAGAGACAACTGAGCAATTGAACTGAACTGATGTTATGTTCTAGTTTAATGTTCCGACCAGAATGTAATTATTTGGGCCCTGTTTGGATTACAATTAATTTTTAAAAAGAAATAATTCTCTAAACACATAATTAATGATGTACTGAAAATAAATAAAAACTTTTAAAGTATTAAAAAAAGAAAAGAGGATCAGAATCTGCACACAGTCCTACAAGGCTGAAGCTCTTTCTGAGATTTGAGAAAAGATTACAGAGAACTGCCATTTCAGCTGAGTCTTCTGCAGAGGTTTAGGTGGAAGAGAGAACACTGCACATGTGGTGTGCTGCACATAATTTAGCATGGCTGTCATTCAGAGTGGGTGTGAGAGCATGATGGAGAGGCAGTCTGGAAATCAAGGCAATGTCCATCCAAATCATGAAGAACTCATGGAAGTATAGCAGATATACACCCCAATTTTCTCAGAACAATAGCAGTTTATACTTATTATCACAGAAGTAATTAGTAGCAATGCCTCCTTTCACTTAAAGAGACGAGGTGTATGCTATGCCCACTCTACTTATAAACTACAATAAAGGTTTGGTGGTTATCCTATAGGCAGTAGGAAGCAACATTCTGTTTTCTCTAAAGAATTAATAAACCATAGTCTTGAACTTTCAGAACTTTATAGACTAGTAGAAGAGATGTACACATATCTATAAAATGAGATGAGAAGTAACCGGCTTCATAGGAGAACTATGGTAATTCCAGGCTAGCTATATCTTCCCTCTGCATGAACCAGGGAAGTCTCTGCGGAAGACGTGGCATTTGAGGAGACCCTGAATGAAAGATAGGGACTGGACCTACATTTGTTTTATATCTAGTGGTCTAGGCAGCTCAAATTTACATATAGGAATAATGCACCAATCTGGTTAACTATCATACGAATTATACTTAACTATTGTGCTAAGTTGCTTCAGTCACATCTGACTCTGTGCGACCCTATGGACTGTAGCCCTCCAGGCTCCTCTGTCCATGGGATTCTCCAGGTAGGAATACTGGAGTGGGTTGCCACGCCCTCCTCCATGCCTCCCTCCTCCCTCTTCCCGACCTAGGGATTGAACCCATGTCTCTTAACATCTCTTGCATTGGCAGGCAAGTTCTTTATCACTAGCACCCCTGGGAAGCCTACTGTAAGAATTTAAAAATCAGTAATATTAGGAAGCACACAATAAATTGGTGCCTTTAAAGATGTAAGTGCTGAAAATGATGGTTTTAGGAAACTTTAAAGTTACAGTTTACACCACAGGATTAGACAGGCAGATTAGTAAAATCCATACATACTCAAATCGTTTCCTGTGTCAAGTCTTAGAAAAATGCAGCTGTGTCGGCAGGCAAAGTGAATTAACATCAGTGATTAGGTTTATGATCCTACCGACCTAGCTGATGAAGAGGGGGGAAACAGACAGTAGTAAACCTGAACTGTGTATCTGTTGCAAGATTTACAAGTGTTCCTGGCAATCAGGGTTGTTCTCCACCCATTGAATTGTCCCTACCAATATATTATTTTTTATGGTCCAGTCTAATATAGTAATTTGTGAAAATGTTTCAGCTCTAGCTGATGGTTTGTAACATCATGACTCTAAGCCTTGCCAGATTAGGGATGGGAATATTTGGCTTCCCTCAGATTTGCATGTGGCTTTGTGTTTTAAATATATTTATACAGTCAGCAAAAACAAAATCGGGAGCTGACTGTGGTTCAGACCATGAACACTTTATTGCCAAATTCAGACTTAAATTGAAGAAAGTGGGGAAAACCACTAGATCATTCAGATATGACCTAAATCAAATCCCTTATGATTATACAGTGAAGGTGAGAAATAGATTTAAGGGACTAGACCTGATAGAGTGCCTGATGAACTATGGATGGAGGTTCATGACATTCTACAGGAGACAGGGATCAAGAACATCCCCATGGAAAAGAAATGCAAAAAAGCAAAATGGCTGTCTGAGGAGGCCTTACAAATAGCTCTGAAAAGAAGAGAAGTGAAAAGCAAAGGAGAAAAGGAAAGATGCAGCCATTTGAATGCAGAGTTCCAAAGAATAGCAAGGAGAGACAAGAAAGTCTTCCTCAGTGATCAGTGCAAAGAAATAAAGTAAAATAATAGAATGGGAAAGACTAGAGATCTCTTCAATAAATTAGAGATACCAAGGGAACATTTCATGCAAAGATGGGCTCAATAAAAGACAGAAATGGTATGAACCTAACAGAAGAAGGTATTAAGAAGATATGGCAAGAATACACAGAACTGTACAAAAAAGATCTTCATGACCCAGATAATCATGATGGTGTGATCACTCATCTAGAGCCAGACATCCTGGAATGTGAAGTCAAGTGGGCCTTAGGAAGCATCACTATGAACAAAGCTAGTGGAGGTGATAGAATTCCAGTTGAGCTATTTCAAATCCATAAAAGATGATGCTCTGAAAGTGCTGCATTCAATATGCCAGCAAATTTGGAAAACTCAGCAGTGGCCACAGGACTGGAAAGGGTCAGTTTTCCTTCCAATCCCAAAGAAAGGCAGCCAAAGAATGCTCAAACTACTGCACAATTGCACTCATCTCACACACTAGTAAAGTAATACTCAAAATTCTCCAAGCCAGGCTTCAGCAATACATGAACTGTGAACTTCCAGATATTCAAGCTGCTTTTAGAAAAGGCAGAGGAACCAGATATCAAATTGCCAATATCCGTTGGATCATCAAAAAAGTAAGAGAGTTCCAGAAAAACATCTATTTCTGCTTTATTGACTACGCCAAAGCCTTTGACTGTGTGCGGATCACAATAAACTGTGGAAAATTCTGAAAGAGATGGGAATAGCAGACCACCTGACCTGCCTCTTGAGAAACCTGTATGCAGGTCAGGAAGCAACAGTTAGAACTGAACATGGAATGACAGACTGGTTCCAAATAGGAGAAGGAGTACATCAAGGCTGTATATTATCACCCTGCTTATTTAACTTATATGCAGAGTACATCATGAGAAACTCTGGGCTGAATGAAGCACAAGCTGGAATCAAGATTGCCAGGAGAAATATCAATAACCTCAGATATGCAGATGACACCACCCTTATGGCAGAAAGTGAAGAAAAATTAAAGAGCCTCTTGATGAAAGTGAAAGAGGAAACTGAAAAAGTTGCCTTTAAGATCAACATTCAGAAAATGAAGATCATGGCATCCGGTCACATCACTTCATGGGAAATAGATGGGTAAACAGTGGAAACAGTGGCTGACTTTATTTTTTTTGACTTTATTTTTTTCGGCTCCAAAATCACTGCAGATGGTGACTGCAGCCATGAAATTAAAAGACACTTACTCCATGGAAGGAAAGGTATGACCAACCTAGACAGCATATTAAAAATCAGAGACATTACTTTGCCAACAAAGGTCCATCTAGTCAAGGCTGTGGTTTTTCCAGTGGTCATGTACAGATGTAAGGGTTGGACTATAAGGAAACCTGAGCGCCGAAGAGTTGATTCTTTTGAACTGTGGTGTTGGAGAAGACTCTTTTGAGTCTCTTGGATTTCAAAGAGGTCCAACGAGTCCCTCCTAAAGGAGATCAGTCCTGAGTGTTCATTGGAAGGACTGATGTTGAAGCTGAAACTCCAATACTTTGGCCACCTGCTGCGAAGAGCTGACTCATTGGAAAAGGCCCTGATGCTGGGAAAGATTGAGGGCAGGAGGAGAAGGGGACGACAGAGGATGAGATGGTTGGATGGCATCACCGACTCAATGGACAGGAGTTTGGGTGAACTCTGGGAGTTGTTGATGGACAGGGAGGCCTAGGATGCTGTGGTCCATGGGGTCACAAAGAGTCAGACAGGATTGAGCAACTGAACTGAACTGAACTACAAAAGCCTGCATTTAAAAGGCATTTCTAGTTGTACTTCTCACACTGCTTGCTTTCTGATTTACAGTAAACTAAAGTGAAAATAAATAAATAAATAAATAAAAGGCATTTCTTGGTACTCCAGAATCCAACGGATTGGAGACTCTTTTTTCCTCCCCATCTGAATGATTCACCTACATAGGCTCTGGGGTTTTTCTCTCTCTAGTGGCTCCAATTTAGGCATAGTCTATTGAAAAACAGTATGAATTCAGAATAAAAATAAAAAAGACATGTATATCTAAGTATTTTAATACTCTTGGCTTTACCAAGAAGCATTACTGAAAATAGCAGAATACAAGGAGTCCCTTTATTATTTAGTATATCCATAAAAGAGTACTTTATAGAGATTTGTTTTATTATTATTGAAACCAGCACTAAATTTATCAGATTTTAGAGACACAGAACCTGAGACTTATCACAATGTGATTTTTCTAACCTTACTAAACATTTCTATCAAATTGGTATTTAGAACATAGAAAACCTGAATATTCATGACTTTTATTTACCCTCTCTGGTCCAGCGGGGGTGATTTTTAGTACTGTTATTCTAACTTACACTGAATGACCACTTTTCCTAGGATTTGCAGCAGTATCTGAAAGTGAACCACCTACAAGGCAATCATAACAAAACACATTAGAGCAATTCATTTAGAAAAGCAGGAGAGGATGCAAAGAATTCTTGTTTACCCCTCTGCTTCTTTCCAAAAACCACTTTACATATTTTATCCCATTGATCTTTCAATTTCTCTATCCTGGAATGAGTAACTAAGGTAATTCCCTTAGCCTAAGCCTGATGAGAATAAGTGATTCACTCATGGTCATGCCATAAATCCTGGGTTGAGGAATCAGTCTGTGTATTCTGTTCTAATTCTGTACCCTGTGTCCAACTGGGTAGATTAACTTGGATTTTTGAATAGTGCTTACACAAGATCTTTTCAGAAAAGTCCAAGTGAAAGCCATCACAGAGGACTAGAGCAGAAAATAATTTCACTTCCTAATAACAGGCTGAGAACAAGAAGGGCAAATAGAGCTACAGAAGAGAGAGATTAGGAAGAGTGAGAAGTGGAGTCCCAGAAGGAAGCTGGGGAAAAAAAAAAACAAAACCAAAGTGGAAGCTGAGATTGGAAACGGTGAATTGTAACTCTGTGTGTGAAATGTAATTCCACATCATTATGATATTACTTTTTCATAAAATAATAGAGGCGGATGGTACCTCAAGAGTCTGTTGGGTGTGATATTTACCTTCAGGCAGCTAATTGGCTGATGATACGGGCAGAGGGATATCAAGATGCATCTAAGAAAATAGGCCTTTCTTCTAATTTACTTAGTTGGAAATAATTGGTTATTCTGCTGTTCTAATCCCCCATTACATTTTAGCTGTGCCTATAAGTGTATGTGTGCATACATAAACAAACTACATACCTACACACACATAAACAGGTAGAGCTAGATACTGTATTTATAAAGTACTTTTAATGTTCTTTTCATTTGAATCTTGTAACAGTCCTCTGAGGTATCTGTTCAGTTCAGTTCAGTTCAGTCACTCAGTCGTGTCCAACTCTTTGCAACCCCATGAACCACAGCACGCCAGGCCTCCCTGTCCTTCACCAACTCCCGGAGTCTACCAAAACCCATGTCCATCAAGTTGGTGATGCCATCCAGCCATCTCATCCTCTGCCGTCCCCTTCTCCTCCTGCCTTCAATCTTTCCCAGCATCAGGGTCTATTCCAGTGAGTCAGCTCTTTGCATGAGGTGGCCAAAATATTGCGGTTTCAGCTTCAACATCAGTCCTTCCAATGAACACCCAGGACTGATCTTCTTTAGGATGGACTGGTTTGATCTCCTTGCAGTCCAAGGGACTCTCAAGAGTCTTCTCCAACACCACAGTTCAAAAGCATCAATTCTTCAGCACTCAGCTTTCTTCACAGTCCAACTCTCACATCCATACATGACCACTGGAAAAACCATAGCCTTGACTAGACGGACTTTTGTTGGCAAAGTAATGTCTCTGCTTTTTAATATGCTCTCTAAGTTGGTCATAACTTTCCTTCCAAGGAGCAAGCATCTTTTAATTTCATGGCCGCAGCCACCATCTGCAGTGATTTTAGAGCCCCCCAAAATAAAGTCAGCCTCTATTTCCACTGTTTCCCCATCTATTTGCCATGAAGTGATGCAACCAGATGCCATGATCTTAGTTTTCTGCATGCTGAGCTTTAAGCCAACTTTTTCACTCTTCTTTTTCACTTTCATCAAGCGGCTCTTTAGTTCTTCTTCACTTTCTGCCATAAGGGTGGTGTCATCTGCATGTCTGAGGTTATTGATATTTCTCCCAGCAATCTTGATTCCAGCTTGTGCTTCCTCCAGCCCAGCGTTTCTCATAATGTACTCTCCATATAAGTTAAATAAGCAGGGTGACAATATATAGCCTGGATGTATTTCTTTCCCAATTTGGAACCAGTCTGTTGTTCCATGTCCAGTTCTAACTGTTGCTTCCTGACCTGCATACAGGTTTCTCAAGAGGCAGGTCAGGTGGTTTGGTATTCCCATCTCTTTCAGAATTTTCCACAGTTTATTGTGATCCACACAGTCAAAGGCTTTGGCATTGTTAATAAATCAGAAATAGATGTTTTTCTGGAACTCTCTTGCTTTTTCCATGATCCAGCGGATGTTGGCAATTTGATCTCTGGTTCTTCTGCCTTGTCTAAAACCAGCTTGAACATCTGGAAGCTCATGGTTCACATATTGCTGAAGTCTGGCTTGGAGAATTTGAGGTATATGTTATTATGCTCAATTTAGATACCGGGAAATCAATGTCACAAAACACTAATTAAATATATTTTAAAATTCTGTTTTACCTATTCCTTTGCTTCATGTGACTCAGTGTCTAAATGCTTATACTATTTAATAAAAAACAATGCATTAAAAATTTTGAAAGTCCAGGGAGGAAAAAAATATTCTACAAATTTAAGATTATCTAATCATGCTTATAAAGTAAATATGATACAGTAAAAGAGGCATGCTCAGTTGCTTTAGTAATCATTCTGTCATTCTGTAATTCATAATTACAAGTGAAAATTAAAGGCAACATTTGGAATATAACCGTAGAAATGATTTCCTGAAATTGACCACCTTATATTGTACCCTAAGAGTAAAGCTGTTAGGTTTCATGCTTTCTAGAAACTGAAAATTGCACATTTGGGGGTGCAGTTTTTTAAATTAGAAAATATTTATTTTCCTTTCACTGACTTTATAGTATTCTATATGTGTTCTATAGTATTCTATATGTGAGGGTGTTGAGATTATAAATTTTGCTTTCATGTGCATCAGTGTAAATTTCACAGAGCTTAACTGGTAGAAAACTGCTGTCGTTTAATGACGCTCTTTCCATAGTGTCATCTGTAGATTACGTTTCCCAGTCATCCTACCTTGCATCCAAGCTTGATCCTATGACTAGATTCTAGTAACGGAATATGGACAGAGTATTCACGAAGTGGGCATACCTTCTCCATTCTCTTTTCTCTTCAACTACTTAAATGCAGAAGAGGATGGTAAAATTAAATGATGGATGGAACAGGAGTTCCTGAATCACCACATGGAGGAAAGCCACCTACCTTGACATGTGAGGGCCAAAAAATTTCTATATGTTCATCCATTAAAAGCTGGAGATTATTTGTAATAGCACTTACAGTTATCTTATCTAGTATACATATCCAAACTCTCTCTCTCTCATCCTGCTTTTTAAAAAAGAATGCTCTAAATTCTACATTTTCATCTTTCCTTTATTTGCTGGCATTTTATCACCAATAAAAAATTAAATGTGTAGTTGGTTTAGTTCATCATTTGTCCAGTAAAATAAAATAACTAAGCCTCATGTCTGTCACATAATCTAGTTACTATCACACTTCTTCATTCAGAAATTATATATTCTCTATTATTTTTCATAAGCTTCCTTGAGCCCATACACAGTTGTAGTTTATTTTACTGCATTTTCTTTTATTTCAGTGATTCATGTTTATTGCCTCTAACTTTCTCAAGGCAAGAACTCTCTTCATCTCTCTATCACCTTTAGGAAGTGTTTGTTAAACAAATATTTATATTTTCATATACATATATATGCATTTTTTTCTCATCTTGTGCAGAAGCCAATGGATATTGGCATATTAAATTAAAATATATTATAAATGACCACACATGGTTTGGGAAAGGCTGGTTGACCATATCCAATAAAAAATTATAAGGTAACTTTGTTAGGTAGACCTTTCCCAGTTCAGGATTAGAGTGAAATCCAGCAAATCCCAAAACTTATTAGGGTCCTCACGTTGAAAGAGCCCTACTTCCTTGGGCCAGGGTTACATATGAAAAATTTTACATAAATCAGAATATTAACTTACTGATTTACATGAGCGCGACTGACAACTGAGCTAGCACATTCATGTTTTATTGCCGTCACATTTCTTCCTGTAAACCTAATCACTTCAAAAGCCAATTTGGAATCAAAAGGTTTATTTTGATTTATTTGAAAAAGAACATGAAGACTTAACCTGTTGATTCAAATGTTTAATGAATTAGACTAAGCCAGATTGATGGACTCATTTATGCATTAATGCTCTTTGCCAATGAAACTATAATTCTTGAAGTCCATTGGCACCTTCATTTGCCATACTGTACTGGCAATTTGATTTTTACTTAAAGGTGCCTTTTATTTTATTTGTGAACTAATTTATAATATCACTTCCCATTACCCACTCACTCATTTATTCACTGAAATATGCTTATTGAGCACCTATTATATGTCACTGTTCTTAGCACCCCAGTAACAAAGTAACAAAGATAGACCTAATCTTCCTAGTGATTCCAATATGTTAATGGAGACAGGTAATCAAATCATTTAAAAAATTAAAGTATAATTACAAACTGATTAAATAAGCAGTCCATAGAAATGAGCCTTAGATAAGGGCATATACCATAACAATAGATTCTGAGCTGTAATGCACATGTTAGAGCTGATATCTGAAGGATATTTTGGTATTAATATCGCAAACAGATTACAAAATGGTGCAGAAGGAAGAGCCTGAGTAAAGGACTGCGGTGTATGGGACAATGTCTGAAGGATGATGTAGCCAAAGAGAAGAGTGTGAGAATGTGAGGGCTTGGGAAGCAGTTAGAAAGTCTGGTGGGGGAAGGCCATGCTCAACTTTGTTAGCAAAGAATTTTATTCTTTAGCCTCAGAGCTAAGAAGAGCTATTAGAAAATTTAAGCAAGGTAATGTGAGCAGATTTCCTGCTGAAATCCATCATTCTGACTGCACTGGCCTGTGAGAAATGGACTGAAGGAAGACAAGGTGCCTGGTGCTGTAGCCTGGACCTGGACTGGTGAAGATGAACTGGAGAGAATGGCTCTCCTACTGATTTCTATGAGCAAAATGTAAAGGGTCAGTTTTTCTCTCCTTCATTTTCAAGATTTTTTTTTGATACTTTATTGTAAGAATATGCAATATTCATTCCTGTTCAAGCTCAGACTCCATCAAGCTATGGAGTTATATGAAAAGAAAGGCTTCAGTCAGACTCATAGGATTCAAGAAATAAGTATGATGTTTATTTTTAACACATGTAAATAAAATTGCACAGATTATGTAACCATAAATTGTTTGAAAATACAAATGAAAGAGCTACTACCATGATTCCATTATTCATAAAAGTATTAATATGTGTACATATTCTCTTCCTTTGCAAATATTAAAAGTTTTAAGTAATTATAATCTTAATAACATATTTTTAATATATTCACTTAAAACCATAATCTTATGAGTTTCTATATACTCATAGCTATCTTTTATATAAGTGCATCATTTTTCATTGCATTTATATCCCCGATTTTGGGTAACCATTTCCCTATCACCTAGTTCACGTAAGTATTTTTGTTATCATAAATGACACTGTAATGAATATCTTATGCATAACTTTTTCATATTTAGAAGTATTTCATTAAAATACATTCTTAGAATTGGAGTTACTGAAATGGCAATATTTGTTAAATACTATATCCTCTGCTAACTTGTATTATGCATCAATGGCAGGCTAAACCATTTAAACAAGGATTTTCAACCTATGTTGGAATTATTTTTATTCTTAAATGGCTATTATTACTTATTTATTATTAAGAACTATTGTTAATAAATTCATTGTGAAAGTATACTTGCAAAATTAATAAGACCAACCATTACTTTTGAAAAAATATTTTCACCAAGAAAATATTGTGATCTTAAATAATTATGATAATTTGTAATTTATATTCATGGCTTACCTGATAAAGTCATTACATGTCTTAACATTAACTCTGATTGCATAAATATTACATTAACTTCAATCACATAAGGATTTTAGAAACTATTTTAAATAAATATGAAGTAATAAATCAGGCTTGAGGGTAAAACTCCAAGTACATAAGAATAGATTTTAGTATTTAAAAAAGCTTTATTTTGTCTGATTGCTCTGTTACAGAAATAACACTTTTCATATTAAAGACAACTGGGGAAATATATATACTAATTTTCTATTGTTACTTTAACAAATTACCATAAAGTTAGTGGTTTAAAATAATATAAATTTATTATCTCAGTTTCCTAAGGTTAGAAGTCCAGATGAGGTATAATTCTGGAGAAGAATCTATTTCCAAGCTCATCCAGGTTATGAGCAGATATCATTTCCTTGTAGAAGGGCTGAGGTCCCTCTTGCCTTGATAGCTGTTAGCCAAGAGTCACTCAGCTTCTTAAGGCCACTTGCGTTCTTGCCATGTTGGCCCCTCCCTTTACAGACTAGCAACAGCTTGTCCAGTCTGTCTCAAGCTTCCAAGCTCTCAGTCTTCCTCTTCTGTGGCATTGCTTCTTCTTCCAGCCAGAGAAAGTACTCTGCTTCTAAAGCTCGTGTGATTATACTGGGACTCCCTGGATAATTAATAATATCCTTAATTTTAATGGCATCTACAGTCTCTTTTGTGACATAAATTATATCCACAAGGTCCAAAATTAGAATGTAGGAATCTCTGGAAGTCATGATCTATCTATGGCAGAGTGCTATCACAGAAAACAAAGAGTTGTTTCGGTTCTTCAGCTTTTATTTATTTACCTCAGATTCCACATTTCTTACCCATATAACAAATATAAGAAAATTTAGACTCACTATAATGATATTTTTCCACATCATATCCACATGTTTGTAAAGTGAATGAATATAGTCTGTATATGTAACTTCATTCCTGAACTTTATTCTAGCAGATGGTTTAGTGTAGTGACAATTTTTAGGGGAAATCTACTGAATTGGAATGAAGTTAAGAACTGTAAAAATTCTCCAGATGATACAAGGAGAAAAACTATACAAAATTGCTGATTTAACATATTATCTTTTAAAGAAGCCTAACAGTCAAAGCTATAGTTTTTCCAGTAGTCATGTATGGATATTAGAGTTGGACCATAAAGAAGGCTGAGCGCCAAAGAATTGATGCTTTTGAACTGTGGTGCTGGAGAAGACTCTTGAGAGTCCCTTGGACAGCAAGGAAATCAAACCAGTCAACCCTACATGAAATCAATCCTGAATGTTCATTGGAAGAACTGATGTTGAAGCTGAGGCTCCAATTCTTGGCCACCTGATGCAAAGAGCTGACTCACTGGAAAAGACTATGATACTGGGAAAGATTGAGGGCAAGAGGAGAAGGGGACAACAGAGGATGAGATGGTTGGATGGCATCACTGACTCAATAGACATGAGTTTGAGCAAATTATGGGAGATAGTGGAGGATAGGGAAGCCTGGACTGCTGCAGTTCACGTGGTGGCCAAGAGTCAGACACAATTTAGTGACTCCTGCATTGGCAGATGATTCTTTACCACTGAGCCATGTGGGAAGCCCTAGCCAATACTAGCACAAATTTTTTGTAAATGAGCTATTTGACCAGGACATTAAGGTTACAGGTAAGGAGAGCTTAATAATATTGAAAATGATTATGAAATACAAGAGGATTTATATTTAAATGCACTCCTAAAGTGAGTATCTTTTAAGTTGTTCATGCATAAATACATAATGAGGATGGACAAAAAATGGTTAAATTTGACAATAGCAGTGTGTTTATAATAGCCACCCTGTATTGAAGTTGTGTGCTAAATACCTGAGCTCCTAAATTTTTTAAATCTGCATAACAAACCTAAGAAACATTGAGAGGTTCAAATAAATGAAATAATTTGCTAAGATCACATGCTAGTAAGTGAAGGAGGCTGTATTTTAACACAAATCCTCTGCTTTTTTACTGTTATGCTACACTGCTTCTTTAAGTAACAGATAATAAACAGTGATTTTGCTGACACTTCACAGCTTACTAACATTAATTATAACTTGAACTTCAGCTATGGATAGTATTTGTGAGCAACAGTTACAGAAACAGTTCTAGAAGATGCAATTCTGACTCGACAACTATATGGAGAATAATATTTTCCTTATTTTCTTCAAAAAAAGAATATTGAGTATATCATTAACAGGGTCTAACTCTCATCAGATTTCACTATATGACTGTGCCTCCTGCTGCACAGATCAACTCACACAAAAAAATCATTATCTGAAAAATTGTGTGCAAATCCAATTGTGATAAATGGAATTGCTTTTTGTATATGCAATGAGGTCCCATTAATAAAAGTAATTGTAGAGTCAATAATTTGTAAAAGGAACAATCAATTCCTAGTTTGCCATTGTTCTGTAGGTCAGCACTTGACATACCATACATAAAATTGTTACACTGGAACAAACGGTTTCCTTTCGAGTGAATAAAATTTTGACAAGAAGTTATAAGGCTGATTTCATACCTCTCAGAATAACATCAGGACCTCTAGAGTTTTATGTAGAATTTTATGCAACACTTCTTCAGTTGATGAGGAAATATCTCATTGTAAAATCTTTCTATGCATTAAGAAGCCTTCCTGAATCTCTGAAGTATAACATGTAATGATCCATAGGTTTGAGTCTGTGTGTGTGTATTTTGTATAAGTAGATATGCATTTGTGGGTCAACAGGAGAGTTCCCATTTTCTGTCAAGTTAAATACAGACCATTTAAATTAACAGAGTTCAGCTGATTTCCCCTTGTGAGCTAACTCTGCAGTACTTGGAGAGTCAGGCAATATGTATGTAAACTTGAGAAGGGAATGGCAACCCACTCTAGTACTCTTGCCTAGAGAATTCCATGAACAGAAGAGCCTGGTAGGCTACAGCCCATAGGATCACAAAGAGTCGCACTCACTGTGTGATTGACTTTCACTTTCACCAGTAAATCATTTCTGGATGAGAGTAGCATAAAGATCTTCATCTTGAACCCCAGTTTCTTCTCCAACTTTTTAATGCCCTATCCTAACAGCTCCTTCTTCATTTGGCTCATCTTCAGGAACACTATCAGTGTCTCTTTCTTGGGTTCTGCTCTCTCTCTTAGTAGAGACAGGAGAACGCGGCAAGGTTGAACCGAGAAACAATTCATCTCTTGTGAAATTGAAGCAATATTTGCATAATTTATATATAGACTACTAAAAGATTAATTTTAAAAAGAAGACTCTTGTCTGCTTTTGTTTGGATATATGTATTATCATACAAATACTCAATTAAATCTTAGAAAAATTATTTGAAGTGTCAAAGAAAAGAAAAACTAATTTTCTATGATCTTCCTTTATAAAGAAACATTCAGTACTTACAATTGAAAAGGAAAAGGCTTTGATTTGGGAGAGTTCACTTATCCAACACTATTAATTGAAATCTGAAAGATCAAGATATGAATCATACCATTCTCAAGGATCCTTAGACACTGAGAGGAGATAAGATAATATAGAACACTATATTAGAAGGAATGCTAATGCTAAGTATTTGAAAGAGGTATAATTAAAATGCTAAAGTGCTGGTTACTTAGTTACTATCTCTCAGTTTCAAATCTGCCCTTCTGCTCTATTTTGTTATGCTGAAGTTAGCTTCTCCTTTGCCAGCTGGCTCTCTGTTAGTTTTCTTTAATCAGAAGGGTAGACGATTGAAGAAGGGAGAAGAGAGATGCCACTTTACCTTTTTCCTTCCTTTCCCTATCAACATGAACATGGGATTCTCTGGTGGCTCAGATGGTAAAGAATCCACCTTCAATGCAGGATACCTGGGTTCGTTCCCTGAGTTGGGAAGATCCCCTGCAGGAGGGCATGGCAACCCACTCTAGTATTCTTGCCTGGAGAATCTCATGGACAGAAGAGCCTGGTGGGCTACAGTCCAAGGGGTCACAAAGAGTCGGACACAGACACAAGTGAGTGACTAAGCACATCTATCAACATCATCTCAGCAGTTGACTCAGAGTATTAATTTGTTCCATATTCCATTTTCCTCTCAATCTGTGAAGCCAGCTGTGATACCTCATTCTCAGAATTCAGTCCTCATTCTGTGGGGGGAGTTCCTCTGAGTTTCTGAGGCACCAGCCATGTCAGAAGATGTCCCCTCCAGAAGATGTGGGGCCCAGCCCCAGGGGGACTTCCTCTAAAATTCTAGGTTCTCATAACCATAACCTCTAGGGCTAGGTTCTCTCAGCTCTAGGGGTGGTATCTTTTCCTACAATTACTGTCTCTTTGTAAAGTCAGGGTTCCCTTCTCCTTTTGCCCTCCTATACCTGTTTAAGCAAATTCTTAATTAAATTCTCTCTGGCAAAATAAATGGAATGGATTGTTTTTCTGACTGGATCCTGGCTAACAGAGCAATAAAAACTTAGAGAAAGGAATAAATACTTCCAGATGCAGTGATCAGGGGAGGCTCAACAAAACACATGTATTTCCACTGCACTGTGAATGAGAAGTCTGACATGAATTGGGATTGATGGTCAGGAAGATAGAAGAGGAAGTGGCAGATAGGAAAGCAGGAGGACCCAATCAGGGGAAAATGAGCTGGTCATTTTGACTGGGGCCCGGGTTGGGGGAGGGGGCAGCAAGAGCATCAGCAAATAGAGCGAGAACAACTCAAAACTACCTGTCTCTTTCTTTGTGCAAAAAACCACAAAGTACTGGTTGGAGGCCTTTTGATCTCATAAAATAATGTAACAAGAGAACAACAGATTTAAAAATTGAACAAAATAAGAATACATTTTAAAAAGAAGTGAACTTCCTGACTTCAATAACTTATGTGGAAGTATACATTCACTATCTAACTGGTTGCAATAAGAGTAAATGGTAAGTTAATTTTTTTTTTTACATGATTGGGTACTAGAATGTCCTATTTAAACATACTTAATAAATAGTTATATTAGATGTGACTATCAATTATACTTGACTTAAATAATGCTTGATTTAAATCTTATGAGTGAGGTCTCAGTTCCCTGGGCACAGTGTGACATGCATTAGTGGAGTGCTTATAATTTGAACATTTGCAATTTATATATTGTCTTTGAGAAAACTGAACCACGACTTTTGCTTCACAGCTGATTTCATGTTCTTTTGACAGTTTTTTCATATTTTTGACAGTTACAAAGCATTCTTTGCCTTTTGGGTTTTTGGTGTGGACAGGTAAGAATATGAGCAGGTCATTGGTCATAAGCAAAACCATCAATCATACCAGGTTTGGCTGTGAAAATCAGATCTAGCTTATATTGTTCATATTTGCAACATATTTTTTAAGAAGTTCTATTCCATGAGTATGCTATACAGAAAAAATAAATCCTTTTATCAGCTGCTTAATCCTTCTAGCATATATTCCACTGACCTCAAAGGAAGCAATATGTGAGCATTCAAGGACAAGTCTAGGCCACAATTACTAATGAATTCACATTTAAATGCTCATTAGTGAGTTTAAATTGTTAGTAACAATGCATTAAATGTTAGCCTTGGTGTTTTGCTAGAGTAATGGTATGGTTTAAATCAAGTTGTCTTCAAAACAATTCCTGAAATATACAGTAAGTTTAGCTTGTAAGACCTTTGGATGGATATTTTAAATCCCTTTATTGCCTTCTTAAAATAAAAATGTCTACATTAAATGTGATTTTTACCTTAAGGATGCATTTTTCTATATTCACATGTGCAAACGGATTGATAAAGAGCTGGCAATTAGTAAAAAATAACTCCCAAGTGCTAAAACTATTTAAACTACAATAAGGTTTCTCTATATCTTTATATTGAACTACTTACCTTGTGTTCACCAACCAAAGCCACTGGTTAATTCCATTAAGTTAATGAAACTGGAAGGCTACTTCAGTGAAATAAATTAGTCCAATAACTAGTTTTTTAAGAATGGAGTACCTGAGTCTATAAAAATGTTAAATTATTTAACCTCACATGGATACAACCTAAATCTGAATCGTAAGTAGCAAAAAGAATTTAAAATTGAAATGAATTAAGATAATAAAAATAAATGTGTGTGTGAGTTTGTGTGGGTAGAAAAATAGTAGGTAGAAAAACAGTAAAGCAATGTCACTACTGATTACCTGTCTTGGTTGGCTTTAAAGCCTTCTATAGTTAAAACCTTCCAAATACGCATCTCACAACACCTGATTCAGAATGTGTGTACACAATCATTAGAATTTTGTGAGCTGCTCAGGTTAATAGACTAAGATACAAAAACTGGGTTTCACTAGAAAATTGCTCCATTCACTCACTTTAAAGAAACTTCAAAGATATCTCAAAACTGTAATTGTTCATTGATTTAGACAGTCTCTGTCCTTTCTGCTTTTTTAAAAAAGGAGAAAGAAAACCTTCAGTTATTTGTTATAATTGATCCTAACATGCATGTATCATCTACAAATAACCTCATCAACATTCAGAAAAGATTATCTAAATGAACCTGTCTACATATTGCTCCTTATAATGAGTCCCCACAAGACTAATAACTTATTAGTGCCATGGGCAATGAATGATTAATTGGTTGATTCTAAAGCGAATTGATAAGAGTATAATTGCTACCTTTTCCTAATTTCTGAAGGTTAGAAGAAGTTAATAGGATGCTAATGTAGCTGAACAGATACAATAAATTTTTTGTTTATTAACAAATTTTAAAAATTTAAAAACTAACCATAATACATACTAAAATTTTAATACTTTAATCTCTAGTATCTAATATTTATAACAAAATAAGCAACTACATACATCAAAAATCTTTCTTAGTTTTCTATCAATATTTATCTTTAATCTATAATTTTTATCAATATCATTATCAAATTTCAATGTAGATAAAAATTTTGCACTTGCATTGTTTTGAAATGCATTAATTCTTCTTTATTCTTTTGAAGGTTGTGAATTCTGTTTTGAAAAGTGAACTGTACTATGGGATTGTTGATCTTCCTAAATACAATCAACACTCAATTATTCAATGTCAATGAAGGGAGGCATTGGTATGAATAAATAATTGTGGTGGGTAATTCACACACCTAGGTTAGGGAGAAGGCAATTTATCTCAGGTTGCTCCCATCATCTGAATGAAAAGCAAGCATAATTGAAGAAATTCCGTAGGTGCCAGGTTTGGGAAAGCAGTGGGGAGGTGGCGCTGTTATCATAATACAAACAGGCTGGTCTGGGCTCCTCTTCTGTCATGGTCACAAATGTTCTCCATGATGAACAGCTGTATATTAGCCTGATATTTCCATAAAACTCGAAATTAGTATCTTCTAGGTATTATCTCCTCACTGAAATCTGCAAGATAGCTGTTGTTATTCCCATATTACAGTTGAGGACACAAACTCAAAAAGGTAAAAAAACTTGTCATATGTCTCTCCTGTGCTGAAATTGAGATAGTAACAGCTTATTGTATTCAAATAGTGTAGAAATCATTCTTAGGATGTATAAATTGCCAAGGAAGAAAAGAAAATAGATTGGTAAGTGTATCCCACTACATACTGCATAAGGCATATCATACTTTTTAGATTCATTCATTCATTTAATCACACAACAAATATGTATTTTACACCTATGATGGACCAAGTGCTGGAGATATTCAGTAAACAAAAGTAATCTCTGCCCTCAAGAAGATTACATACTTGGGGGACAGGATAAATTAAAAATAAAATAAAATAGTGTATAAGGGTGTTGGATGGTGATAAATTTTTTTGGGGGGGGGAGAGCAGAGTATGGTAACAATGATTTGCATGCATGGGGTGAGTTGGATTTGGGAAACGCTCTTTTATATAGGTGATTTTTTGAGAAGAGATGTGAAAAAAGTGAGAATGAGCCATAGAGCTTTCCAGGTGAAGAAACACTCTTAAGAGAAGAAATATGATGCCCTGAATTGGAGTATTCTTGACGTGTAAAAAAATAATGAGAGGATAAGAGTGGTAAGGGCTTATCTCATAGCTTCCCTCATAGCTCAGTCGGTAAAGAATCTTCTTGCAAGGCAGGAAACCCAGGTTCGACTCTTAGGTTGGGAAGATCCCCTGGAGAAGGAAATGGCAACCCACTCCAGTATTCTTGCCTGGAGAATCCCATGGACAGAGGAGCCTGGCAGGGTACAGTCCATGGGGTCGCAAGAGTCGGACTCGACTTAGCGGCTAAACCACTACCAAGAGTGGTAAGGAAAGAGTGTGCAAGGGAGTCAGTAGTTAGAAGAAGCTCTGGGAAGTGTGTGTGTATGTGTGTGAGATGGGGGCAGGTGATGCATTAGGTGAGGCATTTTAGGATTATAGAGCATTTTAGGATTTTGGTGTTTTTTGTTTTTTGTTTTTTTCTTTCCTTCTGAAAATGGGAAGCTTTTGGAAAGTGTGGATAAGGGTGTGATTAAGGTTTGCAAAGACTTCCTAGCTGCTGTGTGGATAACTGCTATAGGGGACAGAGGATAAAGTAGGAAAACCTGTTTAGGATGGCTAAATCTGTAATTTGTGAACATTATGCTCAACATCTTAAAATGTTCTAAAAATTAATAATTTAGTTAGTTGTCAACTAATTTTGAATGTGGGAAAGAATTTAGTGCTTATTGAGCAGGGAATTTTCAAAAGTCATGGAGAGGGTTTTTAAAAGATGGGGTGTCAAATAGTCCCTTCCTCCAACCAACCTTTGGGAAACTGGCATTTACTTAAATCGCACATATTTATCAATGAATAAACTGAGATAAAGTGTTTTAAGTACTTCCAGCTAAGGTTTGGCTTGGATTTATGTCTTTAAATTCCCCAACAAGGCTTCTTTTGATAGTTTCAAGCACTGACATGATTCTGAAAGGTAGTATACAGTGGAGAATTTGGATCTAGGGTGAAAGTGAAAGTGAAGTCGCTCAGTCATGTTTGACTCTGCGACCCCATGGACTGTAGCCCACCAGGCTCCTCTGTCCATGGGATTTTAGAGGTAAGAGTACTGGAGTGGGTTGCCATTTCCTTCTCCAGAGAATCTTCCTGACCCAGGGATCGAAGCCAGGTCTGCCCGCATTGTAGGCAGACGCTTTACCGTGTGAGCCACCAGGAAAGTCCTAGGATCTAGGGTACTGTGGATTGAAAATCGGGTTCCAGTACTTAATTGGTTCGTGATCTTGGGCAAGTGAATTAAAAACTTCTGGCCTCATCTTCCTCTTCCTGTAAAATTAAGAACAGTGCCAACCTCAAAAGAGTTTGTTAAACGTGAATTTTAATACATGTGGAGTGCTTAGACCTGCCTGATTGTCTGGGACAGCTAGAACATGCAGTATTTCATATGCTAATATCAACCTATTTTGCTGACTGGGGGGTTCTTTGAAGCCAGGAAAGACTCAAGGCCGCTTAGCTTCAATGTTAGTGCTAGAGATGTGTATACGAGGGAATTTTTTGTCACATCGGAAAACATAAACACTAAACTTCAAACACTGAAGCACAAAGAATGATGGAGGAGAAAGAGACTGGCTGTCTCTAGGGTTTTATGACTAGATGGCCATAAAGGATGTAAGGGATTAAGAGAGAGAGAGCATTCACACCACAACAGCTATCCCACTGCTCCTGGTCTTGGCAAATGTTTGGCTAGAATAAAGAACCAAAGGTCATCCCAGATGGTGCCACATACTAAGTCCCAGGTAGGTATTGTATATCTTATTGAAAGAATGATAAGAATTTTTTCCTCAGAAAGAGGCAAAATCCATTTTAAGTAAATGAATATAAGTTTGCAAGTAATTTTGAAGCTGGAAATTGCTTTGCATTACACTGACACAACATAAAAAGTGGCATTGCGGTAACTTAGTGATATGTTGGGTGAACCTGCCATTCCATGCACAGATATAATAAATTTCAGTAAACAACATAAAATTAAGGTGCCATTTGATCATCAACAAGCTATACAACCTCTCCAGGTTGCCAGAAGAACTAAAATGTTCAATGTTTGTGACACTTATAAATTGAAGTGAGAATCCAACCCTAAACAAGAGATTCTTTTTGAATGCCTATCTCTAGATAACATAATATTTTAATGTATTTTAAAAATGCATTTTTTATTTTAGAACCCCTTTACATTAACATAAGAACAGCAGCATATAGAGAATTCCCATATATATTCCACACTCAATTTCCCCTATTATTAGTATCTTTCATTAGTGTTGTATATTTGTTAAAATTAATAAAATAGCTATTCATACATTGTTATTAACTAAAGCTCATAATTTATTCAGTTTTCCTATTCAGTTTTCCTTCGTTTTTACCTAATGCTCTTTTCTGTTCCAGGATCCCATTTAGGTTACCACTTTGCATTTGGTAGCCATTTTTCTTGGGATTCATCTTGGTGGTGACAGTGATTATAATATTTTTACATTATAAATATAATGACAAGTAAAATGAAAGTTAATTAATACATACTTGGGCTGATTTGAAAACTTCTTGACAGAAACATCTCTTTCATGTTTTCCCACTTCATCACATGCAAATCATAAATACGTCTTATTTCTAATATTTTATCAGTGTTTAGTATTTTATCACTATCCTATATATCATCTAACAGTTAATTAGTGCCATTCCCTGGAAACAGAAGGGCAAAATCAGTTTGAGCTTGGAAGAGACTATTGGAAGAAAAAAAGAAATCATAGATGGTAACTTGCAACCTGAAAGTATGTATTTGGAAGAGGATAAAACTGGATTCATCTAGTTAGGTCTGGTGTTAGCATTGCTGGATGCCACAAAGTTGGCATAACACATATACAATTCCTGTGGCACACAAGCTTTCTATAGTTTGGATCACTGATTTTATAGACCATTGGGAACAATTTTTAAAGCAATTGACAAAACAGATAAAATAGGCAGTTGTGGAACTTGAGGCATCTGTGTTTTTTCATATTTATTTTTACTTCGGCTTCCTTTTATTTTTTAATTTATTTTTTATTGAGGTTTAATTGACATGTAACATATGTGAGGTGTATAGCATAATGAGTCAATATTTGTATACATTGTAAAATGATCACCATGGTGAGTGTAGATAACATCCACCACCATGGCTTCCTTTTAGAACATTTCTGAAAGACCACTAGGAAAAGACTGCTAGAGTAATCATTTGAAAGAATTTAATTTTTTAAACACTACATTCTTTCTTTCTACCTTACTGTGAATATGTAATATATGGCAGCCAGAGGGCAGAATGAATGCGAGAATTGTATCTACTGCTACCTTCCTTGAAACCATCTTTATGGCAACTTCCTTTGAGTGGGAACTCTTCAAAATCTATCACTTCAGAAAATGTTAAATACTCATTTCTGATTGGAAATCTCATATACCCAGAGAACAGAAATATATTGCAATCGATTTTTTAAAGTTAGCTGTCTGATATAATGTAAAACTGTGGATATCAGCAAAACATATAAACATAAGAGAAGGGATCTTTTTAATTATGAGAAACAATTTTTATTTGTTCTATAAACTATTAAGAGTTTAAAAAAAAAGAGGAAAAAGTAACCAAATCTGTTTATGATTTTTGTTTTCTTAAATAAAAGACTAATTAAAAATCTTAGAAATGTGCTATGATTTGCATTGTGGTTAGTAAGGAAGCAAAACTCTGAATTTCTTTAAAATAATTACAGTACCAATCTAGATTCAGCCTCTTAATGCTAAAAAGAAAAAGTTTATTGTTAAATCAAAGCTTCAAGATAAACTTTTACATATTTGACATTTACTCCCAATGATCTTATTTTTATGAAAATCAACTTAAACATATCATGTAATACTGCAATGTTATGTCAAAAACGCTTTTTTTATATGTTAGGTATAATTAGTTTGAAATGCTAGTGCATGCCTGCCTGTGTGCTAAGTCACTTCAGTTGTGTCTTTATGACTTTATGGACTGCAGGCTCCTCTGTCCATGGGATTCTCTAGGCAAGAATACTAGAGTGGGTTGCCATTTCCTCCTCCAGGGGATCTTCCCAACCCAGGGATCAAACCCAAGTATCTTGCGTCTCCTGTGTTGGCAGGCAGGTTCTCTACCACTAACAACACTTGAAATGCTAGTAAAAAAATATTTAAAGAAAAATCCAGTGTCTTATGTAAGATAAGAAAGTATTTCTTTTTCACCTGAAAGTCCACAGTTAAGAGATGTAGGACTGACAGAAGCCCCTGATAAAAAAGATACAGACACATTCTTCCTTGATACTCGATAACATGTAGGCTCCCCTTCTCAAGGCCACCTCATATTTCAGATAACTTTTGAAGAAGCAGTCATCAGAAATGCATTTCATTCAAGAGAGAGGAGGAAGGGGAATGGACATAAGGAAAGCTGCACACTTACGACTTCTGCTTATATCCCATTAGCCAGAACTTCTGATATGCAGGATAATCAGAAGTCTTTGCCATGTATGTGGGTACAGAAAAATCAACAGATGTTACAATACAAATTTGATAAATAAGTAGAAATCCTGTTCATAAAAGGATCTCTTATTTATCTGACATCTAAATCTCCCTCTCCTTTCCACGTTCCTGTTCTGGAAGAACAAGACTAAGAAAAATGATTTTCCTAAATGTTTAATGCATTTTATTAAAAGATGAAAAAATAAGGTAGTAATCATGTATGGTTTTACTAAATACTGTTGAATAACCAGTTTGAATAGATAAATTTAACTGAACCAATTTAGTCAATTTGTTATTTTAGTTTTATAAAACAATGATTATGTAATATGTAATGTATACAAAAATGCAGAGATACCAGCCTCTGATTATTTATCAGAAATTCCATCCTTAGTTTCTTCTTTGTGGGATTCCTCAGCAAATGAATATATAAAATTATGATTATTATGATTTCCACAATAATTAAAGACAGGAAAATAATGCAGATAGTAATTAAATAAGAAAACTTTTTTTTCTTTTTTTTAAAGGTTTTTTTCTTTTTTTTTAAATTTTATTTTATTTTTAAACTTTACAAAATTGTATTAGTTATGCCAAATATCATAATGAATCCGCCACAAAAAGGACTTAATAACTCTAGTGAGGAAAATTTTTTTATAGATAGTCTAGCTACAACTAAGAAATCTCTCATTCTTCAAATTATTATCTTTGGATATTTGTATCTGTTATCCTAAATTTAGAGTCTATATTTAAGGTTTGGTTTCTAATAAACGAATTTTTTGTTGTTCAGTTGCTAAATCATGTCCAACTCTGTGACCCGAAGACTGCAACATACCAGGCTCCTCTGTCCTTCACTGTCTCCCAGAGTTTGTTCAAACTCATGTCCATTGAGTTGGTGATACTATCTAACCATCTCATCCTTGCTGCCCCATTCTTCTTTTGCCTTCAATCTGTCCCAGTGTCAGGGTCTTTTCCAGTGAGTGGCTTTAGCATCAATGGTGGGCAAAGTCCTGGAGCATCAGCTTCAACATCAGTCCTTCCAGTAAATATTCAGGATTTATTTCCTTTATGACTGGCTGGTTTGATCTTCTTGAGGGAACTGTTGAATTTCTTTACTCTATTAAAACCACCTTACATTTTTAAGTATTTTCCAGATCACTGAATTAATCAATACATTTCAGTTTCAATGTGTTTCATAGGCTAAAATTGAAATACATCTTTTTGTAAGTTTGAAAAGACTTATGAAATAGAGTCTCAAAAAACCTTTTCTATTATATTTCACCAAGTTTCTGTACTCTATATATCTTTGCTGGATGCTCTTTCAAGTTCTTTTTGGCAAGAGATAGAGTACAAATGCACAAACCCATGAAAGCATCTTATCTGTATGCAATCTATGGCCATAGAACAAAGACAAGCTAATTGGTCCATAAGTGGAATCTATGATCTTGGCATCATTTAGTATGCTGTTCTAATCCAATTAACCAGCCATTGCCCTTGCCTATATGCTGTTCAAGGGCAGGAATTGTATTTATTTTTGTGTACCCAGCATCCAGCACATGTCCCAGCACATGAATTGAGCTCAATATTTATTGAATAAAACAATAGCCCCATACTTTTCACTTAAAATATAGATACTTTTTTTTAAATGTATTTCTATTTACTTCCAAATTTTGTGGGAAAATAAACAATTAAAAATAGAATTTTGAAAGAGAAGGCAAGATAGTCATTCTTCCTCTTTGGATGGAGGGGACACACATATATATAAGGCCGATTCATACTGATGTATGGCAAAAACCAACATAATATTGTGAAGCAATTATCCTCCAATTAAAATTAAAAAAAAAACAACAGCTTAAAGTATTGGTAGCAAATATAATGTAGAAGTGACTTTTAAAATTCTTTTATTGAATTCAAATACTAAAAACTTCAAAAGGAAATCAGGTATTTACTTTTCTTGATGAGAAAATAGGTTTTAATGACAAATGTGTTTTTTTCCGTACAAGGTTAAACAAGGAATTAGATGTGTTATAAGGACGAGTAGCACCCAGACACTGAATGGTGGGTAAAATTAGATATGAGAAAGCAGTTTGGTCCTTACGACCCTGCTTCATCAGTATGCTTTTCTCATTTATCTATTACACTGACTGAGTCCAGAATGCTTACCACTCTGCTGGCTGTTCATACATCATGCAAATAGCTCCCTGGGTTTAGGTTGACCTGGTGGAGGAACGGTCAGAGCTGGAGAGGATGTGCGCTGACACAGGCTCAGGGGCAAGAGACTTAATTGAAACTTAGATTTTTCACTGATATGATAAAATCCCACTTTAGAAAGAAAAAAAAAAAAACAAAATGCATTTTTTGTTATTTTATTACAAGCATGAAGTTTCTCTATATTTTCCTAAGTTTTGTAGCTCACTGCTTTTGTATTTGTATTTGCAGCTCAGTGCTTTACTTCAGCAAACCCAAGTTCTGTTTCTGTGTCTTATTTTGTTTCTCTTGCTCTCTGCTCTGAGATTTGTTTTTGAAGATTCCTAAGATAGATGTCAAAAGGAAGAAGGAATGAGAAGACACGTCTTTTATTTCAAAAGAGCGTCTAGTGTTTTTATCTTCAGCTAGCTTATGCTAGTCTCTGCCTGACATATTTTTACTGAGTTTCAAAAAATAAAATAATAACAATAAAATATCATTTAATAATGTTATTCAATGGTAGCTAGCAGAGTAGCTGTTTTACACTTTGTGAGAATAAATTTATGACATTAAATAATGCCTGAGCACTTTTACTATTTTTTAAATTGGGAAAAATGTTACCTTTAACAAATATTAACCAGAATCTGGGCCCTTTATTTTAAAAAGCTAGAGTGTCCTATATTTTATAACAGGATAGTATTTCTTAGTGTCTTATCCAATATCCAGATGCCAACAATATTTACCCACCTACTCACTTGCTAAAAAAGCGTATATCAATATCCACGAGTGATGCAAAATTCTACCATCAGAAACAGTGATCATCAAAGTCTAACCACAAGTATAAAAAGTATATCTGTGTATTGTAATGATACTTAGAAATTAGGCCTTTGGCTGAACTCAAACCTTCATAATACTTTGCTGAGTTTTCCATAATTTATAGAACCACCCCCTAATCCTTAATTCAAACATGTATACCAATATTTTTCTAATTTTAATGACAATTGTACCACATGGTCTTTAGTATGGCAGCCTGCCTAGAAACTGTTTCAGTAAATTACACACCAAGATGATCTACTCTTTGGATTGTCTCCAGAACAAAGACTATGATGTATAATTAAAACCAACTAACAATTAACTGCCATCAAATATAACACAAGGGACAAGCGTTGTAAATTTAGTTATTTACAATAAGAAGCGACATAAAGGCTTTTTTCAATGGATGATAAAAATAGGTTTATATTCTTGAGGTTATATTTTAAGGTTTATGTAAAATAATAATGAAACAAGAGAAAGCTAACACTTTCCATATTTTACTATGTTGAAATACTTTTGTTAGTATAATAAGGAACTAAGAACTCAAAAAAATATTCTATTTATTGCATGTTTTGAACTAAAGAATTATTTTAAGAGACATAGTAATATTACTTTGGCATCATTACTAGTTATATAAGTGTGAGGGTGTTGAATGAGCCAAAATTATGTTTTTGTACACTACAATATATTTGCACATTCCAAAAAGAGTTACTTAATTACTGTGATGTAGCTTTTATATTTAACACCCACATACGAATCAGATCTTGAAGATCTGAACGAACAAGTTTCTTCATTATTTATTCTTATATAACCTAGGGGAAAGACATAGGGAAGCAGCTAACTAATTATGACTGTTTTAGAAAGACAGAAGGAAAGAGCAAAAGATTTTTCAAGGCTTTTTATATTTGGATGCAGAGGCGGACTTGCTGCAAAGCTAATGAAGCTTCACGGCCCCTCTCTTGCAGGGGTCCTTTCCAAGGTCTCGAACTTAATTTTATATTCTTTATTTTGTATTTTATTTCTATTGCTTACTGTGGTTTGCTCCCCACCCCAAATTGTATAAACCTGCATACAAAACGGACACACCTGTGTGGAAGTATGAACATCTGGATGTCTTTTCAGTTTTAAATAGCTGGGGACCTCAGAATCAAGAAGGGACTAAATGTAGAGGAAACTGAAGGATTACGAGCCAAACTGCAGAAAAGTTTGCATCATCTTCAGAAGCAAATAAAAAAGAAAAGCAAAGGACAGCAGGCAGAAAGGTGAAGAAGAACAGAGGAGAAAACGTAGAGGTAAAGGAAGGGATGTGGAGAAAAGAGCTGAAGCTTAAAAAACGTACGTATAAAATCTCTCGAGTCTTAGGGATTGAAAGAGGACACACGAGTCTCATGTGTATTCTTGGCCACAGCTTTCCACTCTCTACTTTAGAAATGAATCTGTAATCTCGAGTTTTAAAACATCAACTCTGTAGTATTTGTCTGGATTATTGTTTCTTTCATAAGATCTTTTGGATCTAAGCCATACAAATATTGCAGAGACATCACTCTGAACTCAAAGTTCAGGGTAGCCTAAACTATGTTTATTCCTGGAATCATGTACAGATATAATAATTGGACCATAAAGAAGGCTGAGCACTGAAGAACTGATGCTTTGAATTGTGTTGTTGGAGAAGACTCTTGAGAATCTCTTGAACAGCAAGGAGTTCAAATCAGTCAATTCTCACTTCAGTTCAGGTCAATTCATTTCAGTCACTCAGTCTTGTCAGACTCTTTGCGACCCCATGGACTGCAGCATGACACGCTTCCCTGTCCATCACCAACTCTCAGAGCCTACTCAAACTCATATCCATCGATCAGTGATGCCATCCAACCACCTCATCCTCTGTTGTCCCCTTCTTCTCCTGCCCTCAATCTTTCCAAGCATCAGGGTATTTTCCAACGAGTCATTTCTTTGCATCAGATGACCAAAGTACTGAGTTTCAGCTTGAACATTAGTCCTTCCAATGACTATTCAGGACTGATTCCTTTTGGGATGGACTGGTTGGATCTCCTTGTCATCCAAGGGACTCTTAAGAGTCTTCCTCAACAACACAGTTCAAAAGCATCAATTCTTTGGCACTCAGCTTTCTTTATAGTTCAACTCTCACATCCATACATGACTACTGGAAAAACCATAGCTTTGACTAGACGGACTTTTGTTGGCAAAGCAATGTCTCTGCTTTTAATATGCTGTCTAGGTTGGTCATAACTTTTCATCTAAGGAGAAAGTGTCTTTTAATTTCATGGCTGCAATCATCATCTGCAGTGATTTGGAGCCTAAGAAAATAAAGTCTCTCACTATTTCCATTGCTTCCCTATCTATCTGCCATGAAGTGATGGGACCAGATGCCATGATCTTAGATTTCTGAATGCTGAGTTTTAAGTCAACTTTTTCACTCTCCTCTTTCACTTTCACCAAGAGGAGCTTTAGTTCTTCTTCACTTTCTGCCATAAGGGTGGTGTCATCTGCATACCTGAGGTTATTGATATTTCTCGAGGCAATCTTGATTACAAATTGTGCTTTAAACCAGTCCAGCATTTTTCATGATGTACTCTGCATATAAGTTAAGTAAGCGGGGAGACAATAGACAGCCTTGACTTCCTCCTTTCTCAATTTGGAATGAGTCAGTTGTTCCATGTCAAGTTCTAACTGTTGCTTCTTGACCTGCCTACAGATTTCTCAGGAGGCAGATAAGGTGGTCTTGTATTCCCATCTCTTGAAGAATTTTTCACAATTTGTTGTGATCTACACAGTCAAAGGCTTTGAGTTAGTCAATAAAGTAGAAATAGATGTCTTTCTGGAACTCTTATTTTTTCAATGAATCAATGGATGTTGGTAATTTGATCTCTGGTTCCTCTGCCTTTTTTAAATCCAGCTTGAACATCTGGAAGTTCATGGTTCACATACTGTTGAAGCCTGGCTTGGAGAATTTTGATCATTACTTTTCTACCACGTGAGATGAGTGCAATTGTGCAGTAGTTTGAGCATTCTTTGGCATTGCCTTTCTTTGGGATTGGAATAAAAACTGACCTTTTCCAGTCCTGTGGCCACTGCTGAGTTTTTCAAATTTTCTGGCATATTGAGTGCAGCACTTTCACAGCATCATCTTTTAGGATTTGAAATAGCTCAACTGGAATTCCATCATCTCTACTAGCTATGTTCATAGTGATGCTTCCTAAGGCCCACTTGACTTCACATTCCAACATGTCTGGCTCTAGGTGAGTGATCACACCATCATGATTATCTGGGTTAGGAAGATCTTTTATTGTATAGTTCTTCTGTGTATTCTTGCCACCTCTTCTTGATATCTTCTGCTTCTGTTAGGTGTATACTGTTCTGTTCTTTATTGTGCCCATCTTTGCATGAAATGTTCCCTTGGTCTCTAATTTCCTGAAAAGATCTCTAGTCTTTCCCATTCTATTGTTTTCTTCTATTTCTTTGCATTAATCACTGAGGAAGGCTTTCTTATCTCTCTTTGCTATTCTTTGGAACTCTGCATTCAAATGGGTATATCTTTCCTTTTCTCCTTTGCCTTTCACTTCTCTTCTTTTCACAGCTATTTGTAAAGCCTCCTCAGACAACCATTTTGCTTTTTTTTTTTGCCTTTCTTTTTCTCGGGGATGGTCTTGATCACTCCCTACTGTACAATGTCACGAACTTTCATCCATAGTTCTTTAAGGACTGTCTATCAGATTTAGTCCCTTGAATCTATTTGTTACTTCCACTGTATAATCATAAGGGATTTCATTTAGGTCATACCTAAATGGTGATACCTGAAAGATGAACTCCCCAGGTCGGCAGGAGCCCAATATGCTACTGGAGATGAGTGGAGAAATAACTCCAGAAAGAACAAAGAGACAGAGTGAAAGCAAAAACAACACCCAGTTCTGGGCATGACTGGTGATGGAAGTAAAGTCTGATGCTATAAAGAGAAAAACTGCATAGGACCTGGAATGTTAGGTCCATGAATCAAGGCAAATTGGAAGTGGTCAAACAGGAGATGGCAAGAGAGAACATCGACATTTTAGGAATCAGTGAACTAAAATGGACTGGAATGGGTGAATTTAACTCAGATGACCATTATATCTACTACTGTGGGCAAGAATCACTTGGAAGAAATGGAGTAGCCATCATAGTTAACAAAAGAGTCCAAAATGCAGTACTTGGGTGCAATCTCAAAAACGAAAGAATGATCTCTGTTCGTTTCCAAGGCAAATCATTCAATATCATGGTAATCCAAGTCTATACCCCGACTAGTAATGCTGAAGAAGCTGAAGTTGAACGGTTCTATGAAGACCAACAAGACCTTCTAGAAATAACACCCTCAAAAAATGTCCTTTTCATTATAGGGGACTTGAATGCAAAAGTAGGAAGTCAAGAAATACCTGGAGTAACAAGCAAATTTGGCCTTGGAGTACAGAATGAAAAATGGCAAGGGCTAATAAGAATTTTGCCAAGAGAACACACTGGTCATAGCCAACACCCTATTCCAACAACACGAGAGAAGACTCTACACATGGACATCACCAGATGGTCAATACCGAAATCAAATTGATTATATTCTTTACAGTAAAAGATGAAGAAGCTCTATACAGTCAACAAAAACAAGACTGGGAGCTGATTGTGGCTCAGATCATGAACTCCTTATGGCCAAATTCAGACTTAAATAAGCCTTTGTGTAGATCACAACAAACTGTGGAAAATTCTTAAAGACATGGGAATACCAGACCACCTTATCTGCCTCCTGAGAAATCTACATGCAGGTCAAGAAGCAACAGTTAGAACTTGACATGGAACAACTGACTCATTCCAAATTGAGAAAGGAGGAAGTCAAGGCTGTATGTTGTCTCCCTGCTTATTTAACTTATATGCAGAGTACATCATGAGAAACGCTGGGCTGGAAGAAGCACAAGCTGGAATCAAGATTGCCGGGAGAAATATCAATAACCTCAGATATGCAGATGACACCACCCTTATGGCAGAAAGTGAAGAGGAACTAAAAAGCCTCTTGATGAAAGTGAAAGTGGAGAGTGAAAAAGTGGGCTTAAAGCTCAACATTCAGAAAACGAAGATCATGGCATCCGGCCCCATCACTTCATGGGAAATAGATGGGGAAACAGTGGAAACAGTGTCAGACTTTATTTTTCTGGGCTCCAAAATCACTGCAGATGGTGACTGCAGCCATGAAATTAAAAGACGCTTACTCCTTAGATGAAAAGTTATGACCAACCTAGACAGCATATTAAAAAGCAGAGACATTACTTTGCCAACAGAAGTCCATCTAGTCAAAGCCATGGTTTTCCCAGTAGTCATGTACGGATGTGATAGTTGGGCTATAAAGAAACCTGAGCACCAAAGAATTGATGCTTTTTAACTGTGTTGTTGGAGAAGACTCTTGAGAGTCCCTTGGACTGCAAGAGATCTAACCAGTTCATCCTAAAGGAAATCAGTCCTGAATATTCATTGGAAGGACTGCTGCTAAAGATGAAACTCCAATACTTTGGCCATCTGATGTGAAGAAGTGACTCATTGGAAAAGACTCTGATGCTGGGAAAGATTGAAGTTGGGAGGAGAAGGGGACGACAGAGGATGAGATGGTTGGATGCTATCACCAACTCAATGGACATGAGTTTGAGTAAACTCTGGGAGTTAGTGATGGACAGGGAAGCCTGGCTTGCTCCAGTCCATGGGGTCACAAAGAGTTGGACACAACTGAGTGACTGAACTGATGTGAATGGTCTAGTTGCTTTCCCTACTTTCTTCAATTTAAGTGAATTTGGCAATAAGGAGTTTATGATCTGAGTCTCAGTCAATCCTATAGGAAATCAACCTGAATATTCATTGGAGGGACTGATGCTGAAGCTGAAGTTCCAATACTTTGGCCACCTGATGTGAAGAGCTGACTCATTAGAAAAGACCCTGATGGTGGGAAAGATGGGAGGCAAAATGAGAAGAGGGATACAGAGGATAAGATGGTTAGATAACATCAACGACCCAGTGGCCATGAATTTGAGCAAAGTCTGGGAGAGACTGGGAAGACAGAGGAAGTAGGCATGCTGCAGACCCTGCTTCCCAGCATGGGGTCACAAAAGAATCAGATATAACTTAGCGACTGAAGAACAACAATCTTGGATATGCTGTTTAATTTCCATTTCATAAAGTATGAATTGGAGAAAAACCTCAAGATATGCATTGAACATGGGAAACCCCTCTTTTTCTCTTTCTTCTCTGAATTTGATTCATTTTAGGATGCTTGCAAAGGAACTTCTAAGTGGCTATAGTGCAAGAGATTACATTGGTTGTTGTTTAGTCACCAATTCACATCTAACTCTTTTGTGACCCTATGGACTGTAGCACACCAGGCTCCTCTGTCCATGGGATTTCCCAAGCAAAAATACTGGAGTGGATTACTGTTTCCGTCTCCAGGGGATCTTCTGAACCCAGGAATTGAGCCTGCATCTCCTGAATTGCAGGTGGATTATTTACCACTGAACCACCTGGGAAGCCCAAAATTACATTCACAAGATTTTAAAATGGATATCAGTCTAGACCCTAAGGGATCAGTAGCAGATAAGTAAGAGAACGTATCCTGCAAAATATTCAAAATAGATAAATTAAAACTGAAAAACCAATTTTGCCTTTCCTACTTTAAGCCTGTAACATGGTTAGAAAGGTGACCATGAAATGGGATGTTTACACAGCAAAGTTTTCTGAAAAGAGATGGTGCATGTCAAGAGAGAAATAATTTAATGGACCATTTGGAAAACCTTTATGTGTTTCCCTGCAGAGTGACAATGAAAGTCACTTCCGACTCTTCACGACCCCATGGACTATAGAATCGATGGAATTCTCCAGGCCAGAATACTGGAGTGGGTAGCCTTTCCTTTCTCCAGGGGATCTTCCCAACCCAGGGATCAAACCCAGGGATCAAACCCAGGTCTCCTGCATTGCAGGTGGACTCTTTACCAACTGAGCTACCAGGAGATTACAAAGAACCAGGGTCCAACTTCCAGCCAGAAGAACAAACAGCAAAGAAGCTTGCTCACTGCTTTCGTGCTAGACTGAAGAATGGCTGCTGTGTTCAAATTACCTTGAGTTCCTATGGTTTGTTCAAGAAATGGAAGATAGAGTCCTGTTTTGACAGGACCACCTCAGCCAACCAAAGTTGGAAGTGGACTGGTGAAATCTTAGTTGCTGCTGAAACAGGAAGCAACCAGCTAGAACAGAGAAACCTTCACCCAGACTGAGGGAACTCTAGATGACAGACCCCAGGTTAAGCGGCCCATGAGAAAGTCTGAATACCTGTGAGGCTCAGGGAAGGGGCAGTCATATTAGCAGGTGCTCTACCTTTGCTCTCTGCCTGCCTCTCTCCATTCTTCTGTGACTCTGCTGAGGTCAGAAATTTTAGTTCACAATATGGTGGAAAAAGGAGCGAAAGATTGGGAGAGGGGAAGGAAGTAGGAAAGGCAATTTCTTATATTCTCCAGTCCAATAGAATGGAGCTATTTAGTAGCTATTTAGCAGCTCAGTCGTGTCCAACTCTTGAGACCCCATGGGCTATAACCTGCCAGGCTCCTCTGCCCGTGGAATTTCCCAGGCAAGAATACTGGAGTGGGTTGTCATTTCCGTCTCAGATCCAGTAGTCAACCATTATCAGGCCTCAGCTTTGGGGGATGAAACAATTTACTCTTAAATCAGTATTGGGATTGTCATAGGGAACTGACTGTTACATGGGACTGAGTTTGCTACTAACCAAGATAGTAGTTAGGGGCATCTTACATTTCAGCCACTGGCTAGAGACCTCTGCACACTGAGTGAATTTTAAAAGTATAGTAGGTACAGAAATAAAGATGCTTTTTAATTATAACACATTCATCTAGCTTATTCAAAGCCCTGTTTAAAAACATTTTATAATTTTTACAGATTTTTTTCTGTGACTATCCTTTGTTTAATTGATTCAATGAAACATTTTTAATGTATATGTTCTGAAAAACTTTAACTTTGTCAAGACATTTTTCTTCTAGTCATCTGAATATTTAATGGAAAATTAAAATTTAAAAATGAAGATATTTAAAAATCTGAATCACCTAGGGAAATACAAAAAGCCACAGAAGGAAACACATGATCTCATATACTAGAGTTGGGATTCCCTAAACAAAGTAGAATTGTCAGCATAGACTGAATTTCTTATGTTTGTGTGTCTGTGTCTATCTGCAATTCCCAGCCTGGAAATGTATCAGAGAGCATGCTGAGTTTAGAAGCTAAATAATTCAAGTAGATTTTTACTTTAAATTCTTCATCTATACATGAAGAAATAATTCTGTTGTTTTTTGCAAAATCATATATGTTTTTACAAAGATGATGCTCTGAAAGGGCAGAGGGCATTTATTTACATGCCACTTGCTCCTATTACATTGGCAAATACTCTGTAGATGGCATGGAAGAAATATGATAATTAAGTGCATTGCTTAAGAACCTGAATCACAACTCATTCCTTCTCTGTATGCATTTATTTGCTCCCATAATGTACAAAACCTTAAGGGACCTGTCATATAAATATTTCTAAAGATCAGTCAATACCTGCAGCATTGCCATCCATCATTGCTGAACAAGTTCAGTTTTACACAGTAATCACATAAATCGACTTACAAGAGACTGTAATTCTTTAAGACACACCTCTTGGTCCTTGGCAAGGTCATTACTGTGCTGTGAGTCTGTTCCCCTAGATGACATATGTCAAAGTATAAAGACGAGCGCAACTAAGAAATAAAAAACATGCAGAAACAGATTCTGGAGCAACTAATCTAACTTGAAAATTATACTGAAAACATGACTTCAGGTTTTAAGCTAAAATTTGATGAGTTCTTACAAAACAAAGTGAGTTTAGCATTACATTTATTTTTGATGCAAAAAGAACAAATTCTAGGCAGAAGTCAAATACAAATTTAACCATTATTTGTGGTACAAGAGAACGAAAAGAGATGCTTTGGCATTAAAGGAGGAATGTTCTTAGTAATAATGTTGTTGTTCAGTTACTAAGTCCTGTCTGACTCTTTTGCAACCCCATGGACTGTAGCCATCAGGCTCCTCTGTCCATGGGATTTCCCAGGCAAGAATACTGGAGTCAGTTGCCATTTCCTTCTCCAAGGTATCTTCCTTACCCAGGGATTGAACCCACGTCTCCTGTTTCACAGGCAGATTCTTTACCACTGAGCCACCAGGAGAAAACCCTGTTAGTAATAATACTTAAAACTAATATTCATCATAAGTCATAGATGCATATGTTTTAAAAAAGTAAAGTTTATCTATCAGATCAGATCAGTCGCTCAGTCGTGTCCGACTCTTTGCGACCCCCATGAATCGCAGCACGCCAGTCCTCCCTGTCCATCACTAACTCCCGGAGTTCACTGAGACTCACGTCCATCGAGTCAGTGATGCCATCCAGCCATCTCATCCTCTGTCGTCCCCTTCTCCTCTTGCCCCCAATCTCTCCCAGCATCAGAGTCAGGCAAAATCTTAAATTATGTAATGATGAAATTCTGTTCTTATTTGAAAAGTTACAGAAACTTGAGTTTTGGTTTTATTTTGCTATTGTTATTGTTGTTTGTTAGACTCTCTGGTTTCTTCAGTTTTGTTCATTTTTTTTATTGAATCACCCTAGGATGTTGTTTAAAGGTTTTTTTAACCTCTTATTTAGAACAACATTTCTTTGGAAGCCTTTCAAAGAAGTACAAGCACTAAGAATTTCTAACACTTGGGCATTGTTATATTCTTCATGGACTTTTCGAGAATGTTTCAATATTCTTACCTGGAAAATTAAATGGACAGAAGAGCCTTGTGGGCTACAGTCCACAGAGTCACAAAAGACTGAGTGAGGAAGCAACAGCAGCATCCTAGAATAAGGGCTTAGTATCAAGTCAGATATTTCAGAAAACATACTGTACTTTATTACTTGATGCGAGAAGGAAATAACAAGTAATACAGCTTGTTTTATAACTGATAATACAGTACAATATCAGTTTTATAACTGATAATCCAGCTATGGAAAAGCAAAGTATTTAAGTATAAGAACACTGACTTGTTTAAGATGGTTTGTGGAGATGATGGGTTAAATAGAGGCTGTCCCTAGCAGGGCCCTTCCTTGCTAGCATTTGGTGAACTATAAAATAATCATCATTTCCCATCTCTGGACATTGTTGTGCAGGCATACTCAGTTGCTTCCGTTGTGTCCAGCTTTTTGCAACCCCATGGACTGTAGCTCATCAGGCTCCTCTGTTTATGGGATTATTCCCAGCAAGAATACTGGAGTAAGTTGCCATTTCCTCCTCCAGGGGATCTTCCCAACCCAGGGATAAAACCTGCGTCTCTTGCATCTCCTGCATTGGCAGGCAGATTCTTTACCACTAGTACCACCTTTGTAACTCACATCAAAAAATTCTAGAAATGCAGGTTAGAGACCTTCTCTGATCTCTGAGAACAGTAACTAGTAAAACACTAATAACAAACAGAGTGAAGCAACTCTCTGGAACTAAAAAAGTCCCTGTAGAAAACATAATGTAATGAAATGACAATATAATCCAGTATTTATTTAAGTGTTGCGATATTTTATATCCACAACTATTCATTGTTTGAGCATTAAACATGTGCCAGGTATCCTGTCCTACCTGGGGACAAGTGGTGGTACCAGAATTAATCAGATACGGATCTGGTGCTCAAAAATGAGTCATCTAACAGAAGGGATAAGATTAAGTCAGAATTCTATACCATAAAAGTGTGTGCTGTGTGATAGACCAGACAAGTACTTGTGGAGGGTAAAAGAGGTTGGCATGGCTTTTAGGTGGAAACGGCATAAAAGATTTTCATGATAGCATGTAAACTGGATGCTAAAAGTATGATTTTCTCTCAGAAAGGTGTGTGATGAGGAGGGGACATTGGCAGAGAGGAGTGGAGCACATTGAAGAACATTCTAGATAAAGAAAACAGAATGATTAAAAGTGCCACACTATAAGAAATTCTGTGATGAAAATTATTACTTGAAAATGGCTTTAGTTCTTAAAATTAAGGCTATACTTTTTAAAATGTACTTTGTACAGACCCCAAATACAGCATATAAAATCAGAAATAAAATGGCTTTTTGCTACTGATGATAAAAATAAGGATATGGTTTTCTCCTTTATTTTGTAACTTTAAATATAAAATAAAAATAAAAGGATAATATAGATTATTTATGATTTGTTTTTAATTGAGTTACAATGTACTTATAATAAAATACATGAATATATTTTGAACATTCATTAATTTCCATAACTCTGTTGGAAATGGCTTTGTAAAATTTCCCTTATCAGAGAACCCATTTAAATACAGCTCAGCATATAATGAGGTTTTCTTCCCTTTGCTTCAGCTGAATATTTAGCAGTATAGAAACTTGACAGGTTAGGCAATTAGAATATAATTTATGATACATGGCTCATGTGAATGAACTGCTTCCTGCCTATAATTTTGAGTGCAAGTCAAATCACAGATTTCTTGCGCTAGTCCCAGAGAAAAATTTTCCTAGGAAATGAATAGTATAATATATTAATACTTTTAACTCATATCTTCAAGTGACCATGCTAGGAAACAGTATTGAGTGCAATCCATTTGACCTCTTTGCAAGCAATTAAAAAAAAAAAAACAAACCTGTGGTGGATTCATTTTGATATTTGGCAAAACTAATACAATTATGTAAAGTTTAAAAATAAAATAAAATTAAAAAAAAAAGTAATAAAAAAAAAATTTACACACTGAGCAGCCTAAGTCTTTCAGACAAAATTTATTTCCTGTGGGTAGACGTTAACATGCTTGAGTTTCCAGGGTGCCTTTTAATATATTGTTCTTATTTGGTTTATTAAATGCTCTTTTAATAGCCCCTGGGAGCTACTGTGCCTTATAAGAGGCCTACCTCAAGGAAAGTGGTATTTGAGACTTACAAAACGTTGGTCAATGGAGATCTCCTCAAAGAGATTATTAAATAAGAAGCTTCATGGCAAATTGCAAAATTCGTGAAGACCTTGTTGCTTCTTCTACTCGTTTCATTCATTCATTTCTCTAAAAACCTTCTTTTTAATGGGTACTGTTCTGTGGCCGTGGTGCTAGGGGTCTTCTGACATCCGTATCACTTCTCCCACCAGACTCAAACCCGCGAGTTTTACCTGAGTACATATTTGAAGTAAAACTACTTTCTCCAGTTCTTCTGCATTAAGTTTGACTATGCACTGAATTCAGGTCAATAAAATGCAGTTGATGTATAGAACAGTCTTATGGACTCTGTGGGAGAGGGAGAGGTGGGAAGATTTGGGAGAATGGCATTGAAACATGTAAAATATCATGTATGTAACGAGTCGCCAGTCCAGGTTCGATGCACGATACTGGATGCTTGGGGCTGGTGCACTGGGATGACCCAGAGGGATGGTATGGGGAGGGAGGAGGGAGGAGGGTTCAGGATGGGGAACACATGTATACCTGTGGCGGATTCATTTTGATATTTGGCAAAACCAATACAATATTGTAAAGTTTAAAAATAAAATAAAAAAAAATGCAGTTGGAAAAAATGTCCTGTGCTTCTGCACTTCTGGGACCATTACTTAAAACACAGTAATGCTACAACCTTGACCACTTTTCCCATTGTCCATAGACACTGAGTGTATGAGTGGAGCTACACCTGCCACCTTGGAATGTGAGGAGGATGGTTACACCTGGGATGAACGGAAGGTGCCTGGGTCCCTGAGGACTTTGTGGAGCAGAGTCATATTTACCTCCTGACACAAGGGAAATCAAAATCTCTGTCTTTTTAAAACCTATTATCACAACCTGGTGGTCAGTGGTAAAGACTGCCTGCAGTACAGGAGACAGGGGTTTGGTCCCTGGGTCAGGAAGATCCCCTGGAGAAGGAAATGGCAGCCCACTCTGGTGCTCTTGCCTGGGAAATCCCATGGACAGAGGAATGTTGCAGGTTACAGTTCATGGGGTCGCAAAAGAGTCAGACATGGCAGTGACTAGACAACAACAACTTAAATAAACACAGGAACTTAATCTTATGGAAAACAAGTTGTTAGCTCTTATCTTTTAAACATTCTGAAGGATTCACTTCTTTCAGAAAATTTGCCAAGACTGAGCAGTATGCTGCCCTGTGAATAATTTCATTTTCCAATTGTGGCCATATTGACTCTTCAAAGGGACCCTAAGGGCAAGATGATCTCTTAAAATATACATCACTTGAAAGAAACTATGGGAGCTTTCTAGCAATTAATGATAATGCAATTAAAGAGATCTTGATAGAACTGGATGCTCTTCTGTGCTTATTATTTTTATCTCTAAAAGTTAGCAGTATCCTTTATTTTTACTTCACATTTCAGTCTGGTTAACAAAGAGAATAATTAATCAGTATTTTTACATGCTACTCATAACAATTAACAGAGAAAGGATATTATTATAGCCTCGGATATATGACAGTTCTTGTAAATTATCTTTATCTTAAAAAGAACCAGGACAAATTCAAATGCCATCATCAACATCATTACGCTACATTAATAGTTTTTCATGAAGCTGGGTAATGCATTTTCTTCCCTGCATTTTCTTCCAGCTAACAAGTGATTGCACTACGTACTACACCTGGAATTCCACTGTTAGGGCTTCCCTTGTGGCTCAGATGGTAAAGAATCTGCCTGTAATGCAAGTAGACCCAGGTTCAATGCCTGGGTCGGGAAGATCCCCTGGAGAAGAGAATGGCAACCCACTCCAGTATTCCTGCCTGGAGAATTCCATGCACAAGGACCTGGAAGACTACAGTTCATGAGGTCACAAAGAGTTGGACATGACTGAGAGACTCACACTTTCACTTTTTTTCCCACCACTGTTAGGGAGGTTAACATCTTATAGGTAAGATAAGACAAAAATAATGAAAACAGAAACCAGAGAATGAAATCTGCTATCAAGTACAACAGAGATTTGGAAAAAAGAAAAGTCAAAGCCTGCGGGCAGGGATTAGGAAAAGCTTCAAGAAGCAGGTGGCAGCAACATATTGCAGAGCAGCAATTCAGTTTGGAATATGTGGTCTTCTCATCTGATACCAACTGTAGCCTCAACTGGGACCAACAGTGACCATATCAACTAAGTCTGAGATGAGAGATCCGAGTCCTCCAACATTTATCTACCAAGGAAACGTCTCAGGGAGAGTGAGGTGCTTTATAGAATGGCTATTGCCCAAGGAGCTCTCTCACCAGAAGAGATCCCTTTTCCTCATCTGATTAAATTATTGCTTCTAAAAGCCATGAGTCTTGCCTTCTTGATTCCCACAACCTTTGGAAATGATTCCCTCTTATTTGAAATCAGTTCTGAAGCCACCAGTATATATTGAACTTTTATTTATTTATTTTTTTTTTTTATTTTATTTTTAAACTTTACATAACTGTATTAGTTTTGCCAAATATATTGAACTTTTAGTAATTTGATTTTGGCCTCTCTTGTGTGAATTTATCCCCTTCCAGAATTTCTTTGTCTCTGTCACAGTTCTCCTGCCTGTCCCTGGTACACTGCCTGTTTAACAGATAGAACATTTTACTTCCTCAAAGCCTAGGAAATTCTTGTTCTTTTTGCTGCCTGAAAAAAAGAGTTACTGATTTGAGACTTTGCTTTTCCCTCAACTGAGGTAGACATCCCTCCTAAGGCGGGTGGAGCAAGGACATTAGAGCATATGCTGTATGCTATAATGGCAATGCTTAATAACAATTAAGCATACACAGAGTATTTTGGACTGTTGTCTTCACTTTTTCTAGTAATTCATCTATCTATCTTGACCTCACCCAGAAGTGAAGTAGGTTTATGAGTGACTAAGTCTATGAAATACAGGCAAAAGAGAATCTCAACCAAAAATCTACCCATGACAAATCTAAAATTGTAACTATCCACATTTTCTTTTCCTTCCTGGGAACAGGGAAAAGTTAATGGCATTAAAATGCATTAGGGTGATCAGCCATTATGCTAATGAACAATCTGCCTAGTTCTGGGTCAGCAACATTACAGCCCCAACTTTCCTGATTGAAAGGGACACAGTGACCTGGGCAAATTGGTTTGACAGGCTTGTTTCTTATCTCACCAAAATAAAGCAGGTCTCATCAAAGAGCTGGGTCATATTGAATTGGTTAAAAAACATTTGTCATTCTGTCCTGTCTTAAAATATCCAAGCGTGGGTCGCCAGTATTTTTGTTTTTGAAATGGATGTTTGATTTCATTAATTTTCAAAACATAGTTTGTTTAAAAACAACCCACACTTTCCCACTGCTTGTAGAATAGGTTTGAATGTTTGCTTTTATAAAATGTAAATACGAAGGGTTTCCAGGTTAATATATTAGGGAGAATAAAAAATGAAACAAATATATTTTAAAGATTTGATTATATTTCCAAAGAATCTACTTATTATTACTAATGCACATGATTTCAGGGGAGTAGAGAAAAGCTGAATTTAAATGACTACTTGTGGCAACACAGCACCAATTATATACTCCATGGCTATTTATGTCCTCTGGTGATCAACTAGCAGTGGGAAGTCAAATTGACAACACACTGGTACAATCACAATTACGGGTCAAACTTCAACAAGCCTGTATAAATGGTTCCATTAGGTCCTACTTGAAATACTGATTTACATATATTTTGACTATTTTCAGACATGTTATCCACTTTAACATGCAGTGATATAATCATTTCCTTTAAGAATGCATTAGTCTAAAGCACTGAAAAATAAAATAGCATGCCAGGCACACAAATTTCTGCAGAATTTCAATTGCGTCAGAATACATCCCCAACCATACTTTAGAAGATTAAAATATCATTTGGCTTCCACAGCAGGGCTATTTAGTAGGGAATTTGGATATTTTTAGAATTGTCTAAATTGGCATTTCCTTGGAGCATTAATGTATTTTTAAGGTAAACAAAAACTGTGCATAAGCCATGAGATGTTTTCTTAGAAAGAGCTGTGCCTTATCTAATTTTTATTTTTTATAATAGTGTATGATCTAAATATAGCTTTTCCAGGTGATTTCTCTCTCCTTTACAATGGCAAGTCTTCTGCCATGCTTTCTAAATATTGCTCTTTGAAAGACACATTTTCATGTGACATAAATTGTTCAGTTGCTAAGTCATGTCGGATTCTTTGTGACCCCATGGATTGCAGCACACCAGGCTTCTCTGTTCTCCACTATCTCCCAGAGTTTTCTCAAATTCATGTCCATTGAATTGGTGATGTTATTTAACCATGTCATCCTCTGCCATCTCCTTCTCCTTTTGCCTTCAACCTCAGAAGGTGACATAAATACCTTATTTAAATTCTTCCCTTTAAACATGTTGTCATAACACGTAGGAAAAAAAAAACAACATATGTACTGCATACTACAGGACATTATAATGATACAGTATACCTGAAAACTCATCAATTAACTTATGTCTCAACAGTACTGCTTCTTGACACTCCTTGACTCTTCTAAGTGGCATCTTCCATCTTTCCCACCAAAAGAAACAGCTATGCTAAGCTTTATCTTATGACTTTAGTGCTTTAAGATGTAGCTTTTACCCCACATATGTTTCCCTAAACAGTATACTATTTGCTGATTTTTAAACTTTCAAAAAATTATATTGTTCCATGCGTACATATTCTATTTTTAATAGTATTGAGAATCTTTTTATAGGTTTACAGTGTTTCTGTGTTTGTTCTAATGTGAAAAGAAAATGCCTGTTTATGTCTTTTGTCAATTTTTTCTATTTGTTTCTTTCTCTTGTATTTGCATTAATTCTTTATGAAATCACATATTGTTTCTTTAGATGTCTGTCTCTGCCTATTAAACTTTAAATTCCTTGAAAAGAAGCATTACTCCTTCTTTACTGTTATATCCCCAATGATCATCATTGTGGTTCAAATATATATTTCTCTCTTTTGCAGAGGACATGTTTCTTTTGCTAAAATTTCTTATTAAATCATTAAGAAAAATACTAATCGCTCTATAGGATGCTTATAGCATGATGGGATAGGAAAGCTGTGGGAAGGGAACAGGCTTCTTTCTAAGCACATTTATATACATATGTGTATATGCATATATATGTGTGTATTTATAACAATGTTTTAGTAGAGAGATGCTATCAAATTTTGATGTGGCTTATCTATAACGTACTTCAAGAAATTCACCTACCTTAAGACTTTCTTTCTAAATCACACATTATGTCATAATTTAGTTACTATGTATAATATATAATTTTCTATCTGCATGTATATCTTACTTTTTAGTAGAGTCTCAAGTATAGTGGGGAACTGAAATGTTCCAAGATCTAGAGAAATGAATTGCTTATTTGATTGATGGCCATGAAATAATGTGGTCAAGAAAATACCGATGTCTGCAAGCAACTTCTGTAAGGCATAATGAAGACAGTTTCCTGCTTGACAGCATGAAATTGCAACAGCTATTTTACATAGCACTCTAGATTTAAAAATTTGATTAGATGTGATTTAAAAGGCCAAAGATTTAGAATAAAATTTCTACTGTTACATAAAATTTCTTAGCATTATAGATATTTTATTAAAACATGAGGTGAAAGTTGCTCAGTTGTGTCCGACTCTTTGTGACCTCATAGGCTATACAATCCGTAGAATTCTCCAGGCCAGAATACTGGGGTGGGTAGCCTTTCCCTTCTCCAGGGGATCTTCCCAACTCAGGTTCAAATCCAGGACTCCTGCATTGCAGGCAGATGAGCCACAAGGGAAGCCTGAGATTACTGGAGTGGGTAGCCTATCCCTTCTCCAGTGGATCTTCCCAACCCAGGAATTGAACCAGGGTCTCCTTCATTGCAGGTGGATTCTTTACTAACTGAGCTATCAGGGAAGCCTTATTAAAACATAACAAACTGTGATTGCTGGTTCTAATTATTTATATTAATTACATAATTGAACTAATCACATAAATAGTTTTCAAACATTTCCTAGCTGCTTCTAAATTTTTAAGTATATGAAATGAGACCTAAAACTAAAATTAAAAATGAAGAGATGACAGAATTCTGAGAATTCATTTTTTAAATCAGTTGAAGGGTTTATAGGACTGAAATAAATACACAGAAATTTTGCTAAGATTTGATATTACTCCTATGCCTTTAATACTTAAAGATAGTAATTATTTACTGTGAATATGCACAAAACTTGATCTGTTATGTACCAAGGATCTAGATTGTTATTCCCATATGCATTAGGTAAGACTTTTTACTATAGTTCCATGAAACATAAAAGGAAGTTACCTTTAATTATGAATTATATGCTACCAACCACAGTATTCTATCTCTTCAAAAGAAAGAAAAACCTTTCTATAATACTGGAAAACCTTTCTTTATGTTTCTAGAATGTCTGTAATCATATGTCTATCCTACTGCTGTAGGAATGACACATTACTGCCTTTCCACTGTGGGCACCCAAATGCTACTTGTCCTATAATAAATTGAAACATTTCCATTCCAGGGAACATAGCCTTACCCAATAAGAAAGCTTCCCATGGTATCATCAACTCACTGGACTCAACACTTGACATATGATACATGTTTCTTTTTTTAAAATATAAATTTATTTATTTTAATTGGAGGCTAATTACTTTACAATATTGTATTGGTTTTGCCATACATCAACATGAGATATGTGTTTCTTAAACATGATTCACAATCTTATTGTGATGAACATGGCATCAGTCCTTCCAATAATATTTAGGGTTGATTTCCTTTAGGACTGACTGGTTTGATTTCCTTGCAGTCCAAGGGATTCTCAGATGGTTAGATAGCATCACTGACTCAATGGACATGAATTTGAGCAAATTCCAGGTGATAACAGAGGACAGAGGAGCCTGGTGTGCTGCAGTCCATGGGCTCGCAGAGTGGGACACTACTTAGCGAAAGAACAACAACTTAGCATTCACTAAGTCCCTCATTCTGGTTTGTACATGTGGCCTATGTACTTTGCCCAATCATTCTCAAAACCTCAGTATAACTTCAGCAACAAGATGACAGATTTGCTTGCTTTAGCAATTTTATGCCAGATGGTGATGACTAATGCTGAATATGGAGAGAAATATTATTTCCTGAGCTATCCATATTTGTTTTTTGTAAATAATTCTTTCATCCAATCACTGAAAATCCCTTTGTGGCTATTAAGCACTTTTGCAATCTTCCAGGGAGTGCTTAAGGTAGAATAGAGCCACAGAGGCATGGCATAAAAATCACTCAACACCTTAGACTTGATATGATCTGGTGCGGCTACTTAACTTGCAGTCTGCATTTTGAGCATCCTCACGGTTTACGCGCCATGCACACCTTTGGAATTTTTATAAAATACATGGGTTCCTTTTCTGAACAGAGTTCTAAAATACATAAAATAAATATATAGGATTAAAACAAAAACATTAATATCAAAGTTCAGTTAAAAGTGTATTAGAAACTAAAATCTGGTATGCTTTGTTATCAACTAATTAGCTAAGATGATATCTAGGATTGGGTTCTAATGAGTACCTAGATCACAAAGTAGAAATGAGTTTAAATGTTATATGAGTGCAACTACCATAATGCTATATAATATAGCATAGAAGGGTAGCAATACTACCATGTATGCTGTTTAAATTTACATTTGACAGAAGTGCTAAGTATAAATGAGATTTTGGGGAAAATGAAATTGTAATTTTGCTTACAGCCAAGTTTCCAGACACTAGATTATTACTGAAATCTCTGATTCCTGGGAGTTATATGCTCTAAGCCCAATTGTTCTCTGCCTGGGGAAGCTGTGGAGACAGAGCATTCTGGTAGCTTTCCTAGGGTTCATCCAGGTGCCTTGAAAAAGCCTAGGTTTTAATTGTAATTTAATATAAAGGTGCTTCTTTGTTTATAGGATGACAAGATGACTTGCCTGGTTGCCCATTTTTTTGCTCATCTGGCTGGTCCATCGACAACAGTGAGTGTTAAACTGAGTTGCCATCTAAAATGCTTTCAGATATATTCTGTATTTCTGACAAAATTATCATTGCTTTTGTTGAGTCTCCCAGTTGTGTCCAACTCTTTATGACCCCATGCACTGCAGCACGCCAGGGCTCCCTGTCCCTCACCATCTCCCAGAGTTAACCTTCACATGCACGTGCCCTAGTTTGCATTCATTACATTGATGGTACTGTTCAGCCATCTCATCCTCCAATGCCCTCTTCTCCTTCTGCCCTCAATCTTTCCCAGCATCAAGGACTTTTCCAATGAGTCATATATTCGTATCAGATGACGAAAATACTGGAGCTTCAGCTTCAGTATCAGTCCTTCCAGTGAATATTCAGGGTTGATCTCCCTTGAGATTGACTGGTTTGATCTCCCTGCTGTCGAAGGGACTTTCAGGAGTCTTCTCCAGTACCACAGTTTGAAGGCATCAATTCTTCTGCCTTCTTTAAGGTCCAGCTCTCACAACCGTACATGACCCATGGGAACAGCACAGCTTTGACTATAGGGATCTTTGTCGGCAGAGTAATGTCTCTGCTTTTCAATGCACTGCCTAGGTTTGTCATTGCTTTCCTGCTAAGTAGTAATCATCTTCTGATATTATGGCTGCAGTCACCTTCAAGGATCACTACCTTGTCATGGCGAAGGGGCTTGCACAACTCAATGAAGCTATGGGCCATGATGAGCAGGGCCACCCAAGATGGATGGGTCACAGCACAGAGTTCTGACAAAACGCGATCCGCTGGAGGAGGGAATGGCAAACCACCCCAGTGTACTTGCCATGAGAACCTCATGAACTGTATAAAAGGCCAAAAGTATCATAGAGCACACACAGAGTTAGGTAATCTTCACTAATTTCTTATTTCTAAGTTACAGGATCCACAGTGTTTACTGCTTTAAATCTCCTTCTATGTCCCTTTAGGATGGGACAAGAAGCCTAGTGCTTTCTTTACATAAAGTACCACCATTTTTCAGATTAACACTGATTCTAATAACTGATAAGTGAATAATAACTGAAATAAAAGCACTTTCGTCTCTATTGAAATCGCTATTAATGCAACATGAAAAAATAACTGTATGGAACTCTGTCAGCAAGTCAGATGATCCGTTAGGGATAGGAGGAGTAGGTCTTTGAAGTGGATGTGGAATTTCTCTGAAAGTTACTTATTTAGAGCATGTGATGACTTTGTGTTAATTGTATAAATGTCTATCGTTCAAAAGAAAAACAAGAAATAAATTCACTAACAAAACAATAGACCTATTATTCTATTTAGGTTATTAATCTTTAATTTATATACTAGTGTATACATCTGACATACAAATATTAACATATAAACATATATGATTTATATCCATATCTGAGTCATTCATATATTAATTAAAGAGACTAACATAATTATGGGCTTCACTGGTGGCTCAGATAGTAGAGTGCACCTGCAATGCAGCAGACCTGGGGGTAGGGAAGGTCCCCTGGACGAGGGTATGGCAATTCACTCCAGTATTCTTGCCTAGAGAATCCCATGGACAGAGAAGCCTTGTGAGCTATGGTCCATGGGGTTGCATAGAGTAAACTGAGCAACTAACAACTGAGCAACTAACACACACACACAACTTATAACAAAAATAAAACAATCTAAAGATATATAGATAATTTTTATTATATATGAATTAATTTCTAGTTATGCTATTTCAGATATGATTTATTAGCTATTAAAACTATTCTAGATGGGAATATAGGATTATTTTGGCTTATGTTTAATATACAGAATATTAATATATATGCAGAAAGGCTGAATTTATTTCTAGCAGAGTGGTAATTTTAATCAGGATACTTGTTAACATTTAGCTGTAGTTGTTGATTTATCCTAATGATTTAACATTCTATACTTTCAAATGGTTGGGGAAAATTGGACAGATTATTTACAGTCACTTATTGAATATGTACTTATTTTTGAAAAAGTCTGGAAAATACACTTTGGCTTTAATTAGCATGTTAGATACCTAAAATAAGTCACAAGTAATTAATTTGACTTTCCAATTAATATTACTCTATTTAAAGGACATAATGCTTTTAAATTCATTTTTTTGCAAATATAGAATAATGGACTGAAAAGATAATTTATGAAAGGAATATAGAATTAGTAAAAAAAAAAAAACATGAATAACTTAAATAAAGAGCATGAGGGTAACATTTGTTTTTCCAAATAAAGGAGCTAACTTTATTGTATATTAACAAATATTATTTTAATGTTTAAATAACATAATCTTCTACAGACAATATTTTTAAACTATTAATACACAGTTACGTAAAATATTTAAATAAAATATTCACAAATATTTGAAACAATATACTTCTAGTCCTTCAGTGACTATAAAGCCACTGTTAGTACTATCTTGGGCCTCTATTTAACTGTGCATTCTTTGTCTGCTTAATGGATAATGAATTCTGATTCTGTTTTGGTATTTGATATACAAAATCTTTAGACCTTTTCCATATTATTTGAAAAAAGGTCTTCACTGAAGTGAAGTCTAGGCAGTTGAGGTGAGATATGGTTTCAGTATTTCATTACCTTGCCTTTTCAAGGCCATCAGGTTTAGTGATGGTGATACTGTCCAGAGAGTTTCTACATGAACCCGTAGATGGAGAAGGCTTAGGGAGACCCTGCATGACCCATGCAATCGAACCTATTGTTTAGATTTGGTGAAATTTAGTGACACTGGAGATAGATAAAGACATTCAATTTTCTTCCCTCTTTCTTTTTCTTATTTTAGCTCATGCCTTCCAGTGCCTTAATTTTTCCTGATATTCTACTTTTCAAAAAGTTGTTCATTTTTCTCCCATTTGGACTTCAGCACTTGGTTGTACAAAAAAGAGTGACTTAGCTCAGTTTCTGATATTAAGAGCTAAATTGTTTCTTGCTCTAATATTAAGGATATCTTTCTTTTTTCTCCTTTACTTAAAAAACAGTCCTTATTTCTAGTAAGAGCTGAAGGCCTCTTTGGCAAGACAGCCAAACCTGTTGAAATGTAATTTATAGAATGGATGCCAGGCACTGGTGGGGGTGAGGCTGACCACCAGAGTGTTCCTGCACTGTGCTTTTCACATTGGCTTCCAGTAGCTTAGTGTATTGATTTTACAATTTATGGCTTTCAAAGCCGTTTGCAGCACTGATTCTTCATATAGTTCCAATTTGCTTATGTCAGTCAAGAGCACTGAAATTGTTCTGTGGTAGCGTGTTTCCTTTGTAGCTCTGATTTTTTAATGGTTCAATTCATTTAAATTGGGATTGAAAGTTAACATTGATTTTACTTTTTAATGTCTAGCATTCCTCAAGTTCCAGCCCCATATATTTAGAGCTTATATATATGTTTAAAGGACAGCATTGGTAGTAGCATTTTACAGTTTCCTTTTGCATTGTTTCAATTACTGTAACTGATTCACATAATTTGTGAGTTAGCCAAACTAGAAAAAAGAAGTGGGCCAGTCATAGAAAGAAGCCTGCTATTTCTCACCACTCAGCATGGACATTTTCACTCATTCTCTTTGTGGTCATTTCAAAGCTCTACCTCCATCTGGAGTCCATGAATCTACCTAATGGTATTCTGATTCCACTTTGTGGCATGGAAACCTCTGAATCCTAGTACCCTTGTTGACTGGCTAACTCCTCCCCATTTTAACTTGTAATCAATCAGTCTTACCTTACCTTTCCACCTTCAGAAGAATTTGGTACCTGCAATTCTTGAGTGTTTTTTTCTAGAGTTCTGCAACATTAATCACCTTATACCCTCTTGACTTTGTCTGAAGCCTTAGGTTTCATGTTTTATGGTCTTTTAACTACCACTCCTCTCTTCCACTCTTGAATTTCCAAAATCTCTATGATATTTCTCATTCATCATTGTTCTTCATATTCTCTTTGACTTCTCTAGTTTTGCGCCTTTTTATTTTATATTATTAAAACCATGGTAGGCCTCCTTGATGGGGGGAGAGTTAAACACATATCTTCCATTAATAACAAAAATATCTAAGTGTTAATTTGCAAAAAAAGCTTTACCCTAGAAATACATTTCAAAGGTTGTGTTGATAACGTTCAAACATATTAGGTATAGTTTTCATTTTCATTACCATATAGCTTATAATTATTCAGCTTTTCACAAATTATTATGTTAATATAAATATACATCAAAATACATTCACTCATGGGTGAATGAATTCTAATCATTCAGATCTGTTCATTTCATTCATTTATGCATTTAAATTATTTATTGAACACATCATGTATGTTACGGGCTGTAAATAAGCAGTGAGGGCTTCTCAGGTGGTGCAGTGGTCAAGAATCCATCTGCAGTGTGGGAGATGTGTATTCCATCCTTGGGTCAGGAAGATCCCCTGAAGAAGGAAATGGCAACCCACTCCAGGATTCTTGACTGGAAAATTCCATGGACAGAAGAGCCTGGTGGGCTTCAGTCCATGGGGTCACAAAAAATTGGACATGACTGAATGATTGAGCACTCATACACACAAGAAGCAGTGGACAACACAAACAAGGTCCCTCCTCTTGTGTAGCTTATTTTCTAGAGAACGGAGATGGAAAATACAAAAACAAAGGAACTGTGTAGTCATACCAAATGCTAGGAAGAACACCGTGAGGGATCTTCAAGTGACTATTTTACAAAAAACGGAATAGACAGTATCTTTGATGAGGTGGCAATTGTTATCAATTTTCTTTTCTATATTTCCTATTTGATTAAAAAAACTGTCTAGTGTCTTCTGCATATAGAGTATATCTTTTGTCCATAGGAAATCCAGTCAAGGCAAGTCTGCTGTGAAACACCTTAAGGTCACTCTTCTGTCTGAGCAAATCAAGGACTACTGTTCTCCTCTTTTGTGCTTTATGAAAAGCTATGGTCACATGTCATTGCCCAGATTCCTATTCAGGAACCATATTTCCATTTCTACACTTTGATATTTCATGTTGTCATGGAGTCAACTCCTTGGCATTATTAGAAGGGACAACAGAGATTTTGTTACTCTAGGATAATTAACCCTGGGCATTTTAGGATTTGAGATTTAGATGAAAGTTTTATAGGGTAGAGAAATAACATCCAAAATACAACCTCAGTAATTTCATCATTAATATAATACTAAACACACCAGTTATTGTAACAAATGTTAATGGGTACAAGTATTACATGAAATGAAAGATTATTTTCTATTTCATCCAAAACAAAAACACAAAACCTAAAAGCATAAACTTTAGTTTTCACAATGTTTACTAAAATGCCTCCAAAACATTTTAAATTTGTTTTAATTTTTCTTTATACATATATGTATAGAGTTTCCCTGGTGGCTCAGCGGGCAAAGAATCCACCTGGGCAGGAAACCCAGGTTCGATCCCTGGGTTTGGAAGATTTGCTGGAGAAGGGAATGGCAACCCACTCCACTCTCTTTGGGGAGAACCCCATAGACAGAGGACTCTGGCTGGTTAGTGCTCATAGGGTCACAAAGAGTCAGACGTGACTGAGTGACTAACACACATATATGTACATGAAAATGTGTGTGTTTATATATACACATATAATATAGGTAGGCCTGGATCTTAGAAATAGGGTGTATAATTCATTCATTCAATAATGTGTATAATTCATTTTACTATGAAGAAAAAAATACCCAGAGGTATAAAACTCTCATATTGCTAGCTTTTATAAAAACTATAAAATTTTGACAAGTTTGTAAAATAAAATGGTCATATAAATGCTAGATTCCATCTTTTAACTGGAGATTCTGCAAGAACTTTATATTATGCATATTATGTTATATAAAAGAAATTTTTAAAAAACACTTAAAATGAAAAAAGTATTAAAAGTATAATAAGCAATTTCAACTGGTAATGTTGAAAACGACCATTTTAATTTTAGGGAAAAAAAGTATTTGTTGGAACGTATTTCAGCAGAAATGCATTCCATATTAGAAATTTGTTGCTTTTTAGAGACGTATACATCTCCTCTTATGTAATAAACTATATTATGTATCTGCATAAAAGAAAGGAGGTGTGAATCCTTTATAGAATTATGGGAATTAATTCCACAATTGGTGGCCTCAAGAGGACAAGGGACAGCTGACCATCTCCCTGAAATCTTAGGATAGGTATAAGACCTTTCTAAATCTAGAAGCAGAAATGAAGGATTAACTGATAACAAAATCTCAAAAGGAAATCAAGATTTATAATAGTCACATCAGAGTGTCCTTTGTCTACATTAGCCTTGCCCTCACTTCCATATCCAAGAATTACCTTGCACCTCGTAAATACTTACTTTGTCTTTTCTTATCTTCACATTAAAACTTTTTTTCAGTATCTTATTATTGTTTTTAACTGGAGGAAAACTGCTTTACAATGTTTCTGCCATACAACAAAGCAAATCAACCATGATTATACATATATGACCTCCCTTTTGAGCCTCCCTCCTCTCTCTCCCACCTCTCTCATCACAGAGCACCAAGTTGGGCTCCCTGTGTTATTCAGACACTTTTCCAGAGAAGACATACAGATCACCAATGAATACAGGAAAAGATGCTCAACATCACTAATTATTAGAGCAATGCAAATCAAAACTGCAAAGAGGTATTACCTCACACCAGTCAGAATGCCCATCATCAAACACCTACAAACAATAAATGCTGGGGAGGATGTGGATAAAAGGGAACCTTCTTGTACATTACAACATTTTAAACATTTTTTCAGCTATCACATATTAAAATTTTCCATGCTAAAAATTATCAAAACAAAATATAACATTAACAACAAAAGCATCTTCTCTGGATTCTTCTTCCCACTCAGAGACCTGATCATACCCATTCTTCCATTTTACCAAACTTCTAGAAACAATATTCTACACCTGGTGTGTCTGATTATTTAACTAAATTTACTCATCAGTAACAATCATTTGCTAGACTGAAATTCCTTTCTTCAAGGTTACAGATATCTTTCTAATTTTCAACTTTTGAATTCCAGCCCTACTGAATGTATCTATAACATTTTCTACCACTGTTTCTTTCTTTCACTGTTTCTCTCCTTGGCTAATTTGACACTGCAAGTTCATAACTGTAGTCCTCTCACATCTCTGATTCTTCTCAGTTACCATTGCTACCTTCTTTATTTCCCTTTCTCTAAATGTAGATGTTTTCAAGAACTCTTCACCAGTGTTCATTTCTTTCAGCTTTCTACTATTCCTTTCAGATAATCCCAGATATTTCTACTGAAAATATCACTTTTAAGCAAATGACTCTCTGACCTGTATGTCTGGCATTGACTTTTTAAAAAAACTGAAAGATCCAGATTCATATTTCAGTTGCCTGTTGGTTACGTCCTCCTCTGTCATTCTGGCATTTCAAACTCAATCTGCACAAATTCTAAATCATCACATTTCCTTTCTTGTATTTTTTTCTCTCCTCAATATTCCCCTTGCTGAAAGCCACATACTTTTCAAGATCTGATGCAAATACTACAGTCTTCTTAAAGTCTCTGATCATGTAAGTAAAATAGGCTAATGGAAGTTTTTTTAATGTCAGTTTTAAAATAAAATATAAAGCCTTTACTTCAAAAATCCCTACAGCACAATGTTGAAGAAACTAAACTTTCAAGTTAGATATCCCTGGGTTTGCATCTCAGCTATACCTTATAGTAATGCTGTGAACTTTCTCAAACCACTTAACCTTCCAAAGCCTTGGTTTTCTCACATGTTAAATGAAGATAATAACATAAGAATTGCAATTATTATTAATATAACTAAATTAATAATAATTTAGGTAATGTTCATTATAAGTAATTATCACTGTTAACCATGGCAATTTATCACTGTTCTCAGAACACAAACACTCAATAAATGCCAGTAATTATTATTATTAAAAATACAACGCAGTCACTAGAGTATAGGGTATGCTCCCAAACAGTTAGAGAACGTCATCTATCTTTAGAGAAGCATTGAAATAATACAGAGAAAGGTATGTTTTCTCTCTTCAAAAGTTTTCCTGAAAGTTGCCTAACTTTTGTTTCTCAAACTATAGCTGCAAGAGAGCCTGTGAAATAGCTTCTTTAGTTCAATGGAGGACTACTGTGAATAAGGTAAGGAGAAAAAAGAGTAGATCTTCAGATAAGCAACTAAACATCACTGCCCCAAGACTATGGTAGTTTCAAGTTTAGCAAGATTAGCCAAATAGACTTGATTATATCAACTGTGTGGCTTAATGCAATTAAGTTATCCAGTGATTATTCCTAAGACAAGCACATGTATAAATAAGTTTATAGGTTACGGGCTCCCTTGATAGCTGAGTTGGTAAAGAACCTGCCTGCAATGCAGGAGACCCTGGTTTGATTCCTGGGTTGGGAAGATCTGCTGGAGAAGGGATAGGCTACCCACTCTAGTATATCTGGGCTTCCCTTGTGGCTCAGCTGGTTAAAGAGTCTGCCTGCAGTGCCGGAGACCTGGGTTTGATCCCCAGGCTGGTAAGATCCCCTGGAGAAGGGGAAAGATTCCCACTCCAGTATTCTGACCTAGAGAATTCCATGGACTATATGGGGTCGCAAAGAGTAAGACACAACTGAGTGACTTTCACTTTCACACTTTCTTATAGGTTACACCCAAGAAATATGATGAGAGTATTATTTCAATGTTCCTTAGATTCACATTTAGAACTAATGTGAGTAATGTATGAACTGCAGATTTACATGCTATTTGAAATGGGAAAAATTGAAAATTTGAAAAAAGTCAATTTGGCCTTTAAATGTAAGAAGAGCGGGGAAATAGGCCCACAAAGGAGGGGATTTATAATTATGGCTGATTCATGTTATTGTATGGCAGAAACCAACACAACATTGCAAAGCAATTATCTTCCAATTTTAAAAAAATTAAGAAGAAAAGATTTTAATTTACAGATTTTTAAGAGTTTTCTGGACATGCTTTTTTAGATGCCCAAAAAATGCCACAAAGAGTTTATTTTAATGACCAAAAAGAACTCAAGACATATTTTCCCCATGTATTTCTAAAGTTAGAAATGTTAAAGTTAGCACAGAGATAAGAGAATTAAATCTGATTTCAAAAATGACAAATGCTTACATAATACAAATTTATGACTTTTCATAGTCAAAAAGATATTTTTAATAAACTTCATGAATATATTAACCATAGAAATGTAGAGATAAAAATAAGCCAAATTCTCATAAAATCATCAAACAGATTCAACAGTTTTCATGATTTTCCCCATTCACTTTACTCTATAATTTTCCTGAGGTATTTTAAAACAAATTCCTATAGCATATTACTAAAATGATATCAATAACTTTTAAAAATAGTATGCAATCATTAATTGACAATGTGTCTCTACCATGTGTCTTCTAGGGGCTTTGTCAACATATTTGTAAAGTTTTCAAATGATGTATTTATCAAAAAGGAAAAACACTCTGCAAATGGTTTGTAATTTCTATTATGTATTTTTCTTGTATAGCAGTCATCTACAGATCTTAAGTGTTAAAACATCCTCCTTCTGAATGGTGAAAGAAAATTTAGCATATGCACAGACCTAAGTATAAGTAATATTAAATGTAATCCTTTAATTACCACATGAAAACTGATCAAATCAAAAAATAGTCAACAATAAGATATGGTAATATTATCAGTTTGAACCTTAAAGTCTTTTTATGAATAAAATTCTTGACAATTGAGCACAGAAATTTATGTTTTGGGCAGATATCAGCCTTCATCACCTTGCCAACACTACCATGTAATAATGGTTTATATATCCCTTTTGTATTTGAGTACTATATTCTGATTCTTTCTCTTTTTACAATGGTGTTTATACAAATCAAATGGAAAATTCAAACAGAATTATCAGAATAAACATTTTAGAAAACCCTTGAAAAAATCAGAATATTAAAAAAAATTTTTTTGAAATACCTCATATATAAAGTAACTTCTTTTGAAAATAATGATATATGTTTTGAGGATCATTATGGTTTGCTTTAGGTGGCAAAAAATCATTTGTAGTTAAATATGTGTTTCCTAGTTCTTTTGTAACTCTATATACTTGTACTTCTTTCTTGTCTTTAAAGTTCACAAATTCACTAAATTAAAAGTATTTCAAAATCAAGCTAAAGAGAATACCATTTTATGCATGAGTTGATAAAAAATATATTTGAATGATTGATAATATATCTCTTTTAAAAATATTAGGATATTTTATTACACAAGAAAGCTGAAATTTTATGAACATCTAGTATAATTTTTATCTTAACCTATTGTCATACAGATATATGATAGATATTCTACTAGAATAAATTTAATGGTAAATCTGAGTAGATAAGAGTGATTTACTAAATCTATAATTAAAATTGAAATACTGCTTTAACTCTACATTCTACATGTGAAATGAAAACAAACAAATGTGTAACATACATTTAAATTTTTTCTGATAAACAAATACCAATAGAGCTGCACATGAAAAGAATGTATTTTAAGTTTCCTAGGAAAAAATTCATGAGGTTTTGCTCTTCTTTTGTCTCCTGTTGATGAAATTGTATGCATGAAGCCTCACAACACATCTGGAACACTACAACCTTGAATTTTAAGTTGATATTGCCTGTAGTCAAGTGTGAGTCATGAATTTCAATACATTTGTTTCAATTGTTCCCTACAGCAAAAATTCAGAAAATACTTATTTCCCTCGTTAGCGTCAAATTCAAATGAATATTATTATTTGAATCAAGACTCTCTAAGGTACTATCCTTCCTATAAAAATGCATAATGAGGAAGAAAAATATTTATGGTTTAATATTTAATACATTATTAAATAAGAGAGGCTCAAGTTTCTTTTTTACTTGGATATAATTATAAAATCCTCATATGGCTATTTTTCTGGATTGTCTAAAAAAGGGATAAAATATCCTGTTTCTGGAGTCTGGTAGAAAACATTATAGCCAGAGGCCAGTAAAAGAAATTGTTATAGAGTTGGAAATATGAATTGTTAGTAGGGCTTTTAATCCAATTCAATTTTTTCTTAGAGCTATAATTATACTATTCAAAAATATTTAAACAAACCTTTACCCAGATCACCAGATATTTAAATTATTTTAAGTTCTTTGTTTTTCATATTATGTTAGGAAAGAGACATCTTTTTTCATGATTCATTACGCAAATTAAGGATAAATTATTTCCACTTTTCCATGGGCCTCTGGCATAAAGAAAAAATGAAAACAGTAACAAAACTTGGTTCCAGTAACATTCCTATAGTAAACTGAAAATGTGACTTCTTTGACAAGTTTTTCTTTTTCCTTGCGTAAAAATGAGCAGAACTTATTGTTGATACCATCCCCAAGAAAAAGAAACGCAAAAAGGCAAATGGTTGTCTGAGGAGGCCTTACAAATAGCTGTGAAAAGAAGAGAAGCTAAAGGCAAAGGAGAAAAGGAAAGATAAACCCATTTGAATGCGGAGTTCCAAAGAACAGCAAGGAGAGATAAGAAAGCCTTCCTCAGTGATCAATGCAAAGAAATAGAGGCAAATAATAGAATGGGAAAGACTGGAGATCTTTTCAAGAAAATTAGAGATACCAAGAGAACATTTCATGCAAAGATGAGCACAATAAACAGAATAAATGGTATGGGCCTAACAGAAGCAGAAGATATTAAGAAGAGGTGGCAAGAATACACAGAACTATACAAAAAAGATCTTCACAACCCAGATAATCATGATGGTGTGATCACTCACCTGGAGCCAGACATCCTGGAATGCGGAGTCAAGTGGGCCTTAGGAAGCATCACTATGAACAAAGCTAGTGGAGGTGATGGAATTCCAGTTGAGCTATTTCAAATCCTAAATGATGATGCTGTGAAAGTGCTGCACTCAATATGCCAGCAAATCTGGAAAACTCAGCAGTAGCCACAGGAATGAAAAGTTTTCATTCCAAACCAAAGGAAGGCAATGCCAAAGAATGTTCAAACTACCGCACAATTGCACTCATCTCACACGCTAGCAAAGTAATGCTCAAAGTTTTACAAGCCATGCTTCTACAATACGTGAACTTCCAGATGTTCAAACTGGATTTAGAAAAGGCAGAGGAACCAGAGATCAAATTGCCAACATCTGCTGAATCATCGAAAAAGCAAGATAGTTCCAGAAAAACTTCTACTTTTGCTTTATTGACTAACTCAAAGCCTTTGACTATGTGGATCATAACAAACTGCTGAAAATTTTTAAAAGATGGGAATACTAGACCACCTGACCTGCCTCCTGAGAAATCTGTATGCAGGTCAAGAAGCAACAGTTAGAACTGGATATGGAACAACAGACTGGTTCCAAATCAGCAAAGGAGTTCGTCAAGACTGTTTATTGTAACCCTGCTTATTTAACTTATATGCAGGGTACATCATGCAAAATGCAGAGCTGGATAAAGCAAAAGCTGGAATCAAGATCGCCGGCAGAAATATCAATAACCTCAGATACGCAGATGACACCACCCTTATGAAGAAAATGAAAAACAACTAAAGAACCTCTTGATGAAAGTGAAAGAGGAGAGTTGAAAAAGTTGGCTTAAAACTCAACATTCAGAAAACTAAGATCATGGCATCTGGTCCTATCACTTCATGGCAAATAGATGGGGAAACAGTGGAAACAGTGACAGACTTTATTTTGGGGGCTCCAAAATCACTGTAGATGGTGACTGCAGCCATGAAATTAAAAGATGCTTTCTCCTTGAAAGAAAAGCTATGACCAACCTAGATAGCATATTAAAAAGCAGAGACATTACTTTACCAACAAAGGTCCATCTAGTCAAAGCTTTGGTTTTACCTGTAGTCAAGTATGGATGTGAGAGTTGGACTATAAAGAAAGCTGAGCACCAAATAATTGATGCTTTTGAACTGTTGTGTTGGAGAAGACTCTTGAGCATCCCTTGGACGGCAAGGAGATCCAACCAGTCCATCCTAAAGGAAATCAGTCCTGAATATTCATTGGAAGGACTGACGCTGAAGCTAAAACTCCAATTGTTGGCCACCTGATGTGAAGAACCGACCAATTGGAAAAGACCCTGATTCTGGGAATGATTGAAGGCAGGAGGAGAAGGGGACGACAGAGTATGAGATGGTTGGATGGCATCACCAACGTGATGGACATGAGTTTGAGTAGGCTCAAGGAGTTGGTGATAGGCAGGGTAGCCTGGTGTACTGCAATCCATGGGGTCGCAAAGAGTCAGACATGACTGAGTGAATGAACTGATTGTTGATATCAATTGTGTCGCTAGAATGACTAAGTGATAATTTACAGGTGATGTAAGGCAAATTTCAATATATGACATAGTGAAAATTTATAATTGATAAAAGCACACTTTAAAAGTATCATATTTAATATGATACCACAGTATCTTTTATACTAGTAGTATGTTTTAACACATTCATTGGTGGCTCAGTGGTAAAGAATCCACCTGCAATGCAGGAGACACGGGTGTGATCCCTGGATCAAGAAGATTCCCTGCAGAAGGAAATGGCAATCCTAACAGCACAGCGATTATAAATGTAACGGACTTTATAAAGTTTATTTCTTCTTACTTTTGCTACAAATTTTTGATGAATTAATGTGTAATAATTGTTGATGAATTCATGTGTAATGCATGACAAATGTAAAATAATTATTATAATAAACAGCATTATATTCTTAGCATTCATATAAAAGGGATAGATTCCACTCTGAACATTTTGAAGAGAAAAGCTAGCGATGAGAGATCAATGGAGATAACAGTGACCAGAATTTTTTAAAAAAGCAATTCTTACTATTAGTTTTGGCTTTAACCTATGTGTCTTCTAATAATTAAAGATACTTATGTGGATCTCACCCTACAAGTGTGGAACCCAAATAAGGAGTATCCAACAAGGTTTCTAAAATATTCTGTAGGCCCTATATTATTCTAATTTGGTCAGCTCTAAATAAATGCCATCCCAATGTGTCCAGCACGCTCGCCTGCAGTGCCTTATTCAGACCTACCTCCTTAGTACATTTCCATGCAATTCTTTCTCTAAACAAATTCAAGCTATCAGGTAGCTACTCTCTCACATATCGGTATCTTAACATTTATACACTGACGTTAGGACAGAGGGAGAAATAAGCTGGTGTTATGGAACAATCTAACTACTACTCAAAAATGTCCTGTGTAATGGCTACTCACTTACCACTTTAGCCATGAAATGAGGCTAGCTCTGCTGGATGGCATTTGTAAAATTTAAGGGCTGTACAAATGTTGAGTCCATTGTGATGCTCAAATAGCAATGGCTTGTATGGTTTAGCTATTTCTTTCTTTTCCTTTTAATGAATGAAATTTTCCTCCTTCTGTTTTATCACGTTGTATTGTTCTCTAACATCAGTCAGCACAAATTTCTTTTGAAAAGAGAAAGAGTATAATAGATATTTTGAAAGGAGAAGTAAGGATGCGATTAGTAAGGTTATGTATAAAAGCATTATTTCCTAGTGCTTTTATACTTAAACTTCCTTCCTCGCTCTCCCCACCCAGACACACATGCACACACCATATACCAGAAAAACAATTCAATGTGCGGAAGAGCAGGTCAAATCTAAAGTGCCAATAGATTTAAAGCATTCATGGTAGGAAACAATGGCATGGGCTGATCAGCTTCACATTGTCTCGAGTGCCTATTTGATTAAATAAAATTGTTCAATTAATTGACATAAATATTAAAGTATATTTCTATGTTAAGTACTGTTATAGACTCTGGAATTACAGTAGTAAAGAAAACAGACTAGAATTTCTGCTTTCAAGAGCTTATAGTTTAGTACAGCTCTGTGCCAGGCACTGTTAAAGTTGGCTTATGTGTTTTAAATCTCATGACAACCTCATCAGATACTGCTGCTAAGTCGCTTCAGTCGTGTCCAACTCTGTGTGACCCCATAGACGGCAGCCCATGAGGCTGCCCCGTCCCTGGGATTCTCCAGGCAAGAACACTGGAGTGGGTTGCCATTTCCTTCTCCAATGCATGAAAGTGAAAAGTAAAAGTGAAAGTGAAGTCTCTCAGTCGTGTCCGACTCTTAGGGACCCCATGGACTGCAGCCCACTAGGCTCCTTCATCCATGGGATTTTCCAGGCAAGAGTGCTGGAGTGGGGTGCCATTGCCTTCTCCGATAGGAATTATTAACACAGATGAGATAATTTCTCCCTAAGTTGTATGCACTCAATGACTTATACAGCTGAGGCCTCACAGAAATAAAGATTAACATTCATAAAGCAACTGTTTTCTGAAAACTACATTCTTTTCTAGTGGAATTAAGGAGCACTTCTTAGAATGATAAATGTTCACCTTTGAAAACTTATTGCATTTTGCATCCTCCTAAAACCATTTAATGGCATTTATCAGTGTATGGTTTGAGGTAACAGAATTTGATTTGGTGGGAACTCTATAATATTTTGTCTCTTCTGTCCTTAATTTTAACCAAATTTAAGTAAATTGGTCAGATACATACTAAGATTAGCATTCGGAAACATTATTGCCACAATACTACACAACTTGGATAAAAAATGAAAGTGAAAAGTTAAAGTCGCTCAGTCGTCTCCGACTCTTTGTGACCCCATGGACTACACAGTTCATGGAATTCTCCAGGCCAGGATACTGGAGTGGACAGCCTTTCCCTTCTCCAGGGGATAAAGTTGAGTGTTTAAACCCTCAACCCAGGGACTGAACTCAGGTCTCCCACATTGCAGGCAGATTCTTTAATGGCACATTAAACATTCCATCACTTACTCTAATGCTATAAGAACATGAAGAAGCTTGGAAGAGAAGGGCAAGATGACATTCCCTTCTTGCAATTTATTTCTCATCCACCATGCTCTGTTATTTGACATTGGAACCAGCCATTTAAATTCTGGGAACCTCAGCTTCTACTTCTAAAACAGATCTACCAACAAGCTTCTTCCACACCAACAGGGCTACTGTGAGGATCTCATAGGGAAATGTAAATTAAAAGGCTTTGACATTTTTAAAAGTTATTCAAATTTTCAGATACAAATAAAATTTTAAAGGGATATAACATGTAGCCTATTCCATAGCAAGCAGTATGTGAGATCTTTATACAGACTCTACTTAAGGGAAGAGGAAATGACAGAGCAGCACCCTGGGTGTAATTGAAGAAAACAGAAATGTAATTACCTCTTGCTTCTTAAGGGCATGAAAGTGAAAGTGAAGTTGCTCAGTTGTGTCCGACTCTTTGCTACCCCATGGACTGTAGCCTACCAGGCTTCTCCATCCATGGGATTCTCCAGGCAAGAATACTGGAGTGGGTTGCCATTTCCTTCTCTATCTTAAGGGCATAATATTTAGAAACTTACATAAATACATAAGAATATATTCTAGTGTATCAGGGGAACAGATAAACTAACATTTGTCAAGGGACTCATACACCCAGGGTGCTGCTCTGTCGTTTCCTCTTCCCTTAAGTAGAGTCTGTATAAAGATCTCACATACTGCTTGCTACGGAATAGGCTACATGTTCTTAAGAGCATAATATTTAGAAACTCTTAATCCCTTTTAGTCCCACCTTTGCCTTTCTGAACCTAAGATTTTTCTGAGCAAAAATGTCAACAAGGAATTGGCATTTCTTATAGCAATAGTTCTCAAAGAATGAAATGTACAGTGCTCAGTTAGGGTAGCTAAAGCCAGGTCCTTTATGATCAAAGCCCAGAGGTGAGCAGATGACAGAGGTCCTGATTGACAAGGGCTAGAATGAGAATATGTATAGAGAAGCATATGATCTTGACGCCCCCACCCTCTTTCCCTGGAGAAACTACATAAAGATCACCAATGTTGGGGTGGGGAGATGGTGGTTAGCGGGCGTCAGACAGCTGGGGAAGCAACAAGGGCAGAGAACTCTCTTGTTTCTATTCCTCATTAAGGACTTTGAAGAGAAGCCACTCTCAAATGACCCCCAGGCACTCTGATGCCTTCATGTGAACTTGGCAGAGTAGAACAGTCAGGCACAGGGAGACCTCCATTCCCATATGGCATCCATAGCACCCACCTAGAAGCAATGGCCAGTGAATCTGTGTGGAGGACACCACGAAAAATAGCTGGGACAGTGGCTTCATAGAAAGAACTGGGCATCACCCAAGCTAGGGTTAACAACAAGATGCAACAAAACCATGGAGTGCCATAGTGAAGGGACCACTGAGACGAGTGGGTCATGGCAAAGAGCATGATTAAACCACATCACTAGTTACATGACTACAGCTTTCAGTCAAGTGCAAACACAGGATGGGCATCAACTTGTCAAATAAAGAATAATACCTTGAGGTCCCAAAGACCTGAGGACTCCTTCCGGGAATACTGAATCTTCCTTCTCATGATATGGTCACAAAGCCTCCTCCTTCCCCCAATATACCCAGGGATAGGGAAGGGAAGCAGAGTTAGGGAAAATTAGTTGAAGACTGGGCACTTCTATCCATAAAAGCTGAATATCCCTCCACATTGTTAAAATTACTAGATTCAAAAAATATTTTTGGTTAGATTAAAAGATTTTTTGTTTTGTTTTAATTAACCACTGCATAGGTTAAGCATAAAGGAAGCTAGGTTAATTATGGAGAAGGCAACAGCAACCCACTCCAGCATTCTTGCCTGGAAAATCCCATGGAGGGAGGAGGAGCCTGGTAGGCTGCAGTCCATGGGGTCACAAAGAGTCGGCCACGACTGAGCAACTTCACTTTCACTTTTCACTTTCATGCATTGGAGAAGGAAATGGCAACCCACTCCAGTGTTCTTGCCTGGAGAATGCCATGGACGGGGGAGCCTGGTGGGCTGCCGTCTATGGGGTCACAGAGTTGGACACGACTGAAGTGACATAGCAGCAGGTTAATTATGACATAAACAGAAATTACATTACTTCTAAGCATGAGTTGGTATTGAGTGACATTTGCTATCCTGATGCAAAAATAACTGAGCGTGGAGGAAGAATTATTATGTATACTGGTCACAGGAGGCCCTTAAAAGAAGATGGCACTGGAGCAGCAAGCTGAGTGGTTAGAAACACTCAGCCGAAGCATCATGGTGGAGAGTCTCTTTCAGTCAGAGAAACTGCAGCTCCCTTGCATCATGAAACTGACATGAATGCCTTCCAAAAACGATGCTTTTCATTGCTGTCAACAGATATATTATTCTCCATAAAAGCAGCCATGGAAGGCTCAGTCCTCTAAATTAGGCACAACCCACTGTTGCTTGGGCTTCCCTTGTGGCTCAGCTGGTAAAGAATCCACCTGCAATGTGGGAGACCTGGGTTAGATCCCTGGGTTGGGAAGATCCCCTGGAGAAGAGAAAGGCTACCCACTCCAGTATTCTGGCCTGGAGAATTCCATGGACTGTATATATAGTCCATGGGGTCCCAAAGAGTCGGACGCGACTGAGCGACCTTCACTTCACTTCATTGTTGCTTAGGATTGCATTCTATGAACCACCAGCTCCATCACAAGCTCCATACCCAGGTCTCACATGTACCTCAGAGCCCAGTTTCCTCCATCCCTGGGCGCTCTCATCTGAACCTCAGCACTGCTTCCATGCAAACCTGGGGGCTGCACGCTGGCCTCATGCAGGCTGGACTCCAGGTTGATTGTGATTGGAAGGCTTTCGGGGTCAGGATCCAGCCATCCTTGCTATCAGGGAACTCCTAACTATCATCATCTACATTTTCACATATGGATTTCTCTTGGGTTTTGATTTTTAGTTTTATTAAAAATCCTTCATCAGCTCTTACAAAGGATTTTGTAATTTCAACCTTGTGGATTTCAGCCTTATGTTGATTCCCAGGTTCACAGCTGTAGCTTTTTCTGAGTGTCTTTCCTGTGTCACCATTTGTCTTCAAAAACAATATAATTATAAAATTACAGCCAGTTTTGGATTTCCCATTGTTCACAGCATTCTGTATCCTTGTGATTCCTAAGTTTTAGGAGTCTAGTTTGCAGAGTCTAGTTATGGTTGTTCTAAAGCTTGAACTTTTCAATAGATTCCAAGCTTCCTCCATAAAGTTAAGAAAAGAAAATCAAATAAACAAATAAAAAACAAACTGTGTGTGTCTGTCTGTACCAGTGTCTGTGTGAGTCTCTCCGTATATGTATTTCAAGCTTCACAATAATCCTATGAGAAATATATTATTATTGCTATTTTACAAGAACTTGAGTCCTGATAAAATAAATTGCCCATGATCACAAGCTGATGACAGGGATTTGCTACAAGCACAGTGTTATTGTCAAATCCATGTACTTTCCACTGTGACTCAATGGACTCTTTTACTCCAGGTACTCTCTCTTCTGAGAGGCCTTTTTCCCTGGCCTGCTTTCCACTCATCCCTGAGGTCACACTATACTGACATACTCCTTTTAGCAAGACCTCCCACCCACTTGCCACTCGGCAGCATTACAATCTCAGGTAAATTATATCACCTATCTAAATTTAGTTTTCCTTATTTCTAAAATAGGGTAATAAATGTAGTAATACAGTGAGAGTTAACTGAGGAAATACTCGGCACATGACACATATTTATTCTTTTAGTCTAACTGTTGCTTTGTTGAAGATTTTACCATTTGTGATTGTCCACCCTGGTGAAGGTATGTGATTTCTTTCCCTACGCTTTGTTTTACTGAATATTACCATATTACTACAACTCGCTCTAATAGTTTACTCATTTTAAAAAGTATTGCAAAGAATATTTGACATGGGCTCTGATATTTTATAATTGAGAGCAAAATTCAGTATACTATCCAATAGGGTTAACTTTTGAAAGACTAATGTTATCTTGTCATCGTTAGTCTCCTCATGACATAGTCCCTGAGGACGGTGATTGTGAGGTCTTAGTGAATTAAAGTCTCAGAGAGATTAAATAGCTTGACTCTGAATGAAGTGGACAGATAGTGACAGCAAAGAGCTCAAATTTCTGGACACTCATTATTAGAATGCTACCCAAGTCAAAAAAGGTATACCTTGCAGTATCAAAGTGATTCCATTTCTGTGGTGTCAATATATTCCAAGCATGTATTTTCTATTTAGGCTTAATTTGAAGATTTTTAAAAATAATTTTTTCCTCCAATTAAACATTCGGAGGAATGTATAATCCCAGTCAAGATAACAATACATTATTATTATTTGTACATCTGCCCAATGATTTATCTTTATTTTGAGGATTTATAATATGAGAAAAAGAATGATATCTTTGATTTGAGGATAGGTAGGCTAAAAAGATACTAACTTCCTAGTAGATTCTCAAGGAGTACTGCTAATAGATGAAGAAACATAGTCTTTCCTATCATATTAAAATATAGCAACACAATCAAATACTACTTTATTCACATGATTGATATATAATGTGTATATATACACGTAGCATTAAGTACAGTTTGCCTGTAGTTCATTGCGGCAGTTATTTACATGAAAATTGTATCAGCATATTAACCAAATCCAATGCCTTCCATGTCTAGTAATTGATGGTTCACTTATAATTTCTTATGGTTTTGATGTTACACACACACACAATTTTCCTTTTTTTAAGTTAATGGAACATATACAGGAAATTATTAAACTCTGTGACCAACTTACACATTGTGAGGTAATACATTGAAGTTTAAGCAACTTCGAGGCATTACCAACAACATGAATTCAATCAAAAGGAAAGTTGGATGTATTTTAACTACATTCTATATTACATATGTAGTATGTAATTAGTACATTGTATGTAATTCATTACATCAATTAATTATGTAGTATATTACATAGTCATATAATAGTATATTTATGATATTATAACAGATGTATTGAGTTACCATGACATCCATCCTTCTCTATTCCCTCTTGTCTACTATGATAGTTCCATTTTATGCCTTTTCTAGACAAATTTATTAATTCTTGCAGAATCATCAACTCCTAAACTCGCTAGGCTGTGGAAGGGAAGTAAAGGTCACCTAGTTGCTTCTCATTTCTATTTACCATTATTCTGAAAGCAAAAGCAAACAGCCAACAACATCACCAAGAACAACCACACTCTCTATTTTAAAAGTTTATGGAAATTTGATGAGAAATGTGAAAGGAATAGCCTATGATGGAAAGAATAGCCTTCGCATGGTTAAATTTGACAAAATTATGTTAAATTATTAGGTTTTTAGAGCTAGGATATAAACCTTCTTAATCTGTATTTTAAAAGTTAGCATTAGCTTACCTAGAGAAAAGACAGATTGGCAGGGCACATGGAATGCACTTATATTAAAGTGCATGTTAGTTAAGTGGAAAAGGAAGTTGGAGACTTCAGGGATAAATGTCCCGGACTTCTGGATATTCTTAGTTAGCTAAAATTTAACTCACTTAACAATGCAAATAACATTTTAATCTCTTTCTTTTGAGTAGATATAGCTGACAGTGGTAATGGTAAAATGGTGCAAAGCAAGGTCTGAGCTTTATTATTTTGTGATTGCATGAGTGTTTCTTAGGAAGAGAAGTACTATGTATACCAATTATCATACACAATTATGGAAGGAGTATCAATCTTGTTATTATTAAAAGGAAACCATTTCAGATAGTAAGTCACTCTAGGGATCTAAAGCTCAATAGTCAGCATATGAAGTGAAACTTTACAATATCCTCTATCATCAAGGATAAGTGACTGGTCATAATTTTAGATTTCAGAGCAATTCTCAACCAATATTCTTAATCTGTATAATGAACCAAAATGCCAAGTGTGATATTTTCATACTAGTAATAGGACCTAAAAATTCAGTGTTGTTACTTTCTGGTTTTTATGAACCAGAATATAGATTTTCAGCCTCTGATTTAAGTAATACCAACACTGGCATCATGCAGTTATTTTGGTAGTTTTCAGTTTAGCAGACTCATATCAGATTTATAATTGATTTTGTCAGAAAAATACAAACAATTGGTCTAACAGAGAAGAGGGAAGACATTTGTGCTGATCTATATTTCACTCCAGTTCATGGAGACAGTCCAGGGCTGCTAATTTGGTTTTTGACTCTGTCATAGTCCACTGAACCTTTCTGGGGAAATATCCTATGCATCTGGCAGTTAAAAACAGACAGAAACGGAAATGGGACTTGAGTTCCCAATCCTCTTCTGCTGAAAGGGCACTGACTAATGATGATTTCCCTAACAATATTAGTGTTGTTAGACTCTCCCATATCCCTTTGTTGAAGTTTTCTGGCACCAGGGAGCTAAGAATGAACACGCAGGACATATTTAATGCTAAAAAGCTAAGCATCAACTAAAGACGTTTAAAATTCCAAAATGAAATTATATGTAGCACTTCAGTGTGAACAGAATTTAAATATGCCACTCATGGATGAAAACAGGAATTCCATTTTACTTTCAAATACACATCTTTATAAGATTATATTCAGCTAATAACTAAACCTATTCCATTACAGGTATGACAAAGATGAAGTGCCGAGCTTCACAAATGAGAGAATCCAATTCATCTATGTTTTGTGAATTACTCAGGCTTGGCATTTGAGGAATTCATACCAATAAAATGCATAATGGATCAAAAGTTAGTAAGTTTTCAATTTAGTTTTCAAATATAGGGACCTAAGGTGGGGAGGGGAACTTTGAAGATAAGAGGCACATTTTGTGTGTGTGTATGTGTGTGTGTATCTATACATGCCACGAACATAAAGATTTTTCCAGAATTTGTCATTATCATCCAGGGGCCACGTTTCCCAAGTGGGCTTTAATATGCAAACAAGTAAGATTTCATGGTCAGCTGTATTCTAGCTTTCAGTCAGGGATCAATGAAGAATAAGCCTGAAGCTGGGCCTATATCCTGTGCAATCTCATTATGACAGGTTTCTAGGAAATCAATCTGTCTGCTGTTTATTGCTCATTTCTCAGGCAGATCACATTGAAATTCAGCCCTAAAGTTCTTCAACTCTCATCCTGTAGAAAACAGCAACACTGGAACCAATTCAATGTTAAAAAGCACATAAATATGTAAATAAAGTTGTAGCATATAGATAGGCTTGTTGTGGCTGTGACCTTTTAAATATCCATAAAAGAATACAATTTCTATAAATATCTATAGAAAATTAAGTTTTTATGTAGAAGTCACTTGATTTTTTTTTTCCAAAGAGGAAGGTTACGAGTATAAATTGGGGAGTTTTCATGAAAATAATCAGTGGAAAGAGCCGTTATTACAGTACTGTCTGAGGGATGTTACAGATGTATATTACAGATAAGGTAATGACATTAAGAAGGACATTTCTTAAACAGTGTTCAGACAAGGCCATCTTCATTTTCCTACTTGCTTTAGAGAAAATCATATTACAGCAAGGAGACTCCATTTGTTATTTACTTTAAAGCTGCAAATAAATCACTAATTGTCTTTCTCTTATTCATCTAGCTGTGAAATGAGAATGTAAGAGAGAATTAAGTAAAGTACTTAGTTAATATTTGTGAGGGATTTAAATGGAAAACAAGGAGAAAAGTCCTAATAGACAAATGCTGTTTTCTGCACTTAGATGGAATTAAAATGTTTCACACCCCGGTTACTAAACCAGCTGCGTGCATTCTCCCAGAGACCAATTAGTTTAGAACACACTCTTTATTTAACAGAGGCCCAGCGCTTCCAGATCCCACCTTGATGAATGCAAGTTTATACATACATGCATAATTGTCATTTATCAACACTAACGCTAACAGTGAACTTCATAAGTGGCCATTAAAAATTCTCAGTAAGGCCTGATTTTTCATTACAAAAATACTACAGAAGTACCTTCATGGATTTATGTTCCAGATGGTAGTACCATCTGGGAGCTAAGTTTCATTGTCTAATGGTTTTTTGCTACATTTACATGTATTAGGCATCAACACCCACTTCTGGTTACAATCGTTCCCTTTCCGGAGTCAGTGCTTAGTAGAAGGTGTTCTGTGTAGCTTATTATGAAAATGATCTCAGATGACAAAAAGAAGTAAACAGATTGAAAATTTCATATTGCTAATGATAGAAGGCACAGCCATAATGCAACCTCCATTGACCATCTCAGATCAGTAGCATTTGGGCCCTAACACATTTGCATGCAATGTGTATCCTAAGCAGGTTGGGTCTGCCACCCAGCTTCCTTGGGAATGTAGACTTGCAGATGGTTCTGATGAAACTTCATTTTCTTGAGAGGCTGCATTTAAAAAATACCTGATGGCCTCCAAATGCACCAGAAACTAAACTGCTAAATTTTCTAGTAGATTGATAAAAATGAGAATGAAATGGAGTGAACATTAGCTACCACCATGGATTTACTACCCCTTTCTTTAGGACATGGGTCCTATTCTGGAACAATCTTGAGAGTCAAGCAACAGATGGATAGGCTGATCTCTTTTATTCCACATATCATGACCAAGGTTTGATTTACTTTCAGAGAAAATATAATTCTTCCTCCTCCATTCCCTGTATCTAACCTACAGTAATTCTTATCATAGCTTCACAGTCTTTCTTTCACTAAAGAGTAGAACCACCCAAATATGTCCACATCTTAACACTTGGCAACTCTTAGTATGTTACCTTACATGGCAAAAAGGAATTTAGAGATGTGATAAAGTTAAAGACCTTGAGATGAGAAGATTATCCTGGATTATCTACTTGGACCCAGTGTAATCACAAAGATCCTTCTAAGACAGAGGAACAAAAGTCAAAGTCACAAGAAAGAGGTGGGATGATGGAAGCAGAGGTTGAAGTGATGCACTTTAAAGACAGACAAGATCGTGAGCCAAGAGATGTAGGCCTACTCTGAAAGCTGGAAAAGACAAGGGAACAAATTGTGCCCTAGAGCCTTCAGAAGAGCACAGCACATTGATTTTAACCTCATATTGCTCATTTCAGACTTTAGGCCTTGAAAACTGTAAGAAAGTAAATTTGCATTGTTTTAAACACTAAATTTGGGGTAATTTGTTACAGCAGCAGTAAGAAAGTAATGCACATTACCTTTTGTGTCTGTGAGTTCAAGAGCTCTTTTCACAGAATCTTGAATTATTTTTACTACAGAAATAATCCATAGAGAGGGACAATTTGTTGCTGAGGAAGAGTAAGACAGTATTGCTAAAGCAATGATCTCAAGGAAGTGAGAACAATGGGAATCCAGGACTCAAGTGGGAGAACTGTCTTCAGCTAGCAACAGAGACAATTGTTTTCATTAACAAAATATCTGATAATGAGAATATCACAGGCTATGATATCATTGGCTGGCAGTTTCTTTCAGTTTTCCTCCAAATCCTGTAAACAGTGTTACTCTCCAAATTTTCCTCCATCTTTAAATGTTTGTATTCCCAATGATCCCTTCAACAGACTGTTTTTCTTTCCCCAATGGATCTCTCAATATTCAATCTCATCCTCTTCTAATTGCATTTATACTTACTGATTGCTTATTTTAAATGAATGCCTTCTAAAGCAATGGTTCTCAACTGGGGATAAATTTGCCCTCAAAGGTATTTGGCAATGCTTGGAGATATTCTGATTGTCACGAGATATTCTGATCGTCACAAATTACACGGGATATGCTGCTGGCATCCAGTGGGCAGAGCTCAGGGATGGCTGTTAAATATCTTACAACGCACAGAACAGCCCCCCATAACAAAGTTATGCCTCCCCAAATGTCTACTGGCTGTTGAGAAGCCCTGTTTGAGAAGATACATCATTCTTTAATATTATAGTGCTTATTTTCCTCTAAGCCAAGCTTCTTGAAAGAGTAGTCTCCACTCATATTTTCTACTCTATCACTTCCCATTAATCCTTTACTACAGTGCGTTGATTTTGACTCCTATACCTGTATGTTCTCCTTTGGGATGACTCTTTCAAACCCCTGACTTTAAATACTACCAATATACAAGTGACGCTCATATCTTTATATTTAGCCAGTACTACCTCCAAACTTCAGACAAAGAAGTCTAAGTGACTGCTGCTGCTGCTGCTAAGTCACTTCAGTCGTGTCCGACTCTGTGTGACCCCATAGATGGCAGCCCACCAGGCTCCCCCATCCCTGGGATTCTCCAGGCAAGAACACTGGAGTGGATTGCCATTTCCTCCTCCAATGCATGAAAGTGAAAAGTGAAAGTGAAGTCGCTCGTGTCCGACTCTTAGCAACCCCATGGACTGCAGCCCACCAAGCTCCTCCGTCCATGGGATTTTCCAGGCAAGAGTACTGGAGTGGGGTGCCATTGCCGGCATCTCTATTCATTTCAAACACCTCCAATTGAACATATACAAACTGATCTCATCAGTTTAACATTGAAACATATTCTTTCTCATGCACATACCACTTTCTTCCCCTCTTTGATATTTTGGTTTTTTCTTCATGGTCCATTCATTATCGCCACCCACTTACCTGGCAAATAGGCCTATTTTTAAAAACTCAGTTCAAGTTTCTTCATGGAAATCTTTCTGAATACCTCCATCTGCTGAGAGTTGAGTAAGATGCCCCTTTTCTGTGCTCATTCTCTATGTTTTATTGTATCCTTCTCTTGATACATCTATTACACAGTCTGCCATATGGTATTTGCACTTAGCTGTACAGGAATCAAAATCTACAAAACTGCACAATATTACCCCATAAGAATCCAAGATGAGGATCACCTGACTTTTTTGATACAAGCACACTGGACTTTCCCAGTTGTCTTCACAATATGACCTAAACTTTAATGTCCCATTGTCTCTGTTCTTCCTCTCTCAAATGCTGGGTTCAACCTTAGATCTGTAAAAAGACTTCTTGAACTTAGTGTGCAGAATTCTAGAATGGCCCACATGACCTTTGCCTCCTCATGTTACTCCAATGATTATGTTACTTTAACTGGCCAAAGGGATTTTGCCCTTATAATTAAGATTACTAATCAGTTCATTTTAAAATAAGGGATCATGTAGGTAGGTTTAATATAATTATATGAGCTCTTAAAAAGTAATGAGTTTTTCTGCTGCTGCTAAGTCGCTTCAGTCGTGTCCTACTCTGTGTGACCCCATGGACTGCAGCCCACCAGGCTCCCTGTCGCTGGGATTCTCCAGGCAAGAACACTGGAGTGGGTCACCATTTCCTTCTCCAATGCATGAAAGTGAAAAGTGAAAGTGAAATCGCTCAGTCGTGCCCAATGAGTTCTTCTGGCTGGTAGCAAAAGGGAAAAGTCAGAGATGTAAGTAGCACAAGGGCTTTAAATGCCATTGCCAGATTTGGAGATGAAGGAGACCCCATGATAAAGAAGGCAGGTGGCCTCTGGAGCAATCAGTGGCCCCCAGGCTGACAGCCAGCCAGGAAACTAGGAGCTTAGACCTATGACCACGGAGAACTGGGTTCAGCCAACAACCTGAGTTGGCATGGAAGCAGATCCTTCTTCCTCAGATCCTTCAGATAAGAGCTGAACTTAGCTGACATCTTGATGCCAGCCTTGTGAGACCCAGAACATGAAATCCAGGCAAACCCATTGGAATGTCAAGCCCAGAGAACTGTGAAATAATGAATGGTTATTATTTTAACCTGCTAATTTCCTGTGACATGCTAGGCAGCAATAAACAAAACTAATATCCTAAGCAAGCTCCAGCTTGTCTCAATGAATGAATCACTCCTATTCTATACTATAGTTCAAACAGCTATTATGATTTTTACATGTATCATGGAGAAGGAAGTGGCAACCCATTCCAATATTCTGTCCAGTCCCCATGGACAGAGGAGCCTGGTGAGATATAGTCCTAGGGGTCGCAAGGGTCGGACATGACTTAGCTACTAAACCACCACTACATGTATCTACTCCCTCAACCAGTAGCTTTGAAGTCTCCTAAAGGTAGGCACTGTGTATTATTCATGTAATATCTAAGGAATAAATAAGCAAGTGAGATAAAAAATTTCATGTGACAAATAGTCATACTATTGGTTTGGCTCTGTAGAAATGGACGTTTTATAACCTTAACTAGGCAAATCAAACTATCCAACTAGCTTGCAAGACTCAGCCAGAGCCAGGACCCCTGACAACTCAATTTGATATAGCACTGTAGTCTAATTGACAGCTAAGGGAAAACCAGGCAGTGCTGATATGCTTGGGGGTGGCTCTGTACATGCTCTTCTTGAAAAAACAGGCTCAACTGCAAGAGAAAGAAATGAAAAACCTTTGCAACATCCAGATGGATTTGGTCAGGATATTCCACTACAATATTTATGCCTCAATCCTTACCTTTCAAGAATAGACTGGCATTATTTTCTATATGCAAAGATTTCATGTGCTTGGTGAAAAAGTTCAACTCATGACTGGCGGTCCCTTTCTTGGAGTAATATAATCAGCAATGTCACCTTCAATTTTGATATAAACCAAGATATAAATGGTAAAAGAGGTTGCAATCAAAGAGGCCTCCTTTGTTTCTTTCTGTAAATCAAATACTGTGACTCCTGGTAAATTCAACCTGTAATTTACAACCCAGAAGTAAAGAGAGAAGACTGATAGCTGAATGATTTTGTTTAAACTGTACAGATTAGCCACTTTAAAGAATGTGTCTCTCATTTTAGACTAGGTCATATCAAAATGGGAAGGAATCAGACAGAGTGACCCAAAAGCACAGAGGAATTCTGCTTATCACACTGTGCTCTTTGTAATACTCTGCAATACAAAGTAATTTGAAGAATAAAAAGAAATACTAACTGCTTGTTTACACACCTATGGATCTGACTTTATAGAGATTACAAATGTAAAAAATAAAATCCTAAAATAACTTTAAAAAAGAGGCCTTTAATAATATTATCAGTTGCATTTACTCTGAGAGATTTAATTAATACAATCTTTCAAATTAGATCATTACAGTTGAAAAGACAGAATTCCTCTGTCTTGAAGGGTACAATATATTGTCAAAATTTAAAATTAAATCATGATTCAATTATATGAGCCTATATGGGAAAGATTCTATTTAAAAAGCAGATACAAGAAAAAACTAGTAAGTTATATGCTACTTTCACTGAACTTCAAAAGACTTCACAGGACAACAAATAAGATTGTGTTGTGCTAAATTTTGAGATTTTGTGATTTGTAACTAGTAGCAGCACGATCTATCTTAGTTTGTCATATAGATGGTAAGAAAATAAATATGGGTGAATACATAAACAAAAAACAGGATTAAAGCAGAGCAAGAAATAACTAGTATACTCATTTATTTTTACTTTCAATATTTGTACACTCCACTGGAAACATGAAAATCGATTACAGTGGTATGGTTTTATATTGTGGTACTCATTTGAAAAGTTTGGTTTTTTCCTTTCTTATACCTTTCTATTGGTTATATCCTTGTTATTTCTTTTCATGGAAAAGAGCTGCACATTGTCTGATAAAATAGGGATTGTTATTACTTAATATAGAATAAAGTAAAAAGGTAGATGATTATTTAAGCCAACAAGAGAAAGAAGTCAGGGTAGAAAGTGTATACTCTTTTATTTAAGTGAGTGACACATTTGCAAAAGCATTTTAGGAGTTTACATAATCATAAGTATTATTCTATTACAACGGCACTATTAGAAATGGTGATATTTCTCCCCAGCCAGAGACTCATTACACTTAAGAGTTTTCACTATCTAAGCTCTAAAATGCTCAGTACCAGCAAATTTATTCTCAACAAAGCAAAGCTGAATGAATCTCAGAATCTAGACTCCATAACCAGAGTTGAGTGGTGAGTATTCACGTTGGACTTTCCTCTTTTCAAAAGTTGATACTCTGTTTGTGTTAATTTTATCAGGTTTAAAATCTTTGTTTATACGATTTCATTTCAGATAACAAATTTTAAGTTATCTGCTAAAGGCTTTAACTCTGTAGACCACTGCATACCAAACTAAAAAAAAAAAAAAATCCATTTTTCTTGGGATTTTTTTTTCTTGTACAATACATTTTGAAATCTGCTAAGGAAACAGCATTAGTGAAATTATTTGTAGAAAGATGAATCAATACTAAAAATTTATCAGAACTTTCTTATATTCCATTCAACTGTTGTTTAGCTGCTAAGTCATGTCTGATTCTTTTGCGACCCCATGGACTGTAGCCTGCCAGGCTCCTCTGTCCATGGGATTCTCCAGACAGGAATACTGGAGTGGGTTGCCAGTTTCTTCTCCCATTCCACTGTAAGAAGAACTTAATCTTACCATTTTATTTCTGAAATTTTTAATATCCTAAGTGCCTTGATTTCCATTTAGATGGATGAAAACAATCATCTTTTTGATTATTTTTAAAAAGGAAAGTGTGTAAGGATCCAACTTTCTTGAGTACATTTAAAAATTTCATGAATTTACTAAGCATACTCACTATTTGTTAGATTTGCAATGGAAAACTACAAGTACTGCAGTGGGAAGATTATGATTTTAGAAAGGTAAACAAAAGATGAATTAAATGAGGGCAGAAATCTTTTTTTTTTTTTCGAAAAAACAAAAAATAGCATTCTATATTACAAAAATAACACAATCTCCATTAATCTACATACATATTTATAGTCTTCTTTGAAAAAGCATCCTGCATCTCTTAGAAATCTCTGACAGTAAAGTCTCTGTCAATTATATAACTTCAAACAGCAGCTCAAATATTTAGTAACCTTCTGAAATACCTAGAACCATACATGTGTTGAAAAGAATAACATGAATGATAAGGAAGGAGTCAAGCAGGTTTTAAGAGAGCATTGATGAAAGCATCTGTGTGTCTTAAAAATGAACCAGGAGGGGTGGGAAAGGGGAAGGCACAGTAGCTATATATCTGAAATATCCAGCAGCTTGAAGGTAACAGCAGTGATGGAAGAAATGTTATTATTGTTTTAATGTGAGAAAAAACATAAGTAGAATTTACACTAGGAGCCATAGTGAAAAAGGCACCTGCTTTTGTGAATATTTTCCACAAAGAGGACAGAAGTGAGTGACCTCAGTGGCATCTGATAAACCACCAAAGCTAATTAGCTGCTATTCTGTCAATGGTACGAATCCTTGTAGGAGCTGCAGGAGTTCTTTAAACAGGGGTGCCTGGAGCAGAAGGTGCTAATGACACCATAACCTCCAGCAAGGAGGCTTGGGGCAGTACATTGTCTCCTAAGTATTCTGGCATCCAGGAACAAGGAAAGTGCTGGGTGTCTGCAGAACAAAAGTCAGATGTTAGGTTTAACAATAAAGCATGGAGTAGAACGTTTTTTCCCCCAAGTCATGTATCAAAGCAGTAAAACAAACATGTCTCAACTTTCCAGGAAGGTATTAATTTTTTCTGATAGTCTATAAGAAAAAGAATTACTTGTCTTGGTTGAATTTGTAAAGAAGAGTATCAAGCCTCTTAAATCTTTTTTTTTTTTTTTTTTTTTGTATTCTTTGTGCTGCTTTTTGTTTGGAATGCAAGAAAGTGGTCAAAGGCACGCTGAATCCTCAAATTACGGTGATTGTTTCTAGTGTCTTGTTAGCGTACAAAATACAATCAGCATCAGTATATAAATGCCTCTGATACTTCCACAGGCTGTTTTTAGCTTTTTTGGTAACTTACCTCCCTTCATGGATTCAAAATGGATAACTGCTTCTGTGGTTTATATTCCAGATTCTAATTACAAATGTTAAAATGAAAGAAAAAAGAAAAAAACAAGGTCCTGGTGATGAAACAAATTCTCTTAAGCTGTTTAGTAACTTAAAGATGTCTTTGGGGACTGAGAATAAAACTGGAATGATGAAAGAGGAGACACTTGATGATGAAAGAAGAGATACTTGCAATTACAGGAAACACAAAGAAATATTTGCAAGAAGGCAATGGCACCCCACTCCAGTACTCTTGCCTGGAAAATCCCGTGGATGGAGGAGCCTGGTAGGCCGCAGTCCATGGGGTCGCTAAGAGTCAGACACGACTGAGCAACTTCCCTTTCACTTTTCACTTTCATGCATTGGAGAAGGAAATGGCAACGCACTCCAGTGTTCTTGCCTGGAGAATCCCAGGGACGGGGGAGCCTGGTGGGCTTCCGTCCATGGGGTCGCACAAAGTCGGACACGACTGAAGCAACTTAGCAGTAGCAGCAGCAGAAAAAGAATCATTGCTGGAGTCAGGATGATGTGAGTGGATGTAAGCTCCATCACTAGATAGCTGACTGTAGGTACGCTGCCTATTTTTGTCCAACTTCATTTTTCTAAACTGTAGTATGGTGGTAAGAATTTACAGCCCTAATATTGTTATTGGAATTAAATTACATAACACCTTTGAAAGCTCCTAAAGGGTGCCTGGTCTATAGTTTTCATTTAATAAAATTTTCTAAGGAGAGCTCAACTAAGTGTGCTGCAGAAACTGTTGCAGGAAGGGGGACCCCTTCCAGGGCCCGAAAATGGGCTCTTGTCTAACACTTGGAAATGAATTGTCCAAGGAGACATATATGCTGACAAAGCAAGAGATTTTATTGGGAAAGGGCACCCAGGTGGAGAGCAGCAGGGTAAGGGAACCCAGGAGAACTGCTCTGCAACATGGCTCGCAGTCTCCAGTTTTATGGTGATGGGATTAGTTTCCAGGTTGTCTTTAGCCAATTATTCTGACTCAGAGTCCTTCCTGGTGGTGCACGCCTCATTCAGCCAAGATGGATGACAGACAGAAGGATTCTGGGAGGTGGTCGGACATGTGGTGTCTCCTTTTGACCTTTCCCGAACTCTTCCAGTTGTTGGTGGCTTATTAGTTCCATATTCCTTACCAGGACCTGCTGTCGTAAAACAACTCATGCAAATTATTACTATGGTGCCTGGCCAGGGTGGGCGGTTTCAATCAGCGTGCTTCCCCTAACAAAACCAGTATTCTTGAGAAACCAAGCACCACACTCGGAGAGCTGGAGAACTCAGGTTTATTATGCCTGTGGGCCCAGAGGAGTTAACACTCCAAGATTTGAACCCCGAACAAAGGGGTTACACAGTTTTTTATACACAGACAGGCATGATAAAGCAGATTTGTGGGTTTGCAGGGGCTAGGGTGATTGCAAAGAGCAGGACAAGGGTGAGTGAGTTAAGTTCCAGTTCCAAGTATTGTGAGTTCTCACTTTCTGAGACCTACGTGATCTAGACTTTGCAAGGAGCAAGCTGGGTTACAGAGGCAGAAGGAGCAGGAGCTTATGTAAAATTTTAACTTTTCCTCTTCAAGTATACACAGAGATAGTAATGTTACACTTAGCTATAGAGGAAGTTGGTGGCCTAGGACACACTTAGGAAAAGAATTTCCCTTACCCAAGTTTGAACAAGGAAAACATTCTCTTCTGCCTAGATTAAGTTCTTGGATGAGAATTATTATCAGAGAGAGGCAAAAGGAAGGAGGCATGGAAAAAGAAACAAGTAGAATATGCAGCCTGTTTATTAAGTACACTATTTCCTAAATTTTTTATCTCTGTTATCTGGAGGACAAGAAATGATGGTATTTATTTGGGACACAAGGAAGATTCTTGGACTATGAGTTCACAAGGGTGGAGATGGAAATATATTCAAATAAAAGATTCTAAAGTTAAATTACTAGGAAAATAAATTAAAGGACACAAGGAGAAAAAGTTATGGCACAAAGGGAAATCTGTCTGTGTTTCTATCCTTCAACTGGGATCTTTAGTCAATCACATATTTGAAAAATATCTGTGAGTGTTTACCATATGCCAGGGTTTCCCAGGTGGGGCTAATGGTAAAAAACTTGCATACCAATGCAGGATCAATCCCTGGGTTGGGATGGTCCCCTAGAGGAGGGCATATAAACCCATTCCAGTATTCTGGCCTGAGAATCCCATGGACAGTGGAGCCTAGTGGGCTACAGTCCATGGGGTTGCAAAGAGTCAGACAACTGAGCACAAAGTTCTATCTGTTGTAGTTTAGATAATTTCAGATATAGATATTATCTGAACAGTTCATAAAACAGAGAGAGTACTGAAAATGATTCTCTTGATTCATCAGTACACACAGGCCTCGCCTATGACCTACTATTTGGAAAATTCTTCTAAGCCACTGAGATTTCTAGGAGTCTAAGTGGCAACTAATCATAGGAAATCGAGAGTTTAGACCCATCTGGGGTTATGACAGCATGAAGATGGCAAATGTATTCAATGTCTCTGTATCAGTGCATATTGATTATGTTGTGATTGATCAGCAAAATCTGAAATGGTATTGGAAGGGGAAATGACATCACCTTTGCCATGAGCTTAGCTGTTTCATATAAATCTTCTTATGTTATTCATTTGAACTTTACCAGTCTATAGAAACATTATAATAATGCAGTCATTATTATTTAGTATTAGTCATTATTATTATTAGGAGTTTGTCAATCTATAGTTTGAAGTTATTGGGAATAATTGATATAAAAATATATAATACATGGTACAGCACTTGGCCTATAATAATATAATCATCAATGATACCTATTATTATTTTTATTATTTAATTTTTGTAAGAAACACCTAAATAAGCTAAAAAAACTTTTACTGATATCTTACACAAAAGTGCCTGTCACTTAAATTTCCGACTCTGTCCACAGACTTTGTCTAGACATACTTTTTTCTTGAGAGCTGATGCTCCCTAGAACTTAGTGCTTTATTGAACACTAATGTAAGCCAAGTAGTCGACCTGTTTCCTCCTATAGATTCCAAACAACTGTGAGCAGACACTGAGAGCCACATGACAAGCTGATACAGTACTGGCTTTGCTATTGTTATATACAACAACAGAAAACAGCCTCCTACCTCAAACCAAACGGGCTCTGGAAAAGTTCTGAGATACACGCAAATAGGAAGCAAAGGGGGAGGGAAAATGCACTGCTTGAGAAAAAGGCAAGAGAGAGAAGCAAAGAGGGAATGACAAGGAAGAGGACAGAATGAGAAGGAGGAGAATTACAGAGGATTGCTTTCAGCTTTTAGTTAAAGGAAATTTTACCCATTCTTGGGGCATGGCCCAATGCATATTAGGTCCTCAGTCTCACCCGCAAGTAAATCCCTCCATCTCCTCTCCAGACAAGGCTAAGTAGGAAGAGGTATCAGAAACCTTCACTTTAATATCTTCTCTCCTAGGCAGTGGACGGGAAGTCTTAACCTCTTTATGAAAATATGAGATGAAGGAAATGTCCTCTAGCTCAAATATGACCTCGAGCTTGTAACTTCAGGCGATTTTATACTCACTCTCAGCCCAATTTTGCTTCCTCTGTCTCTTCTCCTGGTACGTCAAAATCAGATCATGCATTCAAATCAGCCAACTTTTATTGAAATCCTATTATATACTTAGGTGGAGAACGGTAGTTTCTTCACTTAAATTGAACACATGTATTTAAGCAATACATGCAATGGAATCTTTAGAGGATACTGTTATGACAGCCCACTGTAGGAATCCTGATTTGTTTTTTTCAAAATTTCATCTTATAGAGAGTGGTTGCAGTGACATATCTAAACCTGAGTCTTGCTCAATGATCTTATTCACAAACGGCTGAAAATGGCACTTTGTCATTACAGATGCAGATTTGAAATGAGCCCAACAAGCTGTGGTGTTATGTACTCTGACATCATAGTTGTCAGGCACTACGGGTAAATTACAGAGCAAACTGCAGGCTTCTCTAAGCTCTTTTTTTTGCTTCTTTCAGTTGAAATACTCCCTAAGGAATAAATTTTTTTTTTCTTAATGGTTTACAACATTTTGAATCTACTTCTATTAATGCTAATAAATCTGTCTTCACACCCTAACTTATCACAATAAAATTAAACTCTTAGTCTTAAATAAAGATGTATTTTTCAAATATCAAAAATGTTTAACTGTTAATGAACCAATGTTTTCTAAAAACAAGCAAAAAAAAATTAAAGCAAACTGAGACTATATTACCTTCTTTTACAGATAATCTAAAATCTTTTAAAATGGTGATTAATTCTTACTTTCAATCTGATCAGGGAGAGGCAGTGGGGCAAAGTGGACATGTATGGTGTCCTTTGAAAACAAAATTTTTAAATCTGAAGGAAAGATATTTCTTCCTGTCTGATTGATTGTTTAGGTGAGAGGGGCCTGGGGAAGTTCATATGACAGAGGCTAACATAACACAAGTTTAAGTTCAACTTAAATATAAAGAAGGAAATGAAACTGAATTATACTTTCACTTTTCTAACTATTACTATTATATGATATGAAAAAAGTCAAATAATTCAAATGAATCCACAGTTTAAAAATTAAGGTTTTCTTTGTCAAATTTGTCACTGGAATTTAAAACATGTTTTCAAGCTAGTAATTCATGAATCAAGGTGGTGATCTAATTTTAGAATTAGTAAAAAGTAAACTGGAAAAAATAAAATTATTGCATTTGTTTCATATTTGACCAAGAATAAAAAATTGGTATATAAAGGGAAAAAAGTCTTACAAATACAATCATACCTATATGAAAACCTGAAAGAACATAAGATGCTCATAAATACTTATGGGAATACTAATCTTGATTATAAGTAAAATGTCATATTTTATGACAAGATCTAAGAGTGGAATAAATCATAGCGATTTATAGTTTCATCACTAGGAAGATTTGAACTGCAGCTAACAATATTCAACAAAAAGTAGCTTTAGCAAAAAAAAAGAGAAGAATTACTACTCTCACAGTATAAGCTATTCATAAGGAAGGAGGTCCAGGGTTAGTACACAAGCCTAGATATGTACAACCACAGAGTGACTCTGTAATTCTCTTGACCTTCTTTTCAGTTGCGAGATGGCTACAGAAGCTCTAAGCATTACATCCTCACACATCAATATCTAAAATCAGGGAAGAAACTGGGCCTCTTTTAACACGTCTTTTTATTTTTTTGCCAGTGTAGAAAATTAAAGACCCAGAAGGCATTTCTTCTAATCCTGTTGGCCAGAACTAGGTTATATAATCCATCCTTGCCTTCAGGGAGATCAAGAAAGTGACTATCACACAGAAAGGCTCTCAGAAAGGATCTGGAGGGCAGAGGCTTTGTGTAGGCAACCTACGGGGTCTGCCAGCAATATGGCAAGGTAGTTACAACGTGGGCTCTGGGGCCAAAATTCCTAGGTTCGAATTCTGGTTCATCCATTTCCAAACTGTGTGATTTTGACTATTATTTAACCTCTTGCAGTTTCGGACCTCCCTGGTGGCTCAGACAGTAAAGAGTCTACCTGCAATTTGGGAGACCTGGGTCCAGTCCTTGGGTTGAGAAGAACCCCTGGAGGAGGGCATGGCAAACCACTCCAGTATTCTTGCTTAGAGAATCCCTGGACAGAGGAGCCTGGTGGGCAGTTCAATTTCTTCGCCTATATTTATGGGGATAAAATAGTGTCTACCTTAATTAATTGAGTTATTGCTTATAAAACATTTGCTTACACTTTATATAGTGAAACACTGCATTATTTGATTAGCTGCATTATAATTTTGAATTTCTTTGAATCTTTACAGAATTAGAACTAGGTACATCAAATTTTGAGAGATGCAGAACACATTAGAATGGCCTGTGAAATTATATTAATTCAATGTTAAGGGTGTCTATAACTGATTAATAGCTGTATTAGACTCAGAGTAAAGTTTAAAGTATTTTATTTGCTATCCTGCATCTCCCATAGTAGCAGAAGTTGAATACATACAGGGCCAACTCATCGTTGGCCCATGGGTAAAAGGGAAATACATATTCATTTAGTGTCCCTGAGTTAGAAGCTAGAATCTTTCCTTAACTCCTCTACTTCATATGATAATATATTTGTGTGTATTTATAAACATATCAGAGAAGGCAATGGCACCCCACTCCAGTGCTCTTGCCTGGAAAATCCCATGGACAGAGGAGCCTGGGGGGGTCTACGGGGTCGCACAGAGTCCGACACGACTGAATGACTTCACCTTCACTTTTCACTTTCATGCATTGGAGAAGGAAATGGCAACCCATTCCAGTGTTCTTGCCTGGAGAATCCCAGGGACGGGGGAGCCTGGTGGGCTGCCGTCTGTGGGGTCGCACAGAGTCGGGCATGACTGAAGCGACTTAGCAGCAGCAGCAGCAGTAGCATAAGCATATAATATACAAATGCAATACTGTAACTCTTCAAGATTGGAAGAATTACACTCTAATGAAACTATAAGATGTCACAAAAAAGTATCATATTCATCTCTGCTCTTAAATTGCATATGATCTAGTTGAAGAGTCAAATTTACCATGAAACTAAATAAACAGGGCTAAATACTGTTGCACTGAATATGGTTGTGAGTGTTAAGGAGACAGAGATTAGGGTGTACTGCTGCTGCTGCTAAGTTGCTTCAGTCGTGTCCGACTCTGTGCGACCCCAGAGACGGCAGCCCACCAGGCTCCGCCGTCCCTGGGATTCTCCAGGCAAGAACACTGGAATGGGTTGCCATTTCCTTCTCCAATGCATGAAAGTGAAAAGTGAAAGTGAAGTCGCTCAGTCCTGTCCGACTCTTCGCGACCCCATGAACTGCAGCCTACCAGGCTCCTCCGGCTGCAGTCCATGGGATTTTTCAGGCAAGAGTACTGGAGTGGGTTGCCAGTGTCTTCTCCAGGGTGTACTAAGAGCAGTATATAGGAATCAGGAGGTGATGGAGCTCAAATGGCTCCTCTGATGGAAAAGATTAAAGATGAAAAGCCCCAGGCCATGATAAAAGATGGTTGGGTGAACTGGCTAGTTGGATAAATGTACAAATAAAGTGGAATATTTATTTTGAAAAGAACTGGATTAATATTTACTGAATGCCTACTATGTGCTAAGCCAGAGTTACATGATAAAAATGAAGAATCCAGTAAGAAATGGTCCCTATACTCAGGCAATTGGATTGAATAGCTATGTTGGATTAAGAGAGGCAGAGAGAGATAAAAAATAGTATTTGGATTAGTCAATAAGTCCCATTCTTTGTTATTCACTGACTGTTAGGAATTAAGAGTCCTCTAAAATCATTATTCATATAGCATGTTTACATTGATATCCTTTTCCCTAATATAGAGTAAAATAGAATAATCACATCAAATATATTTTAAAAGAGCATAAAAATAAAACAAATATGAGAATTTATCTTGTTTCTTCCAATATAATATGTTTCATATTTATGATAATAATATCGATAATGAACATTTACTGGACATGCTTTAAAGGTATTAATTCATTTTAACTTCATGATCTTAAGAGGTAGGAATTCTAATACTTTCAATTAATCAGTAAGGAAACTGAGGCCCAGAAATGTTACATAATTTATCTAAGATGACAGAGCTGACTATCAGTAGAATCAGTCTGTGAACAGTTTGGTTTCAGAGACTGTCCTTTTAACCACTATTCCATATTTGATTTATGAAAAAATTTAAAATGAACATAGAATCAAAGTTTTGCAACTTTTCCAATATATCATTAATCCTAAAACTTTACAGTAAGACAATTAATATATTGTTGTATTGTTGTTCTTCAATAATGAATTTTCTTCTTTGTTCACAAAAAACTTTGTTTTTAAATTTTCAAATTCCTACTATTTTCCAAGTATGACTAAAATGTGTGTCCAAATTCTGATTTTCAAAGGTGAGTATATATTAAAGAATACTGTGGCTTTTGCTTTTTATTTAGTGTTATCAAGGATAACAGAATCAGTTTTATTGTAAATACAATGTGTGAAGAAAGATGTTCAACATCAATGCTCCGTCATTCAGCCTGACATTTCTCTGTGAAGTGGGCAGAAAATTAAATTGCCTCAAATTAGAGGAGAAAATCACACACCACAAAAAGTAACATGTCCAGTGACAGTTGAGGTCATTCTTCCACTGCAATATGTGTGAATTTTACCATATTAGTTTCATTGATGGTAATGGAAATTGTGCAGTCACTCCTCTTAATGTGCTCTGAATTGTTACCCATTAACATCCTCAAAATATCAAAATTTTCCTGGCATTTTATGTTGGTTTTAGAGTACTACATTGTTATTATGTATTCGTTTGAAAAGGTAAAGCTAATTTCATTATGTTTCTTTAGTTTTAATTTTTTCAGCTGTTTTCACCCAATTTTCCTCATCCTGGACCAATGATCAGATATCCTGGATTTTGACTCTTTTGAACTTCCCTGGGTTATCAAATAAACACTGGAAATTGGAATTCATTAGTCATTTTTTTAGAGTCCAGATTTTTATAGCAAGCATTTTTATGAGACTGTTTTGAGATCCCAGTGTACTCTGCTGGGATCCTTACAGAGGGTAAGATATGAAAATGGCAAGTCTAGGCAAGAACTAAGTCAATATATTGCCTTTATGAAAATTAGTAAATGGTTTTTCATATCTAGGATAGAAACTGCTGAATGTTAGACATCTAATAAGATTAGAGAGCTTAGATTTAAGCTCTAACTTGCCCTCTGGTGAGAAGAAGATGGAAGAGGTAGGAGGGATGGCCTTTGTGAAGTAAGTTTCAATATCACTCACTGTGAACCAGGAAGGACAAAGTTAAGGGGAAGTAATGCATATAAAGCAAGTAGCAAGACTGCCTGGCATGTGTAGGCATTCAATGAATATGAATTGCCTTGGGAATTCAAAAGGAAGGTGAAATCTCTTTGAACTAAGAATTGAGGTGATTTCATTAAGGCATCATGAGTTAGCTATGAAGACATTTCAAACCAAGGAAACAGCATGAATAAGGAATGAAGGCAAGTGAAGTTCAAGAGCATATCTCATCTTGAAGGATAGTAAAACTCTCTTACTGAAGGTTCAGAAATAGGTGAGGCATTTTTGTTTGTCACTATGACTTGAGAGGTGATGTTGGTGTTAACAGCACTAAAGCTAAGCAGGTGTGTGTGTGTGTATGTGTATGTGTGTGTGTGTGTGTATATATATATATATATATATATATATATATATATAGTTGCTCAATTGTGTCTGACTTTTTGTGACCCCAAGGACTTTAGCCTGCCATGCTCTTCTGTCCATGGGGATTCCCTGGGCAATAATACTGGCATGGGTTGCCATGCCCTCCTTCAAAGAATCTTCCCAACCCAGCGATTTAACTCAGGTCTCCTGCATTGCAGGTGGATTCTTTACCCTCTGAGGCACCAGTGAAGCCCATGAATACTGGAGTGGGTACCCTATCCCTTCTCCAGGGCATCTTCCCAACCCAGGAGTCGAACCAGGGTCTCCTGCATTGCAGGCAGATTCTTTACCAGCTGAGCTACCAGGGAAGCCCAAGGAGGTTAAAAGCCCAAGGAGGTTAAAAGTTCTTTAATTAGTGCTCCACAACAAAACACTCCTACAAGAATACCAAAGCAATCTATCTGAGAAAAGCTGAAGGATACAGTCTATGAAAATAAGCAACAAAAGACAAAATTGGAAAGTGGGTTCCAACATCACACTGGACACCAAATGCCATGGAAATAAGTGTGCCTCAATTGGTAGACAATGGGATGTTTTTAAAAGCTTTGTAATGGAGGAAAGATACGATGAGTCTTTGTAAGTACTAAGAATAATACTGGATTACTGGAGTGGATAGCCGTTCCCTTATCCAGAGGATTTTCCCAACCCAGGGATCGAACCCAGGTCTCCCTCACTGCAGATGGATTCTTTACCAGCAGAGCCACTGGGGAAGCCCACTGAGAATAAGGAATATCACAATTCAACAAGAAGACTTTGGCCCTTATTGGCAAGGTGAGTTGGGGAAAAATTGCCCATGGGCAGGTGTTAGGTAGAGTTTATAGGCAGTGAGAAGGGATAGGAGAGACGTGATGCAAAGCCAGTTTCTCCAAGGAAAAAGGCTATGGTTCTAATCTTACTCATGTCCCTTTCCTCCATAGGAAATCTCTTTTTTTTTTTCCCATTTGGAAATCGTTAACCAGTAAGATATTCAAATTTTTCTGAGTGCTTAGGACCTGAAAGGGGAGGAAAATTCTATCAGTCTTTCAAAGCCAGAATTTCTTCTCCCCTACTCTTTGGTCTGTCACAATAACATTGCCTTGAGGGAGATAGTGGGAAAGCAAGCGTCAAAAATGCAATTTCAGCAGCACACCTTATCCTGATTAGCAGTTAAAAGCAAGTACAGGAGCTGCTGCTCTGGGGCTACACACCTGAGGTTGTCTGTTAGACCTAACACAGTTCCAGTGCTTCATGACTAAGAGCCACTAGCCCAGAAAAACTTGGATATGACAGAGTGAGTCACATAAACACACAAGCATGCACATCTCTGCATACACACTCTTGTACACACTACTTCTTTCCCAGAACAAAATAATGGCAACCAGTTAATAATCATGAAAACATTTATAGACCTTAAATTACTTCTTTTACTTTGTCTTTAAAAATTCACATAGCTTAAGATGACTTGTTCCTGTCTGTTTTGACACAAAAGGTGGAAATGATGGGCAAGCATGGCCAACCACACCAGCCGGCACTGTACAAAGGAACTGCTGGCTATGTACAGTCTGCTGCTGGAACCAGTCACAAAGCCGTTTTGTGTTCTTGAAAATGTTCTGCGACTTCTTAGATAAATCTCTATAAAAATCACTTGATGTGTGTCATGTTAAAAATGCCCAGCAATTAATCCTTTCCAACTATATAAACCATGATGTTCAATAGGTTAATTACATATTGCTTCAAAATGGATTTGCTAGTTTCTTCTTTCACTCTGCTGACTTTTAGGTTCCCACTTTTTTTTTTTTTTTTGCATAGCATTTGGTATTTTAGATTCTGTAATGTCTCCACTTATTACTTTCCTTCTCAAGTAAAGAAAGTTTTAATTATTTAATGCAATAAAAGAAGGAGTTGAGTTTGTAACTCTTGGTTCTGTATCAAGAGTTGCAAAGACAAATCCACAAATTTAAGATAACAGGTTTCAGAATAGACTGCAGTTGACTAGGAAGAGCACACCAGCCTACAGGCATTCACATTCAATGTTATTAACCATGACCATGCTGGAGGTACACAGTGTAAATGCTGGCTGCATTAAACTCATGGACTACAAGCCTGAGGTCTCCCTTCCTTCAATTCTTTTAGTGCTAATGGGGGCTCTACATAGTACAGTGCATGGAAGAGTCTCTTTGTTGATAGGCAGTGTCCCTTGACACTGGAACTTCTGAACTTCCTCTATGGAATCAGGAGAAGAGCTGTGGTATGCAGTCTCTGTTTGGATCAGAAGAAAGTATATGCCAGGGTCTGTGGTACTTTTTACCAGAATTGGGCCTTGTCCTTGATTCTAAATGGGTTTCCCATTCAGTTAACCAAAGGCAAAAGATAAGAAGTGGAAAATAGGAAGAACTTGCTTGGATATCATCTGACTGCTAACCTGCTGGTGCGTGTGTGCAGGCTTAGTTACTAAGTCGTGTGCAACTCTTTGTGACCATGAACCCCCACCAGGCTCCTCTGTCCATGGGATTTCCCAGCAAGAATACTGGACTGGGTTTCCATTTCCTTCTCCAGGGGATCTTCCTGACCCAGGGTTTGAACCCAAGTCACCTGGTAGGTGGATCTTTCCCATGAGCCACCAAGGAAGCCCCAGCTTGCTGGCAGTTTACACAAATACACATCAATAGCCGGAAAGAAATTTACAGCCATGGGCAGAGTGTGGTAACCATAAATTTTGAGCACATATATTGTTTTCTGATAAGCTTATTCCTTGAAGCACCATGGTATTTCCGTAGTTGATTTAATTCTGTAACTAGTCATTTGTTAAACTCACTAAACTCACTCAGCAATTAGTTGTTGTCTAACTAAGGTAACAGGTTGCAGTCAAAGATAGAGAAGTTTCATTTTCTAACTAGGTGTAGGAAAATCATCTCGGTCCCCAGCTTTTTTTGCACCAGGGACTGATTTCATGGAAGACAATTTTTCCATGGACTAGGGGTGGGAGGTAGGTTTCGGGATAATTCAAGTACATAACATTTGTTGTGCATTTTATTTCTAATCTAATGCCATTGCTATTGGGACTGGAGGTACTGGTCTGCAGCCTGGAGGTTGAAGACCCCTGGCAGGATAATTACATGTTGTATAAAAGACAATTTTTCTGTTCCATTTTCTCTGGGTTTCCTGTTAGATACCCATTTATTTTTACAAGTAATTTATTGTTTTACAGACTATTATAGAGTTCATGTTCACTCTATATAAAGTAAAAGTAAACAAAGCTCATCCTGCCATTTGTTCACAGAATTAAAAGTCAACCCCTACTTCAATAAACAAGCCTCAAAACCAAAGAGCTATTTCCTGAAGAACAAAGTGAATAGGATGTGCCCACTTGTTGTGCAACAAATAAAATAAATATGTATTAAGTTTTTACCATGTGCCACATACATACCTTTGATGTTAATCACATTATTAAATTTCACACTAATTTCATTCTAACAGGTTTTAGGCATATTTTATTAAAATAGGTGAGTAATCTGTGTAACAGAAAAGTTTAATAGCTTGGACACAATTTCACACAATTTCAAAGAAAAGTCTCGAGGATTCACATGCAGAAACATTGTTTAATTTCAAAATATCTATAAAATTATCCTTTCCCTCATGAACTAATCCTGTCTTTCCAAAACTAGGCAAATGGTTTGATGTACCTTGTCTTCCATGAAATCACTAGCTGTAGTATAATGTGAGGTGCTCCTGTATTATTTTATTTCCATGCAGCCATCAGTGTGGGTACTGGAAGATGAATCAATAGCATAAATGTTCTGCCTACTTTTCACTGAACTGAAGGATTACTATAGTCACAGGAAAAGGATACCCTCAACATTTGAGCACTTTTGGTTACCTGTTAATTGAAAATCTGTCCTTCCTTAAGATATTTCTTTTTTTTTTTGCAAAGACAGACTAATTAGACATATCTTCAGAGAACAAAAATCCTAAAAAGATGTAACCCAGAAATATATTAAAGCTAACTGGGATTACAGAAACTCTGAGATTCAACAAATATTTCCTCATTTCAGGAGGAGGCTTATATGAGCACAATTCAGCGTGTCAGAAGTCAGGTAGGGATCTGGTTATACAGGGAACTCTGGAAGTGCCCCTCTCTGGGAAAAATATGAATGAAAATAAGTGAGAGGTAGAAATGCAAAGTGCACATTTTAGGTTAACTACTCTCCTTTCAAAATATTTTGTTAGTATTTTGTTACCTGTTTTTATTCACTGTTTCTATACAGCAAAGTGAATTCAGAAACCTACAAGTAACTAAAGAAAACCTTGTTTTCTACCTGGATGAATAAAATGAAATAAATTCTTGCATTTCTGAAAATTGTTCATCATCTCTCATCTGAAATCACTAGCCATTTGTTTTAATTTTGTAAACAGCCTCATCTAAAAGTCAAAGATTAAATTATATTGTATTCCTGTTATCCTTCCTTCCCTGGAACATGAGTATGAAGTTTAATCTTTGTTTTCAACAATTTTTTAAGGAGGAATGACCAAAATCACAGAACTAGCTTAAGAATTTCTTTTTCTATACTTGATGAATATAATTCTATATTGAAAGTAAATAGGATTTCAGGAATCCTAGAATTCAATTACACTTTGGTATGATTTATCTGATGACATATCAAATGGAATTCCTCACTATCCAACACTCAGTACATCTACAGGAGATTTAAAAATAATGTTTCATAATGATGAAGGCATCACTATAAAATCCCTATGCCTTCTGAACCTTCAAAGATTGGATTATATTTAAAAGAGTTTGAATGATGAATGTTATTTGTGCCATTCTAACTTCTGGATTCAGTAGAGATTCCAAGAGGGAACAAAAACACCCTGACATCACACACACATTCCTTCTTGGCATGGCAGCAAGCAAGACAGAACACAGAAGAGGCCATGCAGGAACTAAGTACATTCAAATCTCATGAGAAGGTTTATGTTTTCCCTAAAAATCGGTATATAGGAAGTACCTGGTGAACCAATGAGGAAGGTAAATTTTTATGGTATAATTTCAGGAGAGAGCTTGTGGGGAACACAGATGCATATAAAAACCAAGATTATAAATTCTGAAGAGGAGGCCTTGTCATTAGTTTTATACCCAGGTCTACCATGCTGACCAACCCAGAACGGGGATTCAATTAATATTTAGTATTTACCTGGTAATGATGTGTAAATGATTATTGAACTGATGCTGAAGAATGGCAAATCGAGTATTTCTTAGAATTCACATTAATGTATCTATTTACTTTTATAGAGAGAAGATGCAGCTAAGTTTGGAACTCAATTATTCTTCTGAAAACTACTATTTTGATTACATATTTTAAAATAAAACACTATCTGAAGATCCTCTGACTCAAAACCAATTTAAATCCTATTGTAACTGGTTGACTCTAGATTCTGAGAAAAATCTATTTCAGTTATTTCCTTAAATATGGCACCTACAACATATATTTGAAGAACAGTACACCCTAATTTCCCCTAAAAGGCAATTCAAAGTTCAGTGTTTTTCAAAACATTATGTTTGCTTTCTTAATTAAGTGGAGACTTGATTCTCTCAGCCCAAGAAGAGTTCATATACGGAACAAAGCAGCATCAGGCATGGCTATTCCACCATTGACCTTCTTGAACTAAGACCCAGACACCCTGAACAAGATTTAAATTTCTAGATCAAGGTTCTGACCTGAATAAGAAGGTTAATAAATATCTGTGAATTGAATACTGCATGAATATTATGGGGGGAAATCTACTTAAAACAATATAATATGGTTTATAATTTCAGTAACTGTATATAAATAAACTGAAAATGAATAAAAACAATTTATGTCAGGTTACATGTACACAATAAAATCTGATTTTTAATGATACACATATCAAGGCAGACAGAGAGATGTCCTACAAGATCACTTTTTAGTCTCAAAATATATTTTTTAACGTAGGACTTTACGATTTCAAGGTATTTGAGATGTAATTGGACTTAAGTAATTCTTAAAATGCATCTTACATGGTTTTATTATTATTTTGATCATGAAGTGGCCGTGATAAAAAAAAAAAACTGCTCTTAGTACCTATTAAATTCTTCACTAAAGATATAAATATTCATCTACATTCATCCACACCCCTTCTTTCCTTTCCTTCCTACCTTCTTTCGTCCTCCATGACTTCCTTTCTTTCTTCTCCTGTCTTTTATTTCTTGCCTTCCTCCCTTATCTATCTATATTATGTAAATATTATACCTTATGTTAATGTCTTTATCTTTGACAAACACTATTTGAATTGATCTATATGAAAGATTTTATTTAAAGCCGAATAAACCAAAAATAATGCCCAGTTGTGGATGTGACTGGTGATGGAAGTAAAGTCTGATGCTGTAAAGAACAATATTGCATAGGAACTTGGAATGTTAGGTCCATGAATCAAGGTAAATTGGAAGTGGTCCAAGAGGAGATGGCAAGAGTAAACATCCACATTTTAGGAATCAGTGAACTAAAATGGACCAGAATGGGCGAATTTAATTCAGATGACCATTATCTCTGTTACTGTGGGCAAGAATCCCTTAGAAGAAATCAAGTAGCCCTCATAGTCAACAAGAGAGTCTGAAATGCAGTACTTGGGTACAGTCTCAAATACAATAAAATGATCTCTGTTCATTTCCAAGGCCAACCATTCAAAATCAGTAATTCAAGTCTAGGCCCCAGTCACTAAAGCTGAAGAAGCTGAAGTCAAACAGTTCTATGAAAACCTAAAAGAACTTCTAGAACTAACATCAAAAAAAGATATCCTTTTCATCAAAAGGGACTGGAATGTAAAAGTAGGAGGTCAAGAGATATCTGGAGTAACAGGGGAGATTGGCCTTGGAGTACAAAATGAAGTAGAGCAAAGGCTAACAGTTTTGCCAGGAGAACACACTAGTCAAAGCAAACACCCTCTTCCAACAATACAATAGGTGATGCTACACATGGACATCACCAGATGGTCAATACTGGAATCAGACTGATTACATTCTTTGCAGTTGAAGATGGAGAAGCTCTATATAGTCAGCAAAAATAAGATCAGAGGTGACTGTGGCCCATATCATGAACTCCTTGCAAAATTCATATTTAAATTGAAGAAAGAATAGAAAACCACTAACCATTCAGGTACGACCTAAATCAAATCCCTTCCGATTATACAGAGGAAATGATAAATACATTCAAGGAATGTGACCTGATAGAGTGCCTGAAGAACTATCGACAGAAGTTCATACACTGTACAGGAGGCCATGATCAAAACTATCCCTAAGAAGAAGAAATGCAAAAAGGTAAAATGGTTGTCTGAGGAGGCCTTACAAACAGCTGAGAAAAGAAGAGAAGCAAAAGGCAAAAGAGAAAAGGAAAGATACACCCATCTGAATGCAGAGTTCCAAAGAATAGCAAAAAGAGTTAAGAAAGCCTTCCTAAGTGATCAGTGCAAAGAAATAGAGGAAAACAATAGAATGGGAAAGATTAGAGATTTCTTCAAGAAAATTAGAGATATCAAGGGGGCATTTCATGCAAAGATGGGCACAATAAAGGACAGAAATGGTATGAACCTAACAGAAACAGAAGATACTAAGAAGAGGTGGCAGGAATACACAGAAGAACTGTACAAAAAAGATCTTCATGACCCAGATTACCAGGAATGGTGTAATCACTTATCTAGAGCCAGACATCCTGGAGTGTGAAGTCAAATGGACCTTAGGAAGCATCACTAAGAACAAAGCTATTGGAGGTAATGTAATTTCAGCTGAGTTATTTCAAATTCTAAAAGATGATCCTGTTAAAATGCTGTATTTAATATGCCAGCAAATTTGGAAAATTCAGAAGTGGCCACAGGACTGAAAAAAGTCAGTTTTCATTCCAATCTCAAAGAAAGGCAATGCTCAAACTGCCACAATTGCACTCATCTCACACTCTAGCAAAGTAATGCTCAAATTCTCCAAGCTAGGCTTCAACAGTACGTGAACCATGAAATTACAGATGTTCAAGGTGGATTTACAAAAGGCACAGAAACCAGATACCAAACTGCCAACATCTGTTGGATCATTTAAAAAAAAAGGTAATTCCAGAAAAACATCTACTTCTTTTTCATTGACTACGCTAAAGTCTTTGACAGTGTGGATCACAACAAACTGTGGAAAATTCTTCAAGAGATGGGAAGACCAGACCACCTTACCTGCCTCCTGAGAAATCTGTATGCAAGTCAAGAAGCAACAGTTAGAACCAGACATGGAACAATGAACTGGCTCCAAATTGGGAAAGAAGTACGTCAAGACTATATTGTCACCCTGTTTATTTAACTTATATGCAGAGTATATCATTGGAAGGACTGATGCAGAAGCTGAAACTCCAATACTTTGGCCACCTGATGCGAAGAACTGACTCAATGGAAAAGACTTTGATGCTGGGAAAGATCGAAGGCAGGAAGAGAAGGGGACAAGAGAGGATGAGATGCTTGGATGGCATCACTGACTTGATAGACATGCGTTTGAGCAAGCTTTGGGAGTTGGTGATGGACAGGAAAGCCTGGCGTGCTACAGTCCATGGGGTCACAAAGAGTTGGACATGACTGAGCAACTGAACTGAATTGAACTCAACATTATGTAAAATGTCAGGCTGGATGAACCACAGGCTGGAATCAAGATTGCTGGGAGAAAATCAATAAACTCAGATATACAGATGACACTACCCTTACAGTAGAAAACGATGAAGAACTAAAAAGCCTCTTGATGAAAGTGAAAGAGGAGAGTGAAAAAACTAGCTTAAAACTCAACATTCAAAAAACAAAGATCATGGCATCTGGTCCCATCACTTCATGGCAAATAGATGGGGAAACAATGGAAATAGTGACAGACTTTATTTTTTGTGGCTCCAAGATAACTGCAGATGGTGACAGCAGCCATGAAATGAAAAGACACTTGCTCTTTGGAAGAAAAGCTATGACAAACCAAGACAGCATATTAAAAAGCAGACATTACTTTACCAGCAAAGGTCCATATAGTCAAAGGTATGGTCTTTCGAGTAGTCATGTATGGATGTGAGAGTTGGACCTTAAGGAAAGTTGAGTGCCAAAGAATTAATGCTTTTGAACTGTTGTGTGGGAGAAGACTCTTGAGAGTCCCTTAGATAGCAAGGAGATTAAACCAGTCAATCCTAAAAGAAACCAGTCCTGAATATTCATTGGAAGGACTGATGCTGGAGCTGAAGCTCCAATACTTTGGCCACCTGATGTGAAGAACTGACTCATTGGAAAAGACCCTAATGCTAGTGTTTGAAGATTGAAGACAGAAGAAGAGGACGACAGAGGATGAGATGGTTGGATGGCATCACCGACTTGATGGACATGAGGCTGAGCAAGCTCCTGGAGTTAGTGATAGACAGGGAAACCTGGCGTGCTTCAGTCTGTGGGATCGCAAATATTCATACATGACTTAGCAACTGAACTGACTGAAATTGAACACATTTTTATCAAGTGGATACACTAAGAATACTAACAATGAGCATAAGATGTTCCAGGAGAGCATAAGGAAATTGTTCCACCACTATGACCACCTCATGATAACATCTAGATTGAATTTTTCACTTATTACTAATATCTATAAGATTGTGAGTACTAAATTAAGCACTTGACCCCTACTGCCACAAATCCTAAATTGTTCCTGGAAAAAATGAGGCTGCCTGTGGACACTTTTGATTGGAGGTGGACTGGTCCTCTATAAAGTCCCTTCAGCTTCATAATAAGTTGCCAAGCTGCTCATCTGATTTCCAAAATAAATACCTTACCTTTCATGGTCATTAAAAGTCAAATCTTCCAGACTTTCACTATGCAGCACAATCCATAATCCCTTCTCTTTAAATTCTAATTCATCATGTCAGAGAAGTGATTTTTAGGAAATATTACCTAAGAGGTATGTATCCCTAAAGGCACTCCAAACTTTATTACTGGATAAAGTTGGATCACATTTATTAGCCATTCAGAATCTGACAACACAGACCTGCAGTGTAATGTGATGGCTTCAGTTTGTTTCCAATGGTTAGTACAAAAAACCAATAGTTTCAAATCTAGAAACATATTCTCTGTATTGGTCAGTATCTGATAAGAAACAGGTGAAATGAATTACCATACTGTTCTGTAGCATATATGTAAATACATAATACAGGTTTAATTAATTTTATCTGATTACTTGAAAACTAGCTCTAGAGGGTTAGAATATTATCATATTACCAACGTGACTTCTCTTTTTGGTACTTGGTTTTTTTTTTTTTTTTTTTTTTTTATCTTATGCTCCTTCCCCTAATTCAGGTAGTTAGAATATTTCATTCTCATTGTATCAATTAGTGACCAACATGCTAGAAATAAAATGAGATGAAATATAGCCATAGGATTTTGAGTTTCAAAACCCAAACAATTTGGAAGAATGCAGAAAGTGTAGATAAAAGCTGTTTTTCTATGTTAGCTCCCTTTCCATGGCAAAATTCCATAGGCTAGGAAGAAAAAGAAAGTGAGAGGCAAAAATGAAGAGTCTAGCTATCACTGAGACATTGCTGAGAAACGATGATTGCTTTATCAATGTCCATGGAATAAACTCAGTGTTGGGAGAATAATGACAAAAACTTCAAATGAATCAGGACTCTCTAAAGGCAAGACTTGAGTAGGCATGTAGGCTAAGAGCAGCTCACAGAGTTGTCCTTAGCCTAGGGAAGGACAGGAGAAGCAAAATTTCTCCAGCAAAAAATGCAGAGAGAGTCAGCAGACTGAATGTGTCCTTGGAATGAGGACAAGGAGGCTGCAGTGGCAATCTGCAAGGACCAGTGACCACAGACCAGACTGAAAGAAGGACGTCTCAGCGGGTGCCAGCAGGGATAGTTGATGACACGGAGGGCCAGATGGCCCCCCACCTGGCAATTTGTAGACACAGTCCTGGAGGAGAGTCAGGGAAAGCTGATTGAGATTGAGTTTCTGCCACTTGATGGAACTGGGGACCAGAATACAAATTAAGTTCAGCTAGAGAAAAATATAGAAAACTGTTTCTTGCATACTTGAACACCTGAGCTTATACACTGAAATTTCTTTCTGTTACAAGTCTGTAAATGACTCATAAGACAACTCTTATTAATCAAATACTGCATTCTAATTATTGTATTAACATAATCTACTTAATTATTTTATTTATCTCCTACTCTATATTTCCTAACTAAACTACATATCATCATTATTTTTTTTATTATCCATGGAAATTTATTTATTTATTTATTTATTTTTAAATTTTATTTTATTTTTAAACTTTACATAATTGTATTAGTTTTGCCAAATATCAAAATGAATCTGCCACAGGTATATTTTATTTACAGACTACCCTTCATTCCTGAATCACTGTACATATTAATATCTACCATGAGAATATTTGTCTACTCTACCCTGGGTTTCCTCTCTTTTTTTTTTTTTTGTACTCCCCTTAAACTTGTCAACAATGATGACAGCTAATTTTGACTGGAAATAATGTAATCTTTTTATATATAACAACAATAGTTTATCCATCTCAGAACTATAATAAAATCTGACGGACTTCCCTTTTTTTTATTGTGTGTCTCTTTTCCTTTTAAGCTCTGTACTTCTCAAGTCTGTAGTCATATTTTAAATTATTATGATCAACATTTCAGCCCTCATACTCTAAGTCCAATCTCCTAACATTTCCATCTAGTTAGACCAAGTATCACATGGCTGCGGATCTAAATTCTGGATCTTAATTTTCCTTAATATAGCACACAGCACCTTCATGGGGCAGCAAAGTCTGCTAAAGAAAGCTGAGAAAACACTTGCATTGCCCAAATATGGAACCAACATATTTAATTGAGAAAGGGAAAAAGGGGAAAGGGTAGAGATGATGGATTCCATTGAGGCCAGCCATAATGTATACACAAGTGTTATATATTCCAGAAGGAACTATAGTTCAATTTAATTATTTAAATTTCTCCTGAATTCTGTTGTTATTAATATTATTATTACTAATGTTCAGTCTAAGGTTAGATTGGTTCTAAATTGTATGAATGCACAATTCATTTTTTACCAAGCTTCTCCATTTGTGACACCCATCATTACCTTGTGCTTTATACTATTTTATGTAAAAATGAGATGCTGTCCTTCCTGTATATCCAGTTACTTTCAAAGTTTAAGAAACACAAGCTTTTGAAAACATAATGCAAACTATAAGGAATGGGAAGGTAGACAGTCTAAAATGTATTGTCTATATATATGAATTTTAATATTCAGTACATTATTCATGTTTTCTTCCTAAAGATTTGATGTCAATAGTTTCCTATGATGCAAATACATCTCATTTCTTTTTTCTTAAATTCTGCCACTCCTGTGAGTCTTAAGTAGAAGACAATGTGTCCTCTGACATCTACTAATGGACAATGATCGCAGATGAACGCAGGTGGGAAATGCTATTTCAGGGTAATAGCTCACACCTGGAAAGGTCTATTTTTTTCTCTAAGATCTTTCTACACAGCAGTGAAAATAAACTAATTAGGTCAAAGCATCACATTGGGACCCATGAGCTTTAACAATCTCTATAGTTTGTGTCCCCACAAGAGGCCACTGTCCAAAGGCAAACAAGCAATAAATTCCAAACCAGAATAGCTCTTGGCTTAACCATTTCTCCTTTTAGTATAGTTTCTCCTTCAGTTCACTGCATATGAATTCCTGCATGGTTAACAGAGGAGAAAATTGGGATAGAAAAATAAGTAAAATGCAAGAAAGGAAAGAAAAATAAGAAGAAATGGTGTTTTCTAGAACCATAGCCTGTGCTCAGACCCAAGTGCTACAAGGTCCTGCTTACGAGAGACTGGGCTCACAACCGCGGCTCAGGAGTGTGATTTGCCAGCCTCCCTGGGCTTCAGTGAAAACTCTATGCTGACAGCACTGAAAGAGATGAATATTCCAGGCATGGACACATCTGCTTTTTTTCTTTTGATAGTTTTACCTACTGCACAAAAGGAGAAAAGGAAAAAAGTAAAACTAATAAGAACTTGCTATCTTTTCTCGGGTAGATCCCTCCTGTGTTTAGTTAAACTCTCCCAGGAAGCTTGACCTCATCACCACCTTTAGGACACAGGTACGGGATCTGAGGGAGTTGGACCTCCAACAGCACTGGACCCATTTCTAATTGTTTCACCGGTGCTTCTTTTAAATGCAACTGAAGCAAGTCTAGCTTTGATTCACTTGAATCCCTTAACAAATACTTTCTAGCTATTTTTCCCTTACCTAAACTTTTGGGCACTTAAATTTTCCATTTGTTTAACAAACAGTTGTTGATCATCTATAACACACCTGAATAATGAAAATGTAAGGAGATGTAAAGACACAACATTCTAGGCCCTCAACAGTAAGCAAATGGTATGACACATGCCTACCCTGTATATTGTCACCCTGCTTGTTTAACTTCTATGCAGAGTACATCATGAGAAACGCTGGGCTGGAAGAAACACAAGCTGGAATCAAGATTGCCGGGAGAAATATCAATAACCTCAGATATGCAGATGACACTACCCTTATGGCAGAAAGTGAAGATGAACTAAAAAGCCTCTTGATGAAAGTGAAAGTGGAGAGTGAAAAAGTTGGCTTAAAGCTCAACATTCAGAAAATGAAGATCATGGCATCCGGTCCCATCACTTCATGGGAAATAGATGGGGAAACAGTGGAAACAGTGTCAGATTTTATTTTTTGGGGCTCCAAAATCACTGCAGATGGTGACTGCAGCCATGAAATTAAAAGACGCTTACTCCTTGGAAGGAAAGTTATGACCAACCTAGACAGCATATTGAAAAGCAGAGATATTACTTTGCCAACAAAGGTCCATCTAGTCAAGGCTGTGGTTTTTCCTGTGGTCATGTATGGATGTGAGAGTTGGACTGTGAAGAAAGCTGAGTGCCGAAGCATTGATGCTTTTGAACTGTGGTGTTGGAGAAGACTCTTGAGAGTCCCTTGGACTGCAAGGAGATCCAACCAGTCCATTCTAAAGGAGATAAGTCCTGGGTGTTCTTTGGAAGGACTGATGCTAAAGCTGAAACTCCAATACTTTGGCTACTTCATGTGAAGAGTTGACTCATTGGAAAAGACTCTGATGCTGGGAGGGATTGGGGGCAGGAGGAGAAGGGGACAACAGAGGATGAGATGGCTGGATGGCATCACCGACTGGATGGATGTGAGTCTGAGTGAACTCTGGGAGTTGGTGATGGACAGGGAGGCCTGGCGTGCTGTGGTTCATGGGGTCTCAAAGAGTTGGACATGACTGGGCGACTGAACTGAACTGAACCCTGTATTTAAAAATGAAAGTGTTAGTCGCTCAGTCACGTCCAACTCTTGGTGATCCCATGGACTGTACCCTGACAGGCTCCTCTGTCCATGGAATTCTCCAGGCAAGGATACTGGAGTGGCCTGCCATTCCCTTCTCCAGGAGATCCTCCCAACCCAGGATCAAACCCAGATCTCCCACATTGCAGGCAGATTCTTTACCATCTGAGCCACCAGGGAAACCCCACCTGTATTTAACCAAAATTTAAAAATGCATTTCTTTTAAAAATATTAAGTTAAAAGAACATAATTTCTCAATTATAAAATTATCATAATCTCATCACTTATCTTAACATTTCATGCTTTTTTTTCAAATTTTGTCTACTTGCATAAACCATCTTATGTTTTAATCCTGTTGTTATACTACAAGTAGTACTGCATGTTTGCTCATGGTCTCAATACTGAACTAATTTTGATGATTATAAAATGTCATATTACTTCTACCATTGAGTATTAGTCTCTATATATATTGAAATTAATCATCATTTCATCCAATACTCATTTTTCAAGCATTTACTACAAGCCGGGTAATGGCGCTGGCTATCAGGAATACGATGTGTTTTCTATGCTCCAGAGGCAACAAAGTGGGAGACAGACTTATTTATAAACAAGGGATTAAATGCAGTGAGAGATGTGCTCAGAGATCTGCTAGTAGATTGAACCATATTACACTGAGTGTCCTGAGGGCTAAAAAGGACCAAATAATAGCTGTCTGATATAGCTCAAATGAATACAATGTGTATGGAACCCCTGGTGATAGAAGACAGACAGAGTTTCAGTGAAAAGGTATATTTGAACAGAATTCTGAAGAGATTTGGATTTTACATGGCACACAGACAGGGAGAGCAGTGCTGCTCCATCTTTTATCTATTTTAATTCAACCAAAGGACATGACACTCTCTGTTCACAATGGCTTAACACTGCCATGAGGCTCAACAAGGGGTCACCACCTCTGGTTGGGGGATATGAGTATTTCTGAGAAATGGGAGAGGGACCTCTACAGTTTGAAAAACTTTCAGATAATACTGATTATGATCCTCTTCTCACTCTCCTCAAGTCACCTTCCTGCATCCTCTAAAAGGTCAGAGCTGGAGGTATAAGACCCACCCACCCACCATATGACTGAAGCCTGGAGGGGTAGATGGGAGTAGGAGATGGATATGGAAACAGGCAGGATCCAGACTGTGAAAGGCCATGGAAATCGAGTTAGGAAATTTGACTTTGCAATTGATGGGGAACCACTGGAGGATTTTGAAGTAGAAAGGTGAAATGACTAAATTGGGACTTAGAAAACCATGTCTGGGAATGAAGCAGTAGACAGACTAACAAGGAAGAGACTGCAGATGAAACGAACAATTCTCCAGGACAGAGACAAAGATGTTCAAGCTCAGGCAATGGCAGAGGGGTTATCCTTTTTAAAATTATCGCTATAAAATCAATTATCAGGAATGGTGTTACTTGGCAAAATGTTACAACTATTTTCATTTCTCTTAAAAGCTATTTTGAAATTGTTCTCTAAAAATGCTAAGTATGCACATATACAAGTATATGTATATTATATTCACACACACACGCACATATATATATAAGGTATGAATGGTATTCCATTTTAAATGTCTCTACAAAACATCATCCTTGTCTAGCATGGCATTATCCTTGCCACACTAGACAAGTAAATGCATATTTATGATGTTTCTTTAAGTTATTAAAAAAAACTGTAGTTTCTGTGTCAAGAGGTGTAATAGTTCCAGTGTACATATATAATTGTAAACACACCTGAAGAAATACAAAATGCAATCTGAGCAATCTTTATAGAGGCACTAACATACCAAGATATGTCTTGAGGGAAGCTATCAGGATGAATGCAGTAATACAAATCTTGTCGTCTGAGAACTGCTTGAAAGAATCGGTGATATTTACATTGAAGAACAAAATATTAAAGGATAAGAAATGACTGTCTTTAAATATTTGAAGATCTGTCATAGTGAAAATATTAATGTTTTGATTGATTCAGGAGATGTCTTCTAGGATTCATCTAGGATGAATGAGCATACATTTAGTGGCATTAAATGTAGATTCATCCTGAGGCCATGGGCTTTAGGAATTAGAACTTATCAACAGGAATTTATGTTGTTGAGTGAAGTAATAACCCTCCTACCACTGCATCCTAATCTAAGGTCTCAGAAACAGTTGTGAATGGAGGACTGTGTGTGCTTGTGTGTGTGTGTGTTTATGAAAGACAGAGAGAGAGAGGGAGCGGTGATTAAAGTGAGAGAAACGTAGGGTGATAGGCACCAAACACTAATGATGAGGCTGATTAACCCAGAAACTTTCCTTCCCTCAAAGACTGGACAGTTCTCCTTTCTCATCTGAGAGAGGACTGGATGATGACCCATTTTCTGAATGCTAAAAAGGCAGAATCCTCAGGGTGTTGTAACCATTACATTCCCACTAACTCTGCTTTCAACAAGAGCACCACGACCAACCCCCTTGACTCCATGGGGAGTACTTTTTTGTCCTTAGCTAAATGTATTCTCTGCAGTAATCGATACTCACCTCTCCCTCCTTAAAACTAGTTTTCCTGGTCCCTCTCCCCCCAAAATTTCCTCCCCCTTTTTCCATTGAACTGTAAGCTCAGTGGAAGCATGGACCACGTTTGTTTTGCTTATTTCAGTGTACCTAGATCTCAGTATAGCACCTCACAAAATGTAGGTCTTCCTTTCATTCTTTACCAGCTCATTCTTCTCTACCTGACCTTTAAATACAAGTATTTCTCAGGCAAATGTATATATATATATATATATATATATATATATATTTTTAAATCAGTTGCTGATTTCTTCTAACTTGTTCTTTGACTTTGATGAATCATCTTCAGGGTAACCACAAGTTATAAAGTCTCATAGCTAACATCTATGCTGATATTCTAAAGCTGTAGATGTTAAACCTTTAGGTCCAAATAACCCTTCAGACACTTAGAAAGTAATGAGGACCCAAAACAGCTTTTGTTTATGTGCATTATGGTTACAGATATTAATCATGCTAGATATTAAGATAAAAAGTATTGATTCATTAAAAATAATAGAAAAAATTCCATTGGATATATATAAAGCATGTTTTTATGATAAATATCTTTGAAAGTAAACAATCATTGGGAGAGAGGCATTGTTGTACTTTTGCAAATGTGTGGCTTAATATAGGCAGCTGGATATATGCATTCAATCTCTTATACTCTGTTTTGTTTAAAGTATGTGAAGAAAATCTGGCTTCACAAAAATATATATCTGAAAAAGGGAATAATAGTTCAACAGCTTTATCAGATAATTATGGATATGCTTCAATACTAGACCAAAACTTGGGAAGTGGTAGATGCTTAAACGTTGATTTCAATATGGAATCCGAAAACAGATTGTTATAAGCTGAATCATGTCCCTCCAAATTTATGTTTGAAGCACTAACCCCAGTGTGACTGGTTTTGGACATAGAGCTTTCAAAGAAGCAACTAAGATTAGACGGGGTTTTAAGTGTGAAGCTCTGCTATAAAGTGAATGGTAACCTTATAAAAAGGAGAGATAACAGGGATGAAAAAGTCCCTAGGAGGACGCAGCAAGAGGATGGCCATCTGCCAGTCAAGGAAAGAAGGCTCAGGAGAAATCAAATCTGCTGGCACCTTGATCTTGGCTGGACAAACAATGGTCGGAACTTTGAGAAAACAAATTCCTGTGGCTTAAGCCATCCTGTTTGTGATATTATGTTATGGCAGCCCTAGCAAATGAACACACCCATCAGTGGGATGGACTCTGTAGCATTAAAATCCATTGGTTCAGCTTTCACTTTGAATGGATCTGTTATCTACATATAAGTTCGTAAAATCATATCTAGGTCATTTGGAAAACATTAATTCATTGAGACAGATTTTCCAAATGTTGACATATTTCATTATACTAAATAAAAAGTCATACTTAAAAAATATTCCAGTCCCATCAAGAATGTCTTTATTAGATGTCAATCTTATAGTGACAGACACGAGTTTTCCAACTTTCTGATTTTCACCAGAAAATGTGAATTTTATAATTGATAACAAATATTGTCAGTAGTTTTTCTTTATATGAAGGGTTCATTTTATTCATATTTTGATATGTCAGCCAGACAACCAAATCTGAACAATTACAAGTTTGTCTATTTTGCTCTTTCAGGTAAAGATGAAGCTCTAAGAAAAAATTGTCTAGTTCAGCTCACAACTGAAGACAACCACACAAGGTTTTTTTTTTCCCTTCTACCTCCCCTCCCTGAGACAATTTATATGTGCAAGTTCTCCCATTTGGTCACAAGATTATTAAAAAGATGAGTACCCAAGGGTTGAAATTACTAATTAAATTACTAATTATTAAAATTAGTAATTTACTGGCTTTTAAAGGTTTCTTTTGCAAGTTAGGAATATAATGACTAAAAGTGACTATCAGATCAGATCAGATCAGTCGCTCAGTCGTGTCTGACTCTTTGCGACCCCATGAATCGCAGCACGCCAGGCCTCCCTGTCCATCACCAACTCCCGGAGTTCACTCAGACTCACATCCATCGAGTCAGTGATGCCATCCAGCCATATCATCCTCTGTCGTCCCCTTCTCCTCCTGTCCCCAATCCCTCCCAGCATCAGAGTCTTTTTCAATGAGTCAACTCTTCTCATGAGGTGGCCAAAGTACTGGAGTTTCAGCTTTAGCATCATTCCTTCCAAAGAAATTCCAGGGCTGATCTTCAGAATGGATTGGTTGGATCTCCTTGCAGTCCAAGGGACTCTCAAGAGTCTTCTAAACTATCAAGGGTTTTACCGAACATTGCTTTTGCACCATTAGTAAAAAGACCAACACAGTAGGGAAAAAATAACATCTTAATAATACGAAATTAGATTTGATCTTGTGAATTCCCAGAAATATCCTGGGGGAACCCTAGAGGTCAATGAACCTCACTTTGAGTTTGGTTGTGTTGGAGAATCAGAAGGAATAGAGGTTACAAATTTAGAAGCAAACAGAGGACTTTTAAGAAATGTTTCAGGGGTGTCTGTGCTCTTTTCATAGTCTACATTTAAAGGTAAGAAATCAAGTAAGTTATAAATTAATTTCAATTTTTTTCTTTTGATTGAAAATCCATCACCAATGCTCTTATTTAGTTCAGAAAACATCTCTCAATCAAATTATTTCAATATGCGCCTGAATGTTATGCACTGCACCAGTCTCCTTCCAATTTACTCCTCCTAGAGCCAGAGTTAATTCACTTAGAGTTCTTTAGTAGTTCTCCATTGCCCTCAATATAAAGTCCCAAATGCTTTCTCATAGTTTGATTCTTCCTAATTGGACCCTCTTAACCTTTTCCTCTTTTGTCATTTACCACAGCTACATCAAACTTCACGATAAAGTTAAGCATATCTTCAGTTTCTTAAATATCATATTCTTTCTCTCCAGACTCCTAGTCATCACATATGTTATCCTCTTTGAATGAAATTCTTTCTTTTCTCATGATATTCACTTTCTGTTCCTGCTGTTTAATGCTATAGTTTCGACACTTCACCATTGTTCAATTCTGCTTCAGTAGCATCTGTACCTCTTCTATCAGCATTTATTACAGTATATTGGAATCAATTGCTCCACAGAATGTGCCCCTGTTAGCTATTAAGCAGCATACTGTTAGTTGCAGCACAATCAACTAAAGCAGTTACCTGTTGACTTGGTTTTATAGAATTTTAATTGTAGAGATGTTTAAAGAATGGGTTGATATCCATATTAGAATATGATAAATGCATTTTGTTTAAATGCCCTATGTTCCAGTATGTATATCATTCAAATTGAAAAATATAGCTGAGAATTTCATAGGTATTGCTTTATATTTTTACTGTTTCCATTCCCAACATTTTCAAATAAGATGTAAACCAACTGAAGTACCTAGAGCTTGCCAGATTTACCTTATAATTCAGCTCATTGTTATACAAAATGGAAACAGGGGTGATTGTATGATCATACAGAAGGATACATGTTATAAAAATGTACAATTTTGAAAGATTTTCAGACATGTCAAAGACTAAAAAGAGAGAGAGAGAGAAATGGGCGTCTTTTTCAATTATTAGATAACTGGTATCTCTATAAATATGATAAAATATATACATATATATATATATTTCTCTATAACTATGTGAGAAAAGAGACACAACACCAATGAAGTAAAAATTATTCTAGCAGCAAACAAAAACAGAATCTGAATTTTTTTAATTAAAATGTATCAGTATTATCTTTTTAACAGATTCAAAGAATTCTTTCATACAAAGGTTCTTACAAAAATGGATAAAGATTTTCTCACACATTTTCCTATTCTTAGACTCTCATATTTGTTTCACATGTAAAAAATACACATTCATTGCCAGCTTTTAATAATTCATTCACAATTTACTATCCTTAATACTGGAGCCTTGGCATTGCTAGGGTAGCACATGGCATTGCTTAGAACAGTGGGTGAAATGTTGATTTGCCCAGCTCAGTCTTTCCCATTTGTGGATGTTAATGGTCTGAAGAGTTTTCTCATCTGGAGACAAAAAGTGGTCAGTCTAAGGTTCAGACTAAAATTCATCAAGACTTCTGGTTCGCTGAATGATGTTTGAGTGTGCGGTGCAGCCCATGGGGCAGAGTGACAAGGCTCGGCTTACAACAGCACATTCCTGAACTGTGGCAGGATATGTGGGAAAAGGGCTGAGAGAATTGTGTGATACACCCTAGGAACTTGGGGTCCTTATGTAATTTAAATATGTGTGCAATATTAGCAGATGCTGGTTTATGATCAAAACCACCCAATGACACTGACTTAGGTAAAATAAACATGAAACAAACTGTGACAAAGGCACTGGGAGACACTGGGGGATTTGCTCAGAGGCCACGCTCCACATCAAAGCAAACGAGAGAACATGACTAGCTTAAAATGCCAAACTGGGATTTTTCTGTATTCATCATGTACACTTGACAATGAAGGTATCTCCTATGGAGTTTTTTCCACTTAAAAGAAGTAATATTATAAATGCAAGGGAGACCTGTAAACAAACAGTACATTTGCCCCTTACAATATTTTCCAAAGAGAGTAGTGTATTCTACGGCTGCAGGAAAGATGATTACAACATTTAAATTTAGCTTGGTAATTTCAGTTTTAAGAGTCAAGCCCAAAATTAAATCGATCATCAGCATCTTGAAATTACTAACATGTAAATCAATTTTCAATGTTACAGACGTTTCGTAGAACATGAAGAATTTCTAAATTCTTTCTTCCATTTGATTTTTACTAAATGAATACCCTTGTCTTTAAGACATACAAGTGTTATGAAAATGAAATTTGGATAGGATTTTATATTTTGGGTAGGTTGACATGTAGAGAATATATTTCAGTTTAAGTAAATATTATAAGAAATAGTTTAATTTTTTTTTCTTACCTTCATTCATTGAAGCATTATGATTGAATACAAACCTAATTATGTGCTCTTTTCATTTTAGACCTAGGAGATACTTTCTTATTAATTTTAAAAATACAATCCATTATTGATACACCTAAGATAATTTACATATAAATAGATAAGTCAGTTTTTCCAGTAATCATGAATGGATGTGAGACAAGAACCATAAAGAAGGCTGAACGCTGATGAATTGATTCTTTCAAACTGTGGTGCTGGAGAAAACTCTTGAGAGTCCTTTGGACAGCAAGGAGATCAAACCAGTCAATTCTAAAGGAAATCAACCCTGATTATTCATTGGAAAGACTGACGCTGAAGCTGAAGCTCCAATACTTTGGCCACCTGATGCGAAGAGCTACCTCATTGGAAAAGACTCTGACTGAGGGCAGAAGGAGAAGTGGGTGACAGAGAATGAGATAGTTGGATGACATCACTGACTCAATGGACATGAGTTTGAGCAACCTCTGGGAGATAGTGAAGGACAGGGAAGCCTGGCATGCTGCAGTCCATGGAATTGCAAAGAGTCAGACACGACTGAGAGACTGAACAAGAGAAGTCAGTACTATATGCAGGTCATTCTTCTACTTCCAAAATAAAATTGACAAGTTATAAAAAATGAAAATGAAACAGGAAGGGAGGACGACTATAAGGGAGAGACAGAAGAATGTAAAAGAAATTTACTGAAATTTAGTAGGGAATTTAAAAAGGAATAAAAAAGAATGGTGTAGCAGATGAAGTGATTGAGAAGGTTGATTTGCCTGCTCCTCACAAGCCAGGGGGAAACATGATACAGCCAGGCAATAGGGTCAGGGTTAATGTGCTTCCAGTATATCTCTGAAAATGACGGTGTGACTTGGGTGAATGGTGCAGTATAGAATCACGGGATGGGGCTCTGCAGCACACTCACAGTGAGATTTTGCTGTGCTAAATAACAAAGAGAGAATCTTAGGAGAGTTAAGTTACAGAGACAATACTGTGACAGAAAATAGAAAATGTCTTCAGTATAAAAGTAGCTAGAACATATAGCAGTGGTAGGTGCAAATTAAATAGGTGATGTTGGCCCTGGGGTCAACATGAAGGTAGAATTCAAGTGTTTGCTTCAACTCTTTCATCACTGTATGCCATATTCCTTTGGATATTAACTACCACACAGATAGTTGTTTATTGAATAGATGCTGGGAAACATTGCCTCCTGCAAGAATTACAAATCTGTGGCCTTGAGAATGCTGTCTGTGTGCATGTATGTGTGTATTTTCATTCCAATATCCCTTTGCAAAGTTGCAAAATGTTTTTTATAATGAGAGTGAATAGGGCAAGATAAATTTCTAGCAACCTAGATGGAGGGGCTGAGCCAAGATATTATTGTTTATTACTGTGTTTTTCGCTCCATTATATGCTCAGTTTGCACCTGTTACATAAATATAAACATAGCAGAGAAGAGCATAAAGAAGAGGAAACAATATACAAATATGCAATACAAAGAAAACTAATTATATCCATCCTTGAAAAACAATAAGGAGAGAGAAACAATTGTGAAGTTTTACTAGAAAAATTGAATCAAATTGTCCCCACTTTGAGTAAACTTTGTCTTGCAATGTTTTCTTTTTTTCAAGACAAATCTGTGTTAGCAGCAGATATTAACTGTGAAGTACACTAGCAAGATGCATGCCACACTAAAGGACAAAATAGTTAGCTCAGCCTTAAATCTGTGGAGAAAAAAAACTGTCCTTCACTTATTTGCCTTTAGATTAAGTGGTAGATTAAAACCTGACTTCACAAATATTGTCAAGTAAGCTGATAATTTATTTTTAATTCCATTTACTTTGATACTTCCAATTATTTTCTTTAGTAGCTGGGTTCAGCTTTCCTATATGGGGCTGATTTCTGGTCTCTGCTTATGAAATGAAAGATGAGGTCAAATCCATCTGTAGGGATGGATTGTTTATTAAAGAGGGGACCTAGTTCCAGAGACATTACAAAAAAAAAAAAAAAAAACCTCCAGATCAAATGCATCTTTCTTCCTATGGCATCCGTTCTTAGCTTTCAGGGTTAGGCTCACCACCATTAACAGAAGAGATTATGACCAAAATATCCCACCACTTTAATTACTTGTGATTGATTTGCAAGGCAATGCTGATAGCATCATCTTAGTTGCTCTGAATTGTATCTGACAAACCACTGGAGAACATATTCACTCTTTTCCTATAGGTCTTATGTTGAACCAGACTCTTCATATGTTTTATCTCATGTGGGCTTCATTCAGTTTCGTCAAGAGGTTAATACCATCTACAATTTGGAAATGACAACTTTAGAGACATTATTAACATGCACAGAGTTACAAACCCAATGGCGGCTGTGCTAGGGCTTGAATTCCCAAGGTTCTGATCCCAAAGCTGCATAGTTACGATGCTCCACTGACTTGAGAGTCAAGTTTCCATTGAAATAACATTAACTTTGGCATCAATATCAACAGAAGACATTACAGTTTGTCAATGGCATAGATATCGTGAGAACTTCTGAAACACAGAGTAATTAACCATTTTCTCAGAAGCCTATAGGATAACCTACCACTTAAATGGGCTTCCCAGGTGGCTTCTCTAGTAGCACAGATGTAAAGAGTCTGCCTGCAATACAGGAGACCAGGGTTCTATTCCTAGGTCGGAAAGATCCCTGGAGAAGAGAATGGCTACCCACTCCATTATTCTTGCCTAGAGAGATTCCATGGACAGACCATGGGGTTACAAAGAGTCAGACATGGCTGAGCACTAAACAGCAAACCCCGGTGGCTCAGTGGGTAAAGAATCTGCCTCTAATGCAGGAGACGCAGGTGATATGGGTTTGATTCCTGGGTCAGGAATATCCCCTGAAATAGAATGGCATCACACTCCAGTGTTCTTACCTGGGAAATCCCAAGGACAAAGGAGCCTGGTGGGCTATAATTTAGGGGGTCACAAAGACTCGGACATGACTGAGCACAAACACACCATTTAAATATTTTTATCCATGAGAAGAATTAAGAAAAGTGCCTTATAGTTAAGCTTAGTGTGAAACAAGCAAGTTTATCTTAAACGAATGTGGGAATTAATATATCCAAAATTATTATATCTTATTGTGTTCAAGGAGAGTTCAAATACTCTGATAGAAAATAAAGAGCAAAATCACTATAAGAAGCAGTTTGCTTTTGATAGAAAGCCAAAATTTAAAATGCCAGCGGTATGTACCAGAACAGGAAGGGTTAGTAAACAAGGTGATAAAATGTATCATTTTGTTATAAGAGCCAGCCAACATGGTAATAGGTTTTTTGAGAGTGAGAAATATTTCCTGTCTGTCAAGGAGGGTAAAGGAAGACAAGTTAGTTCAGTTTCAACTGTCTTCCATCTTAGATGGGGGTTCTTGTGCTTAGAACATATGGAGACTCTGTAAGCGGCTTTTTGGGAGAAAAACAAACAACAAACTCAAATATCAATTTAGGTGTGATCTGTAAGACTGATATTTAAGACAGCAGGATGCTCTTACTTTAGGGGTTAAGTTGAAGGGGTAGTCTGACAATGGACTTCTGATATCTCCAAAGAACTGCCTCCCTCAGAGTCTAGGGAAATCTTTTAAACAGTATTGAGCTAATGAATAAATCATATTTGCCATAAACCCTTCCAAATGTATGGTCTCAGGTTAGAAAGAAGGGCCCACACTACTTTTAGACGAGGCAACAAGACTAACAGGAAGACTTCTGTGAAAGAGGACGTCAAGGAACTGAGTGCCCTCTGGTCTAGGGGAGGTAGCTGGAGGCAGAGAAGTCAATTAAGAGGTCTGACACTAAGGTCTCCATTTAAAAGCTATAAGGTGGTGAAAACTAACCAGATGAGTTTGGGAAAATCCCGTGGCAAAAGATTTGTATCTTTTTCTAAAGGTGTAACCCACAATGATTGCATGCTTCTGAGAGAAGTTATGTATACAGTAGACCACAAGCTACATACATAGCAACAATTCAGAAATGTCTGTGGGAAGCATCAACAAAGAATCAGTCCTAGGACAGAATGCCTTCAGTGTGCTCTTACAAACATCCCTGAGCAGTGGGACTTGAAGTCTATGACAAATTTTTGGTCAAGTTGTTTCCACTGAAAAGTACTGGTTTGAAAAACCAATAATTTAGAATGGCTACACACAAAATAAATGGTTCACAAATTTTCCTTCTGAAGATTTTGTGATACATTGTTATCATTAACCAGTCCTTTACTATTAAAATTCAATAGCCAATTGAGACAAACTGTTCTGAGCCTGTTCTTCCACCTCTGATTAAGACTGGGTGGCAGATACTGGGGATAATGACATCCCTGAGCAGTGAGGTGAATTGACTGTGATATACTGTCTTGGGGCTTCCCAGGTGGCACGGTGGTAAAGAATCTGCCTGCCTACAAAAGAGATGCAGGTTCGATCCTGGGTCAGGAAGATCCCCTGGAAGAGAAAATGGCAACCCACTCCAGTATTCTTGCCTAGAAAATTCCATGGACAGAGGAGCCTGGTGGGCTACAGTCCATGATGCTGCGAAGAGTCAGACATGACTGAGCGACTAAGCATTCCATGTTGACTCCTGGAGTAGAAATTTCCCAAATCTCACAGGGTCTCAATGGGTACAGGGAGGGAGAAACTGAGTCGAAGACCAGAGGGTTGCCAAGTAGCTACTTTCACAGCAAGCAGAGTAACCAAGGACCTAAAGCTACAGACCAGGGAACCCAAAACAGGAGCCTGGATGGAGGAAGGATCTTAGCCTCAGGTTTATAGCATTAGTTAAAGAAGCAGAGTCCAGAGAACCAGCTTGGAAGAATGAGAACATCATGGTTATCCTCATTGGATAGTTTTAGCATTAGAGGCTACTAACAGGTAACATATGAAAAGCAAAGAGGGACAGAAATGCCTCAGCAGTCACCAAGGCCAGAGAAGGGCACCCAACAACATAATTCACCATAACACATGAGGGTAGAACCAGTCCAAACTCAGAAGTTAGCCCTAGGAAAACAGATCCTTTTTCCAATCTCATAAAGATAACTGCACTGATGAAGGAGGGAGAAAAGGGAAAAACAGCATTGAGTGGGATTTTTTGGATTTGAATTGATCCCATATTTTCTTGAGACTGTTTCGAAATGTTTTGAAGAACAACAACAAAAGGTTTTAAATAAAGAAAGCTTGAGAACCTTGTATTTATTTTCAACCAGCCAGAATGGCAAGGCTCATGAGGATATTTAGATCACTTTAGAACATAAAGAGGGAACAGATTTTGGCATATCTGTATTAGAGTATGCAAAACTCCAACCATGGTACATATGCCAAGCCCAGATGAGAGGATCCACCCCTTCACTCTTTTTCTACATTTAGCACTTTGAACTTAGTAATTTTCCTAAAGATTGTGCAGGGAGGATGTACTGAACAGCCTTCTACCACACAGTCATCCTGCTGCTTCTCTACACTGAATCTCCCAGAAGCCGCTTCTGACAGGTGGTGCCCTCACCGTGACAACTCCTTAAAAAGTGAGTGCAACTCCAGAGCTCCCACCCCTTTTCTGGGGAGAAGCATTTGTGCTGGGCTGGTTGGTTCCAAGATTGTGCATGGAGGAGTTCTACCTTGCTATCTAGGCTATAATTAGACCAGCCTAGCAATTCAAAGTGTGGTACCTCCATAATGAGGGAGCAGCCTGAAATGATGACTGGTATTCATATGGTCCTAACTAAAACCAGGAATTCTTTGTAAACTAAGATCAAGGTGGTTCATGTCAGGTTCTCATCAAATAGCATTTATAAACAGTAAGCTCTAAACCTGGCTGAAAATGAACAATCATCAGTGGAGTTTTGGAAAAAGGCTCTTAGTGTCATCAAGGTCAGACCTAATAATATATGGTAAATGTTTTAAACACTTTCACATTGCTTTCCTTACAAATCAGTGCTGTGATGAACATGTCCAGTTCTTCAGTATTCAAAATAGAAACCTGATTTTCAGCAGGGATGTCATGTGGGCAGTCATTTGACAGGAAAGGCTAAAGTGTCCTGGCCACAGACAAGAGACAAGGTCTTTGCCCTGGACTTCTATGCAAAATAAATTGTCTAAGCTCTCTGACCCAAAGTTTCATCATCTCTAACAGAGAGATAATTATCTGTATTTACAATTATTATGACAATATGATCACAGTGCTCAATTCACACATAAAGGACACTGACATTATTGTTGTTGGCTGAGCATCACCCCTCCGTTAGCCACACCTGTCACTAACTAAAGTGGCAAATCCTTGAATTGCACATACTATGATTAGGAAATCTAATAGTGTCAAGTATAATCTCATAACTTAATATGTGTCAATCATATCTCATTCTTCTATATGTTAGTCATATCTCATTCTTACCATTATGTATTTTATTGATATATTTTATTTTTTATAGGATCAAATACCTGTCACTAAATTAACCATAATTACAATAAAAGTATAATATATTGTTATTGCTGTAACAAAATCACTCAGCACTTGAATTTGTTCTCTTATACATTTCTGTCTCAAAAAGCTCATGATTTTATATATGTCAAATTATACAATGAATGCTTGATTCCTATGTTAATAGTTTTCAATGGCATATACATGTCAGAAATCATTTTGAGGACAGTGTTCTCTTCCTTTGGTCTTCATAATTTTTTTTATTTGATATTATTTTTTCCTTCTTATCTATACTCAGAAAATGAAAATGTATCCCACCTCCTTAGTCATCAAAAGACAGATGACAAGATTATGGATTTTGTTTCACTGTCTACTTGCAGGCTGATCAAATGTCTTTTGAGACACTTCTCTCTCCACTCCAGATGGATACACATCTCTTCTACTGAAGTTATCCTTGACTACTGAGCATACAGTGTATGTATGATTGGCTTGCAACTAGTTAGGTGAAGCTCATCTCATTAAGTGCCTGGGAAACTGCTCTTTTGAGACACACCATTGCCAAAATCTTCGTTTTCCCTTCCCATCCTATCAAGACCTATTTTCATCAATTCTACAAATAATTCTTGAGCCCTTTAAACCAACCACGCAATCTTATAGTTAGTCTCCTCTACTGACCTCCTAACTGCAAAGAGGTACTGTGTTCCAATAAATTCTTTGTTTCTGTTTTCTGTAATTTTAAATCTCTGAATATTATAAAAGTAAAATTGGTATAATGTCTACTAATGAAAATATCTTTCTTGCAGTGCAATATTAATCATTACTAATCACAGAGAAATTATTCTATGCAAGGCACTAACTATAGGCTTTAAATGCATTAATTGTATAGTACTCATAACAACCCTAACGTAAATTTTAAAAAAGAAACTTAAATTAGAAAATTCCTTAAGGCCAAGCTGCAAGAAACTGACAAAGCCGGAACTCAAATTCAGAGAACTGTATTTTTACCATTATGCAAAACTAATGACCTTAACTTCCTGATTGTTTGCTCAGGGTCTAGTTAGTAGGGGTTAGGGAAGGGGAGAGAAAAAATATCTTTCTAAAATTTTTTTCTGGCAGGGAAGTTTACTTAGGCCAGCCATGTTTATTTTTTCTAAATCAGTCAAAACACTGATGATTAATGGAATTCACTCTGAGATCCCGACTATAAGTTGTAGCCATCAATTTTTTACAGTATTTTTAACTTTTTCTAAATCCTTAAACACACGTTCGTGTGTGGCGGGAGTGTGTGCGTGTGTGTATCTTAGGTAGTCAGTAGAAAAAAGGTGAGTCCAAAATGATGGTTAAGAAAGCCCTGGAGAAAGAGAACATAGGAAAAATTCCAGGACTAGAGTGGTAACTTCTGGGGAAAAAACACATCTCTGATTGATGGCAAGTATGAGCCCTATCTTCATAACACAGAACCAATCAGGCTCCGGTGGGAGGAGACAGAAAGTAAGAAAAAGGGAAGCCCAGTAGTGCTGAGGCCACTTCTTTGGGTCAGCCAGCCCTCACCTCTTTGTGGTGTAACGTTCGCTGTCTGCTTAATAAAACCTTGAGATGTAACTGAACTGTAACACTGGGCCATTATTTCAGATCTTTGCTGTGAGGAGACCACACTGAGGGAAAGGCACACACCACCTGACATATGCATATACACACACACACACACACACGCACACGCACACACATTTACAGTTGACCTTTGAACAATGAAGGGTTTAGGGGAGCCGTCCCCTGCACAGAGGAAGATCCATGTGCTGTGCTTCCTCTGTAACTGAGGTTCAGCCCTGAGATTCAACCAGTGGCAGACATGTAGCACTGTTGTGTTTACTGTTTAAAAAGAACCCTCCCATTAATGGACTCATGCAGTTCAAACCCATGTTGTTCCAGGGTCAATTGCATGTATAAAACCTACCACTGCCATTTCCTTCCTTGTCAATTAAGGTGCTCCAATAGCCAAGAACATATTTTGGCTCAGCTCCAAGAGAGGCTTCATATTAGATCCTATTGCTTAGTCAATTGCATTAAAAGGAGATTCCTTTGTATATACAAATGCCTGTAACATGTTGCCAGGACAAATGGGATTCATCTGCATTCTAAATATGCTGAAATTTAACAGACGTCACTTACAAATAAAGGGCTTTTTTTTCTTTGACCAGTCATTTTAATTTTGCTTCTTAAAAATGCAGAAGCTATGAGAAATTCATTAGCAGCCCCTTCAGCAATACATAGCAGATGGGAATTTGAAGCTCTAAGAGCTGCAGGAGGAAAAAGTTGCCCCTCCCTGGTAGTAGCCCTTTTATTTCAGGATAGACAGTGATCCAGGTTTAAAAATGACTTGTGGGTGATATATATAGGAAGTACAATATGTTCCAATTTGACAACAGGAACAAGACTTTTTAGAGGAAAATATAATGCAGGGAGTCACTCATATGCACTTATATATTTTAAAAAGGCAGAGGGATTCAGTGATACAATGATAAATTATTGCACCAACAGAGGATTTAGGGAAGGCCAACCGACTGAATTTTCAGCAGAGAGAAAGTGTCAATTAGCTAAGCAAGTGATTTAACTCATGATTTCTTTTTTCACCAAATGACCTGCCTGCCTGAATAATTTAATGCCTATTTTAGCAATGGTTAGGATAGTAAAGCAATGGATCTGTTTGGTGGAACAATTAAGTGAAAAAAAAGAGTCCAACCCCTTATGGGTGGGAGGCTAGATAGCATTCTCAGAATTTCAGCTACTCAAAGTTGTTTCTTTAGCCTGAATGCTGCTGCTCAATTGAGAGTAGTGAGTTGAGGTCAAGCGAAGCCAGTGATTCTCAAGCCTAGATGAACAGAAGCATCACGTGGTAAACTAATCAAAGATTACCCATGTCAGGGTCCCATTCAGTATCAGTTCAGTTGCTCAGTTGTGTCTGACTCTTTGTGACCCCATGGACTGCAGCACACCAGGCTTCCTTGTCCATCACCAACTCCTGGAGCTTGCTCAAACTCATGTTCATTGAGCAGATGATGCCATCCAATTATCTCATCCTCTGTCGTCCCATTCTCTTCCTGCCTTCAATTTTTCCCAGAGTCTCATTAGAAACCAATTTCATTAGAATCTCTGCATGTCAGGCATCTGGGGAATGGGTATTTCTAAAAGCCACCCCTTTCCTGTACAGGGTGATTCTGATAAGCTCTATGGGTTGAGAGATCAGTTGGTGTTTTGGATACAAATTAAATCCAGTTCAAGGTAGACTTTGGTTGCTGAAAGTAGTCTGTTCTTGAGGTGTATCTTTTTATCACAAGATAAATTCTCCTTAACTTTTCTTGCTTATTGGGTTGGGAAAATAATAAAAGGTGCTTTATAAATCTTAACCAAACACTACACTTTGTGATATCATTGTAATTTATGTATGAGCCCCTTTCTTTGTTATCACAATGTGAATATAACCTTCTGAAAGGCATCCTTGTTTATATCTAGATAAATTCTTGCCAAGATCTTGGCATTAAGATGATAAAGTCAAGCTTCTAAGATCTCTTAATAGGATTTAGAAAGAAAAGGAGAGATTAATATCACAACTGAGGTAGAAAGTAGAATTGACCTTTTGTATTAGAGGAAAGACAATCTTAAAAAAAAAAAAAAAGGTGTTCTATCTTAAAACAAGTAAAACACTTCATAATCCAACTGAAATCTTCTCTTGGATCAGCTTTTACCAAGTGGCTATTTAGTGGTTTCTTTTAACTGAACATTTTATTACATATATTTCTGAAATTTATAAAAGGCCAGTAAAAGAAGTCTTAGAATGCCCAGTGTTAAATCTACACAGCAGGGCCTGGATACCTGGTTCAAAGAAATTAAGTTTATATCCACCATAAGCCAGATCTTCTTTCTTTAAACTTTGGATTCTGTGTTGTGCTGTTCCCACTGAGACACTGTAAATTAAAGGATAAAATGTGACTTTCCACTCTGCTTCCCGTAATGATGTATTCTTAGCTGAGCTTAGGTGAGAAATTTGAATGTTTCAGAAAACCAGATTGCTTTTTTCCTGCCTCAGGGACTAAAGTGGCACAACACAGGATCGTATATCATTCCAAAAAATTTATACTTGCTTACATATTAGGTTTTGTTTTAGCCTTTTATTTCTTCTCAACAGATTTTTCATAGCCACAATACTGGAGGCTGTTTCTGAAAACTGCTAATTTTTAAAAATAGACCAGTCAACCAAATTAGCAGGATGACTGAGGGAGAACTTTATTAGGGAGTGAACAGCCGGAAGGTCTCAATAAATCTTTTCAGTCATCTGAAAAAATGAAAAACTTGGAAGGATGAGGGGGATGGGCTATGATTAGCTCAGATTTATTCCAACAACCAAGGAAAGCAAATGCATGACTTTGTATAAGTCTCTCTGAGATTTCATTCTCACAGACTTAACTTTTTCTTGCCTGGGGAAGTGGGGCATGGGGAGAGGGGCAACAATCATTTCCTATGATTCACATGGATTTAGGTACTAGATATCCTATTAGGAAGGTATTTACTTTAAAATACTTATCAGCGTGTTCAACCTTTCCCTCATCAGAAAGCTTTCTTAATATCTGCATGATATATAGCTTACTATAATTTTTAAAAACATTTTCCCTCATAGTCCAAGTCCCTTTAGTGCCAGGTTTGTGTTTTTCTTTTGTGCCTGGCGTAAGGTACAAAGGAAACATTCATTCAATCAAAAGAAGGGCTGTATTATTCTTTGAAAGTACTGTTTTGCTTATTTTTAAAAATGTGTGTGATTTCTCTGATTATGAGATTTTTAAGAGCACAGACTTGGTCTGGTGTTAAAGTAGACACTAAGAAATCTTTTGATGAATTGAACTGATTGTCATGAAATTGACTGTTATTTTAATACATACTTAGAGTTATTAAGCCAGATTTTATGGAAAATGATTATAAGTTATTGTGAAAGTCAATTGCAAGAAATTAATATTATCTAGAGTGTCAAGGAGATTTCCATGAAGTAATATCTGAGCCAAGAGCATAAAAACAAGTAGGCAAAGGTGGGGGGTGGGGTGGGGGAGAAAAGTGGGACAGGGAGGGGGTACCTTTGAAATAGAGGCAAGAGTATTTGCATAGGCCCTGAGGCAGACAGAGGGTTGACACATGAAATAAACTGATAAAAGCCAATGCAGATGTAGCACAAAATGGGGTAGAACAGTTTTAAGAAAGATTAATAATTCAAACAATTTCTGGCTGTTACAGAAAAAATGATAGACACCTAAGAAAAGACATGGGCAGGCCAGCCAGGATACTACTGAAGCAATCCAGGCAAGAGAAGATGTACCTGGGTGTGACAATGTTGGTGATGTTCAGAAAGGGAGTGACTCAAACATAGTTGACAAGGTTTGCTAATGATTTGAATAATGACTGAAAGAAGTAAAGATGTTCAGAATGACTCTCCAGATTCTAATTTTCTAGTTTTGTAAATAGGAAGAGGACTGTCCATTCCATTAAGGGATGGAACACAGGAGGAGCACAGGGGTGTAATACTGTATAATCTGGAACACGCTGAATTTGATGTGCTTTTGAACATCTAACAGGTGATATCTAGAAGAGATCTGATACACTCCTCTGGAGGTCAGGAGAGGAATGAGTTAGAAATATAATCAGAGTCATTGGCATGAACAACTGGTTTTGAGCTGAAGCCATTCACTGGGTTAACTGGCCTACAATGAAATATAGAATAGAAAGGAAAGGCAGGCCTTAGACTAAGCCTATAAATTTAGATTTAATTTGCATAGAATAGAGTAGGCTTGAAGTAATCTTTTCAGAAGGTGGGAGCAAAAAAATGTAGTAGGATTTTATGACAATAATAGTCCAGTTGAGTTAATTCATATACACTACGTATCATGTGTGTAAGTAATGTATGCACTAATTTGACATGTATTGTTATTGTATCTGGCTGAGCCCAGATGTACAGACACAGGCCACATAAAACAAATAGTTGCCTTCATCAGGAGTTTGTGATTTTTATGATCAGAAGGTTAAAGCCAGTGGGGCAATGGAATTTGGGATAGTGACATGATGATCCATGCAATTCAAGCTGGTTAAGAAGAAAAATGAAAATAGAAGGAAAGAGTGGGAGCAGGTAATCAATAAGGAGAGATATCTGATAGTGATAAGAAGGTACTGGATGTCCTGATAGGGTGGAAGAATGATGAAGTGAGGATGCTTCAACAACCAAGCTGATGAATGAAGAAAGGACAATTACAGTAGCTCTAAGGAAACGGAAGTAATGATGAAGTGGAAAATCATCATGTGGAGGTTGCTGCTGCTGCTGCTAAGTCGCTTCAGTCGTGTCCGACTCTGTGCGACCCCATACATGGCAGCCCACCAGGCTCCTCTGTCCCTGGGATTCTCCAGGCAGAATACTGGAGTGGGTTGCCATTTCCTTCTCCACATATGGAGGTTGCTGCTGCTGCTGCTGCTAAATCACTTCAGTTGTGTCCGACTCTGTGCGACCCCATAGATGGCAGCCCACCAGGCTTCCCCGTCCCTGGGATTCTCCAGGCATGAAAACTGGAGTGGGTTGCCATTTCCTTCTCCAATGCAGGAAAGTGAAAAGTGAAAGTGAAGTCGCTCGGTCATGTCTGACTCTAGCGACACCATGGACTGCAGCCTACCAGGCTCCTCCGTCCATGGGATTTTCTAGGCAAAAGTACTGGAGTGGGGTGCCATTGCTTTCTCCGATATGGAGGTTATATGGAGGTTATTTCAATAATTAAAGATATACTCCCAAAGTAAAATGCTTAAATTAGTGGAGGTGATATGGTTCTGAGGGATAAATATAGAGCACAGCTGTGAGACTGATTGCCTGAATCATGGCAGAAAAGTTTGTGGGAGATGAAGAGGTCAAAATGAGGCACTAGACTCTACCAAATAGGGTATCGTGAGGGCAACTCACACCAATCTCACCATCACTGCAGGAACTGGGTTGCAGAAGAAAACTGAAGTAAATGGACTCAATAAATGTAATTAAATGATCCACAGTGATGAAATTCTCAAATGGAAGTAATGGTAACTAGAAAACTGGTAATTATTGTAAGAAAACTTTTTGGAAAAACCCTAAATGGCTTGTGATCTAGCTGAAAGTAGAATAATCTGTTTAAACTACTTTAAAATACAATGTCTTAAGATTCTGCCTCCAGAACCATATTTTTGATATAAATGAACTATTAGAATGAATCTTTGTTATTGTTATTTTTAAAGCTTGGCATGATTAGACTGTTCCCAATATGAAATTTAAAAAATTATCAAGAATGATAAAGGAGAAAGTCTTCCAAATAGAGGATTTCACCCTATATTGCCTTTTTTTTTTTTTTAAAAGCAGGAGATTTTTTTTTTTTTCCATAGCAGGAGAGAATTATAACATCATCAGATTTAGTACAAGAGGAAAAAATTGAACTTCAGTCTAATAGATTAACTCACTGTACATGTTCAGAAAAAAAGGAAATTGCCTTAGGAAATATCTGAAACCTAATAAATCAGTTTAAGGAATAAAACAGTACTATATATTATAATGCCAAAAAATCATCCTGGAAGCATTGATTTATCTAAGTCTTCCACAGAGAAAAACCCCTAGCTAGCTAATGTTAATCACCTAACATGAAGCATTTATTTAAAATATTCAGAGAGAAAATGCCAACTAACAGGCAGTAACATGAATTTCTCTTTTCCTATTAAGTTGAACTTTTTCTTGGTGTTTTATTATAAACTGTAGTACAATGCTTCTTCAGAATTTTAAGGATAACTTACATGAAAAGGATCAAATTGCTACTGAAATATAATTTCAATATGTGGTACTGAATAGTTTGAGATTATTCTTTCTCTAGATATATGAGTGTATATGTATACATGTGTATATAAATATACATGAACAATTATTGATATTATATATCAAAGAAATGTCAAAAATTAACCACACATTTTTCTAATAAAATGCAAATGTAGACATATCTGGACAAACCTGTAAAAAACTATGGTTTGTTTAGCAACTGAAAATTCTTCTACTTCTAGTTATTTCCTAGTTGAAAAACTATTGATGCTGCAGATAATGTTCCAGTCTTCAATAACTCTTCAAACTTTTACTTTACTCAAAGAGCATGTTACCATTTCACTGGATTGTTCAGCAGATTTCTATAAACTGGCCACTATCAACATGGTCCATATTGATGTGAATGTCAAGTCTTCCTTTAAATGTCTTTCTTCTTAAATAAACATTCTTCTTCATTACTGAATTGGGAGGATGGTGCCAGTAGTCACAATTATTACTCTTTGGAGAAGGAAATGGCAATCCACTCCAGCACTCTTGCCTGGAAAATCCCATGGACGGAGGACCCTGATAGGCTACAGTCCATGGGGTCGCAGAGTGGGACAAGACCGAGCAACTTCACTTTCACTTTCTATATCATATCAAGAAATTTCCAAGATTTTTCATAGGTTAGGATTTCAACAGAACTAACTGAAAGCAGGGAATTTATATTGAACATGTGAATGAAAAACACATGATCTGGTGTAAAGAAGTATTTCCAAAATGAATGCATTGTCTTAGAAAAGGCTAGCAACATAAAAAGATCCTTGGTTATGACACAGAGTGGTGAGCTCAGAATAGAGTGACATCAGCCACAGTTATTTTCAGGCTCAGAAAAGAAAAACAGGAATTACAGAAAAGGAAACTATGTAGGAGACCACAAGTAGTGGTTTAGCGTATTATTTTTCAAAAGGAATAGGAAAAGTGAATCCAACTAAAAAAGTCTTGGTAACAGGTTAGTCACAAACCTAGTAAAGTGTAGTAAGATTCTTAAGCTCTCCCTACAATACATATAAGGAAGTGATACATCAAGACTTTGAATACACAGGAGAAGAACTGAGAATAACCCAATCAAAAGACCACCATCATTGATTACCTAGACAGAGATAGGATATTAAAACTATGTTCATGCCAATTCAATAATTCTGAATTTAATTTTTATTTATTTGCATGATTTAAATGTGTAACTTCTCAGTGACTCAGTTATAAAGTCTACTAATAATAGAATTAAATAATTATAAATCAATCCATTTTTACTTGACTTCTGACTAAGCAATGATAATGAAGCCTTCTTTTTAATATTATTTTGGGCCAGGGAAAACAAATAAAAAATAAAATGTAGTATGATAGTGTTACAAGTAAAACACATTCATCCAGTTTTACCTACTGATCACTGGCTGCTAGATAGTACTCAGGCAGAAATAATTAAGTCTATATATAACTCTTGAAAGATGCAATTAATTACACAAGTTGCAAAAGTCCTAACTAGGTAACCTGAGAGGAATCAAAAGAGACAGGATTCACAAGGCCCAAGTGCTGCTACATCATTTGCTAACTACTTTTTCCATAGTTCTGAGAATGGCACATATTTCAAATGCTCAATTTCTTCTTTTGTAAATAATAATATAACCTGTACATTTATAATGCTTAATCATGCACTATGAAAATACAGAAGTAAAAAACATAGTTTTTTTTTAACTAGTTAACATATAACCAGGTATAAAGTAACAGTAAAAAGATGTGTGCTTTTCCCCACACATACTGTCTCAACATTCTTCAAGGATAATAGACAAGTAAAAACTTAAAAGTTAAAAATGCCATTTATAGTCACATCTAAAAGCATGAAATACATAGGAATAAACTTATTAAAAAAATGCTCAGGATATTTACATTGAAAACTACGGAACACTGCTGAGAGAAAGTAAAAGAGACATAAGTAAGTGCTGGGATATACCATGTTCATGAAATAGATGACACAACATTATTAAGATGCATATTTGCCAAACTAATTTACACATTTAATGAAATATCAATCAAAATTTCAGAAGGAATTTTTGTAAAAAGTGACAAAATTAATCCAAACTTACATGGAATTACTAAGGGCCTTTCATAGCCAAAAGCATTCTAATGAACATATTTGGAAGAATTACACTATTTCATTTAAAGACTCTGTATAATGCTGTTGTGTGGTGCTATAGAAACAAACATAATATTAGCATGAAGGCATATTCATTAATGGAATGGAATAGAACATAGTGTCTAAAAATTGACTCTTACACATGTGGTCTGATGATTTTCAGCAACAAGCAAGGTAATTCAATGAGAAAGGATAGTTGTCTCAACAAACAGCACTGTAACAATTACAGTATCATTCAAATAAAGAAAGAAGGGGAAAAAAGAAAGGAATCTGTATCTGAGTATAAAGTGAAATCGTTCAGTCATGTCTGACTCTTTGTGACCCCTTGGATTGTAGCCTACCAGGCTCTTCTGTCCATGGAATTTTCCAGGCAAGAGTACTGGAATGGCTTGCCATTTCCTTCTCTAGGGGATCTTCCCAACCTAGGGATCGAACCTAGGTCTCCTACATGGCAGGCAGATGCTTTACCATCTGAGCCACCAGGGAAGCCCTGTATCTGAGTATGCTCCTCAGTGAATAAGAACATCAAACTCTGTGTGTGTGTGCATGTGTGTGTAGGTAGAGAGGGCAATGATCACAACTAACTGATGAAATAATGAGGAAGTCTCGTTTTGAACTGAACAGCAGAATATAAAACAATTTCTAATACTGTGTTTGGGTAATTCTAGTCTTAATCTCTTTTTTTCTCAGATGATATCCTTGGTGATCCTTCAATCTTCACTATTATTCTGCATAAATGTTCTCATCACCTCCCATATCTTCACATGTTGTGTTACAGCATGCAGTGATTTGCAAATCTTTATCTCTAAATTAGATTTCCTTCCTATTAGAATTCATATTTGGGTTCCAGATATGTAAGTTTGGTTATCTCATTGATAGATTCCTCTGGCTGTACTACTGGGACCTCAAACCCAACATCTACCACATATATATCTCACTGTTTGTCTGCTTGCATTATTTCTATCTTTCATCCCATTCAGCTCTTCTTTTGTTCCCTGAATTGATTACTGATACTGCTTTTCACTCAATCTCCAGAGTTACAAGTTCAACATTCATTCTTAACTCCTTTGTAACCTTCATATTCAGGAGTTTAAGATTATATTCCTTAAATATTTTTGAACTGACCTTTTTTGTCCATTTCTGCTTCTATTTCCTTGGTTCAGGTCCCCCTTACTTAAATAAGCAATTATAGGAATCTCTTGGCTTGTTACCAGGATGACCGTTCAAAAGTATAAATCTGAATATGATAATCTTCCTATAACCTTCCCTTGACTCCCCATCACCTACATAATCAAGAACTTGGATGATCAGTTGAAAACTCTTCAGTATAACTTTCTAGCCTCACCCTTCACCTTTATGTCTTCATACAGTACTGTTCAATAATATCAAATTGTTTTAAATTTCTAGCATATCTGAAGGTGTATCCTCATAGTTTCACAATGCACATTAATATACTAAGGGCTATATGAATATCGGTTATATGGGAAGTTGCGTACTTTATTTTTAATTGAGAAGTTCCCAAACACATTGAACTTCTAAGCTTCATTCCCATCTTTACTCCTTGCCCAGGAGTAACAATCGCATATCATAAAACTGTTTGATGACTATGATCTGGAAAATACTTATTTAAAGGATAAAATCAAAATCACTTAACCAGACATTCAAAAGATATTATTCTCTGACTCTAAGCTAATTTTCTACCTTTCCATTCCATACAGAAACTCTTCATATATCCATGCTCACTCTCATCTAAAAAAACATGTTACTTTCTCATCTCTCTGCCTGAGCTCTGGGCATTTTTTCAGACAAGAAGGCCTCTCTGGCCCTGACCCATCCTTCATTACTCAGCTCAGTTTCTACCTGTGGTTTAATGTGTAGCTCACCTCCTCAATGAAGTGATCTTTTCCTGTGAACTCCTTGGCGATTATTGCCTAAGTCATTACTTTTGCAATTAACATGCACTACTTTGTCACATATTTCTGCTGTTGACTAGAAGTTATTTAAATGTTTACCATGTGTATGTTTTGCTTTTCAAAAAAATTTTTTAAACACTTTGACCTATACCTGGATTCTCTTCCTATTCACTCAGGGCAAGTGCATATAGCAGGCACATGATAAATGACTCATCTTTTGTTGCTGCTTCTAAACCAGCAGAAGGGATTTACTAAAATCATAAGCTTTTATATTAATGCAGTGAAAGAGAATTTCAAATGATGGGGAATTTACATATTTTATGTTGTGCAAACTAGGCTGACTTTAAGATTCCTAGAAGAAATAATGCATATCTTAAAGCTAGAGCTTTGCATTTTATTTGAAATAATTATTCTTTGACAGGGAAAAATAACTGTATTCAAGAAGTAAAGGCAAATTTCATCCATTATGACTATGACTAACTATTGATGCATCATAGTTACTTCATCAGATATTTTATATGTCTCCTGTTCCACTGGAGAACAAATAAATTACATTAAAGTATTTTTATGTGATTAGAACTGAATTCTAAAGTAGCACCTTTCTGCCTCTGCAAGACAAATACATCTACCAGAGAGCACACAACTGAAAAATGAAAGCTACAAACAAATGAATTTCCCTTCACTTTTATCACCTACCAATACCTACCATACCATGACAGAAACCAATAAACTCTCAATGCAATTTATAGTCACACTAGCATATGGTATTTCCCCAGGAGTTTTCTGATGTCAAAACCACTACCTTGAAAAGTACTGAATACTCCTACCTTCATTCTACATTTAATATCTGTCATGATTCTGCCTTTAGAAAGACAAATTAGTCATATGATGACAGGTAGTTCAGTAACTACCTGACAAATCAGACTTTTAAAAAAGCCTGTTGTTCTCTTAATTTTGATTTGAAGATGACATTTATTGTTATAAATTTGGCAGATATAACCTTATAATGGTATGCATGTAACTGATATATTTTAGTGCTTGTTTACTCCTTTTACTTGAAACATTTATGTAAATATACATAGAATGTGTTTTTTCTTTAACAGCAAATTAAAAATTATTCTGCATTTTTGGTAAGTCATCAGAATAAGATGCTGTCTTTGAGTAAGATGTATTTTACATCACTCTTGTTTCTAATCCTTGCTTATATTCATATTAATCTGCTCCACTCAGCCTACTGGACCTGCCCAACTACAAATCACCCTTGAGGAAATATCAGAAGATAGTCAGGATCCCCTGGGATTTGCCACACGCGGTATCAGCAGTGATAGACTTTTGAAGTAGCACATGGTAAATGTTAACTTTAGAAGAACAAGTAACAAATAATGTACAGGACTTACTTTTGCACAATTTTTATAAAATGCTTTGGTCTTTAAAATACTAAAGCTATACTAGATATTTTTATTTCTGATCCTTTTGAAAAAACATGGATCCTTTGCTTTCTCCTGTTAACTTATGAAATTCAGGTGGAGGCATTTAAATCACAAATCCATTACCTTCTCTCTATCATCTTTTTAACCACAAATAAACAGCATTCAAACTTTGTTAAATTCATTCCGCAAAGAGTTTTTATACAGTCAAATATGAATTTGGAGCTGAATGAATCCACTGGCGTATCACAATATGATCTTTACACCTATACAATGAAGTCCCTGATTTTACCTGTGGTGCCTATCACCATGCCTGACACTTGTTATTTGATTTATCAACGGAGAGAAAGGGATACTAGAAAAAACATTCAGAAAAAGCCCTAAAAAAAAAAAGTCAGGTGTAATAATAAAAGAATCATATAACTCTTTTCCTATATCCTAGATCAAAAAAGTATCTAAGAGAAGTTAAAAGAAACGTTATTTTTGGCAGAGCTGGGTCTCGAATCCTAGCCTGAATCACCCGCTCTTGCCCCTATGGGATGCTGCCTCACCAGGACAGAAGAACTGACAGGAAACAAGCACTTCTTCCCATTCAGTGTATTAGCATACTTATTTTTCACAAAACCTATCGATTTTTCTCATTTTCCTTGCTTTACACCATTTCATCATCTTTAAAACATGTTTAGAAAATTTAACAAGCTATAAATGGTATTTTTTATTAAGAGATGTGACATTAAGACATGTCACAAATGTAGAGATATTCAGTGTTTGCTGTATCCTACCAGAAATGCTGTAAAAGTTAGAAAAATGACATGTACTAATAAGTAATCAGACCCATGGCACTAATGAGAGGCTCTGGTGCCACATGGTATCTTAAAATCCTCCCCAGTGTTCATTACTATGCCACATTGATCATGTCATTTTTAGTAAATTCAAGAATGATTCATTCCTGGCTGACAGGTAAGTGCAGATACCGTTATGTTACTTCTAAAGCTCTGTCAGTGAACTTGTCAGAAAATAAAGCAGAGCTTCCTTACTAAGAAAACATAAATGTCCCAACTTCCCAGGTTTTTGTCTTAATACATTGAAATTTCCTTCTTTGCTCTCTGCTGAAACATTAATTTTCAAGCATGGTCTGACCAAACAAGCTTTACAGAAAGAAAAAAATCAACATCGTAGCTTCACACAAAGGTTATATTATCCTTTTTTATCTTAGAAATAGATTTTTGTTTTCACATGAGTTTGAACACTGAGCAAAAACCCTTAGAAAGTCTTTTCAAATATCTTAATATTTTTATTTCTTTGTATGCAGAATAAAATTAAATTTCTATTTCCCTAACAGAAAACATTTTTTTGTATCTAGGCAAAACTGCCTTTAAAATGTCTCTTTGATTAAATAAACTGTGAAATGAGTGCTGATACATAATTATTCTAATGTGTGTTTTTCCCAAAGAGGACATGTTCATATTTTAATTGCTTTCATACAATTAAAATTCTGCGTGAGGAATTGTTTTCAATCATAAACCTTATATTTAAAAATAGAGAATTTATTCTGCATTGGTGACCAGGTAATTTGGGTAAGTTTCTGAATTGATCTGTGGCTGTCATCTCTGGGGCATCTTCTTACTGGGCAGTGAGAAGTGTTTGTCACACACGTGTGGTCACAAATGTAGAGTTTGGTTTGGATTAATCTCCGAAAAGGAGAACTTATAAACTCTTGGGAGCTTTGGCTCACCATCCTGACATGAGGACAGTGCATGAGAGAAAGCCAGACAGCTGGAAAAAAGAGACTCAAGGAGATGTGGAGGAGATGGAGACAGAAGCAGGATGCCTGACCACTTCCCAATTCTTGCATGCAATCCTGAGGTCATTCTGCCTGCTTTGATTTTCTGAGATAATTGATATTTTATCAGTTCCCCATTTTTGTCTTGCTTTGCTTTGCATTGCTTTTCTACTTAAGCTCTCTCTATTTGGTTTCTGTTACTTGTAAATAGTCTTATTTGTTATCCTGGTCTCAACTATTGGTCGTGGTCTCTGTGTGAAAATGAGATGAGGATAGATAGCTTTTTTAAAATAAATTGGACTCCAAGATGCATAGTTCTGGTAGAATGGGACAAACTACAGATCAACAGGATGAAAAAATTATAGGTATCCATCAGGCTGGCTCAGTTGGGGAAGATGCCTCCAGAAGTCAATGAGTAAAATCTAGCAAGGTAGAATATTTTATCAGAGAGGTTTTACACAAACATGGTTCATGTGCAGAGAGGAGGGATGGAGGATACTGTAGCTGAGAATATGATTTTCACGGTGACTGAGACTCAGGTATTGGGGCCAGTGAGAGGAAAGCAGGAGAGACTCCATCTTGAAGCCTGTCATCCATCTTAAAGGCAGGATGTGAACTGGGCCTGAACCCTGCCCCAGAGGGAGAAAACCATTGCTAGTGAAAGCCCAGTCTCCTGGAGACTTCCCTCCTTACAGATGGCAAACGGAGACTGTAGTTGAGGTCAGGCTGCCCCTGTTAGATTTACCATTGAGACATCCTCTCCTTGATGTATAATCATTGTTCCCCTCCTTTAACCTTAATTGTTTGTTCTCCTAGCACTTACTTGTTGTAAAAGTCAATCATATACAACAAAGAGGTTGCTAACATGTAACCAGTCACATAGTGGAGGGGAGGTGGTATAAAACAGCCTCTCAGGAACATCAGGGTCCTTGTTGGGAACTGATTCCCTTTGGACCTGCTGGCATAATAAACTGTACTTGACTGTCTTGAGTGTCCTCCGAGGTGTGTTTTGCAACTCCAGATTCCACAACACAGGGAGAATACAATATTTAAATTTGGGGCTGTCCATTTCTGGCTATAAATACAGGTACCTAGAAAGCTGCTGTTAAGACAAAGCCCAACTACTGAAGTGGAGTCTGGTTGCAGAAAACAAGGTTAATGGCTCAAGCACTGCAAGCCCATGGTTCTAAGTCAGAGGTGGTGATGCCCCTTGGGGATAGCTAGCAACATCTGGAAACCATGGTGGCTGTTAGAACCAGAGTAAGGGTTTATTTTTGGTGCAGTGGTAAAGAATCCACCTGCCAATGCAGGTGACACAAGAGACTTGGGTTTGATCCCTGGATCAGGAAGATCCCCTGGAGAAGGAAATGGCAACCCACTCCAGTATTCTTGCCTGGAGAATTCCAGGGACAGAGGAGACTGGTGGACTACAGTCCATGAGGTAGCAAAGAGTTGGACATGATTGAGTCCCTTGGACTGCAAGGAGATCCAACCAGTCCATTCTGAAGGAGATTAGCCCTGGGATTTCTTTGGAAGGAATGATACTAAAGCTGAAACTCCAGTATTTTGGCCACCTCATGTGAAGAGTTGACTCATTGGAAAAGACTCTGATGCTGGGAGGGATTGGGGGCAGGAGGAGAAGGGGGCGACAGAGGATAAGATGGCTGGATGGCATCACTGACTCGATGGACCTGAGTCTGAGTGAACTCCGGGAGTTGGTGATGGACAGGGAGGCCTGGCGTGCTGTGATTCATGGGGTCGCAAAGAGTCGGACAGGACTGAGTGACTGAACTGAACTGAGCGACTGACACAGGGGTTCATTAGTGACATCTAGTGGGCAGAGGCCATGGATATTCTTAACATCCTTGACTTCCCAGGAGAGCCCCCCAACAATAATTATCTGACTCGGATTTCAGTAGGACTGAGGTTGAAAAACCTTGCTTAACCAATATATAGACTCAAAGTGGAATCTTTAGATACTTCAGGGTGAATCTCCAAACTCCAGGTTCAGAGTTCTCCTGGTTCTCATCTGTGGAGATAAATTAGTTTTGGATATTAAAGAAGGGTTGTGGGGAGAGGAGCTTATCCTTAACTGGTCAAGGTCTACTTCCCAACTGGCATTTTTAGTCACTGCAGTTGTTTTTAAATATTATTTTTTTCTCAGCCTATGGCTAGCCTGCATTTGTAGATCCAACTTAATTGTACCTTGGTTGTTTCAAAGCCTTGTCCGTACTGTAGTTCTTGAAGTCTTAAAGCATTTCCATCCTGACACGGTAAGCCACAACACAGAGTTGGCACCGTGGCCTGTTTTATTACATGCCAGAACCCACTCCAGTACTCTTGCCTGGAAAATCCCATGGACGGAGGAGCCTGGTAGGCTGCAGTCCATGGGGTCGCTAAGAGTTGGACATGACTGAGCGACTTCACTTTTCACTTTGATGCATTGGAGAAGGAAATGGCAACCCACTCCAGTATTCTTGCCTGGAGAATCCCAGGGACGGGGGAGCCTGGTGGGCTGCCATCTATGGGGTCGCACAGAGTCAAACACGACTGAAGTGACTTAGCAGCAGCAGCAGCAGAACAGAAACACTAAGCTAGGTGACTATACTATTTCATAACAGGAATATTACAGGAAGAGAGTGTTTACAAGACTTCTAACTTGATGTCTAGTAACTTGAAAAGTCAATATGAGCGGAAATAAGATGAATTTCTACAATTTTACTTTTAAAAAGAAATACAGGAAAATGTTGATGTGTCAGTGCCGCGGTCGTTCATCTACCCTGTCTCTGCATTAGGCCTCAACATGTGTAGCTATTTGCGCTGTACAAAGATTCTGAACAAGGCAATATTTCAGAAAGGTACCCTTACACACAATCACCAAGATATGGGAATTCAGCAATTTTGGTTGACTGACTCTCCATGAAACATCATGAGAATGCTCCTATCTTTGACTCCAGTACTCTCTGTTTTAACAGCTTCCTATTGCCGCTGTAACAAATTACCTAAGCCTGTTGGCTTAAGGGCTTTCTGGATGGCTCAGTAGTAATCTGCCTGCTGATGCAGGAGATGCAGGTTCAGTTCCTGGGTTGGGAAGATCCCCTGAAAGAGGAAATGGCAACTTACCCCAGTATTTCTGTCTGGAAAATTTCATGGGCAGAGGAGCCTGGGAGGCTGCAGTCCATGTGGTTGCAAAGAGTGGGACACGACTAAGCACACACACACACAAATGGCTTAAAACAACACAAATTTATCATCTTACACTTTTGGAGGTCAGAAACCAGAAATGGGTCTCACTGGGCAATATTGCTTTGTGGGGCTCTAGGAAAGAAACCATTTTCTTTCACTTTCAAGTTCTAGAGACTCCTACTATTCTTTGGGCCATGACTCCCTTCTAGCATCAAAACCAGCAATGATTTGAGCCTTTCTCAGGACCCCCTCTCTAGTTCTGACTCTACTGACTCTCTCTTCCTTTTGTAAGGACCCTTGGCCCAGCAGGATAATACAGATAGCCTACTTATACTAAGGTCAGCGCTTTGTCATGTAACACAACATACACATAGATTCTTAGGATCAGAATGTAGGCATCTTTGGGGGGACCATAACTATTGCTACCGCATTCACTAAAACCTCATTTTGCAAACAAGTAGATATAGCTTCGGAGAAGGCAATGGCACCCCACTCCAGTACTCTTGCCTAGAAAATCCCATGGACAGAGGGGCCTGGTGGGCTGCAGTCCATGGGGTCGCTAGGAGTCGGACACGACTGATGCAACTTAGCAGCAGCAGCAGCAGATATAGCTTACTAAGTTGTATTAGTCACAGAATCAAGCTTTGGCATTTGAAATGAAATAATTACATCAGACATTTAAACAAAGATAGCAAGCAAAACCTTGAGGCTTTAAAAGAATTTCATGAATCTTGTAGAAAATTCATTTTTTAAAACAATCTAACTCCTGTTCAAAAAACAAATGTAATTTAGGAATGAAAGAATTTCAGGGTAAAATGACATTATCAAGTAGTTATTAATTTTCTTATTGCCATACCATTAAGTATAGAATTTCTAATCTTATTAACTTTTCAATATGTCACAAAAATTCTGGAAACACTCCAGCTCTCCGCTCTTAAAAATATAATTTTCTATCAAAAACTACAGAAGTTAAAAATACTTCTCCTTTTTACACTGGAAATAAAATCAAAGCAAGTGCTATAGAAGATAGGGTGAATACTGCGGTGTTGTAGGTGATCTTACACATTGGTGATGAGGAACTATGAGATGACATTTCAAAGATACTGACAAACTAAGAATCATTGATACCAATAATAAAGTTGATAGCTTTCTACAGAATGAAATTACCCCTTGGAAGGAGTATGCTTTAGCCTTTGATTCACTTATTAATTTAGTAGTCATTTAGTAGAAAAGGCACAGGAAATCACGTAACTGCCTCACACATTTTTAGTTGAAAAAATAAAAATGACATAAAGGTAGATCAATAATGCATTTTTCCAGGAAACCAAGAGATTTCCATCATATCCACTCAATAGTGACAATTTTACTTTGAAATGATTACAAACCCAGATGCACATAATGACACCTCTAAACAGAAAAAAAAAAAACTCGATTTATTCTTTTTTAAGACATCAAGGAAATAAACAGTGCACTTAAAAATGCTTACATCCTATAATAACAAAATGATAATGAGGAATAAAATGAACACTTTAGCATTTAATAGATTTTTCCTTTATCCACAATACTTAAGTTGTTCTAGAAAACAAATACAAAAAAACCAAGCAAATGCATCTTCTCTGAGGTACAAAAGTTCATGAATTTAAATAACTATTTAAAGCTACAAAATAGGAGAGCCTAAAAGATATAAATAATTGCCAGCTGAGTTGTATGAAAAATAAGGAGTGTGAGATGTGTGTTTCTGAAAACAAATGCATGTATCTTACCTATCCTTTTATCTATCTATCCCTCAAATGCATTTTGAGGTCCTGGAAGGTTGAGAACATGTCTCCTTTTCTTATAGCCCATATGATGTCCAGCAATAACTTGACCTTAGTAAGGAACATTCTTTTTTTGCTATGCATTCTGCAGTACTGAATACTGACATCATCAGATATAATAAAGTGATTAAATGACAAAGAGCTTTAATATAAAATTTTAACTGCAAATCCATTGTTATCTAAGTTAAGTATATTCTATACTTCAAGACTGAAGGCAGGAGGAGAAGGGGATGACAGAAGATGAGATGGTTGGATGGTATCACCGACATGAGTTTGAGCAAGCTCCAGGAGTTGGTGATGGACAGGGAAACCTGGCGTGCTGCAGTCCATGGGATCACTAAGGGCTGGACACGACTGAACAACTGAGCTCAACTGATATTTCAAGCAATCTTTTCCAACTGCATGTATCACACTGACCTAACTAGACACCCTTTGTCCTGAGTAGTAAGTACTAGTTCCAAAACTCAACTATAATACCAAGAGAAGGTTTTACAAAGCACTTCATTAACATTATAACATCATCCACTACAAACTCAAAGGTCTAATAATTTAAAATATGTAGATTGTAAAAGTAAACTATGCAAAAAAGATAATCTGTATATAATTTTTTAAATTATAAGTTCATTTTAAGTTCCCAGGAATGTAGAAAAAAATTATGCTGGAATTTATTTATCAAAATTTTCCCTGTTAAGCAACAAAATGAAGCATCTTTGGATGGTAATGAAAGTTTTCACTCTCAGGTACTACAGTACATAACTAATAACCTTAAAATAGAAACCAGCTTGCAATAACTGAAGAAACTACTGTGACATTAATCCACACAATGTAATTGATTTGATATTGCCTTTTCTGATCTCTCTCACATCTTTAGATAAAGCCCACTATACCACATTCCAATTAAGAAAAACAGTATTTATTTACAAAAAGCAATTGTTAGTACATAGAAAAGAAGCATCTATAGATCTCAAAAGCTAGACTACACTAGGTTGCTATGATCACTATACTGTGCTTGCTGTTCCTTGCTTTCTGTATTCCAGTTAGCATCCATTTTGTGAGAAAGGGATGCACATGGGAAGCTGCCTTAATTTAGTTTCTTTCATCTGAAGATTTCAAAAGCTTTGCTGATGGTTATTATTTACAGCCGCTGAATAAATGGGAGCACAGAGCCAATGGGAGGCCATAACCATTCTATAAATGAATTACAAAGCAGTAGAATCTTGTTAAAACAAGTTGGAGTGTAAAACATCTTAGATGTCCTGCTTAAATTCTGAACTTATTTTCCATTTTCTAAGCAACTTTTCCTATTTTGTAACTTTATTCTTACATTTTAAGGTTAATAATGACCTTGCTCACTTGTTCACACGGAGTCACTGGCCCCTGATTATTTTTAGAAATGTTAAGTCAGCTAATGTGCTACCTATGTGCGTATGCATGAAAAAATGGAAGAGGGGAGAGTATATGACATTATGACATGTAATTTGAAAGTGCTTTAGGATATAAATTGTGCAGAGGAAATAAAAGGAAAGAAAAATAAATTTTTAGACTGAAAATTGCTAGAAAAGGAAATGAGGAAATTATTATTATGGTTAGAAGGTTAGAATACCTAAAAGAATGATTCATGACAAAGTAATTTTGAACAGAAGACTCCTAAGAGCCAGATAAGGAGAGGAGTTGTGTGCAAGAGGCAGAAATATGTGGTTAAAGATGGGGGCAGAGAGATATGACTCCTAATAGATACGATAAATTTTCTTCACTAATGAAATGCCTGTGGAGGCTTTTCAAAGTCATGGCTCTCACACTAGGCCAACCATCTGAACCAACCACCTAAAGAACGGTCAGAAACCAACTCCTACTGTGTGCTCCCCAGAGATTCTGATGTATCAGTTGTGACTCACTGTCCAAGGATTTGAGCAATATTTTTCAAAGATTCTGATGAATTGATAGTATAAACACTTAGACAATCTATCCTTCCACCATGGCCAATACCTAAGAAGTATACTCAGCGCTGGGAGCAGCAGATACTTTGCTAGCTCCCATCAGGTAACACTGAGAAAGTGAACTTAAAATAGCAACTGAGGAAGAAAGGGTCTGTCTAGGAATCAGAAGTCATACTCAGAGTATCCTGGTCTCAATATCCTTGTATGATCTGTATCTTGAGAGGAGATGCTTGTCTGTTATCTGGCCTAGATTTTGTTCCTTGCTTATTTCTTGGTTTGAACCATTGGATAGTGACCCCAATGCAGCTCAACTGGAAGACTAGACTTTATCTGGATACTTAAGATGTCCTGAAGTCTGCCCACACTCTCAAGTTTGTCTTTGGCTTTACTTTCTATTCATTCAAATCTCACAAATCTAACAGACATGGAATTGGGGAAAGTTTGAGCAAAGGCTTTCACCATTGTGCCCCATGAGCCCCTTGGGCCTTTTCTTACACTATATTCAATCCTCACTCACTCTGACCCTCTCAATCAGTGAACAAGGCCCAATGATTTTGCTAAAACTTACCTGAATCAAGAAGAGTCCTTAATCAGGTGAATGATATTCTATCAATGTTTTCAAAGACTGATCCTTGCTCCTGAGTCAGAAACACTGGTGGCCTTGTTAAAATGCACTCTCTCAGGCTGTATAACATATAGAATTAGAATCCATGGGTGCAGAAGTTATAAAATTACACTTTAAAACTAAATTTGCAGATAATTTTTCTCCACATTGAAAGTCTGAAAATCCTTGGAAAGCACAGACATCCTTTAATTAATTAAATAATTATTTACTTCATTAATTGAATCCATAAACAACAATTGCCTTCCATGTGCCAGGTACTAGGTAGGCTCTGGGAGTGTAAAGATGGTTTGAAAAGGATGAAATGTCTTCCAGTGGTGAAGTCAATAAAAGATAGAAACAGAGCATTACAGGTTCTGTGATAAACAAACACAGAGCCCTCTAAGTATGTGGAAGGTTTAGATGTTCTGGAATGTTGCTGTTTGACAGCTGCATGTTTTCATAACATGAATTTCCTTTATTTGGGTGCCAGTTGTTTTCCTTCTACTTTACACACTTAAAAAAATGATAAAATGTTTCCTTAATTTTTTTCCAATGAGATCACTGTGTTTTTCCTTTTGTATAGCCCTTATGCATTTAGATATTTTTCAAAGGCATCACTGCTAATATAAAAAACAGTTGTATTCAGCTGTATCTTAAAAAACATCAAAACAGAAGAACCACGTTAAGACAACCAAAATGCCTTGACCTCTGTTTTTGCTCCTACTCAGTGAGGTGCTTAATAATGCTCTGAGATAATAGGATTGAGTTGTTAGTGTTTCATAGACACAGCCTTCCTGAAATTTTAATTTACATAATCAATTTAGGCTCAAATTACCTATTAGAAAAATATATGCAAAAATTGTTATGTGAAAAATAACAGTATAAAAAAACACATTTGACAAATCTATACATTATTTCTTAACAGGTTTTTCCAGATGTTTGAGATACATGAGGTTCTAAAAAATATGGGATATTTTAATATAACACTTACAAGGCTATATAAAGATTTAAGGTTTTCTATCATATCACATAAGTGAAAGGATATCTAATATTTATTTTTTAAATATTGAAAGCAAGACCCAATTTTTTTTCAAGTGCAAGAAGCCCATGATGTAACTTTTTTCCTTCTAACACACTGTAAGCATGATGAATATATAATAGATTCTGCCCACAGAACCCACTGTGTGAAAAGGGAGACTATATAGTGTGACAAGTGCTCTGATAGTTTCCACTGAACCACATACACTGTGAAAATATTAAGTATTGTGTTATATACAAAATATTTAAATTTTGTGCCTCTACTCTGTATGATAGCCAGCACTAAAGAGGATACAAGATAAATAAAGCTCTAATATCCAATATACTGGATGAGACAAAGACATATATATTATCATATCAGTAAAAGAATGGTGGATATTAAGAGAAAATATAAGCAAGGAGCTCAGAAAGGGTGAGGTTGGCCTTAGAGGAAGTGATAAATGAAGACTTAATGGAGGGGAAAGAACTGAGATGAGTTTTAGTACGGTTGTTTATTAAATGCAATGATAATGACAAGCGTTTATTATTGCTATCACTTACTGAATGCCTCCAAATCAGGAAAGAAGTATTGTCACCTTGTTTATTTAACTTACATGCAGAGTACATCATGCAAAATGGTGGGCTGGATGAAGCACAAGCTGGAATCAAGATTGCCAGGAGAAACATCAATAACCTCAGATATGCAGATGACACCACCCTTACGGCAGAAAGTGAAAAACTAAAGAGCTTCTTGATGAAAGTAAAAGAGGAGAGTGAAAAAGTTGGCTTAAAGCTCAACATTCAGAAAACTAAGATCATGGCATCCGGTCCCATTACTTCATGGCAAATAGATGGGGAAGCAACGGAAACAGTGAGAGACTTCATTTTCTTGGGCCCCAAATCACTGCAGATGGTGACTGTAGCCATGAAATTAAAAGATGCTTGCTCCTTGGAAGAAAGTTATGACCAACCTGGACACCATATTAAAATGCAGAGACATTACTTTGCCAACAAAGGTTCGTCTAGTCGAAACTATGTTTTTCCAGTAGTCATGTATGGATGAGAGCGTTGGACTGTAAAGAAAGCTGAGCACCGAAGAATTGATGCTTTTGAACTGTGGTGTTGGAGAAGACTCTTGAGAGTCTCTTGGATGGCAACGAGATCCAATCAATCAATCCTAAAGGAAATCAGTCCTGAATATTCATTGGAAGGACTGATGTTGAAGCTGAAGCTCCAATACTTTGGCCACCTGATGCGAAGAACTGACTCGCTGGAAAAGACCCTGATGCTAGAAAAGATTGAAGGTAGGAGGAGAAGGGGACAACAGAGGATGAGATGGTTGGCTGGCATCACCGACTCAATGGACATGATTTTGAGTAGATGAAAGACAGGGAAGCCTGGCATCTTGTACTCCATGGAATCACAAAGAGTCAGACACGACTGAGAAGCTGAACTGAACTGAACTATCTGAGATTTCTAACCAGCATAATATAGAAGAATATTTTATCATATGGGAAAGTGTTTATTATATAGTTAGGTGGACAATGAATTACAAAACAGTGTAGATACTTGCTTGAAGGACATTTGTGTAAAATATACACTGTGGAGTACAGGAAGACATTTAAGAGAAAATGGTGAACGAATTTAAAAAGAAAAAATTAAATTTTTAAAGTTACAATATATCAAATAATTAAAATGGTAAGTGTTAAATAGCATTCATGCTTGATAATAAAATCAGTTTTCCATCAAAGTAGATGTTATGTTGCAAGGATCTTCAGAAGTGTAAGACCTACTACATAATTTCTACTAAATAAAATGCTCTTAGAAATCAGGTCACACTTCACGTTTTCCCTGATCACAAATGAATAATTTAGTAGAAGAAAAAACATGAAGGGTAAAAGAATGATTGTATCCCTTCCAATGCATCCTATTTTAAGGTCAAAAATACTTAGCTCTTTGTAAATGGAAGCACTATGGCAAATATTTAGGAAACACTATAAAAAGAATTCTTACTGAGAAGGTGTTAAAGAGGCCCCCATGTTTGCCAAAATATGTTTCTTCACATATTGGAAAGCAAATCATATCTTTTAATGTAAGAGATTAAAAATTGGTTATTATTTTCCCAAGCACTATAGAATGTGTATGTGTATATAACTTTAATAAAAATATGCCCCACATGCCATAAAATAATTATAGATGTATGATAAATGCTAACTTTAACAAGAGCCCCCAGGTAACTTTAAATTATTAATAAACATACAATGAATGCAGGAGACCTGGTTTGATTCCTGGGTTGGGAAGATCTGCTGTAGAAGGGATAGGCTACCCTCTCCAGCATTCTTGGGCTTCCCCTGTGGCTCAGCTGGTAAAGAATCTGCCTGCATTGTGGGAGAGCTGGGTTCAATCCCTGGGTTGGGAAGATCTCCTGGAGAAGGGAAAGGCTACCCACTTCAGTATTCCGGCCTGGAGAATTCCATGGACTATATAGGCCATGGGGTCACAAAGAGCTGGATATGACTGAGTGACTTCCACATACCATATTATTCCTTCCTTCATTCTTTTCATTTATTCATTAAATAACCTATGGTTAAGAGTCCAGTAGGTGTTAATACTGTGCTAATTTCACAATGACCAAGATGTTTTACTTCCCTCACAAATTCCAAATTCTAGCCACTAAGCAGTGCCTAAGAACAAACATATGTATTTACAAGGTAGTGTGGAAATGTAAACGGCAACCCACTCCAGTGTTCTTGCCTGGAGAATCCCAGGGACGGGGGAGCCTGGTGGGCTGCCGTCTCTGGGGTTGCACAGAGTCGGACATGACTGAACTGACTTAGCAGCAGCAGTGGAAATGTAGGGAAGTAGGAGGGGAAAGGGCTTCCCTGGTAGCTCAGTTGGTAAAGAATCTGCCTGCAACACAAGAGATCCTAGTTCAATTACTGGGTCTGGAAGATCTCCTGAAGAAGGGATAGCTTACCCACTCCAGTGTTCTTGGGCTTCCCCAGTGACTCAGATGGTAAAGAATCTGTTTGCAATGCGGGAGACCTGGGTTTGATCCCTGGGTTGGGAAGATCTCCTGAAGATGGGAACGGCTACCCACTCCAGTATTCTGGCCTGGAGAATTCCATCAGAGGAGGCAATGGCACCCCACTCCAGTACTCTTGCCTGGAAAATCCCATGGGCAGAGGAGCCTGGTAGGCTGCAGTCCATGGGGTCGCGAAGAGTCGGACACGACTGAGCAACTTCACTTTCACTTTTCACTTTCATGCACTGGAGAAGGAAATGGCAACCCACTCCAGTGTTCTTGCCTGGAGAATCCCAGGGACGGTGGGAGCCTGGTGGGCTGCTGTCTATGGAATCGCACAGAGTCGGACACGACTGAAGCGACTTAGCAGCAACAGCAATATAGTCCTTGGGGTCACGAAGAGTTGGACATGACTGAGCAACTTTCACTTCACTTCACTCCAGGTGGCACAAGTGGTAAAGAACCTGCCTTCTAAAGCAGGAGAGAGAATGAGACACAGGTTTGATCCCTGAGTCAGGAAGGTCCCCTGGAGGAGGGCATGGCAAACCACTTCAGTATTCTTGCCTTGAGAATCCCCAGGGACAGAGGAGCCTCTCAGGCTACAGTCCATGGGGTTGCAAAGAGTTGGACATGACTAAGCACAGCACAGAAGGGGAAAGGGTCAGAGAACTGAGATGAATTGGACTTTAAATTGAATTAGGCTGAGCTGATGGAGAAGAAAACCAAAAGAAGCTGCAAAAGCAGAGGCACTGGAGGCACAGCAGAGTCCTTGGGGGGAAGGAGTGAAGAGTCCTTTGCATGTGGTTTTGTATTGACCCTAAAAACTACATGAGATAATTGTGGAAAAGAAAAATGAGCAAAACGGAACAAAACACACTATTGAATTTTCATTTCATCCTGTATAATAAAGAGCTAGAGACTGTTTTCACTTGTTAGTTTGTTTCCCATAGGACGTTTTTATTTATTGTTTGCTTATACAAGAGGCAGTAGATAGGAAGGTAGATAGGTTGGTTTCCTGGGTGGTTGTCTGGTTGGTTGGTGGTTCTACTAGGGAAGTAAAACAATCAGAAATGTAGAAGGATGAACCACAGCAATGAAGCCAAAGTGGTAAAAACTACCATGCAAATCACTATGAACATCAATTAAATACATAGATAATAATGTTTATTTATTTATTTATTTATTTATTTTGCCCATCTGGAATATACTGAAGACTGTGGGTGTCATATCAATTGCCATGATTATTTGAACACACTATTATATTTGCTATGCATGTCTTTTTCTGCCAATAAATTTTCCCTTTGTAGGAAGTTTTCTCACTCAGTTTTAATAATAGAGTTGCCTCTAGTATTGAAATTGGTTATTATTTTATCCTTAATGACCACTTTGCCTTCAAAGCAGTTTTTAAATGACTGAGTCTATATGTCTTTCTCTGTTTCTATTTTTCCATAAATGACCTTGATTTGCTCATATAGAGTTAAAATAAACAAACAAAAAAAGAAGCAATAGCTACAGAGTACCTTATACTCATTTCAAACTCTTACAGATACAAATTACCAGGACATTAGGATTATTTAAGTAAACCCATCCAACAGAAATGCTAAAACTACAACTTGAATATGTTCATTCCATTGCCTTTCATTAGAGGTTTGACCTCAGTCACCAAGTAAACAGATTAACCAAAGTTAGGATTTAGTTGTTAACTAGCACATTTTAAAGAAAATGAGGACCACTGTTAAACTTGACAAACGTAGAGACTTTTTATAGCACTACAACTGAGAACTTTAAAGTCCATCACTTGACAGGACCATGATACAAGAGAAAGAAACACATATGTTAGAATTTTCTAACTTTGTATCGTATTTGTATTGTATTGTATTGTATTTGTATTGTAGTTGTAGTCAAAAAACCTTACATGTAACAGTGGAATAAGGGAAAGAAGTACCAATTAACTACTGACTGAATAAGTGGGGAATCCGTTAAAAATATCTAGTCATACATACCAGGGTCTTTAGCAATATTCTTGGGTATATTTTGAATCTTATTAAAATGATTTTTTCTACATTGGTGAATGACTTTAATAAGAAGACTCCAAATTGAACTTGAATTTAGCTAATTTTAGCTGTTAAAATAGCACTTTTATATTGACTGCTACATCACCTTTCAACAAAGTAAAGTCAAATGGAGAATAAAATGCATACATAGACACAGGGTCTTCATTCCTAGCAACCTGTAGATAAACTAAGGAAGAAAATCAGATAAGTAACAGGAATAGCTCAGAAAGATTAACTTAAAGAAAATGAAAAATAATTAAATGTGGATAGCTTGACTTTCCAGAGCCTAGAGGACATGCTAACTACTAATAAAATAGAATAGTGAAATCATTTAGCAAGACAGGCCATTCAGTAAAATAATGATAATAACAAAATCCCATTAATGTCTGGTCTGTTTTATAACATGGTCATGGTATTCCATAGGGTGTCAGAGATGGATCTGAAAGTTTCTTGCTCTTGCCACTGAATCACCCTATGACTAATGGCTCACACTTGTTAAACACACAAAAATTATTTAGAGTGTTATATTAAGACACACACACACAAAACCTAAATTAAACTCAGGAATACTGAATACTTACTGTCTAATTAACTGAGTTGGCTGGAAGTTACACCATTTCCTGATGTTAATAAAAACTCACAAATAATAATCTAGTTAGTTAAAAATATAAACTCAGTGAAAAATATAAATTCAAGTTAGATGTCTAATTTTCTATTGAAAAATAAATCATATAATGAAGTCTTATTATTGATGCTAAAATATGACTGGTATAGCCATCCCAACGGAGAAGGCAATGGCACCCCACTCCAGTACTCTTGCCTAGAAAATCCATGGACCAAGGAGCCTGGTGGGCTGCAGTCCATGGGGTTGCGACTGAGAGACTTCACTTTCACTTTCACTTTCATGCATTGGAGAAGGAAATGGCAACCCACTCCAGTGTTCTTGCCTGGAGAATCCCAGGGACGGCGGAGCCTGGTGGGCTGCCGTCTATGGGGTCACACAGAGTCGAATACGACTGAAGCGACTTAGCAGCAGCAGCAGCAGCCATCCCAAAAAGTAAATCATTTGGAATTGTTCCAGGCTAAGTCAGCAGAGTGTCACGGACATTTAACATAAAAAACACTTCTTGACCCTGAGGCTATAAATCAGGAAACTATTAGCTGAGGCATACCAATTGACTCTGTGAAGCCCTAAACAGAGCTTCACATAATATCCTCAACAATAAGGAGGAAAACCAATTGATCTTATAATTAATTTGACCAATACAGAATGTACATTTAGGTCAAAGAGTAAATATTGGGTTTGACACTGACCAACTTAGCTATGTACATGGATCAAATTAAACAAGTAATTGCTTGCATGTGGCCAGATCAGACTATGGACTTGAACCTATTAATCTGACTATATTTGGAAGTTCAGCTATTAAATCTGGGTAAACTATTTACTTCAATGTATGGCTGAACTTCTGGAATTTGCTCTGTTGGAAGTTGTAAGTGAACATAAAAAGTACACCCAAGTAAAACAGGCAACTTACATACATAGAGTACAAATTTTGTGCAACTGTGGTTAGGGAGGAAAAAAAAATAAAATTTCTATGTCACTGGAAAATCTAATTATTTAATAATCCAAGCCAATGTTAAGTTCCTACCTTAAATATTAAATAAGAAGTCAAAGAACTGGAGCCATTTTACTAGTTAACATTTACTTATATTGAGTAACCTTGAGTTTGAAATTAAATATTAGAACAGTTACTGAAAACTGTCTCAAATATGTTTGCCATGTACAATGTAAAACTAACTAAAGAATGCGGAATAATCTTTTTGAATTCACCATACATTACAGATTTTTAAAAAACACAAACAAAGCCAAATTCTTGAAGAAATAACGTGACCTTGCAGTAATATATGAAACTAGAAATCTTTAGGATAAAATCCCGCATAGCTAAGCACCAAAGTTTGAGGACTTAGAAGTAAGAGAGTTTCATTAATGGAGAATCTAAACAGCATCATTAATTTGAATGGCATAAGACAGCATATTTCTGACAACCAAGTAGCCAAAGAAGAATCTATCTGCTTCCAATAAAGCTAAAAGAAACTACTTTCCTTCTCATTCAGTCAAAGGCAGGTCAAAGCAACATTAATCTTAAGACGTATATGAACATTTCTTTTGATTTAGATGGTTTAAGTGGTGAGTTGACAGCAGGAAGATCTAACAGAAAGTCACTAGAAGTGTCTTTCATTCCTGGTTATTTTTCCTCCTACAAATTCATTATAGCATATACTTAGAATGATTATTTATGTCCTAAAACAGAATATATTATCTGCCTATATTAATTTATCACATTTCTTTCCCTTATGAAATCATACATTTTTAAAAGTAATGTGAAAAGTTGCTTCCCTTCCAGAAATTTCACCATTTGAAGTTAATGGTGATTGGAGAATTTTGGAGATTATTGGAATAATCTGTGGATTACTAAACACAGTGGAATTGCAAGAAATTCTAAGAAGAAATTGCACGTATTAAAAACAGAAAAGAATACACCTTAATCACCCTGTGATTTAATGGCTTTATCTGGAGATATTTCAATGAGGTGCTGACAAAATCATCACATGAAAAAAAAATTTAAGTAACTTAAGCACCAAAACAAAGTAATTGGTCAGAAATATCAAAATCTTATATTCTTCCAAATTTCCATAATCAAATCTCATAGGATATGTGATGTTTAAACAAACTACAGGTCATCAGGGTTATACTGATACAAAATAAAGAGGAAAGAAAGTACATTAAACATTGCAAACATTAGGTAAAACTTTGAACAGTACATGTGTGCATTTTACCTGCTTAAAGAGAAGTGAAAGTCAATTTCTAGATGATACTAAGAAATCTCTCCTTGTGACAGTATCTAAGATTAAAAGTAAATGATTTTAAATGATTTTTTCAGTACTTATTAGGTGAAAGTAACTAATATTCACAGTCTCTATGAGCCTGGTATTATGGCAGGCAATTAACATACTGGTAAGTAAGTAAGTGAAGTCGTTCAGTCGTGTCCGACTTTTTGCAACCCTGTGGACTGTAGCCTACCAGGCTTCTCCATCCATGGGATTCTCCAGGCAAGAATACTGGAGTGGGAGAAGGAAATGGTAACATACTGGTATCTGATTTAATTCTCTCAAGTCTGATAGTTATGTACTCTTATCTCCCAATTTTTATATATATGTATCCTAGGGCACAAAGAAATTAAATCTTTTTCAGGGTCACATAGTTTCATTAAGATGGGAAATTAATTCAAAGTCCATTAATTCAAAAAGTCTGGGTACTGTGGACAGTTCAGAAAACAAAATAAGAGAAATTGAGACTATCAAACTTCACTCTATTAACTCATTTTTCATACTGAGTATCAAACATCTTCATTACAGTTTGGAAGAAAAAAGTGAATGAAACACAGTATGGTAATAAATATAAATTTAATACAAAAATGATATTTGCTTTAAATATGTATTATTACCACTGGAATCCACATAGGACAGATTGGCAAATAGTTTAGGCTTAATAAAACATCTCTAAATTCTATGATATTTGTATACATCAATTTTAGTATTCTATATCCAGTAGTTAAAGAGCTTCACTGGTGGCTCACTGGTAAAGAATCCACCTGCCAATGAAGGAGATACGAGTTCTATCCCTAGGTAGGGAGAATCCCCAGGAGAAGGAAATGACAACCCATTCCAGTATTCTTGCCTGGGAAATTCCATTAACAGAGAGGAGCCTGGTGGGCTATAGTCCATGGGGTTGCAAGAGAGTCAGACACAACTTAGCAACTAAACCATAATAAATACAGTAGTTATGTGAAATGACAACATCACCTCTGACCTATAAACTAATATTAACATAAACATTACAAGAGAAGTAATGGTACTTTTGACAGTTCTGGAGGAGCAATTCTAGAATTGCAAAAGACATTATCCCAGAAAGAAAATCATTCTCAAAGTCATTATCACTGGCTTTGTTGTGATAAATACCTTTTTACATAAAAAAGCCTGGAGAACAAATTAAATATAAGGAAAAAATTACTCATAATATCCACATAGTAAATCTGGAAAATATTAATAGGTCTAACTTTAAGAGATACCCTCTCTTAAAACATTCTAAAAACCAAGTTTTTTATATTTGATATTTTGGATTTTTGATATTTAGATGAATGGAAAAGAAAGAGCAATATCATCCACTTCTAATCTATGTAAATTTTAAATGTGAATTACCCAGGGAATAATGAATGACAAATAGGCTTCATTTGTATCTATAACTGAACAAGTAAAAAATTATGAACAAAGGCATATTCATCGATATAGAAAATGAAGAAAATTAAAAGTCATAACTATCTTCTAGTTACTTAAGTTATCTTTACATTATTATATTATTTAATACTGTATCTTAAACATAAAGATGCTTTAATATAACTTTTGAGGGGAATTATGTAGCTTAGAGATTAAATTGAATCCCACCCAGTTCCACTTTGCAAAAACTGTGTGCCCTTAGCTCAATTATCTAAGCTGTAAAGGACTCAGTTTTTCTTATCTATAAGACAGGAATGATAACTATGTCTTTCTCATGAGGCTACCATGGGGATTAAACTAGGTAAAATATATAAGCACTGATTATATAACATAAACCATACCACTAGTAGGTGGTAAATTCCCCTTAAGCTATAGCAATCATCATCATTGTGATCAGAATGATCATCACAAGGAATGTATCCCTAGAAACAAGGAATATGCCATTTTTAGAAACTCTGTATCATACATTTTTATATTTTAATTAGTAGATAGTATAACACCTTATATTTATGAAATCAAATCAAAGAAAAGTAATGCAGAAAGTATGGTTGGGAGGAGGGATAAATTGGGAAACTGGGATTGACACATACACACACTACTATACACAACATAGGTAACTAATAAGGACCTACTGTGAAGAACAGGGAACTCTACTTAATTCCCTGTAATGACCTATATGGGAACAGAATCTAAAAGAGAGGGGATACATGTGTGTATATAACTGAATCACTCTGCTGTATACCTGAAACCAACACAACATTGTAGATGAACTATACATCAATAAAAAATATATATTTGGTTTGAGAAATTGCTAATGTGCTCATTTTTACCTTATTAGTTAATGCCAACTTAAATATTATAATAGGAAATAAACATTTGATCCATTTATCCAATAATATATAATGAGATAATATTAATATATATTGTGAATTTTATAATGAGATTAAAATTCCAAACCAGCTCTCTCTCCTTAATAGCTGACTGAAGAAATTTCTCATGACTCCACCTCTCAAACTGAAACTTGAAAAATACCTTTATTTTAATGCTTCAACAACCCAGGAGAAGTTTGTTTCTATACTGCACAACTATATAAATATAAATCTATGTTAAACAATCCTTCTGCTTATAATTGTCATAAGCCTAAAATAACTAAAATGCTACAATATAAATACAACAAAACTGTGAAACCAACACAAATACAAGTTAATTCTAAATGAAATTAACAAGTTAGGTTAAAGGATGATTTTTAAACTGAATAATTTTTAGCACATGGCAAATTAAGTAACTGCTATCTTATAGACCTTTTGAATCGACTGTGTGTGCTAAGTCACTTCCGTTGTGTCCAACTCTTTGAGACCCTATGGACTGAAGCCTGCCAGGCTTGCTGTCCATGGAACTCTCCAGGCAAGAATACTGGAGTGAGTTGCCACTCCTTCTCCAGGGGATCTTCCTGACCCAGGGATCTAACCTGTGCCTCCTGTGTCCCTTGCACTGCAGGCAGATTCTTTACTACTGAGCTACCAGGGAAGCTCTTTGAATCCACTAAACCTTTGAATCCACTAAGCCCACCCTATTCAACATGTTATGTGAAGATCATTGTCCTCTTACTTTCCTTACTGGACACTGTAAATTCTTATTTCTACTGTGTGGGTTAAGGTCATTGGCCTCTGTTTACTGAAAATGCATTATTTATGTGTTGTCTACTTGTATTCTTTTCTCAGTAGCCCTAGATAATTAAATAGAACAACATGGAAGCAATATTTTGCACATAAAAATTATAAAGCAAGGAGTAAAGTCTAATAAACTCTAGAATATATATACATATATATTCATCAAGAAATAGGCTTATATTTATTTATTTTAGATGATCAGAAAGAACTATCACTCATTTAAAAACAGAATTACTGTAGAGCAAACTCACATCTCTGAGAACACGCCCAAGGAAGCCCATATAAACAGCTTTGCTCTAGTCCACCTGGACTGACGTCTATAGCAGAACCTTCACTGGGGTGGTTTTGTTCTCAATCAGCTCCCATGGATTTAAAGTTTTCCAATTGTCCTTTTATTCCCAAATTTCCTGGATTGGGCTTTAATTTTGGTTCCCTTAGGTCCCCTCCCTAAAACTACAAACAGGTCTTACCTTCCACCTTTATCACAGCCCTTTCTTACCACAATCTGAGTCACGGACCCAGGCCTCTATCTTGCTGAGGAAAGGAGATTTATGCACACACTCATTCATTCATTCAGTATATACTTATTGGGCACCTACTTTGCATACTAATGTCTCATGTTGGCACTGAGGCATAGGCGATAGATTATGCTGATGATGTTAGGCCAAAATATTTCTTCCTACACTCTCATTTGCATCAGCAGGTATATTTCACTGATCCTAGAAAACTCTACACAGTTGAATTTAAAAGTTGGCTTTTATTCAATTATATAAAGATGCTTTTCCCAGGGGCAGGGGTTAATTTCTGTATCACCATAAAAGTTTCTACTTTATCAATAATTTGAAATAGATACTGGGTGCTTTAAACTTCCATTTATCCTAGAATAATTAGTAGACACTTAAAAGATAACCTGTTCAATTAAAAAAGTTAAATATATCAAAACTTTAAAAATATAAACACATTTACAATAATCTAGTTCTATGGAAAACAGGTAATGGCCAACTAACACTCATTTAGTTGAGAATTTTACTTGAGAACTTTAGCCTAAAGTGAAAGTGACAGTCGCTCAGTCGTGTCTGACTCTTTGTGACTCCATGGAAAATACTATCCATGGAATTCTCCAGGCAGTAGGTAGCCTTTCTCTTCTCCAGGGGATCTTCCCAACCCAGGGATTGAACTCAGGTCTCCAGCATTGCAGGCGGATTCTTTACCAGCTGAGCCACAAGACAAGCCCAGTTTTAGCCTAAGAATCTCATATATTTTCTTTGATTATATAAATGTATGTTGATGACTGTTATTCATCTGTAATGATGATCAAAAACATCACAAAATTATCATTAGTGATAGTAATAATAATAATTGCAAAAATAATAATCTATTATCACTAGCATCCTATTAAGAAAAGACAGACACTAATTCAGGGAGAGGTTTATAATATTAAAACAAAGAGAAGTTTCACTGCTTACTGAAAAAGGAAATCTTCAACTGTTAAAGGATACAAGTTAAAAGAGAATATTCATTTTCTCCAAACTTCTTGTGATCAAGGTCTCCCTATCTTTGTTATTCACAAAAGGACATTTTGAAGAATTATTTTCCTAATCAATTTATAAAATAAAACTTGGATTTCACGTTGCTATCTTAATAGATTGCATAATGAAAAGACTCAGGGGAGGGGGCTATAGCTATAAGGAGAACCATGTGCTTAGATTTAGTGCAAAAGTTCCCATTTGGCTTATGCAATGACCTACAGGCAAAAAAATAAGTTACTCAAATGTAAAGATAATTACAAATATTAAAACTCTTCATTAAATTGCCCATTAGAAAATAAAACAATTATAATTTCTATCATTTTTGGCAATTTTCCCATGTCATCATCTTTACTTCAAGAGTCAAACTAAAGTAACATAAATGTTAGTAATACCAAAATTCTTTGACAATAAATTGGAAAATCTTATAAATAACATGGAATATTTAGTAAAAATAATATGCATATTTATTCAACATGTCATTCAATTATTCATATAACAACTATTTATTGAGAGTCTGCTATGTGGCAGTCACTGCTTTAGCTGTTGGGAATCTAGCCAATAGTCAAGAAAGACCAAAAGTCACTACTTTCAAGGAGCTTATGTTCTAGTGGGGGAAGGGAGATGTCAAACAAGACAACAAATAAAGTATATAGTATGTTAGACAGTGACATGTGCTCAGAATAAAAATAAAGCATATAGTAATGGGCATAGTAATTTAGTTTAGTTAGAATGGCCTCCCTGGAAAAATTACATTGAATAAAGAACTGAAGTTGGTAAGGATAGAAATACACTTTAATTACTGTCATACTTTGATTGAGGATTATGGAAATGTTAAGTAGAATATAATTTCTCAATATCTTCCTCTCCATTTCCTTCAAGGAAATCTCTGGAAAGCAAGCAGCTTAATACGAGCAATGTTAAGACAATGTTAAGAATGTTAAGGCACACTTCTTTATGGGGAGGTAAGTATGATCAGCGGTTTTGTTCAACAGTGAAATTTCTGGAAATGTCAGCATTTGTCAGTAGACTATAAATGTAAATGGTTTGCATTTCTTAGATTTAAAAACATTCTAAATCCCACAAAGATTTCAGAATTCCTAAATATAAAAGAAAGGGATGCCTTAATTTTAACTCTTTTGCCTTTTTAAGAATTCCTAACTAAGTACCAAAGAATATTTGGATCTGTATTTACTCTTTCTACTTGAGCCCTTCTCATGGAACTCCTTGGAGTCATCTCCTGTGGTTTTCAGTCAACCCTGAAATACTGGAAGAATCTTAGATCATTCTGTGCTCTGAAGAGCCACTGAGGAGGGAGAGGCAAGAAGGCAGCCAGGGCCAGAGGAGAAAGGTGTTGGCAAGAGAAACTATTAACCTGTGATACATTAATTACATGTGGCCATATAAAACATCTCACAAATGGACGTGGAACAAACATAAAAATAAATACGCTTAACTCTTCAGAAATACTTCTATATCCTGTACTATTCTAGAGTCATCTTCCAAGTTGAAATCTGAGTGCAGCAACTCCTGGCATAAACAATGTACAAATGCTTCTGACTTTGTGCTACTGTCAAACCTACATTTTAATGGCTATGCCATTCTGACAGATTCCTGAGGCTAGACAAAAAAGAAAAAGGAAAGTCTTGCACTGAATTCTTAGAATCAATACAAAGCAGTGTCAAACCAAAAATAACGTGTGCTCCATCTTGGAATACAAAGAAGGTTAGATGGAAGCGGTATCATCAGGTGGTCACTGTACTCATTTCCAGGTGAGACTGAAAATAACTATGTGCTAGAATGAAAATAGCTCAATGCAGAACGACTGGAAACCAGTGCACCAGCCAACTGAGCTATAATTGTAAAGGAAAAGAGAAACATATGAAAATACTGGTACAGGACCAATGAAACTGTGTATATCAAGACAACTTTTCTCTCCTCAAAACCTTTAATGTTGTCTTTGGCTAGGCATTGCTCACAGTTCAGCTATTTCTAGAACAGTAATGAGTCTACATATGAAAACATCAAATCCCTTGGAACTGGGCATTTTTTTTCTGCCAGAGTTACTGGCTTTGATAGCTGTTTTTTTACTGACTAAGAATCTGGAAGAATTGAGTAGTCTTTCTTCTATTCCAAATTAGAAGTTAAATTTGCCCCTTTTCAGTATTCATTTATGTACTAAGTCTCCTTACTTTGGGAGTAAACAAATATAATTGGTGATAATGTGGATGTTTTGAAAGCTGGAAAATTCAGCCATTTAACTAATGTTTATTAAGCACCCACTTTTTTTTTTCTTTCAAGGCATAGATCTAGGCATGGGATATTCAGAGATACATAGGGAATTTCTGTATTAGAAAAACTCATCCTTAAAAAATGGTAGGATCCATGCTTTAAGTGAAATTATGTACAAATATCTTTGCTTACTTTATATAAACAAAAGAAAGAGTAATTAGTCTGGGAATTTATGAAAAACTGCTAGTTTTCACTAAAAACTCATTCTTTCTTGTACAAGAATAGAGTTCTGGCTAGGCATAAGGACCCCCTGCTCAAGACTATAATACCAGCCTTGTCTGGTAGATATGGCCATGCTATTAAATTTTGACTGCCTAATTATGAGTAGCAGTGATATGAACCAGTTCTGAATTTTGCTCTCAGAATGGCTAGGAGTGGTTTTTTTAAGCAAAGATTCACTTAGCCTATTACGTATATTGTGCCTAATACCTTCCAGGCAGGAAAATCAAAGTTCTTAAAAGATTTTGTATGTCTGTGTAAAAGAGATTTAGGTCAAGTCAACTAGTGGAGTTGGACACGACTGAGCGACTTCACTTTCACTTTTCACTGTCATGCATTGGAGAAGGAAATGGCAACCCACTCCAGTGTTCTTGCCTGGAGAATCCCAGGGACGGGGGAGCCTGGTGGGCTGCCGTCTATGGGGTCGCACAGAGTCGGACACGACTGAAGCGACTTAGCAGCAGCAGCAGCAACTAGTGGACAGTTTCCAGTGGTATGCAGTACTCTGTATACTTGAACCAGCCCACGAATCACATGAAGGCATCATCTTGGACATGGCTCCTTCAGCCCCCTCCTTCAGTGCAGATGCCCTAGGTGAGCACCATGGCATAGACCAGCTGTTAATTGCTGAATCCTGCCTGAAGAGCAGACCCATGAGCAAAATGAGTGACTTGTTGTTTTGAGTGATGAAGTTTTGGGGGTGGTTCATTATGCAGCAATAGATAGTTGACACACATGTCCAGTTTCAAAAAATAGTATCACTAAAATTTATTGTAAAACTATAGAGCATGTTTGGAGAAGGCAATGGCACCCCACTCCAGTACTCTTGCCTGGAAAATCCCATGGACGGAGGAGGCTGGTAGGCTGCAGTCTATGGGGTCGCTAGGAGTCGGACACGACTGAGCAACTTCACTTTCACTTTTCACTTTTATGCATTGGAGAAGGAAATGGCAACCCACTCCAGTGTTCTTGCCTGGAGAATCCCAGGGACGGGGGAGCCTGGTAGGCTGCCGTCTATGGGGTCGCACAGAGTCAGACATGACTGAAGCGACATAGCAGCAGCAGCAGCATAGAGCATGTTATGCAGGCACAGGAGTATCAGATACATACTGAAATTATGTGTATGGATGGAGGGAAGGGGAGCAATTTGTACTGAGACCTAGTAGCAACTACTACTGTACCACTATCTAAATATTAACTTGTTGACGGTCTTTTGCTCCCTGTTTATATGATTTATAAAATTTATCAATAGATACATAACTGAGAAGCAGAATGCAATACAGATGGTCCCTGACTTATGATGGTTTAACTTGGGAGTTTTCAACTTTATGATGGTGTGAAAGCAATTAGGTAGAAGCCATACTTCGAATTTTGAATTCCAATCTTTTCCCAGGCTAGCACTATGTGGTATGATCCTCTCATGAGGCAAGGCAGCAACGGTGAGCTGCAGCTCCAAGTCAGCTAGGCAATCCTAAGGATAAACAATGGATGCACTCACAACCATTCTATATCCAGAAAACCATTCTGTTTTTCACATTCAGAATAGTATTCAATAAATTACATGAGCTATTCAACACTCTATTATGAATCATCCTTTGTGTTAAATGATTTTGCCCAATGTAGGGTATATAAATGTTCTGAGCACTTTCAAGGCAGGCTAGGCTAAGCTATGATGTTCAGGTTATGTGTATTAAAATGCATTTTCTACTTATATTTTTCAACTTACAGTGAGTTTATTGAGTGTTAACTCCAACATTCTTGTACAACATACAAGTAGATTCCCAGGTGGCTCTGGTGGTAAAGTACCCGCCTGCCAATGTAGGAGACATAAGGGATACATGAGGGTTCGATTCCTGGGTGGTGAAGATCCCCTGGAGGAAGGCATGGCAACCCACTCCAGTATTCTCCCTGGAGAATCCCCGTGGGCAGATAAGTGTGGCAGCTACAGTCCACAGGGTTGCAAAGAGTCCAACACAACTGAAGCAACTTTCATTAGCATAATTCCAACATAAGTTGAAGAAGATCTGTATATACAAACTTGGTTACATTTAGCTTCATGTAATTTAATCATATTGGTAATGTAGATAGATCTAGTTTTACTAATATGGTTTAATTTACATATAAGCCAGCATATATGATGATCTGGAATATAAGATGAAAGGTAAAATGCTGTCTTCTTAATAATTAAAGGTTATTTAATACTGCCAGAGAATGTCTCTTTAATTAAGCTTTGCGTTGTTAGTTTTTCTTCTGAGATGAGACATACGAGGGTAATATGGTACACACATCTGTGTGTATGTGTGTGTGTATGTACATATATTTATACATTTTCTATACCGACACATCAAATGTGGGACCAAAGGTTGCTTGTCTGTTTTTACATATTCAATGATGTTTTGCTAAAGTCAAGTCCTGTCCCTTATTTTGCCATCATATGTCAACAAATACATGATTTCTGACTAAACTTTAGAGCATATTAGTGCTTAATACATGAAACACTATTTGGTTTCATATATATACTTAATAGTCTCTAATAGTTTAAATAATCACTCTTCGATAATCAAAAAAGAAGAAAAAATTTTAATATTTTCACATTTATCAAGTAAACTGTTCCAAAAAATAACCATAATGTGCTGAAAAGTTCTTTATTTATTCAATAAGGAATAGATGCGAGTATAAAAGCAAACTTTGCATACTAGATCAGTTGGCTGACACAGAGTAACAAGATAAAAAGAAAATCTTGCTAAAAAAACAAGGGAAAAAGGTAAAGAAAATGAAGTATAAGCTTTAAATAATGCATTAAGAATTCAAGGGAAAATTATTTTACTGAAAAAAAGAGTGGTAGGATATTATTCAAAATAAATTTCAGGACAACTCTATGACATCTGAACCTTTACACCCTTAAAATATTTTCTTCAAGAGAAACAAAACCACATGTATGCCTTAGAATCACGCAGGTCAGAGCCGTAAACTGAGATATGACTTCATGTAACTCTGCTCAAAGATATGTGGGATTCTGGATGGGAGGGGAGTCTGGGGGAGAATGGATGTATGTATATGCACGGCTAACTCTCTTCACTGTTTACCTTAAACCATCACAACACTGTTAATAGGCTATGCTCCAAAATTCAAAAAATTAAAAAAATACAAAACCTAGATGTGACTAGTGGGCAGATGGGTAATGTCATTTGAGATGATGGCCATGGTGTGGCTGGCAAACACATCCATTGAGTGACTCTGCTAATATGAAAACTCTGAGTATGAGGGAAAAAAGAAAGATTATGTATAATATACACTGTTTATTAAAACCAAATATTCTTGAGGAACATAGAAAGATGATCTAAAACATAACTAACCCTGGGGTTCTTCATTTCTTCCTTTTCTAGTTGCTTTAGGTGTAGAGTTAGGTTATTTATTTGACTTTTTTCTTGTTTCTTGAGGTGTGCCTGTATTGCTATGAACTTTCCCCTTAGGACTGCTTTTACCGTGTCCCACAGGTTTTGGGTTGTTGTGTTTTCATTTTCATTCGTTTCTATGCAAATTTTGATTTCTTTTTTGATTTCTTCTGTGATTTGTTGGTTATTCAGCAGCGTGTTGTTCAGCCTCCATATGTTGGATTTTTTAATAGTTTTTCTCCTGTAATTGAGATCTAATCTTACTGCATTGTGGTCAGAAAAGATGCTTGGAATGATTTCTATTTTTTTGAATTTACCAAGGCTAGCTTTATGGCCCAGGATGTGATCTATCCTGGAGAAGGTTCCATGTGCGCTTGAGAAGAAGGTGAAATTCATTGTTTTGGGATGAAATGTCCTATAGATATCAATTAGGTCTAACTGGTCTATTGTATCGTTTAAAGTTTGTGTTTCCTTGTTAATTTTCTGTTTAGTTGATCTATCCATAGGTGTGAGTGGGGTATTAAAGTCTCCCACTATTATTGTGTTATTGTTAATTTCTTCTTTCATACTTGTTAGCATTTGTCTTACATACTGCGGTGCTCCCGTGTTGGGTGCATATATATTTATAATTGTTATATCTTCTTCTTGGATTGATCCTTTGATCATTATGTAGTGACCATCTTTGTCTCTTTTCACAGTCTTTGTTTTAAAGTCTATTTTATCTGATATGAGTATTGCTACTCCTGCTTTCTTTTGGTCCCTATTCGCATGGAAAATCTTTTTCCAGCCCTTCACTTTCAGTCTGTATGTGTCCCCTGTTTTGAGGTGGGTCTCTTGTAGACAACATATGCAGGGGTCTTGTTTTTGTATCCATTCAGCCAGTCTTTGTCTTTTGGTTGGGGCATTCAACCCATTTACGTTTAAGGTAATTACTGATAAGTATGACCCCGTTGCCATTTACTTTATTGTTTTGGGTTCGAATTTATACACAATTTTTGTGTTTCCTGTCTAGAGAATATCCTTTAGTATTTGTTGGAGAGCTGGTTTGGTGGTGCAGAATTCTCTCAGCTTTTGCTTGTCTGAAAAGCTTTTGATTTCTCCTTCATACTTGAATGAGATCCTTGCTGGGTACAATAATCTGGGCTGTAGATTATTTTCTTTCATCATTTTAAGTATGTCTTGCCATTCCCTCCTGGCTTGAAGAGTTTCTATTGAAAGATCAGCTGTTATCCTTATGGGAATTCCCTTGTGTGTTATTTGTTGTTTTTCCCTTGCTGCTTTTAATATTTGTTCTTTGTGTTTGATCTTTGTTAATTTGATTACTATGTGTCTTGGGGTGTTTCGCCTTGGGTTTATCCTATTTGGGACTCTCTGGGTTTCTTGGACTTGGGTGATTATTTCCTTCCCCATTTTAGGGAAGTTTTCAACTATTATCTCCTCAAGTATTTTCTCATGGTCTTTCTTTTTGTCTTCTTCTTCTGGGACCCCTATGATTCGAATGTTGTAGCGTTTAATATTGTCCTGGAGGTCTCTGAGATTGTCCTCATTTCTTTTAATTCGTTTTTCTTTTATCCTCTCTGATTCATTTATTTCTACCATTCTATCTTCTAATTCACTAATCCTATCTTCTGCCTCTGTTATTCTACTATTTGTTGCCTCCAGAGTGTTTTTAATTTCACTTATTGCATTATTCATTATATATTGACTCTTTTTTATTTCTTCTAAGTCCTTGTTAAACCTTTCTTGCATCTTCTCAATCCTTGCCTCCAAGCTATTTATCTGTGATTCCATTTTAATTTCAAGATTTTGGATCAATTTCACTATCATTATTCGGAATTCTTTATCAGGTAGATTCCCTATCTCTTCCTCTTTGGTTTGGTTTGGTGGGCATTTATCCTGTTCCTTTATCTGCTGGCTATTCCTCTGTCTCTTCATCTTGTTTAAATTGCTGAGTTTGGGGTGTCCTTTCTGTATTCTGGCAGTTTGTGGAGTTCTCTTTATTGTGGCGTTTCCTCGCTGTGTGTGGGTTTGTACAGGTGGCTTGTCAAGGTTTCCTGGTTAGGGAAGCTTGTGTCGATGTTCTGGTGGATGGAGCTGTATTTCTTCTCTCTGGAGTGTAATGAAATGTCCAGTAATGAGTTATGAGATGTCTATGGTTTTGGGGTGACTTTGGGCAGCCTGTATCTTGAAGCTCAGGGCTGTGTTCCTTTGTTGCTGGAGAATTTGCTTGTTATGTCTTTCCCTGGAACTTGTTGGCCCTTGTGTGGTGCTTGGTTTCAGTGTCGGTATGGAGGCGTTTGATGAGCTCCTGTCAATTAATGTTCCTTGGAGTCAGGAGTTCCCTGGAGTCAGGGATTGGACTTAAGCCTCCTACTTCCAGTTATCGGTCTTAATTTTACAGTAGTTTCAAAACTTCTCCTTCTATCCAGCACCACTGATAAAACATCTACGTTAAAGATGAAAAGTTTCTCTACTGTGAGGGTCACTCAGAGAGGTTCACAGCGTTACATGGAGAAGAGAAGAGGGAGGAGGGAGTTAGAGGTGACCCAAATGAGATGAGGTGGAATCAATAGTGGAGAGAGTGGGCTAGCCAGTAGTCACTTCCTTATGTGCGCTCCACAACTGGACCACTCAGAGATCACAACAGACAACACAGAAATACAAAGGATCATAAGAGACTACTATCAACAATTATATGCCAATAAAATGGACAACGTGGAAGAAATGGACAAATTCTTAGAAAAGTACAACTTTCCAAAACTCGATCAGGAAGAAATAGAAAATCTTAACAGACCCATCACAAGCACGGAAATTGAAACTGTAATCAAAAATCTTCCAGCAAACAAAAGCCCAGGTCCAGACGGCTTCACAGCTGAATTCTACCAAAAATTTAGAGAAGAGCTAACACCTATCCTGCTCAAACTCTTCCAGAAAATTGCAGAGGATGGTAAACTTCCAAACTCATTCTATGAGGCCACCATCACCCTAATACCAAAACCTGACAAAGATCCCACAAAAAAAGAAAACTACAGGCCAATATCACTGATGAACATAGATGCAAAAATCCTTAACAAAATTCTAGCAATCAGAATCCAACAACACATTAAAAAGATCATACACCATGACCAAGTGGGCTTTATCCCAGGGATGCAAGGATTCTTCAATATCCGCAAATCAATCAATGTAATACACCACATTAACAAATTGAAAAATAAAAACCATATGATTATCTCAATAGATGCAGAGAAAGCCTTTGACAAAATTCAACATCCATTTATGATCAAAACTCTCCAGAAAGCAGGAATAGAAGGAACCTACCTCAACATAATCAAAGCTATATATGACAAACCCACAGCAAACATTATCCTCAATGGTGAAAAATTGAAAGCATTTCCTCTAAAGTCAGGAACAAGACAAGGGTGCCCACTTTCACCATTACTATTCAACATAGTTTTGGAAGTTTTGGCCACAGCAATCAGAGCAGAAAAAGAAATAAAAGGAATCCAAATTGGAAAAGAAGAAGTAAAGCTCTCACTGTTTGCAGATGACATGATCCTCTACATAGAAAACCCTAAAGACTCCACCAGAAAATTACTAGAACTAATCAATGACTATAGTAAAGTTGCAGGATATAAAATCAACACACAGAAATCCCTTGCATTCCTATACACTAATAATGAGAAAACAGAAAGAGAAATTAAGGAAACAATTCCATTCACCATTGCAACGGAAAGAATAAAATACTTAGGAATATATCTACCTAAAGAATCTAAAGACCTATATATAGAAAACTATAAAACACTGGTGAAAGAAATCAAAGAGGACACTAACAGATGGAGAAATATACCATGTTCATGGATTGGAAGAATCAATGTAGTGAAAATGAGTATACTACCCAAAGCAATCTATAGATTCAATGCAATCCCTATCAAGCTACCAACAGCATTCTTCACAGAGCTAGAACAAATAATTTCACAATTTGTATGGAAAAACAAAAAACCTCGAATAGCCAAAGCGATCTTGAGAAAGAAGAATGGAACTGGAGGAATCCACCTACCTGACTTCAGGCTCTACTACAAAGCCACAGTTATCAAGACAGTATGGTACTGGCACAAAGACAGAAATATAGATCAATGGAACAAAATAGAAAGCCCAGAGATAAATCCACGCACATATGGACACCTTATCTTCGACAAAGGAGGCAAGAATATACAATGGATTAAAGACAATCTCTTTAACAAGTGGTGCTGGGAACTCTGGTCAACCACTTGTAAAAGAATGAAACTAGAACACTTTCTAACACCATACACAAAAATAAACTCAAAATGGATTAAAGATCTAAACGTAAGACCAGAAACTATAAAACTCCTAGAGGAGAACATAGGCAAAACACTCTCTGACATACATCACAGCAGGATCCTCTATGACCCACCTCCCAGAATATTGGAAATAAAAGCAAAAATAAACAAATGGGACCTAATTAACCTTAAAAGCTTCTGCACATCAAAGGAAACTATTAGCAAGGTGAAAAGACAGCCTTCAGAATGGGAGAAGATAATAGCAAATGAAGCAACTGACAAACAACTAATCTCGAGAATATACAAGCAACTCCTACAGCTCAACTCCAGAAAAATAAATGACCCAATCAAAAAATGGGCCAAAGAACTAAATAGACATTTCTCCAAAGAAGACATAAAGATGGCTAACAAACACATGAAAAGATGCTCAACATCACTCATTATCAGAGAAATGCAAATCAAAACCACTATGAGGTACCATTTCACACCAGTCAGAATGGCTGCGATCCAAAAGTCTACAAGTAATAAATGCTGGAGAGGGTGTGGAGAAAAGGGAACCCTCTTACACTGTTGGTGGGAATGCAAACTAGTGCAGCCACTATGGAGAACAGTGTGGAGATTCCTTAAAAAACTGGAAATAGACATGCCTTATGATCCAGCAATCCCACTGCTGGGCATACACACTGAGAAAACCAGAAGGGAAAGAGACACGAGTACCCCAATGTTCATCGCAGCACTGTTTATAATAGCCAGGACATGGAAGCAACCTAGATGTCCATCAGCAGATGAATGGATAAGAAAGCTGTGGTACATATACACAATGGAGTATTATTCAGCCATTAAAAAGAATACATTTGAATCAGTTCTAATGAGGTGGATGAAACTGGAGCCTATTATATAGAGTGAAGTAAGCCAGAAAGAAAAACACCAATACAGTATACTAACGCATATATATGGAATTTAGAAAGATGGTAACAATAACCCTGTGTACGAGACAGCAAAAGAGACACTGATGTATAGAACAGTCTTATGGACTCTGTGGGAGAGGGAGAGGGTGGGAAGATTTGGGAGAATGGCATTGAAACATGTGTAACATCATGTATGAAATGAGTTGCCAGTCCAGGTTCGATGCACGATACTGGATGCTTGGGGCTGGTGCACTGGGACGACCCAGAGGGATGGAATGGGGAGGGAGGAGGGAGGAGGGTTCAGGATGGGGAACACATGTATACCTGTGGCGGATTCATTTTGATATTTGGCAAATCTAGTACAGTTATGTAAAGTTTAAAAATAAAATAAAATTAAAAAAAAAAAAAAAAAAAGAAAAGAAAAGTAATGACAATACAAACTTAAAAAAAAAAAAAAAAACATAACTAAAGAGTAATCCTTGGAATGCTTCCATAGGGTTTTTTTTAGTAATATCCCCAAAGTCTTAATACTACAATATACTTCAATTTGACTATTACTTAGCCACTACTTTCTGGTTACATGAAAGTCAGGATGAATGATAACTAGACTTATCATGGTGATCATTTTGAAATGTATAGAAATTTCAAATCACTATGTTGTGTACAAAGAACTAACATAATGTTGTAGGTCAATTGTACTTCTCATAAAAAAGAGATCAAATTTGTAGTTATCAGAGGCCAGTGTGTGGGGAATGGGAGTGGGGAGAGTGGATGAAGGTAGTTGAAAGGTACAAACTTCCACTTATAAAATAAATAAGTACCAGAGCTGTAATATGCAACAATGATAAATAGTAATACAATGAACACTGCTGTAAGTTATACTATATGAAAATTGAAAATAAATCCTAAAAGTTCTCATCACAAGGAAATAGTTTTTATTTCTTTGATTCTATATCTATATGAGATGGTGAATGTTCATGAATCATATATAATCACTTCATGATATTTGTAAGTTAAATCATATACACTTTAAACTTATGAAATGAAGTGAAGTGAAAATCGCTCAGTCGTGACCGACTCTTTACGACCCCATGGACTATACAATCCATGGAATTCTCCAGGCCAGGATACTGGAGTGGGGAGCCTGTCCCTTCTCTAGGGGATCTTCCCAGCCCAGAGATCGAACCCAGGTATCCTGCATTGCAGGTGGATTCTTTACCAGTTGAGCCACAAGGGAAGCCCAGGAATACTGGAGTGGGTAACCTATGCCTTCTCCAGCAGATCGTCCCAACCCAGGAATAAAACTGGGGTCTCCTGCATCGCAGGTGGATTCTTTACCAACTGAGATATGAGGGACGCCCCATTTAAACTTATACTATATGTCCATTATATCTCATATAAAATGCTTTATGTCCATTATATCTCTCAATAAAAGTAGAAGAAGAAAAAAAGAAAGGATGAGAATAATATACTCACGGAAAGATACTCATGCATATCTGCATATTAATTTTAGTCATTAACTCAGAGTAGCAAAAAGTAATAAGTTTACAGGAATAACAGAGCAGATATTTCTGTTCCACAGTGAAATTTCAACAACATGTCACAGTTAGACTTTAAAAAATTACCAAGTTATTACATTTGTATTTGAAATCTATTAGTGGTAAACATTGTTATTTCATTTGGGACAAAAAAAATGCATTATAAATATTCTAAAATAGACAGAATTCTTTTCTATGCTTGCAGTCTTCCAGTAGCTTAACAAATTTACCATGTTTTTGTACCCAGCATGGAAATTTAGCTATATAAAATTTTCATTTGTGCTCTTAAATGACCTAATCAATATTTAACCAATTAGGGTCTTGGACTCATATTCAGATAATGAGATTATCTGGGGAAAGTAATATTGGATATTTTTAGATCTTAAAATATTTCCCTATTTTCTTGAATTAAAATAGAAAGAAAAAAAACTTTCTCCTAGTTGGAATATGCTTCATAATTAGCTATACATATTCTTCAAACTACTTAAGGAAAAATAAAATGTGTTCAGCATGACAAAGTTGATTGGATTCTAGGCAAACTATAAAGTCAAGTAAGTAAATCACATAAAACCACTGACTATAGTCTTATTTCTATAAATATAAAACTTATGCATTAGACTTTTATCATTGTTTAGTTTTAGGAAAACAAAACAAGAAAGTACTAATTTCTTCCTTTTTCTTCCTTAAAATTTTATGGCATAGTCATATTTACATATAATTTTTTTTAACATACCTAAGAATTCTTTCTACCAGAAAGAAAATTTCAATCTAATCAAACCTTACAATTATACATCATAGAAACCATTTACTCATAATTTTGCCGTGACCACCTTCAGGGGATCGTCCTGATCCATGTCTCTTAGGTCTCCTGCATTGGCAGGATTGTTCTTTACCACTAGCGCCACTTGGGAAGCCCAATTCTTGCCTATATTTCTGGCTAATATTTGGGAGGATCTTATTTCTGAGGACAATTGAATCTTCCTCAGATATATCTGAAATTATAAACATTTCCAAGTATTATTCCATCATCACTAATTTACTACTTACTTTTCCATCTAACACTTAAAAAAAGGCTTTCTTTTATCCCTCACATTATATCAAATTAAAATGATAATAAAGAATTTGGCAGAATGTAGCCACAAATCTGACACGTTTTATTTTCATTGTGTATCATATTATTAACAATGACACTTGAAATCATTTCCCATCAGCAAAAATCAATTATAGTATATAATTACCTTCAAGAAATAAGAATTGTATTATGTGTAATATTTTGTTACCTGATTTCTTTAGCAATATATTCTGGGAATTTTTCATACCTTCAAACTTTCTTTATTTTATTTATTTATTTTTTAATTTTATTTTATTTTTAAACTTTACATAATTGTATTAGTTTTGCCAAATATCAAAATGAATCCGCCACAGGCATACACATGTTCCCCATCCTGAACCCTCCTCCCTCCTCCCTCCCCATACCATCCCTCTGGGTCATCCCAGTGCACCAGCCCCAAGCATCCAGTATCCTGCATCCAACCTGGACTGGCAACTCATTTCATACATGATATTTTACATGTTTCAATGCCATTCTCCCAAATCTTCCCACCCTCTCCCAAAAAAAAATGGAACGCTTCACGAATTTGCGTGTCATCTTTGGTGCTTTTGAGAATTCCTTGAGAAATCATTTTGCAATTTAATCCATTTAATTAAGCCACTATTGTTAGTAAATTGGTGCTTTTGAGATAACTGCATCTAAAACAATTTTAATAATGTATATTTCCTTCTCCAAATAATGTATATACACATACTTAAATCTGCAAATCTGGTTATATATTGTAGGCAACAATGCTGTCTCAGTTTAGATTTGGGGAATGGACTTATACTATTTTTCTTTATCAGCTTTTTATATATACCATGGCCATGATTTGTCTCTAAAGTAGTCAGTGCCAATACAAAACTGGGCATTTTCTTTACAAAAATATTCAGTGTAATATCAGTAGTAAGTCTGTAGCTCTAAAATCCTGTGTTATACTCTTTAGCTTTTTTTTGATAATTTCCCAAAGTCATACGACTAAGGAATCTGTGCTGCACCAGAAGCCACCACAGGCCTTAAGCTGTCAGGCACCAATTTATCATCCACACACTCCCCTGACCTAAAGGTCCTCTACTCACCTTAGAACAAACACAGTACTTTATAAATGAGTAGAGGAAAGACATATACGAATAACAAAGACAACACTGTCCCACAATACACAGATTAGTCACATGATTACATGTGACTTATTGGTCCTGTTTATAATACTGTATATGGTGATGTTGGTAAAGCAGTTCTGGTAAGGATTTTATAATATTCCCATATAAAATAGTTATGACCACTGATGTCCTTTTCTGTGTGCAATAATTATTTCTAAAAGCTATCTACAATTTGAACTGGCATTATGATGTTTGCCATCTTGTTCTTTTCTCATAAATTCATATTTTCACATAGTAAACACATTTATTACAGTTATCATATATCATATTTCCTTTAGAAAATAAGATATATGTCAGGATAGTATAGATTATGTTTTGGGAACAAACAAACACCCCCCCCCACCAAAGCTCAGTATCATAACATCATAATTAGTGTCAATGACAAATTTATATTTGATTGATATAGAGTTGATGTCTGAAGTACTCTAGGACTACTGTGTCTGTGACACATGAGGCCAACTTGACTTTGTGCCTCCCCCATTTGGACAAGAGGCTTGGCTGGTAGTGTTCTCTGCCCCTGCCCACACATCACACATATTTCCCCCAATTACATTTTATTGGGCAGAATATCATATAATCTAACTCAAGACATTTGGAAAGTTCACTTTCATGTGTACTCAACAAGGAGGAATAAGAAACAAATCTTTTAGAAAGACTTCTAGGCCAAGACAGTAATGGATTATGTGTCCAGGTATTTTAAGGATGATTTCAAGAAAGGCCAATTTAAAATTTCTTTGGAAGTCACCCAAAGACTTTTGAATATATTTTATTTCATTGAAATAAACAATATTTAATGTATCATTTTTGAAAGCAGTATAGTCAATTGGCAAGGAAGCTAGGGTCATGAAACTTAAACTAAAATTGATCAATTGTGACTTTATAGTATGACACCTTATCCAATTTTTCTGTGCCACTATTTCATCAACAAAATAAGAGTAATAATAATAATTCAGCAATCATTTTTATTTCCCTGACACAGGTTATTGTATATGGGTGAAGGACTTCTTCCACAGCTGCATGCCAAAAACCAAAATATTATCAGTGGCATTTTCAAACTCAATTACATTACTGACATTGGAAATTCCATGGTTCATAGAAAATACACTGTCATGCTTTCCTTGACTATGCTATATGTCAGAATCATCTTTCTTCCTCCATTCTTAGGAAAGAGTTAACCTTGAAGAAAAATTTTGCACACTAAACCTTTCTTATATCAAAAATATGCATGGGTAGAGATCTACCTCCTTTTAAATAACTATTAAAATTTCCTGGCCACTTATTTCCGTTTTATTATATTTGCAGTAACAAATGAGTTCTCCTCTTAAACATGGATATAAATTTCCTGCCTAGATTACAGAAGATATGAGCCATTTGCTACTGAGAAAAGCAATATTACAACTAAGATTTTATCATTCTTGTAATGATTCTTAGAATAGTTCTAGTATATGACATTACATATTCATTATGAAATAAGAGTCAAACAACAAAAAAAAAGCAAAACATTCAAGGAAACTTTCTATATTTCTTGCCACATTTTTGAGATGTTGGCATTTTTGAGCTATTACTTAATAGTGAGCTCTTAAAGTTATGTGAAAGCAGATTATACCAAAAGATTTATAGGGTTAGGTAATGCAGTAAAAAAAAAAAAATTTCTATAAACCTGCTTTGCATGTAGTTTTTTCCTAATAAAAACATCTATTATTTCAAGCAACTTTTACAGTTAATGCAAGACTTATACAATTATTATACTGCATCATATTGTACTCAGTTAAGTTACTGTATTTACTTAAAAGGGCTTCCCTGGTGGCTCAGATGGTAAATAATCCATCAGCAATATAGGAGACCCAGGTTCAATCTCTGGGTCAGGAAGATATCCTGGAGAAGGGAATAGATACCCATTCCAGTGTTCTTCCTGGGAAAATCCCATGAACAGAGCAGCCTGGCATTCACAGGGTCACAAAGAGTCAGACATGACTGAGTGACTAACTCTCTCTCTTTTTCTCACATACACACACACACACACACACACACACACAAACACACATTTACTTAAGATCTATATTTGTGACAATAGAGGGCCACTAAAGAAATGTCTGATATAGGTGTACCATTTATTGAGATACCTTAATTAAAAGGCAGTTTATTCCTAATTCCCACAAAATATTCCATGGGGAAAAAACTTTCATTTCAGCTGGTATTAGTTTAATCAAAGGAGATATACAAACTTGTGATTGCTGGTCTAAAGTTTCTATTCCAAATATCTTTGTCAAAATTCATACTTATTGAAAAAAAGCAATATAATATGTGTTTTTTGATGTATTTCTGCACTTTTAACTAGTCTTCTTTTTATTCCTAAAAATGGAAATCATGGCATGTAGTAATCATAAGATACATTTTTAACTATTGCATATATAAATGATTTTAAAGTCTTATTTTAAAATTCAAATTTTATATATATATATATATATACACACACACACATATATAAACACACAGATACAGAATATATTAGATGTTTCTTATATTCATTCATTTACTAAGTAATTATCTAGTACTTTCTATGCATCATTCTCTTTCTTCTAAAAGTATACAGTCTAGTTGGGAAAAGGGTAAGCAAAAAATAAAAGAAAAATGAACCAATAATAACAGCTCTAGAGGGGGTGACATTTCATATGTAGGGTATCATATGGAGAGGGATACCTAATCTGTCTGACTGCATTACAGAAGGCAAACTGAGGACACCACACCTTTTGAGATAAAATGGAAAGGATATACAGAGGTTTTCTAGGTGGACAGATTGGGTAAGATCATTTCAGACAGGATAATATAGGCAAAGCCATGGAAATATAAAGGAATACTATAAAGTCCTAAAATATGTGTCATTTAAAAAATAATACAAAACAAATATACTGGCCCTCACTCATAAATACAAATAAGACAGGGAGTTCTTAGTGGCAAGCCTGAATATAAACTTACGTTTGACCCCTTAATACACTGCCTTGACCCTATATATTCCTTCCTTTATTAAGGTCAGAGACTAGGGAATGCCAGGTATACAAAATTGGTATTTTTAAAAACTGTCATGTCTAGGAAAACTACTAACATATTGCTCACTGATTTTGGAAATTAAAGAGGATAAAGAGCTAGTCAAGGGATGGGAAAAATCAAACTTTACCAATCCTAACATAAATTCTTCCTGGCTTTAGAATCTTGAGTCCATCAACCTGCAGTTGTTTGCCTTCTCTGGATGTACTTTCTATGCACCAGATTAAGGAATGAACTGTAACATTCTATGACAAATGCTTCATCTACATATAATTTGCTTTAAAAATTAAACCTATACCCCATATTTCTCTGATCCTTCTAAAACCTCTCAGGGGGAATTAAGTTAAGATGATTACTTTCAGGTTTAGGAGGACAAAGTTAACTTTTACAGAAGGTAAGTGATCTGTCTAAAAACACAGCTGATGTATGACCTGAGCTAGAATTTGAACCCAAGTTTTCAGTTTCCTCAATACCACATCTGATGTTAGCCAAAAAATCTAACTCTAATTTGAAAACATCCTCACTTCAACTTAAGTCAAAATATTAAGAAACACTGTGAATAGAAGACACATTAAAAAGCACATCTCCTGTGTGAGAGAAAATACCTGAGCTATAGTTTCTGCCCGTACTACCAGAAAAGCTGGACAAAAATAAAAAATTTAGTAAGTCATCAAAGTCATTTAAAAGGAACAATAAACATGTAAACATTTCTTTAAAACTCAGTATTGCTGAATTTTTTAATGCTGTCATTTTAGCATCCAGTTAAGCTAAAACTGATAGAGGCCAAAGTTTTTCATGATTCTTGAAAGGCAGAGAGAATTAGCTAATGAACTGATATAAATGGTGTCAATAGGCTCAAACTGAATATTTCAGAGTTCCTGATATTTCTGATCTAGTGATTCTAATAGAATGCTTATATCAATATATATATACAAATTATAACAACTTCTCTTATATTTATATCCCTGTTACAAATTATTTTGTATTTAACTATATTTATTTTTATATAAAAATAAGAGAAATATTTAAAAATAACAATAGGGAGATGCCAATTATCATTCAGTGAACATAAATGAGGTTTTTCAATAACATACTCTCTTAATAAGGCAAAGAAAATCTGGCATTTCTTCAAAAGCTGATAAAAGATTTTTGCAAGGATTATTTATTTGTAACTGGGTATTTAGCTCACATGTTATGTGACCTTCCCCCTAGTCAACAGCCTTCTTTTGATACTTGAAATTCATCTAAAATTAATGGAATTTCAAAAGGAGGCAATGCAATATATGTAAAAGTCACTGAGAATATTGCTTGATACTGTAAAAGCTAGTTTCTTATTTGAGAGACAAGAAAGGCATATCAAATGATGTAATTTGACATATAGTCATATATACCAAGGCTATGGTAGTGTGTATGCTTGGTTGAGACTGATTAAAGGGTAGAAAAAACAAAATATGTTTTAAGGCAAATATTCACATTTAAGTAAGAAATATTTGCTAAGATAATTAATATTCCTCATAGGATTATTTTTCCCTTAAAGCCCTATATAGCTTAGTTTGATTAAATAAAACTTGTTTACTTTTTGTAGCTCATGCCAGCCTTTGTTGGGGGCAGAAAGGGGTTATTTAATAATGTTGAAAAATAAGTTCATGATTGTTGCAACAACCACACAGACTTAATTCATTTATAAACTTGAGCTTCATCAGGAAAACTCTATGATAACTGGCTTTTCAAATGCCAGAGAATGGTTCATTAATTTTAACTGTAATATTATGATGACAATTTATGTAATAGAGTGGAGAACTATATCTTTTTATCTACATAAAAATAATGCAGTCTCTGATGAATTCAGGATTTCTGACAGTTCAGTTATCAAGCCTTGGTATAAATTCATGTACCATATTGAAAAGGCATATTTCCATTGCTATGGTACATTTAAACTGACAAGGAATAGAACTGAACAATGAGTCTTTCTTCTAAAAAGACTTTGCATGGTATGTGATAAGCAATGTGCCACATAGCTTTTACATATAGGAGAGAGAAGGAATCTGAATTGCCAAGGATATTCTAATTAGAAGTGGTATGGACAGAAGTCCTCAATTAATAATTCTTACTTAGCTGTTATTGTTAATAGTGTTTGGTGAAGAAAATATAGCTGTTTTACTTATTCCTTCAAAAATGTATGTTCCACTGGAAACAAAGAGTATTTACACAAATCATAAATACTATAGTCTAAGAGACTTTCAAGATTTTAATTCAGAGTTTGTGGAATACTCATCAAACAACTAAATAAAAAATGAAAACAAAACAAAACCATGTGTCGTGCATCTAATAGGTTCCCAGCCCTCTGCCAACGTCAGATGTGAGGCAAGTGACTGCTCATCTGAATAAGCTTAGGTTCCGATGTGAGAAATGATTAAAAGGCAGGGATACGTTTCTTTTTCAGAAAGGTGAAAGGTCTTCAAATCCTGAAAAGAGCTAGTACTTTGGCCTGAATAGATAAGGATTGGTGAAAATCATCAGAACAAATACAGTGGAGGGAAGGATTGGCTTCTAGATCCCCATGTTGTACTCTAGGACCCCAGAGACACCAAAATTCATGGATGCTCCACTCCCTGATATAAAGTGGCACAGTACAGCTGGCCCTACTTATATGTGGGTTTCACATTTGGGGATATGGAAGACAGACTCAACTAGCAGACTTATATCTTAAAGGACTGTTAAAATACAGTAGGGTAGTTGAAGGGGGAGATGTTCATCCAGACAAAAGAAACACAAAGTGTAATGGTATGGAAATACCAAAGGGCAAAGTGCTTTTAGGAGAAGTGCTTTAGTAATTCAGAATATGCCCTACAGGCCTTGAGGATGAAAGAAAAACAGAGGCTATATAAGAAAGAACACAGGTTGCCCATTACACAGTCTAAATTCTATCTGAAAAGCAATGTGTGATCTTTAAAGAAAGTCTCTTAATTAAGATCAAAGTATATATTAAGAAGCTTAACTTCTTGGCAATTTGGAAGATGAAATTGACACAGGGCAAGGCAGAGAGAGAACTATATGGAGGAACTTGCAGTAATTCAACTAAGGAACATCTTAAAACAGTAATAGGGGATATAATTAATTATCTTAACCTTTAGTCTAAATCTGCCTTCTTTCTCACCCCACACACTAAACTGTACACACACTAAACTGTATTGTATAAGGAAGTAAACCAGGTCATAACCAAATCAGAATCATAAAATGCTCATTTACAGTACAACATCTTTGGTCACAAATACTTTACATTTTAGTTCCCTCTAAAATTTTGTTTAAATATTTGTTACCTGAATAAACTAAGGAGTACCCACTGAAGTAATAATAAACAAATATACAGGTCAAACAACTATATGATAATGATGAAGAATTGCTAAAAATTACATTTAATAAAAAAAAATGTAATCCCAGGCTAAAACAGACAGGCTTCTGCTCCAGGATAGATGGAAAAAGGAAAGAAAAAAACCTACTCAAAAAGGCAATTGTAGACAATTTTTAAAAATACTTTCAATCTGCTCTTTCAACAAAACTATGCTAATTATGAAAACTTTTTTAACCACAAATAAGCTAGTAGTAGAATGAACTATTTCAACTGTTGTATATTTCTGGCCTTATTACACTAGTCAGAAAATTTAGAACTATAGAATATAAAATCACTGTCTATATTTCATTTTCATGAGATTTCAAATCTCTCTGAAAATTTCATAATTGAGGTAGAGAAACTACAGAATTGTTTAATTTAAATGACACTGCCTTAATTCTTCAATGCTGTGAAAAGTGTTAAGTCACTCAGTTGTTTCCGACTCTTTATGACCCTATGGACTTTAGCTCGCCAGGCTCCTCTGTCCATGGAATTCTCCAGGCAAGAATACTGGAGTGGATTGCCATTCCCTTCTCCAGGGGATCCTCCTGCCCCAGGGATTGAACCTGGTTCTCCCACACTGCAGATAGATTCTTTACCATCTGAGCCACCAGCAAATTCTTCAATAGTGAACAGGAAAACTTGTCATCAAATTTTCCATGGTATTTTTCTGAGCTGAAACTTGACACTGAAGGGGAGCAAAATTTGTTACCTCAAAATATATCTCTTTGGCATAGGGATCATCTTGAGCTGGTCATTTATTTTTTAAGAAAGAGAAGACACAGGATACCAAGTTAAAGTTACCCTTTTGCAAAAGACATTTACATTTATAAGGGAAATTTCCATGTGTAAGGGTGTCTTCCCTTCTAGACCAGAAGACTAAGATGGCTAAATCTCCAGAAACTCTTATCAATGGAGAAGGTATAGACTTAAATCTAAATAACAATCATACCTTTGTTTACTGTGCTATTGCCTGAAAACCTCCCACAACTGGCTCTCTGCCCCACAACACCCTCTCTTGTCTTTAGCTGGAGAAGGTATTTTAGAGCTGAGGGTGTGGTCTCAGCCAAGAACCTAGAAGAGTAGAGAGATAATTATTTTTCCTTCCCAACAATACCCACACAAATAAATGTTTAAAGAAAAAGTCAGTAAAATAAGTTTTGTTAACATACAGGATTTTAAATTTTGTGAATTACTGAATCTATCAATAGATGTAAAGTTTAAAATTAAGAAGGTATTGGTGGCTCAGTTGGTAAAGCGTCTGCCTACAATGTGGGAGACTCAGGTTCAATCCCTGGTTTGGGAAGATTCCCCTGGAGAAGGAAATGGCAACCCACTCCAGTATTCTTGCCTGCAAAATCCCATGGACGGAGGAGCCTGGTAGGCTACAATCCATGGGGTTGCAAAAAGTTGGACACGACTGAATGACTTCACTTTCACTTAGATATTTAAAGCTTGAAGTGTTTATACTCATGAACATTTCTTCCCAGTGTGGAGATAGCTCTTGATGAAACCCAGAAACTGTGAAAGGTCCCTCCCTACAGTAGCACCAACAGGCCTAAAGAACAATTAAGTGCATTATGACTTTCAAAAATGAAGAAGCAAGTGAAAGCTAAGTCAATTATAAGGAGGTGGTAAAGAGCTTTTACATTTCATTATGAATCACTTCTTATAGAAGAATCTCCTGCTTTCTAATTTGAGATGATACATGTACACTGGTTATTCTGGATTGAAATGTGCCGATTAACACCAGTCAGAAATGAGACCAGGGCCTAGGTGTGAGTTCTGTTCTCCACCTAGCAAAAGGATCAGATCATTGTATTTTTCTACCTTCTTTATAGGAGAAAAAGGAAGTAAAGTAAATCAATGTTATATTTTAAAAAACCTAGTATGAGATAAGAGGAAGGCAAAAATAAGATGAAAAACTGCCAGGGTAGAAACAACCTCTATAAAAATCGCGTAAATTACTGCCTGAATTTAATAATTAACTAGGGGAAGGAAAGAGGTGCCAGAGCACTGGCAACTAATTTGAAAATTCCAACAGGACTCAGGCACAAGTCACTGAAAGGTATCCATTTTTTCAGAGAATATTCTAGTGAAGTCACAGGATCCCTGAGGGGAAATGAAGCTAAGGACACCTAACTAGAGTAAAACTTTATAAAGGGAATTCAATTGACAGACTTCTAACTTGTGTCCCACAAGTCCAAGTTCATAAAGGCTTAAAGCTGAAAGGCTGGTGGTAGCTATTCCATTTTGGAGACTGAGCAGAGGGCTTTGATTCCAGAGTATTTGACAGTGCCAAACTTAGCAGTCCTGTTCTTCTATGGAAAAGGACACCTATCACAAAAGAAGTTTATCAGTAAAGCAAAAAGATAAATTCCCACTCAAAGTTTGGACTATTTGGGCAAAAGTTCTAGAATTAAAATTTTAAAAAAGGAAAAGAAATGAGAGGTGTTACAAAACGGGTTTACAGTTCAATAAGTGAGTTTTTTCTTTGTAAAAAGTGGAAGATCATTCCAAATGTTGTGTCTTTTTCTCCTGGATCTACAAACTAGGAGGATATTTTCATCTGAAAAAAAAAAAGAAAGAGAAACAGTGTAGTTCATATACATATATATACACATATACATAGGTATATAGAAGTAAATTATTTTACAAAAAGAAATTCAGATGTTTAAATATTAACCTTTATTCATTGCATTGTAGAATAGTAAATAGTGATATTAAATTTTCAAAGTAACTGTTCATGAGAAAACTCCAAATTTTCCACTATTCAGATCAATTTGATTTATAGCAATTCTAGATTCATAAGAAATGAGGGGATAGGGAGCATGATGTTTGAAGAAAAATTAGTAGAATATTTAAACACTGGAGAAGCTTTAGCAAAACAATTAATTCAAGAAATACACAGGGTAAATTACTCTCTTAAAAATATCTTAAAATTATCCTAACTCTCAAGAAAATTTCTATCACACAGCTTATAACTGATATCTAAAATAATACCAGAGACTCAGAAAGGACAAAACAAAACCAACAAAAAAACACATGTTCTCTGATACATAGAACACATTTTTTATGACATTCTAGAGTGGCTACTTCCCCTTGAGCAGTCCCATTCTAATGCACAGTCCAACTTTGTGGAGGAAAATCAGTTCTATAGATCCATTCATGATTTCCTGGAGAGACCATCTGCATGTCCTCTTTGGAAAAAACATCTATTCAGTTCTCCTTCTCACTTTTTAATTATATTGTTTGCTTGATGTTGAGTTGTATGTTCGATATCACTAACTATCAGGAAAATGTAAATCAAAACTACAATGAGATATCACCTCACAGGTGTCAAAATGGCTATCATCAAAACGAACACAGATGACAAATGTTGATGAGGAAGTCGAGAAAATGGAACCCTCTTACACTGTTGGTGAGAATGTAAACTGGTGCAACCCCCGTGGAAAACGGTATGAAAATTTCTCAAAAACACTAAAACCAGAACTCCATATGGCCCAGCAATTCTATGCCTTGGTATACATCCAAAAATACGAAAAACATGAATTCTAAAAGATACATGCAGCCCGACATACATAACAGCACTATCTGCAATTGCCAAGATATGGAGACAACCTAAGTGTCCATCAACACATGAATGAATAAAGAAGATGTGGCATATCTAGATATATAGATATATATGCATTTTTCCATTTGCAGCAATGTGGATAGACTTGAAAGGCATTATACTAAGTGTAGAGACAGAGAAAGACAAATACTATAATCACTTACATGTGGAATCTAAAAAATACTACAAACTAGTGAATAAAACAAAGAGAGAAGCAGACTCACAGATACAGAGAGCAAACTAGTAGTTACAAGTGAAGAGAAGGAAGGCAGGAGGGGCAGCACAGGGATAGGGTGAAAAAGTTTATTATAAAATTATATGAAATCTATGTGTGAAATTTTTGAAAATTGTAAAGTACTACAGAAGTTAAAGAATCTTGCATTCTATAAAAAATATCTTAGAAAGATTTTATGAAGTGAAGCATCAAGAGCAAAAATTAAATTATTAGAACCATTGGCATATCACTTGCTTTTAGGACAACCTTGATCAAATAAAGTCACCTGGCTTCAAGTTAGTCATTTCATTCATTCATTCACTTCTTCATTTCATGAATTCTGATGACTACCAAGGCTTTGTTTTCAGGAGCTCACATTTCATGGGAGAAATGTGCAAATTGATACATTATGATACTACATGTGTCTTCTAATAAAAGCAGAAGGTAAGATAGTGAATAAAAGTTTATTTTAGGTCCAACTAATTCTCTCCCTTCATGAGATATATACAGCAATTCAGATTACCTGTCTCCCAATCTTTTAGAGTATGCTATTTTTATTTTCCTTAGAAGAAACTGATTCCATGGAATCTTACAATCCACGTGCTGAGAAAAATCCAGAAGAACATGTCTCCGCATCCTTTCCCCCACTGAGCCCTGATCAGGAAAACTTCCGCTCTTCTTCACAATGGTTTTCTATGCACTGATTTAAATAGTCTAAGAGATATCCTAACCCAAGGAATACAGTAGTTGTGCTGTGTACTACTTTATATATAGGTTGGTCCAGCCTTAGAATGGAGAAGGAAATGGCAATCCACTCCAGTGTTCTTGCCTGGAGAATCCCAGGGACGGGGGAGCCTGATGGGCTGCCATCCATGGGGTCGCACAGAGTCAGACACGACTGAAGCGACTTAGCAGCAGCAGCAGCAGCAGCCGCCTTAGAAAATGCCAGCAGGTTAGCAGCTACAAAGTATGTAAGCATGATTCAAATAAGTCAGTGCCACTGTGGTAGATTACAATCTACTCACTATTTCTTGTCACATTCTATTGGACCTGTCCCTGTGGGATGTGTATATAGCACAGCTCTGTTGAGCTCAGGAGTGGTCATGTGACTTGCAATGGCCAATGAAAGGTGGGCAGAGGCCATGTGTGTCTGTTACCTGACAGACTTAAAAGGCAGCCTATGGCCTGGCATATTCTCTTTGTCATTATTTATAACACAGACATGTCCCAAATGAGGGCTGTTCCTTACCATTCCTTAGAATGATAGTAAGGAGTAAAACTGCCGCAGGCTCTTGAGACTTATAACACCAGACTTGTCCCCACAGCACAGACATAAGAGATTACTATCTTTAGTAATATAATTACTCTCTTCAGCCCTGTCAATACTTCTCAGCTTTGTAATTTTTTTCCTTGTAAAGAAGCAAAATAAGATTCATTGTAAACTCAGAGCTATTCATTGTTGTTGTTCAGTTCTTAAGTTGTGTCCAACTCTTTGCAACCCCATGGACTGCATTACTTCAACCTCCTCTGTCCTCCACTGTCTGCTGCTGCTGCTGCTAAGTCACTTTTGTCATGTCCAACTCTGTGCCACCCCATAGACAGCAGCCCACCAGGCTCCCCTGTCCCCTGGGATTCTCCAGGCAAGAACACTGGAGTGGGTTGCCATTGCCTTCTCCAATGCATGAAAGCGAAAAGTGAAAGTGAAGTCGCTCAGTCATGTCTGACTCTTAGCGACCCCATGGACTGCAGCCTTCCAGGCTCCTCTCTGCCCATGGGATTTTCCAGGCAGGAGTACTGGAGTGGGTTGCCATTGCCTTCTCCGCTACTATCTCCTAGAGTTTGCTCAAATTCATGTCCATCAAGTCGATGAGGCCATCTAACCACCTCGTCCTCTGTCATCCCCTTCTCCCTCTGCTTCAATCTTTCCAGCATTAGGGTATTTTCCCTGATGAGTCCAATACTTAGGCATCAGGTGGCCTAAGTATTGGAGCTTTAGCTTCAGCAACAGTCTTTCCAGTGAATATTCAGAGTTGCCTTCCTTTTGGATCAGCTAGCTTGATCTCTTTGCTGTCCAAGGGATTCTCAAGAGTCTTCTCCAGCACCACAATTCGAAAGCATTCATTTACCTTTTCCTATTTGGGGCTTCATGGGAAATAGATGGGGAAACAGTGGAAACAGTGTCAGACTTTGTTTTTTTGGGCTCCAAAATCACTGCAGATGGTGATTGCAGCCATGAAATTAAAAGACGCTTACTCCTTGGAAGGAAAGTTATGACCAACCTAGATAGCATATTCAAAAGCAGAGACATTACTTTGCCTACAAAGGTTTGTCTAGTCAAGGCTATGGTTTTTCCTGTGGTCATGTATGGATGTGAGAGTTGGACTGTGAAGAAGGCTGAGTGCCGAAGAATTGATGCTTTTGAACTGTGGTGTTGGAGAAGACTCTTGAGAGTCACTTGGACTACAAGGAGATCCAACCAGTCCATTCTGAAGGAGATCAGCCCTGGGATTTCTTTGGAAGGACTGATGCTGAAGCTGAAACTCCAGTACTTTGGCCACTTCATGCGAAGAGCTGACTCATTGGGAAAGACTCTGATGCTGGGAGGGATTGGGGACAGGAGGAGAAGGGGACGCCAGAGGATGAGATGGCTGGACGGCATCACTGACTCAATGGACGTGAGTCTGAGTGAACTCTGGGAGTTAGTGATGGACAGGGAGGCCTGGAGTGCTGCAATTCATGGGGTCGCAAAGAGTAGGACACGACTGAGCGACTCAACTGAACTGAACTGATTTGGGGCTTCTCCTATAAATAATCTCTGCATCAACATATAAGAAGTTCAGGTTATGAGCAAGGCATTCTGTAATGCTGGATTTAAATTCAACTCCGTCCATTTTTGGCTCTGTGATCTTGCGTAAGGAGCTTAATTTTCTATGCCTCACATTCTTCTTGTATAAAATGGGAATAATAGTTTACACCCAAGAGACAGTTGTGAGAATTTACGGCATTTGCACATGTAAAACAGAGGAAGTATCTGACATAGAGCAATGCTTTGTATATTAATATTTACTATGACTATAGCTATTTCTATTATTCTTTGCTATCTGTGGTTTTCACAGGTAAAACATATAAGTGTGTATCTTTCTGAACTCAATTCTAATCGAGTAGAAATTCCCGTTGACTCAATTTCTGGACAGTATTCACAATCCAAATAAATCAGATGACATCACTCTGTGCTCAAAACGTGGCAGTAGCTTCCCATTTTTCCCAGAGCTCCTCTCATGACCAATTATGCCCAGGATCTGCACAGGTCCACAGCCCTCTGGCCCCTGTCTAATCTCATCTCCTGAGACCACTCCCTGGTTTACTCTACTATAGCCAGACTGTCTTCTGCTGCTCCTTAAACACTCCAGGAAAAGCTCTTGCTCTTGAGTCTTTGTTCCAGCTTCTCTCTCTGCCTGGAATGTTCTTCCTCAAAGTATTCTCGCTGCTAAGGTCCTCACTTCCTTCAAGTCTTTGTCCAAAGGTCACCTGCCTAATAAGGCAAACAGATCATCCGTTTTAAAACTGCAACTCTCTGTTCCATCCCCACATGCACTTGGCACTCATGACTCCGCTTACTCGCCTGCATCTTCTTTTTTATTATTGCCACAGCACTTATCACCTTCTAACACACCATGTAATTTGCTTATGATGCACGATTAATATTCATGTATTTTATCTTCCATAAAAATGTAAGTTTCATGAGGGTAGGGTCCTTTGTTTTGTTCACTGATTCCAAGCAATTCCAATAGCAACTGGCACGGTAAATGTTTGTTACATTTTTTATTCATTCAGTCATGTCCAACTCTTTGTGACCCTATGAACTGGAGCCCACCAGGCTTCTCTGTTCATGGGACTCTCCAGGCAAGAATACTGGAATGGGTTGCCATTTCCTTCTCCAGGGGATCTTCCCGACCTAGAGATCGCACCTGGGTCTCCTGCATTGCAGGCAGGTTCTTTATTATCTGAGCCACTAGGGAAACCCAGAATAGGCAGTAAATAAATACTGTTGGCTGAATGAACCAACATCAAAATGAGCATACTGTGAAACCTTCCTTTTTATAAACAAAATCTTTATTTAGCAGTTAACTATGCCATCATGGAAAGTAAACTTTTTAAGAAACTGTGCCTACAAAAAGGTAAATACAGGCCAAATGATGAGGTAGAGACAGAATAAGGGATTTCATATACATGCAGATTTTACATTTAGATTGAGAAAGGTCAGTTATTTCAGGCTAATAAGAAAATCATGCTCTCAGAAGCCCTGAGACTGGAGCACTGTTTAGATCTCTACTTTAATATTTAATTTCATACATTTCCTGAAGGAAACTGATTAATAATTGCAACCAGTGAAGCATATACTTTAAAAGATTGACCCCCGCAAGCTGTTGTGTTTTGAAGATTAAAATAGTGCCTTTTTTCTTATAAAACAAGTCACTGGTGTGACATCTTTCTAACTTCACAGAGCTGAAAATAAACTGAAGCAAAATATGAGATAACTAATTAGCCACATGCTTTGCAAGTTGTTTGTGGATTTTTTCTTTTTTTGAAGCAACAACAAAGCGGGTTGGTGCACATTTAGATAGCTTGAACTGATCCTAATGAAATATTAACTTGAAGTTATAGTTTTCAAAATTCCTTTCTGCTTTAACCAATTTACCTCAACCTCCAAAGTACTGTTGACTCTCAAGCTCTAGCTCAAGTACATGGATCAAAGAAGGAGCAAAATAATAAAACCAGCACCAAATATGGCCTCTGCTGCAGTGCCTGTCAACATACTTAAGTGTGTCCAGTCAGGAACTCCAGTTTTACTGGGAAATGAGCAGCTGTAGGTTGTCCTCAGTGTAACCTTTTAAGGACAATGAATAACTGAAATCTGATGAAGTAAAAATATTTGAGGCTTCCCTGGTGGCTCAGTGGACAAGAACACATGCCTGCTAATGCAGGAGTATTGTGTTTGATCCCTGGGCTGAGAAGATGCCCTGGAGAAGGAAATGGCAACCCACTCTTGTATTCTTGCCTAGAGAATCCCATGGACAGAGGAGCCTGGCAGGCTGTAGTCCAGGGAGTTGCAAAAGAGTGACACAGCTTAGCGACTAAATAACAACAAAAATAATTCAGGAGAAACTTAGTGGTTCAATTTCTCTGCAATGCCTTCTTTAATTTAGTTCTGTCCTTCATCTTCTAGGAAAGTATTCTCTGTCTCCATTATAGTCTTCTCCCCTTTCAGGTTTCAATGAAAATTAATAATTACATCTAAGAGATCTGACTTGCAAATTTCCTATAAACACCTTCATATTACTAACCAAACAAAAGTGATAAAGGAGAATTAGTAAGAATGATTGCTTTTGAAAATTCAAATGAAGTGTATAGAGATTTTATATACTTTGGGATAAATTTGTACATTTTATTAGAAATAAAAATGCTATCAAATATTCCTAAGTTACAATCAGAATTCCTCTAGTAGACAAAATTAACCTTTAGAATAACAAAGATAATTGGTTATTTTCACGTTTACTGAGAAGCACTTTAAGTAGACTTTTAAAATTTACATCAAGGATACATGATTCGGTTTCTTTCAGTGTAGTTAACTAGGGTTCCACATAAAAAAATACTTAAACTGTCAAACAATACCTTGATACCTAATAAAGTTTCATTAAAAATAAAAATTCTCTACCCTATTCTCAACTAACAATTAGCAGTTTCACCACTAACAATGAAAAATAATCTCTGGATCTGCAAGAAGAACCTGAAGAGTAATACAATCAAATTATTAAAGGTTAAGAAATCTTTAACCTTTACATTCTGGAGATTTCTTTCATTGGAGCCAGTGAAAGGCAAAAGCTAAAGCTGAAATGCTTTGGATCAAATGAACCTGGACATAGTACTACAATCCAAGCCCAATCATGGTGGGAGATAAGCAGTGTGTTCAGACATTTGGATGTGACACGCCTGGTTATGGCTTGCCCAGCTGAATTAGTATCAGATAAAACAACTATCCCAGGTCTTTTTACACTCTGGCAACAAAGATCCCAAAGGAGTTTCAACCTTTAAAGTAGGTATTTGTCAGAATTGATGGGACCCTTCCCTGGTCACCTTGACAGGACAATGAAAGAGAAAGATTTAGCTGTTAACAGCTGTGTCCTCGTTGCTACGTGTTCCTTTGAAAATTATTACGAAAATAATTGATCACTATTTTCTGAAATGAACTGACCCTTACAAGCTGAGTCTCTGGGCTTTCTTCGGAAAAGCAAACCCATAGCTATTTAGTAATCAGAATGACACTTCTAAAATTTTGCAAGGCCTCTCCCCACCCTCTGCTTTTTAAAAAATGCTTTAAACCACTGAATAGACATTCTCATTGCAAGGAAGGTCTGTTTGAATCATCTGTGGGGCTTTTAAAAATTATTCATGTCCTGAAATTCCCCATCGAGGCACTTCCTTAACACTGACTTTAGAACAATTATTAAAACTTCAGGATCCTCGTGATGAGATACTGCAGTAATGTTAATATCATCAGGAAAAAGAAACACCATTTCCAAAATTATCTTCCAGCTCTACCCCAGAGAAGAAGCTATTCAGACCCCCTTTATCTTTTTTTCAAAGAAAACAGAAGAGTAGCCATTATATTCTGCCAGAATAGAACAGGAAAGCCCCAGCTGCCTTGAGCCCTTTGGTTCACCTCATGAATCTGCTTCTCTAAAAGCCACAGGAAACAAGTTTGGCAGAATGACATCAGGCACACCAGGGTACGAATCCTAAATTCTGCTATTTATGCTTTGTCCTTAAATATATCCCTTTACTTCCATGGATCCCAGATAACAAAAATACAATAGCCACCATGTATGAAACAGTATTTATAAACTATATATCATAATATGAAATATTATAAACAGATGCATTATAAACACAAAATATATGCTTGCCGCATAACACGCATTCAATAGCTGTTAACCTATCCTCCCCTAGAAACCGAAATAATGCCTCGAGGTTATATACCAGTTTGAATTCTTTTTTTTATTTTTTTTTTAAACTGGCTGCACCACTTAGCATGCAGAATCTTAGTTCCCTGATCAGGGATCTAACCCATGCCCCCTGCATTGGAAGCACTAAACCTTAACCACTGGACCACCAGGGAAGTCCTCCACATTTTGAATTCTTAAAGTGCTTTCCTGTGTATTGTCTCATTCACTTCTTAGGATAAAGAAAGAAAGAAGGAAAAAAGGGAAGGAGGGAGAGATGAGTGAGGCTAACAACTATTATTCCACTTAATTGAACAGAAGACGAAACAGACAAAAAAGTTGATAAACTACCCAAGGTCACATAGTAATGACAACAATTCTGATTCTGGAAATAAAATTTGGCTCAATCTGTCCTTTTAACAAATGAATAGATAAGAGTTCAGAGAACTTCAAGTGACAAAATCAGAACCAAACTGGTGTGCTATTTTCTAGGACAGCTGTCTTCTAACGACACCCATAGTGTCCTCACGTGCTGGGTTCCAGCCAGAAAGGAGGGACAGAGGCAGCACAGAGTGGATCTACTGCGCCCAGATCTTGGGAAAACAGCTCTGTACATTATTCTGGAACAGTCAGGAGATTCTCCCCAAATCCCAAGCCTTGTTTACATTTCATGTCCACATGGAAAGAAGCAGCCCTAAGAATGTATTTGGAGCCCTAAGAATTGAAAAAGTTATTGAATAACCACTCACACATGTAATTATGTATATAATTCAACATAACAAAACAGTACTAAGCCCTAAAATTAGGCCAAGAAGCCCAACACAGTTAGAACTCTACCCAGGGTGACTGCTTTAATGATTATTAGGAAATTTTAAATACAAGGTTAACCTAATGTTTAAAATAATCATCTCAGTTTTACTGAAGCCCTAATCACATATGCAGTTGGCCAACTGGGTGACCCAGCAGAGCCCACACGTTTGTCTTCACGGCCTGAACACTGACTATACTGTGGGGAGCAGGGCTGAGTTCCTTCTCTTATACCTTTTCTTTATTTCGTCCCACTATTTGTTCTATTCACACTTTCTGCCAATGATTCTATTAAGACTCCCCACTTTTCCAACCCTAGGACCATATCCAGATTGATGGACTTGCTGCCTCATTGAAAGAGGATTTCAAAAGATAAAATTGTAAAGGCATGGAGTTATCTACTGTGCATTGAAATACTGTGTCTGGTTGTAGTTTTTACATTGTAAATTCTCAGTAGCAAAGTTTTACTTCAGGACACCAAGTGACTTCTTGGCTTTGGAAATTTGAGCTCAGTGCAGAAAATTCCAAGGGAAAGAAATGTAAAAGTCAGTTAGCTAGAGATACATTTACTAGATCATCATACTTTGGCCTTCCTCCCTCAAAAATGGTAGTGACTCAAACCTCCTTACCTCCTACCCTGCTACTGCTAAGTCACTTCAGTCATGTCCCACTCTGTGTGACCCCCTAGACATCAACCCACCAGGCTCTCCTGCCCCTGGGATTCTCCAGGCAAGAACACTGGAGTGGGTTGCCATTTCCTTCTCCAATGCATGAAAGAGAAAAAGTGAAAGTGAAGTCGCTCAGTCGTGTCCGACTCTAGCGACCCCATGGACTGCAGCCTACCAGGCTCCTCCGCCCATGGGATTTTCCAGGCAAGAGTACTGGAGTGGGGTGCCATTGCCTTCTCCGACCTCCTACCCTATTGTTCCTTAAATGTGCTGCCCTGCTTGTGTATCATTATCATAACTCAAGGTTTTCTCATCTGCAAAGATACAGCTTACTTTTCCATGGAACTATGTGGTTCATAGTGATGCTGTTTGCTAAGTGGACTCATCTCCACTTTAACAGTTCTCTAAAATCATTTACAAGTAAGGGCACAGTTGTGAACCCGTACAAGCTTTCCTAGATTTCACCTTCTTTCTCTATTTGAACATTTTAAATGAATTCCAGAATAATAATTTTAAACTTTTATTAGACACTCATTTAAACTCCTATTTAAATTAGTACAAAGTGCTATGTTTTATTTTTTCAACTATATTTACAAGGTTTCTTTAACGTGGTGTTTTTTTATTGGAGTAAAATATGCATAGCATAAAATTTATGAGTTTGAGCAAGCTCCAGGAGTTGGTGATAGACAGGAAAGCCTGGCGTGCTGTAGTCCATGGGGTCGCAAAGAGTCAGACACGACTGAGCGACTGAACTGAACTGAACCATGTTTAAGTGTACAGTTCAATGGCATTTTAAGAACATCCACAGTGTTGTGCAACTCCCACCACCATCACTGGAACTTTTTCATCCTTCCAGCTGACAGGGTTTGGTATTAACCCTGGCTCCAGAGAGTGCCATGATATTCCTGTGTCTCCATTTCCTTCTTCTGCACAGTGGTCTTGCTATCAGATGCCCTCTCCACTTGGGCAGTTTTTCTGCCGCTCTTTTTTGTTATTTTCTAGTTTAATTCTCTACTTTACTCTTCTGAGCTGCTGCTAAGCCATTTATACAGCACCACGTACATTTCTCCCAAAGGTTCTATACAGCAGTTATTATCACCCACTCTTTCTAAATGAGGGAGCAGCAACAGAGACGTAACATACCCAAAGTCATAGTAATTTCAGAGCCAGGATTTGATTGTGGACTCTCTGATCGTACCTACTTCATCTAGTTCGGAATGTCACACAAAATTTAGTACAGCCAGCCCTGACTGTTACATTAGTGTCTGCTCCAGAAGGTTTCTAGAATCTTCATGGATTTGGGAATGTATTCTATGAACCATCTTCCACTAGAATCCTCAACTGGAGACTTTAGCCAAAAAGAATTTTCTTGAAAATGGCTTAATTACATGCCCTAGATAAACTGCTAATGGAATTTATCAAACTGCTAAATTAAGCTTTTCATCTAATTACACATCTACTAGAAAACTGTGAGCTTAGCTTTGGCCATGGCTCCAGGAAAAGAGATGGCAAATCTTCCCTAGCCAGGAGAAAACTAGCCACCCTATCATTTCTTGCTCTTGATCGTTATTTGTTATGCTTTTCCCTGCCCTCCTGGTGCCTTGCTGTACTTGGTTCTACATTTACCAAGGACAAGGTAATGTATTCCTATGGTGTGATTGTCCTGGCCCCAAATATGGCTGAGTGTATTAACCATTTCTCCAGCAGGCATTCTTTCTAGCATTTTTATCTTTTGTGCTGTCTCTCTGGTGCGTTTCTTGTTGCTTTTCATTTCCCTCTCTGTCGACTGCCCTGGCTCCTGCTGTGTCGCCCCATACTCAGATTTCAGGGGGTTGTCTTTGCTCAGAACTCGAGAGTTCTGGCTTTGGTAGACATAACTCCCAGAATGAAGTCAGCTGAAGCAGCAGCCAGGCACCCAATGATGTTCATGTGGGCTCCATGAACAATAAGATAATTTACTGAGTGTCTGCCATGTGCCAGGCTTAGTTTCTAATCTAAGACTTACCATCCCCACTTTACAGATGAAGAAACTGAGGCTCAGGGAGGTTAAATGATCTGAGTTCACACCTTGAGTTCTGGTGTAGACACCTACATCACAGACACGTCACCCTGCTGTTGATTCCTCTGCACCAGATTGGCTCTCCACAAAGGGCTGATCCCTGGGGTAGTGGGGAGGTCTGCTTGAAAACAGAGCTTTGTTAACACACCTGTAAAACAGGAGGTGAATCCACTGACCCCACACAAGTAAGCAGCCCCAGGCACAGGCGGGTCAGAGGTACAGGGGTGGGGATCGCCTATTTAAAAGTCTGCTATAGAACTTCCTCTTAAGGAATGTCATTTTAACACACTGAACCACAGCTTGAGTCAGAAACAAAGACTCAAAAAGGAACTGCTAAGTGAAATGAATATTAATGAAAAAAAAATTACTAGGCCTCCATTATGCAATCACACATTGCAAACTAAAAATATATTTTTTTAAACACATAAGTTTACTGGAGTTAGAATAAAAAGCTCTAATTTGTACTGAATAGCAATCACTTCATCCCACAAACCACATCTGAATTTTCTGACACATGAGGGACTAAATCAATGTGGCATTTTTGAATGTTAATGTCAAATCCCAAAATACTCCCCAAAACATAAACAAAAGAGGTCAACAGTCAACAGATGTTTAATGAGCACCTACGATGTGCAGTGTGTTATACTGGGAGGAAAAACAATGGCCTTAATAATTGTTTTGAAAGCATATGTGACTCTTGCCAACGTAGTGGTACAGACTCCCACTATATATATATATATATATATATATATATATATATATATATGATTCACTCTATATATATGAATATATAGAAAGAAAGAGCTATTAATAAGTGGGAAAGAGCTATTAATAAGTGGGGCTTCAAGGTAGAATGCAGCTGATGGGCCAAGGCAGGAAGCCCTAGGAGGAAGGTTACATGAGGGTTCCTTCTGTCCATCTCAACAGAAAGTGTCTGACGACCAGTTTGCATGGAAATTAAACCCATGAAGCTCTGCCCAGGCACTAATATGTGCCTTAAACCTACCGATATGTCTAAGGGTTACCCCCTCCACCTGCTGGCCCTCACTCAGTTTAGAATCTGAAAGATGTGAGAGACCAGGAGGTGATTCTGGACTCTGATTCTTCCTCTTTCATGGAGACACAATGTCGTATCAAACCCAGCACAGGGGCTCTGCCTGGGTACACAATTGTTTACTATGGGAAGTTTCTAGAATCTGCATGTATTTATGGACTATGTTCCGCTAGTCTGGGGATGGTGTTCAGAATCCTGCAGAAGGTGCTGTGGGTCTGCAGAGTGGAAGCAGGTGGAGCCACCCTCAGCGACTCATTCTCTTCAACTCAAAGTTACCCACCAGGAAAATTGACCAAACCAGCCTGAGGGGAGAAGCCCAGGTGGTAACTCTTGTAACAACAGGCCCACTGCTGAATTCTCTCAGATCTGCTGCTTGATTTCTTTTCAGCTGTGGGTGTAGAGGGGCTCCCCAGGTGGCTCAGTGGGTAAAGAATATGCCTGCAATTTAAGAGACGGAGGAAATGCAGGTTCTATCCCTGGGCAGGGATGATCCCCTGGAGGAGGGTATGGCAGCCCACTCCAGTGTTCTTGCCTGGAGAATCCCAGGACAGAGGAGCCTGGGGGGTTACAGTCCACGGGGTAGCATACAGTTGCACACAACTGAGCACGTATGCACACACACACTGATTATAGAGACAAAGGCAGCTTTTTGCAGTTTACCATGTCCAAGTCTCAGTAACAGTGGTTACTTCAGTCCTTTCTGGCCCTGTTGCTCAGATTCCTGACTTGTCACTCACCATGCCACCGTGTCATGCTCTGTCTGCTGTCTGCAGTCTCCCAGGCTGGGCTGTCCCAGAGGTTCTTGGGAAGGAGAGGTTAACCAGCACTGTGAGGATCCCCATGGCTGCCTTATTTATAATTGTCTTTAACACAAATGATTCACCTAAACACCTGTTTTCCCTACATACAGAAATGTATATTAATAATGTACACAGAGCTTCTGTTTAGAACATGTGCACCCAGTTTGAAAAAAAAAAAACCTCATTTTTTTCTTTTCTTGCAGGTGGCATTTTCCATTTCCTTCTTTTACTACAGCCTTAACCAAGGGCATAAAAAGTAGTAACTGCACAATTGACATGTCAGTATTTTTCTCATCACTGCATTCATCCCCTACAGGCCCAGCACCTCGGCCCTTACCTTTCTCAGATGAAGACAGGATTGTCAAGGGTATTGACCAAACCCACGACAAACACATACCTGCATTTTCTGCACTAAGTAGAGACAGAAGAAAGGAACAAGACCTCTAACTGACACAGTGACTTTCAGCCTATGTGGTACATGGCCTTTCAGTTTTCTTTGTCCTTTGAGTCCTGATCACTATGATCTGATACAATACCCGTTCCTCACTTGTCTACCTAGCCTTGAACTCTTCTTGCTCCCCAAGTCAAAAAGTGATTCCTTGGTTCAGGACACATCTCAAAAGTGGGCCATGTCAGTTAGTACTCTTGATTTAGCACCTCCTTTCCTTCCTTCCCTCCTTCCTGTCTTGCTATCTCAAAGCTAAATACAAAGAGATGAGTAATAGCTGTGAATTTTACCTTAGCTTTGTCATAATATCACTATCTTGTTACATCTTTAAATGCCTCTTTTTTTTTCTTTGTTGACAATATCAACTATGTTTTCCAATATGTTCTTTGTGTACTTTGTACCTTTTCTATTTTGCTTCTTACAATCTCTGTCATCCTCCTATCATCATCTCAGCTTTTCCTAGCCTTAAGGTATGTCTGCTAGTCTGAGGATGGTTTTATTTTGAAAGTTGATCTACTCTTTTCCTCGCTGTGTTTCTCCAGAGAAACCTGAGTATCAAAAAGGCCTCCATTTACTAAACTAAGCTTTTTTCTTCTGGAGAACACTTAGTACATAGCTGTGGATGGCACTTTGGGCAATGGTGAAGTCCCCCCCGCCCCCCCACCAAGAGAATTAGGCAAAACAAAGTACAGAGCTGATGTCAGGGTTCGATTTATAAACTAGGCACACCATGGATGTGGATGAGATTAGCAACTATGACGGTAAGACAAATTCCGGTGGTAGAAGTACAGCAGTTAAGACTAATACATTCAACACACATTTCCCGAGTACCTTATTCTATGTCAGGACCTGTTCTATCAATAGATGGTTCAGGATGCATCAGTGAACAAACCAGACTAAGGGGCAGGATTCAATAACACAATAATGCAGAATCTTAAAGGAGGTGATACAGTCAGCATTTGGGAAAAAGTGTTCCAGTCAAAGGAGTAGTGAGTGTTAATACAAAGGTCCCTCATGTACTCCAGGAATAAGAAAGGCAGTAAGAAGGCCAATGAGGCTGGGGCAGAGTGATCAAGAGGAACAGCTTGCAGAGACATACCAGAAAGGCAGAAAAGCAAAGAGATGTCAGGAAAAACAGTCAGAATGGGAGAAGATCATCTAGGGCTATGGTAACTGTTATACGGACTTTGGGTTTTACTCTGCTTCAAATGGGAAGCTACTGTACATCTCTGAAACAAAACTCAGGTTTTGACAAGAGAACTCTGGCCACTGAAATGGGGCAAGGGTTGAGCAGAGATTCTGGTTAAGTGGCTGGTGTGATGATGGAGATAAATGATGACAATGGCTCTGACCAGTGTGGTAGCAATGCGAAGTGGTTGTTTTCTGGATACATTTAGAACAAAAAGTCATAGATAACCGGTGGGATGTGAGAAAGCTTGGAATCAAGGATGCCTCCAAGATGTTTCACCTGGAAATTGGAAGAACGTGATATCCTTCACCTGAGATAGCTAAGATGCAACTAAAGGAGATTTTGTGCAGAATAGCAGAAGTTTCAGTTTGGGCATATGCAGTTAAAGAAATTTACTAGGCACTCAAGGATTTATACCAGAGTCACCCTAAAAGACAACTCTCTTCCCTCCTTTCACCCCTCCCCCTCTATGTCCCAATTAATAATTTATTGGGAAAATATTCCACTCGGATGTTTCCTGATTCTGTACACCATTGGTCCAACTTATGGAAGTACTCAATCAAAAGGCAGAAAATATAGTGTGTAGTTTTCAAAGATAAGATGTATTTCCTTGTTGAATTGGTTCTGATAGGAAGCCATAATATATATAGCCTATGTCAGAGAATTAAAGACCTTTAGGAAACTTACACAGAATCTACAGCAACCTCTTATTTTATACTTGAGGAAGCTGAAGCCCAGGGAGGATAAATGACTTTCAAAAGGTCAGCCATCTAGTTATTACGGAGTTAGAGCTAGAACCCAGAGATCCTGTAAGCTATTAGAGCTCACGGCTTCTCAGTTGTTTTCCTGCTTTTGCCATTATTCATATGCTGCAACATTCACAGTCGATTTACATATTTTTATTTGGAAATATAATTAAATACCAGACCATTAGCATAGGGTCACCACTTTGCTGGCCTTGAAAACAAAACTTTTTGTTTTCCTTCCTTTTCTAATTAAATGCCTTTTGAGACCTTCAGTTAACCTCAAGATGAACAGGGTGATGGATTGTAAACCATCAAGCAAATAAATGGTTTATACTAGTAGGATGGTCTCAGATTGAAACTAGGAAAAAATAAGTAACTTTTAACTTTTAAAGACATTTAAATGAGTAGAGTTGGGCTATATAAAGACCATGACATTACAATAGTTCCAAAAAAATTATTTATGGAGCAAGTGCTGGACGATCATAATTTAGAAAAAAAAATTTCTTAAGAACTTAAGAAATTGCTTAAGACAGCAGCAACTTTCTTCTAGTACACATTTAGTTATAATTTCATCGGGAAGAATTTAGGATCAATTGAAAATAAATGATATCTTAAATACCACCCAGGGAGACAACACTGTGTAGCTTTAGTTATAAATTCCTATAGTTATAGAAGGGTTTCCCAGGCAGTGCTACTGGTAAAGAACACGTTTGCCAGTGCAAGTGAGGTAAGAGAGGCGGGTTCAATCTCTGGGTCCGGAAGATCCCTTGGAGGAGGGCATGGCAACCCACTCCAGTATTTTTGCCTGGAGAATCCCATGGACAGAGGAGCCTGGGGGGTTACAGTCCATAGAGTCACAAAGAGTCAGACACAACTAAAGCGACTTCGCATGTACAGACATAGTTACATAAAATGGAAGGCTATTGGTGAGGTTATCATTTTGCTGCTGTACTTCCCATATCACGTTTAGGAAATCCTCATACAGCCATAATGTTTATGGAATTCACAAAGAAAGTACTAGATTTTTCAGGAACTGTACATCCTTCTACATAGTTCTGACGGTATAGAAATAAACTAGACTTCTTCAAGGTAATAAAACAGCCACACAAAAATCTTTAGATAGATATTTAGATAGAATTAGAACTTACTTTGACACTTCCTTTCAACCAGATTCTCTCATTACATTAATGAGCCAAATAAGGATTAATGAGATTATAGCAAATCAGTATGTACAACTGTTGAAGCTGTGTTTTCCAGCACTTCTGATTCTGCCTTTCTGCTTTTTGGTCTTCGATCATGGCTCTCTGCTTTTCACATACATACTTAACATTCAGCTCACTCACTGTGCAGTGGTCTTTCTCATTCTTATCTGTCCTGAACGCCTCAAATCCCAAGTCTCCAGCCCCGAATCAATGGCTTTTACAAATTGTCCTTTTAAGCACAGGAAGGTGATTTATTGAAAACTTAATGTAGGCAGATAATCTACTGAGAAATTAACTTATGTTTTATTTCTAAGCTATATTCATTAAGGAAAAAAAAGAAGAGAAGCGGTCTCATCCCTAGAATGCAGTAAGAAATTAATTCTAGGGCCTGAGCTCTGCTCATGCCAAGGAGTGGAAAAGAGATTTTTTTATTCCATTTTCCAGAGTGAGATAGGAAAATTTTTAGGATAGGGTGGCCTAAAGGCAACTCATTAAGCAGCCCTTAGTATCATGGTTTAATTCAGGTCTTTAGTGTACACTTGGGTTACATGGGAATTTTCAACCTGTAGGGATAAAGGTTACTGTGCCAGTCAAAACAGAGGGACCACTCTGGAGATTATGTAAGCACCACCAAACCTGTATGTAATCACACAGACAAGCATGGATTTTCCTGCCACAATGAATGTCCAATAGTGAAAGGCCTACCAATAAATGTGTGTCAGTAGAAAAAGGGTGGGTATTTGAGCTGAACTTAATTCATTTAGGAGAAGGCAATGGCACCCCACTCCAGTACTCTTGCCTGGAAAATCTCATGGACTGAGAAGCCTGGTGGGCTGCAGTCCATGGGGTCGCTAAGAGTCGGACACGACTGAGCGACTTCACTTTCACTTTTCACTGTCATGCACTGGAGAAGGAAATGGCAACCCACTCCAGTGTTCTTACCTGGAGAATCTCAGGGACAGGGGAGCCTGGTGGGCTGCCGTCTATGGGGTCGCACAGAGTTGGACACGACTGAAGCGACTTAGCAGTAGCAGTAGCAGTAATTCATTTAAGCTACCCCTCTCCCAAGGTCAGGGCAGTGGCCGAGAGGAGCTACCCCAGGTCCGAGGTCAAACAAAGATATATGATATTGTCTGCACAAATGTTTTAAACAAATCTGACCTGTTGCTTACACAGATTAGGCTCAAAAATAACACAAAGTGGAAAAAGAAAAAGCAAAACGAACACATTGTTTTAAGTCTTCGATGAAGTAAAATGGATAAAAAGTGATTTCCATTTTTTGAAAATTGTGAATTTACTTAAATGCCCCATTCATTGTTTCCTTGTATCCAAAATGTAAGTCTTGTTTAAATTGAAATATATGCAATGACAGCATCAATATTTAGTGTAAGCACCAAATCACATTTCCTTTAATGAAGAAAGGACATGGGGAAAAAAGGGTTAATGAGACAGGGAAAATAAATTAAGCTTCAGGCTGTCCCAAATTATCTAAATCAGATTCTTAATTAAAAATTTATTTAGAGGCACTCAGTCTACTTTCAAAGTGAATGTCAAATAAAGCTAAATAATATTAGCACAAAGGCATCATCTTTTAACAGAGCTTGGGTATACTCTGTTAAATTTCTGTAACATTTAAATTGATAGCCTTCCAAAGCTTCCATATCAGAGATTAAAGTATGATATGATGTGACAAGAGTGTAGAACATATAGTAAAATAAAAGGTGGGTGGAGAAGACTTTGATAAACTTTATCTCTACTAAAATGTCTTTGGAAATCTTTGTTCAGAAAAATTATTAGACTAAAGACAACCTTATATAGTTTCTTGAAATCAAGACAGGTATCCCTTTGTCCTCTCCCTTCAAGACCTATCAGAGATCTAATACATAATAAAGGTCAGTAAAATATATTGTATTGAACTGACACAGGGAAATGAGCTAGCTGGTGTGAGAAATCATTACCATCTTCCTCAGTAGCCTAAACCAGAATTCTGCATGGGGAGTTATACTGCCCCCAAAGGAAAAGGCCATATTAACATAATTTCCACACGTACATTCTCTGGTTAAAATCTTTTCTGAGCAGAACTTGTTCCCAAATTAAGCACTTTCATTATCAAAGGAGAAGTTCTTAAAGTCTGCTTCCTTTATTTATCAGTTCAGTAAGTCGCTCAGTCATGTCTGACTCTTTGTGATCCCATGGACTGGAACACACCAGCCTTCCCGGTCCATAACCGACTCCCAGAGCTTGCTCAGCCTCATGTCCATCAAGTCAGTGATGCCAACCAAATATCTCATCCTCTGTCATTCCGTTCTTCTGTCTTCAATCTTTCCTAGCATCAGTCTCTTCCAATGAGTCCATTCTTTGCATCAGGTGGCCAAAGTATTGGAGTTTCAGCTTCAACATCAGTCCTTCCAATGAATATTCAGGACTGATTTCCTTTAGGATGGACTGGTTGGATCTCTTTGGAGTCCAATGGACTCTTGAGAGTCTTCTCCAGCACCACAGTTCAAAAACATTAATTCTTTGGCACTCAGCTTTCTTTATAAGTCCAACTCTCACATCCACACATGACTACTGGAAAAAAACACAGTTTTGACTAGACGGATGTTTGTTGACAAAGTAATGTCTCTGCTTTAATATGCTGTCTAGGTTGGTTCCTTATTTATACTGGCCATTATTTTTATGGAAAAGACAGGGGAAACAATGAGAATGAAAATTTACCTTGCCATTTATACAAAATAGATGTAACATTATATAGTTTTTAATTGTACAGGTACTCAACATTGTGAAGATCTTAAAATATCATGAAGTCTTACACAATATCTGAAATGCTTAGAGACGTCCAACATTCTGTGGCCTACACTGATTATTGTATAAGCCCTGCTGTGTTTAAAAGGTCACCAGAGAGGTGAATATAAAACAATTTCCCATCCTCTCATATACTGTCGGATAACTTTACTTGTACAGAATGTGTTGTTACAAAGAGAGGAGAGGCACCTTTATTGGCAGAAAATTCATGAAATTATTTAAGCACAGCATATAAAATCTTTTCCAAAGCTGCTATTTATAAGGTAGGCTTCGGACAGAGCTCAATTTGTTCCATTATGGAAAGTGCTGAGTATCATAACCTGATTTATTCCAGTTTGTAAAATACCACTACCATCCCTTATGACACACAATGGGAAAGATGAAACACTAAAGAACAATGAATGAATGCCACCTGTGGCTAGTGAGGATCACTTTCTCTCTCTCTCTTTTTAATTACCTATGCCACAGAATAGCTCCTGCTGCTGTAGCAAAAAGGGTTACAATGTATTTAAAGGGGTAATTAAAGTTAAATGAAGTAAAAGGGTAGGTCTCTAATCCTAGAACTGGTGTTCTTTTAAGAGTAAGAGACACCAGGAGTACACACACAGAGGAAAGGCCAAATGAGGGTAAGGCAGGGAGGCAGTTGTCTGCACCTGAGGAGAGAAGCCTCAAGAGAAACCAGCCTGCAAACACCTTGATCTTGGATGACAGTTTACAGAACTGTGAGAGGGAATTTCTTTTATTTAATACATCCAGTTTGGGATATTTTGTTATGGCAGCCCTGGAAAATTAACATACTACTTGTACTTACTGAATACTTTTCATATCTCCCTTATTTGACTTTGATGCTCTCCAGGGCAGAAAATAAAATTATCCAATTTTTTAAAAAATCTCTTATATTGCTCAGGGTATTGGATTCACTGCAATAATACTAGATGATTAAATGTTTATATGCACAAATGAGTGAATTTCAGATTCTTACAGAAGAAAGTTCTCTTTAAGGAAGATTTAAACTACTGCTAGACCAGGAGTGTTAAAATCACTTAAGAATCCCAGTATAAAACAGGGAGAGTGCACTGTAATGGAAATGATTTTGATTTGGGAGTCATAAAACCCTGACTTTGAATCCTGGCTCCTCTAGTTAACAACTGTGTAGGTGGTCTTCAATTTAATCATTTAAAAATTGGATAATAACACTTAACTTTCAACTATTGTTAGAATTAAAAGAAATTGTTAAGCACTGACTCTAATTTCTGATGACACTTGCTTAATAAATGTTGGCTATTTTGACAATTTTACATAGTACAATTAGAAAAAGAATAAATTAGGGAAAGACTAAAGATGACAAAAGGCAGTAAATGTATTATGAGAAGTCTGATAGATGTTGGTGAAGTTGAGAGACAATAACAATAAATAAATAGCTTACTAAGGGCAAAGCAGTACTGAAAAGCACAATGTGGTCTGTTACCCTAACTTTTTATAGATATCTATCCACAGGGGCATGTAATTCTTTCCAGCAATGCTAACTAGCCTGGAAATAAAAGAGAATGACTGGATTCACATGGAGCTTGAGAGCAGTCTGGAGAAAGTGGTCAAAATAAAAGAAGACACAGAGACAGTGAGAGTACTGTGAAATATTGGATTCTTAGTCTATGCTGGAGAAGAAAATATGACAAGCCAAAAAGGAGCTGATAGCAAGGGAGGAGGAGGAAATGAAAATCATGAATTTTTTTCCTCCTTCCATTTTAGTTATTTCTTGATTTTACCAACATTCCACACTTGGTTATACCCAAACAGTGAGGCAAACTGGGGTCCTCTATTTTGATCAACTATTTTCAACTAAATCATGGCAACAGAATTTCAATTTTACAATCATCTCATTTCTTACCTATTGTCATGATTCACTACTGTAGGACTTGTGGTCATTCAAGCTATTTATTTATGATATAGAATTCCCATTACAGTGTATTAAGATTTTATATTTATAAAGAAAGAGCTTACTCTTTGCTCTTATCCTTAAAGCAGCTACTCTCAGCAGTGTAATTATAGTTTGTATGATATTAATGGCATACCTCTGGGAGCACACATTATTTCATGGCTTTGTAAAAAAATGTTATAATTATATAATCACCAGGGATGGCATTCTATCTGCTCAGGGAGCATATAACATCTCAGTAGTTTTCCATTAGAGTATCACTGATTTGGAGTTGGCATATAGAATTAGGCACCCTCCCTCAGTTCAAGGTTAACACATAGGAATCACAGAACTCATACTCCCATTGAAACGAGTTTGTCCTTTCTTATAACTTTTCCTCATCTAAATGAGTTATTTGATATATAGCAGCTCTTACGTCTAAAATGTAACATTTTAAAAGCTCCTTATTATAATAATTTAAAAAACAAAAACAAGTTCTCCAAGTACCTAAGTACAAATTAATTATGCAGATTTTCTCAAGTGATAAGAAATATTTTCATTTATTATAAGAAAATTTTCATGGAGGATTTAGAAATATCATCAAGTATGTTTCTCAAAATTATAAATAACTATATAAATTGATAAAGCTATGGTTTATGCTGTATGAATTTCTTATTAGAAGACACATGTGAGCTTCCATACACAATGAAGCAAGGAAGATGTTGTTTAGATGGATAAGGTTTAAGAAGAATGATTAAATTTATCAGGATACTGACTTGAAGATTTCTTTATTTCTTCCAAAAATATGGCTCAATATTATTCATTTGAATATATTTTGGATACATGCTGCTGCTAAGTCGCTTCAGTCGTGTCCGACTCTGTGCAACCCCATTGACGGCAGCCCACCAGGCTTCCCCGTCCCTGGGATTCTCCAGGCAAGAACACTGGAGTGGGTTGCCATTTCCTTCTCCAATGCATGAAAGTGAAAAGTGAAAGGGAAGTCGCTCAGTCGTGTCCGACCCTTAGCGACCCCATGGACTGCAGCCTACCAGGCTCCTCCATCCATGGGATTTTCCAGGCAAGAGTACTGGAGTGGGGTGCCATTGCCTTCTCCTTTGGATACATATATAAGCTAAAGAGTATTGCAGTTTACAAAATTTATATGTAATATATAAAATGTTATGAGTTCTGTCTAGAATATATTTAACTAAAGTTACTAGAGCAAAATAAAAATTCCCTTAAAGTATATGTGCCTATATCAAATAAACATCTCCTTAGTCACATGATTTTTATGTGTGTGGACACATTTCTGCAATGGAAATCATATGCAAAGGGCCACAAGATTATCTAAAAGAAACCTCAGGGAATGGCAAGTGGCTGAACTATATCTTTTCTGTTAGAACTGAGAGTGAAACCACTTCTAAATCAACCAATACACTCTAACTTTTTAATTTAAACTTTTTATTACTTTAAAAAAGCAATAATAAACTCATTATCTGCTCACATAAATAACATCTTTATCATTAAAAATAACTATACTTTCTCAAATAAATTAAAAGAGTGGCTCTTTGTTTTTCATTCTGGCAAATCTCTTTACCGACTAGATGAACAGAAGAGAGCTGGATTTTCCTGTCTGCTTTTGTATTCAATCTGTTAATATGTTCTCTTGGTTGAAATATATGAAGACAATTCTGCCTAAAAAAGATATTTATTTGGGAAAAGGTGGTACATTTTAATAGCATCCTTAGAGAATTGTGGATATTCGTTTTTGATACCATACCAAATTGTGACAAGTGCAGTTCCTTAAAGTAGTTCCAGGGTGGAACTGGAAAACCCATCAATGAGCTTTTGATATTCTTTTACATTAAAATCCATTCCTGTAATTTGTGCTTTAAATTCACCTTTTGCTCATGCATAATTTTGTAACATCCTGCACTGGACATTTGTCATTTGTAAAACACAGTTCCCTGAGTTATATTCATTTTTCAAGTGTTGTCACATTTCATTATATACCAAATATAAAAAAAAAAAAACCCACAAGTCAACATCACCACCAACATTATCATAAAAGTCTCTTAAGTATTAGAAAGCTGGAAAATTAATGGTAGTGATTATGACAGGCTCACTTCACTCATTTCTGAAGAAATGTCTGCCAAATACACACATCTCAGTAATCACAGGAGGCATAGCAATTGTTCTTTCAAAAAAACCCAATGGTATCGCATGAAAAAAGTGGCTACTTCAGTCTGCCACTTGAGCACGTGCACTATTTCTTCTCGAGACAAGCAGACTATTTTGTTTGAAGAAGTGCTCTGTGAATATTTACCATTTAATCACACAAAATATTTAAATATTAAAAAATCTCAAAGGTTGAAATTTACTAAGATTAATATTGCTAATTACTGCTTCCACATTCCTAAGTGAAACTGGCTCTTTATTTTTAAGCACTGAAAATATGGCATGAAGAATGTGAAAATTTGATGTCCCTGTCTTCATTTGTGCTAAGGCACCTCTATTCATTATTATTATTGCAGCATCGATGCAAATATCAAGACAGTGAAAAAAGACAAAGACTTAAGACATTATTTAGAGTGTCAGACCCCATTGATTCCCTGAGTGATCTTAGAGACCCCCTAGGTGGCTGTGGAGCATAATTTGAGGGCCCTGCACAAGTTCAAAACCCTTTCTTGAGCTCCTAATCCCTATGTTCAAGGGTCCACTAGATGTCTTATCGGTACTGCTATTTCAAGAATCTTAATTGATTACTGGTCATATTTCTTCTTTGTTCCTCATGCTATTCATCTTTCATTTCCTATATCTGACACCATCATTACACAAGTCACTCAAGCTAAAACCTGGTAGTCACTCTTGATTTTTTTCTCCTTAACTGATTACATATTGCAGAAGGAAACGGAAACCCACTCCAGTATTCTTGTCTGGAAAATTTCATGGACAGAGGAGAGTGGTGGGCTACAGTCCATGAGGTCACAATGAGTTAGACACAACTGAGTGACTAACACTTTCACTGTTTATATATAAAATCAAGTCCAATGTCTTACATATAATCATTTCTAACACTATCAAGATGGAGTTAGTTCAAGCCTCCAGTATCTCAAAAAAAACCTGCCCTAAAACTAGTTTTCTTCCCCTAATCTCCTTCTATTCAACCTCTACTCTCCTACTGAAGTTACAAATTTTGATGATGCAATATTGAGAAACAGAGGCTCTGTGTCAACAAATCAAGCTCAATTCCTTCCTCTGCCACCTCCTAGCTGACTGACCCTGGCAAATTACTCAGGCTCTTTTTGTTATATTTTGCCTTTCTGAAAGTCTTCTCTGGTGGTTCAGGAGGTAAAGCATCTGCCTACAATGCAGGAGACCCGAGTTCAATCCCTGGGTGGGGACGATCCTCTGGAGAAGGAAATGGCAACCCACTCCAGTTATTCTTGTTTGGAAAATCCCACGGACAGAGGAGCCTGATAGGCTACAGTCCATGGGGTCACAAAGAGTCGAACATGACTGAGCAACTTCACTTTTGCCTTTATGAAAGACAAAATTAGTAAAAGTATTTATCACACATGGTTGCAAAGACAGAATGAGATAATTCCCATAGAGTGTTATCTAAGTAAGTTCACAGAGAGCATTATCACACAGCCTGACATCTAGTGAGTTTTTAATAAATGATAAGGATGATTATTTTGTCAATTTCCTCCTTAAAATCCTTCCTTTACTGTAAACATTATCTGACATGTCTTTCTCACTCCTAGATTATGATTTCCTTGAAGTTAGAAACTTTATTTTCACTTATCTGAGGGTGTAGAACTGCATTTGAAACATGAAGAATGTGTGCATCCATGCTCAGTCCTATCTGACTCTTTGCAAACCCATGGACTGTAACCTGCCAGAGTCCTTCATCCGTGGAATTTTCCAAGCAAGAACACTGGAGTGGTTGCCATTTCCTTCTCCAGGAGATCTTCCTGAGTCAGGGATTGAACCTGAATCTCCTGCATTGGATGGCGGATTCTTTACCACTGCACCACCTGGGAAGCCCCTGAAACATCAGTTCAGTTCAGTTCAGTCACTCAGTCATGTCCGATTCTTTGCAACCCCATGGACTGCAGCACACCAGGCCTCCCTGTCCATCACCAACACCTGGAGTTTACTCAAACCTACGTCCACTGAGTCAGTGATGCCATCCAACCATCTCATCCCCTGTCGTCCCCTTCTGCTCCCGCCTTCAATCTTTTCCAGCATCAGAGTCTTTTCAAATGAGTCAGTTCTTCTCATCAGGTGTCCAAAGTACTGGAGTTTCAGCTTCAACATCAGTCCTTTCAGAGAATACTCAGGACTGATTTCCTTTAGGATGGACTGGTTGGATCTCCTTGCTGTCCAAGGGACTCTTTGCTTAATAATTATCAGTTAATGATTGCAAAGTGTTCTCTGAATTATCTACAAATGTAGACTTTCAATTTGAATTTTTTGTCATATGTCTCAATTCTTCAAGATTCTACCTAATTACTGGATATAAATATACTGTAATATATAAACATATACAAGTTAAATTACACACTAGGATTAACCTGCTGACAGACTGCCCCAAATGGAAAAATCCTAAGCCATTTAAAAAACCTATTCCTTCTAAAAACTTGTAAAAGCAAGTCATCACATGTCCACTGATTGGCTTGAGGAAGGGTAGAGTGGATGTATAAAACTCATTAAGTTACATATATATGTCATTTTCACTGGATAGCATGTATGGAAAGAATGTCTATTGCTTTCTTCATGTCCTCAAATGAGGTCTGTGATCCAGATAAGGTTAATAACCATTGTTACAGAAGATGACAGAGAATATGGAACCAGGAGTTAGCTGTGTTCATGGCAGACAGGTGGAGATATATTTTTCAGCATAAAATTTTTGGAATATGTCAAATCAAACAATAAAGACAACTGCCTACCAGATCTATATTTATCTGAACTTTGAAAATAAAAATGAAATCCACAAACCTGAAGCCAAGCACCTGAACTCTGAACAAGAGTCAATAAATAAAAACATGAAATCACATTGTCAATTTTTCTTTACAGTATACTTTGTGTTTGCTTGTTGCCAACACTGCTGGGTGCCTAGAAAGAGTCCTTGATGATTGTAATCTTGGATTTTGTGTGTGTGTGTGTGTGTGTGTGTGCATTCTCTCAGATTTTTTTAGGTGGTCTCACTTAAACCAATGAGTAAATTTTAAAAAATACAATTATGATACATAATATACATAACATATGACACAATATGCCATGAATATACAGTATACAACAACATAGGTAACATAAAATACAAACTGTAATATGCAATACAAAATAAAGCTTATACCATATGTAATGCATAACGCATAGAACAGTCTTTTGGACTCTGTGGGAGAGGGAGAGGGTGGGATGATTTGGGAGAATGGTATTGAAATATGTATAATATCATATATGAAACGAGTCACCAGTCCAGGTTCGATGCACGATCTTGGATGCTTGGGGCTGGTGCACTGGGACGACCCAGAGGGATGGTATGGGGAGGGAGGAGGGTTCAGGATGGGGAACACATGTACACCTGTGGCAGATTCATTTTGATATATGGCAAAACCAATACAATATTGTAAAGTTAAATAAAATAAAATTTTAAAAAATGCTTTCTAAAAAACTATGGCTTTCCATCATAATAGAATAATTTGCATACTTAATGTAGATAATTCACAAGATTTTTATTAAAAATATCATTTGATTGATAATTAAAAGCCATTTTTATTTTAATAACTACATTCAAATAACTTTATGACAACATTTTGTAGGAATATACCAGCTTAAGGTAGCTATTTGTTTGGATTCAATTTTACGTTGTTGAAGTTTATAAGTCATTTAGCAATTAAATATACATAGTGGAACTGAATGTATGTTGCTTAAATCAGTACCTGTCAAATTGAAAGCATGAATGGAACGCCAATTTTGGACTTGACAATTAATTTTACTTGCAGTATATAACAGGTATTCGGCTACAGGCTATCAGGTGAATTGAAATCTGTCTCTAAGTTGAAATTTTCTAAGAAACCAAGGTAGAACTATCATGGACATGTTATAAACATAAGCATTCTGAAATCAAACACACTGATTAAAAATTCACAGGGTTGTCTCTAAATTATCTAATAAAATAGTCATCAGGCTGAAATAATCACGATCAACTTTTCAACCTTTATTATCTGTTCTTGTCTGCTTCATAAAAATTAGAAAATTAAATACAAAATCTTTCCATTAGGGCACTGATAAAGCTGTAAATTTAAAAACAAATTGGAGAATGTGAAAGTTTAGATCCTCCTAGTAAAATTAACTTGTCCAACATTGATTATATATAATTCCGGTACTGCTGGTTAGTGTTCTAAATGTACAATTTATTATAAGGCTTAAGAAATATAAGGAAATTAATGCTGTTATTAAAACTCTAACTTTTCATTTTATTGAGTTATGAAGGTTGAAATCTGTAATCTTAACACTGTATTAGCATGAGATTCTGCAATTTAAATAAAATAAACTGGTTGAGAAAATGAACTATGCTAACAATAAAAATGATGCCTGTTTTCTTGTATGGAACACTTAGAGAACCTCACTTGATGGTAACAGATGAAAACTTTAATAATTTAGAAGTTTTTATAAACACTGATAAAATTACATCATAAATAGTATTATTTTATATACCTGCAAAATCTGTAAAAATCTTATCTATATAATGTTATATCAGGTTATAAAAACTTTTTATCCATTAAATAACAGAGACACATTTATATACAATATAGTGTATCTACCTGTCATATATATAATTAATTCAATTACTGTCTATTGCATTTTTAAAGGCACTAAAAAAGCACTTGATGGAAGGAATAATATATAACATTAAGTTCTCGTTGTTTTTATGATGTGTATAATGAACTACAGCCTAAAAACAGTAAAAGATAGAGAAACGATAACATAACATAAACAAAATTTAAAATTAAATCCCCAATAGGGTCACAGTCTTTGCAGGGTTTTTGCTCAGTGATAAAGTATACAGAACAGTATCTGGGCTATAATTGCTGTTCAAAAACATTTGTCGAATAAATTAATTTGCATGGTATCTTCAATAATATAGAAATTTAAAAGCTCACCTTTATAGACAGTAAAGTTCCATGAAAAGGATTTAGTGACAGGGCAAATTTGCATAACCAGCATAGCAACTATGCACTCCAGAAAAAAAAAAAAAAAAGACCATAAAAATCAAGTTATTTCCACAATGAACATCCATCCAAAGATATTACCTGAGACGAGTGGCTGCACTTTTGGCTATTTTACTCATATTTACTTCTCTGGCCTAACCATTGAAGGTAGGTGGATTAAATTTAGAAAGACACCATTAAAATGTTCACATTCCCTAGGAGTGCATCATGTATGTGAGTGTGTGTGTGTGCACGTGTGTGTGGATAGGGTGTAGATCATACATGATGGTGAAGTGGTGTTGGTGATGGTGATGGTGGTGGTGATGATGGTGGTGATGGTGATGGTCTTGTATTTCACACACAGTTTGAGATATTCATCTAATTAATCCATGAGAGATGTCAGGAAAGCATGGTGAGTCGTCTTCAGGTGGATGTAGAACAAAATTGAATTTCTTAAGAAAATTGAGAAATAGGTTATGGCATATTTGCCATAAATGGGACACATGGTGAGATGTTAGCAGAGTGGAATGATGCCAGTTCTAGAGTGGGTCAATTAAAATTATTCATTGGAACCTATAACACAAATATATATGCCAACATGTTTACTCACATTTTCAACAAATATTTATCAAGTGTTTGGTATATTATTATGGACTCTCTAGGTAGGTTCTTTATGTTCAAGTCCTACTCTACCACCAGTGATATACTGATGAGTAAGGCATGACATCTGTCTCTGTAAGGACACTCTAGCAAACTATAGGAACTAAGAAACAACAGTTAAATAAATACACAAAAACTCAGAAATATACAGTCTTATATCCAAAAAATAAAGATATGGTTAATCCCTAAACATACCTTTTTTAAAACTTTCATCCATACCACATGGCATGTGTTCAAACCTGCACCCCCTGCATTGAAAGCATGGAGTGTTAACCACTGGACCTCCAAGGAAGTGTCTAAACATATCTTGAATAATGGGTAAAGCAGCATCTATTAAGGTGCAGCAAGACAGGACCCTTTCTCTTTGGTCTTTCATATTCTTTGTTAGAAAGAATGCTGGATGTGGGAGACTGCTTTAACTTACAATGAGGTTGTCAAGTATGTTTTGATCAGTTTTATGGAGGATAGAGCAGGCTAGCTGTTCTGATCTCTGTTCAAAACAGAGGAACTATTTCTCAGCTACTTTGCATGCACAAAAATGGTTAGTGCTAAACTCCTGACTCAAATAAGAAGACTGGAGTTTTACCTAGCAAGATATATATTATCTTTGTTTAGGCACATAAGCCTAGTTTGTTTGGTTCTAAACTGAGAGCCTTTTAAATCTTTTAACATCATTTGAACAACGAAATAATCATGAGAGATTTTAATAACAGGATCAGCAATGGCTTCTTAAAGTTCAATTCAGAAAGACTTCAAATGATGCCAGCATCTCCAGAAGCCAAGCCTCTGTTAGCCTTCTTCTGGTTCTGGCTTAGTCTCTAAGTCATGTCTGACTCTTGAAACTCCATGGACTATAGCCTGCCAGGCTCCTCTGTCCATGGGACTTCCCAGCAAGAATACTGGAGTGGGCATTTCCTGTTAGCCCTCTTAGGGAGGTGTCTTAGTCTGTTCAGGCTGCTATAACAAAATACCATGGACTGGTGGCTTATTACAATGAAAATTTATTTCTCACAGTTCAGTTGTTGTCTGGAGAGAGGCTACTTTCTGGTTCACAAATAGCACCTTCTAGATATAACCTCCGGAGAAGGCAATGGCACCCCACTCCAGTACTCTTGCCTGGAAAATCCCGTGGATGGAGGAGCCTGGTGGGCTGCAGTCCATGGGGTCACTAGGAGTCAGACACAACTAAGTGACTTCACTTTCACTTCTCACTTTCCTGCATTGGAGAAGGAAATGGCAACCCACTCCAGTGTTCTTGCCTGGAGAATCCCAGGGACAGGGGAGCTTGGTGGGCTGCTGTCTCTGGGGTCTCACAGAGTCGGACACGACTGAAGTGACTTAGCAGCAGTGGCAGCAGATATAAACTCATGTGGTGGAAGGGGCAAGCTAGTTCTTTGGTGTACCTTGTATAAGGGCTCTGCCATTATGGCCTAATTACCTCCAAAATGCCCTCATCTCCTAACACCAATCCCTGTGAAAGGTTAGGATTTCAACAAAGAAACTTTGAGGGACACATTCAGTCCATAACAGGAAGAAAACTGTGGCTAGACTCATCTATAACAATCACTTCATTCTGTAGAATGGTGGTTTGTGGGATACCTAAGAAAAATCATCATATATGAAATCAAAGAGGCAGCATTATAGTGTTCAATAATTCCCAATTTATCTTCATCTAGAAAATGTACCTTTTAGTGTCAAACATAAGGGCTTCCTTCTTGAGGTTATTCAGCTCCTTAATGAAGTTGCCACTGAGTCTGCAAATCCATATAAGTGAAGGGCCCAGATGTAGATGTTAAATAGCTGGGTAAGAACAAGGTCTCTTTGTTTTCATAATTGTGTATACATAGCCCCAAACCTGTTAGGATTACTTGAGTATTTAAGGGCTAGAGACCCAAATTATGAGCTTAACAACTATATATTGGAAGGTTAAAAAAAAAAAAAAAGACCTGGCAAATCATCAAAGCAACAAATCATATAGATGCTAGTTAACATTTTTTAGTTTAAACTCTCTTAGAAACAACTTCAGGAGTCTCCAGTCCAATTCCTGGCTTGGGAAAATTCAAACAATGTAAAGATTTGGACTTAACCTATTTGGGTAAATATCACTCATCCTATAGTTTCAATCAGAAATAGTTAGTAAACATTGAAGGCCATAAACATATTTCATCCAGTTGTATTGCCTCAAATTTCCTCATTGAACTAAATATTTGGAGAGAACTAACTATTTGGGAAATAAACTGTTCTGTCCTCCTTTTCAGAGCAGAGCAGAGCATACGACCACTCTTAGTATGTACTACAGAAATGACAGCTTGTATTACTAATACTGCTCATAGCAGTCAGTGAAATATCTAAAAGGAAGCTTCTCTCACATTTTCATCAAGACCATATTCTAGATTCCATAATAGAGAGACCAAGGCACCAGTAAGGCAGGAACAGTATAAAGAAATTTACAGAGAGAGAGATACAGAAACAAAGAAGGAGAGAGACTAAGAGAGAGCGATGAAAGATAAAAGCAGCAAATTCTGAAGAAACTATTTCCTTTCATAGTAAGTATACATTTTTCTCATACTTGGAAAAATTTAAATTTTGCAGTTTAAACTGTCTTTTTTTTTTTAATTAAATATGCCATGGGGCAGCATAATCTGTGCTGCATTTAGGGACTTAAATACAATAATCTCATCCTTGTCAAGATGAGCATTAACAACCCATATTTTAAAACAGAATTAATTAGTATCTTAAATTCTCATTTGCCTGCTAGGGCAAAGGTTTTCCTTCCCTATCCATGAGCATCTCAACTACTGGATTTTCTTTGAGTTGCTTCAAAGAACATTTCTGAGTGACACAATCAACAGCATGAAAAGGCAACATAAAGAATGTGGGGAAATATTTGTAAATCATAGATATAAAAGTTATTAATATTTAGAATATAGAACCAAAACTCAATAAAACAAAACCAAATAACTCAATTAAAAATGGACAAAGACCTTGAATAGACATTTTTTAAATAGACGATTACAAACGGCCAAGACACATAAGAAAACATGCGTCACTAATTACTGGGAAAAGGCAAATCAAAACCACTTATAAAGTCATTTATATTCATCAGGATGGCTACTATTGGGAAAAATAAAATAATCAATGTTAGAATGTGGAGAAAGTGGGACTCTTCTGCACTATTAGTGGTACAGTTGCTATGGAAAATAGTATACTAATTCTTCAAAAAATTAAAACTAAAATTACCATATATTCAATAATTTCACTTCTAGGTATATATTCAAATGAACTGAAAATAGGGTTTCTACAAAATATTTGTATACCCGTATTCACAGCAGCACTATTCACAACAGTTAAAAGGTAGATATATCCATGGATAACTAAGCTAAGTTGCTTCAGTCGTGTCCAACTCTGTGTGACCCCATAGACAGCAGCCCACCAGGCTCCCCCGTCCTTGGGATTCTCCAGGCAAGAACACTGGAGTGGGTTGCCATTTCCTTCTCCAATGCATGAAAGTGAAAAGTCAAAGTGAAGTCACTCAGTCGTGTCTGACTCTTAGCGACCCCATGGACTGTAGCCTACCAGGCTCCTCCGTCCATGGGATTTCCAGGCAAGAGTGCTGGAGTGGGGTGCCATTGCCTTCTCCATATCCATAAAATAAAATGTGGTATATATATATATATACAATGGGCTTCCCAGGTGACTCAGTGGTAAAGAATCTACCTGTCAGTGCAGGAGATGCAGGTTCTATCCATTTGTCAGGAAGATCCTCTGGAGAAGGAAATGGAAACCCACTCCAATAGTTTTGCCTGGGAAATCCCATGGACAGAGGAGACTGGCAGGCTATGATCCATGGAGTCAGAAAACAGTCAGACATGACTTGGTGACTAAACAACAACAAATATATATACATTAGAATATCATTCAGCGTTTAAAAGGAAGAAGATTCTGACCCCAGGGCTGAACTTTGGGGAGATTATGCTAAGTGAAATAAGCCAATCAAAAACTATTTTATGATTATACTTATGTGAGAGATCTAGAGTAGTCAGATTCATAGAAAGCATCATGGTGGTTGTCAGGGAATGGTGAGGTTGAAAATTGAAAGTTGTTTTTTGGTGGATATAGTTTGTTTTGCAAGATGAAAAAATTCTGGAGACTTGGTGCACAATAATTTAAATTTACATTGAACAAAACAATAACACACAAAGTGATTAAAATTGCAAATTCAATGTAATATACATTTTAACACAATTAAAAATAATCCAGACTTTCATTTTAAAAGCAGGAAATGTCTCAATTTTACAACTTATGTAACAGAAAATCATAGTACTGGGTGAAAAATATATGACCAGTTATGTTTAAATAAGGTCGAAGGTATCAATCAAACACCCATTCCTCAAATTTTAGTACTTTTTATCCAACCAGTTCTCCTAAATTTTAAGCATCTGAATATTACTGTTTTGGTTCTCCAAAGATTCTCTCAAAAATACCTGCACAAAATTATGTATTTTTTCAGATAAGAGAAAGTTCTGTTCATTTCTCTTTTAACCTTTGATCTATTCATACTTTAAGATCAACTCATTATTTCTTCCCACATGGGGTTTTCTTCCTTTGGCTGAGCCGACCACTCCTTCCTGTGGGCTCTCATTATGGCTTACAAATAACCCATTGATGGAGTTTACTACCTATTTACTATCTGTGAGCTCCTTAAGGGTAAGGATGCTTCCTGTTCATCTGTGTCCAAAGAATTCAACAGAGAGTCAGGCAAAAAATAAAAGTTTAGTATTCTTTTACAGGATGATGGTGAAGCTAACTCTTGTAAAACTGCCTTATTAAATAATTACAAAATAATTTCCTCTTAGAGATCAGAACTATTGGAGGATAAAAGCCCAGCTGCTCCTTCTTTTTACTGAATAATATCTTATTTTACCAAAAATTGTAAGTTTGCTCTTCTTTTTTGATGTGAATGCCAAGAAGCTAAATGCCAAAAGTTTGTCCTAATAAAAGTTTACCCGTGGTATTATTAACCTAGTATAAGAAATCTGGTATTATTATCCCAATACCCCAAACCCCACTCATATCCTTGTATTCAAGCTATTGTAACGTTATTTTCCTATAAACTATCGCAAATCTATTTTGGAAGGAAGTGAGATATGATTAAAATATGTAAAATATGCAATATGAGGCTAAATATGAAGGTGCTGCTTCAAAGCTGTTCTCTTGAGTTTCTTTTCTTTGTTCCATGAATAATGTCTCCCACATTTCTGTCAAATCCTAAACAGCTGTGCTCTCATTACTGCAATATCTGTTCTTACATGCTTTATCTTGTCTGGTTCAGTTCTGAGTAGGCGGTATAGCCTGTTCTCCATAATTTGTTTTCTAATGTATATCCACTTGTGTACCATATAAGTTATTCTATTTTTCCTTAAACTGCAGCTAAATTAAGCTATTTTTCAAAGTAATAGGACAATCTAGTCAAGACCCTTTCAACATAAGATATGCACACTTCAGTTGCTATAATTAAGACAATAGAAAATATGATTTCCTTCATAATAATCTTAAACTGCAGAATTTTAGGAGACTTATATCCAGATGTAGATTTAGGATGAACTGTGATGCTTTAGAAAGGTCATTTGACTTTTTAAGACTAGATTACTTCAAAAGTTCTTTCCAAGTCTAAAATTATGGATCTAGTAGTATCTAAAATGATAGCCGAGGTGCTAAACCCTTGCCTGGAAATAAACATAAATCCTCATCAGCTTATACAGTGATTTCAATAAAAAGAAACTATCCTGAATATCATGTTAAAAGAGTTCTTCAGATTAAAACAAAATTAAAGCTTTAGAATTGAGGATTATACTTGTGTTTGCTATGAACTTAATTAAACATATTGTCAATAGTATATTACCTTCAGTATAACATAACCACAAATACAGCTTCTCAATAATCACACCATCTCTCATTTCAGTATCCCATAGAAACATTAGTCTAGTCAACTTATCTATCCTATCTAAATATGTATGAGGATTTCTTATGCCTTAGTAACTGAAGCCAATTTCCCCTTCAGACGAATTTCACTGCTGAAGTGTACTGCAAGTTCATTTCTACTCTCATTGCTATTTTCTCCTTGAAAAACAGAATGGACCCTTTCCCAACAAACCAAATTTCCTGAGCATTGCAAGGCCTGCCTGGATTGTCCTTATCTTCTGTGAAGCATTACCTACTACCTAGTATTCAGATAGCTTAAAATGACCTATCCATTTTCTACATTTTTGCTGAACCACAGAGTTCATACCTAACTTCTAATATAACATCTAGTAATATAGCAACTCCAGAGCAGACCAGCTAGTTCACCCATAAATACACATTCTCCTTCTTGCCACATGTTTAGACTGTATTGTCCAACCTCTTTGCACTGGGGTGAACCTTATGGCTAGTTCTGGCCAATGCCATGTGAGCAAATATGATGTTCAACTACTTTGAGGCTTGACCTATAAAAAGACTTTTACAATCTTTCATATGCTTTCTTCCTTTGAACTTATCTACCAGCTACACACAGAGGATCTGACAAGGACTATAACAGTTGAGGTGATGTCAAAGGTCCTAAATACCTCCATGCATGAAGACATGGAATGAAGCTCCTCCCTCTGACACAATATACAACTTTATATGGAATCTTTGTTTTTCTTGGGTGATATTTTACTTCCCTCGTTGATCTTAAATGACTGAGAATGTATCTCAAAGCTTTTTAAAATTCTGTATATAAGCGATTACAATTATTTTATAGCATTTATTCAACATGAAGTGAAGTGAAGTCGCTCAGTCCTGTCCAAGTCTTTGCGACCCCGTGGACTGTAGCCCACCAGGCTCCTCCGTTCATGGGATTCAACATGAGCATATTTTTAATCACAAATGCATATTGTCTTTAAAGTTATACTGTTCTAATTCAGCTGATGTGAAGAACCAACTAATTGGAAAAGATCTCGAAACTGGGAAACACTGAAGGCCAAAGGAGAAGGGGGCGGCAAAGGATGAGATGGTTAGACAGCATCACCAGCTCAATGGACATAAATTTGAACAAACTCCAGGAGACAGTGGAGGACAGAAGATCCTGGCATGCTACAGTCCATGACGTCACAAAAGTCACTTAGCAACTGAACAACAAATTATCAATCATATGCATTCCATTATTCATAAAATATTCTAAATGTTTAATTATAAAATACTCTAAATGTTTACTGTATATATTTACATACTGTTCCATGATCACATAATATATAGTATATATCCACATAATTTTAAAAAGTAAAACAAAAAAGGGACACTTGGTTTAGTATTCACTAGAAAAGAGAATCATGGCCAGATTTTCTTCTGATTGTTATTCTCTATAGGTGTTATAATAAGTCATATAAAGCTAGAAAATCAAAAAAGGAAATTTCTAAGAGTCCATGAGCACATTCTCAAGTCACTGAAATAACACACAGTTGGTACATGAATGAGTTCATGAATCATTTATCAGTGGTGATAGAAATAGAAATTATTTCCCTCAGAATTCTATCTTTGTTCCAGTGCCTTGTAAATATGTTCAATATTTGAATCTCTACTTTAAAGAAGGGAACACACATTAATTGAAGGTTTATTCTGTGGCAGGTGCTTTACATAAATCATTGTACTTACCCCTCACGAGGGCTCTGCGAGGCCGTTATTTTTACCCCCACTGCAGAGGTGAAACGCCTAATGAAGAGCACGCCACTTACAATGGCAGAGCATGACCAGAGCCCACCCCTGCGTCATTCCTTCATCCTTCTCTCTAACACAGAATTCTCTCCAGCCTCTCTCACCTATGTACTTTTTCATGACACTTTGTGTTCGAAATACTATTCTTCTCTATTCTAAATATCAATATCAAAGTTCAAACTGTTATAACTATTTCAGTGAGTTTCAACGCAAGCTGGACAGAAAAAAGTTTAAAACTCATGTAAGAAATTGCCTTTTATGAAAGGTCACACTGAAAGATGGCCACTCGCATTATGATGATCCTTTCTATACCATTTTTCTCCTCTCCTCCCTATGAATCCTGGCTTCTAGTCTCCTGTCATCAGATTATATGGCCCATTTTCTTCACTGTTCCAGTCACTTAATGACTTTCCAATTAACTCCTCCAAGTCTCCTAACTATTTTAGCTCCTGCCTAATGGTCACTCTTTCCAACATGACTCTTGATTTAATTATTGACAATTTCAGTATATACTTATATGATCCTTCCTGACATGTGGCCTCTTGCTTGCTTAATCTTCTTTCTTTTAAATATCTTGTCCTCCCTGTTATCTCAGCCAATTAACTCCATGGTCATTTCTAGATCTATTCATTACAAGTAATACCCATACTTTCACAATCTGTTTTATGCATCCAGTTCTCTGACCATCATCTCCTCTTTCCAGCTCATTTGCTCCAGTATCTCAAGTCATCTGCCCACTGGGATCTTCAATCAATTGAATGACACACATTTCAATGTCCCTCAACTCCCTTCACTAGGCAAAATTACAGTCCTACTTGGATTTAACTCTCTGCCTCTTCAACACCTACACTTGTGCAGCTAAATATGCCTGCAGAAACACACAGCAATTCTAAATGATCTCACTTTAAAATCAATTTGACAAAACTAATACAATTATGTAAAGTTTAAAAATAAAAAAATAAAAAATAAATAAATAAATAAATAAATTCAATTTGAAAAAGTGCTTGAGGACCCTGAAGGCTGCCCACAATCATAGCATATTTCACTAGTACATGTACTTTCCACCCATGAAGGACTTCATACTTTCTCCTTTATTCTTAAATTTCTAGCACTTCTGTTGTAATACTCCCAGTTAATTAGCTTTGCTTTGCCTCTACTGAGAAAACTGAAATGACTAGAAAGAAGCTCCAGAAAACTTCACAGTCACATGTCAGTTCAGTTCAGTTCAGTCGCTCAGTCATGTCTGACTCTGTAACCTCATGGACTGCAGCATGCCAGGCCTCCCTGTCCATCACCAACTCCCGGAGTTTACCCAAACTCATGTCCATCGAGTCGGTGATGCCATCCAACCATCTCATCCTCTGTCGTCCCCTTCTCCTCCTGCCCTCAATCTTTCCCAGCATCAGGGCCTTTTCCAATGAGTCAGCTCTTCGCAGCAGGTGGCCAAAGTATTAGAGTTTCAGCTTCAACATCAGTCCCTCTAATGAACACCCAGGACTGATTTCCTTTAGGATGGACTGGTTGGATCTCCTTGCAGTCCAAGGGACTCTCAAGAGTCTTCTCCAACACCACAGCTCAAAAGCATCAATTCTTCAGTGCTCAGCTTTCTTTATAGTCCAACTCTCACATCCATACATGACTACCAGAAACACCATAGCCTTGACTAGATGGACCTTTGTTGGCAAAGATATGTCTCTGCTTTTTATATGCTGTCTAGGTTGGTCCACCACAATTGAACCCATATACTTTGCTTTCTCTTAAGTTTCCATAAATAAATGGTATTTACTCCTCTCTAAAACCTTCACTTGTGCACTAAATATGATTTCCATCATATATCCAATAACTGGACAATGGAATTGATTCCATTTTCTCTGCATTATTAATTTTTTCTTATGTAGTATAGAAAATCACCACCAGCAAAAAGGTTATTTGTCCCATTTTAAAAGAATCGTCCTTTAAATCCCATTTCACCTAACAGCTATAACTGATTATCATCTCATTTTTGCAGCAAAATATCTTGAGATAGGATCATACTAATCAGTTCTTATCATACTAATCAACAGCAAGTACATTGTGCTTGACATATTTTTTCACTTGGTTTCCATGATAACACTACCATGGTTCTTGTCTAACAATATTATTTTTACATCTCAATCTTTGTTGGTTTTTCCTCCTCTTCCAGATCTCTTAATGTTAGAGTTCCCCAGATTTCAATCTTCTATTCTCTCCTCTTCTCTGACCTCAATCAGTAGATAAATTTTAATAACAGCAATAAGTCCTCAGCACCCAAATTTATACTTCTTGTTCAGACATGTCTTCTGAACCTCAAACTCATATATACAACTACCTACATGTCAGATGAATTGAGTTGTCAATAGATATCTCCAACTGACAGGCCCAAAACTAAACTCCTCATTCTTTTGCCCTGTAAACCTATTCCACTCAGGCTTTTTTTTTTTTTTCCTCTCTCTCTCACTTAAATGGATAACCCATCCTCTTAGTTGCTAAAATAAATCTTGGCCTCATTCCAGATTTTTCCCTTCTCACATTCATATTCAATTTGGGGGAAATCCTGTTGCAGTATCTTAAAATATATCCAGAACCCTTCTGAAAATTTTCATTGGTACCACACTGATGCCAAGCCACGATTATTATTCCAATGATTCTGAAATCATCTCTCAACTGGTTTTCCCACATCCACCTATGTGCAAATGATTTCAACACAACATCCAGTGATCCTTGTAAAATCTAAATCAGATCAAATCTTTCCTCTGCTCCAAACCATCTACTAGTTCCTCTTCTTAGAGTGAAACTCAAGTCAGTACAAGCATCAAGAAGGCACTACCAGTGACTACGAGAACAGCTTCACTTCCTTTCTGAGCTAACTGCTCCTTCACTCATTCACCTCCAGCCACCTGACCTCCTCCCTGAACACACCGAGCACATACTTATGCTCTAAAGGTTAGCACTAGTATACCTCTCTCTTGAGATGTTCTCCAGATATTTGCTTGCCTATTCCTCTGAACCACTTCAGATAACACCTCTTCAATGACATCAACTTTGGCCATTTAAGTGAAAATGCAAACCAACTCCCTTCTCCTTAGCTCTGCTTTGTTTTCCATAGCTTAATTACTTCCCAATTATTTAAATATTTTGTGAGTGTCCGTATGTACACGTGTTCCCCTAAAGAAACCCTAGTGCCTAGAATAGTGTAGACACTTTGCATGTGTACAATAAATATGTAAAATTATAAAGGAACCAATAATGAAGTATAAGCTTAGCCAAACTGACATTCTACACACAAATAGACACAGACATACACACATCACACAGAGTTCTAAAGCGAATTGGAAATGTATCCTTGAGAATTGAAATATGATGCTAATATACATCTAAATGATAATTAATAATTCTCTATATAGAATAACAGACTTCCAAAATTGTGACCAACCTTAAAGGTATAATCCAATCAGGCATGTGATGTTTATGTCTCTTCTACATGTTTCCCCATAATAATTTTCTAGTCTATTCCTGAATACTGCAGTAATGGCAGACCTTTTGCATAGTTTGCAATGAGAAAACTGAAATTCAAGGTTAATGTTGCCTAATATTTTACAGCAATTAAGGAAAGTAGGAATGACAGAATCTGAAACCAGGTCATTTGCCTACTAGGCTAGAGCCCTTCATCACACTCAGCTCTGTATAGAAAACCTTTAGTGTATTTAAATATATGTTTACTGAATAAACCAGATGCTTCTTTATAACTGGCAGTTTAAAAATATTTATACAACTGAAGTCAATTCAAAAATACTATGAAGAACTTGTATATGTAGACAATCCTCACTTCAAAAAAAAAACACACACACACACACACACACACTTGAAAAACACACATTTTAAAATTGAACTTATTTTATCAGTTTTCTCATTATCAGGCAACAAGGTTGATAAAACAGTACCATCAAGCAATACTAAGCCTAGGGGAAGAGAATTCACAAAGTTTCTGAGGTAGATAATTCTACTGGTAACTTGAAAACACCACTGTATAACACTCTAAGAAATCCAGCTTTACATTAGAAAGATGAAGACAAAATGAAAGCAAGAACATAAATAATATAGATAAAACAAAGCCCTTTAAAGTTTCCCTCCCCAAATAATTCAAGTAAAGACTGACTATATCACTTTTCACTATACATTCTACTACAAGGTGAGTAGAAAGAGGTATAAAAAGAAACAAAACCCACACATTATGTCTGATCTGTGCAAGCGTTTCATATTTTAATTATGTTTTGGACTTCTGCTCATTGTCACACACTATGATACAAATGAATAATACAGTAATAAACTTATAAGAGGTAATGAAACAGTCATAATTAGGATGCCTAAAGACAATACAGTCATCGTGAATAACAAACTCAATGTGCTCAATGGTATCATTAAGCTGTTCGAATTTCTAAAGCTCTTTCTATCAGTGTTCTTCTGTAAAGATGTTATATTTAACGGATAAAAGGACACTTTTTATTACTGTGAGACTCTGAAATGTAAAACAGCTTGACATTTTTGATGCATCATGTTACAGCATATCATGTTCTAATAGACTTTATTCTGTGCAGCTCAATAAAAACTTCTAGGAACTTCAAAAGAACACAGTGTCTAAAAATCATTTATCAGAAGGAGCAAGTTCTTGTTACCATGTTAGAAAACTGAAAAATTATGTTTTCAAAACAAAAAATACACCTCATTAAAATTTTTATAAACTGATTCTCTGGAATATTTTTCTTCCAAACTCTATACCTACGTGTGCTCTTGTTTTGTCATTTTATATGTGTGTGTGTGTATGTGTGTATATAAAATACACATGCATTTATTTATATATAATTTATACACAAATGCATATTAGTTTCTTGGGTCTAGAAAGTTAAGTGGAAATATGACTTTAGAACAGGAAGGGAATTTATTTGGAATGTATTTCAACCTCCCGATTTTACAGATGGAGGAACAGAGTGAAAGACATTCAGAAACCAACTCATCAACAGAACCCAGATCTCCTGACTTTCACTGCAGTGTTCTTCCTAGTACTTTGCATTGCTTCACTATGGACACAAAGTGCAGAGAGCCACATTAAATCAAATCTGCGGTAGATTATAATGTTTTATATCATATACACATTAGATTTGAAGATCTTGGCTTGAACAGATTAAAAAATAACTTCACTGATGTATAGAACAGTCTTATGGACTCTGTGAGAGAGGGAGAGGGTGGGAAGATTTGGGAGAATGGCATTGAAACATGTAAAATATCATGTATGAAACGAGTTGCCAGTCCAGGTTGGATGCACGATACTGGATGCTTGGGGCTGGTGCACTGGGATGACCCAGAGGGATGGAATGGGGAGGGAGGAGGGAGGAGGGTTCAGGATGGGGAACACATGTATACCTGTGGCGGATTCATTTTGATATTTGGCAAAACTAATACAATTATGTAAAGTTTAAAAATAAAATAAAATTAAAAAAAAAATAACTTCAACTCCAATTGCAAAAATTACTATTCTGTGCTTAGTTGCTCAGTCATATCCAACTCTTTGCAATCCAATGGACTGTAGCCTACCAGGCTCCTCTGTCCATGGGGATTCTCCAGACAAGAATAGTGGAGTGGGTTGCCATGCTCTCCTCCAGGGGATCTTCCCAACTCAGCAAAAATTACTACCTGCATGGAAATTCATTCAGAATATCCTTCATGTTTTAAATGACCTACTTGCAAAGGTTAAATAAATGACTTACCTGCAAAGGTTAAATAAATAAAAGAACCACCATTGATTAGTCAGGTGGATAAAAATAGTATTATATTATTGCAAAGCTAAATAAGACACTAGTTTAAAGATATGGGCCACACTCTGCAGTATGGTAAGTATGTTCACTCTTGAGGACACCTATTATTTTTCTTTCTTTTCCTTATTAGGTAAGTTCCACAAAAAGCACAACAACAACAAAGCAGAGCAAACAGTGCTAACAAAATTACTTGTGAGGCATAGTTAATCGTGCCTGTTCATGTGGGAAAACAGAGTTTAGGATTGTAAACAAATCCTTGCTGGAGAGAAAACAATTTCTTAGATCAGTGCTTATTTTGTCTGTTTAGTGTTCATGAGAATTGTCCTATAATCCTTAAAAAAATATAGATCTAGGCTCCTGTCATTCCAATTCCAACCTCCACTACATGGAGATTTTAATAAGCATCATACCTGATAATAATGCACTGGGTGAACTGTACATTTAAGGGAAATAGTTTCTCACCTGTCTGCCCTCTACCTTTAGTAAACTGATTGTTTCACAAAAGTACTTAATTTCAGAACTGCAATAACTCTAACTCCCTCTACATATAGAGAAGCATATATTGGTTTGATCAAAACTCAGAATATGAATGATTTGTATAATTACTTGCATATTTTTACAATAATATTATTGCCATTAAGTATATCCCTATGCTACTAAACTGTAGGAGATAGACATAAACATATTTACCATTCATAGAACCTGATTTCAAAGAACATCTTCCTAGGGAAGAAGTTACACACCTAAGGGCAAGACAGACTATGTTAAGGGGCCTGGAAAGAACTCAAACTAACATATAAGCCATACACATGCACACAAACACAAACAAAACAGGAGGCGAAACTACTTTGGATGTCAATATGCACAATTTACTTGAAGTTTTAGGTTAGGAATCTGGAATGGGATAGCAGGGTTACTATTAACACAATTGTATATTCTAAGATTTGGAAATTGATACAGCCATTATTCAATATAGTTACCCTGTTGTTGTCCTTAAAGAAACTACATAATATTCTTGACAAAGCCTTGATGGTTTCTGATTAAATACTTCCTGTGACAAATGAATGAGATGGGAACTTTAAAAAAAAAAGTAACTATGTGTATGTGTGTGTGTGTGTGTGTATGTGTTAGTCACTCAGTCGTGCCCAACCCTCTGCAACCCTATGGACTACCTGCCAGGCTCCTCTGTCCATGGAATTTCCCAGGCAAAAATACTGGATAACTATGTTTATCCTGTCTTAAACAACTTGTTGTTTAGTTGCTAAGTCATCTCCCACTCTTTTGTGACCCCATGGACTGTAGCCCACCAGGCTCCTCTGCCCATAGGACTTCCCTGGCAAGAATGCTAGAATGGGTTACCATTTCCTTCTCTAGGGGATCTTCCTGACCCAGGGATAGAACCTGTGTCTCCTGCATTGGCAGGAAAGCCCCATCTTAAACAATAGGGTTGGAAAAAAAATTAGAATAGATAGTTTTGAGTTTACATTAGGATAAGTTTTTACCTCTTAGCAATATTGGTTGAGATATTGCTTCTTTGTGCTTCCCTAAGTATAATTAAGTATTTGAGCCAAAGAGGAAAAATCCCATGATTAAAATGAATGTAGCAATTAAATTGTGCTTCTAATGCAGTAACTTTGGGGGAGTTTTACTTTAAAAGGCAATCTTCACATTATTGCTGCCAAGAAAGGGAAGGGAAAACAAATTAAAGTAAAATAAAGACATGGGACCCACCTTGCGGTCCAGTGGTTGACTTAAACTTCCAAAGCAGAGGCTGTGGGTTCAATCTCTGGTTGAGGAAATAAGATCCCTCATGCTGTGGGGCGAGGACAAATGTTTTGGGCTTCCCTAGTGGCTCAGACAGTACAGAATCTAACTGCAATGATTTGGACAGGAAACCCACATTTGATCCCTGGGTGGGGAAGATCCCCTGGAGAAGGGAATGGCTACCCAGTCCAGTATCTTTGCCTGGAGAATCCCATGGACAGAGGAGCCTGGGGACTACAATCCATGGAGTTGCAAAGACACAACTGAGTGACTAACATACAAAAGACACAGATACACCATGACTTGTTACCAAGGTCATTATAAATGTCTCCTATCTGTATTGCTTCTTGAAACTCAATCCTACTCTCCCATCCCTCACTTCTTCAATGGGAGGAGGGGTGTGACTTGATCGGGAAGTTCATGGGGTCACAAAGAGTCGGACACCACTGAGCAACTTTCACATTTCACTTTAGCACAGGCAGGCTGTAGTCTTCAAGGAGTCACCTCCAATCTAGCGCTTGGCACATTCACCTTGGAGAATAGGTTCTTAAACTGTGACAGTATCCTTACTCTGGCAAAAAGAATTGGGGAAAAAGGGAAAAGCCAGTTTTTATTTACAGAAGCACAGATTAAAATTGTATGCCTAAAAAACTTACATACTAGGAAGAAGTCACGATATTTTAGCATGGTAGATCCTCAAAGTGACACAAATAAATGTTTCTATTGCTAACCCCAGGACACAGAATTTGAAGAAGTGAGGTACATAATCCTTTTTCCCTATTAGAGGCAAGTTCTCAAAGTGGAACATTTGCACACCTTTTTACACATGAACCAAGTTGCCCAGACTCTTAGGACAAACACTAAATTATGGAAAGTACGGTTTTACTGAGTATCATCAATTGGTTTGTTTGCAGGTTCTCAGAAGGTTAACTTTTATTCTAGCCTTGATTGAAATGCATGTTCTTCAAGTCAGAAACAATTATCATCCCACTAGTGAGAACACATATGTGTTACTACAGAAACATAGTGGACCTAGCCCAAACAAATGAGAATGATCAGGAGAAGAAAGCAACTAATTCTACAGACATGTGATTAAACTGATTAGAAAATTCTGTTTTTCCAAAGACACAAAATGAAATGAATGATCCTGGAACCACCACTGACTGCCATTAGTTCTAGCCTTTATAAATAGGTAGAATAACTACCATCAGTCTTCAAAATGGCATCCATTCAACTATCTTAAATATTCTATTCTTTAGTCTAATCTGCCATGGCTGTTTGACCTGTTTTGATGTTCCTGTGATATAGATTCATGACCTCCTCTTTCTTCTTCTACACCTAGGTTTTCCTCTGTTCCTCTTAAAGAACTGTCCATTGCAACAGAAAACCAAAATAAAAGTATTAACAGCTTAAAATGTCAACTAGATCTATTATCAGCTTAAAATGTCAACTAGATCTATTATCCCAAAATAATAGTATTAACAGCTTAAAATGTCAACCAGATCTATTATCTAGTTTCCTTCTACCCTTATACCATAGCATGGAATTTTGTCAGTAGACAAAATTAATATAACATTAATTAATACTGTGGTTAATTTACATGAGATAAAAATGACTATACATGAAATTTAAAAATAAAAAATTTTAAACTAATAAATTGTAAAGATCTAAGGTATCAAGAGATGTTTTGAAAAGTACTTTAGAAGATGGTCCTTGAAGACTGTCTACTAATACATTATATAAAGTATAATTTTGACAATAATAATTTATTTTTACTCATGCTAATAGCTATTCTACTGAATCCAGTACCAAAGTGTTATTATGAATGGAATTAGCTAGTTAAAATATTTGTATTGATCAAAATGAAAGAATAATTATCATTGATTAAATTTCAGTCAAAATTATGCAATGAGTGGATTACAATCTGGAAAATATATAAATTCTTTCCACAACTTTAAAATTTTCTTTTTCTTATCCTGCCAACTGTGCCATTAAGGCAAAGGTTCTAAAGTGCTTCCATAGAGACTGTTTGTTGGTCTGACTAAAGTTTGGGTTGCTTTTCAACAAATGGGGTTGACTTTCTAAGGATCTGCCCATCTTTTATCATCTTTTTCTTCTGATGATTGACAGAAACCATCTGCAGGATGGCTGATCTGTGTGGAAAAACAAACTCAGACTTCATAAGACCCAGCCAAGTAGTGAAAAAACATTTGAACATAATTACATCAATTAATCTATCATTATAATAATCTGATTACTATAAGCCCTTCATAATTTGAAAACAAAGGGTATTTCCATTAACTCTTGCAATAAACCTATGAAGAATTTAAGATAATCCTGCAGAACCTCAGTTTTCTTAACATATCAGAATAACATGGTAAGTAAGTGACTAAAACAGAATCAGATTCAGGTATTTGTTCTCTAGTCCCATGCTCTTCCGATTATAAAACAATACTATAAGGGATGATTGTTAGGAAGATAAAGTCTAGAAGATACCAAAAACAGCAAAGACCATTCACAACAAATCTGGATGTGTGTATTGATTTACATAATTTTATAATAGCCTGTGAAGTGAAATTATTTTGAATCTGCTAAATAAGTTATCTTTATTATGTTGGACAAATTTCTGATGGCTTAATTTCAGATTTGTCAAGTTCTCTTTTCACTTATTATAAAATTACTTTATTTGAAACTTTATGTAAAATTGTCAAATTTAGGCTCCATAAGCTAAAGTAGATCAGTGATTAATACCATTTTTTTTTTTTTTTGGTAAAATAAAAGAGGGAGAAAGAGCGAAGAGAGAAATTTTAAGACACCAAGTAACACTGAGCTTTTATAATTTGTTTCTCTTTTGTACAACTCCCCATGTGGTCGTCTAGGGCAGGTTTCTGTCCCAAGTTTTATGAAAGACTCCTTTAAATAAGCTCCAAACTGGGATGTCAGGGTATTAAACATTCAGTGAAGCATTTAAGAAAAAGTACGGGATATAAAGGCTTCAATAGCTATTCATTTATACTGGAAACACTACTTGATTAAATGAAAAGCTAACTGCATTCGGGTTTCTTACATTTAATAAAGAACCTTCCAAGAAATGTCAGCCACATCTCCTTTTTCTTACTCCACATAATCAGTCCCCTCAAACTTGCTTTGTAAATGTATCATTGATTTTTAAGCATGAATAAAATATATTTGGCAAACTGCCTAAATATAGGAAGTGCTGAAAAATCAGTTTTGATAAGCTGTAATAATTGGCTTAAAGTTAGGAACATTTTAAAATGATTCCACAAGTGGATATTTGCCTTTCTCTGATACTTTAAATTATTATTTCATTATTTTTTTATTATTGTTTTACTATTTTATCATTATTTTATTCTTGTTTTAATTTGGTGGAAGATAATTGCCTCTGGTATTAACTTGTTTACTACTTTATACTTTCCTAATAACAGTGCAGCAGGTATTGCTTATAATGGAGTAAAGTTACTAAAATAAAGCAGGAGAATGGGACACAAAAGACATTTCAAAAGAAGAAAAAAAAAAAGCAAAGAAATGCCTGTGGCTAGAAAGAATTGGATAAAATCTAGGTATTCTAAAATCTCAGAATGTGGTACTTAAATGCAGGCAAATATCAACATGGCTCTTGGGTTCTGTGGGTTCTTCCACTTACTTCTGAAGAACCACAAGATAATTTATTAACCTGGCATTTTTTCTTTTAACATGACAAATTCTTACATGTTTTTACAGAATATAAATATAAGCATAACTACTACTTTATAATCTTTGCTAATTTATTCAATTAACTTGTGGCGTACAGAAGCTAAAACAAAGCAAAACCTGTTTTCTGTTATTCCTCTAATAGAGAAAATAGGAGCAAAATCTACCTGACCTATCTAATCTGTCCCTGAACCACACACATATTTTTATACTTCTCTCTCTCTCTCTCTCTCTCTCTCTATATATATATATATATATATATATATTTCTTTTTTCATAATGAAAAAGCACTCTTCAGATCCCAGGGCAAGGACAAAACAATTCTGAAAACTATCAAGATAAAAGTATTCAACTATTAAAAACAGAATTTTCTTAAAAAAGGATAAGGTAAAAAGAGGAAAAGCAAATATTCTTTACCTTGATCCTTTTTCACTACAAATCTGAATCATAAAAAAAATAACTAAATTATAGTTAAAACATATTAATTTATTTGGATATTACTAGCTACCTCTAATACTAAAAAGAAGCCCAATAAGACATATGATTAACATTTAAATCTGGAAAAATGTTACTTCCTTAGATGTTTCATGCTATATGCCTGTTAACTCTCATAGTATGAAAAGCTAAAACACAGGAAGCTATATTGCTTTGAAATCTTAAAAAAATGATTAAGAAAGAAAATTAATTAAGCTGATTACAAGTAACACAGTGAAATTTTCATTAAAAGATTATTTTCAATTTAATATTTTTTTTTCAGATCAGTTTGGAACCTGTTTTATTTCTCATTTTAATTTCAATTAGGTTTGTCTGTGGATTTTACATAGTTAACAACATTGATGCTTTATAATCTATTTTTAAAATCCTTTCTAAGGTGTTGAAAACACCATGCTTTATTTAGAAACAGTAGCATAAAAATAATGAAATAGCCAAATATCTACATAAATTAATTCATCTGCACCTGTGTAATTGTTCTATCATTTTTCACACCATAAAATGTAACTCATCTATCATTTTTGATATGAGTAAATGACCAGTTTCTTGTGTCTTTTTCTTATTTCAGCAGCTTTCGTGTTTGTGTTTGACAAAAAAAGCCTATATGAAGAATAGTAATGTTGGCAAATACCAACTGATTTTTTTTAATATGCCAGGCACTCATTTTCATATTTAAAATAGATGGACTCCTGTTTTTTCAACAACTGTACATATTTTGCAATTCTCATTTCAAAGAAGAAACTTAATACATAAAGAGTTTAAGTAACTTGCCCAAGGTTTACCTATCTAGTGGATTAGGAGTTGGGGTTTTAATTCAGGTCATATAGTTCTAGATATTGGATCAATATTCAATATTCTCTCTCTATAGATCTTGATTTATTTATAGTAAAACAAAAGAAACTAACAAATTCACCAGTATTCAGTAGTGAATATTAACAGAGACTTCTATTTAATCATTTAGGATGTAAAATAAATTGCAATATATGCTAATTTTAAAGTTGTGAGGAGTGAAACATGAGTCCTGGACAAACCTGCAGCACAATCAGCAAGCATTTTCTACAGTTTTGGAAATTCTGAAATTCACTGGACTCAAACAAAACAAAACAAAAACAAAACACCTCTTAGTTGTGTGGGTAACAGCAGAGAAAACTTCCTTTACTCCCGATACAGAAACAGTTACTTTGTTTTTTTGTTTTTGTTTTTGTTTTTAATTTTATTTTATTTTTAAACTTTACATAATTGTATTAGTTTTGCCACATATCAAAATGAATCCGCCACAGGTATACATGTGTTCCCCATCCTGAACCCTCCTCCCTCCTCCCTCCCCATACCATCCCTCTGGGTCGTCCCAGTGCACCAGCCCCAAGCATCCAGTATCGTGCATCGAACCTGGACTGCTTTGAACCCAAAGTGGCCAGCTTAAGAATAATTTGAAAGAATTCTTTGTCAAATCATCGCTAATTCTGGAGCTCAGAATAGTTCGCTCATTGTCAAAAAAGACCTGAGCAAGCAGGAGATGAGTTCAGAAAAGACAACATGATGATTCAAACATATATGTTCTCATTTTACAAAAATCATCATTTTCTACCAGAAAAAGCAAGAATTCTTTCCTTAAAATTCATTAAATTTTGAAATTTTCATGAAAATAGCATCAGAACGAATTCTTAGGAGATAAAACTTAATTTTGAAATGTCAAGGAACATTCACATTAAGGTTCTGAATCAGAAAGTATGTGTGGGTATAAATAAATACTAAGTTAGTTATTTTTTCATTATCTTGTAGTTTTGTCTTACAACATGATATTATTTTATTTCCATGACAATATATTGCAGTAGCTGCCCATTAGCTAGGTTCAGTTCAGTTCAGTTCAGTTCAGTCACCCAGTCATGTCCGACTCTTTGCGACCCCATGAATCTCAGCACGCCAGGCCTCCCGGTCCATCACCAACTCCCAGAGTTCACTCAAATCACGGCCATCGAGTCGGTGATGCCATCCAGCCATGTCATCCTCTGTTGTCCCCTTTTCCTCCTGCTCCCAATCCCTCCCAGCATCAGAGTCTTTTCCAATGAGTCAGCTCTTCACATGAGGTGGCCAAAGTACTGCAGTTTCAGCTTTAGCATCATTCCTTCCAAAGAAATCCCAGGGCTGATCTCCTTTAGAATGGACTGGTTGGATCTCCTTGCAGTCCAAGGGACTCTCAGAAGTCTTCTCCAACACCACAGTTCAAAAGCATCAATTCTTCGGCACTCAGCTTTCTTCACAGTCCAACTCTCACATGACCACTGGGAAAACCATAGCCTTGACTAGACGGACCTTTGTTGGCAAAGTAATGTCTCTACTTTTCAATATGCTATCTAGGTTGGTCATAACTTTTCTTCCAAGGCTGTAAGCGTCTTTTAATTTCACGGTTGCAGTCACCATTAGCTAGGTTAAGGGGATTCATAACTGAATTATGACAGGGCAAATAAGTAACCAATTGAACAATTTATAGTGAGATGTTTTTATGGTATTTCCCAGATGACTTTAGTGAGATAAAAGTATGATGTTTTAAAAAGTACTGAAAGCTGAGTTTCACAAATATTAAACACATACTTACTGAAATATCATCTGTTAATTTACATAATTTACATTTAAAGAAAGTGAAAGTGAAGTCACTCAGTCGTTTCCGACTCTTTGCGACCCCATGGACTGTAGCCTACCAGGCTCCTCCATCCGTGGGATTCTCCAGGCAAGAGTACTGGAATGGGTTGCTGTTTCCTTCTCCAGGAGATATTCCCAACCCAGGGATTGAACCTGGGTCTCCCGCGTTGCAGGCAGACCCTTTACCATCTGAGCCACCAGGGAAGACTCACATTTAAAGAACATATAACTAAAACAAATTTGAATGTATTTATAAATTCAATGCTCGAGGGGAAATTAAGATTGTAATATGTCTATGTATCTTATACAAAGGCTCAGAAAATTACTGTCTTATTTTGAAGTTTAGAAGCAAAATATGAAATGACAGATAAGCAAACTATAGATTAAATTTTCACATTTCTTGATAATATTCCCTGTCTTTCCTTATTGTTGAGACATATTTCAGTAAGTATGCATTTTATGTACTAATTCTCTCACTCACTGATTCACTGATTCATTCATCAATTGATTGATCAATAAATTCATTGATACCTTCATTATTTAAGGTAAAATGTCTGTTACTGATGCTATAATCAAACAGATCCATCTATTCACAGCACAGTTCTGAAGCATACTTACCTAGGAAACAGATAATCCAAGATTCCCAACTTGCTATTTACAACTCATGTGAAATATCAATAACCACTTGTGAGAAATATCAATAATCTCAGATATGCAGATGACACCACCCTTACGGCAGAAAGTGAAGAGGAACGAAAAAGCCTCTTGATGAAAGTGAAAGTGGAGAGTGAAAACGTTGGCTTAAAGCTCAACATTCAGAAAACAAAGATCATGGCATCCGGCCCCATCACTTCATGGGAAATAGATGGGGAAACAGTGGAAAGTGTCAGACTTTATTTTTGGGCTCCAAAATCACTGCAGATGGTGACTGCAGCCATGAAATTAAAAGACACTCCTTGCAAGGAAAGTTATGACCAACCTAGATAGCATATTCAAAAGAAGAGACATTACTTTGCCAACAAAGGTCCGTCTAGTCAAGGCTATGGTTTTTCCAGTGGTCATGTATGGATGTGAGAGTTGGGACTGTGAAGAAAGCTGAACGCCGAAGAATTGATGCTTTTGAACTGTGGTGTTGGAGAAGACTCTTGAGAGTCCCTTGGACTGCAAGGAGATCCAACCAGTCCATTCTGAAGGAGATCAGCCCTGGGATTTCTTTGGAAGGAATGATGCTAAAGCTGAAACTCCAGTACTTTGGCCACCTGATGGGAAGAGTTGACTCATTGGAAAAGACTCTGATGCTGGGAGGGATTGGGGGCAGGAGGAGAAGGGGATGACAGAGGATGAGATGGCTGGATGGCATCACTGACTCGATGGACGTGAGTCTGAGTGAACTCCAGGAGTTGGTGGTGGACAGGGAGGCCTGGCATGCTGCAATTCATGGGGTCGCAAAGAGTTGGACACAACTTAGCGACTGAACTGACTGAACTGAACTTGTGTGAAAGTGAAAGTGTCAGTCACTCAGTCATGTCCAACTCTTTGAGATCCCATAGACTACAGCCCACCCGGCTCCTCCGTCCATGGGATTCTCCAAGGATATTGGAGTGGGTTGCCATTCCCTTCTGCACAGAAGCTTCACAATTCAGGAACTGAATCCAGTTTACCTGCCCTGCAGTTGATTCTTTACCTCCTGAGCTACCAGGGAAGCTCAAATAATAGGAAGGAGGTGGACCTGGGATTTGAACCCAGGCAGCTTGCCCTCAGTCCTTGTTCTTCTTATCCACTGTGCTATACTGTGTGGCTGTTGGCAAATTAATTGCTCTAAGGGCCAGCTTCCTCACATATAAAGGGAGAACAATAATAGTGCCTACTCAATATAGTGGCTCTAAAAATTAAAGGAGATAATGTATAGAACATAGCACAAAGTTAATACTGAAAAATATCATCAAATGTTGACTAAAAAATGAATAATGACTATGACTACTGAAGCACTTAAGAAATACTTTTATAAAATCTCATAAGAGCTGTGTAGTATTCTATGGAAATAAACAATGAAGACTCTATCAATAAAGACTGAGCTATTGCAAGATGTTACCATGAGGTCCAGTTGGAAATGCCATGAGATTAAATCATGAAATCCAAATAAAGTATACGAACTGTAGCGGAAAGAAAAATTAGAGGACGTAATTGAGAAACATTAAGATATATGTGTTAGTGGGTGATTATTAGTGACAGATCTTAGGATGTGCTCCATGAGATCTGAGATAACACTGAATCTGAAGACTTAGGAACCCAGTTGTTGAGGCATGCTCTCAAACTCACCTAAGGAAGAAAGGACTCAATGGGAATTTGACCATGTTATATAATTGATATTTTCACAAATTTCATATAAATTCAATTAAAAAATAAATCCCCCAAATTCTTAAATATGATGAAAGAGTTTGCTTTTTAAAAGACTATATCTCTAGTTACAAGGCAATTAAAAATCACACATTATAATAACAAATATAAATAATTAGGGAAAAAACAACACATGCCTAGCTCTTGGCTTTTTTATTTCCATGAAATCTATAAAATTTATTCAGAGTAATAAAGACTTGAATAAGAGTTTTATCACATTATTGGATAGAAAGTTTCAATTAAAAAAAAAAACCTAAGGGTTTTGTTTAAAACTTTCAAAAAGCAGAATTCTCATACAGGAAGAGTGATCATCTCTATAAAGTACTTTTCAAAACTCTGTTTGCATATTTTCTATTCTTTTATGATAAACAGAGTTTAATAAATGCAATGTAGATGAAGAATGTTGTCATATCAGTAAACAAAGGATGTTGCAACAGTCAAGCCATCTGCCATTGCAGCCACACCCATCTGCAAATCCTGAGGGGATTCAGGATGGAGAAAAACAGGATATAGGCCCTAGACAGTTAAAATGCAAATCAAACGAATGATTTCAATGAGCCCATATGCAGAAAAGTGCTACATTTATTAATATGAGATATCTTCAGATTAGATCAGTGGCTCAGTTGTGTCCGACTCTTTGCAACCCCATGAATCACAGCATGCCAGGCCTCCCTGTCCATCACCAACTGCCGGAGTTCACTCAGACTCACGTCCATCGAGTCAGTGATGCCATCCAGCCATCTCATCCTCTGTCATCCCCTTCTCCTCCTGCCCCCAATCCCTCCCAGCATCAGAGTCTTTTCCAATGAGTCAACTCTTTGCATGAGGTGGCCAAAGTACTGGAGTTTCAGCCTTAGCATCATTCCTTCCAAAGAAATCCCAGGGCTGATCTCCTTCAGAATGGACTGGTTGGATCTCCTTGCAGTCCAAGGGACTCTCAAGAGCCTTCTCCAACACCACAGTTTAAAAGCATCAATTCTTTGGTGCTCAGCTTTCTTCACAGTCCAACTCTCACATCCATACATGACCACTGGAAAAACCATAGCCTTGACTAGACGGACCTTTGTTGGCAAAGTAATGTCTCTACTTTTCAATATGCTCTCTAGGTTGGTCATAACTTTCCTTCCAAGGAGTAAGTGTCTTTTAATTTCAGGGCTGTAGTCACCATCTGCAGTGATTTTGGAGCCCCCAAAAATAAAGTCTGACACTGTTTCCACTGTTTCCCCATCTATTTCCCATGAAGTGATGGGACCGGATGCATGATCTTCATTTTCTGAATGTTGAGGTAAGCCAACTTTCACTTTCATCAAGAGGCTTTTTAGTTCCTCTTCACTTTCTGCGGTAAGGGTGGTGTCATCTGCATACCTGAGGTTATTGATATTTCTGCCGGCAATCTTGATTCCAGTTTGTGCTTCTTCCAGCCCAGCGTTTCTCATGATGTACTCTGCATTTAAGTTAAATAAGCAGGGTGACAATATACAGCCTTGACGTACTCCTTTTCCTATTTGGAACCAGTCTCTTGTTCCACATCCAGTTCTAACTATTGCTTCCTGACCTGCATATAGGTTTCTTAAGAGGCAGGTCAGGTGGTTTGGTAATTAATAGCAATCTTTTGACCTTCTGACTATTTTGATTTTTTTTTCCTATTAAATTTCTATATATTCTGGCTCCTCCCTCTCCATTTTGGAACAGTCCCTTAGAGCTATCTGAAAGCCCGTCTCCTCAGCTTAAGTCTTGACCAAGTCTACCAAATGAAAGTGAATTTTCAAATTTTCAGTTCAGTTCAGTTCAGTTGCTCAGTTATATCCGACTCTTTGTGACCCCATGAGCTGCAGCATGCCAGGCCTCCCTGTCCAACACCAACTCCAGGAGCCTACCCAAACTCATGTCCATTGAGTCGGTGATGCCATCCAACCATCTCATCCTCTGTCGTCCCCTTCTCCTCCTGCCCTCAATCTTTCCCAGCATCAGGGTCTTTTCAAATGAGTCAGCTCTTTGCATCACGTGGCCAATGTATTGGAGTTTCAGCTTCAACATCAGACCTTCCAATGAACACCCAGGACTGATCTCCTTTAGGATGGACTGGTTGGATCTCCAACACCACAGTTCAAAAGCATCAATTCTTAGGCGCTCAGCTTTCTTTATAGTCCAACTCTCACATCCATACATGACCACTGGAAAAACCATAGCCTTGACTAGACAGACCTTTGTTGGCAAAGTAATGTCTCTGCTTTTCAATATGCTATCTAGGTTGGCCATAACTTTCCTTTCAAGGAGTAAGCATCTTAATTTCATGGCTGCAGTCACCGTCTGCAGGGATTTTGAAGCCCCAAAAAATTAAGTCAGCCTCTGTTTCCACTGTTTCCCCATCTATTTTCCATGAAGTGATTGGACCAGATGCCATATCTTAGTTTTCTGAATGTTGAGCTTTAAGCCAATGTTTTCACTCTCCTCTTTCACTTTCATCAAGAGGCTGTTTAGTTCCTCTTTACTTTCTGCCATAAGTGTGGTGTCATCTGCATATCTGAAGTTATTGATATTTCTCCCAGCAATCTTGATGCCAGCTTGTGCTTCATCCAGTCCGGTGTTTCTCATGATGTACTCTGCATATAAGTTAAATAAGCAGTGTGACAATATACAGCCTTGATGTACTCCTTTTCCTATTTGGAACCAGTCTATTGTTCCATGTCCAGTTCTAACTGTTGCTTCCTAACTTGCATACAGGTTTTTTAAGATTTAGTTGCACATTTTTTCTCAGTGAATAACAAGGAAAGCTATAAAGTGTCAAACAGTGTATTTTGTGCCTCATATTAAAACTGATCATTCCCTATAATTTTATTAGTTCATAAATTTATTTAGATGCTATAATTTGGGATTTATTCTAGCAAACAAAGTTTAGTCTTAAAATAGTAAATCTTCCTATTTACAGTTTGGGGAGAGTAATTCTTGATACAAGAAGAGAGGTAGATGGAATTCTAAATGTTAAGTAGTCTATACAGGAAATATTTTAAATAAATGTGGAGATCAAAACAGTTGCAAACACATTCTGAATTTAGTGAACATTAGCCTTTCCTCCTGAGGTGTGCAAAAACTCATGTAGGGCCATCTGTAACTTTAAGGATTGATGCAGCTCCTATTTAACACCACTTGCAATCTCAAAAGACCTTCTATGACAATAGGTCACCAGAGGTGACAATATTCAAATTCACACCCTTAGTTCTAGAGTATAAACTGTCAGAAATGTCATAGATTTCATATTCTTTGTCTCTTCTCCTTTTGAGCCTAAATGTAAGTAACTTAGAATGCATGATTTATGACAATGCATATTTTATGACAACGTGGAAGAGAAATTAATTATCAACAAAGTGACATATTTCAAGCTAGGCTTCAGCAGTTCATGAACAAAGAACTTACAGATATACAAGCTGGGTTTAGAAAAGGCAGAGGAACCAGAGATCAAATTGCAAGCATTCATTGGATCATAGAGAAAACAAGGGAATTCCAAAAAAAACATCTATTTCTGCTTCACTGATTACACTAAAGTGTGGATTACACTGTGTGGATCACAACAAACTGGAAAATTCTTAAAAGAGATGGGAGTACCAGACCACCATACCTGTCTCCTGAAAAACCTGTAGGTGGGTCAAGAGGCAACAGTTAGAACGTTATATGGAAGAACAGACTGGCTCAAAATTGGGAAAGGAGTATGAGAAGACTATATATTGTCACCCTCCTTATTTAACTTATATGCAGAGTACATCGTGCAAAATGCCAGGCTGAATGAATCACAAGCTGGAATCAGGATTGCCAGAAGAAATGTCAACAACCTCATACATGCAGATGATGCCATTCTAATGGTAGAAAGTGAAGAGGAGCAAAAGAGCCTCTTCATGAGGGTGAAAGAGGAAAGTGAAAAAGCTGGCTTAAAATTCAACATTCAAAAACTAAGATCATGTCATCCAGTCTCATAACTTTGTGGCAAATAGAAAGGGAAAAGTGGAACCAGTGACAGATTTTATTTTCTTGGGCTCCAAAGCCATTGAGTAAAGGTGACTGCAGCCATGAAATTAAAAGACACTTGCTCCTTGGAAGGAAATCTATGACAAACCTAGACAACATATTAAAAAGCAGAGACATCACTTTGCTGACAATGGTCTATATAATCAAAGCTATGGTTTTTCCAGTAGTAATGAATGGACGTGAGAGTTAGACCATAAAGAAGGTTGAGCATGGAAGAATTGATGCTTTTGGTAGAGCTGGAGAAGACTCTTGAGACTCCCTTGGGCAGCAAGGAGAACAAACCAGTCAGTCCAAAAGGAAATCAACCCTGAATATTCATTGGAAGATATATGAAGCTGAAGCTCCGAAACTTTGCCACCTGATGCGAAGAGCAGACTCATCAAAAAAGACCTTGATGCTGGGAAAGATGTAGGGCCGGAGGAGAAGCGAGAGACAAGGATGAAATGTTTAGACAGCATCACCAACTCAATGGACATAAATTTATACAAAATCCAGGAGAGTTAGTAAAGGACAGGGGAGACTGGTGTATTGCAGCCCATGGGGTTGCTAAGATTCAGACACAACTTAGCGACTGAACAAACATTTACAAAACTGAAAAAAAATGTCATTTTGTTTTCCTTAATAGTGTTTAACACCATTGCCACTAAATATTTATTGATATAAGTATTTGATGTTTTCATCTACCTCAGTCCCTCAGCTGGACATTAAGGCAGTCGAATAGATCTGTTTTGATCATAGGCATATGCCTATCATAGGGCTTCCCTGGTGGCTCAGCGGTAATCCCCCTACAAGGCAGGAGACGTGGATTCAATCCCTAGGTTGGGAAAATCCCCTGGAGAAGGAAATGGCAACCCACTCCAGTATTCTTGCCAGGGAAATCCTATGGACAGAGACTGGTGGGCTGCAGTCCATAAGATTGCGAGAGTCAGACACAACTTAGTGACTACACCACCACCACCACCATATATGTATCATGCAGTTCAGTACCAGGCACTTACTCATTCATCTGTGTTTACTGACTGTCTCTTGTTGTTGAGGCACAGTGAAGGGTGCAGGGTATAATGCAGTAATCAAGGCAAACCATGTCACTGTTTCCCTGTGGTTTACATTCTTGCAGGCAAGACAGAAGATACACACATAGGCTCTGAATACATATTTGTAGAACATGTGGAAGAACAAAATGAATAAATATTTATTCTGATCCATTATTTTACATTCTGAGTCTGGCAGAATATGATTTTAATTATCTGTAAAACATTCTTGAAGAGTTCTTCCAGTTCTCCATTTTAAAGACAAAATAAAATCCATTTTTCCTACAGCAGTAGGCTACCAATTATTCTTGATTTTACTTCCATATCGATAAATATGCATGGATGTTTATGTTCACTTATGCATATTGTTGTGACCAAACAAATCACTTAAAGAAATAGATTAATGTAAATATTATATGTAATCACTTTCCTTGTGAACATTTGGGTATAAGTCCGAAATTTCCACTCTTTTTTTTTTTTGACCAGATGTCCACGATCAAAGTATAAAACAAGAGTCATTTTTCTATTCCACTCTGTCATAAAGTAATGAAACATTTATTAATGAACTGTACTAAAAAGGATACATTCAATTTATCAGAGTGCTCTTCTCAGGCAGTACAAAAGAATAGAAGGCAGCAGCTGTGCATGAATGTGTTCTGTATTGGTCTTTCCCAATCAAGGAAGTGCATATTCCACATGAATAAACAGTCATATATTTACTTAACATAAATATTTAAATGCTTATACAGATAATATTTTAATAATATATTAACATAAGAAAATAGAATGTACCCAGAGAGGGTTTCATTTATAAGTTTTTATGTGGGTCCAACCCCATGTCATTTATCAAACTCCTATCTTCAAAGAAATCAATTTGTGCAATTAAGAAAAAGTTTGAAAACTAGAGTTCCTAATTTCACTGGTAATTGAACTATTATTCTCCCACTTCCCTTTAGATGTCAGCTTTCTTTTCCTACTGTGAGTATTGGGTTCCATTATGACCAAAGGTCAACACCTCATGGTAGCACATGCCAACACCACCATGTCAATATTAATCACCAAGGATTTCATACTCACTGACATTGCTATTCTCAAATGGCTGATTCTATTTTTAAATACTAACAGTTTTTCTTCCAGGTCATTATTTGAACCTACTAATCAAAGCCATTGTGCTGATCAATGACTTTGTTTCAGAACAGTTTTATTTTTGCATTATAAACCAGAAAGTTATTTTATATAAAAAATTACTTTTGTAACATCCAGGATTTAGTTTAAAACTTTTAGTTTAATAGCCCAAGATAAAAAGCCAAGTATTCATTGATCCAACAGCTAAAACTCATTTATTGGAACACATTACCTGTTACTAAAAGAGAAAGTCATTATATATTTGGGGCCAATAATATTACTGAGTTCTACTCAAATCACAGACAACAACTAACTAGCTAACCAAGAGAAGAATGCCATCTTTTATCACTTTTTTTTTTTAGGTATGTTTGATCAACTTTATTTTTAATTTTTAAAATGAGAGTATAATTGCTTTACAATGTCGTGTTAGTTTCTGCTGTACAATGACGTGAATCAGCTACATGTATACATATATCCCTTCCCTCTTGAGACTCCCTCCTACTCACCCCCATTCTACCTGTCTAAATCATCACAGAACCCACCTCTCATTCCTACAGTGACCTAACACCCAGAGAACAAGATACAGAAATTGTCTAAATGTTAGATGGTGTCAGTGGCAAAATTAAAAAAAAAAAATGGATTCCTTAAATGGATAAGTTATGTGAAGTATAAATAGCATCTTATTTAATCTATGCAAAACTAGAATAACAATCTCAAGATAAAAGTTACATTATAATAACTAGAAGTACTTTTGTTTGCTTTATGAACTGTTTCCTTTAAAATACTCTAAACTTTAACATATGACATACATGTCCTTGCTGTGTGGCAGGAAGAACCACAAACAACGGAAGTTGGATTTTCTCCTAATTCTGTCACTGACTGGTAATGCTACCTTATGTGAGGTATTTAGTAGCCCTGGGTCTTAGTTTCCCCACTTGAAAGTATATAATCGAGAATGACTCAATGTTGAATTTTCTTACAGTTCTAAAACTCATAAGCCTATAAAGGTAGATTATATTTGACATAAAAAGTGTTATTAACTAGACTAATTTATATACTTTATTGATTTCAATTACCCTTTTTTAAAAGACTTTTCACTGCAATACTGATTCATTTCACCTAAGATTAAGTTTTCTTTACTTAGAAACAAAAACTTATTAATGGTAAAAATGGAGAATTTAGATTGGTTCTCATCCAGGTTTACAATAAAAGTTGGGAGTTGGTTCTTAGAAAAGTAAATATTCTTTGCCAAATAATTAAGTTGAAAAATTTAAGAATGACCAAATAAACAAAACAGGAACAATTAACCATGAACTGCCTCCTACCATTTCTAGTTCCTTTCTCCAGTAACTGATTAGTTCACAGATATTGAAGATATTGTCCGATAGTTTCTCTTTAACACCTTTTAGAAATGCCATATAATAGATTAGATCTCAAAATCTCTAGAGTGTGGATTACACTAATCCATCAGCCTTATTTTTCTCTTGTTTTACTGTCCAAATTACCTTTTTCTATTTCTTAATCTCTTACCCTATATCTGTATCTTCCTCAGCTCAAAAAAAATTCTTAAAATCGTTCTTATACTCATTTGTTCAAACTCAATGTATCATTTATATTTCTGAAAATATAAAATTTCACAAAAAAGCATAGTTTGCATGCCCTAAATGAAAACACAAAACCCTACCACTGTGCTGCTTGAAAAATACTTGCTTTTCATGTTGTCTTATTTTAATCTTAGTCATTGTTAATTTTCAGATCAATAGCTAGCATACACTTTACTACTTCCAGTATTTTTTCAATTTTTAAAACCTACATTTCAGCAACTGCATCTACGTTAACTCCTTTTACACAGATTTCCCTCTGTTACTAGTAATTATCTTTTGAAAGTACTGATAATACTGAAAAAAAGTAAATAAATAAAACATGGTTGTTGGACTCAACAACAGAATTCTAAAGCTGAAAAATGACTCTAATCTTCCTATTCCTCTTCAGGAGATGCCCCATCTCAATACTCAACAATCACGTTTCATCAACACAGACACTAAACTGTCTAAATGCACTAAACTAAACTTAGGCACTAAAACTGAGTTTGATGTACTTTCTATAAAAGTTCTACATCTTTATGATACACCCTCCAATCCTCCCTACAAAACACACATACTCAACATGCATTTTTCAGAAATCACAATAAGCACATACAAACACATAACATGAATAGGATAGTTTAAAAAACTCCATCTAGAGGTAAAATCACTATGTATTAATATGTTCAGCATCTCTCTTCTTCAGTCACCCCCTCTCATATGAAAGGAGGTACCTTTTAACATTTAATGTCTATTAATATCATTCTCCTGATTTAAATGCTTGGCCTCTCTCAATGTCTAATAAACAAAAATCCAAAAGAACATTAAAGTTTCTTAGTAAGGCACAACAAACCCTTCACAATCTGACCTAGGTTACCTTCCTTTCCCTGCATGAATTCTTCTATGTGTACAGTTCTCCAGCCAACCAGAATCATCTATTGCTTCCAAAATATCAATGAAGTGAAGTGTTAGTCGCTCAGTTGTGTCTACCTCTTTGAGACCCCATGGACTCCTTCAAGCAAGAATACTGGACTGGGCTGCCATTCTCTTCTCCAGGCAATATATCAATACTTAGCATTTAATGCTTAGAAATCTATGAACTTATTCTTTCTACTTGTAATATCCTTATTTACATTTTTCTGGATACTTTAGTGGCAATTTCCTACTCATCTTTTCTCATTACTAAAAATGTCACCTTTTCTGAGCTTCAGGACTGATTTCCTTTAGGATGGACTGGTTGGATCTCTTGAAGTCCAAGGGACTCTCAAGAGTCTTCTCCAACACCACAGTTCAAAAGCATCAATTCTTCAGTGCTCAGCTTTCTTTATGGTCCAACTTTCACATCCATACATGACTACTGGAAAAACCAAAACTTTGACTAGATGGACTTTTGTTTTCAAAGTACTGTCTTTGCTTTTTAATATGCCGTCTAGGTTGGTCATAACGTTTCCTCCAAGGAGCAAGTGTCTTTATATTTCATGGCTGCAGTCACGATCTGCAGGGATTTTGGAGCCCAAAAAATTAAAGTCTGTCATTGTTTCCATTGTTTCCCCATCTACTTGCCATGAAGAGATGGGACTGGATGCCATGTCTTAGTTTGCTGAATGTTGAGTTTTAAGCCAACTCTTGCACTCTCCTCTTTCATTTCATCAAGAGGCTCTTTAGTTCTTCACTTTCAGCCATAAGGGTGGTGTCATCTGCATATATGAGGTTATTGATATTTGTCCCGGCAGTCTTGATTCCAGCCTGTGCTTCATCTGTCCAGCATTTCTCATGATGTACTCTGCATATAAGTTAAATAAGCAGGGTGACAAAATACAGCCTTGACGTACTCCTTTTCCAATTTGGAACCTGTCTATTGTTCCATGTCAGGTTCCAATGATTGCTTCTTGACCTGCATACAGATTTCTCAGGAGGCAGGTAAGGTAGTCTGGTATTCCCATCTCTTTAAGAATTTTCCTGTTTGTTGTGATCCACACAGTCAAAGGCTTTGGCATAGTCAATAAAGCAGAAGTAGATGTTTTTCTGGAACTCTCTTGATTTTTGATGATCCAACAGATGCTGGCAATTTGATCTCTGGTTCCTCTGCCTTTTCGAAAACCGACTTGAACATCTGTTAGTTCAGTCCATATACTATTGAAACCTGGCTTGGAGAATTTTGAGCATTTATTTGCTAGTGTGTGAGAGGAGTGCAATTGTGTGGTAGTTTGAACAATATTTGGCATTGCCTTTCTTGGGACTGGGATGAAAACTGACCTTTTCCAGTCCTGTGGCCATTGCTGGGTCTTCCAAATTTGCTGGCATATTGAGTGCAGCACTAACAAAGCATCATCTTTTAGGATTTGAAATAGCTCAGCTGGAATTCCATCACCTCCACTAGCTTTGTTCGTAGTGATGCTTCCTAAAGCCGACTTGACTTCACATTCCAGGATGTCTGGCTCTAGGTGAGTGATCATACCATCGTGATTATCTGGATCGTGAAAATCTTTTTTGTATAGTTCTGTGTATTCTTGCCACCTCTTATTATTTTCTGCTTCTTTTCTGCTATGGTTAGGACCATACCATTTCTGTCCTTTATCGTGCCTATCTTTGCATGAAATGTTCCCTTGGTATCTCTAATTTTCTTGAAGAGATCTCTGGTCTTTCCTATTCTATTGTTTTTCTCCATTTCTTTGCATTGATCACTGAGGAAGGCTTTCCTATCTCTCCTTGCTGTTCTCTGAAACTCGGCATTCACTGGGAGGACTGATGCTGAAGCTGAAACTCCAATATTTTGCCACCTGATGTGAAGAACTGATTTGTTGGAAAAGACGCTGATGCTGGGAAATATTGAAGGTGGGAGGAGAAGGGAACGACAGAGGATGAGATGATTGGATGGCATCACCAACTCAATGGACATGAGTTTGAGTAAACTCCAGGAGTTGGTGATAGATAGGGAAGCCTGGCATACTGCAGTCCATGGGGTTGCAAAGAGCTGGACACAACTGAGCCACTGAACTGAACAGAACTTCTGAGCTTCTGTAATGAACTTTAAGCATATTTTATATATCTTAACATCTCCAGAATGCTATACCAAATAAATACTTACTGTGTGAGTGATTATTTGTGATAGGGAGCACAGAAAGATATCCAAAATTTGGTTTCCTCTTTCCAAGACATATTACGGAAGTATGGAAAAGAGAGTGTGTTGGACTTAACTAGAACAGTAGATGTATATGAGAAGAAATGGACTAGAAAGAAAAGTTAAAGAATGGAAGAAAAAAAGGTGGATATGCATATTCTCTGGAGGCACAATGCAAGGTTGGTCACATGTGTCGTCACCATCTCTGAGATACCTGATTATAAACATTTTTCATTATTGGAAAGTGTAATTAGGACCTTCTGCAGAATTGTTTAGAACCAAAACCTCCCTGACACAATTTTTATAGTGTCTATATTTGTGATGCAAGGTCTTATAAAGGTTTTTACTGAAAATTACCTCTAACCAGTCTTTTTACCAACATTAAATTATTAATTAAAAAAAATAAAGTGCAAACACATTCTTGTGGTCTTAATAATAGAAAAAAACAACAAACAATAATCAAGTATATAATATGGACAATAACATTTTCAATAAACAAAGCTTATGAATATTACAAAAATAAAGGACCTAGTCAAATGATATTTAAACTGCTGCTTTTCAACAAACAGATGGTCAAAAGATACACATAGAAAAACCATAGACAGAAACAGCACTAGGTAATAATTATTTAAATATTTGTCCTAATAATCACAGACATGCAAATTAAACAACAAATTACCATTCCCCAATGTAGTAAGCCACAGAGCACTGTAACTGTTAGTTTACTTGTTAGTATTTTCTGCTAAGTTAAAATAGTAGAAGGCTAGACTGTGGCTTTTGATTAAGCAGAAACACGGCTACCCAGAAAAATCTGGGTATCACGACTATCTCTTGAACAAACTAACTGATGAATGTATGCATATGTGAATGGAAATGATAGTGCTTATCAACAGAAGGTACTGTGGACCCTTTCAAACACTACACTTCAGATATAGATTCTAAGCATAGCAACATAGGCTTACTGAACAATCCTTCATTCATTCATAAAGTATTGTGTTATAGGTACCAAACATTTCCACAAACCATTTAACATATCCAAAACCAAACTTCTCATCTTCAACAAACCTGCTGTTCTTGCATTCTTTGTCTTGCTCTCCCTCACAGGTCAGAGGCAGAACAATTACCTTCCTCCCTCCAACTCCCATTTTCAGGTTGTCACTATATCCCTTTGCTTCTACTTCCTAATTGTGCCTCTCTCCTTTACTACAATCTTCACTCGTTTCCTTCCTTTTCAGCCATTACAATAAACTCTTAATTAACTTTTCTGCTTTCAATTTCAACCCACTTCAATCAGTTTTCCAATGTGCAGCGACACTGTACTTCTTGACTTGAAATTCCTGAGCGACTTAAAGTCCTTGCGTAGAGTGGAAAGGCATCTCCCTAATTTGCAGCTATGTGATTTCACTCTGATTGCATTATAAGCTTCACATGCACACAACGAACAACAGACATACCAAATTCTCATACTTCTGGGTTTTGCATCTATTAGTCCCTGGATATTCTTTCCAATCTCGAACACCTGGCAGGGTCATATTCATTCTAAGTTCTCTCTACAGATATGATTCCTCTTTTCTTTTCAATATCCGTGTATCTCTATATAAGGGGCTTTTCCAATGGCTAAGCAGGTAAATAATCCACCCTCAACTCAGGAGATATAGAAAATGTAGGTTTGATCCTTGGGTCAGGAAAGTCCCCTGGAGGAGGAAATGGCAACCCACTCCAGTGTTCTTGCTTGGGAAATCCCGTGGACAGAGGAGCTTTGTAGGCTACAGTCCGTGCGGTCGGCCACTACTACACCTATCTTACTATGTTATGGGTCTGTCAGCTACTCAACTTCTGTGTACTTTCAGTGCCTGGTTCATGCAGTTTGAAAACTATTCAATGTTTGTTATTATGCAGATAGTACCAAATGGCAAAGGAGCTCTAGGTGGGACAGAATTACTCAGGCAGGCTGATTGACTCAACAAACTTGAATTTCAGCATATTTCCTGTTAAAATTTTTTAAAAGTATTTTCTTACATTTGTATTTTCATAGCCTAAAGCAAGGAGAAGGCAATGGCATCCCACTCCAGTACTCTTGCCTGGAAAATCCCATGGACAGAGGAGCCTGGTGGGCTGCAGTCCATGGGGTTGCTAAGAGTTGGACACAGCTGAGCGACTTCACTTTCACTTTTCACTTTCATGCATTGGAGAAGGAAATGGCAACCCACTCCAGTGTTCTTGCCTGGAGAATGCCATGGACGGGGGAGCCTGGTGGGCTGCCATCTATTGGGTCACACAGAGTCGGACACGACTGAAGCAACTTAGCAGCAGCAGCAGCCTAAAGCAACATATGTACTTTAATATTTAATACTGTTATATTGTGATTTACAAGAAAAATATATATTTGTTCACTGAGATGACCAAAATATATTCCTTATACATATATATTCGGTCTTCTTCTTTGATTCCTAGCTCACAGCTCCCAAAACCCTTGGAATCTCCTAAGTGTTGAGAGTGATAAATGTGTCTTTTGTTTGCTATGTTAATGAAATGACTTTTGGAAAGTGATATTGTGATCAGAAGGTTGGAGCTTACAGTACCACCCTCTGAATTCTGGGGAGGGGAGAGTGGCTGAAGGCTGAGTGACTTCAATTACTAAAGGCCAGTGATTTGAACAATCATATCTTTGTAATTAAACCTCCATAAAATCTCCAAAAGGACTAGGTTTGAAGAGTTTCTGGGTTGGTGAGCACGTGGGGATGTAGAAAGAGGGGTGTACCTGCAGAGGGCGTGGAAACTTGGTACCTATCCCCATACCTGTCCTAAACATCTCTTTCTTCCCTCTGGTTTTTCCTGAATTCTTTTATAATAAACTGGTGAACTAGTAAGAAAAATGCCTAAGTTCTGCGAGCTACTTAGCAAACTAATCATACCTAAAGAGGGGGTCTTGGGAACCTGATTTACAGCCAGTTGGTCATACAGATGATGCCAAGCATGAACCTGGCATCAAAAGAAGTGGGGGAAAGAGTCTTCTACTATTTCTCCCTAACCTGTGGAATCTGTTCGTAGGCCACCCTGATGATGTCTGGAGCACTGCTTGATGTACTTGGGGTGGCGGGGGGAACACCCTTCTCCACACATTGGAATTGATGTCAGGACATTTTAATGCTGACCAACTATAATCTGAATGTTAAGAAAATACTTCATAACTTAAAAGATAACATAATGCTAATTAGAATACAGAGCATGAAACGTGCACTATAATATTGATTCTATGACTTCTATATAAAATGGAGGGCAAAAATATTTATATTGTAAGACTTCATGGAATCAAGAATATAATTATATTAAGCCTTATCTCTAGTTTCCTGAAACATTTAAAGTATTGATTTAGCAATACAATTATCTAAAATATATTTTAAAAATAATTCCCAAGTGATTTTGACATGATTTTGTTCTTTCAATGGCTTAAAGTAAGAAGAAGGTATAAAAATGTGGCAAATTTAGATGAATAAACTATAGTGTTATTTTTTGGAATTGGCAACTCACTCCATTATTCTTGCCTAGAGAATCCCAAGGACAGAGGGGCTGGTGGGGGGCTACAGTCCATGAGATCGCAAAGGGTCAACATGACTGAAGCAACTTAGCAAGCAAGCAAACCTTCAGAAGCAGAGTAAGAACTCGCTTCAATACATAAAAATAAGTGTCATGTGATTGTGAAAGCCTGTTTCAGTTTTAAAAAAATAAAAGCTCTGCATTAAGAAAACACAGTAAGTTAAAAATCTATTTAAAAAAAATTCCATTTGCTTTCAGTTTCATAACCAATATTCTGAAAAGCTTTTGCACCTTATGAAGAAATGTAAATGCCCATGCCAATTATTTTTGATGTTAATAAGAAAGTCTACTGTAATGTATGAAGTTGATGGAATAGCATAGTGAATTGTAAGGTCTTTGTCCTATTTTTGGCTTAGATTTTTAAGAAAAGTGAAATTTGGTATACTGTATTACTATTCTATAATTTATTCTTTAAAAAAACATAGTTCTATAGTTTTTCCCATGTTTTTCCATGCTGATTTTGAAGAAATGCCAGAGATTATATTTAGAGCCTTATAGAAAATAAGAAAAAGACCGAACAGAAACTTAAGGTTCATTCAGAAAGAAAGGTATTAGAATCATCTCTATTAACTAGTTTAATGGAAGGGAACCATAGCTCAGAAAATAAAAAACTAAATCCTCTGATGTGTCCATGTAGTAACATTATAGGGAACAAGAAGGGTAAAAAATAGTGGGCGAAAGGAAAACTATCTAACAGGGATGAAAACAACAGCATCAGGTCTCTAAATTATAGGTGAATAATTTAAAATACCAATGATCGTTACAAAATTTAAAGTCTACCATATGTGGACATAAGGTTATTTCATTGAATTTCCAGGTTGCTAAGAGATACAGTAAGGATGATCTGTTTATAAGCGTTTAAAGCATTTTTCACAAAGAGCAATACAAATATTTGAAAGTCATCTTTTGAATTTGGCATGCTAGTATCCACTATGAATTTTACTTGGTAGATTGATAAAAAGTGTTTCCATTTCTTCAAAATGAGACCTGAAAGAGAGCCTGAAGCCCTAAAAACATTACATACACCACTGAAAGAACTTTCTCATCAGCTTTTATTCAGTCCACAACCTCTGGATTTAGACCACCGGGAAGTTATTTTAAGGTATTTTCAAATCAAATGAGCAGCAAGCATAGCCATTAGAGCATACACATATGCTGCAGAAACATGAAAATGTTGTGTTGCTGTTACAATTAGATGTAAAGTACTGCAAAGTGTTAATTCAGTACATGTTTTGGTCATTATGAAATAATCAACAGATAATTCATCTTTCATATGAAATCAGTGATAATGATTGCATCTGAAAAAGATAAGGACTATGATCTAGATATAACAATAAAACCAAATACTATATTTAACCATCCCTTGATGCTCCTTCCATGGCATCACTCTGTAATCTGAACAGTTACACTTCACTATCTTTAGTCAGTGCTTCCCTGGTGGCACTGTGGTAAAGAACCCGCTTGCCAATGCAGGAGACGCAGGTTCAATCCCTGGTTCTGGAAGATCCCCTGGAGAAGGAAATGGCAACCCTCTCCAATATTCTTGTCTGGAGAATTCCACGGACAGAGGAGCCTGGCTGGCTATAGTCCATGGGATCAGAAAGAGTCAAATACGGTTGAGCACACACGCATTACCACACCACCACCACCACATCTTTACAGTCAACCCAACACCTACTCTGAGTTCTTAGATTCACGTGTTTTAATTGTGTTTTCTCTCATGTGTTCTAATTCTAGTACCGACACTAATTTTAGATGCGAGAGCTTAAGCCACTCACATTTTCTAGGTCTCAACAATAAAGTAAGAAAACTGGACCAAGATTTTGTCTAAAGTTCTTCTCACATCTAACATTCCCTAGCTCTCCTACATCTTTCATGACAGCCCTCACACTTTAGAGAACACAGTGGGAAAAACATAGCAGGTGCTTAATGAATCCTTGTTTAATTAATATGGCATAGTTTTTACTACTTTATGCCATTCCAGGCTGACTGTAGGATGATTGTGCTTCTTAAAATTTCTCACAAAACTAGTGGTTGGAACATCTCAGAATTCTCCAACTGATTGATTTGAAATCATTGGCTTTACATTCTTCCCATAAAACCACAGGTCTGTACAGCTTTATAGACAATAATGAGAACACTTAATTACACATGCACAGTAGCAATAATCTCCAAAGGCAATTTAATTTCTAAGCCATGTACTATAATCTCAGCCAAATGACAGATTTGCACAAATCAAATTGGGATGAAGTTGAAGATGAAAACCAATCTGTCTCATTTTGCACAACCCTAAACCTAAGTTTAAATCTTTGGTAACTTGTAACTTATAAGTCATATTAGGACCAAATACGGTAAAATAATATTTTTTTAATTAGTGAGATGTTCTCAGTGAAAATATATAATCCAGGCTGTGCACAGCTGAATGCTGAAAGCAAAACATACACATTCCTTTTTTTGGAGAAGGATGTAATTACAAGTAAGGACACAAACTTGCTGTGTGTTAGGTAGGTACCACATGTATACATTGTGTTGAAATATTTTAAAGGTTAATGAAATAATAATGTAAAAATAATCTAATTTATAATTACTGCATTTTTAGAGGTTGTGATGTCAATTTTGATGGCTTTATTTTTCTCAGAACATGTACCATTCATCATTAAACAGACTGATATAAAAATAGTCCTTTTTTTTTTCAGAAATTTGAGATATATAATAATACTTTGGCCACCTGATGCAAAGAACTGACTCATTTGAAAAGACCCTGATGCTGGGAAAGATTGAAGGCAGGAGGAGAAGGGGACGACAGAGGATGAGATGGTTGGAAGGCATCACAGACTCAATGGACATGAGTTTGACTAAACTGGGAGCTGGCGATGGGCAGGGAGGCCTGGCATGCTGCAGTCCATGAGGCTGCAAAGAATCAGACACGACTGGGCGACTGAACTGAACTGAATATTTCTGCTCAATAAAGCACTGAATATATAAATGACTTACAAAAATGATCTGCAAGTAGCATGTCACAATTTGATTTTTTAAAATTTGGACATAAGATACAATAATTTAGTACAATAAAAAACTATACCATTACTTTGCCAAATATAAACCTTTACCCATAGACTATTTTTTTTTCCCTGCTAGGAACAATTAACATGAGATTTACTCTTTTAACAAATTTTGAAGTGTGCAATACAGTACTGTTAATTAACTGTAAGTACCATATTGTAAAGCAGATACCTCGAATCTGTTTATCATGCTGTTGTTGTTGTTCAGTCACTGAAGAGTCGGTTGAGTCTGACTCTGTGACTCCACAGACTGCAGCATGCCAGGCTTCAATGTCCTTCACTAATTCCTGGAGTTTGCTCAAATTCACGTCCACTGAGTCAGTGAGGCTCTCTAATCATCTCATCCTCTGCTGCCGCTTCTCCTTTTGCCTTCAATCTTTCCAAGCATCAGAGTCTTTTCCAATGAGTTGTCTCTTCACATCAGGCGGCCAAAATATTGGAGCTTCAGCATCAGTATCAGTCCTTCCAATGAATATTCAGGACTGATTTCCTTTAGGATTGACTGGTTTGATTCCCTTGCTGTTCAAGAGACTCTTTAGAGTCTTCTCCAGCACCACAATTTGAAAGTATCAATTCTTCAGCACTCAGCCTTCTTTATGGTCCAACTCTGACATCCGTACATGCTATATTATCATATATAATGGAAATTTTATTGTTTTAAAATGTCATTAGTTCTTCTTCACAGTAACCAGAACAAGAAGCCAATACATCATCTTGATTTGAAAATATTCTGTTAAATGTAAAACTAAAATTTACATTAATGACTTTGGCTGTAGCTCAAATAAACCAACTGGGAAAAAAGAAAATCTGTATACTGTATTTCATAGGTAGTAACAGGAACTTCATACAAGTATGATGCTGAAAGCTTCAGAAGTCTAGGAGAAATAAGTCATTTCAAAAATGAGTTTTGATTTAAACATAAGCTTGAGGTAGTTATGAAAAACATTAGAGGAAATTGGAAAGACCTTGTTAAAATAATTGAGCTTACAGAAGCAGTGATAAGAATGTAAATCTGAAAATTGCCTTTGCATCACATAGCTAGCTAAATAATCCTAAAAGTGGAATCACTTTTCTTTCTCTCAAAGCAAAATTGGAATTTTAATAGGTACAAGGAAAAGTGGTATGGAAACCAGAGCACATGGATTTCCATATCTTGCAAGACACATTAAGGCAGATGAAAAAGGATATGGTTTTAACTTTTAAATTTCTAAAACTGAAGTTACTTTTAATTTTCTTTTATAACATACTATGACTTTATCAACCATGGATATATTTAAACTTTGGGAATAAACAAATAATATTTCCAACTTTTCCCCCCTCAGAAAGACATACACCAATTATTGATGTATTTATGCATTTATCTTATACTTTGTTTTGTTTTGTTTCAAGGTACGCTTACCCAGAGAAGGCAATGGCAAACCACTCCAATATTCTTGCCTGGAAAATCCCATGGACGGAGGAGCCTGGTAGGCTACAGTCCATGGGGTTGCAAAGAGTCGGACATGACTGAGCGAGTTCACTTTCACTTTTCACTTTCATGCATTGGAGAAGGAAATGGCAACCCACTCCAGTGTTCTTGCCTGGAGAATCCCAGGGACAGGGGAGCCTGGTGGGCTGCTGTCTCTGGGGTCAGACACGACTGAAGGGACTTAGCAGCAGCAGCAACTCCTTTCAGATGTTTGGAATTTTGATGCATTTGTAAAAACTGTGCTTTGACAATGTTACAAATGATTTAATTATTTTTCATCAGTTTGCAGGGGCTAGATTTCTTGGTCTGGTGCTGCACAATTGATAGGACATCAAGGTTCATGAACTATAATAACTGTGACAGCACTGGAGAAAAAGGGGAACAAATATATCAGTGAGGCTATGTGACAGCTGCTGGGTTTCCTCGAGTTGAAGAAAGCTAATTATAAGCATCAAGTATTGTCATAGATGGGCTTCTCTGGTGGCTCAGTGGTTAAGAATCCACCTGCCAAAGTCGGGGATGCAGGGTTCGACTCCTGGGTCAAGGGAGAGCCCCTACAAGAGGAAATGGCAACCCTCTCCAGCATAATTGCCTGGAGAATCCCATGGACAGAAGAGCCTGGCCGGCTACCATCTACAAGCTTTGCAAAGAGTCGGACACAACTGAGTGCACAGACACACAAATTGGCAAACATAGGAGCTTAGGTGAAAGTGCAAAAGAAAAACAGACACAGAGAGTAGTTGGTTAGAAATATCGGATAGGCTTGTGCCATCAAGTACGTATGCATCAGGCATGATGAACCTAAAGACTGAGTGTTAGAAGATTTAAGTAGGAGACAGAAATCTGGACAGTTTTAGAAAAAAACACTGTGTTGCTATTATTTCTTCCAAACTATTCTAGGAGACAGTTTTAGCAGATTGTGTGCTATGTACTTAGTCTGTCCCACTTCCTACGATGAACCTGCCCAGAATTGGGTGAGTGCACATATTCTCTTCTGATTAATGGCTCATCAGGAAGTCTTAATGTTTAATGTGCTCTCATACTCTGATTATCAAGTAGTCTGTTGACTTCTCTAGTTGACTTTCTGCATCTCACCTACCAATGATTTGGTAATTCTAATTCTTACTAACTTTATAGATCTTGTTAAACCATCTAATTTCTAACATGTTGAGGAAAGCTTCAGAAATCCATGCCAAATATAATAAAATCCCAACATATGCTCATTTACTATTCCTCAGAAATCTATGCTAATAAACAGAGCTGAGAAAACATCACTGCTAAAGTTTCCCTAAGAGGAAAAGTGCTATATAAACTTTTTAAGCATGACACTAATTCACAAAGTTCATATTCTCCAACTATGAGAGATCAAAAATTCATCTATGCTATGGTCACTTCTCAGTAATGAATTGTTAGTCTTCAACTTAGGTAGTTCTATCTAAATATTAAAGCTAAAATGTCTTGAGATCTGACACACTTTCTGCAATCCCATTGAAAGCAGTTCTTATAACAATGAAAGTCAAAAATAGATCAGAATTGTTGCCATTATAAAGAAACACAATGATGTAACATCTAGAGAAACCAGCTTATCTGTGTTTTACTTTTAATACCGTATTTGTCCTAATAACTTCTTTCTCCTAGTGATTTGTACTGTTAGGGAAAGAAGTCTAAGCAAGTGTGTGCTTAGTAGCTCAGTTGTGTCCAACTCTTTGCAACCCCATGAACTGTAATCTGCCAAGTTCCTTTCTCCATGGGGATTCTCCAGGCAAGAATACTGGAGTGGGTTGCCATGCCCTCCTCCAAGGGATCTTCCCAACCCAGGGATCGAACCCAGGTCTCCCGCATTGTAGGTGGATTCTTTACCATCTGAGCCACCAGTGAAGCCCTATCTAAGAATATGTATCAGCATTACCTATCTCCATGTTCATTCTTCTTGGATATGAAAGTCCAGATGACAATGAACAATTCTAAGACTTTTTCTCCCATCATTTTGGGAGACAGCACCATGAAACTCATTGGTCATAGGGAATGCAATAAGTTTCTTTGTAGCTCTTTACCAACATTTGCTATTTCTCAGTCAGCTACAAATTAGAATAGGTTCTTGTTGGTCATAAATGCCACTTGACAGTGGTGAAAAAGAAGATTAGATGTGTGAGCTCTCAGAGTCTGGAAAATTTTTAAAAGTTAGTTTCAACAGGTTAATACATTTGTTTACCAGTTGAGTACTATGTCACATAATTCAACATTTTGAACTTACTGCTATACTTCCCAAACTGTCCACTGTTATAACCCACATGTTACTTAAGAGAATAAAACTTAACTATTACTTTGGAGTAAAATTGAGGTTCTATTCATTCATTATTTAATCACTGTTGAAACATAATTTCTAAGCAATCATTGATGAGATCACTTAGTCTTTGAAATTCACTCAAAGATTGTAGCTTAAATTTGTTTATTCCGGTAAAGTGTCTGCCTGCAATGCAGGAGACCTGGGTTCGATACCTGGGTCGGTAAGATCTCCTGGAGAAGGGAATGGCAACCCACTCCAGTATTCTTGCCTGGAGAATCCCATGGACGGAGGAGCCTGGTGGGCTACAGTCCATGGGGTCAAAGAGTCAGACATGACTGAGCAACTTCACTTTCACTGGGAGTAAGATAATAATTTAGCTAATGTTTAAGGTGAATATAATTTTAAATTTTACCTAAAGATTTACCTAACTGGGTGATTTATGTGAATATATAAAGGTAAAAGGAAATTATAAATATTATGTTAACAGTCATTACATTTAAAATATCATCAAAATTATCTTATAACTGGATGTTCTTGTCTAGAAATACCTCTTCAAGGATTAAATACAATATATATAAATATTTATATAACAAATATACAAAAGGCATTGGTTCAATATAAACCAAACAGCTAAGAGATACCAAAGAACCATAGTTTATTGCATGTATTTTCCTTTGATTTAAATATCTGTCTGTTAAAATGTATACTATCATTGGATTCTTAGTAATCTGCTTACTCCCAAATTGAAGCTAATCACTAATTCAAAAAATACTAAGTATTTTTTAAAAAGGCCAAAATACTTACTTTCAAGGAAAAAGCACAAAACAAGACCCTCAATATTTCACTGTTTGACTTTCCTTTCATTTGTAACAGTGATTTACAACATGGTGATCGATTGGTCACTATCAGAATCAGAGTGACTCCCACATACTGGGGCTTAAGGGACTATTCCAGAACAGAAGAGTGATACCAAAATGTGCCAAATATTTTATAGTCAATAAATGTGCTATTTTCTATGTCTTGCTAAGGGACATTGAGTTTCACTGCAGGAGTAGTAGTGGACAGTTTCAGATACCACTCTGCTTCTGAGTCTTCCACGTTGCTTTAGAAAATTCAAGTACCATAGGTTTCTACTGTTTCTCATTTTGCTGTGTCACCCGAAACTAACCTGTAAAGGTTTAAATTTCTAGAGACCCCGAGAAGCCTCTCACACTACACATCATCAGGAGTTTTCAGATTAAAGTGTAATAATTATTAACTCAAACACTGTTTCCTGTGAATTCATCCATTTCCACAGAAAATGCTGGGTCTGCTCAAACTCTGCTTTTGTGAGTGGGAGTTAAGCATGTATCTGTGGTGGTGGAAGGAAGAAGAGGAAACAGCAGAAGCTGTAATGAAATGCTGAACAAGGTTCAATTCTATAAGGCTTGCATGGGCCTGAAATAAATCTTACTAATGCTTTTGTCCCCCTTTACAAGGCAATTCATTGGAGTAAGCTTTGATTGATTAATAAATTGACAATTTACTTTGATGTATCTTTCAATTATTGTCCTTTTCATATTCTCTGCAGATCAGATCGCGTGTGTGTTTCCCTTAAACTTGTGACTATCAGTGATGATAAGGACATTTCTCCAAAGAAGACATACAGATGGCTAACAAACACATGAAAAGATGCTCAGCATCACTCATTATCAGAGAAATGCAAATCAAAACCACTATGAGTTACCATTTCACGCCAGTCAGAATGGCTGCGATCCAAAAATCTACAAGCAATAAATGCTGGAGAGGGTGTGGAGAAAAGGGAACCCTCTTACACTGTTGGTGGGAATGCAAACTAGTACAGCCACTATGGAGAACAGTGTGGAGATTCCTTAAAAAACTGGAAATAGACCTGCCTTATGATCCAGCAATCCCACTGCTGGGCATACACACTAAGGAAACCAGAAGGGAAAGAGACACGTGTACCCCAATGTTCATCGCAGCACTGTTTATAATAGCCAGGACATGGAAGCAACCTAGATGTCCATCAGCAGATGAATGGATAAGAAAGCAGTGGTACATATACACAATGGAGTATTACTCAGCCATTAAAAAGAATACATTTGAATCAGTTCTAATGAGGTGGATTAAACTGGAGCCTATTATACAGAGTGAAGTAAGCCAGAAAGAAAAACACCAATACAGTATACTAACGCATATATATGGAATTTAGAAAGATGGTAACAATAATCCTGTATACGAGATAGCAAAAGAGACACTGATGTATAGAACAGTCTTTTGGACTCTGTGGGAGAGGGAGAGGGTGGGAAGATTTAGGAGAATGGCACTGAAACATGTATAATATCATGTATGAAACAAGTCACCAGTCCAGGTTCGATGCACGATACTGGATGCTTGGGGCTGGTGCGCTGGGAAGACCCAGAGGGATGGTATGGGGAGGGAGGAGGGAGGAGGGTTCAGGGTGGGGAACACATGTATACCTGTGGCGGATTCATTTCAATATTTGGCAAAACCAATACAATATTGTAAAGTTTAAAAATAAAATAAAATTAAAAGAAAAAAAGAAAGAGCTCTATGACATAAGCGTCCAATGTAGCTAATAGACAGATGCAGTTTTAATTTAACACACTCAACTTTTTATAATAACATTTCATTATTTTTCATATTTAATATAGATTACTTGTATTTTAGTAGAGATTATTATGAATTTCAAACCACATATCATATATCTTTGTGCTAGGCTATAATTATATAGTGGTTTGCATTATAACATATACAGGAAACAAATTTGTAACTATTCTGGCATTCTTTATGTTGTTTATACATCCATTGCTTATCCCAGCTCTGACACATATTAGCTGAATGAATGACCAGTCAAGCCTCTAAAGTCTGGTTCCTTATGCATAAATGGGATTTATAATTTCTTCTTTATGTTGCTGTGGAATAATCAGAATAAAATATATGAAATGCCAAAGAATTACTAATAATTTGATTATGCATTTATTCCTTCATACTGTCTATAAATCATTCATCTTACTAATTAGCCTTTTAAGCCAAGAGTTGGAAAAAAAAAAAAAGGTCCATATGGTCTTCAGTCTTATTTGCTTGACAAGTAGCACACACAAAAAAATGTATTTGGAAAATAAATAATGTCCCATGTTATCCATAAAAGTAATCCTTCCACAAAAGTAATTACAAAAAAACTGGAAATAAGTTCACTCAATCTGAATAGGGCTCTTTCCACTTGCACTTGTTCATTTTTCTATCCTAGTATAGGGATATTTTTGAAATGAGTCAAAGATCAGACTCTGCTTTTTTTGAATTTATACAAAAGAAATGAGAGTATCTTTACAGAGGCTTAAAATAGAAGTTTAAATTCCCAGGATTACTTATTATTCAGCTTCCTGGACAGGGATGTGTAAACCGTTGGCTTATGTCTTACAATATAATATCACAAGATTCTAAAAATATTGCATGTTTCCAAAGAAGGACACTGTTCTTTAAATTTACAAAAAATTCCCTGTAGACATCTTGAGCGGAGTTTTCTGAAGAACAACTAAACTTCGGCACTCCACCAGCAGGGACAGACCTAGAAGCAATTTAGAAGCCAACAGGCATTCAACAAAGACCCAGCTGCTACAGCTTCAGGAATTTTCCCTATCTCTGCCATCCATGTCTTGTAATTACTATTGAAAGGAAAAACAGAAGGGATAGAAAACGTGGTTGGAGTTTAATTAATTATTGCTATGCTTTCTATATTCAATATTATAACAATGTATTTTTTTAAATTTTGGTAATGTTTCTTTTCACAAGAAAACACTTAAGACAAATGGTTTTAGTCCCTTCCGTTTTGGTTCAGCTGGTAAAGAATCTGCCTGCAATGCAGGAGACCTGGGTTCGATCTCTACATTGGGAAGATCCCCTGGAAAAAGGGAAAGCTACCCACTGTAGTATTTTGACCTGGGGAATTCCATGGACTATATAGTCCATGGGTCACAAAGAGTCGGACACAACTGAGCGAATTTCACTTTCACTTTAGTCCCTGAAAGTCCTTACATTAATAATGAAACAAGCTATACATCTTCTATCTAATTTTCATGCATACATGTATACACATATACAACAGAAATATCCTATTTTTCAGAGTAATAAGATAAAAAAAACTATCTTTATCAATTCATGTAAGATAACTGTCCTAGTCAGCAGTAATTGAGGCTAAATTTCTAATCCACAAGCATCTTTATGCATGTTCCCGTCAATTCAATCTTCTGCTGAACCAGATATACTATTTTCAGTGAAGTTTTCATGGGATCACAAAGAAAAATGGAAATTTGTAAGTAAGCAGACAATTACTGGCTTCCTGAGTGCAGCATTGGTTAATTAAGTTCCAAATGATCAACAAACTACCATTAGTAAATACACTTTTTCAAATTTCTGCAGTGGAAAAGCCCTTAGAATGTCTTTAACTGCCCTGTGCCATGTTAGATCCTTCTAGATCAGGTAATGCCATCAGACCTGGAAGCCCAAGATTTGTGAAAAAGTTAGGAAGGATCCCATCAGATCAAAAAATAAAAAGAACAAAAGAGCTCCTTTGGATATTCTTGAAATAGTTGAAGAAGACCCATTCACCTATTCATTTACTATTTATATATTCATTTATTAAACTTTATTCTGTGGTTACTATCCTTACCACTGTCAATATCCACTCATTTGAGTTTACTTTCTGTAATTCCCATGATGATAATGCTCATATTTAGGCAAAACCTGGGAAAATTAGTTAAGCCTCTATGTAATTGTCTGAGGTTGTATGTTAAGATGTTCATTGCCATGCCCATGAATGGGAATTTTTTAATATCCACAGCTGAATCAAATATCCATTCTAAATATCTTCTACACCATCATGTTCTACCTGTATGAACTTGGCAACTGCTTTACAATTCTGTATCATTTACTCATCTAAAAAATAGTGGGTAAAAGAAATCACTGTCTCTTAAGAGTTCTAAGGATTTACTTAACTCTGTATGACAGATGTAGAGAAATGACATGTGGACACAGTGGGGAAAGGGGACAGTGGGATGAATTCGGAGAGTGACATCAACATATATACACTGCTATGTGTAAAACACACAGCTAGTGGGAAGTTGATGTATAGTGCAGGGAGCTCAGCTCGGTGCTCTGTGATGACCTAGAGGCGTGGCAGTGGTGGGAGGGAGGCTCAAGAGGGAGAGGATATATGTATGCATATAATTCCCTGGTGACTCAGGCAGTAGCAAATCTGCCTGCAATGTGGGTGACCTGGGTTCGATACTGGTTTGGAAAGATCCCCTGGAGGGGGGCATGGCAACCCACTCCACTATTCTTGCCTAGGGAATCCCATGGAGAGAGGAGCCTGGTGGATTACAGTCCATGGGGTCGCAAAGAGTCGGACGTGACTGAATGACTAAGCGCAGCACAGCACATAGCTGATTCACTCTGTACAGCAGAAACTATCACAACATTGTATAGCAATTATACTCCAGTTAAAAAAAAAAAAAGAGAGTTCTAAGGATATAAGGAAATAATCCATTCAGGATAGTTACTGTAATATTGTAGTACTCAACCAAAATCAGTCACTGCTATTACTAAAAGAAGGCAGTTTAGAACTTTGGGCTTATTACCAAGTCTTATTCAAATTAAAAGATCCCATTCTATCCCATTTACTCTATAATTAATAAAATCACACTATCATCGTAATGGGAAACTCTGACATATTTTAAATATTTATATTGTTCTCTGTGATTTTGCCTTATAACAAAGGCCACTTGAATCTATAAAACACTTAAAATATCTTTAAAATAGGCATTCTTATTCAGCTTCTTGAAACTTCAACTAAGAATTATGGATATATTGGCAAAAATTCCCAAAGAGCACAGTTCTGCTAACAAGAGGATTTGCGATGCCTCTATGCTTTATTTACCAGGAACTTAAATAAAGAAAAGGAAAAAGAAAAAAGTATACATGCTATGAAAGTAAGAATACAATGAGTCTAAGGTACCCATCCACTAAGCAAAATATAAACTGCAAAATATACTTTAACTTTCTGTAATATACACTAGCTTTCCTTTAACCACATTATTTAAAGACAATTACATATACTAGTAGTAAACTCTATAGGGGGGAAATAAAGGCACAGAAACAAACTCAATCCTCTGCTTGTCTCATTCTATATGTTTTAAGCCAGATATCAATGTGAGCTTTTTGCAAATAATACTGACAGGCGTCAATTATCTATGAATAAGAAAAATTTATTTTAAAGAAAACATTAATATAATGTAGGATAAATCAAGTTAAACTGTTCTTCATTGTCCTTAGAAACTGTAAATAATATCTGCTGTGCTACTAAAAGATAACTATAAGTTTCTATTAATATATTTACTATTATAAAAGATAAACAATTTTTAAAATTTTAGCTTAATTCAAGTGACTTAGCTTCAGATAAATCATTTACCCTTTATGTACACATTTTAAAGCTCTTCTTAATCCTAAAATTAACACTGTGTGTTGTTCATGTTATTCTCTTTCTCATTTTGTCTCTCTCCCTTTCCCTGAAATGTTTCATACGCTGTGCAAACAGAAAAGGACTTACACAAGTAACAACTGAAATAAGATTTGAAATAATTGTAGAAAATTCTTCAAATACACAAGAATTTAAAGACTGAAAAGCAGAAAGGATAAAATGTGTAAAGGTGAAAATGTATGAGAGAAGTCTGCTTATAGTAAAGATTTCTCCATGGCTGGCGTGTAGACAATGAAGAGTCTTTCTTGAAGGTCAAAATAAACAGTTCGGATATTTGTACACAGAGAGTTGTGACTGAAAGTTTAAGTTAGATAACAACAAGACCAGAGATTGGATAGAGGGTCTAAGTTACTTTGAGGGTAAGAGATCAATCAGTACCACCAACTCATATGGCTGAACTGGGGTTTACACAAATAGTTAGAGCTCGATCCCAGTGTTTCCTTCTGTGCATGCAAACACCGACTCTTCCCTCACCCTGGCCGAAGGGAATTTAATTATTCTTCATGGAATTTCAACCAGAAAACTGTCATAGAGATAGAAGCTTGGTGCAACAGGGAGTAGAGGTGAGGCACTGTATTGATAGGGCTTCCCTGGTGTCTCAGATGGTAAAGAATCTGTCTGCAATGCAGGAAACCTGGGTTCAATCCTTGGGCCAGGACAGCCAAGTCAACAAGAATGGCCAGTATTTCTGCCTGGACAATTCCATGGACAGAGAAGCCTGGCAGGCTACAGTCTATAGGGTTGCAAAAAGTTGGACATGACAGAACAACTAACACACAATATACTGTATTAATAAGAGCATTTAGAGAAGGTCAACATATTATTTTATATAAAACTAGATAGATCCCTAAAGAAAAAAGAAATCAACACGCATAAGAATAAGAGTTTCTCTAGTAAATAGTTAAAATATAAACTAAGTATCTAGATCATCATGTCTCTAGTTCTTCACTACCAACATCAGTTCAGTTCAGTCAGTCATGTCTGACTCTTTGTGACCCAATGGATTGCAGCATGCCAGGCCTCCCTGTCTATTACGAACTTCTGGAGCTTACTCAAATTCACATCCATCAAGTCAGTGATGCCATCCAACCATCTCATCCTCTGTCGTCCCCTTCTCCTCCTGCCTTCAATCTTTCCCAGCATCAGGGTCTTTTCCAATGAGTCAGTTATTTGCATCAGGTGGCCAAAGTATAGGAGTTTCAGCTTCAGCATCAGTCCTTTCCATGAATATTCAGGACTGATTTCCTTTAGGATGGACTGGTTGGATCTCCTTGCAGTCCAAGGGACTCTCAAGAGTCTTCTCCAACACCACAGTTCAAAAGCATCAATTTTTCGGCACTCAGCTTTCTTTATAGTCCAACTCTCACATTCATACATGGCTACTGGAAAAACCAAAGCTTTGACTAGATGAACCTTTGTTGGCAAAGTAATGTCTCTGCTTTTTAATATGCTGTCTAGGTTGGTCATAGCTTTTCTTCCAAAGAGCAAGTGTCTTTTAATTTCATGGCTGCAGTCACCATCTGCAGTAATTTTGGAGCCCAAAAATATAAAGTCTGTCACTGTTTCCGTTGTTTCCCCATCTATTTGCCATGAAGTGTTGGGACTGGATGCCATGATCTTAGTTTTCTGAATGTTGAGTTTTAAGCCAACTTTTTCACTCTCCACTTTCACTTTCGTCAAGAGGCTCTTTAGTTCTTCTTCACTTTCTCCCATAAGGGTGGTGCCATCTGCACATCTGAGGTTAATGATATTTCTCCCAGAAATCTTGATTCCAGCTTGTGCTTCATTCAGCCCAGCATTTCTCATGATGTACTCTGCATATAAGTTAAATAAGCAGGGTGACAATACACAGCCTTGAATTATTCCCTTTCCCAATTTGGAACCAATCTGTTGTTCCAAGTCCAGTTCTAACTGTGGCTTCTTGACCTGCATTTCTCAGGAGGCAGGTCAGGTGGTCTGGTGTTCCCATCTCTTTAAGAACTTTCCACAGTTTGTTGTGATCCCCACAGTCAAAGCTTTGGTGTAGTCAATAAAGCAGTAGTAGATACTTTTCTGGAACTCTCTTGTTTTTTCGATCATCCAATGGATGTTGGCAATTTGGCCTCAGGTTCTTCTGCCTTTTCTAAATCCAGTTTGAACATCTGGATGTTCATAGTTCACATACTGTTGAAGCCTCGCTTGGAGAATTTTGAGCATTACTTTACTAGCATGTGAGATGAGTGCAATTGTGCAGTAGTTTGAACATTCTTTGGCATTGCCTTTCTTTGGCATTGTTATGAAAACTGACCTTTTCCAGTCATGTGGCTACTCCTGAGTTTTCCAAATTTGCTGGCATATTGAGTGCAGCACTTGAACAGCATCATCTTTTTGGATTCTCAAGAATCATTCTCAAGAAAGACCTTTAACTCAGTCTCCACTCATTTCTTCCAAAATACAGAGTATTTCAACTTCCTGAGCTGCATGGCTTCCTGAAGCACACCACACTGCCTTGTTTTCTGTTGGTGTTCTTTGTAGAAAACGTTTAGCTCTCAGCATATCTTATCTAGTGGGTCATCTACCAGCGTCCACAAAGAGTCGGATACAACATAGCAATTGAATAACAACACATTTCCCAGTCCTTAAAAACATATGATAAACGTTCATTTGTTGTCACCCAGGCTTTGTATTCAGTTTAATAAGGTCTTAGAAAGGAAAAGAGATAATTATTTTCAAGTTTATTTGTAAACTAGAAATCTTTATCTGTCATATTCAGGTAGGGAAATAGTCTCAGAGAAGTTAGTAATTAGCCATTGACACAGCTGATAACTGGTCAAACACAAAATTAACTTGAGATGTATCTGTCTCCGAGGCCATTTTTCTCTTGCCCTGTACTTCTTTAGATAAAACAATTAAGACTTCTTGATAAGGAAACTGAGACATGTTTCAGCAATCAGTAACAAATAAAAACAATGTCTGAACCAACAAATCATATGGACCAATAGAACTTGAGATAATTTTGATAATAAAAAACATAATGCCTATGCTCCCTGAACTCTTAATTCTCTAATTTTACCTTTGAGTTTTTGCTCACTTACTGTTAAAAAATAATTGTACATTCCTACTAAGCCCTCAAAAGACAAACCAAAAGAGCTCTCGTGCTGACAGCAATAAGGATGGTAATGTATCATCCCGGCATGGTACTGCTTGGAACTATTTCAGTAAACAGGATAAAGCTATGTTAGACCAGAAGAGCCAGTGCCCTCCCATCACCTTTATAGGAGCCATACAGTGATTATGAGAGGCATGGACATAAAACCACCTTTATAATCATAAAAGGTTTTACACCATTTGAAGCTGAACTATGGATGATGCTAAGGGATAACTTTCTTTTTCTCTTTAGTAAAGTCCTTCAGCAAGTGGTATTCTAGGAAAAAGTTTAAGCAGCTTTGGGTTTAAGAGAGTTGAATTTCAACAGCTATAATGTTAAATTGGTAATTGCCCACGTAAACAACTCAAATATATCTGTTTACTTTACATGTTCTTGTGGGGGAAAAAAGGGGGGTTGCATCATAAAATTCTAAAACCCACAAGTTTTAGCTCCTCTGTCACATCTCAGTGCATTTAATATCCTTCTGCCATATTATTTATGACTTCACAAAGAACGTAGTTACTTCCTATTATCTGTTCAATAAATAAGTAGAGAAATGCAGGCTGCAGAGATACAATTTGTTAATGAAATAGCCCAGAGAATCTTCATGGTGTCTGGTCTTAGAAACTTGTGCAGCATCTATTAAAGCTTGCTTCTGTTCTATAGAGTGACTCCAATATTTTACACATGGATATGCTGCACTCAGTTGGCTGAGACATGCTTCCAGGATAGATCACGCAACATGAGTAATGCATGCTGTGCTACAACAGATACCTAAGCACACAGGCACATTTAAACACTTCTCTCTACTTGTTCAACCTTCTTCTACTACTGGGAAGACTGTCTCACTTCAGGAACAAGGTAGATGTCGAATCGCCAGTTCTCAAAACTATTTTCAAGATGAAGAAGAGAAAGATATTGTGCTGTAGTTTTAACCCAAATGCGATGACACTATGAATGTACTATGCTCAAGAGAGAAGACTGCATCAGTACATGTTATAGAAAACTTGTAAGAGATACACCAGGGTAGGTAGGTACATCACTATCCCCTATTTGTATACTTTTGCCACCTTGTAAAAGAATAATTATAGAAATTCTCATGTGCTGTTTTTGAAGAACATTCACTTTTTGCTGACAATTGCCACTGTTAAAAGGAATAAGTGCAAGGAAAAGAGTAGTTACAATAATCTATGCTCCCTTTATTTGCTGTGAAATTTTATTTTTCATGTAAAAGTGAAGCTCTCCAAAGGATCTATGCCTTGTTATCTAATGACATAAGATTTGGGGGAAAAAAAATCTAGTGGAAGAAATATATAAGACATGAAAACTTATCCTAATCTTAAACATAGCAGGTGTTTTAAAAGTGAACCTATGAATATATTTTGACTGTAATCAAAACCTTACAGGGACCAAACGATGCTTAGGTCTGAAATACTATTTACTCTTTAAAGAGCAATTTAATTTCCTCTAAGAAAAAATATCTTATTTTTTCTCAGGGCTGGAGTAGAGTATTGGCTCAGATTCACAATTTGTATGAAAGACTAGGGTACAAAACTCTGGGGGATATTCAGTACATATATATTTTGGTAATTTTGATGCTGAATATTATTTGTGAACTAATAATAGTCACTTTGATTTTTCTTAAATATTCAATTGTATTAACATGTAGTTAGGAAATATTCAAACCTATAACTCCCATATTTTGGCCACCTGATGCGAAGAGCTGACTCATTTGAAAAGACTCTGATGTTGGGAAAGATTGAAGGCAGGAGGAGAAGGGGATGACAGAGGATGAAATGGTTAGATGGCATCACCGACTCAATGGACATGAGTTTGGGTAAACTGTGGGAGTTGGTGATGGACAGGGAGGCCTGGCGTGCTGCAGTTCATGGGGTCGCAGAGTCAGACACGACTGACTGAACTGAACTGAACTGAACCATTCTTATATATGTTAAGAACCTTGCCAAAGATGAATTTGAGTAGTCTCAGAAACTGATCTGCTATCAGTTGTTAGGCCTTTAAAAAGCATTCAAATTCAGAATTTAAGACCCTGCTCATAAAATCAAAATTAAGCTGGCAGTAAGAAAGTTTATTACTGAGAGCTTACAATGACTTTAATTTACAGGATGCCTTCAGGAAAACCTGGGCTAAACTTGGTACAGACAAGACTGGTCTCATTTAGGGAAAGTGAACTTGAAGATCGAAATCAAGAGAAGAACTACTTGGAGGGTTGAGGATAGCTATGAACCATAGACTCTGCAAAGCCACTGAGGATTCCAAGCAGGAAAATGCAAGTGGAATAGTTTGGAGAACAATGAGCTTATGGTTGAGAATAAAAGAGACTAAAGTGGGAAGCAGAAAATCACGTACAGCTTTATCATTGCTTCATTAAGATTTAAGAAAAAATTCCTTATTGTCTCTGGGTTGAAGATGTCACCTACTTAATTTCCTTTATTACAGGTTGTCTACTTTTTTACTTATCTAGTCATCTCCTCATGAAGCCTTTGGGGTAAAATAAAATGTCATAGGAACATAGGGCCACTAGAAAAAAAGAGAATTTAAATTTATGTCTGGCTTAACTTGGACACATTTTCAACTGAACAGTTTGAACCTACAGCCTCATAATTTTCATGCTCTTGAAAAAGACACTTGTAAAATTATTTTCTTGCTACTTTTCAAAGCTCTGGTTCAGAAAATTACTACCCTTTTGATGTGAAGGCTGATGTAACTAATTATAGCTAGGAAGACACAATTCCTCCTTTAATAATAAAGAAATAGCAATCTTTCACCTAGAATGTAGCACAGTGTCTGGATCTGAAGCATGAAAGATTAAATCAGTAAGCTTTGAAATTCTATTATATTCAGGGAGACGATGTCTCCAAGGACAATAATATTGACAATAGAAGGAGGTTTCTTCAAGAGCATTTCAACCTATTAGCAGACTGTGGCACAGTGAAAAGAATGTGGGGCTGAATGCAAGGAGACAGGCACTTCTATCCAGGCTCGTTTAATTATCAGCTGAGTATTTAGTTTAAATTAGTCTTCTTCTCTAGTTTCAGAATAATTCACTGCTTACTTTTGACCACCTATTCACAGTAGAGAGAGGACAGAGGAACAGAAAGGGCAGAATGGAGGGAGAAAAAGGGAGATAGGTGGAGAGAGAGAGGAAAAGATGGCGGTAAAAGGAAGGAGACTGAAAGTGAGACATGGAAGGAAAAAAGTTGAGAGAGGCCTTTTTTATATATTAGTGGTCCTTTGCTTTAAGGAGCATCAGAATAAGCTGGAGGGCTTTTTAAAACATAGATTGATGGGTTCTGCCCCCAGACTTCTTAATGTAGATCATCTTGGGGGTGGGGGAGGGGGTGGGGCATATGAGTTTGCATTTCTTCTCTTTTCTCTCTCTTTTTTTTTTCTTTTCTTTTTTTTTTTTTAAGGTAAGAAGTGGATTTATTTAGAGAGAAACACACTCCACAGACAGAGTGTGAGCCATCTCAGAAGGTGAGAGTGGCTCTAAAATACGGCATAGTTTTTATGAGCTAGGTAATTTCATAGGCTAATGAGGGGGACTTCCCTAGTGTCTCAGTTGGTAAAGAATCTGCCTGCAATGCAGGAGACCCAGGTTCGATCCCTGGGTCAGAAAGAGTCCCTGGAGAAGGGAATGGCAACCCACTCCAGTACTCTTGCATGGAGAATTCCATGGACACTGAAGCCTGGTGGGCTACAGTCCACGGGGGTCACAAGAGTCAGACACGATTTAGAGACTAAAAAACCACCACCACCACCACCAATGAATGGGAGGATTATTCCAACTATTTTGGGGAAGAGGCAGAGATTTCCAGGTCTTTGGTCTTTGATGGTCATTTTTTGGTCTTTGATGATCAGCCTTGGAACTGTCATGTCATGGTGGGCGTGTCACATAGCTTATGCTGATGTGTTACACTGAGCACTTGATGAGGCTCAAGGTGAACTGGAAGTCGAATATTCCACCATCTTGGACCTAGGTGGTCCTAGTTTTTGTTATATCCTATGGCTATCTCATTCTTTTAAGGGCTATGCCCTGCTGAGTTTGCATTTCTAAAAAGTTCCCAGATGATGGCATCAGTGCTGCCGGTCTGAGGACCACACTTTGAGAATACTGTAATAGGCCTCCATCTATGTGGAATCTTACCAAGAAAAAAACAGGTGTCATTCAGTTTGCTCCTTACATTATTAAAAACAAACAAACAAAAAAACTATCTCAATAACCATCTTTCTAAAAGGCATTATTCTTTCTATGTGCCATATTCATTTCAAGACACTGAACTTCTCCTACCTATTCCTAGGATAGAATCATTATTACTTATATTTTGGCTATGAGTAAATGGATTTATTTTATATTTAACTATGTATCAGAGGTGCAAAAAAAATAAAAGAAAGTAGTACACATTTATGCTGATAGGGTAAACACAGATAAAACGAGCATTCTCATTCATGGCTGGTGCAAGTATAATTTGGCCCAGTTGTTTCAGAATACCTTTTAGTGCTATACAAAAAAAGCCTTATTAACTCAACAGCTAAAGGTACTACCACAACCACAATTAATAACAGTAATTGAGCACTCACTCTGTTCCAGGCATTTGACTAAGTGCTTTATTTTACATATATTACAATAGTTAATCCTCCCAACATCCCTAAGAGAAAAAAGGATCCCACTGTGCTCTTTCTTGGACAGATCAATTTTTTAGTTATTCATTTGTGCAGGCGTTATTTTAAAAGAGACACTGACATACTAAAGAGAGATATGAGTGTGTGTGTGTGTGTGTGTGTTTGTGTGTATACTCAGAATGAAAGTAGAAAGGTACATTTTCTATTTCACCCACCTTAGGATGCTTGGGAAGACAGACTGAACTTATTTTCTCCTGCTCCAGATGAATATCCAAAAATAATTCTAAATATTGATACATCCAAAAAGAAGTTGAAGTCATAAAAGCCATTTCCCCTAATTCTGCCAAAATCAAAATTTTGTTCTTGGCTGAATATCCAGAAGCAATAAGCAAACTTATATTCAGGACCTTTGGGAACTTGCTTCCAAAACCCAGGGGATACCAAAATCCAAGAATGCTCAAGTCCCTTATATATAACAAAATAATGTAGTACAGTCAGTGATGGAACCCATGGATGCGAAAGCCTGATTGAAATGCCTTTTCTGAGTTTTCAAGGACAAGTATTTAATGATCTGATCTTTAACCTCTAAAACCTCTTGTTCCAAATAAGTAAATAGTAGCTCTATTTGGAAAAGAAATTTTCAACTTCTGTTGGAACAAATCACTAATTTTGTTGTTTCGTAATCCACAGAGGTAAGACTAGCTTGTTTTTTACAACTATAGGTGAGTTTGATCATTGATCTTGTGGAATAAACCTCATTATCTACTCTTTTTTGAAACTACAATAATTCTTTTATGAAGTAATTTCCTCATCTCTCCCATTTTAATCTATGAAAAGTTTATTGCCAAAAGACAAATCTCAAATCATTTTGACTCATAATAACCATCTTTCATCTCTTCTTTATAATATGTATTTGCCAAACAATGTAAAGTATATTAAAAAAAGAACTTTGAATTGTACAACATGTAGCACAGGAAACAAAGGGTACTATAAAGGATGGGAATGAGGAAACTGAGGTTCTAACAGCTTGTTTTTATTTCTAATCTATCTCTGCCTGTAAACAACTGAGTGACCTTGTAAAGATCACTTCACCTTTTGGCATCTCATTTTTCTCATATGTAAAATGAGAGCATTAGATGAGATGACCTCTAAAATTTATTCAAGCTCTTCAAATGTATGATTTATTCTGATAAATTGTCTATGGTCTTGGGATGGTTTCTGGTTAAAAGATTATATATTTCTTAGTTCAGAAAGACACTTTTAAATACAGTTTGGGCAAGAGTTCTAACAAGACATTATATTTTCTGGTAGAATAAAATTAATAAGCTGTTTTTATATCACTCTCTTAGACCCAAACATTTCAACCATACATAAAACATTTTAAGACCCTTTTTAATAGTATGCTTAGTGTATTAATTAAAATTATTTAAAGTGCATAGAATATGCAGTAATTCATTTTATTTCAGTAATAATACAGCTAGATAAGTTGTAAGAGAACAGCTTTGAACTTTCAGGGTGTCTTCACTAATGACACTAGCTATTGCAGATAAATTAACTAGGTAAATAGTTCTCTGTGTTATATATTTATAATATGTATATAAATGTATAATATAGAAAGAATCTTATAGCAATGTGTTGAAATACTACCGGTGCAGAATTTGTTCTAACTCCCAATGAGTAAGTTAAAGCTGTATTTAGAGATGAAAAACGTAATACAGTAATACTAAAATTATACATACGATTCTAGCAAACATGTATTTTAGTAAGAAATAACCACTGAGTAACCTATTTCAATTTGCCCTGTTCTCTTATTAAAGGAAGCATCAGGGGGGTTATGCAGAATATGATGGCAGCACAATTTCTGTTATTTTTTTTTTATTAATTAAAAGAAAGACATGACATAATGATCAAAGGATCAATCCAAGAGGAAGATACAACAATTATAAATATATATGCACCCAACATAGGAGCACTACAATATATAAGGCAAATGCTAACAAGTATGAAAGAGGAAATTAACAGTAACACAATAATAGTGGGAGACTCTAATATCCCTCTCACACCTATGGATAAATCAACCAAACAGAAAATTAGCAAGAAAACACAAACTTTAAATGATACAATGGACCAGTTAGACCTAAATGATATCTATATGACATTTCACCCCAAAACAATGAATTTCACCTTTTTCTCAAGTGCAAATGTAACATTCTCCAGGGTAGATCACATCTGGGCAATAAATCTAGCCTTGGTAAATTCAAAAACTTTGAATTATTTCAAGCACCTTTTCTGATCAGAGTGCGGTAAGATTAGATGTCAACTATAGGGAAAAAAAAACTTTAATTAAAAATAAAAACATATGGAGGCTAAACAACACACTTCTGAATGTGTGAATGAAACCAATTTCTGAATGAAGCCAACAAATCACAGAAGAAATCAAAAAAGAAATCAAAATATGCATAGAAACAAATGAAAACACGACAACCCAAAACCCATGGGACTCAGTAAAAGCAGTGCTAAGGGGAAGGTTCATAGCAATACAAACTTACCTCAAGAAACAAGAGAAAAACCAAATAAATAACCTAACTTTACACCTAAAGCAACTAGAAAAAGAAGAAATGAAAAACCCCAAAGTTAGTAGAAAGAAATAAATCATAAAAATTAGGGCAGAAATAAATGAAAAAGAAATGAGACTATAGCATAAATCAACAAAACTAAAAGCTGATTATTTGAGAAGAGACATAAAATAGACAAACCATTAGCCAGACTCCCCAAGAAACAAAGGGAGAAGAATCAAATCAACAAAATTAGAAATGAAAATGGAGACATCATAACAGACAGCACAGAAATACAAAGGATCATAGGAGACTACTATCAGCAACTATATGACAATAAAATAGACAACTTGGAAGAAATGGACGAATTCTTAGAAAAGTATAACCTTCCAAAACTGAGCCAGGAAGAAACAGAAAATCTTAGCAGATTCATCACAAGCACGGATTGAAACTGTAATAATAAATCTTCCAACAAACAAAAGCCCAGGACCAAATGGCTTCACAGGTGAATTTTACAAATTTTAAAGAGTTAATACCTGTCCTACTCAAACTTTTCCAGAAAATTGTAGAGGAAGGTAAACTGCCAAACTCATTCTATGAGGCCATCATCACCCGAATACCAAAACTAGACAAATATGCCACAAAAGAATAAAACTATAGACCAATACCACTGATGAGCATAGATGTAAAAATACTCAACAAAATTCTAGCAAACAGAAGCCAACAACATATTAAAAAGATCATACATCATGACCAAGTGGGCTTTATCCCAGGGATTCTTCAATATTTGCACATCAATCAATGTGATACACCACATTAACAAATTGAAAGATTAAAACCATATGATTATCTCAATAGATGCAGAAAAAGCCTTTGAAAAAATTCAACATCCATTTATGACACAAACCCTCCAGAAAGCAGGCACAGAAGGAACATACCTCAACATAATAAAAGCCATATATGATAAACCCACAGCAAACATTATCCTCAATGGTGAAAAACTGAAAGAATTTCCCCTCAAGTCAGGAACAAGACAAGGCTGCCCACTCTCACCACTACTGTTCAACATAGTTTTGGAAGTTTTAGCCACAGCAATCAGAGAAGAAAATGAAATAAAAGGAATACAAATTGGAAAAGAAGTAAAACTCTCACTGTTTGCAGATACATGATCCTCTACATAGAAAACCCTAAAGACATCATCAGAAAATTACTAGAGCTAATCAACAAATATAGGATGCAGGATATAAACTTAATACACAGAAATCCCTTGCATTCCTATATACTAACAATGAAGAAACAGAGAGAGAAATTAAGGAAACAATTCCATTCACCATTGTGACAAAAAGAATAAAATATTTAGGAATAAATCTACCTAGAGAAACAAACAGCCTATGTATAGAAAACTATAAAACACTATAAAACACTGATGAAAGAAATCAAAGATGACACAAATAGATGGAGAAATATACCATGTTTAGGGATCAGAAGAATCAATATGGTGAAAATGAGTATACTACCCAAAGCAATCTATAGATTCAATGCAATCCCTATCAAGCTACCAACAGTAATTTTCACAGAACTAGAACAAATAATTTCACAATTTGAATGGAAATACAAAAAAACCTCGAATAGCCAAAGCAATCTTGAGAAAGAAGAATGGAACTGGAGGAATCAACCTGCCTGACTTCAGACTATGCTACAAAGCTACAGTCATCAAGACAGTATGGTAATGGCACAAAGACAGAAATATAGATCAATGGAACAAAACAGAAAGCCCAGAGATACATCTGCACACCTATGGACACCTTATCTTTGACTAAGGAGGCAAGAATATACAATGGAGAAAAGATAGTCTCTTTAATAAGTGGTGCTGGGAAAACTGGTCAACCACTTGTAAAAGAAGAAACTACAACACTTTCTGACAGCATACACAAAAATAAATTTAAAATGGGTTAAGGATCTAAATTTAAGACCAGAAACTATAAAACTCCCAGAGAAAAACATAGGCAAAACACTCTCTGACATAAGTCACAGAAGGATCCTCTATGACTCACCTCTCAGAGTAATGGAAATAAAAGCAAAAATAAACAAATGGGACCTAATTAAAATTAAAAGCTTTTGCACAGTGAAGTAAACTATAAGTAAAGTGAAAAGACAGCCTTCAGAGTGGGAGAAAATAATAGCAAATGAAGCAACTGACAAAGAATTAATCTCAAAAATATACAAGCAGCTCATGCAGCTCAATACCAGTAAAATAAATGATCCAATCAAAAAATGGGCCAAAGGACTAAACAGACATTTCTCCAAAGAAGACACTCAGATGGCTAACAAACACATGAAAAGATGCTCAACATCACTCATTATCAGAGAAATGAAAATCAAAACCACAAGGAGGTACCATCTCACACAGGTAAGAATGGCTGCGATCCAAAAGTCTACAAACAATAAATGCTGGAGAGGGTGTGGAGAAAAGGGAGCCGTCTTACACTGTTGGTGGGAATGCAAACTAGTACAGCCACTATGGAGAACAGTGTGGAGATTCCTTAAAAGCCTAGAAATAGAACTGCCATATGACCCAGCAATCCCACTGCTGGGCATACACACAGAGGAAACCAGAATTGAAAGAGACACGAGTACCCCAAGGTTCATCGCAGCACTGTTTACAATACCTAGGACATAGAAGCAACCTAGATGTTCATCAGCAGATGAATGGATAAGAAAGCTGTGGTACATATACACAATGGAATATTACTCAGCTATTAAAAACAACACATTTGAATAAGTTCTAATGAGGTGGATGTAACTGGAGCCTATTATACAGAGTGAAGTAAGTCAGAAAGAAAAACACCAATACAGTATATTAACTCATATATATGGAATTTATAAAGATGGTAATGATGACCCTATATGCGAGACAGCAAAAGAGACACAGATGTAAAGAACAGACTTTTGGACTCTGTGGAAGAAGGTGAGGGTGGAATGATTTGAGAGACTAGCATTGAAACACGTATATTCAGTTCAGTTCAGTTCAGTCGCTCAGTCATGTCGGACTCTTTGCGACCCCATGAATTGCAGCACGCCATGCCTCCCTGTCCATCACCAACTCCCAGAGTTCACTCAAACTCATGTCCATTGAGTCGGTGATGCCATCCAGCCAACTCAACCTCTGTCATCCCCTTTTCCTCCTGCCCCCAATCCCTCCCAGCATCAGAGTCTTTTCCAATGAGTCAACTCTTTGCATGAGGTGGCCAAAGTACTGGAGTTTCACCCTTAGCATCATTCCTTCCAAAGAACACCCAGGACTGATCTCCTTGAGAATGGACTGGTTGGATCTCCTTGCAGTCCAAGGGACTCTCACGAGTCCTCTCCAACACCACAGTTCAAAAGCATCAATTCTTTGGCACTCAGCTTTTTTCAAAGTCCAACTGTCACATCCACACATGACTACTGGAAAAACCATAGCCTTGACTAGACAAATCTTTGTTGGCAAAGTAATGTCTCTGCTTTTGAATATGCTAAGTTGGTCATAACTTTCCTTCCAAGGAGTAAGCGTCTTTTAATTTCATGGCTGCAATCACCACCTGCAGTGATTTTGGAGCCATATGTGAAATAGATCACCAGTCCAAGTTTGATGCATGAAACAGGGCACTCAAAGCTGGTGCACTGGGACAATCCTGAGAGATGGGATGGGGAGGAAGGTGGGAGGGGGGTTCAGGATGGGGAACACATGTACACCCATGTCTGATTTATGTCAAAGTATGGCAAAATCCACTACAGTATTGTAAAGTAATTAGCCTCCAATTAAAATAAATAAATTAATTTAAAATATATTGTCAATTTATATAATCTCTATTTGAATCTTAGCTTATACAAATGCTACCTTTATGTGCATAATTAAAGCAAAATTTCTAAGTTGGTAAAACTCAGATTCTATTGCCAGCAAAAATAACAGTGGAATCATACAATTTCAGAGGTTGCCATACCACATTCCTCTGAAGAAACTGAGCTGCCATAGAATTGGAGCCAACATGGTGGTAGTTTGGTGGCACTTATTTATAAAGAAAGTAATTCCAGGATTTAATAAATTGGCAGAAATTTATTAAATTTATTAAATTTCCTTAGCTCAGAAGCAACAGCAGCAGCAGAGAAAAAACCTTTAAAGCCTCTTTTAAGCTTTTGGATGGTAATGCACCCAAAAAATGAGATCTTTGGTAAATGTGGCAGGAGAAATTCAACATTCACCTGATGACTACTTCTGCTTCACTGCTTTACTGAGCAGATACTAATGTAGTGGTTGTGCGTTTTTATGTTTACATGCTCAGAAGCAGCTGTTTCTAAATCTTGTGAAAGAGTAACATCAACCACATAAAATAGGAATGATTATAACAACAATACTTGCCTCAGAAGCTTGCTGTAAGGATTCAATGAGTTAATTAATATAAAACATAATAGCATTGGTTCTATACTTAATATTATAGAAACTTTGGTTATTGTTTGTTATATGTTGTATGATTCTTATATGCAATTTTTCATGTCCAGTGGAGGTATTTTGTCAGATTCTTATGTGGCTATCCAAGGAGACATTATAACCCCACTCTCCCTTAAAAAAATTAAAAGTGGTATTTTATAACTGTGTTGGCATAAATATAAATACATTGATATCAATTATTAAAAATTTTTGACCTAAAATTTCATTTTTCCTTATTCTTTTAAGTAAGTGAACTCATTCCACGAACCTTCAGAAAGTAATGTGGGCCATAGAAACTGCATCTATTGTGCTTAATGTGAAGTTGATCTTTTGGTATCATAAGGTTAGTGAATTTGAAGTATATGGGGGAGAATAGATTTTAGCTGTTAAATTTCCTGGATGATAATTAAGACTTTCATTTAACACAATAATCTGTTTCATTAAATTTGTGAGAATATTCACAGTGCACCTGTCACTATACAAATAATTTGATCAAAAGGAAAATATACCTTTAGTATATGTTCACTACTTAGTGTTCTTTTTCTCTTGAGTAATACCCATGTTCATTGTATACTTTAAGGATAAACACTATGCTTCAGATAATTTCTAAATGGAAAAAACCTATACCAGTATTATTAAATAGCAATACAAATGCTGTTAGTTCATTCTCTTTCTGCTAAGCCAGCATCAGAATGCAAGTCCAGTACTCAAGGATATTATATGAATTTATGATTCCTTGTTGTGGAAACACCATTTAGTTCTTTTATGTGTTGGCTCTGAGGAGTTCATCATTAGTTTTAAGTTTTATCATCTGCCTCTTATTTTCTGGACAAAATACAATGGAATTACAAAACTATAAATGTCCTACTAACATGAATTAGTCCATTTAGTCCATTCTAAGTTAATTTAATCTAGTGAAGTGAATCTTTCCCAAATTGTCTAAAAGAAGTGTGTTTCTTAGGACCTGGACTTGTTTCCCTCAATGGAACCAACTCTTTTTACTGTGTGAGAAAGAAACTGAAAATGTTTAGTCGCTCAGTTGAGTCCAACTTTTTGTGACCCCATGGACTGTAGCTCACCATGCTTCTCTGTCCATGGAATTCTCCAGGCGAGAATACTGAAGTGGGCTGCCTTTTCCTTCTTCAGGGGATCTTCCCAACCCAGGGTTAAAATCCAGATCTCCTGCATTGCCAGCATATTCCTTACCATCTGAGCCACTTTTTACTGTGGCTTTTTCTTAATGCTAACTTTGCTACAACAGAGAGCCAGTTCTGGATTTTCATTTGCAGAGGTTTGTATATATCATAAACAGTTCTACCATGTGCCAAAATAACAGTCTATTTCTACAATTAGGCAGGAAAGTTATTCTACTTCAACATTAATCTTCAAAAGGAAATCTTATTATTGGAACCTAAATGTTTCATCTCCTCTGTCAAAAACCCCTGGATTAGCAAGCTGCTTCCTCACAGGGAGGCATTGTCATATCAGTTCAGTTCAGTCACTCAGTCGTGTCTGACTCTTTGTGACCCCATGAATTGCAGCACGCCAGGCCTCCCTGTCCATCACCAACTCCCGGAGTTCACCCAGACTCACATCCATCGAGTTAGTGATGCCATCCAGCCATCTCATTCTCTGTCGTCCCCTTCTCCTCCTGCCCCCAATCCCTCCCAGCATCAGAGTCTTTTCCAATGAGTCAACTCTTCCCAGGAGGTGGCCAAAGTACTGGAGTTTCAGCTTTAGCATCATTCTTTCCAAAGAAATCCCAGGGCTGATCTCCTTCAGAATGAACTGGTTGGATCTCCTTGCAGTCCAAGGGACTCGCAAGAGTCTTCTCCAACACCACAGTTCAAAAGCATCAATTCTTCGGCACTCAGCCTTCTTCATAGTCCAACTCTCACATCCATACATGACCACAGGAAAAACCATAGCCTTGACTAGACGGACCTTTGTTGGCAAAGTAATGTCTCTGCTTTTGAATATGCTATCTAAGTTGGTCATAACTTTCCTTCCAAGGAGTAAGCGTCTTTTAATTTCATGGCTACAGTCACCATCTGCAGTGATTTTGGAGCCCAGAAAAATAAAGTCTGACACTGTTTCCACTGTTTCCCCATCTATTTCCCATGAAGTGATGGGACCGGATGCCATGATCTTCATTTTCTGAATGTTGAGCTTTAAGCCAACTTTTTCACTCTCCACTTTCACTTTCATCAAGAGGCTTTTGAGTTCCTCTTCATTTTCTGCCATAAGGGTGGTGTCATCTGCATATCTGAGGTTATTGATATTTCTCCCGGCAGTCTTGATTCCAGTTTGTGCTTCTTCCAGTCCAGCATTTCTCATGATGTACTCTGCATATAAGTTAAATAAGCAGGGTGACAATATACAGCCTTGATGTACTCCTTTTCCTATTTGGAACCAGTCTGTTGTTCCATGTCCAGTTCTAATTGTTGCTTCCTGACCTGCATACAAATTTCTCAAGAGGCAGATCAGATGGTCTGGTATTCCCATCTCTTTCAGAATTTTCCACAGTTTATTGTGATCCACACAGTCAAAGGCTTTGGCATAGTCAATAAGCGCAGTCGACTGCGATCGGCGCACTTCGGTGTACTAAGCTCGGCTGAGAGGAGCTACCCTGCGTCCGAGGTCAGGGGCGGCAGCCAGGAGGAGCTACCCCAAGCCCCCACACCCAAGGCCAGGGGCGGCGGCTGGGAGGACCAACCCCATGTCCAAGGAGCAGTGGCTGCGCGGGCGCAGGAGGGCCTAGAGGAGCTATCCCACATTGAAGGTCAGGAAGGGCAGCGGTGAGGAGATAACCCTCGTCCAAGTTAAGGAGCAGCGGCTGCGCTTTGCTGAAGCATCTGTGAAGAGATACCCCATGCCCAAGGTAAAAGAAACCCAAGTAAGACGGTAGGTGTTGCAAGAGGGCATCAGAGGGCAGACACACTGAAACCATACTCACAGAAAACTAGTCAATCTAATCACACTAGGACCACAGCATGGTCTAACTCAATGAAACTAAGCCATGCCCATGGGGCAACCCAAGATGGGAGGGTCATGGTGGAGAGATCTGACAGAATGTGGTCCACTGGAGAAGGGAATGGCAAACCACTTCAGTATTCTTGCCTTGAGAACCCCATGAACAGTATGAAAAGGCAAAATGATAGGATACTGAAAGGGAAACTCCCCAGGTCAGTAGGTGTCCAATATGCTACTGGAGATCAGTGGAGAAATAACTCCAGAAAGAATGAAGGGATGGAGCCAAAGCAAAAAGAATACCCAGCTGTGGATATGACTGGTGATAGAAGCAAGTCCGATGCTGTAAAGAGCAATATTGCATAGGAACCTGGAATGTCAGGTCCATGAATCAAGGCATATTGGAAGTGGTCAAACAAGAGATGGCAAGAGTGAATGTGGACATTCTAGGAATGAGCGAGCTGAAATGGACTGGAATGGGTGAATTTAACTCAGATGACCATTATATCTACTACTGCAGGCAGGAATCCCTCAGAAGAAATGGAGTGGCCATCATGGTCAACAAAAGAGTCCGAAATGCAGTACCTGGATGCAATCTCACAAACAACAGAATGATCGCTGTTCATTCAGGGCAAAGACTAATAGAGTTTTGCCAAGAAAATGCACTGGTCATAACAAACACCCTCTTCCAACAACACAAGAGAAGACTCTATACATGGACTCACCAGATGGTCAACACCGAAATCAGACTGATTATATTCTTTGCAGCCAAAGATGGAGAAGCTCTATACAGTCAGCAAAAACAAGACCAGGAGCTAACTGCGGCTCAGATCATGAACTCCTTATTACCAAATTCAGACTTAAATTGAAGAAAGTAGGGGAAACCACTAGACCATTCAGGTCATATCAGGCCTATAAAGAAAAACTGCCTATGGAAACTAGGAAGAAATTTCTTAAAAGGCATCTAATGTAAAGATTTTTCTTTTCCTTTTCTTTTTACTCTCTGGAATGCAGATGTGATATCAAGAGCTCAGCTAGCCACCTGATCATAAGATAAAAGCCATGTATTGAACTTGATAGAGAACTTTATAAAAGAAGCCTGTGTCTCTGATAAAGAAATTGCCAAAACAGCTCTGGAATACTGACTTTATTTGAGAAATAAATAAATGTCTCTCTTGTTTAAGCCATTTCATTTTCTGTTACTCATAGCTAAACTTAAGTCTAAACCATACAAATTTGGTGTTTAAAACTGGGTGAATATTAATATAACAAGATAGTGAAAGCCTCACATATCCAGGAGAATTTTCATATGCAAGTTTCTCTCTCCCTTTCTCTCTCTCACACACACAGAGAAGGATGAAAGTGTAAAAGTTATGACAGTCTCACTCTTTATCAAGCTCTTAACTCACATATTTTGACTCATTTTTTATGTTTATGAATGGCATTAACCTGTTTCTTTTACTGACAGTACAAACTTTTACTAAGGAAACAGATGAAAGAGAACCAAACAGTAATACAAGTAAGGCTGAACAATGTATGATGCATTAACACATGAATCTGTCCTCAACCCTTTCTCTTGGATCAAGAGTCAGTAGCCATATCAAACACAGCTTAAGAGTTACACTTCCTAATAGCAGTGCTCAATTATTATTAACATGCATGAGCAGAATAAAAATGGATCTTAATCCTCTGTGTGGTTTCTCCAAGATTAGGCTTTGAGAGAAACATCCCCTAGTCTGCTCTAACATATATTGTTTTGAATTCATTAAAGCAGAAATTAAAAGAAACGCTTAAATCAATGTCCTTTTCTGTGCTGGCTCTCGACATTTATTTTTAGAGTTTATTAGCAGGAACCAGAAATGTATGGCTGGATAAGGAAGTACTCTCAATCATTTATCATCTGAATCACACTGAATATTCAATTTAACATCATGAACTCATCAATCACTAAATAGCTAGACTGAAAAGTATCAGCGGCCAGAAAATTTTAGTCAGTGGACTGCACAGTTCATATTTCTGGTTGTTCTCAATGTGAAAAGTTATTTTTGTTTTCAACAACATCGTAGCACAGAGGCATGGCTGGAGTACTCTATTTCAATGAGTTTCCCTTTTAGGCGATTGTTCTAATTTTACAGGAAAGTTATCCAGGGAGAGGATAGTCCTTGTAGAAGCTTGTGACACCTTTGTATAGATCTTTTTATGATGCATTTGCTTGTCTAAATTAACATCTCAAATATACATCTTTAGAAATACAAAAATGTACTAGTCACAGTTAAATGTACAATTAATATATAGTAACTAGAAGTGCTCTACACAAGATAGCTATTAGCCACATGTGACTTTTAAAATTTTAAATAATTAAATATAGATAGTGAAGGATGGGGGACACTGGTGTGTTGCAGTCCACGGGGTCTCAAAGAGTCTAACACAACTTAGTGACTGAACAACAACAACTAAAATGCAACTGCTGGTCATGTTAGCCATAATGCATGTGCTCAAAAGAGTGTCTACTCTTTTGAACACAAACGATATAGAATATTTCCATCATCACTGAAAATTCTACTGGACAATACTGAACTAAAATTTTGTATATCAACATACTTGAAAAAGTATTAATTGTGAAATGTTTACTCAACAGAACAAAGAGAAAATATCTCCAAAAACGTCCAAAACACTTCAGTTAGAGGCCTGCAGGCTTGAAATCCATGGGAAATGATAGCTATTCATAAAACAGCCATGAATAGAAATATTTTAAAAAATAGTCTCTGAAAAATAACACTGATGCAGGGAAGTTATTTAAAACTAATCTGATTTAACAGAGGCATCACAGAAATATAAATGTCAAGTAAGAGCTTTCACTAATAAAAAGAACAATGAAATCAGGTCTCCTTACCATATCAAAATTATACTTCTAAAAAATTAACAGCTTAAAAAATTCTTAGAAAATAATTACTAATTGGATGAAAGGTTTAGTGTTTGGGAATTCTAACTGCTCTTTCTTGGCTCCTGGTGACAATGCCTCTTTTCCAGGTCTAGCTCTGGGTTTTTCTACCTTAGCCAACAGATCCACGTGAAGTAGCTCAGTCATGTCCGACTCTGAGACCCCATGGACTGTAGCCTACCAGGCTTCTCCGTCCATGGGATTCTCCAGGCAAGAATACTAGAGTCGGTTGCCATTTCCTTCTCCAGGAGATCTTCCCGACCCAGAGATTGAACCCGGGTCTCCTGCATTGTAGGCAGACACTTTACCATCTGAGCCACCAGGGAAGTTCAACAGATCCAAAGACTACTTCATATGTTTGGTTATTCATTTCTCTAACTACTGGAAAACTGCATCTCTCAGTAACTATGTATAGCACAGTGTTGCACTTAAAGTATTCTTCCAAATTTATGTGATGAGCACCACTTAGATAATTAGGATGCTTATAAAGAATTCTTTCTTAGACTACTTCACTATAGACTTTTTGAAACTTTTTCAAAAAAATTAATATTCCCACATGATCACACTATAGACACATACTGAGTTAGGCTTTTGTAAAAGTGAAGGATAATATGGAGCCAATTATTAGGACAAAGTGTTTCTCAGGAGAATTATCTGAAATCAGATGTTCATTTTTAAGAGATTAAATAGAAATAGAGATTTCCTTTCTCCATGGTCTTAGAAATTCAACTTAATGAGATCCAGCTTGTTGAATCTTTTTGAACATTTCATGGGACAAAAGTCACAATTAGAACTATAACCTCAAACACTTCAGTTGGAAGAACATGGCTTGTAAAACACAGCTTTCCAAAATTGGAAGAAATGTCAACTTCAAATGCAACACACTTTTCAATACTGTTCATGAATATAATCCTGACCTGCGAAGAGGAGACTGAATGACTATAGATAAATTCTCCAGCACTAGAAGAGTTACGCCAACCTTTTAAATGTGTGGAAAACAGAATTAAATCTTAAGTATTGCGCATTAGAAAAAGTCCAATTGTTTTAGTTTATACTTGAGTATTCAGTATTTACCTCAAAAATTTCCATCAACCCTCACTGTATGGGGTCCAGCCCACTTGTGAATCATTTTTGAAGAAACAGTTTATAGCCACTCTATAGCACTGGAAGTGTTCCAACCCCAAAGTCAAGATTGTATAAAGGTGCTTGCCAGCAGGAATTTTGAAGTCAGGATGCCTGCACTTGAATCCTAACTTTCCTACATTTGGATTCTTGAGTTTGTGCTATCTCATCTGAAAAATAGTAATAAAAATTGCAAATCTCTATAGAGTTATGGTAAGACAAAAACTAGAGAATCCATGTAAAACCATTAGCACAGTAACTGCTGCTGCTGCTGCTAAGTTGCTTCAGTTGTGCCCGACTCTGTGTGACCCCATAGACGGGAGCCCACCAGGCTCCCCCGTCCCTGGGATTCTCCAGGCAAGAACACTGGAGTGTGTTGCCATTTCCTTGTCCAATGCATGAAAGTGAAAAGTGAAAAGTGAAGTCGCTCAGTCATGTCCGACTCTTTGCGACCCCATGGACTGCAGCCCACCAGGCTCCTCCGTCCATGGGATTTTCCAGGCAAGAGTACTGGAGTGGGGTGCCATTGCCTTCTCCTACTGAACATATGATATCTAATATTTGTATTATTGCTAAAATGCCCTACTTAGACTTTTGCTTTTGTTATCCCCATCATCTATAATGATCTTCCCATTCTCCATCCTCATTTCTTTTAAGAGTTCATATTCCTTCTTATATATTTTATTCAAAACTCACTATAAGCGGCCATCTCTGAGACTCCCAGCTAGATCAGCTGTCCCTCTCCAAGTCTCCTACAATTCCCTGGCATAACTTTATTGTTACTCCCTTTATTCCCTTCACACTGTAATATAAGCGTGTGTATGTGTGTGTGTGTATTGTAAGAGAGACAAATTACACTATAGCATATGTCTTTAAGGCAGAACCTATGCCTCATTCATCTTTGTATCCTTAACACTTAGTAAGAGCATGTCCAGAGTAGGCATTCAAATGTTTGCTGAATAAAGGAAAGAACAGAATCTTGATATTTTCTAATAGTTACTGAAACAGAACATTTTAATATTCTTGCAGCCAACACTGAACTAAACTGATATTTTATTGAGTTTGCTTCCTTGGCATCAATATGAATTCTTAGTGCTACATATTGAAAATCATTATCTCCAAACTGAGATAATTTCCCTTTATAAATAATATACTGCATATTTTAATCAAAACCAACATAAAAATCAGCAAAAGAACATATTAGATCAAATTAAGTTAGATACAAGTCCTGACCTCTAAAAGTTATTAATACAGAAGAGAAAGCATAAGATAAATAAACATAGATGCCTTTCAAATATGTTTTGTATATATGTCTGCATATTTACATATCTATATACATAGATACAATATATATAATAGAAATGTAAAGAAGTTAAATGTACAACACAGGCTGCAGTGTTTACCTAACAAGTATATTTTCCTTGCAAGTATTCTTTACCACATTTATGACTTTTATAAATTTTTCATCATAGGAATGGCATTTAATCAAGTCCTAATTCATTTTTAGTGAACTAGGAAACCATGCTAAGATGCTCATTATAATGTAAATGTATGTTGCTCTAAATTTCAAGTCACATGATAATGTCTTTATAAATATATACTTTGTAATCATACCTTTGTATTTTATAAGTCACTATCAGTGAACTGAAATGGACTGGAAAGGGTGAATTTAACTCAGATGACCATTATATCTACTACTGCGGGCAGGAATCCCTCAGAAGAAATGGAGTAGCCATCATGGTCAACAAAAGAGTCCAAAATGCAGTACTTGGATGCAAGCTCAAAAATGACAGAATGATCTCTGTTCATTTCCAAGGCAAGCCATTCAATATCACAGTAATCCAACTCTATGCCCCAACCAGTAATGCTGAAGAAGCTGAACGGTTCTATGAAGACCTACAAGACCTTTTAGAACTAACACCCAAAAAAGATGTCCTTTTCATTATAGGAGACTGGAATGCAAAAGTAGGAAGTCAAGAAACACCTGGAGTAACAGGCAAATTTGGCCTTGGAATACGCAATGAAGCAGGGCAAAGACTAATAGAGTTTTGCCAAGAAAATGCACTGGTCATATCAAACACCCTCTTACAACAACACAAGAGAAGACTATACGTGGACATCACCAGATGGTCAACACTGAAATCAGATTGATTATATTCTTTGCAGCCAAAGATGGAGAAGCTCTATACAGTCAGTAAAAACAAGACCAGGAGCTGACTGCGGCTCAGACCATGAAATCCTTATTGCCAAATTCAGACTGAAATTGAAGAAAGTAGGGAAAACCACGAGACCATTCAGGTATGACCTAAATCAAATCCCTTATGATTATACAGTGGAAGTGAGAAATAGATTTGAGGGCCTAGATCTGATAGATAGAGTGCCTGATGAACTATGGAATGAGGTTCATGACATTGTACAGGAGACAGGGATCAAGACCATCCCCATGGAAAAGAAATGCAAAACAGCAAAATGGCTGTCTGGGGAGGCCTTACAAATAGCTGTGAAAAGAAGAGAAGTGAAAAGCAAAGGAGAAAAGGAAATATATAAACATCTGAATGCAGAGTTCCAAAGAATAGCAAGAAGAGATAAGAAAGCCTTCTTCAGCGATCAATGCAAAGAAATACAGGAAAACAACAGAATGGGAAAGACTAGGGATCTCTTCAAGAAAATCAGAGATACCAAAGGAACATTTCATGCAAAGATGGGCTCGATAAAGGACAGAAATGGTATGGACCTAAAAGAAGCAGAAGATATTAAGAAGAGATGGCAAGAATACACAGAAGAACTGTACAAAAAAGATCTTCATGACCCAGATAATCACGATGGTGTGATCACTGACCTAGAGCCAGACATCCTGGAATGTGAAGTCAAGTGGGCCTTAGAAAGCATCACTACGAACAAAGCTAGTGGAGGTGATAGAATTCCAGTTGAGCTATTCCAAATCTTGAAAGATGATGCTGTGAAAGTGCTGCACTCAAGATGCCAGCAAATTTGGAAAATTCAGCAGTGGCCACAGGACTGGAAAAGGTCAGTTTTCATTCCAATCCCAAAGAAAGGCAATGCCAAAGAATGCTCAAACTACTGCACAATTGCATTCATCTCACACACTAGTAAAGTAATGCTCAAAATTCTCCAAGCCAGGTTTCAGCAATACATGAACCGTGAACTTCCTGATGTTCAAGCTGGTTTTAGAAAAGGCAGAGGAACCAGAGATTAAATTGCCAACATCTGCTGGATCATGGAAAAAGCAAGAGAGTTCCAAAAAAGCATCTATTTCTGCTTTATTGACTATAACAAAGCCTTTGACTGTGTGGATCACAATAAACTGTGGAAAATTCTGAAAGAGATGGGAATACCAGACCACCTGCTCTGCCTCTTGAGAAATTTGTATGCAGGTCAGGAAGCAACAGTCAGAACTGGACATGGAACAACAAACTGGTTCCAAATAGGAAAAGGAGTACATCAAGGCTGTATATTGTCACCCTGCTTATTTAACTTATATGCAGAGTACATCATGAGAAACGCTGGACTGGAAGAAGCACAAACTGGAATCAAGATTGCTGGGAGAAATATCAATAACCTCAGATATGCAGATGACACCACCCTTATGGCAGAAAGTGAAGAGGAACTCAAAAGCCTCTTGATGAAAGTGAAAGTGGAGAGTGAAAAAGTTGGCTTAAAACTCAACATTCAGAAAATGAAGATCATGGCATCCGGTCCCGTCACTTCATGGGAAATAGATGGGGAAACAGTGGAAACAGTGTCAGACTTTATTCTTTTGGGCTCCAAAATCACTGCAGATGGTGACTGTGGCCATGAAATTAAAAGACACTTACTCCTTGGAAGGAAAGTTATGACCAACTTAGATAGCATATTCAAAAGCAGAGACATTACTTTGCCAACAAAGGTTCGTCTAGTCAAGGCTATGGTTTTTCCAGTGGTCAGGTATGGATGTGAGAGTTGGACTGTGAAGAAAGCTGAGCACCGAAGAATTGATGCTTTTGAACTGTGGTGTTGGAGAAGACTCCTGAGAGTCCCTTGGACTGCAAGGAGATCCAACCAGTCCATTCTCAAGGAGATCAGCCCTGGGATTTCTTGGGAAGGAATGATGCTAAAGCTGAAACTCCAGTACTTTGGCCACCTCCTGCGAAGAGTTGACTCATTGGAAAAGACTCTGATGCTGGGAGGGATTGGGGGCAGGAGGAGAAGGGGACGACAGAGGATGAGATGGCTGGATGGCATTGCTGACTCGATGGACGTGAGTCTCAGTGAACTCCGGGAGTTGGTGATGGACAGGGAGGCCTGGCGTGCTGCGATTCATGGGGTCGCAGAAAGTCGGACACGACTGAGCGACTGATCTGATCTGATCTGAACAATCTAGTGATTTTACAAATGAGATAGAATATAATAAATTAATTCCAGGAAGAAAGAAAGAGATGAATATTGTTGAAAATATTGTTTGTCCATTTATCGAGTGTCAGCTGACATCGTTTTCTGACTTAATATATGTTCATTGAAACATGTAAAATATCATGTATGAAACGAGTTGCCAGTCCAGGTTCGATGCATGATACTGGATGCTTGGGGCTGGTGCACTGGGACGACCCAGAGGGATGGAATGGGGAGGGAGGAGGGAGGAGGGTTCAGGATGGGGAACACATGTATACCTGTGGCGGATTCATTTTGATATTTGGCAAAACTAATACAATTATGTAAAGTTTAAAAATAAAATAAAATTAAAAAAATATATATATGTTCATTAGAGCTAAAGCAACACGTTATCAATAACAAGCAAGTCAGATGAGAGTCTAGAACTAACTTCTTACAGACAACATAAAGTCTGTTTCTAAAGTAGTGACACCGTTAATCCTCTCTGTTGCACTGAATGTATATTTTAGACAGGAATGTATTATTTCAAAGATGCTTGGATGATAACTTCAAACAGAAGATGTCAGAAAACATCTTAGAAGCTTTTTCCTTAGGCTAAAAGATAAGCAAGATTCCACAACCTACCCATCTTTTCAGTAAACTATTTTAGAATGGCTGTGGTCTAAGGATTGTTTCATCCTGAGTGACTCCAATTAGAAACACTGCAAATCACAAAAAACACATGTTTGGAACATTCTAACAGTCTTCGTAAATACACTTCTAGAGCAGGAAATGCAGTTTTGTCATTGCTGGCCCTGACGCACTTTGAACCAAGCCTTTTCTACAGCAGCTCTACCTCTAGGAAAGCAGTTTACCTTCCTACTACTAGTTATTTGACAAATGTCAATAATTTCCACACCAATGTGCTTAGTGTACATGTTCTGGAGACAGAATTAATATCAATTTTTTCTAAGTCACATTTTGTATATCTGTGAAATAAAAGTAAGACCTATGTTGTAGAATCACATGTAATGAGAAACAATGTATGTAAAACAGAACTGATGGCAGCGCTTGACCCAGGGTAATGACTCATTAAATGAGAGCTTCTGTCATGGTGATAATGATGATGGTCTCCATTTTTTATCCCTCGGAATGAATCTGATCAAATAAGGAAAGCTGCATGTGTCTGACCCTTCTCCTCTTTCTATCTCAGTTGACTTAATAGGCTCATTATTGATGATCTTCCTAGGAAGTAAAGGGAAAAATCACCAGAAATCTGAATGAACCTCAGCTGCTGGTCAAACAGAACCAGAATAGCCCGTGGGTGCTGGAACAATTCAATTAGGATTTTTAATATACTCTCTGCTTCTCTTCTCCCGGCCCTACCGGATTCTAAGTATCTATCTGCACTAGATGGATGCCTTCAGGTACAGTGATATGGATAAACACTTCCAGGGAGGAGGACTCCTTTATAGCTTTTCCAGAAGAACACTGTCTATTGTGTGTTCTGTTTCATTTTTATAATATAATTAAACAGACACATGGAGAAGTTTGAGCCATGTAGCTAGGTAACACTCAAACAATGCATTTTTATTAGCTCACAGAATGAAATTTAGCAAGGATTCTAAAAATCTGGTAGAATTTATGCTCAAGTAGTAAATAGTATAAGGAAAGAGAAGAAAGAAAGGTTTTATAGCATTTCAAGTAAAAATAAAAGACCTGTTGTTTTACCACAAGATCGATACAAGTCATTGCATTAAGGCCCTCTTCAGAGATACACGGTATCAGCGTCACTGCAGGTCATGATCTCAATGTACTTTCTTCCAGTTAGATCAGCTTTAGAGGATTTGAGATCAAGGCAATAAGAGGGTCCAGACTTAAGAAAGTTCACCCCAGCAGAGAAAAGCCTATGGAGGAACTGATATCACTCTTCAGTGATATCAAGCATAGCCCTGGAAAGAATGTGAAAAAGAAACATATTCTGGGGACTTCCCTGATGGTACAGTGGATAAGAATCTGACTGCCAATGCAGGAGACACAGGTTCGTAACCCTGGTCCAGAAAGATTCCAAGCACTGCAGAGCAACTAAGCCTCTACGCCATAACCACTGAGCCTGCCCCTAGAGCCTGTGTCCACAAGAGGAGCCACTGACTGCAGCCAGAGCCTCGTGCACCACAACCAGAGAGGAGCCCCCACTCTCTGCAACTAGGGAAAACCACATGCAGCAAGGAAGACCAAGGGCAACCAAAAATATATAAATTATAAGGGGAAAAAAAAAGAAAACATACTCTGTTCAATCTCTAAAACCCAATTTGACTAAATGGATGATACAGAAAGGTGTCCCATGTCAGCTCAGTTTTTAAAACTTGATAAAACATGAGCTGTGCTGCAAAGAATCAGGTGGTCTTAAACTTCCAAATACACAGAATATTCCAAAAATTTCATAGAAGTCCATATAAATAGAATATATTAAGAAGAGGGGCTTTCAACTGGTAGAAGTTAGAGCCAGATGACCTACAAGGAAGTTTTTAGCTTCAAGATTCTATAAGAACATAAATAAGTACTGTTTGACAACTCTCACTTAACTCGAACCAAGGGAGTAAAAGCACTAAGAAAATCAAGAAGTAATATTTAAATGAATTGCTTTCTTATCAAAGAAATGGGTCCTTCAAAATATAACTAGAACATTTAAAGACATGTAATATATTTCAGCATACTTATCTCTTAAGCAACATACTTAGAGAACAAATATTATAACATTCTCAATGGTGATACTGAATTATTTATCAATTTGTGTTTAGCATTGTGATACAGAATTAAGTGGCTTCCCAGTTGGTGCTAGCAGTAAAGAACCCGCCTGCCAATGCAGGAGACTGAACAGACTCAGGTTCAATCGCTGGGTTGGGAAGATCTCCTGGAGGAGGGCACAACAATCCACTCTTGTAATCTTGCCTGGAGAATCCCATGGAAAGAGGACACTGGCAGGCTGTGGTTCATAGGGTTGCACAGAGTCTGATATGACTGAAGCGACTTAGCAAGCACACACTGAATTATTTATCAATTTATGTTTTGCATTATTTAAAACTACAAGGGACATGGGCAATCCTATGTCCATTTGAATTTAAGATTGCAAATACCAACTATGTTTTACCAACAAAAACATTACGAGAAAAACAACAGCTATAGAAATCAACTCGAAAGTTACGTTAATATAGCCTAGCCATTCTTTCCTATCGACTAGGACAGGCCTCAAAGGAGGAAAGGAGACCATGATAGAATAACTGTGTTCAAATACCCTTGCAATTTCATATGCTCCACAGTCTCCAACTTGACTACAAGAATTGAGGGTTGACTCTTGTTCTTTCCAACCCAGGCAAACAATCGCTCATTTCAGAGGATTAAAAAGTTCTTCACACATTTTATACCATGCAAACACAAATGTATCTTTAAACTGTATCCAGGCTCTGTAGAGTCAGCCAGTGAGAAGAGCCAGGATTTAAAATTCCAGCTCTGCACAGAAATTAGTCTCTCATACTTATCTTTTCTTCATAGTGCCAAGTATATTCTCTGGCACCTAGGGATACTTAATAAATTGAGTTAACTGACATCTATATTCTATGCTTACTTGCTACGTTTTGTATATGATTATGGATTTGTTTTTCTGGGCACCATATTTGTTTCTGTTACACAATAATGCTCCAACATATTCAACTGTATGCAACACCTGATGTACATCAGTTTCATAGATTATTAATAAATACCAATGCTAAGGTGATGGTGAGAGAGAGTTACAAAGAATAACATTACAGAGAGAGAAAGTCATAGGCTATGTATCACAGATTATTTGGGATGCTCAAGTGTTACAACCATAAAACAAGATTCAAATGCCATCTAATTCAATCTCTATTCCATTCTCCTGCTAGAACTGCTTCTCCAATTTTGCAAATATGAATAGAATTTTATGCATTCATAAAGACATTTTTATTCATTTCCATTTATTCCACGGATATTTATCACCTATGAGGGTCAAAACACATTAGAAAAGTAAAAGTACAAATATTAGAACAAATAAAATTTACAAGTGAAGGGACTGTTATTTGTGTTACAATAATTACTTTCAAATTCATTCACAGCAGAATTTATTAAGCTTTAAAATGTGACAAATGATTCCAGATTTTTGTTCAGTCAACATTCAACAGATATTTGAGTGCCAAAGGAATCTATGCAGTGTGCCCAGAATATACTCTGCATTTTTCTGCCACTGAGGCTGCTTATGCCAGGTAAGAAATGCTCCTCAATTCCCCACTATGGCTGATGTCACTAATTGGCCATGGCATACATTACTGGTGATCCTGCATGTGCCTTAAAATTCTTCTCATCAGTCACACAGGAAACATCTAAACTCTAATCAGGTTAGCATACAAGAAAAAAAATACATATATATACACACTTCTATAGCTATTAGTATATGGGATGTTGAGTAATGTGCTAGCTAGACAATACACTATATCTAATGGTTTTCCATTACATTGGAAATATTCTCTTAATGGCCACTTCTTATGCTGTCTATAAAAACCAAGGCCATAATATTTCCTGATAGCATAAATCTGGAAATTGTTGTCTGAAGCTCAGAAGACTGGCCCAGGATAGATAAGTATAGCTAGGAGCCAACAGCATAGAGATGAGAAAATAATACAGAAATGTAGACAATTACTTTAGAAGGTTAAGGAAAGTGAATATGGATTTGGAAAACAGTTTTACAAAGGAATAAATCATCATATTAAAAAGTGTCAAAACTCTAGACATTTATTTCAAGTGTAATTTTTTTAATGTATGTTGAACTTTTGCATCTGTGGGATTTTTATTTCTGTATGCAGATATCTGTGTGTCAGAGAATATGTAGCTGAGACAGAAGAAGCTAGAAAGTATTGTGAGTGATACAAGTACTTAAAGTGAGTTGGAAACTTAACTCTACAGTAAAAAGGAATAAACATCTTTATTCAGCATCTGCAATTCGCAAAGCAATGTTCCAGGCATTGTTATAAAAGCTGCAGGGGAGATTTCAACTAAAGTCTGAGGTTCTTTGAAGAGAGAACTTTTGTCAGCAGGCATATTGAAGCACCTTAAACACAACAAGGCTACAAGTAGAGCATTATAGGTTCCTGGGTATCTTCTTAATTGGTTCCTAGGGACACCACAAATAAACAGAAATACAATGTGAGGTTAGAAACAAATTATTAAGAATAAATTGCATGTGTAGCTCTTCAATTAAACAGATTCTTCTAAATCAACTAAAACTAAGGTGAAAATATTATAGACCCGATTAAAATATATTCTGGATTAAAACTTTAAAATCCATTTTTTTAAATATTTCAGATTTCAATAGCAGGTCAGAACTTTGAAGGATGACATGTGTGATATTTGGTTGATATTTATGTCTGGCTCAAATCTTCCATAGAAGCCTAAGATCCTTTTACTGGGATACCTGATTCGGAACATGAATTTCCGTTGAATATATTCTGATATTCTCCTAAAAGAACTTCATACCAAAATTCAGACCTATTTCTCAAATATATTCTATTGTTTTCGGTTCCAGTTTCCTATTTTAACTAAAATAATTTGCTTAATTTTTTTTTTTAGATACTAGTTATAGCCATTTGAATTAAACATGTTTTTAAAGGAAAGGTCTTATTTTGGTTTCCTCTCTCATACTTAATTAAATAATTACTTATTTTCACTTATCATTCTTGTCAATAAATCTAGACTTTCCTTTGCCCCATTACAGGAATCAAATTATCTCCTTACACACTCATTCATTCATTCATATTCTCCCTCTCTCTCGTTCCCTTTCTCTCTCTTCCCACATCTATTCTGTATAGGAAAAGTGTCATTATGGAGGGTTTATAAGACTGTCTTTCCTATTTACCTGACTTGGAATAAACCTGCACTATCTAACTAATCTCACTTCCAATTAAGATTTTGAAATGTCAAGCCAGTCTCTTAATCCTGACTCAAAGTGACTTTCAAGTTTCCATGAGTTTACAATTATCAAGACTTTTATCACTGAATCATAAGGTTTGACCAAAAGTTTCCTCTTTTAACCAAAGTTAATAACAAGAAATCCTGTATTCATAGCCAATCAGACAGTACTCTCCAAGGCAGGAAGAAAATTTCAGTTCCTTGTCATAGGAATTTTCAGTCAATCTTTCACAAGCATGTTCTCTTTGCATCCACACCTCATGGGAAAAGGTTTATTACATACTTTCCTATATTTACCAGGAAAGAACATAAAGTTATTTTGGACAGGCCCGCAGCCATCAAAAGCCAATTAAAAAGCTCAACATCAAATCAGTCATTCTCTGAATTTTTACATAAAACTTTCCTTATGCTCAATTATAATCTAAGAATGCACTAGTAATTTGTTTTCTATCTTTAGGTCCGCCACAGTTGAAATTCCTAACATGTGATTAAAAATTATCCTCTTTGGAAAGTAAATCCTCTGAACCAATTTTCTGCTTATATAGAAGAAAAAGAAAAGAATAAAAAGGAGAAAAAAGTACCTAAAGAAAATTCTGGTCTCATGAGATTTAGAATGACTTAATACTGGGTGTTGTCTTGGCTTCTCATAAGCTCTTCCCTTCTTCAGAGACCCAGATCTAAGACTCCATGTTCCTTATGTTCATTATCAACTGGTCAGTTAACTTGCGTCCACACCGAGGAAAGATCAGGCCAGCCACTCCTGAGAGTTTAGAAAATCAGTAACTTTAAAAGCTCACAATCTCAAACTCCCAAAAGGATGCAGTTGTGTCTTCATTCCAGCTACTCTGCAGAAACGCTAGGACTAATGGCCATTAGCCACAACATCTTGTCCTTTGGTACAAGATAGGATGGGGCTTTTACAAAAAAGAATCCATTCATCACCCACATTGAAGGTTACCGAATTTCTATCTATGTATTTATATATATATATATATATATATATATATATATATATATATATATATATATATATAATAGGCTTCCTAGGTGGTGCTAGTGATAAAGAACCCAACTGCCAATGCAGGAGATGTAAGAGTCACGGGTTTGATCCCTGGGTCAGGAAGATTCCCTGGAGGAGGGCATGACAACGTACTCCTGGAGAATCCCATGGACAGAGGAGCCTGGCGGGCTACAGTCCAATGGGTCTCAAAGAGTCAGACACAAGTGAAGCGACTTAGCATGCATGCATATATATACATACATAACTAGTACTTTTGCTAGTTTTAGCTCAGTTCAGTTGCTCAGTCATGTCTGATTCTTTGCAACCCCAGGGACTAGAGTACGCCAGGCTTCCCTGCCCATCACCAACTCCCGGAGTTTACCCAAACTCATATCCATTGAGTCGGTGATGCCATCCAACCATCTCATCCTCTGTTGTCCCCTTATCCTCCTTCCTTCAGTTTTTCCCAGCACCAGGGTCTTTTCAAATGAGTCAGTTCTTCACATCAGGTGGCCAAAGTATTGGAGTTTCAGCTTCAGCATAAGTCCTTCCAATGAATATTCAGGACTGATTTTCTTTCTGGTTAGATCACCTTGCAGTCCAAGGGACTCTCAAGAGTCTTCTCCAACACCACAGTTCAAAAGCAACAATTCTTCAGCACTCAGCTTTCTTTGTAGTCCAACTCTCACGTCCATACATGACTACTGGAAAAACCAAAGCTTTAACTAGATGGACCTTTGTTGGCAAAGTAATGCCTCTGTTTTTTAATATGCTGTCTAGGTTGGTCATAACTTTCCTTCCAAGGAGCAAGTGTCATTTAATTACATGGCTGCAGTCACCATCTGCAGTGATTTTGGAGCCCCAAAAAATAAAGTTTGTCACTGTTTCCATTGTTTCCCTATCTATTTGCCATGAAGTGATGGGACCAGATGCCATGATCTTAGTTTTCTAAAAGTTGAGTTTTGCTAGTTTAGCTAATATTGAAAACTATCACTTTTGCTTCTTCATCTAGATCACTTTTTCGGTTTTGTTTTGATTTTTTCACCTCCAAATATAGTTTTTATTGTCCTCTTACAAGTTACTCTTAATGCAAATTCCATAGCCCAAATCCCAACCGGAAGGAATGACAAAGGACAAAAGATGAAAGTAAGAATTCACATGAGATTATAAAGAAAGCTGAGCACCGAAGAATTGTTGATTTTGAACTGTGGTGTTGGAGAAGACTCTTGAGAGTCCCTTGGACTGCAAGGAGCTCCAACCAGTCCATCCTAAAGGAGATCAGTCCTGGGTGTTCATTGGAAGCACTGATGTTGAAGCTGAAACTCCAATACTTTGGCCACCTGATGTGAACAGCTGAGTCATTTGAAAAGACTCTGATGCTGGGAAAGATTGAAGGCAGGAGGAGAAGGGGACGACAGAGGATGAGATGGTTGGATGGCATCACCGACTCAATGGGCATGAGTTTGGGTAAACTCCCGGAGTTGGTGATGGACAGGCCTGGCATGCTGTGATTCATGGGGTCGCAAAGAGTTGGACACAACTGAGTTGAACTGAATATGATGAACTTTGCATACTTACAAATATATGCCACCTATTTGTCACCAAGGAAATGCAATAAAGTTCTTCAGGCCAATGAAAAGCTATTTTTCTCTTAAGAAAGAAAGAGTATGCATACAATGCATAAAGGATATTAAGTACTTGATGCCTGACAGGCCAGTACAATGAACAAACAAGGACCAAAGTGTCATTTTTCAGTGTTCCCTTATTCACAGAGAAATTACAAAATTATTTAAAAATTAAATCCACTTGCCTATTAGAAATACACTTGAATTCACCCGTGGATCCATTGTTTTAAACAGTGTGTTTTTACCTCCTTTCAAAAATCAGCTCAAGGTCAGTAATACTGGTGGATGAGACTATTGGAGGTATCCTCAACATACATTCTTCCAGATCACTGGTTGTTAGTATTTCATGACAGAAGTGGAAATGCAGTTGTCAAAGTTCCCACCTCCAGACATTATTTGTTTTAGGTGACTGCTAAGGAGCTACATTTTTCTAAATGTCCCGTGCATGCATGTGTGCTAAGTTGCTTCAGTCATGTCCAATTCTTTGTGACCCTATGGACTGTAGCCCACAAGACTCCTCTTGTCTATGGGGATTATCTAGACAAGAAGACTGAAGTAGGGTGCCATTTTCTTCTCCAGAGGATCTTCCTGAAAGTGTCCCAGGTGGTCCTAATTCTTAGGGTCTTTCATCACTCAGAATTTTCTAAACTTTACAAATGAATCTTATAATTATCTAGAAGCAATATACTTTATTATATAGTTTATATTTCCTCTGAAAATACTTTCATATTCTTAAGATACTATTATCTACTTTTCTTATAAAGATGTGTATAATATATGGTCAGTTCAAACATAGTTCTAAATACTTTGTTAAGTCATTGGTGCAGATACTGTTCATTATATTGTTAAATAACCCGCTTATAAAGATCACATGATAAATTTTTCTTGGGCTCTACTCTTCTAAAACAACTGATCATGAAGTTAGATACTTTCCTTTCTTGGCTAAACAGAGCTGTAAAATATGCTACACTTTCCCTCCTTTCTTTGGCTGCCAGGAAATCCAGAGCTGAATTTATGCTTGGTAAAGCTTTATATAACAGAACTTTTTGTTCTCCATCATTTCCCCTTCATCTTTAATACTTGGCACTTGTTTTATTTAATCTTTTTGGTTCATTTGAGAGTAAACTGTTTCAAATGCTCTTTAAAAGTTGGCAGAGTATTAAATAATAAAGGTGAGCTCAATTAAGTACATAATATCAAAACAAGTTTACCAGAGACATAGGATTTTTATTATTTGGTAAATCAATGTATTAACTGTTGAGTTTTCAACGACAAAAAGTTTTATATGGTAAATCTAAATTCCAGCTTCTAAATAGGAAATGTCTTCTGATTCAATGTGTGTCTTCAATTAATAACTCCTCATCTTCTGTAGTCATTTCTTGCCTAACTGTTTATTGGATAACTGACTAGAGACGTATTCTTTTATTTCATTAAGAGTTTTTTTTTTCCCTTTGCTTTTCTTCCTGCCTGTCCTTCTCTCTCTCTCTCTCTTTCTTTGAAGCTATACATACTCAACATACACAAACTCTAATGAATTTGGATGATAAATATACACCAATGAAACCATTACTATCATCAAAGCCATAGACATACCATACCTTCCCAAACTTTCCTCCTGCTCTTTTACTATTTCTTCTTTTGCAAAAAATATATATATGTAATATTACATTTAATATCATATGTTTAATAATAATATAATAATAATTCCTCATATAGCATCTATGTAGAAGTTAATGTTTTAAGAACTTTACATATCTACATTGAATTTTTATAAAAGTCCTATCAGGTAGATATTACTAACCTATTTTTGTAGATGGGAAATCTCAGGTAGAGTTTAACATAACTTGATAAACATTACTAAGCTTGTGTTTAAATCCATGTTGGCTTGACTCTATCATCCTATATACTAAAGACCATTTTTGAATTAGCAAATGATTATTTTAAGAGAAGGGATTTAATTTTAAATAAAATTTGTAAAGTTTTTATATAGAAACATATGAACACAAAAGATTCCAAATATCATTAGAAAGCCCTCTTCTCAGAGAAATTCTATAGGCTCATGAAAAAATGTTTTTAATACAAAATGGTACACCATGAAATATAAAATGGTTCTTTCTATATCCCACATGTCCAGACTTCTTAAAAGTTTTATTATCAATAGTTCATTTTATGTCCTTCCAGAAAAATAAAAGGAGAAGGTATGTGTACATCAACATATGCAAATGTGTATAATACATACATATCTATACATTTTGTATTGACATATATGTTTGTGTTTCTGAAATGTATATGAGCATTTTGCACTCAGACATATTTTTAGTAATATTTAAAACAATGGATATAGATCCTGAAACTGGACACTGAATAATGTGGGAAATAACAAGGAGACAGAATTTAAAAAAGAATAGTCTATAAAGTGATTTATTAATTTATGCAAAGTTTGGCTTAAAATGGTTCAGTAATATAGTGCCAAAATTTGCTACCTGACTTAAAAAATCACCTCCTTTTAACTGTTTTGAAATAAAATAATCTTACTTTTCATTTAGGTGATTTTGAAGGTATTTGGACTCTTTACACAAAAATAATAAAATTCTTTGAGAAATCAATAGGCACTTTACTCTAGGACTATGTCAATCCTTAATAAAGTACCCTATTTTCATAAAGAAAAGTTTATAGTAATTTTCTAAATTACATTCTTTTATTATTAGCATATTTACAGTGATATCTTCTGGTATTTCTGGTAGTTGATATCAAATTCATGTAATTTTTAAAGCCTAAAGCACAATTGCTATATTAAAAAAAATTCAACATGTATATACTGTAAATTCATTAAGCTTTTCAAAACAATTGTCTTTCATTTAAAACATGTAAGAAGTTGCAAAGTTATCTATGAAGGGTTGGAAATAATATTCACTTAATTTCCATAATTAAGAATTTCCTGAAATGGAAGTAATTTCCTCTTGACATTTATTCTTATATCCTATTTCACAATGATGTATCCCCTTCTGAATGTCTGAGAAGACTTGAAATTAGCATATTTTTTCTAACTACAGCAAAGTTCTGATAAATTGGACAATGTGAATAGAGAGGATTTGACTACTTTCTTAGCAGTACATATTTGTAAAAAGTTATATGTAACATTTTATAAAATACTATGAAACATCAGAAGAATCGATTGAATATCAACTTCAATCCTCATTTTTAATTTCACATGGATGAGTAAACCAAAGCCTAGTCAGATATTTTCAGGTTTGATGTTTTTAATATTATTGACTTGGATATGGTTGGTCTTGAGTTCAAACACATAGAAATTAATATTTTACATTATGAAAATATGAATGTAATGTGTAGAGTAAACCTTAGGCTGAAAAAATAAGAATTCAACCACAAGTCATGGAGTTGAATAAAATGCAAGTTATAATTGCTACAATTATAATCATTGCTCATCTTAAAAAGATCAAGGTAAAAGCAAAAGTATCAGCTGAAAAAAAATCCTTAATGTCTTCATTTTAGCCAATATCTTCCTCTCCTCACTTGGTCCCACTGCCTCATAGAAATTATCTTTTTGGAAATTATACTTATTTACATTTTTTGTTTACTCTTTGCTAGTGGAAGTACCAATCAATTCAGCAACTTTGGAAAATCTGGATTTATCCCTCAAAGTTGTACATTCATACCTGTAACCTACCAATTTCACTCCAAGTTATATACACAGGAGAGATAACTGTACATGTCAACAATTTGCAAATGAGCACTCTTCTGAAAAACTCAGAATCAAACTGAATGTCATCAACAGAGTGGTTGAATTAATTGTAGTATATTCACACAACAGAATAAAATATTATATAGCAGCCAAAAATGAATTATAATGCATGGCAACCACATGGATGAACCTAAATAACAAAATATTGCATGAAAGAACCAAAAAGACTGCACAAAGCAAGATATTCTTTTATAAAGTCAATAAAACCTCCACTAAAAATACAGCTTTCAGAATGATAATTTCAAATGATGACTACCTATAGCACAGAAAGACAATGGGACAAAATGGAGAGAAGAGGTACTTATGATTAGATTTAGGTAAATACCAATGAAATAGCTTTTGTTTGGTGGTATGTTCACCTGTGCATATTACACTAATAAAAGTTATTAAATAAAATAATAAGGAAGACCATGATGGATGAATGACAGAAGTGTGTCATGCAAAAGGGTAATAACTAGTTAAATTCTGTGCACCTAAAGCAGAATAAAAGCATTGCATCTTGGACTAGTTCTTTAAGCTATTTGTATCAAACATTTAGCTTTCTTCAATTGAATGTTTCTTCTATTGACATGTAAGCTCCTTGGTTATAATTTATCAATTTAGCTTCATCTTGAAGATTTTCTGTAAAGTGTTACAAGTATCTGCTTACTAACTAAATTTCTAGAATATTAATTGTCAAAAATTTGATGAAATTAAAGGAGTTGTTGTCCCCTTAATAATTCTAGGGAAAAAAAAAACACAATTTTTATTATGATTTTCAGAATAGAAATGTACTATTTAAATAAGCTTGAGAACATCACCTCGAAATATGATATATAATGCTGAACTGAAAAACATTTTAAAGTATTATTTAATTTGAATCTTAATATGTATTTTCATTTAATGAATAAAACATACCTTAATATTTTTGGAGCAAAATGTAAATGAATCTGATATTTCAAATTTTGAATTCCTGCTCTTTAGACCAAAACAAGTCAAGCAAATTATTTAACACTGATTTCATAGCCTGTTTTCAAAATTGTTGATGTTAAAACAACAAAATCATCTCTTTAGATAACTGTCTAAATTCAAAGTTGAAACTTCAATAATGAATTCTTTTTAGTTTCAACAAGATTTAACAAAGATTAGCAAATTGGTAATTTAGCAAATTACCAAGATAAGAATGAAAAAATGAGACTTATTACATGAATTTGTTTATCTGTGTTACCAGTTCATAGTCCCTTCATTCATATATAGATACAAATATATATTTCATATGTATTATTACATAAATAATTTATAATCTAATGGAGGACTATGAAATATACATATAACATATACATACATATATATAATATGAAGTCACTGAAAGTAACAAGTTTTATTTATATTACAATGAAATGCCATAATTATCTAAGGTCTTTTTAAGTCTGCATATATACTACTTGATTTTGTTTGCAATATTTCATTTAAAGAGAAAGAAATATGGAGGAAAAAAGACTTCCAGTGTATTGCGCTCTAAAGAGCATTAGACCTCAATAGTTTCCCCAGAAATCTAGCTTATGTTCTTCCACTAACTAGTTCTATTTTTCCTATTTTCTTCAAGGAAATTAGGAATTATCTACAAGATGATTTCTAAAGAGCCCTGTACCTCAAAATTCCATGATTTTAGTACCTTTTTACTAAAGCAGAAAATCAGACATTAGGGAGAATCCATAAGCACATTCTTTTCTGACCCAACAAAATGTCTAATGTGAATGACTAGGTCCATCTAATTTAAGAATACAAATACATATGCTTATTTTTCATTTCCAAAACAACACATTTGGTAAGAACTGGAAACATTTTCATAAGTCCCAAAGTGTTATCCAAAATAATATGCACAAGGATTTTTCTCCAAAATGCATTAATATTGATATAGCTTTAGAAAGCTTAATTTCTGTAGCACAGTGAAAGGAAACCAGTTCTCCATTAAAAATATACAAAAGATAGTAATAATGAGAGTGTGATTGTCATTTTCACCTTTGCCACAGGCAAAGGAAAGTAAATACCAGGACTTTTTCCTTTGTGATACCCCCATGAGTCCTAGTTTGTTCCACCAGGAATCAAATCTCTTGGATAGAACTTCTGGGTAGGATGCAGAACTATTTGGAGGGCAGATGTTTTAATGAAAAGAACATGTCCAAGTAAGATGATACACTGAATTCCCTTAGATACAGAAAGTATTTTCACAAGTTGCTTATTGGGGAGATAGACAAATAGATGGAAAGATAGATAGACAGATACCTTTATGCTGTTAATCCAATTTCTTGTTCTTCCAAACCCAAGTTCTCTCCAATTATCCATTCATAATTATGTTTTACTCTCTAACACAGTGTTTCTTAACAAAGCAATGCCTCTGTTAATTCTCATTATACATTTGCTACAAGCTGGTCCCAATTTAACTTGGGTTAAAAATACATATCCTAAAAAAAAAAAAAAAAAATACATATCCTCTGGCAATTTTCACAGATTTCAAGACACGTAAACCATTTTTACTTTCAAACTCACAAAAATAACAAAACACCTGAAGATGATATATGTATTTCAGGTTGGTACCTATACAAGACTGAAAAAAAATGAAAAATCTTTAAATAGAATCCAAAGTGTAGGTGATATTCTTAAACACTAACATTAGCATTGACAACTCTAAGTCTGCAAATCTATATTCAAAATAAAGAATCATCCTCAGTCATTTCCCAGACTGTTCCATTTCTATTGAGAACCAGTTTTGTCTTTTCAGCTAAAATGTGGAATTTCAGTTTTTCATTTGAACTAGATTTATTTTTGTCAGCTAGGAAGAATTTAATCATGCACTCATAAAGTACTCCATTTTTCTGGAAAATCTCATGAATAATTGGATATAAATTTTAAGTTAAGGTAAGTATAATGAATCTAGCAAAGAATGAGAATTTATACATGGGAAAGAAATTAATGTTAAAATGAGTATTTTAAGATTTTAAATGTTTCAGGGCTTGGGCTCATTTTAATACAGAAACCATATCCCATTCCTACCCTGCTCACAACTCTCTAATGTCTCCTCATGCGTGGGTTATAAGTCGTTTCAGTTGTGTCCAACTCATTGTGACCCTATGGACTGTAGCCCACAGGATCCTCTGTCCATGGGGATTCTCCAGGCAAGAGTACTGGAGTGGGTTGCCATGTCCTTCTCTAGGGGATCTTTCTAACCGAGAGATAGAACTTGCATCACCATGTCTCCTGAATGGGCAGGTGGGTTCTTTACCTCTAGCGCCACCTGGGAAGCCCAATATCTCCTGATTATGTCTCAAATGAAACCCAAAAAGTCTTTACTATGGTCCACGATGTCCTACGTCATGTCATCCCAACTACCTTTCAGATAGTATTTGTTCCTAAGATCCTCCCTCGCTTTGCTTCAATTACAGCCTTAGGGGGAACACACCAAGATTCCTCCTGCCTTGCAGTCTTGGTACTTCTTTTCTCTCTTCTAAACTCTTCATCCAGATATTCAGAGGACCCTCTTCATCCTTTCAAAAAGCCATCATCACCCTTGGAAAGGCTTTTACTATACCCTATCCACAATAGCATACTTCCTACCCTTATTTTCTTTATAGCACCCACCACTGCCTGGAACTATATTATATATTTGTATTCACTTTCTGCTTCTCCTACTAGAATACACAGATCCTAAGGTCTGAAAGTTGGCTATTATGCTTACTGCCATGGTCACTGACAGGTAGCAAGTAATCAACAGAAATCTATTAAATGTAATTGAACCCTATGAGTCACATTTTTATCTCCTGAGAGCATAAATAACTGGTAAGACTTTGAGTTTCCAAAAGCACTGTTCCTGGTGTTCTTAAACGTGAAGAAAGTAAGAAAGATGGAAAAATGAGGCCCACGTAAGAACAAAAGGGACAAGACCTTTTACTTTTAGAACAAAACTTTCCCATTTTATTTGACATTATTTCAACTGTCATCCTACTCTTTTCTGTTATGTTTTTCTCATTATTAACTTCTGATAACTCATTCCCTCTTCTCCCCACACTTTTATGATTCGGATCTTCTTTACATAACAGATCTATCAAACTTTTCAGCACAAAATTGATTGTACCGTACCAGAATAAGTATCTACACGTATATTTACATTCTTTAAACCCACCTTTTAATCACTTAGAATGAGAACTTCTTCCTGAATAGAGAATATATTTATCTCATATGTCATTTACAGACAATAGTTCTCTGTTTTTAAACAATTCCATGTTACGAGTGAACCTAAATAAAGGAAAAAGGTCCAATTTGTGTTTACCAAGACAGAGAATACCTTTCTAGTGACTAAGTATCTGTCATCTATGTATCTTTCTGACCCATCAGCCCCTTGAGTTACTCATCTTTATAAAGAGACTGAGCCTGAAAGAGAAGACAGTACATCTCTGCACAGATTCACTTACATTATAACATATCTCCATATGCTTCCCGGAGCCATCTGCAATTTACCCAGCTTTCACCAGAAAGCAAACTGATTAAGGAAATAGCCATTGACAGCTTTTAACTCTAACTTTGCAGAGAAGAATTACTTACAGCCCTCCTTAGTTAAAAGAGAAAAATAAAAAGGATGGATTGTAGTACATCCAAAGACAAAATGTTCAAATAACAAATTTCAAGTTTTTTTGTTTGTTTTTTTTTTTTTTTTTTTAACATGGAACAAAGCATAAGATTAGATTAGTGGACTCTTGATAATGCTGAAATGGTATGAGTTATGGCTAAGGAGCTCTCCATGGTGTCCACATATCCTCTCACAGCATGATCATCAACAGAGTAAACAGGTAACAAGTCTCCAAAAGGTATAGACCCAAACCTCAAAAGCCTTTCAATGTAGTTAGGTGGGCAAGGTGTGAAACCATAAATTATATCCCCCCAAAATAGCACTTACTACTGTCAAGTGTAATTGCAACTACAGATGATGTAAGTTTGAGAGGCTGAGAAGACTTCAAGGAGAAGATCAGTGTAAAAGCTGGCTCTCAAAGGAGAAAACTAAAGGACAAAAAATTCCAGTGGAATCTACTAACACAAGGAGAAAGGCAGATGTACACAGACATGTAGAGATGGCGTTTCACCCTGAGTTTCTCTTCAATACCAGACCATACCCCACACCATCAAATGTAGCAGCTGAAGTCAGTGGGGAAACAATGCCTATATATATATATATATATATATATATATATATATATATATACACTCATGCTCAGAAAACAATATAAGACATATGGAGAGTGGGGGGGGGGGAAGAGCAAAATTATTCTTACAGCTCAGAAGAACAATACTCCCTTTTCAGGGAAGTTCTTTTCACCATTCCCCTTCTTTCAGTGAAAGAGAAGTTAAACTGTACAGTGTTTAACAATCCACAGGCCAACTCTTTTTTAGATAACTCAGGCAAAATAACTGATTTACTTTCTTATCCATCAGGCCAGGTACAATTTCACCATTAAGTAGGTTTTCCCCAAAGGGTCTAATAGTTCACCAGATGAGAATACATGTTTGTGTTGTGTCAATTGGGCCCCTCATGATGAATTCCAGTACTGTATGAATGAATGCTGGAGAAGGAAATGGCAACCCACTCCAGTGTTCTTGCCTGGAGAATCCCAGGAATGGGGGAGCCTGGTGGGCTGCCGTCTATGGGGTCGCACAGAGTCGGACATGACTGATCGACTTCATTTTCACTTTTCACTTTCATGCATTGGAGAAGGAAATGGCAACCCACTCCAGTGTTCTTGCCTGGAGAACCCCAGGGACGGTGGAGCCTGGTGGGCTGCCTTCTGTGGGGTCGCACAGAGTCGGACACGACTGAAGTGACTTAGTAGTAGTAGTATGAATGAATGCAGAGTTAGCAGTGATACTGAGAGATGTGGAAAATGTGAGTCATAGAGAGTAGCACTAGGAGAGAAATGCATTAAAATAATGCAGGAAAAAAACAAATTTATTCCTTTCTTATCTCTGAACATCAGCAGTAATCCCCAGAAAATTATTATTGCACATTCCTAGATAATGTTTTAAGGTCTTAAGAGAATAAAAAGAGTAACAAATGAAATTTCAGAAAGTACCACTAATATTAACTGTGTAATTATGAGCAGGCAAAAAAAAAAATCTTGTATGTGTAAAATGATGAATTTTAAATAGATAACATCTAAGTTCCCTTCCACCAATAATTCAGAAATTAGGGAATAAGAAATTTGAACTTCATTAATTCATCTTCAAAGACGAGTAAAATTAGGAGGAAAGTTTACACAAAAACAAACTGCATGACATCAGAATTAAATGAAGTGACTAAACAAATAAAATATGTATAAGATCAAGTCTATCTGTACTTTAAAAAGAAATCCTGAAAAGAAAAAAGAATATCATATCAGACCCACTGAAAATTAGAAAATGATCCCTTTTCTAGGATGCTGCACCCAGAATATATATATCATCTCTTCCTGACATATCTTTGTCTAACAACCAAAAAAATGCTCATAGAAAATAATGCAGAAAGATGGGTAAATACACACTTTTTAAAAATATATACCTCATGTCAAATATTACCTCTAATTCAAATGGTAACTAGAACAAAATGTATACACTTAAGATTTGGTTGCCCATAATGCTAAAAGAGGAATATATATCACATTTTCTACATTTCTTTATAAATTCATTTTCAATTCTCAAGTAACATGATCTATAAAGAACTTTGTAAAAATGTGTTGTAGTATGCCAAAGTAAAAATGGATGTTACTCACAGCACAGCTCTTCACCAAAAGATATAAATTTTGGTACCCTCCCCTGCACCTTGTAAAGACATATTTGATTAGCACATTATGAGCTCTCCTGGTGGCTCAGATGGCAAAGAATCTGCCTGCAAGGCAGGAGACCTGGGTTCAAGCCCTGGTTTGGGAAAATCCCCTAGAGAAGGAAATGGCAACCCACTCCAGTATTCTTGCCTGCAGAATCCCATGGACAAAGGAGCCTGGCAGGCTACAGTCCACGGGGTTGCAAATAGTCAGACGTGACTGAGCAGTAACCTTCACTTAGCAATATTTATGCATGTGGTTTTTCAGGTGGTGCAGTGGTAAAGAATCTACCTACCAAAGCAGGAGAGATGTTCCATCCCTGGTTCCCGCTGAAAAACAACAATGGTATGTTACAGTCCAGAGGTCATTAAGACAAGAGAGGAGTTCCAGGTTCTTACTTGCCCAAAGCAGTTTAGGGTAGTAACTAGAGATTACATTACAGAGAAAGAGGGAGGCAGGAGAGTCAAGAAGTCATCAAGGCCCCATGTAGGTCAACAAGTATGCTCAGAAAGAGCATGGAATTCCTCCATGGAATGCAGGAAGAGACGTACAGGGCCATTCGATTTAAACATTGTTTAAAAAAAAAACAAAACAACTTTTCTGACATTCTTCCATTCATTTTGAAAACTGTGCTTTTGATATTTCGAACTTTAATTAATAGGAAGCAGGTAGGCTTAAAATTATAAAGTATTGATTTTACTGGCAAATTAATTAACTACTTATATAATGAGCATGGATAAAATATAGAATAATCAGATATTTGCTATTTCAGGATTAAAATGATTAGCTGAATACACAATAGTAAACCCCACTCATTTCTTCAGACCAAAAAACCACCTGAATATTGCCTAAAATGACCTGAGAGGATAACAGATAATTTTGCCAGTCCCAAATTACAATTTCTTGGCTCTTTCTTCTCATGTAGATAATTTTTGCATGAACTAAACTTTTGAAAACCACTGTCTAAGATTCCATTTTCACTTCTATTATCATTAATTGATGAACATTAGCGCCATTAAAAATAATAGCCACGTAAAAGAACTCATACACTGTAATGGGAAATTCCTGGTCCTCTATCAGACACAGATTGATTTTATCTTCAACTACTGCATATTTTCCAAAAAGTTTGAATCTTACACTTCATCACACAAGACTACAGCATAAAAAATAAATTCAAGTAATGGCTTTGTTGAATAGTTTCTACTCTTAAATAAAGCTGTTGAGTCACAATGCAACCAAAGTTAAGACACCAAAAAGGCAGGGTTTTTTTTTTAATCTATTTCTTCAGGAAAGTACAATACATTATAAATCTATTTTGATGAGAAACAGAAGACATTTTTTGAGGAAACTTTGCTATATTATAAAGCATATGCTTTGTTAAATGTTCATATATGTTTTCCAATAAATGGATTGTATCTTGATTGCATCAACATTTCTACATCTTAAAAATTAGAGTGCTATATTTCATCAGGATCATTAATACCTTAATTTCCTGAAAATTAAAACTTTCAAATAGAGTGGAACTTAAATCTAAAAAGTGACTCCCCTTTTGCTTCCAAGTTCTGAAAAAGTGTGTTTATTTAACTTTTCTTATGTAGTAACATAAAGAACCTGTAAACTGAAACAATTTCATAGATTTTACTCAGGTGCATTGATTTAGTTTCTCAAATCATTTCAAAAAGTAGAGATTTCTGAGCACTTTATTTATATAACAAAAATTGTCATTAATGGTTAACATTTCCTTATCTTTTCCTGAAAACAAAAATAAATTTCAAAATAAAATAAAAATTTGAAAGTCATTTCAGGAAAGAAGCTTTAAAATAACACTAACTTTTCATATCTGGACTATAACTTTCCAGTCAGATGAAATTAGCACCTCATCAACATTCATTATAATAATGCCTATATTCAAACAGGTAGAGGGCATTTAGTATTAAAATGACTTACTGATACTTCATGAAAAACACTGCCAGAGACACCTAATTTTTTAAAATATATTTCCTTTTAATACTTCTTTCATTTCCTCTTAACATAGAGTCCTCTTTTTATTCATGTGTACTTCTCATCTGAAGTTCTTCCAGTAATTTACACTATCCAACTGCCCTTAATACAGACTTCAAATGACATAAACACAACAAACCTCTGGGTTAGAACTAAGCACCTACAGTGCTAAGGTATTCTGCATCTTCTTCAAAATGTGTCCCAAAATTACCAACAAGATAAAAGGAAAATACAAACGATTGGATATAGAATTTTCACTGATTCATTTTTACAAATCCACCAGTAGGTCTTCAAAAATATGTGAGACTAAATCAAAACCATAAGTCACTATATTTTACTTTACCATAATTTCTTAACTTAGCCAAAAATTCATTACATCTAAAATATTCCATTAGCTATAGAACAACATGAGAAATTCTGTTCAATACAATATGTCTAATAAAATCAAGTTGACTTTAACCACACTGTCATTTAAAGAAGGCAATTAAATTAGGCTGAAACACAAAATTTAAAAAGCAGCCTTGGGAATAACTTCTTTTCTTACAGCCATTACCAAATCCTTATTGAACTGATTAATTATGCAAGAAAAGCAGCATAGAGCTGAAGAAAAAATGGCACTAACATCACAGCCTGGCTTATCTACGAACTCATAAAAGTTAAAGGATCTTATCATTTTATTTTACCATACTCTCTAACATATAAATGCTGCTACTTTTCTGCAGTTTAATTAACACGAGTAATAATGTCATATCTTTCTTCAATCATCTAAAAATCTTAATTCTAGCTTAAATTTTATTTTAAAGAACAATATTAATTCAGAATATGTCCCTTTGGTTGCAAAGCACCATTAATGCCAAATAAAATAATGGAGAAAAGAATTCTAGAAGGAAATCAGGATGCTAAATTTCCTTATACAACCAGACCTTGGTGACCATCAATCTTATCAGCTACTGCTTTGCCCTCTATGTGGACATGGGCCCATTGCCTGATGGAATCTGCAGTTTCTTTAAAAAGGTGTGGATAAGTCATTTGCTTCTTTATTTGAAAGTATGAACTTAAAATCTTAAAATATGTTGCAAATATCATTCTACTGCATTTTGTTGAGTTGATCAGTTTCAGTTCTGATATTCTAAAACACTGCATAAGTTACCAACCATGATGAAAATGCATATAGATGGATATGTGCATATGTATCACAAAATCCTTTGATAATATCTATAATCTATGTTTTAAAATGTTGTAAAATGAGAATTATATTTCTTAGTGGGAAAGTGTATGCCAAAATAGTCATATGAAAATAATACTTCAAATATACATGGAAACTTTTCATTTCAATGCACTGAAGCACTTTCTAGGCATTTCAATACATAGTTTGTATTTTCATACCTTTACTTGGACACGAATTTTGTGTTTTTCACTGTAATTTTATGTGTTCATACATATAATATCAATGATCTTTATGTTCAGGAATTTTAAACTTTATGTATTTATCACTTTCAAGTATTAATATTCAACACTGGCCAGCAACTCCCTAAATACTTCAATCACTGTATCATACTCATTTCATAGATCAAAAGAGTTCTTCAAAACCATTTAAAGAATATTTTCCTAAAACCATTTAAGAGAAAGATTATTTACTCTGAATAAGTATATAAACGTAATATCTGCACAACAATCACATATTTAACCTCCATCCCATTTCCCTTGATGGCACCTACCCTAGCGTTGTCATGGTGACGATGGTGTACCAGAAAGCAGCAGGGATGCTGGTGAACTTGCTGGCCGAAGACCCCTTCTCAGCGTAGAACATAACTGTAGCGAAGATGATGATAGCCATGGTGAGCGAGAAGAGCAAGAAGCCCAACTCTGAGGCACAACTTTTCAGCGTGTACCCCAGAATGCGCAGGCCTTGCGAGTGGCGGGAAAACTTAAAGATCCGGAAGACCCGGAAGACGCGGAGTGTGACAAAGGCTCCACTGACATCCTCATTGTCTGTCATCACCAGCCCAATGTAATACGGTAGGATGGCCACCACGTCGATGATACTCATGACGCTACGCACAAAGCGGTAACGGCTAGGAGCTGCCGCCAGGCGAAGCAAGTACTCCACTGTGAAGATCATGACACAGGCTGTATCCAAGCAAAAGAAGGCCACGGCGTACCGCTCCCCACAGGGCAGTTCTTTAATGTGACCCGGGCTGGACCCACATGGCACTGTTTCTACTACATTAGCGATGACTGAGACGGCAATGAAGAACCCGGTAACATAGTAGAACACCAGGGCCATGGTGCTGGTGTGGGGGTTCTCAAAGGCCCGCCAGACCCTCTGCCGAGCGGTCATGGTGGGCAGCGCACTCTCCCCGGTGTTGTCCGTGTCAGCATCATCCTGGAGACGCTCGGCGTTCTCTCGCCGGCGATCCTTGTACTCCTCGTAACAGCAGTCGCCAATAATTTCTGGGATGAGGCCAAAGAAGGCCAATTCTTCATCATAAGCGGAGATGCACTCATGGCGAGGATAGTGGAGCTTTCCAGTGCGGTAGAAATTCAGGATGTGGCGAAAGATGTCTGGGTCACGGTCAAAAAAATACTGCTGAGTCTCCGGATGGTAGAAAAAGTCCCTCTCTGAACTACCCAGCAGAGTATCTGGGTAACGTTCCAGGGTGTCCTGCCATGTCTGGAAACGAGTGCCACTCACGTTTAGCACAATGAGAGCATCTTGAGTCCTTTTCCTCTCCTGCCTCGGGGGAGCTGGCATGGGCCCCGAGGCCACAGGCATCCACCCGATGGCAGCTGCCCTTGCAAAGGGCAGCCACGCTGCTACCCCTGCCGCCATGGTTCCTTCAAGCACAGGCTGGAAGGGCAATCAAGTCTCTACAGTGGGTCCCTCAATGTAGCCACAGTCACCCACTTCCGCCCGTCAAAGAAAACACTACTGAGACACGTGGTCCAGACGTATTAGCCTTATTCAAGGGAGGGCTCCTGATGGAAGTCACAGTTCGCAGAAGGGCAAGTTCCCTCAAAGAGGCAATATTTTTGGAGTAACAGTAAGTGGGAAATACAATGTCCTAACAATCACGCCCAACAGAACCTAACCAAACCTTTCCAGCAGTTGCACTGGGCCAGCCCTGGCACAAATAAGTACACAGGTGACTTTAGATGCTGCAGTTGATTTCAAACAGGTGTCTCTGATTTCTTCCCCGACGCAGTCTGGATAACGTGGGGTCAGTATGTGTTGTGTAGAATAGAGACAAGGACAGTCACTGAGTGGTATTCTGTTGAAGAATCAGGGAACCCTTCCACCCTCCCTTTCAGCTATTTCAAACCTTCCCTTTTCCAAGTGGCCCTTCCCGCCAAAGGAGTCTCAAAAAGGCGACCTGTTGTAGTAGCCTCCAAGCTGCGGTCACAGCCGCTGCCCCACGTCTCCTGGGGAGTTCGGTCGCCGCCTCGACTCCTCGGGCCGTATAATTACAGAGACGGAGGTGCTGGGCGGTGGGCCGGACTGCGGGGGGGCGTTAGTCTAGATCCTTCTTCCCCGCGTCTACGAGCACCCCCCGGGTTCTGCCGAAAGCGCTCGCCCAATCTCCCCTTCACTCTCTTTTCAAGTTCAGCTCAGGTACAGTGTGACAGTTACAGCGCCCGGGAGCTGGCAGGCGCCGCCGCTGCCGCGGCAGCAGCATCTGCTTCCGCGCGGAACGCGCCTCTCCCGCGGTACATACCTGGCAAAGTGCGCGCCGGGGCTGAGTTGCATAGAGACTTTCTCCTCGTCGTGCACCCGGAAAGGGCTCCGAGAAAGCAGCTCGCGAGCAGCCTAACCCGACGCGCCGATGGGAGCATAAATAAAGCTCAAGCGAGCTCTTCTTCCCCTTCCCCCATCCCTCCGTGCCTCCCTCCTCCTTTTCACCTTCCAAAAGCCAGGCGCAGGCGAGCCGAGCAGCAGCAACAAGTTCAAAAGGTGCGGGGGAGGCGAGAACGGAGGGGACTCGCTGCTGCCAACTTACTGCGCCCCGGCGGTGGCCGGGGCCGGAGCGGCGCGGCGCGGGGTGGCGGGGCGGCGGGGCTGCGGGGCGGCCGGGCGGGTGGCAGCGGCGCGGCGGAGCCGGGGCCGGCGCGGGCAAACGCCGGAGCGCGGAGGCAAGGGGAGCTCGGTAGCGCGGGGGCGCGGGAGGGCGGCTCGCTGCTTCCCCGCCAGTGGGTGGTCCGGCATCTCCCCTGGGCTCCCAGCGCCGCTCTGCTCGTGCGATCAATAAATAAGGAGAAAATAAATAAATAACCGCGCGCCCTCCCCGCCACGCAGGTTATGAAAGGCGTCTCCTGCCTTTCCCTCGGCTTGACCTTTCTCCGCCCCCGCCCCCTCGGGCTCCTCTCGCTCCACCCCAGCCACCCACCAGCCCCGGCGCAAAAATGTCACCGAGGGAGAGCGTCCAGGTGGATCTGCTGGGGAGGAGAGCGGAGCCTCGTTGAACAAAGGAAAGCTTCACGCGCTCGGCTGCGGTGGTTTGGTGGAGGAGAGGAGCAAGGGGACCGACGCCTTGCTTCTGCCTGCCTGGGTCCCGGTTCAAGGCGAGCGAGCGTGGGAAAAAAAAAGAGAGAGAGAGAGAAGCTGGGAAGGAGAGTGAGCAGAGCGGAACGCGCAGGAATTGGCTGTCTTCTGAGGGCTACTGGGTAGCAAGACCTGCAAAGCCCCGCGGCGGAATTTTTAAGTGCTTTTCCCCTCTTTCTCTTTATTTGTTCACACCAGACGTTAACGTTGCAGGAGTTAATATGTCATCTGTCCAACTTGCTGAAAAGTCAGACAGTCACCTCGGTCCAGGTCTCGCCACAACTCCTTTTCCCGTCCTTTGCAAATGACAGGAAGGATTTAGAACCCTTTTCTAAATGTCAGCGTCAAAGGACATGCGTCTCCGCGAGTTTGCGTCCCCTTCATTCTCTCTGCGCCTCTCTGAGTACAGATCTGAAATGGTTAAAGTAGTTAAAGCTGTCCCTGTGAGGGGTAGGTGATGTGAGAGACTAGGAAATTGTCGCGGCCAAGCGTTGTGTTTTTCGTGTACCCCGCCCCCCAGTCATTTAGGCATCTTCCTTAAAACCAAACATATAACATTTACAACCACTAGGTGGCGGGAATGGCGAGAAGTTAAACCCACACCTCAGGTTTGGACGCTTTAGAAAGGTGAAGAATCAAAATGAACTGACCCAACAGCGCATCAGATCACGTTGATATCCTCAAATCCACCCACCACCCACCTTTTTAATATTTCTAGGAGATACACTACTCACGTCTGCCCTGAATTTTGATGGATATGGGATGGAATGTGGAGAGTTTCAGTTGAAATGCCTTTCAAAATTAAAGCTAGATTAACTGAGTAATAACAATAATAAAAGTGTTTGGAAACAGTGAGGCTTCATACATGTTGATAAAGAGAGACGCCCACTTTCTGCCTGAAAATTACCTTTTCGAGATTTGGTTTGACTGTTCTTGATTTGCAAAATAAGTAATTGGACTGTGATGTATAGTCTTAAATTGAATCAACTTTCAAGCCCCGGAGATCTTAGGCATGATGTCTCAATCTTGAAATTTTGAAATAGAATACCTCAAAGAAAAGTTGTGAACTAAACAACAGAGTCTATAGAAAATCACCAGAGAAGAAGAAAAACAAACCTTACAGTGCACAGGTTTTCTGAAGAGATGCAAAGATTGTTTCGTTTTGTTTTCTTGCTTACTGCTGTAGAGGCTTAGGGTATCCCTAGTTAGTAGTTAATGAAGTCGGAGCTAACATAGCATGTAAATTTGCAAATACAGAACTGAAGACCTCTGCTGTTATTCTGTTTGCCTTAGTTGAGCTGAAAGATGATTGTTAAGGAATTTATATAGCCTACACACCTGAAAACAACAATCATCTGACCTGTTAACGGGAAAATAATCAAAAGAAGGGACTGTTGTTGTTAGGACTACTTAGTGCTTAGGACAAAAATTAACCCCTTTCCAAGCCAGACATGCCAGGTACATCCAGAGAATGGGTAATCATGAATAACCAATTGATGCCAAACTAGCATGCCATCCTTTAGAGATGAGGCAGGTGACCTAAATAGAACCTTTAAAATTTCCCTGTAGGAAACTGAACTTACAAATCTAAATGTATATGTTTAACCCAACGAAACTCCTAAATAAGCCATTATATGGAGTCTGCAATTTTCCTCCTGCAATGTGGGAGACCTGGGTTCGATCCCTGGGTTGGGAAGATCCACAGGAGGGCATGTTTTCTCCAGTTTTCTTGCCTGCAGAAGTCCCATGGACAGAGGATCCTGGTGGGCTACAGTCATGGGATCACAAAGAGAAATACATGATTGAGCAACTAAACACAACTGCAATTTTTAAGGTTTTATGATCTGCTATCCCTCACTCTCTACAAGCTTCTTAAGATAGTGGAGAGTTATGGGCTTAGAAGTCAAACACATCTAGATTCAAATTCTAGCCTGAGAAGTAACTCATTGGCTTTGTTTCATTTGGCAAATGACTTAACTTCTCTGCTTAGAAAATATAGATAACAAAACAACTTTTGAGGCCTATCATGAGGATTAAGCAGAATAATACTTCTGAATATCGATGGAGAACTTGGTGCATATAGTGGGTAACTCAGTTCCTTTTTATTTTATTGCATAATGGATATGCAATTCATTTTATTCAGCTATCTTTTGAGATCCCCACAGATACTTTTATATATTTACTCTTGCATCTAAGTTCAAAAATTCCCCTGTTGTGATATACAGGTTACTGATATTTTAATATTCATTCATGTGTTGAAATGCTATGTGAAGAGTACACATAAAAAATTCCAGCAAAAAACTGTATATTTTTCTCTTCTCCAGAAATTCCTGTTTTTCCTCCTTGTATTACATTTTACATACTGTGCTTGGCTGACAGAAAATAAACTCAACGAAATCAAAATTGAATTCATCACTTTTCTTCTTGAGTCAGCTACTCCTGTTTTCTCTCCTTGGGTGAGTAAAGTCCAAGAAAGAAACCTGACAGGCATCATAGTTCATGTCCTGTTTTTCAGTACTTCCCTCCTAAAAACACACACACTCATCCAGTGACCCTTGTGTATTCCACCCTCATTACCATTCTATCCCTATACTGCTCCTTGTCTGATTTTGTAAAACTATTTTGAGGTAATTATAGATTTTTATGCAGCTTGTAAGAAATGATAGGTTTCCCTTATATCTATTACATAGTTTCTCCCCAAAGTGACCTCTTGCATGCTGCTGCTAAGTCACTTCAGTCGTGTCCGACTCTCTGCGACCCCATAGACGGCAGCCCACCAGGCTCCCCCATCCCTGGGATTCTCCAGGCAAGAACACTGGAGTGGGTTGCCATTTCCTTCTCCAATGCATGAAAGTGAAAAGTGAAAGTGAAGTTGCTCAGTCGTGTCCAACTCTTAGCGACTCCATTGACTGCAGCCTACCAGGCTCCTCCATCCGTGGCAAGAGTACTGGAGTGGGGTGCCATCGCCTTCTCCGGACCTCTTGCATATTATAGTACAATTTCACAACCAGGAAGTTGACATTGATAGGATTCATGGGCTTTATGAAGATTTACATACACTCATTTTTATGTGTTTATACTTAGTTCTTTCTAATTTTACCACAGGTGTAAATTTATGTAAACACCATCACAATAAACATATGGAAGATTTCCATTACAAGGATCCACAAAACCACAGCCATAACCATCTCCTTCACTCCCCCTTTGGTATCTCATGTCAATCACTAATCTATTATCCTCTGTTGTTGTTTAGTCGCTCAGTTGTGTCCAGCTCTTTGCGACCCCATGGACTGCAGCACACCAGGCTTCGCTGTCCTTCACCATCTCCTAGAGTTTGCTCAAACTCATGGCCATTGAGTCAGTGGGTGAGGCCATCCAACCATCTCATCCTCTGTTGTCCCCTTCTCCTCCTGGCTTCAACCTTTCCCAGCATCAAGGCTCTTTTCCAGTGAGTCGGCACTTCACATCAGGTGGCCAAAATATTGGAGCTTCAGCTTCAGCAACAGTCCTTCCAATGAATATTCAGGGTTGATTATATTTAGGATTTACTGGTTTGATCTTGCAGTCCAAGGGACTCTCAAGAATCTTCTCCAGCACCACAGTTCAAAAGCATCAATTCTTCGGCACTCAGCCTTCTTTATGGTCCAACTCTCACATTCATTCATGACTACTTGAAAAAGTATAGCTTTGACTAGATGGACTTTGTCAGCAATGTAACATCTCTGCTTTTTAATATGCTATCTGGGTTTGTCTTAGCTTTTCTTCCAAGGAGCACATGTCTTTTAATTTTATGGCTGCAGTCACTGTCTGCAGTGATTTTGGAGCCCAAGAAAATAAAGTCTTTCACTCATTCCATTGTATCCCCATCTATTTGCCATGAAGTGGTGGGACCAGATGCCATGATCTTAGTTTTTTGAATGTTGAGTTTTAAACCAGCTTTTTCACTCTCCTCTTTCACCTACATCAAGAACCTCTGTAGTTCATCTTCACTTTCTGCCATAAGGGTGGTATCATCTGCATATCTGAGGTTATTGATATTTCTCCCAATAATATTGTCCTTCATCAAGCCTGGCATTTCACATGATGTACTCTGCATGTAAGTTAAAGAAGCAGGGTGACATTATACAGCCTTAATGTACTCCTTTGCAAATTTGGAACTAGTCCGTTGTTCCATGTCCAGTTCTACATATTGTTTCTTGACCTGCATACAGATTTTGCTGGAAGCAGGTTAGGGTGGTCTGTTATTCCCGTCTCTTTAAGAATTTTCCAAAGTTTGTTTTAAGCCACACAATCGAAGGCTTTAGCATAATCAATGAAGCAGAAGTAGATGTTTTTCTGAAATTCTTTTGTTTTTTTTTTTATGATCTCTTTTCTAAATTCAGCTTGTACATCTGGAAGTTCAAAGTTTACATACTGTTGAAGCCTAGCTTGGAGAATTTTGAGCATTACTTTACTAGTGTGTGAGATGAGTGCAATTGTGCAGTAGTTTAAACATTCTTTGGCATTGCCTTTCTTTGGGATTGGAATGAAAATATCTTTTCTAGTCCTGTGGCCGCTGCTGAGTTTTCCAAATTTGCTGGCATATTGAGTGCAGCACTTTCACAGCATCATCTTTTAGGACTTGAAATAGCTCAACTGGAATTCCATCACCTCCACTGGCTTTGTTCATAGTGATGCTTCTAAGGCAAATTTGACTCCACACCCCAAGATATCTGGCTCTAGGTGAGTGATCATGCCATCATGGTTATCTGGGTCATTAAGATCTTTTTGTATAGTTCTTCTTTGTATTCTTGCCACCTCTTCTTAATATCTTCTGCTTCTGTTAGGTCCATACAGTTTTATCCTCTATGAGGGAAATCATGCAATATGTACACTTTGAGATCCATCCAGGTTGCTTCATGTATCAATAGCTCATTCCTTTTTATTGCTGACTAGTGTCACACTCTGATTAAACATTCACCTACTGGAGGACATTTGGGTCAGTTACCTGCTGGGCTATAGTTCATGGGATGGCAAAGACTCAGACATGACTGAAGCAACTTAGCATAAAGCTGTTATGAACATTGATGTACAAGTCACTGTATCAATATAAGTTTTCATTTCTTTGGAAAATCAAGAGTGCAACTGCTGGGTTCTGTAATAGGTATATGTTTAGTTTTGTGAGAAGCTTCCATAATCTTTTCCAGAATGACTGTGTCATTTTATACACCACCAGTAAGGTTTCTCAGCATCCTCACTGATATTTGGCATCATCACTAATTTTTCTTTTAGCTATTCTGACAGTGGGTAATGATATCTGATTGTGGTTTTAATTTGCATTTCTCTAATGGTTAATTTTGTTGAACATATTTTTATGTGCATATTTTCCATCTGTATATTCTTCAGCAAGATGTATGTTCCTTTTTTTGGTCCATTTTTTAAATTGGATTGCTTGTTTATTTTGGTGTCTTTTTTATTTTTTTCTATTGACTTAGGAGAGCTCTTTATATATTCTAATAATTGTTCTTTGTCAGATATATTATTTTCTCCTAGTCCATAGCTTGTCTTCTCATCCTTATCAAAAGATGTTTTCCAAAGCAAAAGATTTTTTTAATTCTGTTGAAGTCCAATTTATCAAATTTTCCTTTTTATAAAGCAAGCAAAATCTTATTATGCAAAATTGTGAATATACATAAAAACAGAGTGAACAATATAAATGACTTTTTATATTTTTTATGGATTTTTAAATTATTATTATTTGTAAACCTGACACCTGGTTTCTAAAGATGTTCTCATATTTTTCTAAATGTTTTATAGTCTTACACTTTAAGTCCACCTATTTTTGAGTCAATTTTTTGTGTAAGGGCAAGATTCTTTTTTTTTTTTTTTTTTTTTTTGCCTATGGATAGCTGGTTACTTCAACAACATTTCTTTTTTTAATTTTTTAACCTTTTATTTTGTATCAGGGTATAGCAGATTAACAATGTTGTGACAGTTTCAGGTGAACAACAAAGGGACCCAACCATACATATACATGTATCCATTCTCCCCCAAACTCCCCTCCCTTCCAGGCTGCCACATAACATTGAGCAGAGGTCCATATTCAACACCATTTCTTGAAAAATGTATCCTTTCTGTATCAAATTGCTCTTGCTATTTGGTCAGAAATCAGTTGGGTATATTTTTGTGGTTCATTTTCAGGTTCTCTCTTTTGTTCCACAGATATATGTTATCCCCTCACTAACACCGCCCTTTCCTGATTACCATGGCTGTATCATAACTCTTAATGTCAAGTAAGGTTATTCCTTCCACTTAATTATACGTTTGCAAAATTGATTTAGTTATTCCAGGTCCTTGTCTTTCTATATAAATTTCAGAATTAACTTGTCTAAGTTTACAGAACACTTTTCTGGGATTTTAATAGATGTTGCATTATAACTATAAATCAATTTAATAGAATGGACATGTTTACCATGTTGAGTCTTTCAATCTTTGAATACAGTATGTCTCTCTATTTATTTAGGTCTCTTATTTTCAGTTTCTTTCATCAGCATTTTCAGATCCTGTAGATGTTCCATTATGTTTATAACTAAATATTTAATTTTCTTTGGAGCAATTGTAAATAGTATTGTATATTTTTTAAATTTCAGTTTCTATATGTTCATTGTTAGTATGTAGAAATGCAATTGGTTAGTGTGAATTGATCTATAGCTGCAATTTTGTTGCACTTCCTTATTAGTTCTTGGGTTTTCTATGTGGACAATCATGTTGCCTGAAGATAGGATCAATATTATTTCTTCCTTTGCAGTCTGTCTGTCTTCTATTTAGTGTTTTTTTTTTAAATGCAGTTATAATCATGTCACTACCCCTGTTAATAGTCTTCCATCTTTTTCAGTAATCAGACCTTGGCAGAGAATATAACCTTTCAAGGTCTCAACTTCTACTGCTAAGCTTCATCTCATGCTATCTTAATATTAGCTTAGTCATGGTCTTGCTCAGCTGTTTTTAGTTTTCACACTTGGGTGTATTTTATCTTGATTTTGGGTCTTGATTCATGAATCTCTTTCCCATGTCTCAAGTACTCACCTTGAGTGTCACATCCTCCAGCAACTGTTTCCTAATCTCTTCAAAATGATGTCCACCTCAAGTGCTCATCAAAGGCAGTAATAGCTTAGTATTAAAGGTCTGTGTCTTTCCTTTTTGTCCTTAGCCACTAGACTGTAACTTCTTTAAGGGAATGCAGTGGTTTTTTATCTCTATATCCTCTGTATCTTCCATTGAACTTGGCACACAGTAGAAATACAGTGAATGTTCATTGAGTGAATGAATGAGTAGTCGATAGTTAATATGTACTTTTTTCCATTATAGATTATTATGAAGTGAAGTGAAAGTTGCTCAGTTGTATCCGACTCTTTGCAACCCCATGGACTGTACAGTCCATGGAATTCTCCAGCCCAGAATACTGGAGTGGGTAGCCTTTCCCTTCTCCAGGGGATCTTCCCAACCCAGGGATCAAACCCAGGTCTCCTGCATTGAAGGCGGATTCTTTACCAGCTAAGCCACAAGGGAAGCCCAAGAATACTGGAGTGAGTAGCCTATCCCTTCTCCAGGGGATCTTCCCAACCTAGGGATTGAACCCAGGTCTCCCGCACTGCAGGCGGAAGCCCAAGAATACTGGAGTGGGTAGCCTATCCTTCTCCAGTGGATCTTCCCGATCCAGGAATCAAACCGGGGTCTCCTGCATTGCAGGCAGATTCTTTACCAACTGAGCTATCAGGGAAGCCCATAGATTATTATAACTCTTTAAAAGAGTCAGAGAATCAAGCTGACCTAATACCAAGATGTAAGATGGAAAACAGATTAACAATGAGACAAATGTGTATGGCTAGTCAAAAAAAAAAAAAGCTTTCTCAATGTACATACTGTAGTTGACTCTTAAAAGGGCTTTGCTATTCTTATATTTATTTTAGCCAAAAAGAAACAAAACTCAAAATTTTTCAAAGATTATATTCCACATCTGAATCACAGTTTTCCTTTCCAGGTCTGCTAAGCCTAAATCGCATATTCCTTTAAGTCTATAAACACAACAATATCTGCAATAATTAATTCTCTTTGCCAGTTTGCTGTTGTTTTTCATACTGACCATGAATTTGCACAGACAGGTACATACTACCTTACTCATCCCCCATGGCACATCTCTGGGAGGTCTCTGGCCAGGACAGGAAATCCGTCTATGACCATGGAGAAGGGGAGCATTGCATCTGTTCATCCCATATTTTAACCAGTTATGCTAACCTTCCACAGATGTAAACAAATTGTAATATCTAGATTAGTATATCCAACTACATTCTTATAACCTCTTCTCTGACAACCCATTGTAAGAGTTTGTATTCGATTATTTTAATGTTTTGTTTTCCAGGTGGTTCAATGGTAAAGAATCTGCCTGCAATGCAGGAGACCCAGGTTCAAGCCCTGCATCAGGAAGATCCTCTGGAGAAGGACATGGCAATCCACTCCAGTATTCTTGCCTGGAGAATTCCATGGACAGAGGAGCCTGGTGGGCCACAGTCCATAGGGTCACAAAGAGTCGACAGGACTGAAATGACTGAGCATGCAGTGTTTTTGTTGACATATAATTGACGTATATATGGTATTAGTTTTAGGTGTACACCATGATTGATATATATAATATGATATATGTATATATTGTAAAATTATCTCCACAATAAAATTTTAAATTTAGTTTGTATCCATCACCACATGTTGTTAGTGTTTTTTTTTTCTTGTTCTGGTCAGATCAGATCAGTCGCTCAGTCGTGTCCGACTCCTTGTGACCCCATGAATCGCAGCACATCAGGCTTCCCTGTCCATCACCAACTCCCGGAGTTCACTCAGACTCACATCCATCGAGTCAGTGATGCCATCCAGCCATCTCATCCTCTGTCGTCCCCTTCTCCTCCTGCCCCCAATCCCTCCCAGCATCAGAGTCTTTTCCAATGAGTCAACTCTTCACATGAGGTGGCCAAAGTACTGGAGTTTCAGCTTCAGCATCAGTCCTTTCCATGAATATTCAGGACTGATTTCCTTTAGGATGGACTGGTTGGATCTCCTTGCAGTCCAAGGGACTCTCAAGAGTCTTCTCCAACACCACAGTTCAAAAGCATCAATTCTTCGGCGCTCAGCCTTCTTCACAGTCTAACTCTCAACTCTCAAATATACAATATTTGTATTGTTGCAACCTTTAAATATATGTTATAGTATTATTAACTGTGGTCATCATGCTGTACATTACATCCCAAGACTTATTTATCTTATAACTGGAAGTCTGTACCTTCTGACCACCTTTACCCATTTCCAAATAACCCTGTATTAGATTATTTTAGTATAGTATAATCCCAGGGACGGGGGAGCCTGGTGGGCTGCCTTCTATGGGGTCGCACAGAGTCGGAAACTACTGAAACGACTTAGCAGCAGCAGCAGCAGCATTCCTATTAGAAAAAAAAAAAAAGTCCTGAATTAAGAAAGAAATTCAATAAACAGGAAAAATAAGCAAAACCTTTAGCGTGTAATTGAAATTTTGTGAGTTAGATCTTAAGGTCTAGCAACTTCAAATTTCACATATGTTATTTTTCTTAAAGCAACACATTTGTTTTAGTGTTAAATATTAGGGAAAAAAATCAATGTTTTCACCTTCAAACATTTGATATAAATTACAAACATTTCACAAAAATTATGATTCCATATAAAATACATAGTTTATTTGTATTAATTTCTGGGCTCCATATTATTTTGTGTTTAGCCCAGGTACTTTCCCAATGATGATTTTGTTCGGATTCTTGATTCAGTTGGAGATATACAAAACCACTGTCTCTCTTTAACTCTCTCTCTCTCTCTGGCCTTTATTCCTCAGAGAAATAAAACCTGACACACTACGAAGATACAGGGGACATGAGAAAGTCACAGCACAGGTAAAGCTAGTTAAATGTCTAAAACATACTTGAGATTTCAAATACCTCACAGTGTCCCTAGAATATGGTCATCAAGGAAAGGGCAATGACCCTGTGCCTTTTTTTGGAGCACTATTAAAAAGATAAGTTGGCAACCTGAGCTATTCCCCTTTATTAGTACCATCAAAGTCCTTTTCAAAGTCCTTTTCAAAGGATTGTCCCCTTTTTAGGTTTTAGACTTTGAACATCTCCCATTAAAAATAACCCATTTCAGAAGCTTTATTCCTCATATACAGAAAATCTTAAATATATTTTATCTGATAAAAATGGACTAGACTTTCCAAGTTCCTGCAGTGCTGCCCTGAGACTCCTTCACATTCCATGTGATTGGCACTCCAAAAAGGCAGCAGATTTTGAACATAGATATGCAAAATCTAACCCTCATATTACAGCTTCAATCCTGCCTCATGGGATGGCCATCATTAAGAAGGAACACGGTGTTGTTTTAATATACAGAATATACTTTTGTTGTTAAAATATTCATGATCTCATGAATGGTGAAGCGCACATTGTTCCTATGGTTGAAGAAGCAGAGAACAAATTAGAGGGAAAAAATCAGTTTTAGCACGGTGTTATTACAGGTCACTTAAGATATGCCAGACACCAAGTTAGACATTAGCATGACCCAAGCTGTTCAAGATCAGCCTGCCCTCAGGTGAAGTTTGATATCTGGGATGAAAAAGAAGAGCATGGAAATCTCTTTCAATTCAAACATAACCTTGCTTGTTAGTTTCATTTCAGAATATTTTCCCTAAGTGTTTTATTCTAAGAAACTGTTTGTTAAAGATGGGTAAAGAGGGAAGATAAGAAGGAACCTATAAATTTACTTCTTGGACTTATTATCATATTTATAACTTTGGATTAATTGCTATGGAATAATTCCAGTGCCATAAACTGAGAATTGTGACTACAAATGAGAAAGAAGCAGTGAAGTTTCCGGAAAAACAAAAGCCTCATTTTTCTGAAACTGGAAAAAAGTAAATTCTTGCATATGTTACTAACATTGGCAAAGAAGATAAATTAGTCTTCAGTAGTTCATGGCTGTTGAAAATCTTAAAATCTTATAAGGTTTTCATCATTTAAGTAACCACATTCTGTGAGAAAATTGGCAATTAATTTGTTTACTTTCTTTAAAACTACTTGATATGCTCCAGCAAGCCACTTTGCTACACAAAGTATATTTGCTTCATTATTTCTATATACAATTATAGAGTTGGCTTTAATAAATCATTCAAAGTATTAGAATGAAAAGAAAAGCAGAACAATACAATATTTTTTAAAATTTGGTTAATAGAAGATCCCTATATTACCCTACTTTTAGAAATTGATATTATGTAAATATTGTTTGTTTACAACTTAGCCTGCATTGGATTTTAATTTAAATAGACTATTTAATAGAGTGTTATTAAACAGGTTTCTACATTGCAGCTGTTCCAGTCCCTCAGGTAAACACTTATTGAGAGAGCTTATTAAAGTTTATTCTTCTTATTTATGTTTAAATTCTTTTTCTTTTCCCCTTGCATGAAGCCTTTGTTGGGGCAGAACTCCTACTGACTTTAAAGAGTTCTGTGAGTATAGATTTGGGGAGGGTAGCAAGCTTGGAATGCTTTGTAAAGTAATTTCCTTTTATGTTTTCATCTATAGGTGTCTAATTTTCAGTATTATTTTTTTGGAAATATGAAATCTACTCCAGATAGTACATTTTGGAAAGCTTAGCTTTCTACCCTAGCAGAAGATTTCATGGTAAGAAGGAGGCGTGAAGAATTACATAAATATTTAAAACATATTTTATGATATATAAACACATTTAAAACATGAAATATGAAAATGTTTGGATAATGCATGATGAGAGGTGAAGTTACTGTGTGGGAAGTCGATATTGCTTGCATGGAAAAGAAACTGCAAAATTAGAGGAGAAAGGAGTTAGAAAAGATTTTTCAACACTTTTTGACTATGTCTAGTTCTATGACTGTTTTAAGGATAAAACAACAAATATGTTTATTTCATTTTAGCTACATGCAGGAGAAAGTTAGAAAAGACCAACAGAAAAAAAAAAAAATACCCTAGCTACTCCAAATAAAGTATACAATAAAAAGTAAGTGAATGGTGGACGTAAGACAAATTATGAGAAAAAAAATTGTACCACATATATGATTATTTGAATGTTGAACATGGAAAACTAAGGAGAAAAAGATATGTGCTGCCAACTGTGAGACCAGTGATTGGGAGAATAAGTATGAAAAACAGGGAAGGAAAACTTATTCAGGGAAAGAAGCTACCCTCCCCACAGGTGTGTTCAGACAGATGTCCTAGTAAGCTTTATATGCAGAAGATAGTGTGACTTAATGGAACACCCAAGTTTATGATTCTGGTTCTACAAGTTTATTTTTTTATATTAAACATTTGGAGACTAATATCTCTTCCAAATCTCTAATTCCACTTCTAGTTCTCTTAGATGCAGTGACTTACTCTTGAAAGAGGGAAAATAAAAAAAACTTTAAGAACCTATTAGCGATCAAGAGCCCTAATACATTTCACTGGCACTCATATTCTATTTCCTTAACAACCTCTCTCTCCCTAACAGAGGAGTATGTTTTTATCAAAATAATCAGTGGACTATTTGGTTAAAGAACATGAGTCCTATCTCATTATCCTAGGTATGTTTATTTGTTTTATTGATCCTCCTTCATGGAGCTAATCATGCTTTTTCTGCCACTCTTCCCCATTTATCTTCCAATAGTTTCTACCAGACACTGCTGCCACTGCCTACCCGCACCCCCTACTGCATGTGGCCCCTCTACCCCTGCCCCAAGATGTCAGATCCTCTCCTGGACCCTGCCCACACACACCCCCACCGTTCTGCCCCTTGCCTGGCTGCCCTAGTCACCGCTCTAGGCTGGAACACTATATGTCAGGTTACCTCTCCATAGGAATATTTCATCATGGTTGGGCTCCAACATCTTGTGCAAGTTTTCCTACCCTGTGGAATCCTTCCTTACTTCCAACTCCCTGCTTGAGGGCACCATAGCTCAGCCAGCCTCCTTTCCACCTGACACATGGACATATATTTATCCAGCCTTACTTAATATTAGGGATAAATTTTTCAGAAGAGAAAGGGGATGGACTATACAGACATTAAAGTAAAGGGACTTAGTAGTAACGTTAGGTGCTCAGTAGCGCCCAACTCTGTATGACCCTATGGACTGTAGCATGCCAGGATCCTCTGTCTATGGAACTCTCCAGTCAAGAATCCTGGAGTGGGTAGCCATTCCCTTCTCCTTGGGATCTTTCTGATCCAGGGATCGAAGCCGGGTCTCCTATATTGCAGGTCGATTCTTTACCATCTGAGCCAACAGGAATTATTTACATTTTCTTTACTAAGCACTTTTATTAAGTGCTTAGTATTTTTTAGGCTTCATGTAAAAAGGTATCTGGAGTAAAATGGGTGAGACGGCTAGATGTAATGGTACTCCAAAGTAGGAAATATTGAGATATCCATGGAGAGCACTGAAGATCAGCATCTACCTCTCCAGGAATCAGAATTAAATCTTTAGTGGTTACTTCATGTGCAAACAAGACTTATCATAGCAAATCTGAGATGTCATCTTTACAAAGGCCTGATTGAAAAGACTGGCCCTTGATTGGCATGTGGAAACTTGGCCCCCAGTCAGTAGCTAACAAATGAAAGTTCATTCTGCCTAGACTATGCAAACCATATGCTTTATGCTGAACACGTTTTTTTCCCATCTGAGAGTCTTGAATATTAATACATGCTAGGCAGAAAAGTTATGAACAACCTAGATAGCATATTGAAAAGCAGAGACATTACTTTGCCAACAAAGGTCTGTCTAGTCAAGGCTATGGTTTTTCCAGTGGTCATGTATGGATTCGAGAGTTGGACTGTGAAGAAAGCTGAACGCCAAAGAATTTATGCTTTTGAACTGTGGTGTTGGAGAAGTCCCTTGTTGAGAGTCCCTTGGACTGCAAGGAGATCCAACAAGTCCGTTCTAAAGGAGATCAGCCCTGGGATTTCTTTGGAAGGAATGATGCTAAAGCTGAAACTCCAGTTCTTTGGCCACCTCATGCGAAGAGTTGACTCATTGGAAAAGACTCTGATGCTGGGAGGGATTGGGGGCAGGAGGAAAAGGGGATGACAGAGGATGAGATGGCTGGATGGCATCACCGACTTGATGGACCTGAGTTTGAGTGAACTCCGGGAGATGGTGTTGGACAGGGAGGCCCTGTGTGCTGCGATTCATGGGGTCGCAAAGAGTCGGACATGACTGAGTGACTGAACTGAACTGGAGGCAGAGTGTGCCTGCATGACCAGCCCCCCAACTAGGTCTCTCATGGGCTTCTCTGAGTAGAAACAACACACAAATGTTCGGGCATTTTGTTAGTTGAGAAAGAGGACACTCTGTGCCACCTCATGGGATTGAAAGACAGAAAAAAACCGGACTCCTCCAGGCACTGTGCCTTTTCCCCATATGATGCAGCCATGTAGTCTAACTCCATTGCTCTAATAAATCTTAGCGGTGAATATCTCTATCTGCTGTCTCCTGTGAGTCTTTCCAGCCACTCTGAAATAGTGGCAGTGGCCCTGGGGACACCCAGCACACCCTTGAACTGAGTTTTAAGGTCTCTGAGTCAAATTTGTTCAAGTGAAGATGGCATTTGAGAGGATTTTTGTACAGAAAATATAACAACAACAACAACAACAACAAAAAGACAAAGGAAAGTATCGAAATGGGAATCAAATGGGATCTACAACTCATGGATTGTTTCCTAAGCAGAAGGTTTAAGGAAAGCAGGGTCAGAAAATATAAGCAGAAGGTGAATTTCAGAAGCCTTTCTATTTAGTATTAATATTTTAGGAAGTATTCAAAATGAGAATAAATAAATTTGAAGGATTCAATCGTTGAATCCTTTTGGGAAAGTGAAAGAGGATATGTTTTCATCCTTCTTATTCACACTTTTGAGTAAAATATTACTTATGTTATTATTTGTAAATTATTGGTCTGGAAAACTACTAACCCATTAGCTATTTGATATTCTACATTTTTAAAAAGAGAATCATTGAAATTCTCTTCAATTTAATAGTCCCTCTAAAGTCAGGAACAAGACAAGGGTGCCCACTTTCACCATTACTATTCAACATAGTTTTGGAAGTTTTGGCCACAGCAATCAGAGCAGAAAAAGAAATAAAAGGAATCCAAATTGGAAAAGAAGAAGTAAAGCTCTCACTGTTTGCAGATGACATGATCCTCTACATAGAAAACCCTAAAGACTCCACCAGAAAATTACTAGAACTAATCAATGACTATAGTAAAGTTGCAGGATATAAAATCAACACACAGAAATCACTTGCATTCCTATACACTAATAATGAGAAAACAGAAAGAGAAATTAAGGAAACAATTCCATTCACCATTGCAATGGAAAGAATAAAATACTTAGGAATATATCTACCTAAAGAAACTAAAGACCTATATATAGAAAACTATAAAACACTGGTGAAAGAAATCAAAGAGGACACTAACAGATGGAGAAATATACCATGTTCATAGATTGGAAGAATCAATATAGTGAAAATGAGTATACTACCCAAAGCAATCTATAGATTCAATGCAATCCCTATCAAGCTACCAACAGTATTCTTCACAGAGCTAGAACAAATAATTTCACAATTTGTATGGAAATACAAAAAACCTCGAATAGCCAAAGCGATCTTGAGAAAGAAGAATGGAACTGGAGGAATCAACCTACCTGACTTCAGGCTCTACTACAAAGCCACAGTTATCAAGACAGTATGGTACTGGCACAAAGACAGAAATATAGATCAATGGAACAAAATAGAAAGCCCAGAGATAAATCCACGCACATATGGACACCTTATCTTTGACAAAGGAGGCAAGAATATACAATGGATTAAAGACAATCTCTTTAGCAAGTGGTGCTGGGAAATCTGGTCAACCACTTGTAAAAGAATGAAACTAGAACACTTTCTAAAACCATACACAAAAATAAACTCAAAATGGATTAAAGATCTAAACATAAGACCAGAAACTATAAAACTCCTAGACGAGAACATAGGCAAAACACTCTCTGACATACATCACAGCAGGATCCTCTATGACCCACCTCCCAGAATATTGGAAATAAAAGCAAAAATAAACAAATGGGACCTAATTAACCTTAAAAGCTTCTACACATCAAAGGAAACTATTAGCAAGGTGAAAAGACAGCCTTCAGAACGGGAGAAGATAATAGCAAATGAAGCAACTGACAAACAACTAATCTCGAGAATATACAAGCAACTCCTACAGCTCAACTCCAGAAAAATAAATGACCCAATCAAAAAATGGGCCAAAGAACTAAATAGACATTTCTCCAAAGAAGACATACAGATGGCTAACAAACACATGAAAAGATGCTCAACATCACTCATTATCAGAGAAATGCAAATCAAAACCACTATGAAGTACCATTTCACACCAGTCAGAATGGCTGCGATCTAAAAGTCTACAAGTAATAAATGCTGGAGAGGGTGTGGAGAAAAGGGAACCCTCTTCCACTGTTGGTGGGAATGCAAACTAGTACAGCCACTATGGAGAACAGTGTGGAGATTCCTTAAAAAACTGGAAATAGACCTGCCTTATGATCCAGCAATCCCACTGCTGGGCATACACACTAAGGAAACCAGAAGGGAAAGAGACACGAGTACCCCAATGTTCATCGCAGCACTGTTTATAATAGCCAGGACATGGAAGCAACCTAGATGTCCATCAGCAGATGAATGGATAAGAAAGCCGTGGTACATATACACAATGGAGTATTACTCAGCCATTAAAAAGAATACATTTGAATCAGTTCTAATGAGGTGGATGAAACTGGAGCCTATTATACAGAGTGAAGTAAGCCAGAAAGAAAAACACCAATACAGTATACTAATGCATATATATGGAATTTAGAAAGATGGTAACAATAACCCTGTGTACGAGACAGCAAAAGAGACACTGATGTATAGAACAGTCTTATGGACTCTGTGGGAGAGGGAGAGGGTGGGAAGATTTGGGAGAATGGCATTGAAACATGTAAAATATCATGTATGAAACGAGTTGCCAGTCCAGGTTCGATGCACGATACTGGATGCTTGGGGCTGGTGCACTGGGACGACCCAGAGGGATGGTATGGGGAGGGAGGAGGGAGGAGGGTTCAGGATGGGGAACACGTGTATACCTGTGGCGGATTAATTTTGATATTTGGCAAAACTAATACAATTATGTAAAGTTTAAAAATAAAATAAAATTTAAAAAAATAGTCCCTTATAATAGATGGTGGTACACTTTTACTTTTATCCTTTTCATAAATTCAGATAAATATTAGAAGAGGCAATAAATTTGTCATTCTTTACTCTGTGATATTAGCATTTTGTTTTATATCCTTTTGAGTATTTGTTAGCTTAAGACCCACCCTATGTGTTTCAAAATATAATACATCTATGAAATGAAATTTATCACTTATGCATTATATGCAATATGAAATACTGTATTAACAATTTAAAATATAATATCTATGATATACAATGTCTGTATGAGTAAGGTTCTTAAATATTTGTCTTTGAAAAATAGGGCTCTTCATTTTAATTCTTTGTTGAGCCACCTTTGGAAAATATATAAAAGAGCAGTGGGTTAGAACTAAAACCATTTGTGTTAGGCTTTTGATGTTGTTATTTTATATTTTAAATTCCAAAGACTTCCAAAGGATATAGTTTCAAAGTGAAACATTATGAAATCTGCAATTTAACATTTACTGTAGAGTATTTCTAGTTTTTATAAAACACAAATCTCATCATTTGACAAATTTTAAGGTAGTGACTCTATCTAGATAATTATTTGAATAAAGTAAAAACCAAAGCTATTTAATAAGAGTTTATATTATTTCATAAATATTTCTTTCTGTCCAATATATAAATTCTATAAATAGAATAATGGTTTATGATATTTTAATAAATTTCAGTTTAAAAATATTTAAATTACAGAATTTCCTCTGAATTTACTGAGCCCAGTGATTATAAATGACGAGAATCAATGAATAATTTTGCTATTTTTTAGAACATACTGGAATATCTTTGTGGGAGGTTTGTAAGATTCATCATAGGTAAATTTACAGTACAGAAATGTAAAATGCCTAATAATATTATACTCAGTGACTTTTTACTCAGTAATTTTTCTCACACTGATTTTTATGTGCTTCTGCCTATTTAGTTAATGTTCCTGCTTGTCGATCACACTTGGAATGAGTTCTGCATCACAATGCAGAGTAAATAATAAAACATTTTTTCACATTAGGGAAATTTTCCCTAAAGCCTTGTGTTGTTTAGAGAAGATATGCTTTGCATCAAGTCAGTAAAGTGGAAAACACACAGCTGAATCTGGACCTTTGGCTGGATAATGTCTGCAGAAACCTTTTCCTCTAGGAGAAAACCCTAAGAAAGACACACCTACCTTCCAACGTATATTACAAATCAAGAATTCAGAAGAATAGTTACCTTGGGGTAAATAATAGCATATTTTGAATCAAAATTACAGGTATTACCTGATATTTGAAAGAACATATGAAATACATATTGATATATTAAATAAATTCCTGTATCTCTGGTATTAGTAAAATGTTAAATGAATAAATACACACAACTAAATAAAAAATTGGTATACCAAATTAGCCATACTGTTGAGCGTCAATATAAGTGCATATTTGAAACAAAACAAGAATTGAATGTGAGAAACAGGGTATGTGCTATATTTTGAGATTCTTATGGCTCTAAATGTACCCAAAATTTTTTTCTTGCTAATTCTTAAATGTAGTAACATTTTCATAAATTTGGAAAACATTCTGACAAATTTCACTTTGCAAAAGTTTTTAATTTCATGTTTTCCAAAAGCCTTTATTATTTTGATTTATATAGATCTCATCAAAAATTTATTATTACTTTATGTGCTAAATACTCTGAGCCAAGTCCTGTTCTAAGCACCAAGAATACAGAAGCCAAGCAAACAAGCAAGCATTGCTGTTCTGGAGGTCACATTCACATTCCAAGGAAATGCTCTATAATGCAAAATGTACCTCTTACAAACACTTTACTTACCTTTGTTCATGTGACTATTCTTTTTTTGACAATCCTTCATAGTCTCAAATAACAACAAAAATTTTATTTTGCTCCTAAATCTGTAATGCGGTTAGGGCTTGGCAAGGAAGGCTCATCTCTAAGCCACGTGACATACACTCATTTAGCTGACAGTTGGTGCTAGTTGTTGGGTGGGGGCTCAGACATGCAGACCTCCCCATGTGGTCAGGTCTTCCTCATAGCATGATGGCTGGATTCCCAGGGCAGGCATCCAACACAAGAGCCAGACAGAAGTTTTATTGCTATGATATCTAAACTTGGCTGTCACACGGAGCCAGTCTACTTCATTATTTCCTCAACAGGCTTTTCCAAGGTCAAGTGAATGGAACCTAGACTCCAACCTTTGATGGAAGAAGGGCAAGATTCTAGAAGATTGTGTGGGACTAGAAATATTGTTGCAGCCATTTTTGAAAAGTCTAATCTATCGTAATTGTAATGTATGGGAAAATATTATCCTATTTTTGACATACAAAGTATTGTTGTGTTTATGAAATAATGGATGACTACATGTTAAAGACAATTAAAAAAAAAATCAAGGTCTTATGTCAAAATAGCCTATATAATGGAGGTACAGTTAGAATAACTTGTTAGGACTCATAACTCAAAGTCTTATCAGTAAACTATGGTCCAATCAAGAGTAAACTTCATTCTAGTGTTCTATTTTAGGCATTGAAATAATGTTTAAATGTAGTAAAACTCTATGGGACCAATAGTTTTCTGTTAGTAGTAATGATAACTTGAATAAATCAATCTAAAATTAGATGTTATGATAAAACTCTTCATTATAATATTATAATAAATGTGAAAGCGTATACGTGCAAATATTTGAGAACAAAAATTAACTCTCACATATATAGATGGAATTCAAAGGTACGCTTCTCTTTTGTGTATAATATTGAATAAAGGTGAATATGCCCACACGAATCATAGACTAGGGATTCTGTGTTATAACATATCACATGGCAATTTATCACTCAAAGATAACATTATAAAAATTAAGGTTGAGTTTGACTCAGTTATTTTCAGTATACATTTATCCCATATTTATGATCAAAGAAATCTGTGTCACAGATGGTCAAACACAGCATGATCCCCACCCTGGAGGATTCTATATGATGGTAAATATAGCAAAAAGAATAAAAGCTAGAACAGAAGGTATAAGTAATACAAAAAAGAGCAAAGAAGGAGAAATAAATTCCATCCTAGGTGGGAAAATGAAGACAAGCATAATGATGTATTAGCATGTGAGTGACCCTAACAAGATGAGTCATTTTTAGATAATGAGGTGGAAAACTTTGATGAGGAAAAAAAAAAAAAATCATTTCTTCCTGAGGTAAGAATGTAGCTCTTGGCTGTATGAGAAAATTTAATTGAATAGGGAAAGTAAGAATCTGAACTGAAGTACTTATAGTGTCTCTGTATCGAGTCAATAAAAAGTTTACTAGCTACTTCTGTGAATAAAGGTAAAGTGCTCATAACAAAGTATAAAATTACTCTCAAGTCCTTGCATGCATTCCATTTTATTCCTATTCTTTCTATAAACTCTTCTCTTCCATGTGGCCCAAGGCCTTCTCCTAACTGGCCTAAAGAACCCTTGCCCCCTGTAATGGAGGCATGGAGTTTTAACCACTGAATCTCCTGGGAGATTCCAACAAATTTTCTCTCCACCCAAAGTCTACAGTGGCTTCCTAGGTGGCGCAGTGGTAAAGAATCCTCCTGCCAACACAGAGGATGCTAGAGATGCAGGTTTGATCTCTGAGCTGGGAATATCCCTGGAGCAGGAAATGACAACCTACTCCAGTATTCTTGCCTGGAAAAGTCCATGGACAGAGGAGCATGGAGAGCTATAGTCCATGGGGCCACGAAGAGTGGGACATGACTGAACATGCATACACAAGGTCTGTGGTGCACAGTGATCTGTTGGAAATTAGAAAAATGAAACAAGACATTTACTTCAGTTGTCTGCTGAACTTTGAAGAGATCATTATCCAGGTCATACAGTTACCATAGTCTAGGCAATGGTTCCATTTCATTTCCTGACATCTGTGTGTGTTCCTCCCCATAACCCTGAACGACCACCAACACAGACATATGTTGTCAGAATGTTTGCCATTTCCAGATTTTCTTTATATTCCTTTGTTGTTGTTTCTGGATCCTCTGCTGTAAGTGCCATTCCTCTCCTTTTCTATCTGGTAATTTCTTACTCAGGTATGTCATCAAAACCATTAGCTGCAAGCTTCCTCCTCTTTATTCCAATAGAACCTTATGTCTCTATGATAGTATTTACCCTGTTTTAAATTCTTCAAGGATGGAATAGGATTCAATTTATTTAATATCTTTGCCTCTCACTTGATAGACCCACAGTAGGTGCTGTCTTCTGCCCATAAAGAGAGCTTTTTTAATGCTCTCCACTCCTTATCACTCCTTGAGAAAAGAAAACCATGAGAATCATTAAGTGACTAAACATAATTTAACACAAGCTAAGTTACAAAAAGGTAGTAAAATGTCATCTTAAAAGAACTTTGACTTTATCAATCATTTTAAAGACATGTTTATAGGCATAGATATTAATGGAAGATTTCAGAATTGATTGAGGAAACTAAATGGCACTATAAAAATAGTTTACCAGCTTAATTTTTAAACATTCCTTGTATATGAATTTCTGCTGTATAATTAGCTATATTACTTGGAATTGGAATTAGGGATGGTGATGCTATACTTTTCCAAATTCATCAGATTGTTATGTACTTCTCTTTCCTCACTACTCTGGTGGCATTATTCTTATATACATGAATATTGTTAGTGGATTGACGCTTGTGATCAAGAAATATATTTTATGGAAGGAAAAGGATTTGACTTTCAAGTAACAAGCTACAAAGTATCTAGACTCTACATAGATCTATTATTTCATCAATTTCAGGTTATAAAACATGCTCATTATTGAATTTTTATATCTAGGCAAAGTTTTACAGTCTTTAGAGGGATTACATTAAGCTGTTGAGCCTATTCATATATATAGCCAATAGGGATATCTCTAGCTACATGCAATTTTAGACTTATTTGAATAAAATAAAAATTCTGCAATTTATAATACCCAAAATGACAATGTTGGAGTTTGAATAATTGAACAAATGGATATTATACTAAGTCATAAATGTAAATGTTTAAAATATATAACAAGAAAATCATGATTAATGTTTAATTTACCAAAGGTTTTTAATTGGATGTGTAAACAAATACAGAAGATTTTAAGCCATAAAGTCCAACAAGGTCACTTTAACATGTGCATCATACAGCTAGACATCACAATAAATTGTCTAGATAACATGCTATAGAGTAGAGTCAGCCAGCATCACATATCATGTGGTTCTCACTTTTATGGGGTATAAAACTGGATATATTCTATTTTAATCCATACATCATTTTCTGATGGAGTATCAGTAAAACTTACTTGAGTTTTGACTTTTATAGTGCAAACACTTCTAATAAGGGCAAATGTGATCATTTAAAAAAATACTATGATATCTTTAACTTAATGGAAATAAAGTGAAAGTTAATGTTTTATACAAGAAATTGATTAGTGATTATATGACTTGTCTAGACTATATTGCCCTATGATTAATACCATGTTTATGGACCCAGCAAAGAAGGTAATTTCTGGGAGTAGAAAGAAGGGGAAAACATTTAAAAATAATTCTAGTTTAAATTTATATTTTTGATAGAATTTCCATATAAATCTTTCTAAATCCCCTTGAAATATTTTTCAGGTTGTATAGAATATAATCATAGGTCATTTTGAGAGTTCTAAGCATTGCCATTTTTAAAATATTCAATCAGATAATTCTCATTGAAAGTGGCGTGCATGAATAGCTTAAACAGAGTATATCTTCTAAATACAAACTTTGATATCAGCAAATTTATTTCCAGAGGAAAATGATAGCAGAAAAACTGCTATATGTGAGGACAAGGATTTTTTTCCTCCACAAGTTGGAGGCTTCCATTATGAGGCATCTTGAAATTTTAGTAAAGAGAAGGATGCTTGAGAACAGGGCTCAGAAGACTAGCTCAGTTTCAGAATTTGTCTAGGTAGAGTTCACACCACAGGATATGAAAGAATGTGATAAATTCAGAGATGATTAATTGGCTTCATTTAAGATCATATGCAGGACTTCCGTGAAGGTTCAGTGGCTAACCTCTTTGTTCCCAATGCAGGGGTCCCAGGGTTCAATCCCTAGTCAGGGAACTAGACACCACATGCCTGTTGCAGACTGGTTGCAGCCAAATAAATAAAAATAAATATTTTTAAAAGATCATATGCAAAAAACACATCCTGAAAGTTGTCTGAAATAAAATTGTTTGATGTACATACAATAAAATTTCTCCATATAAATATGTATTTTAATGAGTAACCACGATCAAACTATGGAATACTTGTAGTACCCAAAAATGTTTCCCATGTACTTTCCCAGTCAATTCAAACCCCTAAAATCAACCCCAGAAAATCACTGATCTGCTTTTCATTATAAATTATATTTCTCTTTTCAAATTTTCATATAAAAGCAGTCATAATTCATGTACTTGATGTCTGAATAAATGTCCTAGGAAAATTTGTTTACAAGTATTTTGGGGACGTATAGCTTCATTTCCTCTTCATTTCTCTTGCATAAATACCTAGAATGTTGGAATTGCTAGATTTAATGGTTACCCACTCCAGTATTCTTGCTTGGAGAATCCCATGGACAAAGGAACCTGGTGAGCAACAGTCCATAAGGTTACAGAGTCAGGCACAACTGAGCATCTAAACATACACATGTACTGATATATATAATTTGGGGGGCTTCCCTTGTGGCTCAGACAGTAAAAAATCTGCCTGCAAGGCAGGAGACCCGGGTTTGATCTGGGATGGCTACCCACTCCAGTATTCTTGCATGGAGAATTCCATGGACAGAGGCTCCTAGTAGGCTACAGTCCATGGATTCACCGAGTTGGACACAACTGAGCGACTAACACTTATGATATATGTGCTTAGTTATTCAGTAAATTGTCAAAAATATTTTACAAAGTGGTTGTGGAATATATCTTTCCTTCATTCAGTTCTAATTGCTCTGCAACCTCACCAACAGTTGGGATGGTAAATCTTTACAGTTTAGCCATTTTAATGAGTATGTATTGGTATCTAATTACAGATTTATTTGCATTTCTCTAATAACAAATGATGTATATTATCATTATATACCTTTTGTCCACTTAGATAAAAATTTTTGCAATACCTCTATTTAAATCTTTTGCCTATTTTGCTTGGGCTAGCTACTTATTTTTCACTCATAACATTTAAAAAAGTATTCATTATGCATATTCAGTTTGATACATGTATTGTGCATACCCTCTTTTCCTTTTCTTTATAGACTCTTTCAAAGAGTTTGTCATTTGTTGAAGTTCAACTTAATTATTTTTCGTGTTAATGCTTTTTCTGTCCTAAGAGATTTCTGCCTATTCCCAAACCTTACAGTTTTTCTCCTATATTTGTTCTAAGTTTTATTTTATTTTTAGCTTTTTTATTTAGGTCTGTGGCTCATTTGGAGTCAATTTGTATGTATTACATGAGATGAGGGTCAAAGTTTATTCTTTTCTATATGAATATGTAGTTTGTTCATGGACCTTTTATTGAAGACTTCTTTTTTCCCATTGCAGCACCTTGGTAACTTTTGAAAAATTAATTAGCCATATGTGTGAGTCCATCTCTGGATTCTCTGTCCCATTCCACTCATCTATACCTGTATCCTTGCATCAGTACTATACTTCTTTGACTACAGCAGTAGCTTTATAATAGAAATCTTGTAAGTCTCAAAAGCAGGTAGTCATAGTCTTCCCACCATGTTCATAATTTCAAAACCTTTTTGTCTACAGCAGATCTGTTATATGTCCATATAAATTTTAGAATCAAACTGTTAATTTCTACATAAAAGACTATAGAAATTTTGTTGAAACCACAATGAATTTATAGATCAGTTGACAAAAATTGACAATTTATGATGAATGAACGTGGTATAGCTCTCCATTGCTTAGGTTTCCTTTAATTTCTCACAGCAGTGTTTTGTAAGCTGCAGGGTATTTTGAATTCATGCCTAATTACTTTATGTCTTTGAATGCTAGTGTAAAGTGTTTTTTAAGTTTTTTTTTCATTTCCAGTTATTCCTTGCGAGTATATGCCAACACAACCTAGTTTGCATTGATCTGTGTCATGCAACCTTGCTAAGCTAAGTAGTCTACAAGCTTTTTTATCACTTGCTTGCTTATTTGACTGACTGACTGATTTAGGTTTTCAGTGTTGCTGTGGTCTGCATATAAAAATGACTGTAATTCTTTTCCAACTTGTAAAATTTTTATTTATTTTTCTTCCCTTACAGCAGTGGTTTAAGTCTCTAACACAGTGTTCAATTGAAGTGGCAAAAATGGATAAGCTTGCCATGTTGCTGGCCTTAGAGAAAAACCATTCAGTCTTTTACCCCTATATATGATGTTAGCAGTGTATTTTTCCTAGACTACCATTACCAGGTTGAAGAAATTTCTTTTTATTCTTAATAGGCTGGGAATTGTTTTTTTTTTTTTTATCATGAATGGATATTCAATTTTTGAAATTAAATTCTGGATCTTTTGAAACAATATTTTTCTCCTTCTTCTAATAATATAGTAAAATATACTATTATATATACTATATAAATATAGTAAAATATACTATATACTTCTTCTTCTAATAATATAGTAAAATATACTATTTAATTTTTTGAATATTAAACCAACATGCCATACCAAAATACTTTTTCATGGTTTATTTTCCTTGCTACATGATTCTGGATAAGATTTGCTAATGTTTTAACAAAGATTTATGTACCCTTGACCATTAAAGCTATTGATCTTCAGTTTTCTTTTCTTATACTGACTGTGTCTGGCTTTGCTATCAAGATAATGCTGGCCTCATAAAATGAAGTTTCTCTTCCTCTGTGTTATACAATCATTTTATAGGGTTTTTAGTATTTCTTCTTTAAATGTTGATAAAATTCACCAGTGAAGACTTCTTGGTATGGAGTTTTCTCTGTGAGAAAGTATTTAACTAAAAATTGACTTTTTAAGTAGATATAATGCTGTTACTTCTGTCTTATATTGAATAAACTTTGGCTGTATAGTAGTGTATGTCATTCAAGGAAATTATATTATTAAAGTTAATCAAATGTTTGTTGGACATAAAAGTGTTTATATATATTTCATTCAATGCAGTAGGCTCTGTAATGATCTAACCTTCATTTATGATATTGAAATGTGTCTTACCTCTTTTTATCTTGATAATTCTAGCTACAGGCTTAGAAACTCTGAATTTTTGAAGGAAATGTCTTTCCATTGTCTTTTTCTATTACTTGTTCATTTGCATTTTTGTTGATTTCTGCTTTTATTATTTCCTTCCTTATGGTTATTTTGGGTTTACTTTGTTTTTTTTTTTTTAAAGTTTTATTAAGGTAGATGGCATACATATCTCTCACAGGATCTGATACTTAATATTAACTAAATATTTTTTACCTCTTTGTCTCTTTGTTTTATAGCTCTAGTGACTATAGACTATATTACTTCACACCTTTTTTCATACCCCCAAATATTTATTGACCATCTATTACATGGTAGACAGGGTTCTATGTAATAGAGGTATAGCAATGAACAATGTAACATCTCTGGGTTCATGGAACTTACAGTCTACTGTGAAAAGGCAATAGATAAATTAATAAGTATAGACATGAAAGGTAGTGATAAATGCTACAAAGGAGATGAACCAAGAAGGAGTGGGGAGAGACAGACAGTGACAGAGAAAGAGGCAGAGAGGGAAAAAGAAAGATTTTTTGGCTACGAATATCAAAAAGGGCCCCCTCTAATATGCACCAGTTAATCAGAGTACATTAAGAAATAAGAGAAAAGTAAGAGAATGGATCATATGAACATTTGGGAAAAATATTCCAGGCTGATATAAGATAAAATGTTAAACAGGGAGACAAGAGGATGATTGACATTTTAGAGCAACAGCAAGGAAGCCAGTGTGCTTGGAATACAGTGAAATAGGAAGAAATGGTAGGATGCAAGTGAGAGTAGTAGAACAGGCTCAGATCAACAGAGTGCTGTAACCATTTCAGAAACTTAGAGTTTTACCCAAATGTGTTTGGCGAACCATTAAAAAATGGAGGAGCTACATGATGAACTTAATATGCTACAGGTTAGGTTCAATTTTATATCTTTCCTCCCTGTGAATTATCATTGATAACACAAGACTCTGGCCATATTAAAGCACTAGATTGATAGGTGTGGTTTCACATTATGGAGTGAAAGTGAAGTTGCTCAGTCGCCTACGACTCTTTGCGACCCCATGGACTGTAGTCTACCAGGCTCCTCTGTCCATGGGATTTTCCAGGCAATAGGACTGAAGTGGATTGCCATTTCCTTCTCCAGGGGATCTTCCCAACTCAGGGATTGAACCCCGGTCTCCCGCATTGTAGACAGATGCTTTACCATCTGAGCCACCAGGGAAGTCCCTTTTAGTCCCTACATTATGGAGTAGGGAATACCTTAATCAGCTCTCTCTCCCTTCATTCTGTCTTCTGTCTTTCTTTCCATCTCTTGGTCTCTCTCTTTCTCTGTCTCTGTCTTTCTCACTTCTCTCTCAGTTATAAACTCATCCGTCTGGGAATCTCACCTGTATGGATTTGCAGATTTTGATTCTCTGCTTTAATTCTGTCCCTGTAACTGTTTTGAAATTTTTCATTTTATCTTTATACTGGTGCTTTTCAACTGAAATCTGATGCAACATGGTGCATATGCATGAACAGAGAAAGTAGGCAGAAGAAAGAGTTTTATTGTTTAGTAACTTTTTATGTTTTTGAACAAAGGTTTTGCATTTTGTACTAGGGCCCACAGATTATATAGATGGTTCTGTTCACTTAATTATATTTCCCAGCTTTGCCTCACATATAGGGATGAAGGATGAGATGAAGACAATTTATTAGGTGCTATAAGGGACACAAAGAAATCAGTGCCCCATTCACAGTTTTGTGTGTGTATATGTGTATGTGTGTGTGTGTGTTTGTATGGTAGAGGTGAAAGATTCTACACTCCTTTATCAAACACCTAATAGAATAAACAACATGTGCTACAGAGCGTGCATACATACTAAGCTGCTTCAGTCATGTCTGACTCTTTGTGACCCTATGTACTGTAGCCTGCCAGGCCCCTCTGTCCATGGGATTCTCCAGGCAAGAACATTGGAGTGGGTTGCCATACTCTTCTCCAGGGAATTTTCCTGATGCCTCCTGCATTGCCAGGTGAGTTTTTTTTTACCACTAGCACCATGTGGGAAGCCTGTGCTACAGAGCAAAAGAAGACACAATTTTACTTCATCCTGCAAAAGAACAGCTCTTTACCTGTCCTGTATCTTACCAGCTCTTTTTGTAGGGCGTAGGCTGAGTGTTATTGGGACTGTCAATATCTTAAGTAATGATAATTTATCATCTATTGAGCAGTTACTCTATGCTAAGTCCTCTTCTGAACACTTTTAGAGCCTTAACCCATCTCAATCTCACAACTTTATGAAGTAGGTAGTATTGGAATACCCATAATTAGTTGAGGAAACAAATTAACAAATACATAGATGATATAAAAATAATCTCTCAGAAAGATTAAGAAAACTTTTCCAAGATCTTATAGCTAGTAAGTGGCAAAACTGGGTTTAAAAAAAACAAGCCGTCTGGCCCCTGAAGCTATATGCTAAATTGTATTCTATACTGAATCTTAGGAAAGCTAGAAATACAATTCTATGGGAGTAGAGAAGAGAGACAAATTGGCTTCTGTGCTGACCTTAGAAACAAAGGTCAAACCTTGCCAGACACAATTAGGAAGGAATAGAGGCAAGGGGAATTCTCCATTTGTCATTTTACTGACATATATAACTTTGCCGAAAAGAATCGTAGTCATTATCTGGTGCAAGTCACTCTTTAAATTAAGAACATAGGACACAGAAATGATAATTGATTCTAAAAAGGTCACACAGCTAATTAGAGAGAAGTCTGGAAACAGAACTTAGGTTTCTTGATTTCTGGTTCAGAGCTCTTTCTACAAAGCCGCCTACTTTGCATACATACTGTACAGACTGTTCTATTATGTGCCATTTGCATGACTCTCAGTCATTTTCAACACTGATATTCATCATTCAGAAGGAGGGAACTACAGTATATAAAGCATAGTTCCAAGAACAATGGTGAATTATACCTATAATCAAAAAACCAAGGGTGTTACCCCGTAGTATATGTTTTTTTTTAATTAACATGTATGGTACATCCATTTAAATTAATAAAAAGCAATGAATTTTCAAAATCATTTTAATCAGTACATAGTATGAGCTGTGATCTATCCTAATACAAAGATGAATTGTGAAAAAAGATAATTAATACACATCTGCCTAAACATGTCATCCTGTCTCTTTGATATCTTCTTGTAGAATGTCCTCTCATAATAATCCATACTCATTTAAAGCGCTTCTTCCTCTGAGAAGACTTCCTTAACAGCAGGACCTAGTTGTATGCGTGCTCAGTTGCTCAGTGTTGTCTGACTCTGTGATCCCATGGATGGTAGCCCAGAGGACAGGCTCCTCTGTCCATGGGATTTCCCAGGCAAATATAGTAGAATGCGATGCCATTTCCTCCTCGAGGGGGTCTTCCCCAACCAGGGATTGAACCTGAATCTCCTTCTTGGCAGGTAGATTCTTTATCGCTGCATCATGTGGGAGGTCCAAGACCTAGTTGGATGTAGTTTAAAATCGCACCCTTTCAATCCCCATCGGCCTTGTCCCTACCTCTATTTTAGCACTTATCATATCCTATTTATATAAAACCTTGTCAACCTGCTCACTTTGAACATTGAGAAGTCACATTCTAATTTCGTTATTTAAATTTGTATCGTTAACCAAGCAAAACCAAAACCCAGCCAACAACTAACACAGGGTACGTACTAAATAAACTAATCAATGTTGAATAAATATTAATATGCTTTTACCTTAATAGATATTGGGGAAAGTATTTTCCAAAGTCCTTATGAATTAAATCGATGATGTAGTAGTAATAATAAAACACTATTTACTCACCTGGTTTTTGTTTTTTCTCCTTTCACTTTCAGATGTCAATATATTGTGATACTTATGTAGATTAAATTAATAGAAGCAGGTTTTACCTTAATTTGGGTTGAAACATTTCCAGCATTCATTTTGGATTACTGTGTGTGCAAAATCTATCATTTGGACAATACAATACAAATTTATTAAATGGCCTCATATTTACTGAATAGAGATTTCTATGATATGCAGATGAACTAGAATAGCAATACCAAGAAAGCAGAGGAAGTAGAAATCTTGAGGTTATTTAAAGAATGATATGGTAGGATTGATTGGCATATTAGATGCGGCAAAACAATGAAGGAGACAGGAAGAAGTCTACTGTCTAACCTCAATAATCAGAAAAATGATAGTTTCTTAAAGAACAACTGAGAAATAGGGAAAGATACATATCCTGGGAGATAAAAAGGGTTAATGTATGGACATGCTTATGTATTCAATAGCTTATTTTTAATATGGCAACATCACGTAAGTCTTGTGAATATAAAGTTGAATGACCAATGAGAGAAAGGGATATACATGTGATGACATCATCCATACATCAGTGAAAATCAAACACAAAGAAGAGGCAAGTTTTCAAAAAAGAACTATACAAAAGCCAAAAAACTGAGATCCAAGAAAGTAATGTCAGAGCAGAAGTATATTTTTGAGGAAAGAAAATGAAAAAGTATTAGAAAAGAGAACCAAGTCACAGTTTATATTTACTAAGCTTCAGGTCAGTAATTCTGAATGATTTGGTTATGTTATCAGAAAATATGAGTTGCTCCATTTTAGAAATGAAGTAAGTAAGGAAAAGAAGCAGGATAAGTTTGTGAGCAATTTAACCCTCTTAAAAAAATTCTTAGTTGCATTAGTAATAAAATATAACATTGATGATGGTTGCTGAATGGAGTGCAATATTGCTTTAGCATTTTGCTAACTATGAATTTAGTTCTTAAGAAAACAGCAAGAAGAAAATATTGGACATTCAGTTAAAGTTGGCAGACTGATCGCATATAATTTTGCTCTCTCTAGAAAACCCACTAAAACAATGAAAGTATGTAATGGCTAACACAAATTAACAGTCAAGAGAAAAGGAAAAAAAAAAACAAAAAAAAAACAAAAAAAACTTGAGCAGGATAATTTTCAAAGCTGAAATGCAAAGTCAAGTGGTAAATTACTCAGCATATTGTCAAAAGTGAGAATTAATTCAGCAATGCTAAATACCAAGAAATAATCACACTTGTATCACATAATACCCCCAAAATCTCAGAAATTGTTATGACCAGGTATCTCTGAAAGTGGGAGGATTTTGAAAGAAGAAGAATTCCTTTAAGTCTGTTTCCACAAGCAGTCAAATTCATAGATCCCTCCTCTACTCTTCATAGCTGGAATGACTTCCCAGACCCTGAGAAAAGCAGGTACAACAGCAGGACCTTTGGAAGGTGCCCACGAGGATAAGCAAGGGTCATTGTATTGTACAGAAAACAAGAGAGTTAAGGAAGTAAAAGCATAAAAAATTGCAGTCATCATCCCCTCATTTCCCTGACTTGTCTCCTAGAATCCCAACAGTCAGGCTCTGTTCTTTGGATGACAAAATAAATTTATGTTGTTTAAACTACCAGCTCTATGACATTTTGTTACAGCTACCCCAGCAAACTAATGAGTGAATACCTGAAATTAAATGATCAAAAAGTCACTTTACAAGAATGTTATGTAGAACAAAGAAGATAAATAAATTCTAGAAGAGTGGGAGTTACAAAAACTCCCACTTTTTGTAAATACAAGTGTGGAGGTGGGAACCACTATTTTTCACCACAAACCTTATATAACTGACTTATTAATATGAATAATTTTGACAGAAATTAAAACTGATCCTTAAAATGTGTTGACTTTTCTTCACTAGTTAAATGATTGAACATATAAAGCAAGTTATCTTCTGTCTTTATTCTTGGGAATCTAGGAGGCTTTGAATTGATGAGCCTCTAGAAAATGAAATTCCATCCTGAATATCATTTCACGTTGTAGTGGAGGAAGAGATCATAAAAAGCAAGTCTGAACTCTCTGTTTAGATAACATATGTTTAGACTAACTAAAGATCTACCCAAATATAAGCTGTTATTATTAACATCATTATATTTTACATTCAATTTGAAGGAGAAAAAGTTCACTGATCATGTGGAATGTTTTCTTTCTGACCTCCAGGTACACATATCAGGCTCTTCCTCATCTCTCTGTCTTGGCAAGCTGAACTTTATAGATTGTATCTATAAGCTTTCTTACCTTCTGTATCAGATTGGATGTTGATCATGGGCAAGCAAAGAAGGAAGTCAGAGAGAAGGAGGAGGGTGAGACCAGGGAGTTTGATGTGGCTTTGCTCCTGCCAGGATGCCTTGGGTTGGCTGCCTCTCAGTGGAAGATGACTATTGTTCCCAAGGCTATTGATTCTGTAGGACACTTTCCTCCCAGATTCTAGTTACTAGTCTTTTCCTCCCTTTGATCTCCAAGCTTACTACTAACCAGTTTACTGAACTAGCCTTGCTTTCCCAATTCCCACGCTTTGTAAATAACCCCTCTATAAACAGTCCTTAAAGTATAGCCTGTTTTGAGTGTGCTAATGGCTTTCTGTTGGGCATATACTCATTTAAAATATGATGAAATATATTAGACATTAAACAACCACTCCCTTGCCTTCTGATTGTATGGCTTATTTTAATATAGGTAGCAATTTCAAAGCCATTTTGAGCTTTAATGTGGCTATTCAGGTAACTGCTGCTGCTAGGTCGTTTCAGTCATGTCCAACTCTGTGCGACCCCATAGACAGCAGCCCACCAGGCTCCGCCCTCCCTGGGATTCTCCAGGCAAGAACACTGGAGTGGGTTGCCATTTCCTTCTCCAATTCAGGTAACAGACAGTATTATTAGTATATCAAGATTTGTTAACTATATAAATGAGCAAAGAAATTGAAGTAATTTACTGCATGTAAATGGTGAGGTATAACAGGGAATGACTGGGCTCTTTGATATGGCTGCTTGAAAAGAGAAGGCACATAATTATCACACATCATGTCCAATGCATTATAGATTTATTATTTATTTATGCCAACTGTTTAAATTTGGAGGGAATGGCTTTGTCTTTAATGTAGCTGTATCACTTGGGTAGAACACAGAAAGGTGTTAACTAAAGTGGCTTTCTAAGTAATAAATTGCCTGATGTAAGTCCTTTCTTTCATATATATATATATATCAAGGTAGACTTTTAATTCTTGTTAATTGAGAAAGAGTGTTGAGAAAGACAAATATTCATATCCACTTCATGGGTAAATTAACAAAGAACCAGGAGGAGTGAGATTGAAGGAGGCAATAGCAGGCCTTAGAAGCAATTTCTGCCTCCGTTTGCCCTAGTGTACTAACTTGTGTGTTCTTTCTAAATCCTAATGGACCCTGCCTTTCTTCAAGCAAATTTTGTTCCCTGGAGAACAACGTTGCTAGCATTCATTTAGGCTAAATGTTATTTACTTCAATTCACTTAGAGATTTTGAAATATGCTCAACAAAGAAAAACTATTTCTAAAAACCTCTAAAATGTCTCAAATCAGGTACACAAGAGATTTGGGATAGGGCTTTATATCATTTAACTTTTTTATTTTTTGCATTGTTTCTTGCTTACTTTTCCTTATTTTTGTCTTAATGTAGCTCTTATTTTCAGATTATAAAATTGTAAAATTATTTGAAAAATATGGAAAAGTATAAGAAGGAAATAATGTATGGTCAGGCCACTCAGGATGACTGTTCTCCTGTCCTCAGTACATCCCCTGGCAGAGGAGTGCCTGCTTCACCTAAACCCTGAGCACAGGACTGACCATCCTGCGTAGTTGCCCCAGGCCCTAGCTGGTGATTGTTCTTATCAAGGGGAGGTAACGGGCGGGCATGTCCCTCTACTGGTTTCCCTGGCAACTAATGAGCCCCTGTGTGAGTGCATAAGTGCCTGAGTGCTAAGTCCCTTCAGTTGCATCTGACTCTTTGTGACCTTGTGAACTGTAGCTAGCCAGGCTTCTCTCTTCATGGGATTCCCCAGGCAAGAATACTGGAGCAGGTTGCCATGCCATCCTCCAGGGGATCTTCCCAACCCAGAGATCAAACCTGCATCTCTTGTGTCTCCTGCATTGGCTGGCAGGTTCTTTACCACTAGCGCCACCTGGGAAACCCACTGATGCACCCACTTGACATCAATTCCCCTGTAACGGGTAATCTCCACCCACCTCAAGCAAAGACGGACACCATATCCTGCCCATCATCTGCTGCATACAGTGGAGTGTCGTTCCAGGACCCTGCTTCAGATATGTAAGGTCCCCTATTCATTAAATCGAGGATGTCTCTTGCTGGATCCAGACTCTTCCATCAGTCTTGATACTTGTTTTGATGCTGGGCCCTACAAAGCCTGTGGGGTGTACCCAACAAATGTACACACCAAGTTTTATCCTATTATGGTTAATGAAAGTGAAAATGTTAGTTGCTCAGTCGTGTCTGACTCTTTGCAACCTCATAAACTGTAGCCTGCAAGGCTCCTCTGTCCATGGAATTCTCCAGGCAAGAATACCAGAGTGGGCAACCGTTTCCTTCTCCAGGGGATCTTCCCGACGCAGGGATTGAACATGGGTCTCCTGCATCGCAGACAGATTCTCTACCACTGAGCCATAATGGGAAGCCCATTATGGTTAATACCCAATGTTTATAAATCAGACTATGCTACATTTTATGTTTATTCTGATTTTCTACAAAATGTTATAAGTGATAATTATGCCATTATATATTTTAAAAAGCAAGATAAAAAGTATTTATTTTTAACAATGGCATATATTAAACATTTGTGAATAATAGGCACATACAGTGATTACTAATCAGGACTTGATTACATCTTTCAACCTAAAGTACATAATTTGGAAGAACAGGTAATGGATTGTGGATGGGAGAGTGATGGTGCTAGCGTGTTCTATATAAGGAGATCAAGACAAATACTGTATGGGCAATAGCTTGTTGGATTAGCCAGTAAACGTCCTGTGTTCTAGGCTAGGTGCTATGAGTAACTATAATCTGGGGAAATCAGTCAATAGAAAAAAAAGATTTTAAATGACTGCTGTTTACTGCTGGGGTCCAGCCCCGGCTGATCCAGGGTATTCGAAGTGGGGACGGCGTCGGTGAGGATCAGGATACAATAGCTTCAATTAGATATTAATTAGAGATGTAAAGAGTAATAGAATGAGGATAGCTCAGTAGGAAAATTCAGTGAAGAAAAGAGGCTGAATAGCTTGGTTTACACGGGAGACCAATAAAACTTCAAGACAAGAAGTTTGCACCACTTACGTAGGCCACAGGCGTCCTTCCGTTCTCCCGAAGGACAGGAGACACTGAGGCCTCCCTGGTCGGATCTTAGAAGCCCAGGCATAATTAGTAAGCATGGCGGGTTCTGCGCTCCAGATGGAGACTCAGCCAGAGTGAGAGAGAGAGAGACATGGGGAGACCAGTATTTTGAGAAACTGATCCCAGTTCTTTATTTTCCATGGTCTACTTTTATACACTGAGATGTTATGCAAAAGTCACGTGGGGTCAGCAATCCTGACTTTTATCAAAGTCAGGTGCTTCATACAAATGTATACAGAGGTCTTAGGGGTGTTACATCATCTTCTGGCCAGGGGGCCTGCTGACAATTTATGGCCCTCTCCTTGTGACAGCAGTCAGTCGACCAGGACACTTATTTCTCCAGGGGTGATTATTCTCAAAACAGACGCCACCCAAATAAAGTTACATTCCTATAGGGTGAGGGTGTAGTGGGTTTTAGTTAAGGAAAGAATTTACTTAGCCTAAGGTCTAACGTGATTAATATCAAAGGTTAATACTTATTTCTTCTATATATTCATTAATGTGTGTAAGGGCAGGGGATGTGGAGACTTAGCAACTAACATTTGCTCAACAAATGAAAAACCCTTCACCAATACAATTTCTAATCAGCCCACTATACTTATACTAATGGTTTTCTAACTTTTCTAAGGAACCTGTTTTTAGAGGGTTTAAAGCATCTCGTGCCTCTCACGGTTGGGAGGCTGTGAGCAATCACATGTGGCTGGACAAGCCTGTCAGGCAGGCTAGAGAACCTTCAGAGGAGTTTGTAGGTTAAAACACTCTTGTCATGCCCAGGAGTTTTTATTAACTGGAGCTCTAGGTTAACTCCTTTTCCGAAAGAGGTGGTGGGGGACAGCCCCCCGTAAAGTCAGAGGTGTAGATGAAATCACAAAGTAGTAAAGTAGGCAGGCTCTGGTTATGGGGGTAGATGCTTGAGGATTTCCAGGGGGACTCCTGAGGCCCGATCCCACCTTTGCGTATGTCGAGCTTCCTTCCTCATGACCTTTGCCACGGGTGGAGTGCCTCACTCTGGCCCCCAACAGTTTACATTTATAATACATCCATCATGTAAATATACCATATCCTCTATAACTAATTTCCTATTGATGGATGTTTAGGCTGACTCCAGTTTGTCAATATTGAAACAAAGATGAACATTGTTGTTTATAAATAAGGCTCTAACATGCAACCTTAGTCACCTATTCCTAAGAGACTATTTCCTGCTGTGGATTCCTAGCAAGGGCTTGCTGCCTGATACCCCTAGAAGCCAATACTATGGGACTTAGCTTTTGAGAAAAGAAATAGCTTTATTGTGAGGTTGATAGACAAAAGAGACAGGAGGCAGGGATCATCAACCCTGTCTCCTCCATCCAAGGTTGGGATAAAATTTAAGGAGTTAGAGGAAGTTCAAACTTGGCAGAAGTTGATTGGCTAGTCACTAATCAACCCATATATGGTAAACAAGCTACTCAGGTTGCTGGAAGCTAAATTTTCCTTATTGAAGGACTTCTTGGTTTGTGAAGAGCTCATGTGGCAACATTTGTATTCTTTGACTTTCATATTCTTAAGATTCTCGATTCCTGGGTCAACCTAGAGTCATGGGTTCCCATCTCACAGATGCACAGTGCTGTCTCTAAGACAAGTCCAGGTTTGATTAAGCAACAACGTGTTTTAAGGAAGAAAAACCAGTTTAGGATGGTAAGTGTCTTATGTGGTACGTGCTGTTTCGGTGCTGTCTTCTCTTGGTTTAGTCCTTTGATTTCCATGCAAATATGGAAAGCTAGTGATGCAAGGTGAACAGAAAAATGGTTAAGTTAAAGAGTTCAAGGTTGAAAAACATCACTCTTTCTGCTGCTGCTAAGTTGCTTCAGTTGATTCCCACTCGTTGCAACCTTAGGAACTGTAGCCAGGCAGGCTCCTCTGTCCATGGGATTCTCTGGGCAAGAATACTGGAGTGGATTGCTAAGCCCTACTCCAGGGGATCTTCCTGACCCAGGGATCAAACCCATCTCTCATGTCTCCTGCATTGGCAGCCAGGTTCTGTACCACTAGTGGCACCTGGGAAGCCCCTCTTCTTTCTAGGTTTTCAACATTGAGAATTTACTTAATCTTTCTTAAAATAATAATGTAAGTGCTTGAGATGATAGTTTTTTGTTTTTTTTATTTGTCCCATGCATGGCTGCTAGATATATATATATATATATATATATATATATATATATATATATATATATATTCCACTCTCCGAGGACACAGCAGGTCAGGAACTGCTGGGAGGCCGTGATATCTGATAAGACCAGGGAATTCAGTGGTCATGTGTGTACTATGGCACCCCTTTGCCATGAAATGGTTCCTTAGTCCAAGTCCGAGGCAGTGTCATGCTGGGTCTATTAGCGGATTAAACGGTTTTTTACTTTTTTAAAATAGTGGTATGAAAAAGGCAAATGTATGCCCTAGATACGTATTCTTTCTGTCCAAAATTAACTGTTGGCTTTTTCAGAGTGGTAGGAGTTGAGTGTAATCAACGTGGCACTGAAACCATGGGTTAAATCCATTTCACCTGCCTTCACTAATCAAACATCTTTGAAGACTTACGTCTTTCAAAGAGCAGGTAGGCTAAATAATAAGATGTGTGTCTGAGTTGTTTTCTAGAAACTTCAAATCAGTAGCGTTTAGTTGCAGCTGAACTGCTTAAGACAGGACCACCGACTCTTCAGCTGGGCATGCGCAAGTGTCGGTGCTTGTTGACCTTTCAAAAGCCCCACCTTTAGCTTAGTTACGCCTGCCCAGAAAGACAATCAGGTGGCACCTTTCTCCAACTGAGACTTGTTTTCCAATCTTCTGGCTTGATTGCCTTGCGAGTAAACTTGAACTTTTCAGTAAACCTCGATGTCTTGGCATTTCTGTTGGCTTGTCGTGCTGGAGCCAGAGGAATCTGGTTTGATAACATCAAGCGGCGGATTCTTCTCCTTTAGGTAGGATGCCACATCAGTACATAGGGTTGATGTTTCTGGCTAAAAGTTGGACGTTTAGCAACTGTAGTGGCTAAATCAGCTTTGTTGAGCAGGAACTTAGGCGGTTGGATCCATGCATATTTTTACCACCATGAGTCTTTTGTGAACCTAACATGCCTGCCGTGGGGCAGACAATGTCAGGGGTTGGTGATCATGTCAAAATAACGGATCAAGTAATTCTGTCCCCTTGGTTGTTGAGTGCCCCTTCTGTAGTGGATACTCTCTGGTAGGGGTTAATAAGAAATATAAAGAACCTCACTCTTTCTGTCTGCTTCAATGGCGCCTTCCACATGCTTAATCCTGGCACCTCCTTATCCGTGACCTTCAGGTTTTTCTCTTTCTAGGCATGGTCCAAAAACCCGTCTTTTGTTACTGTGTGTCTTAAATGTTTTAATCTTGGGTCCCCTCACAAGATGACAACTAAGAATACTGCCTGAAGCTTTGTTCAATAGGAGAGCTCCCCTTACTGCTGTCTTGGGTGGGGCAGAAGTACAGCAGCAGATCATGTTAGCCTGCCTCCACGTGCGGGGACTTCCCAGGTGGGCCAGTAATTAAAATTCTGCCTTCCAGTGTAGGGGGCTTCGTTTCTAGTCCTGGTCAGGGAACTAAGATCCCACATGCCCTGTGGTCTAGCGACACACCAAAAACAAATAAAACCCTTCTGTTTTGGGGGGCTTCCCAGGTGATGCTAGTGGTAGAAGAATCTGCCTGACAGTACAGGAGATACAAGAGATACTGGTTCAATCCTTAAATTGGAAAGATCCCCTGGAGAAGGAAATGGCAACCACTCCAGTATGCTTGCCTGGAAAATTCCATGGACAGAGGAGGCTGATGGGCTACAGTCCATGGGGTCACAAAGAGTCAGACACAACTGAGCACATGAGCACTTTCCACATGTGGAACCAACCTCGGTTCAGTTCAGTAGCTCAGCTGTGTCTAACTCTTTGTGACTCCATGGACTGCAGCACGCCAGGCTTCCCTGTCCATCACCAACTCCCGGAGCTTACTTAAACTCATATCCACTGAGTCAGTGATGCCATTCTACTATCTCATCCTCTGTCATCTCCTTCTCCTCCTTGCCTTCAATCTTTCCCAACATCAGGTCTTTTCCAAAGAGTCAATTCTTTGCATCAGGTGGCCAAAATATTGGAACTTCAGTCCTTCCAATGAATATTCAAGACTGATTTCCTTGAGGAATGACTGGTTTGATTTCCTTGCAGTCCAAGGGACTCTTCAAGAGTCTTTTCCAACATCACAGTTCAAAAACATCAATTCTTCGGTGCTCAGCTTTCTTTATGCTCCAACTTGCACACCCATACATGACTATTGGAAAAGCCATAGCTTTGATTATGATTTAATCATAGCTTTTGAACAAAGCTTACTACTTTCCCTCCTCTGTCACCTGGTAATAGAGACTGCACTCTACCCCCATGTGCCAAAGGTGAAAGGTAGAGACATGAGAGCAACACTGCTAAATGCCATGGGTATCTGGTCCCTCTATCTCCTCAACCTCCACCTCCCTCTCCACTCTCCCCTTCTTTCCCCATCTATTATATAAACTGAACAATGACCTCATTGCCTGTCCAACTTTGATCCTAGGGACACTGAATATTAACTATATCCATACCTATTTGCAATCAGCTTTCTTGGCTTTTACTCCAACTTTATCTCTTATTAAGACAATGGTAATTCTGTTTGCTTCACTGGTTAAATACTTCCATCTGGCCTCTGGTATGAGGGAGAGGGAGTGAACAATCCATGTTACTATCAGTGAGCTTATTTCTATGACATATTACCATTGTGCCTGTTACAAATGTCAACAACCTTTGTGGTTTATAGTCATGCTTGTGTTCCTCTCACTAGTGCATTCTGTACCATTCTGGTTCTTCAAGTTCTTGCATCACTAGTGGATTTTCCAGCCTTACACAGCATATATACTCTAACATGCCTGTTTCCGAGTGTTTTGATCCTTTCAGTGTCTACCACAGGTATTTCTGTTTAACTTAGGGTGGACCATTACTTTCTCCATGCTTCAAGAGCAGTATCTGTAATACTGTTTCCTGAGATCCCTGCCAAAGCATAATACCTTGTTTCTTAGGAGAATGCCCAGTACTTCCCCAATCCCCAAACATGTTGTGATGTAGCTTTGGTAATAGTGGTTGGCCATGAGGGGAAGTGTGAAAGGGTACACATATTGTCTTGAAAACCAGAGCTTCTGCTGTAGCTTGAGTAGCTCTACCCTCTAACAGTAAGGAGTGGGCCACTTTGGCAGGTCCAGACAGAGTTCAGTGGACTCTCCTCAAGCCAAGTCTTACTCCATCTGTCCCAAGCATGCTCCATATAGCAAACATGGGGTGTGTAGTTAGGGCTAAGAGTTAACTGTTCCTGAAATTTGCTACCTAATATTGAATTACATTGAATTGCTGGTCTAATTTTTTAGATTTCTTTTTCCTCTCCTCCCTAAGAACTCTACTACCTTTCATAATTAAGCCGTGGGTTTCTTCCTTACCTTTACTGGTCTCTGGTTATAGGAAATTAGTCTTTTTATGCTACCAGAGAGGACTTCTGCCTTGCACACCCACTTTGATTCAGTGATTAGTCACCTACTTTTTAATGTCTTCCTCCAGTACAAAATGGCACGTAGTAAGAGTTGTCAAGGTAGAACTGTTCTTATAACTTGCTCTTCCAAGGAACTTAAATATTATAGCTGCCAGTGTATATGTCTTATCTCACCAAAAAAAGACATTAACTATTGACAAAGCTTAACAGTTGCATTTCAACTGCCTGCAACCAATGGGGGTAGCATTGTGTACCTGGTTGTTCGGTGATCCGATTCTAACATTCTGTTTTAGAGCCTGCTTCCTTGGAGCACACCTGGTAACAACAGTTTTATGGTGGTTTGCCTGCAAAATAGATTATGAAGCAAAAATTTTTATGCTAAAAATTTATAAGGGACTACCCTTAGGGTCAACATCTGTGGTAAGGAAAACAAGATTAAATAGAGAAGAACTGAACTGTGATATAAACCCATAGGTCTCAGTCTATCCTTGGGGAGCTCGAGGCTGAAAGAACAGTATTTTAGGTTGCTCTAACTTGAAGCAAGGGCACCAGCTATTAATAGCCCAGGATCAACCAGGTGTTGGCTGCACGCTGACCTTCAGGAGGAGATAGGACCTTGGACAAGTATATTCTTCTCAGCTGAGAACAATTACCTGAGATGGAATCAGCTAAGACCTGTCAGTAGCCAACCCACCCAGCAGCTGCAGGAAGGTGTGCTTTAGGCTAGAAGGCGAATCTAGGTGGCACACACCACCACTCCAGAAAATATATGTATATTTTTTTTTAATAAAAAATGTTAAGATAACTAGACTTACAGAAAAGTAGCAAATGTAATGCAGAAGTTCCCATTGATCCCGTGCCCAGTTCTTATTGTTTACAACTTATGTTACTGTGGTATGGTTGTCACTACTAAGGAACCGACACTGTACATTTCTGTTAACTAAATGCTGTACTTACTCAGATTTCACTAGTTTTTCTCTAATGTGCTTTTTCTATATTCTTTCAGAATGGCATGTTACATTTAGTTGCTAACTAAATATAATGATTAGTTCCTATAGTCTGTGATTAAGTCCTACAGAAAATATACTTTGAAACTGATTTAGGATCTGTCTTAAAATACTTTGTCAAACATTACTAGCATATTGCTAGTATTAGTATATAATGTCACCAACATGTAAATCTACCATTATGTATAAATATATACAGATATATCCATCATAAATTACATAGGTCTTATGCTTACATATTTCCAGGTTGTCTGAAAATATATTATCACAAATTGTACTATTAGGCATTAGTATCTTATAAAAATCTGATTGTGGTTCTGTTTTAATAAAAGCTGATATTCAAAATAGGAGAAAGGAAAAAAGAAACTTAAAGATATGTTACATTATTTGTGTCTTCAGTACAAGGAAAAGGCAGAAATAATTCATGGTAGCCAAAGGGTTTGAAGAGAATAGAATTTTACAAATACTTGAGAGACAAGGGAGCACAAGATGTCAGGAAGGAACATTAATAAATAAAGACTGGTAAGTTAATGATGACTCTGAAGGTTCTGAGCTGTTGAGCTCATTTTTAAAAATTCATACTGGAACAAAAGAAAGGAATGGAAAGCTTTGGGTTATTTATCAATAATCAGGCAGATCTTGGAAAATTATTTATTAAATAATAAGAAAATATGATGAATATGTTCTTTATAGAACTGAGAGTTAAATAAAAATCTTAACTGGTCTTAAGTTTCTCTCTGTTTTAAATAATTTGTAAGGTTATAGCCTCTACCGCCCATCACCTCATTATCTGGCTCTTGACTTTGAACCTAAGGCTATTTCAACTGTGATTTCTAGTCCTCTGAGTTGGGGGATACATGGTTCTCAGTAGACAAGTGACTCCTTTTGCCTGGTAGGCAGCCCACCAGCTGACTCTCCTACTACAAAAATGTCAGCCATCTTCTCCTCGACCTGTGATTGTCCAGCCCTGGCACTGCCTTCAGGCAGCAGCTACAGGCAAACACAACACTAAGCTCTCCAAAACTGTGATGTGATATGCATGATGTATAGGCAAACAGAATCTTGATCTAGTAATTTTCTTTCTAGTAACCATATCTGTTTGCAAGAGCTCTACATTTATAAAGTAAATACCATCTCTCTAAGAGTTCAGTCTATGTTCTACTTTGAATTTGAAATTAAATAAAACCAAAACCTTGACTGAGGAGAAAGTGAAGTCATCATATTATCTTCAACTAATAATCTCAGGTTCACAAAGTAAGTTTTCTTTCAACTTGCCCTCACATCTCTGGTAAGATGACCACTGCCTGCTGTAACATTATTACTATCAATAATGAATCTCAATGATATGTTTGACGGTAAGATCTGTTTCTAACTAATTTTTTAAATAAAATGTGATAGAAATAAAGGTTAATTCATGACCATTCATATTACTCTTACCTGCCCGAAAAGTACCCAATAGAGTACTTTGCTAGAGTAGTTACTGGACACATACCTTGAAAAGCAACAAGCATTGTCAGGAAGCCAGAAAGGCCAGTAGGATTTACATTGGAAAGAACTGTGTGTCTGGTAAATATTAGCTGCAAACAAGTGAATGTGTTAAGGCCGAACTCATGTACTCTCCCCCATTCAGATGTTGAAGTCCTAACACTGGTACCTCAGAATGTGACCCTATTTGGAGATAAGGACTTTAAGAAGGTAATTAAGTTAAAATGAGATAAGAAGGGTGGTCCCTAATCTGACATGAATGGTGTCCTAATAAGAGATTAGGATACAGACATCTCACAGGGAAGACCATGAGAACAAATATAGAAGACAGCCATCTTATATCAGATTTCCAGACTCCAGAATTGTAAGAGAATACATTTTAAGCCACACAGCTTGTGGGAATCTGTTATTGGTAGACCTTGCAAACTAATACAAAAGGAAAAATTCAAAATGGCCAAGTAAGGCCATTTCTGGGAGGTAGCTTGGAGTATTGTAGAAGAAAGAATGACTAAAACTTTAGGGGAAGCTGCTTGTGGTTTGAGTCAGGACAGAGTGTAAGAACGAAGATTGTAAGGTAGTTTGACATTTATTATGTATATGACCTCAACTGACCTTTTTGGGGGAGAGAAGTTGTAACAAAAATGTTAAATTATTTAAAATTATTTGTATATATCAAATGTTCTCTGAATTGGTAGAGATTAGAAAAAGGCACCAAGTGCTTGCTTTCAAATGTACATATTAACAATTACTAGCTGTTGAGCACCTATCATATGAAAAAGGTTCAAATACATTACTTCTAGTCATGACAACTTTGATACCATGCTAATGGCAGGAAGTGAAGAGAAACTAAAGAGCCTCTTGATGAAAGTGAAAGAGAGTGAAAAAGCTGGCTTAAAACTCAACATTCAAGAAACCAAAATCATGGCATCTGATCTCATCGTTTCATGACAAATAGAAGGAGAAAAAGTGGAAGCAGTGACAGATTTTATTTTCTTGGTCTCCAGAATCACTGCAGATTATAACTGCAACATGAAATTAAAAGATGCTTGCTCTTTAGAAGGAAAGCTATGGCAAACCTAGACAGCATATTAAAAGGCAGAGGCATCAGTTTGCTGACAAAGGTTCATATAGTCAAAGCTATGGTTTTTCCAGTAGTCATGAATGGATGTAAGAGTTGGACCATAAAGAATGCTGATCACTGAAGAATGGATGCTTTCTAATTGTGGTACTGGATAAGTCTTGAGAGTCCCTTGGACTGCAAGGAGATCAAGCCAGTCAATCCTAAAGGAAATCAGTCCTGAATATTCACTGGAAGGATTGATGCTGAAGCTCCAATACTTTGGCCACCTGATTCGAAGAGCTGACTCATTGGAAAAGACCTTGATGCTGGGAAAGATTCAGGGCAGGAGGAGAAGGTGACAACAGAGGATAAGATGGTTGGATGGCATCATTGACTCAATGGACATGAGTTTGAGCAAACTCCTGGAGATAGTGAAGGACAGAGAAGCCTGGCATGCTGCAGTCAATGGGGTTGCAAAGATTTGGACAAGATTTAGGGACTGAACAAGAACAGCGAAGTCATGACAAAGGGAGTTTCCTAGGCCAGTAGATGAGGGCTAACTTGTTCAAGTTAACCCAGAAATTCAAGAACTGGAATTTAACTTTAAAAAATTCAGTCTGATTGTAACTCTTGAGTTCTTTCTAGATTATACTGTGCAGTTTAGGAGGCAGTTGGTGGTTGTGGTAGACGGCAGTTGCCTTGCTAAGATCCCCTTTCTTGATCTGAGATCACCCATCTCCCAGGTCCTGTGACAGTTGGCTACCAACAGTTGAAGGTAAGCTCCTCTCCCTAGAATTCCCCTTAAAATGTAGGAGACAGCTTGCTTCAGGATAAGATGGCCCTGTGGATGTTCCTCTGTTTAGAATTCCTCATCAGATTAGGCTGAAAGTGGATTTCATCTGCATGTACATATTATAGGCTTCTTCCTCTCTTCTGTCTTTCTCATCTCCTTAAATGTTTCATCTGAGAATATCTTAGTTACTGGCTCAAGAATCCCATCCAGGGACTAAGCTTCTTGAGAATCTAAGATTAGGTTGTAGTAACTAGCTGAATATTAATATGAATCAAACTTATGGGCAAATATAATGATACAAAGAAAAAACCTAGCAGCTTCTTGACATGTAGTTAAACATGTATCACATCAGAGAAATGAAACCACACAGTCCAGAAAAAAAATGCTTATTGAAGTCTACAATGTTATGAAGAAAATTAAAAGTGTTATTTTTTAGCATGGACTGTGCAGTTTTTGCCAAAGTACATTGGATGGTATATAAATCTTACAGTTTATGTCAGGACTACTTTTGATTGCAAGTATAGAACCTCAATTCAAATTTTCTTAGTCCAAAAAAAAATTCATTGTCATTTCTGTCTGTGAAATTCAAAGGTCAAGTTTACTTTACACATATTTGGACCTAGAGGTTTCAGTTACTTACTTTCTATATCCTTTGGCTTTATTTGCTTTATTCTGTACACATTTAGGAGAAGGCAATGGCAACCCACTCCAATACTCTTGCCTGGCAAAGTATTGGAGAGGAGCCTGGTAGGCTGCAGTCCATGGGGTTGCTAGGAGTTGGAAACAACTGAGTGACTTCACTTTCACTTTTCACTTTCATTCATTGGAGAAGGAAATGGCAACCGACTCCAATATTCTTGCCTGGAGGATCCCAGGGACGGGGGAGCCTGGTGGGCTGCCATCTATGGGGTCGCACAGAGTCGGACACGACTGAAGAAACTTAGCTGCAGCAGCAGTACACATTTAAGGGGCTTCCCAGGTGGTGCTAGTGGTAAATTACCCACCTACCAATGAAGGAGATGTCAGAGATGAGGGTTCGATCCCTGGGTCAAGAAGATCCCCTAGAGGAGTGCATGGCGATCCACTTCAGTATTTTTGCCTAGAGAATCCCACGGACAGAGGAGCCTGGCAGGCTACAGTCCGTATGGTCACACGGAGTTGGACACGACTGAAGTGACCTTAGCACCCATAAACATTTAAAAATGTCTCTATAAATGTAACTTTTCTAATGCCTGGGAAAGATTTGAATTGGCCATGCCTAGGTCATTTGCTAGTGTTGAAGTAACCACGGTATGTAGTACTCTATTTAAAAACCTGAGTAGTGCATATACCCATTGCACTGGAAAGAGGAGATATTGAAGCACAACTGTGGACCATCAAATGAAAAAATTCCTAGTGAAACCATGAAAAGAGGCATGTGAATGTACTAATAAAAACTTTGATTTTGAAAGATGGATATCTTATAGATTATTTTCCAAATTTATGTGAAATTGGAAGTTATTTTTAATGAAATATTTTATGAAATTCAGACACACTTGGGTCCAAGAACAGATGACTACTTACTAGCTGTATCACTTTGGAAAATCAGTTAAATTCTCTAGGCCTCAGTCTTCAGTTGTAAAACTGGAATAACCAAGTGTACTATAAAGATTAGAGAAAATACATTATGAATGCTTGGCTCCATAAAAGTAGTTTCTATTGGGCAAGCTAGTATCAACTTGGAGATCTTTGAATGTCTCTCAAAAGTGTTAAAATTAATTTTTTAAAAAGTACTTTGATCTCATTTTAACAAGCTGGGAAGAGAATGCAGTGTTTATGAGGATTAATTTATAAGTTTGGTATAGGTAGAATTGGGTTTGGGGTATCAATAAAGAAAAGAGCCAGAGATATGGAGGGCAGTCGAGAGGTTATTGTAATCAATTATGAATTGATAGGTACATGAACCAAGGGAACATAAGGCAGTAATGTACAACTCTTAAGAACAAACCATAAAAATGATTAGAAGGCTTTTAGAAAGGTCCAATTCAGCAGTTTACCATGAGGATTTTATTTTTCAAATAGTCTGTTTAATTCAATAATGATGGGTGCTAAAAGATTTGCAAGGTGTCCTCTTTCCCCAGGTTAATAAAATAATACACTATAAAATACAATACAATTTCAGAAGTTTAATCTTCAGTAAAATCTTCCTTTATATATGGCCACTCATTTTGTAGAGTCTACGTTTCTGCTAATAGAGTGTGGTGTAAAATAGGGATTTTACTTCATTTGATCATTTAGGAAAAGTCTTAGAGTATGTACTCAGATAAAAACCTATATGCAGTCATGATCATATCTGAAACAAGATTATAAAATTAAGTAGTCTGTTTTCAAATGTTTTAGAGTAATAACCATAAAAACTGAAGGGTCTTAAAATACAGAAATGGATTTATGGATTAGAGGTAGAAATTAATAAAAGGGAAACTGAATTGAAATATCCTAAAATCCTTGTCACTTAATTGTGATTTTATTTAGTAAGCTTTACAGAGAGATAATTTTGGAAAAGGAGTACGTCAAGGCTGTATATTGTCACCGTGCTTATTTAACTTATACGCAGAGTACATCATGAGAAGTGTTGGGCTGGATGAAGCACAAGCTGGAATCAAGATTGCTGGGAGAAATATCAATAACCTCAGATATGCAGATGACACCACCCTTCATCTAGCCCAGCGTTTCTCATGATGTACTCTGCATATAAGTTAAATAAGCAGGGTGACAAGATTCAGCCTTGACATACTCCTTACCCGATTTGGAACCAGTCTGTTGTTCCACATCCAGATCTAACTGTTGCTTCCTGACTTGCATACACATTTCTCAAGAGGCAGGTCAGGTGGTCTGATATTCCCATCTCTTGAAGAATTTTCCACAGTTTATTGTGATCCACATAGTCAAAGGCTTTGGCAAAGTCAATAAAGCAGAAATAAATGTTTTTCTGGAACTCTCTTGCTTTTTTTGATGATCCAATGGATGTTTGCAATTTGATCTCTGGTTCCTCTGCATTTTCTAAAACTAGTTTGAACATCTGGAAGTTCATGGTTCACGTGTTGTTGAAGCCTGGCTTGGGGAATTTTGAGCCTTACTTTACTAGTGTGTGAGCTGAGTGCAATTGTGAGGTAGTTTGAGCATTCTTTGGCATTGCCTTTCTTTGAGACTGGAATGAAAACTGACCTTTTCCAGTCCTGTGGCCACTGCTGAGTTTTCCAAATTTGCTGGCATATTGAGTGCAGCACTTTCACAGCATCATCTTTCAGGATCTGAAATAGCTCAGCTTGAATTCAATCTCCTCCACTAGCTTTGTTTGTAGTGATGCTTCTTAAGACCCACTTGACTTCACATTCCAGGATGTCTGGCTCTAGGTGAGTGATCACACCATCGTGATTATCTGGGTCGTGAAGATCTTTTTTGTATAGTTCTTCTGTGTATTCTTGCGATCTCTTAACATCTTCTGCTTCTGTTAGGTCCATACTATTTCTGTCCTTTATTGAGCCCATCTTTGCATGAAATGTACAAAAGCTTGAACTACCTTAAACAATAAAAATAAATGCCAAAGATGGGATAGTTAGGGAGTTTGGGATGGGCATGAAAACTCTGCTATATTTAAAATGGATAATCAACAGAGTCCTACTGTATATCACATGGAAATCTGCTCAATGTTATATGGTGGCCTGAATGTGAGGGAGGTGTAGGGGAGAGTGGATACATGTATATGTATTGTTGAGTCCCTTCCCTGTTCACCTGAAACTATCACAACATTGTTTGTTAATTGCCTATGCCCCAATACAAAAAATTGTCAAGGAATTAGAGGAAATATTAAATAAAAGTTTAAAAAGAAACTTGGAACATTTTGTAGTCTTTGTAGCTACATGATTAATATGACTCACCTTTAGCTTGAGATACCTACCTGTAGTTATGTGTTTTTGTTTGTTTTTGTGGAAGATAATGAAATTGGCCCAACTTGGATTAGAGGTTAACCTTAATTCAGTCAGCTGTGGCCTGGATTCAGGATCCTGTCATAGAAGGATAAGTCACCTTTCTCATAGAAAAACTGGTGTCCTAGGTGCCAAGGACACGTGCTAAATCTAATAATTTAAACCACATACAACTTGATCTTTATATAAGATGAGCAGAGATAATAAATACATAAATTTGGTAGCCTTTCAAAAATATTCTAACCTTACAGTTCCTATTTCTCTAGGTAAAGCTTGAGCTGCCATCTTGGTGTAGCCAGCACTCCATCTGTCTCACAATCTGAAGTCAGAAGTCTTGAGTTGGAAGTAAGCTTTTAACTTACCTTAATATGAACTTTTAACCTAAGGACTCACTTTGAGCAGTCCTTGTACATGACATATACAATGTTTCGTATTGGAAACTTGTTTGTGTTGTTTACTTATTGAAATTATGTTTTGAAAAAATTTCAAATGTAATCTTAACATCAAATACCAATTTAAGCAATAGAAACAGGGTTGCTTTGATTGAAGTAAGAAAAGATGCTGCTGGCAGTCCCACTGGCTTGGATTCTCTGCTTTCCCCTTACGGTGAATGATCCTTAAAATTCCTTTCTAGAGATCCATATCACTGCCGAATATAATCTGAAACAAAATCACTAATGTAGTACAATAAGCATGCATAAGATTTGGAATCAAAGAATTAGTTTTATAAAATGCTGATTCTAGCACATACTAACTTGGAGATGGAATAAATCACATATTAATAAATTCTCCAAATCTTTCTTCAGCTGAGAAGTATACATAATACTTATACCATCAAACTTAGAAGGTTCATTTATTAAATGCGATGTCAACCATAGAAAACTCTACAATGTTATATACAGTGTTAATTGATATTGCATTTGATATCTATTTACCCACCTTGAGAAAAACATCCAAACTGCTAGGTACTTTAAGGGCACCCTGGTCCGCATTGACCACATTCTCAATTTTAAAACTTCCTTCTCCTTTACAATAATTATGTTGGCCTCCAAGGACATATGAGTCAGTGACAATATATATCCTAAAAAATATCAGCTATTTGATTATTTTGACATCATATAGCTTACTCTAAGTGCTAGTGGCTGTTTATCTTCTTCTGTGGTCCTAGAAGAGGGAGAAAACATGAGCAGAGACGAAGGCTCCTAAATCACTGATTTGACCCCATCCCAGGGAGCGACTTTACTTTCACTTTTCACTTTCATACATTGGAGAAGGAAGTGGCAACCCACTCCAGTGTTCTTGCCTGGAGAATCTCAGGGACGGGGGAGCCTGGTGGGCTGCCATCTATGGGGTCGCACAGAGTCAGACACGACTGAAGTGACTTAGCAGCAGCAGCAGGAACTTGCACAATCAAATGTGAATAGCAAATGCAGTCTCCCTCTAAAGCTCCTCTGAGGGTCATTCATGGAAGTACAGAAGGGTACCCAAGGGAGATGGAGACAAAAGCACCTTCTTGATAATATTCACTTGAGAATGATTATAAACCATGAAATGAGTGACAGACAAAAACTGCTTAAGTTGAGGCATACATTTTCACTCTATTTTGGATGCTGGTACTCTGGCAATGTATTTTAAGCTCAGCATTTGCTTTAAAAAAACAAAAACACAAAAATTCTCATTCAACTGTACGAAACCCATTCTTCTCAAGATTGAAGCTTTTCTGTAGTGATGTTGTCTGTTTAGGTTTTAAGCCACTAGGGCCCTGGCACATACAGCTGGAATACTCTATTTTTAAAGATATATTGTGTCTGTTGATACAAAGGTCATGATGTAGACTTTTGCACTTAGAATCAGCATGAGAATGTGGGACTGTTCTTGCAGATCTTGGCTCCATCAGCAAAATAAATTAAAATAAACTGGAGGCTTGAAATAGAAATAACCCTCCTTCCAAGTGTTTCATTTAGAGAATGACATCCTGTTTTCTTCAGAATATCATGGGTAATTCTGCATATGAATGAATTTTGCAACAGAAAAGGCCCAGCAAATGAAATACGCAAAATAACTTTTAGAATTTCAGGAGTCAGTAATAAAAATAAATGATGATGCTTTTCCGCTCAAAGTGTGAAGGGAATTGGAAACCTGAAATTTAGTTACATAAAGTTTTAAGATTTTTATAACAATTTGTGATAGCATGGTAAGCTGAGTTCTCCTTATAAGAGAATGTAGTATGTCTTTAGTACAATTTACCATTTATCTTATAAGGAAATTTTGACACAGTTTGCCTATTAGATATTGAAGTCGGACCAATTTTCGAATTATAGTCATAAGTAGAAAGGTGTATTTCAGAAATAACTGGACCCAAAGCATCATTCACCTGGAAATACTTTGATTTGGCTCCCAACTGAGCCTGGAGAGGTTTTACCTGAAGTACAAAGTAACTACAGTCAAAGTTGTAGAAATTCCTAGTTTTGTCAATAAAACCCCGTTGCTATATTGAAAAAAGCACAGTGACATAATATGTTAATAATATAACAATATATTAAATTTAAAAAATAAATTTCAATTTATAATCTTACATATACATTTTCCATTATGTTGCTGCTAAAACTCACCCAGAAACTGGCCCCTGTCCAGCCCTAGTGTCTTTATATTGGATTTTACTACTCTTTTCTCTTTGAAAGGAATTGGTACCTTAGCTGACTTCCTGTCTTGAGTATAGAAAAGATCAGTAGGGTTCTTTTATGTATTTGTATTGCCTACAATAAAAGGATTTTTTTTTTCAGACAACATCTTTTTTAGGAAGAAGTGAAAGCTTACACTGGAAATGTCATGGCAGCTTTTGTGTTAAGATGATAATGATAAAAACAATCATTATTTGGAACAATTTGAGTCTATAAGATTCATGTTTATGTGAAATTTGTGTCAGAGATTGGCCGGATGTTTATTTGGCTTTTCCTTTTTCTTGAGTATAAATTGTTTTCTAGCTCTTTTGATTATAAGTGGAGTCGTAGGACTAGTTGCCACCAATGAAATGTGAGCAGATATGATGTGTCACTTCTGGCAAAAGACAGTTAAGAATTGCTCCATGATCTCGTTCTTTCCTTGTTCTGTTGACTGGATGTGAATTTGAAGCTGTATATTAGAAATAGCTAAGCATCAGTTATACAGGCTCTCTGAAATTCTGCACCCTTTATAAAGAAAAGGTTTATTAGAACCTTTTCTTCCCACACTTGGGGGACCATTTTATACTTTGGCATAAGCCAACAGCCACGAATTAACATTTATATTGTGAATCATCCAAGATTTTAGGGTTTTTGGTTACACAGCTAACATTACTTACCTGACTAATAATACTCAGATAGAAAGAGGTAATAGTACTTGTGATTACAGAAGGCAATTGTGATACAAAAACCATAGGATATAGGCAGGAACCAGGAATGACTGGGAACTGAGTATAACAGGATCAATATTTTAGAAGCAATAACAACTGTTTCAGTTAAGTAGTGGTAATATCTGGAGAAGGCAATGGCACCCCACTCCAGTACTCTTGCCTGGAAAATCCCAAGGATGGAGGAGCCTGGTAGGCTACAGTCCATGGGGTCGCTAGGAGTCGGACACGACTTAGTGACTTCCCTTTCAATTTTCACTTTCCACTTTCATGCATTGGAGAAAGAAATGGCAACCCACTCCAGTGTTCTTGCCTGGAGAATACCAGGGACGGAGGAGCCTGGTGGGCTGCCGTCTATGGGGTTGCACAGAGTCGGACACGACTGAAGCGACTTAGCAGCAGCAGCAGCAGCAGCAGTGGTAATATCAATTAAGACAAATTATACTGGAGTCAAAGTTAATTGCTTTGGTTGTCACAGTGAGAAAATACAAAACAATTTAAATATTGAGATCAAAGTGTTTCCTTGGTCAAATGTTTCAAAAAAGGAAAACTGATAAGACACAAAGTCCTCATCTCTTAGGAGACAAGTTTTTTAAATGATACTGATGTCCGGGGACCTTGACCTGCAACGGCTTGAAGCAGGATTTCAGTTCCTAGCCAGAGACTGAAGTCAAGCCGCGGCAGTGAGAGCACTCGGTTCTAGCCACTAAGCCAAGAGGGACCGGTAGTCAATGACAAGGCCCTGGCCTATGAGCTGTGTAGAAATAAATTTCCACATCGAGACAGAAAGTAGAGAAACAAGAAAAGTACATATTAGGAGGAAAAAAGATATGTGTGGATGGACACCCGGATGGGCTCAGAGAGCCACACCCTCATGGTAGTTTGAATCACTTTTATGGGACATTTCTCCCAGGTTTTGTTTGGCCAGTCCTCTTGCTTTGCCTGGTTCTGAGTTCGTATTTGGCATTACTCTGAGTCCTCTATGTGTGCATATGCATTTCTTAGCCAAGATGGATTCTAGCACAGAGGCGTATGGGTAGGTTGACATCACTTACTATGAATTGATGCCACCTCTCTTTTGACTTTCAAGGAGTCTTTCTGTATGTGTGTAGTCAGGACGGTCTCCTTGACTTTGAGGAATATGTGGTCTTTTATCTCTTATCTGGGCAGGACTAAGCTCCTCTCTCGCTCCTGTTATTTTGGGGGTATCTGTCCACAGGGGACTAATTCTGGCTGCTTAGCTTGGGGCTCTTCTATATCCTGCCTCAATACTATTAATTATCATAAAATGCTAATGAGGTATGCTTAAAATTTTAATAGTGCTAGCAGAACAGGTCAACATATCATGATATTAGGGCAATGATTTTGAAATAAAGGTAAAACAAAATTGGGAATGGATGATAGGTATATTTTGAGATTCAAACTAGGTTTCAAAAAGCAAAACTTGTTGAAAAAAGGTAATTATTAATAACAATTTAACAAATACTTGCTATTGAAAACTCACTGATCTTTAGACTTTCTTCTCTGTGTTTGGGATATGGGTGCCTACACCATACATTTTAATCAGTTTAAACATTAAAATAAATGTCAGGCTGATATCAAGAGAGTCTTCGGTTTGAATCTCCAAAGGAAAAGAATCCTAATCCTGTATTTTGGCCAAAAATCAGTAGATGGATAATTTAGATCCTTGGCTAATTGGACTTGGTATTCTTTTAACTTCTAGTAAAAATACTGCAAGAAACTTATAAAGTATGTAACTTATATTGTTAGAACCATGCTGTTGCTAAATCATGTCCAAATCTTTTGTGACCCCATGGATTATAGACCATTAGGCTCTTCTGTCTATGGGATTTCCAAGGCAAGAATATTAGAGTGGGTTACCATTTCCTTCTCCAGGGGATCTTCATGACCCAGGGATCGAACCTATATCTCCTGCATTGGCAGGTGGGTTCTTTACCACTGAGCCAACAGGGAAGCCCTACTAGAACCATAAATGATACTAAAATAAAGCTATAAGCAAAATTATAAACTATTATATATGCTTCCCTGATAGCTCAGTTGGTAAAGAATCTGCCTGTAATGCTGGACACCCCATTTCAATTCCTAGGTCGGGAAGATCCACTGGAGAAGGGATAGGCTACCCACTCCACTATTCTCGGGCTTCCCTTGTGGCTCAGATAGTTAAGAATCCGCCTGCAATGTGGGAGACCTAGGTTGGATCCCTGGATTAGGAAGATCCCCTGGAGAAGGGAACGGCTACCCACTCCAGTATTCTGGCCTAGAGAATTATGGACTGTATAGTCCTTGGGGTCACAAAGAGTCGGATGTGACTTTCACTTCACTTTACTTGTATATAATGAAGACATACACTTACATTATGGTTATATGTAAATTATATATTTTAAATCTTTTTTGTATTGTTAATTCAGTATGTTTTATTTGCTGTTTAGGATGTTTGAAATGTTAAAAAGTTCTCAGAATAAAAAATTTGTATTCAGTTTAAACTTGTCTGCTGCTGCTGCTAAGTCACTTCAGTTGTGTCCGACTCTGTGCGACCCCATAGACGGCAGCCCACCAGGCTTCCCCGTCCCTGGGATTCTCCAGGCAAGAACACTGGAGTGGGTTGCCATTTCCTTCTCCAATGCATGAAAGTGAAAAGTGAAAGTGAAGTCGCTCAGTCATGTCTGACTCTAGCGACCCCATGGACTGCAGCCTACCAGGCTCCTCCATCCATGGGATTTTCCAGGCAAAAGTACTGGAGTGGGGTGCCATTGCCTTCTCCGTTAAACTTGTCTAGGGATTTTAAATTAATAAAAATCTGTAGATAGTGCTTAAATACTTAAAAATTTAGTTTTCAGTGTTTCATTCATTTGGTATGAATTCCAGGAGGACCTGACAATATGACTGGGTCTGCTTTCTTGTAACTCTGTCTTCTGCAAAGTATTGAGTTAACACATTATTGACGGGGATTTTTGCAGAAATTAACCCCTGTGGTTGGTGATTTGTTATGTAAGTGAATGTTGAAACACCCATGTTTGAGTAAATATCAACAACTATTTTTTGTTTTTTGTACTTAAGGCATTTATTTGAAACTTTGTAAATGTCTTGCTGAAACATTCTAATATTAGAGTGTGATAGCCGGATAGCAGGCACCTTTGTGCAGGGGAACAGAAGGTCTATTACAAAAACGCTGTATTTCACTGTGCTTTGTCTTGGAAGTGCAGACTGCAGGTACTGGCCGCTTTTTTTTTTTTTTTTTTTTAGTCCTATGGCTATTATTTCCTCTAAAATATGTTCTTTTCTTTTACCTGATAGTCAACAAGTTGGACCTTTGTGGTAGGGGGGCACTTTCATATTTTAAACTAATTTTTATTGGAGTATAGTTGCTTTACAATAGTGTGTTAATTTTTGCTTACAGCAAAATGAATCAGCTATACATATACATATTATATCCTCTTTTTTGGATTTCCTTTCCATTTAGTCACCATGAAAAGAGAAAGTGTTAGTTGCTCAGTTGTGTCCAACTCTGGGAGCCCATGGACTGTAGCCCACCAGGCTTCTCTGTCCATGGGATTCTCTAGGCAAGAATACTGGAGTGGGTTGCCATTCCCTTCTCTAGGGGATCTTCCCGACCCAGGGATTAAACCCAGGTCTCCCACATTGCAGGCAGATTCTTTACCTTCTGAGCCAGCAGGGAAGCCCTTAGTCACTACAGACCACTGAGTAGAGTTCCCTGGTGATACAGAATAGGTTCTCATTAGTTATCTACTTTATACATAGTATCAATAGTGTGTATACATCAATCCTAATCTCCCAATTTGTCTCACCCTCCTTTCCTCTTTGGTATCCATGTGTTCTGTACCTCTGTGCCTCTTTCTGCTTTGCATAAGGGATCATCTGTACCATTTTCCTAGATTCCACATATATGCATCAATATATGATATTTGTTTTCTTCTTTGTGACTCCCTTCACTCTCTATGACACTCTCTAGGTCCACCCATGTCTCTTCAAATGACCCAGTGCCATTCCTTTTTATGGCTGAGTCATATTCCATTGTGTGTATGTACCATATCTTCTTTATCCATTCCTCTGTTGATGGACATTTAGGTTGCTTCCATGCTTGGCTATTGTAAGTAGCACTGAAATAAACATTGGGGTGCATGTGTATTTTTGAATTGTTTTTCTCCGAGTATATGCCCGGTAGTGGCATTACTGGGTTATGTGATAGTTCTATTTTTAGCTTTTTAAGGAACCTCCATACAGTTCTCCATAGTGACTGTATCAATTTACCTTCTCACAAGCAGTGTAAGAAGGTTTCCTTTCCTCCATATCCTCTCCAGCATTTATTGTCTGTAGACTTTGATGATGGCCATTCTGACCAGTGTGAGGTGGTACCTTGTAGTTTTGATTTGCATTTCTCTAATAATTAGTGATGTTGGGCATCATTTCATGTGTTAATTGGCCATCTGTATGTCATATTTGGAAAAAAGTCTATCTAGGTCTTCTGCCCAGTTTTTTTTATTTTTGTTTTTAAATCTTGAACTGCATAAGCTGTTTGTAAGTATTGGAGATTAATCCTTTCTCAGTTGCTTCATTTGCAAATATTTTGTCCCATTTTGTGGGCTGTCGTTTCATTTTGTTTATGGTTTTCTTTGCTGTGCAAAAGCTTTTGAGTTTAATGAGGTCCTGTTCATTTTTATTTTTATTACTCTAGCAGGTGGGTCAAAAGATTTTGATGCAATTTATGTCAAAGATGCAATTTATGTTCTGCCTGTGTTTTCCTCTAAGAGTTTTATAGTGTCTGGTCTTACATTTAGGTCATTTTGAGTTTATGTTTTGTGTATGGTATTAGGGGTTTCTAATTTCATTCTTTTATAATATGAAATTGTCTAGTTTTCCCAGTGTCACTTATTGAAGGACTGTCTTTCCTCTATTTATGTTTTGCCTCCTTTGTCATAGGTTAGTGCCATAGATGTGTGGGTTTATCTCTGGGCTTTCTATCCTGTTCTGTTGATCTATATTTCTGTTTTTTTGCAAGTATCTTATAGTCTTGCTATTATATAGTCTTGACTATTGATATAGTCTTGACCATTGTAGCTTTGTAGTATAGTCTTAAGTCAGGGGGCCTGATTCCTCCAGTGCCATTTTTCTTTCTCAAGATTGCTTTGGCTATTTGGAGTCATTTGTGTTTCTGTACTAACTATAACATTTTTTTCTTCTAGTACTGTGAAAAATGGCATTGGCACTTTTCAAGGGATTGTATTCAATCTGTAGATTGCTTTGGGTAGTACAGTCATTTTCACAATACTGATTCTTCCAATCCAAGAATATGGTATATTCCATCTGTTTGTATGTTTGATTTCTTTCACTAGTATCTTATGGTTTTCTGTGTACAGGTCTTTTGCCTTCTTTTTTTTTATTTTTTTTATCTTTTTTATTTTATTTTATTTAACTTTACAATATTGTATTGGTTTTGCCATATATCAAAATGAATCTGCCACAGTATACATGTGTTCCCCATCCTGAACCCTCCTCCCTCCTCCCTCCCCATACCATCACTCTGGGTCGTCCCAGTTCACCAGCCCCAAGCATCCAGTATCGTGCATGGAACCTGGACTGGCAACTCATTTCATATATGATATTAAACATATTTCAATGCCATTCTCCCACAATTATCCCACCCTCTCCCTCTCCCACAGAGTGCAAAAGACTGTTCTATACATCAGTGTCTCATATACAGGGTTATTGTTATCATCTTTCTAAATTCCATATATATGCACTAGTATACTGTATTGGTGTTTTTCTTTCTGGCTTATTTCACTCGTATAATAGGCTCCAGTTTCATCCACCTCATTAGAACTTATTCAAATGCATTCTTTTTAATGGCTGAGTAATACTCCATTGTGTATATGTACCACAGCCTTCTTATCCATTCATCTGCTTTTGCCTTCTTAAGAAAGTTTATTCCTAGGTATTCTTTTTGTTGCAAAAGAGACTTCTGTATATTAATTTTGTATCTTGGAACTTTACCAGATTCATTGGTTAGCACCAGTAGTTTTCTGGTGGCATCTTTATGATTTTCTGTGTATAGTATGTCATCTGCAAACAGCTGACAATTTTACTTCTTTTCCAATTTGGATTCCTTTTATTCTTTTTTCCTCTGATTTCCATGGTAGGACTTCCAAAACTATATTGAATAAGAGTGGCAAGAGTGGACACCCTTATCTTATTCCTAAACTTAGAGGAAATGCTTTTAGTTTTTCCTCATTGAAAATAATGTTTGCTGTGGGTTTGTCATATATGCCCTTTGTTATGTTGAGATAGGGTCCCTCTATGCCCACTTTCTGGAGAGTTTTTTAAATCATAAATCAGTGTTGAATTCTCTTGAAAGCTTTTTCTGCTTTTACTAAGATAATCATATACTTTTTATTCTTTAGTTTGTTAATATAGTGTATCTGATTGATTCGTGTATACTGAAGAATCCTTGCATCCCTGGGATTTATCCCCCTTGATCATGGTGTATGATCCTTTTAATGTGTAGTTGGATTTGGTTTGCTAGTATTTTGTTGAGGTTTTTTGTATCTATTTTCCCTGGTAGCTCAGATGGTAAAGCGTCTGCCTACAATGCAGGAGACCCAGGTTTGATCCCTGGGTCAGAAAGATCCTCTGGAGAAGGAAATGGCAACCCACTCCAGTACTCTTGCCTGGAAAATCCCATGGATGGAGGAGTGTGGTAGGCTATAGTCTATGGGGTCACAAAGAGTCGGACATGACTGAGTGACTTCACTTTCACTTTCATCAGTGATATTGGCCTATAATTTTCTTTTTTTATGTGTGATATCTTTGTCTGGTTTTGGTATCAGGGTGATGGTGGCCACATAGAGTGAGTTTGGGAGTGTTCCTCCCTCTGCAGCTTTTTGGAAGGATAGGTGTTAGCTCTTCTCTAAATGTTTGATGGAATTTGCCTTTGAAGCCATCTGGTACTGGACTTTTGCTTGTTGGAAGATTTTAAATCACAGTTTAAATTTCATACTTGTGATGTATCTGTTCATATTTTCTATTTCTTCCTGGTTCGGTCTCAGAAGTTTGTACTTTTCTAAGAATTTGTCCATTTCTTCCAGGGTGTCCATTTTATTGGCTTGGCTTCTCCTGTGGCTCAGTGGTAAAGAATCCACCTGCACTGAGGGACACATGGGTTTGATCCCTGGGTTGGAAAGATCACCAGGAGAAGGGAAAGGCTACCCAATCCAGTATCCTGGCCTGGAGAATTCCATGGACATATAGTCCAAGGGGTTGCATAGAGTCAGACACGACTGAGTGACTTTCACTTTCACAGTTGCTTGTGGAAAATAGAAATTTCACAGTGCATCATTTAAAAAATTATGATAATAAATTTGCAATAATAATACACACAAAGTTGGAACAGAAAACTTACAGAGCAAAACGTGACATAGTGACAATCGTAAGTTGTATAATGAGCATTAAGCTCTTAACAACTTTGCACTGTGATGTTAATTGTATCACTCTCTAAAAACATATTGATACATCTCTGGTCAATCACATTCACATAACAAAAGATATATTAATATGTCTCTAGTCAATAATATGTTAAGATAAATGTAGAGTATTGATTTGTTCATATTGTATCAAGCCAGCTGTACTCAGGAATCAAAAGTGTTCATTGTTAAACCTCTGATTGGCAGGTTTCAGCTATAATGAATTGGCACATGCTCTAAGGGTTATTTGGAATAGTATAAAAGTTTAGTGAGGGATGATGGAGGCTCCATCCTAAACTGAAGTGGTCCCCATGCACTTCAACTTCATCTCTTGTAATGAAATATTCCTCCTGAGGCGGAGGACCTAACATTTGCACCTGAGATAGTTCAAGAACTCTGGATGCAGCTGCTGTCTGGCTGAATGCTATACTACTTTATTTGTGTGCTTTGAATTTATGTGAACTGGGTACGTTTTAAATCCAGTGAATCTTCTTTCTGATTCCCAACTAAGGACAAAAAGAAATTGAGTCAGTAGTTGTATAACACTCAGGGCTTATATTTAATGTATTTAACTTTTTAAAAATATGTTTTTCTTATGGAAAGCAAATCCTGTATAATCATGTGGTATTTTCCCAATTAAAAATAATCCCAAGGGCTGTGTTCTTGAGAAAGTTTGCAATGAGATACAAAGATAGTCTATTCCCACTAACCCCTTGCCCATGACTGACTGTGAAGCTGTGATCTGTGGTATTTGCACAGAATCATTAAACCCCTCTCCCGTCCCCGTTTTCTCACTACACCTCCTTTCCCTCTCTCTTCTCCCTCAGTCTGTCTTTTTTTGTCTCTGTTGGGGCTTCCCTGATTGCTCAGTTGGTTAAGAGTCCGCCTGCATTGCAGGAGACCCCAGTTTGATTCCTGGATTGGGAAGATCCTCTGGAGAAGGGATAGACTACCCACTCCAGTATTCTTGGGCTTCTTTGTGGCTTAGCTGGTAAAGAATCTGCCTGCACTGCGGGAGACCTGGGTTCGATCCCTGGGTTGGGAAGATCCCCTGGAGAAGAGAAAGGCTACCCACTCCAGTATTCTGGCCTGGAGAATTCCATGGGCTATATAGTCCATGGAATTGCAAAGAGTTGCAAAGAGACTGAGGGACTTTCATTTTATTTGACTTTCAGGCTACCAAAAATAGAGGAGTTAGGTAGATTTCTTTTCATAATCAAATTGTATTAGATATTGACCCACATTTTTATATAGATTGCTAGTAAATGCTACGGAGAAGGCAATGGCAACCCACTCCAGTACTCTTGCCTGGAAACTCCCATGGATGGAGGAACCTGGTAGGCTGCCGTCTATGGGGTTGCACAGAGTCGGACATGACTGAAGTGACTTACCAGCAGCAGTAAATGCAATTGATTACATTTCACTGTATGGAGACATGATAGCTCTATAGGATGGAAAAGTCTACCTCAATAGTAGTTCTCTAAATTTTGTAATTTAAATTCCTCCTGCATTGACAGTTAACCTGACTTCTATAATTGCAATAACGTAAAGTGTTTGAAGAAGGGTAGAGATTATAAAACTTCTACTCTTAATATCATTTCAACTGATTAATACAGGCTTTACTGTGCCCATCTTTGCATGACAAGTTCCCTTGAAATCTCTACTTTTCTTGAAGAGATCTCTAGTCTTTCCCAATCTGTTGTTTTCCTCTATTTATTTGCACTGATCATTGAGGAAGGCTTTCTTATTTTTTCTTGCTATTCTTGGGAATTCTGCATTCAGATGGTTATATCTTTCCTTTTCTCCTTTGCCTTTAGCTTCTCTTCCTTCTCAGCTATTTGTAAGGCCTGTTCAGACAACCGTTTTGCCTTTTTTCATTTCTTTTTCTTGGGGATGGTCTTGATCACTGCCTCCTGTACAAAGTCACAGACCTCTGTCCATAGTATGGACCTAACAGAACCAGAAGATATTAAGAAGAGGAGTCTAGAATACACTGAAGAACTATACAAAAAAGATCTTCATGACCCAGATAACCAAGATGGTGTGATCACTCACCTAGAGTCAGACATCCGGGAATCCAAAGTCAAGTGGGCCTTAGAAAGCATCACTACGAACAAAACTAGTGGAGGTGATGTAATTCAAGTTGAGCTATTCCAAATCCTGAAAGATGATGCTGTGAAAGTGCTGCACTCAATATGCCAGCAAATTTGGAAAACTCAGCAGTGGCCACAGAACTGGAAAAGGTTGGTTTTCATACCAATCCCAAAGAAAGGCAATGCCAAAGAATGTTTAAACTACTGCACAATTGCACTCATCTCACATGGTAGCAAAAGAATGCTCAAAATTCCCCAAGCCAGGCTTCAACAATACGTGAAACATGAACTTTCAGGTGTTCAAGCTGGTTTTAGAAAAGGCAGAGGACCCAGAGATCAAATTGCCAACATCTGGTGGATCATCAAAAAAGCAAGAGAGTTCCAGAAAAACATCTACTTCTGCTTTATTGACTACGCCAAAGCCTTTGACTGTGTAGATCACAAGAAACTGTGGAAGATTATTAAACAGATGGGAATATCAGACTTTCCTCCAGACAAATCTGTATGCACTTCAGGAAGCGACAGTTAGAACTGGACATGGAACAACACACTGGTTCCAAATAGGGAAAGGAGTACATCAAGTTTGCATATTGTCACCCTACTTATTTAACTTATATGCAGAGTACATCATGTGAAATGCCAGGCTGGATGAAGCACAAGCTTGGAATGAAGATTGCCGGGAGAAATATCAATAGCTTCAGATATACAGATAATACTACCCTTATGGCAGAAACTGAAGAAGAATTAAAGGATCTCTTGATGAAAGTGAAAGTGGAGAGTGAAAAAGTTGGCTTAAAACTCAACATTCAGAAAAGTAAGATCATGGCATCTGGTCCAGTCACTTCATGGCAAATAAATGGGGAAACAATGGAAACAGTGAGAGACTTTAGTTTTGGGGGCTCCAAAATCACTGCAGATGGCAACTGCAGCCATGAAATTAAGAGATGCTTGCTCCTTGGAAGAAAAGCTATGATCAACCTAGACAACATATTAAAAAGCAGAGACATTACTTTGCCAACAAAGATCTGTCTAGTCAAAGCTATGGTTTTTCCAGTGGTCATATATGGATGTGAGAGTTGGGGTGAAAAGAAAGCTGAGTGCCAAAGAATTAATGCTTTTGAACTGTGGTGTTAGAGAAGACTCTTGAGAGTCCCTTGGACTGCAAGGAGATCCAACCAGTCCATCCTAAAGGAGATCAGTCCTGAATGTTCATTGGAAGGACTGATGCTGAAGCTGCAACTCCAATACCTTGGCCACCTGATGTGAAGAGCTGACTCATTTGAAAAGACCATGATGCTGGGAAGGATTGAGGGCAGGAGGAGAAGGGGAAGACAGAGGATTTGATGGTTGGATGACATCACCAATTCAATGGACATGGGTTTGGGAGGACTCTGGGAGTTGGTGACGGACAGTGAGGCCTGGCATGCTGCGGTTCATGGGGTCATAAAGAGTCAGACACGACTGAGCAACTGAACTGACTGACTGACTGATGCTAAAGCTGAAACTCCAATACTTTGGCCACCTGATGCAAAGAACTGACTCATTAGAAAAGACCCTGATGCTGGGAAAGATCAAAGGTGAGAGGAGAAAGGTACTACAAAGGATGAGATGATTGGATGGCATCACTGACTCAATGGACATGAGTTTGAGTAAGCTCTGGGAGTTGGTGATGGACAGGGAAGCCTGGCGTGATGCAGTCCGTGGGGTTGCAAAGAGTTGGACATGACTGAGTGACTGACCTGAACTGATCAATACATCTTGTTTCCCACTTATCAAACTGAAAAACAGGATATAATTATATTGCTTGTTAAAAGGCAGTATATACTCTTTCATTTGGATAAGAAAAATAATTTTGCTGCTATTTAGTTACAAATGTTTTATGTATATTTTTATAAAAGGGCATGGCTAGGCAATCTTTATTACTCATTTCTTATACTAAGGTGGATATTAAAATATAATCCGAAAAAATGTCAAGGTGTTAACATAATATGCTTGAGGCAGGAAGATGAGAACAATTAAATTTAGGGGAAGGAAGGACAATGTCTACCTACCTTTTTCCCCTTATTTTTTTCAAATGATGGCTATTTTAAAAGTATTTATTTACTTGGATGTGCCAGATCTTAATTGTGGCATATGGGATTTAGTTACCTGAACAGTGATTGAACCCAGGCCCCCTGCACTGGGAGTGTGGAGTCTTAGCCACTGGACCACAAGGGAAGTCCCAAAGAATGCTTATTTAGATTTTCACATGAGCCACTTATAGCAAACTCAAAATTAGTATGTTAGTTAATATTAATGTTCTAATGACTTTTGTACATTATTTGATTTTTCCCTCTTATAATAATCTTATGAAATAAAACAGCTATTAGCCAGTTATGTAAAAACAAAAACAAAAAAACAAGGAAATTGAGGGACAGGTTTGTGAAGTAACTTGCCCAAAGTAACATAAACAGGAAGAGGCAAAGCTCAAGTTTGGTCTCCAGTGGTTTTCCTCTAGAGCCATTGCCTCAGATTTCTGTGCTTTCTTCTGTCATGGATCATTAGGATATTGGTAAATTCATATTCTGGTTACTAACCAGTGGGTGATACCTGTACTTTAATGAATAAAATTAAGACATAAAATCATGACCTTGCATTTGCTTTCAAGAATTATCTAAACCTAAAAAGATATCAAGGGGGTCTCTAGATTAGGTCACAACTATTCTAAGAAGTATCTGTATATATATTTGGATAATCAGTTGAAAAACATCAATTTTCATGTCATAGTTTGAATAGATAGTTTAATATTTAAAATTCTAAAGCTAAGTATTAGTTATTAGCAGCCACAGTTGAAATAGAAATCAATTAAGCATTAAACTTAGGGCCTATCATGAAATATAAGATGTAAAAAGTTTCACCCCCATTGTTATTGTTCATCATTCAGTCGTGTCCGACTCTTTGCCACCCTATGGACTACAGCATGCTAGACTTCCCTGTTCTTCCCAGAGTTTGCTCAAACTCATGTCCATTGACTTGATGCTGCCATCCAACTGTCTCATCCTCTGTCACCCCCTTCTCCTCCTGTCCTTAATCTTTCCCAGTATCTGGGTCTTTTCTAATGAGTTGGCTCTTCACATCAGGTGGCCAAAATATTGGAGCTTCAGCATAAGTCCTCCCAATGAATATTCAGTGTTGATATCCTTTAGGATTGACTGGTTGGATATCCTTGCTTCCAAGGGACTCTCAAGAGTCTTCTCCAGCACCATAGTTCGAAAGCATCAGTTCTTCGGCACTCAGCCTTCTTTATGGTCCAACTCTCACATCCATACATGACTATTGGAAAGACCATAGCTTTAACTATACAGACCTTTCTTGGCAAAGTGATGTCTCTATTTTTTAATACAACGTCTAGGTTGGTCATGGTTTTTCTTCCAAGGAGCAAGCATCTTTTAATTTCATGACTGAAGTCACCATCTGCATTGATTTTGGAGCTTAAGAAAATAAAATCTGCCACTGTTTCCATTTTTTCCTCATTTATTTGCCATCAAGCGATGTGACTAAAGGCCATGATTTTAGTGTTTGGAATGTTGAGTTTTAAGCCAGCTTTATCACTCTCCTCCTCCACGTTTATCAAGAGGCTCCTTAGTTCCTCTTCACTTTCTGCCATGAGGGTGATGTCATCTGCATATCTGAAGTTATTGATACCTCTCCTGGAAATCTTGATTCCAGCTTGTGCTTCATTCAACATGGCATTTCGCATGATGTACTCTGCATGTAAGTTAAATAAGCAGGGTGACAATATACAGTCTTGATGTACTCCTTTCCCAATTTTTGAACCAGTTCATTGTTCCATGTCGGGTCTAACTGTTGCTTCTTGATCTGCATATAGGTTTCTCCGGAGGCAAGTAAGGTGGTCTGGTATTCCCCTCTCTTTAAGAATTTTCAAGTTTGTTGTGATTCATACAGTCAAAGGCCTAGTCAATAAAACAGAAGTAGATGTTTTTCTGGAACTCTCACTGTTTCTATGATCCAACAGATGTTGGCAATTTGATCTCTAGTTCTTCTGCCTTTTCTAAATCCAGGTTGAACACTAGGAAGTTATCAGTTCATGTACTGTTGCTTGATGGATTTTGAGCATCACCTTGCTAGCCTGTGAAATGAGTGCAGTTGTGCAGTAGATTGAACATTCTTTGGCATTGCCCTTCTTTGGGATTGGAATGAAAACTGTTATCATTTCCAATCCTATAGCCACTGCTGAGTTTTCCCTATTCGCAAGCATATTGAGTGCAGCACTTTCATGGCATCATCTTTTAGGATTCGGAATAGTTCAACTGGAATTCCATCACCTCCACTACCTTGGTTCTTAGTGATGCTTTCTAAGGCCCACTTCACTTTGCATTCCAGGAAATCTGGTTCTAGGTGAGTGATCACACCATTGTGATTATCTGGGTCATGAAGATCTTTTTAGTATAGATCTTCTGTGTATTCCTGCCATCTCTTCTTAATATCTTTTGCTTCTGTTAGGTCCATATTATTTCTGTCCTTAATTGTAACCCTCTTTGCATGACATGTTCCTTTGATATCTCTATTTTCTTGAAGAGATCTCTAGTCTTTCCAGGAGCTGACTGAGGCTCAGTTCATGAAGTCCTTACTGCAAAATTCAGATTTAAATTGAAGAAAGTAGGGAAAGCCACTAGGCCATCAGGTATGACCTAAGCCAAATACCTTATGATGATACAGTGGAAGTGACAAATACATTCAAGGTCTTAAATCTGATAGAGTGCCTTGAAGAACTATGGACAGTGGTTCATAACATTGTATAGAAGGCAGTGACCAAAACTATCCCAATAAAAAGAAATGCAAAAAGGCAAAATGGTTGTCTGAGGAGGCTTTACAACTACCTGAGAAAAGAAAAGTGAAAGGCAAAGGACAAAAGGAAAGATATACTGATCTGAAAGCAGAGTTCAAAGAATAGCATGGAGAGATAAGAAAGCATTCTTAAGCAAACAATACAATGAAATAGAGGAAAACAGTAGAATGGGAAAGACTAGACTTACCTCATACCTAGGTTAGCCTATGTGAATGAAATTACTTAGCATAGTACTTTCCTAGACTGCAGCAGAAATTAGGTGGAGTTTTGGAATGAGTGCTGCTGCTGCTGCTAAGTCGCTTCAGTCGTGTCCAACGCTGTGCGACCCCATAGACAGCAGCCCACCAGGCTCCCCCGTCCCTGGCTAATGTTAGGCTATTTTTTCATCATTCATCTTATCAAACTATTACTTTAAACAATTATTAGACTATTTAATCAGCGGACCGCAAAAAAATAAATGGTTTTCTTTGTCTACAGTAATTGCCTTTTATCATGCTGTTGAATTTCCTTATTTTTTTTCCCTTCCTAGATGACACTTTTGGAATATCCCATAGGTTTTATTTTTTATTTATTTATTTTTTAAAATATTTTTAAAATTTTATTTTATTTAACTTTAAAATATTGTATTGGTTTTGCCATATATCAAAATGAATCATAGGTTTTACATCTTTCAGTTTTCATAGACTTCAGTCTATTCCATTCAAGATTTCCAATATCACACCCCATTTAAAGATATCAAAATTAATTGATGGTTGATACATTTTCATCCTTAAAGTGTAGAAGAGTAATAAATTTTTGTGTTTTGATTTTCATTGAGTTGTATACTGCAACTTTACTGAATTTATTACTTTTAACAGTTTTTGGTGAAGTCCTTATGATTTTCTAAATATAAGATCATATCATCTGAAAATGGGCAATCTTAATTTTTTTCTTTTCAATTTGGATATCTTTTTTTCTTTCCTAATTGCTCAGGCTAGAACTTCTAATATTATATTGAAAAGAGTGGCAAAGTGGCATTTTTATCTTGTTCCGGATCTTAAAGGAAAAACAGCTTTTCACCGTTGAGAATGATGATAGTTATGGTTTTGTCATATATGACATTTACTGTGTTGAAATATATTGCATTTATACCTAAGTGGTTGAGGATTTTTATCATGAAAGGAGCAGTGTTTTGTCAAATAATTTTTATGTCTACATTGAGATGATTATGTAATTTTTATTCTTTTGTCAATGTGATGATTATACTTCAGTTCAGTTGCTCAGTCATGTCCGACTCTGTGACCCATGAATCCCAGCACTCCAGGCCTCCCTGTCCATCACCAACTCCCTGAGTTCACCCAGACTCATGTCCATCGATTCGGTGATGCCATTCATCCATCTCATCCTCGGTTGTCACCTTCTCCTCCTGCCCCCAATCCCTCCCAGCATCAGAGTCTTTTCTAATGAGTCAACACTTCACATGAGGTGGCCAAAGTATTGGAGTTTCAGCTTCAGCAACAGTCCTTCCAGTGAACACCCAGGACTGATCTCCTTTAGGATGGACTGGTTGGATCTCCTTTAAGTCCTAAGAACTCTAAAGAGTCTTCTCCAACACCACAGTTCAAAAGCATGAATTCTTCGGCATTCAGTCCAACTCTCACATCCATACATGACCACTGGAAAAACCATAGCCTTGACTAGATGGACCTTTGTTGGCAAAGTTATGTCTCTGCTTTTCAATATGCTATCTAGGTTGGACATAACTTTGCTTCCAAGGAGTAAGCGTCTTTTAATTTCATGGCTGAAATCACCATCTGCAGTGATTTTGGAGCCCCCAAAAATTAAGTCTGACACTGTTTCCACTGTTTCCCCATCTATTTCCTACAAAGTGATGGGACTGGGAGTCATGATCTTTGTTTTCTGAATGTTGAGCTTTGAGCCAACTTTTTCACTCTCCTCTTTCAATTTCATCAAGAGGCTTTTCAGTTCCTCTTCACTTTCTGCCTTAAGGGTGGTGTCATCTGCATATCTGAGGTTATTGATGTTTCTCCCGCAATCTTGATTCCAGCTTGTGCTTCTTCCGGTGCAGTGTTTCTCATGATGTACTCTGCATATAAGTTAAATAAGCAGGGTGACAGTATACAGCCTTGACGTACTCCTTTTCCTTTTTGGAACCAGTCTGTTGTTCCATGTCCAGTTCTAACTTTTGCTTCCTGATCTGCATATAGGTTTCTCAAGAGGCAGGTCAGGTGGTCTGGTATATACTTTCAGTTCAGTTCAGTTCAGATGCTCAGTCTTGTCCGACTCTTTGCGACCCCATGAATCGCAGCACTCCAGGCCTCCTTGTCCATCACCAACTCCTGGAGTTCACTTAGACTCATGTCCATTGAGTCCATGATGCCATCCAGCCATCTCATCCTCTGTTGTCCCCTTCTCCTCCTGCCCCCAATCCCTCCCAGCATCAGAGTCTTTTCCAATGAGTCAGCTCTTCGCACGAGGTGGCCAAAGTACTGGAGTTTCAGCTTTAGCATCAGTCCTTCCAGTGAACACCCAGGGCTGATCTCCTTCAGAAAGGACTGGTTGGATCTCCTTGCAGTCCAAGGGACTCTCAAGAGTCTTCTCCAACACCACAAGTCAAAAGCATCAATTCTTCGGCGCTCAGCCTTCTTCACAGTCCAACTCTCACATCCATACTTGACCACTGGAAAAACCACAGCCGTGACTAGATGGACCTTTGTTGGCAAAGTAATGTCTCTGCTTTTGGATATGCTATCTAGGTTGGACATAACTTTCCTTCCAAGGAGTAAGCGTCTTTTAATTTCATGGCTGCAGTCACCATCTGCAGTGATTTTGGAGCCCAGAAAAATAAAGTCTGACACTGTTTCCACTGTTTCCCCATCTATTTCCCATGAAGTGATGGGACCAGATGCCATGATCTTCGTTTTCTGAATGTTGAGCTTTAAGCCAACTTTTTCACTCTCCACTTTCACTTTCATCAAGAAAGTGTTTTTTAGTTCCTCTTCACTTTCTGCCATAAGGGTGGTGTCATCTGCATATCTGAGTTTATTGATATTTTTCCCAGCAGTCTTGATTCCAGCTTGTGTTTCTTCCAGTCCAGTGTTTCTCATGATGTACTCTGCATAGAAGTTAAATAAGCAGGGTGACAATACTCATTGGCAAATGCTTTTTATATCAATTGAATAAATTTTTTATTATGTTTCATTGAGGCATAGTTGATTTATAATATTATTAGTTTCAAGTTTATAACAGTGATTCAAAATTTTTACCTTATATACTCCATTGGAAGTTATTATAAAATATAAGTTATATCCCATGTGCTGAATAATATGTTCTTGTGGTTTATTTTATAAGCAATAGTTTGTGCTTTTTAATCCTCTACTGCTATCTTGCCCCTCCCCTGTTACCTCTCACCACTGGTAACAAGTAGTTTGTTCTCTATATCTGAATCTATTTTTGTTTTGTTCTATTCATTTGTTTATTTTTTAGATTCCATAATAGGTGATAACATAAGTTTTGTTTTTGATTTATTTAACTAAGAATAATACCCTTCAGGTTCATCCATGTTGTTGCAAGTGGCAAAATTGCATTCTCTTTTTATGGTTAAGCAGTATTCCATTATACATATATATCATGACTTTTATCCATTCATCTGATGGACACTAAGATTGCTTCCATATTTTGGATATTGTAAATAATGCTTCTATGAACATTGGGATGCATATATCTTTTCAAATTTGTATTTTAATTTTCTTCAGATATATATGCCCAGGAATGAAATTGCTGGATTGTATGACAGTTCTATTTTCAGTTTTTTTGAGGAAACTCCATACTATTTTCCACAGTGGTTGCACCAGTTTGCATTGCTACCAACAATATTCAAGGGTTCCCTTTTCTCCAGATCCTCACAAATACTTGTGGTCTTTTTGATGACAGTCATTCTGACATGCATGAGGTGGTATCTTATTGAGTTTTTGATTTCCATTTTTCTTATTAATGGTGTTGAGCATCTTTTCACATGCCTGCTGGTTATCTGTTTGTCTTTAACAAAATGTCCATTCAAATCTTCCACCCATTTTTAATCAGGTTTTTTGTTTTTTGATGTTGAGTTGTAGGAGCTGTTTATAGTTGTTGGCTACTAATCCCTTATCAGTAATATCCTTTGCAAATTTTCCCCCACTCAATTTGTTGTGTTTTTGTTTTGTTGGTGGTTTCCTTTGTGATACAACATCTTCTAAGTTTAATTAGGTCTCTTTGTTGTTTTTGTTCTGGTTTCTTTTGTGTAAGGAAAGAGTCAAAAAAAAATCTCTATGATTATGTCAAAGTGTGTTCTGCCTATATTTTATTCTAAAAGGGTCTTATGGTTTCCAGTTTTATATTTAGGTATTAATCCATTTTGAGTTTGTTAACGGTGTGAGATAATGTTCTCTTTTCATTCTTATACATGTAGCTGCCCAGTTTGCCCAGTTTACCCAGTACCATTTATTGGGGAAAACAAAACAAAACAAAAACACCTCTCCTTATGCTTTTTCTTGCTTCCTTTGTCATAATTAGATGTAAGTGTGTGGATTTATTTCTGAGTTTTCCATACTGTTCCATTCATCTACATGCCTGCTTTTATTCTAGTACCATACTGTTTTGATTATTGAGGCTTTCTAGTATAGCCTAATGGAGAAGGCAATGGCATCCCACTCCAGTATTCTTGCCTGGCAAATCCCATGGACAGAGGGGCCTGGTAGGCTGCAGTCCATGGGGTCGCTAAGAGTCAGACACGACTGAGCGACTTCCCTTTCACTTTTCACTTTCATGCATTGGAGAAGGAAATGGCAACCCACTCCAGCGTTCTTGCCTGGAGAATCCCAGGGATGGGGGAGCCTGGTGGGCTGCCGTCTATGGGGTCACACAGAGTCAGACACGACTGAAGTGACTTAGCAGCAGCAGTAGCAGTATAGCCTAAACTCAAGGAGCACAATACTTCCACCTCTGTTTCCCTTTTTCAAGACTGTTTTGGCTATTCAGAACCTTTTGTGGCTCCGTAGAAATTTTAAAATCACTTGTTCAGTTGCTGTAAAAAAAAATGCTATTGATTATTTTGATAGGGATTTCATTGACCCTATAGATTGCCTTGGGCAGTGTGATTATTTTAATAATTTCTAATCCGTAAACTTGGTATGTCAGTCTATCTGTTGATGTTATCTTCAGTTTCTTTCATCAGCATCTTAGAATTTTCTGAGTACAGTCTTTTATCTCTTCAAATTTATACTTAAATAGTTTATTCTTTTCAATGAGATTATACAGATAGGGTTGTTTCCCTAAGTTCATTTCTAATAGCTCATTTTTAGTGTATAGAAATACAGCAGATTTCTGTATATTAATTTGTATCCAGCAACTTTACCAAATTCATTGTTAAGTTCTAGTAGTAGTATTTTGGTGATGTCTTTAGGATTTTATTTGTATAATATTATGTAATCTGCAAACAGTGACAGTTTTATTTTTTCCTTTCCAATTTGCATTCCTTTTGTTTTACTTATCTGATTGCTGTGATTGGGACTTCTAGTACTATGTTGAATAAAAGTGATGAAAAGTGGGCATTTTTGTCTTGTTCCTGATCTTAGAGGAAATGCTTTAGCCTTTCACCTTTGAAAATGATGGTAGCTGTTGGTTTATCATATATGGCCTTTATTATGTTTAGGTATGTTACCCCTATACAAGCTTTTTAGAGAATTCTTGCCATAACAGAATGTTGAATTTTATCAAAAGACTTTTCTGTACATATTGAGATGATCATATGATTTTTATTCATTTTGTTAATGTGATATGTCACATTGATTTTCAGATATTGAATCATCCTTGCCTAACTGGGATAAATCCCACTTGATCATGGTGTATGACCCTTTAAACATATTGCGGATTTATTTGCTAATGTTTTGTTGAGGATTTTTGCATCTATATTCATCAGTGATATTAGCCTGTAGTTTTTGTTTTTGCGATACCTTTGTCTGGTTTTGGCATCACTGTTGGCCTCATAGTATGAATTTGGAAGCATTTTTTTCTCTACAAAGTGTTGAAATAGTTTGAAAGGGGTAGGTTATTACCCTTCTCTACATTTTTGGTAGAATTAACCTGTGAAACCATCTTGTCCTGGACTTTTGTTTTTTAGGAGTTTTAAAAGTATGGATTCACTTTCATCCTCAGGATTGGTCTGTTCTTATTTTCTCTTTCCTGGTTCAGTTTTGGGTGACTGAACATTTCTCTGAATTTGTCCATTTCTTCAAGGTTGTTCATTTTATTGGCATATGGTTCATAGTAATCTCTTACAATATTTCTCTGTCAGTGGCAACTTCTTTTTCATTCCTGATTTTATTGATCTGCACCCACTCCCCCCACACCCTGCTTTTGGTTATGAGTCTGGCTCAAGGTTTATCAATTTTTGTTTGATCTTTTCAAAGAACCAGCTGTTAGTTTCATTCATCTTTTCTAGTTTTTTTTTTGTTTTTTTTTTTTTTTTTTTTTTGGTCCCCATTTCATTTGTTTCTGCTCTGATCTTGATTATTTCTTTCCTTCTCCAAATTTTGGGTTTTGCCTGTTGTTTTCCTAGTTCCTCTGATGTAAGGTTAGGTTTATCAGAGATTTTTTATTTCCTGAGGTAGGCATAGATTGCTCTAAGTTTCCTTCATAGAACTGCTTTTGCTGTATCCCGTATATTTTCATTTGTGTTTTAATTGTAATTTGTCTCTAGGTACTTTATTTTTTTCTTTGATATATTCAGTGATACATTGATTAGTAGCATAGTTTTCAGGCTGTATGTGTTTGTGTTTGGGGCATATTTTTCCTTGTACTTGATTTCAATGCTCATTGCATTGTGGTCAGAAAAGACACTTGATATGATTTCAGTTTTCTTACATTTTATTGGTGCTTGTTTTGTGGCTTAGCATATAACAGTACTGGAGAACGTTGTATATACACTTGAAAAGAATGTATATTCTACTGCTTTTAGCTGAAATCTTCTATATATATCCTTAAATTCATTTCATCTAACGTATCATTTAAGGCCAATGTTTATTTCTGTCAGAATGATCTGTCCATTGATGTAAGAGGGGTTTTAAAGTTCCTTATTATTATTGTGTTACCATTATCTCCATTTATGTTTGTTAACATTTGCTTTATGTATTGTGCATGCGTGCATGCTCTGCTGCTGCTGCTAGTCGCTTCAGTAGTGTCCGACTCTGTGTGACCCCATGGACTGCAGCCTACCAGGCTTCTCCATCCATGGGATTTTTCCAGGCAGGAGTACTGGAGTGGGGTGCCATTGCCTTCTCCCTCATGCTCAGTCATGTCCAACTCTTTGTAACCCCATGGACTGCAGCTTGCCAGGCTCCTCTGTCCATGGGATTGTCTAGGCAAGAGGACTGGAGTGTATTGCCTTTTCCTCTTCCAGGGCATCCTCCCAACCCAGGGTTTAAGCCTGTGTCTCCTGCATTGGCAGGCAGATTCTTTACCACTGAGCCAGATGTTAGGACAGGCTTTATGTATTTAGGTACTCCTATTTTGGGTACATTTGTATTTACAATTGTTTATCTTCTTGAATTGATCCCTTGATCATTATGTAATGTCCTTCTTTGTTACATGTTACAGTTTGTGTTTTAAAGTCAGTTGTCTTACATACATATTTCTTCCTTGCCTTTACTTTCATTTTTATTTCCATGAAATACCATTTTCCATCCTCACTTTCATTCTTCATCTTTCTTTAGATCTGAAGTTAATCTCTTGTATGTGCCATGTATATGGATTTTGCTTTTGTATATATTCAGTCACTCTGTCTTTTGACTGGAGCATTTAGTCAATTTACAATTAATGTAATTAATATATATGTATTTATCATCATTTTGTTTTAATTTTGCAGTTGTTTTTGTAGTTCTTTTTGTTCTTTTGTTATTAATTGACTATCTTTAGTGTTATGTTGGATTCATTTTTCTTTTGTATGATGATCTTTTATAGACTTTTGGTCTGTGATTACCATGATGTTTATATATAGCAATGTGTGTGTGATTATTTAAGTTGTTCCTCTCTTAACTTCAAATGCATTTTTAAAACCTTGTATTTCTCTCCCCAACCCCTATGTATGCTTTTGTTATCATATTTTGCATATTTTTGCTTCATATATCCCTCACTACATATTTCAGGTATTTCCTACTTTAGTCTTATAACATTTCAGCTAGCATTGTATGTAGTTCATTTATTACCACTACTGTGGCTCAGATCATGAACTCCTTATTGCTAAATTCAGACTTAAATTGAAGAAAGTAGGGAAAACCACTAGACCATTCAGGTATGACCTAAATCAAATTCCTAACAATTATACAGTGGAAGTGAGTAATAGATTTAAGGGACTGGATCTGATAGAGTACCTGATGAACTATGGACAGAGGTTCAGGACATTGTACAGGAGACAGGGAACAAGACCATCCCCAAGAAAAAGAAATACAAAAAAGCAAAATGACTGTCTGAGGAGGCCTTGCAAATAGCTGTGAAAAGAAGAGAAGCCAAAAGCAAAGGAGAAAAGGAACGATATACCCATTTGAATGCAGAGTTCCAAATAATAGCAGGGAGAGATAAGAAAGCCTTCCTAAGTGATCAGTGCAAAGAAATAGAGGAAAACAATAGAATGGAAAAGACTCGAGATCTCTTAAAGAAAATTAGGTATACCAAGGGAACTTTTCATGCAAAGAAGGGCTCAATAAAGGACAGAAATGGTATGGACCTAACAGAAGCAGAAGATACTAAGAAGAGGTGGCAAGTATTAGGAAGCATCACTACGAACAAAGCTAGTGGAGGTGATGGATTTCAAGTTGAGCTATTTCAAATACTAAAAGATGATGCTGTGATAGTGCTGCACTCAATATGCCAGCAAATTTGGAAAGTACAGCAGTGGCCCCAGGAAAAGGTCAATTTTCCTTATAATCCCTAAGAAAGGCAATGCAAAAGAATGCTCAAACTACTGCACAATTGCACTCATCCCACACGCTAGTGAAGTAATGCTCAAAATTCTCCAAGCCAAGTTTCAACAATGCATGAACCATGAACTTCCAGATGTCCAAGCTGAATTTAGAAAAGGCAGAAAAACCAGAGATCAAATTGCCAACATCTGTTGGATCATCAAAAAAGCAAGAGACTTCCAGAAAAACATCTGTTTCTGCTTTATTGACTATGCAAAAGCCTTTGACTGTGTGGATCACAATAAACTGTGGAAAATTCTGAAAGAGATGGGAATACCAGACCACCTGATCTGCCTCGTGAGAAATCTGTATGCAGGTCAGGAAGCAACAGTTAGATCTGGACATGGAACAACAGACTGGTTCTAAATTGAGTAAGGAGTATGTCAAGGATGCATCTTGTCACCCTGCTTATTTAACTTATATGCAGAGTACATCATGAGAAATGCTGGTCTGGATGAAGCACAAGCTGGAATCAAGATTGCTGGGAGAAATATCAATAACCTCAGATATGCAGATGATGCCACCCTTATGGCAGAAAGTGAAGAGGAACTCAAGAGTCTCTTGATGAAAGTGAAAGAGGACAGTGAAAAAGTTGACTCAAAGTTCAACATTCAGAAAACAAAGATCATGGCTCCCAGTCCCATCACTTCATGGGAAATAGATGGGGAAACAGTGGAAACAGTGACAGACTTCATTTTTTGGGCTCCAAAATCACTGTGGATGGCAACTGCAGTCATGAAATAAAAACACACTTACTCCTTGGAAGAAAAGTTATGACCAACCTAGACAGCATATTAAAAAGCAGAGACATTACTTTGCCAACAAAGGTCTGTCTAGTCAAGTCTATGGTTTTTCCAGTGGTCATGTATGGATGTGAGAGTTGGACTGTGAAGAAAGCTGAACACCAAAGAATTGATGCTTTTGAACTGTGGTGTTGGAGAAGACTCTTGAGAATCCCTTGGACAGCAAGGAGATCCAACTAGTCCTATCTAAAGGAAATCAGTCCTGAAGATTCATTGGAAGGACTGATGCTGAAGCTGAAACTCCAATACTTTGGCCACCTGATGCGAAGAACTGACTCATTGGAAAAGACCCTGATGCTGGGAATGATTGGAGGAGGGAAGAGAAGGGGATGACAGAGGATGAGATGGTTGGATGGCATTACCAACTCAATGGACATGAGTTTGAGTAAACTCTGGGAGTTGGTGATGGACTGTGAAGCCTGGCGTGCTGCAGTCCATGGGTCTCAAAGAGTCAGACATGACTGAGCGACTGAACTAAACTGAACTGAATGTATACTTGCCTTTATTAGTGAGGTTTTTCCTTTCCTAATTTTCATGTTTCTCGTGTGCCTTTTTGTCTTTCATTTAGAGTCGTCCTCTTAGTATTTCTTGTGAAGCTGATTTGGTGGTGCTGAATCATTTTCACTTTTGCTTGTCAGTAAAACTTTGATCTCTCCATTAATTTTGAATAGAAGGCTTGCTGGGAAGAGTATTCTTGGTAGTAGGTTTCTCCCTTTCATCACTTTAAACATTATCATGCTGCTGTCTTCTGTACTGCAAGGTTCCACTGAAAAGTCAGCTGATTGCCTTATGTGAATTGTCTTATATATGTAACTTATGGATTTTACTTGCTGCTTTTAATATTCTTTTACCGCTAATTTTTGCCATTACAATAAAAGTGTATGTTTCTTGGTGTAGTCCACTTTGTTGTTTTTCAATCTCTATGTCATGTTTGACTCTCTGTGACATCATGGACTGTAGCACACCAGGCTTCTCTATGCTTTTTTATCTCCATGAGCTTGCTCAAACTCATATCCACTGAGTCGGTGATGCCATCCAACCATCTCATCCTCTCTCACCACTTCTCTTCCAGGCTTCAGTCTTTCCCAGCATTAGGGCCTTTTCCAGGGGGTCAGTTCTTTGCATCAGGTGGCCAAAGTATTGGAGCTTCAGTTTCAACATCAGTCCTTCCACTGAATTTTCAGGGTTGATTTCCTTTAGGATTGACTGGTTTCATCTCCTTGTAGTTCAAGGGACTCTCAAGAGTCTTCTCCAGCACCACAGTTTGAAAGCATCAATTCTTTAGTGGTCAGCCTTCTTTATGGTCCAACTCTCACATCCGTACATGACTACTGGAAAGACCAGAGTTTTGACTAGATGGACTTTTGTCAGCAAAGCGGTGTCTCTACTTTTTAATACAATGTGTACATTTGTCATAGTTTTTTCCAAGAAGCATGCATCTTTTAATTTCATGGCTCCAGTTACCATCCATAGTGATTTTGGAGCTTAAGAAAAAAAAAAATCTGCAACTGTTTCCATTGTTTCCCCATCTACTTGCCATGAAGTGATAAGCCTGGATGCCATGATCTTAATTTTTTTGAATGATGAGTTTTAAGCCAGCTTTGTCACTCTCAGCTTTCACCTTTATCAAGAGGTTGTTTAGCCCCTCTTTGCTTTCTGCCATTAGGGTGGTATCACCTACACATCTGACATTGTTGATATTTCTCTTATCAATCTTGAGTCCAGCTTGTGCTTCATTTAGCCTGGGGTTTCTCATGATTTATTCTGCAAATAAGTTAAAAAAGCAGGGTGACAATATACAGCATTGATGTACTAGTCCTTTCTCAGTTTTGAAGCAGTCCATTGTTCCATATCAGGTTCTGTCTGTTGCTTGTTGACTTGTAAACAGGTTTCTCAGGAGGTTGGTAAGGCGATTTGGTATTCCCCTCTCTTTAAGAATTTTCCACAGTTTGTTGTGATCCACACAGTCAAAGGCTTTAGTGTAGTCAATGAAAAAGAACAGATTTCTTTTTGGAATTCTCTTATTTTTCTGTGATCCAACAGATGTTGGCAATTTGATCTCTGGTTCCTCTGCCTTTTCTAAATCTTGCTTGTACATCTGGAAGTTCTCAGTTCATGTACTATTGAAGCCTAGCTTGAAGGATTTTGAGCATTACTTTGCTAGCAAGTGAAATCACCACATTTGCAGGGTAGTTTGAACATTCTTTGGCATGGCTCTTTGGGATTTGAATGAAAACTGAACTTTTACTGGCCTGTGGCCATTGCTGAGTTTTCCAAATTTGCTGGCAAACTGAGCGCAGCACTTTAAAAGCATCATCTTTTAGGATTTGAAATAGCTCAGCTAGAATTCCATCACCTACATTAGATTTGTTCATAGTAATGCTTCCTAAGGCCCACTTGACTTGATACTCCAGGATGGGTGGCTCTAGGTAAGTGGCCACACCATCGTGATTATCCAGGTCATTAAGATCTTTTTTATATTGTTCTTCTGTGTATTCTTGCAACCTCTTCTTAATCACTTCTGCTCCTGTAAGGTCCTTGCTATTTTTGTCCTTTATTGTTCTCATCTTTATCTTTTCCTGAAATGTTCCCTTGATATCTTCAGTTTTCTTGAAGAGATCTCTAGTCTTCCCCATTCTATTATTTTCCTCTATTTCTTTACACTCTTAAGAAAGCTTTTTTTTTTTTTTTTTTTTAATCTCTCCTTGCTATTTCTGGGATTCTGCATTCAAATGGGTATATCATTCCCTTTCTCCTTTGCCTGTTACTTCTCTCCTTTCTCAGCTATTTGTAAAGCCTCCTCAGACAACCATTTTGCCTTTTTGCATTTCTTTTTCTTGAGGATTTTTTGGTTACTGCCTCCTGTACAGTGTTATGAACCTCCATCCGTAGTTCTTCAGGCACTCTGTCTACCAGATCTAATCCCTTGAATCTATTTGTCACTTCCATTGTATAATCATAAGAGATTTGGTTTTGGTCATTACCTGAATGGTCTAGTGGTTTTCCCAGTTTTCTTCCATTTAAGCCTGAATTTTGCAACTAGGAGTTCATGATCTGAGCCACAGTCAGCTCCCGGTCTTATTTATGTTGACTGTATAGAGCTTCTCCATCTTTGACTGCAAAGAATGTAATCATTCTGATTTCGGTGTTGACAGTCTGGTGATGTCCACGTGTAGAGTCTTCGTTTGTGGTGTTGGAAGTGGGTGTTTTCTATTGCCAGTGTACTGTCTTGGAAAAACTCTGTTAGTCTTTGCCCTGCTTCATTTTGTACTCCAAGGCCAAACTTGCCTGTTATTCCAGGGATCTCTTGACTTCCTGCTCTACCATTCCAGTTGCCTATGATGAAAAAGACACCTTTTTTGGTGTTAATTCTAGAAAGTCTTATAGGTCTTCATAGAACTGTTCTACTTCAGCTTCTTCAGCATAAATGATTGGGGCATAGATTTTGATTAACATGATGTTGAATGGTTTGCCTTGGGTACAAACTGAAATCATTATGTCGTTTTTGAGATTGTACCCAAGTACTGCATTTTGGACTCTCTTGTTGACTATGAGGGCTACTCCATTCCTTATAAGGGATTTTTGTCCACAGTAGTAGTAGATATAATAGTCATCAGAATTAAAGTCACCCATTCCCATCCATTTTCATTCACTAATTCCTAAAATGTTAATATTCACTATTGCCATTTCCTGCTTAATCACATCCAGTTTGCCTTGATTCCAGGTTCCTATGAAATATTGTTCTTTATAGCATCAGACTTTACTTTCACCACCAGACTCTCCACAAATGGGTGAAGTTTCTGCTTTGGACCGGCCTCTTCATTTTTTTCTGCTCTTCCACAGTAGCATATTGGACACCTCCTGACCTGGGGGGCTTATCTTCAAGTTTCATATCTTTTTGCCTTTTCATATTGTTCATGGGGTTTTCAAGGCAGGAATACTGAAGTGGTTTGCCATTCCCTTCTCCAGGGGACCACATTTTGTCAGAACTCTCCACCATGACATATCTGTCTTGGGTGGCCCTGCACAGTATGGCTCATAGCTTCATTAATTTCTTAAGGCTTTGATCCATGTGATCATTTTTGTTAGTTTTCTGTGATTGTGATTTTTGTTCTAGAGGCCATGGGATTGTAGTTCTTGCTTTTTATGTCTGCCCTCTGATGGATGAGGATAAGAGGCTTGTAAAAGATGCTAGAGTAGAGGGATATGCACTCATCTTGGAGCCCACCAAAAAAAAGATACCCCATATCCAAAGACAAAGGAGAAACTGTGGGAAAGGCACCAGAGACCCTTGGATGTCACAAACAAATCTTGTGTGCAACCAGGACCCAGGGGAAAAGAAGCAGTGTTCCCCACAAAGATTGAACCAGACTTGCCTGTGAGTGTTTCAGGGTCTTTTGCAGAGGCCTGGGTCAGCAGTGGCTTGCTGCTGGAACAGGGGCACTGGCAGCAGTAGTCCTGGGAGACGCGGAGTGTTGGCATAAGTACTTGGACTGCAGAGGCTTTGACTGGGCAGCCTCAGGCCCAACAACTAACAAGGAGGGAACACAGGCCCACCCATTAGCAGAAAATTGGATTAAAGATTTACTGAGCAGGCCCTGCCCATCAAAGCAAGACTCAGTTTTCCCTACAGCCTGTCCTTCCCATCAGGAAGCTTGCACAAGCCTCTTATCCTCATCCATCAGAGGGCAGACAATATTCTTCTTTGGGTTGGTTCTGAGACACATCCCAGGTCTGGATGTTTGTTTCCTTTCCCAGGTTAGGGAAGTTTTCAGCTATTTTATGTTCAAGCATGTTCTCTGTCCCTTTCTCTTTCTTCTGCTGCTGGTTACCCTATAATGAGAATATTATTATGCTTGGTATTATCCCACAGGTCTCTTAAAATGTCCTCATATCTTTTTATTCTTTATTCTTTTTTTTCTGTTAAGCTTCTTTGATTTCCCCTACTCTGTGTATTCCAGCTCACTCTATTCCTCTGTATCATTTAACCATTTAATCTATTGTTAATTTCTTCTAGTGTATTGTTCATTTCAGTTATTTTATTCCTCTCCGGTTGTTTATATTTTCTGTTTGTTGAAAACTTCTAACTTCTAGTCTTATGCATCCATTCCTCTCTCAAGTTCTTTGACCACGTATATGATTCTTATTTTGAAATCTTTCTTGGGTAGATCACCTAGCTTTACTTCACTTAATTTTTCTTCTAGTGTCTTATCCTGTTCATTCATTGGAGCATATTCCTCTGTCCCCTTGTTTTTTCTAATTTGCTGCTTTTATTTCTATGTATCATGTAGGTTGGTTATATTTCCTGACCTTGAGAAGGAATGGCCTTTTATAGAAGAAGCCATATGTGTCCAATCAGCACACTCTCTTCTCTAGTGGAGCCGCTATGTGGGCTGAGTGAGTCTGTCTGTCGTTGTGGTCTGACTACTATGGGTTATCTGGTGGGCTTGACTGGCTCCTGTCCAGTTACTTGCCAGGCCCTGCTTTGTGTAGAGGCTGATGACCAGTGTTTGGTAGGACTGAATCACAAGGTGTATGGAGCCTGAGGGTTCCTAGGACTAGAACTGGCTCACTAGCAGGGAAAGCTGGGTTCTGGAGTGGGTGATTGGGGAGGGGGGCAGTGTTCCCATATCTGTTGTTGGCCTGCTCTTGTGTGCGGCTGGCTTCTGACATGGCTGGCTTTGGATTCCAGGGCATCCCAAAGCTTGCACTGGCCCACTGGCTAGTGGGGCTGGATCCCAGGATGGCTGGCTGGCTGCTGGTGAATCAGAGGTATTTCAGACCTGAAGTGGCACGCTTGTGGTTAGGCTGGAGTCTTGGAGTCCTAGGGCTCTGGTTGGCCTGCTGGTGTGTTGACTGGGTCTTGAGAAGGCAGGCTAGAGGGCTGCTATGTTTCTGTGGCTGGTGTGTGCTTGTTGCTGAATGGGTCCAGGGCCCATGGGATATTGTGGTTGGTGCCTATTCACTGGTGGATACCACAGAGTCCCAGAGTTTCTGGCTGTAGGGCCCTATGGACCCTGGGTCTGGAAACTGCATGCTGCTATGGGGGACTGCTTCTGGGCCCTCTGGTAGGTTTTGATTGCTGTTGTTGTTCAGTCACACAGTTTTATCTGACTTTTTGCAAATGGCAAAAAGTCAGATAAAACTGTGTGCTGCCATCCACGGATGACTTTTTGCAAATAAGTCATCCGTGGATGGCAGCACACAAGGCTTTGAGAGGGTAACAGGCAGGAAGGCCAGGGGTCTCCAAATGGAGGAAATAGCCTGCAAGTGTCAGACATTTTTATCTCTCTTAAGCGGCAGGAGGAAACAAACTAGCAATATTTCTTTCCTTCTCTATACAAACTTAAAGAGAGGTTTCTCTTAAAATACTGTGTTGCTATAATGACACCTGGTTTCTCCTGAAGTTAGCTATTCTTGAGCCTAGAGATAACCAATGCCTTTTTCTTACGGAAATGTTTGTCTTAAGCTATGCTAATGTACTACGCCTTTACCCCAAACTCTGTCTCCAAGTCCGTTCCGCCTCTTGGCCCAAAACCTACTTGACAAACCAGTATGTTATACTCAGATATTGTTCCCCTAATCTATGTAAATGAAACTATTTGTATGGTGGTCTGCCCTTCTTTAAGATTCAAGTTAATTATTTTATGGCCCAAGATAAACCATTTGGTGCCATTCTAAATTTTAAGACATTCCTTTCTTTCATTAACAGACTGCTAGTGACTATATAACATCCAGCTGAAGACTAGCAGGGGGGTACTCTTTCTGCCCCCTTCTGATGCCTATGTCAGAAGCTTTCTCTATCTCCTTTATACTTTAATAAAACTTTATTACACAAAAGCTCTGAGCGATCAAGCCTCGTCTCTGGCCCCAGATTGAATTCTTCTCCTCCGGGGGCCAAGAATCCCGGTGTATTCGCGTGATTCAACAACAACCTTTCAGCTTCCCTGTTCTTCACTATATCCTGGAGTTTGCTCACACTCATATACATTGAGTTGATGATGCCATCCAACCATCTCGTCCTCTGTCATTCCCTCTCCTCCTGCCTTCAGTCTTTCCCAGCATCATGGTCTTTTCCAATCAGTCAGCTCTTCACATCAGATGGCCAGAATATTGGAGCTTCAGCCTCAGTCCTTCCAATGAATATTCAGGACTGATTTCCTTTAGGATTGACTGGTTGGATCTCCTTGCAGTCCCAGGGACTCTCAAGAGCCTTCTCCAACACCACAGTTTGAAAGCATCAATTCTTCGGTGCTGAGCCTCCTTTATGGTCCAATTCTCACATCCATACATAACTCCTGGAAAAACCACAGCCTTGACTAGATGGACCTTTGTCGACAAATTGATGTCTCTGCTTTTTAATATGCTCTCTGGCTTTGTCATAGCTTTTCTTCCAAGGATGAAGTGTCTTTTAATTTTGTGGCTGCAGTCACCATCAGCAGTGATTTCAGAGTCCAAGAAAGTAAAGTCTGTCACTGTTTCCATTTTTTCCCCATCTATTTGCATTAAGTGATGGGACTGGATGTCATGATCTTTGTTTTTGAATGTTGAGTTTTAAGCCAAATTTTTCACTCTCCTCTTTAAACTTCATCAAGAGGCCCTCTAGTTCCTCTTCACTTTCTGTCATGAGGGTGGTGTCATCTGCATATTTGAGGTTATTGATATTTCTCCTGGCAATCTTGATTCCAGTTTGTGCTTCATTCAGCCTGGCATTTCACAAGATGTACTCTGCATGTAAATACAATATGCAGTGCTTACACACACACACACACACACACATATATATATTTACAACGGTACAACAAGCAGGGTGACAATATACAGCTTGATGTAGTCCTTTCCCAATTTGGAATCAGTCCGTTTTTCCATGTCCCGTTCTAACTATTGCTTCTTGATTTGCCTACAGGTTTCTCAGGAGGCAGGTAAGGTGGTCTGGTACTCCCATCTCTTTCAGAATTTTCCATAGTATATTGTGAACCACGCAGTCAGAAGCTTTAGTGTAGTCAATGAAGCAGAAGTAGATGCTTTTTTTGGAATTCCTTTGGTTTTCTGTGATCCAATGGGTAAATCCAGCTTGAACATCTGGAAGTTCTCAGTTCATGTACTGTTGATCCTAGCATGGAGAAATTTGAGGATTACTTTGCTAGCATATGAAATGAGTGCAGTTGTGCAGTGCTTTGAACGTTCTTTGGCATTGCCCTTTGGGATTGGAATGAAAACTGACCTTTTCCAGTCCTGTGGCCACTGCTGAGTTTTCCAAATTTGCTGGCATATTGAGTGCAGCACTTTCACAGCATCGTCTTTCAGGATTTGAAATAGCTCAACTGGAATTCCATCACCTCCACTAGCTTTGTTTGTAGTGATGCTTCCTAAGGCCCACTTAACTTCACACTCCAGGATGTCTGGCTCTAGGTGGTTATCACACCATCGTGGTTATCTGGGTCATGAAGATATTTTTTGTACAGTTCTTCTGTGTATTCTTGCCACCTCTTCTTAATATCTTCTGCTTCTGTTAGGTCCATATCTTTTCTGTCCTTTATTGTGCCCCTCTTTGCACGAAATGTTCCCTTGGTATCTCTAATTTTCTTGAAGAGATCTCTAGTTCTTCCTGTTGTATTGTTTTCCTCTGTTTCTTTGCATTATTTACTTAAGATGACTTTCTTCTCTCTTCTTGCTATTCTTTGGAACTCTGCATTCAGTTGGATATATTTCTTTCCTTTCCTCTTTGCCTGTCACGTCTCTCCTTTTGTCAGCTATTGTAAGGCCTCCTCAGACATTTGTCTTGTTGCATTTCTATTTTGGGGGGATGGTTTTTGTCACCATCTCCTGTATAATGTTACAAACTTTGGTCCATTGTTCTTCAGGCATTTTGTCTATCAGATACAATCCCTTGAATCTATTTGTAATTTCTACTGTATAATCATAAAGATTTGATTTAGGTCAAACCTGAATGAGTTAGTGTTTTTTCCTACTTTCCTCAATTTAAGTTTGAATTTTGCAGTAAGTAGCTCATGATCTGAGGCACAGTCAGCTCCTGGTCTTGTTTTTGCTGTCACTGGTAGATACAGACATGTCAGTGGGTGGCTGTGGACTCATGGGGTCCTAAGGCAGCCTTCCTGCTGATGAGTGGGGCTGTGTCCCAGCCCAGTAGTTGCTTGACCTGATGCCTCCCAGTAACAAACCCACGGGTTAGTTTTTAGGGGTGGGTTTCCCTGGTGGCTGAGATGGTAAGGAATCTGCCTGCAATGCAAGAGACCAGGTTCAATTCCTGGGTTGGGAAGACTCCCTGGGGAAGAGAACAGCTACCCACTCCCGTATTCTTGCCGGGAGAATTCTATGGACAGAGGAGCCTGGTGGGCTACAGTCCATGGGGTTGCAAAGAGTCAGACAACAACTGAGTGACTAATTCTTTCACTTTGGGTTCCCAGGTGACTTTAGTGGTAAAAAATCTGCCTCCCAATGCAGGAGACATGAAAGACATTTGTTCGATCCTTGGGTCAGGAAGATTCCCTGGAGGAAGAAATGGCAACCCACTCTAGAATTCTTGCCTGGAGAATTCCATGGACAGAAGAGCCTGGTGGGCTATGGTCCATAGGCTCACAAAGAGTTGGACACAACTGAATGACTTAGCATGCACAGGGCTATGTCCTGAAATTAATAAGTTGAAAGGAGGATTCCAAAATGGCACTTTCTAGTCCAGTGTCCACATTGTAGAGTGAGCTCTCCAAAATGGCAGTAACTAGTGTATTTGCCCCCAGATGAGTTCCAGTTCCCTCCTGTCTCTTTGGGAGACTGTACAATATTAGCAGGTTCATTTGACCCATGCTCCTTTTAAATTACTTCTATCCTAGGGGCTGGAGTATATGAGATTTTGTGTGCATCCTCTAAGAATGGGATCTCTACTTTCCATAGCCCTCTGGATCTTCCCTAAGTAACCCTGCTGCCTTCAAAGCCAAACATTGTCAGAGCTCATCTAACTGGTTCAGGACACCCTGACTGGGGAGCCTGATGTGGGGTTCAGTCTCCCCACTCCTTGAGAAAAACCTATTGGAATTGTAATTACTCTTCCATTTGCAAGTCATCCAACAGAAAGTATAGGTTTTGACTACACTGTGAATCTGCTCCTCCTCCTGTCTCCTTGTGGTTCCTTCTTCATATCTCTAGTTTTTAGAAGTTCTTTTCTGGTAGATTGTCTTTCTCATCAATAGTTTTTCTGTAAATAATTGTAATTTTGTGTACCTATGAGATGAGGTGAACTAGGGATCTTCTTACTTTGCCATGCCATCTTGTATTCAGTTCAGTTCAGTCGCTCAGTCATGTCCAACTCTTTGCAACCACAGTTCAAAAGCATCAATTCTTCGGCGCTCAGCCTTCTTCACAGTGCAACTCTCACATCCATACATGACCACTGGAAAAACCATAGCCTTGACTAGACAGACCTTTGTTGGCAAAGTAATGTCTCTGCTTTTGAATATGCTATCTAGGTTGGTCATCACTTTCCTTCCAAGGAGTAAGCGTCTTTTAATTTTATGGCTGCAATCACCATCTGCAGTGATTTCAGAGCCCAAAAAAAACAAACTCTGACACTGTTTCCACTGTTTCCCCATCTATTCCCCATGAAGTGATGGGACCAGATGCCATGATCTTCATTTTCTGAATGTTGAGCTTTAAGCCAAATTTTTCACTCTCCACTTTCACTTTCATCAAGAGGCTTTTGAGTTCCTCTTCACTTTCTGCCATAAGGGTGGTGTCATCTGCATATCTGAGGTTATTGATATTTCTCCTGGCAATCTTGATTCCAGCTTGTGCTTCTTCCAGCCCAGCGTTTTTCATGATGTACTCTGCATATAAGTTAAATAAGCAGGGTGACAATATACAGCCTTGACGTACTCCTTTTCCTATTGGGAACCAGTCTGTTGTTCCATGTCCAGTTCTAATTGTTGCTTCCTGACCTGCATACAGATTTCTCAAGAGGCAGGTCAGGTGGTCTGGTATTCCCATCTCTTTCAGAATTTTCCACAGTTTATTGTGATCCACACAGTCAAAGGCTTTTGCATAGTCAATAAAGCAGAAATAGATGTTTTTCTGGAACTTTCTTGCTATTTCAGTGATCCAGCAGATATTGGCATTTTGATCTCTGGTTACTCTGCTTTTTCTAAAAACAGCTTGAACATCAGGAAGTTCACAGTTCACATATTGCTGAAGCCTGGCTTGGAGAATTTTGAGCATTACTTTACTAGCATGTGAGATGAGTACAATTGTGTGGTAGTTTGAGCATTCTTTGGCATTGCCTTTCTTTGCGACTGGAATGAAAACTGACCTTTTCCACTCCTGTGGCTACTGCTGAGTTTTCCAAATTTGCTGGCATATTGAGTGCAGCACCTTCACAGCATCATCTTTCAGGATTTGGAATAGCTCAATGGGAATTCCATCACCTCCACTAGCCTTGTTCGTAGTGATGATTTCTAAGGCCCACTTGACTTCACATTCCAGGATGTCTGGCTCTAGGTCAGTGATCACACCATTGTGATTATCTGGGTTGTGAATATCTTTTTTGTACAGTTCTTCTGTGTATTCTTGCCACCTCTTCTTAATATCTTCTGCTTCTGTTAGGTCCATGCCATTTCTGTCCTTTATTGAGCCCATCTTTGCATGAAATATTCCCTTGGTATCTCTAATTTTCTTGAAGAGATCTCTAGTCTTTCCCATTCTATTGTTTTCCTCTATTTCTTTGCATTGATCGCTGAGGAAGGCTTTCTTATCTCTTCTTGCTATTCTTTGGAACTCTGCATTCAGATGCTTATATCTTTCCTTTTCTCCTTTGCTTGTCCCTTCTCTTCTTTTCACAGCTATTCGTAAGGCCTCCCCAGGCAGCCATTTTGCTGTTTTGCATTTCCTTTCCATGGGGATGGTCTTGATCCCTGTCTCCTGTACAGTGTCACGAACCTCATTCCATAGTTCATCAGGCACTCTATCAGATCTAGGCCCTTAAATCTATTTCTCACTTCCACTGTATAATCATAAGGGATTTGATTTAGGTCATACCTGAATGGTCTTGTGGTTTTCCCTACTTTCTTCAATTTAAGTCTGAATTTGGCAATAAGGAGTTCATGATCTGAGCCACAGTCAGCTCCTGGTCTTGTTTTTGTTGACTGTATAGAGCTTCTCCATCTTTGGCTGCAAAGAACATAATCAGTCTGATTTCGGTGTTGACCATTAGGTCAGTCCATTTGCAAATGTTGAACCATTTTTGATTTCAGGAATAAATCTCACTTGGTCATGGTGTATGGTCCTCTTAATGTGAAGGAAAATTCAGTTTGCTGATACTTTCTTGAGGTTTTTGCATTTAAGTTCAACAGGAATATTGGTCTGTAATTTTTTTTTTTTTTTTTTTGGTAGTGTCTTTGTGTTTGGTATTAGGATAATGCTGGCCTACTAAAATGAGTTTAGGTGTGTTTCCTTCCTTCAATTTTTGGAAGAGTTTGAAAAGGATTGACATCAGTTCTCTTTATTTGATCGATTTCCTCAATGAGGCCTTTTGGTCCTGGGCTTCTCTTTGTTGGGAGGTGTTTGATTACTATTCCAGTCTCCTTAGTCTTTTTCAGATTTTCTATTTCTTCATGATTCAGTTTGGGTAGGTTGTATATTTCTAGGGATTTATTATGATTCTTCCTGAGACATATCTATAATTATTTGGAACCTTTTTGTTTGATTGATCTTTTTTGGCATACTTGCATTTATTTTAATTTTCATTTTCCTTTCCATGTTGGAGAAATCTACAAATTTTTTTCTCATGACAGCTGCTGATTCAAGTAAAACTTTTGTTATTTACTATTGTCAATGAAGATTTCAGATGTAATGTGTGTTAAATAGGACATTGTGTGTGGTTGTGAGTGTATGTATGTGAATGTTTTCAAAGAAATATATCCTAGACAACACATAGCTTTCTATCCCAATATTTGCCCAGGTTAAAGATTATCACCCCATTTTATGTTAATACAGTACTTAATATAATATGTTAATATAGTACTTTAAATTTGATGTCAGCAGCAGTCAGTAAGGATGAGGAATCACTCCTTTTTGATAGCTAGTTGACCATAATAGGTTTTTCCTTCTGTGGTTTTTTTCCCTGTAAAGTATCTATAAAGATTCATCAAAATCAAAACAGTTAAAATTAAAGATTAAATTACACAATATTGCCAAATTTTCAACAAAATTGCCATCTTATGCAATTAACATGAATTGTAATCTGGAGCTAATGTAGATTCATGTCAGTTCCAAAAATCTTGATTTTTAGCAGTACATCATATAAAACTGGAATCTGCTTAGCCTTCTGTTACCCTGTTATTCGGCAGGACTACACAGAAATCCTGGGCAATTTATTGTCTCATGTACTTGTTAAATATACTATGCAAGGATACTAGAGCCTAAATAGCAACTCAAGTTGCTTATAGAGAGATGCCAAGAAAAGAAAGCCACAGTGCTGTTCCCTCCATCAGAAGTGTCCCAGATGTGATGGGGGTGCACAAAGGGACAGGATGGAAATACAGTATAGAGGTGACAGATGATGGCTAGGCCCTTTTCTGAGGCTGTTAACAATTAAAATGGTAAAACCATGTAGGCAGCATTGATGACATTCTTTATGTAATGGCAAGAGGGCAAGCATCCAACACATTTAAAATATTGTATCTTAATGTATTAATTGCTTGGTCAAATAAAGTGAAAGTGTTAGTTGCTCAGTCATATCTGACTCTTTGCGACCTCATGGATTGTAGCCTGCCAGTCACCTCTGTCCATGGGATTCTCTAGGCAAGAATACTGGAGTGGGTTGCTACTGCCTTCTCCAGGGGATTTTCCAGACTCAGGGATTGAACCCAGCTCTCCCACATTGCAAGCAGATTCTCTACCATCTGAGACACCAAGGTCAAATAAGGCAAAGTGATAATTCAGCCTTAAACTACACAATTTGAAATTGGAATTTCATTTACCAGCAACTGTCTTCTCTTCACTCCTATTCTTGAAACAACACCAATATGCTGATTGGAATTTCATTTACCAGGAACTGTCTTATCTTCACTCCTATTCTTGGCCTGGAAGAGTTGAACATAAAGGAATCAATAACCTGATGTATAAGTCATTTTGCTAAACTGATAGACATTCCTGATCATTTAATCAAAGGCTGTGAATCTTAGCTCAATGAATTACGATGAAATCTTACATTGCTTACATATACATATTTTGTGTGTGTGTGTGTGTGGTAGTGTAATGGTTGTATCTAAATCCTTTTATGGAGAAGGCAATGGCACCCCACTCCAGTACTCTTGCCTGGAAAATCCCATGGGCAGAGGAGCCTGGTAGGCTGCAGTCCATGGGGTCGCTAAGAGTGGGACATGACTGAGCAACTTCACTTTCACTTTTCACTTTCATGCATTGGAGAAGGAAATGGCAACCCACTCCAGTGTTCTTGCCTGGAGAATTCCAGGGACGGGGGGGCCTGGTGGGCTGCCGTCTATGGGGTCGCACAGAGTCGGAAATGACTGAAGTGACTTAGCAGCAGCAGCAGCAAATCCTTTTAATCCCCAGTGAATCTAAAAAATGAGATTTGTAGAATATTGAGGATAAAATAAAGAATAACATTTTATTTCATTTTTAAATTAATTTATTTTAATTGGAGGCTAATTACTTTACAATATTGTAGTGGTTTTTGCCACGCATTAACATGAATCAGCCATCGGTGTACATGTGTTCCCCATCCTGAACCCCCCTCCCACCTCTCTCCCCATCTCATTCCTCAGGGTCATCCCAGTGCACCAGCCCTGAGCTCTCTGTTTCATGTATCAAACCTGGACTGGTGATCTATTTCACATGTAATAATATACATGTTTCAGTGCTATTCTCTCAAATCATCCCACCCTCACCTTTTCCCACAGAGTCCAAAACTCTGTTCTTTAATCTGTGTCTCTTTTGCTGTCTCACATATAGGGTCATCGTTACCATCTTTCTAAATTCCATATATGTGCATTAGTATACTGTATTGGTGTTTTTCTTTCTGATTTACTTCACTCTGTATAATAGGCTCCAGTTTCATCTACCTCATTAGAACTGAAGGAATAACATTTTAAACAAATATCAAACAACTTAAAATGTCTATTTGCAAGAAATAGTCACTCCTCTTGGTAAATGTTTGAACAGCTCTTTTATATAGATTCTGGGGTACTGCACCTGAATATTTAAGGGTCAAACAAATTTTATTGTTATTTAGTCTCTAAGTCATGTCTGACTCTTTTTAGACCCCGGTAGACTTTGGCCCACCAGCCTCCTCTGCCCATGGGATTTCCCAGGCAAGTATACTGGAATGGGTTGCCATTTCCTTCTCTGAGATCTTCCTGACCCAGAGATTGAACCCACTTCTGCATTGGCAGGCAAATTCTTTACCACTAAGCCACCAGGGAAACCCTTAAAACAAATTTAGGTCATAATTAAAATTGATTTTTACACACACATTTTATTTCTTAGGGTTAAAAAATTGCAACTAGATGTTTTGAGAGGAACCCTTTAGGAAATAATTCTAGGTCTTTAAACCCAGAGATATTCTCCTCAATGCAAAGTTTTGCTCCCCAAATTTCTTTTACTAAATATATTATATTAGTTATATTTCATTGTACTATATTTCAATTGTTTGATTCAGTTGTACTGAATATGTTGCATTTGTATTAGTACAAATATACTGTATACAAATATATTTTATTCACAGTACGTTAACCATAAAATTAATGTACAGTTAATGTCCCAACCAACAGTTTTATGAAATCCAGCTTCTGCTAAATTATACATAAGATATTTAACATTAGTAAACTGTCTTGACTTTAAGTCTTTTTTCTGGTTTTTAATAAATGGCCTATAATTATTTGAAGAAGACATGTGAGATATTATTAGTTGCTCCCTTCCCACTTACAGTAAGGATTTCAGATTCTTAGGTGTGGGATAAGGAAATTTGAATTCAGCCTGCCTTAATCCTGTTTCTCGGGTTAGTGAGGAAGGCTTTCTCAAAAGTACCCTTAGAGTGGTGGTTATACTGAGGGTGTATGTGCTTCCTTTTGATCTTAACAATCCTCCCATCTGGTTATATTGACTCATATTCAAAGAAAAAAATTTGATAAGTACAATAAATGTAAAGGTGAATTTTTCACTTTTTAAATAAAATTGAAGGCAACTTTTTTGATTATCACAATATCAAGTGGCTAATATTGAAACATTCAATTACACTGCTATAATGACTAACATTCCTGAAATATGATTGAAATAATCTTTAAGTCCCCTCACAATATTGCTATATTCATGAACAATATTTTTTGAAGAAGGGTGAGAAAAGAAGGCTTGGAGAAGATGCTAACAGTCTCCAAAACAGTATTTGCAAAGGCCATCTAAAGATGTGAAGACTAAAGAAGTTGAGATGATAGCACATCTCAACTTGGATATATTTTGTGTCAAAGTTATGTAAAATCCCAATCTTCATTATTACTAAGCTTTTCAATTTCTTTACTTTATAATACATTTTACTAGAGAACTAAAAATACTCATGTCTGCAAAGAGAATAGTATATCCAGTCTATGTAAGTGGTCCATGAATGTTGTATTTTGTACTGAGAATTCCAGATGTTATCTTTTTCTTCAGTTCTGTTAGAAGAAAAATTTTTTCAAAGAAGAAAAATTTATTGTAGAAATATAATTTTGGCCATTATATATTTCATGTTTTCTGTAACTTTCTAATTATACTTTACTTAAATTTATAGATTGAAGATTCTTTTTTCAATTAACGTTAACACAATATGTTAAAATTTTATAAAATATATCAGAATATTTAAAAATATAATCTGTGAAATTTGGATTACAGAGTGACATAAGTAACAGAGAAGCATGTGTTCTTTTGAATCACATACTATAAAGTAAGAGGATGGATATGTCATCTTTTCTTCTTCTAAAGTATTTGAAGACTAGAAGATTGGTCCAGTAGTAAATCTAACAGGAATGGTTTTATAGATTGTGAAATTGGGGTCCGACAATGTCAAGATGGAAGGTCATAGAGCAGCTCAATGGGTCAGAAAGGACAGGAACTTGGAAATTTCTTTTATCTTCACTGTTACTCAATTAAAGTATGTTGGAAAATGAGGTTTAAATCTGACCTGTTGTCTGGTGTGGTAAAACTGTGCAGATGATCAATATATGATTTTGCACATGTGCTTTTATGTTTTTTTTTTTTAATTCGGCAGTTTTCTTGATTATATATTTATATTTAGTTCAATTTGACAATTACACATTTTCTTCATTTGTTTAAAATAGTCTTAGGCTCAAAGATACCTTTGTATCTTTGAGTTGGATTCATGAGAAAAGGAAATGGATAAGCAGGAAAGGAAATGGATAAAAGGAAATGGATAATTACCATGAAGCAGGAAAGGAAAGCATGCCAATATGCAGACCTTGATATCATATTTGTTGCAGTTTAGCTGGAATGATTGGCATTTTGTGTTTTAATGATAAACAGTAAGTTTTATGTTAAGGAATCACATTTCTGTATTTAAGTTATAATTCAGAATCCTTTAGCTACCAAAGAGAATTTTTTCTCATAAGCATCTCTGTATCAGTGTGTTTGGTTTATAAATTTTATTTCCTAGTACACTTATAAAATATTAAAGTGTAAAACTGCAAAAATAGGGAAGTAATTGAAACCCCAGGTCTTCTTACAAAGATATTTCTACTTCTAAATGGTTTATTTCACCCTTTTACCTTGAAGCTTCTGAACACCCTCAAAAAAAGATCTGCTTACTGTCTGTGCTTCAGTGAAGTCCACTCTGATACAACAAGCAGCCATCCAAATTAAGAATCAGAGTGGAATAGCAATATTGGGTCCTAGAAATCAGTGGAATAATGACTTCAAATCCTTAAAGGTATTTCATTACCTTGGAGAGGAAATTGTAGAGGAGTAAAATTGACAATAAAATTTACTAAGCAAATCCAGCTTAATAGCATTTTAGAAGTATGCTAACAATCTGAAGAGGCTAAAATGGTTTGCATTAAAAAATGGAACCCAAAGTATTGAGAATAGGGGGAAAAAAAACCAGATGGATTCCATTTAATACAACTGTTGTCTATAAGATATTAAGAAAAGGATGTGCTCTTTCTCTGCAAAGATTTTAAAGAGATACATAATATAATAAGAAGTGATGAGATGTGAAAAATTTAGCCTAAAAACCCAGCTTACTCGGTATATTTTGACATTATAGGTGAGCAGGCTGACTTGGGGAGAGAAGTAAACAGGATCTGTGGTCCTATCCTGAAAGAGACATTAGATGGAAAATTAGATAAGGTCAAAATCTGGTACAGAATGGTTTGTATAGATAAATTCCAGCCTGTGCATTTGGGAACTTCTGGGTACTGTAAACCTTTTTTTTTTTTTTTTCACTGGCATGGAGTCTGGTGAGCGAGATGTTTTTCAGTGTTATCAGATTTCACATTGTCTGCTACATTATCTGTATCACTGCAAGGACAGGGTTTATGCTGGAAGGCACTAGAATCCATGCCTTTGGGTGTTTTTATCAGGTGAATCAGGCCTGTAGCACTCAACAGCCTAATGTTGCTGAAAGCCTCTTAGGAGAGACCACACAGTGAGGCTGGAGAGCAGGAGAGATCTAGTCAGCCAGGTTCACTCAAGTGACAGGATGCGTTATAACATTGTAAAATACGCAAGTAATTAGAAAACAGTACGTTTCTTATAATTTCCTCTTTTAGAAGAGACAGAATATGCTAAGAAAGAAACATTAAAAAGATGGCATTCAGGAAACAAGAGATTCCCAAAGGTGAATCATAGAAGCAGTTCCCAATATTGACAACTGTCCAGGTGAATTTAGAGTTGAAGACAGCTATGGAAGGAATCTGAGGTACATGGGCATTTGGAACAATTATTGTGCTTTTACAGATCTATTAGAGCATATTATATATTAGCTACAGGGGTGTAAACAAAATGAATAATAACTCTAGACAAAATGTTACAAGTATGGAAACTTACTCCTAGTGTATTACATCATGTGTGGGTGTGCTAAATTGCTTCAGTCATGTCTGACTCTTTGCCACCCCATGGACTGTAGCCCACCAGGTCCTCTGTCTATGGGATTCTCCAGGCAGGAATACTGGAGTGGGTTGCCATGCCCTCCTCCAGCGGATCTTCCTGACCCAAGGATCAAACCCGTGTCTATTGCATTGCAGGTGCATTCTTTATTGCTGAGTAGGGAGCAGAAGATTCCCAAAAGCTAAGTGATTCATAACAGAATATCAATATTCTATGACTATAAAAGTGGAAATAAATTATAAAAGCATATTTAGAAATACAGAAATTAACAGCCAAAATACTCAAGAGTATCACAGGTTGGTGATGTGGGAAGTGAGAGTAGGATAAAAAAGTGTGGAGAAGGAGATTATTATTTTTAGCATTTTTTTTTAACACTGATGAATTTTTAAAAATATGTAATTGCTTGATTATTAAAAAATAAAACAATTTTAAAGTAAAGTATCAGTCTATAAATTTTGAGGATACCTTTATTTCATATTGCTTTTAAAAATCCTACTTAATTCTAATAACATGGTTATTAGCCATGAAGTTTGGTAGGGCATATCTTCCTACTCAGAGTTTTCAGATAAGAATTTGAGGCTCAAAGAGGTTAAATAACTTGCCTCAGGTTACATGTTCATAAGTGTTGCAAGTATAACATCTTTTGAGTTTGTATTCTATTTAAATACATTGCTATTAAGTTTTTGTTGCTTGTTTAATATGGTTTCTATACAAAGATATATTTTATTGGAAATGTCTATATACAATGCTTTGTTTCCATTATGGAAGTATTTGTATGCCAAAACAGATGAGCAAATTCACCCACTTAATAATTCTTATTTAAATTGTCAAAAACATTGAGACTCTTGAGAGGATCTAATCAAGTTCAATAAATTTATAAGCAGTGTTTGTGCTAATTTTCAACTGCAGACAACTTAATGTTTTTTTTTTAAAAAACCAAGTTGTAGAAAAATGTGTTTTATGGCAAGTTAGAAAACAAAAGGAAATGAGCTGTCTCTGTGGAATTCAGCATTGTGCACAAGGGTGGATCTTTCTTGTCCTGTGTTGTTAATATCAAGGATGCTCTGAACACCTGCGAAATGTCAGCCATGCTTAGCAACTCCTCAGACTCAGCTTCCAGGATTCAGAGAAGCTATGGAAACAAGAGGGCTAAACCAAAAACAATTTAGACTCTTGGATCATATGTCCAGTTATGTCGCAGTCTTTTTGTTCAATCTTGATTAAAAGTGTTCAGTTGCAGGGTACAGGGCTCATGGCTACTGCATAAATTCAATATATGGATGGAGGAGAAGAGCTTTCTTTATTTCACAAAAGAGCAGAACCAAGAAAATAAAACATATAAGAAGTAGATTCAGCTGATCTCTTCTCCCTGTTTCGAAGGTTGTAGGTTTTATTTCCTCTTGCTTGGTGAGAAAAATGTTTTACTGACCACAGAAAAGACATGGTGTGAAAGACACAATGCTTAAGCATATGACTGAAACATAAAGGTAAAAGTTAAAAAAAAATACAGCATGTAGATAGATCTAAAGTTGTGGTTGTTAAAATTAATTACCAAACTAAGGACAATGGAGACCTCTTCTATCTTGGATCTGTCTAGAGCTCCTTTTCCTTTATTCTTGAAATTGGCTTCTTTACTAAGAAGCCAGTTCAAATCAGTTCACATCTTTCCAGGTAGATTCTTGGATATTTTCATCATTGCAAATTATTTTTTTTGCAGTTCTTTAAAATTTAGATATTAATGTGCAGAAAGTTTATCAACTTGTATTGAATAGCTTTAGTTTTCTAGTTTTTATAGTTACTGAGGATTTTGGAGACATGACTCCCATGTGCAGATATTTCTGGTAATTTCTCTTTTACCAAGATGGAGCAATCTGAATTATTTTTCACAAACCATATATTTCATTCTCATGTTGTCTTCCACTTTGGCAAGTATTCTTTCAAGTGGCAGTGAGCAAAAATGGAGTTTAGTTCTTTAGCCATTTCATCATCTTTATAAGTTTTTTGTATATGTAAGAGGAAAAGTCCATGACATGAGTCCTGTATTGGCTGTGATTGTTTTGCCAAAAATTTTATCAAGGCCTTCAACTAGTCAGCTTTTCCATACATTTACTCTGGGCATTTCAATGATGAATTCTGTTAACCTTTCATTAAATCACTTCTCTAAAAAATTCTTGAGCACTAAGAATATTGAATGCTTGGGTTTGGCTCTACAGGGGGAACGTGGTAGTCAAATAAGACAGTAGTGCTGAGATTCATGGGGTCGCAAAGAGTTGGACACGACTGAGAGACTGATCTGATCTGAAGAAACAAAACCCAGAAAATTGGTGGCTACTGTCTTTAATTATGATTTTGAGGAAATATTAGGTTCTGAGCCCCTTCTAAGTTATTAAATAGCATTTATTTATAGTAGCCCTGTGACAAGAATGTCACACCTTCTTTGTTAACTGGCCTTTGTTTTAGTTTTCCAGGGTTGCTTACAAAATACACCAAATTTGGTGGCTTAAAATAACCACTTTATTCACTTATGACCAAGGCACTGGCTAGGCGATGCTTCCTTTGAAAGTTTGAGGGAAGAATCCTTCCTTGCTCCTTCCCACTTTCTGGGGCCTGTTGGGAAACATACCTGAATTGTAGCTGCGTTACTCTAGTTTCTGCCTGTGTTTTCATATGACCTTCTTCCCTCTGTGCCATGTGTCCATGTCTCTGTGTCTTCACAAGACCTTCTGATAAGGATATCATTTAGGGCCAACTCTGACTGCAGCCAAGAAATTAAAAGATTTCCTTGGAAGGAGAGTGATGATGAACCTAGACAGCATACTTAAAAACAGATCCATCACTTTGCAGACAAAGGTCCTATAGTCAAAACTATGGTTTTTCTAGTAGTCATGTGCAGAGGTGAAAGTTGGAACACAAAGAAGGGTGAGCACTGAAGAACTGATGCTTTAGAACTGTGGTGCTGTAGAATACTTTTGAGGGTTGCTTGATCTGCAAGGAGATCAAACAAGTCAATCCTAAAGGAGAACCCTGAATATTCATTAGAAGGACTGAAGCTGAAGCTCCAGTACTTTGGCCACCTGATACAAAGAGCTGACTCATTAGCAAACACCCTGATGCTGGGAAAGACTAGAGGCAAAAGGAGAAGGGGGAGATAGAGGATGAGATGGAGAGCAACACCGACTCAATGGACATGAGGTTGAATAAACTTGGGGAGATAGTGAAGGACAGCGAAGCCAGGTGTGCTGCAGTCCATGGGACATGCAAGAATCAGACACACATTAGTGACTGAACAACACTGATCCATAATGTTGTCATCTGACGTAATTATATCTGCAAAGGCTCTAATTCCAAAGAAGGTCACATTCTGAGATTCTGGGTGGATGTGGGTTTTTATAGGAAGATATTCAATCCAGTAAAACATTATTTATAGCTTGGAATACTAAATCCAATGCTTTATTTTAGGAGAAATTGTAACTTATTAGTAGAAGAACTTTGGAATCAGAGTTTTAACCAGTTTTAACCTCCTTTAAACTCCATCCTTCTCTTTGACCTTGGGCCAGTTAGTGATCCACTGTCCTTTGTAATATCTGGATAAAAACTATCTCGAGGAGAAGGGGACAACAGAGGATGAGATGGTTGGATGGCATCACTTACTCCATGGATGTGAATTTGAGTAAGCTCTGGGAGTTGGTGAGGGACAGGGAAGCCTGGCATGCTGCAGTCCATGGGGTTGCAGAGTCAGATGCAGCTGAGCGACTAAACTGAACTGAAGTGATGTCAGATACAATGATTCATTTAAAACCAAGCAGTGGCAAATACATGCCATCTCTGTCTTCTCTGTATCTCCAAAGGAAGAGAGACTATAACAAACCTACCCAGAGACTAAGAAGTGATTTTTGTGTCAAATTGGAGAAGATAATGCAGCATTGTAAAGTTATTTGGACTGGGTTCACATATGCAGAAAATGCAAATAACACATTTTACATGAGTAAAATAATTTTTCAGGAAAAATTTCTGCCTTCAGAGTGGGAATAAAAATGTCATGCAGAAAAGTCTTGTTCTCCTAAGCATTGGCCTAAGACTTGAAGTTGTCAAGACTCTGTTAAAACTCCCCACTGCTGAGATTGACCTCATCATCCAGAGGTGAATCAAGCATCAATAATGCAGTTAATATTCATTTTTTTTTATTTATCTGGAATAATGACATGGTGTGATCTGGAGGGGGATTTTTTAAGAAACTGAAAGTTATTGCTAATGGATGACTCACCATTGCTTGTAGGTCTCCTTGGAGTAACAACCTACTGGACTAAAACTTGCATTGCTTCTTGGGACACTTGTTAATCCATCCATTCTTTTCCTTGATCTATATGTGTGTTTGTATTTTTTTTTTTTTTAATATCACATTCTGACCAAAATGGCTGTCAATGTAATCAGTCCTCGTCCTTCTTATAGGAAATCCAAGAATTGTGGATTAAATATTCATAATCTTTTTTATTCAGATTTCCTTTTAGATTTTCCTATTTGTGTTTTTTAGACTTGACTTGTGTTTCTGGTATCTGTAAGCAGATCAAATACAACCCTTTACAAAAAGTCATGCCTCAGTAATGTTATAAGTACAACAACAATTCCATCTGGTGCTTTCAGTAATAAAACCCTTGAAAGGCATCAAAATATAATTGCTTTTGTATATTATGCCAAAACTAGTTTGGCCATGGTGAGGCTACAAAATATGTATAATGAGTATAAAATATCTCTTCTCTAAATTTTAGAAGCGCATTATATTAAAGAGTGCTTAAATGTGAACTGATAAAGGTGAGAAGGTGTGCATACATTTAAAAAATCATATAATCTCATTTTGTTATAAATCATGTTTTTTGGTCCATGTGTTACTTTCTTATATTTTTCTAACCATATCTGAAAGATGAATAATTGAAAAACAGCAACAGATCATCTATATTTTTGTTTGTTGTTCAGTCACTCTGTTGTGACTGACTCTCTGTGACCCCATGGACGCCAGCACTATCCTTCACCGTCTCCCAGAGCTTGCTCAAACTCATGTCTGTTGAGCTGGTGCTGCCATCCAACCATCTTGTCCTCTGTCATCCCCTTCTCCTCCTGCCTTCAATATTTTCTGCATCAGGGTCTTTTCTAGTGAGTTTATTGTTGGACGATCACTATTTTTGGCGAGATAATTGTATTAAAAAGGTAAAGTTTATATACTTGTCATTATGAAAACACCTTAAATAATACATTATATAAAAATAATGGAAAATATGATATCTTTATTCTTATTCAGATTATACTACTTGAATATAATGTATTTGGATTACATCATAAATTTCTTCACTGAGCCTTCAAATAGTACTGTCTATATTTTAAACTACTTGGTAAAAGAAAATGTTTTATGAAGAATGCTTATGCAATTTGATTAAAACTTCTAATAAGATAGTACCATGAATGCTATTTCTGTCATTTATGATAATTTATGTGAAGAATTTATAGAGGTACAGTATTTAATACTGGGAGGAGCTTTGTAGAAATAAAACATCTCAACTAGAATGTTTCATTAGACAATCTTATATAATCTTGTTCATTTTCCTTTGGCAGCCAAGAACCTAAAAGCCACAAGGGTGGAATGATTAATGGCAAGAATTATTTTATCTTGACTCTTGTATAATTAGTGTATTTGTTTTTCTAAAATTTAAATTCTTTCTGTTATCAAAGCAGTACATATACAAAATAGCCTTTTAATGTTTAGAAAACAATAGATAGATGTAAAGATTCTCTTAAAGCTTACACTAATCCCAGATGGTGACCAAAGTTTTCTCTTAGTTACTGTTCCAGAGTTCAGCCCTCGGTGCATTTGTACTTTTTTAGTACTTCAGAAATACAAAATTGAGTATTTTAAATGCCAATGAATGCCTCCAAATTGCCTTCAGAGTGACTGCAACAACTGACACAGCAACATTCATCCATACATCAATTCATTAAAAAATATATCTATAAATTAAAAATGTATATTTTCTTGAGTGCTCTACATGCTGTAACATCATTTTGCTGTCCCACATCATTATATAATCGTTTTTTTGTGTCTTGTTCTTTGCTCCGGGAGGATCACCTATTTAACCACATGAATAGGCTTCTCACTCTTTGGTTTCCAATTGAGTTCAACCTTAGAGATGTGACAAAAGATCTAAGGCAGGGAGGAATGTAAAGCTGAGGCTCCCTTTCTGGTTTCTTTAGGCTGAGGGCATCCTTTAAAAGAAGAGCACGCCTCCTCTCTTCTTCCAGTTTCCAGTAATCACTGTTCCCTGATCCTTTGGGTATCAGTGTTGGAGTATTAGTACTGCTAAACTCAGGGAACTCAAATATCCCTTGTGATCTCTCTCTCCTGATCACATTTGATCCATCATTCAACTGTCCTTGAATTACCCTAAATTGAGTGTGTGCCACCTGATTCCTGCTGAGAAAGTGATCCAAGAGTATTTTAATTGTTTCTTATTGTTCATTCCCTATGTAATGTCTGACTCTTTGAAACCCCATGGGCTCCAGCACACCAGGTTTCTCTGTCCTTCACTATCTCTCAGAGTTTGATCAAACTCATATCCATTGAATTGGTGATACCATCCAACCATCTCATCCTCTGTCGTCCCCTTCTTCTCCTGTCCTCAGTCTTTCCCAGCATCTGGGTCTTTTCCAGTGAATTGGCTCTTTGCATCAGGTGGCCAAAGCATTACAGCTTCAACTTCAGCATGAGTCCTTCCAATGAATATTCAGGGTGGATTTTCTTTAGGATTCACTGGTTTGATCTCCTTGAATTACAGGGGACTCTCAAGAGTTCTCCAGCATCACAGTTCGAAAGCACCAGTTCTTCAGAGGTCAGCATTCTTTATGGTCCAGCTCTCACATCCATACATGACTATTGGAAAAATGACAGCTTTGACGATATGGACCTTTGTTGACAAAGTAATGTCTCTGTTTTTGAATATGCTGTCTAGGTTTCTCATAACTTTTCTTCCAAGGAACAAGTACCTTTTAATTTCATGGCTGCAGTCAAAGTCCACAGTGATTTTGGAGCCCAAGAAAATAGTTTGTCCTAGTTTCCATTTTTTTGCCGTGAAGTAATGGGACCAGGGTTTCCCAGGTGGCTCAGTGGTAAAGAACCGGTCTGCAGTGCAGGAGCTACAGGAGGCACAGGTTTGATCCCTGGGTCAGGAAGATCCCCTGGAGAAGGGCATGTCAACTCACTCCAGCCTTCTTGCCTGGAAAACCCCACAGACAGAGGAGCCTGGTGGGCTCCACAGTCCATAGGTTTGCAATGACTTGGACATGACCGAAGCGACTTAACAGTGGGACCAGATGCACGATCTTAGGTTTTGCAACTGAGTTTTAAGCCAGTTTTTTTGCTCTCTTCTTTCACTTTCATCAAGAGGCTCTTAAGTCCCCTTTGCTTTCTGCCCTAAGGATGGTATCCTCTGCATATCTGAGGTTATTGATATTTCTTTCAGCAATATTGATTTCAGCTATATCCCTCGTAGTTCAGTTCAGTTCAGTTCAGTCTCTCAGTCGTGTCCAAATCTTTGCGACCCTATGAAGCGCAGCACACCAGGCCTCCCTGTCCATCACCACCTCCTGGAGTTTACCCAAACTCATGTCCATCGAGATGGTGACGCCATCCAGCCATCTCATCCTCTGTCGTTCCCTTCTCCTCCTGCCCCCAATCCCTCCCAGCATCAGGGTCTTTTCTAATGACTCAACTCTTTGCATGAGGTGGCCAAAGTACTGGAGTTTCAGCTTCAGCATCAGTCCTTCCAATGAACACCCAGGACTGATCTCCTTTAGGATGGACTGGTTGGATCTCCTTGCAGTCCAAGGGACTCTCAAGAGTCTTCTCCAACACCACAGTTCAAAACATTAATTCTTCGGCGCTCAGCTTTCTTCACAGTCCAACTCTCACATCCATACTTGACCACTGGAAAAACCATAGCCTTGACTGGACAGACCTTTGTTGGCAAAGTAATGTCTCTGCTTTTCAATATGCTATCTAGGTTGGTCATCACTTTCCTTCCAAGGAGTAAGCGTCTTTGAATTTCATGGCTGCAGTCACCATCTGCAGTGATTTTGGAGCCCAAAAAAATAAAGTCTGACACTGTTTCCACTGTTTCCCCATCTATTTCCCGTGAAGTGATGGGACCCGATGCCGTGATCTTAGTTTTCTGAATGTTGAGCTTTAAGCCAACTTTTTCACTCTCCTCTTTCACTTTCATCAAGAGGCCTTTCAGTTCCTCTTCACTTTCTGCCATAAGGGTGGTGTCATCTGCATATCTGAGGTTATTGATATTTCTCCCGGCAGTCTTGATTCCAGCTTGTGCTTCTTCCAGCCCAGCGTTTCTCATGATGTACTCTGCACATAAGTTGAATAAGCAGGGTGACAATATACAGCCTGACGTATTCCTTTTCCTATTTGGAACCAGTCTGTTGTTCCATGTCCAGTTCTAACTGTTGCTTCCTGATCTGCATATTGGTTTCTCAAGAGACTGGTCAGGTGGTCTGGTATTCCCATCTCTTTTAGAATTTTCCACAGTTTATTGTGATCCACGCAGTCAAAGGCTTTGGCATAGTCAGTAAAGCAGAAATAGATGTTTTCTGGAACTCTCTTGCTTTTTGATGACCCAGCGGATGCTGGCAGTTTGATCTCTGGTTCCTCTGCCTTTTTGAAAACCAGCTTAAACGTCAGGAAGTTCACGGTTCACATATTGCTGAAGCCTGGCTTGGAGAATTTTGAGCATTACTTTACTAGCGTGTGAGATGAGTACAATTGTGTGGTAGTTTGAGCATTCTTTTGCATTGCCTTTCTTTGGGATTGGAATGAAAACTGACTGTTTCCAGTCCTGTGGCCACTGCTGAGTTTCCAAATTTGTTGGCATATTGAGTGCAGCACTTTCACAGCATCATCTTTCAGGATTTGAAATAGCTCAACTGGAATTCCATCACCTCCACTAGCTTTGTTTGTAGTGATGCTTTCTAAGGCCCACTTGACGTCACATTCCAGGATGTCTGGCTCTAGGTGAGAGATCACACTATCATGATTATCTGGGTTGTGAAGATCTTTTTTGTACAGGTCTCCTGTGTATTCTTGCCATGTCTTCTTAATATCTTCTGCTTCTGTTAGGTCCATACTATTTCTGTCCTTTATCAAGCCCATGTTTGCATCAAATGTTCCCTTGGTATCTCTAATTTTCTTGAAGAGATCTCTAGTCTTTCTCATTCTGTTGTTTCCCTCTATTTCTTTGCATTGATCTTTGAGGAAGTCTTTCTTATCTCTCCTTGCTATGTCCCTCGTAGTTCAGCAGTAAAGAATCTGCCCGCAATGTTGGAGCTACAGGAGAGACAGATTTGATTCCTTGGCTCGGAAGATCCCCTGGAGAAGGAAATGGCAACCCACTCTGGTATTCTTGCCTGGAAAATCCCACAGTCAGAGCCTGGCAGGCCACAGTTCATGGAGTCACAAGAGTCAGACATGATTTAGTGACTAAGCCACCACCCCCAGTATTGATTCCAGCTTATGCTTCATCCAGCCTGGTATTTCTCATGATTTACTCTGCACATAAATTAAATAAGCAGGGTGACAATATATAGCTTGATGCACTCTTTTCCCAATTTTGAACCAGTCCATTGTTCCATGCCTGGATGTAACTGTTGCTTTTTCACCTGCATACAGATTTCTCAGGAGGCAGGTAAGATGGTCTGATATCCCCATCTGTTTAAGTGTTTTCCACCGTTTATTGTAATCCACACAGTCAAAGGCTTTAGTCTAGTCAGTGAAGCTGAAGTAGATGTTTTTCTGGAACTCCCTTGCTTTTTCTGTGATCTAAAGGATGTTGGCAGTTTGATTTCTGGTTCCTCTGCTTTTTATAAATCCAGCTTGTACATCTGGAAGTTCTTATTTCACATACTGTTGAAGGCCTAGCTTGAAGGATTTTTCAGCATCAATTTGCTAGCATATGAAATGAGTGCAGTTGTGTGAGAGTTTGAACTTTGTTTGGCATTTCTCTTCTTTGAGATTGGAATGAAAACTGACCTTTTCCAGTCCTGTGACCACTGCTGAGTTTTCCAAATTTGCTGGCATATTGAGTGCAGCACTTTAACAGCGTTATCATTTAGGGTTTGCAATAGTTCAGCTGGAATTCCATCACCTCCATGAGCTTTTTTTGTAGTAGTGCTTCCTAAGGCCTCTTGACTTCACACTCCAGGATGTCTGGCTCTAGGTGGGTGATCACACCATCATTGTTATCAGGGTCATTAAGATCTTTTTTGTATAGTTCTTTTGTGTATTCTTGCCACTTCTTAATATCTTCTACAACTGTTAGGTCCATACCGTTCCTGTCCCTTATGTGTCCATCTTTGCATGCAATGTTCCCTTGGTATCTCTAATTTTCTTAGTCTTTCCTGTTCCACTGTTTTCCTCTATTCCATTGCATTGTTCACTTAAGGCCTTCTTGTCTCTCCTTACTATATTTTGGAACTATCCATTTAAATGGGTATATCCTTCCCTTTCTTCTTTGTCTGTTGCATCTCCTCTTTTCTCAGCCATTTTTAAGGCCTCCTCAGACAACCATTTTGCCTTTTTACATTTCTTTTTCTTGGGGATAGTTTTGGTCACTGCCTCCTGTACAATGTTACAAACCTCCATTCATAGTTATTCAGATCTATCAGATCTAATTCCCTGAATCTATTTGTCACTTCAACTGTATAATCATAAGGGATTTGGTTTAGGTCATACCTGAATGGCCTAGTGGTTTCCTCTATTTTCTTCAATTTAAGTCTGAATTTTGCAATAAGGAGCTCATGATCTGAGCCACAGTCAGCTCCAAGTCTTGATTTTGCTAACTGTAAAGGTTCTTCATGTGCAGCTGCAAAGAATATAATTAATCTGATTTTTTGTTGACCATCTGCTCATGTCCATGAATGGAGTCATCTCTTGTTGGAAGAGGGTGATTACTATGACCAATGTCTTCTCTTGGCAAAATTCTGTTAGCCTTTGGCCTGATTCATTTTGTACTCTGAGGCCAAACTTGCCTGTTACTTTAGGTATCTCTGGACTTCCCACTTTAGCATTCCATTCTCCTATGATGAAAAGGACATCTTTTGTTGCTGTTAGTTCTAGAAAGTCTTGTAGGTCTTCATAGAACCATTCAGCTTCATCTTCTTTGGCTTTAGTGGTTAGGGCCTAGACTTGGATTAATATGAGATTTAACAGTTTGCCTTGGAAATGGTGATGCTTTTCTCTGCTTTAATTGCTTATTTCTGCTTTAACTTCTTGGGAATATAGCCCCATGGTGTGGGGGTGGGGGTGGGGGATCCAAGTCAATAAGGATGATTGCTCCTACAAAGAACAATCTAGGCCCAGATGACTTCACTAGAGAATTCTAGCAAATATTCTAAGAAGAAAAACATAAACTATGAGTAGACAGCTCACAAGTAGATAGTTTTTAAAAAGATGGTTAAAAACAATCATTTATTTACCTTATAATTCTTTGAGTAAACAATTTGTGATGGGCTCTCTTGGTGCCTTTTTGGTTTTGCTTGATCTCACACATGCATTTGTAGTCAGCTGCTGAATAAGTGAAGTTGGGCTGATCTAGGAGAGCCTTAAGTGTGAAAGGGCATCACCTCTTGTGGTCTCTTAATCCCCCACTTGTATGCTTGGGCTTGTTCATATGGAAAGCAGGCAGAATTACGTAAGAGTGAAGAACCAGGCAGGTTTTCTGGTGCATGAATTTGGAAATGGCACATGATGATTACCCTGGATTTTATTGGTCCATGGGAGTCACAGTGCCAGCCCCCCTCAATGGGAGGAGTTCTCAAGTCATATTGCCAAAGGTAATGAAATATTTATGACATCTCTAGTGATCATAATTCAGCTTACAGTTAATCATAAGTCATCACAGAAAAAGAAAAGCACAAAACTTTTTTTTTCTTAAGTTTTAGGGTTGTTTAAATATACTCTGCATACAGGTTGGTCATCAGACACATGAGGGGTATTTTCTCTTAATCTGTGGCTTGTTCATTTCTTAAAATTTATTTTGATAGAAATTTTAAATTTTGATGAGGTCATATTTATTAGTTACTACTTATATGGTCAGTGCCTTTGTGCTGTTCCTAAGAATTCTTTGCATAACTCAGGGTGTAGATAACCTTTGCTTTCTTCCTAAGTATTAGTTTAACTTTTACATTTGGGTCTATGATACTGCTCATATTAATTTTTATTATATGTATTAATTTTTATTATATATATTATATAATAATATATAATGTTATTATATAATAAATTATATAAAATTTATTATATAATTTTTATTAATTCATTTATTTCCTATACACTTATCTATTTTAACACCACCTTGAAAAGGCTTTTTTTCCCCTATCAAATTGCTTTGAGTCAAAAAGCAAGTGACTGTGTACCTGTGGCTCTATTTCTAGTGATTCTGTTCTTGGCATTGACCTATTTGTCTATATCTACACTATTTCCACCCTATCTTGATTTTATAGGAAGTACTGAGATCAGATAGTGCAAATCCTTAAAATTTGTTCTTCTTTTTCAAGATTATTTTGCCTATCCTATGTCCTGTGAATTTTCATGTAAATATTAGAAACTGCTTAACAATTTATAACAAAAAGACTACTGTAAGGGTGACATCAGAAAAATGGTAATACAGGAATTTCTAACACTCATCCCTTCCCAGAAACAGCCGTTTGAACATAGAGAAGGAGCTCCTTGACATCAGTCCTGGGAACAATTTTTTGGATATGAGACTAAAAGCATAAGCAACAAAAGCAAAAATAAGTAAGAGGGACTGCATCAAATAAAAAGCTTCTACATAGCAAAAAAACAAAAACAAAAACAAAAACAAAATAAAAAAGCAGCCTACAGAATGAGAAAAAAATTTGCAAATTATATATCTGATAAGGGCTGTTAATCAAAATATGTAAACAAACCACAACTCAATCACACACACACACAAAAAAATCCTGAAAAATTGGCAGTGGAACTGAATAGACATTTTTCCAAAGATACTTCAAATGACCTACAGGCATATGAAAAGATGTTCAACATCACTAATCATCAGGAAAATGCAAATCAAAACCACAATGACATCATTTCACACCTATTATTAAAATGGGTGTTATTAAAAGAGATAACAAATGCTGGCAAGGATGTAAAAAAAAATGGAATCCTTGTACTCTGTTGGTGCAATGTAAATTGGCTCAGCTACTATGGAAAACAATTTGAGAGTTCTCAAAAAAAAAAACAAATACAACTATTAATGCCATATACTCCAGCAATCCCACATCTGGGTATATATATATGAAGAAAAGGAAATCACTATCTTGAAAAGGCATCTATACACCTGTGTTCAATGTATTAATAGTATTAATTCACAATAGCCAAGGCTTGGAAATGGCCTAAGTGACCATCAACAGATGAATGGATAACAAAAATGTGGTCTATATATAATACACACACACAGATGTTTGTTATTCAGCCATTAAAGAAAGAAATCATTTGTGACATGTACGAACCTTGAGACATGTAGGGACCTTGAGGCCTTTGTAATAAGTGAAATAAGTCAGAGAAAGACAAATATTATATGATCTCTGTTATATGTGGAATCTAAAAAAGCCCAGCTTATAGAAACAAGAGAATAATTGTGGTTGTTAAGGGTTGGGGGATGGGCACAAAGGAGGGACATAGTCAAGTGGATATAAACTTCAAGTTATAAAATGAATCATATCTGGGGATCTAATGTACATCATGATGACTATAGTCAACAGTAATATATACTTGAAAGTTTCTCACCACAAAAAGTAGTAATTATGTAAGGTGATAGATATCTTGAGATTTGAGTTTATACTTTTTTGGGAGCTTAAACTTATATTGGTCCTTTGAGGAATGCTGGACTCTGACTCTAGGAGCCTGGAGGTTGTTTGGCAGTAGGTAAAGAAAGAAATGTGCTTTCCTTGGCCAATAAAGTGCCTTAGAGACATCATCACAGTGTCTTCAGGGAAGGTATCAAGACCCTCATAAAGTAGTTTTTTCCATTTCTAAGGGAGACTCTGATTCCTCTGTTATGTTTCTTTACAGGCTCTTTCTTTCCACATGTGAGTCTGCTCAAAGCTGTGAATTCAGCTGATACTGTAGTTTGGTAAAATATATATAATGCAATGACTGTACTGAATTCTTACACAGAATCAGAGAAATCTTTCATCTAGTTAGATTTTGAGCCAAGAATTTTGGACTTCAAAATTATAATTCATTTTCTTAAAAAAATTTAGTATGTTTACAACCAACCAGCAAACTAACACTTTCTTAGCTTACTTATTACCCATGACATATTTTTCTATGATAGTGGCTTTATTGGTCTTTCAAAGCCTTGCCTTCCAAAAGTCCTTCTTTCCAGTTGACCAAAAGTTATTACCTATGACGCTGAGATGTAATGGAAATCAGATTCACATTGGTAAAAAAACCAAAGAAAGTGTTATTGTATTTTACTCTGCGACAGGTAAGAATATATTGTTTCTGAGCCCAAAAGGAAATAAAATGATTGAATATTAATAGGCTCCTTCTCACTGCTCTGCTGGGGGCTTCCCTGGTGGCTCAGATGGTAAAGAATCTGCCTGCCAAGCAGGAGACTCAGGTTCAGTCCTTGGGTTGGGAAGATCCCCTGCAGAAGGAAATGGCAACCCACTCCAGTGTTCTTGCCTGAAGAATTCCATGGGCAGAGAAGCCTGCTGGGCCACAGTCCGTGGAGTCACAAAGAGTTGGACACGACTGAGCCACTAACACACACTACTCTGCTGCGTGTAGATTTTAGGAACAAAGATAAAAGCAGGGAGGCCAGTAAGGAGTCGTTGGAATGATACAGTTGGCAGATAATAGTGGCTTGTACTAGCTAAAGTGAAGATGGATGTCTTTTAAAGATAAAACAGAGTTTGATGAGATATTAGATGAGATATGAGAACAAGGAGCCAATGGAAAAGATAATGTTACCAGTTACTAACATGGGGAAGACTGGATGAGCAGTATGAGAACCAAAGGGGAGTGGGGTAAGATGTGGTATCAGGAGTTTCACTGTTGACATGTTAACTTTGAGATATCTATTAGATATCTACATGTAGATGTCAAGAAAGTGGTTGAATACTTGAGTCTAGAACTCAGGGACACGTTTAGGCTAGATACAGAAATTTAAAATTCATTGTGTGTTTTGAGGAAATTACATATGATCCCCAAAGTAGTCAGTATGGACAGAGAAGTTGTTTAAGGACATAACCTAGGAACTCTATAACTTTTACAGCTTCTAGTATGAGAAAGATTAATTGAAATGTTAAAAAGCTGTAGGCTGTCAGGTCAAAGCAACATCAGGACATACTCTGATATCCTATGTGAAGAAAGTAAGTCTTGTCAGAAGGAGGGTGTAATTCAAGTGTCAAATGCTGCACACAGGGCAGATAAGATGCAGGCTGAGAAGCGGTCACGGGGTATGACAACACGGTCATTGGTGATGTTAGCGAAAGCAGTTTCTATGTGATAGGAGGAGTGAAGGACTGATTGTATCAGGTTCAGGAGGAAAAAAAAAAAAATACTTTTAAAGTTGTGCTCTAGGGGATGTTGAAATCATTTCTTCATAAACTCTATTTTCTAATAATGCATTGTTATTTCTTTATAATAATTCTATTGTATTTCTGTTTCATAATAATTTTTTTATTATTAACTCCCTGCTATCAGAGATGAAGTCATTATCACCATAACTTTCACTCTCTACAACTTTTGTGTTTTGGAATACATTTGGACCTGGTCCAAGTTCGTAGTGCTTACACTTCTGGTATATCTCTTTAGTTCCCTGTGTTTCCAAATTTTAGTTTATATGATTTGAATAAACACCACCAGTTCTTCTAAATGGCTTCTTCATTTCTGAATTGTATGTTTTGACTGTCTCTCAGTTAGCTAAATTTCAATAAGTAATTTTCCCCAAAGGGCTTATGAATGCTGTCTCTGAGTTTCTTCATATTTGAGAATATATTACTTTGGCTTTTATTCTTGAATGAGAATTAGTATGAATATATTTTTCTTGGTAACAATATTTCCTCAGTGCTTTCAAAATTTTGCTGTACTGTTTCTGGTTTTATGAATAAGCCTGAGTCTACTCTGATTTTGCCTTTGTGGTTGGCTTTCTTTTTTTCTACCTAGACAAAATATACTTTTAAAATATATGACCTTTTTAACATCCAGTAGAGAACTCAATGTTGATTTTTATCTTTTAATTCATTTTGGTATAATTGGCATCTTTAATCTACTTATGCAATTTTTCATTTCAGGGAAATTCTGCTGTGTCATTTCTCTGAATTCATTTTTAAGATTTCCGTTGATGTAGTCTCCATTTTAAGACATTTCTGTTGGATCATCAGTCTCTTTGTACCTATTATCTCATTCTTATCACACTATTCTTTTTGTCCCTTTCCTCAGTGTTTAAAGTGAGAATATAGATTTCAGCAATAACTATTCTCCCTTGCTGTTTCAAATTTTTTTTATTAGATCAGCTACTTTATCATTTGAGCTTATAACATGCTTCCTTTGCTTTCTTTGTAACATGTCTGAAAGAACTGGCATTATAGGAGTTTTTTTCCCTTTAAATATACTTGGTTTCTTAATGTTTTCTTAATTCAGTTTTTGCATCTTTTCTTTATTAAAAAAAAAAAAACTCAGTAAAAGTCAGGTAAGTTACTTATTAGAAAGCTAGTATGTAGAATGACATTAAAACCTAAGCCTCCTTTTTTCCTAGTGTGAGTTTTATGCTCCCATTTTATGTTCTTGTTAGAGCTTGATCTTGCTATTCTGTTTCAGAGGGCAAAGCAATTACAAGCCATGGACAATAAAATAAACATCATCTGAATTGGAATATCTCGGTACATATTCTGACAAATTGATGATTAATACACTTAGCCTCCTTCCAGTATCATTGCAATGATAGGCTAGCTAGGCTAACTTGAAGTGTACATGGATGGGAAGCGTATGTGAGGAGCAGGAATGGAGGCACGGTAACAGACTAACCATGAAGCTAGATAGGCTTACATTTTAGGACCCCTGGCCTGACTGGACCTCTGCAGGAAAAATGTTTTTTCCAGTAACAGGAATTTTAGCAGTGTTTTCCTGATCAGCTCTTTCTGTCAATATTTCAAATAAAAGATATGTGATCCTTAATAACTACCTCTTTCCAGTCTAGTTTCTACTTCTTTAGACTGTCCCTCTTGTCAAATGGCATTGTAGTGCCTGCTGGGACTTTTGGGGACCCAGGGGAGTTGAGTTGGAGACATGTTTAGTTTCGGCTTAGATGAAAATTACTTTTAGTTTTGCCAGGAAACAAGGATTCTACTTATCTGGACCAACTTTATTACCTTTGATAGTTCTACCCTAATATTCTCACACCTTGGTACAGACTCAAGGCTTTAATTTCATAGCTTAACTTGCTTTTTGACATTTAAACCAAGGTAAAACAATTACTTGCAGTGATTATCCTAGTCTGAATTTAGCTTATTTTTTGTTTATTTTGTTCTTTCTGGTGATTTTTATTTTTATTTTCCTATGAGCCCACAAATGCTTTACAAAGTATGTCTCAATTCAAGACTATTTATATTTTAGTAGGAAAATCTTTCTTTATACATTATGGTCAGGAATCAGAAGTCTCTTTGCATTCAGTATTTAGCACACATATTTAAACTTATGTTTTCCAAGTACAAATAGAATTAATCAGTATCTATAGCCTGTGTCTCAAAAAACAAATGACTAATCATTCTTTTCATTTTTTTTTCATTCTCTTAGCTATCTTCTGTCATATTTGGTCTAAGGGAAAGTCTTTATCAATCTTTACCATCAGTCTTCACTTCCCTTATTGATTACATAAATTTGTTTATAGATTTATAATTTGTCCCATTATGCTTATTAATACATAAAATCTGTGTGCAAACATGCTTCAGTCGTGCCCGATTCTTTGCAACCTTATGGACCATAGCCCACCAGATTTCTCTGTCCATGGGATTCTCCAGTCAAGAATACTGGAGTGAGTTGCCTTACCCTTCTCCAGGGGATCTTTCCAATCCAGGGATCAAACTCGCATCTCTTATGTCTCTTGTATTGGCAGACAGGTTCTTTACCACTAGCACCACCTGGGAAGTCCAAAAACTTTAGCCTTCCTAACTACATTGCTCACATTTTCTTCCTGCAACCTAATTATCTTTCTCTTGAATTAAAGAAGTATGTCCTCTAGAATTTCTTCCATTAGGAATTTATAGGTGTTATATATAATTTCTGAGAATTTTCATGTTTAAATGTTTTTTCACGCAAACCTCATATTTACTTAGAAATAGAATCTGTTATTCCTCTTTTAAAATGCTGTTCATTGTCTCCAAAGATTTTATTTTGATGAGAACGCTGGCAGTTTTGTGTTTTAATTTTACATTAGAGTAGTTGATTTACGATGTTGTGTCAGTTCCATGTATACAGCAAAGTGATTTAGTTATACATATGCACGTATCACTTTGCAAATTCTTTTCCCATGTAATTTATTAGAGAATATTGAGTACAGTTCCTTGTGCTATACAATGGGTCCTCATTGGTTATCTATTTTAATATAGTAGTGTATATGTTAATCCCAAGCTCTTAATTTATCCCTTCCCCACACCTTTCTCCTTTGTTAACCATAAGTTTGTTATCTAAATTCATGACTCTGTTTCCATTTTGTAAACAAGTTCATTTGTATCACTTTTCTAATCTGCACATAAGCAATATCATATTTGTCTTTGTCTAATTTACTTCACTTAGTATGATAATCTCCAGATCTAATCATGTTGCTGCAAATGGCATAATTTCACTTTTTTATGACTCAGTAGTATTCCATTGTATATACATATGAAATCTTAATCCATTCATCTGCTGATGGACATTTCAGTTACTACTATGTCTTGGCTATTGTTAATAGTTCTACTATGAACAATGGAGTGCATGTATCTTTTTGAATTAGAGTTTTCTTCAGATATATGCCCAGCAGTGGGATTGCTGGATCACATGGAGCTCTATTTTTAGTTTCTTTAGGAAAAACTCCATACTGTTCTCCATAGTGGCTATACCAATTTATATTCCCACCAACAGTGTAGGGGAGTTACCTTTTCTCCACACCCTCTCCAGTATTTATTGTTTGTAGACTTTTTAATGATGGCCATTCAGACACATGTGAGCTGATATCTCATTGTGGTTTTGATTTTCATTCTTCTAATAAATACCAATGTTCAGTATCTTTTCACATGTGTGTTGGCCATATGTATGTCTTCTTTGCTTTTAGCTTCTCTTGAACTTGTTCACAAAACAGAAGCTAAAGGAAAAGGAGAAAAGGAAAGATATACCCATCTGAATGCAGAGTTCCAAAGAATAACAAGGAGATATAAGAACAAGTCTTCCTCAGTGATCAATGCAAGGATATAGAAGGAATTCAAGAAAATTAGAAAGACCAAGGAAGCATTTCATGCAAAGATGGGTACAATAAATGACAGAAATGGTATGGACTTAACAGAAGCAGAAGATATTAAGAAAAGTTGGCAAGAATACACAGAAGAACTATACAAAAAAGATCTTCATGATCCAGATAACCATAATGGTGTGATCACTCACCTAGAGCCAGACATCTTGGAGTGGGAAGTCAAGTGGGCCTTGGAAAGCATCACAATGAACAAAGCTAATGGAGATGATGGAATTCCAGTTGAGCTATTTCAAATCCTGAAAGATGATGCTGTGAAAGTGCTGCACTCAATATGCCAGCAAATTTGGAAAACTCAGCAGTGGCCACAGTACTGGAAAAGGTCAGTTTTCATTCCAATCCCAAAGAAAGGTAATGCCAAAGGATGTTCAAACTGTGTGTGTATAATGAGCACAATTGCACTCATCACACACACTAACTAGCAAAGTAGTGCTCAAAATTCTCCAAGCCAGGCTTCACCAGTACATGAACCAAGAACTTCCAGATGTTAAAGCTGAATTTAGAAAAGGAGAGGAACCAGAGATCAAATTGCCAACATCCACTGGATCACTGAAAAAGCAAGAGAGTTCCTGAAAAACATCTACTTCTGCTTTATTGATTATGTCAAAGCCTTTGACTATGTAGATCACAACAAACTGTGGAAATTCAAGAGATAGGAATACCAGACCATCTTATCTGTCTCCTGAGAAATGTGTATGCAGGTCAAGAAGCAACAGTTAGAACTGGACATGGAACAACAGACTGGTTCCAAATAGGAAAAGGAGTATGTCAAAGCTATGTATTGTCACCCTGCTTATTTAACTTATATGCAGAGTACATCATGCAAAATGCCAGGCTGGAAGAAGCACAAGCTGGAATCAAGATTGCTGGGAGAAACATCAATAACCTCAGATATGTAGATGACACCACCCTTAAGGCAGAAAGTGAAGAAGAACCTAAGAGCCTCTTGATGAAAGTGAAAGAGGAGAGTGAAAAAGCTGGCTTAAAAGTAAGCATTCAAAAAACTAAGATCATGGCATCTGGTTCCATCACTTTATGGCAAATAGATGGGGAAACAATGGAAACAGTGAGAGAGTTTATTTTCTTGGGCTCCAAAATCACTGCAGATGGTGACTGCAACCATGAAATTAAGACACTTGCTCCTTGGAAGAAAAGCTATGACCAACCTAGATAGCTTATTAAAAAGCAGAGACATTACTTTGCTGACAAATTCCATCTAGTCAAGGCTATGGTTTTTTCCAGTAGTCACATATGGGTGTGAGAGTTGGACCATAAAAACAGCTGAGCACTGAAGAATTGATGCTTTTGAACTGCGATATTGGAAAAGACTCTTGAGAGTCCCATAGACTGCAAGGAGATCCAACCAATCCTGAAGGAAACCAATCCTGAATGTTCATTGGAAGGACTGATGTTGAAGCTGAAACTCCAGTACTTTGGCCACCTGATAGGAAGAAGTGACTCATTGGGAAAGACCCTGGTGCTAGAAAAGATGAAGGTAGGAGGAAAAGGGGATGATAGAGGATAAGATGGTTGGATGGTATCACTGACTCAATGAACACAAGTTTGATCAAGCTCTGGGAGTTGGTGATGGACAGGGAAGCCTGGAGTGCTACAGTCCATGGGGTTGCAAAGAGTCAGACACATATAGAGCAACTGAGCTGATCCGACCCTGATGTCTTCTTTGGAGAAATGTCTTTTAGTTCTTTTGCTCATTTTTCTGATTGGGTTGTTTGCCATTTGCTTTTTTGTAATATTGAGTTGCATTTCTGATTTTATGCTTTGGAGCTGTATCCTTTGTTGATTGCATCATTTACAATTTTTTTGTCCCATTCTGTGGGTTGTTTATGGTTTCCTTTGTGTGCAAAAGCTTTTGAGTTTAATTAGGTCCAGGTTTTTTTTTTTTTTTTTTAATTTTCATTACTCTAGGAGGTGGATCCAAAAAGTTATTTCTGTGATATATGTCAAACAGTGTTCTGCCTATGCTTTTCTCTAAGAGTTTTATAATACCCAGGCTTACCTTTAGGTCTTTAATCCATTGTGAGCTTATTTTTGTGTATGGTGTTAAAGAATATTCTAATTTCATCCATGTAACTGTTGAGTTTTCGCAGCAGCAGATAATGAAGAAATTGTTTTTATACATTGTGTATTCTTACGTCCTTTGTTGTAGATTAATTGACCATAGATCAGTTAAGTTCAGAGTTCATAGATGCATGGGTTTATTTCTGGGCTGTCTGTCTTCTTCCATTGATCTTTATTTCTGTCTTTGTGCAATACCATATTGTTTTGATGACCATACCTTTGTTGTATAGTCTGAAGACAGGGAGCCTGCTATGCCCAGCTCTGTTTTTCTTTCTCAAGATTGCTTTGGCTAGTCAGAGTCTTTTGTGTCTCCATACATATTAAAAAATTTTTTTTGTTCTAGTTCTGTGAAAAATGCCATTGGTAATTTGATAGGGATTGCATTGAATGTGTAGATTGCCATGGGTAGTAAAGTCAATTGGCAGTGTTGATTTTTTTCCAATTTAAGAACACGGTATGCCCTTCCTTTTTGTGACATCATCTTTTATTTCTTTCATCAGTGTCTTACAGTTTTCAGAATACAGTTCTCAAGGCTTCTTAGGTAGATTTGCATGCATGCGTGAATGTCCAGTTGTGTCGGACTGTTTGCACCTATGGAGTGTAGCCTCCCAGGCTTCTATGTCTATGGGGTTTTCCAAGCAAGAATATTGGAGTGGGTTACCATTTCCTCCTCCAAGGGATCTTCCTGATTCAGAGATCGAACCTGTGTCTCCGACGTCTCCTGTATTGCAGGTGGATTCTTTACTACTGAACCGCTGTGGAAGTTAGGTAGCCTTCTTTATTCCTAGGTAATTTATTCCTTCTGATGTGATGGTAAATGGGACTGTTTCCTTAATTTCTCTTTCTGCTCTTTTGTTGTTAGTGTATAGAAGGCAATAGATTTCTGTGCATTCATATGGTACCCTCCAACTGTATTGAATTCATTGATGAAATCTAATAGTTTTCTGGTGGCATCTTTAGGATTTTCTATGTGTAGTATCATATCATCTTAAAACAGTGATGGTTTGAATTCTTCCTTTCTGGTTTGGATATATTTTTATTTCTTTTTCTTCTCTGATTGTGATGGGTAGGACTTCCCATACTGTATTCAGTAAAAGTGGTGAGAAGTGGGCATCCTTGTTTTATTTTTGATCTTAGAGCAAATGTTTTGAGCTTTTCACCATTGTGTATGATGTAAGCTGTGTGTTTGTCATATATGTCCTTTATTATACTGAGGTACGTTTCCTCTATGCCCACTTTCTGGAGAGATTTTATCATAAATGAATGTTGAAGTTTATAAAAAGTTCTTTCTGCATCTATTGAGATGATCATATGGTTTTTATTCTCCAATGTTCAACAGTGATATTGGGCTGCAGTTTTCTTTTGTGTGGTACCCTGGTCTGGTTTTGATATAAGGATGATGGTGGCATCATTTGAATGAGTTTGGGAGGGTTCCTTCCTCTGCAATTTTTGGAATAATTTCAGAAAGATAGGTGTTAACTCTTCTGTAAGTGTTTGATAGAATTTTCTGCTGAAGCCATCTGTTTGTGGGGATTTTTAAAATTGCAGTTGGGAGTTTTTAAATCACAGTTTCAATTTCATTACTTGTGATTGGTCTGTTCATATTTTCTGTTTCTTCCTGGTTCAGTCTTGGAAAGTTGGACCTTTCTAAGAATTTGTCCAGTTTCTTCTAGGGTGTCCATTTTATTGGCATATAGCTGCTGGTAGTAGCCTCTTATGATTCCATGTATTTCTCTGGTGTCCATTGTAACTTCTCCTTTGTCATTTCTAATTTTATTAATGTGAACACTCAATTTTTTTCTTGATGAGCCTGGCTAAAGGTTTATCAATCTTGGTTATCTTTCAGAGAACCATCTTTTAGTTTTATTGATCTTTTCAATTTCTGCACTGATTTTTCTGATTTCTTCCCTTCTACTAACTTTGGCTTTTGTTTGTTCTTCTTTTTCTAGTTGCTTTAGGTGTAAGACTAAGGTTGTTTGTTTTAGATTTTTCTTGTTTCTTGAGGTAAGATTGTACTGCTATAAACCACCCTCTTAGCACTGCTTTTGCTGCATCCCATAGGTTTGGGGTCACTGTATTTTTGTTTTCCTTTGTCTTTAGGTATTTTTTAATTTACTCTTTTATTTCTTCAATGATTCATTGGTTGTTTGGTAGCATATTATTTAGCCTCCATGCATTGTGTTTTTTTATAGTTTTTCTCTTGTTGATTTCTAGTCTCAAAAGGTTCTGGTGAGAAAAGATGCCTGGTATGATGTCAATATTTCCTTTTTCTTTTAAAAATTATTTATAAGAGTATAGTTGCTTTACAATGTTGTGTTTCTGCTTTACAGCAAAGTGAATCAGCTGTATGTATACATATATCCCATATTTTGGATTTCCTTCCCATTTAGGTCATCATAGACTGTTGAGTAGACTTCCCTGTGCTATACAATAGGTTCTCATTTGTTATCTATTTTATACATAGTAGTGTATACATGTCAATCCCAACCTTCCAATTTATCCCACCCTCCTTTCCCTCCTTGGTGTCCATATGTTTGTTCTCTACATCTGTGTCTCTGTTTTGATCTGCAGATACATTCATCTGTACCATTTTTATAAATTCCACATATATTCATTATTATACTATATTTTTCTGTTTCTGAATTACTAACCCTGTATAACTGTCTCTAGGTCCATCTATGTCTTTGCAGTTGGCACAGTTTTGTTCCTTTATATGACTGAGTAATATTCCATTGTACATTTGTACCATATTTTCTTTATCCATTACTCTGTTGATAGATATTTAAATTGTGTCCATGTCCTGGCTATTGTAAATAGTGCTGCAATGAATACTGGGGTGCCTGTATCTTTTGGAATAATGGTTTTCTCTGGATATATGCCCAGGAGTGAGATTGTTGGGTCATATGGTAGTTCCATTTTTAGTTTTTAAGGCATCTCCATACTCTTGTCCATAATCACTGTAGCAATTTACATTCCCACCAACAGTATAAGAAGACTGGTTTTTCTCCACACCCTCTCCAGCGTTTATTCTTGGTAGATTTTTTGATGCTGGCCATTCTCACTGTAATTTCAGTTTGCATTTTTCTAATAATTAGTGATGCTGAGCATTTTTCATGTGCCTGTTGGCCATCTGTATGTATTCTTTGGAGAAATATGTATTTAGTTCTTCTTCCCAGTTTTGGATTGACTTTTTTTCTTTTACATTGAGCTGCATATGCTGTTTGTATATTTGAAGATTAATCCCTTGTCAGTTGCTTTGATTGCAAATATTTTGTTCCATTCTAAGGGTTGTCTTTTCATTTTTTAATGGTTTCCTTTACTTTTGGAGAAGTAACCCACTCCAGTATTCTTGCCTGGAGAATCCCATGGACAGAGGAGCCTGGCATGCTGCAGTCCATGGGGATGCACAGAGTCGAATACAACTGAGGGATTTCACTTCACTTTTCTTTACAAAAGCTTTTGCAAAATTCCACAAAATTTACAAAGACTTTTACAAACCTTTGTAAAAAACCTTTACAAAATTCCTTTGCAAAAACTTTTGAATAAGGTACACTGATTTTTTTTTTTTTTTAAATTTTCATTACTCTGGGAGTTGGGTAAAAAAAAGATCTTGCTGTGATTTATGTAAGAGTGTTCTGCCTATGTTTTCCTCTAACAGTTTTATAGTGTCTGGTCTTATATTATTTAGGTCTTTAGTCCATTTTGAATATGATGGTAGGGAATGTTCTAATTTTTTACACAGATGTGTAAAAAGAATGTTCATTCTTTTACACAGAGCTGTCCAGTTTCCCCAGCATTACATACTGAAGAGTGGGACTTTTTTCCATTGTATATTCTTGCCTCTTTTGTCATAAATTAGGTGACCACAGGTATATGAGTTTTTCTCTGGTCTTTCTATTCTGTTCCATTGATCTATAGTTCTGTTTTTGTGCCAGTATCATACTGTCTTCATTACTATAGCTTTGTAGTATAGTTCCAGCTCAGGGCACCTCATTCCTTTAGCTGCATTTGACTTTCTCAAGGTTGCTTTGGGCTATTCGAGTCTTTTGTGTTTCCACACAAATTGTAAATATTTTTGTTCTAGTTCTGTGAAAAATGTTGTTGATAATTTGATAGGAATTGTACTGAAAATGTTGATTGTTTTGGGTACTATAATCATTTTCACAATATTGACTGTTTCAGTCCAAGAACATGGTAGATCTCTCCATTGGTTTGTGTCTTTTTGATTTCTTTCATCAGTATCTTACAGTTTTCTGTGTACAGGTCTTTTGCTTCCCTAAGTAGGTTTATTTCTAGATACTTTATTCTTTTTTTTTTTTTTTGCTGGTGGTAAATGGGACTGTTTGCTTAATTTCTCTTTCTGATGTCTCATTGCTAGTATATAGGCATGCACAATATTTCTGTGTATTAATTTTGTATCCTGTAACTTTACCAAATTCATTGATTAGTGCTAATAGTTTTCCAACTGCATCTTTAGGATTTTCTTATGTGTAGTATCAATTCATCTGCAAACAGTGACACTTTTACTTCTTTTCCAATATGGATTACTTTATCCTTTTATTTCTTTTTTCCCCTTCTAATTGTAGTGGCTAGGTGGGTCAGACAGTAAAGAATCCACCTGCAGTGCAGGAGATCTGGGTTTGATCCCTGGGTCGGGAAGATCCCCTGGATAAGGGTATGGTGACCCACTCCAGTGTTCTTGCCTGGGAAATCCCATGGACAGAGGAACCAGGCAGGCTCCAGTCCATGGGGTCACAAAGAGTCGGACATGACTGACTAACACTCACTCACTTACTTAGTAGGACTTCCATAACTATGTTGAATAATGGTAATGAGAGCGGACATCCTCGACTGGTTCCTGATCTTGAAGGAAAGGCTTGTTGTTGTTTTCATCATTGAAAATGATGTTTGCTATGGTCTTGCCATATATGGCCTTTATTATGTTGAGGTAGGTTCCCTCTATGCATACTTTCCTGAGAGGTTTTATCATAAATGGCTGTTGAATGTTGTCATAAGTTTTTTATGCATCTATTGAAATTATTATATGATTTTTATTCTTCAGTTTTAAAATATGGCATATTAGATTTATTGATTTGCATTTATTGAGGAATCCTTGCATCCCTGGGGTAAATCCCACTTGATCAAGGTGCATGATCCTTTTAATGTGTTGTTGGATTCTGTTTGCTAGTATTTTGTTGAGAATTTTTGCATCTATGTTCATCAGTGATATTGGTCTGTAATTTTCTCTTTTTGTGTGATATTTTTGTCTGGCTTTGGTATCAGGGTGATGGTGGTCTTATAGAATGAGCTTGGGAGTGTTCATTCCTCTGCAAATTTTTGGAAGCTTTAAAAAGTATGTGTGTTAGCTCTTCTCTAAATCTTTGATAGAATTTGCCTGTGAAGCCATCTCATTCTGGAGTTTTGTTTATTGGAAGATTTTACATCTCACTTTCAATTTCAGTACTTGTGATTGGTATATATATTGGCATATAGTTGCTTGTGGTACTGTCTTATCATCCTTTGTATTTCTGCCTTGTCCATTGTATCTCCTCCTTTTTCATTTCTAATTTATCCTCTCCCTTTTGTTTTGTTGAGGAGTCTTTACCAATAATTTTGCTAACCTTCTCAAAGGACAAGCTTTTAGTTTCATTGATCTCTGCTGTTGTTTTCTTAGTTGCTTTTATTTCTGCCCCAATTTTTGTGATTTCTTTCCTTCCACTAACTTTGGGGTTTGTTTGTTGCTCTTTCTCTGGTTACTTTCAGTGTAAGATTAGGTTGTTCATTTGAGATTTTTTTTTTCTTTCTTGAGGTAGGATTTTATTGCTATAAACTTCCTTCTTAGAACTGATTTTGCTGCATTCCACAGGTTTTGGATTGCCATATTTTTGTTGTCATTTTTTCCAATGTATATTTTGATTTCTGATTTGATTTCTTCAGTGATCTGTTATTTAGTGGCATATTGTTGAGCCTCCATGTATTTGTGTATGTTTACAGCTTTTATTCCTGTAATTGATTTCTAATCTTATAGCACTGTGGTTAGAAATGATGTTTAACATAATTTCAGTTTTCTTAAATTTTATGAGGTCTGATTCGTGCCCCAAGATGTGATCTATCACACAGAGAATGTTCCATGTGCACTTTAGAAGAAAGTGTGTTCTGATGCTTTTGGATGGAATGTTTTATAAATATCAGTTAAGTTTATCTAGTCCAATGTGTCATTTAAAAGTTGTGTTTCCTTGTCAATTTTGTTTGCATGATCTCCCTATTGGATTATGTGGGGTGTTAAAGTCCCCGACTATTGTCACTATCAATTTCCTCTGTTATTATTTGCCTTGTGTATGTAATGACGTGTTCCAATGTTGGATGCATAAATATTTGTAATTATTATATCTTCTTCTTGGATTGATCCATTGATCATTATATAGTATCCTTGCTTGTCTCTTGTAGTCCTTATTTTAAAGTCTATTTTATCTGATATAAGTATTGCTATTTCAGCTTTCTTTTGATACCCTTTTCCACTCCTGTACTTTCAGTCTGTAAATATCTCTAGATGTGAAGTTAGTCTCTTGCAGACAACCTGTATATCAGTCTTATTTTTGTATCCATTCAGTCAATGTCTTTTGGTTGCAGCATTAATATTCTTGCATTTAAGTTAATTATTGATATGTATGTTCCGATGCGATTTTGTTAATCTTTTTGGATTTGTTTTATAGGTGTTTTTCTTTTTTTGTTGTGTTTGTTTGGATTTCTTTTTCTTTTTTGTGTGTTTATCGATTGTAGATTTTCTGTTTGCAGTTACTGTGAGGCTTTAAAATAGCCATCTATATATAAACAAGACTTTTAAGTTGCTGGTCTTTTAATTTCAAATGCATTTCCAATATCCTGCATTTGTCCTCTCCTCTTTTCACAATTGATGGTTTTGATATCATATTTATGTGTGAATGATTTCCTACCTTATTGTATGTTATTGGTGAGCTTTTCCATTCATACCTTTCTTATTTCTAGTTGTAGCCTTTCCTTTTCTGCCTAGATAAGTTCCATTAACATTTGTTGTAAAGCTGGTTTGGTGGTGAATTCTCCTACATTTTTCTTGTCTGTTAAGATTTTGATTTTTCCATCAAATCTGAAAGAGCCTTTGTGGACAGAGTATTCTTGGTTGTACTTTCTTCCCTTTCATCACTTCAAGTATATCATGCCATTTCTGGCTTGCAAAGTTTCTGCTGAAAAATCAGCTGATAATCCTATGGGGATTCCCTTGTATGTTATTTGTTGCATTATATATATATGGCAGAAAGTGAAGAGGAACTAAAAAGCCTCTTGATGAAGGTGAAAGTGGAGAGTGAAAAAGTTGGCTTAAAGCTCAACATTCAGAAAACAAAGATCATGGCATCCGGTCCCATCACTTCATGGGAAATAGATGGGGAAACAGTGGAAACAGTGTCAGACTTTATTTTGGGGAGCTCCAAAATCACTGCAGATGGTGACTACAGCCATGAAATTAAAAGAGGCTTACTCCTTGGAAGGAAAGTTATGACCAAACTAGACAGCATATTCAAAAGCAAAGACATTACTTTGCCAACAAAGGTCCATCTAGTCAAGGCTACGGTTTTTCCTGTGGTCATGTATGGATGTGAGAGTTGGACTGTGAAGAAGGCTGAGTGCCGAAAAATTGATGCTTTTGGACTGTGGTGTTGGAGAAGACTCTTGAGAGTCCCTTGGACTGCAAGGAGATCCAACCAGTCCATTCTAAAGAGATCAGCCCTGGGATTTCTTTGGAAGGAACGATGCTAAAGCTGAAACTCCAGTACTTTGGCCACCTCATGCGAAGAGTTGACTCATTGGAAAAGAGTCTGATGCTGGGAGGGATTGGGGGCAAGAGGAGAAGGGTACAACAGAGGATGAGATGGCTGGATGGCATCACTGACTCGATGGATGTGAGTCTGGGTGAACTCCGGGAGTTGGTGATGGACAGGGAGGCCTGGCGTGCTGTGATTCATGGGGTCGCAAAGGGTCGGACATGACTGAGCGACTGATCTGATATATATATATATATATGTATATAACTTTCTTGGTTGCTTAGAGGGTAAAGTGCCTGCCTGTAATGCAGGAGACTTGGGTTTGATCCCTGGGTCAGAAAGATCCCCTGGAGAAAGAAATGGCAACCCACTCTGGTATTCTTGCCTGGAAAATCTCATAGACAGAGGAGCCTGGTGGGCTACAGTCCATGGGGTCACAGTCAGACATGACTGAGTGACTTCATTTTCACTTTCACTTTATATATTCATACATATATAAATATATCTCCTGCCTGGAACTCTCGGTGTTTCCTGGACTTGGGTGACTGCTTCCTTTCCCATGTTAAGGAAGTTTTTTTTAGCTAGTATCTCTTTAAGGAGTTTCTCAGGCCCTATTTCTCTCCCTCCTCTTTCTGGGACCCTTATAATGCAAATGTTAAGAGGAGAGTGAAAAAGTTGGCTTAAAGCTCAGCATTCAGAAAACGAAGATCATGGCATCTGGTCCCGTCACTTCATGAGAAATAGATGGGGAAACAGTGGAAACAGTGTCAGACTTTATTTTTTTGGGCTCCAAAATCACTGCAGATGGTGACTGCAGCCATGAAATTAAAAGACTTTATTTTTTGGGGCTCCAAAATCACTGCAGATGGTGATTGCAGCCATGAAATTAAAAGACGCTTACTCCTTGGAAGGAAAGTTATGACCAACCTAGATAGCGTATTGAAAAGCAGAGACATTACTTTGCCAACAAAGGTCTGTCTAGACAAGGCTATGGTTTTTTCAGTAGTCATGTATGGATGTGAGAGTTGGACTGTGAAGAAAGCTGAGCACCGAAGAATTGATGCTTTTGAACTGTGGTGTTGGAGAAGACTCTTGAGAGTCCCTTGGACTGCCAGGAGATCCAACCAGTCCATTCTGAAGGAGATCAGTCCTGGGTGTTCTTTGGAAGGACTGATGCTGAAGCTGAAACTCCAGTACTTTGGCCACCTCATGCGAAGTGTTGACTCATTGGAAAAGACTGATGCTGGGAGGGATTGGGGGCAGGAGGAGAAGGGGACGATAGAGGATGAGATGGCTGGATGGCATCACCGACTCTATGGACGTGAATTTGAGTGAACTCCGGGAGTTGGTGATGGACAGGGAGGCCTGGCGTGCTGCAATTCATGGGGTTGCAAAGAGTCGGACACGACTGAGTTAACTGAACTGAACTGAATGCCTTTAAAGTTTTCCTAGAGATCTCTTTGACCGTCCTCATTCCTTTTCATTTTCTTTTCTTCTGTTCCACAACAGTGATTCCACTGCTCTCCCTTTCAGCTCACTTATCTTTTCTTGTCGTTTATTCTTCTATTGATACTTCCCAGTGTATTTTTCATCTCTGTTTGTTCTTTAGAGCTTCTAGCTCTTTGTTAAACATCTCTTTTAACTTTTTTGTTTTTGCCTCCATTCTTTTTCTGATATCTTGCTTCATCTTTACTGTTATTACTCTGAATTCTTTTTTGGGGAAGGTTGCCTATCTCCACTTTACTTAGTTGTTCTTTGAGGTTTTATCTTATTCCTTAATCTGGAACATTTTCTATCTCATTTTGTCTAACTCTCTATTTGCAATCTCCATTCAGCAGGCTGCAGATCTGTGGTTCCTCTTGCTTCTGCAGTCTGCCCCTGGTGGATGAGGCTGGTCTAAAAGGCTTCTGTAGGCTTCCTATTGGAAGGAATTGGCACCTGGCCACTGGTGGGTGGAGCTGGGTCTTGTCTTCCAAGTGGCATGGCTATGTAAATGGGTGTGTTTAATAAGTAGTTGTGGGCTCAGGAAGAGTTTAGGCCACCTGTCTGCTGAGGTTAGGGACAATGTTCTCATCCTATCAACTGTTTGGTCTGAGGTGTCCCAGCAGTGGAACCTACAGGCTATTGTGTGGGGGCCAGGTCTCAAATGGTGGCCTCCAGGAGGGTTCACGCCAATGAGTACTCCCTAGAACTACCACCACCAGTGTCTTTGTCCTCACAGTGAGCCACAGATGTCCCCCACTCCACCACCACAACCTCCCCAGGGAACTCTCCAAGACCAGCAGGTAGGTCTGTCGTAGGCTCTTATTGAGTCACTTCTTTTTCTCTGGGTTGTGGTGCACATGAAATGTTTTGTGTGCCTTCTAACAGTGGAGTTTCTTTCCCCTCAAGTCCTGTGGAGTTCCTGTAGTCACACCCCACTGGCCTTCAAATTCAAATGCTCTGGGGGCTCTTCCTCCTGATGCCAGACCCCCAGGCTGGGGAGCCTGACATGGGGTTCAGAAGTCTCTTGTGGGATAATGTCTGTGATATAATTATTTTCCAGTTTGTAGGTTATTCACTGCCCACTGGTATGGGATTTTAACACAACTGTACCCACTCCTTGGGCTTCCCAGGTAGTGCTAGTGGTAAAGAACCCATCTACCAGTGCAGGAGAGGAAAGAGACAAGGGTTCAGTCGCTGGGTTGGGAAGATCCCCTGGAGGAAATGGCAACCTATTCCAGTATTCTTGCCTGGAGAATCCCATGGACAGAGGAGCCTGGCAGGCTACAGTCCGTAGAGCCACATAGAGTCAAAGATGATTGAAGTGACTTAGCATGCACCCCCTCTTATCGACCATCTCATTGTGGCTTCTTCATCTTTAGTTGTAGAATATCTTTTTTTGTAGGTTCCAGTGTTTTGTTCTATAGTTGTGATTTTAGTGTTTTCGTTAGAGGAAGAAGGTCATGTCTTTCTAGTCAGTCGTCTTCCAATTAGCCCTGATTCTGCTTTATTAAAAGTTTAATGTTCTTTTATCTGAAAACATTCAGAATTTTTTATTGAAGTATAGTTGATTTCTAATGTTAATATCTGCTGTACAGAAAAGTGATTCAGTTATACCTATGTATATTTTATTTCTTATATTGTTTTCCATTGCAGTTTATCAGATGGTATTGAATATAGGTCCCTGTGCTATACAGTAGGGTCTTACTGTTTGTGTTAAAAGTGTTAGTGTCTCAGTCATGTCCAAGTCTTTGTTACCCCATGGTCTGCCTGGCTTCTCTGTCCATGGAATTCTCCAAGCAAGAATACTGGAGTGGTTTGCCACCCAGTATTGAACCCAGGTCTCCTGCACTGTAGGCAGATTCTTTAGCATCTGAGCCACAAAGTTGCTGTTTATTCACTATAAATAAGATAATCTGCATCAGCTAATTCCAAACTCCCAATCCATCCCTTCCCATCCCCCTTCCCCACTGGCAACCACAAATTTGTTCTCTACATGAATCTATTTCTATTTCATAGTTAAGTTTGTGTCAGTTTAGATTCCACACATAAATGATATCATATGGTATTTGTCTTTCTCTTTATGACTTACTTCACTTAGTATGCTAATCTCTAGGTCCATTTATATCACTGCAAATGGCATTCTTTCTTTTTAATGGCTGAGGGGCATTCCATTGTATGTATGTAAAACATAACATCATCTTCATTCATGCATCAATACACATTGTTAGGTTGTTTCCATGTCTTGGTTATTGTGAATAGTGCTGCTCTGAACATAAGGGTGCATATATATTTTTTTTAAATTATAGTTTCCTCCAAATATATGCCCATGAGTCATATTGCTGGATCATATGGCAACTCTATTCTTAGTTTTTTGAGGAAATTCCCTTACTGTTTTCCATAATGGCTGCACCAACTTACATTCATACCAACAATGTCAGAGGATTCCCTTTTATCTACACCATCCCCATCATTTGTCATTTGTAGAATTTTTAACGAGGGTGATGGTTCAGGCTTTTTTTTTTTATGTTAATGGTAGCTCTACTGCACATATTTATTTGTATGTATGTATGTTTCTTCCCATCAATTCCTGGTCTTTTCAATCTGTTCTACTCATTTTCCCTCAGATTTGGAGTATATTCTATTTCTTTAAGGAGAAGCTTTCTTCCATTTCTCCTTTCTCCTTTGTTCACCTTTATAAGGATTTAGAATGTCTGTTTTTTATCTACCTCCTTTGTCTTTCCTCCCCATACTTTTCCCCGTCAATTGCTCTGTGCTACACTCTGGATAGATACACCATGGACAGATCTTTTAGAAAAGTAATATGCTATTTAACTCTGTAAGAGCAGCATGTAAGAGCAGCACAGCTTCTCTTTTAATATTTCAAAAATACTTCAACAACTATTTAAAACAACTTTCAATTGTTTATATTTTCTTTGATAAGCTATTTCTTCTGTCTTATTGTCATACTTCATTTAAAACTGTATTTATTGTAAATATCACAAATCACTTTTATTTCAGATTTTAAAGTTATGAACACTTACAAAAAATCAAAACTTATCTAAGTCCCTGAAGAGGCAAAGTAAAATTCTCCACCTCTGTTCTGGAAGACAGAAGTAGGTATAATTTGGAGAAATAAGAAAAACTAGTGTAGGAAAGTTCTAAGGTAGAGTCAGCAGAAAAGGTCCAAATTGAAACTTTGAGATTATAATATGTAGGGATTGATTTAACTGTTTGCCCATGATAGAATATTTTATGAACTTGTAAATACTTCCATTTGTTACTATGGTGCCAAATGGAACAGGACTTAAGTCTGCTCATTCAACACATGGCAAAGCCAATCCACTCACACCGGGCTGTGGTGAAGGAAAGTATCAATACATTTACTATAGGGTGCCAGGCAAGGAGAATGAGCAGTTAGTGCTCAAAAGACCCAAACCACCAATGGTTTTCAGGCAAGGGTATTTAAAGACAGTGTTATGGGAAAAGGGTCACAGGATGTGTCATCAGCTCATGGATACTTTTCTGATTGGTTGGTGGTGAAGTAGTAGGGTGGTGTTTTAGAAATCTTGACTATTAACCTTCCGACTCCAATCAGTCCAGAGTCTACAAGTTTGAGGTCGGCAGTTTGCACTTGGTGGGGAAGTCTAGTCTCCACAAGACTTTCTGATGAACATTCTTACCTATTTTGCTAAAGGAGAGTTAAGGTCCTCTGAACCCATCTCACAGTTTAAGTTACTGCTTATATTATTATCCTTCCTTGCTCAGTTGCTTCTTTGTTCCCATTCCTGTCCCTACTTAAATGGTTAACTGCTTGAACCTATGTTTGGAACTCAGGGATGCCTGGGAGATAAAGCTTGTCCCACAAACAAGAGTCTGGGACATCGGAGGGGCTTGTGCTAGGAAGACTTGCAGGGTCCTGCTCAGTTTCAGCTGTAAAATGTTTATGTTTTTGGCTTTCTTCATATATTTGTTGAGTATTGACTGTACTTTCTTCTTTGCATTTGGATTTTTTAAATTAAATATTCTTTTGGTCTGTATGCACAGTTCTTTTGTTAGGGTGCTACAAGTTAATGCTTTTTTACTCTACCTATCTTTCACGAGGAAGGGAGTGGGCAGGGATACACAGAGAGGCAAGATCTGCAGGTAACTTCTGGGTAGGGTCTTCCTATTCCTTTGGAAATTAACTATCACTTGAGACAATCTTTTGGGGAATTACCTGTGAGGGAAAATGTGGAAAGGAAAAGATTCTGATGGAAACTTCATAATCAGAAATGAATGAACAGCAGCAGTATATGTGAAAAATATGTAGGCAAACTGGAAAAGTATTTTTATATTTAAAAGAAAAATAAGAAAATGTTTGATTTTTAAGCAAATAACCTATGATAATTGCACAAAATTCAGAATGCAATACATGGAGCTGACCTGTTGTAAAGTTCTCATGTTGTTTGAGATGTGGTAAAATAATTATCTCTAGCAGCTAACCACGAAAAGAATAATATATAACAATATAAATAACATATGCATGAAAGAAAGAAAATAGTAAAAGATAATTCATTATTCAAAGGGATGTTAGCAAAGAATAAAATACATGGAACAATTAGATAATAAATAGCAAGATGGTGATCTAAGTCTACCTGTATCAGAATAAAGTAAACATAAAAGAAATCTATTTAAATGACAAAAATTGTCAAAGGACAAAAAACATTAAAGAGCCATTTTATCTTTATGAAAGTCACATTTTTAAATTTTTATCTAAAAATGTTAACTTTATATTGTAGTATAGATGATTAATAATGTGTTAGTTACAGGGATATACAGCAAAGTGATTTAATTATACATTCCCATTTAGGTTATTGTAGAGTATGGAACAGAGTTCCCTTTTCTGTACAGTAGGTCCTTGCTGGTTGTCTATTTTAAATATAGAGTGTACATGTCAATCCCATACTCCCAATCAGTCCCTCCCTCCAGCCTTTCCTTTGGAACTTTGTTCTCTGAGTCTGTTTCTGTTTTGTAAATAAGTTCATATGTATCATTTTTAGATTCTGCATATGTGACATCATATGATATTTGTCTAACTTACTTCACTTAGTATAATAATCTCTGGGTCTGCTTTTAATATTTTCTTTGTCTTTAGTGTTTGTCAGTTTGGTTAGTATTTGTCTTGCCATGTTTTTCCTTGAGTTCACCCTGTGTGGGACTATTCCCTGGACTTGGGTGAGTTTTTCCTTTCCCATGGTAGGGAATTTTTCAGCTATTTTCTTTTCAAATATTTTCTCAGGCTGTTTCTCTCTCTTGTCCTTTTGGGACCCCTATAATGTGAATATTGGTACATTTAAAGTTATCCCAGATATTTCTTAGGCTGTACTCATTTATTTTCTTTATTATGTTCCATAGTAGTGGTCTCCACCATTCTCTTTCAGCTCACTTACCTGTTAGTCTGCCTTATCTGTTAGATTCTGCTATTGAATCTGGTTGTTTGGCCTGAGGCATTCCCACACTGGAGCCCACAGGCTGCCGGGCGGGGCCAGGTCTTGGTTAGAAAACCAAGTAGCCTCCAAGAGAGCTTACACCAAGGAGTACTCATCAGCACTACCACTACCAGTTCCATTGTCCCCACTGTGAGCCACAGCCAGCCCCTTCCTTCACAGGAGGTAAGTCTGGCCTCCAATACTAGCAGGTAAGTCTGGCCTCATCTCATGAGATCACTGCTTTTTGCCCTGGGTCCTAAGGAGACCCTGTGGGTGCTGTCCAAGAATGGAGTTTGTTTCCCTCATCCCAGTGATCAAATCTTACTGGCCTTCAAAGCCAGATTCTCTAGGGGCTCTTCCTTTTGTTGCCAGACCCTGAGGCTGGGCAGCCTGACATGGGGCTCAGAACTCTCACACCTGTGGGTGCACTTTTGAGGTATAATTATTTTCTAGTTTGCGAGTTGCCCAGCCAGCGTTTATGGGATTTGATCTTATCTTGATTGTGTTCCTCCTACCATCTCACTGTAGCTTTTTCTTGTCTTTGTATGTAAGGTATCTTTTTTGGTAAATGGCAACCCACTCCAGTATTCTTGCCCGGAGAATCCCATGGACGGAGGAGCCTGGTGGGCTACAGTTCACGGGGTCGCAAAGAGTCGGACACGACTGAGGGACTTCACTTTCACTTTCTTTCTTCCAGCAATTTTTTGGTCAATGATTGTTTGGCAGTTAGTTGTGATTTTCATGTTACTATAAGAAGAGGTGAGCTCATGTCTTTCTGCTCTGCCATCCTATCTGTATGAAAGTCACATTTTAGATGAGAATATAGAAAGTGACTTTTAAAAAGTGTACTGTAAAAATATTTAAATACTAACCAGATTAATGTGATATAACTATACTAATATAAAAAAACTTTGATATAGGAAATATTAGAGGCAAAGGAAAGACATTTTATGTGGATAAATGGTCTTTATAAAAATGGAGATACAACAATCCTAATTTACTTAAAAATGCAAAAAGCCAAAATTTAAAGAAATAAACAGAAAAATTACCAGTCACACTTGGTTATATGAACACAAATCTTAGTAACTGTTAGAAAAGGCTAACACAAAGCTGTAAGGAATATATATAACCATTCTGTCCTGTTTGATATTTACAGAGTTCTACACTCAAAAGAAGCAAAATGTGCATCATTTTTAGTAACAATGCGGCACTTTTCCAAAATGAATCTATATGCTAAACACTTAAGTATAAACAAATTGCAAAGTATTGAAATAATACAAAGAATATTTTCTTATCCGAGAGGAATTAAACTAGAAAGCAACAACAGAATAATTAGAAAATCCTCAAATGTTTGGAAATTAGACATAAACTTCAAAACCAATGGGTCAAAAAATTGGAATAACAATTATAAAATACTTTGTACTGAAAAATAACATGGCTTATAAAACTTAGGAGATGCAGCTGAAGCAAAGCTATATAGAGAGACATTTACAGCTTTAAATGCATATGCAGGACAAAAAAGAATGAAACATTTCAAGGAGCTACAAGTTGAATAGTCATAAAATACTCTATGTTTGAGAGTCTCATTCAATGCATAGGATGGTAATTCTCTGAGCAAGAATCATAATTCTATTTATAATTTATATACATTTGTTGTCACAGTCTTAAAATGAAAACATGTTTATTATACACAGGGAAGTTAATTACTATAATGAGAAGTACAAAATAAGTTACATTAAAAAGCACATATAAAAGATTAATTTTTTCAGTGAAGGTTATTGTTTCTCAGCACTAAATTAAACCCTCTATACTCTGATTCTGTTACTGGGATTCATTTCACTGTGAGCTGACTTTAATTTAGGTCAGGCAGTAGAAACCAGAGAAAGCTTGGAATATGGGAGTTGTAAAGAAAGTATTTACTACTTCTGTTCCCCTAGTGTTGCTGTAGAAGCAGTGACAAACTTTAATCTCCATTTTTTTTTTTTCCCTTCCATCTTCAGAGCCAACCTGACTGTATGTCCCCAGGTAGCAGAAGCACTGAGACAGGTTCACTTTACAGAGGTCCGAGCACCCGCTCTGACCAACTCCTTCTGAACTATTAGGTTCTTAAAGACTCTATCTCTTCTTCTTTTCCCTTAGACTTAAAAGTGGTAGCTGCTGCTTGTAATTATTAATTCTCCATTTTCTTTGAGAAAGTCCTATTTTTGCTCTTCCAGCTACCACGTAACCAATTTCCTGTTAGAAATGACTAGGAAAGTGAAGAAAGTGGAGAAATTGTCAGTTGCTCAGTCATGTTAGACTCTTTGCAACCTGTGGACTGTAGCCCACCAGATTCCTCTGCCCATGGGATTTTCCAGGCAAGAACTGGAGTGGGTTGTCATTCCCTTCTCCAGGGGGTCTTTCTGACATTCAAGGATCGAACCCTGGTCTCCTACTTTGCAGGCAGATTCTTTACCACCTGAGGTATCACAGTGGTTTCCAATTTCTAGATAGATCCCAACTGATCCAATTTCTATTAAAGGAAGAAAACCAAGAGTAATCTAAAAACATCCGTAGAAAGGTTCAGAATTACCCCACAGATAGGGTAAATTAAAGAAACAAGCCACAATTTAAGGTGAAAGGTATAATAAGATGGTGACAGACACCTGAGGCAGATGCATGAGAGCAAATGACTAGGTGGTAGTTCAGTTAACAGAAGTTCTCTTGCAATATTTTGAAAACTGAGTTATGTATTATTTATTCAATATTAATAGTAATAAAGTATTCTGAGTGATTTTAAGGTATTCATGTTAATATATCATATACACTGTAGGTAAACAGAAAGTGAATAAAATAAAGTGCATGGTCTCTGGATTCAGTTCAGTTGCTCAGTCGTGTCTGACTCTTTGTGAACCCACGAATCGCAGCACGCCAGGCCTCCCTGTCCATCACCAACTCCCGGAGTTCACTCAGGCTCACGTCCATTGAGTCAGTGATGCCATCCAGCCATCTCATCCTCTGTCGTCCCCTTCTCCTCCTGCCCCCAATCCCTCCCAGCATCAGAGTCTTTTCCAATGAGTCAACTCTTCGCATGAGGTGGCCTAAGTACTGGAGTTTCAGCTTTAGCATCATTCCTTCCAAAGAAATCCCAGGGCTGATCTCTTTAGAATGGACTGGTTGGATCTCCTTGCAGTCCAAGGGACTCTCAAGAGTCTTCTCCAACACCACAGTTCAAAAGCATCAGTTCTTCGGCGCTCTGCTGCTAAGTCGCTTCAGTCGTGTCCGACTCTGTGTGACCCCATAGAAGGTAGCCCACCAGGCTTCCCCGTCCCTGGGATTCTCCAAGCAAGAACACTGGAGTGGGTTGCCATTTCCTCTTTGGCGCTCTGATACCATATAAAACAATGCCCAGGAGAGGTATCTGTTTTAACTCTTTTTATAAAAAGTAAACATAACACAATTTATCTAAAATAGTGGAGGACAGAGGAGCCTGGTGTGCTGTAGTGCATGGGGTTACAAAGAGTTAGACACGATTTAGCAACTGAACAACAACAACTTGGAATTTAATGTAACAATTAATAGGCATCAAACCACACACACAAAAGACAAAGATTTAGAGCAGGAACTGCAGGGTGAAAATTGGCTACTGCTTTGAATATTACTGAATATGGGTATGATTCCATTACTCCATGGGATCTTTCTATCCTATTACCAACTGGCTTATTTTCTGGTCTAATATCTTTTCTCAGTTTCATAACAGTATATGCATGTTTTCTGATTTTTGATTCCTCAAAACTCAGTCGAAAGATGATAATTTATGACTCTGTGGCTTTTGATCCTATTGCAGCATACTCTCTTTGTGTTTTCCAATTCTCATTATTAAGGGAAGGATGGTTTTATTTTTTTCTTATTCAGTCTACAATATGGATCACCATCAGTTTGTCAGATAAGCAACACTGTTTAAACTAACAATGAGTAAAGTTATTTTTTTATGTAGCTTTTGTAAAGTTTTAGATTCCAAGATGGATAACATTCAACAAAAACTTGAGACATTTGCTGTTTTGCTCCTAAACTGATAACTGTCTCTTACAAGTAAGATTCATGAATATTTGAATCAGAATATTCTACCATTCTTGTTAAAGAATGGATTCTACTGGATCCATTCAGAATACATGCTGGATTCTACTCCAAATCTGTTTTATCTGGAATCTGTGGTTTGTGTTAGAAAATATGCATTTTAATTATTTCTCCAGTAAATCTTAAGTACCAAAACACTTAGAAACACTAACCAAAATGCTGTTCTATACTTTAAGTACAATGTATACCATCCATTCTTCAGTATTTGAATACTCCAAAAATCATCCCAATGAGAGACTGTGTGTGTTCTTTTGAGGGTAAAATTGTACCCCAGCTGCTACAGATTCTTGAAGACTTGAAACACACAAACATTAAATTGGCATCAAAATATAAATTTTTCTTTCTGGGAAAAGTAGATTAGATAAAAAGCTGCAAAAATAAAGATTTGTCACTTTTTCCAAAATCCATCTGAGACCTATGCAAAAGGAGATTTGGTCTGCAATTGGACAGTTACTTAGTTAGCCTAAGAAAAAGTCAGTTTCATACTTACCTTGTCCTGAGACTGGGATAAATTAGGCTCCCATTCAAATCTGCATCTAAAAGGCAGACCCAGACGTGCTTATTTTATGAAACCTGAATTCCACGAGGAATGATTTGTTGTTATCAGTTCAGTTCAGTCACTCAGTCGTGTTCGACTCTTTGCGACCCCATGAATTGCAGCACGCCAGGCCTCCCTGTCCATCACCAACTCCCGGAGTTCACTCAGGCTCACATCCATTGAGTCAGTGATGCCATCCAGCCATCTCATCCTCTGTTGTCCCCTTCTCCTCCTGCCCCCAATCCCTCCCAGCATCAGAGTCTTTTCCAATGAGTCAACTCTTCACATGAGGTGGCCAAAATACTGGAGTTTCAGCTTTAGCATCATTCCTTCCAAAGTAATCCCAGGGCTTATCTCCTTCAGAATGAACTGGTTGGATCTCCTTGCAGTCCAAGGGACTCTCAAGAGTCTTCTCCAACACCACAGTTCAAAAGCATCAATTCTTCGGCGCTCAGCTTTCTTCACAGTCCAACTCTCACATCCATACATGACCACTAGAAAAACCATAGACTTGACTAGACAGACCTTTGTAGGCAAAGTAATGTCTCTGCTTTTGAATATGCTATCTAGGTTGGTCATAACTTTCCTTCCAAGGAGGAAGAGTCTTTTAATTTCATGGCTGCAGTCACCATCTGCATTTTTTGGAGCCTCCAAAAAATAAAGTCTGACACTGTTTCCCCATCTATTTCCCATGAAGTGATGGGACCGGATGCCATGATCTTCATTTTCTGAATGTTGAGCTTTAAGCCAACTTTTTCACTCTCCACTTTCATCAAGAGGCTTTTTAGTTCCTGTTCACTTTCTGCCATAAGGGTGGTGTCATCTGCATATCTGAGGTTATTGATATTTCTCCCAGCAATCTTGATTCCAGCTTGTGTTTCTTCCAGTCCAGCATTTCTCATGATGTACTCTGCATATAAGTTAAATAAACAGGGTGACAATATACAGCCTTGATGTACTCCTTTTCCTATTTGGAACCAGTCTGTTGTTCCATGTCCAGTTCTAACTGTTGGCTTCCTGATCTGCATATAGGTTTCTCAAGAGGCAGGTCAGGTGGTCTGGTATTCTCATCTCTTTCAGAATTTTTCACAGTTTGTGATCCATACAGTCAAAGGCTTTGGCATAGTCAATAAAGCAGAAATAGATGTTTTTCTGGAACTCGCTTGCTTTTTCCAAGATCCAGTGGATGTTGGCAATTTGATCTCTGATTCCTCTGCCTTTTCTAAAACCAGCTTGAACATCAGGAAGTTCACGGTTCACATATTGCTGAAGCCTGGCTTGGAGAATTTTGAGCATTACTTTACTAGCATGTGAGATGAATGCAATTGTGCAGTAGTTTGAGCATTCTTTGGCATTGCCTTTCTTTGGGATTGGAATGAAAACTTACCTTTTCCAGCCCTGTGGCCACTGCTGAGTTTTCCAAATTTGCTGGCATATTGAGTGCAGCACTTTCACAGCATCATCTTTCAGGATTTGAAATAGCTCAACTGGAATTCCATCACCTCCACTAGCTTTGTTCGTAGTGATGATTTCTAAGGCCCACTTGACTTCACATTCCAGGATGTCTGGCTCTAGGTCAGTGATCACACCATCATGATTATCTGGGTCATGAAGATCTTTTTTGTACAGTTCTTCTGTGTATTCTTGCCACCTCTTCTTAATATCTTCTGCTTCTGTTAGGTAGGTCCATACCATTTCTGTCCTTTATCGAGCCCATCTTTGCATGAAATGTTCCCTTAGTATCTCTAATTTTCTTGAAGAGATCTCTAGTCTTTCCCATTCTGTTGTTTTCCTCTATTTCTTTGCTTTGATTGCTGAGGAAGGCTTTCTTATCTCTTCTTGCTATTCTTTCTAGCCTAAAAATGAAAATAACATAGAAACAGTCATCTTTAACGCTTCAATCCTTACTAAGAGGAAGGAATACTAGTAGCTGTGAGATTCTTGTCATTCCACCAATCAGATCAGAATAAATAGTTACAAGGATGAAGGCAGAGGCAAAAGTAGTTTTCCCAATAGTCCCCAAAGAGATGAAGTTCCCATTATAATAACTAAAAGAATTTTAGAAGAAAACTATCCACAGCCTAACCCTTCAAGGTCTCTACCTGGATGATATATACTTTTGTTTTAATTTTTATTTCATACTGGGGTATAGCTGATTACCAGTGTTCTGATAGTTTCAGGTGAACAGTAAAGGGACTCAGCCATACATATACATGCATCCATTGGATGATATATACTTTAAAAACCTTTAAATTTGGTCTCAGTTAACTATATTTAAATATTACTTTTGGACTATTGTAGAGGAATACATAAGAAATGACCTAAGAAATTTGGTATGTTATTTATATAAAAATGTTGTTTTGAGGAAGTTGCCTCCTCTGTTATATGTCTTCTCTTGAAGACCCAGAGGGAAAAATTCACTGTCCTTAGTTTCAGAGATCTGTTTCTTCTGGGCAGCCTCAGACCCCATTTGTCCAAAATGAAACTCATCTCTCCTTCCTCAGAACACACTCCTCTTCTTGTTTCTTAATCTTAGACAACAGTGCACCAGCCAAAGATATGCAATTAGCCAAGATATTCTTTCTTGGTTTCACTTCTTTTTCCATGTTCCATATAAAAGCAGTCATTGAATACTGCAAATATCTATTTCTTCTATCTCTCTCTCTTTCCACTACAAGTCCCTTAGTGGCCTGGATACTAGAACATCACTCCCATTGTGTGTCATGCCCTCCTTTACTGTACTAAACTAGGCCACATATTTTGACCTAATAGGCTTCCATAGGGCAATGGATTGAAACTGCATATTTGTTTCACAGATTGGACTGTAAGTACTGAGAAGACAGGTACTATGTCATGGACACTATAGTTAACAATTATTTTTCCTTATGTTAGACATTTGTGAACTCATTTCAGTTTTTATATCAATTCTGACAATGATGTTGGACCTCCTGTATTAAGTAGTGATATCTCTATGGATGTATCATACTTTGAATCTTAGCTAATTTACTCGTTTACTCAATTTTCTTCTAGTATGAAGTTCAAATCCAAGTCACCTTTAGAATTAGGCAGGATGTAGGTACATATTGTTGGCCAAAAATGTTCATTCAAAGTTTTCCATAAGATGTTCAATTTTTGGCCAACTCAATAATTTAAACATTAATTCAACAGACCTGGGCTGGCAGACAACCAGCAATGTCCTTGAGGACAGTCAGTTTCCTGTAAATCACATCTGGAGAACCATTAATCTTGTTCAGGGCATGTCTGTTAGCTAGCTTCTATGTCTTTTTATACCTGTACTTTCAGTGATGTCATGCTTCAAGCCAACTCAGCTCTTAACTGTAAGGTATTAATAGATATACCCCTAGAATGCTCTTTTATTTCATGCTTCACATGCTCAATGGTTTTGACCTTTTAAACATTATTAATAAATGTCTTAACTCTCTTTGACCTCATCATCTTTAAGAGACACTTCTAAAAGCATTGCTGAGAGACATAATACTAAAAAAAAAATAATTTGGGAAAACTGCAGATAAGCTTATAGAAATGTGAAAAAAAATGTAGTTTTTCAGAATCTATGGTGATCTGGAAATATTTATGGGGCTTCTTAAAGGGGAAATGAGCAGATAATGCTAGGAAGGTATTCCTCCCTGATTTTCTGCTTCAGTCGTAACATTCTACTTTTTGGAGATTTGTGGTGGGGAATTTAAAAATATTTTTAAAAAGGACTATAGGATTTCAGATCTATGTAATTCTTAGAAGCATGCTCATTTAATCAAATATTTTCTCAATTCTCTTTTCCTTAGAAAGCTTACCCACAAACACATAATTTGCTGATTTTCACCTTCTGCCTAAAGCCCACAAAGTATCCTAATGCTTCCGTTAATCATACATGGGCCTCAATTTTTATTTAGAATTTAGTAGTATTAATAGAACCATTCAAAAATGTATTACTCATCTATCTGCAGAAAAGGCAGAATCTTGAAATATAATTCTTTAAAATAGTTATAGATTTTTATGTCACCAGTTTTTTATATGTTAAATAGAACTGCATCAGATTAAAGTTGAATTAACAGTGGGAAAGTATTATGTACACAAGAATTTGAAAAATAAAGCATGAAAATGAACATTTTTAGCAGTTAACAGTAATTTAATTTGTGTTGCACATCAATCTGAAACTTAGAGGAGTATAAAATGCATTCTGTTTACTTCTGATTCACTTAATCAGGAAAACTTCAAGAAGCAAATATCTCAGGGTAAATTGCACTACAGAACAGTTGTTACCAAGCATCTGGCAAAATACCTAAAGAGGATTATTCTCACTGACAAGATTTTTTGAATCTACATTTTAAAACCATTAAATAAACTTAATCTGGAGGATCACTACTACTCCATTATCTATTTAAGAAGGTAAAATATAAGACCAGTGTTTCCTAGATGAACCAGAATGTTTCCAGAATGATGAAAAGTATTCTAGCCTACTGAGTATAAAATTAGATTGCTGGATGGCTGTGGCTGGCTCAGATTCTGAGGTCATGATGACTCTTCCTTATGCTAAGCAGATGAAATGTCAGAATAAAATCATAGCCTGGCTTTAGTTATGAATCTTAAATTAGGTGAGATAAAAAACCTTTTGAAGTGTCATGTACTATGATTTAAGTTTTATCTCCTTATTCTTATCCAGGGTACCAGAAATCTTATTATATACATGAGGACTACTTGCTAGCTAAGCTGACTTTAAATGAGGTTGTACTAACCCTATGGGACCAAGTGAAGCATCTTCTCAAGGCAGTTAGTTTACACATAAACATGCACTGAATTCACAGCTTATTTTATACTTTCATGGTTAATACTGTAAGTGGTAGGCAGCAAACCACACAAAGCCTACTATATAATTTCTCCTGCATTGGAAAAATACATTTAATTTGGGTGGAGGGGATCAGAGATCAATGAGAGAAAAATATGAACTGAAATTTGGGGAAGGGGAAAAAAATATGTTATCTAGCTATTTTATACACTCAACTGTGTTTCATCCTAACTCCCTATTTTGGGGAATATTGCCTAGGAAATGGCTCAATGTATTAGCACCAGTACACTTTGCTTACATTTTAGGCACTCTGTATAAGGCATGAGTCTTTAAGTGTTTTAGGTAAGGATACTACTATTATATTCTTATTTGGAATAATAAGTCATCGGCTAAGATTTTTTTTTGTTATTTAATATACATTGTGACCCAGTGACATCATATCTTGCTCAGGCTTCTGAATTTTGGGATATTAATATTTTAATAGCACCAAACTTTGATTTAAAAATTTTCCCTTATTCATATCAAAGTTTTGGGAAAGATAACATGCTCTGCAGGAGTGAAAGCTTCAGAGCTCAAAGGAACAGCATCTTCCGGGTTTATCTCTTCCAGGAAACTTTATTTGGAAGAAAATAAAGATCTAGACTTCTCACATAATAATGCTTTCTAGTTCACTCAGTCTCCTCTAATCTTCTATAATTTTAATCTTGTGAGAGAATATATTTATCAACATATAAATATATATATACTGCTTATATCTATAAATAAAAGTTGTATCAAATTTATGAGCCTCAATTTTGAGAGAAATTTATCAAATACTCCAAGGTTCTATTTGTTCAGTTTTGCACTATTAGAGACAGGTCAAAGGTGTTCCGGGATCTGAATTCCTTTATTAATATTAAACATGGTCTCCAACTTCATTTTACATATCAAATTTTCTAGACCCCCAATTATATCTTCCTAACTAATTTAAATCACTTTCTACTACAGAATTTTAAATATGTCATTTCCTATCTTCTAATGATTTGAATGGATTGCTCTATCATTTAAGGAAACTGATTAATACTTCCATGTATCATTTTTAAGGGCTTTCTAGAATTTTAATGGATACCTTGATACCATACCTCAATTTCAGTCAAGTTTGCGACACAGATGACAACCAACAGTTTGATTATAGTAATTTGTGGGATCAGATTCTTGAAAAAAAATGGAAAATAGACTATGTAAGATGATAATAACTGCTTTAAAATATATTAGACATTTAAAAGTTAGAAAATATAGAATAATAAATTGATAGCTCTAGCCAACAATAACATTTTTGAGAACACTAGTTTCTACAACCTGGTTGTACAAAAGAATCACCAAGGGTAGTTTTTAATATTATGGTGTCCAGATCCCAAACTTGATAAAATCTCTAGAGATCTGTTTTTCTAAGAATTTTCCTGAATGGGCCTTATAGAGCCATACCAATAAAAGAAAAACAGACCAGCCATCTGGGACCCCCTAGTTAAGAATTTTATGCTAAAAGCACTTAGTTATACTTTACATCTCATTTCTTACATGTAAAGAGCTTGGAAATCATTATCCCATCCTTATATAAAAACAAAAAACAACAACAAAAAAAACCCAAAAAACATAGGAAAAAGAGAAGATCAATGATTTCTAAGAAATCACAGAACTGAGGTTGCAATACCCCCAATCTGTAGAAACAGATGTTTCCAGAGAGCTCTAATGACTGGGATCTGCTTACTTGGTGCAGATGATACTGAAGCCCTAAAGTGGTAGAAACACCAGATAATTTTGATGGATTGTTGAATGTGACTAGTGTGAGAATGAGGAAGTCCTCATTATCACAGTTTTGGGAGACTCCAATATGTCTAGAAAGTGTATCAATTTCTCACATTGAGGATGCCAGCTTCATGGCGCTGGCAGGGAGAAGACAGGAGTAACAGTACATAATATGTCCAGACCTTCACCATAATAAAGGCATACTTTCCAGGGGAAAGGACTTTAGCAGAACATAGTTCAGTCCAGTTCAGTTCAGTTGCTCAGTCGTGTCCGACTCTTTGTGACCCCATGAATTGCAGCACGTCAGGCTTCCCTGTCCATCACCAAAATAAAAGATTTATTTGGAATATTAGAGAATGCTTATGCCTCACAATTTATAACACAACAAAGTGAAACACACACAGAATAAGGAAAGATAGAAAAGGATATCCAAGAACTCTGGGACATTTTCAAATGTGTAAAATATCTTTAATGAATGCCAGAGTAGAAGGGAGAGAAAAGATCAGAAGAATATTTGAAGTAATAATGGGTGAGAAGTTTTCAAAACTGATTCCAGACACTGAGCCGCAGAACTAAGAAGCTCAGATAACACCAGAGTAATACTGAAAACAACACAAACAATCCCCCCAAACTCACTACAGCTAAATATTATTTTCAGACTGCAAAAATCTTCAGCCAAAGGAAAAAAAAACATATATTTATGAACAAATTTAACATTACAGTGCATTTCTCATCAGAAATTTTGAGAGAGAATAGAATGGAGTAAATATATAGACTAAGATTTGAAAAATGCCCACATATATTGAAACCATCCTTCAAAATGGAGATTTTTCTCTTACAAACAAAAACTGAGGTATTTGCTCAAGAGACTTACCTTGCAAATTTTAGATGTTCTCAAAGCAGAAAGAAAAGAATATAGATCAGAAACTTGGATCAATATAAAGAAAACAAAGAAGGAGTAAATAAAGATAATTTTTTAAAATTATGAATTGATCTTAAAGGTACCTGCTTACTTTAATATCAGTGACAGTGTTTGGAGGATTATAACATATGGATAAGTGAAATGACAGTGATGTTATAAGGAATGAGAGGAAAGAATTGGGAATTTTGTCTTAAGTAATATATAAAACAGTATAATGTTAACTGAAGGTGAACTTTTAACAGTAAGAAATTTGTATCGAAAATTCTAGAGCAACCACTAGATTTTTTTTAAAAAGCAGTGTACTTGAGACAGTCTTATAAAATAAGTTAAACAGAAAAAGCAGAGGAAAATGAAACAAAGAACAAATGTGACATATAGAAAATAGCTGTGCACATGACATATATTTATTCAAGCATAATGATAATTACTTTAGATATGAATGGTCTAAAAACACCACCACCAACAGATTGTTAGAACTGATAAAATACAAAGGTCCAAGAGATCTGTGTCTTGTCTAAAAGTAACTTACTTTAAATACAAAGAAACAGACAAAAGGATAGCAAGGGGTTGGAGAAAAATATGCTAACAGTAATCAAAATGAAATCTAAATTAGTTAATGTCAGACAAAGCCCACTTATGAACAAGAAAGATTATTAAGTTAAAGAGGCATGTTAAATAATAAAGGGTTCACTCCTCCAAGAAGGTCAGATCAGATCAGTCTCTCAGTCATGTCTGACTCTTGGCGACCCCATGAACCGCAGCATGCCAGGCCTCCCTGTCCATCACCAGCTCCCAGAGTTCACTGAGACTCACATCCATCGAGTCAGTGATGCCATCCAGCCATCTCATCCTCCGTCGTCCCCTTCTCCTCTTGCCCCCAATCTCTCCCAGCATCAGAGTCTTTTCCAATGAGTCAACTCTTCGCATGAGGTGGCCAAAGTACTGGAGTTTCAGCTTTAGCATCATTCCTTCCAAAGAAATCCCAGGGCTGATCTCCTTCAGAATGGACTGGTTGGATCTCCTGGCAGTCCAAGGGACTCTCAAGAGTCTTCTCCAACACCACAGTTCAAAAGCCAAGAAAATAAATGACCCGAAATGTATATACACTCAAAAAAGAATGTAAAACATGAGGGAAAAAATGATAGAAATAAAACAAAAATAGGCAAATTTACTATTTTAGCTGGAGGCTTCAGCATCTTTCATTTAGGAAATGATTGGTCAAATAGAAAAGAAAATCAGTAGTATATAGTTGACCTAAACAGTAATATAAATGTATTTGTTCTAAGTGACATTTATACAACGCTCCATCCAACAGCAGCAGAATCTACAGTATTCACATTATTCTTAAGTTCCCAGGTGTTCATTAGTATTTACTACCATCAAAGCGATAAAACATACCTGGACAAATTTTAAACATAAATTATACAAATTGTGTTCTCAGGACAAAATGGAATTAAACAAGAGCTAAAAAACAGGAGGAGAACTGGAAAATCTCCAAATAATTGGGAATTAATCAACATACTACTACTAATAGGAGACAAAGGTATAATGTAAAATATTTTGAAGTATGTAATTGAGAAATTACAATGTATAAAAATCTGGGATGAAGCCAGAGGAATGGTTAAAAGAAATGTTTTAGGATGAAATTAATATACTGGAAAATAAGGTTGATCTAAAATCAATAATCTAAGCTTTCACCTTGGGAGGTTAAAGAAATAAGAATATTTCTTCCATAAGCTTAAAGCAAGTGGAAGAAAAACAGCAACAAAAATTAGAAGAAATCAATGAAAGGTGAAAACAAACAAACAAACGAAAACCTTAACAAACCCTAAAGCTGGCTCTTTGAAAATTTCAATGAAATAGATAAGCTAGCTAGGCAAACAAGAATTTTTTTTCATCTAGAAAAATTAGAGTTCTAGGAAAGTTTTGAAGATACTTAACTAACCCATATTTTGTCCTTTGAAATTATACTGTTTCCTTATTTCAGAAACAGTAAGAGTGAGGACACAACGAGTAAAATGCCTCTACAGTTAGTGTCAGAGCTCAGATTGTAACACAGATCTCTGAACTCTGAAATTCTGTGCTTTTTCCTCTTCCAGACATGGCTAATTCTCCATCTTCATCTCTGGTCTTGAATTCCAGTCTCAGATATAATTTAGGATAATTCCTCCAGCTTTATTCCCACATAACCGGGAATAAATTAGAATAGCATCTGAATAATCTATAAATATAGACTTTTCTAAAAAATTTACAGCTGTATAATAATTCTTTCAAATATGTTTTTTAAAAAGTTTAGAAATTACACATTTTTCAAAATGTCTCAAGTATTTTTTTTTTGAAAACGTATTTCATTTTTATAGCATCTTTTATAGTAAATCATTGTAATACACACTTGATATTTTTCTCTCTGAAATATTATAAGCCATTTTAACCTAGAGATGGCCCATACAGAGCACCTGTACTGACCTAATAGACAGTAATGGCTCATTTGTAAGTTTTATAACCTAACGGTTTAATATTTCGCTGGAAAGACTCTAATAGGCTTTGGCATAAGGCATAAGGAAAAAATCTATGATAGAATCAGATGACTTTTTATAGATTATTAGGTAAATAACACCCATTTAAAATATATACACTTCAGTCCCAGACAATTATGTAAATATTAAAGGTATCTTTTGAAGCAGCTGTTTTAATTTCTACCATATTTATAGTTCTCTTCCACAGTCCTGGCTTACGGGAGGTTGATAGTGTTTTATAAGTGATTGTTGAGCACATTTCCTTAAGAGAAAGAATACTGAGATCATTTCAGCTCCATTACCTCATCAGCATCTCAATTTCTTTTAAATTAGACTCATTATAACAAGCATTTCATACAAAACATACAATGGGTGATTTCAAATGTTGGTTTTATAATTAGCATATTATTACAAAGTGTTTATTTAATTTTGAACAAATTCTTTTCCTGATTACTTATTCTGTACCCTGCAGTTTATCAACACATCTCCCCAAACTTTTATATATTTAGCACCTAGTTAGGCTATTTATTAAAAATACAATTTTCCAAGTACTTTATTTTAGAATGCTTTTTAGAAAATTATTCTTATTAGAGTAATATCAAGCAATTCTCATGTAAATAAGTGGCCCTGCTGAACAAACTCTTTGAAGTATCTGACCTCAATTTTTGTATATTGATCTACTTATCATTGTGGATTAGGTAATCCTATAGAACCAACAGGATCTTCCATCTCTGAAAAGTGGAGTATTCTCATGTTATGTAAAACAATAGCTATAACTGTGCATGGTCTGGGATGATTCTAAAGAAAAGGAGATGATGTTTACTGAGGAATTACACAGACAAGGAATTGTGAAGGAATCAATCCCTCAGTGAGGCAGAAAGGCAGGGGTGATGAAACAGAGTGCAGGGGAGAAGCCAGACAGTTGTTGCTCTTGGCTAGTTTGAGGCAAGCAATGAATAAAGGAACTCTCTCCTACAGAAAATTCCTGCTATCTGAAAATAACACTTAAGGAAAGCAAGATCCAACAGTAGCAAAGGATACATTATTCTCAAGTTCATATGGAACATTTGCCACGAGAGACCACCTTCTGCACCATAAAAAACAGCTTAATAAATTTTCTCAGAACACATGGATTTAACCTAGAAATCAATAACATAAAGACAGCTGGGAAATCCTCAAACAGTTAGACATTAAACAACAATTTTAATATTTGACTTAAATTCTCAAGAGAAAAATATTTTGAATATAATAGAAATATAAATACAACTTACAAACACTTGTGGGATGCAGCAAAAGCAGTGCTTAGAGGGAAATTTATATTATTGAATGCATATATGACAAAAGAAGATCCAAAATCAATAGTCTACATTTCCACCTTAGGAAATTAGAGCAGAAAGAGCAATTTTAAGTCAAAAGCAAGCAGAAAGATATAATAAATACTGCAGAACACGTGATATTGAAAACAATAAAACACTGGAGAAAATCACCACCACCAAAAGCTCGTTCTTTGAAAAGGTGAAAAATATTGAAAAACTTGTAGCTGGTCTAACCAAGTAAACAGAAGAGAGGAGACAAACTTCTAGTATCAGAAATGAGAGAGGGTTCTCACTTCTGACCTCATGAACCTATAATCCCACAAAAGATTATAACAGAATAATACAGACAGCTCCATGCCTACAAATGTAATAACTTAGATGAAACAGAATTAAACACAAACTCCCATAACTTACATAAGGAGAAATCAATGATATGATTATCTCTATCTACTAAGTAATCTGATTCAATAATGAATACCTATGCAAATAAATTCACTACAAAAAAGAAACCTATAGACTATTATCTTTCTTTAATATACATGCAGAAACTTAACAAGATATTAGTAAACGAAATCCAAAAATGTATTAATACGTTATACTCAATTAACTGGAATTTTTCCTAGGTATGGGGCTTCCCTGGTAGCTCAGCTGGTAAAGAATCTGCCTGCAAAAGAAGACCCCGGTTCGTTTCCTGGATTGGGAAGATCCCCTGGTGAAGGAATAGGCTACCCACTCTAGTATTCTTGGGCTTCCCTGATAGCTCGGGTGGTAAAGAATCCACAAGAGACCTGGGTTGAGAAGATCCCCTGGAGAATGGAACAGCTACCCACTCCAGCAGTCTGGCCTGGAGAATTCCATGGACAGAAGAGCCTGGCAGGCTACAGTCCATGGGGTCGCAGAGAGTAGGACAAGACTGAGCGACTTAAAATAAAAATTCTAGGTATAGAAGGCAGGCTTAACATTCAGAAAAGTAGGACAAGACTGAGCGACTTAAAATAAAAATTCTAGGTATAGAAGGCAGGCTTAACATTCAGAAATCAATTAATGTAATCTACCACATCAATAGGATAAGGATTAAAAAACATAATATCAACTGGCAAAAAAAGAAGCATTCTTACAACTGCATATAAATCTGAGCTCAACTACAAAAACAACATCAGAAAGAGAAAATGCCACCCTGGAACACAAATTATATAAACAAACAGAAAAACATACCATATTTTTTGATAGGACTCTTAAACCTCCTGATTTTAATTTTCCCTAAGTTTGTTTGTAAATTTTTGTGGATTTAACACCAAAACCAACTTTTCAATTTAGAAACTTACAAACAAAAAAACATGAAAAGTCAAGCCAGTATATAAACTTAAGAGACATTATGTTGGTTTATCAAAGTTTGAAATAAAATTGATACTGAAAGTACACTATGTTTAAGTGTTACACTGCTGAATAGAAAATATAGAAAAACATATTTGAGTTTAATGTACTGTATCAGTAGGTAAAAATTATTCAATATATGTTGAGTGTTAGTCACTCAGTCATGTCCAACGTTTTGTGATGCCATGGACTGTAGCCTGCCAGACTCCTCTGTCCCTGGAATTCTCCAGGGAAGAATACTGGCGTGAGTAGCCATTCCCTTTCTCCAGGGAGTCTTCCTGACCCAGGGATTGGAGGTGGGTCTTCCACATTTCAGGCAGATTCTTTACCATCTGAGCCACCAGAGAGACAACTGGGACAACAGATTGTCGTCATAAAAAAGCCAAGTTCCCAACTCATTGTGGCAACCTGGATGGGAGGAGAATAGATACATGTATATGTATGACTGAGTCCCTTTCCTGTTCACCTGAAGCTGTCACAACTTTGTGAACTGGTTATATACCCCAGTACAAAACAAAACATTTTTTTAAAAAAGTGAAGTTTCATATATGGCATAGGGAACTCTACTAGGTGCTCTGTGGTAACCTAAATGGAAGGGAATTATCTAAAAAGAGAGGATATATGTATAGGCATAGTTGATTTACTTTACTGTACAGCAGAAACATATAGTAATACAATAATGTATATATACACATTACGATAATGTATATACATTACATACATACATACAATACATACATTAATGTATATACATTAAAATAATGTATACATATACAATAATGTATAGCAACTATAGTTAAAAAAATAAAGCAAAGTTTTATTCTTTTCTACTACCTTACACATTTCATATTTCTACATAAATCTGAAACTTAAACATGAGAAATTAAATCTTAACTTTCAAAAACCAGATAATTTTATAATTATATTAGAGTGAACAAATTGATACAATATCTAGGTATCATAAAAGAAAACTGATAATTTCAAATACATGTAAAATATCTGCATGAAGAAGAAATACATAAAAATGACAAGTTGAAAAATGAGAATATATTTGCAACTTATATCACATAAAAAGGGTTAAATTCTCCAATTTTTAAATATACTCAAAACGTCAACATGATATATCCATTAATGTAATGAAAACACAAAGAACATGGACAGTTAATTCAACTAAAAGTCAATATAAATAGCTTTCAAACATAGGAGTATTTGATCTCATTCATAAAAAAAAAAAACCCTAAAATCAGGAGATGCCTTTTTCACAGTTTCATTAGGCACAATCACATTTTGATAATATATTCTGACAGAGTGAGGCAATAGGCACTGTTGTCCTTTTATGTTTTAGCAGTTAGAAATATTTATTGAAATCAAGATATCCCATGTCGGCTGACATGGCAATTGTATTACCTGATCTTTATTATTATAAGGCTGACAATAACTATAGCACAGTCATACAGAGGTGTGTATACATATATATGCTTACATATGTAGCTATTAAAGAGAATACAGAAGCTGCATATTTACATATGTAAAAATTTCAAGATATATTGCAAATTAAATATATATAAATATGCAGAATGCTGTGCACAGTGGGCTACATTTTGCCCATCTAAACACGCATATGTGGATAACTGTATATGCATATATGCTTATACATACCTGAAATATCTTTGAGACCATCTTTGAAAGCATGAACAAGGACTGACAACGGTGGTGGCCCCTGGAAAGATAATTAGAACCCAGGGCAGGGGTAACATACAGGTTTGTTTTTCTGTATTGCACATATTGTATTACTATTACCAATGGAAAAATAAATGTGTAAATAAAACATTAAAAATAATTGTACATGTTAACTGCTAATCTGTTTCATTTACTGCCAAATAAAATGTTGATGCTTTAGTTGGTCATAAATGCAAAGTATATTTTAAAGGATGTTACTCTATTTTGTATTCTAGAAGTATATCTTTGAACTACCTTTATCCTGATTGTTGTTCTCCTATTTCCATGTCAGTGAATTTAAATTTCACATTATGATGTAGATCTGAGTTTAGATGGTTTATTGTTCTTTTTTCTATTCTTTATATACATGGAGAAAATAACAGCTGGAATAATTTCTGAATGAGGCTGTGATTTCCTGGACTCATTTACCTTTTGAACTTGCTTCCTTGAGAACATTTCTATTTATTATCATTAGTAAAAATCAATTTCTTGAAGCTCATTTCAACAAAATAGTTTCCTTTCCCGCCTCTGTTTACATTTAGGAAATCCTTTCTCAAACTTGCCACTGTCTCCACCCTTGAATAAAATGCTGTGGGTGTCTTTAGTTTTTAATTAACCCCTTGTTATTTATAAAACTCTATTCTACAGTTGTTTTTTATTTTTATTTGATTCAGAGGGAAAGGCATCATTCATTTGTAAACTTCTTTGTGATTCATTATTCATCTAAAAAGTCAGGATTGTGTGAAGATGTTGGCTCAGAAGTAAAGAAACAATTTCTTTGTTGTATTTGAGGGCTTTCCTTTTTCATCTTTTTTCATCTTTCTTTGATATCTGGAGGAAGATTTAGTTAGGGAAACATAACCCCTAATTCGCAATTATAAAAAATGCAATGGAAGTATTTTACAGAGATGATTTATCTTGTATTTTTTGGGGGGTGGGGATGTCACCTTCATTGTATTTCATTCTTATTACTTCTCAAGCAGCCTTTCATATTTTTCTTTTTCTACATGTTTACCTAAAATAACTGGTTCTTGAACATTCTTTTTAATGTCATTGAAATACCAGGAAAAAGGCTATTTGATGAATAGTTTTTCTTTCCCATTATTAAATACAGTGCCTAACTAACATAGAGGGGTTTCCCAGGTGGTGTCTGCCTGCCAGTGAAGAAGGGGTAAGAGACATGGGTTCAGTCCATGGATTGGGAAGATCCCCTGGAGTAGGAAATGGCAACCAGCTCCAGTATTCTTGCCAGGAAAATTCCATGGACAGAGGAGCCTGGTGGGCTACAGTCTTTGGGGCTGCAAAGTCAGACGTGACTGAGTGTGTACACACAGAACGGATACAGAAAGTAACTTTCTGAAGCAGGGTTTTGCCTTGGCAAAAACCAAAAATGTGGCATTGACTTAGCCACGTGGGGGATTAATATTGGGGATTTAAAAAATGGCAATCCATGTTTTAAGCTACAAGAGTTAATAAATCATCACCTGAAATAATAAGGAAATAAACATGTATTTGCTGGGTCAGCCACTTGAGGAGAAGCGTCTCAAAGGCAGGACTTAGAACATAACTTGTTAGGGTGTGCTGGCTTCTATGAGATAGATTTTAAAACACATTGTAAGGGATAAGTGGGATAAGTGAACACATGAAGAAACGGGCCAGTTTACAACCAGAGATGAAGGGTAAGAAGTTCTTCAGGGTTGAAAAGCCACTGGTTCTAACTCCAAACAATGGGACATAGGAACCAACATTTTGATAAAATATCTCAAGTAAAAAAAGTGATAAAGAAAGGGGGTGGAGGGAGGGAGAAGCAGAGACCACTCTGAGGACTGAGCTCAAGTGGGACACATGGGAGAAAAGTGATAGAAAAATAATGCAGATTTGAGATCTATGATTAAGAAAGAACTTTGGGTGTGCTTAGTGGTGAATGCAATGCCGAGTAAATGTGTGAAAGTCGAAATCGCTCATTCGTGTCTGACTTTTTGCAACCCCATGATCTATATGGTCCATGGAATTCTCCAGGCCAGAATACTGGAGTGGGTAGCCTTTCCCTTCTCCAGGGGATCTTCCCAACCCAGCGATCAAACCCAGGTCTCCTGCATTGCAGGTGGATTCTTTAAAAGCTGAACAACAAGGGAAGCCCAGTAATTGTGTAAAGGACTCCTATTAGTAAAGAAATTATAAGGCTAAACTAAAAACACTTTTGACTTTTGGAATCATTTAGACTCTGAGTCTTACATGAGCAGTACGTTTTAAAGGTGGTACAATTCTGAAGATGGCATGCTTTGAAATATTCATTTGAGGTATGGCCAAGGGCTTCCCTGGTGGCTCAGATGGTGAAGAATCTGCCTGCAGAATCTGTGGGAGACCTGGGTTTGATCCCTGGATTGGAAAGATTCCCTGAAGAAGGAAATGGCATCCCACTACAGTTTTCTTGCCTGGAGAATAGGGTCATAGAGTTGGAAAGGACTGAGTGATTAACATACACATATACACACACATCAAAACTACACATTATTGCTGTTTCTTTATCATTTGTACTCTAATAGACCCTGCCTTATTTATTAAAAAGCATATACACTGGACTACCTTAGTCAGGGAACTAGGTCGCGCATGCCACAATTAAAAGTTCGTATGCCACAGCCGAAGATCAAAAATGCCATGTGCTACAACTAAGACCCAGGATAGCCAATTAATATTTAAAAATAAAATGCATGTCCTTTCCCTTTTTCATAATATGCTGATACATAAACATACATCCATGTACATTTCTCTAAGAATACAGCTGCACACACATGTTGAGAATTGTAACCTATATGTGTACATATATATATATATATATATATATATATATATATATATGTTGGTCTCCTTTATACAACATAGCATCAGAATATTTTGCCTACTTTTCATGTGTGTGTGTCACCAGTCATGTCTGACACTTTGTGACCCCGTGGACTGTAGCCCACCAGGCTCCACTCTCCATGGGGATTCTTCAGGCAAGGATATTGGAGTGGGTTGTCATGCCCTCCTCTAGCGGATCTTCCCAACTCAGGGATCGGACTCAAGTCTCCCACATTGCAGGTGGTTTCTTTACTGTCTGAGCCACCAAGTGCAAGAATACTGGAATGGGTAACTGATTCCTTCTCCAGGGGAACTTCCCAACCCAGGAATTGAACTGGGGTCTCTTACATTGCAGGCAGATTCTTTACCAGCTGAGCTTCTACTCTTCATAGGCACTGCTAAGAATTATTTTTACTAATAAATAGGACTTTTGGAAACAATGCCAGTGATCAAATGGGGATGAAATGAGGATTTCCCAGTGAAATGGAAATGCACAAATATTCACATAATACTTATATTACATACTCTGCTGTGTGTTAATTTTATTCATAATAACTAAATGAGTGACAATACTGCCAACATTTAAGGCAATAGAAACAAAAATGAATTCCTTTCACTTTTCACTCTAATAATAGGTTGAGATTTATCTATTTTTAATAGATTTAAAATATTCTGTGTGGAAGAGTTACTGATTCGATCCAATATAAAGATGATATAGGAACAAAACCACCTTCAGAAAAATCAGGTTACTCAAAATGGATACAGAAATTATTTAAGAATCATTTTATAAGAAAGAGTTGAAACTATTATTTCAACTATATATTTTTATCTCCTTATTACCAGTATTTCTGTAGCCTGAAATTTAGATTAAAATACTGCATAATAGCTACTTATAACATGCATTTTAAAAACATTTACCTTTTTAAGCATCATGAAAAGTGTGATTTAGTATACAGTACTTTGGAAAGATTCTGAGGCATATGGCTGATTGTAGAGATTTTAAAACCTCGTAACTATTATACTAATCTAAAATCTGAAATCAGGAAAAATATTCAAGGAGTCGTTTATAGATGACTGATTTGTGAAACATTTTGTAGTTCATTAAACTCTTTTAAACACTGCCTGCTAAAATATTATCTCTAGATAAATTATTAATGTGTGCTTTTAATGAGAATATTATATGCAATTCAAATACCAGCTAACTTAGCAGAAAGTGCTAACTGAAACCAATAACTAATTTCTTTCTTACAAGAATCATAAGTGATTTCCCAGAGACATATATCTATTAGGTGAAACAGTACTTAAAAATATTTATATATCAAAGCTCTCTAAAATACAGAGGTTTTTCAGGGCAGTAATATCAGGACAACCTGGGGCTTCCCAGGTGGCTCCAAGGTAAAGAAGCTGCCTGCTAGTACAGAAGATGTGGGTTTGATTCCTGGGTCTGGAAGATCCCTTGGAGGAGGATATGGCAATCCACTTGAGTATTCTTGCCTGGAAAATCCCATGGACAGAGGAGTCTGCCAGGTTACATACAGTCCATAGGGTTGCAAAGAGTTGGACATGATTCAGCACGCATGCAATATAAAGACAAAATTATAATAGGATGAATGTTTAAATGGATTACAAGTGTAATCATTTCATAAATTTAAAAATATTACTGTAGAAAAGGAAAAAACTTTGTTTTCAAAATATTTTAATAACAAAATTAATACATATTTGGCAGTGAAAATGAATTTTAATTATTTGATTACATTGGTCATGCCATAACTGTGTAATAAAATTTCTATCATGGTGGTAAGTTTTCAGATGATGATAAACCTCAGTTTTCCCCCCCCTAAATTTGTGTGTACTGCTATGGCCCAATAGTATGTGAAACAGTGCTCTGATTCTTTACAAAGTTGTATAATAGATCTCTTCTCTTGTACAGTGTCTAATTCACTGTATTCCTTGTAGCCAAAAGTGATCGTGAGATCATTCAAAGATTTCCGGTTTAACCAAGAATGATAAAGGTTAAATTGCTTTCCAAAGAAACAAAGTGCCAAGCTATTTTCTAATGTATAGGTTGTGAGTGTGTCCTCAGTTGTGTTTGACTCTTTGTGACCCCATGGACTTGTAGCCCACCAGGTTCCTCTGTCCATGAAATTTTCCCAGGCATGAATACTGGAGTGGGTTGCCATTTCCTATTCCAGGGGATCTTTTTGACCTAGGGATCAAACCTGTGCCTTTTACCTCTCCTTCATTGGTAGGTGGGTTCTTTACCACTGTGCCACCTGGGAAGCCTTTATATTTAGGTTACGTTTAGATTATTTCAAGTTAATTACTAATTGCATGGATTTTACTAAAGTTATCTAATGTTCTAGGATATCTAATTAAGTTTAGGAAAAAAAAAACCTCTACACTATGTTTCTTTTTCTTATTATTTTATATTTTGATGACTTTTTAAGCCAAGTTTCTGATTTTTTTTTGAGAAGGTAACTGGAAAGACTGAGTATTTAAATTTATCCATTAAATCACTTAAAAATTTAAATATACAGTTAGAACGCCTGCGGATACCTAATGCACACTGAAGATTACTTAAGATTATACTTTAACATTTTAGATCAAACCAAGAAACAAGAATTTTAATGGACGCATATGAAGCAGAATCTATCCTGTTTGCAAATACTTCTAACTTATGTTGAAAGGTACTGTCCATAAAAGGTATGTGCAATTATTTTTGTGTAAGAGTAAATACTGTTAGGAAATAAGGTACTTTCTAAGAGAAAATGGTCAAAATAAAGTAAAAGTGATGACTAAGGGATAAGCAAAGACCAAGGAGCGTTACTTTACTTCCTAGTTCAACAAAGATTGAGTTGTAACCTGTGCGGTTGCTAATCAGCAGAACACCCTCAAAGGAATTCAGGATGAAAAACAGGACAAGGCATTCTGTAGTTTGGAAAAACAGGTTCCACAGATAGATTGATACGGATTTGAGGAGGAATTTTAATGAACCCAGATAACTACATCTTCCTATACACAGAATATCACTAAAAATCATTAACTTGAGATTAGCAGTAATCTTTTACTAGGAATATATGCTTGGATGCATGTCTTCCTCAGCCAAAAACCGTACATAAATGGTCCACTCCCTGCCTTTTCAGAGCAGTTCTCTCAGAGTTAGTGAGAGACTATCTCCTTGGCTATTATCATGACCCTGAATAAAATTGAATTCTTACATTGTTCATTTTTCTTTAAGTTCACAAAGCTAATAATGACAAGTAAACCAGGGATGGCATGTTAGTATGTAAATATGTGCACTGGGATTTGAGATTATCTCTGCTAGATTCTGCTGAGATTGGCTACAGAGTAAGTATTAGGAATAAGTCAGTTCCACATGCCTCCTCCCTGTGGGAAGGAAAACACACCTCTCATCTGGGACTTGGGGTTTTCATTAAGGAAGGAAGAGTGCAAGAAGGGTAAATAGAAACATGCCATGCATCTTAAGGTTTCTGCTCAGAACTAGCACACATCACTTTAGCTCAAGGGACTTCTGTGCCCTCATTCAGAAATCCATTAAGAACATTTCTACCCCAAGTTATTCCAGGATAGAATTTTATCAAATTTAGTTCCACTGTTATACACAGGTTGAATTTTTCTGTCTATAATAGCAGCCTAATGGCTAACTACCATTTATCTCTAATGTCAATGCCACATAATTTATGTTTTGTTATGGCAGCATTTTACATCTGATATCAATGTCTGTATTGGCAAGTTTTATTATACTCATGCATAACATTCAATCAACAACACTGCCATTTACAATGCCTTGCATTTCTATCTTGCTTTCATGTTTAACAATGTGTTGTGACTCTTCAGACCTCTACTGGGCTTATCTTTGCTAGGTTTTGATGCAGGATGCAATATTGCTTCACGTGTCTCCTTGCTTTGGGAACCAGTATGAAGGAGTGTATCTTACATATGATGTGCCCTCAAAGTAGAAGATGGAAAAACTGGGGTGGTGAAAGGAAACAGTGGCAAACTCTGTTCTGTCCACCTTCTATTGGTCAAAAAAATTACCTGGCCAAGGAAAAAGTCTGCAGGAAATGATTTTTTTTTTCCATATGAAACCTTTGCAAGAGTGAGGAAGAAGAACCATGGTTAAACAATACAATCTATAAACCTAGTAAACTAGATAAATACCCTTGCATTTTTGTCCTTGCCTAACCTACTTTCTTTCAAAAATAAGCACTATTCAAAAATATTTCACTAAGCTAGATGAAACTATTATCAAGTTGACTCATTTTGGCTTTCTCTTTTGTAAAATTAATGCTATGGTTTTGTATGCAAATCATCAATTTTATATAGTCTTCAATATCCACATATTAGAACAATGCAAAGAAGCTTGATGTTTCTGAAACTAAAGGCTGAGACAATTATTATTAAATAATAATCATAGTGATGAATATTTAAAGTTTATGACAATATGAAGATCAGGTAAATGTTTCTAACAATAATGCTTGTTTTGGCTAAACAATCTCTTCAACATATTATGTTATGTTGAAAGATGAAATTACTAGATATTTTCAGCTCTCTAAGGAGTAGCAGTAGGCAAGGGTTTGGGATTTTTATTTATTTGTTATGTTGTTAATGTACACATAAGCTCACTGAAAAATGAAGCTGTCTTTGCTGGGCATGGGCTCAATGCCACTAATTTTATCACCAGGGAGGAATATGTGCAATAATCGCAATTTCTATATTTTAGCTTTTGCAAAAAAATTTAACAATGTTATGAATGAGAGTGATTCTGTAATAATTCTGAAATAAATATATGTTCAAGCAGTTATACATGCCTACATGAGACATTCTACTTCTAAACTTCTTTGAATTTTAGAAGAATTAATTAGTAATTAATTAGTAACCTGTTACTAATTATTTTTGTTCATAAGAGCTTGTCAAGCATAACTTACTAAGCAAACTCAGTGGGGATGAATACAATATATACTGTCTTTTAAACTTATACCAATCTCAAGAATTCTAAATTTATATGAAATGATTTTATACCTGTAAGTGACTAAGCCCTAACCATTTCCTTAGGGAATAGTGAATGGTACTTCAAAATGTGTCTTCCTTTCTGGTAACATGATTAGATTCTATGTCTCACTTCCATTGCAGTGAAATGCACAAGTGATTGTCAGTGGAATGTAAGCAGAGAATTGTAAGAATTGTCTTGTAAACACTGACTATTAATTTAGAACTAGCACAGAAAAGTGAAATAAATTTGCCTGTCTTTTTCAAACACTGTATTATTGTGCTTTACATTAACACCAACAAACCCATTATAGTCATTTGACTTAGCAATAAGGCATAGTCATTGTAATAATACCTTCTTATATATTAATAGCATATACACAGAGAGATGTTAATATAGAATCTCTCACTAAATGTAAAATCCTCTTTATTTCACTTTTCATCAGATAAATTAGGTAATGTCTTGGGTAACAGAGAAGACATCTCCTTTTACATTACTTTACAAAATCATGCAAAATAAACATACCAAATATCAAAAAGTACCACTGCTAAGTTATATATATTCAAAAACATATGTCAGTTTTGCTGTTCCTCATTTAGGGTTAAAATAAATTATTCCATATTACTTTTTTAAAGTTCATGTTTTCAAAAAGAGGTATTTCAAAAATCAAACATATTTGAAAACTTACTGGAAACAAATAATATTCAGAATGATATTTGGAATGTTTATATACAAAGTCTGAAAACCCTGTTGACAAGAACTATGGGAGATTAAATATTCTGTTGTTTTTAACTGTGTTGAAATGTAATTATTTAAGCTTCAAGAAAGATAATTATTAAATATGAAATGATAAACTTTGTTTTTTATAAGATGAGTTCTCTACAATTTAAACTTAGAAGGGCACTTAGAAGTAGCAGGGTGACAGGCGCTGACATAAAGACTAAATATAAATGCACACTGCTGTACAAAACATATTTGAAATCTATTTGTACTTTAAGTATTGACTAAGTTATTTTAATGCATAATTTTGATGACTCTCTAATTTGCTCTTTCCCTAATTCAGACAAACAAGTCATTTATTCCTATGCGCTTGCTCATTAACTCAACTTGATGTACTACTAACTACCGCCAAGAGGAAATATCATTGATGACTTAAGTGTCCACAGTTTGGGTTCTCCCAAGTGTAGTCCTGACAGCCACAGGTGAACATCTGGGGGAAATAGGACAGAGAAAATGTAATAAAAATTATATTAATAAGGGAGTCGCTCATAAGGACAACTAAGGCTCAATCCTCTCTGGGTGTGGGGAAGGTCTGAAAAATACAGTGGAACAAAACCCCCAGGACTGTTTTGCCAGAGGAAAACAGACTCCAGCATTTACCTACTAACAAACACTCGTCCTGCACTGGTGGAGCACAGCTCTTAGAGTGATGAATCCCGTAATTATAGAACTGCATTTGACATGGAGAGTAAGTGTCCTTGGTGCTGGAGAAAGCCCTCAGGCAGAGAAGGGATACAGATGCAGTCAGTTTGTTGGAAAAAGACTGTAGCTACAGGTGGGGTCACATGGCCCAGGGCGGTGTTCTGCTTCCTCAACAGCATCTGCCACACTCTCCTTTATACTTATTACACTGTATCTGTTCATCTGTTATTTATGGAACACCTTTTAGTGGGCTGGAGAAGGAAAGGGCAACTCACTCCAGTACTCTTGCCTGGAAAATTCCATGGATGTAGGAGCCTAGTAGGCTACAGTCCATAGGGTCGCAAAGAGTCAGACACGACTGAGCGACTTCTCTTTCTTTTTTTCTTTTCTTTTTAGTGAGCAAGGTCTGTTCTAAATGTTTGACGGACAGCAGTCAACAAAATAAAATCCTTATCCTTGTGGAAATTCTATTCCAGTGGAAAATAAAGATGTTAAAATAAAAAGTAAATGATTATATACTTAAGAGATATACATAATTAAATATTTAGAATTTAGATAAGTTGTCTACATGCCCCTTCCCCACCTCCACGTATCTGGGAATGACAAACAGCAGGTTTTTATTCATTTTAAGAGTTTTGCCCTACAGGTACCTGAAACCTATGAAACAGATCGCTCTTAAATAGTTGAATTTTTATATATCAAGGATAACGTAGAATGATTAGTAGATTAAATGAGATGTTAGATTAAATGAGAATTCAAATCTTTTCTGACTTTAAGAGGAGTACTGATTTAACTTTAATATTTGTTTTGGTTCTTTAACCTGCAAAAATTGCTAGCCTCTTTTGGAATTAAAGAATAATATTTGAAATATTTCATCTCATCAAAGAACATACTCTGATTCAAGGTGGACATATCTTAAAACTATGTAAACAGCATATATTTATTAAATTTCTAGCCCCTATCATAACACCAGATATACAATACATACTACAATATCTGTCCAAAATACATATGTATGAACTTAAGCATTAATTTAAATATCTTGAAAGTATTAGATTAATATGAAAATTTAAATATTTGTCAACAAGCCATTTATGCATGCATTTTTTCTCCCACATATATTTAATTTTTGAAATTAAGTTCAGAGTTTAAAGAGGAGAAAAAGGAATTTTGATTCTAAAATTTAATTGAGAATATTTTGCAATTGAAAGTCATTGCGTAATAAAGATTTGAATACAATGATATTTCTTCTGAAGTCGATGGTTGGTAGGGGGCAGGTATGCCCAAAACACAATTTCTGAAATGTCCTATATAAAATATATTGTATACAAATACCAGGGAATTTTGGAGAAGATAAATTTGTGAGAAATATGTATATAATAAGTTAAAGAAGTATCTGTCTTCTTCTGATTGTTTTTATGTGAACCAGAAACAATGAAAAATCAGAAATGTCTAAATACATAGTGGAGACCCTTCCTTCCTGGAAGAGCTTTAATAGAACAATATAGTTGTTGTTCTATATAAATATAGTATTTCTTATAGTCTTGCTTCTTCTCTGAAATATCTGATGTAGATTGCTCTAGATAAACTTTTAAACTACTACTAAGGTACATAATATTATAGCACTAATAAACCTTCAAACATTCCTAGAAAATTACTACATATACTACATATGCATGTATACACACACTCAAACACTTGAAGTAGAGGCTCTAGTTCAATTCTCTAGTAGTTAATAATGTTTATATACAGCCATTATCCCTGGAGGAGGGCAAGGCAACCCACTCCAGTATTCTTGCCTGGAGAATCCCATGGATAGAGGAGCCGGGAGGGCTTCAGTCCATGGGGTCTCAAATAGTTGGATATGACTGAAGCGACGTAGCATGCACACACAGCCATTATAATTTGATAGTTTCAAATGAGAAGTATTTATAATATTTATATACATATTATAATTGATTCCAGAAACTGACAAAACAAATACAAAATCATGGTCATATAAACAAGATAACTACATTCCAGGAATCATTTCTACTAGACATACAAATACATAACACCTGTCAAGCTACATTTTTGGATTTGCATACAATTTGGATGTATATGTTCCTAAACTTTATATACTACATTATAAAAGAGAAATAGTGTATAATTAGAGGTGGTGTATTTCTTAAGCTAGACTCATAAGAGGTTCTTTATGTTCAACTGAAGGTGCCCTTAGAATCCCAGAATACATTTGTGTAGATTTTTTTTTTTTTTTTTTTAATGAGCTGAGGTTCTAAGAAAAGCCTTTCTTAAGATGGCAACCTCACTTTCGATTCCTAAAAGAGAGGACTGGAAACAAGTTAGTGTTACTGTAGTAATGGGCAGTGTTACGCCACAGGGCAATAATGGCTTTGTGTGTGTCATAAGCATTATGATGAACATGGTAAATGTGCATTATGAAAAAAAAAAGACATTTCTTGTTTTGTTTTGGATGATGTTCATTAGATATATGTTAATACTAATACTTACCTTTTCATTGTAGACATATCCTGAACCAAGTTTGCAAGTTTTTATCAAGGAAGTGAAAATGACCTTATGGGCTTTTATCTAATAATTAGGACTAATATCTACTTATCTTAATTTTTTCATTTCTTTACTTAGACGATATCTACAAAGGTGATATAAAAAGCCAATACCTATGATCCATTCATTATATTCTAAGCTGGACAAATATTTAGATTGAATTATCTTCCTTTCATGTAACCTGGATTTAATATTAAGCATACAGTATGACTGTGTGGATCACAACAAACTGTAGAAAATTTTGAAAGAGATGGGAATACCAGACCACCTGACCTGCCTGAGAAATCTGTATGCAGGTCAAGAAGTAACAGTTAGAACTGGACATGGAAGACTGGTTCCAAAGCAGGGAAAGAGTATCTCAAGGCTGTATATTATTACCCTGCTTATTTAACTTATATGAAGAGTACATCATGAGAAATGCTGGGCTGGATGAAGCAAAATCTGGACTCAAGATTGCTGGGAGAAATATCCAAAACCTCAGATATGCAGATGACACCATCCTTATGGCAGAAAGTGAAGAGGAACTAAAGAGCCTCTTGATGACAATGAAAGAGGAGAGTGAAAAAGTTGGCTTAAAACTCAACATTCAGAAAACTAACATCATGGCATCTGGTCCCATCACTTCATGGGAAATAGATGGGGAAACAGTGGAAACAGTGACAGACTTTATTTTTTGGGCTCCAAAATCACTGTAGATGGCAACTGAAGCCATGAAAATTAAAAGACGTTTACTCCTTGGAAGGAAAATTATGACCAACCTAGACAGCATATTAAAAAGCAGAGATATTACTCTGCCAATAAAGGTCCCTCTAGTTGAAGCTTTGGTTTTTCCGGTAGTCATGTATGGATGTGAGAGTTGGACTATAAAGAAAGCTGAGTGCTGAAGAATTGATGCTTTTGAACTGCAGTGTTGGAAAAGACTCTTGAGAGTCCCTTGGACTGCAAGGAGATCCAACCAGTCCTATCTAAAGGAAATCAGTCCTGAATATTCATTGGAAGGACTGATGCTGAAGCTGAAACTCCAGTACTTTGGGCCACCTGATGCGAAGAACTGACTCATTGGAAAAGACTCTGATGCTAGAAAATTTTGAAGGTGGAGGAGAAGGGAACGGCAGAGGATATGATGGTTGGATGGCATCGCTGACTCAATGGATATGAGTTTGAGTAAGCTATGGGAGTTGATGATGGACAGGGAAGCCTGGCGTGCTGCAGTCCATGGGGTCACAAAAAGTTGGATACGATTGAGCAACTGAACTGAACTGATAGTTTCTAGCATTATATCAAGTACTTGAAAGGCCACAAACACACACACAAAAAACAACCCACAAAGAATTCTTCCGTCTTAATATTTAGCTAATAACTGCTTAATAATTTACCTTAAGATAGCTATCATGGAAATAAAGCACATTTTGTGTTGATGGATACCTGGTAGGATACAAATTATCTGTATCTGAGATGAAAAAAGTAACTAGTATTGCTTCCTTTCTCTCCATTTTCTTTTCCATTTTCCTTATATTTTTCTTTTCCTCCCCTTGCTTTCATCTTTGTCTTTCATGTTTTACTCCCACTTCCTTTCCTGTGAATAATTCTGTTCTATTATTGTCAGGCCAGAGAAGGCAATGGCACCCCACTTCAGTACTCTTGCCTGGAAAATCCCATGGACGGAGGAGCCTGGTAGGCTGCAGCCCATGGGGTCGCTAAAAGTCGGACACGACTGGGTGACTTCACTTTCACTTTTCACTTTCATGCATTGGAGAAGGAAATGGCAACCCATTCCAGTGTTCTTGCCTGGAGAATCCCAGGAACGGGGGAGCCTGGGGGGGCTGCCGTCTATGGGGTCGCACAGAGTCGGACACGACAGAAGTGACTTAGCAGCAGCAGCATTGTCAGGTACCTTATTTTCCTCTTTTTATCGCCGCTTTCAGCTTTACTAGCTCTTGTTTTGCTGTCTTTCCCTCTGATGTCTTTGGCTAAGGGTAAAACAGAGGATGAGCTCAGAGAGGTTATGTCTCGGTTCATAAACCACTGGCAATTTGTTTTTCACTTATAATTTAAAATAACTCTTGGTTAACCCACTGCTGATTGTATGGTGCTTATGCCATGTTGTTTCCTAGAGAAAAATTATCTTCTTTGACTCTTACCACAGACCACTTTAAAATGCTTTGGAATCCAGTCTAGCTGCCTAAAATTTATTCTGTAACACAGATGATTTGGGGAGTGGTGGAGAAGGGGAGGCTTGCATGCTTGCTTGCATACACAAACACACACACACAAGATAGGGAATACATAATGACTGTATTAACATGTGAATTCCTGTCTGCCACCTGCAATGTTGAATTAGTAAACACTATTGAGCTCAGTGCATGCATGGAACTAACGTGAAGGACATTCATTATTCCATATATTATTACTAAGCCCTAAAAATACATGGTATCCTGAAATGGATAACAGAATGCCACAAATTCTTTAGTTCTTCCATTTGAGAGTTGGATATATTCTTATTCTCCTTGTGGCCTGGCTCAAGACTGCTCTGGTGACACTCTGTGCTTAAGCTCTAAAACATGCAGCAAGTGCTACCCTTAGCCTTTCGGAAGTCTGAGTCACCATGAAAGATGGCCAGCTATTTGGGGAGACGAGCTGGAGAAGTCCTAAGATTACACTGCAGGGGGATCTAGCTGAGTTCAGCTTTCAGCCTTTTCCTCCTCCCCAAGATTGCCAGACAGATGAGTAAAATCACAGACCATTGAAATCAGTCTAGGTGCCAGCAAAATACAGTTACCAAGGAGTTGATGCCACATGGCATGGAAGAATCATCCCTGTGTGCATATTTATGCTTCACAAAACAGTGAGACATGTTCAAGTGGTGGTTATTTAAAGCCCTGTGTGTTCAGGTGTCTATTGCTTATCAGCAAAGAGATCATGTTTTCTCTATGGGCATGAGAAAAAAAAAATCTATGTAGTCTTCTGCTTATTTATGTGGCTACTGTATATTTTCTAGGTGGTTAATAACATTTCATATCTCTATCCTGTGGCTCTGAGTTGAGGAAAGAGGAGACAGCACTGAATGGATTCTTGCATCAAAACCCCTGATATATTTCTCTTTCCCCTTCCTTTGTGATTTTAGTGAGAGAAGCATGCTTAAGACAGGAGGGCATAATATAAATAAGAGGTCTGTCAGAGAGGAAAGGGTCAAAAGCTAGCCAAGTTGATGCCAAATATCAGCAGCACTGCCCTGAAAGAGAGACACTTCTTTGGGGTTCAAAGCTGTGATTTAGTGATTGCATCGCTGCTTATAACTTTCCATAGGAGTGGTGGTGCATGCAGGCAGCTCTCGTAAGCCTGAGCACACTTTCTGTGTTTGAGCAGCTCCCAGTGCTGTAACACAGTTTCAAATTGCACTTCACTGTTCCTTTGAAGCATTATTCTGTCTTTCTTTTGGCTCAGTCTGCTGCTTTTAAAGCCCCTCCTGCTTTTAAAAAGATGAAAGGATCCATGAAAGTCAATTATTTTCAAAAGAATAAGACAGAAAAACAATACTAGCAACCGAGAAGCTGGGTGACAAATATCTTTGTGAGTTACTTAAAACAGGTGAAAAGTTTGAGACTTTCTTGATGTCAACTGTTCACAAAAGAGTTTAATAACATGTAATCTCCTGCATGTGTATGGAATTCTATTATGTGGTTGCACTGCACTGGGAAAACATCACCAAAATAAGACAGCCAGTGCACATTCATATCGTTATCCATCAGGTTATTGTGTGCTAAGTCGCTTCAGTCATGTCTGACTTTTTTGCAACCCTAGGGACTATAGTCCACCAGTCTCCTCTGTCCATGGGATTCTCCAGGCAATACTGGAGTAGGTTGCCATGCCCTCCTCAAAGGGATCTTCCTGACCAGGAATCGAACCTGTGTCTCTTACATCTCCTGTATAGGCAGGTGGGTTCTTAACCACTAGCACCCCTGGGAAGCCCCATCAGGTTATTACTGACATGTAACTATAAAGTACTTCTCTCCTGAAAAGTATAACTAAACGTGGCAGTATTTTAAAAACATCTTTTTTTGTGACCAAATACTTTGAAAATATATGGAAAGGTGAGTTAGCTTATTTGATGATCATAAAAATGAAAATATGATTAAGAAAAATGAAACTGTGAAATTCAGAATTTAAGCTATTACTAGACACTGCATTACCTACTTTTCATAAAATATTTAAAATACCCAAACTAATACCCAAATTTTAGCCTCACAAGGAAAGGCCAGCAGTCAATCTATTGCCAAAATCTTCCACGATGTTCTGCTACCTATTGATTTGATGAAATATATAGCACAAACAATGCCAAATTTGAGTACAATTTGAAATAATGCCTGCTAGCTGAGGCTACTGAACTCCAATTGAAATATCTATGAAAACACAGCAAGAGACACAAAGTTATAATACTACATAAAACCTGTGAACACCAGACAAGGATTTGCAAGGTCCCTGAAGAAACAGTTCTGAACCATAACAGAGATAGTGGAAGTGAAACTCACTCAGTCATGTCCAACTCTTTGCGACCCCATGGACTATACACAGTCCGTGGAATTCTCCAGGCCAGAATACTGGAGTGGGTAGCCTTTCCCTTCTCCAGGGGATCTTCCCAACCCAGGGATTGAACCCAGGTCTCCCTCATTGCAGGAGGATTCTTTACCAGCTGAGCCACAAAGGAAGCCCAAGAATACTGGACTGGGTAGCCTATCCGTTCTCCAGCGGATCTTCCCTACCCAGAAATCGAAGCGGGGTCTCCTGCATTGCAGCTGGATTCTTTACCAACTGAGCTATCATAAGACCTACAGCAAAAAATGAAAAACTTTAAGATGATGATGGTAGATTTCCATGCAATCACAAAGAAAATGAATCTTCCCAGACTAGACTGGGGAAATATCTGATCCTTCATCCACCCAAAATATACATGAATACACCTTACAGGAGTATTCTGTTCTTAGTCCCCTCAAATATGACTACATTAAATGCTCTGGTTCTCATTTATTTCCATCTCAGGAATGAGTTAGACATTCAGTGATCTGTTATCCCTAGGATGTGAAGTCCATCATAAGCCAAGACAGAGATGGAAAAAGCTGGAGTGTTGGTATGTGAGGGGCTTCAGAGGCTCATGTGCTGTTTCTGAAAAGGAAAGAATTGCATCCTGCTTCAAATACTCCACTAATAAATTCTTGTCATTGAAAAAATGAAAGCCCTTTAATTTCAGTAGAATCATATCAGATATAAACTTTAAACAACAGACAGTTGGGTACACATATATTACAATCCAGATTGCTTTCTGACTCAGAGAATTAGGAGGGCAGAAATAATTTACCCATTCTATTTATGTCAAAACCTCAGCCAAGCTGGAGCCCTCTCCATTTAAGACTGGGAAACAAAGAGCACTTGAATTTGTAATAAAACTGATAAAAAGCCAACATGAAAAGTGAATAGCAATGAAGACAAATATGAAAACTATAACTGTGTACTCACAACTCAAAATGCTGACCGTAGAGAATAGATAAAAGATGAGATGATAACATAATGAGAATTTTTGATAAAAATAAACAGAGAAGAAAAGGAATCTCATAGGGGTATGAAAATATTATAAGGAAAACTAAAAAGTTCTAAAGTGGTCTATTTTGAAAGAAAACTATGTAAATTAGAATCAGTACTACAGATGAAAACTGTAGGACTATCTCTTATAATCTAGAGAATAAGGACAAATAATTAGAATGTGAGATATATTAATATATAATTAAGAAGGGCATCCCTGGTGGCTCAGACTGTAAAAAGTCTGCCTACAATGCAGGAGACCTGGGTTCGATCCCTGGGTTGGGAAGATCCCCTGGAGAAGGAAATGGCAACCCACTCCCGTACTCTTGCCTGGAAAATCCCATGGACGGAGGAGCCTGGTAGGCTGCAGTCCATGGGGTCGTGAAGAGTCGGACACGACTGAGTGACTTCACTTCACTTCAATATATAATTAATATATTTAAATGTAGGGTATTAATGTGACAATAAATAACATGAAAAACAGAATGAAATGAAACAAAATATAACACGCATCCTTGAAAATGAAAAGGAAAGTTGATTTAAGGTAATATAAATATGGGTATATAAGACAGAAACAGCAACAGTAAATCTTGAGAAAGCACAAAACATATTTAATAACAACAGTAATCTGGTTCTAGAAATCTATGATTTTTATCCGTAAAATTGTACTGATAGACTCAAATGTATACATATGAAATCCCAATGGTGATTTAAATTTGACAGAATGATGAAGGATAAATAAGAGCATCCAAGAACATATTTTAAAAGAAAAATAATGTGAGAGTACATATTATGCCAGATATTATCATATATTATAATGTTGATTTGAGTGAATGAAATAATACAGGCATAGTTAATTAACAGAATTTACCCATTCTTAAAGATGTTTGTAGTACTCTCTTTAAAGTCAGGCAGGAGAAAAGAATGCCTTCTATCCCTGCATATACTGAACATCATAAGGGAGGTTCGGGTAAACACAGGAAGTAAAACATCTAAGGAAAAAAGAAAAATATTGATCTCAAAAAAGGAAAACTGTCATAATTTGCTAGCAAGATAATTTATAAAAAATAATTTTTGGACTGATACACAAATCTACACAGATCAGTTGTATTTATAAACACCAGCATAAACAATTAGAAAAAGTTACAAATGAAAGAAGGGGATTTTCCTATAGTCTCTAAATTTTGGCTAAGGCACAAGACAGGGAAAAGAAATGTGCACTGACTAATCCAGATGGCCTTAATCTTCCACTCATTTTGACTAAATTTTAGACAAGCTTCTTCCTGACTCAAGGCTCTGACCTCCCTTTGCTTAGAACATTTACTTTAGGAAAAAAGTGTACTTGTAAATTCTTCCTCTGCCACATTGACATGTAAATCTTTTTAAAAGCCTCTTGCCAGTTTTACTACCTAAAATTTCTTTCTGAAGGACCTGAGAGCCAACCTTCAAAATGCAGTCATCAAGGAGGATAGAGCATCTATCTTCTAGTTTCTGTGGGATGATAGGAAGCTGACTTCAATTGGAGCCTTGCTCCAGGTTTTAAACCTGCTTTCTCTTATGAAGTCTACTTATCCCTTGGGTAGAGCCAATTATAGGAAACAGGTGGCCTAACACTTCCCCACTCCAGTTCTTAAAAACTCTCAACTTCATTTGAGACTGAGCTGTGGCCTCTCACCTCTATTACAATAGTCTTGAGTAAATTGTCCTTGCCTGTTTAACTTTGTCCAGTAAAATTCTTTGCTTTGACACTAAACTTACTTTGAAGAAGGAAGGGAAACCCAGAAGTTGCAGAGAAGTTGGGAAAGTAATGAACAAGGAAGGAAGAGTAAAAGAATCTTCTCCAGGGCTTCATTGTATGTGTCAGCCCAGAGGTAGGGACAGAGAAAAATCTATGACCTGGGAGTCAGATTGAAATTTTCAATGGCACTCTACTGGAACCATCATTTTAATATTGAACAATGACTTGAAAGCAATAGCTTCTGTCTTAGGAGCTATTCAAGGGGCAGGTGTTGGATAAATATAGATACTTCCTGATTATTCTTCCAAGTTAAGCAGATATTTAAATAAATTTTAAGAAGTATACCACTTACAAGGGGCTTCCCTGGTGGCTCAGAGGTTAAAGCATCTGCCTGCAATACGGGAGACCTGGGTTCGATCCCTAGATCAGGAAGATCCCCTGGAGAAGGAAATGGCAACCCACTCCAGTATTCTTGCCTGGAGAATCCCATGGATGGAGGAGCCTGGTAGGCTACAGTCCATGGGGTCGCAAAGAGTCAGACACGACTGAATGACTTCACTTCACTTCATACCACTTACAGTATTAATAGGCAATTAAGTACCTAAAATAACTCTAACAAAGTATGTGTAGGAATTTACTGAAGGAAAAAAACACAATAAATGAAAACGTATGAGACAGTACTAGTAATTTCCCTCAAATACATTTCTAATATTTAGAATTCAGATTACTAATTAGATTGTAAATTAGATTACTCCTACTTTTTTGTAGATGTGTAGTCTTGTAGTATCTATTTACTGAAAAGAAAAAAAAATCAGCATATAAGTAGATCCATGCTGTTGAACTGATACCTTCCAGATGTTCAAGCTGGATGTAGAAAAGGAAGAGGAACCAGATATCAAATTGCCAACATCATTGGATCATAGAAAAAGCAAGAGAATTGCAGAAAATCATCTATTTCTTCTTCATTGACTACACCAAAGCCTTTGACTGTGTGACTCACAACAAACGGTGGAAAATTCTGAAAGAGATGGGAATAGCAGACCACCTGACCTGCCTCCTAAGAAATCTGTATGCAGGTCAAGAAGCAACAGTTAGAACTGGACATGGAACAACAGACTGGTTCCAAATCTGGAAAGGAGTATGTCAAGGCTGCATATTGTCCACCTGCTTATTTAACTTATACGCAGAGTACTTCATGCAAAATGCCAGGCTAGATGAAGCACAAGCTGGAATCAAGATTGCTGGGAGAAATATCAATAACTTCAGATATGCAGATGAATGACACCACCCTTATGACGGAAAGTGAAGAGCCTCTTGATGAAAGTGAAAAAAACTGACTTAAAAGTCAACATTCAAAGAGTGAAGATGGTATCTGGTCCCATCACTTCCTGGCAAATAGATGGAGAAACAATGGAAACAGTGACAGACTTTATTTTGGGGGGCTCCAGACCCACGCCAGTACTCTTGCCTGGAAAAATCATATGGATGGAGGAGCCTGGTAGGCTGCAGTCCATTGGGTTACTGAGTCGAACACAACTGAGCGACTTCACTTTCACTTTTCACTTTCATGCATTGGAGAAGGAAATGGCAACCCACTCCAGTGTTCTTGCCTGGAGAATGCCAGGGACGGGGGAGCCTGGTGGGCTGCCATCTCTGGGGTCGCACAGAGTCGGACACGACTGAAGAGACTCAGCAGCAAAATCACTGCAGATGGTGACTGCTGCCATGAAATTAAAAGATGCTTGCTCCTTGGAAGAAAAGCTATGACCAACCTAGACAGCATATTAAAAAGTAGAGACATTACTTTGCCAACAAAGTCTCTCTAGTCAAAGCTGTATGGATGTAATATTGTATGGATGTGAGAGCTGGGACCATAAACTGAGCATGAAAGAACTGATGCTTTTGAACTGTGGAGTTAAAGAAAACTCTTGAGAGTCCCTTGGGCGGCAAGATCAAACAAGATCAAACCAGTCAATCCTAAAGTAAATCAGTCCTGAATATTCATTGGAAGTGATCTCTGAAGAAGAAGAGATAACTTCGAGACCGGGGACCAGGCTTGATCACTCAAGAGCTTTTGAGTAGCAGAGTTTTATTAAAGTGAAAAAGGGACAGGGAAAGCTTCTGGCATAGACATTAGAAGGGGACAGAGAGTGCCCCCCCTCACTAGTGTTAGTTAGCAAGGGAGTTATATACTTTTCAATTAGTTTTTACAATAAATCAAAAGAACGTCTCCAGGTTGTAAAGATATTACTAGACCCACTCCCATAACTTACATTTTAAGATAACAGGATTAGCCAAAAGGTTTTCAGGAAGGAGAAACTGTCCTCAAGCAGGATACATTGGTGTTATATAATCCTTAGTACAGAGTTTAAACTGAGTTGTTTGTTGTGTAATCATCAGTTCCAGGCGTAAAGAAAAAGTCATTTTATGTGACTAAGACTAAGGAATGTACAGGAAAAAAAAAGATGTTTGTCCTTTCTTCTTCCTTGAGAATTCCAGACCCCTTTCTCCTCCTCAGGGACCCTAGACTTCTTATCAACCTGCCTAGGAATTGGCTCTCTCAGAAGGACTGGTGCTGAAACTCCACTACTTTGGCCACCTGATGTGAAGAGCTGATTCTTTAGAAAAGACCCTGATGCTGGGAAAGACTGAAGGCAGGAGGAGAAGGGGACGACAGAGGTTGAGATGATTGGATGACATCACTGACTCAATGGACATGAGTCTGAGTAAGCTCCGGAAGGTGGTGATGGACAGGGAAGCTTGGCGTGCTGCATTCCATGGGGCTGCAAAGAGTCAGACATGACTGAACAACAATAGCATGCTGTTCAAACCCATGTTGTTCAAGGGTGAATTGTTTAGGAATATATTTTAATCACATCAAATAAAGGAAGACCTTTTAATGAAAGATGTGAAAACTACAAATCCTATAGGAAATGATTAGTAAAATTGACTACATCAAAACTAAGGATGTTCATTCAAGGAAACACATGACCAAGGAATAAGGATCAGACACTGTGAAGTTTCCGCAGGCTCTCATTACCATGTCTACACACCTTCCTCATTTGCACCTAACTTCGTGACTCAAAACTGGGTTGTTCCTGTTCCTTTGTAAAACCAAACTCTGTTCTCCTGCACTAGGTTTCTTACTGCCTTTTTAGTTGAGATCTTTGCTACAGTAATTCTTGCTGTTTAGTTTACACATTCAAATCCTAGCTCTTTACTAGATAATTCTCATTAGTTTACAAGTAGACTGTATTTCTCCCACTCTAAGTATGAAATAAAATAGAGTTTGTCTTGAACTGACTTACCCAGCCTGCTGGTTAATCATTGTTTTATTCCCATTTTACAGCAAAAGTCCTTGAATGATTTGTCTCCCTTCCTCTCTTCCACTCCAAATTCTCACTGAAACCCAATCCAATTAGGCGTGTGCCCCACAGACATGGAGATCCTGTCTTCTAAGATGTTAAATTATCGGCACACTTGACTGAGGATTAGCGTTTGTCACAACTGCCCATGCTCTTCTCCTCCATTCCCCTTCCACTTTTCCTGACTTGCCTCACACCTCATTTCCTCTGCCCCTTTTCCCCCTTCCTTTGCTGTCTCTTCCCTCCTTTCTTTCCTCTCAGTATTAAAGTGGCCCAGAGCTCACTGCATGTTCCTTTTCTCTTATTTTTCTTGTGGGATCTCATTCCTTCCCAGAGTTTTAAGTATTACTTCTGTGCCAGCAATTCTAAGATTTACATCTCCAATTCAGATTTTTCCCCTGAAATCTAGACTTGTATATATAATCACCAATATCACAGCAGAATAAATGTCTAATTAACTATCCTTTTAGCGTTATCTTTAAAATATTTCCAGAACCTGGTTTTCTCTTACCATCTTTACTGCTTCTCTATTTAAAAGGCTACATCATGTAAAGGCTACATCATTTCTCCCCTGATTTCTGTAGTTTTTTCTAACTTGTCTTTCTGCTTTCACTTTGCCTCCTTCATAGACTATTCTTAAGACAGTAGCCAAGCAGATAATTAATAAGGACCTACTGTACAGCACAAGGAACTTTCCTCGATACTCTGTAATGGGATGTATGGGAAAAAAATCTACAAAAGAGTGGATGTATGTATATGTATCTCTAATTCACTTTGCTGTACACCTGAAGCTAATACAACATTGTAAATCAACTATATTCCAATAAAAATTTATTGTAAAAAGACAGTGGCCAAAGTTGAATCATGCTTTAAAAAGCTAAGTGACTTCTCTCCTCAAAACCCTGTGATAGTTTCCAACATTACTTCAAGTTAATGCTAATGATGTTACATATCCTGCTGGGCCTATATGCCCTCAATCCCCAACTTCAGACATCATTTTTTAAAATTACCTGCTTCATTCCTTTCCACTCAAGTGACCACTTTCCTCTCCTTCTAACACTCCAGGCATGTACCTGCCTAAGACGCTTTGTTCCAAATGTGAAAATATATGATTAATGTTTTTATTACACAAAAAGCATTCTCTACGTTACATATAATTCATTATGAACAAAATGAAAGGCATCAAGCAAAACACTAAAATGGGCAAAGGATATGGACACATATGTCAGAAAATATAAAATATAAATGAGCAATAAGCATAAGTATAGGAACTAGTGATGGCAGTGTAATTCTTACAGTCTTGAGAGCTATTATACATTTTGTATAGGAACATTAAATTTTTATTAATGATCTTTTAAACAATAATTTCTCATCAATTGATTGGGAAATAAAAAGCAATGGTTATGAAAGTTTTACACATATGCATTTTATCACACTATTTTATTTAAACACTGGGGAGAGAAGCCATTAATTTTTAAATAAATGGTTTTATAAAGTATATTTAGTAACCACTCAAAATAATATTTTGAGGATATTTACTGATTCAGAATATGAAATTAAAATGTAGCATGCATGTATTTATGTATTTATATGTGTGAGAATGTGTGTATATGTGCAGCAGAGGAAAGAAATACATTGAAAATGCCCCTGTATTTTCTCCAAGTAGTGGTAACAGAGTTTATTTAAAATGTATTATTTATCCTTGGCTATATTTTCCATGTCTTGTAAGATAAATGTTAGTGAATTTCAGAATTTTATAATCAAAATTTTATAAATTAATCTGTGTTATGTTTTGTGGTGTCAGAAACAGTATGGCTCGTTCTGAACATACATGACATAAAACTAAAAAGTGGAAATTTAAACTAGAGAGGGTAAATAGAAAGCATCCTTATCTAAGTCAGTAAATTAGTTTATTTTTAATTTTATGGAGATCTTATATAATAAGGTTTTAGAATAGAATATTTTAAATAGTAAGGAATCTGACTGTAATGCAGGAGACCCGGGTTCAGTCCTTGGGTCAGGAAGATCCCCTGGAGAAGGAAATAGCAACCTACTCCAGTATTCTGGCCTGGAGAATTCCATGGACAGAGGAGCCTGGTGGGCTACAGTCCTTGAAGTCAAGAAGAGTTGGACATGACTGACCGACTTTAACACTTTCACTTTCATACTTTTAAAGCATTTATATCTATTATCCAAGTTGATTTTTGTAATACTTTGTAGTATAAATTTACATTATAACATGTCTTGCCCAAAGTCATGAACACATTTATTCATTTACATATAGATGTGGGTCCCTGGTATGTGCCCAGTGTTATATCTACTGGAATGCAAGAGTGAACCAGACAGATTTTCTGGGTGTCAAGCAACATCAACACTGATGAACCCTGGATTCAAGCCCATCTTCTGGACCACAGGCTCACACTCTTTCACTACAGTAAGTGTTTTTTAGTGATTTAACTTGAAACTTTGTTTTTGTTTTTTACAGGTTTCTATTTGTCCTCTCACAAAGTAATTGGTCTGAATCTCCACTTCGCAAATGAAACCCAGACTTTGTATACTTTGTAAATATTCAATTAAAATTTAAATTATCTGGATCAAATATTTCTCTTCTATGTATCATTCTGCTGGTGGGCACCTGCTTACACTGTACTTAGAAAGCTGCCAAACAAATATATTCTTTCCACTTGGTAATAGGAAATAATTTCCAGGCCATCACCTTCCACATTATGTTTCATCTTGGCATTAATTTTAATGAAATAATAATGTACTTGGCACCAGAATATCATCTACCATCCAAGGATCTCCAAGTATGTAACAAACATTAATTAAGTAGCACAATAGCTCTATAAGAGAAAACATCATTATCACAATCCTGGAATTGAATAGATTGTTGAACAGGAAAAATAATGATGAGGAGCCCATTTATTTTGAAATAATCAGAAGGGAGTAGGCTGCCAACTTGAATACTTTCAGTTCATTACCTTACTCTAAGAAGTAGGAAAGGGTTGGGGATGAGCTGGGACTCCTCAGAAAAAACCTTAAATCCTGAGAGTGGAGTAAAAATTCCTACTTCTTCACCTAGTTTAACATATGAATGCTCTGTGATAATAAATTTAAAACAATTTGTCTGGTTGACCATTGCCTGAGAGCACTAGATTTCAAATCACAAAAAACCCCCTAACTCAAACTTAGTTCATTAAAAAAAAAAAAAAAAGATATTTGTGACTGAGATGGCTAGATGGAAGTTATTGTTTAGTCACTAAGTCGTGTCTGCCTTGTGAACCCATGGACTTGTGAACCCACCATACTCCTCTGTCCATGGGATTTTCCAGGGAAAGATACTGGAGTGGGTTGCCATTTAGGCATACACAGATCAATTAATAAAAAAAAAAAAAATATATATATATATAATCGTTATGGCTCCTAAAAATGACTCAAATCTCGGTCTTCTGCAATGACTTATGAGATATTTGCTCAGGAAATATAACATTTTTCATTATGGTGAAATGTATTTGTTTTATAAAAGGCAATTAATTTCTGGATAAGAAGATCACTATTTCCCATTTGGCATGGTAACATCTGATCCTTCAGTATCCCAAAGTAAATGATGGTCTTTATCCCAAATAGAAAGGGCCAAAAAATAACTTCAATATATTATCTGCAACCAATAAATATAAAAATCATGTGTCATTCTGTTTATCATGCAGTGTTTTTTTATATTTAATTTTATCTAACTTTAATAATTGCTGGATTTTGTGCAATTTCACTATAAAAAGATTTCACACAGTTTGATGATTTCCAATTGGCAGTGCCTTTCAAAGGTAAAGCTGTGAAGACACATCAGAGGTAAGGGGCTAATGTTTTGCTCAGGAAATGTATTACCTTTGCATTTCCTACAGCTCTTCTATTTTGTAGCAGTATATTGTGTTTGTATGAAAGATGATTTTAGAATTACTTCTATCCTTTTAAGCAGAAGTAGTTGAAAAATGGCGAATGAAGATGAGATTGGTCATTAAACTCCAGAATATTCAGCGAATGTCCTACTGCATCTGCATTTGGGTTATATCATCCATAAAAAATAAGTTTCTCAGTTATTTTGATTGTCTTTTCAAAAAATACTTGACAGATGCACATTCTTAATTTAAAAGTTCTTGGAAATGTGTGTGTTTCCTTAGTTATAATGTAATAAAGTTAAGATCATTCTATTAAATAGTAATTAAATAGTTTATAGAGAATTCTAAATGCTTATTATGAGTTAATCTAATCATCTGAAAAGAGAACTGTTAATGTTTTACATGTTGTACTTAAAAATAAAAAAATAAATTATTGCTTAAAAGTGAAATTACTTAAGATACATCATATAACTGCTCTTTTTGAAAGCTTTTACCTGAAATTTTATCTTGCCTATATTCATTCTTATTTCATCACCAATTTAGTTAAAACATTTGCACATATTGATTATTTTGAGAAATACTACTTACTACCCAGCAGAGGAGTTCTGTGGAAAGAATACTAGTAAAAAGGAATTAATATATTTTTTTCTTGTTTAAAACAGTAATACTAACATTTAATATTTAGTAAGCAATAAGTTATTAGGCATGTGGTAAATGTTTTCTAAGTACCTGCTTATTTAATCCTCAGAATCCTGTGGTATAGACATTATACTATAGTTAACATTATATATGTATGCATTTGGGAAATAGGTATAAAGTAAAAATGTAATTTACCCAAAAAGACAATTAAGTGGCAGACCTGGGCTGTGAACACAGTACTGGATTGTACTTACTAAGTAAATAGAGTCCATGAGGCATTTCAGTCATGAGAATAGATTAAGGACCATGGATAGTTCCACTCCCTTGCAGTCAATGAATATGAAACTGTGAAAATATGACTCTGTTTTTCAATATTTGATAAGGAAATCTTAGGCCTGGACTGTAAGACATTGGTGATAGTGTCTGCATTATAAAATGGCTGGGCTAAACTTGGGCAAAATATTGAGATTGTATCTTAGTAATTATATTTTCCAATGTTATTTATACACTATTAAGCCAAATCTCTCCCTTCCTATGTACTAAGGAAGGAACATTTTTCAGATTCATGGTATAAAATTTGCCCCCCCATAGATGATCACATATGTCTTTTATAAGCAGACCTGAATAAACTGATCACAATGATTGCATGTGGTAGAACACTATAATTGACCATCTAGACTAAAAAAAAATAGAATTATATTCTACACAGTGTAGCTAAGCTACAGATGCCAAGCTTAATTTAAAGGATATTGCAATTGACTTTCAGGTTATAATTACAATGACCAAATTCTAAGCAATACATGTGAAGCTTATAGGAAAACTCTAGAGCATTATAAATAATATTAAAGGCTTCCACAGAATAGTGCTGCATAAAATTATAAACTAAGAGGCAATATTGTCACAATCAGAGCAAATTATGTCACTGGTCTATGTTTTAGCATATTAGAGCAGAGCCACTCTGCTATGATCCATGCCCACAGCTTGTTCGTTCTGATTGCAACATAGTCTTTTAACTGTTATACACATCATTTCACACCTAACACCTAACGTTTTCTGGCTAGCACTAAGAATGGCTTTTCTTGTGTGCTGTCTACATTTTTTCCCTTTCATTTTTAAGAGATTGAAAAATATTATACTTTTTAAGCACTATCTACAGGTTTGATTCAAGTAGAGTGTATCAGCATTTATTAGGAAAAAACTAAACTGCACAAAGCAAAATGTTGCTTGGTGATAGAGTTTTCCTAGTTTGAGATGCTAATGCTATTACTGCATATTATTAGTGCTGTTCAACATTTCTCCATCTGAAAGTAAGAACACAGTCTTGATGAAATATCTCAGGCCTAAATTTTAGTTTTTATAGGGTATCTTAAAAAAAATACAATCATGGTATTGGCTTAAGTTTTGCAATATATACAACCATTACTCAAGTGTAATCTAACAAAAAATATTGAATTTATAAGTCAGTAGAGTTCTTATTTCAATGGCTGATTTACTACACAATTTCAGAAATCATGTTCTGTTGATGCTTCCCAAAGTAAATAATAATATTTATGTACAATGCTTCTGAAAATTAATAAGCAAATGAAAAAGGACAAGTTGTTGGGGAAGGAGCAAAATCTGTATGATCTAATCTATATAAAAGATATTATTTTCATTCATTTTTACCACCAATGGGGAACTAGTTGCACAAAGAAGCTATATCACTCCCTAAAAGTTATACAAGTAGTGGGACTGAGATCTGAACTCCAGATCTGGGAGATCCAGATCCCAGTGGCGCTAATGGTAAAGAACCTGCCTGCCAATGCAGGAGACATAAGAGACGCAGGTTCAGTCCCTAGGTCAGGAAGATCCCCTGGAGAAGGACATGGCACCCCACTCCAGTATTCTTGCTGGAGAATCCCATGGACAGAGGAGCCTGGTGGGCTACAGTCCACAGGGTTGCAAAGAGTCGGACATAACTGAAGCGACTTAGCACACACGCACGATCTGGCTCCACAGTCTATGTTCTTAATTATTAATACTTAGATATGTCACCTTTCTATAACTTTGGAACATACTGCCATCCTAACACCTTATCTTTATAGCTCTGTGACCTTTTTTTACAGAGAAGGCGATGGCACCCCACTCCAGTACTCTTGCCTTGAGAATCCCATGGACAGAGGAGCCTAGTAGGCTGCAGTCCATGGGGTTGCTAAGAGTCGGACACGACTGGGCGACTTCACTTTCACTCTTCACTTTGATGCATTGGAGAAGGAAATGGCAACCCACTCCAGTGTTCTTGCCTGGAGAATCCCAGGGACAGCAGGGCCTGGTAGGCTGCCGTCTATGGGGTCGCACAGAGTTGGACACGACTGACGTGATTTAGCAGCAGCAGCAGACCTCTTTTTAACACGTGAATCTACTGATCCATAGAAGGAATATTTGTTTTAAATTATCTTTTTTTTTGGCTATACGGATGGAACTGCAATGTCCATTCACATATTTATAACCTTCTAAGGCATAAACATACACAAGCAAGATAATCTACAGGTGTGCTACAGTCTTGGCCACTCATATACTTGGTCAACTGAAATATACACAGGAAACACTTGATTTCAGAACAAAGCAGGATACCTCCAATTCTGAGCCCTCACAATTTCCTGGAATTGTAGGTTAAAATAACCGCTTCAGATATGTGAATGGTCTATGCTAAGAGTTGACTGAGATATGCTACATCCCAGGTGGCGCTAGTGGCAAAGAATCCGCCTGTCAGTGCAGCTAAGAGCCGTAGTTTCAATCCCTGGGTCAGGAAGATCCCCTGGAGCAGGGCATGGCAACCCACTCCGGTATTCTTGCCTAGAGAATCCAATGGACAGAGGAGCTGCATGGTAGGCTCCAGTCCATAGGGGCACAAAGAGTCAGACAGGAATGAAGTGGCTTGGCATGCATGCATGGAAGATATAAAACAAAACATTTTTTTTTTTTGCCCTCTTTACTGCACCTACTATTGCCAAAGGGTGTCTGTGCTTTGCTCTGGGTGGTGTAATGTGGATTGTCCTTGTCCTCAGGAAGTTTCCAGTTTAATAGGGGAAGGTAAGCATTGAACAGAACAATGGAAGTACAGCATCTGTCTCCAAGGTGAAATATAGACTGCTAAAGGAGCAACTCTGACTTGGCAGAGCTCATTCAGCCTAGGATGTTCAAAGAATCAAGACTATTGGGATCTGAAGAAAACAATTTTCAGCTAAACAGACTGGAGGGGGTGGCAGAGGTAGAAAAAAGGAGAATGTTCCAAGCTTGTGGCATAATACTTTCAAGGACTGCAAAACAGAAAATGGAAGGGAGAGTCTTCAAAGTGTACTAAGATTCTTGCAAGATGATTCGTGAGTAGGTGGTTAAGTCCTTGAAATCTAACTGTGCTCAGTCAGAAATCTCTGTGCTTCGTAATTCCTTCTGCAAAGGATAGAGAAGCTTTAGGAACAGGCCTGGAGGCAACCACAGCTGTGTAAGATGACAAAGGTTCTTTTACCTGCTTCTGACTTAGCAGCAGCAGTGCTGTCTTGGGCTCCTCATTTCTCAAAAGTCCCTTGTTTCTACTGTTTGGCAGCACCCTTTTTCATAAAAGGGGAAGTCTGTCTGAGCTGTGACTGTACTTAGAGCACAAGTGATTACATAATGGGCTGCTTCTTTCTGGGGCCACATCCTGCAGCTTCTCCCATTCCTAAGACCTTCCCTGTCTCCATGTCTTACCTTGGCAGGATGCAGCACAGCTGATTGTTCAAGAGGAAACCAAACCAGTACCCTCGAGTCAGAAAATTTACCTTTCAAATTTTCAAATTTGGCTTCTTCCAAGTACAAAATCAATCTGTGTGTGTGTATACGTGTGTGTGTGTCCACATGCATATATTCATGTATGCAACACATAAGAGCTAAAAGGCATGTTGCATTCTAAAAAGAAGTAACAGATCATATTTATGAGGAAACTAAATAGTCTCAAGTGTTTAAGATCCATGGACATAAAGAAAGCAAAGTTGAATTCAGAAATCAGTTAATTATACATACTGTTTTTCTTGTTTTTGTTTTACTTTTTCTCTTGTTTTTCACCTGGCACATTGCAGAGATTACCATCCTGACCTTTACTGCAGCTAAATGTGGCTACAAAACTAAATTACAATCAAAGTAATGAGAAGGGAGTACTATGTGCTACCTCTAGGACAGACATATAAAATTTCCTATGAGCACTCTTCGATGTGCTAAACTTTCCCCTTCTTTTTTTATTGTTGTTTCTGTTGCTGAGAGAAGCCACATGTTGAAGACGGAAGAGGTTTTATTAGTCTGGGATTCATATGCAAGAACCCCCATGATCATCTCACCGTGACAACTATTACACATGCACACATCTTTTCTCATTGACTGGGAATATCGGTCCTAGAGTATTAGATACATTGTTTTTTGCTTAAGTGTTTAACATTTTGTATATATTTGTTACTGCAGCTTATCCTACCCTACGCTGCACAGAATCTGCAGGTTCTCATTCTATTTTTATGAAATGTATATATTACAGGTAAACAGCCTGTAAGTGTTAATACGATTCACTTACTTTTTGATCAAATAAATTCATTTGATAAGGTCAAAAATTAACCAACTGTATATTTATTTTTGCTTTATAGTTAATAATATTTTATACTTTGCAAACAACCTAAAAGTACTAGTAGCACCATTATTAACCCAGGAAAAATGTTCTATTTTAATGGAGAGTTCTTTTAAAGTACCACTTTTTGGTTGAAGTACCCTAATATTCTTAATCATGTATTTCAAATACGTGAAAATCAAGTTTTTATAATACTTCTCTATAACTCTTACAATAATGGTTCAAAATGATAACACCCTAATTTGGACCTGAACTTTTCTCTATTTCAACACATATATGTATGCTGAATTTAATGTGTTCTTTTGGAGCACAGTTATCAAAATTTTTACATAAAATTTTAAACATTTAGAAAATGTAAAACCTATAAATAAGCCATAGTTCTATATCTTTGTACCTAACTGGAAAATTATTAATAAGGGTCATGATTCTAAAGTTACTAAAATTTCCCAAGATGTTCTGGAGACCTCTGATTTATCAAGCTGTATATATTATGCTACACACATTCAAGGTCAAAGTCCCTGACCTCCTTTGGTCTAAGAGCTATGCGTATGAAGGAGTCCTATGGGTTGCCACTAAATAAGCCAAGGCAAATTTCTTCCCATTTCATTATCTTACTTTTTGTTACAAATAAGCAAAAGCAAATCAAAAGAAAGCAAAAAACCTATCCCCGAATTCTTTTTTGGTTAGCCATGATCAAAATACTAAAATATCTAGAAGGATCTTCTATTAAAGAAGACCTTTATTAATGCTCACTTTCCTGCAAAACGTTTGTGCAATATAGTTGGATTAACATACAATTTAAAAATTGGAAATGGGCCTTCCGACACACTAAATTCTATTGCTTTTCTCTTAAGTCAGTGGTTTCTTGTGTTTTTACTGTGACTTGTTACAATTCATCTAAGCCAATTTTAATGCCACCCCATTTCTTCTCACACCTTGAATGAGATTAGGAGCAGAAATGCCTTGGTGCCTAAAGATTTTGAGAATCTGGAGTCTTTTTTTTTTTTTAATTTTATGTTTTTATCCAGAAAAGTTAGTTACAGGAATCTCAGAAAAGCAGAGAAGGCAGCAAAGGTTTGCATAATCTTCTTCTAGAATCAAGCACTATCCTTTCTTCAGCCATGACTCTGAGTCAAGGATTATCCTAGTTTGAAGTTCCCTCTGAACTCCAACAGATATCCATCCATACAGGCATGCACATACAATCAAAAATGCTCAGCAAGAATATACCAATATTAGCAAATAGTTTAAATCAAATTTTATATATATATATATATATATATATATATTTTACATTTGGCTCCTTTTTTGTGTGTTAAAGATTAAGAAGAGTGAACAGCATAATATAGTGATTATTAGCTTCAGGAAGAGTATAAAATTTTGAGGAGATATTCAGTATTCTATATTATGAGTTGATCACAGTTATTGAAATTATGTGAGTTGTGATTCTTGGAAGCAAAATAAGGATTCTGTTTGCAGGAGACAGACAGGACACATGCATTTATTATTTCCTTCTACCTACTTTCAATTCAACCCCTTTGAATTAGCAGGAAGGATATTTTAAATATATAATAGCAATAAAGCAAGAAATGGAAAGGTAACAGAGCTTAATAGAAAACAAATGATACCATGCTGCTGCTGCTACTAAGTTGCTTCAGTCATGTTCGATAGATGGCAGCCTACCAGGCTCCTCTGTCCATGGGATTTGCCAGAGTACTGGAGTGGGTTGCCATTGCCTTCTCCAATGATACCATATTTTGAAAAGAAAAAAAAGCCCAAACAGGCACAAAACAGAACTATTGCATAAGTAAGAACAGGCTTTGCCATAGAAGCTGCTAAGAAACTCAAAGTTCAGAAACAACTAAAAGTCAGCTGAGTATAAGTACTTAATTGAAGAGCTGCTTGAGAAATAGATCAACCACTCATGGCTATAAGAATAGCTGGACTGTTATGTTTACCTCTAAATAAACTTCTAAACTCAAAGTTATGGGAAATTCTTCCATGGTTACTGGGGTTGGGGAAAGAGTAGAAAAGCTTCAATTAAATCTGTACTTTCACAATAAATATGGAGGAGCAATAAGTGAGAAGGAAAGTCAGCTTCTCTGCTGAAACACACTACAGCATTCACAGTCCAGTGTAAAGCCCTGTTCTACATGGTCAGAGTGGTCATCATCTGGATCCTTAGTTCCACAACCTGAAGGAAAACTGGCCTGCCATCTAAAACAATATATTTTATGGTAAACTGGAAGTATTATTAAAAGTAAATAGATACATGTGCTTTGACTAAAGATTTCTACTTCTGGCTATCTACCCTGAAGAAATTTTGTACATATGCACAGATATATATGTAAGTAGATACTGATTTTAAATTTTATACTGGAGGAAATAGAAATGGCACAAATGTATATCAATATGACACCAACAAACATACATGTACTTATACAAACCAAAACTATCCAGTCATTAAAAATTACGTTGCATGGAGATGAAGTAAGAACAGTGAAAATGCATATCTTGATTGAAGGGTGAACATGACTGCATACACTTGTCAAAGATCAAACTGTTCTCGCTACATTTTAGTAAATGTAACTATATGCCTCTCAACTAACAGAGAAGCCATCATGAGTTTTGTTAAATGGGTTAGGACACAGAAATAAGCACTCTGAGATATTTTGTAAAAAAAATTATTTACAAAATATTTTGTCAATATTTAGACCTCACCATTAAGGGGGGTGCTTATGATGGTAAAGCAGAGCAAATAAAAAATATCAATATGACAGCTATGGGCAAACAAATTAGAGACTTCTACCCCAATAAGGCAGAGGCAATGACTATTTTGATATGACTACCTAAAAATGATTGACTAATCATTGGTTTTCAAACTGGTTGCTGCTTCGAATCTCCTGTGAACTTTGAAAGAACTACTGCTGCCTGAGTCCCATTCCCATAAACCCAGCTTAGTTCGTCTAGGGTATTACCTGACATCAGGGTTTTAAAAGCCTCCCAGATAATATTAATAAGCAGAAAATTTTACAACTATTTAATCATTCTCAGACTGAGAATTATGGAATTACTAATGAATATCCTTTCTTCTGCTGAAGCTAACAGAATGAAACTCATTTACTTAAAGTTAATCAAAAATGGCTTTAGAAGCATTTGAAGTATTTCAGATTACTGAGTAGATGCTACTGGCACAGATAAACTGTTTAATATACAATCTGTTAAAACTTGAGTGTGGGGAACCATATTTCCATGTTAACTTAAGTAAATGATACGAGCTTTGCTAAAGAAGTTACTTAAGATGAATTAAGATTACCACTTCCTCTCAATCAATGGATCTGTTTCATTCTGTATTAGCCACTCTTGTATTATCTACTCTGGCACAGATATACTCACAGAGACATGAACTGGATAAGAGAATGTGGGTTTTTAGACTCTGCTTCAAGATATACCATTCTAGATCACATATCATGACTGAACTGTATAAATGGAACTGAAGAATGCCTGCTGACTATCTCTGAAATCTTCCTTTGGTAACCTCATACTTGCACTAACATCCAAATATGAGGAATCTCTGAACATCCATTTGCAGCATTTTGTCTGCTGGTTGGATCTTCTTCATAGAAGCACTGTTAAAAAACAGTCTTCTAACCCCAGGGACCAGTTAACAATGCAAGGATATACAGATAGGCATGTGTGATGACCAACTCTAAATCTTTACTATAAGAGATGAGGGTTGATTCCAATTACTGAGCCAGAATGAACCCTGTTCTTGCCTGTTCTCTCTAGCCAACATCTCTGTGTGTCCAATCACGGTGATTTATACCCATGATGGAAGGACTAAACTCACAGGGAAAACATAATCTTACCGAGTCAAAGCCAAATGGAGATAAGCTGATTTTCATGGAAGGTTTGAAGCAAGAGAAACTGGATACAGAACTCTAAACATTTCCTATTATCAGCAAATGTGCACAACAGCTGCTGGTAATCGCCAATCACAATAAGCAGATAAACAGAAAAGGGGAAAATATTGTGGATGCACCCAAATTCAAAATCTTGGCACCTAACTGAATTTAGCACAGAGCATTAGCATGAATTCAAATATGTGTGAATCACAGTAATCATGCGAAGTGCTAAATCACACATTTCCTGATATCCAAGCTTCCAAAAACACTGTATTCTGTGTGCCACAATTTGTACTAAGCATTTTAGGGTCAAATTTCTAGCATCACACCACACACACACTCTTTCCAACAAAGTGCTCTGCTGTAGCATTATATAGCAATTATCATATTAAAATAAATAAAACATTTGGATGTGAAATCAAAGATATTGACAAGAACTTTCATCAAGATCAACTTAATAAAAAGCAAATTCTAAGAACTATATTTGTATGTTTGTATACATATGTTTATCTATCCATCCAAACATTCACACACATGCACATACACAGACACCACACAAAAGCATCCAACCAGAAAATAACCAATATTTATTAAATAGCAATAGGCCCAATCTCATGGAGTTTATTATGCAATCAGAACAAGTTAAATCAAAGAGGGGAATAACATTAAGGGAAACTGAGGAATCCTTGTGGTGTTGAAGCTGTTCTGTATTTTGACCATGGGGATGATACATAAGCCTACACTTGTGCTAAAATTGCATATAAACAAATATGCATGCTCACACACACACACATAGTCCAATACACCTGAGTAGACCTGAGTAAGATTAGTGGATTATATCAATGTCAATACCCAGGCTGTAATATGCTTTGCATATGTTACCAGAGGGGGAAATCGGATAAAGGGCTCATGGATCTCTCTGCATTTTTTCTTACCACCACATATGAAACTACAGTGATCTCAAAGTTAAAGGTTTAGTGAAAGTGAAAGTAAAGTCACTCAGTCGTGTCCGACTCTGTGCGAACCCATAGACGGCTTCCCACTAGGCTCCCCCGTCCCTGGGATTCTTTAAGATGAAACAGAAATGCAAAGTGATAAGTGCTAAAATAAAAGGAAGCACAAGTTGTTATGGGGGCACATAGTAGGGCTATATAATCGAGATTGGTAGGCTAAAGAGATTGAGTAGAACGAAATTAAGCGATTGGCAAGTCAGTTAAATGAAACCTGGGCATAAAGATTAGTTTATGCTAATAATGTAGTCTAGAACCTGATTTCTTAGTATTGTTGGGTAATTTTAAATATTCTCTAGGTGACAGAAAAAAGATTCTATCAGAGAGGAGTTAGTAGCCAGTTCTTTAAGGAATATGATTATGGATCCAAACTTTAAAAGATACGTGAATCCTTTTAAATTTTCTATCTAGAGACATTAAGATGATCTAACAGCAGGGATGTGAAGGTCATGGATGAGGCTAACCTAGAAGCATGAGCAACCATACTGCTGCTAAGTCGCTTCAGTCGTGTCCGACTGTGCGACCCCATGGACGGCAGCCCACAGGCTCCCCTGTCCCTGAGATTCTCCAGGCAAGAATACTGGAGTGGGTTGCCATTTCCTTCTCCAATGCATAAAGTGAAAAGTCAAAGTGAAGTCTCAGTCGTGTCCGACTCTGTGCAACCCATGGACTGCCTGCCGCCTACCAGGCTCCTCCATCCATGGGATTTTCCAGGCAAGAGTACTGGAGTGGGGTGCCATTGCCTTCTCCATGAGCAACCATAAATAGGTATAAAAATCCAGGTGAAATTCAAGACAGAGTGCCTGTCACAAATTGAGAACTGGACAGATATGAGTTGAATGTAGGAGGAGACAGTGGTAGCAGAGAAGGTAAGGAGGGGAAGTGCAGCCTTGACTATCCATTGGGTATAGATGGTATGTGAGACAAAGTTATCATGCTGATGCCTAGATTCCTCTTGAGATAACTTAGGAAGGGAACACTCCAGGGTTACAGTTTTATGAGTTTAACGTGTTTAATGGTATCATTGCTTCCACATAAACACAAATAAATGTCAGCTTATAACTGCTTTTCTTCTTCTCCTTTCTTTAACAAAACAGTGTAAATCTACCTTGTGTTGGAAAAATCGAGGGAAAGTCAAAAGGTTATCAGGGGAAAAGATAAGAAATTCTAGTTCTTTTTGTTGATAGCATCTCAAACCATGCTGGGTCCTCCCAAAATAGTGAGACTGTATTACATTTTTAAATTCACTTTGGAAAGAGGTGGACACTATACTTAAGTTCCAAATATTCAAATAATATGTTCCTACTGGAAATCAAAAGCATAATAGCCACCTGGACTACATAAGCAGTGACCCTCAATAATTTGCAATGCTTTGAAAGCTGCCAAATAGGTGGCAAAAACACTAGTTTTAACTTCAGGATAACAGATTGTATTTCTTTTATGTATCCCTGCAGTGGTGAAAATGGAAATTATTGACTCTGGGAACCCAGCCTATAGTGCTGTTAATCACTGTATTGCTATTAATTGATTTCCTTAAGAGTGAGCCAGACCCAGCAGGACACTACTTATTAAACCTCTCTCCCACTTGTAATGCAGTGATTTTGACATTGCATATAGAGTTTTCAGAGAGGAATGTTTGGTGTTCACAACAGAGAAAACTTTGAACAAAACAAATAAGAACCAATCAGTTTAAACTATACAGTAATATGTGGATCCTCCAAAAGGGAGAGACTTGAATTGTTCTTTCCTCTGTCTGCATTATCATAAGTAAATAACTTGAAAGTATGCATTCAAATGTTCAGTCATGTTGCTTGTTTGTGCAGAAACCTCAAGATCTTTTACTATCCTGAATAATACCCGTGACTCTGCTTCTTTGTCCAACATACCTAGAAAAATCTTTTTGTCAAAAAAAGCACCACAAATTCCTAGGAAGTAGAAGCTAAAAGCTATTTTCTTGCTTTAAAAAAAAATTCTATAACTGGCAGTGGAGACCATGAGATTAGATATTAAATAAAACTAAAATTCAGAAGAAAAAAGTTTTAATGATATATTAAAAATAATAGACCACTATGCTGACATAAATATATTTATGGGTATATTTAAACAATGAACATATGTCTATCTTAACTAGGCAAAACTGGAGGACTATTATCTAAAACATTAGAAAGTTTGATTGATTGATCATTTTGCCCTTTTTTCTTAATAGACTATTACAGCAGTAGACAAAGGAAGAAATAAAGTGCCCAGCTAATCGATCTGTATCACACTGGAAAGGTCAAAATAGAATTGTACATTACTACTGTCAAAAATATATAAAACATTAACATTTCCATACCATAGTCTCATCACAGAAATTGTAATGGAGACTGAAAAAGACACAATATTCGTCCATTCTTATGACGAAAATACCTCTTAAGTGGCAAATGGAATGGCATAAATCTAATCTCAGGAGAGGAGCCGACTGGGAGAAAATACTACACATTCATTCCTTTCTTTTGTAGCATCCTGACTTTTCACTCAAGCCTTTCTATATGTATTCAGGTATTTGTTTCCTAAAGAAGACCTTGAACTGACATGTGTGTACACATGACTAATCTCTGTTAGAAACAGGAAAAGACATAAATTAAAAGCAAATAACACATTTTAAAAGTAACAAATATAGAAATAATATAACTATTAAGAAGTTCAGTTAAGTAATACATTTTGCATTTTGGACTTCCCTGGTGGCTCAGTGGATAAGAATCTGCCTGCCAGTGCAGAGGACATGGGTTCAATCCCTGGTCCGGGAAGATTCCATGTGCTGTGGAGGAATTAAGCCCATGCACCACAACTACGGTGTGTACATGTCAAAAACAGAACTGTATTTTGCATCTTGTAAAATTTATGCAGTATAGGAACTTGAGAATTGTACATAAATGTAAATGCTCTATGAACGGCTTCAAATTTAATGGATTATGTTATTTTAAAACATACCTCCTAACCATTACCTACATAATTGAGTTATAGAGAAACAAATGTGAATATTATTTATTAAGATTTGTATTAATACAGACTTTGTATTGTATTCCCTGGTGGCTCAGATGGTAAAGAATCTGCCTGCAATGCAGGAGACCTGGGTTTGATCCCTGGATCAGGAAGATTCCCCTGGAGAAGGAAATGGCAACCCACTCCAGTATTCTTGCCTGGAAAACTCCATGGACAGAGGAGCCTGGACAGGTTATTGTCCATGGGGTCATAAAGAGTCAGACATGAGTGAGTAACTAACACCTTCACTTTCACTTTGTATTGTATTATATGGAATTTTAAAATGGTAATGTGTGCATAAGTTATACACACATGTACTCATACACCAAACCATACATTGCATTAATTATTTAATATGTCTAATAGGACAAAATTAGCACAAAAACCAAGCATATATTTTTAGAGATATGAATTTTAAGAAGTATTAAAAATGTGAGACTCTTCTTAGCTCTGAAGACAATTTTTTTTTTTTTCTGACTCCTGGCAGTTTAGCTTAAGATGAAATTTATATAGCAAATACCTTATCATGATTCCTACCTCTGAAGAAACTAGGTAATGATACTTGCACAGGAAGCTTCATTGTTATTTTACTTGGGAAAAAAAAAATTAGATGTTAAACTCGGCATAACTGCTGAAGATACAATATTTATGAAAATAAAAGCTTCCAGAAAAGTTTTTGTTTTGGAGGAAGAAAGATTATATTATTAACTTGACATTAAAAATCAAACATAAATCAACAGATATAGGAACACATTAAATACAATGCAGTTTGTTATGAGAGACACATAATAAGCGAAAGGGAACGCTCTCAAGTAGTTTACAATCCAGTATAGACATAATAAAAAGCTGAATACCATAAATACTACAAAAGGCATTAAAATATGCAGTGAAGAAAGTTTGTGGAAGCAGGAATAATATGGAGAAAATATCAGAAAATGCTTCAATGAGGAAATAAACAGGGCTTCACAAGTAGAATTGTCAGAGGAGAAAACTTGAGGAAGATACTTAAAATTAGGATATGAAAAAGACAGTATGACTCCCTAAAAAACACGAGAGGGAGGGAGGGGGGGGGGGGAGAGAGAGAGAGAGAGAGAGAGAGAGAGAGAGAGAGAGAGAGAGAGAGAGAGAGAGAGAGTGAGTGTGAGTGTGTGAGTGTGTGTGTGTGTGTATGAAGAAATTTCTAATGTTCCAGGTACATTAGAAAATAGTCTAAGCACCTAAAGATGTACCAGGATAGGAAGGCTGAAAGTATGATTGGCTCATTTTGTCAGCAGACTAAATGTCAAGCTGAATATGCTAGATTTAACTTGACAGGAAATGAAGAAACTGAAACTTATTGAAGAAGTATGTACATGAATAAGACAGCTTAATTTAGTAATTGTCCATAGAATGACTTGTGTGAACCATTTTCCAACTCATCTTTTTTTCAAAGGCTTTTATGTAGATTAAAGAGTCCTGACTCCTAAATTTGAGTTCATCACTTTATCCATACACCTCACACAGCAGCATTAATGCACTCATTTACAGAGGCCAGTATAGTGTTTGACATTGAAAAGAGAAAAATAATGTTTTCTGTGTGACTGCAAGAATGAGATATATAGATATATAGAGATGACTAAACTAGTTTGAAGACTTATTCTCTAATCAAGTAGAAATTAAGAATGAAATAGGATATGACAGTGCTAACAAAAACAAAAAATTAGTTTTCAGAAAATCAAAGTTTATTCTAAGGTTTTCATCTGAGGATTTTAAAGAATGGAGAACAAGTCATCAAGCTACAAGTGTTAAAATCAAATTATTTAAAAATAGTGGGTTCATGGGTGTTTGGGATCATTTTAAATTTCAATTGCAAATTAAAGATAAATTTAGGTAGAATTGAGTCAATTATAGGACAGGATTTCTAGAAAGGTAATTTCTAGAGGTTTATTAATAATCAACAATATGGAAATGATTAAAACAATGGAAGTAAGTATCACTCAAAGTATAGAAACTATAAAGAGAAATTCAAAGTTATTCCCATTTATTATAGAAAGACTACATTTACAAAAAATGGTAAGCAAGATAAATGGAGAAGAAAGACTGAAGAATAAAGATATTTGAAGTGATGATGAAAATGTTCCAGATGATGTTGTTGGTGCCTAAAATGGAAACAACAGTATGACATTTAGCTTCTACTTCTACTATATGCTAACCACGCAGCCAGTTATTTTCAATGATCTTCAGATTTAACCCCCAGAACACGTCATATGATGTCTACATTATAATTTTTCCTTTTGTTGCTTAAATATATGGAAAGTGATGCCCAGAGAGTTTAAAGAAAAGGATGACCTCGGGATTTAGAGACTGTCATACTGAGTGAAGTCAGACAGAGAAGGAGAAATATTGTATGACATTCCTTATATAATCTAAAAATAAATGAAGGTTTCCCTGATGACTCAGATGGTAAAGAATCTGCCTGCAATGTGGGAGACCTAGATTTGAGCCCTGGGTTGAGAAGATCCCCTAGAGGAGAGCATGGCAACCCACTCCAGTATTCTTGCCTGGAGAATCCCAGTGGCCAGAGCAGCCTGGCTGGCTATAGTTCATGGGGTTGCAAAGAGTTGGACACAACAGAGTAACTAAGCACAGCACAAAAAGAAATGATACAAATGAACTTATGTATAAAATAGAAACAGACTCACAGAGAACAAACTTATTGATCACCACAGGGTGGGGGGGGGGAGGGGATAAGGGGAAGGGATAGTTAGGGAGTTTGAGATCGGCATGTACATACTGCTATGTTTAAAATGGATAACCAACAACGACCTACTGTATGGCATAGGAACTCTGTGCCATTTTATGTGGTAGTGTGGACAGAAGGGGAGTTGGGGAGAATGGACACATGTATATGCGTGTGGTTGAGTCCCTTTGCTGTCCACCTGAAACTATCACAACATTGTTCATCTGCTATACTCCAATATAAAACAAAGTTGTTTTTTTTTTAAAGAAAGCTATTTTTGAAATTTAGAATCTTTGATCTTAACCTTAAGAATATTTCCCTTAATAATAAGAGAATCAAAACGGGAGAAAAAAATGCAAGTCTGTACACTCACATTTTCAGTGGAAGTACGATAAATCTCCAAACCTTCCCCACAGGATTTGCATACATGAGAGAAGAAATAAATGATAAAAGACTGCACAGAGAGGAAGATGTCATACCTAACTACCTTAAAGTTGGAGTGGAGGTGAAGGAATGGGTGAGCTAAAGGAAAACCCAGCATAACCTTTGGAAAGCTTCAGGATCTGACATACTTGACATTGTGTGAGTGTGGGCACTGATGCAAAAAATGAGAGCTTGGTGGGAAGTTGATTATAGATGGGGGAAGTCTAGAAAATCAACCCTGAATATTTACTGCAAGGAATGATACTGAAGCTCCAATACTTTGGCCACCTGATGAGAAGAGTCAACTTATTGTAAAAGATCCGGATGCTAGGAAAGATTGAAGGCAAAAGGAGAAGAGGGCAGCAGAGGATGAGGTAGTTAGATATCATCACCAACTCACTGGACATGAGTTTGAGCAAACTCCTGGAGACAGTGAAGGACAGGAAAGCCTGGCATGGTGCAGTCCATGGTATTGCAGAGAGTCAGACGTGACTTAGGAACTGAACACTTGAAAAGTCTATATTTGGCCCTGGGCTTCATACCCAATGTGGAATGCAGTTTTTTTTTTTTTTTTGTATTAAGTTCATATCTGACTAGCTGCCCTTTTGCCTAAGCAGATCCAGAAAAACAGCAGCCAGATTTATTGCATACAGGCAGGACACCTGACTACCCTACAGTAAATTCAATGTACACTGAGCTTCCAATCAATTTTTAGTACCTAATTTGTAAATATAAATGAGCTGCCAACATTTAATGATGAGTGATTTAGACAAAGCAAGCAAACAGAAAAAAGGAAATGGTGACAATGATGAAAGAAAAAATATGTATTAGTAGTAATGTCTTTAAAGCTATTGAAGTATTAAACAATGCTTAAAAATCATTAACAGAAAAAAGAGGTATTGGTATTTTAAATATAATAGCTACAACTATAGAAAAATAAGTGTAAGGAAAGTAAAGTCTTATCTCTCATGGAAAACAAACAAAAAAGATAAGATGATGTTCAATAGGAGAAAATAGATTAGAAAATTAGTAGAGAAATGGAAGCGATCCAAAATCTAACTATAAGAACTTCAACCAGAGAAAAGTAAAACTAAAGGAATGGAAATTCTGAAAGCAATCATTAAAATAACCTCAGAAATAGGTACATGGATTTTCAGAAAGACAAGATCCAAAAAATGCTTGGCACAGGGAATGAAAAAAGAGTCTCTTATTAAGACATTTTTTTTTAACCATGAAATTGTAGAATATAAAAAGAGGAAGTTTCTAAATGGGGTTTAAGCCCCCACTTTAATATTATTCACTGCCTTGATTTTGTAAAATCTGGACTGCCTCAATGGCTGCTCCCCACCCTGCTCTGCTCCTGCGGATGAGGGTCCCTAGCCAAACAACCCTCCTCATTATAAGAAATCAGACAGAGTTCCTACCTATCCCTAAGGTTCTGTTTCCTGTCAGCCTAGGCAATTATTTAAATAAGCCAATCACATCCTTCCACAGGAATGAAGAGCAGTCCAACCTCTTGGTACAACAAAGCCTGCTTCCCCCGAGCCCCTGGTTGCTTACCCAAGTGCAACTCCCAGAAACAGCTTCCTCCCAGGGACTGTAAGCAATGAAATTAATAGAACTGTGTTAATCTCCTCTCCTCAGTGTCAGGGGTCATATATTCAAACATCCCTGTAGCCCTGGAGTGTGCCACCATCCCTCAATAAGGGGGTTGATACGAGACAAACACCAAACTATTTCAGAAAAAAGGTAGGTCCAATACAAAGGATGGTGAATCAGAAGTGTGTGTGTGTGTGTGTGTGCGTGCGCGTGCGCACGCACTTGCTCAATAGCTGACTCATGTCCAACTCTTTGCAACACCATGGTGCTTCTGTCCATGGAATTTTCCAGGCAGGAATACTGGAGTGGGTTGCCATTTCCTTCTCCAGGGGGATCTTCTTGACCCAGGGATGGAATCTGCATCTCCAGCGTTTCCTGTATTGGAAGGCAGATTCTTTCCCACTAATTCTCGAATGTGGCAGAAGAAAGAAGAGTCTTGAACAATGTTTTCCAAATTCTGAGTAAAAATCTACTTACAATCTAAAATGCTTCATCCCTTCAGACTACCTAATCATAGCAGAAAAGAATAAGAGCATTTTTAGACTTTCAAAGTATAGAATATTTGACTAGGGTGTCTATTTTGCAGGAAGCTACCTAATGATAATTTCTGTTAAAACAAGGAAATGAACAGATAGAACTGTGACCAAGGAAATAGGAGATCTCATATAGCAGACAGATGAAAAAAATTCCCAAGACTATGGCAAAAAAGGAAGTATCCATATGATAGTTGTATAAGAGGCCTAGAGAACACAAAGTTTTAGTAGAAGGTCAGATGTCTCAGCAAGTCAGGTGTTCAGAAGATAAAATATGCTTGAAAATGAGATAAAAAAATCATGATCATATGAAAAAATTATTGAGGCATTTTATAGAGCTTTTCTGGGGTGATATTCATAGGTTGAAAGTAAACCAAATCAAAAGAGGGACAGTTTTTAACTCCAGCTTAAATACAAGAAAAGCAGAGGAAGGAAATGTAATCAGATAATCTTCTAGACTCAGCAATGAACACTATTTAAAAAGTTATGATGGAAAACCTAAATGTTTTTAAATAAAAATTGAGGCATAATTATATTGATAGGAAAATAGAGAGTAAAATTGAGTCAAAATGATAAAACCTTACAAAAGAAGCTGGCAGTTAAGGTTTAAACTGATACAATAGTATATTCATATTCTGTTGACCTATGGAGATAATTACCAAATAAAATAGCTAAATATTAAATGTGTTTGCTCTTGAGGTGTAGGACAAGTCTTAAATTGTCAAGAAATAATTTTTTTAAAAATAGTCATTTCAGGGATAGGTCTTTTAACCAGTTTAATAACACATTTATTTCAAATAAATACTAATTTTAAAAGCAATCTGGCTCATATTTCTGATTATTAAAAATGTGTTCCATAGTTATACACACTAACAAGTCCCTTGAGGTTTTCTAATATGTTTCTGTTGAAAATATAATAATTGCTTTTAGTATGACAATTTTTGCTATATTAACTCTAATTTTTTTTTTTTTTTAGCTTCATGTTAGTATAGTTCATTCGCCTTCAGCTCACATGGTAAATTAATTGGAATTGTCTTAAGAATCATTTTAATACTCTCATTAAGATTACCCTTTTGAGATCAAATTATGTTAAAAATAAAATGGTTTCTGAGTTCTAATTTATCTCCAGTTTATGGCCACTGGGAAACTTATTCATCTAATGATGGCCATCTTGAACTGCTAGGCCATGGGTGGTAAAGGGCATCTAATCAATTTTTAGAATATTGTTATTTCTAAAGATTCTAGTTATAACTTGAGATGTAAAAATTAAGTTGATGATTCATTAAAAAACTATAGCAAAATTAAGTTAAAAATCTACTCTAATGAAAAGTCTTTTAAATGTTTGATAATTCACTTTGAGTCTAAGTGATATAAAAATGTAATGAAAGATTATCATTAGAATTGAGTTTGTATTTCTACATTAAGAAACTAAATATTACCCAGATTGGACCCTGGCATTTACATTCAATTTAGTACATAAATCCTTTCTCTTTTGGCTATTCAAACTAATCCTTATATTAAATATGTTTTTACTTATTAAAAAATCTTTATATTTGTGACAACACATATATTGCTGTTTGGTTCTAAAGTTATGGTCATACGAAGATATACAGAAAGGTGCTTTTAGTATTGCACTTAAATCCAACATAAATCTGCAGTTTGGCACCATGGTTAAGGAATGAGGGGGTTTATGTATAGCAGCGCCCATAGAGATAAATGTTGAGGAGAATATAAATCATGCAAACTTCAGAGAGCTGGGCCACCTGAGAGTATAATAAAAAGAGGAAAAGGTGAGCAGTTCAACATGTAGAGCAAGGGGCATAAAACAGGAGTGGCACACCTGAGGCCACTCCAAGGTAAAGAACATTTCAAAAATGTATCCCTGAACATCTCATTTTATGTACACACTTTATGTACACATATCTTTCTCTTTTAAAAATGCTTCTTTTAATTCAGATAAATTGAAAACATTTTATAAATAAGAAAAACTAGCAGTTTAGTAGTGAACACTGAGATTTGAGCCATCGAACGATTATCATTGATTTTGAAATTAATATTTGCTAAGATAAATGGATTGTTTCATTTTAAGACTGTCAGAAGAGGCTATAGACAAAATTATTAGAGCCTGGAAGACTGTCCAATTAGACAATTAGAAGAGCTAAGTGAATATCTTAATATTTAAGATATTTATTTTAGGCTCATTTTACCCTTGAAAAAAGATGAATATCTAAAAAATAATTTGGAGCAGTACAGTAGCTGGCAGACAAAACAAACTTACAGAAAATTTTTTTAAAAAATTCACATAGATGCATCAATAATCCATACAAATAAAGGCATAAATATATTTATCTGATAGAATTAAAATATGATTCTGGTTAAATATTAAAAGAAACATCACAATATCACATCAAGTATCAATAAAACACATATACACATCAAACAGTTTTCAGTTTAAAAAAAAAAAAACCAGCCAAATAAAAGCAAACACATTAATAAGTAAGAGACAGCAAATAGTACATGCATTTTCTCACTAAATCAAGTTATATTAAATTATTTCATGAGCCTTAGGACTAAATGAACTAATTTCAGTGGTTTCTGTAAACAGTATGGCAGTTCAAATAAGATATGCAGGCAGATAAACCTACTTTAATAAATGTCTAGGTATGTTTTTCTTAAAACCTATTCATAAATCACATAAATCCTCATTTCTCCTATTTCATCTATACCTAAGGTTTACTAAATTCTAACAAGCTATAGTACAAAATAATTGGCACTCTGCTCTAACAGGTGTAATATGTACAGGGAAGAGAGGCAATGTAAAATTGACAGCGGAAACCTGAAGTTAACATAGAAATCACCATAAAATCTGGTAACTCTAAATCAAGGCAACTTACAGAGGTGATATCCCCTCTATGCTCTTTATACCTCTGATCTGTGAACTAATTTAATAAGGGTATTTTTCACATTCTTATGTAAGTGCATGACAGTGTCCAAGTGTAATGAAAAGAAGAAGAAAGTCTTCCTGATTAAGGAAAAACCAAACAAAACCTTTTTAAACAAAGCATCCAGTGCTGTATTTAACCAGATAAAAGAAAGTGAAGAGAGGTTGCTATCTGAATAACTTATTGATATATCTTGCCATTGGAAATGGATAGTAACACATGTATCATTTACGCTGTCTCAATTGGTCCTCTACTTTTCTCCCCCCAGGGTATGTAGGGTGAAGCTTTAGAAAGTTAATTTTGACCTGCACACATTTATGTCTATGACTAACAGATGATTTATTCTTTCCTTGGGTAAAAAAGAAACTGAGCTCACTATTTCTAAAATTATAGAACTAACTCAGTTCTCTGCTAGTGCTCACGTCTATACTTGCCTTCACCAGTTTAGCTGCCTGAAGGGTTGACTAGAATATCTTGTTCTACTGCTGTATCACTCACAATATGGA